>NW_026623123.1:0-4800000 GCF_028827405.1 Penicillium crustosum
AACCCTAAACCCTAAACCCTAAACCCTAAACCTAAACCTAAACCCGAAAAACCCTGAAACCCGAAAAACCCTGAAACCCGCGACGTCCCAACCACACATGCCCCACGGTATCGCGTCTTGGGGCCGCCTTAATCCTGGGAAACTCCGATAACGGTTACACGGCTTTAAACCTCGGGAACTTCGATAACGGTTACACGGCTGTGATCCTTGGGAACTCCAATAACCGTCAAATACCTCCAAATAAAACCACTCGTACCTCGTCTACGCAATGCTATGAACTTTTCTAACTATACCACTATCAACTTCGTTAAAAATAACCCTACTTTTTATCAAGCTTATATCAAACCCTGAACATCCAGTCTCCCCACTATGTCTAAGCTTGATCAATGTCATATCAACACGCCATCGTCACTCTATCCAATATATATCAACCATATATCAACACACTATCATCACTATATCCAATATATATCGACCCTGCCTCACTACTATATCCAATTTTTCTCTAATATATATCAACACACCATCATCACTCTACCCAATCTTTCTCTAATATATATCAACACGCCATACTCCCTACCTAAATTTTCTCCAACATATATCCAACTCAAAAAAAACCCTAATTTAAATCCCTAAGCTTTTCTCTTCCATCCAACCTATATTAATAAAACCCTAAACCTTCATCGAAATCATATCCTAATTCTCTCCAACCTACCCCTACTTCCACCTTATAATCTAACCCTAATGAACCTAAACTAAAATTTATCCTAGTTCGTTATATCACCCATCTAGATCTTAGCCACCACCACTCCCACCCTATATGATATCACCACATTGCCTTATATCTTGGTAATATGGGCCCGAGCCGATGATCACCACGCTTTATACTTCCATTCCTAAAATCAACCTGCCTACCCAATTATAATCTCACCATCAAATGCGAAGTCTGCTACCAACCTAACACAAAACCCTACAATTCTGAATGTCCACCCACTCGATCCCATCCGAAGCAAGTCCGACTAATCCGAATCATTACGACGAAACGATACCCGACGAACCGTGCCAACCAGCCCATTGCTGCTGCGCCTGATCAAGAAACTCCTACACATATAACACGTCTTCCGGAACCGAAGACCCCTATTACCGGATCCATGAGACCACTTCGGACCGCAGAACGAGATAACCCTGATCGTTCTCTATCACCATCCTCCTCTATGTGTGACCGACCGCAGGAGACTCTAACAAAGGAGCCATTCCATGACCTCGCTCGTCAATACAAAACACTGAACGTGAAGATCCAGGAACTCGAGCTCCAACTGACAGTCCTTCAAGCTCAACCCCTAAGATCCAACCTCCGGATCGAGAACCTGAAAATCGAACGGAATGACGCTATGGCTCATCGTGACATTGCACGTCGACATCGCGGACATCTCGCCAACCAGCTCCGGAACCGAACCCCCACTGGCACACCCATCGTAGACGCTACTGCGAACCGAAAGACTACGAAGATGCCTGACCCTCCGATCCTCCGCGACGGTAAACAAGTCCGATGTGAAACCTGGGAGACCGTGGTCCGACAGACACTTGAAGCGAATGCAGACCATTACCCGCTGCCCGTTCATCGCAAGCTCTGTGTACGGAGTCGTTGCGAAGGAAAGCCTCGGCTCTCGATCGCACCACGAATAACTTCCGACTCGAGCAACCCCTACGTCGACGCCGAAGACATCATGGTCCACCTGAAAACCGGGTGTGCGAATCCGAACCGACGTGCCGAGGCCTACGCTGCATATCGTAAACTAATCATGAAGCCGAAGGACGACTTCCCCGATTTCCTCGCCGAGTTCATACTGCTCGCTGAAGAGGCTGCGGTCCTCGAAGAAACCCGGAAATGGGTGTTGTACTCGAAACTGCCATACCGACTACAGTGTCGGGTTGGGTGGGCAGTCAATCAGGATACTATGACCGTTGAGAACTTCTCTCAGACCTGCCAGAGTATCTCTCGAATTTGATTGTAGTGGGCCTGAGGACTAAATGATGGGACTGGGTTATATCGGCTTATAGTAGAAGACTATGTCAGGAAGAAAATCCCACTGCACTATTCATATCATTCGGAATTATTCCTAGCCAGGACCACACGACAGACTACCCACTATCACTGAAAACCATGGGGAAACGCAGGGAGTATCCGATCCGGAAAGCGGCCAAGGAAGCCTGCATAATCGTTCTGGTGGATAGTGCCTCGAACACCATCCTCGACGTGGCGAGTGACACTCTGCCGGAAGCTGCGAATTGCACCATACCAATTGTGGACATGGTCTTCCGTGTCAATGGACTTATGCTTCGAGAGGGAGAAATCTGCAAATCTCTCAGGACTGCCGTCAAGCTCGATCGCGCAGGGGATAGGCTGGCGACTGAGCAGCCAGTTCCGGTAGTGGGCACGACGAGCCCGCTGGTATCAAGCAATAAAAGGTTAGCAAGAAGAGCTTGGAAAATAGGACGTAAGAACCATACCGAGCAACCGCTATAGATTCCATGCTCGTCAATGTGATTCTGGGCCAGCAGACGAAAGGACTGGCAAAGGTTGGCAATCTTGGCCCCCAGCTGCGCGAGGACCCGGCCAGGCAAGATCCAGTTACGCTCAAACCCGTCGAAATATGGCCGTGTGGGGTCATAGGATCCCCACATCAGGTTCACCCAGGCGATCAGGGAGAGCAACTCGTAACGGTGGCCTTCGATCCCAGCAGGAACCTAAGAGGGAGACCGGGAGTCAGCAAAGAGATCGTGGATTCAATGCGGTGATACTACCTGCTCGCAATTCCGACCCTCCTGGGCACAGTTCTGGCAGTCATTGGAGTTACCGGAGTCCTGAACACAGCGAAACTCAAAACGAGACCCGAAACCATGCTCGGCCCCTGCCTGGATCCAGTTTATAACATTGAGCTGGACGCATGTGAGGCAAAAGAGGAACTGCCGGACCGAGGTGGAGAGTTGCGCACGAACGTGCTGGCCGGAGGGGTTGCTGTCGCCGGGGGCGCGACGACGCTCAGACATGATTGCTGAGGATGAAAAGTACAAAGGGACGTGGCGTCACTTGCGACGAAAGGGGATGAAAAGGGCGATAAGCACACTAAGAGGTGGCGTTAAGGACAAGGCAAAGGTGAGGAGCACACTCAGAGATGGCGTCAAGGATAAGGCAAAGGTGAGGAGCACACTCAGAGATGGCCTCAAAGGACAAGGCAAAGGTGAGGAGCACACTCAGAGATAGCGTCAAGGACAAGAAAAAGGTGATGAAAGGCAGGTCCGTTTACTCTCAGAAGGCTTCTTTTTGCCGAAGAAATCTACACGGAAGGCTGGCCATAAACACACGAGAACGCGTGAAAGGTTACTTATTCCTTATATCGACTCTCATATAGTACTTAATTTGCTAGAGTTGCTTAGATCCGTGCCTCCTTCTCCCCAGCCTTCTGCCACTGTACTCGCAACCAAATAAAATCCCTACACAGCATATTGAAGCCGGTGGTATAGTCTACCATCCCCAGATAATCACACATCGTATCGCGGTTGTGGGGATCAATGGTCTCGCCATACGAATGGCCTGTCAACCGCTGCACGATCCCCTCAAGCCATCGATCTCGGATACTGCGTGCGGCGACACGACTGCCTGTCCGAGCTGTTAGTCGTGCCGGCTGGGTCCGGTGCGCCATCATCGCTACCATCGAGAACACCATCCCTCGGTACTTACACTCCGTGATTGTACCAGGGAAGTGTCCAGGGTCACACGTCCGTCGTGGCATATAGCACTTGAAACATGCTGTGCCAGGTACGAGCTTGACATGACCACGTCGGGACGTCCACCACTCCTTGGCCGCTTGGTTCCCTGGGTTAGGGCACCGCCAGAGATCGTGGGAGACCTGCTCTAGCTCCATCCCATCCTGCGTACAGAACCAGCACTGCTGACCCCACCGGATGACCTCCGCGATCAGGGTCTCGCTGGCAGGGGATCCGGAGTGATCCGTGTACCGGACCTTGGACGGGGTACGCTCGATGCGCGGTGGGGTGGACCGAGGCGTGGAATGCCCTGGAGGGTGCGCGAGGACGGGCGTTCGTGGGACATACGGTCGCTTGGTTGCCGGCGGGAGACTGGACGAGCTCTGGCCTGTCTTGTATATATCGCGAGCAGTGCAGAAAACGGCCGGGGGATCTGTGACAGTAAAGTCATGGGAGATCGGTCGAGCGCGTTTCCCAGATGGTGTGTGGGGACTGAGGTGGCTCACGTCACGGGGAGAGTTCCGCGGCGGTAGAATCGCTGGAGTGGTGGGCGAACGTGCAGCGGCAAGACTGGCTATCCGAGGAGGACTCATCGCCTTAGCACGGAACCGCTCGTCCAGCAGCATCTGTTCGCCAACCGCAATGTCGGCTTCAATCTGCAACCGCTCGGCCTCTTCGTGCTCCTGTGCAAGCTGGGCCACATGGTCATCGTCCACGGCAGGATCAGGGGGAAAGTCTTCAAAGAGGTCCACGTAGCAGTCAATGTCGATATCATCCGGCGCCTCGTCATCCAATGGATCGTCCTCTAGCCACCGACAACCGTGGTAGGAGGGACTGCGTTCGGTCGCACTAGATAACCCACTGGGTTCAGACGTCCAAAAGTCCGTATCGATGGACTGGGTGGACGGACTGTATGCGGTGGTACGAAGATCCCGAACCGTTCTCTTCTTATCGACGCTATCCGGATCCTCTGGGTCTGGCTCGCATCGGTCACACCGCCGCTCGAGACGACCAGCAGCTCCGTCTCCACATCGCTGGCGGGAGTATCCATCCACACAGCCGTCGAGGTACTGGTCCAGGATATACCGTCGACAGTCCCCAGCAGCACAGTCCACAAACCGCCCAACCCGCTCGAACTCGGCCACGCTGCCCCCCCTGCTGGATACGCGGGGCTCCAACTGGTTGGATGATGATGGCCTCACTGGGTAACCCATCCCGTCCGGCGCGGCCACTCTCCTGTGCGTACTCGAGGAGGGAGTAGGGAGCGCCAAGGTGGATGATGCAGCGGATATCGGGGATGTCAACCCCCATACCAAGTGCACTGGTGGCAGTGATCACCGAGGTCTCACCAGTACGGAACCGTTCGAGTATAGCGGCCTTGGCATTCTGGGAGCTGTGGTATCCATCACACTCGAGCACTTCTGCAAGTGCGTTGACGGCAGATACGGAGTTTGCATACACCAGCACCTTGCCTGGCAGACTATCGCGGACCTTTTGCTGGATGAAATCAATCACCTCGGGCGCCTGTGCCGGGCGGTTCCCGTACTGATACTGCCGCTCGACCACTGGCTGGTACATACGATACGCAACGTTCGGCCGCGATGTCCGGTCGCGGAAAAGATGTACGTCTTTACGCTGCGTACGAATCCGCATGAACAGCTCGTCTTCGACTTCAGGGGGAAGCGTCGCGGTGAGGTACACCATCGGGACCTGGAACTTGGTCAGACGCCCCAGTCGCGCCAGGTCGGGTCGAAAGTGCTTCTGATTGTTCAGGATGACATGGCACTCGTCAATCACGATCCGGTCGAGGCGGTAGAGCGCCTTGGTGCGGTTAAGGAATGCAAAAAAGTCTTCCGTCAGCGCTGACTCCGGCGTTACCAGCACAATCGACGCACTGTCGACTGGTCGCCGGCTCTCCCACTCCACACTGGACAGCTGGAGTTCCTGACAGCGACGGTGGATATCCCCTCGGAGTGCCAGCAGGGGAACCACAACCACCGTGGTCCCACGGGAGCAGATCCACGCCGGCAGCATAAAGAGAAGGCTCTTGCCACCACCAGTGGGCATAACGGCGATCACAGGACTCCGTCCCTCCTGGATGGCCTCGAGAGCAGGACCCTGCATACCACGGAACCGCGCCTGCTCATCTCCGGTCATATCACGGAGTTGGTTTTCCAACGACGCCTCTCGGAACTGGAGCTGCCAGTACTCCCGATTCTGCTGCGCCTCCACCTGCCACGGCGAGTGTGGGCCGAGTGGCCTCTTTTCGTCTCGGTGGGCCGTGGCAGATGGGAACAGGAGCCATCGGTGGAGGTCCTCGCTGACAACACGGAAGATCTGCCGTCGATACGCCGTCGTGCCAGGCTGCTCGTTGATCAGGCGGCCGTAGGTCGTGCCAGCCACGTTGGACGAGTGTCCGGCCTGCATGTCGGAGGCGTGTGCCAGCCACTCGGGCAATCCCATGCCGCTCTCGTCGTCTGGATCATCCGGTTCATCCTGTCCACTATCCTGGGCTTGGACCGATTGATGCACAGCACGGAGGAAACGGCGACTGATCGCGGTACAGATGTCACGCCATGCGCTCGGTGTGAGGGACTGTCCCTGGAGATCGTGGAAGCTGGCCATCTTGAGCTGATCCCGCAGTCGGTCACGGTTCCAGCTCTTGCCAGTGTAGTCTGGTGGCCATAAGAACGCACGGCGATCACTGTACAAGGTTAGGGATGCGGTCGTGATGGATTGGACAGGGCTTACCGTAGGTGATCCTGCTGGCCTCGCTCGGCTCGATACTCCTGGAGCTTTTCCACAAACGGCAGAACCAGCCAGAGATACCAGACGACCAACTCGCCGACCTCCCGGGGTAGGTACCGATGGATGACCTTAACGTCGTTCGACGCGTAGAATCCCTTGTGGTACTTGGTCACAAACGTGACCATCCCATCCTCGATGAACAGATCGCGAATCCCTCCACCAGGGGTATTGCGGTGTCGGATACTGAGGAGCTCCCGGCCACGTGCTGGCTGGCCGCCGCAGAGGTGGACGATCACGCAGAGTTTCTCCCGGAAGCGGATCACTTTGTCGAGGTAGATGTCAATTCGCTTTGTCGTCAGCTGCCGGTCGTCGATGAACTGGCTCTGGATACTCGGTGTGTTGCGGGTGCGGAGTAACAGCCAGTTGGATCCGTCAACCGGCCACGGGGTCCGTTTGTCCTGCAGGAAATTCCATCCGTCCTTGCTCTCCACGGGGTCGTCGTACAGCTGACTCCATGGGATGGTAGGGATTGCCGCCGTACCCTCGGCCGGGGCAAAAAGGAGTTGGTCGAACAGACACTCGTGCGCGTCGCTCACCCGCCGATGGACGAACGACCGGAACTCCGTCATCGTGAAGTTCAGGTCTTTGTATAGTAGGCGATCCTCGGCCATCCAGCTGACGTGGCCCGGCACCGTACTGTTGAAGTGTACCTTGAGGCCGTACGATCGAAGGTCGAGCATCCATTGGAGAGGACTGCGGGAGCCACGTACCATGAACAGGTCGACCATATGATCGACCCACTGTGCAAAGGTACGGGTGGTTGGTGCTAGTACCGTGGCATGGCGGCCAGACGTCACGAAACTGGGGTCGTTCAGGGGACTCGCACTGTGCCAGTCGGAGATATTGCTCGGATCCTGCATCTGTTGCATCACGCTGGCGGCGTTTGGGTCGAGCAGCATGGCCGTGTGGACCACCATAAACCGAGCAATCTTGATTACCTTGGATAAAATGGGGGGAAGCTATCTGCGGTACGCCATCCACCAGGTCCGTGGCCCTGGACAGCAAGGGCACAGAGCAGCGCGCACTCGTAGTCCTGGACGTGGATCTGCTGGTTGAGGAGTTCGATGCAGAAATCCAAGCATGCACGGTCGAGCTCGGTCAGTGGACGGCTGATATCCGTGGCGTACTGCTCGCCGTCCATCGAATCGTCACTGTCGTTGGAGCACTCGCTGGCGACGTCGTCAACCCCACAATCTTCCTGCGTCTCGCAGCGGCTGAGCACGGGAGGACCGTCAGGGTCTGGTCCATGGAGGGAGAGTCCAGCCTGCCGCCAGAGGTGCTCCCATGATAGACGCTGGCGAGGGGTGAGGCGATAGGACGGGCTCTTCCATTGGTGTGGGGTCTGGGTCCGAGCGAAGAACATGAGGATCTGCTGCCACGGGAGACAGTGGCGTTGGATGTTATCCGCGTCCATATACGCCTGCAGTGGTTTGTGGGGGAGTTGATCCCGCTGCACGCGGATGGCGGCGATGCGGATGGTGTGGCCAGTGAGTGCGGTGACTCTCTGGCTACGGTGGGTGACCGCTTCCATCGCATCCCAGATGGCCGCAGCCGTCCGCTCCGCCTCGAGCTGGTCCCCACGCTCCGGTCGTCGTACGCACTGGATCAGGTCGTCTGGGTCCGATCCCTGGAGATACTCCGCCCACTGGGTACGGCGGAGCCATGGGTTGGCCTCGTCAGCCTGGGCGGGATCGATATCGCGGTTATCGGTGGCCGGATCGCCAAGTGCGGCCAGGCGGTCGAACTGCGTATAGAGCGGATCCAGTGTCGTCGGGTGGGTGTCTTGGACGCTGCGCTTGGCTGGCTGGGCCTCGATCATCACATAATGCGATCCAGTTCCCGAGGTGAATACCTTCTGGCATACCACCTGCGTGGTGGGCTGTGCGGTGCTAGGGACGCCGTTCTCAAGGAGCGCCGGATGGTGGAGGCGCCAGTGCTTCCTCATTGTCTGCGGAGTTCGTGCGATATACCGGCACATATCGACCGAGCCGGCGTTCTGGGCTGCCTGGTAGTCGATATCCTGGATGGTGCACATCAGAGCGTCTGGGTACTCGGCGATCCCGGCAATGGGCATAGGGAGACTGGCTGGCGGGATATAGGAGTCGCACTCGGCCGCTCGGTCCCACTGTTGGACCCGACTGGCGATCTGCTGGCGGACGGCAGGGCTGAGCTTCTTATGCTGGTGGTTGAGGTGACCATTGGTCTCTTTGGGCCGAACTCCGATTTTACATTGCGAACAGACGACCACCGGGTGGTGTTGAGGTGGTATAAATGGATTCTCGGCCATAGTCGGGGATTTGAGGGTGAGCGAAGATATGTCGGTGAATAGGGATGCATGGGGATATATATATTAATTTCCTCCACCATATCGGCTGCATATCCAGTTGCTTTTTTGGATTCATGGTAGGAGCATACCAGATAGGGCTGTGAAGATGACCTATCACCTATATACTATCTGTCACCCCGTTCTCAAAAGAAAAAGTCTAGACACGTCTCATACAGATAGAATTGGTTTTGGGACGTATCGAGCGGCATAAAATGAAATGCGATCGCCAGCAGTCTGTGGAAATCATCTTGGACCTGTCAAGCTACCGGCTGAAACGGGGTATAATATAGCGGCAACACCCACCTCCGTTGGCCGTAAATCGAATCCCCCTGCCGCTGTACGGCTCACCCATGTCAGGATGCCTCCCGAGCGGCGGATTGTCATGGAAAAGTCCAAAGATATAAAGCGACGACACCAGAGAAGCAAACCGTTCCGGTTTACACCCGCGCAGATCGCCCGGATGGACCGCGAGGATCAGCGCGAGGCTCGGGCGAAGCAGATTCGGGAGAAAGACGCGAGACGAATCGCGAATAAAAAGAAAAAAGCCGACGCAGAAGCCAAGGCGCGTACAGAGCGGAGGGCGCGGGGGATCCCAGACCCGAATACCCGTGTGCCGTCCAGTCAGCCACTACTCCTAAAGTTCTTCAACGCTAGCGCCAGACGTGATCGGTCGCCGGAGCCGGTTGAATCGAGCAGATTCGTGGCTGATATAGACCTGCCAGACGGAGCGATTCTCAGTACCGATCGGGTGGTACTTGGCGGGGCCGCTGACTGGGATTGTTTTGATTTGTGGACCGATAGAATCGACGGTGGCGGCCCCGATCTAAAACCGCAGAGGGATCTTGGTAACAATTTAATTGTGATTGGATCTTCATCGGATCCCAATCCAGCGCGAGGCAACGATCCGGGCTGTGGCGCAGGAAAAACATTACCTGGATGTGATGGTACCGATGTGGAGACTGCGTGTGAGACTGGGTATGAGACATACCGAGATGTTACTATAGGGGATATGGAAGAGGCCGGTGAATCATGCTGGCGTTCAAGTCCGCCGGTGTGGGACTTGGATGTGCTCGCGTCTCATATGGCGCCTTCTGCAGGGTTGGGTATTTCTGCTTCTACCGAAGAAGGCGAGATCACGATAGCAGTACAGAGTCCTAGTCAATTGTCCTGCAGTCGACAATCGCCTAGGACTCTGCACTGTATCCCACCATCATCGCCTGTCGTGTCGGCCCAGCGTATATCTCCGGATAGCCAGTCGCCGGTCGCTTCCTGCCAGTATGGAAGCTCGCATTTTGCTTCCTCCCAGTTCGACCCGACCGATTTCCTCTTGGCTGAGGCAACCGTACCTGTTCAACCAGCGATCCGACCGGATAGTACTTGTATTGGCGGATGGGTTGACGACGGAGTTCGGAGGAGGCAGTCTGTGGCTTCGAGTGAATTGTTTTATGATGATACTGCAGGTTGGATGGAGGATATATTTGTCAATACTCACGGTCATCCTTTCAGTGACGATCGACCAGATGTCTATCTTACGCAACTGCCTTGATGATGTTGAGTCGGTTCTAGACTCTAGGTAGGATGGGAGGGGACATGGATGTTGGTGGGATACGATAATCTGCCTCTTTGTTTACGGCATTGGTGCATAGACTCTGCCGGGCGGTATCTACTGCGGAGTTACGGGGAAGAATACTATCTTTTTATCTCATGGAGGGAGACCATTATAGATTCGAGTATATTTCGTATCGATTGAATCTGTCTTGCTGTTCCTAATCTCCAGTAGAAATCAACAATATCAAAGGGAATTGATTGTTCAACGCATTGGAGATCGCATCGAAGGTTCTCGTTCCATTGCGCCCATTGAACGTCCTGGAAAAGGTCTCGAACGGCGACAACCAGCTCTCCGATGGCGGTGACCACTTCCTTGGCGGCCGTAACAATCTCCTTCACCTTGTCGAGGAAGTCCTTGGCGACGACGACAACGCCCAAGACTCCCAGCAGGACGTCCTTGGTGGCGGCGAGGAGTGCGACGGCTTCAGCCATGGAGTCGGACATCTCCGGGAGAGGCTTAGAAGACAGTCAGTCTAGCAACGTCGAGGATAGGGTGGGCCACTCACCATCGCAAACACGATGGTGGGCCCAGACGAGAGTAGATCGGGTGGAGTAAGGTTTGAGCAGGTGAGACTCTGGTAGCAACGGGATCAGTATCTGCAACAGCAATCGGAGTGGTGGGGCTTACCTTGAGTGGAGCTTTCGAACGTGGGTAGGAGTGTGGCAGGTGGTAAGTAAGAGGAGGGAATTGGAGTAGAATATGTAGGTGAGGGATTCCGCGCGCGCAATGGAAAACTCTGTCAATAATGAGCGAGCGCGCGTACCATCAGTCGGGGATCGCGCAATAGAAAACTCTGTCAATAATGAGCGCGCGTGCTATCAATGGAGGATACGCACGCAGTGCAAAATTGACAATAATAAGCGTGTATGCCATCAATAGGGGATCGCGCGCAGTAGAAAACTGTCAATAATGAACGCGCGCACTGTCAATGATAATATATAATGTTGACTCGGGTTTATCACATAGAGTATGGCCCACGTGGTATTGACGGGTCGGCCCGTACCGCTTGCCGTCGTATTCGAACCCTGCGTCAACCTATGACGGTATACTGGGCTGTATACACACTCGGCTGCAAGCTTGCAGTTTATCTAAGGCTTTTTCATTGTGTGATGAAAACTGTCATTGCATTCGGCATCTTCACTATCGATCAATCCACTTGTCATGACCGTCTACCGGTGGTCTGTCTATCCTCGGCGAAGATCACGTTCCAGGAACGGGGCTAGGCGCCTCCACTGGCTGCTGGAACGCTCGTCCTCGTCCTTATCTTCCGACCCATCCCCAAAGTTCTCGTCAAATTCGTCGATCAGATCGCATATGCGATTCATAAAGGCAAGCTGGTTACGCTGGAAGGATCGTGCAATGTTCAATGACCGTCGCACCCCGGGGTGGGCGAATGAGCGGGCGTAAAGAATGCCGGGGTATCCGGTGTGGGGTCTCGCACTGATCTGGCTGTACTCATCTGGTATCCGACCTCGGGCCTCGAAGAAGCGGGTGCGGTACTGGCGCATAGTATTCTCGAGCGGCTTGGTTAGTATGTTGATATTTGACGGGTGGATGTATTCTACTCATAGGTGTGATATCGGTGGGAGACACACGCCATATACGCCGGTGTGCGGTGACCACGTGGACAAAGTCTTGGACGAGGGACCGGATCCTGAGGGCGACCGCGCGAAGGAGTTCGGGTTCGTAGGGGGTCCGGTATTCTGCCAGAGCATGTTTGTGTACTGGACTAGACCCAGGAGCTCACACAACATATAGGCGCAGCCAGGAGGGACCTAGGAGATGAAGATGTTAGCGTGACGTGACGGGGATGTGATCTGGTCAATATATACTGCGTGGATAGCGAGGTATTCCCGCTCGTTGGCCTCGTAATAGCGATATCTCACGGGACAGAACGCAGTATCCATATTCCACGAGTCGAGCTGCTGGTTGAGGTAGGGGATACATGGGAGACTTGGCATTGTAGTGGTGTCAGGAGTAGGAAATTCGAGGACGGCTGTTGGGCGCTCATCTTGTGGACTGGTGCTTGTTGAAGCCATAGTGAGGTGGGAGAGTGAGGGATTTGTGGTACGAGGAAAGTGTCTCGACGTGGAAGCTGGTCGATGCTGGCCTGCAGACACTGGGTTAGCATATAGGATATGAATGCTCGTTGAAACTGACCTTATCGTACTGATGCACAGTGTAGGAAGTGGATCCTCGTCGAGATTAACCTTCACTTACTGGCACAGTGCATAGGTTGTGGGTTCTTGTCGATGTTGGGATAGGTGCGACATCTATGGAGTGTGCAGGATATGATCGCTCCTACATTGACTGCCTGACCTCCTCTGCTTCCACTTTATAAACTTCCTTTACCCCTGTTCATAAGCAGACGCAGTACTCTCTCGCTACCTGTCCACCTCACCTATCTAACTCGCCCTGGTGTGGCCCCTCTGTTACATCATGTATAGTAAGAGGGCCGACGTGATTGATACGTGAATATCTGAACTTCATCGTACATCCAGGTGACCATTCCTCTACCGTCTAAGTCCTTCAGTGTGTCACATACTAATATATATCTCAACACCTCCAGTTCAAAGCTCCATCTCACACTCCGCTTAAACCCAACTCTCTTCGACCAGTCACCTCGCACAGACTGTAAGCTCATACGGCGAAGTCTACATTCCACCATACGCTACACCGACATTGGCACTACGGATCTACATCCCGAATCCTTACATCCAAGCTCAAAGCCGACTCACTCAGTCGACCATCGAATCCTCACAGCCAAGCTCAAAGCCGACTCACTCAGTCGACCATCGAATCACCAACTCGCATCGCATCACAATGGCGTCTCCACGATTCGGCCAATCGCTAGAGAGGTTGGATAAGCCCGTTTCAACCCCTGTATCTTCCCGAGCTCCCTCCCCCGCTACCACTCACCCCAGTGGTGTCCCGTCCTCGGCTCGGAGCCACCACCGGCAGACCAATAGCCGCACATCCATTATCTCGGTCTCATCCACACGCAGCTCAGACATTGAGGAACTCCCAGCCTCACAGCCAGCTGTAGGCGATATCTCATGGGTTGCGAGATATCAGGAGGCTGCCGAAATTCCCCTCCTGGACTGCCTGAGGACTGGGTTCTCACTCGCGTTGATCAACCCGGCGCTACGATCGACAATGTTCGGTACAGAGGAGATGTGTCTACATTGTATTCTGTGTGTCGCCTTTGATGACAAGAGATCCCTGGTGTTTGAGCGGCCTTTCTGCAAGCCTGGTCCTGGAACGACCTGCCAGCGTTGTGTGGCGGGTAACTTGGCCTGCTTCCGTGCACCACAGGAGACCGCTCGGCGTTCATCTTCGGCCCTCCTAAGGGACGGACTGAAGCGTCGGCCTACTATCTCATACGACGCATGGCAGGAAGCCTGCTGTTTGATTGCGCAGAATGCTGGTGTGGAGGAAGTCGCCCTTCGCCGTCAGATGGACTGGGACAATCGAGTCTTCCGGCCACGGGAGAGAGGTGCGGCCATTCAACTAGACTAGTATCCTGGAATATGGAGACAAAGTGTGGTTCCTCGTTCTGTTCTATGATTCGTTCTGCTTTAACCTCTTCAACTATGGGGAATGTATCTGGACCCTGATGTGTTATACCCTATGCTGGTATATGCTGTGGTCCTGATCTTTGAGTTTTTATTTTTTCTTTAATCCCGGTTTGGCTACCTCGACGTACTTTTACTCGGTGGTTTCTGATTGTCTCTGCTTTATCAAAATGCATATTACCGGTGGTTTGATATTCTATATTGGGTAGTTGTATATCGTATTCTAGTTATTATAGATAATGTAGAATTTGTATATATTACCATTGGGCTTTTAATATTTATACCAATTACTATCCGAATTGACATCTACCTGACTTCGACTTAAAGCCCTAAACCCGATTAACTAGAAATTCTTCTATTTGGAGGGTATGCTACCACTCTAGAATATTGCCCCTCAAGTATAGACCCGTTGTCACCTATCTATCGACCAACCAACATGTACCGACAAAGGAAATCTTATAATATCTTAGCAAAAATAACTCTATCTTCTGCCAGCCGGTATATAACACTGTTTGTACAATAAGGATGGCTCGGTCGGAGTCACATTGGCTCGTGGTGTCGCGACTTATAACTCTGGGAGGAGACAGGTTTTCATATAGTCGATGATGATGGGACTAGCCCCAGTGCCGTGACTTCGTAAAAGTATATCCCAACCGTTGATGAGTCGCAGGATATAGTTGCAGAGATCGGTGTTGCTGTATGCGACATTGAGTGATGTAAGATAGTCCATATCGAGTAAGGCCTAGACAGATACAATGTTGTCTAGGGCGTCACATGTATCGACTGTTACCACCCGACGGTCTGTTATGGTCATAACGTTGAAGAGGAATATCAGTTCGCGTGCGAACAGACATACAGCCAGATCGGTTACGTTCGGGTAGGACAGTGGGTCGACGATGGAGAGACGTGCAGTCTGGAGTGCGTCGAGGAAGCGCAGGCGATCCTGTTCTTCGAAGATAACGATATCAGGTACCGGCGGAAGAGTCCGAGTCCGAGATACATTGTACATGTAGACATTGTCGGATGGGGGGTATGGTGTAGGTGGTAGTATAGTGCGATGCGATGGGATTTGAATTGGGAGGAATTTTATTGAATAAAAGCGCAAATTATGGGGGGTTGGTCTTTCTATTGGGGATGAACTATGCTGGGAGATTAATTGTACTAGCAGGGGTGAATTTTTAGTGGCGCTCTATCTATCGTGGTTTTTTTGTTTGGAACATACTATGCTGGGTGCTTCAATACCAACCCCTATTTACCCAAATTATTGGACGTGAGTGTTCGCCGGAAGGTCACTGTCGGAGTGATTTTGAGATTATCTCGAACTTTAACTATATAACTGCTTCTATGGACTAAGTATATACAATATATGTCGGACTTCCGGTTTTGCGACCGGTGTTGTTGTTTTTGTGAGCTGCATATCGAACTCATTATCAAAGGTAGAGCAGGCTCTGATGGTGGCTAAGAATGTCGGTATACTGATATAAGAGGCTTATACGGGTCCTCTAATAGGGGATCCGGCTATGCTCCAATCCAATGCTACAGAATCTGTTCTTACTGCTTATGTGTTCCTAGTAGAACCTCATAATCTCTAAGAGAAAATTGCTTAGCTTGGATACTATAGTATAAGATGTTTAATATTGTAGAGAGGCCTATAATTAAATCGATAACTCTGCCTGTATTTTTAAAAATTTCCTAAATTGATATTTTCTAATATTGCTTCTTGCTTCATACAACATATATCATATCGGCAGGTCGTATACGAACAGGTTCGGCTCGCGACGCTATACTTCATAATGATGATGATGATGATGATGATGATTAATTCACTAACCCGATTTAACTCGCTATTACATACATGCTGCTATGCGGAAGTAGCGTCCCTAGAGCCTCCTCTTCGACGACAAATGATAGTGCATCCCCAGTATCCAACCACCCTGTATGCAAGACTCAGTTTTCCCGAGGTGCTGCAACCTGAATTGTAAGGCGACAAACCGGCCGGCATAGTTAACTAGTGCAAACAATACAAAAGAAATTGTAAAGAAAGTCAATTCATCGCAGAGTGCCCCCCTCTCTCTGCAATACAGCTCTCACTTCGGTCACTTCTCTCACTTCGCTTCCCCTGGCTCCCCGATTCGCCGAGTCCCTGTATCACCAGGACCGCCAGTTATGCATCCTGCATCATACATCATACCCGCAAGTCGTATACAAATAGGTTCGGATCACGACGCTATGCTTCGTCGTCAGTAATAGCCGATCTCTATGTGTTTTGTTAGCGTGAGGTGATATTGCGAACTTAAACATATCACAAAAACAGTCCAGATCCCATTGCAATCAGGACAAAGGACTACTAACGATCTTGTCCGAAATGGTCCAAGGCTCTCTCTCTCTTACTATAAGAATCCCTGGGATCTTACTTCTCTCTCTCTCTCCTCTCTCTCTCTCTTCCCTATCTAAGATCTCTACTAACAATCAGGACAAAGGACCACCAACAATCACGTCCGAAATGGTCATGCGCATATGGTCTTTTTTCGTCAAAGGCTAAGCTGGAAAGGGTCAAAATCCCATTACAATCGCCATAGGAATCCTATTGAAATCGGGATATCGGGACAGACGGGTATCAACAATCAAGACAAAGTACCCCCAACAATCTTGTCCGAAATGGTCCCTTGGGTATAGACTTTTTTCTGAATGTCCGAACTTCACATACGTGACCTGTTACAGTTTTCAGACTCCTCTGCGATATTATACCTACCTTTATCTTCCATTTAAAATGGAGAGCAAAAAACTGAAGCTAAGGTAGGACGTTCCAATGCGCCAAGCTCTATACCGGGTTTTCTGATGCAACAAGAAATAGAAAGGGAACTTCTCGATGTTCCGCGACAATCTGAGAAGACGTGGAATTCATCGATTTGTTCCAGGTAAAACACTCTATATAGTGAAACTGGATGGAATCTAACCAATTGTCGGAGTTTCGATAAACTTCATAAATTGTTGACAAAAATATATTTTAGACTTTATCGACCTCTTACATGTTGATCGATACCTACACTTTTATATCCGCCCTACTTTCTGACCGCGGTTAAAAACGGATCGTGCTAGGTATGGACAATATGAGATTTATAATAATGGTACAAAAGGCGACGATAATAAAAACAGATCAAATAATTTATATAAAGTCAGAAGCACACGTATAAGAGTCAACGTAATCAGATAACAGTGGCTGGACAAAGGACAGCCTGGATCGTACAACCTGAGTATAACTAAAAGAGAGACATATACTATCTATCAAGTTGAAAAAGAAAAAGAAAATAACCAGAAAAACGCAACATATACCTATCACTTATACCCCCTCTTATCAGTTACCACCCGGCTTGACATGTATACCGCATACCGGGCAGTGCTCGGTAAACTGTGGCATTAGACTATCAAGGCAACGGGGGTGGAACCAGTGGCGGCAGTGCGGACGGAGGGAGACAACCTGATCTCCTAGCTGGACGGCCTTAGCACAAATAATACACTTGAGCTTTCCAGCATTGGTAGCAGCGACAACGCCTTCCATATCCGTAGTAAGTGGCTGCTGGTGTAGGCCGGACCGGATAAGACTCCACCCGGTCAATTGATCACCAGCACCGTCAAGTCCGGGGTTTATATCCGAGCCCTGGCCAGACTCAGATGACGAGATTGCTACATAAGGTGTGACAACTGAATAAGGGCCCTGCCAGTTAGGGGGCTGTGTGACACCTTGTGGAACTGTAGGCCAGTGCAGAAGCACGCCCATACTATATTCCAATTGGGCGTCTACCGCAAGAGTAGGAAGTCCGAGTATCTGAAGCCAGAGGGGATAGACCTCACGGAAGGTCTCGTTTATATCCATAAACGAAAGGGTTGTCTCATAGATCTCGACGAGCCTCCTAAGGAAGGTGACTACGTCGTGATGGAAGCCAGTGTTGTTCGGACCGCCGCTTTGGAAGAAGGTATTCAGGAGCATCCAGAGATCCCGCGTCGCGTTGCTAACCGCTCCAGCTGCGCGGGCTCGGGCCGCTCTGTCTAGAAATGGGTTTTGTGAGTCGCGGTAGAACTCTAATGATTCTCGGAGCCCTGCGAGGAGAGCGTTGCGGACTTCCGGGGTCACAGGCCGGATATTAGGGGCGGCACGTTGACAATCGGCCGCGATAGAAGACAGCTGTGCCCGAAAGCTTCCGACCACCTGGCTATGGTCATTTTCGTCGAGGATCGTGGGATAGTTGTGCTCATTCCAATAATGTTCGATTCGTTCAGATAACTCCCAACGAAGGGTAACACCCAGTCGGTAGAGTACCAGTGAGGTAGTCCTAAGGTGTGGGTTTAGGGCAAGAGCAGCCCATGCGCTAATGAGACTTAGAGCGTGCTCCCGTAGATTGGCTGGGTCATAGGAGTCGCGTACTGCATGGATACGCCGTATATCCGCTACCGTCTCTGCACCCACAATGCGGTTGCGAGCCCTGATTATTGTCTCAAAAAGGTCCCAAAGTTGGGCGATAAGGTTGCTAACCTCGGAAAGCGGGGTATTGGTATTTAGGACGAAAGCGCGGGTGGCTAAGAGTCCTCGACGATACCCAGCATTCCAATCCTGCGGAGGCCCTATAAGATTGGGCTCTTCGGGTATGGATGGGAAGCCGTTAATAAACCCTAGATACCGTGTAGTGATCCGATGGTATTCGTCCCTCCAGGCTGTCGCTCGAGTGAGGCGGGGAAGTACTGGTGGTTGACTTAAAGCGCGTTTGGGAGGCATGATTGGAGTCTTGAAAGCAGGTAGTTAAGAAAATGTAGAGTTAGGAAGATTTGGCTTAGATACTCCTATAATATATAGGAGGTCGAAACCAATTTGCACTCGAACTTAGGTTTACAAGCTGGCGCTATATTGCTTTGTATACTATTCTATGCTTTATTGAAGTACTGGGTAGAGTTTCTGTAAGTGTAGAATACCGCGAGTAGTATTCTTAGGATACTAGACTAGTTTCTAATTTAACTTGTACATTGGTATGTTTCATTTTCTTTAAAGGACGAAATAAATAGCAAATGGTTCTAAGGTCCTTAAGACTAGGAGGCTTCTATTTTGGTCTACTCTTAGAAGTTCAATCCTTGAAATAACATGGTGGACAAAGACCCGGGCTAGGAATGGTGTAAAGGTGCCAATTGGCTTTGGGTTTAAGGATAGATATGGTTTGCACCACGAGTTTCATTGTTACTGTTCATGGTTGCAACGGGGAAGACTTTACTTCTTTGATATTGCATCGTCTTGGTCTAAATCCCTGGCCAGCTTTCGATTACTTATTGGGTTGTAACTATATCCTGATACTCAATACGATCTTTATGATTGGTTGAGGTATGATTGTTTGTTATATGGTATAGATGATAAACTATGTGTATGAAGGATTACTCTGCTTAGGGGCTTACGTCCAAAGAAACTTGCGGTTTTATCTTTTTTAGTCTTTTCACGAAAATAACCTGGCTAGGCTTAGGTATGGCCCGATGGCTATACACCCAAAGAAACTCGGAGTGTTGTCTTTGTTTGGCTTTCTCGCGAAAATAAACCTGGCTGCAACATGGCATGGCTTGGTGGCTTTACGTCCAAAGAAACTCGCATTCCAGCTTTTTTTAGTTTTGCACGAAAGAAATCTCGACTGTAGTATAGTAGCGCTCAATAGCGATCAATCAATCAAAGTGCAATTAACCTGTTACAGTCTAGCCAGTTACGTATGACTATGCATACGCTTCTTCTAACCGAAGCAAGAACACGAAACCAAGCCCTGAACTGGAGGCGCTTAGTGCTTCTATATAGGTGCCGAAGCAAGTGGTCTTACTGCTAGTGCTTAATATATAGAAGTTGATAAACTTACAGACTTAAGTTGGAGAGAGAATGAAAAAATTGACATTTAGCAAACGATTTTAAAATCCGGCCTAAAAATCAACCTTATGGGTGGAGCTGCTGCAGTATATGCCGCTGCCCGATCCATTATGTTCTGGGGTTCTACTCGCCAAGCCTAAGAACTGTTCGTCCAATTAGGTAGCCTAGAGTTATTACCCGGTCCACGTGCGGTCCCGGTCGTAACGGTAGCCCCGATAAAAAGATCTAGAGTTTTATGCTTAACAGTACCTGTCTTAAACCTTGTTTGCTTATATGGAGATGTTGGTATTAGGCTTTAAGGCTAATTAACTACCTGGAATGATTATCACCCGACTTTGGCTTATGGTTATGTATTACCAAGGTGCTGCAATTATTTTGTTCGGAGAATACTAGTATTATATTACAAGGCCTGTCAAATATGCTGATTGTCAACCTGCTAACCCACAACTCTAACATGTCCTTGAAGATATCAAAAAAAAAAAAGACTCCTATACTATGCGACCGGGCGTATATCACTGTTTGTGGAAAGGGGTTACCACTGTGAACTTCGCCTTGCGGCCTTGCCTTAAGACGTACAGCGGTGGGAGGAGACAGAGTTTCATGGTGTGGATGATGGGAGGAACGGCCCCAAAGTCGGGACTGATGAGAAGGCACGTCCAACCGTGGATGAGTCGGCCAGCATCCTCGCGGAGATTGGCGAAATCCAAGGAAGCATGGAGAGATGCAATGTCATCTAGTGCATCGAGAACATCCATTGTGACTAGGCGAAGGTTCGAGTGGGTCATAAGGTCGAAAAGGAATGTGAATTCATTGATGTATCTGTGTATGACATCGTCGGTAACGTAGGGGTGGGACTCGGGGTCTATGATGATGAGGTCCGCATCCTCGAGTGCGTCAAGAAGGGGTTTGCGATCATATTCGTCGATAATAACGATTCCAGATGCCTGTGAAAGGGTTCTGGCTCGAATGACACTGGCTATGGCGGAACGGGTGTATGGAGGGTATACTGTAGCTAGTTGCATAGTGCGGATGCTGAGGGATTTGAGTTGGGAGGAATTGAACAAATTGTAAGTGGTGTGTGTAGGGGATTCAGTTTACTGTTAGGAATGAACTGTATTAGTAGATTAATTGTGCTGGTCCAGCTGAACTTTTGGTGGCGTACTGGCTATCATATTTTCTTTGTTTGGGCTGTGTAGTTGGCTCTTGCTACATTCGGTGCTTCTAAGTTTCGGTACGGTGTCTTATTTGCCGAAATGTTTGGGTGTCGGTTTTGTGTGGAAGTAGATCAATTTTGGATGGGTCTCGAGCGAGTAGGTGACTGCATTTGTGGACTAGTAGATTATATGTTGTACTATAGTAGCTTTCGAACTGGGATAGTTGTCTTAACGCTCCCTGCTCTGCATGGTGTAGATTTGAGAGCAGCCGGATTGCTTCCTGTTCGTTCGGTGTCGATATTCCTTGATCCTTCCAGTCGAAGGTCATGGTTGGTTCATACCCCCTCTCTAGCCCTCTGGCCGGGAAGGGGCCGCAGAAGCGGAGGTATGATAGAAGAAGAAAGGTTGGTTTGTGATCGGTATTTATCAATTTAATTAAAAGTCTGTTTGGTTGTATGATACAGCAAGATATATAATGCATATACCAATGTGGTTGTACTTGATATACCGGCACTTTGTAATAGAATCAGGAATCTCTGACTTTTGTAATCGCTAGCAATTCACTTCGGCCTCACTTGACTGTGGTGTTCATATAATACTGAGTACAAAAAATTCTATATCTATTAGTTGTATGCATTAAGGAATACGAAGGTCAACATGCGTGCTGCGGCGGGTATTATCCACCGTGACGATAAGGTCTTATCTATCCGGCTGCCATAGTCGCAACTCCACCACCCCAGCAAAAAACGTCTAGATTTTCATTTATGATTCAAAGCCTTTCTACCTGGGTTCAGTATTAATGAAGCTCACAGTGGACAGTTTATATACACGTTTAGAACTTCTGAAATTTTTATATCGATCCGACGCGGTTTACAGGTAGGACCCAGGGTAGGAAAATAGCCACTTGGCTGTCTTAGTTTGTATTAACTCCCTAAAGTTTCCCATAGTAAAGGTGACCTATAAGGCATACGCTGTATTCTACACTTTCTACCTGGGTTCTATCTCTATAATTTCTACAGTATATCCTAATTCTTACTATAAAGGTGCTAGCAAAGTTACAGAGGAATTTGATCAAGTTTGTGGTAACTATTCAGGTTTTGCATTAAAGTGCTGTGGTTGGTCGGCCGCTCTCTGTCGGTCGGGTAGTCTCCACCATCGCAACTACATCAAAACTATCTCCATATTTAATAGTATACTATATAATACCTACCTGGGTTAAAGTGTTGCTACCTCGATACCAGATATATAACTATACTCTCTATAATCTGTAAAAATTTGAAAGTTGTTAGACCTCATAATAGGTCGTAACCCAGGGTAGAACGCTCTGGTCCAACCATTTGCTTTTCGCCCCACATACGCTAGCACCGTTCTGGATAATAACTTCAGCTATAGATTGCTCACCGTCCTACCTGGGTTCCGATCTTGAAATTTGGAGGACACCTAGAGAGCAGGGTTAAATATCGTCTGGCCAAGTTTCATGAACATCGAGGCTAAGCTGCGGAGTGAACCCAGCCTTGTCATTTTGCATGAATGGGAGGGTATCCACATTTGCGGGAACCAACCAGATCTAATTAAAACCGGTAAGTAATGTATTGAAACCCGCACTCAGGCTCGGTCGTCCACCCCCCATGGGATAGATAGATAGATAGATAGATTATCTTTATCTCGACTATAGTAGTATACTATAAATCTATATCTTTTAAATTAACAGATATTAATCTACTAAGTTAAATCCGTAGTCTTTATTATATAATACTATCGCTAATCTATACCGCTTAGGAAGTATTCGGAGTCTATACCCCTTTTTAAACTTAACTATAAACCCTACGATTATATAAAATTAATATAATACTTTATCTATTATACTATTTTATATCTATATTTTATATCTATATATATCCTTTAAACTTATCATATATCTAAATCTCTACTTATTAGATTTAATATTATATTCTTAATTATATTACCTATTAACCTAAATCTTTATTAACATTCGTCTATAGTAAGCCTTAATAACTCCCGCCGATTAAGTCCCGCCTTAGCGCTAAGTAGGAGCTAAAGCCCTAGTTTTAGTACTACCTTAATATTATTATACCGACTACTTTCCTATCTACGTAATTTTCTAGCCTAAATAGGTATACTCGCACCACTATAGTACTAGAATTCTATTTAGTCCTAGAATACCGGAACTAAAAATTACCTAGTACTATACGACTTATTAAGCCCTAGTCTATAGTATAAAAGTAATAGAATATTATATTAATCGTTTATAAAATCCCTTTTTTATAGCTCTTTATATATATCTTAAAACTTATCTTTACTATCTTATAATGAAGATCCTTTTATATTATTCTTAGCTATTATTAGTATTAACTTATACTATTTAATATATTCTTAACCTTATCTATAAGAACAATAATATAAAGAATATATTTGATTAAGTTATATAAAACTAATCCGAAATAGGTTATAATTATCTAAGATATCTAGAATATCTAGAATACCGAGTCTTCTTTTAATCTACTAATATAAGATAGCTATATTTATTAGGATATATCATTATAGGAAGTGCTATAGTCCGGTATATAGTATAGGATAAACCCCGGAATAGGGATATAAATAAAGATAGGGAATTAGTAGTAGTAAAACTAAGTAGGGATATAGTTAACAAAATACGGTAATTAATATATAGATTATTCACATAGTAATTAGGGAGAAATATACGGTTTTTAATTATATAAACTAAAATTGTATATATTATTAAAAGGGGGATCCTTATACTAAGCCCTATATATATATTTATAGATTCTAATGATTTTATATTTTAGACCAATGTAAACTTCTGCATTTTGGACCAATGCAAACGTCTGCATTTTGGTCCAATCTGAACTTCTGTATTTTGGACCAATGTAAACTTCTGCATTTTGGTCCAAACCGAACTTCTGTATTTTAGACTATCTCCTCCTTTGTATTTGTACCTATAGCTTTCTCTTATATTCTCCCCTATATTCTACCTAACCTAGTAATTTCTGACCGCGGTCAGAAATAGACTATACTATCGTACTGTATATACTCTATACAACCCTACAACTTCTGACCGCGGTCAGAAATCTACCCCAATATCGTAATATCTATATAATATATACGATTTCATATCTTATCGTTATGACCGTGGTCAGAAAAAGGGTTATATATCGAGAGGTTTGATTTGCTAGCCGATCTAGTAGCTAGGAGGGATCCTGAAAAGGCTCTGCTCAAACTTTCGGGTATAGTGTCCTGTTCGCCGAGTAGACTGTGGGAGCGGACGCCGTGACTGGGGACCCCGAGCGCTCGCGTGTGATATCCGTCCCTGGGCGACTCGGTTTAGCTCGGCGCGGGAGAGATTTACGTCCGCAAGGTAGATCGGTACGTCCTCCTGAGCACTAGACGGGCGATTAGTAGAACGAATGTGGATCGAAGCGTTTGGAGGGACGGACCTCATGATCTGAATCTTCATATTCCTCGCTTTGTAGCGGTACTTTTTGGCGTCTCGGCCAGGGTGGATCCAGTCGGATTTGGGGCCCTTGGTCCATCCGATATAGTTGTCGTTCCAGATTGCCTGCCACGCGGTGCCGAACTCCCCGAGGAGCTCCTCGAGCTTCGCCACTTCGGCCGGACGCCAGTGGCGCGATGGGGTCCCGAATCGGTGCACCGGAACCTCGGCCATCGGGGGGTTCGTTGTAGCGCGCCGCGCTGGACGCTGATCGGGCTGTTCCATAAGAGCCTGAACCGCTTGCTCCTCCTGGTGTATTCGGGCCCTGAGGTCGGCATAATCTAGATCTGCGCTGCTCTGTGAGCGGGACCGTGACGGACGATGTTCAGAGTCTGCGTCAGTATATGTGTCGGTATGAGCACTAGAGATAGTACTGCCGTAAACGCTCGGTGCCGCATTGGGGAACTCAACGGCATAGAGGGGTATCTGGCTACGGTCTGCCTGGTGTAGAGATGACTGTGACCAATGAGTTGGTCGTGGAGTAGCCGGTGCTACCCTTGTACGTTTGTCTGTAGGCTGGACTGCTGTGGATAGGTCTGTCCTCGGACGCTTCTGTGGACGTTGGTATGGACTAAGCGGCGATTGGATGCTGGTAGGAGAGGATGGCTCTACCTGGTGGGTAGTAGACGGCCTAGTAGATGATACGAACGGCGATAAAGTGACAAGAGGGGGTGCAACCGGTACTGGAGTGCTAGGAGACGACGGGACTTTGGACGGTGTGGTCGGTACTAAGGTTCTGGGGGATGACGGAACACTAGACCATGGTACCGGTGCTGGAGTTCTGGGAGACGACGGAACTCTGGAAGATGCGACTGGCGTTGGATCTCTGCAAGATGCCGAGGCTCTACCTCTAGGTAGTATATCCCGAGGACGCTTAGTTAGATGCTGGGTGCTCCATATTTGGTCGAGCCGGGTCTGGTTTGAGCTGATAGAACTAGCTCGCCGCTGGCTACTCGAGCTGGATCGACGAGTGGATGGCTTGGAGAGGCTCCTCAGACGACCCTTCCCTTTATCTTGTGTACTTGGGGAAGTCCACTCGGGACTCTCGGAGCTAGCAAGGGACCGTGGAAGAATAATAGCCATTTAGATTAAGAGTGAGATAGTGATTAAGGGGAAGTAGTAAATAACTATCGAATAAACATTGGATTCGACTCTAACTTAAAGCGGTCTATGGTAAACTCGAGTTGGATAATAGATCCAAGGGAAACGCAACCCTCTACGCCCGTGTTTCGAATATAGCCTAGTAAATCGGGTGAAATCGGTAAATATCTCGCTCATAGCTATACCTTTCTGATACATCGAATCCTGAGCCATAAGAAGGTAAGAATCAGGGGGCTTAGGGGGTTTAGGGGGTTTCGGGGGTTTCGGGGGTTTCGGGGATTTGGGCCGCACGTTTTCAGGGTTAGATGGCCTCCCCGCTAGATATAGATATAATTGACTAGATATAGCTCGACTATTGTTGGTTTACGGATACTCAATCTCTATATCTTCGAGATGTCCATCTGATCTACTCCTATTCTAGCCAATATATCCTACCCATTTCTAACCATCTCGGCTTCCTCCAAATTGAACGCTTAGGCTACAGGGTTGAGAAGATCACGTACCACGATCATGGTTGGCCGCCCACGAAAGTATCCGAATCGAGCTGCAGCGCTTGCGGCCCGGCGCCAGCGGTATTCCCAGCGACGGCAGGCGAATACGATCTCCCAGGCGGAGCTAATCCCGTATGACGCTACCAGGCAGCCGCTCCAGCAGCCGCTACAGCAGATTACCTACTTCCAACATACCTCGCTCCTACCGTTAGAGGCGAATACAAGTGAGACTACGCCGCTTACCTCGACTGTCCCGGATACATTTACCGCGCTTCGGGCCGAGATCGACCACGAGCGATTCGGAGTAAGCGACGGGAACCACTTCGATCTCGACGCGACAGCGGGCGAGTGGATGGTCGGTACCGACGAGGTTTCAGAGGAATTGATCCCCCCCCAGGCCGAGAACACCCCTGCGCCAGGTCCCGAGCAGCCCTATACGGTACAGTCGACAGAGGGTCAAGTAGTATCACCTCAGGTCCAGCAACTCGCCTGTAGAATCGCGCAACAGCTCCTCCGGCACCACGGGTGCCCGGCTAACGGCCATATAGAGCCGGAGGCGACCGTGGCGTCGGGACAGCGGATCATCAGCCTCCGGGAGGCGACCCAGCAGACTGTCGTACCAAGTGTACTAGATAACCCGACCTTCCAGCAACATCCTGCCCCCTGGGCCGATGAATTCGCGCCGATGGTCCGTCGGCAGCTGCTCTGCGGCCTAGGTCCTAATGCGACAGCGTCCCCAGGTAGCCCGGGGCCACCGGCGGTAGATCCAGGCCTCGCGAACGCAGCGGTGCCTCGAACGCTACCAGTGTCGTTTGACATCGACAGTAGTGGTGGGTGGGCGACGAGCCTCGCCGTCGCGCGACAGGGACTCTATTGGCTAGCGACCCGACCAGCTACAAGCACCCTCACCAGCTCCCTCCACCTCGACCCGCTCCTCGTCGAGTGGACTGATACCGATACCCAGCGGCTACACCACCGGCACGTCCCCGTACACCACGTCCCACACCTCCCACTCGGGCGGCTACGCGGCTTTGAGGCTATGGAGATCTTTATCATCTTTCCTCGGCTCTACCAGCCATCCCGGAAGGCCTTCGTATTAACCAACGAGGAGTACTCGGAGTGGATGGATCATATCATGCTCCCAGCTCTAGTCCAGACGCTACCCCAAGAGACCATCAGCCGGCTACCGGGGAGTGGGGAGGAGGCGATTAAACGGGGAACAGCAGCCGTAACTGAGGGTACCACAGCCTCGGCTTACCAGCAAGCGCGGATCCAGCTCCTAACGCACTTTATCGGCCCTACGGCTCTCGGTGCCGTATGGACGGCGATCCAGGATCGCCTCTCCCCTATGGCTCACACGGCCAACGAGTACGGCCAGGCGAGGCTGCTCCTCACGTCAAAGAACCTCAAGGGCGAGACGCGGCGGGATACCTGGTCACAGATGGTCCAGGGGTGGGGGAATATATGGCGTGGTGCGGTAGATGATCGGTTTATAACAGGCTCCTTTTTCGACGTGGCAAAGGAGGTAAGCCTTCCCAATCAGATCCTGGGCCAGGAAGCGACCGGATCACAGCATGCCTTAGAGCTCACATGGCGCCGCTGTTGCCTCAGTCAGTTCGAGGAATGGCTGGTACAGACCGAGATGACGCTTCAGAACCAGACCGAGCTAGCAACCATACCTTCTCTATCGCCCTCTCTATCGCCTACCGAGCCAGTTTCCCCTACGCAGAGTCCCACGCAGAGTCCTATACACAGTTCCACGCCATCTCCAGCTCCGACTCAGTCGACTACGCCGTCACCGAAGCCGGTACGGTCACAGTTCTGGCCCTGGGCGCTCCTCCGAGATACCGGGAGCCTAACCGTGGAGACGAAACGCCGATCGACCCTCCGGCAGGCCGGCCTCCTATACGTACAACTATACAATACCTCCAAAGAGATCTTCGCGGTAGGAAAGCAGTACCCGTTTGGGAATGAGGCGCTGGATACTCTCGCACTCCCGGCAGCGCTCGTCCAGGTATTACAGCATACGGGCGGAGGCCGTGCCCACTCCCGTGCCACGTTACTCCGTGGGTACCTCCATACCAAGGCGCGGTGTCACCTGGCTCTACAGGGGGCCCGGGGCCGATCGTACGGAACCCGCGAGGAGTACCGGGTAACGGCGACGCTGCTATCCGCGCTTAACGGGGAGATGGAGGCACAGGGAGGAAACGGGGTGCTCCACGTCCCCCCGAGGGATGTTGCACTACCGCCGTTCTACTGCCATACGACCGACGACGCAGTCCAATGGCTCAGATGGAATCTTAACCGTCTCTGCCTCGCAGTAGAGCTCGTCTACAGTATTAGTCCGGCAAGACAGCTCCACTGGGAACATTCGAGGGTGGCGATGGCCTTTCTCCGTGCACTACACTACGGGCTAGGGGGACAAGGGGCCTCCCCCTCCCACTGCCGGGAGCTCTGGATCAGTGAGCGGACCCAGCCGCCGGGGGAGGGCGAGGATACCGGCACGATCATCGAGGGCCTCGGCTGGGGGGAGACTATGCAGCGGTATGGGTTCGCCTGGTTCCTAGATAAGTTTGACTGGGGACCGATGCTGTTCCGGGAGCCGTACCGGGCTAGGCTCGCTATCCGGCTGCCCTCGCTCCTAGGAAGTTATCTCCCGCGCTACGGGGCAGTACGGCAGCTGCTTGACGACTGGGTGTTCCTCCACGACGTATTCCGCCAGCTGGAGGCCTGTCGGGGGCACCGCCCCCGGGCGCGGAAGATCCTCGTCCTCCTGGCCGATCTCTGCCTTATGGCGTTTCGACGAGAGGTCTTCCAGCGGCTGTCGAGCGTCGGGCGTCTCCGGGGGCCTCGTGCCGCCGCGGCGCTCGAGGGCCGCCAGCCGCTAACTATGGAGGCGCTCTGTGACGTCCTACCGGGCGGGCGGCTGGCCGACCATACATACCCGCTAGGCGCCAGGGGGATCCAGATTAAGCACATCGATACTATGTTCGCGTTCCTCTGGGGGTGGGACGGTGACGGGAGGCAGGGAGAGCTCGTCCAGCGACAGCATTGGGCGTCCAAGCCGTACCGCGAGCTGTTTCGTCGGAGCTTCGACGCGATCGCAGCGACGTACTCCCACGAGACGGCACAGGAGTGGCGGGGGCTAGTTCACGCCACCTTTGTCCGTACCCACTGGGTACTGCCGAACCCAAGCCAACGCGAATTCTGGCCTAAGGGGAGAGGGGGCCGGCTCCCGCTATGGTGCAGCACCCACCCGAGCCTCGTCCAGTACGTATGCCGGGAGATGGCGGGGCAGCTCCACCACGAACCGGTAGTATTCCGCTGGACGCCGACAGACCTACCGACGTTACCTCGCACGGGGTGGGAGAGGAGCACAGAGGCCTTTGGGACGACATTACCAGTCGGCTGCCGGGTCGAGGTAGTCCTGCCCTCGCTACCGACCGACAACATTGAGGACTGGGTATACGAGGACACTTCGGCCACGACGGCCGATAGGGGACCGCTGATACCGCCGCTAGATGAGGAGGGGGACATTGCACGCTGGATCTGGGCGCGGTACCCGCCGCGGTACGCGCTGCGGAAGCTGACCCAGCAGGCGAGGTGGAGCCCAGAGAACCTGATCAGGCAGCCGTGGCTAGTAACGAGCTACAGCGACGACATCTTTACCCGGATTCGGGCGGTAGACCAAGCCCGCTGCGAGGCCGTCGGGCTGCAAAAGTTCCCGAGGTTGAAGCAAGTAGACGCCGAGGAGCTAGACGAGCTTGCGGATCCAAACTCGATCCGAAGGGAAGAACAGCGCGCTATCGAGCAGTCTGCCCGGCACCGCGAACTGGCGGCGAGAGCAAAGACGGCGCTCCGGAAGGTCTGGAAGTATGATACGCAAATGAAGGATATAAAGAAAGGTAAGATCGTTCAGGGTACCAGGGTAATTGGCCGACGGGAATATACGAGAATCGCTGAAAAGAGAGCGTTAGCGCGGGAGGAATTTTCAAGGCCGATCGAGGAGATCCTTACCGAATTAGATCCGGAGCGATTTCCTATAGAACTGTTTGTAGCCTCGAGAAGGGAGCGTATGGCGGAGACGGGGGGGAGACGGGTAAGAGTCTCGAGAAAAAGAGATAGACATCATAGATACCAAAGAAACGAGGCCAGGAGATTATTTAGCGCCAAGGGGGAAAAGGGGGAGGGGCAGGGTCATCTAACTGAGCTAAGCCTAATCAATATATATCAATCTAAGCTAAAGATTACTTCTAGAATAAGATACGCCTATGGTTCATATAACGGTTTCTGACCGCGGTCAGAGATCGTACTAGGCTAGGGAACTTGAAATATATTAGGCTACGTGGCATAATACGGGGAGATGATTGCATTCCTATCTATAGCTGTCCTGGTATAGGAGATGGAGATAGTAATACGCGTAATACAAACGAGCGCGAGTGAATTAGAGAGAACTATCTATCACATATCGTTGAGGATAGTGTACGCAATGCAAACGAGCGCGACCACATCAGCCTCGAAAACCGACCAAACACCATGTAGGCCATATAGGATCTCCCCCGGTATCGAAGTTGAGAAAGGACCTTGGGAGAATCGCAAATCAATTACTACCTATAAGTTGCGGCGTAGGCGAGGGACGATGTGGATTCCTTCTGAATTTTGTAGTTAGAGAGGTTGTAGGCGAAGGACGATGTGGACTCCTTCTGGATATTGTCGAGGTCCACCTCGTCCTTCTGAATGTTGTAGTCAGAGAGGTTGTAGGAGAAGGACGATGGGGACTCCTTCTGAATGTTATAGTCGGAATATATACGGCTATCTTCTAGCCGCTTACCGGCGAAGATCAGAGGGTATTAGTTAGGAGGAATCTTTATATCTACAGATCTTAAATAATTGCGAGGTATACGATAGTAGAGGACGCGACGTATACATAATCTCTCCCCTCTCACCCATCTCTCACTTCAGTTATCTCCCTTCTCACCTATCTCTCACTTCTCAGTGCTTACCTAGCCTAATACGTATCGTTTTCTGACCTAGGTCAGAAACTACTAGAAAGCAACTCTAGTATCTGCCCCTATCGCCGATTATAGTAATATCAAATAGTCATAACCGCTCATTTCTTCTTCTAACTTCACCGTAGACGTATCACCCTCTGGCCGCGGTATGATTTTCTGACCGCGGTCAGAAAGGGGAGCCTACCTGGCTTTCGCCTCTAGGGATTTCGCGATCACGCGAATACTAAACTCTACACTATATCCTACGATATACCGATGACGCGGGATAACCTTGTTCTGTAGGCTAATACGTGTTTTTTTGAAATTCGACTATTACAGGGCTGATAGACAACCTATCATATGAATAAAGAACAAAGACGCAACCAGCTCAGGGGATCCGCTAGAGATTAAAAGATCAACCCATACCGAGCAAGAGAATAAGCAAAGATACACCGCCGGGAGACAAATCATAAAACCTATACCAGGCAGGAGAGACGGAGAGACATAGATACAGCCCCTCTAACTAGTCATGTAACCCTCATCGTCCACGCCGTCCCCGCCGAACTTGGCGATCCGCTTGGGCGTGGGGGGGTGGTCAGGACCGCCCGCTGGGCGCTTAGAGGAGCCGCGTAAGGAGTACTGTCGCCCGCTTTTACTCTTGCCTTTCAGCCCAAGGTCCTGGTAGTCTTCCATCGACAGCCGATCTGCGCAGTCTGGGCCGATGCCAAGCATGTGGCTGAGCAGTTGGTTGGCTAGTTGCTCAATAGTCGCGTCACGGTCTTCGGTAGACTCGGGGACCTGTCGCTCGAGGAAGGGGCGGTATTGGGCCGCAATCTGTGGAAGCACCTTGGTCGTGTTGTTGAACTCCATATACCGCTGGATGGTATGGTCCATGAACAGCAGCCACGCCCGTTGCTCCTCCCGCTGGCCGAGGCGGTGGATACGCCCGATCGTCTGGAACAGGGAGTTGTGGTTGAGAGCTGACTCCATCAGGACGATACGGCTGCATTGTGAGTGCATGTTGAGGCCGGTAGCCCCGCAGTTGTAGGTGGTGACGAGGACCTGCGTGGACGAGCTAGGGTCGTTAAAGCGGGCAATGGCGTTTGAGCGCAGACTGTTGGGCATGCCGGCCCGGACCACCACAAAGTCAAGGGGGAGGGTGCCGAGAAACATTTGGACCAGCCATATGGTAAGGGGCCAGTGGCAGAAGATCAGGAACCGGGGCTGCGAGCTCCCCGAGTCGAAGACGCCTTGCTGTACTAGGATATGGAGGAGGTAACGGAGACGGGGGCTCTGATGCGCGAGGTAGCGGGCCACGGCGATGAGGTTGGTGGGCACCGATGCCGACGGATCCTCGGTGGTTCGGGACCAGAACAAGCCAAACCCCTGATCGTCCCCGCGCTCCGTGAATCGAGAGATCTCTGCGGAGAGGACGCTGGAGGGCGAGCGTCGTAAAAACCGATCAAGCTTAGGCGATACCGAGAGGTGGCAGAGCATCCGGAAGGTGGCCCAGTTCATGGTAGCAGGGCTGTCCGCTGATGCGGCGGAGGCCGCGGCAGGAGTATCGCTGGGGGGCCCGTAAAGGCTTTCACTGAGGATGTTGAACACACGGTTATGGATGTCCTGGGTGTACCGGGTGTACCGAAGCTCGACGGTCGAGATGTGAAGGCGCGGGATGTCGTCGCCGATGACGATCGTAGTACCGTGGGGCCCAATCATCTGGTTGCCGGCCTCACGGGTCAGGCTGCTCAGACGTAGGACGATAGGGAGGGCCAGGAACCCGTTCGCAGTGGAGAGTTTACCACGCCGGGCTAGGACCACCAGACCACGGGGATCTAGCAAGTAGTATGGCTTACCTTCGAGGGGAAGCTGCTCGACCGCGGACCACTGGGTATACGGCTCCAGGGGGTCGCTCGCGGCAGCCGGGGAGGGCGTGACACCAGGAGGGAACTTTTGCGGGCTATCAGCCGGGATGGTAAACTCCGCCTTCCACAGCAACGCCAGGTAGCCGCAGTAGTCCAACGCCCGGTTCCACATGGGGGTCGCGGTCAGACACCAGGTATACTGCCGGTCGAGGAGGGCGACCGACTGGTGCTGGCGTGAGGAGATGGTCTTCAGGCGGTGGCCCTCATCGCAGATCACGCGGTGGAAAGAGGCAGTGAGGTCGGAGCGGAACCGGCGGGGCTGGTGCGCAGTAGCCTTACCTGCCGAGGACGGGCTAGCCGCCTGCTCCTGGAGCTCGCTCAGTTCAGTGACGGCGGCGTCGACGCCCGGGGGATGAGGGGTGCCGACGCTGTCGGTGGGCGGGGTGTGTACGCTACCGGGGGAACCTGGCTCGTCCGAGACCGACGGGGTCACGACGTCGTCGGGGTCGGGCATATCCTCATCCACGTCGGCTTCGGCGGCAGTAAGATCAAGGGCCATGGGGTCGGTCTCCTTCCGCGTGGCCTTCCGGGCGCGGTGCGTCGGCGCGCCATTCTCGTCGATCTCGGTGGTGGTACGCGTGGCCCAGGTATTGTATGATGAGAGGATCACGGTACGCGCCGAGGAGGTTTGATGGGGGGCAGCGGCCGAGGAAGGCTTGGACCTCGCCGAGTGACTCGAGCAGCATCAGCTTACGCTCGGAATCGCCAGTACGGGTTTTGGCACCGTAGAAGAGCCGGACTGTCAGGGCGTCCCCAAAGTGGCGCTCGATCTCCAGGAGCCATGTATCGATCAGGGCCGAGGGCACTAGGATCAGGGTAGGCCGGTATGGGGGCCGGGGTTGGACGAGGGCCGCCTGGTAGATGAGCGTGAGTGCGGTTAGGGTCTTCCCGAGGCCACATGCGTCAGCGAGGATCCCGCCGTGGAGCGGGCTGGCCTCCTGCTGGAGCATCCAGGACACACCCGTAACCTGCCACGGCTTAAGGATCGTAGAGGAGACCGGGTATGAGGAGGGTGGGGTGAGCACCGGCTGCCCGTCGCTGTTGACTGGAATTTGCGTATGGCGGGTTGCGAGATCAAAGGGATACGTGAGACGATCGAGGGACACATCCCGGGCGCAAGTGAGCGCGGCTGGGTCAGCCAGTGGAATTGGCTTATCGTCGGCAGTCTCATCGGCATGGCCAGTAGAGGGGCCGAGAGATACATCGGGGACAGAGAGAGCGACTAACGCCGAGCTCGACGAGATCGCGGTCTGCAGATGGGGATTGGGCTGCAGGCTAGGAGGGACCTCATCGGGAGCAGCGCGAAGGACCGAATTGTTGAAGAACTCGGGGCTGCAGAGGTGGCGGTGGAGCTCGTGGACGTCAGTGAGCGTAAGAGGCGCGCGGTTCAACCGAGCGGTGGTAGGCTTGAGGAGCTGGGTGGTGAGTCCAACAACTAGGTCTCGGTACTCAGGCTCCGAAGGGACGGTATCCATAGAGCTAGTAAGCGGCTCCTCGTCAGCATCGTTAGGAAGGTCCGAGGGGTATAGCTTGAGGAGGTCCAGGAGGGCTTGCGTCTCATCGCGGGACTGGGCAGACGTACCATAGCTGGGGGTAAGAGTGGAGGTTGGACTGGCGGGACCAGGCCGCGAGCTCGTAAGCTCAGGCGGGACGGCGGGGCGGATGTGAGGAGTGGCGGTGAGGTAGGCTTCGAGACTGCGAGCCTTTGAGATTTGGCGGGAGAAGTAGATCAGGATCTTCCAGCAGACCAGAGTCTCCTTAGCGTCGAAGTAAAAGGGGGTCTTAAGAAGTTGGCTCCGTCGGCCAAGATCCTGCGAGCGGGAGAGGAGAAGGCGGCGGACGTACCACAGCGCACGGAGGTCAAAGAGATTAGTGGGCTCCACAAAGGGGGTGGACAGATCCGGGGGAGACAGGGACAGCAGGACACTGCCGTATTTACCGGCATGGTTAACCGCAAGGAGAACAAGGGAGTTGCGGATAAAGCGGAGGCCTGGAGTGACCTGGGTCGAGTTGGCAAACCCAAATTTGTTGTCACGATCTCGGTAGAAGGCAATGATGATATCCCGGGTCGCACTGCACTCGGCACTGATCAGACGGTAGAGGTTTTGGGTGTTGGGATAGCCGATGACGCCTGCAATGGCGGGAGCAGAGTCATCCATACGGCGGATAGCGGCAGTGGAGATGTTGATGGTGCCGACGTTCTCCAGGGACGCCTCCTTAGCCCGAGACTGCGCCATGGTTGGACGTGGTAGGCACGGCGCGACGGGAAAAGTGCGTAAACTGAAACTTGGTTAGTAACTGGAGGGAAAATAGGTAGGCGAGGGGAAGATAGGGGTACGTGAAACTGGAAGGGAATTGAAAGGAGTGAGACAAGATGAGCCACAACACGAGCCACAAAGGCTGGCTTTCTGACCTTGGTCAAAGAGACGCGATCAGTCCTGTGATCATAGGCGGCGGGGTCTCTCGGACGGTGGGGAAAATGGAGGAGAAGGTTTGCAGGGGGGTCGACAGGGGTTTAAATACCTGGCAGATATGAAGTTGTTTGTCTGATAGTCGACGGCCGAAAGCAGGATAGTCTGGGGAAAATACAGAGGAAGGTTTGCCAGGGGGGGGCAGCAGCTTAAATAGATCCATGGCCGGGAGTTGCTTGTATAAGGAAAGGGAGAGAACAACTAAAATCAGGATGTAGTTTCTGACCAAGGTCAGAAAATAGGTGTAGGAAGGCGGATGCATGATCGTGACAACCGTGGTGGATATATATATATAGGATGTTAAACTGCATGACATAAAATATTAGAATACTATGGGCACCACTTACCCCCCTAAGGCCTAATTTCTGACCGAGGTCAGAAACTGTAGTTGTATAGTGTGATTTAATACCTAGGAGTACTGAGCAGTGATGAGGATATATCAAAATGTAGAAGGTCAATATAGTCCGATATGCGGGACGACTATGTGGTTCGGTATGCGGGACGACCACGTGGTCCGGGATGCAGGACCACTACATTTTGGTCCGATAGGGAGGACTACTACATTTTGGGTTATATTATGCTACTTTAAGTGGTGCTGGAGCTTCTAGCCATAATTTCTAACCGCGGTCAGAAATTAGACTAGTTTAGGGAAAATTAACAACTGCGTGCGTATGGTAGAAATATAGCAATTTGACGTGGTCGGAAATGCAGGAGTTTAACGTGGTTCAAAATGTAGGAGATAGAGATGGTCGGAAATGCAGAAGTTCGAGGTGGTCCAAAATGCAGAAGCTTAACGTAGTTCAAAATGCAGAAGTTTAACGTAGTCCAAAATGCAGAAGAAGGGGATGGTCGGAAATACAGAAGTTTAACGTGGTCCAAAATGCAGAAGAAGGGGATGGTCGGAAATGCAGAAGTTTAACGTGGTCCAAAATACAGAAGTTAAACGTGGTCCAAAATGCAGAAGAAGGGGATGGTTGGAAATGCAGAAGTTGAACGTGGTCCAAAATGCAGAAGAAGGGGATGGTCGGAAATGCAGAAGTTGAACGTGGTCCAAAATACAGAAGTTGAACGTGGTCCAAAATACAGAAGTTGAATGGTCCAAAAAACAGAAGTTGAACGTGGTCCAAAATACAGAAGAAGGGGATGGTCGGAAATGCAGAAGTTGAACGTGGTCCAAAATGCAGAAGAAGGGGATGGTCGGAAATGCAGAAGTTGAACGTGGTCCAAAATACAGAAGTTGAACGTGGTCCAAAATACAGAAGTTGAACGTGGTCCAAAATACAGAAGTTGAACGTGGTCCAAAATGCAGAAGAAGGGGATGGTCGGAAATGCAGAAGTTTAACGTGGTCCAAAATACAGAAGTTAAACGTGGTCCAAAATGCAGAAGAAGGGGATGGTCGGAAATGCAGAAGTTGAACGTGGTCCAAAATGCAGAAGTTTAGTTTAGATGACTTCTTCTGCATTTTGGACCAAGCCGAACTTCTGCATTTTGGACCAAGCCGAACTTCTGTATTTTGGACCAAGCCGAACTTCTGTATTTTGGACCAAGCCGAACTTCTGCATTTTCGACCAAGCCGAACTTCTGCATTTTCGACCAAGCCGAACTTCTGCATTTTCGACCAAGCCGAACTTCTACATTTCTGACCATCTCTACCTACTGCATTTTGGACCACAGTCAACCGCTCTATTTCGTACTATATTGTACTACCATAAGCGCTACTAGACCTTTCAGCCAGATTTTCTGAGCGCGGTCAGAAATTATACTCGTTTAGTGATATTTGACAACTGCCGGTATGTTTGAAAGAAACTCGCTCTTTCAGTTTGTTTATGGTGTTTTCGCGAAAATACTCTCGACTGCGTAATAGCAGCACTCAATGGCTGGGCTCAATAGCTATACGTCCAAAGAAACTCGCCCAAAGAAACTCGCCCTTTCAGATTATTTATAGTCTTTTTTTCGTGAAAATACTCCCGACTACGTCGTGGCAGCGCTCAATGGTAGCGCTTAATAGCTATGCGTCAAAGAAACTCGCTCTTTGAGTTTATTTATAGTCTTTTTTCGCGAAAATACTATTAGCTATGCAATACTAAGACGTACAAACAGTTATATTAAGATACTGAGGAGAGAACTTACGTAGTTTCTACTTGAACCAGCGCATTTACGTGGATTTCAAACTTGATAATATCGGTTGACTTCGCCATGTCAACAGTGAGCAGTGACCCCAACGCATATGAGGCGATAGACCAATCCTTTGCCTTCGCCGCAACGCTGAATCTCAACGGACAGTATGTGAGGTCAATTGCGGAAGGGCTCACGATAATCAAAACCCTGTCGCCCCGGGATATTTACCCGGCCGCGTTGATGATCCAGGATCATGCCCACGGCGTCATGGGGGACGCTGTAAGGTCGTTACAAGAGGTACATGACTTTGTTGAACATGGAGAGTTCTGGAGGATGCATGAAAAAAGCCTGGAATCATTCCGAGACTCATGGCAGGTCACACGGGATGCGATAAAAGTCCAGGAAGGGCTCGATCGGTTTAAGGCGAATGTACGGAAGCGAGCGATCCTCCAGTGGGGCGAGCAGCGGGCCAACACTCTTCTGATACGCATAGGAAGCTACGCCATGCTCCGAAAGGTCAGTAAGACTATCAGTGAGGGGCTATCGTACCCTGAGCTCCAAGCTGCTATCAACAACGCGATTGTGTACCGGAAGTCTAGACGTGGCCGTGGCATTCGCCAGTATGCTCGAATCATGCAAATTGATCTCGACGTAGCGCTAGCGCAGCGGAATTTCGAACCTCTCAATCCTGAAACCCTATACACGCTCGCGCTTGGGGTAGATATGGATGGATTTATCTGCTCAATTCGACCAGGTTGCCAAATACGGGCTACGGGCATAATACCACCAGTACCGCTAGTACAACCTACGGGGGCCGCGAACGCTATAGACCCCCCGGGGTCCCTAGAGAAGAGACCCCGCGACGAGACGCCATTATCAATATTATTACCGTTGTCATCTTTACCATTAACCCCCTCTGTTCTATCTGATGACGAGCAGGACGACGAGCAGGACGACGAGGAGCAAGACGACGAGGAACAGGACGACCAGGACGATGACGATAAGGAGCAGGACGACCAGGAGCAGGACGACCAGGAGCAGGACGACCAGGAGCAGGACGACCAGGAGCAGGACGACCAGGAGCAGGACGACCAGGACGATAACGACGACGACGAGCAGGACGACGAGGAGCCTCTTCCTCGCCCTCAAAAGCGATTACGCCTAACTCCTAAGAACCCACTTGCCAGCTGTGGCTGTGCTCTTACAAATGCCGCAATTCGGCGTCTTCTAAGGGGGACCGAGCTCCCCACCGATACCCTCAAGAAGCAGCTACTCCGACAGGTTGCAAAAGCAATGGCGACCCGGAGTGCTGCATATACCTCTCCATCACTATCTCTCTGCAATCTCCATACCCACGGGCTATGTAAACGCTTAGGCCTTTACTGTCGTAACCCGTACGAAGAATTACTCCGGCGGTTGCGTGAGCTATATGCAAATCTTGGGGAATGGGATCAGATGAAAGGTCGGTATAAGGGTTGGTTTAAAAACGTGACAAGTAATCTAGAATCGGGATGGCGGTTCCCGGTTGCGGGTTCGGGTATGCCGAGGGTTGCGAACCCGGTGCTGATACAATCGCTAACGTTCGCTCGACTGTATAAGCGCTGCTGCGGCCGAGACGCCGACCCTGCGGTTTGGGACCTCGGGCAGCAGCTAGATCGAGACGGAAGTATTGTGCTACCAGGGCTGTTTGAATGGCTGGGGGAGGATTTCGACGGGAATCACCCGGGTGGCCTACGGCATCTGATCATGGAGGAATTCAACATGTACGACTGGCATTACCTGGCCCGCCCGTCCAAACCTCGTATTGGCTGGGCTAGGAATATGTGGTTTAGCTTAGTACAGCAGATGGTTCGACAGGACCCCGCATACTATGCGTTCTACGTCCGATGCCGTCCGGATCATGCGTGGAAGCTGGTATCATTCCCCTACTATGCCAAACGGACATACCCCGGAGAACGTACCTTCTTTCGCCATATTGACGTCAATATCATCGACTTTGTCCGTAGTGGGCGGGGGGTCAATGCGCTCCAAGGGAGTCTCGCTCTCTCCGACGAGGATAGCGGCAACTGCACCGAGTTACTCCTAGGGATGTATCGCGAGATCGCTACGTGGCATAGGCGGCTGGTCGACAGAGGGTATGCCAAGGATGGGTATGTGCAGCGGATTGACGCCGACATGTGGACCGAGGATGATGAGGCCCACTTTGGCTATGGATGGACTAAGCAGGTCTGCCGGTTTGGGGATGTCCGGCTAAGTTTACCTGGCCTACCTCACGGGTCTACCGGCCCGGCGACTGCCCACCGTGTTAATATCCTGCCCTGGTTCGTTGCGATCGGCGATGATCACCAAACCTTGGACACCGCGGAGTCGGGTACCTGGGATGACCTCTCGCGCTGCCATCGGGATTTCGACTCGGGTACCAAGACACCGTCCGGTCTGCCGAACAGCACGTACGGTGGTCGGGTGGATCATGTATTTCCCGCGACCGTGCGGCTGGGACGCCTGGGGGCGATTTCAGATGCCCTGGTGGGCCAGACGCGATGGGATCCAGTAGATGTACGGAGGGAGCTGGATGTTTTATTCGGGGACGACGATGATATGGCTTGGGGCTATGTGCAGTCCTGGAGACGTAACGCCCAGCAGCTCTACTGTGATGCGTTTGAAAACCTCGTGTTAGCTAAGAAGGATGCCTTTGGGGAGAATTCCTACTTCTACCGGAGGGAACGAAATCTGTCTACGATCCCGGAGTTCGTTCGTGATAGTATCGAAGATGCTAGGTCCCAGCGTCCCCTAGGTACCCCGGAACCCCCTAATGCTGAAGTAGGTGGCCTTACTGCGGGTACCGAATATATAGAAGCTGATAAACCGACGGATATTAGTATTGGTATTAGGCAGGATGAAAGCTTAGACATTTAGTGTGCGGGAGTATTTAGTGAATTAAGCATTGAATCGTCTGTTTCTTATAATAATATAATACAGAAGAGCTTATACTACTATAAGCACTACAAGACCTTCCAGCCAGATTTTCTAACCGCGGTCAGAAATTATACTCGTATAGTAGTAATTAACTATTAGAAGCACCAACTAGTATCTAAAGTTGATTTAAATAGAAATTGGACGTGGTCTAAATCTGGGAGTAGGCGATGGTCGGAAATGCAGAAGTTTAGTTTGGTCCAAAATGCAGAAGTTCGGGATGGTCGAAAATGCAGAAGTTCAGTTTGAACGACTTCTTCTGCATTTTGGACCAACCCGAACTTCTGCATTTTCGACTACGGCCAACTTCTATACTTCGGACTATATTATACTACTATAGGTACTACTAGACCTTCCAGCCAGATTTTCTGACCGCGGTCAGAAATTACACTCGTATAGTAGTATTTAACTACTAGAAGCACCAACTAGTATCTATACTTTATTTAAATAGAAGTTCGACGTGGTCCAAATCTAGGAGTGGGCGATGGTCGGAAATACAGAAGTTTAGTTTGGTCCAAAATGCAGAAGTTCGGGATGGTCGAAAATGCAGAAGTTCAGTTTAGACGACTTCTTCTGCATTTTGGACCAACCCGAACTTCTGCATTTTCGACCATCGGATTATAATCCATTTTTAACTATACCCAACTACTATATTTTAGACTATATTCTCCCTTAATAAGTAGAAGCACTAACTAGTATCTACAGTATTTTAAAATAGATATATGGCGTGGTTAAATTTCTGGGAGTAGGCAATGGTCCAAAATACAGAAGTTCAGTTTGGTCCAAAATGCAGAAGTTCGGGATGGTCCAAAATACAGAAGTTTAGGTTAGACGACTTCTTCTGCATTTTGGACCAACCCGAACTTCTGCATTTTCGACCATCGGATTATAATCCATTTTAACTATACCCAACTACTACATTTCAGACTATATTCTCCCTTAATAAGCAGAAATTATACTTATATAGTAGTAATTAACTATTAGAAGGACCAATTGGTATCTTTTTTATCTTAAAACAGATATATGGCGTGGTCAAATTTGTGGGAGTAGGCGATGGTCGGAAATGCAGAAGTTCGGTTTGGTCCAAAATGCAGAAGTTCAGTTCAGATGATAACTTCTGCATTTTAGACCAAAGCTTCCCTTTTGGGAATTTTCGACCAAACGCTAACCCGATTCGGAATTTTGAACCAAAGCTACCGATCCAGTTGACAAACTTCAACCCCTTCCAAAGAATTAAATAAAATAGATAAAATTATACAGGCTTCACATATAGGTTTATATATACTATGAGTTTGTCTAAAAAATATAAAAGATATAAATATCATAGAATAGAGGCTTTAATATGTGCCTGTATTCGGCTAATAGACGAGTATACGTTTCTGAAGGAATTCTTCTCTCGCGATAAGGTCGAGACAGCTAACGAAGAGCAGAATAATAGTCTTTATATATACGAGTTTGATCCGATTAGCGATGATAAGGAAGATGGGATGATAGTAGAGATTAGTAATAGAAGGGAGGATGAGCAGCCTACTCTATCAACTGATAACGAGGATCAAGTTCCAGAGTATGATGTCCTACTACCTATACCTAAGGAAGGGAATACTTAGGTACGTGGATTTGTTAGATCCCGGAAACGTATAAGGCAGGATAACGATGAATAGGAATACTATTAGCTTCAAATTGATAACTGTATTATTTAGACCTTGCCAACTCCCATGGGACTAGAAAAATTTTGGTCCCATATCCTGGTCCCATCACTCCCATGGGACTAGCCAAAATTTTGGTCCCATTACCATAGTGGTCCCATGGGAGTCCCATGGGAGTGATGGGACTCCCATATGGTCCCATGGCATACATATTTTTGCCAAGCATTTCCTATTTTGGTTGCACAAAAATGCTAACTCAGCAGATAAAATACTGTTTTTTACAGGTGTATCAACATTCTCACTTCAAGTTTGTAGCAATCTAACTTTTTTATATGGCATACTATTAAAAATAGAAGATGAATATCTCAGCCATATATTTAAATATTATATTCAAGCAAAAGTAAGCTCAAATATGTAAAATTAGGTGTAGGAGATCAAGAAGAAGTTGTTGACTTAGTATCATGGTCAGTCAGTAGAGATATATATATTCACATACATGCTATACTCTCCAGTTTCAACTAAGCTCTACACATATTAAAAATTATACCAAAATATAATAAATCCTTTTTTTTTACAGCATTAGATACTATAGATAGGTCTTTATTTCATCCTTTTATTTCAAAACTACTCTTAATATCATATTATTGGTATAGAAATCAATGTCTGGACTGCGACATCGCCTATGGACGGGCGGGTGGGCACTGCCCACGGGCCTTAAGGCCCTTTTTAGTAACTAAGTAGAATTCCTTGACCTCGTGACCTACATTATTTGTATATTTTTTCTTTATATTTTTAAGTAATTTAATTATATGTACATAGTAGTAGCATTAGCATATAGTAGGTTTAGAAGTATAATGATTTGACACTACTGCCAATTTTCTGACCGAGGTCAGAAAAATGAGCTTTAGAAGCCTTTATACAATGACTTGATACGACTATCAATTTTCTGACCGAGGTCAGAAAAATGGCAGTAGAAGATACAATGATTTGATACGACTGTCAGTTTTTTGACTGGGGTCAGAAAATTGAGCTTTGGAAGCCTTTATACAAGAAATTCCATCAAAATGCTAGGGGATCGGGTTGACCCTCAAAACTGACTATACCCCTGACTTGATGGGACTCCCATGGGACTCCCACGGGACTCCCGCGGGACTCCTATGGGACACCCGTGGGACCCCCACTATTATAAAGCTTGCTTAACCAATCGGGGAGCTGTAAATAGAAGGTCTTACTATCTTATGATCTATCTTCGCGCTAGTTATTACTCGGCCTACTATAGAGTACTCAAGGTATAGAGGATAGATGCGATCGTTAATCAGAAGATTTTTGAGAGGTAAGTCAAGATTATTCTATCCTTATTATACTCCTAAGTCCCTCCCCTCTTTACCCCAGTCCTCTACGATATAATGATTATTGGAATATCATGTCTCAATACGATCTTTATGCTGAGGCTAGCCCTTCGTCCCAGATTGCCTCCTCGCAAATTGGGATACCTCCACCATCTTCACTCTATAATCTTGATTTGATAGATGAACCCCTTACACCAGACCATTCGATTAGCCAGCAGCCGATTTATAGCGTACCACCATCCTCAGTCGTTCAGTCCGAAATTGAATCAACACCTCTTCCACCTAGTCTTCGTCGAATCGGTCCACGAAATCAAAAGTTCTGGGTTCTCTGGACTATGGAGAATAAGGCAGAGTTTATTGAATGGTGGAGGAATACAACTGGTGCTCATCCATACCCTCCACTCTATAAAGTGAACTTCGAAGCACGATATACATCTTCTGCTTGGGATCAGTTTGACCAGGTAGCACACTATCAAACTGGAAAACCAATGGCACTCTGTCGGAGATGTGGAAAGGTGCTATCGCACCCATCATCAACCTTGAATGGGTCGAAATCCCTAACTGCGCACTTGAGTAGCCGCGCATGCAAAACTGGCGCACAAAAGGACTCAACCCAACAGGATATACAACAATCGTTTGAACTTTCGGTAAGACTAGGGTCTTATAAATAATCTATCTAAGGCTAACTTCTATATCATTCTTAGTCAAACCGTGTATCTACTCGAAAGGCCTTTAATCTACAAAGATTTGAGAGAGCCCAGGTAAAATTTATCGCAAACTCTCGCCTTCCATTTCAAATCCTCCGGCACCAAGAATTCCAAGATCTTATAGCAGAGGCACAGCTTTCACCACAACCTTTGAGCCTTCTTTCACCGAAAACTGCGCGGCGTCGACTCCAATCGATTGTCCAGGCAGAACAGCAAAAGCTACTCTCCCACCTCCCCGCTGGGGCAAAGCTCTCGATTGCTCTTGACTGCTGGACCTCACCATTCCAACAAGCGTTTATGGCGATCACAGGGTATTTTGTGGATATCGATTGGGTATATCATGAGATACTTCTAGGCTTTATGCCGGTTCATGGCCAGCATACCGGCGCTCACTTGGCAGAGGTTCTCCTCGGTGTTCTTTCTGACCATGGGATCGTTGATAGGGTGATTGCAATTACTACTGATAATGCGTCAAACAACAAAACCATGGTTGAAAGTCTTTGTGAATCGATCCGACAGATAGATCTCCCGGATTCCACTGAGATTATACGGGTTCCATGCCTTGCCCATGTGATTCAGCTGAGTCTAAAAGATCTTCTTGGCTTGATGAAGGCCAATCCAAAGAATGATAAAACCGCGACCGTATGGTCAGAAGAAAATGGGAGCATCCTTCAGCAAGCAAAGCTACAGAAGGGAATTATTTATACACTTGCAAAGGTATATATCTAACCTCTATAAAGGTATCTTATATTAATCATGATTATAGGTTCGCGCTTTTGCTGTATTCATCAATGCTAGCCCACAGCGACGGGAGGCCTTTCTGAATCTCCAGAGCGACGGAATAAAGCTGGCTCCAATCCAAGATGTCCGCACTCGGTGGAATTCCACATATCTTATGCTCCAGCGTGCCAAGCGCCTTCAGACAATATTCCAGCGGTATTGTACAGAGCACCAGCGCCCTGAGTTCCACATCAGTAAAGGGGAGTGGCGCCAAATCGATTACCTACTCTGTATCACAAAGCCTTTCTACAAGTGGACGGTCGGTCTATCAAAGATCAAGACAACAACCATTCACAATGTTTTTATGGTATATAACCGGCTATTCACACATTTTGAACAATCCCAGGCCCGACTTCGTCGTAAGAAGGTGCCCTGGAAGAAGGCTATGCTAGCGGCTCTTGAAGCTGGAAGGGAAAAGCTTTCGGTATACTACCAATTAACAGAGGAAGCCCATGGTAGCTTATACGCCATAGGTACCATTCTTGCTCCCCAGTATAAGCTCAAGTTTTTTGAAGGCCCAGAATGGTTAGGTCAGGTTCAGCTCAATGATACTATTTCCTCTTGGCATGATATATACAAGTCTTCGCTTTATAGCCATCTTGAAGACTATTCGAAACATCAGCCAGAAAGGGAAGTACCACCCACAGCGATACCTTCGGCACATTATACAGAGGATGAAATGGCAAGCCTTCTCGCTGAGGATCAGCCACCGCCCCCACTACCATCAAAAGCCACTGGTTGGGAAGAAGAACTTAAGGGATATCTCAATCTTGGTAAGTTTATACTATCCTTTTACTATTTTACGAACCACGTTACTAACTCTCTATAGAATGGAGCGCAACGAATCCATGCCATTTCTGGAGGGAGAATGCGCGTAACTTTCCGACACTCGCAGGACTTGCACGGGACGTCTTTTCGATCCCAGCCACAGGCGCAGGTGTTGAGCGTCTCTTTAGTACTGCTCGCGATATTTGCCATTACCGACGGGGCTCTTTAAATGAATCGACGATTCAAGATCTAATGATGCTCCGTTGTTTATCAAGGTTTGACATTAGAGATGAAGAAACTGAGGATACTGTTCAACCTGAATCCGTTCTTAACCAAGACGAAAGAACAGAGATTGACGAACAAAGGGAGGTAGGACTTCCTGACTATACGCCAGAGCCAATCAGTGATGGTGAAGATGGCGAAGACAGTGTAGACGATGAAGCCGACAACGTTAATCCAGACAATATGGATACCGCCACAGAAGAGGCAGAGCCAGATCATTCTATACGCCACCAATTACCAGTGATTCCGTTCAGTCAACAACGTCCCCAAAGAGAACGCAAGCGACGAAGAGATGATGATTTGTATACTTATACATAATAGAGATAGATTAGTATAGAATTTTTTAACAGCTGTTAAAATATCAAATTCTACTGTCTATCAGAAATTGCGCTCTAGATATAGCACTGCAAATCTACTATTTTTGTCCTAATACCAAGCCCAAAGTATTATTATCTCTATTCTTTGAGTAATTAAAATACCCAAAAAAACAGTGGCATTCTTCATAAGTTATGCAGGTCACATTTTTCTACATGTTTGCACTGTTTACAGTCCCATGGGAGTCCCATCAAAGTCCCATGGGAGCGGACTGGACTGCTTAGTCCCATTCTTGGCACTCCCATGGGACTTGATGGGACTCCCATATGGTCCCATGGGATAGTCCCATGGGACCACTCCCATGGGAGTTGGCAAGGTCTAGTATTATTTACAATCTAAGTATATATAGGAAATATAGTATAATAGTAGTAGTCGAAGAAGGTTTTAGGCACAATCTCTGACCGCGGTTAGAAATAGTATAGGCTAAAGTAGCTTTTTACGTATAAGTAATTTCTGATAGCCGTTAGAAATAGTGGTGGTGTATTGGAATTAGAGCGGGCTGTAGGAGCTTTTACCCCCTTGAGGTGAAAAGGAAATATAACAAGATATAGGTAAGAAATGCATAATTTATATAGATACGACTCTTCCTATATTTGCACTGTTTAGTAACCCGTATGGGTAACCCGCAAACCCGCGCGGGTTACCTAAGCAAACCCGAAACCTATTGCGGGTTATGAAAGTCGACCCGAAACCCGACCCATTTGCGGGTTGGGTTTTTTCGGGTTTGCGGGTTTGCGGGTTTTGGCGCAGTCTAAGTAGAGAAGTATTCGCCCGGTTATGTTTATATCGCAAACCGCGCGTGGGATACGCTATTTCTACAAAGCATGACAACCTAGATCGTTCTAGTAAGGAGAGGCCAGCCACTTATAGGTAACAGGGCTTAGACCTTGCCAACTCCCATAGGACTAGAAAAATTTTGGTCCCATATCCTGGTCCCATCACTCCCATGGGACTAGCCAAAATTTTGGTCCCATTACCATAGTGGTCCCATGGGAGTCCCATAGGAGTAATGGGACTCCCATATAGTCCTATAGTATACATATTTTTGCCAAGCATTTCCTATTTTGGTTACACAAAAATGCTAACTCAGCAGATAAAATACTGTTTTTTACAGGTATATCAATATTCTCACTTCAAGTTTGTAGCAATCTAACTTTTTTATATAGTATACTATTAAAAATAGAAGATAAATATCTCAGCTATATATTTAAATATTATATTCAAGCAAAAGTAAGCTCAAATATATAAAATTAGGTGTAGACTGCGACATCGCCCATGGACGGGCGGGTGGGCAGTGCCCACGGGCCTTATGTAAGCGGGCGATGGGCACTATCCATACGCCCATGGACGGGCCCTACCCTTAGGGCCCATTGTCCATGGACACCGTGGGCGCCCATGGGCCTTTTTAGTAAGCAGAATTTCTTGACCTCGTGACCTGCATTATTTGTGCATTTTTTTCTCTGTATTTTTGAGTAATTCGATTACATGTACAATGACTTGATACTACTGTCAATTTTCTGACCGAGGTCAGAAATGAGCTTTAGAAGCCTTTATACAACAACTTGACACATTGTCACTTTTTTGACCGGGGTCAGAAATAAGCCTTGGAAGCCTTTGCATAATGACTTAGGCATTCATTATATTCATATATTTACACTAATACGATACAAATTGATCATTATTAGGTTTGCCACGCTTCCTTGCTTCTCTTAAACCAGGGCGCTTTTGAGTGCTACCCTTATCTCCATAATGAGGGAGATGAGGACTGCTCTTATCTTCGCTGTCGACTAGCTCACTTCTCTGTCGCTTCCGCGTACTTAGCACTATAGAAGGACGAGGAAGCTGACTCTCCATCATAAACTCATACTCGATCAGTCCAACAGGATCATTATCCTCGGAATCCTCACTATCGCTGATTGGTTCAGGCATGTCAGTGGTAAGCTTAGCCTCTCTCTGTTCGTCTGCTTCTTGCATTGAATCCAAGGACGTATCCTCATCGGGTAGTTCTTCTATTTCAATGTCGAACTGGGTTTTATACCGGAACATTATGATATCCTGGACTGTCTTCGTACTCAGCCGCCCACGTCGGTAGTGGCAGACATCCCGTGCTAAATTGAAAAGACGTTCAACTCTAGCGCCTGTTGCAGGAATAGAGAGAATGTCGCGAGCAACACTGGAAAGAATTGGGAATTCATTACCTGGTCGAAGTTCTCCCAGACATCTAATATGTGTTTTGCATCCTATCGTAGCCTTTGTTGTGTCTCAGTACTGCTGCCGCGTACTGTGGTACGCCACCACTCGATAAACTTTACTTTGGACGCGTTGTTCATCGCGTCGTAGAGGATAAACTGCTTTCTCCGATCGGGGCCGACGCGTTTGAGAGAGCAATCAAGAATAGCCGGTTGAGTGAACTCGGACTCTATCAGTGAGATAGAAGTCTGTTGGCTGTTGAAGAGACTGGGATCAATATTTGGATTAAGGTTAGGATCAAATATATCGGCGACGTAGGAGAGGTCTGGTTGGGAGCTCGGAGGAAGTGAAGAAGGCCCTGCGGTATAGGCACTAGGTTGGGACATGGTTAATGTGATGTAAGGGATAATATAACGACTATAGGAGAGTGAGTGATCTGAACTTACAATAGGTAACTTGCGACCGTGTGAAACGAGGATTACTAGTAAAAGGGGTGCTTTGTATAGATCTGATAGATCGTAAATTGAGTGTAGACCCACTATATATTATAAGCTGATTGGCTATAAGTGTCTTTGTCCATGGGCATGCCCGTGGGCACGCCCGTGGGCACGCCCATGGGAACATACCTAAACGCCCATCTTGAGTTACAATCGAAGGATTTAAAACTCCCAGAATAATAACACAAGTCTTTGAGTGATATAATTGACAGAATTTAGTGATATAAGCTTATAAAATAAGAATTATACTAATTATCTTTCGATCTACCTATGAGAAATATACTAGAGTGAGAGATAAAGTAGAATCCATAAGTAGTATTTTACTTATAGAAAATGCCAGGCATGTACCACTGACTTAAATATATATCTTCAAGCTGTTACAGTATGATTTGATAAGTTAATAAAAATACCACACAATATGATGTATTTCGATTAAAATTTTATTCCAATTCGTATCATATATATACTAGTTTCTCATATACATAGATATTTCAGTAAAATTTATAGATGTTGTAGATTAAAACTGCCATTTTACATGGAGTTGGCAAAACAGGTGTAAATAACAGTTATTTATTATGCAAAGTCAGCGAGTTATACGTCCATTTTGGGTGACTTTATGCAATGGTGGGCATCGTGGGCATGCCCGCCGTGGGCATGCCCGTGGGCCTTGGGCGTTATGGACGGGCACTCGAAAATCCAAATAGCCCAAGGCCCACCGTGGACGGGCCTTGGGCACCTCCTAGGTGCCCATGGACGGGCGATGTCGCAGTCTAATTAGGTGTAGGAGATCAAGAAGAAGTTGTTAACTTAGTATTATAGTCAGTCAGTAGAGATATATATATTTACATACATACTATACTCTCCAGTTTTAACTAAGCTCTATACATATTAAAAATTATACTAAAATATAATAAATCCTTTTTTTTTATAGTATTAGATACTATAGATAGGTCTTTATTTTATCCTTTTATTTCAAAACTACTCTTAATATCATATTATTAGTATAGAAATTAATATCTAGACTGCGATATCGCCTATAGACGGGCGGGTGAGTACTACTTACGGGCCTTAAGGCCTTTTTAGTAACTAAGTAGAATTCCTTAACCTCGTGACCTATATTATTTATATATTTTTTCTTTATATTTTTAAGTAATTTAATTATATATATATAGTAGTAGTATTAGTATATAGTAGGTTTAGAAGTATAATTGTGAAGGGCTGAAGCTTTATTGATTCAATTAGGCTAGGCCAACATGCTGTTTACATCAATCTTAGAGAAAAGGTAACTATCTACTGGCGATGGGGGTTTATGTATGTTATGGGCACGTGCCTCACGTGATCCAAGCCGGGCTCTGGCCCGTTACAGTACCCCCCTTTAGATTGATCCTCACAATAGGCACGATGATGTCGCCGTCGGCGTTGAAACGGTGCCGAGAGGGCCTCGGAACGGGCCCGTATCGTCGTTCGTAGTCATCAAGTGCTGAGCAGCTCTCAACCAGATCCAACCTCTCCCATGTCGTTTCTGCATATCCCACCCATTTCACCAGAACCTCAGTCTGTATTCCCCTACCAACTCGTTTCTCCCGTGTCGACAATATTTCTTCAACTTCGTACTCCAGCTCGCCATCGACTAGAACTGGGGGTGGCTGCGAATCGTCCACGATTTGTGACGGAAACGGGTCCGTTGCGGCAGGTCGAATCAACTCTACGTGGAAGACTGGGTGTATGCCAGAAGGCACATTGAGGCGCACAGTGTGGGACGTAGGCACCTCTTCAACTTGGTATTGTGCATGAATCCAGTCTAGTTTCTTCGACGGGCGCTGAGAGCGCACGTTTCGTAGGTTCAACCATACCCGATCTCCTACATGGTAGGTAGGTGCTGCTTGCCGAGATCGGTTTGTATGTTCCTGCTGCTTCTCCTGCGCTACTGCAATCGCTGACTGTGCCCAATCGGTGGCTTCTCGTAGTCGATTCACGAACGTTTCGCCAGCGCGTGCGGGCTGAGTCATCATTGTTCCGAGAGCGTTCGTACTACTGTCTTCGATTCCTAGGGGGTCGATATGATACCCATGGGTAAAGAAGAACGGGGATAAACCTGTTGAGGAGGCGTCTCGGTTGTTAATCGCGATAGCTACTATTGGTAGTAGCCCCATCCAGTCGTCCTGAGCGTAGGCAATGAACGTTCGCATGATCCGTTCGACCTCTTGGTTCGCTCGCTCTGTTGCTCCATCTGATTGGGGGTGGAAGGCGGTAGATAATCGTCGCTGAATCGATAGTTTCTCGCAGACGATTCGCCAGAACCCACCTACGAATTGCGAGCCTCGGTCGCTCGTGATCGTTAGCGGGAGTCCGTGGTGCATATAGAAATGCGTTAAGAAGACTTCCGCCACCCGTCCTGCCGTGATTTCTGTCATACCAATTAAGATGACCCCTTTTGTCAACCTATCCGTTATAACCAATAGATTCGTGGCTCCGTTTTCCTTCGACGGGGGTAGGTCTGTGATGAAATCCATTGCTATTTCGGCCCAGATTCGTTGGGGAATCGGTAACGGTTTTAACAACCCGTGTTTCGTATCGCGCCAGACTGTGCTCCTTCCACATACCGTACAGTTTCGTAGGAATCGTCGTACATCTTTGGCTGCGCCGGGCCAGAAGAACCGTCGAGATAATATCGAGTATGTGGCGTCTCGTCCTGGGTGCCCGGTGATATGAGAATCGTGAATCTTCTGGATGATCCCTGTGCGTAATGGCTCGCTGTCTGGGATCCATAATCGCTGGCGGAAACATAGTAGCCCTCGTTCATCGAGGTGACATTCCGATAGGCTAGTCTTCACGCCCGTTTCGGCGGCGATTCGGCGGTCTCCCTGCTGTAGAGCTTGGGAGTATAGCTGATATGTGCCATCTGTCGCCCTGCCCTTCTTCCATTCCTCCTGTAACTCGGGTTCTTCAAAGAGGGAAACTGGGGTATTGAAGTCTAATCGCGCTTCTTCCTCTGAGGCATCGGTGACTGCTTGTCTTGGTCTGCTCAGTCGAACCGAGACCTTTTCGAAGAGGGTTCGGAACCGATTCGATAGTCGTTCGTCAGTAGCATCCTGTGGTATATCTTGGCCCCGTCGTGAGAGTGCATCGGGAAGCACTGCGAGCTTCCCAGGCCGATAGTGTAACGTGAAGTCGAATTCTGCCATTAAGCCTGCCCATCTCATCTGCCGTTCACTAAGGTGCTGCGCTTTGTTGAAGTATCGTAGGTTTTTATGGTCCGTTACGATAGTGAATCGTGGGACCATCTTCAACTCGGGCCTCCATTCCCGTAGTGCGCGTATGATCGCTAGCAACTCCTTGTCGTGGATCTCGTAGTTCGACTCTGCTGGGGTCAATTTCTGCGAGATATAGGCACAGGGGGCCAACTGGCCGTCGTCTTGTCGTTGAGATAGTACAGCTCCCGTAGCCCATCCGGATGCATCGGTTTCTACTACCGTCTCTCTTTCTTCTTCGAAGTGTGCTAGGATTGGGGCGTTAATAAAGAGGTCCTTGAGTTCTGTGAAGGACTGCTGGCAAGCTTCATCCCATTGGAACACCACGTCCTTCTTCGTGAGCCGGGTCAACGGTGCCGATAAGGCAGCGAATCGGGGTATAAACGATCTATAGAAGTTGGCGAATCCGAGGAATCCGCGCACATCGCGTACTGATTTCGGGGCTTCCCACGCACGTATTGCTTCCACTTTCTTCGGGTCCACGTGAATTCCCTCGCCTGCACGGATAATGAATCCAAGGTATTTAACAGAGCTCTGTTCGAACTCCGACTTTCCAATGTCGCATTGCAACCCCGCGTCCTTAAGCTTCCGTAGCACTTCGTGTACTTTTCGGCGGTGATCTTCTATCGAACCGCTAGAGTAAATGATGATGTCGTCGACATACGCTGATACAAAGTCGTCGAGGTACTCTTGTAGGGTTTGGTTGATGAACCGTTGGAATGTCGCTGGCGCTCCGGTGAGGCCAAAAGGCGTAACATTCCACTCAAAGAGGCCGTATCGGGTACGAAACGCTGTCTTCCATTCCTCTCCTGGTGCTACCCGTACTTTGTGAAACGCTGCGATGATATCCAGTTTCGTAAACCACTTCGCTTTCGCCATATTCCGTAGGGTTTCTCGGATAAGGGGTAGTGGATAGCGATCTTTTACGCTTAGGTCGTTTAACCCCCTATAATCGACACAGAATCGAACTCCCCCGCCCGGTTTCCTCACTAGGAGTACTGGGGCGGCTGCGGGTGACTTGCTAACACGGATGAAGTTCTTATCCAGTAGATCTGTCAACGTTTTTCGTAGGTATAAAAGCTCCTCTTTATTCATTCCGTATAGTGGACCGTAAGGCGGGTGTTCTTCGTTACCATTTCGGTCGCGATTCAGTGGTATCTTATGGTCGATTCCAGGTCGATGTGGTGGTAGCTTATCAGCTAACTGTTGGCTAAAGACATCCAGCCATTGCCAGTACCGTTTCGGTAGCTTTTCCTTCAAATCGACATGCTTCTTAGGTCGTAGTGCTTTGTCGATATCGTCTAGCGTGACTTTCCCAATCTGTAGACGATCCGGTCGAGGGGTGCTATCGAATAGCTGCCGAATCGACTTGGCTGAAGCGCGGTTAACACGTAGTGCTTTTGCACCGACCGGTCCGATGGTCCTATTCTTTCGATTCCAGCATCTGGTTTTCTCTCTGGTTTTAGAGAAAATGTCCATATATCCTTTGTTCGGCGAGTATATTCCATCGACGTCCTTGATCCACGGGAGGCCAAGAATGATTTCGTCTATCTGGTCCTCAATGATATACGCAAAGATCGTACCGTTCTGGTGGCCGTGGATATCCGCATTGAAATACGTGACGTGGGTGATTCGGCCCTGATTCGCTACCACTCCGTCTAGCTGTCGGGGACGAATCTGTATGCGCGGAAGGTCGAGAGATTTAGCGAGTGCTCCATTTACTGTTGCGTAGCTTAGACAGCCATGATCGACTAGTGCTTCTGCAAACTGGATTCCATTCACTCTAACGTCAACTAGGAACGGTGGTTCCTCGCTTCTGTCTAGTTTCTCGACCCCCTTTCGCTCCTGCTCGCGGCTAAGAACAGGAGCTACTCGTTTTCCGACTCACTATTGGTCTGTACGCTCTCTTCTGTCGAACTAGGTTCGGTATCTTCCTCGACTACTGCTCGCGATTTATTGATACGGGCGGTTCGTTTATGTTTCGGCGGCTTTTCGCTACTGTCGCGATCCTCCTTCCTTTTCGGCTTGCTTGCCGCCACGCGGTTTTTCTGCTCTGGGCGTCTTGCTGGTAAGAGCGGGCACTCCGAAATCCAGCAGCCGGGCTTTCCACAACGTAGGCAGCGGCCTTCTTCCCGGCGGCTGCTTATCTCTTCTTCACTAACCCATTGTGCTCTCTTTGGTCGTTCGTGGCGTTCGCGACTGATTCGTCGGTGATTCGCGTGCGGATCGACGCGGTTTACCGATACCGTCGGGGTCCAATCCATTTCATCTACAGATTTCGTAGAGCGGCGAGTGGGCGGTTTACTTATGTTCAACGCGTCCATATCTGTGCTAATTTCGTGAAGACGGGAGATCAAGCCTTGGAAGGTGGCGGGTATACCACGATTCATCAGCGAATTGCTCATAGTTCGATTTAGGGAACCGAGCAAGATCTGTCGCTTAGCTTCGTCGGGCCATTCTAGTGCTCCAGCGTCGGCGAACTCCTTTTCTAGCCGTGGTAGGAATTTCGAGAAAGCCATACCTTCAGATTGATTGATCTGGTGAAGGCGTCGGGCAGCCCGTGCTTGTGCGTTTGGGTCACCATAGATCTTTTCTAGGTAATCTAGGAGCTCTTCCGGGGTGCCGTCGTTTCGTCGGTGTTTCACATACGTCCCGGTGTTCTTCCAGGCGAGCTTCTCTAGCCGGGAGAATACGTACATAAATTGTTCGTGTGTGGCACCAATGGCTTCGCCATCGACTGCCAGTTTGTTTTCCATCGTGATGCGCCATGTAGGCCAGTCATTTACACTTCCCGCGAATAACACTGGGTCGGGGAGTCTCGCTCTTGGTCGGCGGTAGGGCTCTCCGATACTCGACGGCGTTTCGGTGGCGGTTCGTACTTGTTCCGTGACCGTTTCGCTAGTGATCTCATCGGTTTGATTGCTGATGCCTTGTTGTGCTATCATCTCTTCGAGGCGGCGGATTCGCTCTCCTTGTGCGGCGGAGAGTCGTTCCTGGGTTGCCGCGTGCTGCTCTTGTGCAGTCACCATCCGCTGTTGGGAGGTAGTGAACTGCTCCATTGCTTCGCCATGGGCTTGTTGATTCCTCATCATCTGTTGCATTATAGCTTCCACCCACTGTGGGGGTGTACTCTGCTGAGCCTGAGGTTCCATGGTTACTGGTATTCTGTTGGTGCTTCGTCGCTGAATCGGGGGTGATTCAGGGGTAATTCTTCTGCTATGCCTAGGGATTGTCGCTTCTAGGGCTTTTCCGTTGGGGTCCGATGGTTTAACGATAAGAATCGGAAGATTGATGTATGTGAAGGGCTGAAGCTTTATTGATTCAATTAGGCTAGGCCAACATGCTGTTTACATCAATCTTAGAGAAAAGGTAACTATCTACTGGCGATGGGGGTTTATGTATGTTATGGGCACGTGCCTCACGTGATCCAAGCCGGGCTCTGGCCCGTTACAATAATAATTTAATACTACTACTAATTTTCTAACCGAGGTTAGAAAAATGAGCTTTAGAAGCCTTTATATAATAACTTGATATGACTATCAATTTTCTAACCGAGGTCAGAAAAATGACAGTAGAAGATATAATGATTTAATACGACTGTCAGTTTTTTGACTGGGGTTAGAAAATTGAGCTTTGGAAGTCTTTATATAAGAAATTCTATCAAAATACTAGGGGATCGGGTTGACCCTCAAAACTGACTATACCCCTAACTTAATAGGACTCCTATAGGACTCCTACGGGACTCCCGCGGGACTCCTATAGGACACCTATAGGACCCCTACTATTATAAAGCTTGCTTAACCAATCGGGGAGCTGTAAATAGAAGGTCTTACTATCTTATGATCTATCTTCGCGCTAGTTATTACTCGGCCTACTATAGAGTACTTAAGGTATAGAGGATAGATACGATCGTTAATTAGAAGATTTTTAAGAGGTAAGTTAAGATTATTCTATCCTTATTATACTCCTAAGTCCCTCCCCTCTTTACCCCAGTCCTCTACGATATAATGATTATTAGAATATTATATCTCAATACGATCTTTATACTGAGGCTAGCCCTTCGTCCTAGATTGCCTCCTCGTAAATTAGGATACCTCTACTATCTTCACTCTATAATCTTGATTTGATAGATAAACCCTTTATACCAGACTATTCGATTAGCTAGTAGCCGATTTATAGTATATTACTATCCTCAGTCGTTTAGTCTGAAATTAAATTAATACCTCTTCTACCTAGTCTTCGTCGAATCGGTCTACGAAATTAAAAGTTCTAGGTTCTCTAGACTATAGAGAATAAGGCAGAGTTTATTAAATAGTAGAGGAATACAATTAGTGCTTATCTATACCCTCTACTCTATAAAGTGAACTTCGAAGTACGATATATATCTTCTACTTAGGATCAGTTTGACTAGGTAGTACACTATCAAACTAGAAAACTAATAGCACTCTGTCGGAGATATAGAAAGATACTATCGTACCTATTATTAACCTTAAATAGGTCGAAATCCCTAACTATATACTTAAGTAGCCGCGTATACAAAACTAGCGTATAAAAGGACTTAACCTAATAGGATATATAACAATCGTTTAAACTTTCGGTAAGACTAGGGTCTTATAAATAATCTATTTAAGGCTAACTTCTATATCATTCTTAGTCAAACCGTATATCTACTCGAAAGGCCTTTAATCTATAAAGATTTGAGAGAGCCTAGGTAAAATTTATCGCAAACTCTCGCCTTCTATTTTAAATCCTCCGGCACTAAGAATTCTAAGATCTTATAGTAGAGGTATAGCTTTCACTATAACCTTTAAGCCTTCTTTTACCGAAAACTGCGCGGTGTCGACTCTAATCGATTGTCTAGGCAGAACAGTAAAAGCTACTCTCCTACCTCCCCGCTAGGGTAAAGCTCTCGATTGCTCTTAACTGCTAGACCTCACTATTCTAATAAGCGTTTATAGCGATTATAGGGTATTTTATAGATATCGATTGGGTATATTATAAGATACTTCTAGGCTTTATACCGGTTTATAGCCAGTATACCGGCGCTTACTTAGTAGAGGTTCTCCTCGGTATTCTTTCTAACTATAGGATTGTTAATAGGGTAATTGTAATTACTACTAATAATACGTTAAATAACAAAACTATAGTTGAAAGTCTTTATAAATCGATCCGATAGATAGATCTCCTAGATTCTACTAAGATTATACGGGTTCTATACCTTACCTATATAATTTAGCTAAGTCTAAAAGATCTTCTTAGCTTAATAAAGGCCAATCTAAAGAATAATAAAACCGCGACCGTATAGTCAGAAGAAAATAGGAGTATCCTTTAGTAAGCAAAGCTATAGAAGGGAATTATTTATATACTTACAAAGGTATATATCTAACCTCTATAAAGGTATCTTATATTAATTATAATTATAGGTTCGCGCTTTTGCTATATTTATTAATGCTAGCCTATAGCGATAGGAGGCCTTTCTGAATCTCTAGAGCGACGGAATAAAGCTAGCTCTAATCTAAGATATCCGCACTTAGTAGAATTCTATATATCTTATACTCTAGCGTACTAAGCGCCTTCAGACAATATTCCAGCGGTATTGTATAGAGTACTAGCGCCCTAAGTTCTATATTAGTAAAGGGGAGTAGCGCTAAATCGATTACCTACTCTATATTATAAAGCCTTTCTATAAGTAGACAGTCGGTCTATTAAAGATTAAGATAATAACTATTCACAATATTTTTATAGTATATAACTAGCTATTTACACATTTTAAATAATCCTAGGCCCGACTTCGTCGTAAGAAGGTACCCTAGAAGAAGGCTATACTAGCGGCTCTTAAAGCTAGAAGGGAAAAGCTTTCGGTATACTACCAATTAACAGAGGAAGTCTATAGTAGCTTATACGCTATAGGTACCATTCTTACTCCCCAGTATAAGCTTAAGTTTTTTAAAGGCCCAGAATAGTTAGGTTAGGTTCAGCTCAATAATACTATTTCCTCTTAGCATAATATATATAAGTCTTCGCTTTATAGTTATCTTGAAGACTATTCGAAATATTAGCTAGAAAGGGAAGTAGGCTTCCGCAGAACCCAACCGGACCCGGACCCAACCCGGACCCAACCCGGGTTTGGGTTGGGTCCGGGTCCAAAATCTCAACCCAGCGCTGGGTTCTGGGTTACTACCCTCAACCCGGACCCATACTGGGGCCCCAATTGGGTTACAAATAAGACAAATATACCAAGGAATCCTCACTGCATAATTTATACAATCTCTTATTGTAATTTTGGGTATTTCTCTTGCATCTTATCTATATCAAGAGTATGTAGATTTAGGGTAGGAAGATAATATTTTAGCTAACTAGTGATACTGGAAATTATCATCATCTCGCTGTTTACGCTTCCGTCCTGATAATCGGAGCTGCGTACCATTATCCGGTAGCTTAGGCTCAATCATATCATCTTCAATATCCTCTATCGCCTTATTCTCCTTATCCCCTTTATCTAGCTCTTCAGTATCACTAATTGGGTCTACTTCAACCCCATCGGGTCTCTCATCCTTCTCTTCCTTCGCCACTTCAATTTCGTCTTGTGTAAAAAACTCTTCAAGTCGCTTAGCCTCTTGCTCCTCAAGATCGAATCTTGAAGTACAAAGGAACATCATAAGCTCTTGGATTGTTTCGGACTTCATTCTTCCCCGGCGGTAATGACAGATATCTCGAGCGGTATTAAATAGTCGTTCAACACCAGCGCCTGTTGCTGGTATTGAGAGAATATCCCTTGCAAGAGCTGCAATAGCTGGAAAGCGGTGTTGATTCTCTCTCCAGAAACCAAGAGGCGCAATTTCAATCGTATCTATTAACTAGTTAGTAAAATATTAATATTATTTAGGGTTAACATACCACTATCGAGATATTGTGTTATCTCATCTGTGACTCCCGACAGCTGTCTTCTATTACTATTCAACATCTTATCAAGCTTCGAACTTGGTCGAGGTTGATTATAAGAAGGTTGCGAGTCTTGTATATGAGAAAGCCGATCTTGATATGGTACGAGAGCTTTTTGGAATGCCTGGCGATATTTATCGCGCCACTCTTGATCCCAGTCATCAGTTTGAAAGAATTGAAACTTATTCACAGGCGCAAGCATGGTACATATCGCAAAGATATACCCTCGGATATGATCAGTCTGAGAGTAATATTCGTCAAGCTTTAGTCGACTAGCTTCGAGCGCATCAAGCATCTGTTTCTTCCATAGAACACGCTTCCGTCTGAGCTGCTTCATTGACTGTTCAAGATGCTCAAAAAGCCGGTTGTATATCTTAAAAGTATAATGTGCAGTAATATCCCGAGTCTTTGAGAGTTGTAGAGTATAATCAAAGAATGGCTCCGTGATACAAAGAAGATAGTCAATTTGACGCCACTCTTCGGTATCTGGTAGCAGATCAAGACGAGCATACTCTTCACAAAAAGGGCCAAAAACAGACCGTAGTCTCTTCGCGCGGCGAAGCATTAGGAATGTTGAATTCCACCGGGTCTTCACATCTTGGATTGGGGCAATCTTGACTTTTTGGGGCTGGAGATTGTAAAAACTCTCCCGGCGCTGGGGACTAGCGTTCACATATATTGCAAGGTAACGAATCTTATTCAGCGTAGAAGAAATCCCTCGCTGCTGTTGTTGTGCATTCTGCTGGGCCATTTTAGACTGTTGATCAGTCCACTTTGTCTCTGTAGTCTCATTTTCTGGAACTGCCTTGATGTGTCCAAGAAGCTGGTTCAGGCTAAGTTGGATAACATGGGCAAGACAAGGAATTCGAATAACAATAACACCATCCGGTAAAACCTGTTGAAGGGATTCCATAAGAGTTTTGTTGTTTGATGCATTGTCTGTTGTCAGCCCAAACACCCTATCTTCGATTCCATGTTCTGTGAGGGTCTCTATCAGCGCACTACTTAGGTTTGCACCAGTATGCGCCCCATAAATAGGCTTGAAGTCTAGTAGCACCTCTCGATATACCCAGTCGCTATCAATGAAATAGCCAGTGATTGCTATAAACGCCTGTGAGAAGGGAGAGGTCCAGCAATCAAGGGCAATAGATATCTTTGAGTGAGATGGAAGCATCTGAAGCACACTCTGTTGCCGACTCTTAACTGTGCTTGATAGCCGACGACGAATTGTATCAGCAGAGGGGATAAACGGGGTGGATAGAGAGGTGCGAGCCATTTGAATTAGGCTCTGAAACGTTGGGTGCTCGATAAGTTGAAATGGGAGTCGATTAAGAGATAAGAAGGATAAAATCTCTTCCTCCCAGGCCTCTTGTGAGAAAGGAGCCTCGGTCGGAGTATCATCCTAAAAAAATTTAGTAAGGAGAATAAAAGATTAAGTTATAATAGAACATACAGCTTTGCTGAGGAATCTTGTGATCTCTAGCTTTGATCCACCCTTAGCCTTTCGACACCCTGCGCTCTTGATATGTTTTGACATTGTTGATGTGCCATGATATTGTGCTTTCCGGTCGCCCGTTGGATGAGGATGGATAGTGTAAGGATGCTCAAGAATCTGGCCGCAATTCTTACACATAACCTTTGGTGCCCCATCGATACTATTTGCAACCTGGTTAAACCTACCCCAAACATCAGACTGGTGGTTTGAGTCCCAATGGATCTTGCTCTTCCTTCCAAAATCAGTCTGTAACCACCAGTCGACCCATTCGGTATGAGTCATTTTGTCATAAAGAACAAATGCCTTTCTCCGATCGGGACCAACACGTAGAAGTGAGGTAGGAGGTATAAGGGGAATAATCGGACGAAGGAATTCGGAGTCAATAGAGTCGAGATCGAACGTCTGCTGGCTAGTGGATGGTTCAGGGGTACCAAGTCGGTTTGAAGGGGTAAGATAACCAAGATTGTCTATATCTCCATCATAAATCGAGGATGTCAAATTAGATTGCTGGCTCTGGGACATAATAGGCGAAATAAATAAATGATCAATTACGAGGGGAAGAATAAGAGAAGGGATTTACTTACAAAGGGCAGAAGACGTATTACCCTAGCTGTGAATAGAGAGCTGAACGATCAAGTCGTCGTTTATCAAAAGTACCTACTTCACTAGCATTTAATTGGTATATATTATAGGTTTAAGTGGGTTAGAGCCAGCATAACCCAGCAAAACCCAGCCAAAACCCAGCCAAACCCAGCAAAACCCAGCAAAACCCAGCAAAACCCAGCAAAACCCAGCAAAACCCAGCAATTATAACGGGCTAATGCCGGTACTAAGGCTCAGGCTCTACCCGCGCTTACTGCTAGATCCCCTCAGCCAGAGTTTCTAACCGCGGTCAGAAACTAGGAGTATTAGTACTCGGGCTCTACCCGCGCTCACTGTAAGATCCCCTCAGCTAGAGTTTCTGACCGCGGTTAGAAAGTATAGTAGAATAAGGCTTTAATCGTATAATTAATTTTCTGACCGCGGTCAGAGATAGTAGTAGTCGAAAGGAGATCTCAACGTGTAAGGATAGAGTGACTACTTTACACTGTATTCAAAATATATTTCTACAACTTCAACCATGTCAGCAAACCTAAATTATCAAATACCACTACAACCATGATTATCTTTAATTTTTATTGGTAATAAACTAATATCTGGCCAATATAAAATGATATAAGTGTCTATTTAGTTTAGTCATATAAAGTTGATGTCGAATAAGTGAGTTCATATGGGTTCGATCTAAAACACAAAAAAATACGAAGATTACATGTTGATTATTTAGCAACTTTATGAACGCCAAGAGTTTGTTTTTATGCAAAGTTGGGTTTTACTGGGGCCCCATTGGGGGCCCAGCGCTGGGTCCGGGTTGGGTCCGGGTTCGCTGACTTCGACCCGGACCCAGGCTGGGTCCGGGTCCGGGTCCGATATCTCGACCCAAACCCGGGTTGTGCGATAGACTAAAGGGAAGTACTACCTACAGCGATACCTTCGGTATATTATACAGAGGATGAAATAGCAAGCCTTCTCGCTAAGGATCAGCCACCGCCCCTACTACTATCAAAAGCTACTGGTTAGGAAGAAGAACTTAAGGGATATCTCAATCTTAGTAAGTTTATACTATCCTTTTACTATTTTACGAACCACATTACTAACTCTCTATAGAATAGAGCGTAACGAATCTATACTATTTCTAGAGGGAGAATGCGCGTAACTTTCCGATACTCGTAGGACTTATACGGGACGTCTTTTCGATCCTAGCTATAGGCGTAGGTATTGAGCGTCTCTTTAGTACTGCTCGCGATATTTACTATTACCGACAGGGCTCTTTAAATGAATCGACGATTTAAGATCTAATGATACTCCGTTATTTATTAAGGTTTGATATTAGAGATAAAGAAACTGAGGATACTGTTCAACCTAAATCCGTTCTTAACTAAGACGAAAGAACAGAGATTGACGAACAAAGGGAGGCAGGACTTCCGGACTATACGCCAGAGCTAATCAGTGATAGTGAAGATGGCGAAGACAGTGTAGACGATGAAGCCGACAACGTTAATCCAGACAATATGGATACCGCCACAGAAGAGGCAGAGCCAGATCATTCTATACGCCACCAATTACCAGTGATTCCGTTCAGTCAACAACGTCCCCAAAGAGAACGCAAGCGACGAAGAGATAATGATTTGTATACTTATACATAATAGAGATAGATTAGTATAGAATTTTTTAACAGCTGTTAAAATATCAAATTCTACTATCTATCAGAAATTGCGCTCTAGATATAGCACTGCAAATCTACTATTTTTGTCCTAATACCAAGCCCAAAGTATTATTATCTCTATTCTTTGAGTAATTAAAATACCCAAAAAAACAGTGGCATTCTTCATAAGTTATGTAGGTCACATTTTTCTACATGTTTGCACTGTTTACAGTCCCATGGGAGTCCCATCAAAGTCCCATGGGAGCGGACTGGACTGCTTAGTCCCATTCTTGGCACTCCCATGGGACTTGATGGGACTCCCATATGGTCCCATGGGATAGTCCCATGGGACCACTCCCATGGGAGTTGGCAAGGTCTAACAGGGCTACCTATCCCCCATATGAGAGCCCGCATCCAAGTGACGCAAGGTAAGCCTTGGTAGACTGCGACATCGCCCATGGACGGGCGGGTGGGCAGTGCCCACGGGCCTTATGTAAGCGGGCGATGGGCACTATCAATACGCCCATGGACGGGCCCTACCCTTAGGGCCCATTGTCCATGGACACCGTGGGCGCCCGTGGGCCTTTTTAGTAAGCAAAATTAGCGCAACACGTGAATTTAATTGACAGATTTCAAAATATTTCAACTAAATTTATATTTTTTATATATTTACAATCATAATTCCGGATTTTTAATAAGATATATATAAATATATATACTATAATTTACTATATATCTAATTTTTATATATATTTAAGACAACTTTATATAATGGTGGGCATCGTGGGCATGCCCGTGGGCCTTGGGCGTTATGGACGGGCACTCGAAAATCCAAATAGCCCAAGGCCCACCGTGGACGGGCGATGGGCACCTAGGAGGTGCCCATGGACGGGCGATGTCGCAGTCTACACTTCGCCATGGCTTAATTGGGAAAATTATGCAGCCGCGGGTTTTTGCGGGAACCCGCGCGGGTTGCGGGTTCGGGTTGCGGGTCGACTTCTCTTACCCATTCTCGGGTTTTGGCGCAGTCTACTCTTTTCCAATCTCGGCGGACATAGCTGATTAAGCAATGTATGTATTTTTGTATGGTACCGTTATCATGACGGTCCATTGATTTTCCGGTTTGTAAAGACCTGGTAATTTCAGCATGCATAAATGCATAGTACTCGACACAGCTCATTAAAAGGGCATGAATCCAAAGCTACCGATCTAGTTGACAAACTTCAACCCCCTCCAAAGAATTAAATAAAATAGATAAAAATAAACGGGCTTCATATATAAGTTTATATATACTATGAGTTTGTCTAAAAGATATAAAATATATAAATATCATAGAAAGGAGGTTCTAATATGTGCCTGTACTCGGCTAATAGATTGAGATCAATACCTAAAAGACATATCTGAATCCCTTGTTCTTCCGATCTGTGGTATCAACTAGCTGTGTCTGAGCAACGTCATGTTTCTCATGGTCTTCCGACACTGTCTCCATGCGCTGCTTGTCGCGTCTAATATTTGTCCAACGCAGATAGAACAGAAGGGCGAACCCGTCAAGCACACATACAATTAAGCAAATAATTATAGCCAGGAATCCACTCTATTGTACGATTAGTAACTCATCCAGTAGGAGATTAAAACAGAGTCAAAAACATACCTGATATTTTGGTGCCTCTCTTTCGAAAAATAGCTGCGGGCCGATGATATTGCCGGTGCAGTACATGATGAAGTAAATTGCACTGACGGTAGCTTTCTTTGTAAAACCACCTACGTTGGAGCTGATCATTGCCATCGAAATCGGCATGGTAGCCGAGTAGAAACCCATGAGAAGTAGGCCTGCATATTGGGAACCCAGGGTGTCAGTGGCATAGACGAGAGCACTGCCAATGATACTGTTCAAGGTGTTAGCATCTTGTGAGTTATTTAATTTGAAAACGAAAATATTGTCACCTTATCACATAGCATCCGACCATAACGAGACACCGGCTATTAGGCACCTTTGATGAAATGATACCTCTAAGGGCCTACATCAGCACAACTCTTATATAATATCTCAAGAAGAACCTTACGACACCAACACGACGGCGAAGAGAATCACACCACCCGGTATACCGAGCAACAGTGTGTTGAAAGCCGAAAAGCCGAACCCTTGAAGGACCAATCCGCTGAACTACAATATATCAGCAGAAAAATCTTGAATATCGAGCCTATCACCATTGACTGACCGTTGTGAAACCACCGTTTGGAATATTGCCAGCCAATATCAAGATTGAAAGCAACCAAGTTTTGACATCCGTAAATGCTTCCACAATCTGCGAGTTATCAATGGTCGAATTTTTGAACCCAGTCTGATTTGCCTTGATTCGTTCTGTTGCAATGAGCTTTTCCTCTTCGGTGAGGAAACTCGCGGAAGTAGGCGAATCGGGCAGTCTGAAAAGCATGACAATTCCCAACAGGAATGTAACGATTCCAAAGATGAGGAACAGCCACTGCAAGATATGAGTAATGCTGGCTAGGGAATAAATCCTTGGGGATTTTTTCAAGCTCACCTGCCATGCCTTGAGGCCATTTTCAATCTGCAGTATCCCAACAGCGATTAAATTTCCAAAGATCATAGATAACGCATTTCCGCAAAACCAGATACCATGGCGAAGTGGCTGTTCAGATGTTCTGTACCAGAGCGAAGTGATCAGTGTAAATCCTGGAGAGAGGCTTGCTTCTGTACATCCGAGAAAGAAACGTGCCACCATCAGACCAGCAAAGTTCGTAGTTGCTGCATGACAGGCCAGAACGATGGCCCACAAAATACTATATTTTTGTTAGACCTCATGGCCGGTCAAATGGAAGATGGAAACCAACAAGACCGTAGAAAGATATTTACCGAGTGGAAACTTGACCATCAACAAGGATGCTGGGTACCTGGTAGTTATCAGCCACAATGCTAGATTGTCATCGGGGAAGGGAATATTTACGAGAAGAACAAGTATCCGAAGTAGAATATGCTGGATGACCAACTATACTGGGAGCCAACCAGATGAAGGTCCTCTCGAATACTCATAAGGGAGGTGTAGTTCAATGTCTGCTTGTCGAGAAAAGCCATCATATAGGCGATCAGCATGATTGGAAGAACCCTAGACAAAAGTCATTAGTGCGAGTCCAGAAAAAATGTCTGTTTTTTCAAACAACTCACATCAAATCAATTTTCCGAACCAGCTTTTTCTCAGCGCTGGCGGAAAATTGGAATGAAGACTCAAGGGCACAATTTTCAACACTTTGGCCATCCAGCTTCTCACCGTACAGCGGCTCGTTCTTGATTGAGTCTTTTGACATTTTGAAAAGAGCCAGAAGGAAGAAGAATCTGTCAATCGAAGGTGAACTGAATAAATGTCTTGTGCAGCAGCAACCTGACTATTTATGTGAAAGACATGGTTCGCATGTGGTATACATTGCTTTGATACAAAGATAAAAGATAAACCTTTCCCCGCAAAATTATAAATCTATACAACAGAAGGATGGGACATGTTCTCTCATCTTCTCATTGGCTGTTTCGGCAAACTTGTTAAGCCTTGGCATATCTACTGAGGACCGGAAAGATACCAAGAACAGCTGCCGAAGCTATATATCCGATGTCGCGTATCTGATTGGTCCTCTGGTTGTGGGTCATTTCCCAGATAGCAAGCACTCCTGTCTTGATCTACCACGAGGGGCATACTTATCAGAAGTGTGATATTTTCAGCAAAGGCGTTTCGTATACGATATCCGAAAGATTCCGACTTCATGTTGTTGACGCAGTGTTACTGCCTCGGGTAGATAGGATATCTGCTCCTCGACTAGCTGATTCTCTTCCGCTCTATCTCTCTATCTCTCCTGGCAATGAACTCATATCAACATAGCGTTTCTCTCTCGCTTTGCGTCTCCCTCTACATCAGTCCCCAAAGATGGTGCTACAGAGGCAATGAGGAGAGAACAAGGACTGATTCTCTACGACAAACATGAATAAATAGTTGAAACTAGAAGGCATGTATCAGATAGTCTGTCTCAACAGATAGGAAAAATCTTCATATTTTTGAAAATATAAGTTCGGTCTCAACATTGGCTTTCTCACATCCGCACATGAAATCAATTCTCCTCAAAGTTTCTCTTCACATCCTCGGCAAATTTATCGTCAACAAGAATTTGACAAGCTACTACGGCCATGCCCGCTGCGCAGGCGAGTGCCCTCTTGAAGCCCTCCTCCGATCCCGCACCCTTAGTAAATTGAGGTGTGTGGTTGACTCCCTCCGTAGGAATAGTGAAGACGCCATGGAATCCAGGGACTGCATATGAAACGTTTCCTAGACGGTCACTTAGAAAATGCATTGCAAACCAGACAGCCTTTTCATTTAATACATACCCATATCGGTAGATGCTCCGGCCAGTGAGCTGCTTAGTGTCGAGTTATCAAATAAAGTGTGATGACCTAGGGCGCGCATTACAGAGACGAAGCTTTCACAGATCGGCGGGTTGGTTTTCAGATCAGCATATGAGATGCCCCTATTGATATAACACGGTTAATTGTTTTTCAACAAAAGGCCCAAAGCATGCAAGCATGCAAACATACCAGTCAAACTCAACCTTGCAGCCAGTGGCAGTGGCAGCAGCCTCGAAGCATTTCACCACTTTCTCCGTCAGAGGTTTGAGTGTCTTCGTGGTCGGCGAGCGAATGTAATAATCTACAGTCGCAGACATCGGAATGATATTGGGGCGGTCACCACCATTGACAATGACTCCATGGACCTTCTGCGTCGGAAGAATCTGCTGGCGAAGCATTGAAATGTTGACATATGCTGATACTACAGCATCTAGCGCATTGATACCCTCCCAAGGGGCAGCAGCGGCATGTGCTGGCTTGCCAGTGAAAGTGACTTTGACTTTGTCATTGGCGAGGTATCCACCTTCGACGACGGATGCCATTCCCATCAGCTCTGGGTGATCTGGCACCATCGGGATCGGGTGCACCATAAGGCAGGCATCCACGCCCTTGTAGGCTCCTTTGTTGAGCAGGCACACCTTTCCACCGCCGGACTCCTCGGCTGGAGTGCCCATAAGACGGACGGTAAATCCCTTTACTGATGATTGCTGTGACTGGGCTTTCATGGCCTCACAGGTGGCAATGAAGGCGGCAATCGAGCTGGTTGCGATAAGGTTGTGACCACACGCATGTCCAATTCCAGGGAGGGCATCGTATTCAGCATTGAAAGCCACGACACGGCCTCCAGTTCCGTAGGTGTATTTAACCTCCAGGGCTGTTTCGAGGTCATACGCTTTGCGAGTGACTGAATATCCTTCGGATTTGAGACCTTCAAAAACTTCGCAAATGTTGTTGTGCGCATTGAATTCTGCATATGCAAGCTCAGGGTTCGACCAAATCTGACTTGATGTTAGCGATCTCGTTCACATTTGTCCCGATTACGACCTTACTTTGTGATTAATATCCTTCAATTGCGCATCATAGCGATGAAGTGCATCCTGCACGCTGTCGAGGAATCGGCTGTTAGATTCGGAAAACCGCATTTTGAGTCTGTTATCAGTAAGGAACTTAGATTCTCGTGATTTTCACTTTCTTAAATAACTCTTCCCTAACAATTTCGCATCATTAGGTGGAGTATAGGCGATTGTAACGATAAAACAGTAAGCTGGCCAATCAAACGGCCACCCAAGATATATGCATTGTATTCCCCCGAGATCGGCAGCGCATCCATGGGGGTTGCCGACGCAGCCAATCGGCATCATCAACTCGGCTCCAGCGCGAACCTCCCGATAACCAAATTTCCCCCGCCTCTTTTCCCTCATATTTTGTCTGCTTTAAGGTCGATTAGGCGACTGATATTGTAATTCATAACTGTTCTTAAAACGTGTGAGCCGAGACAGATGCAACATTGCAAGAACCCCGTCGCTCTAGGCTGGTTGAACAACAATGGATAAACCGGGGAAGACCCGTTCCAGGACAGGCAAGGACCCACTGACCCTCTCCCTTGCATAAAACCCTCGTGCTAACAGCTCGTATAGGTTGCCGAACTTGTCGTATCCGCAAGGTCAAGTGTGACGAGGAAAAATTACCAAGTCAAGCGCACGAGGAGCCACAATGTAGGCGGTGCTTGGCCGCGAGCATCCTGTGCGAGTGGAAAGGCGCCCCAATCCCGCGCAGGTCGACGCGTACCTCAGCAGATATATCCTCCAGAAGATCCCCAAGAGATGGAACCAGCACTGCGAATTCTTCCAGAAGTGCAAGGAAGCGATCTCATCCGCAAATTATATCCTATCCACAGCAATCACTCTCAACTCGAAATCAACCTTGCGTACAGGGCCAGAATATCCAGGCTGCTAATTCCCTGTCACTGTCAGAGTTCGATCGCGAATGCTTGAGTTATATTCAGGATTCAATCTTGGTTGTACTTGTCGGAAAGCAGTGGCCGTGGTCAACTGTCTCCTACGCGTACCACAAAATAGCGATCAAAGAACCCATGGTCATGAGCGTGATGTTGGCTAGTGCTGCGAGAGAGATCCACCGGTCTAAACTCTATGACATGGAGAATCCCCTCGGTCATCTGCCGAGCAGTGAGCGATCAGACATGGATGGCAGAGTACATTACGGGCGAGCTTTGTCGAGTCTCAGAGAAGCTCTCAAGGAAGAGGTGAAGACTCCACGGCAAATCGAGACTATTTTCATCACACTTTGGTTGATGATAGACTATGAGAACCGCTTTGGCAGTGGTGCCTCCGCGATCAATATCCATATCCGGGGGATTGAGACACTTCTCCATAACCATATTGTCCCTTTGCTTCAGTGCAACACGCAGCCAGCTGCCATTACGCACAGGCAACTACCCTTGCCGCAACCTGATCCCCATACAAGCCTTTCTGGCTTGGGCGAATATGCAAGTAGTACAGCCTCTGCTACTCCCGCTCCACCTGCAGGGTCGATAATAGGCGGACTGGGTAGCACGTCTGTTCCCCTTTTCCTTCTTTGGACTCTCTACCTCTTCACCCCTGCAGTTCTTTTCTTTGGCTCTGGGGCCTCAAACCTGGACACTGAGATCTTTCGGTTTTTTTTACAACCTGAGACTGGAAATACTGCGCTTAGCCTTCCTGCACTCTACAGACTGAGCAGGCAGTCCCCTTCCCGCTTCTGGGGCGATGGATACCCCATGTCGTCTCAGCTGGATGATCTAGAAAATCTTCCGGGCTTGACTCTATATCACTGTAGCCATGTACTTCAGTTCAAAATTACGGAACTATTCAAACACGGCTCAGGTCCGGATATCAGCTCTGGGGAAGGTTCTCCATACCATCGGATTACCAAAGAAATAAATACATTATCTATCGTGAGTCCATGCATCCATCGATCATTGATTTCCGGTCTTCCCTTTTCTAACTAATAAATTCAGGAATATGATACACTCCTCACCTCAGCCAAAATGTCCGCCTCTTGCGATCTCGCCGGCAATCGTCGCGTAATGGAGACCATTTTCTGGTCAGCTATCACATATTACGGCACAATCGTCTATTTCCATCTCTGCATCGAAAATCTCGTAGCCGGTCGGCCCGAGTTCCAAAGCTATAATAACATCATTCTCCCTCTAACTACTGCGGTGTCTTTAGTCCTTGAACTGAGTTTGAAACTGCACCGAAGCCGGCCACGTCTTTTAGTCCGGATTACCTGGTCATTAGTCATTGCGGGAATCGCAACTTCGGACCAAATTTATCAAGACTGGGTTTCCATTCGGCTACGGGAGCTTGGAAGATATGGGCAAAATTATGAGCGGATCAGTGCACGGTTTGACGAAATTATTCAAGGTGGTCACTCATACTTTCATGAAGGAAGAGGTCATTACTTTTTAGGGGCTTAGCCAAATATATCTGCAAACTTATAGATGATATGATCCCTGAGGCTTGAGGTGAGGTAAGCATATTGATGTGAAATTATCCGAGCTCGATTGGGTATCGATGAAGCGTATTCATGCTTAAAATTGGAGATATGAGTATTCATCTGCTGTCCAAGGCACAGAGCCCCGAATCCAGAGGAAAGAGATTGGTCCGGATGATATGCTACGTCGTGATTGGCCTTCCCAGCATGCTTTATGCACATAGGCTTTGACTTCGCGCTAGAAGTGCTACAGCAGGTAAGATTAGGGACCAAATTAGCACCTAGAAAGATATTTTACTGCCGATTTTACGTTTCCACAATCCTCGAGACATGGTCACTTCTAATAATTAAGCTGCAATTCTGTCTCTTCTGATCCATAATTTGTGTCTATATCCATATAGCGCGTACGAAAATTGTTCTACTTGTGAATTCTCATAATCTGATCTAGGCCCCCAAATATTTAGATAGTGATCAGTTAAAAGATCCGTCTGGAATATAGATGAAGATTGGATGAGGTTGTAAATATCGATTTAAAATGATTTTATATTGCTAGGTGCATCATGCATCTTTCTTGGAGAGGAAGCTTTGAAGATAAAAAGTAATACCTTGTATTGAACTAACTGGCTTGACTGACTCGGAGGAAAAGAGAAAGGAACAGAGAGAGAGCTATCTAACCTACAGTCCTGGGATATGGGGTCACGTGATCGCGCACCCCAACAATATGTACTAGTCCATATTAGGATATGTCTCCGCCAGCCTTCGCGTACCTCCGATGAGCTCGTTTAAATTACAGTAATCTTACTTCTTGGCTTCTTACCATGCTAGTGACCTACCCACACTGTGACACAACAGTGCAATCTTTGCGACCTATACTTCTTACAGGGTCTAGCTTCTGACATTTGGTTCTTATTACGATATACCTTTATAAGGTTATTCGCAGAAGATTGCCTTAGGTATATAATATCGGCAACCTTTCGGTAGTAAAATGGCTATATTCCGCCTACCTTCCGCCAAGGAAACCTGACAGAAATAGACGGATACGACAATGTATGGTAAATCTGACATATGTAAATTCTCTAACTAACTAAAATGACAAGATCCGCTCTTTTCCAATCTCGGCGGACATAGCTGATTAAGCAATGTATGTATTTTTGTATGGTACCGTTATCATGACGGTCCATTGATTTCCCGGTTTGTAAAGACCTGGTAATTTCAGCATGCATAAATGCATAGTACTTGACACACCCCCCCAGTTCTTGAAGCTATTCAAAGCTCTCAAGGACTGCCTTTCTTCCAACTGTTTCGCAGCTGCTTCGCAACCGCTTCGCAAATGATTCGCAAGTGATTCCAACTTACCTCACCTGTCTCCTCACTGATCTCGGCTCAAATCGTCGATTTATGCAGTTTCCGCAAAACAGCCTCTGTTCTCAGAGGTCATGTGACGAATCATGTGACCTACGTCCCTCATTCCAACCAACTCTCTGAAGTGTCCCTGCTTCTGCTTCGTCAGAGCTTTGGTGAGCCCATCTGCTGGCATCGCAGCAGTTGGTACCCAGTCCACATATACTCGACCTGCGCTAACTTCTTGCTTCATCCAGCATCGATTGATGTCAACATGCCGGAGCTTCGTATGCATCGCGGCCCCTTCCTTCGTCAATAAATCGACAGTTTGCTGGTTGTCACACATGATGGATAGTGGGTGATCTGGTTCGAAGCCTAGTGCATTAAGCACTCGTCGCCACCACTGTACGGTTTTTCCTGCCTCTGCTAAAGCTAGTAGTTCGGCCTCGGTAGTCGATGTGGTGACAGTCTTCTGCTTAGTGGCCTTCCAATCGATTGGGCCACCATATAACTTGCAGATATACCCTTCGGAGCTCTTTCGATCTTTATGGTCTCCGAACGACGCATCGCTTGCAAATTCAACTGATTTCGCCGCCATCGTCAGGGTCGTATCTCGATTTCTAGGTTGTTTGTTTGGTGTTCTGATGCCGTATTCAATGGCCCAAAAGCGTGTCTCATAGAGATACTGTATGATGCGATCGACTGCATCTATATGCTTTGGTCCTGGATTTGTAAGGAATTCAGCCACTTTGGAGGTTGCTTTTGCAGCATCTACCCGGGTAATGGTGGTGGCATACTGCGCAGATCCAACCTTGGCCTGGAAACCATGAATCTGTTGCGGTGATGCCACCCCATCATAGGGTACTAGAGGCTCAATGCTCAGTGGGGACCCTATTTTTCTCTCTGTGACGAGATTGTATTTGTGTGCCATGCTCTCGATGTAGCTATCTTGGCATAACCAGAGCTTCTTCTGCTCTCTATCACGTATAATACGTATATTCAAGAACCAGCTTGCATCCAGTTCTCGAAGCTCCCATTGCTTCTTTAGATTTTGATCTAGTAAAGCGGCTTCTTTAGCCTGTTTGGGGTGATTGACGATGATGATATCGTCCACGTAGAAAAAGACAATAATGCCTTTGGTTGTAAAGATGCATGGATCTTCTTCCACTGGGGTAAGGCCTAGTTTTACTAGCACCTTTGTAGCTTCTTGCTGCCAAAGCCTTGGTGACATGCGCAATCCGTAGAGGGCTCTATGCAGGAGCCAGCACTGATTTAGTGCTTCGAAGCCTGGTGGACACTTGGTATAAACCTCGCTTTCTAGCATTGAATTCAGGAATGCGGTAACCACATCTCTCTGAATCATATCTAGATCAAAGGCGGCAACTAGTGCGAATACTGCTCTCGCTGTTTTGACAGCTAGTGTAGCAGCTCTCTTTTCTTCAGTTGACATCCACTGTAGATCTCCTCTCACGCAGATTCTTGCTTTGAACTTCTCGAGCATACCATCTGCATCAAATTTGTATGTAAATACCCACTTCAATGGCAAGATCTGGGTGCTCTTTTTGTTCGGTAATGCAACCTGAGAGAAGGTCTCTTTAGCCTTTAAGGTCTCAATTTCAAACTCCGCAGCTGCCTTCAATTGCGTGGCAAAGGGATGGATTTTTAGCTGCTTCCAGTTCTCTGGTGGTGGAGGCATCTGATCTCTATGCAGTCTGTTTTGCATATTGAGCTTCTTCGTAATACCTGTTGTAAAGGCATATAGAAGGCTTGGTGGCTCGGCTAGCTGTTTCTCGTCTAGCGATAGATATGCAGTGTAGTCTGGATCTGCCTTTGGCTTCCGTATTCTGGGGCCTGAGATGATGTTAGATTCATCAATTGACGCAGAGATCTCTCTAGTAGGCCGATCTTCTGGCTCTGGAGTAGGCGTATACTGCATCTCTTGTTGCAATTGACGCTCTATCTCTGCTTCATCTTCATCATATTGATCTCCCTCTCCCCCTTCAGCTTCGATCGACTGTATGACATTGATCGGATCTGGCGAAGATAGCGAGGTAGGAGATCTCTCATGTGGCGTACTCTCAATCGTAGCAATCGACGATAGTGCTCTTTGTGGTGAGGCTCTCTGTGGTGACATAGGGAAGCTCCCAGGGATCTGTTCTTGATCCCTTACCTCTATCATTGAGATATGTTCTACCACTGAAGCAGGGCCTGCCATTGAAGCCGGTGTTAAAGGTAAAACAGGTGTTTCCTTTAAAGGGGGGACCCTTGGTGTCTCCTCCCTACTATCTAGAGTTTGAGCTTGCTCCACAACTCTAGATTCCTGGATTTCTTCATTTACCGCCTCTGGTGCAGTACCTTGTTCTCGGTTTTCGACGTCATCATTGAGAGTTATGCGAGCAATTGACATCGGCATACGCATCTCTATGCTCAATTCTGACTGCGCTTCTTCCATTGAGAGCACTTGGGGCCAGTTCTTAGCGCTTAGTCCATTTGTCATAGTACTAATTGCATCTTCTTCTTGCGGTAAAGGCTTCGTTTTAGAGTACTGTCTCGATTCATCGAATACAGCATCTCTTACAACTTCAACTCTGCCTATGCCTGCTCGCCCTTTGTATGGAAACCAGATCTTGTATAGGCTCTTTGAAACATAGCCTACAAGATAGCCGATCTCTGCTCTCGGAGCCATCTTGTTAGATTGTACTCTCTTCAGAAGCCTTGAGTACGTTAAGCACCCATATAGCCTCATATTCGACAGGTTGACAATTTGATCTTTTAAGCCATCTGGAGCCGCATAGCGCATCAATTCCTTCCATGGTATGATCCACTTACCATCCATCTTTGTAGGGGTACGATTCATCATATATGCAGATGCATACATCGTCTCTGGCCATAGATTGTGGGGTAGGTTCGTACCATTGAGCAATGCTCTGCCGTTCCTTACTATCATGCCTCCAGATCTCTCTGCTGGTCCATTCATCTCTGGCAAGCCAGGTGGTGCATGCTCAATGGTACACCCTTCGTCTTCAATCATAGATTCAACCTCATTGCCGGCGCTTCTCTCATTATCATAATGAAATACCCTGATCTCGATTTTCAACCAGTTTCGGATCAATGCTAAGAATTTACGAACTGCCATCTGACACTCGCTCTTCTTTATATGGGTAAATACGAAGTGACACCTTATTCCATCGAGATAGAAGTGCGTCATCCATATATGACCGTTGTAGGCAGGCTGGTTTTGTACTAGATCGAAGTGTACTCTCCCTAATATACCATATGCCTGGCCTATCTTCCGGCGAGAGATTTGCCTAGGTGCATCTGCCAATTGACAAGCTTCACATACCTGCATTTCTTTGCCTGGGTTGCTTGCAATAGTGATTCCTTCAGTCATCTCTGCCAGTTTGACAATTCGCGCCTTGCCAATGTGGCCTAATCGACGATGCCAGAGCTCAATTGAAGCCTCAGATTTTGGCTCCTGATTGGATTTCTTAGTGGCAAACGTCATTTCAGGCTTCAAATCTGATGCCTTTTGGGTTATAAAACCCCTTGTCTGGGTGAGCCATGATAGCTTCTGATCGTGGTAGATCTTATAGATCTGACGATGGCCATCAATTGTCTCAATGCAGTTTGCTCTGAGATTCATTAATAGGCCCCCCTTCATCATCAATCCATGAGATATCAGATTACTATGGAAGTTTGGCGAGTACCTAGTTTGAAATAGGTTCATCTTAACGGCGCTTCCAGTGGTAGGGTTTACACCATAGATGACCACAGTGCCTATACCGGCCACCTTCGTCTCTGTATCTCCCACTTTGACGTTGCTCTGTACGCTTTTAAAGGTGCTAAACAAGCTCCGATTGTTGCATACGTGGATTTGAGCACCTGTATCAACTACCCATCTGTCTTCTGTAGGTGTAGTTGTGGCTTCAAAATCCTTGATTTTTGTTGACATAACGGTGTCAATTTTGACTGCGTTGGTTGTCAAGAAGCCAAAGGCTTCATCGTCGAGGGTTGTATTCGCTTGCTCTTTAGCAAGGGTCCCCCTTGGCCTTCTGCATATGCAGCTCGCTTCTTGTCGACAATTGCCTTCCATCTAGGATTAGCCTTCATGGCCTTCTCCCACTTCTGTTTCAATGCCGGTGAGGGCTGGTAATTAGCAGGCCTTCTATCTTCATAGATTTCCCAGCAGGCCCAAGGCATATGAACTCTCGATTTTACCCTGTCACATGGACATGGCCTTCTTTCTAGGCCATCATTCCTTGCCTCTATAGGCTTTGCTTCTTCATTGCCTTGCCATGTCGAGAAAGCAGCCTTTGAGATGCCTCTTTGCGCAGCCGGCCTGCCATGGGTAATCTTCCAGTGGGCTTTGTACCGAGTCATGATTTCGAAGAAAGGGATGTCCTGATTATCCTGTACTCTGAGAGCCCATGTTTCATAGAATCCAGGCGACATTATAGAGATTGCTTCAAGGAATTGATTCGTGGCATCCTCTGCTTCTGGCATCCTTGCCTTCTTACACGATTGGTAAAGCGATTCCCAGTTTAGAAGCCATTTCTCGATATCGGTGTTCCGATCTAGGCCTCTATCTAGGTTCCGCCACTGTTGACGGAGCTTAGTTTTGTATGTAGGATCGCTCTCTGGTGCAAATCGTTTGTGGAGATTGAGCATCAGCTCCAAAGGTGATGGTATATCAATGATAAAGGGCTGGTAGGGAGTATCAACTGACTGCCTAATTGCCACCGCCACTAGATCTAATGCCTGTAGTTTCGACTGATAGGCTCTGTTCTCTGCATCCCAATCTGCTTTTAGGGATAGCCTCACATTGAACCAGTGTTCTGGGTATTCTTTTATGGCATCTTTGACAGAGATGATCTCTTCAGGTGGTTCCAATTTAGGACGTTCTTCCTCCTTAAGAGACGGATTGCATTGATCCCATACTTTATATGCAACTGCAATTGCTTTAATATATGAGAGCCATGCATCCCATGATTCTGTATCCTTCAAAATGACGCGGGAGGAGGCCGCGGAGAGGCTTAACATGATATTCATTATTGTCGATTTTCGTCGATGAATCTGATCTTCTTCGAAGGAGATAGGGGTGCTTCGACGATTCAGGGGTTGACCGTTGTCAAAACCACTGTGAATCGGCGACAGCTAGGTAAAAGATGGTCTATATGTTGTAGACAGATCTTAATTGGAACGAAGCCGGGCTCATAACTGACAGAAATAGACGGATACGACAATGTATGGTAAATCTGACATATGTAAATTCTCTAACTAACTAAAATGACAAGATCCGCTCTTTTCCAATCTCGGCGGACATAGCTGATTAAGCAATGTATGTATTTTTGTATGGTACCGTTATCATGACGGTCCATTGATTTCCCGGTTTGTAAAGACCTGGTAATTTCAGCATGCATAAATGCATAGTACTTGACAAAACCCTATAAAGACATGACTTCATTTTCTTTTATTAGTCATATCCGGTTTTGCCGACTTACCGAATCACCCCGGGAGGATTATATATAATAAAAGATTATAGAAAAAAACTTGAGGGATATAAGTACTTTTGTATGGTACCGTTATCATGACGGTCCATTTATTTTCCGGTCTGTAAGGACTTGGTAAAGTCTACTCCCGCATAGTAGAGTTAAGAGACCGCGGCTCCTCGGCCTAACCTTCAATCCCCAAGGAAGCCTTACGCATAAACGATTTGCGATGTGGCTACTTTAATTCTCGTTTTGTTGAGTTTGGCCAAAGCTAAATAAAGAAATAGACAGAATAAACATTGAGCTAAGGGGGGTTGGAAATTTGGTGGCTGTCCAGTGAGTTGTACACCATGGAACCTAAAGATAGAAGAAACATTTTCACAAACAGCGGCTATAACGTTCTATGTCTAAATCCCAAAGGGCTTTGGCATTCTCATTGTGCGGACGGCATACGAAAAAAAAGTCCTCTAGAACCCGCTTTGCGTCATTCCAATTTTTCAGACCAAGTTGCACCGCAGCCTTTCGAACGTTGACCAAACACCAGCCGTGGGATGGCAGCCCTAGAGAGGCAAGGCTGCTCAAAAAGAGAGCCCAGAAAAGTAGGTCTGGTGCCGTCCGCTCAAGATCGTCGAGACATTTTTCGATGCTTTGGCGATGTCTTTGGATGAGGCACTCGGTACCTGGCTTTCCTTCAAGTTTCCAGATTCGAACCACAGCATAAATTATCACCGAGAGCCGAATTGTATTATGCAAGGGCTCTAGTGGGTAGTCGTACGGCAGAGAATACAGTCGGTGCATTAAGAGCAACAAATAATCATTTTCAAAGGTAAGGGTCCGTGATTCCAAGTCAGCCATGCTCTCGAAGCACGGAATTACTTGTTGGAAGGACTGAATAATTGACTGCAGCTGGGGAGGAATATTCGGAGACCATGTAGAACTAAAGAAACGTTCTCCGACCGAAAAAGATGGGTTGTATGACTTGAAATAAGCGCAACCGTTTTGGGTTTTCAGCGCCCATTTGGGCAGAAGGTCAAAGACTGGCGGTGAATCTAATAAGAGCCCCCTCATAAGGTCACAACTACCCATGATGCAAAGTTAGTTGGTTTTCACCACATTGCGGATTGCGACCTACCAGTATATAGTCGATATAGCCCAGTCTCCCAGAACTTCCAACCCTCCTAGAACATTGATGATTCCTTTCAGGCCGGCAACATGAGCATCCACCTCCTTCAAGTTCCCTTGAGCTGCCTAACAGAAGATGGTGAGATGAGCTTAGGACCCCTTTTTAATTCTATGCTTCGTCTTTTCGGTATGGGTACTTACCTCCACACAAAGGAGATTCGTAATCACGGCGACTGTCAGCTCTGTCTGGACCTCGGAAGGGCGCATTATGATCTCCTGTAGCGACTTCATTACTCGAGAACGGAGTTGGATCATGTCTCGGAAAGACTTCCGCACTTCGCTCGCCGCTGCTCCACGCGTGACTAAATTCGCGGTGTGGCTTGATGCACTAAGGAATAATATGGTCTCAGCCAGAGCTGGCTGGTCTAGGGCCTTCCGGAAAAAACAGGTGGCCATTTCTGTGGCACTAAAGGGAAACGAGACTTTGGAGACATGGATACGGTCTGCAGTGACGGTCAGATAGCCTTAGCGAACGCAAAGTTACTAGTGTCGTAGATTCACTGTTGTGCTTACAGTAATCAAAGTGAAGATTCGCATTTGAAGCGGAAGAAAGGGAGGGAAATGCCTCTCTTATTCCGGCTAGGGGAGACTGGTATAGTACTGGTACCCATAAATCACGGTCATTGGTGCGAGCTTTTTTAGAATGATTTTTGGCGGGAGGATTGCGTATGTTGCGGCCCGCATCATGAGGTGGCGGCACTAGGCTAGTCGGGAACGGGACCATAGACGCCTTCAATTTCTCCAGATTTGTCTCCCGCCGTAATCGATGACTGCGGGCTCGAATAAAAGCATGTTTGGTCCGAGCGAAAGGAAGGTCCTGCGGTACGCCATCCTGATAATCTACCCACAGGAACTGGGGGCCTTGGGTTCCTGGGCCCACTGCCGCAGGGTCTAGGTGTGCAGATTCCATTCTTAGTGGGCTACTATGCGAGGAAGAAACCTTGTGGGGGGACGAGGCTCTGGATAATGGAGGTTAGGCCACCGAGGGGTGGAAAGCTTGTTTGTGGGAAAGGGCTTTACATCGTTGGGGGCGGGGCAACTCCCTGGCCTCGGAAGATATTTGTCATTTTTCACATGACCTGGAAGACCAATTTCCTTGTACAGATTGTAAGGTATTCTAGCATTCTGTTTTAATGGAAATCTACCTAACCCTTTCTTGAGACAAGTTCCGGAATGATCGTAATAGCTCTCAAAATGAAAAGATCAGTTCCTTGCCTTCTCATAGTAAAAAATAAATAAACACTAAAATAGAGATAAATAACAAAATATTCATCGCTAATCGCCGATATTCATAGTACTCTTCAATTACGTTTCGTAACTCAAATATACATCTCGAGATTTAGTGGCAAACTTACTCAAAATCAATATCATGTCTACGTTGTCAGTTCCCTCAAGGTATTTGCGGCTTTGTTGCCAAATAATAAAAAATATATAACATAGAGTTGAATATCAACGATAGAAGCTTACCGCTATGATCAGATGGGCAAGCGAATATATAAATATATAGGTACCTTCGCTATATGTGGTAAGGATGTTTATCCGTTACAATAGGGGTCAGATGAACTACATCATGCCATGCCGCGGACCTTTGTCCCAAGATATAGTAGCACCTTTAAAGAGCGAAGATCATATCCTGCCTACCCCGTAAAAAGCCCCTCCATAATGGCAAGCAACGCGAAAGGCCCTGGTTGTGACTGTTGCCTTCACCCCTTCCACTAAGGCCGAATGTATCCTCATCTCTACTCTTCCACGTCTCCTGAACGGCATTCCACAGAGGCTGAATATTCCCAATCTGATATCTCCGCATATCTGCCCACCACTCCAACCACAGGTCCCGATTCCCAGGCTCTGCTTCACAAGAAGCAATGTAGCCAGGCCACAGGATGGGCGCCATGGGCTTTCTAAACACTCTTGGGTTGTCCCGCTTGATGATCTCAATCCTTTGCAAGCAAGATGCCACCTGTGATATCTGTTGTTGAAGTTTCACCGCAATTTCATCATTAGTTGGGTCGCCTAGATCAACCGGCAAGACAAGATGCGTCATATAAAAAACCTGGATAGCGTAAGAAAAAGCCAGGACGTGAAGCCTTGTTATCTTTGCCGTCAACCGCGCCGCTTCACTCTGGTCAAAAAGCACAATTTCTTCACACTCGATATTCCAAAGGAGCAACTTTTCACCCACAGCCACCCGCTCCCGCTCTAATCCATTCGGTAAACTCAGACCCTGCAACGAATAGTATGTGAGATGCCGAGAAAGCGTTTTGATATTATGTATAAATCGCAGAAGGGTATGTGTCACTCCATACGTATGCTGCAAGCAGTGATTGTCGATACTGTCGTCTGCAACGTCACTTTCGAGGAGATGAGAAGGCCATGGCAGTGGGCGCAGACCACAGTCTGTTGATCGAGATAGGGTGGATTGACAATAGAACACAGTCTTGAGGTAGCGTTCTGTTTTGCAAAGTTTCTGGATTGGAGATTGTAAGCGATCGCAGAGAATTTGCAGCCGTTTGAAGCCTTTTAGATGGAGCCAGTATTCCGACATGCTGCCTTCCATTATCTGGACTTGATTTAGCCATAGAGTTTATTTCGTGTTTTGGGAGAATTGAAAGAATGTAATGCAGTTCGCTTACATCAATGGTTATTAGAGATAGAGTTGCCGACATCACGTTTTGGAGCTCTTCAATATTTTTCATTGATCCTGTCATCGCGGTACGAAGATGTCTGTATGCCATCATGCGGCAGAACCTCCCAATGTTTTCCATTAGATGGCATTGGTCATTATTATCTCTTGAATTTATGCCACGGAGATGAAATGCCGCTGTCGATAGTAATGAGTAGAAGATGGACATGTTGCTCCATAATGGAAAGCGCCGTGGCTCAGACTCCTGGCTGCTAAAAAGACTATCAGCGCCTATTATTGCGCGTGGGATATAAACAGTGCCGTAGAAATTCCCAGGGTGGAGGAATGGGCGTAACAGATCCGTGATATTTGTGGCATAGTGGTGGAAAAGTTTCGCTGCCAATGGCCACCTGTTGTGGAATATTGTAGAAGGGAAAATTGGCTTCTGTAAGGTAGCCATCAGCTCATCTTGGTCTGATACAGCTGATTGATCTGATATGGATAGAGGACTTGCGGCTGAAAGCAGTGATGATACACTTGTTGCCGTTCGAACTAGAGAGCTAGACGACGTGGTCGCGGATTTCGTGGGTCTATAGCAATTGGAAACTTGGAACACCGAAAATGGGCCCGTTTTCATGTCAAAGTGGCATCCTTCGACATCCACTCGAGCTAGAATTTCATCCACCTGTTGCATATCAAGCTTCCACGCCATAGATTCTAAGGAAGCGTCAGTTGAAACACCGAGGAAAAAAAAATACAAAATAAAAGTGAGGTTCAGGCGGCTATAGAACAGGGTAGCGGACCTACGTGGAGATAGCATGGCCTTTCGCTTTATAGAGGTGGGCCGGATGGGATGACCATCTCTCTCATCGGCAATCCAATGAAGGAGCAGGTTATAACCCTCACAATTTCGACCTGCTTTAAGGCATCGAAGACATTCAGGTTTCTGAAGATCGCATTTCACTTTTCTTCGGCGACATGTCCAGCAGCTGTTAGATGGTCAAAATTAGGAAAAGGCTTCGTAAGATGGGACACGAATTCAAGTACTCGCCCGCTAAATGTCTTAGTTTTCGCAACTCGCGTCCTTGGCTTTCTTTCCTTCGGATTTACCATTATGGTGATTTAGTTGTTCCTCTTAAGTCCATTGATCGCAGGGAAGTCAGAATACCGAGAGGAGAGAAATTTGGCTCCACAAATGGGCAATTGAAGAGACAGGGAGACCTCACGGTACTTGGGGCTTGCTAAAATCCGGGATATTACCGATAGAAAGCAAATGCGGTTCCCTCTGGCGTATGTGGGTATACTGAGTTGACGGATAAGAGCGATAGTCGCTGAGAACTTCCCAGATCGTTTTGTGTTTTGATATCTATCCTACGCTAAACCTATTTCTACATAGCAGAGGAGATAAGAACAGCGACAAATGAGAGTCTTGATTATACTTGTACTTGACCATTCATGAATCTATCTTGATCATGATTGGAGAGTCCGTAGTGAGTATAGAAAAACATTTCGATTATTAAGGTGGAACATACTATTATTAAATATACAGTATTGTATTTTCCCGCCAAATTTGTGTGCCCATGGAAGGGGGAATGCTAGACAAAAGTGGATATTATGTTTAATCATATCGTCATACATGCTGGAATTGTCGTTCGGTGCCATTTTAGTTACTTACATAGTACATGTACTGGTGAAGCATATATAGTTGTCCTACAACTTATTTGTGTTATTTTATTTAATAAGGATCTGATTGTCCCTGGCATAAAGGCAATGTATAAATCTATGAAGCAATATCCTCAGAGAACAGGAAGAATTTTCAAGGATCCGAATCCCTTAGTCCAATTCACTTCAAGGTGCCATCTGCTTTGAAGCTAATTGCCGATATTTTGATGCTGTTAAAATACGCAATGCCTTGCCATATTTCAAAAACAATAGCGAAAAAAGCAAGAAGAATACCGCAATGGCAGTTATTGACAGTATAACATTTTGAATCCCCACGGCATTAAACCACGGATCGAGGGCGAAGATAAAGCTGGTGCTTACAGCGTTTCGCACAAACGTGATGCCGACCATAGAGTCACCCAAAATCTGATATCTGGTTAGCATTGTCTTGAAAGTTGATCTAGGGCGAGAACCCTCTGTCTGATCACGGGCGCGGGGAATATTTACATCAGTATATGAGTCTGTAATGTACGTGAGAGTAACAATATTAATCGGTGCAATCCCAGCGGAGCAAACTACTATTCCGCCGGCCACAACTGGCCATGGAACACCTTTGTCGATACCGTATCCGAACATCAGTGCTCCAGCAACTACCAGCGGAATGCAAGGGAACATCATCCACAACCGAGTCTCGGGCTCAAATATACCATGATTTCGATGCGCGAGATAAACAATAAATTTATCGCTGAGCGGTCCGATTATGAGAGAGCCGATTGTCACACCAATGAATTGAGGAAGATTCATGAGACCGATTAGGTCTGGAGTGAAGTTATACGGCGGTTCTGTCATTCGACTCGACATCGTTGTGCTTATGGCATCTTGTAAAGCGATTAAAACACCGTAGACTAGGGCCACGAAAAGCACAGCCGGGAATGTGCCCAGAATCAGGAATGGCTGCCACGAATGACACGCAAACATCTTCCAGTGGCCTGGAGATGAGGCAGTAACTGACATTCGTTGTTTCCATGTGCGCATAGGGATATCTTTGTTTAGAACGACAGTATGGCGAGTTAGAAGTTTGTCCTGTTCCCCCTTGCGGTTAAGCTCGGAGGATATCGAATGCTTCCCGCTGCTCTTTGTATCCATGGCTGCCTTCATCGAGCTGTCGTAACTTGATCCAAACTCCGAGGAAGACCCATTTGGATCTTGATTGATTCGCTTGGAAGGTCTAGTCCATTTTGTCTCTTCGTATAAAAGCCCAAATATAACAATGCAGACACCGAACAAGATGGTATTCCACCACCAGACCCATCGCCACCCCTGGGAGACAGTAACATACCCAGCGGCTAGGGGCCCAAGTGAGGATCCTGCTTGAACGGTCCATATGAAGATGGCATTGGTCAATCCGCGTTGGTGTACATAAAAGATATCGGCAATGGTCATTTGGATTATGACCTCCGATAGAGCACCGAACAGACAAGAAAAAACATTGACCAACAATAAATCAACTGGCCTTTGCATTTTGGCGCTCCAGATGCTGACACCAAAAGTCACCAATGTGCTGATAAGATACAATGGGCGGCGACCGAATTTGAGGCCGAATGGTGTCAAGATAACCGCGCCAATTCCCAAAAACCCGCAACCAAGAGCATAGCTGTCGTTCAAAATTGCCCAGCTGAACCCGAGCTGATCATGCATGGGGTCCCATGTTGGAGTCGCTGCACAAATGAATTCCGTGATGAGAAGGGCGTATAAACAGACAAGTCCGAAATTAAGGTGCTTCCTCCAGGGAGCCCAGTTAAGGGGATCATTTGGATCGTCGGTGGGCTGCGGCTGGAGAATCATCTCCTCGTCGTTTGAGCATTGTTCCTGAAGGAGCAACGTGCCAGGAGGCCAGTCCTGACTCTCCTGGGTTGTAGAAGCCATGGAAATATATCGCGCAGATGGTTAGAATTGAGAATTTTGTTAGAAATGCACAGATCAGGGTGATTTAGCCAACTTATCAAGTTCGTCTTCAACCATATTTTAAAATACTTTCGGCCTTAAATATGTGAGTTCGAAACTATCGGACGATAACAATGGGTATCTCCAATATCTGAACTGTTGCATTGGAGTTGATATCTTTACCTGTATAGATAACCGAGGGATGAAGAGCCATTGGTTGGCTGCCCCACTAAGAGGCCGCTCGCTGACAACTTCCATCGCGGAGTTAAGCACCTAGCCGTAGATTGGGTGTAAATTGCCGACATCGATCCATCCCCTATCTCGTACTTGCGACCTAGAACACACAATCACGGCAATACTCAGCGAGGTACTCCAATTCCTGGTATATTCCCCTCGATGTTTGCAGTTATAAAACGGGGCATCTAGCCCATAATTGAACAACGAATCTGTTGGTATTGAATTTCATACAAGTCACAAAATTGTTGAAATGTCTTCTGCGCAGGAATTTCAAGTTAAAGTGATGCCCTTGTCTCAGGGTGCGCAGTCCGATGCAAATGTGAGTTCTTTTTTATTCAAGACGGTCAAAATATAATCTGACATGTATTTCGTACTGATTATCATATAGTTTGGCGCTACAATCACTGGTATTGATTTAAACAACTTGAGTGATCAAGACTTTGAAGTCGTCCGCAATGCCATCTACACTCATAAGGTAGTGGTAGTCAAAGGACAAGCTGGCCTAATTCCCCTGAAGCAATTCGAATTTGTGCACCGTCTGGATCCCGATGCAGAGGGTGTGCATGGCTTCGACACCAAGGATGTAACCGATGAGACCATTGGAGTACTTGGTGTAAGTATTTTATCCAACCTCGTCAAAAAGCAATATCCTTTTTTACTAAAATATCATACCCCATGTAGTCGAGGTTCAACACAATCCCGGGTTCCGTGGGTGTCACCATAGTTGGCCAAGGATATCAAGGAGATGACCATTATGGATTGAAAGGAATCACCGCCCGCTCAACAACACACTTCGATGCTCACGTAGATCCCCTTACCACAGAGGATCTCGAGAACAGGCAAACACGGTTTGGTGCCTTCCATTTTGATGGTGTGATATATGGATCCAACCCTTCACGAGTCACCACGCTTCACTGCGTCAGGGCCCCCAAAGGCCCCGATCTGACCATTCGGTGGGATGACGGTTCTGGCCAGACAATGACAGCAAAGCCCGGATTGACTGCATTCATTGATAGTGCGCAGATTTATGAAATGCTGACAGACGAGGAGAAAATCACTGCTGACAATAGCCATTGGGCACCGGCTCCTCAGCCTTACGTCTGGTCGGGGACTCGTAAAATCCGGAATAGTGGGCTGGGTATGGCTCCTGGCGGGGAAACTGTGCCCCTGGATAAACTACCGGCCTGGGTACCGGAAAAGGTTTTCAAGTTCCCAATGGTCTGGGTGAATCCAGTCACTGGTGCCCGGTCTTTCCAAATCCTGCCTGATGTTGTTCAAAAACTGTACTTTAAATCTGGGCCGGACGCCGAAGAACGTGTCGTCGAAGACAACGACGAAGTTCGAGTCTGGCTGAACAATATCCTCGATCGAATCTGCAAGCCGAAGAATATCTTGATTCCCGATTATGGGGAAGGAGATGTTGTGATGTTCAACAACTGGGTATGTATTTCTGACTTTCTTGATTTTAACCAGACCTTGGGGGTTGGCGGTTAACCATGATTCCTGCTACAGGAAGTATTGCATAGCTCAATTGATTACCCGGCCTCCTATGGAGTCCGCACAAGTGAGTGTGAAGACTTCAAAAGTGGTGCCATACATGCTAACTGGTTCTTTAGTGCACCAATGCCATATCCCCTCCTCGACGTTCCCAGTCGGTCCAGTTGCTGTCTAACATAGTGAGCAACTTGTTTGGAGAACTAAGGAATTTTAAATGTTTTATACTTATCAAACTTCCCAATCATTGTAAATTGGCTTCTTACAACTCATCAATCAAGCATCTCTTGCACCATGCACTTCAACGTAGTCCTCTCCTGACAATACCATGAAAGTACCTCATTGTATGTAGATAAACCAGTGAGGAGCAACTTCTCATTGAAAATCAAATTAACAAAGCTCTTCGAGAATAGTAATGGTATAAACTGCAACATTGTATAAATGAAAACCACAGTGGCACGATGATGAGTAATTTGGAGGTATAAATGCCCCACTATGTAGGCGCAGTCCGTTTGGTAACTGATTTGTCCTTTTTATTTTCTGACAGAAACCTATGACAAATTTATGATATAGATATGCACAGTAATTAAAATAACACGAGCGAGGATTTCACTAGGCAAGAAGCTTAATATGAACTTTTGTGTGGGTTCTGCCAATTGAATATCAACACCTTGGAATAAGCAATGGGAAGTGACTACGCAAAAGTACCCCTTGAGACCAACCTATTACACCGCCTGCATCTTAGCTACACTGTCTACCAAACGTTCACCTAGTTGTGCTATAAGACACCCAAAAGACCTAAAGCCCCCGTGACAAAACTCCTCTAGCGTGTTGATGGCAGTTCCTATTCAGAAGGGTAATTTTTGGCTTGATACGTCGGTGTGCTCAAACGCCTTATCGATAGCTATCGGATAACCAAACAATAATCGCGCCAAGCGCCCAAGACCACTGTATACCTGGCGTTGCTGCGCCCCAATTAGAGATAATTCACGTTATCCATTTTAACAACCATCAAACATAGTCAAAACTAAATAATAGTTCCTAATGTATGATTTAAGTGTGATTAGATCGCTCTATGATTAATGCCAATTGTACCTAATTTATATAAAAGTGCGACAAGCAATTTGAAAAAAAAAGGACCACGTATCAAGAATTTATGCTAGAACCTCAACATTCTGTAACTTTGGGTTTATCTTACTCATATGAATCCTAGAATAATTAGAGCCCTTTTAAATAACATACATAGACCTAGCTAACTAATTTATTAGTCACTTACTATGCCAAATTTAGACATTTATGTAACAGTTTGAAGGCTAGGCGGTATACAACTTTGTACTGATTACCATAATAACCGGCACTGATATTGAGATCGGAGTGATAAGAGAGAATTAGGCCAAGCCAGGTCAGACCACTGTTCCAGTACAACATAGTGGTCTTTGCTTTGCTCTACCCTCCCGATACCGGAACAAATGTTAGGTAGGCCATTTAGAGTAGTTCCTCCGGGCACAGCAATAAGCGCCCTTTTTCACTAACTCGCAACGCACTATGATTACCAATAAATTGATTTTCAAGGCTTTGAAATCAATACTGGCGTGTACTTGATTTGGAATGCTTTCAAATGCTTCAAGAATAATTCATTATACCTGTTCTATTCCAGACAACTATAAATCTGGATAGCGCCCACCGTATTCCGGTATACAGTTCTCTTTTACAAAGTCCCGGAGCACTTCGTATACTTCGTCATGTCATCCAATATCACTCATGTGGCGGTCCTTGGCGCAACTGGGCAGACGGGCAGCGTCATTGTGAAGGCTCTTCTCGAGTCCAAATCACCGGAATTTGTTCGGAACCCCTTTCCGTTCTACATTGTGGTTACCGTACTGATATCAACACTAGAAAGTCACGAGTCTCACGAGACCGTCCTCTCTTCAAAAGCCAGCAGTCATCGAGCTGGCAAAGAGAGGGGTGGAGATTGTGGCTGCTGATCTAAATGGACCTACCGAAGAATTGGAAAAGGCACTTGCGGGAGTAGATATTGTGATATCCACTATCTATGGTGGTAACCTCATGGATGAAATCCCACTCATGGATGCATCCAAATCCGTTGGTGTCAAACGATATTTGCCGTGCTTTTTCGCAACCGTTGCACCTCCGAAGGGGGGCTGCGATTGAGAGATATGGTAATTTGTCTTAAGAATTTACTGTTAAGAGTATACTAACAGCCATCACAGAAAGAGGACGTGCTCAACTACGCAAAGAAACTCAATCTTCCGTACACCGTCATCGACGTAGGTTGGTGGTATCAGGTCACCTTGCCTCGCCTCCCTTCTGGTCGCATCGATTATGCCGTTATGGAAACGATGGACGGCATAGCGGGCGAAGGTAATGTTCCTTTTGCTATTACAGACGTCAGAGACATCGGGAAGTATGTTGCCCGGATCATTGTTGACCCTCGGACTGTGAACCGGATGGTTTTGGCCTACAATGAAGTCAGGACACACAATCAGTTATATGACTTGTTGGAAAGTCTCAGCGGTGAGAAAATGGAACGCAAATTTGTGAGTGACCTCCGTATACATACTATGTTACATGGAAAGCTTATGGTTCAATAGGTCCCTGTCGATGCTATTAGGTCCAGCATTTCTGAGATCGAGGCAACAAATCCAAGCGCAGACTCGGCTGAATTTGTCACACTTTGTCAGTATCAATACTGGTACTCCTGTTGTGTTCGTGGAGACAATACACCAACGTACGCCAAGTACTTGGGGTATCTTACCACCAAGGAATTGTATCCAGACGCCGAATGGATTAGCCTGGAGTCGTACGTCCAAGAAGTCCTTGATGGGAAAGCTAAGAGAGTATATGAGCATTTGGAGCACTTGACTCCTGCCAGGGCAGATACGAAATAGATTCTTCCGTTGTCGAACTGGGAGTGAATACTCCATACTTTTATGAGAGAGCCATCAGATTGAGAAAACAATGTACAGATTACTCGTTTTATAAATTTCTAGAATCGTAGAACTATGCATGGTAACATTATCTTTTATTGGTCTAGCTCTGTATAAAGAAAACAGGCATGAGAAGTTAATCTTAATTACTCTGTAGAAAGGTATAAATGTTTGCAGATAAGATAAGTAACCCCACTACTACTCCGTACTCGGTTCGGAATTGTTAGATTAACTCAACCGGTTACAGTACAGGTAATAATAAACACATCCGAAGTCCCGAGTCCCGAGCCCCGAAGTCGATCGATTTCTTAATTGAAAACATGCATGACTTAATCGACAACATTCCAATGTTGGACCTCGGGACCTCCAGGGATCCAGGGCTCCAGGGCTCCCGCTTTCGCTTTCGCTTACAAATCATGCAAGTTCAAATTTCACTCATCTGGCCTTCAATTTCCATATCTTTCCTAATTACGTATGTACGTTAAGCACTAATGAACATGGGTATCGTCGTCAGTAACAATGGTTTTCTCGCCTAATCAGCCTGTTTTCTTTCTCTTTCTATTCTGCCAGTTATATTTACGTCTCTCTAGACCTTTCCTAATACATAAGATGGAGTTTCAATTCAAACCTGCTCCACAATAGCGTCTACTTCAACCTCAACAAGCATCTCCTTGTTTATAAAACCGCCATTAACCACAATCATTGTGGCAGCAGCTCCTATAATACCACCCGCATGAGACTTATCCTTGCCCAATATCTTACTAAATCCCTGTCCCACGGCCTCACAGTCTTCATGGCGACTGACAAACATTTTGACGCGAACTATATCCTGAACGCCCCTACCACCAAGACCTTGGATAGCACGGATACTCTCCTCTAGAGCAACGCATGTCTGTTGCTTTGCATCTTCTGGGTGAAGAATTCGCGGCGCATTAGAGGGAGAAGTCGGATCAACCGCTGTCGTTCCAGAAACGAAGATCTGATTACCATGGCGGATGGCGCGATAGTAACCAATCTTTTCTTCGTATGGGGATGAGGTGGCAAAGCAGGTTTTCGCTGACCCGGAAGCCATAGCAAAAGGCCGTCCAACTACATCATGTTAGTAAAGAAAACGACCTTGGAAGAGCTAGATAACATTACCAGAAAAGTGGTAAAGGATGAATCGGAGGATTTTATTTTCGTTTTCCAAGTGGTGAAGCTTTTCTTCTTTCGATGGGCGAGTGAGATACATATAAACTGGGATCCGAATGAGTCACAATTATGTGGGGTTTCTGACTAGGTAGATAGTGGCGCCATGCCAATGATCATCAAACATATGACTTCGGTCCGTATAGATGATGAAATGACTAGCTTGGTGATGATATGAAAGCACAATGTAGTCGAAAACTGCAAAGAACTATCCATTGTGTCCGATCAATCGACTCCTAAGTATTTATTTTTACATCTTTCTTTTGCGCTCTGAGTCTGAGAGGGAATTGTTAAATACTTCTACACTGAATGCATTGGGAATAAGAATTAAATTGGAACTGATTAAGGTTTCTACTGTGTTTCACTGACTCTTCATAGAAAATAGCATTACAAAACGCAAATGCTTTCGCCAATCTCGATTCTTGCCGTCCCCAGTATAGTCTCCCATTGTTCGCGTGGAGGCTCTGTAAGTCTGTATCTATTATATCCACTCCTCAGGAATGCCCGGCCAGAATAATATAAGATCAGGCCGCATATTGAACTGACTCAACAAAATGAGTAGGTAATATATAACTCTGGTTCAATAATGGTCGTCGGATATATGTTCTACATCCGAGGCTATGAGTGCGACAGATTAAGTAGATGTATTATTTCGCCTTTCTATCTACATACTATCCCCGCGTTATCTCATCTTTCATTTTAAATACCTCAGTTGCCGATGCCACCTCTTGTGTGTCTACAAGAGCAGCAGAATGGAAGGCCGAGGCACCGGTAATGTTGTGAAGCAACCCTATGTTCGATGCCCTCACATTGCCTCCAACAATGATTTCTGGAACTCTGTTGCTCTGAAGTTTGCTTTCTCCTTGAAGTTGCATTTTGTAATGTACTAGAGTATTCAGCTGGTCAACGCATTCCATTGCTCGTGTTCCTGAAGGGCCACCATTGGTTAAAATCGATGTAAAGCCACACTCCATGATGTCGGACAATGCGTTATCCCAGTGGGATTCAGGAATGACATCAAAGGCACGATGAAATGTGCAGGGGAGCCCGTCAGCTAGTTGGACAAGCTCCTTGTTACGGGATACATCGACCCACGACACATTGGGATCACAAGTCTGTTTTGAAGATCGATTCAGAATCCCGAAGACGAAACCGTCGGCCCCGCAGGACTTGAGAGAATTGAGTGTTTGTTTCATAACCTCAAAGTCAAATTCTTCGTAATAGAATCCTTCAGCGTGTGGGCGAACCATCGTGTAGATTGGTATCGTAAGCTGTGATTTCAATTTTTGGAGAATATCTGTGTCGGCCGATAGCCCACCGAGATGGTAGTCTTTACATAGCCTTAGGCGAGTTAATGGAAGGTTCTTTCGCAATGGAAAGACAAGAACATGAACACGAAATTCGCTGCTAATGCGTCCATGGATGTCGGGAGCCGTATAATACTCACTCGATGCGGTCCGCTCCTGCTCCTGCAGCAATCACGGCCGATTCTTGATTGAAACACGCAATCTCTAGGATTCGCCTTTGTGGAACAGCTGGAATCATGGCCTTTTATTGGCTGGTTTGTAGCTAGCTTGTATGGAGTACGGGAATGGGGAATGGGTGTTGGGGAAAAAGGGCTTTTGTACGTGCGACTGCCTGTGGGCGGGGAGGGGGGGGTCACCTGATTGGTAGTGTTAGGCCTGAGCCCAAATACCAAATACCTATTCTGTAGGAGGTGGCCAGGTCTTTATATTATTATATGTATTTTAATCATTTGCCTCATCCACATACATCAATATTGGTATGTACCTAGGTAATAACTCTTCAGAATGGTGTTGTTACCGGGGCGGGGAGAACGAGTGAAAAGATCTGAAGTCAAAACCTAGGAAGCCTTCAGGGCTGCAACCACATTCCTTTGATCTTCCCACCCTCACCATCCGTGCACTTTTTCCACCATTCTTACACCCTTCGAGAAGAATGTCTCAACGACCAGTTATCGCAATAGCAGGACTTGCTTGTGAGACCTCGACCTTTACCCCCGCTCGAACGCTGGGCGGGGCGTTTCACCCGCGCCGTGGCGGGGAAGTGATTGAGAAGTACGCTTTTCTACATCATGGCACTCCACTAGCGAATATCGCAGATTGGAAGGGTGCGCTCATAGGTCATGCGCTTCCGGGTGGAGTCGTGGTACGAGCTGATTTCGAACAACTTTCTAGGGAAATTTTGGAGCGGTTGGCTGGCATGGTCGCTTCAAACCCTATCGACGGATTATGGTACGATATTCATGGCGCAATGTGTGTTGAGGGTATGGAAGACGTGGAGTCAGAGCTTCTCCGGCGCATTCGAACAGTTATTGGACCAGATGTTTTGGTCTCGGCATCCATGGATTTGCATGGAAATGTGTCCAAGGAGCTGGCCCACCAGACTGACTTGATCACTTGTTATCGCATGGCACCTCACGAGGATGAACTGGAAACAAAAGAACGGGCATGTCGCAATCTTGTCAATGTTTTGACATCGCGATCCGACACTTGGAGAGGAAATAGACCCCTGAAAGCATGGGTCCCAGTTCCCATCTTGCTGCCGGGAGAGCAGACTTCGACTCGCAACGAACCGGCAAAAAGTCTGTATTCGCTCGTTGCCGAAATTGAATCGATAGATGAGGTCCTTGATGCAGCCATATGGGTTGGCTATGCGTGGGCAGATGAGCCACGAAATCATGCTGTGGTAATGGTCACTGGGTGGGATAGGGCTACTGTCGCTAAAGGGGCCGAGCGACTTGCATCTTTGTTCTGGCGTGTCCATGCCGACTTCCATTTTGTTGCACCGACCGGCTCTTTCTCCGAATGCATTGACAACGCACTGGTATCTTTAAATAGGCCCTTCTTCATCTCAGATTCAGGAGATAATCCTACCGCTGGTGGGTCGGGCGACGTGACCTTTGGATTGGATCAATTACTAAAGCGACCTGAGTTTTGGAAAGAATCCAATCTATCTGTGATTTATGCTAGTATTCCTGGACCTCAGGCAATTGACATTATAATCAAGGCTGGTATCGGTGCTATTGTTACTATCACGGCTGGGGCACAAGTGGACAATCTACATGCTGGGCCCATCACCATGACTGGACGCGTTCATGCTATCCGGTATGGGGATCGCGATGCTGAAATTGAAGCAGTTCTGCAGGTTGGAAGTGTGTTTACGATCGTCACCAAACTACGCAAGCCGTATCACCATGAGAGTGATTTTATCGGTCTTGGCCTTAGTCCGCGTACGGCAGACATCGTCATAGTCAAGATTGGCTATCTTGAACCAGAGTTGTTTGATATAGCGGCAGACTGGATGCTTGGTTTGACTCCTGGGGGCGTTGACCAAGATCTACAGCGCCTCGGGCATCAACGCATCCCCCGTCCAATGTGGCCTTTTGACAAAACATTCCATAGGGCCCCAGACCTCACACCACAGATGATTCCATTCTCAAACGAGGATTTGAGGGTGTGGCAGGAATAAGTTTTTGGCTATTACGATATCTGGTTCTTCGGCCTTCATATCTACCTAGTAAGTCACATTTTCGGTTTATCTGGATAATTCCCTTCCTAATACATATCCCCGTTTCTCTCGCTTCCTTGGCCTGAGATGTGAAGCCCTAAGGCTGATATTGCACGCCTAACGTAACCATCTGACTTGTACTTAGTAACTGGAAGAGGGCTAACCGACACTTTGATATTACAAAGGACGAAGGAAAAGACCCCTGTGCTCAACGAATGGTTCGAGATTAGTTTGAGCTACCTCAAAGACACAGTAGTCATTTGTTCTTCCACCATCCTCAAAATCCGTCTCCGTATATAATTGAATTGGTGAATACACAGTAAGGATAAATTTAAGTTAAAATGTTAAAGAAAGCGGATTCCGCTTCGGAGAAAACTTATTGAATAGCGTGTTACCTAAAACCGCACGCCTTCATACACTTTGGGGTAAGTGGATAACGACACACCAGGTCGACCAGATGCGGGGTTAGAGTTCACACGGCATGGGTTTGGATGCTCGTCGGCAAAGCTGATATACATCCAAATCTACCTAATGCGGATTGGGGTTTTCTCCATAGATCAACTTTTCCCCCTTAAGTACATCAGGCCAACATCCTCCACTTCCTTTTTTTCGTGACCAGCCCACTATCTTTCAGTCGTCTCTAAGTTATACACTTAGTCCCCGTTTGATTTGGTTATCAAAACCATCTTGGATACGTTTCAACGGCTTGATATTATCATCAAAGTCATTTGGTCATCACCATGACTCTAGGTCAGTTGACATTTTGGCTCAGGAAGGCCCAGGTACCTGTCGAGCCGGGATTGTCAACGGCACAGCTGATGTTGATAAACGATGATCTTCGCCCAGGTAAGACTATGGCCAACATATCCCTGGGACGTTCCATATTTGAAATCATGATCTTGCCTTCATGAAGAAACGTCAATGCCATTCATTCACCATTGATCTTTACTTAGCTGACACACTCGGCTTCCGATTTTGCGTTCAGTTGATCCAGAACGCCGTCAATGGGGATGGCTCAATTTTGTTGCATTTTGGATTGCGGATTCCTTAAATGTGGTAGGTTTGCATTGATACCGCATGGTCAGATCCTCAAGACAAAACTCCTCTTCGGTCATTCCTTGCACTTTTAGGCATATACTGATGTATCTCACCCTATTATACAGAACACATGGATGATTTCATCTTCAATGATAGTCGACGGATTGTCTTGGTGGCAGTCGTGGCTTTGCGTTTGGATTGGTTATACTGTGTCAGCCGTTTTTGTTTACATGTTGGGCCGAATTGCTACCATCTATCGTATTCCTTTTGCGGTGGCTAATCGAGCTTCATTCGGGATTTGGGGTTCGTTATGGCCAATTATCAACCGAGCAGCGATGGCTATAATTTGGTATGGTGTACAGGTATGCAAATTATCTCTACATCTGCGTCCATTTCTAACTATATCCCGCATAAAAGACATATCTAGGAGGTGAGGTATTTTTGAGGACGACTCTCACCAATGAATGAACTAATCATTTCAAAATTTCAGGTGAATGCGTGACGTTGATGATTGCTGCCATCTGGCCGAGCTACAACAATCTACCAAATTCGATTCCCACTTCATCCGGGGTAACCACTAAGCAGTTCGTAAGCTTCCTGTTTTTCTGGTTGCTGTCCTTGCCGGCTCTTTGGTTTCCTATTTACAAGGTCCGACACCTCTTTACGGTCAAGGCATACTTTTCCCCAGCGTGTGCTATTGCATTCTTTGGTTGGGCAATTGCTCGTGCCCACGGACTTGGACCGATAATTGACCAGTCCTACCAGGCTCATGGCAGTGATTTAGCATGGGCATTTTTGAAAAGTATTATGAGCTGTATTGCAAACTTTGCTGCTCTGGTTATCAACAATCCTGATTTCACGAGATATGCTCACGATCCCAAGGACGCACTCTGGCCCCAGCTGATCACAATTCCTGTTGGATTTGCGGTCACATCGTTCATCGGCATCATCGTTTCTTCATCATCTAGCGTTATTTTCGGCCAAGCAGTTTGGAACCCTCTTACCCTTCTCGGTATGTTTTTACAGGATGCAAACTCTGCCGAGCGATTTGGGATCTTTGTTATCGCAGCTGGATTTGCCCTGGCACAGCTAGGGACTAACATTGCAGCCAACTCCGTGTCAGCTGGTACGAATCTCACCGCTCTTCTCCCTCGGTTTTGCACAATTCGACGGGGAGGATATCTCTGTGCGGCGATCGGTCTTGCTATGTGTCCTGTGAGTAACCCGAAACCCCCCTACTAGTGGCACGAATACTAATCACCTACTCCAGTGGACCTTGGTTGAATCTTCGAGTAAATTCACCCTATACCTCTCTGCGTATTCAGTGTTTCTTTCCTCTATCGCAGGGGTCATGGCTAGTGACTACTATCTAGTCCGTAAGGGCTTTCTTGACGTCCAATCCCTGTATAGCGCCCAACAGGGTGGCACTTATTACGGAACCTTTGGTGTTTCTTGGTACGGTTATGTCGCCTACATATTCGGTATCTTGATCAATATTGTTGGTTTTGCTGGCGCCATTGGTGTCGATGTTCCTATGGGTGCCAGATACATTTATAACGTCAACTACTTTTCGGGGTTCATTGTCTCCGGGGCAGTGTATTGGATCCTAGCCTGGGCAGTTTTTATTCCTGGAGCAAGTGACATGTGGGACGAGGTGCCATACGAACCGCATCACATGTCTGAAACAGAAGAGAAGAAAGTGGAAGATATTTAGAGCGCTGGTAGATTTCAGTCTGAAACAAAGTTAGTGTCAAGATCAGCTATCAACAACAAAGCAGTGCTATACAACGCAGTAAGATGGTTGAATCAAGTTTTTTTATTTCGGCTCTACTCCATAATAATCACCATAACATAACTAGGGTTAATTCTCGAATAGCCGACCACATATATGTCTTATATTTCACCCAACACTGCACCTCGGCTTTCCATTAATAGTGTTCTCCTTCCTCATAGTAGCTAGTGTCACACACTACTAACGCAGTATGATACGTATAGCGCTGTGGAATAACTTCCCAAATTTATTATCGCGGATAGGACGAAGCGAAGGTTCGTTGCCTCCCTCGTGGTGTTCCCGCGGAAATCATGTCACCTCTCACAGACCCTCACTGGTTCCAACAAACATTCTTTTTGGATATTTCTATCAATGTATTGTCACAGTCTTTCCAGCAAATCCCAGCAGCTCAGTGGAATTTTATCTAACATGCTCTGACGCCAGGATCTGTAGTCATAACTTCAACCTATCTCACTTGGTTGTTCTTTGCCATCATGACGGGGAAAGGAAAGAAACGTCGACATCATCGACCAATAACCGCAGTAGCTCTAAATTTCTGCCATAAGCGTGTGAATCTCAAAGGCTTGTGGCGTGTTCCATAATATCCAATTATCGCTGTCTGCTCGGCCTCTATAAACCATGAAAGTATTACGGAAAGTACCATCAATATGAAGTCAAACTTGTACAAAATACTAATTGCGTTGTACTTAGTGTAGACCCCGTTATATATTGGTACTATCCTCAGAAATCGTGTCAAGCTGATGAATCGAAGAGGGTCAGATACATGGGCCCGGATGACTGACTCCCGGACCTCTTGAGGCGCGGGGCAAGTATCTCGGTAGACAAAACTAAATTCTGTTACGAGTTAAAATACTCAAAAGGGCTTATTCGCTCAATAGACGACAGCACTCATTCTAATTTTGTTCACTCAAAATGTGATTGATGACCAGATATTTACTCCGTACTTGATTCACGCTGGCAATATAACTTCCTCAGGCGAAGCAGCCTGTTCCTTTCAAGGCTTCCTTTCAAAACGACACAGCCACCCCGTCTTCCTCCAATTTCCTTCCCGTGATCGTTCCATAGCAAATATACGCTTCCAGCAATTATCTCCTAATTTCCATCCGTTTCGAGTCTAATCCACACCAAGCCCTAAACCTAAGATAGAGAGATTGGATGCAGCACTTGCAAGTTGTATAAAATGACATCTTTGCCCGCGATACCAGTCTTCGCTGCTCCAACGAGGCGTATATTGATGGTTTCTGGGACTTTGAGCAATGTTTCCCCAGTTACCTACCAATGGTAAAGTGACATCCGCGGCGCCTAGTCCAATTGCGAGGCAACCTACTGCCCCTGATAGACATACGTATATGCGAGCCCAAGCCAACTGCCAGCATTCCAGGTTGCGCGCGCTCTCGGTAGAATTCAGTGTGGAGGATAGTGTACCCCATAGGTGTGACTTGACAATTGCCAAACACACAACAAAAAAAGGGAACCTGACATTCATGCCTTGGTATTCAATCATTTGCAAGGTTTTCTTCGCTCTCTCACTTTACTTAACTAGTGCCTGCACTTGAGGTACGTTGTTAACCCTAGGATCAACGGCATGGTCCCCAGAAAGCCGGAAGCGGTCATTTCAGAATATCCCGGGCTTTCCAAACGAATTATAGGTCTTTGCCATTCCCTTGGAACTAAAAATCAGCCCTGAGCTCGAGGCGCCTCTAGAAGAAAGCCTACTGTCCAAATACTGCGTGGAATGGGATGCCTCTAAAAGCCCAGGCGAAAATTTCATCATCCCCAATAAAGCAGGCGGCGCAGAGGGGTTCAAGTATGCTTATCATCCAGAACATCTAGATGTATTCCCCGAGTGTTTTCTAAAATGTGAACTAGTTGATCGAGAGTTGATGGTTTACCTTCAGCCACCGTTCCCGGTCAATATTTTCTTTAGGCTTACCCAGTCTTTAGGTCAACATGTTTTAAATATAAATATTAATCCACGAAGGTTATAAAGAGGTTACACAATACCCCGTCCCTTCACAATACTTGCCCTGCACACCGCTCGAAAACGGGTACCTCAACACCGAAGGAACTGACTTGACTTGCACATGGTACGGAGTAAATGCATAAGCCTCCTAATGCTATCTTTATGGCAGGGTCCATGCTTTGCCGCAAAGCCCTAGGCTGCAGGAGAATAGCATAACTCATATCTTGTCATCTGACCCGGCGGCGTTCAAAGTACTTTGGGACTAGACAAGGCTATAGTCATTTCAAGGGTTCCCGCAGCCCGATCGATAATAAGTTACCAAATAGTCGAAGACGCCTACATGGTAATACGTATATTCATGAACAGTGTGCGGAGTAGGAGTTCCAAGGGATGTACTTTTGAATTTGACCTGTCAGTACTCCGTATACGTTATGAATTATAGTACAAACGTAGTACTACCTAGGTAGTACGGACAGTACGTGAATAATGTAATCAGCCAATAGTAAACCCAGCGGAAAGCTGATGGTTCTTCCGTGTGGGGAATGACAACGCCAAGGTTTCAAATTCCAAGGTTGACGGAGTTGGGCAAGCCTTGAAAGGTAAGGTGCCGTTTCCGCAGCCAATCAGCCATCTCCTTGCGGGAAAAGTCAAAAAGGTTCACGGGTTATTAATATTAACCTTGATCCCGAGGTCTCTCCAGGGCTTTAACTATTATTCTCTTCTCTCTCCCTGTTCCACGAGGTCCCATACAATATTGTATATTGGTTTTCCTTACTCAGCCTTATTTTTATTTTTAGTTTTATTTTTAAAAGAGACAATCATGGAGGCCATCGCTGTGGATCCAGACTTGTACGCCCCTGAATGCGCTTATAGCCCCGATGACTGGCAGTCGTGAGTTTGCAGATAATTTATAAGTCATATGTTCTTACGCGTCATTAGGGAGACCACCTCGATTGGGTCGTCAATTTATCGTGGTTTGATGGACAATGGGAGGCGGTAAGAGCTTCGTATTGGATCTATTTATCTTAACCTCATATTTCCTATAGATATCAATCGCTGTCAAACAAAGAATATTGGTATGTAAAACGTTACACAATATAAACCTTACTAATTTATTTTAGTATTCCATCTGATGAGCAACAATTTGAGACTTATGAGGCAGGGTACATATCTCAAGCCCCCAAGTCCAGAACACGCCTCTTAACCAATACCGCAGGCATCTCGTGGATCTCATCATGGACTCAGATCGAGCCAATCCACTGTTTCGGTCACCCATCGGCACTGACAGAGAACGCCCGCTACAGGTTCTTGATATCGGAACTGGAAAGGGTACTTGGGCCATGTACGTCTGTCCCTAGTTTTAGGGCTTATTTATGAGGTACTCATCATTCCTAGAGATGTCGCCGATATGTTCCCGAATGCTACTGTCCGAGGCGTTGATCTTTTCCCACCTCCGGTCACCTGGATGCCGCCCAATTGCGTCATTGAGGTTGATGATGTGCTGCAAGACTGGATGTGGCGCGAACAATTTGATCTAATTCACATGCGCAATATGATCGGATCATTCGACTCTTCTGAGTGGGACCTTGTTTACCAGCAGTGTTTTGAGTAAGCCCTCAACCAGCCCTGGAGCCTCTCCGCTATAAAAGGTCTGACAAAACAGGAAAATGGCCCCTGGTGGGTGGATCGAGCAGATCGAGGTCGGGCCTTTCATCACAAGTGATGATGGGACTCTCCCAGCCGATAGCGCCTTGTCCTCATGGGGTCCACTTATGCAGACATGCGGTGACCGCGCTGGGCGCTCATGCGACATTGTCCTCACCATGTCGGAGAGCATCCAGAACGCTGGATTTGTGGACGTGCACGAAAAGATCTACAAATGGCCAATCGGGCCATGGCCCAAAGACCAAAAGTTCAAGGAGGCAGGTGTGGTTAATTGCCAACACTGGATGTCTGGTATGGAGGGGTGGTGCATGTGGCTGCTAACGAAATTCGGTGACCCTGAGCCGTGGACTAAGGAGCAAGTCCATGTATACTGTGCCAAGATACGCAGTGAACTCAAGAACCCATACTACCATGCGTATCACAAAGCGTAAGTTCTGATCTGTTCATCCGCTCGAGTTCTTCATCGGCCAGAACTGACCACCAGTGCAGCAGAAGAGTGTGGGCTCGCAAGCCGATGCCTGGGGAAGTCCCGCCTAGGTCCTCAAAATCCAGTTCGGGTTCTGCTGGGGCAAAATAACCAACCCATCCGAGTGGGCGCGGACGTAGGGTTTCTCGATATGGAAGATTTTCTTCGTGTATAAAATAACGTCCGTTACAACTGATATATCTTCCTTTCGTAATCTTACCGTTTAGGGCGGTTGCGCCCGTTTTACTTGATGTGCTCTAGTAATAAACAAATCGAGACAACTAGAAAGAAAAGGGGCCGACGTGTCACTTTTTTTCAATATGAACACTCATTAAAAACATTACTGAGCAAGTTCAGGCCATTGATTCCTTGCTCCCCCATTCTTCAACCAATTCAAAAGCCCGGAGGATATTAGGTGCTTGGTGGCCAATTAAGGGCAATGGGAATCTGTATCGACCGTTGGGTGACCGAATAGAAAGCAGAACGTCCTCTTTTATCGCCCAGTCGAACTGCTGGTGCTCCAGTGGCTCGAGTTGAACAGGTATTTGGAGTGTTGGCACCGGTTGGTGTTTCCCTCCTGACCATCGCAACGCCTCTTGAACCTCGACAACGAACGAGTACTTGACAATCCGGATTTTGCCGCCACTACGGCGATGATGCTCCCAGCAATCCACCGCAACGAGGTCGATAATGCTAGAAACACGCAATCCACTTTCTTCTAGCGTTTCACGCACAAGAGAATCGAGTAACGTTTTGTCGGTTTCCAGTTCACATGCGCCTCCGGGGCCCTCCCAGCAGCCAGGCATTGAGTCCGTCAATGCGCGCTGAAGAAGAAGGACGCGCGGGGTGGGATCAGCATGGGAGAAAACGTACGCGCCAACACCAAACCCTTCAAATTCAGGTCGAGCGGCCACAAAGTCCGTGAGCGGGATGGTGAAGTATTTGAGATGCGGAGCCACGGTATAAGTCATTTTGGTGTGTGTGGATGGAATCTTTCAGATGTTGAGTTTTATCTCGGGGTCTTCCCCGCAGCTGACAGAACAAAAAGCAAATCTAGAATTTTAAATCTAAACGGTTCAAATATGTATTCGAGTTATGGACTTGTTTTTATTATTATAATATACAAGAATCAGACTTGAGTAGAAGGTCAGTTAAAGACAACAGTCTTGTGGCCGTTCAAGATCACACGACGCTCTGTCACGTACTTGACAGCCGTGGCGAGGACATTGCTCTCCACATTGCTGCCGGCATGAGTCAACTCCTTGGGGCTCATGCCGTGATTGACCCGAACAACATTCTGTTCGATGATCGGGCCTTCATCCAGGTCACTGGTGACGAAATGGGCAGTGGCACCGATGATTTTCACACCGCGGTCGTAGGCTTGATGGTAGGGCTTGGCACCCTTGAAAGAGGGCAGGAAGCTGTGGTGGATGTTGATGATGCGACCGGACATGGCGGTACAAAGGGTCGGGGACAACACCTGCATATACCGGGCCAGCACAATCAAATCAATATTGTGTTGGCTCACCAATTCCAAGATCTGGGCCTCCTGCTGGGCCTTAGTATCCGCGGTGACGGGGAGGTGGTGGAATGGAATATTATAGGTGGCTGCAAGGGTAGCGAAGTCCGGGTGGTTGGAAACGATTAGGGGCACCTCAATGCTCAGCTGACCGGTAGATTGGCGGAATAGCAGGTCGTTCAGGCAGTGGCCAATCTTGGAGACCATGATCAGCACGCGGGGCTTCTTCACAGTGGGGTTGATCTCGAAGTTCAGGGAGAACGACTGAGCAGTGGGCTCGAATGCAGTGCGCAATTTCTCAAGTTCGGGGGTTTCATCTCCTCCACTTGCAATCCCAAATTGTGTCCGCATAAAGAAGCGCTTAGAGGCAGGATCACCGAATTGCGACGAATCGATAATGTTGAGGTTGTTCTGCACAAGGAATGCAGTGACCGCGTGGACAATACCCGGGCGGTCGGGGCCGGAAAGGGTCAAAATGAAGCTAGAAGCCATGATATATGAGAGGACGGTGTTGAATCCGCTGGTATTTCTTTATATGGCTGAGTAGGAGAGGAATTGCTCTGATTTCTTTTTTTTTCTTTTTTCTTTTTTTCTGTGAATCCCACAAGGTTGCCGGTTTCGGTGATGACTCATCTGCCGACATTGTCCGCCTAGTGCTTACTTCTTGATCTCCTCTTCTCCTCCTCTCCTGAATTAGAATAAAAACAATTCAAAAAAGAAATATCACCTCGATAGTCACATATAATAAGTCGCCGGCTTTCATTTTCTTACTGTTTCTCTTGTCTCAGCCACCTAGCACCAAAATTATGCATCAATCTCACCTGTCATGAGACTACCTACCCACTGCTTTGGTGCCTGTGTTCGCCATTGGTTCCTTAACCCTCGTAATTAAACTAAATTACCTTCACTACGCTAATGCACCTCGATTGAATTCCTATGAGCCAATGCGCGCAGCTAACACAAATTACCGATAACGGTGGCAGAGCCTGCCCGTTTATATCCTACAGAATCCGGGGAGATGACCAGATTAATGGGTTTACAGGTTTACGGGTTATAGGAATAGGCTGATTCGGCACTCTTCGCGATCAGCATTTATATACTCTAGGACAGAGATCTCACTCGGCGTTTGACTTTGAGTTCTTGCCTCAGTTGGATAAAGCGCCTACATAGTCATGCGCAACTAGTTAGGCTATAATAGGTTAATTGAACTTTGCTTGATTGATTAATTGATACCCGAAATTTCATCTGAAAGCCGAGTCTATTTTCAAGGACCATAGCGTCGAATCCGCCGGGCTTGGGACCCTCGAAATCGCAAAAATGTCTTGCTATTTACGCGAGTAAGTATAACTTGTCAAATAAGACGGCCCTTCCAAACAGCTGACTGTATTTGCATTACATCAAGGCGAGAACACGCGTTATCACTGGATATTCTCATTCATAATCTACCTCAACTAATCCCCATTCACCATCACTGTGCTCCGAGAACTAGTCTCTCATTGACAGGCCTCATCAGAACATCCAACTTGACATCTACCAAAGTCAAATTGGCCCTAGCACTTCGTACTTTACCCCTCCCCTCGGAAAAGTTGTACGGAGAATTAATTATTTAGCAGCCAAGAGCGATTGCTATTTGCTCGTTAGCTCATTTTTCATTAAGGGGGCTCAACTCAATTTCCAACACTAACCATTGGCATACAGTGCATACGAGTCAGCGTTTAGCACAGCATCTGCGCTAGAGAGGGCTGTCGCGGCGCTATATCCGTACCCGTTGTCTTCGGTTCCTGGGCTGTATACTGCTGGAGCGTGGGTGAACTCATGGAGGGTTGTAGTTGCTTGATCTTGGTTGTGGCATTTGCTAGTCAATGCTGGAAGGTCGCTGTAGTAGATATCACAGTTGGCGATCACATTTTGAGATGGCAATGTGTAAGCCAAGACATTGGTCTCGCAGCTATTTGGATTAAGTTTGTAAGCCACATATGCACATAAAGTCTTTACGGAAGAGAAGCACTGACTATCCCAAGGTATCCTCGCAGTAGTACTTAGTGGCAGTGTTTGAGCCGGCCTCCTTTGCCACAGCCTTGAGGCGAGCAGCCACGACTTTGCGTGTAGCGGCGCTGGTAGTCCCGAAGTACTCACTGAACCTATTGGATGCTATTAGAATAGTTAATTCATAGTCAAGTGGCACGTACATACTTGGTAGAAGATCCAGAAAGGGCAGCTTCTGCAGCATCGGTTGCGAGAGTCACGGTGTTCTTGAGAGCCTTGGCAAGTGCAGACTTCTTGCTTGAATCACTACATGTTTGAAGTGCGCGACGATCAAGCGGCTTGATAGCCTTCAACACACGGGATGCCTTGACACCATCAACCTCAATCTTGAGATCATTGGAACGGTATGGCAGATAGCCAGTGACCGCGCCATCAGTGACTAAGGGAACTAGGCCAGTTGAACGAAGGGTCAATGGGCCTCCACTAGACAGGTCACTGGTAGTGGCAATGTCAAATTCATCCTCAAAGGTCTCTCCTGCAGCAAGGGAGGTGAGGGACTCCGAGGTGAGACCATTCAGAACGAACCGGCGCTTGATTCCCTCAAAAGTGACCTCAGCATCTGATAACAGGTCAGTATTGTATCAATAGAGATCCAGAGGGGAGGTTAGATACCGTTCTTGAAGACATTGACTTTCTTGACGGGTGCGGTGTCACGGAAAAAGTTGAGGTGCACAAATGTGACATCTTCGCTGCCAGAGTTCTTTACAACAGCCTTGATGCGGGTGTCAGTTAGATGACTCAGGGTGATATCGAGCGCAGAGGTTTTATCAGTCTCGACTGGCAAGGCGTGCACATGCTGTGCTAGAGCCAAAAGAACAGTGGAAAGGGCAGCAAAACGCATGATGCTTTCAGGTAAATAAGAGAAGGTTGAGATTCAGATGTTTTGAATGCAGCTTGAATAAAAAAAGCTCCAATTCTCGAGAAAAGATCGACTTCTTTATAGTCCGTCGGACTCATATTACAGTTTCGAAGTAGAGTGCCGCGGTTTCCTCTCTCATGCGTGCCGTCCATCCCACCCCCCCGGGTTACCCAGAAGGACGGCAGGGGAAGGAAAGAGGGTGGTATCTCTTCCGCATGAAAAACTTGCTCACGCCAGCAGCTAACCTTGCATAGGACAAACACGGGAGACCTGCGGGCAATCTTGTCACTGGTCGAAGAATATCTTGAGATAGCTATATCTTCAGAAAGATCATCGTGGATGTCGTCTTGGCCCGACGGAAACCCGCGCCCCTGAAAGTTGGACGTTAACCTGGTTAGATGCCTGGTGGCTTGTGAAGCTGCATTTAATCCCACATCATGTTTGGAGAGGCGGGGCTTGCTCGATGTAACTCCTCACGATCGGCTCTAGATAATTAAAAAATAGCTCTGCGCTAAAAGCTGCAAGCCCCTGCGGGACATTTGTGTTTGAGGTATAGCCTGGCCGAGGTATGGAATCAAGTATATGAGTTCAATCTGCGGGCGGATGGAACATAAATATATGCAAGCCACCATTTGTTAGAATCTGTTCGGCATGAAGACATTGTATTCCAAAAGCATCAACACACATTGTCTACTGGTAACAACTCATATCTCATTCTAAATGACCAACCTGGAAAGCCCCTTCCGTTCATCATGCCAAGCCCTATGCCATGCATTTGGCACCGGAGTCCGGTGCCAAGGTAGTGCCAAGATACCACCCAAGACGGCGCCGGAGTCTTGACTACAGAAACAATGCTTAGTGTCAGCCACTAGGGGTTATATCACGTATAGCCTTGTGATTAGTAGGGGTTTAGATGGTGTTGTGAATGGCCCGTCCGGGAGACAACGCTATGCCAAGTCCACAAGTCCACGAGAAAGGAGTGTTCCTCGGAGGCCCGGAGGAATGCGGTACGGTGCTCTGGGCATTCGACTTGGCGTGAAAGTAACAAAACAAATTGGTTCAAATGAGAGATCGTCAAAATAATCAGCATTTTCAGATATAAGGCGTGATAAGACTCTCCAACAGTATTTCACCGGATCTTTGACACCCCACCTCTTAACATCTCGATACTACTAGCAACTTGCTTACACTACTCTCTTGTTTCTATTTTGTTTGTTTTACCCTTTAAAAAAATAGTGTATCAAACTGACCACATAAGTGTCTCTGTTTGAAGACAAATATGGAGCCAAACTTGAGCTTGCAGGTCACCTTGGCCCCCCAGGCACCGATCCGAGAGGCACAGCAACCATTTGCTTTGCCAATCAAAGTTTCTGTTCACAATGCCGCAGATTCACCGGTTACCATCCTGAGATGGGGTACTCCATTGGACCCTCAGGCTGGTGTTCTTGGTGTCTTCCAGATTTGTGACACAATGGACCAACGGAAACTACCCGTTCCTACTATTATGGTATCACGCAAGCTACCTGCCTCTGAGGATGATCTCGTGGAGATACAAGCACGTCACACCATTGATGTAACTGTCCATTTGCCGATTCTAGGCCTCGAAAAGGGACATGAATATTCTCTCCGTGCCCAGGGTACTTGGCATGCAGTGTGGCCAACTGAATTATCCAATGTGACTACATCCCAACTCAGGGATAACGAAGGTGCCAGTCGTGGGGAATTCCTTTCTAACGTATCCTCTCTGAGCATTAAGTGACCTGAGTATTTGGCTTTGGGGGCATTGCTATCAGTGGATTTCCTACGGCCAACAATTTCTTTCATGTGCAATTTGCCGAGAATGAAATTAAGCCAAATTATTTCCACTGTTATTCACATGATTACCTGGGACATAGCAGTTTTGTGTTACATATATGTTAGGGTTCCCCGGATATTACACAATTTGTTCAACAGGGTTTAACCCGCTGTGTATAAAGCCCACTTTTTATGAGTATAATGAAACCCTGATGCTGAAGTGATCCTTAGTGAGGATCGACTCCGACTCCTCCATACAAACAAAAACATGTCTTTCTTTAAAGTACCAAACCCAGAAGAAGATGCCAGAGTGGTGTTTGAAGTTCTGAAACGGGGCGGTATTGCGATTATTCCGATGAGCGTTGGCTACGGAATCACTGCGATCGATCCAGATGCATTGGACAGGATTTTCCGCACAAAACGGAGAGAGCCACACAAGCGACATGCAATGGTCGGCAGCTATATCCTGCATCAGGATATTCATGTCCTTCCTCCCCAGGAAGCTGGTATGGTCAAACTCTTGACCGTGGACTTGGAACTTCCTCTAGGGATCGTTGCGCCATATCGCTTTGATCATCCGATTATTCAAAAGCTTCCACCAAACCTGTTAGCACAGAGCGTTGTTGGGGACACTCTAGCAATGTTGGTCAACGGCGGTGCTTTGTTAGAAGAATTATCTCGGCTTGCTGCCCTAGAGAAACTTGCTCTCATGGGATCTTCGGCCAACATCAAAGGCAAGGGAACAAAGACGGTGGTTGAGGATATTGAGCCGGAGATCCTTGAACTGGCGGATATAGTTATCGATTATGGGAGACAAAAGTTTCACCTTCCTCGAGCCTCTTCAACCATGATCGATTTTAGAGCAATGAAGGTTGTGCGATGCGGGGCTTGTTACAATGTGGTGCAGGATGCTCTCTGGCGATTCTATGGGATCAAAGTGCCGGATGATCCTGGAACATCGACTCTTCCCTCTGGACAGACATGACCTAATCCCCTATTTCTACTCTGAGTACAGAATTCGATACTTAGCTTAGGGTTTGCGGAATGTGGGACACCGATAATATAACTATCCCAAAATGAAGTAATACGATGGCTTTGCTTTGCGTGTCCACCATTTCCCTCTCTGAATATAGGGCTTAGGGTTTAGGATAAGACAAAGGCGAGATAAACGTCAAAAAAGGCTGTTCTCTCCTACCTATATTAGGGTTAATGTAAATATTGGATATGGTGTCGTCCGTGTAGAAGGATGTATTGGTAAGAAAAATCCAATCGCTTTCGACGTCCGTATATTATCTAGTAAGAATTACCAGAGCTGGGTACAAATATTCGAGCCCGGACCTTCGGCCCAAAGTTGGGCTTTGCGGAAGTCTAATTCCTACCATATTTATATAGTATCCAAAAATTACATATAGTCATATATCACTAATGGAATTACCACTGCAGGGCTAAAGGCGCTAGCGCAGTTAGGATGTCATCCATAGATCCATCCATACGCCTCTAGCTTATATAATAATTCAGAGTTCACATTGACTCATACCGGCTGAACCAATTATACTTCCTTGGATAAGTCTACCAATAGAGAACCAATTGAACGATGGAACCTAGGCCAGCTTAAGCCGCTACCAGCCCGACCAGCATGTCTTCTAGACAATTGTTTTAGTACACACAACCCTCCAATACTCACAGTCCAAGAAGCATGGGCTTATGAGAATACCGCCCAAACCAAGGAAAAGGATTCATGGATATAAAAGGACATTAGGGGCGCTAAAATAATCGCGTATGTGACTTTATCGGACTACAAGTTGGACAATGATGATGGGCTTACCACGTCTAAAGGCTGACACGTTGGATTATAGAACATAAAGTCGCATACATTTCGGCATTGGACCAAGTTGGTGTTATTCAATGACTTTTCCGAGGGCCTTCCTTTATACAAAATATCTACTTGCCTGTCACCCTGTTGGGATACGAAGAAACACAAGGCAATCAACACTTGCAGAAAGCATACTTGGGCTTCATATTCCCGTCTGAGCTCATGTTGAAGTGAGATATTTCAAAGAACATATCTAAAACTTTCAATCTCGTGGTCGGTCTTGTTAGACAGCTCATCTTCCAGTTCTTCAGTTTCAGTCATCTCCCTAGGAGACCCATACAGCCTATCCCGCCGACGGTTCTCCAAGGCATAAAATATATAGAGGCAGATCAAGAAGAATATTCCGAAGGCGAGCCCTGCCATAGACGCTTTGATGCCGGTCTTATCAAGTTAGTACTCAGGAGGTAGGGATATGTTATGAGAGTGAATTACTGACTGAATATAACGGTTCTTCCGAAGGGATGAAGAACTGGGGCCCAGCAATATTGCCAATGCAGTACGCTGCGAACATAAGGGCGCTGACCGTGCTCTTCTTAGTAAACCCCGCGACATTCGAGCTGATTAGACTGAGGGATAAAGGGATATTGGCAGCGAAGACACCGCCGAGGCAGAGACCCGTCATCTTCCCTGCCTGATCATCACCATCTAGCTTCCAGATCAGAAGCATACCAATCATCGATACCGCTGTATTGACGATCATCATGATAATGCGAGACTTTGGAACAAGGGAAGCGAAACCTGAAGTAAAGAGGAGAAAGACAAGCTGAGCACCACCGATAGGCATCTGAATGAGAAGGGCCTCTAGATGGGGGAATCCAAACCCGGTGATAATGATAGCAGAGAAACTTGTGATGCCACCGTTGCAAAAGTTAACACAGAGTGTGTAAAGCACTAAAAACCATGTTTGTAGATCTTTGATTGCCATTAAAACTTGGCCCCATTTGAACTTCCCTGTGTCCAAAACTCCAGTCTTGTTCTTCAATGTTCTGTGGACTGCGATCGCCCGTTCGTTTGGTTTGAGAAAGGCAGCTTTCGCGGGTGAATCCGGTAGTGCAAAGAATAAGACGACGCCGTAAGCAGAAGTGACGGCGCCCAAGATAAGAAACAACAATTGCCATTGGGCGATAGCTGTGATGTGAATATTCCCAATACCGTAGGCAATCAGCCCACCGAGAAGAACAGCAATGGAATTGCCAACAAACCATGCTGCCTGGCGTGATGGCTGCTCCGCCCTTGTATAAAACATTCCCGTTATCAGGGCAAAGCCAGGAGCAATCGATGCCTCTGTCCAAAAGGTATTTATTAGCCGTGTCCAAAAGATTATTGGTATAGGAATCCCTACCCCCAACCCCTAAAAAGAATCTCGCTGCCATTAAACCACCCCAGTTTGTGCAGGCAGCGTGAACCATCAGACAGCCTCCCCAAACACAAACAGCACCACTGAGATATTTGCCCAATGGAAGCCTGGAACCAAGTACTTAGCATACGCCATTATGGGTCACCTCTCAAACGTACCTCACAGCCAGATATGAACTCGGCCAACTCCATGAGAAATAACCAAAATAGAAAATGGCTGATGCCCAATTATATTCATTTCCTTTCAGGTCCTAGGAAAAAGGAGCGGTATTAGACCCTACCAGAGCTGATTGAGGAGAAGAGAAGGGACATACCAAGTCCTCCCGAAGATTGAAAAGGGTCGCCTGGCTAATTGCTAGTTTGTCGATGTACTGCAACATGTAGCAACCGCCCATAAGCGGTATTAAAAAAAGGTCTAATTTTCTTAGAACCTTCTTCTCCATTGCAGGCGTTGTTTCAACCTGAAGTACTTGTCCAAAGTCCACATCGCGAGCAGCAGAGATGGACTCAACCTTGAGTGTTCCAAAATCTGGTCTGGTATCTCCGGATGGGAGCTGTTGTTTCCCCATATTGAGTGGTCCAAGATAAATAGAGAATGAGAGATGGGAAAGGATATCAGAAGTAGAAAGACATTGACTTGGTATCAATTTATGGGCATCTCAGGCTGACTATATGGCTTCGAGGACAAGATGGCCAAGCCCGATCAAACTCAACGTGGTGGTGACACAAAAAATACGATAATAGTCGATAGGTAACCAAGGCCAATGATTTCCTTGAGTTATCGAGTCAACATTACCCTGATAAGCGTTGGTTCTACTTTAACAAAAGGCGGGGATGACGATATCATTCGCAATAAACACGGCAGGCACGATTGTATTGAGTTCTAGATGCCGAAATATGATCCATGTATCTTTTTATTGTAGTCAGCTGCTACCCTTTGTATAGAATTCGAGAGGAGCAGAAGATTGGCATTAGAATATCGGCAGTCTAGCGAATCATATTGCACGTCGGCTAATTAGATACTATCTAATGCCCATCGGCAACCCACTTTTTATCTACAGCCCCGAGTAAAAAGGGGAAATGAAAATCACGCATGGTCTCTGCTAGGATTGGACTACAAAGGGTGAAAGAAGAAAACTGGAAAATAGAACGAGCCCTAAAATGGCACGACCGTGGGAATTCGATAGGAAACTTCAGTAAGTGTTTGCACAAGGCTAAGCCATGCTAAAATTACAATAGAGGATACATACATACCCCGGATTCACTGATCTGTGGAGATTGCCGACGGCTCTCGCCAAGCTCGCCAATATGGATGATAACAGTCATTCCATGACTCTACCTCTATTGTCACATTGAAAGGGACTTATCTCCAAGTAATCATATTGGCGATAGGGTAAAGTTCGGCTTAGATTTCCGCGTCGCCTTCCCCTCTTACCCTGTCATCGGCAAACGCCATGCAGATACGCATTACAAGCCCCAATCCGGTTTCGCTTTTGAAGGTTGCTTATATTTAAATAGGTACGATCCTAGCGTTTCTTTTGGCAAGGATAATTCCAATTTAACACATCTAGAATTGAGAAAGACAGTTAAAGCATTATGACTCTTGCAGCCATCAATATTGAAGAAGTGAAGATCTGTACAGATGCCGCACTCGAGGCACTGCAGAAGGAGTTGCGGGTATTGAACCATCAGGTATATTCATGCTCCTGGTCAGATATTTTTATCTACAAGGCTAACAAGTTTGGTGGCGGTTATCAGATCTGGTCAAACCCTGAGCTTGCCTACCAGGAGCACCACGCCCACGATACAATTTGTGACTTCCTCGAAGAACAAGGCTTTGCCGTTACTCGCCACGCCTATGGGCTTGATACATCCTTTGAGGCTGTGGTCGGAACTGGTGGGCGATTGATCAATTTCAACGCCGAATATGACGCATTACCTGGAATTGGGCATGCCTGTGGTCACAATCTAATAGCGACAAGCAGTATCGCTGCATTCCTTGCGCTGTCGTTTGCCATCAGGAAATTTAATGTCCCCGGTAGAGCTCAGCTATTAGGAACACCGGCTGAGGAAAATGGAGGCGGAAAGGCGAAATTGATTGATGCTGGTGCCTACAAAAACGTCAACATCTCGCTAATGGCGTAAGAATCGGATCTCGCACCCTCACATAGGAAAGGAAAGGTTCCTGCTGACTTAGTTTGGAGTCATCCTGGACCCAAAAAGATTTACCCTGACCAAGAGCCATCCGATGGCATAGCTGGAACGCCAATGAATGCGCGCAAGAACATCCATTGTGAGTCGCTTGATGCAAGTCCTCCTATAGCATGCTGATGAACATAATTCAATACAGGCGAATTCACTGGTAGGAATGCTCACGCCGGTGGAAACCCGTGGGAAGGGATCAACGCGCTTGATGCCCTGGTCTCATCTTATAACAACGTTGCGGTTCTTCGACAGCAGCTTCTTCCGGATCAGCGGGTTCATTGTGCTTTCTTGGACACACCCAAGGTAGCCAACGTAATCCCAGATTATACGAAAGCTTTCTGGCAGGTGCGGAGCCCTACCCTGAAGGGATTGAATGTCCTTGTCAGCAAATTGCGCAATTGTATTGAGGCTGGTGCTTTGGCGACTGGATGTCAAGTCAAGATTGATGAGTATGTAATCCATTTATGGTCACCAGCCCACCTGCCTACATGGCTTGAGGAAAATGAGCTACTAATGTGTTTGCTTCAAGGGATGAACTCTATACCGATGTTCGGTTGAATGACACTCTCTGTGAGCGCTACCATGTCCACATGGGACGGTATAGTCGCAATGTTCTCAAACGCCATGACAAGGTCCTAACAGGATCGTCAGATATTGGTATGTGGGAGGATAATATTCCGTTTGATTGACCGAACTAACCCATGTACTTCAATAATAGGGAATGTTAGCTACGAAACCCCTACGCTTCATACAATGTTTGCGATTCCCGCTCCTAAATCTTCATTTCCACATCACCCGACGTTTGCAGCTGCAGCTGGAACAGATGAAGCTCATGCCGAGGCGTTAATTGTTGGGAAGTCTTTGGCATTGACTGGTTGGGATATGATTGTGGAGAACGATATGTATGATTTGTCGCGGCGTCAATGGAGAGAAGAGATTGCGCGGGAAGATTAAATGTATGTTGAGCGGAGAGATAGTATATACATCTGCCCACCGAACTGTATGAAAAAATATATTTTGCCTTTCCGAGGAAAACCTCCAACGTCATGATGACTCAGCCTTCCCCGCGTTATCTTATCGGCTTCGGCACTGCCCAGGTGAGATCGCTATCCCAACACCTTTGAATTATTTGACAGGAATCAATTCCCGCTCTCTTTAATCTTTTCGCTCATGCCTGCAGGTTGAGCCCTGCTGGTTCACGTCCATGCAGGGTTTGGGACGTAATGGACCACGTTCCAAGAGTGGTAGGATTATTCCCTTTTTACTTTCTTTCCCACATGACCGACTAACCCACTTCTCGGTAGGTTGTAGTACCTGCCGCCGTCGCAAGGTCAAGTGCGGAGAAGAGAAACCAGTTTGTGCAAGATGTTCATCCCTCCGCCTCAATTGCGAATGGGGTGTCCCAGTGAAGCGTGGGCGAAGCACGCAAATCCGACATCTTGAACCTGCACCGGGAAGCTCCGAACAACCTAAAGCCGAGGACCTTGCCGGGTTTCAACCAGATGCCCTTTTTACAAGTCTCTCGCCGGTCTCTTGGGCATCCGACGCTCTTTCATTTGACCAATTCAATCCGGCACCGATTCCGACCCCCATATACCCGTCTTTAAACGTCGATGTCGCGTGCGCCAATTCGTTGACACTCACGTCTCTTGATCGGCAATACTTCCAGTACTTCCCTTCTTCCTCGCTCGTATTTTATTACATGAAGAGATGGAAGTGGAGTAGCTTATGGTAAGACTTTCAGTGTGAAATGAGCTTGCCGTTTACTGAGAGCCTGGCTAATTGGACACCCGAAAAATAAATTAGCCATCTTTACGAAGGGCCAGCTGCATCCAATAGAGTCATTATGCGGATGATACTAGCGCTAAGCGCATGTGATATGCATCGCAATGGGCTGATTGTTCGCTCTCAGGATCATGGCCGGTATCATTATAGCCAAGCGGTCAAAGAATTTAGGCAATTGCTCGAGACGCCACGCCAGGTTTCCTTGGATGATGTCGAGACAGTTTTTGCCACTGTTTTTTTGATGATAGCTTGGGAGTGGCAGTTCGGACACTCAGTGCGCCACGTAAGAATGCTCTTGTTTTACTCATTTATCAATCGGCTAACGGAGCAAAGCTTCAACTCCACCTGCAGGGCGTACGCTCACTTTTGGAAACGCATCCGCAACTATTCCGCATCAAAGATGTGAATGATATGTTCTCCCCTCCCAGATCCAATATATTGGCCAGTGGCACCATGGCCATTTCCAAGGTCTCGTTCATTCCGGAGCAGTTTTTGCTGTGGATTCTGTGAGTTTTTTTTCCCCAGCAGTCGTACAAATTACCACCACTAACAAACAAACAGATATATCGATGCTAGCTGTCGTCCCATTGGTCTTACGGAGTCACTCAACGATTATGTGGCCCAGTCTGGGAATCCCGCTTTACAACCAGACCATCTTCATCGCTGTGCTCGTCTCTGGGGACGATGCTTTTGGGGCGAGCAGTATCCCGACGAGGAAGTTCTGGACGATATCGAAAACCATAGAGCTCTAGAGCTGTTGCATGCGGGATTCTGTCTACGCTATCGAACTTGGAAGGTCCTCATCGAACCCGCGGCTGGTACCGCCGAGTCCACAGAACTCCTTTTCCGGGAGATCCTTAACATCAGAGATGTCAGTACAGATGCCACTCCAGAATCTTGGGGAGAGTTCAACTTATTGTGAATTAGAAATTCTCCGATCTTTTCATCACCGCGAGATTTGCCGGTAGTGTTTCCGCTCGACGTACGCTCAATACCATATACATGGCCGTTTCTACCTTTTACGGCCAGATTCTCCTCCACCGTCGGCTTCTCTGCGTCAATACTTTGCCCTCAGCCATTCACCATCAAGCCACCGCGGGAATCATTGACATTTGTCAAAAACAATTTTGGTCTGATCCAAAGCTCCTTAGGCGTTTACACTTGCCGCTATTGATGGCAGTGATTGAAACCAATGATATAACACATCAGAGATGGCTGCGTCAACGTCTATGTGAACTGCGTGACTTTCATTCCGAGTTTGTTTGGGCGCATGATGTCGCCGAGCACATCCTGTCCCGACAAGGCGTGAGCCAGGGACGATATGTCAATCTGGCCGAACTTTTACTAAAGCGTTTTCATGCGCAGTGAAGCCCTTGTTGTACATCTACCGTAAATAATATCTTGTATCTTAACTCATATATGTCGTCAATCCGCTTTTGTTTCTCAGGCCACGTCCCCTTCGCCTTCATAATGCCTCATCCACCTGTACTCCTCTTGAGACGGAACTAACACGCGCTAGAAATGATTTGCTACCATTTATCAACCGCCGAAGTGTATCCGGGGGCTCGCTCAATTTTCTTTGGTGTTATTCGCTTGGTATAGTTACAGCCATAAGTAGAATGAGTGCCGTCATGAGTTTCGATGACATCTTCACAGGCGCCTAGGTATACTCCTGCTCAACCAACACAACTCCTGTCCTCGAATTCCTACATGAAATCTATTGGTTACCCCCTGGAAATATCTCTATAATTGGATTCGAGGGGAAAGCACCGCCGTTGACCATAAGCACTTACAAGTCAGTAGAAATATTTCACTGAACTTGGTTTCTCGAGAGCCATGCATTTATGTTGAAGGGGGTCTAGAACTTCTTTCCGAAGCTATTAACAATATCGTTATTCAAAGTCCATGCCAGTAGATTCCTATCATAATCTGCTGCCAACTGGGCAGGAGGCCCGACAATTGGAATTTGTGCCCCTGATGCACATGTCATGTCTTTCCCTTCTCATGGCAAACATACGTTTGGTGTTTGAGGAACCCAGCGAAAAACTTGTCGATTTCAAGATAATCGCTTGGATCTATAATGGCAGACACATCTAGCGGATCGAAAGCGTTAGTTATGTGTGGTTATCTCACAACCTTGTCCTGGCTTACATTGATCTGGCCGAACAATGATAAGAGCACCTTGTGCCGGGTCAATGCCGAGATGTTCGTATGCATGGCCGTGTCCATCATTGTAACTCTCGTCGTCGTAATAAATCTTGTGTAGATCTAAAAAAGAGTGCTCTAGGTTAGAGATATAGTGGGACGATTGGATATTGGAGCATCTGCACCTCTCGTTTGATTTCTTCCAGACACTGGATAAAAGCACTCAGGGATCTGCTCTAACTCGATGCCGTGACGCTTTCCATGTCCGATCAAGATGATCTCGATGAGGCTGTCGATGTCTTGATCCTTGGGGGTAAATGTGTGGATGGGCCCGTCGGCCGCGCTCAAGTATTCTCCCAGCTATATATAATGCATTAGATTAGGCCCAGCAAACAGTTCCATAGTGGCAAAACAGACCTCGTTGAGCTTTGCGTGACTTTCTGGTACAGTCAGGTCACCAATGAAGGCCATGATACGCCACCGACCATCAGATTTGAGAGACTTCATGAGATGTAGAGGCTTAGAGTCACAGAATCTCACAACCTGTGCACTGGGAAGCCGCATACCAACGACCACATTAGAGGCGAGGTTGGCCGATTCCAATGCAGAGGTGATGGGTGAGACCTCATACTTGGCTGTTAAGCCTGCGGTATATTTGCCAGACTTGATGAAGCCTTCTTGGAACTCGGCAGGAGAAGTTGAGGCCCCCGAAGAAAACAAGTTGGAGAAATAACGGTCAAACTTGATCAGGTCAATGGCCACCTTTTGACGTTCTAGGACGTAGGTCTCCAGAAGTGAGGGACTGGCGAGACCAGTCAAAATCTCCCCAAGCTTCCAGCCAATGTTGTACCCGTCTTGTAAGCTGACATTCATACCCTGGCCGGCTTTGGGGGAATGGGTGTGGCAAGCATCCCCAGCGAGGAAGACGCGGTTATCCTTGTGGAAGAAATCGGCGTGACGCTGGCCGATAGCATATGCCGACCACCAGATTGTTTCCACAAAGTCTACCTTATAAGGGTGGAAGATGCTCTGCGCTTGGGCCTGCAGATTCTCAAGAGTCACCTCCTTCGGATTGGTTCCTGGGGCAAGTTCAATATAGAACCTTGTCAGGTTGTCACTATCGCCTTCGCGGGGAATAATCAACACATTTCCGGATTTTGAGCGAATAGTAGACTTCTTGCGAATGTCGGGGAAATTTGTTCTGGGCACCATATCCATAACACCCCAGACGGCGTCGCTGCTATCTCCAATCATTTTGTACCCGAGGGCTTTGCGGACAATGCTGTGTGCCCCATCACAGGCCTGGTGGGTTTCAGGTCAGAAAGCGTCTAGAACCTCAAAGGAAACGAGTACCTACTAGTGCATATTTTGCTGCAAAAATTTGTATCTTTCCGTCCTTTTCTGCAGTGACTTTGACCGGATAGGCATTGTGATCCTCGGTAGTGATGCTGTCAACTTTGACATCGGTCACATTGTAGCCATAGTCAATTTGTTGACCGTTATATTTCTGCATCAGCTCGATGAGGAGTCCGTTGATACGTGCCTGGTTCAGAATAACATGAGGTTGGTGTGATAGACCTGGTTGGGTATCCGCCGTCCGCCCTGTCCGCTGGATGGTGCCTGTGCCATTGTCGGCCCAAAAGTTGACCTCTAGAACGTGGTAAGCCTCACGAAGAAGCTCTTCCCCAATTCCAAAGCTTTCAAAAATCTCCACTGTGCGACATTGTACACCGTCGGCTTGACCCATCTTCATGGGACCACTCCGCCGTTCTAGTACCTTGCATCGCACCCCATATTTGGCGAGCCAGGTGGCAGCGCAAAGACCGGCAGACCCACTGCCGCAAATAAGAACATCGACTTGCTCCATTCGTTCAAATGTGTACAGACTGAGATCAAATGTAGTTAGGGCGCGCCGGGACCTTTTATGGTGAATCCGGGATGCGATCCGGGATGAGATCTAAGGCACTTCGGGATCCGTTCCGGAGCGGGACCACATGGAGAAAAAGCCTCGGCAGCCAATCCTTTGTTATTTCTCATGTCACGAACCCATGTCTAGAGCCAGGGAAACTATTCAGATCTCGATTATCTGGTTGATCCAGTGAGAAACCAAACACAAGGCATATGCATCATTAAGTCTGGTCTAAATCATTATATAATGCTCATCCTTTCAAATACCAAACCGAACGCCAGCGCCGGTGCAGAACTCGCATCACATCTTACAAAAAGTACTCGCTGCGCCCTGGCCGTGAAGTTGGAACATGTCGCTGGTCATCGCTGACTGCACTAAATAGCTTGAAGGAGGGCTTGAGATCATCTCCAATTTCACAGACCGAAGCCAGGTTCCCGCATCGGTAGCAGTAATTTGGCGCACTCCACACGGTGACGACATTTTGGTTGTTAAAGTGGTATTTGTAGCCCTCATTGACCAGCTGATGAGCGCGTGCAATCAACGAGAGATCATTGACATGGCAGAACTCATCCGCCACTCTGTCTCCGAATAACCATCCTGGAGAGGATTGTCAGCCATGTGTGTTCCAACCGGAAAAGAAAAATGGGATTCTCACCTGCTCCTCGAGGACTAACAGCCCATGTCTCCACATCGTCTGGGTCAGACCACACGAGATCACAGAAGGCACCTTCGTGGGGAATCTCCTGTGCGCGGGCTACCACGCGCACTTGGTCCAACGTGCGAATCTCAGGGCTCAGACCGCCATGAACACACAACACCTTGCCATCAATAATGGCTCCTAATGTCATGAAATCAAACACCTGGCAACATGCCTTCCATACTGAAGCACTGCCATATTTTTGGAAGCATTCTTCGTAGAAGCCGTATACCTGAGTGATTTGGCGCGACTCGTGATTACCACGAACCAATGTGACTCGATCGGGGTATCTATGAATATCGAAGTCAGCAGGTCAGTCAAGTCCACCGGGAGGTCACACATGTCACTCACTTTGCTTTGAGACAGAGCAAAAGCGTTAACGTCTCTAGACTGAAGTATCCACGGTCCACGTAGTCACCCAGAAATACAAAGTTCCGGTTAAGCTGGAGATCTGCTGATGTATTGCTGGACGATCGGCTTCGGGAACTCGAATCTCCATCCTCGTCATTGGATTTCACGGTAGGACCACGAAGCTTCTTGCGAATTTTAGGGTCTGAAATGCTTGAGGGGGGTTCGATATCGGCGGAGGTAATCACGGAGGGGGATGTCTTCGGGGGATCCAGTTCTGTACCATCAGGCATACCCCCAGAAACTCGAAAGAGTTCCAAGAGATCGTAGAATTGGCCGTGGATGTCACCACAGACTGTGACAGGTGTCGATACCGGTTGGATATTTGATTCTGCCTACAAAGTCAGAATAGTTCAAACTGAGTTCAGGCCAGATACTTGCCCTCCATCATATATTCCTTGACGATTTCGCATAGCTGCTTCATATGTGGCTCCGATAGATACTTGCAATCCTTCGCTGCCTCCAGCCACTCGTCAGGGCCGGCATTGCGCTTGAGCTTGGCCGGGCCCGGTTGAGGAATCTTGCTCTCAGGCATGATAAATGGAAAGAAAGAATTAAGTAGGTAGAGAAATAGTGAAAAGAGAGTGAGGAACAAGAACTTGTAGAAAAATGCATGTCAAGGAGAAGTGCAGTTGACCGTTTCCCCCGCAAGGTGAATTTCACCGCCTTCGTCTGAATTGTCCTTTTCGTTCCGATTAACTACAGTACTTCCAAACACTCGATCAGCCTCTCGTCCTCTAGAGAGGATATTACTTTGGCTTTACTATACAATGGACCGAAAAGATCATCTGACGTTTATGCCCGTACATACACATTGCTGGACCTGAAGTCACGATTTGATCCATACACTCGAAGGAAAGTGTCTTACTGGGGTGAATAGAAATGCAATCACCCATCAATTTTGCTGAGGAATTCGGTCACAACTTCCGCGAAAGCCACAGGTTGCTCCACCATGGGCAGATGGCCAGCACGGTCGATGATCTTAAGCTCGGCGCCACCACGTAGATCCGACGCCATTTTCTGCATTGTCTGCGGCAGCACGCCGTCATTGGCTCCGGCGACGAACAGGCCTGGCACAGTAGCAGTAGCCATGCGTTCACGGATATCGTAGGCACAGAGGGCTTGTACGCTATGGGCAAACCCCCTCAAGCTGTTGGTGCGTACAGCCTCCTTGACTGGCGCGAGGACCTCGGGCTGGGTTTGGTATGATTCCGGCACGAACCAGCGACGGGTAGTTACCTCGGCCAACTCTTCACCGACAATGGGCTCCTTGGTGTCTGGATCGGTAGAGCCTTCCTTCTCACAAATGGCGACACGGTCACCCCATGCCTTACGGTTTGATTCGGGGGCGGAAGAGTTGGTGTCGCATGCGATAAAGGCTCCGACGCGTTCCGGATGAAGGAGAGCAGTGTTCAAAACGGTCACACCACCAAGGCTGACACCAATCAAATGAGCCGCCTTGGGGGGCACACGCAAAGCCTCCAGCAACGTCGCCAGATCAGAGGCCAACAAATCGATGTTGACGGGCTGCTCGCCACTCTGCGAGCGTCGGCCTCTAGTCAAATAGCGCACAACACGGTATCGCTGGTTCTGTTTATGAGCGAAGAAGGCGTCAACAAAACGATCCCAGATGTTCCAGTTGACTAGAATGGAATTGCTTAGAACGACGACAGGCGCGTAGGGGTCGGTGCTACCCTCCAGACGGTAGGGGATGTCAACACCATCAGAAGTTGTAATAAATGACTCGACAGCTGGCCGGGTGGTCGAGGGAAATGTGCGAGTGCGTCCATCATTGGAGTTCCAGGGTCCCACCACATCCGAGGCTGCCAGGGAAGTAAGCTCACGGGGAGCAGGGCCGAAGGTGTAGTACCACTCATATACGCGACGCTTCTTAGAGGTGACCACCTCGCTCATCAGACGCGCTCCCCATGGGGTATTCATGGCGGCCTTGTGTGCATCGCCGCCAAGGCCATTGACGGGAGCATACTCGTGAAGAGCCAGCGATTCGCGGGGGGCGGCGGAATCGATCGCCGCAGTGACAAAACGGCGACTCCGGCGCCATCCAGGAACACGGGAGAGCATCTCAAAATGTTCCTCGCGGTACCATTTTTCCAGGTCAGCTTGTTTGGCGGGGTCGGGGTAAGTGGCAACCCGGACGGCGATGAGGACGCTACCCCGGGTCTCGGCATCTGTATCGGCTTGATCTTCCAACGGGCGGAAGTTGGGGCTACTGCGCTCATCCACCAGATCGTATAGTAAACGACCGACATCGATCTGGGCCATAGTCTTCTTCTCCCGTTCGGTCTTAATTAGGTCTGTTCTTAAATCCAAATAGGTCTCGCGGGTCAACTCGTCCATATCGGTAATATCGTACAATGCCACATATTCTGGCTGCTCTCCATCGGTGGCACGGAAGCGGAAGCCATTAGTGACGAAGGGCAATCGCAAACGCAGAGGTCCATGTTCAGTGTTGTACCAGTCGTGGAACTGGGTGTCTGGCAGCGAGGCCTTGGGCTGCATTGTCACGTAGAGAAGACCGGGAGTAGGCATAATGAGGACGTAAGGGATAGAAATTCAACTTCAAGGATTAAAGATGAGAACAAGAGCCAAAAAAAAAGAGAGAGGGAGAGAGAGAGAGATATTAGAAAGACACAAGAAGTCGGCACTCTAACAATTGCCCCTCATCCGGGTGAAAGCAGAACCCGCAGTTGACTGCCGATGATATTTCCGTTTCTTAAGTGTATTCTACCAATCATATTGTATATCATATTGTTTATACTGTATGTGCTGTACATTGCATTCACTCTAATTTGCTCTAATTTACTCGTTCAATCATACCAGATGGCATTCATTCCAAATCCTTGCTCGGGAATATCCACACGCGCGACGCGTGCCAGCTTCTCGTCGCGCCAGCGGTACATCTCAACAAATCCGAGTTGGTCATCGCACAATGCGAGCCACTCATCGCTGAAGTCACAGGGGCTGACAGCGTTTGAATGACCACCACTGGTCGAGGTGGGGTTGATAAAGAGCTGTCGTTCGATCTCTCCATGCGAGCCGAGCTTGAACGCAGTGATGTAGCCGGTCACATCGAAATGGTTTGACCGGGTAGTGGCGAAAAGATATTCTCCACCCTTGGTACAAAATGTGACATCTCCGCGGTACTTGTTGCGTGGGGGAAGCCCTACCAAGATTGGTTGTTAGTTGACATTGCCATTGGTCGCATATGTTCCAGGTGCCGTGAAACTCACCGGAAGGAAGTAATGGGTACGTGATGTGAGTGAATACTGGCTTGTGGGTGCGCTCATCGATCACATAGACTGCCAGTCGATTGCCCGCCTCCATCAGGGCGTATAGGTACTTGCCACTTGGGTGCATCTCAACCCAGCGGGGGTGGTCACCAGCATCAGGAGCCTCGAGGCAATCGACCAGTGTCAATTCGCCCGTCTTGGGATCCTTGATGTGCGTCCAAATCTTGTTAGCCGTGAGATCGGCGGAGTACAAGTAGGTCTCTGTGGGATCGAAAACCATGCCGTGGATACCAGTGTTGGGGACATATTCGTAGTTCTGGATATTCTTATCCAGAGCTCCATCGGGCTTCACAGAAAACACGTTGCCATAACCGGCGTGGTTGTAGAAAGGGTTGCCGTAAACATTGTAGGGAGGCTTATGGGCGGCAAGCACGAAAATAGCACGAGTGTTGGTCTCGCTGCTGGGAGCCAGGGCTGGCGCGAATTGGTTAGCGAGGGGAGAAATTGGGTGTGTATCTCATTGACTCCTTAGGAACATACGGTGACCAGCAACCGGGTGCGACACTTGGTGAACGATATCTGTCGGACTATTGACGGCGAAACTGTTCCACTTCTTCATAGCTGCACCATATATCGCCTTCTTATCGTGGGAGAAGGTCATCCATGAGATGGGCTCCGCTTCCGGGATCTCGGTCTTTTTACTAGTTCTAGCGTGAGGGCATCATCATCAAATTGCACCGTATAGATGCGCCCGGGGGCGGTCCAGGTACCGATCATCAAATGATGCTTCATCTTGGCAATTGAGGAGTGAGAAAATGACCGAGATGTCGAGGCAGATGCCCGTGAGAAAACAGAACGGATCATGTATCGTTGAAACGTGAATAGAATGAAAGTTCAATGTCATTGCGGGGAGGATATCGGCATCCAAGGGCGGCACCCCGCGGGACTGTGTTTTATTCCAATGCCGATTTTAGGATGACACCACTCCCAAGTCATTCAATATTAGAATGGAATCGAGTATGATTTCAGTTAGATATGAACATAATTTAAAAGAAAATATAATATATATATATATATATATCATCAATTCTGTGGGTTCACTGCTACATCTTTAAAGCTCTATGTGCCTTCTACCGTAATCCGGGGTAGCGTCCATGTATATACTCACTTCATATTTTGCTCTTAGGCTCAAGATTATCGTATGTTAAGGCTCATTCGCATTGAGAAAATGAACTCTACTTGGTCTATTACTATTCCGTATCAATATGCTACATCCCAACATCCAAGTTGTTGGTGTTCTGAGAATATATATATATATATACATATTTGTCTACACACCAAGAAGTAAACCCATACTCTGGTAGATATTAGATAGTTAATCTGATCTGATGTTTATTATTTGCTACTTCTTCTATGTTGTATACCCCGGGGCCGTCCATATCCCAGGAATATGCCGGAGAAACACTCCCCCACATGGGCGGGTAAGATATTTCCCCTCGGCATCAACGATATCCCTTGACACTTGAAAGAAAGCATACCTAGGTAATACCTTGAAACCCCGGACTCTGATGTACGTGTTTCAACGTAGACTCACCATCCTCAAATATACCTTCAAATCAATCGAAATCAATCATACACGCACCATGCGTCTGCCCTACGCCCCTTCCACCCCACCTGTCGATGCACCCCCCGACACCGCCGACATCTATGCCCGCATCGCGGAGCGCAGAAACCCCCGTCCTTTGATCCCGCTTGATTTGTCTCTCCTCCATAGCCCACCTGTCGCTGATGGCTGGAACTCCTTCATCGGAGCTATTCGGTCGCGCACTCTAGTTGACTCTGGTGTCATGGAGCTGGCAGTCTGCCGTGTTGCCGTACTCAATAACGCTGTTTACGAATGGAATGCTCATGCTCCACTGGCTTTGAAAGGTGGAATCAAGCCCGATCAATTGCAGGCCGCTCTTACACTGCCTTGCACCGCCGAGGGAGACGTTGCCGAGCTTGAGAATAGCTCACTCACCGCGCAGCAGCGTGCAGTTCTACGCTATACCGACCAAATGACTCGCACTATCAAAGTTCAAGATGATGTTTTTGCTGAATTGAAGACGGTCGGGTACGATGACCGCGAGATCGTGGAGCTCACCACCGGCATCGCCGGTTATAACTGTGTGAGTCGGTTCTTGGTTGCGCTAGATGTCGGCGAGAACAATGCTCGTGAGATGAAGAGTGTGGACGAGATGGTCGCTACTCTGCAATAGCAAACGAGATCATACGGCAGATAACAACCAAGTGAAAAGTTGCTACGAGGAACGCAAACACGAGGAGACTCTTGACAAACGATTTACAACACTGAACGCAGAGCCAGCTAAGTCTACAAGTACATAAATAGTGCGAAATTTGAATAATGAGTAAATGATGAACCAAAAATTTGACACCATGAGCAATATAAGACACTCCCTAAGCTACCGTTGATGCTCATATCTTCCAAGGTTCCCATGCTCCACTGATTCGCCTAGGCACTGTGAGTAGTAGGCATTCTGCTTCTGGGAGGTATACGGGGTGGGTGCCACAGGTGGTTGCGTCAGTCCAGTTATTCCCACTACACTCCCCATAGTGAGCAGCGCCAGTGGTGCTTGATACTGTCTTCTTCATTCTTCTATATTCCTATGGGTCCTCCAATTCATCTTTTATTCCCATGTTAGCGGGGAAGGCACATCTGCTGATATAGTCCCCGGTGTCGTTGCAAATTCACAGACTATGAAACACAAAATAGCATCATGCTTGGAGAATTGACAAATAAATGAACGCAAAGTGCTTCTAAAAGATTAGTCCTCCGCGGGTAGTGCACCCTCGGCTTGCATCTCGAACGCCACCTCATCAACTTTCTTCCACACCCTCAATAGGTTGCCTCCTGCCACCTTACTTGCATCTTTGTCACTGACTCCTCGTTTCAGCAGTTCCATGATGAGATGAGGGAACCTGGACACGTCCTCCAATCCCTGAGGAACCGTCGGGATACCATCAAAATCACTACCTATTCCGACATGCTCGAAGCCTATAAGATTACCAATGTACATGATATGATCGGCAACTCTTTCCAGAGTGGCGTGGACAGTATCCACATCTGGGATCCCATTGGCACGGTCTGAAGCTGTGCAGGAAATGAAGTCTGGTGAAAAATTAACCATAACCAGGGAGTTTTTCTCACGGACCAACTCCAAGATGTCGTCGGGTACGTTGCGCGGGTGAGGACAGATTGCGTAGGCTGAGCTATGGCTGTAAATCACTGGAGCGCGGCTCCCTATCCATTCGGATTTGCCGGCGCCCAGTACATCACGCATGGTCTCCGTGCTGACATGGGCTAAATCGACGATCATCCCGAGGCGGTTCATCTCAAACACAAGCCTCTGGCCTTCTTCACTGACACCATGCCAGAGAGGATCGGACTTTTTTATTCCACCACCTGGAAGCTCGAGAATGGCGGCGTCAGCATACCGGTTATGGCAATTATGCGTCAGAGTTGCGTATGAAACCCCCAGCTCATAGAATATCCGGAGGTGAGCCAGTGAGTTGCCGATCGAATGCAAGCCCTCGATACCAAGCGGTGAAATGATTTTTCCCTCGCGGAAAGCGGACATGGCAGTGGTGCCATTTGGGGGGCTGGAGAAGACTTTGGGATAGGCTTGCTGAACCCTCGACATGATATCCACTTGCTCCATTGTCTCGCGTACGCCTATGATTCCAATGTTAGAGTATACTGTGAGATAGCCACTGTACGACCTCGAGTTCCCTTACTTGCTGCGTAATTCTCGTCGGAAAAATCGGTCCCATTCTTGGGACAGGGCACAAAAACACTCCAAAACGTACCACCAACCCTACCTTGTTTCAATCGAGGGATATCAACATGACCGGGGAATTTGCCCGTGACAAAGGCCTCAGTGAAGTTGCGATCGTTTACGCGGTTGTGGAAGAGTTCCCGGACCAAGATAGGAAAGTCATCATGACCGTCTGTTCTCAGGCATCAGTCATAAATTCTGCTTGAAGAATTATTCTCGTCAATCTCCGTACCGATCAACGGACTCTGTGACAGGATCTTCTCCACCCGTTCCTCAATACTCAAGGGGGAAAATGGATAGCGCGAGCGTGTGAACCAGGCGGTGGCTACAATGATACAGAGAAAGAGCGAGAGTAGATTGAAGGGGCGTTTTTTCTGCCTCAATGTCGGTGCATCCCCTTGGCTCTCCAAGATGGAGGTCTTCTCGTCGCTCATTGTGGACAATTACTTAGGTTCTTTGTACATGTGTAGAGTGCTGTGAGGTCGAAGAGAGCGGAGATGCTTATCGATAAGCTTGGTTCAAGTTCAGGCGGTCTGGGCCACCGAGTCTTCCTCCTGCTGAATAATCCCTGACAAGATCTGCTAACTATAGCAAGTTCACACAGAGTAGAAAATCAATGTCTTGTGTAGTGGATTGAAATTATATCGGTATACACATACCTCACCTAGGCACCCCAGGCCTACCTAGGTACCTACCTACGGGGCCTAGGCAGGTGATTACTAATAATGTTGGTTGTGCCGTTGCCTTAGAAATGAATGAATCCATGGGTGCACTTGGGCACGTGTTCATGACGATGCTGACTGACTATCTAGGCGGTGAGAACTCATGTCCAATCACACCGCCTTCAGCCCCGTAGATGCTATCAACTTAGACAAGTGGGCTGGATCTCTTGAGATTTCCATGACTTCGCCTTGGGAAACGGAAATATAGCCTATCAGTTCTTCTCATTGGAAACGCTTCACCACCATGCAACCCGGGAAGACCACGGCCGGTCTGTTGCCAATTTCGGCAGTAGCTACGCAAAAGTCGGGCTCTGGAGCATCCGTAAAGAAAACTCCCAAACCTCCCGCTCCGCGTCTGAAACTTCTCATTCGACGTTTGCCGCCCGGGCTAACACAGGCCGAGCTGGAGAGTGCTCTTGGGGAAGAGTGGAAGGCTGGGGCAGGAAACGTCGACTGGCTTCAGTACAAACCTGGCAAAGTGTCGAAAGAGTAGGATTCACCATCCTCTAATGGAATCTTATATTGCTTTCGACTAACTGGACTTTCTTCGAATAGCCCCAACAAACCATCGCGTCCGTCAAGAGCGTACATTCACGTTATATCCACCGAATGTGTCTCTTCGCTCTCGGACGTTGTGCGTCAAGCTTCTTTCCAGGACGCTCGCAACACTCTACATGACCCCATCCTACTTGGACCTCCGTCGCTGGAGTTTGCACCTTATGCCAAGACGCCCGGAAGCCGCTCGCGCAAGGATGCTCGTCAAGGCACTATTGATCAAGATTCAGACTTCATCGCTTTCTTGGAAAGTCTGACCCAGCCTATTACCAGGCCGGCCGCTGTGGATTCCACGGCCGATGCTGAGGATAAGAAGAAGGAAACCGTAATGATCACCCCGCTGGTACAGTTCATCAAAGACAAGAAGGCCAGCAAGTTAAAGGACGGAAGCACCTCTAAATCCAAACACGGCCGGTCGGACAAGGAGTCAAAACAGGAGAAAGTGCAGGCGAAAAAGCTTTTGCAAAGGGGCGATAAGGAAACCTCGGCAAACTCTTCCGAGAAGAAACCCAAAGGAGAGAAGACAAGCAAGGACTCTGTCAAGGCAACCAAGCAAGGAACCACGACCAATGCAAAGGGAAGCAAGTCGAGTGCTACATCAAATACAACAAAGGATACGAGTGCAGCCCCAGAGCGGAAGAGAGAGCGCGGGAATATTACAGCAGCCACCAAGATCCTTCAGCGTGATCTTGGACTCTCGACGTCTGGTGGGCGACGACGCGGCAAAGGTAGTTCGACTGATACTGCATCAACTAAGAACGAGAGCTCTCGAGACTCGGCCATTCCATCAGCCGATCTGTCCAAGAAGGAGACAACCAGGCCTCCCAAAACCGCATCATCCGCAACCAATTCTCCAAAGCCCAAGGAGGGCCAGTCATCCTCGCGACCTGATGTACCTGCTGCGCCGCCTACAACCCTACCGACCAAGTCTACTAAAGGTGGCAAAGCAAAGCACTCATCAACTGCTAAACAAGCTTTCCTCAAGCACGCCAACCCATCCCAGGGTGTGACCGAAGCGCTCCTGCAGTCTGCATTCACCCCATTCGGAGCAGTGACTAAGGTCGAAATTGACAAGAAGAAGGGATTCGGATACATAGATTTTGCGGAACCGGAAGCACTTCGCAAAGCCATCGCTGCGAGTCCAGTGTCCGTGGCCCAGAGTCAAGTGGTGGTCTTGGAGCGCAAGGAGAACCCTGGAGTTGAAAAGTCTCGGAAAGGCCGCGAGAGTTTCGCTGCCAATAAGGCCAAGGCTCCCGCCGAAGCCGCTGGAAGCGCATCGGGGTCTAGTAGTAATGTTGGAAATAACGCTGGCTCTTCCCGCGGATCCCGTGGAGGACGTGGATCGCGGAATAAGGGACCCAAGGGGACCGCTGGAGCTCCAGAGAAAACTGGAGGCACCGAGGCGGAGTGAGGTCAGGCCGACGTATTGAGTTCTTCAGCAGTTCACGAGACATGATACCCGAAGACACGACAAGTTTTAATGATGTATTTCACAAGCGAACCGTCATTTCCAAAATGTAGTAAATGCCACATTTCCTATACTTTATATCTCAACAACCATGTGCTTGTTTTATCAGATTACTTGTCGATGGCGATTGATAAGAGTTCTTAGAAGTATATATCACTTCCGAACAAATCAAACTTTCAATAATTACCAAAAATGATGTGCGAGGAATATATATATCTGAATAAGTCACAAATATGAATTCCCCGAACTCCTTAAACTATTTCTTACCTAAATAGTACTAGGCTACAAGGAACGGAGCTTATAGACCAACATCGATGGAATATAACGCTATGATCTATCGCATCTACTGTGTTTTGAAGATGGCGGTTGGCTTGTGAAATACGCCAACTACATGATGGCCACGCCAAAGGATTTGATAAAACTATGACCTGATATACTATGACCGGATCAATAGACAGGGCAGTACTAAGGTAATATTCAAAAAAAGAATGTAGCTAGCTAAGTGGACAGCGAGACTAAAGTTGAAGCATAAAAACTCTGTCCAAGAAGTGAGGCGAGATACACGGTACTAGTGACCATCCATTGGCATATCAGTCTATTAGGCCAGGAGGTAAACCAGTCCATCTATATCAGCTAACCGGTACAGAGGGAACCGCATTCAAAGAACTCATTATTGAGATGAAATAAATTTATTCTGCTATCTGCATAACTCTCACAGCTCACTACTCCTTCTAACAAATTGAAAGAGGACCTTTCAGACCTCCTCGACACCCACCAGGACCGACCGACCGAAGTCAGACGTCGAGACCAGGTCAAGATCATCACCACTCCCTGGACCGAAACGCAGACACTGCGAACAGCACGCGTGACAGTCGAGGCGGGAGTCAAAAAGGTTTCACTTTAGGGCATCGAGGACATGTAGTCATCAGCAAGGGTGGAGATTCTGTGGCTCTTTTAAAGAGTTTAGAAAGGGGACGTCTACTCTAAAGTGATTCTTTGAACTGTGGAAATGGTCAGTAAAAATGTTTCCATTACAGTGAAAAATAATCTTCAACTGTAGGGGGGAGGAGGAACATACGTAGAGTCGCTTGAAAAACAGAATAAGGTCCGGGGATCTGGGCTTATTTATATTCCTGACGGTACGCTAGCGCTAAGCGAGAGTGTCGTCTGTTTGTCTGGTTTGGCTTGTTTGTCTGACCTGGTTTGTTTGATTTGTTTGGTTTGACTTTTCTCTGGGCCGCCTTTTCCATGGTTGATCCAATCATCTGCCAAACCTTTTACTCAGGGCGGATCCTCTCTAGATTTTCATTACATATGTATGCACGGAGTACGGAGATTACTTTGTGCAAAGTACTCTGTAGGTAACTATAATTCTATGTGTCACATAATTTGGGATTGCAGCGAAATCGAGGTCACCTTCGGCAAGCCGCTGAACGATTGGGAAGATTTTCATCGGTATCTCTATACTCCCTAGGTGTTGTATACCCGTGGACAAACATACGGAGTACTTAAAACCTTGGAACTCTAGTACACTTAGGTAATACGAGCGAGTCGGCAACTAATCCACCTTGGATACGTGTGTATGTACTTATTATGATTTGTTTCCCCGAAACGGCTTGTTATACATACATACTACCAGGAGACTTTTGTAGAACAAAAACTAATCTGCCAGAAGTGCCTCTTCCGAAAGCCCCATGGACGTCGGGCCGCGCACTCTTATCGCTTATCTTTTATCCCCGGTCGAGTGGACGGGTATGCGGGGATCTCATCCAACCCCAGACCCGTGGACCTTGTAGACTCTCCAAGCATGCCACGCCCCAAGGTTCATCCAGCGAATCGGCTACGGGCGAACACTGCATGTACTGCCTGTCGTGCATCCAAAAAGCGATGCAGTGGTTATTTCCCATGCACCAACTGTATTCACAAAGGACGTGACCGCTCATGCACTCCATTCAAGTCCTTCCCAAATGCAGGCCTCCGAAATCGCTTTGTACCTCCTTCTCAACCTGCAGTTGAGGCGCCCCGGACATGGAGGGGAATGACAGTCGATTTACAAACCCCGCTGAGGTCACAGTCTCGTGATATTGGTACGCCCCATCCCGAGTTCGACAAGCTGCAGGCGGGTTCGCACTCGCCTGAAGTTACGCATCGGACGCATCCGCGCATGCTCCGCAATCTACAAGGGGAACGAGGTATGAAATGTTGCGACTGTCATGTATATCATTTGATTGACACTGTCCGCAGTGTACGTCGGGAAAGCCGCCTCTCTGTCATTTCTACAATTGCTTCGGGATACAGTGACCCAACATATCGGGCCCTCACAGTTCTCTCATAATGGGGGAAGTGAAGATATGCTAGAAGCAGAAGCTCATCATGATCTGTTGAATTTCTCCCAAGAATGTTGCACTGTTGACGAGAAGGACCGATTTATACAGAATTATCACGCAGCGGTAGGACAAACGCCCATCATGAATTTGTGGATAAATCACTAACAACGTGCTAGACGAGTGGGTTTTTTAATTTGAGCTTTAGTGATGATGTTACATCTACATTGGTTAGCCCAGAGGAGCCTAAAACCGACCGGGAAAGGACTAGGGCGGCCATCATTGACCTTATGGTTGCAATCGGAGCACAATCCTGCCCGAACGATCGAGAAACCCTTCAGGCGGAGCGGTTTTACTTTGCTCGCGGTCAACGCAGGACGTTTGCCAACATGCTAGAAGATCCTAGTGTGGATTTAGTCCGAGTGTTTCTACTCATGTCCTTCTATATGCTGGGGGCATGTCGACGAAACACGGCATTCATGTACCTGGGAGTGGCGTCACGAGCAGCGGTGGCGCTTGGGTTTCATGCAGAGTCTCCAGGGTCAATAAGCCCCGATCAGAGTGATAAGAGCAATGAACGGTAAAACCTTCTCGCAAGATCCACGTGGCCATGCTAATCCCTAATAGACCGCGATTATGGATGAGTTTATGCATTCTCGATTTGCTTGTCAGTTCGATCCTCGGAAGACCTTCTGCTATATCACCGCTATTACCCGAGAATCGACAAGAACCTAGTGGTATTGCGGCCGGACCGCCTGATCCTGGCCTGGTGGCTTCATATCAGTTATCGTTGATTCTGGACGAAATAATAAACTGCATTTACAGTGAAAAGGCTGCATCCGCACAGCAGGCAGACCTCCTATTATGCAAATTAAACGGCTGGTGTGAATGTCTACCGCGATCATTAAGGACGTCATCTTTGGGACCCAAAGATCAGAGCGCTTTCAGAGAGCATACAATTGGAAACATGCACGTTGCATGTTCATATCATTTTGCAGTGATTCTAGTCACCCGACCTTTCCTCGTCTCGGCCTTGAGTGTCCGGCTCGCCCGGTTACACCAGAGCCTCTCGACCGGTGATCCCATTGAGATGCCTGAGGAGGACCCAGCCCACTCCCGCCTGGCGGCAGCATGCATCGATTCTGCTCTATACATGCTGCAAACATGCCTGGAGGTTCATAGGTCCGGTCTTCTTCTTCGGAATATGTGTATTCTCAAGTTCGTCTCCGCGAATACCGATCTAGTAACTTCAAGGCTAATATGCATCAAACAGAGCGTTTATCTTTGCTGCAGCCCTTGTGCTCGGTTTCTCCATGTTCTCCCATCGTGAGGTGGATTCTGAGATTGATGATGTATTCCGCGGTGCCCTGACCATCTTGCGCATGCTGGCGTCGCAGTCTGCCCAGGCAGCTCATTACCTAGAGATAATAACGAAGCTAGAGGCCGCTATAACCAAACAGCGCCAGCAACTAGTTGCCCAATCCCGACAGCGACGGAGTCAATACGTCACTCGGATTTTTAGTTTGAACGACACCCCGGCAACACTGCAGACACAAGGTGAGGGGGACGAAAAAGAGGGGGAAGAAGAAGAAGAAGCGGTAAATACGACCCCACCTCTATCGCATAGTATCACATCATACGCGTGGTTACATTCGGACGATGGTACTGCTGCCGTCTCACCCCCCATGATCGATGGAAATTTATTTGATTGGGAGGGTATGGATTTGCCGCTGTGGGATAGTTTCCCATTTCTTGCCGAATCAACTACAATATGATAAAATACAATCTGTATATTATATACCTGCGAATTACATGTGTAGTTTACTCTAGGATTTGACGAGCCAAGCAACTTCGGAACCTCTAATGGTAAGTGGGACTACATAGGCATCTAGGCCCCCAAAAACGAAGAACCACAAAATTGTAGATTCAACCTCTTCTAAATAGACGACTTCACGGTCGGAATTAAGAAGCCGGGGGGATAAAGATTCGAAGTATCCCAGTAGAGCTGGTAAATATCGTCGACGTCCGTGTCTTTCAAACGGAACGAATCGCACAGGATTCCATTCTCATTTTGCCACATGAGATACCTGCCATAGAAAAGAAACTGATCTATTTTCGTATCGTCCGGTGTATCGATATCGTTCCCAGTGAAACCCACAGGTAGCACCATGTTGGGTGTGGGACGGATGTAGAAGAACGTGTCAGGGTCCAAGGTGTAATCCTTGTTAGTGGCCGTGGCGATGATTCGGGAGTTTTTGAAGACGACTAGGAAATTATTAGCAATTTGTCCTAGTTAAACAAAGGAAATATATATAAATGCGAATGAAATAAAAGAGCAATAAACCCTACATGTAACGTCGGTTGTCACCGATCCAGACACCCACTGGGACGAATCACCGACATATGCGAGACCTAGGTATCGAGTCAGATAGGGATCAGACTCATGCGGGAAATCGTAACAACCGTCAGAATAAAAAACATTGGCTCCCTCAGGGGTGACACCGTAGGCAAGAATGGAGAAGGATCCTGTTGGATAGCGCTTTTGCAGGCCCGACTCAGAGAGTGCAGCTATGGCTTGTGAGGCTAAAGCCATACTGGTCAGTAGGATATTCAGTCTCATTATTTGGGAGATAACCTCACGAGAGAAGATTGGATAGTGGCGGTAGGCGTGCAGTTGAGCAGTTATGTTATATCCCATTGTCGGATAACAAGTCTGGGGTGACTTTAGTCAGACCCTACTTGGATTAACCTTCCGAGATTCAATGTGCTGACAGAGTAATCATAAATTTCGCTTATATCTCGATTTATTGTATTTGAACTCGGTCAGAAGTAAATTAATTTACCAATCAGATATAAGGGCCAGTCTGGAGTGTTGTAGAAAGTGAAATTATCACAAGTCACACTTTAGTATTTCCTGAATAATAGACTCTGATTAAACTAGTTATATGATTTGCTTCTTATTGTAGTTATATCGAACAAAAGTCGCTAGGAATGACTCCAGCCTCAGAGCCAGCTGGACAATGGCAGGAAAAGGTATGCTGCACTGTAACCCTTCTTCTTGGTGGTAACTCGAGAAACCAATGTGGCTTGCTTGCTGTGCAACCGGTAATTGTTTTTCTTGTCTTTTTTTCTCTCTTTTTTTCTTCCTTTTTTCTGGTATTAGATACTCGATCATTGAAGTCAAAAAAGAAAGACTGGTCTACCTTAACATAAGCTATATAGTCTCCCCGGGCATAGGTATGTTCTTGGTGACCTTGTTCCTGAATATCTTTGAGATACGACAATCATGACAAGTGCGAGCTATTTTACTCGGTCACGTTTGATCCTTGTCACTAGCTCTTTTTGTTTTTCAACTAAGTCATTCTTGTTCTCCGCTGACGCTAATTCTCACATTCATAGAACACAGAGGGTTTCTGAAATTCTGTTGGGTACATTGACAATAGTCTCGACTTCAAGAGACCGGGAACTCCAGAGGGAAGCTCGCCTAGGCGATCATCAAACCCACCTCCAAATAAAACGAGAATTTCGAAGTTCCATTAGAAGAATTAGATCAGTTTCTTCTTTTGGATTTTCTATACGTCTTTATTTGGGGACAAGAGACTCAAATTTCCCACTCTGCTGCCAGGAAAGTAATTCGATAAGGCCAAGCCGCCAGTCACAAGTATTTAGACTTGTCTGAACCCTTGCAAACCATGAAGGTAGCGTAAGGCTCTTCTAGCGGCTTCCTCTATGTTAAGAGGCTGCGAGTCGGGTATAGTCATGATCAAGTTGGAATGGGGATATTGGGCATCAGGCAGGCTCATGGATATAGAGCTATAAATATACTAGCCAGATACTATTTTCCTAGCCATAATCTCATGGAATTTAAAGAAAACACGAATTGTGCACGAGGTATGGTGGCAGGCCAGATGGAAAAACTGTAGATGCTCTAAAGCAGTTAAGGGCGTCGTTGATGCTTTTATAAGTGTAGAATAGTGCATCTCTCCAAACCACATGTCATCCCCTCACCTCTACCGAGTTATTTGACTCGCTGCGACTCGACTGGCCCTCGAAATTCTTCGTATTACATTTTTGTGTCATCGGCCGTCTATACGAAGAAACAAACATCAATCCTAAAGAATAACTCTCCAGACTCGGTCCGGAATCAACTAATGTCACAGATGATCCATAGATAAGCACAAAGAGGGGAAGTAGTCCTTGGTAGACGTTTCCAATACATACCTAGGGATTGGTGAAGTGGATAATTTCGTATAAGCCCCGTTTCAGAGGCACTTTGACATGAACAAGTGTTCATAAAGAACGGCTCTCGTGCATCTAATGTGGCATTAACAAAGACACATTCTTTCAATTATTGGGCACCCTAAAAAAAACCCTAAAAAAATAGATTTTGCGGCATTTCGGGAGACAAAGATCATAATTCTATGGGCTTTATTGGTTCTTAAATCCCACAGCTAATACGCACTCCTTTCTTCTTATATCCAAACCTATTTCTGTCAAAGTGCCCGAACAAAGAGGAACAAGGGAACGAAACTCGTAGGATAAGCAAGTATGTAGGAGGGAATCCACTTTGTAAGTCTAAGCATGGAGGTATGGATATACTAGCGGTCTATATTGTTTCAGTAAGACGGGACACGTCTATGGGACTGTGGGATGTTCACGTGCTCAGTTTGTGGAACGCAAGACTTCAGATACATTTCAAAATAGACAATTCCCAATATGAGGGAAACCGAGCGGTTAGACGGGTGAGATGTCTGACAGTACTCGACTTGGTAAAGAGAAGAATACCAGCGCCACTACATCAATTGGATATGGGACTTTGCAGTAACTTCCGACCTTCTCGTGTCTGACTTGGGAGGTCAATTTTGCATCATTCACTCGTGTTCTGTCGGTTGGCTACCTGACAGCCCACACCCTCGAGCCTTACAAATAATAGGCCCCTTGGTCAAGAGCAAGAGGCATCTGCTCCGGCTACAATTTCTGTATGGCAGGAATGACATCGATTATGATCTCCGCTTGTGCATCATTAGGCACCTTACGCATCAGCTCCGAGATGATGAAGTTCGCTTTAGAACCCCCTTTGAGAATAGAGCTTGGGGCGCTGTAGCTTGGCTGGCAATCAATTTGGATGGATTCCCTAGGAGATACTAAAAGGTAGAGACACCAATGGTTTGATCCCGCATTTTGACTATGCAGCACAGCAATAATCTGTCTCACTGTCAACGCCAAAATTTCGTGTTGATGCACTGGCTGAAAGGTGGCCATGCTGCTATTCAGTAAAAGTAACATTTGTTAAGAATGATAAACAAAGAGATTGGTAGCTACCTTGGTGATAGATTACTATGCAGAAATGTCTAATACACCGGCCTAGGCTAGCTCTCTTGCCCTGGCCTCTGATCAGAATCATAATAGCGTAATTGGGTCCATAGGCAATTTTTTTATGATATTTTGAGGATGATACTGTGGGTAATAGAGCGAATGGAAATATAATGAGATGGTAAGATAGAATGGGGAGCATGGGAGCATGTGACCAGCAACAAATGTATCAAACATGCCACAGGTCAGCTACTCACGGATTTTATATTGATATGTTTACCACAACAGAGCGATGACCCTTCTGTCATCAGAACCAATTGCTTACTTGAGGTCCCTGATAAAAACTTATAACCACATGGAATGGGACAATATATCCACCTACTTGACCGCATCCATCTCCCGATCTTGTTTTGCCATCTCCCGTCGCGCACGCCCGCGATACTTGGCCATGTAAATGGTCACGAAGATATAAATGCCGCCCATGGTCAGTATAATGAGTGAGTAGAAGGGATTCAAATAAACAAGGCAGTAGGTAGCAGCAACGCCAATGTCCGCAACCATGGAAGGTATTCAAAGCGCTTCCCTTGTTCAATGCACTCATAACCTCCCCCAGATGCTTCCCCAGATGAAATTGCATTGGAAGAGATAGAACATGGCGAAAGGCTGATTCAGTCAGCTTTCGGTAGGTGGCTTGCCTGAATGGAATCCACAGGAGGGCTCGGATCGACGCGAGCACGCCCTGTTGACCCTGAATTGTCTGCACCAGTGGTCTAGCACTATTTTCCCTTCGTGATGATTGGTCATTGGGCCAAGGCCCCAACCACGGCCGCCGATGCCCTTAGAGTCGCCGATACACTACAAGGACCGGAGGACTCGAAGGGGACGAACATTACTTCGTCTCAGATGTTTTATCCTGTTGCATTTATAAGGGACGGTTGTCATAATCTTCCCCCTTCTTATCATTTTTCTCTAACCATGGAATGGATCCAGATGGAGAGTCATCTCTATGATAACCATCTTACAGCCATAAATTATACTGTTGCGGGGATTCTCGTGCTCCTCCTTGTAGTGCAATGGCACCGAACTGCGACTGCCCGTTTGGATCTGCCCGTGGTAGGCGATATCAGTCAGAAAGACTTTCGTCCAGCTCTAGAAGAAGGTGCTCAAAAGGTATATACAGACTACCCCATGGACGATTAGGGCTGCCGATTGACTTGACTGCCAGTATCCTAATACTCCGTTTGTGTTGGCTACAACGATGCATCCAACGGTCATTCTTCCGGTCTCCTTGATGGACGAAATCAAGGGGCTGCCTGAGAGTACTATATCACTTCGGTATGCTTCTAATCACCGCAGGGGGCGCTGGGCAATTTTCGCTAATTGAATAAATCGTACAGGCAGCGCCATTATACCATCTTTCTGGGAAAATATACCGGGTTCGGAGAACCCTGCAATGAGCTAGATGTGTCTATTCGTTCCGACCTCACCCATCACCTCGAACAAAACCTAGAAAACTTCCAAGAGGAGGTAGCCTATGCGTACGATAAGTACGTCGGACAGTGTCCGGACTGGACCGTGATACCAGTGTATGACGCCGTGCTCGGCATTGTCTGCCTTCTCAGCTCTCGTGTATTTGTCGGCCTGCCCCTCAGTCGAGATGAAGATTGGATCCGTGTCTCCACGCAGTACGCTATGGATGCTGGTCACGAGGCTCATTCGCTTTCTGCATACCACCCAATTCTACGGCCTTGGTGGCTCCCTTCCTCGTCAAGAGGATGAAGCAGCACCGGGCCAGTGCACGTAAGACGCTTCAACCTGTGATAGGCCGAATATTGAGCGTTGATTCCAGTTCGGATACTAAGAGCGACACGCAGAGCGGGGACTTGATGCGATATGTCCTGCGCCATTACGAGAGCGAGCCACCGATGGAGCTTCTAGCCCGTGACCAGCTCGTCACTAGCTTTGTTGCCATGCACACAACCACGATCTGCATCACGCAGGCGCTGTTTGACTTGGCCGCCCGTCCAGAATACATCCCATCGCTGCGCGAGGAGCTGGAGGGGGTCATTGGCAAAGGCGGAACTCAGGACTGTTATCTGGACAAAGAATCCGTGGTCAAATTGCGCAAAATAGATAGCGTCGTGCGCGAAAGCCAGCGCATGAACCCTCCAGGGCTGGTGTCCATGCTGCGGAAGGTTATGAAACGCGACGGACTGAAGCTGTCGACAGGCCAAATTATCCCTCAAGGCAGTGTGGTAGGCTTCTCCGCCCATGCTATATCTCGCTCTTATCCCAATGCCGATGAATTCGATGGCTTCCTGTTCGCCAAATTGAGGGACACGCCAGTTCAGTCGACCATGCACCAATTGACTAATACAGCCCCCGACCATATCAGCTTTGGCCACGGCAGTCACGCCTGCCCTGGGCGATTCTTTGCGGCCAGTGAGATCAAAGTAATTCTAGGGTATCTGTTGCAGAACTACGATATTCGACTTCTCGATGGGGCTACTAGACTGGAGAGTGTCCACGTCAGGGCAACTGTGGCTCCAGCGCGGGAAAATAATTTTTTCCCGCCAAAGAACGACAATAAATACCAGCAAGGTAGACCACCTAGGCGTTGATAGGATTGTTTAGTATAAATGGCGGGCTACCCCAGCAAGTACTCTACTGACATTATTGAACTCTACCAATCATATTCTGGGCTATACTTCGAAATTATTTTGCCCTTCTTTTCTACCTGCTCGAGTATAGATTTTCCCTAATTTACCTACAACATAGGTATAGGTTTCTCCTATCTTGCCATACTGCGAAGGTGTAGGGGTCGGATACTAAATATTATTAATATTGGTGCCTGAATGATGCCTGATACAGTGTGTATTGTAAAACTATACATGAAGCTCTCAATTAAAGCCTTCTATGTTTATTACTCTTTTCAGTTTTATGAGAAACCCTTCCTCCCTCACGTATTAATGTGATAATGGTTATACGTCTTTTTCCCTGATAGCGCAGCCTTTGACGAATGGCCCAAGTGATTCCGATAGAGACAGAAGGGAAGTATAAAAGCCGAAGATAAGCGCAAGTGCGCGGCCCGCGGTGACCCGAGTGCACCATCCGCCAGCCGATGTAGAGATCCGTGAAGTGTATATGAGAAGATGTAGAGATAAGGAATTAATGGGAGAGGACCTCCTATATATTCACCTTGACACTCACGGTGTTCTGCATTGATTCAACCTACTTCAAACCAACAAGTTTTATTCATTCTTCTACTACATACATCATGTCAAGCTGGAGGAGCCTTCATGTCGGCGTTATTGGTGGAGGAATCGGCGGCATGTCGGTTGCAATTGCCTTGCGTCGTGCAGGACACACCGTGACCATCTATGAAAAGTCGGACTTTGCAGGTGAAGTCGGCGCTTCGGTCTCGTGTGCAGCCAATGGAACCCGCTGGCTACACGAATGGAACGTGGATATCGCCAAGGGTGACCCGGTGGTTTTAAAGAAGCTTATCAACCGTGACTGGAAGACGGGTGAGCCTGTCAGTGTGTACGACCTTGACGATTATGAGAAGCGCTGGGGATATGTCTACAACATGTTCCATCGCCAGTACATGCATGCCATGCTGAAGGATTCGGCACTGGGCGAGGGTGAAGGAGTACCAGCAACTCTCAAAGTGAACCACCGGGTATGTTCATCACTAGAATCAGTTTAAAACCAACCGTGTGCTAATATTACCTGGGATTTAGTGCCGCGATATCGATCTGAAGACGAGTACAGTCGTCTTCGAGAACGGCGAGGTCATAACTCATGACCTAATCGTCGGTGCAGACGGAATTGGCTCAGCGGTTCGAGGGATTATTGGAATCACACCAGAAAAGCGAGCCTCTGATCAGAGCTGCTTGCACACCAATGTCAAAACCGAGGATGCCATCAGGCTCGGCCTGGTGAACTACTCCGAGGATAGCGCACTGGAGTACTGGGGTGGACAGGAAGGCAAGTGGGATAAGATTGTTCTGTCACCCTGTAACGGTGGCGAGCTTCTGTCGTACTACTGCTTCTTCCCGCGCGAGAAAGGTGACTATTCAACACAAGCGTGGGGGGCTGAAGACCGCCCCGTTGAGGAACTCCTCGCCCCATACCCGGAACTCGATCGACAAGTGTTTGAGCATCTGAAGATCGGGGCAGAGATCAAGCCTTGGCGCCTCTGGGTCCACGACCCGTACCCGTATATCCAAAGCGGTAACACCTGTCTCTTGGGGGATGCTGCACACCCGATGATGCCTCATCAAAGCCAAGGAGCCTGCATGGCCATCGAAGATGCGGCAGCACTTGGGCTCTTGTTTGATAAGCGTTATTTCTCAGGGGATATTGCTCAAGCTCTTGCTGTTTACGAGGAGATACGTCTGCCTCGTGCCACAAGGGTGCAGGAAGCAGCAGCCAAGGCGGCTTACAATATCAACGAGCGGATTGGTGAGCGACAGTCTTGTTTCATAAAGTTGCAGTGCATTCCCTTCTGACCAGCGCATAGGCTTCTCTGTCAACAAAGATGTTCCCACGTACCAAGTCGAAGATGCGAAGAAGGTTCTTACTATCGAGGAGATGAATGCGTGAGTTTGACCCACTTCAAGTGTGGGGCTATACTGACAATGACTAGTTATGATATGCATAAAGATATTGAAGAGAAACTCGCCGCCAAGCGTGGAACAACCTATACCGAGAAATTCCTTTGTGGACTTCCCGTTGGACTTGAACTACCGAACGGGATCACGATCGGCGCAGTTGGCGCATAATTCAAGTGATTTTCTGAAACAGGGAAGCAGTCATTGGCTATGTTTTATCATTTAGTTTGGCTTGTGTTGATTAAGATGTTTGTACGTTGCCGCTAGTCTACGTAGTCATGAAACAATGAATACCTAGTAAATACCAAAGTCGCGTGTATGACCCACCCATATATACATTTCTAGAGCCAATATACATAATAATAACAATAATCTACATCAATGGGCGGATATAATCCTGCCAAGAATCCTGCTGAGCTTAGCCCGGAGTCGATTGTTGCGGTCACCGAGGTTCTCGGAGGGAGATGTACCGACCCCGCGATAGCAGTCTACAGTGGAACGGGGAAATGCAGTTTTACCAGGACAATATTAGAATGAGAAAGCAATATTCATCTGTAGTAATTTAATATTGTACTATTATGTAGACCAACCAAGCTACATATGTACACCTACTATTTTAGACTATCGTATACATAGAAACATGGGTCGTGGGTCTGCTCACAAATTAATGTATATGCTACAGGTAGCTATCAATGTACTACGTATGTACTACGTATGTATGTATGTAGGCATCAGAAAAGCAGTTGATAGGAACCAAAGTTGTTCAATTTGGATTATATACAAAACGAAAATCATGTATCATCATTTCATTGGATTGAATCACTCAACTACTAATAATTTATTGGTTTCTCTTTTTCGTGGGAAGTTTTTTTTTCTTTTTTTTTTTTAGAACAGAGCATCGCCCAGGCGGTAGTGCACAGTCTTGACCTGGGTGTAGTTCTCAAGAGCATACGAACCGAGCTCACGGCCAATGCCGGACTCCTTGAAGCCACCGAAGGGAGCCTGGTAAGAGATCATGTTGTAGTTGTTGATCCATACGGTGCTACAATAGAGTTAGCTTTGTTACAGCAGTGCACTTGATCGAATAAAACATACCCAGCCTTGAGAGCGTTAGAAACACGGATGGCAGTGTTGATGTTCTTGGTGTGAACGGCAGCAGCGAGACCTGAATACAGTTAGGATAATATTTCAGGGTTTCACGAAGGATGCAAACAATACATACCGTAGTTGGTGCCGTTACCAATGCGAATAGCATCGGCCTCATCCTTGAACTTGGTGACAGCGATAACGGGGCCGAAGATCTCCTCCTGGGCGATCTTCATGTCGGGAGTGACGTCGGTGAAAACGGTGGGTTGGATGAAGTAGCCCTCAGTACCGTGGCGCTCACCACCCACGGCGACGGTGGCACCCTCGTTCTTGCCGTGGTTGATGTACTCCATGATACGGTCGAACTGGAGCTGCGAAACCTGGGGACCCTGGAAGGTGTCACCCTCGAAGGGGTTGCCGAGCTTGTTCTGAGCGGCACGCTCCTTGAAGCGAGCGACAAACTTGTCGTGGATGCTCTCCTGGACCAGCAGGCGAGAACCGGCGCAGCAACACTGGCCGTGGTTGAAGAAGATACCGAAGTTAGCCCATGAGATGGCGTTGTCGATATCGGCATCCTCGAAGACGATGTTAGGAGACTTGCCACCCAGCTCGAGAGTGACCTTCTTCAGGTTAGACTTAGCGGCGGCCTGCAGGATCATACGGCCGACAAGGGTGGAACCGGTGAAGGCGACCTTATCAATGTCCATGTGGCTAGAGATGGCGGCACCAGCAACACGACCGAAGCCGGAGATAACGTTGATGACACCGGGGGGAAGCCAGCCTCAACAATAAGCTTAGAGGCGTACAGACCAGACAGAGGGGTCTGCTCAGCGGTCTTAATGATCACGGTGTTACCGGCAGCGATAGCGGGTCCAATCTTCCAAGCCCACATAAGAATAGGGAAGTTCCAGGGGATGATCTGACCACAGACACCAACGGGCTCGTGGCGGGTATAGGAGAGGGTCTCGGAGTTGGTGTCAATGGTCTGGCCAGTGATTTTATCGGCCCAGCCACCGTAGTAGCGCAAGCAGCCAGCAGCATTGGCAATATCGACCTTGGCCATGGTGACAGCCTTACCGTTGTCGAGAGCCTCAATGGAAGCCAGGGTCTCCATATCACGCTCGAAGAGGTCGGCCAGCTTGGTAAGCATACGGCCGCGGTCCGAAGGGGTCACCTTCTTCCAGGAACCCTCGAAGGCCTCGCGGGCGGCCTTGACAGCGATGTCAACATCCTTCTCGGAAGCCTCGTAGACGGAGGTGATGGGCTTTTCGGTGGTGGGGTTCAGGGTTTCGAAGGTCTTGCCGTCAACACTCTTGATGAATTCGTTGTTGATGAACCTGAAACGAGGAACCAATTAGCAATTTGGGGTTACTGATCCAAGAGAGGGGTAAAAAGCATACAAGCCGAGGGGCTGTTCATAAGTGACATTGGGAGTCTTAATGGTAGTGGAGAGCGACATGGTTGCACAGAACGGGTATCACAAATAGATGCAAGAAAGAGAAAGCGGAGGGGGGATCTCCAAGGTTTTTATATATACCTAGGTAACTTGGCAACTTCCAAGGTTATTTCGCGTCTTCGGTTTTCCCTTGGCTTTCTTGACCCGTGGACTTTCTTGATGCGGGGTCAACGCCACGTGAACCACTTTTTTCTGTCATGAAACGGTATGGATACAGCAGCGACCGCTTTCGCCTTCAAGGTTGGACAATGCAGAGTAGTTTTTTCAAACCCTAGTCACATGATTCTTCTAGGCCGTATTTGGTTAGCTCCGTATTGAACAATCCGTCATAAAACCGAATGGTATAATACAAAACGAAGGAAAGGCTAAGTATTGTAAGTAGCAATTTACTATTACAGCTCTAAGTGACAATACCAGACTTATTATTGACGTTGTTGCAACTCTTAGCTATAAAAAATCCTGACCTACTCAAAGCTCGCCCGAAAGCAAGGTTGATCTCTAGAAACAGATATCTATAATACGATAATACTTATAATATAACACCTTGGTTACTTATTCTCCTCGATAGTGACCACAAAAGCTAAAGTATTGGCAAAGGTAGAAAATCCTAGGAATCTCGACATTCTTTTTACAGCCATTAGGACGGGTTGTGTTTTTGTAGATACTGCGCCGAAGCCAGCACGTAAGTACGAACAAGGTGCAGCACCTGTTCAATATCCACGTATTCGTTGGCCGCGCTTACATTGTCACCGTTAGGCCCATACCAGAACCCTGGGATCCCACGATATCTCCAATACCGGAGATCAGAAATCGCAATGTCAGGAGTAAGCTTAGGCTTAGGCCAACCAAGCTGCGTGACAGTATTCTGGAGGATGACTGGCATCTCGTGATCTGTGGTTGATATGTCCCCTATATCGGCCCCTTCCAACTCAATACAAGCTTCTGGATATCGCCCGACTATAGCTTGGGCCTTCTTAAAGACCACCTCTGGATCCATACCAGTAGGTATGACAACAGTGACTTCAAAGAAACAATCAGGCGAAATAACAGATGGAGAGTTGCCGCCTGCGATAGTGCCAACATTCACTGAAATAAGGGAAATCACTGCCGCGCTTCCTTCTCCGTACATTCCATCGTACCATGCTCGATACTGCGCATCTTCGAGTAGCATCTTAATTGAAGTGGGGACTTCAACAGGAATATTCTCCAGTTCGTCCAGATCGTGAATGATGTCGGTAGCGATACGGATAGCACTAGGGCTGTGGTTGGGATAACCAGAGATGGCACCGCGGGTCGCAATACTGACATTGAACTGTAGGTAGCCCTTGGAGGAGAATGCAATAGCCTCCGTGCCACTTGGCTCGGGGGACAGAACACAGTCAGCTTCCATCTCGCTCGGAATTTGAGTGAACATATGTCCAGTCCCGCGACCCATACCAGTCTCCTCGTCTGATGCGAGGGCGAGGGATAATCTTCCAGATAGGTACTGTCTTAACTCAAACAGATAGTAATATGCAAAGAGAATGACGGTAACACCGGCCTTCATATCACTGGTGCCTCGGCCCCAGACACGACCGTCAACAATTTTGCCACTCCACGGGTCATCATGCCATCCCGGCTCATCTCCAGCCGGCAAGACATCAAGATGTCCGCTCAGCATCAAGTGCCGCCCCTCTGTTTCCATAGGGATCGTAGAAAGGATATTCGGCATTGACTCCTCAGCTGTAACTCTCTTAGAGAAGAGGTCCCTAGCGGAGAGAAACTTCTCCACCAAAATCATCGCCTCTCGAGTGTCGCCAGGTGGACTCGGTGTCTGACATTGGACAAAGGCAGAGACCAGTCTAGTGATAGCTTCCTTATCGCGTATGATCCATTCGTCCACTTTTTGCGTGATGTGCTCCATATTGAAGGTACTGAAATAGAGTCTGTTGATGGTACTAGGTATTTTCTCTCGTCAGGGATCTGATCAATGAATAATATAGGGTGTCTTACAAGGAACGATGTAAACTCAGGGGTGTTGCGAGCAAGCAGAATGCCGTTCGATAATTTTTATTAACTAGTTGCAGTCGCATTCCAACCTAGGCAATGATCGAGAGGATATAACAATGAAAAGTTCCTCGTTGAGACTTTATACTTATAATTAAATATAACCATTGACTAATATATAGCCCGATAGCTCCACCATAGCAGAATGCTGTTTCTCCATTCGTTGGAATACTAGAGTCGATTACTATATGGAGTCCGCGGGCACCGAGTATTATATTAAGAAACGGCTATCCTTTTAAGCTCTCATAGCACGGCACTGAGATTTTTGAAGAGAAAACGTTAAAAAAGTATTATTTTAGTAGATTAAAAGGTAGTGCGAGAGAATATACTGTAACAAGATATTAACTAAATGTTGAGTGGCCGGCATTTCATTCCCCTCACACTAACAAGCGACCGTCAACATGATCTGAGATGATCTAGCTGTACATGGGGTCGGGGAGTTTATATCTTTTTTTAACATGAAATCCTATAGTTTTCCATTGGTTTGGTTGGTTTGGATTGAATCTTCCAGTCCAAGGTTGCGTAACGATGACTTATCAGTCCAGGCCCCTAATTCTAGGTAGACTCTTGTATCTTCCATACTGATATTTTAAACTCCTGTTTTTATTACCTGGTTAGGTACAAAACGTTTTATTTACACCCTATCTACTTATGGGTTAGCATATCATGTGATTAGGGTTTGAACGGTGCTCTCTCTGTTCCCGACATAGAAGGCGATACTGGACTCTACTGTAATTTGGTATTGTCACTTTGTTACCGTACACTTGGAGGCGTTGGAGCTTCGTTTCCATAATGTAATTATGTACATATATATATCCAATGTATATATATGTGCAGTCTACTGAAGATTATCTTACATTTATCTATAGTACATGCAGTCACATTCCTATCATTTCTTATGTACCTATGTATGTACTGAGTATCGGAGTCTTTCCTACTCTGTATATTGCCCCTCCTTTCTTTTTTCTAAAATACAACCTTAGAAGGTCCTTGTCTTCGAGGTACATATTAGCTCCATCAACCGGGGGCTTGGCGCAGAAGCATAGACGTACTATGTTGTAAACGGTGTACTAAGGCCCGTCTCGGGTCTCGGGTTAAAGTCGACCTCGGGAGGTAACTACCTACCTAGGTACATGTAGGTAAGCTGATCTTTATATTAATCCCCGGCAGAATTTCCGAGCTGGTACAAGTGCGTCCGTTATACATAGTTTATGTACGAGTTTATCTCAAGTACCATCATGTTTTACCCTTCCACTAAAATCCCCAACGCCCTTTTTTTCGGACGGGCGAAAAGAGGGGCAAGTGGGCCTAAAATGTGATCACCGTCATGTCTCCGTACGCGGGCTAATATCTCCCCGATGACACTGCCAGTGGGGGGTAAGGTAAATGTATGTTTTAAATCGGCCGAGAATAAGTCTTCATTTTGGAGATTATTGCTGAGACTGAACTTCAGGGGAACGTAAGGGTCACATGACTTCCGTATTGGGAAATAGTACTCTTAAGTAAAATCCTCTGAAACCCCAGAAAACTGGGGCAAACCTGCATGCTGTATTACCTTCGTAATCGCCACGATAACACGAAGCCGCAGGTTATTATCGACCCCTTCCTTATCCTCTAGAGCATGAACCATTCAGCCTAGGCTACGACCTCGGAACTCGAGAGTCCGGCCCAAAGTCACGACCCGACGCAAGGGTTACTCTTGAGATACACTCTTTATTGTATGAATTCAATGTATATGCTACAAATCTCGCGCGCTACCATTGCCCCACCCGGGTCATTGAATCATCTCTTGTAATTCCACTTGAAACACCGACCATAAATCATCAACGGACCCGATCAAAATGTGACTGAAAACTTTCAAAAACACGAAGAGGATCGACTGTAAAACCATATCCTTTTTACAGACTTAGATTTACTAAGTGAATCCGCTATTATACCAAGATTATTCGCTAGTATTTCACGTATCACTCCCATGTCTTTGTCGGGATTCGATTCCAAACCTTGCAATTCTGTAGGATACTAACGCGAAGAGATATGCCGCGATCCGGTGACCGTCTCTAGGAAAAAGCATCGAACCACTCGACTATCGCATCCACAAGCTGCGACGACACGTTGTTTTTCGTCATTTGCTCTGTCACCAACAGTTCCAGTGTGTACAAGGCCGAGATACCTTGTGGTCAATCGGTGCACTACCTCGCGATTCCAAACAGCCCAATAGTGTCTCATGGGAGATGGAGTTGATCAATTGAGACTGGAGGGATTCTATGATATAGGACTTATCCGCGGTAGTATTGCACTTTAAAGAACTTGAACTTGACAAAGGACGAGCCGGGGAGGATTTCTTTTCTTTTGTTCATTCAACCAAATTCTTGTATATGCTTCACCCAATGGTTTACGAAATTATGGATGACAATGACGTTTATTTCCGAGGTATCAAAATCCGGAGGCAGGCAAACATATCCTTATATAGTATCTCGCGTAACTACGTATATAAGCCGTTCACAGAGGTCTTTTTCTGTCTTTCTTTTTTCTTTCAAATTCGTGGTGTCGGTGAGGTCATTAGTAATCACAGAGCAATGATTTCATCCACTGTGAGATTGAATGAAAGCAGATAAATGGCTTATCGCTGAAAGTCAGCGACTGGGAGAGTTTCGCAGATCATATCCTCGAGCATTGAAAGAAGGCTTGCACCCTGAAGCAAGTTTCCCAGGAAGCACATAGAGGTGAAGCGGATATTGAAAATATAATAATATTCAATAGTATATAAGCACAACCGTCCAATGCAAGCCAATAGGGAAAACTATAGAGGGTTGTCACTTAACAAGAAAGTGAGACTAGCCCCAGTATCATCACCACTGGAGTTAATATGGGACCTTCAAATTACACCTTTGCTTAGATGAAAATCCCTGAATTTGAAGTTACGAAACATATATACAATGACTAGAGGCTCCTGATAGACTCAATAGGTCATATCATTGAATAACCATGTAAAGGTGGATACCATTCTCATAGATGGTCAATGGCTGGATGTCGCATCAGTTGTCGCCACAGCGAGCTCAGGGGAGATAAAGGAAGATTTCAATAAAAGTAAGTGAAACGGAAGTATCATAAATTCATACAGACTGGGGAGGTATCAAAAGAAGCAAAGGAACCAACGGTGTTCATTAGATAGGGCACGATTTGCTTGCGGACATCTTGATTTAGCCCATTGGAAAGCCTTACAGTGCGTGAACCTGGTCCCACTAAATTTAATGGGCTTATGGCTAGGACCGTTCACTTGTTAGCATTCCCTAAACCGCATCAAGAGCTTTGATCGCTGTGCGGCGTGCCTCTACTCAGCACCTGCCCGGGCAGGTAGGCAAGATTAATTCTTCGTCAGCACCCACTCACGCACCCATGTGCAATTACAAGACGGGGGGAAAAATGCAAATGCGAGGACTCACCACTAAGGTACACGGGTTGAATGTCTAATTGGCAATATTTTCAAAAACAACTAGCTTGTTAGTGGACCGACACGGCTGTATGAGTATCCGTGAAGGCCCCGGGGTCCGCGGACCCCGGGACTTTCTTAGATCAATATAAATATCACTTAATGACTGTCAGCTATCCTTCACTATAGCATCATTATTTTTGCAGAAGGAAAAAAGCACACTATCCAATGGCGGATCCAGTTCAGTTCACCAATACCGCAACCTCAGTTTCTCACAACTATTATCCACCTACCATACATCTACCCCAATATGTGGACAATGAAACCCCTGCAGTTTCGATAATTATTCAATTCAGCTTTCTATGGGCAGCTGTATTGGGAGCAGCCTTGATCATCATATGTCGTGTGCGACCGACTGCCAGTAAATCAGATAAGCTTGCTTTCGTTTGGATGTGCCTGAGTAAGTTCTACATTCTCCTTGGCCATATGGGAACTTTGAACATAAGCTCACTGATATACAAAAAAGCGGGATTCATCCATTTGTTTTTTGAGGCATACTTTGTTATAAATCATAAAACACTTGCAGGCTCACAAGAACTATTCGGCCAGCTATGGAAGGAATATTCTCTTTCCGATTCTCGTTACTTGACATCCGATGCGTTCTTAGTCTCTATGGAGTTTGTTACTGCGGTAGGCTCACATCTCTCTAGTTCGGGTATTGAACTTACCTCTTACTGACTATCTTCTTAGTTCGTTTGGGGCCCTCTTGCCTTCTATATCGCATATTGCATTACAGTACAGCATCCCGCACGTTATTCTCTACAGCTTGTGATTTCCGTGGGTCAGGTATATGGCGATGTCCTTTACTATGCAACGAGCTTGCTTGAAGTCTCGTACTGTCGACCAGAAAGATATTACTTTTGGTTTTATTACTTCTTCTTCAATTTCATCTGGATTCTTGTTGGTTGCTGTTCGTATTTATTCCCCATGTGTTGTATTTGAGTTGCTGACATATTTGTCTAGATTATGCGAGCCAGAGCATTACGGAAATAACGAAGACTTTCGCGAAAACTTCACTCAAGACGAAACTCCCCTGAGCCGTCCCCCGGGGGCTATAATGCTGATTCCTATAGATTGTTGAAGTAGGGCAATATTGTTGCCAGTTTTGATACTGTATTATCCTAAGCTACGCAATCTAACGTACTGTGATACCCTACTTGTGACGAGAAGCCAATATAGTCATGATTTTAAATATGGTCTTAGATCCTGAATTTGTCTATATACAGATATGTATATCTAGAGCTATTGCAATTGACATGGGTGGCTGCTTTGACTACTTCCGAGGCTTGATTCCAGTCGTAGGCTCGACATAATCGAAATGACCCAAGCCCGCGAGGAAGTACACGTGCTGTGGACCATGGGGCATAAGGCCAGCCAAGTTGAGGAAGTCGTGTGGGAAGCCAAGATCAAAGTCGTAGCCTTTGCCAACCTCTGCAACATCCTCGGGAGTAAGCTCTAGGCTCAAGGCTGCGACATTGACCTTGAGATGAAAGACTTTGTTTCCGCCAACCATAGGGAAGATATACGGAGCCTGAACCGGTTATTCAAAGAATGGTTTATGAGATTAATGCGCTTTTACCTTCTGCGGTGCATAGGCGAGCGCAACGGACGTAAGAGGGACTTAATGGCGCTTAGCGACAGCATCCAAGGCAGCCGACACCTGTTCTTCGCGGCTCGTCTTAACATGAGACGTTTGACGACCACCTTCCTTAGGAGCTACATCAGATGAGCGGAACTATCCTACAGTCATTAATAAAAAAATAAAAATAAAAGTTCATGGTAGAGGAAGACTTACCACTGCCGAGCACATCCCACGAGTGAATAGCCATGCCCTCATCCCGAGCCATAGGGATGATATCACGCTCGAGATCGCGCATCATAGCCGAATACCGACCCTGGTAGACGGAGAACTGACGTAGACCATACTCGCGCGCATAAGCATTATCCTTGGTAATGACCCAGGCAGGCGTGTCGCTGATCCCTAGATATAGCACCTTGCCCTGTTGCACGAGGGTATTGAGTGATTTCATCAGCCCAGGGATAGAGGTAGCAAATTCCCACGCATGAACGCAGTATAGATCAATATGACTGACCTGAAGGCGCTTCAGACTGTCGTCGACAGCCACACGCATACTCTTAGTGCCCATGCCACCGTAGTTGCTCTGCTGCACGGGCTTACCGAAGATCGGGCTCAGTGTTTACTTGGTTGCGAGCACGATCTCAGGCCGTCAGCCTGTCTTTTGCAGCCACTCACCGATCCACTCTTCGCTCTGTCCAAATTGGTACATATTGGCGGTGTTGACGAAATTACCCCCTAGATCGTAGTAGGCGTCTAGCAGCTCGAATACCTACTACGTTGTACATTCACCTATCATGCCCTTCCAGTTATCACCAAGACCTAGACAACAATTTATTATTATGCCTTTTGATAGGAAACGAAAAGCAGAGTAACGAACCCCTCGGGACTGTTGAGCAGCAGCGGGTAGTCGCAATTCCACTTGTGGCGCTCCACATTATCCCAGTCGCCCATCGGCAAGGCAATGTTGTCTAGAAAGATAACGACACCTTCAGCTCCGCGTCAGTAGAAGGGTTCACCAGAGGTGCCTTGAGTCACGCCACGGACGAGGGGGTGGCGGAGCTCGGTGATCTGGATCAATGGCATAAATGCCTTGCCTACAGGGCACGGTCGTAGATGGGGAGAAGAAAAACCGGGTGAAACACAGCGAGAAGTTAAAGGGATGATGGGAGAGGGATTATACAGAACCAGTCCTCAGGGTAAGAAAGGAGTGAAAGTCCTCAAGGATGCAATTATTGCACTATTATTCCATCCAATATCCGATATGGTGTAGTGGCTAACATCGCCGTCTCTCACACGGCAGCCGGGGGTTCGATTCCCCCTATCGGAGCTTCTATTTTGCAACTTTTTTTTGTCTTTTTCTTTCCATTTTTCCTTTCATTTTTCCTTTCATTAATTGAATCTTAATGTTTTATGTGTCTTTGATCTTGTTCCAGAATGAGAATTTCTTTGGTAGCTCCCGAGGCCCTGGTGGACTCCATGAGTCACCGAGGCCAAGCCACAATCACATTCTGAGTCATTGGCACCCTACCCCGGGGCCCGGGGGCCAAAACCTATGTATGATCCTATCACTAGAAGCCATACGACACCACTCCATTTATGACTATACGTGAATCATTCCAATGTTTCATCTCCAGCTGCACGGGGCTGAGGCTCGCAAACGTGAAATCAAGATGGGGGAATATGTACGATTATGGTGATATATATAACTACTATATAAGTCACTCCAGTTTCCAGGTTAGGTAGTGGAAACCAACTCGAAGATCCCGGAATTCTTAAATCATTGAAAAGCATGGCTTTAAATAACCCGAGCGAAACATATGCCAATATGACTACGGGACAAGAGGCAGCCCGATTCCTATCAGAGTCAACAATCTCGCCTCGAAAGCGAGATCAGCGAAGCGTTTCACCTGAATATGACCCCAAGGCTGGCGAAAACAGACTACGCCCGGCTGGAGGTAGGTAGTTAGGTTGAAAAATGTATATATCGCCAAGTTCGACAATCTGACAACTTATAGATATCATCAATCGCATTACTTGGGATTCGGCGTTTGAACGCGGTAACTATATCATTGGATTCGTGGACCGATTTGAAGGACAATTGGAAATCACCATGGGAAGTTGGAAGAAGGAGACCACCGATGAGGAATTCATTCCACAGCACCGGGTGTTGTATATCAGACATACCAATGGGGAGATTGTTTGGGACCGAAGGAGACGTATTGACAAAATCTTTTTGAGTGGAAACTCGGCCTTCAGCGAATTGGCATTTCTTGCCTGAAGTTGCACCTTTGTGCCTTCGCATGTTCACATCGTCGTACCTTCCGTCATTTCTTTTGTTTACTTTTCTGTCTCGTCCCTTCCTTGCAAGGTCCTGAGGGACACCCGTACAGGTTCTTGTCTCTGTCATCTTATAACATTTCAACTTTCATCACCTCATTACTCAACCCTAATCATCCCATAAGATGGACCATTCCAAGAAGAAATCGTCTTTACCTCGCTTGACCACCAACATTCCCCTACTACAAAAACCCCCTAATGCATTGTATAATGCCATACCAAACCCTCTCGATTCCAGCGCACCCCCAATCATCATGCCCGAGAAGCCAGCGAGAACTTCATCAATGTTCAAGAAGGAAAAGCACGACGAGGAGAACATCGTGCCCATCACACGTTTTGCGTCAGAGAGCATGCCAATCTATCTTTCCCAGAAAGGTGTGGACGATTCCCCGTTAACAAAGGAGAAAAAGTTGTACTACGAAGACGCATTTACGGCTCGTGGATCGCATAATTCCCCCAAGGACCGCGTAACTCATGAATCTGTTGTTGTTGTTGAGCTCAAGACCAATACCAAAGTTTGTGACGTGCTGACATCTGCTCGGTGATCGCTCCCTACTAATCCACCAACTAGGCAAAGGATGATACACCCAAGTTACTGTCGGATTTTGCCCATTTCCTTGCCCAGGTCTACCAGCGTCCGGAAACATCCATGCTAGTTACTATCGACCAGAATGCTGACCTGCTTTTCGGAAATACCTCCGGCTCGGCGTACCTGTTGAAGATCACAGCTCTCTCGAGTCTGATCGGGCCGTTGACCAACCTCCGCAACACTGGCCTAATCCAGTCAACCATTCAAGATATGTTTGGCATTGCCCCCGACAAAGGGGTGTTAATTTACACCCCAGCTAGCGAAGACAATCTTGCAACCAATGGGATGACTGTGAGGAGTGAGATCGATCACCTTGAACGAATTGATTCTAGCAATAGTCCCTCGATCCTCAAGTCTATCTCGCGATCAATGAGCCGTCGTATCAAATCGAGCAGTGGCAACAGTGCTCCAATCTCTCTCACTTCAGTTATGAGTCCTGATGTCGCAATCCCTACTTCAACTTCGCCCGTCGCCCTTGCTTCAGGTCTGGCCCCTCTGCCGAAGCCACATGAGACAGATGAAAAAGAGCCGATGGCCTCACCAAAGAGCGAATCAATCAAGCAGGTCTCATTCAAGGACGAGAACTGTGAACGAACCTTGAAGAAAAGAGAGAGCTTGAAAAGTTTCGTTAACCGTCGTTTGGGCGAATTGGGCGACCTGACCACAAAGAAGCCATTCACAGCCACAAAGGGAAAGAAGGATTGACTTACAAAGGCTCTGTTTGAGAATCACAAAGTGCAATGGATGATGTATTTGATTGCGTTGGGGTCTCCTCTCAATAGGGCTTCGGCATGTGGCTTCGCTTTATCAAACTATCCATGGATTCATTCTATATTATTATACCATGCATCCTTGGCCATAGTGTGTCGAGTTCGAGTCTTTCTCTTAGCACAAAATCGATTTAGATGACCGCTTGTCAATGTAGTGAGTATTTCCCCCTTTTGCTTCCTTTCCAAGGGTTCTATATATGTATATCCTTTTGTTTTTTGAAGTGGTTAAAGATGCGTTGCTTGCGAGCTTCACGTGAGACCGTGGTAGTTCGGACGATAAAATACCTAACTCTTCCTCTATTATTCTCTCTTGAACTCTTTCCCCGATACTATTATCACTTCCCTCAACCTTTCTCAGGGAGCATGAGAAAATCCCAGTTTCTTCGTTTGCTTTCTCCGTCTACCACACAATATCATGTCGGACGCAGGCGATAATCAGGTTGCAGCGATTGATCGCACTGACAGCGATGAGTCGTTGGTATTGATGACATCGTCTTTGCCTGCCGTCAGCTTTGTCCAGGAGACCCCCGGCGATCTGTTCGATGCCCCCAATGGCGCTGCTCTAATCCGTGAGAACCCCACATTTAGCGTTTATTATTATTAAAAAAAATCCTGACTAACCTAATCAATGTAGATGCGTGCAACTGCCAGGGTGTCTGGGGTGCAGGCATTGCCCGTGCATTTCGTGAGCGGGTTAGTCGATCAATAATCACTCACTTGATGCGACAATCTAGAGCTAATAAGACGATGTTTGTTTTTTTTAGTATCCCGGGGCCTACGAAATCTATCGCAACCACTGTCTCATTTATCGCGACCACCCTGTCACCCACACCATCACCGACCTACGAGACGATGAACCGCAGCCCTCTCTCGTTGTCCACTGTCCCCTTGGTACCGCACTCATAATTCCACCACAACAGAGTGACTTCCTCCTACATCGCCGTCGCCATTGGATAATCTGCCTCTTTACCTCGGAATATTATGGCAACCGTGTGGATCCGGAGGACATGGTTGTTAATAGCACTTTTGCTGCCCTACAGGACCTGAGTGGACAGCTACAAGTTCGTTCCCAGCAGGCCTCTGAGACTGGTAATGAGCGACCCCGCAGACTCTACTCTAGCCGCTTCTGCGCCGGTCTTTTCAACGTTCCTTGGGAACGCATTCGTAAATTGATCGACATAGTCGGTCTGCATGTCAATGTGTACCACCCCTTTGAGGCCGGCAACCGCCGCGTTCGCCCCGTTCGAATGGCGCGTCCCAGCGATATTGACCTGGACTGAGAGAATCAAGGTATCTACCTCGTCTGCATCACCAAAGGCTTTGGCTCGTGGGTTTCTACCTGGTGTGTTGAGGAGCGAGGGTTTAACGCATCACTCTTCATTTGATGAAACTCGAGACTAGTAGCCATGGAAAGCATGTACTTAACTTTGAATAAACAAAAACAAACACACACAACCAAAAAAAAGAGACCGCAGAAATGAAAAAGAACATCAAGCCTATGGCAACTAGAAAAGTAGGGTCTCCCCTCATCACCTGACAGCGCGTACTGTAGATCGCGCCCGCGTTGGGGTGTTCCCCAATTTCCCCAATATCCCCAATCACCCTCACCATTGCTGCTTGCGATTCCCCATATCGCCCATCGCATACCTGGTGCAATTACTTAGGATACCAAGATGCCTGGCGAACCTCAACCAGCTCAAAAGCGCCCACGTCTCCCCTTCAAACCTCCCAGTCGCACGACTAGCGCGGGACCATCCAGCTCCACGCCTAAGGCCAAAGGAAAAGCGAAGCAAACCAGCACAAAAGCTTCTGCGTCCACAGCCGTGCCCAAAAAAACAGAACACAAACCTACGACCCAAAGCAAGGCTGCAACCCAGAAAAAATCCACAAATATCGGGAAACGCCCCCGACCCGATTCCCCGGCAGCCAATGCCGCCTCCGAATCCGAATCCGAATCCGAGTCCGAGTCCAATGGATCGACCCGCAGCCGCTCTCTCTCGCTCTCTCAAGAGCCGGATTATATCCTTGCTGAAATAACAACTACAAACCAAGCAGAGGATGTGACTTCGAGCGACCCGAAAATACCATCCAAACTGCTCACACGCCTGCTGCACCAGCATTTTCAGAATGAGAAGACCAAGGTCGCAAAAGATGCCAATAACGTTGTTGCCAAGTATATTGATGTTTTTGTGAGGGAAGCCATCGCCCGAGCTGCTTATGAGAGGGCTGAGTCAAATGGAAATACCGGGGGCAGAAGTCTCGGAGACGGGTTCCTCGAGGTAAGTCTTCATTCTTTTATCCTCCAATTGGCCTATCCTGGGTATTCTGATTGGTGTTATAGGTTGAAGATCTTGAGAAAATGGCCCCACAGCTCACGATGGATTTCTAGCCTATGCATCTCTTCTACAAAGGGTCACGGCGTTGCTTCAAGTTCATCATGTATTAGGGCTTGTTGTTTATTGTTCAAGATACCACAGAATCAGCAGCACACATGCAACACTTTTAATCCAAACATCTTCAAACGCAAGCGGCCTGCAAGAGTGAAATATCCCTCGGGTTCATATACTCAGGTGGCTTCCCCACGGTATGGTCCTCCACAAAGGGTGGCACAGCCCCGAAGCCATTCGCATTGTGAAACAGTGCAATATCTCCGTTCACCCTCTTCGACAACCACGCATTCGCCACATAGGCCGTGTTCCTTTTGCTTAGATGAACAACAGCAACGGGGAGCTTGTTCTGCTCGGGCAGATGGCCGAGCTTGGCGTCGTAGGCCGTGTGGCAGATGTCGAAGACGAAGAATACTCGCGTCCGCCACTTCTGGGCTGCCACTAACTTTGTTGCTGGGTGGGCTTCTTGTGGGATGTAAACATGGCTTGATTTGAGGAGGCGGATGGCTTTTGGTAGGAGGGCCTCTGGGTTGTTCTGGGCTTTGGATATCTGAGAACTCCGCTGCGAGACGATGACTAGGACTCGAAGGGGGTTTCCCTGGGACATGATGGACTGGAGATGTGAGGAGTAGTCCCTTGGGAGGTTTGCCTGGATGGGTTCTTACCGAGCTAGACAAGACTGAATGTTGTGGATTGTCTCTACGCCTTTTCAGTAATTTCTAGAGAGCGCACTGCTACATACGGAGATTTCTCAGGGTCCTCGAACAGAGTTTAAATATCTTTTTTCCCCCTTTCTCTTTCTTCACCTAAGAGACACATGGGGGCAAAGTCGGTGTCTGACCTGGACTAGATCATAACCTTCCAATGGCCCGACAGTCCGGTCGTTCAAATCAGAACATTTTCTAAGGGATGATCATCCGTCACATTGTACAGAGCATGCTGACAGCTAAGTACAAGGGTCTTGCAGCTGGATATCAACGCTGCCGGGTACCTGGTGACTGGGTTGAGAGGTTGGGATGAGACTCGTGTGTCAGTCTAACGTCAAATAATGTACAACGTAGCAAACCTGCAGTATGCATCGGATAGGATAAAATAAAAGCGAGAGAGAAAAAAGATTGAGAATCCAGTTTGATTTGAACGAAAGCTGGATGTCACCAAGAAGGATGTTGTAGTTGATAGTCGACGGAAGGCGGTGGGTGGCTAGTGAAATTTCCCCGCGCGTGTTTGTTCCTTCAACGCGTCAAACCCCAGCCCGAGAAGACCAATCTTTTCGCGATGGATGATGCAACAACCTCCTTGCTCACTGAGCACTTCAGTTACACACCCTTGGTACGTCAATCAAGACTGATACGCATTGACTCGTGCTGCGCGCGCGACCTGCGACCTGCGACTCACCCCTTGCAACTAGGAATATCGCTGACAGCTCCCTAGTCTCTCATAGATGACATTATCAATTCGATCAACAACCTGATCTATCAAGCGATCTCTAGCTTAGAGTCCGGACTCCTCAATACGCCGCCTGAACGACTCGGTTTCTCCCATGATAGCAGTGGTCCTAGTATCGCAGAAACAGACGAGGATGGCAATGTGATTTATCCTGAGGCGAAGCTAGAGATCGAGAATGGACTGCATCAGCTAGAGACGCTGCTAGAGGCCAATGTTGATAAGGCCTTCGACAAATTCGAGATCTATGTGCTGCGCAACATTCTCACGGTGCCCGGGGACTTGCTCTCTTGGGTACGCCTGAAGCATTACGAGGTATGTGGAGTAATCCACAGGTTTTGGAAAAGAAAATATACTAATGTCCCTTGTGGTAGGGTCTCTCTTTCGGATCTTCGCCAGATGCGCCGACGCCAGAAACCATACATGCGCAACGCAAGAAGTTGTTCGAGACGAAGAAACTGAACCGGTCCCTAAAAGAAGAACGCGCTCGAAATGACGCCGTAATCTCACAACTACAATCTATTCTGTCGACAGTCGAAACGGCCAAGGCAGACGGTGTGTCCATAACGGCCGAAGACAAACCAGTGGATTTGTCCTTCTTGACCTCTACCCCAGCTGCACGTCAACTTCGTGTTGGCGTGGATGCTGGGCCGAATGCTAAACCCACACCTCTTACGACCAACACTACTTTCATTCTCTCGCAGCTGCCCACGTTGCAGACGACACTTGAGCATCTCCGGCCGAAATTGGCAGCCCTACCCAATGCAACGGTGCCAATGGAAACCAAGTCCAAGAGAGACGAGAGAAAGGAATACATCGAGAGTAGAATTCGACTCCATCTCGAGCGAGCTGGCCAGCTTGCTATTGGTGACGATGGAAACCCAGTGGTCGCAGGTCGCAGAATCGACATCAGAGAGGCGCACGCCCTTGAAAGCGTCGCAAACATGCTTACGCAAGACAAGCATGTGTAAGAGAACGTGCATGTGAAAAAAATGTTTTGTTCCTACGACTCTATTATTGAATATGTACTGGTCGGGTTACTAAGACCAAGTGATGCTCCATGTCTCTTGGGTCTTTCTGAAGGGGACCACGTCAATCTTGTCTGACTGGAGGATCTCCGAGATCTTCTCGCCCTTTCTCTCGATAGTGATGAATTCCTTCTGCTCCTCTGGGAGGCCGTAGAAGGCCCGTCCGAACTTACTCATGAAACCCTCGACAATTTCTGGCGTGATCTCATCCTCTTTAAGGACACCGTTATCGCAGGCCTGCTCAAAGGCATCAATCACAACCTGAGTGGTGTATGGTTGGGTGAAGACGCCGGCAGCGATCTTCTCGCCACCACGCTTGGATGCCGCAGGGTGCGGGGCGCTGTCGGAGCCGAAGAAGAACTTCGGGTTTCCTGAAGCAGCAGCACGGAGAAGGGCATCCCGGTCGGCTGGAGTCTTGGCAACGGGCTTGCAGAAGCAGAATGGGTCGCCGGCCCATGAGTCAATAATAATGGATAGGTGATGAGCAGTGATTGTACCAGAAACTGTGGGACCGCACTTCTTCACAGCATCCACAGCCGCAGCAGTGGTACAGTGCTCCAGAATGATGCGCAGCTTGGGGAACTTAGAGTGCAGCTCAAAGAGCTTGGGAAGGAATCGCTCCTCCGCGGACAACACTGTCACGTCACCCCCAGAGGGACTTTCTCCGTGCAGATTCAAGATCATATTTTGTCGCTCCATCTCCTCGAAAACGGGGTAGAATTGCGTGTAGTCGACCACGCCGGAAGAGGAGTTGGTCGTCACACCGGCCGGGTAACTCTTGACACCAACAATGCCGCGCTTCTTGGCTTCAATGATGGTCTCCGGGGTCACGGTCTCGTGGAGGTACAGCGACATAAGGAAGTTCACATTCGGCTCGAGGGCTTGGAGGCGCTTCTGGTAGTCCAGAGCACGGTCGACGGTTGTAATGGGTGGCACCAGGTTGGGCTATTGAGCATATTAGACATAGCTCCAAAGACAGAATTTAATTTCCCCAATTAAGAAATTCCCCTTACCATAACGAAAACGGTGTTCACACCACCCTGTCGGATAGTGGGAGTCACCAAATCCATCATTGGACCCTCACGAAGATGGACTATCTTTGGTCAGCTTGCATCTATTAATTCCCCGGAATTGCTTAGTACCATGGAAGTCGGCCGAGGCGGGGAGCTTTACTCCCTGCAGCTTAGAGAGAGGCATGATGAATTCCAAATCAAAACCAAGCTCTAATTGCAATTATATCTCTCTGATATGATATGTTTCAAAAGAGAAAGTCGGATCTTTCACTTTTTTGCCCCGCCATTTCTGAAAAAGTTCTGCCGATGGCGGTGGCGACCCCACAAGCCAGTTACTTCTTGGAATCTTCGACTGTTGGACTCTTGGACTCTTTTGACACCTCGGATTCTTGGAAACAAAAATCATACAAAGACTATAGGGAGGTAAGATCTGTGACCATAAGAAGCTAGGTTGATTTGAAAATAGAAATATCCCAATCTTACCTGCACCATTCTCCTCGCACGGACTACTATGCACAATGGCACGTCTGGCATAGTACTCGGGGAGAACCATTGATATACAAAGACCAAGGCCTAGATTCGTTCAGGGAATACAATAATGCCTCGAATAAACAAGACAAGGATGTGGTGTTCCTGAATCATTATCCTTGCCGCTGGTGGCCCCAAGGCACAATGCTCGGCGCTTCGCCATCACCTATCACAGGTCACCATGACCACCCTCAGGGAAAGTTAGATTTTCCAAAAGACGAATGAGATTAGTTCTTCAACAAGTTCGATGCAAACCCCGCTCAGACTCTATCTTTGGCCCTACTAGGCGCTTCGTTGATGCTTGTTCCCCGATGTGTCTGCCAAGGCTGCATGCTGGCGCCCAGGCAATTATGCTCCGGGGATGCACAAGTCCCAGTTGCAAGGCCACTGTTTACAATTCTAGACAGCCCTCCGAATTTAACCCAGAGCCCCGGGCGAATCAGCGCGGTGGTTTTCCCACCGAGGCGCTCTGCATGACTATATACAGTAATATGGGCTGAATATCGTCTTCGGAGTACGCGCCCATTCGGTAGTTACTTCTGTGATAACACTGTCGCTTGCTAAGCTAGTCCCTGGATCAATCGTAGGACTATGTTTCCACGAATATACATATCCCAGCTGATATCCCTTAATTGTCATTCGAGACAGAGTCGTCTGAACATAGTACCTGCCTTTGTTTTTTTTTTTTTTTTCTTATTCTTTTTTATCATTGCCCCTGAGGGGTTTTTCGTTCTTTGATATCCATTACAAGGATTTATTACCCTTGCCGGCAAGGTCATTAACAGTTACACACACTCTCCTTCGACCCCTCTCTCTACCATATCACGAAAGCTCAACGACTCTCCATCATGACCTCAAACTCATCCCTCACCGGATCAGGCGGTGCTTACTCTTCAGATATGGAGGAATCAAACTTTTTGAAACGCAATCGCGTCATTCACCTTACACGACTTGGTCTATCTTTCTTGATTTTCGGCGTTGCTATTGCCGTCGTCGCGTGCGAAGCCCCACCCTTGCGGCATTATAAGAACACCTCCCAATGGGCGAGTGCCGGTCTTGCACTGTGGCCTTTGAACTTTGACCTCCGTCCAACAATTGCCGCTATTTCCTGTGGCTGTATAATCACCATCTTGAACTTGGTATACATCGCCGTTGCGCTTCTACCATCTGTGAGTCTTACACCCATCCCATCGTGTGACTACCCTTGATACCTTATGCTAACTAACGCCCATCTAGCCACATTCCCGTATCAAGTCACTTAACATTTACGCCTCAGCCTCAGCCATCGCGGGGTTTTCGACCGCCCTGGTCGGAATCCTATTCATAATCTACTTACCATCCTCGGATTACCCAGCAGGGTTCAGCAGGAACGAAACCCTCCACAGCTGGACCTGCAAGTGGAAAACTGGAACAAGCAGCGCTAACACACCCCATCACTTTGATCGTGACTGCATCAATACTCGCGCTGGCTTTGTGTTGTTGTGTGTACTTCTTGGGATGGAGGTGTTGATGGGACTCGTTGCTGCCGTTGGCACGTGGTTCCAGCGCGATGTTTCTCGTCGTCGGGCAGAGCAGTTCCAACTTGAGAAGTTGGAGATTGCTACTAAGCAGGTGTATCGCAGTTGAGTGAGTAATTCCGGGAGGATTTAGGTGCTGTGTAAACGTGGCGTTGGGTTACGGATATATATGTATGAATGTATGGTTATTGTGATGGACGAAAGGGATGTATTCTGGTTATTTATGTTAGGAATTTATTTGATGTATTTGTCGTTGTTATAATTCATATTGCAGAGCAAATGTTCCAAAATCAATGCTATTCTGAAAGTTTATATACATAACCCAATAACCGTCTAGACTCACTTGAGACTGGTAATTGCTTCCTCCGGGGGCCAGCCGTCTCAAAATGTCGCCCCTATCCCCAGGACCACAAGAGCCATCCAGCTACTGGCATCGTTCACAACTGCAGCTCCCTCTGATGGACTCGTCGACTTCTCGTTCCCAACCAAGGCTTTGGTCGGTCCGGCAGTAGTAGACGAGCTGTCACTAGTGGTTAGACTGGCATCTATGTCGGTTGGCTGTGCGGCATTCGACCCGGGCAGAGTCCACGAGGGTGCGACGGTGGTCTCTCCTACGTCGTATGCATTCGCGGTAGCGCAATTATTTACGCTGAGTTGTTTGGCCGCGGACGAATCCGGGTCATCATCTGAGCAGTCTACGTAACAGCTGTTCAATTATGTCAGTGCTGCGGAGTTGGAGGTATAGATAACTCATTAAGGAAAGGAATTGTAAGAGCTAGACAGGTGGTCTACTCACTTGGCAATGTTTGCAGCGCCCGAGCACTTGCAGTCCCAATCACTCGAGGCACACTTCGCGAGTCCACGCTTCATGATCCCGACGCAATGATCTACAACTCTGTTGATTATGAGAAAGGAACCTCGAATGACAAGTTGATGGTACTTAAGAGGCTTATAGGCTTACTTTTGGGAAGCGCAGTTTGAGTTGCCGCTTGTGCTTGCCGATGTGGTTGTCGCATCTTGAGCGGCGATAAGGGTAGCTGATGCAGCAAGTAGGAGGGAGAGATGAGTAGTAACAAAATGCATCTTGATACTGAAAAAGCCTATATTGAAGAATAAATGGACTTAAAATGCGGATAATATGCGTCCTGATAGGCGTACTCTGAGAGTCGATGGGATTTAAAGTTCAAGCAGATTCACTCGAGACCTTATATTGGGGATAAAAACTTGGATTTCGAACGTTACATTCATCTTAAAGGCAATGAAACCGTTGAGCCCTCTCTCAAGGCCGTGTCTATTCCCGGCACATTGACAGGAGGGGAGTCTGAAGAAAGCACCCACGTGGAAATGTGTTGCAGGGTCCACATTCTTAGCCAGGTAGCATATATTCTTCCTATGTATGCCCAAGAAAGCTGCACGTATTGAATGAGAGAGATTGAATAAGCCAACTATAAAATACATATTTACCGTTCCTTGCGTGTGCTAGGTTAATATAAGGACCTATACAACAAAGTTTGATTGAAGAGATACAGATCGAACCAGAGGAAGACAACTTGGCCCAAAGCGGTATTCCTCCGGGCCAAACCAGTTTATGAGTTACCATGGAAGGTGATAATGAGGTGTTTCTTCAACATCATGACCGCCTCTGATGTCGCATTCCAGAGGTCGGGGTTGCATTCCTCGCAAACCCCTTGGCCAATGGTGAGGGACCAGAGCCGCATTAGGAATGTATAATTCTCCACTATATTATATATGGAACTGGCTACGTACAAGTTCGTATGAGTATAGATAGTATAATATTAGTACTGCAATAGAAAGCCCCGTCGATATCTTCTCCATTTCCAGACTTAGAAATATAATAGTTTACTCCGCAACTTCTATATCACGAGGTCGATATCAGATATAAGGAAAGGCTGTATGCCTTAGGCTGCTTCCTTGATGAGACTGTGAGTGAGCATGAAAAGACATGGTTCTTGAACAACAGTTAATTTATTGCATGGAGAGAACAGCCGCCGCGAAGTTACCATCGTAGACAATTGAAGCTACTTACTCTTTCTTTCCTTTTCCAATTACCTTTACTATCAATTGCGAAAATGGCACTCATCGGTCCCAGAGGCCCTAGGCAAAGTAAAGTAGAAGGAAACCCGGTCTTACCATTTAGCCGATTTCCCGACCATTGTGCTCATCCTTTTGAGCCGCGAAAGTGCACACTGGCAGAGTTGCCAAAGTCATCACATCTACAAGCAGTATAATCATGGGAGAAGACGAATAACTAGGGTCCTTGTCCCTATCCTCGTCCTCATACTACTTTTCCTTGCTTTCCTCGTCCTCATCTTCTTGAAGTCCCAGGCATCAAACCATAACTAAATATCTGTATGCTTCGGGCCACCATCAAACCCCTTTCAGAGTCAGTTTGTGTTCCCGTTGTATATCTAGGACTAGTATAATAACCTCTGCTCCCGCTGGAGACATGACTGCCTTTCCTGTTTACTCCTGGCTCTTTCTTTCGGCCAGAGATATCTATAAAAATCAAATCATGACCTTTCTCCTAACAACATCGCCATCAACATCCCTCGACGCTTTCGGCCAAAATGTACATAGCCTGGGAGAGTGATGGGGAAGTAGATGACCAGAGCTGGAATAAGCTGGCCTAGCATGGGTTCAAAGGGCGCCAATATGTCAATATTTAAACTTCGTTCCGACAGCCCAGAGGTTTGCCTGGTAAGGAACTGTTCGGCCGTCTATGAGCCTGGAGAGCTCCAGATTTGGATCAAACCAGACACCAAATATGTATGTCAAATATGATGTGTCTTGAACAGAGCAAGTGCAAACGGTAAGAGAAGGGCGGTAATAGCTCGCATGACCCGCGGCGGGCAAACGCCAACCATTGTAAATTTTCCTTCCTGGAAGCTCACAACTCTCCCTCGTCGCCTTACGCTGCTGTGAAGTTTCACAACCACCAGTCTAGCGCATCTCTTCTTTCTTTGTTTCTTCCGTCTCTTTGTCAAGAAATGAGCCAGCAGCGTCCTCCTTCTGGCGCCGGTGGCGGCAGACACGACGGCGGCAGACTTGCCCAGCGCCGTTGCAATGAAGCCTGGCGTTCTATGGACCGTGTAAGCATATTAGACACACAATTGACCGTTTGAAATGTCTGCAGAGCAATACTGATATCACTCACAGCAAAATGCTGCCCAAGCCGCTGCCCAGGCTGTCCAGGACGCTCGCGTCATCGAGCTAGTTGCACGAGCCATTCAGCACCGAGTCGATGTATGTTATTCACTGCTTTTCATCTAGCTAGACATTTGGAGGCCCTGTGCTGACACCACTTATAGCAAGAGGGATTTCAACCTTCTCCTGCTCGCGATGCTCGTGTTGCCGAGCTCATTGTTCGTGCACTCGATGCTCATGTGGACCTGAGAAGAGAGGTGAGGATTACCCCCATTCCCCCATTTTTTCAGACCAGACCTTCTTTCAGGATGGCGGCAGTGGTCATGATATCTGACGTGCATGACCTACATAGCAGAACTTCAGTGCACGTGGCAGCTCATTCCGTGGGGGCCGAGGCCGTGGTGATATGCAGGGTGGCCGTCGTGGGCGTGGTCGTGGTCGTGGCGGCGGCCGCGGCGGCCGCAGCCGTGATTCTACTCGTGAAGCTGGCCGTGGCAGATATGACCATAGGTGCGGTCACGGTGCTGCTACTACTCGTGAAGGTGGCCGTGGTGGATATGACCACAGGTACGGTCACGATGCTGCCCACCGCGCTGGAGTGTTTGACGCCGGTCGGCAAAACCCTCCGAGTGACCAGGTTACTACCCGCCAACACTCCGGTCATCAAGTTGTCCGCCAGGCTGCCCCAAGTGGACCCCGGGCGTAGACCAGACACCAAACTCGTCTGGAGGATATGGCAGGTAAGAGTGATTTGCTTCTCTCAGTCAACATCCAATACTTTCTTTCTCATGGCTTTAGCCATGTTTTCTGGTCGATGTTCAAGCCTCCATTCCTATGTTATCACCATGCCTTGATCAATCACGATACTGGATTATACTAACCGTCATATGTGCTATAGATGCTGACGCCCCGTAAGGGCATGCGGTTTCAGTGCGGCGCCAGTTTGAGGCTGAATCTCAATGACTCGATGAATTTGTGTTTGGCTTTGGCTCAAGAGGAACAGCCCGTCGGGGGCTCTGTCTCTCGGATCATTGCTGTCTGTTTCGGGGAGGCTTTGTTTCTTCTCTGTTCTTCTATCGAAACATGAACGTTATCTCTTTCGCTCATCATGGACAATTCAATAATTTACCAATTCTCTCTGAACTCATTTATATATCCACATAATTCCCCTGCCAATATTTCAAGAATGCCATCAAGCGCCTTCCCAAAAGATCTTGGGAAATGCTATTATTGCTGACCCCGTCGTCAACCATATACCGTGTTATCATGTCGCCCACGACCTAGTCCCATGTGTCTCTCAAGGGAGCAGCGGGTCTGGGACATTGCTTCTCTTTACAAGAGTTTGTGACTTGAGTGATGGACGGCTAGGGCTGTACGAATTTTGTCGTTCGGGCTGCCAATAATTTGGAAGACTCTGTGCTTTTTCAGAAGCGCCACCTGTAGTAGGAGTACAAGGTGTCTCTATAGATGAGATACACGATTTGAGATTGTTTTACCCGTACTTGTTAGAACCTGTATCATAGACAAATAAGCAAGGGTGTTGTTGAAGATGACGAACATACATCACCACGACACCGCCTTTGGCAGAAATCCATCTACGTTGTTGCACCTTCCAACCTTCCAACGTTGCTTTGGATTTCTCTTGATAAGCCCAGACATTCAATATATTTTGCAGATGTCAAACCCTACTCTGCCAGAAAATCAGGACCTCGATGAGGAGGCCTATAACTCCGCCGAGGATGAAGATTTCGAGCTAGACGAGGCACCGGACGACTCCGACTTATCTTCCGATGCGGAGGCCGCAGAACCCGCAAAGAAGAAGCGAAAGACGGTCACCCAATCTCAGCCCCTGGAGGATGCAGAACTTGACTCTGGAGATGAGGCTACTATCAGAAAAGCGAGGGAGAAGAAAGAGAAGGCCAAGGGAAAGAAGACCAAGGGCAAACGCGCGCGCGATAGCGATGAGGACGATGGCGACATTGACATGGATGACGATGAAGGAGGAACAGGTGGATTCGTGCGAACACGCGCAATGAAACAGCAAATGTGAGATTTTTGTTCTAGCCAATGTTTCTTGACTTATTATCGGGTTCTAACCCGCGTTTCCCCGGGCAGACAAGAAGAACAGCGCAAACCGCTGGCCAGGATCGACGGCGCGACCGTGGACGTGAACGCCCTGTGGGAGCAGATGAATGCGCCCCAAGGAAAATCCAGCTTGCAGCCACCCCAGACCCAGCAGATACCCGAATCTGCCCCCGAACATGAACCAACGAAAGCACCGGACCAGGGTACCAGAGACGCGGGACACAAAATAGACCATGCCGCGCACACTGACCAGATGATCAAGATCAAGCGCACCTACAAGTTTGCCGGGGAATGGATCACAGAGGAAAAAGTTGTGCCCAAACACTCGGCGGAGGCTAAAGCGTTTTTGTCGAGTGGCGAGAATGTCGAATACGCCGATGAGGATGCCGCAGCCGCAAACACCGCTCGTAACCTTCGGCGACCGCTCCGCAAGATCTCGCGATTCGACCCTAACCCGACCGGCACGATTAAGAAGAGCTGGGAAAAGCAACTCGTTGCCGACAAAGACGCGCGCGGACCCAAAATCAACACCGTGGAGAAGTCACGACTCGACTGGGCTTCGTACGTCGACTCGGCGGGTATCAAAGACGAGCTGCGCACGCATAGCAAAGCCAAGGAGGGTTATATCGGCCGCATGGATTTCTTGGGTCGTATGGAAGACAAGAGGGAAAACGAACGGCGGGCTGCACGGCTCAAGGGCATATGAAAACAGTTGTGCACTCTCTACCCGAACCTCCTTCTGGTGTCAGAAACACTTTTCCTCCCGCCGCGTCCTACAACAAGAACGTGGCTCTACACAGAGTCATGTTATTGCGACACACTCTACAACCCTTATATTAGCTTATTTTGAGCAACAGCTCACTCGACTTGGATTGAAAGGGTGAGCTCTCGACCTCTTAACTCCCACCCGCGTCACCAGTGCCCAACATTACGGTGCGCCTCATGTCCACTATAGGGCCAGGATGCATTCACGAGAATGGTCGATGTTGAACACGACTATGTGCTCAACAACCCTACAGTATCACCACCGGTCTACATTTATAACCAGTGAAACTTTAATGGTCAATCAACGATCATCATCGTATTAGATCAAGGAGAATTTGAATCTGTATCAACCTGTATCAACCTGTATCAACATGTACTATATATAGCTAATCCAAAGATACCATTTCAGCACACATTGTGCAAATCAGCAATAACAATTATCACCAAGACATATCAACCCTGTTCCCTATTTCCAATTTACTTGGGCACATACTTGATGCCAGTCTTTGGGCAGCCAGAAGTAGTGACTAAAAAGCACCAAGATGTCAGTAAAGATCCCACCAAAAAGCAACCGATAAAACTTACGTGTATCAACAGCCTTGTATGTTCCATCAATGGCATTGCCCTTAACGTTGTAGAAATACCAAACCTGGTTCAACTTGCCACTAGAGCAGCCAAGGTAAACCGACGCGCCATGCATGGTAGTAAGAGCCTCCTGGATCGCGCTGAGAGTGTAGGTCTTGGATGTACTCGGGGTAATGCCAGCAGCGGCGAGAGCCTGGAACACAGTCAGAAACGAACAGGACATATTATGAAAGGAAAAGAGGGGGGAACATACCTTGTACGTATCCAAACTCTTGAACAAATCAACCGTCTTCTGGAAGAAATCACCTACTTCCTCCTGCGGCTTGTAGCCGGAATAGCAGCTGGGATCGATGGTATTGACGCAAGTACCATGCTTGCTCCACTCGTGCGACCAGAAGCTCTCGTTCTCGCCGTTGATATCGACCCAATACTCATCCATGTAGTCGACCAGGTCACCGAGGTCCTGGTCCTGCAGGATGGCTGTGATGTTGGAGTAAGCGCGCTCCGAGTCACAGCTCGACTTGTATGTACCGTCGCAGTTGTCGGGCCTGGGGGCAGTGATTAGTCTATGACTCTGGATATTTATACAAGGGATCTAGATCTGATTGAGCTATCAATGTTACATACCACAATCCGTGAATGGTCCATGAATCGTCGGGACCGGTTGATGGGCTGGTATCCCAGAATTGAGTCTGGAGGAGGGCACCACCTGGGTAGTTGAAGCAACAAGTTGGCTCTGTGGAGGAGCTCGCGCAGCTGAAGGGAGTACTGCTGGCACAAGTTTCAAGGCTGGCAGTTGTGCCGGTGATTAGGCCCATGGCTGCTAGGGCCAGCATGCCCTTTGGGGATTGGGATTGGAACATGTTTTTTTCAAGATTGAATTGAGGAGGAATTGTCAAGCTGAATGAAGAGATGTAAGGGGATCACCGGACGGTTTTATGTTTTAGTCCAGAGATCATCTTCGGCAGAAATATCGTCAGGTACATAGCCAATGTAGCACATGCACCGATAAGAAGACGCTGATTTGTTCTCGGAAGTCGCCGCTATACCTATCGTCTCGGAGAAGAAGTACTATAAAGGAGAGGAGTGCTAGTCGAAGTAGGCGACGATCATCGAGCGGGGCAAAGTTGAGTGGTGGGCTTTTCTCCCTTGTTCTCCCTTTTTCTCCAATGAAAAGACAGAAATCCACAACGCACTCTAGCGCTAAATCAAAGTCCGACGGTTTTCGTCTGAAGAAGGCTGACGAAACGCCATTCGAGGTTGCATCGACCGGGCTACTCCTTCGGATCTCCGACTGTTAATTCAAAGTCGATCCAAGTTGATTCGATCCCCGCAAGATTAAACCCGCTGATCACCTAACCCTGGGATTTACACTGTTTTATCTGAAAGCTGGCATTGCTTCGCTTAGAAGATAATGACTGTTGTGGATATCTCTATGGATTGGATTACTGCTACGTCTACGCCATATCTGCAGGCTGACAATGTGTTCTCCACATGAAGAAACCCGTGTCGGCTTGCTTGGATGTAATAAGATTGGCCGAAGAAATATATAAATTAAGATGACAAAGGGTCCTGCTCCTCATCATTGGCTCGCGGAGACGGTCCAAGTCGAATGTGCCAAACGGCGGCCACAGCAACAGCGAAAAAGAGAGAGGCTTGGAAGAAAGGCAGTCCCATCCAGACAGTTCCAAGATGCATACCTAACCGGAAGAGATTGGCAAATAAGGGACCAGAAATGAGTGTTCCGACGCCCTGTGCAATGGCAATTGCCGAATACAAAGTGCCAGCATGATCAATTTGGACGAGTGAAGTAGCCAGACTGCGTGTGGTGATCGTGAATGCTGAACCGATTGACGAGATGACTTGGCCACCGATTAAGACCGGGGGGGTGGGAGCTATAGAGATAATGGCGAAACCAATGATCGAAAGCACGCCGCTGCCTTTGCTCATGAAATGGTCGTTACGTTTTCCACGAAGGTTTAGGTGTTTGGTAGCTAAGAGTGACAGGATTGGCATTATGACCAAATATGTCACGAGAGCAAATATCCCGCGCAGCGAGATTAAGAGACTGGCCTATATCATGGTTAATCTTTTTTTTTCCTTCTTTTTTTTCTTTTTTGATTATTTGACTGAGGGGAAAGGGCACATACGCGACTAATACTCCAATCAAACTTCTTTGACACATATTGCAGAAGCAGGTTCGTGGATTGTCGACTCATCACTGTGACGAACATCACAAAGATCATTAAACAAATATTAGTATCGGTCCAAATGAAGCGTGTCGACTGTGCGAACTCGCGAACTTGTCGGGTGACCTCCTGTAACACTGTCCGCTTCCTCGGAGGCTGGGACTGCTCGCTTTCGCTGTCCTGTTCTGGTGCCTCTTGGTTGACTCGGTTTTGTTTTGGGTGTTTGAGAGTCTCGGGTAAGAACAAAGCTGGAATACTTCCTAAAATAATGATGCCTATTGAGAGGATATAGGGAACCATCGGACCGAAAGTCATCAGATAGGCACTGAGTGGAGTAGCCAGAATCTCTGCGATTTGGACGCAAGACTGTAAACGGAAGAGTGCGGTTGCTCTGTATACATGTCAGATTGATCACCGAGAAAGGTCAAGTCATAAAAGTTTACCTCTCATCTTCGGTGAAGACATCAGCCACTATGACCATGGCAATGGCCGTGAGGACTTGCTCGCCACCGCCGATGATTTTGAATGCAGCTGCCAACCAGACCATCCGGAGGGGAATGACGGTTGACCATAGACCTAGGGTGAGGGCTCAGTAAAAACATCGACCAAAGAGTTCAATGGCCAACTTACAAACTATTCTAACCCAGATCTCGCCGAGGAGAATTCCCAGCATGCCAAGATACAAGAGAGGCTTTCGCCCCCAGCGATCTGACATCACACCATACGGCAGCGAGAGTATGAGACCTGTATTTCCCCCCAAAAAATCAGTATCCCAATATCGTTATATCGTAGAGCCCTGGAGGATACATACCAGGCACCACATCAAATGTATTCTGGTACCCAATCACGAGCGCCAGTTCTCCTTGCACAGCCTCTGATTTACATGGATTGGCCTCTGGTGGAATCAGAGTATCATTTCCCGCCCCATGCAGAGTGGCCTTGTAGTTTCGACAGATGATCTCTTCATACACAGCAATTTGCGGCGCGGTGGACATGAAGAATCCGAAATCGGCTGACAGCAAGAATATCGCACACACAATGGAGATCAGTAGTTTCTTTGGGTGCTGAGCTGGTTTGGTCGTGTGTGTGCCCAACAGTGGCGCTGTCTCGCCTGTTATTGAGTCGACGGACATTGTGTCGATCTGTGCGGTCATTATGAATGTCCTTAAAAAGGTACAGACCCCCTACAAGTCAAGAAAGGGTAACCCTTCAACATCGGGGAATATCGAGAAGGGGGAGATATTTATTGACGGTCATCCCTTTTAAAATTGCTGCCTCTGTGCTTATGTGCTTATGGTGTCGGAGTCCAATGATAAAGATAGGCCGTTGGCATCCCGCTCTTTTCGTGACAGGGGTCCCTTTTTTTTTTTCTTTGTTTAAACGTTCTTTTTCGATAGTTATCTTAATATTTGACTTGATATTCATTTAATTTTGTTCTAAATTCAAACTCTCACTCTTTTAGCCCATGAAATTCCCACATCCTTTGGCCTTTCAGAGGACATTTATTTCAAAACTCGGAGCTCGGAGTTCGGGGCTCAAGTGCAAATGTCTCAAAAGTCCCAAAAGATAAGCTCCACGTTTTTTATGGCATCGATCGTATAACACTTAAATTGAAAATGAGAAAATGGTGATTTGACATATTAAACAAGACATGTCATAGCCCTGGATTTATACACTCCAGGGCTCCCGAGCTTTCTCTGTGAAACCAAACTTACCAGCATGAACGCTCCCGGGATGACCCAAGGAAACGTGGCCCTGGGTAGTGCAGTTGTGCGATCTGTGGCTTTGCTATCGTGATGCAGTTCAAGTATCCCAACCCGAATGCACTCAAAACCCCCCATGTCGGTTTGGCCCATCGGTCTGGCCCCCAAAATATGAGCCAGTTCTTCAACACACCGATAGTCAGGATCCATCACGAAGCAGGAAGACCCGGCTGTACCAAAGTCTCGATGATATGCAGTGATATCTCACAAAACATGACATTGCTGATCGCATTCTTTTCAAGGAATTAACCACGCAAATCTGCAAGTTCCCGTCCGCGAGTCTCGCCTTTGTCTTCTGCATGCGCCCGAAGCTGCACCTTGGGATTTCAAACCTGACCACCAAAACTGCATCATTGTGGAGATCTTGAAATTCCCGAGACCGGGGGATTTTCTTCGGAGGTTTAAGCGAAAATTTGCCTTTGCTTTTTTTCCCCTTCTTTTTCCTTCTTTCTTTTCTTTTGTTTGAGCCTGCGGCATTCCGTTGCACATGAGCGGAAGTCGGGTGGCGCCCACGTCGTAAAGTGCGACATGTTCGGTTCTGGGCTTGCACCTGTCGGAGATGAGATTCGTATCTGTCCCGGTGACTTGTCCAGACTATTGGTTCTTGGGTTCTTCGTGCGTCGGCTGTCTGTTCAGGGATTGGTAATACCTGTTCGTCCCGGTTATCTTTGGGTATCACGACTTGAATTTGAGAAGTATATTTATTCGAATGATCCGGGCTAGAACCAAGCGGGCAGCTACTTGCTTGCAGCATGCGGATAGGTTGGCATTTAACCATTCCAAATTCTCGCTTGGTTTTAGCTAAGCCTGGCTGTTGGACTGCTATTCTGCAAATTGCATTGATGCGGGAATCTTGTAATGCCTTACCACCTGCAGGCGCTTTTATCGGTGGTTGGTGAAGATCCAAACTAACAAATTAGATGAACGCAGGCCTAGGTTGCCGACAACCAGAGCAAACAAGGCTGAAAATTACATGACCCCATTCTTGCAACATAGGGGCTTAGTACAATCAGAGAGAACCTACCCAACAACGAGAGATCTTGTTGATATATAACGCAGAGTAGGCTCCACAAATTGGACCCTTCTTCACAAAACAGGAACATAAGGGGCGTGAATCGCGAAAACAACATGATGATAATATCTGCTGTGTTACATGGGGGTTTCTGGCAATTTCGCTCTCGGGGTCAGCCGCCAATCATGACTGGGAACATTCTCGATGCTGGTGGCTGGGTTCAAGTCATTGAACAGCTGTTACTGGAAAACGATGGCAACACGGACATGGTGTCCTGCTTTCTGTGGGTCAACTATCGGTTTTGGCATTAGGTTGGAACACGACAGCATGAAAATGGCTAAGAGACAAAGTGTTTGATCTAAAATACTAGGAACGGAAATCAGACGACTTCGAGTATTCTCCTAAGTGACTAGCTTAAATAACTGATAGTTGAGCTCTGCAGAGCATTTACTCAAATTTCAACACCAAGGGCTCTCAGAGGCCGAACAGCACATAGCAGTCAAACGACAAGTATTGCACACGAGGACATTTCCTGAAGAGTAGTTCAATTTCAAGTATTCATATGTATGAAACTCGCTTGTCGATAGGCGAAGGAAGGGCGTGAAATGAACAAAGAGTCGTTTGTCTTACTATCTTTTCAGTCACTCGAAATTGGCAGCTCAATTTCAGCTTACTTGTTTGGCCTTAAAAGCTCGAGATTCACTTTGCTCAATATGCAAACCATGCACATTAAACTTCGAAGCGTTGACGTCTGTATTAGACTTGGTTTTTGCTGGCTACATACATTCTCTATCCTCTCGTGGATGAGATATCGGCGTTCTTCATCCCCAGATCCACCAACAAGGAAGGGAAAGGTAGGAGGAAGGTGAGGCCAGTGACCGTGGCCATATGACGTCTGTTCCATCTCGTATTCCAACCTCCTCGCCATTTATGTGGTATTTCAAAATAAATTGAGTTGGTCTATCTTTTGTTCGGATCCCAAGCTGCCAGAATATGATACCATGTTGAGCACAATGCTGCGAAGTGTAACATAATGTCAGCGTTGATGTAAATCTCTCGAGAGCAGGTTCATACTCCGGACAGTGAACAAATCATTAGTATACACATTGCTCGCATATATATGCATAGCAATTGAGACATCTTGTTTTAATTTAATAATAATAAAGAGATGCTGTGGTTAAGGTAGCCTAAAAAACGCTGCACCCATGTCTACACTTATGCTACCACATATATATCCACGCACGACTAGATAATATACAACTAGAGAGTATATCAAGTAAACCAAATAAACCAACTACTACACATTCTGGACGCATATATATACGAATATAGAATGTATTTCCCTGCTCAAACGCAAGCATTTTCGGTCAACTTGGTTTCGCTAGTAGAATCAACCTCAATGAATGCCATGTCATGGTAACCACTCACCAGGTACACTCCCATTACAAAAGAGTAAAGTCATTCAAGGCCGGACTCATCTGAGAGCTACTACTAGAGCCTGTATCAAATTCGTTTACGGCATTCTTTTCGGATTGCACGAACCCACGAATGGCGCTTCTGAAGGTCAGACTGCCAAAAACATTGCTGCGGTTGTCCTAAAAGACCTCTCTACTCATCAGACACAACAATATCCCCCTTTGACAAATCCAATAGACTTCAAAATGATGCCCATAGAGTTCTGCGCTATCTGCTCCCCAACCTAACTTAGCATTTCTGCCCAGAAAACCTACACAGAGCTTACGACTACCAAGCTCTTTCTGATCTGATCCCATGCCGGCTGTGCCCCATCCAAGGCCGCACAGAGCATATTAAAACCCAACCATGTCAGAAATGACATAAAACAACCCTGTCTTATTGATCCGCGTCACAGGAGCTCATCCTAAGTACAAAGTACACGCCTGGACCCTAGCAAAGCCAACCTAACACGACACCACAAAAGAACGATCCAGTAAGAACAGTATATTCAGGCACCGGAATTGCGGCCCTAGAGCCAATATGTAGGGAAAAAAATGAAACCGGCATCTAATAACAGCATGTAGGTCTCCCAAGTAGGCCAGACAAGCAGCGGGCAGGCGTAAGGGCCCCAATAATATGATATCACCGAATTCCTATCAGGGATCGTCCGCAATCACACCAATCACACCAATCATGGCGCGCCGTCGCCGACCGCGCAGGCTAGACATGGTTCGTGCTCTGCAGGGTTCCTGCAAAAGCACCTATGTCTGACATTCTCCAGAGAGTTCGATGTGCAGGGTCGATCCGGTTCTTATTGGGGGCTCGAGTCTGGCCTTTTCTTTTCTTTTCTTTTTCTTCGGGCGCATGCTCATCCTACCCTAGGTACATCTGTTGCTACTTTGGTACTAGTAGGGAGCTGGGTTACATAAGATTGTGGCAGCGGGCATGCATGTATGGGCCACTGGAGTGAATAGAGCAGTGTGCTTGCACCGGTATGTGATATAGGCGGGGTTATTGCAACACTGCATCTCTGCGACACTGTAAGGTTTTCTTATTGTTTTCTGATTCACAATTCAAGTAATAGGAACCGAATATATTGGGTTTTAGATTCAGACGCGAAGTCGCGAATCGTAGTATTAGGTATTAGTTAAGTATCGTGGAGATATGTATGATCCTTCATCGCGACTCACATCGCGCTCCTGGGAGGAGACAGGTATACAGGTACGATGTCCAAAGGTACACGAGGATGCACCCTGGGGAATCCCTGAAGGGGAACTAAGCTAAATAGGGGAGAACACTATCGACCAACAAGAAGTCAGAATAGCTGAACAGGGCAGATCTAGAGCCTTCTTAGGGCATTGGCACATAGACTTTTTTTTTTTTTTTTTGCCACAATAAAGATGGTTCCTGGAAACCGGGAATAAAGTCATGTAAGGCAATGCAATGCAAGTCAACGTGGAGTATTCATTGGAGGGAAACTCGAATTAAAAAAGCAAAATTAAATTTTTTTTTTTCGAATGACTTTGTGAGCGACAGACCGTTATGTGAAGAGAAAAAAGAAAGTCAACAGGTAAGGGGGGAGAGAAGGGCGGGGGTAAACGGGATCAGGGCACGCCGAGAGAATACCGAGAAGACCAACCAGGTACCATTTTGGGGTACCATTTTGGGGATTGTGCATAATCCTGTACCTATGTACGGAGTAGTATATGTTATTTTGTGTACTTCGTACTATTGATCACTTTTGCAGGCCCGATCTCTGATGCTTGCTTGCTATAGGCCGATCAATTTCGTCCCTGCATAATAGGGCCCCGAATGTCGAATGTTCTATGAGATAAATCATTGACTGCAGTTTATGAATTTTATAATGATTGTTTCACTCCCCTGAAGCCCATATTGCTCGGGAATCAATACTCATTTAAGCAACAATCTCTCGGGTGACATCGAATGATCAGCTCCCGGATTTTGGTTCTATTTTGACCCATTCAGCCGATCGCTGGAGAGAGAGAGAGAGAGGCGAAACATACATTTATTCATTTACATTCAGTCCCAGCACGGCCCCCTATCATACGAGTGGTCAAGCGCTTTGGCTTCAGGAGATGATAACCTTTATTAGAATATGTACATTGAACTCAACTGGAAGTATTGGCATGAGATCAGAAACCAAAACCATGATTCGCAATGGAGGCTGAACAGCCAACACCAAGTAATGGACATTCGTAGTTGCGTCAGTGGCACTCGATGGACTTGCAGCACTTGCAGCCCCCCAGACACACACCGGATTACAGTCCCGGGAGGAGCGTTGTGCATACCGAAGAATGTCAATGTCAATCACCGATCAGTGGCTAGACACAATAGACACAATAATAGGTAGTATAATATACAGGCAAGTATGTCGGGTCGTGATCTAGTGGTGGATTGCATGAACTGTCCACCCATTTACAAAGGTAGTAAAATTTATGACAATATACGACAGAATAGGAAAAAATGTCATCATGGCCTTGGAAGGGAGGCTTGCATGTCTTGTTGATCACCTGGCATATCTGGACTTGAACTATCTGGGCTGCAGTCTAATCCGAGTTCTACAGCGTTCGAAGAACCGGGGAGAATCTGGGCAGAGTACAAAAGTTGACAGCTCTATTGTGTATGTTCCGGGTACCTGGTACCTGAGAGGGAGAAATCGTGCTAATGCAGTCATATTCCTAAGCTCAGATAAGGTTTGCTAATTTGGGATTTGCGCTGCGGGAGTTGACTGATCTACCTCTTTGATTTGAATTACTTTTGTGGAGGTAGAACATAGTTTCGAGTATCTAGTCTAGTACGGAGTACCGAGCGCATCAATCTACGGTAGTACGTAACCTTGAAGGATGTAGTTATCACGACAGAGGCCTCCTACGCGGCACAAAGAGATGATCTGTTTCAGTCGCCACAGGTGGCACACATCCGAAACCAAGCAATGGGATCAACAGGGGATCATACACAACAGAAATGCTCAATTGGCCACAGTCATCCCGGATATTCACAAGGCCCGTCAAAACCACAGAAGGCGAAGATCCTATGGTCAGCAGCGGTGGCGAGATGTACGCCGTAGATCCTTGTAAATCCCGTAGCCACAGATAGCAGAGGTATGTACGAAATCCCGGACGCCTGACGATCTCCCCAGATAAGCCACACTCCATTCATAAGCCACCAGAGATCGCGGTGGCGCGGATGGCTAGGCCAATGCGGCTGTACAAATTGAGGTATGACTTGATGCGACGAAAGCAAAGCCACTATCGAAACTTTCTAGGGTCGATGATCATGGCATTTGAGTGGGGTAGATTGGATGGATACTTCGGTAGTGGTCTGGGGGTTTCAGATACGGCCCAACTGCAATAAGATCATGTAATTGGTGATAGTGGTCTCTAGTGTCTAAAAGTAAAGCATAAAGACGAATTTAGGGGGAGGGGGGGTTCGTGATGATGGAAAGCCATGTACGTAGGTGAAAGCTGTCCCTTCAGACGCAGGGGCCGAAAGATCTTGGGGGGCGTCCTTCGGGTTTTGGGTTCGGGATTCAATCGCCCTTGCTGCATTCAGGTCCGGGCGTTAGGGATTTGATCATCGAGAAGCTCAAACTATTAGTTGCTCAGATTTGTTTTTATAGATATCAAGCATCCAAAGTCTATATTTTATATATACCCATTCTAAAAGTTATAACATTGGAGCGTTACATCTACTCCATACGAAGTATATAACCTGGGGGAAAGTTAAACAGAAACCTACAAGTTAGAGAATCCATGGGACAACCCCCACTAGTTTATTTCTTGGCGGGGTTCGTTCACTTCCAGGTTTTCGGGATTCAAACAAAGTACAATAGTCTTGAACAATTGCAGGAATAAATGCAGCTTATCAATATGGTTTGAAGAAGCGTGTCGAACCGGTTTTTGAGCTCATGGGGGATAAGTATGCAGGTGTATCAATAAAGCATGGTGAAGAATTGAGAGGAAATAGTCAAGATGCAAGAAATAGAGGGGATTGGAGTGGGGGGGCCTCGGGGCTAGATCTGACAGTAGACACAGAGAGCCGTATCGCCCTGGAGTAACTCCGTACATAGATCGACAAAGTGAAAACGATCGACAAAAAAAAGAGGGGCCGAGAGAAAGCCTCCAGGGCTCGACACCCAGTACGGACCGAGTACTCCGAGCACTTCCACTCGGTCCAGTTCAAACCTAATCTCAATGCCAAAAGGAGTTTAATCAATTTCTAAGCGATTTCGCTTAGCCTTATGGCTCAGATCAAAGACTCGATTATTAACGCTAGTACTACAGAGTAGATAAGGCCTGTTTCATCTCGATCCACTGGGTGATGCAAGTGCAATGTGATACACAGACAAATAGTGAAAGAAAAGACTTATAATATGGAGCACTGGTTGCGATTTTGCCTGCAAAGACAAACATTCGAGGCCGATCGCTATCTGGACGGGGTATGTTTCAAACGAGTCACGGCGTGGAACGAGCAAAGAAGAATGCGAAACTTATTGCCTCTGTAAGCCACGCAAATTGAGAGTCAAAGTGCACATTCAACTGGATAATCCCATCATTCAGGTCTCAACTGACGCGTGATGGGTCAGACGCAAGTGCCAGCGTAGGCCGACACCATCCGAACCGTTGGGGCGGATTGGTGGCTTTTTCTTTTTTCTTTTTTTTTTTTTTAGGCCCAGCGGGATGGATGTTAGTTGTTCCCCGGGGCTTGCAGTTCTTTGCTCTTTTTGTTTTTCTCTCCGTCTTTTTTATTCTCACATTCCATGATCGAAATAATGAAGTTGATTGGGCCTATTGTGGGTAGTTCTGGAGCGCTGTAGGTATGTACGGCTTACTTGGGTCCATGGATGTACAGCCGATGGGTTGGGTGGAGTGGAGTGGGGAAGACTAAACTTAGATGGGAAGCAGGATAATTTACCTAGGTATATATTTTTATAATAAAAAAACAATGCTCCAGTGACGATATCTAAGTAATAAGGCGGAGAAATAGGGGAATGTTGGATGTGGACGCTCTGGAATCTGAGATTACTACTCTCCAGAGATGCAGCATCAACCAGGTTTGCACAGACCCGAAGTGGTTCAACGTCTGACCTATCGCAAAAGTACTGATGAGATCGGTCCAAGCCTCCACTATACGTCCGAGCGAGGTCATATTTTTTTTGAAAAATATTAATTTTTGTTTATTCTTTCGCGATATCTCCGAGTTCCTCAATAATCGCATGATTTTATACTGTTAAAATGTTAGTAATTACATCAGTATAATTACGCCTTTTAGTCCTCTTGCTAGCATTCAAAGTTTACGTCTGAGACCTCTAGTGGAGAGGGGAGATCAGGGTCTTAGATGGTTTGTGCATCATGATCGACACGGCTAGAAAGTCCGGGGACGCGATCGACCTGCATGTCCAAATAGACTCTGCTCACATTTTACGGAATCGAAGAGATACAGCCTAGACATTCCAAGTCGAGCACCCGTGAACGCTGACTGGAGAGAACCTTGGAATAATCATGCATGAACTAAAGAATTAAAAATAAATAACTAGAGGAATAACCAGAATACTGGGTCATCCTAAAAAGGAATTTAAAATATTTCTTTTCAGATTTTCAAATTTTCATATTTCCAAGTTAGGATTATTCAAGATTAATTACTCCATAGTATTATTTTAAGATTATTTAGTATCATACCTACCTAGGTAAAATATTGAAACCATATAATATTATAATATTATTATCCAAAAAGAGAAAAAAAAGAAAAAGAAAAAAAAAAAGAAAAGGTGAGGGATGTCAATCAATCCGCCGATCCAAGACTCTCAATCAGCACCTTCAGCCCAAAAAGGTACCAGGAACAAGCTTCCCCCGTGGATCATTACTTTCTTGCTTTACCAACTGATTTTCTGGACTCTTTAAGACACCCTTCCCTTTAAAACTCCTTGCTGTACTTATAATCTCCCCTCCCCTCAAAACCATATACACATATACACACACACCCCCCTACCTATAACAACCTATCAATCTGAGACCAGCCTCCCCTTCAACCACTCACTTTCCCTCACCCATCCTAAACCGCGTCAAAGGGCAACTGACACCAATATTTCGCCTATCTTGTTCGTGGTGTTCCATACCAGCCCATCCTATTATCCCAGTTTGGAAATTTCCAGTCTCATTTGGACGCGAAACAACGCGAAACATCGATCAAACCTGCAGGCCCTCGAGGAACTTCAGTCGATCCCAGCCCAGATCCAGCCGTTAGAGCCTTTGCCGCGGTAACGGAGGATCTCATAGTCTACATTCCTAGCCTTGCTTGGAACCTCCAGCACGCGACGCGCCTCTAATTTTGGCCCAAAGTTCCAGTCTGAGCTTAGACCATGGCGTATAGCTGTAAGTCCGATCTCCACCCTTCGGGATTCTATCCTCGACCAATTTGTTTATTTCTGCTCGTTTGTCCTCCATTCCCTTTGCTTTCGAACATTCTTTCCTTTCCCTATACTCCGGGACCTAATACACATTCTCTTGTCTTCCCTTTTCCTCTATCTCTTTCCATCCCTGCCTTTCTTTAATAGTCACTTCCTTCTTTTGATCATTTCTTTACCTCATTGTCGACCCTCGTTCCACTTGTCACTGAACTTCGCTTTTCCTTCTTACACAAACATTAAAAAAAAAGACAACAATACAAATTACTAAACCCTCCTGGGCAGGTGATACCATCAACCCAGTTCCATCTCAATCGTTCAAAACTGAAGACCTGGACGACATGAGATCCCACGGACAGCAAATCTCTGATCGTTTAACTGTTGAAGTTGATTGCCATTCTCTGGGCCCAAGTGACTGCCCCTCGATGACTTCGAGCTTCTCTCCTTTGGACTCTCCGACTCCCACGCCTACCAGTCTCTACAGCCAAGGCTCAATGGCTTCACCCGGATGGCACGAGCATCCCAACTATCATCACGGCCTTCCAATGGAGCGTCGAACTTCGGCTACCCCTTTGCGCAGCGCATTCAGAATGGCCGATCTCACTTCCGGCGACGGCATGATGAACATGCCCTGTGGTAACATGGACCGACAGGACCAGATGGCCGTCCCTGACTATCTTCCTGCATTCGAGGAGAACGTCGACCAACTGTGGATTCCTCAGGATATGCCAAAGACATACCAGGAGCCTCAGTTTCCGTACCACGCCTCGATGTCACAGTACAACCAGATGGCTCGCAACTACTACCACCGTCCTCAGCAGGCTGGATATCTGCCTGAATCGGCCTCCAACCCTTGCCTGTCTCGTCCAATCTTTACCCAACCCACTGAGCGGATATCTAACTCTGCCTCAATGACCAATATGCTTCACTGGATGCCATCCCACGAGTCCCTGGTACCTCAAACCATCACCCCCGCACAGGTCCAGCCCTTCCCTTCCGGACCCGTGACCCCGCCTTCTTCTTCTTACTCCGACTTCCCAACCAACATCCCGACCTTCAAGTCCCACACTCCTTCTACCCCCCACCGATCCGTCTCCATGGGTACTCCCTCGGGGTCTGATACCCCGGTCAGTCGCATGTCCGGACACAATGATTATCAGGAAGAGTTCCAGCTCTCTCCTGTCTATCGCGAGGGCATGATGCAACGTCACCGCCAACCCTCGCGCAAATCCTCCAAGAAGCAGCTGCTTCGGTCCAACCTGAGCCTCGAGAACTTGCCATCAATCATTAGGCAAGTGCAATTCAAGTGCAAGGAGCCTGGCTGCAAGGGGCGTTTCAAGCGCCAGGAACACCTCAAGCGCCACATGAAGAGCCATTCTAAGGAGAAGCCTCATGTCTGTTGGGTTCCTGGCTGCCACCGAGCCTTCTCTCGCAGCGATAACCTAAACGCCCACTATACTAAGACCCACAGCAAGCGGGGTGGTCGCAACCGCTACGTCGCTACCCTCGATGAGACCAGTCAAGATTTCGACCCTGACTTCCGTGGACAGCTTACCCCCGACGGTCGGCCCATCTACGGCAGCAAACTTGAAGATAGCATGCCCGATTGTGGCGAGCTGAGCGTTGATGGATGGGATGATTAGTCGCATGATCAAACCAAAAAGCAAATACAAAAATCGACAAAGCCCCGAAGCAAAAAAAAAAACTACAAAAAAAAAATTAATTCCAATCGAGTCTTTTCACAAGAAAATATGGAATTATACAAGCACAAAACAGAAACGTGGCCTTCATTGGCCCTTATTGATACCCCGTCTCTGGCGGATTACCGTTTATGAAATGGCCGAGGCATTATGGGCCAGATTGAGCTCTGGCCAAGGCGTTGTACATGTCTCCTGGAGGACAGGAGACTTTTGACTTATTTATTTTCCCTTTTTTTTATTCCTTTCTATTGCATAATTTGTTTGGTGCCAAAGGATGGGAGGTTTTATTTTTTTTTATTTTTTTTGAACATGGAATTTATGCGGCGTTGCATATTGTCTTTTCTTTTCTGGTTTGGGGAGGATCGCCAACTTGGGATAATCGGTTGGGAGGGAGCCCTAGGGGGGCGATCGTGTACAATCTGCTACAACGTGTTGTTGTTTTATTCCTTTTTTTTTATTCTTTGTCGCCTGTACTACTACCCTATTATCACCGACTGGCATAATATACACAAAAAATCCAAAATCGAGATCTACATTGTTGCACTGCATCACTATTGCCTCAGCCCTCTCCTGTATACTACCCCCTTATTTTCAGAACTTACCAACACCTTGGGCTGAACTTGTGTTACAACCTTCGAACTTCGCCTCTCGCACGGCTTCTGATCTCCGGCGAGTTGAGACATGCCCCCCCAAATGTTACACATCACAATCCTCGGGGCTCTAGATCTTTAGTTCCTGGATCTCTCCAAACCGATCTATCTGGTCGATTGAGTGGATCAAATGTCGAACAAATCGGGCCTCTTGCAGACATCGAGCTGTACTTTCTACTCGTCTCTCTTCGGAACTCTCCACATTCCACTCCTAAACGGTTCGTCCCATCATCCCGTTTCAGAATGGCCATGTCATCGTCTCTTCACCGCGGCTACAGGCATCGTTTGCCCACTATCAGAATACTACTGTATTCGTTATGTGGAACACAGTGCCCAGAATGCGCACTGCAACACTACGGAGTACTGCAAATCACAATGGGCGAGCTGATACTCCACTCCATGACCCACGCCACCTTCGACAGCGCAACCAATATCGCTAGTAGCATGTATCAGACAGCCATGTGGAGCCCCATTCACCCGTCCTCTGTGAAGACTTGGCCCTTAGAAGAAAAAAAAAAAATCCAACGCAGTTCTAAGTATAGCACGCCAAAAAGCAAGTACGAAAACGAGATGGGAATGAGAAAAAAAAAAAAAAAAAAAAAAAAACTTCAACCTACTACATTGTACATGCTGCATGACCAAGGACACGGTCAAGAGCCGCGCTCCTGCGTGCCTAGACTCTTGCCACCGTGGGTGTTCATGCGTCACTCCCCCATTCCTCATTCCCAATTCCTTGGGTATTAGCATTAGCACTTTCCGAGCAAAAGAACAGAGATCAATGTCCTATGACAAAGGTCCCATCACCTTTCGGATGAAAGGCATATTTTCTTTTTCCACTAATGATCGTCGTGCATGGAATATCTTACCGTTCCCCAAAAGTCCAACGCAGGGTGAAGGGCTTTTTATCCTGCACATCCACTACCGGCATATACATTCTTCGGTCTTATCTATTACTTTCCAAAGTACAACATCCAACGGTGTTGACCTCACTTATTTTCCGATTGTCAGAGATATTCCACTAACTCCAAACTGTATTCCCCAACTGGCCCCCCAAACTCAATCTCAGATTCCAAATTCCCCATTCCAAATACGGAGTAGACGAGAGTCCACTGCCACACCGATGTTTGGCACATTGTGCGGTGAAGTGATTACCTAGGCACGACGTTAAATTAGCCCGACGCCCATGCTCTGCATATACCTAGTATACTGTTACACCGCGCTATGTATATGCCACGCCGTACAAATCGGGAATGGGGGAGTCCGGGCCCAATGACATGATATGCGGGAATGATATCCAACCGCCTTTCCACTCTATTGGTTTTCGTTCCTTGATTTTCCTTTTACGAATGCATAATAGTACCTATAAGGATTAACCTCTGGAGTTACATCCGCCTATCCGCTAGGCTATTGATCCTGTAGTTATTTTTTTGATTTCCCATAAATATTTGCTCCATTTCTAGATTGCGTGCGCCGAACGATCGGTGAACCGTTTCCCACTGTTTCGTGTTCAATCTAATATGACTGCAGCTATCACGAAATGTTTTGTTTTTTTTTTTTTTTTGTGTTTTCTTTCCTTTCCTTTCGTCCGTTCACTTTCCCAATTTAGTATCAGATGAAACGAACGCATTATCAATGTACTATGTACCCTATCTAGTCGCTTATCACATTCCAGGGGAAAACTACCCCGGCCACTTAGATGACGACCATCAACACACACGTCGACCGCCTCGGTATGTCTGTGCGCGTAGACTTAGACATCAAGGTAAATGTACTCCGTAGTAGGGTGAGACATTACACAAAGTTTGGAACAGCATAGCTATAAACCTTCCAGCCTCAGAGTCAAACCGGTGCTGATGCAATGTCAATCTCGCTTGGCGTTTATATGCGACCACACTTTTTCGATTGGCCCTGCATACACGCTGTACCGATCTACACCAACTAAGTGAGCAGAGGATCCACGGGTACGATGTACATGCATTGGAATGTGATACTTGAGCGTTAATGAAGTTGGTTCTAGACTCTGAGCTCGAGCTGTACTTTAGTATGAGATATTTTCTGGGGGTGATTGTCTCTTGTGTCTGCGATGCAACGTCAATATTATTAGCCTCTTCTGTGGTTATCAGTGGGAATAATGAAGATCTCCAAGTCTTCCTATTCGCTCGGCTTACTTGGTCCTCGGGTGATGCGCGACGATCATTATCCCTAGCTTCGAGTTTAGGCTCCGGGGAAGTCACAAAGTGGTCCTCACAGCAGAAGTTCATATATTTTGGTGCCTGATTTCCCGCCTTGCTTTAACCCTGTTGGTCCGAATTGTTTAATTTCGTGTGCTTCTACCATATCATTGGTGATCTCATGGCTATTCTTGAGTGTACTTTACTAAACCCTAAAACAAAAGTCCAACAGGCTAGTCTTATAAACTAGACCCCGCCCATTCTATCCACTCTCGTCCTTTTTATCAGGTGATATCACTTGCAAAGTCATCAGATATCAGAATCCCACATGAATGCCGTGAAATGTGCAATGGCCTTGTGACGTCCTTTTGGTAGGCATTTTCACGGTCTTTTTTTGGATATCATTTTTTGTAGATATTTCCCCTCTGGTCGGTGTTGTAGTGAGAATATAGAAGAAAACGGCGTTCTCTTCTATGTATGTATAAGCTATACCCTTGGGTTTGGCTGTTGATACCTTTCACGATCCATCCATCGGGTGCACGCTTAGTCATCAACCGCCTCTGCTGACATATTAGTTATGTAATCACACGATATAAAAACTCGGCGCACCAATTTTCAACAGCTTCTTCACATAAAATCTGACATCTTTTGTCTGCCACTCGACACAACAACAATATGCTTTGCAAAGTCATTGCTCAAGAGATTAATGCCTTCCTTTGATCAATGGCTTTAGCTTTGCTTCTATATACCCCTTCTATCTCATGAGACAGCTCTGGTCTCTCCTTACTATGATGATCACCATTTCTATTGACATGAACTTCTCCATGAATGTTTCAAAAATATCAAGCTCAACAGTCTGAGTACCGATTGACCAGAGAACAGTCTCAGGAAAGGAAGTGATGACCACTGGCTGGTCTTATTTGCTTGATACATACTGACGATGTCTTTCGACATCCCCTTTTCTCATAGCTTTGATACCTTATGTATCTAATTGAATACTTACAAATCATTATCCTGTGCCCTGTGCCTTTCCCCTCCCCTCTTCCACAGCTTTGCAGCTTATAGCACGGATGTCAAATTGCGATCCGGCCCTCTCATGGCCGCGGTCGCGCCGAAGAAGTGCTTATATCGAAATGGAGATTTATCTCCCTAGCCAGTGAGTACTAGATTTTTGTCCTACGGTTCGCCCGAGGTGTCAAACATCCATTGAAGATCTGGAACATCTCGTATTTATTCGTAGACTTTGTTTATATAAAATGAATTTTATTACTTTCGATTGTGCTTCGTCGTATCCTTTCCCTACTTAAGTATTCGAACTTTTTGTTAATAGTTAGATACAAGAAAGAATAGCCGACAGCTTGTGCGGCCTTGCCATGTCTTTTTGTTGGTCTTTTAGATGCTCCTTTTAGGTGTATACCATTTGATTCAAAGCAACATTGAGTCCTTCATCATGTTGTAACACTATTCGAGATGTTCTTAGAACGATGCTGGAATCATCCCAATGTATCTCCGAGTAGACATAGGATCGAGCACACTCAAGCTATAGTCGAGGCTAGCAGCCAAAACAAGACGAACGAATCTAAAGAACAGTAACAGAAGCCAGTTATTGCATTTTGTGCTATCAAATTCAAGGTATTTCCACAATGCAATTTGTAATCCAAACCCCATAGTCGCGTCGTGATATCAAAATAACTCCTGTACAGAATGGTATCGAGTTTGATAAATCCCAGGGTTCCCACCAAAAGCCGCGCCAAAATAGTACAATTGAAAAGAAGAAAAGAAAAAAAAAAAGGGTGTGAGCAAAACAAAATAACGCCTTCCTCTCCAATCTCCACGATGCCTGGTCCCTGTACAAAACCCCGGGATTTCAGAAAAGCAAAACAAAAAAAGAACAAGAAAAAAGAGGTCAAAAGCCAAAAGTAGAGACAGTAAGCGGTTGCTAACCAATAACCCACTGCTGTTGAGTAAATGCTCATGATAAATCGACCTCGAGCCAGATTCTATACCGGTGAAATTGAAATGTGGAAAAACCTCTGTCCTCGCAGGGTATCATCAATCTCGCATGTTGACACGTTATATCAGTGCCAGCGAACAGGATAGCCTCAGTTATTCATACCACCCATGCTGTGCATCGAGCCCTGCGCTTGCATTTGCTGGGCTTGCAACGCAGCCCGCTGTTGTTGCTGTTGCTGTCCGCCATCCCGCTCACGTCGCATGACCTCAGAGACCCAAGCTTTGGCAGTCTTTTCCAGCCCAGGGCCATACTGCTGCGCAATATTGGAGGGATACTGGTTTGGTGGGCCATACTGAGCCATATACCGAGTCGACATATCATGTCGCATGCGAAGCAGTCGTTGTTGGTAGAGCTGGGTGTATCTCTGTGCTTGGTTCATGGGTTGTCCATTTGGACCCATTTGGCCACCATTCGCCTGTGCAGCTGCCATCAGCATTTGTTGTTGTTGCTGATTTGTTAACTGCTGATTTCCTTGGTGTGGCTGGACCTGTTGTCCCTGCATTTGCGGGTGCTGGCCTTGCTGCTGCTGTTTGACTATCTGCATCTGCGCATATTGAGCACGCATGAGCTGAGCCTGGTATGCTTGCTGGCCTTGTTGAGTAACTTTAGGAACGCCCTGGTGGTTTTGTTGCTGTTGCTGCTGCTGCTGCTGCTGTTGCTGCTGCTGTTGTTGTAGCATTTGATGTTGATGAGATTGGATATTCTGTTGAGCGTGGGCATTGGCCTGCAGCTGGGCTAGCTGCTGTGGCGTGAACTGATTGTGCTGGAGTTGTCCTTGTTGTTGCGCCTGAAGAAGCGCTTGCTGTCGGTGTTGCAGCATCATCTGCTGTTGCGGTGTGAAAGGCATGCCCCCGTTCATTTGTGGCGTGGCTGCCATGCCCTGATTCATGACCGGAGTCTGACCCATCGAGTGGGTTGGACTGCCATGACCCATCCGCTGAGTAGGCGTAACATTGCGCATGATTGGTGTGGCATGCGACATAGCCGGCGTGCCCTGGGTCATCTGCGGAGTACCATGTCGGCTTGGTCCTTGCTGACTTCTCGAAGGTGCCATTGGGTGGCTCATAACATTCGGGTGCGCGTGCTGCAAAGCAGATGGAGGTCGCGGTGGACTGCCAGATCCAGATGCGGTCATGGTCATCGGAACCGCCTGCGGCATAATGTTACCAACCAGTGGTGATGAAGTGACATGTGGGGTCTGGTTACGTACAACAGGTGAAGACTGTTGGCCTTGACTGACGCCATTGGGCTGAGCCATAATATGCCGATTTTGCTGTTGCGCAGCCAGTTGGGCCTGCGCCTGCTGGGCAGCAAGCTGTTGTCTCCGCGATTCCTCTTTCGCGTGTTCCTCGGCTTGCCGTTGCTCGATCGCACGGCGCCGCTCTCTCTCCTGCTCCTGCTGCTGTCTCTTGGCCAGCTCCTGCTTCAGCTTCATTTCATGTTCACGCTTGGCCTTCTCCTCGTGTTGCATGCGAATCGTTTCAAGTGTCTTGAAACGAGAGAATCGGGGTTCGAATGGTGCTACACCACCAGCGTCATCCACGGCAGCAGCCTTTGCAGCACCACCAGGGCCAGAAGCCGTGGGCTCCAGACGCTCGTCCATGATGAGCATAAATCTCTCCTCTTCGGCTGCCAGGGCTTCGTCCGCGGCGAGTTCGGCAACGGTTCTCTTTCGGCGCTTGGGCAAAGGTGGCGGGTCGCAATGCAGTGGGCTTTCCAGGTGCTTAAATAGCTCCTGGGCGGCCTCCATACTATGCACAGGATCCAAGAAGAGAGGAGGTGCCAATGCCTGTATCATTTTAGATTCACATTCCAAAAGATCCTCTGGCTCAACCAGCATTTTCTGTCTCTTTGCAACGTGCGCACGCTCTGGTTGACTACTTGCAGGGGTAGCTGAAGAAGTAGAGGGGGTTGGTTGAGCTGGTGCTTTGTTGGCTCTCGGGTCGGGAGTAGTGACAAGCAGTGTCAACTCTGCCTGCAAAGTTCGGGCAGTGGGATGAAGTACTGTGGTAAATACTCGAGGCTTCACGGGGGCATTTTTCTGGCTTATGTTGCTGCTTTTGTCGTCTGTCTGCTCACCAACCGCCGGGCCATCTGTCTGTTGGTTGGCAATCGGTGTCCCATCGGCCTTGGTGCTTTGTGTGGCCGACGTGAGATGATTTTGCTTTGGGTAAGGAACATAAGCAGATGGGGTAACATGTTCGTTGTAGTTGTGTAGAGAGAATGGTGTGTTGTTCTCGTTGGAGGACGCAGCGGATGCCTTTCTTGCTTGCGCCGAAACAGATTTGTGATCGATGACACGGACGATGAGGCAACCTAATGATATTAGCAGAGGTTAATTGAACTACCTATCAAATCCGATAACTACCTTCATAGAACTGCACACCGCCTCGCAGAAGCTCCTCGATCAGATCATGCGGAACTGTCCCGGCACGAATGTGCTCGATGATGACCTTCATCTCGGAGTTGTAAGGGAAGCTACCATCTTGCTGTTCAAATCGAAAATGTGTGGGATGTAAATGCACAATGAGGGATGGGGGGCATTTCGAATATTTCTTGAGGATATAGGACGTAGTTTTCACTATGAGAAGGTCAGTGATCGCGGATTGGCATTGCGAATGTCACGGAACTCCTTACCATATGGTTCTGGTGCTTTTTTCCCAGCTTGGTGTGCCTGGTCTGTTGCAGCGGTCCTCGTTACTGGCCGGCCAGAGCGCGAGGACTGATCCATAGGTCTTTGCAACTGATTCCTGGTCCGATTAAGGGGGCCTTTAGTCGTGGAATTCGCCACATGGGCCACGCCATTTGTGAGATTGGAAGTTGCATTGACGGAGGTTCCTGTGGGAAGACGCTTTGCGGCGGATGTGGGTGAAGACGAGAGGTGCTGGCCCTTGACTCCGTTGGCCGCGGCCTGGCCGAAAGGCGGGGGCGGCCGCTTCATCTTCTGGGTATGGGAGGCCGGCTTGGAAATTGCGGTCGCCATCATGTCTGCGCCGGTTGCGCAACCTCGGCGTGACCAGTGAGTTAAGAATGCGACTTATCGGAATGCCGATTTGATGATGTTAAATGAAAGCCGTGCTCGGGAAATGAGTGAGATGGCCGATGCGCGAGACATGTGGGGATAGGTAGGGCGACACCGGTCCCCAGCACAGCTGGAATCAATGCGGAAAAGCGGCGGAGATTGACCGAGTGGGATTAAAGAATGAAAGAAAGAAAGCACCCATCCAATACTGCTGCTGGGAAGGGGTGAATCGGAGAAGCCGCTGGACGAGGTCTTGCAGAGGTAGGTCAACTGATGATGCCAAGCCGTGGGTCAACGTGAAGTCAATCACATGACCAGTTCCGAATTGGGACTAGTGAACAGATACAACAATGAGACACAGCAACAATGCGATCAATTGAATACATAGGTAGATGAATCAATGTCTGAGTGGCTTTAATACATTATTACCTGAAATATTCCACATTAGTACTGATTCTCAGTACATTTCAGAGCTAAGTGAGCCAATTCTGAGGATTATCTACGTGGTAAATAGACGTAGCTTGCAGCAAAAGAAGCATACATTATTCTGTCGAAATCGAATTGTATCAAATGAAAACAAGAAATTTGGAAAAACAGGGGAATAGGGTCAATCAGTCATAAGGGGGTGTAAAGAGGGAAAAAAAGACAAAAAAAGAACAGAACAGGTATAGACATGCAAGCAGAGAAATATCAACATCAAAATCATGGGGCCGAAACCTGATCTGAACTAGTCCAGACCACGCACTCGTCGTCGCCAGTCATCTCCGACTCGGACAACATCAACAATGTCAATACGCTTGCCGAGTCCTGTGACGCCCTCTTTTTTCCACCACTTCTCTTCCTTTTCGCCAAGTGCTGACTCGTCATCACTGTCGATAAGCCCGCCGCGGCCACCCTCGTCTCCGACCACGACGATAACCTGGCGAACCGACTTAGAGATATTGATGGCAGGTTCCCCCTGATCCCCAGTTAACGACTCTTGGATATAAACAAGCTCTGGGAATAGGTGATGAACGAGATGCACATAGCCACCAGGGGTACTGAAAGGCATGATCATGCTATCCTTCTCAACAAGTGCTTGTGCCTGTGTGTATAACGTTCTGAAGAAGCGAGAAGTGCCCTCCAATGCATCGTCCTGGCGGGGCTCGACCGCAGTCAAGTCCCCAGAGGCCAGTTCCGCGATAGAAGCTCCTTCTTCGGTGCCAATGTTTGAATAAGACGAAGTCATGGATGGTGAGGTGGGAGATGAGCCCCCCCTTTTGATGGCGTGTTTCAATTCCGGGGCATAGATCAACACAAAGATCTTGGAGGTATCCAGATCGACATGTTCAGGGAGGTGGGATAGAATAGACTGCGATTGTCAGAAAAGCACGAAGTGGGTAGCAAGGGCAAGAGCTTCTTACCGCATGTTCAGAAGGAAATTCGTCGTCGTCAGCCAATGAAACCGAGGAGACGACAATTAAAACGACCTTCTTGTCCTTGTCAAGGATATTTGCCGGACGGCTCGGCAATCCGCCACTCATAGTCGGAGCAATGGCGCCTTGTTGGCTTCTCTCGTGAGCCCTGGTTTGAGCCTCTTCCGACCATCTGGAGTGGTCCTCGTAGTCGCCCTCGCCTTTGTTATCTTCACGAATTGAGGTGAGAGCGCCTCCAACAAAGGCTCCTGCGGCAGTGACACCGGCCACAACTCTTTTGCTAGCACCATCGAAGATCTGTTGAGGGCTAGGCGTGCGGCGCAAAGCACCTTGCATGCGAGCCATCATACTATGATCATAGGAAGCATCTCCAGGCAGTACTTCCGCTCCTGTGCTTCGGGCATAATCCCCCGTGGTATAGGAGGGTGGGGGGTGGTCACTTCCGGGTCCAACAGGAGGCGGGTAAGGGCGGCCATCCCCATGGGGGCGGTCATCTTCGTCTTCGTCGTCATTTCGTTCACTCCAGATCCAAGCTGCAATGCTAATAGTTGCGATTCCAGCAGTCAAGGCCAAGGGAAGCCAGTATCCAATAGCCGTTCGTCCGCCAGTTGAGCTGAACCCAGTGCCGGCTCCGCCGCGGCGACGCCGAGGGTCTTGAGGGAAGGACATTGCGATCGCGGGGTGTTCAATTAAAGGTGGCGCATTTAATGGTTATTAATCGCGGTCGCGATGACTTGCAGGTTGCATTTCACACGTCGATTTGCAAAATAAGAGGTAGGGGGAAGGGGGAGCGACGGAAAGGAGGCAGGCGTCTCTCCTCGGGTCCTGGAAACATGTGGCTGGTGATTACCGCGGGTGTTTACTTCTGTTTGTACTGTTTGCGTCCTGTTAAATCTGGAGGCGGGTCAGAATCACGTGTCATATCCCACTGTGATTATGTAAGTAGGTTTTCTGACTCCTCCAAAGCAGGGCTTATCGGTTTTAGAGAAATATATGACTAGGTGTAAGGACTCACAAGCGCATTGTTGGTTTAGATCATGCCTCACTCAGTATCCGTGCCACCAACAGGCCTGCAGGCCCTAATTCTTGTGAGCAACTAACTTCCATATATAAGCCTTGGAATGAAAACTAACAAGCAAATAAGTGCGGCCCTGGTGTATCGCTCAACACATTCACTTCGAACCCCGAGGAATACCCAAAATGCCTTATCCCTGTGGCCAACCGTCCAATGCTCTGGTATGCTCTAGACTGGTCGAAAAGGATGGGCATCACTGGTAAGCGCATTCCCACCGTCGAAATAGCATGCGGGGCATCCCATGACGCCATGTGCCTATCGCGAAACATCGGATGGAAGACTGACTATACCAGATGTCACTTTGGTCACTCCTCCCTCTTCGCTTGCTCCCGTCCAGGCCGCTCTACGACAGAACCCACATCTTACCTCGCTCCCTTCGCCATCAGTCATCGCACCGGCGGATCTCGAGATGACGACAGGCACAGCAGAGCTCCTCCGTCTGCCCGAGGTGCAGACCTGTATCAAATCAGACTTCCTTCTTCTGCCTTGTGATTTAGTTTGCGAAATCCCCGGAGAGTCTCTGCTCGAAGCATGGATGGTGTCTGGCGGCGAGAAAAATCGTCGGAATGGACTCAGCATGTACTATCAGACACAGGGCCGGGAGGAGAGTGTCAAGGGCGAAGCTACAGACTTTGTGGCAGTCGCACCACTGGAGAAGAACGAGGCTCCCACCGTATCTCATGCCGCACCTCGTTCCTCGCTCTCCAAGCTAGTCCTTTCTATGCCTATGGCCACATTGAAAGAGAAGTTGGAAAATGACAAGGGCTTCCTTGTGCGCCACTCCCTGGTGGATACACATGCGCAGGTGAAGTTGCTGACGACATACCGTGATGCGCATATCTACGTGCTACCTTACTGGGTCAAGGACATGGCTCGTTTGAATGAGCAATTCCAGTCCGTCGGTGAAGACTTGGTTGGATGGTGGGCCAAGTCGGAATGGCAGCAAGGACTCAGCGAGAAGCTGAAGATCAACGAAATCTTCCAGCAGAAAAGCCGCCGCCAAAGCGATGGGCTCACCCTAGGGGAGAGTGAAAGCCACGATGGTGAATCTCTCGATGGTGAATCGCTGGAGGAGGAGATTGATCTTCAGAGCATGAGCACTACCAAAGCCACCCCGGCCAAGTTCAGCACAACCACATCAGACCCCCAATTCGCCTCTCGTGTGAAGGCTCCTACCTCGCAAACTGTCAAGAGTACCAAGTCAAATCTACCACCGATGCTCGCTTACGTCCAAAAGGGCACCGCACCTTTTGTTCGACGGGTTGACTCATCCGCCATCCTTCTCTCTACCTCCCTCCGTCTTGCTAAGTTGGAGTCTATCGAAGAGGTTGGCCGAGTCGCTTCGTCGGCATTCGCGCACGCCTCCAAAGTGGCCAACACAGCTAGCATCGCGCAACGTTGTACTGTCACGAGGAATGACTGTTTAGTGGATAATAACTCGACGGTTGAGGAGAAGTGTGTGATCAAGGAGACCATCATCGGTGCCAATTGCCATATCGCCAGTGGTGCCCGGTTGACTCGTTGTTTGATTATGGATGGTGCTGTTGTTGGCGAACGCTGTCAATTAACGGGTACCATTGTTGGACGCCGCAGCAAGATCGGCCGGGAAACCGTGCTGAAGGATTGTGAGGTTCAAGACGGAAACGTTGTTCCGGATGAGACAGACGCCAAAAACGAGAAGTTCATGATCTTTGAGGGTCTTGACGATGAAGATGATATGGATGCTTCGGAGGATGACCAAGATTACTGATTCGAGGTATATTTATCCTGGCTAAATGTTTATGAGATAAAAGATCCATGAGATCAAGATCAAAAAATAGAATTTTATACCCCTACATCCACCAAGTTCTGAAAGTTCTGAAAGTTGAAAACCTGACCTATGAGGCAGAGATGCACTTTAGCCAAAGCACTATAAATGACACCACAATATCGGACGTGGTCCGAGCAAGATAGACTAAGAGGCTCATAAATACCACATTACCACACCAAGTGTAATGCCAATGGCCAATCCGGTCCACCTCGTGGTTCCCCGGATGCATACTAAAAATTTAGTACTGTACACCAATGCAATGCTGGTGCAAGCACGGGACCTTTTGAGACGTTATCTTGGCAGTGGGGATGTTAGTACATTAGCACACTGCATGAACTATACTCCGCACGAATGAGCAGGTTGGAATGTTTTTGTTTTTTTGTTATTTTTTGGTTGTTTTTTTCTCTGGGACTTGTTGCATCCACTTATCAAACATCAGGCCATAGCATGTGGATTCGGGATTTGGACGCGGTGTCACAAAGGCGTATGGATAGTACGCGAGAAACAAATAAACAAAGACTCGAGGGATCATCGCGAGGTTCAGGGGAAGATTCGTGTCTTCTCCGCATTTCTTTTGCAACGGTAGTGACGCCCTTGGCCTGTGCCCGAACTGCCCCCTGATCAGCCACATAGCACCGTGCATATTATCAAGGGTTGCCCCATTGAAAAGGAAATTGGATTCCAAACGCACAGAGCTCTAGGGGTAAATGAAATGAGGGGGGTTGTCAGGATGCTTAATCTCGATGATTTGCGGTATCAGGCGCGGCCCCCTCAGTACATACGGAGTATGCAATCTAACATGTGCGCTAATTCCAAGCTTCGGGAAAGGTCGGTGCGTGTACAGAGAAGGAAATATATTCTGGGTATTCTCCACCAGTGGACTCCGTATGAAGTATATTGTACTCCGTACTCCGTATTGTGGTTCTAAACGACTCGAGGGGAAAAAAGTGTCTGCCGATCACGCGGGAAGTTATGTATGTGGATCGACGGATTGAGTGGTTTGCAGCAAGTGGGGGAAACGGGACAATTTTGTCGCGGAGCTTTCGGGGTCGGATCCATGAAGTACAAGATAGATAAGAAGAGAGCATATAACTTAGTATAAGTATTTCCCGGCTTACGAGAGGGATTGGATCCTTAGATTCAGCCCTGGAGTGGCGCCGTGCTAATAAGCTGAACCACGCATGACACGAACTGTGTCCAAATACAGAGTACCTATGTAGTTGAGGTCATTTTAGCGAAGGCTTCGTCATTGTGCATTTACCGGTGAAAGTTCGAGATCAAGCTTATTGGGACCAGCCGTACGGAGCACAGAGTATAGGTAGTGAAGTAGAACATTGAACCGTGCAAAAATAGATTAAGTTTTTATTTTTTTTTCTCTCTAAATTTTCAAGGACTGGGAACCATAGATATGATCACGCCATGATATAGACTAGGGATTCAGCCTTATTATGGTGTGTGACATTAAACAATGTCTCAGATATTATCTTAGTACTCCGTACATACGAAGTAGTAAGGGTGATTTAATATATCCAAACGACTAAAACACGAATATAAAACGAGATATGACAGATTAGGTTGGAGTGGACCATCACAACCATGGAAACAGCTCGGCCTTTTTCCAAAGTTTGGAGTTGTTAAGCGGGGAGGTTCTCATTGTTTTTCTTGTTCTGGTTTTTATATTTATATATATCTATGTTCTGAAATGATTAAACTAGGACTCGAAATGTATTTATACAGAAGATAAAAGTAGAGACAAAGTATAAGTACAGTACACGTACTTTTTAAGCAGATGATTCGAACACACATGTGGATTCGAAAAGCCGAGATAGCGTCACACTTAGCTTAGTGCAGGCGCAAATCGCGGGACGTGGTGTCAGGCCGATCGGATCCTCCCCCCAGCTATCTAGCTCGCTAATTCCTTCGCCCACGTTCTCTGCAGAAGGTTCAATGTTGCCTTGCGTCAAATTTTAGTTTGACAGGGACATTTTTATGGTAAGGTACCGTTGGAATATATGTCCAAAGTACCGAGTACAATATATTTTACAGGTTTTTTCTATTGAAATATTTTGACATTTTGACTTAAAATGGGGAGAAGAAAAAAAAAAAAAAGTGGCTATGGAGAGATGTCTAAGAATATCCAGATGGAGCATTAAGGGGAGACTTGTGATTGGCACATAAATTTGGAGGCCGGGCCCCTTTTTATGAACGGCTTCAGGAGGTGATAATGCAGGATTCGAAGTGGAAGTAGTCCATTACTATGTAATGTACGGAGTATAGTATATAGGATAGGATACAGTATAATTAAACAGTAAAGAGTAAAGAGTAAAGCGCAATATTAAATGGCAGAGAATGGATTTGTAAGTCAATACATATGGGCACCTGGGCATGGATAATGTTGTACTGCTGTATCATGCAAAGAGACGCATAAGCATAATTAGTTCAGAAATGACAGATTTTCTCTTTTTTTTTCCTTCTCTCTCTATCTATTTGACTATTTGAACTATTGGACAATTTTACTTATTTCCCTATTTCAGTATTTCATTCAATTTCAAATTCAAGTCCATTGAATTTCATATGGTGTACGGAGTATACGGAGGGTACATAGTACGGACCTAATCTACCCCGTACCGTGTCTACTGTGATCTCTCCGGAACATCCCCCCCCTCCTATTTTCCCTTCTCATCTCCTCCCCTTCTTCTTCTTCTCCCACTGAAAGTGAATAGACACTATTCGAGTGTCATTTGAAGGTTCTGGGGTTATTTCTGTTGATTCTCTCTCTCTCTTTTTTTTCTTCTTGTACATGGCTCTCCTATTTTAGAGACGTCTCATCATCCTAGGGATCTCTCCCTTTTTTTTTTTGCCCAACCTCCTTTCGTTTCTTCCAACTCGCCTGGTTTCGAGTTTCATTCTTCTGGCATCAAGCGTCTTTTTTTTAATCGTTGTACTACTATAGTCTATGTCCACGTTACTTAGAACAGGTATGGTTACCCCCTGGCTGACGCGGTCCCTTATCCCCCCAACGTGCGCAGCAAAAGAAAGAAAAAAAAAGCAAAGCACGCCCCCTTTCTTTACAAACTCCACATTTTCGTTACTGCATTGAACAACGTGAGAGTTCTTATTTTAATTGTGATGGATAACTGACAGCTCCTTGGTCACAGCATCCCGTTTCGTTCCTCGGATCCCTATTTGACACGAACACACCTCGGGCTCATATTCTATCTCTTTTTTTCTCTTTTTGCGAGTTGCCTAGATCACGACCCGAGACAACTCGTGATTCCTATTTTGACAATTTGCTGGAAAAGAGCAATATGGCTGCGTTGGTCCAAACAATTCCGCAAAGTGGCACGGTACCTGTTCTTCAGACGCGTCCTTCATCCTCATCAGGCACCTTCTCTTCCTCAACTCAGAATCAAGGCTCTCGTATCCAGACGATGTCTTGGACATCATTCAATGCTGGTAATTCCGGGAGTTATCGAGCAGGCCACCCGGTTGTGGCTCCTTACGCCTACAACCCGAACATGGGCCAATCCAACGTCCAAAATCGGCAGTCTTGGACACCACATCTCCGTCCAGAACATCGCACCTTTTCCGCACCTACTACCCCTCAAGTGCCGGTGAATCCGACATACACCGGTGCCAGCCCCCGATCCCCCATCTTGCAGCTGGTTCTGTATCCAATTCTTCCACTTCATCCCGTTCCTATGTTTCCAAGGACGACAGCGCACTTCCATCACGGCAACCCAGGAGTGACCAGCCACTCCGTCCCTTGTCTACGGCCAACCTTCCCTCCCCATCCATCATGAACACTTCCTCCCCGAAACCCTCCCCGAATCGATATCGTCGTACCCCTCAACGAGCGGAAGCCGCGCCATCATCCCCTGCCACTGCCTCTCCAATTCCGACCGTAATTGTCGATGATTTTGGTGGCCCTCGATCAGCGCGACCAAACGCTCACAATCGGGTTTCAAGCGTGGATGATTCATCTCATGTTGATAGGGCCCAGCCTGAACGATATCGACGACGAAGCCTGGGCAATATGGATGCCACAGCGTACCCAAACCTATCGCTGGATTTCCCAACTTCGTCTACCTCTCAACCTCAATCAGGATCCTACGACTTCATCACATTTGACACCAATCAACGGCCTGCCTCCGCTCACTCGCAGCGGGACAGCGTTGGTAGCGTTCATTCCACACACTCATCAGCCTCCTCGGTAGGATCACCCCCAAGGACTCGCGGGAATAATGCGGAGCTAACGGTGTCATTCTCACAGGCACGAGAAGGGACCCCATCGGACTCGAACTCCGTCACAAGCAAGACAGGCAAGGCAGAAGAGAAACGTACGAGCAAGCCATCACCATTATCGCAACCGGTATCGACAGCACCCGAAGCCCCCAAACCCAACCCTCCAGCCGAAACTCAGAAGAAGCCAACAATGCCGACGCTGGATTCCCCTGCCGCGAAGCGTCTCAACGATCTGAAAAATGAAACGAAGCGCCCCGGGAAATCACGCTTGAGACGGGCTTTTTCGTTCGGCAGCGCCTCCGAGCTCCTAAAGTCATCTGCACAAAGCAATGCTGCCAAGCGAGAGGCATTTGCCGCTGAACAAGCGCGTCGTGAAGCACTGAGGGAACAACTGGGCCCGGAACAAGCTGCCATTGCTGAGCAGCAGGAACTGAGCGGACTAGGTGAAAGCATCTACTCCCATCAAGGTCACTTCTTCTCCGGGTCCACCGATAACCTGTCAGTATCGTCAACCGCTTCATCGGCGTCGATGATGCTTCGCAAGATGGGCAAGGGTATGAAACGCTCCACTCGCTCCTTGGTTGGCATGTTCCGTCCCAAATCGGTGGCCAGCATCAATTCCATGGAGGGCGCGGGCCCCGACGCTTCACCCCCGCAGATCACCGTGGTGAACGTGGAGGCGGAACGGGAGAGTGTCACTGTCAACCCTGACGCTGCAGATCTGCCCCGTGGGGCTACTGTCTTCCCCAAGGTTGAGGGCAATGCATCGGAGATCAGACGTTCCGCTTCCATCCGTGAAAGAGTCGCATCGGAGAACTCCCAATCGCGTAAGAGCATCGTGGGAGGAGACCGAGAACGGGCGGAGATATTGGCGGCCGTTCGGAAGGGTATCTTGAAGAGTGCGTATCTCCACACAAATAAACTCGACGTTTTTGGCAAACTAACTGACCTGGCTAGAAACTCACTCGGACTTGGGCGTCTCTTCGCCCGGACAGGGCCCGGTCGGCGGTGACTCACCGCACTCTAGTGCTCCTCCGACACCTGATGAGTCGTCACGATCCCCAGCCCAACAAAATGATGCGGTGAAGATTGCCGGCGAGGACTACTTCCTCTCGAGCGCAGGGCGCTTCTCGTCTTCTGAAGCAAAGAGTGCACCCATCACCCCGTCAGCTGTTGGTGGTAGAAATATCGTCTTCAGTCCTCGCATCCAGTTCCATGAAACATGGCCTAGCGGCGAGTACGATCGACGTGGAGAGATTGCGACTTGCAACCGTCTCACCCCGCTGCTTGCTCAGCAGATTCGGGAGGAGATCAATAACTTTAAGATGGTGAGCTGCTTGCATTGTTCTACACTTTAATTGTGTCATTACTGACAATAGTACAGGAGATGGAAGTTCATGAGAATTCCAAGATCTATACACACTTCATTTAAGTTTTGGGCGGGAGCCTTTTGCATTGCTCAGTGACTTGAACCTGGTCATCTCATCTCTGGCCAGGATTATACCCACTGAGCCTGCGTTCTTGTCTAGACATGCATCAATTCCGGCGAAATAAGGTGTTTGATGAATTTCCTCATCGCATGAACAAAAGCTGTGCTATCCGGAGGGATCTTAATTGATTCTATGGATTGGTATACACTCTATTCACGGCGATTTAACCAATACAATCGTGCTTCTGGTGGATGTTCCGCCAACCCCAAAAGTGGTGCGGCTTTTCTCGAAACAAAATCTCGGTCTCTACACAGGCGCGGCTAGCGCTATTTCATCCCAAACCTATGATATTCCTCTCCCATTTCGAGGATCTTGTCTTAGGTGTCGATCTAATGAATGTTCCTCCTACCATCTAATCGGTGTGGCGGTGCATACTCGTCACTTATTCTCCGCCGTCATTTTCTTTCCAATTCTGTTCTCTTTTTTTTTCTGCATTGTGTGCATCTGAGTCATTGTCATTGAGTATTATTGGGAGCGTGGGTTACTGGGCTGTTTTGTTCTTTCATTTTATTTCCCTTTTTCTCTATTCTCCTGTCCTTCTAGCACATCGTTCCTCATGGTCATCTCTAGGCCCATTTCATACTTATCACTCACTAAGCTCTGAATCCAATGTCTAAGCCTTGTTGCATTCTGTCTTGACATCTCATTTTTGGTATCTCTTCGGCTGCTGTGTTGGGTAAACTATGTTTAATGGATGGTTCTAGTTGTCTGCACAGATTCAATTATGCCGTTATTCCTCGTAACTGTACTTCTACTATTGCTGTAGAGTTAGGTTGTTCTTGATTTTTTTTTGACCAGTATGAGTAGACGAACTTCGTATTGGCTGGGGGTAATTGAAAGAGAGCTAGCTGTATGTGATAATTCTGTTAGAATATATATTTTCGAAACTCGCCGGAGAATTTTCTGACCGCCGTCAGATTGCTAGCTAGGTATCTTGGTAAAACAATGCCTGTAATAACATTAAATGGTGAGTGGAATGTAGAAGAGTCGACCAAGAATATATTTGAACATCATTGACTCGCCGTATAGACAAATGGTACATCCAGCATCAGTTCTAGGTCCTTCACCACCAAAACCTCAAAAGTCCCGAATTTTTTTAACTGTCAGGTTATCGGGTGAGTTGGAACATTATGTTTCCAGTATCCACTGGTAGCTACTAGGAAGACACACAATATTGAAGAGCAGAAAATTTCTAAACAAGGTTGGCTTTTGTTCAAGACGGGAGGTACCGTAAGAGCACGACCTCGCAAGTAGTAATTACTAGTAAAAATTGAAATGCCATCCAAGGTATATGGTAGCCGTTGAATAGCCAAGTCTTTTAATTTTCGGCTCGAAGGATTGCAGGGTAATGATACAAATCGTTAAGGAGAGAGTAGTAATTTGATGAACTATGGGGAGCTACTATAACGTAGTTTTATATCGATCCTCAGAAATTATGTTCTGGGATTCCTTTGCCGTCGGAACTGACGGCTTGGTGCATCGCCTGATGTGACCTGATATTTCATGGGATACAACCTTCAGGATCGAGTTACTATTGACCTGGAATCTTCGAATAAAGAAGTTCTTATTTCAAAGGGCTGTGGTTGGAAAGTTGAGGTCGAGTCGCCATCGGCTAATCTACGGCTTTCCACAAGGGTTCTGATAATAACCTATTACATTCTTCATAGTTACGTATTGTTCAATCTATATCTCTACATTCTTTGCTCAGGCTAGAATGTCATTTCGGTCCGAAATTCCGAAGAAAAGACCCGAAAGGAATGAAGGGATCGGGAAACCGAGAATATCGGGATCGGAGCCTGGGAATAAGAGGAATCTTGGGTTCCCATGCCATTGATAAATATCATGACGGAAATAGCATATTTCTATTAGAAGGCGTGGGGGTCGAATGCAGTACTGAATCAGGGTTGATGTTGGATTCTCTACCTTCGAACATGGCAAGGCTCAACATCTGAATGCATTGGTCGAAGACATAGTTCAACTAACATAGACGCTAGACTTGATGTCTGCAGTTGTGTACATGTGTTCGGTTAAAGTAAATGTGCTACGAGGGTCCCGATGTTGATTATTGAAATCTGTAGAGTGAGGATATTGAATACCATTCTGCCCAGAATATCCCTAGGATAGTACTAGTTAATACATAACACCGCTTAGATATGTTTATATAGCCCTAACTTGACTGGGAGAACTAGGGAAAGATACAAAAAATAACTACATTCCTAACCTCAGTGACTACATCTATACTTCCTACTTATTGAATGCCAGAAAAGAAATCACTCATACTGGACTTTGAATTCACCCGTGGACCCCCACGCCGTGCTACCATGGTTAGGTTAGCGCCTAAATACGCTTAATTACGAGAAGCTTACTACCTACCCCACGCGGGGGAGATGATCTTTCCCCAAATGCAATATCCCCCCGTCACTTCTCCCCGCAAAATGTCGGTAAAGGATGGTATGATCGGGATAAGTCCGGGGTCTGAAATTTCCCCGGCCCTTTCCCAGGTTTTATGCAGGGAAGGGTATTTGGTTGTCCCGTTCCATAACATAGGCTTCTAGGTTGATTGGTATGATATTTATAGACCGGCAAGTTTGGGGTATTACTCCCTATGTCGTACTACTACTCTCGGACCAGACATCAACGCCACATATCTCTCCCCCCCTGCGGAGGGCAGAGGATTCCAAACTCATAATTCGCAACTCGCCCCGACGTGCCGCCGAGTCTCACTCTCCACGTGTGCACTTTTTTCCTTCCTCTCCTTTCTTATATCCCTTGCTTCCTCTGGTATCTTCGTTTCGACTTTGGCTTAGACTCTCATATATTGAGCCAGCTGGTGTGGTCTTGCTACTTATTTCAATCCTTCTCCCATCTTCCCAGCAGTTCATTCTTTCTCACACCAGAAAAGCAAACAACAGAGATGTCTCCCAGAAACCCGGAGGTTGAAGTGGAAGATATAGACAAATCTCTCATCGACAATGTTGAAATTGTCGCCAATGCCGACAGGCCCAACCCCCAGAAAGAAGCTCCGGCCTACGTTGCCAATCTGACACCCGAAGAACGCACGAAAGCCGAGAAAGCTCTTGTTCGCAAGATTGACATACGGCTATTACCCATGATAATTCTCATGTACATTCTCAACTATCTCGATAGGAACAATATTGCTTCGGCTCGTTTAGCAGGTCTTGAGGAAGACCTAGGTCTTGTGGGCAACCAGTTCGCGACTTGCGTTAGTATACTGTTCGTTGGATATCTGTTGATGCAGATCCCGTCCAACCTGATGCTCAACAAATTCGGCAAGCCAGCCCTCTACCTCCCCATTGCTATGATTCTCTGGGGTATCATTTCCACCGCCACCGCCGCCGCTCAAAGCTACGCAGGTCTCGTGGTGATCCGCTTCTTCCTGGGTTTCGTCGAGGCTGCCTACTTCCCAGGCTGCTTGTACTTCCTGAGTGTTTGGTACACCCGCAAGGAGCTGGGGTTTCGCACAGCAGCACTGTACTCTGGATCTTTGCTCTCGGGTGCTTTCTCAGGTCTCATCGCAGCAGGCATCACTAAGAACATGGACCACGTGCTAGGACTGCGTGCTTGGCGATGGCTATTCATAATTGAGGGTGCTTTCACTATTGTGATTGCCTTTGCCGCAATTTTTGTTCTCCCCAACTTCCCTCGCACCACTAGTTGGCTTTCAGAGGAAGAGAAGCAGCTGGCCGCGTGGCGTCTGGAAGAAGATATCGGCGAAGATGACTGGGTCGACAGCGAACAACAGAGCTTCTTGCACGGAGCTAAGCTCGCCTTTACAGACATCAAGACTTGGGTTCTGATGCTCATGATCCTCTGTATTGTCTCCTCTGCCTCAGTTACCAACTTCTTCCCGACAGTCGTCAAAACACTCCAATACGGCAACATCGAGACCCTACTCCTGACAGCGCCACCCTACTGTCTGGCCGTTATATGCGCCTTTGGCAACGCATGGCATGCAGACCGTACCGGAGAGCGGTATTTCCACGTTACCGCACCGCTATACATTTCCGTCGTGGCATTCATCATTGCTGCTACTACCACAGCTACTGCACCCCGCTATGTGGCGATGATGCTCATGGTACCGTCTTTCTACTCCGGCTACGTTGTCGCCCTCGGCTGGATCTCAAATACCCTGCCTCGCCCGGCTGCGAAGCGTGCCGCTGCTCTGGCTGCTATTAACTGTGTCAGCAATGCTAGCAGTATCTATGCTAGCTATATGTATCCTGATTCTCAGGCTCCAAGATTTAGTATGTGTTACTCTACCGCTGGTCTTGCTTTTAGCAATATCAACTAATAACTGATACTATCCTAGTTCCTGCCATGTCCGTCAACTGTGCAACGGCTTTTATTGCTATTGTCTCTGCCACGGTGCTTCGATTTATGCTCGTGCGTCTCAATAAGAAGCTTGATCGTGGTGAGGAGGTTGAGGGTGCTGTTCCAGGCGAAGGAAGCCGTCGGGGTTTCCGCTTTTTGATTTAAGATTGGATCAGTTTTGGATTTGCCCAGGTGGGCTCTATGTTTTGGAATATAATGAAGGAATCTGGCTCATGACCATAGTATTCTTCTTGTTTTTGATGACTATCTAACTATGGTATGTCTGCTGGACTAGGATGCGTAATAGATGGATGTTGAGAATAACAATTACTATGTAAGATATCCATGATATGTACTATATAACACGTTGAATGTTAGATATGTAGATCTAAAGCATTTCACCACAGCCACCTTTCAAACTATTGAACTCATGCATATTTTACCCTCTCCTCAGTCCACCCAGGCCTCAGATCCTTAGTATCCAACGAAGCCACATCCAACGAACTGTCAGCAATATAGTTAAGCCGCCAGTCGATCCCAATACTAGCCCCCTCTTCACTCTGCGCCCAAACTGCCACACCAATCGTATTCTCCCCGGTGTAATCCAAAATTCCCACAGGAACAGGATAAACAACCTGATTTCCAATATAAGGATTATATCTTCCATACTGGTACCCATTTACAAACAACTGAGCCCGATATTTCGTCGTCACACCAGCCGGCGTAGAAAGAACAAACGAAATAGACACATCAGTGTGCGCAGGGATATCGAGGGGAATGGTAGTACGGAAGAAGCGAACCGTCGCACCCTCGAAGCTAAGGACAGACTTTGTCGAATCCTTAGTGGATCCCTCCTCTCCCCAGGCTGAGTCGTCAAAGCCGGGTAGATGCCATCCAACACGCTCTGCAAATAGTCCGTCTTCGTTGTACACGCCGCGCACCGGGTCCAAATCTGACTCCCCGCCTGCGGTTCCGGCTAGACGCCAGTGCGTGAAGCCCGAGTCCGAGCCGAGAAGGTTTGCGTCCATGATTCCGCGTGGGTTGAGGGCGCCGGTTGTTTGGTCGTGGCCTGTGTCGTCGTGGACGATTAGGAGGACATTTGGCGTGTCGGTGTGCAGGGTTGCGTTTGTGAAGGACAAGGTGAGGTTCCCTTGGGATGCGGTTGCGTTTCCGAGGTAGGAGGCAATGAACTCGCCGTTTAGCCAGGCGGACCAGCCGCTGTAAGTAGCACGTCAGCACTATGTTAGTTTAATGTGGTGGTTGTGGTACTTACAATGCAGATCCTCCTTGGACATTGATGAAAGCCCCTGTCGCTGTTCCATTGAAGTATCCACGCCACAGGCGGACACCATTATGGAAGCCGTATTGATCAGCGTAGAGGACGGGTAGACTTGTTGGGGTTCTCGGGTTGAGTGTTGTCATATGGTTTGCATCTGCGAAGATCAGCTACTTTCCTTCGTGTGATGTTCATATAATAATGAGTAACTTACCAACCCACGCCACGCCAGAGTCATTGTAATCCGTAAACCGCTCTGGCAGACTGTCTTTCGATTTCCATGAAGCGAAAGTTGGCAGCTTGATGGATTTCGGGGCATCGAGCGAGCCCTTGAGACTGCCGTACTCGGTCGAGTGGGTGTGAACTTTCTTTCCATTCCAGGTCACAGACTTGACACCGTGTGGTGCAAAGACGTCTAGTGTTGTTGCGTTGACGACATCACCGGTTATCGCAAGCTCGGATCCGGACAGCTTAGCGTCACGGACGAGATACGGACCCTGGACGAGAACTGCAGCAATAATTAGTATCTTGAGCATGAAAGGAATAATGAAGAGAACGAACCACTCTCTGTCTCCGGCACGAATGGATCATTGGTGAGTGCAGGAGCCCAGAAATCATACGCCGACGTTCTATCAAGCACGATAACCCTAACGCCATCATCGTATTCCAGAACAGTCGTGCCAGTGGATTGCGTGAACGAGGTCGTCAGACCGCCATGTTCTTTAATGAACTTGACCCGTGAACATCCCTGGCATTTCTTGATAGAACCCTTCTTGGCTCCCTTAATGGAGAACTCGCCAGACTCGCCTGTTGGAACCCAGAGAACCAGTGTGGGCTTCTTATCAAAGACAGTATATGTCAAAACCTCGGCTGTGGAGTACAGCAGAGTCTTCGAGCCAAAGGTGAAGTCCGTCACGATGATCTTCGACTGATGTCCATTCAAGCGAATGGTGCTGGCATACTTGGGGATAGTTAGAGCACCCACCGAGGTATTAACCTTCAAATGGAATGGCTCATTCGTCGAGATGGAAGTATTGGAGTGGAAAGTAGCATAGAACGCAGCATTTGTCTCCGGATTCCGGAGCTCGTAAGCCCTGACCGCGGGGTTATCAGTGTACTGCGTTCCATTACCAACCAACTCCGTTACGGTCAGATCCTTCGCAGAGCGAGTGAATAATGCCAGCAGTTTAGTCTCATGGTATTTCGACCAGATCGACCGGTCCTCTGAGATTGGCGCCGAGTAGTCGTAACTGGTAGCTGTCACTGGTGCAGCCATAGAACCGTGGTTTTGACCACCAAACATCATGTACAAGGACATTGCTGTCACACGCTGCCCGATGTTCCAGCGGTAGAACAGGTTGGCAAAGTCATCGCCGATATCACCGGGGCAGCCACCTTCCGGTCCACCCCAGGGGTTGTACGAGCCGCCCTGGAACTCGGGCATGAAAGCAGGCATGCTGGGCTGGGATTCTTGGAAGTAGTCGTAGTAGTCCAGGACCTGGAAGGGGACGTAGGCGCCATTGGTGGAGGTACACTGGCTGATATCACAGGTCCAACACTAATACACAAGGTAAATTAGTTTTCATTCCTCTTTCTCTTCTTTCGCACCGGAGAGATGGAAAGTCACATACCGAAGGATACGAGTCCACACCAGCGACGTCAACATTCCCACCCGCATCAGACCAGTCCTTACCCCATGAGTGCGTGGCCATATTAGGATCATTTACGGTCAGTGGCAGCGTAATCCCATTCTTACGAGCATTAGCCTTAAGCAGATCCATGTAAGCAATGGCTGTCTCGTTCGGCACACGTAGGGAAGGATCACCGAGCCACTGATTCCCGTACTCATTTTCAATCTGATAAACGATAGAGTTATGGCCATCAGTCACCTGGTAACGACTAGTGATCTCCGTCACTTCGGTAAAGTACGGTGTCCATGCATTGGTGTAGCGGGTATCATTATTGCGGAGGGTACCGTACTCACCCGTCGTCAGCCACAACGGGAAGCCGCCAGCATTGGCTTCGGCATTGACGTACGGGCCGGGCCGGACGATGATGTACAAGCCCAATTCCTTGGCGAGTTCGAAGATCGGGGTGATATCGCGGGGGCCGGTTGAGAAGTCCACGGTTGCGTTGTTCGGTGCGTGGTACGCCCAGCTGGAGTAGAATGCGAAGGCTGTGAAGCCGGCTGCTTTGATTTTCTCAAGGATATCACGCCATAGTGCCGGTACAGGGATGCGCCAGTAGTGGAATTCGCCGGAGAAGATGAAGATGCGTTGACCGTTTACTTGGAAGCTGTAGTGATCCCATTGCACGACGGTGTTTATGCCATTATCATGCAGTGGCCATTGCGTGACGGCTTGGTCGTCTGCTTTTGTAGAGGCCCCGAGACAAGCTAGGAGGACTAGCAGGAAATTGAAGATGCGCGCCATTTTGGGTCGTGGGCCGCTCTTTGGCGAAAGCTCCTGAGCATTGCCGGTGTGGCCATGATTAATTTATAGTTGTTTTCTCGATGAGCCGCTTTATTTTAGTAAATGCGGTATTGGTCAGGGTTCAAGGCGCGGGTGTTAATTCCCCCTTTCATCTTGGAAATGGTGCTTTGATCCTAGTAGTAGTGGAATCTCCGGTGCTTGGCCGGTGGTTTTTCCTCCAACGGGAATACTCCGGGTGGGGGAATTACTCCGGATGTGAGGAGGACAGGGATACAATATACAATATTGAACATCGACACATGTAATAAAGATGTTCCTTTTATGACACAATAAACGGGTCTGCGATAAAGATGTACAAAATAATATATGCTCATACAGAAATATAAAGGCTGAGAATACAAAAAACGCTGTAAAAGCAAAATCCAGCTCTCCGGTCAACCTCTGAGACACGGGATAGCCAAGTCCGGGAGGAGGGGGAAATAGTCCGGGGGAGAAGGCTTTTCCCTGAATATGCGCCAGGGCCGAACCGGCAAGGGTCCCCGTGCTTGCGGGGAACGGTGAACACAAAACAAAGGCTATCCAATATCATAGCCGACCATCAAATAGTTTTTTTTTTTTAAACCCCCAAACTCCAAATCTATGCGGTATAGGAATATGCCAACACTTCTAGGGTTGCAAATTTTAAGCATTGTTATCCAGTACCCCGAATGGGTTTTGGCCCTTGGTGCTTGGGCTGGAGGGAGTCTCTTTCTCGGCCTTTTGCTTCTTAGCTCCCTTCTTGGCGGGAACCTTGGCGAAGCCCTCTTCGGACCCCGACCGGCTGACTGAGGCCGAGGCAGTCTTTGCCTTGGAAGCAGCAGCTGAGCGGGTGCGGATGGGTGAGTCAGGAGTGGCCTTCTCGGCGATCTTCCGGACCTGAGCCTTGAGAACCTCATCATCGGTAGTCACCTCGCTGGTCTCGCCCTCAATAGCAGCCTTGCGGATCTCACGGCTAAGACTCTTCAGAGCATCCATGCCGGCCTTTTCAGCGGCCTCCATGTGCGTAGGCTGCTTCACACCGGGGTCCTTGCGGTTCAGGTAGGAGCGGACGAAGAAGCGCGCGAAGAGATAGGTGAGGGGAAGAAGGTAGCAGACGTTCAGCCAGATGGCGAATGCCTGACCGGTGGTGTCTGCACAGGTCACCATTTGTTGGGAGTAGCCGGATTGCTGGACAGGGGCAGCGTGGAAAGAGGTGCCCACGTTCTCGGCAAGTCCTTCGGCGCCCGCAGCCCGGAATGCCAGCTTCTTCAACCAAGAGATCGAACCAACCTCGGCGGTGGCGGAGGCGGCGACGGAAGCGGCGTTGGTCAGCTGTTCCAAGGCAGCGCTGCCAGACGGGTAGGGAATAGTGTAGTAGACGAATAGGTAGGCGGCCGCCATGTTAGTTCCAAAGACGAACTGGGTGATTTGCATGGTGGTCAAGCTGCGCTTGATGGCGTTAGGGACGCGAATGCGGAGAGCGGTGATGGTGTAATAGGTGTACTAAAGCGAGGGGAAAAAGGGTTAGTAACTTCGCTTAACAAATTCAAAAGCAACAAGATTGTTCCCACTTACCATCATAGCGTGAATGGCTGAGTTAACCAGGCAGAAGATCCAAATGGGAGCTGCCATGTAGCGGATACCAGCCCACATGCACATCATAGCTCCAGCGTGGTGGTAGGTCTGTAGGGTAGAGCTCTTCTTGCCCTTGGCCAAAATAATTATGGTATCTACAACCTCGTAGAACTTAGACAGATAGAAGAACCAGCCGAAGTAAGCCAAGCCCTGGTTCCACAGACGACCGGCATCCGTGGGGTCTGGCATGCCATTGGTGAGGTGGAAGGCGGGATTGGGAATCGACCACTCATCAGTGATGGGGCTATAGATAGCGGCATTGCCGTAACCGCGGGGTCCATTGATCTTGCACAGCGAGTCCACCACTCCAACCAATCCATGAGGGTCGTCGCTATCCGGGAAAGAGCTCCTGAATGCCAGGAACATGCCCGCAAAGGTCCATGCGGAATACACAGCTAGGAAGACATTGTGGAGAACGACGAACAGCTTGAACAAACGGGTGTTGCTGAACGCATATGGTTTATATCCACGGCTCTTGTTGATGCGATTGATAAGGACCACAGTGATCGCGTAGACACTAGCGATTGTGATTGGTAGCCGGACGTCCAGCACCTGGTTGTAGAGATCGTTCGGGATATTGAAGGGCTGTTTCCATGTCGGGGAGTCAACGTGAGGCGCGGGGATGGTCACTGGAAGCTCGCGAGGAGGGAATGTGAGGAGAGAGGCAGGAGGAAAGGCAATGCGAACAATTGCCTGGCCAAATTTGGTGGGCACATTGAAATCGTGCATGGTGATTGCCACGCGAAAGCGTTTAATTCAACGCGTCAACTTGACAAAGATGATATAAAAGAATATAAGAGAAAAAGATATGTGATTTCTAAAGAGGTTTAAAAAAAAAAGAAGAAAACGGTTGAAGTGTTGAAGTGCAGTGGGTCCTTCCCCGATAAACTGCCCTTTGAAATTCTCAACAAGGGCAATGACCGACGATCTCGATCCGCCCGCGATTAGTTTGTTGGGAATTCCAAGGCTTGGCCATCAAACGTGCCGAGGTTAGATATCGCCACTTGCCTAGAAGGGTAAACCATTGACCATACATGTACGGACTATCTCAAAATAGACATGGAATAGTGAAACTCTGTCTCTCAATTCCATACAGGAATCCGATAAGCGTATTGCACTGCCAACAATTAGTATAATTAATTTCAATTAAATTTTTTTTTAAAAAATAAAACAAATTGAAAGTTATGTTCAAGGTACTCTGTTGGGCTGTATAACATCTGGACAGCTGCAGAGCTGTACGGAGTACATAGTTGTACTTTACAGGCTCTGCACAGCCCTGTACCCTGTACAGCCCAAGGAAAGGCTGGGGAAAAAGTGCTGAGTCAGCCGAACAAAGTTATGAGTTCCCTGGAACATTTCTTGCGAAGGTTTGACATTGGAAAGTTAAAATAAAAAGCTTGGAACCTTGGAAGCTCCCGAGGTCGATTGGAAGGTGGTGACCTCAGATCACTCGTGATCACCTGCTTGTTGGGATATTTGAACCACTATAATCGTCCCAACATGTTGAGGATATGCAATCAGATATAAAACAGCCTAATCGGATCACATGCAGCCTCGGACCTTACTGTATGAAACGCATGAGACTCACTGGTATACTTTGTATGTTGTAGACGGGGTTTGTTGATCTACAACCTTGGGAATTATTATACATCGTACAGGATAAAGGGGATCTGCACGTGTCGTCATCATGACAAAATTGTTCGATTTCCCTCCTGTTTATATTGTAAAGCAAAAACTCCCATCAACACCAAGAATGCGCAACATACACATATACACGGTTAAAACTACAGTCCTTAGCGGGGCTTAGTGCTATGGGGAATGGGAGGAGGTCCCGGCTGTGATGGTGACGAAGCGTCAACAGGGGATGCACGAAATTCAGCTCGCTTGGGCGGAGGTGGCGGGGGGGGCCTTCTTGCGTTGGGCTTGAGTCTGAAGATCGGGATCTGCGGGTGACACCGTTGGAGAGTTTGACTGGCCCATGGAGATAGGCCGAGAAGGTGGGGGTGGGCGTGGGATCCGTTTGTTGGCATCGGCGGAGAACTTGCGGTCCTCCACAAATGTGTTGAAACGCGATGTGACTCCACCCCACTTCTCTTTGCCCATCTCGATCTTGTCCGCATGGCGTTCACGGAAATCTTGCACAGAGGATGTGCCCCGTGCGGGCTCCGCCGGTTCCAAGTTCATACTGGAAGTATTCGACGCGGGCCGGGCCGGGGGACTAGGCGCTGCTGGAGAAGACGCTGCTGGAGAAGACGCTGCTGGAGAAGAGCCAGTGAACCGCGACGCGTAGCCACTCAACTTCTGTTTGCCTGAATCGATTGAGTCCGCGTGACGCTCACGGAAATCACCGTATTTCTGCTTTCCCGAGTCGATGGTATCTGCATGACGCTCGCGGAAATCACCATACTTCTGCTTTCCCGAGTCGATGGTATCTGCATGACGCTCGCGGAAGTCACCGTATTTCTGCTTTCCGGAATCAATCGAGCCTGCATGGCGCTCGCGGAAGTTCTGGAGAGAAGACGTGCTCGCGTTCGTCGAGGCCTGAGCAGGCGGGGTGGATGCCGATGGAGACCCCGAGGTATTCATTTGGGAGAAGCGGGACTGCAGCTCATTGACAGGCGTATGTGCAGGTGACGTCGATTTCTGCTGGCCAATCCCAAACCCAGGAACCGAGATGCCAGCGTTTGCTAGGCGGGAAGTAGCATCTTGATTGATATAATCGTGGGAAAGTACCGGTGCGGTGGAATAAGCGGGGGGCGGGTCGGAGCTAGGGGATCCATTACGGGCAGGAAGTCGTGGCGGAGGCTTTGGCGGCTTTGACTTTGAGATCGAGCTTGTTGAGGCGGAACCTGCTGAGTCTAGTCGCCGCACTGGTGGTGGAGGGAGATGGTCTGTAGACAGGCCGCTTGTGTCGACGCGATACGGGACCGGAGGCGGGGCGGGCTTTGGGACCTCTTCCTCCTCTGCTTCGGCTACTTGCTGTTGGTGGGAACTTTGGGCGTTAAGCTGCTCCTGGGACAGTGGAGCTCCTAAACCCCGACGGTCGGGGGTTGTCTGATTTGGCACCGCGGCTGCTCCATGGTAATTGATGTGTTTGGGAGGGGGTCCAAAGGAAGATGGGTCTTTGAGGGACGACAATGGTTGTGAGACATGGTCAGAGCGGTTGGAGTTGGATTCATTGCCCTTTCCCATCCAGCCTGCCTAAAAGCGAGCAAACGTTAATACCAATAGACGAGTCATGAAGACACGAGGTGTGAGCCTACCACTTGGCTCCTGATTCCCCCTGTGATGAGGAGCCATGTCCGGAGCCAGAGCCAGAGCCAGAGGATTCACTTTCCTTGCCCTTTCCCATCCACCCAGCCTAGTATCAAGTATTAAGTTAGCACCAATGGCCAGCCGAGTTGCGAGTCCCAGAGAGGCGAGGGGTGAGCTTACCACTTGGTTGATGCCTTTGAAATCGCCACGCCAGCTCTCCTTTCCACCTTCCTTGCCTTGAGGGTGCCAGCCACCCTTCATAGTATTGCGTAAACCACTCATTATGCTGCAGACTTGCAGTGCGGGGATGACAGTTGCCAAGGGGTTGGGGAAGCGGTGACGACAATATCCCCACCCGGTCACGTGCGGGCTTGATCTAGTAATTGATTTACATAGTTTACAAAGTAGGTACTGTATATGATCGTTGAATATTCAAAGATGATAATTCAGTCAAGTTCCTGAATTCACGCCTTTCAAAGTACAGTTTTGATTGTCAATCAAGGATGTAAATAGGTACCTAGGTGGTACAATCCTGCCCAAAACAGGGGTTATAATGAACTTGAAGGATAGTATTTTTGCCCTTCGGGGCATATGGTCAAGTGAAAGTATACGGAATGGATGACTGCTTTCTAAGACTGCCTAATGGGAAACTTTAGGTTAGCTTATAGTGAAATATATATATATATATATATATATTATACTGGTGATTGCAAACGTAATCTTTCTAGGGCTGGAGAATGAGCATATGAAAGAGATAAATCTATTAAGTATAAATGTATGTACATAGTTGGAAATGACAAACCAGGATCTAGATTAATTAGAAAAAACCTCTTTAATCAAGACTTTCTTGGAGAAATCGTCTGGTAAGATCATTCTCAATCCATTGCTCAATTCGCCCAACGCTATCTCCGACAAGGTGGTCGTAGTTTGCACCCTGTGGGATAAACATGGACTGATGTGCTACGACTTCGTCCATATCCTCCATTAATATCGGCTCCCAATGGGAGTTATTGTTGTGTCTCCAATGATGTGACGGCAAGAGGACGAATTTGCGAAGGTGTTGTTGATTAGGGTCTGAGGAGTCCGTGGTTGTGACGGAGCCATTCTCAGTTGAGAGGGAAATGATCCCTGAGAGGGACTGGTTCTCTATTCGGTCGATTGAGGTTGAGGTAGATAGTGCGGTACTTGCATGGTCCACCGGCAGATTATCCTTGTCATCGTTGGCATTTTTGGTTGCCAGGGAAGAATGAGAAGCAGCAGACTTCAAGGGCTTTCGTTTGATTGTCATGTTGCTCATGGAAGTGGTTATTTCCGTTTCTTCGGAATCACTTGACGTATCTGAGTATTCGGGCGAGTGGATTTTCGTTGCGTATTCATCCAGATCCATTTCGACCTTTTTTGTAGACTCGTCGTTTTTCTTCATAGACTTTTTGGCCTTCTTTTCAGCTTTCTTCTCGGCTTTCCTTTCAGCCCTTTCAGCTTTCCTTTCAGTCTTTTCGGCTTTTCTTTCTGCTTTCGTCTTGCCGTTTCGCGATTTGCGACCAGTGCTCGCGGTATAGTAATTGACAAATCGTACTCTCCAGGGGCTGGACTCAGCACCTTCCAACTCCATCAAGTGCCGATACCGCTGACGAAGTTCAGAATAATTATTGACACAGCCAGCAAATGTCAAGGGCGATACTATGCGTTCGAATATAGATCGGGAGAGATTGTCGGTGTTTTTGTTGACAAAATGCATAATGCCATCGAGGAAGCCACGATCAACCAGACGGACATCGTTCATAAATGGTGGATCAAAGTTGGGGTTGAAAGGGGCGGGTTTGAAGGCTGCTTCCAAGACTAGAGATTCTTGTTCTGCCGCATGATTCTCCTCATCTGCCGGGTCTCTCTTAGGCAATAAACCCATGGTTCCCGTTGCTATTACGCGGGGATGGATTCCCAGAAAGGGGACATCAAATCCCACTACTCCCAAAATTCGATGCTTTGCTCGCCCGTTTTGTTGTAAGCGAGCGACATCTGCAGCTAGGATTCCGCCGAGACTATGTCCCAGCAGGATAACATCCAGGTCATCTGCCTCATGTGGCAATAACCTACAAGTATCTCCATTAGCATATGGACCTAGTTATAAATATAGGAAAAACGGGCTTTATGTGTCGCAATCACATACCAGGCACTAAATTGATCCACAGCTGTTTGTATCTCACCTTGAGACTTGTATCTAGGATACATGCGGGTGTACACCACGTGTGACTCGGCCAAAGAGCCCGTTAACAAATCATGAACATGCAGGGGAAGGTCATGGAAGCTGGCTTCTGATCCCATGAAGCCATGGATATAAATCAGTAATAGCCTGCGCTTTTCTGTTGTCTGATATCCTTGGGGCTGAGGCAGCGACAGGGTGGAATGAGAGCCATCAGCGCAAGTACGAATATTCCCCTCCATCCCCATATCCATCTCACCAAAATAAGCCTTAGAAAGACGCTGAGATAGGAAAATGAACAACAGAATTCCCTTCTTGGGTACTCGCCAAATTTCCCAAGGTTGGAATGCGGGGGGCCTTCCAAGGTTCGATTCCAAGGTTGCCACCGAAGCTTACTAAGTCAAGGGCTCTGGGCAGCTAAGGGAGATCATATCCACATGGAATAGCCTTGGAGAGAATGGAAAGACTGAATATGGGGTAGTAGAATAATTATTTAAAGTCTTTGATGTCTTTCCTCATTTTTAAGGGAAATCTCTGCTTGATTGTGAGTGTTATTATTAGGTCGACCCGCAAGGGTCCGTACTCGTATTCATTGCCTAAGCCACACGCATCCCGGGGCCATGGATTGTGGAAACAAGCTTAATCTCCACTTTGATACCTTGTCTGTCTATCTACTCTATCTACTCTATTTACTCCGTACGCAGTGTATAACTGCATTTATCAACTCTAGTGCATACACATTCTATGTACATCCATATCCTCCCTGACATGAAATATTTGCACAAAATGTCTATACAGCACCATGACTCGAGATAGGCAGAGGATTATCCTGCACCCCCCATTCGCCCCCCTCGATCTCTTGCGCGTAGAATCGAACTAGGAGACCAACGGTAACTGGACCAATGATGGTATTCAGAAGGATTGCCCAGACGCCAGTGATCAAACCCTCATCACTAACGTATGGAGTTTCGTTGTGGCCGATTTCGATTATCAAAAGCCCAATCTCACCGCGTGCTACCATGGCAGATCCTAAAAGTGTTGCGGCGAGCCAGGCCCGGTTCCATTTCTTCCCATTCTCATGGTCGTTTTGTGCTTCGTGGCTTGTGTTGTTGTTCTCGTCTTTTTGTATTCCCTGTCTTTCCCTGTCTTCATCTGACGTTCTTTTATGAGATTTACTCCCGCGAACGAGTTGCCATATGGGGATCCAGATTCCGACGATACACTATGTAGATATATTAGCTCAATTGCCCACTTGCCCAGGAACGGCTCTGAATATCTGCATACCTTTGCAAACGCCATCAAGAGGGTGTAAACGACCCCTCTCCAAATTCGTTTCCCGGTCCACAGCTTCAAGAACGGAATCGCGAATCCGATACTTGCGAAGAACAAAGGTTCCATCAAGTATTGCTGAGGTCCTAACAGGTATTTCTCAAAGGTGTGAACGAAAGTGGGACTTTTATCCGCCTCGCGTTCGCCTTCCTCGCGGCTCATGACAACAAATGGTCCTTCGGGGTGCTTGCTCGGTATGTATGTGAGAAATACACCCGCCAGAAAGGCACCAAATAAAACGGATGTACCAGTAAAGCCAGCGATTGCAATAAACGCCGAAAGAACAAGGGTCATGAGAATGATGTTCGAGATATGGTCGAATCGCGCAAAGCGGTATTCAATGAACCTTCGGAAAAAGGGTGCAAACACCCATTTGGTAACGATGGGCGTTACGATGGCCATGCCTATCGATGCTACTATAGGACGCCCAATGAGCCAACCCAGATTGACACCGTCCCCTGAAAGTTTGCCTAGGTCGCCAATCACACTATACGGCTGTTAGCTTGATGAATCGACCACAAACCTTACTCCGATTTCAAATAAGTAACACACCTCAACATAACAAGTCCTACAACATCATCGATGACCGCAGCGCTCACCAGAACTGACCCTACTCTAGTCTCAGCGAGATTGACGGAGCCAGACGCAGAGCTGATCACAGCAAAGGTGGTCCCTAATGGATATTAGCGATTGAAACGCAGTCAACCTAGAACTTGCGAAGAAATAGTTTACCTAGTGAAGTAGCGGAAAGAGATGCGCCAATGATGAAGGTCTCAACCGCACCTGGTCCACGTTAGCTTTTGATTATAGGAATTGGTTGGGCAAGAAAAACCAACCATATCCAAAACCAAGATAGAGCAAAAGGTATGAAAGACCAATAGGGAATAAAACACCCGTTGCGGCGCCCACCATACTCAAAGTGAAGTTCTGCTTGAGCAGATCTACACGAGCGCCAAGACCGCCTAGAATGGATGACATCAGTACCCAAGCAAGCTCTGGAGCCAAGGACCTCGGTAGAACAGCCAAGACGAAAACGTTTTTTTTTTTTTTTCCCACTTACCTTCGAAGATGATCAAAATTAAACCGACATATCCCAGAGTGACAAAAGTCTCTTGCCAGTTATGTTGAAGGATATTGGCCAACGGTAGGCCGTAGATGATGCCGACGGCGATTTGACCTATAATTCCGGCCTGGATTACCTTGGCGGAGACCCATCTTGCAAGGGAAAGGAAAAAGAAGAAAGAAACGATGATAAGGATATCGACAGCTGCAATAATTGATCAGTGAGGAAATGAGCAGAGATCAATTGGGATATGCTTGGGTACATACTTCCAGGTTCGTGGTATGGGAGGAAACCATTGGCCATGCTCGAGGGTTTGTCTTTAAACCTGTAAAGATTAAAGAGCAAGATTGAAGAACGAAAGAATAAAATTACCAGCACTAAAGTATGTGTAAAGAGCCGTGATCTTCATAGTCTGGGCAATCTGGGCATTGATCTGGGCATGCTTGGAGTGGATTGGAGTGGATTGGGTTACCGGCTCTGGTGCACCACGGATACAACCCTGGGGCCACTGATCACAATCGTAATAGTTACCTCATACATTATATGTTATAACTGGCTATTGTTAAAGTGTTTTGAAACACATGTATATAAAGTATACAAAGTGTATCAATTTTAGCATTTATCATGGTATTCAAAATAACAATAGTCGGCGAGTTATGAAGCCTTGTACACAAGGAGCATGGATCGAAACACCATAGCTAGAAATATTATTCTATACGCCCTACAGCTAGCTATATTTCATTTAATGTTAGTAGCATTTGTTATCACAGTCCATGGATCCTTTTATTCAGGTGCGTTGGTCTTTGCATCTAATTCTAGCAGTATCTATCGTGGTCCTTGCTGTCAACCTTGACGTTGAGTTATATCAGTGATGTGTTCGGGATAATATTAGGTACGAATAGGTTATAGCCTAGATATAGCCTGATGATTGAGCCATATCCCACTCGTTTGCATAAATTTTATGTACATTATACGGCACCAAAAGTAGAAATCTGAATCCTTGTTAAATATGTCCACTTACTATTGGCTCCTTTTACACTCCTGTCAGCATCGGCGTCAAAGCAGAACAATCCAATAATAAATTCCCCCACAAATGTAAGTCTGTCAGCCTACGAACTCCCCCAAGGAACTAAGCGGAAAGTAGTTAGGGCTCGTGTTGATCCTACGTGGCCCCCATCTTAGCGCCAACGTCGTAAAAATAGCCTGAGCATCTCGGACCCTTAATGGATTTGAAGTTTCAATATTTTGTCTTGATAATTATTTGTGCGATTGGAATTTTCTTTGACTTGCAAATTAGGAAAATATATCAGTTCAAAGGGATCATACTAATGCGAACTTTTTTTTTTCATTGACGCCGAGTCTAGTGCTGCATGTCGAAGCGCTTCTTTGTTAGAGCGTCTCATCTTGAGGGCAGTGCTTCAACCCCCACCCGGGGGCTGTTGGGTGTGTTGTAGTCCATACATTTTCTGCGATGTCCGTTTTTATTTCACATTTCTAGTTACCTTCCAACTTCTCTACTCTCAAGCCTGGGCATATATTTAACTATTTTGGACAAAGACATCGGGGAGTTGCCTAAATCGGTTATTGAATGGGAGAGTTCTAGCACTAGGGTCTTTTGTTAAAATTTGTACTATCTTTCGTGGTAGTTCTTTGTCTTCGCTTTGAGGTCTTCACATAAGACAAAAGTGCCCCAAAAATCCATTTTCAACCCACCATGCCTGCTATGGGGAGACTCTTGGGATTCGTGCCATTTGCAATGTTGAGCACTGGACTGGAAAACGCAGATACTCCAGATTCCACTCCAACCTCGGTGGCATCAGCAGCCCAGGATGCGATGCACACGACGGCAGCTGACGGAAAATACAACAATTTTGCAGAAATGTCAGGCTGGGTAAATCCAACAACGACAGCGACAGGTTTCCATCCTGAAACGGTTCCATGGCCCTCAGCCAGCGAGGTGACCACAAACCCAGCACCAAGTGAGAGTCCAGTGGATGCAGCCAGCTCACATTATCCCTCACTATCATCATCAACAACAACACCCTGGACCACACCGTCAATTTCAAACTCATCCTCTCTCACATCCGCCCAAACAACAATAACAACAAGCACAACCACAATCTCAGCCCCATCCTCAGAAACAACCTCAGCGACCAGCGACTCAACCGCTTTCTCCGGGGGCCCATCAAAAGCAACAAAAATCGCCATAGCAGTCCCAGTCTCAGTAGTCGGCCTAGCTCTAATCCTAGCGCTACTATTCTTCCTCTCCCGCCGACGACGCCGCGAACAGAAACGCAATGTGCTACCACCGCCCTACGACATAGCAACAGGCCATCGAAGCGCGGTATCAACGCAAGAGCTAATGATATCACCGAAATCCTCAACACCAGAACCAAGACGTTCAGTCTCAACCCCGGCAATGTCCTCAGCGCCGACGTCTTTGCCCTTGCCCATCCCGCGGATCCCGGTTATCAGCATCTCACCCTCGACGGAAAGTCGGGGTCGAACGCCCAGTCCCAACCCTAGTCCTGGCTCGGGCTCTGTGCACCGTATGTCTATGACTCGTGGACCTGGTGACTCTGAGGCGGAACTTGGGGTTGCGGTTGCTGTTCCGATGGATCAGAGGCGGAGTGCTACGGAGCAGGATTTTAGGGACCGGGTTGCGTCGGTCACGTCGTCGAGGGGACCGTCACGGTTGGCCAGGATGCCGTTTGAAGACTTTTCGGATGATGAGGTTGGCATTGGGATTGCGAATGGTGGGTCAGATGATGATGATGCTGTTTCTGAAGTGTCGGATTTGGGTGGGCGGAGGAGGGAGAGGGACTTTGATGAGGTTTCTGTGGTGTCGTCGTTCGATGAGGTGTCACCGATAGGCGAGCAGGAGAGGAGCCGGTTTCGGGGAGTCTGAGAGTGTCAGTAAGGTGATATGATATAATGAAGCTAAGCTCGGTCCAGATATTCTTTGGTGTAGTTTTCTTTTGGTCTACTGGCGTTTTGGGTGAGTTCAGTGAGTCCAGTGAGGGGTTCATTGTAATACATAGGCTACAAGTTGGGTATTTCAGACTATGTACTTGAATATGACTGGAATGATATCCTAACCACAGTACCAGTCATAGTATTGGAGGCCTCGAGGTCATGTGCAGTGTGAAAACGTACTGTTGACGCTAATCCTTATTCCGATTATCTTCCACCGCCGTAGTCAGCCTTGTGGGCTGCGGCCTTTCCGTGCGTCAATTCCCGAAGAGCCATGGTGGCGTACTGGCTTGATCCCAACTGGAATTTCAGAACAATGGCCAGCTTATCAGCTGCGGTCTCATCCGAAATAGTGGTATCAGCATTCTCATCCTCGGCCTTCAGCTTTTGCAACTCCGTCTTAACGAACTGCTCATCATCCTTGGAATAAAGCTTCACGTCGAAAGAGTAGTTGTTTCCAACCATGCGGCTGAAAACCTTGCGGTATCCGCCGCTAAGGCTGATGTCCTTCCACTTGCGACGCATGTTGGACGGGTCAAGGCCACCACCCTGCTCGTTTTCCATGAAGCGACGATAGAATTCCTTCATTTCGTTTTCGGGGTAGATAATGTCATATCCAGGCTGGGGAAGCACCAGGTCAAAGATGGTGTATTTGCCGCTGGCTGCTTCTTCGGCTGTTAGAGCACGTGCCCGCATGAACATGTCGTCGGCCGCAACGGCACTGTCCTCGCCCTGAGGAACAACAATGATTTCACCGTCGGCATCGACAGTTTCGGGAGCCTCGACAACAGAAGCAGCTTCTTTATCGCGGTGCTCTTGAATAATAACGAGATCGCCTTCTACCACTCGGTCGCCGTAGAGACGCCAGCGCTCACTCGTAGCAAAGTTCCAGACAAGCGACTGGTATGCGTGCACGTACATCAACCGCAGGTTCCGGGGGATAGACTGCAGCGCACCCAAATAATCCTTGCGGTTTCTTCCGAGGTGGCGGATTAGATTGTTTTCAGCAGAGAACTTGCGCGGAATCTTTTGCAGAGCCTCGTTGACGTTACCGCCGGTCTGGAAGATATTAATGGCCATGGCGCGATCCTTGTCATCAGTGCTGATGTTAGCAGTAGACATTTTCCCCTCCATTGCCGCCTGGAGAGATTCAGGAGCATATTGCAGAATAGCATCGCATGCGCCCTTGAAATCCCCCTGAAGCATCTTGACACCGACAATGTCCGTTCGGGTTGCGAAGGTTCCAAATCGCTGGAGACCGTAGTAGTTGAAGTATCCGCGCTCGTAGAGGTTCTTCAAAGAAGTACCGACGACCTCGGATGCCTTGGCAATCGCAGCCTGAGGATCACTCAGGCTCACGCCGGGAATTTCGACGTCACGCAGAGTAATCACAAACTCATTGCCCTGCAAATCTCCAAGCTCCAGACCTTGCTTGCGGTACACAAAGTCTCCAATGTAAGCATTGCGAAGTTCCGAGTTCACTTCCGCAAGGCGATCAGCGTGAACGCGCACAGCACAGGCACGCTGCACGGTCACACCCCGCCTATCCTTGGTTCCGGCGAATTGCAAAGACTTGGGGTTCATCCTCAATGAGCGAGCAATGTAGCCGATGACTTCCATTGTGTCCTTGTTCTCCTTGTAGATAGTGAAATGCAGGTATGGCCCGCCGAGTTCTTCCCAGTTTGTTCGGTGGCCCTGGGCTCGACCATTGGCTCGTCCTGCGGTCGCACCGCGCTTGAAACGGTTGTTCGCCGCGGTAATTGCCATATTTCCATCTGCGTCAGTTGAAGACTCTAGCTGAGAGTTGAAAATGCGACGGATGGCCTGGTGGATCTTGGTACGAAGGTCACGATCAGACACGGCAACGGTGACGTTTCCAAATTCACTGGGTCGGCCCTTTGGCTTAGACATGGCGATCTTGTGGAGCGCAATTATTTCAGCGGCATTCTGATCGCCAAAGTATTCCTCCAGAAGAGTGTGGTCCTCTTCCGAAACCTTGAACTCAGCGGGCTTTTCCGCATCCTGGGCCGGGGTACTCTGAGTTTGCTCCGTAGCCTGGGTTTTCACCTCCGGGGCATTTGGAGCGGGGGTAGGCTCTGTCGTAGTAGGCTCAGACTTTGCAGGCTTGCTGGGCGTATCGAGGCTTCGGAGGTGGACAACTTCGCCGGTGGTCATGATCTCGTTGACCATGAAATCGGTGTATCTGCGGATGATTATTAGTAGAATCCTAAACTATAGGAACAGGAGAGCTCACCTCTTTTTCAGGATACCCGAAAATCCCTCAGTGTCGTTGCTCACAAACTCCGTGATACCGACCTCGCCTTCCTTCAGAGCCTGCGCATCGGAGACGGCGGTGCTCGGAGTCTCAGTTGCACCATTGACGGCGACTGCGACTTCAGTTGAGCCCACATCTTCGGTCTTCTGACGCTTGCGCGGAGACTCCACGATATCTGGCTTCTCCATATTGTGTTAATCGTTCGGAATGGGTGGGGTTGGATGGAGAAGGTTGAACTTCAGGAACTTTTCCTGACTGATTGGGTTTAGCGCGAGACAGGGCCAAGTGTGGGTCAGCCCTACTTACCGCGTTGGGACAAAACTTATACTTCACCTTCTAAATTCATCATTCACTTCATTGATTCATTGATTCATTGATTCATTGCATGTTTGGCGCATTCAATAATCAATAGATCTCAATTCAGCATTGCCTGATTAGGTATTCCTATTTGACCCCAAGCCTCCTTCTAGAATCACACAGCTGTGTGAATACAATCTGAGATATTCCCAATACCTGCAATGCCTCAAATCGAATTAATGTGTTACAGCAGCGGTGTGACAATTGGTCATCAATACACAGATAGAAAGAACCCCAAGTGCCAAAGCTAACGATTTCCCCAGAGAGGAAATTACTGATAGTCATTGTAAAATGATCCCAAGTGGACACTTCCGATATAACTAATATCCCGAGACTTGAATTTTAATATCGTCTTCAAGTGCCCATTGTCAGTATGCATACTTTTCCCGGCCCAATTCATGTCTCGAACTATTGGGATAAGGTCTATAGTTGACAAGAATCCCACGACAAGTTGCATAAGCTTACCTCAGGTCGGATCGAGGTTTTTGCAAATTAACTAGACGAATTTGAAAGCAAATATGGTTTCTTACTGGATGTCTAGATGAAATATACTTAGCAATGCCGGACTGGTAAGCTCCTTGGTTGCTAAATAAAGTCGAATATAAACCAGAGACCAAGACCGTAGCAAACCTGTCAGGTTGAAAGAGCCGACACATAGTAATCGAAGGTATTTAGTAATTCCCAAAACTCTATGCCTAGCATCACTCAAATATCTAGCATTAACTTCCCATTTCCATGATGTTCGCAAAATCACCACGCGCCAAAACTAGGAAAACCTGGAATTCTAAATCAGACGTTCCGACAACGAAAATGACTGGACGCTGCTCATGCAACATACCGATGAAATCCACTCACTCTCCGATCAGAGCTGAGAAGTGTCGCTGATCGGTCTTGTACTCTGAAAGGAAGATGAAGCCGACCCTCGAGGTATAAAATGGAGGTATTCGCCCGCTGTTCTTGATATCAGTTCTACAGGAATCAACCATCCATCTTTACCAAGCTTCCTTGCAAAGTCATTCGGTGAGCCTCGTTAATACTTCACATCTATCACATGCCACAATTGAGCTGATCACTAACTCTTTATGTCATAATAGCTCGATCTAAAACAATGAAGTCCAACTTCCTCATTGCGCTCTTCAGTTTGGCTCTGGCCGCTGTTGCTGCTCCTACCGGTATGTCAATAGTCATTCCAGAACTTTATTTGGCTAGAATGTTTCTAATTTGGTGATAATGATAGGTCCTGGTGGTGCTGGCGGCGGTGGTGGTGCTGGCGGTTCCGTGGGCGGCGGTGGCGGTGGCGGCGGCTCAATCGGCGGAGGCCTCGGTGGTGGCTTTGGGGGTGGCTTCGGTGCTGGCGCGGGAATCTAAAAAGGATTTCTCGAGACCGGACTAATGCATTTGGCATTTTGTAGTCCGTTGAAGTGGTCTCTTGATAGAAAATAGGGTGGTAGGATGGATGGTAGGACTAGCAATGACAATCTCATCCTACTTTATTTGCTTCCATGTTTTTGTAGAGCGTAGGTGGTTTTTTCACAAGGCACTTAAACCGCTGCGTAAGTACTCCCTCAATAGAAGTTTCAATAGTACAAGAAAACAAGAGGAAAAGATAATAAAACTGCTAACGCTCAGCCCAAACTCCATTGTGATTCTTTTTTCTATCTTCCAGGATGTAGTGTGTGCATGATACATGGGTTGCGTTAGAATGAAAATGAAATGCTCTATACGAGTCATAACTGAAAAAAAAATGTAAACAAATGCAAGATGCATAGTGAAAAGGAACAAGGGGGTGGTTATTTTACAGCTCATCTTTGGGAAGATCCTCCTTCTCCTTGGGCTGATCCTTGCCCTTACCCTTGCTCTTCTCGGCTTCGGGCTTCTTCTTTTCTTTAGATGCCTTCTTACCGCTGCTGCTGCTGCTGCTCTTCTTCTGCTGGCCAGCGTTTGCGGTCATTCTCTCGTACATGCGGTTAAGGATACGCTCGAACTCGCGCAGCCGCGAGTCAACCTCCACAACGGTCAAAGCAGGGTCGTCAGACTCGGTAAGCTTCTCTTGCAGACCGAGCTGGGTTTCGAGCCAAGGGCTGGTGGACTCGTAGGCCTGGGTGATGGCCGTGAGGTCGGCGGGGGTGAAGAGGGAGTACTTGGGACCAGTGGGCTTCGCTGTAGCAGCACTCTTGGTAGATGTGGTGGAAGAGGAAGAAGCGGAGTATGCGTCTTCATCGAGATCATCGAGACCCTCGTCAGAAGCGGCGGGGGCTGGGGTCGATGAGCTGGTCTCAGTGGGGCTGGAGGTGGAGGAGGCGCTTGAGGCCGAGAGAGAAGAGGAGTAGATCTGCTCGTCGTTGTCGATCTGGTTCTTGATCAATTCCTTCATGGATTCGGCGTTCTTCAGCATGTCCTTGAGCAACTGCACGCGTGCGGGGCGAGAAGAGCTCTCCTTCATCCGCTTCAGTGCAGGGTTGACGATGGCCTTCAGGTCCTTGAGCCTCGACTGGAAATCGGCAGTCTTGGCGTTGTCACCCTCTTCGTACAGCCAGTCGCTGGCCTGGGAAACTCGCTCGGAGAGAACAGTCAGCTGATCCGGCTTGACTGCCTTGATGAACTCCTCGTTATCGGCGAGGTCTCGACTACGGTAGATGAAAGATTCCAATTCATTAAGAGCCTCTTCACGGAGGATGCGATCATGGTCCGAATTATCGAAGGCAAGAAGGCGGCCGTTGATGCGATCGAGCTCCGCGACTGATGGTGCCGGGGTTCCAAGCGCGACAGAGTTTAGGCTGATCGGGATAACTTCAAGCTTGACTTGAGGAGTGGCCTTTGCGTCCTTCTTAGCATCCTTCTTTGCGTCCTTGGTGGACGCGGTGGTGGACTTGGAACTGGCGGAGGATGAAGTGGAGGACTCCGTCTCGGGCTCGAGGGTGATCGATTCACGAGGCTCGCCATCTTCGCCGAGGGGCTCCTGCTCGTCTTTCTTACCGAGGCCGAAGAAGCCCTTGACGTCTTCAACAATTCCCTTCTTCTCCGACTCCACCTCGCAGCTAACAGTACCAGCCACAACTTCGGGAAGACCGTCCACGGGGCTGAGGCGGATCGTGAACTTCGTAGTAATGTTTGAATTGGTGCAGCCGAAGTTATCCTTGAGCTTGGCAACAGATGCAGTGAGGTTCTGGGTTTGGACACTGAGGATAGGTTGTTCTTCATCCTGGGCAACATGCTGGGCGAAGCTAAATTCGAAATCCTCCAGGTTCTTCACAGTGACTTGCTTCTCAGGACCAACCTGGGAAGTGGCGGTGAACAGCTTCTGGTTTCGTTGCTTGCCGTCTGAGTTCCACTTCAAGGAGATGGGGTATGTAGCGGCATCACCGGCGCGAATGTCCTTAACACGGAAACTAGGGCTCAGAGCAGCTCCCTTGAAGGCAGCACCAAACACAGCCGCCTCATCAGCGTTGACGTTGGTTCTGATCTTCTTAGCAGAGCCGACAAAGTTCTCCAATTGCTTCTGGACGAAGGGGGTCCGAATTGCTCCACCGTGAAGCACGACAGATTCGACATCGCTCAATTCAAGGCCGGCTGCTGTCAAAGCCTGCTGCACTGGTGTTCCAATACGGGCGACATACTCAGCAGCCATCTTCTCAAAGTCGGCACGGCTCAACTTGTACTTGAAGTTGACACTCTCGTCGTACAGTCCCTCGAAGCTTGTCGAAGTCTCGGTGTTGGCACTCAGAACCTGTCGGAGCTTCTCCGAATCCTTCCAGAGTCTAGACATAGTTTTTCCGTGAGCCTTGATTTCAGCCGGAGTAACCTTATCCTTGAGCTTCTTCTCCTCAACCAAGTGGGCGATCATGTCGTTCACGATGAGATCATTCAGGGAGTCACCTCCAAGTGACTTATCCCAACCAGATCCAACAACATGAACTTCCTGGACAGTCTTGTTGAATTTGCCAATGTCCTTAACTTTGCGGCTCTGGAACCGCAAAACACTCGCGGTCGTAGATCCAGCACCCATGTCATATACGATGTGGTATTCAGGCTTCTCGCCATCGGAAACACTGGGGAAAGTACGGCTGGTGGCGTAGTTCAGACCGACAGCCAAACCATCACTGACAAGAGCCTGGATCTTCAGACCCGCCAGCTCAGCCGCCAACTCCAGGCTGCGCTTCTCCTCCGCGGTGTAGAACACAGGGTAGGTAATGACGACATCGCGGACATCGGATCCCTTTCCAGCCAGCGCATCAGCATTGGACTTGATCTGCTTCAACTGCATTGCCAGAATCTCCTCAACCAAAAAGGCTTCCTTCTTCTGCGCCTCTCCCAGCCGGTTGCTGCGGAGAGCAACAGAGCCGCGACCATCGGGGGCGGACTCCAATTTCAACGCGGGGAACCTGCTCCAATAAGCCTTGACTGCCTCCTCGTTGCCATCATTGAACGGAACGCCCAACAGAGTCTTCAAGTTGATGTAAATGTCGTCCGGGTACCGAGCCGCGAGGGCGAGCGCATCACCACCATAGAACCGTTCGGGAAAAGGCGAATCACTCTCTCTTGTAGGCTTGAAAGCGACAGCAGCGGACTCCTTGCGCTTCGAATCTTTAGTGAGGACGATCTCAAGCGGAATGCCGGGTTTCACGAGAGCAGCTTTGAAATATTCAGTACCGATGTCGATGCCCAGAACGGCCGATCCGGCGGCAGAAGCTGGCCCAGCGAAGCTGAGGAGGAATATGAGGAATGGGAGGACCACGAGCGATAGCATTGGCGAGCTCGATAATTGTCGGCGATTTAAGAACGCCATGATCTATGTTTAGGCTCCGGGCTGTGGGAGTCAGCCAAATTGCTGATATAGGGAGTTGCTTGCAATTTCAATCGGGATAAAGTACCCTTTTTCACACATATACAGACAGATTGACAGATATTTAATCACTCTACCGGTTTGCCGAATAGTGTCGGGGTTCGGGCTAGCTTTGCGCCAGAGGGATGATCGGATGGAGCTATGGGATAGCTCAAGAGGGCTGTTGGTTTGGGCGATAGGTAGTGGGGACGATGAACAGGGGAAGAAAATCAGAAAAATGACTCAAAATTAGGCCATTTGAAAGCAAAGGGATACTGTGGCCACTTGGCAGTAACTTAACATGAAGCCTAAAAGAGCTGTTGGATGAGGACACGGGTCATCATGCAAACACACCGGCGGATGTTTGATGTTTGCACTGCTTATCGTTATCGCATTATGTCATAGCCCTAATTTCGAACAGGGCTGAATTGTATACTAGACGACGTGTGAATGTCCGAAGTTTATAATCATGATGGCAATTGTGGGTAAATGTGAATAAATATCAATTCATAGACTAACGAATATATGACTAGAATTAGGGTTCCATAATCATGGATAAGGAGCGTCAAGTCGTCAAGAAACTCATTAATAACCATCATCCTCGCATCCTTCTCAAGAACAGATATTGTCAAATACAATTTTTTGGTATGTTTTTTTCATGTTTTTTATGTGCGTCGAGACCATCATCCGGTTTCTCGCAAGTCACTGCCAAGAGAAATGATATCATATCTCATCTGACATATCAAGTTCCGTGTAGATCAATTAGAGCAGGGCAAACAGCAGAACCAAGCCAGGGATGAAGGCTGCGGCCGACTTCTGCAGAGCTGGAGCACTATTGAAAACCGGCGAGGAGGAAGCAGGGGGGGCGGAAGTGGAAGAAACAACAGGGCTCGACTGTGCCGGGGCAGTAGGCTGAGTACCTGGAGCAGTGGACTCGGTAGCTGGAGCAGTGGGCTCGGTAGCCGGAGCAGTGGGCTCGGTAGCCGGAGCAGTGGGCTCAGTAGCTGGAACAATGGGTTCAGTAGCTGGAGCAGTGGGCTCAGTAGCTGGAGCAGTGGGCTCCGTAGCCGGGATAGTGGGCTCGGTAGCTGGAACAATGGGTTCAGTGGCTGGAGCAGTGGGCTCAGTAGTAGCTGGAACAGTGGGCTCAGTAGCTGGAACAGTGGGCTCAGTAGTAGCTGGAACAGTGGGCTCAGTAGCTGGAGCAGTGGGCTCCGTAGCCGGGATAGTGGGCTCCGTAGCCGGGATAGTGGGCTCCGTAGCCGGGGGAGGCACCACGACAGAAGTTGTGGAAACAACCGGGGGAAGGGGAGTCGTATTCTTGGCGGGCGGGGCTGTGGGCTGAGTGCATCCCTCAGTGCAGGTAGAAACAGACGTCACGGTGATCGTGTTGGTCTGGGTCACGGGGTGGGTATAGGTTGACGTGCCGCTTGTGACGGTGCTCCATGTTACTGGTCTTATTAGTAATTGTAATTGATGGAACAGTCAAAACTTTACTTACTTGGGCAGGTAGTAGTGGTGTAGGTGGTAGTTATGATAACCGGAGGAGGAGTGCCAGTGGGGGTCTCAGTCTCACAGGGAGTGGTAGAAGCGGGAGGAGGCGTGGTGGGAGTTTCGGTCTGGCCAGTCGTAGTGCTGATAGGAGGAGGCGAAGTAGGAGTGTCGGTCTCGCAGGGAGTGGTAGAAGCAGGAGGAGGCGTGGTGGGAGTTTCGGTCTGGCCAGTCGTAGTGCTGATAGGAGGAGGCGAAGTAGGAGTGTCGGTCTCGCAGGGAGTGGTAGAAGCGGGAGGAGGCGTGGTGGGAGTTTCGGTCTGGCCAGTCGTAGTGCTGATAGGAGGAGGCGAAGTAGGAGTGTCGGTCTCGCAGGGGGTGGAGCTCGCAGGAGGAGGCGAAGTAGGAGTGTCGGTCTCGCAGGGGGTGGAGCTCGCAGGAGGCGGCGAAGTAGGAGTGTCGGTCTCGCAGGGAGTGGTAGAAGCGGGGGGAGGCGTGGTGGGAGTTTCGGTCTGGCCAGTCGTAGTGCTGATAGGAGGAGGCGAAGTAGGAGTGTCGGTCTCACATGGAGTTGAGCTCGCAGGAGGAGGAGCAGTGGGAGTGTCAGTGTCACATGGAGTTGAGCTCGCAGGGGGAGCGGTAGGGGTATCAGTCTCGCAGGGAGTCGAACTCCCAGGAGGAGCAGTGGGAGTATCAGTCACATGAGGGGTTGAGGTCGGTGTCGTATAGGGAGGCAGAGTTGGAGGCAAAGTTGGGGTATCAGTCTCGCACGGGGTCGAGGTAGGTGTTACAACCGGGGGCGTAGTAGGTGTGTCAGTCTCGCACGGAGTGGAGGTCTCAACTGGCGGGGGAGTTTCAACAGGTGTCGAGGTAGGCGTGACAACCGGGGGCGTAGTAGGTGTGTCAGTCTCGCACGGAGTGGAGGTCTCAACTGGCGGTGGAGTCTCAACAGGTGTGGACGTAGGTGTCACGACTGGGGGCGTAGTGGGCGTCACAACCGGGGGAACAGTAGGTGTGTCGGTCTCACACGGAGTGGATGTCTCAACTGGCGGGGGAGTTTCAACAGGTGTCGAGGTGGGCGTCACAACTGGGGGAACAGTAGGCGTGTTGGTCTCGATAGGTGGGGGAGTCTCAACAGGCGGAGTCTCAGTCTCGCAGGGAGTGGTCTCTTCTGGGGGACCACCGCCGCCTTGACCACTATCACCACCCCACCAAGTACCACCACCGTCATGGTCGTCACCACCGCGGACAGCAATGTGAGCCTCGCCAGCATGTCTGGGGGTAATGACCATGCCAGACGCCAAGGTGGCGGCGTAGAGCAGAACGATTGGAGCGCCCCGCATTTTGACTAGCAAACGAATGGTTGTTATGTATGTACTTGATAGCTAGGGCTGACGATATGTTCCTTTGAACGAAGGACGATAGGAACCGTAGCGAGAGAGTTCCTACACGAGCAATATAGACAATTGAAATATTTCTAGGAGCGAGGCTGGGGGAGATAGGGCAGGTTTATATGTGCCTTCGGAGTCAGGTCCCCTCAGAGCTCCAATTCCTGTTTGGCTGGCTCACTCGATAGCTCCGTTCTGTTGGCGATTGGGTTAGTGTGGACCAACTAGTACCATATTGGGCACTCAGAATAGAAAGTCAGAAGAAAAAGTGGCGCTCATATTCTAACGCCGACCGGAACTGACATAAACGACCAGTACTTAGTACGGAGTAGTCGACCCGCATCTTCCCAGCCAAGAGGCTGGTGATGGTATATGGTGTACCGGAACTTGGATGCAGAGGCGAGAGCTAGCGCATGTACACGGGCCCAGTTGACTAGCGACCAGGTACTAGGGTTGAGCCAATGATAACTTGACCAGGTCTCAGATATTGGCGTGTGGTTTGTCGACCCCAAAAACCTGAGTTGGAATGTCCAAAGTCAAAAGTGTCCAGAACCCGGTGGATGGGCGGATCGGCCGATTGACTCTAATGATGCAGGTCGGTTCTTGGCAATGCGGGAGATAGCTCTGGGATTTTCCATAACAGTACCAAGTACGTGCCCAGCTTCTAGATTTGCAAGTTTCCTCCCTTTTGTTTGTTGTCTGTTTCCCTTTGTCTTGATCTTCCAGAGTGCTATGAAGTCTGGTATGAAAAATGTCTCTTCTCCACGTCATGAGACCGAGCTATGAATAGCTCTTGAGTTCGGCCCACAATCCCATTTGTCCAAGTAAAAGTGTGGGGAAACATCACGAATGACAGTGAGAATTGGAACTGTTGTACGGAGTATGACTAGAGCAAAGTAAGTGGGAATAAACCTTGGAACTCTGGTAAGGCATAAAAAGACAATAAGGAACAGTGGCCCGATATCGGTGATTCCCCGTCTAGAGTCTAGACTTTGGGTCATCAGGGTCTATTCCAGGCCGATGACTGCAAAATTGCCGATCAGTTGTCTGTGGATCTGCGTTGGCAAATGTGAGTACACTATGTTGTTGGAGCGGAGGACGGAGCAGTCACAACTGCCCCTGGGCAAGTGTCTACTATAATGCAGGTGACGCGGGTTCCAACAGTTGCGAGTCTCGCAAAAGGATGTTAAGCCAATGCAGGACAGTGGATATTGTGGCACACGCCCTGGACAGCCCTGAGGACCCTGATCTCCTTTTTTCCTTTTTCCCTAAAAAAATGGGAAGTTCCCGAGGCCCCCGCAATTGGCGTGATATGGACCCCCTATGGATCCCTCATAGTGATGATGTCAACGTCTTGTTTATTTTGCTATTTTGCTATTTTTCACTGTTTTCCTCCCCTTTTGCTGTTGGTTTGGCCCTGAGATATTCTCTTTTCCCCTTTTTCAATGTCAATATTCGTTCCCTACATCTGACGTATACAATATGGATATTTCGGAACCCCTAGGACTACCCTATTCTTCCACGGCCGTATGACGGGAAGTCAATCTATTCCAACCTTCTCCCAGTCCAGACTATTGGAATTTTCAATCGGACTGATGACGCGCTCAATCTTGTTTTTACAAGAAAAAGGAATAATAGCGGGGTAGATGAGCTGTTGGACTTTTAGAATAAGCCTACGGAGTACGGAGTGCACAATATACAACAGGCACTGCATAGGCGTTGTACATGTACTTGGACTATTACAAAATACTATGTAGTCACACAATAAGAAACCTTTGGAATTCTTGAAATTATACTAGTCTTCTTCCAGAATATCGAGGGATTCGTTCGTTCAGAAAATGCGGGGGCATTGCAAGGTTCAAATGTACCAAGGAACCTTCCATTCCATACTCTACTCCATAACCTTGGAAGTACCTACGTTTCTAAAATTAGGATATATGTCTTGAACACTAAAGTCTTGGGGCCTTGGGGGAAATATGATCCAAGAGATCCCCAGCCTTTTAAATTGCAGGGAGTTGAGGAGGCTGGGTGCACATGGCTGTTTTCCCGTCCATCTACAGAGTACGGGGTGATACTTTACACAGGGCCTTAAGCCACAGAGCTTTTCCAGGTGTTTTCCGGGGTAACACAGTGGTGGTATTGCATACTCCGTATATTGGACCTGCGTAATGGGAGGCAAGTACCGCCCGAAACCGGCTATATACCCTGTCATTTTTAGATGGTGATGATATCAGCATATGTTCTTAGTCTAGTCATCCTCATCGTCCGAGCCACTACTCCACCCCGTCTCGTAGTACTCTCGAATCTCGCCAAGCCCATTTACCAAGGCCTCACGCTCATCGACTGAGACCAAACGTCCGGCCGTTGCCGAGATAGCCTTGATCCTCTGAGCTGTCCTTGTCGAGGCGGTCAATGCGGTAAACACATTTACTCCAGTACCTGTCTCGGGGGTGGGGAACATGTCGTGCGGGAAACTGTCAAGAATAGGCATGCTAAGTGGCGTGTGGAAACTATAATGGTAGTATAGAATGTGAGCGTCCTGGCTGAGACAGTAAAAGTGAATGCGAAAAATGGGGATACCTACCTTTGCAGCATCGACTCTGAATTGTACCGTCTAAGTTTGCGAAGGTACCCGACGTCTGTGTCCTCCGTGGACTCACTGTCCCTTTCCGGTTCTTCTCCACGGGTTACTTGGACTTGATTGAAGATGTGAGCCCCCCTGTTTGTACTCGCCGTCATAGGCGAAGTCAATGTCAAATTCAATTTCGGCTTTCGTTGGCCCATCCTCATTGGACGCTTCCTTGGTCTGGCCGTCATTGACTTTGATTTTATTGATGGAAGATTGCAATTCGAAGATGATGTGTGTGCCATCTTCCCCAGCGAGGGAGGCCTCGAAATGCTGATATGGCCGCAATCGGGAAGGCAGTGTGACCGTCTCGATAGCCGAGGCCAGCAAGGCTGTTTTCTGCCATTCTGATTGGCGATCAACATTGAGGTAGCCGGGCAGATTATGCGGAACGTCGATAATTGGAGAATAGAGCGAGGCCAGTGGGGAGATCGAGCAGAGTGACCTAGCCTTGTTCGTATCCTTCTTGAACTGGTGATGCTATACAGAGTTCGAAACTTAGCCAACCGAGCCCACGATTCTTCAAAACGGCACTACTGTGTCACTTACCCGTTGGCTCCTGGTGCCGTCTTCAATAGCCCACACCCAAATACTTTTCTTCCCGAATTCATCTCTTAGTCTTTCCATATACTGGGCAGCGAATCCACCCCAGGCGTCATCTGACCCGGAGAATAGTTGCAGCGCCCGCAAGTGGTCACATTCTTCAAGGAGAAGTCTCAGGTCACGGTCGAGCAAGTCATGCTCCTTATCAAGGTCTTTGAATAATTCTTCCCCGACATTCCAATCCTCAAAGGGCATGGTCTGGGAGTTTAAGTCATATTCATTTAGCTGGACAATGGACCTCGGGTGATAGTACACTCTGTTGTAGTCTGACCAGTAGCGTACAGACTCTGAGGTCAGGCGAGGGGCTGTAGTTCCCAGGTCCAAGCTTTTCTGATATTCACTTTGTTGGATTGGAGTTTGTTTTTGGATTATCTCTCGTCCATCCCTGCCAGATATTAGTTTGAAAACTTTGTCTATCGATTTGAGCTGCATACCATAATCCTTGGCCTGCCGTGGAGTCTTCACTGAGCTCGTAAAGTGCATTGTATCTGCGCAATGTTCCAAATCCGCCCTTCAGATCATAGATTACTGTGCGTGGAGTGTAAGTTTCAGAGCCATCTGCTCCAACACCCGGCCGAAAATGAACATCATGATCAACATCAGACTGTTCTCCCTCGTTGTATGTAAAGTATGATTCCTAGTTATATATCAGACAGAAGTTCGCATCCGACGGGAGATGACAGTACCTGCAGATTCCAAAAGTGTGTTGCTAGATAGTTAGCCCGCTGGCCAAGCTGAAGTGTGACAATCTCATGCATATTGATGGATGAAAATGACCAACTCGCAGTGTAGCCCCTCAGTAAATTTTGATATCGACAATGCCCGCGTAAAGACGCACAGACATAGCCAAAAGTGACGCTAGTCCTGATGTGGGGGAGTACCGCACGTGAGTGTCTAACCATATCTGGGAAGGTGCAGCGAGTCACCAGGGCAACAGTCACCTGATCATTCCAAAGAGGGCAATAAACATGTTTCTGTGGGTGCGTCACCACCATAACTCCACAACGGTGATTTTCCCTCGTGAATCTCCTTCCTCAATCCTGTGATGATTCTTTGACCTTGTGATCTTCATCGGTTGGATCCACTAGTTGTCAAGTATCTACGATGGAGTCTCCAACACGTCCCATCCTCAGCCCCTCAAAAGCGCTGAATCCGGTTTCGCCGGAACGCATGAATCAACAAAACATACCTGCGTCTCCCTCACTACCTTCCGATCTTCTCACACTGCACCACAAGAGTACCCGGGGTGTTTCGGAAGTTCAAGCCAAAGTGGCATTTTTAAACGGTCTCTCTCGAGGAGGCAGTCCTGCCAACTCTACAGCAAACAATGCTGCTCTACAACGGGCTATCCTGGGCCGCGAGGAAGCCGAGTCCGCTCTAGCCACCGCACAAGAAGATTTATCCGAAGCACAGACACGAGAACGCCGGATCAGCGAACGCCTCGAGTCATTGCTAGAAGAGCTACACGGGACGAAAGAACGCCAGGCCCACGAACGATCAATTTTCGAAAAGGAAATACGAAAAGCCCGCAAAGAAGCTTTTAGGGCTGGATCAACCTTGGTTAAACTTCAAGAAGAATTGAAACACGCGAAATCAGAGGTCAGGGCACTGAAAGACGAAGTGGGGGCAGAACGCGAGGCGAAGGATAAGGCCAAACAGGAGGCATTTGAACGCGCCTATGCTCTGGCTGGTCTTACGGAGGAACTTGAAGTCCTGAAAGAGAAATTCCGTGCCCTCGAAACAGACAACCACTCGAGCACTCTGGAAGTCCGCGCCCATGAGATTCGGAAAGAAGATTTCGGAAGACTGTCAATTGCAGAGGGCGACCTCGCGTTCTTGACCACCCCGCGCAGACCGAAGCGGGCCGCTGCGGGATCTGTTAGATCCCCAGCTCCGGCACGCGAAGAAGATCACGCAGAGGCCACCCCTCCCAAACGCCCACGTTTGTCGGACTTTGCACCTAAGACGGAAAGTGAACAACCCGAATCTGAGACGGCTGCTGAAGTGGACGAAGATCTATTGGAGGAGATCAAGGAAGAACTAGTCTTTGAGCGTCGTCGCAGAGTCGCGGCTGAAGATATGGTGCATTTCCTCAACATCGAGTGCCAGTTCGAACGCTGCTCCTGCAGGCTTGCTGAGAGCCAAGGCCGTCGCTACATTTACGATGCTGATTACTATAACAAATTCCAAAAGCCCCAGATCGAGGCGGAAGAGAAAGCTCGTGCTCAGGAAGCAAGCATTGAAGAAGCCAGGATTCAGCAAGCCAGAGTGCACCAAGCGCCATCTGGCCGAGCTAGCACCCGCGAAGCCAGCCCTCCCCCCTCCTCCACCTCCCGTCCACCGATCCCCCGTTCACCAGGTCCCCACCCCTCAGGTGAGATCTCCTCAACACAGCGTCCACCAGGAAGAACCCGAGCCAAGTCGTACACCTCTGGCCGCCCCACCTGTTCCTGTCCACCAGCACCCCGCGGCTAGTGTGAAGGCCGAACCCGCGGATCTTCCCAAGATGCAGATGCCAGCCGAGCCCCTGGTTACATTCTCTCCAGAGACCGGCACATTCACGACATTCCCCTCTCCTCTCCGAGATAACATCAGACCTCTGCGGTTGGACTTTTTCGACACACCTGATCTCGCCGAGCCTCAGCCAGATGTCCACAGAGGTCATATTGATACCTCTGCATCACCCGACCAACAGGTGGACTCGTTTACCCCCTCTGGGGAGCCGGCTCGGGCCAGAATGCCTCTACCCATCCCATCAGATGGTGTCGCCGAACACTCGCGTGCACCGCTGTCCGTGGAGGCAAGACCATCGAGACGTGTCGAGCGAGATCCCCATGGATACCGCCAGCCTATCAACCCCCCAAAGAGAGCTCCTTCCCGACAAGAGCCACAGTCACAGCGCACTTCACACCCTGGCATTCCCGACACACCCATCGACCGCGAACAGGCCCTCGCGCAGATTAGGGCACGACGAGGTCGTACCCATAGCAAGCAGCGATCAGTCAGTGCCAGCGAGCCTGGCCGCGCAGCTCGTGCCTCGGCGGGATCCAACCCGACCCCTGCTCGGGGACCTCGACGCCTTCCCAACCCCAATCTTCGGGCTGATTCAAGGACCGAGAATGAACTTGGTGAACGCCGAGATATGAGTGCCCCTGTTCGGATGTTCCGACGTTAATGAATGCCCCTGGGATGTATGTCTCATGATGCATATTTATGTCTTTCTTTTGCATGGTCTGCCGGTGCTTGTCGTTTCCTCTAATACCCCCCGGCGCTGCATCAATTTGTCTTTATTTCATTTGCATGGCGATTGGAAGCAATATGTTTTGTTTGTTTTGTGTTTGGATCTTTTAGCTCCGATGTCATGAGCCTCAGTATACTACGGATTTAATTCCCCAACTGTCTGTCCTTCCTTTGATGCAATTTCGGCTTTAATGTCTGTGTCCCTCTTTTCACATTTCCTATGTCTGTCTGATTTTTCTTCCTCTGTACATAGATTTTGGTTGTTGGAAGAGAATTCTATTTTTTTATGGTCGCAGTCTTCTTCACACAATCTTAGGTTAATCACAGGTTATATTGCTTGGCTCGTGATAGCTACCAATGCGTGTTGACAAAGTTCTGGGATATTGGAACTACTCCACATCCCCCCTGGACGACCTATTCACTCGTTGCAAGCAGTTTACATCCTTCCTCCCTCGGGAGGATCGCAACCGACGACGAGCAAGATGGAATGTCCGAGGTATGGGTAAACATTTCCGATACTTTCCAAACTTACACTTTCGTCTTAACCTGGGGGATGTTAATCGCGAAGACAATATCCTGATGATGGCCTCTGTGTTTCATGAAGACTTCGGCAAATTTCGTTTCGTTCTTGAGGCAACGACAGTACCAAACCGGTATCGATTGAGGAAATTCCCGATTCACTAATCCCTTCTCAAGTACCCGACGAAAACATTCATCACCCTTACAAATCATGACGACCGTTTCAGAGATCCAAACCCAGAGTTTCTGGCGGTACATGCTGCCATTGGTAACATCCCCAATGCTAGTGGCCGCGCTGGAATCATTGAACTGTTGCGAGATTTTGAGGATGCCGATCCCCTACTAGCAAAAGACGGAAGAACAGACATCAGCGCCCTGCTATCTGTGAATAGACTGTTGGTTTTAAGCTCATTGTTACAATGAGCAATACTCTCATTGTTTTTCACATCCCAAGCCTTTTACCAGCTATACTCTAGCTACAACACTAATCAAAGGGAAAATATCTTAAAAAAGACATATAAAAAGACCTTCAAGAAGATTAAAAAGCATACCCAATAAAAGAGTACCAAAAAAGACGTGACAAGGTATAACCGGCCAACTATTTGTATATGGTATATCTCAAAACTAGAATCAAATGAACCATATGGAGAAATTTATATTGACCTACAATGTATAATATGTGCCTGACAAGAAACAATATCCTCTCGTGAAGATCTTCACAGAAGGAATCTCAAGGATAAAACAGAGAACCAGCCTCTACAAAACCGAGATCCCACAGCATCTAATCCTCGCACTATCAACCTTCGCACCACGACCCCACCACAAAGAAACCAGCTCCTCAACAAAGACACGGTCCGTCGCACTCCACACATCAAGCCCCATCTCCGCCATATCTGCCACTGTAATCGTGACAGTGTCATGCGAACCATCGTCCCGGTGACCAGCTCTCGACACATGACTCGCAGACCCGCTCACACTCGACCGCTGCCGGAGCAAAGGCGAGGTCCCCTCGTCCCCGCTGATAGACTGGCGAGACATGGAGAGTGAAGCATCGATATCATCATCTTCATCGATATACGGTGCATCGTTATACGCATCGTCATCGAGGTCGCTATCATAACGGGCGATGGCGCCAGCCAACGTAACGAAGATCTGTGACGTTAGACGGCGGAAGTACGCGACCAGCGCGACTTCGAGCGGCTGCTGCTCATCCTGGAGGGGGTTGCGGGGTGGATCGGCGTGGGAAGTTGAGTTGTAGGGTGGGCGGGAGAGACTCTCGACGCTTGCCAGAAGGCGGGAGTCTTGTTCTATCTGCTGTTCTTCCTCTTCCTGCGAGAGGCCGTCGCGGTTCTCGCCGGCGGAGGCCCACCAGATGAAGGAGGTGTAGGCCAGCCGGGTCCAGGAGATAGGCTCGACGACGGCGCTGGAGGAATAGGTTGAGTCTGTGTCTGATGGGTCTTGTGCTAGGGATGTGGGGCGGTCGTTGGAGAATTGGCGGAGTCCGCGGCGGAGCATTGCGTAGCGACGGGCGTCGCGCTGGGTTGCTTTCAGCTCGATTTGTTGAGTTTGGTTGGGTTTGCCGCCTGTGTTATGGACGAGGGAGATTATGGGAAAGGCTCGCTCGGCAGTTTGTTGTGAGTATGGTGCGGGAAGGGTGACCAGAATGTCGAAGAGGTTGGGCTTCATGGTCAAGACGGTGTCGGTGGAGCAGGCGATCCAACTTGGATCTGTCTCAAGGTCTATGATGCTGCGCGATGTATCGAATGAGGAAAGGTAGGGTATATCATGAATGCCGACGTTGAAGAGGGGGCGAGGGCGTAGTGGTGGTATGCGATCGTTGGGGAGTAGCTGTAGGAGGGAGTTTGGTAATGATGCTAAGAGAGATAGATCATATACTGAATCCGAATTAGCAGTAGATCGATTAAAATGCGCACAGGAGCGTACCATATTTGCACGACGAGTGTACAGGAGCCTCGCCCATAAAGAGAATGCGCTTGCGCAGCAAGGCTGCTCTGTATAGGGGGAAGATCAAAGGTCCGAAGCACTCTGTGAAATCTGGAAGCGATGAAGCGGGGTGGAAGGGTGTTAAGGCCGGCCTGAACGTTTCCAGCACCATTGCATCGCTGAAGGCGCGGTTTCGACTCGGGTGATCTGGTCGCTCGCCGGGTCGGAACCGAAGACTAAGAGGCGAGTCGAGGGGGGAGTCAGGCGCTGCAGAATTGGTCCCTCCCACTCTATATGTGTCCCAGTAATCGCATAGATGCTGCATATCCGACATGTTCTCGGCATATTTCCTATCGAGCACGAGTGTCAGTCGGAATCTCGTTCATCGTGGAGGCCTAAAGATACGAACAGTGTCAGTTCCTTGAGCCTTGGAGCGTGTCGCCAGCTTTTCCCAAGTCTTCCGGTGCTGAGGGGCACCAGAACTCCGATCGCAAACATCTTCGCATTGCGTTCAGCCTCGGTGGCGGGATGATTGAGGAACGCGCTGATACCGGCATACTGTTCATGGACGAAGTACCTAAGGAGCGCGTCAGCAAGGATCGGATCCAAAGCCTTTGAATACGCCGAAAAACATACACCAGGTCTTCAGTCACATTGTGCAGCCCAGAGGGCAGCGATTTGTATTCCACAACCCCTTCAACCTCAACTATTCACTCGAGAGTCAGTATCGCGTGTCGGAGCGATTGTAGCCTCGGCTAGATAACTGATTGCTCACCTCCCGGCGCAGTTCGTTTCCACGAGACGACATATCTATTGTCGCAGATGTCAGCAATAGGTTCCTAAGCTTGAGAGCTGCGATGCCCAGGGCAGGGAGTAGGAATTACCCGGCTCTGATGTCGAAGCTAATGACGAACAAGGCGGCAATGGCTGGTGGCGACTCCATATTGGAACGTGGGACGTCAATGCCTAAAGGCCTAGGAGATTCAGATACCATTTTCAAGGAGAATCATGGAGTGCGACGCCATTCAAGCTGTGTCGGGGAATCACGGTAAGTTGAGGGGTGCGCCTCGTAAGGGGACCTTGGCTATGCGGAGTTGGGATTGGAGCCTAAGGCACCAACTTCGGGATCTACAACAACTTCGGTTACAGAAAAATATACACATTTAATACCACACAATTAAGACATGGAGGCATGTAGTTCCTGGTGAGGTCGGATAGAACTTCTTTAGAAATTGGTTGTAAGCCAGGGAAACCGCAATCGATGCGCTTCTGTCGATGCCTAAGCTGTATATTACCCGTTCATCTAGCTAAATATTAGGAACCTCTTCTTAGGCTAGAGTGCCACCACTTCCTCATATAATACCTTACGCTGTCTCGAATTGTAACATATATGGCGGGTGCTCGACGATAGAAATGAAGCAAAAGCAACACACTAAGTGGGCTGATTTGATAATGACCTTCAATTATATATTGCTGGATTTTATGTTTCTCTTTTCATAAGATGGAGGACCTAGTTGTAGATTAGTGCTCAATATTTTAGACAAACGAGTTAATGCTCCCTAGCTTCGGTACATTATACATGAGGTTGTAAAGATCTGGGAACTTTGTTTCGGTTTCTAAGCTGTGTTGAATGATTATTATTTGATTACCAAAGTTATTTTAGGGCTTATATAACAACCAAGAGTAGACGCTATATCAAAGAAGGCAAATTTGTGTTTTAAAAAAGAAATATTCTCCTGAGGATATTGATTATATCAAGACTATGTAGCACGATATATACTTTGTACTACAGTGATGGCTTTCTGACTTCCCGCAATTAGGCATTTTCTTCACGAAGACGTGCCAGTTTCTCTTGGTCAAAGATACCAGGGCCAGTGAGCTCATTCTTCAATGTTGAAATAGAAGGCATAAAGAAGTAATCGCCTCCCCTTTGAACAACCCAGCTGTCGAGGGGCATGCGGGCCTCGGTAGGATATTTGCCATCAGGAAGACCGATAGAGCGAGGCGGGTGGTGGTCCAATCTCTGGCCCACAAACGCATCGATACCTGGACCTTCACCACCGACAAAGTTGCTCTTGCGGTCGGGGAAGTGGTGGTTGCTTGCCCAGCCTGGGAAAAAGTCAAATGTTAGTAAGGTCCCTGACAAATGTTATGTCCAATTTCAAGACTTGAGTGCTTACGGGTAGTCAAGAAGTTGAATCCATTTCGGATGTCGCTCTGGTAGCAGACGAACAAAAGTCCACGTTCCTTATCCGCAGACGACTTCCTATCAGTCATTTCTTCGGCTGAGACTTCCTCGCCATATGGAATTCCTCGGCGGATAATAACGGCGTGGTCGTGCTCTAAATCAGCTCGTGGTCTCATTTTCCGAGTGTGGGCCGCGAAGGGGCACTTGTTGTGCTCCTCGATAGGGTGGTAGTCAAAGTTATTTGACGAGAAGAGGGACTCGTCCGAGTCATCATGGGGAGACTCATCCACAGGGGTTCCTTGATATTGTTCAGCAATTGTTATGTAAATATTCAACAGGGTTAGTCTTTGTCACGAACCGTTCTTCCATCTTCCCATCAAGTATGCAGCAAGCTTCTCGGCTGGCCTGGGGTGGTCTTGAGTGAAAGGCGCATGCTTCGCATTTTCCTCCATGAACCTATACACTCAGTCAATGCCAAATGCGTCAAGGTAGAACAACCAGAAGTCACTTACTCTTCAAATTCAGGAACGAGTTGCTGGAGGTCACGGAAAACAAGGAAACTGCCATCCTTGGCCCATGCCGGTTGGCCCATCGGGTCGCCCTCGTGCCCGCAAACAATCAATCTGCATTTTTTCAGTCCGATAGTTCTTCGTTTAAAGGAGTGTGAGGACACTTACCCTGACTTCGTGGCTTTAGGTTCCTTTCCCACGGGTTGTCTTTCATCCCAGCCCTCAATGATAGGCTGACTGATCCCATCCTTGAATCCAAAGCTGAATATAATGGTAAGTTTGGCCCGTAAAGACTCTCCGGCACTTGATAGCTACTTACTGTTCCTTTCCTTTCATCAGGCCTGGACGAACGTTTCCCTCTCTGATTAAGGTGAACTCGATAGAAGGGTCCTTGCTGAGGACATATGTGTCCGGGTTGAGAGGTTCTCCCTCCGCGGCTAGGAAATGTTCCTTCACCTCGCTGATCTTGGTATCCAAATCACGCCTCAGGCTCGCGGTCACCATAATAACACCATCAATGAGTCTCTCGCCATTGCTAGTAGGCTTGTATTGCTCTCGAAGCTCATCTGGGTTGTCCCAGCCCTCGCCCACAAGATCCGCATACATGCCCTTTTCGAACAGTCCACCACGAAGTTGCTGCTTCCGGAAGATAGTGGATAGCTGCCTGTCCTTTTTAACGAGGGCCTGATCCTCGACACTTATAAATGCTCCAAGCTATGAGTAATCGCTTATCAGTATGTGTTGTATGGTAGTAAGAGCAGTTGGAAAACCTACTGCTTCAAGACCGGTCGAGGTAAAGGCAATGTTGATTCCAGGTAAACCTTGAAGCTTAGCGGATCTCTTTGAGAGTTCGGCCTCCTTCTTTGCCTTCTTAATGATAGCGCTCATCTCACAGGCATCTTGGCCCGTAGTGATCTTGGGAATGAATGTCTTCAACCGGTCCTTGAAATCAACTCGGTTTCGAACACGGAAGAAGAGGAAAGATTGGAATCTTTTTGGGAGACCGGGCCTGACGAAGGTAAGTATTTTGAAAGATGTTTCTGATATATGAACATTAGGGAAACTTACCAAATATCTCCCTGGATATTTGACTTAATTGCCGAAGTAAGACTCATGGTGGAATGTTGAACTCTTAAAGAGTGTACAATCCAATGTCAATGAAGGCTGCTGTCAAAACCACACAGGTTGATCAGAGGGGATAGGATAATTATATGAAAAGAGAGGGGATGGCTCGCCATCTTCTCAACCAACAACTATTACATTTTCTGACGAAAAAAGCAAGCGTAGGATGCGGGGCAGGACAGGTTTCTGATTGAACCACACGTAGTAGCCACTGGATTAGATTACCCCTTACGGAGTAGATACGGAGCATTCGACACCGACACTAGTACTCCGTACTGAGTGAGGTCTAAGAGCAATGCTCGATCATAGCCAGATCCAGCTATACGGGCGTCTCAGGGGCGAGAGGGCAGCGGCATGCTCCATATTACGCCATGACTACTATTGACTTGAGTTTGCGAACCAATTGCCCCACAAGCCATTAATCGATGTATTCCTAATTCAGAGATGATGATAGGGTCGCATTTCTTCTGATAGCAGAGATCAACACAACCCACTCTCCAATCAAGCTTGGCAGGTGGGTCACCGCCGAGCAATGAGACAATATATTTTATAATATGGAGTACCTATGTTGTACTCGAACATCACGGTTCCTGCGGGCAAGCACATACCACATCACACTGGCTGGCTGGAGAAGTGGAGATCTCGCCATATCTGGCAATGTAGGGTGTACATCGGTGTACATCGTACAGATCTCTACCCCGTGCGGAGTACATATGTAGGATTCAGCTGCGATATATCTGGCTGCATCCGAACGAGGGACATATTGCTCTGTTAGAGAACGTGGAACAAGTCACAGGGGTCAATTGTCTAGGTATGGCTTAACATCATATGTAGGGTGCGCTGACCCAACAGTTTGAAATACTCCCAGCAAAATGATGAAGTTGAGGGATGTGGGGCAGACAGTTTTCAGCTTTCCACTTGACAAATTATGGGTCCGTATTGTACTCCGTACTTCATCTGGAGCTCATTTCTGCGAGGAGCAAAACATGTACCTCACATCTGCAAGAATGTAGTGCATATGGTAGAATAGTACCAATAATTCCGAAACATAGAGACTCAGCTGAACTGGACTTCCACCTACGTGATGTTACGATTGAAAGAGAGTAAGATTCGCTCAAGATTAGCGCTTGATGAATCCATGGATGTCTCAGCGGAAGCGGGCCGGGCTCCACCCACTTGCCGCTAGCACGAACTATTTACCCGAGGAGATGACCCATCCATCACATACCTAGGGAGTAGCACTCCTTATTTGTGGTTCCTCCCTCACCAATGATCAACATGCAGTAATTTTGTAACACCGAATCGTGAATTTCCAATTGGTCCATCTTCCATCACCGGCCTATTATCACCAGTTTTGGCCTGTACAATCTTGGAAGCCCCACCTGTAACATGCAGGCTAGGAATAAACTCACACAGCTGAACTGCTCAGGTACATAGATAGCTCAGAGCGGGCTTGCATGCCATGTCTGCCGCCGGAGAACGCCGATCATTGACTTGTCACCGAGCATCGCCGATCTGGTCCAATCTTTCGCGGAACCTTTCTTCACCGATCCAAAAAGGAGTGCCCACTCACGTCGCAAGGTGGGCCCAGACACACACTGACGTCTATCTCTCATATTGATCTTCAGAACACCGAGATAAACACTTAACTGGTGGAAAGCATCCCCACCTACCCCTCAAGAGATCCAGCTAAAATGTCATAGTTTGCGTAATATTGGCAAAGGCTATTGCCGATTACTCTTTGCAGAAAATCCCTTGAATGCGTAATAGCAGTGGCGCTCCACCCCATACAGAATATGCCGAGTACTGTACTTATATGTATGTGCCGTCAGTCACGTCAAGGCTTCTTTTTCTACAGGTGAAGTGAGCTTTTCTTTTCTCTCCTCCTTCACATTCTTTTGGCTCTTCGATAAATTTCACCCAATATGAAGTTTCAATGGGCTGGGCTCCTCCTTGGAGCCTCCATTGGCGGCGTCAATGGTATGGCCGAATACATGCATGAAGCTATGAGAGGAGAGCGTGTTTCTGGCTTCGGCAAATCCGACAACCCCTCCTTCGTACCAGAGTTCAAAGATGAATCTCCCCCTTATCAAGGTCACCGAATCCCCCGTCAAGACTGGACCTTGACATGCAGCAGCTCCGCCCGTGGCTTCCCTTGCAAAAATGCGATCGATGGCAAGAGCGGTACTGCTTGGCGCAGCGACCCCTCTGACAAGGGACATACTTTCATTGTTGATCTTGGGGCGTGGTATCAAGTGGGCGCCGTTGTTGTCCTTCCTCCAACCGATACGGATACCGAAGGCCTCATTACCCAGCACAAGATCTGGGTCAGCGAAGATCATGAAACCTGGACCGGGCCTGTTGCATATGGAATGTGGCCCAGTACAAACAGACAGCGAATGTCTGCATTCGAGCCATCGTCTACCCGTTACCTCAGAATCACTACCGATGCCGACAAGGAGAATCCCTGGGTCGGTATCGCTGAACTGAACATCTACGGAACTCTATACACCATTCCTCGTAACCCTGCTCTTGGTGTCTGGGGGCCAACCCTTGATTTCCCAATTGTGCCTGTCTCCGGTGCTCAGGAGGGATCCGGCATGCTTGCCCTTTGGTCCTCGTGGGCCGATGACCAGTTCCATTCGACGCCCGGAGGAAAGACCGTCATGACTCGATGGAACCCTGTGACTGGCGAGGTCACTAAGCGGACCGTCACCAACACCCACCACGACATGTTCTGCCCCGGAATTTCTTATGACGGCACCGGCATGATGGTCGTGACTGGTGGTAATGATGCCTCCGAGACTAGTCTCTATGATTCTGCCAATGATGAGTGGGTCCGCGCAAGTGAAATGGTCCTCCGTCGTGGATACCAGGCGTCTACCACTCTCTCCGATGGCCGGGTCTTCGTCATTGGAGGTTCATGGGCTGGAGGTTCGAACGTTGAGAAGGATGGCGAAGTTTATGACCCTGCTACCCGAAACTGGACTATGCTTCCTGACGCAAAAGTCAGCAAAATGTTGACTGACGATATGGAAGGTCCCTGGCGATCAGATAACCATGGCTGGCTCTTCGGCTGGAAGAATCTCAGTGTCTTCCAAGCTGGGCCTAGCAAAAACATGAACTGGTACTCCGCTCATGCCAATGGAACTACTGAGCCAGCAGGACGTCGTATGGCCGATGATGATTCCATGTCCGGAAACGCAATCATGTTTGATGCCGTTAAGGGCAAGATCCTCACTCTCGGTGGCTCCCCTGATTACGATAAATCTTGGGCCACGAACGCCGCCCACATTATTACCATCGGGGAACCGAATCAGCCACCGAAGGTTCAACTGGCCGGAGGAGGCGTTATGCACTATGAGCGTGTGTTCCACACTACGGTTGTTCTCCCCGATGGAAAAGTCGCCATCTTTGGTGGCCAGCAGTATGGCGTTGCCTTTAACGAGGAAGATGTTCAATTTGTTCCTGAAATCTATGACCCTGAAACCGACACTTTCACGAAGATGCAGCAGAACAACGTTGTGAGAGTGTACCATACTGTGTCGATCCTCCTCCCAGATGCTCGAGTATTGAATGCAGGCGGTGGTCTTTGTGGCAACTGCACAGCCAACCACTATGATGGCCAGATCTTTACACCTCCCTACCTCCTTACTCCTTCAGGCCAGCCCCGTCCCCGCCCAGCGATTATCTCGGACGTGCCAGATAATCTCTTGGTGGGTAGTACTTTGAATTTCAAGACCTCGGGCCCGATCTCGGCAGCTTCCCTGATCCGTTTGGGCACCGCTACTCACACTGTGAACACTGATCAACGCCGCGTTCCACTTAATGTTATCTCTACATCATACTTCCGGAATACCTGGAGGACTACCCTTCCAAAGGACTCGGGTATCCTGATTCCCGGATACTGGATGCTGTTTGTTATGGACAGTGATGGTGTGCCTAGCATCGCGAAGATCATTATGATTGGCGTGGACAGCACAAAGACTATCCAGCCGGCAGAGGTCCCGCTAGACGAGATGGAAGAACAGAAATGTGAGCATGAATCTCCCCAACCTCTTGGAAACCTTTGCAATCAATACTAACTAATTTGTACAGACTTGGGGTCATTTATGAGAATTGAGTTGCTGAAGAGAAAGTGGTTTTAAGCGAAGCCGGTATATTTGAAGAGTCGGAAAGTTAATATAGTGTCACTTTAAGTCTCTTCCTGTGAATACAGTGCTTACTGCTTTCATCGCTATAAAGATTGGAATCTGAGAAATTACCTCACATCTCGAGCTTGCAAAATGGATTTGCTGTAGTCCTAAGGATAGAGCAAAAGTCGCGACATAGGCAGTAGTCTCTCCGGGAAATTCTCTTAGGCCCCCACAGGGTCTGGCAAAACAGGCTTCAATCAACGTATTCCGAACCCTCATAAGCCCGTCAGGGGCGAGGCCCTAGTGTATGCATCTATGTCAAGCCAGTTGATCCATGCTTGCTAGTTATATAAAATTCAAGTTAATTTGTCATAATTAACATGCCTTTGCATCTGTTCAACGACAAACCGCAATCAATTTTATATACGGAGTACTCCGTATACTTCGCTTTATCTTGCATGCCGAGAATTCAGGACTCCTACGGAATCTAGATTAGCCCCGTTGATGCAGCTTGACGCCCCTATCACCTATTCCTCCATACAAATTCGAGGATCCTGGAATCAAGAGATGGCATTGATACTTAGACTGCTTCCAATGCACATTTGCCTTCTCCAAAGCCATGTACGAACCATGGAATCAAGCACCCAGTGTTTAACGCTGTCACCGCCCATCAACTATCTTCCATCTGTTTCCTTCGTCATAAAAAGCAATTTTTCATAATGAGGGGTAGATGGATCTACGGGAAGAATATGAAGAGATTAGACAGTTTGTAATTCCAATTTTATACCTTGTGGAAGATTCAATTCAAAGTTCTTACACGCTGCTTAGTATACTGTCCAACACTCTCCATACCTAGTTGGCTACAAGCCCCCATGACTCGTTGTATTAGCTATGTGCGTCTCTAGGGCTATAGTACTACGTACCTCTGAGGGTCTGAGAGTTTGCATCATAATGTGCCGGTTTGTGGAAGCTGACTCTATTTCAAGTACAGGGGAAAGGATTTCTAGTTTAATATAGCCTATAGAGACTCTGCGCCGTGTCTGATATTAAAGTAGGACCGGTATTCTTGAAACATACAAGCATGGGACGGGAAGTATAGTGCATTAGTATTATAAAGGCGTGAAGGGAAATGTTTCGAGTCTATGTAAAGTGCAATATGTGTCTTTCTCCACTACTTGATAGAATCTATGTCAAGAGCTGGTGCCCCCGTAAGCTGGGTCAAGCGATAGCTCAGCCGAATGAGAACCTCTTGGACTTTGGTATTCATAATTTGTGTTCTTCTGAGTTTGCTAGAAGCTAGAATGCGTCAGGATGTAGTAGAGCACAAGTTGAACTTTTGTCCCAGGGGGCTGGGCAATGTTTTGTTGAGTCTGTATCTTTTGTACTGGCCCTCTAATGCCCTCTCTCGGATTGGTGAGGAAGATTTAAGGTGCAAGTTCTGAACTGTCGGCCAAGCCGACAACGGCTATACGCTGACCCAAGGTTTTTGCCCCAAGCAGGGTGGGATATGCTATGCGACTTAAAAAGACAATCTAGATCAACACGGGCTTATCGCAAGCCACTAGCATCCTCTTGTCTTGCCTCTTCAAAATATACATGGGAATAGTATGAGGTTATCACGGAGATAGCGTGCCTGTGACTGCAATCAAGGTTAGGTGTATGTATTTGTGTCGCATCCCCCCAACGTCTTGCAAATAAGGTTACCATTGACCGCTCCCATATGGTCATACGCCTCTGTCCCTTTGTCGCTCTACAATAATTCATTTTGTGCAACTAAATCACCATGGCACCATCCACAACAGCAGACCTCGTGGCTTCCTCGCCCGCCCCGCCTACCAAGTCAATGGGCGGCAAGGTTGACGCCCTGGCCTCCATGGCTCACAGAGGCAAAAGCCTCCCCGGCATCCCAATTTTTGACTCGCACGCTGAGACGCGGCAGTGGCAGCTCGAACACATGGCGGCGGCCTTCCGTGTCTTTGCCCGCGAGGGCTACGCCGAGGGTATCTCAGGCCACATCAGCGTGCGCGATCCGGAGTGGACTGACCGCTTCTGGATCAACCCGCTCGGCGTGCACTTTGGCCTGCTGAAGGCCAGCGACATGATCTGCGTCGACATCCACGGCGAGGTTGTCGGTGGCAACGTGGCCGGATCCATCAACGCGGCCGGGTTTCAGATACACAGCGCTGTGCACCGCGCGCGGCCCGACGTGCACGCCATCTGCCACACGCACTCAGTGCACGGCCGGGCCTACTCGGCATTTGCGCGGCCGCTCGAGATGATCAACCAGGACGTGTGCTACTTCTACAACGCACACTCGGTGTACTCGGACTACGGTGGCATTGCCAACGAGGCATCGGAGGGCCAGAAGATTGCGGAAAGCCTCGGAGAGACCGGCAAGGCGGCCATCCTGATGAATCATGGCCTGCTGACGACGGGATACACAGTAGATGAGGCGGCGTTCCTCTTCTGCTTGATGGAGAGGAGCTGTAAGGTGCAGCTGCTGGCTGACAGCGCCGGGCACAAGAAGCACATTGTGAGCGACGAAGAAGCAGCTTATAACTTCAAGATGGCCAGCACCCCGGTATGTAGTTTGATGACCCCTTCCTTGACCGGTGACAGCCCCGGCTAACATGGCACACAGGACACGTTGTATGTAGAGTTCCAGCCACACTACAAGTACGAGGAGGCACTATCCAACGGCAGCTTCAAGCAGTAAAGTACATGCCACAACAAGATTAGGAATCAAATACAGGCATTTATGAAAAATAGACGGGTGGTTTGCTGCATGGCGTTGTAATACTGAGTCCGGCTGCTTCTTAACGTAATGAACACCGGGGGATTCTCTCACTCTCAATCCTTCAGTACTTTTAGAAGATACACCCCGTACAATATGATCACAATATAATATTAACCCCTACTCATCCGCAAATCCACACCTGCTCCGCGTCTACCCGATATTAGGCACATAGATATCTCATTGCCCTTCCATCTTTCCTGTCTTTGTGCAACCGTCAAGCAAAAGTACGATGTCGGTGATGCACGTCGGATGCCCCGCTGATATATCTCCCTTGTCATCGCCAGTGCCGCGATAGTCGATAAGCCATCCATGCCACTGGGCGGACTAGCGTCCGACAGACGTTGAGTCACCCCCACAATATTCCCGATCCCCGCCACACGATATGGCGATATGCTAAAGATCACGTATGGGACCAATCGTATCGCGATAACGGCGTGAATTGAATGTATCTTAGTGCTGATTTTAGTTCTAAAAAGAGCAATATACTAAAGTTGTAGCATCTACCAATATTGTGGCCCACTCAGAGCTTGCGAAGGAGGGACCGCTATCTAAATAGGCTCACATTTACTACAGGTAATACTAAGACCTGAGCAATCTCTTATCTCACATCGGCGCAGCGAGATATGTGATGGGCCACGATATTAGCCACCCCCGGCTCTGTTCTTGTTCGACCCCCAGCTTCGAGCCTCCGGTGGGTACTACCTACCCTGGATCCTTCATTTAGCCGGGATATTCCCACTTCACAACCCAGATGATCCCTTTGGCATGCTATGAGACTCAGTTCCATGACTAAAGCTTAACATCGACAACCGAGAGAGCCACTGAGCACACCATATCAATATGTCGGCCTCGAAATATTTTGAAAAGGGCCCTCCATCACCATCTATCGCCACAGAGCCTTCGTCCAGGATCGACGATGATCTTCGGCATGGAACGTCTGTAAATATATCCTCAGGGTCACAGCATCTGCACCGTAAGCTGCGAGGATCGGAAGTACAGCTTTTTGCTATCGGAGGAGCCATTGGTACCTGTAAGTTGACAAGAACTTCTGCTTCACAGCGGCAGCACGGAAGGCTGACGGCCTTGAAGCTCTGTATGTGCAAATGGGCTCGGCTCTCCCCAAGGGCGGCCCGGCAGGTCTCTTCATTGCCTTCTTCATCTGGGGTGCCGTTATGTGGGCCGTCAACGAGTGCTTCGCTGAAATGGTGACCTACCTACCTGTGCCCTCGCCCTTCATCCGCTTCGGCAGCGAATGGGTCGATGGCGCTCTCGGCTTCGCCATGGCCTGGAACTTTTTTCTTAACATGGCCTTCCTTGTTCCCTTCGAAATTGTCGCCATGAACATCATGATCACCTTCTGGACCGACAAAGTCCCCGTCGAGGCCATAGTTGTCGCCATGATCGTTCTATATGCTGTGCTAAACGTGGCAACCGTGCGTTACTTCGGCATCTCCGAGTTCTACCTGTCCATTTTCAAGGTGTTTCTGATGCTGGGGCTGTTCTGCTTCACCTTCATCACTATGCTGGGTGGCAACCCATTGCATGACCGCTACGGCTTTCGATATTGGAATCACCCGGGCGCCTTCGTCGAGCACATAGTGTCCGGAGGGACAGGAAAATTCCTGGGCGTCCTATCCTGCGTGTATCAAGCCAGCTTCTCGTAAGTGTAAATACCCACAGCCGCGCCCCCTACTCCTCCTAGTATGACTTTCTGTGTTGAAACTGACCACATCGAAAAACAGAATCTGCGGCCCAGAGTACATCTCCATGGTGGCTGCCGAGACCGAGAACCCCCGCAAGATCCTGCCCCCTGCATTCCGGTCCTTTGCCTGGCGAATCCTTGTCTTCTTTGTGGGATCTGCCCTTTGTATGGGTATCGTCATCCCGTACAACGACACCACCCTCCTGGGTATTCTTGGAGGTTCACTCACCGGGTCAGGTACAGGCGCTGCATCGTAAGTCTTCTCAACAATGATAGGTTGTCCCCTATAATCACTTGTCCTAACAATGTTTCGTACACAGGCCCTACGTCATCGCAATGGAGCGGCTCAAAATCAACGGCCTGCCCTCCCTCGTCAATGCGCTGATCATGACGTCCATCTTCAGCGCCGGCAACGGTATCCTCTTCGCGGCGACCCGCACCCTGCATGGTATGTCCCTCGAGGGCCACGCCCCGCGCTTCTTCTCTTGGTGCACCAAGGCCGGCGTCCCGCTTTGGGCCCTGCTCTTCTCGCTCAGCTTCTGCCTGCTCGCCTTCATGCAGGTGAACAGCTCATCGGCCAATGTCATGAACTACCTCGTCGACCTAGTCACCTGCTGCCAGCTTATCAACTACCTCTGCACGGCCGCGACCTACAGGCACTTCTTCTCGTCTCTCAAGCGTCAGGGTATCTCCCGCGACACCCTGCCCTACAAGAGTCGCTTTCAGCCGTACACGTCCTACTTCGCCATGGGTGGCACACTCTTCATGCTCCTGGCCGGCGGCTACGACCTTTTCATCAAGGGCGGCTGGGACGTCATGTGGTTCTTCCTCGACTATGGCATGATCGGATTCTTCATTGTGCTTTTCCTCTTCTGGAAGGTCGTCTTCCGCAGCCGCTACGTGTGGCCGGGCACCGCGGACCTGAGCCTCGGCGGGATAAAGGAGGAGATCGACAATTACGAGGCTTTGCTCGTCCCGCGCGAGAAGGACTTGGCAGATAAGGTGTTCGGGAAGATTTTTGAATGAGGTAGTGGTTGGCTATGTATAGGCGACGAATTGGACCATTACAATAGAACTAATTTTTGGCTCATGGCTCTAATCGCCGCCTTTATAATTATGATCTCGGGCCCGTATGTAATGCGTCTATCAATTAACATTGAACCTTTTAAGGGCTAGATTACGTCTCTCTTCAATGGTAGCGCCACTATTGAGTACACCTCCGCGAAGCCCACAAATGGGCTAGGACCCCAGGCCCAACACAACCCAGTGGCCTATCATAGGGGCCTTACGGCATCATGCCCCCATTATAATCCATTGAGGGGGTCTTAGCGCTTATAGACCGGCCTCTTGTAAACGCTATATCCCGACTTCCCACTGATTGAACGGACTTCAAATTTGGACTATAAGATCACTAGAGCTCCGCAAAGCCCATGAAACCCATGGCCCAGCCCACCCCATCCCGCAAATGGGCCTGGCTTTGGGCCCTACCTTCGGGCCCACCGGTAGGCTGTGGGCCTAACTAGAAGCCCACTGCGGGTTAACACGTCCCCAAATAGGCCCAAATAGGCCCTAAACAGTACAAATTTGCCGACAATTCGGAAGTTGAACCCCCTTTTAGGGTTTTTGAAATTATCTTTCGTTTTACCTCCGTTTCTATCCCTTATACTAAAGGTAATATCTTATTAGTTTAAATAAGTTAGAATCAATTAGTAGTTATCTCTCGATATCACGTTTAAAAGATGATCTATAAATTATAGAAGTTTATTCAAAATAGGTAGTACACCTATACAAATCCCAAATATATGCCTTCTCAAAACTTCAAGATTAGCCTTCTCCGTGGTATTTTGGCCTCTACCGGTCGGATTTTATTTATATTTGATATGTATACTTATATAACTACCACGATCCTAGAATCTAAATTTGAACATTATATACCTAGTGGAAGGTCATAATATAGCGATTCCAGAGGCCGCCTAAGATGGACTTTAATGGGGGCCTTATGGGCCCCTACGAATGGGCTGTGGGTTGGGTTGGGCTTCGAAATTAGATCCACAGCCCACTGCTGGTTGAGCTTTGGGCCTGGGGCTCGGCCCCATTTATGGGCTTTGCGGAACACTAACCTACCGTACCACATGGAGAAGCCGAAGTGCTTTTGCTGTTACTTGTTTCATTTTCATCTGTTAGTTCTATATCGTATAACCAGCATCAATGATTATGTTTGCCCCAGTCATACTCTTCGATGTCGCCAGACTAAGAACCTGGGCCGCCACATCCTGATGGTGGTGCCAATTAGTTAATACATACTTGAAGTGATAGAAGGGCTCGGGATTAAACAGCTTACCTCGACCGCAACAAACCTCTTCAGCTTGGTTTTTTGCCTGTGGGCTTCCTTCTGCTCTTTGCTAAACCGCTCTGCCCATTCCTAGTGATTACAAGATTAGGCCCAATTCCCATCTCTCATGGTAGATAGAGAGGGACATCCTCACCGTTTGAAGTAGCCCAGGCGACACGCTATTCACTCGGATCTTGGGCGCCACCATGGTGGCAAGGCCTCTGATCATGTGTAGCTGTGCAGCCTTCGTAGCCGAATAAGCCTGAAAAACACGACGTCATTAATTTCTGGAGAACTTGCGCAGTCCTTGCTGTGGTAATTCGACACTGTACTACCCGGGGGTCCAGAAAACGTACCAACGAACTCCCCATACCCTGCACGCCCGCAATAGAAGAAGTAGCGACGAACGCCCCCTCTACTTCGTCTAGGTGCGGCCGCGCCGCCTGCAGCAGCCACAGGTGTGACTTAACGTTAACGGCGAATGCACGGTCCCAGTCTGCCTCGACTGCATTGTCGTCGAGCGACGTCGTGATGCTGAAGCGCGTCCAACCGCCGTTGGAGAAGACGACGTCCAGGCGGCCCATCTGCGTGTAGGCCACGTGCACGAGACGCTCGACGTCATTCCGCGAGCCCAGGTCAGCCTGGATCGCGACGTGGCCGTCGCCGTCGAGCTCGGCGCACAGGATGTCGGCGCGTTGCGCATTGGTGATGTAGTTGACCACGACGCGGTATCCATGCTGTGCGAAGAGACGGGCGGTCGCGGCGCCCAGGCCTGCGCTACCGGCTGTGACGAGGACCACGGGAGTCGGGGATGAGGCCATTACTTGGACAATACACAAGTGGTCAATACACAAGTAGTAGATGGAGTCGCGGTGAATCTCAAATCTCTCCTATGGCTGAAGTACTTAATACTTTCTCGAAAATACACTGCTAAAGCCTGTGGCCGTTGCCGTCTTTCGGCGGGCGTAAACATGAACCAGGACATCATGTATACCGCTCAGTCAACCCTAACCCCTACCTCGGGTCGGGTTGTCCGACATTTTAATCCTCTCCATAGCTTGTCGAACGTATCTTGGCGCCAGTGGGGGCCTGATAAGCACGAAGCCTATCGATATCGCTGTCGGCCCCGCCGCTACATTCCGCTAAAGGAAGAGGGGTACAGCCAAATGCTGATTTTAGAGGTCGCCTTAGTGGTTATAGTTAGACCAAAAAACGGTCGGTTTTTAGAGAGCGTTGCAGCCAGGTCTCGTCCCCTGGGCAGTATGCGATGCTTATCAGAGCTGATATCTAATAAGGTACAGGTGTGGTGGTTTACTACGTATTACACTCCTCCCAAGTTACGAGTTTAAGTCAGAAAGCACACACAGGTCTATTAAACCCCTATTATTATAATTTGCGCTCGCTACTTGCTGCCATTAAGATTTACAAATCAACAGAGGTAGACAATTTCACGGGGTTGATGTGCGAACCTGTTTCAGATGGCATCGTTGTCAGTTATCGCCGTCGTGCTGGCGCCGGTCCTTTTCCTCATCAAATATCTACTCGTCGACCCCCTATTTCTGAGCCCCATGAGCCAAGTGCCCGGGCCTAAGGCGTTCGCCCTGACAAAATGGCGACTGGCATACGAGGACTGGAAGGGCGCGCGCACGCGCAAAATCCACCAGCTGCACCAGAAATACGGCCCTGTCGTTCGCATCGGCCCAGACGAGGTCTCGTTTAACAGCCTGGCGGCGCTGCGGACTATCTACGGGCCAGGTAGCAAATATGGTCGAACGGGCTTCTACCGCATGTTTGACGTCTACGGCCGCCAGAACCTATTCACCTTCCACTCGGCCGCGGAGCATGGCCAGAGGAAGAAGCTCCTCTCCCACGCCTATTCCAAATCCACTATGCTCAAGGAGCCCTCTGCGAGTATGGTCGAGGAGAAGGCGCGCAAGTACATGGACCTCATCGACGCGGAGCCGGGGCATGTGAGCGAGATCTTCAGCACACTACACTACTACTCCCTCGATAACATCACCGAGTTCCTGTACGGCAGGTACGGGTCCACGTCTGCCCTAGAAGGCTCAGAGCCACACCGGGCTCTGATTGGCGACATCTTGGATCCATCTCGGCGCAAGCTTTCGTGGTTCACTGTTCACTTGAACACAGTGACGAAATGGCTTTATTCGCGCACAAAAACAATGGAGAGCATTGTTCAACCGCTGCTGCCCATGCAGAAGCCTGCCACATATACCGGCATTCGAGAGTTTGCGTTGCAGGCGTATAGGAGCTTCCGGTCAGATATGGAAACATCCGAGAAGGGGGGTGGTCAGCCCTTGGGGGATGCCGAGGGCACGTCTATCCTCGAGCGCCTCTGGGCTTACCACCAGAACCACAAGACGGACGGTCTGGACGACTTGGAGATTGCCTCGGAGTGTGCAGACCACTTTCTCGCCGGCATTGACACGACCAGCGACACGCTCATGTTCCTAATATGGTCCCTCTCCCAGCCCAGAAATAGCGCCTTTCAGAAGAAGCTGAGGCGGGAAGTCCTCGGACTGTCTGGGGAGTCACTCAACGGCTACGGCCTTCCCACCGCCGAGGCTAGCGACAGATGTGTCTACCTGAACGCCGTTATTAAGGAGACGCTAAGGCTATATGCCCCCTTGCCAACCTTTGAGCCGAGATCGAGTGTCGTCGATACCGTCATTGACGGGTACAATATCCCGGCGAATGTTACCGTGGGCATGTCTCCATTCACCCTCCACCGCAACCCCGAAGTTTTCAAGGATCCTCGTACTTTCGACCCCGATCGCTGGCTGGGGCCACAGGCGGCCGAGATGAACCGCTGGTTCTGGGCCTTTTCGAGCGGTGGCAGGATGTGCATCGGTTTGCAGTCAGTCATTTCCCTCCTATTTCTTTTCTTTTCTTTCTTTTTTTTTGAACGCAAACCTTTTGCGCAGTGGGTGTGCAAAATGCTGATTCACTTTTCAACAGCTTGGCAATGGCCGAAATGACGACGCTCGCGGCAACGATATACCGCAAGTACAGTACCACGATCGCGCCGGGGTTTGAAGATATCACGCCGGGGATCACTGCTCGATTCGAGGTCTTTTATGACGATAGATTCCCCAAGATGCTGGTGTGTTCACTTAATCCTGACTTGCACTACCCGCAAATGACGCGTGTTCAATACTGATATCCCTGCAGGAGCATACTTGCCTCATCAAATTTGAGGAGCTTGGGGATAATGCTTGAGGTAGCGAAGGCGGTCTAGGTAGTAGTGTCGTAGGAACAGAGAGATGTGCCCATGCCCTGTAGCTATCATATTCTAAGAGAGATATCCTTGGACTTTTGGCTCCGTGTCATTGATCTCTAGGCTGTAGGGAACGAATCGCTGCCATCCCGGAGTAATCTGCAGGTCTGGAGACGTGAAAGAAAGCTCTCTAGCACGTCTGCTTGGTCTGTGTAAACTTGATGGCAGCCGCCAAATACCCTGACTGGAGCTTTAATGGTTCGAAAGTCACGGAGGGTGATTAAATAATCCGCTATAGTTAACTATACGTATCCAGTATATGGAGAGGTAATAACATTAGAGTTGTAACAATATATAGCAACATCTAAGTATATCAAATATGCTGCCTGGCTTTAACAGGGATAGAAGGCATGTTATCGCCGGACGTCACATCACCGGGCCTTCGATCCTCATAAGATACCGTCACCTCATTAACTTGATAGATACCAGTTGAGTGAGGAGATGGATGTTGCAAAATACGTCTCGTATCTGTATCCTCTCCGTGCCCTTCATTCCTCCCACTATCCCTAGACTCGCTGTCAACATCTTTGCCATGCACGGTAGTCGTTATCACTGTATCCATGGCAAAGGTCGGTCTTGCGCTGCATCCACCGCTGCGTCCACCACTGCTTTTTCCATAGGGAGGGAGATCGTTGTAGTTTGAGGCGTCGTTGGATGAGAGGTTGCCGCGGATGGAGCGGTAGAGAGGTCGAAGGGCGGGGATGCTGACACAAACAATGGTGGTGGTAAGTTCAGACATGGTCCACATCACCGAGTCGGTCGTTGCATCTATCCTGCGATTAGCCTCGGAAAATAGATCAGGGATTCTGAAACGCACAGAGATAGTCGGTTGATTGAGTTAAAGCGTCGAGACCTGTTGTTCGGATTATGCCGCAAATTCCGGCGCTGTGATAATATGTCAGTATGATAGTAAGGTAATATCACAACCCAGTAACTGAAGAACTGAGAAGAAAAAAACTAACAATATACCCAAACTTAATGAGAGGCAAATGGTGTATTTCTCCTTCTTCTTCATGTTCAAGTTCCACAGGGCTACCCATGGGAAGAGAGCGAGAACAAAGTCAAGGACAGCGGACCATGCTAGATATATGTTAGACAAACTAGAGGGGTAGGTGGTGTATAGAAGGAGAAAGGCGAAGCATACCACACATAATTGTGGCCATGATCGTGAGATTCAAAGAACAGCCATTACTCGGAACACGGGAGTCCCAGATCGACTGAACTGGTGTGCATTGTGCAAAAACAGTAATAGCCAACAGGATACTAAGAGTCATAATACTAATATTCCAAAACCAGAGGAAGAGCTTGTGCCTGCCGCTAGTTAGGCAAAGTTCTTCGTTCAGTTTGTTAGATGAGGGGCATACCATTTTTTGACAACAATCCGCATTAAGAAAGCAGCGACAGCGCACTTGCTCAACCCCATTGAAATTGCTATAACACTTTGCCCAATCAAGAGCAGTAACATTCCTTGAGTAGTATCCTCGATGCCAAGTTCACCTGCGTGCACACCCATACCATGATGTGCGGATGCTGTACAGAGGGCTGCAAAGGCAACCATCAACACCTGCAATTTGATATACCAAGTTAGGAAAGTAACAAAAGCCATGGATGTCTCAGAAAGGTGCATACCCAAGTGAAAATAAGCAACAAGTCATCCCAACCAGTACTGCGGCGGATCACAGTCCGTGTATAAATTCGCAGTGCAAGTACAATCATACACAAGATTGTTTCAAACCAAAGTACTCCAACCAACGTTGGACCCTTACCACGGAGAGTCATGTTGGATGTGGAGTTGAAAGTCAGGTGTCAAGGATAATGGCATTCAACATTGCTTCTTGTTCTCGTTTAATACATTCAAGCCTTAGAAGAAAGAACAGTAGTATGAAAATAATAGGGGCCGGGCTAATGATCCTGAATTATGATCTATTGTGACAGCGATGATCTCAGTCCACTTATAGCTAGGCCTAACGGGTGAACATACCCTCGCGGACCTTATGGCATAAAAAAGAAAAAAGAGAGAATAAAAGTTTGCGACCCATTGAGCGTTGAGGATAGCACAGTAATCAGAGATCGCTTCCAGTAAAATTGGAGGAAGTCATAGCTGATCAACCATAGAGGTGGGGATGACTGACTCGATTCTATCTTATATCATACAAGTTCGCATTATCGGTGCTTTTCGCCTCTTAGTTTATCTACGACATATTCCCTCTTCTATTTCTTCTAGTCCTATGCATTTCGATGCCTTCCTTCATAGATATTTTGCTCTCAACATTTCATCCGCGCCATGGTATGTATTGCCATGATGTAATGGAAACTTGAAATCCTGCTCTGCAGCCTGTCTGCATTAGTGACACGGGCGGAAATTAAACGATATATCACACAGTATTCCGTACTTTTGTTGATGAGGGTACGGAGTACGCATATATCTATCCTACCTAGGTAGCGCGTTACTGGAATTTAAGCCCTAGGATTGGTTCGCTCCCAGCGGAAAAGAGGTATCCTGCTTCCGCTAGCCTCGTGGTGGCCCCGGGCCTAGAGCTTGGGATCATTCATGAGGTGCCATTTCCGGCGTTTTAGGTACACGTATCAGCTAGTCCTACTCCGTACATGATCAGGCCATCACATCCACCTGTGTATTTATCGGAAAGATTCCGAGGCATTGACAACAGCTAGAAGCGTAAGTATACTTCTTGGCACTCGCTTCTCTGACATGGAAAGGAAAGCTTCTGTAAATACGAGCAGGGAGATATTTTAAACGAAAATAAAATTAAAGTGGAGAGTCAGTGAACAAATCAGATATCAAATTAAGCCGTCTCCATTCACATGCAACATAGTGTACTTCGTCTTGGTCTAGCCCTAGCCTGATCGACAACGCCAGCCGCCTTGGCTAAGCTACGAGCCGTCCGAAACGTTAAGCCGAGATAAGCTCCACTTGAAGGAATGCCAAGGGCCGACCTATATGTCTCAAACCTTTTCGTAGCGAAAAAAAGTACCGATTTGTTTGTACAACATATTAGAATATCATGTGGCGAATGACTATGTTGTATATTGTGGATGCTGAATTAAAATTACGTAGCTATATCAGCTACAGAAACGTCAACTATGAGAACAGAAAGCAGTAGAATTCACGTAATATCCATCTTAATTTATGCGTCGGTCCTGAAATCAGGCCATCCTTTTGTTCAAACTGTGCCTTGCGAGCTGGTATCCTCAACATCAAGCGCATCCTGAAGGTCCATCTCGACTTTGTCACCGAACTTACCATTGATCTCCTCAAGACTTAGCCCCATAGTCTACCAGAGAATAACTTGTTAGATGGAAGTATCACAATGTATGAGCAGAAATTAAAACATACCTCAGGGAAATAGAACATGATAACAATAGTACTTGCAACGGTGACAGCAACAAATACCATATAGAACTTCCATCCGATGTTGGTAAGAGCCAATGTGACAGGCGCACTATATGCAACAGCATTGCCAAAGAAACTGACCAATGCAATGGTTGCTCCCTCACTGCGCAGGTGTGTGGGCCAAATTTCCGAACCATAAACGTACGCGGTACATTCAATGGTGGAGGTGAAGAAGGCACCGAATATGAAATATATCGCCACGGCGCCGTTGATGCCAGGTGTGTAGGTCGTGTTGAGGTAGAATTTTTCGAGAGCGGCCATGACACTGATGATAGCAGCGGAGCCAAATCCACCGATCACTAGGAATGCTATGTTTAGTATAAAAGAACGCATAAAATCGAACGGCAAAAGAATCCCAAACTCACCCAACAGCTTGACTCGTCCAACCCTATCCAGAAGGAAAACATTAATTCCACAACCAATCACCGCACACACGGTCCAGACAACGCCAAGTCCAAGTTGCATAGTGGTACCAAAGCCAAGCGCGCCCATTAGTGTGGGAATCAAATTTGCGATGGCAGTGATACCAGTTCCCTGACCCATAGTCCACAACAAAATGGAGCAGAGAGCGCGCTTGCGATGAGATGCAGTGCGCATAATATAGAGATAACCGCTGGGGGTATCTTTCTCTGCGTCGACCTGAGCCTTGATCTGAACCGCCTCAGCATGAGCAAAAGCAGCTCTAGGGTCTCGCTTGGTACGATGTAGGTACTCCAAGACCTGTTTAGCCTCCTCATCGCGTCCCTGTTGCATGAGCCAACGAGGGGACTCGGGGATGAAATAAAGTGTCACCAAGTAGATAACACCCACAGCAGTCAGAACGATGAAGATAAACCGCCATTGCATTTGAGTGGTGACGAAACTGAAGGCCAGCGCGCAAACAGCGGCTAGAATATATGCTACCACCGTACCCACGCCATGCAGACCAACCAGCATTCCCCGCGTGTGTGGAGGGGATATTTCGCTCATATATACGGGAGTATTCGAGAATACCATACCAGCGCCGACGCCGCAGATGACACGAGCAACGATAAACATGGTAGCATCGACGGCACCGGCCTGCAACGCACCTGAGATAATGACGATGAGGGCAGCGACAGCGTTGGCAATTCGTCGGCCAAACTTGTTGGATACAGGTGCCTGCAGGATTGCACCAACTAGGGCACCTCCGAGGAAACTGGAAAATACTTTTAGCTGAAGATGCTTTTGTCTGGATCAAAGGTGAAAATACCCTCCAAGCATACCATCTTGTCGAGATGTTGCATCAGGTGTCGACAAAAACTTTGCGATGAATGTTGTCTGTGAGAGAGAGCCCGAGAGGGCGTTGGCCGCAAAGCCATATACGAATCCTCCTAGACACGCAGTAGAAACAATCTATCACATCAGCACGAATACTCAAGTAGGGAGAGCTAGCAAAAGTACCAAGATATTGACAAGACTGGTCTCTGGTGTATCACCCCCCTTGACACTTTGCGTGCGTGTGATAGACCGAGTTTTCTCGGGGTCTTGAGTTGAACTTTGAGATTCACTCATTTTGGCTGTTGGGGTATGACTGAGAAGGAGGAACGAGGCAAAAAGGACAAGGCCGCAGGTGCAAACCGAGAGGAACTCAAGAGACTTTCATCGTCCCGGAAATCACCCCTATTCAAGTGTGAGCAAGTAATGTGGCTGTCACGGTACCTTCGCAACTGTGCTGCTTAACACTGTACGGCATACTTGACGAAAAGCGGGTCCTGAAGGACTCTTTCCTGAAGTACGGAGTAGGCTGGGCCGAGTTCTAGCCACTCCAAAAATGCTAGAGACACTAGTAGCTGGTGTATATGGTAACTATAGCGAAAATTAAGATGATCCTTGAACGTAAGTTTCACTACTCCGTACGGAGTACATAGCTGGTCTGCTTTTGGGGGCGAAAATATGTGTTGTTATCCACACCGAGATCGGCGTCTAGGTCTACTAAGAGAGAAAAACAGGGCGGCAGAAGAAACCTTGGAAATCTCTTTGCTGCATATGAAAATTGAGTACTCCATACTCATGTTCTTTAAACTTCGTGCATGAATGGCACTAATGCGGGCGACGAAGTGTGCCCCGGCGGACTTTGGTTGTATTGATTAATATTGATTTATTGCTTTTTTTTCTCCGCTTTCAATTCACATATACTGGTCCGTTTTGTTCATATATAACGTGTATATATATAACCCATCAACTGCTTTCTGTGTTTTCTAAAGGTATTTTATAATGGGAGAATACATCCATACATAGGTGCTACAATTATATAACTACTAGTAGTATCTTGATGCGTAGAGTTTACCCCCGGGGCGCTAAGGCTTCGGGACACGAGTCCTTAGCTATAGAATGGGGTCGAATACTACATCCTTAGCTAGTACTAATAGCCAATAAAACTAAATTCTCTGGTGGCACACTTTGTCACCTACAATAAATCAGTTTGATTGCATTGTTCTCAAAGAAGAGGCACACAGGGCGATCATAGTCCGTTAAGGCTTGACAGCCCCGACGCTAACTTGATATTGGCGTTGTTACCAAGGCCGGGGCTTCGGAAAGTGGGTCATACTCCACCACCTGACGCCGTTGACACAATAACGGTGGTTTCTGGGCAATGGGGCAGGATATACGGAGTAGGTAGTCTATGGAGATGGTTCAATTCGAGATAGTATGAGGCCGAATGACCCCAAGAACAGGGGGTCAATGCCGATCTACAAATTCAAAGGATTATCAAATATAAAATCCTATCTAGCCACACTAAGCCGAAACAAAAATCAGTGCTTCGCCCCCCGTTCTTCACATATCCATATTCGTCCTGTCGCCTAGCCGATCATCTGCAAAATGGATGTCCCAGAAGCACCTATATTTCCCCTTCTTGAAGGCAAGGTCGCCATCATCACAGGTGCCGCCCAGGGCATGGGCAAGGCTACCGCTTCTGTCTTTCTCCGAGCGGGGGCTAAGGTAGTTATTGCCGATGTGAAGGCAGAGCAGGGAGCTCAGGTTGCAGAGGAGCTTTCTGCTTTGGGAGAAATCCGTTTTGTGGAGACTGACATCTCCAAGTCAGAGGATGTACAAAACCTCATTAAGCAGACAGTGAGCGCCTTTGGCAAGTTGGATGTGGCAATCAACAACGCAGCCATGTCTCCTGATCAGACTCCCCTGATTGACTTTGATGAATCATATTGGCGCAGATTGATGGATGTCAGTTTGACTGGTACCGCAATGTGCTGTAAATACCAGATGCAGCAGATGGAAAAGCAGGGCTCAAAGGGCTCTATTGTCAACATTGCTTCAATCAATGCCTACTCACCACAACCGAATATGCCAGCATACACTGCGGCTAAGCATGCCCTGTTGGGCTTGACCAAACATGCGGCAACTGAAGGTGGCCCTAAGGGTATTCGGGTTAATGCTATTGCCCCTGGAGCGATATTTGTATGTTTTCCTCACCTTTAATCCAGAGAGGGTCTAATAGAAGCAGAGTGAAATGTCAGTCGCGGCATTGGAGATCATGGGCACCACCCATGATGAGTTTGCGCCCAAGGTTAGCAGCCTGAACAGATTTGGACAACCGCATGAGGTAGCACAGGGGTCCCTTTGGCTTGCATCCGAGTGTTCATCATACATAAACGGAATTTGTATGCCCATCGATGGAGGGTTCCTGGCTAAATGGTAGTTAGCTTTGCATTGTATCATTAGAGTATAGTACATAGTTATGTACATATCCCAATTCCCAATTCTCGGATCATTAATCTTGTGTGGCCAAATTGTGAAGTCTACAGCACAATATGTTACAGAAAGAGGAAGAGAGTTGTTGATTGGAGGAAGAGAAAAGCACTGAGAAGTCCCATCATGGCCTGAAGCATCAGGCAGCAATATCAACACAAACCCCACATAAGCGCGGGGTCAATACCTACTATGGATGCACTCAGTCTCTTATGGGGTTCCTTTTTCTAATTTAATTTAGATATCTGCTTCGGTTAATTACTGATCATGCACATCGAGACCCAGTCACTTTGGATGACTGCGAAAGCCAAACTGGACAAGGTTGACCAGAAGCTTCTCGACTTTGACAGCGACGATGGTACTAAGAGAACTCGAAAAAACGAGCATGATATACTGGAGAGTCTCGAGCAAACTACTCGGCAAGCATACGATACATGCATTCACAGGAGATGGCAAATCACCATCCCAGGAAAAGGAAAGAAAATTATCATTCGTGACCTCCTGAGCAAAGTCGCGCACTGGGTCGAACTATTCAAATCAGTAGGCGATCAGGTTGTGCAGTATGACCCATGCCATGCTGCCTTACCGTGGGCGGGAGCTCGATTTTTATTGCAGATCGCCATCAATGATTTCAGCAAATTCGATTTCGTTGTGCAGGGGGCCGAAAGAATCGCCAGAATGACGGCACGTTATAGAATCATCGAGCAAATTTACGCTCAGAAAGGCTCAGCTGCCTCGGAGCAGCTCGAGGAGGCCATTTTGGGGGTGTATGGCTCGATCCTGAAATACCTCGTTGAGGCCAAACGGTATTTTGAACATAAAACAGGAGGTGAGCTTTATTGCCAATTTCGATTGTAGCTAGGGAAAGCTCACAATCTCTAGTGCGAATCCTGAAAAGTGGGCTTCTTGGTCAGAATGATTTCCAAGAACTTTTGGAGAAAATGGAAGCGAATGAGAAATTGGTAGACCGGTGCGCAAGCTTGGTTCAAGGTGAAAGTAGGTATTATATTCACCTTCTTTCGTTCGAGCTGCGTAGTTAATCACTATTTTATAAGTGAACAACGATATTGTCTCTCATCTTGCGACTTTGTCATTAGGTAAGGAGATAACTTAACCTACAAACTACCTAAGATACCCACCACTCATAATTCTATAGAGATGGAGACATTTCATTCACTGCGAGATACGCTCAGTCAGATGGCACAGCCAATCTCAGAGGTATCCTTCCACTTGGACAAGTTCGAGGATCATTTGGACAGTAAGTTTCCCTATTTAACCCATCGCAGCAATCTAACCTCCCTTTCAGGTATACAGCGACGACAGATGTTAGACTGGCTGTCTACTCAGCCATACCTTGACCACCATACCACAATCAAATCTAGGGTCCTGGATGGAACATGCCGATGGGTTCTACAACATCCAAGTTTCACTGAATGGAAATGTGAAAGCACAAACTCGCTGCTCTGGCTTCATGGTGCTCAGGGTGCTGGCAAAAGCTGCTTAGCATCGATGGTCATTGATGATGCAACGAATGTCTCCAATCAGATTGAAGACTTCGCTCACGCCTACTTTTATTGTTCACGCAACACTGCTGAGCCCCAACGTGGGAATGCACAGAGTATTCTTGGGTGCATTGCGCGTCAGCTTTCCAGTCCATCTTCAAACCAACCCCTTGCCCCCCAACACTTTCTCTTTACAGGAAAATACACCTGGCAGATGGTTCCACGAGAGCTCCCAGTTTGTGGGAATGCCGTGATTTAATCATTGATCTAACAGAAGCCCATTCCCGGACCACTATTGTCATAGATGCTCTGGATGAATGTGGTAGGGAGGAGCGAGCAGAACTCGTCGAGGCACTTGAGTATATCATCGACAACTCTGCTAGTCTCGTCAAGGTCTTTGTCACTTCACGCGAAGAGGGTGACTTGAGGTTATCTATCCAGGCGCACTCCGGGGTTCAGGTGACATGGATAGAGAATGGGACCGATATCGAGAAATTTGTGAATTTTGAAACGGACAGGCTTATTGCAAAGAACCAGCTGCTTGCCTCTATCCGAGTCAAAGCGACAAAGGAGGATTTGAAGGCATTGATCAAAGAAGATACCATTCACAAGGCTAACGGGATGTGAGTTCATATATTTCTGCTCCTTCAGTTACGCAAAGGCTCACGATGTTTAGGTTCCGTTGGGCCCAATTGCAGCTGCAGAGTCTTCGTTGGATTCGTTCGGAGAGGGACATCAGACTTGCTATGTCGACGATCCCGCGTCCACTCAGTGAGCTATACGAGGACCTCTATATAAAGGCACTCGAAAGCACCGAGGAAACAGATCGAGCTTTGTTCCGAAACACGCTGAAATGGATGTTATGCACGACACGGGTTTTCGGTTGGGAAGATTTTTCTCTAGCTATCACGGCCTTCGTGGATATTGAGGTATACGAGATTGATGAAGATTTCATCCTAGATCTTCTCAGCAATTTCGTGGTCTCTCAGACAACCCAAGACGGGAACAGGACTTTCCGTTTCGCCCATCTGTCAGTGCGAGAGTTTTTAGAAACAAAGCCGGAATACTCCATGGAATCTAGCAACACCTTTGCCGCCGAGGTATGCTTGTTGAAATTGCTCGGAGCTTCTGGGTCGCCGAGTGCAGTACGGTTCCTCAGCAGACTGGGGCTCAATGATAAAGACACCGTAACTTTGTCAGAGATTGACTCTTACAGGAAAGGCATACATGACTACTCCTTGCGAAATTGGAATGTACACTGCGTGCGAGCGGGGGAAGCAAATCGATCAGACGAGGAACTACGCATTTTCCATCTCTTACGCTATTTTCTTTTTGATGACTCGGATTCGGACTGTCCACTGAAGTGTTGGGTACATTCTCGCCAACGCCGCAAAATGGAAGGCGTACGTGGATTGCACCTTCGGCAGCTATTGCAGAATTACCATCGATCACGGGACCGGGGAGTTTTGCTTTCCTGCGTCTTCGGCTTCGGTGAAGTTCTTCGCACCAATCACTACCATGCGCTCGATGATGATGTCAAAGAAGCATGTATTCTGGCGGCCGTGACACACTCCCAGTACTATATCTGGGAGTATTTGATGGGAGAAGCCAAGGACAAATTACTTCAAAAGCGGGTTTTGAATGTTCTAGTCGAAAATCACCATATCGAGCCCCTCAGATTGTTCTTGACTCTCATCGAGCCTGACCTAATTACCGTACCGGTCATTATGGAAGCTAACCGGGCAGGTAAAGAAATGATTGAGCTGTTGCTTGATCATAATAAAAATCTCCACATTACGGCGGAGCTCATTGAAGAATCCATGTCATCTTACACGGCCATTGAAGCAATTCTCAGCCGGGCCCCCGATATCTTAATCACCTCTGAGATACTCAAGAATGCTATAGCCGACATACCCATCGAAAACCTGAGAGAGATTCTTGACAAGAATGATGTATCAATCATTACATGTGAAGTTATCGCATCGGCTGCATATTACGGTTCTAGAGACGGTATGCAAGCCAAACTAGAGCTTTTGCTGGAACGCGCTGGACAAGTCAAAGGGACCGATAGAGCTATGATGCAAGCCATTAGCTCTCACGAAAACTCTGAGGTGATTGAGATTCTTCTTAATCACGGTTGGCCGGTAACAGAAAACGTTATGGTGAAAGCTGCAACACGGGGGAAAGTTGCCCCTTTCAAGGTTATGCTTAAGGCTGGTGGCCCAATTACGTCAAAAGTCATTGTTGGCGGAGCGCGAAATACCAGTGATGGAGCTCGAATGGTTAAGCTACTTGTATCCTTGATGAACCGACCGTTAGATGATGAACTATGGGTTCAAATGATGATGCAATGCGCTCAGAATACATGGGGGAATCCCGAAACCCTTCAAGTGCTCCTTGAAATGAAACCTGGTCTGATGGTTCCAGAAGGGATTTTGATTGCTTGCACAGAAAATTCCATCAAAGGGAGCATCATCCTGGATGTCATTCTGGAGGATAAACGAGAGATTGAAGTTACCGATGCAGTGATCGCACATGCATTAAAAAAGTTGGACTACGACGAAACCATATCGAAACTTCTCGACCGACACGACTCAACAAATATTTCGAGCCAGATGCTACTTGGGGCTGTTCAGAACCGTCGATTCGCAGATGAAATGACAAAGCTTTTATTGCAGCGAACCGCGACGATTGAACGGCCATCCTCGGTGGTTGTTGATGCAGTCATCCATAACCAGTATTCAGGTTATAAAACACTGCAGATGTTGGAGAACCGTTTCGGACAGCTTGATCTCTGCGAGGCGAATGTGAAAACTGCGGCCGAGTCTGGCAATCACGCTATGCTGACATTGGTATTGGACCGATGCTCAACCACCGAAGCCACGCCATCTGTTCTGTTAGCCGCCGCTACCAAGGGGAGTTTGGAGGTGATGAAGCATCTTTTGAAGCTAAACAACGCTGTTGTTACCCAAGAGATTTTGATTGGGGCATCAGGAAATTCCGATTGTAGCATTGACATGCTCAGGGTGCTTTGGAAGTTTGCACCACACATCGAGGTGTGCCCTGAGATGTTTCTGAATGCTACATATGCGGCGGATGTTGAGTTTCTTTTTTCTCGGGTGAAAGATTCACAATTGTGCCAGGATATTCTAAATGCAGTGATGACAACAACAGAGACACCTAGCGATTGGGGTGATTGGGTATCTGGGCCTACATTAAATCTCATCCTTGACAGTGGGTTTGAAATTGCAGTGACTGATGGACTTATTGTCGATGCCTTAAAAGCCGGCCGGGGGTGGCTTTTGAAGACTTTGTTTGCCCACCGAAAAGATATTGAAGTGTCACAAGATATGGTAAACACAGCAATCGAGCTAGCAGTCAAGCTGGAGGACTATCGACCCCTACAAGTGTTGGTCAAGTATGGGAATTCGCGTGAATTGAACCTGCATGATGCAAGAGTTATCCTCGATAATTTCCTATGGGGTTTTAGCAAGGATTGAGTATCTCTATCTTTGCCAGTTATTTGTTCAAGCAAGAACTTCGAAGATACCAGCAGTATGGAAGATCACGTTATTCCCAGGCCTACCAGGGGGCTATTAAACGAGGTTTAGCTTTGATGAATAGATCACGGCAACGTTAAGTGTAGGGTAAGGCTTGATGATATGCCAGTGTTAGTATGAGACATCTTCAATCACTATGTGAAAATAGTTAGTGGACAATGATTAGTGGGATAGTCGGAGCTTTGGTTCGTAGAACCGGCGCTGCATTTCTTTTTTGGTTGGCCGTTTTAGCATACATAGGACACGGCACAGTTTATGCGCTAGTATCCACACACTCATGAGCGACACTTCTCTGTGCAAAGTACATCTACCGGCTACTAGTGTCGATCAATATGTACGGGCGACAAAGTGTGCCACGCCGAACTTCGCATTATAGTGATTTCCGGTTTTTTCTCCACTTTTGAAACTCACGTTATATACGTCGAACAATGTAGATGGTACATTATACTGTCATCTATATAGGGAGAGTTAACATTGGAGGCACCAGTGCCACGGCACACGAGTCCTTAGCGATGAAACGTGGGTGAATAGTAAAACTTTTTCCAGTAGTAATACAGAGTAGTCAAGGGGGCTAAAATCCTGGTGGCACATTTCACGACCCGTGCATGTGGGTCATAAAACGGTTGTATAACAATACATCGTACGGAGTACTTTGTACACATTAGTACTCCATACTAAGTCGGGGATTGATCTTTTCATTCCCGATGAGGTTGTGGATCGGCCAAGGATACGGCTCGCCCGTTTCATTAAGACTAGAGCCAGACGCACCCGCGTCTCTTATAAATAAAAGTATCCGGTTTGCCTTTATCTTAACCCAGCTCTAATCAAGAAATTCGCTCAATTACATCCCTGTCAATATGGGTAGTTATCAAGGCACATTCCCTCGCATATACGAGCACAAGCTTGCTCTAGTAACGGGATCCGCACGGAGTAAGTCCGACATTGGCTCCTTTCATATTCCATACTCATTATCTTCCAGGTATTGGAGCTGCAATAGTTCAAAATTTGGCCAGCAAAGGCTGCAATGTAATCATCAACTATGCAACCGAGGCTTCCGACGAATCTGCAGTAGCACTCGCCACCAATCTCGAGAAGGAATACTCAGTGCGCGCACTGCCCATCCGAGCAGACATTACCTCACGGGAACAATGCGCACGAATAGTGTCAACTGCAAAGGAACACTTCACAGACTCGCGAACAGGATCCTTTCAAATCGACATCATCGTTCACAACGCCGCGGTGCTATACATCGGCCCACTGGAGTCAGTCAAAGAATCCGAGTTCCACCGGATCTATGAAGTAAACGTCCTTGGACCTCTGTTACTCACCGGTGCGTGCAAGGAGTATCTTCCCACCGATCGCTCGGGGCGTATTGTGATGCTATCGAGTATTGCGGGGACAACGGGGCCAGAGAACACTTCACTTTATTCGGGGACTAAGGGTGCTGTTGAAGCCATGACACGTGTGTGGTGTCGTGAGCTGGCTGAGAGAGCCACAGTCAACGCAATTAATCCTGGTCCTGTCATGACGGATATGTATATGTCGGCATCTGATGCGGTTAAGGAGTCGCTTGCGTTGTGGAATCCTATCACGCCGTTGGTGGCTGTCCGGGAGACTGATAGACCGGAGGTAAAGGAGCTGGGGAAGAAGTTTGGAGGGAGAGCAGCGTATGCTGAGGAGATTGCTGGGTTGGTTGCGACGATCTGTAATGCGGAGTTTGGGTGGTGTACTGGGAGTGTGATTTCTGCTAATGGAGGATCGTCCTTCAGTACCTAAGAAGAACCAGTTTTGTTAATATTAGCTTCGTCGGCTTCTTCCAGTTATATATTCTATGGCATCAGAAGTCTATATGTAGTTTGACATATTTGTGTAACAATTTGATGCCTCGGGCATTTATTGTCGCCTGAGGCACACAATCGCACGTGAATGATGCTAAAAGAGACAAACACCAAATGCAAGGATTTCGAGCTTGTGTCACTGGTTCTTTATTTTTGCTTGATCTTATCTCTGATTGCCTCTGCTCAAATGGAGGCTTCATCTGTAGATCCGTTAAGCTTCAAATGTTGTTTAAGCTTGTTATTGGCCGAACTCAAACCCCCCCCCTTCGCAAAAAGCCAAGCAAACATTCCAACGTCTGTCCATTAACCTTCCTATACTCCTCTATATTTGTGTCTCCGGGACACTGAGATTTTATCCGTTGAGATTTTGAGAGTTTCAACTCTCGGGGGTACTGCAAATATGCCCAGTCCTCCCTCGCACCCATATTACCCCCTTGATGCCAATGTTGTGGGTTATGAGCCCAACCGGACTCCAGTGTTGGAACTTCTCGTCTCTGCTGGTGGGGCATGTACAATTCTTCTTAGTGTGACTTTTGCGTTGGTCAGCTATGTGAAACCGACACTGCGCATGGCGGATCGAATCGCCATCTTGTGGTTTGTGCTCTGTAAGACGCCAACCGAGAACCATTGAACATGAAGGTTAAATATTGACAAAATGGGGATCTATAGCTGGAACTCTGCACTGCTTCTTCGAGGGTTATTTTATGGTCCACCATAACCATATGGCCTCTGCCCAAGATCTTTTTGGGCAACTATGGAAAGAATATGCTCTGTCGGATTCCCGGTATATGACCTCGGACACGTTGGTGTTATGTATGGAGACAATGACCGTGGTGAGTCCCACCACTATAGTATACCCTCGAGGATTCACCGCTGATTCCTGATTTCCTACTAAGCTCCTGTGGGGACCATTGTGCTTCGTTGTTGCATACTTGACCGCAACCAGGCATTCCCTACGCCACCCGATTCAAGTCATTGTGTGCATGAGCCATCTGTACGGCGACACCCTGTATTATGCGACCAGTTTGTTTGACGACTATGTCCACAACCGACCATATTCCCGACCGGAGCCGTATTATTTTTGGTTGTATTACTTTTTGATGAACTTCATCTGGATTGTTGTCCCCGCGTGTATGTCCTGCAGTTCCCGGGAATCCCGCCATAAGCTGACTTTTTTTTTTTATAATAGACTATCTCTATCACAGCATCTCCACTATTTCGGCTGCACTCAAACAGTCGGAAACAGACAAGACTAAATAACACCTCTTTCGTCATAGCTGGTATAGTGGGGGGGGTCCAGGCGTAGTGGAGCATTGGGCTAGAACTTGTGTAAGAAAGATTCAAGAGGAATCTGGTGGTTGAGATGGAAGAGATGGGAGAGATGGGAGGGTCAGAAGGGGAGAGATTGGTCACTGTATATTATTTCGGATCATATGATAGCCCTCTATGATCCTTAAATGAGGGTTATATGCTATTCACTAGGGTTTAATAGGTAAGGATTAATAGGATAAATAGGATTAATATCTCCAGCCACTAAGTACCCTATGACGCTCATGCACAGGGGGGCCACCTGACGCGCACCTCGTCAATATTCATCATATTGTCTTATTTACCTGTGTTTCCCAAATGATTTCTATCTTCATTTAGCATCTTCAACAAAGTCTTACCAGATCAAATCACGGGGGTATCCTCCGCTTTAATAAGAGAACTAAGGTCGCGACTTGGTTTCCCGGCAACCAATTTAGTGCGGGAGGGGGAGAGGCTTATCGAACTTGTCAGCCCCAACCTCCAGGCCTAATTGTTTATGATCCCTGAAGGATTTTCCGATCCCAAAAAAAGCAAATGCTCCAAATTTGTTAAACATCTTTGGGGGCTTTGGTAAGTACACAAATTACTGTGACCGTCCAAATCAACAAACACCCCCGTGTTTTGGTGTTTGGTTCGGGTACCTAGTTGGACAACAAAACCAACAAAACCAACAAAACCGAGAGAGAGCTCCCTACTAAATGTTGGCTTCTTATTCCCTCCTATAGGTACCGATGCCATCTCCTGCGACGACACTACGTCCCTCCAATCGTGGAGGAACTGCAAAATCCACAAAACCGCTGGACATCGGAGAACCGCTAGGGGTGCACGACACGAACACGGTGCGCTCTAGAGTGCGAAAATGGCAGCAACAAGGCGGCGGGGTTGTGACAGTGGACGACCCCTATGCCGATGACGATGAAAATGACGCGAAGCCGAAACCAAAACCTGCCAAGGTCAAGATAGAGAAGCTGGAGAAGCCGAACAAAGACAAGCCCCCGACCACAAGGAAACGCAGTCACAGCACACCCCGCAAACGTGTGGTGAGCGACGAGCATTGGAAACGAACGCGAAATCGAGCCTCGACCCAATCCTCGTCGCGCAATCTACCTGCACCTAAGCGCATAGCCGAATATACCATAAACGAAGGGCAGCCTAAGTCTTCACGGGGAAAACACAACAATAGCGAAGATGAAGATGGGAAAGCTCACGATCTTCCTCGATCTCAGACAAAGCGCGGCACTGGGACAGGCTCTAAATCTCCTATTCAAGACACCAAGTCCGCAGGTGCGCGACAGAATATCGATACCATCACGGAAAGCGACTATGAGACAGACCATCCCAAATCCGTCGAAGCTTCAGAGCTCTCGGATAGACTTAGGACGCGCTCCCCTCCCCCAGAGGATGCATGGGCGGCAAGCGAGGCGGATTTCTCTGAGCTGTCGAGAAGACGCAAGCGTGGCCCAGCAAAGCCTCCCAAAGGTGGTATATTCGCGCACATGATCGACGAGTCCAGGAAAATGTTTGGAATCCCCGAACCCGAACCGCCGAGACCTACACCTACGCCAACTGCGGGCCGTGGAGCCAAAATCGAGGCATGGCTGTCTGATACACCGGATCCTTTTATGGATGAAGCCGGATCTCAGAATGATATACCGGCTCCTCTGGATCTGAAGTCAGGCCGAGCAAGACGATCTCAAAAACTTGCAGACGGAGACCTACAAGCTACTACCGAGTCAGAATCATCAACGATCAGCGAGCGCCCGAAGAGCTCCGACCGACCAAAGAGTGCTGTGAGTAAGAATTCCAAGGGAAAGGACAGTTCTTCTTCAATCGACAAAGGACCGAAGACACAAGATCGCGACACGGCGCCAGAATCGAAACGGGCTAGTATAGATAAGACCTCCAAGTTATCTGTCAAGAGCAAAGAGGACAATCCTGTCGAAGACAAGCCTTATGAGGATAGTCTCGCCCCCTCGGAGTCGGAGTTTCAACCCTTTCCAGATGGCGGCTCTGAAGTGTCGGGACATAATGCACCCGTACCGCTTGCCCGTAAGAAGCCATTCCCGACCACTGGTTACCATCGTTTATCAACCATCGCTTCTTCGGAAACATTGAGCACCACTCTGACAGATGGAACTGAGCATGTACCGAAGCCTACCTCAACCATAAAACGGCAATCAACACTTGCCGAGGAAGCAGAAGAAGCAGAAAAGGATGACCAGTTCGATCCAGATTCGCTACCTGTGGTCTCCTCGCAACTAAAAAGACGTCTTACCACTCACAATGACCTCATGTCTGTGCTGTCTGTTTCGGCTTCGCGGAGCAGAAGCACCCGATCGAATCGAAGTATTCGCACCAACAAAAGTCGCTTAGCCCACGCGACAGTTGACGATTTGCTTTATGAGCTTTCGGGTGACGAGACAAAGTATATGCGCGAGCTGAAAACACTGGTCGGGGGTGTGATTCCGGTCCTCTTGACCTGCGTGTTGTCCCGCTCTGATTCGGCCATTGCCGCAGGCCTGTTTCGGCCGTCTTTGGACCCTGAAGACGACCTGAACTTCTCAAAGCCAATTGTTAACATGGGAGTCGCGATCGAACGCCTCAAGAACCTGCACAAGCGAATCCCGCAGGACAACGCGGATGCATTGCTTACATGGGCGCAGGGTGCCCAGAGAGTCTACCGCGAGTACTTGAAGGCGTGGCGCCTTGGATTCAAGGATGTAATTGTCAACCTGGCTCCTTTGGAAGAAGATGAAGCCACGAACGATGCTGACACAAAGAGCCTGGATGAAGGCTTGGAGCGCGATGAAAATGGTGACATTGTAGATAGCGATGGGGAAAAGGTCGATGTGGCCTATCTGTTAAAGCGGCCGTTGGTACGTCTAAAGTACCTAGCGAAGAGTTTCAAGGGCATCAATATGCTAGAACCGTCGCCAAAGGCCGAAGAAACTGCCGCCGCCTATCAAAGTCTTGTGCTCGATGCCCGAAAACGTGTCCGCGATGAAAGAGCAAGGTTGGAAGACGACTCTGCTGCCAGTATCGACCCAACACGCACAAGAGACCCCATGACCTTGGGCGTCCTCCGAGGCATCGGCATTGATCAGAGTCGCCATGTACGTGCTCGTGATTTCTTCAATCTCTCATTATATCACTCAAGTGGGCAGCTTGTGGATTGTCGAGCTGAGCTTCTATATCGAGACAACCCCTCAAACAAAGGGCCTGGAGGTGATCTGTTGATTTGTGAAATCGATCATTCCGATCGTTGGCTTCTCTTCCCTCCCATGGACCTGAGATGTGTTTCAGCCCGCAAGGGGGAATCGAAGCATGAAATTGTGATCATGCTGCGCAGTGCTCCTGGGGACGAAACCAAGTACTGGCAAGAATTGATCTCGCTCCGCATTGACGAAGAAGAAGTTGGGTCCGAGTGGGTCTCACTGCTCGGATCTGACCCTATTCCACCATCAATCTGTCGAAGCCAAAGCTTCATCAGCCGAGCCAAGCAGAACAAGGCTCGCAAACCCCCTGCCGTTAGTTCTCCGCCCAGGCCACACCCAAATGACATTGATATTCCCATTGGCGAGAAGGCGACTGGTAAACGACGCTCATGGACCCCCAAAGAGCACTCGTCTGAGCCAAGTACGGTCAGCTCTGTTACTGATCCCAGGAGTTCTTTGTCCTCAATCATCACCAGGGAAACTGATTACACCACTGGAGGATCTGAGCTGTCTGCAAAACCCGCCCGCCCTGACCTCCCTCTTCTTCCTTCTACCGCTTCTAGGAGCTCGCCAAGCAGCCCGGAAAAGACTCCCACGGGGCTCAAACGATCCAAGGCTAAGAGACTTTCCCGCTACGGTGACAGCCCGGCTTCCGAGACTGCCTCTCAGCACACTGTTGTATCTGATAAAGCACATGAACACAGTAGGCCTGCAGTTGTCTCTCCCCACGCTCCAAGTACGCCAACGGGGGTAGATTCTATGGTGAAACGGAGGAATCCCCAGCCAGGGGATCACCAAGAGAGAAGTCGCGCTCGAGGATTCCTCAACCTCAGAAGACGCCTATTCGGGAACCCGAGCCGGAGTCTCCTAGAGTATCATCTGTACCCTCAGCAACCCTCCCATTGATTCCCAAAATCCGAACTCCTAGCAGCCAAACTCACCTTTCTACTCCGACAACCATCGGCCCCGAAGAGGAGGAAGATTACCCTCCACTTGAATGCTTGCCTAAGCAAGAAATTCCGGAGACGCCAACAAGAACCAGGAGAAGGAAGTCCCGAAGACGGCCAAAGGATGATGATAGTCCTCCCCCTCCCCCGCCTCATCGCTCGCCTAGCCCTGCAAATGGCAAGCGCTCAACTCCTCCAGTTCTCACTTCCAGTAGTGGTGGACTCAAGCGACGTGGCTCTTCTCCCCTGAAGCACGAATATGAACCCTCTACAGCTTCAGATTATTCAGAGACCGACTCGGACGCGTCGACAGTGCGCCACTATTCCTACTCATCATCTGAATATTCAAGATCAGGTGGCTTTTCTGATTCAGACGAGGACTACTCATCGGTATCTGAAGATGAAGAATATGTTCCTCCCAAGCCAAGAGCACCAGATGCGATTACTGACGCCAGTTCTCTCTCGCCTTCTAATTCTGTGTCGCAGAGTGGCTACCGTGCTGTCCCGCTGCAGCCTACCAAGACCAACAAGGCCATTGCCTCTATCTTTGCCTGGTCCGACAAAGGCAACTGGGAGAGTTTGCTTCCTGACGAATGTAGCATTATCGTTAGTCCTGGCCTGATCGAGGCCTTCGCGATGGGCTCTGAACCTGATGAAAACTCCGATTCCACATCATCATCAAGACCACTCATCTCTCTTGAATTGACACCACTTGTTCCTATTCGCCGTGGCACTGCCATCGATATCAGTATTCGCTCTCCTCCCACCGAGCGATCCAAGATCACGTCTAGCAACAACATCATGTTCCGGTCAAGCAACCCTGATGAATGCGACGCCCTGTACGGTCTCATCAACCAATCAAGAATCAACAACCCAACATATATCGCGCTTCAAAACGCCCGCGGCCCATTCAACGGCCAAGTCTCTACCTTCGAGCCTGCACCGAAATCCGGCGGAGGCCTGTTTGGCTGGCCCCGCCGCAGAAAGAGCTACCGCGCATCAAGCTCTCCGCGCTCTTTAGCCGAAGGATCCGAAAGCAGCGTGGGAACCATGAGCAGCGCATTCTCCGCCCTCAAACGCTTCGGCAATAGCAGCAGAATGTTCAACATTTCCCGCTCAACCATCGAATCCCGCACCGGCCGCGAAGGCAGCATCTACTCCGGCTCCGGTGACTCCGGCAACGATCCATCTCTCAATTCAGGCATAGGCCGTATCGCCGCCGCAGTCAAAGGCGCCGACGGCATCGGTCTCTCAAACGCCAAGGTCCGTCTTTACGCACGTGAATCCGCCTCCAAGTGGCGCGACATGGGCGCCGCGCGTATGACAATCATGCCCGCGCCACCCAAGAACCCCTCCCGCCCTGGCACTGGTGTCAGCGGCCGCAGCGATAGCAGCTCCCCGCAGGGCGAGAACGCCGACAACGCAAGTGGGACTTCACCTCCCGGGTCGGGCTCAGCCTCTCCTCGCGGCGCTATCTCGACTGAGAAACGTATCGTCATTCGCGGAAAGACACGTGGCGAGACTCTTCTCGATGTCTGTCTGGGCGAGAGCGCCTTTGAACGCATTGCCCGTACAGGCATTGCAGTCTCCATCCGGGAGGAGAATGAAGACGCTTCCATCGCCAAGAAGGGTGGTGTTGCTACTGGCTCTGGCAAGATATTTATGATTCAAATGAAGAGTGAGGCTGAGGCAGCTTATACCTTTGGGCTTGTTGGTAAGCTCAGGTATTGATGAGTGTGATGACTTGATGTTGGGTTTGGGGTTGGTGTGTATGTATATGCGTGAACGGGGTATGGATATGGGGGGATATGGGGGGTGTATTGGTGGCTTTTCTCTCTTTCTTTTCTCTTATCTTTTTATTTTTTGAATATCTTCAATCATTAGCTCTTTTCTTTTGTACATTTAGATTTCGCTGAATGATATCCTGGCCGTGGAATAATGCAATCATGTCTACTCTTTCTCTCTTCTCCTCCTTCTTCTTCTTCTATTGTAGTTATATACTGTAAATGACCCAATTCATAGGAATTATGACTTCCATGTTAGATCCTTCTTTTCTTCTTTTTGTATGCCATAACTTCTGCATATCATTTGTGGTGCTTCTGTGTATGTAATTTTGGTTATATATATATATATAGTCTAGTCCAAATAAATGAACATGTCTTAGGATACATCACTCCAAAGGCCATTCTGTGAGACACAGAGTAGTCTAACTCCTGATTTCCGCCCCATTAGTCTTCTTGAAAACATATCCAATCAAGTTACACTCATCCTTCAGCATGGAAACTAGCACATCGTCATCAATGGCAGCTTCAAGCTCCTCATCTTCAGCCCCAGTGCCAGCATTAGAATCGGACTCAGGCGCAAGCAGGGTAGGGTCAATGTGCGAGTACTGAGCCAAAGACTGGTGCATCTTATCTTTTTGACTCTTAGTATCGCCTTCCTTCTCTTTCGTACCCTTCTTCCCCTTCCTAGCCATTTTCGCACGATAAGTGCCGTCACGGATAGACTGTTCTTGTTTCTCCATATCGACCTCAGAAGCTTTAACAAGAGTATGAGGTTTCGGCAGTGACTCATCCGAATCATAATCATCATCAAAGTCAGAAGGCGGATCCGACAAATCGTCAACATCAGACCCAACTCCACCATCAACAGTAGCAGGTGTCACAGCCTCAGAATCAGCCTGAACACCCCGCCCACCACACTGACAACCCAACAGCTCATGCGTCTGACAAGCCCTATCCTCATCAAGCCTGAATAAATCTCTCAGCTCAGCAGCAGAGAACTGCGCTCCACCATTACTGGTACTTTTCTCTTGCATAACACTATCGGCAAGACCAAGTTTGGTAACCTGTCTCTGCCAGATCTTTTCTTCAAGACTACCCTTGAGCAGAATACGGTAGATGCGACAAGGCCGTTTCTGCCCATCGCGGTGAATACGCGCCATAGCCTGGATATCCGTTGCCGGGTTCCAGTCTACATCGAAGAGGATGAGACGACTAGCACCAATTAGGTTGAGACCTGTGCCACCTGCTTTTGCGGATAGCAGGAACGCAAAGCAAGAGCTTGCGGGGAGACGGTTGAAGTCATCTACCAGACCTTGACGTTTCTGGGCTGGTGTGCTGCCGTCGAGACGGAGGTAGGGGAGGCCTAGGGAGGTGAGAAGGGTTGCGAGGAGGGAGAGGGTTGAAGTGTAATTTGAGACGAGGACTATTTTCTCGTCTGTTTTGTTGCGCAATGTGTCGAGGAGTTGGTCGAGGACGCGGATCTTTGCGCTGGAGGAGGGGGATAGGTGGCGGTGGAGGGGTTGGGGAATGGATTCGATGAGAGCGGTCATTGTTTCGTTGGGAGTGTTGTTGTTGTTTTTGGCTGTTAGGAGGGAAGGGCTATTGCTGAGCTTTTTGAGGATTGTTATTAACTGCAGGGCGCTTTCGGCGTTGCCCATGGCGGATTGGAATATCGGGGAGGCGAGGACGGCTTTGTAGATGTTTGCTTGAGGGCGGGTAGGCTTGCAGAAGAGGACGTATTCGGTTTTTGGAGGGAGGTATTTGGCCAGGATGTCTGCTGTTCGGCGAAGCATGAATTTGGAGGTGAGTTCTCGCAACTCCTCGCCTCTGGACTCTCCTTTCTCGATTTCCTTGCTTGTTGCTTCTGGCTGTCTGCTGCGAACAATTGGAGTTTCGAACTCTCGAATGAAGGACTTAAAGCTTCCAAGGATACCTGGATTCACAAGGTCCACGGCCGCAAAGAACTCTTTCAGGTCATTTTGGATTGGCGTTCCGGAGAGAATGACTCTCTTCACGGCGCTGAGTGACTGGATCGCCTGACCACTCTTGTTCTGTAATGTCTTGAGCCTGTGGCCTTCATCGGCGATAATGATATCGACCCCAGAACTATTCGCCAAAGCTTCCTGGACCGTTCGGAGCTTTTCATATCCAACAATCATGATACTATAAGCCCGGCCCTTGGTGAAATCTGTAAGACGCTTACTCTTATCATCGAAGACGAAAACTCCAATGCGCTCATTTCCAAGCCACTTGCGGAACTCCTTCCGCCAGTTATTGATAAGAGTAACAGGACACACAATCAAGGCCTTCTTAATAACAGGCGGGGCTTCAAAGACAGGATTCTGCTTGAGCAGAGTCCAAAGCAGCGCAATAGTCTGCAAAGTCTTTCCCAATCCCATGTCATCCGCAAGAATGGCACCTTCACCATTAAACGACCGCATTCCCATCACACACTCATACAAGAACTTCACACCCTCACGCTGATGCGGCCGGAGGCTCTTAGTCAAGAGCGGATCAACAACAACATCCACAACCTGCCTCCCCTTCGGCACAGACTTCGGCCGCGGCATAACCAACGCACCAACCGCCTTAGGATCATGACGCGGAACGACCTTTCCCATAACCTTGGGAGTAACCGTATTCACAAGCAGTGGCGCCTTATAAGCCGCAAACGCCGCCGGTGCGGCTCCAGGGTTTGCATTGGGGTTGGTAACTAAAGCCAACGACCTCTTGAGGGACTGTGTCCGCTCCGCAGCAGTAGGCTTGCGTACTTCACCCTTCTTTCGAGCCGGGGGAGCCTCTTTCTTGGGCATGGGGACCGGGTCCGGCGTAGAGGTAGGTGCTAGTTTCGTGTCTTCCAAGAACCTTCTCCCAGAGAAATATTCCTTGCGAGATATCTCAGAATCTATTTCAACCTCTTTGCCAGAGATAGACAGTGTTGCTCCCGGTTCGAGGCGGGCTTCGTGTACCTTCCGTCCCATCTCCTTTCCAGCAGTGTCTCGTAGATAGACGAATTCTCCGCGGGTAGAGAGTATTCCGTCTCCATCCCATGTTTTGTGCTTTTTGGCGCTTGGTTTGCGCCTGTCTGAGTTAGCTGGTTCGGTGTGATTGTTACACCCTATGAGGGATCAACGTTCTAAGAACCTACCAGAGAACATTGAAGTATCTTTCGCCGGATGTACCATCTAGTGTCGATTCACTGGATGGTGACTGTGTCACATTATCTGATCCTCGGTTGTTGACTTGTAGGAGTGGCTTTCGACTGGCTATTGGTGTCGATTGCACATCCTTGGGTGCAGGTTCGTCTTCGAGGCGGGGCTTTTTAGCAGGACGACTAGGCTCATCGGGGGTATCGGTGGATGATGTAGCAGGGGTCCTAATTAAAGGTGATTTGAAGGGTTTGAAGACCATGGCTGTGTTGGTCTTTTTTCCTTGATCCAGATGGTGTTGGGATGAAGACGCGACACGGGCGCGGGACGCGTAATCACGTGAGCTAATCTATCGCTTTTGTGCATGAAAGGGTTGGGTCTAGAATCAGGAAACACTGAACTCGATTTAAATATATAACTATTCATACTGGCATGAATGCGCATATTAAGAAAGCTTGTTGAGACAAATGAGTATGAATTATACTTTTACAGTAGCTATATATAGTCGGAAAAAGCCCAACACGAATAGAAATGTACAAATGGTATATGTAAGGTTAAGTTGCACCATAAAAAGGAGCATTTTATAGCCGTGCAGCGAAGAAATGGCCGTGCCAAGCAAAATGGTATACGCAGAATAGTCCTTCCAACATCTCCAAGGAGATTTACCGAGCATCGTCAGCCAGAGCCTTGTCAGTCAACGGGACATGTTTGGGGCCCACGTAAGAGCCCTGGTGGATAAACCACCAGATGGTCATGAAGATAGACAGACCGCCAGTCATCAAACTGGCATAGTTCATTGTCGCAGCGCTGGTGGGGATGGCGTAAGGGAAGCAGAAGATGATAGCGAACACAATGATGTAAGCACAGGACAGGGAGTTGACGATGTAGCCAACGGTGTTGTTCATGAAGAAGTAACCCGGGACGAAGGAGGAACGGCGGGTCAAGATGTGAGGGAAGATGGCCATGAAGTACGAAAGACTGGACAACTGCACGAAGCATCCCACAAATGCACTGAAGGCGGTGGACGAGCCGAGGTAGATACAAGCTAGCACAGTGATCAAGCCACAGCAGGCTAGGGTGGCGTTGAAGGGGTTCTTGAACCTGGGGCTGATAGTTCCAAGCCATCCCGAGAATGGAGTGGCGCCGTCGCGAGAAATGGTCCAGAGCGTACGGCCGGCGGTGATGTAGCAGCCGCAGGCAGTAATAAAGGTAGGCAGGAAAGCGACGACTAGGAGACCCACAGAGCCGGCATGGGAGCCGGTGGCTTGGCGGTAGATCTCAGCTAGGGGGAAGAAGGTGCTAGGGTCGGACACCATGGCGAGGTCGTTAATAGAATAGAAGATTGCGATCATGTAGCAGATACCAGTGACGAAACCAACGCCCATCTGGGCCAAGATAGCCTTGGGGATATTTCGGCTCGGCCTGTAAGTTCAAGTCAGCATTGATAATAGATGGAAATCGGAAAAGAATCAGACTGACTTGGGGATCTCCTCGGCCAAGTGAGATGAGCAGTCAGGGGTGCCAACACTGTAAGCACCGTTGAGCATACCAGCCACAAAGACGAATCCTTGCTGGGAATAACCGGTTGCATTCTCCCACGTTTCCCACACGAGCTTGTCGCTGGCATATCCTGAGCCGGTCACATGAGGCATCACAGCGCACACAACGATGGTAACGAACACACCAGCGAGAATGAAGAACAAGCCAAGGTTTCCAATGTGAGGCAGGAAACGGTTCATGAACAGCACGACGCAGCAGCAAGTCCAGGTGCAGAGGAGGAAGCTGACGAAAACGTTCCATTGTGAGGGCACGAATTCGGGATGCATCTGTACATACATAGCCACGGTCTGCTGAGCCAAAATCAAAGACATGGAGGCGGCACCGAGAATCCAAGCGAGGCAGTTCCACCATCCGGCGTAGAATCCACACACGCGACCGTACTTGCTTCCTGCAGTGATAGTTGCCCAATGGTAGACACCACTAGACGAGGGCATACCTGATGCCAATTCGGCAATTGATGCGGCGACTAACCAGTAGCAGACGGACACAGCCATGCTGAACAAGGGGTTAGCTTTGAGTTTTTGTTAGACTGGTACGGGAGGGGCGACATACAATTCATAGATAGTTCCTGCAAGTCCACCGTTGCTCAGAGCCACCACAACACTACCACCTTGGGCAATCCACGTGTTTCCTGTTGTCACGGCCACAGCACAAATACTGATTAGGCCAAAGTTCCGGTCTAGTTCCTGACGATGGCCTGAGGCGTTGACCAACTCTCCATCGATTGGGCCATCATGGGTATAATCCGGCGTAGGTGCGATCTCCTTCTCAGGGACGTAGCTGATCTCCTTCTCCGGCGAATGATCGATCTCAGACCCGGCCATATTCGACGTGTTTTGGGAATTTCCCTAAATACCAATACTCCTTGGCGTATTAAATTTCCAAAGCGCACCTCCCAAGTTGAAGAATGACAATGTGAAGAATCGAGGTGAACACAAAAAGAAAAAGGGAGTAAAAGTAGGCGTACAACGTATATTATCAATGTCACGGCTAGGCCGATCAGATCAGGTCAGGTTCGACCATCCATGGATGAATTTCCTTCCCGACCCCCACTTCTACTTTTCTCAATCTTTGGCCAATCAACGTTCATGGTAGCACATCATTCGGTGGCCAAGTGGTTCGTAGTGGAGTCGCCCCAGAGTTGTCATTGGGCGAAATCGGAGGCAAGGGTGTTACATTGTACTCCAACGGAAACTCTAGCAAATAAACGCGGCTGCATGGCTGCATCACGCTTAACCCAGAAGGGGAGCTTCAGCAGAAAGAGATTTTCCATCCCCCTTAGTGTCATTTGGTTCCTTTGAACTTCGGCCTCATCTCTACTTCTTTCTTATTTGGGGAGATAAGAGATGCTTTGGGGCTCTTTGGCGGGTCTATTAACCCCAGACTCTGCTTATATCAATGCCGTTTATCGCTATACTCTAAATAGATGTCTATCAACTCTTTCGAAAGATGTATAACTTACATAAACATAACATATCTGCCTAGGTGGCATGTTGAAGCTGAGATTTTCATGTCTGTTACTCTGTACCCACATACAACATACATAGTAATGCACCATTACTCCGTACTCCGTACACAATTTCTTCTACTATTTCCCCTTATATGAATTAAAAACATAACATTTGCAAGTGAGACAGCTTAAAAACGACAACTATACGGAGTACTCCGTAGAACCGTATAGTCTGGTAAACTAAAGCACCAAAGTGGGCTAAATGCGAGCCCGAGTAAATCCGTTACTGGCTCAGATGCATAAAAATCCCACCTTTCTAATGATAGAGTCTAGTAATATAAAGTAGTACTGAATGTGGGACAAACAATCTATGCTTGTCAGGCTAATACGACAGGGGTGTGTCTCATCCAGGGCATATGGCGATATAGGGCTAGAGGGTGGCCCTAGGGCATCCTCTATACCCACTTAAGGCCAATGCCACAATATAAAGCACCCAATCTATGGCGAGATTCCGGATCTCCTGAGCTTGAGCCAGAACGTTCGGAAGTATATTGTAGCTGAATGTGGATAATGCTGACAAGGCGACTCGCACTTTAGCCTTAGATCTAGTGGGCACGGTCATTTGACAACGTGGTCTAGTTGATATTTCGCCTCTAGATTAATTAAATATTATAACTTGAATGACTACGGAGTAATTAAGGAGCGAAGGAGCGAAGGAATGAATTAATTTGGATTTGTATGGAGTATGTACTCCGTACCGAGTACGGAACACCATGTCGGCAGTGAACAAATTAATAAGAGTCTTCAATCCTGCAAGCTAAAGTTTAGCGTAGAGTAAATTATATGAGACATGAAAATATTTCCCGAGCATTCCGACGTTTTGAACCTTACAATAATATCAAGTTCATTTCAAAAATTTCAAATATTTCTATCCCAGTTGCATTTCCAGTTCATGCAAAGTTGTACGGAGTACGGAGTAGCTGTACATCATATCTTAGAACTTGCCTCTGGGGTCCCACACTCCATAAAAGATAAAGGAGACCTCCGTTCCCAGTAAAGATCCGCTCCGGTCCCCACCTGGGCACTTTCCCAAAATCCCTCAAAAAGGAAAAAGGCTCGGACCAATCAATGTCTCATCCAGGGATGTCGTTGGATCCATACTTTTACATTTATGGCTAGTGGCAAACTCAGAATATCTCAATATCCCCCGATCTGGCAGGTCTTCGTTCTCCCGAGGCCTTCGGTTGTTTGGAGTGAACTCTACCGACCAACTCAGGTACCGCTATGTCCGAGAGCAATAAAATGTTGGATATTTCGGGATTTCTCCAAGGCTTGGAGATCGAGTTACCTAAATATTCATCAACCTTGGAAAATTGGCTGATCATCCTCTCAGCTCCTCCACTGTGGGCCTTGTCCCCCAGATAGAAAGAGCCATGTCTATCTTCGCTTAGCTGACGGTTTGCCTTGGTGATTGGGCGTAGCAATTTACAGATGTATTCATATGTCCTCTTGCCTAGTTAAGCAGGTAGGTAACAATTAGGTTCGTTAGATTCGTTATGGATCTAGTACTGCGTACTACGTAGTAAAATTCTAGTAAATTTAGTGAATTTGAAAAGGCTAAAAGGCTTCCAGGGCTACCAAACTGTAAACAGAGTACTCCGTACCTAGGTAGGTAAGTCAAGGTAAAGTGGACCAATGACTATATTGCCCATTCACAAATCAGAATGCAGCAAGGAAATCAATTTCCCAAACTAATGTCATCCAAGGAAACCCTCGCCATCAAAAAGTATCCACCGTCCAATGGTCATTCTCGGTGCTCTATCTTGGAATGATTGGCGTTTTATCCTCTGCATCCTTCCCAGCTTTACCATACCTATCATACATCGAAGTTTCGAACACGCTTCGAACCACACACCCCTGTCGTACGATTACCGGCAGATGCAGGATCGGGGCTAGCAACCCTATACATAGTATCTCATACCCCGGCTAATTTATTAAAATGTGAGCGCGCCACTTTACTCTCGTTTCTCCTTTGGATCCTGTTAATCTGAATTCGAACAGGCCAGGGTCAATGTCTGGCTTAGGAGGTCACTTCGCGGTGGAATTCGCCCGTGAAACATGGGCTCTCTATTCCGTCGGCGTACTGGGTGCCGTCTTGAGATGGTGAGGATTAAATTGAATGTCCCAATATACAAACACCGACTGACTAACGATCTTTTGACAGGGTTGCTCGTATCCGACGTTTGGGCATTCGCAATCTCCAGGTCGATGACTATCTTATGCTATTCGCGGTACTTTGGTATACAATACTATGTGTCTCCTTAAATCAAGTCGCTTCTGGTGGCGGGTCAAATCTGATGACCGAAGAGGATAAGCTACACTTGACGGATTCAATTATAGCTGAACGAGTGCGCGGTAGTAAATGGGTCTTTGTGTCGGAACATTCCTTTATTCTTTGCATCTGGGCTTTGAAAGCATGCATGCTGGTGATCTATGCGCGTATCACGTATGTGGAATCTCGGTTTACAGCTTGTTCTTTTCGCTAACAATCAACAGTGAAGGATTGAAGCAGAAACGCTGGATCAACTATGTCGCAATATACGTTGTCCTCGGGTTTGTCGCAACCGAACTGTCGCTCTTCCTACTCTGTCGCCCACTATCGCACTACTGGGCCGTCGTCCCAACGCCAGAATACCAATGCTTCTCCTACCAATATTACGAAATCATCCAAGGCTGCATCTCAATCTCTGCCGACATCTTCATGCTCATAATCGCCATCCCGATGCTAGTCCAAGTCCGCGTCCCGCTTAAGCAAAAGATGATCCTCACTATCCTCTTCGGCATGGGAATCTTCGTCATCGTCGCCGCCGTCCTGAACAAGGTGTACTGTCTCGTCCCATCTCTGATTTCCTACGTCTACATGAACTGGTACTTCCGCGAAGCAACCGTCGCCATCCTAGTCACCAATCTGCCACTAGTCTGGTCCCTGCTCCGCGACGTCTTCCCCGCCCTCAAGAGCTGGACCGGAGGCTCCAAGCGCGGCACCGATCGCTACAAGTCCGGGCCCTGGACCAGCAAGGGTGGCTCCAATTTGCATCCCTATGGCCCACCCAGCCATGCGCGGTCAGGAGATTTCGGCATGCAAGAATTCGAGGGCACCACTACGATTACCCCGACAAAGGCGACTGCATCCGATGCCAGTATCACCGAAGATCGCGATGCGAGCAGTGACGATGGCTCAGCTCGCGCTTTGCGCATTCGTCAGGATATTACCGTTACCGTGCAGCGTGACTCGCGGCCAGAGGATTTTGATGCGAATTCTTCACGCATTACACGCGCCCGCGAGGAGGTTTAATCGACTCCCTTCTATACACTCAGAAAAGTCTCTTTTTTTAATCTGTCTCTTTTTTACGAATCCACGAAGTCCCTGGGGGCGGCTTGATACCCGGTCCTGTATTATTGTGATTTTATTTTTTCTGTACATATTTACTTCTACACCCTATTTTTGTTTCGCTGGACATATTGGAGAGACCTGTTTTTTTAGACATTAGAGTTTATCCTGGGAACATACCTCACAATTGCACTAAAAATCCAAAACCATGAATTGCATATACCACTATGGCTTAAATTGCGTATATCCGCTGACTACAATCTCCACCGTCATTTCCACAGAGAATCCCATCCCGTCTCCAAAATCTCTGCTCCCAACCACCTATGTATGTATACCCAAACCCCACGGTGAGTGGATTAACCGGTCAAAGGCAGATCAAACCTTGGAAAACATTCCATCACAACCCGCCGATCTCCCGGCACCTTGCATCAAGAGGTGCCGATCCTATCGGCATCGGACAGCGACGCTCTAAGCTGGGAAGGGATTGACGTAGGGCATTGAACAGCCGAACTTAGGCTAAGTTCTTTGACCTCTCCATGGAGGGGTTGGGCGAACCGGAAAACCCGGCTCAGACGCAATGGAGCCATTCTGGAAAATCACGTCGATTTTAATCACCCTATCCTCGGTTCAGATAGCCAGTGCTTATGTTGTAGGCTTGCGCTCGGGCTTAGTGGCTGGGCTGGATATTATGTGGCGTTGCTGGCCTGCTTATGCAGGCCATTGTGAATGCGCAGCTAGGATGGTTCATGCGGGTAACTATCGTGCGTAACCCGATCGAAATTAGAGTTGTTGTACATATATCTCCGTATTAGATACATCATACTAGAATCAAATCTTCTTTTGTGTAGACTACTCCGCATACAACATATAATATAATAACATTGGGCACCCACGGCTACAACTTATGTATCATATAGCGGTGACTACCCCAGAAGACCAGTCTCCGATTTTCGGTGATATTACCCCAAAAACGGTAAAATGGAAAAAAATAGGACAAACCTTCGTCTTAACCAAACAGTGGGTCGCCCTCAAGGTTGCCGCTCCACAACCAGTCGATCGGCGCATCGACCTTGGAAAAGCTGGTCCAAGCCGTCAATAGACCACCTATGTATCCATGGATACTTTGCTGGCATTTCTCGCTGGTACCATGGACAAGCTCAAGCTATCTTTGGATGACACTTTGGGGTCGGTTCCCGAACATTCCGCAGATTGTCGCGGGATCTGTGTGGAGAGATATGAGGTTGATAAGGGGGAAATGATTATCAATTATTGTCGGTCATATCTCGCAGAATTCTCACCTTCATTTACGGAGTTTTTTTTTTTTTTTTAATTTATATACTCCGTATGGATCTAGGGATTGCAAATAGAGTAGGTATTATTAGAAGGATGTTTTAAGTGTGAAATCTCAAATTGTTTCATTGAGAGCTTAGTATTAAGCCGCGTAAGTTCGCTAAATCTGAGTTTCAGCTGAGTTTCGGCGACCCAGCATTCCAGCGCGGTCTCCAACTTCCATCTATTGCCATCTATTGTACGGAATACATCGTTGTAAACTACATCTTCTCTTCTACGTGTCGCTGGGAACCCCAAACCACGTGTATTTGGCCTCATTTTTGAGCAAAAAGACGATCATCTATCCCTATACTAGTAACTTGCACGGATAATCCTCGGCATGATATTCTGATCTGTGCTGAAGGATTCACCTAAAAGTTAGTGTAACGGCCTCGGTATTAATTGTATGACTATGTGCAGAACCTAAGGATAATACTCCGTACAACATACTCCTATTCGAATGGTACAAAACTACCATCCCGAAGTGGATCCCCCAGGCCGAGCACTATGTTTGTATGTACGGAGTACACAACACCAAGTTCATATTTTTTCGAAAAGGAGGGGGTTGGTTCCCTTTCCTTTCCTTTTCTTTTCTTTCTTTTCTGTTATTTTTTTAAAATTATCTTTTGTCTCTCCACCATCAACCCCGAAAAACGTCACTCTTTAATTCCAACTGTGCTTGCGCACTCCGGTCTTCGATTTTGGCCCCCAATCCTCTTGCTTACAAGATAGGCGTTTTCTTAGGCTAGACCTACGGAGTAGGTGGCTACGGAATACTCACCCGAACAGGGGTTTTGCCCGGCAATTCAGTGTTCAGGTACCGGGCACTCCGTTCAATAGTGTATATATATTTATAGTTTGTTATATGTCGTACATATGCAGGACAGGCAGTGATTTTTCGATGTAACGCTACAACACATCTGGGGGCGAATTGTAACACTATTTGCCTTCGCTCTAGCTACATCTCGTAGGTACGCCGGTCGCCACGAGGGAGATGCATGGGTATCTCTTGGAACGGTGTTTGATTCGCCGTTACCAGCATAGAATATTGGAGAACCCTGTTCGGCAGTTCCGTGCAGCTACAGGGATATACCCTTGTAAGAGGTTGCATCGGCTTAAATTTTTAACCCTGAGGATTCTAGCTAAACATGTGCTTTGTCAGGGAAGGCGAAAAAAATATTATTGTGCATTCACCAGACAAGGTCATGTAGTCGAAGAAATTCTACATTCTTTCTTTGCTGGTCAACATCTATAAATTATTTATATCACCAGCAAGTTGAACCTCTCAAACTGTTTGGGTTTTAATTTTGACCCCTGCCAACCCCCAACCTAGACTCACTTTTACGCAACACTCTCGGAGTACTCGGTACATACATCATACTGTTGAAGTTTCAAGACAAAATTTATTTAAAGTTTGGAGTTTGGATCACAAAGACGGATCTGGATCTGGATCTGGACCACACAGCCGCCCAGCCCTGCGGACCCTCTTTCCTCAGAAACTGCATGGTCCTTGAATTGTAATATTCGACTTCCTACGGTAGTGGGCATGCCATTAGGTTAGATAGGCCGGGATTTCTTCAATCCTCAGGTTATGGCGGATGATAAGAGCCAAGATGCTCGAATTTCTTTTGGTCTCATGCAGCATCATTGGCCGGTAACAGATCATCTCACTTCTCGCAAGTTAATAAAGGTTGCTTGTTATATCAATGAGATTACATATGGGACTATGCACAATCTCACTTAGTACCTATAATCTTGATTAGTTTCGTCTTTTTCGACTTTTGGTGCTAACAAGAACGATGAATGTAATCTATCAAGGGGATTTTGTGATAACTGAGGGCTTCACTACGTTGTAATTCGTTCCTCCATCCAATATATATATATAATGTACTCTTCCAGGCCAGTTCACTGCTTAACAGTGAGAATCTCTATGAACGTCCCCCTTCCTTTTGGGGTTTCTCATCTTGACACTCCGTCTGGCTCCGCGGTTTCTTCTTTATCTCATCCAATATATCACTCTCCTCAGAACCAAGCATTTACTCTTCGTAACACACAGAATCCACCTTAGTCCAATCTGAGAATGATCTGAGAAACTTGGCTACGACACGATGGGCGTTTTGTTGAGCCAGCTTGATAGCCCTTATATATTCAATGCAGGCAATTCCAATATAGCCATGAATTGCGGCAAATTGTAATGCTGTCGCCCCTGTGGGAGACGCTGGGTTCTAGTTCACATTTGCGCTTGCGTCGAGGAATAAATCCACAAGCTCCATGTTCCCTTGCTTTGCTGCCTGCTGTAGTGCGGTCATGTCGCCATCTCATATGGTGGACTGTTGACATCTGCACCTGCTACCAATACCGTATTCGCAACCTCCAGATTCCCCCCTTCTACTGCGTGCCACAGAGTAGTATTTGGATACTTTGGTGTCGGTAGAGCATTGATCCTCGCACCGGCTTCCAAAAGAATCTTCATCATCTCCATGTTTCCCACTTCACCAGCAACATGTAACGCGGTTGTTGCAGGCCCAAAGAAATCGGTTGGCTCATGGATCTCATTGACATCTACGCCTGCTTCCAGAAGCAAAGACACAATCTCAAGTTTCTGGGATCTCACTGCAGTCTGTAAAAGTGGCCCCCCTTTTGAGTTCTGGAGTAGAGCATTGACAGCAGAATCGACTGCCAGGAGAATTTTGAATTGCTCAATGTTTCCATACTCCATGGCGTATTGCATGTATAGTCTACCGGTATGGCCAACAATACGATTGACGGTCAGCAGAGTCTACAATAAGGGTGTATCCCCTTCGTTCAACGCAAGCTTCACGGAGTTTGAAGGCCGTTCCATGTTTATCTCAATGAGCAAGACCAGTTGGTGTATATCTGCACCAACATCTAGCAAGTCCTGGACAAGTTGTCTATCCCAAAAGTGATGGCTTATTGATAAGGCTCGTCCCTTCCCTTCCATTGTCCAGGTAGTTCCTCGCAATAGGACTTGTGATATTTGTCGGTTGCCATGGCATGTATCACTGCCAGTTCGAGCACCGAATAGAGGAGATTGGATATCTTCCTAGGGTCGCTGAAATTCCACCCACCCATAATCTCGTTGGTATATATATAGATTGATGGCGAGCATGGGGTTCGAGTATCTTCCGAGGACCGTGAGGATCGTGTGAATATACGTTACCCGTACTATTGATGAATGTCTGGTTGAAAATAGGATACATGGATAGATTGCAACGATGTAAATCAATTTCTACCGATCCTCGAAATTTCTAATGAGCATTGGTAGTATGTTATCTCGGTCTGGAAGGGCACCAACATATTTTGAGCCTGCATCTTGATCCTGGGCTAATCTCTCTCTCTCTCAAAGCGCTATATGTTATAGTCGATGGCCCACGTGTCGCCGAAAGCTGTTTAGATCAACCAAGAGCACTTCCTTGAAGACTGTACTGCCGCTTTCATCGCCATTCTGTACTGCGCTAAGCCACCCAGACACTCGGTCCAAGTCTCTTCAAAATATGACACGCTCTCTATCAGCAAACTTATCATTGAATGTGGGAGGGAGATAAAGTCGAGCATATACTCTATCGATCCGGGAAGTTTCTGGCGCAACAGCTCTAAGAATGAATGCACTCCATATCGCCACATACGCACCAGCATCGTCACCACCTGTTAGTGAAATCTGGGCAGGTGCCCAGGTGTTAGTCTGATATGTGTCCGTGATGTCTGTTTCCGTTCATAATAACTTTTGATCTACAATAGGCCTGGAGGTATTTTGCGTATGGATTGTGAATTTGAATAAATAGAATTATATTAACATGACCGTTGCTGAGGCTGATAAGCCTTCGAATCAAAGGCGATCCACCCAGCGAAGACTATGTAAGTACATGAAAAGCAAATGCGCAGAGAGTGCTAACGCCGTGCGAACATAAAAAAGCGAATCCGAAAAGAAAAAACAAAACAAAACCATAAAAGAATCGTGTATCATATCATCATTGCTGAGTATGTTCAAATCGTATTTTGTGTTGCGCGTTTTGTAAAAAGAGAATAGGAAAACTTGAGAAAACTAGATCCGTCTAATCATCGTACAGATCAGGGGAGACGGGATCATCATTCATCTCATCGTCGTAATCACCCTCGTCCATCATATCATCATCGCTATCGTCACTGCTTTCACCAATCTCGTGGTTAGGCAGGACATCGATGCGACCTTCGCGCATGACGACTTGGGCAGTCTCGCCATCCTTGATGCTTCCGCGCAAAATGAGCACAGCGAGACGGTTGAGGACCTCGCGCTCGATGAGTCGGCCTAGTGGGCGAGCACCGTAGGCTGGGGAGTAGCCTGCTGCGCCAAGGTAGTCCTTGACTTCATCTGTGCACTGGATAGTGACATTGCGCTCGTTACTATCGAGCCGCTTCTGTACCTCGGAGAGACGGAGGTCCACAATCTTGCGGATCTCGCGCCTGGTGAGACGGTTGAAGATGACGGTGCTGGAGATACGGTTGAGGAATTCGGGGAGGAAGTAGTTGCGAAGTGCTTCCATGACCAACTCGCGGGTCTGGGGCTCGATGCGACCGTCCTTGGTAGTGGGGCGGGAGAGATATTGAGCACCCAGATTAGAGGTCATGACAACGATGCAGTTCCTTGCGTCGACGATGCGACCCTGGCCGTCGGTGATACGGCCATCATCCATGAGCTGCAAGAGGACAGTGAGAACTTCCTTTGCGGCTTTCTCAACCTCGTCGAAGAGCAAGATCGAGAATGGGCGACGACGCAGGCTTTCGGTAAGTTGGCCACCAGCGTCATGGCCAACGTATCCGGGGGGTGCACCGATCATACGGCTGAGCGAGTGGCGCTCTTGATATTCAGACATGTCGAACCGGATCATTGCCTTTGGGTCATCGAAGAGGAATTCGGCAAGTGCTTTTGTGAGCAGTGTCTTACCGGTACCGGAGGGACCGCAGAACAAGAAGCTGGGTGGCGAGTTGGGGTTACTGAGACCTGAGCGCTGCAAGCGAATGGCGTTGGAGACCGAGACAACAGCTTCCTTCTGACCAACAACAACTTTGCCAAGGTATTTCTCCATGTTGAGCAGCTTGTCCTTTTCGGTGGTCTTGAGCCTCGTGACAGGGATACCTGTCCACCGACCAACAATTTCATTGATTTGATCGGGACCAACTGCATCGGCAAGGAGTGCTTCACCGGCATCGCCTGAATGAGCGCGCCGTTCAGCATCGGCCCTGGCCCGGTCAGCCTCGAGACGCTCGATGAGAGCTTTGGTCTCTGGGATGGCGTAGTATTCGAGATCAGCAGCAGTTTGGGTGTCGCCTGAACGTTCGGCTTCGTCACGCTTGACCTTGAGAGAGTCAAGCTTGATCTTGGCCTCCTGTACTTCGCGACTGCGTTGCTTTTCACTTTCGTACTTCTCGCGCATCGGCCGGAGCTCCTCGCTAACATTGGCAGCTTCTTGTTTGGCAGCCTCAAGACGAGCCTTGGACGCATCGTCCTGCTCACGCGAAAGGGCGTGAATTTCAATCTGAAGCTGGCGAGCCTTTCTTTCCAGTGTGTCGAGAGCTTCGGGCTCGGACTCACGAGTGACTCGGACTGCAGCTGCAGCCTCATCAATCAAATCGACCGCAGAATCAGGGAGTCGGCGAGCCGTTAGGTAGCGAGATGCGAGAGTGGCGGCAGTGACGATAGCTCCGTCGAGAATGTTGACACCGTGGTGAGCTTCGTATTTTTCCTTCAGACCACGGAGAATAGAGATGGTCTCTGGGACTGTAGGCTCCTTGACAAGGACCTGCTGGAATCGTCGCTCGAAGGCCTGGTCCTTCTCAATATACTTGCGGTATTCAGAGAGAGTCGTGGCACCAATACAATGCAGTTGACCGCGAGCCAGCATGGGCTTGAGAAGGTTAGCAGCATCCATACCGCCTTCGCCGCTGGATCCAGCGCCCATAAGCAAGTGGATTTCATCGACGAAGAGAACAATGGTATCCTTGGAATCTTCAATTTCCTTGAGAACGCCCTTCATGCGTTCTTCGAATTCACCGCGGTATTTGCTGCCCGCAACCAAAGAACCAACATCGAGAGAGAGAAGGCGGCACTGAGCCAGGTTTGCAGGAATATCGGCATTGACAATACGGCGGGCGAGACCTTCGACGATGGTGGTCTTACCCACACCGGGCTCACCAATAAGCACTGGGTTATTCTTTGTGCGTCGACTGAGAATGCGAATGACGCGACGGATTTCCTCCTCACGGCCAATGACCGGATCGATCTTACCCTCCCGAGCCAATGAAGTCATATCAATGGTGAACTTCTTCAGGTTCTCATTCTCTCCTTCGGCATCGGCAGTCTTGGAGTCGACCCGCTTTGTGCCACGAATTTGCTGGATAGCAGTGTCGATCAACTTGAGGTTGGGAATATTGGCATCACCCAGAGCACGCTGGACCTGTGAATCTTGGCAGACAGACTGGATGAGATGATCAACCGCGACGAAGCTATCCTTTTGGGTTTTTGACAAATCGGTGGCTGATCGAATGACTTTGGAGAGTTGCGGAGAAACGCTAGGGTTCTCTGGGGGAGGGTCTTGACTCGGTAGGCGGACGAGTAGCTTCATCAGCGATCGGTCGAGGAGCTGAGAGTCACCGTGAGCTCTTTCGACGACCTGGCGGAAAAGAGGAGCGGCTGAGGAATCGTGGGAGGCGTGAGCACCAGAAGGAGTCTGTTGATCTTGAGACTCATCTGGGGAGGGGTTGAGCAGTGCGACTGCCAAGTGAAGAGGCATGATCTGGGAGTGCGCATATTGCTCGCAGAGGCCGCTGGAGTCCAGCAAGGCCTTGTTGGCCCGATCTGTGAACTGGACGCCGTTCATTTTGAACGGATGAGTGGGGTAATATCAATAGTTGTAGGCGCTGATGTTTCGAGAGGTAGGATCGAAGCGGTAGTGTAGTGTAGGAGTAGCGTAGTGTAAGAGTAGAAAGTAATTGAGCTGGTAAACTTGAAGAATGTTCAACTTGAAGCACGATGATGCAAGTTCATATACTCTAGACGCGTGGGGTGCCCGAAGCTGCCATTAGGTCCATGTCGTCACTACTGGGTTCCACCGCCTTCCAGAAGCTGCCTGACGTTGCCTGACATTGCCTGACAGCGCTGGGGATCACCCGAAGATAACGGAGAAACTATTACTCCGGGTTAACTACGGACCACATACATAGTGTAGCATGTCACTCCCTAGTGAGATACACTCAATGACACTTTGATTGTTATACATACATACACTATAATTAGTCAATTACCGCCTTATTACATAAGGCGACAGGTACCAATATAGTTACATAGTCTAGACCTCGTGGAGGTTATATAGGTAATGGACAGTACCGCCTACAAACTCTACAACATGGGCAGATTGTGCCCGGCACGTGATACATCAAAGTCGGGCCACACGTGTAATCACGTGATATGAACGTGAGATTACACGTGATATGAACGTGACCCGTGAACCTGTACAATTATCCATTATCCCGCTGACCTAATCCCTATCCGTTCCGGGATGAGGTCAGCAACCTCGGATTAAATCGCGCAAACCAGCAAACCAGAACCCTTGGATGATCAGACTCCCCACGTTAGAGCGATGATTCGGTGTTGATGCCACTTTGAGCTTGCGTGCCTTGCAGTGGAGTATTGAAATGACCCAGTTTCTCCGGCTCCTCTTTAGCCGCAAAAATCAAGATGTGAACAAGCTACATACGTTGGATTTTACGATGTGGCGCTGACGCGTGCCCAGGCACTTATTTACACACATAGTCGCTCGAGTTGCCCTTTTTGCCATGCGTCGCTTACCTTTTATATCGTATTCCACGATAGCCGACAGAAAATATCCCACAGTTAGTCCATGACGTCAGGTGGGATATACGCAGAGCAATCAGAATTCGCAGAAATCGATCTCGAACCTCGCCCAGGATCAGACCCCCTGCAAGTATCTACTTAACTTGGGGCCGAGGGATTTTTATATACGATCTAACTGCGCTTGGGGTTGGCAGTATCACCCATTAGGAAACCCAATTTCACCGGGCTGCATGGAAGAGGAGTGGCCGTCTCAGCTGAGGAGCTAAGAGACGACTGGACCGTGGATGGTGGATATTTGTTCCAAGTCGGCGCATCCAGAATTGAAGATCGATCCACACAACTGCCCACAAGTTGTTTTCCCATTGGCCATTTCATCACGGGAGGTGGCCTCCCGATTTTTCTCTTACTTTGTTTCGTGTGTCGTAGGCTGGAGAGGGGACAGTAAAATAGAAGCGGAAAGGTTTCTGCGGGGCAGAGGGGCGAGAGGCGTTATGGCGTTCACGATTTCAATGTTGCTTTTCCGAGTTGCTTCTCCGACCCTTACCTACTAGGCATGCTGAAGCCAATGCTGGATGCAGATTCGAGGCTTTGGGATTCTACATGCACCTTGTATACATATAAGCTGTGCTACATATACTAATTCTATGCGGAACAGTCCTATAACAGTACTTACTATGTACTATAAGGAAGGATCGTACTATACCATAACTATGTGTAACATCTACTTTGTAATTTGTAGATCTGCTAAAATTGCCCTGGAGGATATCCATAATTTATTTTACCACTCCTTTTCCTTTCTTTTTCCCTTTCTTTTCTTCTTTTCCATGGGTCATAATCATAGCCAACTCTGGTAACTCTCCGTCTCCCGAAAATAAAAAAAGAAATAAAAAATAAAAAAGAAACGGTTTATTAAACCCTGGTACCTATGTCATTTGTTCATATAAAGAGTTTTAACCCCCCTCTCCCTTTTCATTATTCTCACGCCATAGTCCTTGCAGCTGAGACCACTGAGAAGTAGCTCTATTCGCTAGCATAGGACACTTGTGAAGCATTCGACCCGCCACCCCAAACCAGAAAATTTCTGTCTCGCCACAGGTTTAACGGCGGGATTTGAATTATCCTTGCGTTAATTGATCAGAGGCTTGATCCACAGCAAGTTTATTTACAAATTACCTTCGGTGATTGTCCCCGAGACAGAGCCTGCAGATTGCAGTTATTTCAGTCAATATTAAACATTTGTACGGCATACCATAATGTCAGGCAAGCCGATCTTTGTGGCTACGCATCCGCGAGCATGCTCGACGGCCTTTGAGCGAGTAAGAGAACCTCAGATGCTAACAAACAATTCCATTCCAAGGCATATAACTAACGGACTACAGGTTTTCATGACTCAGCGTGATACTATCCAATGTGTCCATGAGCCATTTGGCGATGCATTCTACTATGGCCCGGAGCGCCTCTCCAGCCGATTCGCAGGCGATGAACATGCACAAGCACGCCTGGATAGTGGATTCGCCAATTCGACGTATAGTACCGTGATGGAAAGGCTGGAGCGAGAAACTACTCAGGTCCGACCCTTCTTTCTGCGAAATCTCTCGCTTTTTTACACATCCCCCTCGTAATGCTCTTCATGTTCTCCCTTGTGGATCGAACATGAAGCAAAACCCCTTACCTGTTCACAATTTTTGTTACTTTGCACCGCAGATGTAGCCCAGGGCAATCTGTTCCCCCTTCCTCTCTACAAACTGTAGATCACAGACTGGCTCCGAAATATGGAATTACCCTGGATATCCGCGCAGCGGAATGGAATATTCACACTTTTTGAGGGAATGCTTACCTTGTCATAGGGAAAGAGAGTCTTCATCAAAGATATCGACCACTACCTGCTTCCACCGAATGGCCAACCCGCCAGCATCGCCCCGTCTCTCCTGCGCGTTAAGCGGGGAGTCGGCACCAATGGCGACTCGCACAAGGCCAACGATGTGAACGGTGCCAACGGCACTACTCACACCAACGGCCACACCAACGGGGTCAATGGAACCTCGAACGGTACCAACGGCGTGGCAAACGGTGTGAACGGCCACGAGATGAACGGCCACACCAACGGCGCGACCAATGGTCACACCAATGGAACTTCCAAGGAACCTTACCCATACGACACACCCGCAGAACCGGGTAATCCAACCGTGATGCCTCGCGAGCTGCAAGAACAGTTCCACTGGGCATTCCTAATCCGCGACCCGCACTACAGCGTTCCGTCGTACCTGCGGTGCACGATCCCACCTCTGGACGAGGTGACCGGGTTCCACAACTACGACCCGCTGGAGGCCGGGTACGACGAGCTGCGTCGGCACTTTGATTATCTGCGCGAGACTGGATTGGTCGGGCCCCGGGTTGCAACGCGCCCGGAGTTGAACGCCTCTTCCGGTGCTGAGGCGACGGCTGGCGTCGAGGTGTGTGTCATCGATGCGGATGATATGCTCGACGAGCCGGCGAAGACCATCGAGGCTTTCTGTAATAGTACTGGTCTGCAGTACCGACCGGAGATGCTGACGTGGGATACGGAGGAGGAACATGCTGTTGCTCGGAATGCGTTTGAGAAGTGGCGTGGATTCCATAATGATGCTATTGAGTCGAAGGCTCTGGTGCAGAGAGAACACGTAAGTTTCTATCATTCTTTGTTGTGGTGGAATGGGGATGTGCAGGGATTGGAGACTTGTGCTAACACTTTTCATAGAAACGTGCTGTCAAGACCGAGGAGCAGTTTGACGCCGAGTGGCAGAAGAAGTACGGTGAGAAGCAGGCTGCTCTCATCCGCCAGACAGTCGATGCCAACATGGCCGACTACCTGTACCTCAAGTCATTCGCCATGAAGGTTTAGAAAGGGAAACTGGAGAGTCGTTTGTAACGCACTGGCTCAGGAAATGGGCGGAATGAGAAAGGGAAAGAAGAAAGGGGCAGCCGAGGGGCAGCACCTACCCCATATTATTTCTTGTTGTCTTTGTGAGACATGAGAACTAATTAGTCCGGATGGCGCCATCTCCACGGGGATTGGTTGATGACCATGACGATCTTGCGTGTCTTCTTCTATTCTGTTCTTCTATCAATGTTATTGTTATTTGCTAGCTTATACGAATACAAAGTAGTAGCTATTATTCTATTCGGGATGTATGGTGATGTGTTATTAACCTGTTGATATTTACTTCCCTAGGAGGTTCCTTCCTATTTGGGCCATTGATAGACATCCTGACGTAGAGGCAGACCGCCAATCTGCCCCATCCACCGCCTTTTACTCTATTATCATCTCTGTTTCGATTGAACTGTACGGCGAGACTCTGAAAGACATTAAATAAAGCTTTCACACACGCCGAGAACGATAGAAAACAGGCAACGGTCTGACTGTCTTAACTTATAGTTACCATGAATCCGAAAGAGGCGGCCTATAGTAGTCTGAAATACTCCCTCAACCACATTATCCATGGTGTCTATGTAGTTTTAAAATGTGCTAAGAGTAGGCTCATCGTGAAGAAGCCAGTGGAAGGTTCTCATGATATTCAAGGAGGAAAACACACATTCTTGTTTCACCTAGTCTGTTAAAGGGCCGGATGTTTTCGAAACGTGATAAAGTATGTGGTAGGAAGTCACGCTCGGAAGAACTCCGGGTACTCCCCGTCCCTTTCTTTTGGCAGCTGTGGCTATCCATTATTACGGATACCTAAAGAAAGAGAGCGTTCTGAGCACTACGAGTACTCCTATGCCAAAATACAAGACTTGAGACAAAGGCCGGGTGACACCGTCTCTTTTAACAGGAATGCCGGACCCAACAAGAGCTACAATTAGGAGTCTAGCAGCAATTCCAACATCCACGTTAACAGAATCATAATATTTTCCCATGAATCAATATATCACTTTCAGTACAAATATAACTATGGTTTTCCTTCCCGAGGTCAAGTACCAAAATTTTTTAAATAAAAATCAAGCCAGCTGCATCCGAGGCATTGCTGCGCACATTCTATTTGTGAACCTTAGCGTTAGCCTTGAGAGCACTGTTCGGCACGTAGAGAGGCATCGAGTCCTCCCAGATAGAATCCGTAAGCACACGCTTATTCGAACCATCAGCATTCATAACGAGAACCTGACCATAAGGCTGGAAAGTCTGATCATAGAGAGCACACTCATACTGGAATCCGAACATGCCAGAAGAGTAAGCAATGCGGCCATCCCAAGTCCAGACGGCATGAGCATCATTGGCGCCACTGCTAGTGAGAACCTTGACATCAGTTCCATCAGGACGCATCGTGCAGACATCGTAGTTGTAGTCAGTGGTCTTGCGAGTGAAGACGATTCTCTTTCCGTCGGGAGAGAAGGAAGGTAGGTTATCCCACTCGTTGGTCAAGACGGAGGTCTTGCGAGTTTCCAGATCCAGAACACGAAGTCCGAGCTGGGATCTGTCGCCCAGAGTGGAGTTTGTTCCCCAAACACGGAAGACGATCTTCTTGCCGTCGTGTGAGAAACTAGGGAAGCCGGAGTTGATCACGCTGCTGTTGCTGCTGAGGGTTGTGGTACTCTCGCTCAGAACTTCGGAGTACGTGCCATTGGCAGTGGCTCGTACGAGCCAACCGCCGCCGGTTGCACGACCTTGGAACCAGAAGCCTACTCCGAAGGTGACCCAATTTCCATCGGGCGACCAGGACGGGTTGAAGGCGCCTGCGGTGCCCAGGGCGACTGAGCTTGCATCAATGAAGCTAGATTCCATGTCGTTGTAGATTAGGCCCTCGTTGGTTCCATTGGCGTTGAAGGAGACAACAGAAGAGTTTCCAAGCTGTTTCTCGGTTAGGGCGATTTTGTTGGTGTTGGACAACTGTGGGAAGACGTCCGTAAAGCGGTATTCCCACTCCGAGTCCCAGCTGTACAGCTTCTTGTCCATCGGACGGATAGTCCAGGCAGTCTTTTCGTAAACGACCTTCTTGCCGTCTGGAGACCAGGCAGGGGAGCGGATCACCTCGCTAGTGGTGTTTACATATCCGCCTGCAGTGGTGTGGAATCCTTCGATACCGGAACCCTTTCCGAAGTAGGCGACAGTGTTGTTAGGAAGGTATTGAGGGAAGATCTTCACGCCCGCCCCTTGGACTTCCACGCGGCGGTCAGCGCCTGTGGCAAACTTCACCGAGACAAGGGTAGAGTTGGCGGAGTCGAGTGACTCGGGACGGTGGGCGTTCCAGGTATTCTCACGAGTCATCTCGTAGAAGATAATACGCTCACCATTAGGCGACCACTTTGGTGATCCTAGACAATAACCAGACTTCGACGCGATGCGGCGGAAATCCGATCCATTGGGGCGGATAGCGTAGATGGACAGCTCCTGTGTATGTTCCCAGCCAGTCACACCTTGGAAGATCGGGTCTCCGTGTCCGTACCAGCCCGAGTTACGGTCCGACGAGAAAGCAATCCATTGGCCGTCGGGAGACCATGCAGGACGGAAGTATCCATTTGGAAGAGAATTGTTGGCGGCGGTCGAAGCGGTATCTGTGAGGTTCCATTTCTTGCCACTCTCCAGATCCATCACCCAGATGTTGGCCTTGTAGCCATTGGCAGTGGAAACATAAGCGATTTGCTTTCCATTCGGAGAAACAACAGCTGAGTCTTCCACCGAGGAGGTTGCTACCAACTCCTCGAGGCCAGACCCGTCTGTCCGAACACGATAGATATCCGAGTTACCGTCAGCGTTCCGTTCTCCGGTAAAGGTAATCCATTCTCCATCGGGGGAGAAGGTGGCGTGGTATTCGTAGATTGGGTTGGAGAGAAGAGGACGTTCCTCGGTGCCATCAACATTGGCAACATATAGTTCTGATGTCCCAGGAGCAATGCGGTTCATATAAAAGATGCCTTTCTTGTCGGACGGCGCCTTGCGTGGTGCATGCACATGCGGCGGAGTTGTGCTCTTCTTTTCAAGGTTCATCTGCTCTGCATATGGGCAAAGAGCCAAAGCCGACGGCAAGGCAAGGCCCAACAGGGCAACGGAAGCAGAAAAGCGCATTGTGAAAGGAACGAGTACTCCACAGCAGTTCAATTACCGGAGCCCATTATGTTCTGGCACTGCTTTACTTATACATAAAATGTCTGCAGGGGAAGAAAGGCTGAAGGACTGATCATTTCCATCCAGGGTCGTAGTGCATTTCTTTCCTCCGACAGGCCCACATTCGCGTAATGAAGTCTGCATTATTAGCGGGCCTTCATCTTATCTGATGAAGCAAGCTAACGACTGACCATTGAGAGGTCCTGCACAATATTGACACTTCATCTGATTGGTCGTATCGAGTCAGGTTGTGTCTTGCAAGACTGGAAACAAGGCAATGATCGTCATGGCTTGAGATAGATGGAGAAAGTCTCTTCCGCTGATTACCAGTAGCATTATTGTGGTACTTACTCCGTAGTTGTGACCTTGATATACCGTGTCTAGACAAGGGCCGTTTGTGTGACGCAGCTAGATGCACGTACAACAACATCGAGGAATGCTGTACGCAGAGCTGGTGCTGCAGTTCTCATGCACAACCGTCAATCCTGAAGATTTAAAATAGAGCTCGGAGCCAGAAACCGAATGCCAAGTAAATCGGCAGTGGAAATGCCTCTGGCCTTGCGCAATATCATGCTGACCCAGGTAACTGCGCTTATTTCGTTGGTCAATATAATCCACCAAAATTCCGACCTTGGAAGGTCGACGACCGAGGCAATTCCCCGACTTGGCAACTATTACCATTGGTTTCACACACGGCAAACTCGGCCCTTTTCTACATATTCAGCAGCGAAATCTTTAAATCCGTTGAATATACTCGGAGTCCGAGGGTCGGTCGGGGCTGCCGGATTAAGGGGGGTGAAGCGTCGATCAAGGGTGGAGCAGTATGTATGAAAGATATCTATGACTCCCAAGCAAAATGACAAAAACTCGCTGTTTTCTCGAAATTATACGGACAAGTTGACTAACCATCATATCTGCTTTTTAATATAGAGAACCTGGGTACACCATCGCAGCGGTCTGAGTAATTTCCAGGTTTCAATACTCTATATTTCTACTTTGTACCATGTATGACACCACAATATGCAGCGGAGAATTCATAGAACTCAACTATACCGGAGACACAACCGATAGTCACAGTTGTGACTGACAAGGCCAATGCATGTAGTCTGGCCAGTCGTTGTTCAGGGGGTAACCACAAGATTTTAGTTCCATCATATGTTATCCAGGACAGGTCTCCGCTGAGTCCAAACTATAGGGCTTTAGTATACATAGTTTGAGCCATTGGAGCTTGTCGAGGCACGTTTCAGAACCTCCACATCGAACATGCCAAGCCCAGTATGGAGTAAGTCTGAGCAGGTGCTGTCGAACTGAAGGAAGCTACGAGTTTCAATAGGGGAATTCAAGATACATTGGCCAGTGGTCGGATCTAATATATCGATTCTATAGTCCGGTACAGATGCGAGTCGGCCTCCATCGTAAGACCAGGAAACTGTAGAAGCTTTGTCGGTGTGCTCTTTGCAAATCGAGACCTCGCGACTAGTAGTTGAATTCCACACCTGGACGGCATAACCCCTTGATGACGACGCGAGTTGAACTCCATCTGGAGACCAGGCAATGCCTGTAACACTATAGCCATGCTCCCCTCAAACCGTGTACTGACCAGTAATCGGATCGCATACGTGGACGATGCCATCATACAATGTTGATGGAAGTTTATTTCCATCATGATTGCCGAAAAACTTGCCTTGTGTGCCGTGCTGGCATTGGAACATCGTGCACTGACCGGTAGTTGGATCCCACAACCGAATGGTTGTGTCCATTGACTCTGATACCACTTTGGTTCCATCTTGAACCTAGGTAATCGATTGCACAGGTCCATTGTGGCCCTTGTTGGTTGGCTGAATGCTGATTGTTGTGTCCCATATTTTGACAGTCGTATCATCAGACCCTGAGGCGAGGCGTCTTCCATCCAGAGACCAGGATAAAGAGCTAATACGGCCACTCCAGCGTCCAAGGATAACGGCGCACACTGTAGTACGTGCATCCCAGACCCTGATATAATTTGGGAACCAGTTGGAGACCAGGCTACCGCTTCAACCCAGCCGTCATAGCCGTGGAAGCATATAAAATTCTACATTTTGGTGCCTATACTCTGATGGAGGCATGCGTCAAGCTCGAGGCAAACCGACTACTATCCGGAGACCCTGCTATGGACCTAATCCATTCAGAACTCGGAAGGGTGGGGACGTACTCCATGATAATCACATCCCAGACCCTGGTGGCTCCCACCCTTTGAACCTGATGCCAGTTGAGACCCATCCAGAGACCAAGCCAACACCTGATATCCCCCGTGTGGCCGTCCAGTATTGGACCCAAGGTGGCGGTAGTTGGATCCGAAATCCAGATAGACTTATCTGCTACAAACGGCACTTCCCCTGCAATACACACACAATAAGGCAGCCAATAAATTCTAGAGCATCCTAGGTTCCAACATTCTAGGAAGCTTACACAATTTTTAGAGTCAAGGGCACACGTAGATCCCAATAGCTGGCCTTGAAATCATATCATTCGTAATGGCCAAGCATGTAAACTCCTCATCTAGCGCCGTACAAACTCATAGAAACATTTGTAGACACCAAGCAAGGCATTGAAAACCTGGCCGAAACAGTCCAGTAAGAAAAAAGAAGATATTGTATCTCCATCCAAAAGTATAAACGACTATAGGAACCAATCTATCCAAGCCAAGATCCCTCATACCGCACTGTAACCACCTCGCGAGCCCGATCCTTGCAGAGTATTAATCACCCGACGGAGCCAGTCCTGGAAGAGGTAGGGGATATCGCGGATGGTGTCGCCGTGGGGGAGGAGATCCCAGCCGCGGGCGCCGTATCGGTTGTAGTTGAGCCAGGAGCCGAAGATAAGGTAGGCAGCGATGCAGAGGAAGGCACTAGATAGATGGATTAGCAGGATGTCTCAGGCAGGAAACTAAGAGAAAAAGAACTCACATGATAATCAACCAGGTGAAGAAACCCCAGCTGTTGGAACTGGGAGTATCGCCCTTCTCCTTCTCGTACTCGTCACAGGCGTACTTTGTGCGCCAATCCAGTCTCAGGATGTAGGTATCATCATCGGACGGACCAAAGCTCTTGAACTGCAGACTACTGCTGCTGTTTCCCGCCGGCGCACCACCTTCCTCGCCCTCCGCTCTCCGTCGTCGCTCCTTCGCTTCCAAGTCTGCTTCAAGCGTGTGCAGGCCTTCCAGACCAGATCGCTCGTGGTCGCACTGGAATTCAATGATAGCGCCTGCCTTCTTGGGCTTCTGGTCATTTCCATCTCCCTTGTATGAGCCGCCTTCCAGCTTAACGCGCAGTCCCTCGGTATCGGGGTTGATATCCTTCAATCGCTTCAGTTCTGGGTTCTTGGAGCCTTGGCCAACGGGGTCGAGGCCAACGATCGGGAAACCGAACGTAGAGCCGCCATTTCCGTCCTTCGCTATTCGGTGGACGAATCCGCAAACTAGAAACAATACACCAATTAGCATGATTACCCCAAGCAGAAGACCCCTTCAACATGGTCGCGTCATCTTGGGCAGGAACGTACCGTTTTTGCTAGTCCCGCATGTCGCATCGCCGTACCGAGCAGAACCCCCAAGAATATTGCAGATATTCAATCGGTAAGTGGTATTTGTCACGAAGTCATCCGTCGTGACGCTGTGGGTCAGCTCATGGACGCCCTTTAGGGGACTGAGATCGTATTTGTAATTGTCAAGCTTGATGTGCGCGCAGTCGAAGCCAGACGCGGATGCCAGACTTGTTAGAAAGGTGGAGAGGAGTAGTGAAACTCCGCTTGATTGCATTCGCATTTTGATCAATGTGGTGCTGGCAGGGTCGCGAAGGGTTAGGCGGAAGGACAGATGAAAGCTGGGATGAGGCTTTCGCGTGGGATGGAGCTCGATAGCTCAGGCGGAGATGGTCACGGGGACAGATGTACACAGGACAAGTGTGACCAGTACGGATAAACCGAAATTGGAGAGATCTGGTTACTGGTTCGAAGGTCCCCAGTGAAGTTGAAAAGTGACGATGACGGGGTTCCTGCGGAGGTGTTTCGTTTCTCCGGTGGCGGTGTTTTGGCACTAAACGACTAAAAGGTGATGCCTATGTTGTACTCAACTCGGAAGAAGATGTCTTGAAGTTTTACCCCGTAGAGTATAGAACTATTTCTGGAGCTTAGATGACTTTTATGAAAATATTCTTTATATTCTTCAGAGAAATAAGACCTACTATGATGTCACTCCAAGTATCCGATGACCTACCCAACCCAATATATGTTTATAAAGATATATATAAAGGAAGACAGAAGAAAAATAGAAGAACTAATACATCCAAGCAAGAATGATAAATACTCTACATCCTGTATATATATCATATATAAATGCTGTACAAATATCAACAACTCATCTCATCGCCACGCACGGACCACCCACTCAAACCCGATATCAAACGCGCAAACCAACCAACCCGCAACGAGGACAAAACAAAAGCCCAAACACAAAAGAACAGACAAATCCCCCGTTCAAACCCAATCAAATTCCTCCCTCCAGACAGCCAAAATGGTGCAGCCGCGCATGGTAAGCCAACCCCCACCAAGCTCAAGCGCGACAAACCCCGCCAAAGCCGAGCTCTGAAGCTAACCTCACCAACGCGCAGCTCACAAAGGCGGATGAGACGTCCGCCAATGATGAGAATGAAGTCCGTCGCGAGGATCAAGAGAAGATTAACCGGTTCAGTCGGTTGCATCAGCGCGAGACTGTGCTCGAGGAGCAGTTGAAGGGGAAGCAGGTATGGAATTTTGATTTTTGAGGATCTTGTCTTCTGTTATATATCGGATATCTTGCTAACTGGTTTACAGAAGGATAAGGAGGACTTGGAAGAGGTTTCGATGGAATTGGAACTTGCTGATGAAGATGAGCTTGTGCCGTAAGGAATACCCTCTTCCTATCTCGTCGTTCTTTTTCCTTTCCTTTCTTTTATATATGTTCTGCGATTCTCGTCTTGGGGGATTGGGAACAAACCGAAAAAGAAATGAAAAGACATCATTGCTAACAACTCCCCTCAGTTACAAAATCGGCGACTCATTCTTCCAACTACCGCTATCAGACGCGCAGGGGATGCTCTCTGCATCAACGGAGAAGATCGACGCAGATGTCACCAAGCTGGAAGACTCTATCAGTGAGCTGCGTGAGGAAATGCAGCAGCTGAAGGTTGCGCTGTATGCGCGGTTTGGTCGGAGCATTAACCTGGAGACTTGATTGGGATGAATTGGATGTATTACCACTCTTACTTTTGGTCTCTTGGGACTTGTTTCTCATTTTTTTTTCTATTATCTAGTCTAAAAAAAGGGGAGGTTTGACAATTTTTCAATGGTTGTCTAGATTAAATACGTGGAATGGATGAACTTGATGATAGGTTAGATGCCACAGCATGTGCTTCATACACGCTCATGATCATGAGTACATGGAGGTATAAATATGTAGATGCAGCTGGAAATTATGAGTCAGATGAGGACCACAGCTCGTCAATATCATTCAAACAAAACACGACAGTCAGGAGGTATCTAAGAAGGCGGGAGAAAAAAAAAATAAGGAGAGAAGAAGAAAAAGATAAAAGCACAAACAGGGACCGCCAAGGAAACGAGTAGGTAAAACAAATGGTTCCACCAACCTGTGGCATATATTTAGGAACGGCACAGGGATTTCCCAAGAATCAACACAGATAACGCCTATTCGCCAGTGCAGTGATGCCCGATCAACCGGTTTGGGGTATTTGACAGTTCACCGATCCAAGACCAATGTGAGGGAAATTCAAATCAATAAAACTTATGTCACGGCCACACCTCTGTTCGCCGATGATGCCGTGGGCCTCGTCCAGGAGGGATATATATGCGACGTGCGTATGTGTGTATTTTCTTATGTGTTTCCTGTGTGTGAAAGTTGGTAGATCAACGGAACTTGGCACGGCAGCGGCCCATGATCTCGTTCTGGCAGACCAGTTCGGCGCTGAATTCACTGCCATCCAGCGTGAGGTAAATATCGAAGTAGACACGGTAGAAGATGCCCTGGGGTGTGTCCATGCGCTCGAAGTCGGTCTCGAGGTTCTTGCGTGATAGATCGGAGGTGAGTGTTACGACTTCCTTGATGCCTAGGGAAAGCATTAATAATTTGCACAAACCTTGGGAAATGTAATATCTCAACTTACGTGGATCCTTGGTGTACTCGGGGCAGACATCCTCGTCACAGGCATACAGCACATCCTCGTACATGAGGGTGGCGCCAGGTGCAACTTGACGGAAGAAGCTGACCTTGACTGGTTCACCAATCCTGACACGCTCTCCCTTTTGGACGAAAATCTGACGGGTGTACTTGCATCGATCGCGGCCATCCAAACTGGGTACACGGTACTGCTCCGGGTGATAGCCCTCCTTGAATGGCTGAAGCGTGGCCATAAGGTAGTGCCGACGTGCTACGCGGTGTGTGATGACCCGCTCGGTGATGCCTGCGGTGACTGCTCCCTTAACGATTGCGGCCACCGAATCCATCGGGCGTACCACCTTTGTCTGATACTGTGGAGGCACGTGGAGCTTGATCTGCTGGAAGAGGTATTCTGAAGCACCGAATCCACCGACAACCAGAACGTTCTACAAACTCGTTAGCTTTGGGCCGAAGACTAGATTGCGATGCTCTTACCTGGATCAGACGGTTCTGTGCTTGGATGGCGATAATCTGGTTGCGGACCAACTCGAGGATACGGTTCACGACAGGTTCAAAGCACTGAAGGATCTCCTCGTTCATGAATGTCATATAGCCCTCCTCAATACCAGCATCGGGGAAGTCAGCCTCGATACCCACGTCTACTGCCCATTTTTGTCCGTTGTTGCGGAAGTCAGCCTTAATACGGTTCTCAAAGTCCATGATACACTTCGCGTAGACCTTGCCCGCTGTCCGAGAGCCATCCGGCAGCTTCATCTTCCGGATCTTCGCGCGCAAGATGTTACTGAAGTTTCGATTCAGTGCTGTTGAGCCACACGAGTCACCAGACCCGGCAGTACATTCCATCACACTGAAAGGCTGCTCTTCCTCGACCTCATACGCGATCAAATCCACGGTACCACCACCGCAATCCACAATCAAAATGGCATCGCCCACCTTCAAGTTGAGCAGTCCACTTTTGGCACAGAACAAAGCCGCTGCCTCGGGCTCTGAGACTAGTGTGAGACGGTTATCGTTCTCGTCGCGCAAGAAGCCAGCTTGAATAGCAGCGGTCCGCGTCGCGGCCTTGCCGGCGTCGTTCCAAATAGCCGGCACCGTCAGATAGTATCGGATATTCCGTTCCTCGCGCGTGAACACCTCTCCCAGGGCCTTTTGCAGCTGAGCGCGAATGGCTTGCCGTAGCTTGAAGAGATAATCGGCAGCGACATCGATTTCGGACTTGCCCGGGGGAGGGGAGGCAAGTTGATGGGATCAATATAGGTGTTTCCGGAGAGCATCAGCTGGAGCTTGAACCACTCGACCTTCTGCACTTGGGGTTTGGGGTATCCGGTCGGGGCGAGAGCGTCGGCGATATCGGGGCCCCATCCTACTACCTTTTGGTATTGGTCGTAGTAGAGGACGGTGGGAATCTAGTAGAGGAGCCCGTTGTCAGACTCGCGTTCATGGAGGATGGAGGATACTTGTTGGTCGCGCTCACCTTTTGTTTTGCATGGGTTCCAGCCCCGGGCCATTCCGTGATGATGTCCTCGCTTGCCTGATTGTTGGTCGCAAATGCATATGCGACACCCGAGAAGGTTGTACCGAAGTCAATACCGACAATCAGTTGGGCCTTGCTCCGACCCCCACCCTCGACCTCGACCGCAGGGTTGCGCCCTGGATACTGAGTGTTGGACAGTGACGGTGGGATACTTGGAGCCATCGGCTGCTGCTGCATGCCATAACCCGGTGGGCCGTTCAAGGGAGCATTCGGGTTGTATTGGAGGTTTGTGGTGATGGGCGGGGGCTGTTGTTGACCATGAACCATTGGACTGGTTGGTCTGTTGTTTGTGTAACTTGGGGGTCGGCCTAACTGAGGCTGTGGCTGCTGATGATTCATTGGGAGACTTGTTGTTGATGAACTGTGACCGGATGGGGGTGGGGAACTAGGGGTGGGAGGGACAATCGGGGTGGAATTAGGAGGAGGTTTATGTTTGTTCCTAAAGCCAAATGACTTAAATCGGGAACTCATGAGATCCATGTGAGGCAACAAGAAAGGGAAGAGAGTAAGAAATGGGAAGGGGGGAGGGGAAGATGAAAGAGGGGGAAAGTGAGGCTGAGGGTTTACGGTAAATTGTGGAGATCAAAGAGACTTGAAAGAATGACAAACTGATTACATTTACGGAGTACCTAGTTTAAAATTAGTACGACTAGGTATACATATTATATAGGTAGGAAATTAGAAATTGACGATTATATTCGCGATACTCTTGAGGTCAAATTGATATTTAGATCTTATATTTAGATAGGCTTTGTTTATATGTTATAAGATACTAGGTATAGAGTACGAGTACGGAGTATATATGGATATAAATCTCCGAATTCCACAAATTCCTCAAATTCTTAGTTGGAACTTGTTACGGAGTACTTAATTCAATCTCACCGTTTCCCTTGGCGCCCAGCTCCCCGCGGGGTGCTACTTAGTAATAGTGAGGAGTATATCTTTGTGGAATACATGAACTACTATATATACTCTATACTCCTGGACGGGGAGGTTGTCAATACCCGTCGTGGGCGGAAATATTTTCGAGTCCCCATTTTTACTAATTCATTAGGCTGCTTCTTTGTCCTGAGTTTTGGCCCCCAACGGTGGAAAAAAAAATTTAGCAGCCTCCAAATTACAGGGGCTTGTCCGCTTTCCGACCAGCCCCCAATTTAAACCACTTTTCGCATCACCCAGTGGGATGGCTGATAAAGATTTTGAAGCATGCTGTTGGGATCCTGAATGTAGCCGCAAGGGTTCCGGTCTCCACGCTTTTCTAGGCGGAAGCCCATACGCTCCACAAGGCTCAGCACTTCATCCTCGGATAACTCCACATTGCCCGGCTCGCCAATCCCAGCCCCCTCGTATTCGGCATCACTACCTCTACGGGAGTGGCCGTCATCGAAATGCCATAGTAATGGACCCACGTTAATCCAGAGCCCATTTGGTTTGAGGCTGTGTCGGATCGTCTCGATGTATCGAATAAGGTTTGGAGCCGTATCAATGAAGAAAACAGTCGTGACCGCATCAAACGTCTCGTGGTTGTTCGGTTGGGTGTACAATACAGTGAAATCTGCTGCGGACATGGACATCGCACCCAAGCGGCGACCGGCACTGGCAGCCTCCTGCATCGCGAATCCGGGGTGTACGTCAGGGATCATAACTTGCTGGAGTTGTTGTGCTCGAGATTGGAGATTGGAGAAATGCAATGCAAAAGGATGAAGGGCGTGCTTTGCCGGCCCGTCGGTGTGGTTCAAAACCCAGCTACTGGCGAGCAGCTGGTGGTAGGAGATTTCGTTTCCCTCAGCGTCATAGCCTGCCATACAGATTTCGAACACTAAACGGCCCAGGCCAGCCCCAGGAACCAGAACACGGATTTCCTCTCCGTTATCACGCCGTGTCTTGAATTCCTCATTGAGATCCTGGAGCACGGGATCATAGCAGACTTCTCTCTCGGGTCGTCCTTCGGCACTCCAGTCACGATAGAACTGGCGTATCGTTGAGTGCGCTTTGTTGACATCTGATGAAGTGGCTATGTCATGCCAATTCTGAGTAGGATCGGTGCTGTCGGGGTTTGCAGAAAGACCAAATGACTGGAGACCCAGCGCTAGAATTGCATCGGCGATATCGGCATTGGTGTCAATGGCATCGTCCACCTTGTTGAAGTTATCAAGGATGGAGAATGGAGGCTCCGAGAGCATCTGCCAGTGTGCCGAGGGTAGGGCATAAAAAGCTTGTCGTCGACGATGAGTAGTATTCATATGCGCAGTTCGCCGATATTGCCTGTGGGTGGATTAGCAAAACCATTGCGATTGTATCAAGGCAATTGGTTGTTTCAATCTGATTCAGAAGCTACAATCTTGGAAGCCAAAAAGACATCTCTTGTAATAAACTGTCTACCCACGTACCTGAATGAGTCAAACGCAGCAAATAGTACCCTACGTTCTTCGGGATCAGCGAAAGGGTCGAAGTCCCCTCCCCAGCCGCTTTCCTCCTCCCCGGTCTGGGGCTTTTGATGCTCAGATGCCATGTGGAGGTTGTCAGACTAAATCCACGTCTAACGATGCTACTCAATGCTACAGGGTCACACACCCTAAGAGAGAACTGGTAGCGACAGAGAAGAAGAATAAACAATGGCGAAAAAGACAAGAAGACCAGAGAAAGTATATGGAGGGGCAGACGAAACAAGTGGGCAATCTTTCCTGAGGCAAACAATGACTCCTATTGGGTAAATCGGCTTTACCGCAGTACTCTCCGCCTTTCATTGGATTGTAAACACTATAGAATAGGTAGATATGTAGCCGTAACCTACCTATATATAGGACAATGTAGTAAATGGGAATTATAACTAAGATATGTGATCAACAGAGAATACTATCTGAGTAGTTATTATATCTCCATGATGAAAACTTACAAAGAGGTAGAGCCCTGGTGATTTTCTGCCGGCAATACTAGGTCGGGAGCCAATGGGAATTAAGTCACGCGTGGCTGTTGTGGCTCACCGTAACAGCTCCAGGGCGGGGATTGAATATTGAATGTTCCGACTTTCAACAACTAATCTGAATACCATTCTCGTGTACATTTCCTTTTTAACAACATACTTCTTACTTTACGCCGAGAACCGATAGAACAATAGATATGGCGACCGAAGCCCCACCAGCCGTTCCTTTGGCGGAGCTAGCTACTCCCAGTGTCAAGCCTCAAGAGATCTCCTTCACCTTGCCCAAAGCTTTGCATACAACAGCACATGTTCACTTGAACTTTCTAGGCCATTGTGCTATGGTATTTTTGGCTACCTCATCGCCAGGTGATTCGGGCGGCTCTATTAAACCAATGGGAAGCTTCGTCTATGCGATGCCTGATGTAAGTCCTACCTGCCGACTTTGGAATTTTTTTGCATATTTCAAGTAAACACAATATAATTTTCTTGTACCATACTATATGGATAAGGGATGGCATTGTTGTTTGGCTCAAATCTGGAATACCCCTTCCCTCTTCGGCTCAAAGTGTAGTATACCACGCGCACAACCCACTTCCAGTTCCAATTAGGCAGGAGACCTGTCGCGCCAAACGGATTTCCCGAATCTGATCATTTGAATTTCCTTGTTTTTTCAATAAAATGATTTGTGGCATGAGGCATAGCTAACATTTATGTAGCGCACTTCACCCAAGTCGACAATATCGACAACACTCTACACATCCCCCTCTAGCATTGAATACACAGCCCGCATAGCCAAAATTTTGGCTCGACGATTTTCCATCCCGGTCTATGTTGGTTGCAGTATTGACCCCCATGGCATGGGGTTGGAAGTTGCGGAGGAAATGGAAGGGCTGACCAAGATCGTCAACGTGATCATGGAGAAATGGGAAGAGCACAAGCAGGAGAAGGCTGAAAATACCAAATAAACTCTGTCAAACGAAATGTGCAGCTCTTGTTTCAATCGTCGACCGATTAAAAATCACATATACCTAATTGGAACCAGTAATGGTTCCCTTGATTTTGATCGGATTTTTCCTCCTTTTCTTTCTCACGCAGACACTGTTTGACTGCTGCCTGGAAGGTTGGTATCCGAATGAGAGTGGTATGACCTTCTACTCCGTAGAATGGCCGATAATGCGAGAGACAGCCTCCCTACCCACTTCACAAAGAAGAAACAAAGCAACCTTTTACGGCGAACACCGACTGCAATTCAGCGCTTACGATGTCTGCTACACGGACTCCGGCGCTCCTCGACGCCACAAACTGGAGCGACTTATGCACCAGGGACAGCTGAGACATGATCGTCGGAGCAACCAATTGCACTATGTACGACACACTATTTACGCAGCTAGCCAGTAGCTCAGGCTACGTCGCTACACTCGTTGAAGCAAAGGGCTAGTTCTTGAGCCGCCGTTTCAGCATTGTAGGAGGCAGGGATGAATACCTTAGATACATAAACTTCAATTCTACTTCTAGTGGATGTGCTTTGACTTCTTGCCCGGAACTGCAAGCATGTGAACGAGGCTTATACGAGGCTATTATCAATGACCTTGGTGCAGACTCCGACAGCCCACTAGTTGGCCCAGTACTGTTCCGCCGTCGGTTCGGCTCGAGAAAGCCGAATCTTTATCCGAAGATAAGCGTGTAGAAAAGCTTTTTATGGGCTGATAGCTGGAGTGATTCTCATAGCACAGCGTAGTCTAATCCACCGAACAAGGCGCCGGGATATGTACAATGTGAGCGTCAACTCTGGGCTGATCAGAGTTCATGCGATATTATTGCGAGCGGGTAGTTTCTCCATCGTGTTGATATCCTCGTTCGGGGATATACCACTTCCTGCATGTGGATGGTATGCTCCGACGGGCATAAGCAATCAAAGAAATCAGCTTGATTCGTCGAATCTAAGACATAATATAGCTAAGCTTTAATTGACGCATGTGAGACCTTGCATGCACATTGTTTCTAGGATACCACTCCTCCGTATGTACTCTGTACATATGTGTTTATGTTGTGCTTAGCGTAGACATCAGGGTTGCATCCTGTTATGGGCATGGATCCTTCAAACTCCACGCTAGACGCTAGCATATGAACACTTGCATAGCCTCATATTTGACTCTTTAACAAGCCCATGACTAAACCCACAATGAACGAAAAATCCTAAAATCAAATTCTTTCCTAGGATACAAATGAAAATAAGAAATAAAAATACAAGCATCCCACTTCCACCATCTACTCGGTAAACAACCCGAACCGTCTCAGTTTTTTAACGTAAAGAGTCCAATTGATCTGAAACACAGCCGGGGACTAGCACACGGAAGACATCGGGAGTCTCGGGTTGACAACCGGTGACAGTTATCTAGCAGAGCAAATCGGAATGACTCGGTTAACGGATGTTCCATCTCGATCGTTGTCCCGCTGTGGGGCGTTGACCCATGGGCAGAACAATTGAATTGTTATCACATTATGTGTTTTACATATGTGTATTACATATGTGTGTACTCCGTAGATTGAGTTATGTTGTATGTTGTCTATAATATATGTATTGTATGCCCTTAACTAATTGAAGCGGGCTTGACCTGGTTCAGTCCGGACAGAGAGTCATGCCTGCATTGGTTGAAAGTGGGGGGAGAGGAAGATCACGCTTAGGGCGCGTAGGTATATTATGTATTATTTCTCCGACTCGGCCGAGCTGTGCGTCTTTACCCGTATATGGACTACCGATATCAATACGGTTGTGAGCTGAGAGGTCAATTACCGCGATATGTACTCCGTATGCTCCGTATAAAATATAAAATATAAAATTAGAAATGGGGGCGGCAATTGATAGTCGCCACATGGAAGTGTTCCAATTGGAGCCCTCCCAAATGAGAGGATACTAAACCAAGAGGCTGCATAAAGTGAGGTACACCGCAAGTTCCGACACCCAGGAAAGGCCTCTTGACTAGTGTGACACTAGGCATCAACCAACTCCCGTATTTCTGCATGCATCATTGGGTACTTGGGTATATCCATGGATATCACAGGTCCATGCATTACACGTGCCATTGCTGAGCCCCTGCATACTATATGGAGAATAGTTCCGGCACGAACCGAGTAAACTGTCTTTCCGTTAGGGTTAAGCGTTTAGCTGCATGTACACGGACCCCCTGTATCCATGGCTTGGAACATGTCGGTCTTTGCCGAGTTGGGAGTGATAGACAGTTCCAAGATGCTTTAGTTTTAAATTGACAACATTCAATTTAAGTTCATCGGCGGAAAAAAAAACTATAGTCACGAGGGATGCGTTAGGGTTTCGGAGCGAGTTCCTAACTCCTAATCTCTAACCGAGCGGGGAAAAGGAGCCTCGATGGCGACATTGGGGGCGGAGGGTATCTAGATTGATTCTACAAGGTCAAATGTCAGAGACTTGACAGGGGGGGTTATCTCTTTCTTTCTTTTTTTTTCTCGCTTGATGATCCGACCGGAGAAGTTCCGGGAATACATCAATGACCTCTGGAGATGGCAAAGATTAACCAAAAAAACTAAGCGGCTGAGGCTGTCTGTGCCCCAAGATCTTTCCTTTTTGAGTGTTTTTTTCTTTTTTCATTTCCCTGCACAGCATTTACAGTCCACTCTACTCGGTACTCCGTATCCAGTAAAATTTATGCATGGAATAAATCACCAGTGGTATTTCACTGGATATATTCTCCGTCAGTTCTCGGCACCAAACCTAGATGGGATGGACCCCCGGAGCTTGGGATATTGTAATTAAAGAGATGGCTTGGCAAGGTAAGTTCAAATGTTGGATAGGAGTACACCGGAGTACGCCTTCCCTTCTATCTCTGTATATTCATATATTTATATAGCAAAGGATATAGATCCAAAGCACCTATTATTTAGGTTGAAGCTCGGGACCTCGGGGAAGAGTCCCAAAAAAAGCCAAAAAAAAGCAAAAGAAAAAAGAAGAAAAAAAGAAAAGAAAAAGGTCAAGAAGTCCGGGCCAACGCATCCGATTCCATGTGGTCCCGGTGCACTTCCGAAGTCGATCATCAGGGCTTGTGCAGAGGGGCGAGATCTTCGTGGACCACGTATCCTCTTTGCCTTCCCTGTTTTCTTCATCGTATCATTGAAGACTATGTACTCCGTACTACGGAGTACTATTAACAGATTGACGCTATCATTAATTCCAGGGCTACATGTTTTAACCAAGTGGGACTACTTCTTTATAACCAAGTATCCAACATTACCACTGCCGACCTCGGGCTCACTTTCTTTGTAGTATCAGCATAAATAAAAATGTACATATGTACCATAGTCCGTAGAGGGAAGCATAGTCTCTCGGCTCCGATCTGTTGAAGATTCTTTAAATCGCGTACGTTGGTTACGGGCCACTGATGGAGTTAGGTAGATCGTAATACTCTTCTTCGTCGATCTATAGTTCGTTTTTTTTTGAAAAAACTATTTTTTTCTTTTTTTTCTTTCCCTTTCCGCTTTCCACTCTCTTGTTCCCCTTGAACGTTGATTTTACATTCCCCAATCTCCCTTTCTTCACCGGATTCTTTGATCTTCATCTTTCCCAACCTCGGCATTTGCATACACGATCATCCCGGCCTTTTAGCCTTATTCGTTTTTTGGGTTTTATTTTATTCCTATTTTCATACTTTTCTATCTTTCTTTTTTTCCCTTTTCTACATCCCAACAATGGCTTCGCAGTCTCTATTCGAATAGCAAAAGGGAAATCGAAATCTTGAATGCGCTTTGGGACTGTGGCGATAGCCCTTATCTAAAGTCGCCTCTAAGATTCTCACCCCGACTCTCCCTTGAATTTGTTTCCTTCCTATTTGTTCTATTTACTGGAATACATCCAACATGCAGCCCTCTCCTTTTCGTGGTAATCAAGGCTATGAACTGCCACCCGTGCAGTCGGTGACGTCGGGCGCATTCCCGGCTCCCGCGCTTCTCTCCGCTCCGCCGAGCAGACCTGACAGCGGGATGCGAATGTCTCATTTACTACAGCCTATGCCCTCAGCTGCACCCACGACATCACCGTACCAGCGTTTTTATGACTCCGCCTCTGGATCACCGGGTGAGACGGCGCTTCCCGATGCCCCACCAATGAACTCAGTCCCAGGTCTCTACCAAACCAGTCCCGGGCATGGCCAACAGACCTCCGCGCAATTACAGCAGAAACGCGCGTATCGCCAGCGTAGAAAGGACCCTAGCTGCGATGCTTGTCGCGAACGCAAGGTTAAATGCGACGCCTCGGAGTCGTCCAGTTGCACCGAATGTAACAATCGCAGGGTTCGCTGTCAGTTTACCAAAGAGACGAACCGCCGCATGTCGTCTATCAAACAGGTCCAGGATCTGGAGAAGCAGTTGCAGAATACAAAACAGCAATTACAGCACCTGCAGACCGGCATGATGCGGCCGGATCGCATGGTCGATGTGGACGAAGGTGTTTCGCAGCCGATGATCAAGTTGCCCGAGATTGAATATCGACCAGTGCGCCGTTCAAAGGCGCCTATCGCACAGAATTTCTCCGAGGTGCGGTCTAATCTCCGCCATTACGGCCGTGGCATCTTGAAGGTGCCCACCCCATACCGCCAACAGGGCGCAGAATCATTGGTGACGGGAAATGCGCCGGAGCTGCCGCCGAAGGATGTAGCAGATCATCTCTTAGCCCAGTATTTCGGTTGCATTCACTCGGTGCTTCCAGTACTTCATTGGCCCATATTCATCACAGAGTATGAAAAGGTTTATCGGTCGGGGTCGTTGCTAGGTGTCTCGACTGAATGGGCGGCTGTGCTATTTGGTGTATTTGCCTGCGGTGCAATCCACACGAACGAGGCGAATCGGGAAGAAGAAGGCAAGAAATACGTACGCACCTCCTGTGGGATCATTGATGTTTGGCATGACAACTTCAATTTGGATCGGGCCCGTGCGGCGCTGCTAGCAAGTATTTTTCTCTACGAGGTCAATTCGAAGTCGGCTAGTTGGGTATGGATTGGCTCAGCGGTACGTGTGGCACAAGAGATTGGGCTGCACATCAACTCCGGACCGTGGCCTGCAGTTGAAGGGGAGATGCGGAAGCGTGTTTGGTGGGGGTTATATGCCTGGGACAGATTACTCGCGCTTGAGATGGGGAAGCCGGTGTTAATCAACGACCAGGATTGTGATATCGATCTCCCATGTCCTGTGGACGAGCAGTACATCACAGAAGGAGGCAACATTCCAGACAGTCAGCAAACTACGCCCTTGCTAGCTACGATTCACGTCGTCCGGTCCATTGGCCAACTCACACGCACCCTACGCTCAGCAACCATCAGCCCCGCCACCCTGGAGACCTTCGAACTCCACTTCAACACCTGCCTCGCAACATTCCCCTCCCAATTTCACCCGAAAACCGATCAAGACCTCGACTCCCGCTCCCTCGCCCCGGTAATTTACCTCCAAAACGCCCGTCTCCTCCTCCACCGCCACAACATCTCCCCCTTCTGTCCTGATATCGTCCGCACTTCAGCAATGGACTACTGCGTCTCCACGGCCCTGGACACAGCCAATATCCTCGCCCGCTGCATGCGCAACTACCCAACAAACCCAGGACCCCAATCCACCAACGATCCCCGCTCCCACTTCGCATCTAGCGCGGGATCCCTCCTCTGCACACATATCTGGCGCTGCACGCTCCTCCTACTCTTCCGCGGCCAGTACGCAGGGGCGCTAGCCTGCGTACAAGCACTGTCATCAATCGGCGATGTGCGCACCGTCAACGCAGCCTGCGGTCGCTACCTTGCCTTCTTCCTACGACGTCTCCTCGTCCGCATCCGCCCATCCGATGGTCATGTCCCTGATCTCGACCGCGATGAAGAAATGATGGCGTATGTCTCGGGCGATATGCAAGGGACCACCGACGGCAGCTGGGTATGGCACGGCTCCGAGACAGGATCTCAATTGGAGGGGATGGGGATGGGTGTCTCGACGCCGACGTCCTCTCATCATCGGACGGAGATGGAGACTGATGTTGAGTGGGAGGGGTGGGAGTGGATTGAGAAGACGGTTCAAGATCTCTTTACCGAGCAGCATCAGCAGCAGCAGCAGATGGCTTACGGACGGGATGTCCCTATGGGACAGCCAAAACTGGAGGGTTCTTCTTCTTCTTCTACTCTTGCGCCGGAATCGGCTTCTGATACGGACAGACGGTCGAGTTCGGCGCATTCACGCATGACGATTGCTAGCATTATTTAAAGCGGTGTGTATATATTCTATGTTTGTTTTCCCCCTTTTTACTTGTCTCTTGTTTCCTTGCATCAAGCACACGCCGGATCTCACATGCGATGTTTATTCTCTCTCCGTTTTATGCCTCCAATGTCTCCAACGCCCTCGCCTACGTCACCAACCTTCGCATCCATGGATATCACCTCATCGCTCCATCCGGGGTGTATGTGTATGGCTCTAGACCGGGTCTAGAGCTCCAAGTTTTTATAACTTCATTGCACATATTGCATTGCCGATACCCATGCCCAAGTACTTGTTTATAGCCTTGTTATTTTATTCTGTATATATTTACAAACATATCGGATTCCGGCTGTGTCATCTTGCATTTCTTTGTGGGTCTTTACTTAGCTGCATGAAAAACAAGAATAGTCGACCGCTTATACGGCCTCATGGTGTCTTTTTAAACGTCTTTTTTTCTATGTATTTTCCTGCTTATGGGAGTCGTAGCTACAATATAGGTGAAAACCATTCAGAATACCCAAATCCACATTTCTATGTGTCACCTTTGACTGGGCCGTAACATATTAACAAAGCTTGAGTTAACTACAGGTCTACTTTACTTGTCAATGACCTTGCTGTTTGTCTTGATAATTAGATTCAACACTATCCTTCACAAGAAAGCTATATACCCAATCACCAAGACATCTATTTTTTGAAATTTTCTCTTTTTTTTCCCACGTCTCCCATTTTCTTCTTCCTCCACTTACATCTCTTCACCTCTTCACTTATCCGAACCTGAACCTCTCGAAATCTGACCAGTCATCTTCAATGAACAGGCTTAAATCAAAGTCCCCTCAACAGGGAAAAAGGTACCATTCTGAATAGATCCAGCGTGGTGACGGGCAACAAGACCGTAAGCAAACTGGTACCTACAGACAAACAAAAGTTAGCAATCTCGACACAGCAGTAAGATCAAGAATGCATAGCAACTTACTTATCAAGGAAAGGCAGAACCTCAGTGAGACCAGGAGTCTCCCGCCAATCACGCATAAGATCACAGACAATACCAAACAGACCCATGAGCGTAACACCAGCCTTCTCCATACGGCGGTTCGCATCCTCAGCAAGTTTAACATCGAATGTGCCACTCGCTTCGGTATTGGCGAAGACTTCGTAGCCGGCATCAATGAGAGACAGAGCGAGGAAGGAGGTGCCTATTTTGAATATTAGCATCTGCTTTTCATATTTTTTTCTTTCTTTCTTTTTTCTTTTTTTTTCTCCTAGAAATAAGCATATCCACTTACAAACTTCAGTAACAATACCAGCAATAATCAACTGCTTCTTGCCAGTAGCCTTAACTGCAGCGCGGAATTCCGCATTATCCCAAGCATTGACCTCACCCTGACGACGGACGAAGGTCGCGTTGGGGTGCATATCAGTGATCTCCTTGAGCAATAGACCGTTGGGACCTGCGTCCGAGGAGCTGGTCAGGACGGTTGGCAAGTTGAAGACATTGCCGAGGGCAGCATGACCGAGGATGTTGTTGCGGAAGTCGTTTGTGTTGTAATCACGCACGAGTTGGGCAAGACCGACTTGGTGGTCGATGACGAGGAGGGCCTGTGGTTGTCAGTGTTAGATTGTATTCTTCCTTTTCGTTGGATTGTATTTGTTGTTTTGGGGGAAGGGGACTCACAGCGTTGTTCTTGTCCAGTCTGTTCCATGCTTGCGCGGGAATGGAAGCTGCGAGAAGCAGGGCTGCTTTGATTCCGGCGGAGAAGTACATCTTGAAGATAGGCTTTTTGGTAGATGGAGAAGAAGAGGAACTGTGATTGTCTGAGGTGTTCTGGATGATCCTCTAGACCTGGGGATGAGCTTCCTTTTATACCTCGAGGTCGAGGGTAGTTGGCGCAACTGGACTGCAGGTCGTGAATCTTCTTGTGGGTCTCATAATCATGACAAAGTGCTTGTGAAGGTCTCGCCCTGCTTACTGCGTTGTTTATTGCCTCTTTTCCCGTGCTGTCCGTGATGGATTTTGTCTGCTGTCAGTGCTTGAGGTATCCATGAATCTCTTGGCGTACAGAAACGGTTAGCCTACTATACAAGGATCCCGAGGGAATGGTCACATTGCAGATTTGTGAGATTATGAGATTGTGACAGAGCATTAGAGACTTCATTTTTCGCCCCATTTGTCCCGATCATGCATGTTAGCGTGTAGTGGTTTTGATCTAGTGGGATGGTATAGATGAAGTTCAGCCGTTGCTTACAAGCTTCCGGATTCGTTTGAAATTAAAATGCGGTGTAACTCAGTACAATCACTTTTTCTTTTTCCTTTTCTAACTATAGCCGTTTAATTGAGGCTCGCAGTTACAGCTTCAAAATCCATTTATTGAATCGATGTGAATGGGAAAGAGTGCCCTAAGCAGAGACCCCAGGAGGCTACGCGTGGATACTAGGGTTCTAGCACTGAGATTTAAATATTTATCCAGTCTGGGTATTTTTCAGTCTCGGTATATTCAAGCTGGTCTCATTTTACACTATTCGAAAACTGCTTGAATTGTTTAGATTAAAAGCATAGATTCGAATGTTATCAAGATTGCAGATTGTGGGGCGAACCTTCTAGGTTGAAGATTGTTGAACGGTTAAATGACACGTCAAATTGCAGGTTAGCGCAATCAGATGCATTTATGTTGTATTACAGGGATCAGGTTTACACGATAAATCACTACAAAATGCTTCCAAGCAGCCCGAAAGCCAAGGTCTTTTCAGGGCCTAGCAGATTCACCGTTGAGAACTCGAAACTAACTGGAAATTGGATTAAAAACTTCGGTCCAACCCGTCGGCTCGGCGGACCGTAAAAAAACTGCTAAGCCTGCAGGGTCGTTTCAGTGTTATTTAGCGTTATTTGGTGTCTTTACAAATAGACTATAAGCTGCCTGTCAGCACATGTCAGCACTACGACTGAGCTAGATCTGCATACATTATCCAAATTGAGCTTAGCTATTTAATTAGTCTATTTTACTAATATTTTTCCCCATGAATCACGTCCCCCCAAAGCCCTGATTGAAACATCTGGCCGCAAGAACGCCTGCCAAGTCCTGGAGACACCACCAAGACATCAGGCTTGTAATTTATCTCTCCACATGTCTCGCTCCCGCCTAATGCCAAGCCTTAACATGACCATTATAGAGAGTTCTTGCCTCGTTGCAACTGGGATTTTGTTAGAATGTGGAATCACAGGACCTTGTTTGTGGGTTAGCTCCGCCTCTTTTCCATTCCTCTCTTTCCCCCTAGTCAGTCTAGTCATATACTTGTATTGAGGTTATAACGCGTAGACCTTCCCGTAGAAAATGAGATTGGGACCGGGATCCACTTGGTCCTCCGCTTGTCAGCTCTGTTCCTATCAACATCAAGAAGAGAGAAGGGAAAAACAGAACGGTTCAACTAGTTCTAACTGATACAGGGAGGATAAAAATATCTAAGGTAATTACCATCAAGACAATTTTTATCTATTTATTATATATCAGCATGTCGCAGGACTTGTCACGGTGACATTATTGGCTAGTTGGAAGATATATATCAGCAAATCTCGGCCGTAGGCATGACCGTCATTTTGAAAATGAGACGCCTGATTGATTGCTTCTCTATAATTACTACTCATTGTCGCATGTTTTGTCTGCGCTACTGGTGTTTTGACCAGGCGATTTACAAAATGGTAGCACTAAAATAGCCAAAACTACGATACTAAGTGTATTCTGGTCAGCGCCCAAATTATTTAGGAGTCAAGCCTCGCAACTTACTGCACTGTAGATAAATTCCAAGTAACGCAAATTCATATTACCAAAATTAGCATACACCAAACCAAATGTACCAAGTGCGATTAGAGTCGCAATATACTCGGTGACCGCTATTAGTTGCAATACATTGCACCGGCCCCCACGCTACACCCGAGGAAGATCATGTGAAACTGGGTAGAGATATTGCTCGCCAACGGTGTGTGGATGTAGTAGCAGTCGGGTTGCAACTGCCAGATGAGGGAGACGTCAGTTTCACATTCTTTTTCCCTACCATTGCCACCCTTTGTCGACAAGAGAAGACCAAAAGGAGGAAGGCGCTTGGGAGCAGTGAGTTAGTTGCTGTCAATATACTATTCTGCGAGGGTGATCAAATACATTAATAAGAGCGAAGGAACAAACATCCTAGCGACGACCCGCTGGCAACCCGACGGTCAGCAACACTTCCAAGGTTAACGTTGGTCCTTGACTGAGCGGGAGATTCGGTTGGAGCAGACATTTCCGCAGGTGTTTGCTTTGCCACAGAATGCCATCGACACTAACGACAGCCTTTTCACTGAAGGTGGTAGCTCGACTCGCATGGAGGTTGGACTCAACCTCGACCACGACGGATTTTCTTATTTATAATATAATCCCGCCCTTTTGAGAGGTTTTTTTATTCTCATCTAGAGGATATTCGCGCAGACAGCTCAGATGTCATCGACGATATGGTTCTATTCAGACTAAGTTCTATCTAATCCATGCTCTTCTCTTCTGTCGTTCTTACTAAAAAAGAAACCATTCAACCAACCCTTTTTGGTTCGAGTCGAGAAGACAGTCAATCAAGGAGTAGCATCAAGTGGTGCATGAAATTTCCCTGCACCATGTAATGCTGCGGGCACGGCTCATTGTCGGAAGAAGCAGTGGATTATGGATAAATGGTGACTGCGATATCGAAGGATCGATCGGATTTTCATGGTACGAATCAAGACGGAAGACGTTTTCCCAGGCTTGAACCTGCAAAGTGGCCCTATATTCTCCTTCGATCTCATTCCCATTCTTGAAGATGTTGACGCGCTCTCGATCGGTTATCATGTGGTGATTGATTTAGTACCATGGCGCATCATTCTTGCCGACAGAAGAGCTTTCTCAAGACCGAAGATTACCTATACAGGAGCAAGTTTCATTTGCGAGATTGGTCTAGTTTTAAGCGACCGGGACTCAAACATATAAGGCGCCACCCGGGATGCTACCGTTCGAAGTGCGTCCTGCCTATTACTGGTATTAGGAACTCCTACCTGGACAGAGTACATTTGGAGAGGGCGAGTCTCAGAAATTCACGATGGATGAGGCCACTACGGCTCAGTTACTTGGCTAAAAAAAAGTGACGCGGGACTCCTAGTCACAGAACATCATGGCATCGACCCCTCCAGGACGGTGGGATGGCTTACGACCCTACTGCCCTGCACGATTGGAGGGAATTCGGAGCTCGCCAGGCTCCGATAACTAGTTCATTTGTTAAGGACACTTGTCGTTGCCTTCTAGGAAAGGTATTGCCCTATTCCAACCCCTGAATTCCCGTTTTCGATCCGATTTTGCTGATCATGACCAAATGGGGATATTTTTGAACTACATCGGATGATATCAACAGCTGCAGCGGCCGGATCCGGTGCCCACGTGTTTTTGCTAGCGTCCTGGAAGCTGAACGACCTAATGGACGTTGGAGCCTATATGCCTCGGTTGAATTTACTCAATGTGGTCATCGATCTCCGTCACGGATTCCTGAAAGTGTCGGTTTAGTATTACCGACAAATTCAAGAATGCATCTCCAAGCTGTCTAATTCCCCGTTCCATCTTCACAACGGCTAAGGTACGTGCCAAAATTGTATTCTTTTGAAACCTTGGTCCACACCCACCCCATCCCTGTATTCCATGAATACTATACATACTTCTCAGGTTACAATATAGGGCTTTGCCCGGCCGGCTATCAAAGCAGTATATTCTAGGAGAGATTGCCGTCACAGGTGAATATTAGATGCCTTGCTTTGAAATATATCAAAGAACTTTCGAGACTGCGGCTCATGGACGTCATAGCTTGGGGCGGGCTATGCGACATTCACCCAGAAGTGATCATAAGCAATGCGATAACGCAAGGCAGAGTCAGACGCTATGATAAAATAACATAAGATCGGCATAGTTCTGAAAAATGGAGTGTCCGATCGACGGAGAACCAATCGTATTGCTGCATAAGCGATAAAGTGCCCGGGTGGAGACTGAGAATACATCGGAGGCTGTGTTTTTCCCCGGTTGCCCGAGGTTGTCCTAATCGGGCCATACAATTCGCATCCTTCTTCAGGCCCTAGTCGCAAGAGATATTTAAGTCCCTGTCCCGTACGTCCTTTTTTCGCGGTGTTCACTATCATAATCTAGCACAGCAACATCTCCAACAAACATCTTCAGGTGCTATACTTTCTCGAGCTATTTCCACTATACCTCACGGTAAAGATTGACCTCTGCGAATATTGTAGAATCCCACTAACGTATTGTCAGTCAAGCCGGTTCGCTCAATCCCAACATTGAAAGATGTTTCTCAATCTCTTTCGGTCGAAAGAAGCCAGGAGAAGAAAGGAAGAAGAGGACCGAGTTGTGAAACAACAGCAGAAAGACCGAAAGCGCCAGCAAGCGGCTGTCGCTGCGTCTAGACCAACTTACGTTCCGTACCATAGCCCTCCTTCCACATCCACCCCGTCGAGTACCTGGGGTGGTGGCAACTATGTCGATGCTGGCAGTAGCAATTACTACTCCGGAGCTGGACATAGCACCCATCATCATTCCGGTGGTGGCGGTGATAGCAGCTGTTCTTCAGGCGGTTGGGGTCATTCAGGCGGTGGAGGTTATTCAGGTAGTGGAAGTGATTCAGGTGGAGGTTACTCAGGTGGTAGTAGCGGCGATTCAGGTGGTGGAAGTAGCAGCAGCGGAGATTCAGGAGGCAGCTCTGGAGGGGGCTGCTAAATCACAGCGTATCTCTTCAGATCTGAGCTGCAGCCTGGAGACTATTGACGGATGGGGGATAGCTAATACACTCAACTGGATATAAACACCGAAGCAATATTTCATATGACTTTATTGTATATTGATAGAAGTCTGAGTATACTGCAATGATGTATGGTATAGCATATTGCATCATCAGGGTAAATAATCCGTGCCCTTCCACTAGAGCTTGCTGTCGCTGCATCTATGCTGGATGATATTCACAATGACCTCCTTGTATCCTCTCTGGATAGTAATACCTACACTTATAATACTTAGTATTGTTGTCGACACATCCATCGTTCGATATGTCAAAGGCATGCAGCCAACAGATAATTTCTAGAAATCACAAAGAAAGGCGGACAGAAATGGCCATTTATGGACGGTTCATGATTTGCATAAGGAAATTGAGCAACAGGAAATTGGAGATGTTGGCAACAATAATAAAAGTAAAAAGAACAAGGCAGCTAGACAATATTGAATGGCAAACTAATCACTTGAACCATCACTCTTCAAGTGGACGTTTCCTTCCATCTTTCTCAACTAGAACACGACCCAATGGTGTGACACGATGACGGAACCCTTTTACATCCCGGTAGCACCGGTCGTAGTCTAGAGGGTATTGCGCGTTGATTTCTTCCTGCGAGTTTCTAAATTTAAGAGGTACATCCCATTCTATCATTCAAGTCGCAGGCTACAGAACTATCGCAACTCTTTTCCCTTCGAGGAAGTCACCGCACACCCCGGGGGGCATTCAAAGTGGATGTGTATCATCTGATTAATGTGATCGAAACATATATCATTTTTCGATGTAGCATAACACAAATAGCTCCACGCGTTTACTTGCATGGGGGACACCATGAACGAAATATGTACTACAGCTTACACAAGAAAGAATTATGTTGGAGTACAGGAATCTGGAATCTGACATCCTTCTTTGCGGAAAGTTGGTTGCCGTTATAATTGACTGCAAATTTAGAATACACACCTGACCCGACTCTTAAGCCATTTTTTGACCCACGAATATTCACACACACATTCTGTGGTAGAAGCTAGGTCTACTCCACTTAGAATATTCCACCTAAGGTGATACTCTTGACATTCACAAATTCTTCGATTCCATACTTGCTCCCTTCGCGGCCAAATCCGCTCTCTTTCACGCCACCAAATCTGCAAGATCGATCGTCGCATTAGCCAGTGATTGATTGAAAAGAGAGTTGGAATATGGGTGGAGAATACTTACGGAGCAGCGACATCACTGACAGAGCCAGTATTGACACCCACCATACCAACCTCGAGAGCGTCCGCTACGCGGAAGACTCTCCTGATGTTATCACTGAAAATATACGCTGCCAGGCCAACCTCGCAGCGGTTGGCTAGTCGGACTACCTCTTCCTCAGTATCAAAGGGGAATAGCGCTGCTATGGGCCCAAACGTTTCTTCATCGGCAATGCGCATATCGTGGGTCATGTCAGCCAACACTGTAGGCTGAAAGAAGTTGGGACCTAGCTCATTGATTGGGTTCCCACCCAAAAGGACCCGAGCACCTTTGGATTTAGCGTCGGCAACGTGATCGGCAACCTTTTGTGCGGCTGCGCGATGGATGAGAGGCCCATGGGTGACACCCTCGGCAAATCCAGGTCCGACGTTGAAGTTCTTGATACGTTCGACAAGTCGCTCCGCAAAGACTTTATAGTGGGACCGGTGGATGTAGATTCGATTGGCGCATACGCAGGTTTGCCCTGTACCCCGGAACTTCGATGCAAGAGCGCCAGCGACTGCGATATCGATATCCTCCACGTCATCAAAGACAATGAACGGGGCATTGCCGCCAAGTTCCCACGACACTCGCTTCACACTAGAAGAGGCCTGTTCCATTAGGAGTTTTCCCACGCGGGTCGATCCCGTAAACGAGACCTTCTTAATATCCGGATGAGTGGTGAGAGTGCGGCCCACTTCAGAAGTATTTTCCAACGCAGTCACTATGTTTACGACACCTTTAGGGATACCCGCTCGAAGGGCTAATTCCGCAAGGGCATTGGCAGTAAATGGAGTCTCCCCGGGGCTTTTCGCAACAACTGTACACCCAGCCGCCAATGCCGGGCCGATCTTACGGGTGATCATGGCGGCAGGGAAGTTCCATGGAGTGATTAAGCCGCAGACACCCACAGGTTCCTTGACTGTCAAAACTCGGTTGCCCGGAACAGATGTAGGAATTGTATCAGCGTACAAACGGGGAGCCTCCTCGCTGAACCATTCAATGAAAGCTGCAGCATATTTGACCTCGCCTTGGGCCTCTGCAAAAGGTTTCCCATTCTCCCAAGTTATTAAAGTCGCCAAATCATCTAGATTTTGCAGGATGAGGTCATTCCAACGTCTCAGTAATCGAGACCTTTCGCGTACCAACGTTTTCCGGAAGATCGGGAATGCATCTGAGGCTGCCTTGATGGCTCTCTCGGTGTCTTTTGCGTTGAATTCTGGGCATGTCCCGATAACCTTATCGGTGGCCGGATCTAATCATCCGTTGTTAGCAGCTTAATTACATGAGCTGTGTCTGGTTTGCCTTACCAGTGACTTCGAAGGTCTCGCCGGATTGAGCCCCAACCCATTCGCCGTTGATGTGGCATTTTCCAATGAATAAAGACTTGTCTTTCAACTGAAGTTATAAGTCAACGTTGAAATGCTAAGTTAATTCAGAATAATAGGAAATCGAGTCTTTGACTCACTTGTGGCACGGTATGAGACATGCTGAATGTTCTTATTCTTGCTTGGCGAACTGAAAGCCGTGCAAGTTTAAGACTTACGAGACGCATACGGTTTTTGGAATGTGGGTTACCTTATATGCGATCGAAGAGCATATATTGTCAGATGGTATCTATAATTTATATTACAGATATATGTTCTTCTGTTTCTACCCGCCGGCTTCTTTGGCAGTGCCGGTGGACTCGGACCGGGTGTACATGCAAGTCGGTGTGGACTCGGACCGGGTGCACATGCAAGTCAGTGGCATCCATATACTCGGCAATCATTTCGTTACAGCAGTAGGAAACTTCAGGGCACAGTGGAATACTAGGTGAAATTTTTATCCGGCTTTCCACAACTCAGTAGTACACCCGTCCTTTGTTCCCCTGCGAAGGTGTATCCCGGTCAGGGGTCAGAAACTAATTATTACTAATATTGGTGCCTTAAGATGCCTGATTATATACCCCCTTTTGGCTCCGCTCTTACAGACGTATATGTCACTATATATCCTTCTCGTCACCTATCCTTCTCGTCATCTGGCGACTGAGTGCCTATTTTCTAAGGCATTAATATTGTCCTTCAAGAAATTCTTACAAGGCCTCTGTTATGGTAATTCAGGTATTCATATTTTCTGCCGGCAAGTATTCACCCATCTTCAGGCATCTTCAGGCCCTGGCCGGGATATACCTTCGCACTTATTATGTCTTTTTGGTGGCCGTTCCACGTGCTCTTTTGGGACTGTTCTATGTATAAGTCTTAACTAGCCATGGCTAACTCACATCAAATCTACCACGTACTTACTTGGCGAATTTGTTTACGGTATATACTCAGACGATGCCTAATTATGCTGTTTGGGCTGATCCCAAGATTTCTAAAAAAAAAAAGCGGAGTTTAATATCTATCAAAGTTCCTTAAACTCCTTACTCCACGAGGATTACTGGGTTTTGCATGGCTGGCATAAACCACTCACTCAACAAAATTACGGAATCTTTGCCTTCCAGATTAAAGGAGTGGGCTCTTTGGCCAAGTAAAGTCTGCACACTGGTTGATTTGAATTAAGCCGCTGGCATACTGAAGTGCCATGCGATGTTACGATTCACGAGACCGCTCGTGGCCTGGTTGAAACAAAGAATTTAAATCTAGATACAACAAGTGCCTGCCGTAAAATGATGTACCAAGGCTATTTCAGTGGCATAAAACCAACACAATTCCCTCAACCCTCCTTCTCTCCTGCTCACTTATCCCCTGAACCCATCGAATCGCACTCAAGGTTTCACTGCGTCCGCGGCAGAGATCTCAAAGTTCCAACGGATTCTGATCTCCCATTTGGGTCGAGGACAATATCACAGACGGGTGAAGCACATTCATCGCCACCATTGCAAATAGCATCAGTGTCGAATCGAACCCATACATGAAAGCCTCATGGCTGATCAGATATCCGCCATTCCCTTGAGCATATTCGATAATACGGAAAACAGATCGGATCAGAATTAACACACTGGCAATGTAAAGCCCCCAAATGACGGACTCCCAGCTCCGGGTGGTGTGCAAGCCACGCTCTTGTGTCGCTTGAATGGTTTGCTGAGTCAGTTTCGAGCGGATTCGGATATGGAATAAAAGCGACGCGAGGAAGAAAAATGTGAAAAACACAAGTTGAACATAGAGGCCCACGATTGTGATGTGCTCGCCGGTCGTCATTGAGCTGACTGTACCGCTCGCCATGATTCCTCCCCCTGTGAACGATCGTTAGTATCAGGTTATATCTTGAAGCAATGTGCACTAAGCCACTCGGAACCTGTGAAACATGCCGGCTGCCTGCATTAAAAATGCAATCACATCACCCGTCACGAAGATGCTTGTCATCCATTTCAATGGTACCACACTGTAACTTTCACCTCGGAGATGCAGAATCAATCTCCCGAGAACCATGTAGATCGATGCAGCGTATAGTGGGGGCGCGAGTAAAATGAAAATTACTTGGATCGCATAAATGAGCACGCTCTTGGTGTTTGTGTGTGCCACTGCCCGTGCTATGTACCCAATTATCTGAACTGTAAGGTCTCTAGGGTTAGCATGGTATGCTTGAGGCCTGTTGCCGAAGAGCAAAAGCTGAGGCATGATGCTGAGATTCAATCACTTACAGATCCCTCCTATAACGAATGCAATGAAGTACCAGCAGCGGCTTTTCGAAAGCTGCTGGATATGGTACAGAGTGGTGAGAAAGAACATGACGGTGAAAACCACCGCGGCGGCGAAGGAGTGTAGCGGTAAAGTTGAAAATCAACGTCTCCTCCGGAGGCGCCCATTGTGAAAGGTGAAATTAGATCAAGAGAATTGTCAAAATCTCAGGATAATTGCGAAGAGATGGTTGTGAAACTTGAAGATGTAGGAAAAACTTGAAAGCAGGTCTGGTAGTCACCATCCTTGGAGAGCACTTTCCTTTAACAGTCGAAGAGCGCCGAGACATGCAAGGTAAACCTTGGAACAAAGTTGGATTATTATCAAATATAGTGAATAAACTTAGCTCAGATGGGCCCGCCAACCCGCGCATTGGTAAAATCTACATTATGGCAGGGGCCAGTCTCGACCTATTTAGTTCAGTGTACAATGATACGAAGGCCAATCAAAGTCAGGCATATGCTGTAATGGGTCCTGCTGTTATATAACTTTCAGATGTCTGCTATATAGATCGGCGAGAAATATGAGGAATTATTGTTCATTCAATCAATTTATGGAAAGCAGTATTTATGGCCCAAATCTGACAAACTGCTCAGTATGCACGCAAGCCTGCGCAATCAGGCACCAACGGAACGATCCCACAGGTTGTCTATGGATTTTATCTATAGGTTTATTACGTGTAGGTGGCTCATTTCCTACTGTCACAACTTCTGTGGAGATATCCTAGATGTTGACATGGCTCAAAGGTATTTCCAACGGATTCAAGAATTTTCATAGAATTAGCTAGGGATCAGGTCCTCAACGAAAACCGCGAGCCTTTTCTTAAGCAGATCTTGAATTTGTGTTTGGATTCGTTGCAAACTGAAATATGGACCGTGCGAGAAAAGAAAAAAACCATTATAAGACTGAGCATGTGCAAATGACGTTGCAACCCCGGCTCTTGTAACAGCCTTGGAACCACCCAGCAAACATGCCGAGTCTGTCAGTGTTAAATCCCATCAATTTGTTTAGCCCAAATAGAGAAAGGACTGAAGCCTATGTATCTATCCTCCTTTAGAGACCTTTCCAACTGGCAACTCAATGTTGAGCAAAACTAGCATATCCTCGTGTATTCTTTCGTAGGTTATATATTTTCAGCTTCCCAAATAAGCTCTATCCTTTCTCTACCTTTCTTGTTCTCATTCTGTGTTTATTTTGTCAATTCAAGGCGTGTTACTCGCGCACCGAGCCCCATCTCAGTTTGTCAGCTTGATAAAAAGACCATCTAAGATAATATGGGCAAGGCCAGGCAGTAAGTACGATGAGACCGACCCACCTTGATATGCTACGGGTATATCACTGTACTTGAATAAATACTTAGTCCGACGGTTAAAAGACGACGCCCTAATTAGGGTAAATTAGCGCCATTGCCGTGTTCCGCCTGTCACGTACCCGAAGTAGTATCAGTTCAAACAATCGCCCAAAACAGGAAATGATAGACAGGATCGTTCAATTGAAGGATATATAATGGAGAAGAGATCGCCGTTAGCCCTTTGTAGATAATATATTGATTCGGGTCCCGGCTCGGGTTCCCTTGGAAAGAGAGCTCTGGGAGACATCTAAATTTGGAAGGTCGTAAAAATTGAGATAGCCAATCAGGAAGACTCCTGATTCTAAATCACCTCTACAACGCTATACTCTCTATTAAGACCCTTTTAGAACTAGGTTATTAAGAATTTAGGGATTCTAGAACCTAGATATCTATTGAGTCCCGGTGCTCCGGTGCCGCGTTGGAATTATATAAAGCTTATGCTTGCCCAGGTGAGCAACCTTGGAAGTCTCCCGGCCCGGACCTTTTTACAAGCCTACCCAAGCTGCGACCCCATATGGATTTTAGATTCATCCTCCACCTCTTGATAGCTGACCCACTACGTTCCATCAAGGGACAAACATGACATGTAACACATCTGTTCCGTATGTTGTAGAGCATATACGAAGTATTCTTCGTTCCATTTACAATTGGAAGTTGTTAGAATTAGTAGAGGTAACACTTATTCTCAATATCAGGCCATAGAATCCTTAGATAGGGATAGATCCAACATATTTCATCCACCCCAGAGAATCAGAAGAATTACTCCATAGTGTAGGTGGAGACGATACCAAGCCCACCCCGAATCCACACTCACATGAAATGACTATAATTTAGCCGGACTGAAACGACTACTTGTAATTGAGGCTAAACTCACCGTTCTTGGATATATATCGTTGACACCAGATGTTTCACCTGTCATATGTTGCACTTCCAAGCGAATATTTAACCTCTGTACTATACTTGTGTGGTAACACAGACTCGACAGCCCCCTTTAATCGACTCAATGATCCATTTACTTGAGATCGACATGGGTCCTGCAGTTTTCAACACGGGTTCTGTATCTCAGACTGAAGCTCTCCGACATGGCCGGGGCGCAGCATCAATATGTCACAAAAACCACCTCATTTGATCTCGCATATTACATACTTGGCATGCTCAATCAAGCAGCAATGTGAACACTAGAAATCCACCTACGAAAATATATAAAGGCCACTCGAGTCGCTTCTCAATCTCACTCGCAAGCTCATTAACTCATCAAACTATCAACTACAGGATTACTAGCCCTAAAGGTTCAGCTATCTTAATTTCATAATGAAGATAACTCTAATCCTCGCTCTTGCCGCTGCTGCCTCCGCTCAGGAGCTCTGTGAACAGTATGGTACCTACAACAAAGGTATCTATACCGTCAACAACAACATGTGGGGAAAGAACTCGGGCAGCGGCTCGCAGTGCACCACCGTTGACAGCATCTCCGACACCGGTGTTTCCTGGCATACTAAGTGGTCCTGGTCCGGTGCCGACAACTCGGTCAAGACCTTCCCAAACTCGGGCGTGAAGCTTGATGTCAAGCTTGTTAGCGAGCTTACGAGCATCAAAACCTCCGCCGAATGGAAATACGACAATGACAATATCAACGCTGATGTTGCCTACGATCTCTTCACTGCAGCTGACAAGAACCACGTCACTTACAGTGGTGACTACGAGCTGATGATCTGGTAAGATCTCTCCAATTGAATATTTATATAAGAGCGTCCTTTTGGCTAACAGTCGGTCTCTCCCCTAGGCTCGCCCGCTATGGAAGCATCAGCCCTATCGGTAGCAAGCTCAACTCAGTTGATGTCGGCAAACACACCTGGGAGCTCTGGAACGGCATGAACGGCGATATGAATGTCTACAGCTTCGTTGCTGCGAGTCCTGTCACCTCCTTCACCACCGACATCAAGGAGTTCTTCGACCTCTTGGCCAAAAGTCATTCCTACCCTGCTGGCTCCCAATACCTGATCAGTATGTTTCTCCATCTATTCCTTACCTTAGATGTGGTTTACTAATGGTGATAATCTTAGACTTGCAATTTGGTACCGAGCCCTTCACTGGCGATGCCACTCTCACTGTCTCCAACTGGGAAGCCAATGCCGCTTAGATAGGAGGCGCCGCTGGATTCAGGGGGTCTGTGGATTTTCTGAACTGGACGTGATATATATTGAAAACTCAATTCACACTCGTTTAACGCGGGAATTTGGGTTGAACTCACTTTGAAAAGCTGGCGTGGTATTTGAGCCACAAACTTGTCGATCAAGAAATGTTCTTGTTTCATCAGTTTCTTTGAAGTAAGACAATGCCCTTTTTGTAAAATCAAATCATTTAGTATTTTTCAACCAAGGGTTGTGCGGTCAACACCCACCAGCTTTAATTTTGATAGAGATAGGATGTTAGATCAAGTCCGCCCAATACAGGTTGTAGCAGAGGCGGCATCCAAGCCTGTTACGAATAAAGAAACCCCACAATCCTGAAACATTTGCCTGCAATATCTCTATAACTTGAATCAAAACACGCGAGTGGATCATCACCCCAAATACCATTTTGTGCCAACTTTAATGAAAGTTTCAATCTCATATTATAGGGATAAAGCTAATAAAAAGAAAGTAGTGCGGATTTACTGGTAGTCTGTGACTAGCCCACTCGTAGACCTTCCTACTGGTTATAGTAGGGATAATTAGTAGCTCGAGGGCATCAAATGTTGACATGGGGGAAAGAAAAAAAAAAGATATTTATAAAACCGAATCTATATATTAATAACTTATGTATACAATGATACCCTACATGGGAAGTTATCTACTCATTTCCTTGCTCAATAGTAAGTCACCTCCTCCCCGTACAAAGTGGATCCGGCGCCGGGCTGCTTCACGATGCCAGCTTCCACCAACTCATTGATCAGGTTGAAGACCATCAGATCACAGCCGTGAGGTGCGATGAAATCCACTGCGACGGGCAGGTATTCCTGCTGCTCGGTAATGGTGGAGTTGTAGAGCGCTTGGCCAACTAAATTATAATTGCGTCAGTTATAGTGCCGAATTAAACCATCTGAGGTATTTTTTCAAATAATAAGGGAAGGTTGAGCTTACTCGGAACGACCATATCGGGCACACCGGCAAAGTTAGCAATACGAGATGTAGCAAATCCTTGCGGGATACCGGGCATGCTATACGATTCCAATGGATTAGCAAACAGTCTCTCAAATATACCATAACATGGGAAAGGACCAGGACATACCTCCGGTAAGTATTGCGGTAGGTCGGTGTGGCTTCAGTTCCAATGTAAAGAATCAAACTGTCCGAGCAAGTCTCCTCGTCGAAAACCTGGGCAGTTGTATTCCACCAGCTGGTAAAGGTGTTCTTGTGTTCGATTTCAGTGTCCAGTTGCGATTCCGGGTATCCAAGTCCCCAATCCCAACGGGAGCGAGGCACGGGGTTGATAAACGGCTTACGGCCTCCATTGGCAGCCGCGTAGTCTGCATACAGCGGTGCGGCAATGAGGGGATACTGCTGCTTCGAAATGAGGATAGGGTAAGTGAGAGACAGCATGCTGTTGAGGGTCGTATTGGCGGCAACAGTCGAAGGCTTGGTGGACTCCCAGAGAGCATCGTAATCAAAAGCAGAAACATTCGCACCACCCAAGAAGGAGGATAGCTTGTCGACAAACTCAACCAAAAGTCCCTCGGCTGGGGTTGAGGCATTAGTTGGGAAATCGATCGTCTTGATAGACTTGGGGTACTTGGTGTAGGACTTCAGGCCTGCGTCCTTGTACATCACTTCCGCAGCAGCGCGCCACAATTGCACATCCCTTGTCAGGAATCCGGCTGTGTCCAGAAGCGGAGACATGGGCATAACATTATCCAACGAAACCAAGTTCCATGAGGGTCTGTTACCGAAGCATCCGTTCACCTGCGAAGGGTTGCGGATTGAGCCTCCGGTATCACTTCCAACTGCCAAATCCAACCAGTCATAAGCTCCAATGCCAGAGCCAGGGCCGGACGAGGATGAGCTGGGATCTTGGTATCCGTCACCGCGGGCGTTGAAGGGGGAGTGGTAATCAACCCAATCATCGGTGGCGGTCTCACCGTTGGCGAATTGACTGGTCTTCATCTTTCCGACAATGATGGCACCTGCATCAATGAGGGATTGGATTGCGGGCCCAGTGGTGTTAGCGACTGGGTACGTTTCATAGTAAGCGCGGTTGCCGCAACCAGTTTTGACACCCTTGATATCATAAATATCCTTAACACCGAGACGAACCTATGAGTAAATAGATAGTCAGTATTGCACGTCTCTCACATTGGGGCACCCTCGTATGGAAAGAGCTCGGGGTGGGGAATACATACTCCGGCCAAAGGCTTATCGGCTGTCTTGGTATAGTATAGTCGTGATGGAACACCAATGGTCAAGGACGCATAGCCCTGCAAGCTTGCCGGCAAAACATCATACTCATTGTCACCAACCGAGACCAATCCTTGAGTGAAAGAGCCCATCACATCGGAATACAACAGCCAGGCTTCAAAAACGGCTCCACTGGACGGATCCAAGAAGTATGGACCAGCAGGCAGTGTTGACGATGACGTGACTGTCTTTGATTTCTTGGTACCATATGCAGATGCATATCCAAGGATTTTAGGACCCCATGAAGAATGAGTTGACACATTCTGTGAGGGATTCTTGGCGGTACCGTTATACGCGACATAGATGTTGTCGAGGAACCCAGCGTTGAAAACATCGTCAGCAGACTCGTAGCTGCTCACCAATGAATCAAGGATTGCGCTTGTCAGCTTTGCGGCATCGCTCCGAATAACCGTCAGAGGTTGCAAGCCATTGAGTTTGCCGAACACGTGTGCATCGGCTTTCAAGGTTGTTACTACTCTCGCAGGAACGTAATAAGTGTTTCCATTGAGCTCAACAGTTTGACCCTTGGAAGTGATTGTCGCGATGGCAGTAGTGGAGAGTGACAGCAAGGCTGACAATAGAGCTGGTAGCCCGTATGAACCAGTAGGAGAGATCATGATGATTGACCTAGGCACTCTACACTAGGGATTGATAGTTTGCAAAAAGGTATTTTTATCAAAAGCCCGGACATAATCTAGGCATTTATATACACATTGCACGATCATCTAGTACTCCAACTTGTCTCAGATTGGTGCATTCGGTTATCGAGGTACTTTCAGTGATAAGGAGATCTGGTGTGCATGACCAATTTGGGGTACCTGATTTTAATGGACCAAAGGGGACTAGCCAGGGGATTAGTTCTCTTGCTATAGCTGTCGGAGATTATTAGCACGTTCCTTATCTTTCGCCAAGGCCATCCATGGATATTTCGGCAATTCACTGATAAGGCGAGTCATAGCTGGAGGGGAGAATTCATGGTTGCTATTGGTTCCCATTGGCTCGGAGAATCATAGCCAACCCGATAAGGTTAGTTGAATCCACACCCACGTTTTCCACGCGAATGCGCTACCCTGAACCTTGGAACCACCCCGTTCGCCATGCATTTCAGGAGTCCGATGGCATCCGATGCTATCTACCTGCCTGTTCTGCAAGACGGGGTTCAGCCACAATCATAGCCGTTGGCATTCTAGAAAACGATTATGACATTGGATGTTCGGGGTGTATGGAGTAGTTATCAGACGTTCGTATTTTTCTAGCGTAATAGGCGTTAGTTCGCAGTATTAGGTAATATTATCTAGTTACATTCCATTGTTTTCCTTGTCATTTTAGTGTTCACATATGAATCTACATGATACGGAGCGCATGACAGGCGGCTCTAAGCACATAGAATAGGCCTTATCACCCCAGATGAGCATTGTCATCTCGCTTATTCCTGCCTCTAGACTTCTCGCCTATGTTACTCATACATACCCTAGAGTGCTGCTCAAGTGCCAAGAGTGAATTGGGAAACAATATAGTTTAACTGTCTTAAGTACGGCTGAGCGGACAGAAGGCCCTATTTTCTCACACCCTATGGTAGTATGCATGTCGTTACGTGTGGAAGGGATGACAGAATGCAAGTGGTTGGGCAGTGAATAGACACCGAATGATATATTTCATCGAAAAGAGCGGGTATAAAATAGGGTAGGAAGTTGAGCAATAATCATCCTTGTGCGACCGTCGTGAGCATTTCTAACACTATAGAGTTGAGATACTGAGGAATTAATCCATTAAGAGTACATATAGACGTGGAGTACGCGCCAAGGCTGAGTGAATCTAAGTCAGATATGTTCCCCAAGATTCTCTCGGAATGGAAAATCTGGAGACACACGATATTACCGAGTTCTCGAAGAAACAGACGGAAAGAGACGCGAAGTACGGATTTATTAGATCTGAGTTTTTCTAGACCATGACTTTCTTGCGACAACTTAATTTGATATTATGAAAGATGCCATGAAAACATATGTTATCCTAGTTACATATAGAATAGAATAGGTAAACTACATAGCCGACGACATACCAACTAATATCGTATCCTAGATGATGGTATACCCTTTGGACATATTCTCCTAGTCCTGACCTGTTATAGTCATGCGCTCATAGGCAACTATTCATATTCTATGAGAAATCCCTTTATTTTCCTTTTTTATAACGTCATCAGACCTATCACATCACGAGAACAACGAGACCTGGGGGTTTCTGCATAATAAATCAGGGGGTAGTGATAGGGCCACGGGTACTTGCATAACGTCCAAGGGTGGGATCAGCACTCATCTTGTCTAAATAGGATTACCGAACAGTGCCCAAAAGTTTAACAAGTCTCGGCATTCCATATTTAAGCATATGATACTTACCACCTAGTGAATTTAGTCGCCCAACAGCAAAACATCAATGTTATAGGTAACCTGGGCGTCCATCACCTTCGGAATCTATGTTATGAAACAGACCATCTGTGAACATCATTTGTGTAACCTACGGGATGTCAGATCGCAGCTAAGAGACTAGTTCTGCAGGTTTGCCTAGACGAGCCTCTGAGGGGTCACAGACCTTAGCTGCAGTCCTGTATCCAACGTCCTCCCTTGAAATCACTCGTTTGCTCCCCCGTCTTGCCCAAGGTAGATCCAACTTCTAGACACTCGTTATACGTATTTTGTTTTCTTTTTACTTACCTTCCGGTTCCCGAATCCATACTACTCTCCATTCGTTAATTTGCTTCTCAGCTGGTATAATCGTCAGTATGCTGGCATATCCGTACGAAGCCATTTGGACTACCTCTAGACAAACCCAACCCCAGGCTGGTGCGGCTGATGTCTCATGGCTATGGAAGGTGATAGTAGCCTGCTTTGCAGCCTTGCAGCTAGTCGGGTGAGTTTCATGTTACGATATGGTAGCTTGACTTGGGAATCGGACGTTTTTGACTGAAGAGTTACTGTGGTTAGGTATATGGTATTGGCCGTAGTAGTCGGTTCCCCAGCTCATGAGTTGCGAATCAATGCTACAGTATCTACTGTTACTGCATTTACGTTTGCTGGTGTGTCTTACGGTGTATCAGCACTGATTGCCTTGGCCCAGCGCCGCCAAGGGCTGTTCCTCCTCCACTCAATATTTATGTGGGTGCCAATGAAAGCTGCGCCTCTTCTATCGGTCATTGGCTAACAATTGCAGCCCATACTCGACGATGAATCTGCTCGCGCTCCTAAATATCCTGTTCCATATCCACGGACGAAGCCTGCAGATTAACACCCTGCAGATCATAAATATATGCGTACCCACTGCTTTCTCGGCTTGCTACGCCCTCGCGGGGATTTTGATATATCGAGAATGTGGACATCACCAAGCGGAGGAAGGCACGCCGCTACTCACCGACGAAGAGATGCAACGTCGCCAGTTGCTTCGTTTGCTGGAGGAACGTAATACCAGCGCACCACCGCCTGATCTTGTGCGAAACACTTATCGTTTCGATTTACCTGAAGATGAGAGAGCGCAGAAGGACCGGAGTCATTTGACTCCTTGAAGAACGCTACAGCGTAGGAAAAAAAATGAGCGTGATTCCTAGGTTATGAAGAGGGAGTGTATGAATAATCTAATGTGAAATGTGATCAAATAATCAAATAATCAAATATTCTTTCCCACACGTGTATCTGCACAATGTGTGCAAAAGTGTACAAAAATGTAAGATGGAAGTCCCGGGGTAGATGATCCACTTGGGACCTCGGCTGTTTTTTTTGGGCCGACCGCATTTAAAAGTCCAGGGGAATCGTCATCCCCGGAATTCACCTGCGCATTTAACATAGTCCTGATCTCTCTTGAATATAATTTACAATGTCAAAACGCGTGACAATCTTCGATCCCCCCGCACAGGATCATTCCAAGGCTCTTATCGAGAATGTCCTCGATCTGACCCCAGTGGTGGACCTCGGCCGAGTATGACATCCCTCAATTCCTGTCGCAATAAGAGTCATATTCTAACAAATTCCCTCTTGGTCTCTAGGATGTCTTCACTAATACCCGCCCGCTATGGCATCCCCCCGGAGCTCGTGGCATCTACGGCGGAGCCGCGATCGCACAGTCCCTAGCAGCAGCCATGCTGACCGTCCCCGCCGACTACGCCGTCCACAGCATGCACTGCTACTTTGTGCTTGCCGGCGATTCCGAGATCCCAATTTTATACCATGTCGAGCGCGTACGCGATGGAAGGAGCTTTGTGACCCGAACCGTGCAGGCGCGGCAACGGGGGCGACCGATCTTCACCACCACGCTGAGCTTCAGCCGAGTCGGCAGTGGTGGCGAGAAGACTATTCACCACGCCGTATCAAAGCCCGATGTCCCGTTGCCGGAAGAGGCTGAGCCGGGCAGTCTAAAGGCGCTCAGTAATGCGGGCGGCGGTCCTTTCGAATCAAGAAAGGCAGGCATTCTGAACCGTACGTCCCTGGTCGGAAGCTCTATGCTGTGCACGATGTACTAATGGCTGTCGGGATCAAACAGGTACATCCCCTAACCAGGAAGATAAGAAGGTCCGACGATATATTCGCGCCCGCGGCGCGATCTCCGAACAGGGTGGTTACCAAGCACACCTGTCGGCACTTGCCTATATCACCGACAGCTATTTCATCGGTACTATCTCGCTCGTCCACGATATCCCGCGATTTTCCTCCCCGGCGGAACTTGAGAAACTTCTGAACGCACTTAAGAACCCATCTGATCTCGACGATGAAGATATCACGCGAGCTCTAAGGGAGTTGAAGGAAGAGGAGGCTGCAGAATTGCGTCGCCGTCTGGAAGGGGCCTTGAACAGGGCCACGACGGGTGAAAATGAGGCAGATCATAAAGAGGTTGGCATGATGGTCAGCCTGGACCATTCAATTTATTTCCACAATCCGCGGGCATTCCGTGCCGATGAGTGGATGTTGACGGAGATGGAGAGTCCGTGGGCTGGCGAAGGACGAGGCTTGGCAATTCAGAAGATTTGGTCTAAGGATGGCCTGCTTATTGCTACTTGCATGCAAGAGGTATGTATTTGCTTTTTTCTGTTCATTCTAGGGCTTAGTGCTAACTCTATCATAGGGTGTTGTGCGATTAAAGCAAGACAAGCCCCCACTGTCAAAGATTTAGAAAGCTTGTGCTATACCCCCACTCTAAAGGAGTTATATCGCTCCTATCACTTTCTCTTCTTTTCACATAGCTTTGTTTATAGATTTGGGCTGAGTCCCCCTCGACTTCCTGTCATTTGTTCTTCGTACTGAAGCTGGCCATTCTTAGCTATTTCATGAGCATGTTATAATTCAATAGAACCAATCAATCTGGACGATTCAATACACATCGTCATACCAACGACACAGTCTTACTAGTTAACAAACCAGAAAACGCAAGAAACCCAAAAACAGAAAACATTTAAGGAAGAAACGAACATAAAAACAACTTTTGCGTTGTTAAACAAAAAGCCGACCCAGTTTTTGATCTCCCAGAGCCAAAATGCGAACACAAAACAAGATATTACAAAGTCCACTCAAACCTCCATTCTCTCATCTTTCTCACTTTCTTCATGTGCTATCTTTTCCTCGCCAACACGTTTCCGATAGTATTCCAGGACCTTAGCTCCCCAAATATCCCTCCCCTTGTACTCACCGACATGTTCAGGCCAACTTCTCATCTCCTTGGCAAGATTATCCAGCTCAGCCATTGGAAGCTCATCCAGCGGCGTGAGATACGTCTTGACACCGAAGACGATCGCCCCTGTCCGCGGCAGTCGACGGAAAGTCTGTCTCTCGCGGCGGATCAGGATATCCGATGGGAGTGGGCTGGTCAACTCTTTCTCGCAGAGGGAGCCAGGCCGGTAGAGGATCTCAGTCAGGTTCTCGTTTGGTCCTTTGACTTCTACGAAGAAGTTTGAGCGTTCCATTGGAGAAGTTGGGGTTAAGCGGGCGAGGAATCTGGTAATTGTTAGTTTATTGTTTTCTTTTGTGCGGCCATTCTTCTTGATCTAATTCGGAAGTCGCTTACTTGCTAACGGAGTTGGCAACTTGTTGGTGCCACAGTGGTACAGGGTCATGCAGTTGAGAGATGGTCCAGCCAATTCTCTGATTCACTGTCCAACCCGTTGGGAAGAGACTAGCGCTAGCTGCCCTGTGTTTGGTGTTAGTATTGACAAATTGGCTTTTATACGTGGATTTAGACTTACAGGTAAAATTCCCCTTCCTCGTTCATCATCAAAATACTGAGATCCTCCATCGTGAGGCGTACAGCAGCCTCGAGTGCCTCTGTTAATCCCTCGTTGGTGTCGCGCCCGCTGACGGTGAATTTGTCGCCGGTCATGCGATTATCGATGATCTTTCGGTCGTCTTGGATTGACATTTCGAACATGTTGGGGAATCTCTCGCAGAGAAAGTCTGAAACTTCCTCCAATGTCTCCTGACACGGATCAATTGACTCTGGCAGACAACGGAGGACCTCTTCTCTTTTCTCGTGGAGCAGTTGAGTCCGGACCCGGTGTTCGTCCATGTAGTTCTTGTCGAGGGTAAGCCAATTCTGGGCGTCGAGTTTGCGAATGTCCATCATGACACGGTATCGCTCTCTGCCTTTGATGGGCTGCGCTGGGTATGGTGCCATACGCTTGACATCGGATGGATTGGAGACATTTTTTGAGCAATGTTTCCCTTTCAAGTTGTGTGATAACCACTGGAGCAGTTGTTTTTGGTGTCTGACTGCGAAAAGAAAGACGAAGATTGGAATCGCAACTAGTGAAAAGGTTGTCATACTTTTTCCATTTAAAGGTTTCAGGTATAGATCGTTGAGAATGTTTTCTTTTTGAAATTAAAACGACTAATCAAGAACGCTCAATGTCAAAGAAAGGTAAAGTGAAGGTAAAAAAAAAAATGAATACGATGGACTACGAAACTAGAGTAGACGATATAAATATGATTTTAAAGATGGGCTATGAAGTCACCATCAAGAAACAGGCAGCAAAGTAGAAGATCACCAGACGATAATTCTCAGCTTCACACTAGTCTCAGTCAAAAAAAGGATAGCTCCAAGGTATGGCAGCTGCATTCCACATGCCTCATTCAGCGAAGTTGTGCCTGCGGAACTGCTGTGATACGCCCAGGGATTCCCCGCAAAAAAAAAGTCAGAGTTCACCGGGGAGTATTGCCCACCACATGATCTCAGGCGTATTTTTATAATATATTTTATTTATTATTTTCAAAAGTTCAAGAGTGGGAACTTTGACATTCAAGGCTGTGCACCAAACAATCAGCACGGAGTGTGTATGAGTGGAGATGGATTACAACTAAACCTTCTCTAACTGGTTGTTGATCTCTTACCAGTCCAACAAGAGTACTTCAAAAACTATCTGGGCCCATAGTCCTTCGGCGGATCAATTCCGTAAACAGGGCTTCCATGATCTAGACACAGGATACCGTATTTAGCTTCAAACAATCGTCAAGCTCGTTTAGTACCGTCCGTGCACCCTATGAACCGCCAGAGCTTGCCGACTCGAACAATTCTCATCTGAATAACTACTTTGTATGTAGACTTCGGATATCATCGGCGAGACAAACCAAGACTTGATTCGAACCGCGTAAGGCGCTTGCCAATTCATGAGTACCCAAACTCCGAAAATACCGGTTGTTTGATCTGGGGTCACGCAGGTCCGGGCTTCAGCTGTTAATACTTGCCGTGTGGAAGTGTTTAGTGACATATGGGATCTGACTGGCTCGGGGATAGACCGGGGGCCCGATCTAGTTCAAGTGAACATCACACCCGAGCTAGGTAGATGGGCACATGGATTTTAGTCTGACGTATCATAGTCATACCCCTCGTGTGGGGGGTGGATATCAGGGGGCTTTTTTCTGGCTTTTCCTGGCTTTTTATTTTCTTTTTTCTCCAACGGGTCTGGTCTGGTTCGTCACATCAGCCCCAATTTAAAGATACTAGGATGACTACTCCGTACAGGGCGTTCGTTTCTCCTTGGCTTTAAGTTGGGCTAACAATGTCATTTGCATCAGACACCAACACTTAACATTTAAAACTTTTAAACACAATAATAAAACATAAAGTAAAGTAAATTATAAAAAAGTTGTCTCACTCTCGATCACCAGGCCATAATTTACCAAAATACTTAAGAGGCATCTGGGGTTCCCGCTGCAACCGCACATCCCCCTTTCGCGCAAAGCGCGTTTGCCGCTATTATTTGTTTTTTATGGCTCGGACCCGATGAACTGCAACGTACGTTTCTTTCTATTTTCCGGGTCTCGACTTTGATCCTTTTGGCATTTTGGGATCGTCTTATCCCCTGCTCTTTTTTTCCGCCTCCCCGTCATAGCCTCTTCCCCCCAGGTTGATATGCCCCTATCCATATTCCCACACAGACCACCAAGACCAGGATCAGATCGATCTACAAAGCATAATAGATTTTCGCCACCGCTCATGATCTTCACGAACTTGTTTGCGCATTTCATTCATAACTAGATGAGTGGGAAATGCTGTACATAGTATTTCCGTACTACGTCTCTGTACTCCGCACAGAATCCTTTCATTGCTACTACATAAATGACTAGTTTTTAATATAGTACATCCCACACGGGCCAATCAATGCTCCTAGCTGGAATTGATCCAAGACTTCTGTAGAGTCTGGACCTCGACTAGATCCATCAATCCTTGAATCCTTGAACCCTTAAAGTCTTCATCCTAGATCTGGATCACAACAATTAAAGTGTAGACCAATGCAAGTCACCACTCGGGGCTTTGGCAATCGCCCCATCGGGTCCGCAAAGTCGTTTTTTTTTTCTTTCGTTTCTTTTTGTTACCTGTCTCTTACGCACAGACGTTTAGATCACCTGCAGCTGTTCTCCATGGTTGGGTTGTATATTCCAAAGTGGATCTCCCGTCTACCCGGCCATTATTTTTTGCATTAGTAGCGCTCCAGCCGAGAAAATCCTCGAGAGTACATCATCTTTGCGGAAATAATGTCTCCAATGGGGATTATGTGTCCTTGACAGGGGCTTTGGTGGTACAGGATATTGTTGAATGAGCCACATATTTGCTGATCACATGGTTCTTTTCTGTTTCGGTGAGAGAGGGTGTTCAATTTCGATATTTAGAGCAAGGGGTCATTTCTTTGTTTTTTGAACAACGAGTATTCAACCAAATTTTTTATTCAATGTTAGAAACCGTGTTATGGTTGCAGACACAAACGATAGTACCGATGCAAATATCCCTAGCTGATTTTCGAAAACATGCGACGATTGCAAGACTATTCTAGGTTAACTCATTAGCAAAATCGAATTGGATTTTCAAGCATGTCGAGACTACGTCACAAGAATATGCAATGTATATTGATATCTTTAATATATAGAGGGCCCTCATCTGAACTTGAATGATGCCTTTCCTGACTACGTGGACAAAAAGAGGCGTGAATCAACCAGATAATCCCACGAGAGCTACCGTTTGTAGCTTTCCATCTTGCATAGTGGCAATTGCATCCACCCCAGGTCTCATAGCACCCGTGATACCCGCAACGCGATGTGCAATCATAACAATAGTGTGGCCTTGAAGATCATGGCGAAGCATATCTGTCAGAATAGACTCAGTTTCCGTGTCCAACGAAGAGCTAGCTTCATCTAGGATGATAACTGGCTTGTGTGGCCCAGAAGATCGAATTCGCAACAGTGTTCGGCTTAGGGCAAACAGTTGTAACTGTCCGGCCGAGAATGGCAGAAATGAAGACATAGGAAGATCTAGTAAACTCTGAGTATCAATATCCATGTTTTCCTTTTTTCTTCCTGGAATGGCCGATGTTGAATAAATCTTGTCCCAAAGACCTGTCCTCTGGAGACTCCATAATATATCTTGATCCGAGCTTGTGTGGTAGGGATCTAGATTGAACCGCAGACTGGCCGTGGGAATACTGAACCCATCTTGAGGCACTGCAATGAACCCGCGTTTCCGGACAGTTCTCGGAGCCAGGTGGCCGATATTGATTTCGTCGATTGAGATAGACCCCTGTCCGGGCCTAAGGAGCTGCAACAATGAAAGCATCAAAGTACTTTTGCCACTAGATAGAGAGAGCGCAGTTAGCCATGGAGGTTGCAGTGCAAGCAATTGAGCTTATTTATTTCTTACCTCCCTGTTCGACCTATAACAATGACCTTCTGTCCAGGTTTGACCGCAAGAGAGAGATTGGACAAGGAAAGTGCCGCGGACTCTGAATAGGCGACTGAGATGCCATTGACCTGCAAATTGCCGGAAGAGGGCCATTGTGAGTCAGGATCTAAAGTACCCCCAACGTCATCCTCATTAGGGACGCAGTCTTGTATGCTCTTCAATCGGGAAATGGACCCCAAAGATGTCTCCAGAGATGTCCATGACTGTACAAGTCGTAGGAGTGTTGTGTTTGCAACGATGAGCAAGTTTAGAGCCACGCCAAGGTCCGCACCAGTGGTCGTATTCCGATACAGAACGGTGAAAGCGATCAGAATGACTGCGAAAATCGCAATGATACAATCCATGATCATCTTCAACCAGCATTGTAGGCAGAGGAGGATGTAAAATGGCTTTTGAGATAGGTCTAATGATTTGACATTTTCGTTCTCGAACTTGTCTTTCCAACCAAACGCTCGGATTGTAACAATACCGCTGGCCTAGAAAAGTAGTTAGAAGTTAGATTGCTAGCAATCTGCATGAAAACCACATACCGTGTCTAGGAAGTTGGTGAACACCGATGATCTTGACTCCAGCTCAAGGAAGCGCAGTTGTCGAGATGTCCGAAGGTAAATTCGTTGAATGAAGTACACGCACATGGCACAGATTGGTAAAGTAACAGCCATCACAGGTCTGATTTTCAAAAGCAGTATCAACTGCATCGCCAGTTTGAAGATTTCTGCTTGAAAGGTCAGCAAAACAAGCAAAGTCAGGGATTGGGCCAATCATACGGGTATATAAATTTGCCAGAGTTGAAGGAAGCTGCTTATCAACAACATTTATGTCCTGCCCAAACCTGTGGATCAAGACATTTGTTCAGGTGTGTGGTTATTGCCTAGGGGAAAGGGGTGTACAAACCTATTCATGATAGCACCGAGATCAGTTTCAGTGAAATAAGATAGAGGTGCCCTGTTTTATATTGATTAGTGCCCAGTTTGCTTAATATTGGAATAAAAAGGGTGGAAACAAACTTGAGGATCCGATCGAGAAGGTTCGCGTGCAAAACAGCCCCCGAGTTGACAGCGACTATCAATTGAGCGCACCTAAAGAGGGTTAGCATTGTTAGCCTATTTGGAAAGCGAATGGCCTTACCACATCGTCCCACTAGTTGCTATCCATGCAATTGAAGAGACTGCGGCATAGAGAAACATGTAGAAGGCTAAACTTTCGGGAGCTGATTCTGTCGCCCACTTGAGCACGTACTGGGCGAACGTAGAACCGAACGCAAAACCAGCAGTACAAGCAACCAAAATCAAAACATTTGTTCGGCCAATCGCGCTAATATAATAATCTATCTGAGATTAATAGAAAATCGTACATAATATGTGCACGTATATCATACCATAGATCGCAAGGTCACCGGTCCTCCGAGAAATCTCATCCGCAGCATCGTTCAGGTGTAGCTTCCGAATTGGCGCAGTAACCTTAGACGTCTCATGGTGTGGAGCACTGCTAAAGGGTTTTTCCGGAATTGTAGAACCCTCAGTAATGGCTTTCCGGTCATGAGGATGGGTCGGGGTTTGAAGGTGTAGTCTTGAATGTTGCAGAAGCAGCACTCTATCCGCAATTGGAAACAGGTCCTCTATTCAACCCTTGATGTCAGTGGAGTAGCAATTTATACAGATAATTGCGAACCTACTAGAGTTACTAATCAAAAGTACTGTTGTCCCCATTTTTCGGAACAGACCTCGTGGGCCCAACAATCTTTGCACGATATGACCTGTGACAGCGGGATCGAGAGCACTAAATGGATCATCTAGGACGAGTATCTCGTATTTTGAGTAGACCGCTCTAGCAAGAGCCTTTAATGCTTTTGTCAGAAAAATATTTTGCAAATGAGGAGCGGCCAAAAAGGTAGAGAAAGCCCATACTATGCGTTGTTTTTGCCCTCCTGACAAGTTCATCCCATTGTTCTCGATCAGTGCCAAATCACCACCGACAAAAGAGTCGAAGTCAGACACTAGACCGCATGCTTCGATCACCGCATTGTACCAATCGATATCTAGGTCGAGCAGGTGCCCAGATATAGCTTCGCGAATAGCGACGCTAGGTAGCCATGGAGCTTGAGCACAATATGCAATCTTCCTTGAAGATACAGAGATAGATCCTTTGGTTGGAGTGGTTTCTCCCAGAATGGTCATCGCTAATGTTGTTTTGCCGCTTCCAACAGTACCAGCACAGATCAAAATCTCGCTGCGATCGAGAGCTTGGGAGACATCAAGAAGAATAGGACTGGCTAATGAGGAAGGTTGGATTGTTATGTCTTGAAGTGTAGCCAATTGTTCAATGTTATCGTTTGGAGAGTACTCCCGCGAGTCTTGAATAGACGGCTGGCTGATATAAGTCTGGACACGATCGAAGTTTGACATTATAGAAATAGCTTGTGGAATGAGAGTCATGACCATGTTAGCTGGATGTGTGACCATAGCTAGTAGAGCAAGAGATGTGAATATTTGATCGGCCTGCAATCGATCGCTTTTCGAAGACATAGCGAAGAGGATTAGAGTCAAGACTGGAGCGAGGATTCCAAGTGCATTTGCTTGGATAAGAAGTTAGCACCAACGACTACATATCCGTCCGTTCGAATCAATACATACCACTTGCATTGTAGGCGACTAGGATCCACCTGAAAGGCTTTGATATTTGAATCTCCTCACTTCGTAGACGTAAAATCTGAGACTGGACTGCGTCTTCCATGCCCATTATCTTCAGACTCTTGATTCCCTCCAAAGTTGAAGTTGTTGCAGCAATACGGCTTTGTGTTGCCTCGTTCCAGGCTTTTTGTCGGTTCTCCAGGTGCTTTGCGACATACGCGCTCATCCGCGAACATGCTACGAACAGCGGTTAGCACTATTTAACTTACAGAATTTCTGACTTGTGCGATACTTGCCGAAGATTATTGCGAATGGTAGAAATGCAAACCATTGGATACGAGAGGCCAACAGCGTTGTCCCAATAACAACTTCCACAAGCCGGGCCCAAGTCTCGTGGAAGGTCTCGCCAACAGACTCAACGCTGTCAATATCAGAAGTGATCAATGTCAATGTGGACGAACCCTGAGACCTGTCATGCGTCAAATTAAGAGATGTGTGGTGAATTAGACCGATCAGTGCTCCCCGGACCATCACGCGTAGCCTGTTGATCCGACTTCGGTAGACTGCCGTTGATACCTGAATAGTCGCGGGTCAGATTGGTGGAGAGGGCAAATGACTTTTGAGTACCGTACCGCTATCCCCATATACACAGTTGTAGCAAAGAGCAGCAACCGAGAGCCACTATTTGCGCCCAGAATGGTGTCCGAGGTGCCGGTGCCATTGACAAACTTTATCGCAACTCCAATGAAAATGGGTTGGAGATATGTGAAGAGAATTAGGAATAAACGTGGTAGCATGGGTGATAGTAATGCACCCTTCAGACACTTGGCTAACGCATATGGAAGCTTCCATCTTGTGTGGACGTGAGCTAAACTGCACCTTAGCATTGCACAGCGTTCCCGAAAGAAGAACAAAGGGAAAACCCGGTTAACCTACATTCTGCGGCCCAGGATTCCAGAATTTGTCTTCGTAGCCTCTTTGACGAAAGATGTCCGTCAATCTCGGGCAAATGAGAAACGCTCAGCCTGGCGCTATACCCCTCCCTTAACACTGGATGTAACCACCAGAAGAAGACTTGACCAAGGAGCCCCGCTGCTTCCTCTGGCGTAGAACCAGATTCTTGGTCACGATATGAGAAGTGGCCCCTGGTTCGTAGACCCCAGGCCAGCCAGATACTCTCCAACAAAGCCCTAGATTTGATCAAGTAACAAGCCCCGATACTTGAGCTTGCGATTACTCGCAATTCCAAAAGATCTCTTGTTAGAGAGCATGCGAGGTAAACTAAAATAATGCCTGATGGGCTGATCGATCTTTTTTGTTCCAGAATCGATAGCGAAACAGCTGCAGTTGCCACTATCAGGACTAAGGTAGAGTCCACAAGAATGGCAAGGCTTGCATCGGGATGATCGCTTAACAGAAAGGACCTAAAACAAGCCGAGTGGATCGCAAGGAAAACAGTGGGAAAGGTCTATGGTAAGTCAATAATAGGTAGAGACAAATGGTTTTCTGGAAAATAGCAACCAACCAGTTTCTTTTTGTTCTGCGAGATACCCAGGTTCGTATTGGACAGTCGACAATAACGGATTTGTTGGAACAAACGAAAAAGCAAGATGAGCGACAGCGCGATTGATCCAGATATGCCGTTTGACGGAATTTGGAGGGTCATGGTCATTGACTTTAAGGCTTAGCAACCTACTTTCGCGTTTCCTCGTGTTTCGTTAGATGTTATGTGGAGAGGTGCCAAAGATATGGACAAACAAATTGCTCAGCTAGTTAGACAAGGCTAAGGAAACAAAAATGCCGACTCTGTTGTTTTCCTGATTTTATTTGGCCATTTCCGCTTGTTGCTTATTTAGATTCAAATTGAGCTTCCATGCTCACTCCGAAAGAGGATCTTCTGGACAGTCAGCAAACATGAACCCTGAAAAACCCCTCGGCTACTCCGTACTAAAATGTCTCACATTGGTTAGGAGTTGGTGAGATTTCGTGGCTAGCGTCAGGTGACGAAAACAAGCACAAATTAAACGCCATCGTGTGCCTTATCTACTAATGATCCGTTACAAAAGGACCCCAGTCTATAAATATCCTCAAACCACAATCTTGGCTAACGACAGCACTCAGCCGCATATACTGGGTTTGTCCTTGACGGCATAAGACTAGCGATCTGATTTATCTAGCTCAATACGATATAAAAGACGCTATATGTAAAATAACTCTGACATATTTTAGATGTCTTCTAGCGCGAAAGAGAGAAGCTAACATGAATGACGAATCTCATGCTGGTAGCCTAGGGCCATAATTTTTGATAGCATCCCCCAGAGCTCTTACCCTCTCTCTCTCTCTTCCTTCATTCCTTCCTTCCCTGTCCATTCAATAGCCGATCATTGAGCTATATTGTAGATATCTTTCGCATTAGCTGTACCAGCTTGTGGCTTAGGGATTACACAAAGTCGGAAAGGCTGGATTAAAGAGAGAGTAGGTCGAAAACAACAGTGGAATTCATTAAAACTAGATAAAGGTTATTTGCGGGTCTTCTTAGTAGAAGATATCAAAAGCAATATGAGTATGAAGCAACGCTCGCCCGATGCAATATCCGGTCCCTGATAGAAAGTAAAGTGAGATGACTCAAAATGGGGAAACAAAAGCAAAACGTATATGAAAATGCAGGCACCTGTGCGTTTTTCCCTCCGACAGGAGCGTGATTTGAAGCAGCTGGTAGGGTTCCTATGTTGCTTGAACATTAGAGAATAAGGATATGGTCATGTCACTCGCCTCGTGAAAAGAAAATCAAAACTTTTGAATCGCCAAACCGATGAGATAGGAGAAAAGAAAGACAGCGAAGAGGAACAAATGTCCCAACACGCGCGAAGAAAGTCGCCTTGTCGAGAAAACACTCGATGAGTAAATCGTGAAAACCACTGAACCTCAGATGCGCAATTATTGACCATCTTCAACAGATGATCGACGCTTTATCCGTGCGAGCAGTGTCAATCCTCGTCATCGAAATCCCAGTATTTCGGGACGGGATAGGCTCGAGAGCATCATCACCATTCGCAAGGCGCTCCTCCCTCTCCAACTCCAACCTCTCAGCCTCCTTAATGCGCTTTAGCTCCTGACAGAACTTGCTGTTTGCTCTAATGCGGTCACCGTAGCGAATAAATGCAAACGGAATTACAGAGACGCCCAGACTAATGAAAGCAATCAAACTGCAAGCCCAAGCCACTCCGAGCCGATTAAACATCGGCTTAGCCGCGAGCGGGAGCACAGCTCCAAAGATACTCCGTGTGCAGCTTGCGGCGGACTGTGCGCTGGCAGAGAGAGTCTCGTAGGCGTCGGTCAGGTAGTTCAACATAGCCATGAAAATCAACAGGTAGCCCATTCCGAACGGGATGCCGGAGAGGAAGGGGACGACCCAGTGGATGTTCGGCGAAGCTGTCCAGCCTACCCAGAAGAGGGAGATCACGTATAGGGGTCCGCCGATGCAGGCGAGGGGGAGTCTGCGATATTCCTCGATAAAGGCCCAGCTGGCGTTGCGGGCCTTTGCTCGAGCTAGGAAGCCATCGTACCATAGGAAGACGAAACAGGCAAGAACGGCGCCGATGCCGACTGTTGTGTGGAAGAAAATCAGAATTCACTCATTTTTAGTTTAGAGAAAGGAAGTTGGGGTAGACTTACTAGGCAGAAACATCAAGCCAGACACACCAGGGCTCATTTTGTAGATATCTGCATAGTGTTTGTTAGTGTTCTGTCTCCAACAAGGTTATGCGTAAGCTAGCTGGGATAGGTCACCGACCCTGGAAGATAATTGGATACGCCTCAAAGTAGAGGTAGAAGATCGCATATGCCAGAGCAAGGTACAGCGAACTCAGAGAGACGATATACTCATGAATAAGCATACGGAAGGGTCGTGATATCGTGATGAGAAGCATTTCTCGTAGATTGCGACTCTGAATCTCCAATGGCGATACAATGCTTGAATTCCCGGTGTCTTTGCGTAGCTTCTCCGCACGACGCTTCAGAATGACCGGCGCATATGTTTCAGGCATGAAGATAATCAACGGCAAGGTAGCACCTGCCAGGATAAGTCCAATCCAAAAACACCAACGCCAGTCAACAACTGCCACGAAGCCAGATACCCAAGGTCCGATAATTGGCCCGAAGGTTGTACACTGTTAACAAATTAGCCGTTGGACCCAAGAACTCTAGTTAAATGTATGCGGCAAAACTTACAGCCATGAAATAAGCCATCAGGCGACCTCGCAGTGTGGGATCATCATGGACATCAGCAAACAATCCGCCGACAGTAGCAATGGGCGCCGAGGCAACCATTCCATTGAATAATCGGAAGACAAGCAGAGATTCATATGAATCTGCGACAGCGCACGCCAGCGTGAATATCATGAATACAACAAAAGAGATGAGCAAAGGAGGCTTCCGGCCAAAATACTCGGAGCTAGGACCCCATAACAATGGTCCTACAACATAGCCGATGAGAAAGATGGAGATAGGCAAGACGAGCATTGTTTCGTTGGTGATGTTAAACTCTTCGGCAATTTGGGGGATGGCGTTGCTACAAATTGACGAGCCGATAGTACTGTTCATGACCTGCATGATACCAGCTGCGAGAACAAGGAACTTCCTCCTCTGTCGGACACATCAGTACTCTTTCCTTCGCCTTGCTTCTTCGTGTCAGGTAATATCCCACATACCGTTCTCCAGTTAACTGGGTTTTCCGGGTCGTTAGGCCCGAATGAAACAATAGTTTTGGAGGCCACTCGGCGGAATCTAGCATATGAAGGGTTTCCATAGCGTTCTTGGATGGGTTCATGGTCAACTTCCGAGTCTTGGTCTTCAGAATCATGGGAGTGACGTGACTCATGAGATGGAGCCACCGCGTGCTCTGTACAACAGTTTCAGTATTTTGAACTCTTAAGATACAATGGAGAAAGCATCAGCAAAGAATATAGGTGACTGACCTGTTGCTGACATGACCTTTTCTACATTTCCTTCGGTAGCCGCATGATCCGACATCTTGGCGATCTTGGCTCGACAAAATGGAAGGTCTATACGCTAGGTGAAGATCTAGGCGGGACGCAAGAGTTATAAAGAATTCAAAGTTGAAAAAAGCCCATCCCCACACAGTGGCAGTGGATATTTGACTCAGGCAGATAAAAGTTTGTTTAATGTGGATTCGACCCCACACCCATAGAGCAATCTCTGACTGTACGCCCTTACTTTGACAAATCAACTCAAGGACGCGAAATGAGTTGGGAAAATATAGCAGAGACTAGCCTTCCCTGTCAAAATAGGCATTTGGTGGTGTGGATCAATAGATCTGGCTCGGGTAGGACGGCTTTTTCCCAACTTGTTTGGGCGAAAAACAGCAGCCAAGAACCTGCGGATTGCTAAACCGAAAATTTTAGTCTATGAAATATCACATGGAATCTCGCATAGAAGACCGATTATCACAATCCTTGACAGACTAAGACATGTCGCTTGCGAAACTACGAAGGCCCATGCAGATCTTGAAGCAAATATCTCGACCGCATGCATCTTTCGTCATTTGAATGTTGAATTCTTCAATGTGTGATGAAGGGCGAAGACCCTGCCGATCAATCGATTGGCCTTGCATTAGCAATTGCGCCAGATAGTTTCCCTGTCATGTAAGTGAGGACCAATGACGCAAGCTCGATTGGGCTGACGAGTACTTGTTCCCATGATACGTGTGATTTGCGTAGTGGACTCGTTAACCCGATCCAGCTATATCCGATTTTTAATATGAGGAAGCTCTTTGTAGCGGAGACGCCAATGCTGGGCACAACGGGAACGGAGTATTCCACACATCGGGGGCTCAACTTAGAAAGTACATATCTCGTTCTCGAGGGATGCACATAGAGTAAATGAATGATTCCGTTTCGGGGGTATGGTGTCTCTTCCGATATGTAGGCCTCAACTTGTTTCTCGGAGATTGGGCTGATGTCGGCTAAGCTAAAATTCCCCGGTGTCGTTTCCGGTTGCGAGCTGACGGCTTCGGCTTTCTAGCCGATCTGCCCTGACCGCCCAAAGATCATGAGAACACAATCTTGAAAGAGCCCGGAGGAGACACCTGCAGCTAAAAGGGCCCCACAAACAGTATTCTTTGGAAAGAAATTGACTGACGTGTGTATGTGTGGAGATCGAATATTTTTTTCAAGTGGCAGGGCATTCCGGAGTTAAAGTGGCAGGGGGTTCCGACACACCCCTGGACGTCATCATATCATGCCTCAGGCATTAAGTTGATGTACACAGGCAACCAGGCACACCCGACACTAAGAATGTTTGACTCAATGTTAGAATTATACATTTATAGGGGAGATGAATGTATTAGCATCATCATCGCTAATATGTGTCTTCAACGTTCACACGATGACACAACATTACGCCAACCTGTGAGATAGTAAAGTTGACGTCGCTACTCAGGAACTTCCCTTTCGTTTGGTGAACTTGAAGGAGCTACTTTGAGGCAAGTCTACGCAACTAGATTGAGACAAGATCTCTGCCGTCGAATTTGAGTAATCAAAAGTCGTCAATTGTCAAATGTGCATACGTACTCCATACATATGTACCTATCCCTTGCGCACCTGCAAGACATCGAGGGAAGAAGGCTACAAATGGAGCCTCAAAATCAATGGATTTTTTTCAACTCTACTCAATTCTGGTAGCAATGAATTATAACTTCATCCCCAACATACATAAGTATCAAATATTAAAGCTTAATATAAATGAGTGTCTATCCACGGCTAACCACAGGGATATTCTGTCACATAAACTCCTAGAAGCTGTATATATCATCATTGCTAATATGAAATGACTAGTTAGTATCTCAATTTTTTTTTCTGGACACTGAAACCCCAGGTCTTGATGTATGGAACTTACAAAGGCCGATTGATTTCATTTCTCCCGTCTGCTTGAGAGTTCACCCAGACACTAACACTCATAGCGGCGACTAGGAAAACTCCATAGCCGCAGTTATTAATGAGCACCGTCTCATCTCGCCAGTTAAGAATATCTGTCCACAATTCCCCGGCATGTCTGTGACCAACGAACATGCGCTTGTAGGACGCGCCACTATTGCTGAGGATACATGCAAGGCCGAATGGGTGTTTATAGCTCCCGTAGCGCACAAATCCTGTATAGATGTCAGAACTAACAATTCACATCCAAGAAAACTATACTAACCAATGCAGTTCCGTCTATTGAAGTAGTCTCGTTGTTCGCCATGTGCATATAGCTTTCGAGCTCGCGTGAGTATGGGAAGCGTTCCGCTGCATGCTGGCCCAGGTTGGGCCTCGGGTCCACCATTAATTCCATAGAGGTCTCCATAGAAAATGCATGGCTGCCCTTGGCTTCGAAGGAGGATTAAAGAGTATGCGAGAGGTTTGAAAAAGGGCGCAATGATAGTCTGTCAGGAACTTAAGTTCTCATCCACCTTCCAGGACGGTATAATGTTGCAAGTTGGGTGCATCTCACCTCTAATGATTGTCCAGGTTGCTGAGATTGTAAGCTTCAGTAACATGACAGAAACGGTCTTCAACATACTGTATCATGATTTCCAACAAAAGTCTGACGGTGGAAGTGACGTTAGTGGTAAACATTTCCCACAAGATAGTTGAGTCTTACTACTGCATGCGACGACATCTGCTCTACTAACGTGCCATTAAAAATATTTCGTAGATCACCACCTGCCATCTTGGAGACAGCTGCAAATCGGCCCAGCAGTGGCACATCGAACAAGGAGACCCCATAATCCATTAGTTTAAGATACCCCAGGAGTAGATCCACCTCTCCTCTCCAGTACTCTGCGAGTAATAAGTAATTAGCACCAACCGTATTACGCAAATGTGTCACAAAATCTTTCTGAAAAGAGGCGGAGTAATGCTTTGCTGCATCTATTCGCATCCCACTGATTGGTAATTCGGTGCCAATCCACTCTCCCCATTTCAATATATCAGCTCGAACTTCTGGATGGGAATGGTCGAGATCGGCGAACATCAGGTAGTCGTAATTTCCGAGCTCATCACTCACATCCTTCGCCCAGTCCTTGTTCGGTCCCTGTATCTTATATATTGCATGCTGCCGGGTCGCATCGTCCCAGTCTACACCGGTAAAATGTTGCCAGTGATACTTCATGGAGCTGTACTTCTCACCACGTCCCGGAAAGTCAAAACCGACCCAACCAGAGATGGTCAGAGGTGGAGATATTTCAGTGACCCGATCTGCAAAATTTTTGACATCGATAAGCACTCTGGTCTTCCCTGTGTCACCGGGGAAATAACCACCTTCTAGGTCCATCTTGATGACTGTAACCTTCTCAGTTGAATCTGCCCCGGCTTTCTGGTTCAACACAGTATCCCAGTAAATCCCAATGTTCATATCTTGTGCAGCCCGTACCAAGCTCTGCAGGTCCTCCTTCGGGCCCCATCGCGTGGCTCTGGTACCCTTCTGGTCGAATTCCCCGAGATCATACAGATCGTAGATGTCGTACCCAATTCCAGATGGGTTCATCCCCTTGCACCCAGGCGGAATCCAGATATTGTCGACTCCGATGTCTTTCAGATCGGGGATTGCCTTGCGGAGGCGCTTCCAATGGCGTTGGTCGGCTGGCACGTGCCATTCGAAACCCTGCATCATGAGTGTGTTTTCGGGGGAGACCACGACTGCTTTTCATCAAGTCCGACAGCATCTACTCGATATCGAGACGGTTAGCTCATAGTAGGAAATACATGGAGATAAGGGATTTAAGAACCCTCGATCTCTCGCCACTTCTTGGCCCCTCTCTGGATCTTCAAACAACAGCTTAGGAATGACAGCATTTGGTCGGTGCGTGCCTCTCTATCGCGAAGATGGCTGTGGTAACTTGGCTATGGACCACTTATGGTCTCAGAGGTGTAGAGAGAAGAAATAATGGCATCCCGCAATCCTCAAATATACCATGGTCTCCAAAAATCAGGGCTGGGTGGAACTGACGAGTGACACTGACACACCCTGCTGGGCGAGATACACTGGATGGTAAAGATTCAAAAACCTGCACGTTGAGTTGGAAAAGCAAACTAAATTTGGTTTTGAGAGATAAGATAAATCTTTAAATTAACATCTACTAATTGATATGAACACAAATTAATATTTCCGTCTGCTTCATAGAGGTTTATTTGGGTAGGCTGTCGCGACTGCACTGTGGCAACATCTAGGACACGTCCACCCCCCAGTGAGCTTTGTACAAATAGTCAATGCGATGAATCAGTGTCACGAATCTTTGACGCTTCAATATCGGGCTACAATAAATATAGGTAGAGCAAAGAAAGTCTGTACTATATTGTACAGTACAAATATCTCGGATCGTTGGAACGGAACCAAGTACAAATGTAGCCAATCACACAACTTGTTAGGGGTGACTAACAGAGGCTTGGCTATAGGGATTGATTCGTGGAAAAGCAGGCTGAGAGCTGTAAATGACTAACGATAGCGCTCTTCCAAGGTTCCCAAGGCTGGAAATCCCTCAAAAGTAGCGGTCTCGGCGTGATAACAACATTTGAATGGTAACCAATTGTAAATATGTGTCCACAGTGGGGATGTGGCTCGTGCGGGGCGGACTATTGTTGCGGCCAACTGACCCTTTTCATTATTGTTTATGCACATTACTTAAAACAGACAGCTATAGGTAGAGATCTTTCATGTTGTATATTGACAAAGCTGTGATATAATTCTTCATGCCTCATGTCTCACTTCTCAATCTCCTCCATAGTCCGCTGCGCATCCCTTGCTGCGGTTCTCACATCATTTCCAATCTCTTCTAGTATAGCCAACTCCCCAAATCTCTCCTTCCAAAACTGCCACCTCTCTTTACAAAACCCATGTTGACCTTTCCAGAGCGGGCCTCCTTTCCCGAGAGCACCATCAAACCCTTCATTCCACTGATAGATATCTGCCCCAAGAATACTGATCCACGCAGCAGCAGCGGGAATCAATCCTTCTAGTTTCCCCATAGATTTTTCTGTCGGTGATTCCAGTGCCTCGCGCAGGGTAATCAGCGCAAACCAGGAGTATGCAAAGACAGGTACTTTTGTCGCCATTAACTGTGCGGTGAATCTGTCCCGGTTGATAATTCGCGAGATTGCGCTTTGACGAGAGTCAGGGGGTCCAGCCGGTACGGATGCATTCCACTCATCGCGGAATTGCCAGCCAAGCATTGGCAGATCTTTCCAGACTTGCATATCGTGAAGCAAAACGGAATCTCCGTTTGATGTTTTTGCGTTGGGGAGTTTTGAGAGCTGGACTAGCACATTGACGAGTTTATCATGGTGATCGGGGAAGTCGTATGCACACTTGAATATCAAGCTCCATAGGCTGGTGATTCCCCCCTCGAGATCTGAGTCGTCTGCCAAGGAGATGGAGGCCAAATATTCAGCGGCTTGCTGTGCAGATATACTGTCGCTGAAGAGGTCTTGCAGAATCGCAAATCGAGGGGCAAAAGTATCTTCTGTGATAGCGACCATTTTCGGGGATGATTGATCACAAATAGGCGTTCGTATATGATAAAGGGCAGGTGCAGTGATGTTGTAATTCTCTAAATTCGAGTTCCAGGGAATTAATAGTCTCTTATCACTCGGCGTGCATATTGGTCACCTCGAAGCTCTGTAGTATCCCATAGTGGCCTCGTGGCCTTTATCTGCTGATCTCATTGGTTCTGATTCCAAGGTTGCATAGGTACATCCATAGCTTCACCTAAAATTCGATAGCCTTGAGTACACTAAGCCAGGGTCCTACGGCAGTATTTTGTCATAATGACATGCAGTTTTGAAATCCCTCGGTTTTTTTTTGGAAATCAACTTAACTTTGTTATATTTGTACATCGGTTTCACCTACAGCCCTTGCTTTGCATCCAATCAATAAGATAGATAACTTCAACCACAAGATAACGTATCAAATTTTAATTGTATGATGACTTATAAAATTCCCGATCATGTTCTGCTAGGCGATAGTCCAAATTATGGCTATATAACTCATGTAGGTCGAAGGTTGTATACCATGATGTATAGATAATATAACTCAATGGCCGCAAATAACTACCTTCACATGTCAGATTAATACGTGTCCACTGTGACGTAGGGAGAGAGATGTGGCTGATGCGGACAATCTCCCAGTTCCAACGTGGGTCTGATATTGCAATGTGATTTTGTTTGTATGTACTCCGTAGCATACAGTGCAATGTGCTCTATACCAACACTTCACCAATTCTATTAAGATGAACGATGACCCTTAAAAATAGCTTGGAATGCGCCCCTATCAAATCCCTTTGCGGTTCCTCATCCCGCCTATTTCCGGCAACGGGTTCCAACCACCAACATCCGGGATGACGTCTAACAGCCAACCTCAACCTTCAAGTTAAGGGTTTGATATAAGTGTATGAATATAAAACACATAACAATTGACTATGTAAAAAGGATTGCGAATAAAACGCTATGCGGTTGACCGGGCGATCGGAGTTTAGTGTGGCTACCGAGTGGCTCCCGCATTGGCCGCGAAAAGTTTTCGGGTTCGGCGGCCCCATCCCTTTCAAATCCTTTCTTCTTCTCTTCCACTCCCAAAGGCTTCAATTGCATCCCATCCTCTCCTCTCTTTTTAACGTTTTTCTTTACGTTATTTCACATCCATCAAAATGGCCGCCCCTACCGCCCCCAAGGAGGAGATGAGCGCTCTCAGCCTCGTATGTTTTGAAACCGAAACTCCATGCTTCAAAACTGACTCGATTCTTGCTTCCAGTACTCTCGCTTCGCTTTCGCCGGTGCCATGTGCTGCGCTATCACCCACGGTGCTGCCACTCCTCTCGATGTGTAAGTTTCTGAAACTATTGCTAGTGCGCGAACAAGAATTTCCGCTCATACCCGGTCCTCCACAGCGTCAAGACCCGTATCCAGCTTGACCCCGTCACCTACAACCGCGGTATGCTCGGTGGTTTCCGCCAGGTCATCCAGAACGAGGGTGCTGGCGCTCTCCTGACTGGTTTCGGTCCTACCGCCGCCGGTTACTTCCTCCAGGGTGCCTTCAAGTTCGGTGGATACGAGTTCTTCAAGCAGCAGTCCATCAACGCCCTTGGCTACGAGACTGCCAAGAACAACCGCACCGCTGTCTACCTCGCCTCCGCCGGTGCCGCTGAGTTCATTGCTGATATCGCCCTGTGCCCTCTCGAGGCCACCCGTATCCGTCTTGTCTCCCAGCCTACCTTCGCCAGCGGTCTCCTCCCTGCCATGACCCGCATCCTGAAGGAGGAGGGCATCGGTGCCTTCTACTCTGGATTCGGACCCATCCTGTTCAAGCAGTAAGTTTCTGTTTTTCCCTCGTTCGATTTATACCCCATGAAATTCCCACTAACTCGAACTCCCCACAGGGTCCCCTACACCATGGCCAAGTTCGTCGTCTTCGAGAAGGTCTCCGAGGCCATCCTCGCCAAGGTCAACAAGGAGACTCTCTCCGACGGTGCCAAGACCGGTATCAACCTCGGCTCCGGTCTCATCGCCGGTCTCGCCGCCGCCATCATCTCCCAGCCCGCCGACACCATGCTCTCCAAGATCAACAAGACCCAGGGTGCTCCTGGTGAGGGTACCGTCACCCGTCTGATCAAGATCGCCAAGGAGCTCGGTATCCGTGGCTCTTACGGTGGTATCGGTGCCCGTCTCTTCATGGTTGGCTCCATCACTGCCGGTCAGTTCGCCATCTACGGTGACATCAAGCGCATGCTCGGTGCCACTGGCGGTGTTGAGATCGGTAAATAAATGACTCGAGTCTAATATGCTCGGGAGGATTATAGAGACTACCCTTAGAATTATTTTTGTTTTACGCCTTGTCCATCCCCCACACACGATGTACAATATTTCTGTCTCAGTTTCCTTTCAAGAACAAGCTCGCCATTTTGTCACATTTACAATTATTTCCACTTCTTTCGTAAAGTAACCGTCTTTAGTCATTGATTACGTATTGATGCCTTGGCACCTGGGCAATCATATGCCCAGGTGTATTTTTCTAGTCTTGAGAGGGCCTGTGCCACCACAATATACGACACTGCTTCGAGGGCTTCTATCTAGAAGGGGCTTTTGTGATGGTTCGGCCGATTCTTTCGGATGCCAATGCACTTGAATAGAATAGTAGCTAGGCGTTTGAGGAAAACGAGTTGTGGAGGGCTTGGTGGCATTTTGGTTGAGGCTAGAGTCCGTTAGGACGATCTCCGATATATTCATGTCCAGTCCTGACAGTTTCTAAATTTGGAGGCAGTGGCTTTTTGTCTGTGCTTTCATATCGAAATATAAGATATCGTTCGTTTATATTTGAGTATTGTTAGAAGACATCCGCAACATAATGACATTGATCCTAAAGTTCCGACGCCGAATTCAGAATTCATAGCATATAATCGTTGGTTACTTAAATGTTTCTATGAGATGGGAACTATCTATAACTAGGCGTCCGGATCCATATCTGGAAACATGACCCCCAGTGTTCCCAAAAGGACACCTAGGAATGATGTCTGTATCCTTGGTGCAGCGCTGCACCAAGGATACAAGATCATTCATTTCAATTTTTCTTCGCTTCAAACAGAGGCTTGAGTGGACCTCGGGCATTTTCTGTCCAATATCAAATAGGGATTTTTCCTAGCTTCCGCTATTGGAAGTGCCATGAGTTGCTGTAAATTGATTTGGTCAGGACGACCTTGAAACCTGGAAATTCTTTTGGTCTTGTCCATACCCAACACACGATGTACAATGACTATTTTGTTCCAGTTTCGTTTCAAGAACAAGCTCGCCATTTTGTTACATTTCCGTTTTTGTCGTAAAGTATCATTGTGTTAATCTAGATTATGTATTGCCGCCTTAGGTGCAAGCAAGTTGAATTTCAAGAGGGAGGCTGAGAGATCATGGCACTAATACCCGTGAGGGCAGCAATAATACTAGACCTGACACCGGCCATCTCGTGCTGGGAGGAGTTTTTGTATTGACCTGGAAAGGGTGGAGTATAAGGTCTTCCGGAACAGACAGAGCTGGAGAGACAAAGAGGAACAAATAAAAATAACATCGCTGCCAAACGAACGGCGACCTAAAAAAAAAAAAAATTATTTTTTTGAGGAGAGAGACGTATATATAAGGAAAGTCCAGTGGTTAGCGGCGCCTCGTCGCTTATACAGCGCCATGTCGCCAGCTTGACCATAGGCCCAATCCCCAGGTGGCTTAGGCATGCACGCTTCAATTTAAGTTCAAAATAGGACAAACAGACACAAATATCACATTGCACTACTTCAAACAGCACTACAAGGCAATATCCCTCACAGAGAATCCATTCACCCCGAGACCATCCTCCTTCTCTACCACAAAGGAATGGTATCCGGTATAATACGCATATCCCTCAACACACACTCGAACAATATTTTGGTCTGCTCCACCTGTGCCAGCATCAAAGACAGACCCAACAAATCCAGAAAGACCTCTATATGTACGAGTTACTAAAGAGTTATAGATCCTCTTCTCGCCCGCTGGCAAAGACCCTTTGGCATGTGCAAGAGCCACCCTCGCAGCGACACAGCCTCCAGTGGGAGACCGGTCGATCTGCTGGTTCGCAAAGAAATAGAGGCCCGTCTCTTCACCACTAGCCTCTAGCTGCGCACGGGCAGCCGCCGTCCCTTCCGGGGCACTAACATGTCCCAGTCGTGTATCCGTGATCATAATCCCGTACAATACCCCCTCCTCAGCAGTCCGAATATCCCGAGTGAGATGTTTCAAATCCGGGTTGGTAACCACCGCCTCCTTGAGCAACTTCGTCGCATGGTCCATCTCCTGCAACTTAACTTGACCGAGTCCACTAGGGAAGCCCAATTCCTCGGCACTAATCATACAATAGTACGCACCCCCATAAGCAAAGTCTGCCGTAACAGTAGTCTTGCCCTGAAGCTCAGCCCAGCGATACTTCTCAGGAACCGGGATCTGAAAGGAGATACCTGTAGCGAACGACGGCACAGACACAAACGAAACAGGACGCGACGCATCCGACTTCCCAGATGCCAAGGTGGGGACGGTAACCTCGACCACTCCACAGGGAACATGCAAATTAAGAGTCGTCGTCCGGGACACGGGGTCATATTTCAATTCCTTGCGACGAGCAAATACCTTCTCGTCAACATCGACAAGGAACCGACCCAGCGCGATCGTCGCGTGTCCGCACATGGTCGAGAACCCTTCATTGTGCATGAACAGAACGCCCATATGGGCTTTTCCGGAGGCGACGAGCTCAGTCTCCGGGCGTAGGATTGCGCCATACATGTCATAGTGGCCGCGCGGTTCGAGCATGAGAACGCGGCGGAACTCGTCGAATTGGGATTTTGCTTGCGCTCTTTGCTCCAGGAGTGTACCTGTAAGTGGTGGGATGCCGTTCCAGATAATCCGTGTTGGCTCTCCTGCTGTGTGCATTTCGACGCAGGTTATCGGCCTGATGGGGCCTGGGGCTTCGAGGGGTTGTGGGATTTCCATGTTGTGGGGATGGGGATGGGGATGGGGATGTCGGAGCTAGGAAGGGATTTTGAAATTTATGTTTGTCTGGATGTAATGATTTGCTCCGCGATGCGAACTGGCACTGATTTAATATGGACAGTCCCCCGACGTCGGAAGGCGGGCCCGAGAATTTAGATAACGCCTTTGCCCGAACAGGTAGGTGGGAGCTTGTCAATATAAGGGCGTGGGCACCAATAATCGTTCATGGCTTGTGTTTTTCTATTTATAGGTACTTTCTTGCTAAGCATGTCGATATACAATGTTACATGTCTTGATTGTTACATGCATAGTCTTCTGTTTGTTTCTTGGGAAGTCAGTTGGTGGAGCGGGAGGGGTTCTGTTCAGATCCACTTTGTATCCATCAATCACTAACTAGCTCATGGGTATGTAGCATCCTTTCTGGAACGATGATGAATACAATAAAAGCCCAAGGTGAATGAGATTAGAATCGAGTCAACAGGTGAGTTAACCATTTAATATTGCGCTTTTCTTATTGTTATGCCGCAAAGGCCCTCGAATGTCGACACAGTTCGATTTTTTTGGGTAACGACATCGAGAGAAACGAAGCTATATGCCTATCTCATACCTTTTGGGCGAAATCAAAGATATACTTAAATGGTCCTTTTAGGTGATACATCTCTTCTAGCCCTCTAGCTCTGTGAAATAATTCGTTGTCATTGGATATAGAGTAGAGAAAGCAGACTGGGTACGAGCCTGTCTTTTAGGGATGCGGTATTTGCGAAAAGCTAGTATTTAGTGGCACATCGAAAGTGCTGCAATAACGTTCTATTACAACAATCAGCTCACGGTATAGTTTCTGGAAGTTCGACTATAACAGAACATATCATCACCCACCACCCACCCCCATACCACCACCACCACTAGGCGATGCAATATCAAGCTCACGTTTAGTTTTGGTATATTCCCCATATCTGAACATGATGAAATATCTCACTCCATAATATTCGAGTTTCTTGCTATTGGGAACTGAACAATCGCCCCAAAAACTAAGAGCCACTTACTCACCCAACACCACACACACATGAATGATGATGGCCCTACGATGTAGTTAAACCGTTCTAACCACATCTCGAGCAACAAGTAAGCAAAAAGAAAGGCAAAAGGGCAAAAAGATTGACCGACGCAGGGATCGAACCTGCAATCTCTTGATTCGTAGTCAAGCGCCTTGCCATTGGGCCAGCCGGCCACGCTGTTGTGAAATTTTTGGTCTCAATGTGCATCATAAGCGGAGGCAGATTTTTCTAGGGCAAGGACCCACTTAAAAAGTCCGCATCGGGATTTTTGTGCCGTTTTCAACGACAATTATTCTCTCGAGCCATATGTATATCAGGTCAATTCAATTGCAAATGATCAATGCGAAAATAATTTAGTTTTGATGAGTGGGATTATTCTCATGCATCATCCTTGGACTTCCTGCCATCCAAACGCGATACTATTTCCCTCGGACTTTGAGAGAGGAATGGTCTGGTATATATATATATATATATATATTTGTAACGACATTCCCGTACTCGAGATATTTAATTATGATGGAAATATATAGAATATCGGGTTGTGCTGTACGTCTCTTAAGCATCTACGCTACTATCAAAAAAAAGGAAAGAAGAAGAAAAAAAAGCACATATATTTATTTAAATAAATTTTTTGCAGACATCACCCCCTACACCACGACGACCTGATTGGTATACTAACATCACTTTCACAGCTGCCTAGACCCAGCTTTCTATATATCCAATGCTGGGTGCTTTTTAGGACTAATCCCATCGAATAACAAAAACGAATTACACAACCCAAGAAGTCTAATAACATTTCGTTGATAACATATGGACCCATCTATATATTCACCCACCCCTTCTTCATCCGCGTACTTTGAGATATCCGTTTTCTAAACCTCGGGATACTTGAAGCATGTCTATTAATATACTACGCCATGAATAGTCTAATTGGCACACCATTTAGCTCGCGACGATCATGATCGACCGAATGAGGTAGAAACGGCTAAAAAAAAGTACCTTGTTACACACGATGAGTATATTCAGAGTATAAGGAAAGGCAAAAAATGCTCACATGCCGATTTGAACGACAGACCTCGTGATAGACTAGACAATACTAGTCACGCGCTCTACCAACTGAGCTATGCGAGCTGGTTATATTAGAAATTAATTAAATGCAATTAAGACCAAATCAGAGTTTGCATTCAATTAATCCAACCCACCAATATACCATTAGGCTACACTATGCCCGCAGGGAATACAGGATTGATCTATCTATACTGTACGTAGAGATAGACTTTCTTTATAATTTCTTTTTATCTTGTTTCGATTGTTAGCAAGTTTGTAGCCTTAACAATCTAGGTTGCACACTGGGCCTTAGTTACTTTGTGTGGTTTTAAACAGGGTATAACTATATAACTATATAAACCCTACATTGTTAGTTTCAACAATGAACGACCTCTTTTTTTTTTGCTTTCTCCCTTCGTAATATTCACCACGGCAATAACTTCTTATCTCTAATTACTCTTTAACCCTTTCGTATTCCGTACACTACCATTATGTCTGACATGCCCCCTCCTGCTGCCATAGCGGCATTTATTACCGCTTGGCGGGAACTACAATTCCTTTACCAGCCACACCTACATCTACACCCTTCGCGATAGCACCCCCATCAACATTGCCTATCGCACCACAGCCAGAATGCTCACTAGGCTAGCTAACAACTACCCCGTTCTTAGCACTCCGGGAGATAGTTAGCGCTACCCGGCTTGCATACCTTCGGCACCAGCGAGAACACAGACACAGCCAATTTTTCAAGCAGAAGAATTAACACCAATGTGGATTTTTGATTTACATCCTCCGGGTTCATTTGATAAGACATCTCAAATGATATTACAGAACCCATACATACTTGCAGATCTGAAATTATTCATATGAATCAACCCCACCTAACTTTGATTGGCCAATGGGGATTACTGAATGCTTTTTTTCAGGAAAAAAAAAAGCACCATTTTTTAATTGGTTGTGAATCATATATTTTGGAGCGACATGCATTAACATGCTATTCAAACACACTAATTAATGTTCCTTTCACCATAAAGCAGCTTTGTGAATTATCACCAATCAAGGCTCGCATAGCTCAGTTGGTAGAGCGCGTGACTAGTATTGTCTAGTCTATCACGAGGTCTGTCGTTCAAATCGGCATGTGAGCATTTTTTTGCCAACTATTTTAGTTGTTCGCTTGTCATGTCTTTTGGATATCTTTTTATATCTCTTGTTGACAAATGCGCCGAGCACAACGTCATTCGACCAATTCATGATGGGAATGGATCTGGGCAGATAGGCATATAAAAGACAAAACACACCGGAGTATTATATTATGTATAACGCCCCTATCTCATCTATAATCTTTATCCAGGTAGGTAAATCAGGTTATGAAAGTTCTACATTGTTAGCGATAGAAGCCGTATACGTGGCCGACAACTCCTGTAGCCCCTAAAGCAGGTAGTTGATACAGATGAAATACTATTCCAAGGTTTGCAGCGCCTGCTTATCTAGTCATCCAACCACCTTACCTTGGTACGGGTATGATCTACCGGGCCGCCAGTACTCGATTCCATCTAGCTCCTCATTTATCACCTCTTTGATCTGGGCGCCGATAACAAGAGAGAGCCTGTAAGGAACAGGTCTTTCGTCTACCTCTAGAACAACGCCAAGTTTCCTCACCTCCTTGTGATGTTCTTCATTATAGGGGTCCAGTTTTGACAGAAACTGGATCATGTAACTGTGCCAGTAGCCCTCCAGGAATTCCAGCACCGGCAGGCCAAGCTCCTCGAACTTAGCCTCAAGCTCGGATACAAGTCTTTCCAGGTCTTTGAGTCTCTCCTCTTCCTCCTCCAAGATATCGTCGATCTCGCTTTTATCTTTCGATTTTGACCTATGTGGAAAATTCGGGGATATTCCAGTACAGCATATATGGGTCAGACTCAATGCATCAAATGTGAAACATCTGATGAGGACTTGGTCGGCCTTTGGATAATTACTGTGCCACTCGATCAAAATTTTCAGGAGCTGTCGAAGCTTCTCTGCAGGATAAGGAGCGGGGTATATAGAAGGAAGAATGCTGAAAACCTCCCGGAGGGCGACAGATAATGTGGTGCATCCGCCAGGACAGCAAGCGCAAGCACAGGCGTCTCTAACGAAAGGAACCAGGGAGTATTTTCTTTTGTTAAGCAAAAATGTCTGCAGCCAGTAGTCCCAAGTATCTTCATGCTGCTTTGAAAGAAGCTTTATAGTGATACGCTCGCTGAGCAGCTGGGCAACCGTCGCATTTGTCCCCGGTAGCTTCCGTGAAACATCGGCTCCTTTTGAAATGAACCATTTCAGGGCTTTGACAAAGCGCTTGCTGGAGTATGAATTCATAACGATTATTGGTGTCATTCCGGCGGAGCCAAGTGGGGCTACTCCAGGTATACCTGGTAGGTCAACACCATAAAAGCCGGCTTGGTAGAGTTCCTCCATCGTTTCAGCTGAAAGGAGGTCACGATAATGGTACACAGTGACACCGGGGTTGACCGGTCGCAATGAGGAGTCGAGTTTCCTCCCTGTCTCAACTAGAACTGCATATACGTAACCGGCATCGATATCAAGAAGCTCACCTTCTCGAAGCCTGGGGAGTTTATCGGGCGGTAGGTAAGATTGGGCAAGCTCCCACAATCTTTTGCGGCGGCCAGCCAATTCCTTGATCAGGAGAGATCTGAGTGTCGTAGATCTGCAGGTTCCAATATCTCGAGCACTTAGTGTCCACCCATGTTCAAGTAGTTGTTCCGCCGAATGATAGTACCCATCATGGTCGGGATCTGCGTCCTTTATGTTTCCTAGTACACGCTCAAGAGGGAATGTCGAATTTTGCTCATTTGCTCCAGCGTCCAACAACATCCTCACTCCATTGGACCATCCAAATGTAAATTCAAGTATTGAAAAACTGCCGATCTTGGTACTGGGCAAGATACGGCCCGATTCGAGTAAGTCTTCAAGGTCCTTTTCCGATTCCTGGAGGATCATCATTTGGATATCTGGCATTGAGACAGCTGGGGAGAGTTTGTCAGCGGGGCACTTGATAATACCGACTAAGCAGTACACGCACAGTCCTCGTCTCGTGAAAGTAGGTACTTCATGTTTCTTTTTTCAGTGAATGAAATCGAATATGATGCATCGATAATCAGGGGACCACCAGAACTGATAAGCTGTGTTGCCAATGCGTATTCTTCCTCTTGAAATAGTATTCGATCACAAAGGCTCCTCAAAATCCCCCGAGAATTGTCTGGCTTGGAACCGCAGTGTAATAGGAACCTGACAAGTTTGTGGAGTCCTGGGACCAAATCCCGCCGGTCTTCCAGTTGAGTGACATACTTAAAAAGCTGTCTCTAGTTAGCTTTGCTGGAAATTATATTAGGCAAACATACATCCACAAACGAGACCGGACCGTCCAAGGACATGTTGAAAATTTTATCAGAAGGTGTGGCCCTTCCTTCACTGAATGCTTGTTGGAACAGACAAATGATATCGTCACATGTCTGATTAAATTCGCGACGCGGAGGCGATTGGAAAGCCTCACTACCCCATTTATTACGCAGGCCATATGACCAATCATCATCGGCGCGTAAAAATTGCATGTGTAACGTGGGCGCAATTGAAAAACCCCCGGCCCCTGTTGACATCGAAAACGATGCAGTAATGACAAATCGAAGCAGGCGGCTGTAATAGACGTACGGTCTAGCAACAGCGTTTGACTTTTCAGGTCGTGGAAATATTGCCGAGCCAGTTCCCTTCGTACTCCATGGTTTTATTACCGAACTTGCTTTTGCAAATGGCGGCTGTTGGTAGCTATGGTCGCAGCATGACCGAATCAGGCCCGGAGGGGGCTTGTTCCCAGCAGTTACCATGAGACGCTGAATCAATTTGTTAGTGGATATTCAAATGCATAGTGTAGGTCATAGTACCAGCTGGCGTAATTCATTCATGAGTATCTCCTGTGAAGTCACTAGTCCGATAATTTCTCGAGTGGAGTATCTATACAGCTAGTGAGATTTTCGTAGAGGAGTCAGTTGCCATTTACTACACTCACATGGCCAATGCCGTTTGTAACCCCTGTTCGATACCATCCAGATCATTTGACATCTCACGTAAAGTATCCTTGCGAAACATATATGCAGTTTTCCTGAGCGGTGCACGGATTCGATCGGGAATAGTCTTCGATACAGAATCAATCTGGTGATGAACAAACTTAGCCTGAAGTCTTTCCACGCAGCTTTTAAGACTCAAAGCTTTCTCATCAAGGTCTTTTGAGATTTCGGGATGAGTATCTCGAGTATCTTCGATCATGTCGCGCAGCTTGTTCAGTGGCATGAGGAGACTGCCAGCCTTGCTGCCGATGCTTTGAATTTCCTGGTCGTAACCTTGCCATGTTTGGTAACCGGAAAATATTTCTTGGCAAACCTGAAGGCCAATGGATATTATTCCCCCAGAGGTTCCTGTGGACAAAGGGTCTGTTATAAATGTTAGTACAATCCATTTCAAGAAAGAATCGCTGGCAGCATACCTGGAGGGAGATGAATATTGGCAGTGATCGGCCCTTCATTATGTCCGATCTGTATCCCAGAATTTGAGTCACCAAAAGTTGCAGTGGAATTCATCATCGTAGCCACAGAAGGCTTCTCTGTCATTCAGGAGGAACATGTGGGGGGTAACGCGTTGCTTAAGTGTCAGTGCCAGTGTCAGCCCAGTGGAGGCATCTGTGGTAATATGAAACAGAGCGTCGCGATAAAAAGATGGACAAGGAGTAGGACACGAATCAATCATGCAGGGAGACTGTGCAGATAGATGCAGACAACCCCACAGAACCTCCAAAGCCAAGACATGCTAGTCCGAAGCAGGCCGTAGTACGGTTGGTGTAGGGGCGAGTAGGGGCGAATGAACGATGCGCGTGGTAGTACGGTCTATACATATTAAGGCCACCTAATATCACGCACGTGAGCTAGGGAGGCACGCTGATGCATGCTGTAAGCCTTACAACGACGTGAGAAGCAAGACAAACAGCCAAGAGTAATGTTACTGAGATGTAATCAACAAAACGTAGAGCAATTGTGGATTATGTGTAGCCCACATAATGTGGGACACGTCCTTGCATTCAACTATCTGAACTATCTTCAAGATGGCGAATGAATATGCCCACCTGGGTAGAGGGAAGCCGCCTGTTCCACTGACAACAAAATACTACACCAACCAGATAGACGAGATAATGAATAAATCCGGCCCATATACATATGCGCCGTGAGAAATAGGCCCAGTAAGAGGTAAAGTGCCAAAGGGCGGGGAAAAAGAAAGATGTCTAGTCTAGCTGTTGGGCAAGCAACGCAAAAGACAAAAGACAAAAGACGAAGAGAAGAACGAACCAACCTTGTGCTCCGAGAGCACGGGACGTTCACTGTAGAGAAAGGTAACGCTCGAAGATGGCGAGGGGTTAGATGTTTGGTTGATAGAGGTAGAACTGCAAACTGCAATATTAGGTCAGAGACCACAAGCAATTTGAGGTTCTGGTATCAATTTGATATTGGGGACCAGCCCCGGCGGGATGGAGGGGGCGAAGGAGAGAGGGAGGGAGTCGATCAGGCGGGAGTTGCGGAGGTAACTTGGCGTTTCGCGGCTCCTTCGGTTGAACCCTGGAGATCGAAATTGGTATTAGTTATTCTTAGTTGTCGAAATCCTGGGGGTTTGTTTCGCACGACGTTGGATCACGGATTCCACGGTTGATGTTTTGCCAGGTTAGGCTGATCTCACTCGTTTCGGGACACTTACGTCCAACTCGCCAATGCTGCGTTTCTGACCGGCTGTCTCTGATCGTTTGGTAACCTTCTTCTTTGGCCGAGAGGCCCGGGTCTCACCGGGTTGGAAGACATCGTCGGGCAAATCAAAGCTAGAGGGGTTTAGATGAAATCCCCACCACTCACAGACAATGGAGGAAGATAAACTTACCTGCGAACATGGGTGACGGCCAACTCCATGACTTCTTCCTGGTATCCTGGCCATGAGGTGCAAGTCGACTTGAAGATCTGTGAGTCGGTTGATATATCTAGAGATCGAGATTGGCCTTGGAAAAAAAGTTAGAGATGTCGTATAGAGAGAGTGATGCGATTACCTGGCTCCAGAGGTTTCAGTTCTAGACCGATGTAATAAGTCGTCGTGTAGACAGTCTGGCCATCGTTATCGACTGTACCCTCGACCTTGCCCTCAGCCGGCCCTGGAACCTCTGCATTTTCGAGGGTGTTCTGGACTGCGGCTTGGTGAGCAGCATCCTTAGTTTCATCGGTCATCGCGGTCTTTGTGCCTTTAGCCTGATGTTGTGTAGATCCATTCTTGACTGCTTCCATTTCTTGCTCATTCTTGATGAGGTGAATTCTTTCAAATCCTTTGGGGAATGGGTGAGCTATCGCAACAATTGCCTTTCGATCTAAAGCGCCAACGAGGTGACGTAACTTCGACTCCACAAGACCTGACCACACGGACTCGGCCTCCTTGGTCTTGCTCGAAGCGGTGATGCTGAGGTAGTACTTATAGTCGTGGGTGAAGAATGTGTGGCGTGCAAATAGATCCTGCCATGAGAGCTGCTTCATGAAGATCTTGTCTACCATGTCGCCACCTCGCTGTAGCTCCCTGAGAATAACAGCCTTGGTAGACAGACTGATGTTGTGGGTGGCGCACATGGAGGGGTACGCAGGAGTGATGATAGGCATAAGGTGGAATCGATCGCCATGGTAAATCTAATAGTTCTTAGCCCACATCGTCAGCGAGGGCAGTGGGTTGTGCTTACCTTTGGGTTCCAGACTTTTATCTGAAGGGGTCCATCCTCGATCTGCTTCAATAAGACAGGCTGAGGCCAATTCCACTTGTTCATAATTCTGAAAAACTTTCCCACAATCACAGAACCAGTTGCTTGCGGGTATAGTTGACAAACCCGAGCCACCAGCATAGCCCACGCAACACCACCCGGGAATCCAACAATGTTCGAGTAGATCGCTCGTCCTATACATACAATTAGAAAAGTTGGATAGTAATATATAAAGAGTGATTGACACTTACGCTGGGCCCAGAGCTTGATTGCACGCAATGCAAGGCGGAATGTCTTTTGTTGTGGGACGAGCTCCAGTATTTCATCTGTGACACGAGTTCCATTTAGCGATCGCACCTCTCGTTCATCCAGTCCTCTGAGGTAATCATTGTTCTTCAAATCCAGGTTCATCGGGATAGCAGGAACGACGAGACGGGCAAAGATCAGATCGATACTGATTCCACACAGTTCAAGCTTGATAATTGGAACAAACGCATCGGGCACAGGAGTCATTTTTTCAATGGCTCCTTCGGAAGCCATTCTTTGGAGGATGGGGGAAATTCAGCGAAGAAATCATCGATCAGGACATGTTTAGGTCCAACGACTAGGGTATCGATATCGGAGCCTGCAAGCAATCATTGTCAATACGGGAACGAGAGCTTGGACCCATACACAGATGGAAACTTACCCGGTCCGTATACACCCAGTCTATAGCTTCCATACGTGAAGATTTTACCCCCAGAAGCCTCAACAGCAGCAGGTGACAGACCCTTCTTGCGACTGACGACTTGCACAAATTCCACTGTGACGCGCTGAAGTAACTGGAGCACTTGTTTTCTATTCCGCGATTATCAGTTTCGGGGCTCTGGCGCTTGTTTTGTTGAAATGCGAACACACCTCCGTTCCGTTTCAGTCGGTAGCTCGAAGTTGTTCTGGGCCTTGAGCTCGGCAATGAGATCGTCGTTCGCCGAAAGCTCATCCTTGGTAGGCAGGACGGTCGAGATGGGAGGTGTAACACCCCATTGTCGGACAGGCGGCGTAGCCATTGTGGGGAGGAAGCCGAGATGGTAAGATTCGAGATATAGTCTCACAAGCCGTGTGAAGATAGGGATTAGATAACGAGAGCAGAGTTGTCGACGAGCTTCCAAGGCAAATGGCCTAGGAAGAAAATTAGGTGTTGCTGGGGAAGTAAGAACAATTGACGAAAAAGAAATACAATTCCTGAACGAAACGGGAAGTAAAGACAGAAACAGGAAGAGAAATGGAATTGAAGAAGGAAGTTGGTCGCCGCGCAAGGTTCATCGGCGCTTCCAGGACCAGGGCAGGTGCTTACTCAGCTCCACGTGATTATCATCTATCTACTTTTTTTTGGCGACGACGAGCTAACATTACGATTTCAACCATCAAGAGATTTCATTTATGTCTGAGATTATATTAGAATGCTACATTATCATATTTTGTGACTTTGCTAGTTATCCGAGCGTGCTTTTGAGCTTCTTGGCCAGAGAATTGACCCCATCAACTTCGTTGTCTGCAAAGAATTGAGAGAGCTTGTTATCAAGCCATTTAACATCCTCCGTACTATCGCCTGGACCTCCTGCCCAATCTATCACCTAGTTAGCTTCATGTTTACTTGAAACTTCAATTGGTATACTTACGACCCCAGATCGAAGGGAAAATATCCAGTGTTCCAATACCTGGCTTCATACAAGCAACCTCGTACTCCGAGTCTTCAGGCCTAATATGATTTGATGCTCAGGTTAGTCTGATTTTGCGTCAAAGATGGAACGGATTATTCCAACTTACGGAAAGTAAAGGTCGGTTTTCGACGGCAAAACCAGCACTTTTGCTTTGATGGATGCCATCGCCTTCTCAAAGTCCCCATTGTATGGCTCTTGCTGCGAGACATCACCAATTTGCCAAGTTTGGAGCAAGACTAGCAGATTTTCGGGTTCTTTAAGGTTTAGGCATTTGTCAGTTCTCTGATACAAGTGGTTCATTGGGATCAATCAGCACCTTTGGAACAAGCCCATTTCTCCCAGAAGTTGGCCATGAAGTCTTCAAGTCCCTTGAAACCCAGCGCGGTTTCATACAACTTGTGTCGATAAAAGGCCTGACTAAATCCCCTGTTGCCAATGTGTCAGATAGGGAATAAAAGTCAAAGCTCCACACAGAATATCTTACCATCCAGCATACACGCGGCCCAATGCCTTGAGGCCAATATCCTTCTCTTCAGCTGTCCAAGCATGCGCTTCGGCCGTCTCTCTATTCAGTCCAATCTCTCCCGATCCCGTAGATCGGCTCTTCTTCACAGCAATTAAGGCGCTTTTGACTCCCTCAAGGAAGACCTGGTTGTGCAATGAAGTTTTCGCAGCCGTACAGAAGGGGACCACAATATCCATGAAGTCAGGATACTGTGTTGCCCACTGAAAGGCCTGGGCCCCTCCCATAGACCAACCAATAACGGCGCGCAAATGCGTGATGCCCATGTGTTTGGTAACAAGTTCATACTGCGCCCGCACGTTATCGTAAAATGATACCTTTGGGAATGGCCCAGGACTCGGCTGGTTGGATGGAGAGGAGGACTGGCCATTCCCGAACAGGGCTGGAACTATGATGAAGAAATTCTTCGGGCTCAGGAGCTTGTCGTCTCCGATCAACCAGAAGTTGTCGGAAAGAGCTGCAGGCAGTATTAGAGAAGTATTAGAGAGAATATAGGATTATATCTAGATATACCTCCGGAAAACCAAGTTGGATAGACGATTGCTGGAGACTTGGGATCGCCGAATGTCTTGTATGCGATATGAGCATCCTCGAGTTTCTGCCCACTCTGGAGCTCCCAGTCTCCAAGCTTGAAAGTTTCGTATTGCTCTTGTGACATTATTGCCATTTTTCTTTTTTACTTCAGAAAAGAAGAAATGAGATTGTACTTTTGATAAATGGGCGTCCTCCGATTTATAGTTCTACAGTTGGAGATACTTTATCAACCCCGCTTTGCCCTCCACACGAGACACGGCTTGAGTCGGAGCTGCTTATCCTCCGTCAATCTGATATCGACAGGAGTGAAACATCTTACAAAGAACCTTTAAACCTTCGGCGAAATATCTAGTAAGCATCTCGGATAGCCCTAGAGATTCAACCTAAATTTACTCAGGCACTTTCCGAGCCCTGGGGTTAGGTAAAACCACGCCGAAGAAAATGAATGGGTTCAGCCCAGTGTTTCTAACCCGTCGGGGTCGCGCCGGGCATCTCAATAGCCCAGGAGTGCGACGAACTTCTTTGCCCAGATACATAGCTAGATGTCAAAGTATGTCGTGCAAGAATAGTCGGCCGATCATGCGACCTTGTACGTCTTTTTGGTAGTATTTTGTTACATATTTCCCCTCGATAGGATCAGTGTTGTATCTAGAGTATAGGTGGTAATGACGGCTTAGAATATGCAAAACGGCGTCTCTTTTTATAACCAGTGACATATGCTTTCTGGATTGGCCATCAACCAAAGTTATACAAGCTTGTTTGCTTCCGGTTGTATGATTTCAGAATCTATATACTCCTGTTCAAAATACTCGATGGCAAAGTTCTATCAGCTGAAACCAGAGCTCTAATATTGCGGTCTAGGGATCTCCATCGCTTCCGTGGTTCGACCATACGAGATACCACCCAGGCGACTGATAGGCTTAAGAACCTTCAAATCGACAACATTCCTTTCCTCGTTGATCGCATCATCCCTAACCCAGAAACGAACACCCTCAATAATAGCAAGCACACCCGATTTCTTACCAGGGGTGACCCGACTCTCAAACTCCTTCAACTCGACAAGTTTGCCCTCAATAGAAAGAATGGACTCCTTGACACGGGCAGGCTTCACAACAGAGGTAGGCGCCTGGTGTAGCCCCGAAGTCTCCCACTCGGAGACACCATAAGGGGCATTGATAGCAGTAGAGTTGGCCGCTTCAACGAAATGTTCCGAGATAATGTTGATAACACACTCTCCAGTCTCGTTCAGGTTCTTCAATGAATCCTTGGCTCTCTCCATCGACCCAGAAAAGCCAACCGTGAATAGCGGTGGGTCATGGTTGATGACCTGTGCATAGCTGAACGGGGCGAGATTTGTAGTTTTGCCATCTGCAGACTGGGTACTGACGAGTGCAATCGGTCGTGGGACCATTCCCGAAATCAGGAACTTATAGTTTGAGGCCACAGGCCGACCCTCTTCGTTGGGGTCGATCTCGACGTGGTCTTTCTCCAAACTCTCGCCGTTGTCATTCGCGCCATCGCCTTCTTTCCATGTGGGATTTGGAGACTTGGTGTATGTGATCTCGGCATCGCGGCGAAAATCTGGCCGCGAGGCTTGGGTTTTCTCGAATTCAGGGCCGACCTTTAACATTGTGCAGGTGTGGCTAAAGAGTCGAGTGGGGTGATTGGGTTGAAATAGTGCGCGGGTTGTTACGAGGCGATTAGCACTTGAGATTATAAATCAGCTTTGCTGTTCAGATGTGCATGTGGGCTGCCCCGCGTAGCAGGTGGGTGACGAGAGGCCCGGAGGGTCACATTCGTCATACTGGCTAGAAAGTGAGAACAGTGAAACTTACTAAGAGTGAAACAATGAGAGCCGACGAGTATTTCGGTAGACAAATCTAAGTAGACACATGGAGATGATGGAGGTAGTAGTTCTTTTCATTTCATGAAATCCTTATCGCATTTACCTATCTCGAATTCAAGCTTCGGTTGCAATTTAATGCCACGGATGAATTTGCTGAGACTGTGTATTACCACACACTATATACTGCCTCATCTCGTAGGAGGTGCGTGGATATAATTTCTCTACCGACTATCGGGCCGACTCCGGGAATATCACCGGGGAACAATTGCCCTGGAGAGATCAAACCGAGTCACGTCATGGTGCTTCCTCTAATCCACCGACTTGTAATATGAACAACAAGAATAGTCGGCGCTGTCTGAGGCCATGTCTTTTAATTATGTTTCTAGTTGTCTTTTGTTTAGATATTCCCCCCTCATCAGTAGTGTAGCGAGAGGAGCTAGAGTATAGGCGCGAATACGGCTTAAAATGTGCAAGACAACTTTTCCATGTAAAGTAGTGATAAAACCTCATCCTAGTGAGCTCTAACAGATTATCGTGAAGTTGTGTGTTGTATATATAGATCAATAACTTGAAAACACCAATACTGGGTATGTAAATCTCGAGGTTGTTTCCCTCGGGAGATAAAAGAGCAAAGACCACCACAGAACGAAAGTATATACATGGCAGTTCTTTTTGCCGCTCTGGTTTTACCAGTATTTCCAGAAACTTCGAAAACAGCATTCAGACCCTGGGGAAGAATGACCGATAGGTGTAAAACACATGGCAAAGAGTAAAAAATATCCCCAATGGCCGGTTAAATGCACCATCCACCTGACCTTCTGGAAAATACACATGTGGACCCTTTCAGTAAATACACACATAGGTATGCATACTGTATGTAACTATTTTAGAATCTTTCGGGGAGGGATTTTCCCAAATAGGGAAACCCAAGCCCTCGAGAATAAGCTTAAATATACCGAGGTAGCAACGAAAGGTTCCCTTTTCGATTCCGACGAGAATATATGAAGGTAGTTTGAGAAAAACACGATGTATTAATCATGATTCCTTATTTGATATGCCGTGAAAACGTGGGGGAATGAAATACGGGCCCAAACGCACTCCACTCTCTCCATTAAAGCTCCATATGCCCCCAAAGTCTGGACTCCATATACTCGGAGTTGATGCGAATCTTGATGTTTTGATCATGTGCTAAATTCTTATTCTACGTCGTTTTTTTACTAGTTTTAACTCATTCCATTTCATTTGTATTTTCCTTTTATTCTTTACATATGTAATTGTACTTCGAAGTAAAAGGAATACCAGTATATGATATATGACATATAAAACACAAGGATCGCCCCAGACATCCCATGACCCGATTGTCCCGAACGGGGATGGCGTGGCCCTGTTTCCGGCGTAGCGGTCAAGGGGGGGCAAACCGACTCCGATGTTTTCGATCAAAACATTACCTTACACAAAATACATCGTGAGATTTCCAAAAGGGTTCGGAAATGTAAAATGTGCCCTGAGAGTGGCGTAGTACAAGCGAGGACAATCACGAGGGCTGACTCCCCTCTTCCCCAACTTTTCTCCCTTGAACACTTCACACATACCACTTTTTGATCCCTTATTGGCCTTGAATATTGGGCCCCCAGTTTTATTCCCTCCTAATGAAGTTTTCGCTATCGCGCACCTTCGCTACTTCATCTCTCCGATCCTCCTCCTCCCTGAACATTAGAATTCGAGATCCGCGCCGAGAACCCACCGACTTGATCAAGCTGGAAGTGTGCAGGTGTCCAATGGGTCGAGGTCACGGATAATTATTGGCTCGCTATGAGCCCCCCCTTCTCCAAAGAAGAAGAATGGCGGCAATCCTTCTGCTCCTAGACAAATCCGCTTTGTCGCAACCGACGGGCAGCCCCAAACCAAGCGGCGCCGCGTTAATGCCGCGTATGTGGACCCGGGAACCCCATTGATAATAATTTCGTCGGTCAAGATGCTGACGTCACTTTCCCGTTTGATATAGTTGTTTAACATGTCGCCGGCGCAAGATTCGATGTTCTGGTGAACAACCAGGTAGGATGTGCAGAACCTCCCGCTTGCAAATACCTTGCTGACGGTGGAATATGAGGGAAGTATGTAAGACTTGTTCCGACTACAAGCATGTCTGCCTCGGATACACCGAATCGACCGCGCACCTGCGAACGCAGTCAGACTCCGCATCTCGAGCTCCGCCGCGCCTTTCGGCGCCGAATGAATTAACAGGCCAGCACGGTTCCCGGGCGATCGAAAGCAGCTCCCCCGAACCAGTGCCTACGATGATACCCAAAGCCTCCGCAGACAAGTCAAGCAAAACGAAAGCGCCCGGATCAAAGGATATCTCTTCTTTTGGAGATACTCCTTCACTCGCGAACAAGGAATTGGATATACAAGCTGTTGGAGACAGTCCAGCGAGTGGCCGTACCTCTGTGAGCTCAGGGAGTCGAACGCATGTCCCTTATTTTCGATACTTCGGCCCTACCGCGATTGTACCGGGATTTAAACAAATGGTCGTGCAAGTTCGAGGTTCTCGCAAGAGTAACCCGTCCACATCCTCAGACTCTCCCTCGCCTCTTCGAAGCCCCAAACCGTCCGATATACCCACAAGACCCCTGGCCCCTGCCGCAGATAATCGGGATAGTCGCGATGCGAATATCCCATTTTATGATCGAGATGACGCGCTTCCAGTTTCGAATCTTGTATCTCATTTGTGTGAACTCTTCTTTGCCCACCTGGGCTGCAGCTTCCCTTTCATACAGCGAGAGAGATTTCTCCAGGAACTGAAAGAAAAAAGGGTTGACACCATGTTGGTAGATGCGGTGTGTTCGCTGGCTGCGAGATTCTCAACACATCCGTCACTTGGCCCTCCACAGGCTCCTCCCATCGATCGCTTGCAGCCGCCACCCGATGACAAAAAGTGGGATCGTGGTTTGCCCTTCGGCCACCGGGCGATGAGCGCTCTCGTGGATTCATTGCCATGCCCGACTCTTTCTGCCGTCCAAGCTTGCTTATTACTCGCTTACGAACAGTTTGGATCAAACCATGACAGTGGACTTTGGATGTACCTTGGGATATCCATTCGCATGGCACAGGACCTTGGACTGCAGAAGCTCCAAGGTCTCAAACATAATTATGGCAAGACTGGTGTCATGCCGAGTGAAGTGATGACAGGTCACGCTGGGAAATTAAGAGAGGAACAGTATGATGATCTCGATATGCATCTGACACCCAAGACTATCCCGCAGCCTTTGATTGAGGAACGTGCCCTTGAGCGCGAACGAGTGGACTCATTCTGGAGCATATTTTTTCTAGACCGAGTCATTTCTTCGGGTACCGGGAGACCAGTGACACTACGTGATGAGGATATTGAACTCTGCTTCCCCCTTCAGTCTGAATCCCAGCTACCAAATGGGTGGCCCGCACCTTTTCCACCGCTTATTCGGATTATTCATCTATACGGCCGAGTGACCGACCTTATTAATGGCATTCAGGATGTCAAGCTCGTCACACCTGACACGTTGAAGATGCTAGCTGGGATGGAAAGCGATCTCACGGGTATCTATCAACATTTGTCCCCAAGACTTCACTTCAACGCAGCCAATTTTCAAGCCTATGTCAAAGCCAAGGAGGGAACCAATTTCATTCTTCTCCATTTTTGGTTTCATACTCTTATCGTTCTCCTTCACCAACCGACGTTGTTGAACTCATTTGGTGGATCAATCCAACATCTCTATCCGAATAGTCGTGAGCTGTCGATGTCATCTGCCAAAACCATTGCGGATATCCTATCCTTCTCGGAGCTTGTCGATGGTAAAAGCTTCATTGGAAATCCTTTTACGAGCCAGCCGATGTACATTGCGGCGTGCGCGTTCCTCATGGAAAGTGCTTACTACGCGTCTCCATCCTCGGGGGCTGGGTCAAACCCACCTCAGCCATTATTGGCGAATCAATCCAGTGGGTTCGTGATGCCCCCCACTATGGATACATCAAATGGAACAGAACGGAAGTCTACGGCGAAGCATATCCTGCTTGCTTCTGCAGCAAAAGAGAATTATCAACGGTGTTACAAGGCCTTGAAAGCCCTCAATACGTATTGGGAAGGCACTGGGTACATTTTGACAGTGCTGGATCAGAAGGCCAAGGGGATTGTCGATCCCCTCCTTTACGCTATAGAGGATATGGAAAACACTGGTCTCGCTCCAGGGCAATCTTTTGGGCCAGGAGCTTGGCGTGCGGGCAAAGCACCGGCCGAGTCTGTTTTTGACACAGAAAGGGCGGCCGGGCTTGCGGATATCTCTTCTGATGGGAAATGGTCTCCACACATTGATCCAAGTCAAGGTTTGTTGAGTCCATTAATATCCACGATAAACATACCACTAACATATCATGCCTCGACAGCTATCGGATGGGCACTCACAGGAGCAACAAATTCTGCACAGCCCAACCTGAGTCTACTCTATCAGATGCCCACTACCGAGGCTGAGTCTCCGCCGAATAGACCAACATACTCGTCGCAGTACAGCCACAGCTATCCAGTCCTACCAACAAATACCGAAGGGCCAAGCTCTACATATCCACACTCTATTACACCAGCTAGGGCTCACGAAGAAATGACACCTTCACTCACGACAGCAAATGCTAAATACCCCAGTGTTCAACCCAGAACAATTAGCACCGACCCCTCTTATTACATGGGCATGCATTCAACGTATCCCGAATCAAACACGCGAACAACACGCCCCGTACAGACAGCACAATCTTCTTTTCCTGGGATGTTATCCTCCGGGCTACCAACTTCACATATGGATACCCAGCCTTCCGCCTATAATTACTCGATACCCCAAACGACAGCTGAGAATCAAAATAGGAACCAAATGGGGTCAGTTGACCCAGGTGCTGATCTCCAACCAGCCATGGATGATGCCAGTGGGATGATGATCGGGAGTCATGAGGTTGATATGAACTCCATCCACCACCAAGACTCTTTCCCGTTTGTTAACGGCGAGATACTTCCGTGGCTGGAATACCTCCCTCAAGATGTCCTGAGTTTCTTCGGAGACCATCAAAATTATCCGCTTATGAGCCCTGACGATGTGTCACAGCCTCCGTAATGTTTGATTTTCCATTCTTCTTACCGTACATATTTAGATCTTTGGGGCGGGTTGCATTTGCCTGTTTTCTAGCGACTGGGTTTTGTTTTTGTTTATATATTTTGGACCGAGATGTACTTTTCTGGCGCCAGGTTGAGTATCTTTGGCCAGAAACTAGATCGCATGCTTTTGGTTGTGTATGTTCAAACTGGTATGTTTGACTTGGGGTTCAAGAGCAGCCATTTTTGATAGACTCGGAAAAAGATTTTCCTTTTCAGTATTGATTTCTCTGAGATACCACCAGAAGATATAAATTCCAAGATAATTCCCATGTTCAAAATCTCATAAAATGTACTCGAAGATATAGTGTGGCTTGAGGATCGACAATGTCAGTTGGTTGCCCAGAACAACGGGGGCGGTGAGCTACTTGTCAACACACGTTGAGTTGTCTTGGATTCCACGTTGACACAAAGGGACGAGGTATGTGGAATTTGGTTTTACCAAGTCCCTAGCCCTTTGTATTCTTACAGACAACACTCGGAAATCTCATAACGCAAACTCCCGTCAGCCATCGCATGATAATCCCATGGCGCAGTTAAATGACGACAGTCAACAAGACGTTGATTGCACAGAGATCCTAAGCCCACAACCATTTGCCCCTCAGGGCAAAGGCTTCCTCGTATCCTCCCTCGAATCAAGTAACGAGTCCTTTTCCGCCGATAATGCCCAAATGTCCTCCACCCAAGAATATGAATACAACTCTTCCTCTTCGTCCAACCGCCATTCAACAAGCGACGTCTTCGGCCGTGAAATGGACGATGAACTAGACCAATTGAAATCCAGAGCATCGAGTCGCTCATCGCTATCCTCAATCCCAGCATCCGTCCTCGTCCACCCAGTTGACAGAATGAAACAAATGCCAGACATGGACATCCACGAAAAGATAGCTGGATACAGAATAGAAGAGTCCGAAGCTAGCTTTGGCGACTTCAATGATATCCCCGCCAACGTTCGCACTATCCGTCAGCGCGAAGCCGCCTTCCGCAAACCGAGTTCCGTCAGGGCCATGCAAATGCACACAGAAGACGAAGCCGATGATGACGAGTATCTGACTCCCCCGCGCCGACGACAAGGCCACCGATCGCGATCACCTGGTCCCTCGCCACTGAAACGATCGCCGTATTACTCGCCCAATGCACCGAAACAATCAAAGCCCAGGAAGGAGGCCCCGCTTGTGTTGCTGCATTGCAGCTTGCTCCCGCCGTCCATCCCAGTACCTGGAGCATCGGACCCCAGAAACCAGGATATTTTGGAAGACGAGCTACCGGCGGAATACTGGAAGCGCTGGCGGCGACTGCAGGACCGGGTTGGATCGGGCGTGCTGCGCGATCGCGGCGTGTTGATCTCACACCCGGAGGATCTATACGACATTCTAGAGGAGCGGTTGTTGGAGAGTCTCGAGCTACAACGACCACGTCTGCAGAATGGCCATTTCGTAGGCCGGGAGGACCATAGCTCTGGCTCTGGCTCCGAAGGAGATTTCTCGGATATCGGGGAGAGCGAGACGGACGGCGAGCAGGGTGATGAATGTCCCGACTGTGGAACACATGTGCGACACGGAGATATTAACCGCAAATGGGAGATCCGGGTATTTGCCGCGAACGGGCTGATGCGCGCTGGAGCTTGGGCTGCTGCGTGGCGCGATATGGAGAAGGTTGATGTCGAGGTTGGCCTTTGGTTGCCTTCTGATGTACGTCGTGGCTTGGAGAGGAGGCTTGCGGAGGAGCAGATGGCGGTTGTTGAGCACGCTCAGAGTCAGATTCCGCCGATGCAGATGCAAATGCAGATGTCGCCGATGGTTGATGGTGGGCAGCAGGTCCCGCCGGAGATTCTGCAGTCGCCTAGACAAAGCCATGCTCGGATGATTGGTGACGTGGGGTCTGCCCAGTCCGATGAGATGATGTTTAGGCAGGCTTTCCCTGAAGCTGCAGCTCGGGTCGACCATGCGCCTGAGATCAGACATGAGAAGAAGGAACATGAGGTTGCTCTTTCGACTCTCTTCGTCAATTATATCCGTGTTCTGGCGGCCGATAGGCGCAACATCGCCCTACTTCTTCTCAGTTTTCTTGTGGCTTTCCTTGCCATCGGTTCTCGCCAGCAGCAGATTCCAATATACTCCGATCTTGGTTCTTTCTCGCAGCAGTCCCCGGATATGCCAAGTTTCAGCGTGTCTCCATCTTTGTCTCCATCTGCCTCTCTTGCGAGCGATTCACTGATCGTGAGCTCAGTTGGCTCTTTGCCGAATTCCGAATTTGTCGCTGCAAGTGAGAGAGAGGTGACTCCAATGTCTGAGACGGCGAATTCTGCTTCTATAACTATTGACTCTCCTGACTCCCATGCCCAGCCTACACTCCTCGTGGAGCCTGCAGAGACCTCAGCACCGCCCCAGCTGTTGGAGGATTCCCAGACTCAACTCGAAGAGACCCCAGACTCCTCTTTGGCTGCCCCCTCCATTGAATCTCCCGTTGTGCCTTTGGAGCCCGCGGAGTTTATGGAGACTGCGCAGTCTCAGCTTGAGGACAACACGGATACTGCTTTGGATAACACTGTGGACTCTCCTGTTGGGTATTCAGAGTCCCCTCATTCTCCTACTTACTCTGTCGAGTCCTCTACTTTGTCGGATATATCTGCCGATACCATAGTACCTCAATCCGGGGACAGCGCACAGGACTCTTTGGATGAGACTGTGGACTTGCCTGCTGCGTCTGAACAGCCTCCTTCTTCCTCAGACACGTCTGCAGACAATGAGCAGCTCCAAATTGATAGCGAAGCAGAAATTCTTTTGGATGACACTACTGAATCTCCCGCTATGCCTGCAGAGTCTTCTCCTTCAGCAGACTCTATCGAGTCTCCTTCTTTGTTGGATGTGGATGTGGAACTGGAGACTGCACCGCCTGATACTCAATTTGAAAAAGACGACCAAAGCGAAGAATACGAATAAACAGATTGATCTTGGGACAGTACTCTCTACTTCCCCAACCTTACGACGATGACTGGAACGATATCAGGCGAAATGTTTGAATTTTTATGACTTTTACAATGTTCCGGTCCATTTTTGGCGTCTTTTGCTCATTTAGCCATAGCCTCTCGTTAGTTTAGTTTTATGATCATGTTTATATTAGCGAACCTCATCTGCTTTTCCAATTTTATACTGTTGTAAGTATACAATGCAATATGTACTGATCTGAAACAATGCCAAGCCCCTAGACTTTGATATCTCCACTTTGCCCCCAGGTCCTCCCGCTCGCTTAGTGATCGACCTTCCCTAATAGATTAGATATTGGACAGATATTGGATATCAGATCTGTTAGAGTATGCATGAATAGTACTTCAATGTCGATACAATATGGGTCTTATATATATAGCCTGTGCCCATGTACATCTGTCAAGTTCTGAAAGTGATCTGTGCTCCAGACAATGCGGGGTAACCCAGATGACAATGAGACTTGGGACTACGTTATATCGCGCACATTGTAGACCAGGAACCAAAAAAAGGAAGACTGATTTCAAGGCTCGATATTATTTATTATCGATTAAAGGTAAGGTTAGTTGAACGAGTTCGATTTTGTAGTGGGCAGGATCAAATGTCACTGGCCCAGCGAATGTATCCGTCAACCCAGCATAAGTCACAACCTTCGTAAAAAAGTGCTAATCACGTCCAGACCTTCGTAAGCTTCGTGACAGGAACATCTAGTAACCGCCGCCGTAACCGCCCTGGCCACCCTGTTGACCGTAGCCACCCTGACCACCACCGTAGCCGCCCTGGCCACCGCCGTAGCCACCCTGGCCGCCACCGTAGCCTCCGTTGCCGCCACGGTAACCGCCGCCGCCGAAGCCGCCGCGACCACCGCCACCGGGAGCGCGCTCAGTAGCCTTGTCAACGCGGATCTGGCGACCGTCGAACCTGGAAAAAAGAGTGATGATTGTCAGCATGCGATTTCAACGGAGGAAGAGAGACCGTTCGCATCGCGCTGGAATAGGCGACATGGATCATGCGCGAGTCGTTCCAGTACGAGTTGTACTAGTCATTGAAAGTTGAGGTAAGATATTGGAAGAATCGGTATTGCTTACTCCTGGTTGTTCATAGCGTTCATAGCGGCAGTAGCCTCGTCATCGGTAGAGAAGCGGACGAAACCGAAACCGCGGCTGCGGCCGGTATCACGGTCCTTGACGACGGTCTAGGGGAAGAAAATGGAAGTCTTAGAAGGTTGTGGGAGATCAGTTTTGAGAGTCAGAGCGACTCACAGCATCCTCGACAACGCCGAATTCCTCGAAGCGCTGGCGCAGACTGTTGTCGTCTGTGTTCCAGGAGAGACCGCTAGAAAATGATCAGCGGGGGCATCGGATATACAGATCTCCTGGTCTTACCCAATGAAAAGCTTGGACATTTTGATGGAAATGGGGGAAGAGAGAGAGATAGAGAGGGGAGAAAGGGGAATGTGAAGAGGGGCACAGCCGAGCCTGATCTTAAATACAACCCGGGACGGAACAACATCACCCCACAGATTTTTTATGATTCCTAGTTTTTCAGGCTCATTTTTATTTTTTTTATTTTAGTTTTGTGTGATTTTATTTTGGTTTTTTTTGGTTTTGAGGGAATGCTTTGTTTAAAATGTATTGTATATGGTATATACTTATTTGGGTAATATGTTTATTGTACAAATGTAGTTGTCATAGTGGACCCTCATCTCCCCACGCTGTCGATAAGTGGCGCAAGATGAAACCTCAGGCAACATTCAGCATATGGCATGATATTAAATATGTACCCACGATAACCATATATTTATATATGCATATATATGTAAATATATATATTAATGAACCTAAAACATATCAAACATATAAAACAAGGAATAGTATGATGGTGGATCAACTAAATTTAGAATTTTCGTCATACTATGTTAACTACATAGTATCGGATCTAGATCACCCCACCCCGTGGACCTTGTGTATATAAAATCCTCCTTTCCCTTCCACCTCAACTTAAAAACAACCAACTACTACAAACAATCCCTTCAACTCAATCATCAATATGTCTGTCACCGAAATCACCAGGTAAGCCTCTTGTCCATCCTTACGCAAACATCCACAGCTAACCCCTACCACAGCAAAGCCGACTTCCTACAAAAGGTCCTCGGTTCGGAAGACCCCGTCCTCCTTGACTGCTACGCCGAATGGTGCTCACACTGCAAAGCCATTGCACCCAAGATTGAAGAATTCAGCAAAATCTACCCCCAGGTCAAATTCTACCAGGTGGATGTCGATAAGGTCGAGGATGTCGGACAGGAGCTAGGCGTGCGGGCGAAGCCTACATTCATGCTATTCAAGGGCGGAGAAAAGATCACCGAGGTTGTTGGAGCTCACGTGGTCCTCATTGAGGAGGGAATCAAAACTCATCTTCTCTGAGAGAGGATGACCGACTTGTTCTTTTCTTTCTTCTTTTTCCTTTTTTTAATACACCGGTCCCTTTGTGATATGGAAATGTCATTGATCAGACACCTGAGTATCTGATCCTACTTTTAATCAAGACAGTATTTTTTATCAAAAGCTACTTGACAGGACTCATACCTCAACTATAATTTCATTTTTTTTTGGGTAGTGCATTCGTGCAGATATTGCTGAAACAGTGGGCATTCTCCTCCATTATCCCCGTGTACAGTCTCACAATATATCGTGCAACCTACAACAAAATATTAAAGCATCAAAAAAAAAAAAAAAAAGTCTCAGAAGTCCAAATTATATACTCCCCCTTTATACCTAGTACAAAACCCACTAAAACCCAGCAGCAATCGCATAAGCCGGCGGCACAGTAGGCCAAACATCGACCCCATCCAACATTGCTAAAACCATCCCACCACTCTGATGAACCTGAATATGACAATGCATCAAGAACGCACCGGGATTAACAACATGATACCGAATGGCCGTCCAAGTCAGACCCGTGACAGCTGGCAATGTGTGGAAAGTATCGCGATACTGTGGCGTCTGCAGATTAAAGTTCCCAGGAACGGCCTGTACCGCTTCCGCGACCGAATTCCAACTGAAAGTACCATTCCCCTGACCGATGATGAAATGTTTATTCGAGTGCTTGTGGATCGGATGCGGGGGTTGTAAGATAGTATCTGTTTGGAGAATCAAGTCGATCCAGGTATTATTCTTCGTTCGGATTACCAAGTCACTGGGAATGGAGTCCTGATTGAAGAGCAAGGGCTGTGCTTCCTCGAGTTCGAGGCCGTAGCTGGTATTACCGAGTCTCCAGCGGTAGGCGGCGCCGACTTGGTTGATGTGCAGGAAGAAGGTTTGTGCTATATTGTTTGAAGGGGTGAGTGCTGGGAATGGGATCACACTGGACTCGTCGAGGAAGACGGTGTCATCCGAGATGGGTTCGTTGTTGATTTGGATCCACGGTTTGGATGGTCGGGTAATCTGCGGTAAGCCTTGATATCGCATTATGGCGGTCGTGTTGAGGATTTGGTTTATGCTGGCGCTGACCATACGCACGGTGTAGTCTCCCGCTGGTTGAGTGAGGGGGATCAATACCGAGTAGCGGTTTGAGTTTGGGATGGTGAGTGCGTTGACACTTTGAGGCTGGATGTATCGTCCGTCGATGGCGTAGACCCACATGTCATGCTCGTCGATTGAGAAAGTGAGTTCTAGTAAACTGGCTGTGCTGGTGAGATCCCAGCTGACATATTGATGGGCGGCGTTGACTGTGAAGATTTCTTGCGGACCTTGGGATGGTACGCAGCCTTCGAACATGGCTGGGGGGATGGCAGCGTAGTTGTGTGGGAAATTGAATACTGTTTCAGTAATGTTGGGAGGGAAGCATCTAGTGATAAGGTTAATTTATTGATCAAGAGTTATTGGACCATGACGGGTCAATCTACTCACGCCATATCCGTTAGTCTTAGATCGTCACCCAAGCTCGTTTTCTGAACGGGTGTTGTCAGGGCATCGATCTCAGCACGTGGCAGACAGGTAATTGACCCTTTGCCGTTGATGAGCAAAACATTAGCACAGAATGAGTCTGTACCAGAGGCCAACTCGGCAGTCCAAATCTCCTCCGATGTGAGGACACGCCATTCCGAAAGCAAGACGGGCCAGGTCACGCTCTCTGCGTTGATCATAGCTCGCAACTGAGTGGGATTTGTTGTGATAAGACTGAAAGGCTTTTGCACCGAGGGGGCAGGCGTGATATAGATTGGTCCGTAAAGCCCATCCTCGAGAGAGCCACGGTGATGCGCATGATACCAGTAGGCCCCGTACTCGGTTGCTGTCCATCTATACAGGAACGAAGTGTTTGGTCTGATGGACCTCTGCGAGACACCCGGGACCCCATCAGACCAAGGAGTTCCCAGCTGTTCAATTCCTGTAAGATATTAAGTTAGTATGTTTATCCAAAAGAAAATCAAGCTATCCAAGAGCATACCATGGAAGTGGATAGTGGTATTGAACGGGCACCGGTTATCAACGAGGAATTCAACACTGTCACCTTGGTTGATCCGCAGCGGGGGACCAGGAAACTGCCCATTCGTCGAAATCACTGGCCTAGATACTCCTGCGACAGTTCGGTTTCCCCATGTCAAGGTGACTGGAAAGAACACCGTAGCTGCAGACGTCCACTGAACGAGGCATAGAAGCCAGAGGGACAGGCTTCCGTGGGTGAACTTCATACCTAAAGATGATACTAGACTGGCAATCTGCATCAAATTAAATGGCCTGCTGTTGATATCCTATGCTTTTGACGGGATTCCCACGCTTTTATGTGGGCCTAGGGGGAGATAGAGCATTGCGTGAGCACATGCATCTCGGAGCTTTTATGTGGGTCTATCACATAAGATGCATGGTCTTCATGGGAGCCTCTTGCTTGCGAGCTCGTATAGATGCGAAGCAAAAGGAATAGTCCGTCCATACTTTCGTCGGGAACCAATCCAACCCTTCGGGGAATAGACAGAGGGCAAATTGATGCGTGCATCAGTATATTGATCTTGTGTATTGAAACCTAGTTCGCAGCTAAGCTCGTATTCTTCGATTTGAAGTAAGGGACGTGATTGGGAACAGCAGACCGACTCCGCGCGACCGAAGGACTCAAAGTTCAAGATATCCATTCACATCTCGGAGATGGTAGTCCCGAAAAGTAGCTTGGCGGTGCTGTAGGGATAAACCCCCGAGGAAGCTGTTGGCACCTGCTTATCTGTAAGCATAGAGTCCTAAGTGAGCAAGTTAAAGACATGGAACACTTTGAGCTTCGGCACGTTGCTGAGGTGGTGTACCCGGGGCCAATGGTGCATGCTGAGTGCAAAGTTTCCATGGTCATGGGAGTGCCTGACTTCAGAGTCTCGGTACTCTACATGTCACACAGGTGGAAATAAATATCACTGGTCTGATCAAAGAACTGTCCGTCTCAGTCGTCATCGGACTGTGAGTCAACCAGTCACAAATTAGGTTTCATAGAAAAAGGGTCGGTGGAAACTTCAATCCCGGATTTAACATGGAGCCACGTGCTGATAACTGAATCAAGGTACGCAATTTTTCAGGATGAAACGAAAGCCTTAGGTGAGGGAGAATATACAAGGGAGTTGGGTTTCAAATTGAACCACCCGCCACAAGAGTGACGTGTGGAAGCTGCTTAGATGGGGCTAAGATCTAAAACAAGAGAAGAAAAGTAAAAAGAAATATCAATTGAGTCGTGGTATTGTCAAAAAGCGTGATTAACAGGCAAGTTATATGCTATGAAATAAGAAATATTGCACCAATTTATAAAGCTAAACTTTTCTTACCATGTATGATTCTTCATCGAGCAAGTAAACCGTATTCAAAGACATTAAAAGTTGCCATTTCCAAAGTAGCCGGGCATATCATCATGGGTAGCATTCGATGCAGGAGGGTGGCCCACTTTGGAATTGAAAACAGCAACCGGATCTGAAGCAGACACCTCACTCATGCGAGACGGGGGGATGGGCTGACCAAGCAAGCTTCTGTTTGGCCATCCTTGTTGGTCGGAGACTTTTTGACCATCGGCGCCATCTAGATGCAAGCCTTCCAAATCATCCGGATTGATTTCGCCGTAGCTGTCATTTAGTCGTTGTAGGAATTCTGGGTCAAATCCCATTTGTACCAGGGGGTCAGCTGTGCCTTCTCCAGGCATAGATGCAGTGGTCGGAAGACTACTAGCCCAATCCACCGAGAAGGACGGATCAGGGCCAGCCGACATCATCCCTGCACTACCAGCGTAACTGCCTGATAAACTTCCCGGTCGGCTAGGCCCAGCTGAGGAAAAGCCAGTGCCAGGAAAGCCGTGGCTGCGCATACTAGGGCTAGAGATGGCGGGGCTGTGGATGGGGGCCCCTTGGCATACTGATCGTGCTAGCACATTGATCTCCCGGGGTGCAGCTCGGAGGCCGCCATTGATAGCGAATGGAGGCTGCATGCCTAGATCGGCAAATTGGATGCTGTCGTTGTTCACTTGAGTCTGTAATCCACAATCACGCTTGAGGACGCCCAGCCAGACAACATTATCTGCACACGTCTGGTTCCAAGGATCGTCACATCCATAGATGACACGGCGAGCTTCTGCTTGTATCATCTGATCTGATGGAACAAGACCTTGTGCCTTTTGATTATGGATATATGTAGTGAGTTCGCGAGAAAGCCGATTGTAACAATTGATATCCGTAGGGACAGGAAGCCTGAGTATGCTATCATCCCCTTTAGCTTGCTCAGTGGCCCAGGGATCAGGGGACCGCCATTCATAATCAATCATGTACGGCGGAATGGCGTTTTCGACGCGAGCTTGAATCTGTGGGTCAAAGCCCCAGTCCCCTTGCCATTGAGCCATGCTAGCTCCATTTTTGAAGTGACCGGCCAAATGGTCCACTCGATCTTTCCAAGTCTGGAAGAGGGAGCCACAGAACCCACAGCGGGATTTAATATCGGTAATGCTGCTTTGCCATTTCTCCATACATGGTTGGAACTTGGCATTGTGCATCAAGCGGAGGTGTTGGTTGAGATGATCCTTCCGGTAAAATGTTCTCTCTTGTACTGTCTTCTCTTGGCAACTGATGAAGTTGTGAGTTTCTAGGTGTTCATCGTTTGGATTAGCTGCCAAGCAGAAGACACAATGAGGTATACCGTTCTGTTCAATTGTACCGCCGTGGGGGGAGCAGGTCCATTTGTCCAAGATTAGATGCATGGACTTCTCATGTCGCTGCCAGTCATATTTAGCAGGGAAAGAGTCGGTACAGAAGGTACATTGGAAAGGACGAGCAGATTTGGCCTTTGAATGGGCCAGGGTATTGACAGGTACTGAGGCCTTGCGGCGGCGACGACGTTCTTTACGATCCATTGACCCAAAGGAAAGAGAGGATCGATGAGAGAAGGCAGAAGCAAAAGAGAGTTCGGAAATAGATGAATCAAAACTACTGGCAGAGGCGGCGCACAGTTTATGTTCAGAGCTGGCGTGGCTTGACTCATTGTTGCTAGACCCAGGGCGACGGGGCCTCACGTGACCAGATGGGGCCCTGCGTGGACGGGACGGATCGAATGGAGGATTGGCCAAGGCACGGGTAATATCGCTGATCGTAGCCGGTTCGTTTTCGGGTGGAGAGTACTTCCAACGTTCAAGAGGAGTCATGAGGGATGTGTTGACGGATTGCTTCATGGGGATGTCCACCGCCCCTGGAACGGGAGAGCTGCTCCCAGGCGACGCACGAACTTTGCCGCGTCGTCTGGCATTGGCGAGCCAATTGGAAATTTGTGTCCGAGTTAGACCAGTGTGTTGCTTCAGTTCGTCTCGCTCTTGCTCGGTAGGATACGGATTCTCGTTGTGATCTCTTAGCCAGCCCTTTAGGATGCTGACTGCCTTGCGCGAGAATCGAGCACCACTTTTTTGAGAGCGCGAATCTGGGTCATTGGGATATGTATTGTATGAAACTGATTTTAGGGCTTTCTTCCCCGTCAGGCTACCTGTAGGAACGTGGGCATTCTCTGACACGCTATGTAATGTCTGAAGGAATTTGCCAGGCGTTTTGGCATGAGTGAAACTGCATTCACGCCAAAGAGAGATACAGCAAGTACAGCCATAGTTCAATTTACCGCGCTTCGCAACAAAACAGTCCAGTCCCATTCGCCCGCAAAAGTCGCATGGTTCTTGGGCCCGGAACATGGGGTAAACACCGTCTGGGTCGACGGGGTCAATGGCTTGTGAGACATTCACTTCGGACATCTCCGGTATCGGGTTATTGGAGAAGTCCAATGTCTGATCATGAAGCAGCGAGTTGAAGTTTGCTGCCTGTTCTTCGGCTTCGTCGAGTTCAATATCAATCGAAGCAACGTCGTCGTCTAGTTGATTAGAGCCATGGGCAGACGAGGCGCCTTCGAAATCAAAATACTCCATGTTGTGAATGGTTAGAATGGGAAATTCTGCCCAGAGAACAGCTTTTCAGAACCAACAGAATGAATAGAAGAACGAAGGGCACCGTGGAAAGCAAGAGAAGAGTCGGTCAGATGAAAACTGGCCGAAAGCACCTTCCAAGGTTAGCCTGGGGTAGGGCGAGATGGGCGAATAATCAATTTGGGTGGAGCTCCGTGACCTTGGAACTAGAGGTGGGCACCATTCAGCCGCTGAGATTTCCGGTGACTCGGCATGGACCGCTCCAAGGCAAACCCCGTGTGGCTTTTGTTTTTCACGATAAGCATGCGAAGCACATGCTCAGGTATCCACCGCATATATCAAACTCGGATGACAAAAGAAGGAGTTAATTCGAGAAGTCCACACGGAGTGAGCGGAGAGAAGAAAGGCTTCTTTGAGTGGATGGACAAAAACCAAACGGATCCCCCAAAATGCACTTGCGCGCCCTTCGAATGACAACGCTAAGCCTATCTGGGTCAAAATATTCGTCAATGTGGGGTTATTGCCAAGCCCTGGTGATTCATCCTTCTCTCCGCGATATCGGACGTCCGTTCTTCTTTTTATATACTGTGTTGTGTAAAAAATATAACTATCTCATCTATGAATACGAGATTTAGTAGAGGTGTGAATTTCGAACAATCTAGCACCAGGCATTTACGTTCGGAACGGCCGAGATCCCCACAGACGTCATCGCCCACTATACATTAAATCTACCACGTGGTTAGAATATGGTTAGAATATTAGATTCAATATATCCCTTGTTAGTATACAAATATCCCATGTTGGAGCCAAGTGCAACGGGCATGTTAATTTTAACACTCTCTAACGCCGGCGAAAACATACTCTTCTATTAGATCGTCAAGGACTGGAATTTGTTTTGTGATAAAGTGTGGACGAAAGTTGGCGGACTTCTAGAAATGTGGGCTGCTGAAAGTCCTTGAACCAACAGCATGAGGTATATTTCCAACTGTTGCATCGACTTTTGAAGAAATAAATACGGAAAACTCCACCTAAACCAAGCCGAAAACAGTTTAAAGGACTCACTGATAGCCTGAGTAGTTATATAATCCAACCGCTTATCCATACATAAAGTACTTACTTCATGGCGAAAATGCTGTTTTAGCAAGGATTGGTTTCAACATCAGGACCTTCCGCACCATACTTTTTTGTCTCGGCTCAATGCCCAGACTCTCGACCTTTGTTAGAGTGCTAAAGAGTATGTATCAAACCAATTGTTATCGAGAGACCCCACAGCGAAAATCGCCGTCGACGCGATGGCGGACAAAGTCCTTCCAAGATTGAAGACACTATTAGGTGGATGGATGAAAGCGCTGTAGGGAAGCCCTACAATGCAGCACTTGATTGAATTAGCCTCTCGCCCGCGGCCATTCATACCACGACCGAAAGGGTAAGCAGCCTCACCAACGACATGTGTGCCAATCCTGAGTACTTTGAGCCCCTATATGAAGAAATAACTTTGGCTGTGGCGGAAAAAGGTTGGTCGAAGAAGGCACTGCAAATTTTGAAACTCATGGATAGTGCGATGAAGGAATCGTAAAGACACTAGATCTTGGTGCGAATTTATTTTTCGGCTCGTTGGGAACAACAGTTTGCTAATATACCACTTTCTGCACCAAGCTGCAATGCACCATATGGCTGTAACCCCCGCCACCCTGTCAGATGGTACCTGAATTCCTAAAGGGGCTCTTACAATAGTTGGCATCTACCAGATGCGTGATGGAAGTGTCTTCCATGAGCCCTATAAATACGAAGGCGACAGATCTTTGAAGATGTGTCAAGGGCCTGGGCAGGAACATCGCTGGTAATTTGCCTCGCCTTCACCAGAGCACATTGTCTTTGTTTACGGCAAGCATTTTTGCCCTGGACGATTATTTGCCGCCAATGAGATTGGGGTTGTACTGACCTTCCTGCTTATGAAGTATGATTTGGAAGTTCACCGCTGAAGGCCGTAAAGCGGACAATCCCTTTGGTTCGGAGACATTTATTAACCCTACTGTTAAAACAATGACCAAGAGGAGGAAGCAAAGAGTGGTGTTTTAAGTGATTTGGTGGTGTCATGTGTACATATTCTTTGCAAAGAACATCACGCAGTATATACAGTTCTTTACGAACTGTGTTACTTGAGATGTGCCTTTCATAAATATTTTCTCAATATGCCTCCCTTGCATTATAGCGAGATTTGGTTTATTGAAGTAATTGCCATGAGCCGAAGGCTTTTCATCAAACTAGGCTTTACTACACAAATATTTCAATATTCAATTACATAGTTAAAAAAGCCCTGCGTTTATTTCTTTTGAGAATTATTGATTCCATAGGAGCGACAAGAATTTGAACAATGAGAAAATGGAATTTGTGTAGCTACTCTTTCGTTACACGTGTACCCGACCCTTTGAATACACTAGACATGCATGATTCACTTTAAGTCAAGCGAACAATACAAGATTTGATTCGTGTGGTTCCAATGCGCTCTTTACAAATTCCGTCCATTCGCATCCCCAAGAACTCTGTCCTGCCATCACGGTGCTCCTGCAAAGCTCGTTTTGTGAACTCTGCTTGTCCGTTAAAGGCTAGTTGTACGAGAGTCCGCGGCTCTTACCATTTTGAGCCTAATTTGTACGCAATGCAGAATTATCTGAATAACGACGAGTTTGGATAGCACATCATTCAGATTCCTCATCGTGACGATTCAACCCGTCAGTAGGTGGACCAGCATAGTTTTCATATCCCCAAGCCCAGTACCATAGTGCTGAGATAAGTACAATGCCCACGAATCCAACAGCTGCGTAGTTCATTGTGTTGACAGTGACATATTTGAAAGTCGGCATGCAGAACAAGGGAATGGCCAAGAGGGTCCACGCTAGCAGGGAGTGTTAATGAGATATGAACATGTATGACAAAGGGAAAACGAACCAACAGTAACGATGTTGCAGAAGATGCCGAGATGACCGAGATAGAAAATACCATGCTTGATATCCCGACGGCGTTGTATAATCAGCGATACAGCCACGGGGCAACCATAGCTGAGAGTCAGTAAAATAATACCCACACCGGAGAAGGCACTGAATGCCGCGTTAGATCCAAAGTACACTAATCCCAAGAGTATCTCAACAACCATGCCCATCACCATAGCATTTAGTGGGATATCTAAGCGCTTGTTGACGATTCTCAACCAATTGGATCCGGGGATTGCGCCGTCTCGCGCAAACGCCCAAGTGCATCGACTTGTGGCTGTGGCACAACCAATACCACAGATTAGGCCAAGTACCAACAATGGGATGAGCAAGCAAAAGGCACCGACGGAACTACCAGTGGCTGATTTCAAAGTTGGCGGCACTGGCTGGCCTGAGGCGATCAGCGCACTTATATCCGGCAACACAAAACAGATGGGTATCAAAAGTATTAGACCGACGATCATATTGATCGCTACGGTTCTAACCATAGCCTTGGGTACTTGAACAGCAGGCTGACGCACCTCTTCACACATTCTACGTAGATTAACCCGGGTTAGCTCAAGAGGTGTTGAATGTGGAAAGAATCTTACGAGATGATCATTCCTGTGGCTGAGGTTGCCCACGAGGCTTGCAAAAGACCGACGCAGAATGACCAGCCCGCAGGCCAGCCGGCCTGCGGCTCGAAATTTGTGAAGACCCAGTCGGCTGAATGTCTGCCCTCCTTCGCAAGGACCAGGATGCAGACGACGATAGCAATGACGCCAGCTATAGTCCAGAAAATTGCAAATTGCTATAAAGAAAAAGGGTTAGTTAGGTACATGTGTGAGGAAGGAATGGACAGAATAAATGAAGCTCTCGTTCGCCTTGGAAAGAATCCATCGGGTGTTGGATTTACGTACCTCTAGCAAGGGCAGCCATTTGTTGCCTAATGCAGGGATTGCATGGCATACAAGGGTAATCGCCAGAAAGATCAGGAACACATGATATGCTTGGAAATGGTCGGTGATACCGACTCCGGGCGACTTCTCAAAGACATTGAGACTTGCGATAAAAAACTGTGTGGTTGCGAAATTGACTGACAGTGTGATCATTATCTGGCCTGTCGTATAAGCCCAGCCGCAGATCCAGGCAAAGATATGTCGGCACCAGGGAGGTGACAAGACAAATGTTTGGTAGTAGACACCACCGGCCGTGGGGAAAACCGAGGTGATCTCGGCCAGCGAAGCAGCTACGCAGAGAATAATCAGACACACAGCAATCCAGCCCCAGATAACATTAGCAGGACCTCCTCCTGCTAACGGGTACGTGAAGGTGGTTGAAATCCCGTAAGGTACAGAGGATAGGATGAAGCACATAAAAACAACATTCCAGGTGGACCTATTCCGGCTGAGCTCAGCGGTGTATCCTAGTATCTCAAGGGTGCGATCCGCCACTGCTTTATCGTTTACTTCATGTTCGGACTTGTTGCATTCGCTGTCGGCTAGGGCTGCCCGCGGAAGCTCATCTTTGGGGGGTTGCAAAGGGGGCATGGGCGCGAGCGGGAAGGGCAAAGCCGAAGTGGTGCAAGGGTGAGGCTTCGAATACAATGAAGAAATCAAGGTTATGTGTTGATTTTGAAGAGGCGCCTGGGCAGTGAATCAGGTTTACACTTGGAAAATTGCTGTAGGGGTGGTAGTCGTGGTATGATTGTTGGTTTGGGCACTGGAAGAAAAAAGAAGGGGGAAAAAAGGGAATTTAATCATTTAAGACTTTTGCTCTACCGCACTAGATTCAGGGTCCCAGTGGATCATTGTTTTTCGTGTTTTATTTTATTTTGCTGGTCAGTGCTCTAGTCAATCCATCCATGGATGGATCCATGTCATATAGGACAACATAATCCCATAATGACCAAAGACACGAGCGCCTAGTAGTGCACATATGTCGTCAGATCCCTGCCTAAGAGAGATCGTATATATATTAGTTTTCATATTAGCTCGTTGTCTATTAAAACTTTTGAACGGAGGCTCTTTGGACTGCAAACTTGTGAGTCCGGGTTTGCACTAAAAGTACCCAGTTAATTATATCGAAGCGAGTGTATCATCGTACGAAACCTTCACAGCAGATTGCATTACCTGCTGCATCCCCTGCAATACAATGAAAGTTTGATATCTACCATCCGCACTAGTGGTTTCAATACCCAGCTTATTCGTGAGCTAAAGTTATGCGCAGATAGGTAATCAGTTGAGGCTATTTGGATCCGTGCGCGAAGGCAGAGCGGTGACATGATGCATTAAAGATTGCCTAAAAAAGGCTTGCTCAAACTTGATAGCGAAGTTTAATTAGGAAAACAGCGAGGAACCTAGCGGTATGCGGCACTGGTCGATTCTCCGAAGTGCTATTCGATACGGGCCGTTCAGATGTATCACTAGCAGAAAGCTTCGGTTCACCTAAGCCAGTAGATTGCCGACTTCGTAGTCCGAGTTCATTTGCGCCGGACGGGTTCCATCCAACTGCACCGCAATAGTGGACCATCGACTTGCTAAAGACTTCTGCTCATAGACCCTGGACTCATTAATGTTTGCATTCCATACAGTCATGGCGATGGTGTTCTCCTCAACATTATAGTTGATAGAGTAGTATTAGCATGGTCTCATGTTGAATTTGCAAACAGACATTGTTAGGTTCCAGAGGTCGGTTGCAAGATGTCTCAATCCGTACGGGTGGTCGGAGCCCGCGGACACCGAATTATCCAATCAAAAGTCTAGCGAGGAAAGTGGGCAGAATTTCGGGCTCTGTGGGACCAGACGAACTCTGATTTACGGGTCTCCTCTTAGCGACTTAAAATGGGTCATATAATAGGGTCTCTATTAAATGATATTGAGGGTTTAATCTTAAGAAAGGATCTTATCTTTCTTTCGGTAGTAAGATCATACTTACTATACTTTTTATTTAACTATCCGCGTATAGCCAGAGCTTTTTTATACTCTATTATGGCTGCCGTACCCACTATGTACCTATATCTTCCCTTTTTGGTTAAAGCATTAGGTGGGGCTTAAGATAACGGTTTTTGTTGGAAATTGGGAATTCGAGGGAAATTGAACCTCATGAGAACCTGACAATATTCCAGGTCTCAATCATCGATAATTCCACAGGTCCCTAGTTCAGAATAAGTACCTCGATGCTGTGAATCATTCGAAACGAAGCATCTATACTTGAATCATTCGGAAAGGCGCGCCTCCTTGCCATTCATTGTCTTGAAAATGAAGCAGGAAAGCGACTCTCAGGAGTGCGACCCGCCTCGAATTTCACCTGAGTCAGAACATGACCAGTACCCCGAAGGCGGGCTAAGGGCATGGTCTGTGGTTCTGGGAGCTTGGTGTGCAATGATTCCCTCTATGGGACTTTTAAACAGCCTAGGCACTCTACAACCTTGGACAAGTACCCACCAACTCAAGGATTACTCGGAATCAAGCATCGGTTGGATTTATGGAGCCTACACCTTTTTCCTTTTCTTGGGAGGTGCCCAATTTGGTAACGACCTTCCCGTCAGATCGAATGCATTTTGAGCTAACTACCACTTCAGGTGCCATCCTTGATTCCCACGGACCTCTATACGTGGTACTCCCCGGCTCTATTGGGATAGTACTTTCATTGATTTTGTTGAGCTTCAGTCATGGTGTGTTCCTAATATCTACTCATGTCTCTCCCCTGTCGCATTAACTTCGCTGCGAACCCCCAAAGAGGAAACAAATCCTAACGGCCAACAAGAATATTATCAGATATTTCTGTCATTCAGTGTCCTTGGCGGAATATCAGCCAGCACACTTTTCACGCCTCCATTGGCGGCTGTTGGTCATTGGTTTAATGTTCGACGTGGCTGGGCAACCGGAGTGGCCTGCACAGCAGGCGGCGTTGGGGGTTGCATATTTCCCTTGATCATTCTTTTTGCAGCTCCTCACATTGGGTTTGAATGGGCGATTCGTATAATCGCTCTAGTATGTGCAGTGACCTGTTCAATTGCATGTCTCACAGTTCGAACTAGACTTCCTCCCAAGAAATCAGTCACGACCGTCGATTTCAAGGCTCTCAAAGACATCAAATATGCATCTGCGACGCTAAGTGTCTTTTTTGCTGAATTTTCGGCTTTCATTCCAATCGCCTACATCACTTCCTACACACTTCATGCCGGCTTCGATGAACAGTTGTCTTATGCAGTTCTTGTCTTTCTTAACCTCGGCGCTGTGTTCGGACGCTTCCTACCAGGACTGGTGGCTGATCGGCTAGGTCGATTTAACGCCATGATCATGAGTTGCTTGATATGTTCCTTACTCACTCTCGCCCTTTGGCTTTCGGGGGATCTAGTCGATCCCGACAGCTTGGGGATTGTCATTAGCTATGCTGTGTTGTTCGGCTTCTGGAGTGGCTCGGCTATCAGTATTGCACCGGTGTGCATTTCTCAAGTCTGTGAAATTCAAGACTATGGGAAAAGAGTTGGAACTACATGGACTATAGTGAGCTTTGGCACCCTCATCGCTATCCCGATTGCAGGCGCTATTCAGCAGCATAATAGTGGGGAGTATTATGGGTTGATTATCTTTGGTGGTGTTCTCTATTTTTCCTCCACAATTGCGTTTGTTATATCTCGTGGCATTTGCAAAGGATGGGGTTGGGGGATAAGATTCTAGAATTTTATCTATATACTATTCGAGACACCAAGGGAAATCATACAGAACACTGCAATTCGGTTCGTTTCCACAGTGAAGCCTATCTTGTGGACAGTATGGATCAACTGGCTAGAATGATGCAGAGAAGGTAAAAGAAAAAAAAAACTGCAGTTATGAATTAAGCCTGGTTGACTCAAGCCTAGTTGGCTGGGAGAGAAAGAGGGATTTAATTAGAAGGGGCAGCGCCTACCCGTTTTAGGCGGGAATCCTGAGAGGGGACTGTCCAACTTTGGAACCCATCGACTCTCCAACAGACTGTTCACACGGTGATAGAACACTGTCGTCATCACCAGACCACATCCGTGGATTCCATGCTCTCAAATCTGCGCTTTACCGTGACACACAACCTCGCACGCTTGTCATCTTTTCTATTACTCTCCCAAAGTCTACATATTACCCTACCCATCGAGCACCGCAATAAGAGATTCTGTAATAATGCCAGCATCCGAACCACTTCGCGATTTCTCCGAACGTGATTCCCACATCAATCTTCCCTCTCCAGAATCAGACTTCCATATTCCCGATGACGCTGAACATTTAGCTCTCCCAACGAGGCGGCGAACAGTCAAAAAAGTTGAACGCATTGAAAGGGAGATTAACCGTTTGACTCTAACCAGAAAGATTGAGGAGATCATAAGGAATATTGACACGAATCGGGAGACGACCCAATATTTTTTGATTACCAACTTGAGCGATGCTCTACGTGCCTACCTTCTGAACAAAAAAACCGGCGGAGTGCGACTCACTTTCGATAATCACAACATACTACTCATAATCATGCCTAGCATGCAGCACGAATGCTTTATTGGCGATTTTTGCGCTTCATTTGCGGACTCAATGAGCGTTGCGGGTCTGCCACGTACTGGTGATCACTGGCGAGGGGCTGGTGCTGCACAGAGGAAAGGTCTTCACTGTGGAAAGGAACCAGATTTCAGTATAGTCCCAACGCCACATTCTCTCTCTACAATCGTTAGTACTTGGCCATCCCTTGTCCTTGAAATCGGGCCCTCTGAATCAGAGAGTCATTTTCATAAGGATTTCAAATGGTGGTTCCACAACTCCAACCACAACACTGGACTGGTTTTGCTGTTTAAAGTCCACAGGCAACCCTTTTGGGTGGATGTTGAACTGTGGTCAGGGGGTCTTGGACTCGACTCACAGTCAGATAGCCTAGTGCTTAAGCAGTCACTACGGGTCACACGGGATGAAGTCACACTACTTGAGGGTTCCAGTCCGGAAATTCATCTAGACTAAGAGATACTTATGCGGGAAGCCCGGCCAAGTGGACAAAAAGATATTATCATTACGCAACGGATGCTGCATCTAGTTTGCAAAGAAATGGACCAAAACAACGGCTGAGATTTCATCTACCACCTAGGCAAGAACATACTCATACGAGATATGAACTTCCACGCTAGCTGGTGGTGTTTTGTGTTGAGCCAAACCAATGGATGAGATCGCAAAGACTGTGTGACTAGCTCTTTTATGTATTATTAAATAATTCTATTTCAATTATTTCTCAATTGCGGTGGTGAAAAGTAATATGTTTTTCGATCTTTGGAGACTCGTCTTATATCAAAGGTTCGGGGTTTCTGTTCATTTTATAAAAGACCTGCCGGAAATTCATATTATTTCTAACATGCCCAAATGCTTCACTTAACTCAAAATACGATATAAACCCATTTTCGTTTATATTGACTTGTATCTATGCTTGATGGTTTATAATGTCAGAAATACCGAGGTTTTGCGGTGACCGAGGTTTGCAACGTCCCAGGCCCCAAACTGCTGCCCGCACCTAGTTGATTTATAATATAAGATTTGTCATCCAAGACGTTGCTTTAAATGCTACGATATCTCCATAATTTTCTCATTAGTTATAGGCTCTTCAATACTCGATAGTTCCAAACAATATGTCTACCGATAAATCCAAACCCTATATCCCCCTAGCCGGCGGCGCAAATGACGGCTGGTCGGAAGAGCAACAAGCGACAGCTACATGCTATTGCGGTGCCATACAACTTGCCTTCGTGCGTGTAGCACATAGCTTAATACCGATATCCAAATATCACTAACATTAACTGCAAGCTATAGCCAACCGAAGGTCCCGGTCTAATTGACACATTCCTCTGCCACTGTACAGACTGCCGAAAAATCACCGCCTCGATGTTCGCCTCCAATTTTATAATTGCAGACTCACATCTGAGACATCTACGCGGCCGCGAGAATCTCACGTCCTACGGTCAGTCTGGGACAATCGGCTCTGGCAAGAAAATGACCAACTTCTTCTGTTCAACGTGTGGTTCGCTCATGTACCGCGTCGGCGAGGCATTCCCGGGACATAGTATTCTTCGTCTTGGAACAGTGGATGATTTCAACTTACATGAGACTAAATTGAAGCCGAGGATTGAGCAGTTTACGAAGGATCGGGTTGGGTGGTTACATCACGTGGAAGGTGTTGGGCAGGTTGGGGGGACGGCGTATAGTCCGAAAAAAGAGCCTGGGAGTTCGCTTTGAATTGGGCTACTTAGATGAGGTACGAAAATTCATCCAAATGGTACGTCGCTCTACAGAGCAATAAAAACCCGCCGTCATCCAACAAGGCCGGAGCGTCATAAAACCATTTCAAAAGGACCACGACGACTGCTGCGCGATTATGGTATATCGTTAGTGTCATATAAGAGCAATGTGGATCATCTATTTAGGGTGTTGAAACGTGTCCGAGAAGCAACTCCACGATACGATATTGTCAGGGCATCCCTTTGTCCGTTGTTCAAGTGTTTAGTAGTTGCATAATACGGTCCACAGTCGAGAGATTTCTAGACAGTGTGTAACTCGCCGCGCGTGCAAGCCCATATCAGCCCGTCGCTCCTGAAATTGGAGATATTATAGGCATAGAGGCATAAATCCACAACGGAGTGGCAGCGCTGATTTACTTGGGCCAAAGCATTTGTCGAGTTTATAGACAAGAGCAACTCATTTGGTTGGACGAGAAGAGATATAGGAAAAATGGAAAATGAACTGACCGTCGGAGTGCGGGGAAGTAGGAATGAAAGTATCGAAGAGCCGATCTTGGCACAAAAGTTGTCTTCAGCTCGCATCCAATCGCGGAGTAACTGACTAGAAGGGCACTATACGCGCCAACAGTTATTGTTTTCCTGGACTCATGGCAATTTGTTTGGGATTGATTCATTTATTGATTCTACTCAATTTTACTTTTCAGCTCTAGTTTATGCCTACAGAAAGCACCACGCATGCTACAGCACGCGCTGGGATACGAATCTTTTATGAATTGAGCAAGCTATGTTGAAAAGGGCAGAGTTGTGGGTGGCTGAATGCGGATGATTGATTGAAGTGGTCAACTGATGGTGTTCAAGCGATGATCTCGAGCAAAATTCTTTTCTTTTTTACCATCACAGCAAACGGCCTTGATAGTCTCCTTTAAATTGGGTACACGTTGTAACCTGTTCCTGACGAAAAGTGCCCTTCAGAGACCCTCCTACGGAGACTCTTATCGTTCAAAACCACCTCTTTTATTTCCCCCTCTTCCAAGGTTGTATGTGCATTGTGGGTGCGTTAATATGGATGGTCGATTGTGGACGTTTGTTTAAAGTGGATTCTTGATTGAAGTGGACGGGTATGAGAACGTGGATGCTTGTTCAAATTGAAGTGGATCGTCAAAGTGGATTGTTGACCAGTCTGCCGATTGTCCTGAAGCCGATGCCCGCCACGGTCAGACTGGCGGATGTTGTCCATCGAGGTGGGTAATTGAGGTGGGTAATTGAGGTGGGTAATTGAGGTGGGTAATTGAGATGGGTGATCGAGTTGGATGGTTGGTAGAAGGGGCTGCCACCAGTCTGCCGATTGTCCTGAAGCTCTGAAGCCCGCCACGGTTAGACTAGTGGATGTTGTTCATCGAGGTGGGTAATTGGGGTCCACGGGTAGGTAATCGAGGTAGGTAATCGAGTTGGATGGTTGGTGGAAGGGGCTGTCACCAGTCTACCGATTGTCCTGAAGCCGAAGCCCGCCACGGTCAGACTGGTGGATGTTGTTCGTTCGGTGGGTTGGTTTTAAGGGACGGTCGAAGTGGGTGCTCGAAGTGGTTGCTCGAAGTGGTTGCTTGACCAGTCTACCGATTGTCCTGAAGCCAAAGCCCGCCACAGTCAGACTGGAAGCGGTTGATTGAATTGAAAGGATTGTTGATTGATTGGATGGTTGGACAATTGATTCAAGTGTTGATAGAAGTGCTGATCATTGCATGATTAATTGGCTGGATGAATGGTTGATTGGATGGATGGATGGATGGTTGACTGGATGGATAGATGATTGACTGGATGGATGGATGATTGACTGGATGGATGGATGGTTGACTGGATGGATGTTTGACTGAAGTGTATTGTCATGTTGATTGGGTTGTCGCTTGAAATCGTTCAAGACTTCCCTTTTGTTTTCCCTTTCCTCCTTTCTTTTCTTGTTTTTCTTGTTTCCTTTTTTCCTTTTCCCTTTTTGCTTTTCTTTGTTTCCTTTTTTGATGGTTCCTTTTTTTTTTTTTTTTTTTTCTTTTTGTTTTTGCTGTTGCTTCCAGCCAGTGGCTTCTTGCAAAACCGAAGACCGTTACAGGAGGGCCGAATGTGATTGAGTGCCCATGGTTTCACTGGACGTGATTGGATGGATGTTGTTGGGTGGACGTGGTTGAGCGCGTATGTCTGTAGTGCAAGGTGAAAGAAGAAGACAATTGTCTTGAGTTGCCTAAAGGATGAATGTCAGTAAGAAAAAACATGGAATATGAAATTGGATGGGACAACAAACCAGACATGTGATAAATGATGTGGTAGGTGTGAGACATGTGATGAGTGTTGAAGTGATAGGTGCGAGACATGTTGAAGGAACATGTGATGTGGTTCAGTTGTCTGAAGAATAAATGTCAGTAACGAAAGCAAACAGAAGTTGGAAGTGGATGGGACAACAAACCAGACATGTGATGAATGATGTGACAGGTGCGAGACGTGTAATAAATGCTGGCGTGGCAGGTGCGAGATATGTTGAAGGAACATGTTGTGATGTGGTTCAGTTGTCTGAACAATAAATGTAAGTGACGAAAGCAACCAAAAGTTGGAAGTGGGTGGAAGAACTAACCAGTCACGTAATAGAATTTGGATGTGACAAAGCCCAATGCGTCAAGGGCATAGCGATAATAGGTTTCATCTCATCGCATGTGGAAGTAGAAAGATGGAAGAAGTCATGAGGCTCAGGCCAATGATGGAAGGCCTGAGGGAAGATCAAGGGTGGATAAAATATTTGATAAATTGTTTGTGGTGCATGGTATGAGAAGTTGGGGAGATGAAGAAGAAAGAAAAAAAAGGAGGGAGGAGGTGGCAGGAGGGGGTATTTATACCCCAAGGGTCGAAGTGCACGGGAACTGCACGAGAACCACGCGTGAAATGCATGGGAAGTGCACGGGAGTACGTTCGTACCTAGGGTGTCCTTGGGGGGACCCCCCATTTCTCAACTTCCCCTCTTCAACTATTTACTCGATAAGTTGACCCCACCTCTCATGATTATTGAGGCAGTAGTGTAGTCTCTAAAGACGTAAAAAGAAGATGTGACGGTGTCTATGCTCTACAGGCCCATGCCACTAGAGAATATCATTGCCACACCCATGTAGCGATTCAGAAACATGAATTATATCCCGGCTTCTATTCTGTCTAGCTGCGTCTCATATAAACGCATCATGCTGTCCACTGAAGACACAGATCGTCAAGACGCGGTAAGATTTATAGATTTATAGATTATTAAGGTTGTACGCTAGGCCGTGTTTGGTATGGCCTACATGCACGACCCAAGGTTGTGTCCTCCATGGATGCAATGCGACCTCGGGACCCGTCTTGGCATCGGATAAACATAGACCTCGGAGGGGCCTATGAAGTTGCTGCATGTGAGCCACTTAACGTAGTGAAAGGGGTTAACGATGCATCTGCATAATGGTGTCATAGATTGTATGTTGCTAAAATCCGCGAGTGGGTTCAAGTATGTATCAGGTCTGAGGTTACATTGTCCCCACACGAGGAATTTTACTGAAGATACAATGCGGACACACCAGCCGCACAAAGAGCAAGATGTCCAGATCATACTGTGGTGATATTGTGAGCTACTGCGATCATCCCATTCCCAGCTTCGCTTTATCAGCCTGTGGATCCCCTCAATCGACCTTCTTAGGTGTGATCTGTTGGCCCTCCGACTCAACACCACCAGTCTCGATCGCTGGAAGGTGCAAAACAATTTATTGACTTGTCTGACCATCCGATACAGAGCCATATTCCCTCTCCTTGAACCGTTCCGTTGTCAACCTGGAGCCCGTGGTAGTCTTGGACACCGGCTGGGCTGGATAATGAACATGGTCCCCCACGACAGCATGCACAGCACTAATATGGGTTATGGATGGAGTGTACCCGTTATCGATTGGAGGGTGAACAGGGGCCGAGGATATTATGCACATACTATTAGACTCCTTTCAGGACCATGACGGCGGGATAGCCTAGAGGGTGAGACGCTGCCATCGCCTTGAAGTACCATGCGATGAAAGGTAGATAACCGGCAGCCTACGAGGGAAATCAGCCTAGATATATGACGAAGCGGTTGAACTCTGGTGAGACTTTGGGGTCCACTCGGGGATCATAGAGGGGATGACGATTCAGAATTTATTGAGTATATGGAGGCTATAGAAGATAGGGAAAGAGAAACACAGATACCGAGCTATAGAAGAAGCACTTAGGCCAAAAGTAGGTACTGAGCAACAAGCTTATGATTTTTACAACCTCTACCTGCATTTCAATAGAAGGTAGTGCTTCTGATCATCGCTCGAAACACAGCCGACACGTCAAAGGAAGTATGCACGCCAATAGAGGCGCAGATATGAAAGAATGGTAAATACCTACAAATTTCCCGGGATGTTGTGCCACCAGGTGCGTGGGGAAGCCGACAAGCATTTACCCAGGCGCCATGGCCTGCACCATCCAGAGTGTGCCTCGAAGGCCATGGAGTGGCGAGAACAATGTACGACAAGGCGAGAGGACTGGGCACCCCCCACATATTCACCGGGGGAAGTAAATATTCCGGGCGCATCGGCGCTGCAGCCGTGGTGGACACGTTTAGTGTCGAAAGGGCATGCCAGATGGGTGACGATGGCATACCCACCGTGTACGCAGCCGAGATCGGCGGTATCGAAATGGCCCTGGGGCTAATTCAGGAAGGCTGGTACCAGACACCGGGGAGGATGAATGGATCGAAGACGGCGCCGAGGAAAATGAGGAAGGAATCGAAAAGCCCAATCAAATTACCAGATAAGCAGACACTATAGCAATAGAAGGGTTAGAGAGAAGCCACATCTTCGGTCGTGATACAGGTTCGGATGAGTATCATTGTACCTATTCTGTTCGTATTTGGTAAGCATCAAGAGGGTGAGCTCACCGAGATCGGTTTGCGATTGAATACCCAGCGTTCGAGGAGTTGCGGACAGACCTGTTCGGCGAACTGGACCGTTGCAGAATATCAGCGAGTCTTGGTAAGAGGATACTTACTGAGCCGTCCCCAATTCTATCTGTTGTGGAGTTCATGATGAAATCGGGACTCTTGTGACAGTTTCAGTGAGTGAACTCTGTCGCCACGGGCATAAACCAATAGTATACAACCGCGACTGCGGGCGAGGGAAGTACACGATCACAAACGACAACAACAAAACGTTGAAAATCAAGGGGCAGAGATGGAGGGAGTCCGAGGGAGCACAGCACAGGAGAGAACTGCCTGATCTGCGTCCCTCGGCACCTAGTTCGCCTATCCAAGCAGTGAGTCCCTCAGGCGACATCAACAACGGGGAAGAGAACGAAGAGGAGGGCAGGGGCAAGCCACGGTGGATGCACAAAGACGATTTTTTCGCGTCTGTGGACTTCACAAAACTCGTTGGAATTCGGGGAGACAGCGAGCTTTGGTGATAGGAGGTTTACGGGGTCGAAGATGCCGGTAAGTGGACAGAGGGAGAGATGCAATCCAGAATGTTGGTTGTGGAGACAGTATCCAACGATGCCAATATAACCCATTCTGATCAGGTCTATTCGATTAAGGTGGGTTCAGTTACATATACTTCTGTGCAGCTAAATGGCACAAGAACACGAGAACTAAGATAATAAGTAAAGCTACATCTATTACTTTATACTAGCTTAAGGTCAACTGGAAATGATAAATTGATATTGTGGATATAGTACTTGACTATATGAATGTGGTTGAAGGCATAGCTCGTGGATACAGAATAGAGTAAGAACAGGAGCGACAAGGGAGAGGAGAGAAAATCACATCTTTGTTGTATCCCACTAGACGATGATCGAACTCTGTGTCCCTGTTTAAATAGCCTAAGTGCGGTAAGCGCCTAGTCCAAGAACACGCCAGAATGTGATGTCCGTGGCTCACTCGCTGACACCTCCAGAAGAAGTAAGAGTAGCAGCGTTGGAAGCCTCATAGCTGGCAGAGGCATTGACACCGAGGGTAATCCATGCAAAGAGACCATCCTTGACCGTCTCACCAAGCAGAGCGTATTCGAAGAAGGGATCAGAGTTGCTGTCCTCAGTCTCAGCAATGACAACGTGGTCATCTGCATTCTCGGTGATAGAAACAGTGTTTGTGTTGTATGGGTAGGTGTTCTCAACCTGGGTGATCAAGTCTTGGTCGAAGAATAATTGACCAATGTGAGCAACGTGACCGCCGGAGAGTGTCTTGTTTGCCTGCTCCTGGGCACCAACGTGGGCAATGACGTGAACATGGGTAGTGCGGCCACCGTAGTGACCAGGGAAGATAGTCTTGAACTGTGCCACACCATCGGAATCGGTCTTCTGGATACCGCGCAGGAAGGTCTTGTCGAGATTGGTAGCATCGTTGCCGTTGCCGTTCATGCTACTCTGAACACCAGCGTAGACACCAGTAGAGTTGCAGTTCCAAACATCCCAGTAGAGGTCCTGTATCGGCTCGCAGGTGTTGATATCGATGAATTGTCCATCGAGAATGATGGGAATTCCATCCTCACCGTCCCGAACATCAGAACGGACAAGCTCGCCCTTCACCCAGAAAGGTCCGGTCTCTCCTTCGGGGGCAAGGATGCAGACAGGGTTCTTGGAGAATAGCTCAGACTCGGAAGTTTTCGGAGTAACATTGAGGGAGGAATGGTGGGAGGTGTTCACCACCTTGTCGGTGTCACGGGCAACCATGCCTCGCTTCTGGTATTTCGCAACAGTTGCGGCACGGCGAGCTTTGGCACGGGCGTTGACTCCCCGACGCTCCAGATGATCCGCGCATAGGTTCAGACTGCGCTTGGCATTGTGGAGGAAAGACTTCTTGGACAAGGCGTTGTAGGAGGTGGGCTCATGGACCCCGGGGTGACCAATGGCCAGTCCGGCCATGGCAAGGAGAGCTAGCTTTCCGAATTGCATCGTGGGGATCTGAGGTGGAAAGAGAAAACACGAGGGATTGCGTCTAAATTGATTGGTGATATCTCCCTATAAGATGTCAGGATAGACATCTCAATATATAGTTCTCCCTCCTCGTACTCGAGCTATTGTATAATAATGTACAGTTCTAAGAGTTGATAGCCCCAGAAAATTACTCGTCATGGTCGTCGTCAGCAGTTGCAGTAAGGCCATGGCCGATATAGTATAGATGAAAAATAGATGAGATTATCCTTGTTCTGGTTGACGAATGCCCTAGACATGATTGGGGGAACAGGGAGAGTGGCAGTTTCCGATCTGCAGCCAAGACCCCGGTCTTAGCACTGCCAAGAGAAGGTGCCTACGCCTCGCCCAGCAACGGAACCCCGCCAAGCCCGTCGATCAATCCACTTCACCAATTGTCTAAAGCGTGTCGTAGAACAATCCCGGCTCATTACTTATGCGTGCCTAATAAACTAAAAAGGTTATTTAGTATTTTTATTATACTCCGTACTGACTTTTCACTTGTACAAAGTACGCTTTTTGCCTTCGTATGCGTAAAAAAAGAAAGGGGAAAAAACAGGTAGTATAAGTGACCGACTATTTTTGTAATATGATGATTTATTAGTTTATAGAGTTTAGAGTCCGATGAAGAGAAATAAGCCTGGCGACGTATGCAGCTACAAGACGGCAAATAAAACCCACCCTCTTGCATTAGCCACATTGCTGATGGCTTCGGCAAGATTTGTGGTGGTAACTTTGAAAGGTGAAACTGCATGCGAAACACGTGCCATTGCGAATTGTACAGTACACATTCGCGACGTTAGCTGGGCACGAGCGGAAAACTAACGGAAAACTATCCGCAGGTAAGCTAGGCAACTTTCTGATATCAATACAGTATTATTCGAAATCAGCTATACCTTCACACTCTTACTACTTGATTCCCGGAAAATAAATCCGACGGTCGTGAGTTCTGATAGGATAGGCTGTGAAGTCTCCACTTTTCAGACCGCTTTCTACATTGGTAGATGTATCTTACATTACGGTAGTAAGACACGACTGGGTGTATTTTACGCGAAAGTGCTATACGCATGCTACCTGCTGTGCCCCTCAATCCATGGCGCAGGCAGATTTCATCTGCCATCACCCGTCTGTCTGCGAGATTTCAGTATCTGAGATCAAGCCAAACGACATGGCTCCTAGGCTCCCTCCTTCGAAGCTTCATCTGATCCGTGATATGATAGAATGCCAGTCCTTTACTACGTCTCAGATAGCCGAAGAAGCTGAATGTACCAAAGTTACGATCATTAATATTCGCAGAAACTTACGCCAATTTGGAACTATATATGCCCCGCAAACCCGAATCGGCCGAAAACGAACTATGACACCGCTGATGATAAACGCTCTTTGCGACCACCTTTCTGAGAAGCCTGGTCTCTACCTCGACGAGATGGCTGTCTTCCTGTGGGACGAGTTTCAAGCCATGATTACAACCTCAAGTATTAGGAGAGCCCTAGTAGCGACAGGTTGGTCCAAAAAGGCAACGCGGCAGAGAGCTAAAGAGCAGAACGCGGACTTGAGAGACTACTACCTACACAATTTATCGGAATTTCAGTCGTATCACCTGATATATGTTGATGAATCTGGATGTGATAAACGGGTCGGATTCAGGCGCACCGGTTGGGCACCTCTTGGCAAAGCCCCTCTGCAAGTAACACAGTTCCACCGTGACCAGCGATATCAAATACTACCTGCGTATACTCAAGATGGAATCCTCCTCTCGCGTGTATTCCGCGGCTCTACAGATGCTACTGTGTTCGAGGGTTTCATAGCCTAGCTTCTCCAGCATTGCGGAAGGTGGCCAGAGCCTAAATCCGTCCTCGTGATGGATAATGCATCGTTTCACTACTTAGAGCGACTTCTACAGATGTGTGAGGAAGCCGGGGTGAAATTGGTCTACCTGCCGCCTTATTCGCCGGACCTGAATCCGATTGAAGAGTTCTTTGCTGAACTTAAAAGTTTTATCAGGCGTAATTGGAACTACTATGAAAGAGACCCTAGTCAAGGATTTGATGTTTTCTTGGAATGGTGCATCAATATGGTTGGCGCAAAAGAAGAAAGTGCCCGAGGTCATTTTCGTTATGCAGGCTTAAAAATCGAAAATATTGGGGCTTAAATACTAGGCATATTGTGTTCGATATGTGTCGCTAGTGGAAGCTAAAGAACTTCTCACTGTGACAATCAAAATCGGATTTTCTTCTGTGCTGTCCTGGAGTCTCCTGGCGCCCAAATTGAAAGCACAAATTGGGCTATGTTTCGCCCGCTTGGCCTACAATAACTAAACGTTGACTGTTTACCATATAATAATTACAATTCGGGAGAGTAGAGTTTAAATAACGCAAGAATTCTCTACTACTTTATTGATCTATATAGCTCCTATTCTGTGAATGGAGACCAAACGCAGAAACTAAACTAGAATAGGTGAAAGTGCTAGTTCCTACACGTGATCTAATGATAGATTGATCGGTTGGCTCTCGGTGGCCCACTAGTTAGTTGCGGCCCTACAAAATGATTGGTGACTAGCATGTCCGTAACATGAGGGTGCTCAAGAGGAAGCTAAGGGGGTAGGGTCTTAGGAATTTCGTATACATAGAATAGGTCTGAGATCTATATTTTTAATAAAATGGGTGGATAGGTAGATGAAAGAACTATAGTTTGGAAGTAATTAAAAATCTATTTTATATTATGAATCCCCCTTTGCCATATAAAAAGTGAATCTTATAACTTTAGGCATTCAGGCCAGTCATTAGTGCTTTGTATCGCTTTAATATTGATGATACACCTATTAATAGCCATCTGAAATAGAAGCGGTCATGTGACCCTATAAATTGAGAAATTGCTTACTTTATATATTAATTCGGGCGAATCGACTAAACCCCCGTATATGCGCTAGTCAAATTACATATTTAGATAATACTAGTAATTAACCACCATCCACTATCTTAGGTTCACGTTTTATGTGGTCCCGGTGGGAGGGGGGATATAGGCTACCAAATTAGGAGTGCCGATTGTGGCGAAGTGAGGGTAGGGAGTCGCTTAGGATATGGTATATGGTATAAATTACTGAGTAAAGATATGAATGATCACAAAACAAACCGGCAGCAAGGGGTTCCCAGGCATGCAACTCCATAAAAGGAGTAGCAAGGGGTTCCCAGGTATGCAGCTCCACAAAAAGAGGGCAGCTGTAAGAAGCATCACACTACTAGTGGCACTAGTTTAGATATCTCTGTCGATCTATTGAGATCTGCCCGAGCCTGCCTTGAGCCGACCCAATAGTACCTTTAAGTCGCATTCCTTGATATCATACCGTATGATTTCTTGAATATTGGTCGCGATCTCACGATTGAATCGAGACAATCTCGGCCGATCTTCGTTGATCCTAATCTATGATCATTCCTGGAAGGGGGTATCTTGACTATAAGAATAGCTCTGGCCTCCCACTACGCTCGCACATCACCCTCTTGTGTCTATCACTCCCTCCTCCAAACTTTCACTAAGTGAGCATTACGAGGTCTATAAAAGCCAAACTTCTACACGACGCTGACAATCAATTTCGAATAGCAGTATGAAGCTCGCATTCGCTACAGCCATTTTCGCCGCAGTCACCGGCACCACAGCCCTCCAAGCGAACGAGCTATGTGGGGATAATAAGAACTGTGAATCGGCCTGTCAAAACGGGCAATACTACATTGTGTCGAATAACGGTACCGCATTCTTTGGGTGCAAGCTCTCAGCGCAGACTAAAGACTATAAGTTGATGTGGTGTCTTAGATCAGATGCACCCTCTGTTGATGAAGCATACAATGTTAACGGACATCGTTCCGTCTGCGAGGCGGCAGTAGGAGTTGTCAACAATTGCCACAACACATGTGTCATCCCTCAGACTAAGGAGAAAGTTTACAAGAAATCTTGCTCTGAGAGCAAGGGCAAAGCATACGCTGTTTATGATAAGCTTTTTACCTACGATGATGCGGAGGCTGAGGTTAAGATAGGATGCGAGTATTGATAAGCAAATTTGCAATATGCTTATTCAACCTTATACTAATTGATATAGATTCAAGCAGATAGGCTTTTATTACTTTTCGAAGTGTAGCTATAAGTAAGACTGCTGTTACCACGGTAGATACCTAGGTTCTCTGTAACAACAACCCCCTGCCACCAAGACGCCACTTCCGGATACCCTTTTACCATCCACGATACTACGCAAAAAATTCTTGTTTCTCCACCATCCGCACCTGCTATGGCTCGTTTGCTTAATTTCATTACGTGGTCACAGAGGCATGTAGGATTTTCCGACAGCGTATCTCGTATATCCCCTAAACGGGCAAATTCTCCACACCTAGTGCATGGATAATACGGAAGGTGGCCACTGCTAGCCATGGATAGAATGAGCTCCACAAGGCCAATTATTGATGAATGTGGTGAAAGAATGAGTTGGGCAATAGGATTTCCCGCCTAGCAAATTGGCTATCTAGCTGTCATCTCCCACTGCTCTACCAACCCTCACTTATATGATTATAGAGGCCCGCCTTCATACATATCCAGCCAATTGCTTTGCGGTATAATAGACACTCATCTCGTTACTTTTTTCTGAGGCCCACAATTTTCCCCCGCCATCATTTTTCTATCTATCTCGATGACTCTGGTGTCCCCTAATACTGTAGCACAAAATCCCCTCATCTAACAACTCAACGTCGTTGACCAGATGTTCTCTTTTAGGAATGAACGGTCAAGCCTGGGTATTTACCAATCCTCGAACGAACCATCTTACACTTCGAAACCCCCTCACTGCCTTCATTGTGGCCGCCGTGCCAAAAAACAGCCTATGTTCACTTTACAATAAGAAACAGTTTCATCAGTTCAGTTCACTTTACAGATAGGGGTCACGCATTCTTTAAAAAGCTATATATATCTCGTTGAAAGCACTCTCATATTTTCGTATTTTCGACATATTATGTAGTCCATGAGAAAGATGACTTATTGTCACGCCTTGTTAAAAAAGTAAACACAATACATAATTCTAACGCCTTGATGCCCTAATGCGAAATTGTTCAGACTAATAGTTTTCAAGGACAGGTATGACTTTCTTCACGCTACCAACCCACTTCCCAATATCCTCTACGAACCGTCGAGCGATGCCTATTTTAATTCCTTTCTCGATGAAGAAATGAGGATCTTGATCTCTATACACTTGGTCAAGATCAAGACCGTTTTCGAGCATCATATCACACACTTCTCGAAATGCAGATTTGAGGGAGTCGTTCTTAACATTCGAGACCTGCCACTCACTGTATTCCTTAACAGCTACATCTCTGAGACCCGGAATTTCGAGTGGGCTTAGAGTCTGCGAATTGTCTGCTGCCCTCGGAGCCGAGACATCAAGCCTATGGGGCGCAGACTGCGAGGACGAAACATTGATGTTGATAGGTGGATATGCTGACCCAGCCCCAGTGATATGACTTCCCTTATGCTTGTCTCTGCCCAGTCTATCTTGCTCTTCCCGGTATAATTCGTCACGAACCGCTTCTGGCACGTCCTTGTGGCCTTCTAGAACACCGCCCCTCTCAACGTGGGTTATCAGGCGTTTGATGTGATGAGATTTAAGTGGGTAGTGTTTTTTCCCCATTGGGTCCACCCAGCAATGGGGGCTATGCTGATATGTCGACGAGTCACATCGCATTAGACTGTAGACGCTGCGCCAAATTGGCCTCCCGCCAGAAGTACTTTCCTCTGCGTCGAGCTGTGCGTCCCGCTCGCCGAGTATTCTTTGGGTGACAGATGACTTCCCTCTTTTCTCTCCTTTCCGGCCAGCGGATAGAGAGGAATGACGATCGTCTACATAGTTGAAACTGATTTTCAGCGTAAGTTCTTTTCCGCGAAGTAAAAGATCTGACCACATTAGAAGCTGCTTTTCGACGGGGGTCCAGGATATATCGGTATCGTCAAATCGTTTGGTCAGATTTCGCTTGGTACGATCGGTTGTTGATGCGACGATGACGGTATCATCTGGTCTCAGTTGGCGATGGCGAGCAGTCTTGCGTCGTAAAGCCTTCTCTAACTTTTTCTCTAAGGACAGCTGCCAGAAGGCGCTAGGTGCCAAAACGACATCTTCCTCCGTGTCCTTTGACACCTCCCTGTTATTGACTGTCACTCGCCACTCTATACGGTAGTGGATGCATGTTGGTGGGTCCTCATCGTAGGCTTTCCCGTCTTCCCAGTCAGACAGCCGGAGAAATTTAAGAGCGCGTGGGGCGCATTTAATCGTAGGTTCGATACTGTTCTCCACTACGCTCGATAGGGAGGGGCTCCGGGTCGATATTGCTGCGTAGGGGCTGCCACAATAGCCAGGTGTTGGGGCGTAATCCGAGTTGCGTTCCCATGGTTCGTGCCCATTAGACTGAGATGCATCATCGAGGGGATATTGGCTCATCTCTAACAATAATCACAATCCTAGTAAGGCCCACATTAGCCGGGAGATCCAGGTTAGGTTTGGGGCTGGTAACGAATGAGAAGCGCAGTAGAAAGCAGAATCCATGAGGACAGACAAAACATCTTTCCCTACCAGGTTTAGCTCTCTACGAGATAAGCACAGCCTTCTGATCTATGACTGGTGAGCGAAGACGACGGTTCCGCTGCATCCGGAAAGAATGAGAGGAAGAGGCAAAACGTGGCTGACGGGAGAGAGGATAGCTTAGCAGGCGATCTTGCCAGATCGCCAGATCTACAAAACCAATTCTGGACGGTTCCATGTAATATAACTGTACTAAAACGATGACTCATTGATGACAATATAAATATTACGAAGACTGTACTGCCGTGATTATCAGGCGGTGACCCAAAGGGGCTAGCATCCCTCGGAACTATCTTCCGGCAATCAAGTAGTAACAGTATGGCGGTATAGCTAATTTCGAAAACTACTGTACTCGAGTGCAAGAACTAGAAGACACTTTGAAAAGGAGTGGAGAGGGCTTCCCGGGGCTAGATTTAATTCGGCAGCCACAATTCCACCTAGTATATAGAAGCATTCTCTGAAACACATCCTTCACACATGGGATCTCGCTCCCGCAGTGACAAATTTTAATTTCCACCTCCCCCTTGTGTATTCATTGGTGACCTAGAACTTTATTTCTCATACAATCATCCTCAGAATGCCGACGCTTATATGAGCCCCCGCATCATGCTCTTCGGGACATTTTTTTCGACTCCGTCTCGTGACCAGGAGATTCAACGAACAAAAGCAAATGGTTGCCTACCAACTCCCTGTTGAGACCGATAACCTACCCCGTCAAATTTTAGTCCTCATTCATACAACAGTGCAGTGGTGTCGCCAAAGTTCGAGAGATGAACATCCGGAATGTCGAACACTTGTGCTAACTTCGCATCCAAAGTTGTAATATGCGGTAAGGTTTGGAATTCGCCAGCTGGATTCTTGGGAAACAAAGACATCTTATGGCCTTTCGGGTTTCGAGAGTAATCGACCAGACTCGGGGGTTTAGGTGATCAAAAACCATCATCTCGGAACACTCCGTCATCATTTCTGAATCGTTTAACATTGCCTTGATGCATTATGAAAAATGTACCAATTCTCAAGTTTTAATCATATGGTCGGCTTTGTGTAAATTTTAGTGCGTCACCAAAGAAAAAGTAAACACTGTCCTAATCATATCCCCGACCTACCTAAAATCCAAGCAACCACAGTACGCGTAGCGCTCTTCAAAAATGTAGCGGGTCCAGCATCGTTCTTCATTATCACCAAAAAGTATCAGGTTAACCTTACGGGCTCTGTAAGCTAGCTGACTCATACCAAAATCATGCCCCTGCTACTAACGACTCTCTTTTACAAACTAAATCAATGACATGCTTGTATCCAATTTCAACCTGCAATAGTTAGATTGTATGAGGGTAAAAACAGTGTTCAACTAGACAAATGGATCCACTGCGATACTCGAATTTTCATCTTTATTTCCAACCTCCATCAGGCAGTAGTTGAATACCCTGAAGAATAGAGCCTTCCTTGGACCAAGAGACCACCGTCAAACCCAGCCATATCTTCCGCCCAGTTTTCCACTTCACAAAGACACGACGCCGTCGCCTTGGTGCTTGTAACTGCCTAATTCTATGAATCGGGCTTTTGCCTCACTTTCCTTCAGACCTTGAATGTCTTCACAATGAAGATCCCAGGGATTTCATGCAGGAAAAGATGTTCCTGATCAGTGCACGCGTAATTTGCATAGCGAGGAAGGCGAGCACGTGCTAGATCTAACCACTTGTAGACGTGCCTATAAGAAATTCGCTTTCCGCGCCTCTCATACTTCCGCAGACGCCTCTTCGATATACATATCTCGTGCACAACGACGTTGGTCTCTCCTTGCTTTTTGCGGCGCCTAGCTTCCTGGAAAGCCCACTCTCTGTCTTCTGTAACCGAAATTAGGGGTGATAGGCTTTCGCTAGACCAATCAAGATGATTTAGTACTATCTTTCGACATCCCACATTCATCGGGACGCTTCTGCTCGAGCTTGCCAATATAGCATTCATGCGCCTGTCATACCGAGCCTGAGAGTCGTCCGTCGCAGTACGCCATGCATGAAGGTAAATCTTATCCTGTTGAGTCATTTTGAAAATCTAAGTCGATATTATGGAGTAGAATGAGCTAGTAGAAATCAAGGTAGAGACAACTATAGAAGAAAGATGGTGGGAATTTTATCGAAAGGGTAGATTATCATATTTATAACCCCTCACAACTTCCTCCAGCTTCTCCCGGCTCAAAAGCCACACTTTGCGCTTTTCTTGGTTGCCTACCTGAGAATACTATTCAGACTGGGTGGCCCCCAAAGTTTCGAGCCTAACGGCTCGAGTCCCAACTTATTTTCCCTTTTGGGCGAAATTTGGGTACGGCAGGGGCCCGTGAGTAAAGTGGAGGGACCCCCGGCCATTGGCCCGCAACGCGTCAGCGCACTCGAAATGGTTAAGTTTTGGGTAACGAGACTGTATTGCCTACTCGATAGGAGCAGGACCGCTGACCAGAAGGGCGATTCCTGGCAAAAACCTGAAATTTAATGTGAACAACTGGTGCTCATGCACTGCCCCGTAGGCATTAGGCTGATTTAGCCTGACAGAAATATTCTGCTGCACTTGTCCATGCCCAACATATGCCCAACATATCTGCTTATCACATGAGGGATAATAATGTCTCAATTGTTTTCTCATGAAATAGCTCTATGATCCATGGGCGCCTCATGCATCAAAACATTTATAAAATATCTCAACACGAACGTCGACGGAACCACACCCTACCTAATGTTCTTAGAACAGGGCAGACATAGAAATCTGAGTACTCCGCGTGGCTTGTACAATGATATATATTAATGGGATATAATTCAAGAGTACTTCTACGTGTTTCACTTACATACTAATTTAGAAAAAAGGTAGACAGGTGGCATGACAATAGTACTGGAGTAATTCCATAGCAACTCTTTTACATTATCCGAAGCAAAACTCCATATTAATATTTCTGTCATTTTCTCTCCTCGAGACTCTCACGCACTCGAAGACTACCGACTAACGCGAGGCAGCCAAAATAGTCTAGTCAAAGTCCGATCCCAGTCGTCTTCGATTCCAACATCCGACAAACGCCATTAGCCAAGGTCGATAATGCCCTCACTCAACCTTTACATCAACAAGGGGGATGTTAAGCCCCGCTACGTAGAGGCGATTGTCTAGAAATAGTGCAGGGTGAATATAACTAGATTTGTGTCTTCACAATTAACCGACTGATTGATATTACCATTCCAACTTCCACCACCAGCTGTCAAGCAATACTAATAACTCAGCAAAATTGATATCAGTCAATGGGGCTTTTTTCTAGTTTTTGTTTCGGTGTCTCTCTAAATCGCCTCCATAACCAGAACCCAAATATTGTCAACATGGTTAGTGGTGCAGCAAAAGCGAGATAAAGCCACCACAGCTTCGAGACAACAAAAGAAGGCTCGCTTCCGTCGGGAGATGTGTCAAGTACGACCAGATTGGTTCCAAATAAACTACATACAAATGTTGCTGGTAGGTATATCAAAGTCACAGCCGCAATGATTTTCATCGACATGCTGTCCTTGCGTGCGTCACGCGCAATCCTCGCACTCTGTGTGGCGATCTGAAGATTGACGGTACTATCATGTCCTGTAATCAGATTATACAGAAGAGTAATGAAATTATCGGTCCGTTGGCGGAGATTTAGGATGCGGCGATGTCGGTCGTCACAAAAGTCGCGAAGAGCAAGCAAGTCATCCCGAACACGGTCGTGGCAATCGGTATTTATTCTGGCCTTACTGTGATGACGTTTGGCTAATCGGCTTAACCGTGAATGATCATAAAGCAAGTGATCAATGTTCGATGTATCTCGTTCGTTATTGTGTTCCAACGTAATAAGGCTGCGAGACATTTTATGCAGCAGCTGGACATACTTGGAGAATCTATCAGAGTCTGTTATCTCGAAGATAGACCCCTCATGAAGCTGGGTTTCTATCCAAAGCAACAACTTCACGAGATTGTCAAGCTCTGTAGACCGGGTTGAGAGGACATGAAACATGATTGCCGAGTGCATTGCAAATGGATTTAGACGTGTGTGTTGGCATGTGCATTGGCCTTTCCTCTTAAGTGTGCACTGTGCGAATGACCCTTGAAGACCCTTGCCAATAGCATGGACCAAGGTACGAAGATCACCTTTTGCGTTGTGTAACATATAAAGAGTATGTCCTGTTGATATGTTGTGGCGGAAGTATATAGGTTCGTATTGATGATGCAGAACCATGTCGGTCGGGCCACTTGAACTAATACTCGCACTGCTGTCGAGGGGACTGTCATTACTTGCTATGTAAGATAATGACTCGGTAACATTATAACATATTTCTGAGTCTGTGAGCATAAACCTCTTTGGTTACATCCAAGGGGTGAGTAAGGTAAAGGGCAACTAACCAAGATACAGATGGCCTTTAATATCAACACATCGGCTATGGTAGCTAGAAACTAGTGGTGAACCCAAGAGAGCCACAGACTCAAGGCTGATGTTCCAATAATCCAGGAATAATGAGTTGATCTCACGTTGGTTCCCAGGAAACGACCCAGCTGCCGGACTCAATAGTCTACAGATGTCAGTCGCAAAGTACAATAATCACTGGGGGCAACCCCACCTAGTACGTACACAATGTGCAGATAAGTGTCCACTTTGCTTTCAGTTGGTGCTTCTGACTGTATCTGCTGTTCAAAGTCCGGAGATTCTAGAAGTTGTCAGAGCGCAAGTTCTTCATAGGCCCAAAGCTAATGACTGTACCAGCCTGGTCTAGAATCATTATGGAGTAGTGGAAGACGTCTGAGTCGTTCGGTGAGGCCACCGACCTACCACTACAAAGAAATAAGGCATATTCCAGCGTCGAAGGCTCAATAGTGGAAGTAGGAGACATCATAAGAGAGTGTGTTGAGTCTGATATTTGTTTCTCCATGAGGCTTAACAACCCCTCTGACCCCCCCCAACCCCTGCAGTGTGATAGTGTGATAGTGTGATAATGTGATTGCCCTGCAGGATATTGTGGGGCACCTGTTTCTGATGGTATGTATTGTTCTGTCATCCTAATACATGTTGCAAACCCTGTCACAAAGTATCTTCCTGCTAGAACTAACCAACTTTGAGTATGACAGACCGTATATACAACATGAGGTCTAAGTTGAGGGATCCCAACTTCAATTTGTTTGTCGTATATATCGTAAAGAAATCCAGTTCGAAGATTACGTCTTTTATTACTAATCCGTACGAGACTCCAGGGCTCGTATCGCAAAAATGACGAATCAACGTTATGAAAGATGGCAGTAGATTTAGTCTACTAGGGAACGCAGACTCCAGTTGCGGGATCGTAGAAGAGCTGGAGGGTCACACAGAAAAATGGTGTGGCTAAGCTCAGGAGCTCAGTGATCCAGATGAATACAGAGCGGCCTTTCTCGGTATAGCTTTATCTTGTATACTCTTAAGCCAAGAGTCTTAAAATAAAAAATAATTGTGGAATTTCTAGCAACCGAAATCCATGGATATCGGTAGAGCTCGCCATGAGCGGGTTGCCGGTCTGTGACACCCGTGGACGTGTGCGTGTCATAGTGGTATGTGCCTATATAACTTTTTGCAATATTTTGCGAATCCGTGAATCACTCTAAGGTCGAGCCAGTCGAACCCAGAAAATCCAAGACACTCTGGAAGATCCCTTCAGAAATAGTGGAAATTATCTTCCAACTTCTCTCTGACCTAGACCGTGCTTGCTTTGCGCTGAGCTGTAAGCGGTTGCATGCCTGCTATATCTCATATAACAGACAGCGTGGAATATGTGTCCTGTCAACATTGGCTAGAACCTTAGTACTTCGTCGCCTTCAAAACGAGCGTTAAGTATACTTTTGTAGATGTCAAAATTTTCACTGGTGCTCTAGATGGCAGTTTCTAAAATTTGGTTGGAGATGTGATCCAAAGCCTGCTATACAAATAACCTTACCATATATGGATTAGCATTTCATGGCTCCCGAAATCATTGAACATATGTCTGCGTCAACGGAAGAGATAAGGGACACCTGAGTGCCAGGTTGGAGACTGTGGAGTTGGACTTCTGTGTAAAAAATGTCCTCGGTGCCGATCCCATATTCTGGGCCAAGATAGAGCCTCATCATAAGAAGTTTCAGGTGTGTGAAGTGAAAATAATAAGCGCAACGGTGGCCGGAATACCATAGCTGATGGAAAAGAAGGTAAAGTTGTGCTGATTCTCTAGGACAGCGCAAGAAAATCATGGATCGAGGCCCAGGAAGAAAGTCGATTGAAGTATCGTGCCTATGGAGAACATGGCAGGCATAGCAAGCGAAGAACTTTGGGAGATCTTGTCCCAGGGCGAGTCAAAAGGGCTAGCTTGTCTCGTCTTGTTCGTAACGAAGGAGGTTCCTTGATTTTTAAAAGAGCAAATAGTCGATGATTGCAGAGTGAGGTGCATGTTATATCGTCACGAGAGAGAAATTCCGTTATTCGAAATAAGACCTGGACCGGAAGTTCAGGTAATGAATTTCGTTTAGGGCCCAGGAATCGGGATACCAAGAAAGAGGAGTGAAAGAAGAGGTGCAGCATGCCCATGGTGCTTGGTATATGCAGCTTGTTTGAGAGGGGGGACTGCGAAGATTGCACACCGAGGTAAGTGGCTGATTTGGAGGTGTGTACAAATATTGTTTGAGGTCATTGAAAATGAAAGTGCTCAAGAAAAGCAGTTGATTGATTAAAGAAGTAAAAAATCAGGAAACGCCGGAGGGGGCTGATTCCTGGAATTCAACTATGACACCTTAGACGGTAATAAAAGTCGCTGGAAAACCCCATCTATGGATCCCATCAATGGATGCTAGAGTTCCAAAGGTTAGTCAACAGGTCCACGGGTCCACGGGTCAACTGGTTCCTGTTGAGATGACTCATATATTTCCTTGTTTTTGCGAGATTTGGAAGGAGTCACTGTTTTCTGGTACAAACGTTTCCAGGGTGAAAACTGTTTCGGGATTGGTTTTGCCAGTGTGAAGGTTTCGTCAGGCCATTTCTTAGGCTGTTCTTCTTCTTCCTCCAACTCAAAATCCTTGGCCTCTTCGTCCGGACCCTTTGACTCGACGACTTCGCTCATCTCGAAACCTCCGATGAGTTGGACGATGAGCTCCCACAGTCACCAATTCCTTTGCCGGAAAGGGGGGCCTAATCCTCCTCCAAGAAACCTCTTTCTAAAAAAGCTCTGGGAAAGCGACCGGTTAGAAATTCTGACCACAGTGACTCTGAGAATGATGTTTTGAGTTCCAGTCCTCCCCCTTTGGAAAAGAAAAAACCAACGTTCTCAACCGATCCTCAGCCGCATCTCTCCAAGGCAAAGACTGGAAATAAAGAAACGAAGGGACCCGAATCCGCTTCCTTGACCAGCTATAAATAGGAGAAGGCTGAGGAACCTTGGAATGAAAAGTACCATTTCCTCTGAATAGTCGACTCGATTGCTTCCATCTGTCTGTTTTTCTCCAGAGGCTAGCTTTTGAATTATTCCTAGCCTGATTAGAAGCACAGAAAATCGCAGACGTGAACACTTGTTCATCTTTTTGAGTTGGTCAAATTAGCAGACACTAGATTGGCAAAGAATCCGGTTTATCGATTATCAAGGGAACGCAAAGCTTGAAGCATGTTGACGACTCTTTCCTTGCGCAAACTCCATATGATCTTTATATCAAGTTTTTTACACTTGCCGAAGTATATTGAACCAGCATAATTGCGCCCTCGCGAGAAGCAGCTTTGACTTCAATCAAAGATCTGTTATGAATTATTCCCGGAAATGGTGGAGCATATACGATCACAGGGTGTAGAAAACAGGGCTCCGCTCAGCTGTACTTTAGTCATAAAGGGAACATCTGTGGACGTAATTAGCCGTAAAGGTGGCCAAGGAAAACTCTAAGCAAGGTCAGTAATAACCGAAAGACCGAGATCCTCAACAAAGAAAAAGGTAATATATAAGATAATACATAATCCTAGATAGACAAGAAATACGAATCGCTACGTATGGAAATAAAACGTAAGGAAACCAAAGCAGACACGACCAACAGTTAGCCCTGCCTAGTAGGTGAATCCGACTACTCCCGCTAAAGCCGTTGTTGTATAGCGAAGGTCGACAAGGAAAGTGAAGATCCATCCACCTACAGTGACCTCGACTCCGACGTAAACCAAGAGGAAGAGACTTATAATCCACATTGAGGGCAATCCTAAGGACTCCAATCCAACCCCAGCCCCACGGAACCTTTTCATATTCGTGCAGAACAAAATCAAACAAAACAGGCTAACATGCTACAAGGATCCGATTTCTACTCACACTGCATGACAGACAGTCAGTATTACAAGATCGTCATGTACTAGAGTGCCGAGTTGCTGCATATCTACTGCCTTCATCATCGATGCAGTCAAATGAATCGAATCGAATTGATTCTTCGGCGCGGTTCCAGGTTGCCCAGAGAAGTGGCGGTAATAGTCAAGTCCAAGAACGTTGCTCTCAGCTATATCGAGACGCGGATTGAAGACGGCATGGGCAAACCCATGTGATAAAAAGTCACTGGCACCGCCGGCTGAGATGATTGGATTTGGGATTTTTGTTTGGTTGCGAGAGCCGGATTGTCCTGCTGGGACTCCGATCACTTTTTCGCACAGGCCCCCAGTTCACTACTCGGCTGCCGAGTCTTTATGCATGTAATGCCTGAAGATCCTCCGTGCCTAATATCCCAAAATGGAGACGATCCACTGTAGCCTATCCGTAAACGTCCATGGAATAACTCGAGCTCCTACTGATAGACCTGTTTTCCGTTATTTTATCAACATGCCTACGGATGATGATCGCCCAATACCCACAAGAAGCATCAACACAGAAATAGCATATGGTTTTCGTTTCAGGATAATGTCGATGACTTCGTCCAAGCTGTGGACCGGATAAGCGTTCCCAATAGTCCACTTGTTAATCAGGACGAAATTGGAAACGATTCGGAAGTTGGTGATAGACCCTTTCTCCTTTCCAAGGAATCGAATTCTCGCTCCCCACTGCGAGGATATCACGGCTAGGACCCCCGCTTCTTCCGTATCTGGAGAACCTTCGCAGGCAAACCTCTTCTCCACCTGGATGTAGCTTGGTAGCTTAGCTTTGACAGGGAGGGTGTTTGGAATCAGATCAATAGAGTGCTCAATCAGGTCGGTTGGGCAGCCTGTACATAGAGAATGAATATAAAAAGTACCCATCCACGAAATGCAAACTAAATCAAAACTTATCAGTACTCATCCGATATGGTGTAGTGGCTAACATCGCCGTCTCTCACACGGCAGCCGGGGGTTCGATTCCCCCTATCGGAGATCATCATGATATTCATTTTTGACTGTGGCCCTGTGTGCATGATTTTCTTTTTTTTTTTTGAATATGCAAGAAGCAAAGAGAAGCAGTTGATTATGGGCTAGATGCATAGCGAAATAAAGTTTCGTCCTGCATATAACTTTTTTTTATGTGTACAAAAGCACGAATCCTGCATTGCCTACTAATCGTGCTAAGTACTAACACCACTACCATTATATTCTACTCTCCTTTGCCTCTCGCCCTACCCCATTGTGATGAAAAAAAGTATACAGTTGGTTATTGCTCCGCTTCCTGGGCGAAAAGTCTTCGTTTCTCTATGCCCTTGAAAAATCGCCACTCAAACGAACCTTACCCGACTGAACGAAAATGCCGCAACAAAACGGAAAGATGATATGTTTATACATAGAAGAGACTTTTAGGGAGTATGCCTTTTTTTTACCGCCTTTGTACATATACCTAAAAAGGACATCTAAAACACCACCAAAAAGACATCACAAGGCATACCACTATTTTTGTTCTATGTATATCATAATAGTCTGATCGTGTACAAAAAATGTAAAAGGAAGACTCCGATAGGGGGAATCGAACCCCCGGCTGCCGTGTGAGAGACGGCGATGTTAGCCACTACACCATATCGGACAGTTGTTGAAGAAACCGGGCCGAAAAAGTACTATCGGGATGTGTGGGGTGGAGTGAAATATCAGGAGTGGAGTGGCTCTTCCTCTATTTTTATTGGATGGCCTGGGATTGCTACTTATAAGCGCATCGGCTAGTTGCACATCGTACCTGATGTCTTGGATATCAATAATTCCAATGAAATGACAGGAACTAGGAAAACTGAGAATGGAGAGTGGATTGTGTGAAGAAAAAGGGCCTCACTGTGTCCTAAAATACCATAACACAGACTTATCTTGATGAATTCCCTCTCTCGGTATCGATTACGATGTACGTCACAAGTGAAGTTATTGGATGATGGCCTCTTCAATGCTCGTGTACAGGTTTTAAATCTACCATCTTAAAGGGTCTCTGCTCTGTACTACCTCTAACATATGATGTCTGAACCATGATGGGCTACTAATTGGCTTCCTGCCTCCTTGTCACCCTCGATAACTACCGTGATGTACTCCAGTAATCCGGTCTAGATACCATTGAGTTCACCCGGGTACGAGATTATGTTCAGCATCATCCTAAGACTATAACGTCCGGACTCGGTTAATTGGGTACCAGTAGGGGGATGACTATACTTCCTGCTGTGGCTATTGCCAGTATGACGGCTTTGAGATTTGACCATGGCCATTACCCACTGCGCACAGTCATGATTCATAGACCTCCGTAAAGCCCAACCCCCACAGCCCATTCGTGGGGGCCTATTAGGCCCGTTGGGGGCGGGGGGGTTAACTGGTGTCTAGATTTTAAACTCTATACAATATTGTACTCTAACTCTTCTACTGATTGTATAGGTTTCAAATTTAGAGTGTGAGATGGCAGTGATTATATGGGTATGTAGTTTAATTTTTAAATGAAATTCGATTGATAAAGGTCGAGATATTGAAAATGCTAATCTGTTTTAATGTTGGGTATATATATAATTAGGAACTATGTGGGGAATACTACTACTCTCTAGGTAAACCTCTGTAATTTGCACATTGTTCAATTAACGCGTTATTTTTTCTTACTTAGACGTGATATCGAGAGATAACTAGTAATTGACTCAAAATAACCTAGAACAATATAATATTACCCTTAGGAGGGGGTAAAACGAAGGGAAATTTCAAAACCCCTTTTAGGGGGTTCAACTTTATCCAAACCGAAAAAAAAACAAAAAAATCCTCTGACCCGGGATCGAACCAGGGACCTCAAGATAACAAGTTCTTTAAAGAACAGGGCAGTTACAGTCTTGCGCTCTTCCAGCTGAGCTATCAGAGGAGTTAATATAACAAGAAGAAGCGTCTTAAGGCTTGATAAATTTGAAGTCGATGAATTTATCGGCAGTACGGAATAGATCGGCGTCCATGGGTAGATCGGGGATTTTCTTATCGGATTTCTTATCAGTCAGTAGATCGGAATGTTCGAAATGTTTTGACATGTGAAACCGGAGATTTTTGTTGAGCTATTTTAAGTCGGTTTCTGTCATTTGCCATGTAGTTCAAAATTTGCCCCAAAATACCTACCAGTACACATATATCTCGGAAATAACTAGCTTTCAACCTCAACTCAGACCATCGCAGTGCCAATGGAGTACTCGGGTCTCGCTATTTTCCCCATCCCGGCGTCCATTCGGCGTCGACTACCCCGCCTATATTCTTCCCGGGCCGTGTCCAAGGCCACCGAGTCAAGTGGGGATCAGCGCCGTGGACTGACATCTTCGTCCGAACCTCATCTGCTATGTCACAGCCACTTCTCTGCGTCAGTAGTACCCGAGCCGCAAAGGCCTTCGACGGCCAGCGATGATTTGGATTCCTTCGAGTCTGGCTCCGTGGGATCAGATACTCCTCGAGAGGACATCGGATCCACGACGAAATACGAGACCGCATCTGGCCTGCGGTGGAATCGAGTCGTACCCGGTGAGTCCTCCATAAATTCTTATATGAAGTATTCACTGCACGACTTTCACTGACGTTGTGAAGCGTTCAATCTTCTCCGTAATGCGGGATATGAAGCCCAGCAGCCACAGCCAGATGGCCGCCTGGCTAGATCCCTCTATGTTAACGCCCTGGTCTATCTTCTCGATGCTTTGCCTCCGGATCTGACTGTTGAGGAAACTTCCATGCTTCAACGCAATATCCCAGAACCGGTCAAAGTTGGGTTGACGACATATCACCCGCCGCCGGAGTATATGGATGGTGCGAATCATAAAATAAGGCCCCAGCCAAGATCCTACCTGCATAAGATTCTCGCCTCGACAATCGTGCATCTCTTCATTCTATTGCGTTTCATTATACCGTACGCAAAGGTGTTATTGCGCCAATTGTATGAGTATGAGCGGACACATCGCATTACTGAGCGCATCGTGAGTACTACACTAGAGGCGGCTGATGGGTTAGGGAAAGGCAGTGTTAATATTGGAGCTGCTGTTTGCAAGTTCAATGAAGGGAGGGTCGGCGTTGCTCTCGCAAATTTCGCAGCTTGGTGGATGGAAGGTGTAGCTGGAGGGATATACGAGGGAGTTGGTGAGGGGATGTTACAGTTGGGTCTTTTGGGGAAAGAAGCGAATTTAGATAGACTTAGTTTCCAGCCAATGAGTATGTAGATAGATCATAGACAGAGTTTAGATTAGATCATGTCCTGCCAACAGCAATGATTCATGTCCACAGAGTTTGGAGTGTCATATCGATAGAACCTGGAGGTATAAAACTATATTGCTTACTCTTTGGTCGCAAAATCGAGGGCTGCACGAGAGAGAAGTCGTGTCGTATCGACAACTTCGATACCACAGTTCTGTTCCGTAAGAACAAGCGGCAACTCGGTACAACCAAGGATAATACCATCACATCGTGTGGCAAGATCCTTCGCAATGCGCACCAACTCGCTTGTCGTGTTTTCCAGTAAAAGTCCACTAATCAACTCGTTCACAATTGCATTCATAACGATTTCCTGATCAGTGTCAGACACATAGACCGCATTCATGTCCCTCTTTTGTAGCGGTCCATCATAGAGAGCGTTTCTGATAGTCCAGTTTGTGCCTAGAACACCAACCCTCTTGTATCCTCTTCTTTTGCAATGATCTGCAGCGACATCGAGGATACTGAGAACAGGGATGTTTGACTGGGCCACGATTTCATCGAAAGCAATGTGTGGAGTGTTGGCACTGATGATGGCAAACTCCGCTCCAGCTTTGGCCGTGCGGTTGATCGAGTCAGCGAGCGATGCCCCCAGGGCTTGGTTGTCACCGGATTTGAGTGCTTGTTCCAGATCTCCGTAGAGAGGGGTGTGGGTGACAATTTGAGGGTAAGCAATTCCCCGGCGCGCTGCTTCTCGTCCGATTTCTTGGTGGGCGATGACCCCGCCTTCAATGGTTGGGATGGAGATTCCGATAGTTTTCATATTGATCGTTTCACGTGGTTTGTAATGAAGTAGGGAAGTGAAAAAGCAAGCAGGGGTATATTGTGTTAGATGGTCTCAACCCTAGTTAAACTAACTTAGGTTCTTTAATTAGTTAATATACATGCTAGATGTCTCAGCAACAAAGAATCGCATAGATAGTGTCTGTAGGTCTGTGCTTTATTGGCCAGTGACTATCATCCAAGTTAATAAAAACCGTCAAGCTCTTGACTTATATGGATAAAATTGGAACTCCCAAGCCGTTCAATGCTCAATGTTTTGATTTCGGATGTAGATCGGCGATAAGCAATCGATAAGCTGGGCGTCAACCCCCGGATCTTCCCAACTTCCTCCTCTGCTCAAGTAGACATGTCGACCTCCAAATTGCCCTGCATACCTTCACTCCGGAAGCAGCAGCTCCACCTGGAATTGTGAGCTTCTTCACCGCGCGCATATCAACCCGTGTACTGACTCTCCCACAGTGCGAGCTTGAGACGTGCAGCACCGCCAGGGGTTTATGTGAGCCTCGCGCCCGGGGACCCAACACTCTGGAATGGAGTGATTTTTGTTCGTTCAGGTGAATTAAAATTTATTATCCACTGCACCCACACCTCGACTGATTCCAGTTTGCAGGCCCCTATGCTTCAGCCGTCCTCCGATTCCAACTCCGCTTCCCAGACACCTATCCCGACCTTCCTCCTCTAGTCACCTTCGCGACCGACTTGTTCCACCCATTGATTGTGCCTCTCACTACATATACCTTTAGCACTGGCTCGGCAAGTGACAATCCCGTTAGCGCAACGGACGATGAACGATTACCGCCCGGTGGATTCAGTCTGCGCCATGGATTCCCTCATTGGTTTGGTAGAGCAAAGCGGAGCGGATTAGCATCGGGGAATACATCACGGAATGTAAGCGGCACTAGTGCAAGTGCTGCATCGACAGGATATGGAAGCTCTGCCAATCCGACCACAGATGATGGTGATGAATCGAACACGTCAAACCCTCCAGTGACATCAGTGGCTAGTGAGGACGGCGATGGAGAAGCGCCACGTCTGGCGCAGGCACCTACTATGGACCAGTTTGCGGAACGAAGGGATGTTGTCCCAGTGTCGGAGATATTGGATTACATTCGGTCGACATTTGATGACGAATTGGTTCTGGATTCGCTGCCGGTTGAGGTCGCGGGGAACCCTGGAGCATGGCATGCATGGCAGGCGCATCGTCGAGGAGGCCCTCGAGGACAACTGAAACGAGGAAGCCCGCAGGCTCGGCTTCCCGGGGATTGGCACTGGGATGGAATCTGGGCTAGGAGAGTGAAAGATGAGATTGAAAACTCTCATTCTGAGCCGATGCTGTTTGGAGGTGCTGCTCGTGGAAGTGTGGATGAAATGGTATGACCATTGATGCCGAGTCTCGACTTATGCTAACCATATTTTAGATTCGATTTTCGCGGTTGGATGATACAACCATGAACTCAGTCAAGGAAAAAATGGCTGCGATGGCAGAGAACGGGATATAAGTGCTATTATGATACCCAAAAATGCTACTTTTCCTCTTTCGAATGTTCTTCGACTTAACCTTGGAGAGCTCCAGAGTTCCATGGATCCTCCGCCCAAGAGCCGTGGAAATGACATCGTCGTTGCCGTCGTAGTCGTCGGTGCTCTGGGAAGTGGCAGGAGCATATGGCTTCAATGTTGTTTACTTCCCCAATCTCTCATTCTCACATCAATATATTCGACCAAAATGACCTATAGGCCATCCTATGATATCAAAACCTCAGCTTTAATTATTGCATTGATCCTTGTTCCTATCGTTGTTCTCATCTTCGTTGTTGTGATCGCTCTTGCGTGTTCCAATTACTGGAGCATTCATTCCCTCAAAGAATCGTACCTGTCGTGCCTGTCGTGTTTCAGTGTTTGGAAGCAACAGAGACGCAACAAGATCCCATCGGACTCAGAGGCCTGTCCTGTCAACTCCCACTCGACTTTGGCTCGTGCCACAGAGGCTTCGGATATTCGGATTGAGTTTGAGCGCCCTGTCACCAACAGTGAGCATGTTTAGATCTCACGACACCATGGGGGACACACCAACTACGCCGATCACTGTGCTCAAACGCCGCACCCCATGCATCGCACACATACATAGAACCAACTCGATATCTAGCTCTGCTTCGAGTTTGTTATATCCACAGATCCCTTCTCGTCGTTCATCCCTTTCTACGAGTGTGGAATACGATTCAAGTGATCCTGCGGCATCAATCAGAACCCCATCTCTCAGCGATAGTCTTTACAATATCGATGTGGTGAAAATTCGTCAGGATCATGCTTCAGCTTCGCGAGGTATCCGCAAGACTGGTATTGACGTGAATGAAGATCCATTTATTGACCAGGTAATTGCTGTCATGGTGTCAATAGTTTTGTCCCTGCTGACTGTTTACCGAAGACATCGCGACACCGTGTTGATCCTCGAATAGGACTCATGACCCAGAGTGGGTATCAATTAGCGCCACAACTTCTTGTTCGCTGGAGCTCCGGGTCTTATGGCTCTGTAGAGCCATGTCTTTCGTCGAATTCAGCCTCGGTTTCCGGCGCAAATGAACCACCGGACGATTCCATCTCAAAACATAAGTCTAGAGTGGGTAGTGCCCGGTCTTTATCGAACATGCTGCGCCCAGGGCCTTCCGGATTACTCTGTCCGCTCGAGCTACCTGTCGCATTTGCCAGCGTGAGATGCTACACAGGCAGGCCATGCATGGGCACAGATTCGATGTCGGTATGGGCGTCAGTAAATGTATCTGCTGATGTTGAGCCAATTTCTCTACCCGAGAGCTTGAGCCTCGCACCTCTTGACATTGTTGTACTTTTTGACAGCTTGTGAGTTGACTCTGTTGGCTTAATCGTCGAAGAAAACATGTTTTGCTGACCATGAAACAGGCAGCAATCTTCTGTTAGCCTTCTGACGTCAATGGTCCTAGCATCTTCAGTGTTTACTTCAAATTTGCTCATCAACAGTGACAGGATAGCGGTAGTATGTGTTGACGGAAGTTCTAAAAATGGGTTCGAGCTATTGCTTCCGTTGGCGTTCCACTCATTCGACGCGTTGAGAACTGTTCTGAATGAATTTTCTCTCCGTCAGTTGAAGAAGAAAACCAGAAGATCCCCCGACGTGGGTAAGTCTATTCGACAAGCATCTCGACTCTTCTACTCGTCTCCCAGAGCAGCATTTTGCCATCTGGTATTCATTTCCGCGTATTCCCCAGAAAATCTGTTTATATCTGGCGTGGACACGGCTATTGGCATTCACACAATCTCCCCTCAGCTTCGTTTTCCTCTTGAGACAGCAAACCATCCACTTGGCTGGCACATTTTCTATGATGCCGACGGAGACGATCCACGATCCTGCGAAGTTCATTTCATGCGAAAGGTTTCTAAAGTTGTCCGGCAGCTCCGTACTGGTCTCAGCCCTGGGGCACTATCGGACTTGAAACTGTTTGTTGGACAGGGCCACGGATGTCAGTTTGAGTCGGCAATGGAAGACTGCCATCTCGCGCGGTTGCGACCAGGGGAGACCTGGATCTTGAAAGTGAAAATTGGCGTGCCAATCGAGTTTTACCAGGAAACTCAATTGACTGAACATCCCGTGGTCGAAGACTTGATCAGGCAGATCAACAGTGTTCTAAAAGCGTATTCTTCCGAGCCAGCTGCCCAGCATGTTCTAAGTGCCCGCCTCGAGCACCAGCACTCTTTGCTACCGAAACCGCATACCATTTGTTTGGAAACTCATTGCACCATCTCGCGCACCCCGGGTGTGCCGCCCCGTCCCCCGAACAACTATCGGGGGGTTTCAGCGCTAATGTCATATGAACTTGATGACGATGCTATTAGTATAAGCTTGGGATCTGCAAGCGAACTCAGTTGAAATCAACTGATTGAATTTGCTTTTTGGAGTCATCACACTATTCTTATGGGCTTCGTTCTGGATTTGCTCTTGACAGACTTGAGTTATGCTTTATATTTGTACCTCTATAGGAAGGCTCTCTCTGATCCTTGAAGTATGAGTCTCAATTGGATGCAACTCGCTATTTGGCTACTGGATTGACATTCTTCTTTGTGTTTCAATACAGTACTGAAACTGGGTATAGCGTAAACATGAAGCAGACATAAACATAAGAACGTCACAATAGACATGAAGTATCATATGCGAGGATAGACATTGCCTGCCATCCGCCATGTCTCTTTGATTAAATCCGCACATTTCTCCCCGATGCCATAAGCTGGCATCTGGGTATGTCCTCCATGCAACGTAGGCATGACACTGCAATCAGCAACTCTCAGCCCCGAAACACCCCTGACCTGCAATTTCTCATCCAGAACAGCCATAGGATTATCCTTCTTCCCCATGGCACAAGTACCAGCTGCATGGTAGCCTATTAACAAAAGCGTTAGCCAACTATAACCCAAATACAGTTCAAAACCCAACTTACAAGTAGTCGCATGCTGCTTCACATACGGAACCCACTCCTCCCTCGTTTTATAAGTATGATGATTCAGATTCGGCGGCCAAGACCCCTTAACAATATCCTTGGTCCCAGCACCCTTCATAACAACCTCGTTCCCAAACCGACAAGCCTCACTAAGAACCAACAGATCGAGCGGATCAGCCAAATAATTGCAATCAACAATCGGGTTCACCGATGGATCCGCCGATTCGAGAACCACTGTGCCACGAGACTTCGGCGCAAACAGCTCTGCAATCATCGAAAATGCGTACTGGTTGTTAATCGGGAATTGGTCGTATTGCTTGGGACCGCCGTAGCACTCTGTGGTGAAGAACTCGATGTTTGGTTGTTGTGGTGTCAAGCCCATGGGGTCACGGCCTGGGTTGCGGGCTGCGTTCTTCCAGAGTGGTTCGTCTTTCAGTCTGTCGTCGAGACGTGCGAAGGCGAAGCTGCCGAAGGGGAAGGTGGATAGGAAGCCTGTTTTGTTCTCTTTCCATTGTGCGTAGGTTCGGTCGAAGTTGTCGCCGTGGTATACGTGGTGGTCGTTTGTTAGGCCTTGTTTTTCGGTTTCGTAGAACATGAATACGATCTAGAGGGTGTGAGTGTTACGATGGTTCATCTTGATATTGATGGTTGTGTAGGGGTTACTAACGAGATGGTCCATGAGGTTCTTGCCCACGCCTGGCAGGTCGACCAACGAGGGAATATTGTGCTGTGCTAGCTCGGCCTTGGGGCCAATACCAGACCGAAGGAGAATTGCGGGACTGCAGTAGGCGCCTGCGGAGATGATAATCTCTTTTCGAGCGTAGTAGATGGTAGAGCTGCCATCCGAAGTTTGCGTGACTACGCCGGAAGCGCGAGTCGAGTTTGCCTGCTCGCTGAATATGATTTTGTCGACAGTGGTATCGGTCTTGATGGTGATATTTCCACGGTGGTTCTTGTTAGTTACGAAATCTGCGCCGGTTGTCCGCAGGCCCTGATACACGGTGCGAGGTACATGGCCACATCCTTGCGCAATATCGCCAGTGCTGAACATGTCGTGATGCAAGGGCATGCCTTGCGAGACATAAGAGTCCATTAGGAGATTGGAGATGGGTGCCAGATCGTGTGGCTCTGTGTGAAGGGGTCCAGAGTGACCGTGGCTTTCTCTATCGGCTTGGAACCATGCCTTTGGGTGAAAGGTCTCGGACTAATTATGTTGTCAGTATCTATTTGAGTATCGATATCAAAACGGGCGTGTCGTAGAATCACGCCACTACCACCTACCTTTCTCATATACTTGAAGAACTCTTCTCCACTCCACCCCTCTAGCCCCCAATCATCATAGTCCTGCTTGTTACCACGAATGCAAAGTGTGCCGTTACACCCGCTGGATCCTCCAAGGAATCGGCCACGGCTCAGCTTCACTTGGCGGTTGTCCACCCCCGCCATTGGAGGGGTAACGAAGTTCCAGTCGGTCTCAGCATCGAAATTGTTTGACCACCTGCCCTGTCAGTAACAATGGGTGCATCAATGAGCCTTTGTAACTCACCCGCCGGTCATGTGAACATTCTCCAAGTCCTTATTGTGTTGTCCAGCCTCCAGCAGCAAGACGCTGACCTCAGGGTTTTCAGCTAGTCGACCAGCAACCACACAGCCCGAGGTTCCTCCTCTAATTCAGTGTTAGTAAGATCACAGACTTCCATGGGTAGGTATCTTACCCGCAGACAATATAATCATAGGTATCCTTGATTCCAAAAGCCATGGTGTAGATTGCAAATTACGATTGCATAAAGATGGCAAATGGAAGATCACCAAAGGGATGAATTTGGATCTCAGCTTTTTACACCGCACATTGGAAACAGCGGCGCGGAGCGGGGGTGCATTCCGCATTCAATATTTTTCATATTGAGGGGTTAGGGCAATCCTGCCTACTTCTGTACACATTGATTGGAGACAGGCCCATTCATATATATTAGAGGCGAGATCCTGTGAAAGGCTAGCAGTATACATGGGTATGTAATTGGCCCAAATAGAGTGTCAAGACGGCTGAAGACCCCTCAAAGTGGAGTTTCGCGGAATGCAAAGTCCACTTTCCGAATGTGCCCGAGGGCCGCAGTCTCCAAACCTTATTTTGCGGAGTTCAGCTTCACAGGTCAAGTGTCACAGTTATATACAAAGTACTTTTTAAGAGCGGGATGATTCCACGTCTTTACCATGTATGAGTCTCATGACCTATTATTGCGATGCCGAGAAATTCGCCAAATTGGGGGTATTGTCCAGGGTAACATTCTTTCCCCATACCGGATCCCCATCATCATCAAACTCGGCCCACTGGAAGAATGAACACCCTTCCTTTCCCGGTGCATATCCAGCGTGGCACATCCACATGTATCTTCCTCGTGTCTCATGCTTGCGCTGTGCACACCGAAGAATCGTGTGTTCGCCACACTTGCAACGCGGGGTGTAGCGTGGGTGTAACGTATCACGATACCAACGGTATGTGATATTGATACGTCTATTCCCAGAGATCGGATGTGGGGAAATGGTCTGAGCCGGGGCAATAGAGTGTTTCCACTCCTCTTGCATCTCTGCGTGCATAATAAGGAGAGAATTGTGTGGAAGATGGATTGAGATTTGACCTTGGGCATCAGCGCGTGCGGCTGATACAGTCTGGTTCTGCGCAGAATTTGAAACTGGACTAGACTTATTGGCATGATCTTCTTCGGCAGCCTCGTCGTCGTCTCGAGGTACTACTCGACGGACTCGGAATTCACGTGTCACGCCCAAGCTTAAGCTTCCTATAACCGGGTGTGGTCCAAGATATGTGAGTTTATCGGAGTGATATCCCACGCTTTCGGTCGGCCCGTCGTAGCAGTTGACAAACGCTGCGTTGGGGCGCCACTCCTTTGGTGACTGGTATTGCAACTTCTTCCCGTCTGGATAGACGTCTCGAATTCGTTTGTTGATCTCATCGTTGACGATTTTCTGTACTTGACGTGATACTGACCGCATCTGCGGTGTTGCCTGGCGTACATTTGACCGATATGTGCCATCATAAATATATTCTGAGGTCTGTTGCCGGTGTTCCTCGGGCGTAGAGACGTACACGGCGTATGTGTGGGGACTCTGGACAGGGCGATTGAAGATTTGGAAGTCATATCGAGAAAAGTGTTTCGATTCATCAAGCAATTCAAGCAGAAGTGCGTTTGCTTCTTTAGCTGGTAGGAAGTTGTGGATGATAGTACAAGGTGTGTAGGTGGCAATATCCTCAGGCGAGTAAAGGTGTAACGTTTTACCTTTTTGTGGATGCGGAAGCTTTTTCTTGCTCGCAATTTCATGCAAAGGTTTCATGCTCCCATCTTGAGCTGTTGTAAAAACATGTGATGAGAGAGATGTCTGCATGCCAGGTGTTGAGGTAACAGCAGCTCGCTTTTTGCTGACGGGTGTGCATCCTGTGGAGCTTTTTGCAGAGAGGAGTTCCGTAACACTTTCCACAGACCCTTCGCAGGATACGAGTATATCCAATAACTCATCCTGTTTGATAGTCGGGAAGAGAGATAGGAGTATTGCTAGCTTCGTATCAGTTGAGTCTTCGCAGGGATCTGGTGAGTCGTGCTTGGTCTCCTCGCTTGGGCTCAAGAGCCGCGGGCGCTTCCTGGATATGAAAGCATCCATTTTTCAAATCCATTCTTTGGAAACTCTGAAAAGTGATGAATGGGGCTCGGGACCTCATGTTTGAGGTGATTGATAAGCCCGGGATAAAATGCTTATCGGCACATGATTGCTGTCGAAGTAACCAATCAGATTGCGAGTTGATAGATTCAGGCCTATGGAATGAGGCTATTACATCTTCACCTTCCAGTACTAATACTAGGCTATATCCTATATATGGCATAGAAATAACACTGCAATTAGTAACTTGCGACCCCGAAACATCCCTCACTTACAAATAAACACCTTAAGAATAGTCCTAGGTACATACCCAACCGACCATGTGGACACCGAACTATAAGACTCATATATCAGTAACAGAAGATGCATAAATGAGTGTTCCTGAAAATTATGGGATCTCGTTATTGGCCTCCATAGACAAATTGGACATCGGCCCTGAAAAAGATAAAATTATATGAAGATATGGGACAACTCTTGAGCTCAGTACTTAAACCCCTCCCCTCCCCTGTAATTCTCTTTTACATTTTTATTCTTGAAAAAAAGGTTAGCTGTGCAATACCCAGATGCATTCCCACCCAAGCTGGAACCCAACCCTTTTGAATGCCACCATACTGAAGTTCAAAGATGGAGTCTCGGAACCTGCCTAGCAAGCTGTCTCGTCTTGACGACAATGAGAAGCTTACTTTATCAAAAGGCCAGAAAACCCCATCCAGACAGAGTTGGAGTTTGCCTCTTGCTCTTGGCAAAGAGAAAATGAAAACGCAGCAAGCGAGGAAAAGAAGTGGCAAGGTCCGGATACCTTTGACCCCATCTTTCATCTCCCGAATCAAAAGAAAACGTACCACGATAATTTTTCTGGAAGGCAGCGTTCTAAGCAATATATCCACCGTCTTTCTTTGGTTGATGAAGCCTGTATATCTCTCAGCTGCAAAAGACTTTACGATATATTTCGCGCAACACTAAAACAAAAGCAGTTTGATTTCCCACGACTTTTACAACTCCGAATCCCTATTTTGTGTGTACAAATGTACCACTGAACTAACTTCTTCTTCGACTTGAAAATCGCCGCCGGAAAAATTGCGGAAAATGTTTAAAGCTCCATCCACGAAAGGAATTTAGTCAAGCTTCACTCCAGTATCCAGCTCGAGGGAGGTCTTGTACAGAATACGCCGGTATAGTCCATTTGATCAAAAAAATACAAGCGAGTATGATATTTCCTAAGGACCTTCGCTTTTAGTAATATTCACGCATATCAGACTTTGAATCTTCAACGGGCTATCCACCCCAAGCTGGGAAAAGGATGACTAAATTCAAGCTTTGTTGTTACTGAAAGCTTCAATTTCAGTGGCAGCAGACCGGAATTGGCGTGCAGGAACCCGATTATGAAACAGATGGTCAAGCTGGCTGTAGGTTATGTCTTTAGTTTCGGGAAGCTCATACCAAAGAATCGCAAAGGAAAACACAGCCGTAGCAAAGAAGATGAAACCCATTTTGCCTCCGAGATTTGCTTCGTCAGCATTGAAAAGGTATGGGACGAAGGCGTTCCAGATGGTGGAAAACAGAAAATTGAATAAAAATCCGATCGATTGCGATTTAGACTTTAAGCGTAATTGGGGGATTTCAGCTGCAACAGCTGCTGCAGGCCCAATACTCGGCGCAAATCCAAGCACAGTGACAGCCTGCATGAGGATTCCGATCGTCCACAGTGCGGCGCTGCTGGACGGAAAGCAGCCCGCGATACCCATAGGGAGGAACATGACCGCACAAAGACTGACACCCCATAGAATAATGCTCCGGCGAGTGAACTGCGTCAACAAATAGAAAACAACGAGCATGGATACGCAGTTCAAGGCTCCACCAATCTCAGATACCAATGTGGCGTTCTTTGATGTCATGCCTGCGTTGACCAGAAAATAAGGGCCATTTCCAGCGAAAGTAGAACCAAGCAATTGGTTAACACCATTGCAGTACAGCACAATCCTTGTCCTACGCCAATTTGTACCCCGGAAGCAGTCAATGTATCCCACCTCTCTGGTGGTGCTTCTCATTTCTTGTTCCTCATTGTTTGTCTGGATTGCCTCATCCAAGATCGACGCAATGTCTGCACGTTCAGTATATAGTTGCTGAAATGCCTTGCGGGCTTTGTCGACTTTCTCTTTGCGGATCCAATGAATCGGACTCTCTGGAACGACCCAAGCAAACAAAACTAGGAGACCGGCCCAGATGAACCCGATTGAGAACATTACTTTATAGCCTGCATCAGACTCTATGTTCACACGAGAGTTGGCAATTATAGAGCCGATTAACGAACCCAGATACTATGTAGACAAGGTATGTAAGTATTTTCAATCATTCTCGCATGACAGATGAACTCACCAAGGAGAAAATATAGATAGAAAGTAAAATTCCTCGACATTTCATTGGCGAGACCTCTGCCACGTACGTCTGCCCAGCGGCTATGGCCATACCCAAAGCAACTCCATTGATAATCTTGCCCACCAAGAAGACTGCTGGATGGGCCGACACGTAGAGAACAGCAATTCCGGCAGCGGATATAATTCCTGCAACGAAAAATGACATCCGCCTTCCGTATGAGTCTGAAATCAAGGCGACCAAAAAAGAGCCGAGGCCTGTGGCTACCTGAGCGAGTGCATTCCATAGAGACTGCCAGTGTGCCGGAATGATATAGCTTGTTCCAGCGGATGTTGAATAAGATGTACCAAACTGCTTTCTGTATGGCAGGGTAAGCATTCTATCAGTCTCATTGCTTTCTGCGGGGAAATAGTCATGAACTTACTCAAAGGGAACCATTGGTAGAGCCATGGCCAGGATTGTGTTATCAAAACCATACATAAATGAACCCAGGTTGGCAAACAAACTAGCAAAGAGTATTGTAGGATTCGTCCATAAAATTTTCAGAGCGTTTTGGTTCAGGGCCGAACTCTCGTTTGTAGTCCCTTCGATGTGGGTAGCCTCTGCAGCCTCTGCAGCATCTTTCCGATCAGCCATTCTGAATTTCCGTGATGACAGAAGTTTGTATAAAAGTGGTTGTTAGCAGAATAATGCCACCAAAACCAGATCGTGGTGGTATGTGGTGAGACTATTAAATGCAGGGAGCTAATTATATACTTCGATATTTCAAACGCTTCCTTTCATCCGAGCACTTACCCCGGACGTTGTTGCCCCGAGCTATTGCAGCTCAGTCGTCTGGTATGAAGCAAGGTAATGATAAAAACACTAAGTTGTAGGAAAGTCTGTATACATCTTGCAAAATTGGCCAATGAATAGCCCATTTTACCCCGGAACTTACATCTTAGCCAACCCCACTAAGCACGCGGCGAAGAACCAATCAGTAGCCGAGAACACCGCTCTTACCAGAGTGTTCGGGATTATGGGTTGGACACATCGATAGCTAACAATTGGGGGTTGATGGACTTCAACCCCGCAGTGTCGCCCACCGTCAAGGGCCGAGCGCATAGTACAAGAGAACTTTGTTTGTGTCTGTTCATTGTGCATGTGTATCTTTCGACAGAAACTCTTCTAGGTGATACAGCTTAGTTCACAATCTCTTTACTATTCTCGCCGCATTGATCATCACAAACAGATGGATCCGGAACTTGAGGAAGTAAGTGCATTTATTCCCGTTTTCCATATGTTGTGCCCCATCTAACCTTACCGGGCAGTTATTAAGACTCCAGAAGCAAGGGGAGGACGATGATGAATCCATTGTTGATGTTGTCAAATTCCGAACTAAAGCTGAGCAGGGTATGCGCAAATCTAAGCTCTCCTGCAATATGTTCAGCGGTAGTGTTGAAGATATACAAATACCTGTACGAGACAGCCACATGAACACTGGACGGATATATCGTCCCCCCGGTTCAACACGGGACGAGCCCGTAATTGTCTGGTATCATGGTGGTGGCTTTTGTCTTGGGGATGTTTGTTATGATGACGACCATTGCTATAGACTTTGTGTGGAATTGCATGCAGTTATTGTCAGCCTGAACTATCGATTGGCACCAGAGCATCCATTTCCTATCCCGATTCATGATTGTTGGGACGGTTTGCAATGGGTACGTGCCGCCATCTCCTTCATATCTCTTAGCATATACTAAACTCCAAAGGTTGCATCCAATCGCGACCGTCTTCAATTGAACATAGGGGCCGGCTTCATCTTGAGCGGGAGCAGTGCAGGAGGAAACATTGCCGCTGTCCTGAGTCTGCTAGCTCGGGAGTCTAAGGATATCCCGCTAACAGGTGTCTACCTTGGCCTTCCGATTGTTGTGCATCCAGATGCTGTCCCCGAACGATTTGTCAAAGGCTACCTTAGCTACGAAGAGAACAAAAATGCGCCTATCCTATGCCAAAAAGAAATCGCAGCTCTTGTGTCGGCCTATATGCCCGACCCTTTGAGCCCGCTTTATTCCCCTCTCCTTTGGCCAAGCGGCCACGCTGGCCTCCCACCAACCTACTTTCAAGTCTGCGGGCTAGATCCACTACGTGACGATGGACTCATTTACGAACGAATGTTGAGGGAAGAGTATAATATCAGGACCAAACTAGACATTTACCCAGGGGTGCCTCATGCGTTTCAATCATTCACCGACTTAAAAGTAACGAAGGAATTCAATCGGGACATGGTCTCTGGTTTCAAATGGTTGTTAGGTATTGAATAGTACAATATATGTTACTCTATTGCTTTTATCTTGCTTATGACCCTATAAAAAGTGATCAATTAGCTCTGAAGACATCGTGTACATTCTTTAACAACGATTCAAAAGCCCAACGTAAGATATTAAATATAGACTAAAGGCTCCATTTGCCCTCTCCCAAGTATACCTTTTCTTCCCGATGATAGTCGACCAAACATTTCATCTGCCGAAGTCCATCAAAGACCTCTACTAATGCATCGAGTGCCACCATCGTCCACCCAGAATAAATCCCACGATCTTCTCCAACAGAATCAGATACACATTCCGTATCGGGGTTCGCAAGCGGGTGATCACCAATCCTTGAATCCGGGAAATTCTCCTCAATAACCTTCACCCAGCATCCACCCACATCTGCATCGGTCTCAGCCATCGAAGAAGAATCTAAAACATATTTCAAGTGCGATAATGCTTCGTCATCTAGCATCAGACATATGCGCAGTCTACTCGGGAGCTCTATTTCAGGTATCCCAAGCGACACCTTGAAATCATGAAAGACTTGTCGGACCCTTTCCTCGTCCATATTGGCGTACATGTCAAGTGAGTTGAAAACCTTGCAATAATATGTGTTTGTGAGAATTTGAATTTCATCATCGGAGCCTGGTAACGTCCGGCGCAACGACTGTTGCACGGAATTGTTGAGGCAGCGCAGGAATACGGGGAGGAGACGTTTGGTTTCGGGGGCGTACGAGGTGCGGTAGACGATGGGTCCCCATGACAGGGTGAGGAAGTCGCGCTCTGGGCCTGGAGGTAGGGATCTCAGCCCTGGAACTGCGCCGAGTCGGTATACTTCGTCTTTGAGGAATACACTGGCCGGGGATGTGTAGTGCTTTGGTACTGGCATTGGGTTGTCGCCTCCCAATATGGGTGCGATTTGGGTATTATATTGCCTTGAGCTTATCATATCAGTTGGTAGGCATGTTAAGAATAGTCTCAATTCGATTGAAAATAAATCGAGCAGACTAAGAAGCAGATTTCAGAAGAGGCCAATCATGGCGTCATTCCCATACTTTGCAGGGGATGAGGCAAAATGTTCTAGGGTGGCTCAACTTGTACCTATTTAACATGATTGGCTTGAATCTATGTTATTGAATGGGAAATTGAGGGTCTAGAATGGTTCCTTATTACTGTTGCAATTAGGGCTGGATGCGTGGGATATAGCCCGTTGACGTCAATGACCACGAGCACCACAATATACTCCACCTTCGCCATTGATCTATCTTATGAGAGTAGCTTTACCTTATTTGTATTCAATCTAAGTAGCACCATTTGAGAAATAGAGTCTGAAAATATAGGTAGCACATGTAAACATATGGTGTATTGATGGATATTCTGGTAAGCTGACCACTGAAAACGTGAGAAAAGCTTGAGATCAAGTCACCATACCATGTAAGAAGAGAAAATAAGATAACCAGGAACCAATTAAACTGATTCAATTTCAATATCGAAATGTAGATATTAATAAATCAACAAAAAAGCGAATGTGAAAGTATAGAAAAAGGCCGTGCCTGAAAGCCAAGGAAGGACCTCGGCCCATTTGATCCCCGCAATCCCGAGATCATACGCCGAAGAACTTAACATCTTCATGACCGTTGACGTTTATCATTTTGATACCCTAGTTCGCGTGAAGATCACATTCCCCTTTCTCTTTCCCTTTCCTACCTCATCCCTCGAGCGACCGAGGCCGATCAGTTGCCCATCATGCTCCATTACCGCACACAAGGATATAACGGTTGCGCGGTCAAATACTCTCCATTCTTTGACAATCGGCTAGCTGTTGCAAGCTCGTCAAATTTTGGCCTAGTCGGCAATGGTCGCCTGCATATCTTGGAGTTGACTGCGAATGGAATCCAACCGCTAAAGTGGTAAGTGGGATATTCGCAAACCCCGCGACGGAGTGCGCAACAGAGTTGGAAATTAAGAACAGAGCTCTAACCAGTTGGCGCCATCACACCCTTCAGGTTCACAACACAAGACTCATTATATGACCTCGCATGGTCCGAAATCCACGAGAACCAGGTCCTCGCCGCATCAGGCGACGGCAGCATCAAGCTATTCGACTGCACAGCGAACGACTTCCCAATCTCAAACTGGAAAGAACACGCGCGGGAAGTATTCAGCGTAAGCTGGAACCCAGTTGCAAAAGACCGTTTCTGCTCAAGTAGCTGGGACGGTACAGTCCGCATCTGGTCGCCACATCGCCCGCAGTCCCTCCTCACCCTCCCAACCCATAGTTGCACCTACTCCGCATCCTTCTGTCCACACAGCCCAGACATCATCTCGTGTGTGACATCAGACTCATACGTGCGCGTTTTCGATCTCCGCACTCCGGCCTCCGCTTCCAACCACCTCGTCACCCAGATCCCCATCCACGCCGGCCCCCCCGCGCCTGCAATCCCCGGCCAGCCCGGCGGCCCTGCCCCGCCTGCCGAGGCCCTCACCCACGACTGGAACAAGTACCGACCCACTGTTCTAGCTACGGCGGGTGTTGATCGTGCTATTCGGACGTTTGACATCCGGGCCCCGCAACAAGGGCCGCTGGCAACTATGCTCGGACATGAATATGCTGTGCGAAAAGTGGCTTGGTCGCCGCATCTTTCTAATGTTCTTTTGAGTGCAAGCTACGATATGACTTGTCGGGTGTGGAGTGACCGGTCTGACGCAGGCCCGGGTGGGGATATGGATATGATGCGCGCTGGTCCAGTGGTTGGCGCAGAACTAGGGCGCATGAATAACCACACTGAGTTTGTGACGGGTGTGGACTGGTGTCTATTTGGAAGTGAGGGCTGGTGTGCTAGTGTTGGCTGGGATGAAAATCTATATGTGTGGGATGTGCGAGCTACGATGTCATAGGATATGTGAATATCAACCAATTATATATGGCTCTGGCAGGGCCCAGAGACTTATCGATTTTTCCGGACGCAACAGAGCTATGACGATATGTAGGTAGGAGCTTGTTAGAGGTGTTTGTTTAGGATTCCGGGTTGCTAGATAGCCTGCTGTCAGAGCAGACTACATAACTTGAAAGGGATATTGATCATTTTATTTCGTAAGTTTATATGCCGGAAAACACAATGCATGGTGCGATGTAAGAACAAATGCGTCACGGTTGTGTATTCTCCGGGCTTGATGCTCGAGCCTTTTGTTTGACTGTAGCGACTCGATGACTTGGAAACGGCTGGTATACCCGAACCGTGCAAAAATGACTCCGAATCAATATAAGACGCTCACAATCTTGAGAACACCATCCGTGTTGGGTATTTGAGAGCATGAAGACTTAGGGCACTTGGTCAGTGCGACAATATCAAGATATTGTTCACGACTTCCCAATAACCCATGCGTCTAAATGCTTGTGATCCAGCGGCAGGCCAATCTATTTGCCGCCAAGTCTGCCTTCGAGCTTCTTGCGCTCGCTTTCCCGAAGCGCGGCAACCTCTTCCTTGGTAGCATTGACAGCCGCGTGCACCTGGTTGAATGGGTTCTCTTCGCTCTTCTCGAATTCCTTCCGGCAGAGATCCATACGCTGGTTCCGGCGCAGACCAGGGTTTTCCTGCTCAATCTCTGGCAAGCGTCTCTCCTCAAATGCGGCATATGCGGCCTTGAATCGGCGCTCGGGGTGTCGGTCGATCTTGGATGTGTCCTTCGAAGCCAGAGACAGGGCATCTAGGGCGTTGTCGATACCAGTAGCGCTGAGAGCAGATTCCTTCTTCCTGCCTGCAGGAGTATCGTCCAACTGTGAAAGATCGAGGCCGCGAGTCTTCTTTTGTGCGGTCTTGGCGTTTGCGCCTTTGGCTTTGGCTGGTTGAGAAGCTTCTTCCTCGGCGAGTAGGGCATCGCGCTCGGCCTTCTTGCGGGCAGCCTCGGCTTTCTTGGCTTCGGAGTCTTCCCTGTAGATTGAAGGTGATTAGCTTAATACTCGGGGATATGCTTCCTTTGGGAGCTTGATTTACTTCTTAGCATTGCTCTTGGATCCCTTAGACCATTGCTTTTCTTCCTCCGCAGCCTTCTTCTGGTCCTCAGCTGCCTTCTTCGATGCCGCGGCGTCCGCTTTCTATACAGCGCTGTCAGTTTTTATTCAAATGATCTTATGCTTGAGGGATGTGGCAATAATAGCGGGGGCGGGGTTTTTAAAAAAAAAACATACACGAGCGTTTCCGGCGGCCTTCTTGCTGTTCTCGCCTGCTCCTTTCTTGCCTGCCATGATGGAATATGATGTCCAAACTAACCACTGGACAGAATGTGAGGAATGGATGTGAAAAGAAAAAGGTGGAATCGAGTTTCTACTACATGATCTGATCTGCGGGACCAATATGCCGACTCCGACAAAGGCGGTGACGCTATCCACAGCCCATGCGTCAGTATTCGTGCCTTAGAAAAGTGGCATTAAATGCTCCCCGACATTTGTAATCTCCTATCTGACCTGGGTAGCTTCTTGAAGCTGTCTGTCTTCTTCCGGCCATTTGTGCTATGGCTTTCATATGGCAATTGTGATTGATATATGTGGCCTTTGATTTGATTTATGCTTTGTCGTCAATTTCACATTTACCGGCTAGTGATACAAGCTGTGTTCCTCCTCCCTAGTATGACCTGATCGTCCATCACAATGGCTTTGCTATTCCGCTTTCTCCAGGCGTTCGCCTTGCTGTTCCTTGCCAGCGCAGTTGCCGCTGAACATACTTCTAACTGGGCGGTGCTTGTATCTACCTCTCGCTTCTGGTTCAACTACCGCCACCTCGCCAATGTCCTCTCCTTATACCGAACCGTCAAGAGGCTCGGCATTCCCGATTCACAAATTATACTCATGCTCCCCGATGACATGGCTTGCAACCCCCGAAACGCTTTCCCTGGCACAGTTTACAGTAACGCAGACCGTGCCGTCGATCTATACGGCGACAACATCGAAGTGGACTATAGGGGGTACGAAGTGACTGTAGAGAACTTCATCCGACTCTTGACCGACCGCCTCGACGAAGACGTACCGCGCAGTAAGCGCTTGGGATCCGATGCTGGCAGCAATGTACTAGTGTACATGACCGGACATGGAGGCGACCAATTCCTAAAGTTCCAGGATGCCGAAGAGATCGGCGCGTGGGATCTTGCGGACGCGTTTGGACAGATGTGGGAGAAGAAGCGCTACCATGAGCTACTGTTCATGATCGATACTTGCCAGGCCAATACGATGTATACCCATTTCTACTCGCCTAACATCGTGGCGACAGGCTCCAGCGAGATCGACCAGTCTTCCTATTCCCACCACGCAGACAACGATGTCGGCGTCGCTGTCATTGATCGCTGGACATACTATGTTCTTGAATTCCTCGAGACACAAGTCACAAGTGTCACTTCCAAACTCAACCTAGGAGACCTGTTCGATTCCTATGACGAGTCGAAGATTCACTCTCAGCCGGGTGTCCGGTGGGATTTGTTCCCTGGAGGCGAGCAAGAAGGTCGCCTGCGGACTGTGGTTGACTTCTTTGGCAATGTCCAGAACGTGGAAGTTGAAAATGCCAACGCCACTGAGCCTGGCTCTCTCAAGGAAGATTTGGCCGAGATTGCGCGACTTGTTGAGAAGTGGCAAAAGCGTGACGAAGAATACTCAGCCATATTAGGTGATTCCGCTGGAAATGTTACCGAAGACCTGCATTCATCTTCTTTACATCTGAAGCTGAAGAATACCGTTGGGCCGACCAAAATGGCGGAAGACGGCAGCTGGGGCAAGCGACTAGTTGGCATCTCTGTCGTTGGTGCATGCACCGCTATCTGGGTGGCTGGATCAATTTTGGGCCGCTCGTCTGTTTAATATTATGCAGGAAAACATCAGATCTCTTTTGGCTGCGATCTTGAGTTCTTTCCTGGACTCATAAATGAATCGCCATAATGTCTCCACTGGGATAGTTTTGGAGAATATAGCATGTTCATGGCGAAAGGCGTTACCTCTGTGATTATTGAATTTGAAAGATATCCTCTGGCCCAATACTTCAAGGGAAACAACTATGCTTTTGGTATATGTAACCAAAGTAATCAATCAACTTGCTAAAGATGCAATCAAAGTATGGCAATTCCTTCTATATATGACCACTCAGGTAGGAGTGTTTTAATACGACTGTAGCGTTGCATATCAGCATAATTACTTTCAGATGTTGAATTCAAAGGTTGTTGAACACTATACCAATGCAGAAACACATGGAAGGTTTGACTTGATAGACACTGCACAGCTTCATTCCTTGTTACCTACTACTCATACACGAAGTCGTCTCTGACTTATACATAGCCAGGCACCTTCTCATGTTGTTGACCTAGCTTTCTCTCTTAGTATCATCCATCTTCTCTTCATTTTGATCCTACTTGAACTCTCTGGGAACTTTGAACGTATCTCAGCCCTAGCCATCATGTCTTTACCAGAAATAATATTCAGTGGTTATTCGATTGGCACCCCTTTGACCACCGCTGGCGAAGTCCAGAAAGTCCTAGATCAACTCAAGGAAATGCGGATCCACCGCATTGATACTGCAGCCTTGTGGCCAAGAGCTAGCCCGGGCTGCTCCGAGATGTTGTTGGGAGAAGTGAAAACGCCAGAGCAGGGCTTCAAGGTCGATACCAGGATAAGCCCAGTCACCGTGAGTTCCTCTGCTCCCAGAGGAGACCGAAACCTCACAGGCCCGGCAATAAAAAAGTCACTCCAAGAGAGCCTGGGCCGTCTTCATACGAACCAAATCCATGTGCTTTATTTCCACCATCAAGATCGAAGTACTCCAATCGGGGAACAGGCTGCTGCAATGCAGGAGCAATATACAGAGGGCCGATTCGACAAGGTAACCCAAGCAACCACTTTACAAGGAATAAATGATACTGATCATCCCATAGTTCGGCCTATGTAATTTCAATGAGAGCGCCCTCAAAGCATTTATGCTCGTCTGCAAGAATAAGGGCTATGTCAAACCAACTGTATACCAGAGTTGGTATAATTTGGCCAGTCGAGAGAACGAAAAGCTTTTTCCGCTCCTTCGCCGGCATGGAATCGCATTCCATGCTTGCAGGTTTGTATATAGTTTCGCCACCATTTGAGGCCATGGCCGAACTGGCTAACAGCATGTAGCACTTTCTCACGTTTCATGACTGGCCGAAGGACGAGCAGCGAGGGCATTTGGCATACCAGCACGTACGACAACCCAAATAAGCAGGCCGGTATTATGGACTTCAGGGAAACCATTAAAAAATTCCAGCTTTCAGAACCCGAAGCCTGCCTGCGGTGGATCTATTACCATTCGAAGATGCAGAAAGGAGATGGTGTGATTCTGGAAGCCAGCTCAGCGCCTGAGCTCGCCCAGCATATTAAGAATATCGCCAAAGGGCCTTTGCCAGCCGAGAACGTGAAAGAACTTGATTTGCTTTACAAGAGACTGCGTGGTTGGTAGAAAATATGATTCGAACAAAGGATTTGCGCGTGGAAACACTCAATTTAGAGTATAGGAGGGATTTCGCGTAAAGCACCCAATTTGCGTTAGGCAATAAGATGAACCAACCCATATTTTGGGAAGATCTATATCCAGATTTAATTCAAGGAGTTAAAGAGTAAGACATGCAATTAGTGAAATATTCCAGTAAATTAAAAGAAGGGGAGCAATTATCGTCAAGGTGATGAAGAGGTATGGAATCCCGGCACGTGCCCGACGCGTCGCGCTTGTCCACTTCCCCGGCGCTATGGGAGACTCTTTGCTGCAAGGGCTTCACACCAAATAACCACCTCATATTCCTAGGTTTATTCTTACGAGTTCCCTTTCTTCATGAGCTGTCGCATGAGCATATGACAATCCCAAGCTGGCCATGTATCTCCCTCGGCAGCTCATCTCACATCTTTACCTACAACTCCTCCGATCTCACCACCCACTTTCTCCGCCCGTCTTGATTCTCGTGGCATTAGAACCAGACGCGCTATGTGCCTGTCGAATTCTAACAGCTCTGTTAAAACGCGACTATATCCCTCATAAAATCCAACCAGTTGCAGGGTATGGCGACCTGTCGCGCGCGGGGGAGGAGCTGGTCCGCCCAATGCAGACCACCAATGGCGGCAGCGGAGGAGTTGTCATCTGTCTCGGTGTAGGTGGTTTGGTCGATCTCGGCGAGATACTTGCATTGAGCAATCCCGAGGACGAGGTAGAAGATATGGGAGGCGTGGAGATCTGGGTATTTGACGCGCGACGGCCGTGGAACCTGGGGAACGTCTTTGGTGGACTAGCAGGGATGGGCCAGCCCATGGCTGAAATTGACGTCAATGCGCGACAGCGAGGACGCGGGGTTGACAAAGGGTGCATCACTTCCGCTTACACGTCGAAGAATGGCGGAATCATCGTGTATGACGACGGAGACATTGAGGAAGACCTTCGCAACGAACGAGAGGCATACTACGCGTTACTGGAAATGCCAGAGGTAGACGATGACGACGATGACGCGAGTGACGACGGATCTGAAGACGAAATGCAAACAGGGTCGAAAAAGCGCAAATCCTGGTCAGGTCGCGAAGACGATGAGGATTCAGAAGGCGATGAGCCACCCCACCAACGGAGGAGAAGCAATTCAGTGGGTTTTGGTATTTCTCTGACCAGACAATCGACTAACGCGTGATACAGGGCTCCTCTATCGCCTCAACTCCGACTCGCCGCAAAAAGACTGGAATCAATTCTTCGAACTCGTCGCGATCCGCAACACCGACAACTGACTCGCCCTCCCCTGCTGAAGCAAAGCAACCGTCAGCCCGGTCATTAAAGAAACGATTAATTAATCTCAAGCGAAGACACGACTCTGTTCTACAATCGTACTATTCGTCTGGAACCTCATACTCCGAACCTATTTCGTCACTGATCTACTCCCTGGCATCTGAGCTTGGACGAGATGACAATGACCTGCTGTGGCTTGCTATTGTCGGTGTCTCCAGTCTGGAACTCAGTGGTCGAACAATGACCGGAGTGGGTATTTCAAATACATCAGAATCTGGGGGCTCAGCAGGCTGGGGTGGCCAACGTGGCGAACACATTCGCCAAATACTTCGCGATGAGGTCCATCGTTTGAACCCGCCCGATCCTCTAGAATCAAATCGTGACATCCGAGGAGAAATCAACGGTGTCATTCCAACGACCGCTAGATCGCCCACCGATACATCGATTCGTCTTTCTCCCGAGCCGCGATTCCTTCTTGTCCGGCACTGGTCATTATACGAGAGTATGCTCCACAGTCCTTACCTTGCACCGCGGCTGCATGTCTGGACTGAGAATGGCCGCAAACGACTGCACAAACTTTTGGCCAAGATGGGAATTAGTCTGACACAGTGTCACCAGTACTACACCCACATGGATATGGAATTGAAGCGTGTACTACGATCACGGCTGCTCAAGTACGCCCCTATGTATGGCCTAGATGGACTTGTGCCATCAGAGGGATCTTCGAGCGCGAGTGCCCGTGAGGGCTGGGGATTTGTGCGTTGCTGGGGTTGGAAGGCGTGCCTCTCTGCCACAGACGTAGGTGTTATCGTTGGTGCAATGCTGGAAGTTGGGCCACACGAGACTTTAGCTTCTTGGGACTCCAAACGTCTGCCACGAGCCCACGATGATACAGAGAACAGTGGAATCACAGGCGAATCTGACTTGGCTAGTCTGCTACCTCGGTTCTGGAGTGCGTACGACGCCCTTTCATTAACTTCCGAATCGCCCACGATTCTGCTAGAGGCTCTGCCCCTAGCCCAGCATCTACACCGTGCTATCCTTCGCACCGGTACCTCTTTGCTCTCTAAGCATCAGATCCGTCACCTTCGAGCATTCCGTATTGCTGTGGTCAAGGATGGGCCTGACGTCAAACTCTTCACAAACCCTGGGGCCTTGACGAAATTAGCCCTGTGGATCGCCGAGGCTATTCGAGTTCAAGAGAAAGAGCGGGGTGATTCAGTCAAGATCGGTCGCAAGAGAGCAGCAGGAACTCCTCTCGTACTTGCTGGCCTCGATGAAGACCGCGATCTCTATGTTGTCGTCGGCACTGGTGGCGGTGGCGGTGTTGTTGACTTCGCCGCTATGTCCAAACGCCAGGAGGAACGCAAGAAGAAGAAAGAACTTAAGGAGAAGAAACAGAAAGAGCGATCAGAGCGCCGGTCCAAGCGAGCAGCAGAGCGTGCCGAACGAGAAGAGGAGACTGGCGCCGAAGACGAAGAGTCGGAAGAGTCAGAGTCCTCATCGGAATCGGAGTCCGAGGACGAGGAAGATCCGCGTGGAAAGAAGCACCTTCTCCGCAACCGATTTGGTATTGCCTTCCAAGAGGTAGTCCAGGAGACGAATGCCCGTGTGCGCATCGACAGCTTCGAACATTGTGTTGTCGAGGTCCAAAAGGATGACCTTGGCGGCTTCCTCGAAGCATTGAGTTTCCGCAGTGTGGTGGGCTAAATACCCAATACAATCAATCACGCAGTCTACGACCTGTCATATTTGTTTACTTTCTTTGATGCATGGGATGGGAAGGAATATGGGAGGGGATACTGGACTCTGAAATCGGCTACATGCATAATGACCGTTGCATGGCTTTCTACGCTTGCAAGCATTCAAACGCCCTTCATTCTTGCATCTCTCCAATGGCGTTTATGGTGTTTCTTGTTCCTGTGAGGAAAACATGTCTGATTCTATCTAGTCCATAGTTGCATCGAATCTACGCATTTTCGGCCTTGTCTCCGAGAGCTCCCCACATCTCCCCCGCTTGTTGATCTTTAGCACTTCGCCTACTTTAAATACAACCTTCGGAACCCAGACTCAATTAACAAATCAATTAACAAATAGCATAAGAATAGGGAAAACAATTCGATTCCTCACCATGTCGCAGACCGAGTACCCCGTCCTCTCCCGCGAGAAAACCCTCGCCAACCTCCCCGCAGAGTATCCCACCGACGCGCAAGAGCAAATCACCCAAATCCTCACCACAGCCCCAATCAACCGGCTAGTGGTGCTAGATGACGACCCAACCGGGACACAAACCTGCCACGACATCTCTGTGCTAACAGTCTGGGACATCCCAACGCTAACAGCCGAATTCCAATCCACAAAGCCAGGCTTCTTCATCCTCACAAACTCCCGTGCCCTCCCACCAAAAGAAGCAGAAACACTCATCCACGAGATCTGCACAAACATCGCCCAAGTTGCCAAAACAACAAACCAAAAGGTTGACATCGTCCTCCGCGGGGATAGCACCTTACGCGGCCACTTCCCCCTCGAAACAGACGTCGCGCAGTCAGTCTTTGGACCTGCAGATGCAACTGTTCTCGCCCCGTTCTTCTTCCAGGGTGGGAGACTTACCATCAACGATGTGCACTATGTCACCGAGGGCGATAGCCTCGTCCCGGCGGGTGCGACACAGTTCGCCAAGGACGCAACGTTCGGATACAGAAGTTCCAATCTGCGGGATTACGCCCTCGAAAAGGCGCCCGGTCGGTTCAACGCAGATCAATTATGTTCTGTTACAATCGAAGAGATCCGCACCGGCGGGCCGCAGGCTGTGTGCAAGAAACTACTCGCTGCACCAGCTGGTGGAGTGGTGATCGTCAATGCAGCCGCGGAGTCTGACATGCATGTCTTCGTGGCGGGATTGCTACTTGGTATGCCAGAGTTTTGCGCTACTCCTTTGACTATGTAAACTGGATGGCTAACACACACCCAGCGGAATCTAATGGCAAACACTTCCTATACCGCACTGGCGCGGCCTTCGTCTCAACTAGACTTGGTATCCGTTCTAAAGCACCTATCTCCGCTGCCGAGCTTCACCTTCCCTCGCTGCGCCAGACAGGTGGGCTTATCATTGCCGGGTCGTACGTTCCTAAAACCACAGCGCAGCTGAAAGTGTTGACAGATCGGCGCGGCGCATCGGGTCAGTTGGCGATCATTGAAATGAAGGTCGAGGAACTTATTGCGTCACCGGAGACAGCGACGCGGGCTGTGCTGCGTGTTGTACAGGAGACGGAATCGCATCTACGGGCTGGGATGGATACGCTAGTTATGACGAGTCGAGCGCTTGTGACTGGTGACGATGAGTTGTCGTCGCTGAAGATTGGGTCTGTGGTTGCTGAGGCTTTGGTTGGTGTTTTGCAGCGGATTGAGGTGCAGCCACGGTTTATTATTGCTAAGGTATGTTATACTGTTACCCGGTTTCTAACGGGTTTATTGGTGCTAACCTTCTTCTTAGGGGGTATCACATCTTCGGATGCTGCGACTAAGGGCTTGAATATAAAGCGTGCTACTATCGTTGGTCAGGCGGCACCTGGTGTGCCTCTTTGGCGGTGTGATGAGGAAACTAGTCGCCATCGCAGTGTGCCTTTTGTTATCTTCCCAGGAAATGTGGGTGGGGAGGAGACACTTTGTGAGTTGGTGGAAGGGTGGAGTTAGATATTTATATCTCTGGTGTATAATAACCAAGGTATTGCAAGTATGTAGAATAACTCTAGTTTGATTTTGTCGGGTTCATAACGGCATATCATCCGACATCATTTGCAAAGTAGCAATGCATTTATCTCTTTCCGAGACATCATATCATCATGAATCTTTCACAGAACTATTCTCTCACCACCAAAAGTTCACGCTGACACCAGCCCTCAACCCACGCACATAGTGCCACCACCCAACAGGAATGTAGAGACACTCGCCTTCCTTGAGAATAGTCTCCACATAATCGGCGTCCATGAACCCCGGCCACATCTCTTCCCATTGCTCATACTCAGCAGGGGAAGTCTCGATAGCAGCCAGGTCCACCTTAGAGGTGTTGGACATGTCAATCTGTCTGCGAGTCGTTGGCAGAGCCCCGGATACAGGATCTGGTTCTGCTGTCTCGTCAATCGACGTGACCCATTCCTGACCCCGTGGATGGATCTGAGAGTCAGGCGTATGTGGTGAGTACAGCCGGACGTACTTGGTGCCCACGACCTGCGCGAGGATATTGTGGTGGGGGTCATGGTGGAGAGGGGAGATCGTCCACACGGGTCCGATCCAGGTGTTGATAATGGGATCGTTGGGGACGCCCATAAGCGAGCCTGCATCTGAATTTTGTTCGGCTATGTCATGCTCAACTGGTGCTGTTTCCGACTGGGGGCCATGCGGTGTTTCAGAGACCTGTGCTTGAAGCTTCGCCTCGCGCTCTCGCTTTTTCTTCTCATACACTGGTGTTCCAGGGTCTGGGCCCGGTGGGGTGATATAGCAGTAGTCTGGTACACTGACATCGTTGCGCAAGGCAGGTATTTGGGTGAGTAGATCGTGTTGCGCCATGTATGCTGTCTCTCCATCGAGGTTGGTGACCTGGGGCTGGTTCTCTGTCGCCCCAGTCGGGGCTAGTTTCCCTTGCCATATGTACTTGTCCACAAACTCTTTGAACGGCATAATCTTCTGTCCCCAGTTCTCATCGGTATACGACCTTCCCACCTCAACGGGGACCAATCTACGACCCCCAAATGTGCGATCCCACCAGTAGTTCCGCGAAGACCATGGACGCGTTGAAATGGCTGGCCAGTGTTCCATTGCATCTGTTATCACTAGCGGAGTGCGGATGTTTTGAATGTGGTTTTCGATGGAATCGAATGACGGTGCTGATAAACGCGGGATCGGATGTTCTAGATGGGGGTTACGGATCGCATTTGGAGGGAAGAGAGGAGGGGAGAATTTCCTGCGCTTCGCAGTAGGATATTCTGGGCCACTGGTATCATCGTATTCAAATTTTGAGGATTCTGTAGCTGCCTGTAGCGTGGACAACAAGGATTGGACCAGCTTCTCGCGGAGGGGGGCTCCAGACATGATCAAGACGTTATCAAGGATCGCCACGACGTCTGATAGCCATGGCGCGTCGGGAGAGAGCCTCGGCTCAGCTGCATTCTTTGTGTCATGAATGAGTTGTGAGACATCTAAATGCTGGTTTTCAAATCTGGCTTTGGAGATCAGACCGCATTTCGTGATGATGATGACGCAGGCCTTGACGATAGACGCGTCTGTGTAGAGTCGATGCCAGCAGATGTGCACATCCTTAAATGGGAAGGTGTGTAGTTTTGAGTTTGCAAGCTCAATCGCTTTCTCGGTGTCGTTGAAGAGAAGATCTTGGAGGTGAGGGGTGTCGCATTGGAGAATGGGGTCATCAAAGCTCGGCTCTGCGATAACGGACAACGCGTCACTCAGGACCGATGAAAGAGCCATGGCTGAGGGGAAAGGTGAAATCGAAGGTAAGAAAGAAATGAAAGAAAGAGACGCTATAAATTATTCACAAAGTAATCCCAACATATCCCCAAGGTATGGTGTTTGGGTGAATTCCTCCAACCGCGTTGGGGGAAAAAAAACATCCCACATCATAAACCTTCATTTTGGCAATTAAAAAAAGAAAAAAAAAAAAAAAAAAAAAAGAATACGCCAGCTTTCTATCTCCCATAGCATCTAATATGTCAGGACTAGGTTACTTAGAGTAAAACCAATGCCAAACATATATGAGAGTTATATAAATTGCAGGGGAATATTGAAAGTATATTGATGTTTATTATATAGTACACTTTGTTCATGATGAAGGGAGTTTTCTAATATACATGCTTCATTCAAGAAGGTCCATTACCAATTTGGGAATTCGAGACACACCTTCGCCTCTTTTGGCACTGACCGGAACAACACACACTTTGTCCTTCCAAGCCCTTTCATGACCCGATGGGTGTTCAATCGAGCCATCCTGAACACCAGACAGGTACTCCTGCAGAGCTCGGAATTGGTCTTGTGTATTTTCCAGGTCTGCCTTGGTTGCTACAACAAACCAAGGCTTCAAATGTAGAGGTGTCATCGCCAGGGGAGGCAGGGAGCCGTCGGGGTTGGTATTCAATACCGGGGCAGGCTCTCGGTCCAGTGCCTGTCTCCGATGACCACTATCCGAATTTTCAGTGAATGGGTTCCATTCAATGATGTCGTCTTCCTCGGTAGAGTCAGGATCCGCATCGCGCATTCGCTCGTATTCTCCAAGTTCGTGCCACAGTTTCTGGAGTTCCTGTACAGGATCGGCGAGACTGAGATCAACCACAAAGGCCAGAATTCCGGCTCGGTCAATGTGTCGAAGGAACCCAAGACCCAGTCCTCGGTCGAGATGCGCGCCTTCAACCAGACCCGGAATGTCCGCAATAGTAAAGTGTGTGCGACGGGCCTTCGACTCAACAAGAGGGCGACCCTTCATGTCGTCAGTGATGACAGTGCCGATACTGGGAGAAAGTGTAGTGAACTCCCAGTTTCCAATGCGGGTCCGACTGTTGGTCAAAGAGCGCAGAAGCGTACTCTTGCCGGCGTTCGGTTTCCCAACCAATCCGACATCTGCAAGAAGCTTAAGCTCGAAGTCGAGCTCTAGCATCATTCCGCCTTCACCGCGGCTTGCGAATTTTGGCCGTCCCATTACACGCGTAGAGAAGTGCGGATTCCCCAACCCGCCAATACCACCAGCAGCCAGAAGCATGGGTTTATCCATGGGTTTTGAAAGGTCTAGCCAGATCGGTGACTTGGGCTCCATGGCTGCTATATTCTGTCGTCGCGGGTATGATTTCGGGAACTGCACCATAAGGAAATCAGATGGCTTTGCGGCGGGGTGTAGCACCCAGCGATCGTGCCGGATGGGATTGAACTCCGCCTCTTCCGTTTCTTCAAATCCTTCTTCGCCTTCAACTTCGGGATCATCTGGATCCCTCCAAACCTCTTTTTCCTCTTTAGCAAGATATGACGCTTCTTCCGCCGCCTTGATGCGGTCCCACTCCACCTCGACCGGATCATAACGGCTCACCTCTCGCACCACGGTGCCGACAGGTACCTGAAGGAGGACGTCCTCGCCTCGTTTTCCACCCTTGCTTTTACCCTGTCCATTTCGGCCCCTGCTAGCTCTGATAATGCCTCTACGGGCTAGCTTGTGCAGACTGGTCAAGCCCTCGACGGTCTGAATGTAGATACCACCTCCACTGCCACCATCGCCGCCGTTCGGGGGTCCTTCTTCAACGTATTTCTCGCGCAGGTAGGCGACACAGCCATGCCCACCAGATCCAGCATGTATTTTGACCCGGCATTTATCTTGAAAAATGAACCTTGAATAATCCTCCGGAGAAGGGTCCAAATGCGACAGATCTGGTGTTGCTTCGTCAGGTACGGCATTTTTGCTGGGCTGAGGCGGTGTTTCAGGGCCAGTACTGGTGCTCTGGAATCGGCTCCGCGCGATACATGGTTTTTGGAGGTTTTGTAGGAATAATCGGTTGCAACGGGCTCGTCTTGGGAGGAATGGTCGTACAGGAAGGGAAAAATAGACTCGTGGATGCGCCATGATGTGTGATTGGTGGCTATATCTCGCTCATTCTGCAAATGCAGCTGATTCAACTTTTGAAATAGTTCGGTTAGGATTGAATCTCCATAGGACGCAGTTATACCAGTCTTCAGTGAATTGTCGACAGACTGAGTTATGACTTCAGCGGATTTCTCAAGGTCCTGATAAGATCACATGGAGATAAGCCATTTATAGTATCCCCACTGAGTGCAAGATATTTGCCTATAGTATATCTCTCTCAAACGTCTCCATTTTTGCCTCTCGTCTTTCCTAATCCAACCTGTGTCCCGTTTTTACATTAAAGCTCATATACAGAAAATTCTCTTGCACAAAGTATGCTTCTTACCGCGCTCGCACACATATACAAAGACGGTTAAAAGGCATCTAAAAGGAATATCAAAAAAAGAACAACCAAAAAGACATGACAAGGCTGCATAACTGGCCCGGCCGAACATTCTTGTATCCATAAATGAGATATATAAGTGTCATGCAGCACAAACCTGACTTGATATTCCGGAGGATTCACCGAGGACAAACAAGCCGATCAAGGCAATGCACAACCCTGCATCTTACCGTTTGCTCATTCACCGGATCCCTACATTCCAATATTAAAATACATGAGCCATTGGTTTTCCACATCTGATCTATAGGGTCATAACAGTTACCCGTGTTGCATCTGTGTGTGGCCGCTGTGACTCCCCGATCCCGTGACGAAGTGCCCAATGAACAGACCCGGACTCTACTTGAGTGGACTAGCTCATTTCAGTCTGGTCTGATTGCGACTTGACTCTTTGTCTAGCTTTCACCAATTTGTTGTCGAGTTGCTGACATGCAGTAAGGAGAGAGAAAAACGGTGTGGCGCCTTTGTTTGGTTTAATACGGTATTGCTGTTTGCTTTTTTGACCTGCCGAATCCTGAACGCCCTTTTCTTGAACTTTGATGTTACATGTATGTACATATAGTACTAGGCCGTAAAGGGCAATATCAAAACGGGCAGCATAAGTCGGTGAAGAATCGCGGGAGTCATCTATATGCATGCGTGGATCACTAGCATCACTATTACTCTGGGACTGGTCGCAGCATCTAGGTCAACAGCAATGTGCGAAGTTTCTCCAATAGCACCAATACAGTCATCAAGATCGACGTCCTCGGCGGTCAGCACATTCGTCTACCGGCCTCGTGTTCATCTCGCCTATATTAAAATCGATCACGAGACTTTCAAGATCACCACCAAAACCTGCTTCGGCAAGACAGATACTGAGCGATTCACGTTCAACATGACCTACACTGCTGTACAGGCAGACTTAATTACGTCATGATGCAGCAGAACCAAGAGAAACTAGACACGATATTCAATGCCCTCACCCAAGACAATCTCGACAAGCCTCAACAGAGCTTGGAGGAATTCTTGAAGGAGCCTGGTATTTCTCAGAAAACTGTAAGCGAGCACTTCTAAGCCACAAATTACTATCATCTTTGAATGCATCTCAGGTTTTTGTGTCTCTTTTATTGCCGAAAGTTGCCGGTGATCAGTTGATCGATGAATCCAGCCTTTACCGAAACACAAATGAAAGCAAGTAATGCACTAGTCTGAAGGAACTATTGTTTACCGGTTGTGGTTACATGGAGTTTAGAGCTACCAAAGAGGAAATGTCTTATCAATGGGATTCGTATTAGGCAACCGACAAACAAACAACTATCGTCATGATAACTTAGGCTTTGCCATCACTAGCCTCCTTCAGAACAGTCTTCCATTCAAGCTCATCGGGGTCATCTGCATGAATCGATGCTTTGGTATCGAGGAATTTCCGCAGTTGTTCTTTCGTACTAGCATAAATCATTCGAACCTAGAATCATAAGATTGGCAAGAGTCCTAAAGAAAGGGATCGTCAAATGGTGGCATACCTTGGTTGATGTTTCTCTGGGAACCCAAGTGATGAAGACGATTTTGCTTCTATAGCATGTTAGATATTAACCCAAAGCCGAGATCCAATGACGATAATCTTACCTTTTCCCCTCCAATCCAAGGTCATATTCAACATCATAAACCGCATAACGAGGGGCAGGGTTCCCTTCAGTGTCAACTGCGGAGACCAGCTTTTCGCGAAAGACCTCGTAGTCTTGCTCAGGCGAACTCTCCTCTACAACAACGGTGTTGTAGTCATCCGTAATTTTGTAAATGATGAACCTGGGCTTTTTTGAGCTCTTTTGGGACCTGAGTGCCCTAAAGGCAGTGATGCAGTCATCTGCAATGGAGACTCTATATCATGTTGTGTTTTAGAAATTGTATCTTTTCAAACGTTGATGGATTTGAAGTCATATTCATACCCCGACGGAAGCTAGATAAATATCTATCAGTTAGAAAATCAGAGGTTGATTGCTTGGACAGGACCACTAACCGACATGCTTCAAGCTGAGGCGGAATTGATAGATAAATTGAGGACGGTCATCAAGTTGACTTGGTGGGTATGATTGCGCTCAATTTAAAGCACTGTATTAAGTTGCTGCCTCTAAGGCATAAGTATACAAGGATAAGGCCGCGTGTCCGAGACTCATTTTCCCACCAGTCTTCATATTTCAAGGTAAAATATAGACGGCTGGCCTTTGATATAGGCTACAGAGAAACTTGTATAACTCTGGTCATCAAAGCAATAGAGTGGTGTGCTCGGGTAGTCGGCCCTCAAAGAAAGGTGCCTGCCTAATATTGTAGCTAGCTATGCGAAGTAGATGGCGCAAAATAATTTGTAACTTGCTCTCAGCATTTTCTTTTTCTCTCAACCTTGTCTTTTAATTAGGCCGAGCATCCACACAATGGTCAATTTTTCAAACGTTGAGCAGATAATACCGCTAGATCTACTTATGCCAAAGGTCTCCGTCTCGGCGCCTTCGACATTTTCAACTTCCTGCAAAATTGAAGACGTTGTTTTATGGCATTAATATGGGCAATCGGGATGGAAAACAACTTGGGGAGAGCTTTGGCAGGCATATATCCAGCGGCAAGCTCTGTATATGCCTGAATCATCATCCTTCTTGACCTACAACCCCCAAGAAATGATTACAGGGACATCATCTTTTGTTAGCTTTTTTCGTGATTTAAGGCAGTTGTCACATTTGTAAGTATTCGTTTTCGCCGCAGAAGTCATGTTTGAATTTGTCTGCCTGTCAGAATCTGCTACGATCACGATTACATTTATCTATTTGGATTTAATTTCGTCATAAGAACGCGAGATACATGGACTTGCATATCCTTATGCGCAATCCCAGTAAACAACAGTAATACTCGAAAGTAGGAAGTAAATACGACACAGTTTGAGACCACGGCAGTGAGAGGTATCCGAGCTTACCTGGCGGATGATTTGGAATTTGAGATTTGGAATTGAAGCCAGTCCAGCGCAACTGGATAAGATTACATCTTCGCGGTATTAACTAATGGCATATACGGAGCAAGGCGTGTAGTGGATGTATCATCCAGGATGGTATTATGGGGGTTGATTGGTCCGTTGGCCCTAGCTCTCATGTCCAATCCATCACAGGCAGGAATCTGTGATCCGCTGTCACATCTAGGATGTACATGCTAGGAAGGCGATCACATCTTGGCTTCGGGCGGCAAGCAAAAGTACTAGACAGGTGAAGTGTGTTGTACTTTTGCTGGGAGGTTTAGTACTCGAAAGTTATGCAGGTTTTATATGGAGTACTTCGTACCTGGACTCTATCTGGAGATGACGATCAGTGGCGAAACTTTAGAGTTCGTCCGCAGTTCAGTAAACTTTCCGGATGTAGGTGTTCATGCATAGGGTCTGGTTGTTGGGACTAAGGCTTGATATCGTATTGGATGATCTATGGAATTGACTTTTAGTAGGCACTTTACATATTAATTAATAATATGTACGGGTCAAATATCAAGGGTTATATACTACGTATGGAGAAATTGCTTTACAGGCTCAACGCTCTCTGGATATCATTCTGCGGTTTGTGTGGGGCGATTATTTGTATAATATCTGTCCGGAGTACGAGTAGTATCGTCTTATTGAAGCAACTGAACATTCAAAGCATCAAAGTTTCAGCTTGTCGTCAACAACGAGGGCCGTACAAAGCAGCCGACTAATTTTTTTTTTTTTGGCTACTTGCGAAATAATGGTATGGAGTCTATCAAACAGGAGTTGTCGCTTAAAATCGAGGTGCAACAAACACTTTTGACACTTAGTTTTATTTGAATAGAAGTATTGATTCAAGTAAAGTGCAGTTAAAGACGAGAAGATACTGTTTAGTTATTGGTTGGCTTCGAGGGTTATCAATGTGCTGAAGGTGCGAGGTTCATCTGGGTGCAATTTCCAAATACAAGATATGTTGCAGGACATAACAAGTGTTGGATAATCGACGAATCATCAGGCAAACAACCTTGACATTTCCGAATGATATCACTGAGCTTCAGCTTTTAATTAGGTTCATACCACCGCAGAATCCACCGTCTACAAGAGGTAATACTACACGTGACTACTATGAAACCAGCATTCTTCGGCGTCTAGACCGCTGCAGGGGAATCAATCTGGATCACATCAGAGAGTTCAGAGTAACTAACTAGGTACGTAGTACATGAAGTAAGGTGACAAAGTACGTAGCAATTGTACGTATCCATCTGAGAGACCAAAAGTCCGCGGAACTCGGCTGCCCGGTACCTTGCGGGGGGCAAAATAAATTAATTAAAAAGAAAACTAAAAAAAGCCCCATTTGAAACAAAGAAAAACGGAATAAAGGATTCAAAGGAACAAGAATGTTCACATGATCACAAGTAGAATCGATAGTGTAAAAATCCTTGCGAAAGACGAGATGTGATTCGTGTCCACTCGCGGAACTTTTGTATTGTACCCGTCACCGCGGCACCGGATCCCTACCTTCCGCTTGCCACAGGTGGGGATAAGGGCGATCGTTCCTGTTGGTCACAGAAATAGAAAAGATAAAAGAGATCAAACTGTAAAATGGGTATTCCGTATAATACCACACATTCTTTACCTTAGCCCCTCTTGGGAGAAATCTCGGGAGACACTAATGTACTCCATATATCCTTAACTTAGTACCGTGGAACTGGACTTGTAATTCCATGGTTTGTCCAGCGGGGACCCCGAGAAAAAGGGCAACTTAGAGACTTTATTGGTCCGCGGACTTCCCGTTCAGCTGCCGGACCAGCGCCAGATTTCAGCTTTTCTCGGGACACACAACTATGGAGTAAAAGAGACACGCAAGGCGGCTAGCCTCTAGAGCCAGCTGGGTCCGAATGTTGACTGTCAAAATTTGTACATCGTATGCATTATGCATGAGTACTTTGCTTCGGGTACGCTTTGCCGATTTTACAAAAGTACACCTGTCACTTACTCTATGCAAGCTCCAAGTAGTCTCAAAAACAACCTTTAGAATTTTAATCTTCCCCAACCTTCCGGGATCTAATACAAAGCTATAGAATCTAGATCGGTAATTGTAAATGTGGCGCTTTCATGATGTCGAATGATGATCAGTCCAAACAATAAGATTGAACATTCAGCTATCCATGGATGTACAATGTAGTCCGTCGTATGTTATTTGTATGCACTCTCCAGCACTGCTAAGTAAGGTCTCACCAGTGTCTAGAATCAAGGGTAGCAAAAGTCTGAGATGGATACTCCGTAGTATGATGTCCATTACCGATCTCCAAAAAGAGACAGGCAAATTCATCATGTAACCGGTCGCGAGCACACTTAGCGCAAGATTCCAGATCAGAAGCAATGCAATGGGAGGAATGAATTGTATTGACGCTCGGCATAGAAATTAACCTCAAAACTTTGCTGTCTCGATCGATCGGGGGAGCTGCAATGAAGGTACGAGTTTCCCATCCAAAGCATATCCACACCCCCTACGGAGTACTTTGTGCACATCGTAAGGACGGCACGACCGGTGGCGTTTTTTTTTTGAGATAACAAGAAATGAAGTCTGATTCTGATTAAAAATAGGGAAAGAAACCTGCATTTATCCGACTCAAGCGGGATCGCGATTGCAATGGGCCTGAAAACAGTAGAATCAGAGCGATCTACAATGTACATCACCTACATTGATGTATGTACAATTTTTGTACAACCATCGAGAGGGGCAAGTTCGCTTGAACCCTTGTTTTCGCCCCAATGTAATGTGTATGCCCCTTTTTCCTTATTCCAATTGATTTACATGTCATCGAAGATCTAGATTTTTTGAGTGACGGAATTCGGCCCACTGGAGTCACCCCGAAAGTTGATACATCACACAACTGAATTTTCTTCCCGTCAGCCATCACGGCACAAAGGAAGGCCGCACCAAAAAAGTTTAAGCACCCCAGCCTCTGGGGCAATTTTGCCCGAGGTCTTTGCCCAATTTAGAATTTAGACAGGTCCAAAAGAAAGCTTTCCGATATGCCAGGAAGCATTTTCCGCTTGACTTGGAATCATTTTCGTCCTCTGATTGCCCCTCAGCAATCAGCGCCACGCTTCAGCGATTCGGGACCTTGCGACTGTCAGAACCCGACAATATGGTGCGGCTGCGGTTCTGTGTGGATCATGGACCCTTGTGTCTGGACTGGGATGGGTTAGCGTTATCTGTAAAAAAAAATTAATAACAATCGACTGGTCTATTATTCAAAAACGCGGCTGTATCCGTATCCTTAGGGTATCGTATCTTGCTAGGTTAGCCAGGTTCATGGTAGTCGGATCTGGGGGCCGACAAGCCCCTTTGATCATCGGTGTGGCGGTCTTGAAAGCGGGAGTGTAGGATCTGGGCGTCGTGGCTATGCGATAGACAAGGCAGAGACAGTGTGCTATGGAAACTGAACCTGCCCCCTTGCTATTGGTCTCGATCGGGAAGTGTTGAGGCGTATTATTCCGACGTGATGCAATATCTTGCTCACATTGGAATGAAGGAAATATCAAGGGCATTATAAGGAATGTGGTAGAAGTTGGTATATGATCGCACGTGAAATTAAGCACGAATCAAACCGATCGAAGTATATCATACCCAACGCTGCGACCAAGCAGGGCGCGGTGAGATCTCCCGAGGTCGGAAGATCCAGCGAAACATATCTAGGGCATCGTCATGAAGAAGTCGGTGTCATGAAGCATGACTTTCAACTGTACGGCGTTTGTTGACTTGTGACGCGCTTCACCGTCTTTTTCGACGCTCTTTGATTTTGGGCAATAATAACCGCGGAGGTCTGGATATCGATATGGGCCACATGCGCAATGGCGGTCCAAACCGCAATGGCTATCGAAAATCCTCGACGATCATAGTCGGACAGCTTACCGGCGGTGCAGACGCAAATGACGGGGCTGTGAGAACAATACCCATGTACCGAGTCACTCATGACATGGGATGCCAGGGACGAGTACCCGAGGGAGAATTTGAGGCGAGACGTCAAAGGATCTTCTGCAGCAGATAATGAACATGAATGCAGCCAAGAGACACACCGCTTGACACCGGTTATTATCAGACCACGGTGGTTGTTGATGCAGACAGGGTCACACTCCTGCTGTATATTTCCCCTCCTCTCTTTCTAAATTGGCGAGAATCGGAAGAATAACTGGGCAAGGGTTCTCTCTACCCCACCATACATGGATGATTCGGTTGGCTGCAGGGTAGAAAAATGGAAGCTCCCTCACATGATCTCCGCCCCGATTTGAATCGCAATATGTATGAAACAAAGAGAAAAGTAACCTATAATTTCCGGCCGTTGGGTCGCAATCCTTCTTCCGAACAGTCCGAATGGATATCAAGGTAGACACGACTGTCGCTGACCGAGCTACGGCAGTGCGCAGTCGCGTGATGCATGGCATGGAGAGATGACGGGCTTTGTTTCCTGAACAACAGTCACCGCTACATCCGCGTCAAAACACGTCGGGCTCTTTCACTGTTGGGTTGCGACTCGCGTATCGGACATCTCAACCATTGTCATTGTTCAAGCGCTCCCACCTCCCTTGTAACCAATGGTCTCCCTCGATAGGAATGCATGCATTGCGATCGACGTATTTAGGTATTTCATGCATAGAAGGATTTGTCAAACACTCTGTCAGACCCTAGCAGCTTGTATTTGCACATTGTCAGCTGGGCACGGTCTGCTCTCTAAACAAGTAACATTTATATATTTACTGTCCAAGCACCGAAAGCAACATCATGATCTGGCATCTTGTATGACTGGTTGTAAAAACAAAAAGTCAAGGGGAATTTTACAGGTTGCAGGAGCCCCAGTCGGGTTTACAATGTCTTGCTCACACCGTTCCTTGACTTTCCTCCTTTGGCATATCCTAGTTACCAGGTGCACCCCTGAGAGGCTCAAGCCGCTAACCCATACTTTAGTATGACGTTTTCTTTATGGTTTTCTTTATGGTTTGTTTTTTTGTTTGTTTTTGTTTTTGTTTTTTCTTTTTTCTCTTATGACTTCTCACCGGCTTTTTACCCACTCCCTCGCGTGGCCCCAGACAACTTTTCTGTCGTACAGGAGAATAAGCCTAGCGCATCACTTTTTTTTTCTCCTACGGAGTACTCCGTATATATAAGGTACATACAGAGTACATATGTACGGAGTAAACATTGTGTTGAATACAAATAATGGTCCCACTTATTCCCAGCCCCTTGGGTCTCATGCAGTCCCTTCTTGTTGGGTCGGCACTTTACCGACTTTTGGGTAGATTCCACTTGCCTTGAAAAGTCAAAAAAAAGTACATATGGAGTATAGAATACAGAGAGCAAGAATGTAAGTACGGAGTAGTTTGAGCGGAATTGCGGTTCAGTTATCCACTTAACTTCGCCACAATGGCTGGTGTCTTCTAGGACAGTTATAAGGGGGGAAAGGGGCGGCATTGTTTTCCCCTGTCGCCGATCGACGCCTAACGGCCAATAGATGGGGCTCGGGAGTGTCGGTGAATTTTTGACAAGCTCAGCTGATTCTCCGAAGTCTTCTCGAAGGTCTCAAAAATCAAAAAAGAAAATCCACATCATACAAAGTAGTGCCTAGAGAGTATATTTTACTAGTACGGTGTGTATTCTACCTTGACTGGATGGTCATCGGATCCCCGACAGTTTCAATAGCTTCTTTTTCTATACCGGTTCAACTCCATCGGCTCCATCTGTACTCCGTACTCCGTACCGGGATGGTGGGATTAGAGAGAAACATTTTGAATTTTGAGTTCTGGGGGACTTGAAAACGGTTTTTGTGACATTCAACAATGAGACAATAGACGGGATGGCGCTCAATATTACCCAGGGTTTCCCTTTGAGACGGTACATCGTACACCGCATCTTGTTCCAGTTGTATATCCTAAACATGGTTCACCTATATTTCGACCCAATCAGCTGGTTCCCAACTTATTAGAAAAGTACGGATTCTCCTGATCATCCCGGCCATCTGGGAAGAGTGGATAACCTGTTAAGTTTCCCTTTTCGATAAGTGGAGAGTATGACGATATGATGTTTGGTCTTGGTTACAGAGTACGAAGTACACAGTTGTAGATACGGAAAAGGAGAAGGGGAAAAAATTAAAATTAAAATTAAAACAATTTTAATTCCCTCTTCAATCTGACCCTTTTTTTTGGTCTCCATACACAAAGTACGGAGTAGGTTCATACTATAGTATATAGGTCTCGGGGAGGCGCAAAGATACCGCGGAGTTATAAGGCGAGATCTATCATCTCACTAATTTGCACTAAAACCACAACTCTGGGAACAAAAAAATCGATCTTCCTTACCTTACGCCATACGGGTGAAGTATCATTTAGCGCCTCCTCCTAGGAGACTAAGGATAGGCCTAATGCCGTTCCCCGGGGGCCCGGTGCTTAGGACCGTGGGTCTCGAGGAAATCATTTTGGTATCAGTCTCTTTTTTTTTAAAAAAATTCTTTTTTCTTGTTGGATCTGGGGGATGGATCTGTCGAATCAAAGATGGTACTTAAACTTTCTTTTTTAATTAGGTATTTATTATATTTCTGTGCTAGTGTTACAATTCAAAATCCGATCTGATTGATCCCCATTAGAACATGTTCTTTTTTTTTTCTTCCTATAATATTTGCTATTTCCTATTTCCTATTTCTGATTTCCCTCTTAGAATTCCGGGACAATATGTTCCCCGAGTTAAAAAGGTAAATTCAAATAAATCCAAATAAAATACGTCGAATAAGTCAAATAAGTTAAATACACATTCAAATATATCCAAAAAGGATGACGATGTACCGAGTTCTTCCCATTGGTTCCACCCCCTTTCCTTGCCTCCGGGGGGATTCTTCCGCTTCCCCCTACTCTTCTTAACGGAAATGTCAGGTTTCTACCTCAGATCCACATAGAATAAAGGGTTTTATTTTTATTAATTGGAAAAAAAAGAGGTAAAATATATAAAATTAAAATTAAAATAATAATAATATATTATAATATAATTACAATTACAATAATAAAGAAAATCTGACCCACTTCGTTCGTCTTTATCCTGATCCAATGTTTGCCAACTGCATCCTGTACAGCTGTAACCGAAATGTTTAGTTGTGATGCTGAACGGTTGACGTTTTAGTTCTTTGGCGCCTGATCATTTCTATAGACCTATCCACTGTCAAACTTCTTATTATAATAGCTTCCCCTTTCCCATGGTTTTTTCTTCTTCTTTTCCTTGGACTTTCTTCTATCTACTACCATCTTCACTCTTGGGTTTTATACATCCTTTCCATCTTCAGAACCTCCGATCCTCTTCAATAAACTCTCCGGACTCCCTTGCAGGTGTCTCATACGCAATCTTCCACCCTACCTTATCGGATCTTGATAGACATTTCCAACCGCAGGGGGAGCAATGCTGAAGCCCTAAAACCAAAAGACGCTGCTCCTTGCTCCAATTACACTATTACATTCTCTCCCTTTTACACAGGACTCTGGGGAAATTAAGGAAACAAAAGCACCTTTTATCTGGTACTTTGTTCCTGCTCTTATTCTTTTTTCTTTTTTTTTCCCTGAGCTATACAATCTAAAAGGGAAGCGGGGTGTCTTGAAGCCTCTCTCTAAAATCCCCTTTTTGTCTGCTTTCAGCCCTTTTTCGACCTTCGACCTTTCTCTCTCACCTTCATAATGTTTCAACGACCGGCCTGTTTACAGGGTCGACGCTCCCGCAATGGCTCTGGTGATGACTTCTCGACATTCCCAATTCGGCAACTATTCGTGTTAGGTAAGTTCTGGTACTTTTGTTCTACGAACTATGAAAGAAACCCCCAAGCAAAGATATGGTTACCGCAAAAGGCGCCGCAAACCACCTCTATACAACCGATGAGTGATCTTAATTGCTGACGAATGCGATGCAGCACTCGTCCGAATCTGTGAACCGATTGCTTTCATGTCAATTTTCCCATACGTGTATCATATGGTCGAATCATTCCATGTGACGGATAACGACCGCCAAATCGCCCTATACGCCGGCATGATCACCTCCTCATTCACCTTCGCTGAATTTTCGGCGGGCATGTTTTGGGGCCGCATGAGTGATCGGATTGGTCGTAAGCCAGTTCTCATCATGGGCCTCGTGGGCACGGCCATCAGCATGGTGGTATTCGGATTTGCGCCCAACCTGGCCACGGCGATGATTGCGCGCGCGCTGGGCGGCATGTTGAACGGCAATATCGGGGTCCTTCAGACGACAGTTGCGGAGATCGTCACGAAGAAAGAGCATCAGCCACGAGCTTATTCGATCATGCCTTTCGTGTGGTGTCTGGGATCGATCATTGGACCGGCTATGGGCGGCGCTTTGGCCCAGCCCTGCGACAACTACCCGGCCCTCTTCGCGCGCAGCACGCTGTGGGATAAATTCCCGTTCCTGCTGCCCAACCTCGTCTGCATCACCGTGCTGGTTTGCGGCATCGTGGTCGGTTTCCTGTTTTTGGAGGAGACGCACCCGGAGAAGAAGCACCGTCGTGATCCCGGTCTTGAACTCGGCCACTGGTTGGTCAACCTGTGCTGGGGCTCGCGCGTACAGCTTCCCGATCATTCCGACGTGGACGTCAAGGAAAAGTACTTTGATGCACCGCCTGGATACGAAACTGCCGAATCATCGCCTTGCCTGCGTCCCGTTGATGACGGCGCCTCGGCTGATTGCGACTTGGAGGGGCAGAAGAGCCCCGCGCCCAAGGCCTTTACCCGACAAGTCATCCTCGCTATTGTGGCTTACGGCATTCTTGCATAGTGAGTTGGCTCTCCCTTTCCCCGCTGTTCAACGCCACACCCTTCTACCCGAATACAATTTAAACAATTTACTGACATGCATTGCCCTCTTTCAGCCACAGTGTCTCCTTTGATCAGCTGATGCCAGTTTTACTGAGCACACCGAGATCCGATGATGATGTAGTGCTACCCCTCAAATTCACCGGCGGCCTGGGAATGGCCACGAAGACCATCGGGTTTATGCTCGCTGTGCAAGGCGTGTACTCCATGATCGCCCAACTGTGGCTGTTCCCATTTGTCGTCAAGCACTTTGGTACTCTGCGCACCTTCCGCTTTGTTTTGCTTGTATGGCCCCCTCTCTACTTGGCTGTACCCTACCTTGTCCTTCTTCCGGCCAAGCTCCAAACACTCGCTGTCTATGTGTCCTTGATCAGCAAGATCACATTCCATGTCATCGCTTTCCCGGCCACCGCCATCCTTTTGGCCAATGCCGCCCCGTCTTCCAAAGTGCTGGGTTCTATCAACGGCGTTGCCGCTTCTACTGCCAGTCTCAGCCGTGCCTTTGGTCCGACCATCACTGGTCTTCTCCACTCCAAGGGTCTCAATAGTGGATACTCCGTGCTGGCTTGGTGGGCCTGCGGTCTTGTCTGCCTAATCGGCGCTGTCCAAAGTTTCTGGATGGAGGAATCCCCGGAGCCTGAGCGCTTCAAAATTCGTCAACCTGAGGTCAGCGAGTCTGAGATGAAGCGTGAAGCCCTATCGGACTTTGGCAACCAGGATCAGGACTCTGACGAGTTGCCAGAGGAAGAGCAGCGGTTGCTTTCCTTGCGCTCCAGTGTCGACCATGACTTTGATGTTTCGCAACTCAACTTGAACACCGTCGACGACTTCCCCAAGACCCAAAGCGATGTCACCCACGATACCAATGTCTAAAACTGTGAAGCTTGCCTTTTTCTTTTTGCAGCATCACCTTTTATTTTCTCTCCATCCTTCTGGAAAGGCATCTTCATTTCAGCGCTAAGGCGCACCGCGATTTCCTTTTTTATTCATTTCTTTTTTATTCGTTTTCATCTTTTCCCGTCATCATGATACCTCATTTTGCTATTTCATTCTCATAACTTTTGTTTGAGACCGGGAAACGGCGCAATTATAGATGGTTGCATTGCATATGCAGAGGCATAAAATTTGGGTCTCTTCTTTTCATTCTTGTTATCTTGGAGCATCAACAGGTTATATTATGACTATATTCATGTGCATCTGGGAGGCTATTGTGTTTTTCTTTGTTCTCGCTTTTGATCTGAGTTCTCTCGAAGATCTCATCTTTGTCAGTTAGAGTATCTTGTTACAAACTTGCTCGATATTAACAGCCGTCATCTTCTCTATCAACTTTGATCATCTCCTAAACTTGTAGCCTCGTAGCCTTGTAGTGACCTAGCTTCTTTCATTCGTCAGGCTTAGGCATTTGGTTTCACTACAGGCCAAGCACATGTGTTTCCCGACGGTGTCCGGTTACAAAATTAATCCTTCGCATTGGCAATTTCATATGGGATATGGGCAGGTGCATCTTTCATGACTTTCCTCTTGTTCTCCCCTTGTTATACACATCCTCATATGTCTAATGCCTTATTTCGTATGTCTGACAGCGGGGAGTGGGGGAGGTCCACCAAGCCCCCTAGATGAAGCTATGTCGGATTCAAATTTCAAAGTCCCATCAAAGTCCAGATGTCCCATTTATATCTCTCGGCATGTCAAAATATGGGGAACCCGAGATCTCTTCCCGAGGGCAACCCAATTTCCTGACTCCACCAAAAACACCGGACATGCTTTCTTCTCTTCCTCAATTTTTTTTTACGGGCTTCGTCTATGGTCTTGGGTGGTAATTATTTTCTCGGAGAATATTCCAATTTCGGGGGTTTACAAGTTGCTCCCAGATCCCCATTTCGGGCCAGTCTCTTTGATTCGATTCGACACGATTGGCGCGAGAATCTCCAATCGCGGAAGAAAAACACTATCACCAACGAACATCAAAAGTACTTCGTGATCTTATCATGTTGATCTGGTCTGTGAAGTTAAACCGCAGTTCCCGACCGCAGTCCCCGCAAAACTCCACCAAGAGATGATCGCAACTCTGCGGCTCTCGTCTCTCGGTTCTCACAATGCCTAACCCTCCCTCGCCGCCATCGCCAGTCTCTTCAGGCAAGAAGAGACCACATCCCTCCGACACCCCAACGCAAACCGATCCTGCGACCATTACCGCTCCCAACACTTCCACTGTGGCAGCTGTGCCATCCACCTCGCCCGCCCATTCCACCGCCCCCGCCTCGTCCGCTTCCTCATTCCGAAATGTCTCCGCCTGCAACCGTTGTCGATTGCGCAAGAACCGCTGCGACCAGCGCCTCCCGCGATGTCAATCCTGTGAGAAGGCCGGCGTGCGCTGCGTCGGATATGACCCCATTACAAAGCGGGAGATTCCCCGCAGTTACGTCTATTTCCTGGAGTCGCGCGTAGCACATCTCGAAAAACAATTAGCGGATAACAACATTGAATTTAAGAAGGTCGTCGCATTTGACGAGGAGGAAGCTATCAAAGTCGAGGCTGATGGCGATGCCGCGCAAGCCCGTTCCGGTTCTGACGGTCCGGCCGGGGAGGGGTCAGCGGCAGAGAAAGCACGGTGGAGGAATAAATCGAAAGAAGAAGCCGATCGACCGGACCGGAAAGGAGAAGGGGATAATCGCGATGCGGAAGAGGACCCCGCTAACGAGGATAATTGGCGCCTGCATAATCTGGTTTCGAATATCGGCATGGTCTCTGTACAGGGTACTTCCGACCCACGATATCTGGGGTCGACATCGGGCATTTCCTTTGCTCGTGTTGTCTTCGCTGCGGTGAGGAGCTCACTCCCCGGTAATATGCCGGACCGTGCGGCAATTCGAACGAGTGATCGATTGCCTCAGAGTGCTGCTGGCACTGCTGGGGGAGGGGGCAGTATGCGCGATTCGTTCTTCGGACTGCAGACAAGGCCGATGATGAAATGCGCGACTTTCCCTGACCGGGAGCTAGCTGAACGGCTGGTCGATCTTTACTTTGAACACGCGAATCCTCAGATGCCAATTCTCCATCGGGGAGATTTCATGGAGCTGTTGGATAAGACATATTTACTAGAAGAGAAGAAGCGTTCTCCGCGCGCGCTTTATGTGCTTAATATCGTGTTTGCTATTGGTGCTGGAATCATCTTTGAAGATAAACCTCAAAGTTCGGATGATGAAAATCGCAGTAGTCATGACCGGTCCTCGTCTGGGACGAAGAGACCGAGACTCTCGAGCCATCAGTACCAGCCAGAGGAGTACCATGCCTCAGCAATCGTTCATTTGGAGTCATTCCTTGGCTCCTCCTCCAGTGAAGGCTTTGGTGGATTGGAAGAGCTGCAGGCAGTGCTCCTTCTAGCCAGCTTTGCCTTATTGCGACCAGTTGCACCGGGTCTCTGGTATATCGTCGGTGTGGCCACGCGCTTAGCCGTCGACCTTGGGCTCCATTACGAGGATGGAGCGGGCATTGATTCTGCAGCAAAAGATGGCAACCAAGCCCAGTCACGGATCAATGCTCGTGAACGTGGACGACGCGAATGGGTGCGCGATCTCCGTCGCCGGTTGTGGTGGTGCGTATACAGCTTTGATCGTCTTGTAGCCACATGTGTTGGACGGCCATTTGGTATCAGTGACCAGGCCATCAGTACAGAGTTCCCGTCTATGATGGACGACCAATATATCACCAAGTCTGGTCTTTTGACTCCACCAGACGGGGCCCCGACATATAAGCGTGTCGCATTCCACTATTTCAAACTTCGCCTTCTTCAATCCGAGATCCACGACGTCCTCCAATACCAACAGACGCGCGCTGTCCGGAGGAGGGGTCCTGGTGCAGTTATTCTTCCCCACGCTGAGCTTTCCTCCCCTTTCCTTCAGGGCTTTGACTCGTTCCGCTCGTGGCGCTATGATGTGCATCGTCGATTGGTTGAGTGGCAAGAGACTGCCCCGACACGGCCGGAAACCGGCGTGAGATTTTCCATTGAGCTTCTTGAGCTGAATTACTGGCAAGGTATCATTTTGCTGTACCAGCAGAGCTTGACGGTTCCTGCTGAGTTGGCGGGAGAGCTTACTCCTGCGGATGACGTTTCTAGCCCGTCCTTTTCCAATCCCGATGACGGTGACGAGGAGGATCATGTCTATCTTAATGTTGCTGAGGCTGGTCAGAAGGTCATTCGTATCTATCGCCAATTGCATAGAGTACGCTTGGTGAATTATACTTATCTTGCTACACATCACATTTTCATGGCTGGTATGCAGTTGTTTCTTTGCGCTTTCTTCGCCGCTTCGTTACTGACACTCTATCAGGAATCTCCTTCTTATATGCCATTTGGCATTCGCCTTTGGTTCGAAGTCGTTTAGTAGGTACCACCTGCCCTGGAATTTAGGGCTGTGCTTATTCTAACGTTCCCTTTTCTTAGACCCTCGATGAAGTCGACTTCACCGTTCTCGCCGCAACTTCGGTTCTGGGCGACCTGATGCATAAATGTCCACCGGCCGAAGCATGTCGGGACGCGTTCGAGCGCATGAGCAAAGCAACCGTCCAGATGTGTCTTTCAACGACCGGGTTCGGATCACAGGTAGACATAAGCCGTGTCCACTCCACATCAGGCACCGGCAGCTCACTCCACCCCGGCCGGCCGCGACAGCCCATGGACCAACGACACCGTGCAGGCCAAGGGCAACCCCGGCGAGCGACGCAGACACGCCAGTCTCGTCCCGTCCCCAAGTTCGATATGAATTTAGCTGATCTCTTTACCGATAATACCCCCTTGGCTGACCACCCTCGAGCCGAAAACAGGCCAGGAGGGCCATCCTATCCTCAACCAGAATCGATACCCCCGAACTTCTCAGCAGAGCAATCTTCCCGGTCTTACGGACCACGCAATCCATCGATGGATTACTATCTCAAGTACGAGAATCCAAACTCCCCACAGCCGCACCCGCAGTTCTACTACTCGAACTCGCCGCAACGAAGCGGCTCTCCCGGTAGCAATGCTCACAATCATGGTTTACCGCCTGCCGACACCGAGGCTGCCCAAGGGATGAGTCTTGATTTCTTGGATTTTGGTTCAGGCGATGCTGAAGGCCAGGGTAATATGGAAGGCGAAGCCAATCCCGATTATAATATGATGGCTGCGCCATCTTTGGGTCCCAACTTGAGCCAGAATGTTGGAATCGATCTTGGCTTTGGCATGGCTATGGACTTCCAACATGACTGGAGTGAGAATCCGAATTACGATCTTTTGGAGGGCTATTTCTTTGGTGGTTCTGGGGCTGGCGCACCTGGAGGGGATGCCTAGGATGTCTAGTGTTGTTTCTTTCGGTGGTTATATCTCTTTTTGTTCGATATCTTCTTTTACTTTTCTTTCATCCCCATTGGCACGGGTTGTATGATTTGGCGTGTGATTAATTTTTTCCCCTTTAGATGCTATCTATCCCATTGTTTTTGTTCCATCGTCCTATCTAGTAAATTATTTCCTTTGCTCGCAGGTCTTTGCATATCTGTATACATATATGTCGAGTACCATGTATGACTAACCCTACCCTAGTGAGGTCCCGAGGTCACGTTACGCATAAATCTCTCGACTAATAAGCCAGATCTCAGATCTGAGATTGCGGAATTTTGGCATAGTATATTGAAGGTTAAATATTCGTTAGTTGCTGAGCGAAGCGAAGCAAAATAAGCAAAATACTAATTAATATAGGGTACTTCTTTATAACTTATATGGGTCATCTCTATATTTATAGTATTTATAGTCCGATAGGGGTCCTATCAAAGTCTTATAGGACCGGGCTTTTCGAGGACGTAATCCCTCAGATTGGAACTTCTGTATCCGAAATTTGCGTCCTTGGGGAACTGTGTCGTGCCCACCGGGGCGAGGCTATGGCCTTCGGTGACATAGTGCACATCGCCGATGGTAAGTCTCCCACCCGGTAGAAGAACAAGGCAAGAGCAAGTGCATATGTAGAGCTTAAGGCTGACCGCGTGACGTCCGGTTCGAGGGGGAAGAGGCCGCGTAAGGTGCTATCACCGCAGATTACGATGTCCACTTTTGGGTTTGTTATTTTGGCGACGTTTGTGCAGACCTCGTAGATCAGTGCTTCTTTTGGTGGAGCGCACACGAGTTGGCGAGGATGAAGGAGCCTGGCTTTGTGGATTGGAATTCAGCCGATAGTGTTGGGATGCCCCAGACTGTAAGAACGAAGATGTCATGGCAGGTTTGCGTGCCAGTTAGGTCGTCGTCTAACACCATTAGCCGGTTAATTGGGGCCGCGGAGTATATCTACGCACCTTCTATGAGATATATGGCATAGGGTGGGTGGTATTACAAATTTACAGCAAATTAATCCGTGGTATTAAGCTGCGGCCGACACTCGAACTAGAGATAGTCAATGAGGAAGACTTTCTTGTAAACTAAACCCAATATGTATGGAGCGTTACCTAGGAGTCCAAAACATGTATTGTGCCATCACCTATCTAGTGAGCACCTCGTTAGAAAAGGGGGAGTTATCACCACTGCAATAGAGCAATCATTAAAATTATATTCGTTAATAATACATCAAGCCATTCGCAAAATGGTTGCGATCCCATCCATTGGTCCGACACGAAAACCCATCAGCAAGCACGTAACTTCATCTCTCATATCAATGTGTTGGTCCCGAGGTGATAGACACTGTTCGCTGGGCGAAAGCAGGGACAAAATCTCACCCGCTGCTTTACCGGAATTCTTCACAAATCAATTGCAGTGTCCGTTCCGTAATGACGATGTCTGCTTGTCCAGCTGGTCGGTCTTCGTACTAGGAGTCTGGGTTTCATGCACCACTTCCAAAGACTGAACGTTGCATTGAGTCGTGGTCGATATGCCCTGTACGTCCTCTACAACCGTAAAATTATGCATGAGGACCCTTTTGCCAAGTCTCCATTCCTCAGGGCATTGATGGACTTTGTCAAAGCAAACCGACTTGTACATACCATGCCAGAACCCCCGACGGCATCGTTCCCGGACCTGCCTACTCAAAGTCATGAGATAAAAAAAAGCAAACGAATCCCACGACAAGCGCCGTTCTGCCCGCAAAGCCAATGTCAATGCACTCGTTACCGAGGAGCCAGTTTCTTCGCGTCACTCCTTTGCCTCCATTGAGCCTGAGCAAACTTCTTCGACCGGAGTTGAATCGACTAATCCCGAGGTAGATGACGGCCGGTGATTGAAAGATGAAGAACACATCATTGAAGTGACGAGTTTCGATGCGAAGAATGCGAAAAGGAAGTTGGGGATGGAAATGTCTTTGTGATGATTAAAATGATGCGGGAGATCGATATTCTTTACTATGGAAAAAAAAAAACCAAAAAAATTTAGGATAGCTATTGAAAAAAAAAAGGGAGAAACCCGAAAAAAAAAACCCCTTCCTTGACCTTTCCTTGTAGAGTAAATAACAAACGACGATAAACCAGTGCATGTTTGTAGTTACCTTGCATTGATATGTTGATTGCCTCGGGCAGCAACCGCATCAAAACAAACACTCTCCCGCCCTTAATTTTTTTTTCTCAACCCAACACAATCCCATGCTCTCCACTCATTGATCGTGGCACTCACCGCACAAAAGAGAACTCTGTAGCCCTGTTGGCTGCTTCACTCCGATCTGCGCTTGGACCCAACTGCCTGATCTCGACATCAGGTGCCCACTCCGATCTCCGATTTTCTATTCAAGTCACTTCTGCCTGCCCTCATCCCCCCGCTTCGCTCTTCGCTCTCCCGTTCTCACTCAAAAACACCACCAATCGCAAACCCCAAGACCAAATTCCGAACTGTTTCTCCCAAAGCTCTGAGCGCTTTTGGAGTGGGCCCTGCGGCCAACCGAGACCGCGGAGCATACAAGGAGGCTCTGCCCTTTCTTTTTTTCCCCCTCTGAACTGAACCCAGTCTTACAACTTTTTGCAACTTTTGACGAGTAAGGTTTTGGGTTTTCTAGCATTGCAGGACATAGCATTTACTTTTGTTCTGCTTGCCTGGTCCTATTCAAAAGGCCCTACCTTCATACAACGTGCTTTTTACCTTACTCTTGGGCCGACGTTCTATGACTGGACATGCGCGGGACCGCCGATTATTTACTTGAACACCGATTATGCGATTCGAACTTGTTACAAGTGCATAAGTTCGCCGGAAACCCACGAACAACATGGTGAAATCCGACGTGCGCAAGGATTACTATGCGGACCTCGGGCTCCAGCCCAGCGCGGAGGCCGAAGACATCAAAAAGCAATTCAGGAAATTAGGTTAGCTTTGCAGAAGCTGTGTCATAAAGTGACAATGGGGGTCATTGCTAACTGAGAGGGAAAGCGCTCAAGTACCACCCGGACAGAAATCCAGGACGAGAAGTTGAGTTCAACGCCAAATTTCAGGCCATCCAGGCCGCCAATGAGATCCTCAGTGACCCCTCACAACGACTGAAATACGACACCGATCGTTTACGCGCAGGCTATGGCAAGTGCTACGGACCCCCCAAGGCAAATACCCAGCGCAAAACACAACCCCCCACCTATCCTCCTCGCCCGGCGCCAACCTCTACGTCCGCAAATTCACAGTACACAAAGACGACCCCGAACACTCCATCCGCTGGCGCTAGACGATACGCATCTCATGCGCGTGCCGGCCCGCAACAATTCAAACAGGACAATGCGCAAACCAGGGCTGATGCATTCCATGGCTTTAATAACATGAGAGGAGGTCAGGTACCTGGGTGGCAGGGCTTCGATCCTGCAACTGGCCGTGCCACTGGTGGTGTCCCGGGTCCTGGAGCACAACGGCATCCCTTTGGGACTTCTGCGCAGTCTACCCGGCCTAAGTCTGCCTTCGAGGCCCACAACTCCCATTCCAACGCACAGTCTTCCAAAAAGAAACAGGGCTTTGCGCCAGGTGCAGCCGGAGGAGATGAGCCGATGGCCCGTAACACCTCTGCCTATAGCAATAACCGGGCTGAACGGGCGAGCAGCCAATATTTCAAGCCTGCTGTGCCCCCAACTGCGAAGAAACCAGCATCACCCGAGCCGCCTCAACCTAAATCTCGCCATTCATACACCCCGGAGTTCGAACGACCCAGTAGAAGCTACGCACAGGCAGGCAAGGGTGAGAAGACTTTCTTTTCAAGTACAGGACTAGGACGTTCCGCAACCATGCGTACCCCCTCAGGTTCTTCTCATCAGAACGCGCATACGGGTAAATCCAGCCCTGCCTCTGGCCGATCTGGGAAATATCGTAGCGCTAGCCCCTCGCCCAGGCGAAATACCAATAACTATGACTCTACAAGCTCGAGTGAAGGGGAAGAGACTAGGCCCAAACCGAAGGCTGTGCCAAAGAGTCGACTCGGGCCGCATCAAAAGTTTGCGGACTTCTACAACTCAGGAACAGCAAGCCCCGGAAATGGTATGGACTTCACTTCTTTCCTCTTTGCGAATAGGCTTCGAGCCGTCGAGCTACCCGATGGTAGCTACGTACTCCACTCGATTTCTCAGGATCCCCCCCTTAATCCACCTACCCCTGCTGACAAGGACGGCCCTAAAGGACATACCTCAGATAGCGCTGCTTTCCCAAAAAGCTCGTACCGATCGGACCAGCAGACCAACCCATCGGGTTCTTCCTCTTCTGTCAAGTATGTTCGATATTCCTACCATCGAGTTATTTCACCTTATCTGACAGACTCCGGTATTAGCACCGACCCGGCAAACAATGCGCAAAGGCCCCAGCCTGCCGCGTATGGACGCAGCAGCACAAGTGACTTGCACAAGAAGTTTTCTGCAGATGATTGGCGGGACCATTTGGGTCAGTTCGATTTCATGAGCTCTGCATCGCTAAGCAAGGAGTCACTTCCGAGATCACCTGCCTCTCAGAATCGGGGGCGTACAAACGTCCGAAATGGACCGACCAAGGCATCCTCGACCGGATCGCCGATTCCAAATCCTTTCGGCCCTACTCCTCTGTATCAAACTTCGCAGTCATCACAACAACCACCAACGCCCTTTGCACAAGCAAAGTTTTCTGCAGATTCATGGTCGGAGCAGCTTCGAAATCTCTCGTGGACTGTACCAGAGATTGAGAAGGCCAAACAAGCAGCAAACGCCGCGCCGCGTAGTCCCAAGAAACAGCCCAGGGCAGGCATCAAATTGCGGAGCGCTCCGCAGCCCGCAAGCGTTGCTACTGAGGCGGATGAAGCTAAAGAGACTCTCAATGGCCAGGCCCCTGGGCCAGCCGAGACGGCAGCACCAGATGTTGAGGAGATGGATCTGGACGACGACCTTCCTACTCCTCCAGGTATTCCGACACAGGTCCCAGGTGGAAGATCAAGTAGTGGCAGCTATCCCGATTTGGCGTCTCAGGCTGTACCAGATGCACCCCCGGTCAAGAAGCCCAAGCCTCCGAGCGCAGACCCGCGTACTCCTTTATTCAACCTCGATAATCTTCGCAACACCGTACCATTTACCAATACAACTGGCGGAGGTATTGAGAACCTAGAAGACTTCCACACCACTCTCCCCTTCGAATCAAAAGCCAAGCAGCAAAGGGCAACCAGAAACGACATCCGCCCCCGTGTACTCCAACTCCCAAACCCACCCAAACGACCCTGGGCCCCGAAACCAGTTCTCCTGGCCCCAACCTCCAAGCATCTCGTCCTGCCCCGGGACAAATGGAATTGGTATGTCTCAGCAATGGGCACATACATGCATGAATGGAACGCGTTCAATGGCCGGATGCTCACGCATTTCAATGCGCGCCAAGAAGCGAATGAAACCGGTCTCGCGCCGGGCTGGATTAGTGCGGTTGGAGACTCTACCCGTCTTAAAATCAACGGTGCAGACGATGACAGCATCAATGGCTCGGCCAAGAAGGATCTTGATGATTATCACGTTGACGAATTCCTCATCCCTGGTACTAGTAAGGGTGGCTTTAGCGCTTATCTCCGTGGCATTGAGGAGGATATCCAGGTGCGGAAGCACTGGGATGTTGCCTGTGAGCTGCATCGGGAGTGTATCCTTGATCTTGGACGGTTGAGAGAGTGGATTCGCGATGGCGGCAGGGTTGTTTGAGTTATATCACTGGGCCTTTTCATGGCAATTGGAGTCCCCATTGCCGAAGCTGCATCTTCAGCTTTTAGTATTTGGCTTCTCGGCTCTGATTTGATCTGACCTGTCTTTTGCTTTCTAGCGTCTCCATCCTGGTTCCTTTTTTTCACTTCTATCGATGTCTTCTACATGCCTTTTTTTTGATCTCTTTCTCTTTTGCGATGCATAATGACTTGGTGTTATTGTGAATACTGAATACCCTGGATTTTTATCACATCTGCATAGATATGCCTGAGTCTTTTATCGGGGTTCTATCATCGGTGTTTTCTTTTGATTTGTTCAAGTAGGATTTTACTTTGCATTTAAGTACTGTGGGGGGGGTTGCTTGGATTTATTTCAAGCCTAAATTAACCAATCCATATCCAAATGCTCTTGTACTCCCTTTCACGGTCTCTGCCTCAGCTGAGCCTTGTTGCCTAAGACGGATAGGACCTCTGCTCCTTCCCATTGATCTTCCTTTCTCTTAGCTGCTCCTTCCTTCTCTACACAAGTATATACACGAGTATTTATCAGAGTATTTGCTCCTTTACTTCAAGGTAACATTCAGGACATGGATATTTTTGTATGGAATAAATAATATATAATAATATGAATAGATGGATGAACATTTTAAAAAAAAATGTCAAAAGCAAAAAAGAAAGGGCAACTGATTACCCGAATGGATAATTGTTGCCCGACCGGGGGGTCGAACCCCGAACCTTGTGATTTCAGGTGATGAACACCCCTAAAAGTCACACGCTCTGCCAATTGAGCTAGCCGGGCTGATTTGTTGAAAACGAGATGTTTTTCTTGAAAGATAAAGCATTTGGAATTTGCCCTACAGTTATTCATAAAATTATTCTAGACGTATCAAAATAGAGACTAATAAATAAATAAGAAGATATATATTTGCGAGGTATGTACATGATCAGATAAACTAGTTGGTTACTTCCTTTTTCCCCCTTTTTTTTTCTTTTTTGGCTCATGTGGTATTGTTATATATCTTCACTTCGACCGCATGACACCTCTCATATATATATCCATGGATATGTATGCAGTTTGATGTCACCTATAAATGTTGAGAATTTCAGTGCATTCACCCTAACTTGACATCACCGTTATGTATTTCTGACATGTCATGAATATTGAGCTTCTACACAACCGCGACCAGCACCATTGATTCTGACAGCCGCACCATGTTGAATCGCGTGTAGGCATTTCAGCCCAGGCTGTTCCCAACCAATGGAATACAGGAATATCCGAGGTCATCATAGTTATATAGCTGGAAGCCTCTTAGGCTGTGAAGAAGGGACACTCCATCATAGTGAAGACTTTTCCATCTTCTTCATCTTCCTCCTTTTCTGCTCCCTAGAGACTCTACACCCCCTCCCCTGGCCTGTCAAATAAACTTTTCAAATAAGATTTCGATTACTAAATCATGATTATACCTAGGTATGGATTATCCATAGATCTCCAGGGTTTGTTCCATAGTCATTAAGAGATACCCTCCAGGGGTTTCTTCTTCCATCGACTCACATATCGACACCCTTCTCACCCTGTACGCCATGTCAAAACTACCACCCCAACCCCATCCCTTCAAGAACACAGCACAGATCGAAGAAGTATATGACCTTGAGTCTGAGGCGGAAAATGCTCTGGCTGTGAATCAAATCCTAAAAACCATTGTCTGGGAAGACCTAGAAGACCTTGAGGGCGAAGAGCCCCACCCCCGAAGACATTCCAAGAAGCAAGCGTCTAATGAGCAGCGTGAGATGCTCGAGGAAGTTACGGAAAGTATCTGGGCCTCACTCGAGATGATCTACTCAACAGACCTGGAACCTCCCCTGATTCCCTGCGTGAATACCCACGAAAAGCAGGAAGCTATGAGATCAGCCATTGAGAATGGCAAAGTAAACTGGAAATTTATAGGAAACTTTATACTACGCACCTGGGAGGCAATAAAAGACGAACGGAAGGATAATATGCATCAACTGCCACCACCGTCTGATTCCCTCGAACGAGAGAATGAGAGTGCCTTGCCAGCACACTTTTCGTCAGCTTTATGGGATTTAGTCGAACGTGCCTACAGTGGTAGGGTACCACTGTAGGCTGTCCATTAAAATTACCCTTATATAAAACAGATTATCGGCACGTGAGGACAACAGAATAGCCGACATCACTCCGTGGGATGGGTTCTAGTTCCAGTAAACTTCCAACCTTGGAACGTTACCAAGTCCAAAATATTCATTGGTCTCCAGTACACTCAATTGCCTCCCGCACATGATTTGACAGGAAAAAGTTCCTAGTCAGGCCCATCCAATGCGGCCCATTCAACCTAACCAGCGCAAGATCCATCATTTGATATTGACCCCGAACAAGCGCCTGCCGCCACATATCTACCAGTCCCCGAGCGCGAACCGCATGTTCTTTGGACGGGGCTTGGACAACGAGAAGCATCATGAAGCTAGAAACAGTCGCAAAGCCGATCCGACACCACGATAACCAGAATGCAGATAGATCGCAGGGCATTCGCAGTACGGAGCGAAGCATACTTGCGGCGCAGTTTTCTGCTGCTTTGAGAACTGCGTTTCCTGTGTCGTTGTCTATTGCGGGGACTGGGTCGATTTCGTCGTCGGAAATTATATGTGCAATGTAGTCGTCTACCATGATTTCCAGGCTATCTTGGGGTTCCTCGAAGAGGCGTGGTGGAGCTGCGGAGCGGACCATTGGTCTGAGAAGGGCGCGGAAGATGAATACTTCGAGCAGAATGTAGGTGAAATGGAGGCAGTCCGATTGGTTGTTTTGGGGGAAGGGTTTGTTTTGATGATGGAGGTTGGGTGGGAGATGAGAGTACCATTCCTTTAGCTTGGTCAAGAGAGAGCGTGCGGTTGCGAGTGATTCAGGGAAGTTAGATGATAGGCGTTGGGCGGCGCGCAGGGAACTGACACTTGAATTAGTATGCTAATACTAAATTTTGTGCTTTTGTGGGAGGGCTCACAATAGGCGTTGCTGAACTTCATCGGCGAGACAGGATAGACGTGCAAAGCCCTGGAACTGGAGTGCACAAAGAGCTTCCGGAGCTTGATTGTCCGGCGAAAATACTTCCGTGTCGATGCGAAAGTCATCGTCGTCGAGATCCGTCACATCCCATTCATCATTTCGAATATACGGGGGACGGCCCATCAGCAGACTGCGCCACTTGTCCTCAGAGTACAGAGCCCACCAAAGTCTTCTGCGCAGTCGGCGCTCCCATGCAGGCAGGCCCATTGGTCGGCACTCCAACTGGAGGCCTAGTGAGGTTGCTAGACCAACTAGCATTCCGACAAATGACCACACGAAAGGGCTATCAGCGACGGCAGTTTGGCTTCCCGGGTGTTGCTTGTGCAGATATAGGAGTCCTGCCTGTAGGGTTGCTAAGTGTGGCGTATGGATTTCTTCAAGTATCATCTCGAAAGTGATTCGCCATAATCTGTCCGTTGGTGGTGTGGTGTATGCGTTTATAATACTTAGGTACTCGTCAAATCTGGTAAATGGTTGGGCTAATGCGTAGATGGCCGCTAGAAGATGTATTGGTGTGCTTTGTAGGATGGTTGTGTCGGGGATTGGGTGTGAAGGTGTGATTCCAAATTTCGACCGCGATATGATGGGTAGAGTTGGAAAGATGAACCTCAAGAAGCTGCGATAAATCAGCCAATGGCTTCGTGAAGGATCGTCTGTGGATCAACAAAGAAAACAAATGTTGACAAACGACCGAAATACAATGGAATATACGCAAATGAACGACAACAACGTACAGTGAGACCAATCTCTGCCCACACTCGAGAGGCACCAACGAATTAAGCTCATCTCTCCGAGATCCGATGTTCGGATATCTCGTCGTCTCTTTGGTCGCATCATAAAGCTCATCTCCCGTAACGAGGAAATGCACAGGAATCTTCTCATCTCGCGGCACGCCGCCAGCATTACGGAAATGGACCTGGTGGAAAAGAAGAAAGCCATGTTCATCAAATTTGCAATGTCGCAATAGCCATGGATCTGATTCACCAGATGCACCGATGAGCTGTGATGAGACGCCTTTGAGATAATCCAGTGTTTGGATAGCCTGAGGCGTTGGCCTCTCTGGTAAGGGATAGCCTGGCTGTAACGGGAGAAGGAAATCACCGGCTGGGTCGTTGATTGGATTCGAGTCCAAATTTATGGGTGTTTCCATTGTCTGGAATTGATCAACACCGGTCACCGGAGACGCTTTCTCGCTATTTCCATGTTCAACCTCTTGGTGATCTGACACGGATCCAAAATTAGGCAGGAACGATGGATGAAGGGAAAAGGTAAAGCTGCAGGGTGAAGAATTTGATTGACAACGTTGACAGCTCTGTCCTTCGTCTGCTTCACATCGAAGCTTTTTGCGGCGACATTGGTTGCATGGTGGATGACGTTTAGATCGATAGGGACGGCCAGTATCTCGATGTTGCTTAGGCTTTTTCAGAGGTGACTCCATAGCTAAAATAGTCAAGCTAGAAGTAAGGCGAGATCGGCGAGCAAATGTAAAGTAGGCGAATGTATCTAGTTTGTAATCCTGGAATAGTTCGAGGAACCGGAACCCTTCGGTGAACTCATGAATTCGGCTGGGACATCTCTACCTACCAAATGTCGCAAGAAGGCGTGTGTCAGCCTAACAAACCTACACCGTTAAATAAATGATAAAACCCATATGATTACCGACAGAAAAGAGTACTTAGATCTGAAAATAGTGGGATAGTCTCGAGATTTCGCCGAACATCATAACGATTGAACCAATCAGCGTCTTATTTCGCCGAGGATTTCTAAGCTTAACGACACGGTCCAATCAAAGCCCGATTTGACCGGTCGCTCTATACAACGGATCAATTCGAATCAGGTAAAATAGGTTGGGGTGATATAGGGCTCTCCGTCTGTCCAAAATTTAGATCGTAGATATAAATGCTGTCTTTTCTATACTCAACATGACATTATTACCCCAAAGGTTAGAGACCGGTTTCGTGGATATGCTTTCAATCCAAGAAAAACTGGATCTCACTCCTACACCCGATAGTCTCGAACCTCCGAAAGATAACGATTACCCAGAAGGAGGTCTACAAGCATGGTCCGTTGTACTGGGAGCATGGTGTGCGATGGTCCCCTCGATGGGGCTATTAAACAGTCTTGGTATTCTACATGCCTGGACAAGCACACATCAACTCCGAGACTATTCCGAGTCGAGCACCGGTTGGATATTCGGTGCATACGGCTTCTTCCTATATCTTGCAGGAGCCCAGGCTGGTAAGTACTTACCATTTCATATGATTGCATATATTAATCGAAGATAGGGCCAATATTCGACACATTTGGTCCAAATTATGTGATAGTCCCGGGATCTATAGGTATGGTCGTGTCCCTGGTGTGCTTCAGCTTTAGTGAAGGTATGTGAAAGTATTTTTCTGTCATCGTTCACCTGAAGTTCGACCAGTTACTAATGAGATTAGAGTACTACCAGATCTTCCTATCCTTCAGTGTCCTCGGGGGACTCTCTGCCTGCACGCTTTTCACACCAGCCGTATCTGCTGTGGGACATTGGTTCAATGTCCGCCGCGGGTGGGCAACAGGTGTAGCGTGCACAGCAGGTGGCATTGGAGGAGTTGCTTTTCCTTTGATAATCATCTTTGCTGCTCCTAAAATTGGATTCGGCTGGGCAATACGTATTATTGCATTTCTATGTGCGGTATTGTGTATCTTGGCTTGTGTTTTGCTGAAGACAAGACTGCCTCCAAACAAGAAAGCAGGCGCATCGGTTGATTTCCGTGCACTGAAGGATATCAAGTATGCATCTACGACCGTGGCTATCTTTATGGTTGAATTCGCTGTCTTCATCCCAATCACCTATATTGCTTCCTATGGAGCATATGTTGGCATAGAAGACACCATGTCTTATCTCCTGATTCCGTTCTTGAATATTGGTGCTATCCCGGGAAGGTTTTTACCGGGACTAATAGCTGATCGAGTGGGTCGCTTTAATGTGATGGTGTTGACATCTTTGATTTGCTCAATCTTGACACTTGTATTGTGGTTGAGAGCTGGCAACAACTTGGCAGCTATCATATGTTATGCTGTGCTTTTTGGCTTTTGGAGTGGTGCAGCCATCAGCTTGACTCCAGTATGCATCTCTCAGGTGTGCGCCACCAAGGATTATGGGAAGCGGAACGGGACAACATTCACGATTGTTAGTATTGGTACGTTGGTAGGGATTCCAATTGCGGGGGCCATTCAGGAAAGGAGTGACGGCGAATATGGGGGCCTCATAGTTTTTGGTGGAGTGCTCTATTTGTCTGCCACGATGGCATTCATTCTTGCTCGGGGCATATGTGTAGGATGGTCTTTGAAGACCAAGTTCTGAAAACGATAGAGATGTATGCTCATAGGTAGCACCTGAGAAAGAAAGGGAGGATAGAATCATAATGTCAAGGCCAAGGGTCGGTCTATTTTGTGTACTCATAGCGATATATAGAAAGTGTCTTATGAATCGAGAACCAACCCCGAATAAGTTATCCTGGCAAAAATATGCAGTACGACAATGTATAATGCGAAAAGCACGCGGATATATTGAAGCCCTTGCCCTAACCCTTGATGCCTGAGGCTCCAATAGAAGTCAAAGCACCAAGGCACCAAGGCACCAAGGCATCAAGGCTGCAACCAAGCCCCGCCACCCCGCCGGATCCGTGACAGTAGGAGTTCGCCGAAAATTGGTCTGACTCACTGGGAGAAAAATGTCAATTTTGTAAAAAAAATAGCTCAATGTAGTATAGTTAAACTGCACGTCCAACTACAAATCCCTAGCATCCGCATTGTTGGTCGAATTTGCCCAGTAAACTCCAGAAAACTCACACCGGCAACCCTGATCTTGGCCCCGCTATCGGCTCCAGACATATTCGCTTTTGCCTTCGAACATACCCCACCATCCAAAGCAATTGATCGTGCATAAGTTGGAATTTGTGACTTTTGTCAAGCGTGCAATCATGGTTTCAATCGTTCTAGGAAGTCAATGGGGAGATGAAGGTAACGAGAACGAGACCCGATCGAGACATTGGACATGCTAACGAATGAACAGGAAAGGGGAAGATCACAGACATGTTGTCGCAGGATGCGACACTTTGCTGCCGTGCCGCCGGTGGACACAGTACGTTCAACTCGCTTTACAATCCTTCTACCCCGGATTATTGAAGTTTTCAAACGGGTCGTCCCCAAAACTAGACAGTGACTGACCAACCGGCCATTTTCAATTGGATACAGATGCCGGCCACACCATTGTCCACGAGGACGTCACCTACGACTTCCACATCCTTCCCTCCGGCCTCGTCTCGCCCAAATGTATCAACCTGATCGGCGCCGGTACCGTCTTCCACGTCCCCAGCTTCTTCAAGGAACTGGCCGCTATTGAGGCCAAGGGCCTGAAGGGCGCCGCCCAGCGCATCTTCGTCTCTGACCGCGCACACGTCTGCTTCGACCTGCACTCCGTCGTCGACGGTCTCGAGGAGAAGGGTCTCGGTGGCCGCAAGGTCGGCACCACCGGTAAGGGTATCGGTCCCTGCTACAGCGACAAGGCCGCACGCCGCGGTGTCCGCGTTGGCGAGATCCTGGATGAGGCCACCTTCGAGCGCAAGCTGCGCACTTTGGACACCTCATACCGCACACGGTTCGGAGATCTGGCATACGATGTCGAGGAGGAGATTGCGCGGTTCAAGGTACGCATGAAATCCGGGATTTCTTTCAAAAAAAAAAAAAAAAACCCCCATCAAGCCCCATAACGCGACGGCAGAAATGAACAAATCTTAGTCTTGTTCATCCACCTCAAAACCACATCACTAACAATCTCTAGGAATACCGCAACCTCCTGAAGCCCCACATCGTCGACCAGCTCGAGTTCCTGCAGGAGCACAAGAACTCCCCCAACACACTGGTCGAAGGAGCCAACGCCCTCATGCTCGACCTCGACCACGGCACATACCCTTACGTGACCTCGTCATCAACCGGTCTGGGCGGAGCCGTGCAAGCGCTTGCCCTGAACCCCGCCAGCATCAAGTCCGTGATCGGAGTGGTCAAGGCTTACACGACACGTGTTGGCTCTGGACCTTTCCCCAGCGAGCAGCTCAACGAAGACGGCGAGAAGCTGCAGCAGGTTGGACGTGAGTTCGGAGTGACTACTGGCCGTCGTCGTCGCTGTGGCTGGTTGGATCTTGTCCTGTGCCGCTACTCTCACGCTATTAACCACTACACCGCGCTGAACTTGACTAAGCTCGATATCCTTGATGACTTTGATGAGATCAAGGTTGGTGTTGCTTATATCCTGCCGGATGGAAAGCGTACTACTGGTACTTTCCCTGCGGATCCTAATGTTGTTGAGAAAATCCAAGTGGAGTATGTTACTCTGCCTGGATGGAAGTCCAACACCATGGGTATCCAGCGTTATGAGGATCTGCCTCCTAATGCTCGTGCTTACATCGAGTTCATTGAGCGTGAGATTGGCGGTGTTCCTATCAAGTGGATCGGTACTGGTCCTGCCAGAGAGCACATGATCGCCCGTGATTAAGTGCATTCTCGTTGTTTCTTTTCTGTTTGGTGTTTTCTTTTGTACTCACGAGTGACTGCTTTTTTTTTCGTGCATATTGCGATATACTTGGGATGTGTGATATAAGGTTTCCTTTTTGTCCCATATTCAACGATTAGATGTCTCGAAAATGGATCTGGTTAGAGGCGGCAGTTACCCAAGTCTTCTCCTGTTTATTATGATGCTGTTTGAGTAGAAAAAGATATTGTGTCAAGATTAAATTGAATCCTGGATAGAATAATAGCATATGACTAAAAGATATTGTACATGAAATCAAAAAGTGAAGGTCAGATCTTCGTATCCAGAAAGGAATCCCACATAACAACCAAGTAGAGTATAAGACAAAGAGGAGAGAAGTCTAAAATAGAAACACAGAGCACCCAAGGGTGTATAGTACACAAAGTCAGTCCGAAAAAAGAGATGGGAGAACGCCGCCCAATGCTAGAATGGTTGCTTCATCTTTTCACTTTTGGCTGATCTGGTCTCACTGGACAGCAACCTTGCTATCCAAGAAAATGCCAGACAAATAATAATTGCCAGCGTAGCTGGCAAGAGTTGATCTCTGATTCAACTCAAACTTAAAATCGGAAAGAGTCGTCACCGAAGGAGTCATCGAAAGAACGGCGAGGACGAGACGAGCGATCACCACGGTCGCCACGGTCACCGCCACGGGTGAAGCTGCCACGGTCACCACCGCGGGAGAAACCACCGCGGTCACCCCCACGGGAGAAGCCACTGCGCTCGCCACGGTCACCACCACGGGAGAAACCGCCGCGGTCACCGCCGCGAGAGAAGCCATCACGCTCACCACGGTCCCCACCGCGAGAGAAGCCACCACGGCTTCCACGGTCACCACCACGGGAGAAGCCTCCCTCGCGGCGCTGGCGGCTGCCGTTACCCATGCTGACACCATCAATTCGGTTGAGACCCATTTGCTGCATCAATCTAGGGCTGATCTCTGGGAGGGATTGCATGTTGTATCCCACGGTGAACATCTGGTTGAGTGCCTGAATGGCCTCTTTCTTGCTATTGAAGTTTCCAGTGGTGGTTCCAAGTTGGCCCATGTAGGACTTGACCTTGGTAGCACCGTCACACTGGGACAGACCTTCAGTAACCTGGTTGACGATCTTGCCAACTGATGTGTCATTGGAGAAGGTCTGGGAAAGATCTGCATCGGCGGACTCCAGAGAGGTGTCCAGCGCCAGTGGGAGACGGCCCAGGCGCTTCCTGTAGACATCTTGTTCGGCCCTGTGCATGAACAGCCAGCCTTCACCTTCCTTGCCAGCACGACCTGTGCGGCCGAGACGGTGAATGTAGGTCTCACGGTCACGAGGAACACCAATCTGGACGACGTGGGTAACATCCGGGAAATCCATACCACGAGCAGTCACATCCGAGGAGAACAAGATACCCTCACGAGCCTTGCGGAAGTTGTCCGCACTGCGAGTGCGGAGCGCCTGCGTGAGACGCGAGTTAATCTCGAGCAGTCTCATGTTGCCCAGAGAAGAGTGGCGGAATTCTGAACTGCGAGCAATGTTGTTAAAAGCATCAGCGGAAACCTTGGTTTCAGCAGTGGAGTTAAAGTAGGCGATGGCCTTGAAAGGTCGCAGCTCCTCGCCGTTGTCCCGACGCTTTTGCCAGTTCTGAGCGAGCTCGAGAAGGGCAGGCAGGCTGTTTTCGAGACCGCGTGTGTAGACAAGCTTCTGGGGCACTCTGTGGTGGGTGGGAACTTCATCTTCACGGACGGTATTGACGTGCTTGAAGTCTGGCTTCAGGGTCTGACGAACCATCTGCATAACTTCTCTGGGAACAGTGGCGGAGAACATGAGCGTCTGGCGATCCACCTTCGTGGGGTCAGGAAGCAATGATTGGATCTCTTCAACATCAGGAGCGAAACCCTGGTCCAGAAGGCGGTCTGCCTCATCGAGGATAAGAGTGTTCAGCTTGGGAGCAGAGACACCAGTCCAAGGGTCCGAGAGGATGTCCTTGAGACGTCCCGGGGTGCCGATAAGCAGATGGCATCCCTCCTGTTGGATCTTGGCAAGACCAGCACGCTTCTGGGTTCCGCCAACAGCGGTCTGGACAATAAGACCAGTACCAAACGCAACCTTCTTAGCCTCAACTGCGATCTGTTCCGCAAGTTCACGGGTAGGAGAAATAATGAGGGCACGGATTTCCGAAGGTCCAGTTCTAGCTGAGCGGCGGCCGACCTTGGACACGTCGACACTAGGATCATTCAAAATGTTCTGAAGGGTGGGTACGAGGAAAGCAAGAGTCTTGCCGGTTCCTGTTTTGGCCTGGGCAAGGCTGAAAAAGTGTCGCGGGTTAGCGGACTAATCAATTTCAAGGCATATCTGTCGTTCAAACTTACATATCATCACCCTTGACGATCTCATTGAGAGTAAGAGACTGCACTTCTGTCATAGTCTTGAGGTTCATGCGGTCAGGCTGAATGATGTTCTTGATGATCTTGTTGTGAATGAGATTATCCGCCGCCAGGTCGGAAAACTCTGTGATTATCGCAGGCTTGGAAGGCTCGGCCTCTTCAACGATTGCCTGAGCAGTAGCTGCAGACAGCCTCGGGAAAGAGGAATGAAGCGATCTGGTTGCAGCAAGAGATGACAGGGTCGAAGGAGCTTGCCATTTCGGCAGCTGAGTAGCCAATCTTGCTGAGATTGAGCGAGGCGCAGTAGCGCGCAGCGCATGTGAGACGCCAAATCGGCGAACTGTTCCAAGCATCATGATATAATGCTAATGGAAAGGGAAAAAAATGGATGGGAGGATGACAATGTTGTAAATTGCACTTGGGGCGTTCCAAGGAGAAGCGCAAAAATAATTACGGGGTCACATGATTCTTATCGAGAGATAACAATCCGAGATAGGGGGAAATAAACAATTGTGGCAAACACGGCAAACACGGCAAACATGGCAAATCTACCAAATCTGCCAAATGAACCCTACTTGGCTCCCATACTCTCATACTCGAACGAGATATAAGACTAGGAATCATGACTTGTCGGCTCTTAATATGGGTCTCAGACCTATTATACTTTGACACTAAGATCTGGTGAACTTTGTTCCAATCAATCTAACCCATTGAAGTGGGTAAGCCATGAATCCACCTGGACAAAGCTGCTCGGAAGGTGTTCTGCTGAGAGCCAAGCAGTTGTTGATGGCCAACAATGCTAAGTAAAATCTATGGAATGGGCAGCTATGTGGGCTCCAGGACTTTGTCCTTGATGTCGTGGGACTAGTTATATGGATATCTAGTGTGTCATAGACATTATATTTGAGCTATCGTAAGAAAACAATAATATCAAACAGATATATATTTATATTTTCTTTATGACTGAAATAAAAAGGAAAAAAAGATGTGGTTCTCCGGAAGACAGGCAGCTGCTCAAATATGTATAGCCATCGGGAGGGAGGCTGAACAAACTAAGAACATCTGTGGGTAACGAGCAAACATTGCTATATATAATGCCCAACATATATTGAAGCCTTCCTACTTCTTTCATGTATGTGTATGATATTGTATACCCAAAGAGGTGTATGGGTAGCAAATCATCATTCAAACAAAGCAGACAGGCCAAACAGGCCAAACACATCGAATCTAAGGTTCACCCCAACCTTGGAAACCTTGGAAACCTTGGAGAAGGTGAACCAATCAAAACAAATTATTCCTGAAGGCCAACCTTGAAAAATTGGGGTTGGTCAGCATGTAGGTAGAATTAGAAATAAAATAAAAAAATTCACTGACAAACACCATTCTTTTTCAATAGCGCTAGAGGGCTGACAACGGACATATATATTTCGGGTCTATTATTGTTGACCCTGCATGTACGCGCGGAGAACAGATCCAATCTGTCACATATAAGACATCCCGTCCCTTCTCCCAAAACAAAACAACAAACTCACCCTTGTTCACTTCACTGATTCTGTATCATGGCACCTATCGATATAGTCGTCATTGGAGGCTCATTTGCAGGCCTTCATATTGCTCACTCTGTGCTCCGTGATGTACCTGATGCAAAGGTTGTGCTGATCAACCCCTCAACAAGCTTCTACTGGAATATTGCCGCCCCACGCATTGTCGCCAAACCCAAGGCCTTCCGCCCTGAGCAGTACTTTCTCCCAATCAAGGATGCCTTTGCAGGCTACCGGCCCGATGCGTTCGAGTTCCTTCCTGGAGTTGCAACCGCTATCGATACAGCTGCCAAGTCGGTCTCCGTGACCCCAAACGAGGGCGAGCCCAAGACCCTATCATATGATTACCTCGTTATCGCATCGGGCAGCACTACATCTGCCACTACTGGCTCGCTTACCGGCACATCCATTCCATTCAAGCAGTCGAACCATAATGACATGGAGCAGCTGATCGAGTCGGCACAGGAACACATTGCGGGGGCGAAGGAGATCGTGATTGGCGGGGCAGGCCCTATCGGTGTTGAGTTGGCTGGCGAGCTTGCTGAAGCAGTGGAACAAAGTGGCAATGCTGGCAAGGTATCCATCACGCTTATCTCAGCGACAGATCGCGTGCTCCCGATGCTCAAGTCATCCGCCAGCTCTGCCGCACACAAGCTGCTAGAACAGAAGAAGGTCAAGGTCGTGACCTCAAAGCGAGTCGTTGGCGTCGAGACCCCAGCCGACGATAGTTCCAACTGGACAGTCTCTTTGGAAGGCGGAGACAAGATTTCGGCTGACCTCTATATCCCTACTACCGGTGCGACCCCCAACAACAGTTTCATTCCAGCTCAGTTCCTGGACAAGGACGGCTGGGTGACAGTGAACAAAGAGATGCGTGTTCTATCTACTGATGGGTCAACCCTGCCTATCTTTGCTGCCGGCGATATTACCAACAACTCAATGCGCCTCAGTTTCAAGGCCGTGGAGCAAGCGCATGTCGCGGCTGCCAACCTCAAAGCAGCCATTGTAGGCGGCACTGCCATCAAGACCTATGATCAGGGCGACAGCATCATGATGGTCGTGCCCGTTGGTGAAGCTGGTGGTACGGGTCAGATTTTCGGATTTGTGCCTTTCAGCTTCATGGTCAAGATGATTAAGGGCAAGCACTACTTCATTGAAAAGGCCGCTGGCGCACTTGCTGGCAAGGCTTAAGTTATCCCCAGGTGCGATTAGATGTATTCAATTCCGCGCATTTTCAGGGTTCAGAATGCTGGCACATAGTCCGGCAATGACTATATACTCATGTACTTAATGCATAATTTTCCAATCCAAGAGTGCGAGTGTCCTCAAAGCAGAATAATGAGAGGTATACCCGCTTTAACCCAAATTGGCCAACTGCTCCGTTGCTTGATTGTTCATCATCGGGGCTGTATATTAATCAACAATTATTTCACCTTTTGGTATGCCGAGGGTTACGGTTTTCCTGCCCAAAATGGCTGTCTCCGTCGGCCTAGGCTGTCTGGAATTCACCCGTTCCCCACTGTTTTTTACAAAAAACTGGTTCCGTTGCCACAGTTATGTGTTCATCGTACAATTGTTGAGTGCACGCTAGGACCAAGGGCACATAAATTTATGCATATCAAAGCCGAAACTGTAGATAGTGGAACTTCTCAACTGGAATTCACCATCTCGAGAAGCTTCTCCGACATCCGTCAGATTTATAATTAAAAATCGAAAAAAAAAAAAAAAGAATTGTATTCGATCCTCGGTACAGCCCCGCTTTGATGAATAGCTCAATCGTCATATAAAGAGCTCCCACCTTACTTCGGCAATTTCCTATTCCCATCTTTATCTTTCCTACCACATACCTACATAATGTCTACAAACAAGGCTCTCACATTCAAGAAGATTCCCCAGGGATACCCCGTTGCTGGGGAGCACCTGGCTGTCGAGCCCGCCGCCTATGATGCTAGCGTTGCCGCTCCCGACAATGGCGTCGTCCTCCAGTCTCTCTACACCAGCTTCGACCCCTACATGCGTGGCCGTATGCGCCCAGCTGAGACCAAGTCGTACGCCCCCGCCTACGCCCTCGACAAGCCCATTGACAGCCGCACCATCGGCAAGATCGTGCGCTCCAACAACGCTAGTTACAAGGAAGGTGATCTGGTCATTGGTCACGTTTCAATCCAGGAGTACATCGCCCTCGGCGAGCAGGAGCTAGTCCGCATCCAAAAGCTGGAAAACCCCCTCGGCCTCGAGGACATCCGTGTCTTCCTCGGCCCCCTGGGCATGCCCGGTCTGACCGCATACTCGTCTCTGTACGAAATTGGCAAGCCCAAGAAGGGCGAGACCATCTTTGTCTCTGCTGCTAGTGGAGCCGTCGGCCAGCTGGTCGGCCAGCTCGCCAAGCACGAGGGTCTGCGCGTCATTGGATCCGTCGGTTCGGACGAGAAGCTCGAGTACATCACCAAGACGCTCAAGTTCGATGGTGGTTTCAACTACAAGACTGAGAAGCCCGCCGATGCCCTTGCTCGTCTCGCTCCCGAGGGCATTGACATTTACTATGAGAACGTCGGTGGAGAGCACCTCGAGGCTGCCCTCGATGCTTTGAACAACTTCGGTCGTATCGTCGTCTGCGGTCTGATCTCCCAGTACAACGCTGCCCCGTACCCCATCAAGAACATCCACAATGTTCTCGTCAAGCGTATTACCATGCGCGGTTTCATCGTCGGTGATAAGGGCATGGGTGATGTTTATGCTAAGGAGCACCAGGAAAATGTGCAGAAGTGGATCAAGGATGGCTCATTCAAGGTCCTCATCCATGAGACCGAAGGTATTGATAACGCTCCTGACGGCCTGATTGGCATCTTCCACGGCAAGAACTTGGGCAAGGCTGTCCTTAAGTTCTAAGTGATTTACGAGACTGATGAAATAATGAGATGCCTGGAGCATTGATCTTTTTTTGTTGAAACATTTGAGGCATGCAATACCTCGGTTAGGACTTTTCGTATGTAGGGATAAAAATGTAGATATCCCTCAAAATAGTCGAATCAAACAAACGTTGCACATATCATAATCTGAACTGAGTATAGAACCAACATTAATCTGTAACCAAGAACTTCATATAATATACAACTTGTAGACAGGAAGAAGATAATCGCAGGGCTAAATGTTTCTCACCAGAGTATCGGCCAATTTCGGCTGGGCGGACAACCATCGACCAATCAGATGGCCCGTAAAAGGATGACATACCGAGTCGGACTCCCGAGGTCTCCAACTTCATCCGCTTGTATTCGAACGGCGTTTCTGCTTCTTCACGATCATACTCTCCACTCACAATGGCTTCATTCGCGCGCTCAACTCTGCTGCGACAGACTCTTGCCCCCCGGGCGCCCTTCCTCCAGAAGAATGTCGGCGTTTCGCAGGTCGTCGCTTTCCATGCCTCCGCTAAGAAGCAGATCCTGCCCCCGTTGCCCCGTAAGTAGAGGCCCTGCCATAAGGCTTATTGAGCCGTTGCCAATGGATAGATCTATTGGTTGTTGTTTATGAGCAGTTGCTAACGTGGTTTTCGTGACACAGAGACTGTCCAGGGAACCAGTATGTGATTTCCGCGCCTTGCCTATTCCGACCCTGCCCTCGCTTTTCGATAGCATTGAGTATAAAACCGCCTGCAATACGTGGAGATATACAGTCTCCGTTATTCTCAGCGATCAAACAATGCTTCCCGTCGAACCGCAATACCACCCTCGCGGAAGTCTTTGATATTAACCTATCCTGATAGTGAACGACCCTGCTCCCATTCCCGAAACCCACCCCTCCGAGGGCAGCTACCACTGGTCTTTTGAGAGGTTTGTGCTCCCTTTCGCGCACTACAACACCGACCTATACAACTCCTTCCGATAGCCCCCGGCATGCGCAAAGAAAAATCCCGACTAACATCTTATCTCAGACTGGTCTGCGTCGGCCTGGTCCCTCTCACCTTCGCTCCGTTCGCCGCTGGTTCCCTCAACCCCGTCATGGACGCCATCCTGTGCTCTCTGATCGTCGCCCACTCGCACATCGGATTCCAGTAAGAGCCTCCCCGCGCTATCCCGCAATTCCCTCGAATCTACCCCAGATCTGCAAATCTGCAAATCACAATCTAACATCTCTCTACCAGGGCCGCCATCGTCGACTACTTCCCTCCTTCCCGTGTGCCCAAGTTCCGCGCTACCTGCAACTGGCTCCTGCGCGCATTCACCCTCACCACCGCTGTTGGTCTGTACGAGTTCGAGACAAACGATGTTGGTGTGACCGAGGCTCTGCGTCGTATCTGGACAGCATAGAGTGCTGTTGCGGTTCTTTTTTTCAGACATGATGTCTTTCTATTTCCTTTTTTTTCCTGCTTACCAATTTGGTTCTGGTCTATCCAGGCGTTCCGTTCCGCCTCTGTATATGTCGTTGATTATTTTTCTTTTGTCTCAGCCCGAATTTATTGATCGGTGCCGGATTCCTGCTGCTCGAGGTTGTTTCTGAGCTATAGAAAAAGGACGGAATATAACCCTTGTACGAGAAGACCTAGTGTTTTTCGTTTCTTTCTGTATACTACGTAGAAGATATGCAGCCGGATTCTTTATGTATCAACGATACATCGAAATATGTGGTAAATAGTTAGCAGTATTTGAAATGAGCACAGTTTTTCTACTCACCGATCAGGTCACTCTCTTAAATATGTATTCTAATCCTTTTGATTCTATCCTCCAAGAAGGCATGATGATATAAAAACATAGGAAGACAAGGCTAACGAGAAACAAGAGATCCTAAAACCTCATACAAACATCCACTTCACTCATCATCCTCACTCTCCCCGCCATCCCCAGGCAGCCCATCATCATCATCCGCACTCAGCATAACAGCCTCAATAATCTTGAGCGTCGCCTTAAGCGGCAACCCAACAACATTGTCATAACTGCCATCAATCTTCTCAACAAGAATAGACCCAAGCCCCTGTAACCCATATCCACCAGCCTTATCCGCGCCCTCTCGCGTGCGCACATAAGCCATAATCAGCTCATCCGTAACATCGCCATCAAACCGCACCGACGTCTCCTCAACCGTACTCTCAATGGCATACCCCGGATCCCGCGCACTAGCCAACGGCGCCATAGCCACAATCGCCGTGTAGACCTTGTGGTTTCGGATATCACGCAGCGAGCGCAGCATGGCCATATGGTGTGCTTCAGAGCGGGGCTTCTCGAGAATCGAGCCTGTGGACGGGTCCACGACGACCGTGTCTGCAGCTAGAATCAGGGCGGGCTCGCCCTTGACCTCATTGTTGATTTCTTGCTCGTAGACTGCTTGGGCCTTTTTCGTCGCTGTTGCTAGCACATACTCAAATGGGCTGAGGGTTTTTGATAGGTCTTCTGCGGCGTTTGAGGGGATGATCTCTATGTTCGGGAGACCCAGGAATGAGATTATGTGCTTGCGACGTGGTGATTGTGAGGCAAGGATTACGCGCTGATTGCGGAGGTTGTTTAGGGCTGGGAGGTTGAGGGGTGGTGGGCGTGGGAGTGGTGCCCCGCGGTTGGTTTTCAAGACGGGTTTGTCGTAGGCTGGGGGTGGGTCGGATTCGGTGGTGTCGAATTCTTCCATGTGGGACAGTAGAGCTTCTTTGGAGTCTGTCATGTTGGGGCAATTTGGTGTTTGTCTGATGTTTTGGGTGTTGCGGGCAGTGATGCGATGCGGGGAACTCTCTCCGTCCGCTTGTCGAGGCAGATGGTATTTGTGTGCCGTTGATCGATCTTGCAAGTATATGTAGGGATATTAAATTGGGGATCCCGACTGTCCACGAGATTCTTTATGTCACGGATTTGTGTAGAGTGTACGGAGTAGAAGTCTGCATTTGCTTCACCTGGAAGGGGCTCGGTTTCTTCGGCAGATACCAGGCGGTAAGCCGAAGCTCCCGGGTATATGTGCAGTCTATGTATATCGAGATTACACCTTTGTGACCGCTGCATTGATTGATTATATCGTCTAAATTTCCGAGACTGTAAGATATACTTTTTTGTAAAATCTGGTTGGCTACCCGGCCTAGAAACTGCATGACTGCAATTATTCTCCGTAACCCTGTCCACGTGATGCGACCGAAGTACGGCTCGGTTGAATAATTCCTTTTTGATTGAGAATAGGAATGCCAATGTGCGTGTTCAGTCAGAGCTGAAAATAATTCGAGTTCAAGCTGGCCATTGGGAAAGAAAAACGCCCCAGTTGCTTCGCAGCAACAGCCGTGACCAGATACATTCTGGTACCTAGGAGCAGAAACAAACCAGAAAAAAAAGCTTCAATGTACAATATTGAGCAGAAGTAGGAAAACAAGAAATACACAAGCCGTAGCACCGTATTGATAGTCGTTCAATCTACCGAATGCGGTGGAGGATGCGTGATTGACATCAAATCATATGCAAAGACCAGATCTGTCAGGTAACGAGGAAGCCCCGCAATTGACCATTTCGAAGATCTCGCTCATAATACAGGGGTAGAATAAATAGACAAGAAAAAGAGATTCGTAGTGTGGGTATAAGTCCATGTGGTCCAGGATTCGAGAAAAACCGCTCGGACCTCGGCACATGCCTGCAGTCCCAGAACCCTCGTATCGACCAGCGGAGGGGAACAAGGGTTGCAGGATGCCGACCCAAAGCGCAAGGAGACACCGAGGGAAATATGATCACGTTGGGCGGAAAGAATCGTCCACGCGGCCGCCTTTGCTCTCGATTTCTGCGATAAGATCGTGGCGTTCTTGCAGTTTCACGTGGATGAAGTCCACGGTCTTCTGCAGAACAATGCTCTCACTCCGGCCCTGGCCCTCCAGGCCAGGTACCAGTTCTGTCAGGCGATCGAAGCCTTCGCGAATGGCCGCGCGTCGCTTTTGCTCCGAGGCAATGTGGTTGCTCTTTTTTTCTTGATCGGTAAGTCGAGGTTTGTCCTTGTCCTGGGCAGATCCCTGCTTGGATGTTCCATTCGGCGTCGAGGACGACCGATCATGGTCATCGTCTGGATTCATCGTGGTGCTTGGTGACTGGAGGATTTTGAGAGGAACTGAGGGCACGCCGTGGGGTAGGCGCACCGAGGGTATACAGGGTTCGGGGCTCGCGGTTTCGATTGGATGGGTTCGATGACTATCGTTATTGATCTGAGTCTCGGTCGAGGCAAGGCATAGACAAGGGAGGCGATTGTAATCGGTAGGCAATGGGAGAATGTTGAAAGGAAGAGAGAGGAAGTAGACACGGGAAAGCGATAGGAAGCGATAAGGCCACAGGCCAATGCGGAGTAAAACTGGAGGCCGGGAACGGGCCTTGGCAACCTCTAAACGTCATAGAGAGGGCCCACTGAACACTTCTTGCTTTTTCTCTTTTTCATGTTAATTTTGTTCTCGCACTCTGGATTCCTAGTCAATTTTCATATCAAAGGCTAGCATCCGATCGATTGAGACTTTTAGCATACAAAACGAGTGCCGGGTCGCTCATCTCTAATCTATAACCGTCTATCTAGCTTCAACCTTGCGAAGTTACCAACGCCGCGGTAGTTCTTGTACCACCATGGCCTTCGATCCGCTCCGCGGCTCATGCTCTTGTGGTCGAAATGAATACCAAATCAATATCCCGGATGATGTGACAGACCATGCCGAAGTGTACTTCGACAGTAGCCGAGACAATCGTGGGTAAATCCAAGTTAAGCTTGTCGATCTCCCGGCTAATATCGAATTCTAGGTCGATTCCACGGCACACCTCTTTCGGCGTGGCTACGAGTGCCTCTCGGCTGGTATCAATCCCGCACTCAGTCCTTCTTCCCAGACGAATCACACTCTTCCATTCGCCGCATTCATTCGCCTCGCCACGCACCCCAAACCCAACGTGTCTTCTGTGGATACTGCGGTACACCCTTGACTTTCTGGACAGAGGATCCCATCGAAGAATCCAACTTCATGTCTGTCACGATCGGCAGTCTGCTGGTGGATGACCAGCGCGCACTGGATGATCTACGATTACTTCCTCGGGACTACGACGAGGACGCTCCCACTGATGGTATCTCAACCTCATCTGCACTAGCACCAGGCTCAGACACCGCTTCATCTTCGGTCATTGTTCCATCATCTAATGATTCTGCGGATATCTCAAGGAGTCTGCAGCACGGTAGAACTGGGGGGATCCCTTGGTTTGAAGAGATGGTAGAAGGGAGCCGGTTGGGTCGTCTGATGCGTTCTCGACGTGGTATGGGAGTTAGTGATGATCAATCGACTTCAATCCAGTGGGAATTTAGCGAATGGCATGATGATGGAACTGGTACAGGCGGGTTTCTGCAACAGGATTCGGACTCAGGCGGACACTTGAGGGGAAATAGGAAGCGGGTGAACCAGGCCGATGCTGATATTGAGTCTCCACTGAAGCGAGCAGGGTAATATCTGCAAGTTCCTATGGATACGATATGAGATTTCAACGTTTAATGTAGTAACAAAGAAATCAATGACAAAAGGCTTTCTATTTTATTTTTCGGTTTAGTATGAAAACCAGAGGACTGTGCTTATTCAAATTATCATGTTACCTAGATATATATTGTAGACCGGGGGGTATTTACTATTTAGGGGATATCTAGTCGCAGTCTCTGAGGATGTCTATCAAGGATAGGTCGCATACCTACCTCGCTTTCGACCGTGTCCGTGGGTCTTATACCTTTTTCATGGGATTTTGTGTGGGGAGTTTTAATTCGTTTAAAAACCTGCCTGTGCAGTAGTCGAGAATCCTGCTAGGATCTTTGGCATTTTGGTTGGGTGTATTTTATGTAGGTGCTGGGATTGTCTATCACATGCCACCCGCTTATTGCCTCCGATACAAGCCCATGCTGATTTTTTTGTAAACGCCAAACTTTCATTTGGCCATATCAGTTGTTATATGATGTACAATATAGCCTCAAGGCACCCGTGTTATAAGTAAGATCGACCGTGGAAAGTTTTTGGGTCGCAAAGCATACCCGAAAAGGTTAAGCGCCGTCCAGACGACACGGGGCTGAGCAACATCTTCTCTACTTCCTTTTTTCCTCCCTAGCTGTGGACAATGTACAATACTTTTTCAAGTACGGAACATGGTATACTGTGGTAAACCAAGCAAAGGATGTGGCGAGTGCAGGTCCAGAAAGATTCGGTGTGACCAAGCCCAACCGGCCTGTTCGCAATGCACCAGGGCTAAGCGGGACTGTCCCGGATATCGGGATCAACTGGCGTTAATGTTCCGCGACGAAAGCAAATCAGTAGTCCGAAAGGCGGTTGCGGCCTCGACACATAAGAATAAACAAGAGCGATCGCGTCGCACTGCAATCCCAGAAAGGAAACCTGTGCGGTCTGAGCTTGGTCTCGCGGTGGAGCAGGACTTTGACTTCAATTCTGATCCACAGCATGTCTTTCTCATGCGACAGCTCGGGCCCTACCCATTGGAGGTCCAGCCATCATATGAGCTTGATACCACCAAATATGAAGCAATCTGTTATTTCCTACGATCTAATGCCCTGCCCAGCAGTTTCTGGACTAGTGAGATCATGTCCAATTTTTTATTGCAGAGTGGGGGCCCTGCAGGTCAGAGAGCCATGAAGGCAAGTGTGGTTGCTACTGCCACGGCTATGCTCTCGCGAGTAAGAGGGTTACCATCGCTTAACGATATAGCCCGCCAGGAGTATGGATCCGCTTTGAGAATGCTTAATGCCGCTCTAGCCGACATAGAGGAGGCGAAAACAAACCAAACCTTGGGCGCTGTCATAATGCTTGCCATATATGAAGTATGGAATTTTGCATCGTTGCCCTCTCAGATGGCTGTCGCTGACTCTCTATCTATAGGTGATTACATCAAGAACCCCGGAGAGTATTGACAGCTGGACCAACCATATCAATGGAGCAACAGCTCTGCTCGATCTACGAGGCACTGATCAATTTAAGACCAGCGCCGGTCTTCGCTTGTTTTTGTATCTTCGATATCAGATTGTGAGTGTCGTCGACCACCCCTTCGATCTCAAGCTAATCCCTTGAACAGACCATCAGTTGCCTACAACGAGACGCACGAGTGCCTGAGTCGCTACTCCGATGCACAGAAATCACAATGTTTCTTGATACAGCAGAAGCTCACGGCAATCGACTAGTAATGATAATTGGGAAATTATCGAATCTCCGCGCAGACATCCACACCAATATTTACAAAAGTGAGCAGGAAATCATATCAGCAGCGTCGGCCATCGAAGCCGATTTAATTGCCTGGCTGGCAGCTCTCCCCTCCGAATTTAACTACACCACCCATGTAAGCTCCCCCTTCGACCTTGCCATTCAAAAGCAATTTCGAGGTATATCGCCATACGACGACCAATACCACGTGTACCCCACCCCCTGGGTCTGCAGTTCGTGGAACCAATACCGCAGCGCCCGAATCATCGTCAGCCAAATCATCCTCGCCCGTGTCCGGAAACTATCCGAAAGTTCCTCTCTTGCCTCATTGTCCGAAGAGCTTCGTGTCCAATGCAGGACACTGCGATCAACGATTCGGCGGTTGGCCCTGGAGATCTGTCGCAGTGTTCCGTTTCACTTCAACGTCCACCTAGTAACTAGGGAGTCTAATATCCCGCCGCCTGAAAGCTACATTGGAGGTCTAGTGCTCCTATGGCATCTGTTTGTCGCTGGAGTTGTTGAGAGCCCCCAACATAGGCTGCGCCGCTGGGTGGTCAAGTGTCTGGAAATGATTGGAAACACGATGGGTATCGACCTGGCACTTGCAGTGGCGGATATAGTTGCTGCTGATCCTGGAGTTTTACATCCTGTGACTGAGGAAGAAGACACCCTTTGAAGTGTCCAGTGCGCCTGCGCCTGGTCTGACATGCAGTTCAATTGCCCTACATGGGAGGTACTTGGTTCGGGGTATATAGCGACTGATATAGTTGTTTCTTCCATTCTTTTGATTTCTTCCATTCTTTTATTACTTATTGGGCTGAACCAACAGCATCAATACTTGTCTAATGATTTGTATGTTTTCTTGTGTTATAGCCTAGGGTTTGGGATTAGGGCACCTTGTGTGTTGGTTATCATTATGACTCACGAACTGTGTAATAAACATTAAATTAAAATACAGCCCCTGTCATACCTGATCATAGCTTCCAATAAAATTCCAGAAAAAAAAACTAACACTGGGTCAGTTCACCCTGCGAAGTACAACATTCGCTGCGCCCTGGGCACCAGGATTGCCCTATGCGGGGCTGTGTTCGCTCCGCCACTAGTAACAAAGGACCGTCTGTCTGTGCGCTTCCCAATTCCCAGAAACTGCGTTTATATGATTGGTTAAATTCAATACTAACTCTGGCGCCCAATGACCCTGCGTTACCTAGTTGTTGCTCGGGTCTCCAAGGTGGGGGCTTATACGTGAATGAGCAACATTGCTCCTCAATATCCCTGTCAGTTCCAATAGGGCTGCAGCGAAGGAAATATGCCTTATGATTTATGATGGCATTTTGCGCCTTACACATACTTTGGGGGCTTATTGTTGGATTGGAACTCGTATTTTGACCATGTGTTTGGGGTAAATCCTTGTTTGTCAGAAGTATGCCTTGGTCTATGCCTCTCTGCCCTATGCTATACCTTCTTTGTATAGTGGGTTTCACAGCAGAGCCCCTGGTAGATGTCAAACATGTAGATATAAAGAAGGTGTTTCCTGGGCCAAATCCTTTGTCTAGAACATACATTTAAGTATACCAGAGCAGCCTTCCAAACACAAGTCTATTTGGCATCTATTCCTCTCCAGCACTTCATTTAAAACATACACAATCTTCAGCCATGGGCTCTCCCGAAAAGACCTCACTATGGCACTCCTTCTCATCCAACCATCGGAAAGAGCGCAAAGAGCGCAAAGCAGGAGCAACCACCGCACCAAGAACCATAGTGACTGCACCAACACATTTTCCATCATGGTCCCGAGGCCGCGCCAATAGCTCCAATACATCAAGTGTCACAGAGAAGCAATCGTCAGACCTTCCCCCACCGTACGTGGAAGCAGCAGTCCCAACAATCAGAGTCAGCGCCCCCGAAGAGCCAGAAACCGATTCCCAATATGCCTTCCTCGGCGAATTCCACACCATCTTCCTGGTAGACGACAGCTCAAGCATGAAAGGCGAACTTTGGGACGAAGCCAAAGATGCCATCGCCGCGATCGCGCCAGTGTGCACAAAATATGACAGCGAGGGAATCGACATTTACTTCATCAACCACCGACCAAAGTCGAACATCAACTCCAACTACAACTACAATTACACCCACAGCTACAATCCCAGCCGACGTCCAAAACTCGATGCCGGCGGATACCACAACATCAGAACCGCGCAACGAGTAAGCGAGATCTTCTCCTCTGTCAGACCCTCTGGCGGAACAGGAGTCGGCAGTCGACTGTTTGATATCCTGGACCCGTACACCAAGCTGGTGGAAGCAAAGGAGACAGAGAAGCGAGCGCAAAGGGACGCATCTGGCCCGGGCTTTTTGGTTAAGCCGGTGGAGCCGGTTAAGCCGGTTAAGCCGATTAATATTATCACGATTACCGATGGGGTGTTTACGGATGATGCGGAGAGCATTATTATTAAGACGGCTCAGATGCTGGATGGGCCTTCTTGTCGTGCTATTCCATGGCAGGTTGGGATTCAGTTCTTCCAGATTGGGAATGATGAGATGGCTCGGCAGTACTTGGAGGAATTAGATGAAGACCTTGGGCATCGGTGCAATAATTTGCACATGAGGGATATTGTTGACACTGTTTCTTGGAGAACTCGGGCTGGGAGGCGATTGGAGGGGGATGGGATCTTGAAGATTGTGCTTGGGGCTGTTCATAAGAGGTTGGATAGGAAGAAGGTTAGATAGAGTACTTTGTATGGCTATGGAAGTTTACGGGTTTTAGGTTTAGGATACTTAGATTTCTTAGGATTATCATCTAATTTGATTATTTAATTATATTTTTGTACGGAGTATACGGAGTACATTATTTCCCTTCCAATCGCATATTTTGACCTACGTATGAAAATGACATATCATTTGAAAGATTAATCTTAGGAACCGCCGAGGTGGAGAATTCTCGGACATATCCCTGTGGGCTCTGTGTTAGCTCAGTGTTAGCTCAGCTGGGTTTAATCTCCACGACCAATAAGAAGACCGGACGCTTTAATTCGCTACAATTCGCTACAATTCACTATAGTTAGAGCTCGGGCCCTTGCAGCTTCCTGCAAACTGGTGATGTTTTGGTTTGGGAGAATAAAAGTATTTCGTACAGAGTATATATATCCTCCAATGATCAACCTATCTATAAATCAAATCCCTTGATGTATAACATATATAACATATAAATCAAAAATGAAATCCAATGGATCTAACTAATCGAATTTTACGTACCTTGCATGGAGATCGACGAACCACAATGATGGGGCATCGGAGGATCGCAAGCCACACCGTGTTCTGCCCTGAGAATCGGAGATCATATTCTTTTTTTTTTCTTTCTCTTCCTCTCTTCTTATAACAACGTAATTCTTACGGAGTACGGAGTAGATCAGCACGGATTATTGAAGACTCCTCGCTCCACTCCTCATCACCGCCAATTTTGTGATCGTCAAGTCATCCCCGCGCCGATCTCCTAAAAAACCTCGAATTCGCCTCTCATCCCCCCTTCTCTCTTGATTCTCTTCCCTTTCAGCCTTCAGGGCTTCATCCTACCGTTTCTACAGTTTCATCCTCGATTTCTGCCCCCTGTTTCAACATCCCAGCCTGCAGCGCTAAGAGGTCTCTTAGCGCCGGGCTCCCCTACGCAGGAACATTTCCAACCCGAGTGGTCGGCGCTTCCCTCTTCCGCTCCCTCATTGGCCAACCTTGTCGCTTTGCACCTGCATCGGGGAAATTGCACCATCACTATCGCGGTTCCTGAAGCATCAGTCTACACTTATTTGATCATTTGGGTTGGGCCCTGTGTGTCCAGGCCATGGAATTGTGATTATCTGCGTTACCCCCCAACACACCTGAAACGAACTGTTTATTCTTAGACCTGTCACTCGATTCTGAAACAGGTACAGCGTGCTTCCAACCCCCCCGGCTGTAATTATAGAACCGCCTTTGTGGAGTTGGCTTTGTGTCTGTGAGCTCTTGTGGGTTTTGTTATATAAGCTTGGGCTTTCGACTCAAGTCCCTTTTTTGGACCCTCTATAGACTGTCCTTTTGTTGCTTTCCATTCGCGTGTATTCTACTGGCATTCTGTCTTTTAGCATTTTCTTTCGTTGCTATTTTGAATTGTTGTGCATTTCCTTTTTCTCTGATTTCTTCTTTTTATCTGTGCTATTACTTGCTTTGCTCAGCGATCTCTCTTTTACTGTTATTTTTTTCTTGCTGTCTTACCTTGCGATGATCTCGACTACCCTCATGACTTTCCTACTGTGAGTGCCCCCTCAGTGCAATTGATATCTCCTTGCGCTGATCACGGTTTAGGATTACCAAACCGGAGGTCCGGTCGGTCAAGCTGCTTGGATCATGGGATAATTTCTCCAAGCAATATGTGATGGAAAGAGATACACGCGTCGGCCCAGGACACTGGAGAGGATGCCACACCTTTACCGATATCATAGGCGATGGACCAGATAAGACTCAATGGCGAACAGGAGGTCTGAAGATGGGTGGTACTTACTGGTATTATGTGAGGCTCATATTCACGCATATGAGATGAAAGAGCTAACGAGGAAAACAGTATTTGCTCGATAATGATATAGAGTATTACAACGAGGCAGAGCCAACGACCACAATGTGCCCGCTTCTTCCAGGGCAGCCCATGAATGTGCTGAACGTCCCTATCATTTTACCCGACAGTCGCGCACATGGACGCTCGGCGAGTGGCAGCTCCCAAAGATCTGAACATCTTCGGACGATGAACCCCGAAGACAAGTTTATGAACCCGCGGAAGCCGCCGCCACAGCCCCAACTTGCGCGTCTCCAGACATCTGCACCAATCCGTCGCGAACCGAGCCCTGCAGAGTCGTCGAGCAGATCTCCGATGGCCGGAATTCACCGAAGTGCATCTCAGCCGCACAGTGCCACCCGTAAAGGCCACAAGAAAGATTCACGTTCTATGTCTCCTCCGAGAGCCCGAGCCCTTCTGGCTGCTTTAAGGCAACCCGCTGAGGTGGATAGAAAGTTCGAGCCAGCGCAACCAGTGAATGCTTTTAAGATTGCACCGCAGCAACCTATTGAGAATCGCCGTGATATCCCTGGAGTCAAGATCAACGCCGGAATCGCAATTCCATCCACAAGCTCTCCTGACAAACTTGGTCCGTCTACAATTCAAAGTCGTCGTGCGATGAAAGCAGCCGCTGGAGAAACGGCAGCGGGTCGTCTTCTCACAGTGCAGACGCGTCCGGAGCCCCGTAAATTGAGTCCTCGCAGCGTAGCAAACGGAAACACCGCGCCATTTGACGAAAACCGCGCGATCAGGGACGCCCTGAAAGATATCGCTAACTCTGGTGACTTGCCCACACCAACTGCTGCGTTTACCAAAGAAAAGAGGCTGCCTACACTTCCAAACACGCCATCTTCAGTCATGGATGAAGCAGTCCGCGCCATTGACGAAAGAGACAAGGCGATGGACGACGAGATTCCACGCAGTTACTTCTCCAGCATGACAACAACAACAGTCGACTCCACCCACTCCCAGATCGTGCCTGAGTACAGCCGGTTCTCTGAATGGAGTACCGACACCGAAACCGACTACAACCCGCATGAATCAATAGTATCAGCCTCCGCATCCAACCACCGCCAGGACGAGTCGTCGACCGAAAGATGGACAACACCAGACCTCTCGCAGTCTGGCGATGGTGCAACTAATACGGACCCAAACACCCCCCCATCTCACTGTCTACTCCAAACCTTCATCTCCGAACTCGGCATCCGGAGAACTCCCTCCCTGGAGCGTCGATCTCCCCCAACTCACCCTCTCCCTGTCCACACCTGGCCTAGACTGTTCTGGGCTGGGCATCGAGAATATGGATGAAGTGGAAAGCAACCCAAAGCGTCATGCCGCCCTATTTAGCGCCCTTGAATCCATGGAGGCCCTTGCAATGTCGCGTAGCCCCAATGGATCCCCGATCATCCTCCCCCAAGTCTCCAGAGGCTCAGACACGGAGCAAAATATCTCTACCACAGAGCGGAAAGTGAGCGAGACTTCCCTGGAGCGCATTCGCTCCCGTCGCAGCAATGCCTCGTTCCAGGGGAATGCTACCATGCAGGAGTTGATAGATGAGCTCAGTTACCTGAAGAATCTGATCCAGGCTGACATGGATGGGGCTCCCTTTTGATAAGGGACTCTCTCTCAGAGACTTCTGTCTCGAATTTTTATTCTCATGTTCTTATTATCATATTGCTGGCGCTGGTCGTCGGCATTGGAGTTGTACTCCGCAAATGTATCATTTAGCTCTCAATAGAGATGAAATCATAACAAAGGAAATACGAAAAGAAAAAAAAAAAACTTGTTTTCGATGTATAAGTTAATATTCACCTAGTAGATAGTCGAAGCAAATCGATGTAAACTCCAGAGTGACGTTGGTGAATAGCAACAGATCGGAACACCAAAACACACGCGCCAAGAATCCCTCTGTATCCACCACCCGCGATCAACAGCTTCGGCCAAAAAGAACAGCGCAACACCTCAGTTCTTGAACCTCTGATGTTCCCAAAATAAGAATGGGCTGAATGTGTTATTTGTATTGAGAAAGAAACACCCATAATGGCAGTCGATGGCCCCCAACTGACCCCCGTCGGGGAGAAGTCCCTACAGGCAAAATGCAAAGCGCAGGCCGTGGCGTACTGTCCCACGATGGACCTGATAGCGCTAGCAACCGAGGACGAGGAACTACGCGTGTTCCGACTCAATGGGCAGCGAGTGTTCGGGGGTTCCTTTGGTGGTGATCCGTACCTAGGCGAGGATGAAGAAGACGGCGAGATTAGAGGGATGGCGTGGAAGGGGGATGGTGAGTTTGAATTTCTTTGTTGCTGGTTTTTGCGATATCTTTTTTTTCTCTATGATCAGATATTCCTGGCCTTGTTTGTTGATTCCACGCTCGATTATTTACTAATGCTACACCAGGTCGCCTCCTCGCTGTCGCGTGTGGAGATGGCTCGCTCCGCATCATAAGTTCCTATACTGGGAAGACGGTACACCACTACCAGACCTATCAGCAGAAAGAAGAACCATCCAATCCCACTGAGAGCCAAGCACCCAAGGCAACGTGCGTTGGGTGGGGTGCCAATTTCACTGATAGCAAAGCCGCACAGCGGCATTTGCATGAATCTGCGGGCCAGGTCTCCGTCGACGACCTTTTAGCCCCGGGAGTGTATCCCTCCAAAGCAACTACAACACTCCAAGCAGATTTACCCAGGGAACTTGCCTTGCTGGACATTGAGAGCTCACTACCAAAGCTGAGCACCCTACCTGCAACAGGAGGCGAGGACGATGTCTTTAGCTCGCGGGCGTCTCTCGACGCCATCTTCCATTCGTCGAAGGATTCCAACGACTCGGTTGATGTGCTCTCTGTCGGATTCGACGATGGTACTGTCCACCTGCGCATCTTTGATTGCTTCGAGATTGGCTCTTTCGCTGTGGGAAGCTCTCCCGGCATCTCCGACTCATGCCGTATCTTGCGACATGCTTCGCATCCTTTGAGCTCTACGCATGCCCTACTGGCCTCACCGGTTAAGGGTGATACCCGTGGTCCGCTTGAACTTGTTACGATGGATCTCCGATTTATTACGAAGTCTGGGAGATATTTGTCTCTTCTTGCGTCGAAGACTACACAGCTTCAGAATTTGCTGCGCTATATTGGTCAGGTGCAGCGGCAGATTGAGCTTGAATGGAAGAATGCTCAGGAGCTCCCTGCGCGGTTCTTGCGCAGTGTCAATGAGGAGTTGCAGGAAAAATGCCAGTGCGATTTTATCACTGCTATTTATCACCTGGTTGTAACTGGTCATTGCTTTGAGCCCATGAAAGAGTTCCTCACGGATATTGTTGGAGAAAGAGTACGTGAGCCTTGCCATTTGGGAGACGGTATGCTAATGAACGATATAGGGCCACAAGAGATGGGATAAGGCTGTCTCGGGCGGCTACGAGAATATCCGGCGACTGACACATGAGTGTCTCCTCCCGGCATTAGAACGCAGTCAGGTACTTCTCAGTCGATTGGTTGGATTGTCTAAATTTCACAAGCTAAGCGATGTCCTTGGGCTGGACACGACCAAGCTCAATGCTATCGTGGAGACACTTGATTGTCTCCATATTCTTGCGCACCGTGTTCTCACGCATGCCAACGAAGAGCTAGGCCAGTTTGCTGCTTTCTCTAGATGGCTTCGTCACGAAATCCACGTTCTTAACAGCGAGCCCTTGTCGCAGACACTCGAAGAGCTCCAGGAGAAGCGAGACTTATTCGATGTCCCTCCAACTGTGAAGTATATTAAAGGAGCATTGACCAAAAGTGCTCTACGGAACTTCATCCGCCAACTTCCTATGATCGGAGTTGTTCAACCTCCTCCCCCTCCCGCTGATAAGTGGCTTCCAGGTGACCATGACCGCTCGTTCTTCGATAGTTTCAAGTCGCTTCTTCAGCAGCAACGCGAGTCCCGGGACAAGGGCGGTGATGGTACATCTGTCGAGACGCCTAAGCTCAATGACTTGACAAAGCGTTTAGGCATCCAGTTTGAGAAGGTATTTGGGGATATTGCCTTGACTCAGCGCAGGGGAATTCTCCATCGCTCACCTTTAACACTTCACTCTGATTGCGATCAAGGGGTTATCGATCTAACCTTCTGCTACGAGGTGAGTTTGAGACTTTTGAATTTCGTCTTGTTCCAAATGCTAACTGGCACCACAGGATGCCATGGAAGGCCAGCCTTGCTCAGTATACGTCGCTACCCGATCCGTCACATCAAAACATCAAGGTCAGTCGTAGAATCGCTCTTCCGATTACAGCTGCTTATACCCTCGCAACTAGTCTATATCTACCGTGTCGCCCTCAACTCAGTTGGCGGCGTCAGCTCAACAAGTAGTACATCTCTCGCAATCCTCGACCTCCAAAACGGCGAAGTTCGCCAACTCCAATTCGTCAAAGACGACACACTCATGGTTCTCTGGCGTGACAGCAGTAAGTCACCCGCACATCTACTTATGATATTCCTATTCTAGGCTTTACATGCACAGTCTAACAATCTATTCGAACAGAAGGATCCTCCCATCTCCTCAACTTCCCCTTCCAGCCCGCCTCAACACAATCCCAACACGAGACAACCGACCCATTACCTCTAGTCCTGGACTATATTGAGTGTGACGGCACGCCATCCGCTCCCAAGCCTACTATCTCGGCCACGACCCTAGATCTCTCACCTGAATCCCCTCATGCGGGTGTCCTTATACATCTTTTTGCTCCGCATGGCCCTAAAGCGCGGCCTGTGCATGTCGATGTCAATGGAAAGAAGGGACGGCGTGCTATTTGTGTTTTATATGGGGATTATATGCGATACGAGGTTTTAGACCTGGATGCTGCCATGGGCGAAGATGAGGACGAGGAAGAAGATGAGGATTACCAAGAGGGGGATGAGGAGGACGAGGAGGAAGTTGATGATGAGGAAGTTTTCGACAGTGATGAAGAGAATAATGAGAACTAGGATCACATTATTATATGGGAGGCTGCATCTTTCACAGGATATGGTAGATCAACACTGCACCACTATTATGTTGATCTGATCTCTTGGCAGATCAACTGGCAGAAGGAGGCAAGATCCAAGATCGTAGCTCGCTCTTTTTGATAACTACTATTCCCCCTTTCCGCTGCTATTGGCCATCGGACTATCGGCTTTCTATAATGGCATCAAAATGGATTGATATATCCTGGCGGTAAGCTTTAGAGAGACATAAAATCCAGTGAGATATTCCGATGGGTATGGTTTTAGAGCGGACAAACCCAGGTTTGAGTGGGCAAGGCAACGGCTGTATAGTATACGGCAGGTTTTAGATGTCATCGCACCAATATAATTTGTTTACCATCTATTTACTGCCTTGTTCTTACCTATATACTCAACCCTAGATATGATTCCTCGGCTTCTCCATTGGATGCTCTTTTGGATGCTCTTTTTAGGTGTATAGGAAGGCATTAAAAAATGCATATTCTGTGCAAGAGACCTTTATATATGTAAACTTTCTAATTTTCTCCGCCCTACTAGTTCCCTTCGATTTCGTGCAGAAATTGATATTAGTGGAAAGTGCATCCTTTCCAAGTTGGAAGGTGTCCTAGCAGACGCGCGTAAACATCTACTAGAGAGCCACACTTTGACCCTTCAGCTAAATTACTTATTTTGTGTTTTAGTAGTTAGTTGTTTTCTTCCTGGTTTTTTTCTCATTGGTGGCCCTTAGGCTATTATCGTTTTCTAGGAATTCTTACATCAGTTCGGACCGATATCCAAAGCCCAAAATACCTGCTACCGCTACACCCGAAGCACAAATAGTTTGAATTTTATAGCCGAAAGAATTCCAATATCTCTGCAGAATTTGATATCCACTTCTCCCGGCAGTCATCGACTAAAGAAACCAGCTTTTCGTCCCTCCCAACAACCATCCATTCATCTGCGCTAACAGAATTCCACAAAGGAATATTGCTTGGCAGGGGGAACTGAAGTTCACCTGCGGTTAGCAAAGACCATACTGCATTATTATCCCTGTGAATTCCGTCTCTTATACTAGAGCTGCTTGCCCTCCCACAGACCTTGTACAAGGCTATATTAAATTGTTTGATTTCCTCAACGCAAACCCAGACGAACGAAGCTAAGTCAGCTTCTTCATACTTGGCAATGATGTTCGGATAATAGAACATGCCTAGGGTTCGACAACTTCGGACAAGATCTTCGAGTAATCCCAAATCAGCCGGGGGAAGAGAGACCTTTAAGTCGAGATCGACAGCAGTCTGGCTGTTGACAAGAAAAGAGAAGATGATATGTAATAGGATAGCCTGGTACATTGCTATTGGCCATGCACAGCTACCGGAAGCTCCAGGTGCTACTGAGGCATCCCATTTTTCCTATCAATCAAGTCTTAGTAAAGCCGGCACATGGTGTGGGGAATATTATTAGTGGCGCGAACCCTTTGATCTCGAAGAGCCAAGTCAAGTTTACCGTGGAGTTCCACTGCTGCTGACTGCGCAGACGGTTCCTTGGTAACCCACAGACCTATAACAATCATTGATTGAACCAGGAAGGGTGTTTCACGGCGTATGTCGAACGATCCTTTGTGGATGAATGGCCAGGAGGGGTGAAAAGTCTCAAAATAAAGACGGATGTAGTGCTCTTCCTTCTCTGTATTCTGTAATTGTGGCTGATCATGCTTCCTGCTCGATACACGATGTGTTTCGGATCCGGGAGATTGATTCTCTACCGTGCCAGTAGGGTCGTTGAAAGAGCACTCAATCTTGCGACGTAAACACTCATCACAGGGCACACCTCCTTCGCACCGAGACTTGCCTGCATGACAGCTCTTACAAGCTCGCTGCGCACGCTTGAGAGGTTCAATTATTCCATGGCGCTGACGGACATGGCGTCGAAGTGTGTCACTGAGTTCAAGATGAGTTAGAGTGAGCGTTTACAGAATGAGTATATGAAGAAGCTATGTAGATACCTTCGTCCAAATTGTCTACCACAATTGGAACATAGAAATGCCTGCTGCTGAGAGTGTTTTCCTTCGTGGCGGTGCAGGTGCTCCTTGCGCCGGTAGCTGGCGTTGCAACCAGGAAAACAACACTTGAAGACATGGGAATTGTAGGTAATTGGATATTGCGAGAGATCTAATTCATTCCCAAGGCTTGCCATCAGGCGAAAAACTGGGATGTGATGAGTGCAATGTCGATGGAAATGGCTCTCGGGGGCCTGGAAACATGTGATATCATCCGTGAACCGGCGGACGCTATTGGCTGATTAGGTCCACTACAGCGTACGACAAGTTACAGCGACATGCTGGACATAAAGTATAGATACTCATTACATATATGGATCTCTAGCGTAATACTCTAAATAATATCGCATGCTAAATATGGAGAAGTCCTTTTATAGAAATCATCTGAGCTGTTGCGGTGTACAGCGGCCCTAGGTATTTGCTTCCAGTTCATAGCTAAGGACTGGTGTGCCGGGGCGCTAGGTTCTCGGGGGTTCTACCTATAAAGCTATTATGGAGTAGTATTTGTATTGTTACATGTATATTCCAAGCTTACCTACAGCATATTCGAATTGAAAAGGTGAATATTGACCAATATGATGAAAGTCCCGACTACTTCCCCGTGTAGCCGGCCTCCCACCGGCCTCCCACCGGCATCCCACTGGTCTCCCACTGGTCTCCACCTAATAATGACGCCACTGCTTGCTTGTATACCCTTTTTACTAACCTTTTGTATTATTCAATTCACGTCTTTCTTTAATAATCTACTCTTCCATTGGCATTTAGTTCCATGGTAAGCTGCAAAATTATAATTTGCCGAGGCCGAGCACGGGTTTAAATTCACAGCAAATCCCCCGATGGCTGACACAGTTGCAGCACATCTTATCTTACAATCTGTTTGAACAATATCTTTCTTCATTTAACATGGCTCCTTCTATTCTAATTGTCGGTGCCACAGGCAACACTGGCCAAGGTGTTGTTGAAACTCTACCGAAGTTGCTTCAATCAAGCAATGCTTTGTCTGATCACCGTGTCATTGCCCTTACTCGTTCCTCGAAGAGCCCAGTGGCACAAAGGCTTGCCAAGGTGCCTGGAGTTGAAGTGATAGAGAAGAACTGGGTCGATATCACCTCTGACTGGCTCCGTGAGCATCAAGTAACCAGAGCATTCATTGCCCCGCACAATGACCCGAATGCCTTCGCCGAAGAGTCCACATTCCACATTGCTGCCTTGGACGCCGGTGTCAAATACGTCGTACGAATCTCGACCACTGCCGCGAATGTCCGCCCGGATTGTCCCGCTTACTATACACGTACGCACTGGGCGATCGAGGCTCTCCTGAGCTCGCCCGAATTCACCAATCTGCAGTGGACTTCACTCCAGCCCAACGTCTTTTCGGCTTTCTACCTTTCCAGTACTGTGGAATTTATCAAACAGTACCGCAAAACAGGAAAGCAGGGAGATCTCAAATTGCTAGCGTCGAAGGATGCGCCTGTCGGTGTGATCGACTCTTCCGAAGTTGGAGTCTTTGCAGCCCATCTCTTGTCCCAAGAAGACCCCTCTGTTCATAACAAGGCCAAATATGTTCTCAATGGGCCAGAGGACGTTACTGGGCAGCATGTAGTCGACTTGGTTGAACAGTACATTGGTACGAAGGTTGAGAAAGTCAGCTATCAGGACACTTCATTCGTTGACCAGATTTGGGAATACCAATATGCGGCAACCAACCAATCAAAAAACGTGATCCTTTCTGTCAAACATGCTCTGGTGACATCATGGGAAGGAAAATGTTCAATTTCAACCACAAGCAAGGAAGTACTGGAGATCGCTGCACCTAAGATTACAGTTGCTGAGGTGTTGAAGGGCCTTCTGGAGGAGTAGGGGAACATGCCAACCTTGGAATGGTACACAGGTGACTCAAAGGTGTCAAACAACCTGGTTCTTCTTTCGTCCTAAACAATACGGAATCTCTGGTGTTCCTTTGTACATATCTTTCCGCAGATCACATTAGAAACATCCTCTTAAGTATGAGAAGGCCAGGTTATTCTACGTAGTTGAGGGTGAAATGTCAATATTTCTATCCAGGGGTATGTTGGGCCTTATATCTTAGCACATCTCTCTAGGTAAATGTACATTTCTTATCGTCGTAAAAAAGCCAACACCCACCAAGAGATTAGCATCTATAGCATTATGTGGCGCAATATCAACATTGGTTACCACTCAAATATTCTTGATACTGTGGACTCCCTTTGTTGCCTTTGTTGCCTTTGTTGCCTTTGTTGCATAATTTTGACGAGCTAGGATTGAAGCTTCTGCTAATCCCGCTGCGATTACAATCTTCCCCCGTCATTCTCCACAGCGGGAAGTTGCACGACGCTAATGAGCCACCCGTTCGATACCCGGAAGTAAAATACATAATATGGTCTAGTCATTATAGCGTTAGGCCCGACCTTTACATTGTGGGGACAAGTTTCGAGCAGTGGCGTTTTTTAATCAATTGGTTTCACTCAACCAGGCCCAGTCTGTGATGTTGCAACGGTTAGGGGAGATGAGACCGTAAACATGAAAATGGAGCAAAGGCTAGAGGAATAGCTGCATGCATACTCCACTTAGTTACGATTTGACTCCTATGAACCGCCATTCAGCGATAGCTTCGTGGGGCCTAATCTTTGGGAGCGAAATATCTGGGCCGTACAGCTGAAGATCGCTGAAGCACAATTCCTTCCTTCGAAAAGGCGCACGATATGAGCCCCGCCACCACTAATACTGCCCATAGAAACCCCATACAATTTGAAGATTGAGAAACCACACGACAGATACGGTGATTTTCTTTGAATAGGTCGGTCTGGCATGATCGCGGACATAACACGAGGCTAATCTTTTTTATAATAAAAAAACTTGCATTTCGGTAGGGCTGCGGGAGATCTGCAATTCAGTTGTACCGTTGATATTCGTTCCCTAGTTTAAGCGCTCAAAGTAACATATTATACTTAGGTGTTAACTTAGTCTAAATTGTGTTCGGTCTATCACTCGAGCGGCGTAGTGGATCACTGGAAGCGCTACAAGGTATAGGACCGTGGGTTCGGTATTATAGGTAGGTAGGGCAGTCTCAGATTTTAAGTCCTTTTATCCTACAACATCACTCATAAGAAATTCTAGCTCTTACGACCTACGAGCCATGTGTTAGGGGCAAGGGACCCCGGTTTGCTTCTTATATTAAAAGCAGTCTAAGTCAACCTACCGATGCGAGTGCCTAGTCTATATTCTTTAGATTTGGTATCATAGGAAATGTTAAGGTTAGAATAGAGTGACTACAGCCACTGCTTTGGTATCTGCACTCTAATATCTAGCTAAGAATCCCGCAATACTATCGAAGCTACAGCGCTATATAGATGAAGATATGCCAGGGGGAAACACTTCGCCTAAGACCTATAGTAATGACAGTGGATATAGCGTTACCCCAGCCGAGGGAATCTAGGTTAGTGAGATGCATATTCCTGGGAATGTTAATGTTTTCGTTCTAGTGCAATTGATTTAAACGGACGGAAGGTACTACAATGATGCCAAACAATTTGTGCCAAAGCGATGGAACAAGAAGAGAGAAGACCAATCTAGGTGAGGAATAGAGATCCTGCACAGCCTTATTGGATAAAATCTGCTTTATATACAGCCACATATAAGAGTAGTAGGCCATGCATACGGCCATTGTCTTTGACAACCTGGGACTACGATGATTTCAATGATTTGATTGACCTGGCTCAAGATGATACAAGGGACATTATGTACCAGAGAACCGGAATATCTTTTTTGATATTTTTGATATTTTTGATATTTTTCTTCTCGGTGCTATAACCTTCTACAAGGGACAATGAATAGTACATAGTCAGATTCTAATACATGTACAATATCCGAAGGCGGTAAAAAGCATAAACCGTACAGAGGGATCTTTTTATATACCAATAGGGGTATGCTAGAATCCTGTTTTGCGTGCATTACATACGTATGTAGTTAAGTCTCGCTACAGTTGAGACCGTCATAGTGGGAAATCCGATGGAGATGCAACAGGTGCAAAATTTGCATCGCCTCGACACTGATGATGCCCCCCGAGCTGCAAAAAATGCAGCGATGAACAGATAGAGAATAGCAGTCAAAACCGAGAGCTCGTCAAAATAGGAGACTCCCAGATCCGTCGCCTTTTTGTAGCAAAAGTCCTTGGCTGAGCAAGGGAGGAATCATGCCTGAGGCATGAGATCACGTGCACCTGACTAACCCCCGCACATGGGCCAATCAGAGGGCGACCCCCGTAGAACCTCACCCATTGTGGTGTTTCTTGCTTCGAATCTTTGTTTTAGTCTCTTCACATATTTTGCACTTCACAGCTATTACCATCTTCTCCAGACTTTCCCACCTAATTATTGTGTGTTGAAATCTGGGCGTGCACTCAAGGCACCTTTTCCTCTCTGTGCCTCTTGTCGCGGAAAGACCTAGTGCATGCCGCCTCGTCATATCCACAAAAACACCCGTCCCTTCTTCCCACTCTTCCACAGGAAATCCTCTTCCCACCACAGCTTCTATCGTGGTGATCACCGAGTGTCGAACCCTTTGATTGATTCGGGTCCAGAGGGGTTTTAAAGTCTTTTTTCCAATCTTTTCTCCACCTCTTTTTTCCTTCTTTTTTCTCTTCCCCCCACATCCTTCATTTCTTTGCACATCATGGACGCCCGTCAGGTGTTGCAGAGTACCCTCGCGCCAGATGCGGCCGAGCGTAGCAATGCCGAACAGCAACTCGCTCACGCCGCGGAGGTTGACTTCGTATGTGTCTCCCCTTACCCCCCCTTCGTTTTGCCACGAGTCATGAAAGATTTCCCCAGGATCCTGAATGCTGATACTTCTGTCGCTTGATAGGCTGCCTACCTTATCACCCTCGGTCAGGAACTGGCCAACGAGAGCAGCCCCGCTCACATCCGTGTCGCTGCCGGTATCGCTTTGAAGAACGCTTTCACTTTCCGGGATCAAGCCAAGTTGCGCGAGGTGCAGCTCCGATGGGCTCAGAGCATCAACGCCGAGACCAAGACACAGGTTAAAGAGCTTGCGCTTAAGACCCTGCAGTCACCCGATGCTCGCGCTGGAAATGCCGCCGCCACACTGATTGTTTCCATCGCCGCCATCGAGTTGCCGCGTGGTGAGTGGCCCGAGTTGATGGGTATTCTTGTCCAAAATGTCGCCAGTGGAAACGACGCACTGAAGCAGTCATCCCTCACTGCCATCGGTTACATTTGCGAGTCTCAAGATCCCGATCTCCGCGCCAGTTTGACACAACACTCCAATGCTATCCTTACTGCGGTCGTCCAGGGTGCTCGGCGCGAGGAGCCGAACATGGATGTTCGTTACGCCGCTATCGCCGCTCTCAGTGATGCCGTCGATTTCGTGCGAACCAACATGGACAACGAGGGAGAGCGCAACTACATTATGCAGGTTGTCTGCGAGGCCACCCAGGCCGATGAGGTTCGTGTGCAGGCTGCTGCATTCGGCTGCTTGAACCGTATCATGGGATCCTACTACGAGAAGATGCGCTTCTACATGGAGAAGGCTCTGTTTGGCCTCAGCATCATGGGCATGAAGAGCGAGGAGGAGGAAGTCGCCAAGCTGGCTATTGAGTTCTGGTGTACTGTCTGCGAGGAGGAGATTGCCATCGAGGATGACAACGCTGAGGTATGTATCAAGCGCACGAAACCGAGTGACTTTGACCATGTGCTGACTTTATGTTTCTTACAGGCTCAGCAAGAGGGTATTGAGGCTCGTCCTTTCTTCGGATTTGCCCGCGTCGCCACCCGCGAGGTTGTTCCCGTCTTGCTTCAATCTATGTGCCGACAGGACGAGGACGCTGATGATAATGAGTACAATGTCTCTCGTGCTGCCTACCAGGCTATGCAGCTTTACGCCCAGTGTGTGCAGGGCGATGTTATTCAGCCCGTCGTGACTTTTGTCGAGGAGAACATCCGCAACGAGGACTGGCACCGTCGTGATGCTGCCGTCGCTGCTTTCGGCGCCATCATGGAAGGCCCCGAGCCCAGTGTTCTGGAGCCACTGATCAAGCAGGCCTTGTCTGTTTTGCTTGGCATGATGGAGGATAGCTCCATCTCCGTCCGGGACTCCACTGCCTACGCCCTGGGTCGCGTGTGCGACTGCTGCCCTGAGGTTCTCGACCCTGAGGTTCACCTCCAGCCGCTTATCTCTTGCCTCTTCAACGGCCTCGCCAACTCCCCCAAGATCGCCAGCTCATGCTGCTGGGCTCTTATGAACGTCGCAGACCGATTTGCTGGTGACGATGGCTCGCAGACCAACCCTCTGTCGAAGCACTTTGAGGACAGTGTGAAGTCCCTACTGACCGTGACCGAGCGGTATGTCCCCTGAGTGATATCCCTTTGGTTTTTTTGATCTAACCCCTGTACAGACAAGACGCCGATAACCAGCTCCGTACCGCTGGATACGAAGTTCTTAACTCCTTTGTTATGAACTCTGCCAATGACAGCCTGCCCATGGTTGCAACTCTCTCGGACGTTATTATTCAGCGTCTTGAGCACACTGTTCCCATGCAGCAGCAGGTCGTTAGCGCCGAGGACCGTATTCTCCTCGAGGAGATGCAGACTAGCTTGATCAGTGTCATTCTGGCCATCGTCCAGCGCTTCGAGGCCGAGATCAAGCCCCAGGCTGACCGTATCATGAGCGTGCTGCTTCAGGTACTGACTACCCTTGGCGCCAAGTCAAGCGTGCCGGATGTTATCTTTGCCACCGTTGGTGCCATTGCCAGTGCTCTTGAGGACGATTTCATCAAGTACATGGAGTCATTCAGCCCATTCTTGTATAACGCCCTGGGCAACCAGGAAGAGCCCGGTCTCTGCTCTATGGCCATCGGCTTGGTCAGTGATATTGCTCGTGCTTTGAACGAGAAGGTCCAGCCTTACTGCGACACCTTCATGAACCTCCTTCTCAAGACTCTCCAGGTGAGATCAACCCCCTCGGATATACCAAAGTTGACATCCAATGCTAATTCCTCATAGACTTCCACCAACCAGCTCAAGCCTGCGATTCTTGAGACCTTCGGCGATATCGCGCAGGCCATCGGAACCAACTTCGACACGTACTTGGCAGTCGTTGGCCAGGTTCTCCAGCAAGCCTCCAGCGTGACCACCAGCTCCGACCTCCCATACGACATGGTGGATTACATTGTTTCTCTCCGCGAAGGCATCATGGATGCTTGGGGTGGTATTCTTCTGTCCTACAAGGGCACTCCTTCTAGTACGTTGCTCTTTACTCTTCACCTAGATACGATGTCAGCATGCTAATTCAATCACAGTTACCCAACTCCAGCCTTTCATCGAGTCTATCTTCCAGCTTCTTCACATTATCTCCCAGGAGAGCAACCGCAGCGAAGGTCTTATGCGGTCTGCCATGGGTGTCATTGGGTATGTCTTACCAGCTTCTAGTCCTGATTACCTATACTAATTGTTCACTAGTGATCTTGCTGATGCCTTCCCCAACGGTGAGCTTGTTGCCTACTTCCGCAACGACTGGGTCACCTCTCTCGTGAGAGAGACTCGCACAACCAGACAGTACAGCGAGCGCACAATTGAGACTGCCCGCTGGACCCGCGAGCAGGTCAAGCGCCAGATCAACATGGGTGCTGGTATGGCATAAGCTGCCACTACCTCTTACCCGGTTGGTTATCAGTGCTTGTGGTCCGATCCCGTCTCCAGAGCATCTGCCACTTACATCGGGCCTGTTGGCCTCAATGCCACAGGTCCTAGGGCTGCTTGAGCCCACACCAAATTGGTGCTCCTGATTTGTGCAGTGTAGCTGTCCCGTTCTCGACGTTATCGAACCCGAGCTCCTGGCCGTTAGCCTCGAATCCCTCTCCTCTTTATTTCCCAGCACAGGATCCCCCTCCCATCGCTCCCTTTGGTCATGAACTCCGTTCCCCCAAACCCTTTGCTGGTGCTCAATTCCCTGATGACACACGTTCGAATGAGTTACCCCTCCCAATTCCTGTATGGCCCTGTCTGAGTTTCCTTTTTCTTCTTGATACAACCCTTTTCACCTTTTCACCTTTCCCAATCCCCCTTCTATGTTGTTTTTAATTAGACAAGACCCCTTCCCTCGCATCTTATAGCATTGCGACTCATGTAGCCCAAGAATTCATGTATCCCCCTCCCCATCTACTGTGCTCACCATTCATGTATCCCTTCCCCTCATGTCACCCCCTCCAGAAAAGAGTCATTGTCATGAAAAAGCTGTCCCTGATTTCGTCTCCCTTCCTCGTATATGCCGCCGATATTTGCCCACAACCATGCTATCACGCTGGAACATCATGTATAGAACCATCCATCTGAACCTTGCCCACGGATGGAATAAGTGAATGACGTGCTGATGAGTTAGTAGTAGTAGAAGTAAAGATGTCTGTATGATTATCTGTGTTGAAGTTTTAATGGTCATTTTTCTTTTATCTTTTGAGCTCTCTTTCTTTTGCTGCCATACTTATTGTGGTGTAGGTACAGCCCTGGAGTTTCAGTTGCATTGTACATCCATTGTAGTGTATGTAGAAAATACGTTAGTGATCCATGGATGCCTTGGACCATTACCTAAGGCACCAATCTGGAAAACAAAGACTATCGTCACGTGACTAGTGAGATAAGGGCTACCACGCACCCCAACCCTAGCCGCGCACCACCCGAAAACCAAACTTTGACCGATCGACGATTTCTTCCGCTTCATCCATCGACGACCATCTCTCGAGGTATGTGCTATACCCTCCCCCAACAACAGCCTCAGCTAGTCTGGGGATGCAATCATCTTGTCTAGATTGCTTCCATATGTGAATTATAGATAATTCTCAGGAATCGTGATCCAGGAAGCCAAGATGATACGCATCTCCCAACTCGGCACGGGCTGAAGAACTCCTTGCAATGCAAAAAAGGGGCACTCTTTGCGCTCGAAGACTAGTGGTGGCTGACTTGAACCGCCTTCGCTGAACAGATACCTCATAATCTTTACTTTTAAACGTTACGATTTGAGAATCTCGATTCCACTAAACCGCCAAAATGGTCAAGACCTCCGTCCTCAACGATGCGCTTAACGCCATGAACAACGCCGAGAAGGCCGGCAAGCGCCAGGTCCTCATCCGTCCTTCCTCCAAGGTCATCGTCAAGTTCCTTGCTGTCATGCAGAAGCACGGTACGTGAAATTTTGAAATTTTCCTTCTGTCTTTTTTTGCTGCTTTTGCTTTCTTTTTCTTCTGTTCATTGCTTTTTTTTTGTTTTCCATCGCCTGTCTTGAGAATATTTGTCCCACCCATTCGGGCTGATAACTAGGCGGCCGGTCTCAAACAACCTACGACGTCTGCCTTTTAAGTGTCCGATATATCAATTTGCGAAGATCTTACACGTTTCCAAAGCGCTGTTATGGCTTTTTCAGTATTTGACGACTTTTAAATCTTCACAACATGCTGACTCTTTTCTTTCAGGTTACATTGGCGAGTTCGAGGAGGTCGATGACCACCGCTCCGGCAAGATTGTCATCCAGCTCAACGGCCGGTACGTATTCACAATAACACCTATCAGTCTCAGTGGACCATCAAGCTAACCTTAATGCCTCCAGTCTCAACAAGTGTGGTGTCATCAACCCCCGCTACCCCGTCCAGCTCCGTGACCTCGAGAAGTGGGCTACCCAGCTCCTTCCCTCCCGTCAGTTCGGTTACGTTGTCCTGACCACCTCCGCTGGTATCATGGACCACGAGGAGGCTCGCCGCAAGCACGTTGCCGGCAAGCTCCTCGGCTTCTTCTACTAGATGGAGTCGTTCTAAAAAAGAATTGAGAAAAGTTCTTGCTTTGACTGGTTTTGCATAGCGATGGTTTTACTGGGCTGGGCCCTGGAATGTAATCTGGACTTTGTAGCTGTGAACAAAATACCTCCTGTTCCGCACTTTTGATGGTTTGCAGAGTACATGGCTCGCTCGTATATCAATGCTAGATGATTCCGGTCTGCAATGTTCGTACCATTAACTCCTTTTTCTGCTTCTATCGTAGCCCAAGCCGGACCGAGGTACAACTTCACCGCCCCCGGCGTACATGTATTCTGCCTTCTCCCCCGCAAGGCCAGGCAAGTCAGTAACTGTACATAGTTGAACGTTGAGCAACTCAAGTATTCATACGCGATGCCTTTGGACACGATATATCTGACCCGTCATGGGGTACGTGCTCTATCCCCTCAACTCTTGGCTCGTAGACCTAACCATGACAGCACCGCCTCAACTGGACAATTGACTTCCGGACGGGCACATACAGGTCCCAATTCCCCACGCCGACAGGCAACCCAGCAGACCCGGCGCTGACTTCACACGGCGTGCACCAGTCACACGAGCTGGCGGAACACATTGTCGGCCCGCAATTTCACCCGAAGCCATTCCGTGTCTACTCGAGTCCCTTCTACCGCTGCCTTCAAACAATCCAGCCATCTGTTGAAGAACTGAAGAGAATATCAGCCGAGTCTGGAAAGAGTCAGCAAGATGGCCAGTCTGGGTCAATTGACCGGCATGCGGAATTCGATGTACGAATTGAAAATGGGCTAGGGTAAGTAATATCTCTATTTATACTTATACTACCTACCCAACCAAGCGTTTCGCTCTGTTTCCAAACAAAAGAAGCACCCTTCACGCACCTTATCGCCACGAAAACTAATTGGAATACAGAGAATGGTTCGGCGCAACAGACTTCTTCGACCACCCGGCCCACCCAGCCTTCGAAATAATGTCCACCCACTTCCCAACCCTGCTCTCAGAAGCCAGTCAAACCTACAAGCCCCTACTCATCCCCTCGAGACGTGGTGAGACAATCACGCAGCTCCACAACCGCGTAGCAACAGCCCTGGAAGGCATAATCGCCGATATCGACGAAGAAATCTCCGCTCTGGAAGCAGAGCTTCCACCAGACCAAAGAACGAGCAAGTCCATCCTGATCTGTGCGCATGCTGCGCCGCTTATTGCCATGGGACGGGCTCTTACGGGCCAAATGCCGGATGATAGCTCCGAAGAGGACTTTAATGTTTTCACAGCTGGTTTGAGTACTTTTAAGAGGAGGGGAGCTTCTTCTACTGCCAGTGCTGGACAGGGCGGCGACCAGAAAGAAAGTTCCGGTGAGAAGCCACTTGCCGAGGGTACGACGTTCATTCGTGCATCCAGATCCCCGCCGCAGTGGAAGAATGGGCGTGGTGTCGGGGGTGGATGGGATTGTGTTGCGAATGGAGATTGTAGCTTTTTGAGCGGTGGTGCTGAGCGTGGATGGTGAGTGCATTCCTTTCATTTTCCTTTTGGTGTCGGGAGGAGATGTTGACGTAGACTCTGGCAGGCACTTTGATGGCGAAGAGTCCTTTAATACGGGTCCTATGGCTCCGCCTTCCGAGCTACCTGCGAATGTAGGTGTTACGAAGTTGTGAGTTGATAATTTGCGCATTATACTGGGGCAATGGCTTGTGATGAATCGAACGAGGGTATCATTTTATCCTTCTGAGATCATCAATTATTGGCGACTCCGAAACAATGACCACAGACCGGCAAGTTAGGCTATCACAGGTTAAGTTGTCATGGCCTATCGCTGCAGTTATCAGCTTATGCCTCGCAGGATGGCTCTCGTTCTCAATTAGCTTTTGTTATCGGTACAAGAGAACGACAAGATGAACATAAAAGCAAAATTTCTTGCTAGTCGCCTAGAACTATATATGATGTACATAATCGGAGCATCCTGTCCAAAGCGATATGGACGATTGACTTGAAGGGCTTGATCGCCTTATGAACTTGATTTTATGGAGGACATTCTTGTGGGTCATTTTAGCTGACGCTGAGTTCAATTGTAGAAACTAGATGAGGGACGCTACCGCTAATTAAAAACATGAATATGAAAAGCAATATACCTCCCGGTATAGATCAGCTCTCTGTTGGACCCCTGTCCAGACTGTACATGCGCGGCAGGAACCTACTCTTGTTCAGTATCTGCATTTACCGTGCCCTCCGTCACACCAGCTTGAGCCCGTTCCTGCTCCTGGCGTTCCTGCTCCTGGCGCTCCCGCTCTCGTGCCTGTTCCTGCTCCTGGCGTTCTCGCGCTTGACGCTCCTGCTCAGCTAAGAAAGCTTGGTCTGCCGCAGTACGAGCCTGGACATGCCGTTCACCGAGGCCGGGAACTAGACTCGCAAAAAGAAAAACAAGGGCTCGCTCCGCGCGGCGTATCTGGTCCCAAATACTGAACTCCGCAGCAGCGTCATTGGCTCCAGTTTGGGCTGCCCGATCTGCCGGGCCACCGGCATGGGTGAGACCCTCGAGATGACGTTGGATGGGACTAATAATTGTAGTCGCAAACTGCCGCGGGATGTCGGTTTCAGAGAAAAAAGTTACCAGCAAGGCAATGCTGACGAAGATGTAACGCCTCCAGGTGCCAGGGGCACTGGTGAGGTAACAAAAGAGCCACAAACGGGTAAATAACCAGATGCGGCGGATGTGACGTGCCAGGCCGGCGTGCTCGACGTTATTGCCGCGACGCTGCTGGTTGAGCATTGCTTGGCGGACGGCATTCTGAACTACCGCTGCGTTTTGGCCGAGTCCTTGTGGTACTTGTGGTACTTGTGGCACTTGTGGTAATTGTGGTGCTTGGGGTGCTGGAGGTGCTCGAGGCGCCCCAAATTCGTTAGTAGGGGCTGCATTGGGCGAAACAGCCTGCTGCGTTATGGGCCGGGCTACCAAGTGGTGCTGTCTTCCGAGACCACTATGATTATCTCCCATTGGCGAGGCGAGCATGAAGAGCTGAGTGGAGTTTGATCCGAGCGTGGTCGAAATACTAGTTTGCGCAACAAAGGCGCTCTGGGCTACACCGCTTGTCTGCAAATGCTGTTGTTGCATAAATTCTATGAGACGGGCGCGTTGTTGAGCATCAAGAATACGAGCAACCAGTGCCGCAACACCGGGCAGAGGAAGTTGACTCGTAGGTCGTGCATCTTGAATTTCAAGAAGCTGGTTCCGTATGCGAATGATATTCTCCATGGATGGCATGATGCGTCGGTCCAGCTGTCTCTCAATCTCCTCGATGTGACCTCGTAAAGTGCGGATACGCAGAGAGAATTCTGCAGCATGGGCTTCTGTTGCATTTGTAGTTTCTGAGTGTCGGTTAAATGAAGAGGTGTTGACGTATTGATTGACTGTCACGTGTGGAGATGCTGGAGTGGAATCCATTGTCCTAGGAATGCTCGGGTATGAGGACGTGCTAGGCGCAGTCGCCGAAGAACCAGTGTTTGAGTCACCAAACCAGGTGGAGGAGGAAGTGGAAGCTTGGGCAGAATCCCCGAGAGGCGAATGTTGCGGCATCTGAGAGGCAGGAGGTGCTTCTGTGCGTGTCGGCTCAGGTGGCAGCACAAGGTGCATACTATCAATGCCTTCCTACAAAAGAAATCCCTTTCAGTTAGGACAAAAGGTCATATGCTGCAGGTTAGGAACAAGTTACTTACCTCCATAGATGAGACTACTGTTATGAGTGTTGCGTCATCTACAGTTAGGGGTTTCCCTCGGTAGATGAGCCTCTGGTGTGATGCTTGAGGATTATTCGGAAAGGATTGTTCGATCCGGCTCTTGAGCTGTGCGATTGTGGAGGAGAGTGGAACGTTCTCGAGTGTAAACCGGCTTGGAGGGGGTAGAGACTGGCAGAGTATGTGAAGCGTGATTGTGCTCGGGGTGTCCCCCTCTAAAATGGGCTGGGATGACGATCCTGTCGCCATTGTTTCAGAACTGTAGTTGTTTGCAAGCTAAAAAGCTCATATGGAGCTGATCTAGTTGCTGATATCTGGCATCAATCAATCGATAAGCGATATCGATGTCGTAGTGTCTTCTGCGAGACTCTATAGCAGCTAGGAAGAATGATGGAAGATAATATAAGATGCAAAGAGGTGAAATCGCAGAAATGCTCATGTATAATGAAATGTATTTGGGATATATATCAAGTAGACAGATTGACAGGCCGTCCATTGTATCTCCACGTGCAATTTTGCCGGGCGGTCAATCGGTAACAACATGTTTCCCCATTTCGGAAAAAAACGCTCTAGGCTTAGGGGTCGATTTTAGCGCTCCAGGCTGATGGATTAAACATTATGGCCAAGCGCCTTTTCACTTCCTCACCTGTCCTTCACTGCCCTTCCGTTGCCCCTCGGATTGGGGCTGCGTCGATGGAGGTTCTTTCGTTTCGGGCCACCGCCCGCCATAAGGCCAGCCTCCGGCATTTTTCGTCTAAATCATGGAGACAATACAACAAGGACAATAACTCTGAAAACAACAGAGGAGGATTTGGATCAAGGCTAGGGTTCGCTCTGCGCAATACCAAGGTCGAATGGTATCCGATCCCAGTCGGACTCGGAATCGGCTTGCTAGGGTTGCTATCTTTCTACAAGTCGCAACGTGCAGAACGGGATCGGCTGGCTCGCGATGCAGCTGGCGATGAATGGGAAGATGGAAAACGGCCACCTCCTCGTCCGAGGATCAGCCTGTCAGGTCCATGGCATGTTCAGATCATGTCCACTCTGCCCCTGAAGGCCATGTCGCGTCTATGGGGCCAGTTCAACGAAATCGAACTTCCTTACTACCTCCGCGTTCCTGGATTCAAACTCTATTCCTGGGCTTTTGGTGTCAACCTTGAGGAGGTTGCCGAGCCCGACCTGCACACCTACCCGAATCTGTCGGCATTCTTCTACCGTAAGCTAAAGCCTGGCGTTCGACCATTGGACCCCGACCCGCGTGCTCTTCTGGCTCCCTCCGACGGCCGTATCTTACAATTTGGAATGATCGAACGGGGCGAAGTTGAGCAAGTCAAGGGAATGACATACAGTCTGGATGCCCTCCTCGGATCAGCCACACCTGCGAACGCCGACCACACCAAGCGACTCACGGACCAGGGCCGGAAAGAAACTCAAAAGGATGCTGAGAATATGGCTGCGCATGAAGAGTTTGCGCGCATGAACGGGATTTCCTACACTCTCCCGAGCCTTCTTTCGGGAGACTCCGGTGTCCCCAACCGTCGTGCTTCGTTGGATGCTTCAACCACATCCAAACCAACCTCAGAAATTCAGGTGCAAGAGGATCTGGCTCGTGGCGATGGAACCCCGTGGTACTCACCCAAAACAGCAGCCAATCATGCCTTGTTCTACGTTGTGATTTACCTAGCACCCGGTGACTACCACCGTTTCCACTCCCCCGCTCCCTGGGTGGTCGAGAGCCGCCGCCACTTTGCGGGCGAGTTATACTCAGTTTCACCATACTTGCAGAGGCATCTACCCGGTCTATTCACTCTCAACGAGCGAGTTGCACTCCTAGGCCGATGGCGGTGGGGTTTCTTCAGTTACACACCGGTCGGAGCTACCAATGTAGGCTCCATTAAAATCAACTTTGACTCCGAGCTGCGCACAAACAGCTTGTTAACTGATACCGCTGCCGACTTGGCCGCGGCCTTGGCTTCTAAGCGTGGTGAGCAGTATCCCGGCTTTGTTGAGGCGACTTACCACCATGCCAGTCGGACACTTAACGGACATCCCCTTCAACGTGGAGAGGAAATGGGTGGGTTCCAGCTTGGCAGTTCGATCGTACTTGTGTTCGAGGCTCCTCTTGGAACTCGCAAGTCCATTGATGCCGGCTGGCCGGAAGATGCCCCCAGTGATGGGTGGACTTGGAGTATTGAAAAGGGCCAGCGCATTAAAGTAGGCGAAAAACTGGGCTTTGTGGATGAGGCGACAAGTGCATGATGTTGCACAGCCCCGGTGCACAGCCGACAATGGTCCCTTGTTAGGAATTATTTTGGCCTACATGAATTGTAGGTCTGTTCTTGTATTATACCAGTCCTTTACTTTAGGTCGGGGTCTTGGGCATTTACTTTAATCAGATTCTTTTTTTTTATCTCTTTTTTGATCTATATAATGTATACAATGTACATACATACGCAATGTACACTATTGAAGTCTATATTGTGCATGTTTCCTAATTTGGATTAGCACAGATCATATCTTGGCGTGATGCTATCGCCTCATCAAATGCGTCATTGCCCTCTGGTCTCTCTCTATTTCCAAGGTTACCTTCTATATTATTCTAAGAGATGCACTAGGTTAATGTAGTAAATTAATATAATCTACAGTATAGAAATATTAGAAATAGTGTTTAAATTACAAGCATTGCACTATTCATAACCTACTGCAGTGAATGCAGTGAATGCAGTCCAAAAGATAAGGCAACAAATCTCCACCAAAGAGCTATCAACGTGGGCAACCTTGGAAGACTGCCAAGCTTTCATATCTAAAGGCGAATTCTCTCCTTAACCTTCTTCACTTTTTATTTCCCCATCTAACAATCTTTTTGACTGATGGCCATCTTTAACTCGCCCCGATCATTTCAAAATGTCAATGCTATTGCCCAGGCCCCAATGGGCAACCGGTTCTTCATAAGCGCCCATGAAAGCCACCCCCCATTCTTTCAATTAGTGTTGCTTGTCTTTTCTGCCGTGCTGGAAGTCGTCTGCGTCAGCCTCCCTGGTTACATTGTCGCCCGTCAGGGCATGTTTGGTGCCGATGCTCAGAAGCTGGTGGCAAATCTGAATGTGACTCTGTTCACCCCCTGCCTTAGTATGGCTTCCCTTGCTCTCATGAGATGTTTTGGTGGCGTAGCTGATTCCTGTTCCCAGTTTTTACCAAATTGGGCTCACAATTAACCGCCGAAAAGCTGACAGACCTGGCTATCATCCCGGTTATTTTTATTGTCCAGACTCTTGTCTCATACTTGTGTTCCTTCGTTGTCGCAAAATGTTGCCGTTTCAAGAAGCGACAGTCCAATTTCGTGGCTGCCATGGCGGTATGTACTGGGCCCTGCCATTCGAGAGAGTCGAATATCACATCCTAACGACCCCTTCTCTGTAGGTCTTTGGCAATTCAAACTCTCTGCCGATCTCTCTCGTCATCTCGCTCTCGCAGACCCTTAAAGGCCTCCACTGGGACCGGCTCCCAAACGACAACGATGACGAAGTCGCTGCACGCGGCATTCTATACCTGTTGATCTTCCAGCAGCTAGGTCAACTTGTGCGCTGGAGCTGGGGATACCACATTCTTTTGGCGCCCAAGGATCGATACCTCGAGGAGGCGGAACGCGACGAGAGTGGCCAATCAATCATCGAACAGGGCCAGGCGCGGTATAGCGACAACCCGGACCAAACCGACCCAGATGAACCGCTAGTCAGAACACGCAGCTCAGACGATTTGCACCACGCAACACACACCGACGGCCGGTTCCCATCCGGCGACCAAACACCCGTGTCAACGCAAACTTATTCCTACTTGAAGCTGCCCTCCACCCACTCAGACGACCTGGACTCAGATGATACACCCTCAGTAATTGGACCGCCACCTACCGGGCCTTTCCTCCCCCGCCAAAGCTCCCAAGGCGACATCCTCCAGTTCCCGGATGTCGAAATCACCGCGCGCGAAGCCCAAGAAGCCGAGAAAACGCGTTTCCAGCGCTACAAAGCGTCTCTACGCAAATCGCTAGACCGCCTGAGCCAGTGGCGCGAGAAGAAAATTAACGCGATCCACGCGCGCCTCCCGCCAAACGTCCAAAAGGGCCTCGCATCGACCACTCTCGGACTGCGTCGCTTCCTCAATGGCCTATGGGACTTCATGAACCCACCCCTGTGGGCAATGTTAGTGTCCATCATTGTCGCTTCTGTCCCGGTGCTCCAGCACCTCTTCTTCGACGATGGGACTTTCGTACGTAACTCAGTCACCCGCGCAATTGAGTCGAACGGACAGGTCGCCGTTCCGCTGATCCTGGTTGTGCTCGGCGCGAACCTGGCGCGCAATACAATCCCCGAAGAAGCCCTGGCGGATGTGGAACATCCCCGTGACGAGCGCAAGCTTATCATCGCTTCACTTGTTGCGCGCATGTTTCTTCCGACTCTTGTCATGGCTCCAATTTTGGCGGTCATGGCCAAGTTTGTGCCGATTAGTATTCTCGACGATCCGATTTTCATTATTGTCTGCTTCCTGCTCACGGGTGCGCCATCAGCCTTGCAGTTGGCGCAGATCTGTCAGATCAATAATGTCTATGTTGGCGCTATGTCGAAACTCTTGTTCCAGAGTTACGTTGTCTGGTAAGTCCTTATCCCTCCTATTTATAGAGAAAAGACACCCTCGACCCCTTGGTCGTCGATCTCAAGCATTGATCATTGCTAACATGGCCTTTTTTCCCCCTTCCAGGATCCTCCCATCAACTCTCGTGCTTGTAATGTGTGCTCTAGAGGTCGTTGAGTGGGCTGCTGCTTCGTAGACTCTTTGCTTTCACCTGAACCTGAACGGTGAAGCTGGTCTTTCCCTCTCTAGTCTTGTTTTTCTTTTCTTTCGGGGTTTTTGTATTCACTCTCTTTGGACACTTGTAATTACCCATTCCTTTTTCTCTTCGGTGGGGGGGGGATTGGCGTTGCTTTTGACATTATTCCTTGTACGCAGACTGTACGTTCTCAACCTATGAACCTAACGTGGTTCCTATCTCTATGTGATTGTGTATCTTCCTTTGCTTAAGCGTTTTTGGGGACAACTCACTTGATGAGGGTCTGTATAATAAAAAAATGACATACATCCGTTATCCATACAGCTGACTGCATCAGCACTTTAAATGATATAAACTTGCATGAGAAAACACCCCGCATCAACATAGCACAAACCCCACACACCTTCAAGAAAATCAAATCCAATCAACCCATCAAAATGACAAAGTCAACCTCAGACATCTTCATGAGCATAAAACCGGAGCACGTGCAAAATATCGCCTCGGGGTCCAAGAATCACGAATACCGCAGCTATCTCCTCCCCTCAAGCATCCAACACATCTGGTTCTACACCACCAGCCCTATCAAACAAATCGAATACGTTGCCCGTATCTCTCCGGGTAAAGTTCCAGGAGAGGTTCCTGATGATGGAGGTATCGGCAATGTGGAGTTCAATGCCGGATTGAGTGAATCCAAGTACGGATATGAGATTCTCATGCTGTGGAGGTTGAAGACGCCCGTTAGCTTGGAGGAGGCCCTGGTTGAGGGGTTCTTGAAGGGTGCGCCGCAGAAGTATTGTTGGGTTTCTTTGGATTTCTTGGGGAGGTTCCTGTTGGATGGGCAGGATTTGTTGTTTTCTAGGACGGCGGATGAATCTTAGTATGCTGGACTGGACTTGAGGGGTTAAAAGTGAACATTTTGATTCTTTTGGGCAGTTCCTGCCTAAGAAACTTGTACGTTTGATTTCACCAGAAAAGATATTTGTCTATTTGTTTTTGATTGTCTCTTCTGTGGTCTATAGCTCAATGGGAGCTATTACTGCGTCTCTCTGCACTTTGACATTCCCGCCGGAGTAGAAACTGAGATATATATCCAAATAGTTCATTAAATAACATTTAAGTATTTAAGTAGTCAGATAACGACACAGTTCCATGAAGAAGCCAACTGTGGCCCAGATCCCGTACAAGTCTCAACCCGTCGTAGACTAAGCAACCGTGCCAGGGACAACTGAAGACCAACCCATGGTTGTATATGCATTCTCCCATTCAATTTAAATATAAACCGAGAGAGAAGAAACAAATCCACGCAGGCTGCCCCCTCCGCAACAGTTCAAGCCTGTTTAGACCCGATATCATTATCAGATAGGCTGGTTGCCGATTGACCCCCGCTAGAGTCCTCAAGCTCACCATAGCCTGCGAAGTGCCGAACTGGGTCATTCGATGCACAATCGCAGACCATACTGTTGCGCCTGGTTCAGAAGTGAAAGCTCATAGACATTCACCTTGAAAAATCCTATCCAGACCGCAGGCAAAAGGGACATGCGCATGTCGTATAGCAGTGGTCCATGCTAGTGGCCACTCATCTCATCTTGGTGAGTTATGGATGCAGTGGCACTGTTGTGCCTAGGACTCAGATTGGTCTGGGTACCCATCGACCACATTCGTAGGGGGTTTGTCAGAAAACTGACCGTGGTAGATATACCTGATCTTCCACGGGGCTTCTACAACCGAAATCCCAGGTTTTCTCTCTGGTCATCTTGCACACGAGCATACCTGAAAGTTCACGTTAGTACGGTCAACATTGAACCTATGTTCTATCAAACTTACTCCAAGAAAAGTCGAAACATGTAGACGTCAATATCATCATTTCTGATCGTCCTGGCCGCCCAGGATTGGCCCTCTTCACCGATAGTTCGAGCAATCTGTTGACCAGCAGGATCCTCCTCGAAAAACCGTATCAACTCAGGAATCTCATTCCCGTCTTTGTTAATCGGCACGTAGTGGACCCATGGGACCAAGACGTCCTCGTGCCACTCCCGAAAGAAGGTCAACTTGAATGGAACACTCTTGCTGCGCATGAAGGCGTAAAACCTCCCGCTGTAGGCATGACCATCCATATCTAACAGATACCGGTATTTCCAGGCCTCGCTTGGTGGGTCTGGTTCCGCGATATCGTTGAAAAACATTTGCTCGTCATGGCAGTCGTCGTCGCAATCCACGATCTCCATGAAATGAGTATTGAAGTATCCTTCGATCTGGGATCGATCTGCCACTTTCACCTCCCAGCCATCGCTGCGGCCCGCAATACACCTTGAATCGTTCTTTGGTTGCATAAGATATTGGGGCGATTGCGGATGGGTCAGGTTTCCGATGATACGCTGACGTTGCAGGTTATGCCAGGTGCCGTTTCGACTATGTCCTCCGGTTGTTTTCCCGCGCCAGTATAACTGGGGTTTCTGGTTGTCCCATTCAACTGAGGTTTCGGCATCGAATTGTGATATGCCTTCGTAATAATATGGCGAGGGAACTGCAATGTCCTGGAACGAAGACGGACGGGACATGGAAAACATCGGGACCAGCTCGTTTGTCACCTTGAAAGAGTTTGGGTGATCAAAAACCCCCAGCCGATATCGCAGCGAAGGGCTATTGCACATATCACTAGCGGCAGTCTGGTTGAACACAAATCCCAGAGGACCCACTGCGTAGGCACTTGAGTTATCCGGTGCGTTACTATCTAGTGCCCTAGCAGGCGTGTCTAGTGGACATGAAAGCCGCGAGTAGAGCCAGGTCTCTTGGCGCTCAATGTTGTTGAATCTGGTCGTGGAGACCGGCACTGGTGGGATAGGATCATGCAAATCGCCCGGCGAAAATACGTTCAACAACGACGAGTTACAATTCAGCCGAGCGTGAGCTGCATAGCCTTCAGTGATCATCATGTGCAGCTCCTCGTGCGGAATTACCACTCGCGGCTCGTCGTGTACGTTGAATTCCATGTTCATGTCAGGCAACCATTGGGAGAACTTGTCAAGAATCTTCATTGTTGCGTCTTTTTGGAATCCCCCTTGGCCATTGCCCAAATGGATAGCTCTGCCGTCGCGGATGGCAACGCCCATGACATGATTATTATACCCCAGGTCCTCTCTCACACGCGAACGAATCGTACTAGGTGAAACTCCCCAGAAAGGCAGCAAAGTATGATATATCGTATCGAATTCATCAATCAAGACTGTCTTTCGCGACATTGCAAACGCATACCATTCATCGAAGTGCGGAGGCGGTGGCATCTTATACCGTCGTTGGTATTCCGCCACGGCTTCATCCAATGACTTCGACTGGTGCCCCAAAGTTTTGTTAAAAGCCTGCTCGGCATCATGAACAAGTCGAATGACTGGATGTTGGCAAGCACGCTCGTCGATGGGTGTGAAATAGAGCAGTGGATGCGAGAAGAGATACCAAAGGACCAACATAGCCCCTATCACCACCCCAGGAATAGTAAAAGTTCTCTTCGTATTTTGGGAGTAATAGTACTGAGATTTCTGCCGAGCCCCTTGAAGGAGCTGGTATTGCTGTCCCTTCCATGTCCCTGAGTGAATGGCTTCAGCCATAGTCACGAGGCCGAGCTGTAGTGACTGCACCCAAGATCGAACGCAACGAATTGCTTGCATCTTGAGGGAGTACTATAGCTAATAGTAAAGACGCGTAATATCTCCCCAATTACAGATGAAGAAAAAAAGAAAGGAGAAATTATAGCCACAAAACGCGAAAACGCGAACGTGGGCCATTGGGGGCCATTGGGGCCGGTGGGCCCGGGGATCGACACGGCCATCTGAGGGCGTCCGAGGATGTACTCCGTACTTTGGATGTACTTTGTGTGGAGTAAAAAGTACAATGAATCCGCTGGGAAGTTGGGCCTCAGAATTTTCATCGATCTGTCGACGGTGCCTTACCGGGGTAAAAGCCCTGGGGGCTTCAAATGTGGTCCGAGGTCATCTCGAGGCTGCCCCCCCGTACTATCAAGCGAGAAGTGACCATTTGAGGCTCTTGGGAGTATCAATGTTGTCCCAAAATTGATTTGACTTGACACGCGACCTCTTTCCTCATCAATTGGAGTAATCGAAGTTCTCCGTAGCTGGTCAGCTCTTTTCCAATAGGCTGTGAGCACCCCTTCCCGTTACCCCTGAGGATCGTCGCTCATCTCCGAGGATGCCCACTTCGGGCCTAGAATTGGGTTGGCAAAAGTTCACAAAATTATCTAAATCTAATAAAAGGCTAAGGTCTAGAGTGCAATTACTAGCAAGTTAGCTAATCCCTAGACCAGCTGCAGTTAATACATTTCAAAAAGCAGGACATAATTCTCCGCCATCAGCGTGCGCAGCCAATCCCGTTGGATCGCCCTGCACATCAATCAACATGGCCATACCTGTCGCCGAATGCCATAGCATATGGCAATGAAAAAGCCAAACGCCAGGATTGTTCGCTTGGAAACGGAGAACAGCATATCCGCGACTTGGGATCTGGACTGTGTCACGCAAAGCAGCCTGGGATGTGTTGTACAGACCGGAATCATAACCATTGGGTTTATGAGCCTCAACTGTGTCATTTTTCAACCCATCTGACTCGGATTCTAAGTGTGGTGGGATTTTGTCAATGAATGGATTATAAGAGCCCCAGCCAAATTCGGCTTGGTGTACTGCGAGTATGTAGAAGTGATGTCCGTGCTGGAGTGGATATTAATTAGTGGATTATCGTCATTGTGTGGGGAAGGGGTCCTCGTACCAGGTGGAAAGGGTGAGATCCTTCGTCAAGATTATTGATTACCAGGTCTATCCATACAGGCTCTAGCCCCGTGGTTATTGCGAATTGGTTTACATCCCATTTAGCCCGTGGTATAGAGGCCAATGGAGCAGGTGGATCTTGCTGGGGTCTCCAGGTAGTTTGATTGAAGTAGCCGAATGGCTTGTTGGAATATCGGGCCATTTTTTGGATCTTGGTGTACACCATGTGCGTCTGTTGCGCGGTGGGAGGAATGGAACTGAGGATAGAGGGCGCGGAGGGTGCTTCCCCGATGTTGAGATGGTGGGCCTTCAGTGGAGGTCCTTCGACGGCATCAGAACGGTAGTTGATCGGGAAGGTTTGATCTGGCGTCAATACCGGGTTGGCGTATTTGAAGCCACTGGTGAGACATTAGCAACCACCCGATGAATGCTGGAGTGTCTGTTCATACTCTTGATCCAACTGAACCATCATGTGTGACTGCTTTTCAGAGGTCTTTAATAATGGCCGAAGAACAAAGTCCATGCGTTGCCCGGGGAAGAGTATGCCGAGGGAATTTATATTTGTCTCTTTGGAGCGTGCCACATCAATACCATCCACCTGGAGCAGATCCAGGAGGTGGTTGTCGAAGACGAGACTCAGCCCAGCTAGTGCTCTATGAACTGGTCAGCTAATAACCAATTTGGGGTTGATAATCATGTGAAATACCCAGTGTTGACTACGCGAATTCGGTATGTCGCGTGGGGATCGAGGTCGATAAATGAATTATTCACCTGCTGATCAATACAGTCTACCGGCCTAGCAGGTACCGCCATCATGCAGTCAAAATATCCTGCCCCGTTGATGAGCAAGGAATCAGGAACAGGCTAACACCAGTGTCAGATAGTACTCTCCAACCGTTTGGGGCCACACTTCAGGACTCACCTCGTTTCCGAAATTTCCTGGGTCCATATACCATTCAAGAACATCACGCGCAGGGCGATGATACCAGTCACCAATTAGAAGCAAAAGTTCTCTATCATAATTGTAATGGTGGGCATTACCGCTCCCCCAAGATATTAAGCCTCGAGCAGTCGACTTGGAAGTTGGTGCATGGACGACCAGCCCACCATAAAGGCCATCCGCCCGCGAGACCCCCGAATGAGCATGGTACCAGAAAGTGCCACTCTGATCGGACGGAATTGTCAAATTATAAACAAAATGTCCTCCAGAAGGCACGGGACATTGTGAAATCCCCACTGCACCATCCATGGCATCTATGTGGGTTAGCCCCAATGCTTTTGATTAAGATCTGATGAAGGCAGATGCTTACTAGCCACATGAAGGCCGTGCCAATGTATAGCAATTGATTCATCCGGTAAGGCATTGGTAACAGTAATGATCAAGGTGTCACCAGAGCGGGCCTCCACCGTCGGTCCAGGGAACAGGCCTAGTTCAATATCCTCCGGTCAGATCGACAACGGTGATACCAGTCAGTTCCTCCAACTAACCGTTGATGAGATAGACCCGCTTCAATACCCCATCTGGCCTGCGAAAATCCGAGGTTACACGCCAATCTAAGTATTGGGTCGCCGCCGGCCGGTACACATGATCTTCCGGGTGAAGCTCTATCCGCGGCCGAGCAGTGACAGTGATGGCCTCATGTTCTTGAATGTTTTGATGATGCCGTCCAGGTAAAATCAAGGGCACGAGAAAGATAGATGATTGGAGAAAATACATCAATCCGATCAGTAAACATGCAGCCAATGAGCAGCCAACGATCGGCCATGGCCGCTGTGACAGCCCCGGCATTGGTCGAGGGGCCAATTGATCTGGACTAGGGACAATTTTCCGACCGTACCGCCCCTGCGTGGGTTGGAAGCAACCGAGAAGAGTATACGGAGTAGCCTATTTAACTTCGAGTATATCATATATATAAAGAAGGCAAGTGCCAAGCGAGTGCTAGAGAGAACATTCCGCGCTAGGACCTCATGCCACCCTTGCTGTCAAAAGGATCAACGTGATGCGACCTTACAGAAAGACATGCAACACACGTGCCCTCCTTGATCAATCAGAGCGAAGGTAAAATAATTACTCCGTAGTTGAATGTAATGTCCAAGCGCAATGATCCCATATACACTGATATACACTGAGTAAATAAAACAGGTACATACTAAAAAGTACCTGTGGCACCCTGGAACTAAGCCAAAAGTAAACAAGATCGTTCCTGCCGAAAGTATGTTCCTTCCTAGCGGTGATCGAACCATGGAACAGAATTTCACGTGGAGACAGCCGCATATCAGATTGGATCAACAGTGCACCTGCACCTTCTCTTCCACTATAACTCGATTCATATGTGCATTATTCTATTGTGCATGATCGGCGCCGTGCCTCACCAAGAATGTCAGCCCATCCCTGTGTTTCAATCCCTATATTCCGATTCGTTCTTTCCTTGAACGGTCTGGAGCTGTCATGTGGGAATCATGCCTGCAGATGTAACCAAGTCTCAAAGCTTGTTGGGGGATCCATAGGTACATACAATGCTACTCTTCGCTGGATTTTCTCCGCTCTCTGCATGCTTGGTTGGGGGGGTACATAAGTAATGGGCTCTTCTCTTAGTTGAATTCTTTCCCCTCATCCCTTCCGCAATTACCGATCATGGCTTTCAAATTGCTGAAGTGTACCGCCATCGGGGTACTTTTAGAAGCTGTTCTCGTTTCTGGGGGGTCTTTAAGCGACATCGAGCATGTCGTAATCTTCATGCAGGAGAATCGCTCGTGGGACACGGTGCGTTTTCTCTGCGTTATGAACTGTTCACTCCATGCTCATTAAATCGCAGTACTTTGGCACTATGCCCGGAGTCCGGGGCTTCAATGACCCTAATGTCCAGGTCAACTCCGATGGAAACTCGGTTTGGCATCAGTAAGTGCTAGGTACCGGAGCTCTAAGGGAAGAAATTGGTTCTGATATTCCGTGTCAGACTAGTCGACCCGGCTCAGTCAAACAAGACCAAGACATTGTTACCCTGGTATCTTGGATATCAAGGTGGCGATTGGCATGATGCGATTCAGTGCATGGTTGCGGGTAGCAACGGCTATGAGGAGAACCAACAGTCTCTAAATAACGGGTTGAACAACCACTGGGTGACTAAAAACACACCTTGGAGCTGGGGTTACTTAAAGCGGCAGGATATTCCAGTTCAATTTGCTATTGCTGAGGGTTGGACTTCGGGAGACATGTATCAGGTGCGAGTCCAGAGTCGATTCCAAAGGAATTGGAGACTGATCTACAAACAGGAAAGTCAAATCACTGCCACCAATCCTAATCGGGTTACTTTGGTCAGCGGTTCGATCAATGTTCCTGGCAGTCCTCAGGAAAAGGACCAGGGAGGTGTATACATTGACAACAATGAGGTACCAGGTATGTATCATCAGTCATGCTTCCTACCTGTCTTCTCATTCCTTCAGACAATCATATCTTAGCTGTTCCACGATCTGACCAAAATTATACAGGCTGTGATAATCACGGAATCAACTGCTACCCACTCAAATGGAAAACCATATATGACTTTTATGAAGAGGCAGGAGTCTCTTGGCAACTCTTCCAAGACACAAACAATTTCGATGATAACCCTCTGGCTTGGTTTGAGCAGTTTCAAACTGCCCCGAAAAATAGCCCTCTAGCCAAAAAGGGGATGTCCTTTGTTGGCCTCGATTCCTTCTACCAGGCTGCCGCCAACGGCACATTGCCCGAGGTTAGCTTCATCGTTGGCCCATCCGAGTTGTCTGAGCATCCACCATACATGCCAAAGGATGGAGCCTGGCTCCAGAAGAAGGTCGTCGATGCCGTCACCGGTAGCCCGAAGTATAACTCGACGCTTCTGATGATCAGCTTTGATGAGACTGGCGGCTTTGGTGACCATGTCACCCCCTTCCATTCCCCCAAAGACACCCCGGGAGACTGGATGCAGGATCCCCTGGGTATGTTCTCGGATATCTTTGTGGGGCCTGGTTTCCGAGTACCATTCTATATGATCTCCCCATGGACCCGAGGAAACCGCGTGTTCACTGAGCGGGCAGACCATAACTCTCAGATTCTCTTCCTTGAGGAATGGCTGACGGCGCGAGGACACAAAAATATCACAACCGATCAGATGGTTTCATGGCGACGCAAGCACATGTCTAATCTAGTCAACGCGCTTGATTTGGATCATCCAGACTACTCTCTCCCCAATCTTCCAGATGCCGGGACTGTTGATACCAACGACAAGGGCGAGTATACTGGTACATCTAACTGCCAGTCTCGTCACCCGCAGACACGTCCTGATGTTCCATATGGAGAACAGAGCAACGAAACGGATGTCAATACTCTGTGGTTTGAAGAGGGTTTCAAGGAAGTGGTCGGTTACCTCACCGAGGGCCGATACCTAGTTTTTGAGAAGAATGGAGTCGCTATCACAAATCCAGCTGAAGGCAACCACCTTGCGTCCAGCCCTGCAAGCCCTCAGCACAACAATAAGTCCCAGCGTTGGGTAATCCACTACAACAATGACGAGGAGAGCCATATATTTACCATCTCCAGTGCCCTGGATGGTCGATGGGTCGGTTCCGGTGGCGCTTTGCTTCCCAAAAGCCAGAGTGCAAATGCAGCCCAAGTGCATTTCACCTTCCTAGGTAGTGGCCTTGGCTATACTATGCAGTTTGTGGAGAAAGGGCAGTATATTGATATTGACAAGAGCGGACACTTAAATGCTGAAGGTAGCCATGCCAAACCTATCAGTGGCTACAAGGTCTTCAGTGTCTCCTTCCGTGATTAGATGATTAGACTTCGCATTTTATGACGTTACGGAATCCTGCATGGTCGTCCCGAACCAGGTGCCCAAGCACCAAATTATTCATAGTATCTTAGTAACAAGACTTGGATTATTCTCATCAGCCAGGAGCCTGAACCCAAACTCAATATATACATATGCTCCAATTTATTCGTACCACTGTAATCAGTAAAGAAATGGCAGTTATATTAGTGATATGACTATTATTACACGCCGAAATAAGATCATACACCCTCTTTGGCCAAGTTGTAAATCGAGCCCAAGCCATCTATGCACTAACAACCGTGAAAGGCCCGGCAGCGTTAAACAAGGAGGGCATCTGCATAATAGTGGTTAGCCCCTGAAACCAAGTAAAAGCCAAGATAAACACAGCCCGAAAGCAGATAATTTCAGTCCGAAAAAAATGCAAAAGCGAAAAATAAACCACCCAAAAAAGAAAAGCAACGTACCTGTGGCGCAGTTGACAGAGAAGTTCCCACTCTCAAATACCAAAGTGAGCCATCCTTGACTTGGGGCAAGTCCTTGGGGATAGTGATATCGACAAGACCCGCCTTCTCCTTGATACCGTCTGTAATCTTGATGGACTGGTCGAAGGAGATGGTATCCAGGTTGCGCACGGGGTTATTGTACAACCACACGCTGTAGTCGTCGCCGGGGTACTGGCTCAATGGGTCTGGGCAGCGTCCCGTAGGCTTGCGGTCGAACTGGACACGCACGGTTTGGCCAGCAGAGACGGTTGAGTTGTCAGGGATGCCTTGGTAGACGTTAACGCAAGCGTAGTCACGTTTACCCCAAGCTAAATCATTACAAAGAAGGAATTGTTAGTTTGAAACATTGCAGATGAGTATATAGAATTACATACGCAGGTTCTTGTCGAACAAGGCGGTGCTGGTTCCCACCAGGGAAGCGACGATTGCTGTGGTGAACTTCATTGTGAGATTGTGGTGGTTCAATGGTAGATAAGAGGGAGAATTGTAGATGAAATATATTCAACGTTAATAAGTCGGTGAGAACCAGGGTTTTTATAGTTAAGTAAAATAGGGGAATATGTACTATATTATGTCTGCAATATAGTGTATAGTGCCACCGACGACACCAATGTCCTCTAATTATAACTTCGGAAGTAAAAAGCCCCGTCCGTGAAATTTGAATGATCATGTTTCACTCAGTCTCTCCACATGGATTCGAATTAAAATTCCGCCTGCTTGGCATGAGGAGTGATCGGCGCTGCCGATTCGATCCTGGGGCGCGAGCTACGGAATGTGTGCAGTCTCGTATATTGTACGGAGTACTTCGTATAAGTGGCACACACTCTATGGCTCAGCCGAGCCTCCCTTTATAGAATATTGCCTCTAGGGTTTATTTGCCCAAGGGATGTTCGTCTCGTTCTTCTGCAGTTATCCCTTGCTTTGTAGCCAGGAGACAACATCTATCTTTAGATTTTCATATTATTACTTGGTCTTACTTGGTCTGCAGAGCTTACCATTATTGAGCTTGTCTAAAACATACTGTATACCTATAGGTATGTTGATGTCTTGAAAAAACCGCTTTAAAAATAATGACCATGCAGATAAATAGTCGCCTGACAGGGTTGAGTATTGGTTTGCCTTTTCATACCAATGCATCTAAGTTTGTCCTATGTCTCTCGCGGTTTGAATAACTGGACCCAGTTTACCAGGCATCTGAGCAGAAGCCCTTGGCTGCATTGAATGTCTCAGAATATATCCGGCCAGTCATCACTTTTACATAAGAATTTTGGATGTCGTCAAGGAGCGCGTTCTTATGAACTAATATATTATATATGAGGTTTAATAATTTGAGTGGTTTGCATTATAACCAATATAAACGATAACTTATTGGATTCTATGCTCTCGCTATTTTCACTCGCATCCTCATCCCATCCACTGGCTTGGAGGTAATCTCCAGTGTCTGAACCTTGTTAGTAGATGCATATCGGTAAAGCTGTGGAACTCTTACATTATACAGCTCTGACTGAACTTCGTATTGTCCGTTTTCTTTTTCAATTGGCGCACCTGACCCATCCCGCTTGATCGAACCAAGTCCTACCTTCTCCCAATCATATCGCCGTGTCGCACATACGAGAATCACAAGGGCTTCGATATTCGCTAGCTCTTGTCCAATGCAGTTGCGTGGTCCACGCTCGAAAGGCCGCCAAGCACTCGCCGGTATGGTGGAGCCGTTTTCCAGCCAGCGTTGAGGAATAAACTGATCGCTTTTGTCGCCATAAACGGCTTGGTCGCGCTGTATGATACTCTGGCAGTTGTAGAGCATCAACCCATCCAGGCACATATCTTGACCGTCTGGTAGTCGAACGCTCAGACCGGTGTTTGGATTGGAAAACCGCGCTGTCGCAGCTGGTGGATACAGACGAAGAATTTCCTTGATAACGGCAGAGGTGTAGATCATCCTTTGGAGAACACTCTCGCCGTGTTCTAAGATTTGAGCTCGAATGTGGGTTGGGTCCGAGTCAGTGCCAAAGATCTCTTCCAGTTCCAAACAAACACGGCGCAAGACGTGTGGAGTCCGAGCTAGTTCGTAGAATGTCCATTGTAGCAAGATACTTGTTGTATCATGGCCAGCAAATAGGAAAGTCTTGAGTTGGTCGCAAGTCCTGTCTAGAACTTCGGGTGTTAACTCCTGCGTTTCGACTAGACTTAAAGCAAGGACACTGCAAGATGGATTGTGTGAAGTTGACTGCCCCTCAAACTGTTCCTTAATATGCTCTTTGATTTGCGCGCCAAGTTGACGAGAAATTAACTTTCTTTGCAGAGGGAGTAATAGTTTCCATCCGCCGTGTCCGGAACGATAGGTCGAGCCTAGTTTGCGGAAGAGTCGAACAATTGCACTTTGGTTTTCTTCTCCGAGTTGAGCATGCAGATCAATATCCATGGTAACTGCGCCGATAATGTCAAATGTTAAATTTGTACATAGATCATCCAGTGGGAATTCCTCGTTAATGCTGGCGTAATGATCGAGCTTCATCAAGAAAAGTTGCGTCTTTTCTAGAATACATGGCATCAGATTGATGAGATGCTTATGGGCAAATCCTGGATTGAACTGCTTGCGAAGGCTTTTCCACTCTTCATTCTAGACTTCGGTTAGTATAATCTATATGTGCTTCGGTCGGGCCTTCAACCTACCTCCGCAAGAACAATGGACAGTGGACCCATCATATCACTGTACGAGCGAGATATGTGTGATTTGGGCGCGCTGTACTGAAAGAGTTTCGAGCTTTTGGATATTTGCTCTGCGATATCATGATCGCAGATCACGCACATAGGATGGCTCACTGGTCGCAAATCGACAATAAATAGCGCAGGCTTGCCGAGACCATGGTACATGGATTTGAGGATATAATCTAAAAACCACAGTCAGTTTTGTATTCCAAGCCCAAATGTGCCTGACCCGACCGATGTGTATATTGGGTCGATTTGTCTTCACGAGTTTCCCGAGCGTGGACAAATGACCCCATAGTAGCGATGGTGGAAGCTGGGGAAACCCGGCATATTGTTTCGTTCGATAATATGTAACCTTTTTCCAAAGATAGAAAAGAAGAATTGGAACGATCGTAGCGACCAGAGTCCAGACCATCGTGGGTATTCCCAAACCGTCGTGACAAAAGCTCTGCGGATCAGCACCTATAAACACTAGGACCGGGTTTTAGTTTGAGCGAGAGGGGACACCTCGCTTAAATTGTGATCGATATACATTTGGGATGACAAGTTGAATGAAGACCATTGCCCAGGTATGATCGGCAATTATCAAGTTACTACGCTGACAAGAGTAGATGGTGCCTATGTTGTAGGTGTCTGTTTTTGATGGCTTAAGACTAACATTTTTATTTATCTAGTTTCGGATTATAATAGGGACGTTATAGGTAAGATAACACTCCGATGTCTTTTTTTATCGTTCTTTTAAAATATACCTCTTTTTTTTTAAGTGTTTTTCTTTTCTCGCGATGTTATGGGTAGAACAATAATAATTCACTAGAGATGTGCAGCATACGAAGGCGGAAAAGGGGTAAACTATACAGACGACACTTCGTATATATATAATCCAGGACTACTGCAAAGCATGTATATATTTCTGCCACCAGCTTGATGAATTCCTTTAGTTCCCCCTATTTATAACATGATGATTGCTGACACACTGGGTATCCAGCGCTGGTTCTCTAAGTAAATTGACTATCAATCTACGTATCCAAAACCCCTCTGGTACGCTCTTTGATCGCATTCTGTGAATTGATCTGCGTTTGGTTTCTTGCCCGATATGCTCGCGGTTTATGTGCCCTGCATGATAGTTCAATGGGCCTTGGCCGCTGCCTCCTTATCCTCAGCCTTCTTGGTCTCATGAGAAGGAAGTCTCGTGAAGGGGATCAAAAGGGCCAGGACTACGGTGAATGCGGTACCGGCCAGAGCGAAGGCAAAAACATCCTTGATCCCAACCATATATGCGTCTCGAATCAAAGACAGCTGCTTCCCCTTGTAGACATTTGTAAGTTCTGATACTCCTATGTACAAGATCTTTGACGAGTCGATTTGAAAAGCAGTTCGTGCCAAGGTCTGCAGTAGGTAGTTGTCGAAGATAGAATTGGCGGCCGAAACAAAGTAGGCCCCGCTGATAGATTGGGCCACTGGGAGAGAAGATTAGCAGAGATCACAAATGCTAAAATGGAATTTGCTAGTACTCACTGAAAGCTACTCCCATCGTCGCTGCCACGGTTTCCGGCGTCGCGAAACCCTGTAACGCCGTCACCGGAACCTGATTTCCTAGACCGATTCCAAGCCCAAAAGGGATCTGAGCGCCGATATACCACGCCTTCGAGGTGTTGATGTCGATGCAGTAGATCAGGGCGGCGCCAAGAACGGCTATCAGCCCACTAATAAACTCGATGGGCTGTAGGAAGCGGGTCTTCCCGACGAGTATACCGCTAACTATAGCACCGCAGGTGTAGAAAGCCATGAATGGAAGGCAATAGACGCCACTCTTGATAGCGGACATGCCATGAACGGCCTGGAAGTAGATAGGGAGATAAAACAGTATCTGAAAGTTGGCTAGGTTGGCACTGGACAACGTAATCGCAAGTTAGTTCCGTTGACGTTAAAGCAAACAAGTCTTCTGGGCAAAGATAAGTGTGAAATATACTCACATGAACGCATATAAGAGATTGGACCACGTAATACGGCCCGCCAACATTTTCAAGGGCATGATGGCGTACTCGCCCTGGAACCACTCGACGACCACGAACGCAATCGTCAAGGCAACCCAAAGGGTCAAGGTGGTAATGACGGAGCCGTTACGCCATAGTTTCTCCAGCCCGCCCCATTGCAGAGCCAAGGTGAAGCAGATGACCGAGGTGAACAGCAAACTCCAGCCGGGGAGATCGAGATGCAGTAGAATCTCCTTCCACGTCGCGGGGGCGGGCTTGATGTGTTTCGGCATGCGCAAAAAGAGGAATTGCAGTATGAGAGCTGTGCCGCCCACTGGGAGATTCACCCAGAAACACCATCTCCATGTGACCTCAGTCGTGAACACGCCGCCTATCAGGGGACCAATGGTCGTAGCGACCATAAAGACGCCCATCCATAGACCGATGAGCAAGGGGCGAGTTTTAGGCTGCGCCGTAAAGTTAATAATCAGGACAGAGCCGCCGAGCGTGCCCGCACATCCCCAGCCCTGCAGAGCTCGGCCCACGATCAATGCAATGCTGCTAGGTGCGGTAGCGGCCACGATACTCCCAATTAGGTACAAGGCAAGTGCTGTCATATACGTCCATTGGGCCGAGAAGTATTTGTACATCTTACCCCACGGAGCGGAGGTCGTACCGACGAGAAGGAAACAGGCGCCGCTGTACCATCCAATATCGCCGAGTGCGTGAAAGTCACTGGTGATCTTCGGGATAGCCGTGGCAACGATACCCTGTGGACCGAATTGATCGCGTTAGTCGTGTACCATGCATAAAAGGGGGAATCTTCTGGGTCTGGATAATACTGACCAGGTCCAAAGCTGCAATCAGAGTACTGAGACTTAAGGTGGACATGATGATGATCAAGCGAAAGGATGTCGCATACTCCGGCTCTGATTCCTGGTCCAGGTCCTGGCTCAAGTTACTACTCCCCTCAGTATCATCGCTTCCTCGTTCCTTGTTTCCGAGGCTGGCAGTGTCAACCGAATGGCTTGCTTCGTTCTTGCTGGACTCTGGATCCGAAGTGGGTGCCGACATATTGCACGTATTGTCCGCGTGGTGATAGTAGAAGAATGCTGAAGCTGTCTGCCATTTTGAGATATCTTCGAGGAGAGCAGTTTATATGTCCATAGCCCCTTAAACCTCCAAACCCCATTGCGGCGGATGAATATCGTGAATGATGCGATGCAATCCGTTCCGCCGATATCACGGCGGAGTATGTAACTCTCAAACAAGACCGATGGGGGCTTGGCGCTCTTTTGGTCCGAATATTACCTGGGCTTTCGTAAGGTACGGTCACAAAAAGATCACAAACGACTGCTCCGCCGCGTTTCCGGACCTCCAGGACTCTAGACAACCTTTAAGCCCCGATAATGCCCATCATGCTCAGGTGTTCGAATCACATAAATTGTTTGGGCCCATTTCCCATTTCCCATATCTGAATCATCTGCCCGCGACAAAACAACTTGCCAGGCTATACGAGGTACTCGTGTCCATCAACGTGTACCTTGAACTAAGCTGCCAGACAGACCAGACCCATCATGGATGCTGCCTCTGCCCAGCGTATGGCACAGGCTCGCAGGAGTTCCGCCCCCGACCTAGATGATTGGGATTCGGCGCCCTCGTCGAAACGTAAGAAACTTCGAAGGGGAACTCGCAGCTGCTGGGAATGTAAGCGACGGAAGATGAAATGCGTATTTGACGGTCCTGATGATGCAGTCTGCGTTGGCTGTCATCGACGTTGGACCAAATGTGTGAGCCAGGAGTTCCCGGAGAAAGTGTCCACCCCTTTGGACAGCAGCCGCCAGCTACGGGATCGCTTGCGACGAGTGGAGTCTCAACTTGACCAATTTCTCCGTGTCGCAGGCGGCAACGATGGCCAAGCAACGCCTGAAGACGGCCCGGACCGGCTGCCGAACCACGGCATCCCCACCCCGGCCTCCATGTACAAACGTCCCTCAAATAACGCGTCCACTGCATCTCATCAGCCTATTAACACCCCTGCTGAGCACGAACATCTTCATGACCATCTCATTCTCGACCGACCTTCATCCTCTGCTCTGCTAGGCGGTGATCCAGACACGTCCGGGGCTGATCCATTGTCCCGGACTCTCTACGATTCCTTGCCCTCGCAGCAAGATACCGCCAGAATCTACAAGGCCAGCGGTGGCCACAATTCTATCCCATTCCATGAAATCCTAACCACCCCGTACGGTATTCTCGATCGGGATGGCCGTCGGTCACAAAATCACCCGCTCGAGATCCCGGGCCCGAACGTACACCCAGTTCTGATAGCGCGTCACATGCTGCATCTAGCGAGCTTCCTCCAGCACCTGCACCCCGATCTTAATGAAGAGCTTCGGGGTCTCTCAGAGCCACCACAGATCATACGCGAACGATTAGCGGATAAAGCGATCAGTCTGGTGACCACCAGTGACAGGTTCGTGGGCAGCATTGAATTTCTGGAATGTGTTATGATCGAGAGCCTGTATCAAGCCAATTGCGGATATCTACGGCGAAGCTGGATGACTGCGCGGCGAGCCATGACTATTGCGCAGTCGATGGGCTTTCATGGGTCGGGGGCTCGAGTCCAGTATAAGGTCCTCCATCCGGAGACCAAAGCGTACCCTCACTTCATGTGGTTCCGCATAGTTTTCTACGATCGACAGATGTGTCTTATGATGGGTATGCCGCAAGGTACCACCGATCGGAGTATGGCGTCCGATGCGATGCTCGCTAAGGATTCGGCCAGTGGTCGTCTTGAGCGAATCCATTGTGTCGTCGCATCGCAAATTTTGGAGCGCAACGAATATGACTCGGCCAGCTATGATTACGCCTGGACGCAAAATCTCGATAAGGAGCTGCAGCGATCGGCCCGGAGCTTGCCAAACCGATGGTGGCTGGTTCCGAACCTCAGCGGCGAGACGATGGGTTCGCCGGCTTTGTTCTGGGAAATGCGGCGACTGTCAGAACAATTATTTCATTACAACCTTCTCAACCAGCTCCACCTTCCCTACATGTTTCGTGACTCGAGTGAGCGTAAATTCGATTACTCCCGAATCACTTGTGTCAACGCCTCGCGAGAGATCTTATCCCGCTTCATCATACTGCGCCGCTGGAACAAAGTAGCTTTTAGTTGCCGCACCATCGACTTCACCGCCCTGATGGCCGCCATGACCTTGCTACTGGCTCATCTGGATAGTCACCGCTCCTCGCAGGTCGATAATTTTCTCGCCGCCCAATATCCAGGCGACCGTGCCATGATCGAGCAGGCACAAGAAAACATGGAGGAGCTCAACCGTCTGAACTCAGACACCCTGAGTGCACGAAGTGCTCAGTTGCTGAACCGGTTGCTCGCCATCGAGGCCAAGGCAGCTGAAGGTGACCTCCAAAGTGCCCAAAGCGTAAGCGTACAAGGGCCCGAGACCGAAGAATCACAATCTGACGACTCGACCAACCCTGGCAAACACGTCTATATCCCGTATTTTGGGGTCATTAAAGCTGCGGGCGAGAGCCATACTGACGGGATGAGTTCCCAAGCACAATATGTGTCACCAGGAAACTACCGACAGAGCCAACCTCCGGTCACCATACGAGCAGGGCCGGAGGCAGAGACGCAAACACAGCCGACTTCTCTTGAAACATCATTACCTCCAGATTCTTATAATAACCATTACCGTAATAAATTCAACGGCAACAGCACCAACAATAACGTAACTGCTTTCTTTGCGCCGCTACTCTCGGAAGTTCTCTTGGATGATTCCATGCAGCAGTTTGAATACCCTGGGACGGCAGCTAGAGTTAAGGATGATGCATTCCAGGATCTAGACTTGGCTTTTTTGGACAACTTAATGAGAGGCACCGGAGAAGATGGACAAGGCGGCACAGAATGGACCGCGGCATGAGAAAACGCAATATTCGTGCCGTCTGCAGACAGATATTCCTGATAACAAGTTTTGTCCTATCTACAAAGAGAATCCCCATGGAAATATATAGATAGATGTATTGGGAGCTACTTACATACCTGTTTATATAATATGCTCCTTAACACCAGTATCTTTTCATGTAACGTATGGTCTACGGTATTATTCCGAGTCATGCGATTTGGCTGCATCCACGCATCAAAACAGTTAACGGATTTCACCACCGAGCCGGCCACCCCAAAACACATAGTAAATGCGATAAATTACAACGTGATATCTCAACAACGGTGCGCTATATAAAGTTTTACTTATAGCGTAATGCTTTTTAGATGATATATAGCCTCTTTGTGGAATTTTAGGAGCATATACGACTTAGTGATTGAGATATATATGTTTCTAGCTTTTTGCAATGTAATTCTCGATATTTTTTGAAATGACGATAATGTAGCATTTTGTTCTCTTTAAAAATGATACACAGTATTAATAAGTCTAATTAATAGCCATCGACAAGTAAGGAGATAGAATGAAAACACAGTTGTTGAAATCCAAGCTTGAAAAAGATCGCATTTACTATGTGTTTTAGGGTGGCCGGCTCGGTGGTGAAATCCGTTTAACTGTTTTGATGCGTGGATGCAGCCAAATCGCATATGACTCGGAATAATACCGTAGACCACTTAATACGGTAATTTACCAAGCTTCCCCTCTCTGATGTTCTAACATCCAACATCCAACCTCCAACCTCCCAACTTCTTCATGTCAATAGTCAATACCAATTATCCTAACAGTCTGCCCGAGATTTTGAGAATGCCGGTCTGCCAGCATTGACATGTTATATACTCCATACTGGTTAACGCCCCCACGATTGTTTCCAGGACTAGACCAGAGCCAAGACCAAAGAAAGGCTTTCAATGCTCCTTTGGCACCAGCTCATCTCCCACATGCGACAAATCGAAAGCCATGAGCGCCATGTACCTATGTGACTGACCTATATCGCTTCTCAGGCGACTGTCTAACAATGCGGCATTTCCTCTTTTTGCAACTGGTGCCGATAGCGAGAAAGCTATGGCAAATTCCCATAAAGCGCCATTGAGTACGCCATGAATCGAGCGACTACTTGGATATTCCGAATCCTTACAAGCCTTCCGGGATTACTGCCAGGCTTGAAAGTGTTGCGATAAGTAAACCGGAAATGACACCAGGAACGGTATCTGCCCGATTAGCCAGGCACCGAGAAAAACAGTCACCTGAGCGATAAGCATCCAATTTTTTTCGCCACTTTTTTTTGGGGAACATATTCCCCCACCATTAGAGACTTAGATTAAGCACTTTCTTTTACAGTGTTCCTGGTGCTCTATGCTTACTTTGGAGGTTCCTTTTTAGCATTGAATTTCCCCAGATTTCATCATTTTTGGAATCTGTGGGTAACATTCCAGGGACCAAATCCGACTAACTTGACCGCTGGGACGTTTCCGTTCGCTTGTCAACCCGTCCACTGGTTTTTAAGGGGTCCAATTAATCCCCCCCCACCTTAGGGTCTCCCCTTTTTGTCTTAAACAATCATTTCGACTGGGCACTTCTTCGGTCAGAAATAGCTTTCGCAACTGGTCGCGTGCTCAAAGAGATAAGACCTTGAGCCTCCGTATCTTGGCTTACACGTGAAGATACCCTTCAAACCCCCAAGGTAGGCTCTATCTCCTTTCCAGCAGGTTCCCGTGTGCGACTCTCGTGTAGATAAGGAATCCACTGTATCGTGTGTTCTTCCATATAAGTACACGTTGTCCCCTTTGTAATTCCCGTCCTGGAGGCGACTCGACTCTCGCCCCAGCACCTCATTCGAATCATTCGTCTTTCTCAATCCCAACCATACTAATTCCCCACAGACTCATCTACTACGGCAACAGGCTTGGATATCAGCTTCTTTGACCAAGGCCTTGCACACAAGTGGAACTGCTGTCGGCTCCCCGACGAAACACACCTGAGACATTATCGAGATCACGTGTCACCAAAGCCCATTGCGCAACCATCATTCACCATGCCTTCTCTAGAGGATCACTCGGGTCTCAAGCATCGCGAGGACCAAGAGCAATCCACCAGACCAGAAGAAGATACACAGCAGGCTCTATTCCACCAAGTATACGAATGGCTTCACCATGAGAAAACCAGACGACAGAATCGTAAAGCACGGAAAGCCGAAGCAACTCCCCATGCAACAAACGAAGGCCAATCAGCCGAAGAAGATGGTGTTTTAGGAAGACGCAGCTCGGACACCTCGAACACCTCGGAAAGCACTTTTTCCCTGGATAAACTGGAAAAAATCCTCCTCCAATATGCGACTACCCGACCTAGAAGTTCAATGGGTTTGCCCCACAAACAACCTGTCAAACGGCAATCTAAGCATCGCCTTACCGGCCTACGACGAGGCTCGGCATCCGAGTCTGAACTCACAGATGCCGACGGGGCCCCTCCAGGCGTGGAAGCATTCCTTGACAATACAAAGACGCTTGCCTACACCGGTGGCGCTGCAGTAGAAGAAATCGCCGACTCCAGTGCGAGTGTGAAACAAGCAAAGGATGCCGAGGCCTGGGTTGTTTTCAAGTCCGAGATCGTGCGTATTGTACATACCCTGCAGCTGAAGGGCTGGCGCAGAGTTCCCGCAGATCTGGCGCCAGATATTGAAGTGGTCAGGCTCAGCGGTGCTCTCACGAACGCTGTGTACGTAGTTGGACCGCCGAAGAACTTGCCTCCCCGAAGACCGATAGCAACAGTCTGGTTTCAAGGAAGCCCCCACCGTAAGCAACAAATTACCTCCCTCACTTTTAAGACACGTCTAATGGGAATTACAGGAAGCTTCTCTTGCGTATCTATGGTCCTCAAGTCGATCATCTAATCGACCGAGAGAACGAGCTGCAAATTCTTCGTCGCCTCGGAAAGAAGAACATTGGCCCACGCATTCTTGGAACTTTCCTCAATGGCCGGTTCGAAGAATACTTTGAGGCTCGCCCACTCACCCCCAAGGAGCTGCGGATGCCTGAAACGGCGAGACAGGTTGCCAAGCGGATGAGAGAATTGCATGATGGCGTTGAACTTCTTGAAGAAGAACGCGAAGGTGGACCTATGATCTTCAAGAACTGGGATAAATGGGTGGACCGTTGCGAACAAGTGACGACCTGGCTGGATAAAGAAATCCAATCTCCTCAAAACGAGGCTAAAGCTGCACTGGAACCATGGCGTCGCCGCGGCTATGTCTGCGGCGTAACATGGGACGTGTTCCGCAAAGCCGTGGATAACTACCGGCGTTGGTTGGTTGCCAGCTCTGGTGGAACTGCCGAGATCAAGCGACAGCTAGTATTTGCACACAATGATGTAAGTGTTTTTATCCCTCGTGCCTTCCTTATTGTGTTATTGACATGTTGTGTAGACTCAATATGGCAATCTACTTCGCATGGAGCCAGCCACGGAGTCACCGCTGCTTTTGCCTGCAAATGAACACAAACAGCTGATTGTCATCGACTTTGAGTACTCTTCTGCCAATACACGTGGACTTGAGTTCGCCAACCACTTTGTAAGGCCACCGCACTAACTCAATCGTCAATCCATTTGCCAAATAGATGCTAACTACAACAGACCGAGTGGTGCTACAACTACCACGACGAAGAGCGCTCATGGGCTTGCAACAACCGCAACTACCCGACATCGGAACAGCAGTACAATTTCGTGTCAACATACCTTACCCACCGACCTTCTAGCGCCGGCGGACCTATTTCACCTCTGTCCTCGCCAACTATTCGCGCTCGCGCCCCTGTTGCGGTTGCACCATTGGACCTGGACGATGTCTCAGAAAGGCCCAGCTCACGGCTTTCGCAAAATGAGCAGTCTAAGGAGGCTGAACTTGACGCAGAGGTGCGACTCCTCATGCAGCAGACCCGGATGTGGCGGGCGATGAACTCCGCGCAGTGGGTAGCTTGGGGTATTGTCCAGGCCAAGGTGCCTGGCATGGAAGAAGGTATTGCTGAGATGCTTGCTGCTCGCAACGGGCCAAGCGAAAACGGCAACGACGATGACACCAAGACGCCGCCTGTCGATGCTGATGTCGGCGAAGAAGATGACGGTGACTTTGACTACCTAGCCTACGCGCAGGACCGAGTCATGTTCTTCTGGGGCGATCTGCTGTCACTGAACTTGATCAAAGCAGAGGAACTGCCTGCGCCTCTATTGGAGCACATCAAGTCGCGACTTGTCACATACTAAGAATCGGAGGAGCATTAATGATGATCTTCAAGATGGAGACTTGTTCATACACATTATCATGATCTACAAATGTGGACGCCAGTACATATATCACTGCGTCAAATCGGTGATTTATCACACCTACATGTATCTATTACACTATAGCGTTGGGGTTTCAACATCGTCATCGAATACCATTTCTTGTCTTATTTCATTTCATTTTGATCATCCTCGTCATCTCAAAAAAGGGTATCTGAAATGCCATCGTAGAAAATCAGAAATAGAAGAGAGAAAAAAATCCGCTGATGCCCAGCTCTCTACCGGCGCATTTCAAGCTTCTTCCTCGTCTCCCTCTTCGCACCCTCAACCCACTCCTCATAAGCCTTCCCCTCAGGATCCTTCTCCTTAACCCCAACAACCCCCTTCATGATCTCCCCAATAAACCCAACGAAATTACACCGTCTAAGCGTATTCTCCCACTGCCACGCAGCCCTCTTCCCTCTCCTCCCTCTCAAGCGTCTCCACATCCCCAATCTCCCTCGCTCTCTCCCTCGGATCCCTCACAACAGCCATGAGATTAAAATGTGTTTCCTCAGGCGGGTACCGCGCAATGCGCCTCTGCAAAACCTCAATAACCTTCTCAGGGAACTCCCCAGTCCCACACTCCCCATGGCTAATAGGATACGGCTGCAGTCCATCAAGCTCATACAGCGTCCCATTGACAGGCGTATAGGCAATGAAGTGGTAAACATCCGCACCCTTCTCATCATCCTGCGGCCGCGCCGTCTCATCCGCGAACGGGCTCGACCGCGCAAAGCTGTTGTGTGCGCTCCGGATCGCTTCCGAGTTCGAGAGCGCTTCGCCGCGAAGCTCCGGCGGGAATCCCGTTGTGAACTCTTTGAAGGAGCGCAGCTCTTCGCCGAGCTCAATTGCTGGCTGGGAGTCCGGAGGGTTGTCGTGGTTGAGGATTACGGAGAGGATGGCTTGTGTACCGCAGGCATTTTGGATTGTTTGCGCGGCGAAGAAGAGGTTGTTGTCGGTGGCGGTTTGGTCGTAGGTTCCGTCAATGGGGGCTTCGGCGCGTGCGCCGGCAGCTTCGCGAGTCCATTTGAAGAGGAAGATTACGCCGTAGACTGGGCTTTTTGGGAGAGTTGGAGTTAGCTTTGGTTGTGGGTATTTTCTTTTTGAGGATTTGGATGTGGTGGAGTTGCGGGTTATGGGGCATCGGGTTGCTTACCCTAGTGACCGTATTGTGTCTGCATCTAGGGAGATGAGCTCTTCGAATTGGGTGTTTTTTACTCCGAGTGTCTCAATCAGAGAGGTGAAGAGACCCTAGCTTGTGTTAGTATGCCGCTGCTTGAATAGATCATGGGAGTGGTGATGGTACCTCATCTGACTCGATGGTGCTCCAGCCACCTACATCAGCCATTTTGACTGTCTGTGATGGATGCTGAGGGCGATTAAATGGAAGATGTTGTGTTGTCGATTGGAGGTTGCTTTCTTCCCCAAACAGGAATACGGTTATGTCATTATCACGTGAAGCTAGAGTGACAGCCTCAAGTCACGTGTGTCTCCACTATAAAGTAGACAAGGTCACATTTATTTTCTAGCAGATTGGGAACAAGATACAAGTCGGACTTATAGAACTGTGGTCGTATTAGAACTTAGGGGATAAGAATGGGGGCTACAATATCTTAAGAGCTCACTTAGAGCAAAGATGTATTCCGCGGAAGGCCAGTATATAACAATATTCATGGATATCAACAAGAATGATTAGTTATACTAGTTCCTCGACTTTTGCACAAAAGTACTACTAAATACCAAGCCAATTGGCATAATATCTTCCAAAGTGGAAATGAAAAAGCAGAACCAGCAGTAAAAACCAGCTCCAGCTCTCCCGGGGTGTTAATGAACAGAAAGGAAACGAAGGTAAACAGCCGGATATCCCCGATCTTCCAACCAAAAATAGTTCAAAATTTGCGTATCATTAGATACATCACTAGATAAAATCAGAATCTTCCGATTCCAACTATATGTACACAGACTAAGTGGTATTGATCATCTGTTAGCGCAAGGACCAAGACGAAGAGTGCTATCGAAGACGCGAATATTCAGTATTCCCACTCGATCTCCACCTCCGATAAAAACACGGAATATTACCCACAAAATAGTGTATGAGAAGCAAGAGCTCTAAGTTCGGGTATGCAATAGCCAGAAGAAAAGAAGATAAATATAGAAAACACGAGGGACCGAGGACGATCGCTAACTCAATTTCCGTAAAGTGAAGATCGAACCCCAATAGTAGTGATAATACGATAGAAAAACAATGATAATATTAACAGCACCCGAGCCAACGAGACCGTTGCATTCACACAAAACCCAAAACTGAATGAACAAAGGTAAAAAAAAAATCCAACCCGTCTACCAAAAATCGATAACCTTCGGCACATAGGGCTGCAGCCCCGTATATTGAGTGTAAGGTATAAGTACTCTAAGATGTGATCGCTGGGATTGGAGATCAATTCTTGCATATGATAGTACTCCGTATCCATGCATCTACAACGTAGTATGACATCGTCTTTTTTGCAGGATACGAATATCTTCAAATCCAAATCGGTGCTAGCTCGGGGGTATGCTACCCCATTGGGATAGATCTTGAGAAGCGGCCGAATACGAGGTCTGGAGAAATGTGACCGGCGGGGTACCAATCAGAGGAATGGATCTGTAGTCTAAATTCCCTTAATATATGTCCCGTGCTTTTGAGTTGGTTCGTTTCGTCTATTCTTAGCACAGGGTCTGTAGCGATGGTTACCGGTGGCTACTTTCGGGGGTTGGGTGGTACCTGTCGATCGATGTGCGTGAGGTGCAAGTGCAGATGCATTTTTCGGTTATGAAAGTTTGGGGAGGGGTTGCTATCTTTAGGTATTGAAATGTTATGGAAGTGAGGTAATGATCTTTCCTTCATTGAAGGTTTTGGAGTCAAAAGGCTGGATGGCTATAGTTCCGAATAACGAATAGGGACATTGCTTAACACACATACAGACACTCCAAGTCAAACTAACAGAAGATTTGATAAAATCGGGGTATATATATCAATATCGTTTGAGACAATTGCCTCCAGTTTGCAACTGCAACCGAGTATAAAAACCAAACCGAGCATTAAATCGGATACAAGATCACACCTCAACGCTCATGATCAGCCCCAAAAAAATAGAAAATAAGGTCAGAATATGTAAAAAAAGAGTCGAGTGGTGAAAACGAAGCACCCGCGTATAATGATGAAAAAAGCACATGTCCTCCGGGTCCAATTCCCAGTAGAACATAACTTGGTAGCCTCCGTATTTTCGGAAAATGAGAGAGGTTATATCCTCATCCTGGTACCCAATAGCCAGAATCCGACTGACCAACCCTGTTCAGGTGGTAGTCCAAATTTTCCCAATATTCCCCATTTTGGTATCTTTTTTTGGGGTATAGATAAATCAATATCATAGACCCAGCACAGTCTGAGAATCAAGTCCAAAGTGAAGCGGGAGCGGCCAAGCCCGGCATTTCAAACGGATGTGTCTGTGGATAGACCTCCATATTGAGACCGAGCGTGCCATCCGCGCGCGGCAAACCGGCGCACAGCGCATCACCATACGGCGGGGTGTAAGCCGCCGAATGAGAAATGGAAGCATGATGCGAATGGGCATGGCCGTGCCCCATATCCGAGAGACCGAGGTGTACGTCGTGATTGTCGAGAAGCTGTGGGGAGGGCGGATATAGAGAATGCGACGATGTGGCGGGTACGTAGCCATCTTGGATGGGGAAGGCAGAGTTGGCAATAGTGACGGCAGGAGGGGAATGCAGGGGCGGGGTATAAGCGGCATAAGAAGGTGATGCGGAGGCGGGCGAGGAAGAGGCGACGAGGGGATACTCGTGTAGATTATGGTGGAAAGGGCTAGGTGGGCCAGGGGAGTATTGGTCGACTGAGGAGCGGGGAGACCAGGGGAGGGGGAGGCGGCTGCGATAGCGGGCAACAATACCGCGGGGCAAGTCCATGAGTTCTAGGGCTAGACGCAGCTCGGTGTTGAAGGGGTCTGCGGCGTTGTGGGTGGCTATTATACGGTACATCTCTTCGATAGGACCGATGAATAAGGCGCCTAGGTATGCGCCGCCTAGCTCTGGGAAGAAGCGGTCGAGAGAGATGCCGACGGCGAAAAATTGGGCTAGGATTGGAAGGGCACTGATGTCTGATTCGCTACTTCGGAGCATGGAGGCTGGGTGCCAGAAGAGCCAGCGCCGGAGGGTTTGGATGCTTTCGAATGACTGTTCGGTTGTTTGGTTGGGGAAGTTATCACGGAATTTCTGTGTGAATTCGATGAGTTCTCCTAGGCGTTGAGAGTGCTCAAGATTGTGGGAAGTGCGTTTCCGTGTCATTCGGAGGGCCTGGATCGTTTGATCTAGATGTACCATGTCTTCGTCGAGGGGTTGGTAGACTCCGGCCATTGAAGCATCTGTTGTGCTCAGTGCTCGTTGGCTTTCTATCAACTGTGCAATGTCTGACTCTTGCTTCCAATATGGATGCATGGATTCTAGGACGCCAGAGATGCCGTGCTGCAAAGATGCCCAACTTTGACTGTTCTGGTGTCAGCTGGGGGATTTCTAGGGAGCTGACCTATCACACTCACTGGTCTGTCGCCTGCCATGATAAAAGAACAGAAGCCGCGAGGATTGCATCGCAGTTCTCCTTTGAGAAGGAGCCCAGAGCGGTCTGCAGTCCGTGGAGAGCCGTGACTCTGTGACGGAAAGCCAGCTGCTTAGTCTCCTGGTCTCGCGTAATAAAAGCAAGGTGAAATGCCGAAAAGCTCAAGATAGAGCTCATGACGAAGTCGCTTCCCAGCGAAATGGCCAGGAAACTATAGAATGTCCGTCAGCAAAGACCTCCGCAGTCAAATCTAGAGAGGACTCACTTGGGCATCTTCTGAGCCCACACAGTGCAACCACTCAGCCCTCGACGATGCAGATCAATCGAAAGCCCGATTATATGGTGAATCAGGCGCAAATCAGTTCGCGACAAGCCAGACCACCCAGATCGTGGGCACTGCAAGAGCTCTGGATACGGAGGCACGCCAGTGCGATGCCAATTATCTATTTCCATTTCGATCTCTGGTGAAATGAGGAGGTCGGGACCGCGTGGCGCGGGGGGACTACCACCTTGAGTGGCAGCCGCATCCTGGTAGTCACAGCGACAGTTGTGCTTGGTGCAATTGCGGCTAGATGGAATTAGTATGGTTATACTATTGTTCAGGTGTGGATTGAAGAACATACCATTGCGGGAAGGTCTCATCACATCGAATGTGTCTTCTCTTGCATGTTTTGCAACCATTACGGGATTTGGTGTGGCTCTTGCGTGGTGGGCCGCCGCCTGGACCGACCATTTTGGCTTTTGAAGACTGCGGAGAGATAACTAGGACTGGAGTCAAGGACTCCACAGGTGAATGTTGTGAAAGAGTTGATGATGGGCGCGTAAGCCCTGTAGTTATAGAGAAATGAGAACGTGACCTAATCCAACAATCTCCAAAAATAACTTTGGGGGCCGTTGAGGTTCGAAGAATAAGTTGAATTAAGCACGTGGAGAATACGAGCCTTGGGGATCTTAAAGTGAAGAGACTAAAAGGAGGTAAAAGAGAAAGTAGAGGAATAAAAAAAGGGAAGATAAAGATACTATTAACAGTTGGAAGTCAGATATGATCTGACTTATTTAAATTTCACTTTTTGTATTCTCACTTTCCGCTATTATTTTCTAGTTCTTTTTTTCATTTCCCAGTGACGATCGAGATTTTGAGCCTCTGGGTACAGGGGGGGGCCGTAAGCTAAAAAGGAAAAGTAAAAGAAAAACAGATAATAAAATAATAAAACGTGTAAAATATGTAAAATATGTAAAAATACCCAAGAAGATGTAAAAATAAGTGAAAATAAGTGAAAATAAGAAAGAAAAATAATAAATAAATAAATCCCAAAAAAGATCGTCTAATATAGCACTCGGTCATTTTAGGACCACATGGGTAGCTTATATAGCTGCCTTCATAGGTTAGCCTGTCCACTAGGCGCATGTGAGCCCATGTTCTCGAGCAGGGATACACTCTATATTGCACGGTTCCATGTAATGATTATTTTCTTTTTCTTGTAGACTGTTGGTAAGAACCATCTAGCCCTAACTTTAGAAGTATTTCTATGGTTCACGGAGTACATCCTATTGCTTATAGGAGATAATTATTAGAAGGCAAATCAAAAGAAAAGGTTCCATGGGCGAAATCAAGTTGATTCATATGTGCGTTCATTTTATTTTTGCTTTTTTTTCTTTCTCTTTTTCTTTTCCCAAATCTCATCCCGCGTTCCAGAGAACATAGTTCTAGCCAAGAGAATGTACATACGCAGGGGCCTATTAGAAGATGACCCCAGACTTCAAAAAGGATAACTAATATAGAACCATAATACAGGAAAACAGAGTAACCGATCGACCATTTTGCCTCGCAAGGCTTTCGATTTAGCGGACCCTGGATTGCGGGTCGCTGTCAAGGGACACCGTTAACCCCGTTGGGAAAGAAGAGGAGTCAATCATTGCGCTATCCTAGACGCGATCTCAGGCGCACTGGGAGTGGCTCTTCCATCCACTCTTCCACTTTCGCTAAGATTCAAGCTTAGCCTGACAGGCGGAAGTCGGCCGTTCCTACCCGCCTGTGAGTCAGATGGGAGATTAAACGCTGAACTCGGTAATCACAACCGAATATAGAACTCCAGAAAAAAAACCCCAGTCAACTGTACGGAATATAAGAGAGAAAAAGAAAAAAAGAATACCAAACTCTTACACCACTTGGAACCTGGGGATTGAAGGCAACGTGTGAATGTTTAGTCCGCAACCAGGGGTGTAAGACCAATCTCTCGGGATCACCGCATCCACAGCTCAAATTCTCTTTTTTTTCTTTTCTTTTTTTGCGCATCCCTTATCCTAACACCCTAGGGTGACTGACCTATTGCGATCGTTGCCCCAGGCCGGGACCACCCTATCTCCTTCTCCGGTGAAGTTACCACTGGGCTGGAACGTACAGCATAAGGAAACCATATCTAGTGAGCCTAAAAGTGTACAATACGACGCCAATAAGCCCAATAGGAACTGAACCCCTGGTGGTATAGTCTCCAGACATACAGGGATCGGAGAGAGCCGTGAGATCGGTTCCAACATATATTATTCAGAGGGATCATCCAAAAAACCAAAACCAAAAAGGAGAGCCCAGTGTACTTCGTGGAATGGGCTCATTCCCCCAGTGTCGGGGGCTGAATCCAGCACATAACGGGAAGTGTTGAAAGGCAAAAAGGGCTCTTCTCTTGGAATAGCATCATGCACTCTAGCCCAACTGGTATGTAATTTTAAAATCCAGTCAGCATCTGAGTATGTATATCTACCTCTGAATCTATAATGTGTTGTAGTGACTCCCCTGAAACTGTGTAATATGCAGATTGATGTGACAGCGTCAGATTGGGCTTGGAGACCACGTTTTCTGGGGATCAGACGTCAAACAAGACATGTGTCTAAAGTCGGTGTGTGCCACCTTCTGATCTGGACGGGAAATTCTGTCCTACCATATTTACGATGAACTGCAGTCCATGACGATGATTACTCTAAAAGGATTATTTAGCTCACACGTGGCACCATAGTCGCACAGAGATTCCGATTATGTCATTCCTACCTAACCTTCCAAGGAAGGTTCCATGTTTGACACGTTTGACACATTTGACAATACGCTGCCTTCCTTTCCAGGCCTTAATGGTTCTTGGCGACCCAAGGGGGCATGCTGTGCGGGTCACCGGAAATGTTCGGGCGGTATTTTCTCCGCAGATGTGAAGGAACACAAAATCAGATGTATCCAATCAACAACGATCAGTCTCGCTTGTCGCGACATCAGGCCTAACATGGTATAGATTGGGGGCCAAAAGTCCCGAGTGGATTGATTTTATTATCAACTTTATTCTTTTTGGTTTTTTTTTTTGGTTTCTTTTTTGGTCTAGCCTTTTTGCGTCAGAAAACCGCCGGAATTGACGGGAAGTGCTTAACATTTCAATATATAGTTTTACTCCTACCTCCGCGGGGTACCCTCTCTTTCCAACCTCAACTTCAAATATATGGCAATACTAATCTTGAAATCCCCCCGTGATCTTGAAACTGTCAGCCATGGTAAGCAGATCGATCCAGTAACCGTGGAATTCAAGTCAACCATTAGAGAAATAAGAATCATGGAGTCCCCAGTTCTCTACCGCTAAGTCAGAAACACAGCCCGTGGGAGTGCAGTACGCTAACCAACTTTATTCTGCCAAGACTTAGGTTATCCTAGACTTGTGTGGGGACTGGATGATTTTCTCTTGTAGATCACCCATGAACTATGCTGTACAATACTGGTCTAATGGTCTATTAGACCAGTAGACCAGTAGACCAGTAGACCAGTAGATCATCTGCAAGAATACACACTCTACATATTTACGTCTTTACACATTGACACATTGGCACATTTACTTTCATGTCTCTATGCACTGCAATCTAAAACATTTTGGATATGTAAATCTCAGCTCCTTAAAGATCAAGTTTTAAAATCTAGATTTAGAACTGGGAAACTCTATTATTTAGGGGAGAAGACATGCCAATGGGAAATAGAAAGATCGACGGCAATCTTGATTCTCCATACTCCATACATACCTAGTAAGTACCTACCATGGACTAGCCCTAGAGGGTATAACCATTCTTCTCAAATAGAGTCTTTAGCGTCAACTCTGTTTCCCAAGCCACCGCCATCGCATCACCTGTGTGATACTTATTGCCCGACTGCTGAAACTAAGGCCCGACACTTGATACGTGTGTGAGGCTGACACTTAGTCTGTGAGATCATTATGACCCTTCCCCTTGGGTAAAGATCACACTATCTTAGACAGACCGCCTAGCAGTCTAGCAAGGAATCTTACATTCCTCCGCATTTCTTACATGGGTGTGCTGTATAGAATCAACTTCTGCTCCAGGTGTCATAATTAGAACACTATGATGGCAGAGCCACCCGCCTCCGCGCTTCCAAATGGCCACAGTAGACATCTACAACATATCGATGTCATTAGAAGCAATAAATATATATTAGACACTCTTGCACATCAGATCCATTTACATTTCTTATTGGTTGATTTATTATACCTCACACGGGCTTGAATAGGTGCCCGTGATCTACGCCAAGATGGGTTTCCACAGATCATCCAAGGGCATCGATCTCAAGGATAAGCATATCATTACTGCGTACTGCCAGCGACCCTCCGGGCAATCTAGATATTCAGAGCTAGATCTGAATGAGCTCCTCGGGGCAAACAAGGGTAAAATCCATACAAACTTTCTGTTCTATTCTCCGTAGTGTTCCCACGATTGCTGGCGTACTTCCAGCACCGCCGAGAGCAGACCGATTTTCTGTCCTTCCATATCTGACCTGAATCTACCTAGGTAACATTATCATGCTAATCTAGGACAATTGGCCTGGGGTTCCCACGACTTCTCGAAAAGTTTACGCGATGTTAGCTTGAAGCTAGAAGGCCCCAATAGCGAGCCCATGCTGCACGCACAACTCGATGACAGCGAAGGAAACATCCAAGACAGCCAGGTGAACCTGGAAGATTGCATTAAAAAAACGAGGATGGTCATCTGAGTTTCATGGAATGTTTCTAGTGGAGGATCAGGGTTTCTGTGGTTTATGTTTTACGTCTCTGAAATTGAGACTTAGAGAACGAAATAAAACGATTGGTTTTGACTGTTAGATTTTATAATTTTCGGAAAATATACAATGCAGGTAGGTCTCAGGTCTGAGGTCAGATGGCAGAGTATAATCAGACGTGGACAGTATAACACCACAGAGAATATTACGACTGCGGCTGAAAGTAACCCCAGACAAAGTTCACCGCTAGAGCAAATACCCTGAGAGCAAGCACTATATGTAAAACCCGAAACAAAAGCCCAGTTTAGGCCAAAGCAACAATCCCCCTGAAACCTGGAATTCTCACCGGAAGAGCAGTATGTAAGTCTTCAAATTCACCGGGACACAAGTCCACAATAGCCCCCAGTCATCCTATCTCTGCAGGCCGCAAAAGGCATAGCCCAGGTCCTCTTGAGCGAAAAGCGACCATAATCCGACACACGGCTTAGGGGCTCCAATAACGGCGCAATACTCAGGACTTGGAACCAGGCGCCCGGTACGCTACCTGTAGGTACATATTGCACCCTGCATCAACGCCTGTCATCGACACATGGCATTTTAATCACAGGGTGAGATAAGGTGGGGTCGATAGGATACACGGTGCGCCCGGGTTCGTGAAAAATAGTAGTTAGGGGAAAGGCTCGCGTCTTGGTATTTCGGGCGGTTTTTTGTCTGAGCGGCCAATCGGTGGGGGGAGGAAGGCGTTGGTTAGAACTTAGGGGCTTTCGGTGCCGACGAGTTAATTAGAACGCGCCAGTTAGGCGAGAATCGGGACTTTGCTTGGGTTTTATATTACTGGATCTCTTTCTATTTCTCTTTGCTGATAACCCGGTTATTTTACCTTACTATGAAGGATGGTGGGCTTGTGTTGAGAGATTAAGGCTTGAATGGGTTATGGCGGTTAGCAGGGGTTCGGTGATTTATGTGATATGTATGCATTTGCTGCTAGGTTATTAATGGCAGGTGACTACGGGATACTTGTCATGCATGCTGTCGGCTTCCCAAAAATAAATCTGTAGCTGTTAGGAGATTGCTAGGGCCTTGCTGATCTTAATCTTGCCTTACTTTTCCCCCGTCCACTACTGGTCCAGGATTTAGCAAGTCGATATTGGCATGTGTTATTGATTTCCTTGTGGGCAACATGCGCTGGCACTGGCACTGGCACGCGATCTACTAGAAATAGATAAGGTTGCTAAAGTAGAAGATTCTAGGTAACTGGTGGTATTTAGTTGGAGCATTGTTTGGTCTATATTAAGCCAACGGATATGGCGAATAAAGGGATTAAGGAAACGAGCTACTATCAAGGACAACCTTGGCAATCCCCAGTGATACCTCTTAGCAATTGTTACAATCTTACCAACTAAAAGATGTATGTTGTAGTCAGTGGGAATCTTTTTCGTACTATATATATATATACACCCTAAATACGGTGGAAGGAGACACCTAAGAGGGCACCAAAAAGAACGCTTCAACAACAAAAAGGACATGCCAAAACTCTATAGTTTAGGCTTTCAGAAACGTTGCTTGAGATCTTCATTGGAAACGAAGATCTATCTATCGAAACTATCTATCTAAAGGGGATATGGATATGCCCATGCAAAAAACCCCCAAAACCAGCGCTGAGAAGCAAAAAAAAAAAAAAAAAAAAAAAAAGCGCAACCTATGAGCCAACCTTGACTTGATGATGACTATGCACAATGAATGCAAAATAAGAATCAAGAAGAAAAGCAAAGTCAACGAGATAGAAATCATAAAGGGTCATGCGTGCCCATGTTGCAATCATGAGATGTAACGTAAAAAAACAGCTAAATCGCAGATGCTCCTTCCCATGATTTTGCCCCTTCCTTTCTCCCTCCTCTTTCTATTAACGTGAAATTCCGGCCGCTGACCCCCTATGTACTGATCCCCCCCAGGATCCCCCTCGCTTCTCTCCCCTCCAACCTAACTCCCGCCCGATTTGAGACAGGAATGAACATCAACCGACACCCCGGTAACTAAGGTCTAAGCAGAGACCAATAAGGTTCCCTATTTAGACCTGGTACACGGTGCGTAGTGTCTGGGCCACGGCCGGGGGTAGCTGGCCAAGGAAGTTGCTGAAGTCAGGGATCAAGGCCTTATATCCCTGGAGGACCTATATTTATAATGTTGATTAGTGGGATGTTACTAAGAACAAAAGGAAGATGATCTTACCTGCTGGAAGGAGACCTGGATATCCCGGTACTCTTCTTGTGCCAGAGAGCGGGCGGGGAACGAGGCAATTGCCTGGAAGTAGTCGAGCAGGCTCGACTCCATGGCCTGTGGGTTCTTCATCACCACCTGGTTGAACCCGAGGAAGGCGGAGGCCTTTTCACGCGTGAAATCAATCTTGTCCATTGACTTCAAGAAAGGTCCGGAACACTCGCTCAAATGGGGCGCAATCTGGTCCGCACAGCAGAATCCCAGTCGCCCCAACGCCATAGCGGCGTTTTCATTCACCGAATCGATGATTTCCTCGTTAATGATAATCGTAAAGAGCCCTTGGTACAGCTGCTCCGCATAGGGCGATAGTGGGGCATCCTTGTGGACGGCGATCTCGCCGCACGACCAGCAGGCGTTGTTCAAAACACTGAAGCCCGTATGACGATCGTCATCGCGAATCAGGTCCAAGTCAAGCTGCTTAATCAAAACTGGAGCAAGGCTGGGAATGAAGGGTTCCAAATGAGGGAAGATGCTGATGGCGCAGTCTCCCAGCAAAGCGTATGTTGATTGGCGGACTTCATAGTTTTCATCATTCATACAGTAGCGGAGGAGCTCGAAGAAAGACGGCTGTGAAGTACTCACAAGCTCGCCGCTCTTTTGTGGGTCGATAGCCTGAATGATTGCGCTAAGAAGGTCGATGCTAGTAACAAGGAAGTCCTTGTCTGGCTCATCAGCCGCGGGGTGTGTCGGTTGGATAGAAGCTTGCAAGTTTCCATAGATGATCTTCATGCAGCGACCGAAGAGAGGCGGCGCGAATTGGGCAAAGGCATCGCCATAGGCTGCAGAGATGTAGCCGAGGCACTCAAGCAACGGGAAGAGCTCTCGGGAATCGTCAGAAATGTAGTTATAGCGACCGATGAGGGCAGGCATCAAGATCTCGATTAGATGCGGCCTCGCCAGCTCGCTCATAACACATTCGGCGAGCGTTTGCACACAATCATAAAGAATGTACATGTTTCGGTCCTTGTACTTATTGAAGCACGCCACAAACTGGCGCAAGATAGGCTCACAGTAGGGTGCCAGGTTATCCTCCGACTTCTCCTCTAGGCTAGCGAACGCTGACGCGGCAGCTTCTTGAACCTTCTTGTTGTTGTCCAACATGCGATGAAGAATACCTTCCATCATGGGCTCAAAGAATTGAGCTTTCTGGGCTGGGTCGCGGAGATGGGCTGCCCAACCAGAATAACGGGCCAAGCACCAGCAAGTGATTTGTCGCACAACAGGCTGATCGTCATTGAGGAGTGAGATGAGGTAAGGGACCAATTCTGGGAGATGGGGAGTGATAGCATCCATACAGCCATCCGCCACTGCACCTAGTGTAAGAACAGCGGCCTCTCGGTTTGGCCACTGCTCATGGCGCAGAGTTTCCGTCAGATATGGGAGAAGGATTTCAAAGACGGGACCGTGGTAAACGGTAGAGAACACATCGAGCGCAGCAGCAGAGCACTTGCGCAAAGTCCAGTTGCCCGAGGGGTCATCTCCGAATTCTGAGTCCTCAATTTCACCCTCGCTTAAGTCATCCTCACCTTCCTCTATTTGTTGCTCGAGGGCGCGGGCGGATTCCGGTTGTTCGCCTGGCTTGGACATATTCAGACGATCACCCTTTGATTTGGCAAACTGTGGCTTTAAATCCTCGGCACGGTCCTCGGCGTCGGCATCATCTTGCTCGTCCATCAATCGAGCCACTTCATCCTCGTCATAGATCATGTTCTGCAAAAGAACCGGGATGATCTTGTGCATGTATGGAGCCAATTCGGCCTGCAATCGCTCTTGCTCTCCAGCACCAATCCAAAACTCGGCGGCGTCAAGTGCAAGCTCTGGGTCATCCTGAGATTGCTGCTGCATGATGATGTAGTTGACCAAGCCTTCCATATGCGGGGCCAACTTTTCCGGCGCAGTCTCCACGAGTTGGGAGAACGACTGGCACACCATTTGTCGGACTCTGGTGTTTTCGTCACCAGCAATTCTGAACAACTGAGAAAGAAATTGGTCGAGCGAGTCTATCAATGCCTGGGGTCTGAATGGCAAGAAAACGTGGATGGCGTTGAGAGAAGCGATCCGAATGCGTGAACTCTCGACCGAAATGAATTGCAGCAAGCTGGGGATGATGATATTCAGGGGACGTTGGCCCTGATAGTCGCGGTCCAGGACCTTGCGGTTGTCCTCACAGACCTTGTACAACGTATCCATTGCAGCTTCCCTAGCTGACATGGGGACATCCCCGTTGGTGTTGGCCACAGTAGTCAACAACTCATTGACAATCTCAGGCCAGGCCAAGAGGCCTCCGTGAAGCACCATTGCGGTGATAACGTTACCGGCAGCTCTCGAGACATTGCGGTCGGCGTCGCGTAGTGTAACTAGAGCCGCGGATTTGATGAAAGCCAAACTTTGAGGGGAGATCGTGCTGTAAGCAATAGCAATCTTCGTCTTCACGTTTACGGCGGCGGCAAATCGAACAGTAGGGTATTCATTCTCGTTAATTCCTGTCAGGGAAGCAGCCTGCGGGCTGGAAAAGATGTAGGTGATGTAATTGACGTAATCAGGGGAAGAGGTCGCTTGTGCAAGCATCTATTAAGAACAATTGAAGGTAAGTTTCCATTTTGGGGTAATGTATGTGCGGCAACCGCATTCGAGAGGAAGCTCAATAAGATAGGACCGAAAAAAAAAAGGGAACGACATTACCTGTTCAGCCTCTGCTCGAGCTGGAAGGTTAGTTCCATTGAGCGAGTCGCGAAGGTAGCGAGCCAGCTGCCTCAATGGCTCTTGCTGAGGTTGCCAATTCATCTTGTCCTAGTGAAGAGACTCGATGCGACAGAGGTAAGTCAAAAGTGCGAGTAGCACAGGAGCCCCGCCGAAAATGTGGGAACGGGCCCCTTCGTTTCCCCAGATCAAGGAAACAAGGCCGAAATCTCCGATCCGCTAAGGCAGATCTAGAAATGAGACGGGAAGTAATTGGCCGAAGCAATTTGCATGAAGGTCAGAATCAAATCAAGTTGAAGACAACCTCAGACTGAGGGGTGTGTATGTGCTGCGGGCAGAAAAAAAGGGACTGCTGAAGATGGTAGGCGGTCAGTCTCTTGGGAGTAGACTGGAAGTCCAAGAAGGCAAAGATGTGAAGAAAGGATAATTTGCATTTCACTGTATATTTGTCTGTAAAATATAAGCCTTATAAGAATGGGAGTGGATGGTGCTGGGTGTTGGGTGAAGTTGAAGTTGAAGCTGACGTTGGGGACAGGTAGAAAAGAAGTCACGATGGCAAGAACTCGCAGAGGCAGCACCGCAAAAATATGCCAAATATAAATGGGATTGACTTGGAATCTCTTATCTCTTGTGATCAGTTTATATACATATGTACATACATAACATACATTATATTGCTAGGCCTTTACCTGACTGTTATATGATAGACCCCATATGTATGTTGTAATGGTTTCAATTTCCCTCTCTAAGATACTAATACTATCATGTTCTTACACTTGAGAACCTTGGAATCCCGAATATGATGTCAAGGAATATAACTATTAACTACAAGGAGGCCTATTCATGTGCATGGCCTCCTCGCACTTTTGGCTTTGGATTTAGACTCTTTCAGCCACGGGAAAAGGCATGACTACGCAGGCTTATCTACATAGTAGTAGATGGGGCGAAGACCTTGTAACACCGCGTTGGGACCTAGACTCTCTAGTCTCTCTAGTTTGGATCTATATTATATGATAGAGAATGAACAGTCTCCTTCCCTGTCAGTATGTGAACATGTGAGTATTGATCGCTAGCTGTTATCTAGACCTTTTTATCCAACTCAGTAGACCCAACCACCCAATCCAGGCCGGGGTTTGGGTCGAAGACTCTGACCCAGTAAGTAGAGGTGTTAACACTTTTGCGCAGTGTATTGGAGTGCTAAACTTGAAACGGCAAAACCAACCCGATACAGTATGTCGCGGGTCTACCGTTTACAGGTCCAATCATGCCCAAACCATCTTCTTAAGATCATAGACCAGATATTCCAACCACCCAGTCCTCTTCTTAGCGTCCGCCAAAGAGATGATATCAGACTGTTCAACCAGAGAGACCGCCTCAACGTTGCGACCCTGGCCCGCAAGCATCGCACGCTCGATATCCAAACAGACTGAGCGAATCCGATCCATCTCCCGAATAGTCCCAGCGCTGGGCCCAAGCCGCGGACTAGCCACCGGGTTCGACAGCGGGAGGCCCTTGAATGCGACGAAGCGCGTCGTCGCACGCTTGCTACCCCGCAGCCAGGAAACGAGATCCCATTCACTGTTGGCGCTGGCGGTAGTCTCGAGCGTGCTGAGGTCGACATCGCTTTGTAGGGATCGGGTGTTCACACGGAGAGTGTTTGTGTCGCCGTCACGGTAGACTATGACGAGACCAACGTTGGTCGCCTCGTTGGCTTGGCTATCTGTCAATATAGATGTGATGTATGTGCCGTAGTGGATGCGCGAGATGGAGCGGAGGTCGATGCGCTCAAAGGACAGCACTTTGTCAGTCTCCCAGTCAAAGCGACAGCTGTAAACTGCGGCGTCGGTTAGGAGGAGGACTGATTCCTCAAAGGGCAGGGTGCGAAGGGTGTTAGGTTGACGGGGGGTCAGCATGGTCCAGCCGCCTAGGAATTCTTCAGAGGGGCTACTGATAACGATCTTGCAGCTTGTGTCAATGGCGTTCTGGCGGAGTTTCTGGACGGAGATTCCTGGATCGGTGGTCTGGAGCTGGATGGCGAACTCATCGAAAACGTGGGTTGAGACGTTGCCCAGGAGGTAGTCGATACAGGCTTGAGAGAAGAAGTCGTTTACGATGTTATTGTAGTAGCGGGAAAGTGTCAGTCCAAGATCGTTCAGGGCGCCTCTATAGTCTCGCTTGCGTGTACGGGTGTAATCACCCTTCAGGGCCGCGGTTGATGAATACTGCTTGGAGATCGCATCACCATTGTCTGCCCAGAGCGTATTGAACCATTGGGTGGAAGAATCACTCCCAATATCAATATCAATGCCTTCATGTTCCAGTTGACGCTCAAGAGCCCATTGGCCGAATGCACACTGGGCAACTCCAGTACGATCAAGGCAATCCATGCAATTGGTTCTGATGATTCCCTTTTGGGTCTGCAGGATATCGCTGTCTGCAACAATGGTGTAGCAGAACTCATTCAAAGTATCTTTCAGTCGGTCGACCAGGCGAGAAACATTTTCAAACTTCATGCCGCGGCACTCGCGGTGGAAGTCAAACCATTCAAGTTGCAATGGCTTACCATCGATCCCACCGGCGGCATTAAATGATTCAGTATATCGCTCATATTGCTCTCCTAGCTTCAATTCACCGGCCAGCTTGTCAATAAGAGAGACAGCCTGAACATCTCCATACCGTCGACTGAACTCTCGGAAGTGTCTACTGAATGCAAGGAGATTCGTTTCCGCAGAGTGATGGAGTACTGGAACTGGCTTCAAGGCATATGGTGACTGTGAGAAATAAAGGGGGATGGAGCCCCGAACTTGCAAATATGAGTAGGCAGGGTGAGACGGTGTCCATTCCGGAACGGAGAGAATCTGCTCCGTTTCGACTGTGTTGGCTGTGTTGCCCTCATCATCGACACCACGACGCAGGTAACGGAGACCTGGTCGCTTGACAGACCGTCGAGAAACGAGAGTCAGAAGATAGTCACGCTTGCTGGCATTAGTCTCAACAGCTTCGGCCTCGTGTTTTTCACCGATGATTCGGCCTTCTGCGAGTTCCACTGAGTCCATGGAAGATTGTTTTCTTTCAGCACCAGCGATTGTGAATTCTCGTTGGCCGACAAAGCCTTGAATCAATGGCAGAACAAAGCCATGAGCCCCGTGATCAATGAATTTGTTCATCAAATGTCTATTCCAAAAATACTGCTAACGAGTAAGCAAGCAATTCACATAAAACATACTACGAGCCCTCAGTTCGCACATACCAATGGATCCACAACTTTGTGAAGGGGAAGCTGATCTTTCCGAGCTTCTTGCATATGTAAAGGGCGTGTAAGATCATAATCATATGCAAAGAAAAAGTTGTGCGATGCAAACAAGAGTTTCGTATAGCGAAGCAGTTTCGGCAGCAATTCAGCAGCCTGGCTAGATTTAGGCCGATCAGGCTCACTCCGAGCCCCAGTCTCTTCAGATAGAGCTTCATTTACAGCTTCATGTTTTGCCTCGCTGGCATCATCCGAAGGAATGGAAGCTTCGTCAAAGGGAGACTCTGGCACATCCTGCTCTAGAGCTCCGGGCCCGGGCAAGCCCAGGTTTTTGCGCGACAGCCAATTGGCTGCGAACCTGCCGAAACGGACTTTCTTCGCAATCACATCTTCTGCAATACTGCCGACGCTGGTTCCGCGGGCATGAGATGTATCACGAGTAGGTGATGCGGGTACGCTGCCGATCTCCGCCTCCGCTTCGGCTCTGTCGGCTTCGTTATCGGGGAGATCGTCTTCGTCGGAGGACGATTCGATTGTGACTTCCTCCTGCGATGATTCTTTCCTGGCTTGTGTAATTGCATGGGAAGCATCTGCTTGGGACGAGATTGGAATAATCGCGACATTGGTTACGGCGTAGATCGGGCGGCCTTGGATCTGCGCTACTTGCTGGCGCTGTGTGATGGAAACGAGAAATGAGTATGAGGCGACAGATAAGAGACCTGCAGAAGCAATAATCCGGGATTAGTTTTTTTTTTAAGTTCAATTTCCACTCAGTTCATCAACATACCTATAAGACCGTAGGCCTCTAGGGCGTCCTTTCCGCCGAGGGGCTCCGAGGCGGAAACGGGCAACGCAGTGATTTTGTTCGTCTTATAGTCTATGCGGATGGATGAAGCCTCATTATTGGTACCAGCGGTATGCCGTGGCCCACTGGCCTGAGTATGCAGGATCAGGCCGTCGACTGCGGCGACGATGGCCAATTTGCGCAATAAAGCGGGCATCGCGCAGGTTCCCCGCGTTCGAAGGGAACAAGATCACACAGCCCTTCCAATGACGTCTATAGGCCCCTTACAGAGGTACATGTAGCCAAGGATAGGCAATAGAGAAATTTAAAGATGTAGAAATTGAAAAGGCAAGAATATCGGATGGGCATGTTCCATAAACAGCTGACCTGCAAATACATCATCGGCCCAGCCCCACCCAAATACATCGTCTATTCTGCAGAAATCCAACTTGGAACTATATACAAGCCTCTCGCCACGCCAGATCACCCATAGAGAAAAAAAAAAGAGAATGAAAATGAAAATGAAAAAAAGACGTCAAATCCCAACCATCCAGAGAAACCCAGAGTCATATCCAGTCGTTCATACAGGCATGTCCAGTGTCTGATGAGTTCGCCCAAGTTTCAATGCAACTCTGGCATTTTCGGGGAACAGTAAAAATACAAGTGGAGATCAAGCCCGTGGAAGGGAAGCTTGTAGTTGAGTGTGTAGAGAGGAAGGAGAATCATTTCAAAGACCTTGGTATAAGGCGAGCAGTGTAATCAGACCTTGTAAAACACCAGGATCAGATCTGACTGTTCCGCTTGGTGTGAATGGCAGTCTGTGTTTCGGTCTGCGGGAAAGTCGGACCTGGCTCCCCATCACTTGCTTCGGGCAAGGTGTTCATGCCGATTCCGTTCTCTACATCGTATGCGTGGATGAGGCCTTCGCGGTCGCTGTTTCCATTGAAATATGCACTCGAGGAGCTTCGGCGGGACTGCATTGAGCGACGGGTCTGGAAGCTCGCCATACCGTCTGTTGGCACTCCATCCTCGTCAAGTTTTGAATTCACCATGGTGTGTCCATCTGGGTCATGTCGCGAGAGGTTTAGGAGGTATACGCCGGTGAATATGATAAGGAATCCACAGAGTAGAGAGATGGTGTTGACGGCGTCGGTGGTGTTGAATCCCTTGAAAAGAATGAAGGAGGCACAGAGGGTCGCGGTTGTGAAGGTAACATAGTAAAGGGGGTTTACGCTGTTGACGGAATCATGTTAGCCTCCCCTCTTCACATTGTTTAATGTTTACACTTACATCGAAGTCGAGAAGGAGTTCAATGCTTTGTTGAAGTAGTTCATCTGCGTCAGAATGCAGAATCCGGTCACAATGGCAAAGACGTAGGTAGATGCGTGGACGAATTGGTTGTTGCCACCAATGGTCAATTTCACTGCAATACCAAAGGCCTTGACGGACATGACGGAAACCGATCCAACAGTGGAGCAAATCGAGATGTAGACGAGCGGGTTCTTTTTGCCATAGACGGGCGCAACCCGGTAGATCATTAGAGTCGAGAAGACCGCAACTGCGACACAGTAGAAAAGGAATCCTAGTCGCAAGGTCAGCAGTGTGTTTTGGGCGCCGGACAGCGATCAAGTATTCGTACCTGGCTGAACCGCATATCCGAGAATCTCATCGACAGTCTCCACCTGCTTGTCTGGAGGTGCATGGAGAACAATGACAACCGATCCCAGCAAGCACAGCGCACAGCCCAATTTTCCTAATACACCAAGTATCTCGTTGAGGAAGTATGAACTCAGGACCGCACTGTGTCACGTCAGCTATGAGATTATGCACGCCATCGAAGAGATCCCTACCCGATCAGAACACTCAGTGCACCTAGGGGTGTAACCAGGATGGCCGGCGCAAAGGCGTACGCAGCAAAGTTGGCGACTTCACCGAGGGCCACTATGAGCCTGTTAGCATCTCCGGATGTCAACACTGGCAATTAGGCTCCGTACGTGTCACTATACCACCCCACCACACGGGACTCTTCAAGTATGAGAATCCTTCACCTTCAAACCCATGTCGTTCGCAGGCGTGCATCAAGCCCTGTATCCAGACGCATTAGCGACTCCGCTCCGATAATGATCGCTTTGGACCGAATGGCTGCGGTGTTTGTCCAGCGCACCCGCCATCCAAGCATCCGTTTTCCGGTAATATTCGTGGCACACCAACCTTTTTAGTGATAACAAAACTCGTACCGATCGCCATGGTCGATACAATGGCTAAAATAAGCCCGACATATCTATAAAGGCGCAGCGCGCAACCATGTTAGTGCTGACCAGCTTGCCCTCGGGCAATTTAGAGAGAGAGTTGGGAGAGCCATACTTATCTGGAATCATTTTGACGTGATTTGTATCTTAGGAGCCGGGAGCTCCTACTGTCGAAAGACCTCCAGTGCCGGCAATGGATCGGGAAATGAGCGAGAGACTCGGGTGAGCGAAGGAAGGGGTGGTAATAGGCTAAGGACTGAGGACTAGGGGGGAAGCAAAGGGAGCAAATAAGGACAAAACAGAAAAACGAGCCAGCCCGAGATTTCTGATGAGTAAGGAGGATGTGAAGAAGCTTGGAAGATAGGTAAATGGCCAGAAGCCAGAAGCCAGAAGCGCAGAGAGTGATGTGGTGCCTGCGTGCGGTGGGGTTCCGTTTCAAGCCCGATCGGGGGACGCGTAAGAGAACAACGGGGCTAAAGGACTTGAGAGGCTTGGGAGACCTACCAAGTACCGAGGCGATTTGTGCTTTAGGTAATTTTTAATTTTAATGGTTCTTTTTTAGTCCAAAATTGTTTTCATATAAATATGCATAGATAATGTAGAGCTTGAAATAGAATAGGTGGCCCTAACTCTGGTATTTATGCACTACCTACTAAGTACATATTTACTAGGTACATCCTAATATACCATATATCACGAATTATGTATCGATATGTACTCCGATATGTACGGAGTACACATCTATTGTATTCACAGTTCGGGATACTTGTATACACTAGTAGATATCAAGTAGTACGATTGGTCTTGTTAAAATAAAAGCCAAATAAAGCCAAATGGACCCTGACATGACGCCAAGACCGGCGTTTCAGCTCCCTCCGAATGCGGCATGGGTTTCTATACTTAGCCTAGAATCCCCAGAGACTCCAATTTGGGTCCACTGCATGACATTGTCTTATGTGGCTGGGTTAGTACAAAATGAATATATAACATAAAACGTAGGTATTAAGTACAATATACCTATTACATATGTACCTGCAAGCATACATTTATTCTACAATACCCCCTCCCCACCATCCCCGGAATGTTTCTCCTGTGCCCCATAATATAAGCGAGATTATAAGGAGTTGGGCACTTCAAATCTGGGGGTATCGGGTCAGACATACATACCCATTCTTCTTGATTTATACAACTTAACAGGTAGAAGCTGAGACAGGTATCTCGGAAGTATTTAGATAACGTCCATCTGGAAAAGCATGTGGGCTAAAAATTCATTGGTAAAATACTACAAACACGTGGACTAACCCATCGCGCCGATACGCCAGATCCTAAAAGGAAAATGCATTGATAAAAAAAAAAGCCCAAACCGGCACCCATCAACACCGAACAAAGATTTTTGGGCCGAAAGCCGGCAGTGGTATCTTGAATCGCAATGGCAGGGGAAAGTAGAAGGACAAAATAAGAAAACGCAAGAATAGATGATGGGTAATTGAGTAATGTGTCAAGAGCACCCAGGGGTCGGTCCAGATGCGGGATGAAAAAGGAGAAAGCGGATGCCGCAATGGAGTTGAAGACGTGCGCATGCTTGGGGAAGGGGTCGAACATACCTGTTTATTGTTAGTAGTCAAACGAGACACTGCGTCCATGGATCGAGGTCGTTGCTGGCAAGTACGGTTATTAGTATTGGGGGGTAAGAGGTCGTGTGGAACGAGCCACCAAGGGTCAAATTCGCTGGACACCAGGCATGACGAATGGGAGAGATTGGAAAAAAAAGGACCCCAGGAGTTAAAAAAAAATCCCCGGGGTTGGAAACGTGGTTTACGAAGAGCGGCGACGTTTGGTGTCAGCGGTGGTTTCCACCAGGTCCCAGTCGTCCTCATCTTCGCGAGATCGTTTGGCAGACGAGCTCTGGATGGTTTGGGGGTCTGTCAAGGAAGGGTCTGTTCCAACCAGCTCTACAGCCTCCGATTCTTCAAAATGGGTGTCATAGTCGCCAAAATGGTTCTCGTCAAACTCGTGATCATCGGCACCCTCGTTATCTGCTGAAACAGGAGCATCGAGCTCATCCTCAGGCTCGTCGTAGTCTATGCCCTCGAAATGATCAAGGGTATCGTTTTCTGTATCTTTCGGGGGAGTCTGCATCAGGTCTACAGCGATTCCAAGCAAATCATCTGCGGGCTCTGGTGTTTGCTCCTTCTTGTCAGATGCATCATGCACGCCGCCGTCAACCGGCGGCACGGGCTGGTCATGGGAAGGGTGGTTGGTTTCATCCCGCAGGAGAATTTCTGAAACAACCTCATCTGTCGGCGGGGCATCTAACTCATCTGCGTCCTCTTCATCAAGGACAAACGGCTGATCGACTGGTTCTTGAGCATCAGCATCAGCATCAGCATCAGCACCAGCATCAGCATCAGCACCAGCATCAGCATCAGCACCAGCATATTCACCGCCAGTGATATCTTTTTGCAAGGCCTCTGAATCATCCACTGAGCCGATGTCTTCGTCCTCGTAATATTCCTCAACTCCCAGACCATCGTTCTCAAGGTCCTCTCCGTAATAGTTCTCGTTGTTTTGATCTCTACCGGCGTCCGCGGAAACGTCCAGAGGGGCATGCTGGGTATTCTCTTTGGTCTCGCTTGCGCCAGGCATTGCAGCTACTGTGGCAGTGGAATCACTTTGCCGGCCCTCAGAATCATAGTGTTCTTCGTTCGTATCAGTGTGGCCATGGTCGTCTTCTTGCTCTGGATCTTTTTCGATATGGCGAGACACATGGGAGCGATCTAACTCTTCGTTCTCGGGCTGCTCGGGCTGGACTAAATGAGATTCAGACTCAGATGCAGCCTCAGCACTCCGCTCACGAGAAGCAGATCTATCCTCATCCTGTGTATGCACAATCTCTGTTTGAGCGTCAGAGACGACTTCAGGCTGGACCTGAGACTGTTCGCTATCTAACGCCTGCTCTTCTCCGGGTGCTGGAGCCGTTTGCACTTCGGTGCTTGAAAGCTCTTTTTGGGCCTCATTGGTGTAGTAGACTTCGTCTTCGTGCTCCTCAGCCCCATGGGCGCCAAGATCATCATCGGAACCTGCCTCAGCTTCATCATATTCATCCCATGAATGAAGTTCGGAATGAAGTTCTGAAAGTTTCTTGCCCTCAATTGCAGCGTCATTAAGATCTGCGATCTCAGCCGGGAACGCACGCTTGGTGCTCAGTGTAAGATAAAGGGCGTCGGGCTCGGTGGTGCCATCATTACGACAAAGTCTAAGATAAAGATCTAGGATCTGATGCAACGTAACTTGAGAAGTATGAAATGAGTCCTGAGAAGATCTGTTAGTACGTTTGCCGATGGGAGATAATTGAAAAGGGACTTACCTCTGTCATTTGGATACCGAGCGTCTCAATATCGATGACCAGGACTTCATTTCCTGCCATTGTTTTTTGAAGCACCTGGCGCAGAGCCTTGAATATTTGATCAATATTTTCATAAGCTAGAGCTTCATCCTCAATGAAGAATGTATCTGCCACGTCTCCCTCAAGGGGAGGGAACAGAGCAATCTCGCAGTCCTGGTAGAGAATTTTGACTGGATGAACAGGCTCATCTATGTATGTGACCTGTTGGAGAGGTTCATCCTCATCTGCAACCTGGTTATTTTCCTCAGGCCCAGGCTGCGCCTCTGGCGCAGCGTCATCAGTGTGGGGATCTTCAATAGAATGTTTGATTTGGCTGGCCTCCGGGGCCTCGTTAGGAACTTGCGTTGCCTCAGTCTCTGACACAGAAGATTGTGATATCTCGTTAGCGTCTTCGACAAGCTCTGACTTTCCATTGTGACCGCCGGTTTCGGGACTGATGACGGTTTCGGATGGTTCCTCAGCAAGATCATCATCAACAGCCGTGCTTGGCTGAACTTGCGTGTCTGGACCCTCAACTCCAGAAGTCTTAATTTCATCTTGAACGGGTGCAAGTCCCATAGAGTCACTTGTGCCTTGAGGTGCTGCTTCGAGGGGTTCCACAGTTGTGACTGTGGCATCCTCCTTGATGGGGTTGGCAGCGTCTTCATTGTTACCCGCAGGTTCGAGATGAATGACGGGGCCGGCAATATTCATGTCTTCGCCCTGATCAGTCTCAATCATTTCTTCTTTGTATGGCTCCTCCTCAAATTGCACGTCGATATCGTTGTCTTCATCGGCGTAGTTGTCAGCGTCGATCATCGACCCTTCGGAGGGCCCATCGGCCATGTCGGCGTCGTAGATCGCGTCATTGTTGAATTCGTTAGGCTGAGAGATACTAGTGAATTCATCTGCACCCATCATATCACTGTCCATGTTCGAGACATGATCCTCCATGAGGTCGATGTCGATGTCAAAATCGTCAGCCTGCCCTTGATAGGGCGAGGCCATCTCCATAGAATCACCCGTAGCTTGGACTTCCATTATGGGGTATGCGATCAAAGGGGATGCAAGAAAACGCGTAGAGATGCGCTCTGGGGGTCGTGGGTAGTATTGAAAGTTCAGCAATGACGTTCCATAAACGCGGTTGAAATGAGGGCTGAAAATGAAAGAAAAAAAGATTCCTCGGCGATACTCAGAGCAAAATGCTACGAGTAATAGCAGGAGAATCGATGAACTGAGTGTTGGTGGAGTGTATTCAACGCGTGGGAAAAAGAGGAAGTGAAGAGAAAGTGTCTGGCCGACGACTAAGCGAAAGGAATGCACGGACCAACCGCCGCCGAAGTGAACAGAGTAGCTCCCTACCGCTGCCAACCATCAACAACAGGGCGTACGCTTCTAGTCAAACCTACGCTTCTCTACTCCTCTCTATACTCTTTTCTTTAATCACTCTTTTATTGCCATTTGTGTGCGCCTTTTGTGCTGTTTTCTCACCATGGTAAGCCCTTGTTCAATCCAATTCGCGGGGGAACTGGACTAATCAACACACACCAGGTCGTTCTCGCAGCGTCGATATGCACCCGCGGAGGTAAAGCGGTCCTCTCGCGCCAGTTCCGAGAGATCTCTCGGTCCCGAATTGAAGCCCTTCTCGCCTCCTTCCCCAAGCTGGCGGACTCCGGAACCCAGCATACCACTGTCGAGCAAGACAACGTGCGCTTCGTGTACCAGCCATTGGATGAGTTGTATATCGTGCTGATCACCAACCGTCAATCGAACATTCTCCAAGACATCGACAGTCTCCATCTCTTTGCGCAAGTCACCACCAGCATCTGTAAGAGCCTAGACGAGCGGGAGATTCTTCGCAATGCATTTGAGCTCCTGAGTGCGTTTGATGAATTGGTAACTATGGGATACCGGGAGAATCTTTCTCTCTCTCAAATCAAGACCTTCCTGGAAATGGAGAGTCACGAGGAGAGAATCCAGGAGATCATTGAGCGGGTATGTTGTGAAACCACACCGGTGGTTAGTTCATGGCTGACTTATATTGATAGAACAAAGAGTTGGAGGCAAGCGAGGAGCGCAAGAGGAAGGCGAAGCAGCTGGAAATGCAACGCAAAGAGGCTGCTCGCACAGGTCGTGCCGCCGCCCCAAGAACTCCATCCTATCCCGTCTACACACCCCCAGCGCGCCCCTCTGTGCCCGACACTTATGATTCATACGAGGCCGAGAAGAAACAGTCCTTTTCCAAGTACGTTGGGTTGATTTCTAATTTAACTATTCCGAGACTGCTGCTGACTGCGTGATAATTAGGCCCATGCCCATTCGCGGCAAGGGCATGCAACTGGGCAAGAAATCAAAGGCAACGGATATCTACGAGAAGGTCCGGGGTGATATGGGCCCCGAAATCGAAGAGGAGAGCCCATTGGTGGCTCCACAAGCCTCGGCCCCGGTGCACGACATTCCATCAGCCCGCGAGTCTCTCAATGCGGATCGGGAGCCCATCCAACTCACAATCGCCGAGACCATCTCAGCCACACTTACTCGGGAGGGAGCCTTGAAGTCTTTCGAGGTTAAGGGCGATATGCAGCTCCGTATCAGTGATCCCTCCCTCACCAAACTCCGACTCGACTGCCAGGCTATTCCCACACATGGCGCCCAGTTCCGCACCCACCCCAATGTCGACAAAGCTCTCTTCACCAACTCTTCAGTGATCCAACTGAAGGACACTACCAAGCGCTTCCCCGCCAACAACTCCATCGGCGTTCTCCGGTGGCGTGTTGCCAGCTCGGCTGACAATGCCGATATTCTCCCCATCACATTCACCGTTTGGGTAAACAAGGGCTCTGACTCTACTACCGTAACCGTGGAGTATGAGCTCACCGGCGACGACAGTCTCCGCGATGTGGTTGTCACTATTCCATATGGCACGACAGAGCCTGCTGTGTCTAGCTTTGATGCAGTCTACGAGGTCTCCGGTGACAGTCTGGACTGGAACCTGGGTGCTGTTGATGAGTCGAACGCCTCTGGCAGCTTTGAGTTCGAGGCGATCGACGCTGATGAGAATGAGTTCTTCCCGATGAGTGTCCGCTTCACAAAGACCAAGCCTTTCGTGGATGTCGACATCAACAGTGTTTCTCTGCTGGAGATGGAGGGTGAGGAGGTTGCATTCTCGAAGGATATTCGAAGTGTTGCGGAGAACTTCCTCATTGAGTAAAAATGGGCTTGGAGTACTACTGTATAGAGTTCCTAATGATGTTCGGATTGTGGTGTTCTTTAATTGCTTCCAAGATCGTGTTAAGCCAATCCCTGATTTGATTCTTTTTTGACTTCTTTTTACAACAGTAATAACCATCCTAAGTTATCACGGGTTGAAGGCCTGACAAACAAGGCCATTCCTAGAGCGAAGGTTATAATCATCCCAACGTAATAGAACGTCAGGGTTATGGGCTTGGCTCAAATTAACTCAATGAAGACCGGGCTTACACCAAGACGGGAGACGTTGGTGAGAATTGCCGTCAAACTTTTCCCCCCTTGGGGCTTATCATCCTCTTTCCAAATGAGGTGTCCTGGCCTGAATGCCCAACCAGGGACGAACCACTTTTAACGTCGGCGCCGCCACAGTCTAACGTCAGATTGACTTCGAGGCCCCCGGTCTGGGCCATCTGCACACTATTTACTATTATTTCCTACTTACGGTGGATTTAAATCTTCATATTCTTTCTACTAAAGATGGCTAATTCAAGACTGCGGAAGTTCAACGTTGTTCATGAGTTCTTTGGAATACAAGATTCAGCATTTCAAGAACAGCCCTGGGGCTGAAAGCGCTAGCGGTTGGATTTGCTGACTCTGCTTGGGTCGAAGCTTACATTCTCTACTTGAATCCTATATCACGACCCTTGGTCGCTGCATCGGAGTCCAGAGCTAGTCGGTACTAACAACCGAAAGCTGACCCTGTCAAAAGGATGGATCACCGGGGGAGGTAATCTGATGGTTAAGCCAATACTTCAGGCTCTCTAGAGTAATCAGATCCATTCAGGTCCACACTAGGCTATTTGGTTGATGGCAAATAGCGTGATCAATAACCAAAAGAAGGTATTTTGCTCATGAAAACGTTGAACTTTCGCCCCCATGCCCTACAAGGAGACTGAGGCAAACCTGCACACAGCCATTCCTCATTTACCGAACGGGTGGCCAATAGTGCGCGTTTACTCATTACCCTAAACGAGCATTGGATGTCATCACGGAGTATCTATCGGGCTTGACCAGCTCACGGTTCCCAACGGTGCCCCAAACCCGAGCCCTTCTTCCTTCATCCTTCCCCGGTCTATGCTTCTTATGGGTCAAATCCTGGGGTGTTTTATAAAATCCAATGACCTTCCTTCTCGTCTCACGCTATCGTATTGACTATTTGATTTGACAGATGTCACGGCAATAAGAAAAAGCTGATATTGTCATTCCAATATATACCAAAAGGTCTTCGGAACCTATACATTGCCCAAACTCGATTTACTCATCAATGTAAGTGAAGAATGGAGATCACGTAGTTACAAATTCCACTGACATTCAGTGAACAGCTTCAGTGGCCATATCTTTTGCGGTTCACCATGAGTAATATACCATTTCCCTCGTGGAATGATCAACAGAGCCTCTTCAAATTATCGTGCGCTGATGCAGACACGTGTAATCAGTTGTCCAGTGTGGTAAGTGTGAAATCATGATCGTTCCAAGCCAAGAAGTATTATCTGATAAAACATTTAAAGGATAACTCAGCTTCTCATCTTCAACGAGGCGAATCTGAAGTGGGCACCAAGAAAATGGCCATCCCGCGATTAGCAGAAGGAGCCGAATCTGCCTTCACCTCTCCTGGTAGGTTCCATCGTCGACACGTTCGTCGAGCATGCGAGTCTTGCAGACAGCGGAAGACGAAATGCACCGGAGATAAGTCCGGGTGCCGTAATTGTCGAGAGGCTGGAATCATCTGCTGTTATACCGATGGCAAAAGGGAGAAGTCCAAACGGTATGCAGAGTCAATATTAAAAAAGAAAGTGCGCCGCCATTATTGCAAAAGCTGACATCTATAATCAACTAAAAAGACAGTTGGCAAGCTTGTCCGCAAAGGTGCAGGCATATGAAGATGTCATTAGCAAGCTGAGCAATCGTTTTGGCGTGTCTGATGAGCAACTTGTAAACATTGCCCTGGCAGCGGTATGTAATTTAACCCACATCCGATAACTATGTTACCTAATACCAAATCAGGAATCGGCCCCCGAATTGGCATTCAACCCAGAAACATGCCTTGCAGCAGCTGGAGAACGAAGGATTTCATGGCATGCGGGTTCTGAGCCACCGCCCTCCCGAGCATCATCCGTTAGTCCCTTGGAATCCGGCGACCAGACAGAGGAGGACTTTAACAGAGATGAAACTGCACGAGCAACGGGTTTCATTGGAAAAAGCTCCGAGATTACTTGGCTCCAAAGGCTCAGCAAAGAGGTCAACAGTGAATGTGAGGCCTGGCCTGCAACTCTTCCCAACACAGACGATGATAACGGTCTACCCTCTCCAACTCTGACGCCTCGGCCGGAGAATCCAAGTGAGCCATGGGTAGTGGCTTCCAACTATTACCTTGATGACCTGGACATTCCAACTGCGGATCAGAGTGATATGTATGGAGTGCCATCACGGGAAATGGCAGGCAAAATGCTCAATGCCTACCTGACTTCGGTGCACCCATCCTTCCCAATCATTGGGGTTTCAACCTTTGTCCCCCAATTCCAGGTTTTTTTCAGTCAACCATCTCTCAAGCCAGGAAACAAATGGCTCGCCATACTCAACCTGATCTTTGCCATCGCGGCTAAATATGGGCAATTGACGAACTCGGACTGGAAGGAAGAGGATGATGACCACCAAATGTACTTCTCGAGGGCGCGGGCCTTGAGCTTGGAGGATCAGATTCTCCATCATCCTGACCTACAGCAGTTGCAGGTTGAGGGGCTTACTTCGTTCTATTTGATTGCGTCAGGGCATATCAATCGGTAAGTTAATTACCTACATGTCCTAACACTATATACTCACTACGTTGACTCATGCAGGGCCTGGAAACTTTCCGGAAGTGCAGTTCGAGGAGCACTAGCTCTTGGATTGCATTTGCGCAACGTGGGTGCGAGTATATCGGACACTTCTAAGGAAATACGATATCGGGTGTGGTGGTCATTGTATACACTGGATCATCTACTTACTATCATGACTGGGCGTCCCTCATGTGTTATTGACAGCTCTTGCACTACACCAATGCCTGTTCCTTTTGATGAGAGTGATTTCCAAAAAGACGAGGTGGCTCGGCTGATAGGCACAGCTGTCCTTCGTACATCGAGTGGTTCCGAGCGGATGCCCACCAACAACAGCGCGGAGGACCTGGAATCAGAAGCTGATTCTGATTCAAACGATTTGCCTGCCGAGGGAGAGACAAAAATGAGCCGAGCTGAGTATCTCAAGAGCCTTCCGCCTTGTACCTCACTTTACTTTTTGCAGTTGGCCTCCTTAACGAGCATTTCTAAGCGGATGACAGTGAAACTCTACAGCCCAGAAGCGTTGCAGTCCCCATGGGCAAGCACTGAATTTACTATCAAGAGCCTGATGCTTGAAATTGATTCATGGTTTATGAATCTCCCTGCTGCATACGATTTTACTTCGACACAGACATCTCAATGCCCCATTAGCCAGCGAATGGGACTCGCCTTTCTGTTTTACAGCACCAAAATCGGAATCACCCGGCCGTGCCTCTGTCGTTTGGATCAATCCCCGTCGGAGGAGGACAAGACTTACGAGTTCTGCAACAAGACTGCAGCGGAATGTATCGAGGCTGCATGCCACATGCTTACGCTATTCCCGGATACCCCAGACGCAGTACTGCTATACCGCATGTCGCCATGGTGGTGCACATTACATTATCTGATGCAGGCGGTTACTGTTCTTCTGCTCGAGTTGGCATTCCGGGCCCAGCACGTCCCGGAGAAAGCGACGATGGTCTCTAAAGCTGCAAAGAAAGCCCTGGACTGGCTGTCAACGCTATCCAAAACCAACATGGCGTCGGAAAGAGCCTGGAAACTCTGTGACGGATTTCTCCGCCGCTTGGCACCACATATTGGAATCAACGTGAACGATTTCCCTAGCACTGAAGAGTCAGACTTCCTCTTCGATGTCCCTGACACCGCAGACTCCCCTCCAGTAGCAGAAGAGCTAGCAACGGATGATGTCACATTTGACCCGTCCGCTACTATGCCTGCAGCAGTGGCTGTTGATGCTATCTCCGCCGAGCTGGACTCAATCGCTTGCTTCCCAATGGACCAATCCAACACTAGTCCTCTCGAGATGCCGGAATCCTACGGTCTCGAGGCGCCGGATCTACTCGATCAGTTCATCAAACAGGAGAAGGATCTCTCGGGTCGGAGCTCTTATGATGAATGTTTCCCCTATGACCCAGCCACCGGACAGATTACGGGTTCATTCTTCCCACCTGGACCGAATATGGAACTTGATATGGGGTACTTCTGGGGTGATCCAGTATGTTGAACGGTTAGCATCCTTGTAAGTGGATGGAACAACATGAAAAAAAAAAAGCAAATCAAAATGGATGCAGAATCAAATTGGAAAATATCTCTGCAGTTATCTGGATTCGGGTTCTTTTCTTCTGTCGCTTCATTTGCATGCCATCAAAAGAAAGAGAAAATTCTACACCTGTCTTCATATAGGCACTATAGAGAAAAGTGATTCTTGTTTCTCTGAACATCTCCCCCACTGCACTATCTACGAGTCGCAAATTCGATACACGAGTTTATTATCTCGTGGTAGCTGGTTATAAATTGCGTTGATTGACTTTAAATACTTCATGTCCATCCGCATCTGAAAAAATTAAAAATAAAAAACCAAAAAAGATTCTATGCTATGTACAATAATATATCTCACTACAATCGAAGTACATATACTCCCTGCATCCATAGAAGCTCTGATGTTAAGCTTGTCCCAGAACCAGATCTTCGAGACCCATGTATTCCGATGCCTGGATATATGGAGCCAGCCGGAATCCGCCCTTGAATATAAAATGTGAGGTCTAGACCGGTCGAAACCAATTCTATTCTTCTCATGCTCTTCGATCATTTTGTCGTAATTTCGGACTTGCCGCTAGGAAGGCAACGGATTTTGTCATGGTTCTCCAGTTGTGACGTGTGTACCTGCACGAGTCAAAATTGGAAACTGAACTTGGCAACTAGACATGTGCCCTCTTGTTTCCTCTCCTGTTGTGTCAGCTAGGGGTCGTCGCCACTAAAGAGTCTACTTAGCCTGAGGCCATGCATTGATAATACGCAGAGATATATTTGACAGCTTTTCTTTTCAATCGTTGAATACCAAGGCCCGGTTACATACTATCTCCGCCCCATGACCAGTTCCAGCGTACGAAATGATAGTTCTGGGCTGACTCGCTTATGATCACAACACAATCTAAAGCGGGTCATTCGTTGTCAAAAGACTTCTGGAGTTTCAGGCTCCATTCATTTCTCAAAAATGTCGAAGTCATAATATAGTAGGCTATATACCATGAAGTTGCAAATTAGCCCAGGCTCGTACAGAGGGAGCACCCCGTTGTTTCTAAAATGCATGGATTGCGGTATAAATAGTCTATTGGTTTATATATAGTGGTTGGAACATCAACCTGAGCCTGCCGCACTCCAATCCCTCCGAGCAGCAGTGAACAAAAGCCGCCCCAGTTCATCTTGGGGCGTGGAACGGGTGACTTGGTTTTTCGACGGGGCTGAAGGGTAGTACACAGCGGTGACTCTCGCAAAAGAAATGTCGACTATGTGTTTCTTTCGCGCGAAGTCTGCCCAAAGTGTCCATTTCGAGTGTCGAAGTGGGTCTGAAGGAACAGCAGTGTCCGAGACTGCGGGGGTGATACCAAGGAGACCGCGGTCATCCCAGATGAATTTCTCGATGCACTCCAAAGCGGGCATAATTCGGCGTCGCACACCGCAGCCAGTGTGAGATTCGTCGATTGAATAATCAGGATACTGTTTGATAGAGGCGATTATGGTTGTGATATCAGATGGCGGGCCTGGAGGTTGGTTGTTCTTGGATTCGCCGGCTGTGTGATTATCATTGTTGGGAGCTGAGTCGAAATCCGGGTCTATCAATGTTGATCCTAGAAAGATCGTTCTGGCGCGCATTGAGAAAAATCGGATCATCTGGCCAAGTTGGAAGAGGTCGCACTGACTGGCGTTGTTGAATCCGCCTCTGCATTGGAATTGGCGAGATTGAAAGAGTGTATGTGCAGACGCGGTGAATGCGGCGCCCAATGTTCTATGGTTTGATGTGGATCTTGCAGTGTCGGTTTCCTCCAGACCCCCATAGACTCGAAGAAAATGAGCCTGTAGGTCAGTGATGGTATTTAGAACATATTGGCGTCGACAATAGATTTCCTCTGCAGCGAGATGATTTAGCTAACGGTAACTAACTGGGATTCACTCTCCGGAAACCCACCTTCTAATCCATTTGGTAGGTATCTCCAACGTAAAGATTCTTCCTCGGGGGCATCTAGCCCGTTGGTCCAGAATTTAGAGCCCACAACCAGCAAGGTATGGGTCATGATTCTAGTAAGCCTTGAATCATTGAGGAAGGCAGATATGAAGATAATTTGTCGAATCCGATCTTCCTTTATTGATAACAAAGCTCCATTAAACCTGGCAAGGAGGGCAGGCTTTGACTTGCCATATAAATATCCAATCCTCTGTAGAACGTCCTGGACAACACGGGGAGAATTCAATGAATCGGCAAGTTCGATCATCCTCGCAACAAGTGATGTAGACTGGGTCTTCAACTCATTTTCAAACACAATCCTTTCGGTTTCATCTAAAGAATCAAGACATAGAATCTTCAGAAATAACTCGATGGCATCTTCTCCGCACATGCTAGTAGAGTGGACACTTGGGAGCCTGACTGTTGGTAGCGCATGCTGTGAGACTGCGTCTGGTATTTGGGTTTCGCTCCAAGCTTGCTTTTGGGCACTGAATTGCCTTCCCTCGGAGAACTTGGTGGGGTCCAGTAGTGCTTGGAAATATGGACTGTGGGAGGTAAGGTGCTCGCTTGCCACCCGCCATTTGCACCTGGTTGGTGACAATGAAGAGTCACCAGGAGCAATGTACTCGAGAATGAGGTCACCATTCGCAGAGATGACTCTAATGGGTGATTGCTCGTTATGGTTTTGGAAGTCATTTTGGCCAGAAGGCCCACTTTGGCCTGAGACTTTGGTTGGGTTCATGGTTGTTGAGTTCCCCGGAGGTCTCTGTAACTATGATATGGAGTGAAATTGTGGCTGTGGGGGTAAAACATTGGAAGTAAAATAATCAAGGGATTCTGTGCAAAGAATTGTGATATGTACTGTCGTAGTAAAGTACTTTTCAGTCTGAAGTGTGCAGTAATGGATGAGGTCAACTGCTTGGTAATCAAACACTAATCCGATTCCATGATGAGATTTGTAAAAATAAAGGTCGAATCGTAATGTATAGAGAGTCCAAGTGAAGATATAGTAGGATGTCACTTTCACTGTTGATATCCATGCCCACCTTGGCGCGGAGGCTTGGGATTTCCCACACTATGACTAAGAATGGGGCACGTGCCTGAAGCCTGATCATTCAGGCGAAATTGTTCCTTGACGGGATTTTTAAATTTATCATGCCTCGGGTTTCTAGATCGAGCACGTGCACACGTTAAACTAGCCATTTATCTGTTCATCAAATTCATTGGTATATGTATAAGACACTTTTAATGTAAATACCGACACGAGCGAGTCTTGGAAATATTGGCGGGTCGCAAAAAAAAGAAAAGAAAAAGAAAACCAGACGGGCGTAGAGCATACATACTCAACTCCAAAGTGGACAACCTTGGAAGACAAAGCCATCAAAACTCGCAAATGACCAGCGAGTATGCAGGACAATAAGCGCAATCTGCGTGACATTATACAATAATAACCACTGGGAAGTGCATGATCTTGGGGCCCATTCGCTTTGCAGTTTCATGCTCCTGTCGGTTCTGTTCTCGGAGAGCTACCGCTTGCCTGAGTACATAGTATAGGTATTGCGCAGTGTATGGAGTTTCACAGTCAGGACCACATGGTGTGATTCCATCAGGCTCGAAGGTAGGATCAAACTCAAAGCCGAGACTAAGAAGAGGTGATACAAGAGAGAATACACCGAGTGATTTTCGAACTTCATTGAGGTAAGGCAAGGTGGCGAGTTTGGTGGCACTGAGGCCTAGTTGGGGGCTCCCGTTGCCATCGAATAATGCCAATTCAAAAATATCGTTTCCTCGGTGATTCACGAAAAAGGGCTCTTCCGTTGCGAATCCGATGACAAAGTCGGAGTTTGCACATGCGGCGACTATCGTACTCTGACGGAATTCCGGGGTAAATGCGGTGTCAATGGTGCCGGGTAGACAGAGTGCAACACTGCGGGCCAGTTGCGGGGGCGTTGGGACACCGTCATCTGTGTGAAGATGCGCGTGTAAAGTCACAGACTCAGTCGTGACCGAAATGGTGGACGATTTCCGTAGTGCCGATCCCATACTATTCGGACTGAATTCTTTCCAACCGTTGCTTGTTTCCGTGGAGGGGGTGGCGATTTCCACTTCCTCGCCCGACGAGTAGTTATTTATTTCGGCAGAGATCTCGGTTTGGATTGTCTTTGCGGTTGTCGCAACTGCCTCGCGGGCCGCCAATCTCAAGGTTGGGATCAGTATATCATTTTCTTGTTGGTCCACTGGGGCTGCGGGCGCCCAAGAGGTGGCCAGGTTGGACCACGTCGCCGTCCTCAATGGTCCACTAGTGTATGACTTCTTGATCAAGTCTGCCAAAGCCTGCCTTGTTTCCAACGGCGCATCCGCTCTGCCCATGAAATTTACTAGAGGGTTCAGGATCTTGCTTCCTTCCCACAGGAGAAATCTATGTTTCCTGGACAAATACTGAAGTTGTTCGATAGTATCGCTGGACCAGTCGTCGATGACATCGGCCGGAATTTGTAATATGGCGATGTACGGGCCGATATCTGCAGCCAGCCGTATGAGTGAAGCCGAGTCAATGTGATTGACAGATGCGTGGGCGACCACGGGCTGCCCATAAGGAAGTGTCTTTTTGGTTGCCGCTAAAGTCTGCAGGTAGGCCAAAATTGGGTTCTCGGGGGACCAGTCCCCTGCGGTCGACATTGTGGGTCGTGGAGGAAGGGGAGTGAGCATGGAAGGGTATATGGGTATAATGGAAAAGAGAAGAGTACAAGTACAAAAGAGATGAGAAAAGAGAAGGTAGAGAATGTGGGAAGGAAGAGGGGCTGAAATCTCCACTACTAACTAGTGTGATGTCTAATCCCTGCTTCAAATTGGAATTGACCATGCAGAGACCGATAAATAAGCCATAATAGCGTTGGAAGTAATCGCTCCGGCCATAGCCCCGCGTGCCGCGTAGGATAACACTAAACTCTCAGTGGAGACATAGGCCGAGAGCCGGGCGCTACAGAGATTGTCTTACACTGCTACTGAATATAAGTACGGAGTACGGAGAATGTACTCGATATGTACTAGTATGGTGTACTTTGTATAGATGCTAGGGTGGCCTTTGGCTTAACAGATCTTTCCCCTCTGGAGGATCTCGGGTTTCGTTTCTACCCGAAGGTTCAAACTTTCTGTTCCTGTCAGGCTGAGGTGCTTATGGGGCTCGTCTCCATTAATGGAGTCAATATGGGGTCCGACTGCGGATTTTCATGTTTATATTAAACCGATCGACCGGGGTGGCAAACGAGAAACCAGTCTGATAAATGGGCCCCCCAAACCTTGGAATCAGGAAAGATTCCTGAGAAACCCGTCGAAGGAGCTAGCAGCTTAGGCTGAGCCGATTGAGCGGTTTTAGCAGTTTAACCTGATAAATCTAGCCTGTTTGGGTATAGTCCGCGTATCTATTCCTATTTAGGTATAGCCTATGTGATGAGTCTCGCTAACTTTATTTGGCTAGTCATAAATGATCTGCTCATAGCCCGACAGGTACCCGTGGACCTGTTCGCAGTACTTTGTATGTTCAATGTTTACATGTACTCCGTACTCAGTAGAAGCTACCTAGATACATCCATCGACGGTGACTAGCACTTCATAGTCTCTTATTTTAATATTCATTCCTCCCCACGCTTCCTTTTCACCATCGGCCGCTATTGATCTACCAACTTAACCTTTATCATCTTAGGAGGCTATACTTTTGACTACTTCAATGGCATTGATTTTTGTTCCTTTTGTCAAGATCTCCTACACCAAGATGGGCTTTGATATAGGGTTTGCCACTACCGCTGTTACCTTACCTTTGTTTTTTGCCTCCTTTTAGTAGTTTTGGCCTATTTTTAGCTCTTACAGACCTATATTAGGCAGCTTCTTGGTGGCGAATGGTCTCCATCTTCAGCAACCTAAGATCATATCTTCCTAGTTACTCTCTTCCTATATATAGATGGTTCTAAGTTTATCAATATTTTTGAGGTCTCTAGAATATAGCCACATTCAGAACCATCAAAATTTTATGCCACACCTGTAGGCACTCCCCTATTAGTTACACTCAAATTCAATGCTTGGTCCAGGAAACACCAGTCTGTTAGGAGAAATGAAATGGAATTTAGATACATCTCATTTATTGGTGTTATCAAATTTCCATTTCAACACAAATACGGGGGTAGCTACTCAGTACATACTCCAATCCGTTGTCTTTTTTAATTCAATCTCAAACCTCAGGTGAACCCACTCCACTCACTGGTTTTTGACTAGGCTTTCAATTTTGGACGAGGTTGGATGTGGCTATGCAACCCAATTCGCTAGCTTTTGCCATTGTCTCTATAGATATGATAGACCAGAATGCTTCAATTTCAGGTCGATTTGAATTTGGATTACATTTTGCTATGCTTCATTACATGGCATAACTTGATTTGGCAAACAATGCTGTACATTTTGATGATTCTGGCTTCGTGTTTCCTGATCTTCTTTGCATGTCGGACTCGCAACAACACAAACTCCTGCTTTTTATACCCCTATCTTACCAGTCTGCTGCCTAGGGTACACGGTCAACCTAAGCACGAAAACAGCGCTCAAATGCAAGCTTAACAGGACACTGGGGGATTAATACAAAATAAGGGCAAATAATAATGGAGCTTAGCAGCTGAGCTAAGCCTGGACCGCGATTTCCCCCAATTTCCAGCGCCTCATCGATGCGGCTAATATATAAAAGCCCCACCGAGAGGACATCCATCAAATATAGTTATGTGCATAACCTTAGAACTAACACCCAAAAGCTAGTCACCTTGCAGTATCAAAATTAAATAAGGAGTTACATAGGCTATCAATCCCAAATCCGATGTGGATCCTGTTTAAACTTGTGGCCTGATCCAATTGTAAGTCGAGGATTCGAAATTTTTCCAAGGCTCCGGGAGCGGGCGGATCCCTGGTTCTCGTTTTTTTGGTGTCACGCCACGCCTCCCCTGATTAATTCTTATTATTGCCGCTTCGCCTCCCGGATTTTCATCTCCCATCCTATCTGATTTTCCCTATTTTCCCTATCCTTTCTATTCTCCCTATTCTACTTCTCCATCACCTTTCCGCCAACATGCCCGGGAGAGTTCTGCCGACGTTTACCTCCGCCGAAGTCCAATCTCACAACAACGCCAAGTCATGCTACATCACCTTGGGGTCTAACGTTTACGATGTCACCGATTTCGTCGATGCGCACCCCGGTGGTGGTGATCTGATCCTGGAGTATGCCGGCAAGGATGTGACAGATATTCTGAAGGATGAGATCTCCCACGAACACACCGATGCGGCCTATGAAATCCTGGACGAGTACCACATTGGATTTGTCTCCGATGCCTCCACGCCTGGCAAAACTACGTCAACAACAACTGTCACCGAGACAGTGACTGAAACCGACTCTGGTCCCGTCTACAAAACCACTGGAATGTCGCGGGAGGAGGATTTGTCGATGGACACCGACTATAGCCAGGACTTCAAAACCCACAAGTTCCTGGACTTGAACAAGCCACTTCTGATGCAGCTGTGGAACAGCAACTTCTCCAAAGAATTCTACTTGGAGCAGATTCATCGGCCCCGTCACTACCGGGGAGGGGAGTCCGCTCCTTTGTTTGGCAACTTCCTGGAGCCTCTCAGCAAGACCGCGTGGTATGTCGTGCCAACCATCTGGTTGCCATGTGTTGCCTACGGAATTACTGTGGGAGCTACCGGTCTAGGTAGCTCTACTGCTGCTGCCTCCTACTTCACTGGCGGCGTGTGCCTCTGGACCCTCATTGAGTATCTGATGCACCGATTCCTCTTCCACATTGACCACTGGCTTCCGGACAACCGTGTCGGTCTTACTCTGCACTTCCTGCTCCACGGTATCCACCACTATCTCCCGATGGATAAGTATCGTCTTGTTATGCCACCGACACTGTTCGTGGTTCTGGCTGCTCCTTTCTGGAAGCTGGCACACGCGGTCTTCTATTACAACTGGTACGCGGCCGCATCGGTATTCTGTGGCGGCGTCTTTGGGTATATCTGCTATGATCTCACACATTACTTCCTGCACCACCGCAGGTAAGTTGAACCTTATCTCTGATACAATGAATCCATGCTAACATCGATCTAGTCTCCCTTCGTACTACCAGGAGCTCAAGAAGTACCACCTCCAACACCATTTCGCCGATTTCGAGAATGGCTTTGGCGTGACTAGTCGATTCTGGGATCGAGTCTTCGGCACCGAATTGGTTGCCCCAGCCCCAAAGGGCGTGAAGGCTCAGTGAGCACAATGAATTCAAGCATTAATATAGGGCTGTTACTAGTCCTCAAGTCACGATTTAACGCCGAGTACGATCGAGTCACTATTCTTCAGTACTCTCCGAGTACATTGGCTACTGTGGAGTCTCTGGTTGGTCCCAGGGGTCTACTTCTTGTACAGTATACCTCGTCATGTCATCTCTTGTCATTGTGCTAGATGCAAGGCGGAGTTGAATTTTTTTTTAACAAGCATCACTTATCAGTGTATATGACCGTTAATCATAATGCAAGAAAATAATATCTATATCTTCATGCTATCTACTCCCTGCTAGACAGTCGTTTCCACAGTTGCTTGGATGAACTTTTGCCTACTCATTCTAGGCGTAAATAAGTTGGCATTTGTCACCATTTTAGATTGCTCAGGACAGATGATCTGAAAGAAAAGGCAACTAGAGCGTCGGACAGACAGGGGGAAGAGCCAGACGAAAGAAAATGCAGATCCTCTCAAAACTAATATATTCTTCTATGTAAGTAACTATAGAAGTAAGGTAGATTTACCCAATATTAAGGTTGCAAGTTCAAGTTCAGTAGGGTCTCGGCAGAGTGTTTTTGCCTGAGGTTAAAACTCAGTTTGATCCCCGGCCTACCCAAGGCCGCAAGAAAATCTCCTCCGGATCGGCTTGATGTTTTTCCGATCCTCACCGCCTCGACCCTCTGGGCTTCCAGCCAAATTATTTATATTATGCCATCACTCAAGTGCCTACCTGGGTAATTATCTCACTCGAAAGCTGTCGCACGTGTGCACTTGAAAATAAGAGCCGGAACGCGCGTTGGAAACTAACGGAAGCTTCCGAGGTCCATCCCACTCATAAGGGTTCGAAAACCAACTCTGCGTCCCCTGCCGCCATCTGACCCCTACAAAGTGACAATATCCCCACCCCGATCAATACTTCTCTACCCCGATCAACGACAGGCTACCTACCTCCCAAAATGTCTGGACTTGATGTAGAGGCTCTCCTTGAGTCTACTGCGGCCGCCCCCGCCGAGGCCCCAACCACATCTGAAGGACGTGACGACCACTCCCGCGCGGACCCCAACGAGCGCCGTGATCGTTCCCGCGACAGACGCCGTCGCCGCGACCACAGCCGTGACCGCCGCCCTGATAAAGACATTGAGGGCGATGAAGTCATGAAAAGCGACACTGCTAGTGCTAACGGAAGCCTTAGAAGCCGAAAGAGGAGCAAGAGTCGCGAATCTGAGCGACGCCGTCCTCGCCGTGACCGTGACGACTACCGCTCCAGCGGTGACTTCTATCGTGGTGGAGGTCGCGCTCGTTCCCGCTCCCGTTCTCCATATGATGATCGCCACTACCGGCCCAATCGCCGCCAGCGTGAGGAAGAAAGACGCCCCCGCCGTGATGTTGACACCCGCCGTGGATCTCCCAGCCGCAAGTCTCCTGAGCTTAATGAGGATGAACGTGACAGGCGCACTATCTTTGTGCAGCAACTTGCTGCTCGTCTGAGAATCAAGGATCTGATTGCCTTCTTTGAAAAGGCCGGCCCCGTTAAGGATGCTCAAATCGTCAAGGATCGTGTTAGCGGTCGCTCCAAAGGGTATGTTTTCATGTGATCTCCTTACACGAGCACTTGCTAATAACTTTAGTGTCGGTTATGTCGAATTTAAAAACGAGGAGTCTGTTTCCGCTGCCATCCGACTCACCGGCCAGGTGCTCCTAGGAATTCCCATCATTGCGCAACTGACTGAAGCGGAGAAGAACCGCCAAGCTCGCAACCCCGAGGCTACTGCAGGCAATCAGCACACCGCACCATTCCACCGGCTCTATGTTGGTAACGTCCATTTCAGCATTACCGAAGACGATCTCACCAATGTTTTCGAACCATTCGGCGAGCTCGAGTTTGTTCAGTTACAAAAGGATGAAACCGGTAGAAGCAAAGGTTATGCCTTCGTCCAGTACGTCTTCCCTCCATATTCTTGGCACTTTCACCTACTAACTTGTCCAGATTCGCGAATCCTGAACAAGCTCGGGACGCTTTGGAAAAGATGAACGGATTTGAACTTGCTGGACGAGCTATTCGGGTTGGTCTCGGCAATGATAAGTTCACCCCCGATGCGCACGCCAATCGCCCCTCTGGTGCTGCATCTACAAACCAATCAAACTTCCAGGGTTCTTCGTTCTCCGGACAGGGAGGTCGTGGCGTTCAAGCCGGAGGTTCCAATAACTTTGACCGTGCTGGTGGCAGGGAAACCGAAAAGGGTGCCGGTGCTAGTGCACTTGACGACACGGATGTTGCTGGTGTGAACTTCAACAACTACTCTAGGGATGCGTTGATGAGGAAGCTTGCACGAACTGATGACCCCCAGCCTTCTGTCGACGACCGTCAGAAGTTCCTCCGACCCAAGACCGAAACTAAGCCGCTTCCCATCAATGTCAACATGGCTAGTCGATGTGTATTGCTTCGCAACATGTTTGATCCCGCCGAGTAAGTTTTCGTGAACTCCATCATGAGATAATGAACGCTAACTCGTATACAGAGAGACCGGTGAAGCCTGGGTCAAAGAACTTGAGGAGGACGTCCGCTCGGAGTGTGAGGAGAAATACGGGCACGTTGTTCACATTTCACTAGATGCCAGTTCCCAGGGAGATATCTACCTGAAGTTCGATCGCGTCCAAGGTGGCGAGAATGCCATCAAGGGCCTCAATGGCCGATACTTTGGCGGAAAGCAGATCACCGCCCAACCCGTTGTGGACGCCGTTTACAGCAGTCTCTTCTCCCGGACTAAGGCTATCTAGATGCTCATCCAGATGCTCATCCCCGAGCCCATCCGTTTTTTATTCGAACGAAATCTAACCTGGCACACTCTCTGAAGGCAGATCCCCCTAACGTCTTGCTTGGACTTAATGGACGGCTCTGCTACCCGGTAGGTGCCACTCTTTCAGCGTTGTTTTTGTTTTTTTACTTGTTCGGCCACTCCCGTGTGCCATTTATCTCTTCTCTCGTCCATTTCTGTGGGCGTCAGAAGTGGGCCTTGCTACCGATATGATCCGTTTTTATGAGCGTGATTTAGCATCTTGTTGCCCTCTTTAGTCTCTAATTGAGCTATGTCAAATATGAAGAACTTCGCCTTGTTTGTAGTTCACGTAGTCCCAGTGGAGCCCAAGGAGAGAGATATCCACTTCTTACCTAGTCTACATGCTCTCAACCACTCTCACATTAGTTGTAAAAGATCTTCCTGTGCATAACAGGCGTATGTAGTTTCAATTATATCGGTAAATAAATGCTTCCTTGTCAGTAAATGATGTACTCCGTAGTTAACTAACTAGTTATACATGCCTACATATATAGCCCTGAAGTGGAACCCGTACTGTAAAGAGCTAAATCCCACGGAAAGAATGTGCCGGCCCAAGTCTTCTTATCTGCCGACGCTCGGACCATATGTGTTCTCCCCACGCCCAGTCCCTTCAACCCTCCTTTCCTCCCTGCTATTTTCTTTATAATTCGATGGGCCAATGACTCTCCTTTCAGCGAGGCGAGTAACAGGCCGGGTCTGGACCTTGGCCGACTGTTACAGTATGTGCGACAAGAGTTGCCTGCTTATCTGCGGCCATGAAGATCCTTAAAAGCAACTAGCTAACCTTGGAAACCCAGGCTTCGCTCTCCTTCGTCGAGCGCGATGCTACAGTACCGAGTCTGTGCCGCCCGGTCATTCTACAGTTAGGAAGCGACCACAGTTCCGCGATTACTTTGTCACCCACCTGCCGTCATCTTCGCTTCATCCGGATCCCCGTGGACCGTCCTCGCCATTCCATAAGCTTCCTCGCTCCGCCTCTATACCTCACACCGGAGATACCCCACAATCCCCAGCTGCCTTCCAGTCTTTAATAGACCGTGACACAACAGTTGTCCGAATTCCACTCCGCAATGCGAAGCACCATTTCGGCGCCGTCACCTCCCGCGGAACCCGCCCCTCAAATGAAGACACGTACCAAGCTGGCGTCATCGACATCCCCGCCTTTGCGAAGCGAGCTCCAACTTCGGTAACGATTAGACGATCTAATAAAAACGATCCTTTGGCCCACCCCCGGGAGTCACGCGGTGCGGAAACAGCTAACGGAGACCCACAAGTCTTCTATTTCGGCGTCTTTGATGGCCATGGCGGATCCGAGTGTAGTTCGTTCCTGAGGGATTATCTGCACGAGTATATCCAAAATGCGGCATTTGATATCGAACTTCGGTCCAGTCTACGACCTGGTGCCGAAGTGCCACCCACCACTAGCGAACTACCTGTGATGCAAGAAGGTGACCGACGCAGAATCGGAGACCTAGAGAAATACCTTGTGCAGACCTGGAGACGGGTAGTTGGTGGCTACTTCAAAAGATTCAAGCCGCCGCATTTCGGCTACAATGGCACCGAGACCACCGACCCGAGTATTGAGAACCACATCTCCATCGAGGAAGTCGTGGAATACGCCTTCTTGCGTGCGGATCTAGACTTTGTCAACGCTCAAGCATCTAAACGAGACGATGATCTAGTCCGAGCTGAGAGACCTCTGAATGAAGATGAAATCTTTCACAGGCCCAGCATGACCCGAACTCCCCAGATCGGCGGAAGCGCCCGGTTCAAGGGTGGTAGCACCGGAAGTGTCGCGATGATCTCGACCCCGACGCCAACTCCCTTCTGGCACCCCATTGCCCCATCAAGTCTCCTAGTTGCCCATGTCGGCGACACCCGCATACTCCTCTGCTCAACAGAAACTGGCCAAGCCATCCCCATCACATCAAACCACCACCCCTCCTCTCCGATTGAGGCAACCCGACTCCGACGGTACGCCACAAGCTTTGTTACAGACTCCTTCGGCGAAGAACGCATGAGCGGGTTGGCCAACACGCGCGCTTTTGGCGATGTCCAGTCCAAGCGCATCGGAGTCTCTGCTGAGCCTGAACTTAAGCGCATAGAGCTTGGTCCGGCCGAGTTTTCGTTCTTGGTTCTGGTATCCGATGGCATCAGTGGGACGCTGCTTGACCAGGAGATTGTTGACATCGTCAAGGAATCCAAGACCCCGGAGCAGGGGGCGCGTGATGTAGTCAACTTTTCGACCGAGGTCACTAAGGAAGGTGACAATGCTACTTGTCTTGTTGTTCGCCTTGGTGGGTGGGAGCGTCGTCTCGAGGGCGGCGTTGGTAGTATGGGAACTAGGGAGTCTCGCGAATGGCGTCGACAGGATGCCACTGATCCGCGCAGGTCACGGACGTGAATGGGTTTCTTCCAAGGTTGTACTCCATATATTTGGGGGTTTATGTTCTGTACATATTTTTTTATGCCTCTAGGCTAGCCATATATAATTCAAATATCTATAAAAGCACATTATACATGATTATAATAGGTCACACCGAAATATAATTTGGATTTTTCAACTACATGTTTCAAGTCTCAGTTCTTATGTTTCAAAATATCACGATCATCTCCAGGTGGACCGCGTGGGGAAAGCTCAAATCCAAGGTTCCGAGTAACCCGCAAGGACATTCCACAATTTCCTTTCTTCTTTCATCCCTTCTTTTTTTTCATCTTCTTTCTTTTAATTTTATCATAACCTTGGAAGTCCTTGGAAGTTTCAAGTGCGTGTCAACAACGCTTATCTCCCCTTATCGTTGAAATTTCTCCTTGCAAAGTTCCCACCCTGGACGCCTCCTATCCTTATCCTGAGGGAATTCGCTTTATTCTTATCTCGCTGACACGGTGTGTTTTCCCTCTCTACATCTGCATGACAACCCGAAGCTGACACCACCTAGACCAACTATCCGGTATCCATACGTCCCCTACCTATAAGAAAAACAGTTTGCTAGTCACATCCCTTTCACATCACAATGAGCGCAAGGACACGACGACAAAAGGCTTCCCTTGCCGCTGAGGAGAGCGAAGATTCACCTAGCAATGGCTCCGTGTCGACACCTTCAAAGCGCGCCTCCTCCAAGAAGAGGGCCAGATCAGCCGCACGGGAAGAGAGCAAGGAGAGCAAGGAAAACATCTTCCTTTTCACTCCGAATCTTATCGGTAGGGTGCCCCGCTGATGTGGCTCTAAGCTTCAAGTTACCATATGGTTAACACGTTCTTAGGATATTCCCGGGTCTTTTTGACCTTCGCCTCCCTATATTACATGCCCCTCCACCCCCGGACCTGCTCCTTCCTCTACACGGTGTCCTGTCTGCTGGACGGTCTGGACGGTTATGCAGCAAGATACTTCAACCAATCCACCACCTTCGGTGCTGTGCTGGACATGGTGACCGACCGCTGCACTACCGCATGTCTCCTTGTCTTCCTGAGCTCCGCCTGGCCCCGATGGGCTATTCTCTTCCAGGGTCTCATCAGCTTGGACATGGCCAGTCACTACATGCACATGTACGCTACTCTAAGCATGGGCGGATCCAGCCAGAGCCATAAGAAGGTTGATCCTAGCCGTAGCTGGATTATGTACCAATACTACACCAGCAAGGTAAGATACCGCCGCAGCGAACTAATTGTGCCCGTCCACAAGCTTATCCGCAGTATTTCATTAGGTCGTTCTGTTCATCTGCTGTTCTGCCAATGAAGCCTTCTTTATCGGCCTTTACCTCCTGTCTTTCTCCTCGCCAACCCTATCCCCCTCGCTCCTACAGCCCGTCTCCGATTCCCAGCTGTCCTCCGCCCAGCCCGGAAACCCCGCCCACCCCGAGCCAGCCAGTCTCTTTGCCAGTCCCTGGAGCGCCGGTGCCCTCGAGATGGCGCGTGCAAACAAACTCGAGAGCACCTGGCCGTGGATCATCACAGGCATCTCGTTCCCCATCATGGCCTTCAAGCAGTTCGTCAACATTGTCCAGTTGGTGAACGCGAGCAAATGGCTTGCTGAGGGCGATCTCGCTGCCCGCCGAGCCAACCGCAAGAAGTAAAGGACTGGAAATACGTCAAAGTTGGACGGTAGCTAGTCAAATATTCCGGTTCCTTCCTTGTTATGCATGTCTTTGGAGCTACGGTCTGTGTTTTCAGGGATGTGCAAGTAGACAGCGCTAGGAGCTGTCCCTTCCTTCCTAGGGGAATGGTTGGACTGGTAGTTGGACCCTACTCATAAGCGTCTTGGACAGGAATGATGGCTTTTGGTGGCCAGGCATGGTCCGGATTCTGGGACCCTGTACAGTACACGCGGGTTGTGTTTTTCTTTTCTTTCTTTGACCATTTGTTCTTTCTTGCCCTTCTCGCTTTTCTTCCTGTCTGTTTACCCTTTTCTTCTCGCTTTTCGGGCTCTGTGTCTTCGGGCCTGGTTCTTCGATCTTGTCTCCTCTTTCCTCATTGCTTCTATCGGTCTTTCATCATTGTTACGCCGTCTTATACATCATTTAATGCATTGCTCTTGTATCTGACTCTAACTATGACTAGGTGAAAGACCTGGTCAATTATAGCCGTGGAATCTTGCTTCCGGTACTTGATATTGTTTGTTTCTTGTTGGTCTTTACCCATCAGAGACTTGTCCCTTTGATTTCAGCTATTGCGCTTTTTCAAGTCCTTATTTTGGGTCTAAGAACCTCCTCTTACATAGTATATAGGCGAAGAGTTGCCTGCCATAGTCTGCAGGCAGTAATGATAAGATGCACATTCTTATACCAATTCCTAAATTAGTTTAATAGGCCGACATGACAACTTCCTTTATTCCATCCTAAGGCTAAATTTTTATCTTTGGTGCAAGGATATCCTGGTCGATCGCTTCACGGCCACCTTCTGGCAAATAATTCAAGAGCGTGAGGTAGGTAGCGATTAATAATATTTGTATCAATTAAATAGTTTTTTTCCATTATATATCAACAACAGATTTCCCCAGTTATGAGTCTACACTCATACTGGTTCATTCTCTATAGTTGTCCGAATCAAGGCTTAATATGCTGTTTTCTTTTTCTTTCTATCATCATCTAGGTTTCTCAGTTAGACCGGTATATATATAACACGGGAGCTACTAGTCAAATTTCAGCTTGGGTTGACTTTACCATATTCTTTATATCCCATAAGTTCACTCAAGATCGTGTGTTCATAAAGCAAATCAATAATCGTTTTCTTAAAAATTTGAGGTGTTCATTTCTAAAATATCCTATAAGGTAGACAAGCTGTATGCATGGTTTCTTGTTCTTATTCCAGCATCTATGAATATAGATTGACTATAGATGACGAAATATGAACTGCATTACCATTAGAACGAGTTTTATACAAATAAGATGACAAAAATTCCAGATTTATGCATTCCAAAAATCACGAGCTGACGATCTCTGCATCGGGTTCGTACTCGTATCAATGCCGTTATTGAGCGCTGATAAAGTTGGAAGCGAGGATACAGCCCCTCTCAACAGGGCCTCTATACACAGTATTTTTAACTGTATCCCCAGTTTATGCACATTAATCGGATCTTGCGGGAAATTCTTGATGATTGATCCTCGCCACAATGCAGGTACTTATAACTCTGCATTTCCCCCACTGCAAAACCTGAGTGGTACTATATCCGGACAAACATATTGATCTTCGCTTCCCGCTTCCGATATCGATACTCAATATTCAATATGGGGGACCGCATCGAATACATACCCAGACACGTTGACACAGACCTCCGCTTTTGGAGACGCCGGGATGTCGACAGCAATGCCCAAGTCAATTTTGCCGAGGGTAAATCGGAGGATGATCTCAAGGAAATGGAGGTGCTGGCCGAGATGCATAAGGTAAACGTGCAGGATATCCGGGGACAGGAATCATCCTACACACTTGACAAGAACGGATTTGTATACCTGTCACATGAAATGCCCGAGCTTGATAAGTTCTCGGACGACGAGCATGTTAAGGATGCGATCATCCGGAAGACTGAAGAGTTAGTTTGCAAAATGTCAGTACTGATCCCAGAATACACATGTTTGTCTCGAGACGCTGAACGATGTGGCAGAACCGGTGCTACTAGGACCATCACATTTGCAAATCGAGTGCGATGCCTTGCAGAAGATGGATCCTTGCTCGCTAGCAACCGCGCCCCGGCGCACAGTGTGCACTCGGATTTCACAACTAGGGGTGCACTCCACCACCTGAAGACGCTTGTTCCGGACAAGCAGGAGCGTAACCGTCTCCTTGCTAACCGAGTCTTGATTATCAATGTTTGGCGGCCGTTGAAAACCATCCAAAGGGATCCCCTCGCGATTTGTGACTGGAGCTCCGTTAATATGCAAGACGAGGGTATTGCTACTCGTTTAACGTTGCCAAATGGGTGGAATGAACTCGGGCGATATGCGTTTAGTCCGAGTCAGAGATGGTATTATCTCAGCGGTCAACAGCCCAACGAACCTCTCATTTTCACCCAATTTGATAGCTCCAAAGTGGATGAAGGAGGCTTCACAGTACCACACAGTGCATTTGTTGACCCAGAATATAGTGATTCTGCTGCAAGGGAGAGTCTGGAAATCAAAATGTTTGCATTTGTTTAGTATATGTTTGTTTAGTTTGTTCTACTTGTCAACAGGGGAGTCAAAGGACCTCAGGAGAGCAGGGGACAGGGGACCTTGCAAGTTTCACCTGGGCAGAGACTTCAAGGGCTATATTTAGTGTCCTCACAGATCAGGCACTCCATTAATTATTAAATCAGAGCCAATAGTCAACCTTGGGAACATTCCTTTCAGCTCGGGAATCCGGGAAGCTGAAAGGAAAAAAAAATTATAAAATGAAATAAATGAGTCAGTTCTTTATTGCCTAGCTTGAAGGCATCTAAGAATTTTTTTTTTCTCCACGTTGAACACGTTGCACACGTGCGTTTGTTCGATGCAAGGTGTAAAAATTCAAATATCCCTTGCTACCCAAATTGCCTAGACCGGAGACTGACGAAGGCTCCGGAACCTTGCACCCGAATACCTTGGGGTGCAGGAATAGGGTGCAGGTATAGGGTGATTTAGGGTGTTTTAGGGTAAAGTCGGAAAGTCTTTGTTGCCTGATACGATCGTCATTCGGTCCGCACGGCACTATGAAGGAAATCCGGCATCGGCCCTTTTCCAATCACCTTATGACACGGTATGGAGTCTATGGAGTCGTCATTTGATGTTTCAATTTTCTTTTTGTTTCAATATTTTTTTTACGTCTTTTTTTTGTTTCAATATTTGGCAATTTCTTGCTCTGATGGCTCATAATGTCATAATATCATATTATTCGTGAGGCTCATTCCTCAGGCGAATCACCTCATTTACACAAAATAGCATAAAAAGTTTAATAATTACTCATTCTGGGGGTCCTCGAATGACGCGATGGTAAAGGAGGCACTTGACTCAAAAAAATATTAAAAAATATAAAAAAGATCACGCCTTTCAACCCAATTGGGTACTAGCGTAGGACCTTGTAGGACCTGGCGCCATTTTTTAAAGCCATAAGGTGATCCGAAAAAAGGTGATCAAAGATCTTCTCTCGGGATGGTCCCACCGAGTGGGTCTTGGCCATTTTTCTCCTTTAAGTGACTCACTTGGTAGTTACTCTATAAAGAGTCACCCCTGCTGCATATTAAATATTTTCTTCTCTCAGTACCTCATCTCGTCCTTTGGAGGTGATGGTCGCTCCCCTCTATATCAAAAGTTCTTTTATTTGAAATCTCTCTACTTCTGAGAATGGGCCAGAGGCATAACAGACGCCGCACTCGTCGTTCCAGCAATCGAAATATACCTCCCACTGTCCTCGCTCAACATCCAACCTCGCCCGTGGAAATCAAATCAACTATTCGGACACCTCAGAACAGCTTTTGTGCGCTTGTGTCTGCCGACAACTCTCCTGACGCATGCATCTCACGTGGATCTCCGGTAGCCACCCTCGCCCCATCATGGCACTATGGGTATACAGCCTGGCAGACCCGTGAACGCTCCTCGCGGCTGGAATCAAATGGGTTGGAAGAAGCACAGTGTCGTCTGTTCGGTGGAGAGCCGGGCGACGATGTGAGCCTCTGTTATCGAATGCTTGAGTACTTCGGTGGACTCGACTACATCGACTCGTGAGTATCAGTCTCGTTCCTGATTCACTTCCAAAACATCAATCCTGACATCGCTTTCAGAACGAGTGGCCATGCCCTTGGAGATTGAATGCCTGAAGTTTCCATCTGGAGACTTAACTGGATGGCTTGTTCCGTCATCCTTTTTTTTTTCCGGTCAACAAAAAAGACAAAACAACAAAAATGATTTTACGAATTTGCGACGTTTATGAATCCGCATTCGACAAATAAAACAAAAGAAAAAACGCCATCGAAAATAAAACGACAACGTGACGTCCTGCGTCTTCTGTCGCCCACTGCAAATGCGCCCACACCACATTGAAGTGGCAAGAACGCCAGATCACACGGATTATCCCGGGTCCCCGACTTGCAGCAATGAAGATGCCTCTCACGAGGTATCGGATTGGTCCCTCTTGACCCGGGCCGTGTGGATTCCGGTCCACTGATTCTATCGCACACATGAGAAAATGAGTCATAGGCATTTTCTGACTGATACTGCCTATGCTTTGTCTGGATTGGTTGAGTTTGCGTCCGACCTCGAGTTGTTGACGCTTGAACTCCTTTTCTGGGCGGACTGGGAAGGTCTTGGTTATCTTTGTTATGAGGGGAGAATTGTGTGCGATAGATCTGTTCTGTCAATACTCCTAAACTGAAAGGAAATGGTATTTAAGGCTGCAGCATGTGGTTTCGATTGGATATTCGATCATGACTGTAGCTCTTAGAGTGTATTTAATTAGTATATATGCAGCCTTGAGCTCATTCACCAAAAATTATGAACATATTTTGACCTCTGAAAAAAGAATCCATCAAAAGCTATCATGAATCATAAGACACGCGAACAATGCACAGTATACAACAGATGTAGTAAGTACTCCGTAGTATCTAACTGCCTAGCAGACATCAGATGTTTGTGGACCTCAGATCCGTGTCCTTTCACCGCCTACAACTCTCAGGTGAAACTGCCACGTATCGAGTATTATTTAAGGCAGGCGGTGAGTGGACCCTGCTTGAGGACACGGTCATCACCAGATCAGGAAGTGCGATATTGACTTCCCCTACATCACTCCTTTGTTTCTTGTGAGCCAGGCTTTTGGGCTCTAAATAGGCTCTTGTTTTATTCCAACAATCCCAACGCGTGCTCTCGACTGTCCAAAGTGGCTTCTGTCAACAGCCCTGTGCAACACGATCTTTAAATTCCGCGGCCAGCGGCCACCGCTGTCTGTACCCTGAACCCGCCGCAGGATGTCGTCAGACTACACCTATGATGAGCAGGTAAGGATGGGACTTGATCTAATAAAGACACAGTAATGCTAACGTTGGCTTCTAGGGCCAATTCTTCCCCTTCTTCATCCTCACTTTGACCGGCCTGGTCACTCTCCCTCTCACCTATAACCTCCTACGACCTAGCAAAGGTGAGCTTTGGCAAGACTGCACCAGCTATATCTCATAGGCCCTAACCGATTTATGTGATCTACAGAGCTTGAGAATACCGCTCCCCGCATCAAATCCGATTTCAAACCTAAACATGCGGACCTCATCGACGCGCAGAAGCGCAAGCGCCTGCGCAAAGAGCGCCGAATCAAGCGCATTATCACGGTCATCCTCGGATATGCCGTAATGGCATGGATGGTCTACTTGATCGTCGTCACTGCCAGGTCAGTAGTGAAGGCATACGACCCTTATGATATTTTGGGTGTCTCGAGGGTAAGTTATCCAGCTCGGCGCGTGCTCGCCCAATATGCGCAGAGGATTTTAATTAACTGTATTTCTACAAAAACAGAGCGCAGATGAGAAGGCTATCTCTAGGCATTACAAGCGCATGTCTTTGATCTACCACCCCGATAAAATTCGCCCCGACCCCGCCAAGAACGAGACCATCGAGATGCTCAACGAGCGCTTCGTGGAGCTCACCAAGGCTTATAAAGCTCTCACTGATGAGGAAGTGCGAAACAACTACCTCCAATTTGGTCACCCCGACGGCAAGCAGAGCTTTAGCATCGGTATTGCCCTTCCCAAGTTCATTGTCATGGATGGCAATGGCAAATACGTTTTGATGGTCTACGGTGCCCTTTTGGGCGTCCTTCTACCTTATATCGTCGGCAAGTGGTGGTATGGATCTCAGCGCTACACAAAGGAGCGGGTTCTTGTTGCCAGCGCCGGAAATATTTTCCGTGAGTACAAGGAAGATATTACCGAGGGTGGAATCATCAGCGCGTTGTCCTCTGGCGAGGAATTTAATGATATGCTCAAGGGCGCTCGGGCCGAGGCTGGCCTGGCCAAGCTCGAGAAGCGGGTGCTGGCAGATGATAACTCGTTCCTTACGGCCAAGGACCGTGAGGCGCTGAAGCAGTTGGATAGCTCCTCTCGTCGGAAGGCTTTGGCTTTGTTATGGGCCTATCTTGGCCGAATTGATCTTGGTGATGCCTCTTTGGATGCTGGTAAAAAAAAAAAAGTTCTCAACAATTGTTCTGAAACATATCACTGACTGAGCCTGTGCAGAAAAATATGAAGCGGCTCCTGTCGCCCTTGCTCTCACTGAAGCTTTCACTGCTATTTCTCTCGCATTTGGTAACCTTGGACCGATCGTCGGTGGCTTCAAAACGTCTCAGAACCTCATTCAGGCTGTGTCCCCGGGCTCATCACCACTACTGCAACTCCCCAACTTCACCGACGCTATTGTCAAGTCCATAGAGGGCGAAGGTGCTAAGGAGCATTTCACCGTTCAGAGATATATGGAACTGCCAGAGGCTCAACGACGCAGCCTTACTGTCGGTGCTGGTCTTCTCTCTGACAAGCAATACACCGATGCCGTCTCAGTTGCCAAGCAACTCCCTATGCTCCAACCTGAGCGGATCTTCTTCAAGGTTATGGGAGAAAAGGTGATCACGCCCAGCAGTCTGGTACAGTTGGTGGTCAAAGCCCGCTTCATCCCGCCAGGCAGCACATCTGTGCCGCCAGTGAACCCGATTGACCTGGAAGATATTGACCCCGACGAGGACGACCTGGAAGCCCTGATGGGTCGCAAGCCAGCCAAGAACCGCGCCACCAAGATGGAGGACGGCAAGAAGGTTGAGGCGAAGATTGAAACCATCCAGCCACCTCTGGCTCACGCACCGTACTTGGCGCGCGATCACTCCCCGCGTTGGAATATCTTCCTCGCAGATGGCAAGCAGGGAAAGATGGCCGTGCCACCGTTTACCTTCACGACATTCGACAAGCCAATCTTCGATGAGGCCGGCAAGCCCACCTTCAACGTCCAGACTCTCAAGATGCAGTTCCAGGCTCCCCCGCAGGTCGGCGACTTCACCTTCATCCTCCACATGATTTGTGACAGCTACCTGGGACTTGACAACATGGCTCAAATTACCCTGCACATTGACGACCCTGCCAAGGCAGCCGCTGTGGAAGAGGAAGACGACATCAGCGAGCCTGACGAGGGTAAGTCTTTCTCAGCTCCTACCCATTAGGTTATTTGTTTCTTTTACTGACCCACTCTCTTAGACTCAATCGCCGGTCAAATGCAGGCGATTAAGACAGGTCAAGCACCCAAGAAGAAGTCCAAGGATTCCGACGACTCCAGCGAGAGTGATACCGACGGCGACGCAGCCGATACCAGCGACACCGACACAGAGACGGAAGATGAGGATTGATTCCCCCTTTTCATGCATTGATTGATCGATTGTACTCACAGCTTGTGTGATGTGTATGTGTGACACTAGCCTTTGATCTGAACCCTGGACCTAGGCTTCGCCCTTGCCATGGGCTTAGGCCTACTGATGTCACTAAGGCGTTCTGGGAATTTTTTTTTTTGTCAAATTCTCTTATTCATCGGTAGCCACGGAGAGACTTGGGTATGGCGATGTGATTCAACTTCGTCCACGAACTCGTTCCTCTTCCGGGAAATGAGCTAGTGTAAGTCTAGGTCTTCCCGATTATCGCGGCACAGTGGTTAATCAACTGGATTACTTCCAGTCTGGTTTAAAATAGAATCTGGATTGAATAAATGTATTACTCTTCTTTGGCCAATTTTCTCACCCTACCTGTAAGAATAGTCGGCTCTGGAGTGTACCAACTCAAATCCCTATTTTTTTAGGCTACGCATCCCCGTGTATTTTTATTTGCTTGATCATTTATTACAAGACTAACCCCATGCTTGTTTCCATTCTTAGTATAAAAGACCCCGCAATAGAGCTTGGTAGATGAATCATGTACACGTTTGGGCGAGAAAGCAACTTCTAGGGGGAGCGCAGTCGCTAAGCCCAAATTTCCCATAATCCATTCCAAACACTTCCTCCAGATATCCCCAATCCCCATGAAATGATAGTCCAATTTTTGCCAGTAAGTGTGTTCCGATGATGTGTGCGTGATAAGACAGTGTGGTAGTTTGTTCCCTGGCCCCGTTTGGTGTCGGGCCAGGGAAAGCATTCGTTATTGTTGCTCTGGGATCTCTTCCAACGAAGTTAACTGCGGATACTTTCTGCCTCTACGACGGAAGAAGACTCGCTTAGCCCATTTCCAGGCTTCGACGCCGATGAAGAACAAGACAGCCTCGACTGCCACGATGCCCCATTCCCAGGTGATAGGCTTATGTTTGAAGACGACGTCGTTCAAAACGGGGATGTAGAGGATGGGGAACATAGTGATCCATCCGGCCATGATGGACCAGAAAAGGAACTTGTTTCGCCAGACGTCGTACATCCACTGGGTAAAGTATTTCTTGGATTTCGGTTGCATGCGGAAGAACGACCGGCGCAAGTTGACCATTTCCCAAGCCAGGAAAAGCGCAAACCAGGTCAAGCAGACGAATGTCGTGGCACGGGCTCGGAAGACTAGTTCGCAGTCTTTGATCTCTTCTGACCACTCCTGGTTGCAGCCACGCGCCAGGTTACCGTCGCCGAATCCCCACATGCGGATAGAAAATGCCGCCAGACAGAGCGCTGCGGTCCAGATACCGTACACCAGGATGTCGATAATCACCTCCCAGGTGAATATGCCTTGCTTACTCTGAGGTGGACGGTTCATGATGTCAGGGGCAGCCACCTCCATTCCAAGGCCCATATCGGGCATACCCGATGTAATCATAATGACCCAGAGAATCTCGACCGGTGACAGAGGGAAGACGGATTGATTATCAGCGTCTTTAAAAGCTAATCCGATGAGTAGGGTGCAAGCCTGAGCGATGTTCTCTGACAATAGATGAAGCACGAATTTTTGAATATTATCAAAGATACGACGACCTTCTTCGACAGCATTGAGAATCGATGCGAAGTTGTCATCCGTGAGAATGATATCAGATGCATCTTTAGCCACATCCGAACCTGCCTGTCCCATAGCGATACCAACATCCGCATGCTTAAGCGATGGAGAATCATTCACTCCGTCTCCGGTCATAGCTGCAAAGCGACCACGGCGATGAAGGGCGTCAATCATGCGCACCTTAGTCTGCGGAGCACAGCGTGCAATGACCAAAGGCAACGTCGGGAGCGAATCTACCTCTTCATCAGTGAGTTTATCGAACTGACCAGCAGTCATAACCATGGCGTCCGCGACATCAGCTGCCACTGCGTCGAAATTGGTAGGAAGGATTCCGACTTGCTGGGCAATCGCTTTGGCAGTGCCGGGGTGATCTCCAGTCACCATGTGGACAACGATACCAGCCCGGTAACAGGCCTGGATTGAGCCTGCCGTTTCGGGGCGCGGAGGATCATACAAACCGATCAGACCTAGGAAGCACAGATCATTCTCTACATCTTCACGATTCAGGTCGGCATCTTCGAGCAGTTGTGTCTGGGCAGTGTACGGTCGATGAGCCAGAGCCAAGACCCGAAGTCCTAGTTTGGCGAGTTCTTCCATGTTCTGTATGATCTTTTCGCGGTGGTCGTTGGTAATTGGCACGGGGGTAGATGAATCTTGGTCCCAGATGACAGAGGTGCATGAGTCTACGATGCGCTCGACCGCACCCTTGGTGAATACCATTGTCCGGGTCTCTTGTGGGGTGATTTTGCTGAAAATCACAGACATTTTCTTAACAGTTGAGTCGAATGGAAATTCAGCCTGTTGGTGCCACACTGTACCCTGACCCTTCTTGATCCAGCGGTCTCTGTTCCAGTTGAACCTCGATGCAAAGACATGAATGGCAATTTCTGTGGGCTCGCCTCTCGCGTTCCATTCGCCCTCTTCGGACTTGTACACGTGAGAGAGATTAGCCATCGAGGCGACGTCCAAGAAGTCTTCGAGCTGGCGGTTTCCCGAGACTAGGCTTTCTGCATTCTCCGTAGCGGTACTTTCTTTCTCATGATCCAATTGCGAAGGGGGCACAGGGGTGAAGGTGACATCTCCAACGGTAGGATTGAAAGGCTCGTTGGAGGGGCCGACGGAATATGTACCTCGAGATGGAATCCATGCCTTTTGGACAACCATCTTTCCCTGAGTTAACGTACCAGTCTTATCGGAACAAATATCAGTGACGGCACCGAGCGCCTCCAACGAGTCTAATTTGCGAACAATTACGTTCCGCTCAACCATGCGTTTGGTGCCCACTGCCATAGTGATAGTAAGCACGACCACCAGGCACGCCGGAATCATACTGATACCGGTTGCAACAGCATACATGATGACTTCGGTGTTGCTACTAAATTTGTTTGCAGCCATGCAAATGATGGCAAACACAACGGCAACCCCAAACAGTAGACATGCCAGCTTTGACAGCTTCCTCTGCAAGGGCGTCCCGATATTGACACCGAGGAATCGACCCACGGCATCTGCCCAGGTGAGACTCCAGGCCTGGACGTACCAACGTTTCTTGGTCTCACCATTGGGACCACGCTTGACCTGACGACGCTTACTGCCGCTAGCCCGTAATGCGAGTGCAATCGACCCGATTTCAGTGAACATGCCTGTACTGACAACCACACCACGCCCACGACCACGAGTGACGGTACTGGAACTATAGGCCATATTAAGGCGGTCTCCAGGGCCAGTATCCTCTTTGAACGTTGAGTCACATTCCTTCTGGACGGGAAGAGACTCGCCAGTCAGCAGAGCTTCGTCAGTCTCGAAGTTGACTGCTTCGACCAGGCTGATAATGTGTCAGTAAATTGGCTAACACCTGGACAACTTCCCCCAATCACTTTTAAAACACAGGTACAGTGACAGAAAACTCACCGAATATCCGCTGGGACGGTATCACCAGTCCTAAGCTCGACCATGTCACCCGGCACGATCTCCAACGACGGCACTGAGAATGTCTGTCCACCTCTCGAGACAGTTCCCGTCGGGGATGATAGCGAATGCAATGACTCCATGGTTTTTTCGGCAGCGTACTCCTGAAAGAATCCAACAATGATATTCAAGACAATGACAGCGCAGATTACTCCGCCCTCAATCCACGACTGAATTCCAAAGCTGACCGCCATAGCCAGGATCAATACCTGTATTGACAAACTGCATTAGATTTAACTTTTAACCAGTTTCACAATATCAAATATCAGAACTAGGAACAGTGGGCTCTTACTAGCATCATTGCGTTGGCCACCTGGCGCACGAGAATCTTGAGCACCGATACGCCTTCTCCTTCATCCAGTTTGTTGGGACCATATTGCTGTAGGCGACGGCTCGCTTCTTCGGGGGACAGACCTTCATCCAGCCCAGAACTAAGCTCCTTGATCACAGCTTCATAAGGTAGCGTGTGAGCCGGCTGGCTTAGTGGGCTACCACCCGAACCGGAGTCGGGTGGGAGGTCGTGTTTCTCGTCTGGCATTAGAGATTGTTCTCAGGTGAGGAGATATCTTGCGGTGATGACTATCGAGCTGTTTGTCCGTCTGACTCTCTTTTTCGGAGCAATCACTGTCCGGATAGTTGAACAAAAGAAAACTCTCTGTGCAAGAAGGGAGGTAGTTTTTTAAGTTCCAAGCGAGAGCTCAGAATCTGCTCGTGTGGACAACACAGGGTGGAGATGGCCCAGAGTCTTGGCCCATGACTTCCAAGATTTGATCCCCGGGTAGCCACGCACGTTGGGCGATTCATTGGAAGAGAAGGGGTGATGGCTATGCTGCCAAGATATCGGGCCAGCTATCTCGTATTTGATGGCCATCGGAGTCTGGTCAGGGCTCATCCAATGGTGGGGTGGATCGGGACCAAGAGTTACTACATATAGTATGTGCAAGCGTAGAATTGCCAAGATTGCCAAGATTCAGGGTGTTGTTGAGTATTCATAGCTTAGTTCACTTCCAAGGTCTTTGCTCTATCTGTGGCCGAGGAGTTTACCTCTTCAGAGAAGCAAAAAATCCGGGTGCTTCTTTCCTCCAGTTGTTTCGTCGACAAAATAAACGATTAGTGGGCATCAAAGCTCTATCACGGAAGTGGCAAATCTCCGCCGGCAGGAGCAACCCTTGGCGCCAAACCCTTGGCAGGCGGACTAAGCCGGGGGTTGAAGTGATTCAACAAGGATAGTTATGCTGGATAACCAGTTCATATCCTTAGCGAGGACTGTAATGGATCATCCGATGTATTTCTTTCCAGACCCCTTGGATATATATTTTGCCCACACTTATAGTAGTGCACAGACCACCCATCGCATTAGCTATGTATCAATCGCCCTGGGCAAGTAATCCATTATTGGCGTTCGTCACGCACATGAAACATAACTCAATATTCGAGCCCTGGAGCTGGTGGCACTATGATGCCATTATGATTTTCCTACCACAGTTTATTTTCTTGCATTCCTTTATAAATATATCCTAGATAGATTCTCAAATACAAAAACACTAGGGGTCCGCAGGCATAGCCAAGCTACACAGTATTCTCTCCGTGTGTGCTTTGTATCCCTCTATGTCTTGTAGACAAGAGAATAATAGGTGAGGAGAATTCCAAACTCACAACCTTGGAAAAAATACAAATCTCCACCAGAAATGACAGGGAGATATCATGATACAGTATTCACCTTGGTATGTATTTTATATGCAATGCCCTATGTCATTCCCTGTCCTATATCACACCACATCCCCGACTTCTATAATTACTATCTGTATAGTACATCTACGGAGATCCCGGTACTTGCACCGAAGTATATACACCAGGGTACACAAACAACCCCAAGGCGCATGTCCTCAAGTTCCACAGACAACTCTCCCCCACGCACCCCTAGTCACTAGTCACTAGTCACCAGTCCCTAGCCCGAATAGGAAATATGACACACGCACTTGCTATGATCTACGATCCGATCTGACCTGATCTGCGCGCTCCTAACCCTTTTTAGACCTCTACTGCGGCCGTCTTTCTTCCCTGGGTTGATGCTGGATTCATCTGTGTCAGGTCGTGCACGTATTGTACCACTGTATGACTTGGTGCGAGATCTAGATCTGGTGTGAGGCAGTTTTCGGGGTTTCTTGTGTTATCTTTGTTGGGGTTGGTTGGGTATACTTGTAGGTCAGCTGGGATGAGATAGGATATATCGTGTACATAGTACTTTACTTTTCATTGAGGCTTTGTTGTGGTTGTTATCTTTGAGATTGTTGGAATATGGCTATGACTGGGAAGTATGACTGACCTTTCGAGTTTGGAAATGTCCACAGTGGGATCTATCTGTTGACGGTAATATAATACCATGCCAAGTCTATATCTCATTGTAAGTAATCACATCAGCCCCTTTATAGAAAAACAGGGTCTACCCAAAACCTAAAGTAAAAAAAAGGTATACGAACTAGTATCTAAATTGATAGGGCGATACTCTTTCAAACTAGATACCAGAGTCGAAAGGAAATCCAAATCCAAGATCAATAATGCCGATTCAAAGAAAGACCTGGGTGAGCCCGAGAAGTAAAAGCCAAAAAGGAAGCGACTGATCAAGAAAAGATTAGGGCTCAATGTGCCAGACATCTTCCAATCTTATGAACCTGCGTAGGTGTCATGCTCCATGCTCCGGTGGAGGAGTCCAAACTCAGATGTGGGGGGTATAGAAAGAGGAAAAGAAAAAGAAAAAAGAAGGCTGGAGAATAACGTAAGTGATAATGACTGGGATGAGAAGAGATAAAGTGAAATGGTAAGAAAAAATATAGATAAGAAGTGAAATAGAAGAAGCTGCTCAGCAGCTTATGCCAAAAGCCCAAACCGAAAAACAGACCATTTATTCCCAGAAGATGAGAGGAACCGTCCATCACATCATACCAAACCAGATTTATCACGCAGGGAAATTCCAGCCCGGTGTAAACCCAGGATAAAACGTTGAGTCATGTGCCTGGAAATTGAAATCACCCATCATCTCCGCAGACAAATTCTCAGCAAGATGATGAGAATGCGTATGAGACTCAGCCATGAGGCCGGGCGGTAGTCTTGCCAACATGGGCTTAACACTCTGCTGGGAAGTGCCGGAGTTACAGCATCCATCTAGGACGTACGGAAACGGCGGCTCGTGGTGCGCATGTTGAGGATGATGCGGTAGCCCCGAAGACGCAGAGGGGAGGTCAACATGGGGCGTGATATCAGTGCTCATGTCTGGCGCACTCATGGACGACCGTTGCTGCAGTGCCATTAGGTCGTGGTACCCTGCATCTGGATAGCTGTAGCTCGTCTGGTGGAGATCCCATTGCCAGCTTGTCGTGGCGGTGCGGCTGGGCATAGATATGGGTGTTGGGATTGGGCATGGTGAGCGAGAAATGGTTGGCGAGGGCTCTGGTGGCGTTGTTGGCTCTGGTGAGGGCTCTGCTGTGACGCTGCATTCGGTGGATGTTGACAGCAGTCGTAGGTAGCGCAGGTCCTCTGTGTCTTCGTCTGGCTCGTCGGCGTTTTCTTCGGCTTGTTTGATTAACCCTAGCCGGTCCAGGATTGCGTGTGTTAGGGGGTATCCATCTGAGGCTTCGGCGAGGGGGTCGCCTGGGAAGCCTTCGTTGTTGATGCAGAATTTATAGAGTTTCTGGAGGGCTTTTACAACCAGGGAATGGTGGGATTCGAGCATCTCGACAAATCTGTGCGTGGTTTGTCTATGAGCTTTTGCTGATATTCGTGGCTTGAGATTCTGTGCATGCACTCACCCTCGAGAATATACTTTGGTCTGTGTGGCCTTTCTTTCACGGAATAGACAAGGGTGGTTATATACCGAGCAACGGTTGCAAGGTTGCTTCCCATCACACTAAGGTGGGTCAGTCAAATCGCAATCTCCATGCTATACCAGTCGACATACCTTGGTCTTCTTCACGCGACAGCGATCACAGGCTTTTAAAACATGCTTACGCTTGACCCGGAAGACGCGCTGGTCGCGCTTGTCCTCGCCAGTCCGGGCCCGATGCTCTAGTTCCGACAACGAAGCCACAGCCGCAAAGTCGTCAATGATATGCGGGAAGCCCTTGGGGCGAAGCTTTGGCTGCCACGACATGGTGGATGGTATCATATTCGAAACTCCACCAGAAACCAAGCAAGGGAGGTAGATATCGCAATGCAAGAGTAGGAAGGGTGGAGAAAAAAAGGGAAGAGAGTTAGCAAGATTTCAAGACGAGGAGATAGAGAGGGAGAGGGCTTTGGCCAGCAAAGTAAAAAGAAAAAACAGAAGAAAAAGCAAGGAATCGAGCAGGTGGGGTGGATGATAATGCATCGGACATTCAGCCGCCAGGGCCAAACGTTGATATCATGATTATCAAAGGTGCAGAGAATTTGTCCCCCGCATCAGCAGAAAAGCCCTTGGCTATAGTGACGTGGAGAGACTGTTAGTCTGTTCAAAGCGTTCGAGGGTGACGAGGGTGACATGTAGTTGATCCCAGTGAGGAATATAGGCCATGTCGGCCATGTAGGCACTTAGGCGACTGTTTAGGTACCTAGAGACTCAGTACAATGACACGGTCCGAGCCGTAAGTCCGCGGATTCGGCAGATCACCCTAGTAATTGGGCAGAAAAAGACAATGAGGATCAAGCCCGGGGGTAACGCTTCTTGTCACACGATTTTCCCCTCGAATGCTGACACTGCACGTCAGAGAGAAACCCCCCAACACACGTGCCTGGGGATTGCGAAAGGCCATCTCCGAGATTTGTGATGAGATGATATCCAATCATTTCCCTGGTCAATCTGCACCTGTGAAGGGGTCAATGCGAGATAAAAATAAAAAAAGTCCAAAAAGTAGTCGGTGAAAAAAAGGACATAGGCATCCTTGTTAGCTGCACCGAAACGTGGTACAACGTGATATGCCAGAATATGTAGACAATTCAACTGTCAGGTGTTTCTCCCTCAGCCTCCGATGAAAAGAGAACGAGTTGAGAGAGTTTAAAGGATGTTGGAAAGAGGCTGAGAGCAGAGAAAATGGGATGTTGTACTTTCTGATACAAAGCGGGGTTGATGATATTAATATTACCCTATCCTATTAGGGCTTCTTCTCCTCCCCTTTCTACCTAGGTACCTTTCTACCTAGAACACCCTGATTCCTTTTTCTCTTTCGTACAATATTACCCTGGTACTGCCTGCATTCTCGCACAGAATCAGACCCAGTGTGCAATGATCAGATCCCAAAGAAGCAGCCCTAATCCGAACAGTTGTCTAGGCTAGATCTTTGCATTGATCAACTTCTCTTTTGTACTGTGTGTGGCAGTGTAAGTATGTGTGAGATGTGTATACTAAGTATACCTACCAGGCGGCACAGTTTTCAGCTCAAGCTGCAATACCATACAATGTGTTACTGATCTACGGAGTACATTTAACCGTACTGCTTTCTTTCTTTCTCCCACCCTTCACGATATCGCCTGAACAGAACATCAATCCGAATCCCGGGTTTGCCACCGAGTTGTCTAGACCGTGGAATGCAATGAAATCCATGGGCCTGTATGGGAACCCGCGCAATGCGCCGATATTGGCTTGTCGGATACTCCGTACATGAACCATCTCAGAGTCTCCCAGCTGCGACAAGACAGGGAACAAGGAACAAGGAACAAGGGCAGAGACACAGACACAGTGTGGTTATTTCTCCCTGATTCCACAGAGACAATATATGAACAATTCCAGGTAAAAATTGGCCACGGAGTGTACAAGAATGGAATGGACTATGGACTATTGATTGCTGTATGCATATTTTCAAAAGCAAAAAGGTAGAGACACAAACCTTGCCCCATGGAAGGGATTGGTATGAGCACCTGCATTGAACATGCAGTCCACCAATTCACCGACAGGTTCCAATTTCAAGTGCTTAGAGACCACGAGGCCACCAGATTTCTTTGCCTTGGTCTTAGAAAATGGAAAATGGCGTGTGAAAAAAAGCAAAAGAAGGGTAAAATCAGGGGAAAATGCAATATGCAATATCAGTGATCTACTCCGTATAGGAAAGAGATCTAAAAGCCCTCATTTTTTGGGGGGGAGACAGTTGGCGTCAGGAAATCGAAGCCTAAACATCCTCGGATGTCAGATTTGTCAACCCAATGTAATCAACCATCAACCCTAAATTGCTCGGAACAAAATAAGGGGAGAAAGGGGGGAAGAAGGAAAACGAAAGTGATGCAAGAAATCACTAGCCCCGAGAGCCAATAAGCACCAACACAGCCCTGGAGTGGACCAGTCACAACGGCCACCGACAGATCAGCAGATGAAAAGGCAACGGAAGAATCAGGACTCTCGCACCCGAAAGCAAGACATTGTTTGCTTTCGACGGGAGCCTGATTTCTCTCCCCTCACACCCCCGGTCCATCGGGGAGCACGATGCTCGCTTCACCCCTGGCAAGCAAATCAAAGCTCTCCTCACTGCTCGCCGTTACAGACGGACTAGGCGAGTGATCTGGCGGTAATGGGTACAGGCTCTTCTCCATATCCAATGCATCAAAGGAGTGTCGCTGAGCCTGAGCCTGAACCTGCCATCGGCGATCCCCCACCCATTCGACACCATCCCCAACGCCACTCATACCCACCCTGCGACGCTCGTGCTCGCGCTCCAGGAGGGGGAGTCTCTCGCCCTCGAATGCTTCGCTTGCCTGTCCGAGCTCCAGGGGCAGGTGGCGCCGATGCCATTCGCCCACGAACATCCCGTCCGCGTCGACCTCTGAGCGCACTTTCATCCACGACTCCATGTCTGACCCGTACGCGGTGCCTAGCTCCTGTGGGTTTAATGTGTGGAAATTCTTTGCCCAGTGCGGCTTCCCGCCCATCTCCCGCATCAGCCATTCGAAGGCCTCGTAGTAGCGTTCTTTGCATGGTGGGTCGCGGAGGTATGGACGATAAAGCGTTGCGTTGAGGTAGAGTGTCGGGCCGTCGCGACTTGTCGGGTCTAGGAATGGGCGGGGCTTGGTGTTTAACGTGGTATCGGAGACTCGCACTTCGACCGGACAATGCACGTACAGTCCCTTGGATGAGAAGGGGATGCGCGCGGTCTCCATGTCGCCGTTCAGCCAGGCCGAAAGACGACCGATGGCCTCGGGGCCCTTTTCCAGCGGGAGAGCCCATTCGTTAACAAACTGCGAATACAGGCAGTTCATCAACAATCCCGAGCGCGCGGGCTCAACGGCCTCGGTGATGGTCGACCCAGCCCGGAAGCCATACTGCATACCAAAGACGAACCACTCGACCCACGGTAGGATTCGTGGGATATATGAGGACAAGGCTAGGAGATTATGGTAGATATGGTAGCCTAGTGCGTCGCCATAGAAGTTTTTCGGGGAGCGCGCAGCGGGAGGTCGGTTTTATCAGCACGCCAGACAATAGCGCCTTTCTCATAAGGCAGCCACCAAACGCGCACGAACTCATGCGATGTCCACAGACCCGTCGACCATTCGTCCAGCACGCGGGGTAGCGAATATCGCTCCTGACGCCAGGCGATCTTGAACGTGGGCGCCGCCTTAAAGGTGACCTCGACGACGATTCCGAGCGCTCCGAGCGACACCAGCCCCGCGCGGAACAGGTCCGGGTTGTTTGTCGGGCTGCAGCGGACCAGCTGGCCATTGGCGAGTACCAGGCCGAGTGAGTCGATGCATTCCGATACCAGGCCGTGGCGTAGGGAGCTGCCGTGGGTGCCGGTGGCGATGACGCCTGCTATGGACTGGCTGTCAATGCTGCCCAGGTTCTCGAGTGTCAAGCCATGTTCCTCTAGTTGTGCGCCCAGATGGCACAATCGAATGCCTGCTTCGACGGTTACCGAGCCGGTTGACGGGTCAACGTGGAGGATGCGATTGAAGTCGTCGAGGTTTACGAGCCAGGACGAGGTGCAGGTCAAATCGGAAGGTGAGTGACCGCTGCCAACTGTTACGATGCGGCGACGACAGCGACGGGCGAGAGTCACTAGCTGTTGAATCTCTGGAATGGTTTGTGGGCGGATGTACAACTCCGGGCGCGAGAAGAATGTCTTGGCCCATGTGTGGTGCAGATGATCGGTCGATGAGCGGAACGGTACCGCGGGGTCGAGCTTGGAGAGCTCGCGAAGGATGGAGGGGTCCATGACTCAAATATTCACATTGCCATCGGGGGGAGTATGTAAAATGTAGGAAAAGGGAGATTTACAATCAAACAATCGAGGATGGCGACATCCCAGATCGGATGATTTTTTTTATCTCCGTCCCCCCCGTCCGTTCCCGTCCATAAGCCCTTATACGGAAGACTATACCCTAAATGCTCTAAATGTCCGAGAAATCAGATGTTCTATGTTTTAATTTATATTAATTTATAGATGTTATTTATAAAACAAAGATAAGCCTAGATAAATAGGCCACCTTGGTATGAAACTTGAAATTCTTAAAAAAATCATTTACCTAAATACACCACTCAAATGCGAAATCCACCTATCTACATCCCCAAATTCCCCCGATGCTCCAGTTTCCTCTATGGCACAAATATGACACAAATACACAGGACTCCAAAATGCTCTGTAGAGCCTGTACAAATTGAATATGCACAAATTCAAAGTGGGAGCCCCTTAAATCAGATACAAAAAAAAAAAGCCCTAAGATCTCACTCAATTCTCTGGTGATCGAATCGCTTCGATAACAACATCCAGAGAGAACACGAAAGGCGCATGTTGGTTTCGTGGGTTCCATTTGCGGAATGCGCTTTGGCAGCGGTCAGGGACGCCGCCGAGGGCCACGAAGCTTTTGGGGATGAATGGTCGGTCCTGGAGGGATGTGGCAAGGATACCATACTCGTGCGCGAAGACCACTGCCGAGGCGAAATCGGCAGACTTCTGTGAAGCTTGCTCGCCGATGATCCTGTGAGAGCGGAATTAGTGTCAGTTAACTAAAGGGTATTCAGATAGGGTAGTACTTACACATAGATTTCAAAGAAGGTGTCCAGAACGTATACGTCTTTCTCAGTGATGTCTCGGTAGCAGAATGGCTCGATTTCTTGAACGCAATCGTTGGCCTTGACCACTGGTGAACTTGCGCCCGGACGACGGATATTCCAGAAACGCGTTGGTGGGTTCAGTTCGTGGTCGACCCGGAGAAGTCGCGTGCGGAAGTGGTTGTATTTCGGCTTGAGCTGCCAGTGATCTTGGCACATGTGCGGCGCGGCCTCCCGGGGGCCTGCAAAGACGTCGAAGAAATCCTCCGGCTCTTCACCCTCGGTGACCTCTTCAAACTCTCCAGTGAGACCTAGATCCATGCCGATAAGCCGGGCTGCACCGGTTTCTTCAGGCCCACTGCCTTTGCCCTTCCATAAGTACAGTTTGCCAAAGGGAGCAGAGACAACGTAAGGGAAACCAGAGCAGAGGTTGCGCAGTGAATAGTCCACCTCATCAAAGGTCATCTCGCCCAAGTGTTTCCGGCCACAAAGCATGTAGAGTGCCGATGAATTGTGGCGAGAACTGGATCCCCGACGCGTGATCATAATGCCGCCAAGTGCTTGGATGAACCGTGTAGGCTCATTGCCTTGTCGAATGACTTGCAACTTGGAACTATTATCACGAGCGACCTTGCGTGCAAACGGCTGTTCATTATCTACCGAGGCTTCGGGGACATCGTCTCCACGCCAAAGGTATACTTCCGAGGTGCTGCTTCGTCCGCTCTCGAATGTGTGCACGCATAGATACATGCTGCCTTGGTATAGGATGTACTCCTGGTGAGAAGGAAGTTCCTGACGCCTCCCATCACCTGTGAGCTCCCAGATCTGTCGCTTTACGGTCCTGATCTTTACATCGTCCGGCTTACGCATCAACATCAGCTGGGGATCAATGTCCATCCGGTTTCGAGCGTCGGGGAGTGTCTTGAAGAAGCCTGCAATTACCTCACGTGCCTCACTAGCCTGCGCAACCAGTGACGGAGCAGACATCTTTCTTGAAAGTCTGCGCGGATCGGTTGGCTTGGGAAGCATAACCTCGCCATCTTTAGGGGGTACTGGCGGGGAGGGATAGCTCATGGGCCGTGAGACGGAACTGCGTGCTGACTCGACGATAACACCGGGGATGCTCTTCTGCTGACTCATTGGTGAGTCCATTTGGTTCTCTTTGTGACTTGTTCGGAGAGGGGATGGTGATGAGGACGCAAACCGGTTTGGCTGGCCCCATTGTGGCTTTGGTGTTACAGGCAAGGGGGACGTGGGAGGATCGGACGCCGGAGGATCGAACTTCGGCGGGACAGGTGGTCCGCTTGGTGGACTCACCTCTCCAGGGGTTTCGGGGTCCCTGGATGTCTCCTCAAGGTTGGCGGAGGGGAAAATATCGAAATCCGTTGCTGGGGAACGGGTCTGAAGCGCTTGGGGGAATCCGCTTTGGGGCGTATCGCGTTCGAGGGTATCTTGTGGAGAAGGATTCACCTCCGGAAGTTGCTCGGTGACTGGGCTTTCTGAACGGAGGTTTGTGATGTCAGGAACTGGGTTTTCATCAGGCTGCGACAGGTACTCTGAATCGATGTCCAAGGATTCAACAGGGATTGTAGGAGTCTGGGACGGGATGGCTTCAGAGCATGAAATAGCACCAACCTCCTTAGTATCATCCCGAGCGGACGGGGTCGAGATATCAGTTGTCTGGGGAAGTCGTCTCTTCGGGCCTCTGGCACGACCCTTTGTGATGTGCGTGAGAGGCGCAGATGGCGAAGCAGGGTCACTCTGCGTTGAAACAGGGGTTGACAGCTGCTTCTTCGGTCCGTCACTGGCAGGAGCACCACGAGAAAGCAGGCCAGCTAGCGCAGGGTTGATTCGGCCCGCCAACTTGCTTTTAGCTGTTGGGGCTGGAGTCACGGTAGCCTCTGAGACAGGTGCCGGTGGCCATTGACGAACTGGCCGGAGTGTCTTCACCGAGGGCTCTTGCATCTTCACTGGGCTGTGCTCAATTGGTGCCACGGCTTCGCGGGTTTCCTCCCGGTCCGCTGAAGGGACTACCTCAGGAGTCTGCTTGTAGTCACTCGCCGCTGGGATTGTCTCGGGCTCATCAATGGGATCATCAGCAGGGAACGGAGACAATGGCTGTGATTCTTGAGACGCTCTCCAAGAACTGGTATCTTTCAAGGGCCAGCCCGGCTCATCGTTGGCAGGAGTTGGCGACAATGGCTGTAGTTCTCGAGAAGCTCGCGATGTACCGATGCTTCTGAAAGATGAGTTCGGGGACGGCAATTGGGGTCTTTCTTGCGAAGCTCGAGAACCAAAGCTTTTAGCAGGCGACGTCGGCTCATCGTTGGCAGGAGATGGCGACACTGGCTGTAATTCCTGAGAAACTCGCGATACACCAATGCTTTTTAAGGATGAACTCGGGGACGACAATGGTGGTCTGTCCTGTGAAACTCGAGAACCAAAGCTCTTGGCGGGCGACGTCGGCTCATCGTTGGCAGGAGATGGCGACAACGGCTGTAATTCCTGAGAAGCTCGCGATACACCAATGCTTTTTAAGGATGAACTCGGGGACGACAATGGTGGTCTGTCCTGTGAAGTTCGAGAATCAAAGGTCTTGGCGGGCAACATCGGCTCATCCACAGGCGCCTGCTTTATGCTATTTGCTCGGGTCATATTTTGTCGCATAGCAATTGCTTCTGGTACGACCTCGGCCGGTTTTGGCGGCGCATCCTGCTCTCCCGCGGTATTCCGTCTGATGGAGCCCCCACCGGCTTTCATTTCATCTTTGCGTGTCACAAGGCTCCTCCTAAATTCATCAACTCGCTCGGTCTTCTTTGGTCCGCCGGTGGTGTTCAAGGCAGCTTTGCCTCGTAGGATATTGCCCTTGAGCTCATCCGGTGCAACATAATTGCGAGTTTCGGTCTTTTTGAGGCGCCCAAATACATTTTTAAATTCAGGTTCCTCGCCACCACTGTTATCTTTGACGACTTCTCGTTTCCGTAGGTTTGCTCGGAAGTCCACAACAGGAGATTGTGGCTTTGCCTTGGGTGAAATTGGCCCCCGTGAAGAAGTAGAAATGGAAAAGTTGGGTTTGGGGCTCAACGAGTCGGGAGGGACCCTACGAGTAGGAGTAGATTGAGGCTCAGACTCTTCAGATGCCGGTAGTTCTTGCGATTCATTCTCCGTTTTAGCGGGAGAGGTAGACTTAGGTTGCTCCGCCGGTGCGTCGCCTGATAGGGCATTGAGAGCTTCCTCGACAGGCGATGGAGATACTGGGGTTTCCTCTGGGGTTTCCTCGTTTGTTTGTCCGGCGTCAGGGCTGTCGAGAACTGATGGGGATTGTGGGGCTGTCTCCTTCAATTTGGCTTCGGGCGTTCCAGGGACCGAGGGACTAGAAATACTGGGTTTCTTGGATGAGAACTCCGACGGAGAAGAAGGAACAGTCTCCTTGACGAGGCTTGGACTAGAGACACTGGGCCTCTTGAGTGGGAATTCTGCTGGAGGCTCTGAGACGGAGTTCCTGTGGAGTGATGAGCCCGAGCTGATGGGCTTTTTGAAAGGGAATCCTGAGGGAGACTCAGGTGCTGTTTCTTTAAGCTTGCCTTCAGGGCTTCCAATGACTGACCCTCCAGAGGTACCAGGCCTCTTGAAAGGGAATTCAGAGGGAGGATCCGAGACAGAGTTCCTATGAATCGATGAACCCGAGATGCTTGGCTTTTTGAAGGGGAAGCCAGACGGAGACTCGGGGGCTGCCTCCTTCACGGGGCTCGAAGGAAGCGACGGACCAGAGGCGCCGATTTTCTTCAGAGGAAATCCTAATGGAGACTCAGGAACGAGATCCTTGGTGGGGCTCGTAGGAAGTGATGGAGTAGAGACACCAATTTTCTTCAGAGGGAATCCTGATGGAGACTCAGGGACACCATCCTTAATAGGGCTTGTAGGAAGCGATGGACCAGAGACCCCAGGTAGTTTTGTTTGAGTTCCTGGCGGGGGTGTTCGCATCAAACCGAGAGGTGTGACTTCCTTAAAATTGTTGACTCGCCCCAAATCCACACTACCGCGCGACTGCCGGTCTTTTGCCCAGTTAGGCTGCGAGGGGGGTCTAGTGGTTTGTCGTGGTAGCTCTGGTCGGTTGAGAGCACTCTCCAACCAAGAAGCCTTGCTGGGGCTCCAACGCCTGGGGTCCATTGTTTTGGAGACAAATGGACTTTGAGCGTCGCCGCCTTCTGCGGTGGCAGAGCTAGCAGAACGCGAGTGACTAGGTCGAAATGATTTTCCTGGGCTTTCAAAATTCACACTGTCTCTATCCGCCGGTGTGGTTGGTCGTTCGGTTGTCTCGGTAGGTGCCTCGCTGTGACTGGAGCCTGGTCGTTGCAGGAGAGTTGAAGGTTCACGTCCAATTCGCCCAAGAGCTGGAGGGGTCATTTCACTCAAACCTGGACCTGCCACACTGCTGCGATTTGACACAATGGAATTTGACCGCCCGAGCCCCTGTGGAGTTTGCGCACTCCACCTCTTTGACACACTATCTGATCTTCTCATCATAGCACTCTGAACAAAGCCTCCTAGACCCTTGGTAGGTGAGGTCGACCGTGTTCGCTCTGGTGACATCCGCCGCTGGGTTGGAGAGGGCGACACAGATTCCTCAAAGGAGGAATCATTCTGTCGAGGCTCGAGCTTTGGAGTCTCTGACAGGTGCACTGGCGATCCGAGCCCAGTGGCCGAAACGGATGATACAGAGAAGCGATGGCTCATGTTGCTATCGCGAGAACCGGTTCTCGGAGGCGACGATGATCTCTCTTCTACTGCCGCGTGTTTATCTAGTTCGGTACTTGACTCTTCACCCACTTCCGGCTCCTGATGCCCCATACCCACGTCCGTTTGGATATCACTCTGTTCTTCCTTCTCATTGTGTGCTAACGACCCAGCTCCACGATCTCCAGCCCCGCGATCTGGCGATGGAGGGAGCACAGGGGCGTCCTTCGAGGGCCGCGGGAACCCAAATTGAAGTCGAGATAGTGTATTCTCATCCGAAGCGGTAGACAAGTTTCTGAGGTGGCTTGCGCGAGTTGGGGAGCGAGTTGGGGATGTTGAACCGGGTGACATGCCGAAATCCCGCGAGGAGGGGCGTTGCTGCCATGACAAAGTCCCCGCTCGGCTACGGGACAAGGGTGGCAGTGTCCGCGAGGGAGAATCCATCCCGAAATCCGGAACCGATCCGCGCCGCTTGTCGGTGTCAGAGGCTTCGATATCTTGACTCGAATCTACGGCGCTTGGGGTCGGTGGCTCGGTTCCTGGGGTTTGCGGTGTTGGCTCGAGGTGTTCTGGGGGTTCGATAGACCGGGCGCTGATAGAGGAAGCGCTCAGTCGTGCGATATTGAGGGTGGATGAATCGTCGGTAAGGGCTAATGATCGTGCACGCTCTGTTTTTTGAGTCATCCGGATATCAGCACATTGTTGACCTGCAGCAAATGCTATGATTATGCAGACATTGCCTGCATCAAGGGGAAGAGGGAGTATTTACCAGCTCTCCGGGCTTGCCTTTCCTTCCGGCCCTGCAGGATCTCCTCCTCTAGTTTCTTAGTGCGCTCGTCATCTTCCTTGTCGCGGCGCTCGCCTAGTTCTCGGATACGCTGAAGGAAATCATTGACGTCCTCGGAACTCTCGTTGGGGGCAGCCATGATCTAGGACTCCTGGCGTTCATGCACGCCTCCTAGGATGATTCAAATGAGGGGGAAGAGTTGTAGAGTGGAAGAAGGGCAGTGTTCTCCGCCCTGTTTAAATTAAATCGGGACTGACGATGATCAACAAATTCATTGGCTCACACATCACTTTTTTTTTTTCTTATACTTTTTTTCAATCTATTTATCTTTCCTTCTTATTATAGTAAAAAAAATTTTTCCTACATCGACATGGGTAGATGCATATATACAGACCAAATCTCGAGCCATAAGGGTTTGTTTACTCTTCATTATTTATGTGGAGCGATGGGCCCCGCAGTTTTTCCTCGTTCCATGGGCTTTTTGCTCTTTCTTTCTGGTTCTTTGGGTTCCTCTGGTTCCTTGATTTTGATTTTTCTTATTTTCAGGGGCTACGTAAAAGGGCTAAGGTGAACTCATAGTTTGGTCATATGTGACCATTTTACCCTAGGTAGTATTGGATATATCAGTTTGTGCCTTGCATATGCTAGGTTGTAACTCCATACACGGTACTCCGTACTTCTCTTCACTCTTTGTAAAGTTCTACTCTAGCCTCTAGCCTATCGGATCTGAGCAGCCTAGTTCCTTTGCTACTTGGAACATCTAATAGATGGTCCTTTGAAACATGTAAGTAGTATTATAAAAGGTAGTTATGCACATGCACCGCATTGAAGATTTTTAGAATATGACTGACGACACGTTAGTTTAAATATAACGGGGGAGACAACATACTTTAACCCAATACATGGGCAGACCAAAATCCGGATTAAAAGAGACAACTTGACATATGTTGTATTAGATGTTATCTGGTGTAATTATGGATATCAAGAGAAGACACATGCCGAGTTCCGCCAAGTTCACTAATAAAGGAACAGTCGGTCCTTAGCATCTTGTACCACCCATTCTAGACCTTCATTCAAATTTGTGCCTGTCATTGCACTGCATGGCAAGATAGTCCACTTATGGGTTTTGATTGAATCCAAGTCAAGACGCTGCACAGAATATTAGCCAAGTCCGGCAGACCTCACCGAATTCCAAGGAAGAACTTGGACCTACTTCTCGGACCTCCTGCTCACTCATGCAATGTTCCACATCTGTCTTATTCAAAAATACTAGTAAACTAGCTCCCGTAAGGCGCTGGTGGAATAGGTTCAGTTGACACTTTTCAAGATTTTGCGGGTGGGGACGTCATCCGTACCTCTTCGAGAAGCAGACCCGAGAGCTCCTGTCGACAATCATCAACCCGGAGTCGATCTGTAGCATCGACAACCCAGACTAGCGTGTCGGTCTTTTCAAAATAGTTTTTCCAGTAGGATCGGAGTGTTTTTTGTCCTCCAACATCCCCTAATACTGTCAGTACAAGTGCCCACCACAAACCTGGGTTGGCTCACATATGTTGAGTTTGTATCTGCGCCGAGTTAGCAGAGCTTGAGACATTAACAAGGTGGAAAATTACCCCATAAAGTCAATCGTCTTGATAATAAATCCTAGGGTCGGGCTGACTGTCGTGACATCCTCCTCCATAATTCGCTTAACGATGGTCGTCTTGCCGGCATTATCCAGACCCCTGCAATTATTAGCATCTCGGTCCGAACGATCGGCCAGAGTCCATACAGCATCAATATACGCATTTCTTTATCCTTTAAGCGAGCTTTTCGAAGGATAGACAACATGGTTGTGAAAATACCCTGCTTGGTGCTTTTTTGGGGGAGTCGGAAAAGGAAAAATGCTAGCTGGCTCCAGATGGGGTTTGATCGTGTCTATGGATCGGCCGATATTATATTTCTTCCCATCACTACTATGTGACTTTCCTTTCTATTCAAACATGTCTATCTGAATGTGATATTCGTGTATATTTTGCTAGATTGATTTTCCAAAGGGCACTCGATCGGACTCCAAGATACGGCATCGACTAGTCGCAAGGCTATCCGAATATTCAAGGCTTTAGATCGTTTTTCCTGAATACAACCACTCAGATATATATACATAAATATATAGCAAAGGTTATATATTGCAAATTCCCTTTCCCAAATTAAGCATCTTGCAGCTTTCCCCCTCTATCCAGAAAGATTGAGAACGGGGACAAGATACGTATTAAAAAAACGACTCAAAGACGACTAAAAGACGACCAAAAACACATAACAAGGCCACATAAGTGGTCGCCTATTCTTCTGCATATATTTAGATACTCCAAACAGACAGACCGGAGGTCATGCTGTCGCCTCGAATCTGGATCATATGTATCGACTTCATCTCCATGTCCTTCCTAAGTCTATTCAGATAGATATCACAGTATCCAGCTTTCAAGACTCCAAAGCAGTATTTAAATGAAGTATTGTTGAACTGCTTCTTTGGATGAGAGGGAAGAACGCAAGCGTATAATCGGATAATAGGAAATTGTGAAGGTAATCTAAAGTGTGACTTTGAGACGAAACGTTCGAGGTTTCCCAGTCCCTCAACCTTTGTGATCCTCTCTCTCTCTCTCTCTCTCTCTCTCTCCCCATACCCCCCTCTTCGCTCTACCTACTCATCATATCTCCCACCTTTCATCACTTCGTTCGTTTCATTTCCTTGCTCCAATTACCCACAACACTGAACGTGCTCTGCAGTCAACTCTCGCCAGGGAACTGACCGCAACATATCCGATCATTCAGGTACGCTTGTTATCAAACATTTTTGCACTGCATCCTTTGAGAAACAAACACGAGGCCACCCCCAAGTGACATATATGCGGAACAGGCACAATTGCAAGCCCTACCCCAAGTGGGTTCGTAGAGCTTCGCAACTGCTTCCTCGTTTACTGATTTCACATGCCATTAAAGAAAAGTGAGAGGGTGACCGAGAACAGACCAAAGAAGTAACATGACGACGATGTTCGAGAATCCTAGCTGACTTGACAAGATCTACCAGAGAATCTGATTCAATTCCTCGGGACCTAGTTCACATCACAATGGCAGAAGAAACCGAAATACCTATGCCATTCCGTGGTAGGACTGCTGTATATCGAAAGCCGCCCAATAAATCCAACAAGTTGAAATCGACCATGGTCCTGAATGGCTCTAGTTCAGTTTCAGCCATGCTTCATGTTTTCGAATCCATGGACGAAATGGAAAGAAACAAGCTGATACAGAGCATAGAGAATCTGAGCTGGACACAAACTTGGGATTTGACAAAACAGTTTGACAAACAGAGAAGACAGAAGATGCCCGTGCAGCAGCCTCTATTCGGCATGGAAAACGAGAGTCACTCCTGCCCTGAGATGCTCCCCGCAGCGAGGGATGGGCCTGGGATCGATTTGGGCAGCGTTGTCTATCAGTTGCTCGCAAAACCTAGGACAGCCGAAGGTGTTGAGGAACCTGAGCAATGGGCAACAGCCGAGCCCCCGGACTGTATTCCTGACGATGAACATGAAGAAGTCAAAAAAACGGTCAGCAATGTGGAGTTTCGGACCCAGTGGGATGCCCGACGCAAAAGTCAAGCAAAGGCATACGCAAAATCTCGTCGTATCTTCCCAATCGTCCAAAATGGCATCCTTGCCTTCACATCGGACCGCCGCAACGCTGTGTACGAGCCGGAGCGGTCTCTTCTTGATGACTGGACTTTGGATATCCGAGGAGGAGATGATCGATGGCATGAACTCAAACATAGAATTACATCGTTTGATCTCCCCAACGCGAGTGTCAGAAAGCAATTCCGAAAATGGTGGGATCAGCTTCCAGCAGGACACCAAGTCGACATCTGTCATGTTGCCTTCTTTGACGGAACCGCGATACCCGACGGACAATCTTCTTTGTTTCTGCCCGATATGAAGCATATCCCCACACCTAGGGACATGAAAGACGAGCAGACACGCCTGCATTGGCACGAGACATCGGAAGGCTACGTATACAACCTGGGGAAGATCAACAAAAAACGAAAGAAGAAGGAACAGGAACACCAAGAGCACCTGCGCCGCACTGCGGCTTACCGTGCTTGGCTAGAATTGCCACCAGATTCAAAGGTTGTTCCACCCGGCATCTATCTGCGTCCTGCAGAGCAGTGTGACGCTTCTTCTATCCTTGAAATAATGAACTGGTATGCTCAAAACTCAGCTTTGAGCAGTGAAACCCGATCTATGGAAGTGAATGCCCTTGGGGAGCTTCTTCAATTTTGCCGAGAAAACCACCTCCCCTTTGTCGTTGCTGCCCGACGTCCAACAGAGCGCCTATGTCGCAACCAGATCGACCCTGTGGTTGGCTACGCCTATGTCAAATTCCATCGACACGGCAAGAGCGCTGATAAGAACATGGGTGAGCTGCATGTCTTCGTCCAAGAGAGCAGCAAGAGGCAGCATATTGGACGGGCACTTGTTGATATGGTCCTCTCTTGTTTTGATGTGACATGTGGACAAAGCAAGGATTACGATTTTGACCAAACTGGTACAGTGCAGTACGGTGCGGGCTATGGCCGCTCTCTCACAGCAATGGTTTGCGCCATTGCAACATCACCGGAGGCCCAGGAGGAGCATGCCTGGATCAAGAAGTGGTTGGAGAGGGACTTTGGCTTTGAGGAAAAGTGCGTATTTGAGAATGCGAGAGTGAAGAGTGGCAAGAGGTATGTCTTGTTTTTGCTCTTCACTTTCATCATGGATTTTATTTGCTAACACAAATTCTTAGCTTTGATCTTCAATACATGGCTCGTCGCATCGGGGGCCCATATTTGAACGATGGGGTCAAGGGCCGACCTCAGGCTCAAGCCCAGCCCCAGGGGAGTGGTCCCCAGTCTGCGATACTCAACTACGTCTGATGAGCCTGCGAATGACTGATGTGGAGACTGGAGGGAGTTATCTTCGGAAAATCTGGTGGTAGGGAGAAAATGACGGGCCTGGAAGAAAAAGGGAAAAAAGTTGAAATCAAAATGAGACTACTATGACAGACATACATATCTAGGATGTCTCACCAAAAAAAGGTCGATTTGTTGAAAAAGCATACGGGGGATATCAAAAGGAGAAGGAATACCTACATAGGTAGGTAGTTAATCGAGATTGTATGATTATATTGATTGTTCCTCCTTAGAATAGAATGAGATCCAGCAAAGCAGCTTTGGAGTAGTAGAGCCGGTCACAACCTTGACATCTCGAAACGGGTTGATTATGTCATCAGAAATTTTCTTGTCACCGCCCGGGGAACTTTTTTTCGCATGTTGATCCATTTCTTCTCGACGAGATCGAGTTGCTTGCACAGTGTTCGGGGGTCTTAGATTTTCTACTGAGACTGCTTGATAGAGTGTGGAAGATATCCAACTACCAATTACACACTGGAATTTGCGCCAGCCTTCAAAATGGCTCCTAAATCGGCGAAGCGGAGTTCCGCTCAAGACGATGATTTTGTATTCACGCTCTCCGACGACGAGAACGAACCCCGTTTCGAAGAAGAAGATGACGACAACGAGATGCAGGGCGATAATGCGCCGGCATCAGACAACAAAAAGCGCAAGCGCGAGGTCGAAGCTGTCAAGCCCAAGAACAAGAAGCAAAAGCAGCTAGAAAAACAGCAATTGAAAAACGCCAAGAAGAACAAGAAGAACACCGAGCCTGCACCCGAACCCGAATCGGAAGAGGAGGAGGATGACGATGATGCTGCAGCGGATGCAACAGAAGACGACGGCGTTTTGAACCCCGAGTTCGAGTTCGATGTTGGCGGTATCGCGAACCGTGGTGTCACTGAAGGCTTCGATGGCTGGGGTATTGATGATAACGAGAAGAAGCGCTCTGGTGATAAGAAGGCTGTCGATATTGACGACATCATTGAGCGGAGGCAGGCCAAGAAGGATGAGGCAGCTAAGAAGCAGAAAAAGAAGGCAGCCGAGAAGGAAGAGAGCGACAGCGCATCTGAAAACGACGCTGCATCGGGTGACGAAATGCCCGTTGACTTCGAGGATGATGAGCTCATGGCTGACGACGCCTTCGGTATGGGCGCAGACGGCGAGGAGGAGAGTGATGCTGAGGGCCCCGAGCCTGGCTCTGGGGATGAAGATGAGGAGGACGATGAGGATAAGGATGAGAATGAGGAGGATGATGACGATGCTGCATCTGACAACGACTCTGTCGCCACACCTGTTGGTCACCCCGACGACATAGGCTCAGACCGGGAGTCCGATGTAGAGAGCGAGGTGGACGAGGAGGAAGCAGAGAAGCGCAAAGCTTTCTTTGCCCCCGAAGAAAAGGTCGATACCAAGGCCAACATGGCCAAGATGACTTTCCAAGAATTCAATCTTTCCCGCCCTATCCTTCGAGGTCTCGCTGCAGTTGGATTCACAGACCCGACTCCTATCCAGCGCAAGGCGATTCCCGTTGCCCTGCTGGGCAAGGATATCGTCGGTAGTGCCGTGACTGGTTCAGGAAAGACCGCTGCCTTCATTGTTCCTATCCTCGAACGTCTCCTCTTCCGTCCCCGGAAGGTCCCTACAAGTCGTGTTGTGGTTTTGATGCCCACTCGTGAGTTGGCTGTTCAGTGTTACAACGTTTCCGTCAAACTGGCCACCTTCACGGACGTCACATTCTGTCAATTGGTTGGTGGTTTCAGTCTTCGCGAGCAGGAGAATGTGCTCAAGAAGCGCCCCGATGTTATCATCGCCACCCCCGGTCGTTTCATTGATCACATGCGCAACTCGCCCAGTTTCACAGTTGATACCCTGGAGATTCTTGTCCTCGATGAGGCCGATCGTATGCTTGAGGACGGTTTCGCCGATGAGTTGAACGAGATTCTCACCACGATTCCCAAATCTCGCCAGACTATGCTGTTCTCTGCGACCATGACAGACTCAATCGACAAGCTTATTCGTGTTGGTATGAACCGCCCGATGCGCTTGATGGTTGATGCCAAGAAGAACACTGTATCCACCCTTATTCAAGAGTTCGTGCGTCTCCGTCCCGGAAGGGAGGACAAGCGTCTCGGTTACCTTCTGCACCTGTGCAAAGAACTCTACACGAAGCGCGTTATTATCTTCTTCCGGCAGAAGAAGGAAGCTCACCGCGTTCGTATCATTTTCGGCCTATTGGGCTTGAAGGCAGCAGAGCTACACGGTAGTCTGACCCAAGAACAGGTATGTTCAAGTGACTCTTGTCCTATATCTACAACTCCTAACTTTTCATACAGCGTATCAAATCCGTCGAAAACTTCCGAGATGGCAAGGTTGCCTACCTTCTCGCCACTGACGTTGCGTCTCGTGGTCTGGATATCAAGGGTGTCGAAACCGTCATTAACTACGAGGCTCCCCAGAGCCACGAGATCTACTTGCATCGTGTTGGACGTACAGCTCGTGCCGGCCGCTCTGGTCGTGCATGCACGATTGCTGCCGAGCCCGACCGCAAGGTCGTCAAGCTTGCCGTCCGCGCAGGTAAGGCCCAAGGCGCCAAGATCGTCAGTCGTGTGATCGAGCAGGCCGTTGCCGACAGCTGGGCGCAAAAGGCTGAGGATATGGCCGACGAGGTGGCCGAAATCTTGCAAGAGGAGAAGACCGAGAAGCAGTTCTCTCAAGCTGAGATGCAATTCACCAAGGGTGAGAACCTCATGAAGCATGGTAACGAGATCATGTCGCGGCCGAAGCGGACATGGTTCGAGACCGAGAAGGACAAGAAGGTTGCTCGCAAGCTGGGTGCCGTTGAGTTGAACGGTCCTAATATCAAGAAGAGCAATGTCAAGCTTAGCAACAAGGACAAGAAGCGTCTTGATGATGCGCAGATGAGACACGATGGTAATATCGGATGGAAGAAGGGCAAGGGTGACGCAGAGTCTGCTAAGGACCCCAAGAAGGGCAAGGGTAAAGGCAAAGGAGGATTCAAAAAAGGGAAGAAATAAGGGATGTGTGAATCATGTATACAATTGAATACCATGCAAATAGCATTTGAAGCATAACTAATTGTTTTTCTATAACCTATATCACTTATATAACCTATGTATAACCTATATAAACTACCACGATAACCGGTAGTGGAGCTTAGATCCCTCGGGAGGTACCTAAGTTGGGAATCTCCAACATCTCCCACCAATGAAAGTCTCCGCCCTACTCCAACCCGACCTCGGGAGCTCAAGCTGATTCGACGTCAATACTATTTCATTCTCATAAGGCTTAATCCCCGCGCCCCACGTAGGGGGCCAAAAATCTTCTCTCCTATTTTTATCTTTTTCCTTTTCTTTCATTTTGTCATTTTTTTCCCGGGTGTATCTCGAATTGGGACCTTGAAAAGGAGACACTTGGAATGGCTGAGCCTCCCAAGACGAGTCTCCCCCGGAAGAGTGCCTTCTCATGCGAGGCCTGTCGTAAACGCAAGGTGCATGCGGATCCCCTCGGACGAAGCCCGAGATTTCCGAGCTAACTGCTCACCAGGTTAAATGTAACGGCGCTAGTCCGTCATGTTCGCGATGCGCTGCGCGCAACGAGCAGTGCGTGTATAGCTTGTGAGTCTCAATTACCCCTCTTTTTGTTGTCCTATTATTGCAATCGCTGATTATTTTCTCTTTCAAAGAGCCCCAACATTATCGTACACGAAACAGCTTGAGGCTAGGGTAGCGCAGTTAGAGGATGCTTTATCGAAGCGCGGCGAGGGGGAAGAGGTGCGGAAGCCAAGATCGCCGTTGTCGGCTGCATCCAGCCCGAGCGGACCGAAGATAAAGATCGATCCCGATGCTGAAGATCTCCCTCGGGCATTTGATGGTCTCAATGTGGAAAATGACGGTCGCGTCTCATTTCACGGACCAACTAGTTTGTTCCAGCTGCCTAGCGGGGTGGTGAATGAAGCTGCGTCGACTTCGCATTACGCGCAGGAATTGGAGGGTCGCAAAGAGCGACTTGTTAATAATGCATGGCGGGAAAGAGCATTCGAGCAAATGGCTGCTATGCCGGTATGGGCTCTGGTGGATGGGGTTGTTTGAAGGATGCATGTGCTGATACACTTCTGTAGGAGCCTTTCCAGTATCTTCTCGACTCGCATTGGTGCTGGATCCAGCCGCTGTGGAATTTTGTCTACCGTCCTGCATTTACACGTCTGTCCGACCTTGCCATTTCAGACGACCTATGACACTAACCTCTTCCGATAGGTGATATGAAAATCAATGGGGCTTATTATTCGGACGTCTTATTAAATGCCATTCTTTCTCACTCAGTACGATGGTGCAAAGCCGAGCCTCAGGTTGGTCCGCTTCTGGACTCCTATGATGGTGGTGCACAATTCTCCCATCGTGCATTGACTGGGGTGTTTGACTCCCTCAAAGTTGGTTATGCAGGCATCCCGACCATTCAGACATTGCTCCTTCTCAGTGCCCAAGAATGCGGCCGTGGAAATCGAACGCAAGCTTGGTTATACAGTGGGATGGCCTTCCGGCTGCTGGACGACTTGGGTATCTCTATCGATAGCCGGAAATATTCAGGATCTGCTCATTTGAGTGATGAGGATATTGAAATACGCAATCGTCTATTCTGGAGTTGTTATTTCTGGGATAAGGTGGTTTCGCTGTACTTTGGCCGGGCGCCAACGATGCAGCAATCTCACGTTAGCCCGCCACGCATGATTCTCGATGACACCGCTGAGATCGAGATATGGACACCTCATGGGGTAGGCTTCACTGACGGTGCCCACTATCCACCGACGCAGGCGCATTCAACGTCATGTTTCATGAAGATGTGCGGTCTAGCGGAAATCTTGAACCAGATTCTAATCCACATATATGACCCAATCCGCCGAAGCACGGACTCTGAATTCTTTGATTGTGTTCAGGAGCAGGCCAAGAATCTAAGTGACTGGTGGGATGAGCTACCAGACTACTTGAAATTAGTGGCGGTAGATCTTCCTCCATACTCACCACCCAGCCATATCGTGATCTTGAAGTATGTGCTCAATCCTGTGTAAATTGGAACATGGTGCTCACTGAAATTCTTCTAGCTGTTTATATCATACTATCAACATCCTTCTCCACCGACCTATTCTCTGCTCTCGAGAGCTATTGAAAGCCCGCCCAGAGGCACACGACTCGAACCATCTTGTACAGTGCATGGCATCAGCAACATCGATCCTATCTCTCTTCGATCTATACCGCCGTACATTCGGCGATAGCCACGTCGTCCTCTCTCTCGCATACAGCATCTACACAGCAGCATCGATTTTCCTGCTTGAAATCCAAGCCCTGAAGTACGCCGCACCGGGAACCTTAGACAAGCTCAAATTCTGCATTTTTGCCCTTGAACGAGTCAAAGCTGCGAACCCCGTTATCACAACAGCCCTCAGCCTCATATCTCTGGAGCTTCAAAGACTCCAAATCAACATCCACGGATCAATGCCCGCGCCTATTCCTAAAACCGACCAGGAACACCAACATCACCAATCCCCACCTCAACACCATGCTCATCCTCACCATCCTCAACACAGCCAGTCCCCATCAGTAGGCAGTAGCCGATCCCGCCACGTCTCTCCAGGCCAGCATCACCAACCTCAAGCATCGATAGCCTCTCAGGCCCAAACCACCGGCCCTGAAAACCCGCCTCTGGTGGGAACCTATAATAACTTCCAGCACACAGGGCCAGGTTTCAACATCCCGCACTCGGGCGAAATGCCCCAACTGCCGCCTACACACTTGCTGGGCGGGATGCCAAACGCCGTCATGACGATGGATGACCCCGGGTCCTACGAAATCGCGCCTGAGGTATATGAAGCATTCTCGTATGCGCAGCCGATCACGACGAATATGACGCCTATGACGCCTGTTTTTGAGCAGGGCTGGGGTGGTCCGTCTCAATGATCTTGTATAACTTCACTCGGGCCTGGTTTGGAAGCTGGTTTTTTTTTTTTTTTTTTTTTTTTTTCCTCTTCTCTGCTCACATACTCTGTTTTGCTTTCGTGATTCCCAAATGCACATACAATTAGCAACCTGCCAAGATCGGTGCCAATCCGATGTAGATATATCTCTTTAGCAGCCAATGATATAACAACATATATTTCTATGTGTGCATACATATAAGCAACCTTGTAAGCTACACCGTATAATGGTATGTTCCCTTTGTCAATTACGGGGAAAAGAAGGCATCTCTACGGCTTCGTGTTATAGGAAGAGGCTCTATTTTAATATGCAAAGATAGATCGGATATCTTGGAATCACAAAATAAAAATAATCGAAGCGCTATCAAAGCCAAACACGAGCCAAATAATAACAAATGGGGTATCGGTTAATGACAAGCATATAGATCAATAGGATGCCAAAAAGAAACAATGAAAAGAGTCATCACAAGGGGGAACTGCCAGATTTCAAAACATGATCATCCTTCGACGCAACATTCTGCGACATATCAGCCGGGGAAGCAAGATCCCACTCCCTCGGTCTAGCCCGCCACCGCAGATACCACGGCCCATCAAACAAATCCCCCATCCGCTCAATAGGCACACCCTTCGTCTCGGGCATCCAAACACCAAGGATAACCAGCCCAGAGAAGCAAATAAGCGCCCAGAAGAGATAAGCACCCCAAACATCAAGCGAGACAAACATATTCGGGGTAACACGCACGACAGCAAACTGGAAGAACCAGTGCAGTGCCATACTAATCGCATAACTGACATTGCGGATGCGCGTTGGGAAGATCTCCGTGCCGTACAGGTAAGGCACCGTGCAGAGGCCGATGGACCAGCCGACGGCGTAGATGAAAACGGAGGCGACGGCTGCGTTGGAAGCGTTTTTGTTATCCGCTGAGCCTGGGCGCAGCCCCATGTATATACCCATGTAGATATGTGCGCTGAGCTGTAGGCTTAGTCCGACGAGGGTGCAGCGGCGTCGACCGAGGAGGTCGATTAGACCCCATGTGAAGGCCATCGTGAAGATTAGTTTGACTATCCCATACGCGCCGGAGGAAATGAGGGAATTTCCGTCGCCCTTTACGCCGGCGTACTGTTTCACATATGTTAGTGTTTTGTTACTTATTGTAGCTGGCTAATAATTGCCTTGAAATTGACGTACCTGGAATATGGTCGTTACGTAGTATGTGATCCCGTTCCCGCCGGTCCACTGAGCGATTGTCTGCATGGCGATTAGGAGCCAGAAACGCTGTCGGTAATTCGAGTTCGTTTGTGTCTCTTTGAATATAGTCCAATGAGACACAGAAGCTAAGTCTGTCGCTCGCTCCCGCTCCCGTGCATCGATAATCGCGAACTCCTTTGTGATTTCGGGATCATCGATAGCCTTGCCACGTAGCCGTGCGAGAGCCTCTAGCCCTTCCTGATGGAGCTGTTTTGAAACGAGATACCGCGGAGTCTCCGGACAAAGGTACGACAGACCATATGCAATCCCGACAGGAATTAAAGGCACAGCTTGAACTAGGCGATATTGGGTTCGTGTGGTCGCCATGTGGACACTGGCACCATAGTTGATAAAGAACCCTGTCAATAACGCGTAATGAGTCAGATTGGGGCCGAATACGTATGCAATGTACGACACATAGCGGGTCAAACTTACCCATGGCCAGAAAGGCCAGTAAGAATACCATGTATATCCCCACCACTAGACCTCTTGTCTTAGCAGGGGCTATTTCGGTCAAATACAGTGGTGCAGTCACTGTTAAAGCGCCCGAGCCTAATCCGGCCCATATACGACTAAACAAGAGCAGTCCGTATATACCGGATGCGAATACTTGGATCAATGTCCCTGTTGCCCACACGATGCATGCTAGGCGCCATACCACCAAGCGCCCGAGTCGATCATTGAGATCCAGGACTATCAGGGCACCCAGTGCAGCACCTAGGACATTGAAGGAGGTGATGTTCGCTTTTCGGTTAGCTAGCTCGGTCTCGTCGACCCCCGGGTGTATAGTGAGGTCGTAGTCGGACTTGAAGGAGGGGAGGGAGACACTGGAGCTATAACCACCCTCGTCATAGCCTATGGAGGGCAACACGGAATTAGCAAATGTCACTAGTAGTTGTCACTAGTAGTTGTCCGATAAGCTCGACTAGTGGAAGGAAATGCACCTGTACCTTTGGGAATCCCGCCACAGGCAACGACAGCAATCACAAGGGCGCAGTATGGATTGGTCGACCATCGTGATATGGTCCATCGCATGGCCCCTAGTATAAGCGAGCTGTGGGGGCTGATAACAATAAATCTGGGGGCAGTGAAGTGAGATCTCCAGGAGTGGACAAGTGAGGAAAACCGGGTGTTCGGCATCCGAGATAAATAGAAGTTCGGTCAACATCCGAGCTTGGTACTTTTTTCCCCTGTTAATTTGTAGTACTTTTTCCATATCTTGTGTCTTAAGCAATTGCTGCAATGCATAACTATATTGCATTTTTGCATTACCATTTTCTAGCATTACAATAATTTCCAAGTGAATCCACATTTCAATGTCGGATCGCGCCGCAGCTATCCACTTTTTGGCTCCGCTTGACGGCTCCTCAGCTCATTTAACAGGCCCAGATGACGGCTTGAGGATTGGAAGCGACCCTTGACGGACAACTTCCGAGCTTGATTTTTCCTTGCATCTAGTCACAAGCGTGCTGGGGGTTGGTGCGTGGGTCGCACAAGCACTGTACATCGTACTCCCTACATATTGTGCTGCTCAGACACAGCCGATGAGTGCTTTTCATTTACAAAAACGTTGCATTGCAGGCACTTAGATCAACATCTACGCATATTGAGCGGTGAAACTAACATGTTTCTTCCTAAGTCATGTCTTAGGGTGACACCGCTTTGTTGGAGCTGGTCTTCCGTGAGTATCTCCCTAGGGCTTTATTTTGGCCTTTTTCTGTACCTCTGCCTTCTCTCTTACTTCTGGGAACCGGCCACTGTCTTCATTTTCTTACTATCTATTCGGGATGCTGACCACTGCCCAGTCCAAAGCCAATGTACTCCACGGGCCTTCACCGATATCGTTTGATGTCCTTTCCATTCGTTTAGAGCAACGGCGTTTAACACATGCCTCATCCGCAAATCTATCACTCAAACAGAGACTCCCTCCTAGGTCCTGGGATAGCCACATGCATGTTGTGGAACCTGAGCGATTTCCCGTCTCTCCAACAGCGGTATATAAACCCACCGCACATACGCTGCCCGAAGCTCTCGCCTTCTCGTCCGGACTAGGTGTTGAGAATCTCGTGTTTGTGCAACCGTCGGTTTATGGCACGGACAATTCATGTTTATTAGATGCCTTGCGAAAACTTGGGCCTTCGCGCGGCCGAGGAATTGTCGTGGTTGACCCTGGTACCGTTAAACCAGACACTTTAAACGAATGGCATGCCCTCGGAGTCCGTGGACTGAGAATTAACCTTCAGTCTGTCGGGAAAATGATGGACAAGAACGAGCTGGAAGAGACCTTACTCCAGCATGCTGAGATTGCCCGGCCTCTCAACTGGATCATCGAGATGTATCTTCCCCTTAGGATGGTCTCGATGGTCGAGTCAATCCTTCCACGACTAGGCGTGCGTATCTGCATCGACCATTTTGGTAGCCCCGAGCTCGCGTCGTGGGACAGTGATGGACCAGCTTTCGATCCCTACGCGCTTCAAGGGTTCTCGTCCTTGATCTCTCTTCTTCGCGCAGGGGAAACATATGTTAAGATGTCTGCACCATATCGACTCAGCAAAGACCATCAAATGCGTGACCTTCAGGCTATGGCACGCGAGTTCTTATCTGTTGCGCCTAAACGGGTTATCTATGCCACTGATTGGCCGCACACTCGATTCTCCCGTGTTGATATCAGCCCATTCACTGAATTTTGTTTGGAATTATGCGCAGCCAGGCCGGGTCTAGCGGAGCGTTTGTTTCGAAGGAACACGGAAGAGATGCTTGGAGTAGTCTCCGATTGATGTGACTGCATTTATCAAAATTTGACTGTGTATGGCATCTCCGGCGCCGGGGATTTGGAGTTTGGCGATCCTTCTTCTAGCATTGGCTGTTTTGTGCACTTTTTAATATATAGCTTGACCGGTTCACTCGTTCTTTTATCTCCTGGCCTAGTCTCCTATATATAAGTATTCTTGAACATTATAACAGATTGGGCCCGCGTCACAGGGGACCGTAATTCATCCAAGCATCAAAAGCGAAGTGTGATATATGTTCGATGTCTATTCACTGGAAGTTGTTGACATAAAAACGCCGGGGTCGAGCTAATTTCTCATACCGCCAAGTCATAACGCGATTGTATTCAACTATGCCTTCGTATCCTTCTCCGCTCTAAACATCTTCCGCATCCTGGAAGATAACATGTCCAGTACAGATCTTCTTCGCGCCCTGAGAAAAATAGAAGAGATCAGGTTAGCAAAATCAGAGAGCTCAATTGACCGGAACAAAACTCACAATAGTGTAGCAACACGCTGGCCGAGACTGATCCTCACACATCTGAGGCTGGTCCAGTTGATCACCTAGAAAAGTAGACTGTTAGACAAACCCCTAGTGACCAAATATCGTGACATTGTTTTACATACAGTCCGTTGCCTCATTTGCCTTCGAGTTTCCCCGTGCAGGCGCCAGATCACGGCAGCAGAAGGGCTGCTGAACCATACCAGTGTTGTCCTCCGCGAAGTTGCAGTGCATATTGATCTTCTTGGCCGAGACCAGCGACAGAATGGCAGCGAAGGCGAGGGCTGAAACACGCATTATGGCGTTGATGATATGGTAGATGGTGGAAGATCGGTTGACGTGATATCGAGGTGATGCGAACGTGCTTGGGAAGATCAGCTGAGGTATACCCCAGGAGAGGATTCTTCTAGGGCAGGATTTTATCTAATGAACTAGGACTACGAAGGAGAACTCAAGCAGCGCGATGCCTTGCTCCATTGGCCGACAGGGCGGGTTCCTGCGTTGTGTTTTGTTTAGCCAGGTATGAAGGCCTCTCATGGTTGGTTTCATTGGTAGATGGGAGGCACAGTTGGTATCTCCTTGCATTCTTCACTCTCTGTGAATGTGGAGGTTTCGAAATGTTATGGTTTACGCCCGACAGGGGCTGCTCTCTATTGAGTGACGGAGTAAGTATAGCTAGGGATAAAGCAGTAATGTAGATCGTTATTGTCAAGGTCGGCTGGGTGCCTTTATGAGCTCATTACGCGACCCTTGAAAATGGATACTATCAAGGGATGTATGAGAGGTTGTTCGATAATGATGTTCTTTAGATTGCAACCCGCTAGGGCTATATTTAGACTGATTTGATACATATTATCACATCAACCTTGGAAGTGACCAAACATTGACTTGGAAATGCCCAGTCCACTGTATAATAATCGGGACTTGCCGAGGCTCATGCAGGTACCACGTGTAATACTTGGGTGTTCTCACTTGCCAACCAAAGTCCACAGTGTTTAATGTTCGAAAACCACAGCCCACGGGGCTTAATGTTCAAATATGGTTGCCTGTCCACCGTTTCAAGAGTGGACTGTGGGCATCCCCTGGGGCCTTTCTATTCGTTGACTGATCAAATGCCTTCGCATGTTGAGTCAGGTGATGTTTTGTTGAGGCCCCAACGCAGTTACTTAAGCAGATAACGATAAACACACCGCCCTCCCCGGACTCTCTCATACTCCCAGACCCCCTCCTTTTCAGATCTCCAGACACATCACTACATCACTGTGCTATTGTACGTCTTTGAAAACCATGAAACGCAACTCCTCAACACAAGCCGACATGGAACGTTCTGTCTACATTCCTCTTTGCTTCTGCCTCATCTCTTTTGCCGTTATCGCCTATACCCACTAGTCATCCGCCCGCGATAAGCGTTCTACCTCAACGGCTCCCCAGACGAAGATGAGAGGATCACTCACTGTGGCCCTGAATCCTAGAGTCTGGGATGTCTCTCCTATTTCCGAAACACCCTTGCCTCATATTCTCCCCTCGTAACACACCATACGAGTCAATATCTGGTTCTCATACTACCTTCAACATTTGAAGACTGCCCCTCTGTCGCAAACAGATTGTGACCGACAGAGCAGCAGAATTGTGTGGATTGAATGATCTACAGGCCATCAGAATATACTTGCTCGATCTCTCTCTATGCAAATATTCACCATCCTTCTTCCACACCCCCAACTGCTGTCTAGTCCTTGGCCCAATAGGCTGGCTACATGTATCACATCCAACTGGATGTTGTGACATGGAGCCCAGATATACAAAGGCTCAGACTTGATGGCTCCGTCTTTTACATTCTTCGCATTTTGATACCCTCTTCCCTGCTACTATCATACTTCAACCAACATCTTCAGATTGATAGGGCTGGCGCCCTTTTCTAGCTGAAACATCTTTCAACATTCATTGGCCTTTATTGGTTTCAATCAAATCTCAGCTCATTCCAGTGATTCAACCCTGGTGCTTGAGTTACGAGTTGTCTGATCGATATCATTTCCTTGTGTGCTCCCTCAAGTTTGATTCTGGAGTGCTGGTCACTCCCTGTCGCTCTTTCTTGATTTTCCTATACCCATATATCATATATACGATCTACGAATTCAATAATCTTACATGTCAAAGATGTAAACATAGTGTAGATCTCGAATGGAATAATAAACCAAAAGTATCGTATCAAGTTTATATCGGCCTCTCAAGATCTCAAGATCAGATGTGGGCATCTGCCCGGATCTAGATCTGATCACGTAATCACTGCTGAGAAATCGCCCGTGGTGACGGAAGAACCAACGCGCATTAACGAACCCCGATATCGTCACCACAGCCGTGTTTTTTCGGTCCCCTCTCACCTCAGCCTGTATATAATTACCCCTCTTCCCCTCTTCCCCTCTCTCCATGCTCTCCCGCTCCATCCAATCATCCCGGATCAGCTTTCGAGCCTCTTCATCTTTGACCCGGTCTTCCGTCGGTCAAATCCGTCCTGGTCGTTTGACCAATCGAACTCTGGCGACAATTAACTCTCCCCGATCCACCCCTGCAGACTCAATTGCTGCCAACTCTCGTCTCTCTACAATCTCTCGACACTTTTCTTCGTCCTCCAATTCTAAGAACCAACAGTCATCCGATATGGCTCCCGTCGAAACACAGCAGTATGACTACATCGTCCTCGGCGGTGGTAGTGGTGGCAGTGGAAGTGCCCGCCGCGCAGCAGGTTGGTATGGCAAGAAGACCCTAATCGTGGAAAGCGGGCGGTCTGGCGGTACCTGTGTCAACGTAGGGTGAGTACATGGTGTAATGCTGGCATACTTCATTGACGCTTTTTTTCTGACAACATTTAGATGTGTCCCCAAGAAGATGACATGGAACTTTGCGACCATCAACGAGATGCTGCACATTGGAAAGAGCTATGGTTACGACATCCCCGATAACATTGCTATGAACTACACCCACTTCAAGAACACCCGCGATGCCGTTATCAAGCGACTGAACGGCGCATACGAGCGCAACTGGGGTCGTGAAGGAATCGACCTCGTCCAAGGTCGTGCTGGCTTCGTCGAGCCCCACACTATTGAGGTCAAGCTGGCTGATGGCTCCGGCACCGCCCGCTACACCGCACCCCACATCCTGTTGGCGACCGGTGGCCGGCCTAGCCTCCCCTCCGTCCCCGGCGCCGAGCACGGTATCACTAGCGACGGATTCTTCGAGTTGGAAGAGCTTCCCCCGAAGATCGCTGTTGTCGGTGCAGGCTACATCGCCGTTGAGATTGCTGGTGTCCTCAACGCCGTTGATGTTGAGACTCACATGTTCATCCGTGGCGAGAACTTCCTGCGCAAGTTCGACCCTATGATTCAGAAGACTATGACTGATCGCTACGAGGCTGCTGGCGTCAATCTTCACCGCAACCACGGCGGTTTCAAGGAGATCCAGCTCATCCGCGATGGCAAGGGCAAGGATCGCCTGCTCAAGCTCATCGGCCATGATGGCTCTGAGCTCGAGGTCAACGAGCTTCTCTGGGCTGTGGGCCGTTCCCCGGAGGTCGAAGACCTCCACTTGGATATCCCTGGTGTTAAGCTGAATGCTGGCGGCCACGTCGTGGTTGACGAGTACCAGAACACCTCAGCTGAGGGTGTCTACGCTCTCGGTGATGTGACCGGTCAAGCCGAGCTGACTCCTGGTGAGTTGCAATATCCACCTTGAATTTTTTTTTTTTTCTAAAACATATTTACTGACTCAATCCCGTAGTTGCCATCGCTGCCGGCCGCCAACTCGGTAGCCGCCTCTTCGGCCCTCCCGAGTTAAAGCACTCCAAGCTCTCCTACGAGAACATTCCTACAGTCGTCTTCTCGCACCCTGAGGTCGGCTGTGTCGGCCTCACCGAGCCCGAGGCCCGCCAGAGCTATGGCGATGACAAGATTAAGGTCTACCACACCAAGTTCACTGCCATGTTCTACGATGTTGGCTTGTCCGCCGAGGAGAAGGCCAAGAACCCCACCGAGATGAAGATCATCTGCGCCGGTCCCCAGGAGAAGGTTGTTGGTCTGCACATCCTTGGTCTTGGCGTCGGCGAGATGCTGCAGGGCTTCGGTGTCGCTATCAAGATGGGTGCTACTAAGCAGGACTTTGATAGCTGCGTTGCTATCCACCCTACTAGCGCCGAAGAGCTTGTGACTATGCGGTAATACTGTTTTAGAAGAGAAAAAGAAGAGATATATGTGAATAATAGTATAGAATATTCCGATATTTATATGGTTCTAATCGTTTATTCTTGAAGTATACGTATCCCTCAACGGAGCCAAATGACCACATTAAGATCCTCCGTAGATTGATATCCCTCATCCTTCTGTTCGACAAGTGTAATATCACATGCAAAACGAAGAAAAAAAAAAAAACCTAGCGAGGTGTATTTAGAATCAAATTAATCTGAATAAAGAAACGAAGAGACAGAGCAGCCAAGCATAGACTCAAAACTCCACATTATTAATGATAGCCCGGTGCCGACCTAAGGGGAGAGTCACTTAGGGCTTGGAGAGGCTGACAGAAGTCTCGACATTCAACACATTACATATTCATGATAGTGAGAATTTGCGAGGTCAAAATTAGGACCACGACAACATTACTTACTGAATTTCTACCATTTTACAACCTTGGAACCAACATACTTTTAAGCTCACTTCCAAGCTTGTCTATTATTGGAGTAACCCCCAGGGCACAGGGTTACAGGGTTGGGCACCCCATTGCGATGAGTAATCACACACAAACCCCCATGGAGGGGCCATCTACCAGGTGCCCCGCAGACAGGATTATCCTTTTCATCTACTCATATCTCTTTCCAATCTTTCCATCTGAACTACAGCTAATTGTCAAGCCAACTGTCACGCCAAATATTGCACAAAAATAAGACAATTAGCAGCCCACAGCAACCCATACAATTTGCTGGCATCGCACACCCGTGCCATCCAAACCAGTAGGCGGTACAATTCTGCCGAGAAATGGGGGTTATATTGAACTTTAAGGAAGTCCTTTCGCCCTTCGGGGCATATGGTCAAATGAAAATATACAGAGAAGATTAGCATGGCCCCTGCACTAAGGATGACACGCTCAATCAAAGAGAAGCTACCTTTTTTTTTTTCTTTTACATGTCCTTCACTGTAGAGCTAAGGTGAGGCTCTTTTTTGGTCCATATCAAGAGGTACAATTTTGCTATCTCGGTATTGGGAAAGCACGTGCCATTCTTCACGGTCGGTGTTCAATTTACACCATGCGCGAATGCAGAATTCACTTTGAATATTTGCCAATGTGATATAATTTTAAAAATTTCTATTTGGTAGTGTTGAATCTGCTGTAGTAAAAAATTAGTAGTACGTATCTGCTAAATTTATAGTTTTATAGCGTATGTGGGGCTCTTTTCTTTTTCGCAGCCGTGGCGTCTGCAGGCTGACCTTCCAGGTTGAGGTAAAAATATAGGAAGATTCCAAGGTTAGTATATCCGCATCTAGCTGATATACGACAGCTAGATCTCTCTATATTTATAGTATAGCAAGCGAAAGAGAGAAGATAGACAGCTATAAGTCTCCTAAACAGCCCCATTATTGGCACCACATTAGCTGCCCCGCATAACAAGAGCCTCCACATGGAGAAGAGCCGGGAAAAAAGGAGCTTAGGATATCCCCTTTACGAAATGTAGAATTTCCCCAGTTAAACCATTTTCGTACCAAGAAGCTCTCCTGGAACAGGATAGCTTTTCACCCAACCATACAACATCATGGCGAACAACCTTAAAAGCGCTCCACCCTTCCGGGCTGAGCAGATGGGCTCACTACTACGTCCAGACAACCTAATTGAGGTGCGCGAGAAGATTGCCGATACCGGAATCTCGGCCGAAGCCGCCGGACTGCCTGCCATCGAACAAGAAGCCGTCCGTGAGGTCGTCAAGATGCAGCAAGACCTTGGGTTCAAGGCCGTTACTTCTGGCGAGTTCAACCGCACCCGATTCTGGGGATTGATGTGGGATGAGTTCCAGGGTAAGTGATAGACTTGATTGTATCTACATACATCTACATACAACAATCGAAACAAACAAACCAAAGCGAAGGAAAACACAAACTAAACCAACTTCCCCAGGAACAATCCGTCTCCAAAACGCCGAAGCCTCAATGTTCAGACTCTACCACCCAGACGTGGTGAGCCTGATCGAAAAGGACCACAAAGTGATGCCTGGCGACTCCGTGATCGCAGCCAGCAAGCTATCCCACAGCACCTCAACCTCAAAGTCCAACCTGCACGAACTGCGTCTGGTGCAGGCGTCGTTGCCGCAGAGCGAATGGGCCAATATCAAGCTGACGATGATCACGCCCGCGTGGTTCCACATGCGCTACAAGCAAGGACGTGCGTACACGGCTGATGCCTATTCCAATGACGCCGAGTACTTCGCCGACGTTGCGAAGGTGTATCGTGCCGAGCTGGCGTCGCTGTATGCGGCCGGTCTGCGGAACGTGCAGTTTGATGATCCTGGTATGGCTTATTTCTGCTCTACGGCGTTCCGGGAGGGCTGGGAGGCGGATCCTGATAATGAGGGATCTGTGGAGGATTTGTTGGATGCTTATATTAAGCTGTACAATGATTCGCTTGTTGGATTGCCTGCTGATATGCATACGGGTATTCATCTTTGTCGGGGAAATTTTATTGGTGGGCGACACTTCTCTGAGGGATCGTATGATATTATTGCAAAGAAGTTGTTTGAGGACTTGGATGTTGATACCTTCTATTTGGAGTATGACACTGAGCGGGCTGGGGGCTTTGAGCCACTGAGGTTCTTGCCGAAGAACAAGAATGTTGTGGTTGGAATTATCAGTACCAAGTTGCGTGATTTGGAAGACAAGGAGGCTATGAAGCAGCGTGTTTACTCGGCTGCTGATTTTGTTGCTGAAGGGTCTGGGGAGACTAGGGAGGAGGCGCTCAAGAGGGTTTGCATCAGTCCTCAATGTGGGTTTAGCACTCACGAGAGTGGATATCCTCTTCTTGTTGAGCACCAGAAGAAGAAGTTGAGTCTGGTGAGGGAAATTGCGGATGAGGTTTGGGGAGAGGCTTGAAAATGGTGATTCTGCTTGAGAGATGAGTTCTTTGCCAGTTTCAACAGCAACAAGAACCTCGGGGGTATGTATATATGTATGGTCCGTATTCAACATAACTTTTGATATGTACTTATGAACAGCTTACTAGCAAAGCATTAAAATGGAATCGTTTCAATTGGAAGACTGATAGACTACAGTAACTGCATCTACAAAAATAATACCCCTAACCAGAATGCTTTACAAGGCCAAGTAGAGCACTTGCGTCGGAGGCACGGGAAAAGTCACACATGCAGTTCAAATGTAGGAAATTCCGAAACATCAGGTAACATGTATGAAAATGTGTTCCTTGCGCCGGATCATGCGAAGGCCGGGTGCAGTAAATTATCCCCAGTTCATTCAGAAAACCAAATGCTCGTAGATCCAAATGGAGATTTGTTGAAGTAGTCTCAAATCACACGTGGGTAATGACCATGCCGGCGGTCTGACCACGCTCCAAAAGGACCCCAAACGTCAGAACATTGGCGTATCGGCCTGGTGGAATCAATAGAGATGCAAGTCGTGGTAAACGGCGCCTGCGCCGTGAAAGTGCCCCCGGAGAAAAGGAGGATGCAATATTCGAAATAGCTGGTGGCAATCTCAGTCATTTTGTGACAGGGTCTGAGGATCACCCCCGGAAGAGCCTGTGCCGACCTGATCCAGCGCGACGGCGTGAAGTGCTGGTTTCTCGGAACTATGTAGCAGGCCATCTTCCTTAAGCTTCATTTGCTTTTTCACCCACTCGGCCACTTCTTCATCCTCCGTGATAGTGGATGAGGCGGCATCGCCGGAGCCGGGCTCCTCGGGTGGTGAGGCACTGTCACCACCTGATTCGGTTGGTGGCTGCATGAGAGGGGCTAGCCAAGGGTGTCGGAGTAGCATGTTGTAAGTTGGTCGGTTTTTCGGATTCTTATCGAGACAGGCCCGGACGAATGCGTGCGCTTCTTCAGAGAATCCCTCGGGTAGTGTTGGAGGATCTCCATGGACGATAGCCTAAAACGGAGAAGGTAAGAATGCTGAACTTCAAAAACTGTTGTCAGGGTAACTTACATGTAGCTGGCTGAAAATGTTGTTGAATGTTTCCGGTGGGTATGGGTATCGGCCCATAGCGCATTCAATGATGGATAAACCTAAACTCCAAACATCGCTCTGCACGCTGTATGTACCGGCACTCGGCGCCCCCGACTGTTGCATTCCGCCTCCCGCGATTCGTTCAGGTGCCATATAACTCTGGCAACCAATATTGGTCTTCGCAATACTGGAGACCAGATTTCCGCTGACACCAAAGTCGCAGATCTTGACTTGACCCTTGCTGTTGACAAGGACATTGGTTGGCTTCACATCGCGGTGAATAATATTGTGGTCCTCCTTCAGTGATTTCAATCCCATGATGGTGGACAGAGCCACCTTCCGCAGAATGTTCTCGGGAACACCCCCTTCGTAGAGCTTGTCAATCGAGCCGCCATCCATGAACTCGACACACATATAGACGGCACCTTCCTGGAAAAAGGCTCCGTAGAAATCGATGATGAATGGAGATACACAGCGGTGTAGAATGTCCAACTCCATAATGATTTGTGCAAACTTGGCTTCGTCCAATTCCAAGCGAATTTCCTTCATGGCCATGACCACGCCTGAGAGTTCATTCGACCCCGAATCTGGACTCGGTTCATCGTGGCCTAGAGGACGACTGACAATGCCACCCAACCCGAGACCTGGCTTTCGTAGATGCGGGCGAGAGTGTCGAACCTTATAGACCGTTCCATAATTACCCTTGCCCAGTTCGTCCAAGCGATCAACCTCATCCAGAGATATCTTGAAGCTGTGACCTGACGAGAATTCGACACCACCTCCATGTAGCAGAGCTTTGTTTTTGAAGTTCAGAGTGCCCTCTTTCGTGTCGATGAACTCGGAGTATTTGCTGAAAGCAGACTCCCCATTTGGTTCGCCCTGCTTTTGATCCGTACCTGCTGCAGAATTGGGAGGACCGGTGATATCCGATAGCTTGAGACCTGGCTTTGCGCGCTTCGCTCCTATCCCTCCCGGCCTAGGCGACAAAGTGCCAGGGCCAGTGGCGGGGACGGAAGAGGAAGATGGCCAATTTTGAGGACTGGGTCGTGCAGCACCGGGAGGCATGCCAACAGCAAGTGCGCCACCTGCACTGCTTCCTTGAGCCATGGGAATATGCCCCGTCGATGCAGCAGTATGTGGCTGCGGAGCACCTTGGCGGGATAATGAGAATGCCTTCATTTTTGCCATAATGTCTTGATTTAATCCAGTCCCTTGTGCACTCATCGATGGCTTGGGGTGTGGCGAAGTCCCAACACCCCGTCGCGCAGCATTGACCTGACCTAGGTGTGTAGATGAGGCAGATAACCCAGTTCCCGAAGATTCGCGGGAAGGAAGGACAACGGGGCTAGAGGTCTGTCGAGGAAACAAAGGAGGAGCCTTGGGATCGCTAGGGGAGGGAGCATCGGCTTCAGGCGCGACATCCTCGGGGGCGAAGTCTCGTTCATCAGCCATGGCGAGATGAAGGTGGGCTATCGGGGAAGTTGAGCCGACACCAATGGCCGGTGTGATTGCTGTAATTATGCCGTTTTGGACTTGGCTGCACTGGGTGGCAGCGCTATGATGAAAAAAAAAAGCAAAGCAAAATCAAAGACGACAAGCGAAAGCGAAAAAGGGTGATCTAGCGGAGGGAGAAAGGAGGGGCAGAGAAATAGGTGAAATCGCAATGTGAAGTCACTTCGGGCCGCGATAGAACGTGGGGAAAACCGATTTCAGTACGTTGTATTGTATATTTCTGGTATTTTCTGGTATTTTCTGATATATTCGGTCTTTTTTTCTTTCTATCTATCTCTATATGTACATATGTACATATGTCTCTTGGTATCTATAGATGATTGCTTTCTTCTATTTAATTCCATTCTAATATCTATACTTGCTTTCTCTCTCCATTATTATGTGTAGTGAGGGAATTCAATCTTCAACCGGGCCGCTGCACCAGCCAATCACATAACGCCAATCAACCAAAAGCAGGTTTTCTCCGTGTTATCCCCTTCGTCTGCCGTGTTTCGACTAAAAAAGTGGCTTCATCATTTGATATGACATTCCTGTGTAGCTGACGACAGCCTGGATCCCTGTCATTGTTTATCAGGTTTTCTATGTCTTTTGACGCCCGTTCGAAAGACCATGCCAAGACGTTTCCCGGGTCTGATAACCCCAGCCGTGGAACGGCATTGGAAGCCAAAGTACCCTTAAAGATAATTGTGCTAATCCAGTACTCTGGGCCGTACTGACCCTGCGCCTCATTGCGAGTCGTTGACTCATCTTACTCCACTGTTCTCCCCGGCATGGCCGCTTGTTGGCTCGGATAAGCGGTTCCATCCCTCGGGGCCGACAGAACTCGGAGCCTTGTTTCCAAGTTGGGGAAACAGCTTAACCTGGAGCTTGTTCCTTCGACCCGGGATGAGATAAGGTTCGATTGGTCAACCTACTTTGCTATACATAGTACGCCGCGCTCAGTATACCTAGGTATCGCTACGATTGCGATCAAACAGATGAAGGTATCGAAATTGTACCTGGAAACAGACGGCTTGACATAGCGGGGCAAAACGCCTTCGGGCACAGAGTGTCTCATCGAGGTCCGAGCCCGACATTGAATTCGCCTTTACCGAAACTTCATTGCGAATTATTTCGTTGGAACAGTGTCGTCATTTAAATTGTGATTGATATTCTCATTCCAAATTGATTTGATTCGAGCGTCTGAATCTTATCATCCAACGTGTCCCAACATTCATGGCAAGACATACCCACCGTCGATAAGTACATCACTTCCGGTCATAAAGCTAGATGCATCACTGGCGAGGTACAGATACAATCCCTTGATTTCCTTCACGTGGCCTTGCCTTCCAAGTGACGACATGCGATATGCCTCCTGGAGGGCTGAGGGGCCGGCCCCCATCTTTGTATCGAAGAAGCCTGGGGAGACGATGTTGACTCTCGCAAAATCCCGCCACTCACGGGCAAGTGATTTTCCAAAGTGAGTGACATACGCTTTGGTCGCGTTGTAGACAGGCTGGTCCGTAGGAACGTTGACAATGTGTGCGCTCATACTCGAGGTAATAATGAGATTACCATGTCCTTGCTGTGCGAATACCTCGCCGGCATATTTAGCACAATACACAATGCCGTCAACTAATTCTCGGTTAATACCACAATCCTTTATTTTATTAAAAAAGAACGGATTTCATACCATTCACGGACATCTGCTTCCGGTACTCTTCTAGAGTCTGTTCCAAGATAGGCTTCGAGATCGCCATTCCTTCTCTAAATCAGCTTGCTGCCATACATCAAAATCGTCGCGAGAAACTAACCTGCATTGGCAATGAACACATCAATCTTGCCGAAATCTGTCACGACCTTTGTTATCGTTTGGGATACTTGAATGGACTCCGAAACTGTAGGTCAAAGCTTAGCATTTTGGTACCTTCTTTATGGGCATTAAGCTCCGTTTACCATCAACCTTGTAAGCGAAAGCCTTTATACCATGTTCCTTTACCAGGACCTGGGCTTTCTCAATAGCGACGTCATTTCTGTTAACATGGTTAACCAAGTACACGTAAGATATATATTGAATGAAGGAAAACCTACGAATTATACCATAAGGCAACATGAGCGCCAGCTTCGGCCATAGACTGTGCTATCGCATGACCAAGTCCATCGGCAGCCCCCGTAACAACCACCACCTTTCCGTTCATTTTGAACTGCTCCAAAACATTTGTAGGTGTATCCGGGAATGGACGAGGAAAGCCCTCCCGGCTTTGAGCGCAGTCTTCAATGCTCATAGACATATTGGATATTTTGTGTAGTGGTCGAGGTTTCAAAAGGATGATGGGACCAGGGACAACCCCTCTTTATAAGTATCCAATGTAGTGTCCCCAATGACCCACCGTCGGCGCAGTGTTGGCCGAGACGATCTAGAGCCAAGCATTATGATGTATATGTGTGACCTCAATATTTCAACTAATACCCTACAAATCAAATAGAGAACCGCAGAGCTGATTGATCGGCTACATAAGGAAATAAGAAAGTGGGGAGATGTGGAGATCTTCAAAGTTCGACTTAATGGGTAACGGATGATAGAAATCCCACCCCAGTTTCTAGTTACTCGTAAGATGCGATTGACGAGTGCAATGAGTTTCTTGATATCATCTTGGTTGCTTTTCCCCCAGTCTTTCATTGCCGTAGTGACATCTTCCACTTCTGGCCTCGAGAATATTCCACGTTGATGATATGCACGAACGAGGTTGGGCGTCTGAGAAATCCAGAGTTGAGGCGCGACTTCTGACAGCTCCAGAGGCTTGTGAAAATCTCGAGTGTTGATCTCTAATGTTGGTTCCCTTGATACAACCTGGCCTTCCCTCTTGATGGTCAGTTTGGATTTGACCGAGGCCTGGACCGTGGGGGTAGTTTCCGACGTAAGAGACAATGAATGTAAGATTTCAGCAAGATTGTCTCCTGTCGACGAGTCGTCCTTTACACTGGGCTTAGAATCACTGACATAGCCGTCGGTCTCATGACGCACAAGGAAACTCAAACCACCGAGTCAGTACGATTTTATGCGATAGTGCCCAGTGCTATTCATGGCCTGGTTGATCGTGTATGATTTCTCGAATTCATGCCCAAAGCCCCGGAATTCGGATGGTCCAATGATTTCATATGTGGCTGTCTCTGCATGACAGAAGATTGCGGTCTAAGCAGTCATATCCACCTGGATCGTGAATGAATCAAGACCGTATCTGCTTTGAGTGGGATTAACGAACGACAGAAGTTTGCGAACGTTGTTTCGGTCAGTTACGACATCGATTGAATCAATCTCAAACGAGGGTTGCTCAATGTAGAGGGCGCGGAATAACGGCTCTAGAGGGCTATTTGGATGACGAGCAGCATTCTGAACAATATAAACAAAACCGCTGTCTTTTTTTAATTTGCCGAGAGCCTTGTGGAGCAGACCAGAGTGCCGGACTGCCGGGGACAGCGATGGTTGGTTCAGGTGCTTCGATCCAGTTATAAGATGCCAGGTGCTTTACATCGGTAATGATTGCTTCTGCTGGATTGGAGGAGTCCAGGCTGCGAGGAGAAATCTCCTCCAGCCCCCCGGTGGATGCCTTGAGGTCCGGCATTTGATGGATTTGGTTTCCTGGTAATAGAAGACATGGAAATATCAGTTGACTTGAACCTTAAAAAGAAAACATAACTGCATACCTAATATGTCACTGATTCGTTAAGTCTACTCGTTGGGTCGACTCCATGGGTTGATAGAACACCAAGGGAGTGAAAGATAGAACTGTTATTTGCACTGTTGCTATCTGGACGAGAGAAGAAGAGAAACTCTATATTTACAGGGAAAGAAGGACCTACAAACGGAAGGGAGCTGGCCTCAGGCCACCACTACAAACAGGACTCCTGTACATCTGTGGGCAAACATCCATTTCAGTATTACCCCCCTACCTCTTCCTTTGATCCCACATAACTTATGACTTCACGTGTAGAGCCACGCAACCCATCCGAAGAAGAGAGTACATGTTACGCGTTGAGCAAAACAAACCAAGCGCCCAAGGATACATGTATAATCAACGGTCCATGCTGCACTGAGGATAGTTACTACAATGACATATCTTTCTAAACCGGGTGCACAAACAAGATCTGGGTAATTTCAGTTGGCGCAGGCGTAGGGGTCTCCTTCAGTGCGTATTTCCTTGCGACGCTGGATGGGCTGCTCTTACAGGTGTGTATCACCGGCGGCTGGTGGAACATGAGCATTATCTGGTCGCTCAGACGGCATGCACTGTAGCCTATTTTAGCACACAGAAGGGCAATTAATTGAGGGATTTAATGACATTCTGGAATGAATGAATATTTTGGTCGGAGGTGGTGGTGGTATATAACAACGAAATTGGCCAGCCCATTACAAAATCCTAAAATGTGAATTTTCTTTTCCTCTTTCAATTACATTCCGAGAACCTTTGGAAGGCCAAAAATACGTTCCCATTGGTACGCAGGGGGAGCCCATTTGAGACGAAACGAAGGATGGCCGCCTGGATAGTTTTGTGTTTAATAGCGAAGATCGATAAGTGTCGTAGTATGTAGGGGTATAACCCAATTTAAAGTGTTATTCCATATGGTAGCCTTTACCTACGCATATTCGTATTTCTAAGCCAATCCTATAAATTGCAGAACATCTGATTTGCTAGGATTCAACACCCGCTATCATTTCATCCCGGGTTTAAGTAGTAGAGCTTACTAAGATTGTAAACTTTTCTCATGCATAATCTTCGATTGATCAATTGAAGGTTGGTACACAACAGTATACATAAATCCGGTTATAAAGGTTACTCACGGCTCCGGGACTTGAGGTGGTGACCTAGAATATTTAGACGTGTCCTTAAAGCATGTATTCGATTATATCCATTGTTACACAGCATTACCACTCATGATATACTCAGGAGATTGTGATCTGTTCGGGTTTAATCGTGGTTACACCATGCTCACAGAACATGCGAGCAAGAATTCCAACAAGAAAGATAGTAAGAATGGCGAACCATGAGTTCTTGATACGTTATCTACACTGGAATCTGTACCTTGAGGGGACTGTTCGCCTTCGATCTTGTTTCGATGGGGTAGCACAGCTATGCCGATCTTGCGTATGACTCTCTTTCCAGTAATCTGTAGGCACGCTTTGGGCGTGCTATACACATGAAGACCCCGCCGAGCATGATAAATATTGTTAATGGGTATTTTACTGGCTGTTAGTAAAAGGAAACACAATCAAGCGTTGGGAGATCAAGTTTTAGTAGTATCATGATGGCGCAATGTGTCTTGATTGTGGTTGATGAGGATATGATAAAAGCCTGGGACAGACCATCAGTGGAAAATATTCTACATTCCACCAGAGTCTGGAAATTCATTTCAAACAAGCATCCGACACTGAAATTATACTCGAAGTGTTAATTTCGACGCCACTATGCATCTTGCTGAAGTATGAAAAACTATATGCAGACCTATATGCAGACCATGTTTATTGATATATAGCTAACACATTTACTTCCATCGTAGTATCTTTTCCGCCGCATTCATGAACTTGGAATTCGTTCCATCTTTGGCGTCCCCGGCGATTACAATCTAAAATCCCTTGACTACATTACTCCATGTGGTCTCAACTGGGTCGGTAACGTGAACGAACTCAATGGCGGTAAGTTGATGAACGGTACTTTCCACTCGACCGAAACACAGGGATCTTATTATTTTGCACCCATAGGTTATGCGGCCGATGGCTATGCCCGCATCAAAGGGATAGGGGTAATCATGACTACATTGGGTGTTGGGGAGCTTTCAGCCATCAATGCCCTAGCAGGCGCATGCGCCGAGCTTGTACCAGTCATCCACATCGTCGGGTATCCCTCAACAATTGTACAGAAAAAGCGACTCCCGATGCACCACACTCTGGCAGATGGCGACTTTAGGCGATTTGCCAGAATGAGTGCCGAAATCTCGAGCGCTGTGGTTGTTCTGGAAGACAAATCAGATGCGACTAGACTCATCGACGAAACAATTATCGAGTGCTGCCGTTCCAGCAAGCCTGTCTATATTGGCTTCCCAGTGGATCTTGTCGAGGCAGATGTAGATCCATCCCCGCTTGAATGTCCCCTGGGTCTCGAAGAACCCAGCCCCAATCCGACAGCGGATGAGGATTATGGCGTGGATCTGATTCTTGGCCGCATTAGGGCGGCTCGGAATCCGATTATAATTGTTGAGAGTCTGGCCGGAAAGCCAGACAGCTTGAACACAACGAGGCTATTCGTGGAAAGCTCGGGACTGCCTTGCTTCACTACACCAATGGCCAAGGGTATCATCGACGAGACCTTGATAAACTTTCGCGGCTTGTACGTAGGAAAGATCTCGGAACCTACCGTTTTCGAACAAGTTCTGTCCTCCGATTTAATCCTAGTGCTTGGACCACGTCCAACGGATTTTAGCACAGCCGGATTCAAGACTGATTTGCCTCACATTGAGACCATCAAATTCGAACCTCACAGAATTCAAATGCAATACCAAGGGATTCTGGACCTTGGTATGAAGTCTGTGCTCGAAAGGCTCAGCAACGCCCTTGAGAAAGAACAGCCAGGCTCTGTCTCCACGGCCTCTACGGCCTCCACACCACCCCACAAGCTTAATGGTACACCCGATATATATGGAACCATTTCACCCTCCAACTCGCCGAAAGAAAGTTTGGACGGCGATGAGTTTATGGATTTTGAGGGTAATATTCTCGACAAGTCTCAGCCATTAACCCAAGAGTGGATCTGGCCACGGATTTCTTCTTGGCTCGAAGAAGACGACATCATATCCGCAGACATCGGAACTGCTGCATATGGCACAATATGGACTCGATACCCGCGCGGAGCAATTCCACTAACGCAATTCGTTTGGTCTTCAATTGGATATGCCGTCGGGGCAGCAGTGGGCGCGGCCCTCGCTGCGCGGGAAGATGAGAAGCAGGGCCAGGGCGCTCGGTGCCGACGGACTATCTGCTTAACGGGCGACGGCAGTTTCCAACTGACCGCACAAGAAGTTAGCACCATGGTCCGCCGCAAACTGGGAATTATTATTTTCATTATCTGCAATGAAGGTTACACGATAGAGCGCATAATTCATGGCATGGACGCAGAGTATAACGATATCCAGCCATGGGACTTTAAGCTTTTGCCGGCTGTTTTCCAGGCCGCTCCGAATACTGCTCGCACTTATGCTGTTCGGACTAGGGCCGAATTGAGTATGCTGCTCGACGATCCATCTTTTGGTCCCGCTGAGCATTATGACGAGAAAAATCCTCCTCTGTTACGTATTGTTGAGCTGCATATGGACAAATATGATGCTCCGGAGAGTTTACAGGGGACTATTGATTCTATTCAAGGTAAGAACTGAGGGTGAATGTTGAGGTTTTTGATTATCTCGGTTAGTTTTCGGTTATCTCGGTTTATTTCGGTCTGTGCTTGAGTGTGTTTTTGAATTTAATAGATCCCAATGTCCTATTTAGATAGAAATTCAATAGAATACCCTTTTTATAATCCATAATGAGAACTTTGGAAGCAGACGTCATAAAAGAAATAGGGCTGAAAAGGGGAAAATGTGCCAAGATCTCGCAAAGCTTGACTAAAAGCTTGGTGTTTCCCGAGGTCTTCTTTCCAAGTTTCCCGTTCGATTCCACGTGAACTTCCATACTTTCCACATGGCTTTTCTGTTTCTGCCTCGATTTCTGTAGATAGTCAATAGCAAGGAGCTGAGATATTTGATTTAACTAATAGCCTCTCTTCAGGATGCCAACACACAGTTACCTATTTGTGCCGACCTCAGCCCTCAGCCCCACAGGCCCAATAATATGGCTGCCTGCGTTGTGTCGAATTGCCTGGTCTGGACTGTACGGAGTACTCCGTACTATTACTATGTACGGAGTAGTGAAAAAGGACTTTTGATACTAATACTATTCCGTATGTTTCATTTCAATAAAACACACGGCTGACCCCGGCTTATTTACTTTCCCCTTTATCTTTCATCTTTCCCCTCTCATCTTCTTCGACCATCTTTCATCTCTCCACTCTCATCTTCTTCGACCATCTCCCCCTCTTTTCTTCATATTATCCGCCAAAATGTTCGGCTGGTTCAAGTCTTCCAACGAGTCCAAGCCCACCCAGGAACCTACCTGGAATGCGGCTACCATGACCATGGAACAGCCCTCCAGCGCCGAAGCCATGTCTTCCAACAACGTTGTCTCCGAGCAGCCCGTATGCTCTCCCATTATCATTTGCTGAGGTCACAACTAATTGATCCTCTAGTGCTCCGAGTCCATGAAGATGGAACTCCGTGGTGGCGGTGAGGGTGGTGATATCTGCTGTGGAATGTGAGTCTTCAAAGGCTATCGCGGTGCCTTACTCAAGTAAGCAGAATGAGGAATATTGGCTGACATTTTTACAACAGCTGCGCTGGTATCGCTTGCTTCGAATGCTGCGAGTGCTGCTGCTAGATACCTCTACTTTGAAATGCTACACATCGATTTATGAACGCGTTGGAATGGAACTTGGCATATGTGAATATCGAGAGCTATAATGGATACCGATTTGCCAGTAATACACTGCCCTTGGATTTGTCTTCAACTTGTGTCTTATCGCGATCCCTGGTTGGTTGCCAAGTGGACCACGCGCCCTAGTATCGTATTGAGATATTGGTTAAGACTACATATGTAGGTCTAGATCAGTTAGAGGTATATTATTTGAAGGGCATATCCATACCCCAGGGGGTCAGGGTTGCACTGTACAGGTGCAACTGGGTGGACTCTCAAGACATTCTTTTTATATATATCACCTTGTATCTCCTAGCTGGAAGAGTGATAATAAGGAAGCAAAGCAGGACAAGTCTAAATTATAAAACTCACATAACATTTGAAGACCCAAGACAGTTTATTGCTCGCATCTTTTTCCCCTTTGGGATTAAGCTGACCGCTTTCATCCTCGCCAGGCCAGAACACCCCTTAGAAGAGGCCACAGAAATTAGCTATCAAAGGCTGTCACCAAAGAATACTTATCTGGATTTTCCGCATGTGTATATAATCCCTGAACCCCTTAGTCAATCCGCTGACGGTGGAGGATTTCATAGAAGCTTCTTATAATTTGAAATGCATCGCTCGAGGGTAGATGCATTGAAGAATATAGGTAGGTGATTGGCGTACATCGGCTTTTTAATCTATTGGTAGGTAATTGCTACACAAACTCACAGGTGATGTAGGTAGTAGCGCACTATGCATATAGTGCAAATCCGTGGACACTTAATAGCACAGATCAAACTGCAAACTGTAAATAAAGGCATCGACACAGCAAATACCTTAATTCCCATGGATCTCGCATGGCAAAACTTGTTATAAATGAATTTATTATTGGGAATATTCAAACATTTGGATGTATTCAATACGCTGTTGCCCTTATAGGTTCTAAACGGCGCTAACCGTAAAAGGAAATGAAGCTTCCCCCGATCTGCGCGCAAACACCAACTCCTGCAACTTATGGGAACAACCATGCCTCACTTGCGCCGACAACCGAATCCACGCGACATAATACCTAATCAAGACTCCAATGCCCCAGGGAACCTCCGAGCACAGTTCCAAACCCCGCCAACGCGTCACACTCCCACCAACCCAACCCATCGACAACAACCCCCTCCACCGGTCCAAATGCCCTCACCCCCGACCCAGTCGCCGTGGCAGGGCATCCAGCAGCACCAATAAATCCTTTCACAATATTTGGAAGACCACGAGTAGAGCAGCTACCACCGCAAATGATGGATCACGACGACTTCGACGATGATTTCGACCCGCGCGGGCACAGCATGCAAGAGCTTAGCAACGACGGACCACTCGACTTCGATGATTCTTTCGATAATGGTCAGGCCATTGAAGGGCAATTTGATGACTCCGATATTGATGGCGAGGAACTGGAGGAAGAAGTCGAGGACCAATTCGGCGACGAAGAGGACCCCGACCAAGAGATGCATGATCGAGGTACTGATTCCAGCTCCCATACTTTACTTGTGGCTACAATTCCAGATTTTGAGCTAATGTCCTTGTGCTACAGAAAAATCACCCTCCCCCTTACCACCCAACTTACGCGAGATCTCATCGCTCGCTTCCTGGACCGTTTCCACCTCCAAGCCGGGATGCGGCGTCGCGGCCCTCCGCAACCCTTCCCCAGCACAATACTGGCAATCCGACGGACCACAACCGCACACCTTAACCCTCCACTTCTTCAAACTGGTAGCTGTCGTGCGTATCCGCGTATATCTTGATTTCGAGCTGGACGAAAGTTACACCCCTACGAAGATGGTTTTCGCAGCCGGGATGGGTGGCAACGACCTCGTCGAGTTCGCAACTTGGGAAGGTGACGGACCATGCGGCTGGGTCGATGTGCCACTGGAGGGTGTCGGCGGTAGAAACGGCGGGTGGGTGTGCAATGACCCCGGGAAGTCAAAACGCCGATCTACGAGCATGCGTCGGCGGACAATTGTGTACCGGAACTGTGATGACCCTGACCACGAACATGATGATGAGTGTGATCCGTTTTATGAGATTGATGAGCCTGACAGTCAGGATGATGAGGATGATCCCTATTCTGGGAATGTGCTGAAGGCTATGGTTATCCAGATGCGCATTATGGAGAACCATCAGAACGGCAAGGATACTCATGTTCGTGGGTTCCAGGTATTTGCTTGTGATGACAGTCGCCGTCGGATTACCGCTGCTCCCTCGGCTTCTGCTGATGCTCAGCGCCGTCGCCCGTCTCTGCGTGGGGCCTATGATCTTCGGGGACGTACTGCGAGTGAAGATGCTGATCCTGGTCTTACTATAACCGGTCTAGATGAGCCGGATTGGATGGGTGAGCCGGTGATTCGATAAGCAGGGGGATTTTTACAAGGACCAACAAAAATATCGGCGTTGATTGGCTTGCAAATGCCAATGGAGGTTTTATTATCGGAGTTACGATGTCTACATGATACCCAGTTTCAATTTTTTTTGCATGGGTTTGGGTCGGCGAGTGAACATCATTAGGGATTTTTGCGCTAGTGAAATACATGTTGCATCTTAAAACGGGTATTCGAATTTTTAGTTTTTTATGCTAGTCATATCTCATATAGAAACATCGAAGAGGCTACCTTACATCTACTTGAGCAGCTTCTCCAGCTCGGCGGCCACGGCATCACCGACCTCGGTAGTCTTGGCTGTGCCGCCAATGTCGCCGGTGCGGACACCAGCCTCGATGACGTTGCTCACAGCCTGCTCAATCAGGCGAGCCACATCGATCATGTTGAAGGAGTACTGCATCATCATGGCAATAGACAGGATAGTGGCGACGGGGTTAACGATACCCTTGCCGGCAATATCGGGGGCGGAGCCTTCGAATACCAATTAGCGATGTCCAGAACCAAGAATGGCAGAAAGTAATAAATAGGACATAAATACATACCGTGAATAGGCTCGTAGATACCGTTGACACGGCTCTTGCCATCAGGAATACCGCTCAGACTGGCACTGGGAAGGAGACCCAGAGAACCGGGGATAACACTAGCCTCATCGCTGATGATATCACCGAACAAGTTGCTAGTAACAACGATGCCGTTCAGCTTACGGGGGTCCTTGATCATGAGCATAGCAGCGGAGTCAATGAGGTGGTGACCAAAGGAGACCTGAGGGTATTCCTTCTCCATAACCTCGGTGACGACCTTACGCCACAGACGGCTGGTAGCGAGGACGTTGGCCTTGTCCAAGCTCCAGACGGGCAGGGGCGGGTTGTGCTGCAGAGCGAGGTTGGCGGCGAGACGGATGATACGCTCGATCTCGTGACGGGAGTAAGGCTCGGTGTCCATGGCGTATCCGGAACCATCATCCTCCGTGCGCTCTCCGAAGTAGATACCGCCCGTCAGCTCACGGATGATGTTGAAGTCGACACCGCGGCAAATATCGGCCTTAAGGGGGAGCTCTCGACCAGCGAGGGGGCCGCGAAGTTGCAGGGCCGCAGGTTACCGAATGTGCCCATCTCCTTGCGGAGCTTGAGGATACCCTGCTCTGGGCGCACGGCGCCAGTTCCCCATTTCTATTGGATGCAATGTGTGAGTAGGCTGGTTTTTGGTGTTTGTGCGGGGTGGGAGGGAATGGAGGGGTTGGGAATATAAACGTACGGGACCTCCAATGGCACCGAGGAGAACGGCATCGGCGTTCTTAGCGGCGTTCAAGGCCTCGTCAGTCAGGGGCGAACCGGTAGCGTCAATAGAGGCCTGTGATTGTTAGCCATTGAGCTTTCGTCGCGTGTGTGGGGTATACTCACACCACCGAGCAGGTGATCCTGAAGGTTGAAAGTAATACCACGGGACTTCTCAATGACCCGGAGGATCTGAAATTCAATCAGCACGTGCATTCCGCGCAATTCCAGCTTGCAATTTTACCTTGACAGCCTCAGCGGTCACCTATTCTCTAAATGTCAGCCCTGTATTCAATTTCCCCACAAGAGCTCTCAATGACATACCTCGGGACCACAGTGGTCACCACCAAAGACGACGATGTTGAAGGAAGACATTATGTAGTAATATGAAGAAAAATGATTGACTCAATTATCCAGGTTGGCAGCTTCAGAATATAAAGGCGGGTGAATTTCAGGTTCAACCCCACCAAGTCCGACATCGGCGCCGATGACATAAATCCAATCATCGGCGTCGCTTATTCACGGTTACATTTACCCATATAGTTCCAGGGCAATACTCTCAATATACCTATTTCAGCCTTTTGTTGCCCTTGATCGAATCTATAAACATGTTGCCCATTATTCCTATCGTTGTATTTCATGTGGTCTTTTCTGGCCATTCACAGTTAACAACCCCTTTATCTGGAAAATATTGATAATTCCAGCCACGTGAGTCAAGTATACTAAGATGATATGGATCAAGACCATGATGTACTCATGTACAGATATCACATACATAAAATCTCCCAAAGCTTGTCCATTTGTATCAAGCTATTCGTAGCCATAGCCTTGAAGCTGTGTTTTTAATCCGTGATTCCGTCAGCTGGCGCTCCTTCCCTCCATGTTTCAAGCAAGGATTTACACGTATGCTGTCCTCTTCATGAAGACAGTGAAAAGCATGAACTATGTAGAGGACTTTTCCATTTATAACTATACATAAGGACTGTCGTCGACTAGCTGGAGGCTGCTGTTGTTAGCCAAACTCTACTAGCCACATCAACCCACTAGCCAAGGGGCATCCGGCCCCTCATCCCGTCGCTACATAGCTAGCTCCTAGTTTAGTCTAAAGGTACCATATTCCCCACTACCAAAAGATATCCCACCTTACTATGTAAGAACCGAGGTATATGACCGTTCAATCTCGTGGCCAATTCATTTAAAGCACAACCTCGACTGAAAACAGTGTTTCTCATCGTATTATTATTCACTATTACTATGGACTCCGCTCCCGCAAGAATAGTCATTCGCGCCTGCGTTGTCGATATAGATGGTTGCCCCCATCGACGCCATGTCAAAATTGGGGAAGATTTCTGTGACATTGTCCTGAAACATGTATTCAATCCTACACTTCATCCGGCAAAATACGACCATATCTATATTCCTGCTGACTGCGACTCACTCAAGCCTCTTAAAAGATGGTTCATTCTTGATTTGAATGTCAGTGAGCCACTCAGCCGGGAGGATGTTTTGCAACTTCCCAATCAGGTATACCCTGCAAGTCAACAAAGTGGCAAACTGTGAGAGGCCCAGTCAATGTCTTTGAGAACATTAGAATGATTACCCTTTCTGATTGTGCATATCCTTTATCCCTCGAGATCGATGGACTAAAAAGGCAAAGGACAGGGCTGCTTCGTATACTTGGGGTGGCAAGAGGAGCAGAATATTGTTAAAAACATGCAGAAAGTGACCAATAATGAGACAAAATAAATAACAGGGTGTAAGGTCTAGTTTATAACTTTAGGTGGTTCTGGCAATATTTCCTTTTTCGAAACGGCGCAGTATTCGATGTTCTTATCCTCTTGCTAGTCGTTGATGTCTTTACGCTGATGATGACCAGTTACTTGACCTTAAACGGCAAGTCCATGCCTCACTATATAAACTGTTGCAATGCCGGAGAGCGAAGACTTGGACTGAACCGCCTGAAACGGGAGATCACCCTGTGAAGCGGATAGTTGCAAACGAGAGGATCCGAGGGATACATCGGATATGTTGAATGAGCTCTTTTGGTAGATGGCCGGCCTACATAGTAGGCTCGACTAGCAAAACTCTCTCCTCTCATCGTTGGCACGTGCAAATCCTTGAATGGGAGCTTACTTTTCACATGTTGCTTTACGCTTCTCACGAACCTTCGAACCTCTTCTTTTTTCGGAGCCTCATTAGCTCATTTCTTACGAATGTAGCCCCTGTCATACCTGCGAATGTAACTTGCCCGGTTATAGGATTCCCATGCCCTTCTGTGCTTAGTAACACCGAAAAGCCATGGATGGATAGAGATATCCGGGATTTCTAGGGACCTCGGTCCGAGGAAATAGCATAGCGACCATGCCACAAGACTGATGAATTCGTATCGAATGTACTAAATCTACGCATATATGCATATCACAGATATCAAAAACGGGAGCTGAATCTCTTTCAATGAGTTGGAGACGCGTAAATCTAACGGTATGCATAATTCCGAAGTATGATTAAGTATCGAGAACAAGTACCTAAAGCTTTCTAAGACTTGCTTGTGACTGGTCTGTTAGACCTTCGTCTCTCATCTGGGTTATGAAACTATTACACCACAAGAATAATTGACGCTAAACCGACTGCCGAAAATTGCTGTTTTAGACGCGTTTGCTGATTCCCTGTCACGTCCAGAATCGTGGAGTAGCATCCAGCTTTTCAATTACTAGCAGAAATACATATTTCCCACCGGTCTATAGTATAATAAACTTTAATGTACAATACATATCGAAATCTCTATATCTTCCCGTCCCGATTGAATGATAGCTCTTCTGGAAGTTCCTGGCCTTAGTTTTCTGAGTCAGGCTGCTTGATAGTTTCCTTCCGTGGAGCAATAGATGGTTTTTTTCGGTCTGACATGTCAAGCGCAGCCAATGAAACAATGACAGCCAGCGTTAGACCCTGTGCATACACACGAGCCTGCACAATCTTTTGTTTGCTTGTCAGGTACGGGTTGCGACCAACCATAATAAAGGAACCGACCATACTGGCAACAAACGTAGCGCCAGCAAGCTTGTACTTCTGTTCCCTTACCCAACTGAGCAGTTGTTGCGGTTTACTTTGTTGGTAATTGGATTCCATTGTTTGGATGTATTTGGGGGTCTGCAACTTGGGGGTCGTCTCGAGGCTGGGAGAAGGGTGACCTATGGAGGGAATTGTTAGTATGATTATATGTCAAGAATTAAGAAATCACTCACTTCTTATGATGGATTTCCTGTTGGTTGCGGGAGGTTTTAAGGGTCAATAAACATAAAGAGTTGAATATTCTAAAGTTGTTATCTCTTCGGATCCGACTGATACGAACGATCTCCGGCAGATAAGAAATTGGGTCGGTGAAACATTCTGCCGCAACGATCCTTCTCCACTTTTCTCCACTATTTCCATATTTGGGATTGATTCATGACCACTGATCGGGGTTCCTGCCGAAATCGACACGCCTTTATAGGTGCCAGGCGAATTCGAAGAACGAGAAATTTCAACTTCCCCTTTTACTCATCTTTCCTTCAATGCCCTCCTCTCTTTAACACCTCAGAACTCATCCTAGGTGCGTTACACCCATCAAGAATAACAACGACGTTCTTTCTCCTCAGTTCACTGTAAGTCTTCTATTTACCCATTTTCAGCCCAACTACTGATCAAGTCAGTCTTCAGTCTACTCCGCCATGTGGATCACTCGTGGAATCTCACTCATCAACTTCGGAGTTGCCTCTTCAGCGTTGGCATTCCAAGTCTTCGTCCTATACCCGTGGCACCACCAGCTAGACGATGAGTTCAAAGCCTTGAAAAAGGAACACTACCGCGTACTGCAGCAGCTCAATCTACAGAAGCCCCTGCTGGAACATAAATGAAGCGCGAATCGAAACCGATCACCGAGATGGGATGTACATAAATGCTGGCGACAAGACGGTTCCTTCACACTTTTTGTTTTCCAGCCTCGGTTGCAGTCATGGAATCATCATGGAGTTTTTTTTTATGAGCGTTTCCTTTATAGACCGGCTTGGAGTCGCTCGTTGTTAGTCATTCTCAATAAACAAAAGACATTTGCAATTCACATCAAATCGGACCTATACTACATGACATTCAGGGGAGAATGCTAACATGGCGCAATACCTATCATTCTTACGTCTTGCCCATCCTTCAACGTTGCCTTTTCCCACTTAACTATAGCCTTCCGCTTGTACTATGTAAACCAATCATAAATGATTCATTGTCATCACATAAAAGGGGATAATAACGCAAACAGATATGTATAAAGGGAATGTAGATCCAAGGTGAGTGGATCTCGGGCGGGTACGAGCAATTGCCGGGATACGAAAGACCTCCGCTCAAGTCGGGACCCTCGGCCATACTCTAGGCAACTGTGAAATGTAATGAATCACTTAAAATTGGCAAATAAAATAGAGATAGCCTTCTTCTTCGATCATCGCTCGAACAAGAGGATGAAGTAAACACAATTCAACTCCGACCCTTCCCAAGGCGCAAACTCTTCCTGCAATCAAGGTAAAACTATAGATGGCCTTGCTTGAGGTCCTTTCTACTACCCCTCGTCGGTTTAGCAACAACATTGAACTCTTCCACCATCGTCAAGGTGAGCCAGTTGGCGATACAAAACAGGTGTGGAGGCTGAAGACTACGGAGTATACATCACAAAGTGGAGCTGCCCTTTGTTTGACCCACAGAAACCAACGAGCAAATTATTGTTCATGTCTTTATAATCTTGATATTTTCTTAAACCAACCCCGAGAAGCACCCGGGCATCTTCTATAGACAGTATCTTGATATCGTATAACGACACAAGTGCGATAGCAGCCCTACATGTACAATGGTCTTGTCTTGTATAACTGATGACAATATTGGACGTCTCGTTAACTTGTCCGCCAATGTCTACAGAAACTGGCGGTGTGAGGGTTCCTTTGGTGAGACTCGAGCGGGTCATCACTTCCCATGGAAACAATGTACTTATAAATCCTGAGCTGGTCACATTCTATGTATATAGTTCCTTAAGTGTCTCCATCTGATGTAAAATAGTCTAGATTATTGCAGATTCTGATATAAATAGATAGTGTCTCCCGGATGCCGCTATTTATCACATAAATTCTACATTACGCAGATCCTCTGATAATGGCAAGCATTTCCTCGCCTTTAGGTGCAGTGGTGAGATTCTCGTACCCAGTAGCAGTCACGAGAATATCATCTTCAATGCGCACTCCACCAATATGAACATATTTTTCCGCAACATCGAAATCAATGTACCTGGCAAATGGCTGGTGGCGCGCGTTGGCCATAGCCAGAGGAGAGAAATAAAGCCCTGGCTCCACGGTCACAACCATTCCCTCTTCCAGCAATGGAGCAGAAAGAGTGCACGGCGAAAGACAGGTAGAGTTCAAGATCGGGCGATACTGAAGCTGATCGAAGCCCTGGTGAAGAGCCATAATTGATCGTTCCGACACATCGTGGACTTCGAGGCCGACATGATGACCCAAGCCGTGGGGGAAGAAGACCTTGGATGCGCCAGATTGACGGATCTCGAGATTGGTCCCGTTCTTGAATACTCCCAGAGCCAGGAGACCTTCGATTGCAATATCATGGGCTAGATCGTGGAGAGATAGATATCGTACTCCTTTCCGGATCAGCCGGATGGTCTCCTCCTGCATGCGCTCTACTATCTTGTAGATATCCCGCACATAGTCGCTAGGCCACTCGCCGGTAAGCGGGAAGGTCCGCGTCACATCACTTGCGTAGCAGTTCCACTCTGCGCCGGCATCGAGACAGACGAGGGGTTTCTTGTTGAGAGTTTCGTTATTTCGGTCGTAGTGCAGGACAGCCGCGTTGGGTCCCGATGCTGCGATAATCTGGTATGCTTGGTTGCGGGCGCCGTGTGAGATGCAGGTGTTCAAAAACGATCCTTCAATTTGCGCCTCGTTGGACATGGTCTGGATATTCTCTAGGATTCTCCGATGGGCAAGCCCCGAGACTTTGTTGGCCTGGCGGATCATCCGGATTTCATATTCGTCCTTTACGCCTCGGGCTGCATCCATAGCAGGCCCGAGCTGTTCCAGATCTAATGGCAGGTCTTTTGGTAGATGTTCGGGCTTCTCCGAGTCATGGATTAGGTACAGCTCGCTGCCCTGCTTTCGCTCGTCCAGCCATACTTGCAGCTCATATTTGAGCGAAGCACGATACCGCACATGGTCCACATCATATTTGTCTTGTGCATCTTCTCGCGAGAGCGTCGGTCCCATCCAAATAGCACGGTGAAGGTCAAAATCAGGGACATAGAGAGTTAACAGGTCTTGTCCAATATCGTACGTTAGAGAGCAGTCGGGCTCGTCGACTCCGCTTAGGTAGTAGAAGTATCGTCGCTGTCGGAATGGGCGCGATTGATCGGAATCGCGCAGATTAATTGTCGGTTGTCCGGAGAGGAAAATCAAGCCGCTTGAAGCTCCAAGCTTCCGGGCGACGTTACGCGCATGGTGCTTGGCTGGTGAGGGCGGTCAGGTCAGCTCGAGTCCCACGCGATCACCGATTGGGGTTCAGTAGAGTAGTAAACAGGTATGTGAGAGGGCAAAGGAGGTCAAATCAAGGCATTCCGACCGTGCGCTATTCACTATAGGGAGAAGTGTACTCACCTGGGTATTTATCGCAGGAGGTAGGTGTCACCACGCGGATATTATAGGAGTCGAGGGGATTGATCATGACGTCCTGAGCCGTAGACCCCTGGGTAGCTCTATTTGCACGCATTCTCAAGTTTTAAAAGAAACTTCAAAAAGAGGGGATGAGAGGGATCTCAAGCAAGGAGCTAGGAGAGAGGGGAAGAGGAGAGAAGGGCTTATCCCGAGTAGGGATAGATAGGCCATTATCTAGCCCCAGGTGTGACACTCTACTATAGTTACATGTATTTCTGTTTTTGAGCAGAATGCAAAGTCAAATTTTGTTTTTTTTTTAAAAAAAAGACATTGGATTTCTTTGAATATTCCAGGATCTAGGATCTTCAAATCCAGGAACCAACTCTACATTACCTTGCATTGTTAGTACAGCGCTCTAGGTCCTCCAGGGCCGAAAACGTCTTAGATAACCGGCCCATTTTATCCGCTGCGCCCACTTATCTCTCTCTCTCTCTCACCTCCTCTTTACCACATCCTAATATTTCCCGACTTCTCTCGACTTTTTCTTTTTATTTGTACTTTCACTTGACGCATGAACGATGCAGGGTCCTGAGGCTTCGAGCCCCGATGCGCTCGCAGGCCTGCCATCGACCCTGAGAACGGTGATAGGCAACCCGACGACGTCACCGATTGGCATTGTCTCGACATCATTTCCAACACCGATACAAAGCCATCCATCGCTTTCGCAGCAGCAAATTCAAGCGAATCTACAAAATGTTTTCTCCTCCTTGTCGATGGAGTTCCGTCCCGAGCCGATGTTGGCCAGTGGCAACTCGACCGGGTCAACCGGCAAAGGCATCTTAATTGGGATCTTGTCCGCGTTTGGCTCGGCCGCCGTCGCATTTATTGTAATAGCGATCTTTTTCTTTTTCAAATATACTCGCCGGGGGCGGATTATGCTCGATCGCATTGGCAGGCCCGGTGAATACGACGATGAGCAAGCGTTTTTGCGCGAGGAAGAGGCAGCTTTAGAGTCAATGGATGACTTGGCGCGATCGGAATATTTACGAGCAAAAGGTAAGACTGGAGATGAACCTTCGCGCGAGTCGTTTTTGATCATTTTACTAATGGTTTGCAGCTTTTGTCCAAGGAAACCCTCCCGAGTCCGTGCAAACCGACATCTCCCTATCACAGTTCCTTGCAATCCAGGAAAAAGGCGTATCTGCTTGGGAATTCCAGCCGGAGCTGGAAATTGCGAACTGCTTTGTGGAAGGACGAACGGAAATTGAGTTTTTTGATTCAGAGTGCAGTGTACAGACCAACCTGCCAATCCCCAAACAGAATGATGTCTACTACTGGGAGGCGAAGATATATGACAAGCCTGACTCGACTATGATCGGCATTGGTGTGACTACGAAGCCATATCCCCTGTTCCGAATGCCTGGTATGTGTTGCAACAGAAGTGTTTCCGCCGAGCAATTCCCGCTAACAACCGCTAGGCTTCCATAAAACCTCCGTTGCCTACCAATCCACCGGACATCGCAGACTGAACCAACCATTTAATCCCACTCCATACGGGCCTCCACTACTTCAGGGCGATGTTATTGGTGTAGGTTACCGACCTCGATCTGGCACCGTCTTCTTCACACGCAACGGGAAGAAATTGGAAGATGTGGCTCACAACTATCGCTCCCAAAACCTATTCCCCACCATCGGTGCTAATGGGCCTTGCACTATCCACGTGAACTTTGGTCAAATGGGATTTGTGTTCATCGAAGGCAATGTCAAAAAATGGGGCTTGGCCCCCATGACTGGTAGCCTCGCCCCGCCGCCACCCTATGGCAGTGAACAAGGCAGCATTCTACTTGAGTCCGGCCGCGAGAGTGCGGCTCAAATCTCCCAGCGCGTTTACCAAAATGCAAATTATGCGACCTCAGGCTCAAGTGTTAGGATTCCTCTGGCGCCCAGCCCGGGTCCTTCTCGATCACCAACTGACATTTCCCTCGCTCAGCTGACGCACATTCCTTCTCATGAAGATGCTGGCGAGGGGTCCAGTCGTTTTGCTTTGGCCAATGCAGAGGGCAATGATGCGGTTGCTCCCGATAACCAAGAGCCAGAGGCCCCGCCGCCAGAGTATTCTAGTCCCGATGGCAGTCGCAGGGGCAGTGATGCCTCTGACTGCCCACCTAGCTTTAGGGCCTCTGAAAACCCCAACTCTCCATTTAATGATTCCGTGGATTCTGGTGGTCAATTATTACCAAGTTACCAAACTGTGGTGGAAAGAGACCTGAATGAACACAATTCAGAGGCCAACGATCGGTCCTGATGCAACATCTATTCCCCCACTTTGCTTTTGAACATACCCCGTGGCGCATGAGGGGCTTTGTCTGATCATTTCTTTGTAGTTTTTATTTAGCGGGCTCACGGAAGGCGTTATAGCAGTTGGCGAAAGCAGATTCTTGGTTTTTATGAGATTCTTTCTGTCTGGATTGGAGTGGGCTTTTGTGTGCCTGTTATCCCTTACCCTTGGGGAGCCAATGAATTTCATGTATAAGGGCACAGTCGTTTTGCTATCTGCGCCCGTTTTTGACCGCATACCCTCTTTATGTTAAATTTGTATATCTATTTGAAATCCGGTCAGCAGATCTATTGACAGGTTACATGCCGATCAACTACACCACTTGACTGGTTCGATTATAAAAACATGTATGGGGTATGTTTCGCTATCTTCAGAACATCTGTGCGATGCGCAATGTGCAATGTGTAATTCTTTGAAGGTGCCTAGGTGAGATCATAGCGTGAACGTCATCGATAAACTTGGCAGCTTCCAAGATCTGAACACCTTCAAAGGCATTAAATCTCCCTCCAGCGGATCTGATATCTCACTAGACCCCAGATCTTCATTCCGTATCCGTGGCTCCTTTTCCGATCATACCCCACTAGAGTCCACCCTGGTCCACTCCAGGGCTGCCGGTGTCTCCGTGTCTCCGAACCTCTCTTTACTCACTGAAATAAAGATCCTCCAATCAGCCCCTGCAGTTTGCCTGCAGTAGTGTCCTACGTACAAGGCGCGCCCCATTGTGATCTGAGCTGAGGAAACATCAACCCCACGAAATCGGAGTTCTCTTATCTGCACTCTGCCGGCCCAGCCTCCGGATTTCTGTGGCTTCGCGCCGTGTCTCTATCTCTCTCCCCTGTCGAGGACTCTACTTCCTAGAGACAGGCTACTCTGTGTATGACACATGATATGCAAAGGGCTGTTGGTTTTGGATCATATTTTTGAACGGTCTAAATCACAACCTGTGTGTGCTACTATCGCGTCGCCACGTAATTCCTTCCCCCTCTCCACCCTTTATTAGCCGCCTTTCATATCCCACAACTTGGCCACTAACCGATCCATTTCAGCCTTCGTGAAACATTCTCGTTGAGACCCGCCTACTATTAGAGATTAGGCGCGCTCGGGCAGCTTCACTCGCTCTTAGGCTGTGACCAGTCTAGGTTACTATTCGTGTCTCACTTGTCCACTATGGACGAGACAAGTGGAACAGTGGCTGAGAGAGCAGCATTCCAAGTCATTGTCTTGGTAAGTTAGAAACCACTGATTTGTATCTTGTCTGTTGCGGGACCCGTCACGTGCAGGACCATGTGTCGAGCTTTGATGGATATCTTGCCGATCAAAGGTTGTTTACTTAACTTTCCTGGTGGCGGGTTCTAGCAGATGGAACCCTGCAACTCCTATTTTGCTGGATGCTGACTCCCCCAGGGCCCGACTGGTGGACCTCGCGAAGATAGCGTCACGGGCATTCTTGTCCGGTCGACGTCAACGAAGTGGTCTTCAGACTCGGTGGTAGCCGTTGATGCAGGTACCCTTCTTGCAGGCATCATCCGATTGCTGGAACAATACATCCCCGAATGCAAGGATGATCGGGGGATGATGACAAGTGGACCCTTTCAGGGGCTTGAGCTGCCCTGCAAAACGGCACAGGCAAATGCAGCTCACATATTTCGCGAAATTATCGGCGCTGTTCTCATTACACACCCCCATCTAGATCATATCTCAGGGTTGGCTATTAACACCCCAATTTTGGAGGCCGGTAATGGACCAAAGCCTGTGGCTGCTTTACCATCCGTGCTATCAGCTCTCAAAAACCACATGTTCAACGATGTCATCTGGCCTAATCTGTCGGACGAGGATGGCGGGGCCGGTCTGCTTACATACCAGCGCTTGGTAGAAGGTGGAAATCCTCGTTTCGGTCGTGGAGACAGTAGAGGCTATGTCAGGGCTTGCAATGGCCTATTGACTAAATGCTTGAGCGTTAGCCATGGCCGGTGCAAACAGCGATACCATCCAGAAAGTGGAACTCATCACCGAGTCGGAAGTACCATATTTTCTGATCATCAATTGATGCTTCCTTCAAGGGCGATTTCAGTCGACAATACTGATGGCAGGTAAGCTAAAATTTGCAATATTTACACGGGATGTTCTTAACCATTGCCAGTTTCTATTCTCCCGCACGCTCCCCACGTCTACTCCCATCCAACCCCAAAGAGCCAATGCTGTCAACAGTCGAGAGCTCTGCCTTCTTCCTACGCGATCATCACACCGGCCACGAGATCATCGTGTTCGGTGATGTTGAGCCGGATTCAGTTTCTATGGGAACTCACAACAAACGAGTATGGGAAGCCGCTGCACCGAAAATTGCTACTGGCAAACTACGAGCGATCTTCATCGAATGTTCCTACAATGACAGCACCGACGACTCATATTTGTACGGCCACATGTGTCCACGGCATCTAGTGTCCGAGCTCAGCGTGCTAGCCAACAAAGTCATGGAAGTGCGGGATCCAAACAACACGGGGGAGAAGAAACGCAAGCGTGAAACCGTAGGCTCCGTTGAGATAAGCAGCGAGCAAGTGAGCCCTCGGTCGAAACGGACTCCAAGATCCTCCGCCGATAAAGGCAGGACGTCCGAGCCGCTTGTTGAGTCTCGGTCACATCCGAGCGGGTCATTTGAGATTCCTCAGGTGTCCCGAGTGGACATCGGAGATATTTTGACAAACCCGGACCCTGAGAGTTGTGATGATACTGCGGCTCTTCCTCTAGAAGGATTAAAGATTTACATTATTCACATCAAGGAGAATCTTACTGATGGACCTCGTCCTAGCGATCAGATCCTGAGGGAACTGCAGGATCATGGTAAAGCAGCCCATCTAGGTTGTGAATTCTTTATCCCGAATCCTCTTGAGGGAATATGGATTTAACACTCACGAGATTACTACGAGGAGGATTTTTGTTTTGTTTGTTTTGATATAGCGTCTTCGTCATTTGATGTATATTAACCTGGATTTTATTTTTGAGCCGATGGCTACTTTTGGTGCGCTTTACATTCGACGTAGATAGTCGAAAATTACTCCGGACATAACCAGTTCTTCTACTTCAAGTCTTAGTCCACACCCTACGTACCAATCGGTTTACCGGGCTTTGGTTTTCTTTAGAAGGCTGGTTCAAAGATGTTAGACGAATCTATTCTATAAAATATACCTATCCACAGTTTCACTGTATTTATTTGCATTCATTCAAAGACCTGATACCGAGGTGCGGTCGAGTGCCAATAGCAGCTTCCACCGACATAAAGCTCAATAGCCTCGAAGTATTGCAGGATCTCTGTTGAAGCGGGTTTCCTCAATCTTTCCTCCTTGAGATTTGCGGCCAGAGACTCTTGTTCGACAATAATACCAAGAAGCATCATTTTGGCCGCATCTGCTGTGGTATGATGCTCCTTCATCAGAACTACCACTCCATTTCTCATTCGATCGGTCTCCTGGTCTTTCTCAATATTCCAACTGAAGAAATCATTGGTTAGACCGAGGACATTTCCCATTGCAATATCGAATTGCTCGATGCTGGCGTAATCCTCCTCGCTGAGGGTCATATCCATTCCCCAGCGGATAAAGTAAGAGGACATCCTTGACGATGATAGTCAGACTTGTACTATGAGAGCTCTTTAGGAAGAAACTTACCAGTAGCCACAGTTGGCGATTCGGTAGGGCATATACTCTTCCATTCGTGTGAAGTCACCACCGATATTGTCGAATGTTGCCAGATAGTTTCTCAGCATCTCGATCATAGCAGGAGCTTGCTCATGATCAATGTCAATTGCCTTTCGAAGCACAACCGCTAGCGACTTTTGCCGCACATTTCCTGTTTCGAACATTGAGGGATCAATGTCAAGTTGAAGGACCTTTGCCAGCTCATCATGCTCCTGGCATGCCTATAAAATGTCAGAAGGTAATCAGTATACAAAATTCTAGCACTCTTACCGAGGCATGATCCATCTCCTCTGTCACGTCTGTAGATAGTTCCATCGTGAGCATACTACATGCATGTTGAGCACATTGGTGTCTTACCATCATGAATCCACATTACCTCGACCAGGCAGGATAACAGAACTAGTCTGTCTGGGAAGGCCGAGCAATGGCAGATAGTGAAGGGGTCACCGTAGGGGTTGGTGTGTCGGATCAGTGCCCGACGCCTTTCCCTTGTCCCTTCCTCAGAAGCTTCTTCGCCAATCTTTCTGAGGGCATCTTCGACATCCCGAGCGGCAATGCTGATTCCGGCCGGGTAACGAGAAAAGAAGACGGGGACTTTGTAGCCTTGGACAGTCTCGAATATAGAGGGGATGGCTGAGACGGGGCCGGCAGCGGAAGAAGTAGATGATGCCTGCATCTTGTGTGCGGGGGTTTAGATTGTTCTGAGAGTGATTTGTGAAATTTTTGGAGAGAATGTCCAAACCGGGAGGTGACACGGTGCCTTTTATGTTCAGCAGGGACATTTCAGGGCTAGCACTCGCTGTACTGAATTGCTCATCGCGGGGTGGCCTTCTTCACTATGTGTTCACCATCTTTACTTCCCTGCCACACTTTGTAGATCATTTTTAGTGATGTTGTTACTGTTGTTACTATTACTGTGCCAAGTGAGACTTTTAGAGTCAGAGATGTGAACATTCCAGCTGAGGGGATGGGAATGGACTGGTCTTTTTACTCTGCATCACCACCCCACTATCCTCCATAGTCACCCACTACCATACATGGAGGGGTAAAAATAGATACTCTGCTAGACTTGATCCATGTAGACAGCATGTAGATATCCAGTACCTGTCCAGTCCCTGTCTACATGGTGGAAATACATTGTAAATTGCAACTACCTAAACCTGAACCTTCCTATACGAAGTGGGGACACGCAAGTTGCACTTCCAAATAGCTCGTACACCGCTAATTCCCGTAGATCTTGTTCACTCAGCTAACGATGGGGTCTGAGGGCGTTGCTATTAGAAGACCAATAGGAGCCGAATTGACATGGATCAGACTTGCATAAACGAGGGTATCAAATAGCATGCTCATTAATGTCATTTGTTTCAGGGCCATCGTTTAACATGAGTTAAAGCACCAATATAAATGAACGGCGGGATGTCTTCCACTGCGGCTATGGTTGTATTGCTATCATCTTTTCATTGTTTCATGGTTTTTTAGGAGTGTTTGGACTCACTGGTGGAGGTGTAATAAAGCAGAGGGTAAAATTTGTGTACTCTACAACTCAAGGGCATCTCTACCAGAAACACTGCACTCGATCATGGAAGGATTCGCAATCTCAAGCATCCGAGCATCCGCGGAGACAGTCTGTTGCATACTGGGCCTAGTGTGGCATTGATGTGACACCGTTTGAGATAGAGATCTCGAGAAGTTGAAGATCCACCAAGTGTTAGTCCTTACACAAATTAATTAGATATGCATCCAAGAGGGGATATCTCTATGTAATGCCATGCTAGGTGATTTTATAGTTGTTGCTTTATTATATCACTCCGAATATAATGAACCAAGATCTTTATACACTTAGAGGATAGCTGAAAAAAAGGCCGGACATGCAGATCATCTGTGAATTAAAATGACAGATCCAAATGTAGTATATGCAAGTAACATGTGGTGGGCAGTGCAGATGAAGGATCAAAACTGCAAATATTGGTTTGGCATTCTCAAATTTTTATATTTGCATAAAATTGACAATGTAAAGTGTCCAAACTCTTCATTCCCATATGAATCGGTCTGATGTTAGAGTTTACTTTCTTTCTCGTATTTATTAACCTTCCTTTCCTTCCCCCATGCAACATTACCTCATTTCTATGGAGACACATGGCATGGCATTATCGGTGATACAACATAATGCAGGATGTATGCAGGAAACTGCGCGAGAAAACTTAACTTGTAACGACAGCGCTTATCTTACTTCCGTGCGGCCCTGAAGATCCTTGGTGAGATGTATCAGGGTACAATGTGAATCGACTGAGCATTAATTGCAATTGTCAACAGGCACTCGATAAGCCACGCAATATTCAGGGTTTATAGCCTACATGTGTACCTAGAATAAGTCGAGTACTACAGTAGATAAACATATATACCCAAGTTCGTATTTGCAAACTCTCAATCCTAATCATATTGTAGGCGGCCCACCATGTGTTACCTTGATTACCTTGATGGCCCACAACTATGCAAGTGATGCCCGACACGATAGCACACCGCTTCCGTAGCGAGATACACTTCACGGGCATGTTCCAATGAAAATTATCACAAAAGGGATAAACGCTGCTAACGATAGCCCACGAACTATAATTCGGTCTGCCATTGAAGAGTATGCTGGCGAGCGTGGAGTCGAAGAAACAACCACTAATAACCCAGATGAAGCCTTCATCGAACAGGTCTTCTACCAACTGATGATATTTTTCTTTGGTGGTGATGATGCATTGTCCATCACAATTCCCCGTGTATTCAGACAACTTCAGTTAAACCCCGAGTGTGTCGCGAAGTTACAAGCCGAAGATGACGCTATTCTTGGCTCTGATCCAAGCCTTGCTGCAGAGAAGATCCGGGAATCGCCCCATATCCTGGACTCGTTACAGTATACGCTGGGAGTGATCAAGGAGACACTGCGCATGAATCCAGCAACAATCACAATCCGGGAAGGTCAGCCTTCATTCAACTTGAAAATAAACGGCGAGGACGAGCCATGGCCGACAGACGGATTCGATCTCTTTGACAGCTCTATCACCATTCATCATGATCCAGCTAACTTTGTCGACCCGCTCAAATTCATGCCCGAGCGATTTTCCGCACTGGAAGGTGACAGGTTGCATCCGGCGAAGAATATATGGCGTGGGTTCCAGCTTGGGCCTAGGAAATGTATCGGGCAGGAACTGGCGGTCGTTGTGCTAAAGTTGGTGTTGGTATTTACTGTCCGTAGTTTTGACATTGAGATGGCTTGGGATAAGTGGGATAAGGTGCGGGAATTTCAGGGCTTGAAATTGGATCGCCGGATTGTTGAGGGTGAACGAATGTATACCACTGGAAAAGCGACGTCGCATCCCAAGGATGGTGCACCGATGCACGTACGGATGCGGACCTCGGCCACGGAATAATGCAAAGGCTGACCTGGCTGAGGAGATTTGAAAATCTGGAGAGAGAGTAAGAAAATATACACAGAGGTTGGCTGAGACGTATCTTTTCTCGTAATTTGCAAATAAATACATGTGGATATACTAAGTGACAAAAATCCTTCCACGGTTGATTAGAATCTCCCTTCTCCTTACTTGGATATCTTCTCCTTGGCCTGTGCGATGATATCTTCCCACACAGAGAGGTCATCAGAAGGAGTTCGTAGACCCTTACTTGCAGAGTCAATTTCATTTTCCTCGAGCGAGGAACCACCGCTAGCCAGGCCTAAGATAGGCTCTCCATCTCGAGCAAAGGTGATTAGCTCTTCCTCGGTACCCCATTCGCTCATAGCCATCAAACCGATAGGCACACCGCCATCGGGGGTATAACCAACAGGGCAACTGATAGAAGGACAGCCAGTAAAGTTGGCAAGCCAAACATATTCCATATTGCGTACAGAGGATTTGGCATCCGACAAACCGTAAGACAAGTCCGCCTCGCCACCGTCAATATGCCATCCAGGAATGGGCGTTGTGGGTGAGACAATGAGCAGCCCGGGGTGGAGCTTGAAGAGATGCGCCAGATGCGTCATGAGGAGATTGCGCAGCCGCTGGGAGGCGAGCAAGTCTTGTGCCGTAATTTGGTACATGCCCATGGAGACAAGCACCTTGTTCGGGGCTGACAGCTGCCGAATCTTGTTTGCATCAACCCCAGATGCAATTTCCGCCATGATGGTAAGAGCGTGGGCGCGCTGACCCTCGGGCAAATAAGGAATTGTAATATCAACAACGTTATAGCCTTGTTCGCGGTAGTAGTCGATTGCCCGATCAAGCGCAGCGCGCACAGGTCCCTCGGCGCGGTCATTCCAGTCGCGGAAGAGACCAATTGTCTTCGTCCTCTTGGCGTCAGAGTGCTGAGGAACAGGATAAGGGAACTGCGAGGAGATCGGGTCTTCTGAAGCTGGTGCAGGAGTGGCCATGATGCGATAGGCGAGGGCAAGATCATCGATGCTAGCAGCCATAGGCCCGATGACACCAACGGTGGGTGCGAGACTTTGGGATGGCGCACCGGAAACACGGCCATGCGAAGGCTTCAGGCCCCAGATACCACAAAATGATGACGGGATACGAATGGAGCCTCCGCCGTCTGCGCCAAGCGCAATGGGCACAAGGCCCGCTGCGACAGCATATACAGAGCCACCAGAAGAACCACCACAATAGTACTCTTTATTGTGAGGATTTCTAGGTGTTCCATAGTTGGGATTATTGTTGTTCGTGTCTATAAAGTATTAGTCACTGCCTGCAGGTGATATGCCACGACCAATGGGAACTCACCTAGACCAATCTCATGCATGGACGTTTTTCCGATGACTATAGCTCCGGCGTCCAGCCATTGCTTCACACACCACGAAGTTCCATCCGTGCCTTGCTTGAAATCCATCTTCGAGCCTAGCGTGCGCTTATACCCTGTCAGGTGCACCTCATCCTTGACTGCGACCGGCACACCGTCGAGTGGACCCAACGGTTGGCCGTTCTTGTATCGCTCCGTAGATTCTTCCGCTGCTGCACGAATCAACTCGGCCTGAGACTCGAGGAAAGCAGTTGAGTGTTTCCCGGGGGGCTGGGTATCACGGCGGACCAGAGGCAATAGTGTTTCGACGACAGCTGTTGGGGTCAGCTCCCCCGACAAGTAGAGCGCATGATAATCGGCGGAAGTATAGTAGCCATGATCTCCCTTCCTACGTTCCACAGTGGCAGAGGCCGTTTTCGCTGCTGACTCGGCCTGGCTGGTATTGTCGACTGGAATCACCGTTGGATCATAGCGGCCGGCATACTGGCCCAGATGGGGGATTTCACGAATGACATGGAAACCGGCATTACGCCAGAAATGACTTTGTACAAACCCGATATTATGGATTCTAAAACAGCGGAAATTAGCATCGATCTCTCAATGGCGCCCTCGGGTAGCTTACAATGTAGCACCGATGGCTAGGGGAACGCCACGGAAGACCGGTAAGACCTGGTCTTCATACTTGTACGGCACATTGGGACCCTCATGTGCTGGGGGATAATTGAGAAAAGACTGTCCGTTGGTAGGCATAGTGTTTGTTGCAAAATGCTTTGCGTAATTCTCCGAGTGGATAAGTTACTCCACCGATGATATCACATGCAAAGTTACGGTAGATGCGGGGCTATCAACACATTTATATGAAACAAAAACAGTCGGCTATACTGCCCTATCATGTCCGTTGGGTGTTTTTGCATATTTCTATTTGAGATGTCTTTCTAGGTGCCTTTCTATATGTGCACGGGGTACATTGAGAGTACATTGTAAAAAAATAAAAATAAAACATACTTTGCGCAAAGGACTTTCCTATATATAACTTTTGATTTATAAGTTGGGTAATACTACATCTATAAGGGTTATATATCTACAGGCTCAACTTAATATTGTACTTGTCCATCCCCAGAGCAGCACCAGTTAGCACCGCCGCATAGACAACCAAAATGCCCATGGCCTGCGGCGTGTTGAGATCCAATGTTGGAATGCTAAGATTCACTGCCCCAGTGAGCAGGTTCGCAATCAGGAACAGTGCAAGGCCACCGCGGTTGAATGCATGGAGAATACGACTGGTTGCAAACGTCGTCTGCTCTGCCTCGCCTTCCTTGCTGGTCGCTCGGTGAACCGCAGGGAAAAACACAGTCTCGGTCAGGCAGAACAGGAAAAGCTGGGCGCTGTTGAATGCTGACACCCAAAGCACGTATGGCATGTTAGCCAGCCGGCGTGAAACTGGGATGTTGGCACCATAGCCGAATGCGTAGGTGGAATTAAAGAAGAACATGGTCGACCAGAACATTCCCTGAAGAACCAATTGTATCAGAACAGATTTCCGTGCTTTCTGTGGCGAATTTGTGGCCGAGGTGCCACGAGGAATGATGCGGACTCCAACACCCCGTCCAGCGAGGAAGATCGCAAAATATCCAATGAAGGAAAAGACTCCCTCGCGGTTTTTGGACAGTAGGTCTGGCCCCCGAGGAGACACGAGAATATAACCCTTCAGATCAGTCGACTCCAGAGCAACTTGGTAGAGTACTGCAATTCCAAGTGCAAGCACCTCATACGATGGGATCAGTGTAGTCAAGGAGTCAAAGAGCTCCACGAAGGGAGGCAAAAAGCCAAGGGTGAAGAAAAAGTTCCAGTGTACACCATATTCCGTCACATGTTCCGCATAATCCAATCCCTTGACACTCCACAGTCGGATGAGGCCTAGCACAAGCAGAGGAATGGAGTGGCGAGCCGACCCAATCAATCTCTTATGCAAAGCTAATCTCGGAGATTTCGAGTTGCGGCCTTTCAGAACCGCGCGCGCAGAGACTACTCCGGCGGAGAACACAAAAGAGCCCACGCCCAAGTCCATCAAAGATGTTCCCCAGTTCTCCACCTTGGCAAAACGACGTGGAAACGCGCGGAAGTCGACTGCGAGAATAGCTATGCAGGTAATAATCATCATAGCTGCACGGTACGTGGTCAAGAATGGGTGGATAGGCAAGGCCTGCTGTCCCTCTTGGGAGCTCTCATTTTTGGCCTTGGATTTGCGGGGCGGTTTGGCTTTTTGGGGGGTGCGCAAACCGTTTCGGGTGAGGAATAGGAGGATCGCGGGGGAAACGAGGAATATATTGAGGAGAAGCGGTGCAGAGGAGTATGCAGTCGTCGCGAATAAGATGGCTAGTACATTGAGGATGAAGTCCGTCGCGAGTGCCGCAGGACTGTAGGGTGTGAAGAAGGATAAGCGGGACTGGAGCGCGGACCAAAGAAGGACAGATGTCTAGAGTAGCCACAGGTCAGAGTCTATCAATTGCTAAGTAAAGTCTTGAGGTTTCTCACTGAAGCAACGAGTGTGACTGCATTGATCTCGAGGATTGTGCTCCCCGCAAGGTTAGACACAAACGCCTCCTTGCGGGCCTTGTAGCTCGGATCCATATTGGGCAGTTATCAATATAGATAGCTGATTGCCCTCAAATGTTCAAATTTAAAGAATGACGTGGTGGAATGAATGGTGGAGAGTTGGAGCTCTAAATGTTGTTTACCCGCGATCACCTGACCAAGTTACGATCTTCAACCCCAAGAACAACTGTCAAGATCAATAATGACACTGTGTCAATTACATCGAAATCTTGTGTAGTAATACCTAGGTGTCTACTTCTATTGATGACTCAAAGCAGTTATGACACCGTGGCTAGCTTCGAGGTTGGCTTTACGATTTCACAGATTTCCATGTGGGCAACTTCGCAAGTAATTTTGGTTTCGATTAAGGAATTTTGTGTAGCAGGTCGTAAGTCTCTAGTGTCTATGAATAATAACATTTAGCACGCTGTGCTTGACATTAATATGCGAAAGAATCATGATCTCGGCCTTCCACGTCCACCACCGCCACCACGACGTGCTCCACGGCCTCCACGGCCTCCTCCACGCTTCTTCTCAATACCGCCTCGGTCTCCTTGCCCAGCTCCGGGGCTAAGTGCATCGCGACTCTTGCCACCTCGGGAAGAATTGCGAGGTCTGGAGGATCCGCTTCGGGCCATCTCATTTGGGTCTGCGTAGTTGAAACCCGGAACACCCTTCAAACCCATCTTGCCGATGACCTTTCTGTCCATTGGGGGAGGCTCGGGACAACCCATGCCCTTGACAGCCATCTCGTTGGCGAGTTGAACAAGGCCAGCCTTGTCGAGACGAAGTTGTCTCAGAAGACCCGATCCAGCGAAGAAACCAATGAAAGACGAGTAGGCACGTTGCTTTGACTCCTCCTCAATAGTGTACATGGCCTGCAAGACAGCTTTGGAGCATGAAGGAGCGCCGGCATTGATGGCTTCGGTATCGGGGTGGGGCTTAATGGGCAAGTGGCGGTTGTTCTTCATGAAGAACGACTCGCCCTCGGTGAGGAGAATGATAGCGCGGCCATCAGCGCCAGCACGGGCGGTACGACCGACACGATGAACGTACTGCTCGCCGTTTGATGGCAAACCGACCTGGATAACCAAGTCGACGTTGGGGAAATCCATACCACGACCGATAACATCTGAAGCGAAGAGGATTCCGGCTTCGGCCTCCTTGAATTGATTCGTGGTTCTTGTGCGAGCACCCTGGTTGAGTCTGGAGTGGATCTCGAACACCTTCAAATGAACCATGCCCTTGCAGAAAACCCCTGCGAGGAGAGCAACCATGTGTGCAGTCACGCCAAAGACGATGATTTTCGAGCTCTTCTTGATTTCATGCTTGAGCAGGGATGCAAGTGTAGTGAAGGTATCTGCCACAGATGGCATCAGTACGTGGTACTGGGGAACTCTCTCATGTGTAGGTGCTTCATTTTTATCAATAGTGGAAATGCTGGTGTAGTCTCTCTTCAACACAATATTGACCACATCCTTGACTTTGGGTGGGACAGTGGCTGAGAAGCACATGCCTTGCCACCCAGTGCTCTTTTGCGGGATGAGCTGGAGGATTCGCTTCACGTCAGCAATAAAGCCACTCTCAAGCATTGTGTCGGCTTCATCCAAGACCAAAGTTTGAATGTTAGACAGCTTCTTAGCGGTGGGAGTTTGAGACAAATAGTCGCACAGGCGTCCGGGGGTGGCGACAAGAATGGATGGTGCGCCCTTCATGAAGCGCGAATGAGCAGATGCTCGGGCCGTTCCACCGACTGCAACATGGCACTCAAGAGGAGTGGGAAGTTGCGAGGTTAATTGATCGCACGACTTTGCAATTTGTTGGGCAAGTTCTCGGGTTGGGGTAATGATCAAGATGCCGACCTTGCCTTTGGGTGGCGCGGAATCGCCTTGGAGCAGGCAGTGCAATGCGGGCAACAAAAAAGCAAGGGTTTTTCCAGTTCCAGTTTTAGCTTGGACAAGGCAGTCACTGCGCCAGCTTTGAAGTTCGGTCAAAACACGCTGCTGGACAGGGGTCATGTTGGTAAACCCCATCACGTCAAGGGCTTTGAGAAGCTTAGAGTCCAGCTTCCCGGCCATAGTTGAGTACAACTGAGTGTCATTGCTGAGTTGAAGACCTTCCATGATAGTCAAGGTATTGTATTTCTTCAAGAAAACTGCAGTTAATTGCTTGGATGAAAATTCAAACTCGAAGTGGCGAGTGAATGACTGTTAATGTTTGATGACAAAACAAGACAAAGATGAAGTATGAGTGAGTGTAATCTTTCCTTCCTTGTTCCTTCTAGTTTAGCAAAAGTCAGACTGATGCTTGATGATGTGAATCACTACAAGTTTACATTTGACAAAGAAGAGATTTGTTGCCAAGCATTTAAGATTGTCTCAAAGTCTGGTAAGCGTTCTATGATTGGCTAGAGCAGACCCCACTATCTTCGCTTGATATCACGTGTATTATGGGTCAGTTCCTGGGAACATGAGACTAACCGTATATGGTAATTCGCCTGGCTTGTTCGTTCAATTTTGAGCGAACACGTATCAAAGGTCCAGACCTGTCAGGCCTGTGTAATAATTTGTCGAAATTACATGGTCGTTTGAGTCATATCTTATATCTTCAGAAATTTCCGGCGATGACCAGTTCCTCATAGCTATATTGTGGGACGCTAGTTCAAAGGGTCGAGACAACTTCTGGGACACAAGTTGGCCGGATTATTTATGTATTTAAAATATGCGGCGATTTACGAAGTAGAGAATGATCTGGAATAATGACCACGCATGTCAGAACTTTCATTTTCGAAAAAAAAATCTTGGGGGGTGTTTCGGGACCTTGTCATATTGATGTGATTCGCCTAACAACCCCTCCCCCAGTCGATCACCCAATATGGGGCGAAGACCGATACATCGTACCTACTCCGTACTTATATTCTAACTATCATATTATTGTAGTAGGTTGGCAATCTCCGACAATGTTCTTTGTAAAGCTGTCAATGACATTATTCACACGCCCTGGCTGTCATGCGAATCCTTTCTAGTTGAGCGACATGGACTTGTGGCTGCGTATTTTTATTCCTGCATACTAGAATAAAGCAAGCGTATTCTGGCGGTTGGATCCTATATAAAATGTAGGGTGTTTACTCCGTGGGGGTCATAGTGAACGATGTTTTTGACTTGAAATCCGGCATCAGATCCATAATGATCGACCGGAGGTCACGGACCATGTCTAGAACCAGTGCGAACGTCCGCATGTACGCCGGCTAAATTGTAGGGCCACCATTTTCATGACCGTGCCCGATCCCCACTTGCATATCTCCACATAGATGGCAATTACATCTTAAGTACGGAGTACGGATTATATGTTGTAGGCTCGTCGATGTGGCACCTGTGTATGTTTCAGATAATTATTCGTCGAACGTTGGTAAGCATTGTGCTCTCATGCTTGGGTCATTATCCGAGGATCTAGCAAAATTCCCCAGGTAATCAATAGGATCATGAGAGGAGTCAAAATGCAAAGGTCGTCCGGCCCTCCAAAGTTCCGTCGGAGCGGACACCGTGTTGCTCTAATAATAGGAGATTTGCAGGAGCCCCCCCCGCTAAGGCCCGGGATCATAGTGCACATTAACACCACAATAATAGGGGAGTCAAACCCTCGCTGTAAATTGTCGATCAATGCTCTTCAAACAACGGTTGCGTCAGATACTCTTCTTCTGGAAGTATTAATTTGTTCGCATACTTATATATCTGTGTATCCAAATAATCTCTCCGGACCCCCTGGATGTCTGGAGGAGCCGAATCCTCGGGGACCATCGGCGTTCAGAGTTCGGGGGCCAAAGGATTCTTGTCCGCCTTTCCCTCCGTCCACATCTCCACAAGGATGCGGATCATCAATGGTTTCTGAATGCCTGATGGTGTAAGGCCTACAGCATTATTTTAGCGCTTTTTCTGTTGCCCCCCCCACTTGATGGATTAGAAATCGTCAACTTGTAGCCCTCGGCATCAGAATTGGAAAAGGACTATAAAGTAAATGCTCATCATTGCGGCAACAGAAGGCCCTCGAGTAGCAGCTCATTCATCTTGGCAGGAATCGAAAAAAAAGCGGACCTCGCGAATGGGGGCTCGCCGTAGTGGCTGAAACGAGAACGCTATAGTCATGGCCCGTACGGAGTATTCCGTAACTATCCACACAGTTCGTCTATTTCTCCACGCTTATTGGGCGCTTAAGGGTCTGACTTTCGCCGCATCATCGGGGGGTTTGCCTGGCTTGTTAATCAATCTGGAGAAATCCAATATGCGTGTTGGGGATTGGCAACATTATGGTCTTATCAAGGCCAGTCCACCGCCGAGAAGGATATAATGAACCCCTGAAAGAATTCATAGCTATACCACACGCAACATCTTATTTTCTTCTCCCCCGTATAGTTAACCAAGCTAATTTAGCCCTGGATACGCACGATCTGTCACGTTCTGGCTTGATCCCTGCTCGGCCCGGAAATAGTCTCGAGCCACCCACACACGATCTTTCAAAATCACTGATCCACCACTTCCCCTCATGTTAGGCTCCAGTGCTGGATCCATGGTCGCCAGCGGGGGGTTCTCTTTGAAAGGTTCTGGATAACGGAGGGGAGCTTCGCCTTGATTCTCGGCTGTGTGAGGAAACCAATCACCATGAGCTCTCAAGATGAACCACCTGTGAAGAGGCGTGAGTCTCGATCGGGGACAAGGAAAGTCTCGACTCTTTCAGTGGAACAACTGGAGCGAAAGCGTGCCAACGATAGAGAGGCCCAACGTTCCATTCGTCAACGCACCAAGGAGCATATAGAACAACTTGAGGCTCAGGTCTCTACGCTCCAGTCACAGATTGCGGAGATGCGGCTCCAAAACGAACGGTTCGATGAAGTCGTACAACACAATGCTATTCTGGAGAACGAAGTGATCCGATTGAAGCACCAAGTTGCTTCTTTAACTGGCCGACCGGAGTTTGCATCCCCCGACGAACCGATGGTTCCGTTTCGAAGTGAGTGGTCTTTGGGTGAAGCCTCGAGTAGTGCATTACCGGACATCCCAACAACAGGGGCATTGCTACCGCCACAATTCACTGTAACATCCCACACTCAAAGACCCCCGGGTCTTCTGACATCACGTCGAGAGTCTCATCAGCATGACTGGCAACAACCATATCCGTCCACAAGATCGCCGTCGCTCGGCGCAGCCTCCGACACGGAATTCCCGAATCGTATAGAGCCATATCCCATAGACGGTCAAATGCATCAAGGGCAACCGACACACCCACCTCAGCAACAATCCGAAACGTCTTTCTCTCAGTTCGCCTACGGCAACCGGTCACTTTCCATGTCGAGTGCCACTTCCGTTCCTCAACCAACTCCCGCCCGAGTCTACCAACCCCCCACAGCAACATACGGGCAACCAATGCCTCAATCGCAACAGACGGATCCGGCATATGAGTATCCATGGGTGCCTCCGTCATGAATAATGCAAGTTCAATGCAGTAGGGGGAAATTAGACGACATTCTATCATCGGTGGAAACACAACGTCTTGCGAGTTGAGGCCGGGATGTGGAACCCTTGATCCAGTCTCACGGCATGTAAATTCCATTCAAGAGCCACGATACGAGCATTCATACTGATCCATGATATAGATCTCAAGGCAACACTTGTTCCCGGATTCCAAAATCGTCGCGGAAATCGTGGTTGAAATCCGTTCCCACCAAAAAGAAAAATAAGAACGGAAATAACAGCCGTGCCGAGGGGTTAAAGTAAGCTGCCAGTGAAGATCCGGTCCCACATCCGGTCGATCTACAACATACGACTGAGTGGCCACTAAGCCAATTACTTCAACTCCGCGCCGGAATATCCTCGTTGGGGTTGGATATACAAATAAGGCTGGGCAAATTGGTATGACTTCCGCCATCATCTACGCTGCTCTTTACTCTTGTGTACACAGTTTAGCATTTATACATCTTTAGTGGAGCAAATTCGAAATGGTCACAGGGATGGCCCATGGTGGCTCTTCATGTTTTGTATACCCAAAGGGGGCGATGGGTAGATACCCATAAGACGAACAAACAATACGCCGCAGTGTGCATAAAATCAAACTATTTATAAACAGGCCATTGAGGTAGGCATTCAACTCCATCTCGTCTAGTTCGTGTACTGCTTCTGGAGAAGCTTGGCAATAGTCTGCAACTGGATGTTGCTGGTACCCTCGTAGATAGCACCGATCTTGCTATCACGGAACATCTTCTCAGCGATGCCCTCACGGACAAAGCCCATACCACCCATCCACTCAACAGCAGAGCTGGACACCCGGCCGGCGACCTGGGAAGCGTACAGCTTAGCCATAGCGGCGTCCTGGACGAAGTCCTGGCCAGCCTCCTTCTTGCGGGCGGCATTGTAGACGAGAGCGCGGGCGGCGGCGATCTCAGTGTAGGCTTGTGCGATCTGGTGCTGCATGCCTTGGAAGTTTCCGATAAGCTCGCCGAATTGGCGGCGGTCGTTCCAAACGTACCTTTAATTGTGGTCAGCTGATCGGATTCATATGCGGGTCTGCATTGTGTAAAAGTCTTACCGTGCAGCATTCTCCCATGCGCCAAGAGCCAGACCGGTCATCTGGGCGGCGATACCAATACGGCCCTCGTTCAACACACTAATGGCGTACTTGTATCCTTGTCCCTCCTCGCCGAGAAGGTTGCTCTTGGGAATGACACAGTCATCAAAGTTGAGCACACAAGTGCTACTAGCACGAATTCCGAGCTTCTTCTCCTTCTTGGCGATTGAGAAGCCAGGGGTATCCTTCTCGACAATGAAAGCAGTAATACCCTTGTAGCCCTTGCTGGGGTCAATGTTGGCAAAGACGATGAAGATACCGGCCTCCATAGAGTTGGTGATCCACATCTTAGAGCCATTGATCTTATAACCATCGGCGGTCTTCTCAGCCTTAGTCTGGAGAGCAAAGGCATCAGAGCCAGATGCAGGCTCGGAGAGACAGAACGAGCCGACAGTGCCGGTAGTCAGCTTGGGCAGCCAGGTACGCTGAGCCTTGGCATCACCGTATTTCATGATCGCGGTGTTGACCAGTGTATTGTGAACATCGACCAGCACGCTGACACTAGGGTCCACGCGTGCCAGCTCCTCGATCGCGACGATTGCCGCGGTGAAGTTCATCCCGGCGCCGCCAAACTCCTCTGGCACCTCAATGCCCATCAGGCCCTGCTCAAAGAGCTGCTCTACAACCTTTGCGTCCATGGTCTCAGCCTCGTCCATATCCCGTACCTTCGGGCCGATTTGCTCCACGGCGAACTTCGATACTGAGTCGGCCATGAGAGATTCCGTCTCGGACAGGAGGGTGATCGGCGTCGGGGTCAGCTCGGAGAGGTCGACCTCCCGCCGGCGGGGGGTGGTTGAGAATGCATATGCGCTGTAATAGAGAAAATTCGTTAGCAAATACGTTTTTAATAGTATAGGTGCGCGCCTGGGCTAGACGGTACCTCTGTACGGGCCGGCCAGCAGCGAGTCGTTTGCCCGCTACACGGACTGAGGGGGTACGCGACAAAGGCCGCAACGCGCGAATAATAGAAGCCATTGTAAAATGAGGGATAATAGGCTCAATATGCTATGAGGAAGAAAAGGAAGGGGGGAAAAGTGACCTCGGAAGGGAGGTAAAGGTCATAATCACGAGGGTCGCTGTGAGCCGAGGTCGGTTATCGGCGGCGGCGTTGGGGATCCGCGGGGATGTGGGGCTGTTCTTAACCTAGGCTGACCTGGACGAAGGGAACAACCTTATGAATGTACAAAGTACGTTGGATGTCATGGTGATGCACACTTGAGTTATTCTAGATATTATTGTCAAGATTAATGTTCTCGGCATCATATTAAACCATCTACAATACAAAATATAGGTACAGCCTCAGCTGCCATGAACAGGTTCACTATAAGTATCAACCAAGAATGTAACACACCTTTCCTAATAAACACCATTGAACAACTTTTTGAACATATTGTCTATACTCACAGATTGAGCACCCGGAGGCTATATTCGCCCATGGATCGGATACTCGGCAGAGATGCTACTATCCCCTGAGGACGGGCCGCCGTGACGCTCCACAACCTCGAATCGAGTCTCAATCTCGGTTCTAATCATAACACCCTTTGGGTCATTGACAATATGTTCTTCACTTCCATTTGTCCCGGCAAATGTGCTGAGATCCATCCAGCCCGGGTTGTCATCTTCAGATGGCTTCTTCCTCCCCCCACATGCGTTGGACTGAAAATTGGAATGGCTAGCCAGGTTGGACTTGTTTGTGCCATATGCTGCGTGTCCGCCCGAGTCATAGTACTGGTAGGGGTTCGACTTTTTCTTTGAGGTAAAGCCCAGTCGCCGCAATACCTTGTCCATATAGTCGAATGGGTGGTATACAGCCGACCATGGTAACGATCCAAGCTTCTGTCGATGCCCAGATGAGGAGATCGGATTGAGCGTCTGTTGAAAATATGATTATTAGAATTTTTCAAGATGAAATTGTGGATTGTAACTTACAGGTGATATCTGTTGTCTCGGTCAATGCTTTGAGTTCATATGTCTTGACAGCGGAGCAAACTGCCGCTCTGAATTCGGGCGAATGTTAGCTTGAAAAAAGCCGAAGTGGACGGTGGGATTGACCTACATCCAGCCCAGCCCCATGAGGATAGACAAGATGACCTTGATCCGCAGCTTCATTTGGAGTTTCCAAAAGAGATGAACAGGATATACTGCCAACAGGACGTCGCTAAGTGCGTTGAAGCCTAGCTCGTTAGCAAAGGCCCAACCTTTAGCTGTGTTGATGTAGTGTAAAAACTTACTAGCTTTGAAGAACGAATAGTTCTGATTGACTTTGCGGCCCGGGTTGCATCGTCCTTCAACATTGTCATCCCACAACTTGTTCATTGGCTTGCATTGACCCAGAATTGTTCCAAGAACAATGGTATTGATTGCGCCAATCAGAACACCCAGAATGATCAGAAACCACGGCTTTTTCTCATGCCGACCACGAATCTGGACAAGGAAAGGCCAGAATCGCAAGCTTTCCTAGCATGCTGGCAGTTATTGCGAGTAACTGGAATACCCATGACCAATGCAGTGCTGTAACTATCTGCGAGTTCGACAGATCATCCAAGTGACGGCCCATTCCAGCATTGACTGAAAGCTGGAGGAACACCTGAGCAATAGTCTCAGTCGCCTGTTAGAAAGGACAGTTATCAGCATATTCCTTGGAATCAAAACTTCTCATGAGCAAAACCTCGCACTCACCACCGTCAAGCTAGCGACAGCAAAGTCCCATCTAAACCGCCCCACGAACTTCCAGTTACTCAGGAACCCGAAGGCTAAAAATGAATAAGCCAATGCATGTTTCTATCCACAAAACGGCAAGGATGACCGCAGAATGACTATTTCGACCCATTTCTGGCCTTCGGGGATGTACTGCGCTTACACGTTAGAAGGGCCAAACGGAGAGGCCTGGGTGACAAAGTACGCTTTGTTCGTGCCTTAGCAAGGGTTCAAGGGCCGGAGAAGCCGAAACTGGGAGGTTGTTATGCTATGCTTTGGCGATCGTACTTGAGGCAGGAAATCTGTGTGCAGTTGCATGCTGAATGCGGTCACCCCTCAAATATGCTGAGCCTGATCGAATGATCAGGTCACCCCCCACGCCCTAGACCGCAATTTGACCGGCGACTCGTGATCCATGGCCGATGAACTAGGGCGTGGATGAGTGATTTGGAGGTCTACGTAATTCCCAAAATATTGTGGCAGTTCCAAATCTCTCTTTATTCCATTCCATACCTAATCGCTTGAATTAACAGCCATCGACTCAAATTTGTATTTTTGCCAGCAGAGGTGCAAGGCTTGGAAAAGGCAATGCTACCGCGAACCCAATAAAATAGTAATACATACGGGAACTTTCAATCTTTCATTATGTGGATTCTTTTATGCAGGTTCTGCCATCGTAAATGAGGACACACCTAAGGCGTTGTCTCAAAATACATGTGCTGTTAAATCAACGTCTTCATCCTCGACTGTTACTTCCCCCAATCCCCTGTTATCCAGTACGGCTGGTGTGAGATTTCTCTACTGGAATGAAGGGTTTGTGTGCTTTGTGATCAAGATTCTTTAATACATAACTATCAACACCATATATATAATCCATGAGACTAAATACAACAGCGATCCCGTATATCTATAACCAACCTATCTACGTGCCAATTTGTTTCGTATACCAACCAAAAAAACCGGTATCTATCAGTCTCCACGGAGAACCCTCAAGAAAGATGGATTGAGATGAACAGGAAGGGCAATGCGATGGTCAGAAACCACAGCATCGCCCGCCTGTCAGCGATGCAAAACACGAAGACGAACATCATCCAACGCTGCAGCCGCCTCAACAAATGAAACGAGCGCATCACCATCCTCCCGTGCAGCAGGAATCTGCACGAAGTAAGACGTGGCCGCCGAACTCGCAGCAACACCTTCATGCAGGAGGCTTAGCGACAGTCCGCGACCAGCGACACGAAGGAACTCCTTGCCGGTCTCGGCGGTATACTGCATGGGGTCCAGGCCCTCGAACAAAATCGGGGAATGTACCTGAGGGTGGCACCTGTGGGCTTACGTCCAAGACTCACGGACACCTGATTCGCCTCAAGACAGGGGGTGTTGTGCCACGGCGTAACAGGGAAGTTACTAAACCGCTTCCGGGGAAGCAGTGCCACAGACAGCTTGTTCGTGTTGTCACCCGCGTGGATGGAGAGGCGGACGTGGGGCGGCGAGGCGGCCGCCACAAGAGCCGAGAAGACCTGGCCGCGCTCGATCATGACACGGGCAAGGACGGCAGAGTGTTTCTTGATGGCACTCTTACTCACCTTCTTCTTCTGGTAGAAGGTTGCCAGATCAGACATCAGGAACCTAATGTATCTGCGATACGTGAGGGTGGCATTGTGATCCAGTGTTTGGGGTTTCTCGCCGGAGCAACCTCTGAACAGACGTTCCTTGAGATCATCGATGGGAGAAACGTATTCCTCCTCGCTGACGGGCACGCTGGGTGCACCATCGAGAAGATCGAATGGGTCTGCAAAACGGATATGGCGCAGACCCAGTCTGTCCACAATCCGGTGCAGGCCCTCGGTATACCGGTATGTTACCTCATCGGACACACCAAGCAGATCATTGTAGCAGCAGCCATCGCTGACTATAGTGATTTGAGCGCCTCCTGGGTAGATCTGGGTAATTCTTGCACCGAGCGAGTTCAAATGTTCGAGGGACAGGCGCTCGCCAACGTCTGGGTCCGGTGATGGACTTTACCTTCACGGTTTGGACTTTTGAACGGGTATGCGGGGACCACCAGGTTGATCTCCTTGTTGTTCGAGACGAAATACTGCAGGGTCTCGAGGAGTCGGGGCTTGTATACATCCTCGTAGCGGTCGTCAGGCCCGCAGATGCGATATGAGGCGATGATCTCTGCAATACGGACGACGAGGGCTTCTTGGTTTCGGCAGGTCTCTGCGTAGGGTATGAATGCTACCCGGGACGATGTTCGGATGGCTGGAAGGGGTGCCTCGACTATGTCGATGTGGGGGGCTTTTTGGGCAGTGATCACGTTGGACAGCATGGTTGCAGTCACCGATGATTGAATTGATGATTTGGAAGGGTATACTGTAAGTCTAAAAATGTGTTGAGGACGAGAATGAATCTATTTCAAATGTCGAGAGTGGAATTGGATATTTTCTCTACAATTTTTTGATATTTTCTCTTCTGTCCGATTTCCCTCAAACCAGGAAATGCTGCTCTGCCTGTTACGGTATCTGTCGTCCGCGGATATGTCGTGTTTCAGCTTCGTTGATGCCCGACTGGATGTTGCATTTGAGTGTAGGAGAACCTGGAAGGTTATTCCACGTGTCAGCGCATCGCCAAGTTGCGCTGTCGTCCGCGGCTTCCGTCCTCATTCTATTCATAGCTATTGATTCAGTGGCTGGCCTGGGTAGATATGTAGATTCCGGCCTGGCGGGGTGGTCATCAAAGTGTTTTCCTCCGTCGATGGGGGCCTGTGAACTGAGGCTACTTCACCTGGAAGGCCCCCCGTCCCGTCATCGACAAGAGCCATTTAGTCAAGCTTTTGAGAAACCTGGTAAGAATGAAACTTTGCTCTTTGTAGTTTGCCGCTGTTTTCATCCATATCAGCCTATGTTTGGTAAACTGCTGGAGACTAGTTCTATGTGCGTAGAGGGCTTTACGGGAGGTTTCTTCGCTATGTGCAGATCCTATCCCAGGTTCATTTATTCGGGTCTCATTTCTTCTATGTCGATTTTATTTCATTGTCCAAGTGCTTCTCACCTTCTGATAGCTCTCTTGTTTCCGAACATGAGGGGCCTATGAGCTATTGAGCCCCTCTGTAAACGAATGACCCTACGAATGACCCTACCGAAGAAAGAAGTTGTTTTTGTAACAAGAAAGGAGAAGCGAAAAAAAGAGAAAAATAGAAAAAGACAGGGGTAGAGAGAAAGAAGGAAAAAAGAAGGAATAAAGAAGGAAAAACAACCAAACCTCTAGCTTTAGGGCGAGACTGGTCAAGGTTCTCTGGCAATTTTATGACAATGATATGGATATCCTTGTTAAGCGTACTGGAGCAAACAAAAATCATATGCAAATATCCAGAAGTTATGATATATCAATTCCTTCAACTTTCTGCGATCTATGAGACATGTAGTCGAATTTTTTATTCTTTACATGGGAGGAACAGCCTTTTTGTAAGCAGCCTGTACCTCGGGCAAAGCATCCAACATCTTGATGTAAGCTTTGATAGCGGGGTACTCCTCGAAGGGCTTGAGGGCTGGTCCGGCCAGGCCCGAAAGCTTCAACCAAGGCAAGATGGCGAAATCCGCAATGGTGAGACGGCCGAGAGCGACGAAGCCGTTCTCGGCTGAGGTGAGGTGACCCTCGAGGATAGTGCGCAGGCGCTCGACCTCAGTCTGGTAGCGAGCAATGACACTGGGGTTGGGCTTCTCGCCGTGGACGCCCTCGTGGAAGGCGAGGAACCAGACCAGCTGGCCCTGGTAGGGTCCGAGGCCGGACACCTGCCAGGCGAGCCACTGGTTAACGGCGGCGCGTTCCTCGACGGTCTTACCGGCCAGGCTTCCGGAGGCGTCATACTAAGTGGAGTTAGTCAGGCTTGAGGCTTAGATTGAGTGGTTCGGCTTCTTACCTTGTCTGCCAGGTAGCGGAGGATGGCGGCACTCTCGAAGACAGTGAACTCGCTGTTGCCGTGGTCAATGAGACCGGGAACACGTCCGTTGGGGTTGACCTTGGAGGTGTATTCGGGATCCTTGACGGTGCCCTTGCCTTCACCGAAGCCCAGAGGCACGGTGTCGTATGAGAGACCGAGGTGCTCAAGGGTAATGGCCACCTTAACGGGGTTGGGGCCGGGGCCTGGTGGAGACGGTCAGCGGAATCCGGAGAACTGGTAGTAAATTGAAGTACTTACCGGCGTGGGTGTAGAGTGTGAAGGGAGTGCCAGTCATGATGAGTCGAGAAGATGAAACGAATCTAGTTCTGGGAATTGTTGTACGAGGTGTGAAGCGAAGGCTGTTGCTTAGAGAAGGAGCGAGGCGGATCAAGTGAATTGGATTGTGAAGTGAGTTGATGCTCTAAATCCAATGCTTTTCCTTGCTATTTGTAGTCTCCAGACATCATGGCATCGCAACTTTGATGTTGTTCAAGTGTGGGTCCATGAAGTAGACAAAGTGTCCGATCATGATATATCTCACTCCGAAACTCCGAGACTCCGGATCCTCGGAAACAGTCCCAATCTCCATGGGAGTTTGACTCAACTGATTGTTCCATTATCCGGAACACTTGAAGGGTGTTCGAGGTCGTATCTGGAAGGGAAGCTGTTGAGAAGACAACTCTCGTTGTTCGGACTCCGGATTACAATGTTGGCCTTGATACTATACTTGCGCTGAGATAAGGGGAGACCTCAGAGTCAAGTTCAGAGCTTTATCACTAGCATCACTAGCTTCACTAACTCTATGGCCGGTAGGTAGAGTATAGATGATCATATATCCATGGATTTACTTTCTATGGTGAAGCTATTCATGCGAATGGAGAATGTGTGTACAAATTAGCTTAGTATCCGATCTGCCTAGGTAGGTAACCTTGGAAGTTGACTAGCAGGGCCCATGATTATCCTAGTCAAGGGCAGATAATCTACGAGGCGATATCAAGACAAGCGTTCAAGTCTAATTTGATTTCTCAAATGCCAACGTGCTTGACTTTTTCCTAGCAAACCCCTCGAAATGTCCAATACCTAAGATGATAGGCTTGTAATTTTTGTTAGGGGTAATACACAAACAACGCTAGTGCCAAACTTGGAATCCTGGTACATGATTCCACCTCCGTGGGACCTTGCAACGTCTGAACTCCTCCGGGCCTGGTTTTAGGGCAAGCAGCTTGAGATATGGTCTGGTCATAATGAGCCCCATCCAACAAACGGACCTGCTATGGAGACCTTTCGTGTCATCTTCTCCTCTGCTAGTGACTGAAGCCTGATGGTGAGACGGAGAGTCTGCGCCGTCCGCGTATATACGGACAGTGCATATACGGATTCTGGAGACGAGAAGATGACCATCGACAGAGTTGAGCTTCGTATATAAGGAAGAGTGTAAGATGCACCGAACATTCCTCTCCAATTCAGTTTCTGAGTTAATCATCACATCCAAATCACCTTCTCAATCACCGATCACCTGCCGGCAGAATGACTATCGCCACTCCCATCCCCAAGCACACCTTTGCGGATCGTGCGGCTGCCAACAACTTCAACGATACCCAGATTCTCAACTCCAACAACCGCGCTGGCGCCGATATTCCAGAGAAGTCGGATGTTGTCATTGCCGGCGGTGGTATCCATGGCTTGATCTACGCGATCCACGCTGCCACGTATCAGCCGGGAACCCTTAATATCTCGCTGATCGAAAAGGCCAGCAAGCCTGGCTACAAGATCGGCGAGAGCACCCTGCCGCTGTTCTCGTTGTGGTGCAAGATGCATGGCCTCACAGCCGAGTATCTTCTGTGACTCTTCGGTCTCAAGGACGGATTGGCCTTCTACTTCCTCGACCGCGAGAACCAGGGGGAGTACTCCGACTTCTGCAGTAATGGCACTCCCGGTCTCTTCCTGAGTGGATACCAGATTGAGCGAACCATTAGCGAGCTCCTCTTCACGCTGCTGGCTCAGGGCAAGGGCATCAGCGTCTACCACGGCCGCCAGGTTGACTTCAACACCAGTGCCATCAACGGTGGATCTGAGTGCAGCAAGATCTCCATCAACCCCGGAAAGTTCGACGGAAAGCCGGCTAACAGCATCAACTCCTCACTATTGGTTGACGCCACCGGCCGTTTCCGCCAGCTGGCATCCAAGAAGGCCCCGCTGCACCGCTTCGAGAGCTGGAACTACGATTCCTTCTGGGGATACTTTACCGCTCCCGCGGACGAGAGCAACATCCCTCTCCGTCACTACGAAGGCGACCACACCAACCACCTGTGCTTTCCTGAAGGTTGGGCTTGGGTCATCAAGCTCCCTTCATGGGAAGGCAGCTCCACTGCCAGCCTCATGGACATGATCTCGTACTTGCTGGACTGTGCTGAGGCCGGTATTCCCAGAGACCAGCTCCCGAGCTCTCAGGAGCTCGCCCGCATGTTCGACCTCAAGTTCAAATGGGTCACTAGTATCGGATTCGCCGTGCGCAACGATGTCAAGTACCCCGAGGACATGTCGGCCTACGGCACCCGTGAAGCCGAGCGCAAGTTCAACTACTTCGTCCAGAAGTACGAAATCATCAAGGAATTCATGACCAACTTCGACCTCATTGAGACCCTCTACGGCCCCGGCACCACCTGGTACATCCGCAGGTCTCTCACTTACCAGTCACCTGTCGTCTCCGGTCCCGGCTGGCTCGCTATTGGCGACACCTGTGGCTTTACCAACCCGCTGCACTCGCCGGGTATCATCGCTGCTATGTCAACCTCGACTTACGCGGCCGAACTTACACACAAGGCTCTAGGCCAGGCCAAGATCGAGGCCGATCATGAGGCCGCTGAGCGCAGCATCCGCCGCACCCTGGCACCCTATGACGACTTTGCCCGTCGCCTCATCCCCTTCCTGAACCAGATGAACCGCTTCAACTACGTCTGCTTCCGCGATCCCCGCCTGGGTCCTCAGGTCTCCTACCTCTGGCAGTTCTTTGCCGGCATCGGTATTCCAGACTGGCAGCTCATCCGCCAGGACTACAACCTGAACATGGACACGTACGTGCCGCACTCGATCAACTGGGCCTGGGGATCCATGACCCCCGAGTACGACTCCGTGGCGCGTCGCGCCATCGAGCTCGTCGCCCCGATTCCATTGGAAGAGTCTATTCCGGATGCCGTGGCCCGCGAGGTTATCGAGCTTTCCAACGCCGTCAAGCGCGTCGCAGTCGATTTCGGTCGCTTTAACTTCCGCTGGGACGGTCTGCTTCGCTACTACGATATCTACCTCAACTACCACCCTGATCAGCCTTTCAAGGATACCTTCTCGCGCCAGTGCCGGGAGTGCGGTACCTGGCTCCACTGTCGCCCGGACTGGCGCCGCTGCTATGCTTGTGGTGAGACTCGTTCTGAGGAGGATGCTGCTATCACTTGGAACCCGCCTCTCGAGGTCGATGAGGTCAAGGCGTTGGTGCGCGCCTCCGATGCGAAGCCCGCCGCACGAAGAGGTCAGGAGGTCGCACTTGAGCTTCCACCGTCGGCACGAGTGGCAGCTGAAGATCTTCTTGTCCTTGCCCTTCTTTGGTCGATCCGGCGGAGGATTTGGGGTATTGCGGCTGGGTAGTCATATTGAAACTGGGTGACATTCCATTTGATCCAGAGACAAGGAGGGTACTCTAGGGACTGCTTAGAACTACGTATGATTTGGAAGAGAACTCGACACCCAACAATTCACCGGACATTTGTACCGCAGCATTCGTCGAATTGTTTTTCAATGGTGTAGGAATATTGGATTATATACAGAACAATAGCGACAGTTGTAAGATGGGTTTGACGAAATTAGAAGATTTTAGCGAATGAAAATAGTTACATTGAAGTCACCTCGGCGGAGCCGAATGGAAAGTCTTTTCATGTCCATCAGGGGCCAAAAGGCAGGTTGTTTACTTCAAACCCAGGTTGAGTAAATTGTTCATTTCGTCGAATCTACCACCCCACCCCACTCTCCCAGCCATTAATTTATTGCCTGTTTATTCCCATTTATCCCGACCCAGATTTCAAAGCTAGTGCCCTGAACCAGTCGCTGTCATGCCTCTGATAGGAAATCATTTTTTTATTGTCGGGTAATCTTAGCACACTCAGCCGCATATTACGGTATTTCTCAAGTTAATGCGGCCCGCTCATTATTTGATCTGCGCTAAGGCCGTGGCGGTGGGTCCAGAAAATAGTGATCAAGTGTTTTTTGGTCAAGCCGATTTCGAGAATGACTGTAGGATCAGTCTGCCCCCAGTAAGCTCGCACTGGGCAACAGTCCTCGCCAGGCTGTTGGGACAATGGATTAATACCTTCTCATGGTGTCCGGTGTTAATCCCCGTTGGGGAGACCAAAGTGAATCCGTCGTGGTTGTGCGGTCCGGCCCGGGGCGGTTGGCGCGGGGCACGACCGCACAACCACGCCAAAATCAGCGGGACAACGGGATATGAAAACCATCCGACTTATTTTTACCTGACTCGCACTCGGGCCCAGAAGCTGGTCTTGCAATACCAGTGAAAGTGGTGTCGTCCTAAGAAGAAGACAGGACACCCCTGAGTAGACATCGCCAAAACCCGCAAAACCCAAAACCCATCCCGACCCAACCCGCAAAAGGGTTGGGTTTTGGGTCGACTTTCTTAACCCGCAATGAGTTTTGGGTCGAGATAGGTAACCCGCAAACATAGGAAGACTCTTGACTACATAATTTATGCATCTCTAGGCTGTATTTTTTGGTTTTTCTCTTACAGGCAGATATATTATGGGATAATTCACAGAGGTATTTGGCGGGCGAGGGGCTACCGCGGGGTATTGCACAAATCTACCGACCACAACGACGACATAGCCAATGTGTTCGCAGCCGCCTTGCCTCGCTGATATCGACAATTCGGAAGACTTCACCCGACTTCTCATGGGTGTGGTAGCTAGGCCTTGCTTCCAGCCTATCGTGTTACCGACGCACGAGCAACATCGAACCCACTACCCCTGCCCCGGTGCCCTGCCCGCTACGCCAGCCAGGTTGAAGAATGGCTAAGGCTTTGCCCCGGTATTATCGCGCCATAGACGACCCACTAGCCACCATCTGCGGCCGTCTTTCCCTCAATTGCCCCCTTTTGACCGCGCTGGCAGTATAACAACATGGATTCGGCAAGTCAGTTCGAACCCAACTCTGCGAGTGTTCAACACACTTGAACTACAACAAAAAACATCTTGGATGGATGTTTGATTTCATTTTCCTGCGCCGCAATTTCGTCTTTTTTTACGCGACAGCAGTATGCGCTTCAATCGCTACGAAAACGCCCTCCTGGGCCCGTCTACACCGATGTCGATCCCCCCCAGTCGCATGGTCAACGGTGATACACAACCCGGTTCCACCCAAAAGGCTCCAAGAGGTCTGGCATTCTGCGGAATATCCTTCAAATCTCTTGCGTATCTTTCATTGCTTCTTTTCGCGTTCTGTCCTTTTTTGTTTTTGTTTTGCTTTTCTACTCTGGCTCTTGAAGAAAGAACCCATCACAATCGCGCCATAAGGGCAGCCTAACGTTGAGAATGGCAACGAGGCTACGACAAGCCTTGACAAGGCTCTAAAACTTCAGGAAGTGGTACGCTCTAAATGTACATACAAGGATATATGTAGTTGTGGTAGCCTGTATATCATTCAGCGATGGGTCGGGGTAAATGATGTCACACACATACTGTACACCTGGGCATATAGTCCGAGTGCAACCGGTCAGCCAATGTCTCACCAGGGAGTAAGGCCCCCATTTCCCATGACTTCGTAAAAGTTAGCAGCCGCAAAGGCGTCAGCGCTCGAAGGGGTCGTCGCGGGGTCCAACGTGGGTTCACTCCCCATAGACGACGGGGATTCATGGGTCAAGCGCGTCCCCGAGAGGCTATTGCTTTGGCTTGGATACAAAGCGTGGGTAACACCCATTGCCCCGTAAACTTCTCCGGTCATAGGCAAGAACTTCTCTTTGCCTACATCTTCCGGTAGCTAGAAGTCCAAGAAGTCCCACATATTAGGACTCAGGCCATTGGACAGAATGGGCATTACATCTAGATCGGGGAAGCCGTCCGCGACAGGAATGGAGAGAGTCAAAGAGGTGTCCCCAGGGGTCGATAATCTTGGAACGGGTAAATCAGCGGGAGTGGTTGGGCCATTCAAGGTCTTCAGGATCTCCACCACCTGGCGGTAGAGGGGACGCTTCTGGTTCGATCCCGCATGGCGGTTGACACCGTCACCTGAATCCTCTTCCAACTTCATCAGTGCCTCGAGGGCCACAACACTGCGCGACACCGAGCTTTGGAGCGGCTCTTGGGGTATAGGGTCCCCGAAGGATCCCTCAGGCGAAATTTTGGTACGCAACAGTTCAATGGCCTCCCGAATATGGTCTCGCGTCATTAAGCGACCGAGTTGGGCACTCGAGCGCTCGGCCTCGGTCGGCGGAGAATCAAACAGCAGCCCCAAGACCAGCACAACGGTCGCGTTGAAGAGTTGCGTTTCGTTGGAGGATAGTGAGCCACAAACTGTGCAGCGGGCTTGGATCTGGGCTTGCGTGTTGATAATGTTATGAGCCAGCTGCTGGCAGGATGCGCGTCCCATGGGAGAAGAGAGAGTAGAGCGATGCAGGCGGAGGAGGAGACTCCACAGCTGTTGATGTAACATGAATCGTTGGACTGGGATGGCGGCCATGGGACCCATGGCTGTGAGTCCGACGGAGCTTCCCAATCTAAAGTAAGGCGGCAAACTTGCCACATATTTTTCGTACTTTCGATTGAGGTGCTGGCGCCGCTGGGCAGCTTCGTTTGCGGCGTCCCCGAGATCAATTGATTCCCGCACAATGCTGGACAACTCCAACGCGTGTACCGTATAGGACAGCATGGTAAATTCAGACCGAGGGCGCTCGGGAATCTTGCCATGTGCCCTGAGCAGATCGTCATCTTTGAGGTGCAATGGCATCCGGGTATTAAATTGTGAGGGGCGGATGGTATAGTAGCCAAGAGCTTGTCCGCGCGACCAGTCTCTTATGACAAGAGCCCACCTAGTGGTCCCGAATGATTAGCGCTTCGCCCTAAGTGAAAAAATACGGGTATTTGGGGTGCCTACCAAATCCGAATCGCAATCTCGGTGCGAATGTGAGGTGGTTCAGCGGTCACAGAGCCATAATCTAAGGAAGGCGAGGCATCCAAAATGGCATTGCCCAAGCGATGCAATCCAAGTTTGCGCGCACCCGAAATGGCGGTAACTAAGACAGCATCAAGCCCCAACGAGGTCTCTTTTGTATCCAACAGAAGCATGATGGCCGCCTGTAAGCTGGAGATAGAGCCACAAAAGAGGGAAATACCTCCCTGGAGACAACGCACGCTGAGGGACCGCCATGTCGCTGCAGGCTCATCCGAGGCACGCAGTTGCTCCACGCGGAAAGTCAACGGGGTGAGTTGGACACCCAAAAGGGACGGGGTTGGATAAAAGGCGAGTCCAAGCACGAGCTGCGTGGAAACAGTCAGCCGACGCTAGACCCAGTGGGTTTGGAGGAGAGCGGCACCGCGAGAAGCAAAACAGCAAGAGAGTCCAGAGATAGCGTACTGGTGATGGCCGCGTCGGGGGAAGCCATACTTAAGCAGTGACGCAATTGATTGGCTTGCTTCATGAAGCTTGGGGTGTGCACCACATTTCCCAGTGGTGCCTGGCAACGCGTGACAAAGACCTCGTAGAGGAGTTGGATGATATTCCATTCTGGCAGGGCGTGAACCACATCTCGGATCAAGGCAAACTTTTGGTCGTGCCTCTGCGGATCCTGGGTCACCCAGTATCGATTGGGGATGTCAGGGGCCACGTCCGCTGATTCGGTGGGGATAGGAATGACATCCACGAAATGCTCCAAGATCTGCGCCGTTTCTTCGACCTCCGGTTCTTCCTCTTCCTCCGGCGTCACTTGGCTGCGATTTTGTTCTGTACGTTGGGTTTTGGTCCGCTTGGCTCTCGGTTGACGCTCGCCCTTGGTACATAGGTGGGCGCAGTCGCGCTTCACGCATTCCAACTAGAACAATGAGTTCGCAATTCCATAAGATTTTAGGCACACTCACACAAGGCTCCTTGCGATCGCATTTTAGTTTGGAGGCGCGACATCGCGAACAGGAGAGGGTGAGCTTCTTGCGGGGGTGGACAACATCCATGTCGAGTAGGATGTAAGAAGGCAAGTTGGACATCCCCCTGCATCGACGTACTAAACCCCTTCAGCTCGGCCCCCAACGTCAAGTGGGGGAATCGCGGAATCGGTCCAACTCCCGTGATCGCCGTCTTGGTACTCGGAGGTTGATATGATTTATTTACATTTGTTATACTGGTGAAAGGAATATCCTTAGAATGCTTTCACAGATATCTCTCTAGATCAATGAGTACATGCCCAGATAATGAAGGTGTCTGATCACATGAGACGGGAATGCGTCCCCCCCTCTAAATGGCCCTCTTTGACTGTTCCTCTTGAATACCATGGTGGCTACAACATTCATATATGTTGAATGAAGAGCACATACATAAAGCATGGACAGCATCGAGAGCATTAAATCAGACTCTGTGCTGACTCCAGCGGAATGAGACCAGTCCTGTGCGTCGGTCCCCCGACCGGGGACAAGAAGACGCCGAAGAAAGAAGAGAGCCTTCTTCGACAAAACTGGAACGATCTACAAATCAGATAAATGGCTCTCTATCGTATCCGGAGTCCGATGCATGATGAGATATTCTCATCGACACAGTCCGTGGACGTGGACGCGCTGGCATGGAACCCGTCTGGGGAGAGATCCGCGGAATCCGCGTGCTGCTTCCATCCATCTTGCAGTCTCACCAAATCATGGTCGGAGGGCATCAATTCGGAAGGGTTGGCATCCGGACAATACTGGATGCCAGTCTTTCAAGACAATGATATATTAGATCACTTGTCCCGCGACAAGATGGACTCACACCAGACCAGAGCATCTTGGTAGTAATCGGGTCAATATCAATTCAAAACGCAACATGCCTTACGCCGGAAAGCCTCTATCCGACATCGAGACTAAGGTCTCACAAATTGTCTTCCTCATTGCTGCATACCGCCACCGTCCCCGATCGCTTCTCCAAGTTCGTCCCCACGCTCGAGAAGCAGATCGGAGACATTGTCTCCAACAAGGAGGCTGTCCGTTTCATCCTTCCAGCTTTCCCCTTCAAGGCTCCAGCCGAGGGAAGAAACAAGCGCAAGACACTAGGCCCTCTTCCAGACAAGGCCGAAGAGATCGCCTTGCAGACGCTCAATGGATTCGCCGACTCTATTGCCGAAATCTACGAGGGCGGTGCCACCGTTGTGATTGTGTCGGATGCATCAGTATATGGCGGTAAGCATTCGTCTTCATTTTTCTTCGATGCGTAAGGCTAACCTTGATTGAGATATTCTGAACATCGCCGACAGTGACGCTTTCGCTTATCACCAAGAGCTGCAAAAGCTCGCCGCATCTCTGGGCCTTCCCCATCTGGAATTCACCCGCCCTGGGGCCTTGGCCGGCATTGTGCCACAGGAGGCCCAGACCCTTGAGGAATACTCCGACTTTGTAACCAAGACCCGCAACCACCTCGACCACTCAATCCCCCACGTCCCCTCGGCCGAGGATGATAATCGGCAAGCGACGAGCTGACACTACGACACGGCTCTCCCGGAGAGCAACAATCCCACCGCCTTGAAGAATGCTATGCTCCAGCGAGGCAAGGTAACTGTCACCTCTCCTCCGGTGATCCGACCGGGCTAACAGATCTAGGCCTACTTCACTCTGCTGGCATCAGCTGTGCCATCCGCCATCCGCCTGTCAATCCATGAGTCCAACAACGTTGGCAAAATCACTGTTGATCTGTTCCCCCCTGCGAGTAACCCTGATTTCATCACCCCGTGGCATGGGGCCTTGACACTGCTTCCCGACGCCAGCCTGCGCGTGGTCAACGCATCCACCGTCGATGTGACCGAATTTGAGGTGGTCAACAACGCTGCAGGCCACCCATGGTTGCTGCGTGCCAAATGCGACCTCTTCAATTGGCCAGGCATGGAGGTCGACTTTGAACCGCTTTTCCCCTGCGGTATGCAGGTCTGTCCAAAGGAAGGACACGGGCCCTTCAAGTTCGAGGACGTCGATATGAAGCGTGTCCGACGTCTTGCTCTATCCCCTGCGCCTCTTCTCCTGCGTGGATTCACAATGGAAATCGAGAAGGAGGTGTTCCGCGAGAAGGCGCGTCAGCTTGGTGAGATCCAGCAGTGGCCGTTTGGTGATATCCTCGAGGTTCGCGAGAATGCAGACATCAACATGAACAACGTGCTCACGCGCGAGGCTATGCCCTTCCACTACGATGGTGTGTTCAAGATGGTCCAGAATGAGAAGACCGGCGAATGGATCTCCACGCCGCCTCTCTTCCAGATGTTCCGTAACCGCGCGGCCTCGCAGTCCGAGGGTGGTCTCACGCTCTTTGCGTCGTCACGCAACCTCCTGCCGCTCCTCGGGCCCGACACCATTTCTCTTGAGGAACTGCGCTCGCTGAAATGGAAGACTTTCACAGAAGCCAACGATGCCTTCGGCGGCCATGATTTGCACCTGCCCTTCATCGTCGCCCACCCGGAGACCGGTGCCGATACTTTCCGCATCCACGAGCCCTGGCCCGAATCCAAGTGCATCGCTGGAAGCAGCAAGCCGACTATCGTGCAGGTCGTTGGCTGGTCTGAGGCTGAGAGCGACGCGCTATGCGAGAAGCTTACGGCTCTGCTGTACGATCACCGGGTCGTATACCGTCACCAGTGGAAGGCTGATGACTTCGTCTTCAACGATAACGCTACCACCCACCACACTCGCACAGCATTCACTGAGGGTCACCGTGAGCACTGGCGTGTGCACGTCAACTAGATTGTACTTTGTCGTGACCGTTTTATTTTTATTTTTATTTTTTGTTCGTTTTGCTATTAGATGACATGAAAATATACGGAGACATTATAGGATGAAATTTTACTTCTTCTTTTCTTATAAACTCCTCATAATTTGACATCCGATAGAACTAGATGAACGATTACAAGTGAGACTGATTGTTTCTAGGGCTTGCAAGACCAACAATACTCCGGCTGAGCCTACTCCTCTTTGAGCTTGGTGGGGAATTCGAATTTCCAGAGGTTGAGTCACTCTACAAAACACGATATCGATGTGCCACGGCGTAAAGGATTCTGTCAAGTCAGAAGGAATCTGCACGGGCTAGTACCGAGCATGGCCAGTAGACAGAATGTTGAATTGATGTCTGGTTGAAGAAAAGGTCGGGTTTGCTGTGATTACCGTACAAATAGGCGGCGGATCGAGTACATGCTGAATAATCATATCCGAAAGGGTGCTAGTGGTAATTTAACACACCTTCAGTTCGTTAGATTCTGTCGATTCCAAGAGAAGCGGTACGCGCTAGTATACGAAAGGACCAATGGTAGGTTCGATAACATATATTGAGTGTACTCTCATAGACTGTCTAATGCTGCGAATATTTAACCAACTGCGGGCCTATTTAAGCAGTGGAATGCCCCAACAAGCACCTAACTAGTTAGGTATCCTCTAGTTAACTAGTTATCTATCAGTCAGCAAGTGGGTGCTGTAAAAGTCGAGTGAACTAGTAATGTAAGACCCATTTTTATCCGACAGATTCTCATAGAACGGACAGCGGACGACGCAAGGGTCTTTCTTCTCACTATACCAGCCAAATAGGAGACCACAGAAAGGGCGAAGACTAGGTAAATTGCCTAGCATCTACTCGAGTGAAGATAGTCCATTTATTTTCGATTACCAAATTATCATCTCCGAAAAAATCTGTTCAAATATACCATTTCTGCCAACGTATCTATTATTTACGTTGAGCTGGTTAATACCGGCCAACAGGAGTGAAAGAAACAAAACCACAATCAGTATATCACAAATCACTTCAAAGATCCGCCGTCTCGGAAATGGCCTCAGGGCCGGACTGGTCCTTCGCCTTCGACTCAAACCTGTGGTCGCGAACAAAGAAAATTACAACAAAGAATCCCACAGCCGCGAATCCAATTCCCAACGAGAAGGCACCGCGGTAGCCGCGAATAGGGTTCTGTCCTCCCTCGTTGACATGAGACTCAACAGTAGCAGCGATACCGAGACCAATGGAGATGGAGTACTGCACAACCGTTGATATAAAGGATCCCGCAACACCTTGCTCCTCAGGGAGGACGGCGTTGGAAATGAGAATTCCGGACGAGGCAAACGACAAGTCAGGCCCACCAACAACAAACAGACAAGCAGGGAAGATGAAGGCCCAGTATACGTTCGAGTAGTTGACGAAACTCATAAGCAGGTTGCCGATGAAAAAGGAGAACATGGACACGCCGAAGATGTACTGGATAGGCGTCTCGGCGACGAAGAGTCCAATAGCCGTCGTAGCAAACATGCCACCAATGACCAGGGGAACCATTTGAGCCACTGCGGCAAGCGGCTGAGTTTTATGGATAGTGAGAATGTAGACGGTGGTGTAGTAGAGGAAGATTCCGAAGGACATCCAACCGAAGGCCATGGCAGTGACCACGGGTGCGAAGCCAGGGCGCCCCCAGAGGGAATTGGGTAGGATGGGTGCAGAGACTCGGGACTGGGAGAAGACGAATCCGATGAGTAGGAAGACGCTGACAATGAACAGGGCGTAAGTGTAGGGCTCTTGCCAGCCGACGACCGAAGCCTGGTTCCAGGCAAAGGAGAACAGGATCAGGGCTGACACGCCGAGCAAGCTACCGATGTAGTCGAACTGGCGGAGACTTAGTCCAGGAATCGGGGAGCCGATTCGGTGAGGAACAATGACGAAAGTCGCTAAACTGAGAACGAGGCAGCCGATGGCCCAGAACCAGAATCCCCATCGCCAGGTGACTTTCTCGCCGAAGGCGGCTCCGATCAGACCACCGAAGATGTAGCCCGAGGGAGCGCAGAAGCCCAGGAAGGCGAAGGCGATGTTCTTCTTGACCGACAGAGGTGGGAACGCACGCGCCAGCAGCGCGAAGGAGTTGGGGACTAGTGCGCCATTGCCAATTCCCATCATGCCGCGGGCGATGTCGAATAGAACGACTTCGTGGGCGAAGCCGCAGACCAGTGACCATATGGCCATCCAGATCCAGCCGAACAGGAATACGTATTTGTGGCCGAAGTGATCACCCAGGCTGCCGGTGACTAGGACGAAGACACCACCGCAGAGGGAATAGGAGGCTAGGAACCATGACATCTGTCCATTGCTGTTTGTGCCGAGAGAGGTACCGATCTGTTCCATTGAGTAGGCGGCATTGCCCAGACCGCCGACGGAGAATAGTTGCGACAAGCCAATGATGAGAATAAAGACAGCCTCTTGGAAGGTGGAGGAGAAAGTGGTCGGCTCAGTTTCCGGCTGAGCCTTCTCGGCGGCCCCTGGGCTCGAGATGATTTCCTCTTTGTCGTGAGGTTTGCTCATCAAGGTGGGAGTGGTGGATCCTCCGTCGGTAGACGACATGATGTGCTAGGAGATATAGATTGATGTGAGGTTGGTGGAGGAGATGAGAAAACAGGAATTGATCCAATTTTATAAACCATCTGGATTAAATTCATTTTGTATTGCTTTCCCTCCCCCCTGAATGCTGGAGCCATGGGGATATGGAGATGGAAATTGGCGTTGAAAGTCCGCGGAGTTTCAGAAAAAGTCCGATGTCACCACCCGTGGACCACTCCGGCGATGATGATGATGATGATGATGAATTCATTTACCGATGTAGCTGGCTCTAAATATAGGCTGCTATGCGGGAGTGCTGTCAGGCCTGCCGACAGCTAGAAAAGTGGTTGCCAGCCCACTGGACGACCGTTTCTTGAAGCTCAAAATACGAGTTTCTAATTGGTCGCCCTCGAATGTCATGGCCCCATCACCGCTCGATGAGGGTGAGGGGCCCTTTCCCCTTCCCACTATCTCTCCCTCCACGGCTCCCTCGTATCAACGGAGTCGCCACCTCTTGCGCAACTATCCAACCCGTCGGCTGCCGTTCACGCGCTCGTTTGGATCAAGGGAGTACAGTGGATCTGGCACTGCACTCCTAATGGGCGCCATCCTTCTTCTTCCGTCACACTGTCCTAAGGATCACTGAGCAACCCTGAGTGCTCACTCACTGAGCACCGAAGCACTGTGCTCAGTGATCAAAAGTAAATCCTGCACACGTGATGTTGGGATGACTAAAATTTTGGTAAAAAGTGAGCCCCGAGGAAGATCCCGAGATGAGCGCCGAGATGGACACCGAAGTAAACTCCAAGCTATGTAGACGGGGGATTGTATATAAACTAATTTCTGAACCTGTGGACTAGCTTGGTGCAGAAATCAGAAAGAATAGGGGTTGGCTTTTTGTGATTAAATGCAGGCCTTTTCTGTGGAAACTAAAATGAATGAAGAGGAGGGCATAATATATAGAGGAAAACATTGGAAGTGGCCGATTTTTAATTAGGAAGGTGCACCTGAAAGTTGAGGCATGGCGAGGGTACGAATTATATACATTTACCCATCATGGTTTAAACATAGTAAACCTCTTGCACAAAGTATGCTTTGTATGGCTCGTGTACACCTAAACAGATATCTAAAGAGAATATCTAAAAAGACCAAGGCCGCATAAGCGGCCCATCACCCCTATCTAAATACGTAGGAAAGTCGCGTAAATTCAGAGACACATACACACTCCACCTATTCCTAGATTATACCAGCCGCCCGGAGAAAATCTTTCTGGTGTAACCAAATTCGGATCTCCTTGCCCTTGAGATAGAAGGGAATGGAGATCAAGTACACCACGACGTTTATAGCCGCCACCGTCATAAAAACACTCAAAACGCCACTAGAGGTGATGAACTCGTTAATCACCCATGTCCATACCCACGCGATGCAGCTCTTCAAAGCAGCAATGGTGACCATAATCTCGACAGAAAGCTGGAAATTCAAAAACGGAAACGATTAGCAAGTGCACTATAAGAGTGGGGTCCAAGCTGAAAGGAAATTTCATTACCTCCTTATGACAATCCAGGGCGTAGTTCATTCCGAGCGTGGTTCCCATTTGACTTCCAATCGAGAGAACACCGGCCCCCACAACAGGCATTGCCCAGTGCATTTGGTGCTCATAGGAAAGTCCAAACCAAAGCGCACCAAAGAATGTGAAGAACGCCGCCAATAGGCAGGTTGGTAGCCGCATTTCGGGCTCACGAACACCGTTATTGTGCTTGGTGAAGAAGGTTGCAATCCAATCACCGCCTGGGCCAGAGAAAAGCACACCGAAAAGCGAGCCAACAAAGGGTGACAAGAAGAAGAGACCCTGGTCACTAGAATTAAATCTGTAAGGAGGGGGTGCAAAGAGCTGCGCTACTGATGCGCCGAGGATGACATTCCAGCTAAGAGCAATTCCATAAATGCAGCATGACCAGAGGACGGTGGGATAGGCCAAGAGGACGAATGGGCGGAGGAAGACGTGGAGGAGATTCACATTTGGATCTCCAATGTTCCAGAACTTGAGTTCTTGCACAAAGGTCTTTTGGGGAACTGCACTTGATTCTTCAACTAACACCTGGCCTTTGTCCGCATTGACTGTGGTGGTTTGAAATGGATCGGGACGGGGTCCGTAGAACTTGGTCTCTGGCATGAAGAAGAACATGGATATCAGACTCGCACCGACAAACATGGCCACAATCCAGAATGCCCAGTTCATTCCAAGTGCCTGCACGATAAATCCGGAGAACATAGGCCCCAGCTCATTACCTCCTAGGACAGACAGTCCGTAGATGGCGATGAGCTCTCCACGGTTATGCAAGAAGAACATATCGGTCACTGTGGATGGGACAATTGACTCAATAGGCGCCTGGAAAGCGCCTAGGAACGCACGCCCAACTATAAAAGCAGTGTAGGTCTTAGTGGATGCGATGGCCAACCAGACACAGGCGATGGCCATGAGCATGTTCGAGAATATGTAGATGGGACGGCGGCCATACTTGACGGCGAACGGCATCCAAACAAAGTTCCATACACCCTGGTTGATTAAGCAAGCTCCGTTTGCATATGTCAATTCCTGGAGGGACTTGCCGAAGGTGACAGATAGTTGCATCATACCTATAATACTAATTAGAATGTCTCAATATAATCCATATGATAGCTGGTAGATACATACCAGCTGCCATGATAGGTCCTGTGATAGCACCCATAAATGCAAACCAACAACCATTGAAGAAAGTCAAGCTTTTCTTCGTGGTTGACCAGTTCAGAGGATCATTTGGATCGTTCATTGAAGGTTGCGGGACCAATAACATGCGGCCATCGCCTGATTTATAATGCTTCATCTGGTGAAGCCGCTCAGAAATACTTCCATTATCACTACCATCGAACATTATTTCTGTTCCAGGTGCGGCATGGATCTGCTCGATGACTTTTGTCTCGGACCCATGTGGTGAGCCACCCGACATATTGAAGATGTCAAGGAGGGTGCTCCAAAATATAAAGTGGAAAAATAAGGATGAGTGTCGAGGACTAAATCAGGGGGAGGGGTGAAGGATTTTGAATACCTCCTCGCGTGGAACGAGGCGGGAATCCCCTTTTTAGTATATGGAGTATAGTAAATAGTGGCCATTCACTTTCACCCTGTAGACCGAGACAATATCGAGTACACAAGACTAGTAACAGAGTATCGGTACTAAAAATCAAACCCAGACGGGCTTGGTACATTCCTTTGGTGTCTTGTACAGCATCCTTGTATTGTTGAGGACCAATCACAAGTCCAGCCCGATAACTAGTATTGTGCTATGCAGGGATGTATGTGGGTGTCGTAATAACGGGCTGAGTGCGTGTGAAAGATAGCTGGCTTCTCTTCATCCCACCTTCGCCCCCGAATACGCTACTATATTTCTGTCTTCCGATCTGCACCTGCTGCCATACATGTTTCCGGTCGACTGTAGGATTTCTCCTCTCTCCGCTGAGGTTTTCTACCATACATATCCCCGGCATAAGTTCTACATCTGAAAAGTGAAAGCAAAGCATTAACCAGTGTCCCACCAGTTATTCTGGAAGAAATTAAGATAAGCCGTGACTCATTGGACAAAGATCATGGCTCCTTCTCGAGAATTTGCATCCCACCAGACTGGTGGCTCTGGCACTTTACCAAGTTCTGTTCCCGTGCTCATTGTGGGCGGAGGTCCTACTGGTCTATTGCAGGCCCTTCTTCTATCTCGACTCGGTGGTATGTATGTTTGCAGAGAAGTCGATAAGCACATTTTGTTAACATGATCTGCATAGTTCAATCATTGATCATCGAGCGTTATCCCGAGCGTCTCGCTGCCCCAAAAGCCCACGCGATCAACCCTCGCTCTTTGGAAATATTGCGTCAATTTGAATTAGGCGAGAAGCATGTGCGACAGCTAGGCACTTCGCGAGATGATAGCTCCTCGGTGAATTTTCTCACCAATCTTTGTGGAGACGCGATTGGCAGGCTCCCGTATGAGCGTATGGATCCTGCAGTTTTGAATGATACGCCAGAGGTACTTTTCCCCTATAGTGAGCGCATAATGGTAGTAGTACTGATTAATTGAAACAATAGATGATCCATAATTTACCCCAACCAGCCCTAGAGCAAGAATTCTCCAATTTTATTGCAAAGGATCCCAACATTACCTTGATCAAGGGGTTCAGTATCCATGCCGTGGAGCAGGTAAGTACACCAGCCATTTTTGGTATCAATGAAGGGACGCGGTTAACTGAAAATCAGACTAAAAATGAAGTCATAGCGACAATTGAGGAACGGTCGACTGGAAAACTCTATAACACAAAGTCCCGTCATCTTATAGCCTGTGATGGCCGTAGAAGCAAGGTCCGCGAGCTGCTCGGTATTGAGTCTGAGAGCGAAGACTCAGACCAGACAATGATGACCATTCATTTCAATGCCAATCTACGACCCGTCGTTGGTGACCGTGTCGGTATGCTGTACTGGATAATGGACCCTATAGCTGCGGGCTTTATTATCGGCTATGATCTCGATGGGATCCAGGTACATATCAGCCAGGTAGACGTTGAGCAGTACCCGGTTGAATTATGGACAGAAGATATGTGCAGGGCCAAGATTCGCAGTGCTATTGGTAAAGATAACGTTCCGTTTGATATCCTGAGCTATCGCCCCTGGGTCTTCCGTCGACAAGTTGCTTTGACATTCCAGGAGGGGAATATCTTCCTGTGAGTCTTTTGTAATTGGATATCAACGCTGTGTATTCCTTATTGATGTTTTGGTTTCTTTCAGGGCTGGAGATGCTGCTCACTCATTTCCCCCAACTGGTGGACTAGGCTTGAATTGTGGTCTTGCAGATGTTCACAACTTGGCTTATAAGATTGCCTTGGTTCACCGGGGAGTGGCGACACCATCTATACTTTCGACATACACTGCCGAACGACGCGGCGTTGCGGATTCCTATTCTAAGCAGAGCGTTAAGAACGGTAAGGAGATATTTGCACTGCTGCAAAGTCTCAAGACCGCTGGTGTCGATGATGCTATGCAAGCGCGAGAGAATATGGTGGCAACATTGGCGGATCCAGCTCAGCGCACACAGGTTGAGGCAGGTATTGAAGGACAGAGGGAGCATTTTGATAATGTAAGTGACTTCATTTGCTTTTTCCGGTTTCTATAAAGGCCAGTCCTGCTCACACTCTTGCCCATAGTTGGAGCTTCATATTGGATATGTGTATGGGGCTACCAAGCCACCACCTCACGCTTCTCGTTACTCTCCGAAATTTGTGCCTGGGGCGCGCTTGCCTCATAGTTGGATCAGTTTCCCAGGTGACCTCTCGCCGATGACACAGGCAGCCAAACGTTCTTCGCTGCCTCAGGAGCCAGTCGATGTATCCTATGTCAGGGAGCTCGACGCAGGTCAGGTTCGCGCTTGCCAGTGGAGTACCCTTGATCTCTGTGGCCCCGACTCTTGGACTTTGATTTTGGGGAAGGAGCAGCAAAATCCTCACATTGCACTTTTGCAGAAGCACTTCACCGTGATTGGTATAACTCTGAATGCCTGGCGGTTGGGAGTGGACTTTGAAATTGTCAGGCAAAGCTGGTTCGCTGATGAGTTGGTTAATGGTGGGGGGATTCTGATTCGTCCTGATCAGCACATCTTAGCAAGGGTCTCTACTGAGACAAATGGAGAAGACGTGATTGAAGAAGTGAACAAACACCTTGGGATTTCAAATCGTTAAAGACACAATAGAGCAACACCATAGATATTAGTGCCCACTCTTTTCTCATTTTGATAAACATATGCTTGCGGGAATCCCCGTAAGATCAAGGGGTTTCGACTGTTGCGAAGCTAAAATAAAGTACATAGGTATGCTTGACCGATAAATACAATGATCCCTGCTTGTCGAGATGTGATGGATGGTATGCATGGGCGATATGCCACCTTCTGCTCCAATCATTTCGACTCGAAATCGTTTGAGCCGCACCCCACTCCAGGGTGACAGACACTTGCTTTTCTCCACACGATACTTTGTACGATGTATGTCTATGTTGCCTTACGCCTCTGGAGCACGTGAAGTTTGATCTTCCATGAATTCTCTGATATAACTGACGTTGGTATCGGGTATATCAAAACCCAAGCAGCGTCTCGTCGGCTTGATCGGTCTCAAAGTCAAACCGGACCAAATCTTCCTTATAAGGAATGAAGTATGTGCTTGTGACCCTAGGAAAACATGAGTTCCCGCCATATCCAAGGATTCAAGGGATATTCCATACCTTTCATGCTCACTGCTGGCTTGATACTCAGCCAATGCTGCTCGATCCTCGTGGTAGCTCACTAGGGCATATTGAAATCCTTTGCTCTTTTCAATTGGGGTTGTGATTGAGGGTCCCCCAACAACTAGTCTTTGGCTTTTAACACAAGACAAAGATTTGAGTGTCTTAATTTGAGACAGGAACTCCTGCCTCACCTTGTTTCCGACATTCGCGCGGAACTTGAACAGAACTATTGAAGGTTAATTAAGTGTTTGGTTGTTATCGCGGATGAACCATACCAATGTGGACAAGGACCATTTTGAATATCAGTTTTATTTTAAACCAGAGAAATAAAAAATTGATGGGGTTATAGACTGGCAGGAATTGAAATGTAGTTCTCTTTTTAAGTAATGCACCGACGGATGCCATCCGTCCTTGGCGGAAGATTCCCGTTTTGACCCAAACCTCGTCGATTCCAGTAATTTCCTCTTTGCACGGACTCTTCATTCGAAGCAACACTGTTGATTCTGTGTTTCTTGTCATTTTCATGAATTAGAAAATCCAACGCTCACAAAAGATCCGGCCATCTTTGTTATGGACTCTCCGCGGCGTTCTCGGAATCGCGCCGCCTGCCGGAGGTGTCAGCGACGGAAAATCCGCTGTGACGGGGATCTTCCCCGCTGCGCATCGTGCAGAAAGGCCAATGTAGCCTGTGTGAACGATGGTAAACAGGAGGTTAATCGCACGTATGTATTGTCATTTGCTGATCACACGAATACTCTCTCTCTCGCTTCCCTGTCATTTCTGTACTAACTGCTGATTAGGTACATTGCGAATCTGCAAAAGCGAGTACAGTGGTTAGAATCCTTAGTAAAGCAACAGGATCCAACGGTCCAGCTACAGGATGGCCCGCAAGCGGACCTATTGGATATCTCACAACTCGAAACTACGGTGGAAAGCACTCAAATCGAATCTATCTCGCCACAGGGCCCTCGCACTCGTCGGTCAATAACACCTCACCATCTACAACACGGGCCAGCAGACCCACAACTAACTCGTGCACATCCAAGACCGGCCCATGAAATTGGCCTTGTATCTCTCTCCTCGGGAGAGCCGCGATACATTGGTCCGTCAAGCGGATATTTCCTAGCAAACCTCATATTTTCAAGTGCTGGCCGGCGAACGGGGCCATCGGGAAATAATGGCAATGCGAACAAGCCAATGTCACTTTCGTCCGATTTTTTTAATAGCCCAGCACCGCTCCCAGGTCGCAAAGAAGACGCCGTGGAGCTGACTTCAAAGTACTTTGCCTCGGTGCATCTTGTATACCCGTTTCTACACCAACCGTCCCACATGACAAGACTCGAGAGAATGTATAGCAATGAAGCACCGCCCAACCCAGCCGATGCATTTCATGTCTATATGGTGCTTGCAATAGCAGCCTCGGATCTATCTAGGCGGTTTAGAATTCCTCTTCCGGCTGAGGGGTATTATACAGCAGCTACCCAGTATTTCGAACGTGCATGTGCGGATGGCTCTTTGGAAGGACTGCAAAGTCTGCTCTTGCTAATGGTATATGGGCTTCATAATCCATCATGCGACATTAATGTCTGGAGCCTGAATTATCAATGTTTAGGCTCCCTTATTGACTTGGGTCTTCAGCGCGATGTTCGCGCATCATCGACATTCTCCATCTCGTTCTTGGAGCAGGAAATGCGGACTCGCATCTTCTGGGTTGTGTACAGCTTTGATCGTACGTTAGGGACGATGATGGGGCGACCGATTGGGGTGAGAGATGAAGCATGTGAGCTTCGGGTAAGTGATTTTATGATGCGTTATTTCCCCAACAAACTTTGGCTAATAGTACCTTCAGCTTCCTTCAGATGTCTCTGATAGTGATCTTTCCGAGTCAGTTTACGACGAAAACTCGCGAAATCGCACAACTTCTCACATGACATTCTCTATCCACCTGTTCAAACTCGCCCGCATCAACTCTGAGATTAAATATGTCATGCACAGCATTTGCAGAGATCCTCCCCGATATGCCTACCCACCGGTACCCGACATTCATCTATGGCAGAAGGAGATGATCGAACGCCTTCAAAATTGGCTTGCGGACATCCCCCACGGATCAGAAGACGATGCTATCGCCAAAATATGCGAAACAAAGTATCACGAAATGATGATCCTGGTACTAAGACCTAGCCCCGGGATTCCCGAGCCATCAGAAGAGACCCTCGCGCGATGCTTCCAGCATGCCGTAGATCTTCTCCGCGGGTTTGGTGATCTTTATAGACAGGAAGCTCTTTTATACAGCCGACTCATTGTTCACTCTGTCTTCTTGAGCACACTGATAATGCTACACTGTTTGTGGAGACTGCCACATGTTGCATCCGAGGTGCAGATTGATGAAGTGGTCGCAGACACAAGCATCAGCCTGAATATCCTAAGCAGCATTGGAGAATACTGGGCCGAGGCTAAGCGCGCAAGGGATTGTATCCACGAGTTATCCGGTGCAACTGTTCAGAGACTTATCAAGATCCGAAGCTTAGAAGCCCCTTCAAGCTCGACAAGACAAGGCAAGAACCAATCAATTTCCAGCACAGGACGGGCACAGCGACCAAATACTGCCAATGAGGCAGGGGAGCTGTCTTCTACTCTTCGCGCTGATACTGGTGTTGAAAATCTACCGCTAAACTCTTTTATGGATGATTACGATCCGCATGTTGATTCTATGAGTTGGCTGCATGATTCCATGCCCGGGGGCTTCATGGACTTCAGTGGGGCTCCGGACTTTGACACTCTAATGTGGGAGGTTTTTAATGCTAACTGAAGATAAGAGGAACATTGGAATATAACAATTTAGATATATCATATATTCAAGAAATCTTCATAAATCGATTTAATCCGGTGTAACCGATGATCGTGGTTCACTAGCTAAGCTAAAGAACGAACAAATTCAAACAGCCGACACATCTTTGAAAGTGACATTGACCTCACTTTCGACGTCAATATCCTGGGGGTGAGGTCCAGCGGCGCAGGGTCCTCCCCAGCAGGGCCTCCAAAACTAGCAGCCATCATGTGTCGGTGAGTAGCCCTGTAAGGGCTTATTCCTTCGTTGGTAATTTCTACCACGGAAACAGAACGTCCAAGCACTTCCGAGAAGTCATCGGCTTGTTTTATAGCATCACGCAGTGCCAATTTGCGGGCATCCGAAGCGAGTCGGCTGCCAGTTTCGTCTGTGAGACTCCAATCCAGGCCGTCGATTTCCACCTTGGGATAAACCAGCAATTCTTCGATCGCTTGGTTCAACTTGGCGAAATCTCGGAAGACAGCTTTGAAAGATATACTGGCATGGTGCGGGTTCGGCACGGGCTGTTCGTTTCTATCTGTCGACTTTGTCCAGGTTTTGATACTCGTGGATGAAAATTGTGTCAGAGGGGCCTCAGGATGATCGTCGTTCCAGATGTAAAAGGCTGATTTCATCCATTTTTGTAGCTTGGTCGATGAGGTTGCCACTTCCTTGGCGATTTTGTCTTGTTCGGGGCCATTTCCCTTTACTGAGAATCTGAGGGTACCTCGTTCTGGGGCGTGGGTGACAGATGATTTGCCCGTGACTATGATTGTTAGGGGAGCCATTGTTGCTGGAGACTTTATGAATATCTTGGGAATATTTTGCAGCCAGTGCTATATTTATAAGAGAGTTATAAGAGAGTGGGACCTCTAGGGTATCGCCCCGAAGGCAGCAATCTCAAAGTCAGTGACCATCACGTTGCCCAGGTACCCAACGCCAAGCCTCCGTGGGGCTGTTCATCTATTCCTCTTTCCTATGATCTTCATCTTTCATTGATATTTCAACGTATACGTTGTACATCTCCTGGCTTATGTATATTAACTCCTATTCGGAAAATATTCATTTAGCGAGAGCCTGCTGGGTCCCGCTCGTCTTCTCCAAGCATACTATACCAGATATGAACTAATGAATACCATTTTTGACTTACCCGCTGCCTTACAGCAACGTCCCCCGGACGTTAAAGTAGATATTCTCAGTTAATCGAACTCGGAAAAAGTACCTACATCCCCCAGATTTTGGCAGGCTGGTTTGCCTCGCTGGATGGAAATCGGCAGTCGGCATTCGGCAGTGAGTCGGCAGTGGCGATGGTGACATCAATCAAACTTTGGGTTCTTTCCAAATAGCCGAGATATACAGGACGAATTTATTTTTTTCGCTAATGAGAGGAGAAAATCGGATATTTAAACTCCTGCAAAGTTATCTTACCACATCATCTTCACCATGGCGACCGTTACCCATATGAAGGCGACCATTCTAACTAAGATCGGCGGACCCGAAGGCTTCGAGGTCTCAGATAAGATACCAGTTCCTAAACTAAAGGATGGCTTCGTAATTGTGAGAAACACATTTGCTAGCCTGAATTTCATCGATGTGTATTTTCGAACCGGTGCCTATCCTACCCCCCAAGGCCCGAATTTGATTCTGGGCCAAGAGGCTTCTGGAATCATCGAGGCAGCGCCTGAGAACAATCCATTCGGTTTCCAAAAGGGCGACCGTGTGGTATGGATCGCTCAAGGTGGCTATGCACAGTACACAGCAGTTCCAATCACCCAAGTCATCAAGGTTCCATCAGGTGTTGCGGACGAGGACGCAGCGGGTGTGTTTTTGGCTGGTATGACAGCGTTGGCTTCGATCAACGAGTCTTTCAATGTCAAAGCTGGTGACAGTGTTCTTGTACAAGCTGCTGCGGGAGGATTAGGTCTATTGCTTTGCCAAGCTCTTCGTGATAGGGGTGCGTTGGTGATCGGAACTGCTGGAGGACGTGAGAAATGTGAACTAGCACTGCAACATGGAGCGGACCACATGATTGATTATCGAGAGGAGAAGAACTGGGCCGAGAAAGTGCGGGAATTGACAAATGGGGAAGGTGTTGATGTGGTAAGTCAACCGTTCAAATGCGCGTTGGGATGCTTTGGGCTAAAATGAAGTGGTAGGTATACGACGGCGTTGGCAAGGATACCTGGGAGGGTAGCCTTGCGGCAGTGAAAAGGTTTGGCAAGGTTGTTTTCGTTGGTAGCGCCAGTAGGTACATCCAGGGCCTTGAGATATATTGAAAACTAATGGAGTTGGCTTCTTCAGGTGGTCCAGTGCCTCCCTTTTCCATTGAAAGGTTGACTGAAAAGAACGTGTCTATCATGCGTCCCACTTTGCGAAACTATATCGGTACAAGAGAGCGACTTGAGCGATATGGCAATGAGGCCCTTGACATGGTGCGAACTGGAAAGTGGAAGGTCCGAAAGCACAGCCACTACTACTCTTTGGAAGAGATAGAGCAGGCTCACAGAGACTTGGAAAGCCGGGCTACTACGGGGAAAATGTTGATCAGAATTTAGTTCCAATCATAGCGCTTGCTATGACTACGGAGGCATGAAGGTCATTTTTACATCCTGATATACCATCTTCAACCATGTAAACCTCGGGAAGTTCGGGCATACCTAATTGTTATTGTTTTAGTAGTAGGTACTCGCGCAGTGAGTTTGTTCAATATTGCTTATGGGGTGTTGAAAAAAAAACCCCCCAGCAAAGAACCACGAATATGGATCTAGCTAGACAAGTAGTAATCAACACCGAAGCTCTGTTGTAATATAGTTCATAAATCTCTGTACGTACCTACTCGTTTAATTTTCCTTTCGATCAATTTTACTTGAGACCTTTACTAGGAACATGTAACGGTCAGGTCAGATCTATTTTTTGAAACAACAGCTAGTCCCGTGGCGATTACATGTATTCCCCCCGGGTCCTTCCTCCCTCCATATGTTCCGCTTCCATCTTTCCCCCTCCATCTTTGATACATCCATATTTAATGGGAGATAGACTGTTCCGTTGGCTGTGGTGACCCTAATTGGCCCCCCTCCCTGTCCATGCACCCTCGGCACCAATATCGCCCGCTTGCACGCCATTACGGCCAGGCCCGGTAGCGTACACGCTATCGTGGCTGAGTCCTACGAGGCTCCCTCACGCCCAAAGGTAATTGCGGTCCCATATATTCCTCATTCTCCATCTTCTCTCGTGAGTATATAACTTACGGGTGTGATGACTTCGGAGACTTTGCTGGTGTGCATTATCTCTTCATCTGGATTCCGCGTGCGGCTCACATATGGTCGACCGGGCCGTAGATATACAAAGTCATCGAATACAAAGCAGTGGGTTATCAAACTCATAGGCATGAAGGTCTTTCCCATAATCACGCCTGTTCAATTCTTATGGGGGTATTTCGTGCAGAATATTAACGTCCTGTCTATTGAAAATGGCTCTGCACGATGAAATATTAAAAGTTGCCTGTCTTAAATGGTCTTTTTCCTGAAGAATATACATGCTGAAGGGATAAAAGGTGTAAGCCGACTTTTCGATCCATGAATACAAGAATAGTCGGCCGCTCATGTGGCCTAGTCATGTCTTTTGGTCATCCTTTCGGATTTTTTTTCTAGATATATTGTCCACTTTTCAAGCTCAGTAGATAGAGGGCGGGGAAAACAAGTAAAAGGCACAATTTTTAAAATCGAATTTTCCATATATAGTTAACCTAAGGTTGGATATAAAATATGAAGCAAGCAGATCATTCTCATTCAACTGACGATATCGTACCTCACTCCATGCAGTGTGAATTTGTTGTAGATTTGTGATATCAGACTCGAACTACCAGTTCTCCATCAAACCCCTTCGCCTGAGAAAAATAATAGCCGCGCTGATTACTAACGACCATCTTCTCGGTACCCTCCTCAATGTAACTGACATTGAAGTGCGTGTGCCCAAATGCCCATAATCTTACTAGCGGACTCTTCCGAACTTTCTGCCCGGATAGATCGCTGGCAAATGCCGACGATAGCGAGCTATTTACATGTCTTGGATCCACTGCTCGTGGATCCTGGGTAATTGGGCTATGGTGCGTAAAAATCACAATCTTGCGATGAGGCTCGGAGGCAGTGATATGAGAAACCTGCCCATTTAACCAGCCTAGGTCTGCTTCATGAGCAGCCGTGTGATCGTCAACCGTCCAGTCCCTTATGTGGTAAAAGTCCTTGAGACCATAGCTGACTTGATCCTTATGTACCTCGCTCACTTGTGAGAAGAGTGTGCACCCGAGGACAGTCACATCTGGTGAGATATCGTAGCGAGTCTGATCTAAGAAGACGAAAGAACCCATAGTTTGCGGGTATCCATCTTGTCCTGTAGTTGAACGCCAATGATCGACAGACGCTGAGATTTGACGGAGAGCTTGTTTCGTCTCCTCCCAGCTTGAATTGTACGGCTCATGGTTCCCTGGCAGGAAAAAAACGATTTGGAATTGGCGCAACTGGGTTTGGATGAATGTAATGAAGCCTGCGTCTCTGACGACTCCTATGTCTCCCAGGAGCGCAAGAAAAGGTGCTTTCGGAGAGACCTTAAACACATCGTAGGCAGAGGGGCTTTCCAGATGTAAATCAGATAATATCTGGAATGTGGACATCTGGAGGAATGACCTCGGGGGGCAAGTTTTGCTGCCCAGGTGATGTTATGGGTGGGCGATGTTAACTAATCAGATGCAATTCCAAAGGTTGCAAAGACCCGCAAAGTGTGGCTAGGTTACATGTGGCGGTGCTAATATAGTGTGGCGTAGCACAGCCTCCTTCTGTCCCGCCCCCGGCAGGGTCATTCCCCAGTTATCTAAGCGCCCAGACATGATCTCATAAGAAGCCCCTCCTTGGCTTAAGTCTGAAAATAGATTTATCTCTTTCTCCTATTTCAACGATCCTGATTTCCACTTGTTGTTCTTAGAGTTGTTCCCAAGCCTCTTTCTCATCTTATCAACCATTGTTACCGACACGACGTCATAAGCGTGTTATCAGCACCTTAAATTGCGGGCTATCTTGAAAGCCGCAAGTCTTTAATTGTGACAGTAACCAACACGATGGCGAGCGCAGCACATGATCCCCGTCTGCTATACAGCGTCAATAATATCCGTGCTTTCCATATCCAAGATGGAGAGGAGCAGGACCTCACGCCGTCCGGCCCTCAAACACTATCACTGCTAATGGTCCCCACCAACACCGCCACTGCTGGCCCTGGGACAGAATGGCCTGAAGATTCACCGGAAGAGGATTTCTATCTTCATTTATACCTTCCTCCTGAGCTTGATATTGCCATACCCGCGACCACACAGATCTTCCACCAACCTCCCGACAGTTATCTGATTCCCCGCTGGGACATGGGTCCCGATGCTGGCGCTTTCATTCGTATCCAGTTCCCTAGCATTGGCAAAGGCCCCAGCAATGTGTCTCAGGATGATATCGATACCTTTGAATCCATCCTTGCTCAGTGCACTGCATTCCTTGAGCGCGCCCCGCAACCGAAGGCCCAGGATTATACTGCTTATAACCCGGCTGACTATGCACCCGGCGAGGGTTACGTTGGGACCCCAGATAAAAAGAATGCAGATGCGCATGGGAGAATTGTACTCGTGGATGAAGAAAACGGCAGTGTCGTCGGAGAGCTAGGGGATGGATACAATGTCGTTGAGGATGCCGACGTGAAACCTGGTTCTAAAAGTAAGTACTGGATTATAATCGTCCTCAATTAGCAACTGGCTAATATATCGCAAACAGGACCCGTTGGAGTAGAACTTCCTGCAGAAGGTGAAGGCAACAAAGTCAGCATCACCAATGTCTCCGAGGAATACCTGGCAATGGCCCGGCACCCCGCGTATAAGAATTCGACACTCGTTCAAAGTTCAGCTACAGCATCTCGTCTGATCGTGACTGGATCGACATATCTGGCAAGTGCCATCGCGAGCGGTGCAGAGACTTTCCAAAAGAGGACGCAGCCGAATGTCAAGCCGGTGAAATTCTCAGACGCTACTCACGCGCGCATCCGCAAGGTCGGCACTCTCTCCAACGGCGCAGCGGATATTTCTGCTCGCACAGTGGGACAGGTTGGGAGGGTTGCCCAGAACATAGGTGCATCATTGGCGCGCAAGCAAGAATCCGGTCGGAACAAAGGCATCGACCGGCGCAACCCGCCACCTGAATACAAGCCCGGTGTGCTAAACAAATCAATGATCGCATTCTCAACCCTGGCCGACGGCATCGAGCAGAGTGCCCGGAACATGCTATTCTCTGGAGCCGGCGCCGCCAGCTCTATGATCGAACACCGCTACGGCAATGAGGCAGGATCCGTCGCAACCAACCTGACAGGCGGAATCAAGAACGTTGGATTGGTTTACATCGACGCCACGGGTGTCAGTCGCCGAGCACTTCTGAAATCCGTCGCCAAGGGAATGGTGGTTGGCAAAATGCGCGACGGTCAACAGGTTGTCGTCGGCAGTGGTGACGGCGGCCAGGTTCCGGCTAACGCTGTGGAGTCTGCTTCGGGCCCTTCTGGCTTGAGCGCCAGGGACCCTGTTGTGCGGCGTGCGTCGCCCAACCCCACACCGCCTCCTGCATATGGTGCGTCGGGGACAACGTCCCTCAACGCGTCGTCCATGTCAGGGGGTAAGCGGTAAAAATTTGGGGGCTAGCGCGCATGGCAATTACACTGCTTGAGGGGAACCAGATCACGTATATTGAGATGCTTGAGTTGTTTTCTTTTGTGACTTTGTTTGACACAGCAGGCACGATTTTCCATTTTTACAATCTTTTGATTGAGGTTTGAAGCTTGAAGCTTCTTTGAATTTTGTCTATTTTACCTTTTCGATACCTAGATAATGACCTCGCATATCCACAATAAATTTCCGATCGCGTCTTTACGCACAGATAATCACCACCGTTTGATTTTTCGATTCTTCAAGGACTATTGGGCAGAATTTGGGTTCTAGCTGGGTGGCACAGCGCTCAAATAGGGAGAGCACAGCAGACCGTCTTTTCTAGCAGCGATTTGATTTGTATACGAAGTTTACCGGTCAGCAGACAAATTTCAAGGAGGTGAGGGTGGTTGGGTGTGGTGTGGGCAATGGCAATGATAGCCATTGGACAGGGTTGCTCATATGCGTTGCCCAGGTTCCGCTAGGCGATCTATCCGATATTGATTGGGTGATGGTATACAACGTTGTAGAGGCGAAAAGTGCCAACGCATCGCTTGACAGTTGTCCATGGCCCACCTTGCCCAATGAGGGTTATCAGGGAGAAAATGATAATTCTAAGTCTTTGATATTATGCTTGGTGTATTATTGGTGATCCGGGGGTTGTCAACAACGTAGAATGATTTAGTCAATTTAGCATGGATTACTGCATGCAGATATGTTGAAATGGAGACACACTGTGGGTAAGTGGATAGAGTACATGTACATGAAAAGATAGAGTAAGGTTTAGTGTTGCAGGCCGGACTATTCAGGAACCGCATATACTCCATGTAAGTACGGAGTACTTTCCAAGGTTCCAGTATATTAAGATTTCGAGGTTGCAGTTGAATGAGAAATTCCTGAAGTTGAACAAGATCTGCTTTAGATCGGGATCCAACCATGGTTCTAGCTCTGCTTACCGTGGTCGGGGCCGGTTCCAGGGTTCATGCGGGTGGCTATGGCCCCTCATTAATCAATTTCAACTGGGTACATATATACGGAGTAGCATAGCTAGGTACGGAGTACGGAGTACGGACCATCTAGGTACTCCTCGGTAGCTTCAAAGAGTTAAAGCCCGACGCCAAAAAAAAAAAAAAACCAGCAATACGCTGGCGCTAATTGTCAGCCAAAGTAAGCTAGGGAGCCGAGCTACTGCACACCATTTTCCACAGCTAATTAATCTCTGAACCTTTGAATCTGGCATTGATCTTGAAATCCATTTCCATGATAATTTCAAATTAAATTTGGATTTTATTCATATAAAATAATTTAGATAGACCAATGAAGAAGGAGAGAAAAATCGGGATCTGAGCTTCTGTTCTGAGAGAGGTTAATAATGACGATCGTCCTGAGGTGTCCACTCTTATGAGCATTCGAAACAGCCGGTGCAACCCCCTATTTTTTGCTTCTTTCTTTTCTTGAAACTGAGCCCTCTAGCACTTTTAGCGTCTAATTCATGCTATTATTATGTCTGTCAAATCCACACAACACAGTCCATTGTACTTCGTACTCCGTACACTTTCTCTCCCTTCTTTCACACATGTGAGCATCCCTCGGGACTCGAGCCCTTTTTAGCACAGGTGTAGCTACTGGCGCAAGGGACTCACGATCAATATATGGGCAATTAATATCGAATCCACTCCGTACGCGCACAGGAATAAGTTACTTTGTCTTTGTCGTCACTATCCTGGATGTATCATAATCCCCCAAAGTCTTTGGGTAGCTGGCGTCGGCCCTATGTATATGTATAGATTCTCTTTATTTCAAAAGACTTAACATAGGCCTATTATAAATACCAGTATAATATTGAATTAGCTCTCTCTGGCCCATTCTCTCTCTCAACGTAAAGTTATATATAATTAAATAGAAATTCAATTTTTTCTTATGTATCCAAGTGGTCATATCAGCCAAACCCTCATCCAAGGCTCAAGAGCCAAAGACCCGCCTCCCCCAGACTAAGAGAAACTACCACTCGTATCTCACCTCCTCTTTTTCCCTCTTCACCTTCTCGGCCTTCAGCTCTACCCTTGGGGCTTTTCTTTTTCTTTTGCTCTTGTGTTTTTTTCTTTTTGTTTCTTTAATTCTGTTCTTTGGGGGGAATCTTCTTCCCCCTTTTTCGACTCGGATCCCCGACCGGTGCTTCCCGTCTTTTTCCTCCCCTCGCGGCCCCTGTCCGCCCCTCAGTATCCCATCTTCGACGATGTTCAACTGTTATCGCAATTGAATCAGAGTTCTGTTGATCAGGTCCGCAATCGCGTCTGAGACATTTGTTACCGCGTTTGCTCGATTTCTTGGACAACGTGCGACCCCAAACCCCAAATCGTGGGTCTGGCCAGAGGGGGGACTCTGGAGTACTGCAGTGCAGGTATCTTTAGCTTTCCTTTCGTTTTTCGAGAAACTTGTTGTTTTTCGACGCGTCTTTACACCCGAAGAAGGTCGCGACCTGGTGTCTTTGGTGATATTCAACTCTCATCCAACGGTTTTTTGCGCGATTGGTCGTAAGCTAGCCCCCCCATTCCTCCGATCGATCTCCTGCTGTCAGTTGCCCACCCCCCATTCTTGGGCAAAAAGGGCACATTTTTGGCGATTATCGATAAGAATCGGGGGAAAATTCGAGTTAACGGATATCTCAGTATCTACAGATTGCGCTTTGAGTAGCCATCTGGCGAGTGCGACCGGTCGCCCCAACCCCTCGACTTTTGCCAGACGCCCCCGGCAGAGCATTGTGCTCCCTCGCGCCAATTGTACCAATCGTAATTGGTACCAGGAATCCTGCCAACGAGTGCCCGCAGAAGCTTCCTCGGACAATCACACAGCAAGTCTCTTGAGGCTTTCCGCATTTACCAGACGAAGGTATGATATCAGCCACAATGCAACTTGCCTTACAGCGCATACCTGTCCTATATCAAAACCACTCCGTTTCGTAAATACCTTGCTGATTTCTACTAGCCGTTTCTGAGGCCGGTCCCAAACAGCTTTTTTCGGCTATGAACACTTCCCGTCAGCAGGCCGTGCCACTCCCCGCTCATGCCTCAGAAGTATCGACTAGCACATCATCTTCCACACAGAAGAATGCGCGCGCACCATATCCCGATATGTTAGGTACACCGCCGGTTCCTCCCCCGAGGACCTCCTCCACCCACCACAGTCGCCGCAGTCCAAATGGAACCTCTACAGATAAAACGAGTAGCTCCCGACAAGGAAAGAGCAGGTCAGATCGAAAAGAAAGCCGTGATCGTACGCGCGACGACCGAAATGGTAGATCACGGAGGAACCAGCCTGAAGAGACATCACGCGAAGTGCAACAATCAAGGAACGCACCCGTCACAAACCCCACCGAGTCAGAAATGGACAGTATCCATGGCCAAGGGAACTTTGTAAAAGAGCCAAGCGCGGAAGTCGATTCTGTGCTGGCTCACGGCCATCTTATCGACCAAGAGAGAGAACAGGTACGACCAGCTGGCACAGAAAATGCATCTTCATCCGGATTCGGCGCAGCCACCGCCGACGGTGCGGAGGAGGCTCGTGGGCCTCGAAGTCGCCACGATTACAATAATGGGAACGTTATCAAGCGCAAGGAAACCACTTTTGGCTCGTACATTCTCGGACAAACCCTCGGCGAGGGCGAGTTTGGAAAGGTCAAGCTGGGGTGGAAGCGCGATGGCAGTATCCAGGTGGCAATCAAGCTCATCCGGAGAGACACGCTGGGGACCAACCCCAGTCGACTACCGAAAATCTACCGTGAAATCGCCATTCTACGTGAGCTAGCACACCCCAACATTGTGCGCCTCCACGAAATGGTGGAAACCGATCGTCATATTGGTATCATTATGGAATACGCGTCAGGAGGTGAACTATTTGATTACATCTTAAATAATCGATACCTCAAGGATAATTCCGCACGCCGCCTGTTTGCTCAGTTGGTTTCCGGGGTTGGTTACCTGCACAAAAAGGGTATTGTGCACCGTGATCTCAAGCTAGAGAACTTGCTACTCGATCGGAATCGCAACATCATCATTACGGACTTTGGTTTTGCAAATACATTCGACCCGGTGGATCCTCTGGACGAGGAAATCGAGTACAACTTGACCAACAAAGAATATGTGAAACGGAAGCGCCTGGACAAGATTGGCGCAAATGGGCTAAGACGAGGCGATCTTATGCAGACCAGCTGTGGTAGTCCCTGCTATGCAGCACCCGAGCTTGTCGTGAGCGATTCTTTATACACAGGGCGGAAGGTGGATGTGTGGAGCTGTGGTGTGATTTTGGTATGATTTCCCTACATCCATGAGAATCCGACTCAACTAACTTTGTGAATCTAGTATGCCATGCTAGCAGGATACCTACCCTTCGATGACGACCCAGCGAATCCAGATGGCGACAACATCAATCTTCTGTACAAATATATTGTGACTACTCCTCTCACGTTCCCGGAATACGTCACACCACATGCACGCGATCTATTGAGACGGATACTGGTTCCCGATCCTCGGAAACGTGCAGACTTGTTCGAAGTTGCCCGCCACAGCTGGCTCAGCGAGTTCTCGAACATTGTCTCTCACATCACAAGCAGCACGACAAACGTTGTGGACATTGCGAACACAACGATTCCGTCTGGTAAGGATTTGCTTCCTACAAGTGGTCAAGGTGCAAGTTACTCACGTAAATCCACAGAAACTCAAAAGGAAGCACCGCCGCTTGTCCGTAGTGCCTCAGTGCGCGAACCACCGAAGACTCACCAGACCAATGCAACTGCTGTTGGTGGTTTAAACCATCACGCTGGAGATGTTTCTCAAGACCCCCGCCCGAAAAGTCCAGGACTCCCCGCGATGCCAAGCGGAGGACGGTCCAAGTGGAATATGTTGCTCCTCAATCACAGACGACACGAGGAGAGCCTCCGGCGGAGCCGTCTGCATCACGCAGCCGAGCCCCGGCCCCATCGGAAGCCCAAATTGCGGGTTCAGTGCAACAGCCCACGGAACTCGCACACCAGCCTACAGATGCACCAGCACTCAATCTCAACAAACCACTTCCAGGACACTTCCCGCGCTCGACTTCGGACAATGTGGGACTGACTGGGTCGCAGCCGAATGCCATCCCCCAAGGGCCTCGGCCAGCCACTGGCGCATCTATGAACTCCCTTGGAAACACTGGTCGTTTGCCTTCTCGGGGCTCCTATGGACAACCAGTGGCCCCCACTGTTACCGCAACTAACACAGAAGGCCGTCTAGCACAGCCCAAGAGCAGGCAATTTGCCCTTGCACAGGACCCTGCGCAGGCATCGAGCACATCTATAGGTCGTCCAAGCACCCAGAACCAGCAATTGCCTTCAACGTTCAATACTACTCCTCGACAAGAGCCGCCAAAGGGCCACAAGAGGTCCAATACTGTCTCCAGCCTAGGCGAGAAGCTTTTCGGTCGTTCTGGTTCAATATTGGGTGGCCGTACGCAATCTAATGCCACCCGTACTAAGCAGGACAAGCGTTACCCCCTGTCAGCATGAAGGATCCTCTACCAAGAGAAAACTCTAGAATGTCTATGGACTCTCGCCGCTCAATGCAGTACCCCCACAACCGCAAGACGAGCGAGGCTGGTGCGGAAAGTCGCCCTCGTCGATTCTCATTACTCCCGCAGTCTTTCTCATTCCGAGGTTTCTCTAATACCCGGGCTCAAACCCCCGAAGAAACCTCACAAATCCCTCGTCCTGTTGATCCCCGTTCCCCACAACGCCCCGCCACGGGCCCCGGTCCGACGCAAGGTCGTTCTCGGGCAACAAGCTATGGCACTCAAGATGCCATGGGAATAGTTGACGAGGGACCCGGTGAGGATGTACACAACGAACCTGAGCCGCTTAGCTACGAGGCGCAGATCGATCGGCAGTTTGCAGACCTCGGATCTCAATTTGATCACCAGAGTGGTTCATTTGGAGTTCCCTCGGCTGAGCAAGTATACCAGAACTCCGCAGACCTCCCCAGTCGTCAAAACCACCCGTCTAAGCCAAGCTACTACGATGATTACAACGGCCCGTATGACAACATGCCTAGGCAGTCGATGCAGGTTAGTCGATCAGGGCGTGGGCCGGGTGTTTTGCAGAAAAACCACCGCAAATTCGCCGACGCCTACGAATATGAGCGCGATGGCTCTCACCATTCCGGCAGCTCTGGGGCAGCACGCAAAGTCATGGACTTCTTCCGAAGACGTGCCAAGTCCCGCGCTGGTGACGACCGTTGATTACCATTTGATTTGCGGTTTCACCAATAGATAAAAAGCAATATTCCATCTCAAATGCCCTAACCACTGAGATTGGATCGATCAAACACTTGCGGTTCAAGCTTTGATCTTGGAAGCAGATTCAAACCCTATCATTCATATGCTTCTTTTGAGTTGCTTGAAGAGCAGCGAGGTTGTTTGGATACCCCGTGATACCCTGCTTTTGTCTTCTTCTTATGCATGGAGCGATTCCTCTTCATCCGTTGGATGTTTGATTAATTATCTAGCATTTTCTTTATTTCCTTTGTCTAGCTACATTTTCCTTGCTTCCTAATGTTCTGCTTTTGTTTGCGTTCTCCCCGTTTTACCCCCATATGTGATTTGCATTCCCTTCTACTGTTACTATTATCTCTGGCTGTAAAGTGAGACCTCATTCGTGTTCTTGTTCAGAGCATTTTATTATCCTTTTGAACCTTTTTTATTTCATTTCTCATTGTCCCCTCTTAGCTTTATTTGTTCCTCCATGGGAGGCTCTGTCAATGATAATTCAATTGTGACATTATTTCCATTCTGTGGATCGTTTTTTTTTTTTCCTCTTCATTTATGTCTATGTATCTTAATGTGTGGCTTTCTCCTTTTAAGGTGGGGTATTTCTAGTGGCTAGTTGTTCAGCCCTGTGTCTGTTCTGTTGCTAGTTCTCGTTATTTTATTTCCTAGGACCAGTAGCGTGGTCAGGACATTGATTTTACTTGACTTAAAGCTTTCACAATATGATGCCACGCGAAGATATATTTACCTCGGAGTTGCTCTGTGCTCGACATATAGTGTAAGGTGACTGATATCGCAATATATAATACAAATTTCCTCCTATTGCAAGACACATATTTATTTACTCTATACTTTTAAATGTCCGACCTTTACCAAGTCGGCCTCCTTATTCAAGCTGTCAATCTCAGCCATGGCGAAAGGAATCCCCTCCGCCAATCTTTTCTCCTCGGTAATCATCTCGATCTCCCCAGGGAAATAAATTCGATCCACACCAGTCATCTTCTCCGAATCAATAACCCGCTGATAAAGATAGTCCATCCTCCCCTTGAACTCCTCAATAGTCATGAACAAATCCGGCTTAATAGCCACCAAAAAGTGGCCCACATCAGCTGGCTTCGACGGATCATATGGGTTGGTAACATGTCCAGCAAAAGCAGACCCAGAAAGCACACCAGAGAAAACATCCATCATGACAGACAACGCAGACCCCTTTGGCCCACCCATAGGCAGCATAACACCCTGCAGGGCCTCAGCAGGATCATCCGTCCTTCCTCCATCCTTATCAAGCGCCCAATCGGTAGGAATTTTCTCCCCACGTCGAAGCGCCTTGTAAATCTTCCCGCGGGCGGCAATGGAAGGCGCCATATCCAAGATAAACGGTCTACCTTCTCCAGCCGGTGCTCCACACGCAATCGGCGAGACACCCATCAGTTTCTCCTTCCCGCCCCAGACTGGCAGCGCAGGCGAGCTATTCGTGAACACAAGGGACATCATATCAGCCTCTAGTGCCTGTTGCACCAACCACGCGGACATGCCGAAGTGATTCGAATGCTTGACAGAGACCATCCCGATGCCGAAGGTCTGGGCCATCGAGATAGCGAGCTTCATTCCTTCGTGCGCGGCCACGAAGCCGAACCCGTTGTGCGCGTCGACTTGCGCGACGGCGGGCGTTACTTGTCGGATTGTTGGGACGGCGCTTGGGTCAAGCGCGTTTTGTCGGATTCGCTCCATGTATGAGGGGATGCGGTTGCTTCCGTGTGTGTCTACGCCACGGAGATCGGCTGATACGAGACATTTGGAGACTATTTCGGCGTGGGCTGGGGATGTGTTGTTTGCGATGAGGATTTGCTTGACGAAATTTTGGAGGTCTGTGTGATTGATGTTGTGCATTTGTTGGGGTTGATTGGATTGTTCTGCCATCTTGGAGCTTGGTGTGAGACTGATCTTGATTTTTGATGTTTTACAAGCTGATTTGAGGCTGTGGTTTATGGCTTTAACAGTCTTGAGTTTTGTTGAGGTTCTTTTATAGACGCGGGGCGGATGCGTTGCGAAAGACGGGGTGGGGCCGCATATGGTTGTGTGGGGGAGTGTACGGAGTATGTAGTTCCATTTCGGAGTAGTCCGATAGATTATTCTTGGGGGTCTTTGGTCTCTATGGTGAATATGCTATCAAAGGTTATATAGAAAATAATATTTTGTATAGAGTACGTTTTTTTCGCCGCGTTCGTATGTATACATAGTACACACCTAAGGACATCTCAAAAAGACATCTCAAAAAGACATCCAAAAGACCACTAAAGGGATACGACAATTCGGTGTGATACATTGATGCATTGGTTTAAGTATCTCAAAATCCTTCGGCTCCCCTTTCGAGGGCTAGACTTAAGCCCTCAAGCCTTCAAATTAGGCGGATTGACTGCCGCAAACTTAGCCGAACGTTCGGCAATGTTTGTGATTGGTTACTTTGTCCCCTATTTCCAATTACAGCATCATTACTATACTTCTTTCTGCCCTCTCAATCATTTTCTCATTTTCTTTTTTTGGAAATTCGCAAATATGGCGGGGACAGTGATTATTACCGGTGCGACCGGCTCGCTCGCGCTTGAAGCCGTGCAACAACTTCTGTCATCACATCCCTCGTTGACCATTGTTGGCACTGTCCGAAATGCAAAGAAATCCCCCCGAAGTCCTCAGTTACTTCGACTGGAAGAGCTTGCGCACCGGTATCCTTCCAGCAAACTCCTAATCAAAAGTGTGGATTTGAACTCTACCCTGGAAGTACGAGCATTCTCGGACGAAATTGCTGGCCTGGTGGAATCTAACGAACTTCCACCCATTCACGCTATCATTTGCAATGCCTTCACATGGTCGCTAGACGGTCAGCAATTTTCCAAAGATCGGTTGGAATCTACATTCCAAGTCAATCATCTCTCGCATTATTTGCTGGTTCTCAAATTTCTGCGGAGCATGGACCCTGAGACAGGCCGAGTGGTTATGCTTAGCTCTGAAGTTCACGACCCTGAACACTTCAACCCTCTTTCCAAATTGGGTGCAGACCTCCCCTCTAGCGACAGTCTTGATACATTAGTCAATCCTGGTGCAGATGAGGTTGGAACGGAACATGATATGGGCTGGCAACGATACGCAAACAGCAAGCTGGCCAATGTCATGTTTATGCAGAGTATGAACAAACGACTTCAACAGGTATGAGCAACTCTCTCTCTTTCAGTGATGGGGATTGCACTAAGTTTGTGTCTAGAATCCGCAATTCAACAAGATCACCGTGACTGCTATGGACCCAGGTGGTCTTGTGGGCTCCCGGGCCCATGTCGCACAGCGTTCGGTCATTCGTATCTTCTTCAGGCTCTTTGCGCTTTTACTTCCAGTGATCAAGCTGTTCACTTATAGGCTTCGGTCAAATTCGGACTCAGCCCGAGATGTTCTAGCGCTGGCTTTAGCCCCTGAGTACGCATCAGTGAGAGGCCATTTCAATGGAAGGAAGCCCCAGCCTCCTGCGCGCGTAAGTGAAGACGAGGCAAAGTGTGAGGCTATCTGGGAGGCTTGTTGGAACTGGGTTGGTATGACAGAAGGCGAGACATGTGTTCCCAAGAGTTACTCCTAAACGCAGCTTAATATAACGAGTACATCATGTTCTGATGATTCATATAGAGAACTATCCATGGATATAGTCAGTAAGATATTACAAATATTACATAAATTCAAAGGCAAAATAGCCCTATCTCTTTAGATACATATTATTAAATAACCTTCCTCCCTCGGATCACACAATCTTGTATAGGATATTAGAACAAAATCACTTTTTCTCTTGAGGGCGGTAGACGGTCCGCTCAGCAAGCAAGCGAGGCGTGTTAATGTCATGGCTAGGCAAGACAACCACATCAGTTTCCTTGGCAAATTGCTTGATGGTTTTGAGCGTTTGGTAAGCACGCATAGGATCATCGTTAATTCCATCAGGCTGTTCCTTGTCCAAAAGGTCCAGGCCATATGTTGCGTCCCCAGGGAGGAAGTATGTGACCTGACTCTGTCCATCTTCTCCGTCGCCGTATATCACCAGACTAATATGCCCGGGAACGTGTCCCGAGGTATCAACGATCACAATTTTACCATCCTCTGTCACGGGATAAGATTGTTTCCAGGGTCCAAGGGGTCTGTCCTGCAGATCCACAATCTTTGGTGAGAATTCCTTTGGCCAATGATTGGGCGTCGCTCCCTCCATACTTGCAAAGGTAGGATGTTCCCCAAAGGCATTCCAATGCTCACGGCTGATATAAATAGGTAAATCTGGTGCTTCCGCAACCAGGTCCTCTAACCCACCCGCGTGGTCGTTGTGGAGGTGACTCAGAATCACGGCTTTGAGGTCGGTCGCCTTGATTCCGAGCTTGTGAAGTTGTTCAAGGATTCCGTCTTGGCGCTCAATGGTGAATTCGCTTAGGAGTCCATTGAAGACGGCGAGTCTCGGGAAATACCCGGAGTCGTTGCAGCATGGAGATTGCCCAGTGTCCATGAGGAAGAGACCTTCAGGGTGGCGAATGAGAAATACCCCAACGGGCAATGGCTCAGTCCATTTTTTGTCACAAAGAGATCGGAGACGTCGAAAAATTGCGAATTTGCTGACTGGTTGCGAGCGCATTGAAGGTCTAATGCGTACCGTTCCCGTTGTGAGGAAGGTCAACTGGACACCGCCGGCATTCGGATTAGATGCCATAGTACAGATTTTCTTTTGGTAATGAGTGAGTTATAAGGATAGATTAAGGCGAGGATACTTTTTTAAATAAGCAAACATACTCAAGGGAAATGACGTGGACAATAATATAGCCGAAAAAGCGGCAAACCTGAGGTTTAACCGACAGCCTTGCCGGGACTCCACATATCAAGTTCACCCGTCGGGGGAATTAATTGACCGTGGCTTTTAATGCAAAATTATACAAATAGGCGCTTAAAATATGTTGATAACGGTCGATAATTCTCTGGCTACATAACCGCAAGGAATTTCAAGTCTCGGATACTGAAAAGCTGGTGAGTAACATATGTAGTCCAATCTATAGCTCATCAGGTTTTGTGTTCTGATAACAAAATTCCTCATCGTCTCTATTTAGAGCAGCTTTTAATTACTCATCCTTTCAACGAAATAGTACGGATGGAAACTCTCCAAGGCAGGAATGCCGAGGGATTGAAAATACGAGGTGTCACCAACTTAAAGTGAAACCAATCCTATTGTACTTGTTTGGGGGGTACTCCGATGTATATCATATGATGCAAGAGCCAGATGTTTAATCAATCTACGAATCAAAGACAGATGCACTGCAATCCAATCCTGCGATCTAGCGACCTAGCGGGCCGAAACTGGAATTAAAATTCGCATGTGAATCATATTTTATCAGTATTTCAAAAGCTCATAGGACCGTCAAATAAAAAGAAAGACCAATCTATCGGCCAATCGGTGATATCCATGGGCAAGGTAAGAAGCGAGTCCGGTGGTTGGTTTCCACCAGTTTCCGCAGTTCTTAGCAGCCCAAGCATAGGGCAAAAGCTTGAGGGGGAAAGGGAACAGCTGAGCCAGCTGCATGTGCCTGGGCACCGGAAGAGCACCCCACGTATTATCAGCTTGAGCGGGAAACGTATCTGCGCGCATATTGTCGAGACCGTTGACTTTGCTGAGTACCAAAACAGCGGAGGTATGTTTTTCACTCATGGTTTCCAGCACTTGCTTGCTGATTCTGAGCTCCTCTTCTCGGTCTGGGTTCAATGCATCACTGTCGCTGAAAGCTCTCGGGATTGCGGCGACGAGATTTGCCCAAGAATGGATTGGTAGTAGGTATTTAACATCCTCGTGATAAAGAATCTCCTCGTATAGTCGAGAAACACAGGACGAAGCAGCCATTGAAGCGTATTTGAACAGTGAAGGGTTGCCCCGGCGGCCAAGGAAGCATGTCAAAATAACAGTCACCAAGTAGAATATATGAAGCTCAGCAACATATCGACTATAGGGTTGTCTAGTTTCGATGTCGAACAATTGCATTTCGAGAGGCAACTGTTCTCTCCACACCCTCAGTTCATCCAAGCTCAGATACACCTGCTCTGATGTGGTGTTATCAACTCTGGCCAGGTCCAGGACCTTCCGAAGACTTTTACAATGACCTGCCAACTGGCAGAAAACGCGTGATCCCAAATCGGGGTCTTTGAAGTCACTAGGAACAGGCAGTGGCACAGAGGTTTCCAGGGGAAACATCCCAGGACGCCCACAGCAAGCCGTTTGCATGGTATCGTTGATAAAGAGATACCACCACATTCTGCGTGCTCTTCCGGGATGTTCTAATCTGCTGTATGTCTCGTGCTCGTGCAAATGCAACTGAATCGCGAGTCGGATTGCCATACCGGCCCATTGCCACGGGTTGTCCAGCACTATCGCGTCAGGGGAATATGGAAGCCAGGTGCTGAGAATGCACAGCGCGCTAAGCATATTTAACGGAGCCGGATCGTGGTGTAGAAAGAGCAAGGTTCTGATCCGCCCGTAGATGGCAAATGTGGTCCACTCAGCTGGCCCTGCTGTTTGACGCATGGTACTTCCCGCGAAATACAAACATTGCTGTAGCAAAGTAGATTTTTCTATCTCAGATTGCCCACGGTCCAAAACTGGGACCAAGTAGAAGAGTTCACGGAAATAGAAATCAGTAAGTGCATGGGCAATGACAGGGGGCGGACGGCGACAAGCCTGGCTTATATCTAGAATGAGCTGGCTTCCATCGATGGAATTTGGCTGTTGCGAACCATTGACATTGTCAGGTCCCAAGCAGGTTATATCCCGGTGACCAAGAGGACGAAATGGTGATGGTATGGCTTCCTGTGCTGTGTTTTCCGGTGCCACTGTTGGGACTGCTCGGCTTGGCGACAGAAAACTTGCATCTGACGAGTAAAGTGAAGAGCGGAGGGCTTTCCTTTGCTTTCGAGGTCCAATATGAGGTCTGTCATGTCAGCCTGTATGTCTGGAGGTATCATATCATTAGGCAGTCCTACTGGCACGTGTGGCCTTCATGCTCGCAACGGCTGCAGCTGCCACTTGGCCGACCTTCTAGGTCGCAACGGATCTTGACCAATATTAGTCTCGATTAGAGGCGCTCATGGATATCAACGTACCTTACGACTGTGGCATCGGGTGCACACAGCACGTGCTCTCCGTTGCATATTTTAACCCCCTCGAAATTCTATCGGCAAATGAGATGATGTTACAACGGAGAGATGTTTTGCCGAATACGCGGCAATTGCCGCCCACAGCCGAATATGATGTCATAGTGTAGTACAACAGAATATCGATTCTCTCGCAGAAGGTTGCATATATATATACTCATCAAGAAACATCTCTGACTGCAGAAACGAAGCCTCATGAATTACATTCTCTGGCTTTACTATCTTCCGCTCTCCGAAAGGTCAGAACAGTCGTCAACATAGCCAAAAACATTGTCAGTTCTTTCAAAAAGATGAGCAACATCTTTGGCGACATTTACTCCCGTCATTGCACTATCCAGGCCAAAAACCTGCTGCACTCCTAGCGCGATATTCCAGTAATCATTGCGCGTGCCAAGATTAGACATGACTCTTTCTGATCAGTGCATTTTCAACGAGGAATGCTAAATCATTGAAGAAAGCCACGTGGCCGGTGACGACGGGTTCGACAATGACCTTGTTGTGTCAAGCATTTGACTCACGCGATATGATCCAGTTGTGGAATAGCCAACATTCAACAGCTCTGGGGTTGTTAAGACAACTGGTCACACAAGCCGCGTGCTCAAATCCCAGTAACCCGAACTGTAGTAAAACTTGTAGTTTAAACGACTTATTACTCTATGAAATTATTCACAATTCTTTTTCTTATTATAACCTGCCATGTATATTATATTTTCACTGGTGAATTTGATTTTATCAAAAAATTAGAGTTTAAATGTTACTACATACGGCGCATCCAAGTAAGACTCCCACCCAACTACCTATCCAAGCAAGTTATAAATGAGACATCTATGTAAAATAATGCATAACTAGAAAGCTCAGAATATAATGAATATTGTATGTATTCAAAAATACAACAATACTGCCGGCAACCCCCGAACTCGCACGCTGGCCCTTGTAAACCGCCTTACCCAGCTCTCACGCATGTAAGATCAAAAACAAAACACGCAAAAAGATATGGACGGGCGGCGGATTGAACGCCGGACTTTTCGCATGCAAAGGAATTGGTGGGGCTAAAGTATTTGCGCTCTAAATTATGCAAACAGGCAAACGAGTCCATAATGCATTAGACAGGGAAAACGGGCAGAATCCTACGACTTCAATTTGTATAGAAAAAGATTCCACCAATTAAATGAAATGTTCTTGTCTCTAGCATTCATTTTGAATTTGTTAAATTCCAAGGTAGGTTATACATAATCTACTGTTGGACTCTTATCCAAAAACAAAGTGAAATACATCATTACATATGATCATAAGCTATACAGGTGTAAGCAATGGAAGCTTGGGGGAAGATAGATGATGATATTATGATGATCTGCCGAAGGCTAAGCTAAGAGCCGTCAGCCTGACCTCGGGACCTCACCTCGGGACGGGTTACAACAGGACTATCACTCAGTATTGACTACCGAGATGGGTCAATTAACACTAGCTGTATATGGTTAGTGTGTTGTGCTTTTGGCCCTAAGGCCTTTCTGTTCGTTTGTCGGGGCCTGCTTCCCTATAAAGTAAATCGATTTCTTCCATATCTCTACATCCACCGGATCTTTTCTCCATAGGCTTAACCATCAAACCCATTAAGCGATTGCGGTAGCATTAATAGTGTTTGATGAATAATCTAGGTAGATCTCGATACCAATTCTCACTGTGCAGGCCAACAACCCAACCCCGGCAACACCTGGGCACCAACCCTTCATACGTGCACCTCAACTCCAAACTCCGACTTTCGATAGTTGTCCTTAGAGCGAGTCTTTCTTCAATTAAATTAGGCTTGTAGCTCAGTGGTAGAGACAAGTTCCTATGGTTAGTATATCATTTTCTTTCCGGTCTTTTATTACTCTACTCTTGTACCTCACTCTTTACTGTATTATCAAATTTCCAGCTTACCTACGTAGATATAGTAATTTGCAACCCTTGACACACTCTTCGTTCCTTCCTCCCCATTTCTTTCCTCCTTTCAACGTTCCATCTTTCAACCCCCGTCTTTCATCCCTCCATCTTCCATCCATCCATCCATATTTCATCCATCGCCCAAGGGAGATAGAGCGTTTCGCTTGTTGTGGTGGTTTTCATGGGCCCCCTCCCTACCGACTTCAGGACTCCTCCTCCATTCAGCTTCTCACAGCACAAGTCGTGCATTTGAAAACTGAAACACAAAGAGTTTGTGACCTCCTACTCATTCTGGAAGAGATTAAGTCGAAATCTGCTGGATAAAGATAATGGCCTTAGCATTGTCACTCTCCGGATTATATGCCAGGCCGCACATTATTTATCCTCGGACTTTTAGAGATGATACGACGGCTGAGCCATCTTGGCCGCCTGTCGCGCAGACGATCTATCCCACGATAGCCTGTCCCCATCCCCCCTCCCCTCCCCAGCCGACACTCCTGGGACTTCAAGTTCTTCGCTAGCTCCTTCCATTCATATTGGACGGCACGGGACCAAGCGAATCTCTACCGCAAATGCAGTCGGCTCCGACCTTTCCCGCATCACCTTCATCCGGTTCTCGAAAACGCTCAATTCACGAGCTTGATGACGCATATTTACCATCGCCGAATGCGCAGCGACCATTGACCGACATGGCCGGCAAAAACCAAGAAAATCGCCATCCATCTCTGTTCTCCCAATCTGACAACACTATTTCCCCACCAGTTCATTGGAGGCTCATCCTCGGCCATGCTCTATCCTCGGTTTCCTTCCAATCTCGAAACAGAGATTTTGTGGTGTTTCACTCCCCTCTTCTTCACTGTCTACTCTTCTTCAGATGGTGCCAGCCACAGCGTTGGTGTACGTACCCATCCCCTATTGATATATGTGTCTTACTTCGCCATAGCTGTGGGAGCATTGGACAAGTTTATCTTCGTGAGCTGATTGATTATATAAGAATAGGAGGAAACTCGCACATGCTACTACTGCCACCAGCCTCGCCACCTACAGACCAACCACATTTGAGATCAAAAATCCGGGACTTAAAAACATCGCGTCATGTCGTCATGTTTCATATAAAGCGTTCGAACAGGTTTTCACAGAAGGCAACACGTATCCATACCTCAAATATTTTAACATTTGATCTAGCACGATCGTGGACGACTGTTTTACACAGTGCATCTTCCGGTGCTGCCCGGCCCTTCAGAGACTGATTGTCTTTGCTTGCTTCAGGATTCGTGACATCCACATTCCCAGGGAACGTGCTCTCATCGGTACTATGGGAGCGACTATCAAAGTCTCCCGCCAATATAGTCATCCCCACCGCCTCCAATCTCGCCTCCAGTGCTACGGCTTCGGGTGCTCGGGTCCCCGGTGCTTCTACTATCCTCTTATACTTGTGCTCACTCAGGCTTTCCTAACTGAGCCTACTCGCGCGCCCTCCCGTCGCAACGTAAGTTCTACCTCACCAACATCCTAAATTTAGTGACACCTTGGTAATACGTATGTACAAGACTAGTTTTGATCCCCCATCCCGCGGCTCCGCCCGCCCACCTGTAATCCTAGGTCAACTTAGGCCACTAGCTCCCAAGGAATTACATATGTGGCTTCGGGCGCTCTAGCCCCCGGTGATTCTGTCATCTCTACGCCCATGCTCCCACCTGTGCTCAGGCTTTCCCTCTTGAATCGTGAAGAGCCACGCGGTTCGAAACTTGCACAACTTTGGAGGACAGCAACTCGGGGCGCTGAACCTTTAGGGAAAACACTTCAGGACGAGACTAGTTTTCAATTTTCAATAAATCCTATTAACCTCAGTGTTAGAGAATCTTTCATAAATCGTAGAACCACTCGTGCGAAAGCCACTGGTGATGAGCAACGCGGGGTTAGCACCTTGGCGCCCCAACAAAGCATTTATTCCCACTGTCGTTCCCATTCTCGGAGAGTCCTGGATCGCCTCAGTTGAAGTACCATAGCTGGGATTTGAAGCCCTCTTATCTTCTTTTGGCTAAAGCTGAACTTCTGATCATGCCTATGAAACCAGACTAGATCTACCCCCAATCTGGCCTTCTCGGACTTTGAAATGCTATCTCATTTCTCATCCTCGTGGTTCCTTATTGAGGCCCTACTTTATCGAACAAGGTCATCGTGCGGTTTACTCAAAGCAACAATGCTGTTTACTCTCGATTCGAATCAAGATCAGCCTCTCCCCTCCGAATTTTTCAATTAAGGACTCTAATTTATCATCATCGTCGTCGTCACAGCTGCAGGCTTGGTTACGTTTGGCTATGATCAAGCCGCCACAGGGGATATTTTCATGTTGAACCATTTGAACCATACGGAATTGCCCTTCCTGCATTAGCTGCGCGATTTGCTCTTGCAAATCAGGATGCCGATGCTATTCAGGCCCATATGGTGGACATTTGTATGTCTTCAATGTAACTCCTGGTGTGTTTTATCTCTCCGTCACTAAATCCCTCACTAACCAAAATCTGTAGCTTAGACTAGGGTGGCGCCTGTCTTGGAGTAACTTAAGTTTTACCGCCCCAACCCGCGATTTAATCGTCAAGTCTTAATGGCTGCCGTTTGCATGTTCAATATTGTTGTAATCATGCTAAGGGCGTGTAAACGCGACAGACCCGTCTTTTACGTTGGTCAGCCTTTAAGTGGGCACGGGATTAGCGATACACCCTTCGTTATTTCGCAGCATCTCTCCGATTGTGCTCCAGCCATCATCAGAGGTAGAATAATTGGGTAAGTGCATACCACTAAAGGTCATATCAAATTGGGTAGAATATATCTGCCATTGAATACGCTTAGCTTGAAGTCAGAGATTGCAGACTCGCCCTAACTCCACTTGATATTCAATATAAAGTAGATTCTCACGAGGGGACTGTGCCTCCTTGTGCAGCAATTCAACATCCCTTTCTAGACATATCATGAGCCGTCGGGGGTTCTGTTTAACCTTTCCATTCACGTTATCATCGACCAGCGTCTCTTTTAACATTTCAATTAAGGTGCAGTTTCCAAGCTGGCCTTGTATATGTAGTACATATCCCAGTATATATCCAGTATGGTTCATAGGTATATCCAAGCAAAATGGTACCTACCCCTCAAGCATCAACTATATAAACTTCCCGGCGTCTAAAATTACCCTTATACCTCACCAAATCACTACCTACAATATATTAACATACTCAATGCCAAACCCCTTTTTATATAGCCGACTACCATCACACGCTGAGACATATCGTGAGAGCAGAATCAGGCAATCCCTATTAGATGGAACGCACTTTATTAGTGCAAATAAATAAATAACACAATGATAACTTTAGACAGACATATCCTAACGAATGTTCAGCCATCCTAGAAAATTCCAGTTTCCCACACTTTGGCTAAGCATAAACCATAAGCCTAAAACATAAACCTCAAACCTTAAAAGTGCACACTGACGTATAATGGCACCCTCGAGCAGTATACTCATAAGAGTAGGCGTATGACGAGGGATCATCATGCTGTACATACACCCGACGTGCCATCCTAAAGTATCATATTAGCATACTTCCAAAGGAAAATAATAGATTTTCACTGTATCCACTTGGCTTTAATATAAGGCGTAATCTAAGACCTACAACCACAACCCCTGATTTTGAAGAAGATTCGCAATTTAGTGAATCGTTAAAAAGGAATTCATTTCATCTCCGTTAATCAAGTCGATCTGGACCTTTATGAGGGGGTGGGTCATCCCTTTCTTAATCTCGCCGCATCACCTAAGACTCCAAGGCACATAAGGATGACTAGATCGGTCTATCGGACTCGGTGGTACCGGACAATTCTGCCTCGGGCGGAAATACGGCAGTGGTGTCTACCACGCACATCGATACGTACCACGTAGTAGTTCCTCCCAACAAATAGAATTACTGACAGCTTTAGGGAAGAGGAGTTGTGTGGAAGTTGAAATATGCGAAGCACCGCACGTCTCAGCAAATTCGGCATTTAAACTCCGAAATTCTCTGTTTGTTTTTTTCACTTAAAAACAACGACCTATCATAATTTAATGTGACTACGATCGCGAATGTATCAAACCATGCCCTGCTGCTCTGTATACAATCACTGGGTATGCCTACGGCCCGGCAAATCATATGCGAGCCGCACGCAGAACTTAGACGAACTTAGAACGTGCACACTAGCAATGTACTTGCCAGATAAAATGCACAGCCAGGAATAGATCAAGCCTCACTTGCTTTGCGGTGCACGGGAGCCTCATGAGCGTTGGAGGGGACTACGTCAAAGTACATTGTAAAATACGAGATGGATTGAGTTGAGAGTTGTAAAAGCTAAGTTACAGAGATTAAGAAATCTGACACATGTCTATAACTAGGAAATATTTCAACTATCCCTTGCAGTAGATCATTATCGGAGATCTTCACGTTGGTAGATACGTGAAGAAAGAAAAATCCACATCTGAAATTCGGCATCAACTTCACAAGAATATTTAACGGGTTATGAGTCCTCAAAAGATCTACCCAATCTTCTTCTTTATCTAGAATCGACCAGCGACTGCCTCTCTTCGTCGACACGCCAACCGACCAAGCCACCACCCACCTACGCAATTATCCCACTAGCAAAGGTCTAACCACGCGCCCCTCTATCGACGGCCACTATCTCATCTTAGTACCTCTCCGTCAACGCGCTTATCAATTTCAATAACTAACTTCTCAACGCGGCTCAATATTACCCGTATTTCACATATCAATATGCCTTTCGACACCAATACCAACAGCTTTACAACTTCGCAGAACCACAGCCCACAGAGCTTACCCCGACCCTCGGCGGTAAAAACAACTTCTTATCGTAACCCCTTATACTTAATTATTCTCTTAATTCTCGCGACCCTTACCTTTTCGAGCTCCTCGGTAGAAAGCACACTAAACCGGCTTCGGAACCCCCATCATTCAACGGGTAAACTCACGGGTCTCGTCACCTCCTCTCCTACCTATAAAACCGGCCTCGAGAGCTTTGACGGGTGGGTCAATCTTTAGTACGACAGTAACAGCGCTACTATATTTACTTCGCGCTAGGTTATGTTATATCAAGTGGCGCACCGCTTATACTGAATTTGCTGAGATATGGCCTCTCACACATTTCAATTTCTGCCCGATACCTCCTCTTCCCTAGAGCTATCAGTAATCTTACTATTTATCAGTGGCACAATGGTGCTTCCTCTTCCGATGTCATATCATCCAAATCCGTGCTCATTTGGGTCTTTTATGATGTATATAAAAAAGGAACATATTTTCAAACCTACTACAGGCAGATTTGAACCAGCACACTGGCGGTAATACATAGCTCAATGTCCTTCAGGGAATCAGATATCTACATAAACGATCAATGAAGTCATGTCCATGTTAACACGCACGTTTTTAGCGTAGGATGAAAGAACACATATAGATGGATGCAGGGGTTATTATCATGGAGCCAGAAGCGTCGCAGCCCATGCATATACGGTTTCCCGTTTATCCTCTTGGTTTCCTAATGAACCACTCACCTGGTTCACCTCCCTTTGATCTCTTCGTCGGTAACCGTGGTGTTGTTCGTGCTCACGCTCACGGGCACAATGGCCCCGGAACCTCCCCCTCTGGCATGAAGTTGACTGTCCTATCTGCGGAGGGATCTTGGCAAGTCCAAATGGTCACCCCACAGACGTCTGCCATATCCATGTCCCCATCATCGTATGGAGTGGAATGCTCTTCCGTGTCAAAGAATATCTCACGATCGGTTGTTGTAGATGTCAGGTCAATGACCTCTGACTCAGGCAAAAATGCAAAAGTATGACTCCGGCATATATCCAGTCTCATTCCGCCTACCCTAGGCGACGCGCAACCAGAATATGGAGGTCAGGATAATGGATGTTCCCCTTGACGAAGGTGCTCGGAAACACTGGCTTCTGTATTCATAGCGTCACACACGATTTCCTCCTCATATATATGCTCATAATCTCCCCCGCGGTGATCCTTGACGCTGGGGAAGTTCTGTATGAAGTGTGACTGCGTTCCGAGCAAGCACTCTGCTGGCATACGAGAGACCAATCCCTGATAAAACGCGATGAAAGAATATCCGAGCCAATCTCATGATGCACACACAAGCGCTTCCGCTGACTGGCCTGCTATTAGTACAGTGGCAACTGCGAGGGTGGTTTAACCGATTCGATTCCTGCTGGATAAACGGTAGTTGAATTGGGTATAGACTGTCGCTCTGGCTCATCTTGGCTTCATCCCGATATCAGGATTACTGGACCCCAGCACCACGTTGAGGTGTGAGCTTATCGCTGGGGGGCCACCGTAGTCTGGGAGTTTCCTCGTCAGACTTTCGACGGCGGCGCTAAAAATAAGGTAAGGGTTAGCACAACTATTCACCCCACTATTAAAAATACATGTTAGTGTATACATCGAATAAATCTAACGACAGATTTTTTTCCCCGTAGCTTTGATGTTTTTTTTTGATTTTTTTTTCCCGTCATCAAAGTCAAGCCCAGAAAATGCAAGAGAAACGAAGAGAAACAGAAACCGAGACTTAGCTTTATACTCAGAAATGCTCTTCACCATTTCCGAGGAACAGGTGCAGTGCCAGCTTGCTCCTGGCCACGTTGCACACAGATTGAAATCCATTGCAGCCCATCGATATGGGGCTGCTCATCGAAAGTTCCAAGTGTCCGGCTGAATTGACGATACTCCATACCGTGCTCCTTCCGGTAATGCTTGCGGACAATACTCTTCTGAGTATATCGAGTCACCTTCTTTGAGGAACAATCTGGATGCCGGCAGAATACTTCCCCTCGGTAAATTATGGGATTTTCCGGGTCGATGCGAGGCGCCTTATGAAAATCAGCAGGGTCAATACTCAGATAGGGCTTCAACCCATTGTCTGATCCCTCAGGCTGGTCCTCGACGCCTGCCACTCGTACCATGGTTCCTCGCTTCTTCCGAGGCTTCGATGCCGGTTTGTTCTTCTCGCTTTCGGGGTTCTTGGGGCAGTTGATCTTGAGGTGCCTGTCCCGACTCCAAGGTTCGGAGAATTCTTCTTGACAGAATGAACATATAAGCCAGTTAGCTTTGGTTTCATCACTCCACACTCGGTGGCTTTTCCCGCGATGACTTGTGAGGTCTACAAGACTCTTGTAAACTTTACCGCAACCAGGCGTAGTGCAGGCCCACCTAGCGAAATTTTCTGGCCGGGGGAAACAATTTCGGCGGAAGGAGAGCTCATTCAGCTCCTTCTTCACCTGAGCCTGTGCGTGCTTGTTAGCTTGGATGCCTCTATAGCTCTCGCAAAAGGCCTTAAGAGAACTATCCCCATCGTTGAGCATAATATCCTCATTTAAGGCCCGGTATGCATCCTGAAATTTGACATCGCGGAAATGCCGAATTTTGCTGTCAGACTCCTCGACATAAAACCGAAGAGTAACATCGATTCCCTCGGACTTCAAGTAAAGGATTGCTAGGCTCCCATCATTTGTGGTCAATCCATCCCAGCCAGAGATCACGAGAATTACGCCGCAGCCAGCATTTGCACGTGCTTTCTGAAAAACGGCAGAAAGCTTTGTCATTACCTCACCACCTAGTGGTAGTGGGCGGTTTGAACTTTGGATGAAAGGAATATAGTCCACAGAACGACTGTCAAGACTGCCATATTCCTGCATATGAATCTGCTCGACCCAGTGAAGAGTCTCGAGTAGCCAGTCACGTTTCACACTGTGCTGGGGTGCTGCGCTGCTGCGGCCAATAAAGACAATGCAAGGCCCTGTGGGGGTTCCTTTTGGTTCAGTAGGAGTGATATCTTCCATCCTGACGTATAGTGTGTTGACACGAGTCAAACTGGTGGATGGCGGAGGAGTTGGAAAAGCTAAGGGGAGGAGAAGAGAAGAAGGGAAAGGAAGTAGGCTGTCTTTGTTTTGTTTCCTTCTTTTTGTCGCCAGGGAAGGCGCGCCACCGAGGCTTATCTATGCTCCAAGGCAGCCTTACTGTGATACCTACAAGCGTGAGCATCAATCAATCACTCAATCACTCACTCAATCAATCAATCAATCAATCAAAGTTCAATTAACCCGTTGCAGCCTAACTGGTTGCGTATGATTATGCAGGCGCTTTATCCAGCTGAAGCAAGATATCGAAGCCAAACGCCGAGTGGGATCTCTCTCTGTCTCTCTGTCTCTCTTGTCTCTCTGTCTCTCTGTCTCTCTCTGTCTCTCTGTCTCTCTGTCTCTCTTGTCTCTCTGTCTCTCTGTCTCTCTGTCTCTCTGTCTCTCTGTCTCTCTGTCTCTCTGTCTCTCTGTCTCTCTCTGTCTCTCTTGTCTCTCTTGTCTCTCTTGTCTCTCTGTCTCTCTGTCTCTCTTGTCTCTCTGTCTCTCTGTCTCTCTTGTCTCTCTTGTCTCTCTGTCTCTCTGTCTCTCTGTCTCTCTGTCTCTCTCTGTCTCTCTGTCTCTCTGTCTCTCTTGTCTCTCTGTCTCTCTGTCTCTCTGTCTCTCTGTCTCTCTGTCTCTCTGTCTCTCTGTCTCTCTGTCTCTCTCTGTCTCTCTTGTCTCTCTTGTCTCTCTTGTCTCTCTGTCTCTCTTGTCTCTCTGTCTCTCTGTCTCTCTTGTCTCTCTGTCTCTCTGTCTCTCTTGTCTCTCTTGTCTCTCTGTCTCTCTGTCTCTCTGTCTCTCTGTCTCTCTGTCTCTCTGTCTCTCTGTCTCTCTGTCTCTCTGTCTCTCTGTCTCTCTGTCTCTCTGTCTCTCTGTCTCTCTGTCTCTCTGTCTCTCTGTCTCTCTGTGTGTGTTCTCTCCCTGTGTGCTCTCTCCCTGTGTGCTCTCTCCCCTGCCTCAGTTGCAATTGATGGTGACATTGGCGAGTTGACTGACATATTTGTCGACTTTGGCTGAGTTCTCGTGTCGCAGCATCGTTCTCATCATTGGCTAATACCCATCGTCTTCCACACCTAGATCTATTGCCGTGAGGCCTCTCGGTTCGTCGTCGTCGTCGTCCTCCGCCGTCATATATTGAAAGTGCTGGAGGAGACCTATTCGGTGTATAAAGTTGACCATGTAGCGGGTGGCTTACGGATTTGACACGATATTGTTGTAATCCATCTCGTTGATCTCGGTATTCCACAACTATTCCCACAACTTTGCACGCGGCACAAATTACCGTGGACACTGTATTAGGATATGTCTTAACGTTTGTGAGCCCTCGTCACAATTACACCAGTTAGTCTCAGCTGCCTTGATTTTGAACAAGTGTCGAAGGCCAATTCGCATTATACGCATTTGAATCAAGATTGTACATTGCGCCTTCGACAGACCCTTGTATGGACAAAGAGTATTCTTATCTGGCGCCTATACCAAGCGCTTCGTCGGGGCGGAGGTTGTCTCCCGGCCCCACTGCTTCTCTCACCTCTCTCTGATTCGCTAGCGTACCGCTCTCTTAGCAGCTGCGGCAAGGCCGATTATCGGATTATCTGCCCTAGTCGCAACTCCCATCCCCGCACCAAGAAGCGCTGCACCTTTTGCTTCTCGGCAAATTCATTGCGTCCACACCAACGTGTACAGGGATCCACCTGATGCTGACACTTGTTGGATTTTGCTGGGCTTAGTTACGCGATCGGATGGCCCATACATAATCATAAATGCAAGCGAGCACGTTCTAGCCAGATGATCACTGTGGGTTTTGAACTACCTGGATGGCAGTTTGGCTGTTGGGGAAAATGATCACAAGCATGAGCATGCATCACACACCCTTACCCCTTTTTTTAGACCCTCGACCTGTTGCCTTTATATGTCCTGTTTTAATCACCGTTCACTTCATATATGCGTTTGTTAAAGATAGAAATCTGCGGAGACATCGAGGTCTATAGCGCAATATCAGATTTATTGAAGAGGGCCAATCTCTAGACTATAAGGATTGACACCCTGGCTATAAATTCAGATATCTCTCACTTTAGAAATGGCTGTGTTAAAGAGAGAGCTCTACAGCAGAGACACGGAAATGTGTAGTATAATGTGAGATTGATTGAATATTTGAGAAATTGAAGCTCAGACTATTGAGCTGTGTGATCCCCCACAAATTGTAACCCTGCCTGCAAGTTGTACCCTTCATGCACGTTGTTGTACTGCGTTATAGGGTCACCGGTGGTGTTAATTGGAGGTTAAGACAGGGCGATCCCGCTAGTTGAGTGGTTGAGGTGGTATTGTTCTCAAATGTGGGGTGTCTTCTTGTAGTGGCGAGAGGAGAATTGCTTAATTTTGGATTCAGAATTAGGGGGTTTGTTATATCTGGTTCTTGCTTATGTTGTCGCGGAAATTGTTGTGGATAACTGGACTGTTGGGTAAAGGATCGGTTCTTGGGAATGACGAAGTTGGAGAAGCCCGAATGAGCACGTATTCGGATGATTGAGAATCGGGTTTCTTAGTCCCGGTCCTAGCCTCTATAGGTTAAATTCTTCAACAATCTATCAACCTCACGTCTCCATCATGCACTTCGACGTGTACCACGTTGTCCCTCCTCGTAACAGGTTATGAGCCCTTGAAATATCTATCCAACGTCCTCATCATTGTCAGCTTCATCTTCTATCGGCTCCTCCATCAACATCGTTATCATCATCAACAGCTCCGGAGCGCCTCTCTCGACAACGCGCTTACTAGCCAGTTCACCCCCACAAACATCTACAAAAGGTATCACCAACATTCGACTCCCTCTCTACAAGGTGGCTTCTACATTCCCGTCAGCTTCTTCCATACCTTTATATCTGATGCAGTCTTTTACGATGCAGACGCAATTCATAATCCACGAAGCACTTCCGCCAAATCAAAGCACTTTAAAACCCTTCACCAATCAAACGCTACTCAAACTTCAGAAGAGTGCTTCCAGAATCCTGCCAACGTTGTCAAGCTACGCAGTCTACACTCCAGCTTCAACTTCAACCACTACCACCAGCAAGCCCACCTCAGCAAACTCTCTTCTTAGCAGCCCCATCGTACGCTACAAAAGCCTCTCCAATAACTAGGTTTACTCCTTCGTGGAAGGACTCAGGTCCATGGGTTGGGAAAGATGCTAAACTCCGTGTCATGGTCCTAGTAAAGTCCTTTTAGAAGATGATCAAGTTGGTATGCGCATGAAGTTGACAATGTCAGAGGCCAGCTTCTGCCAGCACGTGTACGAGACTCGAGGCTGAATTTGTGCACAAAGACGCATTTGGCTTACCCCAGGACCTCTGGAGGTTTCATTGATGACATGTGTCTAGGTAATCCGGTGACCTCAAGAAGATTCGAATCGTATACTTCATTTTAAAACTTCTGATTGTCTTTGATATAAGACTACTATTGGTTTACAGTAAATAGGATTTGAGCACAATGAAACTTCATATTAAAAAACTATCAATCAGCGACCTGACCCATTAAATGGGTAGGTAAGTAGAAAATTATTATTCCATAAGACTCTCAGAGGGACTAAATTGCGTGAATTGTTAGTATTGTGCATTAAAAATTACTGTAAGAATCAAACGTGAGGATGGGAAAGAGTTTTATTGCTATAAGTGCGATGACCCGCTACGTTGCATTCAATTCCTCGGTATGTCCATGGCCCAGCGGGCCATATATAAGCCACACGCACAACGCAGGTAAACTGAAGATGAGCATCCTCTATGGACCATATGTAAGCCGCACGCAAAGCGCAGACGAACAGACGAAGGATATTTATCCTCCAAGGACCATGAGTCGTATGCAGAATGCAGACGAGCTAACGAAGATGCCCATCCTCTATGGACCATATATGAGCGTACGTAGAACCAGGACAAACCGAGGAAGTGCATAGTAGCAGAGTTGCCGAGTCATCGCACTCACAAGCAGTATACTCATGAGGGAAGATAGATGATAAGGGGATATGGATAGCGTATAACTTACGCTTCGGCGAGAGCGAGCAGCAGGCCCGGGGGCGGCGGCAGAGGGGGCGGGGGCAGCGACGGCCACAGTAGCGGCGGCGGCGGGCCCGGGGGCGGCGTCAGCGGGGGCGGCGGGGGCGGCAGCAGGCACGGGGGGGGCGGCGTCAGCGGGCGCGGGGGCAGCGGCAGCCACAGTGGCTGCGGCGGCGGGGGGCGGGGGCGGCCTCAGCGGGGGCGGCGGGGGCGGCAGCAGGCACGGGGGGGGCGGCGTCAGCGGGTGCGGGGGCAGCGGCAGGCACGAGGTTGGGGGGGCGGGGTGTTGGGAGGCGCGGCGGCGGTTGGCGGCGGCGGGGGGAAGGAACCCGTTCTATATTTGTTAGTAAAGCATACATTAATGATTGCGATGATCACGTACAACCAAGGTGCCATCCTAGTATCATGTTAGCATATTCTTCAACCGACCATGGCCGATTTGCACTTACGGCACGAGCCAGCTGAACGAGGCCTTGAATGGCCATCACAGTGGGACAATTTCCCTTGAGATGCCCCCTTCTCAAACAGAAGTGGCAGGAGCGGGTCTCCTTCTATTTCCACATAATAAGTTAGATTGCAAAGACACAATCTTGCCCAAGGCCTCTTAGGTCCTTGGGCAAACAAGAATGCGACACCCATGTCAACATGGGCTAGGTACGTACGCCATGCACCCGGCCGCCGCGACCACCGCCGCGACCACCTCGACCTCCGCGGGCCATCATTCAATGGAAAAAAAAAAAAGGGGGGTGTATCAACGCAGTAACTGCAGCTTGAGCTTGTGGTTTTATTTGGTACAGAGAAACAGAAAAGGAGGAGAAAAGAAGAGGTGATGGAAGGGACGAAGGGAGCTTAAGTAGGCCAATACCTTTCTATCAAGCCTTAGGTTCCTATTGACTCCTGTTCACTTACTATTGCTCTTTGTTTCTTTGTTTGATCATTTCTCTATTATCCTCAATTCATATTGACTTACTACTGTTCTTTGTTTCTTTGTTTGATCATTTCTCTATTATCCTCAATTCATATTGACTTACTACTGTTCTTTGTTTCTTTGTTTGATCCTTTCTCTATTGATGATCTATTTAATTATTTTCACTTCATTTTGGTTTCTTTGTTTACTCATTTCTGTAGTATTGTCACGATCTATATCCATCACATGCTTTGTCACATGTCAAAGATTGTTCCAATATTTGCTTTGTTTGTTTGTTCTAAAGTGCTACTAAGCCTAATCGGGAAAGTGCTTCTATATTTACCTAGTCTTCGGCATAGACTTCAGCACAACCTACTCTAGCCTAGGCCCAACCCAAAATAGGTTTTAGGTTATTAGCTACAGTTTTACACCTTTACTAACTTAATGTAAAGATATACTATGTAAAGGTATACTGTTTTCAGGTGTACGGCCTGTCAACCGGGTAAGATACGATGGTAGGAGAGAGGAACAGATTGTACTGTCTTCAACGTGATAAGACTAACTCTTGTCAAAGAGAAACAGAATCTAGGGGAGTCCTATGTTATGTACTACTATACCCCACTTTGATTATATAGGGTCAGCAACGAATCGGTGGTACTCCACTCTCGTGGACCAGCCGATAGATAATGTTAAGCGACAATTCTGTTTCCATGTTGTAAGGATCTTTTATCTTGAGTCCCCGTTTGCGACCACCCCTGTCCCCGCGATGTCTGCGATGCTGTCCTCCGTCCTGTCCTCCGTCCTGTCCTCCGCGCTGCGCGCTGTGTTGTTCGTGCTGCCTCCCTCCTCGGTTCCTGCCGCGCTTCGCGAAGCGCTGGCAATTATCCTGTCCTGCGCCGTGTCTGCTGTCCTGCCCGCTGTCCTACCTGCCCTGATGCCCGTTTCAGTGTCCATTTCTAAGGCGGATGCGCTCGCCTTTCTTGCCGGCGCGAAAGATGTTATACTGGGGGTAGTGGAGGTTGTTGTGGCTATGATTACTCTGCTGGGGAAGGTTAATGAGGCGGTTGTTGTAGTTAAGGAGCTCGCTGACAATGCGGGAGAGACTCTCGCCGCGATTCAGCGAATCTTCCGAGGCCAATGGACCGAGTCTCCTGCTCGCCAATGGCTTGCTCAATCTTTTCCTACTGCTCTGCCTTCTCCTCAGTACTACCTCGTATCTATTAATAAAAGCTCTTCTACCCTAGCCCTAAAGTTTCTTATCTTAAATATTATTGACTTGTATATATTGTTAAGCGTAGTGGTATTGAATAGATGGAAGAGCTTGTCGATAAGGGATAGAATTATTATTACTATTTAAAGCTTTGGGTAATAAACTATCTGAAGAGGAGATAGATGCTGATTCGAAGAGTGTAAGGTAGTCAGTATATTCTTATATCCTGCTAGCGCATAAAGTTTAACCCCTATACGAATAGAACTTTATTATTACAATTAGTTCAATCTATGGTTTATACTATAGAGTGTGTATCTTATATTCTGATTTGATGTATGGAACTGTTTAGACTTCGGCAGAACCCATTTTGGGTCGGAGTGTCCGACCCAAAACCCAACCCAAAACCCAATAACCCAATAATAACCCATTTGAACCCATTTTTGCATAAAAATTCATAAAATTCATGAAATTCAAGTCTTGGCATTTTTAAATATACTTTTTTAATAGTATAAAATGCTTTTTATATAAATTTGTTTTTGTTTTGAAATTGAGTTACTATGCTAGATATATATATATTCAAATCTTTGAATTTCAACCATATAATTTTTTGGGTTGTTTTGTTTACACTATATTGGGGCCCCAATGGGTTACCCAATGGGTTTTGGGTTATGAGCTATAACCCAAAACCCATCGTTGGGTCGAAGCAATGGACCCAAAACCCATTTTGGGTTGGGTTGGGTTGAGTTGGGTTGGGTCCGGGTTAGAGTGGGTTGTGCCGAAGTCTAGAACTGTTAATAACTACTTTCTCCTAAACTGGGCGACCTGGCCGAGAGGGTGTCGCTATGCTAGACTCTTGACCCAATGATGATGTTGGAGTATGGCTTGGTGTATCTCTAAGACGAATTGGTTGTACTGGCCTTGACAGGCGCTCTGTATGTCGTGTATGCGATCTGATCGGTAAGGAAACAATTGGTCTAGACGTGACTCGAGGGGTGACGGGAGCTGGAGCTGATTGCCGTCGGCCCATGATATGCTGATTCTGCCGGCGAGCATGGTCTGCGGCGCGAATGGTGAATACCTGGTGATTCTTAGGTTTAAAGCGCTCGAGATCGGAGGGAGTCTCGAACAGTAGCCCGTTGATGAATCATACTCGGGATATCGCCACGTACGATAGGCCTGCTGAGAAGCCATGACGGCTGAGATCCAGTAGAACCTATAATAGAGGTGGTGAGCCTGCTGTTCCTCAACTTCCACTAGCTTACCAGTGTAATAGAGCGGTTTGTTGAAGACCGGGGGAAGCTGGTAGAAGTCGCCGGCGAGGATGATATTGAGCCCTCCAAATGGTACGTTCCGAGACTCAGGAAAGATCTGGCGGCATCGTTGGTCAATCCAGTATAGTTGGCGTAGACTGATCATTGACTTCTCGTCGACAACTAGATAGTAAGTCCCTCGGAATTGCTCTTAAAGCGTCCCTACCGCATTATCTGTCAGGGGGATATACGAACCATGGTTCTGGGTCGGAAGGCGGAACATCGAGTGTAAGGTCTCTCCGGTAATGAGGAAGGAGGCGACTCCTGTTGGTGCCGCCCTTCGTATCGGGTCTCGCTGTCGGTGCTAGCTTGCGAGGTCCTGTAGCGTCTTTGCTAGAAGCATATAGAAATATTACCTTCCTACCAGGAAGCGAAGGCAAGCCCTATCTAAAGGCACTATGCAAGACTGCGGAGATACGTGACCCGCTATGACTAGAATATCTCTTTTTAGTACCTCTCGACACCGTATTCGATGATAAATTGGCATGCATTAATCTAGCTATGCGTAGGTTTCACCAAATCATAAGAGTTATGAGTGCTGAAGTTATGTGATACCTGAATACTATAGTAGAGGTTAAGGAGAGAGTTACAAGGGTTAATCAGAAAGTTCAGGGTGCATAGGAGGGAATTGATTCAGAGAGTTTGTTGGAGTTCTAGAGCCGGTCTTCTTTGAAGACTATGTGATAGCCCCCTTCTTTAGAGTAGCCTGATAATGTCTTGGTTGCCTTCTCACAAAGCAGCCAGAACAGCATTGCTGTAGAAACCGCCCTGCGCGTTGACGGCGGCTCCCTGGTCCAAGAGCAGTTTGACAATCTCTTGATAGCTATTATACGAGGCGGCCTGGAGAGATAATCAAGAACGGTGGTACTAAGAACGGTCTTTCCGCATCTCACAAGCCCGTACAGCCATATATATCGACGCGACCCTAAATATTACGACCGAAAGACAGGGTCCACTAGAAGCTACGCGCCTATCCCCTTATAGTAGAGCGTCCTTACGTAGTTCGCGTTCGTAGATAGGTCCAGGGGATTAAGCCACCTTTTAATCTCATAAGAATAAAGGTCAGTCTTAATAGAATCGGTAGTAGCTTTCATTACAACCATCGTTCGCTACGCACTTTCGATCTATTTATTGACTTTCTATAGTTAGGATATATTCTAAGGTCAAGCATTATTTTATCTCGGGTATTTACTAGTACTTCGGACACCCGCAGCCGATATATTCGGATAGCTAGTACTAACCCTCTTCATCGTAACTTTCGCTAATTCCTTAATATTAACAATACTAGGCTATACATATCCCAAAAGTTCCTTTAAGTATACAGCGGCCACAGCTACTACATATTCTTACCAGCTTTTCTCTTTTCATAAGTCCGCATAGTCACAAATACCTCGAATAACAATATATATGAAGTCATTCATAAGCCCAGCTACCTCCATCTCCATGCACAACAAGTGCCCGCCATATACTTTATCGAGGGAGTCTCGAGACTTGGTATCCTTCACCACTTTATTCCCGGATACAATCAGCCTATGATGTAACCTCACTTCTCTTCGGGTCCGTGCTTCCTCTGCATTCTCTAGTAGCCGCCTACTCTCCTTATTTACGAGCCTAATAGCCTATAAAAGATATACAATCATTATAATAATCGCCTGCCAAAGGTTAGACAGAAAACTAGTCTTAGTCGAAGCCCGACCTTCCCTTTTCGATATCAACGAAGGGTCTTCCAAATGCTCGCACCTAGTATATCTCAGCGCTAGTCGCGGGAATCTCCGTTCCATATCGTCTAGGTACTCATTTATCTTCGATCCGAATATCTTATAGTTACTTTTTAGCTGATTCGATACATTGAGTAATACGTTCGGAGGTCGATTCAGCGAGCCTCTAGGGACAAACCGCCCTTCCCGCTCCTGCTTCCCCATATCCCATTGTACCACCCAGTAATAGTCCGCAATAGGTTGGCTCACCACCACATCACCCAGATTGACCTTCAACGGAATTCCACCGCCAATACCTACCATAAGTCCGAACCTGATCGACTAGAACGTATTTATCATAAGAGGTCGCGACGGTCGCCGCAGGGTTGGTTCCTATATTGGGTAAGCAGGCTATGACGACATTATAGCCGCATACTGAGCTAAGGGTATATACATTATGATCATTACGAGGGGTCGGGAGAGGTTCGTGCTCTTCATCTAGCATGGCTCTGGCGGCGGTCTGTTCTTTTGGAAGAGCACATACCCATCCGATGGTATAGGCATCGTGCGGTAGTCGCTTTCGGCATAGGGATGTTTCGGGATTATTCTCGCTTTGTACTGGTACTGAATGCTCTGGCTGAGATAAGGGGTTCGCGGCCATATTGGATACTGCCTACCCAAATAGTACTCAATATATTAACCAAACACTCTCTCTAGCGGGACCGGAGGTCTTGGCCCATCTACTCTAGAAGAGAGTCACGAAGTGAATAGTTAATAGAAATTTGGATGCGTTCAGTAGAATTAGCTTTATTTTTATATCAAAAAAAGGCTAATATGGTTCATAACAAGAATCTCAGTTGGACTCCTACGAGCTGGAAGAGGGGCATATCCTCACCATATGACTAGCGCGCTAAGCCAGAAAGATTATCTGCGGCTTTTTCCTCGCTCACACCGCTTCCTAAATGGTTTCGTATCGACAATCATACTCCCATATAGGGGCGGGTAGTGAGGGGCGTTCCCAGGAACGGGTCGACCCGACCTAAACAGCCAGATCGAAGAGAGCCCTATTACTATATGCAGCCAATATTTTCCAGACAAAACGTTTGAACCTCATCACTTAAAGAGGCCTCTCAGCAACTCAAATACACAATTTGAGAACAATCAGATCACAGTTGGTGATTAACATAGCTTAGGGATAATATATTAACTGTTTAACCGCCTTTTTCCGAGGTCCACAGTTTTCAGAGGCGACTTGAGAGAGGCCACCCAGCTCCCTAGAACCTGAAATCGCCAAGTCATGTACATTCCCTATGATCCAGCATGCCCCAGACCTTCGCCCCCAAATCATTTCATCTCCGTACTCACTAAGCAGACAGCAAGGGCGGCAGATGAATGTGGGACCACTTCTATTTGCCTCGTTTGCAGGATCAATGTTTTAGAAGCTGTTGAGACCATACAGGCTTGTTACGGAAGCTATTTTTAAGTTGTAATCTATAGCTGTATCAGAATACTGCCAAGAAACTGAGTCAGGGGTAGGGTAGCTTGAAATGGTATAGTGGGTTTCAAGAATAGGTTCGAGAAAGAATCTCTGCGTTCAAATGGTGAAACTGATTTCGATCCTCCCTGTACTAGACTTTCCAATCAGGTCAGAATGCTAAGTAAGGGTTCGCGGTTTCCAAACTACGGAATACCAGTGTCCAATCAGCCTTTCAGAAAACCACAACTTCGTCCATCCATTGAAATGCTCAAGACATCAGCATCGAGGCGTTTGTTGGATTCTGTCTGATGCTCGGACTAGCTGTATAAGATAAATTAAAACCACGTAAAAAGGCATAAAGAATGTTCTGGAGCCTCCCTGCACCTGCCCCTTGTTGTTTCGATTTCAAAAGCAATAGTGCTGAATGATTATAGTACCCATTGGAACTATGCCCTTCCACCATCCGGTCCAGGAGACGAGGCGGTTACCTCTGATGAAGTCTCTGAACTGAGCTTGAACCCATGTCCATACCGTTGTCTGAATTCTGTTGTTATTTCGCGCTCCACAGTGTCATCCTGACTTGGCGAAGGCTCATCTGCGTTCTTTTTCAAATTCGGCACTTCGGGTCCCAGGTGGCTTAAATTAAGAGTCACAATATCCCGCGATAGCTGCTGAATGGATTCATCGCTCATGTAGCCTCCCACCTGCCTCGTTCTCCAACCAGTCGCACGATTCTTTCCGTGGAGGACCTTTCCGTTGGCGGAAACCATGAACTGAAGAGCGTCACCCGAGCCATGATTTTCAATGACACTCACTTTTTCCTTCCAGTGATCGTCGGCTTTGGAGCAGATGTTCAAGCACTGCCGCGCGGTCTCCCACTCGTCGCGCAGCCTTTCCAGATCTCGAGACTCTTCCTCGGACGAGACGGCCTTCTTCGATTTTGCAAGCAGCCGTTCCATCACTTCCTGCATGTGCTTCTCCAGCTTGGCAGTTGTTGCAGCCAAGCTGCTTTTGCATTCCTCGAGTCCTTGGCTAGTTACACCTTCCGGCGAAGTACCTGCACCACTAGAGGCAGTCGAGGCGCCAAGTCGGTCCGAATCGATGCGGATATGTCTTATGTGATCAGAAAGCTGGGCACAGATCTTGAGGCCAGTTTAACAATTACTAGATCAGGACATATAAAGCGAGGAGGAGGGGTTTATCTTATTTGTCTGCGAGACCTATGGAGCGGAGGGGGACCTACCAAATGGCTTTAGTCCTCCGACCGAACTCCAGTTTCCCTTTCTTCCCTATGCTTAGAATTCTCGTTTAAATGTACTCCTAATCAAAGACTTGGCTAGTAACAATGTATATAATATGACCTAATAGGGTAATTTTGCATTAATTTTACACAAGGATGGGCAATGGGCATTAAATTTCAAAACATCGACGGGCCGTGGACACTTCCTAGTGCCTAGGTATAGACGGGCAATGTCGCAGTCTAGTTTGTAGTATAGGGTATAGAGTAGAATCTGTAATTGTAGTAACTGGGTGGTATACTAAGTATTAAATAATTGAATTAAATACTATTACAAACTGCCTACATAATGTATACTTTTATATATTTTTACTATGTAAACAGGGGTGTAGATAATTATTTAAAATTAGTAAGCTAATTTACTGAGTTACATGAGAGATATATATATGTGTGTGATGGGGTGCAGGCGTACTGACACACTTTTGCGATAGAACTGTATCAAGAAGATTTGAGAACAAAAACATGTGGACTAGCGGTGGATCGAACACCGGACTTCTCGCATGCAAAGCGAGCGCTCGTACCACTGAGCTACAAGCCCTATTGAACTAAGAAATAGATGGCTTTGAATGTAGATGTTAAGGGATACGGGAGGTTATAGATAAAAATACGAAAGGTGGCTTGGTTTAGTTTATTCGATATATAATGGGAATGAATATAAGAGATAAGGGACTGTCTAGATTATTTAGTAGATATTATTGGACTAGGTGTAACTGCGTAATGGGTTAACCATGGGAGAAAAGATCTGATGGATAACATGCAAGAATACTTTGTATTGTACATACAAGATAGGGAGAGGGGTCCTAATGAAGAAAGACCTTAGGACTCAAGTCTGCTAACCGTATATAGCTAGTGTTGACTAATCCTTATTTTTTTTTTTTTTTTTTACGAATGTGTGTATCTAAGGGATAGTGTAGGAGTCGTAGAACAAATCAGAAGATAAAATAAACATAAATATAAGGTTAACATTGGAACCTACCAGGTGGGAAGGCACATGGGCAGCCAGTTGCAACTGTCACGTATGGTGTGGCCGGTAGACTTCGGCACAACCCACTCTAATCCAGAGATCACATACCAGGAGATCACACAAGCAGTCAAATCATCACCACCAAACAAGGCACCGGGGGAGGACGGTATACCAAACTCGTTATGGCATAAATTGATTGAGATCCTGACGGTCCTCGACACTATCTCACGAATATATAACGTCTGCGTACAGCTCGGAACGAACCCCTCACACTTCCAGAAATCGATCACAGTGGTACTACGCAAAGCTGGTAAGAAATATTACCAGTTAGCAAAGTCATACCTTGGTGGGAGGAAGGGAATCTCTGTCGACTATACCGCTCAATCGATTATCGGCCGGGTACAAAGAGTATAGATAGGGGCATAGACTTCGGCACAAGCCACCCTAACCCGGACCCAACCCAAGATGGGTTTTGGGTCCATTGCTTCGACCTAACGATGGGAATTGTTACTGGGACCCCCCCTTTTTATTATTTGGAACCTCATGAAGGCTGTAGTTGATTGCCTAGCTCAAAGTGGATATTAGCTATCCCCTTGTCCAATTCTTTACTCCTTTCGGAGCCCTGCGACTAAGTAGTGGGCGTAGTGTACAATGCGACCTTTCGCGCAGACCTTTCCGCAAGTTCCCCCAACAAATATAAACGTTTCTAAGGTAATATCACTAATCACTATAGTATGTAGGGTAAGTTGGTGAAAAGGCCGAAAATGGTACAAAATTTCACGCTATGGTGACTATCTGGCTATTTCTCGGCTACTATAGTGGTAGCGGGGGGATGATGTCAAATACCAAGGTTGAATACGTGGATTTACATGGGATAATACCCAGAAAATCATGTAACCGCGTGTACGAGACATACGATACATTGTCATACAGGCATATTTCTGTCAGATGATTATAAAGGCAGTATGCTGATTTCTGCCAATTCTCCCTAATTCCGCTGTATATAGGCTTCTTGGCGCTCGGCTGTGAGCTCACTGCCAGGCTCTGATTCCTCCGCAAATGGTCATAGCTCGCGGAGTTGGAGAAGATAGACGCGGGGTTGGTGTCTTGGCTGTCTGGGCGCCAGGGGAATCCTAGTATAAAGGCCAATACCTCTTGAGACTCTTTATAAGATGAAATCTGGTTATATTTACTCAATTGCAGATTCACACTATGCCTACCTCCAAGCCGTCCAGTGTCATACATGTGGAGGATGCCTCCCCGAGAAAAATCTGGAGGCTGGCCCAAGTCTCGAGACGTATATGGAAAGTGGGTTGAGTCGCGATGACGCGTATTTCCTCGCCAACTTCACAGATGAAAAGAGGAACAAGTGCGTTCGGAAGGTTAGTTAGACCATGTGTCTGATATGAAATAACTCGGACATAACATGGGTGGGTGTAGATCGATTGGCGTCTCTGTCCCATGTTGGCGTTTCTCTACCTTGTTTGTTATATTGATAAGGCAAGTATTGGTAGGTGTCACTCCTGCTCATGGTCTCGCGTCAATATTGATTTTAACTCAAACACCCCATAGGAAATGCCAAGATTGAAGGCATGCTGTCGGATTTGAATATGTCAGGCACTCAATATAACGTTGCCCTGGGGATTTTCTTTGTCCCCTATGTACTATTCGGTATGACAGTGCCCTCGATACCATTATAGCTTAATATATTAACACAAGCTTGGTACTAGAGGTTCCTAGCAATATCCTACTCGCAAAATTCAAAAAGCCGTCACTTTATTTGTCGATTTTGATGCTTCTGTGGGGAATCATCGTGACCCTAACAGGGGTTGTCCAGAACTTTTCCGGACTTTGTGCGGTTCGCGTGCTCCTTGGTATTTTCGAGTAAGACTGCCGCTATATTGTGTTAGAATCTAATGCGAAAGCTTCTGTCTGACCTGTTTATAGATCAGGGTTCTTCCCAGGCGCCGTGTGGGTTATTACCCAGTGGTATGAGCCCCATGAAGTCCAAAGCAGGATAGCAATTTTCTATACTGCAAGCGCATTGGCCGGTGCATTCTCCGGGCTTCTGGCATTTGGCCTAGCTAAAATGCGCGGAATCGGTGGCTACAATGGCTGGAGATGGATCTTTATTATCGAAGGAGCTGTAACTGTGCTTCTCGCAGGATTATGCTATTTCTGCCTAGCGGATACCCCTGAGCTCTCTAGTAGATGGCTTGACCCTGAAGAGATCCGGTTTCTGGCGCTGCGTAAACAGGCCACGCGAGGACTTATTGTGGTGGACGAAAATCCTAACAAGTTTGACTGGAAAGAGCTCTTTAAAGTCCTTACCGACTGGCATCTCTACCTACAGGTCCTTAACTTCTGGTCCAACACTGTACCAAACTACGGTCTGAAATTCTCTATGCCCCAGATTATAAAGAATATGGGATATACCTCTGCGAACGCGCAGCTCCTCTCAATGCCCCCTACTTCGCCGGCGCGATATCTGCGTACGTCTTCAGTGTCATTGCAGACAAACTGCGATGGCGTATGCCAATCATTATAACTGGCCAGGCCTTGGTGATTATTGCGTTCTGCATCCTATACACTCTCGCCGATGATATCCAGAATAATATCCCAGTGTGCTATTTTGCAGTCGTCCTTGCCTGTATCGGCCTGTACCCGATTATTCCGGGTACCAATGCGTGGACATCCAACAATCTCGCAGGCGCGCGGAAGCAGGCCATGGGCATTGCGTTTATGATTAGCATTGGCAATTGCGGTGGGCTTGTGGGATCTTTTATCTACCTTGAGCGTGAGGCGCCCAAGTATCCCACTGGGTTTGGGAGTTCGTTTGCCTTTGCGGTGGCAGGCGTCTTGGCGAGTGCGGTTTTGGAATTGAGGTTCTGGTATATCAATAAGCGGAATACGAAGCTGAGCAGGGAGGAGATTCATGAGAGGTATACGGCCGAGGAGTTGCAGCTTCTGGGGGATCGGTCGCCGTTGTTTAGGTATACACTTTAAGTACAGTTAGCTCATACACTGCACAGTTGCTAGGAACGAATTCAAACTGCTCATTATGAGCTTTGATAAATTCTTCCCGAGGGTCCTCAAACGTCGATACCATCATATCTCGTGTCTAGGAAGCCGGGGGGCGGGGGGTGTGTCTGAACTCTGAACAGAATATTGTTGAATGGTTGCATGGACTCATTGCTTCGAACGATATTTGCGAGAATTTCCATGACGCTGTATATCATTTTGGCCGTAGATTAATCGAATGCCTTTTGCACATACGCGCTCTTCCTCAATTCAATTCCATAGGCAGAGAGGATAGAAGAAAGAGTTTTGTGGACTAAACTAAAACCCTCTTGATTCCCAGGTCTTCAGCGATAGCGCAGGCCAGTTGACCCCCTGCACCACCAAATGACGCGAGGTAATGCCTTGCAACATCACGACCCTTGGTTTCTGGTGTCGGTCAAACTTGGAGTCTATTGGGAGAAAACCAAACTCGAACGGTCTTATTTGGTGTTAGTCTGATGCCACTGAGAAGAAAAGGGTAATCCATGTACAAGGGACTCGGAGCTGCGTCTCTGGTAGAAACATAAGAGACCGAAGTGGCAGAAAATATAGACTCTTTCATCGTCATGGGAATGTCTGCTTTCGTAGATTTGGGCCTAGAATGTCGATTGGGGTTTGAACCCACGAACAAAACTGCCTCGCGCCAGCTGTGGTTGAACATGCAAGTCGGAATTAAGCAACCAGCATTTGGTAATCTCATACAAATCATAGCTCGCTCCCTTTACTTGTTTCAAATGAGGGATGGGCCAGAGAAACAGTAGTCTCTTTATCTTATGTCCCCCGACTTATCATTTCTTATTCAGATGTCCCTAATTGCAGATCTGCGACAGAGAAAGTCAGCGTAAATCAAATCTCAAAATTGATCGAGAAATAGGTTCTATCGATTTAGATGAAGCTCGAGCCATGGCGTTCAAACTTTCGTATCCTGTCGGATCATCTCCATGGACATCGAGGCAATGAGTGGGGCTGTAGGATTTGAGTTTGCGCTTGCCCATTATAGGAAACGGTCCCGCAATCACAGCCAATAATGTCTGATTCAAACAGTGCAAACACATCGCGAAATTTTGACCAACGTTCCTTGCCGACAGTGATTGCGAAGTTTACTGAATGGCTCGCTCTCCTCCCTGAAATACAATGGAGCCAGAAACAACAAATGTTCAAGCCCCAGAGGCCAGCGTTGCTGCGCCTGGCATGGAGGTCCCGAAACGCGACGCCGCAAATGACTCTGGCGCGACGGGCGTGGACGAGCCTCCAGCCAAAAAGGCACGATTGGATGAACCGTCCAAACCCGCCCCTGTAGATATGCGCGACAGGGGAATGGCACCCATTAAAGCAGAGTATGTCTGCCTCCTCCCCGAGGATCGCAAAATACTAATCTTCGTCATTCAGATATCGGATCCAAATCACACCGAAGCCTCGCCCCGCAGATGAGACTAGCCCTGACGATGCTGCCGAGGCAGCTCCTCGTGATGACCGTGATGGTGGAAAGAAGGACAAGGGGAAGAAGAAGAAGGGCCAGAATACCAATCGCAGTTATGGTACATCTAAAGATGCGAAGGGCCTTTGCAGCACGAGAATGTTTGCCAACGAGTTTGCCGCTGGAGAGTGTCAGTACGGCGACAAATGCCGATTTGAGCACGATTTGCGTGTTTATCTGAAAGACCATAAGCGCGAGGATCTTACAACCCTGAACAACATTTGCCCCGTCTACGAAGCGCTAGGAAGATGTTCTTCTGGCTGGAAATGTCGCATGGTTGGTTCACACTCAACTGAGAGAGAAACGGAAGATGGCAAGAAGGAGTTGATCTTGCTGGAGGACGCAGAGCGTATGGAGAAAGCTCGGCCTCGTGTGGCCAATGCAACACCCGATGGAATTGTCAACATTATTTCAAACCAAGACAAAATTGCGCTTACGAGAAAACGCGAGGAGACCCCTCGGGCTGATGCCTACACCACATGGGCCACCAAAGTGGCTGCAGAATTGGAGAAGGCGATCCACCAGCGAACCACCACCCGCGAGAAGGGCGAGCTTGTTGAACCAGATGAACAAGCGAAGATCGACATGCAGGAAAACCGTGCTCAGTTCCTTGAGCCTCCCTTCATGCCGTCAGAGAAACGTCGCATTTACTTTGGACCAGAGACACCCGTTCTGGCACCTCTCACGACCCAAGGAAACATGCCATTCCGAAGACTCTGTGGAGATCTGGGCGCACAGTTCACATACTCAGAGATGGCTATGAGTATGCCTTTGATTCAAGGCTCAAAGTCAGAATGGACCTTGTTGAAGGCGCACGAGTCGGAAATGGCACCGCCAACTGTCATTCCAGGTGACAATATAGTTCAGGGCTATGATAACTCCAAGGACTTCAAGTTCGGCGCACAAATTGCCGCTAACAAGCCTTGGCAAGCTCTCAAGGCCACTGAGGTGTTATCGAAATTTACACCCAACCTGCGTGTTATTGACTTGAACTGCGGTTGCCCCATTGAACTTGTATTCCGTGATGGAGCTGGCTCAGCTCTTCTTGATCATCACTCCAAATTGGAGAAGATGATTCGCGGCATGAACACTGTCTCGCAGGAGATTCCGATTACTGTCAAGATCCGCATGGGAACTAAGGACAACCAGCCTACTGCCCAGAAGCTGGTTGAGCGTATGGTTCTCGGTGGATACGAGTCAAGCGTTCTGGACCTTGGCCCCCGGGTGCCGCAGCTATTACCCTGCACGGACGTAGTAGACAGCAGCGCTACACCCGGCAGGCAGACTGGGGATACATCTCAGAATGTGCAGCCCTCATCAAGCGCCTGAACAAGAAGCAGGATGCACTCAGCGACACCATTCGTGAACCGGATGCCCGCCACATGCCCAATGGTGGCAAGACCTACTTCATTGGAAATGGCGATTGTTACTCGCATGCCGACTACGATGACCACGTAAATAATGCCGGTGTGGACTCTGTGATGGTGGCCCGTGGAGCTTTGATCAAGCCGTGGATCTTCGAGGAAATTCAGACCGGCCAATATTTGGACAAGTCCGCGACTGAGCGTCTGGCTTATATCGAAAAGTTCGCCAAGTACGGTCTACAGGCCTGGGGTTCTGATGAGCATGGCGTTGGAACAACCCGTCGCTTCCTGCTAGAATGGTTGAGCTTTGCCTATCGTTATGTCCCAATCGGGCTGTTGGAGTACCTTCCTCCCAACATTCAGGACCGACCCCCTGCTTGGCGCGGCCGGAATGAGTTGGAGACGCTAATGGGCAGTGGCAACTACAAAGACTGGATCAAGATAACGTAAGTACTATTTCGCCTCGGCCATTCTTTTACACGTTAACTAACCACCCATCGACATTACAGTGAAATGTTCCTGGGTCCTGCACCTGACACCTTCAAGTTCGAGCCCAAGCACAAGTCGAACTCCTATGAGGCTGAGGGCTAAAATCCGGGCTTGTCTATAAATCTCGCATATCCTAAAATTGTACATAGAATCATCACGAATGCATTGTCTAGATGTCTCAGTAAGGCGCTCAATTCTTTCCCTTGTTCGAACAAGGTATTGAAGGACCATTTCTGCCACTTCAAAGACGTAGTGCATCTAAAAAGAAAGCAATCGGTGAGATATTCTATGTGGCCACTATCCACCGGGGGCAAGCAACATGACTTGCGTACACATAAACACTTCGGAAAGTTTAATCAACCGTCAAGAGTTGCTCGTAGAAGCCACCAAAGCCGCGTGCCCGGTCATGAAGATGAATCTCCAAAATCCAGTGACGCTTGAACCCATCACGGCCCGACAGACCCATTGAATCATTATTTCCTTTGGCGATATAGAGGGAGATTCTATCCCGCGGAATACGTTCATGAGGGAACGAGCCAACGAGATGGCCCGCAATATCGGCGCCAAAATCCCAACCGTCTTGTTTCGCAACCTGGCAGGAAATATTGTATAGCTCGTCGCCCGACATATCTGGGTTCTCGCGATATTTTGCCTTGACTGTATTCCAGATGGGCTCAAGGGCATCTCGCAGCTTTTTCTTATTTGGATCATCACCCAGGACGAAAGTGCGCCCAAAGTCAGCCTCCCAGGCCTCAAAGACCGGCCCCAGGTCAACAACTAGGATATCATCAGGCTCAATGACACGATCCGGAGGGTTATCGCTGAATGGGCTCAAGGTGTTTGGTCCACTGCGGATGACTCGTTTGTGCCAGTGGGTCTTGATGCCATAGCGATCGAGTCCTAGTTGGTAGATTTCTGCATTTAGGGTCTTTTCGGTGATTCCTGGGCGGATCAAATCGCGTTCGATCTCCTCGAAGAGAGCAACGGCTTTTTCTTGTGCACTTAGAAGCTGTGATGCTCTTTCGATCTCTTCAGTGCTCAGGTTATCGTTCGCCATGTCTTTGAGGGGGAAAGCAGAATTTGGTGTGGTTTGTGACACTGTATCACAGATGACGCCTTTCTCGACTGCTGACAGCTCCCCAGGCTAACTTACATAGTAGCCGAAACTTCCCCGCTTGAGGGGAATCCTTTCCCGGTGACTCACCGAATACGATATACATAATTGCATATCACTCTGTTCTATTTGGCCGAGAAATATGCATGCAAATTTGGAGAAATGTTGACCAAATTATGCTGATGAATTACATTTCGAAGTTTAATCAGTGCAAGTTACATAGATTGTAGATCCCCGCTGTCATGACGACATATACTAGACTTTAGTCTTATACATAGCAAGAATGTTATTGAACATGTTGATAGAAACTGGAGTATCTAATTTAAATTCAAACCAAAACATCATATATGCAAGTCAAATCATCTCAGGAACGAACTCAATAGTCAATAGTACACAGATTCTAGAATCCTAATTAGGGCTGATGACAGCATCACGTGCGGAGCCTCCGAGGCCATGACGTCTTCCTCCGAACCTGAAAAACTTCCCCCATAAGACCACCTCGTCTCTTGATCTCCCCGACCTTCAATTGCTTCAACTATTTGGTCCAAATAATCTCTCTTGCTTTAGTTTTTCTGTGTTTGTGTCTGTCCACCACAGAATTGCTTCCTCTCTCATTTATTTACCTTTGCCCCCTAAGCTATCTTTCTGAGCTCTCGACACCCCACCCCTTTTGATTAGGCCAGAAAGTCGATTTCAAGTGTCGTTGGATCGATAATACACGACACGATGACTCTCTACTACTCCCTTGTAAGCTCGACAAGTTCTTTTACAAGTTACTTCTTGTGGTTCCGTTCCTCAGGAATCGCTGCAGCCTAGTGCCTGAAACTGCCCACCAAGCCCAAGCTGCCAACGTCATGTCTCCAGATCATGTCCCTGTTGATGAACTAACAAAATGCTCTCATATAGGTGTTCCTCCTTCTGGTGTTCGAGATGGTTGTATTCTTGGCCCTCGTCATACCTCTCCCCCACACCATCAAGCGCAAGCTGTTTGCTTTCATCTCGGAGAGCCCAATTATTGCCAAGCTGCAATATGGATTGAAGGTACATTATTTCCAATTCTGAATCCCAAAATTTTTGGCCAAACAGCTGACCTGGCCCCTCAGATCACATTCATTTTCATCCTCATTCTGTTCATCGACTCCGTCAACCGTGTGTACCGTGTGCAGCAGGAATTGTCTGCTTTCACTAAGGACGGCCCCGGCATGGGGTAAGTAGCCAATCCTTAAATATCACAGCAAAGCCTCTAACCACCGTCATCAACAGAGCTGCCCACCTCGGTACCGACCGCATGGAGGTTCAGGCCCGCAAGTTCTACTCGCAGCGCAACATGTATCTCTGTGGATTCACTCTGTTCCTCTCCCTGATCCTCAACCGCACCTATACCATGATTCTTGAGACCCTCCGCCTTGAGGACCGCGTTCGTCTCCTCGAGGGCGACAAGAAGGCCGGTGGAAAGGACTCTGCCCGTATCGCAGAGGCTGGCTCAGTCGGCGAGATCGGTCGTCTTAAGGAGATCATTGATGCCAAGGATCGGGATATTGAGACTCTCAAGAAGCAGTGCGAGGGTCTGACCCGCGAGTACCACAGCCTGGGTGACCAGATTTCCAACGAAAAGGGCGACAAGAACGAGAAGAAGGACAAGAAGGACCTGTAAAATGGTTGCATTGTTCGATCCCTCCACGCAGACTGTCAAAGCTCGGACTTTGCGCACATTTTCTACGTTTGCTTTGAATGGAGGGCCTCGTCCCCTGTCACGGGAGCTGGAGCCTTTTCGGCAACAAAATAACTCGACACATTCTGGATTAAGTAATGTGCATAACTACTCGTTCTCGATATATGGACTACTCTCATGTAGTGGGAAATGCGAGAATCGCTGTCGAACCTCTCGCTGCATCCCCTTCCATGTACTAGCAGATATCTTTTAGGATTTTTCGTTGGGATCCAGAGTGCTGATTCTACAACACATGTCATATTCAAATCAACTTTCCCGTTTCATATTAAATAGCCTGTTGGTTTCAGTTGCTTTATTGTGAACTGAGGACTAGGCCAGGAATCGTCATGCCTAGAGATCATAAGTTATTCGTAAATGTACATAATATATGAATCAGCTGATCACGGCTGGACAGCACAATTCAAAGGTTCAAACTAGGAATGTCCAAAAGCTAGGATATACGAGCTCCTCCTCAAAGATCCTTCGAACCTGTGCTAGCACAAACCGCTCAACCTTGCCAACATTCTTTAAAACCTGCTTCCCATCTTCCTTGCGACCAATCTCACTATCCACCCTGATCTCCTGCAATAACCCGCCCTGTCGCTTCAGATCTTTCTCCTTCTGATCGCCCCCAGACCTAGGCCGACCATCATCACTGGGATTTTGACTACCCTGGGACTGTTCCGATCCAAGCAGAGCATCTGCGTCCTCCGCAGAAAGGAAACAGAAATGCACTCGCTTGCGGATATACGCAACGACGGCAACCCCATCAAACGTGATGCCCGTGACGTTCAACTTCAATGGCAGGCCCACAAAGCTGGGCATTGGGTAGTCAAGCAGGATCTCTGCCGTCAGGGACATGCGCACGTCGCCAGCATACTTCGCATGGCACAGCACCTGGAAATCCTCTGGGCGGCGCTCTCGCATGCGCGGCGGGATAGGGAACGATTGATCCTCGGCCGCGGGATCGTTTGATATCTCTATTGAGGGTTGTGCGTCGGTGGGATCGCTGGTATGTGGATTTGACCCGCTGCTGCCGGTGTGGCCAAGGGAAGGATGGGAGGGGGGTGTGTTAGCGGTTGAGGGCCGGGACGCAGAGTTGGTGGTATCCAGGTCTGGCTCGGCGAAGTGATGTGCGCCAGTAGGGCGCGCTGCTTGGGACCTGGGTCCGGCACCCATACCCGAGTCCGACCATCCGCTCGCAAATGAAGTTCCACCTGCTACGGCAGCGAGGGGTGTCTGGGTGCCTGATAGACCACCCAGAGACCGCATGTGATATCCCAATGTCGACGTTCCGCCGGGAATTCCGGGTGTACTGGCGCGGGGCATGAAGTGCGGGTTGAGGTGGTCGCCTAGTGAGGATCGAAGCGCAGATGGCTGGAAACCTTCGCCCGGGTATGGATGGTGACTAAAATTATGAAGACTATGCGCGGTGGGATTGAAGGTCATGTCGTCTTCGTATGGAGATTCGTGGAGCTCGGACATGAGCTCCTCTGAGGCGACAGAGGTATCGGCATCCCCGTCGTCTTCCTCGTAGAAATCTGCGAACGGTTCACAGATGTCTTTTATCTCGAGATCCGGGGCGATGGTCCCGAAATCGAAGGAGTGGACCTGGACCGAGCGAATAAAGCGCGGTAAGGTGATCTCCTGGAATTTGTCGTGCACGAAAGACCGGATTCGCTCTGCCAGGGCTTCCCCGTCCGGGCCAGAAGTGGCAGCTGCCCAGTCGACTTCGATTGACATCACATATGCAACGTTATAGCTTTTAATGGTTTGATATAGGAGAGATCGGAGGTTGAGGAGTCCGTGACGGTATCACCACGTGATATACATGATGACATTCTGGCCAGTTGGCACATTCATCGATATCGACTACGGACTAATATGAAGCAATGTTCAACGAAGACCTGTGGATAGGACATTTCATTACGCGCCATGCGCCCGCTAATAACTTTGTGAGGCCATTTCATTCATAATACGTAAGCGCTTTCCATCATTTCCATCCGGTGACTCTGTCCGGTCTGATTTTCTCTTCGCTGATCGCGACCGTTTTGATATCGGTTGAATTCATGGTTCCAAATAAGATTTGCACGTCGAAGATCCTCATGAATAACTCTTAGACTTGCTCCCAGTGTCCGGCAGTCGTTCCCTTTCCAACGACTGTATAATCATAAGCGACGCATGTAAGTTTAAGTAGCGCACCGTATGACCCGCATGTTCCAAAAGGCGTGCAATCTTTGTCAAGGTTCTCGTCTAGTTGAACTTTCAATATATGCAGTAAATCCTCCGCATTGATAGGATGTTTGAGATCATCTTGATTTTGTCAATGGAGTGTCACATTCGGGCACCTATTGTCTAGAGCACCGCCAGTTTGTAGCCGGAGTAAACACTGCTGAGTGCAAAATTGCGCATCGTGGCGTTGTGACTGGCCACTTCTATCGTTTCTACCTTCTTGCCGAATAGATGGGGAGAATGTGACTTGACTGATGCGATCCTTTCGCCCTGCTTGGTTTGTATCGGAGCCTGGCGAGTTTGGCGACCCCGTACGGTGTCGTACATCTGATGGGGCACATCCGGTAGGTTGGAAACTTGTAGACGACCTTCTTCTATGGGGGGTTCAGATAGAGGCGAAGACGGTCGATAGTCCGAGTCAGACTCTGGTCCCATACCGTCAGGATTGAAGACATCCCACCTGGTCACCCCCAAGGTAATCTGAGGGGCAAATTACATACCCCACTTGTTCTGCTGGATTTAACCAGGAACAGCGCCAACAAAATGCAGATTGGCCAAGAAGAGAACTTTGTGTGGTCTGCGCCGCGTGGGGCGAACCCCCTGTGTCTGTTGCCAACCCTGGAGACAACTAACCATTAACAAACCAGCAAACCAGCAAATCCCAGGTCGTAGATATTACTCGATTCGGCACTTAAAATCAGCTGATATAAATTACATGCGGGACTAGTGCAACCCACGAGGTGTCTGTGCAGCCTATCGCCTACCTTGTACCTCGGAGACCGTAGCCGCGTCTAATTAGCATGCCCTACAACCTGCTGACCAGGTTTCACCCGGGAAGCCTCACAGGTCACGACCACGCACCAGTTCGTGCGCGATGTCCTCTGGCAGGACCTTTCGTTTTTGCAAGCCGGGCTTGATTTTTGTCCTACAGTCCTACAATCAAAGGACGGAACCGATTTCCACGCGCCTTTATCTTTATAACTCTAATGTGACTAGTTCCCGAGGGCATTCGTTTCTACAATCTAGTGTCCAATGGACACCATAGGATGCATGACTCGCGTATACATAACGTGGCCAAAGCCCATTCCCGCCAATAGTAAATTTCCGTATGTCCGACTTTTACCGACAGTAACGTCACATAGTCACATCCTCGCTAGACCGCTATGACAGCCTTGCCATTTATGTGTTCTCTCCAGGAGGCCAAGAGAAAGTCCTGCGGTGCTTTTAAAGGGCCGACATACCCCACTAATAGAAGGGGGGGACTCAGTAATTCCCAACATCCGGAGCACTTTAACTGTTTGAAGATTTTAATTGCGCCTACTTTACTACAAATGGATAAGCATGCACATGCGCCATACCCATTTGTTGGCCCCCATCTTGCACACACTTCTCCTTGCAAGATTAATTCAGGTATCCGGTATTGGTCTTATAATCCAATAAACTTTATTGCCACCAACAACGGAGATGAGCCGTATTGGTTGTGTTGGGTTTGTGAAAATGCGGTATGCCGAAGATCTTCTAGGTAGGTCAATCAGATTTAAACTTAGACGACCATGGATATGATACAGCACGAAGAGACTAGATCCCATCTGCTGTATTGTTAGCCTATATATTTGAACCCGCGAAAGCCGCCGGCAGAAACACATGCCTTAAGCTACTACTTGGTAAGTACCAAGACAGTGGAATCTAGTGGATTAACGAGGATCATGAGACTATTATCATAGCCCATGAAGTTCTACAAAGCTGGATATATTTGCCTCTTGATTGGTATCGTTGTTTTGTACTGGAATCCGCATGCATGCATCGGCTATTGAAATGAGGCCTCAATTGCGATATAAAAAGATATAAACATTTGCAAAAAGAAATCAGGAAATCATCATGGAGTGCGTATTAAAACTCAAATTCTGTGGTCTCTTGACTCGTCCATGAGACTGGATTGTCTAAGGAGAGGAAGATCCGAGCATGCGTAGATAGGCAGATCAACATAGAGAAACACCGGCAAATAACGACAGGAAAAGCACAAAAGATTCAAAACGAGAGTCCGAAATTCCAGACATAGAAAAGTGTCCACCCAAATTCCAGAACAACCGATGCGAGGGAACAAATTAGATTGCCCTCAAATAGCAGGTGTGATACAGTGTTATCTTCTTCTATCTTGAAGCAGACACAGACAAGGCGGGGAAGCCAACCACTCGATGACAGCATAGACGGCCCCAGCCCCCAGTCATTTAGTGCCTAGAGTATCTTGTTAGCCAAACCCTGTGTAGCGCTATCTGCTTCAAAATATGAAAAGATGTAACTCACATCAGAAGCCACTTTAACCACCGTGACGAGCGCAACGGACGCCGACTCGTTGACGAGGTTGCTCTTTAACACCCTTGCAGGCAGGAGTGTTTTGATTAGCACAGGGGACCACGCCCTCTTCTTGCTGCTTGCAACCGCAGGCGTATTCGAAGATGTAGATGGAGCACATATTGACGATTGAGCGAAGAGGTCAAGTTGCAGAGGATGTAGAAGCAGGTATCGTGAATTGAAGATCACTTGCGTTCGAAGGAAGTCTTAAGCTCTAGATATTGATTGATGTGATGAGAGGCAAGAAGGGGATCAATGCCCAGCTTTATAGTATTCCTTGACTACATCAAAAGAAATGAATTGACTGCGCAACACAATAGAAGAAAATGAAAATGAACACACCATCAACAGTCACAAAAACTGTTCGGTCCTTCCGTCTCTCACAAGCGCTGTAGCTCATACATCCAGATGCGCCATATGCAGGCAGTAACTCGGTGATCACTTGTTGCGCAGTCAAAGAGAAGGTGATGGAGGGCACAAAAATGGTGTACACATGCGCCATATCCAGGGCATATGCTTTTACCAACAGAAAACAGAGTTTATGGTAGGTGGGCCGTTAGAGTGTGGTGTGCCTCCGGGAAGAGTCACGATTATTGATATGGGGTTCGCCAACGGCAGGGGTTGGTCAAGGCGACCGATGCCCTAAGCATGACTACCGATGCAAACCCCAAATACCGCACATTGCAAGGAGCACTTGACATCACTCTAAAAGCGCTGCAGCCAGTGTTAGGGCTCATGTTCTGAGAACCAACATTGACCCCTCTCCAGATGGCCCCCCATAGGACCAATGCTGCGGCCGAAACGTGGATCAGGAACATAGTTTGCCCCATCTGACAAACCTCTATGATCCTGATACCCAACCCTAAAGGCATCGCTCATACTCTGGGAAAGGCACCTGCCACAGCTTTCGCAGGATGTGTGCGCATCACTATGGACGGCGCAGGATGTGTGACTAACTGAATAACGCCAGTGCGATTATGTTGACTGTTCTTGAATCCCGTATCTTAGGATATTCAATGTAATTCCAATGAGGACCCTGAGTCCCCGCATAGAATTCAGACAGTCTTGGCTCTAGACCTTCATGATGTGGTGCCGCAGAACTAGATAGGCAGACCATAGAAAGTAGCATCAGGAACCAACCGAAATTCAAGAAGGTGGCCTTCCAGACAAGACTCCACCCAAGTCAGTCTCCATATGGCAGGAGGTGACTTCATTGACTCTATTGCAATGCGCCTCGACTTGTGGATGTAAGCGAATAAGGCTCATTTCTATGGCGCAGTTGGTGATAGCCGCAAGTTCTGCGCGATTAAAATGCGAGAAACTGCATGGTGACAAGGCTTTTTCTTAAAAATAAGTTTGAAGTTAAGCGAGTAAAGGATAATAAGCCAAGAAAATTCAGATGTGCTGTGGTATAGTAGGGTCGGTGTTGGCCAAGTGCCGGGTGCGATATTAGCCAGGAGGCGTTCTTTGTCTGATCTAGTGCGATCGTGCTGCAGGGCCCAGGGGAAAAAAGAAATCAATGATAGCCTATCAATTGGTTCTAGAGCGCTAACCACTGGTGACAAGCACCAAGTTCCTCAGTCATGGCACAGTAGCGTTCATATGGGTTCGACTGAGGCTCTCCCATTGCTGAGGCGCTGGCCCACTTGGATATTAACTCCGAGCGAGTAAAGACGCACCAAACTAGGGGCGGCAAGGCAAGGCACAGCGACACAATCGACAGGTCGAGACCAGTCGCTGAGCAGTCTATTTTGCCGCTGTTGGTTTGAATTTTTTTTTCTAAAAAAAAATTATAGACAATGGAAAAAAAAATTCAATCGCGAATTATTCACATTAATGTTTGGACTTTATTGCATGAGAATTGTACCACGTGATAGACGTTCCCAAGGTTCAGTTTGAAGGTTAAATAAACTTGAAGAAGGAACCTTGGAAACAAAAACTTCTATTCCTAATTTTAATGCTAATGGCCCCCTATTTGTTTCGAAAAAACCCAGCAGATCAGTTTGAAACAATCTGCTTCTCACATGCTTATTGATGCCCCGGAGTGACAATTACCCGAGTCTGGACAAGTTCGGTTAACAAAATCTCGATTCTCAGATTCTCAGATTCTCAGATTCTGGGGAAAATTGGAATATGATGTCACTTTCGTGTTTTTCCCCCAAAAGGGTAGCGAAGTGTGCGCTATCGGGTCCACTGAGAGAAAGGCCGGGGAGATCAAAAATACCCCAGCATAACCAGTGGTCCTAGCGCCCACGCAGCGGTTAGAATGATTGGCGAAGAGAACTATCGACGAAACAACTCGGAATGTGCAAGGCTTTCCCACCCGAAATCATTATTAACACACACACTGCATAGGTGTGGATGCATACGGGAGCCTGTGAAAGCCATCAGTTTTCGTCTCTTAGCCCCTCATCCTGGCTGTTGATCTTCCGAGGTCCTTGAGTTTCGGCTGGCAACGGGTCTTTCTAGGCAAAGCATATTGCGCAATGACACAGGGCTTAATTTGCCAAGTTAACATATTTGCCATGGCTGCTGGGAATGACTGTCAGCCGCCCATGGGCGACTCTGGTGCGACCATGCCAGAGCCAAGAGAGGCAAAGTCGAAGCATTCAGAAAAAGAAAGGGTGATAGTCGGCCAATAGTGAACTCTTGGCTTTGATCCCCCTTCTTTCAGCCAAGACATGTGAAGCTCTCCAGCATGTTTGAGACTCTCCTTTATGGGTTTAATGGGCGATAATGGCGGGGAGTGGCTTGACTGCATGACCGCGTATCCACTGCTCCGTACCCCCGGCCCAGATATGATGTGCTGGATGCGTTGGATCGGCGTGATTCGGGCTTATCATTGATACAGCATGCCCCTCATTCTCCAGGGTCCCTCTTCGCTTATCTTGGCCTGGACTATATAAGTGAGGTCGAAAGTCCCTGAGATTTCCCACTTTCATCCAAAACAATCCATCTACAACTCAACTTTCTCTCAATACACCAAAGATCCCGTCTTTAACCGAGTTACTTCTTCCACACAAATCCTTCAAAAGCTTTCTCAGAATGTACACTTACACCCCCACCCACCGTTTCTTGGTTCTCTCTGCCGCTGAGTCTGGCCCCTACCACCCTGCCAACAAGTTCCTCGTCTTGTCTCCCATCGAATCTGGCCCGGATCCCCGCGCCTGGGAAGACCAGCCCCAGATTGAGACCAACTCAATTGAGGAAAGCCCTGTGTTGGCTCCTACCAGCCGTGCCCGCACCAATAGCTCTCTTTCTACCAACTCTTCAGTCTCCCTCAATGACCTTACCGCCACCCTTCCTAGTGGTTTCCTCTACCTTGGTCATGGCAAGAAGCAGAACTAGACGCTCTATCACTGGCCCTTCTAGTCACTTCGGTCTTCTTTTTTCATCCATATTTCACGATATACCACCATCACAGCAACTATTTGACCATTGAGCTCGCTATGTGTTTTATTTCCTTTTTTTTTCATTTCTTTTGCAATCTTCGTCAATTGAGCGACTCCAATTAGGAAGTTCGGGCACCCTGTCATGAGAACAGGGTAGGAAAATGGATAGGGGTGTTTTTTTTCGGCGCTTCCAAATTACCATATGCTTTTCATTCAAAATTTGTCTGCATTATTACGTCTTTCGCTTCTGGGAAGCATACGTATTGCCCCATTCGGCAAGCTAGCAATCAATAAGCAACACTTCAAACCATCTGCATGATTCCTTTCCACTCCACTTTTGCCACCAAATTATGCATTGCATAGCCCACCTGACCAAAATACAAGATTGTAGAGAAATCCCCATCCCGCCGGACGCGAGGGAGAAACCCCTAAATGCTCGCCAAGTGCTGCCAAGATGATGATTTTCCGCCAAGCCTTGTGTAATCTGATACTCCCGCCTTGGCCGGGAGGGCAGGGATTGACAGTTATCGCAGACTGTGTCCCACAACCTAGGCAACAGTGCCCATTGTACGTCGTGGATGTGTGTATTCGCTCAAGTAGCACCTATTTTCGGCCGTTTTGCAAATCCTGCCAAGCCTCCCTGTTACCAATCTTACTAAAACAGCTTATCAGTCCATAATTGTTTTGTTTTCTTTTTAATTCTCTCCTTGCACGTTGATTGCTTTATGGATCGGATTGGCTTGTTCATATCGCAAATCATTTCTTGGTGGTCCACAATTGCCAAATGGATATTCTACTCCATATGTTTCCCCGGTGAGACAGTCTCTCCGTTCCCCCTTTTACCCCTCATCAGCTTATTATTTACTTCCCCACACGTTTCTCGGTGAAGAAGACGGACCTATGATGCATTATTTGGCTTAGTTTGTCGATAGTTTCGGGCTATGTACGGAGTACTTTAAACCCCCCGTGTCTAATGAGATCCACTAATTGCAAGCACATGACAGTGTTGTGCAAAATGGACTCTGTAAAAAGAAGAATTAGCCGAGTCGGTTTTCGGATTCCGAGCTGCCCAGAATTATACCCTGTCCAGGTACTTAGGGCTTGGGCTAACACTAAGGTTCTCACCGGTTGATTGCTAATATCACTGGTTCTGTGAATGATAGGTAGATCTGTGTTACCATGTGCCCAGGTGGTTCGTTTATAGTAACTTTTTTCCCCCTCTAATATGCTTTGCCCGTGAGCCTCGTGGGGACTGCACGTATATACTCTATTTCGAATTTGTTTGAGCGCCGTCTTACTTCAATCATCAAGATATTACCCGTGCGTGTTATATGTGGTTTCAGACCGCTGATTCTTGGGAAAGTGGTAATGGTTGTGTTTCTCCGTCTGAAGTGTTTCAAGATATAGCCCGAGGACATTGTCTATGTTTTTTTATCTGCTTACCAACCTTACCCTTCTAAAATTAAGAGCAAATTCCTACTTGCCTTTACTTACCGCAATCTAGAGTCAATATCGCTATTGCTCTAATTCAATTCAAGCAGAGCATTGGCGTAAGCGAGTCTGACTTGTCCATCCACTCCGTGGTCCCGATATCCTCCTCGCAGACCCTTTCCCATCAAACACCTACGTACGTAGCTCGGTCTTTCAGGCACCATATCTGACTATGACTCAACCCTTGACCTCATCTTAATCGCAACCTCAGGTTGAGTTTGATCTCCACCAAAATACTCAACCCTCGAATGAGGCACATTCCAACATGGATAATCCTCCACCCCCAGATAAGGCTTCCACTCCCACTACACATTCCTTTGAAGAATATGCTACAAACAAATCACCCCACATGAACAGAAAAAGGGGCATGGTACAGGCCATACACACATGAAGGCCGATCCCTCACAATAAACCTCATTTGTATTCCTGTTTAGAAGAAATCAAATTCCCACGGAAGATATAACGCTGATCTTTCGTTACCAGTCTCCACATTCGGCGCAACGAGAGCGCCTATCTCAAAGCATACTTGTCCGTGGCACCAAGGCTTCCATTTTCCGGATACTCCAGAAACACCCTGTCAGCAGTAACACAGCCTGCACCACCTCGTGGATAAAAGAGTTGCCACTCGATAGAAGGGATGTGGTAATGGGATTCGTCTTTCATTCCCTGGTTCTTTTCAAGGAGGACTACTTTGTATCCACAATATCCGCTCTTCCTTTGTCTGTTATTTGCGCCCTGTCAGCTAGAAGATGAAAGAGGACCTTGGAAATAAACCCGAAAAAAGATGCATTGGGAATGTACCCAAGAACGAATCATAGAGACGATGCCAGTAGATGACTTCCATCTATATTACCTAGCGTGCTTCCATCTCTGAGTATCCCATCCAACTAATAGTGAAATTTAGAATCTTGCAAAGACCATATTGTATTCATAGATATCAAGTCATTTTATAATCCTAGGGCGACTCATCCTCCGGCAAAAAACCGCACTGTTGTGGTGGTCCTAAAATCTCATTGTACCCGTTACGCATATTCACCCGCTTACAATATTGTACAAAAGACCAGCAATATCTGTATGGGTCTCCTGTGCTTTAGCAATGCTATGAGATGGCCCTGCTTTAAATCTTCAGATGATAAACTACGCCGGTACGCCAAGTTCAATGAGAATCAATGGATATAGTAATGGCATACTTGCGAGAAAATGGCCAGAAGCCAATAACCTGCTGAGATACTGTAACATGGTATGTCAAGCAGTTTATGCTGAATGAAAGCTGTGCTTGGTCCGGGGCCGAGAAATCAAACGACATCATTGTGTCCGAGTCTACATATATTCCATAACAAGAAGTCCAGGAAGAATGACGCCCCCATTAGACTTGGTTCCTTTGGTATTACCGAAAGGTAGAGACGCATAAAATCCGGCGAAGCTCCATTACTGGTTAGATTTTTTAGTCCAATAGTATTCCTAGACGCTTTGTAAGAGTTCATATTCGTTGTTTATGAACCAAGCTCCCGTGAAAGGACTACGTTTTTGGGAGTAACCTTAAACTATATGCTTGCGTAGGGTGTTTTGGATGATTTGGCACCGGTATTGACAAGTTTGTCTAAGCTTAAGGCAATTACGATGTGCGGAGATTGTGAATGTATTAGACGAGAGAATTGAAATGGGCACATTATCGATCTTTACGCGTTTCTCATAACTAACCTTAAGGATGAGGGCCTCTCTGTAATGACGTAGTAGTAAAAGCTACATGGCAACCCAGGGAAATATATTTTATGTGCTTATCGATGACTATTAATCTAACTAGTTGGAACATTTTAAGATTAAATAATAATAGTATTTGTTAGCAACTAGGGTTCTACCTTGAAGACTGATATTTAGCTTGATCTAATCTCACAATCAACGAACATCGAGGATTTACTTATGTATTCCGAAGCGATTTAGAGCATATATTATATTGAATACATCATTGATTCCAAAATTTACTCTCATTTTCGCCGTATCGTGCATCTCAGCAAGCAAGATACTATTTTTGACTGCTATCTCTGGCGGAAGCAGTCTAGGCAAGCGGGTGGTGCTGTTGATATCAGAAGAGATCTAGGCGCGGAGTATATCTATCATATCAAGCTGAATCTGACTGCAGATCTATGCAACGCCGTAATCGTGACTTAGTAAAAGTGGTGCGGGGATATTATGATCCATGATACGGGCCGGTTTTCAGCCTATGATAATTCGCAGGGTTATCGAATGAGAGTCAAATGCAGGGAATGAGCCTCTATGCCTGTCAGAACACGGAGACACTATCCACATTCGACTGCGTAATGGGTAAGAAATCGAGACGAGGCTGTACACCTGCATCGTGCCATTGCGGGATGCATCATACAATATATAAATAAGGTGCCGACAACATCTCCCGGTATTCAGTATTGCAAGAAACGCGGCCTACATAGTCCATCGATAAAATGTAGGAGAAAAGATAGTTTAGGGAATGCATTTTACTTTCAATTACTTAGAAGATATACTACTCCATAGCTTATTTACCTCAATACATCGTGAATAAGTAAACTGGTGGGGCTCTAGTGAAGTCATCGGAGAACGACCTCGGGATGATACATGATGGTATGACCTCGGGATCTCCAGGGCTGACAACGTTGCTTATTACGCGGGGTGGCAATGCTGTTTAATAGCATCTCAGGGACCCCGAAGTAATCCCGAACGGATAGAACGGAAACTGTCAATCATATTACTGTACTCCGTATATGACATCCCTACATAGTAATGTTGTAGTTTCAACCGAGACTAAGAAACGGCCTAGCTTATAGTATTACACATGTTCTTTATACCCAACGGGCATAACGGTCGGACTCCGAGCCTCGGAAGTTTCATCTTGTCCGGAATACTACGCGGGTTTTCCGTTAATATACTATTATTATTATATTTTGGTATTATATGTCATATGTCATATATCATATATCATATATTATTATATTACCGAGGTACTTTATACAAAGTACATATATAATACTAATAATAGGCATTGTTCTATTTATTTGAAATGCCCTTTTGAAAAAGTCCCAAACTTGAGGAAAATGAAAGGCGGTGTAATGGAGAGGGGCGCTAGCGGGTGGAAGGCTGCCCAACTGCTTCTGCCGCGTTTCTAGCGCCAAAGCCAAGACCCCGTCATGCTCCGACTGAAACTTGAGAATCGCCACTCATTTCCAAGGTTGGAAGTTATAGTTTTGAAGTCAATTTCCCGATCAACGGCTCTTTGGACAATATAAGAGATCTTCCATATGAATAGGGGAGGTGTCTTACATTGTACTCCGTACGGATACGGAGTAGATATGCACTATATTATTGTAGCGCCAACACCAGCCCCCCGGTTATTGACACTTGTTCTTTAAAAGGCTATGTATGCAATGACGAAAGTGTTCAATGCGAAGGCAAACCCGCCACCCAGATCTCTTATCTGAGATTACCCCTTGCAGATGACCCCGGATTTTACAGGGTATCTGAGTTCAGCGCCTCGATCTATCTATGGCCGTATATCTATAGATCTACTGACGGTCACGATTCCCAGTGAAGATGTGTAGAAAGTGGAGAATGTTTCTTCACAATGAACTTAGAGAAAAGCTCAATAATATTGGTTGGGGAAACTGTTGCTAGCTGCTCCACTTACGGCGGTGATCGGGAGGCCGACACGGTAATAAATGAATATCATTCCACCTCGGATGGGGTATGTATTCAGTCAGTGTAGCTTATTGCGTAACTAAACAGAATACAGAATTCAGCTATGGCTGTTCAGAACAGCAGGAGATATTATCCCCGTTACTCCGTAACTTAAAATAAATATCACCATCATCGACTCCGGGCTAGTTATGTAGGTCAGTTACCCACCCGGGCAGTCAGGTAGTCCCCGGCCAATTAAACCAAATTAGTCATAAGATACAGTACACTAGCCGTTTCAGGTAATCTGGTACATTACCGATCATGACGTTCGCATCCTGCAAGCGGTGTGTGGAGGGAGGTTATGAACTATATTAACTACACTGCTATATACGCTTTCAGGTAATTCTGCTTGTTATTTTTCAATGACTTGACCGTGATAGTCCAAGATCTACAAATTAACCCATCAAGTTACATAGTACTATACTATTGAAATCTCCATGGATAATTACTCGGGATCAGCTCGGGGCCAAGATCCGCTAGGAAAACGATCACGTGGGTAAATACCGTAACAACGCTTATCCCAAACCGGAAGCGTTGCCATCTCATACCCCGTCTTCATGAGCCCTTGCCCCTGCTGTTTCTTGACTTATCATTATTCGATCGCAATATTATTCTCCCTGATCTGAACCCTTTCCTCCCAGTCTTCAGATTAACAAAATTTTATAAAAAAAAGAGGGAGCTGCACTCCTTCAAGTGACTCGACAACTTTCTGCCAAAGCGGGACATCATCCGAGGGTGGACTCCTGCGTGTGAACCCGCCCAAAAACCGCCATCCACTCAAAAGTCCACTCATCGAGGGGCACCGACTGTCTCAAAGTCGCATTCTTATTTTCTTCGGATTTTATCTGTGTGAGCTTCGCGCTTCAACGCGGGACTCGAAGAAACCCTGTAATCCATAAGCCCCTCGGGTTTGGCGTGACATCGCGCAAGACCGGACAGGGAACTAGGATATCGATTCGTCAAACCTCGACTTGGAATTCTCATCATTTTAAACACCAAAAATTAACACTAGCAGTTTGTCACCATGACGGGTGCCACACCTATTGATATTTCCACTCGGCAGACGACCTCGGTCTCGCCGCCGGGTCAACAGGCGTCTAATCTGACCTCGGCGCTGCAAAGAGCGGGCAACGGCGATCGTACAGGCAGCTTTTCACATCTTCCCGGGGGAGGACTCGGCGTGTTCAAGGCACCACCACCTCGTAAGGACTCGATCGGAGCAGCTACAGCACAATGGGGGAACGGGACGAAACCTATCTCAATGTCGGGATCTGCCCGCGACAAAGGTCGCCGTGAGTCGCTCGCAGGAAGTTTGGTGGGTGGTATGAGCTGGGGTGGTGTATCCGTTGGGAGTTGGATACGTGATGAGTGAGTGGCCTGTTCGGACCTAGAAGCCGCGGGGGGACCGCCCACCGTGTGTTGCTATTGTCGCACTGCATCAAGAGCTGACCAAGGAAAATTTCCGCAGTATCATAATGACCGGCACGTCACCATTTACCTTCCAGTCGCCATCTTTCCATTCCTCATCGTATCTCCCGAAGCTGGAAGCGAATTTCATGCGAGACTTTTCGTGCTGTGGTGTGACGTTACCGACGCTCCATGACCTATTACAACACTACGAAGAAGCCCATGCCACCAAGTCGCCCAATCAAGGCCACCGCCCAAGCCAGGGTGAGAATCGAGCTGCCTTGGCGGCTGCTGCAATCGCACAGCAACAGAACCAACAGCATGGCAGCCAAGGACGTGGCCTGCAGCCCGACCGGACCCTGGACATGCAGCGCAAATTGGGCCAGAATCCATCACCATTGCAGCACGCAGATCTAGACACAATCGATGACATGGAGTTGGACGACGCCCTGGGAGACGGAGACGGCTCAGCCTCGCAGATGTTCTCTTCTCAGCTGCATGAGGGCGGACAGGGTGGATATGGTAACTCCAACCAGCAGCAGTTAAATCTGGGTATGCTTCCAAGCCACCAAGGATTCAGCACACCCTCGCAACCTGGTACACCGATCGGATCTGGACGACCTCTTTCACTTCAGAACAATCCGACTGTCTCTTCTGTCAACACCCCAACTTTGATGGCCAACCCGCTTCAAAATTCGCAATTCCGAAATACGCCCGATTCATCCGGACCAGGGACCCCGGCCGAAATTGACGAAAGCATGATGGGTGGTTTCGGTGATCTCAGTATGCAAAATAACACCATGGGCCAAAACCAGAATCAGTTTGGCCGCTTCAATGGGAACAATAATGACATGGTCGATCTTTGCATCGATGAACCGGCTAAGCGGCTGTTCAGCCCCAGTGGCGGCATGGGTTCGCCCAACGCCCACTTTAAGCTCAGTGGAGCTCAATATGGCCCGAATAGCGATATTGCACGACGGATCCGCGAACAACAATTGCTCGCTGGGGTCCCCGACACCACCGTTATTCTTCCCAACGAAGAACCCAAGCCGTTCCGATGCCCCGTTATCGGCTGTGAGAAGGCATACAAGAACCAGAATGGGCTCAAATACCACAAAGCTGTAAGTTTGACCTGATACCCCCTCCGAAGTGTCTTATTTTTCTAACTGCTGCTTCTTTCATTACAGCATGGCCATAATAACCAGCAACTTCATGACAATGCCGATGGTACATTCTCGATCGTCAACCCAGAGACATCAGCGCCATACCCCGGCACGCTTGGCATGGAGAAGGAAAAACCCTACCGCTGCGAGGTGTGCGGCAAGCGCTACAAGAATCTGAACGGACTCAAGTACCATAAATCACACTCACCACCCTGCAACCCGGATTTCCAGCTTGGAGGTCGTAACCTCGCCCTCGGCGGTGGAGTCATGCAAGGGCAGAACATCAACGTTGCTGGAGCTGGCCTCCCTGGAATTGGCGAAGAAGGCCTTCTGTGAACCCATGAACAAATATGTCATTATGTCAATACATAATTCCCAGCTAATTGATGCGAACGATCTCGACGGCTTTCGGGGGTGAGAGCACTCCTGCACACACGATGTCATGATTTTGAATTGGGCCCGGTGACTTTGGAGTTATTGCTTTTCTTTTTTCTCTCTTCGAAAGTTGTTCCCTCTGGCTTATTGACTGGGCTTTGTGATGCCTTTTTGCTTTTCGTTCTGCTATCTGGTAGATCCTACCGGCATGATCGTTTTAACCCCCCACGCTTGATATCCCTCGCCGCTTCCAGATCCTATCTACTTGGCCTGGTAATAGAGCAATTCTTGAGCGATCAAGACCCCCCCTCTCAGCAAAGAGCTGTCTAGAAGAATCTGCTTGCACTTGCCTGCTTTTACTCTCTGTTCATCTTGTTTTGCTTCTTCATACGGCATTCGCGTGTTCCATGGGCGATAAACTAGGGGAATTGGATACCTCCCAAAATCCCCCCTCATACTGCTATTCATTTGCTTTTGCTGCGTTCTTGCAAGGACTGGCTTCGTGCCTTGTTTCCGTGTTCGCGTCCCTGTTCATTGCGTTCATGTTTTCGCTCATGTGCTTCTTTCAACGACGACAGTCGCTCACGCGCTCACCTGAAAATGCCGCCTTGAACACCAGGAACCGAACACCACCAAAAAGTTGGCGAAATGGGATTTGGTTGGGTTTTGACTGGAATCATGTGCGAGGTACGAAATTCTGGGGTTGGTTATTCTTAGACCTCTCCTCTTTCACACCCAGTCGGTGTTCGTTTTTTTCTTCTTCCCTGTGTCTCTACCTAGGGACAGGATAGGGACTGGATCTGGGATCTGGAAATCTTTAAAAAAAAAGTGCGGTTTCTCGGCGTCGGATCATTGTAGATATGGATTTTTTTTATACGAGTTGGCTCTTTTGGCCCAATGTCACTTATCTTCTTTTTCCCCTTGTCTTGCTATTCATTCGATTTTCTTGTCTTCATTTTCGGTTACGTCTGTTGCTGTAGATCCAGGTTCTGGACTTAGACCTAGTACATAGAAAAATTGGCTTTTTAGCAATTACTATTCAATTAATGGCGTTTTTGTTTAAAACCCTCTGAGCTGATGGCTGGAGATAACTCTTAGGACAGTGGAAGTTGTTCAGAATCATAGTTTCATTTGTGCTTATTTTGAAACTACTAAGATCGAATCTTTCAAGCTAGTACAAAACCAACCTCGGAAGGCATGGCATGAGCAAAGAGAAGCATGTAAAAAAGAAGCAGAAGCAGAACCCATCCTCACTTGTAAGCGCCGTGAGCCATTGGAAGCTCAAAATCAAAGAAAAGCGAAGCAAAGACCCGGTTGCTGACCATGTCGATATTTGGGTAGTGAGAATCATGAGAAATATTTCGCTTGCACAAACCGTTTCGAGGGCGTGAATGAAAAGACGTAGGGATTGGTTTTCGTTTGTGCCATGAGATAGAGCACAAGATGAGCAGAAAATTGTTACAGAACGAGGAAAAAAAAAGATGTCGTCAATGGAAATCGGAAGATGGGTTGAAAAAAACATAGAGTAATGGTGTCGGTCGTTTCGATTACCATTCGAATTCACCTTGACCCTTGTGGAAGACGTATCTAGTAAGGTTAGTATATGCAGAACATGGCAGACTGGAATTGACTTACTCTTTGCCACCAGTGGTCAGGATGCCATCCTTCAAGGTGCACTTCCACTTGTTCTTCACGCGCTGGACCTTGTCGTATGTGCAAAGCATAACCTGGCCCTCCGATTCATCTGCGTCATGGTCATCAGCAACGAGGTCATCTGGATCATCCAGGTCCGAGTTGATGGCGTCTTCGTCTTCCTCCTTGACATCTTCTTCTGCGCCATCAAACTGGCCAGTGACGCGAGGGGTAGATGAAGTTGACTCGGTGGTAGCGTTTTGGTTGAGGGGCGCGGTAAGAGCCACACGGCGAGCGACCTTGGCAGAGGACTCGTGCTCTTCCAAGGGACGAAGGAGACCTCCACCCTCATACTGAGACATGCGCTGCTTGAGATGCTCGCGCAGAAGTCGGTCACCTTCTCCATTCTCGGCAGCTGCTCTGCGGCGTGCTACCTCTGCCTTCCAGTCGGTCATCGGGTCACCTCCACCATCGGTCTGTCCAGGACCGATGTGCGGGTAGTTCTGTTCTTGTTTGATTGGTGGCATTTGTCCGTGAGCATTGGGGTGCATCTGATATCCTTGTCCAGCTTGGCCCTGGGCTTGCATTTGGTGGACGGAGTTCGCAGCTGCGGCGCCGTATTTCTGGTGAAGCGCATTTGCAGCACGGTCGCGAGCCGACTGAGGGTTGAGACCATGCGGGGGCATGGGTGTGGTCATGTGCGGCATTCCGGGTTGTTGGCCATTGGTTCCTGGCTCGGTCTTGATGCGAGGCCCGCCCATGGGGGGCATGGTGTGCGAGGGCGCAGCCTGAGGAATTGAAACAGGCGGGGGAACATATTGCTGCTGGGGTTGTTGTTGTTGTCGGGGGGCATTGGAGGGGACAGTAGCCGTGGGGAGGGGAACTGAGTGCTGCTGAGGAGGCTGAGGAGCAGGATCCCAGGGGAAATGAGCGACGTTCACAGAAGAAAGCTTATGTTGCCAGGTCTGTATAATAATTCCAAGGTCAGTATATACGTATCCAGGTTGTATGATATAATCAAGTATGATGAGACAGAATCTTGGCGGTCTAAAAGCGCCTAAGCGGGTAAGAGCGGCACATATAAAGGAAGACTCATAAGCCGGTGTTCCCCCATAAGCACCGCCTCCCGCACCACCTCGACCATCCCCGCTTTTGGGGAAACCTTCCACACCAGACTTTGACAACCCAAGACGGACAATATAGAGTAGGAAAATATCGTACTAACCTCACGCAGATCATGCAGGGTCTGCTGGTCGACACCGCTTTCCTCAAAGTCGACCTGGGAAGCATCACAGACCTCCTGGATGACCTTCTCGAAAACCGCACCCTATGAGACCATGAGTTAGCTCTCATCTCAGATCAAAGAAACTTCCCAACAGGAATCAGGATAACACAGTTATAATTGAGGAGTAAACACTCTATGCGAGCGACGACTGAGGATGAACAGGGTGGTTGTCGGAGAAGAAGCTGGGAACTTACCACTTGCTGGTTGGACATGATTGCTGAGCAAGAACGACTTGATGAGCTGGTGGATGAAGATGCGAAGGGTGCAAAGAGCAAGCAAGAGGGTGACCGGTGAAATGTACTGGGTAACGATAGCTTGGCTAGGGTGTAAAGTGCTCCGTCGCAACTATCAAGTTGCCGGAGTGCTGGTCGATCACGCCCACGAATGACGCAATATCAAGCAATTTATGAATACTACGTATTCACTCAGGTAGAAAGAAGAATAAAGGCCTTAAAAGACAAGTGACGCAAGTGCAAATCTCAGAGAAAAACGAGACGGTGAGTTTCGCGATGGGTTGGCGAAGGTGAAAGTGACGGCTCTGCGGTCGAAATCCCACTGTATCCTGGAGGCTTAGTCATCGCGCGGCCAACCCACATGGGGACTTTTTTAAGTAGAAAAGAAGTAAATCGAGGAAGCAGAGACAAGATACAAAGGAGAAAATGGATGGGCGAAATGAATTAAAGCAACCGTAAGAATGGCATTTGAACAATTTGTACAGCCAGCTTACGGGAAGTAGATACAAAGAACACCATCAAAACACCGAAATCATCACCAAAAAGAACCATTACACCGAAATTAATGTCCCAGCCCATCAATGCTTTCAATATCACCATGAACCAGGGTATCCAACGAAAAAAAGAAGAGGAAAAAAAGGTAATGTTGCAGACGTCTAGCGGATAGTCATAGACTTGGTCATCTGAGCCTTGCTTCCGACACCACCCTCACGAGCAGAGGAGGCACTGCTACCAGCCTTGCGCTCAAAGATCTTCCAGAACTTCAAGCTCTCATCAGCAGCAGTGGTGGCCAGCATCTGTCCATCAGGACTGATAGCACTGTGGAGGACACGGGTCTCGTGAGCAGGGATCTCAACGTTGCGAACCAGAGTCGGGTAACTCCAGATACTGAGAGAGTTGTCGGGGAAGCCGCTGGAGCTGACGATCTCGCGGTAGTGGTTGCTCCAACGCAGGGAAGTGACTTGAGAGCCAGTGTCAATGCTGTTTGTGCGAGCACCGGTGGTAGTGTTCCAAAAGTGAATGTGACGGTCGTAAGAGCCACCGCCAGTGGCAAGGAGATTGGATTGCCAAGGGCACCAGCTCAAGGCCTTGACGGCAGCACGGTGGTTGGTCTTGGTGAACTTGGGCGCACTCAGAGAGCGAGCATCCCAGATGTTGACGAGGTTGTCGTTTCCACCAGTGGCTAGCTGAGCGCCGTCAGCGCGCCATTCTAGACCGCAGACCTCAGAAGTGTGGGAGACAAGCTCAGCGATCTTGTGCTCTGCGATGCGAACATCGTGGTTGAAGACAAGGCCACTACGGGCTCCAGTGGACAGAGTGTGCTTATTCCAGCCCATAACACCAACGCGGGAGTCGTGGCCGTACATGCTGCGAAGCTTGGAACCTTCCTCAACATCCCAGATCTGGACCTCACCAGTTCCCAAACCAACACCAACGTAGGCACCATCACCGCTCCACTTCACGCTGCTCACGTAAGTGTCGGGCGAGGTTTCCAAAAGACAGTTGACGGAGCCAGACTCAGCAGACCAGACGTATACATTTCGCTCCAGACCGATGGCGACCTGGTTGCCAGAGCTCCAGTCGAGCAAATTGAGATAGTAATCATCCAAAAGACCTGGGGCATCCAAGACCCGCTCTGGTGCAGTCTGAACCCGGCGACGGAACTGAGCAGCTGTGGACTTGGCAGGGCGGAGGGGGCGGTTATATTGAGCACGGAGATCAATAGGCTTCGATGACTCGGGAGGGGGAGGCTTGAAAGCGAGGATGCGAGTGTTCATGTTTACCCCACAAGCTTCAGCCAGAGAAGATTTGTAGGCCACGGCGTCAGGAGCCGGGCGTGTATAGGTAGGAGGCTCGTTGTCATCCAGACCCAAGTTCTCCAAAGCAGCAGTAAGGTCGTCATCTGATCCACGTGCACCAATGTCAAAAGCGCTGGCCGCTGAGGCGAGGACTGACGATCCGTCGGTACTACCACTCTTAGGGCGTTGTTTCTCTTCCGGCTTTGCTGCCCCGCTAGTGGCTAGACCCTCACTTGCGCTCCGGTTGGGAATAAAACGGTCCCCAGCGTTATGAGGAATGCGCACAGTTGTCTTGCCAGCACGAGCGCGGGTAGGAATCTCCCGGCGGACGTGCTCCTTGGAAGGAGTGTTGGCTGTTGTGGCACTTGTACCAGTCAAAGTCCAGTCCGAGACACCGAGCTCCAAGTGCTTGGGTGACTTGCGGGTGCGGGTGCTGGCAATGTTCGACTTGTTTGACTTGGGAGAGTCACGGTGGGTTGTGCGGGCTGCTTTCGAGATGGACTTGGCGAAGTGGGCGGAGAGGTTTCCACCGTATACTGACTTGGCTTGATTGCGGCCAGCATCAGACTGGCGAGGAGGGGTGAAGGGTGACGAGTGGCCGCTTGCGCGGGGGTTTGGCGAAGGGCTCAGAGGCATACGGCCTCCAGCAGTCTTGGAGGAGAAGAGTCCATGGTGACTCTTCACCGGAGTCGATGCAGTAACAGAAGCCATAGTAATATATGATCAAAGTAGATGTAATGGGACCAACCCCAATAGAAGATGCAATACGAATCGATGCAAAGGTTAATGTGAGATCAACCAACAGAAAAGTATGCAGACAATTGAGGATAGTGAGATTGAGGTATGAAGGAAAGGAAAAGGAGCTCAGGAGAAAATCGAATAAATAGAAGGTAGGTACTATACTCGTTGCTGAAAAGTATGAGGCTCTCCCCATAGCAACGGTTACCTGAGCTACATCGCGCACTAATCCATATTGGGACTAACGTTGACATACCGCGCTTGCCTTCTTTAGTCAAAATTGTCTTGGCATTTATTTCATGACAATTGCCTGATACGTTGAGGCAAGCACAAAGAACCTGAAAGCCTATACAAAAAAATATCTTCCATAGGATCTTAGAGAAGAAAATGTCATGACCAATTCTGTCAGTTGCGGATATAATTCAAGGCCCCCTTTTTTGCCACTGGGATGGCGCATCCATCTCCTCTCTTGCAACCCCCACCACGTTCCTCTCAGTTCCACCGAGACCCACCACAACTTCTCCCTGTCTGGCCGGGATCTTTGAGGGTCTCTAACCCGATATCCTGTTGTACTTCCTCTATAGCCATGCAGGACGCCTTTCTGATGCCCGCCAGTCAGACTGGCGGTCGCCGGACCAGTGCGGACTATCGACCCGGCATAAAAAAGGCACAAGGCCATGTCCCTGCGTGCCTGGTCAATGCCTCGGTGACGTACTGCAGCAATGATCGCATTTATGCATTCGGGGGGTTTGACCAGTTTACTGATGAAGGTTCACATACTCCTTAACCGATAATCTCTAAAATAGCACTAATGATTTTTTTTTAGTTTATAACCACGTGCTTAGGCTGGACTTGGAGACTCTCCGTTGGGAGCTCGTGGACAACTATGGCGATATCCCCGGAGTTCGCATGGGTAACGATTCTCTCTTCTCATTCGTCCATGTTTAATGATAGACACTCTAACTAAAATTTTTATTTTTGATAGGACACACGGCGACATTATACCAAGGGGATAAATTGATTGTGTTTGGAGGCGAAAATGAACATCGTGAATACCTTTCTGACGTCGTCATCCTCGATCTCAATACCTTCACCTGGGCACTTCCCGAAATTCGCGGGTCGATCCCTCGCGGACGAGCCCGCCATGCTGCTGTCATTCATGAAGATAAGCTTTTTATTGTGGGTGGAGTGGCAGGCGTAGGAGGCGTGACAGGGGAGAAGAATGTGATTTTGGATGATTTGACCTACTTGGATCTACAAACATGGACCTGGTCTCGCACATGGAGCTTCACTGCTCGCTTTGACCATACAGCTTGGGTTTGGGGAACCCGGCTCTGGATATTTGGTGGGTTGGGCCCAAACATGGAACGGACGACTGATATCTGGTGGCTCGACCTTAAGGGATCTCCATCGCTTGCCGGAAATACCACTCCCCAAGGTAGAGTCAACTCCCTGGGCATCAATCTTTCTGCGGCTCATCTTCCAGACTCCATCTCTAGCAGCCCTCATCAAATGTCTCCCCGCTCCGGAATATACGCCGCCAATTCAGGCAGTGTGCAGGTACGCAATTTGGGCCGACGGAAGCCAGTTGCGCCTGGTGCCATATCTTGTCTTAGGTTTGATTCTGGTCCTCATGTTCCCTCCCTCTTTTCTGGTACTCATTTTCATTCATTTGCCTCTGGTGTCCTGCTCGACTTAATCACACCCTCGGAGACCGTACGGTCGCATGATTGTAACCTGTCGGCTCTGGACCTGAACTCGCTACGCTGGCAACGGCTGGCTGATGGCCAAGAGATCTTCCGGCCTGGCTATCGATGGCACTACTGCACTGTCAATGACGCGGGGACCAAAGCATGGCTCTTGGGCTGTAGTCTTGATGTCGCGAATGTACCGGGAGGTAGCGACGAGAATCATATGAGTGAAGTCTTGACTATCGACCTGGAAAAGTATGGTTTGCTAGGTAACGGCCTGTCGGCAGAACCTCCTGAACAAGGTGCACCTTGGCCGTCTGATCAAATTGGCTCTCAGGTTTCCGGGCTTGGAACCGATCTAGCCGCTGTTTTTGACAACCCCCCTGAATCTGGGAGTGGCACGGACTTTGTTATCACTGCTATTCGTGATGACCACGACGGGTCCGTTTCGGAAGATATGGACGATACACCGTCCGTTTCCCCAACCCAGGCCCAGCCGACCTTTGTGGAACAGAACCCCTGGACTTCGGAGCCCATCCATGTCCACCGTATCATTCTCCAGCTCAGGTGGCCACATTTCAAGCGCTTGTACTCCGCTCAGATGGCTGAGTACCACACTAAGCGGATGCACATTCCCGAGCCTTATTCTGTCGTGCGCGCGTTTCTCTATTATCTATACACAGACAGTATCGCCGGTCATCCAGATTATTGCTCGAGTGTTATTGACGTGGCGGGTATGCTTGTGATGGCTAATCTTTATGACATGCCGAAGCTTCGCCTCCTGTGTGTCAATAGATTAGGCCAAGAGCTTGATGTAGACAACGCGGCCATTGTTTGGGAGCGTGCGGGGCGGACCAATGAGCACTGGCTGATGCGCCGAGCAGCAAAATTTTGCATGACTTACTGGGGTCGCGTGGTGCGGACAGACGGTTTCAAATCCCTCAGCCACCAGAGTTTGATTCAACTCTGCGAGGTAGTGGATACAGAAGGTCGCGTTTTCGCAGGGCCTGAACTGGAGATGGTCACATTCGGCGCAGATGGCCTAGGTGACCGAGACAAATGCTCTCGAACGCGGCTGGGATCTACTGCAGACGAGATGTCCGAGGCTGAGGCGGACGACGAAGGAATGGAGATCTCATGAATTGCATGAGTTGCACGAATGGGGCACGCATTATATTCCGGAGTTCTTGGCGGAATCCTTTTTTATTAGGTTGTATTGTATTTGCATCTACGGATTCATATAACAAGTTTTTGGAATATACACCTTTTTCAATATGACCGGGCCGTTCAGCCGCTCCAGGGCTGGCGCTGAGCTCATTCGTCACGAGATGTGGAGCCTCTCGACGTTCTTGACGCGGAGTCGACTCCGGATCGCGGAGGTCATTCCTGTCACGATAAGGAAGCTCTCCATAGTTTCTTACGGCGTTTCAAACAAAATAAAAATGGAAACTTGAAATTACATAAATATCGATGGGCGCTCAAATTCGAAACAATCTGGTTAGCACACGGTTTCAACTGCTATACCTTTGACATTCACTCCACCATGGGATCCACCGAGCAATCCAGTCTTCCTTCGGATTTCCTCTGGGGCTTTGCAACTGCCGCATACCAGATCGAGGGAGGAGTTAATGAAGATGGCCGCGCCCCGTCGATCTGGGATACATTCTGTAAGATCCCTGGCAAGATTGCCGGTGCCGGAACTGGAGATGTAGCTTGCGACTCGTATCACCGCACACATGAGGATATCGCGTTGTTGAAAGAATGCGGTGCTCAGGCATACCGGTTTTCCCTGTCATGGTTCGTGTCTTTCTGTCTCCAGCTTCGAGCTTCAATCTTTAGATCGTCTGTTAACTCTAACTTGTCTAAACATGTAGGTCTCGCATTATCCCCCTCGGCGGGCGGAACGATCCAATCAACAAGAAAGGCATACAGTTTTACCAGAAGTTCGTGGATGACCTGATTGATGCGGGTATTACGCCCATGATTACCCTCTTCCACTGGGATCTTCCGGATGAGCTCGATAAGCGCTACGGTGGACCTCTCAACAAGGAGGAGTTCGTTGCTGACTTCGCACACTATGCTCGTGTGGTGTTCGAGGCCTTTGGATCCAAGGTCAAGTACTGGATTACCTTCAATGAACCCTGGTGCATTAGTGTCCTCGGATATAACAATGGTTCCTTCGCTCCAGGCCACACGAGTGATCGCACTAAGAGCGCGGTGGGAGATAGCTCGACGGAGCCGTGGATTGTCAGCCACAGCTTGCTAGTTGCTCACGGAGCTGCAGTGAAGATTTACCGCGAAGAATTTAAAGAACGCGACGGTGGCGAAATTGGCATTACGCTTAACGGTATGGCCTCATCCCCACACGTATGCAGAACCTTTATTAATGAAACCATAAAATAGGTGACTGGGCTGAGCCCTGGGACTCTGAGAACCCAGCCGATGTGGAAGCCTGCGACCGCAAGATCGAGTTCGCCATCTCATGGTTCGCCGACCCAATCTACCATGGCAAATACCCAGACAGTATGATCAAGCAACTCGGCGACCGCCTGCCAACCTGGTCACCAGAGGACATTGCCCTTGTCCAAGGTAGCAATGACTTCTACGGGATGAACCACTACTGCGCGAACTTCATCCGCGCCAAGACTGGAGAACCGGATATCAACGATGTCGCGGGTAACCTGGATATCCTGCTGGAAGACAAGAATGGCGTGAGTGTCGGACCTATCACACAATCACCCTGGTTACAACCATCTGCTATCGGATTCCGGAAACTGCTCAAGTGGCTCAGTGAGCGGTACGGCTATCCTAAGATCTATGTCACCGAGAATGGAACTAGTGTCTTGGGCGAGAACGATATGCCGCTTGAGGAGTTGCTCAACGATGAGTTCCGTGTGCAGTATTTCCGGGATTACATCGGCGCTGCAGCTGATGCATATACCCATGACGGTGTTAATGTGCGGGCTTACATGGCTTGGAGTCTTATGGAGTATGTTTGGACCTTGTTTCCCTGATAATTTTGGTAGAATCACTAACTAACTTGTTTACCTACAGCAACTTCGAATGGGCTGAGGGCTACGAGACCCGCTTCGGTGTTACCTTTGTTGACTATGAGAACGACCAGAAGAGAATTCCAAAGAAGAGCGCCAAGGAGATTAGCCAGATCTTTGATCGGTTGATCGAGAAGGCCTGAGATAGACGCGGCGATGATTGATCTTTATGCTGGTAGACTCCGGTGACTGCCATGATACCTGGATCCTATACGAAGGTTTTGAATGCACATGATATTTGATTTTCTAGTTCCGCTGCGGGCTGTATAGTTCAGTACATAACATAGCAGAACCTGCGGGGTTGTAAAAAATACGGATGGAGGTAAGAATATGTTTAAAGTGATTATCATAAAAGACGCTAACTACAAGGCCGCATAAGTGGCTGACTATTTTTGTGATCTATGATGAAAGGGGAGAAAAGAGGCAACAAGCTCTGTATAAATTCCAAACTAGAAAACTCTCGAATGGACTAAGTGTTCTTCTGATGTCACAAATATATATCGAAATATAATAATATCAACATGGTCTTCTAGCAACAACCACAGTCTCATATGGTGTTAGTCCGATATGATCTGGAAAACTCAGCTCAGAGAATGGAGATTGACAGAAACGCGGCTCATAATCTGGCCAATCGACTCGAGGCCCGAGCCAGACAATGAAATCAACATTGTGATCACCATAGGTATCAATGTATTTAGTGATAAGTTTTGGATCGCGTGGGTAGACAAACATCCACGCTGCAGCTTGTTGGGCGGCAGACCAAAGGCCCCAACCTCCGCCAACGATATTCATATCTTCTTCGGCGATGTACCGATTAATGGTTGAATCCACCTCAACGCCCTCCACTGAGACATTTTTGTCGTAATGCACAATGAGACCTTCGAGGAGGCCAGATCCGCTGCCGATTGAGATGGTGAATGCAGGCTTTTTTGGGAGGATCGAAGTAAGGTAGGCGACCAGAGTGCTGGAGATGGCCAAGCAGCAGTCTGGAAATCTTTTGGGCTCTGGCAAAAGCTGCTTGGAGATTTGGGATATATTCATGCTGTTCTTGATGAGTAAATTATAGCCCTACGCGAATGGAGAGAATATCTCCTTCGGAGGCGGATTTACTTAGCTCCCGGGTATCAGAATTCGCATGAGGTATGTAGTTTCCAATTCACATTGAGGTCTAGGTAAAGCTTGAACATATGTAGCCTAGATATCGAAAGGATACGTTCGAAGTATCAAGAACTTTCAATGAAAAAGTGAATCCCCAGGCAGATATAAATCCCCCAGGCAGACTTTGTGTCCTTAGGCACCAATGTTACTGTTTTGGGAAGTATGGTGAAGAATTGCTTGTTTGTGACTTTTAAATTTCACAATCGATTGGTTTCAGTTTATATCCAATATGGTGGAAACTCGGTGAAAAATTCCAGGGGTCGAATAGGAGTGGCAGACTTTATGCCAATCTGTGAACAGGGTTGGGACTCTACATTTACATACCACAAGAAACTACCTAGCTTTGAACAAATTGAACTATTGGGTATGGACTGTAGATAATAGATTTATTTAGAAGAAATCAATTATCGAAGAACAAACATGCGAGGCAGATTGAACTGAATGAATCTACGAGGAAGCATATCAGGAAAAGAAGTCCATAGATAGATGGATGCTATTACAAGCCAGGTCTTTGAAGAAAGAATACTCAATTCAAATAGAGGTGAGGAAGTCATACTAAAGGTGAAGGCATAACCCGAAGGATATTGTATTGCAAAGAATGCAAAGAATACAGATCCCTATTTGTATGAATACGCGAGAAGCCAGCGACAAACAAGCATACAATCTCAACGTGCATATAGCGGTGTGCTACTCTGTATTTATTCAAGTTCTCGTAGGTATGTATGTATCGAGAATCGTGGTGTGCGCTATTTCTGCGGTAATGCGAAGCACGCCCGCACGATGACATGGGGCTCTGTGCCCTTCAGTCTTATATCACGGTAACCATATGGCGGTTTAAATTTCCAGAGTAGAATACCTCTTACTCTTAAATAGCTATTGGCCATTACCCAGCTGTATTTCAAAGTAATTCTTATATTAAATCAAAAGCGCGAGGCTAAGCTCAAAGCGCATACCTAAAGTGCTTGGACTCCATATCCGTCAAATCATTAAAGCCATCCAAAATACCCTGAGAGGTAACATCCTCCGGTGTTTCTTGACTATCAGCCGCAAGCATTGCAGCATCCCTCCTTCCATTCTCCCATTTCATTGAGATATACGCTGCACATGCTAGAACAATGATACCCGCATAACAAATGAGCAGGCCCAGCAGACCCGAGTAATAGCGCGGGGCTTCGTGAGCGAAGAAGATATTCGCTCCGGCAACATTACCAGCCGCATAGAGCGAGAACCAGAGACCGTTAGCGACAGCACGCTTAGTGTGGCCGGCAACATTGGTGGCAAGTAAATTCCACGAGATAATGACGGGAGCACCAATGAGATACTGCAGCCAGGTGCATCCGACCAAAGTCCAAGGATGCTCTAGGCTGGTGAAGCGGATACCCAGAAGACCACCGAATGGGATCAGACAGACGACTGCGAGAACGATGCAGCGCGTATCTTTAACGTATGTAGCAATGATACCGCAAATTGGGACAATCACCGCTTCGAACGCACCGGTGGGTAGTTGGAGGAGTGTAGCGTTGATCCCGCTGAAGCCAAAGCCTTTAATCAGGGCTGATGCGAAGTTCGATGAGCCACCATTGATCACACCACAGGCGATACCGACTCCCGCGCAGCAGAGGACTCTGAAATCGTAGAGAATCTCCAGTGCCTGGCGCGGTTTGATGTCTCGGGTCTTTACACCGATCATGTTTTCAGCGACACGCTGCACGGCAACCACGCGCTGGCGGTGGGTCAGGAAACGGGCAGAACTGGGTGAATCGGGCATGACCCAGAGGAAGATACAGGCGCAGAGGAAGTTGAGTAGTCCGATAGTTAAGAAAATCAACTGCCAGCTGCGGAGCACGGTGTTGTGTGAATGGCCGAGGCCGAATCCTAGTAGTGCTCCTACCATCGTGGCCATGCCATTTGCGCTAAGCCAGACAGCCATGCGCAACGGTTGTTCGGAGCGCTTGTAGAACATTGAGGTAAGGTTCATCACTAGATAGAACAAATCATGTTAGTGTTTTTATGTATTTGGTTTGTGCTGCGGGCTACTCACTGCACGGACTGACTCCGGCTTCTGCCATGCCCAGGAGGAATCTCAATACCAGAATTCCTGGGTAGTTCTTCGCTCCAACATGTGCGACAACAAGCACACTCCAGACCAGAAGCATACCGCCCATATATTTTGCGATTGGCAATCGCTGGATTAAGAGGTTGGCTGGGAGAGCCCAGAATAGATAACCGAAGTTGAAGATAGCTGCAACCCATGAATATCGTTGGCCTTCAAGAGCAAGGTCTGGGATTAAGGAGTATGCCGATGCATAATTAAGTGATAGTTTGTCTACATGGGCATGTTAGTTGGTATTCTCATTGAATAACCATGGAGAAATGCTCTTGCATACCGAGGAATTGAATAACATATGTTACGTAGAGCTAGAAGACGGGAGATGGTTAGAAATAACACTCATCAAAATATCAGATTTCACGGGTCTATCAGAGTGAGAAACTCACCATGGGCATAATCCTCCAGTCGATAATTCTCAGCACTGCGGCACCCTCAGTCTCCAGTTCCTCGGCAGTTAGTTGCTCTGCCTCCAGATACAGATTCGCTCCGATATCGTGGGTCTCGCCGAGAGCAACATCTTTCTCCGCAGTGGACTGATCCACCTTTGTATCTTGGAGGCTCATAATGGGTATAGGTCAAAGTTGAACAAAACTGAAGAGTTCTAGTATTCGAGTCCGGCATCTAGTTATTATATATAACCATAACATGACTATAACATGATCATAACCTATCAAATTAAAGAGATAAGTCAACGTTATTTCTTTATCTCTCCCCTCAAAAAGGTTATCTTTGGAGATAGGAGCGGTCAATAGTCCGCATGTAAAGTGTGGGGAAAGCGGACTATTCTCCGCTGTACTCAGGTAGCTCTATATCACTCAGGCATTCAATCCTATCACTCGCATTTTACTTGCAGTTCAAGAAAGTCAATTCCCATCAACGCTATGGCTCACCAAACTCAAGATTTCTCACTATTGGACGCCAGTATCTCCGAGCTCCAATCCGCGCTCTCGTCAGGGCTGCTCTCTAGCGTGGGCTTGGCATCAAGATACCTACGACGAATCAGCGCTTACGACGCAGGCAATCTAAAGCTCGCTGCCATCCCAATCCTAAACCCATCCGCGCTGGATGAAGCAGCCGCCTCCGATGCCCGGCGCGCAGCAGGTCTGCCCCCACGTCCATTGGAGGGCATCCCCTACCTCGCAAAAGACAGTATTAAAGTCAAGGGCATGACCGTTGCGAGCGGATCACCTGCATTCGAGACCCTCATCGCCAACGAGGATGCTGCCTGTATCAAACTTCTCCGCAAGGCCGGCGCCGTGCTTCTTGGCCGGACGAACATGCCCGCCATGGCGTACGGTGGTATGCAACGTGGGTGTTATGGACGTGCGGAAAGCCCGTATAATCCTGCATACCTTGCTGCGGCGTATGCTTCCGGTTCATCAAATGGATCGGCGGTTGCGACGACGGCCAACTTTTGTGCTTTCTCTCTAGGCAGTGAGACTGTTTCATCGGGTCGCTCGCCGGCATCAAATAATTCCATTGTTGCATACACGCCTTCGAAGGGCCTTCTTCCTCTCCGTGGTGTCTGGCCACTCTACTTGACTTGTGATGTTCTTGTGCCTCACACCAGGACTATGGCAGATATGTTCCACGTCCTAGATGTTCTGGCCGTGTCCGACGAAGCCCCGATAGGAGATTTCTACCAGGAACAAAAGCTCATCTCCCTCCCTTCCATTAATACACTCCGACCGCAATCCTTCTCAGAATTACAAGATAGCACATCCTTGCGCGGGAAGCGCATTGGTGTACCGTCAATGTACATCGGAGGCGATGACTCTTCTCTATCCCCAGCTAGCAAAGTCAACACCCGACCCTCCATAATCAAGCTATGGCAAAACGCCAGAAAGGTTCTTGAGTCCTGTGGTGCGGAGGTAATCGAAACGGACTTCCCACTCGTGACAACCTACGAATCGAACACACACAAGGGCCAGCTCGTCACCGTCGCGGGACTACCAGAAGGCTGGTCCGCACTAGAGCGGAGCGAGCTCGTCGCGCATATCTGGGATGACTTCCTGATCAACAACGGCCAAAAGGGCCTCGAGACTCTTTTCCAGGTTGATCCGGCGACTATCTTCCCGCTTGCGCCAGGGTCTTTGAAGGGCGCGCCCGATGCGGCTAATGCGCTGCGGTGGGATGAAATGGTTAAATACCCGCACCGGAGGCCGGCGTCTATTTATGACATCCCGGATATTCAGCAGGGAATCCAGGCTCTTGAGAATGCGCGCAAGGAGACCCTTGAGGACTGGATGGATGGACTTGGACTCGATGCTGTGGTTTTCCCGGCGAATGGTGATATCGGGGCTGCTGATGCGGACTGCGATGAGACGGCTTCTCTGTTTGCGTGGAGTAATGGCGTCAAGTACTCCAATGGAAACAGGCCAATCCGTCACCTTGGTGTTCCCACTATCTCCGTTCCTATGGGCATCATGGAAGATACGGGGATGCCAGTTAATCTTACGTTCGCTGGGAAAGCATATGATGATAACAGTCTGCTTAAGTATGGCTTTGCTTTTGAGACGGCCATGAGGGGCCGTGTTCAGCCACCGCTCGTCCCTGCCCTTGACTCTGATTGCATCAAGGGTGGTCAAGACCCTCAGCCATGGGCCTCTCAATCGACTGTTGAGTTAGTAGTGGAGACTCAAATGAAGGAGATTCACGATTCCACGGTTGTAGTCCAGATCCAGGGATCAGTGGTACCCAAGGACTCCCGGGTGAAGACTATGGAATGTTATGTCAACGGTCAACCATTCAAGCCGGTCATAGAGGGCGACAGATGGTTCGCCATAGCTTCCTATCCCGTCTCTGAGCGTGACCAGCCCTGGGAGAGGTGGTCGAGTCCTGCTCTAACGCAGACTATCGTAGTTATTACAGCTCATACAGAGGCTGGCTCGACAACGGGGAAGCTGATCTTATTATGAAGACTTAGTGTCACCAAAAAGATATACAATTTTCCTTCCATTCTCTTCATGTTACAATCTCTATTTAAAATCGTCCTCTAACAAGTCTTGATGTATACTCCTCCCATACATCATATCTTCAATCATTCCCAAGACAGCTCGGTGCAAATAATTCTTCCTCAGTTGCTCCAAGTGCAATTCAGCCTCTTCCAGTGATACCGGAGCATTAGAATTGCCTCCAAATGTACCAGCATTCCACATGATTTTCTGTCGTATGAACTCAAAGACCTTCATATACGGTGTTACGTCCTTCCACCGGTCAACAAAGCCAGCTAGATTAGCTGCACATGTAGCAATAGCCTGTTGGTTGTTTTGTCTAATGCGCTGTTGATCCTGAATATCAGTGATATGGGTTGTTGCCCAGACAATGTAAAGCATCATGATTCCTGCTCGGAATTGGAATACAAGCTAATAGTAGATTAATTGTCAGTCAAGCCAAATCACCTCGAGTACATTGCAATAGAAGGGAAATAAAACGGGGTTCGACACATACTGCAGACCAGGTAAAGCACATTACATGTCCTTCTTCCTGCAAGAGCCGGAAATTGAGACAAACTTCCGCAATCGTCGCGAGAATTTCTTCTGTTCCGTCCATCTCAATGAAATCGCGTTTCTCATCTATCAAGATCAAGAGACTGTAAACATAAAGCTTTCGCATCCATATAGGATGGAGATAGCCGTGCTGGTCGTTGTCTGATTCATAGTGTGGAATCTCCTGTCGCCATCTATCAAGAGCGGATTTGAATGAGGAGCTATGGTCTTTACTATATCTGGCGGAGGGATGCCGAGCCCGGTTCTCCCGGGATCTTCTGATGTTGGCTTGGATCTTGCGTAGTCGAAACAAGTGGCTTATGGCCGGGTTTGTGCTTAGGGTTGGCTGGAGGGTATCTCCCAGAGTGCACATCTAAGCGACTGTGAGAAGCTATTTAGAAAGTATTCGGGGATAACTCACGTCATCGTCAACAACCTTGTAGGCAGCTGATACTGGTCGATCCCACCCAGAGACAATGACCTCGTTGAGCATATAACAAGTAATAAACATGTTTTCAGACAAAACTTCGCTAGACTCAGTCATGGACCCATTGTCGCGGCATATCGATGCGTGCTTCCGGATTTCTGTCATGGCAGCTGTGCAGAAAGGCAACACAGATGAGACGATCGTTGTGATATCCTCGGAAGAAGGAGAATGCAACGCATAGAGTATCATGAACAGTGAAGCTTGGATTTGTAAGACCATAGACGAATGCCCCACAACATATGGATAATATCTCATGGCCGAGGCATAATATTCCTTTGACCGGGTGGAGTGCGAGGGGTCTCGCTGTAAAATACTGCAAAGGGAGGAACCGATAGCATACACCATCTGCAGAAAGAAAGCTTTCCATTCATCCTGGCCATCCAGGATTGCTTCGGCATGCCATGATTTCCAAGCTGCTTCGTTCAAGAAGGGCCATTCACGGTGAGTCACGGAGAAATACACATTTGTGTAGAGCTCTTTCAGCCAAGGAGAGTCATCTTCATTCAAAGGATATGAAGGTGCTAAGTCAATCCACGGAACGTCGAAAGTCGTCTCCGGGAATAAAGAGAACGCGCCAGGAGAGAAGGTTGATAGAGATGCTCGAGGTGATCTTTGGCTGCTGTGTTGCAAGTCTGGTAGAAGTATGAGAGATCCGTCATTATCTACTCTACTACTATCCTGATCAACCATCAGGTAGTCCGAGCCATTGCCTAGAAGATTGCGCTTGTGTTCTGGGTCTTCAAAATCCGTCTGAACTCCAGCATCACATGTTTCCACCGTTGTTTCTGTGGCACTGGACTCACGATCCAGCTCTGCGACCCGTTTCTCGAGCTGTTTCAGGTATTCCAAAGGGATTGTGATGTTATCTCCCGCTTTCCGAGACCGAGCAGGCAAGCATTCAGCACCCTTGCGGCGACATTCGCCACATGAAGGTTTGGCATGATCACATTTCCGCTTGTGGCGGAAACAGCGAGCGCATGCTATATCTCTATGCTTCAGAGGGCGCGACATGCAGCAATTGGGCACATGTAGGAAGTGAGAGGAAATGCGGGGAGACTCGCGATAACGGAGTTGATCCGCGCCGATGCGATATCAGTTCCGTATTAGGTTGCTGTAATAGGAAGGTCTAGGCGATGTTGATAAGAAATGCTTTGTTAATTATATATACTGCCTGTTAACTATATAACATTGTATGATCTGAGTATTGTCAAGTCAGGTCAGGTCAGAAATAAATTCCAGGGTCATAACATTCGTGATCGTCTCCTCGAGCCCATAAAGAACCCTCATCAGGTCAAGTAGCCGGCAGCGACAATCAGCTTTTGATCCATTTTTGAGCATTTGTATCATATCCAATCAACTTAGGATCAACATGCAGACTCTTGAGCATGAACTCCATTGTGAACTCCTAAGTAACAATGTCAGCATATAGATTCCACCCGTGGACCCTAAACCACAGTAATATCACAACACGTACCTGATCCTGACTCTCCTCGCCGTTATTCTTGTTCGATGTATGACCAGAATAGTCACCATCATCGTAATTCTCAACATCTTCCTCTTCCTCATCAACGTGCTCCCGCTCACGATTCTCTTCATCAAAATCCCATCGAGTTGTATCACGCTTCGACCGCTCTTTCCAAGCCGCCATCCCTCCCATGCTATTGAACCTTTCCTTGGCACCGACAAATACCTCATCGGCTGCGTCCTGACTGGCGAGTCGCCATTTCGTGATTAGAGTTGGAATCTCGATGTATTTGGGGTTAGTCTCGAGGTTGAGAGCCTGAGTTGCTATTTCGAGTTCGTTGATGAGTGTGTCAACCTTCGACTTGATCTCTCGGTGCTGTTTTTGCAGTTCTAGAATCTCTGGGTCGGAGGTTTGGAACGATTGTGAGGGGAAGTGGGGAAAGAGTTGTAGCACGCGTTTGCGCTTAGGAGGTACTGGAGCTGTTGTCGGATCTGGTGAATTCGACATTGAGTTCGGCCCTACAGGTATAGTAGGAGTCGCTGGGACTTCGGTGCCCTCGGTAGTCCTGAGTGCGACAGGCTTAGATGGCGTGTCGTCTGTATTTGTTGGTGCAGGTCTGCGTAGTGGGGACTTGAACGGCTTTGAGAGAGTGGTAGCTGCGTCGGTGCGACGACGTTTACTAGATGGCTTGTCCATCCTCAATTAGATGTAGACCTCGGAAATTCGATGGTTTCAGAGAGAAAGGAAGACAAAAAAAAGTTGGAGAAGGCAAGTGAAATGCGGAGATGTAGTCTTATCGATAAGCAATTGGAATTTATCTACAAAAAAAGGTCACGCTGAAATGCATACACTATAATCTCAATGACCAACTCCTCCTGCCACCCATTGCCCAAAATCAGGATCACCAGGCTGAGGGAATAATCCACGATCATTGGCGTTCCCGTTTCCATTCTGGGCATTGATATTAGCATTGGCATTGGCATTGGCATGGGCGTTCTCATTCTGTCGGTTACGCTGCTGCTGTTGACGGAAATAAACCAAAACCAACAGCGCAGCAGCCAATCCGACAATCAGCAGGCCCTCAAGCATTCCCTCGTCGATTTCGAGATCCAGGTCGTCATAGTAGCCATCCTCATGGCCTTCAGATTCCAAGGCACGATATTCATCATCCTCTCCCCGTTGTTGTTCGTAAAGGTCTTCATAATAGCCCTCCTCGTCATTCTCGATGAAAGCCTTGACCCATTCTTTGAAGGTGCGGCGGGGTTTCGAGTCTGGATAAACGTAAGTAAGAAAGTAGGAAGACGCGATGTATTTCACGGGGTCGGTGGGAAAGAGCAGCTTACCTTCCTCCTCGTGGATGGGATTAATGTTCCCGTTGGTGATACGATTCCAATATCCTCGAACTCGAAGTTTGATCAAGCTTAGCTTCACTGGCAGATATGCTTCGGGGCTGAGGTCGAGAGCCAAGTCGTAATACCGCTTGGCCATGTGGAAATCCCGGTCTACTGCCACGCCATTCTCGTGCATCCAGCCCAGATTCCAATAGCCCTGTGCGCTGTGGTGGGCTTCAGCGGCATTATGGTAACAGGTGGAGGCCTTTTCAGCGTCGACGGGTGTACCCGTTCCAGACAGGTAGTAGTCGCCCATCTTGACCAAGGAGTCAATGTTGGCTTGCTTGGAAGAGCGGGTCCAGTAAATCAACGCTAGTCGAGCATTGCGCATCAAGGAGGACCGAGTCTTCTCAGCCCATGGGAGAATGGAACTGAGCGAGAGCACAGAGCGATGTTCATCAAGAAGATAAGCCACATTTGCTTGTGCATTCTCATAGCCCTGCTCTGCTGCCATCATCGATGGAATGAGAGCACTCTCCTTATCACCAGACTCGTAAGCAGCGTTTGCCTCCACGAAGGCCGAGTGGACGATCTCTGCTTTTTCGGCAACCATTTTGTAGTAGGCAGCGGCCACACCACAGTGCCGCTGTCTTCCAACACCGAAATGGGCCATTTCAGCCAGGTAATAGTATGCCTCCATCCACCCCCAGCGGGCAGCAAGCTCAAAGTAACGTGTTGCGGTTGGGATATCTCCTTGGTCCAAGAACAGAGCGCCCAATCGTGATTCGGACGCTGGGGAATCCTGCTCCGCCGCTGCTTTGAAGTAGTGAGACGCCTTGAAGCCATCCTGAGGAACCCCATAGCCCTTTAGATACATAAGACCCATCCAATGTTGGCACAGGGAGTCCCCGTTCGCAATACCCCGCCGGAACCATGTGAGGGCAGTCGGGAAGTGTTGTTCAACCCCCTCCCCGCGAAGGTACATGAGACCAATATGTCCTGCGGCCTTGGACGCCAACTTATCAAGCCCTGCAGGAGGGTTTGAGTTGACGGATCCATCCTTGTGCCAATATTTCTTAGTAACAACCTTGAAATACCTCATAGCCCGTCGGAAATTCCGCGGCAAGCCCCGGGCGCCCTCGAAATTCATTTTACCAAGGGTGTACGTAGCCTTCAGGTCACCCTTCCGGGACATGAGGTCCAAGTACTCCAGGATATCTTCCACGCTAGCCTCAGGGGTGGCATTGGCAGGGTCCCGCGCATTTTGACCCGAGCTCGACACACTGGCTCCTGGACCGTAGACGCCACCCTCTTCATCTGCCCAACGATAAGATTCTCGGACCAAAGCCCTACCACCCGGAGGGCCTGAACGGTAGTACTCGATTGCCTTGTCCGCAACCTTCTTGTAGTAATGGATCGCGTGATCACAGTCCTTCGGTGTTCCAATACCAGTGTGGTAGCGATACGCAAGTGTCATCTCCGAACGGATGTTCCCTGCTTCGGCTGCAAACTCATGGTACATCAGGGCCTTTGCCTGGTCTGGTTCGACCGCACCGCCGATTCCCGTCGCATACATGAACCCAACCATGTTCTGCGCTGTGTTGTTTCCGTCCAGCCATGCAAGTTCATGATACCAGCGGAAGGCCTCTTTGAAATCGCGGGGATGGGAGAAGTTTCCATAGAAGTTCATCTCCGCTAGCAGGAACATCGCATCCGGGTCCCTATCTTCGTCCGCGGCTGTTCTTAACTCCTCCACTGCTCCCGCAAGATTTTTGTTCAGTTTTCGCTCGGGTTTTTCGGTCGAAGGGCCATTCAAGAATAGCAGTCGGACTGTTTGGCGCCCATAGTACACCGCAGTCCCTAGTAATCCTCTCGATTTGTCGGATTCAAGGACTGGGTTCTTTATTGAGCGAAGGGTATCCCAGGCATTCTCGACTCGTTCTATCATCAGACAATAGGGTCGATCAGTATCAAGCGTCGGTCGATAAACCGCGGGGCACGGAAGCTGTCTCTACTCACGAGTCATGGGTCGGGGGTCTGTTTCCCCCTGTCTGGAACGTAAACTCGTGGTCTGCATCGTGACCGATTTTCCCGGACGCTGTTTTATCAGTGAGCGGCTGGCCAGGCCCAGCTGCGCATGTCTGCAATAACACTAGAAAGGGGTGTCAGCTTCCATTGCGGTCCTGCAGGTGCGGGCAAATCTTACGCAGGGCCGAGAGAAAGTGTGAGACCGGCGTCCTCATAATGCCTGCAAAATACTGGTGTTATGTCGGAGTGTGAAGCACATTGCGGCTCTCAGAGCAATGTGAATCACAAAAGCGACAGAGCTGGGGATCGCGATATGATGTAGTTCCAGAGTACGGGCCACTTGGCTTGACGGAGCTTCATTTTGCCGAGGGCCAATCACTACATCGTATCTACCGTATGTATGCGTCCTACCTACGCATTTCTTCTACAATATGTGTACAACTTCTTGTCTATCTCATTTAACATGCTCTTCACTTCATACATAGCACTAGAACACAAGCTTCCATAACCTAAACTTCTCTATAGGCCATCTGTAGAAGCGGTGAGAATCTATAAGCTGTCAAAGCCCACAATCTAGACACTCTTGTTCTCTACTACGAGTTATAAGAAAAAAATTGGAAATGTCATAAGCATTGTTGGAATCTACTCGTCCCTTCTAGAGGGTGTGTACAAAACAGAAAGCAGCAGTCAAAATACATCCCCGGTGCGCTTTCCATGCAATAAAAGGATTTGGGCAATTCCCCAACGGCAACCAAAGCCCACACTCCTATCTCACAGCATCCATGGACATTGTCCTCGATTCTGATCAAAGTATGTGCGGTCCTGGGATTCGCGATCGGGGAATGGTGCGCCGGGAAAAGCAAAGCAATCTCGAAACGATGGCGGCTGAAACCAAACTGGCACGTGTTGTTGGGTTAATTGGGTAAAAAAAAAAGACTAAACAGATACAATGAATGGGAGGCAATCCCCGATATCGTGAGAAAAAAAATTATCAATCATTTCCGAGATTTGTAGCGCGAAAAGATCTTTTTTGTTTAGTGGTCGAGGTTCAAGTTGATGATGGTACAGATGTGGAACACGAGCCTGAGAAAGGCAAGCCACCTTCGTACTATGTTCACTGGCGCGGCGACGTAGGGCTGTACGCCGGGGATGTCGGGCTGTACGCCGGAGAGGTAGGCGACGTCGGGGAGCCAGAGAAGTTTGGAGAAGTCGGCGAGTATGACTGCGGGCTCGTAGGAGACCAACCAGGTGAAGTTGGGGTGTACTTGGGAGAGGTGGGAGATGTTGGGGACAGGTGCCGAGCACCACCAATCGCGGGACTGGTAGGACTGTAGCTTGGCGAAGTCGGACTGAACGCCGGCGAGGCCGGGCTAAAGCTGGGGGAAGTCGGACTATAATTAGGCGACGTCGGCGAGAACCCAGGCGAAGTTGGAGAGTAGGAAGGAGATGTGGGCGACGCTTGGCCGTACGCAGGCGAGGTCGGCGAGTAGGCCGGAGACGTGGGTTGGAACGATGGGCTAGAGGGTGAGAACCCTGGAGAGGTCATCATTCGCGGGCTTGTCATGCCAATACCAGGAGAGGTTGGTGAGTAGCTTGAAGACGGAGAGTATCCAGGAGACGTCGGGCTAGTATTGAAGGGACTTGTTGGAGAGTAACCACCAGGGCTGCGAGCCGCGGGACTGAACCCACCACCAAAGGTAGCGCTAGCCTGGTACTCGGTGAGACCTCCAGTAGGCTCCTGGCCAATCTGGTGCATAGGCGAGAACGTCGAATGGGGGTCGCTACTGGCCATGTACGAAGAGCTGGCCATGGGAGAACCAGTGTCATATTGAGTGGCAGCACCGTCGGAAATGATAGCATCCTTGGCGCCGACCGCACCCATAAGGCCGTAGCGTGCATTGTTGGAGACGACGGTGTTGAGCAAACTCTGGTCCAGGTAGACGTCGAACTCACCCGTTCCGGCGGGCGCCATCTGTCCAAGGATCAAGTTCTCCGACACACCGCGGCAATCGTCGAGCTCTCCGAATGCAGCAGCTTCAAGCAGAATTTCAACTGTCTCTTCGAACGAACAACGCATGAGGGCACCATTGTCGGCACGGTTGATACCATGACGAGTAACAGGAGTCAGATAACCACGCACAGTCATCACATCGACCAGCAGAGCCAAGTGACGGTGATTAACGTAAGAACCGTCAAAGGCAAGCACGAGGGTCAATTCGCGAAGCACAGCTGTACGGGCAGCCTCAATACCGAAGACCTCGAAAATCTCGATGAACTGGTTAGAGTAGGTGCGCGAAGCGTCGACGCCCGGAATTGTAAGCACAGCAGCCAAGGAAGATCCACTGGTTTCGAGAACCCATTCCTTGCAAAGAGGATCGGACTTGCTGGTGTGAAGCGAACCATCCTCGATGACTCGGACCTTGCTCTTCTCGTTAATGAACGCACGGTCCACGCCGGGAACACCACGAAGGGTCAAAGTGTCCAGCAAGTGCTGCTCAAGCTTCTTCAAGGTGACGTCGTACTCAACATCTTCGTCATCGTCCTCCTTGTAGTCCTGGACCTGACGGATACGAATAACTTGCTCGTCAGCGTTGTTATCACTGAAGATAACTGCAATATCACGAGGATACGCCTGCTTGATCCTTGTAGCGACATCCTGCACCGTGAGACCCTTGTCAAGAAGAGACCGACGACTGAGGACGATACGGAGCAACCACTTCGACTGCTGAGATGCGTCGTCCGCATTATCTTCAGGAATGATGAAGTATGACTCGACCATATCTCTATCATTTTCGATGACAGTGGACTGAATATCGGGATCATAGTAAATCTCCGTCGATTCCGTCACAGAGCGCAGACTAGTGTGCTCCACGAGACTTCGAAGGAGTTTGGCACCCTCCTTATCGTGGGTCTTCACGCCTTCTTGGTACACAGTCATCGATGGCGTCTTGATGTTCGTGGCAACGTTGAGAATTTCCTTGAGACGTGGAACACCAAGCGTGACGTTCTTGGACGACACACCAGCAAAGTGGAAAGTGTTCAGCGTCATTTGAGTCGCGGGCTCACCAATAGACTGAGCCGCAAGAACGCCGACCATTTCACCAGGGTTGGCTGCCGCGCGGGCGAAACGACTTTCAATGGCACCCAATACGTGCTGGAATGCAAGCTTGTTGAGCGAATAGTCTGTGACTAGGCGGCGGAAAGCGAGACGACTGCGCAGTTGCGCCTTGAACAGCAAAGTCGCGTTAACCTGAGCCTCTTGCGAAATGGGATCGTTACCACGAACGATCACCAAGCGATCCAAAAGTTGCTGGACTTGAGGGATGACCTCAGCAGGGTGCAAATCACTGATTGTGCCCTCGCGAATACGGAAAGTAGTTCGAGCCATTTCCAGGATACGCTGGACGTTAATGGGAAGCTGCATCATCTCCTCGTCCTCCTTGACCACAGTGCGCAGGAACTCACGGTCTTTCAGAATGGCCTCCCATTCTTCATCGAAGTATCTCTGCACCTCAATGTCGCCGGCAATCTCGTTGGCTTGTTCCAAAATCTCTGGGCCGAGGGTTCGCTCGGGGTCCATAACATCAACACGGAATCGGTCCATGAGCTTCGCATCGGAACACTTGATGTGATCGACACGCTGGTTCTCAATGTGGGCACCGTCGAGACCATCCTCTCCGTAGATGAACTGAATGATATCTCCAAGGGAGTTACGCACAGTGCCATCATATTTGACCATAACTTCCTCAAGGGCCTTGACCAGCTTACGCTGGATGTAACCAGTTTCGGCGGTCTTGACAGCGGTATCAATCAGACCTTCACGACCAGCCATGGCGTGGAAGAAGAACTCGGTTGGAGTCAAGCCACGGAGGTATGAGTTCTCGACGAATCCACGGGACTCGGGAGAGTAATCGTCCTTGGTGAAGTGAGGAAGGGTACGATACTTGAAGCCGAACGGAATACGCTTGCCTTCCACGGACTGTTGTCCGACAAGGGCAGTCATCTGCGAAATATTGATTGCCGAACCCTTAGAACCGGACCGCGCCATTTGAATGGCGTTGTTCAGATCCTTGAGACTCTTTTCCGTGGCATCACCAGCTTCGTCACGGGCATTGTTCAAAGCACGCGAGACTTTGCTCTCGAATGTCTCACGCACATTCATACCAGGAAGGGCCTCCAGTGTATTCTCGGTGGCACTAGCTGTGATCTCCTCGACTTCTTGTTTTCTGTTACGAACGGCCTCTTCGATCTTGTTAATAGTAACTTGATCGGGAATGGTGTCACCAATACCAATACTGAAACCGTTGTGCAGCAACCAGTACCCGACGATGGTTTGAGCTCCGCTGAAGAATTTGACACAAGTGTCAGGGCCGTACTCATTGAAGATGGTGTGAATAACACCACCGCCACTGGCACCGACCGTCTTCTTGGAAAGCATACCATACATCAGCTGTCCACCGTGAATCAAGAGACCTCCATCACTGAGAGGACTGAACTTCTCGGCCAAGGGCGAGCCGTCTTTGTCAACACGCAGAAGGTTCAAACCAGAGGGGAAAGCCATGCTGATCATCTGCTTTCCAGTCCAACGGGGGCGAGGCTTAATAATTGCGGGAGGTGGAATGGCACCATCCCAATCAGGGACCCACAACATGAGGTTCATAACTTGGTCCTTGGTAAGGAAAGTGTCACGACGGCAAATCTTATAGATACCACAGAGAGTATCCTGCACAATACCCATCAGGGGACCGTTACGCTGCGGAGAAACAATATTCTTCGGGACCAAAGTGAGCTCGGCAAGCTCAGCACGCGCCTCTTCACCCTGGGGGACGTGCAAGTTCATCTCGTCACCATCGAAATCAGCGTTGTAGGGACTGGTGACAGACAAGTTCATGCGGAATGTAGAGAAGGGCATAACGCGGACGCGGTGACCCATCATAGACTCCTTGTGCAAAGATGGCTGACGGTTGAACAGAATATAATCGCCGTTGTCAAGATGGCGCTCGACCTTCCAACCATACAGCAGCTGCTGAGCACCCGCGCGCTTAGCGTGGCGAAGATCAATACGTTCACCGTTGTCACGAACAATGTATCGCGCACCAGGGTGAATGTTAGGTCCGTTCGCGACCAACTTCTGGAGCTTCTCAATATTGTACGGTGTGACAACTTCCGGGTAGGTGAGAATACGAGCAGTTGAGTATGGAACACCAACTTCGTCCAGCCTCAAATTAGGGTCACCTGTGATAACGGTACGAGCAGAGAAGTCGACACGTTTTCCCATCAAGTTCTGACGTAGACGACCCTCTTTACCCTTCAAACGACTGCGAAGAGCCTTCACGGGACGGTTTCCCTTTTGCATGGCCGTGGGTTGACCAGCAATGTCATTGTCCATGTAAGTGGCAATGTGGTACTGAAGGAGAGATTCGAATTCACGAATAACGTGCTCGGGTGCTCCCTCCTGCTCACAGCGTTGAACATTTTGGTTCGCACGGACAATTTCCGCAAGCTTATAAGTCAGGTCGTCCTCACCGCGAGCGCCACTTGTGGCTCCCATCACGACGCTAGGGCGAACGGTCGGGGGAGGGACAGGCAAGACGGTCAGAATCATCCACTCAGGACGAGCGTAATCATTACTGAGTCCCATGATGCGGACGTCTTCGATGGAGATGTTTCGGAAGATGTTCAAGGCCATTGTGGGAGTAATGACTTTCTTCTCCGGTTGAGCCATCTCATCCTCCATCATAGCCTTGCTCGGCTTCCATGTTCCAACCAAGCAGATTCCTTCCTTCCGAACGGTGGGCTGGGCGTTACCGCAGCCGCCATGCGAGCGGCCCTTCTGAGACTCCTTCGAAAACTCCTCATCATCGGCAGGAGCGTCAGCTTCACATACCAGGACATCCTTGGACAGTCGCCAGATTGCATCAAAGCGTCGCTTTGGGTCGCGGAAACGAAGGGCGTCTGTAAACTTTGAATCGGCCTGGTATCCATGTCAGCAAAAACCATTCAAGATTTGCCATCCCAGTAGGGATGACTAACCGTGTTGGCCTTGATCTTTCCACAGTTATGGCAAACTGTCTCCAAAAGCTTCTTGATTTTAGTCAGAAAACCTAGAGTGGAGCCAGGAGTCAGCATGAACAGAAAAGACGAAAGGAGGAAACAGAGGTGAATCTATTACGCACCAATATGGAACACGGGAGACGCGAGCTCAATGTGACCAAAATGTCCAGGGCATTCCTTTGGACCCTCTTCACAAGTCTCGCAGTTATATTGACGGTCAATTGTACCGAGGCGAGGATCGTTGATACCCTTAGTCCGAGGCCGTTGACGTTGGTCGTCCTGTTTATCACTTAGCAATCAAGTCGTTCGGGCGCATAGGAAGAGGAAACCTCATCCAAAAAAAAAAAAGAATGCGTCCGCCAGAGAGAAAAAAAAAGCCAAGAGTTACTCACCAGTGTTTCGGGGTATTCAATGTGAACCACACTCATGCGCTTGATCTCTTCGGGGGCGAAGAGACCGAACTGAATTTCCTTAATAGTGCGCAAAGGCGCCTTAGAATAAGGGAAAAACACGTTAGACATGATGGCGGAGTTATTCTGACGAAAAATGAGGATGAAAAAAAGGCGGAGATGACGGGTCACGTAGGCGTGTTGTAAAACCGGTGTAAAGGACGAAGCTGAGCTCGTAAATGTCGCGAAAAAGGAAGTAACGGACTTGCTCGTGAGCTAAAAGTCTGATTTACACGTAGCGACGATGAAAAGAAAGTGATGTGGAAGCAGCTGGCCGGCTGAGGCCTTGGGCAGCCCTTGCCACGAGGGCGCCGGCGACCTAGAGGTCCCGAACGTCACGGAGCAAAAAAGAAGGAGAAAAAGAGCGCGGCAAAGAAGATCGTCTTCGCGTTATGTTGAAGAAGTATCGCGATGAGACGGCGCGATCCTCCTGGGTTGTGGAGGCGGTGGGTGGATGGCGTGTCGGGGAGATGAAAGGGTGATGTTCTGAGGTTGCCTCACCGTGATGGGGCTTGAGTTTTCCCTGCACGATGGCTGCCGTCTAAACGTGAGCTCACCGCTTTGGCAGAAGTGTGGGTACCTTCCCCAAACTGCAGGCAACGGCAGAATCAATGTACCTTCCACTATAGTAAATTAGAGCGGTGAATGCTGCAGGCATCAATCTTAGGCATCGACTTGGGTTTGTTTTAGATGGGCCTTTGTCACCGCCCTAGCATCTTCCAGATTCTATGGATATCGACACCGGCAGAAGGAACCAAGATTATCACTCCAGAGAAGTTACTTCAGCAGTTTCATTCAATCTAGATTTCACACTGGATGTTTGAACACCAATTACTATCCTGGCCTATCTAACTGGCTGAGGATTCACTTTGAATTCAAATACCCACCTCCATCTACATACATCTATCGCAATGAATCTCTCACTTGTCGATCCATTTGTCCTGGCGCAGGAATACCCTGATACCTTGACTGAGAAGCTGAGTACGGTCCACCCGCGCTTCCTGGCAATGAACACTACTGACCGAGGCAATGCAACATAGGCAGCGGTCATGCGACATGTTTAAGCTTCAATCACAAAGGCGACTATCTTGCTTCAGGACGAGTTCGTGGACCCCAATACCAAGAGAGACATATACCACACAACAGCCAGAAGACTAAGACATGCTATAGGTGGATGGTACAGTGGTTATCTTTGACATTGAGACCAATGGCGTGGCGCGCAAATTGCAAGGCCACACGCGACAGATCCAATCTCTCAGGTACAATTTCTCCAGACTAAACACCCCGATCTACATTGAACCCCAAAATACTAACTACCTATCCAGCTGGTCTCGCGATGGTCGCTACCTTCTCACCTCCTCCCAAGATTGGAAATGCATCCTCTGGGATCTCAAAGACGGCTCACGAATCCGCACCGTCCGATTCGAGGCGCCAGTCTACATCGCCGAGCTACACCCATTCAACCAGTACAGCTACCACAATTCCCCCACTATCCGTCAAGTCATATCAACTAACCAGTTCTATTCTCCAGCCTCCTTTTCGTCGCCTCCCTCTTCGAAGACCAACCAGTTCTGGTAGACGTCTCCGGCACAAAACCAATCAAACGAATCCTCCCCTCCGCCCCCCTCAGACCGCAGGCCCCAAGCGGCGAAGAAGTCGATCCGGCCGTAGCCGCGAAACAAGCAGCGCAAGATGCCAAACACTCGACATGCGTAACCATCTTCACAGCCTTCGGCAACCACATAATCGCCGGCACCTCCAAAGGCTGGATCAACATAATCGAAACTCAAACCTGCACCACCATCCACTCAATGCGCCTCTGCAATGGAGTCGTAATCCTCCTTCGGCTAGCCAGCAACGGACGCGACCTCCTAGTCAACAGCTCGGACCGCGTAATCCGCACAGTGATAATGCCCGACCTCTCACAGCTGGGGATCGACCTGGAACCATCCGCGATAAAATTACACGTTGAGCACAAGTTCCAAGACGTGGTCAACCGACTCAGCTGGAACCACGTCACCTTCTCATCTACGGGCGAATTCGTCACCGCGACAACATTCATGAACCCAGATATCTACGTGTGGGAACGCAGCCACGGCTCGCTAGTCAAGATCCTGGAGGGACCGCGGGAGGAACTCGGCGTTGTGGAATGGCACCCGAGCAGACCGATGGTTGTAGCATGTGGACTGGAGACAGGATGCATCTACACATGGTCGATCGTGTCGCCGCAGAAATGGTCAGCTCTGGCACCTGATTTCGGCGAGGTCGAGGAGAATGTTGAGTACATGGAGGCGGAGGATGAGTTTGATGTTCACCCGGCTGAGCAGGTGCATCAGCGACGACTAGATCAAGAGGATGAGGTGCCGGATGCTGTGACGCTTGATCTGGTGAAGGGGGATGGAGATGCTGATGGTGTTGAGCCGTTTAATCTTCCTGTCTTGCTGGACCTTGAGGACAGTGATTCTGGCGAGGATGTCGTTGCTATTGGGCCTGGAACTATGCGACGCAGAACCCCTGGAGCTGGAAGGGACGGTGTCAATGGCGATACGGAGAAGCCTGCGGCTAATGGGACTTCGAGGGGTACTACCAGGAGTCGGCGCCGATAGTTGGCAGGTCTTTCTTTTCTCTTTTTTTGCGTGTGTGATACCTTTTTCTACCTCCTACATCTCCGTTGTTGTTGGAGCTGTACTAGCATATTTTGCATAGCGGCGTTCATCTTTAAGGCGGGGGTGATTGGTCTACAATCTGGCGTTGGGAGGAAAAGCTTCTGCGCTTTATTTGATTTAGTGCTGTAGTCAATGAATGTATGATTATTCAAATGGTCCAGGTGTTACTGTATTCAATAGAGCTACGGAGTATAAGTAACTATATATCTTTGTAAGACTCGGGGGTCTTCTTTACAGAGAAATGCCGACAGCAATAATTAATAAAGCCTGCCATCATAATGCAGTTGACATTGTAGTAAATAAAATCCTGGTATAGTAGAACTAGACTTGACGGTATAGGCTTCCAGACGCTGGCCCGTCTCAACAAGTGCATCGAGGTAGTGCATCGGACCATTGGGCCATTACTACTAGAAATAGAGAAAGATACAGGAAATAAGCATACAAAAAGCAAAAGTAGATTCAAAGAGACATATTGACTCGTCATTCAAGTAGCAAATGGAAGTGTCAGATACTATAGGAAAGTAATCTGGGTATATATCACAAGCGTCAAGGATTTAAAATCCTTGGCTGAAAGCCCAAAACGCCACGAGATGCAAAGTCCAGCATGCAGAAAAAAAGAAACAAAGAAAAAGAAAGGATCGAATAATATAGAGGGAAAGAAAAGAAAGGTCATGACCGGAGTAGGCCGTGGGCGCATAGAAAGAAGCGCATTGAAATAACATACATACACATCGTGTCAACCGTCAATCCCCCAAACCTCGCTAGGAAGTCAATTAAACAATGTTCATACCAAGTCCAGTTGCTGGGACCTGTAAGGCCTTCACTTTTCCAGAGATAGAATCTCGGTCCTCGTATAGCCATAGACTGGGAACAAACAAAAATCATAAAGCTGTGCTGTGAAGCCGTTGGCTCTGGAGCGAACATCTAGTTGCAGTCACTTGCAGCAGAAGCACATTCAACATGACGTGGCAAGTGCACTCTGGGCCAGCCAAAGTCTGTGAGCGGCGACCCGGTCTATTTTCAATTTGATGATCAAACGGGTGTGGTTTTCAGGCAATAAAGCCAACAGGCTCGAGATAATCTCCTTCGTTAAATTGAAGGAGCTGCCCTTTGGTCGACTGCCATTCTCCACCCAAATCTGCAGATACAACTGCCATGCGGGCAGGATTCACCAGATTATTCTTCGAGAGGCTTTCGCGCTTGATAAATGTGCAGAAGGTTGTACGTTTTGATCTTTTTGTCGAAAGCTTCCTGCTTGACATCGAATGCAATACGGTCAATCTGCTCCCTGGACCAAGAAAGAACCCGACTGAAAGGAGCCAGACACAATGGCTGAACACTCTCAGAGATAGCCAAATTGTACCAGCGCGCCACCTTCTGCTCGTGGGAATCAGGATGCCATGGATTCATAGGCAATCCCACAATCTGGTGGTCAATCTCGGTGAAGCCCGCTTCTTGCAAATTCCGGATCGTGTCGTTGGAGCTGTGGGCCAGGGGTCGCATGGTAGCTTCAGTTGCATGCTTCAAGGTCGCGTACCAGTTAGCCATCGCGCGTCCCGGTTCACCGTCCTTGTCCTCAACACGGGGCCGGAAATCAATTTCGACTTGCTCAAACCAAGCACCCGGCCGGAGATGCTGAAAGACTCGTCGGTAGAGACTTGGCCAACTTGCGACACTACCACATCCCATCTGCATATGGATGATATCCCATGAATCCTCTCCCAGAGTCCAGGGCGCCTCAAAGTCGAAGGGGGCATAGAAATCGCAGTTCTTTGGGAAATTGGCCGGTTGGATTGGCGCAAGGTCAACACCGACCACGAAGGAATTCGGGAATTTGTTCGCAACTTCGATGCTCCATATCCCCGTTCCACAACCCAGGTCGAGAATTCTGGACCCCGGGGGATGTGGTGCATAGATCAAGCCATCTTCGGCACGTGCAACCGTGAACAGTTTGTGGAATATATCAAGACGGTCCTGTTCTTCCTCATCGCACGGGAGCGGGTAGATTCCTTTCCGATAACCGTGGTACATTCGGCCGTTCTCTTTGTGACTCGGGTATCTCTCGGGTATCCTGTTCGGACGGGGATCAGTAATTGAATTTACACAATGGAGCATGGAGTGACATACTTGCGATCAGAGATTATAATCGGAGATGATCGCGATACTTGAGATGTGTTCGACGTGTGGGATGCCTGTGTGGCCACCGATCCATTGCTAGTAAAGCGAGCGTTTCTGCGAGGATCTTTATCGACTGGATCTCTGTCGATCAGCGTGTACAAGTCCATTGCGGAAGAGGGTTGTCGTGATCGGACTCGATCACTCGCGACGGAGTGCGAGTAGTATCTAGAGTGGCCGGCATCGCTCGCTGGGGTCGACTCGGACTTGTATCGCTTGGGCGGGGGTGGGGAATTTATGGGAGGGAGGTGTCGCATCCTGGAATCCCCGTTCGTAAACATTTTCGGCAGCGATGTGCGATCAGGCGCGGGGAAGGACCCAGGAGACTCTCTGTAAGACATGCTGATATCGGCAATCAATCAATGATCGCGCAGAATATCCGAGGCAGTTATGAATCGAGCGATCATGCCAGTCATGAAAAAGGAACAAGCAGAAAACAAGTTAGGTGTGAGACCCTAAACCACAGCGAAAGCACACGAGCAAGTGTGATGAGCTCGGGCCAAATGAGAGGTTCTGCGACAGGGTGGATCGCACGGTCGGGTGAAGCCCAGGGATTCGAGGTTCTCGGGAAACTGGGTGAAAATGGTTCAAATTGGCTCAAATTGGCGCGGTTTAATGTCCAGCGTCAGCTCCAAGCTCAACCTAGGTAGTGCAAAGAGAAAGCTGAGGAGGAGAAGGAGGTTTTTAAGGTTGTTAAGCTGCGGTTTCCTTCCCGTCGGGCCCACGGGTAGCGGGGTGCGGGTAAAGCAGCCAAAGCAAAGAGAATGACAGAACAAGGATGAGAGAAGGGGAAATGAGAAAAGAAGTTTAGTGCAGAATTCGGTGCAGAAGTACTCCGTACTCCGTACAAGAGAAAAGTACGATCCGCGCTACCGGTACTCGTTGTATCGGGTACTTGGACATTTTAATAGGAATATTTTGAATATTTTGAATATTTTGGAATATTTGATCTTGTTATCTATAAAATATTGGACAATTTCAGTTCCTTTATATCGATTATACTACATACGCCGTACAGATGAATCCTATAATCGAATCTCTTATGTTGTATCTATGTACTCCATACAAGACTCTTTTATGCACAGGCATCCCGGAGCACTGGTTGAAGGAGGAGCTAAACCAATTAGGGCTCGGGGTCCTTAAGATCCTAGTAATATAAGTACGTTGCTATTTTGCTTTTTTCTTTTTGCTTTTTTGTATGTTGAATCTATAATTTGAACTTCTCATATTCTATCTACTCGGTATACTTGGTATAATACATAGGAATAGGAATACTTACGAATCACTAAACTCCATAAGAGCTAGATCGACGTGGACCAAAAGGTCGACCCACGCCCTAGCGGGATGCGGACCGTCTGGGCCTCTCATTTCCAAGGATTCCACTTTTGGTGGCCCAACGGAGTGGTAAAGGCGTCAATCCAGGTTACCTACGGTAAGCGTGGCGCTATTCACTTTCTTGTTTACGGACTACTCCGTATTATACCATCCATAGAGATAATTATATGTATGTATGTTCTGTGCCACCTGGGGCAACCTTGGAATGTGTATGTACTCTGTCACACACACTCCGCATTCTACTCCTAAAAAAAAGACTAACCTTGCAATTTGTACTCCGTAACATCCATGGATGTCTAATAAATCTCCCCCTCACCGCAACCCAGAGCTCTGGGTCCGTGGACGTGATATTGGAGCGAATCAAGTGGGATACCACTTGACCAACACTTTACGCCTACACCTTGGCTGTGGTAATCATTTACTTGGACGGATTCTTTTTGTGATATGTAAGAATGACCCTAAGACCACCCCGCTGGGTCAGGTCATGACTCGTGTCAAACCCTGCACTTTTTTTTTCCCCTAACCTATACGGAGTACACCTGTACTCCATTTACTTCGTATATATCATGCATTATACGTGTCAACATCCCCCCCCCTCCCCAAGCCCAATAATGGTCCAGGGTCTTTCCTTATTTGGCGTATTTGGGGCTTTCCCAGGCCCCCGGGTCCATCCCGGGCCGGTTGATTCACATTACTAATAAAACGTATTCTCCCATATTCGGCCTTCGGCCCCAGGAATTGTTGGGCCTCATAGGATACAAAGAAACATGGTCAAATCCCGAGGTCTCCTTGCATGTTACATACCCCATACAATTAATATACGGAGTACTCCGTACATTTCACGCGATCCAGCGCTTACCGCGCTGATTGAACTTTCCAGCTGAGACTGACTCGTCATTGAGGGATATTGATCGCCCAAAATCTGCTCAACACTCTTGAACACTCTTGGTACTGACAGCTCATGGGATTGGGTTTAACCAGAGTGCATCGTGCATTAGTGAGTTATTTGAGACTAAAATCTAGCATACATGGTACATCCTTTTTTTTTTTTTTTTTTTTTTCCTTGGCCCCTGATTCTGGACTGGAAGCAAATGGATTTTCAATTTCGATGTTTTTGTGATAACCCAAAAGAATCATTTGAATTTTCAAATATTGTTAATATACCGTATACTATTTGAGTAGACTAGTTAGTGAATTATAAGGACTAAAACAACTCGGGGATGTACACATTGATGTACATCGTGCTCCGTACACAGAATATTGGGCCCCACGTCCCGCCAGGAAATTTTCCCTGGCCAAACTCCGACCTCACCATCCAAATTGAGTAAAATGCTCCAATAATACATGAAAACTCAAATATCAAAACACAACATACATCATCAGAGACATTAATCACCAATTCGGAAACATTGATCGCTGCCCCTCACATCAGCCACAGTGGGATCACCCCAGAGATCAACATCTCTATATCAAATTCCAAAGTGAGAGCGAGATCCAGCCACACAGCAGGCAACGGGACTATCGGCTCCCCTAGATCGCACAATGCACACACTCAAAGCAGTGGCCTCATCGACTCTGTCACTGCCGGCAGATAATTACATCTACTCCATCGTCCCCTCAGCGCCGGGGACTTTCGCCGCCATCTCATCAGATGATTCGCTGCGCGTGTTTGACGCCGCCGATCTCGATCGCGGATCTGTCATCTCAAACGCTACTCACAATGGCGGTGTTACCGCATTGCGCAGCTTCACCATGGGCGAGTCACACCTCTTGGCTACCGGTGGCCGTGATGGGAAGGTGAAAGTTTGGGATGTTCGGGCTGGGAATGGAAGTCCGGTTGTGGAGATGGAAACGGGTGAGTTTGTTTTGATTAAGCTTTTTGTTATATATATTGTTTTTCTTTTGGGGGGGAGGGTTTTTTCATGCATCTATTGCCTGTTTGGGTTGTCTTCGGGAACCTACTTGGACAAGTGCAGTTTTGTGTTTTGCTGCTGCATTTCCGATCGCCTATTACTGGTTTTCGGGGAATTTGTCGGCACTTGGGTTCAAGGGTGGTCCTGGCTTGGTTGCTGGGTTTTCGATTCTTTGTTATCAAATGCATATTTGCTAATTCTTTGTCTTATGTGTCTAGCGAAAAAATCGCCTGTTCTGTCTGTCGCTTGTAACCCAGAGACGAACACTATTGTTGCGGGAACGGAGCTTGTCTCTTCCCAGGCGGTTGTTGCATTCTGGTAGGTTTCATCTTATACTTCAGTTTTGATTTGAATGCTGGGCCCAGCATTATCATTTGATCGGGATCTGTCTTCCAACCCTAAGACAAGAATAGATGTGCTCTATCGCTAACCAACAAATAGGGACATCCGCTCTCCCCAAGAATTCCGCCTCCAATATGTGGAGAGCCACAACGACGATATCACTGAGGTAAGTGTACCTCCATTCTAAGCCCAGCGCCCCCGACATCCCCCATCCAATTCAATACCCACATGCAGTACCAGCCAGACTAACCATTACATCGGCACCTTGCCTGTTACCGGTGGTACACAGCTCCAATATCACCCGACGCGCAGCAACATCTTACTTTCCGGCAGCACGGACGGACTAGTAAACATCTACGATACGACCGTAACAGATGAAGACGAAGCCCTGGTGCAAGTGATCAACCACGGCTCCGTACATCATGCCGGGTTCCTATCAGAGCGCACCATTTTCGCCCTCAGCCACGACGAACACTTCTCCGTGTACCCAGCCACAGACCCGGACGATGCCTCGCAGGAGCCCGAGCCCGTGCATTTCGGTGACGTGCGCGACCCGCTGGGATGCGAGTATGTTGCGCAACTCTGTGTCGGTGCACAGGGGCCGTATATCGCCGCTGGAAATAAGATGTATGTTTCTTGTCTTGTTTTGAGTTTTTTTTATGTTCAGTGCTCAGAAGAAGTCGTTCCACGCACATGTGCTGTTGTGCTTGTGTTTTTTCTGGATTCTTGGACTGGGCTCGTGGGTGTTTGCTAACTAATGTCTTGCAGTGACAACCGTCTCGATCTTGTCCCACTCGTCTCCAGTCCGTCGTGGAAGCTAGACCGGGATAATCTTTGGCGCTTGCCCCGTGCTCATTGCGAGGAGGTTGTGCGCTCAGTGTACTTGGATGAACAGGTACGTTTTTCAGGGAATGCTTCTTGTGATGTGTTTCATATATTTGTTGGGCTGTTTTTGGCTTTCGCTCCATATAACTCTCGCTAACGCGACTACTTCAATTAGAGTCAATCAGTCTTCACCTGTGGTGAGGATGGCTTCGTCCGGGCATGGAGACCTGCTGAGGGAAGTGATGCCCCAGTCCAGTCTGGGTCTGCAAAGGCTCGCCCGAAGGAGAAGAAAAAGGATAGGTTCAAGCCATACTAGTCTGTATACTGTGTGTGGGTGGATGCATTTGCATCTGCTGCTGACGGTTGTCTGTTATGTATCATTCGGTGTTTGGGTGGGAAAAAATAGATAGTCCAGCACATAGGTCATATGAGGTTATGTCGTTCCTATTCGAATTACTGTAGCTTGTACAATTAATTGGTTGGTTGGTTATTGGGGTGGTAATCTTTTCTTTGTAGATTAAAATATATTTCTGGACTATGACTCTTGTTAGGGCTTAAATTTTGATTTTGAACCCCATGTATTTTTTTTAACGTTGCCAATTTCAACTGAATTACATTGTGTAAAAATGAAATTTCTCTTCCTAAAACCAAAAAAGCTATACATCAATTTCAATTGAAGAAAAAAACAAAAATCAGAAAGAAGTATGTACATAGTCCGCACGTCACGTGGATTGAACAAGAAATCTTATCTCTAAACTTTTTTTCCTTATCCGAACTTTTTTTGCACAAGGGACTCCCTCAAGTCCCCTCTCCTCCAATTCCACAACATACAATAACCAAGACCCAACCGGAATACCCAAGATTCAAAAGGCCGAACTCCATTGCCGACCCAAACCCTACAATCCAAGGGCAAACACACCCACCACAAAATGGACGCCCAAGCCTACTTAATCAAACATGGCTGGTCCGGCCCCGGCAACCCATTGAACCCAAACAAACGACCAGGCGCACACAGCGGACTGGGCCTGACCCGACCACTCCTCGTATCGCGCAAAGCCAACAACCACGGCGTGGGCAAGAAGACAACAAAAGACCCAACGAACCAATGGTGGCTACGCGGCTTCGAAGATGCACTGAAGGGTGTCGGGAACGACAGTTTCGAAGCCAACTCAGCGCGCGAGAACAACGCGCTGACGAGTGAGCTTTATCGGCATTTCGTGAGGGGGGAAGGCTTGGCCGGTACGCTTGAGGGGAATGATAAGAAAAAAGACGAGAGCGGGACGTCTGCTTCCACCTCTAAGTCAAAGCGCAAGCGCGAGAATGAGGATGAAGGCGATCGTAAGGCTAGGAAATTGGCCAAGGCTGCGCGGAAAGTGGAGAAGGCCGAGAGGAAGGAAGCGAGACGTGTGAAGAGGGCTGCGAAGGCTGAGAGGAAGGAGAAGAAGATTGCTGGGAAGCTTGCGAAGAAGGCTTTGAAGGAGAAGAAACGTACTGCTTCCGAGGAGGAATATCCGACGCCTACATCGATGGATCAGGAGTCTGATCAGACTGGGGCGGAGAACACGGAGACAGATGAGGTTGTTGCGCGGTTAGAGAAGGCGGCGAAAAAGGAGAAGAAGGAGAGCAAGAAGGCTAAGAGTGCAGGAGGTGACGGGGTCGCTGAAGACTCAAAAAGAAGTCTAAAAAGGAGAAGAAGGACAAGAAGGAGGCTACAGCCTGATGTGTCCATTCTAACCATTTTGATATTGGAGCGCTTTACATGCATGTTAGGACCATGTACAAAATTCTGCATATACTAGTTTTATCTTACGCCATCTAGAAACCAAGATACCCTTTTTTTGTTTGGCGAAATCATGACTTGCAATCATAGGAAATGTAAATGTCTATCTTTTGCTTTTGTGTTGATTCTAAGCTACGCTGGTAGCTTTCCAGGATTACCGGATAGAATCCAAGGTCGTTTCTCCCAGAACTCATCTTTGATGATATCGACATGGTCAATCACGACCTGTGCTTTCCGGCGCAGTTTGCGGATCTTGTCTTGCTGTGATCTTGACTGCTGAGACTCAACCACCGGTGATTCTTCGTCTGCAGGTGCTTTGATAGGCTTAGGCTCCTCCAGCTCGTACTGTTAAGACATGTTAGAACGGGTCGAGACAGAAAGAGCCACGTCATAGAAATTGGTGCATACCTGGCGATAGAGGACGGTGCCCTTTTTATAGATCTCCAGCTCGTTATTGTAGTTGATTCCAAACCGCTTGAAGAGAATCTCGTTCTTGTCCGCAGACACAGTACCCTGATATCAAGTCAATTACCTATACTTCAAACTGGAAGAACAATAGCCTACCTTCAATTCTTGCTCGGCGTCTGTGTTGCTCATTCCACCTTGCAGCACCATTGTCCAGAAGGTAGTGTTGTAGAGGTTATTGATATGACCTAGTCATCTTGGGTTAGCCATATGTGGTTCGAAACCAGGGTATTGCGAGACCATGTCGCCATGACAAAGTCACTTACAATCAACCTGTCTCCAGCTCATATAATCACGGAGAATTCGGTTATTTGGGTAGATGACCGCACGCCCATCGAAAGAGGGTAGATACGGTGGGAGGAGAGGCCTTTCAGGGAAGAATTCGCTCCACTTGTAAATGTAGTGTGCTGTGAACGTAGAGACGATGGTGGTCACTAGTTTCCTGGGTAGAAGAACTCCTGTCAACGGCTATTCTTGGAATTACACCGTAGAGGAGACAGGAGTAAAGAGGGGATACTCACCCATTGCGCCGCTCAAAAAGTTGGCAGTTGGGGTGGAAGACAAAACTGAGGGAGTACTGTTAGTGATTGCTAGGATGGCGATGAAATGAGCTGGACATACCTGAATTCGTCACTGACTCCGTAAGCAATGCATAGGTCCGGAAGCTCTTTCATGACCTCAACTGCCGCAGCATTCATCAGATCCAATGCCCGGCGGTCATTGGGTTTTGCGAAAGCATAGTGATCAGAGAGCCTATATATGTTAGGGTCTGAATACACATATGAATGCATTGTTGCAGTCATATCATCATATATTGGTGAAAGGTGCATAGGAGGACGGATACTCCTTGCATCAAGACTCCATATACATAGAGCATCCCCATGAGTAACGAGAGATGGAGACTCACTTGTGAAATCCTCGTCCATCAATGCGGACCACAATCCACGTATTGGGTAGCAGCACATCCGGCTGCTCGAAGGACTTGACGTACTCAAATCTGTGCTCTTTTAGTAGCTGAACTATATTTTTCTTTTTTTCTTTTTTGGAGATTTCAAAGCTTACCTTGAGTTCGCCATTATTTGATCTACTGGACTTTGATGTTAAGTGACGAATACGTTCGGAGAATGGAAGTTCCAAGGTTGTCATTTTGTGCGATTTCTGCCCGCCCGCATTTGCCCCAGTCACTCGAGGGGGATTTTGAGGACTTGGAGTGGTTTGATGGATAAGAATAATACACTTATTTTCCGTGAAGATGATAGGCCACTACATTATCCAGATAAACCTAGGTAACTGCTATGTATAAGAAAAAAAAGTCCATAAATAAAACCAGTATGTTGTTGAGATGCATATCAAAAACCCTAAGAGAGCAGGATACTTTAGAATCTAGGAAATGAAAGCGAAAGGACAGAACCAAGATGGTCTACAGATACATGTGAGAATCATGAGTTCTCAATCTCAGGAATCTCTTCATCGCCAGTCTCACTGGCTCGCTCGCTAGTCTCGCTGGCCTTGTCAGACTTGCGAGACTTGCGAGAAAAGAACCCTAGGCTGCTGCGGGTGGAGCGGTCGGCGGATGTCACACTTGAGACAGTGCTATCGATACTCTTGCCGAGCTGCGCTTCGCTGGCCGCATCCTCGTCAATATCACCTTGCGAGGATTCACCTTTCTTAGAGAAAAGTCCCGAGCGATCCTTCCATGAGCTGAACTTGCTGGAACTACCCTTGCGCGTGATCTTGCGAATGAACGACTCCTTGGAGGCATTGTCCATGGAAGCCCCAGATGGCATGCGCTCCAAGGATTCATATGAATCGCCAGTGAAAAGGGACAGGGAGCGAGATGTGCGAGAGTCCGATGGCGATCCATCGTACTCGTGGGTATCAAATGGACTATCGGGACCATTGCTCTTATCTGCGTCTATTTCCGACTTCTCGCCCGTGAGAACCGCCGTGAACGCCGGAGCAGCGGGGTTAAGCTTTGGGGTCAACGGTCGATGAGACGATGATGGACGAGTGCCAATTGGTGCCTGGAGGGGTCGATGATGGCGATCAAACGTGTCCTCCACAAAATCAGGCTCCCCGGTTAGACCAAGGGGAAGATGACCCGACGATCCATACTGGAATGAAGGTCGCCGAGAAGGAGCTCGAGACCAATTGGATGGCGCGGCCCAGTCAAATCCAAGCGGGCTGTTGCGGTGTCCAGCACTATCAGTCGATGGCCACCCGAAATGGCGGTTGTCTGTTGAGGGGTGTGGAAGCTGATTTGGTGTGTCGAATGAAGTTGACGAAGGTCGCGGGGACAGAGAACCGCGTCGAACGCCACCAAGAAGCGATGATGGATCAATAGGATCATGCCGAGGACTGAATTGATTGTACCCACTGCTAAGATCGGGATTCCCACGGGTGCCAGCACCACCGAAGCCAAACTTGCTGGATGAGAAGATATTCGAGAAAGCAGCTCGTCGGGAGGGCGCATGATCAGAAGAGCTATCCATGGTGACACCAGCCGTGTTGCTTCGAGGAAACAATGACATCGGGTTTGCCCAATTACCAGTATAGCTCGATCGTCGCCGGCGTGCACCGATTGGATCCAACTCGTCAATATTGCGAGGGAAGGATTGACTCTGACCGGGTTTCAAGGAACCCAGCATAGGAGACTCATCTGCTAGGGTTTTCCCACGAGGCCGGTGGAAACCGAAAAGTCCAGAAAGCTTTCGGGAAGCGCTTTTCGGGGCTTCCCCAGCAGCAGACAAATGGACACCTTGGGATTCATCCTGCCGATTTTGAGTCTCTAGTGGGCTGGCGAATATACTGCCCGCTCGACTATCCGAAGAAACAGGGGATACTGGGCCGTGCCCGAAGCTGTCCAAGGGAGTACTGGATGCCTCCATAGTTGCAAATCTTGGGCGAATTATAGATCGTGGGAATTCGGGCGACTCCTCGTCACCAAGGAGATCGGATGGCAAGAGGGCATCCGCACGAGGACTCATTTGCGGATTGTTGAAAGCGACTTCGGTATCGGAGCGCATGATCTCGGGGGGGTCGGACAAGCCTGGAAGGGCCATACCGTTATTGATATTGAAAAACGCAGAGGTGGGGGCAAATGTAGGCGAGTGACCGGACGGGTTGTAGCTGACGGTACTTGGAAACGACGTTTCGACACCCGGGTAGTTCAGAGGGGAAGACATATTGCTGTTGAGTGAGCTGCGATGGCGACGGGGACGAATGGTGGCAGTATTCGACATATCAAGATCCAAGGTCGGGAAGGCAAAGGGTCCTGAGCTGCTGGGTCGTTGGGCTGTAAGCCACTTTAGACGTTCTTGGGCTTCTTGATATTGTTGCTGGGCTTGCGTGTGCAGATTCACAAGTGTAGCGTAACGTGCGTGTAGGTTGCCCAGCTTGTGCTCCCACTGACGAGCTCGCTCGTTGTCGATCCGATCCAGTTCCTTGCCATCTTCACTGTCGCCTTCTTGCAATCCCATTCTTTCTTCTTCAAGCTTCTTGACCCGTCCTCCTTTATCCTGAATCTCATCATCGATGGTTTTCATCTCCCCCTGCTCTTTCGCGATCCTGGCTCGGACCTCATCTGCGCGCACCGTCGCTTCTTCTTCGATTCGGGCCTTGTCATCCTTGGCTTGTATAGCATCAGAGTTCATGCGTGAAATCTTCTCCTGCCATCGCAAGATGTCATTCTTGCGCTTCTTGCGCTCCGCCTCTTTCTGCTGAAGAAGTCGCATGCGTTTTGACTTTTCACCCTGCACGGTCCGGTTGACGCTTTCTAGCTTGTAGACATGCTTTTTCAAGTCACCACTTGCTTCATCCTTCTCCCTGACACGCTTCCGCAATTCACTGCGCTGTTTTTCAAGGTCTTTCAACAGTGCAATATGCTCTTCTTCCTCCTCTGCCCCTTGCTTCTCCACGTTCTCGTTCTCGTGTTGTAACGACTTCAAGCGGTCTGCTAATTGCTCCAAAGTCTCATCTTTGGCACTCTTTGCTCTGCTCTTGAGTGTTTCTTCGAAATTGCCGTGAGAAACGTCCGTGCTTCCAGCTGCGGGTGAAATTTTCCTTCCGGCCGAGGGGCGTTTCCCCGGTAATTGACCTGCGCTGTGCTCACGAGACATTATCGGGGCAGATGGCGTTGGAAGGCCTACTGTAGACCTGGGGATCGAGGCGCGGATAATTGGACCTCCGGCGTTGCCATTTTGTTGAGCTTCGGACAGCGGAAGAGATTTTGTTCGGACATGGAGGATCGCACTGGGCGTCTGAAAGTTGGCGGCGCTAACGGAAAGTACACAGATATGATAAATATTTCCGGGTAGCAAATTTGATATTTCCACCGCTGTTTCTGCTCGTTTGGATTCACCGACTAGAAACCGTTAGTGGTTTGTTTAGTGATAGGAAAGTATCACGCGTATCTAATACCTTTCACATTATTCACCTGGATGATATGCTTATGTATCGAGTTGTGGAAATCCGGTTGTTTCCAAGCAAGGCGGATTTCACGGGCTGTGATCTCTTCGAGGGTGACCTCTGGTGGCGGAGGAATGTCGAGACCGAGCTTCTCGACTAGCACTTCATTTGGAGTTTGACATACCTGCCACGCACGGTAGAGAAGCCTTCATACATTGAGTTAGTCGAGTAAAGGAAACACTGGAACAGACAAGGGACTTACCAGATCAAAGCCCATAAGATCGAGACGGCGAGAAAGAGGGCCATGACGCCTCGCACTCTCACGCGAGGGACCACTGCTGGGTAAGCGTCAAATGCAAAGTATAGCGGCTCATACATCCCAACGTCTATAACCCATTGGACGTGGGCAGCGGGATACAGGAGAATTGCAAGGATCGCCAATGCTCTCCGGAGTGGGCGGTGGGATAGGCCCCACGTGATCCAGAATCTTAGTCACCCAAAACAGGTTAGCGCCAGGCGGAGATCAGCCGCTACGGGACCTCGGCATTCCTCAAGGCTGACATAATCATAATTGTTGGGCGTTGAATGCTGTTGGCGAAATCAACAAATGTTGGATGTTGGATATTGGAAATACGGAGTAGATCGGAGGAAATTATATGTGTCTTCTTTTATCACCCGGCTGAGACTTCATAGTTCCATTTTTGTGGCTGACATTGTGCTGATATTATCCCGTGACAATGGTTATGTAGCCGCCTTCATTGTCTCCAAGTGTCAGTCACATGGGCCTTTTAACTTCCCGATTCTCCAAAAACCTGTCTCAAGTCTTTTTTTGATCGTTCAAACCTTCTTTTGCCTCTCTGCATTTCTAGAATTTGCTTCGGATTGGCCTGAATTCGCCCAGTTCCACTGTCAAAGGTGCTAGACATCCATTCGGCGGGATGCAGCTCTATCGCTCTATAAGTGGTTCCGTCTCCAAGACATGGAATTCTATCAACCCGGCCACCCTTAGCGGGGCTATTGATGTCATTGTCATAGAGCAAGAAGATGGTATTTACAGTCCTTTGAGAGGTGGGATTCACGCAAGATACTGATTTCGCTTTTCTCTTTCAAGGCACACTCGCTTGTTCGCCCTTTCATGTCCGGTTTGGCAAGTTTTCGCTCTTGCGTCCATTTGAGAAGAAGGTGGAATTCCAGGTGAATGGCATAAAACAAGAATATGCCATGAAACTGGGAGAAGGGGGCGAAGCATTCTTTGTGTTTGAAACGACCGATGACATCCCCGCATCCTTACAGACTTCGCCGTTGGTGTCTCCAGCAGCCAGCCCGAGAGCCCAGAGCGAACCAGATATTCTCCCTTCGCTGCAGGAACCAGATTACCTTGACCTGGACAAAGGAAACGGGGATGCATTATCGGAAGGCGCTAAGACCCCACCGGCGATGGCGATGCCATCGAACAAGCTACGTGCAAACACGGATTTAGGTAGGACGCATCTTCAACCCTTAGTTTCGATATAATTCCCTCGTTACTGACTATTTTAATAGGGACAATAACACCCTTATCGCGATCTCCCGACGAATCAGACGTGGCCCCTTCACGGCACGGCTCCTCGAGCGCTAAGCCGCCACTTGATCACGCACTCTCGGACAATGTGCTTTCGACCAGCTCTCCTCAACACTCCCTGTCCGGTCAATCTACACATGGGAATGATGAACCCCATGATACCGATATCGAGGGCGAAACACACCACCGCTCTCGCAGCCCTCCTCTATCTCCCCAGGAAGCGGTATCTCGTGCCATTTCGCTTTCAAAGAAGCTGTCTGGTTCCAATATTCCATCACATGTCACCGAGACTGGAGATCTGATGTTGGATATGACTGGCTACAAGAGCAACGAAGAAGATGCCCTCCGCGCGGAGGTCGTTGCGCGCAAGATTCTTGCGGAAGAGCTTGAAGGGAGCTACGATATCGGTGCATTGATTGGAGCCGATGAGCACGGCAATCTATGGATATACAGCAGTGAAGAGTCCAAGGAACTAGCCGATCGGAGAGCTACTCTTCACTCCATGCGGCCGAACATGGGAATGAGCGATGATGCTCTCTCCGACCCAGGATACCACAGTGAAGGTGAACATGCTGTGGAGCCATCGTTAGTTACGCGCCACCATCGAACCAAATCAGATGTCCAGCCCGGCTTTCCCACACCCCCTGACTCACCCTTGCATGATTCCTTCCCCGCCGAAACCCGCAACTATGCCAAGACACTCCGCTTGACAAGTGATCAACTCAAGGCCTTGCAACTGAAGCCCGGCGCCAACACAATGGCTTTCAGCGTCAACAGAGCAATTTGCACTGCAAACATGTATCTGTGGAATGGCAACACCCCGATCGTGATTTCTGATATTGATGGAACTATCACCAAGTCGGATGCGCTGGGACATGTTCTTAATATGATCGGACGAGATTGGACGCACGCGGGAGTCGCCAAGTTGTACACCGACATTGCCAACAATGGGTACAATATCATGTATCTTACGAGTCGGTCTGTCGGCCAGACAGATACCACACGGGCGTATCTTCACGGCATTTGCCAAGATGGATACAGATTACCAAGAGGTCCAGTGATCTGCAGCCCCGATCGTACAATGGCCGCTCTGCGGCGGGAGATCTATCTGAGAAAACCCGAAGTTTTTAAGATGGCATGTCTGCGGGATATTCTTAACCTCTTCTGCGGTAAAGAGAATCCCTTCTATGCTGGCTTCGGAAATCGATTGACCGATGCATTAAGTTATCGTTCTGTGAACATTCCATCTACTCGGATTTTCACAATTAACTCTAACGCTGAAGTGTCTCTGGATTTGCTGAGTCTCAACAAGTACAAGAGCAGTTATGTGACGATGCAAGAGCTACTCGACCATTTCTTCCCACCAACCAGCCTTCTTGTGCATGACGGTGGCGAGGAATATACGGACTTCACATACTGGAGAAACACACCGCATGAACTCGCAGACTTCTCGACGACAGACAGTGAGGAGGAAGACGAAGACGAAGATGAGGAAGATGTCGATGAAGATCTAGTCGAAGAAGACGAAGATGGTGATGATGATGAAGACTACGATGAAGACTTGAGTGAGGGTGAAGGCAGCGAGTACCTCGACGAGGCTGAGTTAGCTGAGGAGGAACTTGCTGCAAGTTACATTTCGCAGGACTCGGTTGCCTTGTCCAATCCAGCAGGCTCAATACTTGAGTCGGTGGAAGGAGCTATCGATGAAGAGGAACTGTCTCCCATTGCCGAGAAACCACAAGAAGCAACTGAACCGACCACAACCTCTCTTCCCATCCGGCCTAAGATGCCTCATAATCTTTGAACATACACTCGCTGCTATGCCTCTCTGACAAGGGATTGATCCCGGGGCATTTCTTGCGTCATAGATACCCGTTTTGCGAGTGCTTTACCAAGTCAGATTCTGCATTAGACTGCGATACATTCAAGTTCAACACTATTGCATGCAGAACTGGAGTTGGAGATTGCATTATACACGGCCATTTGTGCCTGACTCTTTTTAATTCATGGCATCCATGGCGTTTCTGGATTTGTTTTTGTACATTCATGGCGCACATACTTGGAGGATTGAATAGGACCATGAGATGAATAGGAAGTAATGAATGGAATAAGTGAATAGGCTTACATTGAAGGGCTCATAATACCATCTACGGATACTCTATAATGTAGTATATTAAAAGCATTAACTACATATGACTGTCTTTCAGGCACCACCTCTAGGGCTGCAGGCAACACGATTACATAATCGTGATATTGGTCCACCTTGGGAGGAGCCCTGGAGCTCATGCTTCTTTTCGGCCTCATTTAGCAATCACTTTCTCTATCTTCATCCCTACACTGAACGCTGCTCGAATATTTGGCTGTTTTCTAGCCCCTGAGCACTGTGCCAGGAATGCTCCCCGACTACCTTTTTTAGGTCATCTAATCATCACCTAATTCAATATCGACCACTTTCGCAACACCACAATTCGCTCTTTGCCTTCTACCTGATATTTGATCAACAATCCAAGACAAAATGGCATCCCCAAGCCAAACACAGGGCTCAGCGCCCACAACACAACCTCTCACCCCACCCGCTGAATCCTCCTCCGCCGCGAACGGGGCCTCCGCGCCCGCCGCAACAAGCTCTCAGACCCAACCCAATGCCCCAGCGACAGGCCCTTCAACAACAGCGCCACAACCGCCAACAGTCCCGGGAATATCAACCCAAGACAGCGGAAAAACGCGACGACCACGGGACGTGCGGCTGGTCCACATGCTTCTCGCCTCACTTGGGGTAACCTCCTACCAAGATCGGGTGCCCCTCCAATTGCTCGATTTCGCATACCGCTATACCGCTAATGTGCTACAAGACTCCGTGCATCTTGCGACGGAAGGATACGCCGCGGCCACAGACGGTACCGCGGGCGCAAAGGGCTCCGCTGAAGTGAATAGCGTTTCTCTGCCCGCATTGCGGCTGGCCATTGCCTCCCGCTTGCACTTCCAGTTCCAGACAGGGTTGCCGAAGGAGTTCCTTATGGAGGTTGCATCGGAGAGGAATCGTATTGCTTTGCCTGGTGTATCGCGTGGCTTCGATCCTGCTGCCGGTGCTAATGGCGCGGTTCCTGCGGCGAACCAAAGTGTTGTTATCGGTGGTATGCGCTTACCTCCTGAGCGCTTCTGTCTCACTGGCATGGGATGGAATATGAAGGATGAGTGGGATAGTGAGGGTGAGGAAGATGAGATGCCTGATGTGATGCAACAGCCTGGAGTTGGAAAGGGTGTTGGTGGTGATGGAGCCGAAGATAATGAAGACGAGGATGATAATGATGGGAAGATGGAGGACCTTTTCGGCGAAGATACCACCATGGGCGAGGCAGGTGATGGAGACGGGGACCGGAACATGACTGATGTTTAAGGGAATGCATTTACGCCCGGGGGTTCTTCTACCTTTGGCCTTGGGCTGGTGGTGTTTCTGGCGCTTGGTGTTGTCATTATCCTTTTCTCTCTAATCTACCATAGGACGGTGTCCTGGATTTTACTATCACGGAGAGCATATCTCATGACTTGTGTTTACAAATTAGGGTCATAATCCCATAGCCTGATCATGAAGGCAAATAAACCGATAAAGAAGACATTCTTCTGGTCAATTAAACCAAGATATGCAATCATCTGTGTGTATATTGTACATAATTCGGTCCATCCCATCGCTCGCATTCAGGATGATCATGCAATGTAATAAAGATGCCCAGCAAAACGCCTGCTTTGTTTGCTCGTGCGCCGTGAGGAGAGAGAATAGATATAAAGTCCGAGTCCGGATTAGCCAAGAAAGTCGAGGGCTGACCTGCCCGGGCGAGATCAGTTTGATATCTGTCTATCAAACTGAGGACGGGAAGAAGGCCAGGCTGGCTGCCAGGACTGTGAATTATGGACCGAGCTCCTTGAGACATGCAAGGCCCAGCCAATTAGGCAGTCAAGTCAGGTAAGAGTCTAACAGCTCCATTCCCCTCGCCCAGACTCAGCCCAAAAGGCGAAAATCCTCGCCCTCAGACCTCGGATAAACGCAGGAAGCAGAATACTCAAGACGCCAAAACCCATATAGACAAGAAATACTCAGACAAGAAATGAAGAGAGTAAGAGACGGACGGATCCACGGAGTGCAGGGGGAAATGTCCAATCATTTCCCTGCCGCTCGCGCGCGCGCTTCATCCTCGCGCATCATGCGAATGACTTCCTCACGTCGCTTCTCAACACGTGCAAGATCCTCTTCCTTCGCGCGCCGGCGTTCCTCATACCCCGCGAACCACTCCTCACGTGCGCGGTCCTCTTCTTCCGGCTTCGCGTGGGCGAGCATGCATGAATTCATTGCAAGACGTTGCTGGCGGCAGACCCATGTTGCGGTGACGGTGCGATTAACGGCGCACTCGGCGAATGCTATATCATAATTGGGTTAGTTGGTTGTTTCAGGCATATTCCAGGTGTGGGAAGTGGATCATGGTCATGCGATCCGGAGTTGTTCCTCCGCTTGACACCCATGACCGGCTTTTGTAAGGCCAAAGCTATGCATTATTCGTAACGAGGTGATGCATTTAGTGTATAAAGCAATGCAAATTGCATACCTTTAATTTCGGGGGCGCAATGGGCGCGTACTCGCTTGTAGAACAGCAGTTTCACTTCTTGTTCTTGGGGGGCCGAGAGCGGAAGCGGGTTGCGAAGATTATATTGTTTGGGTGCACTCTTAGGTACACTTGTTGAAGAGGTATCGGGGGATGTGGAAGATGTAGCCATTGGGACTGTATGTCGATCGTAAAGATCGAAGTTGATCGGGTTAAGTGTATGGGCTGGTTGATCGGAGAGTTTGCTTTTGAGAGGGATTGGTCCCAGTTATTGAGGGACAAGATGTGATTTCAGCTGCTCCAGAACCCAATAAAACGAACCAAGAGAGGTAGAAGTAAGTCCGAGAGGGGTTCACTGAATGGCTTTGCAGAGAAGATCGAGGCCAAGTGGGAGTGTTGATTGCGAGTGAGCCGAGCTTGGGCGGAGAGAATGTTACTATTGGCAGAATCAGAAAAAAAAGTTCTCCGACTTTGCATCTCGACTTTGACTTACACTCTTCTGCTGGAGACTTTTGCGTCTTTTCGATTTTCATATTTTATTTTTTTCTACACCTTCTCGTGCTCTATTTATTGTCCCGGGAATCATCAACACCAAAACTCAGCATGTCGTCCATGCGCAACGCCGTCCAACGGCGGAACCACAAAGAGCGTGGCCAGGTTCAGGGTCGCGAGAAATGGGGTCTCCTCGAGAAGCATAAGGTCAGTTCCTGCGGAGAAACGTTTGGAACATTTACCGATGATCCGGCCTTTCTCTTATGCCTAATCTTAAAGCAATCGTTCTAACTTCAACAGGATTACTCGCTCCGTGCCAAAGATTACAATGCCAAGAAGGCTAAGCTGAAGCGCCTCGAAGAGAAGGCGCGGGATCGCAACCCTGATGAGTTCGCCTTCGGTATGATGGGAGACAAGAACCGCACCCAAGGTCGGCACGGACGTGGCAAAGGCACAGCACGAGACTCTGCCGCAGCACAGGGACTGAGCCACGAGGCAATCAAGCTGCTCAAGACGCAAGATAAGGGTTATCTTCGGACGGTTGGCGAGCGGGTTCGCCGTGAGATCGAGCGCCTGGAGCGCGAAGTGGAATTGCAAGATGGCATGAACAAGGCCCTCGGCAAAAAGGATGGGAAAAAGAGCGAGAGCGATGACGAGGATGATGGGTTCGACGACGATTCCGATTTCGACTTCGGAGCCCCGGTGCAACCGAAACCCACCAGGACGGTGTTTGCCGATGATCGACAAGACCAATTGGCAATGAAGAAGCAGAGGATACAGAAAGAAGAACCTGCCTCGGAATCAGAGGAAGAAGATCAGACGTCAAGCAACACCCGCAAGACACCCAAGCAGCTTCAGGCTGAGCGACAAGCACTTGCAGATGCTCGACGGGCTCGCAAGCTCCGGAAACGAGCCATCGAGGCTCGTAAAAACAAGCTCACTGCGTTGCACAAGCAATACGCTGAAATCCGGACTGCAGAGCAAGAGCTTGATTGGCAGCGGGCTAAGATGGAAAATTCGGTGGGAGGTACCAACAAGGACGGAATCAAGTGGAAGATCCGCGAGCGCAAGCGCTGATTGTTTTTTTGTTTCGACGGAGTTTATGAGTGATGACTCGCTATCATCTTTTTTGTACATATTGATACCAACCACCATAGAGGCAGTCCGGCGCATACAGTAGCATCCAAGGAACCCACTTCAGTCCTGGCCATCGACTCTTGGAAAAGCTCGCTAATATCAAGCCCTGTGTCGGGCGATAGCTGGGAGACCTGTGATAAGACACCGCTGCTTATACTGGTAGATTTGACCATATCAAAGTACTGTGGTATCGCTACATCTACATTTGGGTATGGTTGAAATAATATCAAAGCTGGCTTCTCTTTCATTTACTATGATATGTAGATAAACACAACAGCATGGGACTGTACCTCTACAGGAATTTTGATTCATCTAATCTAATAGTGAATAAATTCCACAAATCGCACTTTATGCGAATCGGACGTCTATGCACATCTCAAAAGGTCACACTCCCATAAAAATTACATACATACAGGAATCCTGGGCATGACCAATATAGCTATACTCCTGCAACTGAATCTAGTCGGTTCAGAACATGTTGCGCTTGTCTGACGAGGGCCCTGCGCGCACTGCGTGCAGTATCATCCCCGTCTGGATCAATTCCATCTACCTTCAACATCACTTGAGCAAGAATGGTCTCGCTCAGCTTCCTATGTGTGTATTCCCGCTTCTTGGGATCGTCTGGCGGGTGTGCAATGAATTCTTCACAAATCGGAATGAGAACATGCTCAAACCACTCAGCCAAGGCAGTCACTTGCTCCATCGGTGTATGCAGTAGTTTAAGATTCGGCGGAGGCGAAGGTATGTTTCCAGGTAAACTGGGCGATGATGGGGGTTTAGGGCGAAGAGGAGGATTATGTATAGTCTGCTTGTCATTCTTATTGACATTCACTTTGGATCGTGCTCGAGGCAGGTTGCTTGCATGAGCTCTTTCATCGTCGGCATTGTCGAAAGAGTCGCTCAGTGTACCGGACTTTGTTTCGGAAACGACACATATCACTTCCGAGTTTTGTTTGATCCCAGCTTTTTTGCACGCTTGATTGTCATCTCTTAGCATGACTCCATTATATAGTAAATTAGCGAGGTTCGGAAGAGGGGCTCCGACTTTCCTCGCAGCTTCCATCCGTAGCGCGCCAACAGTGAGCACGCCGTCCTCAATGGCATATGCGCGGAAGTGGAGCGAATATTTGTCTCCACGGTAATGAATATAGATGATATCGGGTTTGAGCTCATTCTCATGGGGTTCACTCTCATCCGGGTGATCCTTCCAAAGAGAGTCCGGGTCATAAGCGACAACATCCTCGTTGATTTGGGAAAGATCTTTTGACGAGCCGGGCCCAAAGTTGAGTGCATCGTCCCGGCCAACTGCTGGCTCGGGTATCCCAAGATCCGCCCCAGACAAGTTGTTCTTTTTGGTAGACTGGGAGTCTGGTCCTGGTTAGTATTGATCTTCCTTTGGGGGACTTAGGGATACGGATACGAATACCACTCACCTCCCGCGGGCGAAGGCTGCTTAAACTCGCGGCTTAGGCTCATCACTTCGTCGATCTGGGCCTTTGATAATGGCTTTTGAATGACGATCATATCGTCCTACTTAGGTCAGTAGCCGACAATGATGTTAGAAAACAAAACACTAACCTCTTCCTTGAACGGATACCCTAGATCCATGATGGCATGCATATGAGCAAGGTGACGAGGGAGACGGGTCTTCCCTGTGCGCAGGTAAGGCTTCTCCTCATTCTGGCTGCGGACAGAACTGCTAGAGTCGCGGCGGTCATCAACCGTTTCCTCATCTTCGCTAACTTCAGGGAGACGCATGTTGTTGACAGGCTCGGAGGATCCTTGCATCACATTGAGCATTACACAGTTGTCGATGTGCTTATAGAAGTCCTGGGCGTCCTCGAAGGGTTCATTGCAGATAGAGCAATTTCCAGTAGAATCGCTAGTGTGGTCCATATCTGTTTTGATGGAGGAAATCGGGCTTTGATCAAGCTGGTTTGGTTGTAGCTGCATCACCCCATGGACGGTGATAAGGTGACGCTTGAACACATCCACCCGAGTGAAGCTCTTTTCTTTTGGTGTCCCAGCGCCTGGACAAAAGTGACAAACCATGACGCCCTTGTAGTGTGTCAGTATGTGGCGATTCCTATCATATCTGCGAGTGAACCCCTTGGCATGGTATCCGCACGTTACAATAGGGCACTTTTCTAGACGCTCAGTTTCGTTGTGCGTCATGGTGTGGGCTCGTAGGTCGACGAAGACTAGATCACATTGGGGACATCGCCCCTCATTGACTGGATCGTGTGACTTATCAGAATCCTCATCAGAAGAAATTGCACCTTCGTCGTCGTCTTCTTCGGATCGCGGCAACGCAAAGAGCGATAGCTCTTCCAGATGCCGACCCACGTGTCTTTCAAACTGCTTCCCAGATGGAAGCGAATATAGACAGAGTGGACAGTCCACAGGTATATTTGGTGTTTTAGATATGGAATGCTGGCTCTGCAAATGAGAAAACCACTCCCGGCGACTTTCATACAATCGATGGGGTGTCGGGCAGCTAGGGAAGATGCACAGATATGGCATTAAGTCATTGAAGACATGGCGAGCCCAGGTCCTCCGGTTTGGGATGGTGATGATCACGAAACAATAGGGACATTCAAATGGAGCTCCATCAGCCGAGTCTTTCGGGGGAGACGGGAGGACCGCCCCTTCCGCCCCGTTCAATATGGTTTGAGCGTAAGATGTTTGTGAGGCGACAGTTAGCAATTCTAAGGTTTCTTTTACGGCTGGTGCAACTTCTACAAACTCAGTTGCAACTGTGTCTGATAGTTTGGCTGATTGTCCGTCTGTCTGATCCTCAATAACCTGATTGAGACCCTGGCCGAGCTTGGTACGATGACGCTCACGATACTGCATAACGGCTCGACGTTGGGAAATCGCCAGCCCAAGGCGTTTCGAGATATCCTCCCCTGCTTGGGGGTATTTGTCTGAGACATGACGTATGTCAAACTGCTCATAAAAGACTGCATCAGATCTTTTAGTGCCGAGAAGGCGATCATGTTGAGCTGGCTGCCGGATGAGCATTGACATTTGGAACAGGTTGTTGATAGTATCTCGTAGAGCATGATAAATAGACTGCATTTCTGTTTGGTAATCATCATCATCATCTTCATCCCCGCTTAGATCCGAGAAATCGTCATCTCCGGATGAGTGATGCAAAATATCATTGATATCTTCGATGGTTCGTTGCAGCCGCTGAAGGACGCGAAGTGTCTGCTCTTTAATATGCGATGCATCCCGCAGTCGATGATCCAGCGACGATTGGCCGGTTTGGTGCGCCCCAATATTGGCAGCCCAAACCCGCAAACGACCAAGCTCATCTTTCCACAGCGCTGGCGGGACTTCAGACGCGAACGATGACAAGTCTTCGGAAACAAGCCGACTCAAATCTTTGAGGCATTGAACCACGGCAAACGAAATATTCGTCATAGAGGTGCTCGCAGATGGGGGTGTCGTCGTTGTTATCACAGGGTGCTCATGGTTCTCAGCTGGCTTTTCTGGCGAGGCCCCTTGCTCGTCGAAATTTGGCTCAGTGATCAAGGCTGCGTCTTGAGGAGCATTTCCATTGCTTTCAGATACATCCTCAAGGACTGTCTCTTCGATCGAGGAAGTAGATTGACCGAATGGGCCATAGTTGCTATCAACCGCTACACGAGTCCATCTTGACAAAAGAGTATCGGATGTATCCTGCCCCGGGTTCCGCTGGATGCTTCGCCTTTGTACAATGGGCTTGGGATCTTTCGGATCTTTCATAATTTTGGGCAGATTGGGGCAAATGCCCTTGCGACCCTGTGAGTCTTTTAAATCAGATTAAAATCGAACTTTGCACCAGACGTTTTGGGGTTGATCTCGTCGCTGCGGGGTTGCGGCTTAGATAGGTAAAGCCCCGCGCTTACACAGCATGACTACCGGGCTCTTTTGACCTCCAGTTCATTTTGTCCAGTTCGATTGCTCGATATGGAGGCTGCAGGCGTTGCCCTAGCAATTCTACCACTGGTCATAAGCCAGCTTGATAACTACGTCCAGGGTCTTGAGACCATCAAAAGCTTCGGAGCCAAGCGTTACCGTAGGGAACTTGAAAGCTATTCATCAAGCCTTGGAACCCAACAAGCCATCTTCGTCAATACCCTAGAGCGGGCTCTCGATGGAGTGGTTGAATATGAAGACGGGCTGGATGAATTGAGGAACAATCCTCTCGGGGATTTGTGGAAAAGACAGAGTCTCCAAACTAGTCTTCATGAAAAGCTAGGAAGAGACTTCTACCCCTTCAATCGGATGATGATAGAGGTTGCGACTCTGTTAGAGGAATTGTCACGAAAATTAGGGTTGGACAAGAATGTTTCGGTGGTTAGTATAGTTCGATTCCCCCGAGGCCCGCTCCCGAGGTCCAGGGCTAACCAGAACCTTGATCATACTACAGAACCATCGGGTGGACCAGTCCGCTATCAAGAAGGAGATCAAGAAGTTCAAAGACATTTTCTCGAAAAGCATCTACCTCGATCTCTTCGCGCGTCTCGACGCAGCCAATAAAATCCTGAATACCTTGGTTGAGCAGTCCGATTATCGAAGCACAATACAGAAACACAGAATATCAAAAAGACCCCTGTTGCGCCAGAAAAGGGCCCAGAAATCAGCCCGCAGTCTGCACAATGCAATAATACGGGGCAAGTATTGGAAATGTGCTTGTATAGATCAACACTCAATCCATTTTGTTCTTAGTTATCCACCAGAGGACATCAATGATGGTTCTAAGGAGTCCTCTCATGGGCCTCGATTCCGAATGATTTTCCCTTCCAACAGCCCTATAGACCTTGGCAAGGGATGGTGCGAAATTGAAGCTGAATCGGACACTATTCAATCAAACGTGGATACTTTGAACCGATCTCCACCCCAGAGTAATCAAGACAAAGCTCCTCTCGCTAAAAAGAAGGTCAAAGTGCAGTTTGCGTTCGATACATCATATGAAGATAAACCACCCATGATGCCTGATATGTCTTCCGTGCCTCCAATTGTGGACATCTGCTCGACGCTGTCTACGGTGGGGACCAGTGGCGAGACAAATGCACCTATTGGGTTTATCTCCGATGAAAACCACCGCCACAATATGTATTATGTTCGAAAGCTTGCCGGGAATCTGAGATCACAATCGCTCGCTGAGCTCATCGCGGCTTCAAGTGATATCTTCAAGGCGCCTACTGGCGGCAGCTTTCTTTTCACACGGGGCCACCGTCTTCGCGTTGCGGTTAATCTCGCCTGCAGCGTGCTCCAATTTCACGGAAGCTGGCTGAAAACACAGTGGAGATCACGCGATATCATGTTTACCAAGAATGCATCTGGGGATATCGATAAGCCATACGTCCTGTGGAACGTTGGCAGTGAGTTGGATGCCTGGAGTCTATGCAGAGACAACCCGACATTCTCGCTCATTCAAAGCGAGATTTTGTTTCCCCTGGGCCTTGTCCTGGTCGAACTTTCTTTATGCCAGACACTAGAGGCTCTACGTATCCCGGAGGATGACGATCCAGTGGAGGCATATGTGAATTTAAAGACAGCAACTCGCCTCTTGCGGGTGGTGGAGGAGCAAAGTGGTGGAGATTATGAAAAGGTAGCGAGGCGATGTCTACTTTGGCCTGGTACCAAAGACTCCACATTGGAAAGCGAGCAGATGCAAGATGAAATATTCCAACTTATAATCTCGCCATTAATCGAAAATCTGAGGAGTTTCGAGGGTAGGGGTTAATTCTATACAAACTTTAGAGGTAATGCATGAAATTTTCCAGTCTGATAGAGATTTATTTTAGAAAATGTCCTTTTCGATACACTCGCGACTTTCATTTTATAGGATATATCCGATACAAGGAGGAACATACAGCAATGCCCCTTGGGAAACTGTAAATTGTTTCCTCAAGTGCGGAGTAACCCCGGAAAGACCCTGTATGTAATGGAAATGCGAAAGGAACTCAATAACAGCTGGAAAGATAGAGGGAATAAAGGCTAAATCAAGCCCCAAACCCACAACCCCTAACCTGCCAGATGCGGAGGCGGGTTCGATTCCCCTATTTAGGTATTTGGGGAAGAAGAGTCGGAATGAGGGTCATGTGATAAGAGTCTTTAAGGTGACCCCGAATCATATTTGGACATTTCTAATGAATTGCTAATCATTCTCTCTGACTGGCATTCATAATTTCCAATATAAAGTCCTCTGATACTCCGTTGTCGCAAAGAGTCTAAAACGTTCAAGTAATCACACCATCGCTGATAGGACAATCTCTCTAATCGGCAGTCCTGAAGGTCCCGCGGAGACATCCACAAGGCTTAATAATCATTTGCCACCCCTCCAAGGGAACATTATATCCTCCATCATTTTCCCTTTTTTTCTACGTTTTCATATCTCAAAAATAAAAAATTAACAATGGCTCCTTCATTTATAACCATTGACTCCAACGACATGGATGTGGATTTCTCCACCCCCAAGCCAGTCCAGGCGAAGCGCACCCTGCTTCTGGCACCCCCCTCCATTGCCACTCAAGAGGACAAACTCCGCGGCCTTTTCAGCACCTTCGACCGCGCAAGCACAGACCTACAAATGCTCGACCGGCTTTCCGCAGGCCACGTCTCCCTCCCCGCAACAACCTACGACCTCGTCCTCATCCTCACCGACACAGACGGCACACGGCGCTCCGAGGCGCTGAAACTCCTCACTCGAGATGTATACGCCACCCTCGTCCCCGCCATGAAGGCCGGTGCGAAGCTGCAGACCCAAGACTCAGCCCTCAATGCCTCAGACGCCATGGAAGCTATCCTGGCTGGTCTCGTGCAGTCCGATAACGGCTTCGAAAAACCAAGCTTCGACCCCTCCGCCGCGGTCCCTTTAAAATTCGGTCTGAAGAAGAAGAATAAGCCTACTGCGCCAGCGGCAGTCCCTGTTATTCCCAGTTTCCCCACAGGCTTCGCTGCGCCGATGGGAATAGACTCGCCAACTAATCACGACCGTGACGATGACGACGAGCTCATTAATGAAGATACGCTCCTTTCCGAGGAGGATTTAACAAGACCCATAATGCCGCGTATGTCTACATCCCCTCCCTTCCAACTCTTGTATATCGCATTTCTACAAGATTCATATAATCTAACACCATTTCTTCAGCCCCAGAGTGCCAACCCAAGACCGGCCGCCGGCGACGCGCCTGCAAAGATTGCACATGTGGTCTAGCCGACAAGCTCGAAGCAGAGGATAAGGAGCGCCGCGCAAACGCAGATAAAGAATTGAACGTACTGAAGCTCGATACGGGTGACTTGGCCGAGCTGGACTTCACCGTTGAGGGCAAGACTGGTTCTTGTGGAAGCTGTGCTCTGGGTGATGCCTTCCGTTGTGATGGTTGTCCTTACATGGGTCTTCCTGCCTTTAAGCCTGGACAGGAGGTTCAGATTCTCAATGATGTTGCGCAGTTTTGAGATATGATCTCAACTTTACGACTGTGGGCTACTTTTTTTTCCATCTTGATGACGAAAGTGGGGGTATTTGGTTGCATTAGGTTTTCTTTTTGAGCATTTTCTTTTGGGGTTTCATTTTTTCGGGGTTACATATAAAACTATGCTAGGGGCGTCTGGCTTTAATTTGATCTTTTTTTTCTATATTGGTTTTATATTCTTCCTATATTCTTTTATCTGATTGTGACTCACGTGAAGATTTTGAAATTTTGGGTGGAGCCCAACGTCATGTCTTAGATCAGATAGTGGGATGATCGGCCTAGTACATATACATATGCCGTTGATCTGCCGGCTATAATTAATTTACCATATTTGCTTCTAAAGCATTCTATTGATTGGCTGTACATAAAGCAATTTAAATCCTAATGGCGAGTTGCTTTTTAACTATGCATCTGTGTTCATGGCACATCCAATCATGAAAAAACCGAAAAGAAAGCGATAACGATAACCAAAAGAATATGCATGGTTTACTTGACCTATGACTGATTCTTCTTCATGTGGGCAACACGGATGCTGACGGCACGCTTGTGTGCCTCTAGGCCCTCCACAGCGGCGAGGGTCTCAACTGTCTTGGCGAGACCGAGCAGACCATCAGCGGTCAGGTTAGAGCTGGTGATGTGCTTCAGGAAGGAGCCCAGGTTGACACCCGAGTACTGCTTGGCATAGCCGTAGGTAGCTGGAAAAAAATATGTTAGGAAGACTGAATGAATGAGGGAAATAAAAGGGGAGGCAGTAACAGAGAAACTTACGCAGCGAGTGGTTGACTCCGGCGGAGTAATCGCCAACACTCTCGGGGGTCCAGGCGCCGATGAAAACACTGCCGGCGTTCTGGACATCCTTAACAAGAGACTCCGCGTTTTCGACCTGCAGGATCAGGTGCTCGGGCGCGTAGTCGTTGCTCAGGGTCATGGCCTCATTGATGTCCCGAACGACGAAGGTGACGGAGTGCGCGAGGGAGCCGCGGACGATATCCATGCGAGGCAGGGCCTTGGCCTGGGCATCGACCTCATCTTCGATGGCACGCAGCTCGGCCTCGTTCAGGTCGACGGCGATGAGAATCACCTGAGAGTCGACGCCGTGCTCGGCCTGACTGAGTAGGTCGGATGCGACAAAGGCCGGGACGGCGGTCTTGTCGGCAATCACGAGGACTTCACTGGGACCAGCGGGCATATCGATGCTGACACCTGCGGAGGTATCGTTGGACACGAACATCTTTGCGGCCGTCACGAACTGGTTGCCTGGACCAAGGATCTTGTCGACCTTGGTAATGCTCTCGGTACCGTAGGCCATAGCGGCCACAGCCTGGGCACCACCGGCTAAGACGATGCTCTCAGCGCCGACCTTGTGGGCGACATAGACGATTTCGGGTGAGATGCTGCCGTCGGAACGAGGAGGCGAGGCCAGGACAATCTTGTTGCAGCCTGCCACCATGGCGGGAACACCCAGCATCATGGCGGTAGAGGGTAGCACAGCGGTGCCACCGGGGATGTACAGACCGACACGCTCGATGGGGCGCGAGAAGCGAGAGCAGACCACACCGGGCATGGTCTCCATCTGGAGGGCGTCGTTGCTTCCCTTCTGCGCGGAGTGGAAGCGGTCGATGTTGCCAATGCTGATATCAATTGCCTCCTGGACATCAGGGGACAGCTTCATGAGTTCAGCGGGGAAAGGCGCGTGGATGACGGGGGAGGTGAGTGATGTAGCATTCTCGAACTTGTGGGTGTACTTGAGCACAGCAGCATCGCCACCGTCACGGACATCCTGGATGATCGGCTTCACCAGGTTGACAATGGCCTCATTAGATTTCTGCGAAGGACGCTTGAGGTAATCGGTGACGACCTGGGGAGTAGTAGAGGCAGTGATCACACGCTTCATCTCAATTCGGGTCGTGCGATCCTCGACCGGGGCGGGTGCGGGGGTAGGGGCAGGGGCAGGCTTTGACTCGGGCTTGGCCAGGCCAGCCTTCTCAGCCCAAGGTCCCTTAGCGTCGCCCTTTCTCCGCTTCACCTTCAAGCTCTTGAGGTCAAGGTTCCGCTCGATATCCTCCAGGCTAACACCGGCAGCAGTGCACTTGGTCAGGGCAAAGTACAACAGGTCGGCGGCCTCGAAAGCAATCTCCTCCTTGGTGTCCGCACGGCACAACTCATCAGCCTCCTCCATGATTTTAGCATCGATGAGCTTGGGCTCATTGAACAAACGCGCGGTGTATGAGCCAGCGGGAGCATCCGCCTTGCGGGCGTCCAAAGTCTTTTGGAGACGAGACAGACCGGCAGATGCACCGAAGCAGGTCTCTGTACCAAGGTGGCAGAATCCTAATGAGTCACCATGGTCAGCATACAATCATCATTTATCGATATAGAAAGGTGATTCTTACCACGTCCGATTTGCTTGACAACAAAGACCAAGCAGTCGGCATCACAGTCGAAACCAATGCGAATCAACTCCTGCACATCCCCGCTGGACTGGCCCTTGTACCAAAGACCGCGCTTACGGCTCTGGTAAACACCGGTGCCAGTGCGCAAGGCCTCAACAATGCTCTCATCACTGCTCCAAACAAAGCCCAGACAAGCCCCGCGCTCATCAGTGACTGAAGTCGCATACAAGCCATTGGCCTGGTCGGTAACAGCGGTCGACGCAATAAGCTTAGCAGCAGAGATCTGGCCAGCCACATCCCGCTCGACAGTCAATGCCTGTGAGGGAATGACAGCAATCGCACCCTGCTTTGTGACTTGTGTAATGGAATCCTCCGAGATAGTCTGAGTACCGAAGGCTGTGAAGAGGCGTGGGGAGTCCGAGCTAATCTTCAATTTCTCGGCGGCGGCGGGGACGGTAGAAGGTGCAGTGCAGACACTAGCTTCGCTGCGCTCAGCATTGACGGCAATCCATTTCTGGAAAGTATCCAATTCAGAGTCTGACAGGGCGTTGACAAGCAGGCGGGACGAGGGCACGGATTGTTCTTCGGAGAGAGTGGTCAATTGGTCCAAGTTGATCAGGATCTTGGCGGCACCGGCGTTGAGAATATCGACGAGATCACCGGAGGAGGAGATCTCAGTTGCATCGACGAAGATATCGAGGGCGCGGAAGTTCTGGCGCAGGAATTGCTCTGCCTGGGCGAGACTTGAGACCTTGATCAATACGCGGCCGAAGTAGGCGATCTGCTTGAGCGAAAGTCCGGAGCCGGAGGTGGGGGAGGAGGGGTCGTGGGAGATAAGGAAGGGAGTCGCCATGATGGGCGGATGTAGTAGTAGAGGATAGAAAGATTGAAAAGGAGAATTAAATCCCTTAAATCCCCTAAAAGATAGGACCCTTTGAATTAATGGAAGAAGTTGTGGAGAGCGATGACTCCTTGTGCAACCTTTTTTCCCGGCCCCGCTGAATCATCGATTAGCCGCCGGGGTCGCTCTATCATGCGATTTTGATTAGTGATTCAATTTTGTGATCTATAAAATTGTGATCTTTCTACATTTCTGCATTTCTGCAGTCTATATTGTGATATTTGTTTCATTTATTAGGAACCTGACATTATGTCTGCCTTAACCATGAGCCACCTTAGTTACCAAGTTTCTAGCCCTTCCTCATCATAATCGGCTTCGTTGAAGTGCTAGAAACTGCCACCACTCGGTATAGTACCTCTCTGTCTTGCACCCCAGCACTCCCAAACACTCTCTAGCCACGAAGTCAGCGCGCATTTGATCCAAAATTATTAGTTATTAGGTTGCTCCGAAATGTATATACTGCTTAATCAAGGGTGGCTAGAATGACAAATGGGTGCTTGCTTCCATTGAGCACAAGTGCGATTAATTTAAAGAAGGTTCTGGCCGCTGCGTGGTGGCTAACTGGCTGCCATGCTTGAGATAAAGGTAGCTGGTCATTTCCACAATCTGATCGACATCTGGGGGCGACCTCGTTAGGTCATGCTCTGGCTGTGTTTGAATGTGACCAAGAAGGAATGGTAACATAGAAGCTTTCCATATAAGTGATTTTCGATGAAATTGCGGTTGCAACAAGGATAAGGATTGCCATCATGACATAGGCAATAGGTAATGCAATCCAACCCCAGCGGACATGGATAACAGTGCTCGATTTATATGCATCACCGTCCACATTCGAATTTTTTGCCCCGGGCGTAGACCGAATTGCATCAATCATAGACCTATCCATCTGTGCCATTGTCTTTGTTAGGTTTTTGCTGTTGCATAGAATCAGGGCAGTGTCGATGGAACTAGTTGACTGAATGCCTGTTTTGGTGCTTGAAAATCCAGGCATCAACCCCTCAGGTAACTAACTAGTAACTATGTAGTCGGCAGAGCACCCCTCCATAGAAATCAACTCTCTCCCTCCACACTTCTGGACCCCTACATTGTAGACCCCTCAATAGGTTATGAAGCCCTTGCTCTTCGAGCTTTTCTTATTCATTCTTTTCATCCAAAAGGAAGCAATTTATATCTTATATTCATTTTTTCACCTATACTCGCGCAGATAGAGTCGCGAGATAGGTCTTTTATTAGAGTTCTCGCCCTATATTTCGGGATTGAACCTTCTATCTAATCAAAATCGATTTAATCTATACTATAGTAAATATAGTACTCCTGTAGTACTCCCGCAGTGCTCTTATAGTACTATAATATAATATACTTCGGGGTCTATGTGTTATTCTATATAGCTGCCTAAAGTCTACTTTTCTGACCGGGGTTAGGAAAGTGGTAGTATATTGAGTTGTTATATAAAGCATATATAATATATTAATTATAAAGATTAAAATAAGCTATATCGTAATTTATCCGGTCGTTTATAAGTAAAGAGAAGGGTAAATAATAGTAATTTATTAAATAAATCATCTATTTTATGCAGCTTAATTAGGAAATAATTATATATTTACGGGTAACGCGGGTCGGTAAAGGTAAGTAAGTCTTAGCGGAGTAATACAGGTTGAGGGTCGGCTTTCAATTCCCTCTAAGAGAACCGACCCGCATACGGGTTGGTCATCAATTCCAGTTTAAGGGACTGGTGAGGACGAGGTCTACTTGGTAGTCTCCTAGGCTATCTGGCATGTATGGAGCAATCACCTACAAAATATTTTCTCCTTCGACGAACTTAACCCGGGAACAACTCTGTGCGCTCATATTAGCCCTATTGTTTCGAGCAATGATGAAGTTCCTTCAGAGACTTAACATTGCTAGAAGCATATCGCCCATTTCCTGTTTCCACAAACCATAGGTCTAGTCTAGGCAGCTGTCTATTTCTCATACATGCAGCTACCTACAAGTCTTAATCACCGTGTCACAAACCTCAATAAAGTTCACTACATACCACCAGCAATAGCTAAGATAGTCTACAGTATTAACTTTACGCTGTGGTAGCAAAATGGCAAAGCAGGAAGGTAGAGATAATCCAGGAAGCAACACATCCCATACAAATCCTTATGAGTACTGTTGAGTGGGGCGATGAAAGCCCTCCAAATGCCCACTGGATATGCGTACCTTACTCCATACAGCACCTGATCCTTGAGCCGTCTATCAGAACGGTATATAGCGTGTCCTAGTCGGATTGAGTGCTTGGCTGAAGTGTGCATCCATAGGACTAACTAGTGAATGTCATAAGGCTGGCTACAGGCTCCCAGGATTATTTAAGGACCAGGTAGATCTTTCCAAACTATCATTGAGCCCCATATAGTATGCTGCCAATCTGCGGGGTAACAGACCTATGTATTGATTCAACTAGCTTCTAAGACCTCCGAATGCAAATGCTCGCCTGCACCTTCCATAATTGACGTTTTAGGATCTAGTCATATAGGTGCTAATGACTTGATGAAATATCCAAGTTTGACGGGAAGCCAAAGCCCAAAAGCGCGGCTAAGTCCTCGCATGCCTGTGGGAAGTAAGCCGGGCCTGTGTCACTCCGATGAGAAGGCATCGTAGAAGGCCCAGGCTCATTTGAATTAAAAGATGTGGCATGGCTAGCACGCGACCAGTCCTGCCATCTAGGTCCCGTAATTTGATCCATGTCTTCTTGTCGAGCTGAGCTGAAGAGGTCAAAAGCAGACGAATTCTCCCTCCATGTGTTTTCCCATCGTTTAAACTGCATGAATTCCGAGTCACTGGTAGAATTTCCGCTCTGCGTAGCGTCTAGCTGAGAAATGACTCGTTCAAAAGCCTCTATGAGTGCTGCTTCGGTACGGGCCAGCTCAGAGCAGGCTGCCATCTCTTTTAACATAGTCAAGCCTTCCCTAAGATTGTTCCGAAACCTGCGTCCTTTCTCCTGGAAGCACTGGGTCGTAATAACTAATAGAGCAGCCCTACAGGAGCTGAACTCGGTATAAGACGCGCGTGCTAAGCCAATTGTGTTTCGTAGAAAGCGACATGTCTCGATTACCGAGAGCGCAGCGTCGACACAGTCAGCGATGAAATGAGAGTTTGAGGTGTCAGACTTGGTAGGGAACGAGGGAGGACTTGACTCCTCCCTCTCAGTTGGGCTCGGGTATTGCTGTTTGGAAAATTTGTCTGGAAAGATGAAGAATCGTCCAATGAACATGCGCGTGAGGCAATATTCGAGTTTGAGGTGTGAGCTGGGTCGGATGTAGAAGGATAACGAGGCGCTTTCTGGTCGGATTAAGATACTCGGCAGACTTTCCCACCATATTACAAGCTCGCTTTGGAACTGACTCAACCGGTCCACGCTTCGCTGAAGTTCAACTTTACCAGACAATGTCCCAAGCAATGATCTTCCATTTGGGAGTCAGCGATCAGGCGGAAGTTGACAGACGAGAGAAGAACATACATTTCACGGCCCATTAGATTCAGCATTTCATTCAAATGTAGAGTGGCGTCAAGGCATGCGAAAGATGAAGTTGTCGAAGTCCATATATCGCAGCAATCAACAGGAAAGTCTGTATCTATCTCGGATCTGGATATTGAGGCTGGCCGACCGTGAAATATGCCAATACGTCTGCTGCAAGTTAGCAAATATCTTTGAATCTAACAGAGATGTAGGTGAAAAGATGGATGGTAATGGAACAGTGTACTAGCCTTTCAATAATGTAGACAGACCACCAAATCCGGTTTCTCATCTCCTTAGTTTGCGGATCAAAGCAATCTTCGGAACATTTTCTGTGCATGCCATTCATAACTGCAAGCTTGACAGCAAGTCCGAGATAGGTCCAAGCTAATCCAGATGCATCAAAAGGCAAAGTGAATACACCCAGAATCAAGCAGGCTTGGACGCTTTCTAGGGATGCTATCGTGATGACATTGGGCAATACGCGACAAGCTTGATGATAAAATGCCAGACTGGCAGTTTCCCCTGTGAACGGTCCTGGGTTTGCCTGGTTATTTGTCGAAATTCCCTCGGTGTCATCGTTCGTTGCTTCCAAGTGAGCATAGTGCGTTCCGATGGCAAAGATACCAAAAATCATGCACATTGTACCGGCGTCACTTCGGCCAAGGGATGCAGGGGTTGAGTAGGCAATCTCAACCTTAGCTAAAAGCCAATCCCGGTCAACGTAAAAGTAATTCGTCACTGCATGTTTGAAAAAGCAGTGTATAAGGAAAGCAGCAATGAACCGAGGAGGCAGGGAGGAGACTGCAGCCATTGTGCTAGAAAGGCATTGCAAGTCTTTGGAGCGATAAAACTCAGACAGGCCTGTCATTGAGCTTCGAGCCTGCTGTCATGTATTAATTAAATAAATCCAACACATCATGCCGGGGGGACACTTTTGGGACGCACATCCTGGGAGATGTTTTGCTCAATCCATTTTTTTATATGCATGGAGAAGTTCCAATGAGAAAACTCTCCAGAGAAGTCTACATCACTGATTAGCTTACCGATCATACAAGGGCTTGCAAGGGTTGTACGGAAAGTCTCACGGGCGACGGTATTTTCCACTGATTGAGCGCAGCATTTTTCATCGACGGCAACAATCTGTTGGTCCGGTGTAGCATTCCTGGCTGGACTGATCGATTCGTTTTGTTTATCCACTTGTTCAGATAAGGACTGGAGAGTGTTCAAATCCAGATTCATGGGACCAAGTTTGTGTTGAACGATCTTTTCCAGATAGAGAACCCTCTGCGAGAGGACGGAGGGCTCTTGGTCCTTATTCGTACATAGGGTAGGAGGCCGAATATCGCCCTGAAGCGGTGGTGATTGAGCTCTCGAGAAGGCTATTGCATCCGCCATTTCATTGGCAGGACTCAATTCGGCTGAGCGCCGACTGTTAGGCCGTTTTGATAGTTTGCATTCGCGATTTAACCGCGAGCACCTTAGACAGGGTATCCCCCCTCCACACTTCTCTTTTGTTGGCGACACGTATCACATCTGAGAAACATTAGACATGCTCACTGGCAAACATGAACAATACATACGCGAGAGCAACGCGCTTCCGGTCTTTGTCTGCGACGCGGCGGTGTCTAATCCTACGGGTCCCTTTGGAGCTCATATTTGGTATATTCCCAGAACCGATCTAAACGACAAGGCGGTACGTAGCTAACAATATCAGATAGAACCTTGTATCAATAACGAAGTTTGAGGAGTAGATTTAGCATTAACTAAGCTGGTCTCTACCTAGGTAGTCAGGTTCCCCGCCCCGGGGAGCCCTGAAAGGCCCCGGGGTTGATAATTAATCAACATGGTTCCGACCTTTCATTGGCTGCCTATAGGTGGGACCCATCTGGGCACAAGGCTTCCGCGCTCTTTGCTTTGACACAAAACATTGTGTTAAGATCTACAAGCTAGTAGACGAGATCATAAATCTAGGTGTATGACCATGTACGGTAAAAATGGCAGATGTGGATGACTCTAACTAAAATGACAAAACCCGCTCTTTCAACAATCTGCGTATGAGATGACTAAACGATAAATACACTTTTGTATGGTATGATACCCGGTTTAGTTACAATATGTTGTATTGTGGGTCGTATGTTGTGCAGACTATGGAGGAAAGAGAGATCCATAGTAGGCTAACTAGTAATACTATGGAGCAAGAGATCATGTGACCCATGAGAGATTCAAACACATTGGTAGCAAGAGTCCGGAAAAGTGCGTGCGGTACACCGAAGTACTCCAGTGATTGCGTTGGAAGAATGTGCCTGAAGAGTCTTGGGCGCTGACGCTGTTACCGGCGGATAGACTTGAATTGTATCCGGTCGATAGCCCCCGCCTTATCAAGCGCAAGCTTGTGCTTTGAACCTCTTAGGGGTCCTGGCGCACCACTCTACGTCATAAATTATTAAAGCAACAGATATCCAGATGAATGCTTATTCGTTTGAGTTTCAGTTTCTGCTAGTTGACAATCTGAGCCTTGTAGAAATGAGTAAGACTATCTCGATTTCCGGACTTCTAGGATGCAGCCATGGGGACGCCCATTAATATCTTAAATATCTGACAGAAATCTGGTTGGACGACAAAGTATGGTATGCATGAAAGATGTATGACTCTAACCAGCTGAAATGAGAAAAAAATCCGCTATTTTTTCAGTGCAGACAAGCTTGCGAGCATGTTAATCTGCGGTTTGAGGATTTTTCGGGTTTCAATACCCTGTATGCGAAGGGGCAGAGCGGCCAAAGGTCAAATGCCTGATTTTGCAAAGTTGTTGCCTTCATATGTCTAAATTCTGCCTTATTTTAGACTGTTAGAAATATGATAGAGGGCTTAATAAGCAAAGTATCCAAGTTCAAAAGAATGAAGCTGTTGCGATCGACCAAATCACTGTTGAAAACACGAAGCTATTCCTGCCATACAAACACTAGAACTCCCTTTTTTTCTCGGCATTGAAGCCTTTTCACTATATAACCGTCCCCCCTCTTCTCGTATGGTCGGATTGTTAAACGGAATGGGATCCCTCTCACACGAATTAAAACTTTTAAACCGAAAAGCATTCAAATAGCTTCGGAGTAGCCGGTTTACTACTATTCAAACCTAACCGAGTGATTTAAAACTTAACTTATATCTAGCTTCGAACACCTACCCCCTAAGCTAGGGTAGTGAATTATGCCGGAATTTCACCCTAAAAACTCCATGTATAGAGAAAGAACTAAGTCAATAAGTTTTGTTAATCAAAGCTTTGCTTCTTATAAGATCTCGAAGTCCACTAGTCCGTTAGATCTTGTATTAAACTAGCTTATAAAAGGCTTCCGTCTTACAAGATAAGGTGGTATCTTACTCGTGGAAGAAAATAAGGAATTACGGGCAGGAAACGAGAAGAAGAAGAAGAAGAAGAAGAAGAAGAAGTAGAAGTAGAAGTAGAAGTAGAAGTAGTAGTAAAAGCGAGCGGGATCCCGGAAGTAGATACATGCCGAAGAAGGACTCTTACTCAGTAACGTATTTCACCGAGTGGATCAAACCCCTATATTTTAGAATACGGTCAACACCAACGGGTGACCCTACAAAAACAGGCATTTTTTTGACCTCTAGCCGCTCTGCCCCTCCGCACCCTGTATTTCCACCTGGTTTCAACCATGGTATTCAACAAAATGTTTCATGAATTAATGAAATATGTCTTTTGATTCAGGGAGAACACGAAGCTTCCAGGCTTCGCGTAGGCAGTGGTTGAGAAATGCTCCTACAAATTTGCGCTATTCGTCCATACTGAGCTGAATGAGTCCTTCATGGGGTTGCTCTTAGACTCATTTCTTTGTGTGGTGGTTTGAAATGGCCCTGGCAATCCTGTCTGTTGAAATGAAACCCCATCAAGCACCATGGCAGCTAGGCCTTTGCTAGAAAGGAGAATCTTAGGCATTCCATATCCTGTAAATCCAGCAATAATAAAATGACCAGACCTCCCTGGTACTTTGCCAACATGGGGCATAAAGTCAAAGCTGTAGCCTAAGACTGGATTGGAGTTATCATTATAATTATGCATGCAAAGATACTGCTTGGTTTTAACTTACTTCCTGTCCAGATGCTCTCGGTTTTCATTTGGCTTCCCTCCCATCCTCGAAAATGGCGTTGCATATAGCCAGAGAAATACGGAACTGCCTCTTCAATTATTTCATTGTCTTGAACGTTGTCAAACCATTGATGCTTATGGTGCCAGAAAGCTTGTCTAGCCCCGCCAACAATGATACTTCCATCTGCACGAGGAATCAGGTAATCGTTGTTCACTTTGTCGAATCGAATTCCATATGTGTTGACCAAATGAGGCGTGTTGGTGCCTTGGGGACTTTCAATGTGACAGCAGATCCCTCGAACTGGTGTGATGGCATTCGTGTACTCTGGCAAAATTGATGATGCATAAGCATTGGTCGCATGCACCACCTTTGTTGCTAGAATACTTCCACGCGGAGTAATGACTGAATGCGGATACTTTTTATCTTGAGTAGGTGATACCGATGAGACGGCTGTGTGAGCCTGGAGGTTCAGTCCTTGATTGACTAGCTTTCCAAGTAGCTGGTGTACAAGCTTGGATGGCCAGAGATGAGCTGCAGTATAAGACACACAGCATTTCGCGTTTTTGACTCCGGATATCTTTGCATCATATATGATATTAGCCACAGAAACTCCATACAGCTCATATGGCCGAAGGCAACCGGTACTCACCCGTTCCGCATCTTTCCCTGAAGTCACGGTGACGTCGCGTACATTGATAGTGCCAAGTTTGTAAAGTGATTTGTATGTGGATTGAACTTCATTTGCGTGGGCTTCATCCAAATAAACGTCAAGCGCTCGGGTCATGTGAAAGTCGCAGTCTAGGTTTTCTGTCTCAACCAGTTCCTTGACAGCGTGAACATGCGACGCTTCGAACTCAGCCAGTTGGGAAGCTGCTTCTAAGCCAAAAAGCTTTGCATACTTAGGTATGTCGGAGTATGTGTCAGGCTTCACATGCCCACCATTGCGGCCGGTCGCACCAGAGCAGATCTGTCTTGCTTCAAGCAGCAGGATAGAAGGAGGGTCAGGATTGTCCTTCAGAATGAAGTAGGCCGTAGCAACTCCGGACAGCCCCGCCCCAATGATAACAATGTCAGCCGTAGGGGGAAGTTCAGGGGTACTTTGATAGTCATCAAGGCTCTTGGGATCCGCGTTCCAGAATGATTGCACGGGGTTTGAGGCTGGGCGACGCGATCCTTTGGAAGTGGCCATGACGGCTAATTTCAAAATCTCCAGAGAAAACTGAAGGTGAATTATGAGAGAAAATCGAGGAGTACATTGGCGGACATAGTCTCGCATATATATAGTCCTCAAGCGGGGGGGATCTTAGAAAGGGCGCTACACATGAGACTTTGCAATTGAAACAACGTTCAGGTGCATCTACCCGAGTGAATCACAGTCCCGGACTCTGATATGGCAACACACAAGCTAGAACTTGCGATATTAAGAAAGTATTGTTCATAGTCGGAAAAAGGCCGAGCGAATCTTTGCACGACCGGATAAGCGACCATAGCCCGGATGAATGTCCACCATATCCCAGATAATACACAAAGTTGGTCTCCCACTTTCGGATAACTTGACCAGTTCTGGTAAAATAATAGCAGAAACAAGATAAAAAGATAAAGAATGTCATTTTCCAAGGCAAGTTTGTCACGTCCCAACGCTGACCGGGTTAAATGCGAGATCGGGAAACAGGGCGAAAGGAGGGATGCGAAGGCCTGATTATGTTGAACCCCGGATTTGCTCTCATCTTAAAGAGCGTTCAGTTCCCCCTCTCGAGTCATATTTATTTTACTATACACCCTCAATCCTTGAGTCTCACCAGTTGTACAAGCATAACACCGATATTGTGAGATCATCTCAGTCTCCTTGCCAACTTGAAAAGACAAACTATGGCTTCTCTTTCGGACTATCGCCTTCTTTCTTTTGATGTGTACGGTACACTCATCGACTGGGAGACTGGAACATTGAATGGCTTCAAGCCTCTGATGGAAGCTAGTGGGATCCACCCCACTCGAAGCCAAATTCTCGACGCTTACTATGAATGCGAACGGGTCCAACAAAGCATGACCCCGAAGATGAAATATGCTGATCTAGTCGCTACCATCTATCCGCAAATGGCAGCACGCCTTGGGCTTCCCGAACCGACCCTGGAGCAGAGTACTGCATTTGGAAAGTCTGTGCGAAACTGGCCTGCCTTTCCTGATACCATCGACGCTCTTAAGCGGTTGAAGAATCATTTCAAGCTTGTTTGCCTGTCAAATGTCGACATTGATTCTTTCAAAGGCTCTAATGCAGGCTCCCTTGAGGGCTTCCCTTTTGACCTTGTGATCACCGCCGAGGAAGTTGGAAGCTACAAGCCGGACCCTCGCAACTTCGAATATATGTTGCGCGAGGCTGAAGAGAAATTCAATATCCCCAAAGAGCAGGTGATTCAAACTGCTCAGAGTCAGTTCCATGACCATCATGCGGCGAGAGAATTGGGCATTCGGTCCAGTTGGATTGTCAGACCTGGATCCATTATGGGCAACCTGGACGAGCATATATACGATTGGAAGTTTGACACTTTGGGGGATATGGCGGACGCAGTTGAGAGGGGACATCTTTCACTGTAGTAATCAAAGGTGTTGAGGGGTCTCTACAATGTAGGGGCCCAGAAGTGTGGAAGGAGAGAGTTGATTTCTATGGAGGGGTGCTCTGCCGACTACATAGTTACTACCCTGGTTACTAGTTACCTGAGGGGTTGGTGCCTGGATTCTCACGCACCATAACACACCCCCCCAGGTATAAGCCCGAATCCCAATTAACCGAATATCAATCTCTTGAATTTTGATTTATATAGTAAATTTCCGTCCTTTTGTAGGTTTTAAAACCTCTTCTTTTTCGTCATTTTTCGTCGTTTTTCTATAAGTAGTAGTTAGATCTTCCTTCGTAAGTGGTAAACTACTCTCTCAATTGATTTCTCTTCTTTAATCTACTTGTAACTGATAAAGATCCTTACAACATGAAAACAGAATTGTCGCTTAACCTGGCTGGGCCACGAGAGTGGAGCACCACTGATTCGTTGTTGACCCCATGTGATCAAAGCGGGCTATAGTGATAGATAACACATGTCTCCCCTGGATCCTGTTTCTCACTGACAAGAGTTAGTCTTGACACATTGAAGACAATACAATCTGTTCCTCTCTCCTACCATCGTATCTTACCCGGTTGACAGGCCGTACACCTGAAAACAGTATACCTTTACATATAGGCCTTTTTAGTAAAATTTGTATACCTCGTGACTTGTATTATTTATACTAATAATTCCCGATTTTTAATAAGATAGATATATAAATATATATAGTATAATTTACTATTTAACTAATTTTTATATATATTTAAGACAACGTTATATAACGGTGGGCGTAGGTCGCGTGCCCACCATTGGGGTGCCCATGGGCCTTGGGCCCTTTCTAGGGGCCCATGGACGGGCGATGTTGCAGTCTACTAATGAGGGGTGGTGAGGTCAGGTGACGTTACCCCTTGGTGACACGATCCTTACGATCCTTGTTAATAGAATGATTTTCGATTTTGCTCTGCGTTTGCAATTGGTTTGCTAATCACCCGGCTATAAAAAACGAAAGTGCGTATCGCCTGTCGATAAATCTCACATCATTCTAACCAAGCATCCACGGCAGACTTGATCGCCTCCTTCAGCCACGGCTCATCGTAGGAAGTGGCTGCATCGAACCCATGCTCTCCGTCTCGCACTGTGAGAATAATTTTCTCGTTCTCAGGAAGGCCTTTCGTGACTTCTTTTGCGCGAGCAACGAATTTCTCAACGTCACCAAGAGGAACCACACTATCCTGACGACCATGAATTACAGCAATGCCACCCTGCGGTATATTGAAACCAGGCTGCTCCAGTCGCATCATAGGATAGAGTACCTCGCGTGGGACGCCCTTCGATCCACGTTCGTACATGTCAGTAATAGCCCCATGCTGAACGGCAGCAAGCATGAAGCTCAAGCTATCAGGCGTACTGATTGAAGATTTGGGAGTATCCAAAGCGGCGGCTTTCATGTTTTCCTGGACTACATGTTCCGGGACGGGATGGTTAAATGGGGGCTCCGCGCGAGGCGAGCTGAATGCTTCTGAGCGGGGATCCACGAAAGGATATGCCACAGCTGCAGAGCGAATATCCGTTGGGTGGGCCAATGAGAGGTAAATACCGATGAGGCCACCAGCGGATTCACCAGAGATAAGTATACGGTTCAGGTCGACAGTGGTCGGCGTTGGCTGATTCGCCAACAAATTTAGAAATTCCGCTGAGTGCAGCCAGATCCAGAAATCTTCAATATCGGTATAGATATCGGCGCCAGTGGCTTCTGGGAGGAGGCGGTAGTTAGGGCTCACGATGACAGCTTCTTTCTGCAGGGCTAGATCAGAGATCCATTGTGGCCACCAGTCCATGAAGAACGAGTCGCCCATCATCTACATTGTTTGTCAGGATCATATACTTCCCATAACAGGGGTACCACTCACCAAGCCACCGCCATGGATTCGAACAATAAGTGGTCTTGGACCGACATAAGTGGTTCTCGGGGTCAAAATATCAACTCGGATACCGTGGTCGCCGATATGTTTGTAGTCGTGCTGGACGATCTCAAAGCCGTCAAGTTTTTTGTTTGAAGGGATGGACATTATGGCGGTTGGCAATGCTGTATCGAATAAATATTTTTTATGAATTTCAGTGGCAAAGAGGGCATTCAAGGTTTTTGTAGATGACTGTGTTGGGGCCAAAATTCGGGCTCGGGCTAACAGCGCCTACTTCCTTCGTCTTCGAAAGACCCCAGGATGTCAGCTTCGGGGCCCACGGAGACTTTTCGGAGATTTGTTGATAAGCGCATCACGCCGATGAAGGCTGAATGCTCCAGCTTACCAATGCAAGCTCCACTCACGGTACCTGCACAAGGTACGACAATATAGCGGTTAAAATAACATATATAAAATTCTCTAACTCAATTAACAAATTCCGCTCCTTTCCCAATCTATACGGACATAGCTGATTAAGCAATGTATGTGTTTTTATGTGGTACCGTTATCATGACAGTCTATTGATTTTCCAGTTTGTAAAGACTTGGTTATTTCCATCATGTATAAATGTATGGCACCTACAGTGATGTGTCTCCCTCCGGCGAAGAAGGCCTTTACCACCTTTACAACCAAGAACTAGGGCTTTGCCAGCATGCGAGCTATATAAAAACTAGGGTCATAAAAGAAATACATATCCAGAAAATAGATCATTTTAGTGTATCTAATTTAATGGAGTTTTGGTTGAGATATATGCGTTTTAAAACTATAAAATGGAGTGGGGTGGCCAGCTGGCGTATCGAATACTACGCGTTATTTTAGACTAGTCGAAATTAAAATACCTGAATTATTATGACAGGGTTCTTAAAAAAGCAAAGTAAATTCTCGAGGTCAGGGTTGGGAATAGCTTCAATTCTGATATGCTTCAATTTACAGTATACACGGTAACTAGTTATAGAGCGGCGTCAAAAGCGGTCTATAATTCAGGCAAATTAAGGCATCAAGCCAAAAACGCCATGCATTTGCCCTTTGGTCACTCTACCCCTTCGCAAGCAAGCACCTTCTAACGTCAATGCTACTCTAATATCAATATGCCATTCCCACCCACCCCCACAGGTGAGAGCAGCTCCCACTCTGGCAATTGTCATTGCGGTGCTGTGCGGTTCACCTTCACGATATCCCCACCCCTACACGAGTATCCCACCAACAGCTGCAACTGCTCCATCTGCACAAAGAACGGTTACTTGCTTGTGTACCCGTTCACCAAGGATTTCACCATCGAAAGAGGGGAGGACGTCTTAAAAGATTATCGCTTTGTCGAGGGCAAGGTGAAGCATCAATTTTGCAGGGAGTGCGGAAGTAGTTGCTTCATCCGTCCTCCAGAACATGGACCTCCACAGATCATTGCCGTCAATGTAAGTTGAATGGCCGATGTTATAACGCAGTTACTAATTTTATTAGGTCCGACTACTACAAGACGTTGATATTGAGAAACTGATTCTCAACAAGGTTGATGGAAAGTCGGTTGGAAAAGAGTACAAAATTAGATCAGTTCTTTGATCCTGTGATATTACGATTCGGCTAAATTGATGACTTCACATGGAACTGCCTATCTATGTAGGTAGTGTAGAAAGGGCGACCGATGCAGGTGATGTATAGAGCACATACTACGACTAAATTGTACCCATGTAAGAGCAGTTCGAAACACCAACTTACGCCTTGGCGATTTCTCATATGGATGCCGGATTATAGAAGGGGGCGCACATGTTGTATTCTAAACGGATACTTCCGAACTACAAAGTACTTGAGACAAGTGGTTGAAGTTCAAATGCCCAATGCGTCGGCACGGGCCTGTTCACCATCGGCATAAATGGCCCTCGGTTGGACATCAACCAAGTCCATAGGGATCTCGAAATTTGTAGGCGTTGACTTTGATGTTTTGACAGGGTCAGACACTCTAGTCTTGTGACAAAACCCCATCCCATTTGAGGGGTATGTTGCATGTCAAAGCACTCGGCGTGACAGCATGTGGCTTTCATCAGCCAAGACTGTGCTAGTCAGGTACATCCTGGTACCTGGATATGAGGCATCCGAAGACGGGCATCATATTTTCTCGTCATGTCAAGTGGTCTTCTGGCGTGGTCACTTGTATGCTTAATAGTCTCCGGGGAAATCCGAGCCAAAGGATGTCTAGAATACGAAATCTTGCTCGGTATATTCAACAAGATCCCAAATATGTGAAAACTGAGACCAAAGATACTTCGGCCACTTGCATTCTCCGATGCGCGCCAATAATTGGCAGAGCCCTTGCAGATCACCAAGGGCCCCTGAATCTTGTCCGATTGGACACTTTTCTTTTTACAGGAATGACAACGTAAAATGTACAAGACCCGATTTTATGAAGATCGGAATGCAAGTGACATGGAGAAATAGTAAACAAGTCGAGAGGTCGCGTGTGTGCCCGCGTGCCTTCCCCTTTCGCCCTCTTTCTTGTCGACTGCAACCTCACTGTATCCTCATTCCACAATCCCATTATATTTAAGGAATTGCATTGACCTGCTGCATCGCAGTTCAGGTGGTCCCTCGTTCGCAATTGATATTATTCCTACGGGTGCTCCTTGCACTAAGCGATCGTGCCTAAATAAACCCGTATATCTATATCCAACCATATTCAGAGCGTAATCATGCGCATCTCTTCTCTATCATTTCCTTTGGTGCTGGGTCTCGTTGGGTCTTCTGCGGCCTATCCTCACCCTGAGTCAGAAGCGATCTTGCGTCGTGAGTCAGAGAACCAGGCCAAGGCCGATGCTGTCAAGGAAGCGTTCCAACATGCATGGAATGGATATGTTGAGCATGCCTTCCCTCATGATGAGTTACACCCCGTGAGCAATGGCTATGGTGACTCTAGGTGAGCATGCCCGATTACACAGTTCGTACTGTGAACTCACTCGCGATAGGAATGGATGGGGAGCCTCCGCTGTCGATGCGCTTTCAACCGCCATTGTCATGGGTAATAAGGAAGCTGTTCAAAAGATCCTGGACCACATTGAAACCATTGACTTCTCGAAGACTGAGGACGAGGTCAGCCTATTTGAGACGACTATCCGATATCTGGCTGGCATGTTGTCCGGGTATGATTTGCTCAAGGATCCTGCAACGAGGAATCTTGCCCCCAAATCAACTCAAGTCGATGCCCTGCTTACCCAGTCCAAGAAACTTGGCGATGTCTTGAAATTTGCCTTTGATACACCATCCGGTGTTCCCTACAATAACGTTAACATTACTTCCAAGGGAAATGATGGCTCGAGAACCAATGGTCTTGCAGTAACTGGAACTCTGGTGCTAGAGTGGACCCGATTGTCCGACTTGACTGGTGATGATGAGTATGCCAGGATAAGCCAGAAGGCTCAGTCATACCTTTTGAACCCTCAGCCTTCAAGCGGAGAGCCATTCCCCGGCCTGGTGGGAAGCAACATCAACATCTCCAACGGCCATTTCACCGACGGCGCTGTCTCTTGGAACGGTGGTGATGACTCGTTCTACGAGTACCTGATTAAAATGTTTGTGTATGATCCCAAGCGGTTCGCATCATACAAGGACCGCTGGGTCCTCGCAGCCGAGTCAACAATCAAACACCTCCAATCGCATCCCGCCCCTCGCCCGGAAGTGACATGGCTGGCCTCATACTACAACGGCCAATATGATCTCAGCTCTCAGCACTTGACATGCTTCGATGGCGGTAGTTTCATCCTGGGCGGCACTGTCCTGGATCGGCCAGACTTTGTAGATTTCGGCCTCAAGCTCGTGGATGGTTGCGAGGCTACTTACAACCAGACCCTGACCGGCATCGGACCAGACTCGTGGGGCTGGGACCCAAAGAAAGTGCCATCCGACCAAAAGGATTTCTACGAGAAGGCCGGATTCTATATGAACAACGGCGCATATAACTTGCGCCCTGAAGTGATTGAGAGTTTCTACTACGCTTACCGCGTCACGGGAAATGAACTCGTGAGTTATTCTTCTTTCTACTGATATTCCAAACATACTGACCCATATATAGTACCGCGACTGGGTGTGGAACGGTTTCAAGGCAATCAATGCTACCTGCCGCACTGGCTCAGGCTTTGCTGCTGTAAGCAATGTGAATGCCCCTGGCGGTGGCTCGAAGTACGATAATGAGGAGAGCTTCCTATTTGCCGAAGTCATGAAATACGCGTACCTTGTACATGCAGAGGGTAAGTTACTAGTGTTTCCAGTTATCTTTCTCTTTTCTCAAAACATTGCTAATGCTGAGGTTTGGCATAGATGCCCCATGGCAAGTTCAGAAGGGCCAAAAGAATGCCTACGTGTTCAACACCGAGGCTCACCCCATGCGCGTGTCGCACACCTAGTTTATATGATAGTTGGGCTATCACTACAGTATATAGTGCATGCATCGAGCCTATATTACCCTTTGTCATTATATTTCATCTTGTAATAATGTCGAATATTCCAGCTTCGGTTACGGTCGGATCCCGGATCACGCTAGTTGCCGTAAATCTGTGATCCTCATGTGGCCCCCCTTGACGAGTCAGGTTCTGACTTCGTGTTGAATTGGCCTTCCGTCTTTCAGACCAGCTTCTGTTCTTCATTGTGGTCCAGCCGCAAACATGTAGGGCGTAGATGGACGTAAGGCATAATGCTTCCAAAAGGATTAACATAAGCGTATCACTGGGATTCCGTTGGGTTTCCTCTCGATCTGATACTCGATCTGACCCACCAGACCCACAGGGCGTGCACTCCACGCCCTGCAGATTCACGAAACCTATAGAAGAGCATCTTTATAATTATCCTTAGGATAACCCTTGATTTCTATCTACTTTCCAGATCTTGCAGTGTTTGCCTATTTGCATTTATCACGCTGTTTTCACAATGCCCTCCATCACTACTTCTCTCGTCACTAAATCGGTGCCGCGTCTTCGTGTACATATAATTGGCCTCGGAAGTATCGGATCATTTGCTGCACATGCTGTGTCTGAAATTCCAAATGGACCTTTGGTGACTCTCCTTTTGCATCAGAGATCTTCTCCGAACCTACCGCTAGTATGGAAATCAAATACGATTCGAGTCCACAGACAGAAAACATCATATTTCACGTGGATAGGACTTGGAAACATTCTACAACGACCAATAGCATCTGACCACACCCCAGACCAAGAATTCAACTGTTACAGAGGAAATTGAACGTCTAATTGTCTGCGTCAAAACAACGCAGGCTGTATCCGCCCTACGCCCACTCGTCCCCTGCTTAAGCCATGCTTCCAACATTCTCTTTCTTCAAAACGGATCTGGGATGATTGAGGAGGTCAACAAGCATCTGTTCCCAGATCCCTTGTCCAGACCAAACTATTTGATTGGTGTTATCTCTCACGGAGTGACACTCAATTCCCCATTCAACATCACCCGGGTCTTCGGCGACTTCAATAGGACCTGTTCCACCAAACCCATCAGTCATCAATGAAATACCAGGTTCGCAGTCCGCCTATCTTCGTCAAACTTTGCCCAATTCCCCAACCCTGAACTTGACCTCGTATTCCTACCCTGGTATTCTCCCAGATTCAACTCGAGAAACTAGCTGTTAATGCTTTCTGCAACCTAATCTGTGCCTTAAATGACGCCCAGAATAAATTCTTGTTCACTGTACCGGAAATGCGGCGAGCAATCCTGACTGAGATCTCAGAGATTGTCCTCTCCCTACCCAAGTTGAAAGACGTACCAGGATTGAAAGAAAGGTTCTCGGTGGGCCGATTGGAGCAGACGGTCCATGGAATCATTGAAAATACGGCGAACACCACTTGCTCCATGGTCTGGGGTCTCAGATCAGAACGAGAAACTGAAATTTATTTTATCAACGGGAGCTGGAGTCGGATGGATCGGATGCTTGGTGTTAGGACACCGGTTAATGATGAGCTTGTTGAGAAGATCTTGGAGAGAACCGAGCTCAGGACAGATTTGAACAATCCTATACATTCACCGAGCTAACATTTTATGTACAACTTGCCTAGACAATATTAATTGTTTCTTAGTTTGAAGGCTGAAGGTTTCTCTAATCTGGTAATGACATCCGAAATCTACGGAGCGAGCCGGATGGGTAACTTGTACCTATTTGAACCGAGTAATTAATACTTGAGCGGACGCCATATGGCTGACTTGCCGACTTGCCAGAAGAGATTAGTTACCGTCGGACATTTTTTATTGATTCTAGAGCTGTTCAAGAATACGTTCCTTGTCAATTAAGTGGGAAATAAGCACAACCAAGTACAATCGGCAAATAGTCTTAACTAGCGTGGAATTGCGCCATTTACAGATTCGGTGACACAATAAGCCGCTACAAACACATTTAATCAAACATGCGATAAAATATGAACATCCCCATAGAATAGGTCATCAATGCACACAGTTCAGAGAAAATGATGTTATCCACGAACTGTATCACGAAAACGCTAAGTTTTTAGATGTCAGGGAAGGGCAAGCTTCATTATCCGCTATATATAAGATGGATATGCAGCCCTCTTGTAACACAGGAAATAATAGAATCCCGAAAATTGACACCAATAAAGCTACATAATACCAAAAAACCATGGCTTCTCTAAAGCAAACCATCCTAGCAGCCCTAGCAACAACATCCTCACTAAGCAGCAACGGCCACTATCGTTCACGACCCGACCTCGCCCCACCTCAACTAAACATCACCATCCCCCATGCGAACCCTAATGGCCCCGAATACGTCTTCATCGCCCCGTATTCCTTCGGCGGGACACTCGAACGGCCCGGTCCATACATCTACCGCAAGGACGGCGACTTAGTGTGGGCCGGCACAGGATATTACGCCGGGTTCGTGGCTAATTTCCATGCCACTACATACCAAGGGAAATCTGTTCTTCAGGCATTCCAGGGTACTATTGATGGGGGTCACGGTGAAGGGTTTGGACAGCATGTCCTGCTCGATCAGAGTTATCAGCATGTTGTCACGTCGACTGCTGCAAATCATCGTGTTTCGTCGATTCATGAGTTTAATGTTATCGGCGGAGAGACGGCTTTGATTGAGGTATTTTATACGATTCCGGCAAATTTATCGGCTTATGGGGGAAATTCTTCGCAGCAGTGGTTGGGGAATGGGATTTTTCAAGGTTTGTTGGATGTGAAAATCGGATGATGAGTTTGCTGACTCTGATTACTTGATAGAAAATAATATTGCCACGGGAGAGTTGATCTTTGAGTGGAATGCTTTGGAACACGTTGACCCGTCTGGTGAGATAATTTTCCAAGACTTGCAAAAGTCCATATCTAACCTCCAAATAGAAAGCCTCGTGACCCTAGGTTCCACGGATGCCAATAGCGGATTGTCTTCTGCCCAGGCATGGGATTACTTCCACATTAACAGCATCGACAAAAACGAAGACGGAGACTACTTGCTCTCGTCCCGACACACGAGCACGATCTTCAAAATCAACGGCACAGACGGCTCAATCATCTGGCGGCTCGGCGGCAAGTACCCTAGCTTTTCACAAACCGGCAACTGGACCTTTGGTTTCCAACATCATGCCCGTTGGCATCCACAGCTCAGCCAGCCTGGAACTGAGGTGATCTCATTCTTCGACAACTCCGGCGACGCCACTATCACGTACAACGATGTCTCCCGGGCATTAGTTGTCCAGTTAAACCACACAGATAGCACAGCGACAGTTCTCCGAAAGGCAACAGCACCGTATGACCTCCAGGCACAATCCCAAGGAAATACGCAGCTGCTTTCTGACGACCGAATCTTTGTCAACTGGGGATCGGAGGGTGCGTTCACCGAATTTGGTGCTGATAATGAGATTCTGTACCATGCTTTTATCCAGTCGGGGTCGGTCAGCTACCGTGGTTTCTTGTCGAACTGGACAGGTACACCAAAGGAAATTCCGGCACTGGTTGTGCTGAAAACAGCGTCTACTATTGTTGAGCTTTATGTTTCTTGGAATGGAGATACTGAGACATCCGCTTGGAGATTCTTTTATGTCAACGGAAAGGAGAAGACACAGGTTGGTCAAGTGGATAGGGATTCGTTCGAGACAGCTTTTACTTGGAAGTCGACCTTTGAATTGTCCTCTTCTGCTAGATTTGTTGCTGAAGCTGTTGGCGCCAATGGGGAATCTCTTGCACAGACGAGTTTGACTGCTACCATTGCCAATATCAAGTTGTTGGAGTGATAGGCAAGATTGGGGAGTTTGAGATGAAGACGAATATGAGACTATGCTACGTTTGATCATGATTACTGGGACTTCCTGGAGATGGAGTAGGATCTAACTGTGAGAGTCATATCAAGGATACATCTTTCGTATACCGTATTAAACATTAAATGAAGGACATCATAACAGCACAGATTACACATTATACATTAAACATTAAACCTCACCCAGCATCAAACCCCAAATAAACCATGCGGCTACTTCAAGGGGTAGCGCATGTAGTAACATCCGCTAGTAGCCATCACGCCTCAAGAGTCTGCTTATTGTCCAGCTGCTTTCCAGCCTTCCGCAGCCTATGGCAGGCAATAGAGGCGCGCACACAAAGGATGAGGTTAAAAAGGCTAAATGACCATTTTTCGTCAGATATAAAAACGCAAAGAAAAGAGGGATGATAAACTTACATTCCAATAAGTATCATAGAACACCCCAAACACTCCGCTCCATATAATGGGCCAGCTTTATGGTTACTGGAGTAAGAATAACCACCAAGGTTCCAATAGGCAAGCTCGTGCAAATCAAAGCAGACTGTGATTAACTGGGCAATGAAGGAAATGCAGTCGAATGCAACGATTACACCAGGGTGAACAGCACAGTTGCAAAAGACGACGATAAGAAATATACTGGACCAGACGAATCCGTATGATGCCTGGTTGTGACGGGAGTGTAGAGTCAGCAAGCCTTCTTTATAATACCCGATAAAACCATCATGGTGGGAATGTTTGCGCTCACTGTGCCTAGGTTTATGCTTGACCACGCTTCTCCGAGCCCATCACTTGAAACGACTCCTTCATGATGCTGAACCATAGCCCAGGCAAAGCAGATTATCGCTATCATGGTACATAGTACTGCACCAAATCGTAGAGACAGAAGCGAGAGCCATTTATTTTCTTTTCTCGGTACTGCTTCGATGCAGAAAGAAGGGGAGGGTTGGTGGTTTAAACCTGTAGACATGATTGTAGGTATTGTGAGGTAATTAAATAGTATGGCGATGATATAAATAAAAGACGAGACAACATGGAAAACCCATGGTTCAAGAGTACTTATATCTCGTATATGTAACCAGAGAACACGAAAATGGTTCCTATGTCATGCCAATCATTGCCATTTTTATACTAACACAGCCCTCAAGATGCGGTGGCAACGCCAAGTGCCCACAACTTCCGATCGGACCAGTAGACTCGATGAACGGATTGCGGAGCATTTATGCAGGGTCCAATCTACATTGCCGGCCCCCAATCTGAGCCTCTTACCTACCCATTTAGTTAAATCATGCGCCGTCCACAGCAGCACTTCACCACCAGAGGTGTTTGTCTTGGCGTCGCTTGGCGTTCTCGGATAGGAAGGGAGTGGCATATCGCAAAGCCTTGGGATAAATGATGATTTTTCTATAAATATGTAGTTGCTTTTACATTTTGACATCCCTGTTCGTGGCTGAAGCTAAGCTTGGCTAGAATATATAGTTGATTCGATGTTTAAATCTTGGCGAGCTAGTGAAGTAATTAGCAGAAACACCTGTAAGTAGAGTGCAGAATAGCACACCTTGGAGTTTCCCTCCGTCGCAGTCGGAGGGTATGCCTCATTAGTATGCAATTTTTGCGACGTGGAGTATAATTCCAACTATGGCCACATGGGTCCTTTGCAAGTTGTATCAGCCTCTTTAGACTGACAACAACAAAAGCAATGAATGGGAGCTCATCTCTCTGGGTGGAGAGGGGGGTGGACGTCTCCACTCGTGTTTGTGTGGCTGTATCAAATGTGTCCACCTCTGTGGGTGTTGTATTCGTAGAAGTTCTCACTGTCTCTGATTCTACCGAGATCATCCGATCGAATTGCGCACTGCAGCCTAAGGCTGTGACGCTATCGAGGGAGGGTGAGAATGAAGGCCACGAGGGGTTCTTCTGGGGCCACATCCCCAGTCTGCACGGAATGCGAGAATTTCTCATGTTTTGGTAGAATGTTTCCTACTATGAGGTATATTGTAGCAAGAGAAGATTTGGTTTCAGTAGCACCGAGGGTCGAAAAAGAGAGGAAGAGAGATGAGGCATATGATGGCCAGGTGCCCAGCCCTGGAGGTGGAGCTCAAATACGACAAAGCTAGGTCAGCCCTGGAGGCAGCCCTGGCTCGGATAGATGTTTACGTGAATCAGGTAGGAAAAATCCCAGGGCTTCATTTCAGTACTTTCCTCTTTTCGTCTTTCCTCCAAATAATCTTATCTGATCATCATCTCATGTTTCAGGTACTTCATTGTATATGCTGATTGGCAAGGGTTCAATTCTACACTATCTACTCCCATACCTGGACTGTCCTCTAATGTGTGATAAGCAAAACATTGATCGAAATCTCTTAAGTTATAATAATTTGCTGCGTCAATTCAAAATGAAAACAGGGTAGGTATCTCCCGCCCAGAGGCTGAAAGCCGCAAAGAAAGAGGGAATATCCAAAATATACCCCTGAAAACTAAATTCAAAGCTTGGGATCATGTTTCCAGCCCGGCAGATCAGCGAGATCTTTCGCCGGGGCAGCGCGTATAGATTTGAGAGCATCACCCCCAGGTCTCCACATCCAAGGATCAGCTAGGTGTGGCGGAAGAGACCCTTCTATCAGCTCAACGACATGTTTACCGATATTGGGTAGAAGCTTGAAGCTATGTCTGTAGTATACTCTGTTAGCAAGCCGCTTACTCTAAAATAACCCGAATTTTGATTATAAACTTACCCGCTGTCTCCCGTTGCCAGAATGAAGTTTTTCCACTTGGGGTGCTCGCAGATCAGTAAATTGGCGTCGGCAGTATCCGTGCACCAGCACATAGACCGGTTGAAAAGCTCTTTATCCTTGAATTGTGGCATGAACCTCGCAATTGCCTTTCGAATTGTTACCTCAGAAGCTTCGGGGTAGGTATCTGTAGGATGTTTGGCGTGTGATCGAGGAACAGAGATGGATTTGGGAGAGGCCGCGCCATAAGGTTGATGCGGCTTGAAGCGAGAGAATCCAGGGAACTCGTCACAGACTTTGATCACCCCATGTCTATAGATGAGGACTTAGCTCGTGGCTCTGATTCCTCCGGCATTGGATCAGGAAGGACTGCTTACTCGTTGGGTTCGAAGAAGAAGCCGTATTCGCCATCGTATACCACGGGAATATTCTTGTACTTGGCCACTTCCTCGGGTGTGAGCTGAATATGAGCAAAGACCCACGCCTGCAAGAATTGGTAATTAGCAACTCGATTCATTTGCAGCAGAATGATTTGTCAAAGGCTAGGGAAGAAGGATATCCTGAACTTACTTTCGAAACACATTGATCCTCCAAATCTATCAATGTTGAACTCCAAGCGCCAGCAGCCAAGACCACCTTGTCAGCATAATATTTAGTACCATCTACTGTCTCAACACCATTACAAGTGACCCCATCCGTGGTAAATAGAGGCCGTTTGAAACTTCCCGATCTATACAATTTCGGGTTAGTAAAAGGCTTACTGAAAACTCGCCGAAGGGTCATAACATACTTTCCAAATCCAAAATTGACACCTTGATCTTTCAAGAATTGTCCGATCGCATTGATGGCCTTGGCTGCAGCAAGCCAACCTCCATCGGCACAAAACAAGCCTTTCCACCCCTGAAATCACAATTTTATTAGCCATTGCTCCCTCAAGCTTATACTCATATGTAATTCACCTTTACTTGTTCTCTTGTAAAGGCTGGCACCTTTTCAAGTATATCATCCTCGCTTTCCAACAGCCAGTTTGTTTTCTCTAACCCAATGTTCGCGTCGATGATTGATTGGTAGTGTTTTCGAAGACTTGCAATACCGTCCTCAGATGACGAGGCATCGATCTGAAAATGTTGTTAGTATGAACTTATTGTACCCCGAGGAGCAATCCTTTTCTAACTCACCATACCGACATTGTGAAAGAAGGGCTTGAACAATGGATCATTTTTCCACATGTCAAGAGCCTCGAGCGAAAGTTGCAGATCTGGCCCATTGCGTAAACGGATGCTCATGATTTTGTTGAGATCATATCCTGCCGATTGAGCAGAAGGAATGGGATAGACATCAAGCACTGTGATATTCGAGGGAGTGTACCCAGAGCGAATGAGATGTAAGGCTGTCGAGGAACCCATGGTGCCGCCTCCACCAACCACCACGACTTTTGTAGTTGTACGCGAATGCGCCATTTCGGGGGTGTACTTTGTGCAAGGGGCGAAATTCACTGAGGCAGACTTCAAACCTACGAGAAGGGAGAATAGGACGTGAATTTAAGGAGTTGAAGCTTGTAAATTGTCAAGAAACTCGCTTGAAGCGACCGGTATCTTATGCTTATAAAGAGATATGTTAAAATTAACGCGATTGGTGCCAAGTGGGAACGTATCACCAAACAGTGGGACCGCAAAACACACCATTTGTTTCGCGTGGACCTTCCGTCATCCCGAAGAAACCCCGGTATGTGGATTCCGGCGTTGGAAAACGCGGGGAATTGACCCGCCAAAGATAGAGAGATAGCCTTCCAAGCTTGTACGTTATCGACCCCGGCCTTCGTTACTTATCTTTTTGATACGGTTATTAGCAAAAAGTCACTAATATGGCTGAATATTACGGATGAATCGCGTGGACCTTCACGACCCCAATGGCACTTAACCGACCCCGAATCCAGCGCGCGGGGAATATGCCCCCGATCAGAGGAAAGAGATAAGCTCACAGCATATAAATAAGCGATCAGGCCCGGCAACCAATGTGAAGAATATTAATCAAAACGCTGAAAGTGCTGTGATACTACAGCATATTTATTATAATGGCCGACAAGAAGACTTCTGTCTCCAATTTGCACGATGATACTCCTTCCTTCTCGGATAATGCGATAGGTCAATCTTCAGTGATTGATATGGAGCATTACAAGGCCACCGTTCCGTTGTGGAAGCGAGTATGGCAGCATAGTTTGACACAGATGATACTTTTGAGTATCCAGGCATTCTGTGGACCAGCAATGGCTGATGCAATTACCGGTGAGAACAATTCATCATTACACACTAGTGAGGTTACATAGTGGTATGGAAGTTTTGCTAATATTTCGCAGGCCTCGGTGGTGGTGGTCTTGCTTCTGCTCGGGTGTCAAACATCTCGACGGCAATCACATATGCCATGCTAGCAATCGGTATGTATTTTCATTGCCAAACATGAGGATTTAAGGTACTAACTCGGGAAAGTCTGTTTCTTCGGTGGTCCTCTTGTAAACAAAATCGGCATCAAATGGGCTCTTGTTATCGGATCAATGTCCTTCCCCATTGAAGGCTCGGCATACTACTGCAACAGCAAATTTGGAAACCAATGGGTGAGTGATGAACTCTTTCTGGAATTTCTATTCGAAAGTGCAACAAACAATGTGAACTACAAGATCTGACAAGTGTCTCCCTAGTATCTCATCCTGAGTGGTGCTATCAGCGGTGTAGGGACTGCTTGCTGGTATGTCGCTGAAGCTGGAGCCGTCATGACGCTTGCCCCATCTGGTGCCCGTGGAAAGTATCTGGCTCTGTGGATCGTTTCGAGAAATCTTGGACAGTTGGTTGGGGGTGCAATCAAGTGAGTTAATGCTTTAGCTGAAACCTCGATTAATGGACAGTTTTGACTAACTTTCGCTCTGCGCAGCCTGTCTAAGAACTATGAAAAAGGTGTCAGTGGTGGAGTTACTCCCGATACTTATATTGCCTTTCTGATCATTGAATGTCTTGCGTGAGTGCTTCGAAAACAGCTTCCAGGGCTGGAACATGGAATACCGTAAGCTTATGATATTTAATAGGCTACCATTCGCGTTGTTGATCACTCCCTTTGAACGCGTTGTCCGGTCTGACGGTACAAAGATTGTCACTTCGGAAACCCTTTCCACAAAGATGGAGATCAAGCGCATTGCAAAGACCATGACTTCAAAACTTCTTATGTTTTCTGCCCTTTGGGCACTTTGGTCATTCTTCTACTCGTAAGCCCATCAGTATCATGCTCATTAAAAGGCGACAATGCTAACAACTTTTAAAGTGGTACTTGGAATACATATCTGGCAACCTATTTCACCGTCCGCGCTCGCACTCTCTCATCGCTCATCTCTCCTTTCTTTTGCATGTAAGTCAAGTGCTGTGAAATCATATCATTAACACCAACTAACGACGGTGATTATTAGCATTGGCTGCTTTGGCCTCGGATTCATTCTCGACATGAAAGGTCTCAGCCAGCGCCGTCGTGCCCAGCTCGGTCTCTACACTGTCGTCATCCTCAATGTCGCCGTCTATATCTGGTCCATTATTATGCAGGTTAAGTTCAACCATAATGATCCTGGTGCCATTGACTGGGACGATGGCCTGTACCCTTCGTCGTTCCTACCATATTTCTTTGTGCAGACTACCGGTCCGCTATCCCAGTCGTACATGTATTGGCTTTTGTCATCTTTCGCCACTGATGCACAGGGTAAGTGACTCCAGAGACTCGGATTCGAGTTCATAATGGCATTGGACGCTAATGGCAATGTTAGAAAACGTTCGCAATGGTGCCGCATTCAGATGCATCGAAGCTGTTGGTCAAGCTATTGCCTATGGAATGAACACGCAGACGACTAATGATCCGCTGGTTGGGTTGTAAGTTCAATCAATCTTAGTTCATTTCCCTTGACAAGAAGCCAACTGACCTGATTCTAGCTGCGTGACATTCGCCTTACTCGGAGCATCTTTACTGCCCATGATTATGCTTGTGAACACAACACCAGACCGTGTTCCTGCAGACTTAGTTGCCGAAGAGCAAAACGCTGCTAGTGAGAAGATTCGAGATGTTTAAGCCGGCTCTCAACACGGGAATATCCATTTAATGCTCTCATATTATTGTTACGAGATTTTATCTTCCGGGCAGTTTTATCCATAAAACATTGGTCGTAAAGTAGTCGCCTAGAGATAAATGGATAACGCTGGTATTGTCAATCTCTTGTCGAGGTCTCACTCTAACTTCTACCTTTGCACCAACATATCAAAAATACTAACGCGTGTCACGCTTCTTTCCGCCTGTTTCAAACATGATACGGCAATACCTTTCGTCAGTGTCTGTAGATCCACGTCCTTGTGATAGTGAGTCTACCAGTCAGAACGAGACGGGCCAAAACGAGACCAGACAAGGTGAGACAAAAAGAATAGTGAGAATGTCAACATCGCAGCTAACCAGCCAGCTCCACAACAATCCCCGGCTTCACACCCGAAACATCAAACACTCGTTACCGACACCACCATCAAGAGCTTTGGCCTGCAACACTATTCTCTCGACGGACCCAGTGAAACTCCAGGAGACCACCAATCATCCTCGGCATCGCAGAGCAGGAGGGGGAACCGCACCAGACGTGACACACATCATCACCAGTCTACTGGACAGCGCAGCCCCGAGAACGAATCATCCCAAAACGCGTCACCTCCACCCCAAATACCTCGAACTCCAGCAATAAGGCCACTACGACAAACAATCCCAGGATGGCAATTCTCAGACCCCATTGCCATTCCACCAAGGCGACCCAGTGACGGAAGTTCTCCTCAACCTCCGGTGCCCCCTTCTTCTCCGACAGCTCTTGGGACGACTATGTCTCAGATGATACCATTGCCAATTACCGCGCCATCGGGGCACAACACCAAGCATGGATAGCAGGCCCAGCCGCAAAATCATGTCCAGTCGAACGATCCAGAGTCACCTGGGCAGACTTAATCCACAACCCACTGGAAGAACACAGCTTCGAGGTGTATCTTAATGACCTTCGATCACCACCCGAGGAAGTGGGCAACATCGCCACAACCGGGCTGTCGATGGGAAAGAATTGGCGGTATGTCTTTTTGAGGCAATGGGGGCACTGGGATGGTGGTCGTCAAGAGGGCTACACCGTTTACCAGCACCGTACTGGACTCGGCGCTATTTTCGTTGAGAACATTACTAGACGATTCGGGCCATACTGGGCTCAAGTGGCTCAGGCGCAATACCAGCTTGATAACCACATCGATACGCTCCAGTATGTTTATTTTATCAATGTTCAGAACGTCTGCACCTGGCCCTACGTGGAAAGCCGTCTCTACCCTCGTCACGGCTTGAACTGGTTTGACGACTATCGGCCCCAGCGTTGGACATACGGTACTAGGGAATATCAGGAGCTTCTGGGTACGAAGCTGGGGAGGGGAGTGGCTCGTTTGGTTCTGGGGGGCTTGGCCGAGAGGTACACATCGCATCGAGACCATTTATACGTGGACCTATGTCGGAAACCTGCAGATGAGGTTTGACATTAAGCGAGTTTGATTCGGCGTTTTATCTAAATGACTCGATGATATAGTACATGCCAATCTCACGAATCACATCATGTATTCCCTCTATCTCAAGCAAATGCATCTCAATGAATATTCACTAACTCAAATAAATAACTACAAAAGATGAAAGATGTATCACTCGGTTATCTGCCGACAGAAACACGAAGACTTAATAGGCACATCCGCCCATGCTAAATTAATCTTCAGTTGCGGTAGCATGGCACGCGCCTCATATTTCCGACCCATCTTAACCAAACACTCATGATACCCATGCGAGGCCCATACATTACCCGGATGCCTGAACGCACGAGGCAGAGATGAGTCAACTCCAAGGTCTGCGGCATATACAGCCGCAGCCTCCTCAACATGACCCTGTTCGAGCAATAACGCCCCCAGGGCGTGTCTAGTGGGCTGCATCCATCCCCACGGCTCATCATATGGCAACGAATCATCCCGCCTGACAGCATCCCGGAGATATGAAAACGCAGCGTTGTATTCCCCACGGCGATACGCAATCTCACCATCAAGCATTGCCTCACCAACACCAAGGATATCGATGCAGCGGTTGTTGAAGATGGTACGTGAAGCCGGGACAAGTTTCATTGCTCGGAGGAACCGTTCACGTTGTTGCTCTGCCTCCACAACACGGCTGGTAGCAGCAAACGCGATGCCCTTTGCATAGTGCATCATAGCAGTGGTGACGCAGTACAGCTCTGCATCTTCCGGTAACTCCACAGCAATGATCTCCTCCCACCTACCGAAGCGCACAAATCCATGCATTTGCATAGCGATAAAGCCCTCCAGCCAGTCCGCCATCGGCGGGGACTCAACGCGTAGAAGTGGCTCGGTAATTATTCGCGCGAGCTCGGCCCCAGACTCAAGTGCGATCTTTGAGCGGCCACCCAGCATAGCGGCGTACATCCTGAAGTGATAATCATGTGCACGGTACAGATTATAGAAATGGCCGAGGGGCTGGTTGGCGAGGAACTTCTCGTCTGCGAGGATTGCAGAGGTATTAGCAGCGACAGCGCGTTTGTACCCGCCACACAAAACATCGATGTGGGACGGCATGTGTTCCAGATGACCAGCATCCGGTACAAGGCCGCGCAAGTACTCTGCTACCGGCAAGGCGATTTCCGGCGTAGGGGACATTTCCATGAGATGGATGTAGAGATGCAAAATCCCGGGGTGTTCGAGGGCTTCGTCTCGTTTTAAGACTTGATCTAGCGCTTTCTTCGCTTCGAGAGTTTTCGCTCCTGGTGCCACTTCGCCGGTCTTTATGTCCCACAGACCCCATGGCGTTAGGTTCATTAGCGCATCGCAGTACAGCGCGGTCACGTCGAGGTCATCTGGGTAATCATTGTACACTGATGTCATTGCTTCGGCGTACTTCTTGTCCCATTCTGTGCAGTCTTCTATAGGCTGTTCTTGGGGGTATCGATACTGCAGTGCCTCGATAAGAGCATTCTCCAAAGGCGTGACAGCAGGAGCGTGTTTCTTCGCCTCCAGGATCGCGCGATGGGCTCGAGTCGTGGTGGCGGAGAGATCATACCCGTCAAAGAGTTGCCATGGCTTGTTATAGTTTGGTCCCAAGGCAAGGGCAATGCCCCAGTAACCCATGGCACATGTCGGGTCGAATTCGACGACCTTTTCAAAGCATCGGGCGGATTCTTCGTGATTGAAAGCGTAGGCCCAGATCAAGCCCCGACTAAACCAGAGTTGGGCATCTTCGCTTGATGTGCTCACATTGCGACGGTAGTCGCCTAGGTTATAGTAGTCCTCGGCGGGAGATGGCTGGTCCATTTTTGTTGATGTGGGTTGTGTTATGTTGTGGTAGAGGAGGGGTATGGTTGCCCAACGCGACCCTACCCCGATTCACATCTAACCATTTTGATCACATTTGATATTGGGATAAGCGCTTATAATGAAACGAAGTATATACTAAGGGTTATTTATAAATAGTGACAGATCACAAAAGTCCCTGATGCAGTGTTTTGTGCCTGAGGCAACAAGGCAGTACGGCATCAAGGCACCAAGGCACCAAGAGCCCCACATGAGCAGATTTGAGGAGCTCCACTTTTAATGTGCTCACTCGTGCTCGATCACTCTCACCTTGAGCACCTTGGGGGCCATTGAGATTCCTATTTAGATCTGCTTTGTCCTGTCGTCCTTTCTTTTTGTCTTTGTTACCTACAGTCAATATAACAACATATATACATACATATCCACCATCTTTCATCTCATCTCATTTCAGTATCTTCACTTTTATAGATCGCCATGTGTGGAGAAACCAACCGCCCAACATTCGGAGGCACCATTGCCGTCCTATTCCCTCGAGGGACCCATCAGAGCTCGAACACGTCAGATGCATCATTATCCTCATCACCAGCATCAGTATCCTCATTTGCATCATCGTCGTCGACTGGCTCGATGTCATCATACTCTCTTTTCTTCCGGGACACAGATGCAACAACCCCTAAGACGAAAGCAATCTTCCGAACGGAAGATGCAGATACATACCACGCACTCAGAGGTTGTCGAAATGTCGATATGCGCATTGAGTGAGTTTATTATGTCCCATGAGTCGTTAGACGGACAAAATACTTATACTTCATGTTAGGAAATACGGCGATCTCTCCACTACGTCACAATCCACATTCCCCCTTCATCAGTTCCGCCTAAATATGGCACAGGAGAAGAACTACAAAACGGCGAATTCGATGGAAATCGAGTTCGAGCTGCCCGAAAGGCTGGACCTGGGCGTCTCGGAGAATGGCGTCATTGGCCGACAAGTGACAGTCAGAGACCAAGGGGGTGAGATCCTCGGAATCGGAGTTGTAGGATACAATTAAAGTATCGAGCTTCTACTATTTACGAACGTAATTCATGGAAATAATCAAAATCATAAATCATTGTGTGTGGGAGTTGGAAATACTAGGTTTCTTCAATAGAGTACCGGGTCATTGAAACAAAACCTTGGGAGGAACCTCAGTTCATTTTCAGCCTCACAGCTTCAATGGATTTTCCACGCCAGCAGTGTAACGCTTCTCTGCTTCGGCCCAGTGAATAATCTTCCAAATCCCCTCGACATACCCAGCCTTGTTGTTCAGGTACTGTACACAACGCAGATTAGCAGACAAATACACATAACAAGGGACATAGACATGGGGGTCAACTTACCTGGAGGTAGTAAGCATGTTCCCACATATCCACACCGAACACAGGAACATCAGGTGCATTGACAGGGTCCTGGTCCTTGGTGGTGATAATCTCAAGTCGTCCCTTCGCACCACCCTTGCTCACTAGCCATCCCCAGCCACTCCCCTGAAGACCGAGGAGCTCGGCGCCAAAGGCCTTGACAAATGCTTCATGCGAGCCCCAGCGGGAGGCGATGGCTTCCTGTAGAGCGGGAGCACCGCTGATATCATTACCAGGTGTGCCGGGGGGAGTCAAGTTCTTCCAGAAGAGGGAGTGGTTGATGTGGCCACCACCGTTGAAGCGGAGCTTTTGCTGCAATGAGATCAAGGTGGGAACATCATTCGATGCAGTTGCGGAGGCTTGAGCGGAGAGTGCTGCATTCAGGTTGTTGATATATGTCTGGTGGTGCTTCTGATGGTGCAGCTCCATTATCTGCTTGGAGATGACGGGCTCCAACGCCTGTTGGTTGTTAGTTTCATGTCATAATTCTCGGGATACGTAATCGGAAGAGGCTTACATCGTAGGCGTATGGCAAAGGAGGCAGAGTGTGAGTTTGAGAAGACATGGTGGAATTGTGAATATAAGTGCGTGTCAAGGTATCAAGTGTTGAGAGGAGTGAGAAGGAATAGTAGAGATGTAGACAAGAGATAAACCACCAAGGTCCCTGAGATAGATACCCCTCTTAAGTGACGTGATATTACGGATCTTGAGGCCACCAAGGTAGATATCCACAGGTGGAGGTGCTCGGCAATTGTAATGAGTTGGATTGAGCACGTTTTCGCTCAAGTTGCTCTAATCTGCTCACAGCGTGGTCGCGTTTAAATCAATAGCCGTCCATACCCAGGTGGATGCGTTTGCTTATAATGTTATACAGTGTAACATATTAGTTATTCCTGCAGAATCTTATCAAAATTAAATAAAGCAGATCAATTTATCAAGTGGATAATTATATATGCATAATTCTCAGAATGATCTTTTTGATTTGCGGAGACAGAAGAAGGGGGAGAACAATCCGGGGAAACTGGCTCTTTATGCCCACAGTGACCTTGAGTAAAAATACTAGTTCTATCAGAGAGAAATGGAGGGGAAATTGACAAACTTGAGTGGCAAGAATGGTTAACAGATTTTGACTAAAGATAGCAATAACAAACAAAACGATAGGCTAGGAAGATGTGGAACCATGAAGAGGAACCGTGAAGAAAACAAACAGAGAGCCATCTCTGTGAAAAGGGCTCAAATATTGGCTCAAAGAGCATGGTGTCCAGCTCCCTCCCAATGTCTATGGAGAACGCAGAAAAGTACAGTCTGTATCCACAGAGGTGAGGTTAAGAAGGGCCCATTGGTTCCTAAGGGAGGTCCTTTCAGGAAATCCACCCGACATTCTTCATGCCATTGAACTAGAACCGAGGCCCTAGTCCAGTTTCAGCCTTAACTGGACCACGTCAAAGATCATCAGTGCCCTCAGAATACCCTTCGGGCAACAGAACCACGATGTGCAATGCGTGTCCGGAGGAGTGGAGAAGGAAGAAAGAAAGAGAAGTTGAAGTTGGGGGAGGGGGGTGTTTATGTTTCCCCAGTGAAGGCAAATGAGGAAACTGGGGTGATGCGTTTTGACCCAAAAGGGAAGGCACCCACCTACCCAAATAGGCAGGTACCACTTGGGTTTCACATCATAAAATCCACATGTGACCATCTGATAGAAGTACCTAGGTAAGATCGTCACTAATTCTATAGATTGCCTTTCAACTTGAAAAGCTTGGCTATAAACGACAACCAAACGTGATTAATACTTAAGTCTCGCCTATTCTTAGGCTTAAATATCGTAGATTTATATTTGTACCTTGTAGACACGTTTTCTGCTCTTCGCTAGATTTGTAATTTACGATAGAGCTTTGTTTATTTCCATGTATATCATACAATGATGTCGAATGGCTCCTGTTCCCATCCAGGGGGAAAGACCTTTCCATGTTGTCGCGCCGGGTAGGATCTGATGTAGCACAGCTTGATCAGCCTCTCGCAATCTTTCTACGGTAACTCATTTTAACCGTAGCAATATTCGGGCCGTTATCGTGTCAACTACTACCGAGCCTGCAGATCTGGAGTCATCTGATTAGCGGTTTGGAGATATTTTTCCACCAATTGCACACTTGTCCGAATCGGAAAGAAATGCGAATGGATTGATTTGACCCATAGACTTGGATCGATCTCACCTGGGCAGAGTGAACTCGCGTCACTGCTTCCCCGCATATGACCCCAGGGGACGGCCACCATATATCTCAACATCAAGAAGCTACTGTAACATGTAGACCTTAATTCATTCCAAAACTCATCAGCCTTATTGACTGCCACGTGCTCCAAACGACCTCCTCTTTAGCTTAATTCCTGCCAGTTCTCAGGATATTCAAATACTATGGGTGATATTGTGCTCTCGCAGAAAAAGCGCTATGCGCTGATCGGCACTGGTGGAAGATCCGCTCTGTTCTACACAAGCATTGCAAAGGATTACAATAAGACCAGCACTCTTGTTGCAATCTGTGATACCAACCAGACCCGACTCAACTATGCGAAAGCCAAGATTGAGGCCTTGGGCCATGAATCCATCCCAACCTATCTCGCTGCTGATTTCGATCTTATGATCAAGGAAACCAAACCGGATGAGGTTATTGTCACCACAATCGACCGTACTCACCACACTTACATTGTCCGTGCCTTGGAGCTTGGCTGTAATGTCATTACTGAGAAGCCAATGACCATCGATGTATCGCAATGCAACGAGATCCTTTCGGCTGTCGATCGTACCAACCAGAGAGTCAGGGTCACCTTCAACTACCGTTATGCACCGCATAACACCAAAATCTTTGAACTCATTCGATCCGGCGCGATCGGTACCGTTACAAGCATCCACTTCGAGTGGATGCTCAACACGTCTCACGGTGCAGACTACTTCCGACGGTGGCATCGTGATGCCCGGAACAGTGGAGGCCTTCTTGTTCATAAATCCACTCATCATTTCGATTTGGTCAACTTCTGGTTGCAATCTCGACCAAAGACAGTCTATGCACAGGGTGATCTCAAGTTCTACGGAAAAAGAACGCCGAGGAGCGGGGTGTGACCCAGTTCTACTCGAGAGCTCATGGCAGCGAGGTAGCTAAGAATGATCCATTTGCATTGCACCTAGGCGAAACCCCTCAGTTAAAGTCTCTCTATCTGGACGCCGAGCATGAAGATGGTTACTTCCGTGATCAAAGTGTCTTTGGCGATGGAATCAGCATTGAAGACACGATGAACGTGCTTGTTCGATACGAGAACAACGCAGTCATGACCTACTCTCTCACGGCATATGCCCCCTGGGAGGGATTCCGTGTCAACTTCAACGGAACAGGCGGTAGACTGGAGGCAGAGGTTGTCGAGAGCAGCTATGTGAACTCGGGTGGGGAGCAATCACTGGAAGGCGCTGCTGAAACTACAACTCTCCTTTTGCGACCTTTGTTCCAAGAGCCGCGCAAGGTGGAGATTGTGCAAGGCGAAGGTGGGCATGGGGGTGGTGATAATGTACTGCTTCGTGATCTTTTCGGAGAAGCTGAACCCGATGAGTACATGAGAGCTGCTAGTCACATTGATGGTGCTGCTTCTATTCTGACCGGTGTTGCTGCCAATCGCTCGATCCGTACTGGACAAGTGGTGAACGTCAAAGACATTCTCGACCTCCCTTGAAAAATGTCGGCTATCTACACCAGTTAGTTGGTTCATCGTACTTTAGCCTCTTAGAAATTTCTATTTTTGCAATACATATTTGAGATCGATGTTGATCATAGACTAGAAATTGGCATGACAACCAACCCCATGGACAATATTAGCTGATGCACTTATTTCTTTCCACTGCCAAGCTGAATACTCATGTTATAAGGTCTATCTTCTCGTCGCATGGGGTTATTGGTTCTCTCATAACGGAACGAGGAGATTGGCACCCGTTACAACACAGAACTCTCAAGCGCCAAACGTATGCTTTTCGAATGTCACATGCAAAGCATTATGCAGACCCAGCATCCCTAACATACTGTGTATCACCAATGGGAAAGGTAGTTGGTCTACATGCGACGAGCAAACTACGGACGGCTCAATGGTTAAATGGGATAATGTGGGTAAACAGGAAGGTTTTCCTCAAGGATTTAGCCTGCCACAATCCACCGATCTACCGATTGATATACACAAAGTAGCCTCGGAAGGGAATGCGGGGAAGTACAAGGATGTTAATGTACCCCGGTTTCGGGTAAATAAGCAGCGAAGGAGGCTTTGTCTACGCATGCAACGCTTCCCCGCAATATCGGCCACGAAAGGTTTCCAAACAAGCAGTACTTGGCTGTCATATTTGCTCATATTTGTTCTAGTTCATGTTTTATCTGCCTTTGATAGGTGCAAAAACTCATCTAAACACTGAGGCCGAAAGTAGTTGAGGCCACACAACGGAATGGAGACCGGTATTGCGACTCATTATGTCTTTTCCGACATTTTTCTCTTTACGCTAGGGCCAAAGTGATAAACTATTGACCAAGAAGAGAAAGAAAGATAAGAGGCTTTGCATTCCTTTGAGGATCGAACACAAGCAAGTTGGACCTAGATTCCCCTTCTTTGCCCCCCTTGTTATATTCTCCGCCATGGCTGCCCAAGCCAACGATGAAATCTCGACAGTTCAGGAGCAGGAGCAGCGCCATGAACGGGCTACACGTTCAAAGGCAGTTGAATTTCTGACTTCTCATGCAACTGAGGAGACTGCGTTCACATATGAAGAGGAGAAAGCCGTTCTCCGTCGTATCGACAAGCGAATCCTCGTCCTTCTACTGTGGGCATATTTCTTCCAACAGCTTGACAAAAGTTCCCTGAGGTAATTATAATTTTTTATGTTACATATATTTCCAGATAATCCAACGTTTCTCAACTTCTCATAAGACTAATCCGTCATTGGTTAGTTATGTCTCCATTTTCGGCCTGCAAGAGGATGCTCATCTAGTCGGTCTACAATATTCCTGGCTTGGGTCTATTCTCTACCTTGCACAACTGGTAATGCAGCCTCTCGTGGCACTAATTTTGGTGAAACTTCCTACCGGAAAAGTCCTCGCCAGTGCCATTTTCCTCTGGGGATCGGCACTTACCATTATGGCCGCTTGCACTGATTTTCCCTCACTTCTCGGCTTGCGCTTCGTTCTCGGATCATTCGAGTCTTGCATTGCACCATGTTGTGTTGCTATGACACAGATGTGGTGGCGTCGAAGTGAACAGACTTTGCGTGTCAGCTACTGGAATGCAATGAACGGCTTGACCTCCATTATTGGCAGTCTTCTAACCTACGGCCTTGGGCATATCCACAGCAATACTCTATATCGGTACCAGACGATCTTCATGTTCTGTGGTCTGTTGACGGTGGCTTACTCTCTGCTCGTGTTCTGGTTAATGCCTGATTCTCCGATGGAAGCTAAGTGCTTGACTGAGCGAGAGAGATTCATTGCCACAGAGAGGCTGCGTGCCAACCAGATGGGTATTTCTAATCAAGAATGGCGATGGGATCATGCCCTAGAGGTTCTCCTTGACCTCAAGACTTGGTGCTGGTTCTTCTCGATTATAACTATCTCGTAAGTATTCAACTAATCGGGTCGTCGAACGCGGCCACCAGGCGGTGTCCGGGTTCCCGGGCGTAATCTCAACCCGGGCGTAATCTCACTTTTCTCCATTCCACCAAATAATTCATTGAATTTAAATAGCATCGCCTTCTAAATCAATACAATAAAGATCATCAATCCATTCCCGAGGCCTCTCTTCATCATGATCTGACCCAATTTGCCCTATATCCTCGATTTCTCCGTCGGCAATTGCTTTTAAAATAGCTGCATCCCGCCAGGCTTTCTTCGAACGATTGAATGATTGTAGCCTTTCCTTATCAACCCGATCATTTATGTGCTTTTTACAATCCTTAACCAAACGAGGGCCCATTTCCGGAAGCCTTCGTTTAGTCTTAGCTGTATTAGACCGCTTCTTGCGCCGTAGAATTCGCACGTTGTCTTCCGCAAACTGAGCCCCGACCTCAACGAGAACGAGGCCACCCGCTAGTATCTGAGAGAGGCTTTGTCGTACCTTCGGGGAGATTGTCGAGTCATTTTGAATATGCTTTATAACCTTAGTGCTTACCTTTCTCAATTTTTGTACTGTCTCGGGCGGGGTATTAGGCAGTGAGCTTGATAATAGTGGTGGTGTAGTTCCGGAAGCAATATCATGAATAATAAAACCGGGCATCATAGGTAGATCATTATCCTCAGTCGAAATACCAAGTTTGGTAAGGCCTTTATTAGAATCCATAGGCCAAATACCAGTTTCGCGGAATCTATGTCGAATAGTACGCGTTATAAGTGCCGACGTCCGGACATCGTAGATTCCCGCGAAGAAATTTGCCTTTGACCGCGCATCACCACCCCAAAAGGCTTCCTTATTATTATACTTCTTATAATAATGCTTAAGCACTTAAAATAGTATATCATCGAGCGGTTGGCAGCCATATGTTATATGTGGGATAAAACAATAGGGGATAATTCGTTTTCTCCAACAAAATTCAATAAAATCATAGGTCAAGTGTGAACTATGATTATCTATTAAAAGAAGACGATATTCCCCTTTTTTAACACAGAAAGATGTGAATTCGTCGAAGACCTAAATCCAGGCAAAACTAATAATCTCATCGGTCCAGCCGTTTAGGGTTGGCCATATAGTATAGTCGTCGGGTAAGTTAGTGTTGATAAACCAACTCTCTATATGGAATTGACCCTTAACTAAAAACCACGGTAGCATAACCCAACCATCGGCCGAGACGCATTCGATACCAGTAAGGGATTCAGCTTGTCCGCCGGTATTATTTTTAGAATTTCCCCGGGCTGAAACAACGTTCTAGGCCTTGCCTTCGCCAATTCGAAACCCAGTTTCGTCGAAATTGTATAGATTCTTCTATGCAATTCCGTAGGTTTTGAGCGTAATTTGTAGGCGATCGTACCAAGAAACAATATAAGCAGGTTCACAGACTTCATATCGTGCTTTTTCCATCGGCTTTTACTTAATAGTCTCAAAGCGTGAAGGTAGACGGGCGATAAAGTCGTACGCCCAGTTTTTTCCGAGCGTGCGGGCGGGTTCATGACGTCGAACAATTTGTAGAGCAGCAGCCTGAATTTGCCCTGCGGTCGGGGGAGAATAGGCCTAGTCCAAGGTATCAATCCATAGAATTAATGCCTTCTCTTGCTCGGGGTCTAATGCTTTGTTGGTTAGGATACGATCGTTTCTAGACTTATAACCTTTGAGGCGGCCCCTCAGTATGCTAGACGTAATGCCAAATTCTCGGGCGATCGCTGAAACGTTAGGTTTCTGGGTAGCAGAGCATGCTGATAAGGCATTAGAGATACGGGCTTCTAATTCTTGAGACATAATATAGAGAATTAGGGGTGTAGTGAATTAATGAAGAAGGTGGAATGGAGAAAAGTGAGATTACGCCCGGGTTGAGATTACGCCCGGGAACCCGGACACCGCCTGGTGGCCGCGTTCGACGACCCGATTATTGCCAAATTTACACACGAAGGGAAAGAATTGATTAAACTAACGAAAACTTTGTAATAGCATTGCAAGCGGAGGCATCTCCAGTTTCGGTTCCCTGATAGTCAAGTCATTCGGATTTGACAGTTTCACAACAATCTTATTCAATATCCCCTTCGGAGTTATTCAGATTCTGGCTATCCTACTCACTGGGTGGCTAGCCACATGGACCCAACGAAAGGGTCTCGTTATAGCTGGAGCCAGCGTACTACCCAGCGTCGGAGCCATCATGCTGCTTACTGTCCCGCGACACAGCAAGGGTGTTTTACTCTTCGGCTACTACTTAGTATGCTCTTGATAACATAGTAATTTATAAGATCTACAACTAATGATATGGTCCCAGGTTTCTACAATGGCATCCATCACCCCACTGATATATGCCTGGCAAGCACAGAATACCGCAGGTGACACTAAAAAGAAGTGTACATCTGGTATAGTATTCATCGGCATGTGCGCTGGCAATGTTATTGGACCACTTCTTTACTCCACTGAGGAGGCACCATTATACCGAACGGGTCTTATAGCCAACCTTGCTATGTTCGTCACTGTTGGACTCATCTCTGGGTATGATATAACTTGATCTCTGTTGTTTTATTATTCAGCTAACTGTCTTTGGTAGCCTGACTCCTTTCTATCTTATGTACCTGAACAAGAAGCATGAGAAGCGACGCGTGGAACTTGGTAAAGTGGGTCCCGTCGCTGATATGTCTATGCTGGACAAGGACCAACGGAAGGAAACCAAGGTAGTGGAGCTGGAAGATATTCAAAAGGTCTCGGTGGAACAGGACAACGGCTTGCAGGACATGACCGACCTGAAGAATGAGGACTTCGTCTATGTTTATTAGTTCCCAACGATATGCAGAGAACACTGGATTTACTGAACTGAATATCACTTGCTCCATGATATCAACACGTCTTGATTCAAACGAATTTTATGACCAGGAATCCCCATATACATAGATAAATGAATCGATTATAGAAGTGCCCATAGAAAGCTTGACCGCCTCGTTTAAGTCGGTACAACCAGGAGTATACTGCGTGCATACTTGCTCCTGGCTTCGCTCTAGTATAGCCAGTTGCCTCACTAAAAAGAATCAATACCAATGCAATAATTCAATTAAAATTTCAAAATGTCTATCAATTAAATCCAAATAGAATCCATCATGGATGGATTTATTTATAGATTACTAATCACCCCAGGTTCTAAGCGGGGAGAGTCAACGAGCCTCGGTCATTTCGGCTTATACAAATACAAATAGCTAGGCCGGGGAACCAAATCTCTTCTTTCTTAATTTACTCTTCTCACATACTTGAGTTCTGATCAATTCCATAATGTCTGCCGACGAACAAGTCAAGCTGTCCAACTTCTCCAGCATCTTCTCCCTCGAGGGCAAGGTCGCTGTGGTCACAGGCGGTTCCCGGGGATTGGGACTACATGCAGCCTCAGGGTATGTATATCTCTACCGTTATGTCAATTATTTCTCCAATATTCATTGTTAAAATCTCTGCAGTCTCCTCCAAGCCGGCTGCTCTAAAGTCTACATCACCTCCCGCAAGAAGGCAGCCTGCGACGAAGCAGTAGCAGCTCTCAATGCCATCCCCAACAAGCGGCCCGGCGCACAAGCCATCTCTGTACCAGCCGACAGCTCAGATATGAAAGAGCTAGACCGGCTTGTCGCTGAAGTTGCCAAGACCACAGACCGTGTTGATATCCTCTTCGCCAATGCCGGCGCAACATGGGGTGAGAAATTCGATACCCACCCTGAGAAGATGTTCTCGAAAGTCATGGATTTGAATGTAAAGAGCGTGTTCTACACGATCCAGAAGTAAGTTCCGAACCTAGCCGAGACTGGGAATGAGACGCGATTCTAACATTGAGCTAGATTTACCCCTCTCCTCACAGCAAAGGCAACCATCGCAAATCCATCTCGCGTAATTATCACCGCCTCTGTGGCAGGTATTGGGATTGGCACGGTTGGTGAAAACGCGACACCGTCTTACTCCGCTTCCAAGGCGGCTGCTATCCATCTGGCGAAGAACTTGGCTGTTGAGCTTGGGCCACGCCATGTCTTGACCAATGCTATTGCACCTGGTTTCTATCCCTCTAAGATGGCGAGTGGACTTATTGAGTCAAAAGGTGGTATGAAGCAACTTGAGGAGTACTCACCAAATGGTCGGCTTGGCAAGCCTGAGGATATTGCCGGTTTGGTTGTCTTCCTCGGGTCAAGGGCTTCGAGTCATTTGAATGGAGCGGTCATTGCAACAGATGGTGGAGCTGTGCTCAAGGGGAGACTCTAAATTTAAACCTAAGTTTCCTTAACATGAATATAAGCTCAAAATACTATATAGTACGGAGTAACCTAGTCGAGGTTTCAATAAAAACCCCGTCATCAAATTAAGACTAAAATCTATCAAAATCAAGAGCCCAAATAGAGACTATCAGGTCTCAAGATAGTACAATATAGATATTCTCAGGAGACCTCGGGCAACCAACTAAATAATACCCATTCTCAGCGGGCCGAGGTTGCTGTTCTCCACACTTCTCCCCGCATTAAAAACCACCTCTCCCCACCTCAATGTCTTTCTCACTCCATATCCACAATGGCCTCCCAAGAACCCCGTTATGTGGCAATTGCCCAGCGCAAGCAAGCTGAGCTTGCCGCAGCTATCCCTGCCGAATGGCGGCTACCCGCACACGTCATCCCCGAGGGGATGCTCTCAATTTCCGAGTCGATCACCGTTGGCCCAAAAAATTACCAACGAGTTGGCGTGATGGATATCCCACGGACTTGCGGCCTGCTCACATCGAAAGAATTGGAAATCACAGAGAAATATGATGTGCGGGGCCTTGTCACGGAGATGGCAGAAGGTCGGTTGAAAGCCGAAGACGTGGTGCGAGGATTTTGCAAGGTGCGCTCGCATCCTAGCCGATTCTCTCCAATCAAGTCACTAATATGAATGGTATATTGCAGAGAGCAGCTGTCGCTCACCAGCTCACCCGATGTCTAACCGAACCCCTCTTCGGCCGCGCGTTGCAACGAGCCCGGGAGCTGGACGACCACTTCCAAAGCACAGGCGCCCCAATCGGCCCCTTACATGGACTCCCGGTGTCGGTAAAAGACACATTTAATGTCAAAGGCGTGGACTCAAGCATTGGATTGTCTGCGCTGGCATTCAAGCCTGCAGAAGAAAATGCCCCACTGGTAGACCTGCTAGAGTCTCTGGGCGCGGTAGTGATCGCCAAGACAAACATCCCACAAACACTCGCAACATTGGACAGCTGCAACCATCTTTTCGGGCGCACGCTGAACCCTCTCAACCGTAAATGGACTGCCGGTGGAAGCACTGGCGGGGAGGGTGCCTTGATCGCTATGCGCGGGTCGATGGTCGGCTTTGGCACGGATATCGGTGGTAGCATCCGCGTGCCAGCTATGTGCCAGGGTATCTACGGGTTCAAGCCGAGTAACGGACGCGTTCCATTTGGAGGCCAACAGAGCGGCCAGATTGAAGGTAAGGGTCGAATAGGGCTGCAGGCAGTGGCTGGTCCGTTGGCTCGTTCTGTTGCGGATATCAACGCCATCATGGCGGAGATCGTGCCTCGCGCGGAGCTGTTCGGTGAGGATTGCATTCCAGGATCATGGTCATCCCAATCGATACCGCTTACTCTCACTCCGCCGCACAACTTCACTATCGGTATTCTAAAGACAGATGGTCTCGTCACACCCCTACCCCCGATCATCCGAATTTTGAACGAAGTCGCTAACAGCCTCCGCCGTACCCCCGGCGTTGAGGTCGTTGATATCCCACTTCCACCGGTCCTACCTAAATGCCAGGGTGTCGCTGGCCGGCTGATGGGAATTGATGATGGGTCGAATATGCTTGACCTTATCGAGAGCATGGGCGAGGACCTCATTCCGTGGCTGCAAGGCCGAATGAAGCGCGGCAAGGCCCTGACGGTGGTTCAACTGGCGGCGCTGCAGGCACAGCGTGCTGAGATTGAAAAGGAAATGATGAAGATGTGGACGTTGTCATCACAGAGTTCATCGGTCGCTCGTCGCGTCGATGCCATAATTTGCCCTGTGGCACCGCACCCGGTCCCCGAGCTCGACCGCTACAATGCTGTCGGGTATACCTCGACCTTTGTGCTGCTAGACTATCCGGCTGGCTCCGTTCCTGTCCGCTCATTCGCGGAATCCGATCTTGAGATTGGGCGGGAAATGGAGGCGCCTGTGTTGGGAAGTTGGGATAAGGCTAATCGGCAGCTGTGTAAGTTCCAATGTCAACACTTGTGATCTTTCGCTAATTTGCTTCAACTCACAGGGGATGAGAAAACGGTTGACCGTCGGGTATATCTTGGGTCGCCTCTCAGTGTGCAGGTTGTCACTCCTAAGCAGCATGATTATCAACTTTTCCAGGCAATGGAGATTGTTGATCGGGCGGTACAGGGCCACGGGGGCTCACCTAGTGCGAAACTGTAGTTGCTTTGAGTGTACTCCGTGTATATCCATAACATAATTTGGAGGTCAATATCTTTAAATTCCCAAGAGGGAAATATAGTACGAAACAAGGAATGACTCTAGACCCGCCATTTTGCAATTGTGGACTGACTCGTCGATTCGGGAAAATAAATCAATTCGACCAATAACAAGCCCGGAAATCAAAAGTGCCATAATTAGCTTGACCGAGACCCACGGAAATGGCCGACAAGCAATGCGGCTAACCCCTGACAAGACTAAAGCCAATCTCGCGATGCTCTTAATTATGGCGCAATAGCTGCCCCTTTGCCTTCTCTGGACTGGCGTCCACCATACCACGTTATCGCCAAGGCAAAAGAGAAAAAAATAAGCAAACTAAGAAATAAAATAAGACAAAAAAAAAAAATTTAAGTCCCGAATCCACGGGTAGTCCGACTCACATTTGTTTATAATGCAGGGCTCCGCCGATCCTATGTAGATTTGACCTTCTCAGCTCATCACCTTGATCATCTTACTCAACATGTCCAACGACGACAAGAAGGAACCAGGCTACGTCCTGGGCACCGAGACGGATGACTCTTTAGATACGATCACTGCTCTGGTCGCCGCAGGTATAGATTGCGCTGTGTTATCTGTCGGAGTAAGCTGACATTCCCTTTTCGTCCAGACCATCAACATGATATCAAGCTTCGGACTATGTCCTGGCAGAAGACGGCCTGTTTGCTTGCCGGTGAGCAGGTCTGTCTAGCTATTATGGCACAGTCTTGGTCTCTCTCGTGAGTAACCATTCCCTTCAGATACCGGATTTCAATGAAGCTGATAAGAGTGTTCCCCTCAGTGTCCTCGGATGGGTTCCGGGAATCATTACTATGGTCCTTTGCGGAATCCTTTTCTGGATCACCTCCATCACGATGCATAAGTATATCATGAAACATCCTCATATCATGGATATCTGTGAGTCTGCGACAGTCCGAGAATTTCGACTTCTACCTGCAATAAAGACTAACAGTTGAATTATCGATAGGCGATTTTGGATACCATGTATTTGGACAGAGCAAAATTGCTTATGTCTTCTCCTCATTCATGATGCTTGCGAACAATATTCTTCTTATCGGATTCCACGTCTTGACTGGCGCCAAGGTCTTAAATACTCTCTCAGACCACTCATTGTGCACTGCTGTCTTCTCCATAATTGTAACCATTATGGGAATTATCATGTCCATGCCCCGCACCTTGCAACACGTTAGCTTCATGTCAATGTTCTCATGTGAGTAGCGAAATTCCCTCTAGCTCCCAATCGGCTCAAACTGACCATCTCACAGCCGCCTGCATGGGTATCGCAATTCTTCTCTTCCTTATTTTCGCTGGTATTGAAAAAGCACCTCTCTACGGGTACAGTGGCAACTACCCTACGGAGGGACCCGTGAAAACATACGCCTTCCCTCTACCAGGCACCACATGGGTCGCCTGCATGAACGCAGTGATGAACATCACCTTTATCTGGGTCCCCCAAATTCTATTCCCAACCTTCATTTCAGAGATGGAAAGACCGCAAGATTTCCCCAAAGCATTGGCTGTTCTTGCCGCGATCTCCGCCATCCTCTTCATCGTCCCTTCAGTTATTGGATTCCACTTCCTGGGCCAATACTCCACCGCCCCAGCCTTTGGCAGTTTAGGAGTCGTTTCATACAAGAAGGCATCTTTCGGCTTCGTGATCGTTCCTACCCTGATTATCGGCGTGATCTACGCCAACGTAACTGCGAAATTCATCTACACCCGCATCCTCGGCAAGTCCCGACACTCGCACAGCCACACCGTGCTGGGATGGAGTGTGTGGGGGATAATCATGGTCGGGATCTGGATCCTTGGGTTTATCTTCGCGGAGATTATTCCCAGCATGGGTGATTTCCTTTCCCTGCTCAGTGCGGCCTTTGATTCGTTCTTCGGCTTCATTTACTTCGCCATTGCATACTGGCAGCTGAACCGGGGATCCCTTTTCAGTGGTCTGGGAAGGACTGCGCTGACTGTGCTCAATATTTTTATCATGGCTGTTGGATTGTTCTTGTTGGGTCCTGGGCTGTATGCAGCTGTTGAGGCGATCATTGCTGACTACGCGGGATCTGTCACGCCTGCCTTTACTTGTGCCAACATGGCTCTCTAAGGGACAATCATTTGGTAGCTTTTTATGACCGGATAAGTTATTTGATGCCTATGTTTTATTATGACCCAAAGCCATCACTTAAATAGAGAAAGGCATGAACTGGAATATCACATGCTTTTTAACATTCAATTTAGTCTATCATGCATTCTGTAGAGTCCTTATAGATAATGTTCGGTTTTGTGTATCTACTTAGGAGGATAAAGAGAGAGTCGGTCTTATTAGCTAGCTATATCTCATATTTCAGTCATAAGTTTATAAATAAAGTTATATTTGATAGAGTTTAATTGACACTCTACTAGCCTAGATATGTGACCTTATTCCTCAACACCAATGTTGGCCGATTGCTCATTTGTGTACCTGCCTATTGTTCAATCATCCCGCAGTGCCGCCGAGATAGCTTTCATACCTCCCTCGAGTTCCTCACGTGTCGGCCAGCCGTATCCAAGGCGGAAGAAATTATCGGGCAACTCAAACCAGTGGCCTGGGCCAACATAAGTAGCATACTTCTTGAGTAGCCTGTCGTAAAATGCTGACAGTCCACCTTTGGGCTCATTTTTAATCCTCGGGAAGCAGACGACACCACCGGTAGGTTTCACCCATTCCAGTAAATCCTCACTTCCGATCCATGCCTCGACCATTTGAAGACGGACATTCATTTCCTGTGTCGTTTGGGCCAGGATTTGCTTTCTTTTCGAGAGAACCTGCGTGGCAATCCATTCGTCTATGACGCTGCCGCTGATACTAATCTGCTCTTTTGCTGCCAAAAAGACCTCTTGAAGGTCCCTGTTGGTGGTGATGATCCAGCCAATACGGATTCCGGGAATTCCAAATGACTTCGACAACGAGCTTACGCTTAGAACGTGGTTACCTAAGGAAGCCGCTGAGGGAAGTTTCTGACAATAAGCGATATCGCGGTATGTCTCGTCGACAAGCAAAAGAACGCCCTTTTTCTTAGTCACAGCAACAAGCCGGTCAAGCGCCTCCCGCGACAAAGTTGAGCCGGTAGGGTTGTGCGGGCAGGTCACGGAGACAAGCCGAGTGTTAGGCTTGATGGCATTTTCAATGTCATCAATGTTGGGCTGGAAGCCAGACTCAAAGGTAACGTCAATGTACGATATCTCACAGCCAATAGCCCTTGGCGTTTCCAGGTTAGTAGCATAGTTTGGGCGAACGACGACGAGGTGATTGCGTTCCCCAGCATGTGTGTTGCCCAGCTGCGACGTGGTGATGATGAACAAGGCACCTGCGGCACCTGAAGTGATTAGGACATCATCGGCGCTGACTTTGGCATCTTCGGCGATCAGCTTCCGTAACTCGGTCTCGCCTCGGTGTTCATTGTAGAGAAGTTTGAGGTTTGGAATCTGAAGCCCTAGAGATTCGAGAGTCTGGTCGGTGATGGAGCTTTCGGAAAGATTGTACTTGATCTTGTCATAGCCGTACTCTTCGGGCGCCTCAATCTCGATGGGCATGCGCTCGTACTTCATCTTTGGGAGTGTGATGGGAGGTTTGATAGGAATTTATGGCGAGAAAAGGACATGCATAAGATGAGCCGTTAAGGTCACAAGAAGGAACATATCGTTTTATTTAAACATTTTCGAGGAGGACAAAGCACTCGGTAAGAGGCAATGCCAGCTCCATTGAGTTGTAAAAAGTATTGCATACATACATCCATCGATGGATGTAGTAAGTAGTAGTAGTAGTTAGTAGTGAAGTCTCCACTTTCCCCCTGGTAGGCTTCGGCTCACTTGCCCTCCCAGGTGATGACTGAAACTAGCCCGCTTCCAACTACCCTCCCAGTTTACCCTCCCAGTTTACTCTCCCAGTTTATACCTCCTACTATCAAAATGCTTGTTATATTTCCATCTCGCTATCTTTGGCAAATCAGCATTTACAGGGCACTCAACATGCCTCGCTACGAGATTCCCTCCCAGAAAAGCACTTCTCTTCTTGCCCTTCAATGCACAATTATCAATGTACTATGTGGCCGTTTAAACTCCCGTCTCCTCTATAAGATGACTTCAATGCTCTTTTACACAGGGATTCATTCTCAAAAACAATCCATCTTTGCTCTTCCTTGTTCCTCCTAGGTCTACCCTCGGTGCCCGAATCCTCGCAACCATGTCGGTCACAGAAACCCTCAGCCTGGTAGATGCTAGCATTGCTGATTTGAGGCGAGCTCTCAATACTGGGTGCTTGACTAGTGTGGAGCTGGTCACTCTTTACCTACACCGCATCGCTCAGTTTGATATGCGAGGCCCATCTCTCAACTCTGTCTGTGTCTTGAACCCACAGGCCCTCCAAGAAGCACAGGCTTCCGATGACTACCGCGCAACACCAGGCCATGTCCCTCGTCCCCTCGAGGGAATCCCCTTTACAGTCAAGGATAGCTACAAAGTCAAGGCAATGACAGTTGCTGCCGGATCTCCTGCTTTTGCCGACCTCGTGGCTCCAGATGATGCGGCCATTGTCTCGAAGCTTCGAGAGGCCGGAGCTATCATCTTGGGTCGCACCAATATGCCGCCCATGGCCGACGGTGGTCCGCAGCGTGGTCTGTATGGTAGATCCGAAAGCCCGTATAATGCTACCTATGGCACAACAGCATATGCTTCTGGTTCCTCCAACGGCAGTGCGACTTCGACGACGGCCTCGTTCGCGGCCTTTGGGTTTGGTGGAGAGACAGTATCTTCGGGACGCTCCCCGGCCTCTAACAATGCTTTGGTCGGCTACTCTCCATCTCGCGGCGTAATCCCAAATCGAGGACAGTGGCCACTGTATCCAACATGTGACGTTATCGTGCCTCATACACGGACAGTCCCAGACCTCTTTGATGTGCTTAACATCGTTGTTTTTGATGATGAGATGGCCTCAACGGGAATCGATTTCTGGCGAAATCAACCTTATCTTTCTATTCCCAAATCGTCGGAAGTCCGACCTCTGGACTTCCATAATCTTGAAGATCCTCACGCTCTTCGCGGAAAACGGATAGGCGTGCCGACACGCTTTCTTGGTAGACAAGGGACAGAGCACTCAAATATCTGCACCAAGTCGGTCTTAAAATTATTCGATCGCGCACGCAGAGACCTAGAGGCCCTGGGCGCAACAGTTGTCGAGGTGGAATTCCCACTTATCGAGCAGTATGAGAAGCAAGATTTTCCGGGCCAGGCGTCCAACGTACCTGACTTATCAGTCAGCTGGGCAAAGCTTGAACGATGCGAGATGATTGCCATGGCATGGGACGATTTCCTGCGTGCTATGGACGACGTTGAACTTCCAAATCTTACATTTGCCGACCCGGAAAAGATCCACCCGCATATCGCACCCTTGGATGATCCCAGGGCAATGTCCGAGGCTGAGAACATTGTTCGGTATCCTGATATGATTGAATCCGTCCGTGTTCGAGCTACCTCCCTTGAGACTCTTCCAAAATGTGAGGAGGCTGTCAAGGCGCTCGAAAAAATGAGAAAGACGTTGTACGACGATTGGATGGATGTCGAGGGCCTGGATCTACTAGCCTTTCCGACGAATGGCGATGTCCCCTTTGCAAATGCCGATGAAGATCTGGATTCGATGCGTCACGCTCTTCAAGATGGAATCAAGTATGCCAATGGTGGTCGGGCGCTTAAACACCTTGGCGTGCCTTGTATCACGGTTCCCATGGGGGAGATGGAAGACAAGTTCATGCCTGTGGGCATTACCTTCGCCACAAAGGGTTGGGCAGACCAAGAATTACTTCGTTTTGCATTTTCATATGAAAACAGCTTCAAACGACGAACTATGCCCCTAAGAGCTCCAGAGATTTCCACTGACAAATTTCCGTTGCTGAGCAAGTGCTTGACGACATCCAAACCTGAACTATCTATTGAGCAGATCACGTCGGAGGTAATCACAGATGACCAGTTTGAGGTCCGTTCAGTTTCAGTTCACGGCAGAGTGACCTCGCCTGACTCCATCCAAATCTCTTCATTCACAGCCTTCGTTGATGGAAAAGCTGTAGATGGACTGACGGTTGAGGCTGGGAGGTGGACATTTGACTCTCAGCTCACCAGACGCAAGACATATGACAAATATCCTACGCTCGCAAAAGTTCCCAAAGACCATTTCATGTTAACCTTTGTAGCCAAGGCTTCAAATGGTAGATGCACAGCGCAGATGGTCCTCGTTGAATAGTTGGAAGCTATTTGAGATGGCCACCAGTGAAGTGGAGGGTCAGGGATCAGGGGTCACCTGATCCTTTTTGCCAGGACTGCCAGCTATCCAAGTCTCTTCTCCCTCTTCTTCTCACTCTTTTTCCCTTGCCGATTGGCAGTGGCAATTATATCATATCAACAACACACGAGCTCCCATCGGGATCGGGACCGCCAGATCCGTGCTGTTCCTGCCATAGTCCTGCTGTAATATCCAACAATCCTTCATGATCTTGAGTGCTGTACGGCTATTTCCGAACCCTCCACATCCCGTATCAAAGTTGGTCAGAAGTGACTGGAAGAAAGGTTGGTGCTCAGGATCAGCCATACATCCTATGACGCATAGAGGCCATACCAGGCCTCCAAGGGAAATTGCTAGGGGCCAATCACGAAGTACATCCACTGCCTTGCCGACGCTGTCTTTAATTTCTGGGAGTGATGCCCATGGTCCTGATACTATGGTACTTGACAGAACCAGTGAAGCCAGTGCAAAGATGTGCGAGACCCATGCAGCCCGGGGTGCTTTAGTATTTCCCTGTGAAGACATTCACAGTTAGTTTGTGTAAATATACATTCAGTTCAATACTCACTTTAATAGACATTTCAAGCTCGTCGATACCGTTCTGTAGCCGCGTATCAACCTCTTTGCTCCTCATCACCAAATCTGGCACACTCAAGGTTCCTTTCTCCTTCATGTCTGTTTTCCACGCCTGAAGGTGTGCCAAGTCGCCAATGGCGATCATAACCCAGTTGTAACAACCCATTAGGTCTGCCATCTCAAGTTTTGATGTTTCGAGCCATCGCCGGTATGAAATCTGCGGCACGCGGCCTGTCGAGATGCATGACAGGATATCGAACCATATAGCATGGACCATGAGAAATTCCAAGCCCGGTTGGGGCTGATTGTCATTTGATACGTGTTCCTCACTGGCTTTAGCGGCATCTGTGCTATTGGCAGGCCCAAGCAGAGCTTCTGGGGAATGCATGCTGAGAACGGTAGTCACGGCATCCAGATGAGGGAGCCAATCATATTCCGCACCATTAAAGACCTAGAGAGACGTTAGACACACAATAGTACTACAACCACTGAATATCTTACCTCAAAACTTATCAGCATTAAGCTAGAGGATGCAAATTCCGCAAGTTGAGACTTGTTGCCGAGGAGCGTCTCTGTCTCAGTGCGGCGCGAAAACTCAGAAAGCTCCCCGCAGGGCTTTGGAGTGATACTCGAATGCCTCTTGATTGCGCTGGTAGTCTATTTGGGAGACAACTTGATTCCGGTGAAGCGCGGAGAGCGCTAGGGCGGCTTGATACAGGGGGCCACCGCTACTAAGGAATAATAGGAGCCAGCCTCTATTTCCCAAGCGGGAACGGGGGCGGAAATAGGGGTACTGCCAATAAAAGACGGAATCAAGATAATGCATGACTAGAGATGCTGCTTTCGGCCCAAAGACATGTGCGGGTTCTGGATGCTGTGAATGCAAGCCAGTTGATGTATTTCTTTCATTTTGGACTGGGCTACAGACATACCCGGGGCTCTCGCTAGCAAGATCTGCGCTGCGGCTGGGATCGAGTCCCTTGCAGGTAACTTTTGGAAGAAGTCGCGGATGTGAAGGAGACGGACGCTCAGGAACAGCTGGGGTTGGCATTGTCAATAGGCTCTCGACGGGCATCTGGGGAGAAGTTGATCTAATAATACGTGATCTCTCCCTCCTAACTTGCCGAACATGATTCTGGGACTTTCGGACTTTTCGGAAATTTTGCTTCACGGCATTCTTGATGCGCGTAAGCTCTTGTCTCTCAGCGGTCGCGCCATCCATCCACGAGGGCTTAGGGCCGTACCCGTAACATGGAATACTTCGATCCCTACACTCCCCACAGGTGGGCGTTCGGAAATCACATTTGCGATGCCTGAGCTTGCAAGTCCAACATCCTGAAGGAAATGGTCCCATAGTACCAGCTCTGTTTGCTCCTTTGTCTCCCTATAGGAAGAAGATGATCTTACGGGAAGTGGTGTTCGAAGGGGATCACATAGAGCCTAACCGTATCAAGTATCGGTGGGTCTTAGCACGGCTAAGCCAATCTTGGAATGATTCCAAAGTCTTAACTCTTGATCAGTATGGAATTTCTACTACATGGCTCTTTGCTTTAACTGTTCAATCGGATCGCGTCTAATATACTGGCGGCTGGTGCTTGGGGGCTCTTCAACATGTAATCAGAGATCATCCCCACGTTCTGAATTGATTCCCCAGGCAGAGCATACATACGACCGCGCTTCGACCTTCCTTCCCAGGAGTTCGCCACGAGCTTCCCTCCCGGGAATTTCCCACCTTATTACCATCCACCGTGTCACAATTATACTCTCGACGCGCACCATCTACCAGACAGATAATCTCCTCTATCAAGCCAGAAAAGACAGTAGGTGATGGTTTGAATTGTTGGGGGATGGCAGCATTGACACCAATTTACACACCTGGAAGAGTACATCCTTGTCAGACATGACGAGCTTACGGAGAGCTTGGAGATAAAATGAGCCATCTCCAAAGAAATCAAAAGCCTTGAATCTTCCATTTTGCAGGTTAGTATCTTCAAAACTTATCTCGCATAAGCCCCATATCCATGCATATATTCGCTGCACCCAAGGACTTCAAAAAGCAAATAAAAGGTCAATTATGCCAACTCAGCCTCAATCAGACTCTCCGCAACGCCAGGATAAGTATAAATCCTAACAACCCTCAACCCAACTCTCTTCAAAACCCCCTTCCATTCCACCTCCGTCCTCTCCCTCACTGAAAAAAGTCCCAACATCATCATATCCATACTCGTCGCCGCCAGCGTTGGCATCTCCTCAGTAACTACGATCTCATTAAAGAGAACCCGCGAATACCCTCTGACCAAAGCAGGCACCAGATTCTTCAGAATCTGCACACAATCCTCATCACACCAATCATGCAAAATAGAATGCAAAGAATAAGCCCTTGCCCCCTTCACAGACTGCGGCGTAAAGAAATCATAAGCCTGCACTTCAAATGCCCTCCCTTCAGCACATTCCAAAACACTCGCAATAACAGGCTCACGATCCTGGAGCACAACTTTCCCAGGCAGATTTCCATACATCGCCACAAAAGCAGCAACATCATGACCCCGTCCACCACCAACATCAACCAGCAAAGTATCACCAATCCCCGCCTCGAACCCGCAAATCAACCTATGCGAAACGGGGTAAAACCCCTCCTCAAACCAACTCGCCTTTCCAGCACGGTAAGCACTCATAAACGAATTAAATTGCCGCAGATGCGGCGGCGTAGCAGCGACCCAGTCGAAGAATGGTAGGTCTGTTCTATGCGCCGCTTGAAAGGGTCCTTCTATGCCGCCCAGGGTCGGGGACCTGTATCCGTTTTTCTTGAAGTATTCTGGGAACCCGTTGAACGGTGGGCGCGCGGCTTCATAACAGAATATAATGCTGTGCTGATACCGTTCCTCGACGAGGCCGTTGCTTAGTGTTGTACCGTGGAATGCACCCGAGTGGAAGGCGAGCACGTTCATCGCGACCAAGTGCCGTGCTAGACGGGTCAGGAGTCCGACGTCGACGCCTGTTCTTTTGGATAGAGATTTCGGGTTGAGACCTTTTGGGGCAGCTTCTTGAAGGTGTTGGAATAGGCGCACGTCTACGGCGAGCCGGATTATGGCGGATTGTGCGGGCTGTGGCAGAAGTGGTGATAGTGTGAATTTGGTTGTTACATTATTGGGAAAGGTTTGTATCTGGAACTGGTCTTCTTACCTCTGCCCAGAAAGTTCTCTGGATGAATTCGCTTGGAATTTCGAGTGCGGCCACGAGTGCTCGGCTTTGCGCGATGAGCGCTTCTCGCGAACCGGGTTCATGTTCTTTAAATGCCTTTCCTGTGAAGGCAATTTGCTCGAGGATTGCGACGGGGTTCATGCTGGGTGTAGACTGAGGGAATTTTGGGTATTGATGTAATACACTATGCAAAAGAGGATCGATTAAATATCTTCGGGGCTTTAGGTAGTACCGGTAACATTTTCCGTTGAGATGTGCCGTCCCACCGGGTACGCCTTCGGTACATAGCAGTTTACTTGCGTCTTTATTTCCAAAGTTCTTTCTAGAAATTGATACTTTCCGTCAAGTGCAAATGCCCGGTCTTTACATTGAGGTACTCGAGCGACTAGAGCCGCACTAGAGGGGCCCACAGCGGGAGTTAACCAGGGTTGATGACTCTCTAGGTAAGTCCCGAGGTCAATTTCTTTGATGTCGATCAAGCACCATCTAATACCTTGTTGGTCAAGTCACACAAGTCAGGATATCATTTTCACAAGGGTCAATATTGTATATCATTTCAAAGGTCACTTATACTTTGATTCGAATTGCCAGCCATCTAGCGGGACTGCACGTATAGCGTGCACCCATTGTATATAGATTACTTGGGAGCGAAAAAAAGGTTAGAAAAATGTAATTCTCGACGCTAAAGTTATGGCTGAAAGGAATAATGGATTATATCAAAACCAGAAAGACCGGATGGAAGATGTATCCTTCTTTGAAACAGCGGCGTCAAGAATAACCTCTTTAACATCAAACACCAACTATACGCTCATGCCTCTACTGAATCAAGCCCATACTGATCAAAATCGGAATAGCCTGGTCCTCAATCCACTCGGTACATTTAATCAACGCCCGACGAGGCTCCCCAGGCTCATAAAACGTCATTGGATCCCAACTTTTGACGGGTTCCGTCTTCATCGTCACTTTGTTGAAAGCCTTCTGTTTGGATGGGGCACGGATAGACTTGAGAATATCATTCCAGTTCTTGGGATAATTGAGAGCTCTAGTATGCCCAATGAGTTCTTTTGAGAAGAAGTTCTCGTCTATCTCGGGGTCGTCGTATTTTGCTGGCTCGTAGTGCATGCCTGTGACAATGTCGCCGGTGACATGGTGCTTGATGCCGCTACCTGGACCTTGTGCATTTGTTTGAACGAAGAGGATAGTGTGGTATCGAGGCGATGGCATGTCTGGGTCTTGGATTGATAGCTTCAATTTGACTTTGTAGACTGGGTAGATTTGGGAGGTTGACATATTGACGCAGTAAGTTGTAGATAATGATGAAGATGGAAACAAATTGAAAAACCAATGTGACTGACTCTTGGTCAAGGAGCTAAACGTTTAATGATAAGAACCTCTGGTCTTTAATACTTTTTCCCCCGCTTTTTTCTTCTAGCAAATGGGGTATTACGGAATGCACCGAGCCGCCCAGTCAAGTTAGAAATAGTACATAGAGTATGTATATTAATGTTTAGTATGAGCGCTTAAAATCCCGTTTGACAATTAGTGTTGGTATTTCGAATATGTCCAGTCTTATCATGTTTGAATCCTCTACCCCTCACTTTAGACCACATGCTCGACTAGAAATACTTTGTAATGATTTTCCATTCGGGGGAAAATAGAAATACACATTCACCTAATGGGAATCTGTGTAAATGGCATATTGATACTGGCTTAGAGCATCTTGGGCAAATACTTAAAGGCGTGCACTTTCATCATCAAAGAACTCATTCCAATCTCCATCAGATGTATTAGTATATGAGGCACGCTAGATGGCTCGGCCCCATGGCTAACCTCCTCTCTGACTAGATTGACAGTCCAAGAAGAGTGATACAGACTTCCACACTGGTTTTGCATATTGTCAGTTACGTCGCTCAAAGAGAGTTTCTTCGGGTGAAAATGTGGGTAAATGCCACAGTCTAGACCATGCCTCGTCATGAAACACACTGGGCAGACGTGAATCCAAATACATCGTTTTCCTACAGGTTTTTGTAAGTGGATGCATGTAGTTGGTTAGAACTTTCCAAGCCCTAGATTTTCTCTTTGTGTCTTGCTTGGCGCATGGGCGTCGAATACTTAGAGTCAAGCATGTGGGCTAGCTTTACCGTCCAGTGTGTTTGCTAAGCTATAAGGTAGTCGAGATAATAATGAACTGATTGATTGATTCATTTTTTTGTTAAATAATAGTGAAAGGAGTAGGTGTTTCTCCAGTACGACTGGCCCGACAACATTCTTCGCCCTAAATCACCAATAGTATCTATGCAGGAATTATTATTTCCCCCTGCCTACACAGAAAGATGTCTTCTGAACATTTCCGTGTCATGTTCACTTTAATCCCATATTGTCCAGGTCTTCAATCCAAGTCCCCTTTCAACCAACCTTAATAACTATGAATTCGAACCGCACATGCCTTTAAGCAATCCTCGAGTCGAACATATCACCACAAACTGAATCTTTATTTGATACCTTTGTCAATAATTTTTGAAACTTAGAGCGACACATTCTGTTGGTAGGCCCAAAATCAACCCAATCGCATCAGTTTTGGCACGTAACATTTAGTACACACATTGCCCAATGAGCATTCAAGATGCGGGGAGTGTCATGGCGAACATCAAGCTACATAGAATTTAAGCTAAAATATGGCTATTCGATTTGGGGCTAACTTATGGTTACATCAGCTAAAAATAGTACTTCTCGTGTTCTTCGTGTTGTTAGTGGCTTCCAGTGAAGTATAAAATTCAGGAACACGAACTTACGAGAAAAGATCAACCAAAACTCCAGTTAGTGCCTCCTAGATCCCTTGAAGTTGTTATTTTTGTCAACAATCTTGGAGACCTCAACTGGTTGGGGTATATAATGCGAGATTAACGGCGATCATATCGGATCAGAGGAAGGAATACGAGTGAAGACTACTCCCGTCTTTGCTGCGAGAGAAATACGAAACGACGATCAGCTCGACAAACACGAAAAGCACTACAATGGGCCATATATCTTCCCGTAGCATATTGTGGTGATTTTTCTATAAAGGCTTCAACATCGATCGCTATTCGGATTCATCTTCTTCAACTCAGCCCTTCCAAACCACGGGAAAAACGAACCCTCCATCACAAAGACATACAACCAAGCAACTCACCATGCACTTCATTTCCCTCATTGCCTTGTCCTTCACGACGGCCATAACAGCGGTCAGTGCCTATCCTATCACCGGAACCACCGTCAACTGCCGCTCTGGTCCTGGAACAGGCCATTCGGTCGTCAAGTCATACAAAAAGGCCCAAGATGTCAAAATTACCTGCCAAACCACTGGAGATACAGTCTCTGGCAACAACATATGGGACAAGACATCCGACGGCTGCTACGTAGCCGACTACTACGTGAAAACTGGCAGCAGCAGCTACGTGACCGCTAAATGCAGCAGCGGTGGTAGCAGCGGTGGTAGCGGAGGCAGCACAGGCACTGGAAAGGCCATCATCGCTGCAGCCGAGAAGGAGAAAGGCCTCCCATACGTCTGGGGTGGTGGTGGCTGCAAGGGTCCCTCCGGTGGCGGCTTTGACTGCTCCGGTCTGACACAGTATGCTATCTGCCAGGCATTGAAGAAGACGATTCCCCGTGTTGCACAGGACCAGTATGACTCCAGCATGGGCAAGCGGTATCCTCGCGCGCAAGCTAAGGCCGGTGATCTCTTGTTCTGGGCTACTAGTGGTGATTGCAAGAACAAGGTTGCTCATGTTGGTATCTTTATCAATGATAAGTTGATGATTAATGCTGCTCGGACTGGTACGCCGGTTCGTGAGCAGGCTATTTGGACTTCCTATGGTGGGGAGAGTATCTGTCCTTATGTTATGAGGTATGTATCTCGTTCTCTGGTTTCTGGGCTGTTCATGCTAACCGGTATATAGATTTACTTGAGCGATATAAGGGCGGTTGGGCCAAGCTTCCTTTGAAATTTACCATTGAGAGACGGATACTGGGATATTCATGAGGATCTTCTATGTGGTACTCTAGATATATGTAGGAAATTGAAGTAACCTTCTATGTTCTTTTATCCAGAGTAACCAAATCTATACTGCAGCTATAGAGGTAACAATTCAAAGGAAAGAACAATGGGAAAGGTATGGGTTGGGAAGGTGGGAAGGTGGGCATGTGACATTTCTCACAGGGAAGGTGCGATGGAGAGTTCCACTTGAGGAAGGTATCTGGGATGTGACCATATAAAAGGCCCCCTCCCACCTTTCTTCCTCTTCCTCTTCTCTTCTCTCCCCAACCCTCTCGACCTCGCGACCACCATCTCACCGTAGCCCCCATGAGACAGCATAGGGGGAGGGTTCCGTAGCAACCCGGGTGCTTATGCATGAGACATCAACATTGTTGAGGCCCATGCAGCTCAGCATCCAAATCAGACCGGGCTTTCTCGTGTGCGTTCTTTGACAAGTGGCTAAGCATTTGGGTATCATAGTCACTTGACAAGTCCCACGGAATACATTAGGGGTGTCTAATCACATCCTCTTTCATTTTACAGCTAGTCACCTAGGTAGTCACCCAGTCTATGAATGAGCTAGACTTGGGTTTAATTTCCTGAATTTCATGTGGATCTGCCTAGGTAACATTGACATATGGCCTGTCTACATTGTCTTCAAAACCGGGAGACATCCCGACCAAAGAACTTGTTCAATGTCCACCGGAAAGCCACACGCAATTTATTGCGCCAGCTGATAGACATACTGATGTACGCCATCTTCCAGATGAGCGATGCAGTACGTCCCTTGATACCTTCTGGTAGGAAACTCTTCGAGCCACGGTCACCATTATGGGGTATTTGCATCAATGCCCGTTCGTCGCCGATGTACGCCATCGTGCCCAGGTCGCGGAAAGAGAAAGGCGGAGTCCGATCCAGGTCACCTTTGTTCAAGCGATCAGCTAGCCACTTTGATTCTTGGTTGGTGGCCTGTGCCGTTGCAGGAGGGGCACCCGTCTCCGGCATGGCATTATCACCCAACGCAAACACATCCCGGAGAACGGCCGTCTGGCCTGTTTCACTTTGCAGCTGCACCCGTAGATGTCCGTCGACGACAAGGGGACCTTTCTTGGGAGCTTTCTTGAATTTCCACGATGCGTTTTCGGGGTTTTCGGGTGCTTCTGGTGAGGCCTCCATGCTATGGACTGAGTCCGTGGGGAATGCGTCGATTGAATCAAGCGATTCGGTGATGAACTTGGGCATGGCATTACCCGTTACCCAAACACACATTCCAACACCCAATTCACCGTCCTCTTCGGTTGTAAGAGTCAGACAGCGCTTAGGATCCATATTGTATGGCGGAGGTGCACCAGGCGGGCCCCAACGCAAACTTTTGACATGGTGGGAGGTCTTGATATCGACACCCTCACGCTCCATAGTCTCCATTGCATATCGAGAAAGCGACTCATCGAACATCGAAAGCACCTTGGGCGCAACATCGTACAAAGTGATCTTCGGGATTTCATTAAGACTCGGGTATAACGCCATCATATCGGAGTAGATGAAATCGCGCAGCGACGCCGCAAGTTCGATTCCGGTTGGACCTGCGCCGACAATAGCAAAGTTCAGCAGCCACTTTCGCATCTCTGGCGTAGTGAAGGGCAGGACGGCCAGCTCGAAACATTCCCGCACACGCCGCTTGACCCTTTTAGCGTCCCCGATATCCTTGAAGAACATTGCATTCTCCCGCACCCCCGGTGTTCCGAACGTGCGGCTGACAGCGCCTACCGCAATGACCAGCTTGTCATAGGGTACTTCGAATATTTCCCCCTGTTCCCATTGGAGATGCGCCTGCATCGGCTCCTTATTTGTGGCCTCCGGGCCTTCCTCGGTTCCTCGCCGCTCTTCGGTCGTGCGGGGTGACTCGGTGACGCCACTTTTGACGACTGTTGCTTCGCATATAACGGTCTTCTTTTTCAGGTCAACTGCGCGAGCAGCTCCTTGGATGAAGTCGACATTGGCGCGCGGGTCGCGCACGGGTTCGACGATGTTCGAGAAATCAAGGGACCCGCTGGCCGTATTGGTGAGGAGCGGAGTAAAGACGAAGTATGAGCGTGGTGAGATTATGAGAGGTGCATAGGTCTTTGGGGAAAGCCTCCGCGAGAGAGTGTATCCACCCCAGCCGGATCCAAGAATGACGACTCGTTCTTTTTTATTTTCATGCTCCTGAGCAGCGGGGGGGCTTTTCAACTTGTGTTGCGAGGCATCTCTGGCCTGATGTATGAAGTGCCGGGGCAATGCTAGAAGATATGTATGTAAAATTGGCAGGGCGGGCAACGGAAGGGAACGGATTCCGTATACGTGGGAGCATCGCGCTCAATGGCCGGGTTTGCATGATAATGCAGGACTAACTCAGTCTGTCAGTAAATCGAAGATGGTCTGTTCAAAAATGATCCCATTCTAGCACCAAAAACTCCTATCTAAATGCGACATTGGTGCTCATAAGGTTTACTCTTCCGCTGACACATCGATGACTTCACTGTCGGCAGGGCAAGGAAAGGAGATACCCGGGGCGGATCTTGGGCCTGGCCCACTTGGTATGACCCATATTCGTCCGGATCTTCGTGCTCCCGTGAATGTGTTGGGAACTGAGAGCTGTTACTGCTCCATCTATCAAGCTCGTGGACACCCGGAACCCTTCGGAGCAGTCGGTGAGAAGGAACTGCACGTGCCGTCGGAGACGATCGGGAGGTTCAGGCACATGCTGTTCACATGGCACTGAATATTTTTGGCAGATTCTTATCAGCTGTAAATGAGTTTGAGGGTAACTTGTGAAGAAGAGGGGAGAAAACGAAGATATTATGAGTTCAAGGGGAGCGTCATACGATGGGGTTGCGCTAGGGCTTGGCAAAATCACATGGATCATACAATGCAACATGGATTTCAAGGTTATCTCAAGGATCTCCGAGGTTTTAGCGGCTTGAAGCTTTGATGCTGATTTGGATTTCAAGATAACAAGCAATCAGGTCCCGGATTGTTTTCTCGCGTTCTCTTCCACGGTCGAACGGATGCACTTGTGTTCGACTTGAGAGGCCGGCTTCCTTAGCACTGCATGAAGAACTGCATGAAGACGCCCGAATCCAAATTTGTCCTGGTTGTAACACGTCTCAATAGTGTTCAAGCAAATTACATGAGATTCAGCAAACTTGTCCGTCCATTCGACAAATAATCACCTCTCGATATTTTGCCTTCATTTAATAGGCGGTGTATATGGCGGTAAGAAACATCTCCACACCCATATGTGGCGTTATGTGGCGCACACACGTACCCCGAGTGGCGCAGCCGTAGTCTGAGTCAGAACGTCGGATTTAGGGGTAGATTGCCTAATCGGGATGATCTCTTTTTCTCCGCTGTATACCTTCAGCCTCATCGATGTATCTTTATTCGCCGCTCCGAGTTTTAGGTTTCTCGAAGGTTCAGAGATCATTTTGTAATGTATGCTTATCACCGATATATTGCTATATTGGGACCAATTCTCGGCTCCGAGCCCTGATGGCGAATTGGGGCGAAGATGACATGGTTAGGCAGAGCTGTCGTACGTATACCTCCAGAATGACGATTAACACAGCTGCCTGGGTGTATAACTAGTTGTATGTAAAGAGCAACATTTTGCTTCTGTGCATCTCTTGAGTACCAGATCAAGTGTCTTTCACTTTTCTTCGCTTTTCTTCTCTACTTTTGATATCTTCCAACATATCATTTTCTCTCGCAAGTTACATATTTTACATCAATCTATCAGCTCAAGATGGCTTCCATCTACCAACTCAACCAGCCTCCCAATCCGTTTTGGGACTTCGTCAACGACAATCTAGAGGACCATCCTTTCTTTGCTCCTCACGGCCACCGCGGACACCACGGACATAGTGGACGTCGTGGATGGGATAACCCCCAGCAGAGCGGCAACACCACCCGAGGTGCTCAAGCAGGTGAAACCACTGAGGCTAATGACAATATGGAGAAAGACGAAACGTCAGCATCGGACTCCGACTCCCCAGACACACACCAGCATCGCTGCGACCACTGCGGACATGGTAAGGGCAAGGGTAGGGGTCGTGGAGGCCCCGGCCACCATGGTCCAGGCCCATTCCATGGCAAAGGTGGCAAGGGAAAGCATGGACATGGCCCTCACGCCGGGCCCTATGGTCACCACGGTTACCACAACACCTCTAAGGAATTCCCACAGGACTCCGAAGCACCCCAAGCAGTCGGTGAGCTCTCCGAGGCCAACGCCATTTCCTCCGCCTCTAAAGAGAACATCGAAACCTCGGTATCTGACTCTGATTCTCCTGACAACAACCACCGCCGCCACGGCCACGGCGGAAAGTGCAAAAATAAGGGCCATGGAGGTCCTGGTCACCATGGACCAGGTCCCTACCGCGGCAAGGGTGGCAAGGGAAAACACGGTCATGGACCTCCTCCTGGGCCTTACGACTTCCACGGCTACGTCCATGACCACCACCACGGTGCCGGCGCATTCGGGGGTCCTGGGCGCGACGGAAGGGGCAGACATGGATATGGACACGGACATGGTCCCCACCCTGGTCCATACGGTTTCCCGGGCCACCACCACCACCCCAACGCCGGTCCCTTCGGTTTTGGGCCCCGCGGACATGGCAACCATCACAATGGAGGCCCCGGTGGCCGCGGCAGACAACACGGCGGTCCTCCTTTCGGCGGTCCGTTCGACTTCCTACGCCAGCTCGGTGCAGGACTTGGGTTTCCCATGAACGGGCCTACCGCAGAGGGTGTTGACTTCACGCCCTCCGTTGACGTCTTTGACACCCCCGCCAATTACATTGTGCATGTCTCACTTCCCGGAGCTAAGAAGAGCGATCTCAGTATTGACTATGATGCTGATGAGTCTGTTCTGCATCTGGCGGGTGTTGTTTACCGTCCCGGTGTCAATGAGGATATGCACCAGGCTCTTGTTATGGAAGAGCGGGGTCAGCACGTTGGTGTCTTTGAGCGTGAGGTCCGTTTGGGGACTCGTGTTGCACCGGCCTTCGTTGTTGTTGATGGAATCTCGGCGAAGCTGGAGGATGGTGTTTTGAATGTTACTTTGCCGAAGATTGTTCAGGATCCTGAGGTTGGGAAGAAGAAGGTTATTGTGGAGGATGGCGATTTGGATAATGAGAAGGATGCTATGGTCGTGGATGAGAGGACTCTCACTCCGGTGGAGTCTGAAGCAAGCGATGTTGAAGATGGTGAGACGAGAGAGTATGTCCAGGTTCATGTGCAGTGAGCACAGGTCGAATTTCTGTGATTTTGGATGATTTGGAGTTTGTGTTATGCAATTTTGTTTTTGTTTGTCGTTTCATATTTGAAATTGTTTGCCATAAAATAATGAATCGCCGCTCGAAATCGGGTGGAATATGTACCAATTAATCATTCTGTATAGACTTGTAAACGAAAGTCCCATGACGAATATCTATAAGTATGTCGTGATAATCACTAAACTAAACGGGGTATATCGGGATCATTTGCCAAAGACCCATCTTCTTGGCCATACCAGCCACTCTTTAAAGTCGGGGTTGATCTTGTTCTCAATATCCTCTAGTAATTGAAGTGAAGTGCCTTTGATGAACCAGGTATCGTCAACAATACGCAGCAGAACACACCAGTGGCCCAGCAGGACCAGTGCTGCAGGATGGAATGCTTCCAGATCAGCATGGAATTGTTTGGAAAGTGAGTATGCCCACATCAGGACCATGCCAACCTCTACATGGGGCCCTGCAAGCTCTATCTGACGAGCTGATATCTCAAAATACTTCATTGCGTGCTTGTAGTCTTCTCGGTAATCGGAAGGGTGTGGTAACTCACCCGGGGGGCTCAAGTTCTGGTGGGACTGAGGTTGTATGTGAGGGAATGGATAATCATCAATAAACCGATTGAGTTGTGATATCCGAGCCTCGATGTCAGGAGGAAGAAGAGATTGCTGCAAAGTCGCTGGGCTGAAACGGTGTTAGTTAGCTCGGTTCAGCAATTACCATGCCTCCAATGTGGGATTACAAGAACTCCAAACTCACCTTGGAATAAGCATTTCATCTTCAAGCCATATACAGTTAACAAGCGGGGCGAGCTGGGTTCTTCGAAGAGAGCGTAGCCATGGCCCCATGATAGTCTGCAATCCCTTGACGACGGAAAAGAGCTCCACCATATTCGATATCGGAGCAGGCCAGCAATCCTCCCCCAGTCGGATCGGCGAGGCACAGATGTATACCATGACCATAGAAGAAAAGCAGAAAACGGGCTGCCAGTTGCTAGGGTCAATTGGGGAAGAAATGAGCTCCCGGAATTCTTTCAGCCCAGCTGCCTGGTGGTAGGCAGCTGCCTTGAGGCTTTTTTCTTTCTGAGTTGGAAAGAGACAGGAGCGGTGCAAAGCAGCCAAAGCCAGTATTCCGTGCATCAAATATTTATTGGAATATCCCTCCGTTGGAAGAACAGTGCGCCAGACATGCCGTGAGTCTTCGCGGATTGTCAGAGTGTTACATGTCACGGTGCAGTAATGGTGCATGAGTTCAAGATCTGATGCCCAGTCATCCGTGTTCAAAGCCGGGATTTCAGTCGGTGAGTCGGACAGAAATTGCAGTAGATCAGATCTCCTCTCTGATTTAGGCTGCTCGTAGCCCAGAGTCCCCGGGTCCCCGGCGGGAGTTGCCGGATATGACTCTGCGCTCAATGGCGAAGGCACATAAGACGGCATCAATGACCCTGACTGGGTAGCGGGACTCTCAGCCGGGGTCGGTACGCCACGTTCAACATAGGAGCATTGAATGGCATGTTTGACACAGTTGGTACAGGGATATTGTTCATCGCACTGTGCTGGGTTAGAGTAAGTTCAAGCTAGGGGGCATTCGCCTAACCTTTAGTCTCCGTGATTTACATTGTGGACACCCATTGCGCGACTTGCGATGTGATCTCCTTGGACCCATTATCAAAGATGTATAGTGAGATCAAAGTGATGGAGTGAGATCAATTCGAATTCGAGTGCGGATACGGGGATACGGAGAAACGAATACGGAAACGGAGACGGAAACGAATTCGCCGACAAGCCTCTTCAATGCCCCCACATAGTCTATCCAAACTGCGTAAAAGCCAAGATATCCCCCCCAAATTATAAGAATAACGCTCGAATCAATTCGTTCAGTTATAAGGTCGGCTAAATTTATAGTGGATCGTGGAGGAAATTTGTTTCTGATTTGAGGCTATGGTGGTAGCTAGTAGCGATAGTTGTTGCCCCAGCCGATGGCTGTTGCCCTGATTCATATAAAGTCCAAACGTGTACCCCAACTACCTTAAATGAACTCAACTTCTTCAAACGCTCAACTCATCTCATCTCAAGATGTCTGACCAGCGTAATATATATGGGTACAATCCCTCTCTTCCCGCCGCTATCATCTTTATCATTCTCTTCAGCGCTTCAACCGCTCACCACGTGTATCAGCTTACCAAGTCAAAATGCTGGTACTTCATTCCCTTTGTGATTGGCGGAATCTGTACGTGAGGCTACTTGTTTGGCTCTTTCAGATCACAACTAACTCTCTCTCAACTCATACAGTCCAAATCATAGGGTACATCTGCCGAGCGGCGTCGCATGACAACTTCTATGGAATCCCTCTGTACGCCATGCAGACACTGTTTATCCTGCTGGCGCCGCCGCTATACGCGGCATCTATCTACATGATCCTCGGCCGCACAGTTACCTACCTTCAGGCGGAGCACCTCAGCATGGTGCCCATCAAGTGGATGACCAAGATCTTCGTGACAGGAGATGTGTTCTCGTTCTTCTTGCAATGCGCTGGTAAGTAAATCACTTGTCATCAAATGAAACAACAGGCCAGCTACGGTCTGAGAACATGAAAGCTAACCATACCTCTCATTTCAGGTGGCGGTCTCATGTCTACAGGAGGCTCCATGCGTGAAACAGGTTCGAACATAACCATCGGTGGTCTAGTCGTCCAACTCCTCTTCTTCGGCTTCTTCGTGATCGTCACGACGGTTTTCCACTTCCGCATCTCGCGTCAACCGACTTCCAAATCACACTCAGATCGCGAGCAAACCCGCAGTGATGGCTGGAGACAGCGCAATTGGTTCACAATCCTCGTTGGATTGTACATCGCCAGCTTCCTGATTTTGGTGCGGTCTATTTTCCGCTTGGTCGAATACAAAGAGGGGTACGATGGATACACCATGACTCACGAGGTGTTCATGTACATCTTCGATGGACTGTTGATGCTCATCGCCATGGTCGTCATGAATGTGTGCCACCCCGCTGAGGTCATAGGGAATGGGAAAGAGGGAGGCCGAGAGTATTCAGATGTGGTGCAGCTAAGCTAGACACCGAATTTTGTAGCTTCCAGGGCTGATGCAGTTGACTACTAAGAATCCTTTTTAATTATCGTCAAACCCTCTTCAATGCTCACCAGAACTTCAATTACTTTGAGTACTATATAGAAGACGGGTATATCCAGCTTTTGCCCAAAGATCGAAACAAAAAAATGAACAAGACAGAAACGACAAGCTATAAGACACAATATTCAATCATTACATGCCATAAATCGTATCATCATGATCTGTAGTCCACACTAGACCGCAGATCGTAACTTTTTCGCACAGTGCCATTTCCCAACCCACCAACGTATAGATCGGGCCTCCTCGACGTCCCCGTGCCACGCGTAGAAACAGGTAGCAGGTTCCCACCATATCCAACATCAATACTCCTCCGCATACGCGACAAACTGATCATTTTCTCCATCTCCAAAGCCTGGAGCGTTTCCTCGCCCCGTTCACTTTTCGCGGACGCCTTCTCCCGATTAGACAGCCAGCGCCGACCACCCACACGGAAGAAACCACCAATATCATCAACAGTGAGAGCGACCCAGACAAGTGGGATGGAGATTGCAAAGCCAATACCAAAGGTATACTTTGCCACATAACCGAGATTCAAGTGTTCGAATTCTTTCAGGTTGATCGTGAAGATAGAGGCGATGAACGACAACGGCAAGAAGACAATAGTAACAATAGTGAAGACCATAATTGTCTTGCTCTGGCGGGTTGTACCCGCAGCCTGATCACGCGCAAAGCGGGCTTCGAAGGCATTGGCGTGTTTCTGTTTGAGATCTAGCAGATCCGTGATGGAGTGGTAGATACGCTCGGCCTGTTTATCCATTCGGTCGATGTCCTTGAGGTGCATGTCAATCATGCGCTGCTGGTCTTTGAACCGTTTCTTGACCTCAAATTGGGACCGGTGCTGGCCTTGGTACGTCTCGCAGACGACTTCTTGGAAGTCAAGCAACACGTTATTTTGGTGCTCCAGCACCGTCCGGATCATGTTCAGCTCGTCTCGGATGTCCTTTGTCTCGGCTAAAAGATTGGTTTCCTGTCCGATGTCCAGGAGCCGGTCGACGAATAGTGGCTGGCCGTCCTCGTCACAGTAGCTGCTGCTTTCGTCTGTCCCATCGCAGGATTTTGGTGGAGAGCTGAAGGATCCGTTCAGCTTTCGGTGACTTTTCAGCCAGTCTGATGCCTGTCCGGAGGCGTGATTGAATTGGTTAAAGAGCACGGTCTCTTTGTCCGTAGCTATACCAATGGATGACTCGAACATATCGAGGAACTGGTATTCCTCGTCGCCTAAGCGGTGTCGATCGAAGACTCCGGAGCATCGATTGGTGATTATCATGGCTAGATCATAGACGGATTTGACAGGGTCTCGAGTTTTGGAGTTGATATCCTCAATAATCCCATCCAGCACATTAAGCGGGTCATTCTTGGGCTGGTCCCATCTCTGCGGGAAGGCCGTTACAATCAGATTCGTGCCCAGAACCCACATCCACAGTTGATCCACCATGAATATCTTGGGGTCTGCCTCCATTCCGGGGCTTTTTGTTTGGTACCGATACACCACCTGATCCTGATCACGACTCTTGGTATCAATGTTCGGGTAAAAAAACTGGTCCAGTGTTCGGCGGATATGGAGAGAGGTCGTTGAGGATGATAGATGTGCGTCGATGAGCATTTCGTCTCTTGTCCGCATTCTTTTAATCCCATTGGGTACAAAATCCAGCGTTTCCGCTCGTGAGATTGCATCCTGCATCTTTTGTCTTCGCTCCGTGGTCTCGAAGTGTAGATACGGCATAAACACGCAGACGTTGCACGCAGAAACCAGAGGGTGAGGATCTTTGCAAAGAGTTGACGAAGACAGGGGTGATGACCTCGCCTGTTTCTCGCTCTGCCCCCAAGGTGACTTCCCTTTTGTCTCCTGCTTGGGGGTCCCCGGTGCGCTGCCTGACTTGCCACGCTTCGGATGATTTTTGCTCTTTTTTCCATGCCCTTCATCATGGAAGTAAGAGTCCACCTTGTCAAGCTTGCCGCCTGTTCCTTTTGGCTTGCGGGCAGCGGTATCCATGACCTTCACCTGCATATTTTCAGACGCAGGCTCCTCCGAAGACTCATCTTCATGTCGCCGCAGCGGCGTCCGTGGTGTATTCTGACACAGCGGTCGCATAAAATGCGAGTGTGTCCTTTGACCCCGATGCTGATAGTTGAAAGACTTCTCCAGCCCCTTGAACCCATCAACATCATGAGCGCCCTCCTCAATAAAAGACTTGGTGAGTAGAGCTTCCACCCACGCCATGTTATTCGCCGGCAAGTGAATCCACCGGAAATCAGCCCCACGGCTATCAGCCGGCATAGTGGTAACAGCCTGTTTCCTGGGATTCTCCCGGTCCCTCCCATAAAGCAGATTGAACACTGACATGCGCTTAACCCGATTCTCATTATGAAAGTTTCCAAAATCAACAACAGTAGCATCAAACGCCGCACAAGCATCCTTAACATCATCAGAAAGACTCTCAACATTGTTAAACGGCGCAAGCAGAAGCACAATATCCTTCCTCTTGAACTGTGCCGCGCGCAAAAACGGCGTGCTTCCAAAATTATCCCTAACCCTCCTCTTCAGCTCCGGCCTCTCAAGAAGACACTCCACAACCTCTTTATGACCCCCCCTGCGCAGCAAGATGCAGTGGCGTAATACCATTCAAAAGCTGAGCATTGATATGCGCACCTTCACTGACCAAAATCCGCACAATCTCCTCACACCCCTTATCACAAGCATTATGAAGCGGCGTCCAGCCACCATCACTCGCAGCATTAACAGCCGCCTTGTGCGCAAGCAACAACTGCACAATATCCGCCCGGTCATGGGCAGTAGCAATATGCAACGCGGTCTTCCCACGCAGTTCAACAGCATCGATCTCCGCCGGCATCCGCGCCACCTCCCCCTCACCAACATTCCTCGTCAACAACATCTCCGCCAACCTCCAATTCCCAGACGCACAAGCCCAATGCAACGGCGTCCGTCCAAGCTCATCTTGCCCCTCAATACCATCAACAAGACACTCCGTCCTCAACAACAACCTCACAACCTCATCCCCCCACCCCCACCGACAAGCCTTATCAGCGGCAAGGTTATGCAACGCATTCCTGCGGCGCAGGTCGCGCTTATTCACATCCGCACCGCGCATAATGAGCAAGTGCAGGATATCAGCGTGGTTCTTCCATGCAGCAGTCATGAGCGCCGTTCGACCTTCTTTGTCTGCGGAGTCTGGACTTGCGCCATGGTCGAGGAGGAGACGGACGATTTCGTAGTGGTCACGCTCGACGGCGCGGAGGAGTGGTGAGGCGCGGTTTGAGGGGACGTCTGTTTTTGCGCCGAGGGTGAGGAGGTATTCTGTTGCTGCGACGCAGGCTCGTTCGGCGCTGCGCATTAACCCGATGCGGAGGAAGTTGTCGGTTAATTGGTTGTACTCGCTGGCGAGGGCTATTGTCTTTTTGAGGGAGTCGATGTCGTTTGATTCTGCGGCGCGGAGGAGTCGAGGCTCCAGGCGCTCGTGGCTATCGCTCGTTATGCTAGAGCGGGAGGGTGGCATGGTGAGTAGAGTGAGGGGAGTTGCAATTATTAGGGTATATATATTGTAATATTGTTGTGTATAGGATGTCGTTAATTCATTGTCGGTGTTTTCGTTGAGTTATTGAGGCTCTTTGGGTGTGTTTTTTTTTCCTTCCCGATAAGGTGAAGTACTTTGGGATGGGGTTAGGAGGAATTGGACAAAGCTAGACTTGAATAATCAAGCTTAAACGACAGCAATTGGCCCTTTCCCCAGTCTGGAAGAGATCTGCGGGCGTGAAGGTCCTTTCTTTCCTTAGCCCCCAATCCTGTGGGTATTCTGTAACCGACGATGTTCAAAGGGAAATAGGCTGTGTGGCTGAGCCTCGTATTGCCTGCTTTAGTGGGTTTGGCCTCGGCATATGCATGGTTTCACCATTTGACGGATTGCATCATTTGGTTAGGAGAAACGAAGAACTTTTATGCAAATAAAGCACAGGTAAATTCACCTGGGCAGGATATGGATAGTCCAATACCCATACTATATTGTATGTAGTTGGTGTAAACAAAGAAACTAAGAACCCGGTAACTCAAGCCGGAACCATGGATCCGGAACAACTCAATGGCACAGGAGCTTACCTAGGTAGGTACAGGAACTACAAATACAAAATAATCAGTAGATAAACCCTCATGCACAGAATTGTAGACATTAGAATCTATATTTCTATTGGCAGCTTCCAGCGTCGCAAGCTACAAGAAACAGGGGGAATCCGAGGCGAAGAGAGAAGAAAGCAGAAAGAAAAATTAAAATGACAAGGTGAATAGAAAAAGAAAAAGCCCCTCCTCCGGAGATGCTGATGCCCATATGCCGATAATTATGATGTGGTTCTCCATGCATGCTGCCCCCGATGAATTAAAAAGTTGTCGCTTTTTGCTTTCGCCTCCCTGTGCATCACGCCGATCCAGCCCAGTAGTTCGGGTCACAAAATGCGCCTATCAAAAGAAAAAAAAATGAAACAGTCAATGAGTATGGAAACCAGAGTCACAAAACAAGTTCGTATTGTGAATGTGCAGGCCTTATCATAGCGTCATAGAATCTAATCATAGAGAAAAGACACAAGACAATAGGATTTAGTGCTTCTTTTTGTCCTTCTTCGGGACTTCCTTGAGGATATCGTCGAAGCTCATGTTCGGGTTGAATCGACTGATCGGACGTGTGGGAGGCTCGATGGGAGCAATGCCAGCGGGAAGAGGCAAGGCTTCCAATCCAGGGTAGAATGAGTGGCGATGCTCAGATCGCTGAGCAGCGGCAGGCGACCGGGTTCGTGGAATGGCTGGAGGGGGCGGGGTGAGCCCACCGGGGACCATCATCGAGTTCGGGTAAGGTTCCGAAGAAGATCCAGCCGACGATTGCTGGCCCTGGTAAGGTGATGATATAGAAGACTCTTCATCATCGTAGGTGGCGTCTTCCACCATCGGTGGATCGAGAAGAGCGCCCGCCTCGGCCCACTGCTCGGCCACTTGCCAGCAATGACTGCGGCGGTATACACCTTCCACTCCATTAATGACTACATCGGATGGCAGGCTAACCACACCAGCACCACCCGCAACTCCGAACCAGCTGCGAGCAGTCTTAGTGTCGTTATGAATCCAGGGAGCACCGCCGCGTGGGGCAATGCAGAGGAAATACTCCACGCCCTCATTGAAGTGGACATCAGGGACATCAACTACCAGCATGGGGAGGGCTTGAATGACAGCATATAGGAAGATCCACTGGCCACAGCGAAGATCGGTAATGTCATTAACATTCTTGCCGTGCGCGGAGCGACGCTCGAATTGCATAAAGCTCTCAATGAAAGGAGTGGGTCGCATGGCTTCCCGGGTATAAGATCCCATCAGGACAGCATTAATATCAGAGTTCTTCAGCTTCTTCGTGCTCTGCTTGGCCTCCTTCTTGGCGTCGAGCGGTTTCCGATGCAAGGGCTGCAGCGAAGGCAGCTGTGGAATGTCAAATGGAATGGGGGGAAGCACCGGCGGTGTGCTGCGGTCATACTCGGAGAGAACCTGTCGTAAGGCGCGAACGGTCATTTGCTTTGGATCAGTGGAGTCTACTGGGTCACTGCCCGCGCCCGAAATATCAATTGTGCGCGTCGTCAGGGACGTGCGGTCAACCATCAAATCGTAGAGATCGGTGAAATCGTGGTACAAATCCAAAAGGAGAAGACGGTTAAGGCCGTTCTCCTCGAACTCGTTCTTCTTCGATCGAGCCTTAGGCGGCCACGAGCCGTACTTCTGCCGGTAGTACTGGATCGTAAAGCGGCGGAATTCGTGGAATCCGGTCTTCCAGTTCTTGAAGCGCACCACCTTACTTTCCTCCGAGGTAGTCGAGTTGGCGACGCCCGAGAAAACAGAAGGGAAGTCGAAATCCTCGAGTTTGCCATAGAGACCGCGAATACGGGTGTCGAGATCAATGAACGCGCGCTCCATGCGTTTCTGCGTAATAGGGTGGATAAAGGTATATTTAGGACTCCGCAGTTGCTTGAGCTCATCCAGCTTTCCAACGCCATGGACAAAGCCCTCGACATAAAGCGGATAGTAGCGCAGGCGCTCACCCAAGACGATGGCCTCGATTGTCTTCTCTCTGCTTCGACGGACATCTGCAAGGCGCAATTCTTCACAGTAGTTGCTGAAACTGGAAGTGGCGGTCTCACCGAAGTTGGACGCATCCAGGTTGGAGAACTCAAACCGGGCTAAAAGGACCGCCACGTCCATGAAAATAGAGAAAAGCGTGGATGACTTGGGTGAAGCAATCAAAGACTGGCCGAGCAGGAATGCGAAAAGGTTGCGGAACAAAAGAAGAGTCTCTGTGTCCTCTGGAGAGAGCCTGGCTTGCGGGTTGGACACATCGCAGTTCAGCGGAATGGGGAGATAAAGATGGAGTTCCGGCGCTTCCTCGGGTGTGTCTTCGAATGCCATTCTTTGGCTTCCTGCACTGTCGTCATCGTTCTCATTTTCGAGCTGGCCGTCCACTGGTGACATGGGCGGAGAGACGGGGTTCAGTGATAATGTGCGGGTTGCCTGCTCGAGGCCAGTCTTGCCATCGTTGCCGCGGGCTAGGTAGGTAAGAGAGGGGGATTCGGCAAATATGGTGGAATCGACCTTGAAAGATGGGGCGCGGCCGGCATTCTGGGGGAACATATAGACATAAGTATCACCTTGCTCGTTCCATAGTTCCTGGATCTGGGAAGTAACAAAAAAAAAAGATTAGCTTCGAACACCTCAAGACGGACCGTGTTGGTGTATGCATACCTGTTCTCCTCTGGATAGTGAACCCAGATCATAAACAACCTTCTGGTCCAGTCCTGCGATCCAAGCAGCCGGAAGCATGGGAGTTTGTCGCTTATCGATTGAGCTAGCGCGCGAACGACCGGGCATCCAACTTCTACGCTTCGATGACGGCGTGCTAGGGCGGGAATCCGGGGTCGATCCAGGGATAGCCAACCCGGCGGAGCTGGATGGCCTGCTCATGTCGCGACCCCTGCTCTGCGGGCGGCCAACAGGCGAACTCGGGGCGCTGTTGGCCAGATCTTGGTTCACAGCCAGCAGTGAAGGTGGCGGGGGTAGGCTCTCCATGTCGAGGTTATCGGGGATTGTTCTAGGCTCGGAAGAGAAGACGGCATTGGGGGTCGAGACATGGCGAGTGGGCTTTGAACTGCTTTGGCGTTGTTTGTCGATGGGGTTTTCTGGGGAATTCAACACTGGCGAAGACGTGGACGAGTGGGAGTCCCGATCTTTGGATCCCAGCGAGAACAGAGACGAGATCCGCTTCGCCGACTTAACGGGAGCCGACAACATCTTGATGTGATAGTGATGTTGGGAGGATAAGTTGGAGGAAAGCGACCTGTAGAGAAGGTTAAGCCCGCATGGGAGCCCTAGAGGAATGAAGTGTGTACTTGGCAGCTGATCGGAGGAGGCGGAGGTTTAGGGGGTTATGGAATGGATCGGCAGGAGGGATTGAAAGAATGACAGGAAACCTGATACCCTTTTCAACTTCCACAGAGAATGGATGAGGCTGAGCTGAGATCCAAACAAAAAAAAAAGGGAAAGAGAAATACAAGGGGAAAAAGGTCAGGAGAAATAATTTGATAAATAAAATAATTAAAAAAAAGGTTAATATCGGAGCCTTATTTTTATATTTTACTTGGAATATTTTATATTACTTTACTCTTTAATAATAGTTTACAATAGAATACATGCAATATTCATTTAATACAGAGGGGGAAAAAAAGACGGAGCACATTCGACCCGGTTTATTGCCAATAATAGAACTATGAGATGAGTGGTTCCCTGGCTGTGCATGTCTTGGATGTGGACCCCAATTAAATACAGGAGAGAGATATAGTATATCAATATACGGAGTAGGCAATCATATTAACAATTCCTTTGTATAGTGTGAGGAAAAGTGGAAGAATATATATATATATATATATATATATATTCGTAATTGTTTAATGTTACATCCCAAGGTATATGTTGACACATTAAACCATTAAAATGAACCTTAGCAGTACTAACATACCTTACTCCAACATACCTAGCATCACCCAATAAAAGCCCATATATAAAACACGATCACGCCGCTGCGATCCGACGTATCCTACCAACTGGTGTCCAAATTGGGGTATACAAGTTCATACTAGCCCGGTATTGCCAAGGCACCTGTTTATGACGTGCCTAGTGCCTAGATACTCCGTACTCTCTCTCTCTATATATAATCTCTCTCTCTTTTCTTTCAAAATGACACCAAGGTACTTTGTGCAAGTAAAATTGAGATAAATGTATTTAAATTTACTTGGACCAAATTTCAATATCTATATATATGAATCTCACAATATAAACCAGCTCAGCCAATTCTGGTATTCCTGTACCTGTTTAAACCCCCTAGAACCGTTCAATTCCCGATCTCGGATGCATCAGTGCCCACCTCGCCACATCCTTAACCGCGGAAGCCCAAGCGCTTACCCAAAGCATTCAATTATTCATTTTAACCTATACATAAGCATACATATGATATTCACGATCTACATCGGATTACTTATCCTATCATGACACTCACCGTCTCCCCCGATCAGCCCATCGACCTCCTAACCGGCTGGCCCAACCCCGCGCTCCTCCCCGCCTCCATCCTCAGCCACTCCGCCACGACCGTACTATCCAATCGCTCGATCGCAAACCCAGCCCTCCTCTACGGCCCCGATGAAGGATACGAGCCGCTTCGCGCACACATAGCCGCATGGCTGAGTGATTTTTATCAGCCGCGCGAGCCCGTCTCATTGCAGCGCATCTGCATCACCGGCGGGGCCAGCCAGAACCTAGCATGTGTATTGCAAACCTTCACAGACCCGGTTTACACGCGGAATGTATGGATGGTCGCACCGACGTATTTCTTGGCCGCGCGCATGATGGAGGACGCCGGCTTCGCTGGGCGCTTACGTGGGGTCCCCGAAGATGACGAGGGGGTCGACATAGCCGTGCTAGAGAGCGGTTTACGGGCTGCGGAAGAGGTTGCCCTTCGCGATGGGAATACTGAGCCGGTAGGACAAACCTGGGCCCATGAGTGATAGTTGACATGATCGTTGTCACCGTGCCATGCCACTGTCCCATCGTTTATTGAGTCCCGGACTGACCCTGCCCCTCTTTCCCTACAGAAACTGAAACCGCCCAGGCCCTGGCGCAAAATCTACAAGCATGTTATCTACGCCGTGCCAACTTTCGCGAACCCATCAGGGAAGATTATGTCGTTGCGTAGACGCGAGGCGCTCGTTCGTCTTGCCCGTCAATACGATGCGCTGATCGTTACGGATGATGTGTACGATTTCCTTCTGTGGTCAGCCAAGCCGGGGGTAGAGGAGAATCTTGGTAACCGCGCGTTTGTTCCGCGCATTATCGACGTGGACCGTTACTTGGACGGTGGGCCACAGGATGAATGGGGACACGCACTAAGCAACGGCAGTTTCAGCAAGTTGATCGGGCCCGGGGCCCGCACCGGTTGGGCCGAAGCGTCGGAAAAAGTTGCCTATGGATTATCACAAACGTACGGGGCACCGCTTGGGAATACTTGACTGACCACCCTTTCTCTCGGATTTGGATTCGCAAACTGACCCGATATCGCTTGCAGAGGCTCTTCCCGATCGGGCGGCGCTCCCTCCCACCTATGCGCCGCTATCATTGACCAGATGTTCCCCACAGACATCATACAGAACCACATCCGCGACGTCCTTCAACCGAAATACGCCGAGCGCTACCACACCTTGTTATCAGCAATCCAGGAGCATCTTGTGCCATTGGGCGTTACAATCCCACCACCGGCCGCCGTAGCCGGAGGCTACTTTATGTGGATTGGTCTACCCGCGCCGTTGGTCGCCGCGGATGTAGTCGAACTAGCGCAGAGCGAAGAAAAATTGCGTGTATCTCCTGGTCATGTGTTCCAGATCCCCGGAGACCAGGTGATTGATGAGGGGTTTGCGGATCATCTGCGTCTCTGCTTTGCGTGGGAAGAACCACGACATTTGACCGAGGGGGTGCGTAGGCTAGCGCGTGTTCTCAAGCGTATGACTACCTAGGTACCGGGGTTTAGGTATAGTGGCGTTGGACTTGTATCCACGCCACTTCAGAGCCACGCCAGCTGGTCCAAAGCACGGTCCGTACCGTGTCCACTAGGACGCGTGGCGGATAAATTTCTTAACTATGTAGATAATTTACAACGTAGCCTTGCCAGCTCATACAAGTCTTTCGAGTTGGGTTCTAGTATATATTGTACATGAGGCTCTGCATTGGGCATTGCACTATGCAAATATTAGTCTCCCGGGTCCAAGCCCTCCAAGGCTGGTGGTTACCTATTTTTGGAATGATTAGTCAAAGGCTGACACCGCCAAAATCTTCGGAGATGTCAATTCTGCCAGAAACAGGGGGGTAAATATAACGAGACACTTTAAATCAAAAGGGCAAGGCAATCCCGAGCGGGTCGGGATCCTGGTTCGGGGAGGGGGGGGGGGGGGAGTAAAGCTTGGCCTTAACACCTTTCGCCCCCCTCTCACCTTTACAATCACAAAAGTCAAACCCTTAAGTTGACCTTAAGGAATTCCAGATGTCGTGGCCTGGTCATGTTGTGCCTTTGCTTTTTTTTTGTTCTCCGTCATCAGGAATCCTTCAAACAGCGCCCCGGAATGTTCATCCATAACTGGGAACGCCCCCTGACAACACGCGGGGGGATATCCGCCATTTCACTCGAGGCGTCGAGTATGGCTTGTGTTACATGTGTACATTACACAGACACGGTAGTAGACACAGATATGCAATTTGAAGCAAACGAAAAGAGAAAAAAACAAATCCAAAAACAAAAACAAAAAAACAAAATTAGCCCTTGATCTTCTTCAACAACAATACCTGGGGAATCGACTATCATCGACACTATTGTATTATTGCCATACGGCATATTATACAGGGGGGTCCACCCGGGTCAAGGGCCAAGTGATACGCGAGAACTTGCAATGCTCGTCCTAGTCCCCCTGTGAGCATTAACCTGCATCTCAAATGACTGGAATGGATGACCCGACAGACCCTGTTTGAGTTATGGATCTAGTTATATAGCGCGTAGACCCTGAGTACTCTCTACCTTCTGTGTATTTCATTTTGAAGGTAGGTTTCCGATCCAATAGATTGGAAAGTGTACCTTTCAAGGCGACCCTTAAATTGCCATTCGAAACACCTACGGGCGCTAGTTAGCCGATTCACCCTGCAACACGATCTTTGTTTCAACTGCAGACTATCACGTTTCAAGCTTCCAACGCCGTCGTCAAGTCGGGGATTGTGATTGGTGGGGTGTGGTGGACTTCAGGGCTCTGGAGCGTGTAATTGGTTAAAAGGGGAAGTTTGCAAACGCTTCGGTTTATTCTTATAGGTATGATTACCATCCCGTATCATTGTGTCTATTTTGTCTCTGTTTCTCTTTCTTTTCTATTCATTCCCTTCATTCTCTTCGATTCATCCTATTCATTCATTTCTTGGAACATTTCATTGTTCTCATCTCTTTTGGGAAGGAACTGTGCTGGAGATTGACTCTTTAAATCTTCTCTTTCTTCCTGCATATCGCTGCTGGTCAAGCGTTGGACTCGATTCTTATTTTGACTGCTGCAGTGCTGGTTGCTGAACTATCCTCATTCCCTAGACATCCTTTTTTTTATCTACTTCGCTGCTGGTTCAGCGTTATCCATTTCCAATATGGCTGTTTTACAAACATCCATCGCGATCTTTATCGCCCATATCTTCCTATTGCTCGGTTTACCAGCCTCTTTGGTCGCAGCTGTGCCTGTCGCAGTTCCGGTCTCCCCTGTTCCCAACGTGTTGGCGACTACTCAAAAGACAACCGCCGCCTCAAGCTATTGGGTCGCCGATATTGAGCGCCAGGGTGTCGTCCCCTTCGCAAAGAGCACCGACTACAAGATCTTCCGAAATGTGAAGGACTACGGTGCTAAGGGTCAGTCATTGATCGAAGCTCTGTACCCTCGGACAACATGCTAACTATATCATAGGTGATGGCTCCACTGACGACACTGTCGCTATCAACAAGGCTATTTCTTCTGGAGGTCGATGTGGCAAGGGCTGTGATTCCTCTACTACCACACCTGCTATCGTCTACTTCCCACCTGGTACCTATGTTGTCTCGAAGCCCATCGTCCAGTACTACTACACCCAGATCGTCGGTGATGCTGTCGAACTGCCCATCATCAAGGCCTCCGCCAAGTTCGCGGGTATGGCTGTGATTGACTCCGATCCCTATGAGGACAACGGTGACAATTGGTTCACCAACCAGAACAACTTCTTCCGCGCCATTCGCAACTTGGTCATTGATCTGACCAGCGTTCCCGCTAGCTCTGGTGCCGGTATCCACTGGCAGGTCGGCCAGGCTACCAGCTTGCAGAACATTCGCTTCGAGATGGTCAAGGGTGGTGGTGACGCCAACAAGCAGCAGGGTATTTTCATGGATAACGGATCTGGTGGTTTCATGTCCGACTTGACTTTCAACGGCGGTAACTACGGCATGTTCCTTGGTAACCAACAGTTCACTACCCGTAACTTGGTATTCAACGACTGCCAGACTGCCATCTTCATGAACTGGAACTGGGCCTGGACTTTCAAGTCCGTCAAGATCAACAACTGTGAGGTTGGTTTGAACATGTCTACCTCGCCTTCCAACCAGACTGTTGGGTCGGTCTTGATGCTGGACAGCAAGCTCACCAACAACCCCCACTGGTATCGTCACTGCTTGGACCCAAAAGAGTATCCCCGTTGGCGGTGGTGACCTCATTTTGGATAATGTGGACTTCTCTGGCTCCAAGGTTGCTGTCGCTGGCGTTGATGGCAACACCATCCTGGCAGGTGGCTCTGTTGTTGACACCTGGGTCCAGGGTAATACCTACACCCCGTCTAAGACCATCAACAAGCGCGCCACCGAGGCTGAGCCTGAGCTGGTCACCGTTGTCGAGACTGTTACGGAGACTATCCTTGCCTGTCCCGCTTCCTACGGCCTTCCCAGCGCTAGCCATGTGGGAAGCGACGTTCCTGCCCCCGCGAAGACTGCGTCCATTGGATCCGCCCCCGCTCCTTCGCCTGCCCCGGTTGCTAGTAGCAGCGGCGATACTGACCGCACTGGTAACACTGGTTCAATTCCTGCGCTGAACAGTGTTCTCTCTATTCTCGGCGGAGGCTCTTCTGAGGCTTCTCAAGTCTCGGAGCCCACTCCCGCAGCTGCTCCTTCCACCGAGGCCCCTGTCACTTCCGCGGTGTCTGTTGGTTCTTCGCCTTCCAGCATCGCCTCTGCCAAACAACCCTCTGTTCCTGTCACATCTCCTGCTGCGCCTGCTAAGACCACTAGCAGCGGCTCCCAAGTGAGCCAGGCCCCCCCAGTCTGGCAGTGATAGCAGCACCGCCACTTGCGGTGCCACGGCTCCCGTTTCCTCTGCCCGCACCCAGAGCACTTTGAAGACTGCTTCTAAGCCCGCTAGCCTGCTCAAGGGCGGTGCTATCTTTGAAAGGTCCAAGCCTCTGTACGAGGATGTCGCAGCCTCCTCTTTCGTCAGCGTCAAGTCTGCTGGTGCCAAGGGTGACGGAACCACTGACGATACTGAGGCTATCCAGAAGATCTTTGACAGCTACAAGGATGGTCAGGTCATCTACTTTGATCACGGTGCCTATGTCATCACCTCCACCATCAAGGTTCCTAAGGATATCAAGATCACTGGTGAGATCTGGCCTATGCTTATGGCACACGGCAAGAAGTTCGCCGACCAAGAGAACCCCGTTCCTGTCTTCCAGGTCGGCCCAAAAGGGTGACACTGGCTCTGTCGAGATGAGTGACCTCATCATCACCACCAAGGGTGCCGCCCCTGGTGCCATCCTCATGGAGTGGAACGTTGCTGGCTCTTCTCAAGGTTCCGCCGGTATGTGGGATGTTCACTTCCGCATCGGTGGTGCCGCTGGCACCGAGCTGCAGAGCGACACCTGCCCCAAGACCCCCAAGGAGAAGACCACCCCCAAGAAGGAGTGCATGGCCGCCTTTATGCTTCTGCACATCACCCAGAAGGGTAGCGCCTACCTCGAGAACACCTGGTTCTGGACCGCCGATCACGAGCTCGACCTCAAGGATCACAACCAGATCAACGTCTACACCGGCCGTGGTGTGCTTATCGAGTCGCAGAACCCCGTCTGGCTGTGGGGTACCTCCTCGGAGCACCACCAGCTGTACAACTACCAAGTCTCAAGCGCTAAGAACGTCTTCATGGGCCTCATCCAATCTGAGACTCCATACTACCAATCCAACCCGACCTCGTTGACCCCTTACACCCCGCAAAACTCTTGGAATGACCCCGACTTCTCGAACTGCACGACAAACTCCTGCCGCAAGGCCTGGGGTCTGCGTGTCCTCGGCTCCTCGGACGTCTTCGTCTACGGCGCCGGTCTCTACAGCTTCTTCGAGAACTACGCCCAGTCCTGTCTCAACTCTGAGGACTGTCAGGAGAACATGGTCGAGGTTGACTGTTCGGATGTCAAGCTGTATGGTCTTAGCACCAAGGCTTCTGTCAACATGGTTACCTCATCCAGTGGCAAGTCTCTGGTCCCCCAGAAGCCGAACAAGAGTAACTTCTGCTCTACCATCGCGCTCTTCGAACAGTCTGCTTAGATTATTATTCTTTTCTCCTAAATCATTTTTATGATTATTTTTATTTTTGAGGGTTCTTTTGTTGTAAACAATATCATCTTTTATCCTTTGTATTCCCCAACCATTGTATGGGATTCAATCTCCATTTTCTATTTTCTGGTTCGCTCTGGACAGTTCGTTTTCTTAGATGGTTCCATTTTGGGTGGTCTTTTGCTCGATACCACAGGACTCCGTTCCTTTTATGCTTGAGATCTTCAATAGACTTTTTTCCTTTCTGTGATCGATGCGATGATATATAATGCCATGGCAATTAGTTTACGACCATTGCCCTCGTAGCTTTCTGTTATGGCCCTCGTGAAAGAGAAAATCGCGACTTTGGGAACGTCGCTGCTCATATCGCAAGGATAAGGAGGCAGAACGGTCCTCTGGTCCCCATTAGAAAGCATATTTAGGTGCAATGCAAACAAGAATACAGTAACCTAAAAATCAACCTAAGATCGAATTAGGAGTAGCATTACTCATAACATGAATAAAGCTAAGCCTCAATCCCAACCTGACTATAAGCCCCAGGAAAGTCCCTCATATTCGCCCCAACCTCCCCCTTCCTCCGACAAAACTGCACATAAGCCCCATCACTCCTGACCAGCCCATTCTCCTTCAACCTCAAATACTCCTCCCGCAACAAATGTGTAAATCCCCACATCTTACTCACAACAACCTTCTGCCTCCCAGGAAACTTATACATAGATCTCCTCAACGCCTCAATAGCCGTCCCGCGATGCCGATCAACAGTCCGTACAGAAATCAAAATCTGTCCAACATTCACTCGAGCAACTTTCCCAGCGGGTTTCCCGAATGCCCCGCGCATGCCGGTTTGCAGTCGATCTGCGCCGGCCACGCTGAGCATCTTGTTGATTCGGATTACATGGTAGGGATGAACTCTGATGCGCATGTGGAAGGATTCTTTGCCAGCGGTTTTCACGAGGTGTCTTTTTGGAAGAAGATTAGCGTCAGCTTATACTATGATCTGGAATAAGAATAGGGACAAGGGAGGGGGAATAGATGTACTTGTTGGCACAGATACGTGCGGCTTCCAGTGCTTCGGAACTCAGTTGTTCATATTCGTTGGAGACTAGGTGGACGGTGCAGGGGAAATCGTCCACTGAGGCCTTTTTTCGGCCCAGGTCGAATATGCGGATCTTGGCGTCTGGGACGCCGCGGTTGAAGCGGGATTTGGGATACGGCTTGGGGTATTGTTAGTTTTATATTTGTATTTGTGTGAAGGTGAGGAAGTATAAATATACTTACCTTGTTCTTGCAGTAACGGTAACAGCGGGCTGGTCTTCGTGCCATTTTTGAATCTTTTTGTCTTTGCTTAGTGACTGAGAGAATAAGAGAAACTGTAACTGATATGCTGAGAATAGGAGTCTATTGCAAGTCTTTTATATAGGGAATTTGAGATTCGGGGATTTACCTACAAAATACATTGATATCAGACCCACATGGCTTCGGGTTCCGAAGACGGGGGGATTTTCACCAATCTACTCCGTACCCACTATATTATTATCATATGGTATAGGTTTACATAGTAGGAGGATTGGTAATATGTCACTGGCTCGGATAGTTCATACGCCATGTTTCCAGAATCTTAACATGTTCTGACTCATTTCCATCTATCGGGGTTATCTCGAAGACAGAGTTCAAGGCCCCGAAGATGCTGAAATATAAAAGTTGTTCAACTTTAGTTATGTTCATCCTATGAGGTTCAAAGGCCCTTAAGAATGTGTTCTTTATATCTAATTCCTTCATTCACGGGTCCGATGTACTATAACCTCTTTCCGCGTATACTCTTAAAAGTTAAGCAACAAGTACCTACAACATAGAGATTAATGATTAAGATCAAATATGAGAAAGGAAATGGGGCCAAAAAACACTGTGACTCAACTAATAAGCACTAACATCCTTGTTGATTGGTAATTAATATACTTGTATATTATTCGCCACCTGGGCACCTTTGTATCGCCTAGACTTCAATGAATCTAATCAACGTGAGTTGTGGCTAATTCATGATAAGGGTGACTCCCGAGGTCTGCAACTTTTTGAAAGGTCCCCAAAAAAAAAAAAAAAAAAAAAAGGCCAGGAGAGATCGCATTCTGCGATCTCCACCCTGATAATGTTCACTACCTCCCAAGAGACGCAGATGCATACACACCACCAAAATCAGAACAAACCCAGCAAACCTCAGCGCCTTCCATTTCGAAGTTCATGCGACGCCTGCGCAGCATCAAAAGTACGATGCACAAAGGAACCGCACAGCTGTTCCCGATGTGTCCAAAACGGTCTCAAATGCGTGTATGGACGATCGCGACGGAAGGGTAAACCACCTTCCAACAAGACTGCTTCCATCCATGCATCTGTTTATCCTCAGGCTCCTCCAGCTCCTCCAGCTCCCGCGCAACCATCCTGGACCCCCAGTCCGAATCACCATCAACCAAACTATAATCACAGTTGTAGTTGGTACCGCGCTTCAAACCCTACAGAATGGGAAAGAAGGCGAAATACCTTGCCTCCAAGCTTGACGCCTAGCTTAACTCCAGATGCAGGAATTTCGCACTTGTCAACGCCAGAATTCGGATGGCCGAGCATGGTCGGGTCAGATCCCGTGGTGATCGATGGCGACAGCCTCGGTTCCCTTCCAGAAATGAGAGGGATGGATGACGAGAACGGCGGTGGCCAGGAAAGAGACAAAGTGCGACGCGACCTGGAAGATGGTCAACACGAGTCTTGCATTGCGGTAGCATGTCGGACGCTCTCCTCACTGTACCGATTCGTTCAATTAGATTGTGCGAACGGATATTCAATTTACTATAATCAATCTCGCAATATACTGAAACCACGAACCCCGGAGGAATCCCCGGCAAACGATATTGTATTTTGCATGACTCGATCCGCCACGGAGACGGTTTCTCGATTATTAAATTGCACCGCAAGATCCTGCGCAGGGGATCCTTCTATCATCCTGGTTATCGGGTCGATTCTTTTGCGAATCCTGATCTGGTATGAAGCACTTTACCAATCTGAAATTGGTGGGCTGGGCCTGTCAGCCACTCCGTCGCCGAGTGGTCGCGATTATATGGGTTCGGATGGCAGCTATTCCAGCGTTACACACTCTACGGGTCTTTCGCAGCCGTCTGAAAGTATGGAAGAATCGATATATACTGTTCCATTGACCATTCCCTTGACTGTCGGTACTTTCAATCTCTCTCGCGCTACGGGAACAAAGATGAAAGCCCAACTACTGCTTTGCGAGATGCAGACTTTATCTCAGGTGTGCCAGGTACTCGACTGTCGAGTTCAGGCCGCTGAGAGTATACGTGGTGAGAAGGATCTATGTGGACAGTCGAATACCCATCTACTACGGAAGCTGGGCGAGCTGCAGCATGCATTGACTGCTGTGTGTACGCATGTGCCATCACTCGGATAGGGTGTCCATATCTCATATCTATACTCACAGAGCTAGATTTGGCCATTTGCCACATCATAACACTTGGTACATTTCTCATATACAATATAGGGTTTCCAAGAGACATCATGAAAGTACATCAAGCAGACAAATCCCAAGACAACAAGAAAAAGCGCCACAACAACTGAGACCACTCTACTTGTTCTCCCCATTATCGCAGGCACTCTTTTCGGAGACGCAGGTAGAGATATTGGCACCAGGAGCAGAACGGCACTTGTTGAAGGCATCTTGACAATCATCCTCATTGGAGACCGAGCGCTCTGGATGTGGCGAGTGCAACTTTGCAGGAGAATTGGTCTGGCCATGGCGACAGGCCTCCCTGTCAGAGAAACATGTGGAGAGGTTCGCACCGGGGGCCGTGACGCATTTGTTGTAAGCGTCGTCGCAGGTGGAGTCGGTGTTCATCGCGCTGATGCTGGTTGCCAGGGCGAGGGTGAGGGTGAGGAGGGATTTTAGGTGGACCATTTTGGTTGGTTGGAATGGAGGTTTGTGGGGTTGTATTGTAGTATTGCGATGACGGGGATATTTGAGATGATGCTCAGGATTGAGGATTATGGCGTGATGGCGGTCTTTATAGAGAGTGGTTGTAGGGGATGTTGGTTTGGTTGTTGTGGTGACAAGGGGTACGGTGCATTGCAGTTATTGGATGTATCATGTACAATGCCGTACGCTGTGTTGATCATTTCCAACTCGGCAAGTCGAGTATGCATTGGGTAGGACGAATGATGGGAAATGGTTCCTGTGCTGCTAGGGGAAATTCGATATGGAGTATGCATGATGTCTTGCATTGTGAGTGGATCGTGACGAGGAAGTTGTAATATATGCCGTCATAGCTTGGGATCAGCAAAATTTGGTATTGTAGTGTGCAGCAACTCATCAAGACCACATTCCAAGTATGTCAGTGTAAGACTCAAGCTCCAAGCTCTGAAGAAGCCTCATTGACATCGCGGGGTGATCAACATGATCGACATAAATCGTGGGGACTGTACCTTGCGCTAGTCTCTACTTGCAGGTTGTCCACTACATAATGTCTAATGATTTAATGATTACATTACAGTGTTGCCTTAAGAGATCAACGTGTACAGTGAATCTTTTGCATTGAAGTTCTAGCTAAGGACTTGCTTGGTTTCACCATAAGGGTTACTCATCCTGAACACCACGTAAAGGTGCAAGTCTTGTCCAGGTGCTGCACACAGGACCCGTGCAGCTGGGTTAGGGAAAGGGAAAGGAAAGGGGAGGGTGGGCAAGAGTCGGGGGTGATGGTGCTGAGCTCCCAATGTCGATGGAGAACCCAGAAAAGTACAGTCCGTATCCGCAGAGACAACAGGAGTGGCCCCTCCCTGTTACCTCCTGCTGCATGCTTCGTGCCGGAGTTGGAGCCGAAGCCCCAACCCAGTTTCAGCCTTAACTGGACCGCGTCAAAGATCATCAGTGTCCTAAGGTTACCCTTTCGGACAACAGAGCCACGATGTGCAATGCGAACCCTGGAGACGGGGGGAGGGGAAGAGGAATGAGGAGGGAAAGGGGTGGAGAAGGAAGAAAGAAAAAGAGAGAGAGAGAAATGGGGGGAGGGGGTATTTATATTTTCCTAGTGAAGGCAAACAGGGAAACTGGAGTGACGAGTTGTCCGTCACCTAAAATGGAAGGCACCTAAAAGGGAAGGCACCTACCACGAGACATGGCCTAAAAGGAGTTGATAGAAGATACGAAAGTTTGATGACAGTGAGATGATAACTTGGCTGTCGCATGTCTCGCTGAGCTTCGGGATAGCTTCCAGCAGATTCTCACTCAAAGACTCTTACAACCAGTTGATCCTAGTCGCTTGGGCACTACTAGAAACTGTTGATTGTCGACACCCTGCCAGTGAATACCTAGTTCCTTGAAACGGTTCTTCAAGCTGCCCCTGTCTCGAGCGTCCACTCGAGATTGGTCAATGCCGACTGTTGTGAAGACCTCAAGAACGGTACGAAAGAAGATATCAGGAAAGGCACTAAGTTTTCAAGTTATTATGTGGTTTTCTGGAAGTATATATCCATTGTATGAAAGAACATTGTATTAAATGTATTAAAACAAAGATCGGTTAGATAACGCTCTCCTAAATAAAATAACACCTGAAGAAAATTGGAGATGTGGGTGGACTTAAAGAGTTAAAGCTATCCAAAGTGATAAAGTTAATCAAAATTTTGCTATGTCATCTAGAGCTCCTTTTTCAGGGAATGCTCAGGCTTATGGGTGGTCTCGTAGTCAACATGCACATAGGCACGCTCAACATCGGGAAGCGACTCGAGCTTAATCTGGAGCTCTTCGGCGACATCGTGGGTGGCACGCAGAGATGCCTCTGCGTCCATGACGACATCCACCTCGACGAGCAGGCGGGGGCCAGAGGTGTACGCACGGACGGTATCAATGGCAGTGATGACAGGAGAGTGGGTCATGGCTGATAGAAATGTTAGTGAATGGTTTTGTCAGGAGTTCAAAAGAGTCTCAAGGGAATGAACATACCAATGTAAGTGATGAGCTGCTGCATCTTAGTGTCTGCAGTAACGCCGACGAGCAACTGGAACTCGCCATAGGCGGAGTGCAGCCACAGCACACTGACCAGCACAGACAGGATAATAGCACCCATAGGATCAATCCACCAACGCAGCTTACTGCCACCGACGGAGGTCAGAATACCGAACCCGTTGATGAACAGATCATTGCGGTGGTCCTCCCACAGAATGCGGATCTGAGAAACCTGGTTGCGCAGGGCCCAGCAGTACAGGAAAAGTGCAAACTTGGTGGCAAAGGCGACGGCGACGGCAATGACGGAGGGGAGGTGGAAAGATTGGGTTTCTTCCTCAGAGCCAGATACCAGCTCGCGAATAGAGAAGGCGATAATAATGAAAGAGACAGCGGTCATCAGGAAGCAGAAGCAGATATTTCCAGCTGTTTCAATGCGGGCCTTTCCAGCCGGGAACTTGCGTGGATCAACACGGTTGACAGCCTTGTTACACAGCAGGAGGGTCAGGTTGGACATGGGGTCGAAGACAGCGTCGGCCATTGTGGTGAACAGAGAGAGCGACCCGGATGATACGGCACCGTATACCTGGATGACCGAGAGAATGATATTCGCGGCAAAACTACCGTAAACAGCGATCCGGTACTTGAGACGGTTGTCGACGCTCAATTCGCGGGCAGCACGTCGGTGCTCTTCGACGGGTTTCAGCATGCGCTCAATGTTTTCATTTTGAGACTCGTAGAATCCTTGCAGCTTCTTGGTGACAAATGCCTGCTTTCCAAGACGGGCTGTGTCTTTCACTATGGAACCCACTTTCCGGCTTTTGTTTGCAGTGGTGGAATCCCGTTTCCGCGAGGTATTGGCTTTCATCTGCCGGATCTCATCCTCGGTCTTCAGCTTTGAGGCAAGTTGGAATGGGTCGCTTTCAGGGGTATAACGCGGCGGAGGTTGACCTTCTTCATCGCTTGAACTGCCACTGCGGTGTTGTTGCATGGCGGTGAGCTCGTGCTCTAGGGCGGTTGTGGTCCCCTCGTTGATGGAAAGTGGAGCCATTCTGTCGGTCCGGTGTGACGGTGAGTTGCTGTGAGTGTGATGCAAGCTCTGGAAGGCATGAGGGTGGTTGGAAAGACTGTGACGCAAATGTTCCTCCATGATGAATGAGATGAATGGGCTGGATTGGGTGAATGAGATGAAAGAAACCCTTAATGCAAGGGGAGCAATAAATTCTTTGAAATAATCGTGGCTATGCTTATCTTATCGAGATGATCTTGCTCCACTTTATCTTGGTAGCTCCTTGGCACATCATTTTTCATGTACAACATCCCAACATCCCAACATACAAATTACATACATTACTGCGTTGCAGGTATTCGTAATATTCTCATTGGATATTCAATGGTACCTGAATAAGGTTGCCAATGGCGCCGAATATTATGCTACTAGCTCACGTGACAACTTGGATATTTTGATTATATAGACTCGGGTGGAACTATACTCTTTTTGAGGAAGGATTCACGCTGGCTGATTCATGCCTGATATATCTGGTATACACCATCTATTCATGCAGGAATCTCAACACACAGAAGATGCCATAAGCTCTGTCTGGACTATTGAGACTTTCTGTCCATCCTGGGCTTTGCCTGTCTGGGGAACTCTGTGCTGTGAATGTCACCATGAGCATTTCTAGTAGAGAAAAAGCTATGAGCGCGACCATACCAAGGCGACTAACATTTTTAATAACTCTCTCAGGCATCAATAGCCGGTGGACAGTGGCAACCACCGAGAGGGCTTAATGATATTGCTTGTAGCAGCGAATATTGTGTCGAACAAGCCATCGCTAATTTGTTTTATTTCAGCACGTTAAGATTGTACTTCGGTGAGGACATGGCATGCTGGCGATGGGATCAAGCACATGCCAAACATAGTCATGTAATTAGAATCATCCGGAGTATTTGGAGCTACAGCGTATTTGCTCGACTGAGGGAGCTTTGCTATCTTGCTCACAACCGGTAGCTTATTCGCATATCTTCGATCTAGCTATACAACCTCGGAGCTGTGTAGATAGCCACGAGGAACGGGTGTTGCGCTAGTCATGGATGCCTTCATTGAACTGTGGCTAGCACTCAAGCTTGAAAAATGAGTTTGAAAGGTGGAATGAGACTCTGGCTAAATAAACCTATTTCTCAACCTCCATCTAGGGAAACTCTATGTATACCTTGATTTCCTCATGGTTGTCAAAACGCTGATAGTACCTCGGCGCTTCTTCAATTCCAATCACTTGGCTCGTGATAAAACTAGGGTTTGCGCGGCCGGAAGCAATAAGCTGCACTAGCTCGGGAGCCACAAGTTTAGGATCCACGACTCCTGCTTCATATCTCAGATGCTTCCCAAAAAAGTCTGTGATAGGAAAGGATATGTTTGGAGAGAGTGTGTCTCCAAGCGGTGCACCAGGAGAACTGGGCTGAGTCATGAAAACACCGATTTGGCCAATCCCTCCCTGTGATGAAGCTACCCCGATCATGCTTTCTAAAACAAAGTTTTCTTGAATGTTGCCATCTCTGTTGATAGCCTCCATTCCGACGCAATCCACAGCCCTTGTTACTCCGTTGGGTTCAAGAGCCAAAATGTGCTGGACTGCGTCGGTCTCGACGAAGTTGACTGGAATTGCGCCGATCGATGCTGCGCGTTCCAAGCGCATGGGAACATGGTCAACAGAATACACACGGGAGGCACCGCGGAGCATAGCAGAGTATGCCGCTAAAAGACCCACTGGACCTGCCCCGAAAACCGCGACCGAGTCACCTGGCTCGAAACCAGCGTACGTGAGAACAGACCAACCGGTGGCAAAGATATCAGACACAGTCATATAGTCTCTTTCAATTGAAGAGTTTGTTGTGTTGGCAGTCAAAGGCACAGGAATCAATGAGTCATCAGCAAAGGGCACACGTGCATATTCAGCTATCTGAGTTAGCGATTGGTACTCATCGTTATTAATAGTGACTAACCTTGCAGCCCTCCCAGGTCCGCACCTGTACCAAATGAGTCCATCTCCGGTGGATGCATGTTTAAATGTCCGGTGGCCACGTTGTCAGGTATCACAACATAGTCACCGACAGCTAACGAAGAGACGGCATCGCCGACCTCCGAGATCCATCCGAGGGCTTCGTGTCCCATCACCCATGGTGGATTGCCTCCCTGGACCCCGTGGTACATATGAAGGTCAGAGCCACAGATGGCTGAAGTTGTAATGCGTACGACCACATCGGTATTGTTGATAATCGTGGGCCTGGGTACGTCCATGACGGAGACATTGTAGGGTGTGCCGCTATACACAACGCCTCGCATGATTGTGCTGAGGGACATGGTGATACTTGTGGAATGGAAAATGCAGACTGAGGTCGAAGAAAGAGCTTTCAGGGTTTATTGAGTTGAGAAAAATGCAAAACCTTGAGACGGCGGTATTTATATTCAGTCATTCCTGTTCCTTCGTGCCAATGAACAGTGCATTAGCTTGACAAAATTGCGTCTCTCTCAATATTAAAGCTGCCAATATCAATGATGACAGACATATTCAAGGAAGAGGCGGAGATAACGTGTCAAGCAAGGGCGCTCTCCACCGAATAGGGCTTGGCTAGCATGCCGAGCGATGTTGCCTGCAGATCTGTATATCAAAGTAGGCAAATCAAGCTCTGTAGAGTAATAGATCGACACAAATGCAGGAAATACTGTGTCATCCTGGCGGAGTTAATTGTCAATTTCGGAGAGTACAACGATGCTGATCACCGTAGTAGTCGAATACATTTGAAAGTATTAATTTGCTATGCATACCTGGATATAGAATACCTGCGATGGTTGTGCGGGGAGAGTAGTGGAGACAGAGCAAGTAGAAGAGGAAGCAGAGTAAATAGAGGAGGTAGGGGCGATTGCTTCGGATAAAGAATGTCCTTGTTTGCTTGCATCCGTTGTCGCTCCTTGGTTTATGGTCAACATTGACTTGCAAATTGAAGATATGGCGAGCCCTCTGATTAAATTAATCTTAGCGGTGCTGTCGTTTCTGCCAGGTCTTTAACTCCGGCCCGGTCATCCACATCTTTAACATTGTGCGAGGTTGATGCTACCCATTGTGTATTGATTTAGGAAATTCCATCTCGGTCATTGCAAAGATTAGCGCTAGGATGTCAGCAGTCATAACAGACAGAACAGAGAACAGGATGCGATCTCAACTCAGAAGAGCCACTGAATTAACCCGCCAATTAGGTATGACCCTTTTCGCCTACCTAGGTAAGTTCGGAGTTAAGAGGTCGGGGTTAAAGACGCCACGATGGGTAGCTTACCACACATATTGATCTGCAATATCTATCGTATAATTACCCTCTCACAGGTCTAATAATTTGATTAACCAGTTTTTATTTCGTTCTTATTTTCATCTTGTCCGTACTGCAGTCCTCAGCTATCACTCTAAACGATGAATCCCACAACCGCCCTACCAATTGTTCTCGGGTCAATGACAATTGGCAAGCCAAGTAATCAATCAAACAACGAAAGCAGAAAATGAGAATCTAACAAACAATTTCTCAGATACGGCTCATGTTCGCATTGGTGATATTGAAGGCGCCAACAGCATGCTCGACGTGTTCCAGAAGCATGGACACAACAAAATTGATACCGCCCGCGTCTACGGTGCAGGCACAACGGAGCAGTATCTTGCTGAGGCCAACTGGCACAAACGTGGGCTGGTAGTGGATACCAAGCTGTACCCGACTGCACGACGGGATATGAAGTGGCTCACACCCGAATTGTGGACTCACGAACCGAAGGATGTGCGTCTTGGTCTGATGGAAAGTTTAAAAGCCCTTCGAGCGGAGGAAGATGGTGTAGATTTGTTCTACCTCCATGGCCCGGATAGATCGACGCGGATTGAAGAGACGCTCGCTGAAGTCGACAAGCTATATCGGGAGGGACACTTTCAGCGTTTTGGTATCTCCAACTTTCAATCATGGGAAGTGGCTCAAATTTGTGAGATCTGTGAAAAATTCGGGTTCATCAAGCCGACAACCTATCAAGGGATATATAACGCCTACCAGCGGTCTATTGAGGCCGAACTTCTGCCTTGCCTCCGCCACTACGGAATCGGACTTTATGCGTTTCAGCCATTGGCCGCAGGCCTCTTGACATCGCGGTACCGGCGACACCAACCACTTGAAGATTACGAAACTGGATCAAGATTCGACCCTAGGACAGAAAGCAATCTTGTCTATCATAGCCGTTATTTGACAGACCGCAATTTCGACGCCCTAGACCTACTTCGTCCTCTTGCAATGAAACATGGTCTCAGTGAGGCGGAATGCGCCTTACGTTGGATAGTAAACCACAGCGCATTGAAGAAAGAATTCCAGGATGCAGTTCTCATCGGAGCCTCTAGTCCTTCTCAGCTGGAGCAGAACTTGCTTGACCTCGAAAAGGGTCCTTTACCAGAGGAAATTGTGCAAGCATTGGATGAAGGGTGGAGACTTATTTCAGGAACTTACAGATACTGGCATTAGATTACGATAACGAAGAAACCAATAGTAGATTTCCATGAGAAGAGGTGTACCTTGGTGGACTTAAGCAAAAAGAACTACAAAGGTCAACTTGCGTGACCCTTTTCTCCACTCTCTTCTCGCCTCAACTGGGTACTCATTGCAAATATACCACATTTCTACTAGGCAGGCATTTCTCGCTTTGGAGTGCGTTGAAAATTAGGCTTGCTTCTATATCAGATTAGATAACGTTTATAGACTGCTGCTGAATAATTATCGTGTCCTACGCTTCATCCTCGCTGATTTGATCTAAAGGTTCCCCGGTTGTTCTTTTGCCTGGAATTTCTCAGCCTTTAGGTGAAGGAACTCATAAGTGGAACCTGTTGCTTTTATCAACTTAAGCATAAACGTAAGAAGACACATTTGATATAAGTTGATTCATCCGAGACACTAATCAGGGCCCCACGAAGGCAAGCAAATATCAAGTATCGTGGCAAATAGGGGCGCCACAATTATTCCAAGCAACTAGCAGGAGAATGGCCACAAGACGTGGCCATATTTCGATGAGTTGGCATGCTATATGTACCTATCAGGTGCTCTCTTCCCTCGGAAAAAGGGTTATTGGACAGTTTAAGGTTACGGCCAGTTGTTATGTAATCCGTTCTGAATCCGTGCTAGATTACGACGGATGACAAGTGCCAATCCGTACTCCGTAATACCTTCCCCGCACAGCTCTGTATGTGTGTGTAAATCGACCTGGAGATCGGCAAATAAAAAGTGACGCAGGCTTGTGTTGCTCAAATACCTGAATTCACGATCACGTCGGCGTTGAATCTCTAATCTCTAGCTCTAGCGTGCACGAAAAGGGGGCCGCGGAGATGGCCGCAAAGTATGATGACATTGCTGTAGTAAGTGTTGCTCGCATAACCTGACGGGGTTATGCTAACCATTCCTCAAGGACCCTGACTTCTACTATATGAAGGGCAATCTGGAACCAGATGACTTTCGATCGTGAGTATATTCTAGAAGGATTGGTAGTGCATATTTGACATCTCCGCTTTTCAGGGAGACAACCTCGATCGCATCGACTATTGCGAAGGGACGGTTTGAAAATGGCCGAAGGTTGGCGCAATTCAGACAAGGCCTATCTCATTGACTGACCTGGAAGGTAGATATCAAGCGACAAAGGAAGATGACTATTGGTAAGCCATGACGTATTTGTATCAGAGATGCATCAACTAAATCATATGTAGGGGTCCCTCAGATGAGAAGCAATTCGAGGCATTTGAAATTAGGTGAGGCTTACATATACCTATCTCCTTCACTAGAAGGGAAGATGTAGTATTAACATGCCAAGTCACATATTGTTCCTCGTTCTAGATTACAACCAACCAAATCCTCTCTTCCTCGCTCCTATAGGCGATTCGCCCCAGGTATATTTATTATGACCCATGCTTATCTGTCTGTGTATGGACTAATCAATTAAAATAGCATATTCTGGACATTGGAACGGGAAAAGGAAGCTGGGCAATGCAAGTCAATAAACCTTATCTCAAGGAATGCTCTAACGATCTCACAGTGACGTTGCGGATCTTTACCCGACAGGTAATTGGATTGCGGGCACGGTTTTGTGCTGTTCTGAGACTGACGCGTGACAGCCACGATTCGCGGAGTGGATCTGTTTCCTCCCCCGTGACCTGGATGCCTCCAAATTGCGTCTTCGAAGTAGACGATGTACTCAAAGATTGGACATGGAGAGAGCCGTTTGACTTCATTCATATGCGTATGATGTATGGGGCCTTTGATCCAGAGGGTTGGAATCAGGTGTACAAGCGGGCCTACGAGTGAGTGAAAATATGATCGCTCGGCCTTTTTAGATGCCAAACCCTAATCGCTTGTCCTCACAGTGCCCTAGCTCCAGGTGGCTGGATCGAGCAAGTGGAGTTTGATATACGATGCCACAGTGATGACGGTACCCTGAAGAAAGATAGCCTGTTAGCCGGCTGGGGTGACATGTTCATTAGGTGCTCCGCGCGGGCCGGACGGTCGCTCACAACCCAGGAAACGATGCGCGGCGCTATGGAGAAGGCCGGATTTGTGGATTCGCATGAAAAGCTTTACAAAATACCTCTCGGTCCATGGGCCAAGGACAAAATCCTGAAAGAGGCCGGGCAACTTCATTACGCTCATTGGAACGCTGCTCTAGAGGGCTGGGCGATGTGGCTGCTTACCCATTTTGGGGAACCGGAGCCGTGGACAACGGATGAGGTCCAGGTTTATCTAGCCAAAGTGCGTTTGGAGTTGAAAAATCCAGACACACATGGCTGGAATTATGGGTAAGCTCCTTCCCTATGGTCTCATCTCTGGCTGTTCCATGTGATAACAAGCGTAGTCGTCGTGTGTGGGCAAGAAAGCCTACCGAAAAGGAATTGATGGCGAAGCGCGGGCTGAAGTCTGAGCCGTAGCTATGAATATGTTACGCACAAACATATCATTTTTTGGAGAAATGCCCTAGCTAAGAGCCAGGATTAGCTAACATAAGCCTCCTGGATCCAACCCCATGCGCTTGCCACAGGATACGGCCCATGCCCACGGCTTGTCGAACGTGACATGGCTTTGGCATTACTGCGTCGCGTAAGTCTGAACATACGGGAGCTATCATTGTGCTCAATTTTAATGGAACTGGCCATTATAGAGAGCTTTCTACAATTTAACGCTGCAAAGTGATTGGCTGCGAACACTTCATTTTTATGATACGGTCGTTGTCTAGTATTTCTTCTGTTTCATTCAAATCGTTTACTTATCATAATGTGTGTCCTAGTACAGTCCTAGGATAATACTGTATTCCTAGAAGAGCTGATGGTGCAGAGCTAGAGTCAGTGTAGGGCCAGAGCCAGTATAGAGCCAGAGCCAGAGCCAGAAGAGCTCATAATGTCCCCCATATGATTTCTTTGAGCGAGACAGCTTAAAGTGTAACCCCTGCGAGTATGTAATGGAGTGAAATAATCGGGGCAACTTGACCCAACGCAACGCAGCACCACCCGCTATAAATGGCACACAATCCCCCACTCACCTTCTTCCTCTTCCTCCTTCTTCTCTCATCTTCGTCAAACATCACTCATATTTCTGCCTTCAGACTTTCTACGCAACCAACATCTCATTTCATCTTATCAAAATGGCGAAAGAATCAACTACCCCAAACAAGGCCACCAAGCCTGTCAAGGCAGGAATCACAAAGCGCACACCTGTCAAGGCGAAGGCTTCCCTTGCCCTTGCCAGCGTCTCATCCCCTAACATTGACCGGGACCTGGTCTTCCTGTGTAAATGCGTGAAGATGTCCACCGGAATGAAGGTAAGTGTCTCTCAGTTGGCTTCACATGTCAAATTAAACATATTATGGCACACAATATAATGGGCACAACATATGAAATTATGCCATTTACTGACTGGGATATCTTACAGATCGACTGGCTTGCCGTCGCTAATGATGCTGGCAAGTCCGTTGGCACTGTGCAGAAACAGTTGTCCCGGCTGAACATCAAGCTGGAGAAAAGCGTCCCCATCAACACTGACGACTCCGCGAAGGACACCGAAGACACCGAAGACGCCAATGATGAGGACTAGATGGGACAATATGTCGGTGGCAACGCACGGAGGGATGCGGTAGTGAAGACAGCCACCTGTTCCCTGCTCTCCTGGTTTTCACTGGCTTTACATCAATTTATTTTCTAAAATTCATTTACTCAATATTCTTGGGTTGCACTCCAATGTGCCCATTAGTCTTGTGCATGTGAGAGCAGCATCTCTGGAGAGATGCCTGTGACGCTCCACGATTCTTTTCTTTTTTAGACTGAATCCAATGAACCAATTTTCAAAAACTATTTAAAATCTTGCTCCCAGTAAGAAAAATGTTAATAACTTCTGAGCATGAAATAAATGTTTGAACCGTTCAAAGTGACGTTGAAGTTATCGATGTATAATCAGGGTTGAATCTCCCGATCTTGAACTCCACAGGGGGCCAATGAATCTAACAACAACCCTTGTCCAATCTTTGTTCAACTTCATATCCAACTGTGTTCTAATACGTCCAACTTGTACAATATAACCCTAAGATGACCTCATTCCTGCATGACCCCAGATCCGAGCCCCTCATTTAATACCCCGCCCCCTTCCAGTTCATTTGTCTCCTTTGTACTTCCCATCTTACCTCCAAATCATCTATTTCATCATGTCGAACCCATACTTTGATATTGAATACACTACGGCTAGCGGCCAGGGTAAGTCCACTCTTCCATCGCAATTCACCGAGACTAACACTAAGTAGTGGAAAACTGGGGTCGCATCGAGTTCAAACTTTATGACGACGTCGTCCCCAAGACTGCAGCCAACTTCCGCGCTCTCGCAACAGGCGAAAAGGGCTTCGGCTATGCAGGCTCTGCTTTCCACCGTGTGATTGCCGGGTTCATGGCCCAGGGTGGTGACTTTACACGCGGCAATGTCAGTAGTGGGATCACAGCGAAATCCGAGCTCCGGCTAATTTCTCTTCTCTCTTTTAGGGCACTGGCGGCAAGTCTATCTACGGCGAGAAGTTTGCGGATGAGAACTTCCAGACCAAGCATACTAAGGGCGGATTGCTCTCTATGGCAAATGCTGGACCGAATACCAACGGTTCTCAGTTCTTTATTACTGTGAGTCGAAGCTATACCGGGAATAGATTGGAGACGTGTTGTGCTGACTGGATTAGTTTGTGAAAACTCCTCACTTGGATGGCAAGCACGTTGTCTTTGGAGAGGTTGTTTCTGGTCAGGATATTCTCCAGAAGATAGAGAGCAAGAGCTTGGATCGGTCTGGAAAGACTGATGGTATCATTAAGATTGCTGCTTCGGGAACAGTCTAGGCTTTCTGAGCGATTATTCTAGGATATATTCTATCTAAACAGCCTACTGGGTAGCAATGTGGATGTGAACTCGTTCACTCTCGTATAGATCCATGCATCCCATGTTTTTTTCTCAGCTTTAGATTATTATCAAGTTACGTAGAATAAACATTAAAGCAAAGATCTTTACCATACACTGCGCAATAACAAAAAAATAATCACTAACAAAATGCTATACATACACAAGTCAACCTCCAAATCATTTCACAGCAACCATAAACAACCGCGGATACTTCAGCAACACCCTCCCATCAACAGAAACTGGATAAGCACCCTGCAACCGCCTCAAATAATCCTTCAAAAAAGCGTCCTTCTCCGAATCCTCCAACGGATCCACAAACGGCCTCAACCCAGTCCCCTTAACCCACTCAATAACCGCCTCATGACTCTCAAGCGAATGATAATAACTCGTCTCAAATAGATGAACCTGACTACAAAAAGGTTTCACCAGATCATACAGTTCCTGCGGTGACTGGAATCCATCTCTCTTCGCACCAGAAAGTTTCTCCGCCCACGGGCCGTTGGCGGCAGTTTCCACCATGAGGGCATGGGAAGGCTCGTCCAGATTGTGCGGGACCTGGAGTGCGAAAACAGTACCCTTTTCCTGGGGTTCCAGCAGGCGTTTGATCACCGCGATGCGCTCGTCGGCTTTCAGCCACTGGAACACTGCGTTTGAGAAGAAGAGGTCGACGGGCTGGCTTGGGTCAGGTGTGTAGGTTGATAGATCTGCGACGTGGAAGTCCCGGTCTGGGAGAACTTGCTTTGCACGGTTGATCATGTCTGGGGATGAGTCTAGACCAGTTATTGTTGCTGATGGGTATGCTGTTGCTAGGACTGTTGTTGAGTTTGCCGGGCCGCAGCCTAGGTCGATTATTCTCTTTGGGGCTGTCAGGGGCACGTGCGATAGGAGATCGCGGGCGGGCTGGGTGCGTTCATTTTCGAATTTGAGGTATTGGGCTGCGCTCCAGTCTTTGGATTGGGACATTGTTGTTGAGAAGTGTCTGTAGACTGGTCTTAAGATTTGGGTTGGGATTCTTGGGGAGTGGGCGAATAGCCTGGTTGCTGTGGGGTTCGGGCGACAGTACATTTTTTTCGATGATTTAAAATACTAGAAGATGTTTGGCTGTATGAGGAATGTTTGTTTTTATATTGATATCCATGGATCTTACATTTCATGAGGTTCAGGAAGTGGCGGTGTCGGATGTTCGGTGATTTCTCCGATACCGCTATGAACAGCGTTACAATGGAATCCAGGACAGTAAACGAAAGGTATGTAGGGTACTTTATAATAAGCATAGTTTATAGTTTAATAGTATAAACTATATGGCGTTTTTTGGATGATTTTTATACTACGTATTTGTTAGATAACTTTTGTACTCTTGGTACTTACCGGATGATAGTGGATCTAACCTTGGAAATTACTGCCTGACAATCTTAACCAATGAGAGAGTTATGTGACGGAGATACCTATAGTCGCCCGTAGTCGGATGTTCGGTGATCTCTCCGATATCGCCGTGAATAGTGTTACAATGGAATCCAGGAGACTGAGTGAAGCATTGCAAATGACATTTAATTACCGATATATCTAACTACTAACTGACGTAGAAGGTACAGGTGGATATCCAATGCTAAACATGACGAGCTTCCGACATTATGCTGCCCACTTTTTAGTGGGCCGTTCTTTGCGCCTTCCGCATTTAGTTACCCACCAGGTTGGTGAGCAAGGCCTCGAGCCAGGACAGGACATCTGAAGCACTGCCAGTGGAGAAAGGCAGGGCCGATGCGCTAGCGGAGGGCTCAGCGCTGGAGGTAGGGACTTGCGCCGCGGCAGAAGTAGCCGATGGACGGGCAGTGGTAGCGAAAGTGGTAGGCTGAGCAGCAACCGTGGTGGAGGAAGTAGGCTCAGCGGCAGCGGTGGTGGGGGCAGTGGTAGACTCAGCAGCGGAGGTGGTAGGGGTTTGAACAGCGGCAGAGGGGGTGCTAGTCACAGCGATCTCCGTCGCGCTGGAGGTCGACGCGGCGGACGAGGCCGACGAGGCAGCGGAACCAGAGCCGGATCCACCGACAGTGAAATCGATACACGACTCGTAGGTCTGATCGATGGATTCGGCGTACCAGTACCACTGCAACACACAGTCACCGGCGGTAGCACACTGGCTTCCAAGACCATCGGGGATGGTGACACTGAAGCTGGTCTCATCGGCCTTGACGCCGGTGGCGGTGGATGCATAGACATCCCAGGAGATCAGAGGGGCGCCAATGACCTTGTTGGAAGAAGTGGCGACGACGGAGACGTTGGCGACACCGGTGTGGGGGGCGCGGATGTCGACGGTGAAGGGGACCTTCTGTCCTGCCGTGTAAGACTGGACGTTGTCCTTGTTATCGGCGAACTTGTAGCCCTTGCAAAGCCAGATGTCGCACTCGGCGGCGTTGTAATCACTCTGGCTGGCGGCAACTTGGAGCTCGCCTTGGATGTTGCCGTACTTGTCGGAGCCTTGGTTGGACAGGACTTGCTGGCCACACGCGGCGCCCATTGCGGTACCGGGCTGGCGAGCTTCGGGCTTAGTGACGAATCCATGGGCGTTGACCAAGGAAATGATGCTGGCGAAGGCCAGAGCGGGGGGTGAAGTTCTTCATGTTTGACGAGTTGGTATGTCGGGAGAAGTGAATGGAAATGATCGGTAAACCGGACCGATGAATGAATGTATAGTTGGTGAACGAATGTCTGCACGGTATCAAACCGGAGAAAAATGAATGTGGAAGTGAATGAGAATTCAAAAAAGACTGACCAGCATGCTCAACTGGCCTTGTGTCGCGCTGGTAAGCCGCTGCTTATATACTTTATGGTAGACATATTCAAAAAGGAGCTCTAGCGGACCTGTCTGCGACATTAATCAACTGCAAACAGTAGCTCGAGAATCATCAGAGACATCTCGAACACCGGGTAGGGCCAAATGCACGTATCACACTGAAACACATCGGATATACCCAAGGGACAGCGCTCCCCTCCCCACCAGGAGGGGACCAGTGAGACTGGCGGTAAATATAAATCGCATCATATCGGGACAAAGTGACCTCCGGTGCATATTGAACTAGACTGGATGATCGTCTCTTCCGGGACGAGGCCGGCGTTCCTGAGGCTAGGGTTGCCAAGCCTCCACGCGCCGAACAGGGATACGCCGAGTTTCACGTTAATGGGACCTGCCAAGGAGGGGCTGGCAGGTGAGACACGGACCTGATGGGCGCTTTACTTTGATTAAGAACGTGGAGATGGTAGAAAGATGGAAGAATAAACTTGACTTGGCACCCCTGCTCGGACATTTATCTAATTTCATTCCAGGGTGAACCTGACTCTTTGGTAGTCCACTCAATGCTTTAAAAACCAAACTAAATCTTATGAAACTAGCTAAATATTTCCTGGGCTATCAAGGGTTTCACGTAAAGTCTAATAGATACGAACGTGAAAGTCCGTTGATCCGCGCTAATAGTCAAAATAGTCAAATAGATGTCGTTGGTCAGTAAACCCCAAATTCATCAGGCTGTGCATCATTATATCTACATTCCAAGGTTATCAAATATCAATGCAAGCATACTAACAGTTATAATGATTATAATGATATATTGTGATATAGATCGGGGTATAAGAGTGTATGAAATATTTTCATTCAAGTGCTAGCTCGGCCTCATGAACATGAGACAGAGCCTCCAGCGCATACTTATATTAGTCTGAATTGGCTAACCATGTGGACTCGGAATTTTCAGCTTTAGGTTCCTTGGCTAGGATCGGTATACATTCTATGTCTGTCAATTGATCGGGATTGGTGCAAAAAAAAAAAAAAAAGTACAATATCACATGCTAAAATATCTGACTCTTTAGTTGCTTCACCTTTGCCGCGCAACCTTTTCCCAATATTAGACAGCATACCCTGTACTCCGTACACAAGGTCATAATAAAGGAATGGATAATATTTCTAGCACGGATTAAGATTACAATCATTCACATTAAACAATCTTGGTTGCTTTGATCTGTTTCAGTTAAACAACATTAGATGTATCTACTCAGGATCAAGTCTCCAGAAATGACATCTCACGTCTCGTATATTGGTGCGGAAACATCATCACTCAACTTCTAGTGATTCAGCGACAGATCAAAAACGATCTTCCCCTTCGCATGCCCTCCGTCCAATCTCTGGAATACCTCTTCATACTGCTCAAGAGGCCAGACACTATCCACCAATCCCCGACACAACCCCTTCTCAACCAACTTCGAAATCTCCTCTAACTGTCTCCTCACAGGCTGCATGACAAAGAACAAATCCTTCACACCTTCACCCGCAAAGCCATCCGGACGGACCTGCGAAGGTGGCTGATAGATACTCAGCACCACACCACCATCCTTAACAGCCCACCATGCATCCCCAAGAGACTTCCCCCAACACAATCAACAACAACATCCACCTTATTAGAAGGCGACTGCATAGCCCACTCCTTCAAATCCACAACCCGATAATCAAGCACCTCCTTCGCACCAAGCGACTTCACAAGCTCCACATTCCGAGAGCCACACGTCGCAACGACCTCTGCACCAAGCAAAGTCGCCAACTGCACAAGCCAAACCCCCACACCACCCGAGGCAGCAGTAATAAGGACTCTCTTTCCAGCCCAAGCATCCTTAGCAACCTCCAGATCCACTCCCTCATTTCCTTGCGTCCCAAGAGCATGAACAAAAAGAACCTGCCAAGCCGTCTGCGCAGAGACAGGAATCGCAGCAGCCTGGACCCAACTTAGACCCTTCGGCTTGTGCGCCAACTCATCCGTCACAGCGATGGAATACTCGCGCGCATTTCCTGGTCGGATATAGTTTGTGCGCGAGTATACTTCATCGCCGGGTTGGAAGGGCGAATCCTGTGGTGCTGCGATGACGATTCCCGCCATGTCCGGGCATGGGATTAGAGTGCGCTCGGTTGGTGGGGGGAAGTTCTTTGGCCAGAGGAGTTCCCCGGCGCAGGGACTGCAGGCTTTTATTTGGATTAGATGTTCTTCTTGTGCGTGGTTTGGAGTTGGGAGGGGGGTGGTTGTTAAGGTGAGGGTTTTGGAGGCGGCGGTTTGTTGGATGATGCTGTGCATTTTGGAGGGGAGGGGAGTTGACATATTTAAAATTTGTAGATATAGATATATTGTTATTTGCAATGAGGGATGGGTTAGCATTGTCTTGTTGGGTTAGGTTAGTTATATAGTTCGAGGTATCAAGACGTCATCCCCCGTGGCCGGGTTCCGGCATAGCCTATTTGATAGCCTATTTGATAGCCTATTGTCCTCGTACACGGAGTACTCGTGGACTTGGGGGATGTACCTAGTGATTGTATATTCGTTTAAATCATAGCTAGCCTAAGTGTGCAAGCGCCTTCGTATTTCTCGTGTTGGAAATCCAACGAATCATAAATCCATGCCCCAGAAGGTCATGTCATCTCGAGATCGACAAGTTTATAAAATGGAAGAGACAAGCTCAAGCTGGGAACCTTATAAAGCGATCCATGGATCCATTGCATATGTAATATGTAATTATTAATCAGACTTGTGAAAAAAAACAAGTCCCAATCAATAAGGTTTGATGGTCACGAGAATATCCCTGTTCAAGGGAATGGAGTGGAATTTAGCCAGACGAAGTGCAATTCGTGCAGAATTTCCGTGCATATTATACTTTCTGTAGACACTTCCTATTAGTCGAAACTCGTACTTTTGCGAATTCACATGCAGCTACTCAAACCACAGCCAATCACAGAGCTCAACTTGTTGGGAACAAGTTTCCACCCCACAGTTCCACAATATCAAAGCCCACGTCTTTAAGCCTATAACGGACAAAGATTACGATGTAGTTCCTGTTGTAGCCTTTGAGATGAGAGCGGGGTCGCGGTCCGATGCCCTTTCATCCAATCCAATCCCCAACAGGTTCGCCGAACATCCTGGTTTCGATTCTTCACTCAAGTTTGATCTTCCTCTTTGTTTTTTACTGGGAATCTCCGATCGGTTTCTACAATGGATAAAAAGATACATACTGAACCCGAGGATGATATCACCGTGGTATGTTGGCCCAATTCTTGTTTATCTATTTTTCCTAACCAATGTCAGGATCCCACAATGCATGTCACGACCGTCTATGGCGATGACTGGCAATCGTAAATATTATCTTTGTCTATATGAAAAACAACCCCCCCCATCTCACAGTCTCAGGGAAACCACTTCGATCGGCTCCTCGCTGTACCGGGGGCTAGAGGAGAATGGCCGACGATACCAAACATTGAGCCAGAAAGAATACCTGTACGTCATGAGTTGCCGAATCAAAGTATTATCTACTTATCTCCTATTAGGATTCCATCGGATGAGAAGCAGTTCGAAACATACGAAGCTGGGTATGCGCAATTCTCTTATATATGATCATAATCTCTTTCGGACGATAACTAACAACATTGCAGCCACTTGGTAGCCCTCGTCATGGACTCAGACTCCGACAATCCCCTTTTCCGCGCCCCTGTTAAAGATCCCAAACATATCCTCGACCTTGGAACAGGTCTGGGTAACTGGGCTATGTATGTGGAAAGAAAAGAAAAGAAAAACACCTTTCATATTTTCATAAAGAACCAACACTGACCCTCTTCTAGTGATGTAGCCGACATGTTCCCAACAGGTAAGTCCAAAATCCCAATTCAATTAACCTATAGTATCGACATATTAACAAAAAGAAATACAGCCACCGTCCGCGGAGTCGACCTCTTCCCACCCCCAGTAACATGGATGCCCCCAAATTGCATCCTGGAAGTCGACAACATCGCCGAAGAATGGACCTGGAACGAACCCCAAGACCTAATCCACATGCGCATCATGATCGGAGCCTTCGACGACGCAGAATGGACACGCGTCTACCAGCAATGCTACGAGTAAGCCACCGCCATCCCCCTCTCTACCCCTCCGCCCTCCATTTCCCCGTCTAACAAAACCCCACAACAGCAACATCCGCCCAGGCGGCTGGATCGAACAACTAGAAGCAAGCCCCTACATCGAATGCGACGACGACAGCCTACCAGCAGACAACATCCTGCGCAGCTGGGGCCCGGCGCTATCAGCCTGCGGCAAACGTGCAGGACGACCCCTAGAAACAATCGATATGATGCAAGACGCCTTCCGCAAGGCTGGGTTTGTGGATGTCTGTGAGAAAGAATACAAATGGCCCATTGGGCCCTGGGCCCGTGATCAGAAATATAAAGAGACCGGTACTGTTAATTACCAGCATTGGATGTCTGGTATGGAGGGGTGGGCTATGTGGTTGCTTTGTAAATTCGGGGCGCCGGAGCCTTGGTCGCAGGAGGAGGTTATTGTTTATGTTGCTAAGCTCAGGGCGGAGCTTAAGAATCCCAGGTATCATATTTATGAGCGCGCGTATGTATTTTTCTTTTCTCTTCTTTGGGAGGTTTGTGGTGTGGGTTTGGCTGACTTTTATGCAGACGACGCGTATGGGCGAGGAAGCCTTTTCCTGAGGAAATTGCAGAGAGGGAGAGGGTTGAGGCTAATGAGAGCAATGCTGTTAAGATTGAGGAGTGAATCTTGGATAGGTGGTATAGGTTTTGTTTGGTGAGGAATATGAAATAGGGTTGCAGGTGGCAGGTCTGATAATGCAACAGCCAGCCTTGGACTGGCCCCTATTTGTAGCTGGTGTTATGACTTCCTACCAATGCATTCAATCTTTTGCTTGTCATATCAGCCTTGTATGTACCTCCGAGCTGTGTGAACACACATGTTATGAGAAAGAGGGACACTGCCCTTCATATGGTACAAGGTATAACACTGGATCATAGAGGGATAAGACTCGCAAGTATGTATTTACCTGGAAGGTATATGGAAACGACGGTGCACACTCGCTCTCCCATAGATAAAGTCATGCTGCTAAGGCGTTCGCAGTAAAAAGCTAACGGATATATGTGTGGTGACAATGTGCGAGGTATCATAGAGGCCAAAAAAAAGAGAGAACCAAAAGAAAAAGGTAAAAGCTGTGCGCTTGCAAAAGTAGACAAAACCACAACCAAAAGTCGAATATAACCACAAAGAAAAGAGTCCAAATGCTGGACGATAAAAAAGAGAGGTGCTATTGGCGATCACCAATTGATCCCTGCATGACGCTAACGTTCCTGCTCAGTGGGCTGGAAGCGCACTCGATTGTTCCCATTCGAGTCATTCGTAGCATAGTCGTCAGCAAAAGGATTCCGCACCTGGAAATCCTCAGAGTTATATTCATATCGGCCGGTGGTCGCGGATCCCGAGACAGGATGGGAAGCAAGTGGACGACCACCAGTCATAGTCGGAGAAGGCAGTTGTGTCGCAACGGGTGCCGCGACAGGTGCAGCAGCTTCAGGACTCCATGTTTCAGTGCGAGGTGGCGCTGAGGGGGGAGGAGAGAAATTCGAAGCGGCCGGCGCAACAACCTGCGAGGTCGGCGAGGGACTATTCAGATTAGACGATGTCGGCGATGAAGATCCTCTGATCTTGCGCGCCTTCAACATGGCACGCTGTTGTTGTGACAGCGCGACGGAGATCTCGTCGTTCGTCTCAATAAGCGTCAATAGGGTATCCTCGTCCGGAGCCGGGTTGGTCGTTTGGATATATCCTTGAATCAAACGCGAAGCGGTCCCGCAGCGGTCCACGAACTCCTTGATGAGATCGTTGCCTTCCAGCTCTACCGGCGGGGTGGACTGGACGAACTGCGTTAGCAGCTTTGCCGAATTGCGCGCTTCCTCGATGCGGGCTGCCAGTTCCACCGGGCTGGGGAGGGTATTTCTCGACGCGCGGGGCTGTGTATATGGCTGCTGCTGGTGACCGGGAGGCCTGGCGGGGACTTGTGGCGGTATGATGGAATTCATTGGGAAACGGTCGATCTGACTAGGTTAGAGTTTTGAACAGCGCACGCAGAGAGACTACGATGTGCTCACCAAACCGTGCGAAGCTTTCGTCTTTTCCTTCGCCCACATCTGCAGCAGCAGTTTGAGATCGTCGTCCCATGCGCGCTGTTGCTCGAGGGTATCCAGATACTGGCGGAGAGAGCTCTGCACGTGCCAGTCACGTCCTGTGCGGAGTAGCTCTTTGACGGTCGTCACGAATTTGGCATCGAAGTTGCGGGTGAAGGTGTGGCCTGGATTATCAACCAGGATGCGCATGAGCATAATCGCATTGTACTGGGTGTGGTTTGTGTTGCCGGCTGGATCGGAGAGATACTTGCGAATGCGCAAAGCTGCTTCCTTTGCGGCATTGGGGCTTGACTCGGCGGCTTCGACAATTTTGGGGAGGTGGACGAATTCGGTTCCTTGCTGGAGTGCAAAGGCGATTGTCAGTCTTGGAAAGGGGTTGTTGGTGTCATCTCCGAGGCACATACCGCGTCGCGCGAAGAGCCATTCTCATTCTCGTTTGGACGCGCTTCGCAGAAGGCAGTCTGGAGGTGTCAGTATGTCTTATTCGATCGATCCAGAATCAGCACAAACCAGTTCTTTCAGGACAATGGCTTCTGGTGAGTCTTCACGAGGTTCGACACTGTCACTGGAGCCTATGTTCAGGTACAAGTCAGCGAATTTGCGGGGAGACGTGGAGACGGTGAGACACTCACTTGAGCGCCTGCTCAGTGATCCCAGGAAGCGCTTCATGGTGATCGCACAGTCTCTGGTTTTTCAGGGTAAATTCTGAAAAGGAAAAAAAAGGTTCAGATTGTCAAAGAATGATACTAGCCGGGGGCCAACTGCCGGCGTCGAACTAGTCTGCAGGGAACTAGCAATAGATGCCCTAAGAAATCAAGAAAATAGGAGAGAAGTATATGTATATATATAATAATATATAATTTCAATATCGGTCAAAGCCACATTTCCACGCACGCATCCAAGTCTTCTGCATTGCCAAGATGAAGACCATCCAGGCTCCAGGCAATTAGTCCAATTAGTCTCGGAGGATGTTTTTTAATTCCTGACTCAGCCACGTGTGAAATGGTAGACAGTACATAATTTCAATACACATCGACACTATATTTAGAAAGTACCCAGTACTTGACACTACGTACTCCCATATCGAACGCCACACCCCCTCTACCCCTCTACTGTGCTTCAACAGCATCAGCCATTTCCCCCAAGGTCTCAAACCGCCAATCAAAAATGGGATCCTCTGTATTCCCCGTGAAAGCCCCAGGTCTTTCGATCCAAACAGACTTAATACCAACTTTCCTAGCAGGTTGATGATCATGAAACTGGCTCTGCGCTGTCTGCAGCACCTGTCCAGACCCCACCCCAAATTCACGCTGCACAGCACTCAACATGTACTCAAAGTTCCGTGGATCGGGCTTATAACTGCCAATATCCTGCGCGGTAAGAATCATATCAAAAGATACGCCCTGCAAGCTACCGGAATTGGACTTGGCGAATGAAGCCCGGTCCACGTTTGACAGCACCACTAGCTTGTAGTGCTTTGATAGTCGACGCAGGGCGTCGACTGTGTCTGGAAAGGCTGGCCATGTTCCGACGGAGTTGCCAAATTCACGGCTTTCTTCCTCCGTTGGTGGGTTGAGGCCTAGGCGCGCGGCGAGAGTGGGGTGGATTGCCGATAGGAGGTCTGAGTATGGGAGGTCCGGGGTTGCGGTTTGTTGGGTACTTTCGAGGTCATGGTAGGTTGTTAATAGGTGTTCACGGGTAAATTGGGTGGTGCTTTTTGAGAGGATTGGTTCTAGTGCAGTGATGATGCCGCTTTCCCAGTCTATTAGGGTACCGTAGACATCAAAGCAGAGGAGGCGGTAGTCTGAGAGGTCGGTCATTTTGGTTTGTTCCGGTGAATATATATATATATATATATTGAGGGTATAGGTTGAGATGATGAGTGAATCTTAGAAGTATATTCCCTTCTGGACTACTTATAACCCCGCATGTAGATCCCTGCTTATATATAGATGGATGTTACCCTTGGCATATTCCTAGATAAGGATGTCGGGGACCAGAAGTGGTATAGGTAGGTTTCCCTATGATTCCATCTATGCCAATAATGCCTCATATAGAGGGCATATGGAGGTTACCTCGTATTTCAAGGCATCGACCATTAATTATTGCTACATCCAGTCATCGCTACAATCAATCGGATGCATATAAAACAGAAAAAATGAGATCATATTATATGACCGAAAGATCGGGACCTCGACAGAGGTGTGCAGCTAGACAAGACAGAAACGGAGAAATACTCTCTATCAAAAGAGAAAACACTCGATAGAGTCACGGAGAAAGAACCACGTTTGTATCATGATTGGATCGGGAAGTACAGAATCCTATTTCCATCACCCTGGGCCATATCGTTTAAACTTTTTATTGGGTTCTCCTCCGAGTGTTGGCGCCATGACCTTAAAATCTTGTATGATCCGGTATCGATTCCGTTCCAACATACACAGCTGATGCACAGAACTCCGATCCTTCCCGTCCACCGCAAAAATCTTTTCACATCACGTCCCCTCACACCTTCTTATGGCAATCCGTTTATGCCTCAATGAGAGCACGGCGGATCTGGGTACCACGCTGGCGGGAAGAGAGACGGACCTTCTTGTCCTCGGTGGCCTTCTTGACCTCCTCGGCAGCCTCGGTGAGGATGAGCTCGATGTGGCAGGGGTTGGTCATGTAGGGGTTGATCTGGAAAGCAAAGTCAGCATTTCGGATACAGAATCCAACCGTGAACCTTGGGATTATAAAAAACGTACACGACCGTGAGCACGGTAAGTGCGGCGGCGACCCTTGGGGGCCTGGTTGACCTGGATGCGCTTGATGATCAAGGCGCTGGTGTCGAGACCCTTGCCATCGGCGTTGGCCTCAGCGTTCTTGAGCAGATCAATGATGTGCTCAGCGGACTTGACGGGCCAGCGGGCCTTGGAGACACCGAACTGCTTGCCTGTGAACGAAAAAAATTGTCAGTCGATGTTCGACTCCATTCACAAATTTTCTTTCCTGAATTGTAGATCCACAGCATCGCCAATAAGCCACGAAATCCATCCATTTGTTCCATTCAAGTTTTCCTCGTTATTTTCATTGCATATCCCAGTGGCTGTCGTATATTTGGCGATGCTGTTCGTCTTTCCACACAATCCATTCCTCCGATTCATCCGGAATTTTCTTCAAAATATAAAAAAAAGGGCGACTCACCCTGGGCAGTGCGACCGGTGGAGCCAGCGTAGCGGCGCATGGGAACGGCCATGGTCTTGTTGGTAACGTTCTCGAGGAAAGTGAGGGCCTTGGACAGCTTCATTCCGTTGACGGCCTGGGCGGTCTCACGGGTGTTCTTGAAGCTGACACGGAGGTAAGAGCCGCGCGCGCGGGCGCTCTTGGCCTCCGAGATCTCCTGGGCGGCGTAACGGACCTGTGTAAAGCATCGCTCGTTAGCAATGGGATCGTCGTTGGATGTTGGTGATGTTGGCTGCGAAAGTCGACCCGGCGATCGGACATTGAATGTGCATCACACGGGTGGCATTTTGTAGAGAATGGGATTCGGAATAGTCATTATCGATGACAGGGACATGCAGCACTCACCATCTTGAAGGAGTTGGCGAGGGGGGTGTGATGGTCCTCGGTGATGAGTTGTTGTCGCTTTTCGTCGTCGTCCGGCTCTCGCTTGAGCCACTAGATTTGGTGCGGTTTTTTTCGCTCTTGGCGCTCTGGCCCTAAGCGAGCCCTAACGCTAGCCGTTTTTGGTGGGTTCTGTCTTTGAGCTATGTCAGACCTTAGTCATTGGGTTTCTGCCCCACATCTCAGGTGTCAATCCCTTAATACAATTAATTTAAATCAACCAAGGTGAACACCTTGGCACCGCTTGAAAACTACTTTGTATAGTGGATATTTCATGATTGAACGGAACGAATTTTATTCTTCATAAATCCATATCTAAATTGTGTATATTTTGTCTATTTCTTCTGCTCGGGCACCTGTGTAATAAGCTCACCCTTCTCAACAGCCGACCGCAGGTTATCCAGCACCAGAATCTCCATCTCCTTCTGAGTCTCATAGGTGCCAGTGCCAATATGGGGGAGCAACATAACATTAGGGTTGCTAACAAGGCCGGGCTCGATTTGGGGCTCGCACTCGTACACATCCAGACCAGCAGAGCGCACCTATAGACATTCACCAGTCAGCCGGGATTGTCCACATATCCGTCATGGAAGGCAGGTTTTAAAGCATTACATACCTTGCCAGAGTCAAGCGCCGCAACCAACGCCTTCTCATCAATCAGCGCACCACGCGCCGTGTTGACAATCACGATACCATCCTTCATCTTAGTGAACTCGGTCGCACCAATGATGTGGCGTGTAGATGCGTTCAAGGCCAAGTTCAAGCTGAGCACGTCCGAACTGGCGAGCAACTCGTCGAATGAGACGTATGTCGCGCCGACTTCCAGATCGGCTGGTAGACGGGATCGGTTGTGGTACTGAATCTTCATTCCGAAGGCCTTGGCGCGGATTGCCATTTCCTGCTCATGGTTAGCTGGAGTCAAGTGGTGGACTACTGTCTGTGTTACGTACCCGTCCGATGCCTCCCATGCCGAGAATTCCGAGAACCTTGTTCTTGGGGTCGTGGCCCAGGGTGGTTCTGTACTCCTTTCCTCCTGCGGTGATTGGGCCTTGCCACTTTCCTGTCATTGGGGTTATGGTTAGTTATTGGTTACTCGGGGAGATCATTCTGCAATGGTTTAGAACCACTTACCTTCCCGGAGAGCAGTAATAGGGATGTGAGCCTGACGCAAAGCGCCGATCATCAGGAAAATGCCCACGTCGGCTGTCGCATTGTTGACAGCAACTGGGGTGCTGGACACAGCGATGTTCTTCTTCGTGCAGGCGGCAACATCGATGTTGTCGTATCCCGCGCCATTGTGGCAGATGTACTTGAGAGATTTAGGCAGGACTTCGAGCATCTCTGCATCGAACGGACCGGTGTACTATGCGCTGTCAGTAGGGTAACTCAAAATGAAGCAGTCGCGCCGATGTTTACCTTGGTGGAGTTGTTGGAACGGTAGAGAGCGACTACATCGTCGTACTTGCCAGCCTTGCAGTTCTCAATGAACTCTTCTCTGGTTCCGCTGGGGAATTCCTGATTTTGTCTGCTTTAGCGGGATTCGATCGCGGCGCAATAGGAATCGCTTACCTTCAAGGTCAACAGAGATGAGATGCTCTCCCACTCCTTGCGCGCGTGCGTGATTTCTCCAATGAGGAGAGCTGATTGTGTTGCCATTTTGTTTCTGCAAATGTTAGATGCGCCAAATGATGTCAGCGGGGTTGCTCACGTTTGTAGAGTTCTATAGTTCTATGGTTCTATAGGGGTATATCAAGAGGGTAAGAGGATTGAAGGAAGCGAACAATTCAGAGATTAGCAAGTTTGAGAATGAAAAGAAAAGAGAAATTCCAAGAGTCCAGGAAATTCTTTGAAAAGATTCTTGGAGATCCCCGCTATCGTGGAACCCCCATGTCGTGACGGGGGCTCCTCCGACGGTGTCTTAGATATAGATATAGCCCTGGACATTGTATAGATCGTGTACTTGTACATCCATCCCCATATCTCTATTAATTCATTTCTATACATATCTCTACTAGTATCTACATTTTATGAACTTAACTTAGTACTTCTTTACACTTCTGTACTTCTTGATCTTCAAAATGATGCAAATGCAAGAATAATCAACCCCCACGTCGGGTATTGAAATCCCCCATTTTGGTCAAATCCCGACAGCGGAGCACCTCCGGGCCCGGAGTCTTCCCCCACGAGGGCCGAGTGGGGTCTTTTGGGTCCTTTGGGTCTTTTGAGGGGGAAATCAACGGGCCGACTTGGAATGCCGTCAGAGGTCGGGTTTCGCTTTTTACTTCTTTTACTTGACTTCAATCTTTCTTCTATTTTTCTCTGAAACTACTTACCTACTACTCTCCATACTACATACATCATGGCAAACACAACCACCAACGCGCTCGTCCTCCACGGCGCCAAAGACCTCCGCCTGGTAAGTAAACACTAGATACAAACCTAAAACACTAGCAAACTAACCGAACCCAGGAACAACGCAACATCACACCCCCTCATCAACAGAAGTCCAAGTCGCCATCCGCGCAACCGGAATCTGCGGCTCAGACCTGCACTACTACAGCCACGGCCGAAATGGCGACTTCGTCGTACGAGCCCCAATGTGTCTAGGCCACGAATCCGCCGGCACAGTAACAGCTATCGGCGATGCCGTAACAACCCTAAAAGTCGGCGACCGCGTGGCACTGGAAGTCGGTCTCCCATGTCGCACCTGCGCACTCTGCAAACAAGGCCGCTACAACATCTGCAAAGCGATGCAATTCCGCAGCTCGGCCAAGGCCTTCCCTCACCTCGACGGCACGCTGATGGAGCGCACAAACCACCCAGCGGATATGTGCCACTTGCTTCCGGATAGTGTGTCCGATGCGGGCGGTGCGCTTGTCGAGCCGCTTGCTGTTACGTTGCATGCTGTGCGTCGCTCACACCCGCCTAGTAAGGAGGAGGTTTCTCAGAACCGGGAGGCTGGGGAGGAGACTGCGGCGCTGGTTTTCGGTGCCGGTGCTATTGGACTCTTGCTTGCTGGCGCGCTTGCTGCTAGTCAGAATTTCTCGGCGATTGTTGTTGCCGATATTGATGCGCGGAGACTTAAGATCGCTGAGGATATGGGACTTGGGCTTAAGACTGCTCTTATTCCTAGGGCGGAGACGCCGCCTCCGGCGAAGGATGCGCCGCATGCTGAGCAGACGGCTTATGCGTTGGAGAATGCGCAGAAGGTTGCGGCGAAGTTGATTGAGGCGGTTGGGGCCAAGGATGGACTTGTTGTTCATGGCTTCACTCGTGTTTATGATTGTACTGGTGTGCCCGCTTGTGTTCAGGCCGGTATCTATGCTAGTGCGCCTGGTGGTGTGCTGGTGCAGATTGGAATGGGTAATCCTATTCAGACTTTGCCTGTTGGTGCAGCGGCGCTGCGTGAGGTGGATATCATCGGTGTCTTCCGTTATGATGGGTCTGCTTATCCTGCTGCCATTGCGCTGTTGGCCAGTGGGAAGGTGAAGAGTGTTGAGGAGAAGGTTGTTACTCACAGGCTCAAGTTGGAGGAGGGAGAGCGGGCGTTTACACTTGCTGGCAAGGGAGTTGATGAGGAGGGAAACCCTGTTGTGAAGGTGATTATTGAGAGCCGCCGGGGTTCCAATGGCTCTCTGTAAATGTGGGGATGGTGACGACGGTGATGATGATGAACTGTGTTTGAAAATACCCGATTGTGAAATTAGAGCAAAAGGATGGGTACAGATGTATATATGTGGGGTATGAGGATTTATGAACTACAAAATTGAATTTACAAAATTGAATCAAGATATTGAAAACAGTGATAATATGTAGGGCACGAAAGGCCAAGGATATATATTTTCCTTTCTTATACTGTTCTTCCTAATATTTTCTTCCTAATATTTGGCCGATTGCTTATTTCAACCCTCCAGCCAGCAAGAGGCTTTGACCCGTCATGTATCCTGTTTTCACAAGCATAGTCACAACATTGGCCGTTTCCTCAGGTGTCCCGAGGCGACCGAGTGGAATGCCAGCTGCCACGTCAGGGATAGCCGCAGCGCTAGGGATCATACCGGTGTCACCAATCATGGCAGGGGCCACATCGTTAACACTGATATTGAATTCAGCCAGCCGGGTAGAAAGATTTTTCATCATGCCTGTCAGACCACCTTTAGAGGCAGCGTAGTCTAAAAGAAAGTCAGCTTGATGTTTTCCAGAAATAAAACGAGTTACATACGACATCCATTGATTCCTCCGCCTTGCGCAGCAATCGAAGACATAAACACAATGCGCCCCCAATTCTGGTTCTTCATATGCTCGACCACCCCCTTGGTGAGAATAAACGAAGCGCGCAGGTTGACATGTAAGGTATAATCGAACTCTTCGAGAGAACAGTCCCAGATTTGCGGGATCCGCTTCCCGTGTCCGGCGTTTGAGATCAGGATATCAGGTCGGTGGCCGTGCTCGGTGTCGATTTGCTGGAACATCGTCTCAATATCGTCAGCAGAGCCAACGTCCACTTTATGGATTGAGATGCGCAGCTTGTTATCGGGGTATTTGCTTTGCAGATCGGTCACCAGCGCGTTCATTGCAGTCAGGTTGGTCGCGTATGTCAGGGCAAGATGAACTCCATGTTGGGCAAGCTGGTGTGCACAGGCAGATCCGATTCTACACAATAAATTGTCAGTTATTTATTCTCCGTGTTGGGGTAACATGAGCTGAGGAATGACTTACCCTCCCGATGCACCGGTAATTAGCGCAAGACGACCCTGGAGCTCGTTAAGTGACATGATGCGATAAAGTTGAGATGTGCTGTGTGTGATGATATGCAACGATAAAGTGCAGAAGTAAACTCCCAAATCTCCAAGTTTGATCTGGTAACGCCTCGGTTGCCCCTCGGGGCCATCTCCGATGGTGCCCCCGCAGTGCCCCCCCGCGTCATTTGCCGTCCGATCGGGGCGTGGGGGTACCACATATGGATCACATGCATCACGCGATAAGGAAAGCCATTCCCAATAATTTAAAAGAGAAGGCTGCTGCTCATATCCCCCATCCATGCAGATGGCTGCCAAGACTGCGAGCGTGGCTCTCCAGATTGGTACATATCGGATGCATTCTGGAACGCATCCAGTCCCAACAAGCCACCGGAAATTTGGTCTCCGGATACATAATCGCCCACAGCCTCCAAATCCAGCCATGAGAAGTCATTGGCAGGGCTGAAGTGCATGTACCCCGCGTCTGCGACCGGGTTCGGAAGGGCTGTTTGCAGTGAGAAGTCACTACTTTGCTGTGCCTCTTCGGATGGGTTCGTGGATTTGGGCTTCCACAGAAGCTCTAGAAGGCGAGCATAGCGCGCCCCGACATCGTCACTGCCGGCGCTTGCTTGCTTGAGGACTTCGGTGGTTCGGATGACTAGGCCTTGGACTTTTGCTTCTTCTGATGGGACCATCATTCCGAAGGAACGAGCCTATGGTATCGGTCAGATGATATGCAGAAGAGGAGAGGTCGAACAGGGATCTTACCTTGTAGAGGAAAACGGCGGAGTAGATACCATATCTAAATCGCATGAGCTGTTTGCGTCGACATAACACGCAATGAAAGGAAGACTTACAAGTAGAAGCGGAGAGGCATGAAATGAAGATGTTTCTCGGGATCTACCAAATCCACCAGGATTGTCAAGTATGACTTAGCCGCATCAACAGATTCATAAATAAACCGTGAATCTTGCATTGAAGCGACGTTCTTGAACGTCGATTTTAGGTGTTCTCGCTGGCCTTGTAGGTCGGTTCTCGGTTTCGCTAGTGACTGCGAGATCGCGGCTTGGAATGCGAAAGCAGTCGTATACAGACGTAAGTACTCGTATGACAACTGCAACATTGCTCGCATAGGTGGCGAGCCTATTAAAATGTTAAAACCAAGACACCCAGAAGCCCAAAGAATGGAGAAAAGCCCAACTTACAATCCAGTGACCCCCAAAGTGACTTCCACCGTAGAATCGCCAGACGGAAGTCATCCACATATTTTACATAGTCTCCCATCAGCATCATCTGGTTACTAGTCCGCATTCCTGAGTACAAAACCTCGTGAACATTTCCATAAAGCTGCGTAAGATCCAGCATAGCCTGAAAGATCTTCGCATAGTCCTCATCGCCCTCGCTAACCGGCTGCAGCGACGGAAAATCCTGACTGACAAGACCAGTCATGGGCCCGGGGCCACGGGACCAGAAAGCACGTCCAATACGCACAGAAATCAATCGGTCCGAGACATAGCAGCTCGCCCAGGCCAACCGTCGACGAGCCTCACCCTCTTGATCACCGTAAGGATCCCCACGGAAAGAAGTGCGATCCATGCCGATGAAATACCCCGAGCGCAGGGCAAGCCCGACATGCATCCATGCAGCGCGGTCTTCCTCTCCGCGTCCAACCCGCTCAATACGTGGGCGCAGTCCCTGCGGTTCCCACTCGGCAAGTAACAGAAGCGCTTCGACCGCTTCAACATCACACTCCGCACCCGCAGCGACGCCGGAAATCAGCTCGTGCATGTACTTGGAGCAGTACTCGTGGATCTCGGGCTGGTCGACCAAGTCCTTGGAGGCGATGGTGAGGACTGCGGTGAGCAGGTGTTTTTCATTGGCCGCGAAGGCATCTAAGGCGGTGCGCGTAAAATATTTCCGCGGCACGAGGGGAAGATACGGGTGGAAGTTCTCCGCGTAGCGGGAGATGAGTTGCCACACCGTTTCTGGGTCTAGGGCGCATGTCTGGACGAGTCTGTAGCCCCTGATTCCCGTGGCTGGCTTGTTAAATTCTGAAACCACGCCGTTACGTAGATTGTTGTATGTTGGGAACACTGTTGGCTCCGACCGAATATGGTCGTTGCGGACCTCGGGGGTTATCCCCGTGCCTTCTGTGGCGATGCCGGTCAAGCATTGCCACGCATCTGATGGATTGCGCGGGACTGATGATATTGAGGTATCATCTTCCTCGACGGATACTGAGGCTGGTCCTGGTGGGTTAGGTGGGTTAGGCGGCAAGAAGACCAACGGGCCAGGATAGGAGGCCGACTGCCCCCTACGGTTCTCCGAGTTGGTTGGGCTTGATATTTCTGAATCCTTGCCCGGCGACTGATTGGCTGGTGTAAAGTTTTTGATTTTGTTCTTTCGGATTCGACGACCTCCACGATTTGAGCCGCCTAATACGCATTCGCGATTTTCGCGTACGCAGCGCTGGCATGGTGGTTTGCCCGGGTTACCGTTCGAGTCTCTGCATGCGATCAGCGCGGAACCAGTATATTGCTGATCCGGGGGAAAACAGCAAGGGCCGAAGTGGCTGAAACGGGGAAGAATCGAGGGAAAAAATTATAGTCTTACAGGTCACATCGAGACTTGCGCTGCCTGCAATGCAAACAGGCTCGAGAAACGCGCTTGGCGATATCACGACGAGCAGCTTCTGATGATTCTTCGTCCATGGCTACAAGAACATTGAAGAGTATAAAATCAAAGTCGTGCCTCCCCACAGAGAAGTCCGCAGACCCTTACTCATCGAGTCCATGCTCGAGCTCTGGGCTCCCCAACGCGCCTCCAATGTGGGGGAAGGTGCACCCATGGAAACCTTGTGTCAATTTAATATTCACGGCAGTTGGCTTTTTACTATATACATATATTAATACATATATAAATATATGGAATCTTCCTTTTAGAATATAATATTAGAAATGTCTCATCCCTTCCTACGCTATTTAATATAACCATTCGGTCATATTCTAAGAGAATCGTAGGGAAAATCACTACCGTGTCAATTGCCGACGGCTATTGACTTCGGCTATAGGTATTGCCCGGAGTAACCCCGCGTTCCTTGGGGGTCTTGATTGGTTCTTATTTGGAGCTCCTCCCGGTTGCTTTTGATTCATTTTTAGTTCGAAAGTCCTTGTACATCTTGATCTTCCTCTTCATCTTCATATTCATATTCACACAATGGCAGATGTAATGTCCCTCTTCTCCCTAAGCGGGAAAACCGCCCTCGTCACCGGTGGAACACGAGGTATTGGCCAAGCTATGGCTTTTGCCTTGGCTGAGGCCGGCGCCGATATTATCTTGATTCAGGTGTGTCATGTGCATGGAAAGAAGGGGGAGAGCATCTATTAACATCGGAACAGAGAGACACCACCAACACATCTACCAAGGACGAGATCATTAATCGCCTGGGACGTAAAGCATGGATCCATGTCGCCGAGCTTGGGGATCGCCAAGCCGTCAAAGGCATCATGCCCGCATTGATCAGCCAAGGGCTTAAGCCGGAGATTCTGGTGAACTGCGCAGGGATCCAGCGGCGACACCCGGCCGAAAAATTCCCCGATGAGGACTGGGATGAGGTGAGTCGAGACCCCCCGATATAAGCCCGCAATATAAATCCGCCCCTTGAAACACCATGTCTTATTCGTCGAATGATTTTTAGGTCTTGGAAGTCAATCTATCCTCCGTCTTTATCATGTGCCGAGAATTCGCCGCATATCTACTGGCGCGCGATGCCTCGGAATTCCCACAAGGTCGCCGTGGCTCTATCATTAATGTGGCATCTCTGCTCACCTTCCAAGGTGGAATTACGGTCCCCGCTTATGCGGCCTCCAAGGGTGGCATTGGGCAGTTGACCAAAGCGCTCTCCAATGACTGGCTCGCCAAGGGAATCAATGTCAACGCTATTGCTCCTGGTTATATTGCGACCGATATGAACACAGCCCTTATCGCCGATGCTGACCGTAACGCCGGTATCATGGCACGCATCCCTGCTGGCCGATGGGGAAAGCCCGAAGATTTCAAGGGTGCCGTGGTGTATTTGGCTAGTCAGGCTAGCAGCTATGTATCTGGCGAGATCCTCACAGTTGATGGTGGATGGATGGGTCGGTAAATGTTATGAAATGTATATAACGTATATTATTTGGAATGAATTGAACATATGAATCTTTTACTTTTTTGGTTTCTTATCAAGTTATTGTGAAGTTATTGTCTGATGTGTGTACTTGGTGTACTTGATGTATACTTTTATACGGAGTAGTTGAGAAGTGGTCAGTGCGCCTGACTGTCCAGGGCTGAGATGAAACTCCGACAAAGCCACTGTCTTACAATAAAACACCGGCTTGACGAACTACACATGTTTAGGGCTTATCACCGGGTGTTCACCGGTGGATTTAGACCTCTACATAATTAATAATGTCTCAGAGTTCACAGGCCCTTATCCAAAGGCGTCACGCCCAGACTGGCGCCCAGAGTCGAGCCTGGATTGGCAAAGATCATCAGCAAATCATCAGCAACAACACACAGTCGAAAGGGGGCCACTAGTCTTGTTGGAAACACTGGCGTCTTTAGTGTCACCAAGGGAGTTATCCCGATAGGTTTGTCGTTCATTTAAACGCCGCGAACCCTTGCTAATCAGACCATACAGGGGCTGTAGGCAGAATACACATGTCGATGCTTTCTTTTTTTCCGTCAAAACTCCTTCAGAGTCCCTCATCAGGGCCGATCTTTTCTTTCTTTTCCATTTCTTCCATTTCTTCCATTTTTTCCATTCTCTTGGCTTTGTAGACAGTCGACTGGTCTCGATTGTTAAATTACACACTCTTTATTCCTTTATTTTTTTTATCAAACTTGCATTTACTTTGACTCTATATCTTCCAGCCTGGACAACCTCTACATTGTCCGATTTCATTCTTTAAAAGATAAAAAAAAACGTGCCCCCCTTGCTGACATTCCAGACGCTTGTTGAGAGTGAGTCTCTACCAAAAATCCGATTCTTGGTGACGTGCTAATTTCTCTCGAATTCCAAAGTTCTGGGTTATTTTGGGTCGCTTTGTTGACTTCAACCTAGACATTCACATTGAAACAATCCGCATTATTCGCATTGTTCATTGTCAGCTTCAAACCGAATCAGCCACAATGTTCTCATTATAAGACATTGTCTTTGTGTGATACAATCAAAGAAGGTCGCTATCTATATCGACTCACTTTCGCCAACCCTGTTTATAACCCATCTCATCTGATCTATCCACCGTCTTCGACTTCGATTCCCCGCAAACGCCCATATCCAGTCGACTCGCAAATCGTCACGTTTTTTTATCTTAGCCGTTGAGCAGCTTGAAACACATTTCAGATTACCATCTCAACTAAGGGGCTGTGCAAACGTCGAAAGCACAGGCTTGTATGCTTATTGCCCCAACTGCAACATCTTTCTTTCTTTCTTCAATATCTGCACTCGTTCAATGGCAGCAACCCATCCGCATATCGCGGCACGAGGGTATGGCTCAAACGCCACATACATATATGAGTACTCAAGGGGGTTGGGTGGCGTGGACGTACCCCGCGATGTGATCTTCACTCGGGTCATCTACGTTTCCCTGAGCGTCGTGGCAGTTGCATTGTTCTGTGGCCGGGTTGCTCAGATCAGCCATGCCTATCTACGCCAAATCACCGCATCTAGCGCAGACAAGCGCCAGCAGGCCTTCTGGGCCGAGGAACAATCAGCGTGGTGGTCCAACATCAAGAAATACATCCTCTACGCCCCATTAGGAAGGAAGAGACACAACCGAGAATTACAGCTCTCTTCCGCTGTCAACGTCGGCACCTTACCCTCCCGACTACAGACAATCCTGGTTGCACTATACTTCGCCAGCCAAGTCGCATACTGCATCGTCCTGGACTATAGCGTCAACAACAAGGCAGCCTTGATGGCCGAGCTGCGTGGCCGATCCGGGACGCTGGCCGTCATCAACATGGTCCCGCTCTTCCTCCTCGCCGGCCGGAACAATCCCTTGATCACCATTCTCCACATCAGCTTCGACACATACAACCTCCTCCACCGCTGGCTAGGCCGCATCGTGGTCCTCGAGTCAGTTGCACACACCGCTGCATGGGCTGTGAACGCCGTTGACGAGGAAGACTTCTCCCGCATGCTCACCCGTGTGCGTGACACTCCCTTCTTCCTCTGGGGCCTGATAGGCACAGTCGCTATGGTCTTCCTCTGCCTACACTCCCCCTCACCCATCCGCCACGCCTTCTACGAGACCTTCCTACATCTGCACCAGCTCGCCGCAGTATTCGCCTTCCTCGGCGTATACCTGCATCTGCAGATCGACAATCTCCCGCAGCAAAGCTGGGCGATAGCGATCGCCTCTATCTGGATCGGCGACCGACTTGCCCGCCTCTTCCGCCTCATCCACCTGAACATCTCAGCCTCCGGCACAACAAAAATGGTCGTCGAGGCCCTGCCAGGCGAAGCCTGCCGCGTAACCTTCCACCTGCCAAAACTCGTCCACATCGAACCAGGCTGCCACGTCTTCGCCTACATCCCCAGCATCGCATGGTGGATGTCGCACCCATTCTCAATCGCCTGGGCGGAACCCAGCACCAGCAGCACAGCAGCGTTCATCCCCTCCCCTCCCCAACCACCAACCCTGGGCAAAGGGTACACCGACATCGAGAAACAATCACACCTGCCCGCCAAACCCACAAAAGCAGCAACTCAGGTCTCCCTCATCATCGGCGCCCAAAAGGGAATGACCCGTCGCCTGTACAACCTTGCCAATGCCTCCCCTTCCAAAACCCTCACATTATCAGGCTTCATCGAAGGTCCCTATGGCTCACACCCAACAAACCCCGCAAGCTACGGCACAACAGTCCTCTTCAGCGCAGGCGCAGGAATAACCCACCATCTACTATACACCCGCGCACTCGTGACAGCCGCCGCGCAGAACACCGCTGCAACGCGCAAAGTCTACCTGATCTGGTCTGTCAGATCGACAGACCACCTCACCTGGGTAAGTAGCTACATGGATCAGATCCTGCGACTGCCGAATCGACGGGATATCCTCGTTGTGAAGCTTTTCGTGTCGAAGCCGCGTCGGGCTGCGGATATCGTCAGTCCTTCTGCGACGGTGCTTATGCATTCCGGGAGGTGTAGACCTGATGTTGTTCTTGATGAGATTTTGCCCGGACGGACTGGGGCCACGCTGGTTAGTGTTTGTGGGCCTGGAGCTTTTGCCGATGAGGTTAGGTCTGCCGCTAGGGATAGGATTGGGAAGGGGGCTGTTATTGATTTTGCGGAGGAGGCTTTCACGTGGTGATGTGTCGTTTGTGGCCTTGTGACTTGTTTATATGCTTTTGAGCTATTTTCGCCCCATGGGGCTTTTTGTTGCCTCCCCCCTTTCTTGTTATTATATTGAATGCATCCTTTTTTTCGTGCTTTGCGATTGGCGGCTCGTGCATACAACGTTGTTTAATGTTTAACTGTATACACTATATCATAATCTTTAGACTTGGGCTGTATACATTTGAACATGATGTTTTAAGTTAATGTATGTATTATCTAGGGAATCCCTGTAAGACCATGTAATATGTAAATGTCGAGTGCCATGCAACCTACATGGTAGAAATTACTAGGTAAAGTCTTTATAACTGCCCAGGTGGGAAAATAGATGGACCGTCATGATAATGGAACCATACAACAGCGGATTTTGTCAATTTAGTTAGAGATTTATATATATATATGTGCCATTTTTTACCATACATTAGTATATACGTTAATTTCTGTCAGTAAACAATAGAATGTGCAACTGTGTAACAAGAGTAGAGGAATTAGATATGGCGGTCGAGTGCAGATGTTTTTGAGGGGGAAAACAATAGCCACCACAAGCCTGCTCGTAACAAAAAGGAAAAAGAAAAAGAAATAGAAAGAAAACCAGGATATCATAAACAAAAATCAAGCAGTCTTAGTCTTCTTGCTGCGCGTTCCCTTGGGCACCCGAGCAAGCCAGTAGATACCCACAGCAGCAGCGATGTTGAAGATGATGAACGCCCACATGATGCCGAAGTTACGCCACGCGTCGCTGTAGTAACTCAGCACACCCGCGAGGAAAGTATCAGTCTTATCAATACTGCAGAACGAGCAGTCGCTAGTGGCATTTCCATTCAGGAGGTAACCACCATAAGGCTGATAAATCTCAGTTCCGTTGGGGGTAAAGAGTCCATTGATGTAGGTATCCATGTACTCGAAACAGGTCTTTCCAGGAGTGGGATCGAAGTGGAGCATCTCGATTCCCTCGCAGTAGATGTTCGCGCCGGATGTGCCGGTCGACAGCATTGCAGAGACTAGGTAGGTGAATGGCGAGACGCGGTACATGAAGATCCAGAAGTGGGGCATTTTGTCTGGGGTGGCGAGGACACCACAGAAGACCAGACAGAGGGAGAAGAGCAGATTGGCGAGATTGCCTCCTGTTTCGGCGAGCTCGATGCCGGCAATCATCATATGCGCGAAGGTGCAGGTGAAGATCATGAAGGTTAGGATGAGGAGCCACATCAGGGCGCCGCGCTCGTGGAGGTCATCGGAACTGGCGTTGCGTTGGAGTCCGATGGGGTAGTACCAGCAGACGAAGATGAGGACGGACATAAGGGCATTCCATGGGAGTTCGACAATGATGTTTGCCGACATGAAGGCTTGCCAGGAGTATGATTTGGAGGGGCGCTCGCGAACTTCGTAGAGGGAGCGTTGGGTGACGAAGTGAGGCATGATTTGCTGTACCAAGTTACCGAAGACCGTCATCAACATGAAGACACTGAACATTTGGTTCTGAAGTCCTTGGATACTGTTCTGAGCGTGGAAGAAGGAGAAACCGACGTAGAGAGCCGTGAAGACGCAGAGCGCAATCTTGGAGTAGATGTAGACTGGGGTGCGCCAGTATTGACTGAATACGCGGACGAGACATTCATAGAGTTGGACAGTGAACGGTGCGGCGAATTCGTTGAAGCCGGTTGGGTCGTTGTCGGTTGTGGCAACGGGTTTCAGAGAGAGGTTATTCTTAAGCTCGGCAAGGTGGTTGTGGACTTCCTTGCGCTCAGGGCTGTCACGCCACACAGCAGGCCAGTCGATGTCACTATGGGTTCCGGGAGCAGCGCCAATGACCTCAAGCATCCACTCGGCAGGGTTGGCCTCGGGAGATAGTTTAGGAGCACCGTTTCGTTCAAAGTAGCTGGAAAGCGTAGAAGACTGCTCGCCGATATCTCCGAAATACACAGTCCTACCACCCTTGGCGAGGAACAGGAGACGATCGAACCGTTGGAAGAGCATAGCAGAGGGCTGGTGAATAGTGCAGAGAATAGCCTGGCCGTGTTTGGTCAAGGTATCAATAAGATCCAAGATAGACCAAGATGTTTGACTGTCAAGACCCGAAGTGGGCTCGTCCAGGAACAAAAGCAGCTGTGGCTTAGCAGCCAGTTCGACACCAATAGTAAGACGCTTACGCTGTTCAACGTTAAGACCTTCGCCGGGGACACCGACGATGGCATCCGCATAGTGTTCCATTTCAAGAAGTTTGATCACTTCCTCGACGTAGTCAAGTTTCTCCTGACGAGAAACGTGACGGGGCTGGCGAAGAATAGCACTGAAGCGGAGAGCCTCGCGGACCGTAGTAGTGTGGAGATGCAGATCCTGTTGTTGAACGTAGCCGGTCTTACGCTGGAAAGACTGATCGCGAGGACGACCATCAACCAGCATCTCACCGGACACAACACCCATTGTCACACGCGTGGCAAGGACATCCAGCAGAGTGGTCTTACCGGCTCCGGAAACACCCATAAGAGCGGTGCAGGTACCCGGCTTAACCCAGCCGTCGACGTGGTCGAGAATGCGACGTTCTTCCTTCTTGATGTTAATATCGTAACACACGTCTTGCCACTGGAAGATAGCGGTTTGTCTTTGAATTGCAGCAGAGTTTTGTTCGCCATCGGAGCTAGCGCCATCCTTCTTCTCAGCAGAAGACACGGCGTGTGTCTGCTCAACATCATCCTCGGACTTTCCGGAGTGCTTGGGGCCGTGGCCGCGACGGAAAAGAAGAACCTCGCCCTTGGACTTGGACTCGGAGATGTACTCGGTACCGATGAGGTAGGTGGCCATGAAGAAGACCATGAACCCAATCATGATTCCCAGGTTCCTCCATCTGTGGCTGTTGGAGTACTGGAAGCTTGCAGTATAGTAGGCCTCGCCGCTGACAACGTCCTGGCCGGCCACAGCTCCTTTTACCGAGCAGATCTTGTTAGACAGGCCGACATTCGCGTAGGATTCTCCCACCGGAATAAAAGATTCTGGTTTGCAGGGGAAGTCGCGACCGTGGAACTCGTTCACAATCAAGGTCTCGAAGCCATAGGCAATTGGGTCAATGTAGTTCATCCAGCGAGACCAGCCAAGCATGTTGCGGGTTGGGATAGTGAATCCAGTGTAGATAACCAGACCCAGGATCAGGATAGCGGCGGGCACCAGAGCCTGAGACAGAGTACGCGAGTAAGAAGCAATAGTACGGAACACCATGGACATGGTCATAGTAGTCACGAAAGAGAAGAGTAGGAAGGTGAAGAAGGCGCCGGCGGTTTGGCGAAGTCCAGTCATGAAGTAAAGCGTGATGTTGAAGGTGATAGCGTTGAGTATCTTATACGGCATATCACACAGCATCGACGAGATTGCTTCGGCAAACGGATGGTACATAGCGTACCGAGCTTGCTTCTCAACAATAGGACGTTGCGCGTAAAGAGTCAGAATCTCCAGAGCACTGGAGAAGGAGTTGAGTAGAACAGCAAAGAAGAGGAGGGCACCACGAGAGTAGAAACTAGACACGTCGCCGGGCAACTGGAAGAAAACCGAACCGATAATCAATGCCATAATCGTGTTTCCGATCAAGGCGGATATAGTTAAACTATAGTCACCCTTCAAACGCTGGAAACCACGTGTTACACAGATTTGGACCTGCTCGGTGACAGATAAGGTATAAGGAGACTTGACACGCTGACCCTGCGATTGCATAGCCTTGCGAGATTCGATGAACTTCTGGAGCGACTCGCCACCTATGGGGTATTGCTCGTCGAATTCGGCAATCTCTTTCTGAAGCTCTTTGTACGCAGCACTGTTTTTCCAGGCAGTAGCAAACTCGTCGGGGGTGCGGGGAACCATATTCTCAAAGCCAGGCTTAACAATTCGCTCAGCGGGGCTAGTAAGAGAGGTCAGGAAATCAGCGGTAGTCTGGCGATCAGGACATTGGAATCCCATATTTGTGAAGAATTCCTTAGCCTCGGTAGTGCGGCCGAAGTAAATTTGTCGGCCCTCGTATAGCACAGTCACCTTGTCGAAGACATCGTAGGCACTCTGGGATGCCTGGTAGATGGCGACCGCACAAGTGGTGCCTGAGTACTTAGACATCAGGTTCAATGTCTTACAGAACTCCAAGGCATTGGCACTGTCCAGACCACGGGTACTGTTATCCCAGCATTGGAGAGGGCTACCGCAGAGGGTGGCCTCGGCGATACTGACACGCTTCCGTTCACCACCGGAGACACCACGGATGAAATCGTTACCGACCTGGGTGTTGATAGTGTGCGAAAGACCAAGCATGGCCATCACGACGTCACGCATGTGCTCTGCGTACTGTTCCCGACTGACGCCCGGCAAACGGTTGCGCGGGGCACGAGCCAGAGCAGCAAATTTCAAAGTGTTTCCCACGGAAAGCTGAGGGAAATGCACGTCGGTTTCGGCAGTGTAGATGGCCTCGCCGCGGAACTGGTGACGCATCTGCTTATCGGAAATTCCTTGGTAGTTCAGCTGAGAGTTGGCATCCTTAAAGATACCGTTCATATCTCCTGCAATAGTCTTCAAGAAAGTCGAACAGCCAGATCCAGGACGGCCAAGGACGACCAGCATCTCGCCGCTCTTGACGACACCATCGAAATCGCGTAGAATCTGGATCTTCTGCTTGCCAGTGCCGGTCATCGAACGGAACAAGGCACCGATTTGCAGAACGGAGTTGGCAACATCCTTCTGGTAATCCGTGGGACTGCCGAATCCGTGCACGCTGAGGTTTTTGAATGACAGGCCAGCCTGACGCTTAGGGTATCGTTCTGGGTCGCGGGATTGGATAGCAAGCAGGTTCTTCATCCAATTCTTGGCCTTGAAGTTTTCACTGCTAGGATTGAGAGTTGAATCCTCGTGGGTTTCAATGAAAGGGTTCTCTGCATTTTGGGTTGAGATGGAGAAGCGCGTTGACTGGCGGGTGAGTTGCTGGGCCAAGCGAGTGACCTCGGCCTCGGTGTCCTCGTCATTGATTATGTCGCCCTTCTCGTCAGCGGTGTCATCGGTGCTCACGCTGGCGGTAGGGTCATGGCGGCGAGCTTCTAGATTGGCAGCATGGGCGTCCTGGTCTTGGTTACCGCCGATGCTGGGGTTCAATGTCCCTAGGAGCGACATGATGACCTTCCAACACGGTCACTGTCGAATTGATAGAGGATGGGACTGATTAAGTGGGGTAATGTCCCTAAAAAAGATGAATAGGGGATATGGCCATCAACGGGATGGATATAAAGGTTGTACGGAGTACCAAAATTAGGGTTCGAGTAACGAAATGGAGAAAAATTGAAGGCAATGAACGAAGAATTTGAATTAAGTACGAATATGAAAGAAAAGCAAAAGCAAAAAAGAAAACGAGTTCAAGAGAATCTGGAGATCGGGACCCGGAAAGGTTGTATCCTTTGCCCGGAAAGAAAATAAAAAAACGGGGACTCCCGCTGAAACAGACCCGGGGCGGAGCTAATGGGGTTCCGGTAGATTTCATGGCCAATTTCGTTTCGGATTTTTTAAAGCCTCTACCCTTGGGTGGCTTACTGCCAAGAAATAATACTGCCATATTAGGCCACCTATTTTTCCTTAAATCTGGTGTACAAAATACCTCGTACATGGAAAAGTAAGAGCGAACACGAACACGAATGCGATGTAGATGATTCTATACTACGTGTACCTGATACTTCAATGTGACAGCCAAGAAAGGGATAAGTGTCAGGTGTCAGATTAGATCGATGTATCTGCCATGTTATTGTACATGCCACACGTGTCCACGGGTACCCAGGTGGTTAAGTAAGGTTCCAGGCAAGTCAGCTCGGGATCACACTATCCGTTTCACATAGGGCTCGGATGCCCGGGCACGATGCATCCGAGCTGACTCAGCTATTCCTGGGGAACCGGACCAGGGCTCGATGGATCCACAGATCCATGGATCTTTGACGCTAAACCGCGACTTTCAGTATCTCCGCCTCCTCACCCCTGTACCTACAGCATATGTTGTACATACATATACCTAGGACCCCTCATAACCCCAAACTATCGTATGAGCGGACCAAATTCGGACCATTTCATCCGAGTTAAAGAGTCTCCCATATTGAAATTCCTTGGGAAATCTCACGAATGTGGCACGGTCAGATACGTGCACACAGACCCCCTTGTATGGGGCTGATATGTATGTAGCCCCATGGACTATTGGTTCTTCGGACTAGCCTAGCCAGAAAGCCGTCAGGCTGCAATGACTTTTTACGCCATACCAAATACGGAGTATGCTTGTTCGGGTAAGCAGACACTTTCAAAATCTGACGAGATATCTAAGTCGGTCACGCCGCAAGGGGGGGAAGTAAAATATCGAATCATATAATCTACATTGTACATTGGATATTGTAAAAGAGCAACAGAGCGGTGTGTCAGTCGTGGTCTTCCAAGGAACCCACAAAAGCAACATTTGAATCATAGAGATCAGTCATATTCAAGACATGTCAGTCACAGCCTCGTCATCATCTGCATCATCCGCATCATCTTCCTCATCGATCAGTTCCACCAACAGATTGCCGCCACGTCCAATATTCTCTTTGATTGACCCTCCCTCGTCAACGGCATACACCACCCGAGGCATCGGGGAGACCAGTCGAAATCCGTATTGGTGCACGAACCCCTCGGGTTCACTCACCACGGGATGCTCTGTATCCTTATCCTGTAAGGTCTCGTAGCACTCAACAACAGCGTAGATCTCTTCAATATCTGCATCGGGTGCAAACTTGCGCATGATACGCTCACCGGACGGGAGCCGCACGCTAATACGGACGGCATCCTTGACATCTGGCCCGGGCTCGGCGCTAAGCGATTGCCCGCGCCAAAGCTTCCACTGGGCGAGATTGCGGCGTCGCTGCTCCTCAGCCGCCTGTCGGCCAGCGGCTTCCTGTTCTTCACGTTGGCGTGCCATCTCCGCTTCCCGGCGCTGGCGCGCCCGTTCACGGTCGATCGCCAGCGACCGCTCGTAGGCTGAGTCTTGCTCTTCGCGAAGGCTGCGCGAGGCTTGCTGCTCAGCGCGTGAAGATCGGAGTCGGTCCAGAGGTTCACTGTTAGATGTTACGACTGTCCGGAGCTTGTTCACGACCTCGGATGGTGTAGTGAGACCTGCGATCCGTCCTACAACAGACATGGCGGTTGATGAAACATTCGGGGTATGGACAATGACCGCTGCAAAGGGGAATTTGGTGCATTTCAATGAGTTGGCGACTTGGTATGCTTCGGAATCTTGCACGTTACCGCCCCACACCAGGAGGTTGTTCTGGGGGTCGTTGATGAATTCCACAACCTCTGGTGCCAGCAGGGTATCACGGACCCAGCTGTTCGTATCGTCGTGTTCTGGAGATAAGAGAATGACCACAAGGTACTTCAAGTCACGGTGGGCTTTCTCCAGCGCCATGTTGTATCCGTTCTCCAGGAACGGAATCGGGTTAGATTCATATTCTTCTTCAAACTCGCGGATAAATCGAGCCGCAGTATCCTTAGGGCCGAGGGATCGACGCCCGGTGGTATTTCGGCGAGCGCCTTGCAGCGCAGGGTTTGCCGTCCTGTTAAACAAGCGTGGCAAGAAAGGGAAGAGGACACCAAAGAGGCGGAATGAACTGCAAAGGAGTCGATACACCAAATTAAATGGAGTGAGTAGTAGACTAAGGATGAATGGAGGCCGGTAGATTGGCTGGTCTCCTGGTTGTGTGTCAACTCGTGGAGCCAGATCTGTAGCTGTGGCACGGGTAACTTGCGACAGGTGTTCGGTTAAATCCTCAGTCATTAAATTCTGGGTTCGGCGGTTGGGTTGGGGTGGAGGTGGACGATCCATGGCAGCGCGAGCTTCTTCAAGGGGATCTGGGCCTTCGCCATCAAAAAATTTGGATATGGCAATCTATCATGCGGGGATCAGTTAGACTCTCGTACGCTTCGCCGGAAGTCGGGGAAGATAGACCAACCTGCAAATTCCATTGCGACCGGCGTAGTAGCGGAATTGCCTCTGAAGGTTCCTGGCTAGTAACAGCCATGTACATTTCTAGCGTAGACTTCTCGCTATCGGAAAGCTGGTCCAGGTCAACTTCCGGTTGTGACATCTTGTCATAGAAGGGCCGTAAGCCATAAACTCAGGGATTTTGGTAGTATCAAAAGACAGAGAAAAGAAGACCCATGAAGAGGAAGATCACTTGGGGGTGGTCATTGAGCACGTGCACACAAAGCCCACTATATAGATGGTAAGAGCGATGTGACGTCGAAGCTCTAAGTGGCCTCAAGACGAAGCTCTCATTGATGTTCTGACCGCCTGGTCCGTGCGTATCCCCCTTCACTTGAGTTCGTTTCTCGCCCCGCGTCTTCATCTCCATCGGTTCTGTCGCTCTTAATCATTCCTTGGGATGAGAGACGACTTTGGTCTTATCCTTATATCCCATTCATGCCTATTGTTATCGGTTGAGATACCGCCCGACGTCCGTGGGCTCTCCCGGAATTGACCCGCCGCCAATCGCATGGACTATTGGTGACTTGAATTTATATAGGATCAAAGCAGGGGAATGCGGTTTTCACCCAATAGCATCCTTTGTTCTCTACCGACTCCGGTTTCAATGGGGATCTTTTTGCGCTGATCCGCACCATCAAGTGGGTATCAGCCAGATATCATGGCGTCTGCCGGAAAGCCTCCATTGGAGGATGCTCGTCGGACGACAGGATCACCGAAAATGAAAAGCCGCGGTAAGTGTGATTCGAAATCAAAGGCTAGCATCTCACTTCCATTGCAGGTCTGAGATGGGCAAGCCAGAGATAGATGCCGAATTTGAGACGGACGGAGTTGCTGACAACAATGATTTTGCTTAATAGAGAATGCGAAAGACACATTGTGCCGCAACGTGACCATATATGGGCGATGCCGCTATGAAGACAAAGGTATTGGCAACCCTTGATCACGGCCAGCATGTATATTGAAGCTGATTTGAAACTCTTGCATCCAGGTTGTGCTTTCAATCATGACCCGTCGAAGCTCAATGCAAACCAGTCGGACAGGTGCGATGCGAGATCGGTCTTTTAGACCAAAAGCAGACGAGCTTTGCTAACAAGGACTATCTCGTTTGATAGCAAGAAGCGGTTCAATGTCGACTCACCTAGTTTCACCCCATCCCTACTGTCTGGAAACGGTGTATCAGCACCAAAAAAGTCCACCGCTATATCTCCGAAAGCTGCTAGTGCAGCTCCTTTCCAACCTCGAACAACATCATCACGTACGTGCTTTGTGGGAAGAGAGAGGAAGGCTACAAGCGCATCCACTGACGTTAGAAAAAGGTTCAAACACGAGTACGCCAACAACACGGTCAGAAGCAGTGCAAGATTGGGCGGTGGCCGATGTACAGGAATTTGTTCCTCAGGGCTTTGAGCACGTGGTCAGTCGTCCCTGCCCTCTTGGGTTACTATTCGATTTCCCTCACCCATAAATTGCTCCTTGTTTTCTTTCTTAACCATCCCGTTCTCTTTCTCTCTCTTCCCCCCTCTCCCTGCATCGCCGGTATTCTTATCATCATCTCTACTCTACCATCGCGATGGCGCCGGGGGGATTGTCTGCCATGGCAGCGGAATTTGATCCAGGGCGTTCTCAGACCTCCCCGTACTTCACTTCCCATCTGCCTCGACGCGACGTTCCTCCGCTTTTCAGCGCTGCTTTGCGCAACCATGCTAATACTCCCACCCAGGCACCTCTTCAGGGCAATGGAAACGGAGGAATCGCTCCCACGGGTGCATTCGATCCTTTTGTGACCACCCCGACTCCCATGACTCCCGGTGCCGTTGGCCCTGTTTCTGGCAACCCCTACTCCCATGACCCTACTGGTGCGATGGGAGGTGCTTTCTTTGCAAATCAAACTGGATTCCAGCAACCGGTACGTTGGTATCCAATGTATTGTTGTCTTTGTTTGAATGAGTCCTAACCGCCCAATAGATTCAGTACCATCTTTATGCCCCAATTGGCCCTCACAGCCAGAACACATTGGGATACCAGCGTAACGTGCATGATCTCTTTATCCCGAACGACTTGCGCGAAGAACTGCAGAAGAAATCTGCAGCTACTCTTCAAACCCTACCTAGTACGATGGATCGCAATTGACAATGATTTGTACTCATGCTGATGAACTCGAAGACACCCAGCTCCCTGCCCAGGTCGACTACTTCCATTCCCTTGTCCCTCTGGATCTCAGTCACCAGAAGAATGCTGCGATCTTTGGCTATCCGAGCTGGATCTACAAGGCCCAGTCTAGCAAAGATGGCACCTTTTATGCTCTTCGCAGACTTGAGGGTATGAAAACCTACCCATTTCCTTTTTTTTTTTTTTTTTTTGTAGCTTCCCACTAATCTTGATAGGTTTCCGCCTGACCAATGAGAAGGCTATCCGCTCTGTCCAAGCCTGGAAGCGTGTCTGCAACGCCAGTGTGGTGACCATTCACGATGCGTTCACTAGCCGCAGCTTCCAAGACAGTTCTCTGATCTTTGTGACCGACTACCACCCACTGTCCAAGACACTTGCAGACCAGCATCTAAACGCTGGAACCCGCTTCCCAGGCCGCCACACTAATTCTCATATTCCGGAGCAAGTTCTCTGGGGCTACATGACTCAGATCGCCAATGGACTCAAGGCAATTCATGCCAACGGTCTTGCTGCTCGAGTTCTCGAACCTAGCAAGGTTTTGCTTACCGCCAAGAGCCGTGTCCGCATCAATGCCTGCGCTATTCTTGATGTGGTGCAGTTCGATACCCAGCGGACTGTGGCCGACCTCCAGCGACAGGATCTAGTGAACTTTGGCCAAATGATTGTCAGCCTTGGCGCCAACACGGCCACTGCCACCCACAACCCCACCAAAGCCTTGGAACATTTCACTCGCGCCTACAGCCCTCAGTTGAAGAACTCTGTGTTCTGGCTGTTGAGTGGACTGCAAAAGGATCAAGAGCGAACCATCGACACTTTTATCACTGGCATCTCCTCCCAGCTGATGTCGACTTTTGATTCGGCACTCCACCTGGATGATCAGCTGAACTCTGATCTCAGCCGTGAGTTGGAGAATGGGCGAATTGTGCGCCTGATGAGCAAACTCGGGCTCATCAATGAACGTCCTGAATATGAACTTGACCAGCGCTGGTCTGAGAGCGGAGAACGCTACTTCCTGAAGCTTTTCCGTGATTACGTCTTCCACTCGGTGGATGGCCAAGGTGATGCGGTGGTTGATCTTGGCCATATCCTCACTTGTTTGAACAAGCTCGATGCGGGAACTGACGAGAAGATTCATTTGATCAGTCGTGACGAGCAGAGTTCCTTCATTGTCAGCTACAAGGAGGTCAAGAAAGCTCTCGAGTCGTCCTTCCAGGCTCTAATGAAGCCAGCTAGGCGAATGCACTAGCGAGTCCTCGAAACACTTTACTTGTGGTGATCGTTATGGTTTCAAGTTATTTGCTGCTTGCGGTTTCCGACCACCTGTTTGATGCTCATGTCTCTGGTTTGACAGGCTGTCGACTAGAGGCAATTTCTCAGGGGGATCAACTCAAGGGTTACATCTTTTGTGTCATTTTTGCAAGCACTGATCTCGCCATCGTGATTGAAATACAAACATAGGAATGAATAACTTCAAATTGTTTTATTTGACCGTAAAGCCTGTAGACATTTCTCACAGTTCACCACGAGTCACCTCATAGACACAGCCATCCAACCTCTCGACAAGTTCCTCAGTCATTAGTTTTTCTCCATATTTACCTTCATCTTTATGCTGAATCTTCCTCGGCGGAATCAACACCCGATCCAAAACATGCGCCACCCCATCTCTCGCTAACAAATCCAACCGTCCAACCCTTCCAAACCCATTAACCCGCATCTCAACCTCACCAAGCCCCTTCTTAACATCAATCTCCAAATCCCTCTTCTTCAACAGAGTCCCAAGCCGAACATTCACATACCCTTCCTCTAGCCCACCGTCGCCCTTACCCCCCACCCTTACCCCCCGTGCCCATCCCCACTACCATGTCCAGAAAACAACCCATGAGCCTTCCCATTCCTACTATACAAAACATCCGAGTACAGCGTCTGATTCGGCACAATATGATACTGCATCAACGCACGCAAACACTTCTCACCTTGCGTTGAGAACAGAAACCGATTAGCATGCTCCCCGAGCCGTCTAAACGCAGCATTCGTCGGGGCGAAGGTTGTCCCACCCTGTCGCTTCGCCGGATCAAGCTTGGAGGCGAGATTCGTGCGTGCTAGCGCCAGCGTGAAGGTGCTGAAGTCAGCTGGTGCTTGATGTAGCATTGTCCGTGTCTCGGGGGGGTGGGTGCAGCGGACTGGTTATTATGTGGATTATGCCGTTTCTGGTTTTCTGGGAGTCCGGTTAGTACATACATAGTTATACATACCTTCATACGTATGTGTCTGCGTCCCATGCGCATCATACAAGAGATATTCCAAGGTTGTGTTTTACTTACCATATCAGCTGCAACGACCCTACTCCTCCGATTCAACATCACTCCGTTATGATGCTCTCGAACAACAATCCTCTGCGGTAACCTCGATTCCAGAGCTGGCTCTATCAGCTTCGTTGGTAGTGTCCCGTGGCTCACGATATGCTCGATGGATAATCGACCAGGCAGGATGTGATACCGCAGTAAGCTGGACATGAACTTTGGATTTGGGCCATTTCGTCGTGGAAGTCCCTCTAGGGCATGGTTCCTCAGCGCGAAGAAGGTGTGGTTTGCCTCTGTGCTGTTAAGGATATCGACCAGGTCTTTATCGTCGGTGAGGAGCTCGGCGAGTCGGGATGTATGCTCGTTTGATTTGATGAGTTCCCATGTTGTTTTGTCTGCGTGACAGAGCGGGCCCGGACAGGCGTCGATTGGTCGGTGTATGTCGTGGTCGTTGTCGTCTCTGCATTCTCCGTGTCCTGGGTGTGGAGGGTGGTGTCTGTCTTCGTCGTCATCTCGGTGTCCAGGCCATCTCCCGTGCGGGTCTTCGTCGTATCCGGGCCAATCTCCGTGCGAGGGATATCCATCGTCATCGCGCCAGTCTCCATATCTTCCCCGACCTCTATGTTCATCCGGTGAGATTCCATTTATCTCGCCACCTGCTTTAGATGACCGATCATTCGTGGCTCGAGTCTCAGGGACTATATCCGCAAGGACCCTCTCGTCTGGGATGACAAAGGCTGAAGCCAATGGAGCTGCCACAGACAAGAAAATATAAGTGGAACGCATAGTGTCGATATTGACGGGAAATCGGAGCCAAATGCAGATGCTCAATCAAGCCATTGTAAAGTTTCTATATACACACAAATGGCCCCATCGAGCCCCCCTCAACTGCCTTGGTTTCTGGTTGTACCAGTGGTATAAATCGACCAACTACATTGGATAGCCTAGATGCAAACTATTCTATCCTCGTAAGTCCGGTGGTCGTACGGTGCACAGACTCAAGAGACAACCTAGATCAATGAGAGCAAAGGCATCGCTGAGAACATGTTACATATTCCAATCAAGACTGAAGACCGGCGGAATACAGATATGCGGGTTATATTCGGCAGTCTTAGTTCCGGGATTCACTTGCTTTGTCGAAGTCTTGCATTCACATATAATTCTGATTCTCTTCGCGTTATCTGACGAAAAGTGGACGATATTGGAAGAAATAATAGTTCCGAGCTAAACTCATCCATAAACAGATCAAGTGATATTTGATATTTCTCCAATGCACTTTTCTCTCGTGATAGCATTTAACATTTAATCCAGGTCCGGCACAGGCAGCCCATTGACAATCTTGACCTTCCGCCCCAGCTTATCCAGCGCAACCTTGGAGTTGTGCGCACGCAACTTGCGCGTCTCTTCGTCAGACACAAGCACAAAGTCATATGTGAGGAGAGGATGACCCTCAGGGACGTTATATTTCTTCGCAATTTCAGCGTCAGCCTTGCCAATATCCACAGTCAAGGAATCCTTGACACCGAAGACAGCATCAGATGTTTCGTAAGGATCATTGCGGAGGTAGAGAGCACTGTAACTCAAGTTAGCATGATATACTTCATAATTCCCTTAAATCGAAACCAAATATCAAAAACGTACGTAATCAAATGATCATAACCCTCCTTCTCAAACATAAAGTGCATATGCGAAGGCCGATACGGATGGCGATGCAACTTCTCCAACAACTTCCCAACAGGTCCATCATGAGGAATCGGATACGGCACAGGGGTGATAGCCTTAAACCAAAAGACACCAGTGTTATCGGAGCGCATAATACACCTCCCATCAGGCCCCTCCCTCCCCGCATACTGAACATCATAATGACCCGTCGAATCCGTCTCCCAGATATCAATCTTGACACCCTCGACTGGCAACCCCTGCAAATCCCGCAGCGTACAAACAACGAGCAGTGGCTCGCCTTTCGGATCATGCGACATGGAATCGCCAGCGGGCATTTCCTCCGCGTCGTGCGTGTGGAAGGGACCAAGCACTGTCCCCTCTGTGGATCCCTTCGGCTTGGGGTGGTCGATTGAGTCGACCAGGATAGATAGACCTAGAACGTCGGACAGCAGGATGAATTCTTGTCGTACATCTGTGCAGATCTGGCCTACTTCTGTCAAAAAGCGGAGGCCGGTCATCCATTCGTCACTGGAGAGACGAGTTTCGCGGGCGAAGTCGTGGAGGTGGGTTACTAGGCGTTCAAGGATGTATTTCATGCGTTCGTCTTCGCAGAGACTGTTGATTGTGATTACATTGTCGGTGATGTTGTCCACTGTTTGGTCTTTCATTGGTGGGATCTTGACTTTGGAGGGATCCATTGTGGGCTGTAGGTTTTGTAGTTTTGCAAGTATAGAAGGAAGCAGTGAGATAGTAAATGGTTTTTAGAGCTATGTAGAAAATCCGGGGTCAAGGTGTTTATATGTTATAGGAATTGGTGGGGTGCGGTCATTACTTTCCCCAAGGAGATACAACATTGGAGCTTCGTTCTGTTCAATCAGAAGATCCCGAATGGAAACCTCTTCACCCCGCAATGTCCCCACTAATCCCCCGTCGGATGTAAGATCGGATTTATATGCCGGGGATGACTAGGATTAATAGAGTACATACTAGGGGGAGATCCGACGGATGTCTGCAGGGCAGAGAATATATCCGGATCAAGCTTCTAGTCGTGGGGTAGATTATATTATTCTCTACTAAGTAGTTATACTAATACTAGTAAAAAAATATATATTAACGAATGTGCGAAGTAAATAAACAGTGTCTTAAAAATACTACACAATGGTTAAAGACCTTACATCCAAATAAAGCAATGGTATGTGAATACAGTGGAAACCTTGCTTGTTGATAGAAGTGAACGAGGATAAATATTTACAAGAGAAGAAGGTGAGATATTTAGATGGAAGAAGCAGAGCAAAAAAAAAAAAAAAATAAAAAAAAATAACGCTAATCAGAGGGATATCTAACATAGTACTCCCACACCCAGCCCATTTTGCCAACGGCTATGTAAAAACAAAAGAAAATCTGTACACGAATCAATAGAAGAGCCAATGCTTTACGCATGCACCATACGCCGATCACGATCACGATCAGCCTCCCGCTCCCGTTCACGGTCACGTTCACGTTCTCGGTCATAAGCACCAGCACCAGAAGTCGGAGCCTGAGCCTGGTTTGGAGCAGGAAGAATAATAGCTTGATGTTCGCCAGCACGCTCTGCACCACGCTCCCTCTCTTGCACAGCGGCAGCAACACGAGTGTGATGATTCACAGTATCCGAAATAGCTTGTTTGAGCCGCTGATTGGCATCGGGATCATCATCTTCAAAGCGATCCACGGCACGAGCAGGAGCACGAGGACGATCTCTATTCTCTGTCTCACTCACGGCCCGTCGCGGTGAATTATTACTTGAAGGAAGCTCCATCGGAGCCGTAGACCCAGGAGCCAGGTTCGGGGCGGAGGGGGCTGACTCGCGTCGGTTGTGGTAGTAGTAGGCCTGCCTCTCTGGTTCGAAGGGCTGTTCTCGGCGGTGCTCACGCTCAGCGGAGATCGGGGGCAGTGGTCCCATGCCGTACTGGGGTTGTGGGGTGACGGTTGAGGTGGAGCGGTCGTTTTCCGGGCGCTCGTGGGATGTCGTTGATGTAGTGATTCCCGCCCGCATTGCTGTGATTTCTTCTTCTTTGACGTCGCGCCAGGAGCACTTGGCGTGTTTCTTGGTGCAACCAACGCAGGCTGTAAGGTTCTTGAGACAGTCCATGTGGAGGCGGCGGCAGCGGTCGCAGGGTGGGATTACGCGCTCGCCGCGTTGGAGCTCTTCCATTCGGGCTATCATTTCTAGCTTGAAGGGGCCTCCGTCGTCTTTTTCTTGGTGGATTGATTTTGGCGGCGGGAGGAGGGATGATGGGGTGTTTGGGATGGCGACTGCGGTTGTAGTTGCGGTTGCAGCTTTAGCTGAAGTTGCAGTTGGGGTTGGGGTTGCGGTTGCTGTCGCGGGGTTGTAGAGACTGTAGTCTGTTGGGTCGGAGCCACGAGGCCGTGGGAGTGGTTGAGGGTTGACTGGGGCTGCTGCGTCGTCATAGCCGCGGGCATGACGGTCAGCTGTTGTGAAAAACCTTTTCATCAAGTCTGCACGGGTTGTTGGGGAGGCACCTTTGATCGATTGACCGTTGATCATGGTGACATTATCGGTGGATTGTGAGAACATGAATTGGGATGCTAGAGGGTTTTCCTCGGTGTGCTCGCCCTCTGGACGATGAGCGTTGACAGCGACGAAACCAGACGGGGAAGGGTGAGATGATGCATGGCCATTTCCTGGGCCATGACCGTTGGCATCGCGCCAGATTTCGGTGACATTTCGGGATTGTCCGTGTAGAGAAGCGTCGTTCTCTCGTCGGGTGACAATAGCATTGCGGCGGTTCTTCAAACGATGGTTAAGCTGTCTCGCTCGAGCAGAGACTGAGCACACAAATGTTGTTAGTAAATACATCATAAGCTGAGATATGTACATAATGGTTGCTTACCTTGATCAGCCATCTGGGTTATGTGCTGCAAGTTCTTCTCGAGAATCTCCAGCGCGCCCAGCTCCTTTTCCTCATCCTCGATAATAGGCTGGGGTGGGATCATCTTCTGCGGCATGCCGGACGCAATCAAAACGAAATCCTCCTCGCTGATTTCCACACGACATTGCTTGGTGTAGAACTGACAGACTCGCACGCCGTTGCGCGACTTCTCCAGATTGAACTGTTCGGGCTTATTCTTTGCGAATTCGACCACATCGAGCCAAGTCACCGTAGGTCCATCTTTGCCATGAGATTTCAACACTTGCGGCGGTCCGTCGAACAGACGCTCGAATCGCTTGATCAAGATCGGACCGAGCGGGCATGCGCCCAGGTTTCCAGCGATGCTCTCGTGTCGGTGTAGAACTCCGTCGTATTCGCCAAGCAGATGGACGATCGCGGGCATGGTATCATCGACGGAAACGAGGGGTAGGTTGTCAGGGTATTGCCGTGCCAGATAGTTTATCTGCAGGTGGTTCGAGTGCGTCTTGGGCATTTTTGACATGCCGTGATCGGCAGCAGTGGGAGACCTCGGCCGTTTGTGAGACGACTCCGCGGTTGGAGTATGGGATTCCATCGTGGGTGGGAGTGGGAATAGATCCCGTAGACAGACACCCTGAAGCTGGGTTGGGATATGAAAAGAGATTGGAGATTGGAGATTGGGGAAGAGAGGAAGTCGCGGAGATTTTAGATAAGAGCGCGAAGTATAAAACTTGCGCGGAGACGAACCGGACTTGCGCGGAGAGAAACCGACAGGTAACTCCTTTAATACGACTCAAGCAACATCCATAGAAGAAATGAAAGGAGAAGAAGCGTAGGGCTACAGAGGGACGGAACAGCGCACGGGGAGTGGAGAGGAAAAACGTGATCTGGGTTCCGTTGGGGGAGCCCGGCACTCGGAGGGTCGCTCTATTTATTTTATTTTATGTTATTTTATTATTTTATTAGTTTCTCATTTATGATATTGACGAATAGTGTCACAGGAATTCCGATTGCAACCTGCGCAATGTGAGGAACTACTTCCAAAGTACTGTGCCTCGTCACCTTGGAGCCCTCAGCGGAGTCCCGCCGGAGAGTTCCGCTGGCCAACGATACGCTGATCAATCAGGCGTACAACAGTCCACGGGTTACGGCTTGCCTTTAGTCTTGCATTTCCTGTAAAGATAAGTCTACATAATCACTGAGACACCGAGCCCATCCTATAGGTTCATATCTATGGTTCCATCGGCGAAATTAAGCCTTGAGCCTTGTGGAGATGTCTTTTCGCTGATGCCTGAACGGGCCAGCGGGCTGAAACATTTTGATCCCGGGAACTCGGAGGGAATCACAACACTCACAATAATCATCGAGCCTAATATCAGATTACTTGAAAAAGAATCTCAGTAAAGATATACATAGATCATGTAGATAGATGTACTCCATACATGGAAGTAACATTGAATTGAAGACAGGAATGTTAAAAAGCACTCATTTGATGTGTAAATATTCAGCTCGGAGATAAAAGGATACCTGTAAAATACTTCCGGGCGGGATCCGTCGAAGCTATTAACAGCAATAATACAGTGATACCTGGTAATCCCCATACCAGCCTTGAAAGGCGGACTCCACGTTCCACCATGCCTGAGTGCCTGAGGCCACTCTCCACCTAAAAATCCCTCATATACGCGCCCACCTTGCTTGTACCTTCCGCTATCCCCCCCCATACACAAGAGATACCGAGTTACCCGTCTGTATCTCTCGGACCCAATCTTCCTACCCTCTAATCTCTTCCTGCATTTTTCTAAATCCCTCAATTTACACAGCCATGTCTGAACGAGGCTCATTCCGAGGCGGTCGCGGTCGTGGAGGCCGTGGCGGCCAGGGCCAGCAGAAAAGTGGCGGTGGTGGCGGTGCACAGGAGAAGCCCAAAAAGGAAAACATCTTGGATCTCAACAAGTACATGGACAAGGAGGTTCAAGTGAAGTTCAATGGTGGCCGTGAAGGTATGTTGGATTGATTTACTCTCATATATGCATTCTATTTTTGCGTTTTCTTTTCTATTTTTGGTCTTCAATGACCTCATCGCCATATACGAACTATATATGCTAACTATTAACAGTCACCGGTACCCTCAAGGGTTACGACCAGCTGATGAACCTGGTCCTCGACGAAGTTAAGGAAACCATGCGTGGTGAGTTCCAAGTTTCTCCCTTGGATCTAATCCCCATATCCCTGCTTCTTATATACTAACTTCCACAGATGAGGAGGGCAACACTACCACCCGCTCAATGGGTCTCATCGTCGCTCGTGGTACTTTGATCGTACTGATCTCCCCCGCCGATGGCAGTGAGGAGATCCCCAACCCTTTCTTGCAAGCAGAAGAGTAAACAAAAACCTCTCTTTCTGACGTATTATCTTCTTTCCGGGTTTCATTTCATTCCGGATCGGGATGTCATTTCGGGAAATCGACATCCTGGATCCGGTTGGAGCTTCAAAACACTACACACCTTAATGTCCCACTGGCTTTCGGCGTGCGCCGGAACATAAGCTCATCAGTAGCTACGAAGGGAACGAACGCAATATGATGGTTTCGCTTTTTTTCTTTTCTGTCGACTTGGAATGTGCATGATAGGACCGTCTACTGTTGTGCAGGTCTGTCTTTCTCGTCTCTCTTTTCTTTTCACGGAAGGAGATGATGAATTTGGGGATCGGCTCATGATACATAGCGCCAAAACCAAACTAGGATATAACCAAAAAAAATAACAAAGTCAACACGAAAGCTCTCCAAGCAAACTGCGTAGGTATCATAGATTATAAGCCAACATAACATATCCACATATTGTACTATCCTGTACACACCCCCTGATCATCAATCTACTGGCCCACTTCCCCAGATGTAGGCCCCACCGTCTCTCCAAACTCGGCAGAATCATCAGAAGCACCATCACCAGGGCAATCAGTTGGCAAGGAAACCTGCCGCGGCTGTGCATCCTTCAACCTTCTAACACCCTCTGCCTCTTCGACCCAGGGCCCAACCTTCTCCATGCCATCGATATACTCGGCACCAATGCGCAGATTCAGACCTGCGCTAAGGGCACGCTCGATGCGAGTCTCGCGAGTCTGCGATACAAGGGTGCGGAAGACATGCACAAAGAAGCCGCCGAGAATATCAACGCTCCAGTCCTCTGGAACAATATCGAGGACTTCGCGGACATCGAACCATGCCGCAAAGCGCGCGAGGAGATCGCTTGTGCGCTCGATGCGGTCGGACAGGTCCTCGATTTGCAGGAACTCGTCGAGCAGGTGGCGGAAGAGCGTTGTTTGCAGAGTGTAGTCTGCCAGTTCTGGAGGGGTGCCTGTTGAAGAAGAAGAAGAAGAGCTACGCGGGCCGCCGAAGAGACAATAGCGGATTGCGGAGTCGTAGTCGCCTAGCCCGTGTGTGAGGAGATGGAGGGCCGGGCCGTGGTGGCCCTGTAGACCGTCGAGGATAATGCATTCCGAGACTAGCTCGTTCTGGAATGGCTCGATGCGGGTGAGGACGTTAGGGATTGAGTAGCTGATTCCTGTCGGGAGGGGTTGGGAGGTGAACTGGGAGCTGGAGATGCCACCCAGCAGCTGAAGTAATCGGAGTCGGGACTGCCACCAGGGCTCTGTGGGGGTGTTCTCAATTATGAAGTTTAGGTATGTCGGTTTGGGGGCACGCAGGGCTCGATAGGTTGAGTAGGAGTCGGCCAAAGAAGTTCGTGCTTCCGGGGATGACTCGAGCACAGAGAGTACCGTGTCTAAGTAGTATGAGATTAGGTCGTCGGCATATTGCGTGTACTATATTCACAGATTAGTTGGATGTGCTCATGGAACAAGACAATGGAACATCTCACATTCTTTGCAAATACCAGGTGCTCTAGGTAGACCTGGACCGCGTTTGGAGCTCGCTCCTTGAGTAAAGCAACAACATCCGCAGGTTCCAGTCTAACACGGCTGGCACTGTCCGCGAACACCTGGATGCCCAGACTGGGATTCCGCTCAGCCAGCCAAGAGCCATACTCTTCGACCAGCTGCACGTCCTTGATCTTGACCAAGTACCTGCGCATTTGCATCTCCACGCCATTCGCGGAGACCTCTCCGCCAGCGTCAGTCTCCCCATCGACAATTCGTCGCCAGGTTTTGAGAACATTTCGAGACATCTTTTGGCTTTGATACAAGCGGCTTAGCACATAGAGCCGCTTGTATGTTTCCAGGAGCATCACTGCTCGGTCAAAATTGCCTTTCCAATTGTCAACCAGTCTATTCAACTCAGGGCGAATTGGCGATGCAGCCCGCTGATCTCGCGTCAGATACGCATCTTGTTCCAAGGTCAGGTGCAACAGCGCGGCATCTGTGCTATCCAAAACATATGTCTCATCGGTGATACTACCATATCCGCGCTTCTGCTGCCAGGAAAGAAGGAACCGTTTCACCATGTTGAGAACAGGACTGCGAGAAGCATCCAATCCAGAGGATTGAACGCCTATCTTTCCGACCTGTTCAATATATTTTTCTGTCATGGTTGCCAGTCCAGCGTGTATCCATATACCCTGAGGCCCCTGCAAAACCTCACATCGCAACAGAGGAATAAAGAGCAATGCCAAACGCGGGTCGAGGTTACCTGCCAGTAGCGCTTTTTCGGTGCCATCGATTGCTGCGGCATTTCGGTCGTCTGGCTGCATGGAGAGTAGGTCACCATAAAGCATAAGGCTGGCCTTTTGTTTCACATAGCTCAATCCAATGAATTCAGCCTCGGTCTTTGGCTCGGTATCCTGGATGGAGAGTAGCAGAGCCAGAACTGCATCCCTACGCAGCACAGTGTGCTCGCTCTCTTTCGTCTCCTGGGCCCTCTGCAAGGTGTCCTCGAGCTGGACGATCAATGGATTCTGTAGTACGCGCCATATTTGAGATCCAGACCACATGACAAGACTGCTTTGGACCTTTCCCAGTCCATGTGCAAATTTTGCTTCTTCTGCATCACGCTGAGCCTCCCAACCCTGGATGGCTGGACCGTCGCTCTTCTTAGATCCCTCTGAGTCGGTCATTTCTTGTAGATCGAACAGCTCTTTCTCCTTCTGAGAGTGTTCGATGGATGCCTGTGTTCTTGAATCTGCTACTGACACATGCGGGGGCAGCATGGGATTTTTGAGGCGGATCATCCGCAAAAGCTGCCCGATTTCATTGAGCTCAAGATGGCTAGCGCTAAGGGTGTGTCGCAGGCCAACTTGAGTAGATTGTGTCTCTCCGGGAGATGGGATCTCTAACCACCTCTTTGTCCGCTCGGTTTCCCCTGGGTCGTCATCCCAACGTTGGATTTCGAGTCTTGTTCGAGACTTCCCAGCATCTTCGTCTTCGTCTTCGATTACAGCGAGAACAAACTCCTCTCTAGCGTCTTCACCAGTCTGGAACATTTCATCATTCTCGTTTGTATCAATCACAACAGACTTTGGGAATCTGTGGAAGTTAATTGTACCCCGAACAACTTCACCGTCCATGTCGACAAACATTCCAACACCCGGTTCTGTTTCCTCAGTTCCGGTTACAAGTAAAAACTCAGAAGGCGTTGGAGAAACCACATGAGGCTGGAGACGCTTCGAGCCTTGTTTTGTTGGTGGGGGAAGAGGTGGTAGAGGCTTCAAGCTGTCGTTGGTGGGAGAGTTATTGACCGGCTCTTGGTCACTGGGAGGCTTGGGGGAGCTGTTCCCCTCTCTCTCCTCCGAGCTTGATCTTCTGGGTTCCCCTGTAGATGTGAAAGGATCAGGTGTTCCTGATGGTGATCTATCTAGCTGGGCCGCTTGTGCCTGCGGTGAGAGCATTCCCACGAATGCATTCAAACTAGTGCTTCTTCCATGCCCTGAAGCATCACTCGGTGGAGAAGTGGGGTAGGAGGAAGAGGGTGAACGTTTGAGCGGAGTCCGGGGTGCTGGGTTCATATCTTCCACGTGCCCCGACTCAAAGACCTCATTCGAAGAAGATATTGGGAATAGCGGAATCTTCTGCTGGTGTGCCACTTCAAGTAATGAGTATGAGTGTGTATCTGCAGCACATGCAATCGTTCCTCGTCGCGCCGCAGTTAAACAACCAGGAAACTCGATCTTCTTGATCCGTCGCGCTTCATCCCCAATCTGGACCAGCATGATCCTGTTCTGCACAGCAATCATGATAGTCGGATCCTCGCCTTCCTCTGCATCCCAGTTGAGATCCAACCCACCGATCCAGCGGCAGTTATTGACCTTTGTGGCTCCAAAAGCTGGGCTGAGCTCCGGCAGCATGTAGAACGTAACGGTGCCATTGCAGAGGACACATGCCTTGTTCACTGAGGATAAGACAACTATTTGTCGAACGCCTTCTTGGTCACTGCCCGCTGGGGGACTATGGGCGAATAGGATCGGTAATCGGGATGCCAGTATAAAGGTAGGCTCGGCGGCTTCATCTGGGGATGCTGGCGGGAGGCATACGAAGTGCAAGATCTCGGCTGCAGAGGTGCCAATATATAGATTTTCATCTGTGAAATGTTAGTTAGCTCGAGAGTGATCGAGTAGGCAGCGATAGAGCTTACTCCAGTACTCAACACAGGTGATGTAGACGTCAGAGCTGTGTTCGGTCGCTAATGGCACATCTTCAAATAGGGAATGTAACAAATAAGGTACAGTCCCTGGCGGACTGGTCCTGCGCCTCTTGCGGGGACCAATTCCATCGTCTGAAGCCATCATGAGGCTGTAGTTCCAGGCATCTCCCCGCAAGCTTGGAGACTGACGATGTGAAGGCGGTCAGTAGCTGGGGCCAAAGCTCAGGGGGCCACAGTTGACGGGGTGCGACAACGACTGCATTGGCGGTTTTTGTCTGGCAGAATATGGCGTGATCTACAGATGCCTGTTAAGGTGCGTTTTCAACTATGCATGTTGATATCAAAAACTAACTGCTGGTCTTTGGACTCAATCTAGGTCTGTATGTTGCTTAATCTCTTTTTACGACTTTTATTTACGCAATATGGAGCTTTAAATGTGAAGTTAAACTAGGGCATAAAGGCGGTCAGGAAGGCGGTCATCCCAGGTTGTTAGTGGCCGTTATCTCCTGCTATACATTGTACTGTTGTAAACGGGTGCCTCGGGTGCATTGCTGTCATCTTGAAACTGCACACTCGTTGTACAGCCTGCATATTTGAGGTCACTAGGTATTCTTTCGCCCTTTACATTCACATTTGTCATAAATTTATATCCAACAACCTCAACTCCAGATTGTACGTTGCACACATACAGTCGGAATAATATCGGCCCGTGTGCCGCGTGTCCTGTTCCTTGCGATAACAGATCTCCATCTTTCCCCTTAGTGGACTGCTATTTGATGTGGGGTGACAGTGCAGACCCTTGGGGTTAGGACGGACAATGGATTCATTTGCCATTACAGAGGGGTTGGTTCCTCAGGACCAACATGACAGCCAACCTGAATCGCCCATATCCAGCAAATTGACCGAAGAGACCAACAAGTTCCAACGCGCCATTTCAGCCTGGAGAGGTAATTATTATATAATCTTACATGTTGCTGAGTCTTGACTGACATATGGTAGGAATTGATTTAACAAACACCATCGCAAAACTCGATGCAACCGCGACGGATCTTGTCGAACAACAGCGCGATGCACTCGTGCAAAGAAAGGACCTGGCGCAGAAGACAAAAGACTACAAGAAGCTAGATGATGAATCTAAGCTCTCGGAATATAAATCACTACTGAAATCCTATCAGTCCTTTATCGATCTCTTGACCAACCAAGGCAAGACGTCATCGTCCTCGTTCTTACAACTATACTCTTCATTATCCGAGGCTCCGGACCCCTACCCACTCCTGGAAGCTTCTGTCGACTCCCTTGTCCTGTCCGAAGATACAGTTCCCAAACTGACCTCAGAGCGGGACCAATTGCAGAAGTCGGTAGATCGTCTCACCAGACAACAAGAGGAGACCGAGAAACGCCTGCAGGAGGAACGTGCTGCGCGGAAGAAACTAGAGGAAAACCAGGAATCAAGAGCTAAGGAGATCGAAGCATCGTGGGAAGCTGTCTTAACAGAAAAGACAAATAACTGGGCGGCAAAGGAGAAGACTTTAGAAGAGAAAGTGGAAAACCAGGATCGATTGATCAAGGAGCTCAAAGCAAGCTATGAAGTCTCCCAGCGCCTGGGCGAGGGCGAGAATCGAGGTGATGATAGTGAGGGTTCGCGGAGTGGCGCTACTGCAGCTGAGCTCGAGCTCGTTTCTGCCGATTTAGAGAAAACAAGCCTGAGATTGGCTGATGTGGAAGCACGCAATGAACAAATGCGGTTGGAGCTAGCTCAGGCTGCATCACATGCATCTGGTCCAGTTTCTGTCGAGGACGACCCCGATTATCTACGGCTCCAGTCAGAGAACTCTTCCTTGCTTCGGAAACTGGATGCCGCACGATTTGACAAAGACTCGGAACGACACACCTGGGAAGCTAAATTGCTTCAATCGGAGCGAACAGCTTCAAAGGCAGCGGTGGAAAGAGAAGAGTTGCGTGCACGGTTAGCAAAGGTAGCCGACTACGATGAGATCCGCCGGGAGCTGGAGATGATCAGGTCGGTTGAGTTCGCAGCTGGCGATGATGATGAGGTGGGAGACGGTTCCGGCGATGGTACTGCGGTTGATGCCAATGGTGAGGGGACCAAGTCCAAAGACAAGAACTCCCTGGAGCAACTCCTTATGGCTCGGAACAAGAAATTGACGGATGATCTCACCCTCCTGCGAGTGTCGCACCGCGACATCCAGGGGCAACTCGAAGCACTACGAACCGAGCTTTCGACTTCGAAGGAAGAGCTGGAAAAGTCACGAACCCTGTCAACTACTCTTGAAAATGACCTCCTTCGCGTGCAAGATGAGGCTGCAAACACATTCCCGTCCACTGCGATGTCTGTTGCAGGAACCTACACATCAAGATACCCCCACTCTGCCCGTAGGGGCGCATCATCGCCCACCTCATCCATCATCTCTGGCTTTGACCAAAGTGCCGTGTCTGCAAACACCATGGAATCCATCCGTGCAGGAGAAGCCGTTGGCGGTGGTTCTGGCCTCCTACCCATGATTCAAGCCCAACGAGACCGCTTCAAGAAGAAGAATGCCGAACTCGAAGAAGAGCTGTCAAAGCTATATGCCACTGTCAAGTCTCTCCGACAGGAAGTTGCATCGCTTCAAAAGGATAACCTGAGTCTCTACGAAAAGACTCGATATGTCTCGACCTATAGTCGCGGTCAGGGTGCCTCCACATCTGCATCGTCGTTTGCAAACACTCCCAGCTCAACTTCAGTCTATACCTCTGCAGATACGCCTTCGGGTCTTTCCCTCGACCGATACCAAAATGCCTACGAGGCTCGGATCTCACCGTTTGCCGCGTTCCGGGGCCGTGAATCAACACGGGCATACAAACGCATGAGCCTACCAGAACGGATTGTCTTCTCTCTCACTCGAGTTATTCTTGCCAACCGGACGAGTCGGAACCTGTTCGCTGGCTACTGTTTTGCCCTCCATCTTCTGCTTTTCACTGTGCTCTATATGATGAGCACGACGGAGATTGAGAAGCATAGCGCTATGAGCGCCGTCGGTAGCGCTGCTGCTGCCGCATATGGTAGTAGCAGTGGGGCCGGAGGAGGCACGGGGAGTAGCGGGGGCCAGCTGCACGGTGATGACTGGCAGCAGGAAGGTTTCACCTAATGTTCTAAGGTTTTGTCTGATGTTCACCTAGCGAAGAGCTCCGGAGTTCTTTTTTTTTTTCTTTTTTTTTCTTTTTCCCTTTTTTTTATCTCCTCATGACTGATCATAAGTCCCGGTGTTCGGGGTTGAGCGTTGCTCTACGTTGTACTATTCTGGGATGTGGGTCGAGCTGCATCGTGTGTAAATTTGATTTCTAGCAAATATCCTGTGTTTGTGACTAAATATAGTGAGATAACCGTAGATTTCGGACCTTTCCAATGTTGGATATCACCCGTGGGTGGGTTTGGTGAAGTTTTATTTATAAACGTGTGTCCGAAATAGACGGGGCCCTAAGTTTACATCCCCTTCCAATGCTAGGGAGGGGACTGACTGCCTCTCGGGTGGGATGGGACTTTTACCCAGCCTCTATCTAAGCTTTCTCCCTATTTTAAGCTTGAAATTGTTGTTGCATTTCTTTTACATGGTCAAACAATTTACCAATACGACACCTAGCTGACTGATTGACCTTTCCCCGTTAGATTGGTCAATTGGAAAGAATATAAAAATACATGTAGAGCAACGCCACCAGTAAAGAAAGAGAAGCAAGAAGACAAAAGTGATAAGAAGGGCCGAGCCGTGGATTGAACGCTGGAACCCGCGCAATAGCACTTGCCAGGTGGTTTGGGTGGCTGATGTACGATGTTTGAGATATCAGAATATTCCCTTGACCATTGCCAATTTCTATTTTGAGTAATCAAATATGTCAATTGAGTACTAGGGTACCTGTCAGATCGATGCTGCTTCAGGCTTTGCTTCCGATATGGTGCATTAGTGTCGGAGAAATATGGTCTAGCAGGTATGTATATATATATATATCTCATCTGTGGCTTGACTAGGTCAAATAAGTACAGGCAAAAATGCCGACAGATGATAAAAACAGATGTCAGCAGTCACATGGATAGTTGCGAGGTAGGTACAATAATAACCAAGCGGTCAGAGCAACTTGGTGTAAGATGGCGTTATCTACGCGCCAGTACGCTGTAACGTTGAAGAAAAATAAGACCGGAGGGAAAGTTAAACCCCGCTATGCCAGCCTCCGCAGTCTAACATTTGAAAGACAGATTGTAAATAAGTTCACTGCACAAACTTAGGACTGTAGTATGATTGAAAATATGAACAAGGTATATTTGATAAGTACCGGCACCCATGTACCCAATGCCTGCAACAATTTCCCCGAGTTCTGCACAATTCCTAGGATTAAGACCCGGCATCGTTGGCTCTGCACACTAGCCTGGAACGGCAATGATTTCGCATATCTAACCGCCCAACACACATGGCACTGTTCTTCAGTCAGATTTATTAATAGCCCCGGGGAATTTATAGAGCCCATCACATTGGCTCGGTTCAAGCTCCTATAACTGAACCGCTGAGGGAAACCCCGTTGTTTTGCTTAGCGCGTCGCTATCATGATTTAGTCAAAAGTTATTTGCAGTCGACAACAAATCAGAAGCCAGAGGGGCTGGGAGGGTCAGCCCTGGGCGCGTCCATCCACCAATGACAGCCGGTGGTCGAGCTTTAATCCCTGCTAGTACCCGCAGGTTGCATCGATCGCTCTGTTAATAGCACAGTGGTGTTTCGAGTTCGACCTGTGTTACTATCTTTGATATATGCTTGAATTGCAGGACAGTTGTAATTACCACCTCTATATGTATATCTGCCCCTCGGCCCGGATAATTTTATCATGTCAATCCCTCCCTCGTCATTCCTTTCTTCAACTCGCTTAACTCGTTCCTTTGTTCATCCTCGACCTGTATCAAAGGCGACCTACATTAAAGGCTTGCTGGTCAATCCTGGATTAAAAAGAAAACACCCCCCCATTTATCGCCTCGCTATCCCTCCACCTCTACCTACTAGCATAAACACATAGTAGCGATGCGTTTTGCTCCTCTCATCATCTGCCTGGCAGCAATATCACTTGCTGCCCCAACAAACTTCCTTGACACTGCGTACGACTGGAACGATGAACTGGCAGACTTTTATGGAAAAGTGAGCGAGTACATCAACACCGCAAAACACAACATCAAAACCCCAGGGGCTTGCGAAACCTCTAAGATTGCTCTACCCTCCTATGCTTCGGGAATGACCGGTCCGTCAGGCCTAAAGGCTAAATATGTTGCACTTGGACGGGGTACCCAGGTATGACAAGCTCTTGAGATGTCTTATTGTGTTACCATCGCTTATTATAAAACTAGAACTATACATGTGCCGACTCTACTTCCAAATCAACACCCGCGGCGACAGGAGCTGTCGCAAGACTCTACAATGCCACATGCATTGCAGCCAACTTCCCTGATCTCCTGGCAAATCTTCCCAACCTTGCCTACAGTATCTCTCTACCAACCAACGAATATGCCTCATTTCCTCCCGCCAACCTCGAACTGCTGGGGCACCATTTCTTCTTTGACGCAACAACCCCCGAGTTCAACCTAAACACCACACCCAAAAAGCAGGATGGCATTGCCATGACCAAGAAGGCAGGTGCAATTGATGCACCGTCAGGTGCAGTGTCAGGGAAGTACGGTGCCGTGCCTTGGCTCTACCTCACTACTACAGATGGCACGGTGGGCAACTACAAGAGTGTCTATCGAGTCAACACTGCCGCTGGATCGCCACCAAAGACCTGCGAGGGTATGCCGGCCGCATTTGAGATACAATATGCCGCAAACTACTACTTCTTTGAGGAGTAGTTGGTTGTTTTTTGTTATGTTTGTACATACAGAAAGGGGACTTCGACTGGAGGATGCGATTTTTCTATTTGCGGGGCGGGCTCTGTCTTACTTTCTTACTATTATTTTATTCCATGACCAATCGTGGGCTGGTGTTATCAAGGGATCAATTATTATTCTCCATTTTCATCGATTGTAGTGTTCCATCTCATCCACCGTAGGGCTTATACGGCAGGAGCATACACCCCTTTCCGGGTTTGCATAATATAACCTTCCTTACCTTTTGATTAATCCCATCAATTACTCACAGGTTAACCTTTGAAATGTCACCAGAAAACAATCAACGATCTTTTTGTCTATTTTCAATCGCAGTTTTTGCGCCTCGAACAATACAGGGCTTAACCGGTCACGTGATGCATACGTCGACGAAAGGCTTCACGTGATGTCCTCACCCGGAGGACACGCTAAACCCCAAACAACCTAGCGCCGTTCTGATTTTCTGAAAGATCCCAAAGGCGCAAAAAAAATCTCGACCGCATCAACGAGCAGCAACGGTATCGATCCGCATCCGACAGATAGTCAGCGGCCAATTCTGTTTGAATTGCTTGATCCAACTATCTCAGATACGTTGCCAATTTTTTCTCCATCTTTATCGACTCTCTTGGAACTTTTATTCCAATTTTCAACTACACTCGGTTTAAGCATTCGGAAACGACAGCTTAACCTCCCTCCCCCTTTGACTCCCTTTACAACCGAGTCTTACTTCTCAAAACATATACAATGTCTTCTTTCGCTCCTCGTGGACGTGGTGGATTTGGTGGTGACCGCGGCGGTGGCCGTGGTGGTCGAGGTTTGTTCAGTCCAGTCCATCCGAAGCAGCAAGCATGCAGGTCCAAAGTCTCGCCGGTGATTCTACCGCACCGATGGCCATGACACTCTCTTGCTGCGAGATTACAGTTCACCTTGCTGACTTGGGTAAAGGTGGTTTCGGCGACCGTGGTGGCCGTGGTGGTCGTGGTGGCTTCGGTGGCCGTGGAGGTGGCCGTGGTGGCTTCGGCGATCGTGGCGGTCGTGGAGGTGGCCGTGGTGCTCCCCGTGGTGGTCGCGGTGCTCCTCGTGGTGGCCGTGGTGCTCCCCGCGGTGGCGGCGGTGCTCGTGGTGGTGCCAAGGTTGTCATTGTAAGTGTTGGAAATCCTGATGAATATGGGTATCAGCCACTAACGGAATCTTTTTTTTCTTTGCGAATAGGAGCCCCACCGTCACGCCGGTATCTTCGTCGCTCGCGGCGGTAAGGAGGACATGCTTGTGACCAAGAACCTTACACCTGGAACTGCCGTCTACGGCGAGAAGCGCATTTCCGTTGAGGGCCCCTCAACTGAGGATGGTACCGTCACTAAGAACGAGTTCCGTGTCTGGAACCCCTTCCGTTCTAAGGTAAATACTCCCTTCTCCTGGGCTAAAGATACATGGTATCGTTGCCGGTTTTATCGAATTTTTTCTCTCGGAATTCTTCAATATCGCCCCGATAGCCATGACTGCCCGCTATCGAGTCCCTTTTTTCTGACGTTTTTCTTCCTTTTTCTAGTTGGCTGCTGGTGTTCTGGGTGGTCTTGATGACATCTACATGAAGCCCGGCTCCAAGGTTCTCTACATCGGTGCTGCCTCCGGTACCTCCGTTTCTCACGTCGCTGATATTGTCGGACCCACTGGTAACGTCTACGCCGTCGAGTTCTCTCACCGCTCTGGTCGTGATCTGATCGGCATGGCCACTCACCGTACCAACGTCATCCCCATCGTTGAGGATGCCCGTCACCCTCTCCGTTACCGTATGCTCGTGCCCATGGTTGATGTCATCTTTGCCGATGTTGCCCAGCCCGATCAGGCCCGTATTGTCGGATTGAACGCCCACATGTTCCTCAAGGCTGAGGGTGGTGTCATTGTCTCCATCAAGGCCAACTGTATTGACAGCACAGCTAAGCCCGAGGTTGTGTTCGCTAAGGAGGTCCAGAAGATGCGTGAGGAGAAGATTAAGCCCAAGGAGCAGCTGACTCTCGAGCCCTTCGAGCGTGACCACTGCATTGTCGCTGGTATCTACAAGCGTACCGCCGCATAAAGGTCTTAATCTCTGGTCTCTGGTCATGTCCATTCCCTTTTGATGTTCCCCTCGGCGTCTCGTGTTCTGTGATGTATCGAATGTTTTCCACCTTTCTTGTGACAGGTATTTCCGCCTATGTACTTTTGGCTGCGTCTTAAAATTTAGTTTTCCTTTTCGATGAATTTTTACACGCTGGAATGTGTCATACTGAGTGTCTTGATCTGAGGTGATGAGATAGCTCTGGTTAGCGTATGATATCCGTACCTAGGTAGCAACCAGTGGCCAATACAAGCGATTTTAGTCTTGCTAACATTTCGCCGGCACCATGAGAGAAATTATTTTAAATGTAGTTTTCAGAGTTTGAGGTTTTCAAGCTTCCAAGCTTGTCTTCTCTCGACCCATATAGAGCATATATGAAGCAGATTCAGAACATCCCGAATAACGAAGCGACACTTGCTAATTATTATTATCGTTGAAGAGTTAAAAAGGCCTCATAGATCTCTCAGATGTTCCCTAGGTCAACTCGCTGTCCCAATCCTGTTCTCGGACTTGCGCCGGGGCTCCCGGTAATCGGATTTCTCACCGAGGTTTGCACCAGAAAAGACTCGGAATTGATGCGCGAGATTTGCATTAAGCGATCATATTCGTGGGATGTAATAACACCATTGGCTAATGGGGAAATTATCGCGACTGAACGAGCGTGGGGGAGACACAAGATCCGCTTCAACCCCGCAAGGGTGTGTTACTATATAATGGTTTAACACATCCATTTTCCGTTCTATATAACTACTTGAATATACTGTTGTTTCGTTGTACCGACCTCTTATAATAACGATATTGATCTGATTAATTGACCTAATTGATCAAACCGCATTATCATATAATCATCATGTCGATTCTCATCACCGGTGCGGGAGGTTATGTCGGCCAGGAACTGGCTGCTTCCCTCCTCGGAAGTACGCCAGCCACGACAACTGTGACAATCACCGATATCGTCGAGCCCGAGGTCCCAGAGTCAGCTGCACAACACGCAAGTCGTCTCAGATGTGTGAAGGCAGATCTAACCTCCACCAAAGAGGTCGACGAGCTGATCAGCGCATCAAACCCCTACGAGACAGTCTACATCCTCCACGGTATCATGTCCGGCGGCTCGGAGGCCAACTTTGAGCTGGGCATCCGAGTAAACCTCGACGCAACACGATACATTCTGGACCGGCTACGCGCGACCATGCCCGGGGCGAAGGTGGTCTTCACATCATCACTGGCAGTCTACGGCCTTGCACCACCAGGATTCGTCATTAATGAGACAAATTTCCCAGCCGTGCCATCTTCATCATATGGATCGCAGAAACTCATTATTGAGACACTGCTGAACGACTACTCGCGGCGCGGATTCCTGGATGGCCGGTGTGTGCGTCTACCCACCGTGACAGTGAGAGCGGGCAAGCCCACTCAGGCTGCCAGTAGCTTCGCCAGTGATATAATCCGTGAGCCCTTCCACGGTAAGAAGGCTATTCTGCCTGTGGCTAGGGAGACGGAGATGTGGATTTGCTCGCCGCACACTGTTATCAAGAACTTGATTCATGCGCGCGAGGTCCCCAAAGAGGCATTTGGAGACTCAAGATCTGTTAATCTTCCTGGGTTGAAGGTGAGTATTCAGCAGATGTTGGATGCTTTGCTGGAAGTTGGTGGCAAGGAGCGTCGGGATCTTGTGGAGGAGAAGTATGATGCTGCTACGGACAAGATTGTGCAAACATGGACTCCCAGTTTTGATACTGCTCGTGCTTTCGAGTTGGGCTTTGCCGCGGATATTTCGATGGAGGAGAACATTAGACAATTTGCAAGCCGCTTTGTATGAGACGCAGGGTATGTAGCCAATCAATAGGCACGAAATTGGATGACCGAAATTGAATGATCGGAAAACAAGGCGTATCGGGATACCTCAACATCAAGCAAATCGTATTTTGACATTGTAAATATCGATAAAAACAATATATAGACCCATTGAGACAGTATTATAGTCTACACCATGAATTAATGCAGAGTAAGGAAGTATTCGGGATGTCAAGGGCGGTTTGGAAAAGCGGGTTATGTAATTGGCTGAGCTGGGCGAACAATTTCAGACTTCGGAACCTCAACCTCAGGGTGTCTCCATCAGCTCTTTTCTCCATCTCTCCCCCCTTTCCCCCTCCCTCCACCTATACAAGTCGTTCTCAATGGCTTCTCGGCGCCTCGCTTTCAACCTAAACCAGGCTCTCCGCACTCGTGCGGCCCTGAAGTCCATCCAGCCCGTGAAGCGTGGCTTTGCGTCGCCGGTTGCGTTGCCGTCCACCACCCAGTCCACCACCCTCTCCAACGGATTCACTGTACGACCATGCAACTCATCTCAATTACATCGCAATTTAGCTAACTCTCTTCTAGATCGCCACTGATCACTCGCCATGGGCCCAAACCTCGACGGTCGGCGTGTGGATCGATGCCGGTAGCCGGGCAGAGACTGACAAGACCAACGGCACTGCACACTTCCTTGAGCACCTTGCCTTCAAGGTGCGACCCCACAAACCCCAAACTACGAAGCGCTTTTATCTGATGAATATGACTAGGGCACCAACAAGCGCTCCCAGCACCAATTGGAGCTTGAGATCGAGAACATGGGCGCTCACCTTAACGCCTACACTTCGGTACGACCCGGGAAACCATCCATCAACGTCTACCAAAACAAATACTGATCGCGACTACAGAGGGAAAACACTGTCTACTACGCCAAGGCCTTTAACAACGATGTCCCCAAGGCCGTCGACATCCTCGCCGATATCCTCCAGAACTCCAAGCTCGAGGCTGGTGCCATTGAGCGTGAGCGTGATGTGATCCTGCGCGAGCAGGAGGAGGTTGACAAGCAGCTCGAGGAGGTTGTCTTCGACCACCTTCACGCCACCGCTTACCAGGCCCAGCCCCTTGGTCGCACCATCCTCGGCCCCAAGGAGAACATCCAGACCATCACCCGGGACAACCTGACCGACTACATCAAGACCAACTACACTGCTGACCGCATGGTCCTGGTCGGTGCCGGTGGCATTCCCCACGAGCAGCTCGTCAGACTCGCTGAGGAGCACTTCGGTGGTCTCCCCAGCAAGCCCCCTACCTCCGCTGCCCTTGCCCTCACTGCCGAGCAGAAGCGCACTCCCGAGTTCATCGGTTCCGAGGTCCGTCTCCGCGACGACACCATCCCCTCCGCTCACATCGCCCTCGCCGTCGAGGGTGTCAGCTGGAAGGATGATGACTACTTCACCGCTCTGGTCACCCAGGCCATCGTCGGTAACTGGGACCGTGCCATGGGCCAGTCGCCCTTCCTCGGCAGCAAGCTCAGCTCCCACGTCAGCCACCACAACCTCGCTAACAGCTTCATGAGCTTCTCCACCAGCTACAGCGACACCGGGTAAGCCTTGTTTCTTGATAATCCACGTGTTTAATCGAAAATATACTGACTCGATATTAGACTCTGGGGTATCTACCTTGTCAGCGAGAACCTTACTCAGCTCGATGACCTGATCCACTTCACTCTCCGCGAGTGGTCTCGCCTGTGCAACAACGTCACCTCCGCCGAGGTTGAGCGTGCCAAGGCCCAGCTTAAGGCTTCCATCCTCCTGTCTCTCGACGGCACCACTGCCGTCGCTGAGGACATCGGTCGCCAGATCATCACCACTGGCCGCCGCCTGAGCGCTGAGGATATTGAGCGTACTGTCAACCAGATCACCGAGAAGGACGTCATGGACTTCGCTACCCGCAAGCTGTGGGATCAGGACCTCGCCATGAGCGCCGTCGGCAGCATCGAGGGTGTCCTCGACTACCAGCGCATCCGTGGAGACATGTCCCGCATGATCTCTTAAGTTGTCCTAGAGTATGATCGCGTGTGAAGATAGCTGCTGAATCCAAGAAAACTGGGAGTTTGGCGGCTTTGATTTGAATGTACTATCAATCATTGCCTTGGGCTGTTAGATCCCAAATTCGTGTGTGAAATAGCAATTAATGGTTTGCCATAGTAGACTATATAGTTTGCTGCCTTTGTAGTAAACATACCAATTATTTCCTTTGTTTGTTCTATATCTTCCAGTGCACTGCGAAGTTGTTCTTTCCCGGTGTATCGCCGTCATCGTCGCCGTCGTACTTTCCTCTATCGCCTAGTGTGCTTCATCCTCATCGGCACCTTCCACGACTAACTGCCTGTGCTTTCCCAAACATCAAAGCCCGAGTCCTCGAGTTTTTCTCCATGCCATAGTTTTTCGAATCCATCGTTTACCTTACGCTTGGTCTCTGCCAGCCTGATTGAAACTTCAAACTCTCAAATACTCATCTAGGTACTTTACTTCGACGATTGAAATCTCCTCTGACTCGTTTCAATTCGTATATTTTTGTATGTGGCCTTACTATCTTCGTTTGGTGATCTTTTTGTATCACTGCTTCTCCGTATTGTTTCCTTCTAACTGATATTGATATTTTAGTGATCGAGCTTCCGTCATCATGGAGCGATTCTCCACCCTGCCAGCAGAATTGCGCCAGCTGATCTGGGAGTTTGCCGTTCCAGGGCGAGTCGTTGAGATTGGAGAACCGTGCGATCCTGATATCTTACCAGAGGAAGACCTCAGACAAGCATGGATCCTCAACAGGAAGTATCCCGTCATTGCTCATGTCTGTTGGGAATCCCGCCAAATTTCTTTGGCCAAATTCAAGCTCCCTGCAGGTGTTTCTGTTGCGCCAGATTGCATGACAGACCCTCGCTGGTGGTGGAAGTCTACCGATATCATTCACTTCAATGCCCCAGAGATTGTCACAGATACACAAAGACACAGAGTGGAGGATGACTTGCTCGACTTGATGAAAGTGCCTGTTCTATGCAAAAAGGTCTCTATCAGTGCAGACGTCGTCCATCCTTTTTTGCGGTTCCGTCGTAGGCCTGATATCTCAAAGTCACTGGTATGGGAAGTACTTTGCGCATTGAAGACATGCATTATCTCCCTGCACACCGTCTGTATCCGGGCCACCAACGAGCAAGCTCGGGAGCTGGGCCTCTTTGGCAATGGTGACGAGCCAGCGCAGTTGATCGACCCGTCGGACAAAGCAGCCATCGAGCGATTCAGACAGCTCTGGATGAACACAAAACAGGAGGTCTCTTCAGTCAAGTTCTTCGACACAATTGACACCAGAAGGTTCTCTTTCCGAGTCGACAGGTGGCTAGCGGAGATGTCAGCGGACTACATTGATTTCAAATGGACCAATCCACCGTTCCCAGCCCCAGGACCGCAGGTTATAACTCAAATGCTTCGTCGGTACCCATTTAAAAGACATGATCCCATTGCCAAACAATACCTCGTTGATATGCCCACTCTGGAATTGAGGATCATGTTTCGACTCTGCCCACCTGCAGCGCTCGATCATGTGATTACATAACCATCCCGCATTTGATCGGGAGATTTTTTGAAGGCAATTTTGTTTGATACACTTTCCTATAACTTTTACCACAGCATAACAATGGGAAAACGTGGCGGCAAAAAGGTAATTTCACCTTTCATACGTGCTATATGAGGTGTTTGTTGTACTGACCGTGTCTCCTTTCTTGCAGGGTGGTAAAGGCCGCGGCGGTGGCGGCGGCGGCGCAGGCCGTACGCGCTCTCAATGGCAAGATCTCACCAGAGAGAACGAGAAGTTCGAACGCTACTACAATGAGCCCGAGTTCCTTCCGGAGGAGGAGAAGGATGCTTTCTGGGCTACTATGCGCAAGGACCTCCCCAACAGCTTCCGCTTCACCGGTTCTAGAGGGTAAGTCACAACTGCGCCTTTTCTGCGATTCGCGCCTTGGGAGGTTTCAAGTGGTATTGACTGTTGTGTGCCTCCTGTTAGACATGCGCTGGCTGTTCAGCAGCGTCTTAAGGACTATCATATCCCCGAAATCACTTCTATCAAATACGAGGACGAATTCGTCGAGCCACCGCGCCCAGTTTCGTGGTACCCCGATCAGCTCGCTTGGTCCATGACCACCCCTAAGAATGTCATCCGTCGATTTGCGCCCTTTTCCCAGTTCCAGAAGTTCCTTGTCGCTGAGACTGACGTCGGAAACATCTCTCGCCAGGAGGTTGTCAGCATGATCCCTCCTCTCCTCATCGATGCTAGACCTGGCATGACTGTGCTAGATATGTGCGCTGCCCCTGGCAGCAAGTCTGCGCAGCTCATGGAGCTGCTTCACGCAGGCGAGGAAGATGCCATTGCGCAAGTCACTGAACAGATCAAGAGCGGCACTGCTGGACCCGAACCCCTCGGCCCCGAAGGACTGAACGATGACGGCCGAAGCACCGGTCTGCTGATTGCCAACGACAGCGATTACAAGCGCGCTCACATGCTTATTCACCAGATGAAGCGCCTGAGTTCACCCAACCTGATCGTTACCAACCACGATGCCACAATGTTCCCTTCCATCAAACTGCCTCCCCTGCCCACTACTGATGGCAGCAAGCCCAGGAACAGATACTTGAAGTTCGACCGCATCCTGGCAGACGTTCCTTGCTCCGGTGATGGTACCGCACGCAAGAATGTCGGTGTCTGGAAGGACTGGACCCCTGGCAATGCTTTGGGACTTCACAGCACGCAGTCTCGGATCCTGGTTCGCGCCCTGCAAATGCTGAAGGTCGGCGGACGTGTCGTCTACTCAACCTGCAGTCTGAATCCTGTGGAGAACGAGGCTGTTGTTGCCTCTGCAATTGAACGCTGCGGTGGCGCTGCCAACGTCAAGATCATCGATTGCAGCCAGGAGTTGCCCGGCCTCAAGAGAGCTTCTGGTCTGCACAACTGGAAGGTGATGGACCGAGAGGGCCGCATGTGGAACAACTGGCAGGAGGTTGAAGACCACCGAAACCAGGAGGGCATCAATGGTCTTGCTAGACTTGCAGAGGGCATGTTCGCCCCGACAGGCGAGGCTGCCAACCTGCCGCTTGACCGATGCATGCGCGTCTACCCTCACCAACAAGACACTGGCGGTTTCTTCATCACAGTCCTTGAAAAGACTTCCGAAATTAAGGCCAAGCCGGAGAGCAGCAACGTTATCCCCAAGGCTTCCGTTGCAGCTCTCGCAGCGGAGCTTGATTCTAAGAAGAATGAGGTGGACGGAAAGCCTCTGGAGAAGCTCGAGTCGCTGGATGAATTGGTCACTCCCGACGAAGCGGCCCAGGAGGAGCTCGCAAAGAATGCTTCTGTTGCCGAGGCCGCCCACCAACTTCCGTACTCTGCTACTCTTGATGCATCGACCCCTGCCTCTCCCATGAAGCGGGATGCAGATGACCTGGAAGATGAACTTCCTGCTAAGAGGACTAAGCTCCACGATGGTAGCGAGGTCCTTGTCGGTGACCGCCCCGTCCACGCCCCTGCGCCTGCAGTGGGAACTGGCATTGACACCCCTGGGGACAGCACACCTGCCGCCTCTGCGGCTACCGCACAGCCTTTCAAGAAGAGAGGTCCCCGCCAAGAGGAGCCGTTCAAGTACCTCGATCCTAACCACGAGGAGCTTATTCCCATCTATGAATTCTACAAGTTGTCCGAACGATTCCCCCGTGACCGCTTCATGGTCCGCAATGCCGAAGGTCTCCCCACCCGCACAATTTACTATACTAGTGCCTTGGGACGTGACATTCTTACCTCCAATGAAGGCCAGGGCTTGAAGTTCGTCCACTGCGGTGTTAAGATGTTTGTTAAGCAGGACGCACAGCGTGAGAACGTCTGCAGATGGCGTGTCCAGACTGACGGCCTGAAGATTGTCGAGCCTTGGCTGGGCCCTGAACGCTCCGTTGTCCTGACCAAGCGGGACACTCTCCGTCGTCTCCTTGTGGAGATGTTCCCCAAGGTCACTGACGATGGCTGGAAGGCTCTGGGCGAGATTGGCGAGCAAGTAAAGGATATCCCCATGGGATGCAGTATTCTTCGCGTACAAGCGACCGGCGAAGAAGATGGTCTTCCGTAAGTTTTTTTTCCCCTTTCATATATATCCCTTCGAGTGATATTTGCATCTTACTAACATAATCTACAGTGAGGCTATGGTTCTGCCCTTGTGGCGATCTCTCCATTCCTTGAACCTCATGCTTCCCAAGGAAGAGCGCCGTGCCATGTTGCTGCGTATTTTCAACGACTCCACCCCTCTGATTAACACCACACAGAAGCAGGGTGGCCAGACCGAGCCGACCGCTGAGGCTGAGGACATTGCGCTCAAGGAGGAGAATGCCGAGGTTGGACAGGAAGCACAGGACGACGTGGATGATCGTGAGACATACACCAAGGATGGCGATGAGGAGGATCGCTTCAACACTACAGTGTAAATGGTTCTGTTTTTTTTTTTTTACATGCTCCTATTATGGAGATTTCTATGCTGTATCAAAAAGCCAATATCATAAATTCCGTACCTTTGTTTAGGTCCTTTGTACTCCGTAATTTCCGGAGTGATCTGCATCGGAGAAACGTCGGTTAGGAGTTTTGATATTACAACTTATGCACCGGCTAAATTCAGGACCTCCACATCTTCCCCGCAGGAGAACTGCTTAGTTTGAATTTCAAGTTGATTAAATGGCGCCATTAAATCTTGGTCTAACATAGTTGTTGCTATTGACCTTGGTAAAGTGGCACGGTTATCTCTCCTGTTTAGACTCATACTCCGTATAGCTTTATACATCGGGTTGATATAGAACGAAAAGCTATGCAGAAGAAAAAGGTCACATCGATAAATCTCCCGCCATCTGATAAGTGGAAAAAAAATGACCCCGCGAGGACAGCTGGAGATCTTCGGTCCGGTTACCGTGTGAGGTATGGGGTGGACAATGGACAGACAGTAAGGGCTTGCGGCCATAATGACCGGGGTTTTGTGACCGAATATCCGTGGAATATATCCATATTGCCTGTATAGTATGTCTTGGATTTATGCCCTTTTGAATTGAGTTGGTTTGCTTGCAATTTGTCGGATGTGCCTTTTATAATATACAACATGTTCATATTCATAGTTAAAACCATAGGAAGACACTCTTATTTCATTTTAAATAAGAAGAACTCTATTATAATTAGAAGACCGGTCTTTCGCCTCTTCAACAATATCCCCCCAACCCCTCAGTATGGCCGCAAATCTTCACCGTAGTAGATCCTAGACCCTTCCTGCATGAGCCTGCGGAGCATCCGGGGCACCCCTCAATCTGGAAGAAATGACGAAAGGCATGGAATGAGGGTCATTGCTACAGTAGTATAGCAATTGCATGCTACATTGATTAGGGTCAATGCTGTCCCGAGTCTCTGTGCACTATATGAATGGCGCAACCCCTGCATTGCAAGGAAATTGGACTTGAATCCAAGTGCTTCTTCCTCCTCCCTAGCAACCCACTTCACCCCTGTGTGAACTGTCGAGACAGCCATGAAGTTCTCGTCCTCTTGGGCCTTTGCCTGCCTGGCGGCCCAGGCCGCTGGTGCTGCTATTAGCCATTCGGTGAATGGCTTTACTTTCACTGAACATCCGGATCCTGTTAAGCGGGATTTACTTCAGAAATATGTATGTCTGGTTTGGGTTCTTGGGCTTGGATGCTTTATATTGACAAGTACATTCATTGTATAGGTCACTTGGGATGAAAAGTCTCTCTTTGTCAATGGCGAGAGACTCATGCTCTTTAGTGGTGAAATCCACCCATATCGGTAAGTTAGAGACATTGATTAACTCTTTACAAGAAAGGATCATGCTGATCAAGATCCTTGCAGTTTGCCTGTTCCATCTTTGTGGATTGATGTACTCCAAAAAGTCAAGGCTCTAGGATTCAACTGTGTTTCTTTCTATATTGACTGGGCTCTACTGGAAGGTAAGCCGGGCGAGTATACTGCCGAGGGAGTCTTTGCCCTGGAGCCATTCTTTGACGCCGCCAAAGAGGCTGGCATCTATCTTCTGGCCCGCCCTGGACCTTACATCAATGCCGAGGTATCGGGTGGTGGTTTCCCAGGATGGGTTCAGCGCGTGAATGGAACCCTGCGAACGAGTGATGAAGCCTATCTGAAGGCAACGGATAAGTACGTGACCCTCCTAAAATGTAAGATTAGAAGAACCATGGAGTACTGACATCATTAACTAGCTATATTGCCCATGTTGCCGCAACCATGGCCAAGGGTCAAATCACCAATGGAGGACCTATCATTCTTTACCAACCCGAGAACGAATACAGTGGCGCGTGTTGTGGATACAATGATTTCCCAGACGGAGCCTATATGCAATACGTGGAGGACCAGGCTCGCAAGGCTGGAATTGTCGTGCCTCTTATTAGCAATGACGCCTCGCCTGGTGGCCACAATGCCCCTGGAACCGGCGAGGGGGCTGTGGATATCTACGGCCATGATAGCTACCCTCTCGGCTTTGACTGCGCAAACCCTGCTACCTGGCCAACGGGTAATCTGCCTACTGATTTCTATACCAAACATATGACCCAGAGCCCCTCAACCCCATACTCCCTGATTGAGGTAAGATAGATGGAGACCTTCCGGGTGGATTATCAATCTAACTAGAGTATAGTTCCAAGGTGGTGCCTTTGATCCCTGGGGAGGTGTTGGATTCACGAAGTGTGCTGCTCTTCTGAACCACGAGTTCGAGAGAGTGTTCTATAAGAACAATCTCAGCTTCCGAGTCGCATTCCTCAACCTGTACATGGTATGTTCGAGCTTCCCCGTCATACTCATCAACTCTAATATTTTACTGGTAGATCTTTGGTGGTACCAATTGGGGCAACCTGGGTCACCCCGGTGGATACACATCCTATGATTATGGTTCCCCGATTACTGAATCTCGCAACATCACCCGCGAGAAGTATAGCGAGCTAAAGCTGATTGGCAACTTTGCCAGAGTGTCACCGGCTTATCTTGTATCGACACCAGGAAGCTTAACCACTTCCAAATACACCACCTCGTCTGATCTGGCCGTAACTCCCCTGCTCGGAGGTAACAGCACAGCTTCTTCTTTCTTCGTCGTCCGACACTCTGACTATTCGAGTCAATCGTCCGTCGACTATAAGCTCAAGGTTCCTACTAGCGTCGGTGAAGTGACTATTCCCCAGCTTGGTGGAAGCCTTACTCTCAGCGGCCGTGATTCTAAGATTCATGTCGTTGATTACGATGTGGCCGGCACCAACATCCTCTACTCCTCCGCTGAGGTGTTTACCTGGACGAAGTCGGGTAAATCCAAGATTCTTGTGTTGTACGGTGGCCCCGGCGAGCACCACGAGCTGGCTGTCTCTTCCAAGTCGAAGGCGTCGGTTATTGAAGGGTCATCATCGAGCATCACCACCAAGCAGGTGGGTAAGGCGGTTGTTATCGGCTGGGATGTCTCCACCACTCGCCGTATCGTGCAACTGGGTGATTTACAGATTGTTCTTCTGGGTAAGTGCTTTCTTAAATACCGCCTTGCTTCATCGTAACTAACTAAACTACTAGACCGGAACTCTGCCTACAACTACTGGGTCCCTCAGCTCCCAACCACAGGAACAAGCCCTGGATATAGCTCCCAAAAGGTCACCGCCTCATCTCTCATTGTTAAGGCCGGCTACCTCGTCCGGAGTGCTTATGTGCAGGGCAGTGACCTTCATCTCACTGCTGATTTCAACGCCACCACCCCAATTGAAGTGATTGGCGCCCCGTCCAAGGCTAAGAACCTAGTCATCAACGACAAGAAGGCGCAGGTCAAGGTCGACAAGAACGGAATCTGGTCAAGCAGCATTTCTTACACAGCCCCAAAGATCGAGCTTCCAACTCTGAAGAGTTTGAAGTGGAAGTCTATTGATACTCTGCCCGAGATCCAAGACTCGTATGATGACTCCGCATGGGTTTCCGCAGACCAACCCACCCAAAACAGTATCCATAAACTCAAGACCCCAACCTCGCTTTTCTCCTCTGACTACGGCTTCCACACCGGAACCCTCCTCTTCCGTGGCCACTTCGTCGCAACTGGCGACGAGAAGACTTTCTTCGTGCAGACTCAAGGTGGGAGTGCATTTGGCAGCGCCGTGTGGCTGAACGAGAACCATCTAGGGTCATGGGGTGGAATTTCCATCGACGCCGACCACAATGGAACCTACACACTTCCAACCTTGAAGAAGGGCAATTCGTACGTGTTCACCGTAGTCGTGGACAACATGGGTCTGAATGAAAACTGGATCGTCGGCGAAGACCAGATGAAGAACCCCCGCGGTATCCTCAACTACGAGCTGTCCGGCCGATCTGCGAGTGACATCACCTGGAAATTGACCGGCAACCTAGGCGGCGAGGATTACCTAGACAAAGTGCGCGGCCCGCTCAATGAGGGTGGTCTCTATGCCGAGCGTCAGGGCTTCCACCAGCCCCAGCCGCCGACCCAGGACTGGAAATCTGCCAGTCCCTTCGACGGCCTGTCGGGGCCTGGAATCAGCTTCTACAGTGCAAGCTTTGATCTGAATATTGAGAAGGGTTGGGATGTTCCTCTATACTTTAACTTCGGGAACACCACATCACCGGCTGCTTACCGCGCCCAGCTTTATGTCAATGGATACCAGTACGCCAAGTATGTGAACAATATTGGTCCCCAGACGAGTTTCCCTGTTCCAGAGGGCATTATTAACTACCGGGGTACCAACTATTTGGGTTTGAGTCTGTGGGTGCTTGAGTCGGATGGAGCTAAGTTGGAGAGTTTGGACTTGATTCATAATACTCCTGTTCTCACAGCGCTGAAGGTTGAGTCCGTGGAGCAGCCTAAGTATAATAAGCGGAAGGGGGCTTATTAGGTGTTCAATTGGGAGTAGATAGGTAAATATCTCAGAGAATACAATACAACGAGAGCGAGTCAAAGTATTATAGTGTAATCTTGAATATAATGTTCCTAAATTCCTAATATCAGAAACACAAATGTCCGAAGTATCAAAAAGTAGGGCTTCCCAGGTCATCTCCACTTCTCCGCAGATCCCAGCCACCCCCAACCTCCTCTCTTCTGTTTTTGGTCTGATATTTGCTTGGGCATTTGCTTGTATTTCTCTTATTGCCTTGCGCTTCTCGATTTAATAATTCTAATACCTCAACACTACTCCATATAATTCCAACCAAATCCACTTTGACAGCGCATATGCGACCAACCCCCACAAGCGCACATCAGCTCGCAAGCTGACCTCAAACCATCCATTCGCTCGAATCGAAATATCCAAACCTCGCACAATAACCTCGACATATACACACTTTCATAACCAACAACGAAATAATCAGAAAATATGTCATCCCACCCTCTTGAGGTCCTCGACCTAGACCCAACCAAACCCGACCTAAACCCAAGAGACCTAAACCCAAACCTCCTGTACACGGACACCTCCCTCCAAAAACGCTACACAACAATCTCAATCCCCTCAACCTACGGCCGCCTCCACAGCAGCCCAGCCGCCGGCACAGTAGTTGGAATCGTACTGGGCAGCGTAGCAGGCTTCGTCCTGCTAATGTACGTACTCTTCCTGGCGGTGAACCCAGGCGGCATCGCGCGAGGCGGCGTAGCAGCGCCAACCTCCTCCTCGATCTCGATGTCGATGTCAATGGACGACGAAGAGATTGTGGAGGTGCGCAGTCGACGCGGCTCATCTGCCGGACGGCGACGACGCGACGTCATCGAGGTCGCAGAGGAACGGGAGAGTTTCCGTGATAGTTATCGGCGTCGGCCGTCGTCGAGACATGATCGTGTCGTTGTTGAAGAGTCGCTGGCTACTTCGACTACTGGGGATGAGGATATTATTGAGGTTGAGGAGGAGGAGTCGAGTGTGCCTTCTGATGTTTCGCCGCGTCCGCCGAGGAGGTCTAGACGGGGTGGGGTTAGGCATGTTGATCCCATGGCCTATGGCGGGGGAAGTGATTATAGTAGTCATCGGTGATTTGGGGGTTGATATTTGTTTCTTTGGAGGTTGGCATGCGATACCCTTTTTATGTGTTATGTGTTATGTATTATGGTTTCTTCTGTAGTGATTGATGATGCTAGTTTACTTCTTGTAATGATGGATGAGAATGCTTTTATAATTCTTATATATAATGCATATGCAAGAGCCAAACAACAAAAAAAAAATATAAAGAAAAAGACGCAGAGAGAATGCTAGACAAACGCTAGACTTCATGTATAAGTTGATGCATTGACCATGTACGGAAAACTTCCTCCTCGGATCTATGCCTTCTCCTCGATCGAGGCCTTCTTGAGCTCATCCTCAACGTCAGCCACGGCATCCTGCTCTTGAGCCAGCTCAGCCTTGGCTGATGGAGCACCGTTCTCTTGGGCGGGCTTCTTGGCAGCATCGGTGGCACGGCCGTTGGTCTGAGAGGCGCTGGTAGCCTTGGTCTCCTCCTCTTCGAGGCGAGTAATCTCTTCCTGGGCCTTCTTAATGTTCTATGGGGGTAATTAGTAATTGATCACAATTGACAACCTTGGAACGAATAAAACTTACCTCTTCTGTCTTGCTAGCCTGGTTCTTCTTCCACTCGGTGATCTTGGCAGCCAACTTCTCCACAGAGGCGGGGACATCCGACTGGTTCATAGGGGGGTCGATCTTGACCTTGGCGAAGTCCTCAATGATACCAACGTTCATGTTGAACTTGGTGCTCTCAGCACTGGCGGCGGCACCGCCCTTCTTGCCGCCCTTCTTGCCCTTCTTGCCAGCGGAACCGACGAAATAGTCTTCATCGTCCTTCTTGCTCACAACCTTCATTCCCTTAATCTCAGCGGCTTCAACGGTGCGGCCAACTCCGGCACGGAAATTGCTGCCCTCATCCTTCTTCTCGTCCAGACCGAGGGAGGAGAAGTCATAAGCGGGGTCAAAGTGACGGATCAGACCCTGTGCGGTCAGGATCTCGTCGGCGTAGGCAAGCTGCGAGGCCTCCTCGAGCTTCTTATCGGCAATCTTCTTGCGCTTCTCGCGCGCAAAGGCCTCTTGCTCAGCCTTCTGACGCTCGCGGCGCACACGCCAGGCCTCGTCCTCGTACTCCTTGTAGGCGCGACGGGCCTTGAAGTAGGTATCCTTAATAGTGCGGATGGCAGTATACTTTTCCTGCTGCTCGTTGCGCAGCTTGGTGCGCTCATCGCGCAAAGCGTTCAGGTTCTTGAAGACACCATCCTGCTCGGCCTTGATGGCATCGAGCTCCTTCTGGATCTCGGCGTACTTGTCGCTCAGGGCCTTGGCCTCGGGGTTGTCGAGGGTCTTGCGCAATTCGGAGATCTGTGCCTTGATGTCGTTGATGCCCTTCTGTGCCTCATCCAGACCGGCGAAGCTCTTGCGCTGCTTGCGCAGGTTGGAGACCTCGGTGAGAGCCTTGCGCTCATCCACCAGACGGAGGGTACCAGTGTCGACCTGCTTCTCAAGACGGGCGATTTCCTTGTCGATCTCCTCGACACTCTTGAATGACAGACGTCCGCGGGAGTTGTTCTGTTCGGTAATGCGGGCCTTGAGGTTGGCATCCAAGGCGTTGATCTTCTCCTGGGTGGAGGACCGGCTGGACTTGAAACCGGACTGCTTTTGGCGAATGGCTGAGAGTTCGGCGCGCAGCTCCTGCTGCTTCTTAACGGTGGGCGAATCCTGGTTGTTGGGCTTGGCGTTGTCCAACTTGGCCTTGATTTGGTTCTGTTGCGCATATCAGTCATTGGCCCGAGGACATGGGATGCAAGTAAATAATGAACACGAGGACAATCAACAATCAAAGTGGGTCGGGATCATCCCCGCGACCCAAGTCAGATGAGGGCTCAGTGAAACAATTCCAAAAAAAAGCATCCATACCAATTTCTCCTGAGCAGCAGTGTGCTCCTTCTCGGCCTCAGCGAGACTGGTCTTGTAGGCGGCCTCATCGGGCTTGGTGGGCTTAACCCGCTCCCCATCAGTGGCAGCCATTGCAACGAATTGAATGTAAAAGAGAGTCGGAGAGAAGGAAGAGACAAATTGCCTTCTTAGGATCCTGAAGGGATTAAATAGACCAACGAGACCAAAGCGAAACTGAAAAGGGGAAACTTGGAATAATTAAAATGGTTCGGTCGGTTTCTCCGCTTAAGCGTCGCTGGCAGAAAGTTCCCGCCGATTTTTCGACTTCACCTTTATCTCTCCACCGGAGCTCTTTCTACCCGTTTTTTTTGTGAAAGTCTCTTGACGAGATAACCTCTTATTTTCCTTTTCTATTCTAGTCATTGACTACTCACTCCATCATGGATGGGGATTCGGCACACTCCATGGAGGCCGAGCGCGAGATGACTCGGCTCTGGCGCACCTTTAGAACAGTCTATGAACTGCTCGCTGACCGGGTAGGCACTTCAGATCGAGTCCCTGACTTCTCAGTGTCTCTCTCATAATGCCCATTTACCCAAGGCTAACCATTAGCGACACACCAGGGCTACGAAGTGTCTGACAACGAGCTGGTACTCCCGCTAGAAGACTTCCGCGCAAAATATGCTGACCCTCTGGGCTACCCTGAGTATGTGAAATCCTTGCGCCCACCATTCTATTGTCTCGAGATAGTGAAAACTTGAACCGAGCAATGTGGACACACATCATTGAAAAGACACACATCACTAACAAACTGCTCCGCAACAACAGTCGCACCAAGATGAAAATCCAAGCCCGCCCCACCGATAGCATGAAGTTGAAGTACACAGCACTGCCCAGCAAGGCAAACCCAAACCCCCAGCCAGACTGCGGCACAATCTATGTCGACTTCTGCCCCGACTCCTCAGGTGTCGGAACCAAGCAAGTGCGCGCCTTCAACCACCTTGTCGATGAGAACAACTTCCACACCGGTATCTTCATCACGCAGACGCCGATCTCGCCCTCCGCCGTGCGCCTGCTTTCCGGTGTCCCCGGCCGCATCTGCGAGCACTTCCAGGAACAGGATCTGCTCGTCAACATCACCCGCCATGAGCTGGTCCCCAAGCACGTCCTGCTTAGCCCCGAGGAGAAGAGCAAGCTCCTCGAGCGCTACCGTCTGAAGGAGTCCCAGCTGCCCCGTATACAGATCTCTGACCCTGTCGCCCGCTACCTTGGTTTGCGCCGTGGCCAGGTTGTTAAGATTATCCGCAAGTCTGAAACTGCAGGTCGCTATGCCAGTTACCGCTGGGTTATTTAAGCTGCACAACAAGGTTGCTGGAAATGGAACAGGAAGATTGATGCGACTCTTCAAAATGAACGCTAGATCTTTCTCTTCGTTTCTCTTCTTTCATTTGGGGGGTTTGCAAATCCAAAGAACCAAACCCCGGTTCCTCTGAACCTCGACCTCGCAAATTCGAATCGCATCAAGTCCACTTCACTGTCTCCGATATGACCGCTATCCATACCACGCAGGTCTACAGGAAATACCTAATTGGCAGTCGAGGAAGAGCAGCTGATGCCAGACAGAAGTGGACACTTGGGAGTTATTTTTTTTCCTCATCGACTCACATTCAACAAACACAAAAAAAGTTTTTGGTCTCCCCCTTGTATTATGGGCAGCATGGCGTATAGGCGCGAAGTTTCTCCTTTGGGGGATTGCGATGGGGGGTTTGCCTGTGATTTTACATAATGGCCGTGTCTTTGTATGTCTAGATGAATCCAATCTATGAATGGCTGTCACTTCGAGTTGGGGCGGGGAAGTTGTAGATCGTTCATGGATGGCTAGAGTTTAATTACGTGCATATAGGCTACTGATACCTGGGCAAGAGGGGGAACTGTACTAGCTCCACTTGAAACCCTGATACTAGCATCATGCATGGTGTAAGACCTAAATAGTATATAAAAATGTAATATCAAATGTAGAGGCCGAAGTCTACTGACAGGAATAGGTTTACAGTATAGGAAATTTCGGCTGTAACTACAGGTATCTGACTAGTTCGAAGGCGAAAGCGAAGAAAAGCAGAGCCGAAAAGGCACCAATTTCTAGAATCCAGTTTACCGTCTGCCTCAAGAGTAAAAGAGTAAAAATGAGGCCGCGTAAGTATAAAACCTTGGAACTCGGAAAACCCTGGAAAAAGGTTGACTAAGCCCCGAACTGCGCCACTGCAACTCTCTCTCGATTCCGGCGCTTCCTCATTCTTTAATCTCATCTGCACCCCTCTCTCCTTGCTGTTGCGCCGATTTCGAGTTATTCCAGTTCACAATCCAACGGAGAAAAATCTCCCATATCCACACTTACAGCGCAATCTCCCCAAATCAGCACTAAGTCTGACATCACCCGAGAACTCCACCTTCAATTCCCACTATGTCTTACAACAAGCCAGTAAGTACTCCGTACCAATAAATCAATCGCAAACCCCAGTATACCCCCAATACCAAAATATTAACCTCTTCCAGACGAGTCCACCACCTTCCTACCCGGCCCAAGCCCACGATGCAGGCCCATACTACCAACAAAACTCCGGCGCCGCAAACGACTACTACGGCGGCGGCCAGCCCCAACAGCAGGGCTACTACCCACCCCAGCAAGGTTATGGCCAGCCCCAGCAAAACCAGCAGGGCTATTACCCCCAGGGCCAGCAGCCGATGTATTACCCACCTCAGCAGCAGGGCTACCCCCCTCAACAGCAACAGGGTTACTATGCCAATGACCGCGGACGCTCTGGCGGCAGTGGTGCAGGTGGTATCTGTGCAGGTATCATGGCTGCGATGGCCTGTTGCTGCTGTTTGGATATCTTGTTCTAGATCTGCCTTTTGGTCTTGATTTTTGACACGCGACTACGCTACTACGCAAATCTGTATTGGGTTTTTTTGGTTGGTGTTGAGGTGGCTTGTTGAGTCGCTATGCCCGTGTATGCACCACACTCTTGAGAAATATCGAGATAGAGGCTGGCGTTTCTGCGTTTCCTGGGATTAGCTTTTTTTGACTCGGGGATTTGGTGCTTCTGTGAATCCTCGGTTGGAAACTGGTCTCGGGGTTTGATTTGATTGGTTTTTTTTCCCGTTCCCTTCGTATATATCCTTGACTTTTATTACTTATCGCTGGCGCAAAACAGGACATGGCGTTCTTGGGTCCTGGGGGTTGAGCCTCAATTGTACTACATCTTTATCTTTTACACTACCTTCTTGTTTACTCTTCCTCGAGTCGTTTCATGATGTTTTACCTAATCCATTATTTTCAATCGCTATGCATACATTATAGCCCGAAGGTAATTGTAGGCAAACATTTTATGGATTGGGTAGATACAAGTTGGAAGGAAATTTATGCCCATTTTAGTCTCAAGGCAGAAACATTCTAGTAGTCTATCGTTACAGCCCTGTGACTAGAACTCTGTATACAAAGCTGTTAGTATAATTTCCTAAAAGTATTCTTTACTTACTGTTACAAGCTAAGGCATGGAGTAAGATGCTTCATACAACTACCTGCGTACTGGGCTTAAAGAAGGGCGGGTCTGCACCAGGTAGAGAGTTTGATAAAGGCAAGGCTTGTATGGAGTACAATGGCATCTCAAGGTCAGAGAGCTCAGTGGAGGCAATGTGTACGACTAGTCGTACAAGTCGTCGACGGGTCCGTTCTTATCTCGATATGATATGAATTAACTTGCGAAATATCTTGGTGTGAATGTATATAGATAGTAGTATATATGTAGATAATAGTTATGTAGGTGTACATTATTAGCAAGGCTCCAAATAGAAAGAGTGCCAGTCATGCCCGAGTCATTGGAAGGGTTGAAAAGATCTCGAGAGGCAACATCTCCAACGCCAACCCTAACAATCGCATAAGGGGGAATAAAAAAAAGAACAGAGAAAGGAAGTAGTGAACAAAGAAAAAGGTATAGGGGAATGCAAGATGTGTACATAGTCTCAAACCAAAAGAGACTCCAGCCAAATATTCCATGTACAGGAGACAACAAGCCTCGACCCAAAATAACCAAGAAAGAAAAAAGAAAAAAGAAAGAGAGCCATCACATCATGTCATATCACATCACATCGCATCAACCTCAGAAATGTCAAGTGTCAATGCCCATGTCGCGATAACAACCCACCAACATCATGAAGCTCAACATCAGCATCGGTCGTCAAATCCGAAGACGCTGACATTGAAATCAAACGCGGCCTACCAAAAGCCGACGCCGGGAACGGCAGATCCGCAGGACCAGGAACCGGCGACCGAGGCCCATGCGTAGCTCTCGACAGCCCAAAGATTCCCAAATCCTCCAAAAGGCCCTACTCCCGGGGCCTCTGCGACGCTGCATAGGCTCCACAGGAGAGGACAAGGTAGTCTGGGCACGCACATGATCGGACCCAGACTCCGGGGCTGATCTTGTAAGCAAACCGCCAACATCCGAGAACGAGACACGCCGCGACATCTCCGACGTGGGCGATATCTCGCGCGGGGACTCGTTTGTGCGCAGGTACTCGCGCGGCATGACTTTCGGTCCGAGACTATCTGTCGCGGAGCGGTCGTCGTCTGAGCGACGGGGGGCAGTGAACGACCAAGTTGGATCAAGGTTTCCTGTTTTTGCCATGGCCAAGGGCATTTGGGATGATGGGGATGATGGGGATATTGGTGGTGGTGGTCTTGGAATTGCAACGCGGGTTCCATCCGAGGTGCTGGGGAGTTTGTATATCTCTGGGTCTAGACGGATTCCCAGACCATCTGCTAGTTCTGAGTCTGAGCCCCATTGGTGTTGCATGACTGTGTTTCTGCGGAAGAAGGATTTATCCATGCTTTCTGTGACAGAGGCTGAGCCTTGGGCGCGTTTGTATTTTAGTTTCTTGACGCCGCGGTCTCGGACGAAGGAGCCTATTACTAGGACGTTTGAGACTGCTGTTGCGGCGAGGATTTCGAAGGAGGCGAGGAGGGAGCGGTATGGTTGGGAGCCTCTGTGATCGACTACCGAGGGGACGCGGTAGCAGGTTATGGCGACTAGTATCAGGGATAGGCAGAAGAGGGATGCCAGGGCGAGACGGCGTTTGAGAGGCATTTGCACCATGAGGATTATGGGGACTGGGATGGCGACGAGGAGGAGGTCGGTTATCACGTCGCAGGTGCCCATTGTTATTAGGTTGACGTAGCCGCTGCGGCAGGTTGGGCCTGGGTCTGGGGTGACCTGCCAGTAGTGGTCGAAGGGCTGACATTCAGCTAGGGTTGCGATGACCACGGCCACTAGGGTTGAGATGAGGAAGAAGGAGATGAAGCGGAGGAATAAGGTTGTTGATCGGCGCCAGGTAAGCCCTGTGACTCGCTTTAGGAATTCGCATACGGTCACTTTGGCGGTCCAAATGCTATAGTTTTTTTGTGAGTCACTTTTGAACTAGCAGATCCAATGGGTGTTGTCTTACAAGATGGCGTAGAAGATACGTGCCGCAAGAACTAGCTTGCTGCCTAGTTCTCTGTTCGCTATCTCCTTCTCCGTCAAGCCTGTGGTGGTGGTATTGTTGGTTCCCAAGATGAGAACGAAGTGCACGAGGACCATGCGAATCATCAAGGGAATGACGGCGATCATCATGACTTTGTCCTCGGTGAAAAAGCGTTCCACACGAATATAACGACCACATACTCGGACGACGATGATAACCAATGAGAAGATAGTAGCCCACCAGCTCATCATAAGGGTCGGATTGATCTCATTTCTGCTCTGGAAAGCTGGTGGTGTCTCTTGATAAATGCCACGCGGGACCAGCGACATGGCCACGGAGGCCATGGAGGCCATTATGCAAGTAAAAAAAACAGCAGAAGCGCAGAAAGCGATTCACAGTGCTTTTACATTGCTCACACGTGGGAAAGTGTGGGGATGTTTTAGGTCAGGGTTATAGGGCAGGATTGCGGAGACCAAAATGAAGACGATCTTGACAGATGGGGAAGATAATATAAGATCATCTTGTACGGAGTAATGAATCGGGAGAGATAGGGGAAATTAATAAAAAGTTTCAAATGGTTAAAATGTCCTTGGAAGACGAGAGAGGGGAAAATGATCAAGGATGACTAGATAAGCCAAGCCTCCCATATAAACACAGCCAGTGACATTCGACTGGCTAATCAGGGGAGATTCGGGGGGATGGGGGGGGAGGAGATTCACACTTTATTCATACTTTTTTAAACGTCTCACCTTTTCAGATCTGTGTTACGGTGAACGATCATATGGAACAAAGAAATAATGGTAATCGCCTTAGCATGACATTGTCTACGGAGTAATCTTCCTCCAATGAGGGTGATTTGGTTACATTATGTACAGAGTAGCTATATGCCCTGTTATAACACGGAGGGGGAACGGGCGTTGGTTATACGGAGTAAGGATTTACAAGGATTTACGGAGTGCAAGGGTTTACGATGTACACGTGGACTTTTACTCCTTTCAAGATAAAGTCTGTATATATCCATGGATCGGATATCCACTTGGGCACAGATCCATAGATGAACAGGGGATATTAAGAGGCCAAAAGGAAATAAGATAAGCGAGTGGGCAGTTCCATGGTTCTTACGGAGTACTTCGTACTTCGATTCTTGATATCGTATTTTAGCCCCCAATGAATTAAGTCCAATGAGTCCAATGAGGCCAAGATTATCTACGTCCGTACCTCCGACGGACAATGTTATCTCGCCAAACCTTATGATTCTCCCAAAGATTAATCGCGCAACGCTCATCCAACCACAGCTGCCGCCGAGTCTTCCCGCCTCTCATCACGAAGCGACTCAATTCCAGACCCAGCGCGAAGCCCGCTCAAGACAATCCGTAACTCCTGAAGGAACTTAGTAACTTCCGCCTCCGTACCGACAGTGATACGGAGACAACCCTCACACCCAAGTTCTTTCCCACGGAAGCGGACAACCACACCACGTTTCTCCGCCATAGCCTCGTAAGCCGCAAGCGCAGTCACGTTACTCGGTCGGCCCTCGGCGTCCAAAATCTGCACGAGCAAAAAGTTGGCATCACTACCGCCAAGGAATTGCCCCACACCGGGGATCGTCGGTAGCTCCGTGAGCAAACGGTCGCGTTGCGCGATGATCTGCGAACGGAAACTGTGCATCACTGCCATGTTGGGTGCGGTGAGTGCCGCAGATGCGAGCGCGCTTGTAGGGCTGGAGATGTTATAAGGCGCCTTGAGGCTGTTGAGAAGACGTGCGACTTCCACACTGGCGTAGGCCACACCGAGACGGATACCGGCCAGACCGAATGCCTTGCTGAGTGTCTGCATGACGACTAGGTTGGGCCACTCGGTCACCCACTCTGCCAGACTAGAGCCTTCCGGCGCAAAGTCGATATATGCCTCGTCGACCACCACGATGCCGTTCCATGTTGGGTGCTCGAGGACCTTGCGGATGTCCTCTTTGCGGATCAGATTCGCGGTCGGGTTGCCCGGCGAGCAGATGTAGGCCAGCTTGATTGATGGGTCGGCCGATAGGGCCTCGTTGACTTTATCGGGTTGGAGGTGGAACCCGTTCGTAGCGTCGAGTGGTACCTTGACGATTTCGAGGTCGTTTACCTGCGCGCTGACGCTGTACATTCCGTAGGTCGGGGGGCATGTGAGGATCTTGTCCTTGCCGGGGACGCAGAAGCAGCGTAGGAGCGCGTCAATGGCTTCGTCCGAGCCAACTCCGCAGAACATGTGCTCGGGAAGGAGGGTCTTCGGGGTGTGGTGGTGGGTATTGCGGAGGTTGCAGAAGAGCTGCTTCAGCTCAATCTGGTGACTGGGAGGCACGCATTGTTAGTTCACATTGGTCTGAATGGGACGCGACGGTAGAATTTCACTCACGGATCGGGGTAGCGGTTCAGACCGAGGAAGTCAATCTCCGGCTTGGAGGCTCCCGTGGCATTGCCGGTCGGGGAGGATTGCAATGCTCCCTCGCTGTTCAGGGCAAGACCAGGGCCAAAGGCATTCTCGTTGGCGTCGAGGAGGACGTTCGTCCCATCATCTTTGTAGTCACTGACTCATTAGCTCGCCGATACCGGTGATTCGGAAAGGGTAGCACATACTCTCTGGCACATCGGTAAGGCTGCAATGCCAGGATATTAGGACGGGCGCATGTGGCCAAATTAAAGGGAGATTTTGAAGCCATTGTGGCGAAGAATGTGAGATGTTGAAGTTCCAAGGTTGGTGGGGAGCCCAGGTGGGGGATTTTATCGGCACTCTATGACTATGACTCAAATGCCGATCTATATATTCTATATTCCACATTTACATATCATCACATAGTAAGACGTCTTCGGATACATATTCTCTTTATATGCATCTGTTGATCTCTCGATAGAGCTCATTGCAATGACCCCACATAATTTAAAGGCTATACATAGAGAAGCCCTCTGCACAGTTTTATACTTTTTGCCGTCTTCACCTATAAAAAGAGCACATCTAAAAGACAAAAACATACCGAGTGTTCTTCCACATAATATTCCTATTATTGTTTTGGGTCAATCAGATCGGATTATCAAGATAAAATCTAGCAAGAAGCAATGTCGTGCTTATATTCAACCCTTCCTGGAAATTCATTTCCACCACTGCTTTTTACCACCTTGGCACTGCGTTCTCTCCTGGGTTTTTTATGAGTGGCAGCAAAAAGAAAGACTCCGCCATCTGGATGACACATGCCGGGTTATTATCGTACAGCTTATTTTTGAAATCATCCAAAAAGCCTTCTCTGTCTTCCGTAGTATACTCGAAGCCTCGTTCACTTGAACAGCATCTACACGTTGGCGTACGGTGTCCAATCCCTGGTTTCTTTCTGTTACTTCGTGCTACCTGAACAGGTACATATGTAGGCGAGTAACTTCCTCGACCTACACCTTCAAAGTAGCTTATGTGGTCTTGTCATGTCTTTTTTGGCAGTTCTTTTGGTAGTTTGTTTAAAAGTCTTTGTGGTTTGTTAAATCTCCGATGATCGACTTCAGTGCGTATACAACCCTAGGCGCCCACAATGGATGGATCTGATATGTGATTACATAAGATTTGTTTGCCCGGGGCGAGGTCCCGAGGTCGGCCCTTGGGTGTATCCAAGATAGGCAATTTCAAGACCTCATCTTGATGATCTGAAAAAAAGACGTGCCCGAGAAACCAACCGTCCAATTTTATATCACAGTGTTCCTCCTAACAAATTCATTTGAACACCCACAAGCCAGAGCCACAACTGCTAGTTCCACACATTTCGGATGTGATCAGCTCAAAAATCACTCTACACACGATTTTATGCAACTTGTTCGATATCGGTGACTTCCGCATCTGCAGTAAAAAAATATGGCCTTTGAAGAACTATCCATTTTACCGGCGGATATAATGGAGTCCCAATTATCCACAATTGACCTCCTAATGGCGATGTTCCCGTCTCCGGGTGAGCTGGAAATCCCCGAATCCACAACGCAGTGTGTCGAGAGACTCCGCGACTGGTGCGAGAATCCGACCTCCTCACCTCCTAAAATCCCGTCAAGTATTTCTCTCACCGTCTGTCTACCAATTGCAGACGGAGATAAAACAATACAAGTCAACATTTCCGTGTCGCTGCAATGCGATAATCCAGAGACACTTGACCAATCACCGCCATTGGGATATTCGCTTCGACAACCAGAGTGGATGTCCAGAGCCGAAGTCGCCGGACTTACTGCCTCAATACCGCAAGGCGATGATGCCCTAGAGGCATTCGAGTACATCCAAGCAGAAGCTAGCCGCTTTCTTGAAAGCAAGCAGTCCCAGACTGTGACCCCAGAAAACACAGACAGAGGGCCAACTGTCCGAGTCTGGTTCTATTTCCCGTCTCTGTCAACACGTAAAAAGAGGGATGATATGGTCAACCTTGCGCCGGGATATGCTCTGACGGGCTTCGTGCTGGCGGGAAAACCGGGAGTATTGTGTCTTGAGGGTGCATCGTCTGATATCGATTCTTATATGAGTTTCATCAAGACACATTCCTGGGGTGATATCCCTAGTCATCAGAAAAAGGTCAGCGAGAGGTTCCGGGAGACAGAGGGCGTTGAGAGAGTGTTTTCGGGGATGGAGGAAATTACGGACTCGCTGGGAGAACGAGGTGGTCAGCGGGCCAATCGGGGTGATATGCAAGCGCTGGAGGCGTGGCTAGGGAGTAGAGGACTGCAAGAAGCATTTGAAAAAGTTATATTCTAGTGGTCATATACTCCGCCCTGCATTTTGCATGTCTACTTGGCAGCTACACGTGGGTCTTCTTCCAACCTCAAGGGCATATCAAGCCAGTCAGTCTGTCTCATTCGATGATAGATACATGTACATACAACATAGGTAGCTATAAGCACCATATTTCCTCTGTCATGTGGGGCCAATAGCGGAGCAACATTATCGCCGCTACCCCAAGGTCCTCCGAGATACTCGCCGACTAAAAGTTGAGACAACAAATCAATATTCCTTTCCTATAGCATTTAATGTCCGATATGTGTCCGTGTCCGCTGTGTATGGCTACTTGTGTTTTGTCTTTTGCCTTTACTACATACACTCTGAGATCGAACCTTGTAAGCTAGTACTATATATGTGCAAGAATACCCTTTTGGTTGATAGTAATTGCTCTCAAACTTCAAATAAATCGACAGATTACCCAAATTTTAACATTTTCTTGTGCCAAAATGTCTCCTGAAGAAAAGGCAGAAGCTACAGGCAGATATTTCCTGCCCCGTAACGTGGAAGAAGCAGAGCGCATGCAAAACCAGCATGAGTGGCTCAAAGGCGGCGCCGATGGCCTTGTGCTGGCACCAATTGACTTGCAGCGTCGTGGGATGCGTGTTCTCGATGCCGCTACAGCTGACGGTAAGCCATTTACGACCTTGTGGAAAAAAGCGAATACTAAAATTTGCAAGGGTACTGGATGAAGGACGTGAAAGCAGACTTTCCAGACGATACTGAATTCCTTGGTTTCGATAACGCGTAAGCTAAGATATTTCCTACTAACATCTCCATACTGACAATCACCAGACCGGAGGGCTACCCACCTCTCAGTACAAACCCTCCCCTCAAGATTGTTCAGCAAAGCCTAGTCGAAGACTTCCCTGCTGATTGGAGCAATGCTTTCGATTTCGTCCACCAGAGATTCGTCATCCCATTGTTCAAAGCCGAAGAAGTCCCGTTGGTACTCTCCAATTTGACCGGATGTGTGAAGCCAGGAGGCTGGATCCAGCTTGTTGAAATGGATTTCCAGACTCCGGTATCCGAGCCGCTTGAGTCGTGTAAGGCTGTTCAGACAGTTCACAAGTTGACCAGCGGTGTGGTCTCGGATCCACTCGCTGCGACAAAGCTTGCGGGAAGATTGTCTGAAAATGGCTTTGTTAATGTTGGATATAAGGCCGTTGATATGGTTGCTGGGTCAGCTAATCCTGACCGAGAAATGGGTGAGCGTGGCGCTCGTAACATGTTGTCGGTGCTTGGGTTCTTCCAATCTGTTGCTAAGTACGTTCCTTTGCTTCCTGGTAACCATGAAGGAATGCTAACAATATAGGCCTGAAATGATTGGCTTGACAGAAGAGGAATGGACGGAGCTGCCTAAGCGTTTTGCTGAGGAGATGGAGAAGTATAAGGTGGCTTTGAGGGTTTACTTTGTTTGGGGCCAGAAGCCGGAGGACGCACAGTAGATAGAAAGCAACCTCCAAGCTGCTATTTCATTTAGAAATTGACTCAACGTACATATCAGATTTATTAACGTCTCAAGTTGTAGAATTTTACCCAAATCTGCGGGGTTAAGAAGTGGAAGAGTTGGTATATAAAGCCGGGGAATATCTCGGCTCTTAAAGGAATATGACCTGCATATCAACCTTGTGGGCTCACCCGGATGTTGTTAGTTTGCTTTATTATTTAAATACATGCATCTTCCTCAAGTCTAGTTTCGTCCGCTCCTCATTTTACTTTAGTTCCCTCAGACGCACCAGACCGTTTCCCCACTACTCTCTCCTCATTTCCAGGGAAAGGAAACTTTATCATCATTACAATTTCTGCCTCCTATTCAAAATGAGTACCGAAACTAGCTCTTTTGATGTTCTCATCGTGGGCGGTGGCCCTGCTGGTCTTACAGCAGCTCTAACTCTTGCCCGTCAAGACCACACCTCAGTCATTTTGGATTCTAAGACCTACAGAAACGATAGAGCTGGCTTCATGCACTTAATTCCTGGATTCGATCATGTGGCCCCCTCCGAATACCGCGACAAAGCCTTGTCAAACATTCTCGCCAACTACCCACAAATCACGAGCCGCGACGCGACCATTGTCAAAGCCGAGGGCCTCACACCTGGAGGCTTTGCTCTCACAGATGAAGCCGGCAATATCTGGTCCGGAAAGAAGCTCATTTTGGCAAACGGGGTTGAAGACATCTTCCCTGATATTGAAGGCTATGCCCAGGCATGGGGGACTGGAATGTGAGTTTTCATGTCAATCCCGCACAACCATCTAGCGCATAATGCTAATATGACCAAGTTTCCAATGTCTCTTCTGCAAAGGATACGAAGAGAAGGGCGCTGATTCAGTTGGAGTCCTTGCCATCGGTGGCCTCTCCAGCGCGCCCTTTGCTCTCCATGTCGCCCGACAGGCCGCTGCTTTTAGCAAATCGATCACCATCTACACCAACGGCTCCGACGACCTGGTTAAGGAAGTAAATACTGCCATTGGAGAGACAAGCAAGTTTAAAGTTGAAAACCGCAAGGTTGCTTCTATTTCAAAAGTAGAGCCCAACGCATCTGTCTCTATCAAGCTTGAAGATGGCACTTCCCTGGTCGAGGGATTCCTTGCGCACACACCCGAGACAAAGCCCCGAGGCTGCTTCGTGAAAGATCTTGAATTGGAACAGACTCCTAAGAACGACATCAAAGCAGGTGCTCCTTTCTTCCAAAGCAATATCCCAGGTGTCTTTGCGGCGGGTGATAGCTGTGGAATGATGAAGAACGTGCCAAATGCAATCTTCTCAGGCTCTTTGGCTGGAATGGGAGCTTCGTTCCAACTTACTGCAGAATCGCTTGGACAGAAATCGTTGTTTGGGTAGTTTACTGTTGATATAATTCTCGAACACTCATTTTTGGCTCTAGCTCAGGATTCACAATTGAACAACCTGGAATTAGGGATATTGCTGGTAGCTTACACATAGATCTTTAGATAAATTTATAAGAATAAAAATCCAACCCTTTAACTTGAACTGGGAAATTTTTTCATGTTGGCCCCAAGCTAGCATAGTCGCCGAGAATAATCCCCGGCGCAAGGAAAGCTTGGTATCTGCCGAACCTCAAATACTATATGGTAAAGCTTTTATCGAGGGACCTTATGTTATTACGATTTGTCAAAATTATTCCTTTTCTCTCTCTCTTTCCACTTTCTACGAGGGACCCAAGCCATGAAACCAGAATGCTTGTCCAAAGATCAGAACGGTTTGATGGACCAAGAAGTCAATCATAAATCTCTCTGGTCTTCGATTCACAAACATGCACAAGTTCAAGCAAATTCAGTTGCTTGCTCACAGGAGGATAAAGCCTTGAGTTATGGAAGACTCGAGATCGTCTCTTTATCCCTGGCTGCGCTGTTTCATTCGTTTGGAATTAGGGCGGGCGACACGGTTCCCGTTTTTGTTTCCAGAAGTCTGGAGGCTGTAGCCACAATTGTGGCACTGCTAAGACTCGGTGTTTGCTTTGTTCCGATGGACGGGGAATCTTGGAGCCAATCCAGAGTTGATTCCGTGTTGCGGGCCATCGAGCCGAAGATTGTTATCACGGCTCAGTGGACTGACCTTCGAGCGAACGATACCCCCGTTATTACAATGCGGGAGATTCAAAAAGCATTCGAGGAGCAACAACCGGATTCTCACACAGACTTGATGGCGGGGGATATCGATTGTGCAGGGAGCCCAGAAGAGCCAGTCTATATAATATTCACGTCTGGAACAACTGGAACCCCCAAGGGGGTAATGATTTCTCGCAAATCCGTTGAGAACTATGTCACACAAGGCCTGGATCGCGGGATGCCTTTCAATTTGGGAGTTCGCAATCATGATAAGGTTCTGCTTTTATTCTCTTTGGCCTTTGATGGTGAGCATTTATTTCTTTGGACAAAATAATATCGATATACTAATATAAACTCGTGGCAGCGGCTTGGGGTGTCTTCTTTAGCACCATCTGTCATGGTGCTCATCTCGTTCTCTCAGAGCCTCGAAATGTATTGGAGGATGCAAAGAGATGCACCATTCTCCCTGCGACACCATCACTCCTAGCTACCCTCGGAGACCCCGCGCAATATAAAAACATCAAGTCAATATTTCTTGGCGGGGAATCACCAAATGCGACAGTTCTACAAATGTGGTGGAATGAAGGGAGATCAATCTACAATTGTTATGGACCAACAGAAGCAACCATCTGTGCAAGTATGGCTGAGATAAGACCTGGTCGGTCTATAAATATAGGCAAAGCGATGTCCAAAACGCAGCTCTTGATCTTAAATGACCAACGGGAAGAGTGTGACGAAGGGGAGCTTCACATCAGTGGACCTGGTCTCGCGATTGGGTATTATAATAATGAGAATCTCACAAGCGAGAGATTCTTCGAATGGAATGGGCTTCGAATTTATGCCACTCGTGATCGAGCTCGTCGAAGTCCAGAAGGAATCATCTTCTGTGGCCGAGAAGACAGCATGGTCAAGAATAGAGGCTATTTGGTCAATCTTGAAATGGATGTCATTCCCATTTTGGAATCATATCCAGGAGTCCATGCTGCTGCTGCCTTCATGCATCAAGGTAAACTGATCGGGGCGGTAGCCCCCGAGATTGCCGATGTAGCTGAGATGCGCCTTCACTTGTCCGCGAACCATGATCAGTTCGTCGTGCCTGATCAGATCTTGGCGTACAAGGAGCTTTGTCGAACGTCAAATGGCAAGATTGACATACAAGCATTGAGGAATATTCTCCTTTCTACCAATCCTTCTGATCTCATTCCCATTGAGAACTCCCCTTGTACGAAATTGCAGGAGGCGGTTGCTGAGACTCTAGGTCTTGCCATTTCATCTGTGTCAATGGAACGCAGCTTTTGGGAGCTCGGAGGCAACTCTCTCTTGGCAATTAAATTGATCTCGTCTCTGCGACAAAAAAGGCAAACACTTCAGTTTCATGAGATACTTCATCCAACTGCCTTGTCAGTACTGTCTAAAAGGGCAAAGCCAGTTGAAGTAAACGATATCACCCCCAAACTCCCGTCTCCAATCACTACAAGCCAAATGGGAATGATCAGATCATCAATCCGACATTCTGCAACGAGCTACATGCTAGTACGCATTGAATTACCCTGGAAGCCCGAAACAGGATATAGCAGTCGGATTAGAGCTGCATTTGAAACCGTCATGAAAAGACATACCATTTTTTCAACTTACTTCGACATGGCTGATGGAACCCAAAAGCTTGACCCAAACTATCAGCACGACTGGCAAGAGCAGCTTCTGGCTCATGATGATATATCTGCTGCTGTCAAGAGCGAGGCTGCTCGTTTGTTTGAATCCACCCAGCGAAAAAATGACGATCACATGTATAGCCCAGTGAACTCTTTCCGGCTCATTGTAAACCAAAGCGCAATAGAGGGTAATCTATTATGGCTTGTTCATCACACTCGTGTTGACGGATGGTCTATGGGTCTTGTCATACAAGAAGTTCAAGATGTTTTGCATGGCAAGAATTTGTCTTTGGATCCCTCGCAGTTTTTGAAAATAGCGATGGATCTTCCGCAGCATCTTAATCTATCGCACCAAGAAGGAATGCTGTTTTGGAAGGAAGCGATGTCGAAGGTAACCGAGGCCACTCGGTTGAAACTACCAAAGCCAATTGGAAACACAGAGGGAAGACAATTGGGAGAGACAGAGATAACAATCAACCTTGGAATACCGCAAATTGAACAAATTTGTCGTATCAATGGAGTATCATCTGCAACTGTGATATACACCGCATGGGCCCTTCTTCTCAAGTCTTACACAGCGCAAGAGCAGGTTGTTTTCGGAACAGTCTTTTCTGGACGCCATTTACCCCTTCCCGGAATCGAAGCGGTTGTGGGACCTGTGATCAACAGCTGCCCATTACCAGTGTGCTTGACTGGGCTCAGCACAAAAGCTTCGCTTTTGAAATATGTGCAAGAGCTAGGACTGCAGGCTAGTTCTCACCAGTGGTCTGCCACAGAAGCGCTCCAAGAGATTGTACAAGGGGCTCACTCACAAGCCTTCCAAACGATGCTATTTTTGGAATATGATCTTCCAGGCTTCACAAACGGAGATTGGAAGTTCACTCGGACTGATATCTCTGAATTTGGGCTCACGATTCTTGTTAGGCGGGAAAGCGAAAATCTCGCACTCAAAGCCATATTTGATCAGAACATGTATACCGAGCCCGTGATGGAGAGAATGATGACCCATTTCCGGAATTTGTTCCTCGCCATGCTTGATCCAACATGTGAGACCGTGGCGCAGACACGTAAAAGAATGCTTGAGCCTTGCGAGGCTCTCTCTCTGACAGCTCCATCGCCAGATCTGTTGACTCCTTATCTTGGTCCTTCAAACCTCAAGGAGAGCTTCGAGAAGGGCGTTGACCAGTGGCCGAATAATGTGGCAATTGAGTCTGGTACTCGAAAAATAACGTACCGAGACCTCGATTTGCAGGCAAATAATTTTGCCAGAGCTGTCCTAACCAGAGTGACACCAGGAAGTGCCGTTGGAATAGTCAGTGACCGCAGTGTAGAGTGGCTCGTGGCCGTCATCGGTGTCATAAAAGCGGGTGCCATTTATGTTCCACTGGATACGAAACTGCCGCTCGAACGAATGCAAATCATGACCCAAACTGCTGATGTGCAAGTTTGTGTATTTCCGAATGAGATATGTTACGCCAAATTCAGCGAGGTGTTTTCTGGAGAGAAACTCCTATCGAAGTCAATACGGACTTCCCAGGAATGCGCTCGACTGGAAACAAGCCCAAACCCTACGGATGTTGCCTACATCACTTTCACATCTGGATCTACTGGTACGCCTAAAGGAGTTTGCATAAAGCACCAAGCAGTGGTCTCGTATCTCTCATACGGGCCAGCTCGAATGGATGCCCGTCCAGGAAGACGTCACTCACAAATGTTTTCACCGGGATTCGACGTGAACCAGGCAGAAATATTTGGGACACTCTGCTATGGCGCTACACTTGTTCTAGCAGATCCCGGTGACCCATTCGCGCATCTAACACGAGTGAATGCGACCATGATCACTCCGTCGTTTTTGTCGGTGTGTGAGCCTGAGCAATTCTCTAACCTTGACACTATTCTCTTTGCTGGTGAAGCTGTCCCCCAAGTGCTTGCGGATCGATGGGCTGATACACGAACCGTGTATAACTCGTACGGACCGTGTGAGTGCACCATCGGGTGCCTGTTCCAACCTCTGCGTCCGCATAAGGAAGTGACATTGGGCCACGCAATACCTCGAGTGGGTGTCTATATCCTTGATTCGGAAAACCAACCTGTTCCAATTGGGGTACCTGGCGAGATTTGCCTGAGTGGTATTCAAATCGCCGATGGCTACATTGGAGCAGATAGGCAAGCCTTGTCGGAGTCACGATTTGTTCCCGATCCATTTGTGCCTGGACAACGCATGTATCGAACTGGCGATTGTGCTATCTGGACAGAAGGCATGGAGCCAAAGTTCCTCGGACGATTTGATAACCAAGTTAAAGTCAGAGGATATCGGGTCGAGCTGAATGAGGTTGAGAATGTCATCCGGCTTGTCAATCCAGCTGTTCGACGAGCAGCGGCCGTTGTCAACATGGACAATATAATTGCTTACATTGAGCCTGATACGGTGGACATTCCTGCTCTTCAAGCAGCTCTTTCTGCCAAGTTACCCGGGTATGCCTGTCCTTCCACAATCTTGGCACTTCCTAGTCTTCCAACAATGCCGAATCAGAAGCTTGACCGCAAAGCGCTGCTTTCGATTTCTCATACAACACAGCCCAAACCAGGGAGACCATTAACGAAGATTCAACTTTTGATTTCTCAGGCTTGGAGAGAGGCAATTGGTATCAGTCAAGATATCGAAATCAATGCCAAAACCGACTTCCTGGAGCTAGGTGGGAACTCTCTCAGTCAAATAAAATTGGCACAAATTGTTTCGCGCAAACTTAGTTCCAAGTTGCCGTTGAAACTATTTATCTGGACCACGGAATTATCTGCGCTGAGTGATGAGATTGAGAAATGGTTGGAATCTGCAGAGAAATTGTCTCGAGCAAATTTCAGCATGGCTTGGAGAGACATCGAATCGCCTTTCACCAGCCCATCGGACTTGGAGAATGAATTTGTCTGCCTCTCATTTGAATATCCCCCAGAAACGTTCAATGTCGGCTATAGGTTGCATCTGAGAGGCGATGTGGACCTTGAAATCCTCGAGAATTCGATTCAGTCTGTCACGTCCCGCGAGCCAGTTCTCAAGAGTCGTTTCTATGTCATTGCAGACCAGGTTCTGCGGGGGAAATCGACCACTGCGTGCGAAATGTCACGAGGAGAAATGAGCGACCTTGATGTTGAAGTTTTCACCAATCGCGCTTTTGATCTGTCGGCCGGTCCTCTGACTAGAATCAATTTAAGTCAGAGTCCCGATGGCGTGGATATGCTGTTTGTCCAACATCATGCTGTGACCGATAAAGCCGCGATCCAAATTCTCTTTCGCAGGATTCGGGATGAATATTTGAGTGTACTGAATGGGGAGGCGAGATTGAACGAATGTGCAGAGTCCACGCGTTTGCCAGACTATACAATTTGGGCTCAGTGGAAAGCTACCCAACCCCAGATAAGGATGGACGATCCAAATACTGTGTATTGGAGCTCCCAGCTCTCGAACATGACTGTCCCATTATTCAAGAACCTTGATGGACAATCAACCTTTGTTGGACACTCCGAGGCATTCTCATTGAAGACAAATGAAAAATTTGAGGGCTCAATGGAGCTGTATGTTGCGCTGACTGCACTGACTCTTGCGAGAAGTCAGGAAACAAGGGATATGGTCATTGGAATACCTCACATCGATCGCACGGAACCTGGCACAGAAAGTCTACTCGGCGTATTTTTAGATAGACTACCAGTGCGACTCAATGTGGAGTCCACATCATTGGCATTCTTCTCGAATCTTGTCAGCTCAGCACAAACATCTATTCGAGATGCATTGGCTTACTCCATTCCATTAAAGAGGATTCGCCAGATTTTGGACTCGAGTGAGATATTCCAGGTCATGATTGTGTACAATCGACGGAAAGACTCGATTTCTAGCGCATTTTGCTTGCCAGGTGTGTTTGTGAAGGAAACGACACTAAAACCGACTGGAGCTAAATTTCCTCTTTTGATCGAGTTCACTGAAACTGAGGAATGTACGATCTGCGAGTTTGAGTATATGGAGAATGTCGTCCATCCTACCACAGCCGGACACATTCGAGAGGAGATGGAGAGACTTGTGAAAGACCTTGGAAGCTGGTTTGGATTTGGATCTTGTGATAAATAGAAGCAAAGCCATATTTTTGGTAATACATAATGTCTGAATATTTTGGAAACAGCCGAGAATAGCCATGTTGTGCTCTATTGATTGCAGAATATAATTACTCACTCTACACTCATAATGCTAGGTAGAACCCGGCACATTGCTCAATGCTAAGTTCTCCATATTTTGGCGCTCGATATACTCGAGCTCAATCACACTCGAAGTTCTCTCAACGTTCCTATCTGGGGAAGAAAGAAACATTTCTTTCGACTCAGTGTTTGAGGAATGGCCATCTGTATAAAATACATTGTCAGGTATGTCCATCCCATAATCACCCCATTCCTGCTCTCCAGTCTCAAGATTCTCGCAACAGAGAGCAAATTGGGCTAAACAATCCAAATGAACACGGATCAATCCACGGTAGTACTTTCCAGAGTCATTTTCTGGGTCTTCGGGGTTGAAGCTAACGTCGATAAAGTTAACATAACCGACCATCCCCCCCCGGTTTATCGTTAGTCTTTGGCCACCCTAGCCCATATTCGATGACAGATGGCTTTCTAGGCGCCGCGCTAGCCAAGATTGATCGTATACAGCGATCATCTAACAAAAGTGCGTAACCCAGGCGAGGAATGCCACTAGCCACGTAGAGGCCATGGCTTTCGACCCATTGTTTATGTCGACGTTGTATAACGGCTTCCGACGAGGGGTCTTCAAAGATGACATTACGATAACCCTCGCGGATCATTTCAACGCATGTGGCGCCGAATTGGTGCCAGCTGCGCTAGAAAAACTCCAGGTCAGCCATACAGGCCTCGTCGAGCTTGTCAATAGCTCTAGCCCAGTCTCGATCGGAAGTGTTAACATAGGAGGTACGGTAGATGGCCCATCCCCATGGCCAATCCCCACTACTACTAGACTCGTAGTCTAAGAACCGCAGTACAGACTCACAGTCGGGCTTCGCATGCTGTAGATTGATTCGATCGACAAAAGTTTCTTCGGGTGGGAACTCAGATGAACGCCATGGCGTAGGCCATGACTCATCATGAAAGATACTGGGGTGGGCGTGGATTCCAGGGCATGGTTCCTACAATAGTTCCTGCGATGGTGTCTGTAAGGGGGTACATTTAGTTGGCTAGGAAGTTACACGAGCTTGAATTTTTTGAATATTCTCTTTATGTCTCGCTTAGCGCCTGGGCGTCGAATGTAACCTCCGAGGTAAAGTCAGGCCACTACCCCCACAACCTGGGCATCTTGTCAGCGAAAGAGAACAGGAAAAATTGTAACCAATCGACCACTTGTAATGTCAGCTAATAGAGAACTTGAGGGGGGAGTAAGAGAGAGAAAGGGAGGCAGGGGAAGTCTTTTCCCGTTGTAAACCAAATATTGTTAGAGCTCTTACACCACAACTTTACCACTAGGCCAAAAAGGTGCACATAAGGTTCCAGAATAGTACTCGCCTCCGTTGCTGTTACTGTTTATTTCGACATTGAGAATCAAATTTATTTGACACCATAACTCACAATACCAAGGTAAATCCTTCTAAGAGCCTCCTCTAGCTGATCAAGTGGGACGCCATAGCAAATGCGAAACCATCCCGGCTCTTGAAAGTGGTAACTTGTCCCTGTTGAAACCGATACCCCCATTGACTTCATATTACCTAGAAGCTCCTGCTCCTCTTGAACGGTTTTCACTGGATACAATCTTGCAAAAACAAACATGCCATAGGCTGCGGGCATAAATTCGATTTCATGTGTCTTCAGAAACAAAGTGATGACTTCATAAGCCATTCTAAGCCGTTTCCCTCCGTGTTCACATATCCGCCGGATGCTGTTTTCCTTCAGGACAGTTTCAGAAGCAAAAGCTGTTGACAAAGACGAGACCTGACTGTGGAGACTCAAGGCTGCGCTCAGGCGAACGGCTTGGCTGGATTGTGATATAAGTGCTCCCTGAAAAAAGATGTCCAAGGTTAATAAATTAATATAATGTAATTGATCTCTTTGCTTCGAGAGTAACTCAAACTCACCAATCGGATACCGTTGCATCCAAAATCCTTGCTAAGGCTATATATAACATGGGCCCTCTCACTCATTTGGCTCTCATCGAATTGAAAGATGGACACGAAGGGTGAGAATCCAGCGGGTGGAGGTTGGTGAGCGGAAAGCGCATATACTTCATCTGAAATATAATGTAGATCGTGGCGCTGGCAGAAATCCAATAGAGACTGCAATGTTTCTCGTGGATAGCATTGACCTAAGGGGTTATGAGGATTGCAGACGAGAATGGCTTTGATGGGGATAGAGGCATTCTCAAATGCAGACTCATAGTATTGAACGCTCTCTGGACCGAAAAACCCCGAAAGAGGCACATGGACTGGAATAACATTTGCATGGCCGTGGATGCTAATCGATATATCAAGGCCAGCCCAATAAGGTGCTGCAACCAGGATACCATCTCCGGGATTGCAAACTTGTTCAACAAGAGCCGTCAAAGCAAAGCTTCCACCGGCGGCAAGGATAATTTGAGAAGCTTCAACTTGTGTCGCTGGGTGAAAATGCTTATTAAGTAGCTCTGCAAGGAGCCTTCTTGTGCTTAAACAGCCGCCGATACCGGAAGTGTACGCTAAGTCCTGCAATTTTATATAAAGTCAACGGATGACAATGAACAATCGATTGAGCACAAACATCTGCAGAATAGCAACCTTTGGCCTCATGCATCATTCCTAGGACCATGTCTTTCACAGACCAGTTCTCAGCTGTGCTAAGGTCAATGACATATTTATTTCCCGAAAGCACCGCATCGTGTTGATTCAGAAGACTTGGAATGATTGTTTGATTCCTTGAACTGCAGCGTGAGGAGAGCATATTGATAGACAGGGAGCGGTAGCCAAGTCTGAATAGAGAACATTTAAGCAGCTGTTTATGGCTCCTGGCACTGTAAACGAAGCCTCTGGGGGCTATGATTCAGAAGAATATTGAATTAACTGCCTAGAAAGATTAGGGCATTTAGTCGCCGAATTATTATAATTACAAGCCGACCTCGGCAACAGTCTATTCTTACGTGCGTATATCTTGCAATTACAAGCCGAAGAGTGGCCTAGGCTTACGTGCGTATGGAGCCAACCTTGGAGCATCGGACTCGCCCCCACAAAAATGAATTGATTCTGGTATATTAACTACCGAGAACAGGTGGCCACGGTCTGGATTGCCAACATCTGGATGAGAAGGTGTGGAGGTCTGATAGAATGGCGCAGATATTGTGGAATGCCTTGTAAGTGCTTTTGATGTTATGTTAAATGGCGATTAATAAGAGACCACAGGCTCTCGCTCCTCGGGAAACCGTGGGATTTGAAAAATATAGTGAGAATCACTTTTGATATATGGTTTAATTTTGTGTATGACACTAAAAATTGTCGAAGCAACCCGAGATCGAAGAGGCTTCTGCACACGAGAGTGATGCGGAATTATGGAACAACGAAGTCGGCACGATGCTCAACATGATGCTTGAGCTAGCCGGATATCCTGAAAGCTCAGCGACAATTCACTCGGAATTCTTCCGTGAGTCGGTTGCCCCCTCTTTGGGTCAACACCCAAAGGGCACCGGAGAGCCGGCACACTGGAAAAGCTTCATGACAGACGATCATACTCCCGTTGAGCTGAGCTGGTGCTGGTCAACTGCTCTTGATACTCCCAAGGTTCGATACTCGGTTGAGCCTATAGGGAGGTGGGCTGGTCAGCCAGCCGATCCCACCAATACCCTTGCTAGCCTACGGTTGTTTGGCGACGCTCTTCAACTTTCGCCAGAGATGGATCTTTATCTCCACCGACATTTTGAACAGTCTCTAACGTCTCCAAAATCATGCAGTGAAGAAGATTTTGCTCAAAATCCTCAGTCGCAAAGCTTCATGGCCTTTGATCTCCTGGAAAAGACTATTGTTGTCAAACAATACTACCTGCCTGCTTGGAGGGCGTTGGCAGAGAAGAAAACGAATTTCGCTGTTGTCGAGGAAGCCATTATAAATGTCCCGACACTAGGAAACTCCTTGTTGAGCTCGTTTAGTGTGTTCACGAACTACATTGAATCATTCCCGGAAGAAAAGCGCCCAGTGGTGGAAATCGCAGCTATTGACTGCCTAGACCCTTTGAAGTCTCGGATCAAGGTTTATGTTCGATCACGCTCAACAACCCTACAAAGCGTGCTTGATATTTTAACGATAGGGAACAAAGCACCCAAGAGCTCTGATGAGGAGCAATCGTTACGGGAATTGTGGCACTCGGTGTTTGGCTTAGATCAAGAGCAGAGTGATGAAACACCTCTTTCGCAAAAGGATCATCGAACGAGTGGGATTCTTTACTACTTCGAATTCAAAAGCGGTGCACCCATTCCCAAGACAAAAGTCTATTTGCCTGTGAGACATTATGCACAAAATGACGATCAAGTTGCAAGAGGTTTGTCTGGGTTTCTGGACCGCAGAGGGAAGAAATTGGCTACTGGACCTTACCTTGAAGGTGTACAAACGCTATGGTGAGTGAGCCGCAGGTGAATGATCTTATCATGTTATATAAAGACTAACATTTTGAAGCAAACATCGAGACCTTTCTCAAGGACTCGGATTCCACACCTATGTCTGTTGGGCTTCTGAAAAGAATGCCTGGAATGTGACTGCATACTTCAACCCGGGAGTTTATCACCCGAGCCGCTGTCTACTGTGATTGAAAAGATACAAGTCCTAGATGTTTTGGCAATGGTGTTTTGTAATAATAGCAATTGCTATAGGATTTTGAATATATATGTGCCGAATGGAATGGGCTGTGAAGGATATTGTTTTCAACGGTTGACAAGAGAAATTGAAATAGTGAGCCACAACTTGAAGTTTTATATGAGTGATTTATTTTCACTCGAGGAGTTGGAACCATTGAGGCTCGAGGTCTGTGTAGGATCTAAGAATTCTAGAAACAGCTAGCTGTTTATGAAAGTCTTCAGGCTATACCAATACTGGAAAATTAATAGCCTCTCTACATTGGACTAAGTTACCCTAAAAAGGAAAGTATGTTTAATCGCCGAACTATACAATGTCTTGGCACTAGGGCTAATCGGTGAATATTTGTTTCCGTTCCTATCCACATTGGGATAACACCAAGATCGCGTGGAATTAGTGGATTTATTTGGCCTAATCCTTTGTTAAATAACAAGACCAAAGAATACGTTCGCTCGAAATCATTGCATGTAAAAGTATCTGAACTGTTTGACATGGATCTCAGCAATCCTCAGTGCATTGGAGTCCTAGTGGGAGCACTTCTACTATGGATAATTACTGCAAAAAGATATTATATTGTCGACAGAATCGTGGGTTTCTTTTTTCTTAGCCATCTTTATCCTACAAGCTCTTATGCTAACTGTTTCAAGATTACGGGCGTGATATATCCAATCAAAAATAACGATGGTGAGACCATCCGGGGACCCAGTTGGCAATCTTTAGACGGCCAGTGCCTCGAAAAGTTCCTTGATGGGCGCAATGCCAGTCAAGTATGGCGTCAGTATGGCTCAGTGTATCGTATCTGGTCAGGATTTAGACCGGAAGTGTACGTCCTTTTGGTTAAGTTTGAATATGTTAATTCCTTCAACTGATTGGTAAAGAATAGGGTGATAACAAGACCAGAGGATGTGAAGACTTTTCATGCAGATTCACCAAGTCACAGAAAGTCCCCCTCCAGTAATGGAGGCTGGTTCTTTCATCAGATGCTAGGTGAATGCATGGGCTTGATAAATGACCACCGGTGGAAGGATGTTCGAGCGCAATTGCATGCATACTTTAGTCATGGCGCTGTCGTTAAGTCTTGTGATTTTCTCTCGGACTTCACGATAGATTATTTTCGCCGCTTTGAAGACAAGGAAACCAACCCTACCAAGCTGCAAGCTGTTACGTCTTTCTCTCGCTTCCCTTTCTTAGCCACTGCTGAATATCTATATGGGCCTTTGACCGAGGCAGAAAAGGATCAGCTTTGGACTTTGGGACAGCGAAGTCTTGCGATGATGGGCCATGTTTTGGAAGGAGGGGTGTATCGATTCGGAATTTGTCGTTGGCTAAAGCCGACGCAATATCGGCTGCTCAAAGAATTTGAGAAAGACTGGACTGAATTCAACGAGACTATCGTGCAAGCGAGGAGATCTCAAGGTGAGTCTCCCCCAGTCGTGGAAGCATGGAGAGCAGTGGATGAAAGCGTGGTCACCCAAAAGGAGGTAAGTGAAGATTTCCATATGATAAGCACTCATTGTTCTAATATCGCCCAACTAGATGATTCAAACAATGAGTGAGATGCTCTTTGCAAATCTCGACGTGTCAACAAATGTTCTGAGCTGGTTGATCATATTCATTGCGGAGGAGGCAAGCATACAGCAGGAGCTCAGGCAAGAAATACGAGCCAATGCCAGTCTCGTGGATAGTGTTTGTAAAAGCAAAGACTCGTTACTGCACCTTTGCTTATTAGAGTCCATTAGACTGCGGCCATTCACTGGTATGATGCCTCCTCTTATGCTAATGCATTGCTGACTTCCACAAGCTTTTACAATCCCGGAATATTCACCCAGGAGTATTCTCTTGGGAGGGTTCACCATTCCTCCAAATGTAAGTAATGCAGGAAACCCCAAGAGAATGTCGCTAATCAACTTATCAGACAAGCGTTGTGGTTGATACATTGGCAATCAACTATAACCCTCAATTTTGGGGAAAGAACAGCACCCAATTTAACCCTCATCGACTAGAGAAGGTATCCCCTACTGATGTGAGTGAAAAGAAATATTTTTTCTGAGCGTCACCTGTAGTTGCTAATGATACTAAGCTCCGATATAACTTATTCACATTCGGATTTGGGTCGCGAAAATGCCTAGGGAAACACTTTGCAGAGGCAATGGTGAAGACATTTGTCGCTGGGTTACTCTCTCGATATGAGATTCGCATTGAAAATACTGCAGCTGATGACAGGGATAAAGTAAGGAAAATTACATGGGTGCCGCTCTCAGATATCGAGGTTAGGATGACTCCTGTCATCAATTGAGAAATGTTCATTAAAATGCTTTTATTCGAATGAAGATACCATCAGACACATACGATTTACTAGTTGATAGCAATATGTACACATGCCACCTCGCGATTTCATAGGTCCCGTCGATGTTTATTCTTTGCCATCCAGCTGAGCAAGTTCCTCCTCTGAAAGTCCAAACCGCGAAACCCTGTGCAATGCTCTCGCAACAGGCTTGAATGAGCTCATTTGTTCACTCCAGGCCATCAGTCTCGGCCAGTCATTGAAATCAAGTTCCGCGGATGTAGCAATTGTCTCATTTGCCAAGGGGAGAATAGCAAAGTCTGCGATAGTAGGTCTGTCTGCAAGTGCGATATAAAGTTGACCAGGCTTACTCAATCGAGTCTCCAGGAAGTCGTATTCGTTGCGAATGTATTTCAGCAGGATAGAGAGCGACTCTCCCATTGGTACTGGCTTGGGGGATTTCATGAGCAGCCAGATCTTACCCGTAGCACCGAGCCCAGCCGTGTATGACATTAACCAGTTCATGATGATAGTTCTTTCACATAGATTCTTCCCACGATAAATACCATCGGTGTCGTATTTCTCAGCGAGGTATGTCAAGCAAGCTGAACTGTCAAAGATGTTCAGTCTTTGAGGTTCGCCGTTGGAATCATAGATTTCGACGTCTTCTATCGCGGGAACCATCTTGTAGGGATTCACTGCATGGAACCATGTTTCGTTGCTCGTTGATTCGATGAGATGGATGTGGTGGGGAATGTTGAGGGCCTCGATCAGCATCAGTGGCTTAACGGAGTTGGCAGTGGATGTCGGACTGGCTACATTCTGTTAAAATATGTTCTTTAGTGGGAAAAATGAAGGCAATCGGAGCCGAACCTTTCTTCACATAAAGAACAAGCTTGTCATCCGGGATAGATGGGCGAATAGCATGAATTTCTGCAGTGGTGGCCATTTTGATTTCGGAACTATTAAATTCACGGATATCGATTGGAAACAGTGTTCTCCTGGGTCAACCGTAAAGGTGTTGAATGAATACCTTTTCATTGTGGTATGTTATGTTTAGCCCGGCGACTATGTTGATCCTCGATAGGACCTAGTCAGCGGTTAGTCTCCGGATAATATTCAGGGTGGAGACATATATTATGCCAAGAGTTAACTTTTCGAGGTATCTAAAGAAGAAGAAATCATTTCAAGCACCTTCGAACGCACTGGCAGTTAGCATGGCTACAATCACACCCGAAGACCCTTACCGTGGCCCGCGCCATCAAGGCGAATACGACCGGCTTCGCACCCAACACAGTCTCGTCAAGACTGCTATGCATGGGAAACTTCTTTATTCCCCCGTGGACTTTAATCAGCCTGATCTTCGAATCCTCGATTCCGCCACCGCCGAAGGAACCTGGCTGATCGACCTGGCCCAATCCACGTCTTCGACAGCAACACTCATCGGCACTGATGTTGCACCTCAGCATTTCACACCTCCCGATCGAAGACCCTCAAATGTGCATTTAACAACCCATTCAATCCTCGATATTTGGCCGGAAGACTTCCAAAACAGCTTTGATGTGGTGCATCAAAGATTCGTACTAACAGTTTGCTCCGATCAGGCCGCCCAAGATGCGGTCAGAAACCTCTTCGCCTGCGTAAAGCCGGGTGGTTGGATAGAACTGCATGAGGGGAATATGCTCACCATTCAGGAGGGACCTAACCATCCGGCGTTTATGCAGTTCCGAGACATAATGGTGAAAGCATGGGCGGCTATCGGGAACCAGCCGAGCCCTGGGAACTTTCTGGTACCGTGGTTGAAGGAAGTCGGTGCTGTTGATGTGCAAGAAGAGATTCAGACCATAGAGGTTGGAGCTGCGGCGAAGGATAAAGACCAAGGGGAAAGGGCTGTGGTTGTATTGCTTCACCTTTTGGACGGGATGAAGATGATGCTAGGTGGTGAGTCAAACAAAGCCTATATCCCTGGAGGTTAAGGAAGGGACAAAGCTGATAAGTAACAGATAAGCCAGGCCAACCAACGAAAGCGGAATTTGATGAGCTTCAAGTGCAGTTGGAGGAGGAGCTTCGGACTGTAGGAAATACCTACTGTTATCATTTGGCTTGGGGGAGGAAGTCCTCCGAGCCTTGAATGGATTGAATATGGACCCTGCTATAATGTATTTGAATCTTGTATGAAGTCATTTGTGAAGAGCATGATATTGAAACATAATTCTTTATGTCTCAGGTGGTGTTAAATTCTAGGTGTGGAGATAATATAATGAGGCATTGCAAGGTGGACTTTATAGCAACACTGAACATTCAGTAACATGCTGTACAGCGGACATGTTTAGGGATTAGTTAAATAAAAAAAGGAAGGAAAAACAAACATTCGTTCTGACTGACGCTGAATCTTGGGAGAGAGGAAGATAACTGCAAATAAAGAAAAGTCCCTCACACAGCTAGAGCCTTCCACCATCTCAATGTTTAATGAACCTTTGTCACTGTGGGATGCTCCTCAACTAAGGCTTCTTCCATGGCCCTTTCTGAAGTCTCAGATCGCAGAGGCCAGTAGGAGACGGCCACTATGAGTGCCGCACCACCCAGAACGCCAGTCAAGAGCCAAAAGGCATTCCGGTAGCCTTCCATGGATGCCATGATAGCACCATTGACATTCTCCTGTTTTGCATTTATCAATGCATTTGCCCCGGCAAGAAGAACACTAGCGCCGACCTGGTAGGCAGTGTTGAAGAGAGCACTTGCTACTGCATGATTCCCAGCCTCCACTTGGCGAAGCAAAATGCTTTGAGCAGGTACCATGGCAACCGGGCTACCACAGACAAATATGATTGCGGCCACAATCGAGTACCAGTATCCTTGTCCGTGGGCAGTTCCACCAGCACGTTCGGGTGTCGCGAATGCCCACGCAACTCCACCTGCAGCAGTTATTCCAAGGCCGACGACGAGGGTTGCCTTTTCTCCGAGGAACTTGACCATAGGTGTCGAGAGAGCGCCGCTCACGATCGCGCAGAAGGCACCTGGCTGTTTTGAAGAGCATTTGTCAGTCAAAATTGTTCAAATGGAGCATATACCAGGCGTAGAAGCTATAACCACGGGAGTGAATACTCACCAAAAAGTACACTGCCGTAAGAACAGGAGTATAACGAAGCAGGTTCACACAAAGTTGCGTGGTAACGAAGAACCATGAACTGAAGCTACCACCAAAGGCAAATATAGCGACCAACATAAGGAAGAAGGGTAATGACTTCCAAACATATAGAGGAACGGCCGGGTTGGCAACTCGCTTCTCGACAGTTACGAAAAGAAGGAGCAAAAATGCGCCTAAAATGATCCCAACAAGTACCGACGGTGCCGACCAGCCAAGTCTAGAGCTGTCATTCAGACCATATACAAGAAGTGCGATTCCCGCGGTAAAGACAGAGGCCCCGAGTACATCAATCGGTACATTCTCCCTCGAGAACTCGGGGAGAAATAGACATGCTAGTGCGGTTGAGATCGCAGTGAGAATTAGACATAGCCAGAAGATTGACCTCCAGCCAGCAGGAGAGGCTGGTAAAAGGTTAGATGGCCACTTCAAGGGGATCTTTCGTGGATGAAAGCTTACATGCAAGGAGAGAGCCGACCACAGTTCCAATAGTCGATCCTAGAGGAGCGCAAGCTGTATACACTGCCAGTGCTTTGTTGCGAGCGTCACCATCTTCAAACTTCCGACTTAATATAGCCAGTCCATTTGGGGCCTAGATAATTGTGAGATCAGCTTGGTTGAAATAATATCAATTCGGTACAGATGCTGCTTACAGTCAATCCTGCACCAATCCCCGAAATAGTTCGACCAGCAAGCAGAGCAGCTTTATTGGGAGCAGCAGTGTTGATAATGTTCGACAAGGTGAGAATAGCCGTGCCAGCAATGAATGTTCTTTCCAATCCGAGTCGTTGACCCAGTTGACCTCCAATCAGTAGAAAAGATGCGAACGTAATGTTATACACAATCAAGACCCAGTTTATATCCTCAGGGGTAAATTTCAAGGCGCGTTCAATATCTGGAAGACCAAAGAGAACAGCAGAAAGCTGGAAAAGATCCAAAAAGTTTACCAATGTAGTTGTGAGGAGAATCAATCCCAAGTCTGCTTTAGGTCCCATCTTTTTACCAAGGTGGTATGGCGGCTGCCATATTGGCTTGAGGGTCATGTTTGGAGATTACCCTTTGTGGTGAGATCAAAAAGTATGAGAAAGGGAACCTCGAAAATGGAGAAGGTAGATGAAATTGAACAAAAGTAGAGAGAAATGGGCAGGATGGTTTCTGTAAAAGGAAATGGACCCAACTAGCGCTGTAGACAGCTGTGTTTAAGCTAACGGAGACGATGAGTAGAAACTCTGCATTGTTTTGTTAGTGTCGACGAATTCAACCTAAAAGACACTGCAGCCCTGGCGAGTGCTCCAGGGCTTGTAATAGCGCTTACATGAGATAGTGAGGCTAGGCCCTAGGCCCTCGGGCCTTGAGTACCTTTGGGGGAAACACCGTACGGTGGCTACTAAAGATCCCCAGGGTATTTTATTTGGAATTTTATGTGCTGTTTTGTACCTGAAACCCTTCCCAGCCTTGGAAAGTCATCCCGATGAGGTGGAGATACAAGGGCGGATGTTGAAAACAGAGATATTAAGCTACGTAGGGATTATTCACACGAGAAAAGATATAACTGGGCAACAGACCATGCATTTCTTTCTTGGGCGTAGGAAATATTATTGCTTTTGGATTTTCACTTACGCTACCACGATGGTCAGCCGGACATTAACTGTTCGGAGACAATTTCGGGGACTATATCGCATCCAAGGGTTGACAACATCATTCCAAATCGAGCTGTGCGGTATTTTATTTGACCCACCTCAAATACGAGACTGACTCTATCCCAAACTATCAGATGACAATGGGATCAGGCTTCATGGAACAAGCATTGGAAATATTGGGCTCAGTGCCTTTGATCGGCGAGTACATCCTCAATATTAAAGCTGGATGCCGATTGAAAGCTAATGCCAAACAAAGACGGTCATAATGACTGGCCTCATCTCATCCGCGGATTTTACGACAATAGACTAGATGGGCGTTTTCAGTGCGAAAACAATCTAGCCGGTCACGTCGACATCAAACGCCTCAAGAATGGAAGATCTGGAGGTGCATTCTGGAGTGTCTACATTGACTGGTGAGTTTAATAACGCGTCGTTACATTGCGAGCTAATACATTTACAGTCCTGAGTCGGATGACTTCACCGATGATGCTATACATTTCGAGGCACTTCGAGATACAATACAGCAGATTGATATAGTGCATCGCCTGCTGGAGCTGTATTCTGATGATATGGGCCTTGTTGAAAATTCATCCGATATCATGCGTCTATTCAAAGCTGATAAATTTGCAAGTCTCATTGGAGTTGAGGGACTTCACCAGATTGCGAACAGTGCTAGTGTTTTACGGATGTACTACAAGCTAGGCGTGCGTTATGTGACTCTGGCACACAACAAGAATAACATCTACGCGGATAGTGCTGTGAGTAGCCCGTGTATAGAATATGTTCAATAAGACTGATCCGGCAATAGACTTCGAGCTCTCCAGCACATGGCGGCCTCTCAGAAAAAGGAATAGATATGATCCGGGAAATGAACCGAATTGGGATGTGAGTCTACCAACTATACCTTCCAGGATGTGACCTTTCTACGTGAATACTAAATCTAACCGTAGGATTATCGACTTATCACATACGAGTGAGGCAGTGATACATCAAGTCCTTGAGAGTTCAAAGGCACCCGTAATGTTCTCTCATTCTGCGATGTAAAGGCTCTGATGTCCTGTTTATTATTTACCACTAACATTCATTCTGATAGAGCGTCAATTGTGCCACATGTTCGGAATGTCTCCGATGCCGCCCTGAAGAAATTGCAAGCTAATAACGGCGTCATCATGATTACTTTCATACCATCTCTTATTCATACGAAGCCAAATGAAGCGAGTATCGACCACATCATTGATCACATCATATATGCAGGTGGCTTGATCGGCTACAATCACATTGGTCTAGGGTCAGACTACGATGGCATGTTCAGTGCTGTCAGAGGGGTTGACGATGTTAGTCTTTACCCTGATCTGGTTGCCAAAATGCTCGAGCGAGGAATATCACGACCAGACGTGGAGAGGGTCATAGGGCTGAATATCATACGGGTGTTGGGGGAGGTTGAAGCCCGAGCTGCAAAGTTAAAGATCCAGTCCGCGGTCATGGAAGATGAAGTGAAGCAACTGTGGAATGATAACTTCAGAGCTACGGTAGAAAGTGTATATCCACATGCTGAGAAGAGTACTCGAATTACATAGTGCTAGGAATTTCTGGGGACAATTGATACTTACCTCGTTTCGCTTTATCGCCATAGTAAAAGGAATAGCCACACTATAGTGTGTGCAAAATTTATGAAATGAAAGAAAACTCAGACCCATGACCTTCTATGTACTACAGAAATGAACGAGTCAATGGATTCAACGTAAGCCCGTCACCTCTACCCCAAATAATGCTATGAGCACAGTCATGATAGAGCCACATTGTCCACAACAAAAAGTCAAATATGACCAAGAACCACCTCGGCACGTTCCCTTCGTTGTCTTTGAAGCGATGTACTCCTATTTCAATACAAACAGCGACTCTCTGCCAGAAGCTACTGAACAACCATCCTCCAAGCTGGAAGCGATAACTTTCTGGGGATGTGAATGTTGGTTGGGAAAGGAGTCTTTCTTGATAGAGTTGTGGAAGTGACTGCTCTTTCGCGCCTCGGATCAAAAGCCCCTATTACAATTCAGAATAAAGAATCAACACAATTGATATTCAAGGGTATAACTTACCATGTATCGCTCCGAAGGCAATCTTTCATAGGCGAGCGCAATATCATGTCTTGCCACCAGAGTAGTAACTGGAATGGACGTCGACTCGTTTTCCAGAATCGACGAAAGTATCTCGGTTTTGTATGCAATGCCGCCGCTGCAGTGTGATAAGCACAGGAATCTTCCACCCAGCTTGAATAGGCAATAAATACCCTTCGCTGACAACAACTTGCCGCATATCCTCTGGCGTCAATAAATATGCAACACCATAAACTGGGAGATCGCCTGCTTTTTGCTTCACGGATACCTCCCATAGCAGGATCACGATATGGCATGCCCATGATATTAAAACACAGTGTATGTGTTTTTATATACGCAACCTTTTGTTGGATGGGATTCACTTTGCGTCTTTTGATGAAAACATCGGACAACATGTTCGAGCCATAGGCAAAATACCATTGATGGGGGTCCGTCATCTCAACGGCATAAATCAATAGAGAGGAAGGAGGAAGTCTATTTCGAGGCCTATTTGTAAGAGATTGGACTGTGAATGTCAGTTTCCAATGTACTTGCCAAGTGGGACTAAATGGGGACACGAAAACCAGAATCAGACAATACAGACATTATGCCCCTAGGGCATTATCTACTTTGGGATTACTGTGTTTATCGGTGCAATTGGATATGCACGTGTTATCATTCATAGTTCAAGGAACATTAACCTTGGTGGCACCGGAAAATCTCCACCTGGTACCTTGGGGACCTGCGAAACCCCTTCAGCCTATCTCATCAAATTCAACTGGCCACTCTCCAACCCCACAGTTGCGGATGATTCCGACTAGCGAATTGTCGCTTCACTGACGCTTTCATTGCCATACCTCAAGTAAGAAGCGATACATAGTCAGATGTCCTCGGCAACCCCTGGTTAATGGGAGGATGGGAGGAGTGTGAGAGGGTTCAAGGAGACCCAACATTGAAATATACCATGCCCAGGTGCAGATGTTTGCTCACAGTACCAAATCGGCAGTTATATTTACACGATGGATCCATCATACTCCACACCAGCGCTCGGGAGATTCAACCCCACAGTTGTCGTTGGGATACAATTGCTACTTCAAAGCGAATTGACCCTATCGTACCTATCGGCATGTTCTCGTCCACTGATATGATTTGGCCCCCAGGATAAAATTACGCAGGGTTTGGCTCGGTCTCGTCCTGACGAAGTGTATACGAAGCCATGGGCCCAATGTGGAATAGTCGGTACCCTTGAAGTCGTCTGACGTGGTTAATGTCGGGTATAAGTGAAAGGAGTAGTATCGAGGCCTTGAATTATATGTTTTGAGTGGTCTTTTTCTAAATATTGAGCCGAATATTATATTAAGCGAGTATCATGTCTGCCCATCCCCGCATGTCCAATAGCCAGACAGGGCTGCAGCATAAATCTACCTGCAAAACTCCCTCAAAGGAACAAAATCAAATTCCAACACTTCGTACTGCATGCGATGGATGCCATACTGCCAAGATTCGTTGCACGGGTGGTTCTCCGTGTGCGCGGTGTGCAAGAGAGTATGCATCCTATTTGCTTATTTAAGAAACGCTGACGACTTACTCCGCGCGCAGCAATTTGAAGTGTCACTACAGCCAAAAATCAAAGATCGGAAAGCCAAGAGGCAGCTTGAACAAAAAGACAATCGAGCGATTGCGACAAATGAAAGAACAACAGAGGCTCGCGCCACAGACGCCACCGTCAACGGCAGGCTCCATGGACGTTCCTAAAGCGATCCCACCACTTCCTGATTGCGATGAACATTCTGAGTTGAATGATGCTGCTTCGCCAAAGGCTGGAGACCAAATCACACGTACTCCGCCTGAATTTAGTCTAGGCTCTCCATCGTTTGCAGATCTGATATTCTCCGAGGAAGTTTCCCAAATGGAAAGCTGGCTACCAGAGATGTCGGACGACTGTTTTCAAAATGTGAGATTGCGATCTCAATTTGTTGATACAAAACTAATGGAGATGGGCACTAGGGCATGAACCAACATGAGATATTATCGAGTCAGTAATTTCAACGCGCGGGGAATTTGCACCCAGACACACTGACCAGAACCAGAACCAGAAACGCAACATACAAATCGAGCATCGGATCCTATGAATATGCGATCGGGAGAAGATCCCCAAAATGCAAGCTCCATATCCTACAAACCGTTGCCATTGGAGACATTTTCATGCCCATCGCCCCAATCCAATGAATCCTCCCCCTTCGGCTTCACCATACCAATTACCACGGGGCCCTCCCTCACAGCTCAATCGCTTACATCTAAAAGCACATGCGCCTGTTTCTCAACACTAAGCCACCATCTCTGCACTTTGCAAGCGACATACTCGACAACAGAACACGCCCAAGCCCTCGACACCCTCCTAATCCAATCCCAGCAAATCCTCCCCTCGATTCGCAGTCTATCCAAATGCCAAACCTGCCTCCGAGACACACAAACACTGTTCCTGGTGAACATGATCTTATCCCGACTGCTTAAATGGGCGCACGCCTCGATTTGTACATGCGAGACGCGCTGCATCTCAGCGGAGATTCGGCTTGGGAAATTTCATGGTTCCGCTGGCATGGGAATGATGGTTACTAGGCTTCTTATTCGGGCTTATTTAGCTGAATTTGACAAGGTCGTTGAGGTTTTTGGGGGTACGGTGAGTCGAGTTGGGTTCGGGGAGGATGGGGCTTACTTGGGGCTGCAGGTGAGAAACTTCCAGATGGAGGTGAGAGGCTTGATGGAGAGGATTCCAAAATATTGTTGAGGTGATTATTCACCTGCTCTGCACGATTTGTGGACGAAAAAAGTATTCAAACTTGCTCCAAATTCATTTGTTTTCACAGATACAACTCCAAGGCTGGCAAAATGTATTTGTGAGATATTTTGCAACTATATACACTTCGGTGGTTTTCCATCACTCCGCCAACGCTCTCTCAAAGCTTGAAATGATTCACATCACATTGAGCAAATCAGTTATTACCCCGTATATGGTCACATTTGTTGATTGTAGAAAGCATACCCGTTTAATATCCATAACAATGCACAAGCCAGCGAGTAAAAGGTAGGAGGTGAGCACCGAAGCAAGGGAAACCCAAGACCTGGAGGAAATCAAGTACATATTGGTAGGCACACTTGGTACGGAGTATTTAATATTGTATTAGAGAAAAAGGAGAGGGGAGCAAGAAAAAACAATTGATTCTGTATGGTTTATTCAACAAATGAAAGGCTCTATGTAGTCCGTATGTATGTAGTGGGCCCAATAAACATTTCCTGCTGATGCACAGATATCAGATACATCATTGATGATTTTGATACATGGGTCGCAAAATTCCACAACGCCTCCACATGCTAGATGTCTGCAACCTAGGGCTATTCGTCAAAAATACATTGGAGTCACCTATTCTTTCTTTGTCTCCTTTGGCTCTAATGGCTTCGGTTCTTGAGTGGGTTTCTTCGCTCCAGGGGCGGACTCAAGTGCTGAAGCGGCTGCCATCTGAGACTTCTTGTGCTTATCACGTTTTTCCATGATATAAGTCCAACTCTTACCAAGGCCTGCTGTGAACGGTGCCTTGATCGTTTGGACAGTGCTGGGCCAGCGGATTGTCTTCTCAATGGATTTGGCGACCTCCTCCTGGAGGTGATCATCCCCGGCAATCCGTCGCTCAAACGAACCGCCTTGAGGCCGGCGAAGGACCTCGTCGGAATCCTTGCTCTCCTGAACCATCTTATTGAAATCGGCTCGAGGGATCCCAAAGCGAGACTGGTACTGGAAGTACAACTTTTGTCGGAAAGATTCAGGCAGACGACGAACCATGTTACCACGCATGACCGGATCCATATCTTGCGCCATGGCTAAGATCGCGTTTGGGTCATCGATCCAGTCGTCATTGCTGCAGCGGGGGTCCTGGAAAGTGACATTGGGGAGATTTTCGATGAGTGGTGCGTAGAGGCGACGGAAGTGTGCCATTTGTCCTGAAACAATATTTCGCACTTTGCTGGGGTCCTCGGCGGGGAGGGCCATGCGTAGATCTCCCATGTAGCTCATACCTGCAATTGTGCTATATAACTCGAACTCACTGAATCTTTCTGGCAGTAACAACAATGCGACTCGCAAAGCAGACAACAAGTTCATCTGGTTGGCCAATCGTACCTTCGGGTGATCCCGCAAGATCTTGACAGGCTTTTGCAAACGGCCTGCGAGATACATGGTGTCCCACTGGGTGAGGTCCCGACATAACGTATCCAGGTTCACCACGCCATATTTGATCATTGTCCCGTTCACGGTGATATAAGGATGGAAGTAGACACCCGCGCCGAAGCGGTCCTGTACTTGGGAGACCGTGTACGACCCCAGCGAACCCAACCCAGAATAATGATCACGATGTTGGTGCAGATTGATATCATGCCAATGCTGGGAGTACGACACTCCAAAAATGAAATCAATCATCTTCCCGGACCCCTTTTGCATATTTTGGATGGCTGTGGGTGCCGAGGGGTGTAATGAGCTGGACGGAGCTCCGCTGCCATTTTGAGGAAATACACCTGACCCATAAGCAAATGCGTATCGGATTGGTGCTTTAAACTGCCAAAGGATCATTCGCAATGCCTCCTTGAAGTCTTGGTTTATGATCATGTGCTGGTTGACTCCAAAATCCTTGGAGGGAAGTTCCGAGAAATTCGTGATTGACAAGTTCGGATTCTCGTCCCAGTTTTCGGGTAACAGCGAGGATGAAGATGTCGAGAATGAGGAGGATAACTTGTTGGTGGTCACCCTGCATAGTAGACGCGACATCGAAGCGCTGGTATTTGCCGAGGGTCGGCCATTGTAGGGAGTAATCGAACGACTATTGAACGACAGAAAACGAGCCGAAGAAGGAACAACGAGTGGGGATGAGAGAAGGGTGCGAGAGCGCCAGAGAGAGCTGGAGTTAGCTCCTCGAGAAGCGACCATCTAGTAGAGAAGTTGTAGCGAGATCATCGGGTACAGTGGGGGGGATCTGACATACTGTTACTCCCGGCATGACTGGGGTTGGGGCAAAAGGAATCGGGGCGCGTAGCGCAGTGATTGAGTCAAGTCAAAGAGCCCGCATAGAAAGCAAATGAGTGAATTGAAGTGAAGTGAATTTGGGTGCTTCGTCAACATTTCCGGCTCTGACGTACTCCCCGTCCTCCTCCGCTTCTATTTCGGGTGCTGAGTAATGGTCACGTGAACGCGTGTCGAGATGCATAACAACCAAAAGTAAACAGACGCGGAGGATCAACAACAACGACACTTTCGACAATATTCGCCTACTTCCTCCACAAAGGGTCCCTTTACATGTCGGGAATCAGCACCGACTGTCTCTAATTGCCCTGATACCTCGCCATGGGCTCTGAAATGGATACCTTTGCGGCCCGCCTAGCCAGCTTTGATATAGTGCTGAAGCCGGAGAAACGCAGATCTTCCGGCACAAAAACACCCAAAGCGATTACTTGGCCGCACCAGCGACCTTCACCAGCCGAGGTATGTCGTTTCTCAGAGAGATTACATGCGCTTATTTTTCAAGGTGATTGAGTTGACGTGATTATAGTTAGCACACGCCGGATTCTACTACAAACCATACGAGACAAACCCCGACAACACAACATGTTTCGAGTGCCACCGAGCGCTGGATGGCTGGGAGGAGGACGACAACCCCGTCACAGAGCATCTCAAACATGCTCCCGACTGCGGATGGGCCATAATGATGGATCTCCAACAGAGCAGCTCCAATCCCGCCTCGATTGAAGATCCTACGGGCGACAGGATTACACAAGCGAGACTGTCAACCTTTGGTACGGCATGGCCTCATGACGGGAAAAAGGGCTGGGTATGCCAGTCGGACAAGGTAACGAGCGACCTAGCCGTATTCATCTTATTCTGGCTTACAAGGACGATAGATGGTTGAAGGCGGATGGTATTTCTGCCCCACAGAGGAGAGCAATGATCTAGCCAGCTGTGTCTATTGCAAGTTGTCTTTGGATGGATGGGAACCCAAGGATGACCCATTGTGGGTATTCATCGCGCCTTCCCAGTTAGACGGTTGCTGATTTCCTCCAGTGACGAACACTACCGCCGCTCCTCAGATTGTTCATTCTTTGTCTTCGCCCAGCCGCCAGGAAAGAAGGGCAAAGCCACTCGTCCTAAGAAACCTCGGGTTTCCAAAGCTTCCTCCCGCCTTTCAACTCAATCTGTTGATCCAGTCACATCCGAAACGCCCGATATGGAAATGGATGATACCATGGACAACAGCATCATGTCCCAAGCCACCACAACAACAAAATCTAAATCTACAAAGAAGGTAGCCAAGAGCAAATCAAAGGGGGCCAAGACTAAGAAGGAAGAATCAGCGGAGGTGGAAAACCACGTTGAAGCCGACCTTGAAGAAGTCTCCCAACCAGAGCCCACCAAACCCAAACGTGCAGGCAGGGGAAAGAAGAGGGCCAGCGAGGATATCAAGGATGAACCCAACCCAATTACCACACAGGAAAGAGACCAGTCGCAGCCACCATCAGAACCCCCGGCGAAGAGACGCGCTACAAAAACACGCAGCAGCAGCATCGCTCGCAACTACAATTACGAACATAGTGACTCTGCCATGGCCGACGCAGAGCCACTGAACGACGCTGCTTCGGAAGAAGAAACTAGCAGAGGTCGCAAACCCACGAAAAAAGGAACGTCCAAGGCCCGTAAGGTCTCCGATGCGCCTGTCTCATTGAAAGCCCCATCAAAGGCGCGAGCCCCTCGTGACTCGGAGATCGAAGCGGAAATTGAAGCGGGCCTCGAAGCAGATATCCCTACAGTTGCACCAGCCGAGCCTGAGATTGAGGCTGAGCCAACAGAGCCACGGGCATCGAAGAAAACAAAATCGAGCAAAAAGTCCAAGGCTGTGGCTAAAACCCCCAAAGCGACCATACATGATCAAGTAGAGGATGTTAGTGATCATGAGAACCGTTCAGATTCTCACGTGCAACGGGTTGATGATGAACCGGAAGCACCTGAGCCGCCAGCCCCAAAGGCCAAGGTGGCAAAAGCATCCAAGAAAAAGGGGACAAAGAAGACCAAGACCGACGAGACGATAAAAGCACAGTCACCAGAGCCGAGAGAATCTTCAGGGTCTGGGACTCCCGATGTTCGGGATGATTCCGAGCGTCATGACTCCTTCATCTCTGTAGAGATTGTCAACAAGGAGCTGGGGGATGCACCGGAGCCTGCAGAATCAATGACCAAGGCAGAATCGAAGAAGAGTTCTAAGAAGAAGGATGCTACGTCAGCCAAAGAGAAAAAGTCTAAGAAATCCGAGAAAAAGGCAGAACCAGCTCCTGTTCCTGAACCCACAGTCGAAGAATATCACGTTGAGCCGTCGGTTGAGGAACACGACGACGAATTCGAGACTACAGATGATTTGCCTGACCAACTTGAGATGGTCAACCCTCCCCAGAAGCCTTCTCCCCCTATACAAGAAATGTCTCCTGAGCCACAATCTCATCGGAAGACGCCTAGTATACCGCCGAAGACTGCCAAACGGTATAGCGATATTCCCCACGAAGAGCACCTTGCAGAGACCCTAGTCCAAAGCCAGACCTCACCTCACGAAATCCATGACTCTCGGCGGGATTCAAAACGCTCTAACCGGGAAGTTTCGCCACTTCCCCCGCTCATCAAAACACTCCTTCGTTATCACCCCAGTCATCGGATGCCGAAAATCAGCCTCCATCGTCGCGGCCTTCAGCATCCCGTCCACCTGTTCAGTCACCACCGAAGCGCTCGGAGTTCCGAGCCCCTCTGGCAGTTAGCACCCCATCACCATCAAAGCGCAATGCCAATGGTGGATTTGGACCTTCCGGCCAGCCATGGACACCAGTGGATATTGATGAGGTGCTCTTTGGAGAGGCTAGCGACAAGGAAAATGCAGATTTATCTGGACTTTTCAAAGGCGTGAAAGCTGGCTTGACCAGCCCAGAGAAGAAGATGACGGTCCAAGAATGGATCGCGTGGAACGCAAAGAATGGTGAAGAACGGCTGAAGAGAGAATGCGAGCGACTTGTTGGCCAATTTGAGAAGGAAGGTGGCCGAGCAATGCGGCGACTCGAAGCCATCGAGTGCATCGACTGAATCAACAGTCACTATGTTTTCGGATGATATGATTTGCATGTTAGGCGTTATGCTAGGTGTTGGAGAACCCTTGTTAGATTTTAAGCTCGCAATTTGAAATTTGGAAGTGCCATTTTTGCACAAGAAGAACATGATCATTAAAAAAAGCCTGGAAAATATGCCAAAACACCATGGGTATCAAGAATAGGACACGCACCCCGAGAACAAAACTCAAGAAATGATTCCCAACCGGCCCTCCCAGCTATCATCCTCTTTCTTAACCTTGTCCTTCTTCCTCTTCTCATTGCGCTTGCGCCTTTTCTCCTCCCTCTCCTTAGCATCAATCTCCTCCCGCTCCTTGAGCCGCACGCCCAGATCAAGCTGCCAAGCCTTGCGCTCTTCCTCGTCCCTCTGTCGCTTCCGATGCGAAAGCATCCTCAACCGCAAGCGCACGTCCTCAACATTCGCCCTTTTCACCTCGCCACTCTGCCCCGTCGCAATCAAATGTTGCTTGCTGTTCAAGTGCTCCACAAGCTGCAAGTTATCCTTGTAGGTAAGATCACAGTCCTTGCAGTAAAATCCGGCACCAAGGCCGCGTTTGCCCATTCCCGAGCCTGCGGGAACAATCATGGTCTTGCCCACCATGGACGCGACGTCCAGGCGCTGGTTGCGGGCTGTGGTATCTTCGAGCGTGCTGTAGTCAACTGGCGCATGGTATTTTTTGCCCAGTAGTTTCGCTTCGTAGCGGGCTTTGCCTTCGGCTTTGCGCTTTTCTTCGGCGTCGGCCGCTTTTTTGGCATATTCTTCACGGTCCCAGGTTTTGCGGAAGGCCGTGTCCGACACCGGGGTGCCGTAGGCGTTTGGATTTGACATATTTGTGGTTGATATTGGACTTTTGTTTTGGGGAGATGTAATGGGAGGTTGGTGAGTGGCGATCTTTAAAAGTTGAAGCTTCCCAGGTCGGGTTGACGCCGATATTGAATATTATGTAAGCGGGACTGATTTCCAACCTCACCTGGTCACAACCCAACCCACGCCTTCAATTATGTGTACATAGGACGCTGGAAATAGGCAGCTGTTTTGCATTAATCCAATCTTTGAATGATTGCGTTGGGATAAATAACTCCGACTAGAAATTAGCGTCGGTGGCTACGATTTCAGGCAACAGTTTTCGTCCCGCTCGTATAAGATGAACAACACCACCCTTACATCGAATGTACACAATTGAGTTATAAGCAACAGCCTTTGAACACAAGTCTAAAATCATGGAGTCACCTCAGTTCCCCTCCTATTCTCAATCCACCAGCGCCAATCTAATGACCCTCCCCTCGGAACTCCACATCCAAATAAGCACCTACCTTTCCTACCCAGATGCCCTTGCTCTAAAACACAGCAGCCGCCACTTCTACTCAATAGTCTTCACAGGAGTGCGCCTGAAGGTTGACTGGCTCATCGACCGTTTTGAACACAAACTCGAATGCCCCATGGAGAAGTGCTCGTTCAGTACGGACGAGTCATTTTGCAATGGACGAGTCTGCAGCATTATGGAGCGCCGTCGTTGGCATCTTGAGTGTCGACGGGTTAAGGGTGGCTGTCTGATTGTTAATGGCCAGACATGCCGAACGGATTTAATGCCCGGTTGGTTTAGAATGAGGACACAGGGGAAAAGGAGAGCTGTTAAGGTGATGGAGAGCTGGGGATATGAAGGTTTGTTCACTCTTCGGTTCTATCTTCTTCGCATCTAATAAAGATATTGGCTAATATTGTACCGCATAGCCGTTATGGTTGGCATTATTGCTGTTCTGCTGAACTTGTTGTGGCATTTTTCACAGAGGTGAGAACGTTGTCTCGTGTTGGCCTGCTTGTGGTTTGAAGGCCCTGCTGATTAAGCTCACCAGAACATGGTATCTCGATAGCATATTGAGAGGACACTATACTTCTATTGATTGAGCTATGAGCCCGGAAGTCAATCGATAAATGCGACATATTTCGCCCTGTACGATCGACCACAATTGAACTGGTGTTTCCTGGTATATAGGCCAGGATATTGTCGCCATGAAAACGACTCAGAATGCGACCTGGCAATCATGCTCACAAAAGATCACTCATGACATACCGTATATAACAGTGTTGCGAAGAGAGATTTACATAGACATGAGCGGGGAATCCAAATGGACCCTGACGGAAATGCATCCATATCGAGGAGCATTCCTAGAAATTCAGGCCTGCGGAGATGTGATCGTCACAGATTACAAGCTTTTTGGATGTTGTGATGCAGTGAACTTGAACTTGACCTCATCTTTAGCCCTAATCCTGATCTTATCGGTGACGTCACATTGACGACCGTGTATACATAGTTCCTATATAGTTTGTCCTTCATCTTTCTCATACTCTTTACTTTGTTATATCCTTTCATTACTTAAAACATCAAAAAACAATGTCTACTACAGATGCCACCATCAACGCCAAGACGGGCACTCACCCCGTGGATCCCTACAAGACCCAGAACTTCGAAGACCCGCCTCTCCCTCAGAAGATCGAAGAGCTGGTTCAATTTATCAACCAAGTTAAATTTGGCATGTTGACAACCAAGCAGTCAGAGGGCGATTTTCTGGCATCGCGATGCATGGCATTAGCTGCGACGGTATGAGTAGAGCTACAATAACAAAAAGAACATGCTAATCAATTCCCCAAAATAGGAGAACGGCGGCGTTGACCTCATCTTCCACACAAACCTCTTCTCCGGCAAAACAATGGATCTCACCGTGCATCCCAAAGAAACAAATATGTCTTTCCTAGACCCCATCAGTGGAGCTTGGGCCTCCATCTCAGGCACTGCATCAGTGATTGGTGATCCCGCCATCGTGAAGAAGTACTACTCGCCTGCGCTGAAGGCATGGCTTGGCGATATGGGCGATGGCGTGCACGATGGTGGGCCATCAGACCCCCGCATTGGCGTTATTAAGCTCGAGTCCAAGCTGGCCACACATGTTGTCGCGCACAAAGGCGCGATTGGGCGTGCCTATGAAACTGTTAAGGGTGTTGTACAGGGCAACGTTCCCCATGTTAATGGTATTCGGGAATTGAGTTTGGAGGAATTGGCTGAGTGTAAGTTCTTGTTCTATTTTTTGATCTTCTGGATATGTGCAACAGAAATTCTAACTGGTCTCTTTAGGGCGCCGAACGCATCAGGAATAAGTATTAAGTGTTTTTAGATGGCAGCTCGAAACAAGAATATCCTGCCTCATTGGGAGGTATATAACGCTCTAAGCAGAAATAAAAACTTCAATTTGAATAGACATAGTGGGCCGCTTATGCGGCCTTGTTATATCCTTTTTGCTGGCCTTTTTGGTGCTATTTTAGATGCTCTTTTTAGATATATAAGAATGCGGTCAAAAGCCATATTCTGTGCAAGAGACTTTTCTTCGTATAACCTTTAATAGTAAATATGCTACGTCCCCAATTGTCCTTTTGCTTGGCATTTTCTGCTCCAAATATGTCCCTTGCATCCACCCTATATTGTCTCTTAAACCTGTTCTGAAGGCGTGGGTAAAAAGCCAGCTTTGACAAGGAACTCGGCGCTCCTTTTTACAGCATCTTTAAATCGCAACGGCGTGCTACCACGCTTCTGTCGCGAGCTACCCACCATTCGCTCATCGTTCTGAAATCCCGTAATCATGTGTGCTAACGGCCATAGGGGATGTTTCTTCTTTGCAGCTTCAATATCAGCACGAATGAGAGCCAGCCACTCTGCCATTAGCCTGAAGCCTATAACCTAGGCTCTCGAGAATACCCCAGAGCTCCCTCCATGTCATGCCATTCACGGGCTCTTTCCCGTTCACTCTCTTGGTTTCTTTGCTCAGCACTGTGTCAATAATCGCTGTGGCTGTGGCTGTGACATCTGATATGGAGAGCCACCCGTCCGCTTCAGCAGCATTGTATGCCCCTATGTTGATACACGTCGCCGCTAGCCGCCAGATATAGTCATCGGGGTTAGAAAAACCCTCAGTCGGTGTGCCAATGACCCATCCCGGGTTAAAAACAACGAACTGATTGGTTTCGGATGGGCTGCGCTGCACCGCGCGCCTGACGACAGCTTCGGCGACGAATTTAGTCTGGCTATACGCGATAGCATCGGGGACTGAGAGCTCATTCGCAACATCCTGCTCTTCATGAGAGTCCCAATGCTGAACACCTGTAACATAGAGGAATCTCATGCAAGGGAGACCTATGGCGAGGAGTAACAGCTCAATGGCTGAGCCAACATTGGCCCCCTCTAGGATCTCGTAGCTCTTTTTCCAGTGCACTGTGGTGCCGCTGTGAGTTATTACATTGACCTTTTAGCAAATGGCTAAAGAGTCCCAGCGTGTTGGATCAAGACCATTACATTGTCGTCTGTGCGCATCGTCTTTGTGCAACCAAACGTATTCCGGCACATTCCAATATCCTGGTCTAGCTAGCCATTACATTACACAACAGCTAAACCTTTGAAGGTTTGGATATATAAGATGTCTACAGTATCCCTTTTCCGTTTTAGGGGTGAATGAGAAAAGTGGGCCGCTTACGCGACCTTGCGTCTTTTTGGTAATCTTTAGATGTTCTTTTAACTGCTATTTTTAGGTCTTCTTAGATGACATAGGCCACCTGCATCGTCTTGCTTAATATATATATTCACTTCCAATTCACAGTATGAAGTTTGAACCACATCCGATTTATGTGAAATCAATTATGCTAGTATCAGTTTTAAATCTGGAACTCTATCTCGATATTGACCGCACATGTGTTTATGTGATTATTACACTAGACACCCCCATGCTCTGGTATTTTGACTCTTTTTATGGCTGTCACGAGGGTTCCAGTGGCGCAATGATCACTGATAATATCAAATCAAAACCGTAGATCGGACAAATTTCGTAGCTCGGACTCTTAAGGTCGATATTGGATATGTCGATTATGTCCCTATTTGTCCATGACTACATTTACTTTCTAGGATGACGTACTGGTGGACTGCCACTTATTCACACAGACCCTTCCTGGTTGTACTAGTCAGGCATCGACAAATCAAGGACAAAAGGACTAATAAGATTTACCCTCATGACTCCGAACTAAATGCGCTGTCAGTTCCATCATCCTAAACTCATTTCTGAATATATTGTATATCTCATTAGTGCTAGTTTTGGCCTCTATATTCATCAGCATGGCAGCCGAGAACCCAAAGAATACTTCAGTTCCTGTTGACCTTCTTATCGCCACGCGTCCAAACAGAGCTGGAGCAATCCCTGGTTTGCTGGATGAGGTTATCGAAGGTGTCAATAATCTATCTACTGGAACCGAGGAGGACCGCAAGGATGTGGTAGTCAAATGTCGAGCTTTAGCTAGAGCTATCGAGACTCCTCGGGAGACGATGGTTGACCACTGTTGGGGACAGGTATATATATATAAGTTCTACAGTCCATCAACTGAACAGAATAACTGATATTATAGATGGGTGCAATCGGGGCGATAGGGTTCGGAGTGGACTCGGGATTATGGGCGTTGATGGCTCAGAATGGCGATCAACCCCAGAAAGTTACCGATTTGGCCGCGGGCCTTGGGATTGATTCCCAACTTCTCAGTGGGCTTCACATCACCCGTCTCAGAGGTCTGGCTAACTGTTTTCTAGGTCGTTTGATGCGGCATGTTAGTGCTATGGGACTCCTTATTGAAGTTGGGGAAGATGAGTACCAGCCTACAAATTATACCAAGGCGCTGAGCCTTCCTCAGATTGGGCATGGGTATCTCGGTCTGTAAGTACTAATTCGACCGTCAGTGAAAGCCCACAAAATAACAGTGCGGCTGATACTTCTTGCTCATCCATTAGTACCGCATCCACCGGTGCAGGAACCTTGAAATTCCACGAGTTTTCCCGTAAGCGGGGTTGGGTGAATCCGACAGATCCCTGGGACACATCTCTAATGTATGCCTATGGTACCGACAAGAACATATTTCCTTGGGTACGGGATTTGGGGTATGGAGATCACCTGAACGATTACCTTGGTGGTTATAACCTAGGTCGACCACTCTGGATGGACCCTAGAGTCTATCCTGTGAAGGAGAGGCTCATTGACGGTGCCGATTCTAGTCCAGATGCACCATTCCTGGTGGACATAGGTGGCAACGTGGGACATGACTTAGAGAGATTCCAGAGTCGCTATCCGAACGCCCCCGGGAAATTGATTCTTCAAGATTTGCCTATGATGATTGACCAGATCAAGGATCTAGATCCGGCTATCGTCCGAATGGGTTATGACTTCCATGATGAACAGCCTGTCAAAGGTAAGAGCCCAGAGCTCCTCCTGTTCCAACCCTGTCGGAATATCAATTTCGAATGGTGTTACTTATACTATTCCCAGGTGCCCGTGTCTATTATATACACTCAACTCTACATAACTGGTCGGACAATGTGTGTGAAATTGTACTTACACGAGTGAAAGAGGCCATGAAGCCTGGATACAGCAGACTATTGCTCAACGAGAACGTTGTCCCGAACATCGGTGCCCATTGGGAGACTACGGGACTCGATATGATGATGTTAACCCTATTCTCTGCTGAAGAGCGGACTAGCGCAGCGTGGTATGACTTGATTGAGAGGAGGGCGGGTTTGAAAGTTGTCAAAATATGGGATGGCGGAAAGGGTGTAGAAAGTGTGATTGAGTGCGGACTGGTCTAAGCCTGTCAATGGGCGTGATTCAGATATGGCATCGGAATCAGAATGTCTATCAACTCTACTTTTCATAGTCGATCACTCTCTTCCAATTAGTCACGTCTTCCTTTTTCTTACTGCATAATTTGCAATTTAGGAGAAAATGATTGAATAAACAATTAGGACAGAGATAAAGTGTACAGGAATGTACAAGCAAAGGTACAGTACCGAACTATTCAGGCATCAAGTATATAGAAAAAGGTGAATTGAGAAACAACACCCAAGGGAGCTTCGCTCCGTCGCCGCCACAAATGAAACAAGATAAAATGGGTATCATCCGCAAACTCCCGCTGCCATGCGCATAATTCATGAAGGGCTGTCAATTTAGAATTGACACCGAAGTTAGCGAACAGTTAAATCTGGTGGCATTGTTAGCATAAGAACATATAGCGACAGTGTATATAAACTCACCAAAGCAAGAGGGAAACGGTAAGGAACACGGCCGTTGTGCAACAGCATAGCTTTGGCCTTTTGGGGAGTAGCCTGCAGCTTGCGATAGGCCTCACGAACGTGTCGTGGCTCAATGGGAGTGCGCCCCTCCTCGGGCGGGTCGAACAGGCCGGTCTCGCGCTTCCGTTTCTTCATGTTCTCGCCAGCTTCGGCGCCTCCGCGACGGTGCTTCTCGTTATCTTCGCGCTCTTTGACTTTGAGAGCCTCCTCAGTCAGAGTCTGGACGATCTCGAAGGTAAGGAATCCGAGGATGTCAACAATGTCGTCGTTTGGTTTGGATTCGGTCACGATGCCGAAGCCTGCCCACTCGCGGAATCGCTTGCTCTTGCGGTAGGTGAAGGAAGCCTGGCGACACTCGGACCAGAATACATACTCCTCTCTGGTCATGTGGCGGGTGCGTTCATCAGCGGCTGCAAGACGCTGGAGGGTCGCGTAGTTCTGCTCTTCCTCTTCTTCGTCCTCTTCGTCTTCGCGCTCGGGGACCTGGACGGAGTAGAAACTGTTGACATCCCACGCAAGTCCCACCTTGGCGCGCTTGTTCTTGGGCTTGGGGGCCACGTCTGCGGGGCCTGCAACAACACCAGCTGCATCATCGGCGGCAGCAAAATCGGCGGCGTCACCACCACCCTTGTCGTCGGAATCCTTGACGTTCTTGCGGACGTCCTTCCAGGATAGAAAGGTTCGTAGACGGGAGACCTTAGCCTTATCGTGGCGAATCAGGAAAATTAGGTCGTCAGTAGAAATCGAGCGAACTCCACGGCGAGTTGCCAAGGCGGTGCTGCGGGTAAGCTATTTGATCGTTAGTGACGAGAGCTTTCAATGCAGAATTCCTAGTACCCACAATTTCGATCACTTGTTGTCGGGTAATCTCTTCGATCAAAGTGGTAGTCTCAGGGGACGGCTCTGCTGTCTCTCCGGAGACAAACATCATCTTAATAATGTCGTTAGTAAAGGAGCCTCCAGTTGTGTCTTTTTGCTTCATCTCATGATCTTTCTGGCTCTCGGAATTGGTTTGGGAGCTGATCGTGGCACTGTCCATCTGGAAAGTGAACGAGTTGAAGATATGGGTATAATGCTCGTGAAAGTACTGTCCCATGACGAAGAAGTCTGACTCGGGGTCGACCGACAGACCATCTTGATTTGCAACACAGACGTCTTCGGCAGAATGAACGAAAATACCGCCAGGTGAATGCAAGCCCGAGTCTGAAACTACACGAGGGGCATCCACGGGGGAGGTCATGGTGCAATCTGGGTCACTCAAGGTCCTATCAGGATCGCATAGCATAGATTCTTCCTGGCTTCGTGCAAATTCATCCCGAAGCTGCATCCAGAGCTCAACGATTGATATGGCGTTCGGATTGGGAAAAGACATGGTGGGTGAATGAGCACCCATATAAAGTGTTTAACACAGCGAATGGATCGAATGTCAAAGGGTGCGTGAGAACGTTTGTGGGTGGGTTTGACAGAGGTATTGACAAGATAAGACGATCGAAAGCGGAAGCAAGGCAGTGAATGATATGGGAAGGCTGACAGATGGCGAGAAGGGGTGAAGGTGAAAAACAAGTGAGATACAAGTGAGATATCAAAACACATCTGCAAATCGATAGGCTAAGTGGGAGCCCTCGCAGAGTCGATATCGATAAGAAGCTCACTCCTGACCCTAGGAACTTCGAAATCGTCCTTGGTCTTCACAACAGTATCCCTCATCCATCCAACACCAAAGCTGTGTCATTGGTAGGACCAGTTGCAAAGTTGCAGAGAGGATCCAGGTATTTTGACTATTGCCGTGGTTTTTTCCTTGACATCAAGATATGTGCATCACAACAACCAAGGAATGCAGGACTAAAAGGCCCGGCTGGACTGTGACACAACATGAAGACAGTTATTTGCTCCCAATATCGACATTCGTTATGAAAAAAATTTCCCAAGATAACAAGAATGACATGGCCTCTAGTAAATGAGTACATTCGAAAGCAAGTGATATGTCGCAAGCCCAGCCAGACCCTCCATAGACATCATGTTTCATAGCCTGAAGAGCAGCTTTAAGCTTCGTGGGGTGACTTTCTCCCATGGGACGAGGGAAGTCGAGGGGGATGTGGCCCTATCCGCCGAGACAATGTGTTCGCGCCGCGCATTATGTTGTGTCGCAAAGCCCGCCGACAGTCGCAATATGTTGAGAGACCTTTGGAGGCCGGATCGGACGATAAAATCGAAGTATTCGAGAGCCAGAAAGATCAAGAGACCGAAAGCCCCAAGCAAAATGAGCCAAATATCGGGGAGAGACTCACCTGTTGTATCTCCTGCCGATACTTCGGATTCCGATCGGAGCTCATGATGGATGGCGGTAACCCTACCAGGGGGAATTTCTTTAACGATTGAGATGAGGCTTCCACCGGTGTTCAACCAGTAGGAGTGAGTGCTGATGAATTGATTCGAGGCAAAGTGAGAGAAGATGGCGCAAGGAGGATGAAGCTCTGGACGTTCGAAGAAGCACAGGCCGATCTGGGGGAGATAAGCGATAACCGGATATTCCTTGATCCGGCGGTGGCGGAGTATTCTGCCGGTATCGCGGGGCACGGAGTTCTTTTTTTCGGACTGTTTGTTGGTCAGTGAGATTCATTGTATTCTACTCAATTGCATAACCTGAGTTCCCAAAGCCAATATGCTTCACCTGGTTGGACTTGGTCTCGCCGATGAGACGGATATCACCGTCCGCGGTCTAGAGATCGTGAAGCGGGCCGAGAGAGTCTATCTAGAGGCATACACGAGTATTCTTCTTGTCGATAAGGAAAAGCTGGTGAGTTGACTTCCAAGTTCTTGTCTTCGATCACATATCCCAATGGAACATTGCATATATCTTGCGCAGATGGACTGATTAAACATAATACCAGTAGGAAGCGTTCTATGGCCGCCCTGTCATTGAGGCAGACCGTGAACTCGTCGAGACCGGCAGCGATGACATCCTCGCCGGCGGTGACAAAGCCGATATTGTATTCCTGGTAGTGGGAGATCCATTCGGGTACGGTCTTCATTCATTTTCCCAGCAAAATCCATAGCTAACACCACCACCCACACAGCGCAACAACGCATACCGACCTCGTCCTCCGCGCGCGCGAACTTGGCATCGAGACCAAAGTCGTCCCTAACGCCTCCATCATGTCCGGAATCGGCTGCACCGGACTGCAGCTGTACAACTTCGGACAAACAGTCAGCATGGTTTTCTTCACTGAGACCTGGAAGCCGTCTTCGTACTATGACCGCGTGCGCGAGAACGTTCAGATCGGCCTACACACACTAGTTCTGCTCGATATTAAGGTCAAGGAGCAGTCGCTGGAAAACATGGCGCGCGGTCGTCGGATTTTCGAGCCCCCTCGTTACATGACTGTTGCCCAATGTGCGGCACAGATGCTGGAGACTGAGGAGGAGCGACAGGAGGGTGTCTATGGGCCGGATAGTTTGGCTGTTGGTGCGGCGCGCGTTGGCGCTGCTAATCAGCAGCTTGTTTCTGGTACGCTTAAGGAATTGGCTACTGTTGAGATGGGCGCGCCGTTGCACAGTCTTGTCCTTCTTGGTCGGAGGACGCATGATCTTGAGAGAGACTATATTCGCGAATATGCAGTCAATAAGGAGACTTTCGACGCGAGCTATGCCAAGGGATATGGAGCTAGCTTGTGAGAGTTGAATTCTTGTGAAGAGATATGATTTCAAGATTGAAATGAAAGATAAACTTTTTTAAAAAAAAATAAGGACGGATTCAATTTCTATAATACACCAAAGTTGTTGGAATGGTCAAGTTTGGAAAGATGATGTATGGTATATTGGCTTCTATTCAATTTGATCCGTGGATCAACTGACCAGAGCGGAGTATCTGGATTCTTCTATTGTAACATGCATAGGAAGACAAAATGAAAATGCTGTGATATAGCGAAAGACGTAAAGCAAATGGTATCCAAAACAAAAAAAAAAAAAAAAATAGAAACGGGAATATGTATGAAAGAGAAGCCCGACCAACCAACACCTTATGATATGCAAAATGTTGAAGCAATGTACAACCCAACTCTTCAAAAAAAAAAGGTACTCTCATATCGCATCACATCAGATCTCTTCTTCCTCACCAGGAAGAAGAATCTCATGTCCAGAACCTTCATATACGAAGATAGCTGCAAGACAGCCAAACACGGATACCAATGCAATCATCCACCACGCAAAGCCGACCATGCCAATGTCCAAGCCATATCCGTACCACGCACCTGAAAAGATAGGTCCAACGGTACGGAAGGCCGACGAGACGGACTGGCCAATTCCGTGAATTGTGCCGAGGACCGATGGGTGAGGCGAGCAGTTGTTCAACAGAATGATAGAGGTGGGAAGAGTGAAGGTTCGAGCAGTGACCTGGAAGAAGAGGACGATGATGATCCAGAACCAGACCCATGGGCCGTTGGCTTGGCCAGGAGGAGGAATTGTAGATGGAGCCAGCGAGATATATGGGGCAATGAAGTATGCGATGGGGAAAAGAGAGAGGAAATACTGGTAGCTCTTGGCTGTACCCAGACGGCCGTTGATGGTAGGGTAGATGGTAAATTGGAGGACCATGCCAATAACACCCAAAATTGCGGTCGCGAAACCAACGCTCTGCGGCAGCATGCCCAGACCGCCGGTGAAGGCGAATGGCAAGCTCTGGGCGGGACTCGCGGGGTCATTGGCGTCATAGCGAGGTGTGGAAAGGAAGAGTAGCCATAGGTTGTTGAAGGCACCCATTTGGAAGTCGAAGAAAGCCTGCGCGCCGAGTGTGCACAACACGTTCTTTGTCCAGATTCTGCGGAAAGGCAATACACGTTGGAGTCGGACAGGCTTGTGTGCCTTTTCTTCAAGCTCGTAGCTCTCCGAGCGGTCCATGGGCTGGCCCAGCAAAGGACCACCCTCTTCGTAGTCGCGGAGCGGGAGCCTTGTGTACAAGGGCGACGAAGCGGGGACTACCGTCTTCATGGCGCGTGCGAGGAGCTTCTTAGCGAATGCACCTAGGCCAGGCTTGCCCTTGCAAGATGCCAAGGTCTCTTCTAATCCATACGCAACCAAAACTGCAGTTGAAGAGAGGAAACAGAAGTTCGCGAACATTGGCAGTGCATAAGGGTACTTCTCGAGCCATTGCACTCCGTTCGCACCTCCAAAGGAAGAATTAGGACCAAAGAGACGGGGATAGCTCTTAACGGGATCAGCCAACATGCCACCCATCACTGCGAAACTGGTTAGCGGATTGTCGCATAGTCGCGAATAGAATTAACGGAGTAAGGTACTCACCAGGACCAAATAACGAAGCTATGTTGAAGCCAATAGGCAAAATCAAGAAAGCGCGCGAGTGGTATTTCTTCTCCTTAACATTCTCCGCAATCATAGTTCGAATAATACCAACGGTGCCGTTGATGCCGCCACCAAACGAGCGCCAAAACACGGCCTGCGCGAACGACGTCGAATAGGCGACACCTAAACAAGAAATCGCAGTACCAATCAAACCAACAAGTAAAACGAACTTCCGACCACCCCATTTAGCATCGGCAACACGACCCCAGGGGATCGCCGTCGCAAACTGAGCAGCGGTAAAAGCACCCTGGAGAATTCCCGCCTGGGTCGCAACATCCGAGTCTGAGAGGTTGGGGTCGAAAGACTTGAGCTGGTAGAACATGTATGCCTGTAGCGAAGCGATCTGCAAGAAATCAAAGACACGACAGAGGCCCAGCAGCGCTAATTGACCCTTCCGCGGCAGTGACATCCACGTTACGAGCGCGGGGCGAGCTGGCGCCCGCACAGTCGGGAGTTCATGTTCCTGCAGGGCGGGTACTTGTGGCAGGCCATGGCTAATGGAACGGCCGCGCACATGCTGTGTTTTGCGATCACCACCTAGATCCATCGAGGTATTCCTTAACATATTATCATCGATGGCGAGCGAGTCGGGGGAGGAGGAGCGTTCTTCAAGGCTGGCGAGGGAGGTATTGGACTCGCGTCGGCGGCGACCTTTGGCGTTTTCGGATGGTTCGGTGCCTTGGGTGAAATGGAAGCCACTCGACCAGGACGTCGTACGCGCGTGGCGGGCATTATTCGTTTTATGGGTTCCGGTCCTGGCAGGCATTGGGGAATGTACTAGTGTAAACCGAGGCGTCGTAAGGATCGAAAGGAGTGGTAGGCTCCTTTGGTTTCACGTATTTTTCGTAGTTTGGGTAATTATAATCGGCCCCGAGAATATATAGAAAGAGCCTTGGAAGAGAAAAGAGCTATTTTTTGTATTTTTGATTTTACTTCCATTTCTCCTGTTTGTACGGAGTATCGTCCAGGGGATTTTGACGATGACGTCCGTTTTTCTCGGTACTTTGATTTGAGGCCCACCAGAGAGCCCGGGGAATGCCGTGGATTATTACTTTAGATACAACCAAGATCACTTTTTTGATATTCAATATAAAGAATATGACAATATATTAACAATAGACGGAGTAGTTTTCATTTATTTTTACATCAAATTCCTTAAAATAAGTCAATATCCCATATGATACATACACTATCTTTGATACATAGATCGACAACGACACCTAGCTTGCGACGACCGCTCCACACCTCCCTGCCGAGCCCTCCTCCCTCAAGCCATGACTCGCCAATTCAATACATCCGTTTTGGCGACGGAAGTCTTGGCATATAAGGTATGAACCGTGGTGGAGAAGTAATTTCAGCTTCACTTACTCCGTACTCTGTGGAGCATGTCTGTTACAATCCGAGTTTTATCAGATTCATACAGATAATGCATTTTTAGATGTGTACTTGTGTACTTTTGTATGAAGCGTATCCGTATTAGTTCATAATTGTCTAAGTGGGGTCGGGAGTATTATCCTTTTTAAGCCTGATCACATTAAATGTGATACAAAAATCCATTTCTTCTAAAAGATGAAAAGATTTTAAATTAATCCGTAGTATCCACCAACGTTCTAGAGCCACTGGCGGCAACCTAGCGCCGACAGTTCAAGCGTTTCAGCCACATTCCACGTCACCGGAATAAAGCTTTGATACATCCCTTACAATACAAACCTTACATAGTAGAAGACAATCCCGCCACAGCCTATTGCAAGGCTAACATACTCAACCCTACAAGGCGATGCTAGGGCTTGACAACAAGTCGCATAATCAAGGTCATGAAATTTCCGAAGTGGAAACAGTACATCCATGGATAGCCTTTTGCATACTTTGATCGACGTAGAAATAAACACTTGTAACTTACGTACGGAGGACTGTGTATGTAAATATCAATTGATGTATACCTGTATGTATATATATCGTATCCGTGTTATATCCGTATTATCCAAAACCGACATAAAAACCTAGCGTCGTAATTATTCCTCTACAAAGTAGTCAATACGAAAGATGAACGCTCAGCGCGAAACTACCGAACAGCTCCGCCTCGCTCCGGAGGTACGTGTACCCAGTGCGTAGTAACTTCTCCCAGATGGGAGAACCTGTGAAATTGACGCCGAAAATCACCGCTTTGTCAGCCAAAAACAGTCGACTAGTTTTCCACCCTGTAACTTTGCGTGGGCGACTCGCCGGTTTGACGAAGGTCGCCTCTTCATGCGTCCGCCCCAATGCGGTCCATGAGCATGGCCAAGGAGAACCCATGGTTCTATGGAAGCTTGGCTTCCTCGATCCAGACGCATCCACAGTCCAGTCCTGCCGGTGACAGGCGGAGCATCGTGGCTAAAGAGATGGCATGCCACTCGTTGACTCCATCCTACCCTAGATACAGCTTCTATAGCTCCGTATGCTGTTTGAAGTGATGGTGATGTAATGCTAGCAATACACTCAATCACTTCTCTCGGCCATCTTACTAAAGAAAGGACTCGACACATAAAACGGCCGTTCTACAGGCGTTTCATCAATATCACTCCCTCCACTCCCCTTAGAGCCCAGAAGCGACTGCATTCGCGCCCGGAAGACATCATTCTGAGCCAACTTCCCAACCGGCTTCACTGTACCCTGTTCTTTATCCACAAACTTTGCATCAGGTTCCTCTTCATACGTTGACTCCGGACCATCTATCCATGTCTTCCCCGCCCGAAGACACTCATTCTTCATTTCCTCCGAACTTCTGTTAATCATATTCTTCCAGAATGACCCTTCTCCGGAGGAAACAACACCAGCATGCTCAAGCATTCCAACAGCACCAGCAATTCAGTCTTGGCAATTTCCAACCCCGAACTCGGGGATGTTAGATTCATCATTCCCAAAGGCAGAGAGTAGGCTAGCAGCTTGTACGCTCTGTTCAGAGGAGAGAGAACCAAGCTCGCAACGACCTTTCAGAACCGGGTCTTCGAGTGGCTGTGGCCGTGGATCGTAGACGAAGACTTCCTCTATAGGGTTGCGTATATGGTGCATTTCGCAGGTTGAGGAGCCATGTTTGTAGAAGGCGATTCCCATGTGAGAGGGTCCATCGCCAAGTTTGGCATCGCCGCGGCCGTAGATGTTTATTGAAATGCCGTGAGTAGGGGATTTCATTATTAACACTGATAGAGTAAAGTGACTATGTATGTATCTATATCCGTGCAAGGAATCAACGATAGTAGACAACTTCAAGTTATTGTTGGTCTGGTGATAAAAGCCTCACGGGGTGCCTCGGCGCGTATTGAGGTGTTAGGTAGACGTCAAATGGATCACTTACAGTTGATGGAAATCTAAATATAGATAGGTACCCTCATACACTAGCTCAATCTAGCATGGTGGGAACCAATCACATCCACTTTTTCAACAGCGAGTACATGCTGTATCAGACGGTCCGTGGTCTCAAGCCCCACAGGATCGTGTTTACACACGGGGATTTACATCCAGGGAATCTCATTGTTTGGGCCGATGGAACGGCTGTTCTGTTGGACTGGGGCCTAGCGGGATTTTGGCTGGAGTATTGGGAGTTCTACCATGCCTTGTTTAATCCACCCTGGAGAGCCTCGTGGGATCGTATGGTGAAGAAGCTTATTCCGCCTTTTTATGTTGAGCATAGCGTGATTAAAAGGGTATTCGGGACTGTGTGGAACTAATAGAGGGAATATTCTACTGCTTGCTGGTGAACAATATAAATACAATACTCCGTACAGAAATATCCAAATAATAACTAGTAATCCATCAAGATTCTGGAGCGAACAACACCGGCCGCAACAGTGGCGCTGAGAATGTAAACATTTTGTCCACATTCAATAACACTAGGGAAAAGAATACTTCGATAAATTCCAAGGAGATCATATTATTCCTCTACAGACGCAATCCATTCGAAGACTGAATGCCCAGCGCGAAAGTATGGAGCAGTTCCGCCCCGCTCCAGAGGTACGTATACTCAAATCTATAGCATAAAATATGTTTTCCTATTTGGTTATACGAGATATAATACGTATATGTATGAATGGGTATATGCGTTCTGTGTTATGGTAGTATATATGTACAGCGCTGAGTACCTAACGTTATAGATGTAAAGATGAATTAAAAAAGAGTAAAGAATGAGGAGTCACTATTCGTTCCGCTCTCGCTCACGCCTGTGACCGTATATACTCCGCTCGCCGAGCGGGAAATAGGATGTTGCCTCGTCCTCTCCGATCCACCGGTGCCAATTCCACCAGGGCAGGGCGGTGGCCTGCACGGGAGGGTTTTTCCGCTCAGCAATACCGCCCATACATCCAGAAGATTCCTGGTCCTGCAGTTGGTTGAACCAATGTCTGGCGTAGTATCGATGTGCGAGGAAGACTCCACCGAAGAGGGGGATCACCACGATGAGAACGGCACCCCAGCCAAGTAGACCTATGAAATAGTCAGTTTTGCTTACTCTATTTGATGAGATCGAAATCATGTTCGGGATGTACTCACGGCCATAGCTCCACCCGTCCGAGTACTTTGGAGCATTAGAAGGTTGTGGATAGCCCGAGGGATGTGTCCAGATATTGGAGCCCGGGTTGTCGGGGTCGATCCACGGCACAGTATTAACACCTACTGGTGGAATCAAAGGACGGGCTGCGTCTTCACCGGGGAATCCATATCCCGGTGCATCCAAGCAGGTAGAGTCAGCGCAGAATTCGCGCAGCTCGGACGAGGGCACGAAAGTATACTTGATTTCAGACTTTCCCAGCACAATGCCCTCGCGATCCAATGCTTCTACCTTAGACCAAAGGAAGAATCTGGATCCAGTGTATTCAGTCTCAAAGCCGGTTTTGGAAACCTCGTCCAGCAAGGTCCAAGGTCCAGTTATGTTCATCGACCCCCAAAATCGCCACGTTTTAACGCGGGTTGCGCCGTTCCAACTGACATAGAAGCTGGTGGAAGAGGATGGTTCCGCGTTTTTGGAGTATGTCCATAGGGCAGGTGAGTCTGTCGGTACACCGTCCCATTCAAATTTCATTGCTCGGTAGTTCATCACGGTGTCTTTAGCGAAAGAGCCCCAGAATAGTAGATTACCCGCCTCATCGTGCTCGGACACGAATGGGTTATTTCCCCATCCGATGAAAGCATTTTTGTTAGGGAGCACCTGCAGGTTTCCTTGGCTAGAGCTCACTAGGTCGTCTTTAATGGGGGCATAATCGCGGATCTGGGTGGCGGTTTTTTCCACATGGTCAATCATGACGATCATGCCCGCTGAATAGGTATGAGTCTTGTTGAAGCCGTTATAGCCATTGTTGTAAAGTGAGAGAATGGTATGTGTAGCATTCTCATGTAACCACCGAGCATCGTGCTGCTGCGAAAAGCTAAAATTGATATTCCGGAAAGAGGGCTGCGCACCGTGAAGCCGCCACATCACCGAGCCGTCCTTACCAGAGATCTTGTAGATGGCAGAAGTATGACGCGACGAAATCAAATAGTCACCGGCGGCATTTTTATCGACGGAGTTGATGTGGAAGTAATCCCAAGGCTCATGCACGTTCAATCCGGTTCCAGAAGTATCCGTATGAGAGGGCCATGTATAGCTCGACGATGGATCGACATGATCCAGAGACCGCCATTCAAACAGGACCTTGTTGGTCTCCACATCAATTTCCTGAAACACACTCTCCATAACCCATCCTACTCCAGTTTTGATGTTCCACGGTGTCATGTCGAATTGGCGTTGCTGGTAGATCGTCATGAGAGCGGTTTTGCCATCGTTGATGGGACGGAATTCGTGCATGTCGCTAGAGGCCATTCCTCCACCGGGCTGAACTGAGCGCACAACTCGGTAGTTTTTATCCATGATGATACCATGGCCACGGCAGTATCCCTTTTGCTGGTTGCCCTGGAAGAAGCATAGGTGATCGGCGCCGTTATATTTGCACACGTGGAGGCCATGGGCGTTGCCTGGTCCTGAAATACCCCAGCCGCTCCATACTAATTCCTGTCGATCGAATAGCGTGTTAGTTTTCCCATATTCAGCCCTCAACTCCGCAAAATAAAAACCTACCCCTGTGTTATCATAAATGTACGGGCCGGGATTCTGGAGTTCGTATGGTGTGATGAAGATGTAGCCCGGGCTGAGCTTGTCTGGGTCGGACTTTTCGACATTGAAGACGGGTGGGTATATGTCGGGTCTCTATTGCGCCGATAATAATTTCAGCAAACGCATACTTGAGAGGCGGATTGATTCCACTTACCGATTTATAAAAAGAGGTTTCCTCTCCAAGCGCACTATCAATAGCGCACAACCAAAGAATACCAAGATAGAAGAGCGCCGGCGCAGTCCTCAAAGAGGACAGTATGGAGGCGCCCATAGGTTCTTCGCACCACTTCCCGATGCAAGATACGAGAACCTTGGAGAGTCAAACAAAAAGAAATCACCCAGCAGAATGTATGCAAGGGAAGATCCGTTGAAGGCAAATCATGGAGAAGTATAGAAAATTTCAGGCCAAGAAGAATAATCATCTAAGGCCCAAGAGGCCGAGAGGCCCAAGGTGAACAAGCAGTGTGTACGAATCCCTCTCCACCTGTCAATGCATGCTTTTTGCATTTACAGTGGGGCATACATTATGTTGATCTTCTATGTTCATTGGTCAAAATCTATTTAAAGCTAAACACAGTGCTTAGTCACGGGCAATTCGACCAACACCCGTCCAGCGCCAAGGTGCCCAGTCCTGCTAAGAACTGTGCCAGTTGCTTAAGTTGCCGGGGGAAAAAGAGGTGTTCGGGAATTCGACATTATATGAGCAAAATCACGGTAAAACGATCACCATCTCCCCCCAAGATCAGAATCTTCCCCCCAAAAGATTTCGATCGTCTAACTATTGCTGCGGAAAACCTTGATTGTTGTTTTCTGCTTTTCTCCAAATACGTGTAATCCACATAAGTGACGGTACGGGTATTTCTCACGGGCCGCGTCATATGCCCACAAGACTAAGGGGATGTGGCTGCCGCTAAATACCATAACTCCGAGATCGTAGCCGTATCAGTTTCGTATGCTCAACCTCAACATCAATTTCAATTCTCGTTGAAGGTTCGGGAAGAGCCAGACACTCCAACCATGTAACGTGTCTCGGGAACGGGTCCATGGATGAACACCCAGTTACCCGCTAGCCAATTTCAGACACCTGAATCGCGCAGGTGACTTATCCTGTTCGTGAGGTGTACCCAATGGATCGGAGTTCCAAGATTTCAGACACTCCGATAAAGCTCAAAGCTAAAAGCCACGTGCATGTGGCTGAGCAGAAGCATTATGTAGTCGTCGTGTACGCCAGTGAATTGAAATTGGGGGATTGGTTCGGGTACAGCGGTGGCGCATATTGCGTCGTCAGAGCCTACGCAGGCTAGCTTTGTTGCAGGATCTATTCTAGCACACCTACCACAAACATCGCATGGTTGATTAATCATTCATATTTTATGCAATGTTTTGAACGAATGAAACTCACACGTGTGAGATTCTCCTAGTAACATCTAACATTTCTATACGGAGTCCGGAGTTCGGAGTGCACTGTGTACCATTCGACACAGGGATCTACAGCGGATAGATAGGAGATTAGATGAAGTGGGATCGTGTACTGCTTTCGGCACACCCAGCAGAAGAGGACCTATCAAGTATCCATGACCACAGCTGTGATATATCGCTTTCATATGTCAAACGTGGTGCAACCCCCAGAATCACCAATCCAACCCGAATAACACAAAAGATCAAAGCTGACATGTGTCGCCGAAACTCCCAATCCCAAAATAATCCAATCTACGAACAACGAACCGATCATTCCAGGGGCCATTAGTCCACGTACACCAACCCAACCCCATCCGTATACATTACGTATTTTTTATCAAAGCTTTTTATACAAGCCTTCTAAGAGGATCCGCTCCGGAGCCCAGAACAAAAGAAGCAATCCGAACCCCGCTTGTTTTCTATATTCGAATATCGAGAAGCAGTTGTATCAGGTATTCCCCCTTACAAGGATATAACAAGAGATAACAATACATGTAACTTTCAGTATTGTATTTTTATAGCACGTCCACGTAAGTAATATGGATCCCCGGAGGCCCTTTTCCCCACTGCCAAGCCGCTAACCGAGGAAACTCCACGGCACTTCTCGAACAGAGTGTGGCTGGAACAATTTCTCTTGGTTTCGTCCCAGTTATGAGAGTGGAGAGGGAAGGGCTTAGGGACCGAGTATTAATGGCCGGATTTAGGTGTCGATTGTCGGTGTTTGTTTACTTGCTAAAGTGGTTGCTATGTGTACATGTACAATGTTAATCAATATGAGCAGATTTCTATTTCTGTTCTCCGTACTCTGTACGTTATATGGGGCAAAACCTCGAAATAGATAGTTATTTGTATAAATTTTGTAGTCTTGGGTTTATTTTTGACAAACTGCTCTACTATACTATACGCGCCTTGCATTGACCCTGATCCTTCGGAAGGTCGGCGGTAAGGCTTTTAGAGCTAAGATTTTAGGCGCCCCTTGCTTCTAGGCAATGCATTATGATGACAGAGCCTCGAAGCGGGTCCCCTGTAGTGTTTGTCCCTCAATTTGAAACCTGGGGAGGCTTTGATGCGCTGGTCACACACTTGTACAGAGTGTACATAAAGAATGATGATAAAAATAGAAGAAATAGTATATACTGTGATATTACCGAATTTTTCTCCAAGACGCCTCCCATTAAACCAATTTGAGAAAAATGGAGATAGCAAGATAAGTGATCGATGTGATAGATGCAGTGGTCTGTTCCAACGAGGGTAACAAAAAGTAGCAAAAGCGGCCACGGGATCTGGCAATATACTAGAGGCGCCTGCGCACGCTAGCAGCCAGCAGAAAAAGGTGAGATGTGGGGAATATGAGAAAAAAATGGACAAAAAAAAGGCGTAAAGTACAAGAATGAACATTTTAGCGAGGGGAGAAACGCTTGAAAGCCAACGTGGCAGCGAAGCCAGCGGCAAGCAGCGAACCACCAATAGTGACGGCCTGGAGGGCAGCGTTCATCATCTGGTGACGATTGCGGGTGCTGCAGCGCTTGTAGAAGTCGGCCATGTCATTGCCACGGGGGAAGGGAGTGTCAGGGACCTCCTCCTCGAGGAACTCGCAAAGCGGGGCCCAGCCGTCGTTGATGTTGTATTCGAGCAGACGCTCGGGGGGAACCATGCTGCGGACCTGAGCGACATGATCCTCGTAGACTTGCTTGCCCTTGCCGGGGAAGTCACCACGGAAGAATGTCTCGAAGAACTTGTTCAGCATGGGGTAGTACATGCCAGCGGCCCAGCTGAAGTTCGACACGAACTTGTGCTCTGGGTCTGAGACGCGCCAGTAGACGGTCTTCATGACGGAGCTGGTGGTTTGTTAGTATGGTGTTTTTTGGACCAGAAATAATGATCTATAAGGTGAGATTGGAACTTACGCGTGCCATGGGTCGACATCACGGGTGGTCAGAATGACCTTCGCATTGGGGTAAGCCTCGATCAGCTCCTTTGCAAAGGCACAGGCAGGCCAGTCACAGACGGCCTGGCAGTCACCCAGAAGCTGGTCCCATTCCTTGCGGCCGAACTCGCCAACTCCGTCGTACTTCGCGTTTAGGGCATCGTGCCACATCAAGCAATCCGGCGGGTTCTCAACACTTGCGCACATCATGTGGTAGCACTTGCCATAGCCCAGACGCTCAAAGGCCTTGCGGAGAGCTGTCAAATGATAGTTAGTTTATGTTTCTTGTTTCCATCAGACCCGGTATATAGAACAATACACCAAGTCCAACGCAACACAGCACATCATACTCACAAGCAGTTCCAGTACGACCAACACCCAGAGCAAGAACCTTCATAGGAACTGTGCGGTGGCACTTTCGGCGGTCAATGTTTGTGTCATCGGTGAAGATGTCGGTCATGGGCTGGGGAGCCAGATTATCGGAGAGCATAAGAGACATGGTGGGTGTTTATAAGCTCGATTGTAATTTGGGATAGGGTGAACTTCTATAGAGAGGGGAGAAGTGTAGATGATATAAACGAATGGGAGTAATCGAGCTGGATAAAGAAAGGACAAGACTTATAGAAAAAGTCTAGAAGGAAGGGGGGGTTTTATGAGGTTGATATGGAAGATAAGGGGAAGGATAAATGAAAAATAAAAAAAAGATCCAGCTAAAAAAAATAAATCCAGACCTAATTGATCCCCAAGGGAGATCAATAGAGTCAATGAAGTAGAGTGGGCATTTAGTCACAGTGGCAGTGCCAATGACGAGGCTCGAACCACTTTTTTCACAGTCCCCAAGTACTCTGCATGTCTCCCCGCGAGTGGCAATGTTTCCACTCATTATCTCCGAGTCTTGGCTCTTGGGCAATTCCTTCATTCCTGGACTCCGATTATGCCCCATTTAGGACAGGTGGATTCCAAAAACCGAGGGGTCCACGAGTGTATACGAAGTATGTCGTACAGCTGCAGCGTTCAAAGACATTGGGATACGTACGTTGAAAAATCCGTGTATATACAATGTACTGAGGCGCGTAGAGGCACGACGTCACAGGCTGACGCACAGGGATGTCAAGGATTGTCAGGGGTGAATGTTTTTGTGGAGTTGCGTATGGTAAAGGTTGTATGGTATCGTATATATGGTACTGTTCGTGCGCAAAAGGTCGGAATCTTTGATACCAAATAGGAAAATTACCGAAAGTAATTCCAAGGGTCAATGCTGCCGTTGCCAAGACTGATCCACGTATGCTTCGAAATTCGAAATATTCTTTTTGGTCAAGTTTTCCCGGAAAAATTGACGATCCATGCGATGCCGGTCATTGGTGGAGCTTCAAATGGAACGCGTACACCTTCAACTTGCGGAAAGTGTGTATTTCTGTATGTGATGGCCATGCTGGGTTGGCCACCACATAAATCGTAGGTTCATAGATCATCGTAGACTCATCTACTACGAGCCTCCATGTTGTGTTACTGTTTGACATCTCATATCCAGCACACCACAGTCAAAACGGCTCGGATTGGGTCAGCCAAGCTTGGCCCACAATGTTCCAAGCAGATCAATCTCGAAGCTGTCCCGCCAGGGGAATATCGTTCCGGGTACGAGAGTCCGGTGCTCCCGCTCCGTCAGATTGATTGCGTTTGGCTCGTTCGAGACTGAGGTTGCGTGGTCCACATGTCAAAGCCCAGTTTAATTTCCTCTCAACACCGCGGAAGGTATGTAACAGTTTCAGCCGGCCGGTCAGGATGGGGCCCTTCTCCTGGATCGTCCCGCCACGCCGCCTATCATGAGAAAGACCATCTTCTCAATGTGTCGCGGACCCAAAGCCGTTATCACCGAAGTAGCGATCAGGGGGAGTTGGTGTTGGGCATGTTAGAGGCAAAGTTTCGTATGGTTTTCATCGCCAGGGGTAAGTTCCGCCGTCACGGATCAGTATTGTCACAGCTGAACTGATCGTCCCGTGTTGCTGAGATATTTTCCATTCGGGGAATGTATCCTCGTTGACTCGGGCTCTGTCACGTGTCCAGCACAATTAAGCAGATGTCTGTGAGGCTGTAGGCAGTTAGTACGATGTCATAGTACGATATCATATCTATGACGGATGGTGTTGTTCCGGAGAATCCATCGTGATATAGCGCGTGGAACGTGCATGCTGAAGTCAGAGTAGGGTAGACTCTTTGTACTTAGTCGAATGTACTTAGTAAAAGTGAAAACAAAAGAAGAGGATTAATGAACTCAGCAAGGCAAACCCTTTTTGAAGGGTCAACAGCGACAGAGCTCCTTAAATGTGATATGCCAAGACCATTAGACCAACGCTCGCCATCGCTCGCAATTGTTCGCCATCGATAGCTATGATCACCTCACCAAGCCATGACCGATTAGGAAGGCCCTCCTTAAAATGGGGACAGGGCTGAACATTACAATCTAATCTATGCTTAATGCCTCTTGACCCATTAAGCCAAGTTTGCGCATTCCGTGACCCGTCTCCGCCAGGCATCCACCGACGGCAGTGTTTTCGGCAGTCAGTGGCAGCACAGCTATATCCCGAACCATGAACCAGGAACTCCCTTGATGCTGGCGGAAGAGAATACGAGGGAAAGGCTTGGCACTAACCCATCACACCCTCGTGGACGTTATATCAAAGCTTCACATATGTCTCAGATCTAATATACCCGAGCACTTGTAATGGGCTAGATCAGTACCATAAATATCACTACTACTAGATTTTCAGGAAAGGAAAAAGACACATCTTGTTTGGTCACTGTGGATCATCATAGGTTTTTGCCTACCTACGGAGTACATAGCTTCACTTTGGACATTCGGGAGCCGCGTCCTTGACTGCAAGGCCTCGTTGCTCGCAAAATACACATGGGTGACAAAGACAATTCATATTCACTATCCCACACTGGTTGCATCCAAAGCGAGGTTTATCATAGGCATCCTGAAGCTTAAATGCTTGTAAGATACATGGTAGGAATGGGAGAGAGAAAGAGAGGAGAAGGAAAAGAAGGTCTACTGCAGCCCTGGAGAAAGACAGCCATGGGTAAAAATAGAACTAACTAGAAGAATCTAGGACGGCTTCTGTGGGTTTCGCGTGCGAAAGAAAACAATGTATACTGCCCGGAGAATATGCCGTTTACCATATAAACCTCGGAATAAAGTAAAGACGCGTGGTGTGAAAAGTACAATGAACAGATAGACTAGAGAGAGAACTTCATGCAGCATACTGGCCTGCCCTACGATTTCGGCATTGGCCCGTAAGTGGTAGCATGAACTGTGTCGATGATTTGATATCTCCAGAATAATCCCTCCTAATATGAACATGAACAGCACTAATATTGTCTGAAAGCCACCGATACACCTGAAACTCCATGCAAATGACTGTTTTGATTTGATTTGTCCAATGCAGTCGGGTCCGCAATCGATAAGGGTCCCCATATCGTCCCCGGAATCCGAGTATCAAGCCTGTCTCCTACTCCAACTTATCCAGGTGTTCCAATCGCGTGAGAACAACCTGCTTGCTTGTCTCTTGAATCTCGCCTGCGAGAAAGACTTCGTCCAGGATAGCGTAGACCTATAAATCCGGCACACGTGGTCAGTATCACGTCTCCTGCAACTCCGATCCCACGCCAGCCCCGGTTCACGCCGAGTAGTGCATGTTCGGCGATTTGCACGCACCTTGTAGAAATTGAAGACCAAATCCAGCTCACAGACATTACCAAAGAATTGGTCCAGCACTTCGACAAAGAAATGGATTGCTTCGAGATAGGCTAGTTCGTTGTCATTCGCGTCTACGCAGACGCAAAAGAACAAGCCTGCATATCTTCGGTAGACGACCTTGGTACTCCGACGGAACTCAACAAAGTTGGACTGGTATTTCTGGTCTCGGGGAGCGACGAGGCGATGGACCTATACGGTTGTCGGTGGTTAGTTGGATGCGGAATCTCGGAGCAAGTGCGGGTGCGGGTGGTATTGCATGGACGAACCTCGCCTTTCAGTTTGACTTTTTCTTCATCCTGTGAGTTGGTGTCAGTTCAAAGTCCCAATTATGTATCGACGGATGGGTTCTGGCAACACTCACACTGTACGGTGAATACCATTTCGCCAGGCGCGTTTTCCCCCTATACCGTCATTAGCGTCTGTAATCGAAAATGACCGGGGTGGACAGCCACTCACTGGCGATTCTGAACCAGGATAAATGAGAGGACCATTGCGATAGAAGGCCAGGGTGTTACCTGGTCAGCATTTATGAAACCACTCGGGGAGTGTTGCGACAGGCTTTGGATGGTCTCCGTTGATCCCGTTATCGAAGCTCCCCTCCCATATTGCCCGGGTTCACCGCCTATATCGGATTATATAGAAATGCAGGTGCAGTAGAAGCGCATATTGGAGAATTATAGGGGATTATTCTACTAAATCTTCAAACAATCTTGGTTCCCATGAGATATCCAATACATCAACTGAACTAGTATAACAATATTTGCAAAACATAGAGTATCAACAGACATAAAGCGTAGAATTCGTTAAAAGCTCCCATCACAGCTCGGTGTAACTGTAACAACGAGGCAACGAGTGACACTGCGTAGTGTCGGAACAAATTGACCTGATTTGCCATGTTCCATAGCACTCAGCCACAGTTCTCACCCCGAGCTCATCCGATTCCAAAACCTCGTCAGACGAGTCTAGAAATAAAGCATTAGCAACCAGGTAGTTGTAGCTGTAGCAGTGAGACTGGAAGGAAGTCCGCCACCCCCCTAAAAAGGAAGCAGAAGCCAATAACCAGAAAATGAAAGAATTGAGCCACATACCGTATAGCTCTGCGGACTAGTTGGCTCTGTAATACTATTTCCCTTCTGGCTCTGAGCCTGACTCTGCCGCTGAGTCTGGCACTCAACCTCAGATTCCTCCTCAGACTCGTAATCCTCCTCGTCCTCAGAATCAGGATACCACCGTTCAGGATCCCCATTGTAAACAAGATACCATCCAATCTTCTCACCAGGGGCTAGTCGATCGCGCAATTCCTCCAACGCTGCCGTCTGGTCATCCGTCAACCCAGATCCCTGTTCAACACAATCTTCAATATTCTCTCCGCCACTACCACCACTCCCATCCTCTGGAATCTCCAGAACCCGCGTTGAAATATACGCATGGTCCTGACTGACCGTGCCACTCGTCTCGTCGGCGGGGTCATACTGCTCGATAAACGATAGCTCCGGCAGCCGATTCACGAGGTCCGCTTGTGTTTTGTGGAAGGATTCTGCGATGAGCTCGGTCGTCAGCGGTTGCTGGATGTATTCCGCTGCTGCTTCTTCCAGGTTGTGGAGTACGATGTATACGCGGATCCCCGTGAACCCGGCGCGGGGCCAGCGGAAGCCGTGGAGCATATAGACCGGCATAGTGGTTGGCCTTTTTTTTGCCCTTTCTTTTGGGGCCGTTTTCGGTAGTTCGGGGGCACTGTCACAGTGTCTAGCGACCGCTAGCTGGGGAGGACGTTCGGATTTGCAGGGGATTCGGAGTTCATATTATGTCTGTGTCATGGCTCGTGGTTTTTCGGGACGGGTGGTGTATCGAGTGCGATTGGGTTTGGCGGGTCCCGTGCGTAGTTCCAATGGGGTTTCGATTTGTACTGCCTTAATATACCTCCAATATTGGATGGAATTCGATATTAAGGCAATATATATAATTAGGTTGTTTCATTAGATTTTAGGTGATAGCTGGAAGCCCACAGTTCTGGAGAAAAGGGTCGTGCCTTGCTTCTATCACGTGTCATATATTATGTAGTTCGTCGGCCTTGTAGATCGACTACATGCAGTACGGAGTACAGGTTCTTAGCTTCTATTACACTCGATTAAAACATTGTCATGGATCTTCTTTAAGGTGTAAGCTAGAGAGAGGAAAAAAAGAAATGTGTTAATTCTAGTGTAACGTTATCTTGGATTCATTTGGCCTCAACCTTGAAAGTACGGAGTCTCCAACTTCGGAGTTCCGCACAGAATATGATAGGTCATATTCTGTGCGGAACCACCTGGTCTGATTTAGAACCCGCTATTTCACGGATAGCCAGTCAACTGAAATTAATGGGAATCGTTTAAAATGAGATGTGATGCATTATGCGGGGCCACAGCCAAGACATTCGACCTAGTGAACCCCTGCCCAAGCCACCGGGAAGGAAACCGACATGAAAAACGACTCAAATCAAGACGTTGAGTACCGAGTTCTGGATATTGAGATACTGAGCCTCTCAATCATGGTCTCCTCTTCAAATCCGCAAATCTTCGCGTCAGTTCATCCAGCTCGGGTATCCCATTGTTGTTACCCTTGCTCTTAGACGTAGTGTCCTCCTTTGGGACAGCAGCGGCTTTGCCTTCTGTACCGGGAAGCTTGACTCTGGGATTGGGATTGTCCGTTCTGGGAGCTGGCGGCGCAACGCTAACAGGACTTCGGCCCGAAGCGAGTCCACGTGGAGGCGTAGCTTTAGTCAATTCACTGGCATCCGAAGCACGCCTCGCCTCAGCGGGGTTCGGCCTCAATCCTGAGTCTCCTTGCTGCTTGCCAGGAGTTTGTGGCAATTGGGGTTCCTCTGCGTCACCATCACCACCATCACCAAGATCATCCACAAATTCTGGCGCACTTCCTAGCTCTTCTTCGGCTCCATGCCATTCAACGCCATATGCGTTCGCAATTTCTCGCAGATAACTCTCAACGAGTTCCTGTCCTGGCGGACGCACACGCAATCCCTTGAGAAGCCGATCCGGAACCTTGACCGTATCGACCTTATTATCTTGTGCTAGAGTCATAAACTCCCTTCCCGTATCGCTCGCCCAGCATAGTACGAAGCATAGTGAATTCGCGCACCTCGTGCGGAAAACGATGCCACGCGTAGAAGACCACCGTAGCAGCCTCATCGATCGCAGTATCCATGTATGGATTATCTTCATCCGCAAGCCCATCACCAGAGTCATCCGCCGCACCAGATGCCGTAATGGGCGCAGCCCGCTCAGCCTCCTTCTTTTGCGCTCCTCCTCCTAACCAAGAGAACCCGAATCGCGAGCCAGTGCTTTCCCCAGCGCCCTTAACACCTGCGGTAGTTGATACTGTAGCACCAGCTTGTTCCTGGGTGCGTTTCTTAAGCAGTTCCTTGGCGCGAAGTCTAGCACGTGTCCCCTGGTCGCTAAAGGCCAACTGATCCAACACATTTGCGCGCGCCAGCAGTAGCTCACAGTAGAGCTCAACCATCTCCATTACCTCCACTGCAATATCTGTTGCGATGACATTTTCGACTCGGATGCGCGCTGATGCATCGCGGCCTTCGCTGAGGAGCTGGGAGAGTTCGCGGCGTTGGACGACTGAGGAGGCTGTGTCTTTCTTTTGTAGGAGACGTAGACGAGGGATAAGGAGGCGGAGGTTAGAAACTAGTCTGGTCTTTGATTCCATTGTGTTAGTTTAGTTTCTGTATCGGACGCGTATGAGAGTTGCAGGGCAGGCAGGCGTTGTATAGGCAGTGCGGGGTAGGCTTGAGAGCTCTAGGTAACGAAGTTTTGGGGGCAGGCGCTCCGATCATGGAATACGTATGCAAAATGGTACAGGAAAAACAATAGTATGTCATAGTAGCTTACCGTTTGAGCCGAGGGAGGCATTTTGGCGTGAGAAGTTGTTAGAAGAGAAGATGTGAGGGGGGAAATGGAAGCCGGGGCCGAGAAACCTTGGGGTCGATCACCACTTTATCGGTTTGACCCTTTGTTTTTTTGTTTTCTCACTTTCGAAACTTGAAGAAATTCGACAAAAATCAAACAATGGAATGATGGCATGATGGCATGCTAATTAGGCATTTAGAGTGTATTCGGTGTTCTCGGAGTTTGGGGTATTCTGAGTGCCCGTCTCATAGCTTTGATATCAGCTTCTTGCTTCCTAAGTTTCTCCTGCTCCAACGTATCGGCAATAGTCTGTTGAAAATCTTTGGTATAGAGGAGCCATTTTTTGATCTCCTCTGTCTGTCTGTTGCATCGGACTGTGATCTCATCTAACAATAAATTGAACTCATTTGAGGTCGTCGTGTTGATGCTCTCGGGGCATTCTAAATCTCATTAGGTTGCAGGTACTCAGAATTTAGACAATGACATACCCTGGATACGGTATTCTTCCATACTGAAGTAGCTTGAAGTGTTAAAGGATGTGGTGAATGAGGAGATGGGATGTAGAGTTGGGGGAAGCAGAGAACAGATGGCTTCCTATATTATAGAGACTAGACAAATAGATGCCATACATTAAGCTTATCTCACTTTTATTTACTTTGTGTGTGATAGTGACCTTGGATACATCAATATTTTGCTATTTGTATCTTCACTCTTCTCATTTCTCATACTTCCCCGTTTTGGACCTGCATGCCGTGATTATCTTAAGTTTAAGATGATATTTGACACCTGCGATCTTAGATATATATTAGAGATCAATTTTTTTTATGTCATGTCTAATAGACCCCGAACCCTGCCATAGATGCTTTGCCACCGTTTTTATATACTTACGGGGACTTCCGTTTTAGGAAGTTAACGGGAGTGGGTCTCCCATTCAGAGTACTTCCAACGTTGATAGGACCCAAAGGTCAAACATGGAAGAGCAACAAAGATATAAAGACCTTCTCGATCTCAATTTTCTCTTCTCGTTCAAAAATATTCTAATATCAAGCAAAATGGCCTCACACAACGCCCACCCTTCCACCAATGCGCTGCATGCAGACGATACCTTAAATCAAGTGACCGACGTCGCACCCCCAATCCATCTCTCTACAACCTTCCGATACCCCAATGATCCAGATCAACTCATCCTATCCGAAGATCCGGTAGTACGTCTCAAACCAACTCACAGACATCCATACTCGCAACTAACAAGCCCATCCAGGATGAATTCAACGGCAAGAACTATGTCTATTCCCGCGAATTCGCTCCCAACGCAACTCGCTTCGAGGCAGTGCTCTCATCCCTAATAGGCGGGCACGCAGTGAGCTACTCAACAGGTCTAGCCGCCCTACACGCCGCTATAACACTGCTCAACCCGCGCCACATCTCCGTTGGTAAGGGATACCACGGCAGCCACGAAGTCATCGCGGTAGTATCGCGTCTGTCTGGGCTACAGAAGCTCGCTCTCGACTGTCCCGCTGACAACCTAGGTCCCGGCGATGTCATCCTATTAGAGACGCCTGTCAACCCGTTTGGGACGGCATTCAGCATCGAGGAATACGCGCGCAAGGCCCACTCCCGCGGCGCATTCCTCATTGTCGATAGTACGTTTGCACCGCCTGGCTTGCAGGATCCGTTCCTGTGGGGTGCGGATATCGTCATGCATTCAGGATCCAAGTATTTCGGTGGACATAGCGATTTGCTTTGCGGGGTGCTTGCTACGAAACGCGCTGATTGGACGAAGCGGTTGTTTGAGGATAGGATCGCGCTTGGGAGTGTGATGGGGAATATGGAGAGTTGGCTTGGTATCCGGAGTCTGCGAACGCTGGAGGTCCGGGTTCAGCGGGCGAGCCAGAATTCAGCAAGGCTGATTTCTTGGCTTCATGGTGCTATGCAAGCCTCGTCTCCTGCTGACGGTAGTGAGGAGATGGTTGTTCAGTCGATTGTACAGAAGATTCACCATGCTAGTTTGCAGGATCAGCCGTGGTTGCAGAAGCAGATGCCTAATGGGTTTGGCCCTGTCTTCTCTATTGTCCTGCACAGTGAGCAGTTTGCGAAGGTTTTGCCGACTAAGCTTCACTTCTTCCAGCATGCTACCAGTCTAGGCGGGGTTGAGTCTTTGATTGAGTGGCGGGCTTTGTCGGATTCAAGGATTGACCGGAAGCTGCTGAGAGTTAGTGTTGGGCTGGAGAACTGGGAAGATCTGAAGGATGACTTGCTGCAGGCATTCAAATTGCTTTTGGGATAAAGCTAGGTTAATCTCATATTTTTGTGTGAGATCATATGAAAATATGTTGGTTATATTCAATGTTTAGTATATTAAATCAGAAGACAGTCACGACCCAAATGACCAATATCAAATATCCACCGCGATGGAGTTTCCAAGCCTTCTTCCTGGTCCCAATAATCTTTCAGGATCTTCGCTGCATTGATAACATTCAAACAGCTCGTAGCAGTCCAAAATTTCTCTAAAGATTCAACCAAAAAGTTCTTCTGGGCCTGAGACCGACACTCCAAGCCCGCCACGAAAATAGCCCACAAAACACATTTAAAAAGCGACTCGTCATCTTTCAAAATATCAATCAGACCCAGCAGCTCAGAGACCAAATCGTCCTGCATAGTGGTTGTTTCCGTGAGTGCATCAAGAATGCGTCTCCCATATAGCAAAGTCCCGATTTTGAACGCCTGTGATAATGTGCAGAGATTATTGATTTCGTCCAGGGAAGACTGTCTCGAATTTTGAAGGCTCGAAGCCCAGGCGTAACTGTCAAAGTTTTGGATAAGTTCCATCATCGCGGTGGTATCTTGTATATGTGTTTGGAGAGCAGAACCGTCCGGTAGCTGGCCTGCGACGGCGTCCCTTTCGTTGGAGAGAAATTGTATTGCCGACAACAGGAACTCTGGACATCCAAGGAAAGATTGTTCAATTTCCTCCTGTGGTTTGCTCTCTGCTTGGCCGTCAAATATGAATTCTGACAGTAGCTTCGGTCGTAAAAATGTTGCTCCCAGTGTTTCAATTCTATTTTGTAATGGATCAGTCTCTCGCATAGCTTTATAACATCCACCAGGCTTAGTATAACTCACAAATGAATCTGGCTGGAGATAAAACCCCAGATCTGCTGGACCGTCTGGCCAGGTCCATTATTAACTCCAGCTTGCGCCTCTAGCAGCGGCCGGTGTGATGTAATCAAACTCTTAGCACCTTCAAGATGGAAATTCCAACCTTCACTTCCAGATTCGAGGAGATCCAGAAAGATAAGAAGAAATATGCTAGCGACTGTTGTGTCGCTTTGCTCTGTTCTTCTGTCACCAAGTGCCCTTGAGAGAGCTTCCATGGCTTGATGCTTGAACAGTAGCGCATCGCGATTGGCATTAACAAGATCAGCGGATGTCGGAGCTTGAATTTGATGAAACGGCTGGCCTGTATTGGCATGGTGCCGCGCCGCGAGAGCAAGTATGCCCTTCTGTAAGACCGGGTCATTCAATCCAAAGGAGATCAAACTCCGAAATGGATTTCTGGGGCTGTCGTATACAATGAATAATTTGCATATGCGTTCGTTATCTAAATGCGATGTCAGCTATTAAGATCCTGGTGTTAGAGCTTTGCATGCGGGTCTTACAGTAGTCTATATAATATTTCGAGGTTTGATCCAGGTTTGACATGGACGGGTCTTGCAAGGTACTCGGAAGGGCTCTACTGCCCGTAGAAGCTTGGACCAGCGCGCGAGACGACTTCTTCGGTTTTGATAGAGCGGATTTGGTATTTTTAGAAATTTTCACAGGAGTGCCATCTGCCATAGCCTCATATGAATGGCCTTGCATCTTTCCACGAATGGCCACGCCCTTCACCCACCTCAGAGGTCTTTTGTCGAAGCATTCCATCCCAGCCTTCTCGCACTTGTCGCATGGCGTTCCGGACTGGTCGCATTGAATGCGGCGGTTGCGACATGTCCAGCATGGACCGCATACTGTCTCCATTTGGATATGGCATAGGGAATATGGAATGTGGCGAAGAAAGGTATAAGATTCGCGGTCCACTCCAAGAGCTTGAAGATTTGCTGACTGAGCAGGCCGGCTATACCCGTGGCGTGGACCCGTCAACGGCAACCTTTTGTGGCCATCACGACAATACGCATTCAAACTGGGTATTTAAACTCAACTTCACAAATTTTGCTCATATTCTGCGTCTATTATTTAAAAACACAAGGCACAACATCGAAAAAAGTGACTAAAAGTGTTCTTTCACATGCCAAAATTTATTCCAAGATTAGAGGTAATTATAGACCCCACTAGTTAACAGGGCTAGTCAGCCCTTAAAAGTGCCCAAGTGGTTACGCCTTCTTACTATGCCGATATAGATTTTTGCTTTCTCTTCCATTCTTAATTTGATATATGTATGTAATATGGCCCTGATATATATATCCCCTCTAATTGTTAACTCAAACAGCTTCAAGATCATATTGCACCATGTATATGGTAATAGACAGTTGAATCCAACCCTACTAGTTCGGAACAATATATCCACCAGAATACCAGACCAGAAGCTAAATTGGGTATGTTGGACAGCCCTGAGCGGAAGAACAACCAAAGCTACGGTGCTCAATTTGACTACTGGATAGGAGTCCAGCAAAGTTGATCAGAAAGATACACCATTGAAGGCCTCATAAAAAAGCAAAAGATGGATATGGCTGGCTGAAGTATTCACACCACACCATAGAGGTCCAGGGACAGCGGGGGGTTCTCAGAGTCACATTTGACGAGTCTCGACAAGATTAGTAACGGAGTGACCGACCTATCTGAGACATGTAAGACCCAAAGAAACAGATTTGCCGCAACCCACCAGTCCCCGAATTGCTGTAAGCAATGCGGGCCCGACAGCTAGGGAGAGGAACCAGGCACCGTCGAGCCAATCAAACATGACACACAGCAAAATCGAACCAAAGAATGCGAGAGAGCAAGCCACTAGAGCACACGATGTCTCCAATTTGGGGGCCGAAGAGCGGTCCGTGAGAAGTAGGAAGAGAGAAGCTTACTGTCTAGTTAAAATTGGTGTACAGATTTAGAACATTTAGTCTGTTTAGTCGATTTGGCCCCATTTTAATTGGCCGGCCCACTACCCATTGAGCCACGCTGATTGGTCTGCTCGGTTCCTGACATCATTGGCGTGGGATTCTGTTGTCGCTATTCCTATTTAGGAAGAATATCACAACTGTAGGGTTGATTTTAGCAATCCCTTCGCGTTTCAGTGTTGCTTAGCCGTAGATGGGAGGGTTTAGCGTGCTGGGTATGCTTTATTTATATAGCTGTCAGAGTTCGCACACTAAGTGCAATCTACTGTTTCTTATCTCTTTCTATAAACCAATTCCTCCCTCGCAAGAATTACTTCGAACCGACATTTGCATACACCAACAAAGAAGAATCTGGCATTCACACCTTCTGACTACAGTGCGTGTTTATCCTGCCCCACAATATGCCCCCTATGTTTAATATCTAACAAGACCCTTTATCTTCTACAGTCTCTTTAAACCACAATGCCTATCATCCCACCCACGATAGAGACAACAACTACACAAACATCCATAATGGATAACGCAGCAAGCTTGCTGAAGCGCAGCAGCATGACCAACCCGGACAAATACCCCCTCTACATCTTCCTCATCATCGCCGGATGCATTGTAGGAGGACTCATCGGGTTCAGTGTATACACAATGTTCCACGGTCTCGACGACTCAGAATATATGAAGGACGTGTCACACGAGCAACGGACTTATATGCGCGAGACCAGACAGCGGTATTTGAATATGTTGGCTCGTGAGGCGGGGAGACCTGACATGATTGTTCCTATCAGGGGAATGGATGCTTGAATGTATTGGGTTTGGCGTTTGGGATGGGGATATATCTGCATCTGGATCGAGGGCAATGATTTGTTCGATCTCTAGTTGGGTATCAGCATTTGGGTTTGATGTATAATATATGTGAGCAACTGGCAATTATGATGCATGTACATTTGAACAACCTTTCTTTGTGTTTCTCACAGCGACTTAATTAATGAATCTGGCGGAACAATTTAAAACCAAGGTCTCCCAGGGCCTCAATAGCGTTGACGCGTTAGAGGGCCTGCTAGGCCGTGTAGTCAGGCTTGAACAAACGGCAGTAGAAAGAATCGAGAATCTGGTTGTCCGCGCGAAGAGCAAACCCTCTTTGTAGTCTTTAATAGTATATATAGTGCTGTCCACACTTATAAGCGAGATACAACAAGGAGAAGAAGGCTTGCTCTTATTTATGTCTTCGTCGCCCTCCCCATATCCACTGATCGTCTCTTGTAACACCCGCTAGTCTAGATGTAGTTTCGTATAATTTCAAGGTTACAGTCTACTACTATTTAGGAATTGCTCTTTCGTAATGATTCTCATGCCTGTCGACGTCTGTCTCGTTCTATCTGCTTTTGCAAACGTGATTCATTTCGTCACGTCCGGTCCCGCGCACATTTCCTATCTAATAGGCCAATTTATTTGTAACTAAAAGCTAGATTTATTCCAAAATATATGGGATATTCATAAATGATATCTTGATCTCACATTGAACCCATCGATAAGAAACTCGTTTCGCGACGAAACGATGCTTTGGACCGCGTTCAGTTATGGCCGTACTCTAGAAAACACAGTCATTATAGTCGACATTGTTGCAAAAGGATAGCATGATGACTCGATTGTCATATGTCGAGAAATAAGCTTGTGAATTGCTATCAAATGCTGAAACAGCCAATGATCGGTGGTTAGCACAGCTAGCGAGGTTACAACATATGCTTGGGTAGATCGTTGACGCTGTGGATTCTACTGCAAATCCGGTATGAGGGGATTAGTTAGCAATCCTAGGACCTATCACCGTAGTTGTAGATATAAGTACATAGTTCTGATTTGGTTGACGCCCGAGGGAGAGCCAACTCCCTGGGACGTGATTTGCGGCTGAAGGGGAGCTCAGCCTCACTAGTCCAACCAGAAATCATTTTGATGCCCTGGCAACGAACACCTATGTTGTAGGTACCTGATAAGTAGGTAGGTAGGTACTCCAGGGTGCCTCAGCCGCCACGTCAATCTCTAGAATGATTGGTGTTTAGTGGAGCTGCCCCCATTTTATCCGTTCGCCCCGCACAGCCTGATTCTAACCTACTGACTGGGTAATTTAAACTCAAATACCGAAGTGAGAGTAAGATTAAGGTGAGAGTAAAGTGCAAATAAAGCTATTGGACGGTGGCGCGAAAAGCGGTTGAGGAAAAGTCTAGAAATCAGGGAGGTGAGGGGGACCTAGTGTCCAAGGCAGTTCCCTTTAGCGCCCCGAAATCAGTTTGACTTACACCGTTTTCTCCCATCTTGTCCCATGCGAACTCTACTTTAAATATTTCTCCAAAGCTCAACGACCTCGAGATTGGACTTCCTAAAAAGGTCACCAAAATGCGTTGGCAAATTTGCCAGTTCGAGAGAAAGAAGAAGACGACGACGGATGAGGTAGTGAAAGCAGCTTCAAAGACCTCGGGAGCTAGGCCTATGCTGACTGGTGCCCTCTTTGCAGCCATCTCCTCGCTATGCGCATCCAGATTCTGATGCTCCCACAGTGTTCAACAACGAACAAACAGGAGCCCCATCACAATATACAAAAGCAAGTCTCCAGTCTACCTCAGGAAGGCAGTCATTGGGCATCAGTCAGAGGCTTCCGGGTAAAAACTCTCCAAAGAAAGTCCTTGCTAAGCAAGAGCAGACCGCAGAGCAAGAGCCAGCCCCCAACAAAGACCCAGCCGCGGAGCAAAAGCTTACCCCCGCGCAAGAACGAGTCGATCGGCTAAAACACTTGGAAAACTCAAATCTCAATGCGGGTCTTTGGAAAGAAGCGCGGAAAGAATTGGATGAAGATGATTTAAATCGGTTGGAACAGTTTATCAGTCTTGGTGATGGAAATCTCCAGGGAGCCGTCGTGGAAAGACTGAAAACCATCACTGAATCCCGATTGAAGATTGAGGTCAACGGAAAGAAGCACAACGTGAGAGAGGGAGCCCAAAAGGTTTTAAACACATTGCGCAGGTTCGAACCTGTTATCAAAGCAGCAACAGCGGCGGACTCCCATGCCAGCCTTGCTTGGGGTGGTATCTCTGCTTTCCTACCAGTATGTCATTGGCAATCTTTTTGGCAATATTTAAAATTATTGCTCACAAAGCTCTAGCTTCTCTCTACTGCCTTATGTCAGACAGACAATGCTCTCACTGAGTTGGAAGTCATATCCAACATACTAGTTAAATTCCGTGCGATTGAGGTCTTCTGTGATCTGTCAGAATGGAACTCCGCAGAACCTAGTCATATCCGTGATTGCTATACCATGCTGAGGTCGAAAACTATCGAGCTTTATACGGAAATTCTTAAGCACCAAATTGTTCTCATGCGTCATTATGAGATGAATCGGTTCTCTCGCATGGCCAAGAACATGACCCTGCAGCCAATTGGGGACTTTTCGGCTATCCAGACCTTAGAACACGCTGCGGAGGAGTTCTTGAAAACTATTGACAGTAGCGCTATTCATGGCATTGATACAGCGCTCACCTTGATTGGAAACAGAGTTGATGAGCTGTTTGACTTGGCGCAAAAGAGTTACCACACTATTCTGGTAGGAGATCACTCGCTGAGTTGATTCAATATCTAAAAGTTAACAACATCATAGGAAGTTGCTGAAAGGCAGCTCCTCGAGAAGCTCCCAAAGGCAGAGAGTGCAAATTTTGACAGTGCGTTTGATGGTTTCAAGCTTCCTCGGTGTCTTGAAGGCACCCGTCAGGAAGTGCTGGACAAGTTCCGCCACTGGGCAAAGTGTACAGACGCAGAAAACTGTGTATTTTGGCTAAGTGGAATGGCTGGCACAGGCAAGTCAACGATCGCCCGCACCTTTGCTCATGAGCTCAAGGATGAAGGTCGCCTCGGTGCTAGCTTTTTCTTTTCGAGGGGCCAAGAGGATCTGTCTCGAGCAGGAAAGTTTTTCCCAACCCTTGCCCTTGGTCTGGCAAAAGAGGTTGCTGGTTTCGCAAAATGTCTGTATGAAAGCGTTCGCAGAAATGGAGGTGCTGAGGGTAAAGACTTCGAAGAGCAATGGAAGTTTTTTATACATGATCCTCTTGAGGATCTAGGCTCATCTTTACTCGCACCTCTCCAACTGGTGCTTGTGATAGATGCACTTGACGAGTGTAAAGGTGCCGAGGCTGTTCCCCACCTCATCGACTTACTCCTGGCGGCCAAAGACCTGAAAACGATTCAACTCAGAGTCCTTGTTACTAGCCGGAATGAAACACACATTTTGGAAAGCTTCGAAGGAAAATCTAGTTTCACTTGGCTGTCATTGGAGGATGAATCCATCGCCGACAGCACCGAACGTGATATTTCTATCTACGTGAAGCATGAGCTTTCTGGGCTTTCCGGGATTGTGAGACGGAAATACGGCACCGAGAATTGGCCAGAGGAAGTACAAACACAGAGGCTATTAGAATTCAGTGGAAGATTGTTTATTGCGGCAGCTACCGTATGTCGGCATCTGAAGAGCAGCAGCATTCCGCGGGAAAGGCTTGAAACTTTTCTCGAGGCCGCTAGGACAACAAAACATGGAATACCTGCCCTGGACAAAATGTATCGCCTTATTCTTGACCCGTTGCTTACTGAGGGTCCGGATTAAGAAGAAATCAATGAGAATTACAAGCCCGTTGTGGGAGCAATACTTGTTTCCAAGAAACCAATATCGGTGTCTGAAATGGCAGTGCTTTTCAATCTCAGCCACCAAAATATTAATTTGGTACTTGAGAAACTGACTTCTTTCTTAATTGTTCCCCAGAGCAACACTAACCCTGTTCGACTCTACCATCTCTCTTTCCGTGATTTCCTTATCAACAAAAAGAGGTGTGGAGATGAAAGAATGTTTATAGATGAAGACGAAGCCCATAGAAGGTGGTTTCACTACTGCTTGGAACATCTTTCAACTTCACTGAAAAAGGATATTTGCGGGCTCAAGCATCCAGGGACGCTTTACTCTGAAGTTGAACGCGACATGGTCATTCAGCACATTCCTCGCACCGTCCAGTATGGCTGCCAATATTGGGCTCTCCATTTGAGAGACACGAACATCTCCTCACCAGGAACGACTGAGGTAATAAAGACCTTAAAATTCATCACTACCCATCTTCTGCATTGGATTGAGGCCCTCGCTATGATTGGAAGAATTGATGACGCAGTTACTGGTATTGTGAATTTGAAGATTGTCGCATCAGTAAGTCATATCACACCTTACTCCTAGCAGGATTACTATCTCACATTCGATAGACTTCAGGGGAGCAGGAGTTCGAAAAATTTGCCAACGATGCCCATCGCTTCATCCTCTACCATAGACAGGTCATTGAGAAAGCACCCCTTCAAGTTTACTATACGGCGTCTGTTTTCTCCCCAACGGAGAGTGTAGTGCGAAACACTTTTTTGGAGCACTATCCGGCATGGATACGAAAGGCCCCCAACACGGGAAGCCATTGGAGTGCAGAGGAGCAAATTTTACAATGTGGATCATCAGTCGTCATGTCAGCAATATCCTTTGACGGCCAGATGGCCGCTTGTGCGGCCAAAGATACTATCACTGTATGGGATGTCGTCACCGGAAAGTTAAAGCATACATTCACATGGGAATGTCCCAATTTTGGTTTTGGCGGTTTTTTGATCTTCTCTCCTGATGGACATGAGTTGACTGCTTTCATTGCATCCGAAACGCCATCCAGAAGAAAGCGGGAAGTTTGGAGTCTCATAACAGGAAAACAAATTGCAGCGTTGAAGGATAATGGGTCCCATTTGCCTTCATTGTGTGACTTAAGCAGCTGGTCATGGAAGCCTAGCTGTGGTGATCGACAGGAGAGAGTTTCCTTCGAAGTTGGCATCGACAATTTGGAATCGAATTTGGAATCGACTTGGAATTTCGATTGGGGATTTGATTTGGAAATTGGTTTGGAACACACCATATCTGCCGATGGCACAACAATGGCTCTCTTTGAAAATAGGTGTGTCCACATTGGCAACACGCAAACAAGGCAAATCATCTGCACCTTGAACTGCTACTCGGTGATAGATGGAATCGCGCTCTCGGCTACCAGGGCTGCCATCTTACTATACCATGGTATAAAGATATGGGACATTGCCAATAACTGCCCGGTTGAGGGTCAAATCCGTGGGGAACAGGCTCCGAGGAATTTCGCTTTATCTTCCGATGGAACAAGGCTAGCCTGCGCATCTTCGAGGACGGTGGAGATATGGAACCTTGATTTCATGCGGATAGAGCACGTCATGGAAATTCCACATACGAATATAATTTCGTCTATTGCGTTATTTCCTTGCGCAACAAAGGTTATGGTTGGTTTGCAACAATTCGGGGGGGCGCTAGTTTGGAACATCCAACAGCGAAGTGTCTCGAGCGGGTCGAGCGCGTCTGATGCTCCTGCCTCGAAGGATCCGTTCTTCCTCAGCAAAGATGGAATCAAACTGGCTATCGGGCAAATTGGATCCAGGAAATACTGGGATCTTATCAAAGATGAGCTTATCTTGGAGCCCCAAGCTCTGCTACAGGATGGAGCCATGTCGTTCGATGGGTTCGATGGGGAAAAGAATCACGATGAAACAGAAGAGTGGAGGCAACGTCACCTAGGCGAAAAGTACAAATACAAAGCACTGCGCTTTTCTTCCGACAAAACTCGTATCTTGATTTTTTCATTCGAGAGTCACAGTTACGGCTTCGAAGTTATGTCCACGGTGAATGCACGGTGTGAGTTCGCAAGACATCGGCCTTGCGTGAACGCGAAGATTTGCAACGCATGTTTGTCTCATAATTCGACAAAGGTGGCACTGAGGTTTCCGAATAGGATCGAGGTGTGGGACATGAATAGTGAGGACAGGAAAGAATTCAAGGGCCATAAAGCCAGTCCAGTATGCATGGCGTTTTCACCCAAAGACACAAGAATAGCAATCGGCTGGGAAGACAACATCGTTTCGATCTATAACATCGCCACTGGTGAGACTGAGCAAAAACTACAAGCTTCACCCGCACTGGTCTTTAGCCTCCGTTTCTCCCCTGATGACTTGTTGGTCGAGGAGCCTTTATATACCGTTGACCGCTCTGTTGAGTGGATCACTCACAACCAGAAAAGGGTTCTGGCTCTTCCTAGTAATCTCCATGGACAGCTAGTTTATGCGAGGCAGCATTCTCCCTACCTTGTTGAACATCGGGCTAATTCTTTGGCCTATCGCACTGAAAGTGGCCGCCTTGCGGCTTTCGTTTTCGAACACGCGATAGAAATCGCGATTTGAAATAGTTCCAGACCATTCAATGCACCTTACTCGGCCACTCGTGCTCAACCATTTCTCTCTTTATTTTATAAGGTTGGAATAAGCACCCCGATCGGGTTTCCGTATTGCCTGATTTTTGCCTCCTAAAGTCAGACATGGTTTCCATCAGAGTGTTTTGTATACGAATGAGAAAGAAGTGAGAGAATAGGAGAGAAGTGAGAGAATAGTAAGGAACGAGTCAAGCATTGTGGGTGAGTGACCCATACTTTTTATCATCTATAAATTGTAATGTAGATACTTCTTCCCTGCGGTTCATAGCATGGATAAGCTTGTGCTTTGAAGGGACTACCAAGGGACGACAGTTTTCAGAATGTGATATCGAGGTGTCAAGTCGCATCTTCCATCATGCTAAAGATCGTGCTCATCTTCTCGTGAAACCGAATAAAACCTGCTTGCAGTCTTTCAATAGTAGGGGAACTTCGCCTGCTTCGAATGACCTCGTGATATATCGGGAAAAAAGACAATTTCAATGTTTGTTTATATTCAATTTACCAAGTATTGGAAGGACAGTGCGGTGCTTGATCCGAAGAATCAAAGCGAGGATGAATGGGGATGGGGTGTTCTGTATAATCAGATCTCAAAAGATCTCAGGAGTAAGGATTGACGAATTAAAGAACAAACACTATTTTCCCAACGTCCAACCAAAAAAGACCCGGTTGGTTTCAGCAACCAGCCAACATACATAACCAAAAAAACAAACCACTGCGTACCAGAAGCAACAAAAAGGGATGTTCAACAAGCTGAAAAAAGAGCAATGCTGAGGAGCAAAGGGATATAAATGTCATGAAGCAGAGTGAAAAAAAAGTCCAACGTTGAGCGTCGTCAAGAAAGGGCATCCAAGGGATGGGAAGAATCATAAAAGGGGGGATTATGTAGAAGAAGAATTAAAAAAAATGTGAAAGAAGCAAAGCAATATTAGATGCCTGCGGGCAAATATAGCGCAGAAAGGATGCCCCAAGGTGGTATCTATACACACCACGTACATATATGCAATATTGTACGGTCAATATAGCTGAATCAGTGGGAGCTGATTTAGATGTTCACGACCATGGCGGCAATGGCGCCAAAGGCCAGGGTCAGCATAGAGACGGTGGCGCTGGTAGCACCGCCAGTGGCAGAAGATGTGGACGCCGCGGCAGCGGCAGCGGTCGTCTTGGAGGCCGCTTGGATATCAGCAGAACCGGTCAGAACGTGCGGCTGGTAGGTATAGCTTAGTGTCGAGCTCGACTTGGGCAGGCGGGCGCTGGGGCTAGTGATGCTCAACACGGAATTCGTGGTGGAGGCGGAGCTAGCAGTAGAGGTGGAGCTGGAGGTGGAGCTGGAGGTAGAGGTGGGAGTGGGAGTTGAGGTTGAAGTCGATGAAGGAGTAGAGGTGGAGGTGGAGGTGGGGGTCTCAGTGGTGCTGGTGCTGGTCGGAGTAGGAGTGGGGGTCGAGGTGGAGGTGGAGGTGCTAGTGCTAGTGCTGGAGCTGGAGCTGGAGCTGGAGGTGCTAGTAGGGGTAGCAGTGCTAGTGGAAACCTCGATGGTCTCGGACGATGTGCTGCCGTTGCTCTCCTTCTCGAAGACAATAATGTGTGCGGTTTCGCCCTTGGGGATGGTCACGACACAGCCGGTGGCGCCACCAGCGCCAGTAAAGGGCTTACCGATCATCTCGTTGACATTGTTGACAGCAGGGTCGATCTTGCAGGGCAGGCCGTGGCAGCCGTCACCCTCACATTCAATCTCGATACCGAAGTCAGGCATGACATTGCGGAAGGGTGTGGCGGGTTCCAGATAGATAGGGTTCCAGCCAATCTTCAGGAAGGTATTGCCATCGGTGTCGGTGTTGGCGCCAGCGGTGTACGGGGACCAGTTACCGACAGGGTTCTCGGAGGTACCCCAGATACAGCCTTCCTCCGCGGTGACACCAGGAGCGTTGATGTAGTACTGGGCAGCAGTGGAGCACCAGTAGGACATGCCGGGCACGGCCAGATCGGCCAGTGAATCAACCATGGTGGGGATAAGCATAGCCTCGTTTCCGGGCAGCACCGTCTGGCAGAAAGAGACAGACTTTCCGGCCTTGTTGTGGGCCTTGAGAACACCAGTGGCCGACTCACAGTAGTCACGGTTGGGGAAGGGTTTGTGGATTTTGCCGTCATCGTCACAGTATAGACCGCCCCTCATAGACATAGGGTAAGAGTAGGAAGTCGCCTTTGGATCCCACTGCATGGACACTTGACCGGGAGGGCAGGCGTAAGGGCAGTAGTTGCCAGGTTCGCAGGGCTCGTCGGGGCTCATAGCCCAGCCAGCGTTTTGCTCATTGGGGGTGATCTCAACCAGGCCAGCATCGGAAGGGAACTCGCATTTCCCACTCCTCTTTGCCAAAGCCACATGATTATGGCTCTGGCCATGGCCGTGTTTTGCGGCTTCAACGCTCGCAATGAGGGCGACAAGCGCGGCTGCGCGGAAAGATGTGATCTGGAACTTCATTGTGTCAGGGGGAAAGACTTGGCAAATTGATAATATCAATAAACGAATGAATATATGAAGCGAATGGCTAAGTCAAACGAGTGACAAAAAGATACGGCCGATGGCCAAGGACAGACACAGTGCTCACAGGGAATGAAGGTCAAGACGAGAGAAAGGAAAGAGACGGGGAAAAGCCCCCAAGAAAAGAGACACGGCCACTAGTGAGCAGGGTCCTGGGTCAGGTCCACGAGTGTGCTAGGCTAGAAAAGCGTTAGATCTGGGATGATCTGCATACAATTCCAGCACAGGGCAAACTTCCGCAGTAGTTCCGACTTTCATGGACGGCTCGTCCGTGATTTCCCATAATTTCCATAATTGCTCCCCCGGAACGGGAATTATGGGAGTCGCCTTGGACCCCGAAAGCTGTGCCCCTGAAGCAAACTCCACTAGTGGACAGCCACATGGAACCACTAGACACCTAGTGTCAGGGGCAATGATAGCCTGCAGCCAATGATGAGCGCCATTACCCCGATGGTTCCTGCTTGGCAGGGGGTGCAAGGCCAATAAGCTAAGAGATATGGTTTTATGGAGTTATCTCCCGAACTCTTTCAACGGCGAAAAAGCAAATTGTAATTTCACAAATGAGAGCAGAAAGGTGGAGAGTGGAGGAACGCGTTGCTCGGCGCAACCTTTGAGAACCTGGGAGATCGTATCACATGATATCTCAAGAGTCAACCCTCCTTTGAACTTACAACTCTCCATTACAATAAATCAATAAATGTTTGGAAAAACAAATCAAGTCAACCCAGAATGCATCGTACGTTGGCTATACGCGCATTAAAAGGTGATAACTCCACCGAAGCACATGAATGGGAAAACCAGGCTAATAGTCCCAAGCGGAATATATTGCTCCTTTAGCCTGGTAGCACGTCAATCCCAATCAAACCCACCACAATATTCCGGTCTGGACCTGTTGATCATTAGTGGATTCTTGCTTTTCTTTGATAGGCACGGAATCACATGGCCAAGATATCCGAAGTCTTAGAACGTGTTGTCTTGACTATCAATGTGTCTCTTGATGTCTTGGTTAAAGCTTGGCCTAGGAGAATATGGGGTTTGTTGATGGCATAGCAAGGGATCAACATGATCACCGCTGTGATAAATTTAATCACCTACTCCATCAAATGCTATGCACAAGACGCGCCAGAGTTGCGCAAATTGTAATAAATGGTAGGAATATCAATGCAAGAAGCATGGAGCTGATTTAGTACGTGATGCAGGTGTCGAATGTCGGCATGTAAAATGGGCTGGGCCAATTATATGAGACTATTCAAGTTTCCCGGGCCTACACCGTCAAGGACAAAGACTATATAGACACTCTTCGTTATTCTATCTCAGACTTTGATTTGTGATGAGCTATTTGTCGGATAGTCCAGTAGCCCTAAAATGGTAGCGATCCTTGCGTCGGCTGATCACATACAGCTGCAACTGGTGCTGGGACTGGAAATCAAGAAAGGCAATGCATCACGCAGGATAGACAGGAAGTCTCTTTTGAGTTTGCTGCAAGGACTGTTGATGTTCCTCGCATAGTGAGTATCCACTCAGCCTATTACTTAGGTTTCGCGGGGCCCCAGTGCATCTAACAATATATGACAGGTCAGTCACATTGGCACGGTCACACCCTTATATGGTATACTCAATCCCTCTGGCGGGTGATAAGCCTTATAGGTCTGCGGTTGGACTAGGGAAGATAAGGTTGCATTTTAGACTTCAATATAGTAATATCCAGAACCTAGTCAGTCTTGCTCACTAGTTTAAAAAGTGATTTAGCGGCACTACGTCGCCGTCTAAATTTGCTCTATAGATACTGCATATAGATACTACATCGTATTGGGCAGGGCTTCTTGCCCCAAAGGTATTCTAGATTGTATTTCCAGACATTCATCATAACCTTTCGTTATAGAGCTATATCATCAGACATCAAATATTCACAAATGAAGCTACTCGCCATGCTGACCCTCGAGGTCCTTCCACCCAGAAAAAGCCGGGACATCATGGCGGTCTCTCCATCCCCAAGCAATGCAATAATGCCGTGCAAGCAACTGCCACTCCTCCATCTCATCGAGCATCTCCAGTCCAGCAACTCTTTCTTTCTCATCCTCGTTAACCCACCGCTTCCAGATAAACTCAATATCAGCCGCAGCCTGGCCATCTCCAAAGCCCTGATCTTGAAAGCGGCCTCTCTGCGCCTCGAGCGACGCATACGTAGGGAGAGTCTTGAGTTGGATCCCCCGCGCCGCAAGGTTCGATACCATCGTACGACCGAAGGCATCATTCGGTCGAATAGGCTCATAAAGAATCAGCCCGAGCGGAGCAACACTCGGCTGCGCCGCCTGTAAGACGTCTCCAGACCCAGATACTGGGTTCCCATGACCAAAAAGGCGTTGCGTGAAGAACGCAACCACCTGCTCCGCTTCAAGGGGCGATAGATAGACCAAACAGCACTCAGATATCAGCAAAGTCGGCAATCCCGTCTCCACACCTGGCAGCGCTCCAGCAGGGTCACTGCATGTCGAAAGCGACCGGAGATCAACCGGATGGACATGGTACGAGGGCGAGTGGAGCGCGTCCCCGGCCTCCGACACGGTAACTCGAGTATCCTTTTCCGACGAGGCCCCCGATGAGTTGATCCCAAGTGCGCTCTGCAGTATAGGGGTCGACCTAATCGCGCGGATCTTCTCCGCAGTATTGACGGCGAAATCAAGTTCGTGGTAAACGAAGTCCGGAGTTTGGCGCGACGAGAGAAGTCGGAAAACGCGCGTGTCTGAACCAGCGCCTAGAGATATGATTTGTTTCTTGTGTGTATTTTCCGCCGAGCTCGGGCCGAGGAAACGTGCCACGAGCTGGTCAATGGCTGTTGTGCGGGCGTAGGTTCCTGGTGCGCGGGGAGATGTCGCGGTCAGCCATAGGCTCTTTTGTCATTGGGGATAGCATGGTTTGAGAGATTCGGCTCACCTCTGTTGATAATTGGCAATCTCCGCGTCGCTGCCCCGACAGGTGTCAATGCCGCTGCGTATGCATCCTCTAGGTATCCTAGCTCGACGGCGCTGAGGCGGGAGACGCTTGCGTCATTGTCTGTGCCTTGGACGATGCGGTCTTTTCCAGAAGCAAGTCCAGTTTCTTCTGTGCGACCTATGCCACGGCCTCGGCCTCGGCCTCGTCGGAGAGTGTTTAGGTTGGGAATGTGAGAGGCCATGAGGAATGAAGGAAGCTTGGAGCTTGGAGCTTGGGCTTCCGTGGTGGGGTAGCTATCTGCCCAGCACATGGATTTCGCCGGTTAATTTCACGATTTCTTCATGCGCTCTAAATATTAAAATATTAACATTTCCAAGCTAGTTTCACAATAATATATTGTCAAATTATGATCTGCGTCCTTGCCACTACTTCTTGTTTGATCAACTCCGGGGACTACAACCCTAATCTTCATTGATCTATAAAGCCAGTGAATGTATGTTCAACGTTCAATACATTGTAGAAATGATGTAACCATTGATTTCAACATTTACTACAACAACCTAACTCCCTACTGGAACTATCACCAAGTTACCCCAGGGCTACACCTTTTCAACCCTCCCAAGGACAATATCCCTGCCGATACATAATAATCGAGCTACCGCCAGCTCTGCACTCAAGCCAACTTACTCTTGACAAAGGCAATAGCCTGTGCGCCGTACTCAGCTCCGTAGCCCTGGTGGGTCGCGTCGTTACTGCCGTTGCAGCAGTACGGGTCGGAGGAGTCGCAGTATGATTGAATCTTACTAGCCGATGGGCAAGAGAACCCAGAAGGCCGTGCGTCAAACTATATCTCGAGCATTAGATCCAAAGCTCCCAAGTATAGGGGGAAATAGGGAAGACCATACGCCTCCAGCAGCACAAGTTCCAACATCATACGACAACCCTGCCACATACAGCGGATCACCCATGAAGATAGCTGCCTTGACCATGTTCACAGCAGACGTCGACAGCTGGACCGCAGTGTTTGTGTAGCCTTGGTTGGGCACGCCGCCGCCGCACAAGGCTGCGTCCATGATTTCACCACCCTAGAGTATCGTAAGAAGTTGGTCTTACAGTTTGAATGATCCAGGGGATATAGCTCACCTGGGAATATCCGACCAGAACAAGCTTAGTCGATGGACACTGTGTGTTATAGGAATTCACAGCTGACGCGACAGCTGCGATGCCCTGAGCAACTGAACTGGAGTAGCTTATGCTGCCGCAGGACGATTGTCCGCCGCATGCAGGGTAGCTAATGGCCTCAGCTGTAGAGCCAGAGTAGGCACTGAGGAGGCCATTGACGACCGTGCTGGATGATCCGTATCCGGGGGATACAGAGGTCTCGCGCGCACCAAAGATGTGGACGCCCGGACAGTCGATACGTTTCTCAATGTCAACCTCAACTGGGACAGCGAGGGCGCTGCCGGCAAGGAGGGAGAATGTCAAGATTTTGGAGACCATGGTGTCAATGAATATCAATCGAACTTAGAACAGGCTAGGCTTTGTCTTGAATATGTTTGTGTGTGTAAGTAGATTTGAGGTTTCGAGCTGCGGAAACTGGTTGCTTTAAGTAGAGTAGAATGTCCCTTGGGCAATTTGAGCCAGAAGACCATTGTATTTTGCCGTATAGCAGGTCATCAAGGAGAGAATTTCCAAGATTGTCCCTTTCGACCGAGCGGGGCGTTTTGCCTAATGGTTGTTTGAGTGTGAAACCTCGTCTGTGCTGTGGGCAGGATGGGGTTCAGCCGTGAAGAAATGGAATAGGAATCTCACAATTAGCCTGAATCAACCGGTGTATAGGCTTGAGGAATTTTAGACTAGCTCGGACCTGACAGGCCATTGGATATGGGGGGAAAAATGCGACCCGCCTGCATATACCTTGTGGTAGTTCTCCGCGTTTTTATAGGCAATAAAACCATCAGATCTTTCTGGGGTATACAATAGGGATCTTTGCTCTAACTTGTTTTGGTTAATCGTAATTCTTCATGTCTATTCCGGCAAAAAAAAGATATACCCATTCCCAGGGCAATAGGCAGATATAGAGACCTAATAGCCATATTGTGATTACCCAGGGATGGTCGCAGCATGGACATCGAATCTTGGAAGATAGCCGGATCAACTTCCCAATCGGGGATGGCCCGAAACATACTTGTTTCATGGTCTCAGCTATAGGGTCCAGTATGAAGTATGTAGAGTGGTCCTCTTATTCCTGATAGAATCTAAACTACTGAAAAATAGGGTCCTGGGATGTTTCTTTTCTGGCTACCAGACCGAACCCGAGGGTCCTGCCCTATGTTTGTCATGTCATGTCTCTTTTCTATGTACAAATGAACTGAAACAAAGTATCTAAACATAAACAAAGTTGTTTCGGCAAAGAGGGCAAGTGCTCTGGTTGCTGCTCTTGAACCAGCGGAACAGACAGACCGAGTGGAAGGTGTTCTTGCAAGTGGCACACCGCTTGTTCGGTGTCTGCATGTCTGTTGAGATAACAGAGTAACAAATAGCACACTCGCTCTGGCCCTTCAGGGCACCTTGGACGTTCCGTCGGAAGGCCAACAACCCGTCGACTAGGTTGCCGTTGGCAAACATAATCACACCCTGGATCGTCAGCAGCCAACTCTTCCATTTCTTCTCGTCCACAAGCACGCGACTGCGACCGACAACCAACGCGGGTTGAAGCGGGTACGCGGGTGGGAGAGTGATAGAAATGGCGACTGGAGGCGACTCCTCGTCGACTGGAATGCTGGCAATGATTTCACCTGTCTTCGGGGAAATCTTCACCTCCAGTGCGCGCTCTTCGTTTGCATCCTGGGTGACAATCCAGTCGGTCACGCTTTTGAGTGCATCTTCAACGACGAGTGGGGATATCTGGAAACAATATTAGCTATGGTTGCTGCTTTCAGAGGGCTGACCACCAAAGATTACTTACGTATCTCTCTGACCAGGTTTCCACCGGACCCTTGATACGTTTCTTGGTGTCAATCCACCAATTCTTGGTCATGTTGGCAGAGTATCTCAGGCACAGGTAGTACAAATGTACCAGAAGCCATTGTGTCTCCTTTTCAGCACTCTCGGACTCGTCTGGCTCAAATGATCGAATATCAAGTTTGGATGCATCAATCATCTTTCCGTGGGATTTTTGAAGGAAATCAAAGGTGAATTCCAGCAGTGGGATGAGGATATTGTTCTCTCTGATACTTGCCATGTAGTATTCTTGGACAGGAAGCGACTGAGCGGACCGTTAGCAAGTTTATCTTAAAATTGGTCATGGAAGCGTCAAAACTTACAGCAGTTGAGAAATGGTCAAATACAACCTTCCAGCTGAGCAAGTATGCCCGCACACTGGTCCACATCTTGTCATCTCCGTAGGCAGCAGAGACCATTTTCATTGTCGGGGGCTCAAGCAATAGAGACACGAGCTCATCAGGAAGACTGACTGCAGTCTTTGATAAGGCAACCTCAAAAGATACCTTCTCCTGGGCATGGGGAATATAGTGATGGAGAATGGTGTAAGCAGTTCGCTGAACTGCTCGACTGTGCGCAGTCAGAAGATGGAACGTTTCACTGACATCCTCCAAGCTGTCAATGGGGATAGTGTTGATCAGGCGTCGTAACAAGTCAACAGCAACATCGCGAGGTTGGTGGAATGTGGTGGAGGAATCTATATTTCGTTAGACATGTCAGTGATAAGGGAAACCTGAAGCGCTTACCAAATGTGTCAATAGTGGAGGCCAGGGCATTGAAAAGACCGGCCTTTCGATCTGACCAAGCATCCTGAACGTCGTCATTGCTGTCACTTTCCGCGATAGACTTCAACCGTGCGAAGAGTCTGAAAGATGACACCAGTAATGGTAGAGCCTCTTCACCTCCATTAGTTTCCCGCAACAGAGAGTTTAGAATGCCGATGCTTTCTTCCCAATGCGATCCATAAATTTCACCAAGAGCTGGAAGGACAAGAGACAAAGTTTGGATAACTTCGGATTTCAAACCAAGCGCCATGGAGTCGGATTGGAGACATTCGATCAAATTCTTGGTGAGGAAAACCAATCGCTGTGTCGGAATGGTGGAAACAACATCTTCTTCCCCGGATAATAGGATATTCAACAGAGCCAGCTTCCGCAATCCTACACACAGTCAGTATCCGTGCTATATTTGCTAATGTGTTGCCAGACACTTACCAACTTGGGAGGAATCCTGGGGCTTGAGTCCAGTGGAATCGGCGACTAGCTCATTGCAGATTCTGTTTCCAATGGGATTTGAAAGTATGGAGCTTCTCAACACCGCAAACCACGATGCGGACCGGATGAGATTTGCTGTTCGGGCTTCTCTGCAGATTTTCGCAACGTCCTCCGATGATTTGGAATTTTGCGATGAATCTGCAGCAGTCATTATCTTGACGAAGGCTTCGCCAACCCTGTAGTCCAAGGGGGATGTGCCCTTTAGTTCCTCTAGTCTGGTTTCCCAGAACTCGACAAACAAAGAGGAAATGGTCTTCTCGGGTGCGAATCTGACTGGTTCGTTGTCACGAATCCAGTTCCCGAGCACCTTTCGACCAGCGAAAACAATCTCCATGTACTCTTCTCGCTGATCAGCCAGCTCGAGACCTGAGATGCCATTGCAATTCTCAATACTCAAATCGTCATCTATAAGTTGGATTGCCAAGGGTAAGAAATGGAACAAAGTCTCTAGGTCCTCCTGGTCCAGACGTCTCGATAACTCGGAAGTAGAAAGAATGCTGATGGTGAAGATTGCGAGGCGGAATGCAGAAGAGCGATGGTCTGAATCGCGAGGAATAGTCAGCCATAAAGCCTTAAAGGAGTCAGATAGTTCACGCTGGATCAAGTGAACAGCGCCTCCTAGGGGACTTGTTATAGCAATGGAAGGGCGAGGTGGAAGTTGGAGAAAGGGTGTGAGAGATTCCTCCCATGAACGACGAGAGGGCAAAATATCCTTCGCGGTATTAGTTGCGCCTTCAGCCGTAAGACCTGGCAACAATTCCTCTGCGATAGCAAGAAGTGATTCAATCCTAAGCCCAAGTTAGAACGGTTTTCTGCGGAATATAGTGGTAATGTAGTACTCACGACAATGATTCTTCATCCACATGACTGAATCCATGTTGGAGAATCTCGATGCCCGACTTGGCACTCGTATTTCCAACACCGGATTCTTTCAATGATTTCAGCAACGCTTCCGCCAAGCTCGCCACCTCTTCAGAACGTGATTCTGTAAGGAAAAGTAGCTTTCCTGCTAACTTTGACCCAAGAGGTCCATTTTGGAACTCCCGAACTGAAGATGGTGCAGACTTTCCGATATGAGAAAGCCCATGCAAGGCATTAAAAATTTTATCATCCGAAGATAGCGCCTCGATCAAAGATAAGAATATCCGATCCATCAATTCGCCGTGTGATGTTTTGTTTTGAAGGACTGCAGTGATGATAGGCCAGTGGGCATGGCTTCCTTGGCAAGCTTTGCCAAGAGCCCGCACAACAAGCGAGTTGAGCTTGTCTTTGTGCTCAGCATGGTTGAAATCGAGAGAGGAAAGTAAGCTTTGGAGTACATGCACATTGGACTGCTCTAGTTCCAGGGCCAAGGATCGCTCAACGACGTTCTCGAAACTAGATGCAAATCCATCCCACTCGCGACATTCTAAGATGACTGAAATCAACCGATCAGCAGAAGGTGAAAGCAAAAGCTCCGGTGCATCGTTTTGCACAAAGTTTTGGAGGTCTTGGGACTTTTTGGCGACAGATGGCAGGCTGCGGACACACTCCACCACCGTGGCGGCCGCTCCATATGGTTTCCCATTACGGGTGCGCAGGACTTCAAGACAACCTTCAAGAAGAGAAGTGGTTGTTCTTTCAAAGACTTCCGACACTTGGGGCTCGACCTCGGTATCTGCGACCCGTGAGAGAACAGCAGACTTCAAATCCAAGAGGCGTTTGGCTTGAGCACATATTGAGTCTTGAGATTCACGGAAGTCCTTTGATTGTTCTGGAGATGATAGCTTCACAGCTTCTAGTAGTCCATCGGAAAGGAATGTACACAATGCTTGCAGTTCCTGAGCCTGCTTAGTGGAAGCCAGGGTGAAGACATAATCCACACAAGCTCCTTCGGCTAACTCGGCCGGAAGTGACCATTGTGTCAGCTTTGGGTCAATTTTCACATACTGGACCACCAAAGGAGACAGTCTCTTCGCGATAAATTCAGACTTTTGCTCCTGAGGGACCAATGTTGCAAGCCATGTTCCTATCTGAGTATAGGATTTCCATCCGATAGCAAGGTTTGAACGCGGTTCTTCTCTCGAGTTGAGGCCTTCTTGTAAAGCTTCAGTCAAGGCAATTGCGCTGGTAGAAGTAATTCCATGGTCAGCAGTGGCCTTGTCGGCACCGGCTAGTACTTCTTGCGGGATGATTCGAAGTAATTGGTCTAGATTTGACCAAAAGTTAGAATGCCCACCCTGAGACCCTTTCTGCATGTACTGGCGCAATCTCTTCGAGGCAGATGATTTCCCTGTGTAGTCATCTGTCCATATTTGAGGCCTCAAGGAAGATAATGAGAGAAGGGACTCTGACAATTCGGTAGCTGATCCGATTTGCTGGAGACACAAAGATTTCCCAATGACGGCTGAACTGAGAGTCTTCCAGTCAATCCATTCGGGCTCTCGGGAAACCGCAGATCGAAGCAGGATGTAAATGGAGCGGCGAACATATGGATCGTCGTGGTAACAGAGAGCCCACAAGTTCTTGCTAGCTAGCAAGTTCTCGATTTCGGGTAGGTTCTTCTGCAAATCTTCATCGGATGAGTTGCCTACAGACAATGAATTGTTAGACGATGAGTAGTGTAAGGTAGAAACGTCTAACATACCTAATACACGGTTGAAAAGTAAAATTGCGGCTCCCGCAACACGGGCATATTTCCCCTCGGCGTCGTCTCTCTTCACTGTCCTTTCATCACTCAATGTCAAGGCTGTCTGGTGAAGAATGACATCATCTACAAAGTCCAAAATGGAGCTTTGGTAGATTTTCCACACGTTGTTTCTTTTTTCTTCGGTTGTAAAGACTTTTGTGAACGATTCAAGGGCGGCACGGTGGACTGGTCGATCGTTGTCGTAGATTCCTGCGATCCATGCTCCGATGATCTTGGGTAAATTGGGCACAATCCGCTTCCCAACAAGACCAGAAATTGTACCTTGTATCGGATGGGCAATTTGACGTACTCGCCGAGATAAATCAATCGAGAGTCTGGGGTAAATTCTGACCTGGGAGAAAACAATGTTATTACTTGGTATTTTTTATATAGAAGCGATCTATACATACCCATGCATCTAGAAATCCATCGTCTAGAGTTCCTTTCGTCTCTTCCACCGTTGATATATGGTCACGGAGCTCCTCTAGAGCTTTCAATCGGGTAGTGTCATCTTTCTTCAGTAAATTCTTGAATGCGATAACTAGTTGTTGCGCCGCAATGCGGGAAAGATCTGGCGGCGCTGCAATGTATGTGAGAGCAGACGGTTCCTTTCCCTCGCCAGAGAGACCACCAGAGAATGCCCCGAATGACCCAAAGGCACTAGCAGCAGCGCGACTGCTGGAGGCCTGGGATTTGAACTTTTTGCTCATGTGGGGTATGAGGTCAGCGGGATGAGCAAGTAGTGGGGGAGGACCTCAAAATTGAGGGTTTGGACAGGTTTCGGTGATAGCAAGGTGGCTCTGACTGTGAATTCTTGATTTGAATGTGATTTGAACGCTCTATCACTCTTCCATCGCGTGTGAGAAGGTGCAAGCACATTCAATATCGGACCTCCAAAAGATCCGCGGGACCAAGATAGCCATCACGTGAGTTTGTGTCATCGCTGTCCCAAATAGGACAAGCGCCAAGGCGGAGCCGCGAAAGATGAGAGTGAGCTCTCTTCTCTTCTGATCCTTTGCCCTCTTGCGTTCTGCATCGGAGCCCAGCCAAGATGAAGTTCTTCATTGAGTATGTCCCCTGTGTGTGGTCCTATCTAGTCTCCAAGCTAACCATATCCGCCTATCACAGTGATCTTCCGGTGCTGTTTCCATATCCTCGCATCTACCCCGAACAATATGCCTACATGTGTGATCTTAAAAAGACCCTCGATGCAGGGGGTAACTGTGTGCTGGAAATGCCCTCGGGAACTGGCAAGACAGTTTCGCTGCTGTCGTTGATTGTCGCCTACCAACAGCACTATCCGGAGCACCGTAAGCTCATCTACTGCTCCCGAACCATGTCCGAGATCGAGAAAGCTTTAGCTGAGCTGAAGGCTTTGATGGAACATCGTGCTAAGGAATTGGGTCATGTGGAGGATTTTCGTGCGCTGGGCCTGACTAGTCGGAAGAATCTCTGTCTTCACCCTTCAGTGAAGAAAGAGAAAAGTGGTACCGTGGTTGATGCCAGGTGCAGGAGCTTGACGGCTGGTTTCGTCAAAGAGAAGAAGGAGCGCGGTGAAGATGTTGAGCTTTGCGTTTACCATGAGGTGGGGCTTTGCTATCTGCAACACAACATTGAACCAGCTAACAGGCCTAGAACCTTGACTTACTTGAACCGCATAACCTTGTCCCCCCGGGTGTTTTCACACTGGACGGATTGGCAAGATACGGAGAAGAGCACAAACAATGTCCCTACTTCTCGGCTCGGCGCATGGTAAGATCTTGAGCGAGTATCACCACACGAAGTTCATTTCTAACAAGCTTCACTAGATGCCGTGGTGCAATATTATCATCTATTCCTATCACTATCTTCTCGATCCGAAAATTGCGGAACGAGTATCGCGAGAGCTCTCGAAAGATTGTATCGTGGTCTTTGACGAAGCGCACAACATTGACAACGTCTGTATCGAATCGCTCAGTATAGACCTAAGCGAGGATTCCCTACGCAAAGCGACGCGGGGCGCAAACAACCTGGAACGCAGGATCGAAGAAATGAAGAGTACCGACGAGGAAAAGCTCAAGAACGAATATTCCAAATTAGTGGAGGGGCTGCAGGAAGCTGAGAAGGCCCGAGAAGAAGATCAATTCATCTCGAATCCGGTTTTGCCAGATGACCTACTGAAGGAAGCCGTTCCTGGTAACATTCGCCGGGCCGAGCATTTTATCTCTTTCTTGAAGAGGTTTATCGAATATCTGAAGACTCGGATGAAAGTCACCCATACCATATCTGAGACACCTCCTTCATTCCTCACTCATTTAAAAGACCTTACCTATATTGAACGAAAGCCATTGAGATTTTGCGCCGAGCGTTTAACGTCTCTTGTACGGACGCTGGAACTTATCAACATTGAAGATTACCAGCCTCTTCAGGAGGTAGCCACATTTGCAACACTGGTCGCAACTTACGACAAAGGATTTGTTCTTATCCTCGAGCCCTTCGAGTCCGAAGCGGCTACTGTACCGAATCCCATCCTCCATTTCGCGTGCTTGGATGCTGCCATTGCTATCAAGCCGGTGTTCGACCGCTTCAGCTCTGTGATCATTACCTCGGGAACTTTGTCACCCTTGGAAATGTATCCGAAGATGTTGGGTTTTGAGGCTGTCCTGCAGGAGTCCTACAGCATGACACTTGCTCGACGATCTTTCTTGCCCATGATCGTCACTCGAGGATCCGATCAAGCACAGGTCTCATCTTCGTTTGGAATTCGCAATGACCCTGGTGTTGTGCGAAACTATGGAAGTCTAGTGACCGAATTTGCTCGCATCACACCTGACGGCGTTGTCGTTTTCTTCCCCTCTTATCTGTACATGGAATCAATCATCAGTATGTGGCAAGGTATGGGTATTCTGGACCAAATCTGGAACTACAAATTGATTCTCGTCGAAACTCCTGACGCACAAGAATCTTCACTCGCCCTGGAGACCTACCGAACAGCGTGTTGCAATGGACGTGGCGCGATCTTGTTCTGTGTCGCTCGAGGCAAAGTCTCCGAGGGTATTGATTTCGATCATCATTACGGTCGTGCAGTGCTGTGTATTGGTGTTCCCTTCCAATACACTGAATCTCGGATTCTGAAGGCTCGTCTCGAGTTCTTGCGAGAGAACTATCGTATTCGAGAGAACGAATTTTTATCTTTCGATGCGATTCGACATGCCGCCCAGTGTCTGGGTCGTGTCCTGCGTGGCAAGGATGACTACGGAGTCATGGTGTTGGCGGATCGTCGATTCGAGCGAAAGCGCCCCCAACTCCCCAAATGGATCAACCAAGCAATGTTGGACAGCGAAACCAATCTTAGCACTGATATGGCTGTATCAAATGCTAAGAATTTCCTGCGGACCATGGCTCAGCCTTTCAAATCGAAAGATCAAGAAGGCATTTCCACCTGGGGCTTGGCTGACATCGAACGCCATGAGGCAAAGAGGAGAACCGAGGAAGAGCGGATGATGAGAGAGGAGGTGAACAACGGGCACGCCATGGAGGGGATGATCCCATCCGCATCCCGGATCGTCGTGGACGAATACGACGACAACATTGATGCAGACCTCATGATGCTCGATGCGCCATAAAATAATGTTGTTTGTTCTTTACATAATGAGGCATCTATTGGCATGGGCTGGGCGTTTGGAATTGGGCATGGTGCTATTACCACAGCGTTTCTAAGGAAACCATTTACGTTTCAATTGAAGACAAATTTCTTAAACAATCTTAGGATTTAAGCAAATTTTGTAAAAGATCGAATGATCCAAGACATTCATCCTCAATCCCTTCAACTCCTTCAATTTTCCGTACATCTCGGATTTTCAGGTGCATCCCATCAGATCGTGTATCTGAAATCCGGTGAGCCCTCAATAATCTTCTTCCCATCATCGGCCTGCCTATTGGAATAACGGAACCAGAGAGTCAATGCCCCCACTATAAGTAAAATCAAGATATTACAACTTAGCCATTCATTAGCAAGGGTATCTTCAAACGGGAGAAGAAGACTCACACGATAGTTGTCCACATCCCCAAACGATAGATAGGCGCGTCCTGTTCTCGAAATACCAAACTGCTCACAATGCCACCAATACCTCCAAATCCCACCAAGGTAGCGCTAGAAAGAGCACGGGTCCACTGTCCTCGTATGTTGTTGGCTTGATAGGCCATAGAAGCAGGCACATTGGCATTAGATCCTGCCACAGCAAGGAAAACACCGAAGTACCTGACAGCATTATTTTCCGCAAATCCCATGATTGGAAGCCCGATAATTCCAATTAGAGCGTTAAATGCCAATATGGGTCCTCTCATGCGGTATTTGTCGCCCAACCAGGATGTTATCAGCATCAAAATCGCAGCGAGTCCAAAGGGCGGGGCTACAAGGCATTGGGAAGCAGCAACCCCATATCCCATTCCTTGTCGAAGAATAATAGGCAGGAAATAGGAGATCGCATAGGTATTCGTTGTAATGCAACTGCCACACTGTTAAAATGGTATCCTGTGGTGTGGCAATGGTGTAGCATACTCACAAGAATATCATTGCAAACCCCCAAATTTTCAAGTCCAGAGATGGTGCTAGGAACTTTTTTAAGCTGAAAGGCTCTGCATCTCCATCCGCTCGGTCACGGTTGATTCGTCGGACAATGAAGGCGCACTCCTTCTCGTTAAGGAATCTCCATGATTTATGGGCTCGATCTGGGAAATCGACCAAGAAAAGGACAGTGAGAACTCCGACGGCACACGACAACTTAAAAGAAATCTTAGAATCTTTGTCAATCAATTGGGGAGAATGGATGACGTACCACTCCTTCCATTATGAAAATCCAACGCCATCCCTGAATACCCTGGATACCATCCATTTGTGACAGACCATAGGCCAAGACACCAGCTAATGCCGATGCCACGCAGCCAAAGAGGTAGAAGATAGAGAAACGTTTTTGGACGTCATCTATTTGTAAGTCAGTCACTAGCAGACTCGTTCCATGTAGATTAGTACTTACAGCGGACATACCAACTAGACAAAAGGTAAACACAACCGGGAAAGTATCCTAGAGGGTCATTAGTAAAAATCTGTGAGATGTTATTCAAGCAAAATAGGAGTACTTACCAGCCTCCAAAGCGCCCAGTAGTGCACGAGTCATAACCATATGTTTCCAATTCCTCGAGAATCCCATTCCCTATAATGTTGATATTAGTATCACATTTGCCTGATGCTTCGGGGTGAGTGTAAACTGACAATTAAGATTGCGCCCCAGGACAAAATGATAGAGCCCAGGAAGAACCTAGGGCCAACCTTCCGCGTTACGACGGTCATTGGAGGTTGAAGTAGCACATATGGAACGAAGAAGATCAGGATCATAATCGACTATAAGAATTAGCAAGTGATCAACACAGTGTATCATAGGAACGGCACTATCACCACCCACATATCGTGTTCCAGCTAGTTTTAAATCATCTGTCATGCTGTTTTCCATTTATTAATGCTTTGTCCGGTGTATGGTGGTTCGAATATCTTACCCAGCCACAGCGGCCATGCCGAGGTTTGTTCTATCAATCATCGAAATGCAGTATGCAAGTCCAGACATCAGGATTAGCCGGCGATCAATGCGATGAATTATTTTGCGCTGCTCTGATGGCGAATATTCCTCGTCCCAGTCGACGTTATTGCTGGCTGGCTGGTTGATATCTTCGACATTTCCAATGCTTGAAGTCTTTTCGCCTTTGGATTGAAACATATTGAATATGAAAGTTGGAATTGTTTTTATCAAGCGAGAATGGCGAAGTCATGGATCAACAGTCACTACCAGCGATGCCTTATTTATATCTCAAAGACCACCTGGGCAGCATCTAGCTACAGTAAAGCGGGGACCAAATGGTCCATTTTGCTTCAAAGCACTATGTCGATTTTATTGGTTGATGCTGGCAGTAGATGTTTAATCAATTGGCGTCAAATACTCTAGTGGGAATGGGCAACTCAAAGGGCGAATGAGTGCCCACGCATTGTGACCAATTAAGCTACTCAGTACCACTTCCAATGCTCGATGCAAACTACCTGTATACGTGATGTCTCCGGGTTTATTCCCCCGGATTGGTTCCCCGGATTTGGGACATATCTATCAAAGTATGGGGAAGTATTCGTGTCCAGCCTCGATCTGTACCCAGAGTCTCAATTGGCGCTTTTGTGGTCATTTCGGCCGATTGCCGAGGTTTTGGACAATCCATGTCTAAAATTTGCATTATCGGTTTTGTCTATGGGCTATCAGGGTCTTACCCCATGGGAGTATTAGCCTTATATCATATTTGTTCGCAGTGTGGACTGTATTGTCATTGCTAGCTACCAGTGATACCTGCTTAGAGGGTTACCTTTGTCCTTTATACTATTGCAGTTCAAGTTTTTCTCTCAAAAGCAAGCCATTTCATTTTACGTGAGATTACATATGGCTCAACCTCAACTGTCATAGTGCTACGATGATAATCTTTTCAACGGCCTGTAGCAAGAGTTCCCGCAGGACAACGAAACCGGATACACATATTTTCACAGACTACAGCCTATAAAAAGAGAGGGCAATCGTCACACAGCTCAAACATCTTGGGCCTATCTGATAATGGGGTCGGGCGTAAGATCAACCATCTTGGCCTTGGCATACTATGTTAGCATACAGATACCATAGTAGGATAGTTTCCCAAGAAAAGGCAAGGCGGGATGTATCCAGCCATCAATTTTCCGCGGGTTTACAATCCCGGTAGCATTACCACAGGGGCCGCATGTGTGGTTTTTCTAAACGCTAATCTAGATATATTCACTACGAAAGACTAATAGGCCCTTTCATTGAGGCCACTTTGATATATTTATATGGAGAGATACTTTCTGCAAAATAGATCGATTTCTTCTATAGGGATTTTCTCCATGGGTAAGAATTTGAAGGTTCCAAAGACAACAAGCATCAAGATATATGCATTTGACCAGTTTCTTTATCAAGGTCTGTGCGCAAAATTTCCAGTCAAACCACTACATCTACTGAGTAGTGACATACTTCCCGAGTACAGCATGCTAGATATTACTCTATGAAAAGGGACACCTCTCTCCGGTTGCTTCCTTGGAATATCTCTTATATTCCTCGGGGTCAATCATATTCATTGGACATCCATCTAGAATATCCCGCTTGCTAGTAGACATGTTCACTTATCCGCCTCAAAAATCACCTTGTGGGCCCGCATATTATCAAAATCGTCATATCTGCCAAAGGGTCAGTCATAGGGGACCAAGATCCGAATGAGAAGAACTTACGCCTGAACAGCCTGTGAGAGGGGACGGATATCTTGAGACATGAAGCTAGGGATTATTAGACTCGCAAAGCATAGAATACGGGGTTAGCCAAACTCACTTGAGGACGTCTTGCTTCTTCTCAAAGAGATCCATCGCCGAGCCAAAGATACCTGTCACAAGTGAGCAAAACAATCAGAGTAAAATGAGGAATTAAACATACTCCGAACAGGGCATCGGCCCATCTGTAGACGAAGGTTCTTTGCGTAGGCTTCATTCCCAGTCCACGGGATATCCTGATTGTGAACGCCGACACTCGATATCCGGCCCCAGGGCCGTAACAAATCGAATCCCATCCTGAGAGCGCTACTATGTCCAACGACCTCGATAACAATATCCGCTCCACGGCCGTCAGTAAGATCCTTTACCCTCTGACGCAACCCTTCTTCATCCTCTTTGAAATTCCAAGCCTCGGCTCCTAGACTCTGTGCAAGCGCTAGTCTGGAAGGCACACTATCTATTGCGATCAAATTCTTCGGTTTGTAATCGAGAGCACTGATAAGTGCGCAGATACCGACAGGACCACAGCCAAAGAGTAGTACCGTGCTTTTTTGAATTTCCTCCGGTGTCGTGCCAGAGAAGGCGTTCAGAGAGGCGAAGTAGCCGGTGGGAAATATATCGGCCATAAGAACTAGCTTCTTCTCGTCGATTGAGGCTGGGACTTTGGCAAGAGTTGAATCGGCTAGTGGGATACGCACATACTCGGCCTGTCCGCCATCAAGTGCAACAGTGCCGAATAGCTGGCTTCGAGCGCACCGGGAGGAGAAACCACGCTCACAGTAGAAACATTCCCCACAGCTGGAAGTAAAGGGTGAGACTACTCGGTCTCCCTTTTGGAAGTTCTTGATGTCGGAGCCAAGCTCGACAACTTCACCCGTAAACTCATGGCCCATGATAAACTCTGTGCCAGACTTTTGGTGGCCGCGAAAGACATGGAGTTCACTTTGGAAATATGAGCGATTGTGCGGTGTTAGGAATAGGTCTTGATTTCTTACCTGCCACATAATGCAGTGTATCGCACCTTCAGAATGGCATCTGTAGGATCTTGGATCTGAGGGATGGGCTTTTGCTCGATGGCTACCTTTGAGGGGCCCTTGAAAACGACAGCTTGCATTTCGGAGGATTATGAACGTTCCTATGGTTTGCGTAGGGTATTTTAGGAGGTTTGATGACGTTGCAACTGAGATGCAAGTCACATTATAAGTCGCAGGGATATGCGTAGTCCGGCGACATCACCGAGGGACCTCGGCAGATCTCGGATTTATGCTGGCGCGGCAAGAAAACGAATATCAACAGCATTCTTACATGGATGCATTGTAAAGGATAAAATTTGTTCCTTTGACCTGAGATTTAAAGTATTCTAGAGGCAAAACCGACCTTCGCCCTTACAATGAAAGAAGTATCAAGGCCGTTTTTGATAAGGGCCTTTTTGCGGGGTAAGCCGCTTACATAAGCGGGGCTCCTGCCCAGGTGGCCCCGGGGATCTATAGTTATACCTACCTATCCACTTGAGCAGGAGCATACATCCAAAGAGGTTAGGGAGTAGGTACAAATGGTATATGAGAACACTCATTCATGCAAGTTTAGCTATTCGTCTTGAATTATACATTGTTACCTGCGTATAACCACCTTTTGGAACTTCAGTGACTCTTTATAATTTGACAACACTCAGGAATAGTCTAATGCTCTGGTACAGAACTATTAGGTACTCTACCTGGTATCATGTAGTAATTATATAGGGAACTGGATTCATATTGCGGTTAAATGGTCGATGCCTCTCGTTCCAGTAATGTCTATGACCCGAATTGAAACAGCCCAGGTTTCTATCCACATCGTCTTGTCTTCCGCCTGCTGTACAAATCCCTAAGCTCGTGGCTCCAACCTTTGGCCCTCAAAGAGAATTCATGCTATTTAATCCGAAACTACCTAATCACTCGACGAACGTCAGAAATAACTTTCGTGGGTATATCTTGGGGCAAAATACCTAGGCGGCGTTGTTGTAGCATGGAGTACGACCCTGCGCAGTGAAGATAGAGGCACAAGCGAAAGCACCACCTGCATTGCACTTTGCTGGGGTATCTTCGCCACTCTGGAGAATTCGACTAGCACCGGCACACAATTTTGTGCAATCATAGTCATCACCAGTCATTTCGTTCTATGTCTTATGTTAGTTCCCAGACTGATCAAGATCATCGGAAGACATACGGATCCGTAGAGACAACAGTGCGACTTGTCGGGGAACAGACATTCACACTGTCTCGAGCCTTTGCAGGTAGCTGCCAGAGTAGTTCCGGCAGTGGCAAGCAGCATCAAGAGACTGAAGACCTTCATTGTGAAAATTGAGGATTGGGTTGAAGATATTTGAGAAGTTTGGATGCGATAGTTCGATGATTGGGAGTATATCCCGGGGCCATCTTGCTCTATTTAACACTTACAGGCTCTATCTATACCACCATGTGAATAACTGAATAACAGTTATCATTTCTCCGAAATCTCTCCGATAAATGATGCAACTTAAATTAAATAATCTGCAATTATAAGCTAGAGAATAGCGTTAACCTAGTTGAACGAGGTAAGTTCCTGCAGATCAATTCACTGAAGATTTGGCCCGGAAATTTGATTTGTCAAGGTACCCAATTTTGAGTCTCAATTAGTCTTACGACCCCAGAGTATTCAACTCGCATTCGTATATGAGTGGGTGTACGAATCGTTTTCGTACATATGAGTGGATACACAAATCGCATTCGTATGATCTGGTGTGATTCCGAGAGTAGGTTAAGACAGCTGGATATATGAAGAAACCTGACATGACAAGTTGCTATAGTCTTTTTGGTAGAACGTTAGTTAACGTTGGTTTCTCATTGGTGTGTGCCTAGGTAGCATCCTAACAATCGGTGCTAGTAGTATTATGGTATATTCCTTATGACTAGTATGAGGAGATAGAACTTTGATATTTTCCTATCTTTAGGCAAGATCTACAGGAATTGCTTATCTGCGAGGGAGAAGACAGCCAAGACAGCTAAGAAACATGCCATTCGCGGCCCGGTAATCCACCCCGTTGAGACAAGCAAAACAACTCCACTAAAAAGGAACTAGGGGTCCATGTACTACTGAACCTAAGCATATGGACTTGAGACATCTGACGGTGTTGAGATAAACCAGGTATGATCCTTCCGATTCCTTCGGGATTTCTGCAGCACATTACCACAGGTGCAATATCTCATGGCTTCTCCTTTTTCTATTTTTTATTTCTCTGTATAGCCTCCTTATACCTATTAGAACGCTAATCTCTTTTATAGACTGTTTCCCTATATTTATATAGAGTGAAAGTCTGGCAAACCATTGCAGCAAATTGAGAGCGGTGTGGACCCTGTGGGCCGGAAGTGAAGATGCATGTACTTTGTAAACCTCCACTCTTCAACGTTGTGGCGCTATACTTGATATTAATTGAAACTTTCCTATGTCTTAGTCAATCCAAGGGGTTCGTATGGAGCCTAAACACGTGTCTGAACTACTGTGGACTACAGGTAGAAGTTCATTTAAACTCTATTTGAGGTAAAGCGACCGAAATCTATACCATATATTCCGTATAATCTGGATCAATGATATGCAATCATACCACATGAACTAATGTGATAAATCCATCCGTACCCATAGGGGGGTCAATTGTAGGAGTGTACTTCGTAGCTTGATTCACTTATAGTGAGTCGCTCACTTGGCCGCTTAGGGCGGGGTGACTAACCCTGTGCTTCGGAATATCCATGGATTCATAGATTATGACAATAAAAGTGCATAGGATAGGCCATATTATAACATCATTACTTAGGAAAAGATCTATTTATCGAACTAGTCAAGATGCTAATATGAACAGGACTTTTTTGGTTCCGCTGCACAAAGACAAACTCCAGATCATCGACACATCAAAGATGAAGCGAAAACACAAAAAAAAAAATAATAATAGCTTTGCATGAACACAATATACACATGAGGGAAAGACAAGAAATACACATTTCAAAACTCCGTCCAGTCAAGAGACTATGCTACAGGAGCAAGAATATCAAAGGAACCAGTACCGACGGTGCCGACACGACCAACGACAATTCTGCTACTAGGACTCTTGAGGTTATCACCACCCCTCTCGAGCACAACGTCCTTCAGGGCGCCGACAGTAGTCTCGAAACTGGCCCGTGCGAAAGCAGACGAGGCTTCCTTAACCAAGCCGTTACGACTAAAGGCCTTGAAGCCACCGGACTGTGTCATCACATCACCGATCAAGTTCAAGTGACGGTTATCAACGGAGATACTGTGACCTTTGAAAACGGCATCCATTTCGCGGACGATGGTGGCGCGAGCAGCTTCCACACCGTACAGGTTGAGCATGTCGTGAATGGAGTTGGTGTAGATCGAGTGGGGCTTGATGATGTCCTGGTAGTCGCGCATGGCGAGCAAGTTCACACCCTCGGTGAGAATGTTGGCGGGGTCGCCCTTCGCCTCATCGGCCTCAACGAAGACACAGTTGCCCATGCCGGGGATGCACTGGATGACGGCGAGGTGGAGAACCTTCTCAACCAGAGGAAGGAGGAGAAGCTTGGGGGTCTCGACGTCGTATTGAAGTTGGATGGTGCACGTGTTGCCGTTCTTAGGGTCGAACTTGAACTTGGTGATCTCCTCGAACTTGCCCATGACATCCTCCTCGCGCGCCTTGCTGTCTTGGGTGGTCTCGTCGTCAGACTCATCATCAGAGTCGGACTCGGAGCCGTCCTTCATTTGCACGTCACGAGTGGCCTTGGCAGGCTTGCTGCTTTCATCTTCATCCTCGTCTTCGTCAGGGGTGTCTTGGCGTCTGATGATATCCTGCTCGCCGGCGTCGGGTTCTTCGTAGGAGATCTGGTTGCCTCTGTTCTGAGCTCCCGCGGCTCGCTTGGCATCGTCCTCATCATCTTCATTGTCGTCGTCGGCTGGCTGGGCCTCGGAGTCGGCACCTCTTGGTGCCTCGGCGATCTTACCGACCGAAACACCGATTTCAGGCTGGGAAGTTGTGCCCTTGACGCCCTTCTTCTCTTCATTGCGCTTCTTGAGCTCGGCCTTGGTGAGTCTCACCAAACGAGGGATGAGCTTGGATTGCAGAGCAACCAGAACATCCTTGGTCTCAATGGCGTATTCCTTAGTGTATTCTTCAGACGGGAAGAAGTCGATCTCGATGTCGTAGATCTTAGCCTTGGCGTGGCCAATGCCAGAGCCAATGCGTTCCTTGACTTGCACCTTGTCAACAAGCTCAGCAATGCTCAGTTTGCTGATAGCCTTGGCGAATTTCTCCGAGTCGTCCTTGGAAATCTCCTCGTTGAGAAGAAGAGTCATCGTAGGCGTCATAATCTTGGCACTTGCAGTCATGACAATTTCACGTAGACGGGGAATACCCAGTGTGACGTTCTTTGCCGAGTGACCAGCCAAATGGAAGGTGTTGAGGGTCATCTGTGTGGACGGTTCTCCGACGGATTGACCGGCCATAATTCCGACTGCCTCACCGGGGTCAATAACGGACTTCATGTACTTCATGTTCATCAAGGCCTCGAAGGTCTTCTTGGTAACCTTGCCCTCGATGTTCTTCTTCTTGTCCTTAATGAGCTTGTTCTTGTTGACATCCGAGTACTATTTTCAACGACTGTTAGAATTGCAAAAAAAGCATAGGGAAGAGATAGCGAGGCCATACCTTCTTGAGCTCCTGAGCGAAAGCTTCAGATGTACTTCCAAGGTTTCCTCCAGGGGGGAAGTGAGACAACACGGGGTCCACGGCATCAATCTTTCCGGTCTTGCGGACTGCCTTCATGGCATCCTTGTGCCAAGTCGTAACATTGTCCTTCGCCAGTTTGTGGTAGTCATCCGCCTGGACCTGCTTGGAAATGGAGATGTGGTTCTGAGCAAGGAAATCAAAGTCGTTCAAGTGCACCTGTTTGGTGATGTCGAGACCGTCCTCTCCGTACAAGAACTGAACAATAGAGCCATCTGACGCTTCACGAACAGAAGAGTCGTACTCAGCCTTGAGGCCTTCCATACCCTTGATCAAACAACGTTGCAGGTAACCGGATCTAGAGGTCTTGACAGCGGTATCAATCAGACCCTCACGACCAGCCATGGCGTGGAAGTAGTATTCCTGGGGCTTGATTCCGGTCAAGAAACGACCAGAGACGTAACCACCAGCCATAGGGTGAGTTTCGAATGCCTTGAATGACGGAAGAGTCTTTCCACTGATCATGAGTGGTACACGACGACCTTCAAGAACCTGTTGACCGAGATTACAAGAAATCAGGTTGGCGTTAACACCGGATCCCTTGGCTCCAGATATCGTCATAGACTGCATTTGGTTCCAGGGGAAAGGCTTAGCGAGGCCGTACGGGAGACAGGCGCTGGTGATTTCAGATGAGAGCTTGGCAGACCGGGCGTTGGAAACACTATCCAGGCCACTTTGCTTGTCGTCATCACGAAGAACCTCCTCCAGTCGTCGGTTCAACTCGGCAGTCTGGTCACCAGGAGCCTGGTCCAAGGTAACATACTTCAGAGCAACTTCGCGACCCATCTGAGGAGCGGTGGCCAACTTCTCCTTGCGGATACGGTCGCCCTCCTTGGTCAATCGAAGATCATCAATACCACAACTGAAACCGCGCAGGTTCAGGACGCGAGTGAGGAGTCTTCCAAGAATACCGATAAGCTTGCCAGCAGTGCTGTATCCATAAACTTCATGGATGGCATCGATGAGACCACCAGCGGTGGGACCGAGCTGTTTCTTATCAAGGATACCACACAGGTACTCTCCATCCTGGAAGATAACTTCTCCTTCTTCGTTGTTTTCACCCCAGCGTTCACCGGGAGTTGAAGACTTGCTCTTCAAGGTCAAACCTCCTCGGTCAGGGGGCTGGATATTCTTGAGGATTGTCGTAATGATTTGCTTTCCGGTCCAGAGACACTTAGGCTTGCGCATGGCAGGCTCGACCAGTTGGATCCGGTCAGTGACAATATGCGAATGTTCTGGTCTCAAGCAACTGTACAACAGCTGGTGGTAATCCTCCTCGTCATAGAAACTGTCACGGCATGTGACCCACGTTCCCATGGAAATGTGATCTTGAATCAGACCTCTCAGCGGTTTTCCTGATGTAGCAACGAGATACTGGTGGTCGGCATCTGCCAGCATTCTGGCTTCTGCTTGAGCAAGCTCGTTTTGAGGGAAATGCATGTTCATCTCGTCACCATCGAAATCAGCGTTGTAAGTGTTACAATTGGCGTAGTGCATGCGAATAACCCGTTCGTTGGGAAGAACACGAGCCTTGTGACCCATGATGGAGGGTTTATGCAGGGTTGGCTGACGGTTCATCAAGACGTAATCACCAGTGGTGAGATGACGGTAAACCTTCTTGTTACGCGAACCCTTTTGGCGCCAATTTGATGGTGCGAGCAGTTGGTTGGCAAGTGCTGTGCGCTCTTCCAAGTTCTTGAACTTGAGGTTGATGACTTGTCCGTTTTCGTTCTCGATAGAAGAAGCGCCGGGGTATTTGTCAGGGCCGTTGATAACAGCCTCCTTCAACTCCCAGAAGTTGTGGTTTGTCACAGGTTCGGGGAAAGTTAACTTCTTGGCGAAGACAAGGGGCACACCAATCTCATTGGGTTCGATGTTGGGATCGGGTGAAATAACACTACGAGCAGCAAAGTTGACACGCTTGCCCATCATGTTCTTTCGGAACAGACCTTCCTTCTTCTCGAGAATCTGTTTGATACCGTTAGGCTGTGCCAAGGCAGCTGAGCCGGTGACCGAGGTACGATCACGGTCGATCAAACCGTTGACCACATCTTGGAGCTGGACGATAGCTTGAAGAAGATCACTGTAGTTCCGTGCGCGAGACATGGTCTTCTCTTCCTCGTTTTGAATCTCCTTGCTGATTTGGTTGATGGTGTCACAGCCCTTCAAAATCGCATTGAACGAAGTGTTCTGCTGTGCCTCCATGACTGTTCCAGCACCCTGCTGGACTGCGGGGCGGTACTTGTTTGGTGGCACCATAAGACTCTTGATGAAGAACATGTCTGCCGACACAACTGTCACTCCCTTGGGCACAGGGCGGGAGTTGTAGACAAGCTGCAGGATCTCACTTTCCTTTTGGAAGAGAAGGTGAAGTGCTCCATAGACTTCGGAAGAAGACATGAATTCCTGGCCGGTCGATCCCTGTCCCTCCTGCAAGACAGCCACACCACGGCGGATTTCTTCCTCGGCTCCGTGGACTTCAGAAATACCGTTCTTAGACTTGGAGTTCCTTTCTTGCTCGAGAAGGACCATGGTATTCGGTGCCTGGAATCCTCCTTGCAGCATTGCAAGCCTCTGCTTCTCGGGTAATTGCTTTCGGAAGATTTTGTTGTAGCGGTCCTTTTTATAAGCAGGGGACACTCTGCCATAATGTTAGCTGGGAAATCCAAAATTCAAGGTCAGGGAATATTATATAACGTACCCGCTGCAGCTGACACATTTCTTGAATCCGTTGATATCCTTGAAGAAGGCCTTGAGCAACTCTCGTCTGGCTTCTGCGGCAATAGGGTTTTGTCCGCCAGGCATCAATCCCTCCAATTTGCCCTCCTTCTTGGCTTCGCGGATGCGCCGAGTGACATAATCAGTTCTCTTTTGCATATAGTCATCATCGTCGGGATCATCTGAGTCGTCCGAATCGTCTTCCTTGCCCTTAGTGGCCTTTGATTTGGCACCTTTTACGGCTCCCATCGCATCGACAATAGCGACTTCATCAACCAAGCCATATTGCAAAAGGCGCAATTTGCAGGTGTACATGTTGACCTGGTTGCGACCCATCTGCAGGCGAAGACAGTACACACATTGTGCTCGGAGAAGGCGGAAAATGTGATCGAAGAAGGTGACATTATAGAAGGGTACTGGTAGCTCAATGTGTCCAGGATGTCCGGTACAGGTGAAAGAGTTCTGGCGACAAGTTGTGCATCTGTATAAGAAAATCTCTCACGTTAGAGATTGGACAGTATGCTAATCAAGTCAAGACTTACACATGATCTCCCCAAGCGCCCATAGCAGGGTCTTGAAGACCACCAGGAACAGGATTGTTAAATGAATCCAAGGTCGGAGTATTGTGAATTCTTTTCACCGAGAGAGCTTTAATCTCTTCCTCGGAGTAGACATTGAAGTCGACCCCATTAATGGTCGAGGCGACCGGGCGCGCAAAAGTTGCCATTGTAGCCTGCAGCTCCTTGAGCAACAGAAAACGCTGGCGCACGAAATCAAAGTGCTCGGATTCAAATCTCCAAGTGCTTTTAGTTCTGGAGCGAACTTTTTTTTTCCGGAGGAGCAACTTCTTTTCTGCCTGGCTCCACCGCCTTACCCTTTTTGGGTTTCTGCGTGGATTGCTCTGGTCATGCACAACGCCTGGTGCTTGTATATCCTGCACTCCTTCAACCTTTTTGTATTTTCCTATCGCCGGAATACCGAGTGAGGCAGAAGCCATCTATATCATGGCCGACGCATCAGGCAACGCGCTGAAGCGTCCTCACCCTGAGGATCAACACGACAACTCCCAGAAAAGGACCCGCTCCAATCATGGGTCCCCAGTACCAGGTCAAGGAGGTGCTGCCCCGGGCAAGCCAGATATTGCGAAGATAATGGCGGAAGCAAGAGCAAAGGCAGAAGCTGTGCGCGCTCGTCTACAGGCGCATGGTGGCCTAACAGCGACACCAACACCGCCAGCACCTCCAGCACCACCCCCACCGGCTTCTGCAAGTCCTCCTCCCCCAGCACCGGCTCCCGCGATGTCGAAACTCGAACAAATGAAAGCTCGGGTTGCTGCTGCTACTAAACGAGCCAGCACACCCTCTCAACCACGACCCAATCCACCCACACCATCCTACCAACCACCAGCGCATGATGACGAGGGCATTTCCAAGGCTCGCGGTGGTCTGGACGTTGGCCTTCATCCCGCGCTTCTCTCTGATGCTGCACCGGAATATCGTGGGGCAAATGGGCGACCGACTAAGCCAAAACGTGCTGGTGGGCCCCAGCTTGATCTGTCTGGTCCATCAGTCGAAGAAATCAAGAATAACCCCTACTTCGACCCGGCTATCAACCCCAAAGCAACTATTGCGAAGCCCCGACAAACCCGAGAGCTACACTTCAATCAAAAGGGCAAATATATCCAACAGGCAGCGGCTCTACGCAGACAGGCACAGCTAGAAGCTATGAAGAAAAGAATCGCGGAGAAATCGCGACAAGCCGGTCTTGACGAGGATATGGACGTGGAGAAGGCATTCCTTGTTCCTGAGCCGCCCGCTGTAGAGTGGTGGGATGCACAATTAGTTGACGGCAGTGACTATGACGCAATTGATAACCAGGAAAACATCAAATTTGATATCATCACCAGCTATATCCAGCATCCTATCGAGCTTGAACCTCCGCAAGAAAAGCACATGCCTGCACAAAAACCCATGTTCCTTACCCCGAAGGAACAAGCCAAGATTCGCCGACAGCGACGCATGGAAGATCTTAAGGAACAGCAAGCCAAGATCAGACTGGGACTCGAGGAAGCACCGCCTCCAAAGGTCAAGAAGTCCAATCTCATGCGGGTTCTAGGAGAACAAGCTGTGAAAGATCCCACGGCTGTGGAAGCTCGTGTGACCAGGGAGATCGCAGATCGGAAAGAGGCGCACGAGATTGCGAACGAAGAGCGCAAACTTACCAAGGAGCAACGGCGCGAGAAATTGGAAGCTCAGAAGGAGAAGGACGCCTCTTTGGGTATCTTCCAATCTGTGTATCGAATTGACAGTCTGGCGAGCGGTCGAAACCGCTTCAAGATCGGCAAAAACGCAGAGCAAAATAATCTGACGGGCATGTGTGTCATGCATCCCCGATTCAACCTGGTGATTGTCGAGGGCGGCAAACACTCCATCAACAATTACCGAAAGTTGATGTTGAACCGCATCGATTGGACCGAAAACCCTGGATCCGATCGAGTACCTGCAGACAGCCCTGAAGCCAAGGTTTCCTGGTTATCCACTGAGGATGATAAGGGAGAGCCCCGGGATTTTACCGCGAACACATGTACTCTTCTCTGGGAAGGTCAAACTAAAGGCCGGGCCTTCAGGAAATGGTTTGGTGCTCGTATCTGTGAAACAGACTCTGCTGCCAAATCAGCCCTGTCCCGAGCCAAGATGGAGAACTTCTGGACACTGGCGAAGAGTGCCAAACCAGCTGAATATTAATTTTTCCTACGGCTGATAATCAAGGTCTAGGTCTATTGTACTTTTACAGATAGCGAACTTGCTTCATAGCCATTATCATTCATACGCATGATGATTCAGACCATTGCTGTTTACCACCCCGTAAGACATTGTAAATTGTTCAAAATAGACACTCAATTAGAGCTATGGAAAACTTTTAATCAAACAAAATTCCCTACCCACATAAACCCCGCTCCGTATGCAAAGCAAATATTCTGATGCTAGGATATCACAGAAGAACATGTATGGAAAACAAATTTATCAGGAAGGAGGAGGGCCCTGGTTCCCGCCGCTCAGGTTTCGCAGTAGATCCAGCTGGGCTTTAACTTGGTCGAAGTTCATAGCCGGGTTTTGGGCCTGAGGAGGCTGTTGCTGCTGGTGCTGAGGCTGAGGCTGTTGGGGTTGGGGTTGTTGGTAATGCTGCTGAGACTGTTGGTAATGCTGCTGGTGTTGCAGAAGCTGCATGAATTGTTGCTGTTGTTGCAACATAGCCAGAGATTGAGGGTTGAATTGAGGAGCACCTTGTTGGAGGTTCTGGAAGTTATTGGGTTGCGGTTGTTGGAAGGCTGGGTATGGAGAGAACTGGAAAGGCATCTGTGGCTGCGCTCCACCTTGGCCAAACTGGGGCTGTTGCTGTTGCGCATGCTGCGGGTTCTGGGCTTGCTGCTGTGCGTATTGCGCATACGCAGCGAAGGGTTGGGGCATCCCATATGGCTGCTGTGGTTGCTGGTACATTGGCTGGCCGTAGGGAGCAGCGGGCTGGGCTTGAGGCTGAGGCTGGGACTCGTGGGATGGGCCGCTGGCTTGCTGGGGGCGACGGTCCTGGTCCCACTCCCTTCCTCCACGTCCACCTCTGCCTCGTCCTCCGCGTCCACGGTCACCCCGGCCACGACCTCTTCCGCCACGGAACCCGCCACGCTCGTTGCCTTCGACTGGTGGCTCACGGGTATTCATCATCTCGTGGAGATTGGTAGGGCGTGCAAGAGGGGTGTAGCCCTCCTCGCCTCCAGCATCGTCGTAGTTGAGCTCGGTCTGGTTCAATTTTGAAGGTCCTGGGGCTGGCTTCTTGCCCTTAGGGCCTTCTCTGGCTTCCTTTCGCTCTTGTCGCTTCTGCTTCAGCTTCCGCTTGTATTCAGCCTCTGCTTCATCGTCGGAGAATTCCATCTCTTCGGCAGCAACTTCCTCGTCATGGAAGTTGGAAGCGTCACTTCCCTTCATGCCCTTGAGCGGCTGGGTGAACACAAAGGTGGAGTGTGCTTCAACATAGAAGATATCCTTGCCCTTGACTAAGCCCTTTTCCTGAACTTCGGAGGCTGTGGCGTATGTGACTGTATATAGAGGATTTTCAACTCTGCCCAGGGTCTCTGCTACTACGCCAATGACCTGGCGATCATCAGAGCAAAGCAAGGAACCCGACTCAAGTACCTGATATTCTCCAGAGGTGTTAGCCTCGATAAGAACATTGTTATCGATAGCGGCATGAATTTTTCCGAGGAACACAATCTTCATCTCGGGGGTGATCGTAACTTCAGGGATAGGCAGGACCTCGTATTCAATCTCGTTGGTGGTCCGCAGTTGTCCGCCGGTTTTCCCCTTGCCGTCTCCCTCGTCATCGGAGCCACCTTCCGCCCGCATGAGAATCTGTGCTTGCTCCTCGGCGCTGAGGATGGGATAGTCTTCATCGTCACTATCATCGGAGTCCGAGGAATCAGAGCTCTCTGAAGATGACTCGTATGGGGAAGAATCAACCTCCCACTCAGGGTGCTCATCTTCGGCATCACCAGCCTGACCAGTGGCTTCGATCATATTATCTTGGCGGTTATCTTGCTGGATATCCATAGCTTCGCTGAGGGGAGCAGTGGGTTCATTTTTTATTTGGTTCGCCTCTGTCTCGTCCTTCACAACTGCGTCGGTGGACTCGGGCTGGGAGTTGTGTGGGATTTCATCTTGCTTGAGCTCTGTCTCAGCTTCTTGCTGGTTCACTAGTTGATCTTCCTCTTTCTTGATTGTTTCTTCGATCGAAGGCGAACCAGTTTCTTGTTCGGAGGGGTGGTGGATAAGGTTCAATCCGGGGATCACATGGCTTGGCTTCGAGGAAGTAGAGGGTTCAGCTGCGCTGTTTCCAGAATTTAGGCTGGCTATACCTATGTCTGGTGTACCTGCAGCCAAGGGAGTGTTGTAGAAATCGCTGCCGTTGTCTGGGGTCCCTGCGATAGGTGTCTCGATAAGACAGGGTTTTTTCGGGGCAGGGCCTTCGCCGGCACCTGTTCCATTTGAAGGGTTGTGATGCCCGTCCATAGTGAATCTTCAACTCAAATATTAATTGAATAAAAAGCAATTTAACTCAGAAGATCAAAAGTCGATGGGAAACTTTTTTTATTTTGCCAGACTCCACATAGGCGGTCAATAAGGTCTTATCGGTTATCGCAGCTATGTTCATGGATCCATTTGATGCTTCTCAACATAACTCCAACTTGCAAGATGGCAGGGAACGACAATTCCTCAGGGGACGCCCATAAGCCTCGTACAAAGAAGCAGTGTGTCTATGAATATGTGCAGGATTAAGCATGACGCTAACCTATCTAGACCCCCACCAGCTCCCTTTTACATTCCCCTCAACATCACCCTCTACCTATGCCTAGTTACCAATACTCTGGCCGCAATATTCTCTCCAATTCAAGATTGTGATGAGGTATTCAATTTCTGGGAACCTACACATTATCTGCAGCATGGATATGGTCTTCAAACCTGGGAATATTCACCGATTTATTCTATCCGCAGCTGGCTCTACGTGTCGCTCCATGCTGCTGTAGGCAAGGTCGGGTCTTTGGTGGTGCACAGCAAAACAGCCGAATTTTACACAATTCGCCTATCTCTTGCATTTATGTGCGCCGCCTGCCAGACTCGACTATACTCTGCGATATGTCGTACACTCAGCCCCCGCATCGGTCTCTTGTTTGTGATTATTGTCACATTTAGCCCTGGCATGTTTCATGCTTCGACTGCCTTTTTACCCTCTACATTCACCATGTATATGTCTATGCTTGGTCTGGCTTCGTTCCTGGATTGGAAAAATGGCCGGAAGACAGCGCAGGGCATCATGTGGTTTGGGCTGGGAACGATTGTTGGGTGGCCATTTGCCGGTGCCCTCATTGTCCCTCTTTTAGCTGAGGAGGCTATCGTTGGCTTTATTTCCGGATCTGTTGGCTCACTTTTGTACAATGTCTTTGATGGCATCATTCGTTGTTTGTCGATTCTGGTAAGTGACATTTGACTTGGTTTCAACATCTTTACTAAGATGCCTCGCAGGCTCTTGAAGTTGCGGTTGACTATGTTTTCTTCCGAAAGCTCGTTCTTGTCCCTTGGAACATTGTTGCATACAACGTCTTGGGGGGAGAAGGTAAGGGACCGGATATTTTTGGTACTGAGCCGTGGACTTTCTATATTCGAAACCTCTTGCTCAACTTCAATGTCTGGTTTGTCTTTGCCATGCTATCCGCGCCCCTCCTACTTTTCCAGGTTGTCTTTCGGTCGCACACCACCTCCTTGCAAACCTCATTGCGGTCCATGACCCTGGTCGCTCCTTTCTACATGTGGTTCGGGATTTTCTCGGTCCAGCCACACAAGGAAGAGCGGTTTATGTACCCAGCATACCCCTTTCTGGCACTTAGCGCGGCTTTGAGCTTCCATATTATTTTGACCTACCTTGGCTCTACTAACCAAAAGGAGCTGATCGGCCGCGTGCCAACCAAACTAAAGATTGCTGTAGCCCTGTCAGTTGTTCTAGTTGGCCTGAATGCCGGCATGCTGCGCACTCTAGGGATGGTTACGGCGTACAACGCTCCATTGAAGGTGTTTGAGCCCCTACAGCGTGTGGATATCGCGCATGCAGGAGACTCGGTGTGCTTTGGCAAGGAGTGGTATCGCTTCCCATCATCGTATTTCCTTCCCAACGACATGCGCGCCAAGTTCATCCGAAGCGAATTCCGAGGACTACTTCCAGGCGAGTTCCCAGATTCGCCGACTTATCTTGGGCGTCTGGATGGGGCCTCACAGATTCCATCCGGCATGAATGACCTTAACATCGAGGACCCTAGCAAATACGTAAGTGTTTCAACGGGGCGCTAGAATGATTACTCCTGTTTCTATACTAACTTTACAACAGGTTGATATCTCTCAATGTTCTTTCCTGGTTGACTCTTACTTCCCTGGTCACGACGCAACCGAACTAGAACCCCATTATTTCCTGGACAAGTCGCAGTGGGAGACACTTTCCTGCGCAAACTTCCTCGATGCGTCTCAAACAGGTCTACTGGGTCGATTGATCTGGATTCCTAATCTCCCTGTCATTCCAGCCCGCTTCCGACGCAAATGGGGCGAATACTGTCTTCTCCAACGAACAGTCGCAGGCCATGTATAGATCCAGGATACACCTAGAAATCCTGCTGGGTAAAACCTCTAGAAGAATTATGTAAAATATCAACACGGAAATGTTCGCATCTAATTGCAAGCAAATAAGTAACACAGAAGGTTATCAAGTACAAGTGTAGCGTCACCTTTCCCAATTGGGACAAAATATCCCTATCACCCTTTAGGCTTTCTCCGCAGATAAACCCTCCCTCCACTTCCCTGGAGGCCAACAACAGGCAAACAATGGAGAAACGCATGCAGTCCCGGATTTGACAGCTCGAAAAAGACGCCGTCCCCCCCTCTTCCCCAGACAAGATAATCTCTATTCCCAACCACAGTTCACATGTTGACCAACGGCGGCCTATCTCGTATCGGATTAACACGGCATCTCGCATTAGAGCACCATCTAGGCAGTTAATATCTTACTCCGCACTCCAAAATTGATAAGGGCGATCCGCTTTAGGTTCACTATATACTAAAACGACTTTCTATTCTCGATGGATCCTCAAACTACGCACTACCTAGAAGTGTCCCACTATGGTTATGTCGGTGCCTGAGTCCCTTTGGGGAACTATCTTATCGATCCCAACGAAAAAAGTCGTGGATGTCTCTCTCATTCTCAGTGTCTGTGTATGGCTTGTTATCCTAGTCTCGCGGAAGTGGGCTTCGAGCACAGCCAAAGCCTCAAGTAGCGATCTAGAGAAACCCGCTGCAGGTGTGAGAGGAAAGGTCACCAGGCCACTGGGTGGTAAGTATATTCGGATGTTAGTCCATGCAATAACGAAAAAGACTCGCTAACCCTTGCTGTATAGAATGGACACCATCAGACTTCAAACGGCCAACAGCAGCCCCATACTCAGGATGGGATGTCCATTCGACAAAGCCAATTCCCTACCGGCCATTTAGATACGGCCCGTAAGTTGAACAAATCCATTGGAGATATTGCTGGCCGTCTTCTAACCCTTTCTAACTCTAACAGAAAATACTACATCACGCTGGGTCTAAGAAGCATGAAATGGGACGAATGGATCGGTGAGTCGATCTTCAAGTCAAATCCCAGCAGCCTATTGATCTCTTATACTCCAAACACAGAGCTCGACAACCACTATCTAAAATACCACGCCGATAAAGCACGCCGCATCGAAGAGCGCGGTAGCAAATGCTGTCATACAGCGCCAGAGGCAATGGACGCTGCAATCGAACTACTCGAAGAACTGTAAGAGCACTCAAAATATACACACCACATATCCAAGAGCACCCCTCCTCCTAACATCCCCTCCCACCAGATGCGCCTACCTCCCCGAAAGATACCCAAGCATGTTCACCAAAACCACAACGGGAATAACCAACAAAGTAACCAACGAAACCTTCAACATAACCCAGCGCCCACTCCCCGAAGACCCAATGGCAACAGCTGCGCGACTAGTTCAAGACGACCTAGCGCTAATGATCGAGCGCCCAGACGGCGAATACTACCTACTCGCAGGCTCGATCCTATTAGCCGGGTTCTGGCGACTGAGCGACAAATTCGGGATGCGATTGTCTGAAATCCACACATCAGGCGATGTACCACAGTTCAAGAGTAAGCTGGAGAAAGGGATGATGAATTTCTTCCGACGATTACGGCCCGAAGAGCCTGTTCTTCGGAATAATTATTTCATCCAGGTGGATGATAACCTGGCGTGGTCGGAGAGTATTGGGCCTGAGGATGCGGAGACTGTGTCGTGGAATACGGCGGAGAAGAATCGGGCTATTGAGAATCACTTCTTTCGCTCGGAGAGGCAGTCGTTGAGGAGATTGCCCAGATCTGGGGCGGTGGTTTTTACAATTCGGACTTATTTTGAGCCTGTTACTGCCATTGTTGAGGAGCCTTATGTTCCTGGGAGGTTGGCGGATGCGGTTAGGAGTTGGGGGGATGATGTTAGTCGGTACAAGGGGAAAGAGAAGTATCAGGATGTTTTGTTGGAATTTTTGGATGAGAAGCATCGAGCGCAGGTTGAGGGGGGTTGGAGGTTGAGAAGGAGGATGAGGTTAGGAGGTATCCTCTTTGAGGGCAATGTAGTTAGGGCGTTTTATGAATGATTTCTTTCATGTATTCGATTATTTGGAGATTTTTCTTTCCGATGTTGGAACTATTAGATGCAAATATTGCAATGTCTGGTCGCCAGTATATCAGCACTGGATTAAAATGACCTCGACAGGTGCAAGATGGATGTAGTGAACATGCTCAATGGTAACCAACTCCATATCTATGCACTCTCGCTGAACGCGTTAAATATAACTCAGACTTAAGACCAATCATATATCCGCAATGGGCCCAGCTCTCCGACCTCCACCTCGTCTCGCATAAGCCATCTCACGCTCCTCCCGCCAAGAGCATTCGTCGCGGAACTCGCAGATCCGGCATTTCCACGCGTCCATGATCTCCACGCCGCGGGGATCTCGCTCGCCGCGCCACCAGGTCATCTGGTCGTTGAGGTGGGAGGTGAGGGATGTCGGATCGAAGAGGAAAGATCGAGTTCCGATGAGCTGTCTTTTTATGTCTTCGTTGGCGGCAGATGAAAGGTACCGAGCTGTGAGAACCGGCGAAAGGAGGGTTGAGTAAGGTTCCAAGAGCTCTGGCTGGGAAACTGATGGGATAGATGGTGCGACGGATGGTGTGTCAGGAGAGTTTTCAGGGAGGAATGTGAGGCGGAGTTGTTGTATCATAAGACCCCAAAGACGGGAGAGGTTGTTGTGTGTCAGTAGGATTCTGGTTGAGTCCTGGCTATCAATAGAAGGGCCCTCATTATGTTCAGATTCTTGTGAAGAGAGAGCGTCGAAGTACTGGTCGTTCAGGCCGCCAACCTCCGAGACGAAGGCGTTCGTGAACGGCTTCTCTGCGTCAAAGTCATACCGAGCGGCAAGGAGGTCAATAGTGACATCGTCGCTCGTGATCATCCGGTTGAGCATATGGTAGTAGAGTTGCAGCTGGAGAAGAGTAGGCCGGAACCCCGTGCTTTTGACGTTCGGTAGTGATCGGTTACCCTTAGTCTTCACGTCTGTTAAATATATCCGGCGTAGGTCATAGACCGCCGCAGGCAGTTCCTGCTCAACGTGCCCCGTTTGCTCAGCCTCAGTTTGACCAAAGTCCGAAAGCTTCATCCCGCCTTGCGAAGAAGAAAGCAAAAAGTCTGACAAGGACATCTGATACTCCGGAAGCGCAGCGCGCGACGCTACAATATCCGCATAGTACCCAGCAGCAGTAGCCTCAAGCTCCGGGTCGGGACACTCATAGGACAACTGATCAATGATGCCATTGACAAATTCCCCATCGATAACGCCCCAAACCTCCATCTCACGCGTAACGCCATAATCGCGCAGCATACGCAGGCCCTGAATGACATTCCATATCCTGAGACCCCACGCATCCTCTTTAGTCGTGATTTCCACAGGGACGGTAGTGTAGATCTCATCCTCGAGACTCTTGTGCATGGAACTTCCCTTCTTCATCGCAGCAGTCCTCTTCTTCTGCCCCCCATGTTTTGTCAACGTGAACCAGTACTGCAGCTCGCACCAAGCTGGCGAAACGAGATCCGTCACTGAGAATGCTTTGTTGGGTGCTTGCCGGAACCGTTCGACGGGGGATCGAGTATCGAGCGCTGCGGCTTCGGGATCCTGTTGTGTCCATTCGAGAGCGCGCGCTGCATTGCGCTCGCGTTCTTTTACTCGGCCCTCGGTTGAATTAGAGTTCTCGACTAAACGCTTGGGAGAAGATGTCGTCAGCTTAATTCGGGTTGGATGTAATAGGACCAACCCACTAGGAAAATGTGGACGATGAACGGCAAAGGGTAAAGGGAAAGATGAAAAAGCATACCAAACGGGCTGTACCTGTTGCTGTTGCCAGCGCGCGGACTTGACTTCCCCGCTGAACTCGCACCCGCACCCCATCTAACGGCCTGGCCTGGTCGAGGCTGCGACTGCCGCCATGGCGAGCGAGGCCCTTCCCGACCCAGCACCTTAGGCGACCGAACGCGAGCTGGCTCAATGCCATCCTCGATATCTGCAACGAGTGCTGCTAGAGCTTCAGGCTGCAAGGTCTCGAGATCAACGAGGTCTGGGGATTTTGGCGACGTGATGTGTTCGATGGGCGTTGGGGTCGAGATCCAAATTGGTGTCGAGATGAAAGTGGCGTCGGGGTCGGTCGCGTGTTCCGCGACGGCTTTGTTCAACAAATCGTTTAGTAGATCCTCTTCATCTGGAGTGAAGTCTGATCCGTAGTCAGATTCCTCATTTCTCTCTGGGCAGGACATGCCTGCGACTGGAGGGGATCATGTTGTGTAGATCGAGTTGATGTTCGGGTGCGTCATTGCCATGTGAGTTGCTTTAAGAATCCCGTTGTTCTTACTGGCTGGCCATCACATACTTGGTAATTATACAAACACAGAGGATATATATAAAATATACTACATAGAGAACAAGTTAACGAAAGAGACTGAAGTCTATTGATCTAAGTAATTGCTCTTGGTATCCCATGCATCGCTCCAAAAAAAAAACAAAAAAAACATCCCAATACCAGTATTCGGCAGGGATCTATAAATATATATACATCCAATCAGCCTCAACACATTCTAAATCTACTTCTCGTGCATTCATGCAGTCCCAGCAGAGATCATAGCCCCCCCCAGAAACGGCATGCAACACGCCAGCACCCATCTCCTCTGCTGCAGCAAGTGCCTCAGCAGCCGCAACCTCCTTCGCAGCCTTTTGGTTCAACCAACTCAGATAAGTCTGCCAGCCAACCGCAATGCACCCGGAGAAGACGTTCCGGAACTGCGGCGGCACGTACATAAAGCTGAACGCAGTAACAGCCGGCCAGAGCTTAACACTGTTCTGGATACTAACAGGGAGAGCCTTCTTCAATCGCTCCCAGGTCTCCTCAAGCGTCGCACCAGCGAGAAGAGAGTGCACGCTGAAGAAGTACGTGTTGAAGACAGGTGTGAAGCATGTCTGCTGCACAACAACCTTCGTCAGGATCGAGAGGAACCTGCTCGGGTAGTTGAAATAGTTTCCGAGGAACATGAACCTAATAGAGAGCGGTGTCAGTTAACAAGTACATACACATACAGATATCTGTCACATGGTATCAATCTGATAGAAATTATTGGTCGCATATCGCATAACCAAATCCCTTATCACAGAACATACCATTTATAAGAAGGAATACTCGACCCAGCGCCAACACACAAATGCCGCAGAGTCCTAAGCGGATCATACCCAGCGCTGACAGTCGCTCCATCCCCCTGCACAGCCCCATCCCCATCTTTGGCGTCCGATTTCGCAGGCGCAGGAACCTCAGAAGGAAACAGCATCTGCGCGCTCAGATCACCACATAGGTAAATAACAATCGAGCTCCAGAACTGCGTTGCATACGGCTTGCGATCCTGTACGCGCGCATACCATCTTCCAAACTTCCCGACCGGACCGGCCTTTATCACCTCGCGGAATCCGCGACGAACGGGTGCAGTCGTTGCCCCGGCTGCGGCTGCGGCTGTAGCGGCGGGAGTTGTGTCTGGGAGCTTAGGTGGAGTTGAGGCGTTTGAATGGTGCGAGTGTGGTTGGTTTGCAGATGTGGTATTTCTTTCGGCGGGCGTCTTCCCCGCGGAGGAGTCTGAGTTGTATCGGCGTTGTGGGCGTGGTCGGCGCAATATCTGGGGTTGGGATCTGGGGGTTATCGGTCGGCGGAAGGTGGAGGTTGAAGGGGAGGTTGGGGCCCTGGATAAGAGGCCATTTCGGAGGAGGGTCATGTCCAAGATGACATCTAATTATGTACAAAAGAATGACTTGAAAGTGGATGTGGAAAGATTGCCAGAATTGGAAAACAATACGCTTGGAAATCCAAAAATCCAACCTCGGGGATTGTGGCGATAAGACCCGAAAAGCGGGTTAAACTCCGACTTTTCAGATCAGTCCCGGATGCAGGTTCCGATTATTGCTTTCATTATGTAGTGATTTACTTTATTATTTATCGAAGAAACTTATTGGAAAAGAAGTGCCAAAAATAAAATTATATTTGTGAGAAAACCCAAACTCCGGCTCTATGTAATGCATCCCATAAAAACATTAGTTGAATGAGGTTGCCCTCAGTATGATATGAACGGGTATCAAAGTAAAAACAAAGACACATCATGCAGCGTACTTTTTTTTGGTGACATGAAAAAGGGGACAATAGAAACTATGATTAGTGACACAGACATGTATAGGTATGACAAGTCCGGACAAAATATGGTAGGATGAGAGGAATATAAACGAGCTGCTCAGCAACCGTCTATTGCTTGAAGGAGTCACGGGTGTGGACACGGTCGATATCATACGGGTTTCCCTCATAGGTAACCGAGCGAGTCAGCGAGGCACCAGTGCGATTGGAAGCAACAGATTGCGCACGGCTGCGAATTCGCTCCGTGGGGAGTGCGTCAACACCGTCGTGAGACTCGCTAGAGAGTGAGCCTTCGGGGGCAGGAGCCTCTGTGCGATCGTACTCCACTTTTTCCTCTGCCGCCGGCGGGGCAAAAACCTGCTCCTGGAGCTTGCGCATGAATGCCTCAGACTGAGCGGCGAACTTGCAGCGGGTGCGGATCGCGGGTCCGTACTTGTAGAACAGGAATGGGAAGGGCACGCAGGCGAGTGCCAGGAAGGCTGGGATCGAGGATGCCCAGTGAATACCCAGGTTCTTATACATGTAGGTGGTGAAGAGGGGGAACGCGGCACCGAATAGGGAACGGATGACGGAGTTTGCAGCAAGTACAGAGGCGGCGAAGATGGTGTAGGAGTCAATGAGGTAGTTCATGATGCTGAGGAAGACGAGGACCATTCCGAAGCCGAAGGGGACGCCGGCTGCGATGCTGACCATGAAGTGGATTGAGGGGTAGTTGGTCCATGCGAACCAGAATAGGCCGATTGGGATTGCGACGGATGCGATGAGGCAAGGGGGGAGACGTGCCTCCGGGGGTGCGAATCCATTATGTTTATCGGACGTCCCGATGTAGCGCTTGTTATCCCAGAGGGAGTAGATGACGGCAATCAACATGCCGATCATGATACCGAGGAAGGCGAGGCCACCCACACCCTGATTCCAGCCGCGGGACTGCTGGTAGACAATGGGGAAGGCGGCGAACATCATATACAAGGTACCGTAAACAATAGCCATGTAGAGTGACAGCAAGAACACAATAGGCTCCTGGAACAAAAGAACCCAAGGACGGGACAGTGACACTTTGAAGGAGTCTTTAAGAGATACCTTGCCTTGATCGATCTCAAGCTTACTCCGGTAAATCTTTCCCGACAGCTTTGAGAGTCTCTCCGCACGGCGGCGGAGAAGCACGGGGGCATAGGTTTCGGGGATCGTCAGAGAACCGATAATCCAAACTGTACCAGAAAAGGCGGCAAGGAAACCCATAACCCATCGCCAGCCGCCGTCACTCATACCAATGAATCCACCAGCAATGGGGCCGATGATAGGACCAAGGAAAGGTGCGGCGGCGAACAAACTCATAGCTACACCTCGCTGCTTAGCGGGGAACATATCGGCAATGACACCACCAGCGTTAGTCAACGGCGAGGATCCAAAGGAACCGGCGAAGAACCGACAAATGATGATGGACCAGGAATTTTGAGAACCTGCGACGCCAGCATTGAAAGCTGTAAGAGCGGCATAGGTAGTAATGAAGAGGACTTGGCGGCCAAACAGCTCACTCAGTGGAGCCCAAAGCAATGGTCCAATCTATATCAAAGCAAATAACGTTAGTATGCATGCAAAACATTTTACACAAGCTCAAGAGCCAATGTCTAGAGAGTCGAGGTCTTACCGCGAATCCGAGAACGAAAAGCGAAACACCAAGAGTGGCAAGTTCTTGCCCGATGTGAAACTGCATCATGATCTCTTTAATACCACCGGTATAGGCAGATGATACCAGGGAAACGGCCAATGTTGCGACGGCCACCAGCATGGTAAAAGTCCATTTCTTCGTCTCGCTGAAGTTCATGGGGTTACGAGGGTCGTTTGGAATCCATGTTACTTCAAATGGGTCCTCATCTGTTCCTGAACCGGGGTATGGGTGATCAATGATCTCTTGTGTGACGACACCCTGGTCGAAGACCAAACGCCAGTATGGAATTTTTGTTGGGGCAGAGGACTCGATCTTATCCGAGACCTGAGGTTCCGAGTCAGCTGCCATGGTGGGCAGGTAGTGAATTGAGATTGCGATATGTAGTTGATAGGTTGATAGTATCCGAGGTAGTCGTATATGCCAATTAGGACGAAGGATGGGTGGGGATCTCGGAGGGTTTGCGGGGAGAAGGGATGCCGAGGAATATTAGTGGAATGAGACTTGGAGACCTCGGGATGGAGCTGCCTCTATATATAAAGGGGGTTACGGGGTTATGAATGGGATCTATGCAGATAAAGTACGCATAAGTGGATTCCGTTGCTTGGGTGGGATAGGTGGGCCCCGAACCCGGACAAGATTTTTTTGACGGATGTTGGGTTCTGGACCCTTTCCTTGATTATGTTGTTTTTGGAGCATCTATTTTATAATTTCATACTAACTTCATACCTATATTTGGTGTACTTCCAAGGTGAATTAAATGGTTATACGTCGTACAGAGGTAAAGATGCAGATGCAGCCTTGAAGGTAACCGAAGCCCATGAATGTTAGGGCCTATCTGTTTGCAGCCACGTTTTTGCGCCACGTGATTTATGAATGTTTTATGTTGAGCTACTCGGGTATGCGGCATCGATCTGATTGGTTCACTTGGCTACCCAAGGTTTTCTGACATTTGAAATTTCCCAGACTCTCAAGGTCCTATCGCTTCATTTCTAGCGTATTCTACTTCGTAAAGGAGGCTGACTATCTTACTAATATAATATTAACTAACTAGATAACTATACATAATCCTCCATGAATACCTAGGCAACATAATGTATAAAATCTCTCATAAAGTAAATGTGCACAAGAGGCCTGGCACAAACTTCGGACCCGCCCACAGTCGGACGTTCCACGAATCGGACTCGGTACCTTAACCGAAGCTTCACCCACCCGACACTGACAACAGATCTAAAGTTCTCTGGATCGGTCATCTAAGGGTAATCTCCGGTGCACGTACATAAAATGGTGTTTGTAATCCTTATTCCCGACTAAACTCCATGTATTCGGTACTTCGTATGACAGCGAGAATAACATTATGATTATCAATCATTATGGTCAGGGGCATGTATAAAATTGCCAGTCCTCTCTAATTTAGCCCTCCATTGAGTGCCCGAGTCGGCAATCGGTATATGAGTTCCGATGTTAACCTCGTAATCTGCTTATTATTTGCCTCGGTAATCTCTTTGAAATTAATTCCAAGCTAGGCATCAGCGCCATGGTTTGCTCCAGATATCCATGGATACAATCGAATCCGAGGTCAGTCCACCAACGCTGCCTTGAAATGGATATATTTAGATCCGTATCATTGAAGGATGTCCGTTGTAGTGATCGTGTTTACATAGATCAGGCCACAAGCACCCCATATCAAAGGACACTCGTGGGCTGATACCACCCATCATATGAGGCAGGCACAAAAAAGCAATGAATATTTTATCTCCAGAGCTGGTTCTACTTCCAGCTAGGAGTCGGCTATTTACATGGATCCATGAATGTGCTTTTTGGAAAATAAAAATAAAAAAGGGGATTAGTCTATAAACGGCTAGAGCTCCGTTGTCCGGTCAAGGTTCGGCGGTGCCATGCGAAAAACCATACACGGGTGGCTTGCAGAAAAAATGAGAGCAAGGAGAACCAGGGAAAGCCAAGCCACCAATTCTACCGCTAGAATTTTCCATCATATCTTGGCATCTTCTTTTTGTTCGCCTCAGGCCAGCAGTCGGATGGGGACCCACTGTAGATACACATAGGTACATTTGCCACCAGACAGTATAGCCTTGATCTCGGTGCTCAAGATAGCTATACGTGTCAATTTGTACCAGTCAAATACCCTCAGAGTCGGCTACTTAGTCTCCGAGTCTTGAAAGTTTTTCAATTTTGTTGACAACAAGATCAAAGAAACAAAACACGCGTTCAAGTCACTTTGTCTCCACTTAAAATCAGAATGACAGGTGGGCTAAGCATCTAGAAGGCCATCCAGCGTCTGGTTCAGCCCTGCGAGCAGAGGATCATCGATATTTTTAACATGGGTAGCACAAATAGATCACCTGTCCAGCAATCCATGTAAGCAGTATCAGACTGTAAGATTAGCATTGCAGTCTTAGGAATGGGCAGGCTCTAGTTGCCTCTCGTTGTATATTGTACTGAGTTTGATACCAGAATTGCAAATGTATTCGTCTTATCTACTCTCTTCTTCTCCTAGGTTCGACTTGGTCATTTGATATTTCCTCTATAGATAATTTTGATTTATTCGGAAATGTTCCCCATGATCTGGAAAGTAATGAGTCATTCTGATATTCTACAGTGCAGAAAGTACAGAACTATCTACATACTACCCTACTTGTTAGGGCCCGTATGATATGTTGAGGTCATTATGACTAAACCCTGTTCAAGTCGCGATTTTCCTTTCAGTGTGGGTGCTTCTGTGGCGGTCGGATTCGATGCTGGGTCTCGTCAGGGCTCAGGGCGTAGGTATAACGGGTGTGAAGTAGTCGGAACTCCAATTCAAGTTGCGTGCTGTTTTAATTACTTGATTGTTCAATGTTCAATTTTCTTGATTGTTATGGTGTTATATTATTGTATTGTTGTATCGTAGGATATTATTGGATACTTCCAAGCCGTAGTTAATTATTGGATCAGGGCTAAGTCACGGTGAAGTCATAGTCAAGTCCAAGCGCTTTGGACGGCACCCAAGTATGAAGTCCCAGTACAAGGGTGGTGGCCCACGTTCTTTTGACTATTTCTCTGAACGGGTCAAAAACTATTGCAATCTCGGAGACCATTGTCTGTTGATTATCATCTAACTGTCAAAAGTCCTGTACTTATGATGTTGCCTCCTTGTTATACGATGAGAAACCTTCCGAGAATATTCGGGGTGGAATCGAATGCCTTGATTCCATGTTGACTTGAAAAGAATAATGTCCAGGCATGAGCTAGTATGTTGTTGCAGAGTTTCCCATCTGATTTTGGATGATAGTGTTGTTGGACGTAGGTACTAACCCTTAAGACATCACCGGTTTGGATGGGGTGGGGAAGGGCAATATTGCGACCGAGAGGTTTCCCCCAACCCGATACCATAATGCCAAGGGGGAGGGAATACATTATGATAGAAACACGACGAAGGGCGCGTCGGTCGCAAAGGCATGCCGGTTACTGGCTACAGGTTACATGAAGAAGAAAAGATGTGAATCATAGAAGACAGCATTAAAGCGTCTTGTCATGAGATGATGCTCGCTAAGGCATCATGTTAAGGGAGCCCCCATAATGTACATGCCCATGACTGATCCATCAATCGATGGCGAGCAGTAGCATCGATAAAAAAGCAAAATTGCGAAGCAACCCGGTGCCGAAACCCATTGATATTTGAAAGCAAACCCATCATGTATCGCCAGTAGTCATGATAAAAGATAAAAAACAAACCCCATGATCGCCTGTCAGAAAACCAGCTCGTTGAAAAGAAAAATTACGAGCGCTCGCCACGGAGACGGCGGGCCAACTGGATGTCCTTGGACTGGATGGTGACACGCTTGGCGTGGATGGCGCACAGGTTGGTGTCCTCGAAGAGAGAGACGAGGTAAGCCTCAACGGACTCCTGGAGAGCACCGATGGCAGAGGACTGGAAGCGGAGATCGGACTTGAAGTCCTGGGCGATCTCGCGGACCAGACGCTGGAAGGGGAGCTTGCGGATCAGAAGCTCAGTGGACTTCTGGTAGCGACGGATCTCACGGAGAGCGACGGTACCTGGAGATGGAACGTTAGAAAATGTTCAGAAGTGGACTGGGTGTATGTCTTGTTCGACATGAGATAGAACTTACCGGGCTTGTAGCGGTGAGGCTTCTTGACACCTCCGGTAGAAGGGGCGGCCTTGCGGGCGGCCTTGGAAGCGAGCTGCTTACGGGGAGCCTTGCCACCAGTGGACTTACCTATTCGAGACAGTTAGCAAAATGTTTTCTTTTGTTGAACGCGTGAGCGCGTCACCAAATCCTCCCCTCAACGCGAGACCCGACGAATCAGGTATCGCCAGTGGGTGGGGAAAAGGTGAATAAAATATGATATAAGAAATACTTACGGGCAGTCTGCTTAGTACGAGCCATCTTTGATGATAGACTTGATGGAAAAGTGGTTTTGTTGATGAAAGAGTTGGTTGGCGTTGGATGGATGTAAAAGGGAAGAGAGAGGTGGGTGGGGGGAGAGTATTTGTAGGAGACGGGAGGGGGGAATTGATCTGAGAGGGAGCCACGAATCAGGGGAAGTGAGCCGATCAGAGGATCAATCAGCAGAATCAGCGCGTAGGACTGGGGACTGCGTAGCGTGTAGCCCAGAGACTGATTTGCGGTGAGTTCTGATTGGCTCAGCTAGATCAAAGTGCTGGTACTGCCAACTAAGCGAGCCCTGGACCAATGAGAATGCAGGATCAGTGAGTATAGAATGCCAAACCCTTGAATTCTTGATCTTGCAACCAGCCTCCTTTAGATCAATAATTAATGCATTCTAAAGTATTCGACACCCTTTGGAATGTATAATTGTTCCTTTTTTATTGTAGATTTACATTGTTGGTGGCGGATTATAGGAGGATCAAAGATGGGCCACGGCAAAGTCGGCGTTCCAACTCTGGGGTCACCCGGTAGATCAAGGTTGGTCTGTGATCCTGTGCTCTCATTGGTGGACACGATCCCTAGCGCGTGATTTCCCAGTCTTCGCTCATTCCCGTATCATACAAATATCCTCTGTCCACTTCCGTTTCCTTTCCCTCTTTTTCAATCAATTCATCGACAACCACTCAACTACCAACTCCTCTTCATAACATCTCCACAACCCCCTTTTTCTTCTAATCCATATTCAATATGTCTGGCCGTAAGTCACTACCCCACAGTTCTGTTTCTTCAAGCAACGCGTTCTAACGCGTCTCATTTCAGGCGGCAAGGGTGGAAAGGGTCTCGGCAAAGGTGGTGCCAAGCGTCACCGCAAGATTTTGCGTGACAACATTCAGGGAATCACCAAGCCCGCTATCCGTCGTCTCGCACGCCGTGGTGGTGTCAAGCGTATCTCCGCTATGATCTACGAGGAGACCCGTGGTGTCCTCAAGACCTTCCTCGAGGGTGTCATCCGTGACGCTGTCACCTACACTGAGCACGCCAAGCGCAAGACTGTCACTTCTCTTGACGTTGTCTATGCTCTCAAGCGCCAGGGCCGTAAGTTTCCACGTGTTTCTCCATTGCATGACCCGTCTCTAACCTTGCTCTTCAGGTACCCTCTACGGTTTCGGTGGCTAAATCATTTGTTCTTTTCTTTTCCGGGCTGGTTCACGGTACGACGGGACGTTGGGGTGTTCTCTGATTTATTTTACTACAACTGTCATGGGTCTCTGGGTTTGCTTTTCATAACACTCGATTACCACTATTGCGCGTCCATGGTGTGCGCTTCTGAGCTTTTCTGTATCATAGCGGCCTCCACATTACGGCTGGCACCATGGACATGGTGGGATCAAGCACTTAAGTGCGATCCGATACGAATACATTCAAAACTTGAAATAATTTTGACTTGTTTGGTCTTTCTAGTAGTATACGTATACCTCGGCGTGTAGATGTTTCGTATCTTGGCCCGTTTGTTTTATTATGTTATATTGTCGATCTTGATATTCTATTGCTGGTATTTATGGCTTGGTCATTGTCATGTTCGGTGGCGTGGTCTTCGCGGTTTACGGTTGCTTGACGCGTTGTTTTGACTGCCTGAGGCCTAGATTCCCATGCTCATCATCAACTCATGATTGATGTATAGGATTTGATTAAACCTCAATTCCACTGACCCGTAATGCCTATTCATTAAATTATGTCTATTCAATCTAATCAGCCTATGTCACGTTGTTGGTTTCCTTAGTACATCCATAGATGGCTTCATGGTGTGCGTTGTACGCGTGTCTAGATCAGCTTCGTCCCACTATAATTTGTTTTTACTTTGTGCACTAGTTCTCTTTTTTGTCTATTCAGACGGCATACTGGCTTGGTGTGTTTTAGTGGAGGGTTGCTTAAATAGTGAGTGCGGATATACCTGTAGTGTAATAATATATATATTAGCTCTAGCACTAGCCTGCAACATCACCCAACTTGTCAAAATGTATACATTTCACACAATTTACCACTGGAGGGAACTGAAGCATTTGAATTTCACCCAACTGCCCAGATTAGAACACTAGAGACCACCACCGTGGTGTGGTGAGCAAAACAATACAAGTCGAAGTTGAACTACCCAAAACGGCAGTTCAACTTTACTTGGCGATATCAAACAATTCTGATCTACCCACAACTAAGTAAACACATATATTCTACTAAATTACCAGGGTCAGAGTGAAAAATTATGTTTAAAATTGAATCATACTCCTTCCTTTTTGAACACTGAGCAGGTGGTGGAAGTCCCGTTGTCCGCTTGTCATATGAAGACACATGTGAACCCCCGAAAAGGGAAGTCCAACATCTCTTGGCACTCCGACCCGAGGGCGCTTCTCATAACCCGAAGCGCTCTTTCGCCATTACACCCCCAAATATCAAGATCAAGATAGCCCAATGTCTAATAAACCAGAGACCAAGGATGGCCGAGTTTCCCATAACCCCCTAGGACAGACCAAAGCACTGGCATGTGACAAACAAACCGCGTAATGTACGAGGTCAAAAGACAGATAAACACCCCAGACCTGAATGTACCTGGTCTGCCCTTATATTATCCCCCACACTGCCCTCGCCCTCAGTCCTACCAATCTCATCACTCTCATCACGGCCACCACCCTTGCTACCCGAGTCACAAACCCAAAGAGAGCCAAGTACCAACATCATCAAGATCCGCCATAACTCCGCCACGATAGCAAAAAAGCAGCCAATGGAAACAAAAGCTACACAGACCAGAGAGTCTCCCCAAAGTGTCGCAAGGTACTGCATCATGTGCCACATGGACGACAAAACCACTAACAATACCGCAGCCTACGCTCTGACCCCAAATATAGCGACTTCACCATTGTGTGCGAAGGCGAAAAAAATGCTGTGCACAAGTGCATCATTTGCCCAAGATCGAGGTTCTTTGCTAAATTCTGCGATGGTGGATTTGAAGTGAGATACACACCCAGATGGCGGGAACAAGACCCAAGAGGCTCACACCGGCCAACCAAACACAGGAATCGGCTACAAACAGGGTCATATTACACGAGAAGCCGACACTAGTCAAGGGGGTGATTGACTACCTGTACACACTGGACTACAAGGTGGAACTCCCTCCACCAGCAACAAACCTCCCTCAGCAACCAGATGGAGAAAAAGCCCGAGATAACCAAGAAATGTCTACCCACATGCCCGAAGATGCAGGAGCAGCATGGGATATCCTGTCATTTCACATACTGATCGAATGTTCATCCACGGGCTCAAGGTCCTCTCGAAGGAAAACGTGGCAAAAGAGCTGGCGCGGCCGCTCTACGCGAGGGCGTTCCCACATGCGATCTATGAAATATACAACCCAACACCCTCAAGTGACTGAGACCTACGAGACCTGGCAGTGGGAATTACTATGGAAAACCTCATAAGCCTGAGAACTGGAGCGCAAAATATGGACCCAACGGAGGCGGGAACAGGAGAGGAACCAAGACCTGCGTCTTTTCCAGATTCCCTGGTGAGCCCTGTCCCACAATTTTCGTCAGACTTGACCGTGGCAATGATGAACAGAACGGCTGCAGACTGGGATTGCTATGGAATTTGCATGCCGAACTGGGACCCGCAGGATACTTAATGGGGTACTCACTCCGAGGTTAACCCCGACAAAAAAGCAGGAAAGCTGACGTGATATTTGATACGAACGAGACAAGACTGCTGCGATAATTCACCCTGTATTGCAAGAAAACTGTAGTTGTAGTCGAGAAGTACTATGTAGGTGATCAACCTCGAGTAAACTGCACAAACGACAAACATAACCAGCTATTATACGGAACAGAAGGTGATTCGAAGGTGATTCGAAGGTGACAAAACGATCCCGATAAATATATAGCAGATAACACAACAGAGCGAGCATATGCGTGTAAGACCAAACCATCAGCTTGATACCCAGACTGACTTGGTTGATCCCGCAACAACCACCCGCCACCATAAACACCTGCTTACACCATTACACAGACCGAAGACAACAAGGAAACAAAAGGGTATGGGGTAATGGTACAGACAAGGGTAAGGGAGACTGGGATAGGATACCAGAGGTGTCATTCCGGCCACGGTGATACGATTGACGAGATATTCGAAGACCAGCATGACTTCCTCAATTACCACATAGTGCAAAGAAAGACACAAGTGAATACCGGCTTGACTCTATGCTGACTGTCAAATTGCTAGTACCTAGGTACCTCACTGACCTCCGAATCGCCCGTCAAGTGAAGCAGATGAGACCTGGTTTCCTCACGCCGTCAACCCTCACCCGGTGAGACATCTATCAGTCTCCCCGACCGACTATTGCCGAATACCCTCCATAGAAAGCCCCGATACCCCATAAAATGAGTCCTAATCGTTACGAACTGAAAGATGAACCACGCGGTATAGCGAGGAACCTGGCCAAAAGCGACACCGCGAACAGTTGATGAACACTGGGTCAACGTGCTGGAGTCTTATTTGGGAACACATCCATGGATATGGTCTTCGGTATTTTACAGGGCATGTGGTAAGCCAATAATCCGAATGGGCCTGCTGGAACACTGAAAATAATCATGAAGGAATCATGCTCAACTGCACGGGAGCAGAATCCGCAGCAATATTTACGAATAACTCGACATAATGCCACTGGAAACCAGTCTACGTGTTGACTCGTCTGGCGCTGAACCGAACCAAGCGCCGCAAGGGACTGAGCCTTCAAATATTGCACCCTGATGGCATGTGACACATAAAAACTGCAATAGGAGATTCTAGGTGTAAGTTCTATTGCACAACAGCACAAGCGCCAACGAGCTCTACGACCACATCTCTTTGCTCGAAATTCCTTCACGCAGATGGATCAAATTGTTAAATTGCTAAATTGTTAAGAAAGCGGGCAATAAAAAAGAAAGAAAGAAAGAGAGAAAAAAAGAAGAAAAAAAAGATAGACATAGCATGTCCTGGTTTCGATCCAGGGTCCTATTGTAATTGTTAGTTTGATGTTTGTGGGTTAAACTGGTTGCGGTGAAACGTACCTCCGGGTTATGAGCCCGGCGCTCTTCCCCTGAGCTAACATGCTGGAATGTTGAAATATCAGTCTTCATTTGCCTACATCAAGGGAAGTCAAAATCAGGATACAACACCTTATTGTACACCAAAGAAAGCCATTTATTATAGTAACCCTAACTCACGAGACACTCTTGTGGTGAGCTCAAGCTCTTAATTAAACGACCAGGTATACATTGACAAAAAAATATTTTGATTTGAAGGGTCTGTTTTACGGAGAATCTTAATTGCCTTGGATATGATAGGTTCTACTTGAAGAGCCTTAACATCATTGTCAGATAGTACGTTGGTAACCATCTCTGTTACTACCGAAATGTGTTTCTGTGATAAGCCGGTATAATACCTCGGGAAACCCGTTCATAGGAACTCCGTACTCGAAGCCATCACCTGTAGGGATCAAACTTGATTGCGACTGGACGCCACCATATCTAGGATTTACCTTCTCTTTCCTATTCAGGAAATACCCATGCCTTGCAGCTTGCCGCCTCGGTTTCAAGCCGGCATCCTATGATCCAAACATATAGGCTCATTGCTATCCGTGGCATCCAGCTTAACATGGTTGCGTACTTTCTATTGGTTATGGCTCAGAGAATGTCAATGCAACTACATATCCTTGTGTCACGAACAAATATGGTACAAGATCGACTCTATAGCTACTTGTAGGTACCGGCCTGGTGGTCTCTATACTCAAATATATAGACGTTGTTCATGTATACCCCAAGGGGCAATCGGCTAGGATATTTCAATGGTCTGTCAGAAGGGCTATCACAAGCAATTCATCTGGAGGCTGGCTTATGGTGTGCCTGGTCATTGATAGGCTCCTGGGTTCCAACGCTATACGGTACAGGTACCAGATACGAACGAAACATAATTATTATTATTACACTATCAGAGACATGTGGCATTCCGGAATAGAGAAATCGATCGTGGCTAGCTTCTAAAATTCTAGAATACACGTGTACATAGGCAACTAAGTAAGGAATTTGCCATCCCTTGCTGTCGTGAGCTGCTAAGCCACAATTATTTTCCTAACAAAGGTCCTTGGAGTCTCCTTTCTATATTTCCTTGACTCAAAATGACGAAGCGCATAGTATGTGCATACGCGGCTAGCCTCGTCTATACAGACACGTGATAGCTTTTCGAAATCGCCAAGGTGTGAGTCAGAACAATCAGTCAGTGTTGGTAATCCTCGGGGAATAAATGACGAACATCGGGATAATCAATAATCAACCACAACAAAGATGCGCAAAGCCCAAAAAAATTTAAAAGAATACACGTCGAATACGAATTTGAAAGCAGGAGCATGGTCCTCCGACGGTGTCGGTGATGCCCGGAGGCCGGCATTCCGGAACGAAAATAGAAAGCTTCCAGAAGAATAAAAACACAAACGCTTTACTGAATGCAGCCCTAGCGGCATGCACAAGCCACGAAAATTCCTTCTGGAACATACCAGAAATACCGAATACGATTACCTGCAGATCGTGGCTGTTCCAAGTGCCGTATGGTAACAGGTTAAACCGGCAACATGAACGGCGTGACGGGGATTACCGAGAAGTGGCTGTGCAGCCCTAGCTGTCACAACCAATCATTTACATTGAAAAGAATTTTCACTGTGCATTAGGCTGTTACTAAAAATGATCCTGCATGACAATCTCGCAGTCCCATCGCCGAGAACCCGGAATTTAAAGTGCTGACATAGGGTTTTTTTCTTTTGATCGGGATTAGATGCCGGTGAAAATTTTTCTACTTGTCTTTTCTAAATCCTTATGCAGGGGCCCTCTATGTTGACACCTGCCCAACCGAGAAGGTGGTTTATGTACGTTGTAAATAAGGGTGTCTTCGGTAGACGAATCCACCTCTCAGATCTACGTATCCGACTATGTATATCTGAGTGGGCCATTGGATCTAGATACTTGGATCAGCTGAGGGTGGTTTGCCACTTCCCCGGACTCTGTAGGGGCCACGTTTTGGGGTGCCCTTGAGGAATCTGCCAAGATATTTCCGGGTCCCTCTTCGGAAAAAGGGAGATCACTCGGATATGGGCCAGACTGTTCGGTAAGCACGGCAGACCCCGGACCCGATTTGGCGTTTGTAAACCGAGAAAATAATTTAACCTCCGAAAATATGCCGGTCGGATATATGTTGCGCTAGTGGATTTCAAAGGTAGATCTTTAAGAGGTCACATGGCACCTGTTAGTTAGACTATTGTTGCTGCCTTTGAGTTTTGCGCCTAAAGAAGATCTAAGCTGGAAAGTCGGGGTTTGCCGATGCTGGTCAGTTCGGAGGCCCTTGATCTAGGATCTGATACCCTGGCATTTAGCGTCCAAACCATTAATGCATATGCACGGTTGAATAGTGACAACGCTAAAACAGAAAATTTCGAATGTAATTCTCAGTACATGGCATTCTTACCATGCTACTTCTGGTGTTCCGCGTGCCACAAAGCCCGCGCTAATAATTTAGCTAATCTGTACATCTAGGGATCCGAGCGCTGGGAAAATCTGAAAATACCAAAATCAACATCAATACTCCGTATCCAATTTAATATTCCAACCTAATTCCCAACACTTTCTGAGTCAAAGGGGAAAACATATGATTCACATGTGATTGAGTCATCGAGTCATCGAACAATGCAAACCAGAAAATTAAGGCAATCAGCCCACAACAAAGAGACCATGTGACCATGATCTTAGAACCTTGCGCATAAGATTCTTGTGTAGCCTACAAAGTAACAATGATAAACCAAATTGGGCATTTCCCGCCGAGCCTATGTATGCTAAGAGCTAAGTCATGTAGAGGCAAGCGCTTACTTGCATCTGAGAACAAGTCTAAGACATGGAAAGCATACACGACAGCCCTTCGCTTAAGATAATAAAAAAATAAAATAAAAAAATAAAAAAATCTCGTGGTGACTCTAAGATCTGGGGTCAGCTGGTCATCAAGTTCCTATACACAAACAAGATCCATGGACCGTGTCCTACTTCAGCTTATCATGCCATTAGATGCATGGTCAGCTGACTATCGCGTCTGTCGAACTACGGCCGAGCGGAACCCGCCGATTGGCGCGTAGTGGGGAGATATTGCAAGACAATCCCAAGACAACAAACAACACCAAGACCATCGGAAGACAATTGAGAGACAATTACTCCACAGCCACAATCTTGAGTATTCGAGTCTTAGAATAATTGGTTCCGAGTACCAAGGAACAAGAAGAATGTGCTCTGCAGGCTTTCCCCATGTTGTGCAGGAAGGAACGTTGGGACGGCCGACCCGAACCATTGGGCACCAGCCACATGGCCCAATCTCGATATGGCTAGTGTACATAAAGAAAGTATGGACGAATGATAATAATATAAAATAATAAAATATATCTCGGCTGAACAACTCTCCGGGTTTCAATTCCACGTTTGTAGAGATTCTAGTGACTTCTGACTCACCGGAGATAGTAGACCAGGCCGAATTACCAATTCCCAACGGACCAGAAATTTAGCATGCGAAATGTGCACAAAAACAAACTAGGTGTGGCTCAGCCTTAAGGGTATTTCCTCGGCATCTCCACCCCCATTTTTCCTAATTTTGGCCCTGGTCACCCGAGTGCAAATCGGAGCTAGTTCTAGACGATGCGACGGAATTTTTTAATTTTTAATCTAATTTTTTCCCCTTCCTTTTCTTTTCTAAGCGATGTACTGTAAACCTTGGCTGAATCCTTTGCCCGGAATTCTCAATAAACCTTTTTTCGAAAATATTTACTAATGTAGATCTTAAACAATTACCATTGACACCCAAAAAAGCCCAATCACATAGAATATTAGGTATGGTGGATCCTTGTGGCTTTTGTGTATCCTGTAAGCCACAACTTCACGAGGGAAACGAGTGAAAGAAGATCCCCAGGTCAGATCAGTGGAACTCGGTAAAATTGTGGTATGTGGTTATACGAATCCTATCCCAATTTGGACTAGCGTTGAACTTGGGTACAATCAAAAAATATAAAAAATAATAATTACGTTAAATACGCCAAATACACTAAAATGGTCAATACGGTAAATTCTTGTTCGGAGAGGCCGAGCTAGTGTGAGGTCATCTAAGTACAGAGTCCTGGAGCGCTCTTTATTAACTCCAGTCCTCCCGACCTCTTTCAACTTTATTACTCATACCCAAAACAACTCTGACTCTTGAGATCATCATATCAAGTAAGATTTGCTCTTCCTCCGGTCGAGTCATTCTCCAGAACCAAACTCATACCAACCACAGTCAACCTCATTAAAGTTCCAGCCCTCTTATAATTCATTCGATCAGCCTCCCGACGTTTCCAGACTCTTCGCTACCTGAAGATTTGAACCAAAGTCTCCAATCCAGACTTCTACAAAAGCACGGCCACAATTGATCAGGAAATCTTAATCGGATTTTGTACCGTCGGGTTCTATAAAAGCTCGCCTTTCCCCGGTGGCGAAACCTACCCACTTTCTCTGACGTCCCCCAACACCGTGATAACATAATGCTTATGTACCCACGTAAGGGTCTCATCACCGATCCATACAACTCAGAGGACATCATCATACAAGACGACCAGTACCCACCTGATTTCTATTCCGAGAACGCTTTGCACTACGATCAATCTCGTTTGCAATCACCGTTCCAGTGCCACCCCAGTGTACAGCTCTCCCCGCCATCTTCCGCACCTTCCTCGCCTACTTTCTCCTCTCCGACCTTCTCGACTTCTTACCCGCAGACGTCTGACTGTCAGTCTTTCGGGGCTCCTTCGATGACCCCGGCGCCTTCATATAACCCGTCGTACGACATTCAGGGTTCCAATTCACCTTCGCACTACTTGCCTCAATATCCCCAGCAATATTATACGCCGATGCTGGTGCAACAGCCTCTCGCCGGTAACCAGGGTTGGGACAGCAACCTGCAGTTGTTGAGCCCCGCGCGCATCCCATACGCCGGTGTACAAAAGAGATCTTCGCCTTCGGCATCCTCGCGCTCAGCCCCCTCGGGATTGGCACCCAACAACTACCACCGCCGTTCCAACAGCGCCAACAAGCCGCTGCCAACCCCGGTGCAAACTCCTATTCAGAATTCATTCCTTGCGACTCCCTTCCAAAGTTTCGATCCCTCCTCCCAAGATGGTCACAACGCCGAGGCCGAGTCTGCTATGAGAAAAGCGATCATGGATCAACAGAAGCAGTCACCTCCGCAGCAAATTCAGAACGACTACTCACTGGCTCCTTCGGTGTCAACAATGAGCCATAACTCGCCGGTGACTCCGCAAACTACCCTCGACGAACTCGACGACGCATCCAAGTCGATGACCAATGGTGAGAATCGAATTCCTGATATTGATACGTGGATGGACCAATACTTACGTCTCGACGCACCTCCAGAATATAATAGCGCCAATGGTGCCATGTCAATTGGAGTCCCCAAGCTGAACAGAACCATTTCCGATATATACCAAGACGAATTATACAACCCCACCATGATGGCTGCGCCCCAGGTATCCAAGTCGATGGGACAACAGCACCTCAACCCACGCAATTTTATTGCCGATCGCCTGCAAGCTGCCAACCAAGGACATCTATCTGCTCGTTCGCAATCGCCTGCCAACCAACGGGATCGCTCACCTTTCCGTGCCTCTTCTCCATTTGCCGGTGACATGGGTAACAACACTCTCCAGCAGCCTCAGATGGCTACCAGCATGCCTATGGGGCAGAACGCTATGAACGGAATGAACATGGGCCAGACCTCAAACACTGGAGATATCAAGACTATGTCCCCCAAGGATGCAGTCTTGGATTTCCAAGACAACGATGATGCCATGCCCCCTCTGTGTTTCCCCCAGGCCAGGCTGATTTCAACCTGGGTGATGCGCTTGGCTTGCGACACAATAATGGCTCAATGCGACCGATGGAAGCTTTCCCTCAATATTCGGTACCCAGCATGGCCCAGCCACAATTCGCATTTTCCGAACCTCAGATGCATCGCCCTCAGAGTAACCTCTTGCAGCAGAGTACCGAGTTCCCTTCGCTTCCAGCAGTGGAATCATCTACCGAGAGCTCGCCTCCAAGCCAAATGAATATGTCGATTACCGAGGGTATTCCCCGTCCCGCCAACACATCTTCGGATGCAGGCACCTACACTTGCACCTATCACAACTGTTCCGACCGCTTCGACTCTCCCTCCAGACTCCAGCGACACAAGCGCGAGGCACACCGGCAAACAACACCGGGCGGCCACCTTGTCAGCCGCGACACCTCGCTCCGCAACTCCCAGGCTGGCCCGCACAAGTGCGAACGCATCAACCCGTCTACAGGCAAAGCATGCAACTCTATCTTTTCTCGGCCTTACGATCTTACACGGCACGAGCATACGATCCACACTGCCGGGAAGCAGAAGGTGCGCTGTCACATCTGTAACGAGGACAAGACCTTCAGCCGAAACGATGCTCTGACAAGACGTAAGTTTCGATTATTTTCTTTTCTTTGCTTTTTACCCCTTAAGTTGATCATACGCTAATTACATTAATTACAGACATGCGTGTGGTTCATCCCGAAATCGACTGGCCAGGCAAGCAGCGCAGGAGAAGAGACTGAGAGCGCCTTCCACGTCATAGTCTACCGGATCGGCATGCCGAACGTCATAGGTGGACCCACTTAGGTCCACCAAAAATCCGGGGCTTCGTCATCATGACGACATAGTTCCCTAATCCTCATGATCCTCATGAACTCTCTGTATTACTATTCGGATCCCGATTTTTATTTATTATGTGTATGATTTTACGTTGATGATTTTGTTTTCCATGCGCAAGCCCCTATTAGCATTGGTTGGTGTGTTTCTTTCTTGGTTTTTTTTGGCTTTTTTTCCCTCTATTTTCTGTCTATGGCTTTTTGGGTCTGGGAAAAACAAACGGTTTTGGTGTTGTACATTTCTGTTGTACATGGTGTTGCTGCATTTTTGACTCTAGTACAGTGTGTCCCTCTTGTACTATATAGTACATTCCTCCAAAAAAATGTATATTAGCTTTTGGATATGACATGAATTCATTTGGAAATGATCTATCACTTTCCACTTCACACTCCACTCTCCACTCCACAATAACACTGGGAACGGTGAAACACTCCTCTTCGTCTGAAACAATCGAGGGATAGAATCGAATCCCTCGCACCCACCTACATCACACCTGCATATTTATGTCCACTTATGTCAGCCATCTTCAAAAGGTGCTCAGCGCCGATCCCTCAGTGCACTATGTATGTGTTAGTTATGTGTAACACAATCATAGGTACATTTGTTTAGAATGTATCTCGTACATTGTAGAATAATTAGTTGACAAAAATACCCACTATGACCAAGGTCATTGAATAATTGTACAATTGTACAATTATATAGTGTGTATTTGTATCGCAATAAATTAATTTAACATCTCCACGGACGAGTCCCGATTCGCCCTGGTCGCATATTATGCTCTGTGCTCTGTACTCCGCATTGCATCAACAATGACAATTAACCATTAATATCTTGTACAATCAATATCGCAGCGAAGAAGTGCAAGTTGTGCCAAGAGTATGATCCCATGATTGCGTAAACCCATCAAGAAACCCTTGGAGCAAACCCAAGCTCATCCACACTCCGGCCTGATAAGCAATTTAGTTACCAGCATCCCGGTACCCGGTGCTGTGATTGTTTGGATAGGGTTTTATGGGATCTTGGTTTGAGTGGGAGTGTCGACGTAGTTGTCAATAATAGTACAATGTTCAGTACCAAGTTCAGGATCTCATCCTTGTTCAGTTCCATGTAACGGAGTTGCTTATATGGTTTTGCATAATGGGGGATTGGTACCCATGTGTCTCCGGGGTCTTTATCCTTCATCCCCGATCTTTGACCCGGTATGAATGTTGCGGTCATTGTTTTGATCGTCAGCGTCATCAATAGCAATTAGCTTCTATTCAAGGTTGTGTGTATTTTTTAAAAAAAGGAAAAAAAAATACTAGCCTTATCTGAAGTTAGGTTGGTATTTATTCTAGCTTTTACCATGTCGTACTAAATAAGCCACCGTAAATATTGTACAATATTTAACATTTACGTTGTACACCCTTAAATTAATGATAGACAATAACAAGTGATAGACTGTACATCGGTGGGTCCATGGCTTAATAGCTGTGGGTCTTGTAATACGCTCGTTGTACCTATATAGGTATTGGAGTGGGGGAAGGTGGGGAGGTGGGACGATGGTGGATGTGTGGCTGGGGAACTTCTCTTTTTTGAAGCCGATGATCGAGTTCTTGCACATGTGATTATTTCGTATGGTGTGATGGATGAGCGGTTCTAGCTTCTTTTAATTGGCTTTTTTCTAGTCGCTCTTTCTGGTTGTTGCTTTGCGATTGCAAAATACTCCGTTGGTGTACTATATATCCCTTGCATGGTCATCGAGGAAGTCATATGAGATGTAAAACGTGATGCACTATCGTGATCACTCTATAGTCTGTACAGCTCGGCAACGTTAGAGCAAATCAATCATAACAAACATATACCGAAATACCCCTAGTACTAACATCGTATCATCTTTTCTCAAACTGCTAACCTTTCCTATGTGACTTCAAAAGTATCACCCCATACCCCATATCATGCAAGTGCGTAGTCGACTCCTGCAGATTCCGATCTGATGACACGGGCGTTTATATGACCCCACATATAAACACATTCCAGCCGGCTCTGGACAACTATGAAACCATGCGGCCTCAGGTGAGGCCGATATGAAGAGAAAGATCAAAGTCCCCTTTCGGAGAGTGTGGCCCCATTTTGCTCGCCAGTAGTAGGTTCCATAGTCTTGCACTAAGCATCACACAGTTCGGTGTGGTCTTGGGTATCTTCCAATGTCACTACAACTCTGAGTCTGCAACTCCTCTCTCGGGCTTGGACCTGAGCATCTACCCATTCAAACAACTGTTTTGACCCTTATCGCGTTTGTTATCGCGTTTGTTGTCACGTTTGTCGCCATGCATCTGGTGTCGACATCAAGCTACCTCAACTTCTAGGCTCTTCCCCGCCATTTGACTAATACTGTTCTTGTAGTGCCTATCAAATACCAACTTGACGTCCTCATGCCCTGTCGCTGCCTGGTGATCTGCGGACATTTCAGAGCTCTTGCTGCTCTTTCAGTCGATTCTCGACCCTGATACACCATTCTCAACATTAACCAAAATAATTATTGACATACGGCCTCATCGTATCCTCCATCTTTTCCCTTTTCGGGGCATCGGTTCTTTCCTCTACCTACTTCAACTTGAACCACACAATCTCATTCTAGTGGCTTGAGGTATCTATTCCTCTATATTTTTCGAGACCCTAAAATGTCTACGGGATACAGAGATTGCAGATGCCTAGTGGAGGGATACGATCAATGTCTCTGCAAATTTTGCAATCGATGCGGCGGTCTGGGTCATACGGTCCTTTACTGCAAAAGGAAATCTCATGGGGGACGAAGTGGAGGGTACATGAGTTTCTCACGCCCTACAAAATCAACGCCCATGAATGATCTTGATCAAATTGATAATCATCGTGAAGTGTGTACCCTATCATTCTAATACTTTTCTTCATCGTTGTGCTGACTGAAGAGCCGCCGTCTCATGATTCACCCAAACCTCCGATGGCCATAATTCAAGCGTCATATGTATCGAAAAATGACCGCCTCTCACAGAGATCAGCAACAGATGAATTTCCAACTGCCAAACGACGAAACTGGAGTGAGGTGGCCGGCAGTGGGATTGAGACCCCGAATCTAGGACCCGTCGATCGGACCTCCATTCTGGAGCACCTTATTTCAAATGTGCGCCTCGAAATGAGCGAAAGATATTCCTCGGTGCTCGAGGAGTACAACATTGCTAAAATACTCGAAGACAGCTTGAGTCCAGCTGTAAAGGACATTTGTGAACAAGGAAAATTTGATCTGACCAGGTATTTTTGACCTTGACAATTTAGAGACAAGTTGCTAATGATCTCTCCTAGTCTCTTGGAAATTGGATAGGACCCAGAAACGAAAAAAGAAGCCGGAATCTACCTTCACATTCTATGGAGAGAAGATGAAACGACGAAACGATTTTGGCTTTACGTCGGACAAGCATGTGTGCTGTGTCTGAGAATCGAGAAACACAAAGATCCCCGGCACCGTTCGAAGAATATGGGACTGCACTACTCGGTGTGGGGCTCTGCCGTTGATATGAAATCAGCCTTTGTCACTCTGGCCATCCTCGATCCCCCATCTTCCACTCAGACGCAGCTAGTTCTCAACCTAGCAGAGATGTGGATGTGCCTAGTATTCCAAACACTGACTTCCCTTCATCTAGGCTCCTGGTTGCCAAAGAACACAAACGCTATGTGGTCGGGTAACCATCTCAATGTTGCATTGCCATTATGGTAAGGCTTCACAGATACCCGAGAGAACAAAGCTATTGCTGACGCAATTGGCGGTAGATCAACCTTTCAGCAATACCTCGCATCTAAGGATTTAGTTATTCGGGCATGGGCGGAACAAACTAGGGATGCATTCAACGACATACGAAACTCGTCTGATCCGGGGATCAGAAATTACTGGTGGGATCTTCACAAAGATCGTATCCTTAAGGCACAGGACACCTGGGGTAAAAAGAAAGCCAGCATGGCTCAAGAATACCTCAAAGGGGCCAAGGCTCTTGTTGTATTGCACTCCGGAAACCATGGAAATCATCAAACTGAAGTCAGAGCCGGTAGTTTCAGGTTCACTGTTTCACAAACGCTTGGACTTGATATCCGTAACGGCAACGAAATCATTCTCCAGTATCATCTAACCTCGACCCCACACCCACACGCTTATGCCCTTTCTGCTTTAAAAACAGATCCTGCTACCCGCTTGGGGGTTTCTATCCGCGGTCAAGATAGCCACGGGGATTTTCATTGCTGGCTAAAAGCGACTGGAGAGTGCAATTTACGAAAAATGAACACACTCGTGGACATTCTGGAAGGCTATTCTACCCTGGAAAGCCAGGGGTTCAAGAGACGTTGGTTTGTTACTAGGTCTTTGAATAGACCGAATAGTGATCCCCCGGGGAGAAATAGGTACACTTGATGTGATACCGACTAGAAGTTCCAGAGTCCAGAATAGTTGCGCAAAAGCCACGAATTTGATTGGGTTCAATTTCGGTTTTTCAGTACAAAAGGAGTGTCGCACATCCTTTATATCGCCCTTGTAGCGCTAATATTCCATCTCGAGGGGATTAAATCACAGTGCAGAGGGCCTGGCATACAATGACTTGGGCGTGGTAACTAAGCGATTTTAATGATGAGTATGTTAAGTTAGCGGTGTAAAGGGGGCTGTGAGACTTGCAATTTAGGGGAGTCTATTGAATTCCCCCAAAAATTATGGGCTTCACGATGATGCTGATAACGAAGTAAAAAAAAAAAAAAAAAAAAGATAGACATAGCATGTCCTGGTTTCGATCCAGGGTCCTATTGTAATTGTTAGTTTGATGTTTTTGGTTGAATTTGGTTGCGGTGAAACGTACCTCCGGGTTATGAGCCCGGCGCTCTTCCCCTGAGCTAACATGCTGATTGGTGGAAAATGCTTTAGTCTAGTGATATATAACTTGCTTTAAAAGAATACATTTTAAGTGATACTATATATAGTAAATAATATGAAGCCATAAGATAACTAGCTACAAATTTACTAGTTAGTAAACGTGTTAAGATCATTTTCTACGATTTTAGATCGCGAACTCCACTTCCATAAATGGCTGACTAAGTTGTGGTTTTACCTGGGCACTGCCGCTTAATTAGACTAGGATGACTCATTTAACTTTTCGCTTTTATATTTAGCTAAACAATTATTATTATTACTACATAAGTGGCAATTTGAAAGGCTCAATCTGGAAACATACTTAGATGTATAGAGTTATAGATTCCAGAATTGTCCAGAAACATAACCCATCAGCATGTTAGCTCAGGGGAAGAGCGCCGGGCTCATAACCCGGAGGTACGTTTCACCGCAACCAAATTCAACCAAAAACATCAAACTAACAATTACAATAGGACCCTGGATCGAAACCAGGACATGCTATGTCTATCTTTTTTTTTTTTTTTGCTATTCTCGGACATGGTACTTGAATACACCTGCCCATGAACATACTCTGCTACATTTGTGGTATCGTATATTCCATATTGTAACTATACTCTATGGCACTTAAGTCGTTGGTGTTCCTACTTGTTGGTTTATTTGTTTTATCCCCCTTATTACTTTAGTCCACGAGTGATTACTTACCTTTTACATACAGTTGTATTGAATATATATATACCCGCTACGTATGATCTAGGGGCATTTAGGTATAATGTTAGTGTTTGATGGTGAGTCACGTCCGTACGTCAGATATTTCAATATCTGCACAGCGAAGAACATGGCGATATCCTGTTAAATCACTGACATGAACACTTCCAATATTTTCAAGTCTGATAATAGCCCTAACTTCAATATTAATTATAACTCACATGTACTCTATTTAATTGGATACTACCGTTTTTACCAAGAATACACAGACTCCCCTCGATCTAATACCTCGCCATAGTTAGCAACGAGCCACACAAACCCTGCTCCGTTCTCATGCTGTGGTGCAACTGGATACTGCCTCAGGCCACCAACTATATAGCTCTACCAACAACACCTAGACACAGTTGAAGTACTTGATCCATGTGCTTGGCTACTACCAGTACCTACAGTATCACACCCTGGGCCTCATACCCCTGATTCGATTGCTCAAAAACAAGACTGTGCAAATCTAAAACCCCGACTGGTCACCGATCATAATGGAGAGGGGAAGATCTCCAAAGTGGGGGCGGAAATCCCCCAATAGCCGGAGTCTCCTATCTGGCATTTATATCCACCAAAGAAACATAAAACTGCTAAAAACTTGTTCATATTTTCAGCATAAATAAAACCCCTTACCTTCATGGGCCCGGGTATTTTTAAGCAAGCAAAATAGCCAACGCCGAGTGGAAAAAGAAAAGAAGAAAAAAAGAGGGTCATTCGGCCAACCTGAAACCAACCTCCAACCAACATCACCCCCAACCCAAAACAAACCACCTATACAGAAAAAAAAAAATGGGCCAAAAGGCCTCTGTCCCACAACCGGGCGCCCAAATCCAAGTCATCGGCGCCGGATTACCACGCACAGGAACCTCATCATTCAGCCAAGCGTTAGAAACCCTCCTGCACGGACCGGTGTACCACTGCGGCACGCAAATATCGAGAGGTCCACCAACAGAGATAAAAAGCTGGATGCCAATTCTACAAAACTGGCTCAAAAAGGACGACAGCACAAGTCGGGAAAAGATGCTCACACTCCTGCGCCGCCGATTGGCCGGCTACGTTGCCATCACCGACTCCCCAGGCTCCGAGCTCATCCCGGAACTCATGGAGCTGTTCCCGGACGCCAAGGTCATCTGTACAACTCGTGACCCTATCTCATGGGAGAAGAGTATGCTCTATGTGCAGAGTTTGACGGGTGTTTGGTTTGCGCGTGCTGTCCTCCTCCCGCTGGACGGGATGAGGCATTTTATCCCGTATGGATATTTGCTTGCAGCTCTCTGGGAGGGGCTTTATGGTGGTGTTGCGGGTCAGCATGGGAGGGAGACTTATGCAAGTCATATTGCTTGGTTGAAGGAGGTTGTACCTGAGGATAGGTTGGTTTTCTTTGATGTCAAGGATGGGTGGGGGCCGTTGTGTGAGGCTCTGGGTGTGGAGGTTCCGGTTGGTGTGCCATTCCCGCGAATCAATGATTCAGAGGCCATTGAGAGGTCTGTAAATCATCATTTACGGAGGGGCCTTACACACTGGGCTTGCATTTTTGGTGTGATTGGTGTCGGGGTGGCGGCTTTTCGCGTGTGGAGGTGAGACGGGAGTGAGATGCACTGTATAGTGTCAGTGGAAGATGAGAGGTGATTATCTGGTTGCGGAGATTGGTATTGTGAATTTGGAGGGGTTTCGGAAACCTTTTGGTGTCGTTGAACTTCAACACTCCAGCGACTTGCATGCCTTGGACGACGTTTGTTTATATCAGGGTGGAGCATCAGTTAAAGACTCATTACGAACAAGCCAGATAGATTGATTTATATACAGTCACTTACATAGCCATTTACACACGAGATTTATGTCATCTATTTCCTTTGGAATATCTTATAGAAGATATGAAACCGAAATACATTGTCCAAATATTATACTTACATGTAAGATTCTATGCACAGCCGCAAACCTTGAAATTCATAAGCGTAAATCCGAAATCATTGATGAGCCCGCTCGAGTGACGGCAGACTCTCGCTTCCATAATCATTTCGTTCGAAGGTAGTTTCGATCTCCGTGTGTGCGAAGATCTTGCCTTGAGGAATAATGCGCTCCTCGCTGGAGTTGCTGGCCGTGCCAATATTGGTACCCATGGGAATATCCTCCTTGCCGTTGACTGTGATCATAGTGAGGCTGTTGGGATCCCTGACCTTGGCGAATCCAGATGGATACCGCGGGGAAGTGTTGTTGTTATTGTTGTTGCTTGACCAAGGGCCATATTTCTTCCCACTGCTGTACTCGCCGATGAAACGTGGCAGGAAGCGGGAGGCGATTGCCTTGAATGATGGGATTGAGGCAGCAAAGATGCCGACGTTGGTTTCGATTACTGTCCAGTACATGGCACCGCTGATGGCGTACGTGGAGTCCTTCGAGCTAAGCATAGTAGGGATGTAAGTGATTCGGATGATCGAGGAGATGCAAGCGCTGTAGAGGGTAATCCATTAGAAAGCGTCTAGGTGGAAGTACTGGGTTACACTCACAAAAGACCAAGACAGAGGATAAAGGCCAGGACAAGCTTCTGCTTCCGAGGCATCTGGAGATGGAGAATGACCTTGATGGGCAAGGTATAAGTTAAGAGATCGGTGACAATGTTCAGGGCGGCGTTGCACAGATAGAAAAGGTTGATGTCGACGCATTTTCCGGGTCCAGTGCCAGTCCAGGCCATGCTAATGGGTTGACATTGGAATGCAGCCACGAGAACGAATGAGGTGGCTTGGGCAATAATAACTCCCATCATAACCCAGGATAGACGAGTGAGGTAGCGATCTCCGAGGCGAGTATAGAACCATAGCACCGAAGTTTTGATGAATCCAAGTGTTGCAAGATAGAACATTGAGCTCAGCCAGACGGCCTGGGGAGAGGTTAGAAGTTTAATACTGTATAAGGTCGGGATCTGTATCCTTACAAAAGCATAATTGACCATGCCGGTCTGGTCAACATATTCAATATGTTGCCCAAGTCCATGTTTGACCGCTAAATAATATTAGCCTTCTGCAGATAGCCGTAGGAAGCAAAAAGTGGAACATACCGACAAGTGTGACAGCAATAAATGACCAAGACAGTGCCTGTTTCCATTAGTTATAACCATTGTTTGATTATGGAGACCATTTTGCCTACACAAGCGCCAACAATAAGGTCTGAAGATGTCAGTATAGTGTTGGTAAAATAGATCAAGCATAATCCACTTACAGTCATCAACGCCCATTTGACCCAAAACATAAATGCGCGCAAAGAGACGAAGGACCAAAACAACGAAGGTCAAGGCGGCAAATGCCACACAGATGCCCACGACTACAGGGCCTTGAGAACCATTGGTAACAGCCATGACGAGAAATATGGAGGGATCAAATAGAAATAAAAAGAGAGGAAAGACCGTAAATTGACATAAAAGAAGGAATTAGTTTAAATGAATGGCATAGGGGGTCGTTCCACATGTCCATACCATGGAGAATGGAGGATCAATATCACTTAAGTATCATTGAAAAACATCAAGAAGAATGGCCTTGGTACCCCGGCCTACAATTTATAAGGATATTTTATCTCAGATGCCCCTGGGACTAGGGAATAAAATGACTGCGCACACCAGATATGCGCATCGTGCATGGATCTAGTAGTCCCTGAGATCCACTGTATACCATCAAAAAGACCGTTGACAAAGAAAAAAAGAAAACATGGTCGGGATTTGCACGGCCTTCGTTTTTACGGCAACACGAGATAGACGAGACTATGTCTACCACTCGAGACCTTTGGTGATCCATGCATGCTAAAATAAGCCCACCGTTTATGTAGAGGGCTCCAGTTTCACCTTATCCAGAGAAAACTACGAAGAGCCTGGGGCGGGCCCTATGATTTGCCACTCAAACACCGAAATGTCATCTCCGATTGTCGAGGTGCAACCGTTGGATATATCATTCTTTGACAAACAAGTCCCAATCCCTGTTCATTGGGACCCTGTTCCGGGAACAAGGAGCCATTGTGTTTTAGCACTAAAGATATCCACCTGAAGATCGGGATGGGATTGGCTCGAGTAGGGGGGCCTAGTCGTTGGTGGACACATTCGACGTCTCGAGGACGATCATTATGAATTTATAACCATTGGAAAATGCATTGCCAAGTTGAACTATTACTTATAAACAACAACAAAGTAAGAAAAACAAGAAAGATGATTCGAGAGAGCGAAAGTGAAAAAGAGTCCGTGGGTCTCGGAAGATTCCCAGTGGAGAGATCTAATTTATTTTTATTATCATGCTCATCAAGATGCCCGATGGTGATCCTAATATTTTAATATGATCTAGGTTGGATACGTTATACGGAGTAAATCGATAACTCTAATCCAACGGACAAAATAAAATTGAATCGAAGTGACTAGAAAACCCACGGAACTACTTGAGAAATTTATGATGAATCCTGCTAAATATTAGATTATACTCTCGAGAGGGGAGCTGAACGATCTGCACGTTTCAAAACCTCAAAAGCTTCTGTCAATGCGCTCACTTACGAAGTATATATGGAGTACGGAGTAATGGACGGTGCCTTGCCCGTGATGCACAGACTGGAGGGCATTCGCCATGCAGCCCACCGATCTCCATGACTCCATTTGCCTCCCGAGCCGTCCTAGAGAGTGGGCCACCTATTGCGACGCCTTGGTAAGCGAGATTGGCTACACTGCAGATGATTTGGAAGTCTGTGCATATATGTGATATGAGGGGAGTAAAATTCTGCACTGCATATTTGTGAGAATGCACAAAGTACGAGGGAATGGAACTTTGATACTCCGTACGCCGTGCAAATATTACATATCACGCCCCCTTTCCGCAAAGAATCTTCGAGACTAGAAGTATGCTATTGCTTCCAAACCATTAAGGATTGAAAAGTATAATATACAACACGTTGTTGAATATTAGTAGCAGGTGATCACTGGGGCTTGGTCTGTCTCATAAAAAAAACCTGTTTTTCTTCTTTTTATCTTCTTTTTGGGGGGAAAACTAGTGGAGAATCAAAAGTCGGAGGCTAACTTGTTTCAAGGCTCTCATCGGAGTCCTAACGCTTCACGGCTTATGCCAAGCGCCTAACACACCTGTGTTGGTGCGTCCCAACGATAATTCACACCGGAGATTAGGTACCTTTTGTATGGACACACCGTACAAAAGGTACAAAGGCACATAATCCATACCATTCATTTCCCTCAATCTTCGAGCTAGCCAAAAATTATTAGAATATTAATATATAATATAAGTAAAACCACTCCGTAGATTGTTCTAAACTAAGGTTACTTCTAAATAATTAATATAAAAGTGTGAGAAGCACATCAAAGAACACCATACGGAGTACTATAAAGATTGTATGTAGAAGTTAGGTGTTCTATTATTTTGAGTGTACTTGATATTTCTTATTAAACCTAATACCTATTAGCTACCTAGGTAACTAAAGTCCTTTCACCTTTCGCAAACAGAATAACATGTACTCCGTACAAGGCTGAGAAAAAAATAAATGTTGGGGTTTGGGCTCTTTGTATCTTTAATATGAGAATATCATATAAAAGATACTTATTAGTCAAAAGTTCTTCATCCACTAGAAACCCTCGGAAGTCATTTTGCACAATTGCGACGTCGTTTTCACCACCGAACTATTCCAGGGGTTCTACCTGCAACACCAACAAGGGGAAGAATATCTAAACAAAACACTTTCAAAAATAGGCCAGGTTCAAAAAGACCTCTCAAGCCGCATAAGTGACCCTTCTTGTATTGGATATCCTGATTCCTTTCCCACATCGATTTCAAGGGAACGCACTCGGCATATGCATGCGGGTTCATAACACTCTCGCACGAGGGCTGGGCCGTCATCACCTGCAGCTTCACATACAGAGACCAGTGAGAAGCACTGGTTATTCCATAGTGGAGAACGCCAGCCTCCCGCTCCACAGTCTTAGTGCGAGGTATGTACGGAGTACTTCGTTGTGCGTCTGGCCCTGCGCAAATGAGGCCTGAGAACCCCAGAGGCTTTGTCTCGCACTCGGCAAGGAACTCACAAGCATCTGATATCCTGTGCTGACCACTGTCCCAAAATATTCGTGGGCAACGGGCGCCTTTTCCTGACGGAGCGTGCCGAACCCGCACGGCCCCCTTTGACAGCTGGCAACGTCTTTCTCCATATTCAGAAAATCGTTACTACTTTAGGCAGCTATGCTACGATGGAGTCGGTATTTGATAGGGATATGCGTAGCGGTGGACCAACCACAAGGCTGCGATGCTGAATGAGCAAGCGGAGTCGCAATGCCTCTGCAATTCACCAATGCGCTTAGCGCAAGGACTAGCACAAAGGGGGAAGGCCAGATGCAGTGAGATGCCACATGCTGAGAATATCTTCAACCGTTTAGACCTAGCTTGGTCTAGGCTTGCACAATCCTCAGGGAAACACTGCGTGCTCGCGGGTGCTGTTCGCTCGACATAGCCCCTTGGCCAATGCTCTTTGGCCAATGGCCTTCTGGCTCTTACTACAATGGATATCGTGTTTAATGCGAACGGTAATTTGTGGTTCTTTAGTTCTTGAGGGGCTATTTCCCCCTCTCAGTCAAATAGACGCGTTTTCACCTTCCATGTACCAGCATCTCTAAATCTGCCATGGGTCTTGCGGAAAATGTCCTGTCACTGGTGACGGTGACCAATGTCATCTTGGGTCTTGTGGCCTATGTCGCGCTCAAGTTTAGCTGGCAAATTATCTATTATCGCTTCTTCAGTCCGCTTGCAAAGTTCCCCGGCCCCTTCTGGGGCTCTGTAACTCGTCTCTGGATCGCATGGCATAATCTACAGGAGACCGAGGTACCAACTGTTTATGCGCTTGCTCAGAAATATGGTTGGTCTTGACCCTATCTCCAACAGGGATATGATTTCTAACAAGTAAATTCCCTCAGGCCCTGTTGTTCGCATTACCCCAACATTGTTGTTGGTCAGCGATCATGAAAAGCTTCCGGAAGTCTACCACCGCAATGCAGACAAGACCGGACACTATATCACTGGAAGTTTTGGCGAGACCGAGTCTCTGTTCAACATGAGGTCCCACAAGACCCATGCCGTGTTCAGAAAACATGTTGCCGGACCGGTACGACGATGTACGAGTTCATTTGCAGATATCAAAAACTGACCCCCAACGCAGTACAGCTTCAGCAACATCAAAAAAATGGAGCCACTACTTGATGCGCGCATCAATGCGTGGACCACTAAACTAAATGAAAAGTTCGCAAAGAGCGGCGAAGCCTTTGACTTCGCCTGGTGGGCAGTGTAAGCAGCACACAAGCCGAATGAAACAAACCCCCCAACTAACAATACAAACAGCTACATGGCCTACGACATCATCAGCGAAATCGGCTTCGGCGAGCCCTTCGGTTTCATCGAAAAAGGCGAAGATATCGGCGGCCTAATCCAAGGCTTCCACGACGGCCTCCCAGCCTTCGGCCTCCTAGCCCGCCTACACCCCTTCACCTCATGGATAAAAACTACCTTCCTGAAAAAGTACCTCGTCGCCAAGCCAGAAGATAACTCCGGAATTGGCGTGCTAATGCGCTTCCGCGACCGCCTCATCGATCAACGCATTAAAGACATCCAAGACGGCAGGAAATCAGATCGCACAGACCTGCTCCAGACATTCCTCGACGCTCTTACCGAAGACGGCAAACCCCTTGATCTGGAGTACATCCGCGCGGAAGTCCTGCTCGTCCTCCTCGCTGGCGCTGACACAACAGGCACCGCCTTCCAGGCCATGGTGCAGTTCCTCCTAACCCACCCGGGGGCGTACAAGCGTATGATGGAAGAAATTGATAACGCTGTCCGTAAGGGCCTTATCTCAGATATGCCTCAGTACGATGAGGTGCTAGAGCACCTGCCTTACTATGTTGGCTGTGTGAAGGAGACTATGCGTCTGTGTCCGTCTGCGCCGAATATCTTCCCCCCGCTATGTCCCTGAGCCGGGACTTGATCTGTATGGTCGTTTTGCGCCGGCGGGTACGGAGATTACCTGTAACCCGTACCTTGTGCATCGGGATCCGAAGCTTTATGGGTATGATGCCGAGGAGTTTAAGCCTGAGAGGTGGCTGGATGTTGAGAGGGCGAAGTTGTATAACAAGTATAACTTTTCGTTTGGGTATGGGTCGCGTGTTTGTTTGGGGAGGGATATTGCTATGATGGAGTTGTTTAAGGGCCCTTTGCAGGTGAGTTCTTTTCCGACTTTCCTACAATTTATTGAAGTGGCTGCTAATGTGACGTTTAGTTCTTCCGTCAGTACAGACCACAGACTGTACAGGGTAAACCTGGGGCTAAGTTCATGGTCAAAGGTGGGATTGGCTACTGGAGAGACGTGTGGTTGACTATTTCTCCGCGGGCAGAGGTGAAGGCTGAGTGACAGCTTGATGCGCTTTGGAGGGAATGATTATTGTCGAACTCGATCTACAGATAATCCCGGTAGAAGACGCATTCTAAATTGCATAGGGTTTATCTCAAAAATCTTCGTTTCTCAGTTTTCTCCCTCTATTACATGTAGCCCCCTCAGCAAAATGAAGTCACTATGTTTCCTGCTAACTTAGAAATAAGGCAAGGACGATACGTGAGGTGGAATACAATAGCATTGACCGAAAGGGAGCTATATGTAAATGAGAACTATAGTATGAACACAACAAACAAGATGCAAGCCAGGACAAGTTTTGTTGAATGCTTTTGATAACCAGCTGACCAGCTGGTAGAACATGGAACATGGTATGGTGTCAAATATGGAAAATGAAGATAAAAAAACCCGGGAAATTTATGAGACATTCATGATCATTCAGCAGTACCCATGACGGCGTCCTAAACACGAAGACAATAAATGTTAGCAATGGTGCAATAAAGAGAGAATATAATCTAGGTGGTTGCTTACTCTTGCCTCGTGGTACAAAGGAGTAATACCAGTCCAGTGAACGAACTGGTGCACACCCTGCCCAACAAGGACCTCTAGTCCAGGAATGGTGGTCCAACCCGCATCAGATGCAAGCTGCATCAAGGCGGTAACGGTAGGCTTGTAGGCCATCTCAAGAAGAACACGGTGCTTGCTAGCGTCGGAAGACTTGCCGATGAGAGTACCGTCGATCTCCTGAGCGCGCTCGAACATGTGGCAGAGCGTCTCGCGCATCACAGGGTCAATGGGTCGGTCAGCGGGGATCGTGCCGATAGCGACCTGGGGAACGGTATCAAGCTGGGTCCGGCTGTCTACGATGCGGATATTGTAGTTGGTCGGGAAGGTCGAGACCATGCCCTCGAGCTTGCTGGCAGTGCGGCCGACAACATAGATTGGAGAGAAGCCCATGTTGTGGAGGGCGAAAATGGCAGCACGGGCAGTACCGCCGCCGCCGATGACCACGGCACTCTCGTTGCCGGTGGAGCCGTAAACGCCTGCGTTGCGCATGCATCGGACCATGCCTTGCCAGTCGGTGTTGTAGCCAACCAGACGAGGAGGCTTGTCACCGTTGGGGACGGGCACGACAGTGTTGACGGCACCGATGATTTCAGCCTCCTGGGCGACTTCGTCGAGCAGGGGCATGATATCCAACTTGAGGGGGATTGTCACTGAAGCACCGCCGAAGTCGGGGGCACGGATAAAGTCCTTGACATCTTCGATGTTGGTAGTCTCCAGGCGAGAGTACTCGTGGGGTAGACCCATTTTGCCGAAGAGGGTGTTGTGGAGAGCGGGGGACCGCGAGCCGGAGACAGGAGAACCGAAAATAGCGAACTTCTTGGCCTTGATCTCACCCATCAGGGAGAGACCACGGCGAATCTCAGCAGCGGATAGTTGACCAGGTGCCGCCTTGAAAGGAAGGCTGGGGTGAGACACCGGGGTCATGAAACCATTTAGGATACGGCTAAGTTGACCACTGTCGCCCATGTTGATCGCAATCAGCGGCACATCGTGGGCTTCTTCAGCCCATGTCTTGAACTTCCGAAGGGCATTGTTATCATCAAGGGTATTGGCAACACCGACGAGCTTGATCACGTCGCCGTATTCCAGAGCACGGTTGTAGGATTGCATCCAGGACATGTTGGCCCACGACAGAGTGCCCTTAGGATCATGGTGCGAGGCGATGATCTTAGAGTAACCCTTCATCTCAGTAACGGCACGGAGCATTGCATCGGGGAACGCAATCTCAAGATCCACGAATTCGCACCCAGAGCGGAACGCTAGTCGGTACAGCTGCATTGCCGCATCATGGGCATCATCGGGGAAACGGCCACCTTGGCTCTTGGTGCGGATAGTGAAGATGATCGGTAGGGTGGTACGACCGCGAAGGATAGACATTTGTTCGTTGACGTAGTCTACCGAGGGAATGTCGCCCTCAACTGAAGGGTCCTTCAACAGATCGACCCGCAGTTCGACAGCATCAGACCCGACACAAGCCTCGGTGATAATATCGCCCGACGGTTGGAGATCAGGCAGAGTCAAAGAGACGAAGAAGCTGTGCTTCTTCTTCTTAATGAGACTAAGGTTGTCTACTTGACCAGTAACTACCCGTATGAAGCGGGTAAAGTCCTCTGAGGCAAGGGCTAGCTCCGTTGAGGTAGAGTGCTGGCTATAGTACTGGATGTTGCTGCACTCTTGGAACCAAGGCTTACGTCGCAGCCACACGCCCATCATATCCTCCACGTAGGCAGGGCGGGTCTTATCAATCTGGAGGAAGTCCATGACCAGCTTGATGTCACGCATGATAAGGAGCACGTTGCCCTTGCTCTTGTGGTAGTCAGTAAGCAGTTTTCGTGCCTCTGGCATCTCGACAACACCTCCGCCGCAGGCGAAGACATGGCCAGTAGGATGATCCTTGAGAACGCGCTTTAGGACAGCGAGTTCTGCGTCTCTGAATCCCTCCCAGCCGCGTGTCTTAATTATATCGGGGATAGTTATACCCTCGGAAGTCTCAAGCTCTGTATCAAGATCGACGAAACGACGACCGAGGACCTTAGCAACCCAGTTGCCAGTGGTGGTCTTTCCAGCGCCACGCATACCGATGATGAACACAGAGGCGCTGCTCCGCTCCACATCGCTCGAGGCAGAATGCTCATCTTCCTTCAGCTCTTTGCCATTGAGATTCACGCTGAACATTTGCTTCAAGGCATCCCACCAGCCAGGCCAGGTCTTGCCAACACATTCTTTCTCCAGAATAAGGGTAGACTGGGGAGCGATGAGAGACAGCACGCTGAAACTGAACGCGACCCGGTGGTCATCGTAACAGAAAACACCACCGGCGGGCTGGCGAAGGGTAGAACTCTCAATTCCGTCGATCTCAAGCCCATCGTCATGCTCACGACACACCACCCCGAATTTAGCCAATTCGTCTTTCATGGCCTTGATACGATTGCATTCCTTGACACGTTGGTTTGCGATACCGTAGATACGAGTTGTGTGGTTTGAGCCCTTGCCCCGGGCAACGGCCGCGAGAACAGAGGCAGTGAGGAAGGCATCCGTCATAGGTTCCATATCCACATTAGGTAGTGGTCGCAAAACACCGTCAGCAGGTCCGGTAACAGTGGTTGAGGTATCAGTCTGCACAACGGAGCACCCCATAGGCCGTAGAACATCCACTGCGAAACGAGCGTCACCCTGAAGGGACTTGGATCCAATGTTGGGGACGGTGCAGGTGGTACCAGTGACGGCAGCAATGGCCAAAGGATAGGTTGCAGAGCTTGCGTCGCTCTCCACAACATACTCGGCAGGGTTCACGTAGTGAGCCTGAGGAATGTGGTAGGTGTGCTCCTCGGTGGTAGACTTCTTCACGTCGATGCCGAAAGATCTCATCATCGCAGTCGTCATGTCGATATAAGGCTGTGAGATGGGCTTGCCACCGACCAGCTTCAACGTGACTGGCTCCTTGGCGTACGGAGCGCACATAAGCAGAGAAGAGACGTACTGAGAGGAAACTTTAGCGGCCAGGTTGATCTTTCCTCCAGCGAAGCCTCCAGAAGCGGCAATCTTGAGAGGAAGACATCCCTTGCTTTCCATGTACTCAACACCAGCACCGTTAACAGTAAGAGCGTCAACAAGATCACCAATAGGCCTTTGCTTCATGCGGTTGTTACCGGTCAAGACACTCGAGTCGACACTGCTGGGAGTAGCAAGTGTAGCCACGGTGGTGAGGAATCGTGAGGCAGTACCGGCATTACCCAAGTACAAGGGCGAAGGGCTTGCGATAATCTTTCCGCCTTTGCCGTTCACAACAAGAACCTCACCTTCCTCCTCCCAAGAGAAAGTTGCCGCGCCGAGTCGCTCTAGGGCATTCAACATGACCTCAGTGTCGTCGGAGTGCAAGAGATTCTTGATGCGGCAGGTTCCAGAACCAAGAGCAGCAAGCACAAGGGCACGGTTGGAGATACTCTTTGATCCGGGAGGTGCGCAAGTGACATTGAGCGACTTTGGCACACCGGGGTGAACCTCAACGCTGGGAGCAAGGACAACACCAATATCCTCATTAGAGACGACACTGGCTTTTGGCTCGTGAGTGCGGCCAATCGCCGACAAGAGCACAACCTTCTTTTTCGGCCCATCGTTTTTCTTGTCCAAAGCCATGTTAAACAGCAATTGGTCTACAGAGCAGTGCTTACCAGCAGTCAACTTGCGAACCCGTGGATCTTTCACGGAAGTGGGCAAGCCGTAGGCCGAGATGCACTTTACCACACGAGCGACGGCGACACCCTTCAGGGTGCCCAAATGCCTCGCAAGCTCTGCCTCCTTCACCATGCCGATTGCGACACATTCGCCGTGAAGGATCTGAGGGGTAAGGATCGCCTCAATGGCGTGTCCAATAGAATGACCCCAATTGAGCAGGTTGCGAAGGCCACCCTCACGCTCATCAGCGGAGACGACAAAGGCCTTGTGACGTGCCGATGCCAAGATTCTAGCCTTCAGGATATCCCGGATGCCGTCGAAGCGACCTTGGCCAGCCTTCGGCTCGCTACGCACAGCAGCCAAAATTAATTCTGCGTTATCTTCCAAGGCAGTAAATTCCTCTTCACTTGATATGGCAGCAGTCTTAATGACCTCGGCCATGCCATTGATGAACTCTCGCACGGGGAGAGTCTCAAGGAACTCGAGATCAATGTAGATTCTCGATGGCTGCCAGATGGAACCAATGAGGTTTTTACCAAGCGGAGTGTCAATAGCTGTCTTTCCTCCAATTGAGGAGTCCACCATGGCAAGGAGCGTGGTTGGGACCTGCACGAAGCGCACACCTCGCATGTAGGTTGCTGCAACAAATCCAGTCAAATCCCCAATCACACCACCACCCAACGCAATGATCACTGTGTCTCTACCACATGGCGGGTTCTGGCTTAGCATCCAATCTTCGATGTCGGCTTTTGTCTGCCTTGATTTGGAGCTTTCTCCGGGGGCCGCATGGTGGATGAGGAGTCGTGGGGCTGGGGTGACGGAAGCAGCGGCGGCCTCAAAGGTCTTTTGGAAAGTGGGGGTATAAAGAGATCCGAGGTTTGTATCGGTGATGAGAACGTAGGTCGTCGAGGACAAGTCACTGATCAAGTCCTTTGCGACGAAATTGCGCCAAAGACCAAAATCAGCGACAATGCTCTCCCGGCCCAAGATGCTGATCTTGGTGGGCTCAGACATTGCGAAGGAGGATATAGATGAATACTCGGTAATGGCAAAGTTCAATGACTGCTCATTTCATTCTGTGACTTGTTAGTACACCGACTCACAGTACTTTATCTGTTCCCCCACCACAATGAATCTAGGGATACAACCTTGAGGTGCATACCGATCATTTGGAGGGAATTGAATAATTAGAGGAGTCTGACGAACCTGGACAGAGCTGAGCCAAGAGCCAATAGTGTATCAAGGGAATATAATCTCCAAGTCGAGAGTGAACAAGACAGAAAAGGAAAAAGAGTATTGTTTCCCCTCCGGTGTCGCGGGCAGTTTCTTGACCGCCCGGTGACTCAATCTGTCGATCTATACACCTGCGGACATCTATCTATAGATCATCTACGGAGTACAATTTAAATAACTATGATACAGACATGTTCTATTATGCTGCAACTTTGTTGCTAGCTTAAACGAGCTTTAATTCAGACTTTGAAATCAACATGTTATCCAAAAATTCGCCCAATTTCACATCTTAACCTCAAATTCCAACCTAGCCGACATCGCCCGTTTTGAACGCGAACCCTGCAAATAGTAGAAACTGTTTTGGGGAATCAGTCTTCGGTCAAATCAACTTCGATTACCGAGTCCAACTCGATTGTTGCGTTTGACTTGACTGCATCCAACCGATCTGGCGAATTCAATGTATCTGCCAATGCCGAATTGAGTACCGCCTGGATACGTTCATTCGATCCTGTGTTGCGAACTTTCAATGGCTGAATCCTGCTTTTGGAAACACCATTATTCCACCGGCTGATTTGCGTCTTTGGAGCAGCCTGGAAACGTTTGCCGGAGTGCTTTACTCCAGGATCAGTGTCTCGGTCAGGGCCAACCTCTTCATGGCCTGTCTCCTTAGCGCTCTGGTTTCCCATTTGAGCACAGTGGCTGGCGAGCTGCAAAAGAGCCTGATCGTTGGCCGCGTTGGATCTGACGTAACTCCGTTCAATTGTCTGGGCATATTTCTCGACCAATCTATCGATACTAGGGAACTGGATATTGGCTTCTTTGTCTTTTTCAGCTTGGTCAGACTCCACTGAGAGTCGAACCTGCCTAAGTTGCTCGCATAGATTGCCAGCAAACTGATACAACATTTCACGAGCGCCGGGGCAATCACCGAGGGCTCGTTCTTTAGGGACACCGATACTGTCGCCCCCCCGAGGTTGCCGGAAGCGCGTTCCTAGGCTCCAGCTTGTTTGCGGAGTCCGGTAGTGTTGGCGCCTCTTCAATGGGGATGACAGGTGTAGGGGGTGGAATACCAAGTCTTTCGGTACCAGGTTCGCGGTACCACAGCACAGGAGCTGCGGGTGCTACTTGACGTTGTGGGATACTCACAAACGGGCGAATTGAGCCTGCCCAACGAAGAGTGCAGAGCGCATGAAGAAAGTCATATCTGTCAAGCTCCGGGGGACTCGTGTCGAAATTGGAGTGGGGGAATATCGTCGGGGCAACACGCATGAGCTGAATTATGTACCAGTTTATAAATACGACGTCGCGGATCTCGCCAGTTCCATTCTGCACACCGATTTGTGGGGCCACAGGAGCTGCCATAGCACCCTCATATTCACGGTCGTGAGCGTGTAGCCAGAGTAGTTCAAACCCGAAGAAGCATATCCGTCTTTTCCCGATCCTGTCACTGGCCCAGTCCGACCACATGTTAATAATTCTCCCAGACTCCGTGTTAACATGGCATAATGCGAGGATCTCCCGTGTTGTTAACAAGTTCAAGGCACCAGCAATACTTGGTAATGACTTGAATAGATTTCGAGCCCATCTAAACTCATACAAAATCTCAGGTTCATAAGAGAACTGACGATATGATGCACTCATTCTAGGCATGATAGATGTATGGTGAAGCTCGACGGAAGAATTTTAAACTGTCACATTCGATGAGCATGAGTAGAAGAGTGAAAGAGAAGTCTAAGTCGACGTAAACAGGGGGTTTAAATAGGCACTATGGCTTGTTTGCTTTAGGAAAATGCGCCTAAGGATCTGAAGCTCTTCCGATCTTCCAAGGTTATGTGGTGCATACAAACTTCCCACAAGATCTCCATGGGTGCTAGCAGCCATTGAAACCAAAAAATGTAGATCACATCAATATCATGATAACTCATATACCCAATCTACTTACATAGGTACCTGCGGATACCGCGAGGTTGTACATACATATTTGTAGGTGCCACTATCAGGCACATTGGAGCGTATAGCTTCATAGGCACCACAGTGCTAGACTGCTAGGATTCGTATGTGTATGCAGTATAGCCTTAAATCGTTATTGGAAGTCTTTGTAAGTCAATATGTTATATCCATATAACATGCACGGATGAGGAACGGAATATGCTAAAATAAAATCGAGCAATCTTTTGTATTGGATGCCGGGCTCACCTGAGACCTCTACTACTCCCCTAGGTCGGTAAAAAGCCAATAGGAGCGGACATAGGAAGAAAGTAGAGAGATAAATCAGTGTTGAAATGACACACAACAGCTACCTACTCGAGCTGTGGTATTCTGTGGCATCACACCGTGAACCACCGAAGAGATGGAATCGTTGTTTGCCTGCCTATTTACAAATGAATACATGTCCATCATTCATCTCCCTCATCCTCGTCATCGTCGTCGTCCTCGGCCTCCGAGACTTCCTCTCCGAGCTCCTTGAGCCGTTTCTAAGATAATGGTTAGTCAGATCCCGGGCAGGCAGGAGCAGCTCGAGAATGTATCGAGCCATTAAACATACCTTGTCCTCCGTTCGCTTAGCCTCAAGGTCTCCAAAGACAATCAGCAGGTCTTCCAGTTCAGACTGGGCCGACTGCCGAGCCTCCTCCTTTTCTTTAGCTTCAGATTTAGCCTTGTTGAGCTGAACCTGAATGATTTTGAGGGTTTCAGCCGCACTGCGGGCGTGGGACTCGGCCTCTTTGGCCTTGTCCTCGGCTTCCTTAGCTCGTGCTTCCAGAGCAGAGGTCTGAGAAGCGGTGCCTTCTTGGGCGGTTTCAAGATCATTGCTAGACTTCTGAGCCTTGGCAAGGTCTGACTCCAGAGCTGCGACAGATTGCTTTAAAGTTGCGATCTCGGCTTCATGCTCTTTTTTGGCTGCGGCGAGATTTGACTCGAGAGTTCCGACCGTATCATTGTGGCCAGTGGATTCGGCCTCATATTGCTGCTTGGCTGTAGAGAGACTAGACTCCAAGGTTTCAACTTTTTCCTTGTAGTCGCTGACTTCCACCTCGTGATGTTGCTTGGCTTTGGCCAACCTAGATTCCAGACTCTGCAACTTTTTGGTGAGATCGGCGACTTCTCCATCGCGGGTTCCCTTGGTGGTTTCAAAGTCCTTGATTTTCTTGTTGAGTTCTGCCACCTGTCCATCATTGGCTTTCTTGGTGTTTTCTAGGTCTTGAATATTCTTTTCAAGACTGGCGACCTGTGCACCGTGGGCCTCCTTGGACTGGCTGATCGTGTCCTGCAACTCATGGATCTTCTTGTTGAGGTTATCAACTTGATCGTTGTGGGATTTCTTGGTGCTCTCCAGATCTTGAATCTTCTTTTGAAGATCAGTGACCTGTAAATCGTGGGCCTCATTGGACTGGCTGATGATAGTTTTCAACTCCTGAAGTTGCTTATTGAGATTGACAACTTCTCCTGTATGTTGTTCCTGGGCGCGAGAAAGCTCCGACTCCAAGCCACGAATGGTTTGTTGCAGACCAGCAACCTCCCGCTCATGATGCTCTCTCAACTCCCTTGCTTTGTGGCTCTTGCTCTCAGATTCTGCTGAAGTCTGCTTGAGCTGATGGTCGATGGCACGGAGCTGATCACTATGCTGCTTGAGTAATTCGTTTTTGTGATGCCTGTGTTCGTTTTCAAGCTTTGATAGTTGTTCGGATAGCTCTTGCGCATGGCTTTGTTGCAGAGATTGGTTGGTTTGTTGAAGCTTTGACAACTCAACTGCATTGTATTCCTTTGTCTTTCGGTGGTCCAACTGTTCTTGATCAAGCCTCCGTTGGATGCTAACGAGATCAGACTCTAATGTTTGAAGGGTCTGGGTGCGATCTTCAATTTCTGCACGCAATGAATCAACAAGCTCACGCGAAATTCCCTTTTCGATCCCATTGGCAACAACCGAAATTTCAAAACCGGGTTCACGGTCAATGGCACGAAGCAATCGGCTGAAGTTATCTTTCAGGAACTCGATGAATGAGCGGTCAAAAAACACCTCCGGCAGTCCACCCTCGAGCTGACCACCAGCGGTTTGGGGAAGGACCTCAAAGTCACGAACCAAGGGACATTCTCGAAGTCTTGTGATCTTGTCAATATACTGTTCCCTGCCAAGCTGTTCGATGAGTAGCTTATGAAGCGTGATGCGAGGGATTGGGGAATCTTTTGTGGAGAACTCATAAATGACACCCAACAGCACAGTGCAAAGGCCAGGCACCAATTTACTTGGGGCACGCTGGTGCTTAATTTCTTGCAACAAGGTTTGAATGCAGCTACCCTCTCCAAGCAGATCATTAACGACGTCTGGGTCTTCGAAAAGCCACCCACAGAGCAACGTCAGATAACCGACTGTGATCCTTTCGTCATCGCCGCGCTGCAGACCAGTAATCAGATTTCCAACGACAGATTGGACACTGGTGACCACTTCTTCACCGCTCTCAGCATCACCCTCAGTAACAGCCATAGCTGTTGCCTTAGCCTCTGCATCATCGAAGAGCAAATGGAACATCAGAATACAGGCCATCCACACTTGATATGGATCGGCATTTCCTCGCGCTTCTGGCGCAGTGAGCAGTACAGATAGAATATTGGGAATTCGATCCTGCCCGCTGGTATGCCCTTCAATCGCTCGCCTGAGCACATGCATGCGAATTCCGGGATGATGGGCGAAAAACGCTTTCATACATTCACAGGCAGCAAGTCGTGCGTCCAAAAGGTTGTTGGGAGCAGGTTCGAGGCTAAGCTTCAAAAATGCTTCAATGACATTGATGCGTAAAGGCTCATTCACATCACCATTGGCAGCCTTGTCGTCGCCGGTGTAGGAGCCCCACAGAACTTCGATATCACCAAACCTTTCCTGCAACGGTGAGTTGCCGCGGATCAGATCGGCACAAGTTGATAAGGCCTATATTTGTTAGGAAAACGTGCAGGCAAGGATGAGTAATAGTAACATCTCACCTTTGAGGTCACGCTAACGCTGAACCTTTGACCGAATGCAATGCTAAGAACTTGCTCTGTCACGCCATTCTGCCAGAATGCAGTCTGATTAATGGGCGTGCTCATACCACCGCGAATCAAGAACAACTGAATGATGGCCAGGAGACCCCAGACATTCTTATCTCGGTGGACCAGAGTCCACTGTGGCGCCGGCTCGTTGTCTTCTGGCTCTTGCTGACATTCATGAAGCAGCTGTGTTACTCTTTTCACACAACCGGTCTCGCGGAAAAAGGATTGGTTGGAAACATTGAACCTCAACAAGTGAGCTAACAAGGAGAGGCAATCTTCCACTACCTCGGTCCCATGAGTCAATGCTCCCTCCGCCTCGATAAGTGAGAAAAGTATTTCAAATGCATTCTCGAATGCCACCAGCTTCTGTAGCTCTTCCGAAGCGGGGGTCAGGGCAATCAACAAGACAAGAGCCTCTAGCAGAAAACAGGTTGTCAGCTCCAACCTCTCGTGTCCCACATGGACGCAAACATTCGACAAGGCATACCATTCCGTACTGGTTCCCTCGCATCTGTCAGGACACTGACTAGCTTGGAAATACCCAGCGGCGCTGTAAAAATGCATTCTTGTGTTCGTTCTGGCCGTGCACTGCAAATGTGGGAAATCAATTGGAGCGAATAAAGGCGGGAGTAAAATTCGCGGGCTTCTAAAAGGTCGAGTAGGGTGGTTATATTATCTTGTCGCTTTGAAAATGTTAGTTTATCATCTCGGGACCGAGGTCACGATGCGTACCTGAGTGAATTCATCCGCCAGCCACAGAGCTATTTCGTCCGACGCTTCAGGCTAAATCTATACATGAGCAACTCGAGTGAAACTATTCAGAGTACAGAATACCCACACTAGATTCATCAGGCGTGAAGAGCATCAAAAGGGTCTCGAGGACCACTTTGATAGTGTCCACATCCTCACTGTCATTGCGTAAACTGGTGATCAATGACCGTAGGCCACCGGAAGCGACTGATGCAGGGTAGAGTTTTGCAAAGCTTCTTAATCCTTGGATTGCTGCCCGGCGATCTTCCAACAATGTAGCACTCTGCAGTCTACTGCTTAATACGTCGATTGTGTCCGTAGCCGTTTGTTTGGCCGGAGCTTGCGACTCGAGGATTCGGAACATGGTAGTTGATTCGCAATTTCATGGTCACTGCCGGCCGAGGGCGTAGAAATTGGTAGTCATCTATGAGAGAGCAAAAAGTGAAAAAGTGAAGAGGTTGGTTAGTTCGCTGATTGCAGTAGAAAGCTGTCCTATTGTACTGCCCAAGGGGGGCTAAACGCCGATCTTGGCTCAACCCGCAGAATCGCCGACCGCCCGGAATTTATCTTTTCGTCAACGGCAAGCTCACTTTCACTACTCTCAACCTGCACCGCGATCAGGTCTGCGGTTGCATCTCTTTTTATCTCTATTACATGATTTAGAGGAGTCTGTATCTTATCTGAACTCCCTTAAATTGCGTCTCATTCACAAACAGAGAGATCGCGCCTGCGCCTGCACGAACGCCATCAACTGGTTGCGACACGAGCACCAGAACTCTCTCAGTTTTAACCTCACAAGTGTCGCATTATCATCATGGGTGTCCCCGCGCTGTTCCGATGGCTGTCCAACAAGTATCCGAAGATCGTCTCTCCGGTTATTGAGGAGCAAGCCCAAGTGGTTGATGGAGAAGAAATCCCAATCGATATCACCCGTCCGAATCCCAATGGCGAGGAGCAGGATAACCTCTACCTTGATATGAACGGTATTGTTCATCCATGTACTCATCCCGAGGGGAAGCCTCCCCCAGCGGACGAGCAGGAAATGATGATGGAAATCTACAAGTACACCGATCGAGTGGTCAACATGGTGCGCCCTAGAAAGCTTCTCATGATCGCTATTGGTAAGTGTATATTCTAGTGGAGCTTGCAATTCCCCTGTATTCTCCACATTGGCGATTTCCACTAACCTCGATACCACGTATAGATGGCGTTGCCCCAAGAGCGAAGATGAACCAGCAGCGCGCACGTCGATTCCGCTCAGCACAAGAAGCGAAGGAGAATGATCAGAAGAAGGAGGAACTCCACAAAATGCTTGCCCAGCAGCATGCTACGAAAACCGGCGAGCAGTTGGTTCGGGAGGAGGTTGTGCAGAAGACGTGGGACAGCAACGTCATCACGCCAGGAACACCCTTCATGGATATCCTTGCTGCCTCCTTGCGGTACTGGATCGCCTACAAGCTTAACACTGACCCGGGTTGGGAAAATGTATGTTTTGATCTATTCTATCGGTACCAAGGAAACGCGCTAACTTTGACAGCTGAAAATCATCATTTCGGATGCCACGGTTCCAGGAGAAGGAGAGCACAAGATCATGAATTTTATACGATCCCAACGAGCCTCGCCTAACCACGACCCCAACACTCGTCATGTCATCTATGGTTTAGTAAGTTTATGGCGGTCTTCCAAATCAATCTTCTCAGATCACTAATTTCAAATCTAACAGGATGCTGATCTGATCATGCTGGGTCTTGGTACTCATGAGCCTTACTTCCGAGTACTGCGTGAAGATGTGTTTGCCCAGGACTCAAGACCTCGGGGTTGCAGACTTTGTGGACAGACTGGCCACAAGGCTGAGGAGTGTCTAGGCCGCCCGAAGGAGAAGAGTGGGGAATTCGACGAGAAGCAGCACGCTGCCCCTCTGAAGCCATTCATTTGGCTTCATGTCGCCGTTCTAAGAGAATATCTTGCCGTGGAGCTTCGTGTTCCTCAGCAACCGTTCCCATTCGACCTTGAACGTGCACTGGATGACTGGGTCTTCATGTGTTTCTTCGTCGGAAACGATTTCCTTCCTCATCTGCCTTCTTTGGATATTCGCGAAAACGGAATCGATACGCTGATCGCGATATGGCGTGATAATCTTCCTGCCATGGGCAGTTACCTTACCAAAGATGGAAGTGTTGAGTTGAAAAACGCTCAAATCATCTTGCAAGGACTGGCCAAACAAGAAGATGCCATCTTCGCACGTCGTCGGCAAGCAGAGGAAAGAAAGCAGGCAAATGAGAAGAGACGTAAGGAGCAGGATGCCGCTCGAAATGAAGAACGTGCTCAAAAGCGAAGGCGGAGTTCCCCCAGCGTGACTTGACAGCTGGCTCTCACGGCGGCGAGCCCGCCCCTCCTATGGAACTCATAACCCCTGGCCGAGGTCACTTGAATAAGGAGACCAGAGAGTTGACACACAGCATGGTCATCAACCGTGGAGCTGTATACCGTGCTAACATGGAGAATAAGAGCGCCGCGGCTGTGCTAAAGAGTAAACTCATGAAGGGCAACCAGAACGCTGGAGACAGCGAAACTCCAGCCACAGACGGCGAGGACGTATCAAGTGCACCCCCAGAGCAGACTTCTCCCGGGGTTCTTGGAAAACGAAAGGCGGATGTAGCTGAACAGGAGGTTACCGACGCAGGAACACCGGGCAGAGACTCTCCTCTGCCAGTTCCTTCTGTTCCTGAGAAGCCTAAACAAGATGAGATCCAAGAAGACACTGTCAAGCTGTGGGAGCCAGGATACGCCGATCGATACTATGAACAAAAATTCGGCGTGGACCCGAAAGATTTAGAATTCCGTCACCAGGTCGCTCGCGAATATGCGATTGGTCTTTGTTGGGTTTTGCGATACTATTTCCAGGGGTGCCCCTCTTGGGTATGTTGTTAATTCCCATTTAGTTATACGATTGGGCTTCGCTAACTTGATGACAGACTTGGTATTACCCAAGGCACTATGCGCCATTTGGTGGGTTTTTCCTTTCATCTTCTCCCTCGGATTTCGCAGAAAGAAGCTAACACATAGTATACAGCCGCCGATTTCGTTGACATCGCTGATATGGACGTCCAGTTCGAGAAGGGCACAATATTCAAACCCTTTGAACAGCTTATGGGAGTCTTGCCTGCCTCATCTAACCACGCACTGCCGAAGGTTTTCCATCCTCTCATGGAAAATCCCGATAGCGAGATCATCGATTTCTACCCGGAGGATTTCCCCCTTGATTTGAACGGCAAGAAATTTGCCTGGCAAGGCGTGATTCTTCTTCCCCTTCATCGACGAAACTCGTCTTCTAAACGCCATGGCGAAGGTTTATCCTCTCCTTACCGAGGATGAAAAGAGTCGCAACTCTCATGGTCAGGAGGTTCTTCTGCTATCCGACCGAAATCCCTTGTACCAAGACCTCGTCGCGAACTTCTACTCCAAGAAGCCTGGCCCGGCACAATATCCCCTCAAAGAGGATGTCAGCGGTGGCCTTGCCGGTATTGTTGAGCGTAGCGACACCTATATCCCCCACAGCTCGTTGGTCTCGCCATTGGAGGCACATGGCATGCCAGGAGTTGACGACGATCGTTCTCTCACGTGAGTATAACCCTCCCATATCCGCTGTTTGTTTCGTATACTAACCGATCAAAGGGTTCTATATACACTCCCAAAGACTTCACATGTCCATAAGTCTATGCTTCTCCGTGGGGTGAAGCTACCGACGCCAATGCTGGATTCCAATGATATCAGAGCCACTCAGGCCCGATCCCAAAACTCTGGCCGATCATTCGGTGGCGCACCTTTCCAGGGCAGAGGACGCGGCGGCCGGATGAACTACTCGAGTGACCGCCCGAACCCATTCGCTGCGCATCTTGACCCGAAGTTCAATTCCGGCCCACAAGGTGGTCCTGGAGGTCCCAGTGGTGCTCCCATGGTGCCTCCTGGCTGGGTTCCCCCTGGCCAAGGATATGGAGGCTACGCCAGAGGGCCACCTCCCCCTCCACGTGGCGGAATGTCACACCAGTACCCACCTCAGTACCCGCCCCAACACGGCTACCAACAGCCTGGGGACTATTATGGCCAACAAAACCACCAGTACAACCAGGGTGGTCAGTACAATAACGGCCATCAATCAGGCTATGGCCAGCAGGATTATCGTGGGGGCAGAGGAGGTAACCGTGGAGGCCGCGGCCGTGGTGGGCAGAACCGAGACCATTACTCTCACAACCAAGGCGGAGGAGGGTATAATCGGTACTAGAAAGTAAATGAGGGTCCAGCTTCCTGGCTATTTCTTCTTGCTTCTTACAATACTGTTATTAGTATCTGTTGACACGTTTGGTTATTGGGCATGAGGGTCTGGGCAAGGAATGGAGTTAGAAATGTAAAATGAATTCAATTGATGTTCGAATTGACTCTTTGTTTGTCCTTGTAGAGGATGCATGTGTTGAGCCCTCGTCATGTTGTATATACATATGTAGGTTGCTCGAATTGTATAACTATTCCGTGATACATTATAGCTAAGTTGTACAAATACTGCTTGCTCACCCAGTTATCTACTTGTTATGTATCAGTTATCGTCATCCATTTGGATTTTGTCTTTGTTATATCTCTTTATTCTAAGGGTTCTTTCATCTTCTGCTTGCCCTAACATGATGCTTATCTGGTTGCAGAAGGCGGTGTACTTGGAGGGGTCAAGGTAAGGCACACTGGCAGAAAAACGAGGCGGGGTGACTCACCTGCAAGCCCTGAGAGGTTGTTAGCAGTCAATCTTTTCTTGTAAACCACTGGACTCACCACGCCATGGATTTTCCTGCGGAAGAAGAACTCGTGCTCGCTCGGTGGAGGGAAATCGATGCCTTCAAACGCCAAGTTGAACTTTCTGCTGGAAAGCCACGCTATGGATTTTTAGACGGCCCTCCGTTCGCTACCGGAACCCCTCATTATGGGCACTTGCTTGCTTCGGTAAGATCACAGCGAACAATTTGCGAATGGGTTGCAAGTAGTTCTAAAATTTTCCACTAGACAATCAAGGATGTGATCCCCCGTTATTGGTCCATGAAGGGATTCCATGTGGAACGCCGTTTTGGCTGGGATACGCATGGTGTTCCTATTGAGTAAGTTCAATTCGATTCAAGACAAGACTTGCTCAAGATTGTGTATCTAGTGTCTGGCTGACACAAAACCTAGATATGAGATCGACAAAAAATTGGGCATGTCTGGTCTGCAGGCGGTCCAAGAGATCGGAATCGAGAAATACAACGAGGAGTGTCGGTCGATTGTGATGAGATACGCGACAGAATGGCGCGAAACCATCGAGCGATTGGGTCGCTGGATTGACTTCGATAACGATTACAAGGTACGCTCGAGCACGTCTGGTTTTCTGTGCCCTTGTGTTAATGTCTTTTTTCTTCCTGTCATCTAGACCATGAACCCCTCATTCATGGAATCCGTCTGGTGGGTTTTCAAGGAACTCTTTGATAAGGGCCTCGTCTACCGCGGATACCGTGTTATGCCTTACTCCACAGCCCTCAACACGCCTCTCAGCAATTTCGAAGCGCAGCAGAACTATAAAGATGTGCAGGACCCCGCTGTTGTTGTTACATTCCCTCTGTTGGATGACCCCGAGACATGCCTACTTGCATGGACCACCACCCCATGGACGCTTCCATCGCACACTGGTCTGTGTGCTCACCCCGACTTCGAGTACGTCAAGATCTACGATGAGGCTACAAAGAAAAACTACATCCTCCTCGAGGCTCTTCTTCGGACTATCTACAAGGACCCGAAGAAGGCCAAGTTCAAAATTGTCGACCGCATCAAGGGTTCTGACATGCTCGGATGGAAGTACCAACCCCTGTTTGATTATTTCTATGAAGAATTCAAGGACTGTGGCTTCCAGGTGCTGAATGATGAATATGTCACTGCCGAGGATGGTGTGGGTATTGTTCACCAGGCTCCTGCTTTTGGTGAGGAGGATTACCAAGTTGCCATGAACCACGGCGTTATTTCCGAGACTCGTCTTCCTCCTAATCCCGTTGATCCACAGGGCTGTTTCACAGCTGAAGTCCGGGACTTTGTGGGCCAGAACGTCAAGGCTGCTGACAAGGGCATCATCAAGCTCCTCAAGGGCAATGGCCGTGTCCTTGTTGACAGCCAGATTACTCACAGCTATCCTTTCTGCTGGCGGTCCGATACCCCTCTGATCTACCGTGCTGTGCCATCTTGGTTTGTGAAGGTTAAGCCTATCATTCCCGACATCCTTGATGGCATTGAGAAGTCTCACTGGGTCCCCTCCAATGTTAAGGAGCGGAGATTTGCCAGCTGGATTCGGAACGCTCATGATTGGAATATTTCTCGAAACCGCTTCTGGGGAACGCCGCTGCCGTTGTGGGTTAGTGACGATTTCTCAGAAGTTGTTGCTATCGGTAGCATCGAGCAACTTAGGGAATTGAGTGGCTACGAGGGCGAGCTCACCGATATTCATCGTGATAAGGTTGATCACATTACCATTCCTTCTAAGAAAGGAAATGGCGTTTTGAAACGTGTTTCGGAGGTCTTCGATTGCTGGTTCGAATCAGGAAGTATGCCCTTTGCAAGTGTCCACTATCCCTTTGAGGGCGCAGAGGAGTTCGAGGACCGTTTCCCAGCAGACTTTATTGCTGAAGGCCTCGAGTAAGTTACTCATTTCCACCCCCTTCTCTGTCGGTTTTCACGCGCTAATGCTAGATTTTAGTCAAACGCGAGGGTGGTTCTATGTACTCAGTGTTATCGGAGTTCATCTGCGTCAAAAACTACCATACAAAAATGTAGTGGTGAATGGCATTGTCCTCGCAGAGAACGGTCTGAAGATGTCTAAAAGGTATGTAAACAACATCTCGATATGACCATGACCTGGACCTTATCTTATACGCTAATTCCGCAGATTGAAAAATTACCCCGACCCATCGCTGATCATGAATTCATACGGGTGAGTCCTGAAGATCTTCACTCCCGAGTTGTTCACTTTTTCATGTTCTTCGGGAGTTTCCCATACGAATTTTCATTAACATTGTCCAAACAGATCGGACGCTCTTCGATTGTACATGATCAACAGCCCTGTCGTTCGTGCTGAGCCTCTTAGATTCAAAGAAACCGGTGTCAAGGAAATCGTTAGCAAAGTGCTTCTTCCATTGTGGAACAGCTACAAGTTCTTCGAGGGCCAGGTGACCCTCCTGAAGAAGACTTCCAACATCGACTTTGTCTTTGATCCTGCAGCAGAGAGCACTAACACAAACGTGATGGATCGTTGGATCCTTGCTAGCTGCCAATCACTACTCCTGTTCATTAACCAGGAGATGGCCGCTTACCGTCTGTATACCGTTGTACCACGGCTCCTCGAGTTGATTGACAACACGACAAACTGGTACATTCGCTTCAACCGCAAGAGACTCAAGGGTGAAAATGGCGTTGATGATACATTGCACGCCCTGAACACTCTCTTTGAGGTTCTCTACACTCTTGTCCGAGGCCTTGCCCCATTCACTCCATTCATCACCGACAACATCTACCAGCGCCTTCTTCCCCACATTCCCGAGTCGCTCCGTGCCGAAGACAGCCGCTGCGTACACTTCCTTCCCTTCCCCGAAGTGCGCCAAGAGCTCTTTGACGAAGTTGTTGAACGCAGAGTTTCTCGGATGCAGACCATCATCGAACTCGGCCGTATTTCTCGCGAACGTCGGACTATCGGTCTCAAGACCCCTTTGAAGTCACTTGTTGTGATTCATAATGACCCGCAATATCTCGAAGATGTCAAGTCCCTCGAGCCCTACATTCTCGAGGAACTTAACGTTTTGGAGCTTGTTCTCTCCTCCGACGAAGCCAAATACGACGTTGAGTACTCAGTGTCCGCTGACTGGCCTGTACTTGGAAAGAAGCTAAAGAAGGCTGTTCAAACAGTTAAGAAGGCTTTGCCTTCTCTCACTAGCAATGACGTGAAGGGGTATCTCGCGGACAAGAAAATCTTGGTTGATGGCATTGAACTCGTTGAGGGTGACCTTGTTGTGAAGCGAGGAATCAAGGAGACTGACAACTCAAAGGGCATGGAAACCAACACGGATTCTGACGTGTTGACCATTCTCGATGTGAACTTGTACCCAGAGCTGGCTCATCAGGGTCTGGGTCGTGAGATCATCAACCGCATTCAACGCCTTCGCAAGAAGGCTGGTCTTGTCCCCACCGACGATGTGAAAATGGAATACACCGTGATTTCGGACCCGGACAACATTGGCCTCGGTGAGGCTTTCAAGTCTCAGGCTCAAGCCTTTGAGAAGGTCCTGCGCCGCCCAGTTGACCAGAGTGCATTTGGTGGCGATAAGCTTCCCACCGGAGAGGAAGAGGGTACTATCTCACAGGAAGAACAGGAGGTGCAAAATGCCACTTTCTTGTTGCGCCTGCTCAAGCTTTAAAAAGTCGACCAAAAGAGCATATGTAGATATCGAGTCTACTTTTCAACTATTTTTTTGTTGCTTTGAATGAAATCATATGGCCTTTCATCAGTAGTTCACCTTCAATAACTAGCGAAATTCAACCTAGAATAATTTACAAATGCTCCTGCTTGCGCCGCCATACCTAAACAGCTCCAAATATTTGAGTGCTTCCGATGCCTTGGATGCCACCAATATACAATTTCAAGGAACCATTCTTTAGCCCTTTTTGGATGCCGCCTGTTGGGGTTGGTTAGCGTGTCGAACAGCGCAGCAATCGCTTGTCACCTACCAGGTAGCAATTCTTCAATCGCATAAACTCTTTGGCACACATGTCTTTATGTACCGAGTTGTAATCCGTAACAACACACTTGCCGTATGCCGCAACCTATCAGGCTAGTTAGTTCGGCAATGCTGAGATGAGGTCAGACAGAAGCTACACACCTCTACGGAGCATTGGGCTGAAGCTTTGGCAATCTTTTCAACTGGACGAGTTCTTCCCGGCATCTTGCAAGGAGGATGTGACGATGTAGCCCTGAAATACAAAGTAGCTTAATGTTCCGATGTGAAGCCAACAGGACCCCCCAGGCATGGAAATCTAAGAATGTTACATAAGACCACGTGACCATCCTGCATGTTTCTGTCGCGACAACCAAAACAACCTGCTCAGCCCACCATTACGTCGATTAATGGCGCATGGGTTTAGTCTATTGTTCCCGTTATTTTGGAATTTCTGATTGCAGAGGGCTTCTGTCTGCGCATGTGCTTCATCCTCGGTGCTCCCCGCTGTCGCGATGATTTATTTGGTCCTGCAGCTCTATGACCCAGATGCGACAAGCGCGCCTTAAGATCGCGAATTTTCGATGCCTCCGATATCCTCTCAGCGCCGAGCCGTGACCGAAGAGATCTCATCTCTTTCAGACGATGGTAGGGCGCAACCAATCACTCGTTGACGTAAACGGAACCTAACCTCTATAGATGTTGGCTTTCTCTACCAGGTTATTGCTGCCGCCGAGACAAAACCCGAAGCAGATCGACTCCCATTCCGGGCGCTCTTCGAAGCATACGATGAAGTGGTTGGCGAACATGGTGTCAACGCGGATCCAGGCCATGCATGCCTGCGCTTCCTGTTCAAGATGGGAAGCAAAGGTGTGCGCGGCGAGACTCTCTTCGACAAATTCGAGAATGCGCTCCAGCAGATGGGAATCGTGATCGAAATCGGCGAGGACGGCTCTACGAACCTTAACGAGACACACGAATATGATCAATATACAGCGGATATTACCCACAGTCAGACGGTTGACCATCCCCATGACCGTCCCCCAATTACGAATGGAATACCACCGGCTCCCAAGCGGCGCGCATCGTTCAACACTACGTACGACATTGGCGAGGATGCTACACAGCGAAGTGCAATCAATCGCCCTAGCTCTCGATCGTCAATGTCGCGACTTGAAATTGGCAAACCCGAGTTTTCTAAACTAAAGCTGTCACCTACATCTGGACATGATTCCGGGCCTAGCAAATCGCCAGATCGGACACAATTGATCAGCCAGTTCTTGGATGTTGGTCGGCGATTGCTCAGCAGATTTGATGGAATAGAAAACAAGCACGGAGTCACGGAAGAACCTCCTTTAACTAATGGAGTGGTTGCGAGGTCGGCCGTTGCCCGTGATCGTTCGAGGAGAATTTCCGAAGCCTCACGTCCCCGTCGTTCACCCTCGCACGATTCCTCGGACACCTCTGAGTCCGAAGATGTGCAATCAATTATGTCGCAGAGCCCAGAACACGATTCTTTTGACAAAGAAGAGGTGCCGCCAGAGTTCATCTATCGCCCGCAACTTTCGGATCTACTTCGGGATGCATCAACCTTCAACATGTACCGACAGCGATCGATCTGCCGTCGAATTTTGACACAATGGCTGAAAAAAGCCTTTCAAGCGCGACAGACTCGCCAAACCAGGGAAACACTTGCTGTAAATTATGATCGAGGCCTTCTTCTTCGACAAGCCTTTGAGCCATGGCGAGGAGTAATTCAAGAAAAACGCCACTCGGCTCGGACAGATCGATTCTTCAAGCACCTTGAAGCGCGTGCCAGTCGCGCACGGGATTTATATCTAATGACAAAGGCGTTCAGCCACTGGGCCCAACTTACGTCGGAGGAAGTAGCTCGGACCTCTGCTGCCCGGAGACATGTACTTGGAGTGAAATATTTCAATGCCTGGCGCGAGATCACTGCCATCAATGAGTTGAAGGCTCAGCGTTTTGTACTACGAAGGCCTTTTAACGCGTGGCGGAAGAAGATCCAAGATTTGAAGGCAGCAGAGACACAAGCAGTCAGCGTGCGCAACACAAAGATACAAAAAGCAGCGTTTTGGGACTGGTGGTGGTGCTTCTGCGACCGGCGTGTTCTCGAGGTTTCTGATTATCGACTCAAAAGACGGTCACTTCTTTCGTGGCTTCGGAACTTGAGAACCAATCGAGAGCGCGACCATGAAATAGACCTGCACAACAAACGGTCATCATTGAAGTCGGTATTTCAGATATGGTCTCAGCACTCGAAAACAATTGCACTTGCGGATCAGGAAGTCCAGGCTTCTCGGCGCCAACATGACCTCAGAGAAATCTTTAATGAATGGAGAATTCAGTCTCGGCTGGCACCGGCTGCTTCTCGTGTCTCTGAGATGGTCGATACTAGGATCGTACGAAATGCCCTTTCGCGGTGGATTGGAAAGATCGAAATGATCAGACAAGCAGAAGAGGTAGATCGCCATCGAATCCAACACAACGCGTGGATCTCTTGGAATGATACGCTTCGCTGCTTGGCTCTTCGTGCTCGAATTGACGAGCGGATCAAAATGGAGGCGATGTACAAATGGATTCTGATGGAAAGATTTGAGCTAATGCGAAGGATACGAGAGCAACGCATCAAGCGGGAAGTATTCTCTCGATTCGTGACAAACACTCGGGATACTTACACCCGTTTACTCTTTCATGCTGAAGCTCATGAAGCTCATCAAACCGAAAACTTGGTTCGATCTAAATTTGCCATTTGGCGTGATCAAGTGCAACTTCAGCGCGAGCGGGAGTATGTAGCATCTGAGTTCTATGCTCCACGGCTCGCAGCCGAGTCTCTTACGATCTGGCGATCCAAGCATAATCAAGTAGTCAAAATGGAAGGTTGGGCCCAAGATGCTCGGTTCTATTTCTTGATGAAGAAGTTCATGAAACAATGGCATCAGGCCAAAGTGGACTCTGGCAAACGACGGCGGCAAGAATCTTATGCTAAAATCCGGCGGCATATCAAGGTCAACCTCGCGTCTAAGGCGTTGGCTGCCTGGTCATCAAAAACTCGAATCATCATGGACATGGAGCAACAAGCTGCTGATGTTGATCGCGAAAAATTGCTTGCCGACGCATCTGAGATATTCATCCAATGGCACGGCAAAACAACGAAGAGGATTCAGGATTGCCAGGACGCCGATGATTCCTATTTCCGACAACTCGCGTTTGACCAGATGATGCAAATGTCCGAAACCTTCATCATTCGGCGTGAGATGGAAGACCAAGCAGACAATGTATACCGATTGCATGTCCTACGACTGGCGGCAGCTTCTCTTCGCAAGCTCAGCCTTCGTATCTTCCAGATGGGTAGTACCGCCGAGACCGCCGAAGCCATGCGGGAAAGAAATTTGCGGAAGCACTCGCGAAAAATGTTCCACGATTGGGTGGACAAGGCCCGGATGAAGCTGGAGGCTCGAGATTCGGCCGGTCCAACCTTCACCCCCGCACGAATTTCATCTTTTGGAAATGGTAATGGCGTTGGATCAGCGATGTTTGATCCCTGGTATCAAGAGCAGGCAGAAACACCGTTCAAAATAAGTGACTTCACAACAACATCCCAGGCAACATCTCAGGCAACCTCCCATGATCCGATCTCTGCAAGCCCCTTGGCAACCCCCAATTTCACGACCTCTCCCTCTAAGCGAGCCGCCCGGGCGCGAGCCCTCGCCCAAATATCCACCACCCCCGCCACACCCTTACGCACACCTTTCGCAAGTCGACTACTTCGAGCCGGGACTGCGACTGCTTTATCCACCTCTTCCAAACGACCACGGTCTGGTCGGCGAAGCTCCGTGGGAAATAGCGTCCGGTTTGTGGATGAAGAACCTCCCGAGTCTCCAACAGATGGTCGCAGATCAGCGAATCGACGATCTTGACGTTCTTGTTCGGTATATGACCTCTTTGAAGCCGCTTTAGCCTCATGTAAATCAGCGATGGTTATAATGTTTTTCTCTCATGCCCTGTCGATAGGTGCGATCATGTTTCATTAAATGCATCATCCGGCGCAGCATATAGCGGGTTCAAGGGTTCTTGGGTCTTTGGTATACTCTTTTGTACTTTTGCCATGATTGAATGTGATACTTAAAATTATGAAATGAGCCTTTCCAGAGCAACTGTAGGGGAAAACATGTTCGTTCAATGAGATATAGTTATAATTGTCTACTATATAGTATCTGGTTAATTCCGAGATCAGATATGGCAAATGCTTATCGGGGAGCTCTGTAGCTATACCCCAGATAACTTAGAGCTCTTTGAATGCAAATTTATCACCCCGAGAAATAGCAATCACTAGATTCACAACATGTTTAGATTCGTACCTAACTAGCTCATTTGTGTTCAAGTTGATGGTCATCAGTCACGAGTGGAGCGGAAGCGCGTAATTGACTAGGTCTCTCTTCCGCCTTGTCCCCTGCGTGTATCCAGACAACTCCCCAGACACCTATCTTCTACCTTTCATTCCCCCTGCAACTCTGGCTACTCCCAGACATAATAAACTTTGAGCTGGCAATGTTGTAACGTGTTTTCGAGCGCAACGAGCGTCCAACTCCCGAATAAACCGCCTCTATGCGAGCGGTACTGCCGGGGAGACCCCCAGCGAAACTCCAGTCGTTCAGCACAGCGCTGTGGGACGGTCTTCGTGTTGTTGTAAGTACTTACAATTCTTGTCTAATTTCTGCTCCAGCTCTGCAGCTTGTTTAAACCCCCTGTTGCTGACCCTTGTCCCCGCGCGTTCCCCGATAGGCATACATCTCCGGCCACGCGCTGGTTATCCTCGGCGGTCCGCAAACGCTCCTCCAAACGATTTACATCGATGACACAGATACCCTCGAGGCCGTAGCGTTTGACGAAACCTCTGGCAAGATTGCAGTTTGCGGTGGCCCTGATGTATTCGTGTACCAGCCATACGGCATCCAAGGCGAAACGCTCAAGGTGCGCATACAACCCCACTACTCAGAGCTTAGTCGACCAGCAACACATTCTCGGAAGGGGAATCACAATTGGTTTTGACACATAGCTTCATTTAGTGGTCGCTCCTTTATTCATTCCGCGCCCCCGATGACGACGAACCGATCTATACACTCTCGTGGGGTTCCTCGAACGAGCTCCTCGTGGGAAACTCTCGCCTCGCCCTTTGGTTTATGAACGACGAGCCGCGCCTTGTATGGAAAAGAAAGCTTGCGACACCCGTGAAATTCGCGCAATTCTCCCCAGATTCGTCCTTGATTGTGACAGTGGGGCACTATGACCGCCTAGTCAAGGTATGGAGGCGACTTGCCTTTGGCGCAGACGAGGTTCGGTTCGAGAACTCATATCTACCCCATCCTAATGTTGTTACCGGGATACACTGGCGGTTACCTCGGCACCCCGAGCAATCTATGGATAATGTTCTGTATACATTTTGCGCCGATAACAAGATTCGAGTATGGGCAGTAACGGACCCTCAGGCGCTTTCTGCCCTACAGTTCTGGGCAGAGATTGACATGGGTGAATCAGTACAACCTAGGCATGCGTCGGGTGAGGATGAAGGACCGCAACGGCGGTATGGGTTTATTTTGGATGGCCGTGACTTCTGTGCTGCGACCGAGCGTGCTGTTCAGAGGACTACAGGAAACAAAGAGAATCACGCTCTAGAACATATAATCGAGGTTGCGAGCAAGGCCCCAGAGATCTGTGTTGTCATTGATGGCCAGGGCCATATGTCTGCTTGGGCTTTGGAAGATATCGGTTCTAAAGCAAAGACCAAATTGAGCGTCTTCAATATTCTCCATGTCGAAGGCTTGGACTTCGGATTTGCAATCGATCAGTCACCACAAGAAGACTACGCTCAAATTCGTGCATTCCAGAGTACAACATCAGACGACAAGCTCAGCGTTCTGGTCCATCACTTCGACGGTCGGATCGAGTGGTATGATTCTCATGTGGATGTTCTGTTTGATCCTGCACCCCGCACGAAACGAATCACCCAAACGGCTTCTTGGTCAGGCCATACTGCCCCTGTGAAAAAGATTGTCCGAAATGCGATTGGAGATACACTGGTGTCGCGTACCAATGAAAACAAAGCTACTGTATGGACACAGCGGCGTCGGGATGGAGGATTGATATTAGCACACAAGAGTGTCCTCCTTTCAGATGAGCATATTCACCGGACATGCGTCCTTGAGTACAGGACTCTTCTCGTCAATCTTCACCACAATGGGGTCTCGCTATGGGATTTCAGCTCAAATCATGCCAAAAAATTGGCTTCCTTGCCATTCACACTGCCCGGCAAACCACTATGTGTGCTGCCAATCCCCAGCACTCAATCGACTCCAGGCGTTTCCTATGTAGCGACGATATGGGCAGACATGCACGGAATTGCGTGGGAAATACGAGGCCCAAGCCAGGAAAGCCACAATGGGGACTTTGTAAATGGCCATGGCTATCAATTCCGAGAATTTTGCACTTTCGACATGGGGTTGAAGGAGGATATTGCATATATCCTTCCCGTGGACCCAGCAGGCCCCAAAACAAAAATATCGGGGTTCTTCGATTCTTTTTCTACCGACATTGCCCTCTCCTACAGCTACAGTGGAGTTGTGCGGACATGGACAGCCACAGTCGATCCAACGAATGTTAAGGTCGATTGGCTTCTTCAATCAACCGTTGATACAGGCATCGCCAACCCATCTATGGCTAGTGGTAGTTCTATTCGCAAGGCAGCTCTGGTTGATGAGGACCGAACTCACCTCACAATCTGGGACACTAACAATGCTCAGCTCGAGTTTGAGGAACATTTTGCTTCACATGACATTATCCGTGATTTGGACTGGACGTCAACACCAGACAAACAGTCCATCTTAGCCGTTGGATTCCCACACAAGGTTGTTCTCTTATCTCAGCTGCGCTATGATTATCTAGATTCCCGACCCTCGTGGACACAGGTTCGGGAGATCTGGATCCGAGATCTCACACCTCACCCTATAGGAGACTCTTGCTGGCTGAATAACGGCCACTTGGTAATTGGGGCTGGCAACCAACTGTTCGTTTATGACAAGGACATTGATGTTGGAGACCGCCTAGTGTCTGAGCTTCGGATGCCATCTCGGGGACTGTCGTCTGTCGATCTCTTCGACATTGTCAGCCGCCTGAATGGCCCGTTGCCTGTATTCCATCCACAGTACTTGGCACAGTGCATTCTGGCTGGGAAGACTAGCTTGGTACATTCGATTCTCTTGAACTTACATCGCAAGCTGAAGTTCTACACCGAGGGCGATGGGCTAGATTGTTTCCTAGAGATGCCAGTAGAATGTTTCTACAAGGAAGATGTAAGTGCGCAGCATTTCCTTTTTCTTTCCAATACTAACAAGGCCTTTGTCAGGGCTCACAACAAGCGATGTCCAAGGAAATACGCTCTTCCTACGTCGATTCCACTGACGAGGAATTGTTATCTGTCGTAGATGAAAACACCGCGGCCGCCCTCAATGAGAGTCTAGCACGGGTCGCCTTGCCGCAACTGTCTAGCCACGAACAATTCCGCTTGGCAGATACCATTGAATGCGTTGCCATGGTTGAGAAGCACCGGCGCTCGATGGACGATAATGCAGCACGCTATCTTTTATTTTTCCGACAGCATATGCTGCGGCGCACTCAAGGAGTGGCCAACAAAGACACTGTCTCATGGCGGGAGATTGTCTGGGCTTACCATAGCAGCAGCCAAGATATTCTCACAGATCTCGTCTCGCGGCAATTCAATGGAAAATTGACGTGGAAGGCTGCTCGTGAAAGCGGTCTCTTCATGTGGCTATCGGATTCCATAGCTGTGGTGCGTGTCTGTCATATCATTTCCTTGGCCACCAACTAACCGGTGAATTAGAAAGCACAACTCGAAATCCTCGCCCGATGTGAATACACCAAGACGGAAGAGAAAAATCCCATCGATTGTACTTTGTATTACCTCGCCCTCGGAAAGAAGAACGTTCTTCAGGGTCTCTGGCGTATTGCACACTGGAACCGTGAACAAGCAGCAACCCAACGTTTGTTGGCAAATGACTTCAAGGAACCGCGATGGAGGACATCTGCACTCAAGAATGCTTATGCATTGCTTGGAAAGCGACGGTTTGGTAATTCAAACCTCATATTGTCTACAAGTGAGCACTGCCAGCTAACACTAAACAGAATACGCTGCATCTTTCTTCCTTCTCGCTGATCATCTGCGTGACGCTGCAAACGTCATCATAAATCAGATGGGTGATATCCAGCTCGCAATCGCAATCACTCGAGCCTCAGAAGGGGATAACGGACCGGTTCTTCGGGAGATACTGGAAGAAAAAGTATTGCCTGAGGCCGCTTCCGAGGGCAACCGCTGGATGGCCTCTTGGGCTTTCTGGATGCTTGGACGACGAGATATGGCAGTGCGGGCACTGATTGTGAGTGCTTTTTTCCTGGCTGCCAGGCCCCAACTAATCAGATCTAGTCGCCGGTCGAGACCCTCCTATCACCAACGACGACCCCAGCCACCCCGGGAAGCCCCGGGCGAGTAACCCTTCAGTCCAAATCGTATCTTTCCAACGACCCTGCCTTGGTAGTCTTATACCAGCAGCTCCGCGAAAAGACTCTGCAAACCCTCAAAGGCGCCTCTAAAGTGCGACCTAGAGAAGAATGGGAATTTGTTATCCGCAATGCCCGACTCTACGACCGTATGGGCTGCGACTTCCTCGCTCTCGACTTGGTACGCCACTGGGAGTTCCTGGGCGGACTCCCTACTCAGGATGCATTGAAGCCTAATACCTCCCTGGAGATGGATGAGAACGGAGTCGATTACCGAAAAATGCTTCGTCGGCGGAGCAGCCTCGTAGTTGCCGATATACCGGTGCACCGGGCAGATGTCTTGCAGGAACCTGCCGTTTCTGAAACCATGCCCGGCGAGCAACCGATGAAAGAAGAACAGAAACCGAAGCCGAAGCCACCTCCTACGATGTTTCATGAGCCGGATGCCAATTCGTTGCTAGACAGCTTTGGATTCTAGGTTGGAGGCTTATTTATGTAGGCACTGTACTATTTCCTGGATATACATACATCCAGTTACTATCAAGTGAGAACCTGGAACCTAGGGCATATATAACGTAGCATCTCTTACGTCCAAACAGTTAGCTAAATAATAGCATAGCAGTCAATGTGATCCATCACTCTAAACAAGGTTCACGTGACTCGAGAGACTTTGGAAGGTCTGTCTCTGAACTTCTCTGAATTGTGCTCCATACAGCATACAATGTTACATATGTATACAACATATATAACTATGTACTTCCTTATTCTAATAGTTGAACCCGAGAAGCTAAGGGGAAGTTGACCAAGGATCAACTCCGGCAAGTGGATGAATGCTATCCACACAGCACACAGCACGGGCCTTGATCCCTGCCGAATATGATGTCGCAGATTATCTCTGGAGAATAAGGAGGCTGGTATGATGCCAGTCATTATCTGCCAATCGGCCTGACAGACGTATTCATCTTTTGATTATGATTCGACCTCTCCAAGATTCTGTACGATATACCTTCCACCAAGTACAAATGTCTGTGTGGTCACTGGTGCTCATCCTACCCCCTCACGCAATGATCAACGATACATAGCCATTGCAAGGAGAACGCTACACAGAGGCGGTCAATATGCGTGGAGACGAATCGAGTTAGCGATGCAGAGTAAAAAAATCTGCAGAAGACTCCGGCTGACAATTGTGCTGAACCCCATTGAGCTCACTGGTTGCACTACAGCCCGTAGCGTGCTTTAGCTACTCCAGTGGCCCCAGATGGCTGCAGATGGGCTCCAGATAGCCTGACGGATTACCTATCCCAGTGCGATCGGCGGCGCCAATCTGCGCTATTACATCGCAATCGCGCCGATCCTTCAGCTCGTCCACAAACTTTCTTGTGAACGATGGGGACTTAGGCCGAGCGCGAGATCCCTCTTGCGCCAATAGCCTAGGTCACCTCGATCTGCCGATCGGGAAACAATGCAGGCTTTCATGCAGACTAAAATTGAGAACCGATGCTTTAAGACTCCCCCCTGCCCGCTGAGAGCTTGAAGCTCTTCTCCCCTCTCCGAGTTTCAATATTTGTTTTTGTATACTAGTGATATCCCTCATCGGTTTTTTTTTTTCCAGCGACAATGCCTACCAAAATCCCAGGGCCACCCGGAGTTCCCCTCCTGGGCAATGTTTTCGACGTTAACCCCAATGAGACGTGGAATTCGCTCAACAAGTTGGCCAAACAATTTGGTATGACAGCAACCCGTTCACGAACCTGGGCAACACCTAGCCCTAATGAGTAATCACTGATTTTTTTAGGCTCCATTTTCAAGATTAATGCTCTTGGTCATGAGATCGTATTCATCGGCAGTGTCGCTCTGTTGGAAGAGATTTGCGATCAGACCCGATTCCGCAAGTGCGTTACTGGACCCGTAGTCGAAATCCGATATGCCGTGCACGACAGTCTGTTCACAGCATACGATTATGAAAAGAGCTGGGGTATCGCCCACCGGATCATGATGCCTCATCTCACACAGTCTGCGACCGATAACCTCTTCGGCGACATGGCCGAGGTCATCCCAGACCTGACCAAAAAGTGGAGCGCAGGAACCAAGACACGTACCCTGCTCACCAACGACCTGGACCGTCTCCTACTTGCATCATGTATGCAATGTTTCTTTAACCAGCGCGTGCATGTGCTCGAAGGCGCCGAGCCACCTATGCTCGGTGCCATGAACGGTGCCACCATGGAGGCGATGAAGCGACCCACCCGCCCCAAGCTCCTGAACTGGCTGTACCAGCGCCGATTCGAGAAAGACACGAAGACCATGCGCGGGTTCGCTGCGCAGGTGATCAAGACCCGGAAAGAGCAGCCAGAGACCGCCCGCAAGGACATCCTGGATGCGATGCTCAATGGCGCCGACCCGGAGAGCGGCGAGAAGCTCACCGAGTCGCAGGTCATCGATGAGGTCATCTCGATCTTCATCGGTGCCGCCACAGCACCCAATCTCGTCTCCTACGCCCTGTATTATCTGATGGAGAACCCGAGCGAGCTCACCAAGGCGCAGGAGGAGATTGACCGGGTGGTCGGCGACGGCAATATCGACCTGGAGCACCTTCAGAGCCTTAATTACGTCGAGGCCATTCTGCGCGAGTCGATCCGCCTTTCCGCCACCGCGCCGGGCTTCAACATCGAGCCCATTCCCTCCGACGATAAGAGCCCTATTCTTCTTGCCGGTGGCGAGTACCAAATTGCTCACAATCAGCCTATGATCGCGGTCTTGAGTCAGGTTAACCGCGACCCGGCTGTGTTTGAGGACCCCGAGGCCTTCAAGCCTGAGCGTGTTCTCGGAGAGAAGTGGGATCAACTTCCTGCTGCCGCGAAGAAGGGCTTCGGTAACGGCAAGCGTGAATGTATTGGCAAGCTCTGGGCTTGGCGGTGGTCGTTCTTTACACTCGCCAGCATTATTAAGGAGAACACGTTTGAACTGGCGGACCCCAAGTACAAGCTTGAGTCGAACGGTGCATTCAGTATCAAGCCTCTTGAGTTCTACGGTCTTGTTAGCCCGCGAAAGTAATTTTGGGATTGATTTTTGGGGGGGGTTTGATGGGATTGGGTCAGCGGACATGAAGTCAAGTAATGAATTTGTCGATATACTCCAACGTTATTATGAATGGATCTCAGAATGAAACGAGCTTAATCCTAACTCTATTTTTATTTTTATTTTTATTTCTATCTTTAATTTTGAAACATGAGTAGTATCTAGGTAGTTTTTGAAGATGGGCTCATTACTCATTACGTGGCGGCTACGTAGTGGGTGATTGCGTATGTTAACGCCACGCGCACATCTGAAACTCCCAAAGTAAGCCCCCAAGTAAAAATAGGTCTAGAGTTCTACAATTGGCAAGAAGTATTTGAAAGAATGTGTTATATTGTATAACCAAAAAAAAAGGACCAGCCTAGAAGTCTCTATATTGACATAGAAGCAGAAACCATTCCAGCTGAGTATAGACCATCCTCCGAAACAGAATGATCCAAGAGTCTATCTTCAAAATCATATAAAATCAAATCTCAAAGAAAACAAAATTTAACCGCTGTAGTCAATGGTAACGGCCAGGCGAACGGGACCAGAGGCCAAGTTAGCACCAATACCACCGACATCAGTCTCAGCGGAGGTGTAAGCGTTATCGACCGTAGCGGCATCCGCAGTGACAGAAGAGCAAACAGAGCCAAGGGCATCACAGATCTTCATACCAGAGATGGACATGCCAGCATTCTGGGCAGCAATAACCGACACATCGAATCCAGACCAGCCACTGTTGGTAGTGGAACCGAAGTCGAACTCGCCCCAGGTGGAAGCGTAGCCACCCAGAGTATCGGTGGGGATGGTGGAGCCGGCGGCGGCCGCCCAGCCACCATTGGAGTCCTCGTCAAAGGCAATGTACTTGGTCTCGCCAGCGGCAAGAGTGAAGGTGTTACAGGCGTTTCCGTACCAGCCTGTCATCTTGCCATCGGGACCGTACTTGTTGAAGATGGCAACGGTCCAGTCCTCGGTGTTCGAGCCCGTGAACTGCGCAACGTACTTGTAGTTGCTGGCGGAGGAGGCATCAACAGAGATGATGTTGCTGCCGTAGGGGTTGCCGACGTTGCCCTCGTATGTTTCGCCTGAGCCTGATGAGCTGGTGGAGCTACCGAATCCAGCGGTGGAGTATGAGCCGTCGGAGGGCGTGGCGGTCCAGCTACTGCCGCTGGCAGCTGAGGTTGATGTAGCCTGGCGGCGTTCGAAGGAGGGTAGGGCCAGGGTACCGGTGGTGAGGGCTGCGAGCAGCATGAGAGACTTGGAGAATTGCATATTGATAGATTGTTTTGGGGATGTGGAGTCACAAAAAGAAGGTAAAACTATCAATAAAGATATGAATGAGTGTTTATTGAGTCCTGGTTGAATTCAAAAGACAGTGTTGTAAATGAATGAACGATGGTACCAAAAGGAGTGTGGTTGATCAAAAAAAAGGAGAACAGACAGGAGGAATAACGGCAGCTATATATACCCTCGAAATCGACAGAATCTTTTTCTTCCGCCACGCTTGCCTCGTAAGTCGACAGCAAAGGATGAACCGAAAGTTCCGGGTACCTGGCCCCATCAAAGCGAACCATTTGGGGTGTACACCTGGGCGTACGTCAAACCGTTGAAAGGACTCGTATGCTATGGGTTCCACAAAGGTCGAGGCCATGGATTCGATATGTGCCTACCGTTGGAGGTGGAATGGAGTTGGCTCCGGTAGATGGGTCAAATAGTAGATGCACGTAATTTGATTGGGTCCATTTGTATAGAGTCAAACCATCGGTAAATCTAGATTTTTATATAATCCATAACATTTCTCATTGGTAGACCCATCAGAACTTGGGATTAGTCATTCTTCATACCCATGGACACCTGGTCTATGGATCCATGGATAGACACGGAGTAAGCTCGGAATAAGACCACGTAGGAGAGACGCTTCCAAGGTTATCTATTCTCCGCATTCTCAATTAAGAAGGATATATCGCTTTTCCAGAATGCAGAGGAACCTTGGAAACCAACCGGATATGAGAACTGTCAAGAGTACGCAAACTAGGAAGGTAACCGCAAAATAGACCATTCGACAAGGATGACTACCGATCTAAAAACTCAAAGGTTTGCAAATCGCATTGTCTGGGTCCAACTCCAAAGGATGCCCTAGTGTGGACCCCAACAGGGATCAGATCGCTTTAGTCTGGGGCTAAAGGCAACGGAACTATCAGGAACTCAAATCCGGGATGATTACGACTGTGGCCGCTGCATTATCAAGATGCATGATCGAGCTGCACAATACCAATTTTCGCCTTTAACGATTCACTACTCCATACTAGGAGCATCCTGGCACTCCCGGGAGCTCTCCGAAATTGATTGTTGACGGAATTTTGCAGCATTTGTGTGATCCGTGGATGCTGACGTTGTGGTCCAGGAGAAAAGTATTATTATTGGCTGGAAATATAGTTCGCTTGACCAATCGCATTACAGTTTATGGTCTTGGCAGGGCATGAAATCAATTGTAACCAATCACCATTAACCCCTTTTACAATCCATGGTTTACTACTTTGTTCCTTGAAGTCTCTTCAAAAACTGTTCAATTTCTTTTGGAAAAAGCCGCACTTCAGGCTTGGCTCCTGCTTCACATGCAAGTCATCCGCTAAATATCTTAGAACGCCACCAAGTTCCAATGGATTAGATTTCCCTAAGTGGATCGTTTGATTCTTTCTCTTATTCCGCAGTGTTCCACTAAAGCGCCACCTCCCAGCCCTAAACCAAGAATATGCGGATTTGGGGCAATAAAAACCTAAATGTTTGACGAGTGAACCCTGGAAGAGATGTCAGGGCTGACGTTGCAATTGCCCAACCGCGGAAGCAAGCCAGGGCGTCCTGTATCAAGTTCATTGTTTCGGGTATTCGAAATAAAGAGCGAACTTTTCTTAGCTTAAACAGTTGAAAATAAAGTTAGACGCTACACAGAACAAAGACCCTTAATGCGATCATCATTGTGAGACTTGGCCAAAATTGTGGGTTTCTGAGACAAAGGACAAGTCTAGACATGTGAATAGACCGGAGGAATCTACAAAGGAGTTGGCTAGGCTCTGCTCTGTAAGGCTCATTGAAAACTTAGATTAGAATATGTTTTCCCTACTTTCAAAACCTAGAATAGTCGACCGCGTATGTGACCTTTGACCTTAATTTTTGACGTAGGATTCTAATAATTTGACTTAACTGACTTGAAATGGTATACGGAATATTATACGTAAGGTAATATCAATGCCTTATTTTTTGATATTTCTAGAGGCGTTCTTTTTAGTATGTCTTTTTAGTTGCCTTCTCGGGAGGTTCTTTTTGTCGGTGCTATAACCTTCTAGGAGAATAATGAACAGTAGCACCAATACTCTAATATTTCCTATATACAAAGGCCATGAAAGGCATAAATCATACAGAGATCCTTTCTACGTACAAGCAGGGATACAGTATCTAACTATCCCAAGGTTGCAATTACGCTGGTGAGGTTTGGATATTGCACCTTTGTCTTGTTTCCGGCGCCTCTCGCAATAATAACTGCAAGGCGTTTATTACATTTTAGGAAGATATTCCATTCTATCTACTGGAATCATTCATGTAAATATATAATAATTGTCACACAGAGCAAGCAAAAATGAAGTTGGGGGTTTGTTGCCTATTTTATCAGGCATTAATTATACGATGATATCACGTGCAGGTACCATCGCGTGTCATCATCTTCTCGACCAGAGGTTTACTTCCGCGTGATTTCCCAATGTCAAGGACCAATGAAACAGTATCCAAAGCTTCAGGCTGTCCCACTATAATGCAGGACTTAGTCGATCGAATTTGCGGATGGTACAGCAGCTAGTTACAGGGAGTGTACGTTGTATAGTTACACCTTGAAACACCGAGTACAACTTACACAGAGATGAATGGGGATTATATTCCACGTAACACAATGATACACTCCATGAGTATGAATAGGTGAGGGACCTTGGATTTGCTGGAAGGTCAAGTGCATTCAAGTCAATATGTCCGATTTTCACGAAGAAATGACCAAACGGAACAAGATGCATTATTGTATCGTGAGAGAACAGCGTGTCTGTCCCTAATCCGCGAAGTCCATGAATGGAATTTACGTAAATTACACACTCATGCAAGCACAGCTCCGGATAGCAGGTCTTATCTGCATATGGAATATATATATACATAGCCTCAAAAGAGGGCTTTGACTGACTGGCCGCCTGACCCTTGCCAAGTAACCCAACCCCATTCACATCCGAAGGGGGTAACTTCGGGTGTCGAGCTACTTGGCAAAGTCCGGATAGTAACTGAGATACGGCCCAATCTAAGGCACCAGGGAGAACCTTGGGGAATACAAACATAGATAATGAGCAAGGAAGAATGTTCATTGGTATGATCTAGATATTAAGGAGGCCCTGGATGGGTAAACATGCTGGGCTCAGGCTGCCATGCCGCCAAACATCTTATTCACGATTTTTTTTTTATATTCATTTTACACCTAGATATTTTAATTCATACTTCAGCAGATATTCGTCGGAGCAATATAAATCCATATTAACTTACAAATTAACCTTAGAGTGTTGCAGAAACACGGCAAGACATGTTCTGGCGCTGATGTCAATAAGCGGCGAACCAGGCCGATCATTATCGGCCCAACTCCGAGAATCAACACACGCCATAGCTTTGGCTAAAAGTCCGGAGAATTGCTGGATATTGTTCCTGAAAAAAAGGCATGATGGGTCTATACCCCACTTCCCCAGCCCCCTGAGATAAATGCCTAGTCTCCCTTTCCTCCGAGGATTGCTCTATTGCTCTACGTACCTGGCACTACCTCAAAGATGACTTCCCAACTTTCCTCGCTGGCTACGCTGCTGCTTCTGGGATCATTCTTAGCACCGGTCAGCTCGAGCAATATTCCTGCTCAAGCGCAGGTAATTGACCAAAAATTTTTCAATGTTCTGGCAACGACTCAGCCTCCAGCCGAATTCAATGCGAAGAGTGTATGCGATTCCTAATTTCCGGTCTCCAGTAGCACCTCCTTACTAATAAATACATAGCTATTTGTGCCCCCAGGCTCGACAGGAGATAGTCTAGCTCAGCAGCCTTTCCATGTGTACGACGAGGAATTTCTGAAGATTATCGGAGATGCCCCGACTCTAACTCGGATCGCACACTCCCCAAAGGACCCTATATTCCATGAGGCGGTTGTATGGTAGGTATCTAACGCGCAGATCAAGTACAAGGCAACTATAGATGGAATCTGACTTTAGCTTCTAGGATCAAGGAAACGGATGAGGTGTTTTTCGTCCAAAATGCAGGTGCTAAGAATGCCAGCACCGGTCTTAAGAAGTCAGCTATCATTGAGAAGATTTCTCTTTCGGAAGCTGCTGCTGTCTCCCACAAGTCGGATGCCGCGGGCCTTGTTACTGTAACCACCGTTCCTTCATCGCCAACGGTTCTCAACCCCAATGGTAGGCAATCAGTTCTTCTTTTTAGAGGTTCAAGGAAACTGACTGTGCTTCAGGTGCTACCAATTACCGTGGACAAATTGTATTCGCCGGTGAGGGTCAAGGTGACAATGAACCGCCTGCTTTGTGGGTTATGAACCCGAAGAGTCCATTCAATGCTACAGGTTAGTACAAAACCACCTCTTTGCGTTTCGGGGGTTAACAAAATGGTTGATAGTTATTCTTAACAACTACTTCGGTCGCCAATTCAACTCCCTGAACGATGTTGCCATTCACCCAGAAAGCAAAGACATCTACTTCACAGACACTATCTACGGCTATGTACAGGATTTCCGCCCTGCACCCGGTCTGCAGGATCAAGTCTACCGATTCAACCCCGATACAGGCGCCGTTACAGTTGTCGCGGATGGGTTTGACCACCCCAACGGTAGGCGATCAAGAATTCGTACAAGCTAAAAAAAGGAAAGTGCAACTGACATTGTAGCAGGTTTCACTTTCTCCCCGGATGGCAAATACGCTTATGTTTCCGATACCGGAATCGATAGCGGCTTCTTCGGTTTTAACTTCACCCGTCCTGCTTCTATGTATGTGCTATCATTTCGAACGTTCCCTTTGTTGGGCTTGAAACTAACGCCAGATTGTGTGTTACAGCTACCGATTTGATGTGAAAGAGGACGGCACACTCGACAATCGCAAGACTTTTGCCTTTGTTCACTCCGGTGCTCCTGATGGTAAGTCAAGCAAGCTGTACTTATTGTTATTAAGGCTAATTTCTTGGAAAGGCGTCCACTGCGATTCATGGGGTAACGTATATGCTGGCTGTGGCGATGGTGTCCATGTCTGGAACCCATCTGGCAAGCTCATCGGCAAGATCTATCTTGGATCTGGTACAGCGAATTTCAACTTCGCCGGAGAGGGCAGAATGGTTATCTGCGCTGAAACAAACCTTTACTATGCCACGTTGGCCGCGGCCGGAAGCTATGTTGACAGTGAGATGTAAGAACCAGCGGACATTTTTAGTCTTCTATATCTCAGATCTGGTTTTTGATATAAAAGCAATGTTGGGTAATATTGTAGAAGTGCGATATTATCTTGACATGCGCTAAGTCAGAAATTGTTTGTTGTATTACATATTTATAACATAAAAGTAGTGAGAGACTATGAGACTTTCTCTCGGGTATTTCCTCCGCCTAGACAACATGCACGTCATCACCGATGTGTCGACTGCGACGGTAACTCATGGATCATATTTTCTTCTCGGCCAGCAAGCTCTTGCGGTGGTTGGGACACCAGGCTTTCGGGAGCCTTATTGAAGTACTCAACAATGTTCGATCCGGGAGCACTCGATCCGGGAACGCTCGATCCGGTAACACTCGAAATGGGAACACTCGATCCATGGCTACTACCCGGTCCGGGGAAACTCGATTCGGGAACACTAGACATTAGAGGGCTTGGGTCTACAGGTGCTCCTGTGTTCTGCTTTGCCCTGTTTCGGCGGCGGAGTAGGAACCAGAGTAGACCAGCCAGGATGGCCAACCCAGCTACTCCACCAACAACACCTCCAGCAATAGCTCCGGTGTTGGACGAGGACGATGACGATGACGAATTATCCGATGCGCTTGTGGGGGTTGTGGCATCTGAAGTAGTGGTGGTGGTCGTGGCACTGGAAATTGCACTGGATATTGTCGATGAAGGCAAGGCTGTTGAGGTAGAGCCTGTAGAGGGGTGGTTAGAGATTCAGTTCACCCAGTCTATGACTCTGTAATGAAGTTTCGGTCTGGTAAATCATTACATACCATGATACTGGATTTTCAAGAGAGTCAAACTACTGTCCAAAGTGGATGTATCATTGGTGCAGCCAACATAACCGTTCTTTTTCTGGAAAGCCTGTGTGCCAGAAGCGCAGCAGAAGTAATCATTGGCCTTGTAGACATTCGCGGTGCTGTTTGCGCAATGTTTGTCATCAAGTAACTCGGAGCAGTCTGCGTCTGATGGGCAGCATTTCACGTTTGATTGGCCGGCTGGGCATTTTGTGCCCCCAGGACAACAGGCATGGAAGGGGGACCAGGTTTGGCCACAATCTGTTTCGGTGGCGAGACAGGAGCCGTTTCTGCGGACGGAGAGCCCATATGGGCTACTTAACATATCCGACATCGGATCTGTCGCGTATTGATTTGAACAGGAAAGAGTGACAGTGGATCAATTTAAGGTATAGAGAAACTAGTAGGGAGAGAGTCAAAGTAACGTCTCTGAAAGTCTGGAAACAACTGGGGCTGGACCGGGGGGAGGCATTGCTTATATTAGGCTGTTCCAAGGTAGGAAATTTTGTGCCAATCCGACTTCTGTGTTAGACGCTGAAGGAAACGGGGGCCGTGCCCTCTTACTAGTGCATACAAAAGGTTTGGAGTGAATTTGGGGGCCATTTTCAATTTGTTATTTATTATTAGATATTTTGATGATAAGGCATGAAGGGGAAAAAAAACAATGGTACTATTGGCTACACATATTCACGTCGCAGCTGCCATGTAAATTTGAATCCTGTTAATCTACAAATAACCAACAAAGTAAGTAAGTTGGTTGTTTACAACATCGAAGGCAGTGGAGACTTGACGGTTGCCCTCAATTGGATGCGATCAACATTGTATCCCCGCTAACTGCCTTACCAGTGCCAAGGGCATTGGTGCAACTTGTATTGTGATCTGACATGGGGGAAATGAGAGGGAAAGCATAGAAAAGAAATGGAATTTCTAAGTTGTAGTAATCTGTACTCCGTACGGAGTACACATTACGTAGATAGCGAACAATAATAATCAACTGCCAGCGATCGCAATCATAATCTACATCAGTTGGCTAAGAGGCTAAGAAAGCAACTCCCCTCAACAGGGAATAGGGTGCATTTTCCGACGTCGGTACGGCTCAAGAGATTTTCTAGTTATCAGTCTCTTCTTTCCTCTGTGACCTAATTTCATTGAGTGATCTATGTCAGTATATTCGCAGGACGATGCTGTAATAACGTCGTCTCTTTGCAGTGCCTTGTCATACCCTGACAAAAGCAGAAATCACCAACATACAATAGTAATTTGACATAAATTTCCAGTATATACCTAAAGGACGATGTTCGGGCGTCACTATATCGGAGATAAGATTCTAGGAACCAACGCATATCGAACGACATCGCCGTATTGTGTACGGAGTATTGTGTAAAGATATGATATTCTAAGTTTCCGAGAAAGATTACGCTGCAAATTTGCGGGACCATACTCCCATAAAATGCTCCTATGAGCCAATGAGGTGGCTGAAGGCTGAAACTGAAGTTTATTATGGAGTACCTATGTACTATGTACTATGAAGGTTAGTGCGTCCTGGTGTCCTGTAATTTATATAATCTCCGGTAGAATTTAGCAAAAGTACCTTGTAAACATCCAACGGCAAAGTTTTGGTGACAAATCCGAGTAATTATTTAGGTAGTTATATTACGTTCTAGGCTCTCTGTGGAAATTATATCCGAGGCAACACTGCAAGCCATACCTCTCCCATTTGGCATACAAACTTCACAATTAATATGATAATTGACGGTCATAAGTCATATTATTTGGGTAGATCCTATAAGGAAACATTCGCTGAAGGGCAAAATGTTGCTATGAATAGATTTACCAGACCTAGAAGCCATACTAGTACCAATTATACACTTGAAAAACAGACCTCTCTGTAGGTCAGCTCCATGAGAAAAGCACACTGCTATCGTTGCGGAGATCAACAATTCCAAAGATTCCAAGCTCACACTAAACATTTATCATGTCTCGATAATACAACGATGGCCTTGCGGCGCCATTAAGAAGGATTGCATCTCCATCTCGCTAGCTGTCATACCTTCTTTTGTAGAAGGTCGAGCATTAGGCAAAGCTCGGAAGAAAAGTGCTGTAGCTAGACGAAGTTCCATTCGAGCTAGGTGTATGCCCAAACAGACTATAAGAATTAGCATGACTGATGACCCCACCCGTGGCCAATATCAAGGGACTTACTCCTTGATCCACCACCAAATGGCAAAGAGGCATCCTTCATTTCTTTCGTCGGATTTTCCCACCTCTCGGGATTGAACCTATTCATGTTCTTTAATTTCCTAGTTTCGACACTATCAAGGGTTGGATGACTCACTTATCCGGGTCTGGGAAGATAGCATGGTCACGATGAAGACTATAAGCTTGGGTCGAGACCGTAATTCCTCCTGGCACATGATACCCATTGAACTGAGCCCCTTCGGACGGCACTAATCGAGGCAGACCAAACGGAACGGCCGTGTACAATCGCAACGTCTCGTTGATAATCTGATTGAGGTATGGTAGGTCCCGGAGACTTTTGTCCGTGACAGGCTCGGGAATATCAGCCAACTCGGCAACAAGCTTCTCTCGCACTCGGCTGTCTCGACACACAGCATATGTAAGATAGGTCAATGTGACAGCTGTGGTATCACTTCCTGCAACAATATATCCCTGAGCCTCCTGTATGATTTCTGAATACGACATACCACTCTTTTCATCGAAAAGTTTTGTGAACAAGGTTGGCTTTGGGCCAGTTGGATTTTGAGAGATGATTTTTTTGTAGCGATCGACAGACTGGATTGCATATATTTTGAGTCTCTCCTCTGAATTCGCTGTATTCTTAATAATCGGCACGGGGAGATATCTTGCAATCTGCACTAGAACCGGGAACGTTGTTCGAAAGGGCTGTAGTGATATCAGTCTTTCCATGTCAAGGCTGTATTGGTTTTTCTATATTCGTCATTAGTATAGATGGTCTATAATATTTTGTCAAGCTCAAGCGCTGTACTTACCTTGCCAATCTCGAGCATTCGAAATGAGTCTCCAAATGTGAGTTCACCAATGATGTCTGTGGCCATAAACAGCCACCATTTAAACACATCAGTAACGCCATGATCCGTTAGTTCCATTGTAATTTTGTCGACAGCTATACGGATACGATTGACTATTATTGGTTCAAGGCGAGTCAACGAAGATTCAGAGATAGGCGATGCTAAAAGACGCCGGTGGCGGGTATGGAAGTCTCTGTCGGTGGTTGAAAATGTGGTGGGCACATTGCTTCCGGATATCTTGCGATAGAAGACAGTTTTAGCAAAGCGGCTATTAGTTTTGTGGATCTCCTTTGCGGCGCTTGTATCGCAGATATCGACCTGATCTGGGGTGATTTGTACAATAGGCCCTATTTCAATATTAAGGAAGAGATTTCTTTTATAACACTAACTACCTGCAACACCTACCGTATTTTTCATGAAGCTGATGAACGTACATAGGTATCTTTCCATTTAACCAGTTGTATGTATAAATGGCTTCTGTCCATTTCGATACCTCAGGCCCAGGTATATGAGACAGCGGATTTGTGAGTCTGCGATAGATAGTGTTCTACATATCGCATGAGTAACAGTCCCATATGAGGTGATTTTGTTGTACATACCAGAAGGACACCACCAATAATGCATATCAGCCAGCAGCTAATGAAAAAGGAACCAGATAATATTTTGGGTAATTCCATTATGTGCTTCGGGGCGGTGGCTTCTGATATGGAATCAAGCAACTATTACCGGGCAGTCAATTTATATTCTAGCTTGCATAGTAGCACAATGAGGCCAGAGAGTGTTCCACAACCCCATCATCTCCAGTCCTACGTAGCACGGTAACAGATTGGAAGCGAACCAAAGGATCCGATAGGTAGAGAGAGACACGTTAGAGCAAAGCAAACTACTCTTTTGGGGTGAGCGCAGGGGGGCTTTTGTTCCAAGAAGAATGATTTTATCTTGCCGACTTCCGATATTGTACCCACCTTGTAACTATCGGGTATATTATTATCATCCTTAGAGAAAGGAATATGACTTTGCTCGAGGTATCAGCATTTCCGCGGATATCTTGACAATGATAGCATACAATGAATGGACCATCTGCTTGTTTATACTGGAGGTTCCTATAGGGCCAATCAGTATGAAGATGGTATAATTTTGAAGCACTTTCGGCCTAACAGAGCTTCACTGTCGATTTCGAAACTGCCTGGGTATTTTCTTGCTTGGTAGTGAGCAAAATACAGACATATGCATGCTATAGCAGCACAAGGGAGACTGCCGGGCTTATCACACTACGACAATATAAGTCGGTAAAATCTAATCCACAGAGGAGTTCTCTATGTGTGACCGTAGGTATAACTAAGACAAAATAGCTGCTACAACTGTAGTGATACCATCCAGGGTCTATCTACGTTTGATATTTATTGATAGCCTTTTTTTTCTGCTCTCTTTCTTCTTTGTGCCTATCGGTATGGTTTATGCTTGGGGATGACGCAAAGCTTAGCATTAAATCAATTAATTGTATTAGTTAACATTAGGTTAGAAAGAGATGATAAAAAAAGAAATGCAAAAAGACAGGCCCGAGCCCGGGATTGAACCGGGGACCTCGCGCAATATTGCTTTGGGTGAACCCTAAGCGCGAATCATACCACTAGACCACCCGGGCAGTTGATATGTTGCAGTTCAAAATATGCCTATAAAAGGCAGGGACACATTTTGATTGTCGTTTTAGGCACACCCCTATCTGAAAATGCCATACCGCCTTCCTAATTGGAATCCCGCCAATATATTTCTACTGATTCGATTTTTTAAGCCCTATATTCTAATCATAAAACACTATATAGTTATTGAATACCTGAATTTGTAGACTAAATAATAGTATATACAGTTTTAGAATTAAGATAAATCATAGAACACTACTAGGAGCAAACAGTATAGTTTATATGCCTTCTTAACAGCTTTACTCTACTAAAGATTTATTGTCACGATCTAGAGATGACAACCGTAGTTCTGCCGTTGCTGACCGCCTGTCGGGTTGAGACACGTGGAGGATGGTGTTTGCATGGTTTGCACAAAGGCCCCACAAAGGACCTTTGTGCCCACCAATCCTCTTCTTCCTTTTCTTTTTACTCTCTGTACTTAGTATTTTCGTTGAAATGCACTCTTTCGTTTAAAGAACTGGCTGGTAACATTTATATAAACTTTCTTCTTTAGATAAATCTAAGAATCATACTTAAATAGATAGGCTCCTAACATATATTTTAGGTAGTTAACTATATAGCTTCATAATAGTTAAGTCAATAAATTATTTATTAATCGAAAATTAAAAGATGGAAAAAAAAGGTGGAAAAAAAGAATGGGCCCGAGCCCGGGATTGAACCGGGGACCTCGCGCAATATTGCTTTGGGTGAACCCTAAGCGCGAATCATACCACTAGACCACCCGGGCAGTTGATATATTATTTAAGGATTTACCTATATAAGTAAGAGCGCACTGTTTCTTAATAAATATACGCTCAATCCACTCTTGTCTAGGTAGTGTTTCAAGTACGGCGAAGGTTACTCCATACAGAGGTCGATTCCAAAGATTTTGGCTCCATTTTTTGTTGCTCTTTCGAACAAAACCACTACTTTGCAATGGTGGTGTATAATACTTTACGATCGAGCCGGCGTGGTTCTCACTACAGAGATCTACTATGAAAAATAAGGCCCTAAAGTCGAGGTGAAGGAATTCAGGCCTAGGAGAAAGTATAATGAGAACTACCCTAGTAGCAAATCTACGCTTGGATTGAGCGAATACCGTTTTATATTGAGAGGTTCATTATATTAGGGAGAGGTGCTGGGGGTAGTGCTAGGGGAGGGAGAAAGGGGGTCTAGAGACTCTGAGAGTATAAACTGTTACGGTATACCTTTATAATGTTATTCGCAGAAGATTGCCTCAGGCATACAATATCTGGCAGAATGGTAACCTTTCGGCGGTAAAACGGCTGTATTCCGCCTACCTTCCACCAAGGAAACCCTGCAAAGAGGTGACTTCATTATCTTTTATTGGTTACATCCGGTTTTGCCGACTTACCGAATCACCCGGGGAGGATTGTATATAATAAAGGATCATAGGGAAACTTGAGGGATCCTCCAGAAACAGTCTTTGACTTTTATAACACTCAGTTGGCTTCCATTCCCTTACCTGACTGACAGGTAGACTGCGACATCGCCCATGGACGGGCGGGTGGGCAGTGCCCACGGGCCTTATGTAAGCGGGCGATGGGCACTATCAATACGCCCATGGACGGGCCCTACCCTTAGGGCCCATTGTCCATGGACACCGTGGGCGCCCGTGGGCCTTTTTAGTAAGCAAAATTAGCGCAACACGTGATTTTAATTGACAGATTTCAAAATATTTCAACTAAATTTATATTTTTTATATATTTACAATCATAATTCCGGATTTTTAATAAGATATATATAAATATATATACTATAATTTACTATATATCTAATTTTTATATATATTTAAGACAACTTTATATAATGGTGGGCATCGTGGGCATGCCCGCCGTGGGCATGCCCGTGGGCCTTGGGCGTTATGGACGGGCACTCGAAAATCCAAATAGCCCAAGGCCCACCGTGGACGGGCGATGGGCACCTTCTAGGTGCCCATGGACGGGCGATGTCGCAGTCTACTGACAGGCATCTACCCTGACTAGTAGTGTATTGTTACGCACTGCAAAGTGGTCACAGTTAGGTTAGATAGGTTCCGGGTATACTTGCCTTAATACGCGTAGGTATCCAACGTCAATGATCGATCGCAACTGAGCTATTGCCGCGCAGGGCCTTACTGTAGCCTAAGTCCTGTTGAGGGATCAAGGAACCGATGCCAGGTAGAGCGCCGAGTAGATCTATACCGGGGTATTGGTCTGCTCGTGAGTGTTGTCAAGTTATAATCAAGTAGAGAGTCACAGTAATCCAAAAGGTAAACACAAGTAACAATGTATAATTGAAGACGAAGAACTAAACTAGGTATATAAGGGAGTGTCCTTATATATCCTTCGTTCCTACTCCCTAAAGTATACTCCCTGGAGTATATCTACCGGAGTCACAGTGACTCCCTACTCCTGCTTGGTATTGGTAGGTGGTCATGGTCACGTGACCTAGGCGGTTAGGGGTACTCTGAGTTCTTATAGAGGTAGAATTGCTATTTGTCTTAAGGGGGCCGAAAGTGGCCGCCTTCTGGCCGACTTGTCTCCACGTGACCTGCTGGCATGTAGGTTGGTTGACTCTTGGTGGCCCATCTGTGTGCCCTGTGGGTCACCGGTGATTGGTGACGGTAGGTCCGTAACATGTATCTTTACATAAATAGTGTATTTGAATTGAGACAGAGTATAAATAAGATAGAAACGGCCTTTACTATCTATACCTAGGTATTAGGACTAGTGTACTACGAACGCTAAAAGCGGCGAGCTGAAATATTTGCACTCGATCTCCGTACACTAAGATGGATAAAGGTATATGTGAAGTAGCATTATATTAACCAATTATATTACTACAATATAGAAGGGGAAAAAAAGATAGAAAAAAGATGGGCCCGAGCCCGGGATTGAACCGGGGACCTCGCGCAATATTGCTTTGGGTGAACCCTAAGCGCGAATCATACCACTAGACCACCCGGGCAGTTGATATTTAAAGTTTCATGTTTTGCCTACAAGTGGAAATTTTCTATTCCTTAGATGACATCAGCTCGATCCTCTCCTATTTTTTCTAATTACGGCAAAAATTAATTTTGATAAAGGCATATATATAGTGTAGCATTATATTAACCAATTATATTACTACAATATAGAAGGGGAAAAAAAAGATAGAAAAAGATGGGCCCGAGCCCGGGATTGAACCGGGGACCTCGCGCAATATTGCTTTGGGTGAACCCTAAGCGCGAATCATACCACTAGACCACCCGGGCAATTGATATCCAAAGTCTCATATTTTGCCTACAAGTGGAGAAGCCTCCTAACCCCTAGTGGGTCGGGCTGTATGTTCAACGCAATATGTACCTTTTCCATGGGATGAACAAACAAACAGTACTTCTAAAATTTATGTACATATATTTCGACCTCATCATGGGTTTATATTGAAGAGACATAGCCTTAAATTAGTCTATAACATGATCCTCAGGCACACTACTGATTGTCCCTACAAGAAGTAATCAGAGCTCCCCGGAGCTATATAGTTCACTCCTCAAGGGAGGAATAGGCAACTTTATTTTGGTCCCCAATTTGCCTGAAATACACATAGTTATACATATACTGTCCATTCTACAGATATTTCTGCTCCCCGTGGGGCTCTTCCACGTCCCCGGACGTGAAGCTGCAATGTCCCACCGATCCCACAACCGGCACTGAACCCCATTGAACGGGTAATAAAGCCATATCCTCGTCTTCATTTTCGCATTCCATCCCTTGGTCGATCTCCCCATTGCCTTCACGATTCGGATCAAAAGCCGGGTGACACGCCGCAGAAATGGTAAAACTGCAACTTCCCACAACGGGCATGCCCGACTCAAACAGCCTGAAACTCAGTCCAACCACACAGAAAAACATAAAGCTCCCAACCGCAATGGAGCTGACAATCGCAACAGGCGAGTATCCACATGTGAGGATGTCATTATCCTGCTGTCTCTCCATACTTGGACTGTATGCATCAATTCCCACAATAAATAGACTCCGTGAGATAAGCCAGTGCAGAAGAGCAGAGACTACCATGAGTGGGATTGCATAGCGATATGGCAATGAGAGGAAATAGTTACTGCGTTGCGAGAAGGATGGACTACCTGAGACTCGGAGTCCTTTTCGGTTGACGGCGTAACCGCTCCATTCTGCGCCGATATTCATTGCGGTTAGGAGGCTGTTGAAGGCGAAGTAGAGGAAGGAGAACATGAGTTGGGGCATGTTAGCAATTATCACGATTGGTATTAGAGTGCCGGGCCAGTGGTCGCCAATTATGAGGGTGCTTGGATTTACTTCGCCTAGGGTTGCTTTCCAGACGGTTGACCCGGTTTTTATTTGGGTGATGCCGTATATGAGAAGGGCGATACAGGCAAAGATAGCCATGAGCCCCCTAAGAGGATATTAGCTGAAAGTTTCATACATGATAGAAACAGTGGTGTAGATGGACAACTTGCAAGAATATACTGAATACCCATCGTCTGGTGGAAACGGCACTACCCCAGCGTCTTCTTTTCCTTACATACTTTCTCGCTTCATGCAGTGGATACTTTTTGATTGATGCTGATGAAGACCTAGACATGGATTCGGCTTCTCGGTTAAGAAGGAGACATCCACCCTTCGTATATGGATCGGGGCGACGTAGGAAGGAGGCAATAGCATCACCGATGGTCAGGATGGGGGCTTCTTTCATACCAAACCACATATAACACAATATGGTAGACTTAACCAGATTGAATGTAATAACGACCATGGTTAATGGAAAAGAGTACTGCAATTTGCAGAATTGTCTCGCCTTTTTGGCGAGACAGTAATCAATCTTCCACCCACCACCCGACGAACTAGTACCTCCCACGGACCAGTCGTCCTTCTTTATTTGAGACTGAATAGTTGGCAAATACACTTCGCAGTCATCGCTCCAATCACTTGGGCAAAGCCACCTATACGGATCTGCCTGCGGGGGCGTGAGATCCAGGTATCGCCGAGGATTTAATACGCCCTGCGTCGTAAGGTAAACATATGAAGTGTTTGTTGACACTTGCTCGGTGACAAGAAGAAGATCGCCATAGGTTGTCTGGAAGGTTTGAGCGTAATTTTCCACGCATTCCTTTGGGTCGAGATGCTGCAGAGATCCGTTTTTGGCGGATGACAAGAGTCCGTTGAAGGAGGACCATTTGTCTGTGTCATGGAGTGGTACTTCGAGGTCTGGCGAATAGATTTTGCCCAGATCTCCATGTCCTAGAAAGATATTGTAGGCTGCGACGGAGGTTGTTGAGAAGATTGTTGAGTTGTACCTTTTTACTTTGCTTAGTGGGGGTGCTGTTGATGTTCAATCAGGTGAGGGAATGTCGTACATGAGGTGACAAGGGAGAGAGGAGGATGCCAGGCATATCCATAAGAGCGATCGTCCTTTAGATACACGGAAAAGGTTGCGGATACTGGGCACTCCGATGTCGAGCCATTTCCCTTTTCGGTGAGCTCGGTCGATATTTCGTCTTGTCGGTGCAGCGAGGCATTGCTGATATTGCTATTAGTTAATTAAAAAGTACATTTGGGGATATTTATCAACTACCATCCCAAAATTGCTAGCAGACAACAGAGTCGTGCTCAAGATGTTGATCAGCAAATGGAAGCCAATGTCCAAATGCTGCACTTTATCGCAATCACCCTGGTACAGGGTCCCCTCCGTATCATCCTGTCGATGATGAGAGATAGTATAGAGCATAAAGCCGAGGTTGAAAAGGAAGACGATCAGACTGGCGATAAAAGCCAGACAGATAGTGAACCTCCAGCCTTGGAACTGGTCTCCACCTTGAAAGAGCCAACCATGTTTGGGCTTGAACTCCTCATTGTATACGGCGAGTCTTTCTGTCTCTCTCTCCGAGTATCTTTCAGACTCGCGCTCTGATGTACTTTGGATCAGCAAATCTGCACTTCGGTGGTGGGGAATCGGTATTAATTCAGTGTCGCGGTCGAGTGAGTCCCTATTCCACATGGTGGACAGTCATGCGAGGATTGACCTAGAAGGCTTGGAAGGATGCGATGACGGAAACGGGGTTTCAGCCAAGATACATCGGGGGCTGGCTAGCTTATGTATTAGGCCCGTCAAGACAGATTTAGTTACAGTAAGAACATTAGCCAGGGGGGTTTTGAGCGTGAGGCTCAACCCCCAGGTTTGTCCAGTTCCGGTGCCGATATTGCCATTGCCAAGCAAGCAGAGAATTGGGGGCCATTTTGCGAGGCTTGAGCGGCCATGGCGCGGCTGACTGGCTATTCGTAAATTTCATCGTGCACAGAGTACTCTGTAGCAAAATGCCTGCCTAGGCGATGGAAAAACGTCCTTGGCGTGCGTCAGAACACGGGATCTTTAGGGTTGGACCATTGAGCATGCTTCGGGATAGGATGAGAAAAGTGAGGCTATCTATATATATATATATATATATATATATGCAAGGACCAAAGCTATTCCCAAGTATTGCGAATGTGTCGCTCTTCGGTTTTGTGTACCCGTGGAGCCCCCACACCTAATCTAACCTGGGACACAGCTACTTAAACCGCGATCAACCTACGTGGGGTACTCAATTATGTAGGTACATATGTACTGATTGCCGTGGGGGATTAACTCAACCCAAGAATATACAACATCGTCATTCACTTGCTAACCGACCGCTGTAATATTTTTGGTTTCGAAAAAACTGACCCTCGCTAGCGAGGGTCAGCTACCCAGATGCAAAGTATTACCTATCTATTTTCCTACCTTTTACTTTAACTTCAATTTACTACGCCACCGCGTGGTAGATTATTTGATCGAATAAAAAATATAGACAGATTCGCTAGTTCACTACTGGCTGAGTCGTTTATATTCAGTTTAAACATGGTGAAAGAAGCAAGGTGGTCACTAAATATTGTTGGCTATACGACTGCCTCCCTCCTCCCCAAATCATGCGCATTTCCTAATACCTAGGCACCACCCCACACAATTTTTTTTTTTGCGTTAACTAATGATGGGTTCATTTGCCCGGCGGTTTAGGATCACGTATACGTACCGAGGAAAATTTCGATCAACATAAAGAGTTTGCCAGTGCTGAAAGTATGGTGTAGTGACGTTGCGGGCACGTAGAGGGTATGGCGGGTGTAGTATGTCAATACCGGTTGAAAATACCGTAATTGTTGCCCTTCTAGTCTTACATGGGCCGCCTTCATGTGTTTGATATATAGAGGGCCAAGTTTTGTATGACTGCGTTAACTGCAATTAGTCAACAAAATAATATATATCTATGTAGCTACGCATCTAAATAGGAAGATCTTGCAGGCGTTGCAGCCTTGGGCTACCAACCAAAAAACGAGAGAGCTAAAGAATAAACTCAAGAATAAAGAAAGAATAAAAGTGAAAAAAGAATATTAGGGGATCTAGGCTTGTAGTTACCTAGTTATGTGTACTAGTTAGTTAATAACCAATGTGCCAAGTGAGCTAGATTTGGCATAATATGAAAAGGCATATTCACTTTTTGTATTAACTGCCCGGGTGGTCTAGTGGTATGATTCGCGCTTAGGGTTCACCCAAAGCAATATTGCGCGAGGTCCCCGGTTCAATCCCGGGCTCGGGCCCATTCTTTTTTTTCCACCTAAAAGATTTCCATCTTTTAATTTTCGATTAATAAATAATTTATTAACTTAACTATTATGAAGCTATATAGTTAACTACCTAATATATATGCTAGGAGCCTATCTATCTAAGTATGATTCTTAGATTTATTTAAAGAAGAAAGTTTATATAAATCTTTAGTAGAGTAAAGCTGTTAACAAGTCATATAAACTATACTGTTTGCTCCTATATGATTTATCTTAATTCTAAAACCGTATATACTATTATTTAGTCTACCAATTCAAGTATTCAATATACAGTTTTTCATGATTAGAATATAGGGCTTTTTGACTAGGTAAACTAGAATTAATAAAGTGGATATAGGGCTTTAAAAAATCGAATCAGTAGAAATATATTGGCAGTATTCTAATTAGGAAGGCGGTATGGCATTTTCAGATAGGGGTGTGCGGCTAAACGACAATCAAAATGTGTCCCTGCCTTGTATAAGCATATTTTGAACCGCAACATATCAACTGCCCGGGTGGTCTAGTGGTATGATTCGCGCTTAGGGTTCACCCAAAGCAATATTGCGCGAGGTCCCCGGTTCAATCCCGGGCTCGGGCCTATCCTTTTTTGGCTTTCCGATCCTACATTAACAGCTGTTTTGTTTCAATCTGTATGTCGGGGTTTCGTTGAATCTAAGTAGTAGATATATCGGTGCCCAGTCAGCGTAGACTTCGCCAGTATATCTTTTGGCGGAGTTATACAATGGCATTCTGTTATTTAGATCCGGCCCCTGGTCTATTACCTGCCCCCTTCTAGTTAAAGAATAACTATTGATTCAGCTATTTACTTAGCCGTTGAAGACACATGTACATTCATCCATAAGGGGGGCACATTGATTGCCAAATCAACAAAGATCAAATGTTATATATGGAAGAGTCTGTCACAACTCTATCCAAACCCTGATAAAACTGAGCTGATAAAACCGAGAAACGATAGAAAATCCAGTATAGAGACATCTAAAAAGATATACGATGAGGCTGATTATTCTTAGATTAGGAAGTAATGTATGCAAAAGGCAAAAACTGTCGGCCCGAGCCCGGGATTGAACCGGGGACCTCGCGCAATATTGCTTTGGGTGAACCCTAAGCGCGAATCATACCACTAGACCACCCGGGCAGTTGATATGTTGTGGTTCAAAATATGCCTATATCAACCTAGGGATCTCCTTGATTGCGAAAGTTCACTTGATCATCTTTTGCGCGCCGAAATTTTGCAAGGTGCCCCCATCGAACTCAGCAACAGCTGAATTTCTCATTACACAAGTATGGATTGTTCACCAATTTATCCAGAACTTCTAGTGATATCCCCCGCAATACCCCTGTGACTTTGACTTCTTTATGGACCTGTGGCCAGATCCCATAACGGTAGGGATGGCTGCTAGACTTTCAGTTTACAAGCTGTAACAGGATATCAGCCAGCCTTCTCGTATATAGCCTTAGTTCTACGAAAGGTTGCTCCACCTCACCTATGGCCTTTTGCTGTATGACGCGAGTGGTTCATACAGACATAGATATTCTTGAATTTAGTTTAGCTTTTCATCGGGTCCTCAAAACATTTTTAGGGACTGCAGGGTATAATCATGAACGGGCATAAAATGCTCTCAGAGTGGCTAATGCTCGTATATATCTCCTCGATATCTTCATATCTACAAGAAAACACGGCTTTGCCTTTCTAGTTGAACAGTACCTAGCTTCATGGTGTGCTGCTTTATGCACGCCCCTAGTATATGATAACTCTTTGAGAGGATCTGCCTTCCTACTAAGCTAACTTGTCTCAGATACTCAGATCCCGACATAGCGTTTCTGGGAGACCTATTGATACCTAACTAAGATCACCAAATTGATCAAATCCAACCTAGCAAGATTCTGCCCCAAGGGGCTTTTCCTAATACCCAACGAGCCCAACCCTTAGAGCAAATCCTTTTGGGAGTTACGGACTGTATCACGTTGCACATATCGTGCTCAGAGCTGCTAGAAAGTGTGACTACGTGTCAACGGGTTAGGAAGAGAAGAATATCCAAGACGATCAGTATTGTAAGCTAACAGAGGGCTGGAGGGGAGAAGACAAAAGGGGAAGAAGTAAGACCTCCACCAACAAGCAATAAAACAAACAGGTACAAACCACCCTGGGACCAGGCGCAAACACTATTTACTGGTCATACTGCATCTATTTTGCGCTTTTTTTCCCGAGTTGAACTCCTTGGCAGGGATTAAGGTGGTGTCATCGTTGGTGTAGAAGGACCCGGGTTGTGGGATACCCCGGGGGAGGGTTATGGTTAATGAATTCACAACAACAAATTGCCTTGGTCTTTTAATAATGGCTGCAACATCCTCCCCCTCCATCCAGTGAACGAATGAGTCGGCCTTGTAGAGATCTCTGACCATATTTGAAGTCACGTAGGATGATGTTTCCACATCATCCTTTGTGTACGTAACGTGAAAAGCCAACCGTGACCCTAGATCTGTCGCGAGTGTTTCTTGTGCCCATACGTGTGGATGTCGCTGACCAGGTGGCTTGATATCGGCTTTAACAATGACTTCTCGTGGAGGCTCCTCAATACGAAGAAAAAGATGAATGCATGAATGTATTGTCACAACAAACATTTCCTGTCCCCTCCGGGTCCCGAGATATTTGCGGCCTTGTAAGAGTTCTTCTCGAGTTTTGTCTTCGACAGTGAAGTTTCGATCCAAAGCACAAGCACGGAACTTTTTCCTTTCCCATGGAGGGACTGGGGCCTCAATGACAAGCGCAAAGGTCCCGTGGCCGTCAACACAGATTCGAGAAGTTTCCAGGTCTTCTCTTTCGAGAACACTAGTCTCCCCAACATCATCTTCCAAATCTTCCTCCCTGGATTTGACATTCTGGATTAACCCATCACTAGGGTGGTCATAATCAATCGGTAGGTTCTTACTCAATTGGCAACAGAGATCCCGAACAGCTTCAAGCTGCGCTTTGTCAATCTGAAACTCTGGGACATGGTGTTTCTCTGATCTGCGGAATGAGCTCATAGAGGATGTCGTGGGGGCGTTTTGAAAATGACGTGGGGTCACATGTAGCAAGACGAGGATTGCGTTGCTAAGACTCCCGCCTCCTTTTTCTCGCAAGAGAGAGATGTCTTCGTCTTTCGCGAATCCTCTACGTGTAAGCCACAAGCGAGCCATTGGATGAAGAGTTTTGAGCATTAAGGGTTCCTGAATTCCTTTCCGTTCATCCATGTAATCTCGGATGGCCTTTGTCAGGACACATCCATTATCACTAGCGTAGGGGCGAATACCGACAGTCATGGTAATAGCTGATGTGAAATGAAGAGCCTCGGACATTTTGTGAGTTTTGCACCATTCTCGGAGGAGAAATGCATCAATTGGATTTGGTATCAGAATATAGACCCGTTTGATAGCTTTGTTTTCAATCTCAAGAAACATAGGAAATTCCCCAGATTCTAGTTTAAGGCGAGTCTCTTTGCACTCTGTGGGTAGAACAAGATCCTGCACTGCACGTCCACACATAAGAATCAGCCGTAATCCACTATGTTGGATAATTGATTGGTTGAACCGAATAAATGACTCAGTCTCACTCTGCTGGGTCGACCGGAAGGACTGCGTCATTTCAGTCAAATCTCTCTGGATAGGGTTTGCAGCCCAAGTGAGAGAGTTCGTCACATTCCAGCCACCATCCTGAAACTGGCGCGGAATGGATATCTTTGTGTTACCCGAGCGTTCTGATTCTGCATCAAGAAAATCTTCCAGTGCGAAGCCAACCAGCGCTTCAAGGTTACCGTTAGGCGGGGTCCAGGGAAGTCGTATTGGCTCCAGGTGCTCTTTTAACTGGCTCAAAAGCTCAAAATTGGTTAAAGTTGAGTGTGGTAGGGACTCATTGCCACAGAAGGACTGGCTTAGCTGGAGATGCTGGATTGCATCCTGAAAACGAATATGAAACTCCGAGGATCGCATTAGTGGGCGCCGAAAGTTGATATTGGACTTCTCGGCCTTTTCCCGTACTCGTAACGGAATTGGGTCCATCCATTAATATCGGGATCTAGGGATTTTTCCAAGCCAAGGGAAAAAGATTTTCGCACTGAAGGTCCAAGGGAAAGTCCTTGTAGAACAGGAGGTATGATATTCAACCCGAGATTTGAGTAAGGCTTCCCGTCCTCACTTGATCCATAATAAGCCTCCAAGCTACTCCCTGGAAGTGATTGAAAAGCGCGACACATCGTCATTTCTAGAACATTGAGAGCCACGGCTCGAGAGGTGCATGATAGCTGAGTGTCCCTTGGTACTTCCCAGAGCTTAAGCCAGTTTGCCGCCCGATATCCTTGTCCCTGTGCAATGACATAATAGTGTAGTGTGCTCCTAGATCCGTGCAGAATTGCCCGATTGTGGATCTTGATACGACCTGGTCGTTCCTTGGACTGACCAGGATAGGCACGCCAGTATTCGTTGTTTCTTGAGTCTGTGACAATATCCACGTAGCCTCAATTTGGGCTCCAACAATTATTCTGACGTTTCTGGACACTAAGAAGACTTTGAAGATGTTAGAAACCATAATATCTAATCCAGGGGCCTAACGTACTCCTCTGTCCGAAGGAATCTACCCTCAAGTGCCCTAATATGAGGATCAACCCACTCCAGCAACATCTGGGCTATCTTCTGTGGACCTCCATGGCTTGTAATCACCGAGTGATATGGAAGCCGTTGCAGGTAGATATTGGGATCAGTCGCGAGCCTCGAAGTCAACTGACAAATCGTGTTATGAAGGTTCAGGAAAACAACACTTGGGACTAGCTCCCAAGAATTCTGATTCTGGATTAGAAGATAAGCCTCCTATAGGACATTTTAGAACTTGCCATGGTAGTTTCCTGAGTAGTCTGTAAAGGCAGTATGGGCTGGGGGTCAACTGTGCTTTGGGAAGGCTCCACACGCCGTGAAGGTGGCATAGATGAATGTACGCTCGAGGGGAGGGAGGGGCGTTCGTATGCTCTGTCGCCTTGTTGCCCACGATTCTTACGCTTGAGCTTGCGGCACTTGGATTTGCAGTGCCCCATTTTGTGGCAGTAGCTGCACTCAGTGTTCGGGCAGTCGTAACTCATATGACCGTGCTCGTGGCAGCGAATGCATTCGATATGCGGGCAGTTTTTCCGCGTGTGGCCCTCTTGCATCAATCCACAGTTAGTGCAAGGTTTGGGGTCCGGCCAAATAACCATTTTGATGACAGACGACGTCTTATCTGGAGGGGAGGGGGTAGGCTAAGGTTGGCTCAGGATGATGAGATAGGTGAGTGCGCGGCAGGGGGGGGGTGATTTACCATCCTTCGTCGCACTATTGCCGGTCAGATCTTCTCAGCTTTACTGAAATTTGGAATTTAAATCGACGATTTGTCGCACCTGAAACAGTAGAATTCCTAGTATTTCTAAAATTGCCAATGTGAGCAAACAATTCACTCATCGATTTTGATAATGACCCTATGCAAATTCTTCTCTGATAATATTCCATCGCGCTAAAGCAGGGCGACCCTAGCACCGTATTCTGTGATTGATTCAAAATAGTATTATAATTGTGATGTTCTATGTATCGTTAGGTCTATTATTTCATTACCCCCAAAATTATGTCCACATGAGGACTTTTGTCTTTCCACCAACCAATATTAAGCTTCTCAATGTTCTAATTTTTTTTCGATCAAAAGAAAGAAAAAACAACAACAACAGTACTCCTAGTCCCGGGTAAGTCTTGCACGCAGCCCCGCTCCAAAGAAGTAGAAGATGTACGGAATGAAAACCATGGCAACTCCAATGAAAGCCATCAGCCAGGAGGCCCACTGCAATCCAAGACGATCATACATCTGCGTGGTGAACAGCGGGAAAGCTGCACCACCCCCAGAGCGAAGGAAGACCTTGGCCGCCAAGGCTGACGCAGCGTACTTCTGGTATGAGTCGATGATGTAGTTATTCACTGCATAGTAACACAACACCATGCCGAAGCCAAAGGCAATACCCGACGAAGCAGGTCCAACCCAGATGATATGCTTGTAGGAGGTAGCGCCCAAAATGAAGAAGGCGATTGGGATGAAAGGTGCGCCAATCAGGGCTGCGTGGAGTCTGTCTTCTGGTGTTGGGGATCGCTCGCTGCAGATCTTCTTGAACTTGCCCTCGATGGCTGGGGTGACAACTAGGGCGAAGGCAGCGCCGATCAGAATGGGGATGAACATGAGTCCAATCTGGCCGTCGTTATAGCCATAGAGCGCGGGGAAGATGACCGGGTATGCGAAGAAAAAGGCGTAGAGCATTGCGTAGATCAGAACAATGTACATGCACATCAGGTCGAGAACGGGCTCGGTCATGATCATAGTGATGGGTCGGATCAGACTTGTGCGAGCGATTTCTTGGAATGTGAGCTTCGTTTTTTCTTGCTCGGTGATGATGTTTGGATTCCCAGTTTCTTTGCGGAGTTTTGCGGCGCGGCGCTTGAGAATTACTGGAGCGTATGTCTCCGGAACAAGGCCGATCATGATCGTGATGGCACCGGCGAAGGCTAGGTTCACCCAGAAGAAGAGGTCGAGACGTCCTGATCCAACGTTGATCCAACCTGTCACGATTGGACCAAGCACAGGGCCGCAGTATGGTGCAGCAGCAAAGTAAGCAATGGCCATACCACGCTCCTCAATGCTCCAGATATCGGCGATGGTGCCACCAGCGAGGGAGAGACCTGAACTGGAGAAGACGCCGCATAAGAACCGACACACGAGCAAGCCACCAATGTTTGGGGACAGAGCGCATGGAATGTTGAAAATGACATATAAAGTGAGGGAGATGATGTATACAGGTCTTCGGCCGATGATCTCAGAGAGGGGAGACCAGAGTAGAGGACCGACTGCGAAACCGCAGACCATGATCGAACATGTCAGGATTGCAACTTCGAGAGAGACATTGTATTGTTCTTCGATCAAACCTAATCCTCCGGTGACAATGGAGGACCCGAAGGCGACACATACCACAACTGCCGAAGCGACAAGAGTGATGTACCAGCGATAAACGCGGGACCAATTGTAGGGGTGTTCAGGATCATCGATGGTGAAGGTTACAAACTCCGTGGGGCCCTTTCCTCCTTTTTCGATGTCGATGTCGGCGTTGGGCTCGTAGTTTGGTGTGCCAATTTTCGTGGATGGGATAGTAGAAGCATGAGATCTGATCTGCTCCAGGGTTCTTTGAGGAACAAGACCGGTACTGGTTTCAACGGTGTACTCTTCGGGGAACACAGGGTCCGAATCATGTCCAATAGCTGGGTAGTTGTAGTCCAATGGTCGAGGGGTTTCTGCGATGCCCCGGTTGCGGAGGCTCTCTTGGGTTTCGGCCATAGTTGGGCGCTGTGGATGCAAGGGCTCTGGGGTCTCTGAGTCTTCTGGTATTGTTGAGGACATAATAATAAATGTGAAAGTCTATTAAGAATAGAAGGAATTATGAGATTATATGATCGTGTGAGATACTTTGAAGGTGAGATGGAAGATACTTATACCTCCAGGGAAGCTCTCGACGTCAGGTATATACTTTCAAGCCCGACCCATCTCCGAGATAGACCGGAGGATCACCGGAAAGTCGGCAAGGCAGAAAAATGTGACCGGTAAAATCTCGGTCCGAGCGATCACCGAGAATACACCTATAAAACTCAGTGGACGCTGCATCTAGCCCAACTTTAAATCGTGTGATATCATGATATCATTGCCGATATGCCGAATTGCGCTTAATGTCTCTCGAATTTGATCATGTCAGGCTTTTTCTTAAAGATCCGATCCTTTCTCGGCCCGTGTCTCTGAAAGGCATTCTTTATTTCGGGAAGTGGGTTACGATAAGCAGGGATTCCGCCAATTATTGACTCACAAATCTGACGGGCATTCCAAATACTCCCACCTTGCTTTCATTTTGATCTTCTGGGTTTGAAGCAAATAAAGAGAAGGGGGAAAAAAGGCAATCCTCCTTCTAAGACCAAAAGCTCGCATGAGCGCTGCAGGATCACGACAAACCCTAAGCTATAATGCCCAGGTGAACACAGCCCTTAAAAATGCGACGACATTGTAGTCCTCCACGGTGCTTAATGGGATGGAAGAAATTGTAATTCAAATAATAAATCGAAGAACTCCGGTCTCCGGTCTTTCATACCTATTATGCCGTAAACGGACCTCCATTAGGACCCACAATATAAGCACCACTGAATGACTCTTCTGCTCAATGTGTAAATTGTGGAGCAGGTCTAGTTTTAAAGTAAAATGCCGCAAATCTCCGACATGACGACGATAGGTGTCTAATTAAACTTCATATAGCCGAGAAGTGTGCTCGCTAGAGCCTCCCTTCACTATGTTTTTCTGCGCCGCCGTCAGTCAAAAAACAAAAGCCACGGACTCCACTGACATCATCTAGACTTATTTAACATCCTAGGGTAGGATAAAAAAGGGTCTTAGAGTTTAATTTAAATACGTTCCTATCATCCCCTAGATGAGAATTGTTGTCCCGTTTTCACCCGCACTCACCCTAGAGGTGTCGATCCAGCCGCTCTTTTCACCTTTTAGCATGATGTCTTCTCTTTTCGATACATATATGGCTTCACTAAGACCTAACTACCTAGCGCGAATTTAGTGCTGCTCTACAAGAAAAGCGATACCGAGGGGCAATGTTGTGATATGAGGATGATGCACCTGTTGGTGACGAGATCGTGCTGTTTGATCGTTGCTTGATCACTCCTTAGTTTTCGAATAATGCCCCGTGAAGGCCGATGTCTTCTTAAATTTGAAACTAAGTATTTGCATTGTATTTATTCATCACAGTAAATCTGATATTTTTCAAATACAGAGTTATTGAATGATCGCTGACCCTATAAGCAGGCAAGTCACAGCAGGGAACTTAGTACAACAAGGCACAGCCTAGTACCTTATGTGCTAGTAAAAGAATAGATTATTAGTGACTTTTCATTTCCGCTCTCAGAGGTTATGATTTCTCGCAGGGGTAATTATGCAAAGTAACTATCAAGGTATGTATATAGAGTAGAGTAAATACAGTTCAAAAATATATATCGTCCGTCATTCATGAAACAAGACAAGCAGTGCCTCGCTTCAACATTTGTGATGTTAGACCATGAAACTCAAGCTTCCGCCTTGGATAAGACTTGCTGCTCCTCAACCCGAGGAGAATCCACATTACTGGCAAAGTAGTTCTCAGAGTTCATATGCTTGAACCTGAACCAGAAAATAACAGTCTGAGCCGCCAGGGCGACGGCAGGAGCAGCCCAAATCCAGATCAGCCACGGGTCCGTAATGGCGGGGATGAGAATTTCACCAAGAGCGCTGGATAGGGCAGTCATGAAAAGGAAAATAGCAACGACCAGACCCTTCATACTATCTGGGGACCGAGCATAAGCCACCTCGTACGCCGTGACATTGGCGAAACATTCACTAATGGCGCTGAGAGCTGTATTGGGGATCTGCCACCAGATACTAATATCGGCGACGTTGTCACAAGTCGATGCGTGAGTACCACATGGTGAGAGCTGGTAGACTTTCCATTGAACCAGTGCGCCGACTATGCCAGCTAGAGTGGCAATAGAGAAGCCAATTGTAATTCGGGTAATGGGACCGGGCTTCAACCGGCGCCGCTCAAGGAATGGGTAGATCACAAAAGTCAGGATCGGGATGGTGACCATGATTGTCAGTGGGTTGAAGTTGTTGAGAAGGTCGTTGGGTGCTCCGTTTGTGATCATCGATGCACCTTGGTTTGTGGAGACTGAGCCGATACCACCGTCGTTTAGATTGTAGATTGGGTAAAACCAGAAGATGTCGCACGCCTCTGTTAATGAACACGATTGTTAGAATTGACCAATGTGCCTAAGGGTCTTTGCCTGAAACAAAGTAGAAGAAGGGCCGGGGAGGTATCATACCCATTGTTTTCGCAACTTTGAATACTGCGGTATCCGTCCAGGTAACTTCGATACCCTTACTGCGGAGATTTGCGGGTTTCGCTGAATCCCAGAAGTCTTTGCGCCAGAATTGGAATTTGCTCTGTACAAGGGCAGTCCATATAATTTTGGCGGCTTCCGCGAGGTCCTTGTTTCCACTAGGAGGCTGCTTTTTGGTCTTTTTGTAGACAGAAAAGAGGAGGATTGGAAGCAAGAAGTAAATGGCACCGGCTAGCAGGAAGGAAAGCCAAAACCCAACGTACTTTTCAGCATAGGTTGTGGCCAACATAAAGAAGGCACCGAGGTTGACAAACATGTAGAACAGTAGCATGGTCCGATTATTGGTGGTCTCGGGGTCGACAATAACTTTCTCACCCGACTTGAGAGTCTTGACATATGGTTTTTGGGACTTGTGTTGATCCAGAACAGTCGGTGAGATGTTCGGCTTGAAGAGACCGGCACCGAAAGCAAGAAGCAAGAGGCCAATGACGAACGGTGGAGCCGCATTAGCTTTGCCCTTCTGGAGAACAGAAGGGATCGCGCCGACGACCTGGACGATATGAGCAATACCGCAGATCAAAACACCAATCACAATGGCCTTATACCGCCCGACATAAGTATCTGCCCAGTAACCACCGAAGATCGGGACGATATAGGCCAAAAATTTGAATAGTAGCACGAGACCAGTACTGGCTTGTAATCCCCATCCTAGGGCTCCGGCTGTCTTTTGGGTTCCACGTGGAGGAGCACCGGCTCCATTGCCACCTGTGTATTATAACTTGTTAGTAATGGCCTTCCCCGACACTTAATTGCAAACCTGACTCACCTTCGGGCAATGGGAATTGGATAAAGTTGGAGAAGACTGTTTGTGCTCCATAGTAGGACGCGCGCTCGGCAAACTCGACCAAACAAAGGGAGAAACCAACGAGGGGCAGATTTTCGGCCACTTTGCGAAGTGTGGAATTTTCTTCCTTAGTTGGGAGGGTGAGCTCATCGTCGTAGGATTCTCGAGATTCCTGCGATATCTGAGAGTGCCCACGGGCTGCGACCCCCGAGGTCTCCGTATTGGGCTCAATATTACCTGACGATTTCGATAAGGTTAGTCTCGCATACTTTTTGACAAATAAATATGGTCTACATACTCATTGGGAAATAAAACCACCAGGAGTGATGTTTGGTTTGCTAAGGGATATCCGGAGGAGATCGACAATAAATACAGAGCACCAACACAGAAAATTCAGCGACTGGGGGCAAATATCCCGCTTCAATCGCGTGATAACCATGCATATTAGGGGGACCAGTTCGCGATTTACTCTTAATTACTAGGATTTCTCCGGCTAAGATGAAGCATATGCGGGAAGAGTGGGCTGCAACCGCACGGCATGGTGGAGAGGAATGACGAATAGGCATGGGAATGTAACACTGGCGCATCCCCGGACCCAATAACAGCCCATGCTAGCGCTATAGGATCGTTCCTATGTGTCACCCGTACGGTGCTCCGTTGAAACCATTGTGGACTCGGATTCGCAATTTCGGTCTAACCTGAAGAGCATCCCACCCGTGCCTGGCGGCCCTGGGACAACCCCAGGCACGGGGATACATATTATTCCGTACTCCGTACAGATACTCTGCAGGCACAATTTTTTAGCCTTTGAGAACAGTCGCATTGGAAATGAGGTCTTATCATCAAGCGTTCACTTTCGAGATGCCAAGACGCCAAATTTCCAAGAAAGGAGGCTTGTCTTATCTTGGTAGATCATAGCCGCCCAATGCGAAGCAACAACGAACACGTCATAGTCATTGTTTATTTGTATGTAGTATCTATTAGCAGCGTTGGCTTGGCGGTGTCCTGTGCTTAAGCCTATGTATATTTTCAAAAAACATATGTTGTATGGTCCATTAGACCCGACTAGTTGGATAATTCAATAGGCCCAGATAGCGGGATGTGACGGATTTGGAAGGTACTCCGTGGGTTATTAGAGACCGTTCTACAACATCGCACTGTACGCCGAAACAGCTAAAAAGTACATTTGCAAGCTGCCTTATCTTGGTCTCTATTTGGTTGCTTATCTACCGATCAATCCGTAGTCCAAGAAGTCACGACGCCCTCGGCGTTGAAATGGGTATTGCTACCGTTCATTCCAATGTATACGGGTTTCTAAGGCTTTCTTGTTGTTACATATGAAGTATCGGAGCCATAAAAGGACGAGAAGCCAGCTGATACTCTCCCTCGGTGATCGTAAGCTCGGCTGGTCTGGCAGCGATAAGTCTTTCAACGCGGGTTATATAGAAATTTTCGGCTCAAACCAAGCGGGGTAGTTTTTTTGATTAAAGAACTAGCCAGGCTAAGAAATTCTATATCTTAGCGAGAAAGGATAGCCAAATTAGCTGATGATTAGCCTTGTTTTGGGTTGATGCCATGTATCGACCACTAGTATAACAAATAATAGATATATAGTCACGATAATCTATCTGTATAAGAAGAAAGATATATATCTACGATAGGACTGCTAGTTGATAGCTTCTACGAGAATTAAAGTAGGTCGGTGATTTGGCTGGAGTAATAATCGCTACTCGAGTTTGTTGTCAAGCTTCCGGATAGACATTAGGATCTCTATTCGAGATTTGCGAACAGATCCTGGGTTTTTAGAATGCATTATATGCTCAAGATTTAATCTTGAATAATCGAAGATCGCTCGGGAATAGGGGACCTTAACTATCGTCTTGTCAGAGTCGGTAGATAACACAGTGTATCGGGCTGCTCTTCATGTCTCGCCGGGAAAGGATCACAGTCTTCCAGCCGCCCATCTCATGGCACTTATTCATAAACCCTACGCAGATTCACTCGAATGGCAGGGAATCACCCTGAAGGCTTACTGTTGCACGATGAGAGTAAATTTGAAGAAATAACTTACTTGGTTGAAAAGTGACCCACCTATGAGATGTTGTGGTAGGCTCAGCCGCATGGGCAGGGTAGCTGGGTATGTATTTTCTTTCTATGTAAGATACGCCACTTCAAGTGATCTTTGGTCGCTTGTTCGTGAAACCAGAGTCTGGACGAGATCGCTTTCGCTCCATTGCCTCCATCTCAGCCCTCATAATCCTTTCCTGTTCAGTCATCTTCTTAGGAGCCGCGAAAATAGAACCCTTCTTCCCAGCCAAAGGGTTCTTCTTAGCCGCAGCAAACACATTCTTCGGCTTCTGTGCGCCCATTGACATCGAAATTTTGACGGGTGCGGGAGGCGCAGACGGAGCGGGAGAGTCGGTGCTCTCTGCCGGTGCATCTGTTCCTTCCAGCGATACCGCTGTAGTCGTTGTTGTTGTAGGGGGTGAGGCAGGCTTTGTATCTGTCTTCTTAGAACCAAGTCCAAGATTCAATGTCATTTTTTCTCCTTCCTTCCTCTGCAACAATCTTGCCTCGGGTTCAGGCTCTGTCGTAGTGTTGCTAGCCAGCGCCGCTTGCTGGGCCCGCTTAATCTGATCCTGAATCAAGCGTTGCTCTCGTTCTTCGTCTCCCTTCTCCTGGCGTTCTTTCTTTAGGATAGCCTCCCGGCGGCGAAGTGTTTCTGGGCTGTTATCAATCCACGCTATAACCAAGCCCTTATCGGTGTCCTCGACTCGGCATTTTCCTTCCCGGCCTAAGTAGGCTGCAAACTGTGATAAACTTTTCCATTCTGCCACGAAGGTTAGCATTAACCCTCGCTTCTCCTTTACTTCGGGACATACCTGTGCTGTTCATGTGAATGTGCTATTAAAAAGTTAGTCAGGATGAACAGAAGAGAGTAAAATATTAGAGACATACCTGCTTATCGGCCACAATCTGATTATAGAAATGATTGACGTTGATAGGTTTCGTTCCATGTGTGGTTCTGAGGGTATCGAGGAAAGTCCGTTCAAATTCGCGACTGAACTCTCTGATGTGCTTGCGCGGGTCTTCTCCAATGATCATCATTTGTCGGACTAATACAAAGTTAGCAGGTTGCCAGGAGATAGAGAATGGAATTCCGTACCATGCGCCTCAGTCATGGTATGACATTTGAAACCGTTTTCATCTCGACATTGTTTTTCGCATGCTTGGCAGAACCATCGAAGGCGACCTAAGCCTTTGCTTTTGATCTTGTTGCCGATGGCTTTTGTACTGCCAGCCTCCGCACGCCCCATTTTGTATGTTGGTAAAGAAGTCGAGAGAAGCGTTCAAAGAAGGCGACGAGAGTGTAAAGCTTCGAAGCGCCAGGAGATCGGGAGGATGGATATGCTGAGAAGCGTTCAAGAAAGTCGTGAGAGAAGCTTGGAAGTGGCGCAGATCAACGCGATAAGCCGATTATTATATAATACATCACATGACACATCCAAAAGAGGCCTAGTCCTTCTTGAGCTTCCAAAATTGGTTAGTTGATTCTTTAATTTAATGTTCATAGTTGCATGGATGTTTTATGTGGATGAATGAATATGAAATGAAGCTGAATACTTTGGTTCATTGAAATATTCCGACAAATTAAACAAAACTCCCCGAATCCTACGCCTGCATCCTGAGATCGCTTTTCTACCTAGGATCATAGCGTACATAAAACAAGAAAGAGATATTTCGGAGAAAAACCAGCGAGCTTCACCAAGGTGAAGGGCGAAGAAATGTGTGACAAACCAGTATGAATATTAAATCACCGATTCTGCAAGTATTACAGGATGTATTCGTGGATTGCAGACGGTCCGCTTTCGTTGTACTCAACCCGGCTCATGTAACCCTTGCTGAGACCCTGATCAACGACAAAGAAAACCTTGGCAGCCATCTGAGCTCCAAGGAAGACGGCTTCTTCCATCCCATGGCCACCTTGGGATGTGCCGGGTGCACCTGGGTTACCCCCAGCACTGCTGGCACCGGGAGCGTTGCTGTTGCCCTGGTCCTTGAAGTCTGGGAAATACTCAGGAAGCTTCAGAGTCTTGACCGAGGTTGGGGTTTGTGAGTGGCCGGTTGAGCGGTAGTGTGATAGCATGCTGGGATCCATGGAGGGCGTTCCAGGCATACCGGGGTTGTTGTGAGTAGCGGCCACAAGTAGAGGGTTCACTCCAGGTGCCGCGGGGTGGTACCCCGGGCCGGGTTGACCCATAGGAGCTGGTGTGTTGGCACCGGTTGGAAGGGGGGTGGTGAAGTTCGAAGGAATTTCAGACGTGAAGATGGTGCCTGATGGAGAAAGAATGAACTTTTGCGTGATGACAGCCAGCAAAGCTTGGGTGAAACCTGTCGTAATGTTAGCGGGAAGACCTAAACTGTAGATAATAATGATAGAACATACCCTTGACCTTGCTTCCACACCCAACAATAATTAAAGAGTCCCAAAGCTCGCTTCGTTTTGTAGCATCTGGGACGGCAAGAATGGTATGGTGAATCTGAGTCGCAATATCTTCGAGGATACCACTAGACAAGCGGTTTTCAACCGTCGAGCGTGGCGAAGTCAAAAGGAAACGCTCAACACTGACTTCAATATCCCGAGTATGACGAATGTACTGTCGAGCACCGTTGGCTGCTGCCTTCTCTCCTTCCAACTGAACAAACTCCTCAAACTGGAAGGACGCCTTCTCTTTCTTCGAGTTAGGCAGACGGGCTCCCTTGGGGTCAGCTGCGCCTTTCTTGGCAGTTGTCTTTTCCTTCTCGACATTAGCAAGGTATTCAGTAGGGTTGCCGCTGACAATTGCAGCGACATCGAGAACACCCTCTTCTTCGTCACCATTGTCCCCCTCAATTCCTGTCTGAGTGCCGTCTCCTGGGCCACGTGGAGCAGACTCATCTCCATCCGATCCGCCTGTGGAGACAGCAGCAGCAGGGTTGGCGCCCTGGCGCGCAGTAGCAGAAGACCCAGGAAGTGGGGTCCCTGGGGGCAAAATCTCAGTAATATTGCTTCGCTTGAGCTGTTCGCACATCTCTCTGGTAAATCCCTTAGGTCCCAGCAGCTCAACTAGACGATCGGTCATAGCATCTCCACCACACCCCTCCACTGCGATTCCCCTGCCGTGTTCGTTGACTGAAAAGTCAGTCACAGCAGTGACATCGACCTTGCCCTTTCCAACATCGACAATAGTAGCTGTAGCTGTACCATAGCCGTAGCAAGCCGCAAGAGCAGAGTCCATCAGACTAAACGCGGGTGCCTTGAACTTCTCAAAAACAAATTGAGTGATTGCTTCGCGATCGCGTGCGGACCAGACGGGCTGACCAATAAGCAGGATAGGGGTGTGGAAAGGTGGGCTCAAGGTATTGTGAATGTGAGTGAGCAGGGCGAAGAAACAGGGCCAGTCGACAATGCGCCCGTTTTCGATCGGATAGATTGCCCCTTCGTCGGATGCCGGGTCCTCCTCGTAGAAGATCTCTTCGATAGTCTTGTCTGACTCGCCATTATCCTGGGTATTTTCATCGGTCTTGACAGGGGTCTCTGTAACTGTGGTACCATCGGCTGCGGTAGGCTCAGCGTCCTTCATCTCCACGTCTGGCTTTGGGACATCCGTGCCATTGTCGGCCTTGACCTCCTGGCGTCTCTCGTGAACACGGTAAGGCTCATATTCTCCCTTCTTCTCGGCAGGGAACATGCGGGTTGGGAACCGAAATCGCGCGGGCGTGAATGTTTCGGGCAAGCCGAGTTGCGCCAAGGTCATTTGCGAACCCGGCGCAATTAGCTAGATGGATTGGTTAATTTTTAACAAGAAAATACGAAGAACAGAACATACCAAGATATGCTCATCCTTGAAGGGAGGCATTGTTATCGGTGGCAGTAAAGAACGTTGCGACGAATGATGACTGCGCGTGGGAGCTCCGCCGTGGCTCGATTTGCGTTGGTTGCGCTTTCTTCCCATTTTGGTTTAGCGTAGTTTGAGCAGATCGAAAATCACGTGAGGTGGAGTGGGTGTTGGACGGAGAATAGTATCTCCGAATATTTGGACGGTTGACTGTGGAAGGTGACAACAGCCTCGTAACAAACGTCAATTTACACACCCAAACTTACGAATTTGAATATTTAGTCTATACCTAGAGGTTATTTACAGTTATATTACATCTAATATTGAAAAATAGTAGAAATATATTCAAATCAAATCGAAATTACAGGTTTGGTCATGGCATAACTATATACACCAGTAGAATATATTCCGTACCATACTATAGCATATGCACAGAGCCACCTGAGTAGGATTTGCCTATGAGCTCAGCTAGAACAAGACCCATGGATATCCTCCAAACATAATAGCCGACGCACTTGTGTTTTATTGAATATTTATTGAATATACGTTTTACGCCAATGGGCATTCTAGAGAGTTGGACCATGCCTGTTAAACATTCAAATCATATGCAATTGACTAATGCATTGTGCGATTTCGCATCATTAGAGAGTATACCCTGCCCACAACGCATCCTCTCAAAGCAGAGGAGGGAAAAAATCAGAAACCATTCAGGAAAAAAAACTCCAGACCCACATATCCGGTGGAACACACGAAACGCCATCATCCTTTCCACTCTATGACCAGCATGAGTCTTAGGTGATTCTATTCTGGGACCGCATGGTATTTGTCAGTCGCTGATCGGAATAGCTCCTGTTGTTGTCTTAGAAGCTCCTCCTCTGTCAGGCCACTTTGCTCCATCTTGCTCTGCTTCTTCTCTCGTGACTATAATGAAGATCAGAGGTCAGCCTGTGCTCTAAGGTATCACAATTCCAACCATATCATTCACATACCTTTAGCTGCTGTTTGTGTTCTTCGGCAACAGCGAGGACATCGGCGATATAATCACTGAAGCCGAGATCCCGTAACGCCTTCTCCACATGTTCACAAGCGATGGTCTTCTTGGCCTCCTTCTCGCTGATATCGTTTGCTTCGGAGGAGATCAGGGTGATGAATTCAACACAGCATTCCATAAGCAAGTCGCGCGCATCCTTGGAGAAGGTTTGGCCGGAGCTAGGTGGTAGAATCTCGGTAATAATCTTCTGGACCGTCGCTATCACAGAGATAAGTTAGCAAATGCTAGCAAACGCGTAGGCGGAGCCACAAGTGCATCCACAAGTGCATAGATGGTGAAGCGACAAGGAAGTTCATAAAGAGCTAAACACATTCACGAGGGGTAGTGCACCGTACCTTTAGGCAGCGATAGGTCATCGTTTGCTATTCACGTACATGTCAGCAGGTTGCGCGTAGGCGGGCAAGATCTAGAGTTCACTTACAGTTGAATTCTCGGTCGGACATAGCGAATCAGGTGAAATAGTGCCAGGCGAATAAAGCACAAGTGCCAGACCTTAAGGGAGAGGCGTAAAAAGGGATGCTTTAATTTCTTTGATCTTTTGCGTGGGGCTCAAAGTTTCAAGGCCCATTGCAGGTGCGCGACGGAGTTAAGTACAATTTCTTGCCGGCAGAATACTACCGCTTTGAGATCACATAAATTGCGCCAATTTTTTTTTCATTTTATTCCTTCTTCATCAGTCTTCGCTCTCCTCCAACTACCTTGGAAAGAGTCCTTCAAATGAGATTGACTCTTTCCAAGGCCAAGCACTAATGGTAAGCCCTTGCTCAAGTCCTTTTCCCCCCTCCAATTTCTACATGATGAACTTTGCTTGTCGCCCCTATCATACATTCCATGGTGACCTTACCTGTCCTAGCCAAACGGACTATCTGAACTCTATCAAATTCTGCCTATTTGAATCTCACTTCAATTTTTTTTGAAGCTGTTGCTAACTTTATTGAAGAATTTTCACAGGAAATCAATCTCGTTATTGTAGCGTGGAAGCGTGGAACTTGTTTCTGCTTGGATTACATTCACGGGAACACTTTGGAGGACGGGAAATCTTTTACATCTGTATTTAAAGGTACGCGCAGAAATTTTTGCTATATTTTCAGTTCCAATTACATGATGTATACCTTTACATTCCATGCTAAACATGAAGGTGCACTGCGCCTAATGCTTCTAAAATGTATTGCTTTTCATCTTTCGACTGACTTGTAAACAATCATTGCTTGAAACCTTGCACTCATTGTTCTGTGGCGATCGTTACTGACTTGTTATAAAGATTACAGATATGAACAAAAACTTTAATACTAGCTATCAATGATATTCTTATTCCTGGAAAACCGCGAGCTCCTTGTCGTTCCATCTGCCAATTATTAGTATTTCTCGCGTAATCTGTGTGGGATAGCACATACGAATAGAAATGACCGCTGAGTTCTTTCGGCGCATCGAGCACCAGCTTGGCCATGACATGGCCGGGCTGTTCAGGCTTGAGGAGCTTGCCGTCCTTGTGGACTCCAGTGAACTTGGAGTGCATTTCGGCGTCCAATGCTGTCGCATGGTCCTCCCGCAGAGCACGCTGCATCTCGGTGTCGACCATACCGGGTCTGATAGACACGGAGGTGACGTCGGGTTCTTCGGCACCCAGGCTCATGGCAAAGTTGTTCATGGCGGCTTTGGTGGCAGCATAGAGAGCCCAACCACGGTAACCGGTGACTGCTGCACCTGAAGACGTGAAGATGATTTTTCCCTTGGACTCACGGAGAGCCGGAAGAGCTGCTTTGGCCTAGATTCTGTTAGTAGTGCATTTGTAGATTTGATGAAGGTGCCGTACAAAAGCAACCAAGCTGATAAAGTTGATATCAAAGCCTTCTTTCCACTGTTGCGGATCAGCGTCGGAGATTTTGCCGATCTGGCCTAGCAGGCCGTGGTTAAGGACCATTCCATCAAGTTGACCGAAGGTTTTGATGGCTGTGTCGACGGCCTGTTGGGCAAGAGAAAAGTCTGACAGATCGCCATTCAAGACTGCCACCTGCTTGCCGTATTGCTCCTTGAGCTTTTGGAGGGGTTCAACGCTGCGGGCTACCACCACCACATTGTGGGATTGAGGTGCCGTGAGCAGATACTTGGCCACAGCAAGACCGATACCTAAGGGGGTTGATGTTAGTGTATGACTATACGTGAAATTTGACGGACATTACCTCTTGAAGCTCCCGTGACAATGATGGTCTTGGCCATTTTGCTGAATGCTATAGTGGTGTTAGTGGCATGAAGTTTCTTAGAAAATCAACATCGTAACAAATGAAAGCTAGAAATGAGGCCAAGTTCGCGATGATAGCAGCAAGCAGAATGCATTCCAGCAGGCTTTGGCATTGCTTTGTATGCTGACAGACTCATTGAGTTGAGGATTGTTCCATAACTCGAGCTGTCTCGGGTATATCCATGGGTGAACAAACATGACTGAACAGCTCTGGAAAGCCAGTAACTCAAGCACTGGGAAACTCTGGATAGGCAGCTAGTATAACTTACTTTCAAATTTATTTTGTAGACGTCTTTAATTCTGAATATCAATAAAGATAAGGAATAATAATACGAAGACCCGTGGACGGTGACAGAGTGCCGCGAAAGGTTTAGTGCGGGGCTTATTAATCTCGGTCTTGACCTCGGGAAGGTTTCCCTGCAGGGTCGACGTCATGTTGTACACCTTTTATTATACTGGAGTAGCAGTGTATATGGAATAGAGCCTATAGCCAAATATTAGAGCTATAGTGAAAATAATTGTTTGATTCGCAATAAATAAAATAGAAATTGAAGGTATTGCTCATAGACAGGTGGTTTCCCCAATGAATTGCTCTCGGACTATATGATCTTGGCTTTGGAGAGAACAAACTTTAAGAAATAACTTAAATTTCAAGAATGTACCTACATAATTTTAAGAGGTTCCAAGGTTATCAGATGGATTTGGAATATACATAGTATATATAAAATATATCGTGAACCCTTCCATCGTATAGCGAACCGAATGGAAGACAAAGCCGTTGCCATTTGCAGAGAAGTGAACCGAGAGATGATCCACTTTTCATCAGAAACACTTAAACGATCGCCCAAAAGGGTCACGTTTTGCGATGAGCTCTTCCCCTACCCCATAGTACAAATGTATTCAATGTTTCCAAGGTTGGGTGCCGTGTATCATTATCTAATATGTCAAGTCATGGAATTCCTCCCCGCTATTCCATCCCACCATTTGTACGTATTCCCGGGCCGGTGCAAAGGAAACCGGAAAGCAAAATCGTAGATTGCCGAGGAATACAAACTGGAGCAGTGCGATCTGCAAGTAAAAATTGCGACCAAGATTTCCTTTCGACAATCGGTAAAGGGTTTTAATTCTGCACTCATAACAGCCAGTATGTCGACTGTCATCCTCGGAGGAGGCATCATTGGTGCCTCTATTGGATACTACCTATCTGGGAACCAGCCAGAAGGCGAGATTCACATCGTTGAACAATCCCCAGAGCTTTTCACCGCAGCCTCGGGATATGCCGCCGGTTTCCTAGCCAGAGATTGGTTCGAGCCATCTCTTGCCCCTCTTGGTGCTATGTCCTTCGACTTGCACCATGAGCTCGCCGTAGCACAGGGCGGAGATAAAAAGTGGGGATTCATGAAAGGAACAGCATTCAACTTGGATACCGTTGCTCAACGCAAGAGAGGCGGTCCCCGCGGTGACGATTGGTTGCGAACAGGCACCAGTAGAGCAGAGACCGCGGCTGGATCTGAGGATATCACTCCGGTTGACTTTCCGGAATGGTTGACGATGCAGAAGGAGGGAATACTGGAAAAAATAAGCGAGGGCGAAACAGTGGCTCAAGCGTGAGTGCCAAATTGAAGCAGTTCGTGGATGATTTGCTAACCATGTCCAGAGATCCATTGCGGTTGAGCCAATTCCTCATTGACGGCGCTGTCTCCCGAGGTGTTAATCTTCATAATCCAGCCCAAGCCACCGCAGTGGTCAAAGATGAAAACGGTACGATCACTGGAATCAAAATCATGTCTTTGGATTCCAAGAAGGAATCGACCCTTCCGTGTACGAACCTTGTTCTGAGCATGGGACCATGGACACCACAGGTTCTTAGAGATCTGTTCCCCTCCTCTCAGGTATCATTCGATATAATACCTTTGGCTGGCTATTCACTAGTCGTTCGATCCCCTCGGTATACAATGGAACACGAGAGGAATGTTTACCGCGGAAGCAGCCATGCTGTATTCACCACACACCCTCCGTCATGTGGGTTTAGTCCCGAGATATTCCTCAGAGAAGGCGGAGAGATTTATATCGCAGGTCTTAACAACCCCACGATGAAGCTTCCCTCTCGCGCCGGGGATACTAGCCAACTTTTTGACCCTTCCGAGATGCAAAAACTCAAAGATGTTGCAGTTCGTTTAATGGGAGATCTTCCCAAAGACACAAAAGAAGCTACCGACAAGACGGCCAACACAGACGACTTGGAGATCCTCCGTGAAGGGCTGTGCTTCCGTCCGGTGGGAGATACCGGTGTTCCCACAATTGGAAGAGTTGGAGATTACTCTCTGGGAGGAGTGAAAGCAAACCCGAAAGGAGGCGTCTTCATAGCCGCTGGGCATGGAGCGTGGGGAATCTCGCTGAGTTTGGGAACTGGAAAGGTGGTTTCTGAGATGATCAAAAAGCAAAAGCTTTCGGTAGATGTGAGCGGCTTGGCCGTTCAGGATAAAAGTCCTAGTTCCAAGCTGTGAGCATTATGTATAATAGAAAAGAGCTCCAGATGTTCCTCTAGACGTACTTTCCTAGGATCACTAGCAAAGCAGCATCGTAGCCACATAGTTCTCTAACACACCTTCTCTGAGTGCGCATATACCGACCTTCGAAAGCTCACCGGATCGCCATTAACAAAGACTAACCATCTTCTGACTTCAAATTCGAATACCTCTTTATCAACCTTGCTGTCGAAGAGCTCAACCTGTTTTTCTGGTACCACGACTGGGAAAATCCATCTACCTTCCTCTGATCACAAATGCATTGCGTAATTATTTAATTAGATTCAAAAATTTGGTTATACTCTCTGTGTTCCCCTTTTCTCCTTTCTTTTGCTCTTTGTTATTGGCTCATTCGATAAATTCAAAATAAGCCTGCAATTGAGCCTTAGTAACTCATGACAGTAAATGTTCAGTCCACACTTTCGAGGTTAGGAATGAGATCAAGTCAAAGATCCCGAGCTGAGGTCCTCCTCAAATCAATTTCACCCCGGTTCTGCCCCGGTACTGGCGAGGGCCATGACGCAAACGCTGTCGATTAAAAGTAATTTTCCTTAACAATCTCTTTTCAATGAGTTTTGCACTGACTTTCCAAATGGTTTTTTGGATGTGCGTTTTTGGGAGTTCTCCCCTCTATCTAGTAAGATAGAAAAAAAAAGAATTAGGTGTGAAACGTAGAAGGTATGCTGTGAAAAAGGTGTGTTCAGATGTATACGTGGAAAATCCTCACCAAATCCACGTCTTTACTACACTTCGGAATATAATTAATCCGGCCACCGCGCAGCTCCCCAGGTTTAGTCATCCAGTATTCGCGCCACTCAAGCTCTCCAGAAACTTCAGGGTTCCGATATCACCCAGCTTTCAAAGCAACTTCGCCCTCGTTTCATTCGTGTCTGCTTCTTCTGCGACCTGAGACTCCCGTTTCATCTTCCCTTAAATCCTCCACACCCAATACCAGAGCTTGACAGCAACCAACCATGGCCAACTACCTTGCATCCATCTTCGGTACCGAACAGGACAAGGTCAATTGTTCGTTCTACTACAAAATTGGCGCATGCCGACACGGCGACCGCTGCTCTCGCAAGCATGTCAAGCCTTCGTACTCCCAAACCATTCTCATGCCGAATATGTACCAGAATCCGGCCTACGACCCCAAGAACAAGATGAACCCCAGTCAGATGCAGAACCACTTCGACGCCTTCTATGAGGATGTATGGTGTGAGCTTTGCAAGTACGGTGAACTCGAAGAGTTGGTCATCTGCGACAACAACAACGACCGTAAGTAAATGCTCTCTTTTGAAATGTCCGATTCTCTACTGACATCAGGTCTCGCGACAATAGATCTCATTGGTAACGTCTACGGCCGATTCAAATACGAAGAAGATGCGCAGGCAGCATGTGACGCGTTAAACTCCCGTTGGTACGCAGCACGACCCATCTACTGCGAGTTATCACCCGTCACGGATTTCCGAGAAGCCTGTTGTCGACTCAATAGCGGTGAAGGGTGTGTACGGGGGGGATTCTGTAATTTCATTCATCGGAAAGATCCTTCGCCCGAGCTTGACCGTGAGCTCCGATTGAGCACCAAGAAGTGGTTGAAGGAGCGCGGCAGAGATCCCCGCAGTGCCAGCCGTAGCCCCAGCCCCGAGCCCGCCCGGCGACGATACTAGGTGCACTACGGCTCTTGACTTTTCTCATTGTTGTTTCACTACATTCGATCCTTTGGCGTTCGGCGATATCAGTCGGTGGTTCGATTCCATTTTCCTTTGCGCAGCGGCGCATCTAGGGCATGGGGTTTCGGTCTGTCTTTTCTTCTGCTGATTGGCATTTGCGTTTCATGATATCAGACTTGTGCGATCAATACAACCCACAGCTAGGCTGCATGTACAAATCTTGCCCAGTAATTCCCCGCGCGTAGTTTAGGCCACATTCTGTACGTGGACAAGCGCCTCAATGTGTGAGATCGGTCAAAGAAACCGATTTAAAGGCATTAGGTTGGACATTCTCTAGCATGATAAATTCACGAGTCACTGCTAGAAACATTGCAGTTCTCTCACTACCAATTACCAATATTTCAACAAAAAGCAAATCATTTCAATTATACCGAAGCCCTCAGAAGTGGGAGCTACCTCTCTCATCTTTCTATTAATCTCCTACAGACTGTCCAATCCAGAACCTTGTTATTTAACAACAGGATAATAGTACATGTGTCTCTCAAGCATCGAATAGTAATTTTATGGATCGTACATACCCAAAATATCTGTTTTTGCAACACCGCTTTATCACACTCAACAGTGCTTTCCATCATCCGGTGCCGGTAGCTCGGCAATGAAGGCATTGGCACCAGCTTCCTGCGACACATTATGAGGCATGTCCTGACTGGTCTTTCGTAAGTATCGGATATTCCCTGGTTTATCCCCTCTTTTAAAGTAGGAAGATGACATCGGCTCCAATAATAGCGGCACCTGCTATACCCCCAATACCACTACCCGCAATTGTGCCAATAGAGGTCGACGACCCGGAACTACCAGAGTTGGATGGGCTTTGCTGTGCAGTGGCCGTGGTCACAGTCATAGATCTCGTGGGAGTCGCTTGATGGTTTGACTCTGGAACCGAGGTTGATGCGTCGTATGAAGAAGAGTCCATGCTCATGACATCGTCGTCTACCTTAGTAATAAATTTGAGTTGCTAGAAGTATTGTCCCGTCTTCAGCTTCTCCCCATATTCCCACAGTGTAGACGTATGACACAAAGATTGCGGTATCACTCACATAGTCGGTCAGGCCAGCACCTGGCCATGTGTATGTCGCACATGATGGTATTGTAGGATGCGTGCAGAAAAGGGACAAAGCGATTGCACGTTCTGATTGAAGCATTGAGAGAATGCATAACGTGGTTGATAAAATAACCATCTTTCTCTGTTCCTTCCACAGGATTGAGAAATGATGAGAATCTTAGGTTTTACGATTGAGAGTGCAAGGCCTACAGTGTATACATATGTAGGATAGAAAGGAGAATAACCCAGCTAAAGCGGCCTGGAATATCACTTCTCAATTGGCTCATGCGTATAAGTTTCCTAGTCAAGCCTACATAGTTGATATGTACTATGCATATCTCTCTACTGCAGATAACCAATTGGACAAAGCATCTTGGCATTTGGGGGGCGGGGCGGAAACTGGTGCTAATGAGTATGTGAATGGTGTTATTGATTGAAGCCTTTCCAAGAAACAATGGAAGAATTTCCGTTCAAGCTCTTCATGTCCAACTTGTCTTCATCAAGGTTGTTGAATATTGACCTAGTGGATAAAGATAAATGAGGCTGCACATGTGTTCTGTTCATTCAGCCGCATCAGGGGATCCCCTACATACTAAACAATAAATATTTCAATGGGATAGGCTCATCGCTCACGAAAATCCTGTCACTTAGCCCATGTGCGCAAGATAGTAGACGACGAATTAAATCCATGATTGAACGGTCATATCTTACTTTTTGACCAGTCAGAGTAAGCATGCCCCAAATTGCCTACTATTCATGGCCGAATAATCTACAATTTGCCCGGGAGAGTATGCTCGTACCAGGCTCTATTTGCCACTCAAGTACGACGACACTAGGGCTGGCTGTTCACGGGTGGATGCCCGAGGCATCAACTAATTGCTGAGATACCTGTTTGCTCAGAGCCTCCTAACCGAGTCCAGACGTCCTTTGTCTGGATATACAATAAATCAATCACTTAGCAGTAGAAGCCATATTTCCTATTTAATTTTTTCTTCCTCAGTTTTTCCAAGGAAGGAACAATATGCCTCAGGAATCAACATTTACTAAGCATCCTTATCGTACCTTCTTATCTTTCTTTCATCTACAGCCACGCGAGCGCGTCTGATCGCGTCAAAGTCAAAGGGAGTGCTTCGTTGGCACAAAGGACCTCGAACTGACTGATATCACAAACTCTGAGACCTCCAGGCCAGAAGTCAACGTTGAAAATATGCCCGAATACAATGACAGCAATCGTGCCTTTCTCCAGGCGTTTATGGCACGTTCGTCTATGACCTTTGAAGAAGCGCAACCCATTTTGGCTGCGATATTAACAGTATCTGGTACTCGATTCCTGCTTGAACTCCTTGTTGTGAATGGCGGTAGTCACTGACGTTGGAATCATCGAGCAGAGAGGCGAACAGTGGATCCCGATGAGGTTGAGGAAGATCAATTCTCGGATTTTATATCGGCGGCTAACACTGCCGTTTCACCCTTCGACCTCGAAATCAGAAGCTCACTGCCACAAGTCCTTGAACCAGCCCAGCAAGATACCCCAGCCACTCAACCAAAGCGAGTATATGCGCTTGTGAATACTACAAGTGATCCTTTGACACAACTCGCGACCACTTATTCTCCCGACGAGATTGCGTATCTCAAGCGATTGCTTGACCACATGTTTATCACAAATAATACCCGACTGTGCGAAGGAATGGCAGCTACACAGATGCAAGCTGTACAACTCCATAAGGTTCCATCTAGCGAACGGCATTCCATCAGCAACGACTCAACACAGACCCAAACTGCAGCTGTACAGTCATTGCGCATGACACAAGCGGAGACCATGATCATTCACTTGATTGAAGAGGGCTGGCTGCAGAAGAGCCCGAAGGGCTACCTCAGCCTTACACCACGAGCACTGATGGAGTTGCGTGGCTGGTTGGTCTTGACGTATAATGACGAGGCTTTCGATGGCCGAGTTGTGGAGCGAATTAAAATTTGTGCTGCTTGCAAAGACATTATCACTGTGGTAAGTATGCTTGATCCCAAATTAGTAAACATTCCTGACTGAGCTACTCTAGGGTCAGCGCTGTGGAAACCGTGAATGCAATGGTCGACTTCATGACCATTGCATGCGCAACTTCTTCCGCATGCAGCAAGCAGAGAAATGCCCCGTGTGCAAAGAGGAGTGGCCCGGCGATAAATTTGTGGGCGAAAGAGCGCTCACTGCGAACCCGCGATCAAGCAATGCCGCCCCACAACAAAGGCAGTCGTCGTCTGCTGCGCCTAGTGCCCTTGGTGAAATTTCCGAGGATGAGAACGATGACGAAGAACAAGAACAGACTTGAACTTCTACTGATGTGGTGGATAAGTGTTGTCTTGAGCCCTGCCAAGTCTGTTTAACCTAGCGTTAGTTAAGATGTGCGTTCGCACCGTGGAGACGCCCATGTGAATAGTAACGAATGAACGAATGATAGGGAAAATATCGAGTGAGGATTGCTGTCAGCTTGCTTGAGGTGATACCCAAAGCGATGTCCCATCTTGTGCCCCGACCCTATTTCTGAGTCTTTGGACAAGGCTCAACCTTTTTTTATTCTGTTTCAAAACGTAGATCCTGGAGATGATGTGTATGAGAAGGGTTGTAGGCTTTGTATAATACAAGGCCGTGTACAAATATGATACTGGAAAATCCTGGAAAATATACGAAAAGAAATCAAATAACTAAACATATTGAAATGCATCTTAATGGTATATCTAAGGACACACTAAAATGGTTTTTGATGTAGATACCTGAGGCACCAACGTCTCTCCACAATCTTCAACCCTCGAGCTTCGACCCTTTGAACTTTCATCCTTCATAATGATTCTTCGAGTACATTAACCTTGAGATCCTCTGATAATTCCTTGATTTGATGTTTATAACCCAATAACCCCCCAACGGTCTTTTGTCAGATAATTTACTAATCGAACCCCCAAACTTCCCCACAAAATCCCTCGCACCAAACCTTCCCTGCAGTCGATGACGACGATCTGGGGTGGCCCGATCCCAAGCCGGGTAGGTCTTGGCCGTGAAGGATGCCGATGGAAACTTTCGGTCTTCACAGCCAATAGCCAAATGTTTTATACAAAATACCATCGCATTCGTCGTTGCCCCGCATTTCCCGGTTCTCCCGCTGCAAGCCGTTTAACATACGAACCCAGCCTCTTACGATATTTCCCTTGGCTGATGCCATCCCGTATAACCAACCTTGGAGAACAGTCCTCTAAACCTTGAAATGGGCCAGTAAGCTTGATTTGATTTCCCCACATTTCACCATTTATAGCCGGGATGATTTTAAATTGCTCCTTTGTACATAATGTAGGTACTAGTACGTACCTGGATCTTCTCATTTGGTGCTGATTTAGGAAAGTGCTCTTAAATCTCTTGTCTTTCCTTCAACCCTCGTCTTACTTCCTCCACTCTCCTCATCCCATGCACACACAGACAGTGCCGATCGCTTCTTCTTATTCCATTAATTTTGATTTATTCGAGAATCTGACCTGGTTGACAAAGTGGTAAAACTGCAATATGCAGTTCAAAGTGAGTTTGTTCTTCGTCTGTCCTTACCAATCCTCTAATGCTTTGCTTAGTCCTTCACGTGCGCGGTATTGCCGCTACTTCTGAATCTTGTCAGCGGCTCTCCCGCCAGCCGTATCGCAAGATGCTTCAGAGAACACACAGGCTCTAGCTCAGCAGCCAACTTAAGCAACAATGTGTACCAGACTGACTTTGATGGCGTGACCTGGGACGAAGACAACTGGCTTCTGAGCTCAACCTACTTGGAACAGGGTCGCTTTCAATCTCGAGGATCAGTGGCAAACGGATATCTGGGTATCAATGTTGCCAGTGTTGGTCCTTTCTTCGAGATTGATACCCACGATGATGACACCAACGGCTGGCCGCTTTTCTCTAGACGCCAGACCTTTGCAACGATCAGTGGCTTCTTTGACTCACAGCCTACCACAAATGGCAGCAACTTCCCCTGGCTATCCCAGTATGGAGATGACAGTGTGATCAGTGGTATCCCCCACTGGGCGGGAATCATCCTGGATCTTGGTGATGACACCTATTTGGATGCAAAGGTCGATAATGAGACCATCTCCAATTTCCGAACCACATATGACTTCAAAGCAGGTGTCTTGGTCTGGTCTTACAAATGGACGCCTCGGGGCAACAAGGGATCTTACCAGATTACCTATCGTCTTCTCGCCCACAAGCTGTACGTCAATCAGGCTGTGGTCGAGATGGAGATTATTCCGACCACGGAATCGAATGCAACAATTGTCAATGTTATCGATGGAGCTTCTGCAGTGCGCACCGACTTTGTAGAGACTGGAGAGGACAATGGTGCAATCTTCTCGGCAGTCCGACCGAATGGGATTGCCAATGTTACAGCTTATGTCTACACGAATCTCACTGGGTCGCCAAGTGTGGATCTCTCTTCGCGCAAGATTGTGACCAACAAGCCATATGTCCACTCCAACAAATCGTCCATTGCGCAAGCCGTGGATGTGAAGTTCAAGCCTGATCAGTTAGTTCGCGTCATCAAATATGTCGGAGGTGCCTCTACGGATGCCTTTGTTGATCCCAAACAAACAGCCAAGAAGGCCGCCTCCGCCGCGATGAGCAATGGCTACGCCAAGTCTCTTCGATCCCATATTGTTGAATGGGAAAATGTGATGCCCGACGCTTCGGTTGACCACTACGCATTCCCCAACGGGACATTGCCTGCAGATAGCCACATCATTGATTTGGCAGTAATCTCCGTGGCCAGCACTTACTACTTGCTGCAGAATACCGCTGGCAAGAACGCAGTCAAGGAAGCTGCGGGAGCACCGGTAAACGTGGACAGCATTTCAGTTGGTGGCTTAACCTCTGATTCCTATGGTGGCCAAGTTTTCTGGGATGCGGATGTATGGATGCAACCTGGTCTTGTTGCTTCTCACCCAGAAGCGTCTCAGCGGTTCACCAATTTCCGTGTAGCCAAGTATGCCCAAGCACAGGAGAATATCCAGACCGCTTTGTCTGGCTCCAAGAACCAAACAAATTTCAGTTCGTCAGCTGCAATCTTTCCTTGGACCAGTGGCCGTTTTGGCAACTGCACGGCTACTGGCGCCTGCTGGGACTACCAGTATCACCTGAACGGTGACATCGGAATTTCCTTGGTTAACCAATGGGTTACAAGTGGCAATACAGAGGTATTCAAAGCAGAACATTTCCCAATCTACGATTCGGCGGCTACTCTCTATGCGGACCTGCTGGTTCGAAACGGGTCTCACTGGACGTTGACCAACATGACCGACCCTGTAAGTCTGACGCCCCATTCCTTCGCGGCATTCAAATCTAACACAAAGCAGGATGAGTATGCTAACCACGTTGATGCTGGTGGCTTCACAATGCCACTTATTGCCGAGACCCTCCGACACGCCAACGTCTTCCGTCAGCAATTTGGACTTGAAGAAAATGCTACCTGGGATGAAATGGCCGACAATGTCTTGGTGCTTCGTGAAAACGAGGTGACACTCGAGTTCACTACCATGAATGGGAGTGCTGTTGTTAAACAAGCTGATGTAGTTATGGTCACATATCCCTTGGGCTATACTGCCAACTACACCAGCCAGAATTCACTGAATGATCTGGACTATGTGAGTACCCTGATTCTGGGCAAAAAGAAGTCAAACTAACAATATATAGTACGCAGCCAAACAATCTGCTGATGGCCCTGCTATGACTTGGGCTATCTTTTCTGTCGTTGCGAACGAAATGTCACCGTCTGGCTGCTCAGCATACACATATGCGCAGTACTCATATAAGCCTTATACCCGCGCGCCATTCTACCAAATGTCAGAGCAGATGGTGGATAACGCTACTATCAATGGAGGCACGCACCCGGCGTATCCATTCCTGACTGGTCACGGTGGTTCCAATCAGGTTGCGATATATGGTTATCTTGGATTGCGGCTGGTAGCAGATGACATCCTCCATGTGGATCCAAATTTGCCTCCTCAGATTCCATACCTGAAGTATCGTACCTTCTACTGGCGAGGATGGCCCATCTCGGCGTGGTCAAACTACACACACACGGCCATCAGCCATGCCACAGATGCTGTCCCACTGGAGACTGCCGATCAGCGATTCGCCAACAAAACAATCATGATTCACTCTGGCCCAGAGGTCGATGCCATCGTTTATTATCTCCCTCTCAAGGGCTCTGTTGTCATCCCCAACCGACAAATTGGAACAGAGAAGACTGTGGCGGGCAATCTCGTACAGTGCCAGGCTGTTTTCTCTTCGGATGGATTTGAACCTGGCCAGTTTCCTATTTCAGCAATAGACGGCGCAGCCTCGACAAAATGGCAGCCCTCACTGGCAGCTCAGGTAAATTCCGTGACAGTCTCATTTGAAGATGAGGTTGGCGCTATGGTATCAGGCTTCTACTTTGATTGGGCACAGGCACCCCCGGTCAATGCTACAGTTATATTCCATAACAAGACCCTAGGAGATCCTGCGAGAGCGCTTTCCACCCAAAGCTCAGACTACACAGTTGTCCACAGCCTCACAGACATCATCCAATCGAATCCATACGATCCCGAGACCACCAACCTCGATATCATTGCCATCCCTACTGGAAATACAACGAATGTGACTCTCTCATCTCCCGTGCCAGCAGCGCGCTATGCGTCTCTGCTTATTGTGGGAAACCAAGCTCTTGACTCTGTTGATGTGGAGGCCAAGAATGGCACTGGTGCGACCGTTGCTGAATGGGCTATTCTCGGACAAGAAAAGACGCACACTGCTTCCAAATCTACCAATACGAAGATGAACTTACGCGCAGCAGCAGCCGTATCAGGCACGGATGCCTTGATGCGCCGGCGTCGAGCGCTTCTGCTCTAACTTTAGAGGCTGATTGACATGCATGCCCTGGAGGTCTGGAATTTCCCCAAAGAAATCAACAAAGAGACTCTCTTGTAAATACAGCCTTCCTTTCGACTCAGTTCTCTACACGCAATTCCCACACAATACAAATTTACTGGGTAGAAACCTGCAAATCAAGCGTGCTCTAAAATTTAAAAGCTCAAATGATAAATCGTGACAAGATGAACAGTATTTGCACCTATTTAAAAAAATTGATATATCCATACATACAATCATAACGGACATCTCTCACTAATCAAGGGCAAACCGATCCAAGAACTTGAAGGTTCGAAGTCCCTCCTTAAGATCCTTGGCAAAGGCATCACCAGCGGTGCTACCGGTATAGACACCCTCTCGATCCGAAGAAATTTGCCCAGACTTCAGAGCATCAGAGCCCTTACCAAGTGCACCAACAGTCTTTCCGAACCGGAAAGCATCAAGCAGAATATCCAAAGGCCGACCAGCAGGATACAAAGTCGACGCACCAGAAGCCTTATTAGGCACACTAGTGAAAGACTTAGAACCAAACAGACCCTCAGCCCCATCGGCAATAACAACAGCATCAAACTGCACCGCGTCCGAAGCAGAATACGTCTGATCAACATCATCCGCCATTCTCTCCGCAACAACAACAACATCAACACCCGCAGAAGACAAAGCAGACTGCAACTTCGCGCCCTGCGCAATAGAAGCAGGCTTATCCACAGAGGCAAGAAGTCCAACCTTCAACCCATCCAGCTTAGCGAGTTTCTGTCCGAAGGCGCCGATATTCGCGGTCGTGTTATCGTGGTAGAAAGAGTCATCTGGTTTCGGGGCGGCAATGCCAATGGCCTTCGCGACGCGAGTGGCGAGATCGTTGCTGATGCGGTTGAGTTGGATGATGACGTTGTTGCGGACCACGCTGCTCTTCACGTTCGAGGTCTCGAAGCGCATTGCGTCCACGATGAATTGCCGCTCGGCAGCGACGAGGGAGTTCCAGAATAGGCGTGGTTGCGACCAGACGTCTTCGAAGGTTGTGCTGACGGTGCGTTGGAGCTTGCCGCTTACTGCGCGGTCTGGGGCTGTGAAGAAGCCCTTGCCCACGGTTTGGTTGGCTTGTTTGGGGGAGCCTTTGTTTTCGGTGTTGGGGGAGTAGGCGTTGGGGTTTAGGGGGATGAACATTTGGCCTAGGGTTGGGTTTTGTTAGAATGGGGGTTTGAGGATGGGGTTGGGTTTTGTGGTGGGTACGTACCTGCTCCGTCGCGGTTGTTGTTGTGAATTGGTGCGCGGGGACGGTTGATGGGGAGTTGCTCGAAGTTGGGACCACCGTGGCGATTGAGTTGGGTGTCGAGGTAGGAGAAGAGACGACCCTGGAGGAGGGGGTCATCGGTGAAGTCGACACCGCGGACGATGTGGCCAGGTTGGAACTGAGGAATTAAATTAGTATTACTCGGCGGTGAGGATAGATCGAGACGTACCATGACTTGCTCGGTTTCGGCGAAGTAGTTCATAGGGTTTCGGTTCAATTGCATCTTGCCCAGCTTCGTGACAGGAACGAGTTCCTCTGGGACGATCTTGGTAGGATCCAAAAGATCGAATCCAAATCGAAGCTGGTCCTCTTCCTCCATGATTTGAACACCGAGCTAACGAATAATTAGCAGGAATTGCGATGAATGTTGAGGTTATTACTTACCTCCCATTCGGGGAAACGTCCAGCTTCAATGGATTCGAAAAGATCCTGACGCATGAAGTCCGCATTTTTACCAGCGGTCTGCTGCGCCTCCTCCCACACAAAGCTAGCCTTGCCCTGAAGTCCCTTCCAGTGGAACTTGACAAGCTTGGTCTTTCCATCGTCAGTGACGAAACGGAAGGTGTGCACGCCGAATCCATCAACATGACGGAACGACCGAGGAATACCGTGGCCAGCCATTGCCCAAAGAAGGGTGTGCAATGTACTGGGCTGCTGACTGAAGAAGTCCCAAGCCGAGTCGTGCGCGGTAGCAGCCTGGGGGATCTCGTTGTCGCCGCGGGGCTTGACAGCGTGGATGAGATCTGGGAAGAGAATGGCATCCTGGATGAAGAAAACAGGAACGTTGTTTCCAACAATATCTAAATACAGATCAGTTGTGTCCTTTGTTCATCAAAAAGCGGGTCTGCCATACCGAAGTTTCCTTCATCAGTATAGAAGCGAGTCGCAAAGCCGTGGACGTCTCGCGCGGTATCAGCGCTTCCACGGCTGCCAGCAACAGTAGAGAAGCGCGTGAACATGGGGGTTTGTTTGCCCTTGGCAGAAAGGAAAGACGCGGCAGTTATGTTGGACCAGTCGCCGTAGGACGTGAATGTTCCGTGTGCGCCTGCGCCTCGAGCATGAACAGCGCGTTCCGGTACCTTGAAAAACACATATCAGCTTTAGAACTTCAATTCAAATTTAGAAAACATACTCGTTCATGATCAAAGCGTTGGATCTTCTGACGGAAAATGAAATCCTCGAGCAGGGTTCCTCCACGCTCTCCTGCGCTGAGACTGTTTTGGTCCTCGATCGGACCGCCAACGTCGGAGGTCAGATAGACGTCTTGGTCCTTGAGGTAGAATTGTGAGAGAAATTCTTCAGTATTGGCGGCAGCATCTCCATCAGCTCGGCGCTCGATGTGCGGATTGTTGCCGGCCTCGCCAGTCATATAAGGGCAGGCAGCATTGGCAATGCCAGCAAGGCCCGTCACAAGGGCAAGGACATGCATTGCGACAGTTAAATATTAAAACGGTTTGAGAGAAAATTCAAACCTCAATTGAGTTCCCAACGAGTCCAACTTCCAAGAAAAGATGAAAGATCCTGGGCTCACTTTATACTCCTGTGTGAGTGCGAGCCCCAAAATAAAGAATTAAAACTGCCTAGTGCGACCTTTGCAGCGGGCCAATGGGAAGCTCCATGAAAATCCCATGACGAAGGATTCAGGTACTATTATTGATCAAACATGGGCTGGCCATTATTCTCCAACCAGGAGGTTGTTGATTATTTCAGCATGGCCGGCCGAGACCAACAGTGTGACGAGATCGCAGCAACCTGGATATAGTGGGGCCGAGCTAGAATAGACCGTCTCCACGAGCCAAGGAGAGGAGCAATGATAATATGCATAATTTACTCCGAATGGGCCGTTGGCTCGTTCCATTGGAAATACTCCGTACTGGTTGATCCATCGGCCATAGACATCAGGTTATTATGTATCATGTATCATATATCATGGTAGATAGAAAGGTAGATAGAAATAATTTGCAAAAGACATAAACCGATTGAAAATCTTGGCGACTTGGATTTGATAGGCAACTAACGGGTGAAGTCTCAATTGCTGTGCATGGTGAAAGGGGTACTCCATAGTGAAGGGGGTGATGTCTTGGCGGTGGTTAAGCGTCGTAGGGAAATGTTGGGTCGAGGCCGCGATGCTTGGTAATTGGCGAGTAACATTTTACCAAAAGCCAGTAAAAGCCACTTGGCGTCTGTTTGGACTTTTAGAAAAAGAAAAAAGAAAACTCTATGTAGGGGATCTGCAATCTACACCCTAGCGTCAAAACATTATGTCTCATATTGGGATTAATCTCCCAACTGTAACAGAGTACTCTGTATGGAGTAACAACGGCGGATATACGGGGAAACATTCACATTGCAACATTCCCACTTGAAATTGGGACGTAGAAAATTGACAGGGATCAGACTGCATCCCAGACTACCAAGACCAGCTTCTGCACCTAATCCTTGTAATGCACATCTCTTACCATTTTTAGTCACCCGCCGTAACTTAGTTGGGATCATCCGTGATGACCCGTTTGGTGACAAGATGTTACATCGGCCTCTGGTGATGTATAACATGAATGGTTGGTTTTAGTTAATTTTAGATATTGGCAGTCCTGTCCTGCAGCAAAATACATCTGCCCATGTGCCGTTCGTGCTCGCTTATTGTTGGATTCGCGGGGTGTGACAAGCTGAGATGCTTGGCGGGGGAAAATGACTTAACCAGCCGTGGAAAGTCATGAGATTGGTCCTTTATGATCTTGGCAACTGTGGACTTGGCATAATAGTTGTTGAAAGAGCTATTTTTAATGTGATATGTGTGTGATAGAGCTTTCGGCCGGCGACTACGGAGTATTCTCGTGAGAGGGGTTGAGATATCCTTGTTTTTGAATTTGGTAGAGCTATTGACAGGGTTGTTGCATGATTGGAATAATCATACTCCGTACGAGGTACAGATTATTGGCATAGTTTACCGCGAACAGAAAACATAGAGTCATGGTCGAAGAAAGTCCTCAATGTTACATTTTGACTAACTACTCCGTTTGTCTATAATTCAAACAGCTGCAACTCCGCTACGGAGTCAACCCCCTAGAAGTATGTTGAACCCGATCCTATATAACAGATCTATCCTCGAGCCATCGGAGCAACCTCACTCGATACAGTGGGATCACTGTGATCCACAAACCCATGCTTCACATACAAGGGGGCACCAGCCTTACTAGCATCAACATACGCCGCAACACCCTCACGGTCCGCAATTTCACAACCCCAGCGAACAAGCATAGAGCCTACCCCGCGACAGCGGTAGTCGGGATGCGTACCGAGCATATCAAGGTCTATGTAGAGTGTCAACAAAGGTACAGTCACACATCATGTAGCGGCTAGCTGTCGAAGGACCAGACTTACAGTAATGCTTCTTATCCCCCATCACCCGCTTACGATTCTTCTCCAGACCCCCGAAGAAAGCATCACAATCATGACTAGGCATATCCCCGTGCCAAGGCGGGTACCGAGGCCCGCGCTCATCGGGCATGGCCAGGTCCCATTTCGCATATGCGACTATCCGTGTCTGCCCCTGTGTATCTTCTGTGTCCGGGTCGATGACTTTTAGGTATTTCTGATAGGGCTTTGTGAGCATGTCGGTGCGGTTGGCTGCGGTGAACCAATCACGCGCCCCTGGTGTGTCAGGGAATAGGTGGCGCATGCCGGGGTCGTTGAACACGGTGAACCATAGCTCTGTAATGGCGGGGAGATCTTCAATAGTTGCTAGTTCCAAGACTAGAGGGGTTGGGGTAGACATGCTGGGCGTTTTGTTTGTTGGTTGTTGTCGAGGGGTAGTTTTGGGTATACGGTGGGGTCGATTCCAGGGCTAGCGGTCAAGGCTAAGCTGATTTGAAATACTCGCAACTATTTGAAGTCTGAGTCAGACACAATATAAAAAGGTACATGCATAAAGCACAAATGAGTATTTCCTCATTGGCGTGTAAGATGCAGGTCTAAATTATATAAAACTCTAAATTATAAGTATACTAAATAGAAAAGGAGGGGAACCCCTGTAGGATCACTCAGGTGTAGTTCGTTATATGCAATTATATGCAAGGCTACTCGAAGTCACTAAGAACAACGGCGCTAAGCATCTCGGGTGCCAGGGTCCAGAAGGTGTGGGTCATGTTTCTAGGGACCAACCGTCCTATATCAACTACTCCTATGCACCCTTCTGCAAAACCCAACGGCGACAGCATATGAGGTCAGATAGCGCGGAACTACTTAGGGGGTTTCGGAAAAATGGCGCATTTTGGAGATAGAGCTAGCGGACCGGATGAGGCCAGCGCCGAATGAGGCAGGCAGAACCAGGAAGGATGTCAACGGCTTGATTGATTGCTCTCAAATCAATCCTTCTTTGCCCCGAACGGGTTGATATCGGAATCCTGGAGACGCAGCAAACCCAATATGGGTGAGCTCGGAAAACACGGATGGTAGGTTCGTTCGGTCCGGTAGCGAAGCAATATGGAACAATGTATCCCGTATCCGTATCATGTACATCAAACCATGTAGATTATGTTGAGTTAAGGGGGTTTGCTTTATATCCACTGCGGATCGTCAATCTTTGCCGAAGGTACATCTTATCACCATGTGGTTTGCGAAAGAGATGATTTGAAAGTCTTGTTGCAGGTTATCAGCCGAATGAGTCTGTTACCGAGATGACGAAATGACAATCTAACTGAAATCATATCGAGACACGGGGTAAAGTGGATGGAATCCTCCGTGGGCCCTCATATAGTCCCTCATATTCAACTCCTGTTTCGAATTCGCTTGGCGGGAGTTGTGTGACAGGATCGTCAATCTAAAACGATCCATGTTTGAAAGGCGAGAAGCTAGAATGAAGCTAGAACAGATAGCATCCAAGCAGAATCAGAAGAATGTTTCATAACTTGATATTCACTTCCCCAATGACGCTTCTTCAGCGGGTGGCTTCGGCGTGGGTCTGCGGGACACGAAAGCTATTAGTCCGGTGAACTAGTAAAGCAATAAATTTAAAATTTAAAATCGGTCTCATGGGTTTATCTACAATTAATATTTACATTGAATAATAACAAGAAGATTGAGGGGCAGAAGGTAAGAATTGAAAAGCCCAGTTGAACAGACCGTCCTACCATCGCCCTATAGTCCACGGGTTAGCGTCCTTGAGACAAGCGTCTCAAGTGAGCGGCAACAAGTATGCGCCAACACTATATCGTGAATGTTAGCAATTGAGTCTTTGATAAACAGACAGAGTGCACATACGAAATGGCCGCAAAGCAGGCACATAAGATAGCGCCCTCCATATAATTGGTCTTTCCTTTGAGCACGATGAAATCGACCAAAAGAACAGCACCAATCAGTGTGACCATCTCGAACCTATCGAAGTGTAAGGTCATGGGCTTGTCGAGAGCCCAGCCAATAAGCACCATAGCAGGCGAAACCAAGAGACCGATTTGAATAGCTGATCCAAGAGCAACACTGATGGCCAGATCCATTTGCTTTTTCGAGGCCACAACAACCGCAGTAACATTCTCGGCAACATTTCCGGCGATGGGAATGACAATCAAACCGACGAATGATTCACCGAGGACACCTTGTTCGTTGAGTGTTGAGAAGCTCGAGGAGAAGTATTCGGCACATATAGCAATGAGAATTGTTGACAGGGCGAGGAGGGTGACTGATATCATTCGGTTGGACCTAACAATATAGCGTTCGCAGCTACATGCTCCATAATCTCCAATGGCTGGTTCCGCTTGTCTGTGGAGGCTCATTCTTCCTTCGGATGGCTCGTTGTGAAACAGTGGCATTGCTGCTGCTGTGTGTGCGTCGACTGAACACGACCGCGACCGCACCTCTTGCATCTCTAGCTGGCGAATGTTTCTGCTCGTTGCGCTTCCGACTTGGGTGGGATGCGATTCGAGGTCGTCTGTATATTGCTGAGGATCGGTCGGATGTGGCACTTGAAGTCGGGTTGAGTGGAACAAGTGAGCGTGTGATTTGAACTGGAAGAAAAGGTATAAGAAGTATGTGCCGAGGAGGATGATGGACACCCCCCCTGCTGAAGGACAATGACATATGATCAGCAGAAGTGACGCTCTTCACGCTGCCATAGAAGGCACTCTATGTTCAAGATTAGCATCGGACGCCATTGGCATACTTGAAATATTGCCTTACTGGAATCATGAGGCAAGAAATTGTGAGATTCAGAAGTCCCACAAATGACTGTGTGAGATCAGTGTTATACGTCACTTCGCTGGTTGAGATGCAGCCTGCTATGATTGCAGACCCGAGGACGAGCAGGAGGTTGACAAGGATGGAGCCAAGGAGTGATGATTGAACTACTTTAATGTTGTTTTTCATCAAAGCAGTGCTATAGAAGATTAGTTTCGACTCAACTCTAAGGCAGCCAACTTGGTGCGATCTGTAAACTTACACGCTATATGCTAGTCAGTATATATTGATTGGAAACAAGGGCACTTCCAAGGTTGGGACTCACAAAATGATAAGCTCCGCTAGATTCCCTATGGTGATGTTGAGGAGAGCGCCAGCGGTCTCACCCAAATCCTTGGAGATCCTCTCAGTGGCTTCTGTGAGCGTGATCGACAGCGGCACAATAGCAAGGAGGTTCCAGATAAATATTACAAGCGCCGGGCTTTGCGTATTGGAGATAATGACTGCCGATGCGGCGAATGCACCCGAGAAGATGATCCTGGGGCTGACAATCTGTTTTGTCTGTCGTTTGAATATGGAGATCGAATTGCACGGTCTGCCATGATGGGGCCAACCAGAGGAACCGTCGTCATCGGGGATTTGTGTTTTGTCTGGTCGAAGAAAGTTTTTCACTTTGTGGAAGATGTCGTCTGACCCTGAATTCGTGGAGGCTAGCTCGGCTTGTCCTTGATAACGATAAGAAGTCTACATCAGCTTTGGCCAGAGCAATTCAAAGTATAGGACTCACTGCTCATTTCATATTGACAAGGATAGGAACCACTAGATCTGGGGTCGGATTCGAAAGAAGTATTCAGGGCGGCATGTTCGTCACTTGTTGAGCTTCCAGCGAAAGTACTGATGTCATGAAGGTTCTTATCGTTGGAACCATTCACTGTTGTCATCATGAAAAAAAAGCCGTTAAAAAGAATGGAAGATTAAAATCACTATATAAATGCCAAAATTGAGGGCGGAATGGCCATCCGAAGGTGAAAACGAGAGTTTGAAAATGAGCGTGTGTTATATGAATTGGGGTTGCGGGAATTGATTATCGACATGCGAGATGATCGCGGCACAACCCCTTTTCCTTGTGGCACACCTGTTTAAACCATTTCCAAGTTAGCGGCTCTTGGCCATCATATAATTCGATATGATTTCCCCTTATGCAGTTCACAGTGGGTTGTGTGGGGGCCTTACACCGTCGGCCTACCGCCTACCATAGATACACTAGCGTCCCTTCCGATCAGCGGAATATTGAAGAAAAATGATCTATCTTGTGATTTCTTACCTATAGAATGTATGTGTAAGGATATGTATAAATCATATCACCCTATTCTTGCTTTTTTCCCCCAGTATTAATTGTCAATTCGATAGAAGACAAGCTATTTTCAAGATCGGTAGTACCGGCAGAACTAAAAGGCGGTACCGGACCCCTACCAAAAGCCCCACTGTACGTTGGATCAACAGTCACGTGAAGGCGGGCCTCATACGGACTAAACCCAAAGTAGTTTAGAGTGGTGCCGCAAATAAAAAGGGGTGTGCGGATATCAATTATTTTCAACATAACCAATCCAAAGTTGCTATGGCCAGACTACGAAAAACAAGTCCAGCCATGAAGTTCTACCCCCCACTAGAAAACCCAATCACAACTCAGTTGAATGACAGATCTCCATGATCTAGAAGGAAATTGTGACAGAAATTGTGTGGAGAAAACAAGGCAGCCATTTGATGATCTGTTTCTACGTGGGTATTGGATAGAATAATCCCCGCAGAGATTGATGTGACAGGCCGACAACCTTCCAAGGATGGAAAAGACCCATTCAAAGCGTTACGATTACGAGTGGGAAAGGGGCTCAGCCCTCCAGGGCTGGAAGCCTTCGGGGATGATCTAAAACCGGGGCGGGTCCTTATGAGCATTGCCAAGAGGAACTTTTGTTGGAATGGTTCGGTTAATCGCTCATAGCTCCCTAATAATATGTGTGCTTTCTTGAAGCTGGCAGAAAAACGAGACATTATACGGAGTACTCCAAGCTTCAATTAATATATCTGTACGGAGTAAGTGAGCGCTTTGAGTGTCTTAATGTAGCCCCAAGGGCTAGTGAATAGATTCGGGGATTACAGCACCGGCTTCCTCGGAAGTCTCTTAATACGTTTACATTGGGTGTATCTTGTATCTTACTGACCTTCACAGTGCAATTTGTACATACAGGGATAGTCGGCCGCTTATACGGCCTTGTAATGCCTTTTTGGTAATCTTTCCAAGGTTAGATGTATGTGTGAAGGCGGTAAAAAGCGTAAACCATACAGGGTTTGCTTACATATAATCAGTGGTGTGTTTTAATAGAATCTTTGGTTTGTCCCTGATAATCACCAAGGCTCTTGAAATGATCAGATAGATAGCTTGGTAACATCGGCTTGTATATGCAGTTCGTTACTAGGTTCCAAGCTCAGCAGCCTTGATGATGCAAAGCAATGACCGTGTCTACTCAACGGTCGTGTATCAAGTTGCGAGTTCAGCTACCTGGAAAGCCAACTGAGATATAAGAGAGAGCCAATATCTCATTTCACTCCAACGCCCAGATATAAGCGCGAAACATATAATTCACTCTGGAACAACCTCCGATCTGTATCCTGCAACTCATATCCGCGTTGGCGATAGCAGCAAGTATATTCAACTGTGCAATGTCCCCATCCCTTTACCCGGCGAGAGTCTGGTGGCCTTTCGCAGCATTTGCATTGTCTGCCACAGCGAGCCATTTAATTTTCAAATGCCAGCCGGGCTTTTCTCGCAAATCATCATAGAGCTCGGATACTAAGCCCTCGTGACCAACTTCGGAACCTTGGAACCTTGGAACCTAAAATGTACGGATGTCACGGGCCACGGAAGGTACTTAAGGTATATAAACCCGAGAAGGGCAAAAAGATATATAATGAGACTGCCAAAAAGACCACTGAAAGCACTACTAAAATGGATTGTCCAGGAAATACATTCTTTTCAAGAGGAAAGTCCCCCGTAGTCAGTATGCAGTGTAACGCCTACATGTGTTCCCTTGGGTTGACATTTGAAGAGCTCCCATATATCTTCAAGGCGACCTTTCTGTAAACTATGCGGCGAGTTCCCGAATCTGTCCAACCAAATCAACTACAGTCTCCTTAAAGGGCCGGTATTTTACCCCCAACTCCCGAGCTACAGTCTCCCCATCAATCCCATAAGAGCCACTCGGTTTCTCACCCATCTTATAATTCGTAGTCACAGTCTCCTTCGCCCACTCAAATTCATCACGAATGATATCCGCAGCATATCCGTACGAGAACGGCTCCGGCGAAGCAGCCACAAATCGCTTCCCACCAGCTTCGGGTGTAAGCAAAGCTTGAACATGCACCTCGGCAAGGTCTCGAGCATCAATCCAACCGGGGACCCGCGTTATAGGAAGCGGATCTGCACCCGCCGCCACATTCCAGAGCATCATATTTGACTCGTTGAGCTGCTCCACCGTCGGCACGGGGTGCACGACCGGACCGAAGACCATAGGAGGACAGAGAGTCACCAGGTCGAATTTGGTATTATGTTCCTTGACAAACTCCCATGCTGCGAGCTCGGCGAACTTTTTAGAGCCGCGGTATGCGGTGACCGAGTCGGATTTCGGATCGATTGCCTCTTCGTATGTCAGCGGGTTCCAGTCTGCGGCGGTATACGTGAATCCTGGTTCCGGGGTGCTGCTCGGGTCGATCACCGAGGCGAAGGAGGATGTCATAACAAGACGTTGAACTTTTGATTCTGGCTTGGTGGAGGCGGAAAGAATTGATTTGACTCCGTTGATAGCGGGTAAAATTAATTCCTGCTCGTTGTTGGTGGTGTCGTAGAAGAAGGGCTGTGAGAGGTGTTAGCACGTTCACTTGGCCAGAAACTAAGAACTATGAGTTGCCTACGCTAGCTACGTGGATGACTGCGTCAATGCCATCCATTACAGAATCGAAAACCCCAATCTGGGCGAAGTCTTCCACAACGACGAAATCAAGCTTTGAAGCGTACTGCGGGCGTGCAGCTTTCATCTGGTCTCCCTTTTGCTTTGATCTTGTTGAGCCTCGGACTGAGAACCCGCGGGCTAGGAGGTTGTCGACGACATGGGCACCAATGAATCCCGTGGCGCCGGTCACGAGGATGTAACTGTGAGCATCAGCACTAATTCCGTACGTAGGTGGGAAGAGACCAACTTACGAGGGCTTTTGAGAAGACATTATTATTTGGTATAGGTGTAGTTAGAAGGGTAAGATGGATATTGCTAAGTGCTTTCTAGGAATGAACTTATTATACTAGTGTCCACCCCGCGTGGGGTGAATATGCAAGCGAGATGAGAGTTAATATCCACAATCTCCACATCACTAGTGTGGGGGAGCAAGATAAAGCTGGAAGGGTACGTTGGACAGAGGAGAGGATTTTATTGCTCTAATTGATTGCTTACAAGGATACTTTACGCAAGAGACTTTGGTATGTATATGCTTTGATATCGTCTAGATATGTATGTATAGGTGACATCAACCATCATGCGTCTGTATCTACTACATCATCATCATTATTTTCATCTCACTTCTGCTCCTGCAACACCTCCTCTGTTGTACGGACGATAATGTCAAAGGCATTACGGATATACTTCTCTTCAGCCAGAGCGTTGCCACTAATCACTCTGATAACACAGACACCATCGATGACTGTAGAGGTGATGAAGATTTCGCCCCGCGTGTTCACCAACTCGGAGATCTTCTTCGTCAGACCGTCGGCAACTTCATCTTTGGCTACGCGATCAGATGATCCACCAGCCCCATTAGATACAGCCTGGGGGTTCTTGACGCGGAAGACAGTCAAGCCAAAGCCAGGTTTTGTGACAATCTCAAATAGATCGGACCGACCGCGCACCAAGCCAGCAAAGAGATCGCCAAACCCGATGGTCTTGCGGATGTGTGCCTTCATGCCATTGAGACCATAGCTCCGAATCACGAACCAAATCTTCAGTGCACGGAATCTGCGACCGAGAGAAATAGACCAGTTCCGGTAGTCAATTACGTTACCCGTATCCGAGTATGGGTTGCGTAGATATGTTGGTGTGATGTCCAATGCACTCGTGAGATCTAAGCGATTCCGGACAAAGAGAACACTTGGGAATGTTAGACTGAAGTTCAAAATTTGGCCACAGACTATTGGAGTGAAAAGCTTACCTAGCATCGAAGTTGACTAGCAGCCACTTGTGCATATTCGTGTTGAAGCTGTCAACACCCTCCGCAAAGTTCTGCGCAATATACTGCCACTCATCCGCAACGAGTGATGCACCAGCATAGGCGGCATCAATGTGCACCCAGATACGCTGCCACGCGGGCTTTTCTTGCAGAACTGCCTTGATCTCCGCAAAGTGGTCCACAGCGCAGGTATTTGTCGTGCCAAAGGTCAGAGTGAGGTGGTACGGGGTAAGTCCGTCCTTATCGCACTTTTCAAGAACCTCCCGGAGACGAGGTGCGGTCATTTCCATGTTATCCTCCAGTCGCGTGGACACGGCACGGAAGCGAGTACCCGCAACCAAAGCACCCTTAGCACCGCTGCTGTGTGTTTGGTCACTGGCAATAGCAACCAGCTTGGCTTGGACATCGAATTTGCGGTCCTCATACTCTGGTGTACCCTCCTTCAGGCCCTCGGCAAGCAGGAGTTCTCGCACACGCCTCTCCCGTGCGGCGACAATAATAGTCGCAATGGCATCACTCGCACTGTTCTGGATCACACCGCCGCCGTGGGTCTCTGACGTACTCCGGAAACACTCGGGTAGTGCCAGAGCTTTCGCGACCCAGTCCATGACAATGGTCTCCATCTCCGTGCATGCTGGCGAGCACAACCAGTTGAAAGCGGGTGCGGTGAACGTGGCGGAATACATCTCACCCAGAATGCTGGGATATGTCACGCAGGCGGGGAAGTATGCCAGGAAATTGGGAGACTGCCAATGGGTTAAGCCGGGTTTGATCTTGGTATCAACATCTTCCTGGATTTGTGCCCAGTTCTCTGGCTCATCGGGAGGGTTCTCTGGAATTAGAGGGCGAAGGTATCCGGGCTCGACGGCGGGCAGGACTCGGCGCTCGGGCACGCTGTCGAAGTAATTGATGACTGCACGAACAGTTGGTTAGATCTGAATATTATCGAGCCTGCAAATTGCACAATTATAGGACGACTCATACTATCATCAATGGCAGATTGCGCCGCGGTCTTGAACTGGTCGCGATCCATGCTGCGCGTTAAGGCGAGATCTGCGATGCGGGGTACCCGATTTGGTCTGGAGCTGCAAGTTCGGCAATTGGCGACACAGTAGAATACGATGCAGAAAAAAAAAAGAATGTAGAATAAGAGTATACGTGGAATTCGTGAGATTGAGGACACAGCAAATGCTTTTGAAGGCAAATGTGGAAAAACCAGACTTGTCAAAGAAAAGGCGCGTGGAGTCTGGAATTAATTCCGTCGGAATTTAAGTCCATGTTCCGAGACTCGGAATGTTCCGATTTTCCGAGAAGTATCCGTAGAGATACGAAGTAGAGTACGAAATAAATATACGTTATTAACCTAAAAAATGAAGCTTTTCGACCCGTCGGCCACGCTAGGACTATCATGTCTTTTAAACATTCTTTTTAGTAATATTTTCAAATATCTTTCAGAGACTATATATATAAAGGCAGCAGTAAAACATAAACTAGGGGGAAGGGCTTTTCTAACTATAATTTTGATAGAAATATATGTATTTTATATATGCATGGAAAGCTTCAATTTTGTTTCCTACGCAAGGCTGGTGGAACAAAGGTATATCATATTGCTCACATATGTACTGAGGGGTCTATAATAGTATTTCAGTTATTTTCCCTTTTTGCCTAGCCAAAAGAACCCTGAGTGCTACAGACCCGGGTAATACCTAACTGTTTACAAATCCTAAGTCTACTCATAGCTCAATCTTCCTCTTCCTTAGGATCATAAATGTCACCCGCAGGCGTCTTCTCCAATCTCTTCCCATCTTCCGTCACAATTTCCTTGCTAGGGACAACCACCACAAAGATCCGAGCAACATCCTTGCCTCGATTCACCCATTCATGGTTTGCGCCACGGCAGACAATGACATCGTGTTGATTTAAGACCTTCTCTTCGCCTCCATCTGTGATAAATCCAACAGTGCCCGACAGCACCACACCATAATCCAAACTCAGTGTCCGATGGAACCAGCCTGCATCTGCCGGGGGTAGATCGAGGATGCGACAGGAAGGACCCTTGGTGTCAGCCAGTGGGACGAGAGTCTTGTGCGGATCAGAGAGCTCGCGTATATTATCCACTGGGAAGCCCCGTGACCGGTGAATTTGGATAACCCCAAATCCAGAGTCAGGCCCCGGGGTTGAGAATGCCGGAGCAGATGTGGGATCGTATGGTGTCAAATGTTCGTCGGAAGCGAAATACGCTTTCCCTTGGGCATCATGGCCTACGATAACGCGACGAATTGGAGTGTCCATGATAGGAAATAAGTCTCTGGAATGAGTAGGACGAGAGGTATTGGGAGAGAGTCTTTGAAACGAAAGAAGCGAGTAAGTATGGCAGTAGAGAAAGCAAGCTGGGGGAGCTTGCTGTCTTTATATGCTTCGTGGACTGACGGAATGACTACTCAATGAGGCTGAAACAAAGATTACCAAGCACTTTAAAGATGTCTGCAGTCGTTCATGGATTTGGTATGCGCTATCCTGATTGATAATCATGAGATTTGTAAGATGGGGGCTGAAACTCTATGAAGCGGCAAGAAGAAAGCTTTTAGTCTGACTGACGGCAGAAAAATCTAAATCTAGATACCACTGACATAATATTTTGATGAATTGTGTCCCACAGCTTCGTTGTCATTCACTTCACCTCATTCGAATCCTCCTGATTGCTTCCCCCGTCGTCCGGATGGTCAAAGCCCTCATCATATACCTCCGCTTTCAGCTCCTTCCCTTGAATATTTATCTTTTCCATTGGTAAATACACAAACAGCATGCGACACCATTCTGTATCACTTCGGTTCCGGAACGAATGTGCAGTACCCCTTTGCACACTCACATCGCCACGATGCATATGTCGACTCGCACCTGAGTCTAGTACGAGATCAACATCTCCCTCAATTATCACACCATAGTCGACGCTCACAGTCCGATGCATTGGTGTCGCCTTTCCAGGACGGAGATCAATCAGACGGAAAATGGTTCCGTTATCAACTGTGATTCCTGGAGGTTGATGTAGGAACTCGTCATACTGGGCGACGTCTGCCTCAGCATCAACCGAGGCTGGCATATTGGTTGTAGCGTATAGTAGGGCGATCTCGCCATCTTCCCCGGTTGGTGTGGATGGGAGATAGTCGGGAACTTGCGCATGGGAAAGAAATATTGATTCGCCGTCGGTATTGTGGGTGGTGATGTAGCGACGGATATAGGGAAGGGGATTCCTCTCGTAAGGGGGCATAATGACCTGATAGAGGTGAAATTCGAGAAAGAAAAGAGCGGTATTAAGCTAGAGATTTATCAAAAGTCGCGAGCTTCAAGTTAGGAAGTTGTAAATAGCCTTGACGAAATGCTGTCACATCATGGTGGCATCATTTTATAGATCAGTGCCCAGGGTTGAGCATAATTCTGTTCCAAGGTTGAGCGAAAGTATGTATGTCTTCTTCTATGAGCTTGCAGGGCCCCTCGCTATCATCTGCTCAAACTTGCTGTTCAAATGATTCTCCAACATGCGTTTGTGCCCATCTGACACCTTCATCTTGTCCTTCATGCTACTCGCCAATTTCTCAATGCACTCATCTAGGCTAGGGCCACCTTCAAATATTTCCTCGTCCTTTTTAGCAGTGACTGATTCCTTCCAAAGACTGTTTAAGTCCTCTCCCCACCCAAGTGCATCAGCTAATTGACGAACACCGTCGTCGCAACTTCCGAGGATGCACACGTCCTCGTCTCGATTACCCAGATCTCCTGCTTTTTCATTGTTGATCAACACCCGAGGAATTCCCTCTTTCACTAGACCTGGCAGCCTAGAGCAAGGTGCCACACGCAAACTAGTTCCCATGACAAGCATTAGATCTGCTTCGAGAACTTCCTTCTCCTTTTCGTCAAACTCAGTCGGCAGAGATTGCCCAAAGAATACAACATCTGGCTTGACTGCACCCCCACACCCACTCTCAAGACAATAGGGCACTTCACCATGTAGAATCGCTTTGTTCATGAGATCGTCAGGATATGACGAATTGCACTTATAGCAATGTTGACTCTTCCAGTTTCCATGAGCCCAAAGAACCTTGTCAGGAGGAACCCCAGCATCTTGCTCAAGTCCATCGATATTTTGAGTGAAAAGAAAATGGAGTAGATTCTTCTTCGCTAATAATGCTAGAAATGCATGGGTAACAGTCGGTTTGAGATTTCCTGGGTGACGCGCCCGGGCGATTGCGTAGAATGGCTCAGGTGTGTGGGAGAAATAGTTGATGTGAAAAATTGCCTCTGGGTATGGGAGCCGCAATGGAGCGAGTTTATCATACAAGCCTGTGTTTGGAGATCTGAAATCTGGGATTCCGGCGCCAGTGCTGATTCCAGCGCCAGTCAAGACGACAATTCGCGTGACTGTTCCACCCTTGATGCGGTCGACGATTGATTGAATGTCAGGTCTCATGCTGGCCGTTGTATTATCTGAGGCGTTGCCGGACATGTCTTCGATTTTGGGTATTGTTTAGTCTGGGTGATGGTTGGAGGCAAATGATTGTTTTGATTTTGGAGTATCAAAACAGAGGGGTATCTGTCAGCGCCTTACTGCCTTAGGTTTCTAGCAGAGCCTCATGATCGACTAAATCATACATCTCACATGTTCATTGTCCACTCAACCAGATAGTCTATTACTCGCTTGGAAAAGTAACATTTGTCAACTCGGTAAGCAAGTCTGTCCAGTCTGGTGTGCTCAGCTCAACATTAGCGCTGCTCTCTAGCATCTCCGCCCATAAGTCTTCAAGAGGCAACGGACTAAGCAATGCATAATCTGAAGGGCACACCGTCGATTGACCATTGGAAATTTGTGAAGGAAATGCGACGCTCTTGGGATCTAATGAAGCAGGCGTGGGGATATCCGGATGTGAGGCATTGGCTGTTGTGGAATTTGCATCCGAAGATGCAGACAGCTCCTGCAGGTCGCGAGAGCTTACTCTTTTCTCGTGTTTCCAATGCTTTCGCAAGATACCCATCATGGCCTTGATTCCTTCACGTGCGATGGGCGATGATTGTTGTGCGCGGCTGAGCATTCGACAAGCGTCAAGTACTTCCTCTTTTCGCTTATCGGCTAGAATGTCATCCCAGTTGAAGCACACATCTATCAAAAGGATGGCAGCTGCCATGAACACGTGATGCATGACTGCCCATATAACTGAGCTGTGCGGTGTGAACACAGGGTCTTCCTCATCCATGATGCGTTTTACCTCAAGCACCTTGCGCGCAGATCGAAGAGCTACGACATGCGAATAGGAATATTTGGGATCCTTTGCTCCACGCACTAAGTAGTGGCGATGTAATCGACAGAGCCGTGAATAGTAGCCCTGTTGTACCAGAGCTCGCTGCCATGCAAGGGTTGGCCTCTCACGATAGAGCGTTGAGTACTCACGCCGAGAGGTTTGATCAAAGCGAAAGAAACTGGGAAGTTCGGCGCATATTTTGTGAAGCTTTTGATCGAGCTCAAGTATCTTCTCATAGGGTACCTCTTGTTCATGGAAATGGTAGTATGCCATTTCATCCACTATCTGGCGACACACAACAGCCAACTTCGATCGACATAGACTGTATGTCATTGCGGTTGGAGTGGACAGAGGAACACCGTTCTCGCTATGGTCGATGTCCTCATCCTCAACATTGAGAGGCTGTTGTACAACCATATGCTTAGGGTGGATCGAGTACGTCCACTCTTGTGGTCCGCTCAAAAAGCCTATCAACCTTCGAACATTATTAGTCATAGTACTAGAAAGGTCTCTGCTAACAACGTACCAGTCGTATGTTGCCAAATCCCACCACAGCCGTCGTTTGAGTTCAACATTTGTTTTATCAAAGCCATTTGCTGAGCGTTCGGTCACTACCCGAGGACAGTCCACAACATGAAGCCCCATACTGGTGGCTTGACTCACAAATGACCTATGCACAAATAATGGACTGACAGAGGAGGGCACGTTCATATTGGACAGATGATGACCAATGATCATAGTCGCTTGCAGTCCTTCAAGACTGGGATAAGGGATATAATTGCTCTGAATTAATGCAGCTCCTGCCAAAAATGTACTTTCCTGACTGAATGGTTCTGCTTGTTCGGGCGACTCTATCAGGAGTTGGTAATACAGGGCGGCAGCAGTGATAGCGAATAGCAGCGCAGTGTGGGACAAATTGATAGGCTCATTTCTCGCAACATGCTCGTAAATCGTCTCGATTTGTTGTTTTACATGACTGGGTATGATGAGATGATACTGGAAGTCTAGGTAACTGCAATAATACCGAAATAGACTCAGGGCTTCTGCCAGCGGTGGTAGATATGACGGTAGATGGATAGTCGCTGGATTCTCGCGAGATGCGAGTCGTTCGCGCATCAGAGGAAATTGATCACTAGGTGTGGTATTTTGGTGTGAAGGCGAGCGGTCCGATTCTCGGTTCTGGGCGAGCTCTGCCCTCAGCGTGGCAGGTACTGCACTCGGAACGCGATGTCCCATAACAATCGTCTCAAGCCAATCGGCCGTCAAAAGGGGCTCGTTTCCATTGCGGCTTTGGGCCTCCGTATCCTGTCGTGGAGTCCACTGAACGGTCCGAGGTGGCTCAGACACGCGATTGTGCAACACGGGCCTCTGATCTATTTGGATCGTGGATTGCACGGGCGTTGTGCCCGTACCGTAGCCGCCATAGCTGCACTCTAGTCTCCGCGCAGAGCAGCTACTGCATGGAAGCTCTCTGTCGCACTTTAGCTTCTTCTTTCGACAGGACTCGCAGGAAACGGGGTCTTGTCGAGACTGTCTCTTCGAGCCTGGGGTGACGAGTCCAGAATCAGGTCTCCGTTTCATGTTTTGAATCTCATATAGAACACTTTAAAAGCAGTTAGAAAAACGAAAGCGAAAAGAATTGCGCGATCAGCGTTTGTTTCGCGCAGGAGACAAGCGTGTAGTTGTTCGCACGGAGACTCCGCGGAGACTCCGAGGCGCTAAACCCAATCCGTCAATTCTGCCTCCGGACTACACAGGAGCCCGGAGACTCCGAGCGCGATTCTTTTACTTTGTAAACACAATTATTCGACTTCTTATAAAGACCATGGCGTTCCGCAATGAATTTTGTTCAAGCCTGATCCATTGCATATTCACATTGGTCTGTTCATTTTCCTGGCCTCAAGATTCCCATTGACCAGCAATATGTCACAAAAGGATAGTCCTCCAACTGAATACACGTACGTAGAATATGCTTTAAGCTGCAATGGAAATAGCTGACCGCTGACTCTTTTAGGCCACGAGCATGGGTTTCAATATTTGGCGCCTTCACATGTGCCTTTTGCACAGTGGGGTTCATGAACTCGTTCGGTATCTTCCAAGAGTATTATGCAAAAAACCAGCTATCTTCAAGCTCGACATCTACCATCGCATGGATTGGGGCTATTTCGATATTCTTTCTGTTTGCGACATCTGTCGGCGCAGGAGCAATGCTTGATATATTTGGACCAAAGGTACGGATATTCTTCCTGAATCATTGGGAAAGAAATTAATATTTCCTTTGAACAGCTTATGGTATACGTTGGCTCATTCGGGTGTGTATTTGCACTTATGATGATTTCACTGTGTCAGGAGTTCTATCAATTCCTGCTCGCCCAGGGCGTCGTGTTTGGTATTTGCATGGGTTTGGCGACATGGCCAATGCTCGCATTGGTCGGACAATACATCAAAGTGAAGCGCGCTGCGGCGATGGGGATTGTTCTTGCGGGTTCGTCGCTCGGCGGAATTATCTGGCCCATTGCAATCGACAGATTGATCAACAAACCCAACATCGGATTTCCCTGGACCATGCGAATTGTCGGCTTTATCATGATTCCTTGCTTCATCTTTTCTTGTGTAGCTGCCAAATCTCCAGATACACCTAAAACGAACGTGGAGAGTCGCGATTCAAGCCAGCAAAGTGACGGAAATACCATCGAACAAAAGGACATACAGCAGAGTCATAAGGCAGAGGCTCTGGCCCTGGTGCGAAAGCCATCGTTGCAGCTACTATGCCTTGCGGTGTTCATTATATACTTTGGCATGTTCTCGCCGTTCTTCTACACAACCTCCTACGCAGTTGAGAAAGGATTCTCGACATCCCTGGCATTCTATACAGTTTCTATTGTGAATGGCGCTTCGTTCCCTGGCCGAGTTCTCCCCGGAATTGTTGCTGACAAGTACGGAAAATTCAATTGTTGCATCATTGCCACTATATCCGCAGGGATCATTGCATTGTGCTGGACCAAGGTGACATCTGTGGCTGGCCTGGTAATTTGGTGTGCTGCATACGGCTTTGCATCTGGAGTGAGTTATCCTGGGATGATAAACCTTCAAATACTAACTAGAACTGTAGGGCATTTTATCCCTACAGCAAGCTTGTGCCGCTCAGGTTGCTACTTCTACCACTCTTGGTTTGGCAATTGGGACTGTGTCAGGCTCTACAGCTTTATCGTATGACTACCATTTCTTGAAAGAATAATGGGATATGCTAACATGACTCGCAGTGCTATGGCCAATGTGCCCATCAGTGGTGCTCTAGTTGAAAAATATGGGTATCTTTCCCTATCGGTATATTCAGGGGTCTCCTTGTTACTGGGTGGTGTCCTTTTGATTGCCGCGCGTCTGGTACAGAACAGAGAGCTTCGGGCCATCGTCTAATATTTGGCCATTAGGGCAAGCTCGTTGGTATGTAACATCAGTTGGTGATTTTGGCCAATTTGTGATGCATTTCGATTCTTTGGGGAAGTGGGAAAGGTCCTTGCACAACTATTCCCTCAATAATAGATTTAATTCAAGGTTAGCGCGCCAGCAGGACAGGGCCGCTGGAAAAGTGTCAATCTTGCTCAGACATGACTGTGGTTCCAAAATGTGTTATTTGGAGATAGATTTCCAATTTAGATTTAATATGGTTTTGTCAGACTAGTTGGGCTATGCTCGATTTTATTGCTTGTTAATACATATTCTCTGCATATCACCTATCATATTGACTCGTCTTCTACAGCCATAGTGTAATTCCGAACATGACTCAAATAGATTGTCATATGTTGATGTTGTTAGTGTGGCACCTTGGGCAATTTACAGGTACTCCAAACGACATTCTTCGATTTCGGGGTTAGAATCCCACTCATATATACAGAACCCATATATACAGATAAAAAAGAGAGGTTTCAACATTTGCAAGGCCTCCCAATCCCTCACGAAATTGTAAAAAGCGTTTAGCCCGAGGTAACGTGAAGAGGACCGTTGCCATCATCAACAGGACAACCATCACTGTCAGAATCAAATTCAACAACACAACTTGCGTCCTGACCAATAGCGATACCAATGAAAGTCGTATCTGTCTGTCCCTTGGAGCTACCGAGGCTGTTCCCATCACCGTCCTTGACTTCGCAGGTGTCAGGGTGGCCTCCAAAGTCCGCCTTGCACTTGAACTTGCGCGGGGTCGCCCAGCAGTCTCCCTCGATAGTGAACTCGCGGCCGTCACCAGTGTTGTAACATGGGGAGTGGTCATCGGGATAGGCCTGGTCGTAGACAGCTTCACCGGCCTCATTCAGGATCGCGAAGCCTGTGTAGTGGCCATTGGTATTACCACCGGCGGGACCGGAGATTGTTGAAAAATCACCGTTTGACCAGACAACCTTCAAGCGCTCGGCGTAGACAGTTGTAGAGGTAGCCATTAGGCAAAGAAGAACGTTGCGGAGAGAAGGCATGGTTGTTTTGTGGAAATTGAGATTCTAGAGTAGAAGATATCAGAGAATTTGTTGTTCTTGATATTCTTCTCTTGTAGGTGCCATTCAGAGGTCTTTTATACTTGCCCCGAGTCACACCCCTGAGGTTCCTTCACCTCTTGTCAGATGACATCATGAGACGATCTATAATATCCAGTATCACTGGGCATATTCCAATTGAGGCAATTTGAGTAGAATATCCGTCGTTGGTGCCTGTCAATGACGCAGCGTTGGAAGGCATTAATAGCTGTTTGTCTTGGCTGCTAGATATATGGGGAAAGGAGAGACAAATTATCCCGCAAAAAGATATATTGTACAAATTGTACTGAATGATTTTATTGGTTTCAAATGTCGGGGGCTTAAATGTGGAGCCAAATCGTGCAAGTCTGGGCTTCAGATCGTCAAGCTGAAGTGGGTTAACTGTACATGCTAACAGTGCGATCTACATAGTGATTTGGCGTGGGCTCTTCAGCGACCCTTTCGCCCCCAACAAAGTGTCAGCACTACTGAACGCTAAAGACAGGGCCAAATCCAATTTCTTGTGTTTCTTTTAGGCGAAGAGCCTTGTTATGGGGTTACTAAATCACCCCGTTGCATTTCTATTTCAATTTCCTCTTAAACGGCTACTTTCGAATATAAAAATAGTTTTTCTTTGAAGTATATCTGCCAAATTGCTTGACCGTTTGTTTCTGTGGCGCTGGTTACAATATCATTGGCCAAAATCGCTTTCTTCATATCCAGAACGGTTGAAATGAAACGACGACTTGTGCCTCAATTTACCAAACTACGGCTTATATTTCCATGCATCTAAACATAGCACAACCTTATTGAGCATCTATAGAAATTAATAGCTATAACTAGCTATAATAGGATGAATAGACAAACGACTTCATCTATCCTAGCCTCTCGCAGGTGCAATGTGTGTACAACTATACACATCCATCCCCGCATCCACGGAAAGATCCATATATCTTACACTTCTTTCCGCCTTCGAATATTGTACATATTATATTTCACTCCGTTATATTATCGAAGGTTATACATATAAAAGTTCATTTCACAAGTTAAACCCTTTGCCCGTCATCTACCTGTAAGGGTTGAGAATGGTATCCAAAAAAATGACCAAAAGAATATAACAAGACCGCATAGGTGATTATCTATTCTTGTTCATTAAGAAAGGAATTAAAAAGGAAATGCAAGCCATCTCTAGTGGGAAGCATTCGATCTCGACGCTCTCGAAACATTCGAATACTTCATTTTTATCATTGATCCTTCTTCTTTAGAGTAAGGATTAAGGGGTCCTGCTACTTGATCCCATTTCTGGTGCTCGCTTGTTTTACAGCCCAAACCCAGCCCTCATACAAATTCTCATTCTGAGATACCCAGACACATGTTGCCGGGAATTGCAGAATGCAGAGGTAACAGATTTCCTACCCATGAGGCTTTATCAAACAGTCCTCTATCTGGTTGGTCTATACCTTCTGCGGCCTTCGTATATATTTAGAACGATATCTGAAGAGAATATTTAAAACAAATCGCCACGTTCTTACATATAACACCCGTAATATCGTCTTGGGCTAATTATATCAAATTATGTAAGTCCTACTTCAACAAGGACAAACGCCGCATGGGCGGCCGACTATTCTTGTGTCTGTATATATAAAAACCGCACCAAAGACTCTTGCTGAGGCTATTCAACGACGCAGTGTTGTCGTTTACTTCCTTTGTGGCCAGGCGTCATACAGTCCCTCGAAGACCGTCACGTTACCGAATGTTGCCTCTCCAACACCGTTGTGGAAGAAGTTAATATCAGTCGAGTTGGCATACCAAGACCTGGATGTTGTTAGTTGTTGATCAATCTCGCTAAACAAAAGAAAAAAATAAAAAACTTACCGAGCCCAGGTACCAAGAGCCAAGCGCCCATTAGCATAGACTTCCAGTACACCACTGTCCACCACGACGGTGAGCTCCAAAGTCTCAATCTTCTCCTTTCCATTTTCCAAGACATCAAAGAGACGCAGACGGCCTGCCTCGTTGTCACTCAGGATTCCATTAGTTGTCTTCGATGCGGCACTTGTGTTGCTGCGGTCGATGATAATGGACTCGTTGGAGAATTGGTAGTAGATAGTGGTAGACTCCAGACCAGAGGACAAGACCTGGAAACCAGCTTGAATACCGGAGTCACGAGCAGAGGCCGGGAAAGAGATGTTCGCTGTCATAGCGAAGAACTTGGTTGAAGGCGAGGTGTTGAAAGGCACGATACCAGCCTTGGACAAGGTCTTACCAGGCTCGACAAACGAGGAGCCGGATGTAAGAGCACTGTAAGTTTCCCGGGCGATTGAGATTCCCATTGTCTCGAGATCGACCTTACCAGATCCTTCGCGGGCCACACGCCACGATGTCAAGGACTCGCGGGACAGCTTGTTGTCAACTACATTGGGGATAGTGCGAATGTTGAGCTCACGCGGCAGCAAGAGAGCACCGGTCCAGTTTTGTTGGGCGGTAGGGAATCCCTTCACTAGCTCGAAGAGATCACCGGTGAGCCAGACGTAGGAGATGAAACGATCGGGGGCACCGCTCTTTTCGGACGCCTGAGAGCTGGCGGGCAAGACCTTGCCTGCAGCAGCATAGGCCGACAGACCCCAGTCAAGCACACCGGCCATGGTCGGCTTAAAGGTGACGTTGCCGTCATTAGTGACATTTCCAGTCACCCACAACATATCGTGGATGGAAGAGACCTGGGGAACGATGGGAAGTCCGGAACCCTCAGTACCGAGGGTAACGAAGATTTCACCGTCGTCGCTGTAACCCTCTGCATTCAGACCGAAGACGTTGCCAACCTCAAAGTTGAAGCCCCAGCCACCGGCCCAGTCACCGTTGCCCCAAGTTGTATTGACGGGCTCATTCCACCACTGGCCAAGATATTCCCAGTACTGGAAGTCTGCGTCATTCTGACGGTAGAGGAACTGAGTAGGTCCGACATTGTGGACACCGCCAGAGATGGCGACATACCAGGTTCCTTTAGTACTGTTGACAGACTTGTCCAGAATGGTGCTTTGGAAAGCGTAGGGGTCACGGAAGGCGGTGACATTGACAGCAAAGGGAGGTGTGGGGATCACAGGGCCTTGGTTGAGCTTGGTGAAGTTGCGTCCACCGTCATGGGAGACGGCCAAGGATTGTGTCTCACTTCCACGGGTGTAGGGGATGGACCAGTGAATTGGAAGATAGGAGACAGAGGTATACAGCAGGGTTGGCAAGCCGTTGATACCGCTGGGAATGACGGAGCCGTCAAAGACAGCAAGAGGGTCGTTCTTTCCTCCGGCGATAATTACAGGAGCTCCATCAGGATTGAGGTCCTTGTAGGTGGCGAGATCATCGGTTGTAGCTCCTGCAATTCCGTCGTGCAGCCAACCCACATGGAAGAGACCGGTCTTAGGATCGGTGTATTGCCCGCATGGATCGCCGATCTTCCCAGATGGAGGGAGGAGATGGGCCTTGGGTCTCCAGGTGTCGAACAAGCTTGCATTCGCCAAGGTAGACAGGTTTGGTGGAGCTGAGTTGTAGTCAATCGGGGAGGCAGCAGAATTGGCAGCCAGTGCCCGGTTTGCCAAACCGACGGTCATTACACTTGAGAGCTTCATAGTGTATGTAGATCTTGGATAGCTCCTGGAGCTTTCCCCGGGATATACAGACTTTTATATGTCTGACATGCCCAGGATAAATTGACCGAGATTAGATGAAGACATCAGCCAATGAACATAGCCTCTCGATGAATATGGACCGAGTTGCGTTGTTCATTTCCTCTTTGAACGTAGTCGGCAGTTTCCGTGACCCGACGGTAAAACCGCGGGGAAACCCCGGCTGACAATTTCGCCGATACAAACAAAACATGGAGTACAAGGTTCTATGACCCTCTTGTATATGTGGAATTCTCAATGATTCTACTCAATTTGGAGTGTCTCAGGTTGAAGGATTGAGAAAACAAAGGTGGGAATGAAAGATTATGAGATTCTTCAAACCTGGGCGTACAAGTTGATAGCTCAATGTTAGGCCTCATAGGTGCCCATCTGGGGGATCGATAAAGCCCGAGCTTCCCCACTGTTAGGCGATACTTGCATGTAGCTAGCGCCCATAATGCTTAGGTGCATCAATCACGACGTATCACAAAGTCTGGTGATGACATGTCTATGACGGGCATGAGAGACTCCGAAGTTACGGCGTGGGAACTCATTTGGACATTTTTGATTCCACTTTCTCAGGAAATAAAGACAATAATACCTCGTTCTTTCGCAGTGGCGTCGGGGATAAAGAGATCCAATATTCGTTCGTACCCACATGCCTATGCAGGTGACATTTTGTACTTTCCCCATCGGTCTTCCAAGATTTGGTTATTTGGTCAATGTTGAGTCCATTATCCACTTGGCAGACCGAGAGCAAATAAGGTAAAGTAAGAAGAAAGACAAGGGGAGAATTTGGATATCATTGACGCGGATTGAGAGGTAGGAATCTTAAGTCCTTCCAACCCAACTTGAACGATCATCAAATACACCATTGTTCAAAACTGCTTGTCTGTTACCACTCAATAGTATAACTTGTTACACTAGAGACCAAAAACCAAAACTTTGAGTCCCCAGGAGTGGAGGTTGGCACATCAGCATCTGCGGGCCAGCTGTCCGTTGATGCACATGGCTGACTACAGTATAGGGGAAGGTGAGTATATATTTGCCCTTAGCGATTGAATTGCGCTGATGTAAAATGTAAACAGCGTAAAATAAGACATCATGCAACGCGTAAACAGCCTGAGGTGTTTGTGAAATTATACCAAGCAGCTCCACCAGGCATCGTTTATTCCCTAGGGGAAACCCCAACGCGCTGACTAAAAGATACCCCAATAGAATCCCAGTGGAAAAACCTATTTTTCTGTGTAACAAGTCAAAAAGACACCTGCGCGACAGGCGAGCCCTTGGTTAAATGACAATCCTAGAACGATATGGAATGACAGCAACTTCTTGATGGGGTCGAACAAAAGAAAATTTCTCAACATCTCCATCGCCAATAGTCCCAATTAATTTATTTGAGCATCCATTAAAACTCCAGCATAATAGTTTCTTCAGACTACAACATACACTCTCCTACCTACCTACGTGCCAAGTCTTCTCGGTGTGTTCCTAACCTACAGCAATCCTACAATCTAGGACCACCTTTGGGAGAAGTTGGAGGGAACTATGACAGTAAAACATTACCCCTTTTTCATGCGTGCTACAGCTTGCTGGTTCTAGTATAGCTCCAGGTTTTGCACTGTTATTACTCGGGGTCCCAATTCTTCTCGCTGTCGACGCATGCCTTTTTGGCCTTGCTTGTATACTAACTGGAAACCCCATATCGCTCCTCTCTTATTATAAATATAAGTCACATAACAGCTTATCCAGGATCCTCTCAAGAATATAGGTTAATAAAGCCTCAATCCCGCGGAGGTAGCGCGCGACCTCCGTGTCGAATCCAGGGGGATCGGCATATGTGCGCTTGTCACTTTTGCTGATCTTGCGCAACTTTAATTCCCGTTAAAGCTTCATCTGGAGCACTCGATACACTAATAGCCCTATTAGCTGTTAAAGATTTGCAGCTTTTCTCCACGCGCACCTCTCTGCCCTTTTAACCCAGTGTGTCCCGGTTGCATACGCTTCAATCACTCTTGTGCACCATTGTGTTGTTTCAAAATTAATTTTCATAAATAGAAATATTAGGAATTCTTCATTTCTTGACGTATCTTTCCATACTAGGGTGACTTACTTTCTTTGTTTCCAAGTTCGGCGCATATCTTAATGGTTACCTTAATGACTACATAGGTCTAACCTTCCCAATTCCTAGTACCATTATGAGCGCTAGGAGAAGGTATAACCTCGAATATATTATTAAACATAAATGATAACATGTCTGCTGCAACATCTGTAACTAAATTATTAGTCTAACTCCCAGTAAGGGCAAGAAAGTGCGGCCTATGTAGCAAGAGCAAGCCATAATTCTCCCGGTAGCCGCAACGAATTACTAGGACTAGAATTGAGGATGTCGCCGATCGCCCCATCAACCGGAGACAGATCTTTCACAGTTTCACCTTCTCGGAGGGCACTTGGACACGCAAGAGTCCCTGGGTATGGGCTGGTCAGTAATCCAGCGCAAATGGCATAAGCAACGTAAGAAGTCCACGGGGGAAGAGAAGGTAGAACAAATGGATACCTCTTGGACACATGTGGCCACCAAAATCCCGTTAGAAGACCAAATCCTCTGAATAACCAGCGCACGATCGTTGCCAGCCCACGGGCTCTCTCTTTCGGAACACATCCACTCATCCGCCCGCACCGCTTCGGGGTGGTGGAAGTAAATTGCATGATTCAGACTAGCTGCCATAGCCATTTTAGTCCCGAATGTTTGACCCGATAGGTCATGTACTTGAACTGCGGCACCAATAAAATATGCGTCTGACATGTATGCCAGCGCCGCGAGCTGGGTGTGAGGACTGCTTTGCTGGATGGTGTCCTTGGCCCGTACCCAGTATCGGATCTGAGTGTTGACCAGGTCGTGAGATATTTCTATTTATCATCTTAGACTCGAATGAAAACAAAAACGAAGAGAAAATAAGCTTCAATCATGGCTAGGTTCAAGGAAAGACTTACGATTCAGGGTTTCCCCCAGCGAGCCTCAAACGGCCCATCTACCCCCTTCCCATTCATCTCTTCTTGATCGGGTAGTGCCAAGCCCTTGGGCATTGTTCTCCCATGTTTTAGTGTTCCTTCGTTGTTAATATCACTGTTATTACTGTATGTTCCCGCCCGCATAAAGTTAACGATTGCCTCGGAGATCACCCCGGCTTTCTGGGTGGCGTGGACAGTCCTCGTGATGAAACTTTTTCCATCGCGCGTACGTTCAACACGATATTCAATCGGTCGCTTTGGATTACCGGGACTGACGAAGCTGCAGTGGAGAGAGTGGGCGACATAGTCGCTTGGGATGGTCTTTTGAGCGGCCACAAGACAATGGGCAACAGTTGATCCGCCGTAGACTCCATAGCCGCCCGCGAAGCTCCACAGCGGTTGAACGTTAGTGAAGTTATCCTGGAGAAGAAATTAAGTACTTTCCAGATCCATATGACCAAGTAGTAAGCAACGTCAATCAAAGAAAGAAAGGGGCTTACTGGTTCCGAAGACACTGGCGTCAGTTCGACAGCCTTTTCAATAGGAATGGTGTATTTCTCCATTGCAGATTCGATGAATGTGCTACTCGAACCCGAGAGTGCTTGGTTATGATAAAGGGGGTGGACGAATAACTGTCCTTTAGAGAATTTTAATCAAAAGAACCGTAGAAATAGCCCCGCAACATGTGACCGCGAGCCCTGATCCCTGTAGGTTTCGATCCTACAAGATTACACTAATCCTTGTTTATCTAGTTGATCTAGCTGGCACCTAACTCTCCAATTCCTCGTCCATCATAGCCTACACTACTACTAGACACGAACGGTATATGATATCGACGGAGCGATGGTAAACTCGGCCACTCATCTGTAGGGACCTACCTACTATATCCCGGTCGACATGGAAAAAGAGAAGGATTTGAGGTTTTTAGGGGAGAGAAAGAACGAGAGAAAGACCAAGGGAGGGATTGAAGGTTCAAGACTCCGCTGTCGTTTCTCGATGATACTTCTATATATAAGCAGACAGGGATTCCCAACTAGTATTTCCACACAACGCGACTCCCCTGCTGCCGCTTCTCCCCCAAACTATTCTACTCCATAGGCTTTCGCGCAAACAATTTCATGATATAATCACTACCACAAACAGCAGCAACATCCAAACTGGTCCGCTGGCGTGCATCCTCGGCCAAAGGATCAAGTCCACGATCCATCAGAATCTGGAATCGCCGGACCACACTGTGAGTGGATTTCGCAGGATACCAGCTACTTATCTTCCGAGAGGCCAACAGATGGAGCAATGTGGAGCCTGCATTGTTTTGTGCAAAGAAGTCAGCTCCAGCCTCGTCGAAGACGTTGAAGATGGCGTCGGTGACGTTATCCTTCTTTTCACAAGAATGACCATCCTGGTAGCTCCAGGGAGCTATCAAGTCACTCTCGATATACTTGAAGAGAGGTGTCTCGCCCTTGTTGTTGCGAGAGTTGATATCTACACCCGCTTCTAGTAATAGCTTGAAGTGAGCCTGGGACTGGTCGAGGTGGAGGTGCCCAGCCAAATGATGAAGCGCCGTGTTTCCGTCCAGGTCCGGCTGGAGAGGATTAGCACCCAGTTTAAGAAGATCATCAATAAGATCGAAGTCTTTTGAAATCAGGATGCGGCGAAAGAATGTTTCACCCTTTTTATTCGACTGATTGAGAAGACCCGGATTCTTGATGAGAACTTCCTTGAGAGTTTTGAAACACTCTGAGTCGGCCCCGAAGGATTTCAGATGGTGGAGGATGGTATTGCCATCGTTGTCCTGTGCCATGGCATTTGCACCACGGTCGATGAGCTCTTGGAAAATAGTCTTTGTGATGGTTGTCCCAGCTTCAATAAAATCGACCTTGGTGTTCAGTGTGTTTTGGCTCTGGGAAGCTGCAAGAAGCAATGTGCAACCGCTTGAATCCCGTCGCTCAAGCTCTAACGATGGCAATTGAAAGAATGGTCCACTTATGTGCTTTGATTTCAGAATTTCATGGATGATAGTGTGCCTTTGGGGTTCAATCTGCGGGTGCGATATACCAGGCTCATCCAGGCTTGAGTCTGGTTTCTTCATGTATTTTGGACATGAGAGCTCCCCAACATATGTGGCAAATGGATCTGCGCCGTGATTGAGTAGTATTGTCATGATACGGGTGTCGAGTAAATTCTCATCCACATTCGAGCGAGATAGTGGCTTGTGATAGTTAGAATTGATGTATCGCAGATCAGGGATAGCGACAAATAGAAGAGGTGAGACCTCGGAATCAAGAATATTGGGCTTGAGTTTGCCTTTTTTCCGAGGGATAGCTGGCTCGGGTCGCCTGAGATTTGCGTAATCACCCCGTGACAGCAATGTTTCCAATATCTCAATTTCGCCCATTGAGATCGCAGAAAAAATGGCCGCTGCACTAATATGGGCGCCATGATCCATGAGTAGCCTGGTCATCTGTAGATCATTACTGGCTTTTGACAAACATGTCTCTCCCTTGCCATCCACGGCATTGACGTCTGCGCCACACTTGATGAGAGTCTCCACGGCATCTCTGCGGAAGGGGCCATGTTTGGGATCCATGGCTGCGTGTAATGGTGTCGCCCCATCCTCACTACGCAGTTCAAGGTCTGCCCCTTTTTTGATCAAATATGGCAATGCTTTGTAAACCTGCCACCAGCTGTACCCGAGCGCGAGCTTATGAAGGGCCCCTCCGGCCGTTTTGATGGTATCCCCCCATACTGAGGTTCTGAATTGTGCATTGATGTTGACGCCGACCTTCTCAACAAGGAATTCCACCACATCCATGTTTGGCAAATTGCGATCACATGCAGTCACCAGTAGAGGCTGCGTAGGCTTTCCAGCGTACCGTTGTTCCGTTTCTGCCTCTTGGCACCATTTGTGGTCATCAAACCTCAGTGCAGCATCCTTATCACAAACACGTTCCAGCAGCTCTTTATATCCCCAACCCGCAAGACAATGCATTAAAGAGGTATCGTAGCGACTGAGTTTGGAGACACTAAGCCTCTTCTCTGCTCCCTCTTCAAACAAGTCGTACTGCCTGGCGAACATTAACTCTCTCATAAAGGGGGCGTAATCACCCCCACGGGATGATGTAAAGGTATGTTTGTCATACTCTCTGAACGCTTGTTTTGTTGCATCTAGACGGGCTTTGCAAATAACATAGTTGAGCCCATAGAGATAAGATCGTCTCACGCCGGGAAGACGAGATTTCAGTCTTGAGAGGGCACCCATAGTGTATTCGTACCGATTCGAAGCAGCCTCATTAAACGTCTCGTGACACCAACCATTACAGGACGAGAGGGCTCCATGGAGGAAAAGTAAATCCAGAATCTCATCCAGACGAACTGTATCATGTTCCGTATTCTCTACGCCGTAATCTTTATCAGGGAGATCAAAGAACGGCCGTTGGTGATCGCGCACTAGGACGCCAGCTGCGTGAAGGTAGTTCGTCCGCGTTACCTTCCTACGACCGCTCCATAGTTGTTCTTCTGCCTCAAACTGTGCACATGCTCTAAAAGGTGAACGATTTGCACTATCTAGTATGGTGGGATCGGCGCCGGCTTTGAGCAATTCTTGGACGGTCTCAGGGCGACCTGAACGGCAGGCATAGTGGAGGGCTGTTTGCCCTTCGGTGGTCTGTTGGTTCACAAATGCAGTTCTCTCTTCTGCTCCGAGTGCTGTAAGTCTAGAGCAGAAGAGTGCCACGATATTGGGCTGGCGGGTGCGGGCTGCTATATGGAGTACTGACATCCCTTCGTTTGTTACTTTGAACATGTCCGCACCGGCATTGAGGAGCTTCACAACGTGGGACTCGGATATTGTGGCGGCGAGGTGTAAGGGCTGAACACCTTGACAATCACTAGAATTAACGCTCTTGCAGACTCCAAGCACATAATCCAAACTACTCTCTTCTCCTGACGAGGATGAAAGGTTGACCCCAGCACACAGGACATGCAGAGCAGTCCTCCCACGATGATTTGGTTTATCTATGTCCAAACCTAGTCCTACCAGATGTTTCATGATAGCGATCTGTGTGCAGTTTCTGGTAGCGGCAACTTCCATCAAAAGCGAGTTGCCTTGGTGATCTGTGGCCAAAGGATCAAGGCCGAGACTTATCAAATAGTCCAAGCGATCGGTGTTAGTGCAACATCGATGCAACAGAGTTCGGCCAGTAGAGTCCCGCGCATCGAGGCGAGCACCTAGATCAATCAAGGTCTGAAAGGGCTCTTCGTTGGCATGTTTGAAAAGAATTGTATAGCCATCGTGATTTCGAGCTTCAAGGTCTGCACCAGCATCAACGAGCTTGGAAATGAATGGGCTATGTTTATCATTCATGGTGTGCAACGGGGCATTGCCTTCCTTGTTCATCGCATTTGGATTGGCGCCCAGAGATATCAAGGCGTCGATAACACCGCTGTGAGTATCATAGTTCGCGAGAACCTTGTGTAGCGGACCATTGCCCCAGGTGTCAGCGATATTGACATCAGGCTTATACTCCAAGAAGGCAAGTATTCGCCTCCTATTAAAGCCCTCAAGCCGAAATAATAATGGTGTCTTTTTAGTCTTCCCAATGGCCTTGTTGATATCGACTACACCTGTTCCCAAAAGCACAGGAAGGAGTTCTTCGTCTCTACTTCCTTCTGTGTGTAATGGTGTAGCCCCATAATCGTCTTCTGCCGTAGGGTCTGCACCGGCTTCGAGTAACATCTTGACCACATCTGCTTTGTGGTAATCGCAGGCATAGTGCAGGGCCGTTTTGCCGACAGGACTTCGTACATGAACATTGGCCCCTGCCTGAAGCAGAGAATCCACGCCCGCCGGCGAGACTGTGCCTTGAATCTTGCCCGATCCACAAATGGCATGTAAAGCGGTATCCCCTCTGGTAGGATCTTGATCCGTATGATTGTTTGACCTGCGCATGCGCCTAGGCATCGTTTTTTCTGTGTGTGCACACAATATGTTTGGATCGGCTCCCGCTCGCAGTAATGCACGAATGGTGTTTACATCTCCTCCGCCGCAGCAAGCTGCAAAAAGAGCATTCTTCCCTCGGCATGTCTCATTTACATCGACACCGGGGTGTTGAATGATCAACTCAACCACTGCACATTGCCCTGCATTGGCCGCCCAGCAAAGGGCTTGGTGACATGTATGAATGCTTTTCAAAAAAGGTAGAAACTCGGCCACCGTCTCCGCATGGCCATTATAACATGCGTACATGAGAGGTGTATTTCCACGTGATGTGGGTGCGTTCCCACACATCCTTCCGGGGGCCTCTTTAGTCTTGGGGGTGAGCGGGTCAACGCCAGCAGTGAGCAAAAGTTTGGCGACTGCGGCGTGATTATTTTTAGCTGCCATATGCAGGGCGTTGTATCCTTCCTCATGTTCTGCATTGGGGTCAGCTCCTTTGGCAAGCAAAGCCTGTACCACGTTGTGATGGCCGGAAGTGGCAGCCCAGTATAACGCTGTGTTTTCGCGAGCATCTCGTGTTTCTATGATACATCCTCTTTCAAGCAAGTGGGTGGCGTATCCAGACAAGCCAGCCCACGCAGCGACATGAAGCGCGACAATGCCCCGGGTTGCACCTTGCGGCCATGCCATAACTCGCCAACCGGTGAAGATCCGACTTTCCGCAAAGAAAGCATCAAGCATGGTGTAGACAAGTGCCATATCTTCACCCGCTGAGACTGCGCGACGGATGTGAATGTACCAATTATGTGCTGCATATTCTAGGAACGGGAACCGGAGCTTCAGTTCTCTTTGCTTGCCATCTTTGCGGCCGAAAAATCCCCATTTGTCGGTAGTTTCCTTCATTTCTTGATCGGCCAGGCAGCCAGACTGGAGATACTCCAAGCACGCAATAGCCAGGCATTTGTTTGTTAAGCCCGATTGAAGGATCGGATATGTCGTATCATCCGATTCAGTAGAACGAGTGAATCCTTTCAAGAACTCGGTGAATGAGTGGTGAACGACCGAGACCGTCTCATCAGGAAGGATTTCAAGCAGCGGGCCACAAGCAGCCCGCACCAAGTCTTTCGTATCTTTCAGGCTGCGATCTGTAGCTGGGCCTTGGAGGCTTTTTGCCATTTCAGCGATCTCGAGAATACGAAGAGGGCGTGTGGCATGGGTGACAAACTGCAACACAAGAAGTTGCAAATCCTCGGGAACAGCCGAGCGTATTGCATGTTCGTGCAACAGATTATTGTACATGACGTTCAAGTCAGCTGGCAATGCCTTGAGCACCTCATTTACATCGGCACCTGGCTCAAGAAATGCATCCATTGAAAGCTTGGCGTATAAGAACAGCCCATTCGCCCGACCGGGAATAGCTTCCTCTATGACACTCCAGGATTCAGGAGCGATCGATGAGTGGCGAAGTTTGTGTTGTACATAGGCTGCGATGTCGAGGTCGACGAGTTTCTCTTCCAGTCGAATCTGGGGAATGGAGAATGACCTCAAGGAATTCTCTACTATTGATACTGGGCGCGACGTGATGAAAACCTTGACATTAGACGGGCGCCACTGGCCCAAATCCACCAAAGCGTGGAGGAACTCATCGTTCCCCTGGTCCATCTCATCCAAAGCGTCCGTGACACAGTAGACCCTTGGGAATGTGGCCAGTGCCAGCTTCAGGTCTTTCCAGAGATCGGTTGGGGACAAGCTGTCCAAACCACGGTGGTCGTCAATATAATTCTTCAGCTTGACTTGCAGAGCAGGGCTGTAATCCAAAAGTTGACATAACCAATCCCGCAGAGCGGACACCGGCTGATGGTTGGCGTCGATGATCTGCCTGAAAAAGAAAAAGATGACTGGAATGCCATCTTTTTGTAACTGATTGATGATTGAAGCAGCTAGGACAGACTTGCCGGAGCCTGGGACACCCTTGACCCACAACAGCCCATCTTCGTCGCCTTGGTGCCACTGTTGAAATGTTGTTGTGGAAGTGAACCACTTTCCAGTTCCCGCAAGATATGAGAGACGATGTCTAGAGTATTCACTTCTCTCTAGGTCATATGCGGTTGGCTGAAGCCATTTCCTGATCTTAAGGATGTCGGCGGGAAGGAGAGGAAGGATGTTGTCCAGGTTGAAGTCACGAACATCATCTAGGCCGACCAGAATGGCGTCATGCCCGTCGGAGTCTGAAGAGGACATCCCACTCACTGTCCACTTGCGAACAATGTTGGTACAGGTTGAAAGGTCAACAAAGGTTGGGGCCTAATGATAGAAAGCTTTAGCCCCGCTTTAGCTTGAGATTTGAGGCTAGCGTATTGCCAAGCCTCATGAGACAGCTGGGCATAATGCATAGCTATGCTCCAGTAAGTCTGAGATTTGTATTCACGGGTCCATATCTGGGACTTGCTGCGAGTGTGACAAGTGCGACCAGGCGAGGACATGATAGCGGCAATCTGACAATGGGTTCCGATACGTGGTATTTGATCGAGTAGTCACCTAGATCGCACTTGGCAGAAAATAATTTGTGGAGAAGGTAAGATGGGAAAGTAAACACGGAGAGTTGAGATATTGGGATGCTGGCCGAGAGAACGAGGAAGGGTGAGAAGCAAGAGGTTATAGGATTAGTGCCCCAGGCAGAAATACCGTCTCAACATTATTGAACATAACAGCATTTATAAATCGATCGTATATCTATCTATTGTAATATCCCAAATATCACGTGTAAATAAAAAAATTATTTTCAAGAGCCATGCTGTTCATCGTTACTCTGCGGTTCACGGCTATGCATTTCCAATCGTCTTTCGAACTACAACCAAACCAGGGTAAAAAAGGACATGCAAATAGGACGTCTAGAAAGACCGATAAAAGGATTCTCAATGTAATAATTTCTCTGCGATAATGGCTCTTGAGATGAGTGGATAAATATTGAATCATATCTTCCTACTCTGTATTATCGGACCATGCGACCGAAAGAGTGAGACTACCTAGGTAGGTAGGAATAGGTTCTAGAATACCCTAACAGCGGATCCCCAAAGTATTAGAAACTGGTATTCCTCACTTGCAAAATCCATAACTATACACATTCAATCATAATAGAAACCAAGGAACTTAAATCTTATCCGAAGAGTACAAACGGATAGGCACTCCAAGATCATGCGACATCGTCAGATTAGATAGCTTAATAGGCTCCTGTCGAGGATGGGTGTCCGCATTTTCAAGGGTATCGAAGTGCTGCATCAGACGAACAACAGTGTAGCTTGCCTCAGTGAGGGCATATTGTTCTAAGAGAATTTGTTGTTAGCCGGCCATTCTAGGTGTTCTTCAATTCCGTCTCTCTGGAGAAAGACAAGAACATGCAACAACTTACGACCAAGACAGATACGCGGCCCACCATTGAAAGGCAGGTATTCCCATCCATGCTTAGCATTTTCTTCCCAGCGCTCGGGCCGGAAGGAAGTCGCGTCCTTACCCCATAGATCAGTCCGGCGGTGCATAGCGTAGACGCTGTAGGCAACCATTGTGCCTTTCTTGATATAAACTGGGGATTGATAGTCCGCACCACCGCCGACCGGTAGGGAAGTATCTTTTGTTGCGACGCGGAAGTTGATAGGCACAGGAGGCTGGAGACGAAGAACTGGATTGAAGTTAGTTGGACATGTGTCCATTGACAGGGTATACAACAGAGTATACAGTATCCACTGCATGATCGACGCACCTTCATTCAATACATATCGCAGATACGGAATATCCTTCAACTTGGTCTGAGTCATTTCCGACCGCGGGTTCTTCGCATCTCCGAAGATTTCCACGATCTCACGGCGCAGCCGGTTCCACACATTGGGATGTCGGGAAAGATAGAAGAAAGTCGAGCTCAGGAGACTAGCCGTTGTATCACGACCAGCCAATAAGATATTGAGCATATTATCGCGCAGAATTTTGGGGTCATCGGTGTCCGCCGCCAGTGCTTCGAGGAAGATATACCGACCGTCGACGTTCTTCTTTTCGGGGTTACGTTTGGACTCCAAAGCGAGGTTGACATAATGATCGACGACTTCATGCACCTGTCGATTTGCCTCACGGAATTCCTTGGGATTGACAACCCAGTACATTCCCTGGGCACGACTTCGCGCAGCGAGATAATCCTGAGCGGTTCCGAAAGCATCGGCGAAACCCTGTGCGCTACCGACGGCGCATTTTTCCAGTACACCTGTCTTTCCAGAAGGGGGAAGCATGCATCCGACCGATTCCCCGAATAGGAAATGCGTTGCCGAGTCCAGGGTCAACAGGAAAAACAAACGTTGGATGTCGAAACTGCTTCTGTCTTTGGGGATTAAGTCGATTAAGTTGGAGATGTGGTCATCCAACATGGAAATATCAGCGACCTGTCATTCTTGTCAATCGTGTGTCGTGCATAAATCCTCCGATAAAGTTTTACCTGGTCTCTAGTGAACTGCGGGCGCAGTAATCCGCGCGCATGCGACCACCCGGCGCCATCGAGAGTGAAGATGCCATCGCCCAGGAGTGGGTAGAATTGTTGGTGTCTTGTTCCAAGAGTGAAATCCTTAAATTGGGTTGCCAGAATTGCCTTGACATTTTCGGGCTCTCTCGTCGTTATTATATTGCGAGAGAGGAATGTCTGTTTGTAGGTATTTCCATGGACGGCATATTCGTTATAGAGATGATCGATCCAGCGCTTTTCGTGGACAGCCTTAGTCAACCGAATAAACCCCGGAATACCAAAGAAGGCCGAGGAGCCTGAGCGTGGAGGCTGGCAATGTAGGGCTTTGGATTGTGTACGGTGGTGATGTAGCTGTACGAAGTAGCGCACCACCAAGAAGGCTGCAGAAAGCGCACCAACCAGGACAACTGTAGGACTGAACGACATTTTGCTTTACTTGATATCCATAAACTGAAAGAATAAGCAATTAAATATGTGAAATGGAATTGATACAATCCGCAAAATGCTATATGTTCATGGCCTCGGTAGAACTCCACGTGAGAAAAAGCGAGATCGCAAGCTGATACAAAAGGGGAATAGGGCTAAACACTATGAGCAAATCATGGAAATCCAAATGAGTCAGACCGGGGCGATCTTTCGAACGTTTCAAGGTTCCGAAGGTTATTTCAAGGTGTCAAGTACTATGCATTTATGCATGCTGAAATTACCAGGTCTTTACAAACCGGAAAATCAATGGACCGTCATGATAACGGTACCATACAAAAATACATACATTGCTTAATCAGCTATGTCCGCCGAGATTGGAAAAGAGCGGATCTTGTCATTTTAGTTAGTTAGAGAATTTACATATGTCAGATTTACCATACATTGTCGTATCCGTCTATTTCTGTCAGTTATGAGCCCGGCTTCGTTCCAATTAAGATCTGTCTACAACATATAGACCATCTTTTACCTAGCTGTCGCCGATTCACAGTGGTTTTGACAACGGTCAACCCCTGAATCGTCGAAGCACCCCTATCTCCTTCGAAGAAGATCAGATTCATCGACGAAAATCGACAATAATGAATATCATGTCAAGCCTCTCCGCGGCCTCCTCCCGCGTCATTTTGAAGGATACAGAATCATGGGATGCATGGCTCTCATATATTAAAGCAATTGCAGTTGCATATAAAGTATGGGATCAATGCAATCCGTCTCTTAAGGAGGAAGAACGTCCTAAATTGGAACCACCTGAAGAGATCATCTCTGTCAAAGATGCCATAAAAGAATACCCAGAACACTGGTTCAATGTGAGGCTATCCCTAAAAGCAGATTGGGATGCAGAGAACAGAGCCTATCAGTCGAAACTACAGGCATTAGATCTAGTGGCGGTGGCAATTAGGCAGTCAGTTGATACTCCCTACCAGCCCTTTATCATTGATATACCATCACCTTTGGAGCTGATGCTCAATCTCCACAAACGATTTGCACCAGAGAGCGATCCTACATACAAAACTAAGCTCCGTCAACAGTGGCGGAACCTAGATAGAGGCCTAGATCGGAACACCGATATCGAGAAATGGCTTCTAAACTGGGAATCGCTTTACCAATCGTGTAAGAAGGCAAGGATGCCAGAAGCAGAGGATGCCACGAATCAATTCCTTGAAGCAATCTCTATAATGTCGCCTGGATTCTATGAAACATGGGCTCTCAGAGTACAGGATAATCAGGACATCCCTTTCTTCGAAATCATGACTCGGTACAAAGCCCACTGGAAGATTACCCATGGCAGGCCGGCTGCGCAAAGAGGCATCTCAAAGGCTGCTTTCTCGACATGGCAAGGCAATGAAGAAGCAAAGCCTATAGAGGCAAGGAATGATGGCCTAGAAAGAAGGCCATGTCCATGTGGCAGGGTAAAATCGAGAGTTCATATGCCTTGGGCCTGCTGGGAAATCTATGAAGATAGAAGGCCTGCTAATTACCAGCCCTCACCGGCATTGAAACAGAAGTGGGAGAAGGCCATGAAGGCTAATCCTAGATGGAAGGCAATTGTCGACAAGAAGCGAGCTGCATATGCAGAAGGCCAAGGGGGACCCTTGCTAAAGAGCAAGCGAATACAACCCTCGACGATGAAGCCTTTGGCTTCTTGACAACCAACGCAGTCAAAATTGACACCGTTATGTCAACAAAAATCAAGGATTTTGAAGCCACAACTACACCTACAGAAGACAGATGGGTAGTTGATACAGGTGCTCAAATCCACGTATGCAACAATCGGAGCTTGTTTAGCACCTTTGAAAGCGTACAGAGCAACGTCAAAGTGGGAGATACAGAGACGAAGGTGGCCGGTATAGGCACTGTGGTCATCTATGGTGTAAACCCTACCACTGGAAGCGCCGTTAAGATGAACCTATTTCAAACTAGGTACTCGCCAAACTTCCATAGTAATCTGATATCTCATGGATTGATGATGAAGGGGGGCCTATTAATGAATCTCAGAGCAAACTGCATTGAGACAATTGATGGCCATCGTCAGATCTATAAGATCTACCACGATCAGAAGCTATCATGGCTCACCCAGACAAGGGGTTTTATAACCCAAAAGGCATCAGATTTGAAGCCTGAAATGACGTTTGCCACTAAGAAATCCAATCAGGAGCCAAAATCTGAGGCTTCAATTGAGCTCTGGCATCGTCGATTAGGCCACATTGGCAAGGCGCGAATTGTCAAACTGGCAGAGATGACTGAAGGAATCACTATTGCAAGCAACCCAGGCAAAGAAATGCAGGTATGTGAAGCTTGTCAATTGGCAGATGCACCTAGGCAAATCTCTCGCCGGAAGATAGGCCAGGCATATGGTATATTAGGGAGAGTACACTTCGATCTAGTACAAAACCAGCCTGCCTACAACGGTCATATATGGATGACGCACTTCTATCTCGATGGAATAAGGTGTCACTTCGTATTTACCCATATAAAGAAGAGCGAGTGTCAGATGGCAGTTCGTAAATTCTTAGCATTGATCCGAAACTGGTTGAAAATCGAGATCAGGGTATTTCATTATGATAATGAGAGAAGCGCCGGCAATGAGGTTGAATCTATGATTGAAGACGAAGGGTGTACCATTGAGCATGCACCACCTGGCTTGCCAGAGATGAATGGACCAGCAGAGAGATCTGGAGGCATGATAGTAAGGAACGGCAGAGCATTGCTCAATGGTACGAACCTACCCCACAATCTATGGCCAGAGACGATGTATGCATCTGCATATATGATGAATCGTACCCCTACAAAGATGGATGGTAAGTGGATCATACCATGGAAGGAATTGATGCGCTATGCGGCTCCAGATGGCTTAAAAGATCAAATTGTCAACCTGTCGAATATGAGGCTATATGGGTGCTTAACGTACTCAAGGCTTCTGAAGAGAGTACAATCTAACAAGATGGCTCCGAGAGCAGAGATCGGCTATCTTGTAGGCTATGTTTCAAAGAGCCTATACAAGATCTGGTTTCCATACAAAGGGCGAGCAGGCATAGGCAGAGTTGAAGTTGTAAGAGATGCTGTATTCGATGAATCGAGACAGTACTCTAAAACGAAGCCTTTACCGCAAGAAGAAGATGCAATTAGTACTATGACAAATGGACTAAGCGCTAAGAACTGGCCCCAAGTGCTCTCAATGGAAGAAGCGCAGTCAGAATTGAGCATAGAGATGCGTATGCCGATGTCAATTGCTCGCATAACTCTCAATGATGACGTCGAAAACCGAGAACAAGGTACTGCACCAGAGGCGGTAAATGAAGAAATCCAGGAATCTAGAGTTGTGGAGCAAGCTCAAACTCTAGATAGTAGGGAGGAGACACCAAGGGTCCCCCCTTTAAAGGAAACACCTGTTTTACCTTTAACACCGGCTTCAATGGCAGGCCCTGCTTCAGTGGTAGAACATATCTCAATGATAGAGGTAAGGGATCAAGAACAGATCCCTGGGAGCTTCCCTATGTCACCACAGAGAGCCTCACCACAAAGAGCACTATCGTCGATTGCTACGATTGAGAGTACGCCACATGAGAGATCTCCTACCTCGCTATCTTCGCCAGATCCGATCAATGTCATACAGTCGATCGAAGCTGAAGGGGGAGAGGGAGATCAATATGATGAAGATGAAGCAGAGATAGAGCGTCAATTGCAACAAGAGATGCAGTATACGCCTACTCCAGAGCCAGAAGATCGGCCTACTAGAGAGATCTCTGCGTCAATTGATGAATCTAACATCATCTCAGGCCCCAGAATACGGAAGCCAAAGGCAGATCCAGACTACACTGCATATCTATCGCTAGACGAGAAACAGCTAGCCGAGCCACCAAGCCTTCTATATGCCTTTACAACAGGTATTACGAAGAAGCTCAATATGCAAAACAGACTGCATAGAGATCAGATGCCTCCACCACCAGAGAACTGGAAGCAGCTAAAAATCCATCCCTTTGCCACGCAATTGAAGGCAGCTGCGGAGTTTGAAATTGAGACCTTAAAGGCTAAAGAGACCTTCTCTCAGGTTGCATTACCGAACAAAAAGAGCACCCAGATCTTGCCATTGAAGTGGGTATTTACATACAAATTTGATGCAGATGGTATGCTCGAGAAGTTCAAAGCAAGAATCTGCGTGAGAGGAGATCTACAGTGGATGTCAACTGAAGAAAAGAGAGCTGCTACACTAGCTGTCAAAACAGCGAGAGCAGTATTCGCACTAGTTGCCGCCTTTGATCTAGATATGATTCAGAGAGATGTGGTTACCGCATTCCTGAATTCAATGCTAGAAAGCGAGGTTTATACCAAGTGTCCACCAGGCTTCGAAGCACTAAATCAGTGCTGGCTCCTGCATAGAGCCCTCTACGGATTGCGCATGTCACCAAGGCTTTGGCAGCAAGAAGCTACAAAGGTGCTAGTAAAACTAGGCCTTACCCCAGTGGAAGAAGATCCATGCATCTTTACAACCAAAGGCATTATTGTCTTTTTCTACGTGGACGATATCATCATCGTCAATCACCCCAAACAGGCTAAAGAAGCCGCTTTACTAGATCAAAATCTAAAGAAGCAATGGGAGCTTCGAGAACTGGATGCAAGCTGGTTCTTGAATATACGTATTATACGTGATAGAGAGCAGAAGAAGCTCTGGTTATGCCAAGATAGCTACATCGAGAGCATGGCACACAAATACAATCTCGTCACAGAGAGAAAAATAGGGTCCCCACTGAGCATTGAGCCTCTAGTACCCTATGATGGGGTGGCATCACCGCAACAGATTCATGGTTTCCAGGCCAAGGTTGGATCTGCGCAGTATGCCACCACCATTACCCGGGTAGATGCTGCAAAAGCAACCTCCAAAGTGGCTGAATTCCTTACAAATCCAGGACCAAAGCATATAGATGCAGTCGATCGCATCATACAGTATCTCTATGAGACACGCTTTTGGGCCATTGAATACGGCATCAGAACACCAAACAGCATCAGAACACCAAACAAACAACCTAGAAATCGAGATACGACCCTGACGATGGCGGCGAAATCGGTTGAATTTGCAAGCGATGCGTCGTTCGGAGACCATAAAGATCGAAAGAGCTCCGAAGGGTATATCTGCAAGTTATATGGTGGCCCAATCGATTGGAAGGCCACTAAGCAGAAGACTGTCACCACATCGACTACCGAGGCCGAACTACTAGCTTTAGCAGAGGCAGGAAAAACCGTACAGTGGTGGCGACGAGTGCTTAATGCACTAGGCTTCGAACCAGATCACCCACTATCCATCATGTGTGACAACCAGCAAACTGTCGATTTATTGACGAAGGAAGGGGCCGCGATGCATACGAAGCTCCGGCATGTTGACATCAATCGATGCTGGATGAAGCAAGAAGTTAGCGCAGGTCGAGTATATGTGGACTGGGTACCAACTGCTGCGATGCCAGCAGATGGGCTCACCAAACCTCTGACGAAGCAGAAGCAGGGACACTTCAGAGAGTTGGTTGGAATGAGGGACGTAGGTCACATGATTCGTCACATGACCTCTGAGAACAGAGGCTGTTTTGCGGAAACTGCATAAATCGACGATTTGAGCCGAGATCAGTGAGGAGACAGGTGAGGTAAGTTGGAATCACTTGCGAATCATTTGCGAAGCGGTTGCGAAGCAGCTGCGAAACAGTTGGAAGAAAGGCAGTCCTTGAGAGCTTTGAATAGCTTCAAGAACTGGGGGGTGTGTCAAGTACTATGCATTTATGCATGCTGAAATTACCAGGTCTTTACAAACCGGAAAATCAATGGACCGTCATGATAACGGTACCATACAAAAATACATACATTGCTTAATCAGCTATGTCCGCCGAGATTGGAAAAGAGCGGATCTTGTCATTTTAGTTAGTTAGAGAATTTACATATGTCAGATTTACCATACATTGTCGTATCCGTCTATTTCTGTCACAAGGTTTAACGAGTCTTGGCTTTGAAACAACCGAGCCACTCTGTCAGAGCAGTGTGGAAGTAACCCCGGGAAATGGCTCCAGGGACAAAGCTCGTGCGGAAATCAAAGCAGTGCTCCGCCTTCTGCATGATGTAGCCAAAGATCGTATTTTCCTCCGTCTCCACATTACATTTGGGGATCTCCGTTGTGAGTGACACACCCTGCGGGGCTAACCGAGTGCCCTCCGCAAGGGGAGACAAAGTACGCCACGGATCAAATTGGCCGCCGCTCCAATAAACGTTGGACGGACGAATAGTCCATCCGCCGGTCTCCGCATTGGTCGCGTCGACAAGTGGGTGTTTGGGGAACAGACCCTTCTTGACAGCCTCGGGGAAAGCCTTGTTGCAGTATTCCTGCGCATACTCGAGGGTCTGGTATTTTGACAGCAGCGAGCGGCGTCCGAAGTTGTTGGTCTGGAAGAATCCCCATTCGGTGCAGTACTGCCAGGTCCAGCTGATGCTGTCCGGGTCGGAGGAGGGCTGCGACAAATCGCACGAGAGGGGCTCGCTGGCTTCGAGCTTCTTGCAGTTGGTGTCCAAATTCATATTGACAAGTTGTGTGAAAGGCGGCCATGATGCATAACGCTCCGCGGCATACTTCTTGCCTCGGCTGTGGGCGAATCCTTGCGCGGGTGCGGTTTTGTTACTCTTCGGGTCAGTCTCCATGTGCTGGCAGAATGACTCCAAACCGCCCACACCACCACCCATGCCATAAGACTGGAAGTAGTTGTAAATAATCACGAGGGCGGCGGAGAAATCGCCGTTGCTGTTCTTCTCGGCGCCTTCGCCGAAGAACTTTTGCTTAATGGACGCCGCGGTCGATTCGCTGTGTGACAGTTGCTGGTCGATGTACTCCAGTGCAGCCTGGATGTCCTTGGTGCAGTTCGAGTGTCCATATGCAACAAGGCCGTCGTAAACCTGGTCGAAATAGACGCTCATGTCAATACGGGCTTCTACGGGGGCGGAGGAAGCGAAGGCGGCGTAAATCGTATCGGGATACAAATGACGGGTGAAAGCAGATCGCATGCCGGAGTATGAGCCTCCGACCATGACCCACGGTGTTCCACTTGGGGTCAGGTCCACATCACTGTAGTTTGCACGAGTGAAGTTGGCGGCAAAGAATGGGATGTCTGCCAGAGCCTGTTTGTTGTTCAGGTACTGGAGATGCTCAGGCTTCATGTGCAAGCTGACGTTGTAGGGCTGAGAATCTCCGTAGTATCTAATACACGTTAATTGAGGCTAGTTTTTCACTAGGAAAAAGGAAACAAACCGGTGCTCCCAAACGATACCAATTCCACCGAAATCCTTGACCAACTGGTAAAAGAACGTAGTCGAATTGCCCAGATAGGCTTGAGCCGATGAATCGGCAGCTGCCTCACCAACATCATACACGAAGACTGGTCCGCCCTCCTTGTAGTTCTCTTCGGATACCCAATAGCGGTTCTGGTAATGACCAACCGAAGAGTTGCTGTGGTCAATGGGGAGCTACGACTTGTCAGCATTTATCTCCGTCCTCAACGAACATGGAGAATTTCGACACATACCGAAATATATTCCGCCTTAACGATCTCATCAGCCTGGCCACTGGCAACAGCCTGCACCGAAGTCTTGTGGCCGAGCAGGGTATCCGGATGAATGCCCAGCTCAGCGGAAAGCTTCAAATCGCGCTTGAACGGCGATGTTACAATTGCTGCAGCTGTACCAGACAGCGCAGCCAGGACGGCAGTCCCACGAGCCACAGTAGAAAAATGCATATTGACAGTGCCTTAAGGGGTCCCTCTTTTGGAAAACCCAGCCAAGGACACACGGATACAGAACAGCTTTGGATTATCTCCACTGATGGGACCCTTACGGAATATATATGCATTACAGGGATAGATCGCCATTTGGGAAGTGATAAGACAAATCAGGGTATATTAGGTTATGGGCCCGAGAACAATATGATAAGAACAATATGGTTGCGTTTTGTGGCCAAGGCTGCAGTCATCTGGAACAGATGGATTGTGGATTCGGGGCACCCGATAGGATCAACGCGGAGTGGACACCATCACGCAGGCACACCCGAGACATGACCATCGCGTGCGGCCAGTAACTGTGATTGTATGACCCGGGCACGACAAGTTGCAGAGTCTAATTTCTGGGGAGTTCAAGTTGAATGTAACCTAATGAGCACGACTTGAGGTATATGTCTTGAATTAATTGGAGAATTACCCAATTTCCCCCTCATTTTTATTTGCTATCAACACCTTTCTACGGTCTAACAACTGTGCATTGCATTAGCGATGTAGTACTCCCCGCTAGCTCATATTGACTATCATTTCCCGATTCGGCAGGAATGCGATCGTCGACAGATTCAGCCAACTCCTGAGATCCTGGATGTTTAGCAAATTCCATTAATTGAGTTTCTTTTTTAAGGCTGAGAACAACACACTTCCGCATCTGATTTTACCTAAAAACAGGCACCACGCGAGTCTCTCCCTCCCCGTACCTGGAGGGTGGATCCCGAAACCGGGTGTGAAATTGAAGTTCATCATTGGTCCCTGAGAAAAGCAACGGTCAACCGGACTCCGAACAATAGCCGGAACTTAGTATTGTTGTGTTGTAATTGTTTAATTAGATTTCCCGTCTCTCTGCCGATTCAAGAATCAATTCATCACATTATTCATGGTCTCGGGAGCTTTCTAAACTTTCTAGAATCATGTCTGGGAACGGTAAGAATTGTGGAATGTTGATCCGGAATGTCCACGCCAGGTGGGAAAAAAAAAGCAAGTTTGACACTCACCGTAGAAACATATTTCATTGTGGCTTGAATTGACATGGAAGGTTTATTCCACGCGAATTTCTTCGCTTTTCTTCTTCACGGGATTCCGGGACCGGTGCTCCTCTACTATCTCGCACTATCTCCCCCTCTTTTCCCCTTTTCCCCCTTCAAGTCATAACGTGACACGAGGGAACGGGTGTCCGGTACAATATACACAAGGTACATGAAGAGGGATAGTTGCAGAGGCAGTGTTGCTGTGCTGAATACTGTGATAGATACTGTGGTTTGATCTGGTGATATATGTACGAGGCTACTAGAGCTGCAGGTACCATAAGATATAGACCCGACGGTGTCTAACGACCTAAGCTCCGATTTAGAATATTCTAAAGGTTCGATCTTCAAAAAGCTGTGCGTTATCAATCAAGTCTAACACATGCTTCTATCGAGTCTGTGCAAGGTTGCACAACAGTTCATCCCTTCCCATCTTGTGGACACCCAACACGGCCAACCAGACAAGAACCTTGGAAGGACACACATGCGTCATATAATTTACCCAACTTCAGCTCACCATCAATCTCTGAGTAATTATTTGAGATAAAACTACACTTGGAGCACACTGGAGCACACTGTGGCGAGAGAGTGACGAAATAGACCATGCGTCCTAAAGGAGAAGGTGAAGCGAGGCATCTCGGCACGCCTTCCGCCTATAATCCCCTCCATCGCTTTCTATCAGGCTTCTCGGCTATAGAAAACGAACTCGGCCTGATTTCCGAATATGAGTTGCAGAGTCTAATGAACTGCAACAATTCAAGATGTTATATTCTTTCCATAAAGGGCAACTGACGTCCACGAGCACTTCGGCCCAGTTTCCAATTCTACAACCTGCCAACGTAGCCATGAAGTCTGACAGAGCAATAACCCCTCTTTCCTCACCTCTTCTTGAACAGCCGCTATCTCGTGAAGAGAGAGTCTAAGCAATCATGTCGCAAACATCTCGTCTGCAAGACAAAGTAGCCATCGTCACTGGATCTTCATCTGGCCTGGGACGAGCGATCGCCATTCGCTATGCCAAAGAGGGAGCGAAAGTTGTTTGCGCTGATTTGACACCAACTGCACGATCCCAGGAGGAGGCTGAGATCACGACACATGATCTGATTCTCAGGGATGGTAGACAGGCAACTTTCGTGAAGACGGATGTGGGGGACGCAACGCAAATGGAGAACTTGGTCCAGGTCGCCGTGAAAGAGTATGGACGACTGGATATGTATGAACGCCCGGTACTAAAGGTCTTGAACAATCTCTCTGACGATTTTTTCTAGTCTGGTCAATAATGCCGGGATCAGTATCGAGGCACGGACGCCTGCTGTACTACATCTGACAGACGAGACGACTTGGGATACAACGATGCGTGTCAACACAAAGTCTGTGTTCCTGGGTTGTAAGTATGCCCTTACTCAAATGCTAGCGCAAGAACCCCATTCTTCCGGAGATCGGGGTTGGATCGTCAATATCTCTTCCATTATGGGTATGATTGGTGGGCCGGAGAATCGTGAGTTCAACTCCTAAATCTATGGACCCGGGTGTTGCTGATGCTTAAACTAGCATCGTACTGTGCATCAAAGGGTGCTGTGAGTAACTTGACAAGGCAGATGGCTTTAGATTATGCCCCTGATAACATTCACATCAATGCCATTTGTCCTGGCTGTGAGTCAATTGATTCGAGGATTGGCCAAGCTTTTACTAACAAAAGTCCAGACACTCAGACGGCTATCTTCAAGGAGACAACTACTAACTTGACTCCTTGGGAAGACCTGAAAAGGCGCCATCCGTTGAAAGGGCCTGGGATGCCGGAGGACATTGCTCGTATAGCTGTTGTGTTGGCAAGTGATGACGCCAGCTGGGTAACTGGAGTTTGTCTTCCAGTCGATGGCGGGTATACTGCTCGTTAAATATTTCACTGTTGGTCTGTTGGCGCTTCCCGATTTTCCAGCTTTTATCCTAGCGCAATGGACAAGTCTTGAAAATTCCTATATTATATGGTAGATAAAATTTTCAAATCTTGGAATCAGCCTCCCTAATATATTGGAAGGTCGTCTGCACATTTTAGATCTTTCTTGTATTAATTGATACTCCTAGGGTGATATCATATGCAAAATGACATAGCAAAATCATAAGAGGTACAACGAGCTGCAACACATATAAAAGGATTCACGCAACATATTCCGGGGGTGCAGCCGCCGTCGCCTTCGGAGGGCGCGAGGCTTTCTTGCCTTTAGGATCCGAAGCGGCAGCTTGGTCAGCCCAATTCCGAATAAGCATAGTCACCTCCGGGTTTCTGCTACGATCGGACGGCGTGTTGCCAATAGAGTCCTTAATCTTAATAGAAGCACCGTTCTGGAGCAGAAGACGAGCCATCTCAAAATTGCGTGTATCAGCAGCGGCGAGATGAAGGGCCCTCTTCCCATCACGTCCTCTCAGATTAATAGGAACGCAATTATCAAGGAAAACCTGAACGACATCGCACTTTCCTACCTGAACAGCCTCATGAAAGAGGAGCTCATTATACCCATCCCTGGCCTTGGGAAAGATCCTCTTACTGCGAAGAAAACCATCAACGACACCAGCATGTCCCTCTTGAACAGCATAGGCAATCGGTGTATGATTGCAAAAGTTCTTCATTTTAGCTGGCACCGTGATACAAGCATGCGAAGCCACAAACCGGGCTTGCGGGCGTCGTCGTATTTCATGAGAATTTCGCAGAGTTCAGCGTGGCTGTCTTTAGCTGCGAAATGCAGAGCGGTGTCACCGCCGTGACAGCAAGCTGTCGTCGTGATGTTGAAGCTTAGGAGAAGCTGAACCAGCTCCACGTTTCTACTTTCAACAGCAAAATGGAGCGGTGTCATCCCCTGTTTGTTATCAACACTTCCTGTCACTCGGTCACATTCAAGGAGCAGTCGGGTTGTCTCAATGTGGCCGCCACGGGCAGCACTGAGACAAATCTCGGGTCCATGGTGATATGCCCTTCTCGAGGAGGAGTTGGGCGATGTCTCAATGGACTTTCTTCGCCGCAGCGTGAAGGCGCGATGAGCCTGGTGAGTCTACTGCGTTGATGTCTGCTCCATTGTCGAGAAGTGTTTTGACGGCTTCGAGATCGCCGCTGGCTGCGGCCTCGTAGGGTGGCTCACGAGGAGCTCGTTTGCTTTCTGTTGTTTTAGGCATGACGTCGGGGATATGTGAAATAGAGATTTTATTAGCTACGAGGGGGTAAACTAACTCCCCCGCTGGTTTGGGTCTTTTATACGATGCCTGAAAGAATCCCGGGGTGTAGTCATAAGCCCCATGCAGGTATTGCAAGAGAGCCTGCTCAGGGGTTTACTGCTCATTGGATGTATCGCTTGTCTCATCTTCTCGGAGAGGAAAGGTTTCCTGTATAGTAGAACGCTGGTATGAATTCCCAGGAGCATTATTCAAGGACTAAGCAAAGGAATCACCCGCAATCCATCGGGTCAAAATGTCGAATGCCACATCACCGCGATCCTGGGGAACCTATTACAACTATCAGCGTCTGGTCGGATTAAGATATCTGCATCGATGAACTCACCATATGACCTGCCCCATCAACCGTCACAAATGCAAACCGTGATTTCTCTGCCAGCCCGTCCAACTGCACACGCACCTCTTTCGCGTTGCCGACCGTTTCAAGACGTCCCGCGACGTTTGAGTTCCAAGGGAGCAGCGGCTTGGATGTAAACTCACTCTGTCCCTTCCAGGCAAGCGAGTTAGCCCACCGGAGGTTTCCTGCCGTGTTGCAAGCTAGGTCAAGGTTTCCCTGATAGGCCAGGAAATCCACTCCATGAGAAAGCAGGAAAATGATATGGTCGGATGACGACGTCATTGCCTCCGGCGTTGTTGCAAAGGCATCAGCCACGGCGCTGGACTCAAACCCGTACTCCTTGACTCCTTCCGGTGGTGAGAGGGCTTCTCGAACAACCGGCGAATTCAGGTACTGCTCGATATAAGCTGCTTCTTTGTAGCATATCTCATCAATATAACATGGGGCTGTGACTGTTGATTGCTTTGCGTTAGGTGAGGTGGCATGTAGATAGTGGGTAGGGAATCCTTACTGTCGAAGCGGTTACGGCCTCCCTTCTTGCTCTCATCCTCATACAAACCGACGATTCCTTTGTAGCAGACGGCATATGCAGCCGTGCAGATTGCAACATCGGGATTTCCGGCGCAAGTATCATAGAGTTCCATGCATCGTGGCATGTTGGCAGCGATAATATCGCATCGGGTCTCATTGAACACGGGCGTGGAAACGCCGGGATTGGTTGTGCAAAGCGTCTCCCAGTATCCGAATGTGATGTCCTTGGATGACATGAAGCCATTACCTATCAGGCATGACTTCAGGTTGATCTGGGGCTCCGAGGGATATTGCTGGTTGTGGGTCACAATCTCGGCCCCAAGATAGGGGATGTATTTGCCCTGAGGGTGTCAGTGGTGCATACAAAGTGATAAGGGGCAAGTCTTACGGCATAGGATTCACCAGAAATATGCAAATCTGAGAAGCGTTTGTGGGGGAAGATCTCAGATACAAAGATTTGGAGAAAACGGCGCATGTCAACTGCGGCCTCGTGAGAATCGCGGGCGACGTCGTAGCCCTCGTCAATGTAAGACCAGCCCACATCGGCCGGTTGGTCAACGAAAAGTAATGAGGAGTTTCGAGACCAGCCCCATGGGTTATGAATAGTCCCATTGCCATGCTCGTTTATTAGACATGGCCCATTTTCTTGGAACAAGCCCAGTAAACTAGAGCCTCCGGGCCCACCGTTCATCCACAACGTTAGTGGGTCAGCAGCGGGATCATTCTGACTTTCGAAGTACCAGAAGAACAGGTGATTCGGACCAATATCTAACCATCCGGTATACTGAGCGGAGCCCGCTGCACAGATGGACTCATTTTGTTGTCGGATGCGTATTGAATGGGGTGAATTTGGACTCCGGAAGGTGGTGAAGTTTGACGCCACGGGCTCTGGTCGGAGCACGGTTTGCGAGGCATGGCCCACGCCGACTAGTGTTGCAAGCCAAAATTTCCACATTTTAGTGATGAACGAGACTTCCCTAGAGACCAATACTCAATACTAGCAAAGTTGCTTTATATAATGGCTATCGGTCAGCGTCAGACTGAAGCCTAGAAAAGTCGGAGCTCGGAGCTCGGAGCTAGGAACCAGCATCTACTAATCCTAAGAGGGTTGCAGCGTGTTTATCTCACCAGAGATCATTCGCACATGAGCATAGTAAGCTTGAAAGAATGATCCTTCAAATCTGTCAGGTTCCAGAGCTGAATATTTCTCTGAGTATCAACTTATCACTCAAGATCTGTCCCGTTTTTATTTCCATTTCCACCATTTCTAAGCTCGACAAACATTTTGTTCCACAGCCACCAACTCTTTTCGCATAGATTACCTTTTAACCCAATTTTAGCGAGTCACATGCACCTCCCAGTCTCGATCTAGTCTACAAATTTGTTTCCGGAGCTTACTACCATGGCAGGCCCCACCGAAAAAGTGCTGTTCTGCGTGGCAGCATGTTCAGTCCTCGCTGATGCCATTTCTACCGCAGAAGGCGTCAAGATTGATAATCTGTGGTAGGATGACGGATAAAAGTCTTGACTCAGTTGAAAAGCATTGTAGTCACCTCTGTGGCTATGATGCATTCATTTTAATCAAATCGTTAGTTCTCTTTTAGGTGACCTTTCTGAGTCTCCGTGTCCTCGCAATCTCTCATCACCCTAAGAAACGTCTGAAGGCGATAGTCAAACACATTTTCCCAGTTATCTATACCATTTAGCCAAAACTCGGGCTTTTAAATGAGCAGCCACCAAGGCAGCGTATAAGAGAACTCAATTGGTACCGTATAGGTGATCTCCCAACCTACCACTCTAGGAATTTACATATTCTCGTAGAGTAGTACATTCCCCGGTCGAAAATCGGCACACTAGATTTTGAAAGGACCTTATTTATAAAGTAAATCAAGAAGTCGATTTTCTCTAGTAAGCATACGAAAAGGCTGCTATACTATAAATTTTCGTCGATAGTCATCTACTGACTCTACAGTATCGTTCCTCTGATATACCAAGTACTAAATATTAAGGTCCGCAAGGGCTTCAAGATAATAAGAAGTTGTACTCAATATACTATCGAGAAGTTTAGAGCGTGGGAGGCCTCCTAGTCGTACCAGTTCATTTATATTCATTAGGAACGGCCTGCTGGATACTTCCTAGGTAAAGTCATCAACCTAAGTAAGAGATCCTTTACAGGGAAATAAAATCTTCTTCGAAAGTTAGAGTAATATACCCACTAGTTATCCGTATAAATGCTCAAGTGTAAGATCATTAATATTAAGGTCCAGAATTTCACGTTCCCCTTTCGGATGTCCAGGGGTATTAAGAGCGTCGTACATATTTCTTTCGTACTGGAGATAGTCTATCATATTAAATACGCTCAGTTCAAGGGAGCTTGCCTTCTTACTCGAGTGAAGAATGAATGGAATAGGTATCGATATCTAGTCTATAAGAAATCGCATTGTAGCATCTTCGTTCATGACTTTATCCTTAGGGGAAAATACCGCACCGGGCTGAGATAGGCGTATAATAACAGCATAGTTTCGGTACCTCATCCGGAAGGAGATATTATAAGAACCCTTTTCGAGTATACCGAACTTCGTACCGTCTTTTTCATGGTACTCGAGGATGAACATCGTGATCAGTTTCTTAATGTCAAGTTTCAGGAATTGAAGCAGCCAATTATAAGATATTTTCTCCGCATATTCCGGGGCCATATCATCAGCACACATTATAGTTTGCATGATTTTCTCGAAATCTGGATAGCATAGTTTGAAAGTGATACGATACAGTGAAGCAGAATATTGATTGATCGCCTCGGGCGCGATTCAGACCTTTTTAGGTGCAGCTTGGCATCTGACAATTCCTTTTTGCCCAGTGATATATTACGGAAACTGGTTGGGATGCCTGTCTATTTTCATAATACAATTAAAGGACACACAATTCCCCATTCTAACATCTTTTAGGATAATGATGACCTTAGGTAACTTTCTGGGATGATTAACTAGGCATGAAGTTACCTTCAAGCTTAGCCACAAATGGCATTAGGTGTGATAACTGGCTTGTGGCTTTATACGCTGAAAGCGTAATTACTGTAGGATATTGTTGAGCTCTTCCTCCTGGGCTGGCAATAATAGTAAACCTCTATCTCCGTTCATCGTCCAAATGGGGTTAAAGCAATGGGTCCGCCTTAAATCCAACCAATAAAATTCTTCAAAACGCCTTCTGTAGTACTATGTGCACTAACCGTATATGGTTAGCGCGCTGTCAGCATCAGCCGCATCGAGGGCACCAACGAAGGTTGCTCTTTCGCGGATTTAAGCATTCGGAGCGGACTAAACGAATTAGAGGTATATAATCGAGGTTTCCCCTCCTATTCTATTCTTCAAATCCATTCCAAAAATTCAACAATATTACCAAAATGCATCTTATTCTCACAGGGGCAACCGGGCTAGTCGGGTCTTCAGTGCTCGACGCCATGCTCAAAAACGCAGCAGTGTCCAAGATCTCAATTTTGAGCCGAAGCCCCGTGCGAATGGCCGAAGATGCAAAAGATCCACGTGTTCATGTCATCACCCACACGGACTTTGAATCATACAAGCCAGAGCTGCTCGATCAATTGAAAGATGCGGATGGATGTGTTTGGGCCTTGGGGACAAGCCAGACCAATGTCACCAAAGAGTACGAGAGATCCCTTTGTTTATATGAATATTGAAACTAACAGGAAATAGGCAATACGTCAAAATCACCAAGGATTATACCCTAGCAGCTGCAAATGCATTTTCCACAATCAAGCCATCAGGCCATCCCTTCCGATTCATCCATGTATCTGGTGAAGGCGCCACCCAAACCCCCGGCCGGTTCTCTCCAATCTTTGCGAGAGTAAAGGGCGAGACTGAAACGCTTCTCGGGACGTTATCAGAGCTAAAGCCAACCTTTCGGGTTGATAGCGTGAGGCCTGCATTCGTTGATCCGGCGACACACGACGCCATCAAGCCGTATATTCCGTCTGCTGGGATGACTGGAATTGTCTCGAATATTGGTATGGCTGTGCTTGGCCCCAGCGTACGGTATCTCATGAAGTCGATGCATTCTCCAACGGAGCACCTTGGGTCGTTCTTGACGGAAATGGCGATGGGACGCCATGAGGCAAAATTGGAGGGTCCAGGGACATTCAGATTAGGCGGAGGTTATGTTGTTGGCAACGTTGGTATGCGCAGAATTTTGGGGCTGTGAGCACTATTATAATAGGAATGGCTCGATATGTATATAAATTTTTAATAAGGTACTCTGTTTCTTTGCCCTTACTCGTCCCTAATGACCATAAAATCGATATAACTCTATAGAAAATTGATACGTCATTTTTTCATTGACTAGTCTAGTCTGTAGGCCTTTGGCCGTATATTACCAATACTTTCCAAACATCCAGGTATGGACTCCTACATCGGGCGACAATAGATGGGATAAACATTATATCTACGGTATATTTGTTCAAAAGTTCCAATCTGTATACAGGAACTCAAGGATTCTGAACCCTTCGCCACATCTCACGTGGGCATACCCCAAGATATCAATCACGACGCAGGAATTGACTAGGCCTTCTTCTTTGAGACATGTCTCACATTCCTCTTTGTTGACGGTGAGATAAATGGGCCGTTCAAACGGCCCATGAACCGGGAAAATTCGGTTACTCTAGATCATGTATGCACTGCCTGTAGAATTTCGTCCCCAGAGTTCGATTGTTCCAGCAACGCCTTGTTTACGCTTGAAAATTTTCACAAGAAGAATCTTACGCACACTCGCCCCCACTCCTTCCAACCAAATTTCGCATCTTCAATGAGACTTAAATATGTCTGACTGAAGCCGACCTCAATAACGATCCTTGGTTCATGTAAGCTGGGACTTCCGAGGTGAGAGATGAAGGTATAGGGTTCTTTTTGATCACCGGTGTATGGAGGGCTGCTGGCGGTAGCTCGCGGGCTTGCTGTTATCATAACTTTGAGATGTTCAGCAGGAGTAAGTTGACCGTTTCAGTGTTAGAACTTTCCTCGGCAGACACATTGGATGTAAGCGGCTTCCATCTTGGCAGTATTCTGCCCAATTTTCTCGTTAAAAGCAACAGCGGTCCACATGAGACACTGAGAGGTTTAAATCAAATATTATATATAGAAAAATATTTTTTATAGAGTATGCCTTTTTTTACCGCCTTTACATACACCTAAAAATAACATCTAAAAAGACATCTAAAATGGAGCAAAGAGTGAGAAGAAGGGTTGGTTCTCTACTATCAAACAGGAAACTACTTAAGTAAGTAACGGGATGAAGCTTGACAAACAACCCATCTGTCAAATGACTACCTTAACAGATCTATTCATCAAATCTGGCATCTCTCGAGGACAGTTCCCTAATGCTCCTATTCTGGCTCTCGCAGGAGACGAACGAGCCCAGAAATTTCCTCGCGCCCTTGTCCGCGCTGTACGCCTTCTTTGACAACGTCGAGAAAACCTTGCAACAATCTACTGGATACACCGAGCTCCTTGGCGGTTTCGAAAATGTGCTTTGTGGAGTCAAGCTGGACCGTGATAGGAGACCCGTTCTTCTCGGCGACGTACTCCTGATTCTGAACTTCCTCAGCAGTCCGCACAAGCCACTCCTCCATTTGCCCCAGGAGTGGAACAACAAAGCCACGTGCAAACTCCGTTTCGCTGTGCCCGGCCGCACCTATCATAGCCAGGGCCTGCATGAAGCCAGAAAAGATGCCGCTGAGGATCGACAAAAGCGAACAATCGTACAGTGGCGCGGCCCCCACATCATCCATCAGCCAGAGTGTGATCCCGAGGGGCTGAAGAGCCAGCTCCCATTTCTTGAAAGTCTCAGATGACCCGGCGAAAATGGTCATTGCTCCTCCAGACCTGACTAGGCCCGGGGAGGCCATCACTGAGCCATGGAGATACCCAGCTGCCATGTATTGAGAAATGGATTTCTCGGCAGTCTTTCGAACTTGCTGCGGTGAGCCATTGACAATGTTGACGATTGTATGTCCGGAGATGTCATCAGCCGCAGCTAGAATATCCATGACAATGTCATCTATGTTGACACACAGAATGCTGAGAGGACTAGAGCGAATACATTCAGTCGATGAAGAGGACTGGATAGCTCCCTGTTCGACAAGATCGGCGGCTTTGCTGGGAGTTCTGTTCCAAACGAAGGTTTTGAATCCTTGGGAAAGAAAATTTGAAGCAATCGCGTGGCCCATTTGGCCAAGGCCAAGAATCGAGATAGATTTGGGCTCTGAGGTAGACATATTGAATTGAACAGTTGATATTACTTAAATAGTCCTCGTAACCAGCGGGTTGACTAGATATAAATACATATTCATGTAAAGCTTGTTTATTGTGCTTTCCAATCTATAACACTACCTTGGTAAGCGAGACATGCCAAACTCGCTTTGACTCGGCACCCGCGGGACCCGTAGATGGGCTTGGCTTCATCTAGTAGCCGTTGCGATGGACAAAGTTGGACATTCGAACCGAGCAACTCAAACTTTGTTATCAATACCAAAGTTCAGCTTTGGAAGCTACTAGCAAGGAATCGTTAAAGAGATACCAGGTTATATTGTAAATACAGTCGTCTACTAATGTGCATTTGCTGTTATCGAGTTGGCATCCTATATGGGCTTTAGGGACAGATATCTACGGAGTCCGTAGGAACCTTATTTATATGCAGCTTAATAAACTGACGGGAAAATGAAATGTGTCTTGTGTTTTATACAGCAATTAAGCAGGTATAAAAGGAAGCTTGTCAAATTTGGCCTATTCCGGCTGCCCGTTATCTGAACGATAAACTTCCATGTATCTCTGGCATTCCCGACATGGGTTACGTCACCTCAAGCTTCAAGATATATTTCCGCCTTAAGGCTTGAGACTCGTTCGTCCATTTGTTAAGTCCCTTGAAACAATATTTCATGCCTTGAAATATTCAGACCATGCTCTCACACGCCAAATTCTGGAGAAGCGGACATGATGCCGAGGAATTACCTTCGCCAACCACCGTCGTCCCATTCGCTGGGCGCATTGGCGCAAATCAGGAGTTCGCAATGGATAAAAACAACTGTACGCAGATAGAATTGTTGCAGAAGTTTCCCGACGCTGCTCCCTGGATCCCATTAAAGGATGCCCTATCTTTGCGACGTATTCTACAGGTAGAGCTATGGAAGGCCGCTGGTGTCGAAGCTATAGGTATGTGAGCACCAACAAATAGGCATGTGAAATTATTATTCACAGCACTAGGAACATGCTTGCTGGTATACTTGACCTGCTTCATCGCTGTGGGCCTAAGTCAAACGGTGAAGTAAATTCTTTTTTCAGCTTCCTTTTTGGCTGAGATTCTAATGGTAATACTGCGAAGCGCCTTTGCGACCGGTGCACTTGTACCCAGCCTACTTGGTGGACTTACGGCGATCCTCGTTCTTCCTCTGTTCATCTTCGCCACAGGCCCGGTTTCTGGGGCGCATCTTAACCCTACCATCACCATCGCCACATTCTTCGGGCGACTGGCGACGTTGCCCCGATGCATTCTGTACATCGGATTTCAGACTTTTGGAGGGGCCATGGCGGGTTTGCTGTTGAGAGCGAGCTTCGACACGAGATCTGTATATCACCCTCCCCCTTTAAGCCGCGAAGAACTTATACTGATGAATATATCCAGTTCATCGTGCCAGGTTGCTATATTGATACTACAAAAGTCTCAGTTGGCAGCGCATTCGCCATAGAATTCACGACGGACTTCGCTTTGATCTTTCTCTCATTCGGTGTCGGTCTTGATCCTCGACAGCGCTCTGTCTTCGGGCCAGCCTTGGGCCCTATTTTTGTTGGTATTGTTTTAGGAATGTGTACCTTTGTGACTGGTTTTAGCCGGATTGGGTACACTGGGTTCTGTGAGTTTGTATATCGCCCTGGCAAAACTTGGAATTCTAACAAGTTCAAAGCGGGAAACCCTGCACGGTGCTTCGGAGCAATGGTTGGATCGCATTTTGCTTCTTATCATTGGATACATTGGGTAGGACCGTTGAGTGCATCTATCATTCACGGGATGCTATATCATTTTATTCCACCTTACTCTCGGAAGGGAACTCCAGATGTGAGTGCGGAAACATCTTGAATCATGAGATTTGACCAGGACCATGTGGACCTATTTGGTGTGTACTTAAAGAAGACTAAATTCATAACCTGGACATTTATATTCACCTCTCGTTAATAGACTTGATGTCTCCTCGGCTTTCCGTATCCGGGGGGGCCTGTGGTCTTCCTAGCTCCCAAGCATTCGAATTGAAATGCTAAAGATATCTAGCCAAAAGACGTAATTCTTTACTCTACAGACTTTGACAAATGCTCCTCCTGCGCGAGCCATATCTACGCATGTACCTCAACCACCAAAACAGAATCATGGTGGATGGTGAGGCGTTCGATGCGCAGGTGCGCAGGCGAGCAAAGAATGTGGAAGCACTGCTTGGGCAATCGGTCGAGGAGAGACTGGAAGACAACACAGCATGTGACCACTGCCAAAGGGAGGTCGGAAAATTCGTTTCCTGTGTTATGATGCACGGAGAAAACCATTGCTGCAACTGCCACTGAGCAGAAAATCCGCTGCAGTTTCAGCAAGCAGTGTGAAAAACGGAAGGAAGACGAGGAAAATCTTGAGCTGGACGACATTGAAATCCTTAAACGTGCTAGTACCATTTTGCAACATAGTATCGGAAGGTCAAAGGATCCGAGGAAAGTCAAGAAAACAAAGGCCGCCATGAAGTACCTTAAGCAGCAAAATTCAAGGCAAATGATCGACACGTTTAACACGTTTAACACCGCGTCTATCAGCTAAGCCTATTGAGCCCCATTTTCGGCAAGAAGGTGTCAAAACGCGTAAGAGCCTTTCAAGGATACATGCTGGATTTCTGATCATCGACATGATATTGTTCTTTGTTCACACAACGTAGGACAGATTTGGGTCTTTTCATCCAATCAACCCCATACTCTCGCGGACATCGGGGTTCACAGAATGCCGATCTCGAACTATAAAGGTTACCCAATAGATAATTCTCCTCATCTGAATAAGAAAACTCCGAAAGAAAATACCTAATGCTTGTTTATGACATGCGATCAATTTTGCCTCCCTTGGGAATATAAATAAAGAGATGACCTGACGCTTTCTTTGAAGGTCACACCACATTCTACTTTTCTCCCACACACACACACACACACACACAATGAAGTACTTCCAACTTGGTAGCATTCTCGCTCTATGCAGCATGGTTTTTGCGATCGCAATTCCAGACGCGTCTACCACTGGTACAAGTGCATGCATAAAACAAGGGGGAGGTCCCAGGAAGCCAATTGTGCCGGGCACCGAGTGTGGGGACTTCCCCTAGGGGCTGGACTCAATATCAGAACAGATATCCCCAGGAAAGATATATAAGTGTATTTTTTATCTCAGTACTTCTATTCTAAAACATTAACTTACTCTCGTCTATTTAGCCATGCTTCCGAATATATTTGACCAAGCTGGCTAGTCCACCCATCCATCTCGGTAATTGCTTTCCCATTTGGGATGCATATATATCTCTAGTTGGACATGCTGGATTGTGACTTTTTGGTTATTTGTGGTTTTCAATATTGTGGCTTTTTCTGTAACAGTCTATCTTGTATGACAGAATATCTCGGGATCTCACGCTCCTTTCTTTATTGACTATGCGTGCGATGATTGGCATCCTACAAATATCGGTTGTTCCTCGAGCAGACGATAATTCTATGCAGTACCATATCCTCTAATTATTTCAAATTATCAAAGTACTATTAGGGTTTATGTATCTTCTTCCCCTGAGTTTCGGTTTGTATAAGCCAAGAGAAATGTCCAAGGAACTCTGTATAGACCGGATAAATGACGTGCTTGCTTTAGTCTAGCTCCTAAGGTAACGGCATCTGTTCATTTCGAAAGCTATTGACTGCATATCCACTGAGTTCCTTCTTTTCCCCCATTTTAGGCGTCTTGGTTGAAACACGCTAAAGATAATATCCAACATCCCGACGCCAGTCTCGGCATTTTAGGAAAAGATAGTCCGACGAGACGGGAATAACTCTTTTCAGATTTAGAGTGACCGGGAAATTTACCTAGTGTGTTCAAAATATCCATCCAAACATCAAAATGTTTCAGAGATCGGATTCTTCGATTACTACGGGCGCTCCGTGGCATTGAAACAATCACTACCCCACACGGAGTCCCACACGGAGTTGGGGGAGCTCTTGGCAGGGCTATACGAGCTATGGCCTCCGTACGGAGTACATCCCGGTGAATTTGCGCTCACAGAAGCCGGCCTCGTGCTTATTTTCAACCAATGGGACCTTTGCGTCGAGTCTGCAGACTCCCCGCTCCTGGAACGGAAATCATCCAGCCGCCAGGGGGCCAGAAACGCCACGCATTGGTGGAACTATAAACAAATTCACGGAACACTATGCAGGAACGGAGGTTTAGCTAGCTGCCAAATCTCCACCTTCCACCATGCAGCGTTTCAACATGAAGGGACAAAAGTCCCCTCCTATATATTATGCTATATGTCCACTCTTCATCGTCTATTGTGTGACACGAGCAGGTTTCTCCACAGCACACGTTGGACATGATGTTTTTCAAGTCCCTAGCCATTGCTTCGCTAGCCCTTTTGGCTGAGCAGGCATCTGCAGCCTTCGGAATTACTACTAGCGATGCTGCCTATGTAATTGATGCTGGCTCTTCGAACCCCCTGAAGTTTACTGTCAACCGGAAAAGCTGCGACATTACTTCCATCAATTACTATGGATCTGAGCTCCAATACCAGTCGACTGGTTCCCATATCGGATCGGGTCTTGGTAGCGCAACTGTGTCTGCGACGGAGAGCGGTGGGTTCAGAAACAAGATATCTGTTGAAAAATGTCCTGATCAATATAGGCGACTACATCAAGGTGACCTGCGAAACCTCCACCTTGACACACTACTATGTTGTCCACAAGGGGGATTCAACAATTCACATGGCAACATACACATCTGCCGGTTAGTGTTCTTTGTTGCTCTGGTGTGGTGTCTATACTCATGACTTTCTTCAGAGCCTAGCATTGGAGAACTTCGATATATCGCACGCCTGAATGCAGACCTGCTTCCCAACGAAGAGCCATTCGGCGATGTGTCCAATATCGGAGGTGGTTCTGTTATTGAGGGAGAGGATGTGGTATGTTCTCTTTAAGGAATTTTTTAATTGGTATAAACAGCTGACACATATCAGTTTTTGGTTAACGGAGAAACCCGAAGCAAGTTCTACTCTAGCCAACGGTTCATCGATGATAATATCCACTGTAAGAATACATCTACTGTGTTTAATGCGATTTCTTCTAACGCAAACAGGTGTCTCTGGAAGCGCGCATCGCGTCTGCATGATCTTGAATCAATACGAAACATCCTCTGGCGGACCTTTCCATCGGTAAGCTCCTCGGCCGACATAACTTGATCCAGGCTAATATGCACCAGTGATATCAACACCAACAATGTCGGCTCTTACACTGGCCTGTACTGGTACATGGTATGTAACCACTATCACTCAACCAATAGCAGCATCTGACTCTATGCAGAACTCCGGACACGTTCAGACCGAGACCTACCGCCAGGGCTTGCACGGCCCGTACTCGATGACCTTCAGCCGGAGCGGTACCCCCAGTTCCACTCTCGACACATCGTTCTTTGCCGACCTCGATATCAAGGGATACGTTGCCACATCTGGGAGAGGCTATGTTAAGGGTACTGCATCCGGGGCTGACTCGACTTTCAAATGGGTGATCCACTGGTACGTTCAAAGCAGACCGTACCGGAATGAGCACACATCTAAATTCAAGATAGGAAAAACGATGCCGCACAGTACTGGACCTACGCTTCGTCTTCTGGGGCTTTCACCTCCCCCGCCATGAAGCCTGGCACCTACACCATGGTATACTATCAGGGCGAATACGCCGTTGCCACCTCGTCGGTGACTGTTACTGCCGGATCAACCACTTCGAAGAGTATCTCCGGGTCTGTAAATACTGGAACAACAGTGTTCAAGATCGGAGACTGGGATGGAACGTAAGTGCAATGATTTCACTCTACATGGCCGTTCCGATATTGACTACCTATAGACCAAATGGCTTCCGAAATGCAGCCAACCAGCTCCGCATGCATCCCTCCGACACGCGCATGTCTTCCTGGTCCCCTGGTACATACACAGTCGGCAGCTCTGAACTCTCTGCTTTCCCCATGGCTCTTTTCAAATCGGTGAATTCACCTTTGACAATTAAATTCACGGCATCTTCTTCACAGACCGGAGCTGCGACCCTGAGGATTGGCACAACTCTTTCCTTTGCGTCTGGTCGGCCCCAGGTTGTGGTATGTTCAAGCTATATTCCCTATCTTTAGACTCTTGGCTTGTATCTAACACTTTAAATAGGTTAACAGCTATTCGGGTGCCATCCCGTCTGCCCCGACTAACCTCAACTCCCGTGGCGTGACTCGCGGCGCATACAGAGGTCTCGGTGAGGTTTACGATATTTCGATTCCGGCTGGCACTATCGTCGCTGGAACTAATACTGTAAGCACATTTGAGCCTAGTCAGATGATATCATGCTAATTTGCCTCAGATTACCATCAGCGTTGCTTCTGGTAGCTCTGGAGATACTTACCTGAGCCCGAACTTTGTGAGTAACTTTCTGATCATCTCGTCTTTTTAATGGAAGCTTACCCGTTTCAATAGATCTTCGATTGTGTGGAGCTCTTCCAATAGATATCTAGGACAGGAAATGGAGTTTGGAATGCAGCAGAGCAGAAGATACTTTTTTTTTTTTTCTTTTTTTCGAAGTAGCAAGAATACGAATGGCCGTGCGTTGCTTAATGCCACTCAACTACCTATGGTATAGATACCCTTAAAGGTGGTAAGTATTAAGTTCAAATATCAAACATGTCATAAATATGTATAGACTAGATTCTAAAACCACATATAATACGTAAAAAGAAAATCTAAACCATAAAAATATATACATAGAAAACCATCGCCACTCAAACCCTTGAATGAACCAACCTCCCGCCAACCCAAACAGCCTTCACATTCCGGTCATCACCACTCCAAACCCACTTCTGAATCTTCTCCTCCCAAGTTTCTGTCCCAAACAAATCAACATTCCCCACAGGACCAGCCTGCACAAGATCCGCACTCCCATCACCAGGGACCCCATCTAATGGACTCTTCTCCACGAACTTAACCCCGCCAAGCCGAATCAACTGCACATCCCACAACATCCCCATATCAAACCCGCCAAGGTCGCTCCCCATATCAACAACCGCAGCTCCACCACGTGTAGCAAGGTAAAGACTCTCCTGCACAGACAACTTCTCCCTCCCATCAGCCTGAGGATGATCCCTTTGCCACGCAGCCGATTGACCCAACAACCGCGAAACAAGACAAGCCTGTCGCGCCGCCTCAAGAATACTAGGACTATACCCCCCACTAACATCCGTGCCTAGACCAACCGTAATCCCCTCATCAAGCAGCGTCCTAACAGGACAAATCCCCGATCCCAGCGCCGAGTTCGACGCCGGACAGTGCGAGATCTTTGCTTCGCGCGTGCGGATCAGAGCTCTCTCATCGGGAGATAAATGCACCGCATGCGCGAGGATCGTGCGTGGCGTGAGGAGATTGTACTTATCATAGACATCTGCGTAGCTGTCCGCCTCAGGGAAGAGTTCCTTGACGAGCGCGAGCTCGTTGATATTCTCCGAGATATGCGTCTGGATATACAGCGGGGGTGAATAGCTCGCAGCCAACTCGCCGAGACTCTGTAATGCGGGTCTCGTGCATGAGGGCGCGAAACGCGGTGTGATGATCGGTTTCACGAGCTTTCCTTCTGGGTCTAGGGTGTGGATGAACTCGATTGTCTGGCGGGTTGCGATGACGGAGTCGTCTGCGCTGAAGTCGCGGTAGTAGTCTACGCAGAAGTCTGGGTTATCCATGCATGCGCGGCCGATGAAGGCGCGTTGGCCGCGGGTGTGGCAGAGTGTTGATAGGGCGTTTGTGGCTGGGACATGGTTTGTTGCGTAGTAGGAGGCGCAGGTTGTGCCGTGGGATAAAGTGCGGGAGATTACTTGGTCGTAGATTTGTTGAGCTAGGAGGGGTGTTTCTTTGGGGTTCGTTTGGGTTTGATGGCCTGTTTTTGGGTCTGGTGGGGACCCGAAGCGTGACTCTACGGGGAATGTGTAGGTCTCTAGCCAGTCTAGAAGAGTTGATGAGCCGAAGAGGCCTGCGTTGGGGTATTGCGGGGCATGGATGTGGGTGTCTTGAGTTGATATGTGGTTAGTATCGAGACTTGAACTTTGATAAGTTGGATTTAATACACACCAATAAATCCGGGGAAGAAAAATTCATTCTGTTCTTCATTCGCAGTAACAATCTTCACTTTGGTCTTCGAAACATGACCATTGGCTTGGGCCTGAGCCTCAATGGCGTCGATATCAACCCACCCATTCCGACTCATCAACTCGGCAAATCCACTTTCGTCACTGGCTTTCCAATCCCAGCCATGAATGCGGCCATCAACAGCAGAGACCCATAATGCGCCTTGGTTGCGAGACAATTCAGGCTTAGAGCCGGAGTCTGGCAGAACCGATTGAATGAATGTGCCGCGGTAGATAGTAAAAGCATAGTCCGTTTGCGAGCCAATATCGCTAGCAATCGAGCCCATATTGCCGGTAATATATTTCAAAGTTCTAATTATTGGCTGGGTATAATCAAGTTGAAGATGAATGTGTGCAGTGCTGTATACCGCCCTCTAGAACCAACTCAATCAGAAGTATCAGTGTATATTATAGACGAAGAACCCAGATCAGCCTCCAGAGTTGAAGTAAAAAGACCGAAAAACCAAGTCAAAACCAGCAAGGCGAGAAAAGAAAGTCAGAACACATTTATATATCTGTCTTCTCGGTTCTTCTTGTGGCTAGCTGTCGCCAAGCGAGGGGCATTAGATAGGCAATATTGCTCGGAAAGAGTGGGCCCCGAGTTGTGGAGAACGTCCAAGGTTGTTCCTGCTTGATTCGATTGTTCCTAAGTTTCCTTCGGAGCATTTGAGACCTTGAATCGACGGGGTGGAGTGGATTGTAGTGGGTTGGCTGGATGATTAGGGCCGCGGAGGTTATTGGGGAGGGCGGGGTCGGCCGTCTCCGATGGCTATACACGGGGGATACGGTATTTGGAGCGGGTGAGTTTATTTTAATAAGGTAATTTATTGAAAATTGGTTATGAATGGTAATACAGCACCGATAAGGCCGGTAGATAAAGATTGTAATTGTGATCCATATTAAATCTCTGGCTTATACAAGTTCTAAAAGTAGGGTTAATTAACATCATAATTTAGATTAAATCTCGGCGTTCTAGATCTAGTGCTAGGATACTAGTTACAGCAATAGTCCTTATTATAACTTTCGGCTTCTTCTTTATTGATTCTTTTTGTATTGTTCTTGGCATCCATAGGTGCTGGATGATTATGTTGAATCAATCCAACCGTCTTAAGGACGTAGTCTGTAGGTAGACTTTTTCTACCGTCATGAAAATAAGAAATGTTGAATGTATACACAGAGAAAAGGTAAGCCCCAAAACAATGAGCCCCCATATAAAAAAAAGCAATCAGCGCGGCATGGGTATCATAGATCTCTATAGATCTCTCTATTCGCTGTCCTCGACAGGCCCGCAAGTGCAGAACAAATTCTGGTCACCAAAGGCATCATCGACACGAGTCACAGTAGGCCAGAACTTCTTCTCCAAAAGCAAAGGCAACGGGTAAGCAGCCTGCTCACGAGTGTAAGGGCGATCCCACTCAGAGACGAGCAGGTCACGCTGAGTGTGTGGGGACATCTTCAGCACGTTACCCTCACGGGGCTGGGCACCAGACTCGACCTCGCTGATCTCCTTGCGGATGGAGATCAAGGCATCGCAGAAGCGGTCAAGCTCGGCCTTGTTCTCAGACTCGGTGGGCTCGATCATGAGGGTGTTGGAGACGGGCCAGGACATGGTTGGGGCGTGGAAGCCGTAGTCCTGGAGACGCTTGGCGATATCGATGGCCTCAACACCGCAGGTATCCTTGAAGGGGCGGACGTCGAGGATGAACTCGTGTGCGCAGCGACCGTGGTCGTTGGTGTACAGGATCGAGTAGTAGGGCTTGAGGCGGGAGAGGATGTAGTTGGCGTTGAGCAGGGTGATCTTGGTGGCGTGGGTCAAACCGCGGTCGCCCATCATGTTGATGTAGTTGAAGGTGATGGGCAAGATGCTGGCACTGCCCCAGGGAGCAGCGGAGATAGGAGGGGAGGGGGTATCACCACGCTTGGACTGCAAGTACTCGCTGGTAGGGTGCGAGGGCAGGAAGGGACGCAGGTGCTCGCCGACTCCAATAGGTCCGACACCGGGGCCACCACCACCGTGGGGAATACAGAAGGTCTTGTGAAGGTTCAGGTGGCACACGTCGGCGCCGATCTCACCAGGAGAGCAGAGACCGATCTGGGCGTTCATGTTGGCACCGTCCATGTAGACCTGGCCACCGTGCTGGTGCACCAGGCGGCAGGCCTCCTTGGCACCGGGCTCAAACACACCGAAGGTGCTGGGGTAGGTGATCATGAAAGCAGCCAACTCGTCCTTGTGCTTCTCACACTTAGCCTTAAGGTCCTCAAGATCGAGGTTACCCGTCTTGGTGTCGCACTTGACGGTCACAACGCGCATACCAGCCATGGCGGCACTAGCGGGGTTGGTACCGTGAGCAGAGACAGGGATCAAGCACAGGTTGCGCTTGGCATCACCCTTGGCCTCAAAGTACTTCTTAATAACACGGAGACCAGCGAACTCACCCTGGGCACCAGAGTTGGGCTGCACAGTAACCTCAGCCATGCCAGTAATATCGGCCAGCTGCTGCTCCAGATCGTCGATCATCTTTGTGTAGCCCTTGGCTTGCTCGGCAGGCATGAAGGGGTGGATCTGGGAGAACTCGGGCCAGGAGATAGGGATCATTTCCGTGGTAGCGTTGAGCTTCATGGTGCAAGATCCGAGGGGAATCATGGAGTGGGCCAGGGAGAGATCCTTCGATTCAAGGTGGTGGATGTACCGGAGCATCTCAGTCTCGGAGTGGTAGGTGTTGAAGACTGGGTGGGTCAGGTAAGAGGAGGTACGCTCGAGGTTAGCGGGGACAGTGGTGAGGCCAAGAGTGCCATCAACCTCAACGGGAGAGGCAGACTTGTGAGCGGCAAAGACATTCAAAATGCCCTTAACCTCATCCCGGCCAACGGTCTCGTCGAGAGAGAGACCAACCTTGTTTCCGCCAAGGCGGCGGAGGAAGACGGAAGCAGCACGCGCTTCGGCCATGATAGCATCAGCCTCAGCAGCAGTGGGCAGCTCAATGGCCAGAGTGTCAAACACAGCGCCGCCGTCAGCGCTGTTAGAGCGGACCGGGACATCATAGCCCAGGCCGACAAGCTTCTCGCGCAGCAGTGAAGTCATGGACATGATACGCTGGGCAATGGACTTGAGACCAACAGGGCCGTGGTAGATAGCATACATGGCAGTCATGTTAGCAAGCAAAGCCTGAGCAGTGCAAATATTACTGGTAGCCTTCTCGCGGCGAATGTGTTGCTCGCGAGTCTGCAAAGCCAGACGCAGAGCCCGGTTACCAAGGCGGTCCTTAGAGACACCAACGACACGACCGGGGACCTTGCGCTTGTACTTGTCGGCACAAGCGAAGAAGGCGGCATGGGGGCCACCGAAGCCCATAGGAACACCCAGACGCTGGGCACTTCCGAAGGCAATATCAGCGCCAAACTCGCCAGGGGCCTTCAGCACGGTCAAAGCCAGCAGGTCAGTGGCCACGCTGAAAGTACCGCCCTGGCCGTGGATGGAGTCACTCAGGGCCTGGAATTCGTAAATACCTCCCTCGGTATCGGGGTACTGGGCAAGGACACCGATCAGGTGGTCCTTCTGGTCCTTAACAATCTTGAAGTCGTCGGCCAAGATATCTCCGATGACGAGGTTGATTCCAAATCCTTCAGCGCGAGACCGCATCACTGCAATAGTCTGGGGGTGGCAGAGGTGAGACACAACGAAGGACTTCTCGGCCTTCTTCTGCTTGGAAGCGGGCATTGTGGCGAAGGACATGGTCATGGCCTCGGCAGCGGCGGTGGCTTCGTCCAAAACGGAGGCATTGGCGAAGGGCAGACCAGTCAGATCAGCAGTAAGGGTCTGGAAGTTCAACAGAGACTCCAGACGTCCCTGACTGATCTCGGGTTGGTAGGGTGTGTAGCTGGTGTACCAGGCAGGGTTCTCGAGAACATTACGCTGGATAACGGGGGGGCACAATGGTGGGGTAGTAGCCGGTTCCAATGTAGGTCTTGCCAGAGATATCAATCTGCTTCCGGTAGGTGTCCAGCAACTTGAGCATATCGGTTTCACCCAAACCACCCTGCACGCTGGAGCGGTACAGGCTGATATCGGCGTGGGGCTCGGAGACCTTGAGGTCCTTCTTGGAGAGAATGTCCTCGGGCAGGACCTGCTTCACAAAGTCATCCAGAGATGCTACCGGCGGGTCGAGCACGGCGAGCATCTCTGCCGCGGCGTCCGGAGAGGGGCCAATGTGGCGGCGGGGGAAGGTATCGAGAGGCTGGAAGATATCCTGGGGGTGGGGATCTCCATGGTCGGTGATGGAGCTAGTATAGACACCGCGACGGGTCGCAGGCTGCGAGTTGTGCAATGCTCTCCGAGTGTTCAATGGTGACAATGAAGCTCGGGCAATTGTAGGCACACGAACACGCGACCGCAGAGCAAGCTGGCGGCCGCCGCGAAGGGCAAACAATGATGCCGCCATACTGAGACCGGAGGATAATGAGGGCTTTTAGGGAAAGCACTCAACACATCCACAAGTAAATCAGTAAATCAATGAGTCGGGAGAATAAAGAAGACAAAAGTGCCAGAACTGTAGAAATTAATATTTATTGCCCACGCCTCCTTCCTTTTCCCTGTCCGAATGTCCGATGGCGGAGAACCTGTCGGGAAACTTACAGCGGGCGATAAGAAATTATGTGAACCCTGGTTATCCGACCAATCACAGTTGGTACCGTTTACGATCGGCCCCCGCCTGTTCACTCACCGCCTTCCAGTCGGAGCAAATGGCCGGTTTCCCGTCGGAAAAGTCGCTGTACATCTACTCCACGAATTCCCCCTCGGTGGGGGGAAGCTCCGATAGTATCATAGCTTTCCTTGAGCTTTGGTTCATGCGGGTAATTTAGGGGAAATATGAAAAATGGAAAAGGCCTGCTTTCGCATTACTATCTTGATCCTATCTAGGACATGAATATATTCCCTCAATCTCAAATTGTATATCGGAAAGTCGCATCGCCCTCAATGACCCGCTTTCCCCGGTCCGCCTGCTTATTACAGATCCGGAACCACAGACTCAGAGACAGGACTAGCAAGATTATGAGAATGTTGCACCTGGAAACACAGTCAGTACGCGAACACAATATCAGACAGAGGGAAAGACCTACGCAATAGCGGCATACATTCCGGGCCGGTACCCAGGTGCATCCTGTTCCCGGAACACCAAGCTACTCACGATACCACCGAGACCTCCGAAGCCTACAAGTGTAGCACTGGAGAAAGCACGCGTCCACTGACCGCGCACATTGTTCGCCTGGTATGCCATGCAGGCTGGGATATTAGCATTGGCACCGGCAACAGTGAAGAACACGCCGACATAGCGGACGGCATCGCTCTTGGCGAATCCCATCATTGGCAGACCGATAATTGCGAGCAGTGCGTTGAAAATTAGAACCGGTGCTCGCATGCGGTACTTGTCGCCAACCCAGGCCGTGCTGTACATGACGATTCCTGCGAACCCGTAGGGAGGGGCGACGAGGCATTGGGCTTCGCCGACACCGTATCCCATGCCACTCATGAGGATGATGGGTAAGAAATAGGCAATGGCGTAAGTGACGGTAGTGAGACAGCTAAAATGTGGTTAGTGGGGGTCGAATCTGCTTAGAAAGGCAACGCACAAGAAGATCATAGCAAAGCCCCAGATCTTAAGATCCGTTGCAGGTTTTAGGAACTTCTTGAGAGAGAAGGCTTCCATGTCGCCATCGTTTCGGTCCTTGTTAATGCGACGGACGATGAATGCGCATTCTCTCTCGTTTAGGAAGCGCCATGATTTGTGTGCGCGGTCAGGGAAGTCGACGAGGAAGAAGAAGCAAAGGATACCAATAAATCCGGTGATCTATATTGCTTGTTAGCTCGGTGGTTTTGTTTTGGTCGACCCAACTCTGCATACCACTCCCTCAAGGATGAAAATCCATCTCCAGCCAGTCAACCCATGCTTTCCGTTTAATTGCATCAGACCAAACGCAAGGATACCCGCCAATGCAGAAGCGACACATCCAATGAGATAGAAAACAGAGAATCTCTTTTGGACGTCATCTTTGAAGAGTCAGTACTGTGCAGTCACTTGGATAGATCTCTTTTGGTGATTCTCTTACATCGAGTATACCAGCAAGATAGCAAGTAGACGCAACCAGGGAAGTAACCAGCTTCCAGCACACCCAAAAGCACACGCGTTCCAACCAACGCGCCCCAGTCCTGGACGAATCCCATCCCCTATGCCAGTCAATAAAATAGAGTCTTGGTGTTAAGGAAGCAGAAACCCCTTACAATCATGATGCCCGCCCAGCAGACAATAATCGAGCCCAAGAAAAATGTTGGGCCAACTTTTCGAATAATAACCGTCATGGGCGGTTGGAAGATGATATAGGGTACGAAGAACATGAGGACGATAATGGACTATCCAGGTGTTAGCCATTCGTCTTCTGAAAAATGCGATGTGTTTGAACTTACATAGCGTTCGCCAATGTCGAGTCGCAATTCCTTTTTCAGTCTATTTTAGAGGTTAGCCATCGCTGCACACGGTTTCCCTACACGACTATGGTCTTACCCTGCAACGGCGGCCATGCTGAGATTTGTCCGATCCATGAGCGAGATGCAATAAGCCAATCCGGTCATAGTCACCAGGCGCAGATCAATTCGTCGAATAATCTTCTTCTGCTCCTGTGGTGTGAATTCATCGTCATCCTCGTCATAGCTAACAGGGCTCTTCCCTGCGATATCCTCGATGCGGTCGTCACCAGGCGGTTTCTCATCAATGGGAGTCATAGTTCCCATACTAAAATGTCCACACCGAATTGAAGTATTTAAAAGAAAAGATAAGATGTAGGAGAAAGCAAAAGAAAAGAAAATCCAATTGTCTTGGCCAGAAATAGAAGACAGAGCTGCACCCTTATCTATCTAACGACAAGACTAGCAAGGACACAAGAATTATATACCCAAGCAGGGAGACAGGCCTAACAGAATTCAATCCATTCCTAAAGCAGCCATTCAAGATCGACGCTCGCCTATTCCAGCCCAGTTCAATGTGCCCAGGAAAATCCCCAAGAAACAAGTCAATCGAGAGCGCAATAGCCGGCAAAGAGCCTCGGGACAAGCACAAGTACCATAGAAAGAAAGGCCTACGCCGCAATATTGTCCGAAACAGATGCGGGGGAGTGCACCCCACTTAATTACCGCCTCTACGAGTCATCTCTTGCGCAGTGAGCTGGTTGGGATCGGTGGCGGCTGCTTCTGGACATAATCCGGGGGCGATGGGGGGAGTAAATGCGGGGGAAGGTACTTGGCAACTTGGCAAATGGTGCGTGGACTACGTGATACACTTTTGGGTCCCCCCTTTGTTTGGAGATTTTAATCGGGTGGTTGTTTAGGGACGTCACCTTTGTGGAACTAGGATGATCTGTTCTATCTCTGATCTATTCCAAGGTTGCCAATGTTGCTTGGTGTTCCTTTGACGCTTTAATTTCCAGACGGTACATTGTTATTGCTTTTTTTTTTTTTTTTTCTTTTTTTTTTATTAGGAAAAGCCACAAAATGCCCTCCTTGCTTTTCAAAATTCCAAGTTAATAAGGAGACATCTCGTACGACCGAGTAGAGGAAGTGTCACCTGGGGAGAGTTCTGGCCAAGAGTCAGCTATGGGTTCCGAGGGGAACTCTAACATGCCATGTCTCTTAATACGTCGGAGCTCAAACCGTGATCGGTCATTCCGAAAGTGTAATTTGCCATGTGGAAAAGCCTCGCTAACACTGGATGGTTTAATCATTAGATAGATAGACCGTATATCTATCGTATATGATGATATCATTATGCACAGGGCATGGATAATATAGGCTATATTCAAGCACTCTAGGCTCCTATTGTAAGTTCGTTCAGATATAGCCCCACTATAAACGCGTCTGTCATTTGACACCATATGATCCATATGATCCATATGAAGTATCCCCCCAGGCCATATCAAAGTTGGTATAGAACACAGAATATAGACAATGGATAGAAAGTGTCGACCATGTTCAAAATTGAATTTCATTTTTATACCTCGGTTCAATCGGGTTAACTTCCTAAAACTGCTAACCCAATTAACGGTAACCTTCCTCATCCTCGTATTCGTCCTCTTCTTCGTCCTCTTCTAAAAGAAGTCTCTCGCATTCTTCCTCATCCACCCGGTCCTGCTCTCTCAGCTGTCTCACAGACACGAAAACAAAGATCACGAGTGCGGTTCCAACAATGAATCCCGCAACTGCCAAGACAGCATTGATTGGAATTGGGTTTCCATCAAACGTATGATGCGTCAATGCGTCGAGACCGTACTGAGAGAAGTTGGCGATTCCCGAGAGGCAAATAATAGCACCGTACACACGCCCAAACGTGGCAAAGCCGAAGACTTTGGTAGTATAATCACTGGAGCCAAGGTTAGCACGTAGAATATAGCAGTAAGTGGAAACAGAACAACATACGACATAGCCGAGTAATATAGAGGCCGGAGCAATACAAAGAGCACAACGGTCATATATCCAGCCCAAACTGCCGGGATGGAGTTCAGTACACCAATGACTGTGGTGAAAAGCACAATCACCCCAAGCATCGTTGGCACACTGAGGCGATCAAGCAGGTACCCGATCGCGGGTGTGAAAAGAACACCACCGACCGGCAGTGCGACGTCGAAAAAGGCACCTATTTTGTCTGCCTGTTCGATCGATCCGAGCATGTACTCATATTGTGAGCGAATCGTCGCGATAAAGTAGTTCATGCGAATCATTTGCAAAACAGTCATCAGCGTAATCAGGATAAACCAGGGTGTAGCCATCTGCCTGTGCGCCGGCAGGCCGTGCAATACACCCCAGACCGAACTAGCCTGCTGGCGATCCTCTTCTCGATCCGCACGCATCTGCCGCTCATCTCTATCACCGAGCACCCCATCGATCTGACGGATCTTCTTCTGGCGCCGCTCCGCTCGCTTCTTTCGCACCCGGTTTAGCTCCGACGTGCTGTCAATTTCGTCGTCAGAGTCGTGGACATCGCGTGTGGCATCTTCAGCCTTTTCAATCTTGTTTTCCAATTGCAGGGTCGAGACATAGTCGCGCGCTGGCATGATGGTCACCAACGAGATAAAAATACACACAGGGACTATCAGATATCCTAGAAAGAACTTATCCGGGGTGAAAGATCCGTCAGTGGCCTCATATATGAGCCGGTAGAAGAGGAACACCGCAGCAGAGGCATCGAATGCACCTGTCACCAATGCGACGATCGTGCCCGCATATTTGGGGAAAGCGTTCGCGATCTGGAAAGAGGGAACAAATAAAAAGGTGCCCGCCAAAGCGAGGAAGAAATTACCCGCGATATATCCATCAAAGCTGGGTTCATGGAATGCAAAGGCCATGAGGACACCGCCGATAGCAAGCAGCAGGCAAGCAATGAACCAGCAGATGCGTGATCCGCATCGATCCAGGATCGTCCCAACTGGCAGAGCGGAGACATTGGCTGTTATTGAAGCAATAGTGAAGAACAGGTTGAGTCTAGCAGTTGATTAGGAACAACCTTGCATAACTCGGGGTGGTCTGTGCGATAAACATACCTAAGGTCCTGTTGTGAGCACAGCTCAAGCCCTTCCTTTACTTCGGAAGGAGTGCAACGCTCGTGATAAACGCCTTCGTCGACGAGGACAGGCTTGAGCGCTGCGAAGCCAAACACGATTCCCGACGCGCTCCAGCACGCGAGCACGGTGATCGCGACCTGAGCTGGAAGGTGTCAGCCGTTTGTCCTACACAAGGCCGAAGTGTACATACCTATTCTCTTTACGGGGGAATGTTTGTACGCTGGTGTTCCAGGACGCGTTTCTGCGACCGGGATACCGTCGCTCGGAGGTTGGAGAACATCGTAGCTGATTTTTCGGCGAATGGGAGCGAAGTCGCAGTCGTCAACTAAGTCTGCTTCGAGTTCACGATCAATACCGTCAATAGCAGAAACATGCTGCACCAGTGACATTGCTCTGTGTTGAACAGATGAGGTGTTGTGGAGGGGTAGTTGATCTTATCGTGGGAAAACTTGTTCTTTCCCTCTTTCCCCTTCCGGTCTAAGGTCATATGCGGCACAACTTTTATATAATTAGCTATTCAGCATATGCAATCTCTTTTCGGTGACTCAATTGGGTGTTAGTATTATTTATTTACATATGAATAGCTACTTATTGTGGGATTTTTATGCTTAGCGTAGCTTGGACTTATGATTCAAAGCTATAACACCTGACACGAGTAATTTTTCCCCCTAGACTCGAAATATACTAGAGCTGCATGCATAAACTCATTAAACTGGGAAAATATGCCCCGGTGGATATTAATAGTACCAGATAGGATAAGGTAGCTACTACCTACCAGCTCTGATTCGCTGGGGCTCGCCTAAATTACCGCCACCCTCGTTAGGTCGAAAGCTTTTTCCACCTTCAGCTCAATTTTGTCCAATCACAATAAATATGCTCTAAGATCGTATTGTACAAGTGAAATTAAGGTGAAGGCATCCATGGATCATCTCGGAGATCCTAGGTAATATTATGTACGGATTGGCTACTTTATACTCCATAACCTGTCGAACGAACATCCACTAATAATGTATGTATTATATGTTTAACCCCTGGCCCACGCACTGACATTCTAATATCTAAACTTACCTCTTACCCATATATTATAGCTATTTAAAACAGTACTCCTTCTCAAGCAGCCGCGGGAGGCGACTTCTCCTTCTTGATTGACCTCCATTCCATCGTCAGCGCGGGGAGAATCATCAAACAGGACACTGCCACGGCAACAATGAACGACCGCCGGAGGCCATCATTGTATAAAACCAGAACTTCGTTCAATTTGGTCACCGGGACAGCATCAGAGAGACCCGTTGCGCCAGCCGCCATTATCTTGGCCACATCAATGCCCTGGATGTGGGGTAGGTTTGCACCGAGATAATTCTGGAAGAGCGACTGAGCGACAGCGATGAAGATAGCTCCACCAAGAGACTGCGCGAAGAACATGAGCGAGATACCAATGGGTACCTCGCCCATAGGGAGAATAGTCTGCGCCGCCATTGAGGGCTGCTGCATTCCCGTGCCGATACCGAGACCAAACAATACCTGGTACCCGATCCAGGCGGCGTGGTTGGTGTCCATCTTGAAGGTCGTCATCAACCCTGCGCCCGTAGACATGAGTATCGCCGCAACGAACATCCACGGAACGTAGTATCCTGTTGCAGTGATGATTGAGCCGGAGAGGATGGCTCCGACAACAAGCGCCAGCACCATGGGGATCGTGTCGATGCCGGATTTTACAGCTGATGTGCCACGCACGCCCTGGAACCAGAGTGGGAGTGTGTACAGCATGGAGATCAGCCCTCCACCCACACACAGGGAAAAAACGACTCCGCTGATAATGCTGCGCTGGTTGATTATATGAGGCGGCACTGTTGCGTCCTTCTTCAGCCAGATCTGCACGCCAACAAAGGCGATTATCAAAATTCCTGAGACGATAAACAGCGCGATGATGCGCCCGTTGCTCCAGGGGTAGGTTGTACCTCCCCACTGTAGGGCGAGCAAAAAGCAAATGACAGAGGGCAGGAAGAGCACACTACCCAAGGGATCGAGGCGCAGGATCTGTTGCTTCCAAGTGCACGGTTGGGGTTTGTGGGGAACAGCCAAGAAAAGGAACAAGATGACCATGGTAAAACCACCGATGGGGAGGTTGATGTAGAAGCACCAACGCCATGTTACGTTGTCTGTAAACGCACCACCCATCAGAGGTCCGACGATTGACGAAATTCCAAAGGTCGAACCCATCAGCCCGACGTACATGGGCCGTTTGGCCAGCGGCACGATCTGTGCGATTATAACCGTTGCACCCGAAAATATGCCTGCCGATCCAATTCCTGCTATCGCACGTCCCACGATGAAGGCCTTAGAGTTGGGCGCGCCGCCGCAGACCGCGGATCCGACTTCAAAAATAAGGATCGCGATCAAGAAGATGGTCTTGGTCGAGTAGAACGTGTACACCTTGCCCCAGGATAGCTGGGTCGCGCAACTTGTCAGCAGGTATGCACTCGCATACCAACTGAGATCGTCAAGGGCATTGAACTGGTTTGCGATTCGGGGGACTGCTGTGGCGATGATGGTGCGGTCCTATAGTGTTCAAAGTCTTGTTAGTATAGATCAAGGTGGGAAATAGAAAATGTGACATCCATACCAAGGCAACCAGAAACATAGCAAACAGAATAGAAGTAATAATAGCTAGCAGCCGAGTTCCCGTTGGTAAATGTGTCCCATCTTCCTTGACCTCGGAGGGCTTCTCGGTGGTAGTTGAGACCTGGTCCGGCTGCTGGTCGAACTGCTCTTTCATCGATCGAGTCATGGTATAATCCAAATATTGTTAAATAGTAAACAAATGAAGTCTTGGTGAATGATTTAAATTAACATATTTACAGGGAAAGGGGCGGATTTATAAGTAATTCATGGTAGTTCAGAATCTCGGGGGTGAGAATTAGTTCGGCGCCGAGAAACATAGGGCAAAATTCAGTTCGGCGCCGACCAACGCAATGCCCTTCGCTCCTTCTCACACTCATTTTTATTATATTAACTGCGAAATTTGCGGTGTAGCCATAACCGTGCTCGGCATGTTTGCGAAACAGACAGGAATGTAATCCATCGGAGGCCGAAAGAGCTTGGATTTTGAAGTTGTGGGTGGGCTCCAGCATTTCCGTGATGAGACCCAATTCACCTCCCACGGACAGCCTCATCTCTTCGCCTGCACTATCGATAACCCGACAAAGAGTCACATAGTTGAGCTCCATTTCCGCAACCCCAATAGCTCGTCCTACTACCTTGGTGAGTGGTAAAAGAGTGAGATCCTACCATATCCCACAGGTGATTCCGAAAGAACTCCACAAACCTGTCACCGACCTAGGTCTCATTGACAGCCTGGTACCACGAAGGATCAATTGCTTCAGGCGGTATTTCGATCACTGCTACATCAAGGTGCATGTTTTTGAGGGTGGCCATGACGCTGTAGCACCGATACGATTTAGTTTCCCATCCCAATGCCACGACCGATACGCTGCACCAATACCATGCCCACCTGGTACTTCGTCCCCCTGTTGCATTTGACCCTGACTCCATAATCTCGTGCGACAGCTTCAGGAACAATGTGGATATTCTGTGGCAGATATCTTGTCCTAAGAACACGGAGGGGATGGGATCCTTGATACAGCATTGTGCTGACTTCTCGGAAACGGCTGTGAGACGCTCTTCCCCAGGTGCTCAATGTGAATCAGCTTACTCGCAGGCAAGAGATCATTCTAAATCTGTCTTCTCTTCTTTACACATTGTTTTAGATCATTTGGATGTTGGTATTCGTATACTTCATGAGGAATTTATGATTATGCCGATATTGTGGGCTCGTTAGAATACAATCATAGGACGTATATATCGTCCATCATACATTTCAAGTTGGACAAATATGGATTGTAGGTCATCTTCGTTGACCCGGTGGGAGGCAGTAGATAAAAATAGTAACTGTAGCCGTTTCTGGTTTGTCGAGAGCCGTTCCACATGAAACGCGAAAGTCCCCCACCCGAGACTTGGTCAAGGTACATGGATAGTCGGGTCTCCTGCATTTTCGTCATCTGTCAAGCACTGCCATCAATGGTACATAACGAGCACCGACCTTCATTATTTGAATAGAGCAAGAACATTACCTTCATTATACATAGCATATTCCCACAGAAAATATCTGAAAGGTCAAATAGACCAAAGAGAGTAGAAAAAAATGCAACGCCAAATCAAATTGTTCGTTGTAGATGCCAAGAGTTAATATAACAATGCCATGTTCCACCCGCAGGCGGATGGTGGTATGACGTATGGGGACCCAACGCCAATGACGTAGGACCCGTTATATCGTTATATGTCAACAGACCACTTTTCATTTATCCTGCTCTACGTATATTGTCGATTGGATTATTTGCATAGCATGTTCCTGGGTTGAATCGTTTATTTTTGAGATTTGAAACGAAAATAATCTGCAGGAAGCCGAGTTGAAGCAATAACAACAAACGCAGTACATGCGATCAAAAACCACAAAGAAAAGCAGCACAAGCAGCACAATGGCCAACATATCAATCAGTGCCCCTGGTTTGACCAGTGGTGGATTTCTTTACAACAATGGAAACAATAATGCGCGACTATGCGTTACAGCCGAGACCGAAGACTTCGACATGGAGATCATCAAGAACTGGCAAGAGGAAGGATTTGACGTCCTATACCTCCCTTTTAACGGCGGAGGAAAAGACTACGCTCGTCGGTTGCAATCTGTAAAGGATGGTCTAGGTGTAGGCGAAAACTATGCTGTGATCGGTATGCACAGAACACTCTCTAAATACCATGAACTCCGAGTGATGACCTGACTGACGCGATTCCTAGCCTACGGCGACGCCGCAGACTACTGTCTCGATTACTATATCAATTCCATCAACGCCAGTCGACTCTGCGCCCTGGTTGCCTACTACCCCAGCCTAATCCCCGATACGCGATCACGATTCCCACTCTCGCTTCAGGTCCTCGTACACTTAGCAGGTGAGACTGTGGATGTACTTGTTCAACCCGTCGCGCTCGGCTTGCAAGGGAAGAAACGCCGTCAGACGCGGCCGATCAACGCTGGTATCGGGACTGGAGAGCGTTTGGATCTGGCATACCCGGCGTTTACGTATGATAATGCCGTTCCCGGGTTTGCGGAGACGGACCTGGAGGAATACGACCATCTGTCAGCGAATCTAGCCTGGACGCGGACCTTGAAGGTCCTACGGAAGGGCTATTCCAGGGATCCAGATTATGAGCAGAGATATGAGCAACATGTAGAGGGTAAGTTGCAATCGCCACAGGATCGAGCGATGGCGGGCTAATACTTTGTTAGGCAAGTTTTTCTCCTCGAACGTCAGGAAGGCGATGGACGGCTATGTGCAACACAAAACCCCCGGGGTCACTTATACGCCGACAATCAGCGGCGGAATTGGGAAAAAGGCTTTGCGCCATTTTTATGAACAGTACTTCATCGGCAAACTACCCCCGTCCATGCGCCTCCGACTGCTATCTCGTACCACAGGACCTGATCGCATCGTAGACGAGCTGTACGTGAGTTACGAGCACACACAGGAGGTTCCATGGATGCTACCGGGTGTCCCGCCGACAAACAAGCGAGTCGAGATCATCCTCGTGAGTATTGTCAGTATGCGTGCTGGGCGTCTTTACTCCGAGCATGTATACTGGGACCAAGCCAGCGTCCTCGTGCAAGTCGGTCTTCTTGACCCCAAGCTCCTGCCGGACGGAGTTCAGGGTGTCGACCGACTACCTGTTGTTGGACGCGAAGCTGCTCGTCGCATCCTCCACGAGGATACTGAGCTTGAACAGGAAGACTACCATAACAAAATGATCCGTCGTGCGCGTGCCCGCGCAAGGAGGAACATGAATCAGAGTTCCCGCATGTCGCAGGCTGGCGATGAGTCTGGGGCTGACCTGAGGAGTGAAGCGGAGCAGTCTTTGCCTGATAGGAGTCGAAATAAAGGCAAGGCAGTTCAAAAGACCAAGCCTGCAAGTCTGCAGCGGACGGCCACCGAAGCTGTTGAGCATGAAGATGATGGTGGCGCTGATACCGAGACAGAGTCTAGTGTCAAGGCTAGGTCTGAAGCTGGCAATCAGGCTGCTTATGTCGAGGATGGGGGGGATGATAGTGCTGAGAACGGGTCTAAACAGACATGACTTCCCATGTCTACTTCTCTTTGTCTGAATGGCCACAGAGACATTCCCATAGCCCTTGATCTACCTCTAGAGGAGATCAAGTCGACGATTCGTAAATTGAGTGCGGAATATCATTTGGATTTTTTAGGCGATTGTTTTTTGATTATGAGTGATGTTGTACCTGTCGATTTTTTCTGCTTAGCATTGATGTTTGTCTCTATTTTGGATATGATGATCAATATGATGGGTCTGTTTGGACAGATATTGCAACAGCTGAGTTGAAAGTTGAAGCTCCCAGATAACGACATGGCACCCAAGGCACCGGGAAATATATTACTCCGACATGTGATAGCCACATGCACGGACCACCATATGTAGTGTGGCATGTCACTCAATGACACTTACATCCCAGTATACACATCTGGGCATACACACAGTGTGGTCAGTCAATTACCACTTTATTGTATATAAGACAACCCTAGAAAAGATCTGGGGTTGCTATTTCGGGGGTCGAGGCACGCCGCTTTTTAGTTACCGCATATCTACATCGTGCTGACGTCGACCTCTGCATGTACGGAACATATATCACACCTCCGCGGTTACTCCAAATACTATCATTGAAAATAAACCAGCACATATGCATCGAGTCATCACCAAAATGTGTTCTTAGTGGCTTAAAGACGCCCCTCAACACAACCTCACACCGGGCCCAGCCAATATGATGCGCCGGCACTCGCACTTCCAGACCGGTCGCAAACCTTCAGGTCATCATGGCTTCAAACTGGACGAGACACATGTCACGGGCGCAGTACCCTTCCTAAATCCCACCTTAGCACGCTACGAACCAACTCAGCATCCAGAAGACAGTCGTGCTCCCCCACAAGTCGAGCGTCTATGGCGATCCCGCGACAACAGAAAAGGCCGACATGCCATTCGCATCGATACAAAAGCCTTGCCCCATGAAACAGGGCTCATAGTACCACCAGTGACGCAGTCCATCCCAGCAGTAGCCAAGATCTTTCTCCGGATGGTTACTTACGTCCCTTATTGGGATGTATCATATCTCGTTGCCATGAGCTTCACTATCGGGTCCGCAGTCTTCATCGTCAATGGGTTCTTTGTGTGGTTACCGCTGGTAGACAAAAAGACCGAGTTTCAAGGTGAAATAACGGTTGCCGGCGGTTGGACGGGGTTCGTCGGCGCGACTATCTTTGAGCTAGGGGGTGTATTGCTGATTCTTGAGGCCTTTAATACCAATCATACTGGGTGTTTTGGCTGGGCACTTGAGACTGTCCTCGAGAAGACTGTCGAGGATGGGATTCCTCGACATGCGATGAACGAGCTCAGGCCGACGGCTTCGAGATGTGAGCATCATCACGCGAATCGGAAATCGTTTCTCGGGGAGAAGCACTATTATGCCAATGACAATGCCCATTCTCAGAGAGATGACACTGGTTACGTTACTTCATCGACAGATGGGAGGTCTTTCCGATGGATTCCGTCGATATCGGAATTACGCGGACATTATTTTCATGAAATTGGCTTCATAGCTTCTTTTGTCTTATTTGTGAGCGCGACGATCTTCTGGATTGGTGCAATTGTTGGCATTCCTGGTATCTTTAACCACCTGAGTCAGGGTCTCACTGATGGCCTCTACTGGGGTACTACCACTCTTGGTGGGGTAGGATTCACTCTGAGTTCATTACTGTACATGCTGGAAACGCAGCCAAAGTGGTATATTCCTTCTTGGCACGTTCTGGGCTGGCATATTCAGCTCTGGAATTTAATTGGCAGTGTTGGATTTACTCTTTGCGGTGCACTGGGTCCGGCGAGTAGTAACTCTGGCGTGAATTATCAGTCGTCACTCGCTACATTTTGGGGCTCGGTGGCTTTCATGATAGGATCTATGATCCAGTGGTATGAGAGTTTGCAGAAGCATCCTGTTGAGAAGAAGTGATGAGGAATCAGGGCACATATGACACCGAATTTTGATATTTTCATTAAACTCCAGACGCGAGCTTCCGGGGGACCTTACTATCCGACATAGGAGGCATTTTTCAACAAATAAGCTGCAACAAAGAAAGTTTAGTGATGTGTATAAGAAGCTTGCAACGCACTTTGAGCAAGGGTAATTAGCACGGATGAAGGATTAGTTAGAGTAGCAAGGTATATTAAACATGAATGAGTAGTAAACTTATTTCACTGCTCTCATGGGACCCATCCCACCTGTTGCATAGGCCACTGCAACCAGCAACGATGCTCCTCGCCTAGAGTATAATATATACCACTAATATTATGGACACTGAGCCCCTGCATCCACCAAGCCCATTCCATCTCTTTCATAAGAACACAGAAATATGCAAAAATTACCATCGCTTCAGGTGTGCGCTGCTGGAAGTACCCAAAATACTGATCCGAAACTCTCAACAGCCAAATAAATATATCAGCAGTCTCACAGTTGTGTGATCCGATTTCGCTGACTGTGGCGAATGACATCGCCATATCATCGATTGAGTCATTGTAGCACTGCAGCTCACTGGGATCAAGAACTGTATCCTGCAAGAGCTGTTTCAAAACGAGAAGAAACGGTGGCGTAGCCGTGGCAGACCTCGCATCCCGAGCCAGCTTCCTACGGTGACCCATCGCAAAAATTGGTGCCAGCGGTCCCGTCTTGAGGGAGCGATCTGCTGACGCCAGGATGTGTATTGTGCCACGAAATAGGTTCAACCACTCGATATCTCGATCCCGATTTGCCCAGAAATCGTGCTTGATGCGCGGCTTAGCACAGGAGATGATGCAGGTCAGGACCGAAAAAACGTATATGCCTTGGCAGTTATCCTTGTTGACATCTGGGAGGATTGCGGACACCATCTTCAAGGCGGTGTTATGGTGAAGCTCGGCTTGAGAGACGTAATAGTCGTGGAATTCGGGCTTTAAATGAGCTAGATGTAGCGCGGAAAGAGCGATAATGGCGCGGAATACAAATGGCGACGAGAAGCTGACTTGTGGGATCCGGATTTGCCATACTGTTTGCAGTATTGGATTGCGTGAAATAGTATAGCAGGTTGATGTAGAGAAATGGTGGAGTAGAGCCATCTCGGCCATGCCCATTGTTGGGGAGATCTCCCCCAAGGAGGCGGGACTTGGGGCACTGGAAGTGCCGAGAGTTGGAGGTGACCCTGATTGCCTAGCGGGGCCTGCGGGGGCACTCTCGCCGAAGACACATTGTATTCCGTGTTTGAAGCAGTTGTTACAGTGTGGCCTGGTTTCATCGCACTTTGAACATGTTAAACAGTGAAGGAGACATATTGTTCTCTTGGGCCACTCACTTTTACCTTGCGGGCTTTGCACCACTGGCAGCCGTTTCTAGATTTTGTGTGCGCCCGTCGAGGCCCCATGTTACCCCTTAACGGGACTGAACCCGTACAGGCCGAAGTAGATATATGGACAATCAGAGAGAGATGATGTAGTGTTTAAATTCCAAGATGTACATACGTACAATATAGTTACCTGGGTAAATGTGAGACAAAAATTTTAACTCCAAAACCGAAATTCATGTCGAATGCCAAAATGCTAGCGCCACCAATCCGACCCACAAAACAAACGTTAACCTAAAAATACTCCATGGTACTCCCCGTTCCGCTCCCAAGGCTCCAATGTTTTTAGCCTCCAGGGCTCATATACGTTTTTTTTAGGCATTGTTCCTAGGTACTTCTCATTTCGAGGTCCTTGACACTCCCCTGAGACTCAATATCACGTGTTGCCGAGCGGGGGGTCACCAATGACTTCGGTGAGAAGATGTTGAAGGTGATCATAGCCAAGAACATCAGAGTAGCATCAAAGACATACAGATACACCTCCGTCGACATGAGCGGACCATTTGTACCGGTAATATACTCAATGGCACGGAAAATAGACCGAATCATGATGAACAGACTAGCCGTGTACAGGACATACAAGCACTTCATCCAGGGCACTGCGATAGCAGACTTGGGAGCGCAATCATTGCACTTCGAGAGCCGGTAATGGAACACACCAGCAGTCACGATGAAAAATCCGAAGAACGCAATTTGGATGAAAAGACCGGCAATAATGATGTTTTGTCCGAGGGTAATCTTGGACTGGCTCTTTGCGGAAGAGAGGAAGCCACCGCCAGCGCACTGAGCGAGGAACGAGACCACGTCGCCGCAGACAAAGATTTTGGTCAGCCATTTGACTCGGATGAGAGAGAGCTGTTCGTGGCCGGTGGAGGTGATTGAACGGCCCAGTATCATGTAGATAGATGCGGCGAAGAAGGCTGGTGCGACAAGGAGCAAGAGTGATTGCATGATATACGGGCCAGTTGTCCAATCGGGTGATTGTCGGGAATTAAGATAGCGACCGGCATAGCCGACAGCTTCAACTATGAGCAAGTTAGCTATTAGACCCTCGTTCCTAGATGGGGTGTATACTTACAGATTCCTCCGATAATGAAAGGAATGAAGAACCATGATCGACTCCGGATCATTTGGAAAATGTGTACTAAAGTGGTTAATCCGAAGAGAGCGACGAAGATGATCGCCGCAACTCCCGACGGATCATAGTTGTAGAGGGTATATGTGGAGTCGTTGGCCATGGCTTTGGTTGCTTGAATTGAGTAAAGGAGAAGTCGTTGTTGAAAAGTAAGTATAGTATCGAAACTGAAGGCTATGTTGATTGAATTAATGAAGTCTATGTAGAGATTTACGGACGCTTTTATATCTACTTGACAATTGCACTACTACAAATTTTTTGCAAGATCTAGTGCTGGGCCCTGAAAATCTATTTTAGTAGATTCACGTACTCGGGTTGGAATCCGAGAAAATGTAGACAGCCTTGTTCCTATAAGCTTATTTTGGGTATGGATCAAGACTGTGGGCGTAAAATTATAGATTCTAGGCTTCAGATTAAATTTTAGTTGCTTCGTATTTTTGTGTTTGTGGACTGATCAATCTTAAAGACCACCCGTGGACCATTTTACATGGAACCAACCTTCCTTGGAACCCATGGATGTTTACAGATCAAAGATCCGAACCCGAATCCCGAGAGTGAAATACGCCTCTCTGATTGGTCATAAAGTTCGGATTCGTAACTTTATTTATCGTATTCGGGTTCGTACTTTCCACCGTTTAGGTATCCCCTTCATCGGTGCAGCTGCAACTCTTGTTCGGTGAAGGCAATGAGCTTAAAATTATCTAGATGCCTAGTTACATGGTACTTGACAACTGTTCTGCCTGAAGAGAACTCAGCCCTGTTCAAATGAAGTGGAACATATTAGGAGGGTCCAAAATGTTGATCCGAAACCGAGCCTTTGCCGTGATCAGCATGGAGAATACTCAAAAAGAGAGTTGATTTCACGGTAGATTTACACTAGACTGGAACCACTCTGGGCACGGATTTCATGAAAAGGGAGGCAGAAGAATCGCAAAGTTCTATAAGAATAGATCGTCCCCTACAGTTATCTAAAAACCATCGACCACAGAGTTGATTCTGCAACATTCAAAATGCAGCTTCTTCTTCCCTTTATCGGATTGTCCCTTTCGGGTATTGCGTATGCCAATGTGAGCAGCGCGAGCGCTTCGGCAACAGTAACGGGCTTCCTCTCCACTTCTTCTGGTACTCTTCAAGTTCCCAAGGGGGCTTCATGTGCTTGCGCGAAGCTTTCTCACTCTATGCCAAAGAGTGTGCTCCTTCCTGGCTCGGCAAACTACACGACCCAGACCGTTGATAACTACTGGGATATCCGGGCGAATCTTTCTCCTGCGTGTGTTTTCGTGCCCAACACTGCTGCTGAAGTGTCGCAAGCAGTCAAGATCATTGGTGCATGTGATGCGCAGTTTGCTGTTCGTGGTGGAGGCCACATGAACGTAAGTCTATATCCTAGATAGCAATAGGAACGATGGAATTGTACTAACTCTCTGACTCTACAACAGTATCCTGGAGCGAACAACATTGATGCGGGAGTCCTAATTGCTCTATCGAATCTGAACTCCATCAATGTGAAGAGCGACACCGTGGAGGTTGGCCCTGGTCTCAATTGGTACCAGGTGTACTCGGCACTTGAGCCTCACGGCCGTGTCTGCATCGGTGGCCGTATGAAGACAATTGGTGTTCCCGGGCTCACTCTCATCGGTGGCTTCCACTACTTCAACAACAAGCACGGATATGCCATGGACAATGTGGTCACCTACGATATCGTTCTTGGAAACGGAACTCAGATCACTGTCAATAAAACCTCGCACAGCGACCTCTTCTGGGCTTTGAAGGGCGGTGCAAACAACTATGGAATCGTCACCAAATTCGAACTGAAGACTTATGCTGTTCCTAAGGTCAGCACCACTATTCAGGTTTTCAATGAGACAAACATTCCCCACTTCCTTTCGGCTGTCTGCGAGGCGGCCAAGCTAGACGATAAGGATCCCATTGCTGCGGGCATGATCGCCACTGTTACCTACAATGCGACTACCAAGGTGGCACAGGGATCTGTCCTCGGTGTCCAGGAGGGTGTCAGCAGCCCCCCATCTCAGTTCGCCAACTTCACCAAGATTCCAGCGGTCCAAAGAATTAATAATGTCACTACCATGAAGCCATGGGCTGATGCTCTTGACTCCCCTAAGCAGATGATGCGGTATGTAATCTCGACTGGTTGCAGTTTTCAGTTTACTGATTAATTAGTGTCCAATTTTCTCACAAGACAATGAAGCCTGACGCCAAGGTTCTTTACTCGATTTACAAGGCTTGGAAAGCCGCAGTCGACAAGGTCGCCGATGTTCAGGGTCTTTACCCGACTTTTGTCACGAATGTCATTTCCCCGACTTCAGTCCGCGTGGCCAAGACCAACGGTGTTGGCAACGTCTGGGGTCTCGAAGAAGAACCTCTTATTAGTAAGTCTCTCCAAAGTTGCTTCAGTCTCGCTTCTTATACTTACCGTGGTTGGACAGTTTGGCAACTCAGTACCGGCTGGGACTTAGCCCAGGACGATATTCGCATGGAAGCTTGGTCTCGTCAATTGACTGAGCACCTTCACGGTATCAACAAAAAGCTGGGACTTGCTTCCGAGTTTGTCTACATGGGTGATGCTGGTGAGTGGCAAGATCCTTATGCGGGCTTCCCCAGTGAGAATGTCGCTCGCATGAGAAAGATCAGGTCTGCTTATGATCCCGCTGGAGTTTTCTCCACTCTTAGTTGGGGTGGTTTCAAGCTGGGTCTGTAAATAGACTCGGATTCTCATCTTTTGGGTAGATCTAGCGACAAGTCTCCTTAGGCGACGCTTTTGTCGTTTGTACAATATTTGCAAGCAGTTAGGTACTCATAGAGCATGCTTGTACAATTTCAATACACCATCCTTCATAGCCATGGAATCTTGCTTGATTTAAGGACATAGTCACAACTTCAGTACATGATAGTATCAAGAGGCTATCAAGTGAAGTTTATCACCAATAAAATGTTAGCGGAATGATCACCGGCCAACCTCATACATCAATGTCACCAATTATTTTTAACCTGCCATCTCTCTAGGTAAAATGGACGAATATTATGACAGTATTCATTGGTTACCAAGCATTTCCAAGCCTTTTGAGAGGCGAACAGCCGTTCATTGGAATGTATAGGGAGTACCCACATACCACACACGCCTAGATCGACATCGTATGGACTCTTTGGGACTGGAATGCGCGATCAGACAGCCTACTGATAGAAGATAGGATTTTATGACACTTGCCAGCCCCTGGGTATGACGCAGAAGTTCGATCTGAATTTTAAACGCGTTTCATGTTCAGCGTCATACTCATTCCAGTCATTCTTCCCCGCCATCCAATTACTGCGATGCGGCAATTATGGAATGAGAAAGGCTACAGGGCGTACTATGTATATAAGAGTAGATGAGCGTCTTAGTTCTTTCGTTTTACACTCACGCAATTCTATCTGATCATCAAAAACTACAACTTCGCGGATATCAAAATCCCATCAACCATGCATTCCCTCACCACATCGTTAATCTCCCTAGCCCTGCTATCAAGCACAGTCCACGCCCAAAGCATCGCCCGCGTCTGGACACACTTCTACCCAAACTGCCCTGGCGAAGCATTCAGCAAACTCGACACATACGAAAACTATCAAGAATCCGGCCCATCCCAAGATATCACCATAAACAGCTGCAAAAACTTCGCCGTCCCCTCCTACGAACACAACCTCGTCAGCTCCATCTCCGTCGACGCAGAGCTCCTCTCCCACAACCATGACCTCCCCTTCCTGGAAGGCGGTAGCGGTTGCAACATCTCCGTCCACGAGGTTCCAGGATGTATCGACCCGCCCCTAATCAGCAAAGAGATTAGAAATGGCGTCGAAGTTAGTCAGTGCGAGCCCCGCCAGTTCGTCGCTTATAGCCAGGTCTGGGTGAATCTGGTTTGCGACAGCGATAGTCCCCTCCACAATGAGAATAGCCCCGCAAAGGAGAACAAGGAGACAGGTACAAAGCAGTCCATGTCTACTGCTCAGCCTGAGGTGCCTGTGCGCGCGGAGAAACAGACTTCCATCGAGGATATCAGTAATATCCAGACGCCCGGGTCGAATTCGGATTCTTGGCGTTCGTCGCAGGTTATGCAGAACCAGCGTGAGCCTGTGCAGGAGGAACGTGTTAATAATGCTGGTCATGCGGAGAGCGACCGGATCGTTCATCAGGTGATGGAGTTGTTGAAGAATAAAACTTCGCATATCGTCTCTGGCAAGCACCATGCTAATCACTTGAATGTTACGCTGCATCACAATGGCACTGCCCCAGGCAATCGTACTGTGATGTCTCGCCGCCGTTTGTCTGTTTTGCGAAACCGAGCTGCTCGTTTTGTTTAAGAGGTGATATTTGATTGTATATCTGAACGTTTTGTTCATATTTGATGAGTTGGAATGATCTGTGTATACGAGATATATTAAAAGTCAACTGTTATATTAAAAATTGCTCGATTTCCCAGTCCCTTGCGCTAATAAAGTGGTAATCTAAGGTTAGATGCGATGTTCCTTGTACTTTGAACTCAACTCAAAGTAGGGTAGATAAAAAGCTTCAATTGGTATGATATGGCCGAAGCGAAGATGTTTTCGGTGTATTCCGGTCTACTGACCAAACGAACTGATATTTTGTATCAATTGTAGACACACATCAGACTGTACAACAGATTGACTCTTTACAGTACTTCCTGCATGGGTGTAACAAATTTATCAACGAACTGCGCCCATGATTCACAAGTCAATATTCTAACTTGTCTCTTCGTCGGCATCTTGAGCTGCCTGCTTCCGACGAGCAGCCTCCTTACCAGCAAAGCTGAACAACATGCCAAGATCATAGGTTACCTTCAAGCATCCTGCAATCATGAAGGAGACACCGAAATGGCCATTGCGCGACAAGATACCCGTCAACAGGGGACCCATGCTCTGGGCAGTAGTCTTCACAACGTTTACCGAGCCCATGATAGCAGTGCGCTTGTCTGCCGGCAGAGCCGCAGCAAGGAATGCGGAGCGAGGCGCCACATCCATATTCTGGGAGCAGGCTCGCAGAACCAAGAAGGTCAGTGCCAGAGGCAAGCTAGTTGGGACAGAGATGAGAGCCAGGCAGATCGCCGACGGCAGATGAGTGAATACCATAGTCTATCAAAAAGTTAGAAGACGCTCAGCCACCCAAGTGGAAAAAATGTCTTACCTTAACATTACCAATTCGTTTGGCGAGGGACGAGGCGACCAACATGGATGCCGCGGAGATGATGTTTGTGGTGAAGAAGATAGTGCCGAGTTCACCTTCAGGCAGATTGAACTTGCCCTTGAAGAAGTAGGTCATCCAGGACCTGGAAAATTAGCATTGTAGCGGACAAAAGGCTCCGGGATCAACACTCACAGTGAAGCCAATCCAGACGCAAACGAGTCCAATCCAAACAAAATGAAGAGACGAATAACCAACGACCACAGGTCCTTTTCGATGGACGGGAACAGTCCCTTCTTCTTCGTGACCGGCTCAACATCCTGTTCGACTGGTTCTCCCAGCAGCGGTCGGGTTTCGGGGCTCTGCTCCTGTGGCTCTTCTTTCTGGACCTCGACCTTTACACTCAGACCCAAAGTGAAAATTAGCTTAACAACGCCAACGCCAGCATAGACGAAGAAAATGATGCGACAGGCGGGAATAAAAGCCCATCCGTGGATTGACTCGAGAGAGTTGATGATCCAACCACAAACAAGCATTCCCAAGGCCGAGCCAGCAGTTCCAATCAAGGAATACCAAGCAAAGACATCACTCAGAAGCTCATGTGGTGTGAGATGAGCCAAAGTGGATTCTTCGACAGCGCGGAACGGGCCAATTTCATTTCCACTAATAAAATTAGCTTCGATAAAAATAGAAACAAAAAAGAAATACGGATACGAACCTCGGACTAATGACACCAAATACTGCAGCCGCCAGTAAAATCCAAAAATTTCCGAACAGCGCGAAAATGACACCGCTGCAAGCCATAAGGATTGATCCGAGTGACAACACCGCCTTGCGACCCATAGAATCAGCGAAAAAAGTGAGGAAGAAGCTAATTACCACATCTCCGACCAGCGTGAGAGTCATAAATAAGCCAATGCGATCGTCTGAAATCCCTATGGCCGACAGATACGATGCCAGAATCAGGGTCGAGCCGCCGTACGCGAAAAGGCGCACGAAGCGCTGCGCGCAGAGAAGCTTCACGTCGAGCGACGACCGCCACATGGTGGTTAGGCCCAGCTCCTCGAGAACGTGGGCCATGTAACGCGCTGGTCGCGATTGATTCTCCATTATCAGATTATCAGATGGGTTGAAGAAAGAAACAAATCCACAGGTAGGCCAATCACCTTTTAACTCCGACCTCGGACTCGGGCTTCGGGCCGGAGCTAAGCTTTTTGGGAGAAATGAAGAACTATATTATTCATACATCTCTTTTGGGATAAACATAGAAAGTAGAAAAAACATTATTATGTACAAATATTCTCAGTGTTCACTCCTCAATTACTGCTCGGTCTTGGGAGGCCATTTCACTCGTCGTTCCGCACGCACATACAAGTTGGTAGGACGAATCAACTGGAACATGGGATCATACTCGACCGGCCCATCGTTCTCTTTCGTGAACTTGTACCGGTACAACAACTTGGGCAAGAACACTTTGACTTCCTGCAAGGCAAAGCTGAACCCAATACACATACGCGGTCCAGCTGCGAAGGGAATATACGCAGTCTTATGACGGTTCTTGACTTCCGCCGTATCCCAACGATCCGGATCAAATCGTGCTGGGTTAGACCAGACCGCTGGGTTGTTGTGTATGTGGTGAAGGGCAGGAATGATGATAGAATCTTCGGGGAGCTTATATCCACCTGGAAGAATCATATCGACCTTGGCAGTACGCGCAGGCTGGTATGAGGGGTTATGACGGCGCTGGGTTTCTTTGATGAACTTGTCCAAGAATGTCAGACGGTCCGTCAGATCTGCGGTCATTGGTGTATCGGCATCGATGTCGTTATCGATTAATTCCTGTAGGAGTCTCTCCTGCATGCCGGGGTAATTGACCAGCGAATAAAGCAACCACGACAGCAATGAGCTGGTAGTCGTGAAGCCAGCGCCGGTGGCTACTACTAGTGCCTCCATCAAACTTGTCTTAGGCAATTTCTCGCCCTTGTTGTCAGTGGCGCGAATAATATAATCTGTCTAGATATTAGCTTAAGCTTTCCAACTTCTAGTCATTTCACTTACCGATCATGTTAGAGGCCTGCAATGCAGCATCCTGCAACGGAAGATCCTCGACGCCATTCTGAGAAGCATTTTGAATTGACTCATTGACCATCTCAATAATACGATGGCGCGCATCCCGTAGGCGTTGCGGGTCACCGAAAGGCAATTTCGCATACCAATCACCACGAGCGGTCACCTTCTTGTTCAGCTCCAATGACTCTGCAATTCGGTAGACCAGCTCATGTGGCGGCGCATCTACAGCAGAGAAATGCTTGAAGTCCATACCGAGAACCAACTTGCCCACGGCCTGCGCACCGAGCTTAAGCATGTACGGGTAGACGTTCCAAGCCTCGCCGCGCTCGTCTAGCTCGTCGAACACATTAAATGCATCCTCAACGGTTTCCTGCATAGTCGGTGCGTAGTGACGCACTGCTTTCGGTCCCAGCGCTGGCGGGAGGAATTTGTGTGCTGCCCGCCATTCGGGTGTATCAGTGTCACCTAAAAACACACCGGCCTGTTGGTTCTTGATCGGGTGCAAAGGGTGTGCCTCGTTGATTCTCTTGGTAAAAAAATCAGACTCGGAGAAAACGATGGCCGATAGCTCGGGGTCATTGGTGTGGTAGACCGTCCGGCCCATGTTGGTGGTTTGAATGATGGGTCCATATTGGTCAAAGAGGCGCTGGTGGTTTCCTAGGTGATCGGGGTAGACCTCGAAGTAGTTTCCCACGAATGGCAGTCCCTTAGGACCGGGGATCTCCCGTACTGCCTTGCCATCTATTGAGATAGCAATAGGCTCTTCGTTGGCAAGGATCTCCGAGGGAGTGGACAACATCGAGTCCTCTGACTGGAATGCAATGCCTGACATGAGAGTTAGAATAATACCAAAGGCAATAAGATAAGAACATACCATTTGGCTCAACAATGGCAAATTGTCCAGCAATGAGAAGCTGAAGCCCTTGGTAGTCGACTGTTGTCTCTACCTCAATTGGGCGAGCTGAGGTGATAGCCTCACCCAGCAGGTAGAAATGTTTGGCAACCATCGTGAAATGGGAATAAAAATAATAACGTGGTTTTCCTCTCTCGAAGGGCCCGCTCACATTTATAAGGATCTAATTATCTGAGCCATTTGAAACTACATAATTAACTCCACTTACCATAAAAACGCGTCCCGATTCTTTTTCATTTCATAATAGAAGAATGCATATCTCTGCGAGCCTCGGTTCAAACTCTTTCTTAATTAGGATCCACAATAACATCATGATTGCAAAAATATTAGAGTGGACGTTGTTTCGGGCTGTGGCCGACGGCACTGGCGCGAAATGTGCCGTCTCAGACGGCCCCACCGACAAGATAGAGCTTTTTTTAATTTAATTTTTTCTTCAAGGTGCCGAGGCATTTTGAATCCCTGCTTGCTGGTAGGCTAGTTTTATGTACATATCGGAAGTGCTAAGTGGGCTATTGCGACAATTCCATGTTCCAGTACGGAGTACTTTTCGTGATATTAAATTAAGACTCCGTCCTTTTGAATTTTTTGCAAAATCATTCATTCACAATGTCCGTTCCAGAAACAAAAGAGCTGAAGGCTGAGTGGAAGGCAGATGTCGAGGTGCCAGAGTATACATTGAAAGATGTGGCAGCACACAACACCAAGGGTGATACCTGGATGGTCATCCACGGACAAGGTAATAACCTTTTTTAAAAAACCAAAAAACGGACAGTGCTAACATTGCAACAGTCTTTGACCTCACAAAGTATCTGCAAGATCACCCAGGTGGTGCAGATGCTCTCATCGAGGTAGCCGGCACTGATGCCACAGCAGCCTATGAGGATGTTGGGCATTCTGAAGACGCCCGTGAGATCATGCAGCCATTCCTGGTAGGCACTTTGAAGGATGCTCAGCAGTACGTCAAGCCCAAGGCAGTGCGTGTTGTCTCCCAAAAAGCACCTGCAGAGGCCAGTCCCTCCTCATCATCGACTATCAAAACGATCGCTTGTGCTCTAGGTGGACTAGTCCCAGTCTTCTACATCTTCACCCAAAACAACAATGTCACAAACAGCCTGGGAGCCATCTCCCAACTGATCCCTCAACAACTGAAGAACCTACGCCTGCCCCATGGAGGCTTTGTCAACGGCTTCTTAGCCGCTTCTGCTATCTCCACAGTCGTTGGAGTAATGGTAGCGCGCCAGGCTAGCAGATTCACCAAGATCGACTCTGGATTCATGCGCTTCCCCCCTCATATGAAGTCCAAGAAGGTGATTCGCGTCGATCCGCATCTGACACGCGGATTCCTCGAGCCGCAGCAATTTCAACGCTTGCCACTCGTTGAAAAGACCGAACTTGCAACGAACGTCTACCGTTTCGTCTTTGCTCTACCAACCGCCACAGATGTGTTAGGTCTACCCATTGGCCAACACGTCGCCATCAGAGCCGTTGTCGATGGAACGACCGTCACTCGCTCATACACCCCTACCTCCAACAACCTCGACCGGGGCCGCATTGAACTCGTCATCAAATGCTATCCCGACGGTCTATTGAGCGGGAAATATCTCGCCGGCTTGACCGTAGGCGATGAAGTCGAATTCCGCGGTCCTAAAGGCTCGATGCGTTACACAAAGGGTCTTTGTCGCAAAATCGGTATGGTGGCCGGCGGCACAGGTATCACACCCATGTACCAGCTTATCCGGGCAATCTGCGAGAACGACACCGACACGACGGAAGTCAGTCTGATCTACGCGAACCGCAGCGAGTCTGACATTCTCTTGCGTGAGGAGCTTGAACGCTTCGCGCGTCAGTACCCGAAGAACTTCAAGCTGTGGTATATGCTGGATTCTGCGCCCGAGGGCTGGACCTATGGATCGGGATACGTGGACCAGGCTGTTCTGGCGGAGCAGCTCCCTGCGCCATCGGCAGACACTAAGGTCATGCTATGTGGGCCGCCCGGGATGGTTAATGCCACTAAGAAGAATTTGGTTGCGTTAGGCTTTTCCAAGCCAGGGGTGGTCGGGAAGATGACTGATCAAATATTCTGTTTCTAGAAAGTTGCCTAATTTAGTAATAGCCGAGGCTTTGAATGAAGGATGAAGTTAGGTTTCTTAATTTTGTTGAATTGATGGGACGGCTTGTCCGGTCATGTTGCCGAATGCGTTTTCGTGTCCGACAAGAAAGAAAGTCTCCGAGACACCCCCGAAAGAGACTCCACTCGCCGTGCTGATTCCCGAGACTTTGACTGGTTGGAGCTTATCTGTTTGGATCCAGGGGGTTATGCCCGTAAGTTGCAAGTTGTATGGTGTACGGAGTACTCCGTATAATGGTATAAATTAATGTACATAAACACTATGCCAGACTAAATGGGAAATGGACATGGATAGATATAGCCTGTCTCCCCCAAACACTCCATATTGACCCTCCCATCAATTCATATCCTCAATCTTTGAAGATTTGCGTCTTCTTCGACGCCTGTGAGATCTCCGACGCTTCTTCCTTGGTTTCGGTTTCTCCCGCGATCGAATCATGAAGCGAACCGGTTGTCCTAATCTCCCTTCTCTTGTCTGGAGCTTAGTCCTCAAGTTCATTTCCGTTGTTATCCTCACAATAGGAGAGATGTACGACTTGTCAACCTTCGACCGCGAGTATCGACGAAAATATCGCGGAAGATCCGATGATATGGTAACAGTCTTCTTTTCCCTTGCCGGTTTCTCATCAGCAGGAACAGGATCAGAATCAGGAGGCGTTGTAGGATCTTTCGCATCGACTGGAACTTTGCGCGACCGTTGAGTCAATGCCCGCGACTGCACATGACATAGATAAAGATAGTATAAGAGCAGTATCAAAACCACAGCACCGAGGATAGACCCCGCTATTGCGCCTTTGTTTCCATCTGATAGTCCGCTGCTTGCGCCCGAATTGGTTTGCTCAGGTGTAGAAGTTTCTGCTATGTTGACCACGTGGATGACAGTCGTAAATGGAGTCGTCGCTGTCCATGTAACCAAGCTCGTTGGCCACGACCTGGTATTCCCCAAGGTAAGGACTGCCACGAATGTGCTGTCGGCCTCAATCAGGGTCCGGGTAACCTCGCGAATCGCAGGTGCCATTGCCCGACAACAAATTGAACAGGCATGATGGACTTAAGTGTCTATGGCAGCTTCACTTCTTTCGCGCCACTAACACGTAGGGTATGCACGAGCGGATTGAACGGGTCTTCTAATTTATGTGATAAAGCAATTGAATTGGTGACACTGGTATCTTCTGACTTAGTTATGCAGCTTACGCTGCGGAGTCACAGGAATATCACGGCGATTGGTGGAATTGACTGCAAGTCGCACTGTGAGGCCAACTCACTGCATTTTGGTGCGGGGATTCTAACGAGCACGTTATTAAAACGAACGCCTGTGTGGGTTTTTCTTCCGCAAATACTACCAGGGGTCTCATGTTGCCTGATCTTTTTGCTAAGGCGCCGAACACCCATGAGTATTCGTTGGACAGACATGCAGCATCCTCTCCAATAAATTTCCTGCCCGAAGCAGAACGATCACAGGTGTATGGTCGCCTCGCCCGCACGGATGAACCCACTCGATACTCGATAAAGAGTCCTCGGCTCTTCCACTTTCAGAGTGAACCAATAGTATTGAACATATGTGATATATAATCTCTATATATTTACAGCTTCGCACGCGGGGGAGCAAAGTTCGACCCAGCACCCTGACTAATCGCCTCAACGATAGCATCAACGCTATTCAAAATCCAAGTATTCCCCTCATCACTAGCCAACCACCGCGCAGCCTCTTCCCCCTCAACATCATTCACCCACGAACCATCCTCGATCGCCTTCCGTAACCCAAACACATGCGATATGACCTGAGGACCAACGCCCGACTGAGCACGCAGACACGAAATAGCAACAATAGACGTCAGAATGCGCCCAGCAGAGGCGCCAGTGCTACGCTCCGGATCAGATAACAGGGCACCGTAGTTGCTGTGCAGGATGTGCACCGGTAGGTCCGGGTGTGAGTCGGCCAATTTATTGAATAGCTTCTTATCGAATGGACGATAGATAGAATCCCAGAGTGCCTGGCCGCGCTCACTGATCGCGGTGATGTTCTCCGGGGTTGGGGCGCGGGTGGGGACGCGGGAGAGCTGGCTGCCGACTGAATCTGGGAGGTTGGCTCTGAAGGCGTTGAGGCAGTTTATGGTGCGTGGAATACCGTTGAAACTAATGCATTTCAGACCGACTTCGCGCATGAGCTCGGCGGTCTCAACTTGTTTGTCCGGGTTAGTGCTGGCTAGTTCGTAGAGGGCGGCGAGGGACTCCGGGGAGTTCATAGTCATTGTTGCTGCAGTCTGGCATTTGTGTTAGATCGCGTTCAGTCTTAACCTCAGGTATTGACTCACTGAAAGTGCGATCCATGATGGCTGCGAGATCTGTTTGGATTGCGCAGTCTGTTGGATCTTTTGGTAGACCGAGGTTATGTTTGCTGGCGCCGGGACGGTGGATGGCCGGGCGGCAGGGGCATTGATCAATGCCTTGAGGCTGGTTGAAAGTCTAGACATGTCGGATGGTGAGCTCTTTTGCCCTGGTTGTGGATGTTTTTCCATTAAAGAATAGGTACTGGAGACCAATTCTCCTTCCGACCTCGGGAAGTGGAAACAAACGGAGCTCAGAAGTGAACACCGAAAAATACCAGGAGGGGTCGTAATATGACAGTAATTCTTCCTGAATATTTCCGTAATATTACCAGTGGAGAACACGTCGAAATCCGGGGATCGCGGGGAAACTAAGCTGCCGGACGTGATCTCATGGAAGCTCTGCCATTGGTGAAATGGGGGCTGGAGGAGAGGGCTCGGAAGCTCGGACCCAGAAGTGCCAGCCGAAGGAGGTGCTCTCTGACCGTTTGTGGGCTATTTCTTTCCATTCCTTTCCTCTTTTCTCACCATCCTGAGCTACAACAGATAGTCTAGGAGAATAAAATCTTTCGCGCGTCACCAAGCAACAATCCAAGTCATCATGGACCCACCCAAGTCAAGAGTGTCAGAGCTCGAAGATGCAAAATTATCGCCCCTTGATCGACATGGTGATCTCACGCAACAGCAGAAATTGACACGGAATGTGTTGTGGAAGCTGGATATACAGTCAGTCCAGGCATTACAATCAGAATTCGCTTGCTAATAGTTTCTAGTATTCTTCCTATTCTAGCGCTACTTTTCCTCATGTCGTTTTTGGACAGAACCAATGTCGGTAACGCGAAGATTCTCGGTTTAGAAGCGGACCTTTCTATCACAGACCACCAATACGACATCGGCTTAGCTGTGTTCTATCTCACCTACATTTGCAGGTGTGTTGTCTTCAATTGGACCCCAACACCAGAGGCTAATTGATATGGAAGCGAGCTACCGAGTAATCTGGTGCTCAAGAAAGCATCGCCGAAGATTTGGTTGCCGTTCTTGACGGCGATTTGGGGCATTATTACCATGTGTCTGGGATTTGTACAGAATTTTGCTGGTTTCGTCGCCGTCCGGGCTTTGTTAGGTATTGCAGAGGGGGGTCTTCTCCCTGGCATGGTATGTTTCCGACGCCGTACGGAATTGACATTGGTCATTGCTAACAAAGCAAAAAGGTCTTGTACTTGTCTTCTTTCTATAGACGAGGCGATTTGGCTCTACGGATTGGTTTGTTCTACACAGCTGCCTCCCTGTCGGGCGCATTTGGAGGTACATACGCATCGATTTCGTTTATTTTTCGGCAGATGCTAATAAATTAGGTCTTCTCGCTCGTGGACTGGCTGAAATTGGGCCTCGAGGGGGCATAGAAGGTTGGCGCTGGATTTTGATTATCGAGGGACTTTTGGTATGTGAAGGTGATTATTGATACAAAAAATTTGTCTAATTGCGAATTAGACATTTGTCTGTGGAGTGTTTAGTTTCTTCGTCCTTCCGAATAGCTTGGAGTCCGCATCTTTTTTGACTTCAGAGGAAAAGGAATTCGGAGGGAAAAGGCTGATGCTTGATAGCCCCAGATCCCAAGAAGGGTAAGCTTCTCTGACCCACTGCATGATAAAGCTTGGCTAACACAAACAGTTCCTTGACACCTGAGGCAGAATCGTTCAAATGGTCCGAAGTACGTCGAGGTGTCCTGGATCTACAAGTGTGGCTCTCTGCTTCGGCATATTTTGCCATTCTCTCTGGACTCTACTCTTTTGGCTTGTTTGTAAGGTTCTCCTATTTCTATGTCTATCTCAAAGTCACTGACAATTTTAAGCTGCCAACGATCATCAAAAACCTCGGCTTCGCCAAAGATGCCAACGAGGTTCAGTTGTGGTCTGTGATACCTTATGCTGTCGCAGCTGTACTTACAGGTTTGTCTAATTTTTTTGACTAGTTTTATTAAATACTCACCCATTTTCTAGTCGTCGTTGCCATAATCTCCGACCGTCTTCGTCTCCGAGGCGTGGTGATGCTCTTCACTCTCCCAATCGCTATCATTGGATATGCGGCCATTGCCAATATTGACTCCCCTCGTGTTCAATATGGCATGACCTTCCTTATGGCCACCGGTCAATACGCCAGTGTACCGTGCATCCTGGTGTGGTTATCGAACAACTCTGCGGGACATTACAAAAGAGCCACTACATCAGCGCTGCAGTTGGCAATTGCAAATGCGGGAGGATTTGTTTCGAGTAAGCCGTCCACATTGAGTTTATTTCTTTATACAGATCTCTAATATCAGTACTATAGCTTTCAACTATCCATCTCGAGATGGCCCCCTCTTCCACCGTGGACATACCATTATCCTTGGGTTGTTAGTGTTCGCATGGTTTATGTGGGTACATTGCTTATTATTGGTTCAAGAGCTACTGCTAATTTACTTAGGATTCTGCTTAACGTGCTCTACTGCGCAAAGATCAACCGAGACAAGAGGAAGGGTAAGTATGATCAATACGCGGGGTACAACGATGATCGTAACCCGGAGTTTATGATGGTTCTATGAGTGATGACAATGATACATATCTAGTAGAGGTAATTTACGTTCTCTATAAATCTACTGGTTGCGGTTTCTGGATTAGTTCATTATTTTGAATTCGACGTATTATTCTGCACAAATCGTGTTATACCCACCACTGCCACCAGTGGCGAGGCTTCCAGTCCTGCTTAGTTGCACCACGTAAATCATCTGTATTTAGCATATCCACACCCTCGTGCACAAGTACATTCCAAACATGATTCCGTAATCCAACCGGCCAAGTAGGAGTTCCCCAATACCGTACCTTCAGTCCCAACTCATGAGCTGTATGTATCTGACTCCGAAGAATAGCGAGCTGAGCATCCGACAGACGGCCAAGATAGAGAGGCCCAATAGCCTTTCGGAAATCTGTTGATGCATAATAGCTGTTGGATGGGTTATAGGTGGAATCCATTGGTCTGTTGTAACCCGCCGTTATATCCGCGGGAAATGTCAGGTTGCCAAGAGGTGCATCGTAAAAGACGTCGCGGTAGGTTGAGTTCTCGACGATCATATGAAAAGGCGCATCTCCGCTAGCGACGACAGTAATTGGGCCATATACAACATCAGAGCCATTGAAGTGAGTCAGGTAGCCCTTTTCACGCAACGGGTTCAGCTGTTCGAGAAGAAGAGGCCAGGTCCGATCACTCTCGGTCTTGCAATCAATCAGCAAGGTCAGGGTCTGTTTTGGGTCATAGGAAAATAACCCGACTATTTCCTGACTCATAACTTCCGGCCAGTTGCGAGAAGGAGATGCATTGTGTGTGTCGAGCATCTTCAGTAGCGGGTCAATGTAGAGGCTCTGTAGTGTTCCCCGGAGGACTGTGGAACGTGAATGGCCCACTAGGATATCACTCCCCCATGGCCAGACGTCAACCTCAACACCGGTACATCCCGCATGAAGTGCTGAGCGTAGGGGAATGTGACGCCAGTAGTCGTTGTGTGAGTTGCATGGTACGGGGATGACGCCGTGGTTAGACCAGCTGGGATGCCTCGAGTGTCGTTCGCTAGGGAAAATATCCAAGGCGGGGTCATGTTGAAAGAGATAAAGGAAGCATTGCCACGCAACAGTGAGGATGCCACTAAAGTGAGACATTGTTAGTTTAAGAATGGCGTGATAAGTGGAGAACACAATCAACAAGCAACAAATGTGTAGACTATAACAGTGGGTACGCACATAATGTATATAAATGCCCGGAGAGGTCGCTGCACTGCTCGACAGAAAATGGCTCTCCTAGAGCGTGGATATGCAATGCAGTCCGGGTGAGAGCATTTCCAGATAGAAGAGGATCTGGGCTTGTAAGGTATGATTGGCTCCATTAGCACCACTTGATTGGAGAATAAGATAGTTTCATGCTCTGGAATGGACTCCAGGCCATATGGATAAAGTGCCATAGTGAGATAGAAAAGCGAAATGAAGTTTTTCCCCCGGAGACTGGGCACATGTAAGCTTATTTTATCGCGTGAGCTTGTTTGAGGCTAAGAACCTTGGAACCCCCCAGGTGTGGATCCCTCTGTTTCGCGGATGCCTATGGAAGAGCAGAATAATACTTCTGCCTAATTATCGTAATTATTCCACGTAAATTGAAAAATACAAGATAATTTCAGTCTCGAGGGCTATGCTGGGTATCTATAGGAGAGAAACAAAGCCAAGGCCCTTTGTCCAACCATCTTCGGTAAGGTATGTACATCCTGGTTCTGGCGTCTTTATTCCATAATCTCAAGGGTATCAGCAATAATAAACTTAGCATCCGTCTTACTCTGCACCTCTTCCACCTCAACACCCGGAGCAAGCTCCGTCAGTGTGAGCTCACCAGTAGCTCGATCCACCTGGAAGACACACTGTAATTTTGTCAGTTTTGTTTGAAATCCACTAGACTTTTCACACTTACCAGGTCGGTGATGATAGTGCTAACGACATTGGCACCTGTCAATGGCAGACTGCAATTTTGTACAATCTTGGGCGATCCATCTTTCGCAACATGGCTTGTGGCCACCACGATCTTGGTCTTGTCCGGGTTTGAGATCAAATCCATCGCTCCTCCCATACCCTTGAACACCTTGCCGGGGATCATATAGTTGGCCAGATCCCCGTTGGCACTCACTTGCAGAGCGCCGAGAATAGACACATCTACGTGACCTCCGCGGATCATGCCAAAGGACTCGGTGCTGTCAAATGTGGCAGCTCCGGGAACCAAGGTCACGGTTTCTTTTCCGGCATTGATGATATCGCTAGTCTGAGTTAGTGAGAGTTTGGGTCACCATATCTGGGAACAACTTACGGATCCAATTCTTGCTCGGTAGGATAATCACCCTGGAATTGTTAGACAAGCCCGTACAAATGGATTTAAGAAACTTACCATTCCCAAAATACCATTCTCCGACTGAATCCAAACCTTTACATCTTTGGGCAGGAATGACGGTGCCAACGTGGGAATACCAACACCCAGATTCACATAGAATCCCGGCTTAAGCTCTTTGGCCGCCCGACGACCAATGAGTTCTCTTTGAATCTGAGCCGCATCTTTAACAGACCCAGTTGCAGTTGCCTCCGAACGCAACTTCTTGTTTTCAATGTGCTTGTCGTCCGTGGCAGGAACGATCCGATCCACAAAGATACCCGGTAGGTCCACATCATTGGGGTCAATAGAGCCAACTGGGACAATATTCTCCGCCTCCACGATGGTCAGGGTTGCGGCCTTGGCCATGATAGGGCCAAATGCTTTGGTGGTGTATCTATTCGATGTCAGAGTCCAGATTCTGAGCTGTACTCATAACCACATATACTCACCGGAACACGCAGTTACCAGCCTCATCCACCTTCCAAGCTCTGAGAATAGCTACATCTCCAGTCAAGGCTTCTTCCATGAGGTATGTCTTGCCATTGAATTCGCGGGTCTCGCGCGGCTTGCCAGACTCGAGAACTTTACCAGACTCATCCATGCGAACAGGGATCTTTCCCTCCTGAATAAATGTGTCTTCACTTGTCAGCGACGATCATGATCTGAGGAGGATCTATACATACGGGCTCCCGTCGGAGTAAAGAAAGCTGGGATCCCAGCACCTCCAGCACGAAGACGTTCAGCCAAAGTACCTTGCGGACAAAGTTCAATAGCGATATGTCCTGTCAAATATTTCTTTTCCAACGATTTATTGTTCCCGAGGTATGAAAGAATCAGACGGTTGATCTGGCCGTTCTGCGAGAGTGTGGAAAGGCCTCCCTTGCCCGCGGAACCGGCATTGTTCGAAATGGCTGTCAGAGAGTGTAATTGATCGACACCTCGGCGGTGCATAGCATTAATGAGAGTTTCTGTACTGCGTATTAGCTTAGTTACCGCGCTGATTGCTAGTCCACGTACCTGCAACTCCACACAGACCGAACCCAGAGCTAAGGATTGTTGATCCGCTCTTGATATCGGCGACCGCAGCATCGGCATCTTTGAAGACCTTTGAGCCGCCGCGCTCAATCTTAGGCGCAAGAGATTGTAATGGTGCGGTTATGGAGTATCTGGTGCTGGTGCTGGTACTGAATGGTTGCAAGGGGCGCACGCTGGCACGCACTCCAAGGAAGAGTCGAGGTCGACAGGTAGTCAGCGCTTTGCGCGACAATGTAGTAGAAATCCTAAGAGTCGTCATGTTTAATAATTGTGTAGACAAAAAAAAAACATCGGAAATGAAATCATCGCGCAGTTAAAACATTCACGGCATCGGGTAGTCGGGGCTACTTCTGGATGCCGAGCGGCCACGCGCGGAAGCCCTCCGAGCGGACCTTCTTCTGATCTTCGACCTATTCTTCTATTTTTCCTTTAATTTCCGATTGAATTCCATAGCTTACATAAAAATAACTGAAACATTCCCATTGGTCTATCATGAATGGGAAAAACAGGCAAGCAGCTCGTATAGATTCCCTCTGATGTCATAGGTATCCAACCTTGGAATACAGAACACCAAATATGACCCGCCAACTATATATCAACAAAAGAAATAAACAAAACCCTTACTCAACCCGTCAACTGCTTCTTAAACCGACTCATCTTCTCCTTGATACCACCATGTTGCCTCCGACCATCACTCCGCTCTGTCAGAGTATCCGCATCGAAACCCATTGGGGACCTAGGCGTGAGATCGCCGACCTTCTCAGACCCCTCTGGTTTGGATTCGAGCTGCTTTGATTGATTTTCGGGTAGCAATGTAACTTCCGACCCCATATCATTACCATGCTGGAATTTCTTTTCGGCTTCTCTTTGCTCGGCTTGCTCGCGGCGTATACGCTCGCGTCCACGTCGGGCAGCGCCTTCGATCCCACTCTCACCTAGCATGGCAGTTCCAGCTGGGCCTGGTGCCAGGGCGCTCCAGTCGAGGACCATCGTGGTATTTTCTTTCTGGTGGTTTGGGGTTTGTGTATTAACTGTGAGCTATGTTTCAATTGATCACAGCAGGGTTTATGTGTGAAATGGATTTTGAAGATGCGACTTGTTTATATGCTTCGGAGAGGGGCGATGACGTTGGCCAAGATGGCCCCCAATGATGATCTGTCGGATCTGCAGAAAGCTCGGGGAAATGAGTGCCTTGTATTTAGTATGGAAGGCGAATGAGTGTCGATATGTACAAGCTGGTAATATGAATATGTTCAGAAAACATAGGTTTGATCAGATAAACGCAAGAAAAACAAACAATGGGGTATGCAAATATCCACCTCCTGGTCCTACTAAAAATTGAAATCCGGATTGGCAAAGTCGAGCCAATCCCAGTTAAGCATATCATCAAGAGGTACATCCGGGATCGATGCACCAAACGCGGTGCCTGCTCGATTGACCGCATCGACGATCTGATTATCAGACATGGCAGAGAATTGCAATGGTTCAAACCATAGATCCTCGGGTGGTAGTGTTACTGGCAGCGAACCATGATCCAGACATGTAGACGGAAATGTCGGCTCAGGTGGATGTACTCTGTCTGGGTTGCCTCGGGATTGCAGAGGCAAGGCTGGTGCACGTCGGATCAACTCACGTAGGAATCTCCCGTAGAGCACAGAGGCGCCGCTTCTGTGACTTGGTGTTGCTCCGATTCGCTCTAGGACACCGGCAGTCTCTTCGATGAGATTCCGGACGCTTGGTGCCAGGCTGGATCTGCTGTCGCCGGGTGTTATGCTGAGGCTGAGGGCAGAGCATGCGGCATAGGAGATCATTATCACTGTGTTATTTGGCATTGATTTTAGTCGAGATTCGCCTTGGATGGCTGCTCGCAGGACGTTCAATGCAGATGATAGACCAGCGGCTCGGAAGAAACGTTTAACTTCAATTGGAGCTGTTGGGTGATTGATGACACCACCGTATGTGGATAACTGAGTGTGGGTAACAAGAATCTCGACATATGGGGGCAGGGAGCGTGCTGTAAATGGTTAATATTTGGTCAATCAATTTTAGGTGTTAGGCTTACTGTCTCCTTCGCCAATTGATAAAGCCCATGTTGCATACCACTGCTCGTAGAAGGTTTGAATGGTTCTCTTAATCCTATAGTATGGTCAGTATATAAATGATATTTATCAAAGGCATAATAGCATACGAATGAGCGGCTTCCGAGCCCGTATCGACGAAGCGATAACTATCACAGCTTGATTTAACTTTCTGAAAGAGTCCATCCTACAACCGTTAGAATGGAATTTAATAGCCTGATATAGGTATTTGCAATGCGATTTGGAACGGGACTTGGGATAGCACCTACAAGGTCCCTTCGAAGAACTGCCATAGAATTCATGGGGCCATCACGCGGGTCTGCAATGCTGGACAGGTGCCAACGATCGCAATTTTCGACGAGCATTGTTGGAGGTACTGTATAGCTTCGTCCACGCGCAAGGCAAACACTGAGCAGGTTAGTGTCAGAACCAGATGTACTACTAGGAGAATCACACGTACCCCCTCTCCACAACATATAACGCAATCCAAGCTCTTTCACGTCTTCGCAATAGCCTAAGACCCCACTCTGAAGACGGATCAATATCATCAAATCCATCCATATGTAAAGCTCTCTTAGCATCGATACACTCTGCTCGTGCCAAGCGATTCAGGAGTTCTTGGTCAAAGCTGGAAGAGGGCGAGACAATCTTGTTCAAAGACAAGTCTAGAGCCACAGTGAGAGCCATGGCAATATAGGAGCAAGTATCATCGTCTCCTAATCTATCACCAGGAGACATCCATGGAACATTCACCATGAAAGCCAGAACAATCTCAACAGATCTATAGCGGTGTGTGAACACTCGCTTCGCGAGCCATTTGCAGTGCCTCGATAGTCTCTTAGATAAAGCAGAGGCCGACGGCAAAAATAGGGCCGCTCCTGCCATTATTGAAGTAAAAAGAAAAGCCGACTGATACCGTACGAAGGACGGGGTGTGTATCAAAGGATCAAGACCCCATCGTGTATGTGCAAGGTTTTGGTAGAAACTGGACCTGTCAGTTATATATTTTTAACAATGAAAAAGAAAGTACTTACAATGAGAACAAGGACTCCGACTCATCAAATGTAACTAATCCCAATTCAATAGGATCAACTTCAGGCCCAACATCGAGATTTGCTCTCGCAGGAACAAAAAAGGACTTGGCACTCGGTTCTCCTATCGGAGTGCCCTGGATGAACGACGGACCCTCTGACAACGGCGGTGGAGACTTTGGCGCACGCCGCATCCCGGTCGGCGAAAGTTGAAGATCCGAGGCTCTAGCAAGCAACTGGAGAGGATTCTCTGCATCATCAAGAGCAAGACTCTCCTCCGCATGCATATCACGTGGGGATGTCATGCGCGGGTGATCTGATGACTCTGAAAAGCCACGCTCATGTCCATTCTCATGCTCATTCTGCATCAACTGGCCCTGGACTTGACCAAGGAGTTCCTGGAGAACTGAAATGGCCCTTTGAGCCTCATCGCCAGTAGAGTTGACCTTGGGCCGCTTGATTGCCTGCTCGATCTGATGTATAGCTTTCTCCAGACCCTTGCGTTTACTAGACTCCGGTCAATATTTTATTCCACGATACCTTCATTTGACTCACTTCTTGACACCCTTTTGTCGGCCCAGATGATGGTTGGGCACAATACACTCTGCGCTGGTCTGTTTACATTTCTCGCAGCTGGACTCCCCTGCCAGGCGATTGCAGCGGATCTTGCTCCGCCGACAGTTCAAGCATGCAGCTTGTTTTCCATGTGGACTAGAGGCTGGACCTGCCGACTCGGTCTCCATGAGTAAATGATTGGACCTCGGCCATGAACACTAACGTCATGGAGGTGCGGGAGTCAGGATGATTACTAGTGATGTCTTTGGCTTATGTAGCACTATATCGCAGTCTCTTACAACAGCCCGGCCGGGCTAGCTCAATCGGTAGAGCGTAAGACTCTTAATCTTAAGGCTGCGGGTTCGACCCCCGCGTTCGGCTATTCCTAAAAACCAAACCTGAGATTTCTTTTTTTGCTGTTTTATTTTTTATATTTACTTCATGATGAAATAGCCCAATTGCCTTTTTTTGAGCTTTGGTGTGAATGAACAGGTGATTGCTTCCAGTTGGTACCATATAATGTGTTGAATGTAAAAACAAAAAGTGTTTAATCTGAGCAATGTTATATATATCTCTCTCATTTCTCAAGCCGATTATATATTTCCCACTTGTAATTGAATCCGAAAAAAGAAAAAAAACCCCCCAACACAGAGAGTACAAACTATTCAACTTCTCAATATTTTAAATATAACCTCAGTTAGTCGCCCCTGTTACAAATAGCGACAGTGGTAGAAGATGATGCCGCCAACGACCCCAAGCAAGAAACCCAACTCAGATGAAACGGATGTGATGTTTGAAAGAACCTTGGAAGTCGAAGAGCGAAGATACTGCCAGGTTGTATATCGGTCTTGGGCTTGGCAAAGGCAGGAAGATATTTAAGGTAGTCGTGGTTGAGTCATTATTGTGGACTTCCAACGGTGACATTAGAGACCCTCCGTGCTTAATTTATTGATTTTATAGTGGCCGAGCATGTGCACCGAGTAACGAGTGAGTGGTATCAATTAAAGATTAGTCGCTAAATACAAGCTCTAAAACAACCTGGCTGTTGGTTTTTTTTTCGTGACTTATCAACGGAAAGTGAATATATACCCAAATCTAACATAGCAAATGGTCATACACCAACATTCAATCAAGCATAACGGACTGGACCAGATTCCTCGTCACGACCAACTGTCAGAACACCAGATGTCTGCGAAGAAGGATGAGGCTGAGGCTGGATTTGAGAGGCAGGAACCTGATTCATCTCAGGACCAGCACCGGGAGCACCTTCCGTCGATGCAGCTCGCGAAGGCGCACTGGTACCCGGAGGAGTAACATCCAACAAGCGCGGACCAGACTCAACAGGCCTCTTGTTTGCCTTGACAGTCGCAGGCGCGGGACCCAAGACAGTCGGGTACTTGAAACGGAAGCCCCAAGCGAAGAAGAGACGCATCTTCGTCCAGAAACCCATCGCATCCCACCTCTTCTGGAGGATCGCGGCGTCCTCCTTGCTACGGGCACGGTAGCCCTTTCGGAAACAAAACAGACAGAAAAGAGAAAGAGGGAGCAGGATGAAGGACCAGAAGAGAGGGAAACCACGACGGGTTTGCCAGCCCGTCATGAGACGACGGAATCGCACCCAGGCTTCGATCATGCCCAGGATGAAAACTACCCCGATCCAGCCTAAGCCGCAGATCAGTACAATTGCCAGGTAGGAGATGCCGAGACCGGATCCCCAGGTGCTGGTGAACCAGTTATCGTCGTCATCATAGCCATAGTCGTAGTAACCACTGCCACTGCTGGATGTCCCGTCGGAGTTGGATGATCCATCCGACAGGCCGGTGTAGTACCCAGAGTTACCGCTATAATCGCTGGTGACACCTGTGTACTGACATCCGGAACCTATGTACCGAGAGGTAGGAGTGTTGTAGAGGCTCAGAGAGTTCAGAGTTCTGCTGGGGATTTGGGTGGGTTCCACGAAGACCACTTCGTAGATGTAGGTCGTGGGCTCGAATGGCTGGCTGTTGTCGATCGAGGTCGAAGTTACTACATTATCCCTGGGCAGCAAGGTCGCGATCGCATATGGAGGGCGGACAGTGGCAGCAGTTGTGGTGGTCCATTGTGTAGAGCAGGCCGTCGGGGCCGAGAAAGTCAGGTTGACTTTGTAGATGGTGGTGTGATAGGTTCCATCGCTATTCATGACGTTACGGTAGCCATCGTATGGGTCGCGCTCCTCGCCATAGCCAGTGGGATACAACTTTTCCACAACGGTGTAGTCGTAGTTGGTATTGGTGGAAGTAATGGTGGACAGGGCCTCGACTGGCAAAGTTGCAGTTGGAGAGATTTGATTGATCTCGGTGACTAACTCAGAGTAGTAATCCGTATTAACTTCCTGTTCGTAGGTATCGGTCACAATCCAAGGGGCGGCCTGAACGAATGGGCTCAAAACGAGTGACAAGAGAAGAATAAACGAGTGTGAAGGCGCCATCTTGAATGGTCCTTTGGGGTTGTAGGGGAAATAGCCAGGAACGAGCCCTGGAGGCGTCCATGGCTTTATTTTTAAAAAAAACCCCCAATAGCGCCTCATGTTAGAAGACCCTTATTTTTGGTCAATTTGGGGGCGCTTTGTCGCCTAAGCTATACTGGTTCTTGCTCGGGTGGAAATTGCCTGCATTAGAGTAGGCAGATACTCGGGTGTGATTGGTGATGTCTCATAATTTGCCAGACCTAAGTGGACGGTCTAGTCTGTTTACGATCTAGTCAAAGACCCTAGACTTTTCGCCTCATGTGTTTACCGGACTTGTCTCTTTTTTTAGTCTTTTTGTTGGTGATGACACAGAATTGGACTAGCCGAACGTATGGAAAAAAAACCTTCGTTGAATACGCCTAGTCACATATAGAACAGCGCAGAAAAGAACAGCACAGAAAGAAATACAAGCGTAACTTCGTGGATCGTCAGTGTGTTGCAAGGTCCAGAGATCGCGAGGAATCTATATGGGGGATTGACAGTCCCTTAAATCCGGAGTACCCAGGAGGGGAAAGAGAGAGAGAGAGAGAGGGAGAGAGAGCACAAGCCACTTGCTCAATTAGCAGCCCGTAAAGCTCGTAGCCTTGCACCCAAACCATCCTCCACCTCGGCATCCACCTGCTTAGGCTCCTTCACCTCTTCCTTGGGTGCAGCATCCGCCTCGAGGTTCAGGCGCATATCAACTCCCGCATCATCTGCCAGTTGTTCCATAAGCCGATCAACGTCGGCCTCACCCTCCGCACCATATTCCTGCATCGATATACCCTGTGCGACATCCTCGATCGCACTGCTAGCAATCTTAAAGTCTTCCGACCGGGCGAGGAAGTTGTTAGCGTGGGAGACGAGGTGTTCGAGGTTGACGCTCCGTGAGGCAGCGTCTAGGCCCCGCGACGCCATAGCGAGCGTCCGGGATGTGTCGCGGGTACTCTGGGCGGCCTTGAGTTCGTTGATGATGACATCTGCGCGTGCCGCTTCGGATTTGAGCGTTACTTGGCGTCGCTTCTCGCGGACGGCGGAGGCGGCGTGAATGCGGGCGATCTGGAACTCGCGGTTCTTCATCGCTTTGTCCGCCTTGGCCTTTTCGGATTTGAAGGTTGCCTCCGCTCGGACGGCTTCTTTCTTGAGTCGGTTGGAGTGTAGCTGGGAAGATAATGTTAGCAATAGTTTCATGCATAGGCGGGGTGATGCACGCTGTGAGGAGGGGAAGCAGAGTGCGGGGAGACAACTTACCTTGACATTTGTGCGGGCTTCGAAGATAGGGTCTTTGCGAACCATGATGTCGGTTTGAGATGTTATAGAGGATGAGAACTGCAGGTGTATTTGGGTGTTGTGGAAGGCAGATGGATTTGGGGGCGCGTGGCAACGTCACTGACCGCATTCAGTTCATTCTTAGCGTCCCGAGATCGGTTTAATTTAGCAACACGGACAATCCAAGTCTAGATGTGACCAATATTCTGAATCAATCTTTCTACTTTTGGATGGAGGAAGTCTACCGTCGCCATTCAAAGTGTTACTACATTTAACACTACATGTACTATTATGTCTCGGAAATAATTGCAAGATGAGCCAGTCGATTTTGCATTATAAAAAACTAGTATACAGGCCAAAACAAATTGGAACCCTCAGCGCTGTTTGCCCATAAGCAAGGATGAAAGAGCCTTGCTCGCGCTGGAACTCCGGAAACTCCGTGTACCTCGATGCATCTTTCCATTACTGCGTTGCCGACCGGATTTCATTGTGTTTCCCCGCTGGTGTCGTTTAGACAGGCTGAGACTATCGATTGCCCAGGCCATGGTTAATAACGACTCCCAACTCGGTCGAGCCTCCGAGGCGCCAGCCGACCAGGTCTGCGGGGAGAAAGTCTCACTAACCGCTAGCTGCAATGCTCTGCCCGTCGCATCGCGAAGTGGACGCGCCAAGGCTGGGCTGCAAGCTAGTAGTCTGGTGAGAAGTCTCATCCGAAAGACCGGACGGTTGGACGCCTTCGAGGACGACAGACTCGGGGTCGAAATCAACCATAGAATCAAAGGGAAATGCTGATAGATCTCCTCCGTCGAGAACGTCAAAGGCAAACCCGTCTTCAGGGAAAGAAGGATTTGGCTCAGCGGGTGAATCACCGTGGAACAAGCGACGGAAGTCATCGTCAGAAAGAGGAGCTGCAACGTCATTTGCAGTCTGAGGTTCGTCGGAGAGGTCGAAGAGGGGTAGAGCGCTTCCAGATCCTTCGAGGCCAGCGACGGACACTGCAGGTCACACAACACCGCTGCAGGATGTTGTGTCACGTCGGAGGCCTCAGCCAGAGTGGAAGGTTTGAGGGTAGGAGAGTAGTCGGTAACGGAGGGAGTAGGGAAAGGAATTCGTTCCATAGGAAGTTCGTCTCCTTCTTGCTTGAAGAGGGTAGGCGTGAGGGTGGGAGATTCGATGGCGGGGGAGCTGGCTTTGGGGGTCACGCTGCGAGATCCACGGACCTCGGCGGAGAGCTTAGCCACTTGTTGGCTCAGACGGTTGTTTTCCGTCTCCATCTGGGAGAGACGCTGGATCAGGAACTGGTTTTGTTGTTCCATTCGGATCTTTTCGGTCTCGAGTTTCTCCATCTCGAGACGCTTGCGCTCGCGTGATGTTTGAGCAGCAGCACGGTTCCGGAGGACCCGTTCTATCCGGCGCTGCTCCTTCTCATCATCTGTCTTGGCGCGTTTTCTACAAGAGTCAGCGGGGTTCAGATAGTTTATTTGAAACAAGGTGGAAAACATACCTGGGAGGGAGATTTGTTTTGGGGGTTGGGAGTTCTTGTCCCCAAGACTTTCTCTTCTTTGTTGGCTTCTTCTCGTCTTCTTCATCCTTAATATTATCCTCAGGCTCCGGAGAGTCTAATGATGTATCCGCGGGGGAAACTGTGTACATCTCTGGGGATGGCGAGGCTGGGAGGGTATCCAACGGGTTGATAGTATCCGCCATGGTGACAGGGTCAAATGGATAACCGGTGCCGGACGTGAATAATAATCAGTGTATATGTATAGACTTATAATGACTTGAGTGAAAAGAGGATCAGATCACAGAGGCCACGTTATCATCACGATCGGCACCGGAGACCAGACTCCGGGGAAGATTGAGTCAGAGGGTGAGTCAGCAAAGAAAGAGAGAGAAAGAATGGAAAGGACAGCTGTTCAACTGCAAACAGGATGGGCGAGATGAGGTTTAAGTAGAGGCCAGCGTGGTCTGAAAGGGATGGCGTCGGATGGAACAAAGGGGGAGGGGGAACCTTGGAACCTGGGCACACACGTACATCAGGTACAAGCTACACCATACATTTTAACATGTGCCACCAAGTACCTCAAAAGGGGGCTGAGTCTTTGTAACGAGACACGTAAATTACGTTAATTTCCCCCTGCATTCCATGGTTCAGCCCCTGTCGGCAACCAATTATGATTTACCGCTGAAACATCGCACTTGTTACGACGGAGCTCCGTACGGAGGACCTACATCCTAAGTGGGCACTCACTCACTTATCTTGCCTCCCTAGAGTTCTATAATTGGGATATTGAGGCCCCCCAATACAATTGTATTCGAGTGCATACAACATAAATTATACATATACGGAGTATATAGAGTAATATTTTATTATTTCAATATTTATTCAGCTTATGATCTCTCGGGTAATACAAGGCACATCCGGTCACTCCGACTCGACCTATCTGAATCATGATACGTCTGTCCCACAACGTAATTCATCCAATATCACAAAGAGTCTCGAACAATCTAGGGTGGACCTAGTACATTGATACGTTCTCTCCTGAAGGCGCGATCAGGATTGTCCGGAGAATGCTCTATTTAAAACGCCAATCACAGGTGTTTTGCACGTTAATCAAGCCCCACCCCGTTAATTCTCCGTGCCCCTGACTGAGAATGTGATACTGTAATTGTGTACATCTATGGAGAAGGGGGCCTGTGTGCCATCTAGATTGGCGGAAATCATCCTGGGGATGCGACGGAACGACGGAACTATCTCGAACACGGCAGAATCATGGAGCCTAGGTTGAGGGGCTGAAACGGGGCGTCGAACAACGTATACAACTACATTGCCCCTCCGTTACTATTTAGGGATGACCTCGGGAGTTTACCTATAGGGGTGACGCCTACCATTTGCTGCACATGGAGAAAAGATAACGATATATGTCTACCTCAATTCAATACACTAAATTCAGTGATCGGTATTGTCATCCCATTTTGGAAACCTTCGACACCAGGGGAATTATATGCAGTCCCTCAAACAAAGAAAGCAAAACAAAAACGCCATCCCATAGAAACGTGCTCATGACAATATCGTAAGCGAACATGTGCGGGGCTATGATCAATTGACCTCATCTACATGGTGACATCCATCGTGTCGTCGCCAGCATCGAGAGCATTCTGGGCCTCCGGGTCAGGGACCACCACACCACGTCCTCGGCCAGCAAGCAGTTCGCGTCGCACTTCAGGTCCAATGTCCTTGTGTCCACGGACGAGAAGCAAATCGAGAAGCGCTTCACGCTGGTCCTCAGTGATGTCGTTACGATAACGCTGGGCGAAGACCAAAAGGGACTGGTGCCAGAGAACTGGCAGCTTGTAAGCCTTGGAACCGAGCCCTGTGGGTCCGTCGTTCATAGCATCCTCCGAAGGATCGACGGCGCGGAAACGCAGGAAGTGGAATACAAGGGCGTCGATGACCTTGTATGGCAGGGCATACTTCTTCTCCAAGAAGACGCGGATGAACATGTTGACAGCACCGGTGCTTTCTAGGGAGGTCAACGACTGTTCCGCGGCCAAATCACACATGCGGAGCAGAGCGGCTGCGGAGTGCAGCACGGGAACGGAGACACGGGCAATCACAGAAGAGACAATGTGGGCTTCACGCAGGGTGCAGGTTCCGGTGGACACAAGGGGGAACAAAAGTCCCTTGAAGAAGCACGCGGGCTTGTAAAGGGCCTTGCGCAGCGCATTGTAGGTGTGGACGTTCAACTTCTTGGTTTCGTGGATTTCCTCGCGCACGCGCTCCAAAAGCACAGTGTTAATGAACTCCTGGGCAACGTGAGGCTTGGACGAAATGAAAATACGGGTTACAGCGTAGACAGCGTTGCCGGTCCATGACTCGGGGCGAGTGATATCCAGGAGGGTCTGCCAGTTCGGTACAGAGGGAAGAATCTTGATGGGCTTGGGGAGTGGGCCAGACTTGTAGCGAGAAAGAATCATGCCGACCCTATAGCAAGTTAGCTTGGCCTCACAAGGAACTGTTGCAAAACATACTTCTCATATACTTCCACGGCCTTAGCGGGAATCTGGACTGCATCCTCAGGGACACCACCACCTTGGATGTATTGACCGTAGGGGCCTTCGCCAGCCTGCTTCGCCTCGTGCTCGGCAATCTTCTCGAGAATCAAATCGGCAAGGTTGGTGGGGCCAGCGGAGCTGGGGTCCTTGGGGTGGAATATAGGGTCCTCCTCGTGAGGCATGAATTTGTTGAACATATCTAGATCATTGGGATCGACCTCCTAGTAAAATGTTGGAAGCAATCTCATTATCCAAGGATTCAGGAGTCTTACAACTTGCTCAACTTCATCATCAACCCAATCATCGGCCTCAAACTTTCCCTCGTCGTCGGAGAAAGTCTCCTCATCCTCGAATCGGGTATCAAATTCAAATGCATTCGACTTGGGCTGTGCTGAGTTCTTGAGTTGTTCGGCAGCATCCTCGTCGGCCAGTTCTTGTCCAATCTGCAAAATCTTGCGCGACATCTTCGCGTCGACAAAGCGCTGTCCATTTTCGCCCTCCTCATCGTTTTCGGTGGCTTTTCCTTTGCCTTTCTTGCTGCTCTGTGTCCGAAGGTGCCCCGCGGAAGTGATATCTTCAGCGAGTGGGTTGTGTCGGCGAGCCGCTGCTGCAGCGCGGGAGCTTGAAACCTTTGGCATGTTGGGTAATTCTTCGAATAAACCGAAGAAACTGAAATGAGTAGTTTGGGCTGGCTTATCGAAGTACACACGACGATCAAATTGTGTGGTCATATTTTTTTTTCTGCCGGCGGTGCCCCCAATCTACTCACCGCCTGTATCCCACACCGCCTGAACCTCTTCACGTATTTTCTGCAATAAATTACTGACCGCCTTTGTTTCTCAAGGAGATTATTGTCCAGCGCGAATGCGATTGACTCTTTTTATGCACAAAGGAAGCTTGCTGCCTATCAATGAATATAGGAGTCACCAGAATACTATAATACTTCAATCGGGGAAGTCACAGGCTGCCAACTCTCTGGGTATTTCGCGTATATACGCCTGAACAGCTTGACAGCATACAGACAAGCTTCAAATTGAGTAAGGACCTTTCACTTTGCAGAAGCAAAATACTGCGAAGTCCTACTCATTGGATTCTATTTTGTTCAAATGGCTGATTCTCTCCAGATCGACGGTCCACATCCCTAACGGACAAAGAAAGCGTCCATTATGGCATCTGCCCCCCCCGGGTCTTCCGCTCCGTCTTCCAACATCAACTCCCCTATCTTACCTCCCAATGGTGGACCTTTGCTGAATGCGCAATTCACCGACTTGAATCCGCGATCGTCGCCAGCCCCGTCCGCTCAAGGTGATGGTCGAGCTAAGCGCAACAAGCGAGACAGTCGCAAGAAACGTGAAGCCAAAGGACTAGACACCGAGACTGCACCACCACCGAAAAAGCGAGCCACAGCTGCACCGAGCACCGCCCTGCCCAGCTCAAAACTGAGCATTCTTCGTCCGTTGTTGCTCGCCGAGCCACACGCCTCGGATCGATACCCTCCACAACCTCGCCAATTGAATCGCGTGAGCCGAAAGACGTCGGACGTCTTAGGTCAGAGCTGGGATTTCTACGAGGTTGTCGATAAACTCACCAACAAGAATGGATTCCGTTACAGCTACGCCATTGCAGACCCCGGATTCCCTCACATCAAATATCGCCAGACCGATGTTCGCCCGTACCATACCCGCTTCAGTTTCGAGGATTCACCGGCTGCCATATCGTTTTCAGAGAACGCGACTGCGGTGACCACCAGTGACGCGTGGCATACTGCCCGCGCCAATGTGTGTGCTCGAGAGGGCACATATTATTACGAAGCTCGCGTGATTAGTGGCATAGTCAATGATCCCCAGGCACCTCAGAACGGCAGATCGACAACTTCGCCCCGTGGCCATGTCCGTATTGGATTCGCCCGACGTGAGGCCGACCTCGATGTGAATGTTGGGGTGGATTGCTACGGATACGGGATTCGAGATGTGAACGGCGAAGTCGTCAATCGAATGCGATGCGAGTTCTTCTTCCCCAAGGGGGAGGCCATCAATGAAGGCGATGTTATCGGCATGCTAATCACTCTTCCACCTCTTTCTCTTCACAAAAAGATTGTCGAGGGCACTTACGACCCCACCGATAATAGCCCATCACAACCGGTAGCAACCAACATCATCCGAGATCGGATTCCCTTCCACTATAAATCGGATTTCTGTTGGCAGCAATCCAACGTCTTCTCTACGAAGCACCTCCGTGACTACGCTTTCAACCTCAAGGAAACACCGACGTTTGGTCCCCCATCCCCTTTGAACAGTGAAGACGCCACGCTTCGGACACTCCCGGGATCTAGTATCACTATACTAAAGAACGGAGTACAAATGGGCACCCCCTTCAAAGAACTCTACGCCTTCCTGCCGCCCGCAAGTCGTCTCGCCAATGGCACAAACAATCTTGGTATTGGTGAGCGTGAGAATGCCGACGACGGCTTAATCGGTTATTATCCTGCCGTGAGTTGCTACGGCGGTGGTGCCGTCGAATGCAGATTCGAGGGGCCGTGGTGGGTTGGGCCACCCGAGAAGACCGAAACCGGAGAGCCAGTCCGAGCCATGGGCGAACGTTTCAATGATCAGATCGCCGAAGACGTGATGGCCGATATCGTGGACGAGGTAGAAGCCATGTTCACATGGGGCGGAATTGATGGCGATGTCATTAACAATAACACCGAGCTTGATGGAGCTGGAGTTGTGGGAGGGGCGGAGGTGTTGAAGGGTGGTGTCAGCGCGGCGCTTGACTCTACCCTTGCCCATACTCCTGGGACTGCCGGGGCATCTGATTCCGCTGCTAATAGCAATCGTGAGACACCGGCTGCAGGCGATGTTGGGAACCACGGCCTTGAAGATGCGATGAGCGTCGGGACAGCTGGCACTCCCAACGTTGAAGTGCAGGGTGATGGCGATGTCGAGATGACTCAGTGACATATGACATACTCAATGGGAAAATGGCATGGGCGTTTGGGTTTTGTAATAGCATTGATACCAATTCTGATTTCAAAATTCTATTCACATAATATACATTTCATATAGTAGTCGTACAGGTATGAGGCCTAATCTAAATTTCTTCCCTCCAACATCTCTCCCACTTTCATGACTAACTGATCGTCTCCATATTGACCGATCACCTGGATTCCTGCTAGTTCAGCATCTTTCTCCCCGGACACTGTCACGGGGACTGAAATTGCAGGTAGACCAGCCAGACTGGCGGGAACGGTGAATACGTCGGTGACATATGCATCCAGGGGTGATTGCTTGGTAGATTTGCTCATCAAGTCCGACAGCCGTGGCGGGGATGAGGGAGCAGTAGGACATATGATGACATCTACGTCATTTTCCTTTGCAATTTTGTCTGCGCCTTGTGCAGCAAGCGGATGCTTGGCTGCAAAGACAGCATCAAAGTCTTGTTGGACTAGACGACGCACCCGTTGTGCTTGAATGAAATAGTTGTCAATGGCATCGGCACTCAAAGTGAATGTGCCTAGAACAATTCGCCTCTTCACTTCTTGCCCGAATCCCTGTCCTCGGGTATTTGAGAATAGATATCCATCAGGCTTTCCGTCGCCATCTGGGCCTTCGGCGCGAGTACCGTAGCGTACACCGTCATATTTGGCCAGGTTCGAAGATGCCTCGGCAGGTCCCACGACATAATAAGTAGATAATGCGTGTTTTGTGTCGGGCAGAGAGACGGAGTGGACAGTGTGTCCTTGTTTCTTCAGGTGTGCCAGAGAAAGAGCCCAAGCCCGTCGGACCGAGGGGGTCAGCTCGGAAACGTTGTACTCTATTGGCACGCCGATTCGGAGAGGGGCTGAAGTCAGCCGCGAGGCAAGTTGTGGTGTTTGGAGAGAGGCTTGGATTCGAGAGCGGGAGGATATTGAGAGGTTGGTAGGGTCACGCTGGTCATGTTGGTTGAGGATGTCTAATGCTATTAGCACAGTCGTCATCTAGTCACACTGGTTAAAACCCACCGAAGATATCGCGCACATTGGCCGTGGTTTTCCCCAATATACCCACGGTATCTAGAGAATTGGCGTATGCCACCACGCCCCATCGTGAGATCAGTCCGTATGACGGCTTGAATCCCACTGTACCGGTGTAAGCAGCTGGGAGCCTGACCGAGCCCCCGGTGTCCGTTCCTAGTGAGCTGTAGAAGTCAGCAACCAAGTCTCCTTGCTGAGAACTGGCCACTTACGCATAGCATTGGTCGGCGGCGACTGAAGCGGCACTTCCACCAGAGCTGCCACCGGCCGAGAGGTCTTCCCCGCTGGGATCCTGACGGGGGTTCTTGACAGGACCGAAATGTGAATTGATCGAGTGCGATCCCATCCCAAACTCGTCCAGATTTGTCTTTCCAGCGACAATGGCCCCGGCGGCCTCTAGTTGATCGACAACAGTGGCATTGAACGGGCTCGTAAATTTATCCAGGATTCCCGAAGCGCAGGTCGTCGGAAGGTCGCGCGTGCAGATATTGTCTTTAATGGAGATCAAGCGGCCGTCTACTGCGGACTTGGGCTTCCCTGATCATATGGGTTAATCCTGAAGTAGAGAGTGGAAGTCTGATGTTGCTACCTTCTTCTCTGCGCACATCTGCTTCCTTTACGCGGTCCAGCCATGGCCCCGCGCGCGACAACGGGGTTATGAAGGCATTGAAACCATGTGCATATTGATTAGCGACGCATTTCTCAGCTTCGCGCAACAAGGACATTTAGACGAGTGTGTGAGGAGTACAATATAGAAGGGGAGTGGGAACGCAAGTTTCCCGGGTCCGTGCTGCTTTTCCACGGTATCTACATATTCAGGTGTGTCTCTGTCACCTTTGAAGTTGGGAAGATATGTAGCTATATATGTAGATATTATATGTTCTTATAGTGCAGTTATTAATAAATAGCTATTGCTCAAATATAAACAATATCTAACAATTCTGAATGACCTCGGAGCTACAATGTCAATAATTCCTTCGGGCCGAGCGAAATCGACCAAGACGTCATCCGGATTTGCTAGACTTCTCTTCTCCTCCACTCTTTCACCTACCAACTATGTTCTCACGAAGTGTACTACAGACGGCCACCCGAAGTGCTCGCCCGGCCTCAGCTAGAGCTGTACCACAGGTGCTCGGTCAAGCTCCATTCGGTCGGCGATACGTTTCGGTCTATGGCTACACCCAGGCAAAGGCTCTCATCTACTCCAAATATGGCGAGCCCAAGGATGTCTTGCGGTAGGTTCCCCAAGCTGCCATTGAACAAACAAACCTGATCAATTTAGCCTTCACAAGCACTCAATCTCGGCGCCGCACGCAACCCAAGTGAACCTACGCCTGTTGACTTCGCCGATGAACCCGGCCGACGTGAACCAGATCCAGGGTGTCTATCCCAGCAAACCTCCCTTCCAAACAGAACTCGGAAATGCAGAGCCCGCCGCAGTCGGAGGAAACGAGGGCGCATTCGAGGTGCTGTCAACCGGTGCGGGCGTCAAGAACCTCAGCAAAGGCGACTGGGTCATTATGAAGCGCACAGGCCTGGGTACCTGGCGTACCCACGCACAGCTGGACGAATCCCAGTTGATCAAGATTGAGAACAAGGAGGGTCTGACCCCGCTGCAGGTTGGCACTGTCAGCGTCAACCCTGTCACTGCGTACCGTATGCTTCGGGATTTCTGTGAATGGGATTGGATGCGTGCCGGCGAGGAATGGGTGATTCAGAACGGTGCAAACAGCGGTGTCGGACGGGCAGCTATTCAGCTTGGCCGTGAGTGGGGAATCAAGACGCTCAATGTCATTCGACAGCGCAAGACACCCGAGGAGACTGAGGCTCTCAAGAAGGAGCTCCGGGATCTGGGAGCTACCGTTGTTATCACCGAGGAGGAGATGCTTACTGGCAACTTCCGGGATATGGTTCACGAGTTCACTCGCCAGGGCCGGGAGCCCATTCGTCTGGCGTTGAACTGCGTAGGCGGGAAGAATGCCACCGCTCTGGCTAAGACTTTGGCTCCTGATTCGCACATGGTGACCTACGGGGCCATGTCGAAGCAACCTGTTGCATTGCCTTCGGGCCTGCTGATCTTCAAGAACCTCGCGTTCGACGGGTTTTGGGTCAGCAAGTGGGGTGACAAGAACCCCGAGCTGAAGGAGAGCACTATCAAGGATGTGCTTCAATTGACTCGCACTGGCAAGTTCCGGGATATCCCAGTGGATGAGGTCAAGTGGAACTGGGAGTCCGAGGGCCCGGAGTTGGCAGAGAGTGTGCAGGGCACTTTGGGCGGCTACCGCAGTGGGAAGGGTGTGTTCACCTTTAACGGCGGTGATTAAGTCAATAGCCAATATGAATGTATTATAAAGCTAGGCGGTTTGCTCCCGATATTTACTTCGTGGTCAATTGGCCCCAGTACAACTTGAGTCCAGAAAAAAAAAAGGAATGAATTGTAACACAATTAACTGAGCTACATAGTATATTTATCAACACTCCCAGTTCTTCTTCACCCAGTCAAGGATCAGGTTTGTTAGAGACACGTTCGGCATGTACACATCGCTCTCCTTTGCGATGTCGACATCGAGACCAGCAAACTTGGCGGCCAGTATTATATATTTCTCGATGAAGTCAAGGTAGACCAAGTCCACCGTCTTCGGTGTCTCGGATGCATTGGCAGATTTGAGAGCTTGAATACAGTTGGGCACGCGGTAAAAGTTGATGGGTGCATGGATGGTGTCATCGCCATCTGTGCCCGCATCGTCTTTTGTCGTGTAACCAGGCACGAGGTCCGGACCGGACATGGGAATTTGCCCACTAGCTGAAGCCCAATTTTGGGCAATCACGTCCTCCGGATATGCAAGTTGCTCAAGAGGGCCCAAGGTTGTCAATGAAGATTCATCCGTAGATAAAACCTGAGGCTGCTCGTTCAAAACCTCGACAATAAGTTGTGCCTTGTCATATGGCACATCTTTCACATAGCGGAAGGTGCTGGTGAATGGAGATACAATAAAAGTCGAGTCTTGGGTAAAAGGTCCCTTGAAGATATCGAACCTCATAGCGCCCGTATTAATAATGGCTACCCTAGGTGTGTCTCCACGAGTTTCATCCTTCAAGTCACCCAAAACCTGAGTCTCAAGCCAGGTGTAGATGCTGCTAGGGTCCGGATACTTGACTCGCGACATCCATAAATCATGTGGAGCACATCCATGAATTTGGTCCAGATGAAGATCGGTCCGTGCTTTGGCGATCAATCGGGAGACATTGAGGCCCTTTTCGGTAGGGAAGGTCTCTTGATCAAGACCGGTGTGATGATAATAAGAAAAGATATTGTTGTCAATGTATCTGCGCTTGAAGACGGGGCCAGCAGCAGACTGCTGGCTTGTTTTGCTAGCGAGGCCATCGATTGACATGAAGCCAACAGTTTCCATAAATCGACCACTCGCTAGGCCAAAGGCTTTGGAATCATACTGGGCATAGTCACGCACGTGCTGGTGCCCACCAAAGAATTGGATTGGAGTATCCCAACGAATTCCCCGGATCTCCTTGAAGATCGCCCGATATTCCGGCGAATGAACAGGCACATGGCCGATCACCAAAAACAGATCCACTTCTTTATCCCGAATGGCTTCTTGGAACCAATCCTCTTTGATAGTAGAGGATACTCTTTGAACCACAGTATTGTTGTAATTTCCGTTGAAATCAAAGAGGAAGCCAAAGGCTACTATACGGATGCCTTGTTTCTTGGTAGTAAACTTCTTAAACCGCGGGGCTAGAGGCACAAGCTCCTTCGTGGTCGGGTGAATGATATCGATATTTGAAGCCAGATAGTTGCCCCGGAAATTAGGAACGGTGACAAGAAGCTCAGCTTCCGATGTATTTTGCTTGTATAGTTCGTGGTTTCCCGACGTCAACAGGTCGATGTGCTGGTGCTGCAAGATGTCTGAAAGGTAGATACCCTTGGGCTCGGACGAGTCATATAGGCCGTTCCCTTCGACTCGGTCACCAGTATCTATAACGAGTAGATCTTGTCCTTGTGCTTCCGCCTTTTCCCGCATGCGTGTCGTAAACGATATATAGTCTCCCCAGTCTGCGGAGTAGGACGGTCTGCGATGATTAGTATAACTCAAAGCTTAGCAGGGTCCAAAGCCTACTCCTGCAAATGACCAGCCAGCCAGCCATGAGTATCGGTAGTATGGAGGAAATTCAGTTGCCCGAAATCAAGAGTTCGTAGCGGAGCGGAGATGGGGTCGGGTGCGGAGGGTTGAGCGGCGAGCGCCGACGGAAGTAGCCAGAGCAAGGACAACATCAGTACCAACAATACACCCTTGGAAGAGTGTATAAAAGCATGTATTAACTGCAAGGAAAATACTTGGCAGAACTTGAAAGATTCTGGAAGGAAGCAGGTAATTATAACAACTAAAAAGTCGATAAGGTCTGAGAACCTTGGAAGATATGTTGTGTAAACAACCTTGGAAGGTCGAGGATGCCTTAGGGTGAGCTCTCTAATTCTGGTATGGTTACGGTTACAGTACCGGTGAGCTCTGATATCACGTGTTGCCCAACATCTTCGGATTTGCATCTCAAAGATTATACGGCGATAAGTTTTCCCTGGGCATTCACTTTGATCTACTCTCCCGTTCTTCTATTCAATTGTTTTTGCGGTCCGGTTCGGTCTGCGATCTTTAATTGAATACTTTTTCTTTTTCTTTGTTTTCATCTTCTCAATTCCCCCCATATTTCCGCAATGTCAGCTCCCCGACTTTTCCGCCCAACAGCTCGTCTGTTTTCCTCGCGCCTTGCTTCCACTGCTCTGCGCTCGAATCTCCGCCAGACCGCCTGTGCTCCTTCAATTCTGCGCCGTGGATATGCTACCGAGAATGGCACCAAGCAGGTCACCGTTCGTGATGCCTTGAACGAGGCCTTGGCGGAGGAGTTGGAACTCAACCAGAAGACCTTCGTCCTTGGTGAGGAAGTCGCACAGTACAACGGAGCGTGAGTGATCCTTAAAGTTCTAGTTGAAGCGAAACCGACGCTGACCTTTCGCCCGTGTAGATACAAGGTGACCAAGGGTCTGCTCGACCGCTTCGGTCCCAAGCGGGTTATTGATACCCCCATCACAGAGGCCGGCTTCTGTGGTATCGCCGTTGGTGCTGCTCTTGCCGGTCTGCACCCCATTGTGAGTATTTCAGGAAATGACGGTTGATCTAGGATCGCATGCTAATCGTTTATGATCTAGTGCGAGTTCATGACCTTCAACTTCGCCATGCAGGCCATCGATCAGATTATCAACTCCGCCGCTAAGACTCACTACATGTCCGGTGGTATCCAGCCCTGCAACATCACTTTCCGCGGTCCCAACGGTTTCGCTTCCGGTGTCGCCGCCCAGCACTCCCAGGATTACTCCGCCTGGTACGGCAGCATTCCCGGTTTGAAGGTTGTCTCCCCCTGGAGCGCTGAGGATGCCAAGGGTCTGCTCAAGGCTGCTATCCGTGACCCCAACCCCGTTGTTGTTCTCGAGAACGAGTAAGATTCCACCAGCCCATTTTTCTGGATTCCGCGTGAACTAACCAATGCCAGGCTCTTGTACGGCCAGGCTTTCCCCATGAGCGAGGCTGCCCAGAAGAACGACTTCGTCCTGCCCATCGGTAAGGCCAAGATTGAGCGCCCCGGAAAGGACCTTACCATCGTCTCTGTGTCTCGCTGCGTCGGTCAGTCCCTGACCGCCGCCGCCGAGCTCAAGCAGAAGTACGGTGTCGACGCTGAGGTTATCAACCTGCGCTCCATTAAGCCCCTTGATGTTGAGACCATCATTGCCTCCCTCAAGAAGACCGGCCGCATCATGGTCGTTGAGTCTGGCTACCCCATGTTCGGTCTTTCTTCTGAGATCCTCGCTCTCTCCATGGAGTACGGCTTCGACTACCTGACCGCCCCCGCTGTCCGTGTCACCGGTGCTGAGGTTCCTACTCCTTACGCCGCTGGCCTTGAGGCCATGGCCTTCCCCCAGGAGGACACCATTGTCAGCCAGGCCGCCAAGCTTCTGCGCCTGTAAGCCAATAAACGAGGGCGAGTGAGGAGCTCGCAATAATATAGCCATGTGCCTAGTACCCTTTCATCTGTTCCATCTTATGTCGTTTTATTCTGCTTTTGTTATCCAACCGTTTTAGACAGTCTTTTGGAAAGCATGTACCATTACACCAAGATCAGGACCAACGTAAATGTGCTTAAACGGCTTAGATGGAAATTCATTGCTGTACAGTAATTAAAACAAAGGATAATCCGTACCCTTCAACGCCATTAGATATTCAACTCGCAAGTCATTTCCGACATCACAACATCAGACCTTTTGGGCAACACACCCAGGGAAGCAGTCCGATGGCCGGCGAGGATCATAATATCCTTCTTGGTCATATTCATCGGTTTCGCTTTCCACATCATCATCTTCACTCTTTTGGGGTTTGCGTACATGTGATGGACCATCCTCTCGAGGTTTCGGGATATCATCTTCATCGTCATCTCCTAGAACGTTCTTCCTCTTGACTGGGGGTGCGGGGGCCGCTGTTCCCTTGATAGTAGCGAATGAGCTTTTGAAGCCACCCTTCTTGAAACCCGTGCTTCCCCCACTTGGTGCCACATTGTTCACAGGAGTCTCAATCACTTTCAGACCGGCCTGCGCATCGGCTTTACGTTCTGCGCGGCGGTTCTTCTCGACAGCATTGGGATCACGTGTTAGCTGTTTGAGATCTTGCAAACGCTTTCTGTGCTGGTGGTCGTATGAGCCGATATGCGCTTCATATTCTGGGTGGCGCGAGTAGGATTTATTGCACAGGGTACAGGTGAAGGAGCTGAGCGCAGACCGCGCTGACTCGGTCTATGAGGGTTAGCTTGGCGGTGGCCGATATGGCAAACATGGGTGATTAATTACCCTGGGAGCGGGATTTGTGAAACCACGCTATAATTGTTAGCTGGGGTGTGTCAGATTTGGACCAAAAAAAGAAGAGCATACCGGTGCCATTGTTTTTGAACAAGAGTATCAGTGATATTCGGAGAGAGAGCGTTTAGTACGGCTGCGCATTGCGACCATCTGCGTATTTATAACTGGCGGGTCCAACGCGCGGCGCCAGTGAAATCAGGCATACATGGGTTCATTGGATCTGTTATTAATCGTCTAAGCTTCTAGACTTATGCACTCCTTTTAATTATTAGCTAGCGATATAGATCCTGTTTCAGATATATCAGTAAGACTTTCACATATACAACCAACCCTTTATAGTAAATCAAGCAAGTCAAACTACTTACTATGTATACTCCGTAGTAACCTGCGATGTATACAGAGTCACCTGACCACCAGGATTCTGGGCAATCGTCATTACCCGCAGAGGAAGTAGCCTATCAGAGCTGCCGTATTTTCGCGACTCAGCGATCTTCAAACCCCAACATTTCCCTGCTTTTTCCTAGTTTGTCTATAAAATATGGATGCATGATTGACGACTTACTTTCTTACGAATTTTATCTTCGTGCTATTTTCCCAGTTCCTGAAACCCCCAAATCCTGAAAATCATACAATGTCGTTTGACGAGCTCTCGAAGCCGGAAGACATCGACACCAAGTCTATCATCTCCCTGCAAGAATTAGACCCATCCCCTGTCCATGATGTTCTGGATATTGAAAGCGGCGAATACTTTCCTAGGGCAGCCTCTCTTACGCAACATGGAGCTGGAATTTCAATCCCCAAACTAGGGCTTAGCGGTCATCGTTGGGATTCATGGCGTACGTCACGCGACAAATAAGCTAGTTTATACATCCATATTCTAACCCTAATGATCATTTAGTAACTGGTATTCAAAAATACTCAACCTACCCACCTACGGCTTTCTTCATCCTACATCTCGCCAACACCTCTCTTATCCCACTCGTGACTCGCTCCGTGCCCGCGAGCGAATCCTACCTTTTGCTCACACGACCCATATACCAAGCCCCCGGTCTAGAGCATCTTGTGTTGACGGTTCCTATAATTGCGCATATTGCCTCAGGAATTGCTCTCCGCAACATTCGTGCTAGGCGCAGAGCCCGTCTGTACGGCGCCGAGACTCGCGCACAGCGAAACACGTTATATTTCTGGCCACGGATGTCTTTACAGGCACGCACTGGATACTTTGTCGCGCCGCTGATTGGATTCCACGTATGGGTCAACCGTGCCACGCCATTGATCGTTGAGGGAGGAAGCTCTGGCGTAGGACTTGGATATATTGCTCATGGCTTCGCTCGGAGTCCTGTTTTCTGGAATGCCTTCTATTTCTTCTTTGTGACTGCCAGTGTATGGCACTTTGTTGGTGGCTGGGCGACCTGGATGGGCTGGAGAGTGACCACAGCACGCAGGGAGCGTGGCCAAAAAGGCTCGTTGGATGGTTACCTTGGGCTTACGGAAACAAAGTCGAAGAGACAGCGCAAGATGTGGTGGGTTGTCAATGGAGTCGCGGCTGCTGGTGCGGCTCTCTGGCTTGCAGGTGCCCTTGGTGTTGTTGGACGTGCCGGCGAAGGTGCGGGATGGGAAGCCAAGGGGTGGAATGAGATGTATAGTCACATCCCGATCATTGGGGAGTGGCTGTGACAGCTTTGTATGATTATACACAATATCCCCATAGACTTAATCCTAATGTATAAAAAGAGTCTGAAGACATGGAAAATATCAATTCTACCATACACAAATCAAGACTCATCCTCCGATGTGTCACTGAGATAATTGTCTGTGACCTACTAGGTACAAATAGGGCTACTTGATCTCTCATTGTGAGAGTTGGTTCTGATATAGCTCTCCATGTATGTATGTACTTACTTTTATAGTTGATATAAATTACAAAACAGGTATTGTTGTGTACTGGAAGTTGGTCTGTGCGTAGAATCTTTTTCTCCGTCGCATTCAACGTCTCTTGCGACATGCTGTAAAAGGCTTCGCTCATGAACCCCTCGTTGATTTTTGGATCAGCAACGAAATGCGCTAAGCGAAGACTCGTTCCCACCCTTATTCTCGCCCAATTCCCCCGCTTGACCCCCACCTCGATCCGATCTCGAATCTTTTCCACTTCTAGAGTCATGGAGGAACCTCAGATCCAGCTGGTGGAATACCAGGGAGACAATTATCATATTGTCAAGGAAGGTTTGGCGAAGATCCTCAACCCGCCTGCCCAAGCGGCCGCCTCCAAGGGAACGAAGAAGGATCTCAAGGCCGATGACCAAATGCAATCCGTCTTCTACAACCCAATCCAACAATTTAATCGCGACCTTAGTGTGCTAGCCATTCGCGCTCATGGAGAACATATTATCGACCTCAAGAAGAAGCAAAAAGCGGCCCTGAAGCTGAAGAAACAGGCAGGCAATGGGGAAAAGAAACGGAAGCGTGAAGACGACCAGACCGAGAACCCGAGACCCGCCCCAAATGCAGAACAAAAGGAAAGCACAGAGTCCAACGACCAACCACTCTCCGCTCCTCTGGCCGATCAAGAACCGCAGTCAGCCGCCCGACCAGAGCAAACCGCAGCTTCCTTCACTGTTCTTGATGCCCTGTCTGCAACTGGGCTGCGTGCCCTTCGCTATGCCTCGGAGCTTCCATTTGTCACAAAGGTCGTGGCTAATGACCTGTCAGAGTCAGCAATCAAGTCTATGAAGAAAAACATCGACTACAACAACCTTACGACGATTCAACCCAATCTGGCCGATGCTCGAGTTTACATGTATGGGCTTGACCACGCGAGCAAGTTCGACGTCATTGATTTGGATCCATATGGCACAGCATCTCCGTTCCTGGATGCCGCAGTGCAAGCAGCCAAAGATGGTGGCCTTTTGTGTGTTACTTGCACTGATGCCGGTGTCTGGGCGTCAACTGGTTATTCGGAAAAAGCATTCTCTCTGTACGGTGGTATCCCTATTAAAGGCCTCCACTCACATGAAGGTGGTCTGCGATTGATCTTGAATGCTATTGCCATGTCCGCATCTAAGTATGGAGTGGCCATCGAGCCATTATTGTCTCTATCTATCGACTTTTACGCTCGCGTCTTTGTTCGGATCCACCGATCTCCCGCACAGGTCAAATTTACCGCAGGCAACACAATGCTCGTATACAATTGCGATACCGGCTGTGGCGCATGGTCAACACAAACCCTTATATCTACCAAAGCCAGATTGGACCGCAAGGGGAACCCCATATACCACCACGGCCTGGCCAAAGGGCCCACAGCCGGACCGCACTGCGAGCACTGCGGCACAAAAACACATATTGCAGGACCTATGTGGGGCGGCCGGCTACACAATCCTGACTTTATCCAGAAAATCTTGGACATGCTTCCTGGAGCTGATCCCGAAACATATCAGACCTGTGCTCGGATTGAGGGAATGTTGACCACTGCCCTCGAAGAGGACCTGGACCTCACACCATCTTCATCCGAGCAACCCACTCCCAAACAACCCCCGCCAAGCGCCAAGAACCAGCATGACCCTGCCTACCCAGCCATCATTCCTCGAATGGACGTTGCCGCTCGGGAAAAATACCCATTCTACTTCTCACTCAGTGCTCTCGCAAAGGTCATTCACGCCACTACCATCCCAATCGACGAATTCCGCGGTGCTCTCAGCCATCTCGGATACCGCTCTACTCGTAGCCACACGAAGCCAAACTCAATCCGCACTGATGCGCCCTGGGAGGTGATTTGGGAGATCATGCGCGAGTGGGTCCGTCAGGAATCGCCTATCAAGGAGAGTTCCTTGAAGCCCGAAACCGCCGGTGCGACGATTATGAGCAAGAGCCGTGAAAACCTGCGTAAATTGGGCGACGAAGATCAATGGTTATCTATCCTCAAAAAAGACCTGATGTCTGCCGTCGAGGGTGGCAAAAATGTTAGTGACTTAGTCACTAAGGTTGAAGCCGCTCTCTACCGGTCCGGATCGCGGAACTCTTGGAAAAATGCCCCTGCCGCTTCTGCGGAGACTCTCCCCGATGCTGATGCCGGTGCCGATGCCCAGCCTGTGCCGGAAAAGGAAAAGGGAAAGGCACCAGCACAGCTCTTCACGCGGCCTCACCCTAGCACCCTTGAGGTGGTCTTTGATGAAGCTCTAGGCCGTGAAGTGTCTGCTACGCATACCAAGAAACGACTGGTGCGGTACCAGCTCAATCCCCGTGCCAACTGGGGTCCTCTCAACCGTGCGGGGCGATAATGATGTTCAGATATCTTTGTTCATATATAGAAAAGTCTCTGTACGTTTTATGCTTTTTCGTCAAATTATACCTACTGTACGCTGTAAAGTGATAAGCCTGACAATTTTTTTACTCCGTGTTATCATTTTCATTCGTACGTTTGTATATATATATATATATAACCATGAGTTATCGTCGTAATGGTTGGAATGGGCTTGCCCAATACTTTATTGTTGGGGCCACCAAGTGCTTAGTCAGAAGCCAGTTAGCCCTGACATCGGAATGTAGCCAACTTATTTATATGTTGCCTAATGTCACTCTGAAACGCTTCAGCAGATACTACATAAAAATGGCTGTTGGTGGTTGTTTTTGCGGCAATGTTCGAATCGAATATGTTGGCCAGCCTCTAGCATCGGTTAGTACAGTCTGTAGGATTCAATGTTTATAACCTAACCTAACATTACACTCCATTAGGCACTGTGCCACTGTGTCGACTGTCGCAAGCTTACAGGGGCACCCTATAGCTACAACTTCATCATCAAAACTGCAGACCTGAAGGTCTCTGGAAGTCCCAAGGAAGTGCCAAAGACATCGGATAGTGGAAACGCTATTAAGAATTACTTCTGCCCTGACTGTGGTTTGTATCATACTGAATGTTGGGGAAGATAAGCAACTGACGAAAGTGATAGGCACCCCGCTATTTGGACGGAAGACCAACCCCAATGGAGATTCCGAGGAGACTACAGTCGTCCGGGCCGGGATATTTGATGATAAGGGGATTTTGAATGAACGGACGCCTGTGGTGGAGATATACACCAAGCAACGACTGAACTGGCTAAGTCCTATTGAGGGGGCTGATCAATTTAGTGACATGTTGCCACTACCATAGTTAACAGTTTGGCGTTTAATATGTAAATTGCTTGAGGTTTCATCTTTGTATAAAATATTGGCACATTTCTAGGAAGTGCAAGAAGAGTATGGAAGTATAACTGATATGGAAAAGAACTGTATTAAAATGCGAACTGAAACTCATATACATGCACATAAAAACTCCAAGGCTTTGAGACATATCACATAATGACCCATGAGAGCGAAAAAATGGTCTATCAAAAACACAACATTATAAAGAGGATATCAACAGGAATAGATTATTTCGCAACGGTCTCGTTGCCCTCTTCGTACTTTTCCCAGTTCGCCAAGATAGAGGCAATGCGGGGCGAGTTGGTGAGTCTGTACACATCCTCGAAGTATTCCTTGGTGATCTCGAAGGGACGCGCAGTAACGTTGGGGATGTACTTGCCGACCAACTTGCTGGGGTCGATGGTGGTCTTGTTGATCTTCTTCAACAAGAAGGAACGGAAGGGCTTCACACCAGAGCGCAGGAAAGTACTGTGGAAGGGCACATCGATACCCTTGAGAGGAATGGTGGCGAAACCACGCTCCAGGGCGATGGGACGAGGCTTGGCCTCGGTTTGCTTGACACATTCCTGGATGATACTGACCAAGTGCTCCTTGACGTCCTCCAAGGACATGCTCTCCATAAGAGCGGGAATGTCAATGTTCTGCGCCTTCAAGAAGTTCAGCAGGTTGGTGAGGCAGTCAAGAGCACGGAGGTCACCAGCGGCGACGTATTGCATGTTGGCAACGTTGTAGTTGACAATTTCCAGCAGCCAGCCAGTGGTCTCGGAAATGTTCTCAACAACGTACTGGAGTGCCTGCTCGTTGAAAGTCTTGGAGATACGGCTGGGGTTGACAGCGCACATGGAGTAGTTGGAGCGACCCTGGGCATCACGCTCGACGGCGACTTGCATGGTCAGACCACGGTAGAACACGACAGACACCAAGCTCTCAATGGGCATGACATCAGCCAGAGCGGCCAAAGCCGAGTATTCACCAAGTGAGTGACCAGCGAAGCTGCTGTCGCGCTGCACCAATCCCTTGGTGCGCATGTCCTCAAAGCTGGCCTTCTCCATCAGAGTCAAGGCTGGCTGAGTGAACTGGGTGGCAGAGAGAAGACCGGTGGGAGAGCGGTAGGTATACGAGGCAGTGTTCTCATCGACCTCCTTGAAGATCTTCTCAGACTTGATGGACCCATCGGCGTTCACAGACTCGAAGGTCATGGCCATGTAGTTCTCCCGGATGGCCTTACCCCGGGGACCACCGAAATAGACGGTTAGCTCCTTGGGGTTGTTCTTGACGATGTCAATAATGGAAAGACCGTAGTTCTCCATGAAGTGGCGATCAGCCCGGTCCCAGACCTCCTGGGCCACTGGGCTAGAAGCATACAGCTCCATACCCATTCCCTGCTCCTGAGAACCCTGGCCAGTGAAGACGTAGGAAGTGACTGGCTGCTCAACCTCGGCCTCACCCTGGAGAACCTTCTCTTCTGTCTCCTTGTTGCTAGCCTCAACCTTGATGATCTTGCGACCAGCAATCATACCGACATGCTGGAGCTTGACGGTGATCATGTCGTTGGGCAGGACCATGCCGACAAGTGAAACTTGGAAGCCACGAACACGACCAATGTTGTTCTCGGCGGCCCAGGTCTCGACAAGGCTGCGAACAGCGGCACTGCTGTACATGCCATGGGTGATGGTTCCGGGCAAGTTGGCATAGCTGGAGAAGACGCGCGACACGTGGATGGGGTTGTAGTCACCAGACACACGGGCATAGGTCTCGTTGGAGGCGGGGGCACGCAGTTCCAGAGCGGTCTTGCCACTGAGCGGGATGGGGTTCTCGAAGTAGACTGGCTGCTCAATGGAAGTTCCGTTACGCTGGAGGTAGTCAACCACAGGGTTACCGTGTGAGTCACCTGCCTCGTATTCGACAGATGCCACTTGGATGACCTCCTTGGTGGGAAGCTCGAGAAGAACCTGTCCAACGGTCTGGACGTTGCTGAAGACAGTGGTGTTCTTGAAACGGATCAAACTCTGCAAGCGGAAGGTCAGGGTCTGGCCGAGAAGCTCAATGTCAGAGTCGTCCATGCGGAACCATTCCTTGGAGCGGAGGATGGCGACGTCCCGGCTGGTTGCGAGGTGAACCTGAATGGGGACCTCATCCTTGCGCTGGAAGGTATTCTCGAAGTCGGTGTAAGCACCCCGGTACAGGAACTGACTGGTGACATGCATGATGGCTTTGTTGTCTCGCTTGATGGTGCCGCAGACCTCGACCATCTTACCAGAATCCTGGTTGATGACAGAGTTAATCTGGGCCGTGGTGTCCAGAACATCGCCAACCTTTAGGGGCTGGGCACCGGGCACCATCTTGAATCCGTTGGACAGGTGGACAAGCTTCAGCAGATCTCCGTCAATGGTGCGAGGGAAGATAGGCTTGGTGATTGCCTGCCAGCCTGCCACAATGGCAAAGTCCATAGGGGCAAAGACCTCCTTGCCAGGACGGTCAACGAAAGCCTCACCAGTGTTGCCAACTGCGTGAACGAAGTCGGCAACATCCTGGGCAGTGATGGTTTTCTGGCCACCACTGAAGGTGGCAGTAGTGGGGGTGTCGAAGGGCACGTCCTTGTTGCCGAACCAGATGCGGTAGTAGAACTCCTTGATGCGATCGTTGCGGTCACCCATAACCTCACGAATAGGGGCGTATCCAGTCTCGGGGTGATATGTGAACAAGAAGTCCAGAGGGACAACGCCATTCTCGGCGGTGCGGCCCTCGAACAAGGTGAGACTGACCTGTCCCTGCTCGTTGATCTTGGCCTCGACGGTCTTGACCAACTTGCCAGACTGGTACGGCTCTCGCACGCTGATGACAGTCTTGGGAGGATCATTGGGGTTGGTTACTTCAACATACATGCCTGCGGTGGGAGCGACAATCCGCTTCATGGGGTTGGATTGGAAGCGGTGGCCCTGAACGAAAACATCGGCCAAGAACAGAGCATGTCTCCAGGAGTAAACGTCACCGGCAAGAAGACCGAGCCAGCGGTCCGAGTCTGGTAGGGCTGCAGTGGAAGACAAGCGGAAGCTGGTCTTGCTTGGCTCTTCCGAAATAACCAAACCGTCAATTTCAGATTCGGTGGTGTTCAGAAGCTGCCCACCGAAGTACTCAATGACAGGAACCTTGGTGCTGTCGCCACCGTAGACATCACGCAGGAGGCTAGCGATGTGTCCCTGATGAATACCATCAAGAATGTCCTTGACAGGCTCATCAATGATGTTGGAGAAGCGGGCAGCCATAGGACCCTGAAGAATACAGGTTCGGCCGACGTCTTGATCGACAATAGCCTCAAGATCCTCACTCTGCCACAGAGAATCCTTCTTGAAGAAGAACTCAAAGTTCTCATCCAGCACGGGGACGAAAGGCACGGGCTTCTGGCCGCGTCTCTGGCAGAGCAGCAGGAAGTGCTGCACATCCTGCGCGTTGATCAGCTGATCGGCAGCTTCGGGGTAAGCAGACAAAATGTTGTCCACGGTAGGGTAGGGGGTATCGATATCGGAATAACTTTGGAGCAACGATGCCTGGCCCTCAGCCGTAGTGAAACGCTCCTCGAGACGACGGAGGAAGTCGCCCGTCAAGCGCTTGAGCGAGGGATCGATCCATCGCGACTGGTGCTTGATGTACATGAGGTCCACCATGCGGCGAACGACCTCAGCATAAGTCATATCTTCCAGATCCACAGTCTCGCCTGCAGCGTTGCGGCCAAACCAGACCTTGTGGAAGTCATCATTCAACTTCTTGATGATGTAGTTCCGTTGCTTCTTGAGCTCAGGGACACGCTTGGCCTTGTCCAGCTTGAAGATCTTTTGGTCCATCTCCGCCCAGAACAGCACACCGCGAGTGGCCAGCTTGTGGATAGGCTCACCCATCTCGGACAGAACAGTGATCACACCACCTGTTGGTTTCTGGTAGGTCTTCTCCCACTCCTCATCGTCCACACCAGGGGCATCCGCAATTGCTTTCTTGGCGTTGTAAGAGGTGTGTGCCTCCTTCGCGATCATCATGCGAGAGCCGAAGAGACAGCCGTCGAAGGGCATATGAGGGTAGCCATACTTGGCGGACCACGTACCCGAGAGGTAAGGGTAAGTGTCTTCCGAACCACCGAAGCCACTGCCGGCAACAAGCACAATGTTATCTTGCTTGCGAATACGGCTGTACATCTGGAGAATGGGCTGGTGGAAGTCCTCGAAGGAGTGGTGACCACCGCCACGGCCACCAGTCCACTGAAGGATGATGGGGAACTTAGGGTTGGCCTTGGCGATATTGATGACTTGCTGAATCGCATCAACGGAGCCAGGCTTGAAGGAAATGTGCTTGATACCAAGAGTTTCAATGTATTCATTGGCAACTTCAATAGACGGCACACCAGCGCCAATGGTCAGACCCTCAATAGGCACGCCTTCCGCGCGCAACCGACCGATCATCGGAATCTGCCAGGCCATCGCACGGGGGTTGACATAGATCAGGTTAATAGTGATACCACGTCCGGGAGGGATGGCCTTCTCGATCTTGGTAATGGCCTCCGTCATCGTCTTCGCGTTGTAGTAGCCACCACCAGCCAGCTCGATGTGATAACCGGCGTTCATAGTAGCAGCCACAAAGTCCCAAGCGACGGTGGTGGGGGTCATACCAGCCACCATGACAGGGGGATTCCCAACAGACGGCTCATCTTGGTGTCGACGTAGGTTTGACCAGTAGATGTCTGTGTCAGGCGAGGGCCGTGTTCCTTAACCCAGTCAACAGCAAACTTGACAGAATGCTCATCACGGTCGAACAGCTCTGGCTTGTAGCCGACCTCCGCATTGGTTCCGTCCATTTCACCAGCGAGGATGACCCGAACACCGGTACCGTCCTTGTTTCTGTTGGTCAGAACGCCCAAACCAGAGATGCCACCGGGGCCGAAGTCAACGATGTGGGTTGCACGGGGGAAGACAGTGGCCTTCTCCCAGTTCACCGCATCGTGGGTGATCATGCGAACCAACGAGGGCACAATGCTCTTGTCGCCTAGTTGTCGCAGATCCTCTCCAGTCTTGGTGTGGAAGACAGGGATCGCCAGGGACTTGGCGGAGATGTCAACAACATCTTCCAGATCCTCGAGAATGCGGTCGTAGGCAGAAACAAGGTACTGGCTGTGGAAGGGGGCAGTGATAGGGAGGAAACGGTTGACAAAGCGAACCTTGCGCTGGGTGAATGGCATACGGTTCTGATCAAGTCCGGTGGCCGCCTTGACCTTACGGAGGCGAACATTCAGACCGTAGAGCGAGATGGGAGGACCAGTCACCACAAAGTTGCGAGCACTGTTCACTAGGGAAATGGAGATGTGGCGGTCCTCGGGCAAATGTTGGTTGGTGGCATCGATGTGGTCCTGAACAGCGGCGAGCGAGAGGTCACGGATGGACAGCATGGGAGTGGGGGTTCCCTCGCCATTCTCAATCGAGTCCTGGAGAACGGACGGGGCGATAGAGGTGCGAGGGTAGGCTTGCTGACTGCGCAGACCAATCCAGAACAGCATGGTCAGAGCACTCTGGGCCGCTGTGGCGAAGGACTCCCAGGTGGTAGCGGTTGCAATGGCGGCAGCGGTGACGACTCCCTGGGAGTGACCTGTGGTACCGAGGATGCGTTCCAGGATATCACCGGGCTGGCGGCCCAGGACTTTGCAGGTAACCATATAGTGGGCCAACTGGACCAAACCAATCAATGGCAGACTCACGGGCGCGGACACCAGGTAATCGATATCGGGCTGTGCATCCCGATCTTGCAGCCATTTCATGATGTTCATACCCTTGGGGTAGAGCTTGCTAGCTTCGGGCTCGTGAGAGAGTGATTGGAGCAATTCGGCGGAGGAAGTAATGAGCTCTTCGACGAAAGAAGGGTACGTGGTGTAGATGTTGCGCAATTCATCAAAGTACTCCTCAATATTGCCTTGGCCACCGAACACCGAGTAGATACCCGCGGCCTCGTCGGATGCCGCACGGAACAAAGCCGAATCGTAGGGCTTGGTGGGCCGGCCCGCCGCAGCTCGCCCGGCATAGTAGGCCTCAACGACTTGGTTCTTCTTGGCAACAATGCCGGGGAGCGCAGCTGCCACGGCGTGAACATCATTACCACGCATGAAGGCACGTTCAAATTCATTCAAGATGAGCTTCAGAACGTCCAGGTAGTTGCCCTGTGCATCGTCCTCCTCCTCGAGCTCGTGGGCCACATGGCCAATGTAGCGGGCGACCAATTCGGTCACTGATGATGGCTCATCATCTTGGGCCAATTCGTCTGTGGGCTCGGGTAAAGAAGCAGTAAAGCTGTCTTTCAACTGCGATGCATGGAAGTGAAGCGAGGTAGGGACGAGGAAAGAGAACTCGAGGGATCCATGCGAGAGGATAAGAGGGCGGAGGGATTGAGAGGATCGGGGGGTGTTGATACCGGTTTGAGGACCGGTCAATGTGCCGTACATGATGTCGTTCTCTCTTTGTTAAAAGGAAATAGAAGGAGATTAAGAGTGAAAAGACCAGAGGGACCCTAGAATCGAAGAGGGGTTTCCTGAGTTTCCTTGTTAGATTTCAAGCACAACATCAAACGGTGTAGAGGGGCCAACTCACTGGAAGACCTGAGTCTTTGGAAGGTCTTGAAGTAAAAAAAGGGGGGTATTATCAAGGGAATAAAGAAAAGTAGAGGGACACAGTTTCAACAGATATACATATAAAATAGGAAAAGAGGTCCAGAGCACAATTGAGCCTGAAGGGGAAGGAAGCAATAGGGAAAGAAAAAAAAGGTCTCTGGTTGAACTGCAGACAGCTCAAAGGGGTTTAGCGCGATGGGAGACCCGCCCCAATGGGTTCTGACTTGGGTTGAACCCGTTGGGAATTAGTACACTGTGTTACACATGTATTGTAATTTGAACCTGAAAAGGGATATTTTTAATATTTTCATATTTTTTATGTTTTTATATTTCGATATTTTAATATAGTAAACATCTATAATGCTATCTAGATATCAGCCCATAAATATAATCTACCTATCTTATTGGGTCGATTGGTAATTGCCGTTGGGATTCCTATTTACAACAGAACACGCTAGTATATTCCCCTGACCCCAGCTACTAGATGATCCACGCAATGCGGCAAATCGGTGCTTAGTGTCAGATCCTTCGGCCGGGAGCTCTGGAACCCCCAACGCCCTCACCAATTTGACCTCGTCCCTCCCCATTCCTCCGAATCTCGCTTTTAATGACTTGATAATTTTGTGGGATCATCAGCATTATTACTCTTCCTATTCCCCGAATATCATCTTTTCAATTCCATCGTTGTCTACGGAGTGTAGAAGTGAGTGGTACGTTGTCATTTATTTTCATTGTTCACTGTTTAAAACTGGGAGAAAATTACCATCCGGTATTAATTGATACCACATCTATCTCCGTGCTCCATTTCCTTTCCCACCTTTTTTTCCCTTCCTCTTTCTGGTTCAATCCAATTTGTCTTGGGGACTTTCACTGATACATTTCACCCATAGGATTGACTCCTATTCTAATTCTCTCCTATTACTTTTCTTCAACTCAACCTCCCCTACTCACTCCTTCCTCCGCCTGGGCACTCTACGACGACTCTGTCGCGCCCCCAAACCCGGACATTTGTCCTAATTTCGTCCTTCTGTTTAATCAATTGATACCCATTACTTCTATCATGCGTCCGGAAGTTGAACAAGAGCTCGCTCACACCTTGTTGGTGGAGCTGCTCGCCTACCAATTCGCCTCCCCCGTCCGATGGATCGAGACCCAAGATGTGATCCTCGCCGAACAGCGCACCGAGCGCATTGTTGAGATCGGTCCCGCAGATACCCTTGGAGGAATGGCCCGTCGGACACTAGCCTCTAAGTACGAGGCTTACGATGCTGCCACTTCAGTCCAGCGTCAGATTCTCTGCTATAATAAGGATGCCAGTGAGATCTACTATGATGTCGTGCCCGCGGAGGAAGAGCCAGAGGTTGCTGCAGAGCCCGCTTCCTCGGGTGCCCCTGCGGCAGCACCAGCTGCCGCTCCTGCAGCTGGAGCCCCTCCGCCACCCCCCCAGTGCAGGCCCCGCTGCTTCAGTGGAAGATGTCCCGGTCACAGCAGTCGACATTCTGCGGACACTGGTTGCTCAGAAGCTAAAGAAGAGCCTGGGAGATGTCCCATTGTCAAAAGCCATTAAGGACCTTGTTGGAGGTAAGTGCAGCCAGATCCCTCACCTCCCCCTAAAAAAGTACTAACCTAACTTGTGAATAGGCAAGTCCACATTACAAAATGAAATCCTAGGTGACCTGGGCAAGGAGTTCGGTTCCACACCCGAGAAGCCCGAGGACGTTCCCCTCGATGAGTTGGGTGCCTCGATGCAAGCCACATTCAACGGCCAACTTGGCAAGCAGTCTTCCTCGCTCATCGCCAGAATGGTCTCCTCCAAAATGCCCGGTGGCTTCAACAACACTTCTGTTAGAAAATACCTGGAGACTCGCTGGGGTCTGGGATCCGGCCGCCAGGATGGTGTGCTCCTGCTTGCTCTCACCATGGAGCCTGCTGCTCGTCTTGGATCGGAAGCGGATGCTAAGGCCTATCTCGACGACTTGGCTAACAAGTATGCCGCCAGCGCCGGAATCAACCTTTCGGCTCCGGTTGCCGGTGGTGATGGTGGCGGCGGCGGTGGTGGCATGGTCATGGACCCTGCGGCCATTGATGCTCTGACCAAGGATCAACGAGCTCTGTTCAAGCAGCAGCTTGAGATCATTGCCCGCTACCTCAAGATGGACCTCCGTGGTGGTGAAAAGGCCTACGTGACATCGCAAGAGACCCAGAAAGCGCTGCAGGCTCAGCTGGACTTGTGGCAAGCAGAGCATGGCGACTTCTACGCCTCGGGCATCGAGCCATCATTCGATCAGCTGAAGGCCCGTGTTTACGACTCTTCATGGAACTGGGCTCGCCAAGATGCCTTGAGCATGTATTACGATATTATCTTTGGCCGCCTGCAGGTGGTAGACCGTGAAATTGTCAGCCAGTGTATCCGCATCATGAACCGCTCCAACCCCCTCCTCCTCGACTTCATGCAGTACCACATCGACAACTGCCCAACTGAGCGCGGAGAGACATACCAGCTGGCCAAGGAACTTGGACAGCAGCTTATTGAGAACTGTCGTGAAGTGTTGGAAGTGGCCCCAGTTTACAAGGACGTCGCTGTCCCTACTGGTCCTCAAACAACCATCGATGCCCGTGGCAACATTGGCTACAAGGAAACTCCTCGCACCAGCGCTCGCAAGCTCGAGCATTACGTCAAGCAAATGGCTGAGGGAGGCCCTATCTCAGAGTACAGCAACCGCACTAAGGTTCAGAACGACCTGAAGAGTGTTTACAAGCTCATTCGCAAGCAGCATCGTCTCTCCAAGTCGTCGCAGATCCAGTTTGATGCATTGTACAAGGACGTCGTTCACGCTCTTGGCATGAACGAGAGCCAAATTATCCCTCAGGAGAATGGCCACTCCAAGAAGGGCCGTAGTGCTAGCAAGCGCACTGCTACCACCCGCCCTGGAAAGGTGGAAACTATTCCTTTCCTGCACCTGAAGAAGAAGACTGATCACGGCTGGGATTATAACAAGAAGCTGACTGGCATCTATCTGAACGTGATGGAGTCAGCTGCCAAGGACGGTCTTAGCTTCCAGGGCAAGAACGTTCTGATGACCGGTGCCGGTGCCGGTTCCATTGGTGCTGAGGTCCTCCAAGGTCTGATCAGCGGTGGTGCTCAGGTCATTGTCACTACCAGTCGCTTCTCGCGCGAGGTAACCGAGTATTACCAGGCCATGTACGCCCGTTACGGTGCTCGTGGTTCCCAGCTCGTGGTTGTGCCTTTCAACCAAGGTAGCAAGCAGGATGTTGAGGCTTTGGTTGACTACATCTACGACACTAAGAAGGGTCTTGGCTGGGACTTGGACTTCGTCGTTCCCTTCGCTGCCATCCCCGAGAACGGTCGCGAGATCGACTCTATCGATTCCAAGTCCGAACTTGCTCACCGTATCATGTTGACCAACCTGCTCCGTCTTTTGGGTTCGGTCAAGACCCACAAGCAAGCTCATGGCTTCGAGACTCGCCCCGCTCAAGTTGTCTTGCCCCTGTCGCCCAACCACGGCACCTTCGGTAATGATGGCCTGTACTCCGAGTCCAAGCTTGCTCTGGAGACTCTCTTCAACCGTTGGTACTCGGAGAACTGGGGCCACTACCTCACCATCTGTGGTGCGGTCATTGGCTGGACCCGTGGTACTGGTCTGATGAGCGGCAACAACATGGTCGCTGAAGGCGTCGAGAAGCTTGGCGTCCGCACATTCTCCCAGCAGGAGATGGCTTTCAACCTTCTCGGACTGATGTCCCCGGCCATCGTCAACCTCTGCCAGCTCGACCCAGTGTTTGCTGATCTCAACGGTGGTCTGCAATTCATTCCCGACCTGAAGGGTCTGATGACCAAGCTTCGCACCGACATCATGGAGACCAGCGATGTCCGCCAGGCTGTCATCAAGGAGACTGCCATCGAGCACAAGGTCGTTAACGGCGAGGACAGTGGCGTTCTTTACAAGAAGGTTGTTGCTGAGCCCCGTGCCAACATCAAGTTTGAATTCCCTAACCTGCCCGACTGGGAGAAGGAAGTCAAGCCGCTCAATGAGTCTCTTAAGGGCATGGTCAACCTGGACAAGGTTGTCGTTGTCACTGGTTTCTCTGAAGTCGGTCCTTGGGGTAACTCCCGTACCCGATGGGAGATGGAATCCAAGGGCAAGTTCTCATTGGAGGGCTGCGTTGAAATGGCGTGGATCATGGGTCTGATTAAGCACCACAACGGTCCCCTCAAGGGGCAAGCCTACTCTGGTTGGGTTGATGCCAAGACTGGTGAGCCCGTTGATGACAAGGATGTCAAGCCCAAGTACGAGAAGCACATCTTGGAGCACACTGGTATCCGTCTCATCGAGCCCGAGTTGTTCAAGGGATACGATCCTAAGAAGAAGCAACTTCTCCAAGAAATTGTCATCCAGGAGGACCTCGAACCTTTCGAGTCTTCTAAGGAGACAGCCGAAGAGTTCAAGCGTGAGCATGGAGACAAGGTCGAGATCTTCGAGATCCCCGAGTCTGGAGAGTACACTGTCCGTCTTCGCAAGGGTGCCACCATGCTTATCCCCAAGGCTCTGCAGTTCGATCGTCTTGTCGCCGGTCAGGTGCCCACAGGCTGGGACGCCAGCCGCTATGGTATCCCCGACGATATTATTGAGCAGGTGGATCCTGTGACCCTCTTTGTTCTGGTCTGTACCGCTGAGGCTATGCTTTCCGCCGGTATCACCGACCCTTACGAGTTCTACAAGTATGTCCACCTGTCTGAGGTTGGTAACTGTATTGGTTCGGGTATTGGTGGTACCCACGCTTTGCGCGGTATGTACAAGGATCGCTTCATGGATAAGCCGTTGCAAAAGGATATCTTGCAGGAGTCCTTCATCAACACTATGTCCGCCTGGGTCAACATGCTTCTGTTGTCCTCTACCGGTCCTATCAAGACTCCCGTCGGTGCTTGCGCCACAGCTGTTGAGTCTGTGGACATTGGTTACGAGACCATTGTCGAGGGCAAGGCCCGTGTTTGCTTCGTCGGTGGCTTCGATGACTTCCAGGAGGAGGGCTCTTACGAGTTCGCCAACATGAAGGCCACTAGCAACGCTGAAGATGAATTCGCCCATGGCCGCACCCCGCAAGAGATGTCACGACCCACTACCACCACTCGTGCTGGTTTCATGGAGTCCCAGGGTTGCGGTATGCAACTTATCATGACCGCACAGCTTGCTCTCGACATGGGTGTACCCATTCACGGTATCATTGCTCTGACCACGACCGCCACTGACAAGATCGGACGGTCCGTTCCCGCTCCTGGTCAGGGTGTCCTGACCACCGCCCGCGAGAACCCTGGCAAGTTCCCGTCCCCTCTGTTGGACATTAAGTACCGTCGCCGTCAATTGGATCTTCGCAAGAAGCAGATCAAGGAATGGCAGGAAGCTGAGCTTCTGTACCTTCAGGAGGAGGCTGATGCCATGAAGGCTCAGAGTGATGAGACCTTCAACGAGGCCGATTACATGCAGGAGCGTGCTCAGCACATTGAGCGCGAAGCCATTCGCCAGGAGAAGGATGCCCAATTCAGTTTGGGTAACAACTTCTGGAAGCAGGATCCTCGCATTGCTCCCCTCCGTGGTGCCATGGCTACCTGGGGTCTTACAGTTGACGACATTGATATCGCATCCTTCCACGGTACTTCGACTGTTGCAAACGACAAGAACGAGTCCGATGTCATTTGCCAACAGATGAAGCACCTTGGACGTACCAAGGGTAATGCAGTCATGGGTATCTTCCAGAAGTACCTCACTGGTCACCCCAAGGGTGCCGCCGGTGCCTGGATGTTCAACGGCTGCTTGCAAGTCTTGGACAGCGGTCTCGTTCCCGGCAACCGCAACGCCGACAACGTTGACAAGGTCATGGAGAAGTTCGACTACATTGTCTACCCCAGCCGCAGCATCCAGACCGACGGTGTCAAGGCGTTCTCCGTCACCTCCTTCGGTTTCGGTCAGAAGGGTGCGCAGGTTATTGGTATTCACCCCAAGTACCTGTTCGCCACTCTTGACCAGGCTCAGTACCAGGCCTACAAGACCAAGGTCGAGGCTCGCCAGAAGAAGGCCTACCGCTACTTCCACAACGGCCTGATCAACAACAGCATCTTCGTTGCCAAGACCAAGGCTCCTTACGAGGATGAGCAGCAGAGCAAGGTCTTCCTGAACCCTGACTACCGCGTGTCTGTCGACAAGAAGACCTCTGAGCTCAAGTACTCTACCACTGCCCCCGAAGTCAAGGAGTCCGAAAGCACTCGCCAGACCCTCGAGTCCCTTGCCAAGGCCAATGCCGCCGAGAACTCAAAGGTCGGCGTTGACGTCGAGCACATCGATTCCGTCAACATTGAGAACGAGACCTTCGTCGAGCGCAACTTCACTCAGAGTGAACAAGACTACTGCCGCAAGGCTGCCTCTCCCCAGTCCTCGTTTGCAGGCCGATGGAGCGCCAAGGAAGCTGTCTTCAAGTCATTGGGTGTCAGCAGCAAGGGTGCCGGTGCTGCCCTGAAGGATATCGAGATCGGAGTTGATGCCAACGGCGCTCCGGTGGTTAACGTAAGTGCATGATTCCCTCTACGATTCCAATAACAATGCTAACATATCTCCAGCTTCATGGTGCTGCTGCCGCTGCCGCCAAGCAGGCGGGTGTCAAGCAGATCAGCGTTAGCATCAGCCACAGTGACTCGCAGGCTGTTGCTGTTGCGGTCTCGCAGTTTTAGAGCGTCGTGCATTTTCTTTTTCTGTTCGCATATAGATCCCAGAGACTACATTTTCTCTTGGGTTGAGACGTAATGATTGTGATTTATGTTTTTAGATTCCGAGCCAGCTTCGTCTCCTGGTTCGTTGTGTTTATAATGGGAGTGATGACATTTATTAAGTCTTTTTATTTTAAATCATCCGAGTGTATGTTCTCTCGACCTCCGATATTATCTTTTTCAAAGAAAAAAAGAGCTCCATCACGTATACAATGTAAAATCCACGGTTCCATCGTCCACACAAGACCCTTTCCCTGTGTACTTATATCGCAGTAGGATGTAGATGTCAACTCCTTATGGCACCAGTCTGGTTCTGTTCGTCACCGAATATCTCGTATGGGATCGAACGACCTCTTCTGTGGTTACCCTTTGCATATCCCGCCTGTGGTCAACCCAAATCGACGTTGGTGTTACGGTTGATGTGGTGCACAGATTTGACACGAGTTTGAAATTTGTGGCTTGGGTGGAAACAGACCGTCTCAGAGACCTTTCAACCTTTGTGTGTCCGGGGTTGTTGGTGTGTATTTTGGCGTCGGAACAATCAGAGTCGGAGTCACCATCAGTGACATAGAGGGCCGCTACTATCCACCGCATCAACTTTGTGTGTGAGGATTTGGTGTTTCAAATATGATAGGCTCACCAGAAAATGTACTTTTCCGCCACAGGTGGTGGAATGTTCCTAAAACACAGGTATTTCACCACCTGTGTGGTTCTATTGTGCGCTTTCACGATTGTGTGGACAGCCGTGGCCGATGAACAGCAATGCCTCGAAAGACTCGAGGTCTATCATTTTTGAGACAGTCCGACATATCTGCATGCCGGGTCTCGGTGGTCGTGATGGGATTTTCCGATAAAGAATCCACCTAAGCATAAAGTGTCCATAGCTCTGGCAAGCTTTCGTCCGAAACTAGTCGTAGTATGTTCACGGCGAAATATCGCGATACTCTGCGATTATATTCATGCCATTCAAGCAATCATTTCGAGGATGAGAATATCTAAGACAACCTCGTGAGGGGATGAGAGGCGACCCATGAAAAATCCAGAAAGTTGGTTACTGGGTGTGATACCATGTCGTGGATACATATTGTTAAAGATCAAAGTGACCAATCTTGTAATCGTAGGCATGGACCATCGCAACCGTGAACTGGGCTTCGATGTCACGTAAAGAGCGTGCGACAACGGGACCATGGGGCCAGGTGGGTATGAAATCCATTATTGACAGATTGATTTCGTTAGGGTGAGAGGGCTCGAGGGCGAGGAAAGATGTCATGGATCCAACTCCAAGTCTGGCGAAAACATCGGACTTCCGCGCTTTTGCTTCGAGTGGGCCTTGGTGACGGTATCTTGAGTTGAGATGGTAGGTTGATACGCGGGAAGAAAGTGAAAGGAAGAGAGGAAGGTGGAAGAGGAAGGTGGAAGCAACTGCCCAGTACAAGGAGAAAGTACGTCATTCAAGGGTTCTACCTACACAACCTTAAACACGTAAAAGGTTTGGTATCCTGCGGCAACCACGGGTCCTCCCGGCCCGGATATCAGGAGTTCAGGAGTACGTACCTAGGTCGGTACTCTGTTGTTCAAAGGAAGTAAGATAGCTGGTAAAAGAGACCCGGTACCCGACTATGTTATACATAGGTCATATCGCCCTGGAATCTCCTATTCTTCAATCTATACATCAACCAGGGGATTGATAATCCGTAGTCATTTGTGCCAGTTGCTTCTGTTTCTTCTCCTGGTTGCTCCCAAGCAAAGAGCCATCTGTTGTAATGGTTCTTCATTTTAGTCACTATGTAGATGCATCGATTGTGGATAGGGATCCGAGACTAGTAAGAATTTCATTGGGACATATGTAAAAGAAGGTTGCCCATAGTAAAGATATTAGGTAGGTACTCTTTATGAACAGTTATGAACAACCATGATAGACCGCCTACGTAGGATATTCATAGTTAAAGCATTCCTAGTCACAGGATGCCTGCTGGACAGCGACTGGCAGATAGGACATAAAAGTAAAAAACATGGAAAAGTATTCGAAATGATTTTGACTTGGAATTACCTTGTGCATACCTCAGTTCCCCTTCCAGGGACCTGGTCGCAGCATCCGATCCTCTTTTCCATAAACACTGACATCCTTGACAATGGCAATGAATCTCCGGTGGTTCTCCTTGGATTCACCAATACGAGGACGGAAGACCTTCAAGAGGTCGCTGCTGAGGATGCCAGATGCTGGGATGGCGGCATGGATTTCTCCGGCCGTCGGGAACGTCTGGGTTCCAGAAACTGGAGTCGACACACGATGACCTGTAGATGGTTAGTTTGTTTCTTATATCAAAAACAGATTTTGCTCGGCACTCACCTCTGGGGCCGTCGGGACTGTTGGCACGGCTTCCGGGGAGTCGAGGCAAAGGACTTGCGGCGCGGGACCCTTGCGGAGTACCACCACGAGAAACCGAGGGGTTAAGCTTCAGTTTCTTGATCTTGCCACCCTCGGTCAGTTCAGCTCCAGACCCGGCACCAGTGTCGACATCACTGCCAGATCCAGCGCCGCCAGCAATGTTTCGCACGCGTTTCTTCCCCTAAACAAATCAATATATATTGGTCAAAGGAGAATGATTATACATACCTGCAAAGCGGATGGAGAGATCGGACGCGATGGGGGTTGAGACGCAGGGAGATGCATGCCCTTGGCCTTCTTTCGAGATGTATCGGTGCCGCTCGCATCGGAAGCGTTTGGCGATCCAAGCCTTTTCCGAGATCCAGCAGCCCCAGCTTTCTTCAGGGGGTCTGTATGCTTGGGTCGGCCGGAGGGAGTATTTGTTCCCTTGGAGAGCGCTTCTTTTTGGTTCTTTTCTTCCTCTGCCTTCTTGCGTTCCTCCTCCTTGGCCCGTTCGGTTTCGCTGTCGTCGGAGCTCTGTACAAATTAGTTTTAGGTTTGCGGTCAAAGATGGGTGAAACTTTACCTCCTCATCCGTGTAAGGATTGACGTCCGAACCACTGCTGTAATCAAAGTTCCGTTCTCTCCTCTTCAGGGCCTTGCGCACACCCTTGCCCAACACACGCCGGGCCTCTCGTTCACGTCTCTCTCGCATTTCTTCAGCGTCATACTCCTTCTCGTCTTTGAGATCGAACACATTCGCCTTGAGCTGGTCCTCTTTGATTCTCTTTTCGGCATCCTTCGCATCTTCATCCTCATTGAAGAGGTCATCATGCTCTTCGTCATCGGCAAATCGATCCTCTTCGAAATCCATTTCACCAGCTTCCAATCCCTCACCCTTTCCGATATTTGTGCCCTGTTTTCCAGCGTAGACTTTGCGCTGCTTGGCGTATGTTTCCAACTCTTTCTCTTCCTGCAACTGCTGCTGCTTTTCCATGAACCATCGAGGGTCTTTCACCCTCTTGGCCATGAATTTCTCTGCCTCGTCAATGGTCAAAGCCTTGAAGTTACTCTTGGCATTGAACTTGTACCACTTTTCAGCCGGAATCATTCTCATCTTTCCGTTGTCGAGGACAAAGACTGCATGTGTTTCAGACAGAGCTGCTTCATAGTTTCCAACCCAAGTGTGTCGGTTGTCAAAATCCTCTAGGTGCCACGGCAAGGCCTCTTCGTACTTGATCCGTGCTCGTGCAATCTCTTCAGGGGTCATATCCGACTTGAAAACCTGCTGCGTCTTCTGCTTCGGGGCATTTGGTCGTTTCGATGTAGAGCCGAGGGCGGGAGCGATTTGGGAAAGGTTCTCAGCGCGCTCTTTTTCGCGCGCTGCCTTACGAGCATCAAAGGCTTCGCGTTCAGCTTCATCCATTGGTTGGCCATCGATCTCGGACCTTCCCGAGTTTGGATCATGAGTTCGTGAACGTGGGTCGCGGCGGTGAAGTCGGACTGGTCGAGTAAATTGCGATTCGTCTCGTGGGTCGACGCTTTTCTTCGAGGCAAATCGCGCGATGTGGTGCTTCAGTCCCTCCATCAGAGCTCGCTTTGTCGTCACCACCGGATAATCAACGTATTTATCACTGAGCAAAGGACCGCTGAACCCATTCGATGACATGTTGTTGTTTGAAAGCTCAAGCATAGGTCGCTCGGACGGAAGGATTGCCTGGGGTTGGGACGGCCTTGAGGGAAGTGTCTTGGTGGCTGTTCCATTGCCGGGAGTGGCGCCAGCTGGTCTGGGGGCAGGCCTTCTCTTCGGTCGAACCAAAGGATCAGCCGCTTTAGGACGACGCATCCTCATTAGCGGCGCACCATTTGGCCCAGTTGGGGTGCGAGCATTCGAAGGATTTGTTGGAGTCGACATGTTGCCGATGTGCAAAACAGAGTTGTACGAGTGGTAGAAGGCGACGCGACGGATCCCACTAGGACTAGAAATGCAGAATAAATGTAACCCTTTGCCTCTCTCGGAGTGCGAAAAGACGGGCAGGTTCAAAAAAGAGTGAGGGATGGGTAAGCCACTTTGAAAGAGCTGGAGACAGCGACCCGGACGTATGACGGTAGACCACGGAGCAAATGTTTACCCGTCCCGCTGACACAGCACGTGACTCGGGCAGATCTCCGGGCTGTATGGTCTGTGCACACTGAGGCTCTTCCGAGGTTTTACTCAAAGATCACCTCTATAGCACATGAGCTTCAACCGCTGGCCTCATAGTCATAATTACAATCGAGGCAAATAAAATCCAAAAAATTACGAATATATCGACCTATAATAGTTCATGCGAACTGTAAAACCTATAATATTCTACTAAGCCCACTATATTTTCAGATAATCAAAATCCCAAGTCGTCAAGAACAGAGGCGGCATAACGGGCGGCCGACTATTCTTGCATTTCTATTTGGATAGGCACTAGATGTAGTGTCTTTATTGGTAGCATTTGTATCATTTCAATGGGTTTTCAATTTTTTCAATTGATGTAAAATCTACTGACCGAATCGTTGACCTGGTTCCAGTGGTTTGTATGGACAAGCAATCCAATCACAGCCCTTGACACAGTTAGTGGATATCAAACAATCAGAAGACCAAGAACTTACTTGTTTATAGATCTCCGTCCCCCACCATTTGAAACCATCGACCCAACCTGGGTAAATGAAGGCGAAAAAGACAACGACCACTGCAAATGCCAAACCAGAATCCAATGCGGCCGACAGGGTCATTGCATATTTCTCCCACCATGCGGTCCTCCTTCGGCGGATCACATAGTTGAATACGAAACAAACAAGGGCCCAGATGGAAAAGTTGAGCCCGGTTGCAGGTGGTATCCAGCTCAGACTGCCAAACAAGATAGGGAAGTTGACCATACGCCAGAAGCTCTTCTTGCTGTGTCTCCCTAGAAGCCATGCTCCGAGAGGGGCGACGGCTCCCACCAAAAAGGCCCAGACAAGCGGACGATATAGCCCTCCTGGGCCAAAGAAGCGCTGGGGGCCAACAACTCCCCAGAGAATGCTACCGTTAAAATGGACCCGAGCAATGGGGCAATTGAAACCATTGATAGCTTCCGGGGTGCAGAGTCCCGGGACGAAAGTGAACATCCAGTTCAGCACACCGATTTGGGTCAGACTTGAGGCTAAAGTCGCCATCATCTGGACGCTAAATAGAATTCGTGGTGGGATCTTCATGTAATGGCCAAGTTTGAGGTCCGAGGAAAATTTGATCCCTTGTGCAGAGCTGATATATGAGTAGGTCACGAAAATCATGTTCGCTACAGGCCTTCCCGGGAATACAATACCGCAAAGGAGTTGGCAGATCAAATACAGACTGCTATGTTGATTGGTGACGGCCATGATGATGCCCACTGGGATGAAAAACAAAGAGGTAATACCAAGAGCCAAGAGTAGCCCATACCAAGGTAGGTGTGTGGGATAACTTGTGCTAAGGTCAGCTGCGGCCAAAGGTTAAAGAGAGGGGGAAACATACTATTCCACAGTGAAGATGGCAATCGCGAGCATAGAGATGAACACGATCAGGTACCACGTGAGAGGAGCGTCCTTGTAGCGCCTCATCAAACGGCAATGAACATCTTCCCCGCCCAATGGAATTTCCTGGTTCGGTTCATGCGAGCTGGTCCTTGGGATTTCAAAACTCTGCCGAATCGTAGCATTGCTGCCACGAAGGGGCTGGTACGTCTCCATGTCTGGCACTTCTCGTCTTTCCTCAAAAGCCTTTCTGGTCTGCTGCCAGATGTCCTTTCCGTACCAGCAAACGGTGTGAGTGACAAGGGATGTCAAGGCAGCAAACTGAACACCGTAAGACAGCACATAGGTAATTGGGAGATAAACCGGGGAGTAATCTTGATAGGCCTTTTCATCGAACAAAAAGTCCGTGGTCAAAATGCGGCTCACGTTGTATGGTCGCCCAGCATTGTCGAATACTGCTGTTGAAACTATAGGCATATATGCAGAGAAAAGGGCATTTTTATAGTCTTCGTTTGATTAGCAGAGTCAAATGAGATAAAACGGGGATATCTTACAAAGTATTGGAGCGGCTATCCAGATGACAAGCACCAGCCCCGTCACGATGTTGGCTGCGGCCCACCAAGGCGTGAGTAATGGGGAGCCAATATAGGCAATCTGAGCCCAATCAAAGGTCAAGGGGAACATTCCGAGACCAGAGGCAACCCCAAACTAGAAGAGTCAGTCAAAGCAGCAGAAAATGACATGGATGAATGTCTTACCAAGTTCGAAACTACCACGTTTTTGGGTGCCAACCAAGTGATCACATTAAAATAACTTAGGGCAGGCATCAACAGTCCCGGAACAAAATACCAGAGGAACGCTCCTCCCCACACAATGACGAAGAATTTATATCGGGAGATACTCCACCCATTTGCCTTTTTGTTGACAGACTTATGCATTGTAGAAAACATTGCAGTGGACATCAGTGTACCCGGCCAGATCATAGCTGATGGCCGCACGAGGAATCGTCGAGTTAGACCCGCGAATGCATATCCCAAAACCTGAGTGGATATGATGAGCAGCAGTTGATATATAATCGGGACATCCTGGTTGTAGAATTTGTGTTGCTCGACAATAACCTGTCTTGGTCAGCTTCGTTATCAATACTTCGTCGGTGTACTAACATCAGTGGCGAAAGCAAACCCAAAGGAAACATTGCTGCTAATATAGACGCAAGCATGCTCTTTCTCGTTCCAACGGCCCTGGGCAAACCAAAGCCTGACTCGGGATGCCAATGGTGCAGGGGGAGCATCGATCTCGCCGGAGAGTAATTCCCGGTGATGAAGGGATCCGTTCTCAAAAATCTCGAGAGGGTCCCCTGTTTTTTTGAAAAGAACATCCCAAAACTTGCCCAGTGGATGGACCAGAACAAGAGCAATAATTGGGGTAATGGCAACACTGGGATAGCGCAAAGAAAAGAAAAGGTTGGCAGCGGAACCCGTCAAAGAAAATAATAAAGAGAGAATCCACATCCGAGGTGCTAGAAACCATTAGATATACGCAGAGAAAAAAAAAGCACCTGGGAGAAAGCTTACTGTTAATAGAAAGAGAGATATCGTCCGTGGCCGGAACCGAAGCTCGTACTTGGGCATACGGCGAATTATCTGGAGGATCCTCACTCGAGGATTTTGAATCGTCATCATCAATGTCTAGGGCATTTTCATCATCACTTGTCATATATGGCGAAGACGCTGGTGTCTCCTGCATCACCGGGTTACCCGGTACGGCCAATCCAGTGGCAAACGAGTATTTTGAATCAGGACCCATTCCAACATCGGACGCAGCGGATGAAGGCCGACGATTTCTCTCTGCATACAAGCTGTTTCGTCTCCTGACAGAGGAATGTGATCGTCTCGGGGTAGACCCTTGTACGTTGGAAGAACTTCCAATGCCATCTTCGAAGCTCGCGCGTTGTAAACCCCCACGAACTTTTTGGCCGCGAGAAACTGGAAAATTCTCTTCCGAGTCGTTTGAGCTTTGCAATGATCCGTAAGAGGGAGCACCCAGGATGGGCGACGAGCGAAGAGGGGCGCGCGACATGAAGGCCCGAAAGCGCTGAACAACCCCAGTGTCGGGGTTCACGTCGGGTGGTAGATTGTCGATTTCGGGGTAATTTCCATTGTCGCTCGCACAATCATCGAAAGTGGAATCAGTTCGATCCGACTCAGCGGGAAGCCACTTGCGCCTCGGGGCCGAGGGGCAAGACAGCTTCCGCGTCCGCAGTGGGATATTTGACGACGTGATGGTGGGGGGGATGATGAAATACTGTAAGTATTTCAGGTTAGGTCGTGCATTAGCTCGATATAGATCTGGGCATTGAGGAATCGGAAGGGAGGAAATCCCAGAGCTAGTGGAGGACTAAGGTCGTAGTGTGGTGAAAAACGACCCATCGTCCCCCCGGAGCTGGACTGCCCCACCGACATCGGCAGATTTATCTTCCTTGTCCAACGGAGGGTTACATACAACATTGAAGGTACGATATTAACAATCATACACAACAATTGAATAATATACAGTGTTGGATAATGTTTACTTCCATATGTACAATTGATTTGGTATCTAATCGCTTAAAACAGTTCTACAACCTCTTCATCCTCGTTTCGAGGCGCCTCGATTTGAGGTTGTTCGGGCTCCTCTTCACCTTCACCTTCCTCGTCTCTCATCAGGACCTGAACTAACCGGTCGCATGCCTCTGTCACATTTTCATCTTCAACATGCATGTGAGTTTCACGGATCAAAGGGTAAACCTTGACGGCTCGCATCTTATCACGGCCCTCTCGGGTTGTGGTCAGGAGCAGCAGGGTTTCAAGATGGGTTGTGATGATGGTGGTGTCGCTGTCTCGCTGCTTATCGGGTGGCAATAGCTGGAGATCTGGCAGCATATCCGCCGTATCCTCGTCCGACAGCTCCTCTGGGCCCGCAAGTGGGAGCAGCAGGTAAGGCAGAAGGTTGGCGCCATCCTCGTCAAAGAGCATTGGATGCGACTCGACTTCAAAAGCCACATTCTTGATTGTGGATGCAACACCCTTCCTGCGGATATCGCTTTTGTGCTCCGTGAAGACAGTCAGCTTGGTGATGGGGACCACGCCATCGTACTCCTGGCGTTGGGTGAAATAGGCTCTGCCCTTCTCCGTCTGGGACAAGTCGGCAAACACGTATGACAGGTAATCATAATTGGCGTGCTTGTTGAGACCGCCCTCGGCGCCCTTCACAAAGCAGTCCATCACCTGATCGATTGCGTTCCCGGAGGTAGATACGGATTCGGGGACTTTGCGCTTGAGTGAGAACAGATCGGGCAGTTTGTCGGATTTGACGAGATTGGCCAACAGCATGGCCACTTCATCGGCGTTGGGCTCCTTGGGATTCTGAGATCAAACACATTAGCCTCATTCCTGTCCACAAGCATGACCGAGACAACTCACTGTCAATTTCGCAAGCAAGGTCTCAACGAACTTCTCATCCTCGGCGAGAAGTTTCAACACCTCCTCGTCAGCAGACAAATTGACTAAAATGGTCAATGCATTCTTCGCAATGGGCTATACAAAGATATCAGTCGAAAGTCACCCCCATGATCGCCAGATAACGCACAATGTAATCGCGGGCCAGAAGCTTCAAATCGCGGACGGGTAGGAGTTGATGGCGCTTGAACAAGTCAGGCTGCGCTGTGGAGAAGCCGACGAGGTTTTCGCAAGCTATGAGCTGTTAGATCATATATTCGCGTCGCGAGAGGAGTTGCCGCACCGATTTGTCTGATTTGGGTGTTGCCATGGTGCAGGAATTCCACCAGCTATAGAAAGATGTGAGTGAGCTAATCGATATCGTGGGTCGTATACACGCACCTCTTCAAGTTCGGTCGGCATATTGGAGTATAATGTTATCTATTAGCCAAAAAGAAGGGCACCTGAATGTGTGTTCCAAAATTGTCGAATCTCAAAGATTTTTTTTTCCCGCGGAAGTGGGGGGCTCTCGACGTCACTGGAAGCGTGGAGATACTCCAGGGGTGTTGTCTACGATTGGTAATACAAAACATATAGTTACCTACAATATGTAGATATAGACAATCTTCAGAGGATAGAGGTCATTAATCCAATAATAGCCATACCACTAATAATCTATATTTTTACAATATTCATGTCGACGTTACTATATTCCTTTGAAAAGAGGTCGGAATTGCCCCGCCTTTAGCGTTCCCGGAGATCGTCTCCTCCATCTTTGATCTTTAAATCAGCTATACCTAGGTCGAACTCAAGTCTACCATCTTAATACCTCAATTATATCATGGAGAACCCAAACCTCAACGAGATCCATGACTTCCTAGTCTCATTGGCCTTCAAGGCTGGGGACATCATCAACAATGCACTCCCAGCAACCAGCGGCACAGGATCCAAAATGAATAGTCTGTATGCAAACAAACAGCAATAAGACACCAACTGATCCCCGTAGGTGCCGACCTCGTCACAGAATATGACCGTGCTGTTGAAAACATGATCTCTACCTCACTGAGGGAGAAATACCCACACTACGAGTATGTGTTTTCTCGTCCATAGCCGCTAGCATGCTCCTGATGCGTATTCTCCTAGATTCCACGGCGAGGAAACATACGACCCAGCACACCCATTGACCGATGCCCCTACCTTCGTCGTGGACCCCATCGATGGAACGACGAACTTCGTGCACGGCTTCCCATTTGCCTGTGTTTCGCTCGGCTTCGCCGTTGGACGCATACCGGCTGTAGGTGTGGTGTATAATCCCTCCACCAAAAATCTCTACTCCGCTATTCGAGGCCAAGGTGCTTTCCTCAATCGTGAAACTCGCTTGCCACTTAAGGGCGACAATGTAGAGCCCCTGTCCGGACTAGCTAATGCTCTTATTGCTATTGAATGGGGCGCGGATCGCAGCGGGAACAATTGGGAGACTAAGGTTCGGACATATGAGAAGCTGGGCCAGTCTAAGGAAAACGGGGGAGCTATGGTACGCTCAATGCGGAGTTTAGGCTCGGCCGCGTTGAATCTATGTGCTGTGGCTGATGGCTCGCTGGATTTGTATTGGGAGGGTGGATGCTGGTCCTGGGATGTCTGCGCGGGATGGGTTATCCTCTCTGAAGCCGGGGGCATTATGGCGGACGGCAACCCGGGAGTCTGGGAGGCTCGTCTTGATGGGCGGAAATATCTTGCTGTCCGAGGTTCCCCAGGCGGAACTGGACAGAAGGAGATGGTCGAGGAATTCTGGAGCCATGTTCAAGGTGAATTGAAGTATTGATTACCACCCCTTCATATTCGGACTAGTTGAATACGATATAAAAAAAAGCTTCAATTCAAATATAACGTTCACATAATTACAGGGTATATGTCTAGGAAAGACCGTATGTACAATGAAAGCCAGAACGGCGCTATTATATGTGACGGAAACCAGCGTTAGTTTCCACTTCGAAGCCGGAATCGCTGTCATCCTCGACAACTTCACGATCAGTCCACCGTGCTGAATCCGACCTCGATACAAGATTTCTGTCGCCGGTGCTCGTGTGTGATTCATTTTCAGCCGGTAACGTGTCACTCGGACCAGGAGATGGATCTTCCGATACATGGAGATCGGATATATTTGGCAAATCGTCTGTATCTCTTACTGGGTTTGGATTGACAGAATCGGACTGCCCTTCAACCTCATCACCCGAACTAGTCGGTCCAACATTTGGAGACTTGGCCATCTCCACATTTTGCTTCAGAGAATCGTCAGTCTCCGCAGTAGGCGTATGGCTGAAATGTGTGTCAACCAAGTGTTTCACAACAGGCCAGCCATAGGCATTGGTGAACATGCGCCGCACAATAATGTTATTGTGGGCATCGGGCTCAAGCCGAACAAGAACCTTACGCCAAGTCAGATCACGGTGATAGGCTCTCGCAATCTTTTCTTCGACCTTGAGGCCACTTTCATTTCCCGCGATGCTAGCAGGTGGATGCTGAGTGGGCGTCGACTTCGATTGCTTGCCCTGAAGCGAACCAAATGCTAATGTGCGTCGCTTTGTGGGTAAAGGGGGTGGTATATCCTCTGGGTGGTAGATGCGGTCGTGGAAGATTGTCCGGGGTCGCGAGGCAGGATCCAAAATGAAATCCGCAGGTGGTAAAGGCGGCATCAGTAAGTCTCCGGCAGACTCGAAAAATGTTGTCTTTGGAGGCGTATGCACTCCTTCGTGCTCGTGCGAGGAACTTCCACGCGTAATGGGCATTATACCATTGCCATCGCCAGTCTCAAACGTGCTGAGGGTTTGGCTACGCTTATAAATTCTAGCATTCTTGCTATTAGGGGGGTTCTTGCCCTGATTTAGGCGAAACAGCGAGAAAAAGCTGTCCAGGGGACTGTGAGGCGCACTCGCACTTCCTGGGACATTTTCCTTCACCACGCCCTCCTCTGGCATTTTCAGGCTGGACACATGACTGGGCGGTGCTAGGAATTGTGCTGGTCTCGGGGAGGTTGCATCTTCGCCCAAAATGTCGTTTTTAGATCTTGGAGAAACTTGAGTCGCAGAATATGGAATTTGATGATCGGTCTCCAATGTCGGGAGACTCAAAGGCTGTTCTCCATCAGAGCGACCTAATCGCGGGGATTTCGAGTTGGCGCCTGTCAACTCTGCCCACCCCCATTCGGCCATGGTTCCAACAAGTCCATTGTCCCTCCTTGCCTTTTCGACCCGATCCAGACCTTTCCAGTCTAGGAACAAAAGTGAGGACGTCCGCAAAGGAACTATCCCGTCATTTACCACATTCGAGTACACTGTGCGATGTTGGAACTTCTTGAGAACCTCGTGGGCAGGACCGCAAGGAAGGATCCGTAGAAGCGGCTTGGCCCCAGGATCCGAGTGGCCGGGGTCTTTCGCAGACTCTCCTCTTCCAGCAATAATGGCCCCCCAGCCACTTCGAACTTTCGGTGCTGTCCAACTCAACCCGAGATCCTGACCGGTACGACCAACTAGACCTAAATCCAATGCAAATCGAACGTACATTGGATTCTCATTGCTGAGACCGAGAAAGGGGGTTGCAAGAGCAATAAAGTTAACAGGCTTGATTTGCTCGAAGAACTGAGGCGAGTGCTTTTGGATATATGCGATTGCATATGTCTGAATCAGCCCGCCGAGGGAATGGCCAACAAAACTGATGCTTGTAATCTGGTAGGCATGGTCTTCGTTTTGAAATTCTTGGGCATTTTCTTGGGGGGTTGATTCAGCCGAATGAGCAAATGGTTGAGCTCGCTCCTTGCGAGCACTAAAAGGTCGAGAAAATGGGTTCGACTTTGGGCCCCTCAGAGGGAAATAGGGTTGATCTGGATATGTGAGAAGTAGGACATATTTGGCCAGTCGTTTGCCGAGGTATTGAATTCCACGCTCAGTCCGAACGGCATTGCCAGAGAACCCTCTGACAATGACTTGCTCTTCATCGTCATCGTCAGGTTTATCGCTAGACTTGTTATTTCGATCGTCCTCCACATGGCTGGGTTTACTGCTGACAAAACTAGCGATTAGGAATTTTGGATGTCCAGGCACTCCAAGGGGGTTTCATACCTTGTCGGGTTTTCTTGATCATCCACTCCAACAGGGCCGACATGGGGAGCGCTTGTTTTATTGTCGGTCTGCTTGGACTTTCTCATGGCTGCGTCGATGCTCTCCTTCAAATAGAGCATGTCTGCACCGAGGTTGCTGTGCAATCCATGTGTCAGTAACACGAGATGCACCTTCTTCTTCTTGGCGCTTTTCATGGGAACTTCAGTAGAGCCCTCCGGCACTGGATTGTCAGGCAGAGGTTGCGAGTCCTGACTCTTCTGATCAACGCTTTCGGAAGCCGGGTTCGCCGAGGGGAATGGCGGATTGCTCCATAGACTAGTTGTATCGTCGACATGAAGAGCGATTGATTTTGTGTACACGCCTTTCGAGGCAAGCACCTGGCTGCCTCTAGTTTCAGGGAGCCAATGGTCTTGTAACTTTGCAGGAGGCCCCGGAGCGCCGTTTCCACTACTCCATGCACCGCCCGAGAAATATGCCAGCGATTTTTCATCTCGGCCCACCAGCAGCTCAAAATGGACCGCTGCGCTACTTGAGAATATCACCTGCGATTGTATCTCAACAATCCAGCTAACGCTGTGTCCACTTGCCGGTCCGCCTTGACTTGGAGAGCCAAAATCGTGAGCTTCCTGGAGATTAGCCGGCACCTTGATGATAGCGTCCCAACCACCTCCCGCCTTTAGGTAGGGCTCAAACTGGGGTGTACCCTCCAGATCCTGTCGCTCATATTTGGTGTTGGGATCAAACTGCGAGGGATAGCAAGCAGCGTATAGCGTGTACGGGCCATGGAGGTATGCGGCGCGCAATGGGATGGCAGATGTGTTCTTCACCCTCACGTAGAGATTCGAAGGAATGGGAAGGATCGGATCGTCCGCCGGAGTGTATGTAATTGTGTATCTGTTGGATGGTTTACTATTAGCGACCCAGGAGGACTTCGGACTTGAGGGGCAAAGCGGACTAGACTCACCTGACGACTTCCCCAACGCGAACACTACCAACTTGATGGATTAACAACATGTCGGTCGCTTCCTTTGTATCCGCCGGAGTTGTTTGCCAGCCGGAGAAGGTATGAAATCGCGACCTTTTATTGCAGGGCTGTGCTGCACCTTGGTCTGGGGTTTGAGAGGCCGAATAGGTGCGCGCAGTGATCAGCATCGAATCTAATGGGCAGTTCCATTATAATCAAGCAAATTCCAAGGCGCTAGATAAGAGAGACTAGCGAGACAACAACAATATCATTTGCTGGCGCATCCCATATGCTGGGATGGGTGGAGTGGTGGTTTACGGGGTCCAATCCCGGAGATGGCGGGAACACATGATTACATTCCCTTTACGGATCAACAACTTATGAACTGGCCCTTGTTTATAAACCATACACAATGTATTCTTCAGTTCTAATCTAATATACAATTCTATTGCAAATTGGGTGAATCTCTGTCTAATTGATCATGTTCAGCAAACGGGTAGGTTCTTTACGAATTTCCACCCAACCATCTTTCTCCACAGCGATGATCTTTCCATCAATACAAACGCGTCGCCACCTCTCCTCATCTTCTTGAAAATCGATTCGAACTTGTTCAGTGTCGGCGTAGGTAACCGTATCTTCCATCACATGCCGACCGCCCTGATAGGCTAGAGCCATCAACTGCATCGCGTCTTCCGCCGACATAGGACCGAAGCGGATGAACCTCATTTGTCCATCCAGGGCAACTGAGTCTGGGGAAATCAAGAAGTCCTTCTCAAGTCGTGGAACGAGTGTCGCAAGCGCATACATGTGCTCAAGCTCTTCCACTGGCTCTTGGGAACGTGCCTCGTTCGGGCCATTCGAGGTGGTTAATGTGATTTTGCCTTTGAATTCGTGAGGTGGAGTGCCGTCCGAGGGATTAAGGAGTTCATTTGCGGCCATCTTAAAACGATCCACTCCAAATTTGCGATATTCGAATGTATCGCTGTCTGCCACCAATGCAGCATGGAGCCCCCAGCTCGCAACAACGGCCCCGTATAATGTGTGGTAGACATCGGTGTCGATATCGACTCGCTGGCGACCTTCATCGATGACCAATCGACTGCCAGGTGAAAATTTGGCAGCAAAGACTGGTATAGACGATGGGCTGCCTCGAAGGAGGGTTGAAAGACCCGGCACTGGACCAGATCGTAACCCAATAGAACTTGCCATAGCATTCCCTGTCCCACAAGGAATCAACACAATATTGGGAGATATACCGATCGTCTTCTTGGATTTGTAGAAAATATCGAGAATGTCGATAAGACCCCCGTCGCCAGAAAGAAGGATGATGGTCTGAGGGACGCTATTATGAGCCCGGTCCAGAAATTTCGATCGTGCGAGCTCGATGATAGTTTGTGCCGACTGAGTCTCGTAGAGCTCGTAATTTTCTAGCCCAACATATGTAAGAAGGGGCCGGACAACATCTTCAAAGACTGTCTTGGCTTTCCCCGTTCCTGATCCAGTAGATACTACAACCTGGACGACAGGTGGTTCATCTGCATTCAGAATATGGTTGGGGACTTTGGTCACAAATGGAGATAGTTCTGCAGGCAGAGACTCGATCTCGATCTTTTTTAAAGAAAAATCCTCGGACTTGGGGCCATCCAGTTCGGTTTTCTGAAAGAACAGCACACTGTACGTGGGTGGATTGGACAACACGCAAAGAATGTCGCTGAAGTCAATCACATACTCAGTGCCTGTGTGAGATTTGTATTTCAAGGTACTGTCGACTATATCGACTGCCAAAGGGCCAGACATCTCTGCTATCTCTGAGTATGTAGAGCAGTGAGAGAAAAATCAACAGTTGACAAGGCGGGGTTGACGGCTTACCCGGACTTCCTAACCATCCATGTCGTACTACTTGGGTAAAAAGACGACAGTCTTTCTAGGGGAGATCTCACTCTTTCAATTCTTATTATAATTAAATGACTATCATTTTATCAAAAAATCGAAATTAATTATCAATTTTTTTTTGGCTTAACATATTTATTATATTTCATTATATACAACTGACACTATCGATCGTCGAAGCACGACCTTGCCTATGGCATACCTAGGTAATCATGAGCGAAGAACCTTCGAAACATCCCATCATAGTTAGATGGCAGGGGCTGTAAGTGAATCCCTACTTCATTTTATGCCGTTTCCTTAAGCTTGTTTGATCGCCTCCACTTCAATCTCAATTCTCATCGCCGAGAATGCTAGTTGGGGCACAGCGATAGCGGTCCAGATAGGTCGATGACCCGGAATACGCTCCTTGAGCTTCTTGACGGTGAGATCATATGAAGAGTCGATATTGACGTGGTAGCTGCGGATAGAATAAACGTCTTCCCAGCCGCGAAGACCCGCGGCTTGGAGCACTCTGTCCACATTTTGGAATGCTAGATCGACTTGACCGGGAATATTGCCGGCATCCAGAGCACCGGTTTGGTCCCAACCTCCTTGTCCAGAACATTTGACAATATTTCCCAAGACAACTGCCTGGGAATAATGGCATAGATCGCTGTGCTTCTGACCAGCGCCTTTTTCGTTGATATAAGACAGAGAAGACATTGTAATCGTGAGGTGGAAGACAGGCAGTCAGGTTGATGAATTGAGATAACTTGGATAAATGTAAACTGAGCCCACCCTAATGTACATATATACTCTTAAAATATCATGATGGAGCATCTATGGAGGTGTTTGGAGGTGGTTCTCCACAGTCTCCACTATAGTATTGCGGTATTGGCGTATTGGCTGCGACTATGACGACCTCAAACTTCTAACCTCCATCGATATTGGAGACAATTCGCTTTTTATCTACCTCCACCGATCCTCTCAAATACTAGTACCCTTACGCTCACAGTGCTTATTGGAGATTTGAGATGGATGAAATCTCAGCGGCTGAACACGAAGCTTCTCCAACGGACAGAAGAAAACCGCGAATATGCCAGTATTGCAAGCGTCACTTCCGGCGATACGAACACCTGGAGCGGCATCTGCGAATCCGTGAGCATACCTTTGTATTAGATATATTACCGATCATCACGTTAATAATGTTTAGATACCAATGAAAAACCATATAAATGCTCCTGCGGTTCTTCCTTCAGCCGGCGTGATCTCCTGAAGCGGCATGAAAGTATCACTCACGCCCCAATCAACCCACCAACGCAGCAACAATCACCAGCAGTTGCCAATGATAGTGAAGATGCTCAGTCACAAAGCAACCAGATTCACTTTGATCCAGGGATATCCCCCTGGCAGCACCCAGACTTTCAAAATATATCAACTGGGTCGATCAGCCAGAACGAGCCACTTACTGATTATCAACTAGAAGGTATGTTATAGTTAAAGCCCCTAGATAGTGTTATTCGGAGAAGAGAAAAAAAGATCCAGAAGCCCCATCCGTTCTGTTGTCATCGTCTAATGCACTTGCTAAATCAATGCAGGAAACCCTCTATCCAGTGCCCAAGATCTACTGGTCCTGCAAAGCCTGGAAATGTTCAGTAACAACATAGGGCTGAACAACGAGTGGCACTTAGCATCTGAGCCAAGCATCACGCAAATATTCGCTAGAGACTTCAACATGAATGCTTTACCAACCCCATCAACTGCATATCCATCTCATGAACAGCCCTCGGGCCCAGATCAAACACTAAGCAAGCTTCCAACTGAAAGAGAAGCCGTCGGTAAGGCGATTCTTATTACATGCCCCAGTGAGAGGTAAAGTCTAACCATTATATACAGCGGAATTCGGAGTTCTAACATTGCCAATCTTGGCGGTCACAAATCTGCATCGAGAAAGCCTTCTGGAGGCGCTGGAAAAATCCCAAACCACTGTAACAGACATCTCTTTGCCATCCTGCCATTCGCTCTCAAGATTTGTCAATGGGTTTTTTGATGGATTCTACCCCCATCTACCGGTAGTTCACATTCCAACGTTCAACATTGACGAGTGCGAGCCAGAGATCCTCTTGGCCATGTGTGCACTTGGGGCCGAGTTTCGACACGAGAATCGAAAAGCAGTGTTGCTCTTTCGAGCCGCCAAGGATATTCTTCAACAGACGATACGCGAACGGGAAATGGTAGAAACCGAGAGAAAATCGTATACTAAAACTAGCGTGAATACGACTCATTCCACACACGAAACTCGCGATTCTGACTTCGAGTTTCTGCAACAGAGGGCAGTTATGCGTGAGGCACGTTGTACCTTCTTTCTCATTGCCTTTGCAACCTGGCAGAATGAGGAGAGCATAGCTCGAGAAGCTTTCAATCTCCAAAGCTCCTTGGCGAGATGTATCAGAGAATCTTGGCTGGAAGAAGTTGAACAGTTTCTACATGCCAATAGCACTGATTGGCGCTCTTGGATTCAACGGGAGTTAGACAGAAGAGTAAAATTCTTTTCGTTTGTTTTTTTGAATCTCCATTCTATAGCATTCGGCACACCACCAGTCATATTGAGTGAAGAAATCCACCTTCGTCTGCCATGCAGCTGTCTCGAGTGGATTGCTCCGAATCAAGAGAAATGGAATTTGATTCGAAGATCCGGGCATCAGGAGCAAATGCTGTTTCAGGATGCTCTCTGCCACATAATGAAGAGTCATCGAGAGTCGCATCCCCCATACTCACAGCCAGTGCCATCTCCCTTGGCAAACTACGTTCTTTTGCATGCGGTCATACAAAAAATCCTCCTAACCTACCATGCCCTCGGACCTTATAATGACGTCGATCAGAGTTTGATAACTGGACAAAAGGAGATTATGCGGTAAGTTAACCACGCTTCATCTAAAACTACTGTTTCTAATCTACTACTTTTCTTATTTGATAAGAAATGCTCTTCATGCATGGACCTATCTATGGCAACGAGCCCCCGAATCTAGTCTGGATCCCCGGAATCCCAATGGCCCTGTTACTTTTACATCAGCTGCGTTATTAGGTGTTGCATATGTACGACTTGGTCTCGATTTGGGATCATATAAAATACTGCGATATCGAGATCCAGAGCAGATTGCCAACCAGCTACTGCAAATTCCACGCTTACCTGCTGGTCCTCATCTTCTTCCGGCAATCTTACATGCAACGCATGCCCTCAGCATACCGGTCAAACTCGGGGTAAATTTCGTCGCTCAAAGCCATGCGTTTGTGTGGAATGTCCAGCACTCCCTCTGTGCATTGGAATTTGCCGTATTTCTCAGCAAGTGGTTATTCTGTATCTCCGACTGCCAGACCAGAAGGCCTCTTGATGGTATGTGTTTCATTTCGTTTAATTCCCTTTTAAAATTCTCATTTTTAAACGGCAAAACTGACTAACTTGTTTTATTTAGAACAGGAGACACGTCTTGTGAGCTGGATTAGCGATATTGTCGAGGAAGGACGAACATCTGGAGATGACGACTTTTGGTCTAGACCTTCACACCAGTCTGACTGTGCTTACCTTGGGTTTGCTGTAGTCAAGCTATGGGCTCGCCTTATACGAGGAAACGAAAAATGGTCACTCATAAGAGTGATTGGTGATGGGCTTGATATATATGCCGATACTTGTGAGCAGCGCTATGTACATGCACAGACAACCCCAGTGGCTACCTAAACATCCATATAGTTAGTTTCTGAGTGATTGCATACGAGCATTTAGCGACTATTCCAAAATATTATAGCGGTATATATATTACATCCATTAAAGATTACACATGTAGATAATTGCAGCTAGTCGTAGCATGAGCATCGTTCTTCCTATTAGCCATAGCTGTAGCACTGTATGTTGTATTAAACGTCTAATCCACATTAACCTTTTTTGGACGCTCTTTTTGGATCTTCTTTTTAGATGTATAAAGCAGACTTTGTGTAATAGAACTTTCTATATATAACCTTTGATTCCCTTCACACCAATTCTTCTTGACCCTTCGAATCTTCCCGAGTTGTCTTTTTGCACCAACGCTTCCAAGCCCGAGAAGTGTCGCCCATCGGAACCGAGAATGGCAGAGAGTCTTCACACAGATAATGAAGAACAGAATAGTATCCAAGTAAACTGGAAACGAAAGCGAAAGCACCGGCAACGGTCATGAGATTCGCACTTTTGTCGATCAACCCGTCGGCCAGGACAAAGCTAGACGCGGCGTCGAAAATGAGACACAGCTCAAGTGTAAGGAACAGAAGGATATAAACAATGTTCCTGTTCAACCGGATTAGCTTTCGTATTAGAGAAATTTAGAGTCGAAGGAACTCACAGAGCACAGCTGGCTAAGAGAAAGAAGAGGTTGAAGACCGCCCATACTAGAGAAAAGAATATCAGAGAAAAAGCCAAAGGAATATAATTTGGAAGCATAGCGCTTACACAAGACAAAGAAACCCAGGGCGTTGTGGTACTCTGGAGTATAACCGCCATATGCATCCACGATGCCTAATGTGGGAATCATAATTACTCCGTAACCGCCATAAAAGAATGCTGCAACCATGAAATGTTAATATTTAGTTCCTTGAATAGCAAAATAGGATATTGTTGTCGTCACGAACCATAGGCAGAAAGAACTGTATAAGAAAATGTATTCCCTCGGGCCATCTCCCATTGAGCGGAAATGAGCATACCGATCCCAGCGACAAAGCAAAGATCACCCATGAAAATAGTTTGTGTGTAGACACCACGGAAGTTCATCATAGCCAAAGACACAGATAGCAGAGTGGTAGCAAAACCACCCATCGCTAAAGGTGCCTATGTGACCGAAGATTGGCATGTTAGTATGTACCCTGCACCTAAAACTTCAAGTCATCGAAGGATCTTACAGGGTTTGCTAAATGAGCACCGGGCTTCCTGGCAGATTGACTCGGTCTCGAGACCCGTGTCTCATCCTCCTTCACGGTAGACATTTCGTCAGATAACATCGATATATGGAGAATGAGGCCCAAGCAAGTCTATCACAAATCCAAGATTTCTTTTCAACATTTCAGCGAAAGGTACTTTATAAAGATTCTTTCCACAAACCCGGACAAGCCCGAGCGAAATTAGATTCCCGAGGAAATCGTGCCTATTCGTAGCCATGGAGGGAAAAATTGCAGCTTCTATGACAAATTTGACCCAATAAAAATGTAATAGCCCTGGAGATCAGCGAAGATCCGAGTGACTTTCCGGGGGTTATTGGGGAGAACGGCCGCCAGACCCAGCTGGTCTATTCGATTCTTAATTTCTATTACGCTACTCCATACTTCGTGCCCTTCTTTTACCCCAAGAGTACGACCAAATTGGTGCGGTTGTCTCCACAGGCTTGGCCGCTACCCCACAGGGGTTGGCCGGGCTTGGCCGAGTGTGTACTGGCTTGGGTATTTGAGTAGGAATGGCCAAGTCGGTTCTTTTATATGGGGAGCACTAGAGGAAGATTGCAGGATGGTGTATTTATTAGGGGACTAAACCCAAGGAGGGGAAAAAAACCAACCGGAACAGGAAATTCATACATAGGTCCTCCGTTTACTAGATACATGATACAGCTTTCTTAAAGCAGTTCTACATAAGAGGCAATTCTATCTAAATGTATCGGTCACAAATTAAAACAAAAAATAGCCATCACAAATACAATGTTCCCGAAATATCGATCTTAGTCCTGGGCTGGGGAGATACCACGCGGGAGCGACGATGAACTGTGAGAGTGCTTGTCACTGAGGTTTACCGCGATGAAAGTCTTCGGTAGTTCCACACTATGTGCAATAATCAGTAAAAGTCCAGGGAGGTTAAGGTAGGATACAACTTACGTGTTGAATTTCGCCTTCAACGTCTCAATCACATCCTTCCAATCCTGATGGGCTGTTAGGCTTCGGCGTGGGGTGCAGCCGATGGAGTGTCTGGAATCGAGCTGCACGTCAAGCGGGTCGAAGGCATGACAACCAGGGCTGACTGAGATGCGGATGGAGTAAGAGTAGGAGTCAGATTCACTGTCCCGCGCTTCGTATAGCTCGAAGCAAATTTGAGACAGGTAATCAAGTTCTGGGATGGCACTCCTGGCAATCTTCGTTTGAATTCCACCTTCCAAGATGCAGTTCAAGAGGGTGTAGATATGAGATTCCTTGGTGAAGTAGAAGAAGGACTTGGCATCCTGCGAAGCCTGCACCTCTTCTAGATCTCGAACAATTTCTTGAAGGAGGGGAAGAGAGGTTAGGAGGCCAATCTCGAGTTTCTCGCTATCGGTGATTCCATATTCCTGAGGCGTCACGTAGTCGAACAAAACCTTCGCTAGCTTGTACAGTTCCCGGAGCTGAGAAAGCCGCTCATCCATCTTGCACTTGGAGGATTGGGAGCCAGGGAACAGCTTGAAGTAATGATCGTATGAATCATCTAGAGCCCGCAGGTGGGGCAGTGACTCGAGAGCAAGGATGCGTTTCTTCAACCCAAAGCGGTGGGCAAATGTCTGGTTTTCCGTGCGCTCTTCGGATTTTTCGTTCACGGTTTCCTGTCCAGATTTCCCCTCCACACTCATGTCTACCTGTGCTGCGCTCTTGCCTTTCTGTTCTTCAACAGAGTCACGGGGACTGTCCTGAGGCATGAAGACCCATTCCAAGAACTGTCTATTGTGGAGTGCATCGAATTTCATACTGTCGTATAGCTCGGAAAGCTTGCTCGGGTCGACTTTCTCGGTGTCACAGAACTCCGCAAATAGCTTTTCCCACCGTTCCTTGAAGAGTCGGGGATCTTCACCCGCGCACCAACGGCCCTGGATGCTAGATATATCAGTATCCACGGGGGGTGGTTGGCTCTGGATTTCAGGGTCATCGGATGGAGTCTGGAATATGTGCGGTGCGCTGTCGAGTTTCTCAAAGTTGTGTCGCATGACACTCCGGTGGAACTTCATCAGTTCAACTACCCTAGCAAGGACAACCGAAGGTTCTGGGATGTTTCTGTCCTTGGGCCAAGCAAACTGTGAAGGCGCAGACCCTTCCCGCAAAAGCAATTTCAGCTTTTTCTTGACTTTATCCATGACATCCTTGGCGGCATTTGAATCGTCAAGCAGATCTTTCCGAACTTGTATCAGGTCTTCCGGGATATCCTTCTGGTCCAAAAATGAGCATGCCCATATTTGTGCTTTAAGAGTTATTAGCTTGATGTAGGTCTTGGGAAGGAAGATAGCTCACCACTGGTGCTCACTCGACGTTCTGAGCTGGTAAATATACGGACGTTATTCAACGCCTCCTTGTTCATCAGCTTGAGATCATCCCGCATATTCAGTCCAAGATCCTGCGATTGATAACGTGCAGCATGTGTGGGCTCACCACCCCACTTGATGACAAGCTGCAGTTTGTCCAGGATCAGGTCATTCTCGGCGGCAGAGAACCGAGAAAAAGTCGCACCTGAGATAGAATCACTTCGTGTCTGTGATCTGCGCAAGTCCTCGTCCTCTGGCGTGAGTCCCTCTCCCTCATTGGGTGCAGGTGCAGGGGGCTCTTCACTGGGCTTGCTCTCAGGTAATGGAGTTGAAGTTTCCAGTGGGCCCTGCTCTCCCATTTCTTCTGGCTTTCTTTTCCGGAACATTGGCTTGATCTGTACTTTGGTACCAGGCCAGCCGCCCTTTTTATCCAGAGATGCGCGGAGCAACTGAAGCTTCTCCATGTCTTCGAGGCCCTTCTCCATAGCCACCTTGACGGCGTCAGAAACACTGGACAATGCATCCTCCCCCTTGATCACTATCTCGTTCTGGTGACCTTTCAGCAAATCCACAAAAGGTTGACTATGAAAAGTGAACTTGAATTTTTGCTTCGGTGTTCGATCTGCGTGTCGAATCACTGCCACCATGCCCTTCAGCTTCCAAGAGTGTTTGGAAGCAGGAAGAGGCGGAAGGGCTTCGTCATTGGCGTGCTGCACCGAAAGAGCCGGGGATTTCGTGTTCGAGGGACTATAGCCACGACTAGTAGTGTAGGCTTCCCGGGAATTCAATTTGCTGAGAGCAGCACCAATATCGGTACTCTCTACCCCAGACGACGCTACTGATGGAGTACATGACTCTGAGGCTTCAGTAGGTTTCTGACTTTGGCCGTAAAGTCTGGAAGTGCTAGGAGACTTCAGCAATGTCTTCAGTGCTTGGCGATGAGATCCTGTCGTGCTCCGTCTGGAAGAGGATGAGCCCATGTCCGGTGATGGAGGCTCGGACGATTCTGATATTCCCTCGCATTTGCGCCTTTCTTCCAAGAAAATATCCCTGAGGATGTTGGCACACTTATCGTAATAATCATTGTTGTCCTTGACGAAGCTCCAGCCGTTGACATCAATGACATAGCTTTTATCTCCCACGCGGAGCATGTCAAAGCCACAAATTCTTTGACCGAATCCATTGGAGATTTTCGATGCGATTATTGCCTCCTCCTTGCCAAGTTTCGTGATGTATCGTACCTCCTTCCCGTGGGTATTGCGCCGAACGAGACCGTCGACCACGGGCGATTTGCGCGTCTCTGCGTGACAAAAGTTTGGTCCAACGGTGTAGGCTTTGACATCTTCTGCATTATCAACCCTGAGGAACTGTTCGTACAGATAGCTTGCGTCCTTCTCGGTGACAGATCTTGGAACAGTGAGGTTGGGGTCATATTCCGAGCTTTTGTTGCCGACCTTTCGGAATAGTCTTCGTCCACCGCCACCGTACTGTTGATCATTGGGGAAGTAGATGTGAATGTTGTGGTCCTCACCATTGACAGGCTTTTCAACAAAGGGCTTTTTGAAGACTTTGCCGTCAACGATCAGGGCCTCGCCATCCTCGGACATTGAAACACTCTTGGTTTGAGGGGCACCGCCACCAATTCCGCTCTCTGGGCCTTCGAGCTTCACGCCGGTCAACTGATAAATATGCTGCCCGAGTTCTGCCGATTCTAGAACCGGACCACCATCGCGGTTGACCTCCAGCCGCTTCGGAGTGGGAACACCCATATGGTCCAGAATCCTCAGGCACAGCCGCCTATCCCACAAGACCTTTTGCATAGGCAGGTCATTGACACAGAGCGGTTTGCGAAGTTTAGCATAGGCAATGGCTTTGTCCAAGGGGAATCCATCGGAGAAGAAAGCGACCAGGAAGTCACACACGGGCCAATTTTCGACAGCTTCATCGAGAATAACCTTGTCTCCAAAGACGATAACCTCGAATTCGCCTTTTGATTGGAGTCGAGTCAAGATATTCTGACTCGGTTTGCTGCGTGCTTTCACATCCAGGGCACAGACTCCGATCCTCCATGGTTTCAGGGAGCTGGATTCCATCTCACTGATAGAGCTTGCAGCTGTACTGGCAGCCGTGCTTGCGCTGAATCTTCGAGATGCGTGGCCTAAAGGGCGTGTAGATTGTCCCGTTCGACTGGTAGAGCGAGTGTCAAATCCAGAATCGGCTTTTCCTGATTGGCTTTGGGCCGACTTTGCGTGTGACGTAGGCTTATTTGGCACCAATGTAGGTTCTGGAACGGGCCCCGTGGGCGTTATATCGTTGTTATCGGAGTCCATATCAAGTAACGGCGACGAGTGGATGGGTTCTGCAGGTCTCAAAGGTCCAGCATCGGCAAAAGAGCCGTTGCTGTGCTCAGCGGCATCATCCATATGAGGGGTCAATTGCCTGGGGCAGTATTGTGTTTTTAAATCCAATTCGATCGCATCAAATTTAATTTTGATCAATGGGATGTGGGATTTAGTGAAGCAGAAATTCTTTGAGTAGTAGCAATTCGCGGAGGGAGAAGTGGAAGCTCTGGGGATCCCAAGGTTGTATTACCAAATATATGATGGGGGGTTCCGCATTTGCATAGGCGGAGAGAGATAACGGGCATTTTGCTGGTTCAATTTTGTTCAATTCGTTTATTATTAGACTGAATGGGCTAGAAATGGTACGTCAATTGTATATTCGATTCATTGGGTCTCCTCGTATTCCTATAGACTACGGCATAACTAGATCCAAAAGTACAAATGCCCCATCTACCTGGTACTTATTGTGGAAGTCTCCAATACATGATGACGTTATTTGATAACATTTCAACTGTACAAAGGAGTCTCCGATAAGATAATAATGATTTTGTTTTAGAGAACGCAATATATTGAAATCATTGACAATTGTAGAATCATACTAAATCAAGGTAGATCAAAAGTAAATTCCAGATATTTTCACATGTAAAGGTATTCTGTACCCCATGAAAATGTACATCACCTGCTTGAAGGCGGTCTGATACATGCAGGACTAGGCGGGGCAGAAAAAAAACATCGGAAAAAAAAAAGACAAAGCTAGTGAGACGACTTGGACTACTAGGATACCTTTCGTGATTGACTTGGTGAACAAGTCAGAACGGAATTCTCACTTGAAAAGTTGAGGGGTTTCTTCTGATTACTTTGGACCCTCCAAGATATCCATTGTCGTCAGTGTGTCCCTCGATATCATCATGCCTTCTGCGGCCGATAATTTCGATCTGCCTCTTGCGAAGAGGCAGAAACGAGTATCCCAGGTTAAGGCTGGAACACGTGGTTCCAAAATCTTTGCTCCTTTCCGTGTAAGTTGAAGAAACACATTTGAATTGCTTCTGTTATCTAAACTGACTTGCCGCTATAAAGACACTAGGATTGGTGTCGCCAACACCCGTTCCCTTTACATCGGTGCGCCTGGGTAAATCGACCTTTCAAATCACAACCTCCGTGGGACACTCGCTGCAGACTTATGATTTGCGCCGAGGCTTGAACCTCATCTTTCTGAGTCGACCGCAAACACCGGAGATCATTACGGCAACATGTGCGTGGCAGGATAAGGTATTCGCAGCTTGGGGCCATCTCCGCTCGCAGGCCCCCGGAGGCATCTGGGTTTTCAAGCGCGGCAAAAGAGTTGCAGTCCTTGAGAGTCCCGCAGACCTAAAGGGACCTATCGAGCGCTTGGTGGTTTTTGGTTCATGGGTGGTTGGTTGCTGGACCGGCGGCCTCGAGGTTTGGAAAACGAGCACATACGAGCACTATGCCAGTCTGCGCCCACAGGGTTCCTCTGGAGAGAAGATCTACGCGGGGGTAATGTGCAACATGCCGACTTATCTGAACAAGATCTTCGTGGGCCGATCGGACGGAGCGGTCGATATCTGGAATCTCCGCAGTGGAAAGCTTCTTCACACATTGCCTCCTTTGTCGGCAGATGCTGGGCCAGTGACTGCGATTCACCCAACTCCTGCTCTATCCCTTGTTGCTATTGCCTACAAGGGCGGTGCGTTGGCTATTCAGAACGTTAGCTCAGGCCAGCTGATTTTGTCTCTCAAAAACGCATCATCCCGTGGTCTGCCGGTAACATCCATCACTTTCCGCGGCGACGGATTGGGTGCTGGTCACGATGGTCGTAGCTCGGGTGTCATGGCCACAGCGTCAAGTGGTAGCGGGGATATCACACTCTGGGACTTGAATAATGGAGGTCGCATTGCAGGCATTCTTCGTGGAGCCCATCGAGTGTCAAGCGGCGAAAAGCCCATGGGCGCTAACCGTGTTGAGTTCTTGGATGGACAGCCAGTGCTCGTGTCATCAGGTGATGACAATTCTTTGAAGACTTGGATCTTTGACGAAACGCCATTTTCGCCCATTCCCAGACCTCTTCACAGAAGAAATGGACACTCTGCTGCCGTCAGCGCTCTCGATTTCCTGCCGACTTCTTCAGATGGTTCCGAGTCTGGCGGCAAGTGGCTTCTTAGTGCAAGCAAGGATTGCAGTCTCTGGGGGCTTAGTCTGCGCAAAGACAGCCAGCATACCGAGATCTCGCAGGGTAGCTTGGAGCGCAAGGCTAAGAAGGGAGGGCCATCAAACATCTCAAATACAGAGGATCTCAAGGCCCCCGAGGTTACATGCATTGCCTGCAGCCTTAACCGTGATGGCGGAATGGGAGTCACCACTTCTGGTCCAATCTGGTCGAACCCCAAGGTTACAAACGCCGATGCTTCCAATGCAACCGGTTGGGAAAGCGTGGTCACTGGCCACCGAGGTGATAAGTTTGCACGTACTTGGTTCTGGGGCAAGAAGAAGGCAGGTAGATGGGCGTTTGCAACCAGTGATGGAACAGAAGTCAAGGTACGCAGGTTTTTTAAACGTGATTGAGCAATTGTTCTCTTTTGCTAATTCATTATTCACAGAGCGTGACTGTTTCACAATGTGGTACTTTCGCTGTCATCGGATCAGCTGGAGGTTCTATTGACATGTTCAACATGCAGTCTGGTCTGCATCGACAAAGTTTCCCGGCTCGCCCCCAAGCTGGCCGTGGCATCAAATCCAATGTCCAGGCCTCGATCGCTGCGGCTACTAAACACACTAAAGCCGTGACTGGCTTGATGATCGACAGCTTGAACCGTACCGTTGTCAGCTGTGGCCTGGATGGCAAAGTCAAGGTACGCCCCACCACTCCCTTCTCTTTCTCGGAATTCACAAACTGACCTTCTCTGGAATATAGTTTTGGGATCTTCTCTCTGGAAAATTCATCGATGAACTAGACTGGCACCCCATGGCTGCCATTACTGGACTTCGTTATAACAAGGCTAGCGAACTAGTCGCCTTCAGCTGTGACGACCTCTCGATCCGTGTGATTGATCTCGAGACCAGAAAGCTCGTTCGTGAGTTCTGGGGATGCGTCGGTCAAGTCAACGATTTCATCTTCTCGAATGATGGACGATGGATTGTTGCTGCCTCCATGGACTCAGTGGTACGCGTATGGGATATGCCCACCGGACACCTGGTTGACATTTTCCGCGTCTCAAGCACATGTGTCGCTCTGGCCATGTCACCAACCGGTGAATTCCTCGCCACTGCACACGCTGGTAGCATTGGCATCAGTCTGTGGAGCAACCGCAGCCTTTTCATGCCTGTGTCAACCAAAAACCTGGATGAGAACGTTATTGAGAACGTTGGCCTTCCGGCAACATCAGGAGAAGGCGGTGCTGGTCTTATTGAAGCTGCCTTTGTGGATACTACCGAGCTAGATGAGGAAGATGGCCCAGTACTAGCGACGGAGCAACTACAACACGACATGATGACTCTGAGTCTTGTCCCAAAGAGCAGATGGCAGTCATTGATTCACCTAGATACTATACGGGTATGTTTTTATTCCTGCACAAGTGCAAGTCTCTAGCTAACAGTTCAATAGGAACGTAATCGTCCCAAGGAAGCCCCCAAGGCACCCGAGAAGGCACCTTTCTTCCTTCCTTCTCTCCTCGGTTCCAGTGGGCCCGAGGCCGCCAGCGAAATCCCCGGCACCGAGGATATCGACGCGGCATCAGTGGCCAAAATTGCTGAAGCTGAAAGGATGCGGATTGCCAGGTTGCAAAATGGCGGAACCGCCAGTGCTCCTCAATCTATTTTCACTCGATCATTGGCATCCGGCCATGATTCCGGTGACTTCAGCTCATTTATCGACCATCTCAAGACCTTATCCCCGGCTAAAGCAGACCTCGAGATTCGCTCACTGGATCCTCGGGTACGTGATGGACACTCTGAGTTGTCCGATTTCGTTGTTGCCCTGACTGCTCGCTTGAAGTCAAAGAGAGACTTTGAGCTTGTTAATGCTTGGATGGCGGTCTTCTTGAAGATCCACGCCGACACTGTGAGTCTCAGCTCTACTCAAGATGAGCCTCAGTATCGTCTGTTGCAAGAGGCTCTAGCAATTTGGTCTGCTGAGCAACAGCGGGAGGGAAAGCGCCTGGCTGAGCTGGTGGGCTACTGTCGCGGAGTTGTTGGGTTCTTGCGATCTGCTCGGTAATTTGAATTGGACAGATCCATAATTACAGCATAAATATTTCTCGGAGCATCAGTGCCTTTTGTTTTCTTTCTTTGTTATCTATCATGCGTGTTACGTCGAATCTATATCAATGGTTATACATGAAAAGGCTGTTTTGCACATATTAAGCTATTTTTGCCGCCTGTATTGTAGCTACAACACCAATAAGGACGAAAATATTTTAAAACATACGGCATATAAAGAGACCACCAAGAAGATGACCAGAAAGACATGTCAAGGCTGTATAAGTGACTATCGTTGCCTTTGTCTAAAGTTGGAACCGGCGCCTCATCCCTGACTAATACAAAAAAATGGAAGGAAAAAAAAAAAAACAACCACCACAACCAGAAGGGTTCTACCACACATTGGCTATGGGTATCCCTCACTTAACCAGGCATCTCCTTCCATATGCCGAAAGTGTTTTGTTAGATGGGAGGGCAATCGATTCAGAACTTCCGCGCGTGCAGGCCGTTGTCATTGACGGACCCAGTCTAGTATACCATGTATACCGCCGACTCCTGGGCTGGATGGACCCAAGCAGCGATGTCCTTGACTACCAGCCAACCTGCGATGAAATCAGTCGTGGGGTCATCAGCTTCCTTCTTCAATTAACCAGAATGGGGGTTAACATGTAAGCCACCACACTAGTCTGAACACAGTGCAGTTATCTTCTGATATCAATTCTTCTTTCCTTCTTTGCTACTTAGAAATAAGATATGCTTTGATGGTGCCTTGCCCGTCTCAAAGCGGCCAATCCGCTATTCCAGAATTGAAAAATTACGGCATCGATTGGAATTGGCCCGTCGGAATCTCTCTCTGCCTGCGACGCCCAAATGTCGCGATGTCATCCCGACTAAGCGAGGACAGGTCTGGTGCAGTCGAGGCTTGCCTCAGCGACGGAAGGGTCTTCCAGAGAACCCTTTCATGGTATCGGCGGTCTTTGAGGACTTGCAGACCCGATGGACCAAGGAACGGATCCAGAAAGAGGTTGACGATGATGTCAGCTGTCTTGTCGCCGATACTGATTACCCCTGGGCCGATATCACCGTCATGGTACCAGGAGAAGCTGATGTTGAGTGTGCTCGTGTGGCAAAACTTACCGGCTGTGCGGTGTTGACAGATGATTCGGATCTCCTGCTTCACGATCTTGGCGAGAATGGCGCGGTCTTGTTTTTGGACTCGGTGCAAACGTCTTCAGGTGTCTGGAATCCGGCCGACCCGGATATTCGGGGGCTGAGAATCTGTCCTCATTCGCTTTCCGGCCGATTGGGCATCCCAAGCGTTCAGTGGTTTGGTTATGAATTGCAAAAAAATCATCACCTGCGGTTTGCTGAACTTACTAGGATAGCTAAGGAGAGCAGTGAGGCGACTGAGCTCTCCTCTGAATACCTGGAGTTTCTTCAAGAGTATCAACCCGAGGACACAGATAATGAGGTGATACGTGGCGCAGGGCAGTCCACACAACCAATGGATCCGAGAGTATCAGAGTTATTTTGGCAGTATGAACTTCCCGGTATCTACAGTTCGGGCGAACAGCCACACGTCTATCTCGGGATTCTGAACGAAGACTCTTCCAGGCGATGTGCCTGGGAACAAGGTCGAACCTATAGGTCCCTTGGGTACTCATTTTTCAACATTTCCCGTCCTGCTGCCAACCAGTTTGCGGCTGTGCATGAATTTGTCCGCAGAGGTGGAAGGATCGTGGCCGAGGAGATCACTTTAAGCGGAACAAAGGCCGTAACCTCCGACCTGGATCTCGTCCGGAGACGCCTTGCCCATGCACATGCTACCTTTGACGAAGGTCTCGCACCTGAGAGCTTCTGGTTTTTGTATGCTCTTTCCGATATCTACCGTGATGGAGCCGGCACAACTACAGTTCCGAGTGCGAAGGAATTGGAGAGCTTTCTTACAAAGGGATATATGGCGCAAAGTACCAAATGGACGGACATTCACCTTCTCGCCCAAATCCAAGCTGCATTATACTCTCTGCGAATACTGAAGCAGCTTTTCGATATCGCAGCTCCTAGTGATGATTTGGTTGAATCCAGCTCACTACTTGCGGATTTACCCCCACTACACATATTGATGTCGCGACAGAAAATGATCGAGAGTTTTGCCAACACTCGTCATGTCCGGCATGCGGTTCGCCAATTGATAGAGACATATGGTTAATAGATATGAATATACATCGCAAATACACTACGAGCTTCACAAAGGAAAGACAGCATGGCTCAGGAGCCCTCGGGTGAATGACTATGATCAGCTAGGGATTCGACAACCAGGCGTCTTTGTAGAATACAATGACATTTGCGTTGGTGGTCACTATAGATGGAGAAGACATAAATATGCCACTGTATAACCTTGCCTGAGAAGCCCCGGGTCCTTCAAATGATTCATTCCATTGGCACATAGGTTTAAAGCACTAGAACCAGCCCTGGGAGGAGCGGTGCTGCTGGTTCTCGGTGCAGTCATTTTGTTTGGTCGGATACAGTCGATTGACGGCATAATTTGGTCTTGCGTGTTGTGATTGGTTGTTTGCCTGGTGTCTGGAAGCGAAAATTGTTTATGCTATTTTACAACTTTCTGGCAAAGAAAGAAACGGAAATTTTTGTGGGTATCATGTGTGGTCGCAATAGCGACAGACGACTGGCGGGTAGGATGTCGTTCAAGGCGCTCATTTTTCGGGGGCATCGGGAAGTCGTTCAATCACATATTTGCCGCGAGCGACACTCATGATGGGTGCTCCAGGAATTTTGCTAGTACAGTTATTAGAATTTGGCTGGTACAGTGGGAATGGCGTCGAAATGTAGGTTACATACCGGATACGTCTCTTGAGATCACGATCGTTTGTGGCGATAATGTAGACACGGTGCTTGATAACACGGTCGACCAGACAGTCATCGGCATAGGTTCCCTTATGGTCACACTTAACTCGCTCGAATCGAGGGTCCTTGGCTACACGAAGGGCAAGTCGGTATTTCGGGCCAAGCTTCTCCAACTCGGCAAGTACGCAATCGGTGACGATAGGGATACATTTGGCGTACAAGCAATCGAGCATAGTTGGAATGACCTCGAGTTTGTGCTGAATAGTGTGGGAGATGAAATTGGTATCGACCAGCACAGAGTATGGGGGGCGAGGGCCGTGTTGAACTGGAAGAACATTGACGAAGGAGCTTGGGGGCTAGAAGCGGAATTGTCAGTATGGTTATTGCGATAGTGCTACACAATATCCTTACGCCTCTTTAACGAGATCATCCTTTTTGGCCTCTTTGCCTTTCTCGGTCTTGTCTTGATTTTGCTTCCTATAACCGCTGTTAGCAAGTTGCAACAAGGCTGTGTTTCATGATTGTGACGAACAGGCGATTGTCGCGCATGGAAATAGCTCTCTTGGCCAGCGCATACTTGCGAGTCTTCTTTTGAACACCCATGATGACGAGACGTGGATGGTACAGTAGTGATAGTAGTGAGGAAGAGGTTTTTTTTCTCTTTTCTTATCGGGGAATCTATCTTGGGTTCGGGATGACTAATCGTGTGGATGGGCCCCGGGGACATCCCGCTCGTCACCTGCAGGCCCGCGGACAATCTTGTCTTCAAAACTCCCTTGTACTCAGCAATAATACTCCCTTAAACGCTCATTATGTCCAAGCCGGAGGCAGACTTTGATATGGCGAAAGTAAGTCCTCCTACTTGGGCGCTCGCAAGCAGCATCTATTTCCTGAACTATGCTGCTAGGCAACATTGCCCCTCTTACATCTACCAACTGGCCCAAGATTGGATAGCTAACTCATAATATAGGCACTCGCAGATCTCGCAAAGTACGTAAGCCCACTTATAGCTTATATCAATAAATTCATGATATTAACGTCATATATTTAGGGGTGAAATGACTGCCTCCGCCTTGGAGAATCATCTCAACGCAATTGAAAGCAAAGTCGATGAACTCTTGGCATCTTTCGAAAAGCAGGGTACTGCTGCAGCGGAGGCTACATCTGTCGATGAGACAGACCCAAGTCAACTGGGCACAGATCAGGATCAAAAAGCAGAGCCATCAAATAGCCCACCCAAGTGATACTGGCCATCGGCTCCCTTCTCTACAACTCCAATCTCTGTGATAATCCCATCGATCAAACTTGCAGGAGTAATGTCAAATGCCGGGTTCCAGACATTGATCCCTGGCGCGGCAATTTTCACGGTCTCAATCGCAATCTGGTCGGTGGCCTCGGAGCCCGCACGGGGACCCTTGATGCTGGTCACTTCGGATGCTGCACGTTGCTCAATGACAATGTCCTTTCCTGATTTTGTGGCCATATCGATTGTTGTGAGTGGCGCTGCGACGAGGAACTTGACACCGTGGTACTTTGCCAAGACAGCCAGGGCATATGTGCCGATTTTGTTGGCTGTGTCACCATTTGCTGCTACCCTATCAGCTCCCACCACAATTGCATTCACACCCACTTGGGTATCTGCGAGCAAAGCGGCCGCCATAGAATCCGTGATGAGCGTAGCTGGAATTTTGTCGTGAACCAACTCGAAGGCTGTAAGGCGAGACCCCTGGTTGTAAGGCCTAGTCTCTGTGCAATAAGCGTGACGTAGGATGTTTTTCGAGGCTAGCGAACGAACCACGCCCAATGCGGTGCCATATCCAGAAGTGGCGAGAGAGCTAGTGATTTAGGGTTAGTGATAAGATACGACGGATAATGGATAACGTAGTAAATCGGCCCTACCCAGTGTTGCAGTGAGTCAACACAGCAACTTCTGAATTTCCTCTGGCCGCATGAGTGGCGATCCATTCTGCGCCATTGTGCCCAATTCTCTTGTTATCCTCGAGATCCTTTCCCATCATATCCTCCGCCGCCTGAATAAACGCGGCTGCGACTTCTTGGCCAGTAGAGCCCGATTCTTTCGTGCGATTGACCACTATGGTCTCCAGCTTGCGCGCAGCATCAGCGAGATTGACGGCAGTTGGCCGACTCGTCACAAGATAAGCAAGCTTCTCTGTGATATACTGGCACACCTCTTCTGATGATTGTGAAAGTTTGTCACCATCCACAGCAGAGGTTAGTTCCGAGGCGAGGGCAAGCATTGCGACGATAGCGATAGCAGGTGCCCCGCGGACTTTCATATCTCTGATTGCGTGCCATCCATCTTCTGTAGTCCGAATGGGAATGTATTCTTCGACGAAGGGAAGCTGTAACTGATCCAGGATCTCAAGGTTACCCTTGCTGAACTTGATTGCTTGTAACATCTTCGCAGGTGACGATAAAAAAGTTCCGAAGACCTGGGTGAGGCGCGAGGAAAGATCTTTAAAAAGTACCGCGGGGACCTGGGAAAGCTTACTTAATCAAGGCCTATCAGGGCTCCGGCCGCGGGGGTAACAATAAAGGTACAATATACTGGAGGTACAACCTGTCCGGGGACGTATTCCCAACCTTATGTATGTAGGTAAGACAATCAAGCTGTAGCGGGATAAAATGCCATGTATTACTGCGCGAATGCACTTTGCGCCATTCAAAACACAAGGTCAAATGGCACATCGCCACATCACCAGAAAATATTACCAAGTCGCTGGGCAAAAAAGATGAGCTCATGGTCATAGGCACCAATTTTCAGCTCAGTACAAAGCAGGGAGAAAAAGAGCCCCCGGGCAAGTAGCCTCCATAACCCCAGGCCCGCAAGTCTCGCCAACTACATCATAAGAAGAGTTGGTCAATCACCGCCTAGGCTAGTATGCTGTCCCCCTATTAGCTAGAAGAATCCAAATCATTGCGGTGGCACTCAAAGCGCGCATTTCTTATCCACCTGCAAGCTGTCATAGGTGGTCCCAATCGATAACATCGAACAGTGTATTTTTGGATTTAACTGGAAGAGATGTAGAGTACTGTAGACGCTGGTCAGAAATCCATCGCGCAAGTCATACGATTGGAAGAAAAGAAAGCGTTGACGAACCATTATTTCCACGCACGAAAGCATCGCCGTAGTTTCGTCGTAGTTTTCCGTTCACATATTCCTCCGTCTTCTCGAGGGCAATGTTCATGTATCCATCGACTGATTGCAATTCACCTATAAGCGCATTAGAAGGGAAGCCATTGGAAATTCAAATAGGAGCCCATACCCTTGTATACCACTCCGGAATTCAGCTTCACGATCACAGGCGCACCGATGATCTCACTCAAGAAGACAGAGGGGTCTTTCCCTTCGGAAGTTGGGGCGTTCTCCATATTGATGTTGTAGTCTGAAATTTATTAAGTGTCAGCTAGAGCATAGTCCAAGGGAAAAAGGAGAGACGTACCTGGTTGAGATGTGCTTTAAAGTAGGGCGGAGGGATGAAGCATTCGAAAGTGAGAGACCAGGAAGGCGGTGAGGGTGTAGACTATCGCAAGCGGGGCGGGATCCGCTGATAAGTTTTCGTAGGGAATCGTACACCGCCCTTAGATTCTGCCGGTACTGCCGGTCATAAAATAGTGTACCTTTTACTGATAACTATGCAAACAACATTCAAAATGTTGAAATGATTAGATTTTGAAAGACACGAGCTAGCCAGAGCTATATGAGGTCAATCCATAAGAAATCGAGAAAATATAGGTCTTACATTGTCAAATATTCCACTTGACAGAAAGAGCGCTAAGTGCACTTTTAGTAGGCGGTAAAAAGGACGGTGTTCCTCGAGGTCCCACTGCACCTATTCCAAGTCCGGAAAGATGTGATGCATGTTCCCTTCACTTAACTGCCAATTGTTTGGCTTATGTCCAAGGCTCTTGTCGTGCATTTTACTCTCCCACTAACATATCACTGATTGTAAACAAGTGCCCCCACGAGTCACCTCTAAATCCGTTCAGTCATCCTACCATACTTGCATGTTTGACCACCAATTCCGGTTCCAAGAGTCATGAGCTTTTTCAAAAAGCCCTCATGGGCAATCACGAATACGGAAGAAGCCAGCACTGATTTTTATCGACGATCAGAACAGACGTACTCTGATATTATTGCTGCGAACCGTGAAGCACACAACAAACCGAAATCACCAGAAATTCCAGAACATACCGAAGACACCAAAGATACTGAGGATACCGAAGACCCAAAACGAGAGAAGCGGCGCCGAGTTTCTAGGGAAAAGAGGAAAGGGCGCGATGATAGCAGTCTGGTGCGAGATGTGAGCTGCGAGGTCGGTAGCAACAAAATTGTGCTACCAGAGCCACAAGAACTCTCGGTTTCCCCTCATAATTCCTCACCCGAGTCAGTCAAGCCCGTCAAACAACGCGAGACAACTCAGAAATGCAGCTCAGAAAACCACTTGCCCCAGTCACCGGAGAAAATCAGTGGTCCGGAGCCACTAGATGCTCTGCCAGTTAAACCAGTGACTGTCCTCGCGGATGACTCGGAAACTCGAAGCACTCAACCTGTTCAACCTCCTCGACCTATTCAAACTCCTCTGCCTGTTCAACCGGCAGAAGTCCCAGCGGATGACCCGATTGTTCAGATCTTGATCTCATCTGAAATTGCAAATACCAAACCATTACTTGTCCATCGCAAAATGTCACAGCGGCTAAGAGATGTGCGGTTGGCATGGTGCAATCGCCAGAATTTCGATCCCCAAATACAGGCATCAATCTACCTGACCTGGAAGGGCCGACGTCTATTCGACGTGACAACTTGCAGGAGTCTAAATATAAACCCCGGGAAGAACTCTGCGGCGATCCCTGGCATTGATGATGACTCGTTTGCAGACCAGAAAGAGCTGCGCATACATATGGAAGCGGTTACCGATCTACCTCTTCCGGTTAATCAGCGAATTACCTCGCCTGATAATGACAAGCCCCCCTACAGCGTCGCAATCCCCAGAAGATGACCAGGGTGAGCCAATGAAACTTATTCTGAGGAGTCCTGGATACGATGATTTCAGAATCAAAGCAAGAAAAAAGACCCTGATCTCGCGACTCATTTCTGCTTTTCGAGACAAACAGAATATTTCTGTGGACCATGATATCTTTCTCCTGTTTGACGGAGACAAACTTGACCCGGATTCGTGCCTTGGCGATAATGACATTGACGATCTAGATCTAGTGGATGTCCAGATCAAATAAGTCGTGTTGAAGGATCCGAACAACTGAATAATAGATAATGAAGGCTAATCAAAGTTAATCAAGTCATACAGTATGAATCTAGGAAATTTGTCTGTAAGACAATGTATATACAATTTCAAAGTAAACATCAACTGGTATAGTAGTCTGGGTATCCATATCACATGATATCCGATAAGCCGTGGGGCTCTTTTTTTTCTCCCTCGGAGGGGACCACCGACGTTATTCATAATCCTTTGAATTGATATCCCGTCTAGATCCAATCAATCTCAACATATTGACCAAGGTCCCCAGAACCTTCGCATCGAACAATCTACCAGCAATCCCCGCCCCAAACCCGCCACAATGAAAGTGATCACCGCCAATTTCGTGACATGCGCCGTGAAGGATTGCAAGACATCACCAGCCTCATTCCCATTACATTTCAACGATGCCGAGCTAGAGCAACAGGAACTGGATTTCCAGCCCGAATTCATCCGCAACGTCCTTCCCCGCATTGACTGGGCAGCCCTGCGCACCATTTCCAACGAGGTATGAACAACAATCCAACCCCAACATCCAACGACAGTATACCTAGGTATCCAGCATTTTACCGAGAATTACAAATAAACTAACACTTGCGCTCTTAGCTTGGATTCCCAACTCTTCCGGACTCGAAACCCGAGGGCGAGGCTCTCGACAACGAGCAGACATTGAAGGACTTGCACCGGTTGCTACTTGAGACGCACGTCACGGAAGGGAAATTGACCTGCGGAAACTGCGGTCATTCATATATGATTAAGGAAGGAATTGCGAACTTCCTTCTTCCAAGCCACCTTGGTAAGAAATATCCGTCTTTTGTTTTTCTTCTTGGCTGTTCGTTTTGCTAATATGAGGTCTCTTTCCAGTCTGAACAACACAATCCCACATGCGCTTTTCACCCAAATTGCTTCGCAAATCGATACCCCAGGGCTAGGATGCGGTTTTTGAGAACCAGTCTCTCCTCTTTTCCTTTTCCTTCTCTTCGAAAAAGTACCCTATGCAGTGGCACCAGGGTTATCAGATATCTGAGTCGAGTTCTTCTGGGATTTGACACATCTACGCTCTCACATTGCTTTCTAAGAGGACTTTGCTCCAGGGCCATGACTCGAAACGGAAAACAGGCGAAATTCTTTTGGAATTGGTATATTGTACAAGAGAGTCTGTAGTTTATGAAATCACGATTGCCATTGATAAATGCGTCAATGCTCCCACGCTGAAAACGCCAGCCTAATTCAACGCCACCCGGTAGAAGAGAGCCAAGAAACCTCCCAAAGAATTTTGTTGAAAGATCTTGGAAAGTGGGTTTAATTAAGGAATCCCTTGCAGCCCGTTGAGCCACAGAGACAGGGGATTCGATCGTCGCTGTCCCACTCTCTTTCGAATTTGTAGTCGTATGTAAGCTCCTCATCTGATAGATTTTGTTAGCATGTATTTTCCCATGAAGCAAGCGCAGTTCACGAACCTCTTTCGATATCCCTGAGCGCATAAATCACAATCCGTTTGCTGCCATCGACCTTGATGATCTTAGCAGTGCAGTTGGGTGTACAGCTGTGATTGATAAATCGCGCAATTCCTCCTCTCTTTGTGGCATCGATGACGGTGTTCTCGTCAATTCGGAAGAGATAACTGCTGCCGATTCCGCTCTTCAGGTATCGTCTTTCTCTCATATCGGCAACTTGCTGACGCACTTTCTCTCCGACATACTCGATGATCATGTCATTTGCAGTGATGTTTTCCTCAGCATACAAGCCCCAATTATGAATGGCAGAGCGAGCGAAGCGCACAGGCTTCTTGCGCTTCTTAAGCTGATTAAATCGAAGAACATCTCCTTCGCCGTTTGCAGTGGGAAGGGCTTGCTTTTGCGCATTGATGTCTGCAATGAGCCGGCGGTTGTTGACTCGCGTTGACCGGGATGTCGATTTTGATATTGTTTTAGCGGCGGCAATCCTGGCAGCTTCCGCTGCTGCTGCTTGTGGATCTGCCTTTGCATTCGCTTCACGCTCCTCACGAGCCTTCTGAACCTTGATCCGATGGGGCAGATATTTGGACTTTTCTGCCTCAAGAATCCTTTTGCGACCTTCCGTCCGCGCAGCTCCTGTGGTATTCGGCACATAATAGCCAGGAATACTGATGGCATTCTGGGTTGTGCCAGTTTCGAGACCATTGAGAGCTTTGATCTCCTTCTGTTTCCAACCCCATGCAGCAAGATTTTGAATAATCGATTCTGACTGATCCAGTAGGATTTCTCGCAAAAATCGCAGATCCTCATCATCCTTGACCAGGTGTTGCCAACCATCCAAATCAAGCACCATAGTTTCATCGTCTTCCACCGTAGCCCGGGGCATATCCTTGGAAACGCCCCATTCAATCTCCGTTTTCGGCTCATCAATAGGTTCGGCTTCCCACGTTTCGCTGATGGAAAGATCATCACCATCGGGATGTTTGTGAGAGACAAGCTCAGTGAGCTGGTCTGCGGGTTGATCGTGCGTTGGTAATTTGTCGTCATCCTCTGCGAGATCATCGCCAATGGCCGCCGGTGTTTCCAGGTCTTTAGTCCCATCCTCAAGTCCGGCGGTTTCCGAGTCAATGCCAAATAGCTCATCCTCCTGTCGCTGCCGCTTTCGTGCTTCTTCTTCATCTTCGGTCAGTCGCTTTCTCTTGCTTGACATCGGAGACACCTGAAGTTCATGAGAGAGATCGCTGATTTGATTTGTGGCATCCAAATCGTCCACATCTTCAGCACTGCGTTCTTCGGCCTCTTGAGACGATCCCATGTCGTCTGACTGGTATCCTCCATCGCGTTCAAACTCCGATGTCGTTGAACTTGCGCGACTAGGGGGTCGGCTCTCTCGCTCATCGGCATCCCTAGTAGCAGGGGTGCGCTGCTCGTCGTCCGAATCTTCATCGTCGTGCAACTGCTGTAAGCGATGATACAAGGGCCGGACTTCTTTCTTTCGTAATGGTTGCCTGCGCCGTTCATCTAGGAAGGCAGCACCCGCATGGTCAAGACCATGGGCTTTTCGGATACGAGGAAGAGCAAGGACGTTCAGACTTGATGATCTGAGGGGGTCTCGGCCGGCAGACATTTCACCTCGAGAGCCAGGGGTGCTGTCGATTTGGAAAACAGATCGTTTTGTACCTTCGGGGTCCGAAATACCCAGTTTTTCCCTCTTAGACGCATGTTTACTCGGTTCCAAATAGTCGTAGAGAGCTGGAGCAGCTATGCGTGACTTCACGTCCTCGAGAAGCTTGTCCCTCAGGTCGCGAATGATGATAGACAATACCTCTCGGCATGGATCTAAATCAAGCGCACGCTGCTTTTTCTCTTCTTCGACATCCAACTCGGCCTCTTTCCTTGTCCGATCCTTTTCGGCCTTGTTTCGTTGTTCGGCGCGAAGACGTTCGGGGCTGGGGCTTCGTTCGTAATTTGGGTTCCCGTAGGGCTGGCTCTCCATATTCATGATATAGGTGAACAAGGGTTGCATGTGGCATAGTCGGTAGCAGCGTTCAGTTTCCTCCTCACCCCGGCGTGAGTTCTCGAAGATGATATAGTAGCCAGTTTTGTCGCAACGAATATGCTTGTACGAAAAGAGCCTTAGTCTCTTCCTCAAGTGCGGAACTGTTGTGCTGAGGACCGGGACGTAACAATGCGCAATGAAAATGTATGGATCGCGTTTAATCTGACTCAAGATGGGAGTTTCTTCGACCAATGATTGTACAACAGGCGACCGAAGACCGGCCCTAGGACCTTCTGGAATAACGACCCCCGGCCGTAGGGATGACCTGCCCGAGGGACCCTTTGGCGCAGTCGGTGGTGGTTCGCTTTTCTTGATCTGGAGATCCGGTCTCGGTTCGCTTGCGGGCGGGAGGGTATTCTTGGAAGCCAGTCGCTGGGACTCGACTGCTTTCGCAGCCATTCGATCTGAGACAATGCTGTCGCGGTCCAGCTCGACCCTAATCCTGCGTGTGCCAATCCGTTGTTCTTTTTTGCATTCGAAGTATGCACGCCGGGCTGCGCTAGATGCTGACGCCGGGCCATTTCCCCGGACTGAAGTGCTATCTTTGTATTTGATCGAACAGATCCCCAGAAACCGGCCGGTGATAGGGTCTGTGCGGTTTTTGATTTCGGCCACATCTCCAAAGCTTGCGAAAAGCGCGCTGATCGGGGCGATCGGGGTCAAAGGGTCAAATCCCGTCACCACAACTTGTATTGGGGGCCGGGGCCAATGCTCGTTGCCACGTCGTATGACCATGGCTTCAAATTGTAAGGCGCGGGTCGGTATTTTGTCTTTTGTTTGCAGCCAGATCCACGGGTATAATTGGCAATCGCACGACGCGGATCGGGTGGTGCATCTGCTTGACCATTATTCACGATCTCCACATACTCGGGCTTTTTCCGCTTTTCTTTTGACGAGGTCCGCTTGTCCAAATCGGGGTCGTACACAACCTTGCAGCCTCTCACACGAAGCTCGAGGTGTCGGGTTTGCGACTGAGGGGTCGGAGGGGTGTGGATTGGAGTGATGGAAGATTTGGTGATATCGGGATTCGGCCTGGAAGAAGTACCCGGAGAACCTCCGCCTGCGATCTTTGACTGTGAGGGACTAGTTAATTTGCAAGGGGGTGATGACTCCGCATTGGTGAGCGGTGTCAGTGTATCGATGTGTGATGAGATGGGAATTGCCGTGGGTGGTGGAGGTAGCCCATTCCGATCCTCCACGCTTTTCGCCTTAGCGGGAATGGTCAATTCAAGCTCGTTGGGGACCGATGGAGTGCGAGCTCCCCCTCGTCTGTATCGGGTTTGAGAGGTGTCCCAACGGCCGCGGGTGTGCTCGGGGAAAGAGACACTGGACAATCCGGGGTCCTTTCAGAAATTTGATCACCCTCGACATGTAATTTCCGTCTTTCCTGCGCTGTCTTGAAGCGCTTCTGCTGAAGGACTGATGGGGCGGTGGGGAAAAAGTCTGCAAAGCCAGCCGAGGCGCGTGACATGGTGAGAGGTTGGCTACACGCCAGAGACCGTGGCGCGATCAGAAAGCAGCATCCTTGACCGTGGTGATTCGGCTATTGCGAACACATGCGACCGAGAAGGTCCCGGCACGGCAGAATTGAGGAAATTGAGATGAAGGGGTTTATGCAGGTATGTCGGTTTCAAGGAAGAGATGAGAGAACAAAAGAGATCAGAAGAAAAAGGAGGAGTGGAAAGCGATATCCAGCTGTTGAGTTTGCGGAGGTGCGGTTACGCGCAATTCAAGAGTTTGCAGGAGACTAAGACGCGATCGAGCGGAAGGAAGTGGAATGGTGGGGACGCGGGAGTTGGGAACTTCACGCTTTCAAGGGATATGAACTCCTATAAGGACAGAAAGAAATGGGATCACGGGTGAAGTGGATAGAATGAATATAATTAGGTATGGAGTGGTGAAGTTCAAGTTCAAGTTCCCCGGGACCATTCTGGAGCCCTGGAGTTCACATTGAATGATTCAGCAAGGGTTTTTTTTTTTTTTTTTTTGCCCTGAAAGGGGACCCCAAGTGACCTCACCGCGACTTAACTATTCACCCAATTAACCCCTATAAGGGAGGTACCTAGTAAGTATCTTTTGGGCATTCATTGAGGAAATTAGTTTGATCTTGCAATATTTTTTTTCTTATTGGAGATGATGGTTGATAGTGGCCTTGAGACTGATCTCCTTAATGGACTGTAACACAAAAAATAAACCGCAATCTCCATATATTGAATGGTTGAATCATATACCTAGTCTGATATATACATTCGCTCTATTGCATTTTAGGGACTCTTATGGGTGCCGCTTTATGAGGCTCACGTCCTAGGTACCAAGGGTTATCCAGTCCACATGTGACCCTTATAGACCTACTATACGCATTTGAGTGTATACTCATTCTATTCTTCACCTATATCCCTTACTATTCAGTATCACCAATCGAATCAAGATGCTCAACAGAAGTCAGACGTAAATAGTGATTTGTATTTACTTCTTTTATAACTACAATATGAGGACCTGTGAAAACGACGCCCGACATGGCTCCCCTTTTCAGCCCCATCTAGGTGCCCTCTCTTTTTCGTTTTACCTAGCCGGGCACCTATAAGATGCCTCTTCTCCCCTCGGTCTCTGTGTTCTCAGTTTCTCCCCATTCCCAGCCCCGCAAATTAACCAAATCCTCGCCGTAGTCATTCGATAATGTTTTCCTCCCTGGGGAAGAAATGGTCCCGGAGAAAAGAGCGGTCCTTGAGAAAGAAAAGAACCATGTTAAGTTCGAATTTGAACTTCGGGGATCTCCCCATCGAATTACTGCAAGCAATTGCATCTCACCTACCGCCAGAAGATCTGTGCTCATTTCGGTTGTCTTGTAAGAGCATCTACGAGAACACCATGTACACTTTTCGCTGTACATTTTTCAAAAGGATAGAGACAAACCTGTCCCTCAAAGGCCTTGAAAGGGTGGCAGCCATAGCAAACGATTCAGAGCTAGCACCACATGTTTATTCCCTGGCTGTGAAATATGTCGCCAGGCCAGAAGATAAACTTGGAGAAGGCTTAGCATGGAATCGACATTCCTCCGGCTATTTACTACTGGACGCAGATGTTCAGAAATGGGCCGAGGCCCTGCGCGGTCTAGTGAACTGCACATCATTTCACCTCATTCGGCAGGGCTGGTCTGATAAAGACACCTGTCTCGATCACTTCACATCCACTGATATCATAACACTGATTCTCAATGGTATCGTCAAGGCTCATATCCCCGTCAAAGAATTCCTGGTTGATTTCATACCGGAGCGTCGCGGAGGAGCAAACGAACTCGATTCAAGACGTCTTAATATACCTGATCTTTGGAAGCCAGAGTTCATCGCTGTTTGGGCCAACTTGCAGGTTCTCCTGCTGAACTTTACAATAGAAAAAATTGGCATTGTTGACTGGATTGACCCAATAGTGCGGCATGCAACTGATCTGCGTAAATTGACAATCTTATTCGATGACGGTTGGGCAGCACGCGGACTTATTGAACGCCTTTCTTCCCTCGACACGACTTCGCAGCTGCAGGAACTCACGCTGAAAGGGGTGACCGAACCAAAAACCAACGAAGCGAGCTTAAGCAAACTATTACACAACTATCGGGACAGCCTTCGTGTCCTCGACATAACTCGGATAACACTGGAGAGCTCAGGCTGGAAATCGATACTTAGAATGCTCAGCGAGTTTCCTGTACTCAAAAGCTGCTCATTCAACATCCTGAAAGAAGTTTGCTGCGATATCCAATTTCCGGTTGCGTCCGAAATCCCGACAGTAGACGAGGGCACAGAGTTCACATTCCGCTCTCGAAAGCGAAAAGGCCGAACCTTCAATACCAGGGTCAGCTGCCGGGGACCCAATACAAAAGCTATTATCCGAAGACTTGCCGACTCAATGGAGATAGTCCGTTAAAAGACAATGTCAAAGGATCTAAGATCTTAAATGGTAGTTATGATTAGGTAAATCACACTGATCAATTTGCCAAGCTAGACCGGTTGAAAGAATGAGTAAAATAATTTTTTGTTTAGAAATCAATAGATTGTCTACCTCGTCGCCTCATTACTCTCCCATGCAAATTGTTCATCCTCATACCCAGCCCCCAGCACTTTCAGTCTCCAATTCTTGCTTTTCCACTTTCTTACTACATTAAATTGCTCTTCTTGACCAGAGTGCTTTTTGTTCAATCTTATCAGAACTTTGAGGCTGTCACTCGGTTCAGTTGCCCCCCTCCCGTTTACATCCCCTAGGGAATCAACTAGGATCAGATGGAAACGTGATGTAAGCCCAGCACTATAAACAAATTAGCATCATATCAAACCATTAGCCCTCGGTAAGTTTAACATACAAGTTAGGAATATCAATGTTAAGGACGGAAGTGTCCAAGGCGTTGTCCCTAGGTTCCCTGCCGCATCGGTTAGAACCATCGTGCTGAGCAGTGTAATAGCCAGGCCGACAAGAATATTGGCCCCGATACTAATATACCGCATAAGCGAATATCCATATCTGTGTGATAATAATGTGAGAACGCCAATTATCAAACAGACCAAGCCAACACAGACGCAGAAGTATCCTATAAAAAAAAATTGGTTAGTACTAAAGATGGAAGAAGAAGATTGCAGAATCAACGGCAGTTGTATAATTACCAAAAGTGAGGTTGAAGATTGACACAATCGAGTCTCCGTATCCTGCAAAGTCCGCCTCGGCGATTTCCTTTGGAGGTTCCCATCCGTAGCCTTCAATGACCGTTTTGGTCATTTCCTTTACCACGAGTTGGAATTCTGCCAGCGTCTCCTCTTGCGTGGTATTGGCAGTAGGCTCCAAAAGTGCATGCAAGGACTCTTCAGCCTCGTTAATCACAGCCTCTGTGGAGGGGAATCTCTCATAGATGGTATGGACAGTCTCATTCAGGGTAATGAGCCTATCATGTAGTGAGACCTCTCCTTCGAAAATAGCTGTCAAGTTAAAAAGGTCTCGAACGACATGAGCACACAGTAGAATCTGATTTGTCCCTTCCATCATGAGAGCAAGGGCCAGATGGAAAGGAAAGTGGAGTAAAGACCATATTTGCTGGTTGACGGAACCAAACGGCTCCATGCGGACATTATCGAAATATAGTTGATATACAAGATACTGTCTCAGACATTAGTATAGCTGCTTCATTATCCAGCGGGCTGGGTTCTTACAATAACCAGCACCGCTGATATAATAGAACCAATATCTGCGGAGGTGAATCTGAGGTCAAATGTCTCAATCTTGATAATGGTCTTAGTCAGGCCGATGATGCCCTCGCCGAGCTGTTCAAATCAGCCACTGCTTCCGAGTGTAAACACGGGAATGGGTAACGTACGATGATCAAGGTCAAACAAGTCAGCCTCTCTATGAGATGTGTCCTCTCAAACGACATGGCTTCCCACTGAGCTGCAAGGGTCAAGTTGACCCCGACCTCCATCACAGCAACTACATACCAGCCAATGTATGCGTCGTAAGCTGTACGTCGGTAGAAAGCAAACGATAAACCGAGATAAATGAACACGGCAACAAATAGGGACGCCATCACTGCTATCAATGGCAAACGGGTGGCACGATACCTCCAGGTAAAGAATAGAGTTGACCCATATTGACAGAAGAGAACCACCCGACTCGCCATCAGGATGAGTGACAGCTGCTGCAGAGGTCCCCATCCATCATGTTCCATTAAAAACTCTGGTCCAATGATCGCGAGTCCGACCATAACTCCAAAATGACACGCATGGGCGACACGTTCGATGATGCTGTCTGTAGCGAACCGGACATCATATAAAGTGACTTGAGCCCAAGTGAACCATAAGATGCAGAAGAACCCGATGTAGGAGCTTAGTTCTAAGAGAGAGAGAGAGAGGAATCGAGTTAGCCTATTGACCAAGAGTCCGGAGAGGAGATCTGGGACGGACTTTGTAAACTATTGATCTCATGAGTATTTGTAAAAGAGGTCAAATTTGCAACAAAGAAGAGATCAAAAAAGAGCTGAATGTTGGAGGTTGCTTCATAGTGCTCGAACTGTGGATTGTCAAACAACGTCTCGTCTTGGGTTGTCAGATCGGCCACTTCGTCGACCATTTGACCTTGTCGATCGCTTGCCTTTGACTAAAGCTGGTTAGGGCTCCAAACATCCATTCCAAGTGCACAGTCATATATATAACTTACTAAGGGGCTTCTCCATAGAGGTAAACCACCCATTGCTTTGAACAGAGATATGTGGGATTGACTCCGTATAGTTCCTTGGTTGTTGCATTTTCAAATCCGAATTACATGTATACTTATATTTATTCTATAATGGAAGCTATAGTTAGGAACAATATTCAGACATGTATACTCCGTACTCCTTCCTCTGCGCCATGAAATCTACAAAGAAAATACGACGAGGGTGTTGAACGAGCGAGCCAATGAAAATGCCCAGCAGTCAGCTTTATGAACCCCAGCTCAGCCTCAGACAACAGTTGATCACAGCTGATCTGCCATTGATGTCCCCAAAAAGCTTAGTTGCAAAGCCAAGTGGAAATTTAAGTTTTTAAATCTAAGCCTACGACACGTTCAGGGTTTTACGGGGAATTCCAAATACTACAACTTGGACGGAGTACTCCGTATAATTGACAAATTTCCTCAAGGCTTACTGCGTGTTCCCACTTTCGTCCCTAAGCCTCAGCCGGGTAGCCCTGGAGGTTGCACGGCCCCTCGTCCCCAGTCCCCTTTTCTGGCCCCCGGAAGCCTGCAGGATCCACTCCAAACCCTAAGTTGAGATGGCGGCCCAAGGGTGACAATTGGATTTTCCAATTTGAAGGATCAATAGGATTAACAGGGAAATAGGAGAATAATGTCCAGATCGTTTTCAATCTGATTACGTTTGTACTTCAGGATTGTGCTTACTATATCCTCCTGTTTGTACCGATATTTACATGGACTTCTCCAAGCGTTTACACAGGATCGGCGGCCAAAATCACATCTTAAGATTAGTAGGAGATTTTACATTCCACTATTTCTGCTGTGATCCAATTATAATGATAATTAACTCCTCATTCCCGTCCTATTCTCTCACACTAACCAAGCACCGACAGGCCTAGCTTGCCAATGGCGGACCCTTGTGCTAAGACTGATAATCTCTGCTGTTATTAAAAAAGCCAATCCCCTAAACCAGGACGTCAAATATCCTCCATTGCTCTTGCTTGGCATGACACGATGACTCTTCACGGCATCAGTATCATCAGTATGGCCCTCGCTATGGCCTTAATGATACTTGTGGCAGCGGCCACAACGCCACAATCGACAAACGTCGACATTCTCTTCCCGGCCCTGCACGATATGGACTTTAACAACGTGGAAGGAAGCGTCATGAGCGCTGATGCCACAGCCACCACATATCAGATTGACTGCCGATCTAGCGCGACCAAGCAATGTACCTCTTCCGGTTATCTCTTGCCTCAGACTCTCACTGCCGGTCCGTCCTTCCAGAACTTTCATTACGATGTCACCAGCTTTTGGAACAAAACCATCTTCATCGTTACCGGGACTTTGGACTGCAACATGACCGGGTCGACGCTCGGTGCCTCTTGCTACTTCTCGACCAGCACATGGGTCTCCAGTGGCACGACAAACACCTCCTCGGTATTTACCACGAGCGCCTCCATATCTTCGGCCAACTTAAAATATAATACCTTGGCGGTACCATCGGGCTTGGAGAACCTTCCCGTCGAAACCGCTGCCACGAATGCGTCCCCCGGTCATACCGGGACATCAACATCCAAACCAACGACAACCGCCGCAACGACCTCAGAACATCACTCGTCCTCGAAGGCCTGGATTGCAGGCCCGGTGATTGGCGCCGTGGCTGGCTTGGCTTTGGCTACGGTAGCGGGATTTTGGTTCATCAGTCGCAGGCGTAAGAGCAAGGCTGATTTTGTGCACTGGAGTCCAACAGAAGGGACATCGGAGGCTTCGGGGCATCCCACATATCTGCCAGTGCAGGGTACTCAAGTTTCAGAGCTTTCGAGTACTCAAGTTGGGGAGCTTTCAGCCAAGGGTACACTGGCAGAGTTATCAGCTCCATCCAAGCCCCATGAGATGGGGTGAAGAAATAGTGGTGTCGCATATGCTGATTGTGTATATATTTTTGCTATGCCAACATGATTTACAGTGTTATAATAACGTATAAAAGATTATTCCCAAGATGATGTGAAATTCAATTTGCTGATCATGGACAAGATCTTCAACATGAGTGAATCCCTGTTTTTCATCGTAATAAACCAGAGTTACTTGAACTAATGATGGAGGTTTACCCCGGAAATTGCTTTAAACCAAGTCTACTGGATCTAAGCAATTGTCTATTTAATAATAAGGTTTTTCTAACATCTGACACGATGTCTGACAACGAATTCCCGTGGGCCCAGTTCTCGTCGATACGACGTGTCCGAGTCCGTGCCCCCTTCATGTCGCTACATCCTTTTTTAAGTTGAAAAAAAGAATGACAAATAGGGAATTATATATAGAGCCAGCTGATGTGAGACAATTTAGGAGCTAAAGGCTGTGTACCTGTTACCAGAGGCTCTAATTGCCAAGCAGACCAATAAGCTTAACCGGTAAAGAGGTAAGACAGAAAGGCTTAGCTGGGATTTGACTAAACATGGACATAGTCGGATACTCATATGTCTAATAGGTCATTCGCAGTAAAGGCAAAACAGATGGGACGCCTAATAATACTACTATATGCACATAGTTCCAAGGTTATATATAATTACTGAAAAGGTTGCTCTTTCTTCTTTGGGCAAACGCAAAGACAGCAACTTCCGTTCTCTACATCTTATTACTGCCTAATATGCGTGGGCTTCTACTCACACTTGGCTTCTTGGCCGTTGCTATTGCGACAAAGAATACAAACTGCACCGACGGTCTGTACATGATTGTGGCCAGAGGCAGTGAAGAACAAGCAGCTGCGAGTAAGAGTGGACTATTCCCTGCGAACTCTGGGAGCCCTGGGTATCTGGCAGAGCTTATTGCAGCGCAGATCAAAGACTCCAAGATTATGGGAGTGGAGTACCCTGCAACGCTGAATAACTATATCCCGTCAGAGAATGAGGGGGCGAATGTTATGCTGCAGCTGGCAAATGACTACCATTCGTCCTGCCCGGGTTCAAAAATGGCCCTCTTAGGCTACTCGCAAGTATGTGACAATGGCATCGCGTGAATCACTGTTGAGGATGCTAACCTGATTATTAGGGCGCTCAAGTAGCCTCCGATGTCCTTTGCGGCGGCGCTGGTGGTCAATTCAACCATAATCCACCGCTATCACCAGATATAGTTAAGAACAGTGGTAACTACCCCTAAGATCTCTCGATAATACGTTCAAGCTGACGCATACTCAGTTATTGCGGCCATCTTGTTTGGCGACCCAACGCACATTGCCAACACAACCTATGATCGCGGCACAAGCATTCACAATGGAGTAAGCAGTCACGCCGGTGCTAAACCTAAACCCTAGTATTCTTGGACCAACTGACGTTTCTCGCTCTGTTAATTAGATACTCGCGCGAACGAACAACACCGTGTGCAGGGAGTACAGTGACCGCATGGCATCGTGGTGCGATAAAGGCGATGAGTTTTGTGACGCAGGCCATGTCGATGGGATTCATGAACTCTACCTTCAGAGATACAACACAACTATGGTTCAATATGTGGTGGAAAGATGGCAAAACTCGACAGTTTCGTCTGTTACTACCACGGCCACATCCACAGGCTCCTCCACAATTTCAGGGACAAGTGGTGTGTCGACCAGCACGCAGACAGCCTCGCCCACAACCTCCGGGTCTAGTCGTCCTTCCACTGGCACGGCTTCTCGGCCTACTATACTGGAGTGGCCTCTGATTTTGCTGTTTGGTGGAATCCTTTTTGTTTGAGAAATGGAATGGCGATGGCCGATACTGCAAATAGGCCCAAATGAGCAAGAACCCTTGAAGGATTCCCACGTCCTCGTTATATAGGAACTATTTTCTGAATAACATCTACTCGATCGGACTGATTGGAACGGCGATACTTCCACGTATAGATACTCGGAATAAAACATGCCCTCGCTCGTCAGCAAGTAGGTATTAGGTATTTGCTCCGATTTGTTCACCCGGTCATTTGACTCGTTCCTTTGAGTCTTACTTACGCTTCAGAACCAAGAATATCAAAATATATTATCTTATCTATCAATCAGATGAATCTGTTAAGAACTAGACCGGTTAAAGATAGGGGTTCTTGCCAATCGCTTTGGCGTGTCCCCGTTGGGTGAAAGATACCCGACATCCATCAAATATTTCACGCTACTCTCCAAAGCCAGAACGGTTTCTTTCATGTCGAAGTGACAGTTCTTCGGGATATCGTCTTGGTCCCCCATAAACTGCCATGTATTCTCCTCAAACCATCTCAACATTGGCATGAACGGATGATCAAAGTCTGCCCCTTCGACTTCAGCTTGCAACAGTGCCATCCATTTGTCATGCTCCATCCTTTCAATTGGCAACCCCATAACCCTGCTCAGTGCATCGCAAAATGTGGAGACTCTCACTCCATCGGTACAACGGATTGCTTCTGATGGATACATTTCCGGCTGCAGGAATACATCCGTGATGAGATTGGACACTTGGTCCACACCTGCAACGGTGAAGTAGTGAAGGTCCTCACTGACGGCTTTCAGGCGTATAATTGTGAAGGCAAGTCGCCAAAGGAAATCTTCCGAGTGTGCAATTCCTTCTTTCTGCGACCCAACAATGAATCCTGGAATCACAGTCTGTGCTTTTTGGCTTTTGATATTCTCGCGATTTAGATGTCTGTTGTACTCGGCTAACAGCAACTGAGACATGAACTTTGTTTGGTCATATCCCGATGCCTCGGAGAGCTTTCTGGCAATTTGATTATGACTCTCTGTCTCTGTTGGCATGTATCCACCGGAGACATAGATCAATTTGCAGGGGGAATCCATTTTCGAAAGCCCCGAGAGGATTTCGATGGTGCTATTGATGTTGACTTTCTCGAGCTCTTCATAGCTATCCATCCAGTTAACTCGAGCACCATTGTGAATAATGCAGTCGACGCGTTCGGTACTCTTCCCTGTAAACAGTCGGTGCCATTTGGACTCTTCCAAACCAAGCTTTGATCTGCCTAAATCGCCTGTCCAGACTTCAATGCGATCTTGATAGTCTGGCTGCCACCATCGACCAAGCTCGCCATGCTCTTGGACCTTTTTCCGCGCCTCTCGCTCATCTTTGGCGCGAACAAGTCCAACCACACGCCCGATTTCGGGATTCTCCAAAAGAGAGCGCAAAATTTGGCTGCCGAGGAATCCGGTGATAGATGTCAGGAAGACGGTCGCTGAGCGAGCCTGAATGAAATTGAGCTTCGGCTTCAGTTTCACGAGATCGGCAATCAGATTCCTGGAATCACCGTCTTTTCTTTCCAATTTAATTTTCCCCGCAAGACCGTCTGCAATGTTTGAAACAGTCACATATTTATGCAGGGTCTCGATTTTGAGTTTCTTCTGATATCGTCTCCGGATCATATTCACCAGTGTCACCAATTGCATGGATGTGAGGCCAGTTTTGACAAGCGAAAAGTCTCGTCCCCGTATGTAGGCTGCAAACTCTTCATCTTTGGTCTCTACCATGTCTGCAATCATATTGCTGATCTCTATCGCCATGCCCTTCGTCTTTGGGAGTTGAGGAAACTCGTCACTCAAAGAGCCACCTCTGCGACACTTTCGTATGTCTTTTTGGCTCATCTCTGAGAATTGACGTCGAAGCTTTTGTCGGTCAATCTTCTTAGACAAGGTGTGCGGCAATGCATTGATTTGCACAAAAGCACTCGGGATCATGTATTCAGGTAGAGATTCACGCAGCTGGTCCGATATCTTTTCAGCTAATTCAATTTGCTGATCGCTTGTTTCAATGAATGCAACAATCTCGGAATCGATAGCTTCATGCTCGGATAGAACCACCGCTGAACGCCCAGTCTTAAGGCATGAATTAATCGCGTTTTCAACCTCTCCGAGGTCAACACGCAAACCTCGGATCTTGATATAGCCCGTTTGACGACCCAAAAGAATCACATCGCCAGTTTCATCAAACTTTCCCAGGTCTCCCGTGCGATATACACGAGACCCTTTCATTGGAGGCATGAAGGTAGCCCATTCCAGAGATGACGGATCAAGAAGGGCTTGAGCTTGGCGATCGGGGTCTTTGAGGTACCCAAGTGCGAGGTACGGACTCTGTATGAGTAGTTCTCCTTCCGCGCCGAAAGGCATCAACTTGTGCGGATTGGAAGGGTCCGTGATCCAGCATGCAACATTGCCGATTCCCCGTCCAATATTCTTAGGATTATCACCAGCTTTCATTCCCATTTTCACAGTGTCCCAAACTCCAGCCTCGGTTAGTCCGTACATGTTGTTCAATTGAACGTGTTTGCCCCATGTCGACACAATCTCCGCTGTTGGAGCCTCCCCTCCAAGTCCAAGACTTCGGAGGGTTGGGAGATTTTCTGGCCGGATTTGTGATACCATTGATGGAGTAAGCCAGGCATGTGACACACGCAGATTGTGCATGGTTGATTCGAGGTCACCATTACGCTCTTCCTGGGAGACCATGCAGAGACATCCACCAGCCGCTAGCGGAGCAAACACTTCCAGTATACTGGCATCAAAAGCAAGACTGGCAGACTGCATGAATCGGGTGGAAGTACCAATCTGAAGTTCTTCGATGCATTCGAGAAGACTGAGAGAGACTGCTCCATGGCCGTGAATGACCCCCTTGGGGACTCCTGTGCTGCCAGATGTGAACATGAAGTATGCTGGTCTCGAAAAATCGATATTTATATCTTTCTGCCAGTCTTTTGGGCTCTTGGCGTGCTCAAAATGCTTCGGTGTAATTAAAGTTGCTTTAATGTCTTTGAATTTGTCTAGAAGATTTTCCTGGGTCACCAGATACCGGATATCAGCTCTCTGGACAGTTTGTAGGATCCTTTCCAATGGAGACGACGGGTCCATCGGAGCATATGCAGCGCCTGCTCTCAATATTCCGATCATGATGATAATTGTCGGAATGGATCTGTCCATGCAAAGACCAACAGTGTCTCCGGGATTGACGCCTTGGTTCATCATGACCTGACAAATGGCAGCGGATTGTTTTCCAAGGTCCTCGTATGTGACTCTCTGTGTGGTTGATTCCATCGCAATGCTTTCCGGGCGTAGGGAGCATTGTTTTGCGATGAGTGAATGCAGACATTCTGCACTAACGTTTTGTTTGCGGTTGATGGTGTTGATTTTGCGCAGTCTTTCGATATCGAATGAGGTTACACAGTTTATTTCGTCGACTTTGACAACAGGCATGCACGATAGAGCTTTATGTATACTCTGGAGGCTTTTCAATATGGCGCACGGTTTGAGCTCTGGTCTTTTGAGGCCGTTGCTGTATACATTTGCCATGATGCGATCTTCTGAGATCGCAACAACGAGGAGCAATTCAACCTGGAACGACTGTCAGTTCTACTGTAAGCTAATTCAGATGTAGAAAACACCGCAGACTTCATACCTCAAGTAGGTCAAGTGTCTTGAGTGGAGACTTCATTTGCTCCTTTGACAACACCAAAACAGCCGTCCTCTGTTTTGTGCTAGTGAGGCCTCCCCAATCAGTGGTATCAATCGCATGCGATACCGCATCTTTCAGTTCTTCGCTTGTAATATCACCATCTGTGGAAATTGACAAGCATTGGCTGTGAAGATCTTCAACAGAGACCTTGGGCTTCGAAAAAGCCTCTTTGTGTTGAGGCTGAAGGTAAATGAAAGTAGGCGAATCCGGTGCGTAGTAGTCCCGTAATAGAACCGACCAAGCAGCCAGTATTGCCGCGTCCTTTCTGTCTGATTGAGACGTCATCTCGTCAAGTGCGGCTGCACGGCAAGCTGAAAAAACACGATGATTCTCATCAACTGCCATACAGCGGTGTTCCGTGATAGTCATCGTGAAGGGTTATCAGTAATAGGAAAGCAGGTTGCTGAATTTCAAGATTAAATCAATTTCTGGTGGATTCCCAGTCTGATGATACTCTGCTTTATATAATTTTGTAGCTGTTATCGAATTGATCTTGATTTTCAAAATCTCCAATTTTTATCGCATGACTCCCAGATGAGCCATAGAAGGAAATTTTACTTGATACAGACATATGCATGCAAGCTCCCCATTCCGTTCAATCAAGGGCTATCATGCATGTGGTCCTTTCTAGACGACTTGGATCGTCACTCCTACAGAGGAAAATAAACCCGGCAACTTAGAACATCCCAATCTGCATCATTTCGTAACACAGATCTCCACCCGATGATCCAGGAATTCCTATCATCGTTCTTTTTCGGCTTTTCTTTCGTACCAAAGTCATTTTTTATCGGTGAAGCATACTCACGAGACTCACGAGCCCTTGCACACGATAGCAATTGCACATCATAGCAAACCCCGAGTGATTCAAAGGTTGATCATTGCTATGGCGATCCTGTTCGGACATCATTTTTGTCCAATCGCACTCGGAGTCTTTCGACGTTGACAGGAATTTTGAGTGATCTGCTATTTTTCAACATGTCGCCATACTCCTTGAAGAATTTTGCAGAAAGTATATTCAACAAGCGCTTGATGTGCCCGGTGATCCTCAGATTAATGCTAGAAGCTCTCAAGTTTGCAATTAGTTAATTATGGCGATATACAATCCAATTGACAAACTGGCAATCGAAAACTCTTCGAAACTTGACTTTATATTTGAGCCTCACATGGTGACATTGAACGGTTATAGTCCTTGGAATCATCTGTGGTCAGTCATTCAAATCTTGATTTTCCTGTTCGCTATGCTCATAGTATTGACAGCGCTAATGCTGTGAACTCTGCAAGGAAGTTATTGTAAGGAGCAATCTGATAGTTATCTATAAATACGTCAATCATTGAACACACCGCTGCCATATATTGCTCGATCTCTATGCAGATATTAGAGTAACTCTCCAATCATTATTGCACACTTGATCAGGATTGGGGAATATTGGTCGGGCTCTATATCTGATATCATTTCGCCATACATTCACATCTTGCGTACCTATGTATTCACTGCGAGGTGTGTAATACAACATTCAAAGTTAAAAAATTTAAACTTAACTAAGAACTATGACGGTCTGTCATTGCTCGAGAGCAACTTAGTGGAGTGGGCAGGAGGGAATTTTTCTTCAATGGCGACTTCTTTTGTATCATTGGTCTATAGTGGGAGAATCACCGGTTCCCTTGAATCTGTACGTGGAATTGCTTTGATATAAGTTATGGAAGCAGTACGCATGTCTGGATATCATCCTTGCCATCAATCCAACGCAAAATTACAATCCAAACTGCCATTCATCTACTCAAGATGTCTTCCAACGAGTCCTCTACTCCTCAACATGTAACTACCTCTATACCTGACAAGGGTCTCTCGGCTGAAGCTGTGGGAGAATTTCTACAAAAGCACATGGCAGCAGATATATTTCCCTCCCATGATCTTGGACGGTAAGATCATCAACAGTCTGCTTCCAAATCAATAAGACTGGCTAATATATGCAGATTCACGACAACCAAGTTCGATGAGACTGCCATCAATATCATGGTTGCAGGTAGTCTACGAAACCAACCATGCATTGAGGAGTACCCATCTCTAGCAGAGTTAGTTGATTCCTCTTATAAACTTGTTACCCAGCCACGAAAATATAACTAATGCCATTATCTCAACACAGCTTTCGAGAAAAGTGTGTCTCTATGCTCGCCAATCTTTGGAATGCCCCAAGTGGCTTCTTCGGTGCCGCAATGACAGGGTCATCCGAAGCTGTTCTTCTCGGTGGTCTCACCATGAAACGGCAGTGGCAGCTTCGACACCCTTGTCACTTGAACTCCCGTCCTAATGTTATCATCGGCGCGAATGCACATATTTGTGTCAACAAAGTCGCAAATTACTTCGACGTCGAGGCTAGGATCGTACCTGTTAATGAGAAAAGTGGATATTCATTTGATCTCGAGGGGTTGGAAGATCGCTTAGATGAGAATACAAGCATGAACCCCCATCTCAAGGTCTCATTCTCCTTGTTTATGCTGACTTCTTAACTATAGTTGGTGTTTTCTTGACTCTGGGGTCTACCTACACTGGACATTATGATCCTATTCAACAAGTTTCAAGAGTACTAGACGAGTACGAGCATCAAACAGGGAACAATATCCCCATTCACGTTGACGCTGCAAGTGGTGGCTTTATTGCACCTTTTACTTCCAGCAACACAAATTTTATCTGGTAAACACAAATGTACCCTCCATCTGACTTCAGAGGCTAATGCGGTCTTTTCCTGGTAGGGACTTTCGTCTCCCTCGCGTCCAATCTATCAATGTTTCAGGACACAAGTTCGGCAGGGCACCACTAGCAGTGGGGTGGATAATCTGGCGTGAAAAGTCACATATCCCCCAATGTCTCCTACTCGAGTCTTCCTATCTCCGGGGAACCCAGAGCAATTTCTCGTTGAGTTTCTCGAGATCTGGTGCGCCTATCGCTGGTCAATATTATAATTTTCTTCATTTGGGGCTAGCTGGATATCGTGAGAGAACTCATATCTTGCTCGACCGGGCTTGCCATTTGAGTGTCCGGTTGGAGAGGACGGGGTATTTCTCCTGCTTGAGTGATGCTCATCGGCGACAGATACCAGGTATCTGTCGTGACCACTGTCGGGAGGGTGGTCAGACCACTGCTCCTGTGCTTCCAGTTGTGGTTTTTAGACTTACTGATCATGTCCAACGACTCTATCCGAAGGTTCAACTATCCGATGTGAGTGATGCAATGCATAATTTCAGATTCTCTATCCCAAGTAAGTATCTCTCATTGTTCTATTGGTATGACCTACTCACACGGGATCAGACTACACTCTTCGTGGCTGGGGATATCATGGTGAAGATATCGAAGTCATGAGATTAGTGCTTCGTGATGAAATGACGATGGAGATGATGGAAGAAGTGGTCACAGGCATAACTCAGGCATTTGAAAAGCTATTAGACCAGGCATAGATGGGATAGACGGGCAGTGCAGACTTTGTGCATTATTTTAGTAGAAAGTGTTTGCTTTATAGATCTCACAAGCTATAACAGATGCCATAACTCCTGTTGGGATCACCTGATCCTGTTTGACAGGACTGACAGCTACAAATAGCTTCCTCTCCTTTCTCTTTTTCTTCTTTTCCCTACACAGTGCAGTTAGAAGCTTCAATACAGTTAGATTGCTTGCTCCATCTCCCAGTATCTCAACAATTCCCTTGCACATGCCACCTTTATATAATCTAGTTGATTCACTCAAAGCAATGTATAATGGGCCAAAAAAAGAGGTAGAAACCCTAAAAGCCCACATGTCACCGTTAATGAACCGAGCTTGAGTAATGCAATGCTGGCTATATAGCTGGTATCATGAAATATAAACAACTGCCCGTACACCGCACAGATCTTTCCAGGCTTCCCATGGTGATTGAGATAGCCAAAATGACCTTGTGGCAGGTGAGGCTGAGCTTTCATAGGCGGTCGTTTACAAATCGTTTGTCCTTTTTGTTGCCATAGGTGCCTTAGAATTTCACGGGCTCAAAAATGATGTGTACGTTTATCTTCATCCCTCCTTATCCTCCCATCCCATCCCATCCCATCCTATCATCCACTAACCGAGAGATATCATTATACAGATGCACAAGTGGGACGATAATGGCAATTTCATCGGTCTTGGTATCTTGCTTAAGTTTACATTTGAATAGTTGGGTTCGGTTCATTCTTGTTCAGATGATGGCAGCCTGGTGATATCTCAGATATTAACATTCGTATCTTCTATTAGGGGCTATGTCATGACTGTCTCTGATGTGTTTCTGTTTCATCCCCAAACCAAAACCGGAGAACGGATATTCCACAATCATTATGATTGAATAGTAGAGTGGATTTTCCATCTATTGATTGTCGAAGATCAAAACAAAGCTTCACAGCTGGGGTGGACCGCTCGCGTGGTTCTTCGATTAAATCCTGTACTGTGTCTGGTGACCCTTCAGTGCCGGAATCGTTGCCATCCAGTTCATCTACTACGCCTCTTCTCCGATCGAGGAGTCCACCAGACCCAGCATCGGGGAAAATATCAAGGATACGTGAGGCTTTGTCCACAAGAGCTTCAAGCTCCTCGAAACAGCGATGCTGGTACCGCTTAAATACCATCCGCTGTTGAGGCGTGCAACCCGGGGCCTTACATGCATACCCCAAGAATTCCAAGACTGCGTATGAGAGGCGCATGCGGAAGTTGCTTTGGATGACATGGACACCGACATAACACGGGTATGTGTGCTTCGGCCGAGCGTATGGCGTCATTGGGTGATCTATCACACAGCTTGCAATTGCCTCGTCGTGGGATAAGGGATAGATCATTTGCTCCACTTCATCCATCTCTTGGAGGATGGACGGTGAGCTGGATAGCACCTTGTCGAGGTCACCTGTATCAACTAGGGCGCGAACGTGGCTGCAGATGCGGGCACAGTGGTGCGAGAAAATACATGCCCTGAGTATTGGATATTCTGATAGTTCGCAATATTTACGGTACTCAAGGAACCATGTCAATGCCTCTTCACATCCTTGGCCAGACATGAATGCTTGGGTTTCCTGAAATGCTGCTGTTAGCCATGAAGACAATATGTGGACGGCTAACTTACCACGTTAGTAAATATAATGACAAAAAGATTCCGTCCGCTCCGGGTAGTAAACTGCTCCGACCCACGCAGGCGAATCAATTTTGACAATACTTGGTTGTGGAATTGCCATCCAGGAGTCGCGACCGGCTCGGTGCCCTTTCGTATTCCCAAGAGGAGCTTAATTAAAATGTCAGCAGAGTTGGGACTCGCCAATGAATACATCAAATCTTGCCTCATATAGTCCTAGCAGCCATACAGCTAGTAATGTATTGTCGCTTTTGCATCGCTGAGGATCCTGGATGGCTGAACGAGTGGCCATGAGCGCAGATCCATATGCTTTGGCTCGATCCGAAGTTGCCTTCGAAGTCCGGGTAATGGTGGCCATATAAGCGCGTGCGACGGCATTGCAGGCCTGATACAAAGCAGACTTCTCCTCTGCTTTGGAAAGGACATCGGGAATAACACTGAATATGGTTTTGGACATTTCAAATGCGAGCTTAAACTTATTTATGACGAAGGGCATGAAGTGGGTATTCCACGATTCAGCCAGGGGGTATATTAGGGGGGAAGTTTGTTCAGACCGTAGTCGAACTTCATCAGTTTGCTCTGAGATATGCGTATATGGGACTGTTACTTCGTCCAAAGGGTATCCCCCAAACAAAGGGGATAGACTTCCAGGACTGGCGAGATCGGACTATTCAGTGTGATTATAGCATCCAGGGTCGTTTTATGTGAACTACTCACGTTAACAAGTTGCTTTCGACACGAATCATTGTCGTGGGAAACTTTTACTGCAAAAGGTGGATAGGGATATCCATCACATTTTCGACCTGTAGAAATGCATCGCCTACACTGGGGCTTTTCTTCATCGCATTTGACTCTGCGAATTCTGTAAAGTAGTCAGCGAGTGCTTCTGGTATTTGAAAAGGAGAGCTTACTTGCAGGTCATACACCCAGACTTTAGCTTAGGTGCCCACCTCCTCCGACGAGCAAACAACTGTGATTTCTCGACACTTGTCATCGCAGCTCTGTTCAAGGACTCTTGACAGATAACAAGCACTCAGTCCAAGCTTCCGACTTGTGGTGGCTGTGGGGAATGCCGGGGATCTAGTGGGAGGCGGTGGGGCAGCCTACGAGATCACTTGGGAGCCTAAATAATGACTGTGAGTGGCTATATATTGATCACATGAAAAAGTTCATGGCCATTTTAGAACTATAAGTTACAGATAAGGCTTGGCGATATCTTATGTTATGCCTACATATGTAGCAGTATGTACTCTGTACCAGATTCTAATTTCACAGCACAAGGGGGGTTACTCGGTACTCCAGGGCTCAGGGGTATGCTTAGTAATGCTGGTGTTATGCCCCTGGAGGTGCTCCGCGAGCGCTCAGGCGTGCTCGGGGAACACTCAGGGTATGCTCAGTGGGCACGACTCAAGTGCTCACCGAGTACTCCGACAGCGCTTGGTGAGCGCACAGACTTGTTCACTCCACGACCTGAACATAAAGGCAGCGAGGTAACGTATTTCACAAGCGAGTGGCCACCCCAACCCCATATCTGCGTTTTCCCCATATGCGCAATTCTACCAAGTTTTGACTTGGTCGGAGTTTTTCACATCGTCGTGCAGTAAAGATCAATCTGACCTTGTCATATTCATTTTTGCAGGGTTGGGACACGTCAAGTGCAGAAACAAAGCATTAACTTTCTGAAAGGCCAACCCAACACGCACCACTGCCACAGCCTCCAATGCAATCTGTATCCCACATACTGGTCGATATTCTGTTGATGCACTATAGCCTTGGAACCATGGCTCCTCACGTACACGGTCACCCGTTTCCGTGCATTCAAGTGGTAGCTTTCTGTCTAGGCTTGTAATGAGCTGATGATCGGATATATCAGCACAAGAGCTTCGGTACAGCGAATAATGGTGGAGGGGACTTCCTTTCAATCCACAGAGCTTCGCCCCATCATTGTTAAATTCTGACTCATAGGCACAATATAGAACCATATCAGCGATTGTTTCCTTTTGTTTGACTGCAAATTCAACATTGTGGGTTAGAGACGTCAGGATATCATAGTGGGCAGCGGTTGTGCCGACTAGTTCCATAGATCCATCGCTGAAATGGAAGACGAATCCCTTGACAAATCGCTCAGAAGGCTCAATAGCATCGACATCACCATATGCTTGCGCCCGAGAAAGCCCCCCCTGGACAGATCGACAAAATGGACTGGAGGTTCTAACACGCGTGGAAAGGGGTTCGTGAAAAGGGGATAAACTTAGCTAGTGCCATTCCGGCGCTTTTCAAGATAGTTCTGATATAGCAAAAGCACTCTTCGGAAGGTGGGAGGTCCGCTCTCTCGGCTTTCAGCTTTTCCACAGCCGCTTGCATGCGTGCCAGAAATACCTCCATTGATAGAATAATGCTGGAATCGCCAGACTGACGGGGAAGTATAGGGGGAAACAATGTGGCGCGGAGGAAGATAATGGATATAGTGCCAAATTTACTTGGTAGTTTCTGCCTTATAGGGGGAGGGGAAAAGGAAGTGAAATTTGAGGAGGATAAAGATGACGATAAACATTTCCTTCAGCGTCGGATCATATATGACTAGGTGATAGAAGTCCGAAGAGATCTTCTGATGAAGCCATAGTGTCCTCAAGCCGACTGCAAGACTACGAGCTATACGGATACGCAGACGTGAAACAACCAGGATGGCCACATTAATGATGCCAGTCCTTTAAGGGGTTTCTTTAAGGGGACAACGGCCAGAGTGTTAGTGACAGACTTATATGGATAGTGTTGTAGAGTACAGCATTTTCTCTGCTCAAGTCATGCGCAAATCCATTCTTCCATTGATCCATGGGTTGGATCAGGCCTACGTAATTATGGAGCCGGGGGCGGGTCCGGTGCTTAGGTAACACTCAGGGGTGTCCACGGGTGCTCAGTTTTGCCTTACCGAAAGAAAAAAAAAAAAAAGCGGCAAGGGGTGAGTACCAAAGGGGAAAGGGAAAGCCATCTCAGCTCGAAATATATCTACGGAGTATGTGCAATTCAGACAGTGTATTCGAGCTTACTGGTTATAACTCAGCCCTTGCCCTGCCTCTTTCCCCTCCTCCTATCGAAGGGTGGTATGAGGCTGATATAGAGAGAGATTAACCATATATCTCAGATTATCCACATCATAGGTAACCTATGATGAGGCGTATAATAAAGTAGCGTAGTGGGTAGTCCCTCTCAGCCTCCGTACTTTGGGTATGACATCCAAAGAGAAAATATATTTCCGGAGACAATTCATTGAGGACCAATAGTATAGGTATGCAGTCGGTGATACCGAGTCCAGGGGTATCATAAAATAGTTAAATGGCTAAAATAGTAACTGCAAAGGCGTGGAACGTCTGTCGAACCTTTTCCAAGGTTCCTTTTTTTGCCAGGGGATCCTCCCACTAAGGAATGTGCCGGGCCACTAAGAGATATAATTATAGAAATTTTCCCCGTATGTTTTTTTTTTGGACATCTCTCTAAAAAGCTCAGCCACTTTTTTTTGACTCGCCTGGTAGCTCCGATTTAGCGTGGATATATTGGTCCAAAAGAGAAAACTGACGAAGATCAGACCAATATAGAAATCACTGGGCAACTTCAGTACCTGGGCAACCAGGTGCTCCGTACTGAAGTTGCCAAGAAAGGGAAGAAAATAAAAATGTTACTATTTGTTTACTCCGTACTATTATTGACAACTATGTAGATACTATTTACTTACAACAGCATTGTTCAAATTTTTATTTATTTATGTCTTAACTCAAGTAGGAAGTAAGAAAAAAACAAGAATGATAGAATCTAATATAGAATCTAATATAGGATAATATAGAATAATACGTGTGCCAAGTGAGACATACGATTCCCCTGGGAACCAAAATTGGTCCGAGCACTCCCCTCATTGGACCAAAGCTTGCACAAAGTGCAAGAGCTAATAATAATCCGCCCCTCCCCCTACCTTCTCTGTTCTTGCCCCCCCTCTATAAATACGAAACACCTGTGCCTTCCTTGTCCCCTTTCTATCTTTTCTCCTCTCTCGCTGCTTTCGTTTAATCTTTACAATCCTCTACAATCTTTATTCTCTCAATACCCTTGTTTTTGCATTCAATTTTTCTTTATTGCCCATCATGTGGTAAGCTCTTGTCGACATTCATTTCCTCAATCGTCAAATACTAACATTTGGCTTAGTGGAATCTTCGGTTACATCAACTACCTCGTGGAGAAGGACCGCAGGTTCATCATTGACACACTGCTTAATGGTAAGCAACCACAAAAAATTGGATGGTTTTAACCTTGCGCTCACCGTCATTTCCCAGGCCTCTCCCGATTGGAGTACCGTGGCTACGACTCGGCTGGTATGGCCGTAGACGGCAACAAGAAGAATGAAGTCTGTGCATTCAAAGAGGTTGGCAAGGTGGCCAAGTTGAAGGAACTCATCGAGCAGAGCTCATATGACATGACCAAGACTTTCGAGTCTCATGCTGGTATCTCTCACACCCGTTGGGCTACTCACGGTACCCCCTCCCGCCAGAACTGCCACCCCCACCGGTAAGTCCCCCAAAGTCGACAGAAAAATTCATTCCCCCGGATAATTGAGAAGTTGAGAAGCTAATTGGATTGTTGTCGAATAGCTCCGATGCCGACTGGGAGTTCGCCGTGGTCCACAATGGTATCATCACCAACTATAAGGAATTGAAGGCTCTGCTGGAGAGCAAGGGTTTCCGCTTCGAGACTGAGACCGATACCGAGTGCATCGCCAAGCTCGCCAAGTACCTATACGACCAACACCCCGATATCGAATTCACAGTCCTGGCCAAGGCAGTCATCAAAGAGCTTGAGGGTGCCTTTGGTTTGCTGCTCAAGTCCGTCCACTACCCCCACGAGGTCATTGCGGCCCGCAAGGGTTCCCCCTCGTCATCGGTGTGAAGACCTCCAAGAAGATGAAGGTGGATTTCGTCGATGTTGAATACTCGGAAGAAGGTGTCCTTTCCGCGGAGCAGGCCTCCCAGAATGCGGCTGCCAAGAAGTCTGCCACAAGCCTCCTTGCCCCTCCCGACAAGTCTCTGTTGCACCGCTCTCAGTCGCGGGCCTTCCTGTCTGACGATGGCATCCCCCAGCCCGTCGAGTTCTTCCTGTCTTCCGACCCATCTGCCATTGTGGAGCACACCAAGAAGGTGCTCTACCTGGAGGATGACGATATTGCCCACATCCACGAGGGACAGCTTAACATCCACCGTCTGACCAAGGATGATGGCACCTCCAACGTCCGTGCCATCCAGACCATCGAACTTGAGTTGCAGGAGATCATGAAGGGCAAGTTCGATCACTTCATGCAGAAGGAGATCTTCGAGCAGCCCGAGTCTGTCGTCAACACTATGAGAGGTCGTCTGGATGTGGCCAACAAGAAGGTCACCCTCGGTGGTCTCCGTCAGTACATCTCAACTATCCGTCGCTGCCGCCGAATCATCTTCATTGCCTGTGGTACCAGTTACCACTCATGCATGGCTGTGCGTGGTATCTTCGAAGAGCTCACTGAGATTCCTATCGCAGTCGAGCTCGCCTCCGACTTCCTTGACCGACAGGCCCCAGTGTTCCGTGATGACACCTGTGTGTTTGTCTCTCAGTCTGGAGAGACCGCTGATTCCCTGATGGCTCTTCGCTACTGTCTGGAACGTGGTGCCCTGACCGTTGGTTGTGTCAACGTTGTCGGATCTTCCATCTCTCTCCTCACCCACTGCGGTGTTCACATTAACGCTGGTCCCGAGATCGGTGTCGCCTCCACCAAGGCATACACCTCTCAGTTTGTGGCCATGGTCATGTTCGCTTTGTCGCTGAGTGAGGATCGTGCCTCTAAGCAGGAGAGACGTGAGGAGATCATGGAGGGTCTTGGACAGATCTCCGAGCAGTTCAAGCAGATCTTGAAGCTCAATGATCCGATCAAGGACCTGTGCGCCAAGTTCTTCAAGGACCAGAAGAGCTTGCTGCTGTTGGGCCGTGGTGCTCAATTCCCCACTGCCCTTGAGGGTGCCCTGAAGATCAAAGAAATCTCATACCTCCACTGCGAAGCCGTCATGTCCGGCGAATTGAAGCACGGTGTTTTGGCTCTTGTTGACGAGAACCTCCCCATTATTATGATTCTTACCCGTGACAACCTGTTCACCAAGTCCCTGAACGCCTACCAGCAAGTCATTGCTCGTGGTGGTCGCCCCATTGTTATCTGCAACCAGGATGACCCCGAGTTCTCCTCCGCCCTGACCGAGAAGATCAACGTGCCCAAGACCGTGGATTGTCTCCAGGGTCTGCTCAATGTGATCCCATTGCAGCTTATCTCTTACTGGCTTGCCGTTGGCGAGGGACTGAATGTTGATTTCCCTCGCAACCTGGCCAAGTCGGTCACTGTCGAGTAAATGTTTCTTTAGGGCAAGGTTAGACGATTCTTATGATCCGGTCATCTTTTTATCTTTAGGTGTTTTCAGCTTCGGGACAATGCAATCTCGTTTTGTTTTTTTTTATCGCCATGTTCTAGGCCTATTGCATAATAGTATTGTTTTGCCATAAAGAATGTGTGTCTACATATATATAGTAGCTTGTATAAATGTCATTGGGTCCAGTTGCGCGCAATTGCCGTGGGTGATGACATTCCGCCTTCCCCCGCCAAATGCGGGACCGAGGGATTTCGCCCCTCAAGCTCTTCTGATTTCATAAACACTTGTGTCAAGCTCAATTCTCTCAATCCCAAGGAAACAACATCTTCTCTCTTTCATTAAACTAACCGTCACTCCCCAAAAATGACTACTATCAAAGGCCCCGGCGCTGCCCAGACCCACGATGGTAAAACCGAACAACAGCCCTTGGAGAGAACCCCCCAGCTAACAACGACTCTACAATAGGCTCTGGACTCCGCGTTGCAATTGTGCACGCCAGATGGAACACAGTGATCATCGAACAACTGGTATCAGGCGCGAAGAAGAACCTCCTCGCAGCCGGCGTCCTGGAGGAGAACATCACAGTCCAGACAGTTCCCGGTAGCTACGAGCTGCCCCTCGCAGTGCAACGGTGAGTGCGGGGATGATATCACACACATGATACACTCACTATCCATATCACATGCTGCATACTCTATATAATGTATACTGTATCTACCGCGATAGCTTTAACTAACACTACATTTCCAGCCTCTACGCCGCCTCCCAGCTCCAGGCCAACTCCTCTGTCCAGGGAATCAGCGCCACTGACCTCCTAGCATCCCCAACTGCTGAGGTGGCGGGCTCTGGTAATTCTACAAGCCCCAAGAAGCCCTTCGATGCTATTATCGCCATCGGTGTTCTCATCAAGGGCGCTACTATGCACTTCGAATATATTGCCGACGCTGTCAGCCATGGTCTCATGCGCGTCCAGCTTGACTCTGGTGTTCCTGTTATCTTCGGTTTGCTTACCGTTCTCACGGAAGAGCAGGGTTTGGAGCGGGCTGGTCTTGGTAGCAGTGGCATGCACAACCACGGTGAGGACTGGGGTAGTGCTGCTGTTGAATTGGGTCTTAAGAGGAGGGAGTGGGCTGAGGGCAAGATTTTGTAATTCTTGCGATAGATTGGCACATTTCTATTGGATCTTTCGGGGGTTGAGGGCTACGATGGAACCCTCTAACATATGTGATGTGGATTTTTGGAGCCTTTGGAAACAACTTGGTCATTTATGGTAGATTGTTTTTCGTTGGAGTAAGAAAGGAAACATCTTCAGAGAACCATAATTCTTTGGGAGCATAATCTATTACATGTTCACTCTTCCATCTGTTCACCTTGACCCTTGTCCTCCTCTTCTTCATCGTCCCCTTCCAGGGCCCGCTTTGCTGCTTTCTCTGCTTCCTCGAGGAGCTCCTTGGGAACTTCCTCGTGGCGACCCTTGGTCGGTCCATCAACCGAGCTGATCCACGTCATCTCGAGCTCGAAGTCCTTGTCCTTGCTATCCTCATGGGCAACATAGATAATGCGGGCAGCTTCCTTCACACCATCTGCCAAAGACAGATTGCCGGAGGACAGGTCTAGTTTCTCGAGTTCAGCCTTGGCGGCCTGTCGTCCTTTACCAGTAGCAGCACCGTAGTAGCCCTACAAAATCTCGTCAGCATATCCATCCACTTACTCACAAACAAGCAAGTCGCAACTTACCCAATACAATCCACTAGGCTCGACCATGTATAGACCAGGGCCACCGGCCTTGGCACCCTCGACCTTACCACCGGAGCCAGACTTGGGTCCATCACCGACCTGTCCATCAACCGGAAGCTCCGCCTCGGTATCCCACCCGCCAACAATAGCAGTTACACCGAAGGGCCGTACGCTAGAGTAGAGCGTGTACGCCTGCACATATCCACCCAAGCGATTAGCCAGCGCAGCGATCGGGATAGGACCTTTGTATGTGCCTCTCCAGGAGGAAGCCTCATCTCTAGCTCTGGAAACGAAGTGACGACCGTCGGGGACGAGTCCAGCGGATACCTGCATTGGTAGAAAGAGAGCGGGTTAGCAACAGGGTATTTCCAAGCCTTCCGTGGTATATCATGGTTTCGATGAAAACGCATTTGGGAAAAGGGCGATATAGGCAAAGGATAAAACGGAGCGGGGTCTCACAATTCCGACATGACGATCGACTGTTGCGATTCTCTTGTTCGCGCCTGGCTTTAGGAGCTTGCTAGTGATGATCTTCTCCACTGCCAACACTACACCATCCTTGCATCTGATGCCGACGGCGGTGCCTCCGTTCTCAACTGCCTTGACGGCATACTCGACCTAGATGGTATGGTCAGCAGCTTGAAGCTGGGTTCCGTGGCTCATTGAGCTGGGTTGTGTTTGGTTACCTGGAAATTCCGGCCGTCTGGCGAGAACACCGAGTTGGAGAGATCGTATCCTGTGCCGATTGACGTCTGAATAATCGCCCTGTTAGCTTGATTGGGATACAATATAGCATATTGCGTAGATCCGAAGCTGACTGACCATGATTTTGGTGAGAATGCAATGCGGTGAGGTTTAAGAACAACAGACGTCACCGAGGGTAGGTCGGGCGATCGAGAGAGTTTATCTGTATATTGGACAGATAAGGAAGGAGAATGGTCGGTTTGGAGGGTGATTATGGATAGGTAGGGTGAGGTTGGAAGCTCTGGGGATGATAACGGAGGTTCCTAGGCACTAAGCAGTGACGCTGTCGCGTCACGGGGTTGCCTGAGAGCTTCCAGTCACATGACCATGAGATACCTAATTAGTACTTTCGTTTGTATGTCTGTTCTCCAGGATTTGTAAGTACTGCTTGAGTACCTTGTAGTATTTTGTATATTCTTGACAGATCATAGGCACAATATGGGCATATATGGGTTTGTTATGGTATATTATAGTCATAATATGCAGTATAACATTTGAGCGTCTCTAGTGGCCCCTCAGACTTCAGCCCAACCGAGCAACTTGGGCATCTTTGCCCCTCGATCTAAACAAAAGACACTCGCAAAATCCTTTCTTGTATCCAGTTTTACAGGGAACAAACATTTGAATCGAACTTCGACATTTTCCTATTCATTCAGACATAGTTGAACTATACAGAAATCCACCCCGCCATGTCTTCCTCGATACTGCATCAGTGCCCGCACTGCGGGCACGCCTCCGACATCTCAAATGCACTCGCAGCCTTTATCGAAAACCCTCACTGTAAACAGGTAGATTGTGTTCGTTCTTATCTTATTATACCAAGGAACCTGACCAGGCGGATATATATATTTAGTGCGGGATGTCTGCTTCGGAAAGCAACTCGAAAATGCAAGACGAACTTTCCGCTCTGTTTGATAGACAAATGAGTATGACACAGTTGCATCCCGCCCCTAGAGAAACCATCGTACCACAAACGCCAGAAATTGCATACAGCATTACCCAACACTACCACCACTCGGCCCACAGACTCGCCCAGCACACAGAGCAACCTTCAAGCATTGATGTTCTGCGACATCACGGTCTTGACCCAAATGCCCTTACTCCGGATCAGCTTGCGCTCTTCCAAAACGCCGATGCAGAACAGAAACAACGGTTAATCCAAACATGGCAGCTCTACTCGCAGTTTGGAAATGAAACCAATGCCTCTGCGGGCGACTTTGCTATGCATGATTCTGTTATGGACGACAGTGCGGATGGAAATGCCTATGCTGATGCTGAACCATACATGGTATCTGGCTACCAGAACATTGCCAATCAAGCCTCTCATCTCCCGAAAGAGCCCACCACTGGTGAAACCTATGTTCGCTCAAAGGACCCGGTGTATCAAGGTCAGCAATGGTGGGAGCTGACAAAAGCTGGTCCGATGGAATCAACCTATGGTGCCTTTGAAGAAATGAGACGATATTACCCTAGCTGTGGTGTATACCACCATTAGTTCTGTCATAAATAGATCTAGTGAAACGAATCCCTTCTGTATATATGTTCATATCATTGTTGTCATTGTCACCCCTTCACCTCTATATGCTATATGCCCTGACTAGTGTAAAGGAAGCATATCAACTAGATAATAAAAGCTCCTTCGGCCTACTAAGGTAAATCTACCGAGTTTATTGACCACCTAAGCTGTTTGGAACATCCTATCTTTTAGGTTTCTGAATTGAAATGGTGTGTGAAAAGGGGATGGAATTCTTTGATTCTAGATACATATTTCTTTGGGTAATCCATCAACCTCCACAATTCAAATGCTGATTTAATCAGAAACCAATTCCCAGGTGCCATGACCAACGGTGAAGATAAAAGAGTGTTCGCCATCGGCATTTTCATAAAGCATAAACCAATCCAGCACATGCCAACTGGGCTTCCATAAGTGCTTTCATGTCGAAAAAGTAGTCGATGGTGTGCATATTGGTATTTGGAAAGAGAGCTAGGAGCAATTTCAGTCGATAAATGCAGAACCATGGAATTCAAAGTAAAGGAGACACTGGGAAAAGTTAGTCAATTGATTCTCTGGATATAATAGATGAAATTGTAGCATACCTTTACTCCTCATCCTCTTCCTCGAGAGCAGCCATGGCGGCAGCGAGAGCATCACTGGTACGCTTGACCTCATCGGCAGCATCTGCGGCACGCTTGGCCTTGTAGCAACCCTGGCCAATGTGGCCACACCACTTCTGAAGGACAAGGGGCAAGTTCTTGGCCATAGCCTCGGCGAGAGCATCGGCAGAGCGCTTGACATCAACGGAGGCATCGGCAGTTCGCTTACAGCCCTGGCCGACGTGACCACACCACTTGGGGAGAGTGGTGCTGGGACCAGTAGCGGCGGCCTGGACGGTGGCAGCGGCCATAACGGTGACGACAACGGTGGTGAACTTCATCTTGATTGTTCGAAGGAGAAACCGGGGGTTTGAAATTTGCAAGTTGGTTTTGAAGAGCGAAAGACAGATACTGAGAAAGCTCGATGATGGAGATGCCTGGAGAAAAGAACGAGAAGACGAATTGCAATGAAGTTTATATATTTGTAAAGATCAGGTAGCATTGCTGGTTCAATAGTAGTCTCGTTATTGAGAAGAGCATGTTGGCCTTGAGTTCGAAAAACTCGGTTACTCTGAATAGAGGCATGTTATGTTCCTCAATAGAGTTCTTCGTGGACGGATATTAGCTCGAATAGAGGTACTGTTTGGGGTCGCCCGTTCTGAATAGGGTTCTTATTGACGGATCTTCAATAATGACCTCAGGTCTCGTATGGAGAGGGTCTAGGGCAAGCCATGACCTCGAATGCTTTGACAGACAAATCGGATAATAAGCCAAGTGTCTTTGGGACTAGAGTATATTTGTTAACGATGGAGATATCTTTTGTTTGAGTTGACCACTGATCTGGGGGATGTGACATTTGAGGACCAGAAGAGGATATGAATAAGAATTGACGAAAGAGATTTTAGTTTTCGATGGGTTAATGAATAAAGATGTAGTTTCATTGTTATATTGTTTGTAGTAACTAAGTACCTAAGTATGGAGTACTTGGGTAGTGATCCTATTGAGATAAGATCGGGCCGGCGCTAACCACAAGTTGCTGGATGCCGAGCCCATCCGGAGCCTTTTTTTCCCGTTTTCATTCCCTTTTCCAACCCCCTCTCCTTTGGTGTTTCGAGATTCTTGCCCAATTTCTTTGTTTAACCCTCAATCATTTGAAAATGTTCTCTAGAACGGCACAGCCTGCACGGGTATGTTTTCCTCCCCCATTTTTGCTTTTTCCACCTTTCCGTGTTTCCGTGTTTCCGCGATTGCAATCCTTTCCCCAGGGTAGTTGGGGGCTTTGGCTAACCTGTCCTTGCTCTCTATAGACTCTGCTCCGCAGCGCCTCCGGAGCTTCGTCTCTCGGTCGCTCTATTCCCGCCAGAAGTACGCCCATCAATCTTATCGACGTGCCTCGAAGTCCCCGCTAACGAATTTGCGCAGCCTTCGCCAGTGTTCAGTCGGACATCTTCAAGCCCACCAAGTATGGTGGCAAGTACACCGTCACCCTCATCCCTGGTATGACACACACATTTTTGCGCATTTTCTGCTTGTATCGCGCATGTTCTGGACTAACGCTCGACAAGGTGACGGTATCGGTGCTGAGGTCGCCGAATCGGTCAAGACCATCTTCAAGGCCGACAACGTCCCCATTGAGTGGGAGCAGGTCGACGTTAGCGGTGTTGACGCCGGTAACAAGCACTCCGAGGAGCTCTTCCGCGAGTCCCTTGCTTCCCTCAAGCGCAACAAGCTCGGTCTGAAGGGTATCCTCCACACTCCTATTGAGCGCTCGGGCCACCAGTCCTTCAACGTTGCCCTCCGTCAGGAGCTGGACATCTACGCCTCCATCTCTCTGATCAAGAACATCCCCGGTTACGAGACTCGCCACAAGAATGTCGACCTCTGCATCATCCGTGAGAACACCGAGGGAGAGTACTCCGGCCTCGAGCACCAGTCCGTCAACGGTGTCGTCGAGTCCCTCAAGATCATCACCCGCGCCAAGTCCGAGCGCATCGCCAAGTTCGCTTTCAGCTTCGCCCTGGCCAACAACCGCAAGAAGGTTACCTGCATTCACAAGGCCAACATCATGAAGTTGGCCGATGGTCTCTTCCGCAGCACATTCCACAAGGTCGCTGAGGACTACCCCACCCTGGAGGTGAACGACATGATTGTGGACAACGCTTCCATGCAGGCTGTGTCCCGTCCCCAGCAGTTCGACGTTATGGTCATGCCTAACCTTTACGGTGGTATTCTGTCCAACGTCGGCGCTGCCCTCGTTGGTGGACCCGGTCTCGTCCCCGGTTGCAACATGGGCCGCGACGTTGCTGTCTTCGAGCCTGGCTGCCGTCACGTCGGTCTCGACATCAAGGGCAAGGATCAGGCCAACCCCAGTGCTATGATCCTGTCTGGCTCCATGCTCCTGCGTCACCTTGGTCTCGATGATCACGCCAACCGCATTTCCAAGGCCGTCTACGATGTTATCGGCGAAGGGTGAGTGCAGACTAACTACCCCTATGAGAAATGACTAGGCTAACTTTTCTTCTTTTAGCCGCACTATGACCCGCGACATGGGTGGTCAGGCTACCACTCACGAGTTCACCCGTGCTGTTTTGGACAAGATGGAGGCGTCTCTGTAAATTTTGGAAACCCGCGCGCTCCAATATACCTACCGCTACGATTGAGGATGCTGCCTGACGATTCCTGGAATGTGTTTTGCGCACCGTGAATTGGTCGGTGTGGTCCTCATTTGATGTATTATCTTTCCTTTCCATTTAGCTCGAAACGTTCCCCCGCAAGTTATAGCAATAGACACTTTTTCTTTTGTGATCATAACGTGGACATTCATTGCATTAATATTTGGGTATAAACATCAAAGAAGGCCATGAATCTTTTCAATGGGCCAACTTCATATCACGGTGCCCGGAAGGGAAAGAGCTCAACCTCCAAACCTCCAACCCGTTGCGAGGCCTCTAGTAGGCACCACACAGTCGACTAAGTTGACCCCAGTCGAACATGTAGGTGACCCCCATGAGCAACCCTCAACAAGACTATGTGAATTCCGATTCAGGCGTGTGAATAACACCCAAGGGAATGCGCATACACAGACAGAATGGGGGAAAGTTATGTACTTGAGGAATGACTTGAACACTCTTTCCATCCAGGCTTTTTCTCCTTTTTTCTTCCTCTTTTTGATCGAATCCACCAAAGACGCCAGGCAGTGCCCATAAACCAAAAGCAGTCCAATCAGAAAGCGATTCGTCGTTTGCGTCCAGTGTATTTCGAGGTCGCCTTGACGACCTTGCCCTTCTTGGCCATCTGCTCCTTTTTGTTCAGAATCCAAGCCTTATCACCCTTCCTGGGCGGTCCACGAGCATTATTGATCTCCGCAGCCTTCCGTCTCGCATCGAGAACATTAACATCATCCATACCATTCACAACACCAGTGATATCACCAGTCAAACCACCACCACCAACAGTGAGAACAAGATACAACTTGCTGCTCTTAGTCCCAGGATCATCTTCCAGAATACCCGCACCAAAGCCCGCTTTGATAGCAGCTCCACTGATCATACTCCGTTGGACATCGTTTTTCGGGTAGAACTGACAAACCGCACGTCCGCCACGACGAAGACTGGCATAAAGACCTTCGAAGAAACGTCGCAGACGACCTTCAGGACTGACATCGCTGGTTTCCGCATTGCACAGCCATTGGATTGCACTGATGCTGATTGCGGCGTCGAATGTGCCTGGTCGGAAGGGGACGCCTTGGCCGATGTCGGCGAGGAATAGATCGCCTTCCACATCGCGTTGTAAAGCCACATCCAACATGCTCGGGGAAATATCCATTCCGACCCATGTGTGTGGGCCGCCTTCTTCGGGGGATACTTCTGAGAGCATTTCGCCGGAGAGTCCGGAGCCGCAGCCGAGATCGAGGATGAGGGAGGGGGATTTTAGGTCGAGGAGTTCGAGGGCGCGACTCGTCATGCTCGCTTGGATGTTGCGAATACGCGAGGACTTCGTATATTTTCGGGATTCATTGTCGTTGTAGAACAGGTCCGGAGGGCTGAAGTTTTCGAGATGATTAGTTTTTTTTTTTTTTTAATATATATTTCTTTTTCAAGATATGTGAAACAGGGCCAGACTGTCATACAGGATATCCTCAGGGCGCGACATGATGTGTGGTATTGAATGTGCAAGTTGCGTAAGTTGAAGTTTAGAAATTCATTAAATTATTTTTGGTGGTGCTGCCTGAGGCATCAGTACCCCAAAACGTCCACGTTTCTCCGATTGCGTCTCGAATCTCTCTTCTCTGAGGCTGATTGCCTCCTGCATTACTTTCCAACACTGTCACCGTTCGGTAGCTCTATATTCATTGCGCATCATGTGGATTCTACCGCTAGTCGGATATTTCGGGGTGGTTGTTGGGTTTGCCTTTCTCACCTTGGCCATAGGTATGGAGGCACATGGGATCGTGACAACAATGGAAAAAGCTGACATTTGAAACTCTAGCTTCGGGACTCTACTATCTATCCGAGCTTGTGGAAGAACATACGGTTCTTGCCCGCCGTGTATTGACCCGTCTGATCTACGGCATCGTCGCGATACAAGTTCTGCTTATGATAGTTGACCGTTTCCCGGTGTCATTATCTCTACTGAGCATTGCGTCGCACATGGTCTACGCCAGCAATTTGCGCCGCTTCCCTATCGTGAAACTCACCGATCCTCTTTTCCTCCTCTCCTGCCTTCTAGTTGGTCTCAACCACTGGCTATGGTTCCGCCACTTCTCGAAGCCTTTGCCTCCGTCGAACAATTGGCGTCAACCATATGGAGTCAATTACGATGAGATGCCCTCTTTCTCCGAAGTGGCTTCATACTTTGGGTTGTGCGTTTGGCTCGTTCCATTCGCGCTGTTTGTTAGTCTGAGCGCGGGGGAAAACGTGTTGCCAAGTATGGGCTCTGAATATGTCACCGGGGCCAACTCCACTGGTCTAGGTCCCTCTGATGCCAAGTCCAAGAACAAGGGAATGGCCAAAGCCTTGGTGGACGGTGTCCGAGATTGGACAAGTGAGACTGGTGAACTCATGGGTCTCTGGAGAGGAGAAAGGACAAAACGATTCTGAGTGAGCGAGGCCACGGGAATTGATGTTGCATATAGATGAAATAAAATTTGTATTCTGCCATCACAAATCATATAAATTGTAAAAATATAAATCGGCAAATCGTGCCAGCCTCCATATCGCGTAACCGTGGACTAAATTTCCAGATAAATAAGAGCAGATAATAACGTATGGACATCAAGCCATAGTCGAAGCGCTGAAATATGGGGTGAAAGAAATAAAAACGCGAAGAATAAGAAGAAAATGAAGGGAAAAAGAAGGGGGTATAACGACGGTCAAAAGTTGCTGACCATGGCATGGGAACTCTCAACTCCAAGATGGACAACCATTAAATTTGGTGTGCGCATCTTGATTACCATTATCATTAAAACATTCCCTCGCGACTTTGATGGCTGAGATTGCCAAGTGGGTTAAATCATCATTCTGCAGTCGTGCAAGTCATAATTTTTCGGGACAAGAGCGGCGTGACCACCGGGATAGTCCAAAATCAGAAGGGCGTAGGAAAAAAAAAGAAAGAAAGAGACAAGACCAGTGAGGAGCGAATCATAATTCACTTGCCCTGGTAGAAGGAAGGATCTTCATGGATAGTTTTAGTAAAGGCCATGAGGATCATCTCGTGCTTGGGTCTTACCATCCATAAAGAGCATTGAACTCTCCCGTCGCTTCGTTTTTGCTGAGCGAGTGTCTTCCGAGCTAGGCCCCAACATGCCATTCAAAGAAGAATACGAAGCGCCGGCACCCGTGGGTTGGTTGTACTGCTCATGCTTGGACGATGTCGGTTGGTCATAGCTAGGTTGCATCGGGGTGAAGCCAGTATCATAGTGAGTTCTGGAGTCATCGGAAGGACCGTTCACGTTACTAGTGGGTTGGAACGAAGTCTGCTGGTACGAAGGCGTAGGGAGATCCGAGAACATTTGATGACGTGGGGAGCGAATATCATCGGGCGTGAGTGTGTTTTCAACTGTCAGTTCCATAGCCGACTTGGCAAAGCTCGAATCAGCATCCCCAAAGATACTGTCGTAATCCGTGAGGAACATTGAGAAGACTGGCGCAGGAATATTGAGAGTTGGGGCGAAGACAATGCCCACGTTCCTGACTGTCATCTTGTTCACATCGGAATTGTTCACAATCTCGATCAAGAACTGTGATAGAGCCCGGAGCAACGCAAGATTGGGCCTAGGCAATCTATGCACTAGAGAATTGAAGGCAGCGACCTTCTTTTGGCGATCGTCAAGTTCTGTTCAGCCAGGTTAGTAGGAGAAAATAATACACCATCAAGGGTGTACATACCAAGAACGCGAAGGAAGTCCAAATGAAGCTCCCGGGTCAAAACCGTGGTCGGAAGCTCTCGAAGGTATTGCTTGAAGAGAGAAGCCACAGCATGAATGTCGTAATATTGATCTCCAGACACGAAGTCAACATCACCTTCAGTGTTGAAACGTTCTTTCAAAGCTTTGATCACCACATTGGAACCGCTTAGACGGAAGATTCCTTCCTCCAAGGCTGCTTCCTTAGCATGGAGATATTCAATGCAGCGGTAAACCACTGCTGGTAGCTCCACATCAATGCCTGGTGGTCCACAATCTTGTACGGCCTCTGCCAAGGGTATACCGAATACAGGCCTAACAGGACCTGTCCGCTCAACATTGTTGCCTGCTACTGACGTATCGCTGTTGGCCTGGGCGGCAAGATCAAAAGAGGACCTGGTGCGGAAACCCCAGATGCTACGTTTCTTCTCTTTCGTCGATGTCTTTGCTTTGTTGCCCCATGCTTCCACGTCTTGGATGACGGTGCCGTTAGTGGGTCTAGATATCAGTCTTGGAGACTGCATTGTGTGATCGGGAGAAGACATGGTCATATCCCTGAACTCTGTTGACAAAGACGACGGGAGTGGGGATCGAGGAGCTTGTTTAATAGTGGAACCAATAGTCGGAGGATCAGCTTGCACGGCGTCTTCAAAACTAAAACCCTGCACAGAGCCTCCGAGATCCTGATCGGGACTATCAACTCCTCGGCCGGATCTCTTGCTTCCGTTGAACATTTTAGACTTGGTCTCGGCTCCTGAGAGTAGTTGCTTTTGCTGTATTGATTCATCTTGAGACTGAGGTTGACTTTTGGAAGATACGCTGCCACGTCCCTCATTCTCGGAAGAAGCATTCTCAACATATTCCATAAGAGCATCGACCCATGTATCGCGCTCCTCGTCGCTCTCTGCGCAAAGAACATGCCGAACAAGTGCCGAGGAATCCTTTTTCTTCGGTTCCAAAACCAAAAACGCATGGCGATACTGGTTGTCAGAGTCTTCCTCGCCCCCATGAGGTGAAGCATTATCGGTGGATTTTGGCGATTGCTTGCCGATCTGCGCATGATGAAGTTTGATAGTACCCATGTGCGGACCACCGGGAGATTCGTAGTATCTCAGTTCGGGTCCATCGAGAACAAAATATCTGGCTTTCCAACCACCAAAGTTCTTGCCTCGTTTGGTCAAATAGCCTTCCTTCTGAGGCTTTCCGTCCGGTCCACGTGGCATATCGGGCCTTGTCTGGGAGAGACCCTTCAGCAGGCTTGTCTCGTCGTCCCGAGGCTCAATGGCATCACTTGTCAAAAATTGGCAGATAGCTAGCGCGGCATTCTCGTCCATTGGAGTGTCCAGAAGTTTGTCGAAGTACGCATTCAGTGCCGCGCGTCTCAAGTCAACCTTAGCAGGGGAGTGTCCGCTGAAAATACTTCTATCCGGTAGCTTTCCGGGGAACTGAGAGGATTGTCGGACTTTTTGATCCAGCTGTGGCAAAGCACCAATGACCTTTTCAACTCGCCACAGTTCTGACATCTCTGAGCGCAGGATCACACTGAGAGTAAAAACAGGTTCCTCATCCAGGGGCTTGGACACCATATAGCTGTTCCGGGAAGGACGAAGCCGTGATGAAGATACTCTGACTTGAACCAGAGGAAGGGCGTTCGGAGGTAAAAGCAGGCCTTGATATTCATCAGACATCAATCCTCGGTAAATTTGGTTGTCGGGGAAATTTGTAGATCTCGGGCTATCAATCATGACTGTGGGATCGATTGATGGGATAGGACGCCCCGAAGGGATGGGAGCAAAGCCCGTGGGGTGGTTTGCCATTCTTGGCGAGAGCGGCAATCCTGGAGCCTGATACCCGGCCGCCATGGAAGTGGACATGTCTCGAGGCATGCGAGGCATGGGCGAATTAATGGGTCGATCTTCTGGTCTCGGGCTCAAAGGCAGTCCAGGGCTCATTGGCATGGCAGCAATAGAGCGCCCATTGAATGACGAAGCGGGGGGCGGCCGGGAGCCCAAAAGCGACCCCAGTGAATTAGAATCCCCCACATTTGGCGGTGATCTCGTAGAAATCTCCCTGGGGACCGTTTCCGGGCTACACATTGCTGTATCTCGGGAGCTGTGAGAGGACGCTGCCTGAGGGAGTCCCACAGAACCGGTAGATTCAACCATATCCTTCTGCAGCGCAGCTTCGCGGTCCTGGTCGTCCTGCTCTCTCGTCTTTCTCCGCCCACGGCCCTCACTCGGTACCCCATCTATATCCTGGGTGTCGCCGTAATCGGAACCGGAATCGGAATCTGAAGCTAAAGATTCCCTTGGATTGTCTGCTTGTCGTAGATTCAGAGGCGCAGGTGGTGGTTTGCGATTTGGGTGCGGGAACCTGCTCATTCCGTCTCCTACTGGGGACGGAAGATCTGTGGCAGAGACTGGGCTTGTGGTGTTTTCGAAGCCCCGCTGAGAGGCATCAGATGGTGGGACAACTGATGGTTTGTCAGGTTTGCGCGACGCATTCTCGTTGTCGCTGCTCGGTGCGGCCACAGTCGCTAAGGGCGCAGCAACGGGCAATGGCGGAGCATCTTGTATATCTTTGAGTTTCTTCCGGTATTTATCCTTCTCTTGGAAAGCACGCTCTAGATCCTTGTTAAGGCCGAGGATTAAAGTCCGTTGTTTGTCAACCAATTTCCACAGTTGTGTGTTCTGAGAGGCCGCTTGGTGTTTCTCTTTCAAGAGGTGCATGATCACAGCCTCGGCAGATCCAGCCGCATTGATGAGATTATTAATGTCGGCTGTACTTAAAGCATTGACATCAAAGGCCGACCTCTGAGAGCTGGAGGACAGGGATGAAATGGCGGAGTCAATCGACGAGGTACGAGGCATGGCACGATTGGGTGTGCGATCTCCCGGCATCGAATGTATAGAGCTGACCGAGGAAGAGGCAGATCGGTCGGGCTCTGGCGCACGGGATGATTTGGGCATATTGCTCTCACCGGGCCTGCTTCTGGAATTCACCGATTCTGTTCCTTCAATTTCTGGTGATTGCGACAGACTCTGACCAGTGCTGAAGGGTGGCGCAGAGTATGGTGCATTGGCCACGCGAGTGATTGGCGACCGATTCTGGGAAGGAGGGTTGCCGGATTTCGGGGATAGGGGACTCTGGGATGATTCAGAGCCGTCGACACGGTATGACTGGGGCAGGGAACTTGTATGCAATGGGGAAGGTGTGATATGTCGAGAACCAGGAGCAGGTCCGGGGCGTTGATCGGATCGAGCTAAATAATCCCGCGGTATGAGGCCGTTATTGGCTGGATAACCAGACTGATTCTTAGAGGAAGTTGGCGAGCTTTCATTATTCCCTCGCGGAACTTGCGACATGGCTGTAAGAATCGAGACTCATCAGAGGGGTCACGTTCGGGGGCGACACGAGGCGAAGGCCCAAGGGGCGAAAGCGCGGAACCCCGGAAGCTGAAGCTTAAGCGCCAGGGAGGGGAAAAGGGGTCGTATAAACCGATCAATCGATTGGAAAGAAAATAACGGTAAAAACACACCCTGGTGGCACAGATAATGAGTGTTGAGAGGGTGAGAGCCCTGGAGACCTCGGGAGCTTAAGAAAGTCAAGTGGGGGGGAGGAAAAGGGGGTCTCGAGCTAATGGGAATAATAACAAATAATAGTAAACAAGATAAATATAAAAGAAGTTGGATGGGACAACTTCGGTACTTTTGAAGAAGAAAAAGAAGAGGAAGTGAGGAAGATGATTTTGAGATGCGTTGGTATGCAGACCTGATCCCTTTCAATCTCCCGTCTCAGTCTCTCTACCCCGAGTTACCTAAGAGAGTAAGGGTAACTAACTAACTACCTAGTTACCTAGGTATCATCAGGATCATATGCTTTTTCTTTCTGCTCTTTTTTCTTCTCTTCTCTTCTATTTTTAAATATAAATCAAGGAGTGTATTGTATGTAATAGCTCTTTACTAACACTATATAAGGGGAAGTGGATATATAGACTCAGTTGTAGTACAAAGCCGTCCTAGCATTCGGCACAACTGCAGTGAAACCAGAGCGATATGAAAGTTATCTAGGGCTATTGGAAGTTGGTGATTGGAATGTTTTGAATGTTCAGGGAAATACCTGGAGTCTCACAGTTGGACTGGGTTGAGTTCTGTTTCCTACTTGGTTTGAGATGGATTCTATCTTGAAAAATGACCTAAGCTCCTGTAAATGCGACCGCAATGACTATAATACAGACCAAATATGAAAAAAAGAAAGAAAAGAACGCCAGTCAAATGAAGTACACAATAGTACAATTAGGCGATGTTTCCAGCCATGCCCATGAAAATAGCCTGGGCGGCCAGCTGAAGGGACCAGAACCCAACTTTCTTGAACCGCCTTTTCCGGGCTTGATCGTCCACGACATCTCGGGCAAACGCGTCATAAGTCTGGAGAGGTTGTCAGCAATGATAAGGTGTTGCAGGGCATGAAAAAAAGGGTACTCACTGCAGCTGACAGGTCATCCATCAGGCCACTGTCAAAGACAGTCCAGCTTCCATCGAAATCTCCAACGCGCTTGACTAAGCGGCAATTGATGGGAATAAAAGTGCGCTTAGAGTTGATATAGGCAACGATAGGACGGATCAGTGCGTTGTTGATGTAAGAAAGGTCCCGGGTGAAGATGGGCACGACAGCCCGAACATTGTTGAGGTGCACGCGCAAATCCATGGCCAGGAAACGCCGATCTTCAGTCTCTGATTCTGGGCTGGAGGATGAAGATAGAGGCTCCGGGTAACGATTGGTGGTGACAGTGGTTTCTAACCGGTCATAGAAATCGACCATCACCTTGGCTAAGCTCTCATCGTTTTCTGCAGGTAACATGATGTCGGCCACAATATCTACAGTTCCTTCGTGAATCCAAGAGAAGGGACCCTGAACACCGCGGTTGAGATGGTCGACATTGAGCCCGTCGACTCGAATTCTGTTATGTTTCTTCCACGGGCTTGGCTTGCCATCCTCTTCTGCTTCGCTATCCTGTCGAATGCCTGTGAATCCATGGCTTTGACGAGCATGGATTGTAAACAAAGAGTTATCATACGACCCAGACATCATATTGGCAGAGAGGAAATCGTAAAAGAGCCATTGTTTCCGCAACTGAGGGAGGTCGCATGAGAAGATGCTCACGGAGAAGGGTCGGAAGTCATCCGGTTGGTAAACGGTGACAAGCAAATCATGCATCTTGAAAGAGTCAATCTCAAAGTCACCAGGAGTATGCTCATGTCGGTAGGATTTAGGGTCTAAATCCTCCTCCGGCCAGTAAACATGGCGGCGGTCGACAACACCTCGTATGCCTTTCACCTCGACATCATGAAGTGGGCCCTTTCCATTGAGCCATTTGGTAAATGATAATGTCACATTGACCGTCTCGATCGACAAATCAAATTGTGTGTAGTTAGTATCTTCCTCTTCGTCAGATACTACCTGGGCATCTTCGGAGCCAGTGTCACCTCGAGCTGCGGCCGCGGCTGCTGCAGACTTCGACGAGCCCTTACTGACATGACCTGTGCCTTGGCCTGGTCGTTTTGACACAAATACATTCTTGAAGGTGATGACGCCATTTTTCCATTTGGGCACGATTGCAGACTCAAAAACAACTTTAACTCCAGAAGACTTGGTGAGATAGTTGCCTACCCACCCTGCCAATGTTTCTATCCAAGCACATTAGTACCCATGACTTACTGCAACGAAAAGCAGACATACCTTGAGCAAAGACTGTGTTGATCGCAAGGATCAGAAGCGAGAAGAAAGTGGTAGTTCCCACGACAACCCAGACGATGTGGCCCAGCAGAACCCACGAGAATAGCGCAGCTATCTCATCCATGTTGTAAGGACGGACACTTCTTATAGAGAACCATTTGAATCGTACTTTGAGGCGTGACCAGAACCCAGTTGCTGCGGCCAAAAGCTCCTCCTTGGTTGGCCGATGTAGGTGAGGCATATGTGGTAAGCGATCCATTAAGTGGCGATTGTTCGTTGCGGGGTGTTGAGTATCTTGGGGTGGTTTGACTTGTGAATGTGTGGCGGATGTATCCTTGCCGGATTTCCCGAGTTTCTGGGAATGGTCATTTTCGTTGCGTTCATGAGTATCTTGAGAAGCTTCTTTCCCATGTTGATGGTTGTTCGAGGTATGTAAAGTTCGCTTCCAAACATACTGGGCGGCAATTTTGGGAGAGGAGATGATGCATGCTGCCGTAGTATCCGCAACAGCTGAGGTAGGCGAAACGCCGAGGACGAAGAAGCCGCCAGAGGCGAATCTTTTGGTGAGACCAGTTGGCTTCCTTGACGGCGTCGAGATGCGTCGAGAGTGATTTGAAAGGGACGAATCGAGAAATAATCTTGAGTTACAAGCATCGGGGGCCGATACGCGATTTATGCGTATGCGACCAAGAAATGGATTTGTTGTACCCCAGATATGGGTGTACAACCGGCGTCCCAGATTGGCAGACATCTTTGCTTTTACATCCTGGACATGGATGTGAAACTTGACAAGAAAATATGACAGACACACTGTATCATGAACAGCAGTTGACTTGTTGACAAGAAGCTTCCAAGCTTGCGAGAGTTGCAAGGAACCCGGATGAAATCATCAGAGTTTGTCTTGTTTGCATCAAAAAATTCCCTTCCGCCCACACTTCATTTTTCCGTGAGGGGGAGAACTGATTAAATTTTGCGATAACAGATTTTATGAAAAAAAAAAACTTCATTCTTTAATCAACACAATATGTCGGCACCTACAGCTATTCGCCAGCCAGAGCAGGCCCTACAGTTTCAGCCTGAGGCTGTCTCTCACGGTTAGTCCTTGATATGATCTGCAAAAAAAAAAACCTCTCCATATCTGACAATCAATAGATCAGGATGATGAAGTTTTGATCGATGTACAAGCCACGAACGAGGGCGCCCCGGCTAACCCCGTCGCCGAGTCTGCGGAGGACACCGAAATGCGCATCGACGAGGAAGGTCGCCCTGTCTTCACCCCGGCTAAGGACGTCGCAACCGCATATAAGATCGAAACCCGAAAGGTGCCTGTCCCACCGCACCGTATGACCCCTCTCAAAGCGAGCTGGGCCAAGATTTGCCCTCCCATCGTTGAGCACCTCAAGTTGCAAGTGCGAATGAATATCAAAACCCGATCCGTGGAATTGCGAACCTCAAAGTTTACCAACGATGTGGGAGCTCTGCAAAAGGTGCTGATTTCGTCAAGGCCTTCACTCTTGGCTTCGATCTCGACGACGCGATTGCTCTTCTCCGACTTGATGATCTGTACATCCAGACCTTCGAGATCAAGGATGTGAAGACTCTGAACGGCGAACATCTTGGTCGTGCCATTGGACGTATTGCAGGAAAGGATGGAAAGACCAAGTTTGCCATCGAAAACGCCAGTCGGACACGAGTGGTACTTGCAGACCAGAAGATTCACATTCTGGGTGGATTTAAGAACATTCACATTGCCCGAGAGGCAATTGTCAGCTTGATTTTGGGTAGCCCTCCGGTAAGTCTTGATTGTATCAACCTTCAAGGAATTTCTCTAACACAAAACAGGGCAAGGTTTATGGCAACCTTCGGACTGTTGCTTCGCGAATGAAGGAACGCTTCTGATTCCACGACTCATATATCTCATCCGGCATGGTGTGGGCGTTCAGGTGCATCAGGTTTTACGCTGTCTCCTTATTTTCTTTCTTGACCTTAGACATGACGACGTATAACGTAAAGATATCAATTCATGGAAATTTCATTCATCTCGATTATGTTTGTGATCAACCGATCAAAAAAGAGCCCCGCGCCCGATAAGAAGGCCATGATCTACCATGTCCTATACTCTAATCCTGCTTCAGGGCGTGGAACACCTCCTCGATTCCTTCCCGTGTAACAATAACCATTTGCAAACCATCACCAACCTCGATATGTCTCTCCACGGCACTTGTAAAGGCATCCTGTACAAGCTTCTTGGCCGTCTCCTTGTCCAGAGGCTCAGCCTTCTTGGGCACAAGGGCATGTCCTTCTCCGCTTCCCGGGATGTATTGGTTCTTGGAGTTGACTTGGTTGTCCAGGAAAGGCATGATCAAGCTGGATGCCGCACCAGCAGCTCGGCACTGCTCCCGCTCGTAAGAGCCCACTGGGTCGTAGCTGTACAAAGCTCCCACACCTTCCTCATCCAGACCAGCCAGAATAGCATGTACGTAGTACGGGAAGAATCGCTTCTCGTAGAGGATGGTCGACAATCGCTGTGCACATGCACTCACTGACATGGATTTCCCATGTTGGTACTTGTACATCTTCACCACAGTGTCCAGCTTTTCCTTGAGAGCGTTTCCATCCGCGGCGAAACCAACAACGGAAAGAATGATAGTAGCTCCCTCACCGGTCTCATCATCACCTCCAATCTTGAAGACTTTGGGGACCATGCGAGAGTTGATATTGTAGCCTGATGTGGAACGAGTGTCACCGGCGAGGATAGCGAAATCAGCACCCGTGATGCCAAGGGTGGAACCACCATTATCGGTGTAACTAGTGCAACTGTTAGCCAATGTTCCTGCTCGATTTAATCAAGTCATTCCTTACGGGTAGAACGAATGTTGCTTGACATTGGCGGATGTTGGCTCAGAGAAGGAGTATCCGATAGTCCCAGAGTGGTTACCCATGAGCGACGTCATTTTCGGGGAGATGGAGCTTGATCGGGAGAAAATATCACAACGGCAGCTTAATGAAGAAGATTAAAGTGTTGAATGTAGGATATTCTCGAGATTGGGGAGTTTGGAAGATGGGGAGCAAAGAAGCTGGATGTCTGACGCGATGCGGTAGCTGCCTTCTGATTAGGTAAGGAATATCCAAGCTCCCCGAGAGCCCTGGAGGGCTGTTTCGATAGTTACTATCGGCGCCTCATTTATTCCTGGACGTTAAGTTCGACATACTCAAATTTGAAAAATTACCTGGACCATATCTCTGGATTTTATTCCAGTGTCCTCTTGATCCCCTTCAATCTCGACACTTGTACCTAGACACAAACTGCGACGTGATGCTTGGTCTCGGTGACTATGAGAGCAGCAGTGAGGATGAGGTAGAGCGGAAGGGTCCTTCACCCAAAGCTCAGGTATTTTGACCCCAAAAGAGCAATATTGAAGAGGCTCTGATCCAGAAGCAATAGCGTAACAAGGATATTCCACCTACAACCTCACAAGCTGGCCAGAACGAAGGTAACATGCCTCTGAATTCTCCGGGGCCGGTAAGCTCCAAGAATTCGCGCTGACAATTTACTTAGATCATAAACTATCCCAACAACAACTAACGGAGACACGCTTTCACGTTGCCACCGATTCAGTCCCAGAAGGGCCTGTCCTTGGCCCCGCTTCTATCGACATGGCGCCCCTCTCGGAGGACAAGCATTTGACAAGTGGACGCTCATCTCCCTTTTCGGCTTCACGAGCACTCGTTCAGGACCTCACGCTTCCCCCAATTCCTAATCTAGACATCCCACCATCACCTCCTGGATCACCAAACCCAGCCGCAAACGCGAAATTCGAGCATTTCCTCTCGCTCAAAAAGCAAGGCGTACATTTCAACTCTAAATTGGCCAGCTCGTCATCGCTTAAGAATCCAAGCTTGCTGAAGAAGATGATGGAACATGCTGGGATCAATGAGCAATCGCAATATGACACATCGCTGCCAGCCGACTTATGGAATCCGTCCAATCTACCCAACTGGGGTTTCAAGGAAGAGCTTTTGAGAACCCAGCAAGATTTCCGTAAACAATCGGAGGAGAAAAAGGCATCGGGCCAGCGAAGCTCGGTTGATTTTGTCACCGGGTCTGCCTGAGAATTCCATTCGGCGGCAACCGGACCAAGAAGACCAACCATAGTATGCCAGATCTCGGATGGCAAGGCCGAATGGCCTCGGCTGCATCAGCTCTTTCGGGAAATGTGGACATTCAAACTTGTGACCTGAAAATGTGGCTCCAGCACATAACCCGAATGCTTCGCATATTCAGTGACGCAGTAGTTGCCTTCCCAACAAGGGAGTTTACGTTCTGACATCCTATCATTCCAGAAGAAGCACTCTTCCATCGATAAAACTCGAGGATTATGTGCCCGTCTCGGAGAAAAATATTGGTGGTATATCCGATGACTCTAGAAAGAGCCCTGGAAAGAGGATCGTTGATACCATCTCAATTGACATAGCGCACACTTGGACTCGTGTATATTATCATACTTGTGGATCATACATTGCAACAATCATACTTGTTTCAGCCTCCACCACCACTGGATGAACTCTGTTTCCGCCGCCTCGCCTTCTCACACAGGGTCAAACAAGAAACCAACACCATTCGATCAAAGTCCTCTCCGTATTCCACTCTGATTTGAAGTTTCCCAACTCTGCCCGGTCTTCTTGCACCTGAAAACACGGCCAGAACCTGCTCGGTGCGCTCATCCACGAGCTTATAGTTCCGACCAGTCCATTTAGACGGTGCTTCATTTTCAACGCCAATGGTGCGTGTTCGCTTCCACAGATATGACCGCCTCTCGCTCTGGGTTTGATCAGATGCGGATTGAACTGTCATTTCGAAGCGGTACTTTGGTTTGTGAAGGAGTTCTCTGGTCATATCCTCCCACTGGACGTTAATCACATCCTCGGGGTTCCCAATACCTATTTTGTAATCACCACACGACTTCAGAAATTTAGAGACAGCCACAATCGGAGCCTTGCTGCTGGTACCAGCGTGGAGAATTAGGTCAGGCTTGTTGGGTGTGAACATAGATATTTCGGCGTAAAACAAAGGCTGGTCGTCTGCCGAGTTGATGTCGTAGTGCCTGCGGAAAAGCCGGTTGTTGATGATATACACTCGTGAAAGGCCATTGTTGTCAATGGGAGGCGCAGATGCCGTTGACCCAGCGCGACTTGAATCCGGAGAAGACATTGACTCCAGAATGAAGCTTGGATATGCAAAGATTGTCAAATGAAGGGAGCTACTGCTGGGCACAGTGTCATCTATTATATGAGGTCCATAAGTTTCTGAGGCTATGCATCCAACCAGAAAATACGGGATCGTCCATTTGGAAGCGAATACGAGCACCAAATCAGGTTGGTCAAAAGTGTAGACCTCGGGAGTAACTAGATAAATGTAGTATAACTAATTATTTACTTCCATTCTTCTAAATGTTTGCATTTTAAAGGATACATAAGATAGTCATTTAGTCCACATAGCACAGTAGATATATGAGCCTTATGTTGTAGGCTCCGCCGTGACCGCGAATCTTAGTCAGCCGAGCTCTCCGTCAGCTCGACTGCCTAAGGTAGCTCCCCATCTATCGTCATCACTTTACTGTACTATCCATCTGTTGTTCCCTCCTTGTCCGCAATTTACCTCCTTTCGTCGACTCCCGTTGAATCTGTCATTTATCATCATTCATCATGAACCACTTCCCTGAAGCTTGGGGTCGCGTAGGTGGCACAACTTTCCCAGTCCTTGCTCTGTTGCTAACTATTCGTCCAGCCCAGGAACGATGTCTACGGTGCCTACGATCACTCATATTTGCAGACCACAGGTCCCAAGGCCCATACCTCATCCCCTGCAGTGACGGGAACGTCAGTGGTAGGTGTCAAGTTTAATGGCGGAGTCGTTATAGCTACCGACAACCTGGGTATGCCGTTCCATTGTCACGTTCCATTTCCTTCGCTGCATTGCCATCTGACATGATATGATTTGTGAATATATAGCCTCCTACGGATCCCTGGCTCGTTTCTCCGACGTGAAGCGTCTGCGGAAATTCGGCGATAAGGCACTGGTTGGCTTTGGCGGTGACGTTTCCGACATGCAATATCTCGACCGTCTCCTCGACTCCATGGATATCAAGGAAAACTACTCACCTCACGGTAACATGCTCAACGCCAAGAACCTGCACACCTACCTTGCAAAGGTTTTCTACAAACGACGCTCCGAGTTCAACCCGCTGTGGAACCACGTCCTAGTCGCGGGTTTCGATGCGGGAGGCGAGCCCTTCCTTAGCTCCGCAGATTTGCTCGGAACAACATTCTCTGCCCCTCATCTGGCTACAGGCTTTGGTGCTCATCTTGCGGTTCCGATCCTGCGCCGCAAGTTCCCTGAGGATACCCCCCTCGAACAAGTCAGCAAGGAAGAAGCTATTGAGGCCGTGAAGGACTGCTTGAAGGTTCTGTTCTACCGCGATGCACGAAGTACCGACAAGTACTCGATAGCCGTGATCACGAAGGATGGCATTGAGTTGAAGGAGGATGAGCAGATTCAGGGTCAGAGCTGGGCCTTTGCCGAAAGAATCAGGGGATACGGCGCCCAGACTGCTTAGATCCTTATTTATGTTTTTCTTTTAAATGTAATGCACACGGAATTACGGGTTCAAAGATAATATTTGGGTCCAAATAACCACAATGATCAAATTGCAAAGACTGAAACGTGCAGGTAGTTATGTACAGCTTGAACCAGTACCAACCCTTTCATTGGTTTTAAGGCAAGTCCAAGAGAAATGAATTTAGAGCTTGGCACTAGGCTTGTCAAAGACCACCCGGTTGACACAGGACCCGACTCCCTCCAACGCAACCTCGACTTCATCGCCATCCTTCAACCACACCTGAGGCTTGCGGCCCATGCCCACACCTTGGGGTCTATCAAATAGTCAGTCTATCAGGCCCAAACATCCACTTACTTGCTTACAAGGGTGTACTCACGTTCCAGTGAAGATCAAATCTCCAGGCAAGAGCGTAGTTCCCTGAGACAGGAAAGCTATCGTCTTAGCCACGCCGAAGATCATATCCTTAGTCGAGGAAGACTGAACCATCTGCCCATTCAACTTGTTCGAGATAGCCAAATTATTCGGATCCGAGATCACACTAGAAGAGACAATGCCGGGACCAAACGGAGCCCAGCCGTCGAAGCCCTTACCCAGTGACCATTGACCACCACCCCGCTTGATCTGCCAATCGCGGTGGGAAACATCGTTACCGACAGCATAACCCAGGACATAGTCCAGAGCCTTGCTTTCGGGAACATTAGTAGCTTCTTTTCCGATAATGGCGACCAGTTCACACTCGTAATCCAGACCCTCGCCCTCTTGAGCCAGTTGGGCCACGGGGATATCGTCTACAGGTCCGGAAATCGAGGTAACGGGCTTGTAGAATAAAATCGGATATGTGGGAATGGGCATGTTTGACTCCTTGGCGTGTTGCTCATAGTTGAGACCCAGGCATCGGACTGTGCCGATATCCTTACGGGCCAAGGGTGCGAGGAGCATTCTCACATCTGCGACCTGCTCGGTAATCCGGTACTGGCCGAAGATGTCACCCTGAATGACTCTGGCCTTGGTGGCTTTGGCGATATCGCTCACTCCGGATGGGAGAATAGCATCGCCGTAATAGATTTGGCCATCCTTTGCTAGGAAGCGGATGAGGTGCTATTCAGGAAATCAGTATATATTGATGCAATGAGTACTTCCGATCACGTAATTGATCTAATGTATTTATTCTTCTTCATTTTTGTTTATCTTAAAAATGATAGAGATCAATTCCGACACACTCACAGTAAAAGTAGACATCTCGAAATATGGAATATGGGGAAATTGGGGAAGTTCGAGGGGAGTCGAGAGAGAGATGGGGGATATCTGAGCACTCGGCCGGGAAAGACAACTCTTTTTCCCCAGAGCGGGAAACATATCCAGCTCCACCCAATGATTTACAGCCTTTTCCCCTCTTCATATTGACATTCGCAATGGCTAGGCTCTCCGGTCTCCAGAGGGACGTTCTGTCTCTCTACCGCAAATGTCTACGGGAGATTCGAAATAAGCCCGAGGTGGGTTCTATCACCGCATCCCGCGTCAACCTCAGCTGATATCTTTTTCTATTGTAGGACTCCAGGATCAATTTCAAGAAATATGCCCGGTAAGGCTTTATCAATTGCCTATCTGCCTATCTCCCTACCTGCCTCTCCTTTCCTTTTCTTTCCTTTTTCCTTTCCCGATGGCATTGCCCCTAGATATCGGTGCAATCCGGCTAAGATGGGATACAGCGCAGAGTTCCAAAAACACCTATCGGTGAATAAGAAGGACTTTAGCACCGTTGAATATCTCTTGCGCAAAGGCAATCGACAGCTCGAGTTATACTCTTCCCCGGGAATCCGCAATATCCGATGAGCGGGCGGCGCCAGACCCCAGAATTTTAGTTCTACGGGGCGCCTACGCGGCTAGTTTGTATGTCTCGCCTTTCAGCCTCATATATTTGCCATTTCACTCACAGAAATAGAGCTAGAGATCCCCAGTGTCGTGGTTCTACCTAGGACGGATTCCGGCAACATGTTGAACATGTTACGCAAAAGGCATGGCGATGTATGATGTGGTTGAAGCCTGGTTTTGGAGGCATTTTGTATAATAGTATATCATAGTATATTATAGAATCTATGTTGAGTCATTAGAGCTTTGTCATGGAGTGTTCTGCCTGCTTGTTAACCGTACCACTATTCGATATTGACTCATTGTAAACTTTTAGAAGTTTCGAGCTTCAACAATAATTACCAATCGTAAATTATTCATATTTCATGGAAATTGGATTTGTCACAGTCATTGGATTATTGGAATTACTAGGATTATGTATGTATGGAATGAAGTGGTTGTTCCTTGAAGTTGCTGGCGGCTTATCGACTGCTCCACTAGTTTCTGGATGCTTCCGCTGGACTCGGAAGTATAAGCAATGAGCCTCAGGTACAACCAAAACCACAAGATATAAAATAGCAGATATTCCAGGTCAATTAAATCAGAATACAATCTTCACAGCCTCTCAGATACTCATCTATCTATCTTCCAATCTTCTTCAATCCAAAACTCCCCCAAAATCCAAAACAATGGCCTTCTTCTCTCAATCCGGCCTTTCGCCACTCTTCCTCTTCAATGACTACGAGGCTCAAAACCAATACAACCCTCGCCAATGTCCCAAGTCCTACAAGTGCTCCAAGCCCCAAGCACGCAGGTCTTCCTTCATGCCCGCATTTGATGTGCGCGAGTTGACCCATGCCTACCACCTGGACGGCGAACTGCCCGGCGTGGACCAGAGCAACATCGAGATCGAATTCACCGATCCCCACACACTCGTGATCAAGGGCCACACAGAGCGCGACTCCATCGATGACGACAACCACAATGACGATGCCAGCTCAAGCCGCAGCTCATCTCCTGCAGGCTGGCACCAAGCTACCGTTGAAGACGAGGATGCAGCGTCGACTAGCTCGGCCGACACCGCTGCTTCCAACGCTGTTTCGCACCCCATCAAGAACGACGAGCCTCATTTCTGGGCTAAGGAGAGGTCGATCGGTGACTTCCAGCGCACTTTTAGCTTCACCGCGCGTGTTGACCAGGATAATGTCCGCGCGAGTCTGAAGAATGGTGTTTTGTCTGTTATTGTACCGAAAGAGGCGGCCCCTACACCGAAGAAGATTCGCATCCTCTGATTTGAAAAATCAATTTTATGAGTGTTATTGGTGTCAAAGCTATGGACTCGATATATTTGATTGCATTGGGATCTTCGGGTAGCGTTTTCTTTCCTTGCATTGCTGAATTTGTACTTCTATGATCTGAATTTGTTATGATGATTAATATAAATTGATGTTTATTATATTACTATCCCGTCTGTAGACATGTAATATGCACATGGGTTAATTGGTAGGCTCTAGAGAACTTAGCTACGTTGGCCCTGCGCCTGCGATGCTAAACTAACAGCCCCTTGCTTGACCGAATAACCTTACTTCGTATAGATAGGTGGCTAGGAAAGCTCTCAACCAATGAACCAGCCACACGGTGAGGAATATGCATACCGAGGCAAGATAGGCGAAGTCTGAGATCGTATCCCTTCGGGGGGTCATGCATGCATTCCGGGGACTAGACTAAGTGGCCAAGAAAAGCCTAAAATTGCGAAACATATCACGATGGCATACCGAATTCATGGATTTGTGTACAAACGCCAGATATGATTCGCACCAAGTCCACTTCCAATTCCAAAAAGAGGGTATACCTAATAAGACTCCATATCCAAAATGTGTTCCAAAAATCCCGCCAAATCCCCCAAAAAAGGAAAACAAATCAACTCCATGATGAAACTTTTGTAGACGCCATAGATAGACGAGACAAGATCCAAAATTAAAATAACATCCAAGACGCAAAAGTCAATAAAATCATTACCGGAAATGTCAATAACCCAAAAAAAAATAACGAAGAAGTCATTATATGCACAAATCCGTCTGCTGACGGACTTTCGTTAGCCGGCGACGGTGATAGTCATTGGTTCGGCTGCGAGACCGGCCTCGCATCGGCTCGGAGGAAGTCAATTCAGAATCAAGGTCAAGATCATCTTGCAAGTAACCTGGGGAGGTGATAGTGGGCAGTGGGGGAGCTTCAACGCCTGGTTTCTTGCTCCAGATGCGACTTCCCCGTCGGCTTTTGGATCGAGAAAGTTGTGTATTATTATACTCTGTATGCATTTGATATTCAGAGACCGATCTGCGAAGTCGCTCCTTGGTTTCAGCAGCTGATTCCCCACTTGTGGTAGACCCAGCAGTAGACGCGAGGTCCGACGAGCCCAAGGACAATCGATCTCCATATAAAGGCCCTCTGGTGAATCCTTGCTGGCTCGGGTGTGGAATAGAGACCATAGCGGTAGACTTGACTTCGAAAACGGATGCGCGCGGCGAAGAATATTCCGTGTATCGGGGCGCACACAACGTTGACCGACGTGATCGCGACGGAACGATGGGGGTTGGATCGGTCGAATCGTACCAGCGAGAAGTGGCTGGATGCAACCTTGAGTAGTTATCAGATTGTGCCTGCAGGCTCAGGGGACGCAGCGCTTTATCGCCAGATTGACCTGAAGCCGAGTCTTTCAGGATACAGACATTCTTTGAGCTGTCTGCGCCACACGAGCCAGACGTCTGTGAGCCAGCGGAACTCTGAGTCCGGCTGCGCTGTATGGAGTGGACTGACGTGGCGGAGCTGTAGCCACTGTCGGACTTGTTAAGGGATTGAGACGTGCTCCGGGAAAGACCAGCGTCCAAGACACCTTTCTCCAACTGCATTCTCGTATCGTCGCAGAGGACAATTCCTTCATCTTCTGGATCCCCAGGAAACAAGGATTTTGTCCGAGGCTGGACTGTGATGGTTGGAGACTTTTCGAAAGAGAATGGACTGCCTGGAACATCGTCCGTCTTCTTCGACTCGGACAAGGATGGAATCTCTAGCGTTGATCCCCTGCTAGGCCCAATACCTTCTATGTTCCCAAGACCAAGGCCAGAACTTGGAGCGCAGGATCCCTCCAAAGGAATGCGGTCGCTCGGACATGGGGAGGCGGAGCCATTTACCACTCGCAAAGACCCCAATTTAAGTGCTCCGAGCTGAGTATATCGGGCATCCGTCGGACTCGTCGGCCGCGCTGGGGATGGCAGACGCTGCGGTCTCTGGGTTGATGGCAATGGCCATTGCAGCACAGTTGACTCAGTCGGATCCTCGATGGGGTTCTCGGGCTCTCCAATGGGCGACGGGACGCGCCGAATTGCGCCTGTTGTTCGTCTTGTGGCAACCCCAGGTCGTGTCAGGAGCGATCGTCGACGTGTTAATGAGAACCGCTGGTTGCCAACCAAGAAGTGTGTGTTGGAAGAGGTCGCATCCCCGATGTGGGTCTCATAGACAGCGCTGTTGTGTCTCTGTAGGGGGATTCGAGTCGAACTGGCTCGCCTTGGTGGCTGTTCATAAAGAGGCGAGGATTGGGAGGTTGATTCCCAAGTTTCCGACTGGTACGATGTTCTTCTCGAAGAGGTTGCGCTCAACAGGGTTGGGCGGATCGGATGACGCTGCGTAGGACTCTGTTCATATCCAAAAGTTCGATCCTCAGTCGGGGTCTCTTCGGGCGACTCTGTTTCAAAAAGGGTAGGTGGGATCTCTGCCTTTTTGGAATAACTGCCCCTTTTCTCCACAGGAGGACTGGAGATATTGTCACCAACCCACGGGTTTTGCCACCCTATCAGCCCCGAAGTGATCGCTGAAGGGTCTGTTTCGAGGCGTGGAGGACTTTGACTGACATTGAACTTCTTCGTCAGGGGCTTTGAAAGGCGGTTGGAGCGGTGGGTCTCGTCTTTGGCTTTGCTCGATAGGGAGTTGCCCATGACTTCAGAGACACCAGAGACAATGCAGGTAGATTGAGATTTGCTCTGGTCAGATTCAACTGGGCATGTGCAGCAGGGACGACCAGAATGATATACAATTAAAATAACTTGGCGATCACTGTCCCCCCGCACGACGATGGGGTGACCTAGTGGAATTTCCAAGCTTGTCCCGATAGAGCTTTTTCAGATTAGATCGCAGCCCCGGACTGACGTCAAACCACGCCCTGATTGCCCACAGAGGACGCAATCCGAGCCAAGCTCGTGCAACCGCTGGGTTTGGAATTGACCGTACGATTGGCGGCTCTGAGTTCCCCAACAATCCCGGAGATGATTGGGGGGTCTGTGTTTCAGATTGGGTGCGATACAGGAATTGGTTGGACTGGAGAGATGGAAGACGAGGATTCAGGTAACCTCAAAAGGTCAATCTTGGAATTCAGGGAGTCCCCTTCTTCACAAAGCAGGATTTGATGATTTGATGATTTTTTTTTAAGATTTCACGATCTCGGTGATCTCGGTTCACGGGGAGGTTGGTAGACCAGGGGTAGATCAAAATCCACAAATGCACAATCGGATCGACATTAAGATTATAGACAATTTGCAAAATGAAATAAAATATAACAAAAAAGTAACAAAAAAAAAAGAACAGTAGGAATTGGTGGGGGATAGTGTCAGGGAAGGGGGGAACATACGATACATAAGAAGTGGAGTGAGAATACGACAAACGAGGTGTATATGCAACTAAACGCTAGAAACAAAAGAAGACGCAAGCATTCCCTTTCGCCACAAAGGTTCCTATACGCGCATGAGCATCAGATGAAGTGCTGCATGCAGAGGAAGACCATCTCCACGCGGCACAGGGAAGAAAAAAAGGTACCGCCTCCTTCTGCCGCAACCGGGGAGATAGGTACCTAGTACTTAAATTTAACATGTCATTATCATACATAACTTAAGTACCTGATACCTTTCCACACATGTAGTATTCGTGACAACTCCATTGTTTCCTTTCTTCCCCTTCTATATCCGGTCCACCGCAATCATCCTTTTCGTTTATTTTTTTCTCTCTTTTGTAACTGCTAGTGGATTTATATCCTATGTCTCTGATTTGACATACGACATACAGTGACCAGTAACAAGGTCAAGTGCTCTTACTCTTGCGAAACCCCCATACCCTGGCCACACCGCATTCACAGCTGAGCGTCTGCATCCGGGGGACACGGGTACTTCGTACAGAGTAGTTGACATCTTCCCAGACTCCAGCCGCATGGCTGTATCTTGCTCTACGTTTCCCTTCCTGGCGCAGTCGGAGTTTGAGGGTGCATGTCGCGATCTTGCCGATCGATGCACTTCAGCCCAAAATATTGGCTGGCCCGCCATTCGACTGCTCACAAAGGTATCCCTTTATCTACGCATGAACCATTAAACCTTATTCCTTATTCAACGTATTAATGAATGAACAACTGATGGGAAAATATGGGTTGGATGAAACTAGTCAGATGGAACCAGCCTCAGAATAACAAAGTATCTCGATATCCCCAGCCCACTAGAAGTCCCAGCGCTGGAGGATCTCGAAGATTCACAGGACGAGGATCCGGTCTGCAGAGTTCTAGCCCCCGAGGGACGTGTCCACTTGTCCTAACTCTTCACCGCAGGAAGCTCTCGTTCGCGCCAAACCCCAACCCAGCTTACAGATCGATTATGACATCTTGTTGTCCCCCACATATCAGGTCCCCATCTTGTACTTCGGCCTCAAGTGGCACAACCACGGCCCACTCGGACTAGACGAAGTCTACCAGTATGTCGTGCCGGAACGGTACAGGCAAGAATTGAAGAGTGTGGGTGTAATGGGTGGGATTAGTATGGGTGTAGGTGCATTCTCCGAACCTCGTGACAAAAGCTCATGTCTTTTTGTTTTTGTTTTTTTCTTGTAGTACCATCCTGACTCTGGCGCCCCGGCCTTTTTGTCCACCCATGCAACACCGCGGATGCCATGGCGAACATTGCAGACGCACAGAACGTCACTCCTGGATCATATCTCCTCATCTGGCTCGGCCTTGTAGGTCATTGCGTGAACCTGCACGTCCCACGCGAGCTTTTCGCTTAGCACAATACCAGCCAATACTCTTGAATATGCTGGAAACGCTGGGGAATAAAAAAAAATCAAATGCAAAGCGAGGACTTCAAGTCTCTCTCAGTCCCCAGCAGGGCCCCACTCATTAGATTACTCCTCATCGGAGGAAGCCTCCATAGGCACATCGCTATCTTCGTCCATTGGGGCCTCTTCGTTGTCACTTTCCTCTTCACGCGGTCGCTTCAAGCCATGGGCCTCTCCATTGACATCGGTCGTGGGTCGTGCAGGGAGTGCGCCCGGAGGAGCACCGAAGATAGACTTTTGGAGGTCCGTTGTGACTGGGGCTGGCGGAGCTTCAACTGGCGCAACGTATGTGCCGCGAAGTTTGGAAATGACATTCGATGATCCTTTGGCGTAAACGATTTTCTAGACATCAATTGAATGAGCGGGGGTTTTGCGACGATAGAGGGACATCGACTACATACCATCTGTTTCCCGAAGAATTCGAATCCTTGCAAAGCCCGCAGTGCCTGTGTACTAGCTTGGACATCCTTGAACACAATATGGGCCTGGCCTCGCATTTTGGCGGTCTTCATGGCCACAACGTCGAGAACGGTGCCGTATGTGGAGAACAAGGCATAGAGTGCCGTCCGGAGATCATTTTTCTGAATTCTTCTGTCGGGCAAATTTGTGCAGTAGAGTCTAAAAATTGTTAGCACCAATGCGCGACAGTCTCTTATACTTGGAAGGACAAGCTCACGTCTGGTTAGGAGCGCCAATAGCAACGGTCTTGCTGTCAGGGCCTCCACGGGCAGGCAGTGATTTTGAAGCCATTTCTCAGACGATTAAAAATGGTAGACAAGCTGTCGTCTGACTAAAGGAGTAAATGGGATAGCGTAGGGGAAAGTGAAGCTCAATCGCGTGCTATGTCCATGGCCACTCAAAACCTCGACATAAAAGTAGCTTTGGGTCATGTGACGTCTTGCCTTACTAAGCGCCACCGTCATCACCCGCATGGGCAGCTCCCCTCCTGGTCCCGCAACTACAACACTAAGTACACAAGCACGACGGTAGAGAGACCCTCCTGTCGTTATTATATCCAATATGGCCACCCCCGAGGTTCACCATCTCTTCCATGCACCAATTGCAGACCACTCGTTCTCATCCGACAAGAAGACACTTGCTGTCGCTCGGGAGAACAATGTGGAGCTGTATCAACGATCAGGCAACAAGTTCACACTGAGCGATGAGCTCAAGGGCCACGAGAAGATCGTCACCAGTGTTGATATTGCTCCCAACAGTGGCCGAATCGTCACTTGCTCGCAGGGTATGTTTTAGCACAGTCCTTTTTACTATATACCATGTACAATACCTAACAGGTGTTCACTCTATAGATCGCAATGCCTACGTTTGGGAGAAAACCCCCACAGGATGGAAACCTACTTTGGTCCTCCTCCGAATCAACCGTGCTGCAACCTTTGTGCGCTGGTCCCCATCGGAGCAGAAGTTCGCCGTCGGCTCCGGCGCTCGAGTGATTGCAGTTTGCTACTTCGAGGAGGAGAACGACTGGTGGATCTCGAAGCACATCAAGAAGCCTATTCGTAGTACTATTACAACCCTGGCATGGCACCCGAACTCCGTCCTGCTGGCAGCCGGATCGACCGATTCTCATGCCCGAGTCTTCTCAAGCTTCATCAAGGGTATTGATACCCGCCCGGAGCCTAGTGCGTGGGGAGAGCGCCTTCCTTTCAACACTATCTGTGGCGAATACCTGAATGATACTGCTGGTTGGATCCAGGGTGTTGCTTTCTCTCCCAGTGGTAACGCGCTCGCCTTCACTGGACACGATAGCAGTGTAACTGTCGTGTACCCCAGCGCTCCCGAGCAGCCGCCGCGCGCGATGTTGAACATCGCTACTCGTTTGCTTCCACTCAACAGCCTTATCTGGAATGGCGAGACTGAGATTATCGCAGCTGGACATGTAAGTTGTTTATTTGTGGCAATAAAACGGCTTGTGCTAACCATATCTAGGACTGTGAGCCCTTCCGTTTCCACGGCGATGAGAATGGATGGCAACTTGCCGGCTCTCTGGAGAAAAAGGCTGGTGAAGCCGGCGGTGCCCGCGAGGAGTCTGCTTTGAACATGTTCCGGCAGATGGATCTCAAGGGCCAGGCCCAGGCGGACACCAAGCTCAAGTCTACCCACCAGAACACTGTGCACACCATCCGGGCCCACGAAGAAGCCAACGGTGTTGTGAGCTCCTTCAGCAGTAAGATCGCCTTCCCGAAAAATTTCGACCCACCATAGACTAACATATTGTCATAGCGAGCGGTGTCGACGGTCGTGTTGTCATTTGGACCGCCTGATTTGAATTACCTTTTAATGCAGGCCCTAGTCCATGATAAGCATGCATATAGTATTGGATAGAATTATTCGAGTACATTCCAGTCCCTCGTGACCATTCACATTACAAGGTTATTGCATTCTCGTATGTTGTAGTTGTAGACCCATGTACATACTCGGGTGGTGCCTTCCCAAGATCGACATGGAAACAGACCAATGAGGAAGTCGATGACATAATGGGGTTACCCCGGATTCCAGTCACATCTCCGCATCACAAGATCTCGTTCTCTTCCTTTAAAGGTGCACGTAGACCTTCCCCCATACACAAGTCAGTATGTCACACCATGGCTAGTATTTTATTTCTTCCTCTACTACTACACATCTGTTTCCTGAGCTTCACCACAGCCCAGGCCAAGAAACATGTATCAACCGACCTATTTAACTCCCTGGAAGAGTTATCCCGACTAGTGGATATTTCATACTGCGTCGGAACAACAGGAGTACAACAACCATTCCAGTGCCTCAGCCGCTGCATCGAGTTCCCAGATCTAGAACTAGTAACAGTGAGTCACCTACAAACCCTCATCTCCGCAAAGACAAGACACACCCCACTAACCAAAACACAACCCGCCCCGCAGACCTGGAACACAGGCATCCTCCTCTCCGACTCATGCGGCTACATAGCTCTCTCCCACACCCCCACTGCTAAACAAATAATCCTCGCCTTCCGCGGCACTTACTCAATAACAAACACAATAATCGACCTCTCCGCCTATCCCCAATCCTACATCCCCTACCCAGACCCAGACGAAAACACCACCACCACCACCACTACAATCACAGCCCCGATCCCCGCAGGTCGGCATTGCGAAAACTGCACCGTCCACGCAGGCTTCATGCGCTCATGGCTCCACACCCGAGCAGAAATCCTCCCCGTCATGTCTGTCCTACGCCAAAAATACCCAGGTTACGCCATAACGCTAGTCGGCCATTCCCTCGGCGGTGCAGTCGCAGCACTAGCAGGACTAGAGATGCGTCTGAAGGGCTGGGATGCGACGGTGACGACGTTCGGGGAACCGATGATTGGGAACGAGGCGTTCGCGGCATTCCTTGATGAACAGTTCGGGCTCGGGGATGGGATATCGATCCCGCCGCTGGAGGGGGGTCAGCGGTTCCGTCGTGTCACGCATATTGGGGATCCAGTTCCTATGTTGCCGCTTGCTGAGTGGGGATATCGACCTCATTCTGGAGAGGTCTTTATTATGAGGGAGGAGTTGCCGCCGCGGAGGGAGGATGTGGTTCATTGTTTTGGTGCGGGGGATCCTGGGTGTATTGCGGGGGAGGGGGTGAGGGGGTTTTGGTACAGTTGTATCGAGATTTGAATGTTCCTGTTGGGTTGGCTGGTTCTGCTTCTAGTGGGGAGGGGTGTCGGTCGAGTGGCAGTGGTGGTGATGTGTCTGAGGAGCAGGATATCTTAGGACGTGAGAGTTCAGATCCAGATATTGCTGGTTGTGAGGATAAATTATCGCCTCTGCGGTGGGATTGGTCTCTTATACCGGCGAGATATCGGCTTTGGGAACTGTTTTATGCTCATCGGGATTACTTTTGGCGGATTGGTCTTTGTGTTCCCGGGGGAGATCCAACTGGATAGAGTATGGCTATCTATTCGGGTTGGATACTGGCGTTGGCTGAGATGTTTATTACTATATACCCCGGATACCCATTCTGTACGTTGCATTGCTTTACGAGAAGTCATGTTTTCGATATAATATCTATCATTCTATTTCTAAGAGTGTTACTTCAAAGGAATTGCAAGTCGAACTAAGAATCAAGTCAGAACAGCAGTGTAATTGTCTCAATATAATGAAACAGGCTAGGGGAGCAGAAAAGAAAACGAACAAGCGGATATACAAACACGCCAAAAAGCATCAATTCAAGGTTGGAAACCATCAAAAAAGAAGAATAAGAATGTTGTGCAAGAAAGAAAACCAAATATCTCACGAACCCTCAAACAATAATCACCATCACCTCCCATGATCCAAACTAGGCACAATAACCGGCCCAAACTTAACAACATTCCCAAGCGCTCCATCTCCCTGCACCATAAAGTCCGCCGCAAGACTCAACTTACTAGCACCAGATGGTATATGTCCATAAGAAGGATTAACCGCCTCAGGGTCGTAAGCCACAATAGCAACGTAGTTCCTACGCGCCATGAGCTTCCGATACTCACGAGCCTGGCCGTTGACATCCGTCTGGAAGATCTCCATCATATCTTCCTTGGTATCGCTCACCTGGCCAGAGGATCTGTGGCCGTTGGAGGGGACGTAGAGGGGCTTGCTGTGGCTGTGGAGGAGTTTGATGATGTATGATGGCGGTGGGGTGTTTACGACAGACGAAGCGATGAGTTGGTACATTGTCTTGTGGTCTGAGGGGTTTGAGGGGTCGTGAACGAGACCTGCGCCGCAGACATTGACGGCGCCGGAGAGGAAGGTCATTCGGATTGATTTTTGGTGGGCTATGCCTTGGAGGGTGCGGATGAGGTATGTTCGTTCGAGATCCTGGGTTTGGATTAGTATGGATATCGAATGGAGAGGGTGGGAGTTTTGTAGTGAAAGGGGGAAGATGGAAGACGAACCTTCGACTCGTGTGTCCATTGGTCGCGGAGCTCGTCCATCGAGTTGAATTCGCCAAATGGACTCAGTATACCGCCCATCAACCCGGATTTACCTACGGCTCGCTTCACGGAGTCGAAGCCTGAGCCGACGAAGTCTTTGGCACCGACTACCCCGGCTACAGAGCTAGTTACCTTGCCGAGCACATTGTATGCGCCGGTCACGGCTCGCTTTCCGGTTGCGACGGTTTGGACGATGTGTTCTGCGGTCTCTAGACGGGGGTAGATGATTGGAACGGCGACCATCCAGAGACAGTGTTGCACGCTGGGTGGCAGCATTGCAATCTTCGGGAAGAGACCCTGGTACGTGGGACCGGCCATGACCTGATGTGGGTTTCTTTCCGAGCGGCAATCTGGACCGACGACGACGACGCCGGGACCTAGGTATTTGACAAAGTGCCAGCCTGTGCCGGTTATAGTGAAGAGGTCCGTGTCGTTGCTGACATTGCGGAGGATGTCGAGGGTTGTGTGATGCTGGAAGAGGAGATACATCTCGATGCCGATGCGGCCGATGTTCTTGAACATGTTGGAGAATTGCATGTGCTCGGGATAGGAGCCAAATCCATCGAAGCTGTGCATATATGTTAGTACTGCTCGTTGACTGCTGTTGTATGGGCGACTCACATGTCATGATCATCAATCTGGCAGACATAAGGAATCTGCGCAAATGACTCCCTGATGTGGGGTTGATCGAAGTGGCTGGTGTAGTAATGGAAGTATGCGTAAGAGACATCCTGCTCGTTAGCCGCGGTCCAAGGAGCGTTCTTTCTAGCCTCTTTTCCGCTGATAGTCAACCACTGCTTGAGAGACGGAATCTCTTTCCACATGCGATCCGCATAGATCTGACCACCAAGACATAACTGTGCGTGGAAACCTCCGATTTCATTGTGCTTTTGCATGATATCTTTCCACATGTAACCGACGCCACCTAGACGAGCCCGCTCACCAGCATTGACGTTGAGCGAGAAGTCATTTCCAGATGTAGCAATAAACCGCCAGTTAGTCTCGTGTCGGCCAGCGACAAGGAACTCGTAACGAGTGCAGCCAAGGTGTGAGGTGATGGCGTATGTCCACTTTGCAGGACCCGCATCGTCCATCTGTAGATCAATCTCATACTTATAGAATGTCCAGCGCTGATGCGCGGCAATGTTGACTGCCTTCAATTGTCTTGGGTTTGGAGACAGGTCTAGACTTTGGTGCATATGAATCGTGGGTGGCTGTGCGGCGTCTGTCACAAGCAGGATAGATCCCAGCCAGATTCCACGCTCCAGATCCATGTTGGTGTAACGCAGATAAGGACCAAAGTAGACACCGTTGGTCGGAGTGTTCTTATACAGATCCATGCCGCTACTCGGGGGAGGACCAGAGAATCCAGACACTATGGGAGACTGTAGACTTTCGAAGCCAGGGGTCAGAGGCACACCCGGCGACGCCAGAGGCTTCCCGAAAGCCGACAGACCCGGAGAAACGAGCGGGTGGGCGCTATATACACTTCCCACCGGGGACAAGGGTGTGTCGTTGAGATTAAGCGGCGTAGGTCCCTTCGGGAACTCCCATTGAGTTGACTGTGTGGGCAAGTGGATATAGTAGTACTGTCCTGAGCTTGGATCCATGTGGGCAATCCACCCCTCCGGAAGAGGTGGTGGAGATGCCGGACCTGCACTAGCAGAGGGTCCCGGAGAAGTGACCTGAACAGTCTGATGATGGAAACCGGACAAGTCATTAGCAACAGACGCCTGTGGGGATTGTCCTGTTTGCTGTTGCTGTTGTTGTTGTTGTTGCTGTCTCTGGTCATTCGCAAAAGCGGGATGATCCTGCGGCGAGACTGCCGGTGCAGGGGAAGGCGCTTTTGTAGCAGGATTGGGTTGGTTTACTAAAGCCGGGTGCATCATTGCGGCTCCAGCTCCAGCGGCTGCTGCTGTTGCCGCAGCCGCAGCAGCACCGCTTTGCTTTTCATTGGGATACCCGTTTGAAGCAGAAGGACCAGATACACTTGAGTAGGCTGGGGGAGGAGAAGAGCTGAGGCGCATCCGCTCCATATCTTGTTCCAGGGGATTAGGGGGAACTCTTCCTGGCTGTTCTTGCTGCTGTTGCTGCTGTAGCCCAGATGCAGGGTGCATTTGGGAGGGTGATCCACTGTACTGGCTAGGATGAGCCTGGGGCGGCGGGCTGCTATATTGACCAGGATGAGCTTGAGGTGCTGGACTGCTGTATTGTCCCGGATGAGCTTGAGGCGGCGGGCTGCTATATTGCCCTGGATGAGCTTGGGGTGCTGGGCTACCGTACTGTCCAGGATGAGTCTGAGGCGGTGGGCTACCATAAGACCCCGGCATCTGAGGCGGCGGACTACTGTATTGACCAGGATGCGCAGCAGGCTGCTGAGTATTATCACTGACAACCTCATCACCCTGATAAACCGTAGGAGGCCCATGAGGCTGCGAACCTGGCTGCTCAGTCGGAGTCCATGGGCGCGGCTGCTGCTGCTGCGGTTGTGGGAAAGTCGGCTGCTGACCAGAGTATTGCTCGGCTCGCCTCTGCGCAGCGACGTTATGAGACTGGATACCCTGCAGGGTTCCCGTACCCGCGATACCAGCAGCAGCATATCGGGCCTCAATATCCGAGGCGGGCTGCTGTCCCGGCCCGACGATAGGAGTCTCAGGTGGCGGAGGCGAGCCACGCTGGGCGCGGGTTGTCGATGTGGAACTTATGCGATTGAGCGGGCCTTGTTGGGGCTGTAGACTTGACGGGGGACGGGCAGCAGAGGTTGAGCTTTGGCGTTGCGGGGGCGGGTAGTATTGTTGACGGTAATCGTATTGACTTGTGTTTGCCGGTGGCTCTGGTGGGCCCGGTGGTAGACTGGCCGGGGGTCGAGGGTACGGTCTAGCAGCCAAAGCCTCGCGATCTGGCGCATCATAGCTAGGCGATTCAGGGAGTGGCTTTGGGGCTGCGCCTCTTCGTTCGGCTAATGTTGCGACTCGGGGCTCGCGGCCGTCCCGCGGCCGGAGCGCTGTTGGGTATTCATTTGGACTCACGGAGCCAGAGCCAGAACCAGCTGGCGGAGACCCGTATCTAATGTTGTCATGGTATCGCTCATTTGAACTTGAGGTGCGCATCTGGGGACGTTGGCGGTCATCTGGGTACGGTAGCGGGGCGTTTGGTGGGGGACTGGAGCCCGCCGCCGACGCTGGAGATGACGAGTCCCGTTTGTTGATACGGAGAGGGCCGATGGTGGGCGATTCTTGTCTTGCTGGGCGGTCGTTGAGGAAAAGCTCCTCCGGATGGAGGGCACGACTGCTGCTACTCATGGTGCCTTGAGAGATTGCTGCTGGGCTTGAAGCTGCAGAAGGATAGAATTCAGCCACAGCAGAATGCGAGGTACTCCCAATTACGGAGATAAGCGCGAAGATCGTTGGGGGTGCGGGGCAGAGACGGGCAAAACTCCAGGGTTATTTCATCTATTCATAGAAATTGTCCGGGAGTAAGAAGAAAAAGGAAAAATGAAAAGGTGAAGAAGTTCAGGGAGATTTGTGCTGTAGCCGCCAAGGGCGAGACGCCGACCCCGCAGGTGACGAGAATCATCACAAGTTGCTGCCTTGGGGCCTGCATACTATACTGTACTATACTATGTACTATGTTAGTACTGGGATAGTAGAACATTGCAATGTACGGAGTAGTGAGATCAATATTTACATTCTAATCTATGGCTCGGCCCGAGCAGTTCCATGGATCAACAGGATCAAGATCAAGATCAAATCCCACATATTCATTTCTATACATACAACCCATATCCATCGTCAATCATGCTAACATACAACCTTAGTCCCAAAAATACAAATATGCCCTAAGCGCCAATGCTTATCAAAAACCCAAAAAAAAAGAAAACTCCACTATCCAATCAAAACCCGAAATTGACCATTTGAAGTCCCTCCTGAGCCATAAGGTCAGACCAATCCACATCAAATGTATGACCCACATGCATGAGTCGCTCCAACTGCCGCTCATAGACAATCTGCAGGATAGCACGGGTGGTAGCTGCATTGCGACCCATACCATCTTCCTCGTCTTCCATGCTAGTCATCAATTCCATCGCCATCATCTTCAATCCACTCTCCGATGCCGTAGCACCTGCTAGGAATAAGGGGAAGACGAGGAAGTGTCGATCAGCGCGTCGAGTGTGTGTAGTTCGCTCGGCTAAGCGTAGGATCTCCGTTACGTGGTGGTCGATTTCGCCGTCTGGGGAGAAATCCGACTCGACACGTTGTCCGGGCCACATGCTGCTATAGGAAAAGAGTTGACAAGCATGGTACAGTGTAGCAGACTAGACGTAGTTAGCTTTCTTTCCTTTCCTTTCCTTTTTGGATAGGGGAAAGATTAAACTAACCTGCTGCATGATTTCCCGAGACCGTCGCGGGAGGTTATCCTGGTGTTGATGTAAGAAAGCGACATCGGGTGATTCCCACAGTCTTCCGAAAGCCTGACGCAGATCGCTTAATTCCTGGGATCTCTTATCGAACTCTGCAAAGGGGACGTTCCGTTTATCATGACGAAGCCGAGTAGCCAAGAAGCCAAGTTGAGCGGCAAGCCGGAATGTGTCGTGGTACAGACGCATAATCACCGGTAAGCTCTCATGTTCATCGGAGTAAATCACACTGTAGCCCTCTGGGGCAGAAGGATAGAGAAGACACTCAGAGCCTGGAAGCATCTGGTGGTCGATGACAGCTTGTACAAACTCTCCGGTCCCTGCTCCACTGAAGAGGGCGTACAAGTCAATGTGGCACACCCACCAAAGGATAAATGGGTGGGGTTCTTGGCCGTACTTGGCCCGTCGAAGGAACGCGATGTGAAGGAGGCGGGAGATATGGTGAGACCAGAGGTTCGAGCCGTGTGGCTCGGCAGCTGCGATCTGCGGGATGTAAGTATATAGACTATAAGAATTGGGAATTGGAACCTCTTACCTCGTAGATCAGAAGCAGGAAGTGGGTGAGGAACAGTCCGTCGGAAACGAGATCATCGTTATTCCGTAGACTGACCTGGAGCGAGGGAAAAGCTTGCTGATAATATTGTAGCGCATCGACATTGTGACCTGTGCCGCTGTGCGAAAGACTAAGGGCCGATACAGCCATCATAGCGTGGGAAAGCTGTAGTTCTTATTAGCATGAACATGACATGAGCTAAAGAATAACCATACGCACAGGAGGGAAACGAGTGGCTTCCTGCTCTAGGAAGTCCATGCTAAGAGTCATAAAATGACTATCAGATCCAGAAGAATCATCAAGCCTATGGTCATGAGGGAACAACTGCCGCCATACGACCTGACGGAAATGGGAAAAGATCGTAGAATCCTGACTATTTTGCTGATCGAGACGCGGATGCAAGAAAGTCATCTCCTCTACCTTGACATCAGGCGAAGGAAGCGAAGTGAAATCTGGCGAGAGAGACAGATTGCAGAAAGGATCTGAGATCTCCGATGTTGGCGAGATCCTCGAGATCTTCCCATTCGACGGCGAGCGTCTCGTGGCATCTTCGAAAGTCTTCAAAATCACCACATTGGGATCTTCACCTCGGACACTGGAGTCGCCCTTGGCCGCGCTCGTGGGGCTACTAGCCACAGAGCTCCTACACTCGCTAGGATTTGATCTAGCTTTCTCAATTGTATCGTCTGCATATTCAGGCAGCGAGGAGAAACTGTCTGGTGTCATGACGACATGGTACGTGCCGGGACTAAAGGCCTCTGCTTTCTTTTCGCGCTCTTCGTCCGAAGTGAGCAGGGAAAAGGGCGGGAGTGAATCCCCGGACGAGAAATAATCGGTTCTCTCATCATTGGAACTCGGCGAAGTGACTACTCTAGTTAGTACTAAAAAAAGAAACCCTCGTTTTTTTTTTTAAAAAAAAGGGGTGCTTACGATCCCAAACGACATGGCCATTTGTCTTAACATCGGCCATGCGGCCCATGATACGAGGGGTATCATCACGAAAGGCTAGCCGAGGGCGATAATCGCAAGTATGGCCTAGACGTGTACATTGCTGTGAAGAAGTTTAAGTCAGTGTGTGGAGATATTAAAGCGTGAAGAATGCATACATTACATTGCGGGTGTCCTTCATCACATTTGACTAGAGAATGTGTGTCAGCCACGGAATTGGACCTCGGGAGTTCTGTCCTCCGTGAGTGACTTACCCTTTCGACTCTGAAAAAAGAAAAAGAAAGAAAAAATAACAATTAATCAACTGTTTTCCTTCTGAGTTGAGGAAAACATAAAAAAATAACTCACTCGGCATGTCCTAGAAGATATAAGCATGGATTCGGGGAATAGTCAAAATATAGAGACGATCACTTACCAACAACCGGTACGAGATCGGGGAGGCAAGCGGATGCGCGGTGGAGCGATCAATGCCTTTTCGGACTTGGCCAAGGCATCGAAAAGATCTTCCTTGGGGGCAATGATGGGTAACCGCAGAGGAGGTTTCCCAGAGGCTTTGCTCCGTCTGTTTTGCATGACCAGGCTGGTTGCCGTCATAAGGTTGGGCTATGATCAAAGGGTCAGTGGTGTACAGATGTGGACGGAATTGGAACACACTTACTAGGGTACTTTGTACAGGATAAGTATATTAATGATTCAATTGTGTGCGGGGAAGAAGAAAGAGAACTAGAAGAATATGGGGGAAGAGGTAAATTAAAGAATAGAAAAAAAAAAGAAGGTATAATAAGATTGAAGATAGAGGGGGAAAAGGGAAGGGAAAGGCTAGATGTATATTCTCAGAAAAATGCATAGGTTCATGGGCGCAGTATTTTGGACGGGTGGCGGGAATTAGGGGAAAATAGAATAAAATATTATTTATATTATATTATTATTATATTTATAAATGTAGAAATGTATTATTGTATTATTCGATTATTTGGAAAGGATGACTATAGAGCTAAGGGGAAAACAGCGAAGGGGAGAGAAAATAGAAGAAGAAAAAAAAAAGGACAAAAAAAAGTCAAAAACCAAGGGGGAAAAAAAAGAAAGAAGAAAAAAACACCCCAAATGGCATGCAGATGCCAACCATGTGGACGAATCTTGGAAGTTACTATTATTACTCTTAGCACCCCAAAAAAACAGGGTTGTCCCGGACTAAGGGGAAGGGAAGGGAAAAGAGAGAGAGAGAGATAGAGGAAAGGGAAGCCAAGGGGCTGGCTGAAGCCACGTCGAGAGGAAGAGGGAATGACTCCGTACTATCGGGGCCGAAGAAGGGACTCAATTAGGAATCTACTTCAGACACATCTGGGGGAAACTAACCAAAGTCTCGATCGGCCGGGACCCCGGTCTGGATCGACCTGCTGAGGTGAAAATCGAGGAGATCACACTTTCGGCCATTTCGGGCCATTTTAGGCCATTTCGGGCCAAGTTTGGACTGTTTGGGACAAGTTCAGACCAAGTTCAGACCAAGTTTCGACCAAGTTTACCACATTTTGGGACTCTCCGCATTCCAAGCGGACTTGGCCGAGATTTAAGCGAGTGGCGTAGAACTTGGAGCATTTTCACAGGAATTTAACTCATCTCAAGGCTGTATACTCTTCTCCTCAAAGACTTCCTATTGGTACGATTGCTATAGCCCCCTCGTATCGACTCCCAGATGGGTAACACAAAATAAAAATAAGAAATAAGAAATAAGCATCATTCATGATCGACCCTGTAGATGAAGAATAATAAAATAAAATTAAAATAAAATAAAAAAATGCTAAACCACGTGGGTTTCTTAATTCGGGAGAGCTAAGGCCTCGTCCAGTAATCGTTGTACTGGTCCGGATCGCTCACTGGCCCTCCACTCACGAACTTGGACGATAAGTGTGTCAGGCACACCCGCTTGGGCATGCGGACATAGTTTCAGGTACGCCAGAATGGCCTCTGCACGACCCTTGCGGATGGCCTCGACAGACCCGTCTACTTCCCCCGTGAGAATCTTGTCCGCCAGAGTAGTTAAGGGTGCGGCCATTTGTTCACCGGAGGCATCCGGTGAAACGATCCACTGATCCACTCGTGTAAAGAACGCCCGGAGCTCATCGTAGCCCGTGCTCACGACCTGTCGTCCACCTTGGTGGAGGACTTGAGCTAGCGGACCGGTCACCTGTTCCACGTACTTTCCCAGCACTGTGGTTAGTGTTAGCAAGGCGTGACGCTAGGGGGTTTCCCACAATTTGAGGGTAATTTAGGGGATTGGCAGGATTTAGGGGGGATTTTAGGGAGGGAATTTAGACTGACCTTCACCCGAACCGGCGGTGGGGTTGAAACATTGCAGGAGACATTGTACACACGCCGCAAGGGTGTCATCTTGGGTCGAGCCGCGCCCATTCCTCGAGTCTATCTCCATCTGGTCTTGGTCTTGGTCTTCCAACTCTTCCACCACCCCCGGAATAATCTTTAATACATCCGGCATGAAATTGAGATCCTTGCGGGCCTGTGCGATCTCGCCCATAGCTCGTAGTCCATGCGGCCGGTAGAGTACGTTAGCTCGCTTCGCTTCGCGAACCGTAATAGTCTGACATGCGTTAGCTCAATTGCATAGTTCGAACCCGTTGCCTCGTAATCGATTAAAATCAGTGGCGACATGTCAGCCCATACCTTCATTAGGTTCCTCAACTCCTCATTGGCTTGCCACAACTTTTGCGCTTGCCCGCTAAATTTCACTAGTGCCTTAAGCACCACTTCTTTACCTTCCCACGTCTTCCCCGCCAGAGCGCGCTCTAATACCGGCCAAACTAATTGAGCCGTCGGAAGGTCAATCTCTGCATCAAGCGATAAAACTGCTTGCGCAATTGCCCGTGCGGCCGTGTGCTTGATAGCCCAGCGGGGAGAGTCCAAATTGTCCGAAACGAGCCCCACAATCTCGCGAATGTAAAGCGATACGGCACGCGATCCACCGACGTTATCTTGCCATGTCTTCTCAAACTGCTCTTTCACATGCTCGTCGCCATCGTGCTTGCACACAAAGACAAACGGCAACGCGCTCGCCGCAAATGCCATGAACCGATCGTTGGACAGTTTGGACGCCGAGTACAGGATCTCACCGGAGATCACGCGTGGAGTGGCATCCTCAGCTGTCAGATAAAGGTTTTTGGCATAGTCAAAGGTCTTGAGAACCCGATCGTCCGAAGCGAGCCGCAGCAGATAACCCATGGATGAGCAGTACGAGGCGCTGACTGTGTCGTTTCGGTCCACCACGTACTTGGTCAGGATTTGGATAAATCGATCTGCGTACGGGCGGAAGAGCAGGGTTTTCATACTAAGCAGCACCAGAACGCGGCTGCAACCCACCTTTGATGGCAGGCCCACGGCCGACCGAAGCACATCTTCGAGTCTATGCGCTAGTTCATCGAGATTACTTTCATCCAAGTTGTCAATCAGATACCGCTCAATCACCTCCATCATGGGGGATGCGCGGATGCTAGACAGACGCATTTTGTCAATCTCTTGACCGGTGAGACCATATTTGTCGGCATTGAGGTGGACATAGTTGACAGCCTGCGGCTCCAAGGAGCTGAGAGCGCTCAGGAATTTCTCCAGCATATTGGGAACGTGGGGGCGCAGTAAGCTTCCAGGGCTCTTCTTAATCATTGAAATAAGAGCACCGATTGCGTACCCCTGCACTTCTTCCACGCTGGAATCCAGTCCCTTATCGCTCAGAAGGAAGGGGATAGCACTTTTGAGTAAAGTACCTGCGCGCTTCTCCGAGCCGCTCGTCTCGAGTGTGCGGATGACCGAATTGGTAATGGTTTGACAGAGCTTCAGTGCGGCAGTGCGGACAGATTCCTTGATATCATCCAGTAGTTTGAAAGCCTTGCTATAGATCTCATCGAGATACTGGGCGTACTTCTCCGGACGGCGACCTTGAATCAAGTCTGCCACGGCAGCACAACTTGCTTGCCGAACACGCCATTCTCGACCAGCTAGAACGCTCTTGAGTAGATCCTGCATGATATCATCAAAGTGGGTATCAATGACAACGGTAGGGTCTTTAACTAGTGCTTGCCAGATAGTGTTCATAGATCTTTGCACGTTCGGGTTAGGATCGAACCGGTAACGGAAAAGCTTGGGGTAAATCTTGGGGTTCTTCGCCAGGTAGCCATCGACACTAGAATCAGAGAAGATGCTGCTGATTCCGAAGCGGCCAAATGCCGCACGATTTGTCCAAATAGCATTGTTTGAAGCCAGTGACATAAACCGGTAAACCAGAGTGGGGTCACCCGCCTCGGCAGCCAGGTTCATGATATCCTTGTAGGTATTGACAGACGATCCTTCACCAGTGGGGAGGGCCCCAGGCTCAAACAGCTGTGTGTCAGCCTCAATCTTGCCGCCTCCGAGATTGGGACCAGTTGAGGTGAATGACTCGACCAAATCTTGGACCAAATCATCCTTCAGGGATTGGTCGCCGATCTCGTATACAAGGCTGAGTCCGTGCGCTCCAGTCTCCTGCACCACTTCATCCCGGTTTCCAAGAAGGCTGCTGAAAGTAGCTTGGCACTTGCGCAGCCGCTCCTGCATCTCCTGCAGGTGACCGCAGTTCTTAACCAACGATAACAGCCAAATTGAGGAAGCCTTCCGCAGAGATGGCTTGGGCGCAATGCAATCGGCAATGACCTTGTCACAGATGAGTGTAAATACTGAGCGCGGGACGTCTGTGCGAGGGAACTCTGAATCGATGTCGAACTCTTGAATAAGCGCTCGAGAATCCCAACCAACGGCGACATTGCTCAAGGCCTCGCCTACGGTGAACTGAACTTCGGGACTGCGGATTTCATGTAGACTGTAGAGTGAACTTAGGAAATCGTTGAACAAGGTACTATCCGACCCAGACCGGGAAAATGTCATAGTCAACAACCCCAAAGAGCTGATAGGGATTTGATTCTCGGTTTTGGCGTCGCGCGATAGCTTTTCCAGGATCTTCTTCCAGCCATCTTCTGTGATAATATCAAGAGACAGCACACCAGATAGACTTAGCTGTCCAATGGCCTCCTGTGCAGTCCTTTGGAGCAGAGTATCCCGGGAAACATCCAGAATGTCAAACAATGTTTCAATAAACTGTTTAGTTTGTGCTTCTGGGGCTCGGTTCAGTAGACCGCGGTACGCAAGTCGACTCAACAAATACGAGAGCGCCAAAATCGCCCCACGAGCTCGCATGACCTCTTGACCAACAGCAGTGTTCCATGATTGAATGGTAGCAGTCAGTTGAGCAATGAAACTCTTCAGTTGGTCCCCCGAGAAGGCAGGATGCGAGACCAGAATTCCAAATGCCCGTGCAGTAATACCTTGGTTATCTTGGTTGTTGCTGCAAATAGGCTCCATTAAGGACGTCGCGCGCGAGATTAAGTGTTCAACAACGTCATTGGGTGCTAGCGAGCAGATTTCGACGAAATGAATACCACACTGCCGCAGGCCTTCGCGCTCGCCAGTTACAAGACCTTCAAGGGTGCCAGACAAAAATGCCAAAACAGACTCCATTGCAGACTCCCGAATGTATTTTCTCACGGCTGAACGGGCCTCCACGCTGGTGGAGAGGAGCACTTCTAGTTTATAGTCCCAATCTTCTTCTAGATCTGCAGCAACCCCCGAGGCTGAGAACGCCTCCCAAAGCAATGTATTTCGGAGGAATGAGATGGCAGGCATGAATGAACCTTTATAGGGACCAGATAGTAGTTGGGATGCAGACAAAGCTTGAACATTCAAATGTTCCTCTTGTCCTCCTGAACCAAGCAGGAAACGAGTAGCCTCATTGAACTTTGGGAAGTCGAACCAGGTTTCGTCGCGAACTGGGGCTGCCGATGAAGCTGACCACTTCCCATCTTTGGCAGGGTTTAGTAGCCGGTACCAGTAAGGATGAAGACCTTTCTTTCCTTCCTCGACGATCTCTTGTTGTCTCTCTGGGCCTCTTGCAATGGCCATCAAATCAATCCAACGGGCGACTACATCGTTAAATGGTAGGAATCTGTTCGCAAAACGAACTGCGGCATACTGAACACCTCGCACAGCACGATAACCAGTGTCGGGATCAATATCTCCGGGCTGCATGCTCATCTGACGAACAAGGAATGGTCGCAGCTGGTCCTGGAAGGTCTTGTCATGGCTGTCTAACGAAGAATTGAGGATACTTCCTAGTGCCTGATCGATGCTGACGAATATCTGAGGACTTGAGTCATCCGCACTCAAGGAAGCAAAGAGCCATCGGACCAGGTCAAATTCAAAGTTCTCTACAGCATCGGCTTGCGCCATGAAGTCGACCTTGGGGACCATGATACCGATGCTCTCGTAGGCAAGACCTCGCAAACTGAGGTCTGTTGTGGGTAGTTTCTGCCCGCTAGCGGCCGGACTTGGCCATCCTTGAGACTGAATGAAATCCCTCAGTCCTGCAATAAGTTTGGGTGCGATTTGGTTGAGATCCGACGGTGCGCCCATACGGACAACCCAAGTAGTAAACGTAAAAATCTGGGTCCGTAATTTCGATGCTTGCAGCCCCTGGGAGGATCTAGCAGAGTCTGATAGAAGCCCATCTTCAATGAGTCTCATTATTCGCTGGGGGTCTGCAGTAGCTTTGATGGACTTCCCCAGAAAGACGAGGAGCTTCACTTGGAGTGGAGGGCGTGCGGGAGGAGCACCACCGGTGCCGAAATACAAATCATACAACTCCTGCACAACACCAGGATTCTCAATATCCGCAGCAAATCGCTTCAGAGTCTCATCTCCCAGATCGGCAAGGCGGGAGTTGGGATCAGCAGAAGCGATCAGCGAAGGCAGGAATCGTTGTGGATCCTCAAAAGCACCGCTTCCGATGAATCGAAGGGCAGTGACCTTTGTCTCGGTCAGATTCAAGCCACCATCCGTAGAAGGGTTCCATGTCTCGTTTCCGGGAGCACCCTTGTTCAAGAACTTATACTCATCTGGAGATAGACCGGGACATGTTGAAGTTTCCCTAGGGCCAGGGGTAAGAAGTAACAATTTCGCGAGCCAAAAGGACAAGAATTTAGAGTCTTCATCCGATAAAGCGAGCCGGGCCTTCAGGCGCTGGTCTTCTTCGCTACCCTTTGCTGGCAGCTTGAGAAGTGGCAATAGACGCAAAACAAGATTGAATACGATAGCACCCTGAGTGGGTGACGTTCCAATCTTCGAGATACCCTGGAGCAAGGGCAATAGGATTTCGACTCTAGCTTCGGAGCCGAGACGATCAATGCCTTGTTGAGCATAGATGAGATCAAAATGCCTGATCAATTGAGAATTTTGCTCCTTGAACTGCTTCAGCAATGCTGCCACGGGCAGCTGGATAGAGGGGGATTTGACTCGGGTGTTGACATGCTGGCAGACCGAGATGATTTTGTTGCGCACCTCCACGCTTTCTGACCCAAGCTTCAACAACAATGGAGGCAGATATGTTCCGAGTAGTGACTGCAGCTTCTCATCTGTGTCTGCCATAGCAATTCTGAATTCCACCTTTCCTATCAGGCTTAACTCGCGAGCCTCAGGACTCTGAGAGTCCGCCATGATGAAAATATTTTGCAAAAAGACGATTCTAACAGAGCATAAAATTGACACAATGGGAAAACGCCAATATGACCAGATTTATAAATGAAGAAATGATATAGGCAACTGCACTCACGTCATTGCGAACAGTATGGGGGGGGCACCTGCCCAGGTGGTCGATTGATTAGTCATTATGTGATTAGTCACTTTTCTTGGCAGGCCCTCTATATCTGGCAATCAACATAGATAAGTTTACAATATATGACCTTGGAAGTAAGAAAATAAGGGGAGAGTAAGCAAGTGAACATTGAGTCTACATCAAAATAAGACATAGCATGTTCTAAAATACAGTAGATATTAATATCAACCCTCCATTCTTTGCTCAGCAGCTTCACCTCTCAAGAACCGACCAACCTCCCTTTCTGCCTCAGCTGAAAGATCAGAGTCATCTTTCTGCTTGGCATTTCCAAAGAGACATTGCCAAAGGTCGTCCTTCTTTACCATCTCTCCACCTACAGAGCCACGTTGCATCAAGGTTGTGAGAGTGGCATCTTGTAGTTCCATCGAGTTGGCAGATTCAATAGCCTCTTCAGTAACACCATCGCTGTCGGCGGGGGTTTTCAAGAGTGCCGTTTTGACTTGTCTCTCCTTCTCCATGATGTGAGCCAGGCGTCGGGTTACTGAGATCTCATATATGGATTCTTCCACCGTGCCAGAGACAAGGTACATCCATACTGTTGTTGGCCGATTTTGGCCAATACGATGCACTCGAGCAATGACCTGGAGCTCGATTGCTGTGTTGATTAGGGGCTCACATAGAAAGACATGGGTTGCAACGATCAGATTCAGTCCGGATGACTGTGCTTTGCCATGCAAACAAAAGCACTCAATCTAGATTATAAATCGTCAGCGTATTTCTTTCAATGAGGGATACGTCCAGGTAGCTTACAGCCGGGTCTGTTTTGAAATTCTCAATGCCATCCGGAGAGTCAATACTGGTAGCGACTATTCCAAGGGATCTGAATGCGAACTGTAAGTGCGACAGAAAGGTTCCGTATTGAGAGAAAACGATCGACTTGGCGCCAGGATCGTGTTCCCGCAGCCATAGGATGTGTCGGGCCAGAGTGTCGATTTTTGTCCCGTAAGATTGCTCTAAGTCAATTTTCTTAATCTCATTGAGATGACCGGAGCTGATGTCACTGTAAATCGCATTCTGGGAATGACCTTCGTGTTCCAATTTGATGGGTGTCTTTTCCTCTTGAACAACTAGGTCCTGTGGCTTGTATGTGATCTGATGGAAATCATTACGCTTCAATTTCCGCTTGCACATTGGGCAATTTTGGTGTGCAGCCCACCATAGTCGCAAACAGTCAGTACAATACTTGTGACCACACACGGTCAACACACCTGCATGAAAGGTCAGTCTGCGTGTAAAAGATACATCCAGGGAAAGCAATACTCACCAACTTCGAAGGTCGATTGGCAGACAATGCACTCTCGAGCGTTACTGTCGAAGCTAGCATCATCTCTTAGGTGAATGAGATATCTTGCTTTGGACTTGAGAGATGCAATCTTTCCTTCAGTGACGCCCTCTCGCTCCAGCGCCAGGGTAAAAGCGGTTTCATCTAGTGGCTTGCCTGCATTTTCCTCATCGTATGGGGCCACTGTATCTGAAATCTGCTGCAGGTGACGGTAATACTCCAGTCTACTGTTCATGGCGTCGAGGAAAATTTGAACTTCTTTGCCCAGTTTGTTCGATACTTTCAGTTGCTCAGCGATCATCTGACCGGCGTTTTTCAAGACCATTTCGACAATCTCCTGTTCGGCACGAGCACGCGCATTGCCTAAACCAGCTTGCCACTCCAGCGATGTCACAAGTTTGCGAAGTTCACTGACAATGTTGCGGAGCGATCCAAGATCAGGATCTGGCATGAACTGACTGCGAGTTTCCATAATCTCGAGAAATAGCCGTGGAGAGGGCCCCTCACCTCTTTGAGCCTGGACAATTCCGGATTTGACTTCGTGGGAGATAAGAGTGTTCCTTTGACCAGTGAGAGCGTCATGACGGTCGCTACACATTGCCCTCAAAGCCTCCATGTAGACATACATCTCATCTTGATGTTTTGTTGACCGCTCATACTCATCGCCTTCCAGCTTTGCTTCTTCTTCCTGGTCAATGAGTGACTGAGATACCAGTCTGGCCATGACATCCCGCCATTCCTTGTATTGCTCGGCATGCCTATTAAGAGCATCACAGAAATCTTCAAACTTGGTGAGCAAATTGTACGACTCAACTCCTTTGCTATAGAGATGGGGTTTCATTTTCGGGATCTCCGCGAACTTTTTGTCTCGTGCCTTAATCTTGATTTCTTTCATGCGGCGCTCGACTTTCCGGGAAATATCAGTCAACATCTCTTTGCGAATGACTTTTGCAGCCTCATAAGCATCCTCTTCACGTTTCTCAAGCGCCTTGAACTCATCCGAATCTGGCTGGGTCAAATTTGGGTCGCTCTTGATTTGGTAATATGCGTTCGCAGTGAAGAACACTGCGATATGCTGGACCTCGAGTGCAGCTCGAAGCCTTAGTCGACACTGACCGAGGTGACTGTTATTGTCTACATCTTCCTCTTTTTCATCCTCGTCATCCTCGCCATCCAGATCAATGAGTCCTGGAGTAGCCCCGTTGTTGTCACCGGTAGCGCCTTTGGTATTCAGTAGGCGAGGTTGCTCTCTGCTGTCTTCAACCAGCTTAGTGGCATGGTCTAATGCTTTCTGCCAAAGAGCGAGAGCTTCTTGGCGACGTTTTGCATTTTCTAGAAGCTGGCCTCGTCGAAGGTGAGATAACAGGAGCGACCGTTCTTCCGTACGTATAGCCGCCTCGTTGGCCTCAGTCATGGCTTCTAGAACTTGGGCCACAGTCCGCAAGGGAGAGCCTGTACCTAGGGTTCGGCGATAGCTGAGTTCGGGATGGAGGCACGCTTGGCGGAGTCTCGTCAGCCAAGTACGCATCTTATCCACAATTGCAGGATCTTCGGGGTCCCAGTCGCCTCGAAGGGGGCTCCTAAGCCGTTCAAACCGCACTCTTCACACATTTCATCAAAAATCTGAGCGTACTTCTGTTCTTCTATAGCTGTGAAGGGAGTAGTGATAACGATACGCTTTTGGGGTGGTAGTCGAAGCTCATCTAGTAACTGGCCTTTCCTGTGCCGAAGAGCGATTTTGTTTATGATTTTGGCAAGAACTGACCCAAAACACAGACACAGCCTTCTCCACAAAGGGGCTGAAAAGCAGAACGGCTCATAATGAAGGAAAAGAAGAAGGCCAAACAGGTCGTCTATGTTTCTGCGCAGTGGGGTACCGGTCACAGCCCAAGCAATCTCTCGAGGGATCAAGCGAGCTACTTTTGCCGCATTGCTGACTCCACTCTCTATCATCTGAGCTTCATCCAGACATACACGCCACCATGAGAGGCGAACGAGCGGTGTCTTCCTCTGTACAAATCGCTTTTCGTGCCGTAGAGACCGTTTCGGGGTAACACCCGTATAGTGAATTTCTTTCGCGATGACATTGTAGGTGGTCAGAACTACATCGAACTCGGCAAGCTCTTCGACAATCATGTCGTCAGTTGTTTCTTTCCCACGTTTGATGCCATTGTAATGGTAAACACGCAGAGTGGGAGCATGCTCTTTCAACTCTTGTTTCCATTGCTCAAGGATCGCGGGTGGTGTAATGATCAAAGTGGCGCCAGTAGATCTCAACCCATCAGAATCAGCCTTGATAGGCTGCGACGCTCGCTTATTTAGGCTTATCAACGCAATAACTTCGACTGTCTTGCCCAACCCCATCTCCTCTGCAAGTATTCCACCTTTCAGATTATCTGCGGCATCATGCCACCCAGAAAGTTCTGTTGTCAGGATCATGAAAAGATAACTGAAGTAGTAGGTCCGTCCATCAGCATCTTTTGTGGAACTGAAAGAAACTGGAAGGTCATTTTTGGGCACCTCCATGGGCATAATCTCGCCATTTGGTCCGACCTCTCTTCCTTCTCTTTGTAAAAGCCAGCGAACTGCTCTTCTCTGGAACGGAAATAGGTTGCATTTTAAATCGGGGCATTTGATATTCGTTGAACTGTCTGTGAGTTTGGGAACGTGAACATTTTTGTAGAAATCTCGGGGAGACCATTCTTGGGGGTTCCCAGCATTTTATCACGATATTCACGTGGTTTGGTCAATCCCGATGGGCGAACACATTTTTCCTGCAGCACATATCTCGTAAAAACTTCCAGGTCTGCATCCGTCAAACGGTTCAAATCTGGGGTCTCGATAGAATCGCTCCAAAGAACAACCGTCTCGAGAGTAAAAGTTGCTCCATCTGGCAAGGCACACAGGTGCGCTTGGTAGCAGGCTGTTGGCACATTATTGGAGAACTGGTCCACGTGAGGAAGTTTACTCGCGACCTGAAGTTGCCCAAGGAGATCAAACAGCCGCATATCCTCGCATGGATATATCAGCAACTCTTCTTTGTCGAGACTAGATATTTCCAGTTCCATACGATTGGGGTCGCCATTGGCTGGGTCTGGTTGTGTGTTGTTCAGATCGTCGTCGAGAAAATGAACGCTTCGAACATCTAGGAGTATAGGAACGCGGGAGGTGGAGAGATTTTGGTCGTACGGCCTTTTTAATTGGGGTGTGCTCGTATTCGAGGGCTTCTGCAGAGGGTAATAGATCAGTCGTTTTGCCCTAGAGCGGGATACCAGTGGCAACCTACTATGCGCATTGTCAACCGTGCTAATGGAATGTAGCCCAGAGGGATTCCCGTCGCTGTTACTCCATTTTCTTTTGTAAGACTCCTTGCGCCCCCTTTAGTAGTCTTGTGCCGCTTAGTGGGACGGTCATCGCATTGTTGGAAGATGGGGTATAGAGACTCGAGAGTCGCGTCTAGAATAATGATGGATGTCAGTGCTTCAATTTCGTCAGCACAATCAGCAAGCAAGAGTAAATACCTGGTAATGCGATATCCTCTACGACCACGCTCATTTTGAAAACTACAGCCTATCCTGTCGTCACAATAGAGAGTTGACAAGAAGAGAGAATGCGACTGGGGAAGATGGGGCTATCATCTTATCGTAATTATCACGGGAAGATAAGGCAAGTGCCAACCTTATCGTCGGCTAAATGCAACTCCGACACAACTTGCCCAGGTAGTATATCAAGACGACAACAGCTCAGGTCTCAAAATACTACATCCAGCTCTCTAATCCAATCTATTTATTGGATCTTATAGTAGTTTGATAATAGTCATGCTGTTGATACAAATTGTATGATGGTTTATTGTGTAAACATATCTCGATGTTTCCACGGTTCTAGGTGGATATATACATTGAATCGTAGTAGTATAAATAGCAGAGTATTGAATAAAACCCGCATATTCATACTAGGGAAATACACAAACATGTCTCTGTTCAGTGCTAAATACTTCGACTAATATTAAAACATTGAAAAGAATCAGAATATCTCCATGAAAGACACAATCTCGCAAATTACAGCAAGGCAGACTCAAAAAGCCCCAACCTTATCATCATGGCAAAACGGACAAGCAGTAAAGTACTCTGCCAGCCCCACCTGGATCTGCCATTTCGCAAAACAAGACAGACAAGAGAAAGACTGAACAAGACGAACTCTCGTAGACGCAGACTGAGGCAACCACCTGTATGAAAGCAACACAAGATCGGTAGCAAGGCCGGGAGTTTCTTGAACCAGTTTCTCGAATACCTTCTTCTCGCGCAGTTCCCTCCTGTGCTTTTGACAAACCGCGACCACCACATCCCGGAGGCCCCGATCCGCCTGTGGTGTTGTTTTGTATGCTTCAAAAGCAGCAGTCAAGAATTCGTCCGTGTCCCAGTGGTCTTGGGCGAGGGTGACGAAGGTTAATTTTGCTTGGATTTTGAGATATTCCACTTCGAATCTGTTGGCAATGGCGTATACTTGGACATTAAACAACAGGGGGCACATTCGAGGCTTGGGTTGGATGATATCGTAATGTAATCCGTAGAAAGAGCGTATCATGGCTTCAACGACGCGAGGATGCTCATCCTTTATTTCGAATACATGGGCCTCTTTGTTTTCCTGCAATGATCAACTTCAGATGAGCTTGTGGATAGTGAAGAGCTTGGGCCCTGGGGAGACTTGCACGGACATTAGAGAAGATTCGGCGGAAAGCTTCGGATCGGCTGCAGACCATGAGTTTATGTACCTTCAAGGCTTGGTCCGTGGTGTAAATGGTGAGGTCGGAGAAGGTGCCTGTGGGGTAAAGCCTGTCTCTAGTCAGTACTCTCATCCATGCAGTGTGTAAACCAAGAACTTACTCCCCTAGTTGGTGGACAAACCGATCAGTACCCTCGACGCTGTGAGCAGTAAGTTCCATTGCAAAAGCACGCCGAAGAGAGTTTTGAAGCGAAGTGGATGTGAAGGGGACATGGAAGGACCAGTAGAATATGAGAAGAAGAAGAAGAAGAAGAAGAAGAAGAAGAAGAAGAAGAAGTAAAATAAGGACCCGAATTTGGCGAGGTAACAACGACGAGCAGTTCAGATGCTTTTTATCTTCAATGTCATGAGACTGAAATGTCGAAACGAAGGTAAGTGATGATCTACAGCCTTGTCTCATCTCCAAATTAGTCTTATTTGTGTAAAAGCAATTCTCGGGTCTCCTACGACATCATACTAACTCACTATCAGCGCTCTTCTATCATGACGCGCTGTATCCCACCCCCGTGTCCCAAACGGGATATTGTCTACATTGCAACCTTAACGTCCGGAACTCTTCATATTATGTCACCCTCCCTAATTTACAAGAGCTCCAGGTCCCTTTCCAATCATAGCCCTCACACTGTCTCTCCCAGTATTCTCATGATCTTGTGCAGAAGAAGCCGATGTCTTGCCTTTAGGGTCGGTGTCAGAAACAATAGTACCATTGGCAGCATGAACGGATCGATGGTATGAACGCCCATTTGCCTGACTGTCGAACACATTGATAGTGTCGCCCCAAGAGCTTGACTTCCCTCCTGTGACGGACTTATAGCGTGCTGTGCCAGACTGACTTGTGTGTAGGTATGATGGTCCCGATGTCAAGGTATAAGTGGAAATACCGAGCCCTCCTGTTGCCTCGAAATCGAGACCTCTCTTCATCCAAGAGTCAATTGTCGTTTCATTCGAGGTGAGGCCGTAGGTTGAATTGACAACTAAGGGGTATTGGAATGCAATACTGTTTGAAACGGGCGTATCCCCAAGCTCTGTGATAGTGTTCTTGCCAGTTGTGAGTTGTCTGTTAACTTGACTGTATCCCTGCTGGTTGAGAAAACCGTGATTGGAGAATGATAGTGTCTGAGACCATGAGTACATAGAAGAGGTTGCCCTGAAGACTCGCTCGACAACCACAGAGTATGACAAGGAGTCGTTTCCCCCGGTCTTACTTTGCACAAGATTCCGAGTCACAGCAAACACTGGCAAGGGAGCATCCACAGTGGGCCGACTATTGTCCCTAGTAATAGTGGCTTCAGAGGCGGAGCTGTCGTCATCGATATATATGAAAATATTTCCTGTGACAACCCAATATGAGCCCACAGTGTTTGCAAATGTGGCGCTCCCATCTGCCAAGACATCAAGACCAGTCACACGGATCTCAAATGAATGTTGCTTCCCGTCTTGAACCATAGGAAGAAATGGGGAAATATCAATCTCTGGCTGGCGAAGGTCAAATGCATCAGTCCCAACGACCGGACGCCAGAACCCCGGAGTCACGCCTCCCGTGAAAATGATAGGGAATGGCCAGACAAGCCCGGCAAGGATCCCATCGATATAGAGCTGGACTTCACGGAAAGGAGTGTAGCCATATAGCCCACCGACAGTACTTTCAAAGTCTTGGGTATCCTCCGAGAAGACATTAGACCACCAGAACTCTTCCTCTGATTGGCCGCATGCTGATATCGACACAACAGCACGCGATGCCGCAGCAGGGATCTCGTACATGACTGTTGTGTTGTCTGTGGGAAGTTGGAAGGCACTTGAAGAGTTCGATGCTGACTTTTTGGCAGAAATTGGAAGAATGATATCCGCGGTCTTCACATTATGCTCCTCAGAGAAGTGTGCTGTTAATGTGACATTAAACGAGCCAGTGTAGAGATCGTTAATGATATTTCCCAAGTCAAATATGAGCTTCTGGGGGCTCTTCCATAGCGAGTTATACTGCGACATCTCTTTGATATAGGTCCAGACAATCCCATTAGCTGTTGGCTCTGCCGTCGAGGTCCGGAACACTTCATTGTCTCCAAGATACATGAGTGCCAGGCGGTCAAACTGCCTCCCCCGGGAGGTGACTGTGAGATTGATTCGTACAGTATCAAAGTGACAGCTGGGGGGCTCATATTCGCCTAGATAAGTCGCAAGATTAGACCACCGGTATGAGCAACTTTCGAGACCGCTTACCAACAAACGGTGCTCCATAACTGGCGCCAAAAACATGATCCATAAGCAATATCTCGACATCGCAGTTGTTGTTTGCACTGGAATCGAGCGATATTGGCTGATAGAGCTGGAAAAAACCTTGCAAACCAGTCAAGCTAGGTGGATGGGATGAGAAGCCAGCAATGGACTGCAATCCGCTTTGGAGAGAAGAAGCCGATGGGAGATGCCCCAAAAGCAACAATCCACATATGGCGATCAGAACCATAATCACGAGTAGTCCGAAACTTGGATTGGCTCTTCTCAGCCTGCTGTGGGTATCATTCACCTTGGAGTTCGAATCGCAATGATCAATAGACCAAACAGCGCTCGCAGTATATGTCTCTTCGGGCTTTAGTTCTTGATTAAAAACGCACACTGGAGATCGATTACAAGGCCTGCGATATGATAAAACATTGCAGAAGGTGACGACGAGGCAGAGGAGAAGAATATATAACAACCATGCCGCTAGCCGGGTAAAGCAATACTCCATAGGGGATTGCGGATCAGTTGGAAAGGCTAGCATGCTATCTCTGGGCCAGTTAGGACATTGGGTTCTATCAGAGACGGGTGGTTAAATGCTTGTATGTAACCTTGAAAGTGGCTCTTGCATGATATGAGGTGATCTTGTACCTAGACTTGCCCCTGACGATAAGGCGCATAAAGAGGGGAAGGTGCGACGGACGTCCGACGCAAGCCCTATGTAACCCCCCTCGGACTATTATTACCTAGGTACGGTAAATATGCCCTGGCATTTGAATTATCCAATGGCTTCCATTGATATTGACCAAGAAATGCTTGGTACTGTCTAAACCCATATGGCAACATAGCACGGCTAGACGAGTAGAGAGTATAGTGTACAAAAAGAAAGAGAAGTTGTGAGAGATCAAATGTCTCATGTAAAGCAAGTCAAAAACAATCACTCCATATCCCATGCAGACTTTTGTCCCAATTTACATAAACAAGCGCCAGGCACCAAGAATAAGGGCTGCGGTACCAGTGCAGACACCCCTGTAGAGAACAGAAAGTCAGTATAAGCTCGGGCATCAATAAAAGACTTCGGGGATCATACATAAGCCACTGCAACGTCGAGAACTTGACAGCCTCCACTCGTTCCCGTAATCCAGCAACCTCCTGCTCGATTCGCGTTTCAGTCTCCTTGATACGCATTTCTTGGCTATTTGCTTCCTCGCGTATCCGACCCTTCTCAAGGTTCAGATCTAACCGGACCGAGGCTTGTGTCCGTCCAATCTCATCTCGGAGTCGTGAGTTGAGTTTGGCGAGGTCTGCTGCGATCTTCTCGTGTGATGAACGGGTCAACTGTGCCTCAGTCGAGTCTGCATTGAGTAGTTCAGAGCGCAATTTGGCAAAGTCCACTTTTTGTGTATAGGTTGATCTCTCCGAATCTAGCAAAGCGTCTCCCGTTAGATCTCCGATGAGCATCATAAAGCGCGCATGCGCGATAGAAGACGCCTTCACATACCTTCTCGGAGCACCATTGTCCTGGTCAGATTCTGGATTGACTCTTGAATGATATCGTTCAGTACCCGCATCATAGCTACGGACTGCTCCTCGCTGAAGCCCTCCGCTTGGAGGCGCTTCACGAATTTCAGGGTATCAAAGTGGTGATCGCGGGGCCGGACTGGCGTCGCATGAAAGGCGCGACGAGCAGGATGATATGTAGCCACATAGACGCCATTGTGTCGGATCGGATTGCCGCGGGGGGTTGTGTTCGACGTCGCCGGCGTGGTTATAGAGGTTCCTCGGGAAACGAGATATCCGGAGATAGCATCCCGGGAGGATGTGGAGATGAGCTGGGCAGACTGGGAAGGTGGGGTTAGGGAACTGAATCGTCGCTTTACGGGACTCCAGGCTTGAGGAAGTGGCCGTCTTTGACTTGTTGCAAGCGAGGGATGGTGGGTGACGGTAACGGAAGGACGCGAAGAGGAGCTGTTCCAAGTCAGGCGGGGAAGGATATTGCGCGGGACATCCGCGACATGTTTTTGAGGCGCCATGTCAAGGACAGCGGGCAAGCAAATAATTTAAGCAAATAATTTATTCAAGTGTACTTGGAACCGATTAAGAGTGACGCAGAAGAGAACCTTGGAGAGCTTGGAATATCCGGGATGACTAAAGGGGATCGGAAAGATCGACGCTTTCAGTTTCCCGGCGGTGCCCACATTACCCGCATTATCTAAGAGGTTATTGTAGAGTTAGGTAAATTTTCATTTCATGCAATTAGAGGATTATTTTGATCGATCTTTGACTAAAACTGTTTTTCAGAGAATATCCAAATCAGAGTTCGCATGTAAACGCTATCACAAATCCATGCCCTTTCGGCTACCTGACACTCAAATCCAACCTCATATCTACAAGTCAAACAGCTTCTTCAGCTGATCGATGGTATCTTGAGGGCCATCAACGGAGTGACCAATAGTGCGAGGGTCTTCATAGATCTCATAATCGTTTCCTCCGACGAAAGTCTTGTCGCCGAAGAAGTGGATGGTCTTGTATTCAATACCAGAGATGTTCTTTTCAGCCTCGATGTGCTGCAGGCAGTAGGTCTTGTCCCAACCAGTGGGGAAGACATCGAAAGAGATTTGACCACCAATAGAGTAGCTGTGTTGGCGGATCGATTAGCACCATATCAAAAGTCAACCTCGCCGGATAAAGACTTACGTGAGACCGTAGTCGGGGAACTCCTTCTTCAAGGACTCCACCAAGGTCTTTCTGACGTTGTGAATCTTGTCAAAGCTACAGCACAGGTCAGTTAGCCAGTCCATTTATGTGGACATAGTAATGTAAGATCAACACGTACGCTTCGAACTCATCACGCTCCTCGATGCTAGCAGCACGTCCAACGGGGCTAATGTTGACCATTCCATTCCGGAACTCAACGAAAGTACCGCGCTTGCGGGGCAACTTGGTGTTGGCAATGAACTTGAGAACGAAGTCGACCAGCGCTTGGTACTTGTCCTCTCCAAGCCACTGAATGAAGTTGTTGCTGGCAAGCGACTCGCCCAGACGGTATGCGGTCAGACCGTTTTCGGAGAAACAGAAATCGAACATAGTGGTAACATCGATGGTGGATGATCCAAGCTGCTCTTGCTGCTTCACAAGGTTCGACCCGCCAACCTGATTCATGTTAGGAACGGGGTGGGTGTATTGATTGGGAGGAGACGAACGAATCCAATAGCGCACTTGTGGCGCAATCGAGAGAGCAACTCAAGCATCTCTGGCGAGGCATGCTGTAAATGAAATATATTAGTATAATTGAACAGCAGCGAGTCTCATCGCAACCTACCCGTCTTGCGGGGGTGAGAGTCTCGTCAACATCGAACAGAACAACCGTGTTCTTGATGGGACGGTCCTCCAACGAAGGGTAAACACTGGCAGCTTCAGTCATTTTGAACGATTTATTCAATTGAGTCTCAATAAAGAATTTGTCAAAGATAAAAATTGCGGGCAGCTTGGGGGTAAATATAGACAGAGGGGCCCATTTTGGCCGCAAGCGGTGAGTGAAGGCGGGAGCTTAGCGCAAGGCCATTGGGTCCAGAAGCAGAGAGAAGGCCACCTGGTCTGTTTCATTTGTTTTTAGAGAAGATGGATGTTTATTGCATCTAGTGACTCATTAGTACCATGATCTAATTAACCTTTTTTATGTTGCCATTCTGGACTGCTATGTTGCGCAGCATGGACATCTAGACACTGGTGCCTGGCTGTTATCGATAAGAAACTGAGGGGTCAATTATCAGATCAGAATGAGTTAAACATGTGCACTCGAGAATTATCTTAACTACTTGTTATATACCTAGAGATATGCATTTCTTACTGTACTAAGTGGTACATAGCCACGTAGACATATACAGCTGAGATATGCAACCCAACCCACTTCCCACCGAGGCTGTAACAGCCAGCTCCCAAATCCCTAACGCCCAAACCGCTTAGCAAACCAGAAATAGAGAAACTCAGCGTCCCATAGTAGACTGGAAGACCTTTGCTGCAAGTTCGCTCAGGAGTCGCGTCCGATCCTGCGCTGGAAGGTCCAAGAAAACTTCATAGACACTTTTGCCCTTAGCATCGCGGACCGCGCCGAGACGATTACCCGCAACAGCGCCAGCCAGCGCACCAGGCAAATTGCCAACAATGAAGCCCATAGCACCGCCACTGACACCCCCAACCAGTGACCAGAATCTTCCGGTTGGGCGAGTCCGCCTCCCGCCCTCTCCCTCGTTCTCCTCGGCGAGACCCTCTTCGCGCAGCATCTCTTCAAAGACGGAGCCGAACTGGTCATTGTCACGGTCATCGCGGTTCCCACCGAATCCAAAACTGGACCAAGGGAAACCGCCAGCGCCGGTTGGTGGGACTTCCGCTTCTGCTTCCTCCTCGGCTGCTTGGTATGCGCGAGTAGCGTCATACTCTCGGCGGCGCGCGGGGTCAGATAGGGTATAGTAGGCGTCGTTGATTTCTTGGAATTTCTTTGTGCGTGAGGGTCGCTCTGGAGAGTCGATGGGGACTCGATCGGGGTGAGATTTCAGTGATTCCCTAGAGTTGGTTAGAGGGGTCATCTCAAGACGGATGTTGGTACACTCACCTCTTATACGCGGTGCGGATTTGTTGTTGGGTGGCATCTTGGGCGATTCCTAGAGTCTTGTCTGGTACATGTTAGTTGGAACTTGGAACGGTATCGGTTGGGCCTTCATGATAGGTCTTACAGTAATTGGGGCCTGGTCGAGAGTTAGTATAGATTTTGGTAGGAGGGCGGGAGTAAAATTAACATACTGGTCATGGTCACACCTTGATCTGGGATTTAGCAAGAAAGAACGTTCTATGTTAGACTAATGATAGACCTGAAGAAGAATTTGGAGAGTCCTCGATGGCAGGCCATCACATGCAGTGACGTCGTTGTCGCCTGAGGCATTGATCTCCATCAGGTTCCACGGTTCAAGTGTTCGTGATATTTCGAAGGTTGATTTTAAACAACTACATCGATGTACATAATACATATTCCAATATGATTTTGAGATGATTGTTATGTCTACCACTCGAGAGTGGATTGCTTGACTATCTGGGGTACTTTTCCTACCGCACAATGCGGGTTATGTCTAAGTTTAGCCGGTCAAACACCCCAGCCACCTTTATTCCGCCAGGGGGTGACTGATCAATCTCATCTGAATATCTCGTTTGATTCGTCCGAAATTGGCATCCAGTATTATCCACGACCCCCTCTTAGAATCTCAATTGTGCCAGCTGTCAAAAGAGATTTCCTGCATAGAAAATCCGCAAAAGCGGGTGCACACATCGGCCTAGACCTCAGATTGCGCATATCCGCAGCAGCTAGTGGCTGACTTGCATCTGTCTCTTTTCATTCTTTCAATTGCCACACAGAAAGCCAAAAAAAAAGGTTCAAAGAGATAATCAGGGGCATTGTTACGCAGCAACATCTCAAACCCACCTTCCTCTGTGTACCAACCTACCACAATCCAATCCCTCTCCTAACACCCAACCTGTCTTTGAGACCAGACACATCATTCACCGGTCTGACCCAAAGCGCGCAAACTTGCACCCGTAACCAGCCTCAGCCTCAGCCTCAACCTCAGACTCAGACTCAGACTCAGCATCAGCATCACCAACACGATGGGTTGGTTCGACGGTAAATCCAGCGCAGTTTCATCGGGAGGATACGTGCGGCGCCGGTCATCACCAACACCCAGCTCGCACAGCACGCACAGCAGACGCAGCAAATCCGGTTACTCCTCCACCCACCATACGCGAAACTCAGCGCCGTCTTTCTTCGGCGGGCTAGGCGGAGGCCGAACAGGAGGCCGATCAAGCCCATCTGTGTTCTCGTCGTTCTCATCTTCGTCGCGACGGGCCCGCCCCCGTCAGGGATTCGTCCAGCGCATGCTCCGCGACATCAAGCGTCTCTTCCGCGATATCTATCGCTGGGCCCGTCGAAACCCTATGAAGGTCTTTATGATGGTTATCGTGCCGCTTCTGACTAGCGGTGTTCTGCCGAAGTTGCTTGCCATGATTGGCATTCGCTTACCGCATGCCGTTACCAGTGCCCTTGGTGGCGCGACGAAGTCGAGTGGTGCTGCTGCTGGTGGTAGGGGTATGTCGGAGAACATTAGCAGTCTTATGAACATTGCCAAGATGTTTGCATAGGCGATGTCCCCTGGCACAGGCTGTTCTATTTGACCTCCGGAGCTTGAGGTTTCTTTTTTTTCCCCACGATTTGCAATGCTTTCTTGAATTCAACGTATGACGATCACGATATACACCTACTGTCCCTTTGCTGCTTTTTTGCTCTTATAGCTCTCATTCCTTTTTGCTCGTTGGACTTTGCCATTTTCGATGTTGTCATGAACTGGGAGGCCCGTGTGTTCGATAGAATTGGTTTCTTTGCAAAAGTTGTTGTTTTGTATCGACAATGAAACATCTGAAAATGCGAAACAAGTCTAGAAATACATTGAAGTCTCCTATTTATACTAAGCTAGTCCAGTGTTGGTGCCCAAGCCAGTGGGTTATGGTAGTATCGGACAGCTGTACACCGCACTAGTTGTGTCCGCAGTTGGGCAAGTGCACTGGCCCTCTGGCAGACCCGCCTACAAACCTGCCAAACGTACGGGGTACGGAGTATGGAGTACGAATCCTGCTGGCAGACCGATCTTTGCGGGGATACTCGTAGTACCACAGATATGAGATGGATCTGCAAGGAGGAAGTAAATATCGTACTGTAACGTTTGACCGTACACGGCATATTAATGATTAGTAGCTGACCAACATCATTCTGCCTTGAAGTTTTGGGTTTGAGAAAAAAAAATTATGTGTACATTTTGGTTTCTACTTGGGTATTGCCAACACCGAGCAGAAATTCTATAGTAAAACAGCCTTGGGAACTTTTGTGACCAGCCCGCAGGCAGAGAACGCAACGGCCAACGCCCGACGTGCAGCAATACAATTGTCCAAGTCTATGATCGCTGGGAGCGCTTGTTACGCTTCCGAGAGCGGGAGTTCGAGGTAGCAGTGGTCTCGGCTTCCTCAACCAGCTCCTCAGCCTCATCAGAATCCACTTCCTCCTCAGCGGAAGATCCCAACACGCGACCAACAGTCTTGTTGAAGCACCAGATGGGAAGCCTGAACACCATTGTCTGACGGATAGAGGGGCGTTCAATCTGATCAATGTCGAGCAGGAACTCCTGGCGCTCGCCAGCCTCGTTCTGCTCTTCCAAGAACACATTGCCAATAGAATCGACAATCAGGGTCTTTCCATTCTCAGCAACGACACGCTTGCGCTCGCCAGTGCTAGCAACCTGCTCGGTAGGGGTAGAGGTACCAGAGGAAGCACGAGCGGTCACACGGGCACCACCTCCCTTCTTGTCCTTCTTGTTCTCCTTATCCATCATGCGCTTCTGGCGACGGTTAACAGCCACGGCACCAGTTTCACCGGATTCGGGAGCAGGGGGGAAGGCGCGGCGGCGACCGAGTCGATTCCAGGAACAGCCATTTCATCGCCCCAGGCGGCTCTGCGGGCCTGGCGAATGTAGCGATCCACAAACTCGCGCTGGCGCTTCCAGCTAAGGACCAGCGCGGCGTAGTGAGCACCACCACCGAAAACTAGGAACAGACCCACTAGCACGGAGCCCAGACCGGGACGGAAGCGCGAGTAGTAGTATCCGGTACCCTTCCACAGGGGGAAGCCATTCTTGAGGAAGTGGTCGTAACGCTGGCGGTTGGGGCCACGCAGGACGTTGGCGACGAGGTTCAGACGGGCAGAGCGGGCATCGGCGTTCTTGACTGCGGCGTCAATCTCGCGCTGAGTAGGTCCCTTGTTGACATTGACCCCCTTGTTGGACTTGGCCTTGCTCTTGTCCTTGGCGTAGTTGGCAATGAAGGCGCGCTTGACCTTGTCCGGGTGGATGGTTCTCGACTTCTTGCGGTAGGCCTTGGTGATTTGTTCCTGGTTGGCATTGGGACGGATCTCGAGGAGGTCTGCAGGTCGGGTATCGAAGTTAGATACGTATCCCTTGAAGATGAGAATGAAGATGAAAGGGAAAGAAAATGCAAGTCAATGGCAATGTTAGCAAGACATGACATACCGTAGAAAGTCACATTGGCACCTTCATTTGTGGCCACATCATTTTGGAGCCCAAAAATCTCATAGTCTGTTTCGAGGTCAGTATGGAAGTTTCTCTGGGGTAAACAGATACCCACCTTCTTTGGACCAAGCAGCGACGAGGCCGAAGAAGACGAAGAGCGATAAAATGGCAAATGACTTCATGGTGATAGCGGTCAATGCCGCAGAAGCCAGAAACGAGAGAAGTATAGAAATGAACGAATGAGCTGTGTGTTAGTGGAGGACATGTAGGCAAAAAAAGCGGTCGGGCGTTTATCCAAGAACCAAACGTGGCCCCAATCGACTTGGTGTTTTTACTGTTTTTTTGGCTGTTTCATCCTTTTTTCCTTTTTTTTTTCTTTTTTTTTGGCTTTTGAGGGGAAACTATAGTTGGGCTCTGCATGAATTATTGCATCTGAGCGTATTCCGTAGGTATATATATAAAGAAAGGGATCTAGATTTCTATAGTTGAATTACTTTCTGTTTCTTCAGCCTGAAGGACTCCTTGGGGAGCCCAGGAACTGGATGACCTAGGGACCCGTTCCTATTATTAGGGTCGATTTTGTTATTGTTTCTACCTAACTCCTCTGGACTACCCTATTTCATCTTATTTCATCTTATTTATTTTATTCATCTTATATTACTTGACTACGTGACTTGGTGAAACAACCGTGCTCTGACTAAAAAAAAGGTCGAAAGGGGAAAAGGCCCAAAAAAAAAGTGACTGCCTCTCCGACGTGTTGTTTCCGGCTCTCTGACTCTCTTTCCTCTCTATCCACTTTGTCCACTCTATCACTTTATTACCTGTCCCATTTTCAACCTTTATATTCTTCCCCCCCTCTCAACCTCTTTCTCATTCAAAATGGTTTCTATTCCAATTGATGCGATCACTTCGCGTTTTGGAGATCGCTTCAACAACCTCCGCAGCACTTCGTTGAGTACACGCTTCGCCAACCTGCGCCCGATTTCCGAGTTCCTCGATGTCAAGCGCCTTTCCAAGCCGGCCAACTTCGGTGAAGCCCAGAGCCGAGTCAATTACAACCTGTCCTACTTCTCTAGCAACTATGCCGTCGTCTTTGTGATGCTCAGCATCTACAGCTTGCTGACCAACTTGGTGCTGCTGTTCGACATGGTCTTTGTGAGCTGTGGTCTTTACGGAATCAACATGCTGCAAGGCCGGGATCTGGATCTGGGTTTCTCTCGCTTCACCACCTCGCAGCTCTACACCGGACTACTCATCGTCGGTGTCCCCATCGGCATCTGGGCTTCCCCCTCACGACTGCCCTGTGGTTGATTGGCGCTACTGGCGTGACCGTTTTCGGCCACGCTGCGTTTTTGGATAAGCCGATCGAGAATGCTTTTTCCGAGGAGGCGGTCTAGGTGGTCGGCCGCGAGCTCCTTTTGATATGCCCCCATGGGGAAGACCACCGGGGGCACGAACGGGGAGAAATACTAGGGGACGCGCGGCTTGGGAGGAGACACGACTGGAGGAGGTGGATAGTGAGGAGGATGTATACGGGCGGGAGCTGGTGCGGAGCGGTCGATACAGGCAGGAGTATGGAGGGCGAGGGCCGCGGAGGCGACCTGTGGACTATGAGGACTTGACGGATGAATCTGATTCGGTTGAGGGAGGAGAATACGATCTATACGACCATGAGGATAGCACGGTGGCCTATGCGATGCAGTTGGCTATGCGGGACAAGGAAGATCAATTGGTGGACACAGCGCTCGAGCGGATTCGCCGCGCTCAAGTTCTGGGAAGGAAAAACGTCCGGCTGTCGAAACGCGAACTGGAAGCCTTGGAGCGCAAGCGCCAGCAGACGGATAGTACAAGCAGAAGCCGGCGACCGTCCGCCACTTCTGTCAAGGGGACGTCGCGTCCATCGTCTCGACGGAGCGCAGTTGTTGCACCGGAGCAGCTGTCCGGCCCGTATCCGACCTTTGCGCCTGATGCACACAGCACTTGGGCTCGAGGGACGGCTAATAGCCGGCCGTCCAGCTCATCTTCTGCTCGTCCCCGGACCCCAACAACACAATCTCTTCGCCCCCAGCAGTCCAATTCACCTCTTCGACCTCCCTACCCACCATACACCCCCGAGCGCTTTGCCCCTAATGGCCGGCCACAATCAATGCAACAAGCGCCTGTCTTCCCGCGGCCACTGCCAGACGATCCTCAATGGGCCCCACCCTACTACAATACCATGCAGATGAGCCCATACGGAGAACCCGCGCCATACCAACCGCAGGCTCCCTCCGATCTCCGGGCTGGACAGCAGAATCGAATGAGTTATCCTTCAAGTCTTCCATACCCGGCTTATCAATCTCAATCTCCGGGCAAACGTTCACCACAAGGCACAGCACCGACTCCGGGTGCCCTAGCTCCAGCTCCCACTCTAGCTCCATCCAAGCTGGGGTCGGAGGAATCCAGTGAAGAATCGGAGAGCAGCGAGGATGAAGTGCAGATCGTCAAGGTGGCCAAGGTGGCTGAGCGCAAGGCCCCGCCAGCTGCAGTTGCGCAGAGACGGCCAGTTACTGGAACCACACGTAAACGGACCAGTCGATAAAGATGACGTGTCTCTCAACGTTGCCCTATCTAAAATTACTTTCGGTCTGGGGATTTTTTTTTTCTTTTCTGCTTTACTGTTTTTTTGATTCCATCATTGCGGTCTTTCCGTACCGCGAGGCGTTTTTAGGTAGACCGGTCTTGGACTACAAGCATATTATTACTTCCACTTTTGGACATTGATGTACATTGTAGATCTTTGTAAGGCTTGGAATATGTTGAAGTTTAATAGTATATATAAGTGGACCGATGCAACATGACTGAAAGCGTCTATCTGATTACATCTCTATGTATAGTTTGTACCCGTGGGCATGTACTCCATTGTGTAATCCGTCAGCCTCCAAACCTTCGACCTTTTGAGTTTTTTCGCCAAGTCTTCAGCCACCCGGCGTATCCGCAGATCAGAGGGTAACCTTGGAACAGGCATTCATGTTATGGCTCTGGGGATTGCCAATATTAATAGTCTGTACCAGAGGTACACTAATTTAACTCCAAGTATCCATTCGAGTAAATATTGAGGCTGATCAATTGGACTAGACTGTGGGGGCGCACAATTTTTCTGCCTTTCTCCTGCCTTGGTAATCCTGGAAATGACGTCGTTGTTCTAATCTCCATAGGGGCGTCTAAATTATTCTAATATGGCTCAAATCCTTTCTTTTTCACTCTGCTTCTCCTTTCAAGGTGTCTAATAACCCATTGGGTATACCCAAAAAAAAAAAAAAAAAAACACGCAATACACAATACACATCTATTGATCCCCTTGCGCATCATTGTTGTCCCGGTTCCAATTTGACATCCCTTTGCCATCTAAGCGCCACTGTCGCCCCCTTTAAGATTTATCATTTGGACCCTGGAATGCTGTATTCCTGTGATACATTGTAAATAAATACAGGGACATAGGTGAGTGGCACGATTGGGGATTCATACCTCGGATCCACATCTTCTTTCTATGCTATACGTGATATTGAAGAAGCTGCGACTGACAAGATCATATAGGCTCACGTGCGCATTGCTGTGCTTTCAATCCTCCACTGTCTTTTGAATTGGGTCTTTAGCGGCGATACAAAACCCTCGCATACCTCCATTGCATCGGAATTGGCCTCGAAATACAACTCAAACAACTCGCAAAGATGTGGATTATATCGTTTTGGATGTTTCCATTGGTGTCAGCCTGCATGTGGGTTGGTAAGGCACCCCTGCACTGAAATGGATATCTTGTTTTGGGCTGCAGCTAACAGGATCTCAGCAATGTTGATTGCCATGTTGGTTACATGGGTTAAAGATGGGAGACCGCACTATGCCAGTATGGATGACGGACAGACCATTGCGTATGTTTTCTTCCCCACGCCATTAGCCCCCCCTCCATGCACTGACAGGATTGTTATAGTTACATTTCAGATGTCGGAGCGCAAGGGTTAAAGCCGCTGTTCGTTGCGGGCAGCGCTGTCACCGTCGTCTTTCTCGATTTAGCTTTCCTCTCCGAGCGCTGGCTTCGACACTCCAACCAGTTGGCCTCGAACAAAGGTAGATTGGACAAGGCATGCGCTATTCTTTCAATCTTCTTTGCAATTGCCGGTGCTGCGGGTCTGATTCTGCTCTCCGTCTTTGATACACTTCGCCACCCGAAATTGCACGATGGGTTCATCGGCCTGTTCATGTGAGTCCTGCCCACTCTTGGGATTATGCACCTAACGACCAACTAACCAATCATTTTCCTCTCCAGTGCTGGATACGTCGTTAGTGCCATCTTGGTTTGTATCGAGTACCTCCGCATCGGAATCTTCTACCGCCGCGAGCACCGCGTTTTGCTCGTTAGTTTCTTCATCAAGCTTGTCTTCGTCATCGTCGAGCTCGCACTCGCTATTGGCTTCGGTGTCTGCATCGGTAGCAACCAGTCCTCTAAGCAAAACCCTGGCGCGGTTCTCGAGTGGACCATTGCTTTCGTCTTCACCGGTTACGTTCTTTCCTTCGTCGTCGATCTATTGCCTTCCGTGCGCACCAAAAACCACGTGCCGCAGGGTGAGAAGTACCTGATGAATCAGGGTGGATTCAATGGAACCCGTGAAGAGGGGGTCTCCATTGAAGAGCCGCTGACCCATGACTCGATGGGCCCGACCACCGGCTTTTACCGTGGCCAGCGGGTCTAACTAATTTCCTGATGTGATTTTTTTTTTCATGTTCCTGTATTTACTTATGACGTGCACGATGTCATCTGATACTCTGCTTTTGCTAATGTTTTTTTGATACCTGTCATGGATACTCTGATATATGGTGTTTTCTGGGAAGTTGGGCATACACCGTTATACCGTTAAAGCCAATATATTGGCCTTGGAATATTTAGTTCTTACATATATAGATAGCAATTCAATAACTTAACGTTTATTTCCATTGGATCTTTCTCATGGCACTGCTTTTCACGATCTGTTACCCAAAACGAAGACACGCAATCCTTCACCATTTATTATCTCACATCCAAATGCCCATGTAATAACAAACGCTCGACCCATCCCAATGCCAAGGTCATGATCATATCTACAAATCCCATATCAAATACAAAAAGCCAACCCTAAAACCATATATCCAAATCCCAATCCCAAAAACCCCAAAGCCCAAAAGCCCAAAAGCCCAAAAGCCCAAAAAGGAGAATCAAACCAAAAACTTCGCCCTAACCCTCTCCTGCATCTCAAACCCAACCCCAGCCCTCTCCAAATACCCTCTCACACCCCCATACCTCGTCTCAAGGTATTTAGTAGTATCACTCACGAAACCCGGCGGACACCGCGTATAATCCTCCCCAAGCCCAATCGCCCGAATCTCCTCCATCCTCTCCTCAAACTCCGACACAAGCTCCAGCTCCGAGCGACTGTAATCATCAACAATCGCCTCAACCGGCACACCCCCAACAAGCAGCAACATAAGCAACACAACCAGACCGGTCCGGTCTTTTCCTTGCGTGCAATGCACTAATGTCGGATATGATTCCTCGCACGCCAGGATCTCGAACACGGAGCGGATCTCGCCCATGCTTGAATCGAGCGTGTCTTGTGCTAGTCCTGTTAGTCCGCGCGGTTGCATCACGGACCCGCATACTAGACGCACTGCGTCGCTGCGGTAGCCTGTTGTTACGAGGCCGATTGCTTTGCTGGAGGGTTATTAGTACTAGTTTGTTTTCAAGTATATGGGAATGTAATGTGCTATGTATTACATATGTGTGGATGGTAGGGGAGGAGAAGGGAGGGGAGACGTTACAGATATGTAATCCAGTCCAGTTTTGATAATAAGGCGCGTTCGAAGCCTTTGCCTGTTAGGCTTATTAGGGCTCGTTTCGAGCCGGGGATTTGGAGGAGGTGTTCGTCGGGGTTTGTTGGGATTGGGTCTGTTGGTAATGGTGATTTTTCTGAATCTGATTTGGCATTTTCGCTTCGACGTTTGCGTGTGCCCATTTGGTGTTCTGTTCTGTGTTTGGTATTAGATTTTTGAGGCCTTTTTTTGGGGGGTGTTTTGGTTGTATCGACATACTGGGAACGGAGATCAATGACGGTGTGGATTTGTAGTTCTTCTGTTAAACGGCGTATATCTCGTTCTGAAGCATCATCGAGCTAGAAATTTCGAATTTCGAATTAGTTTTTTGTTGGTGCTTTTTTGGTTGCTTATTCTGACAACGCATCAATGCATCGGAGTCATTTGAGCGGGGTTGAAATTACCCTCGCACTGCGGAAGAATACGCCTTCTTTCAAGATTCTAGGTGAAATTGTTAGTTTTTTGTACTCAGAGAGAGAGATGAATATTATCTCGGGGTCAAAGACGCGTCTTAACTCACTCTTTGCGACAAAATTGGTTAACCGACCGGCCGACATCGCGGAAATTGATGATGTTGTCGAAAGGCCGATCGGGTGAGTCTAGGTCCACGCTGTTATGACGCGACATGATTATGAATTAGGGAATATAAGTGAATATAAACAGAAGAATAGAATGGTTAGAAATGAGAAGGATGGAACGTGTTTAAACATGTGGAGAAGTACAAATGGCGGTGGACGTGGACGTTGGGCAGACATCGCGTTTTGACCGATAGTCGCCTGGACAATGAATTATTTTTTTGGTTTTTTAGTTACATTTTATTTAATTGTAATTGGATATGGGGATCTATTCGATGACTTTGTGTGGTGTTTTGGTGCTTTGAAAGAGTTGGCTATATATAGCCGAGACGGGTGTTTCTGTTCTAAGGTCCTTTTGCATACATTTTCTAAAGAAATTGATGGGGGTCTGGCTTAGAGTCTGGATTTTTTTTGAACTTCCTAGTACTTCATGTACTTCATGTACTTTTAGTCTGATGTAACTAACAAACAAAAACAAGGAAGTAGGGGGATCCATATAAATCGATGATGAAACAGGTACCAGAGCAAGACAAAGAACTACTTAGATCTAGACCCCGGGAGTAATTTCAACCCAACACACCTCAAGTTCAATGTGTCACACCATATTAGCCAACACATTGATCGACTAAACATATTGGCCCCGGTTGTCCTTGTATTGTGGCTGCAGGTAGGACCAATCGTGATTGAAATCAAATCCAGTGCGATAAGCCCCATATGCAACCAGATCCACCTGACTCAGTCTCGCCCCCTGCTCTGTCAGCGCCCACAGACTAATCGCCAACGTATTCTCCCCCGGTTGTTGATCACCCCGGGCGGGAAAGGGAACCTAGTCTGAGGACCGATGTGCGGCAGGTAATGACCGAACTGGTACCCATTCATGAAGATCTGGACAACTGCGGGGAAATCAGATGCACCGACCTGCAGACCAATCGGAACGTCCAGGTCGGAGTCCAGGTTGAGCTTGAAGGTCGTCGTATAGAATCGGCCTGCTGCGCCAGATACACCGTCAAGAGGACTGTCCGATGTTGCCGTCTTGGACGCTTTGTATCCGGGGAGATGCCAACCAAGACGTTCTCCGTACAGACCTCCTTCGTTCATGGGTCCCCGGACGGGGTCGATGTTGGCTTCACCCCCTGCGTTGCCTTGGATGCGCCAGGACGTGAAGTTCCCGCCGAGAAGAGTAGCGCCTAGTATACCGCGCGGGTTTTGCGCCCCGTTCGGTGACACGTTTGCCTGGTCGTGGCCTGTGTAATCCATGACTACAGTCAGAACATTTTCGGTCTTGCGGAGGGTGGAGCTGTTGAATAGTAGCTCTGCTGATGTCGCGGCTAGGGCGGGATCACCAATGGCTCCGCCAACGTAGACTCCGTTTAGCCAGGCGGCCCAGCCAGCAGCGACGCCGTTCTGGACAGTGAGATTTGCGCCTGTCGCGGTCACACCGTCGAACCGTCCCCGATAGATTTTCGTCCCGGCGTGGTAGCCGTAGTCGCCAGAGTAAAGCACGGGAAGTGTTAGTGGTGCTACGGAGTTGACTGAGATCGTTTTGTTGCAGATCGTCCAGCGAGAATCATCATAGCCTGGCTTAATCTCTGGAAGTGTGTCTTGTGCTTTCCATGATTTCAGAGTTGGCAACGAGACCTTGGCATTCTGGGCTCCGGCAGCAGATCCGACTAAGCTGCCGTAGGCTGTTTTCTTCGTTGAGATCTCCTTGCCATTCCACTTGATCTTAGTGACCTTTGAATTGCCCGTGTAGACCCTAGAATCACATATTAGCACAACTTTGATCGAGAGCTAGCATCGTATCGCACTTACTCGAGAGATGTCCTGTTTGCGTTATCACCAACAAGACTAACGGTGTTCCCACTCACACTTGCAGTGCGAACGAGATATGGCCCAAGAGCAATGATTTGCTCACTAGGAGCCACACGTGGATTGGAAGTAGTCGGTACTGCGAAGAAATTCCAAGCTGTCTCTTTATCAAGAAGGTAGACTAGTACGCCGTGCGAGAATTTCAGTACCGTCGTGCCATCTCCTTGGGTATATTTGTATTTGGTGCCATGATCCGATGCGGCGGAGCTCACTTTCGAATTGCCGTATGTTTGGAAAGTTACATGGGTCGGTGCATCTTTGAAGACAAACTCTCCTTCTTGTCCAATATTCAAATAAAAGACGATCACATCTACATCGAGGGTGGCATAGGTCAAAATCTCAGCGGACGAATAAAGCAAGCTGGAGCCATCGCCGATTTGGTAGTCGGTGACTATAATTTTGCTCTGGCGGCCGGCCAACTCGATATTGGGAATTGTGAGGGCCCCTGTTGTGTAGACTTCAAGTTAGCGCAATTCTTCCTCCTAACCACTAGAGTACATACCAGTCGAGGTGTTGACATTGAGCGAAGTAGTAGTCACAGCACGAGACGAACTCGTAGAGTGCGCCAAAACATAGAAACCGGCTTGGGTTTCTGGGTTTCGCAAGGCCCAGGTATAGATGCTAGCATCACTAGTGTACCCTGTGCCATTCCCTTCCATTTGTGTTTGTAGGAGACCGGACGACACACGAGTAAACAACCCAATCAACTTGGTCTGCTTAAGCTTGTCCCGAATCTCACGAGTTTCTCGCATGGGTGCAGAGTAGTCGTATGAAGTGTAGACAACCGGAGCAGCACTGCTTCCCCAAGAAGTTGCCCCCATAACCATATAGATATTCTGCAATGTGACTCTGGAGCCGATGTTATTCTTATAATAGACATCGGCGAATTCAGGCGAAAGCTCAGTAGAACATTGATCATAGAAAGTCCCTCCCCAAGCGGAGAACCAACCGCCCTCAAACTCTGGCAGGTACTCAGGTTGGGAACTTGAGTAATTCTGGAACCATTGGTAATAAGTGCGGACGAGATTGAACCCAGTGTTTGGATTGGTGCAGGACAGACCCCCAGGATAGGAGTCCAACCCATAGATGTTGACGGCGCCGCCCACATCCTGATAATCCGTTGACCAGCTCATAGAGCGCATCCCCTTTTCGTTATGTGTACTCGGAACGACGATGCCAGCTTCATTGAAGGCGGCTTTGACTTGTTCCATGTACTTAACAACAGTATTATCAGCACTATGAGTTGTCTCCTGCAACTCATTCTCGTGCTGATTGAGAATGACTGGACCACCATTGGTGATTTGGTTTGCGGCAATAATGTTTCCGATCTTCTGGATCCACGGATACCATCGGTCATGGTAGGAGCTTGCGCTCGTGCGCGTGCTACCCATTTGACCATTTGATGCCCACAATGCGAAACCACCAGCAGAGGTCTCAGCATTACAGTAGGGTCCCGGGCGCGCGATCACATACAGTCCTGCCTGCTTGGCATAATCAAAAACGCGCTGAACGTCATGGGCGCCGTTCTCGAAGTCGAAAGTATCCTCAGAAGCGGAGTGGAAACTCCAGAAGAAGTAGACTAATCGAGATGAATACCAAGGCCAAAAGGTTTCCTGTCAAGTCACTCACTAGAAACTGCATTAAACCCGTTTGCGCGTAGCTTTTGAAACACGTCGAGCCATAGCTCCGGCACGGGAAGTCGCTGGTAGTGGAATTCACCGGAAAAGACATATACCCTTTCTCCTTTCACGGAGAGGCTGTATTTATCCCATGTCACGTCGGTAGTCTTGCCATTATCTGTCGCAGAGACGAAATGACTGGATATGAGTCCAAGGAGGACGGGGAGAAGGGCGAGGAAACGCATTGCTGGGTGTTATACAGGCACCCATTTTAGAAAATGACTTATTATAACGGGGGTGTTGTTCGGTCCTCGCTATAGAGATACCCCGTACTGTGCTGGGATTGGTGGATGTTTTGGAGATCAGATGTCAGATTAGGCAATTTCCCAGGGGTTCAAGGGTTTCAAGGGCCGTGAAGATGCGGGGGGAATGGCTTTGACCGCGGACACAGGTGTTTTTACATTTGAATTAGAGTGTATTTTGGGATATTTGAACAAGAATATGATACTATGTATTATGTACTATATACTGGCCAATTTGTTATCGGTCCTTGTAAGCCTCAACCTCGGAACTATCTCTCATAGCACTCTTGCACTCTTGCATTTTGAAAATCACCAATCGATCCCCCCCGCTTTTTTTTTTCTTAGTTAAATGATGGCGCTGTTAACAATTATGGGATTCTCCTCGTCGGAATTACTGATTTTTCAATCCGCTCCATGATGAGCAACCGTACGACTTCCCATGCTGATGCCAGTAAGGCCAGGCGAAGGGCTGTGTTGCCGTCGGCCTCTTTTACATCCAAATTTCCTTCATTCTTCAATAGTAATTCCATTCTTCCGACGATGCCATTCCGATCCGAAACATCAAAGTGGTAGAAGCAAAGAAAGTGGCCGCCAAAAAGACTGTCAGGTCTAAAGACAATACTGATGGGATGAACAAGCCCAATGTATCCCAGACCCGTTCCAATACCCGTGCCAGTATTTCTGATCTGCGATTAAATCTCGTTTCTTGTTTCTGTTAAAAGAAAATTGATTTCGGTGACGCCGGTGACACAAAAGATCCATAGGGCTCTCTCCATTTTGATTTCGGCTGTCTAGATCTGCTCCATGTTGAAGAAGTAGCTGGACGATTTCCCATTCTGATGATTGTGCTGCCAGGTGGAGAGGTGTGTTATAATCGGCGTTCTTCGCAGTGAGATCTGCTCCATGATTCAATAGCACTTGGATTGCCCCAACCATAGCTTTTGATGCTCCGTATGTCATGGCATGTAGCGGTGTTTGACCATATGAATCGACCATATTCACCTCCGCCCCATGGGCCAGGATAAGCTTCGCAAGATGCTTGTTGTCGGTTTTGTAAAAGGGGGTCTGTTCTTCACCATCTGCAGTGCCCCCATCTCCAAAGCCCAACAGAAGCTTGGCCGATTTGTGAATGAAAGAAACACAGGTTTCGTAAGCGGGCTTTCCGGGTTTGGGATCAGATATTGGACATCCAAACAGGTGGAGTCCATTGAACTCATCTTCATCCGAGTCGCATTCCCTCGTTGGGCCAAAGGGGATTCGGTATTTTGTAGCCGCATCAAGATCCAACAGCTGCTCCACAATATCTGGGACACTACCTAAGCATGTGCACACGCGAGCCGCATATAATCTTAAAAACACCAAAGTCAAAGGTTCTCCAGGGCTTGTTTCCTCTTCGCAAAGTTTCTTGATTGTCCCCCTCTTTTTTCTTCTTGTTGGACAGTCTCCATAGACTGGTTATAGTGGAGATGAGTATAGCAAGAGTGTGTATTGATTCGGTCTGTTGTTGATGGAGTGACGTGCTATATTATTATTATATATACATTACAGAAATTGACCAGACAACAATGAAATTTTGACCAACTAAATTGACAAAAACCCGCTGTTTTAACAATTATCGAACTAGGAATATGGCCCCCCTCAGGCCTTAAAAAAACCTTAGTTGTTTGATATGGTCTAGTAGGAAAGATAGCCGTATTTCTTCTGGCACTTGGCAGTTTGGCGGAGTGGTCTAACGCGCTAGACTTGAACGAACACATTCGTGTTAACACATTCATGTTATCTAGTCCTTTCGAGGGCGCAGGTTCGAACCCTGCAACTGTCGATTTCCTTTTTCTTTTTTTTTCTTGTTATATTGTGTCGTTCTAGTTATTATTTACCTCTTCCCCATCAACCTTAAAACTTTACAAAACGGGTTGCGGAATTTAAGCGTGTTCATGAAATGGTGGTTCACCTATCACATCCCGATCGCCATCTTATGATAGGCACAGTATATATACGTGTCGAAGATATAGATATTCTCTATATCTAGATCCGTCCGTGTTAATATTGAGAACCCAGCGTTGACACGCCATTGAAAAGGATGGCAGACCTTACTAGTGATGCCCTAATGCCTCGTTAATCCCTTATCTAGTGAAGAGGTGAACACTCAAGGCTGAAAGGCATACAGGTCGGTTCACCACTCGCATTCAGCTTCATACCCAGATTTGCATACAAAAGAACGTAGATGTACTGCCCACCAAGTGAATCCAGAGAGGTGTAGAGGTTTGCATTGTCAATCTGTATCTATCTGCTACTCGTCTCCTCCCTACTTCAACGATATAACCAAAACTGTACAACCTCCTTGGAATAAAGGACGGACTTCGCGGAGGACGAGGTTCCCCACTACATTAGATAGCTAGACAAATTTATAGTAATCCTGGCCTCGAAAATTTCAAGTACTAAAGCTCCGCAAGCTTCCCCTTTCTAGACTATCAAGGATACATCCAAAGACACCCAATTGGCCTCTAGGTTTTGTACTGAAGGCTATTTATTTATTCAGGCTGAAGTTTTCCACTGCCAGCATCAAATCCCCAACAGGGCCCATGCCGGCTTGATCGAAGGTAGCAAATGCACCGCGAGAGGAGCTGTCAGACAATCCCTCGATAAGTTCCGACCATTCCGTCGGGGAGACATACGATAATTCGAGATAGATACGTGCTAAGACAGCGAACTCATCAGCGTAATGCATAAATCCGTATTGCTCATCGGCTGTACGACTTGTATCCATAGATGCTCCGGCATTCAATGGTTGCTGCTGGTTTGATTTCCAAGCGACCCCCCACCGGTCAAGTGCCTTGCCTAACGGGTTATCGGAAAGTGGAAGGGTGTAGAGCGAGGATTTTTGATGAAATATAAGACCATGAATCGCTACACTCTGAGAGTTAATTGAACGGAATGCGAATAGTATCGAGCGAAAGCTCACCTGCAGCGATTGTAAAAAGGTTCAGCTCGCTAGCACCATCCAAAAAGTTTGTGCTTTGGTTCGGGCTATCATTGCATAACCTGCGAACGGTATCAACAAGAGATAGATGCTTCTCTGATAGTCCTGGGTTTGACTGGACAGCAGATAAAAAGTCGGCTAGGCAAGATGCTTGAAACCATGGCTCTGGGGATGTTAAATCAATCTGCATCTCCTGGAGAACCATTCGTGGGAATGAATTGTGGAAAATCACAAAGGCGGAGTCGAGAAGAAAGACATAGTTGCACACTCTGTTTTGGGATTAGTATACGATTGGCAAGATTAGTTCCATTAAACACACCTGTTGACCTCTTCTCTTTCAATCCATGCTCGCCATTCCGACTCGTCAAATTCTGAGGTAATGGGCCGATAGCTATGTCTAGCCTTTGAAAGCCCCATTTCCCGCGTTGCCTGTAAATAATTAGGCACTAACGTTGAGGAATAGCAGGTAATTCGATAGAGAGTAAGTACGCACTGACACAAATTTTGTAAATTGATCACGTTGGATGCGGATCTTTGATCCATTGGTCCCTTCCCACTTTTGCATGATACAAATCAAATATGTTGCTTGCAACGTGCTGATTTGGCTGAAATGGGGTTGGTCTATACCTTCAGCCCGAGTTGCTGTGGTCGAGAACATAGGCTGTGAGAACACAATCCTTTCTGCAATATCAAGGAGTGACCTTGCAATGTGACGATCAGCCTTATATGGGGATGTACAACCTCCCATGAGTACCATGTTTGTGAGAAGGAGAGGCGAGCAGGACTCGATTTTGAATGTTGGCCTGTGGAAGATTAAACAGTGGGGATACCAACGATCCCAAAATATATCAACAAAATGGAGAATATTCTCTGGCGCGAAAAATGATATGACATCAGCCATAGTTACACTCCCTTCTGTTTGTTCATTGCATAAAGGGAGAAGCATCTCCCAAATGCGACTGGACTGAAGCCTCAGAGCATCATCTACGAGGCCCCCTTTTGCAGGACTGTTAAATATGGTAAGTGGTACCCTGTCTTTATCTGACCATGGATAGTCGCCACCCAGAAGGTATGGATCTAAGTTTGTTTGAGTGGTGCTGTCTTGAGAGGCACTGTGATCGTATAGTTCATCTGCCATGAACAAGCGATTGCAATTATACGCTTCATTGACTCCAGCTGCTCGAGTAAACTTTAAAAGAAAGTCAAACCGGCATCGATCGGCGATGCTAATCTTATTTCTCAACTGTTGGTCTTGGATAGTTGGTTTTTGCTGCGCTTTGGAAGTGCCAGCGATATCGTCCCCACCATTGTGACCGTGAGAATCTCCTGCGCCCATAGATGGTTGAGAATATCTTTGCTTCTTGATGATATATGTGCATTCAGAATCTTGAAGAATACACTCGGCACAAGGGTTGCCTTGGTTACAGGCGCGTTTGCGCTCTGTGCAACGATCACACGCATGCTTTCTCTTCCCAGATCGAGTGCGCTGGGGAACTTGGTTGCCAGATGCTGCACGAGCTGTGCATGTCTTCCAGTGACGACGAAGGGTATCACTGTAAAAATTGATATCGTCAAATGGCCGAGCTATCAAGTGAAAGTTTGCCTGACTTTACCTGCGTGAAAATTCAGAACCACAGAACTCGCAGGGATGTGGTTTCTTCTCATTATCTACCAAATAAGAGTTTAGTAGTTGGCAAAAAGAAAATGGACATCAACAGAGTAATGGATCGTACGGGTTGATCTATGTCTTTTGAGGTGCTGGATCTTTCCGAAGGTTTGGGAGCAAACGGAACATTGAAAAGGCAGAGAGTTCAGTTCGTTATTTGAAGAAGTTTGTGCTTCCATTTTGAGGTAATTTCAATGACTTCTTGTGTACAAATTCAGTACATGTATATATATCTCCCATGCTTCGGGGTGGTGCAAGTGGAGAAAGAGGAAAGAGGCTTGGGGTATTGGTGATGATATGCATGTCACATGTCCGGGTATTATTACCATCCCAAACATACAGATGTGTCTGCAAGCCTTTGGCTGTGCATAAATATGGGATATGCATACATAACTGTGTATTATTACAATAACATACTATGGGCAGAACTCACGCCAAGTGCGTAGTATAACCCCAGTTATCTTTGGTGTTTTCATCTCATATTTTTATCCTAGTTCCTCGGCTAATGTCTATATCTACGTTGTCCAATCCTGTAAATGAGCCATGCCTCAGCCTTTCACTGAAACTTTACATTGAAAGGATCCCTCCATCTCCCCAATCCCCGAACTACGAACCCGGACGTGGTCATCCTGAGATATTGGGTGAAAGTCGAACTGACTGGTCAATGTAGTGATGGTCTTCAATATATTGGTCATGGCGAGATTTCGACCGATGCACATGCGGTGTCCAATACTGAATGGGATGAGGAACCGACTCCGGTCCGGCTCATCCTTTCCCAGCCATCTATCCGGTTGGAATACCGCGTGGTCTTCACCCCAGATCTCTGGATTGTGGTGGAGGACATAATTTGAGATACAGACATTGGTCTATCTCTCATATTCAAGGGTCAGTATTGTGAACTAAAGGCCATGATCTGGATAGTTAGAAGAGTTGGCCAAAACTTACACCGCACGCTACATCAAACTCTCCAATTTTCGCTCCGCCTGGTGACCCAACACATCGCCACAGAGGCATGGTAAATACCGGATTCAGGCGAAAATTCTCCCTCACGCATGCCATGGTGTATGGCAAAGAAGCCTCTAGTCCCTTGATGGGATAGGAAATGTCGCCATCCTGTAGTGGCTGAAGGGTACTAGCTACCTCGGTGGCGACGGTAGCATACATTTCCGGGTTATGGATTAGGTGCCAAAAGAGGAGTGTCAATGTACCAGAGGTCGAATGAGAGCCCGCTACCCTGGTACAAGTAAGTACACAATCGAAATTTCCGAAGTGCTAGGGAAATACTCACAGCATAGCGAATGCCTCTGAATTGATTTCTTGCTCGTTGAGGCTTGTGCCGGTTTCAACGTCTTTAGCGGTCACAAGGCTTTGAAGTAGATCTCGACGGTCGGATGCATTGCTGATCTTGTTGCTGACACACTCGGAGCAAGTTGCTTTGAGGTTATTTCTACTCTGCCCTAGTTTTCGCATCCATGGAGCGGGCGACCATCGTGCTAGGAACTTTGACAGTGTCTGGAAGGGAAGTTCACCAATTACGCAAGATAGGAGGAGGTGGTCATTTATTGCGTGTATTTCATCTGCTTCTCCTCTGGCTTGGGCATTGAAAGGTCGACTGAAGGCGACCTCGCCTAGGATATCAAAAACGAAGTACGAGATGGTAGACTTCAGGTCGAAGACCTCCCCAGTCTTTGCGAACTTTTTGAGCTTGCTGAGCAAAATTTTGATGTGGACATTGATCAGAGGTTCAAAGTTTTCGACCGATGCCTGTGAAAATCCGTGGGCTAGTTGTCGTCGACGAAGGGAATGGATCTGTTATTGGTCAACTGAGTGTCTGATAAGTAGAGAGGTGACTTTTTACTTCTTCATCTCTGCCCCCAAAGAGATTAGGGTTAAAAGCAGTAAAAGCATCATAAAACTCTGTCTTTCCCATATTCCTCCCTCCCTTGTAGATTGGGGTAATAGCTTCACCATCCCAGAAATGTAGATGGTTAGGACCGATTCGGACGACGGGGCCATACTGCTGGTGTAGCTCAACTAGTTTCTCGTGGAGAACTAGCTTGTAGACGTAATACGCCCTCCAGAGGCTCGTTAAAGCAGCTATTTTTGGACCCGGATATTGTGAAAGGGGATGGAAATATATAGTTAACGATATATATCCCGTGAGCACGAGACTGATTACCAGGCCGGTTGTTTGGACAGGGCCAAGCACCGAGAATGCTGCCAGCGAAACTTCGAGCATCTTTGAAAATTATTGATGGCTACGAATAGATTAATCTAAGAACCCATCAGCTGGGAGTAGCCTATATATGTCAATTAATAACTGCCGTGAGTCCATGACTGCATGCCGGTCGAGGTTCTCCACACTTTTGAAGCCGCGGAATTTGCCACAGCCCATGACATATATTGTACGTTTTTATACAAACTATTTGAGACACGCATGATCCACACAGGATAATATATACCACTATAATGCGTCAATTTAGTTTAGCTGATTGGATATATAAACTCTTCCATCTTTTTCTTCCAACTACCGAAGTCCACACATACATAGTGTGGGGAAATCCCGCGGGGTACTGTCTGCCCATGAACAGTTAATAAAAATACCATCGCCCATTCCAATAAAACATAAACCCCTATACACAATCATGTCAGTTACACATGTCTTCAAAGTCGTAGACGGCCTCTCACTAGAGATCGACGTCGTCTCCCCTCCAACCAAAGAAGAAAACAGCCCTGTTCTGCTCCATTTCCACGGAGGCTTCCTAGTAAGTCACAACACAAAACACTGCCATCTAAACCAAAAGACCTAACCTAACCCTCGCTTCACAGGTACTAGGCGAGAAAACCACCTTCCCACCCCACTGGCTAAGAAACGCCTGCCAAAAGCGAGGCTGGACATACGCAACAGCGTCCTACCGCCTCCTCCCAGAAACCCCAGGCCACGAAATCCTACAAGACGCAACAGACGCCGTAAATTGGGTCTATGCGAACATTAGTAAACGAGTGATAATCGCCGGGTCCAGCGCAGGCGGGTATCTTGCGCTCGCTGCTGCTGCGCACCCTGCAACACCGAGGCCGCTCGCTGTGCTCTCCATTTATGGGATGCTGGATCCAGCGAGTGAACGGTATATCCGCCCGGGTCAGCCGCTTCGTGGTCCTGTTGACGATGAAGTGAAAGCTTTGGACGAGATTGAGGCTGCGATGCGGAGTGATGCTATTGGTGGGTATCCGTTCCCAGTGAGCCCGCCTGTTGATCGTCGGTTCGGGTGGATTAGAGCTTTGCATCAGGCGGCGTGGTATGCGGATGTGCTTGCACGGAAGCCCGGGTTGGCGGGGAGGATTGCTGATGAGGGAGTTGAGGCCGTTGAGGTGGAGGATCGGGTGCTTTTCCCTGCGAGCTTTGGGTTAAAGGAGGGGTTTCCGCCTACGGTTCTTTTGCATGGGGATGCGGATGATTTGGTTGAGTTTGAGCAGAGTGTTGCTGTCTCTGGGGCTTTAGAAGCGTTTGGGGTGGATGTGTCGCTGGAGTGTGCGAAGGGACAGGGGCATGGGTTTGAGGCAAAGGAGGTTATTGATTTGGATGGGGACGAGAGATTGGGAGACAACACTATGATTGATACGCTTAAGTGCGTTATTGCTCATCTTGAAAGACATGTGCAATTATGTTGTTAGGGTTTCATAAAGATATCATTAAATTAGATCGATTATATACGAAGCACCGAAAATTACTAGCAAAGTAAATCATCCTGAACCCAATACCCTCTCCCCCGGACCACCCATTTCAAGTTCCGAAAGCGCCAGTAAATCACCTGTAATATCCAAAAATAAAAGAAAATCGTACATCAAGTCAAACGTTTGAAATAGACATACACATCAACATTCAACGTAAGAATCACAGATTCTCGGAGAATCTTGATTCCCTTTTTCCGCTCAACGTCTCACTAATACTAGGTGGCACAGGAAGACTCTGCCCAATAGTACTATCCTGCAGACTCTGGAGATCACCGCCGCCAATAGCCCTGGACGAAGATTGAATCCCCGAGTCACGACGGGAGTCACCATCATTCGACTCAGCCGGGCTACCGGAGACAGCCTTGAAGAATGTCCTGCTCAAACGGTTCCTCTTTTTGCCATTGCCATTTTGCCTGGTAGAGTTTGGCAAAGAGTCGGCACTGTTAACCTTGGCCACATCCAAGTCGTTGCTGTAGTAGCTCGAAGATCTGTTGTGGATGGGGATAGGTTCGACCACGAGAGGGTGTGAACCAAGCGCTGCGGCACGGGTCTCGTCGCGGCCGGTTAGAGAGACGCCGCCTTGAAAGGAGGGTTCGTTGTCTGAGTTGAAGTCCGGGCCTGGCTGGTGAGGGTAAACTGGGACTGGGCCACTGGAGCGACGAACGAGACGGTCACGGAACCAGTTCTTTAGCTTGGTGTCGGCGCGCGGACTTGTGACTGGTGGCGTGAAGTAGTGCACAATTGTTGGGCCGGAAGTGGCTGCGTCTTGCTCGATCTGGGGAGGCTCAGTCTGGCTTCGGGTTGGTCGCCGTGGGATCGCCGCTGGCACGTCGTTTTCCTCAGGCTTTACAGGCTCAGTCTCTGGGGCCGAGGAGGCCACTGCAACAGCTGTTGTAGGACCGGCTGTCTCTGTCACAATAGAAGCTTCATCTGGGATGCTGACAGTCGAAACATTGTTCTCTGTTCCAATAGAAGCTTGGTCGGGGATGGTATCCGTCGAGGCATGGTTGTACACGGCTGTAGTCGGAGCCGGCTCTACTACAGCTCCTTGGCTAACAGGCGAGACGGCTTGAGCTTCTTCAGTCTCTGATTCCTCAACCCGAGCTCGTTTACCCTTTTTCCTCCACAAGAAGAATTTGGGAACCTTGCCCTCGGATTTCCTGTCGCGTTTGCTGGCACCTAATTCATTAATTAGAGGATATCCCCAAAGAGGGGAAGACAGGGCAACTAACCTTTTTCTTGCTTCTCCAACTCTTTCACCTCAGCTTCGCGTTCACGCTCCACAGCAGCATGTCTCTGCTCCTCCTCAGCGTCCAGACGTGCTTCGATATCGTGAGCTCTCCGTAGCTCGGCGTTCTCAGTAATGTCATCGAGAGCAGGCTGGAGGCGGGAGCGAGCGATAGCATCGATGTCGGCCATGTCCATATACTTTTGGCCGCCGATGTTCACTCGATTCCCTTGGGTGGTAGCGGCTTCAAGGTCCTCTGCCTCCCGTCGCACGCGTTCTTGTGCAACTTCATCCCACCCCTTCTGCACGGAAGGTGGAGCGCGACCGGTGTCGGCGTAAACTTGCGCCTCCATGTCCTGCAGGGTTTGGTCCACATTGCGGCGGGCAGCCTGCATAAGCAGTTCACGATCCCTCGTCTTTTGCACATCTACTTGGTCCAACTTGGTCCGCAGGCTGGTCATCTGGCTCCGGATCTGTCGGGATTGCTCTGCGTCGGTCTGAGAGGTATCCGCATCGCTAGAGGTTCTCTTGCGGCGGGTAGTCAAGCGCGACCGTTGTGGTTGAGGTGCGGTGCCGTAGTATTGCTGGTATTCTGCATGCTCATCGTGCATAAGCGCCAACTTCTCGGCAGCTCGCTTCTGCGCTGCTTCTTGTAGGGCGATCGCACGCCGGACGGCAGCCCCATCCGCAGTGGATACAGTCTTGCGGTAACCTAATTGACTCTGCCCTTTTTGGGCTGCTAGGACCGCGGGAGATTGGCCGGCTTGCGTTTTGGTACTGGTGACTTTGTACATGTCCTTTGCCATGGAGATGGCAGCAGCACGTTGCGAGTTCTTGTAGTTTTGATCCTCAATCCCACTTTGGATAGGTGGCGATGAAGTATACAGCTTCGGGTTAGTGTGAGTGGCATGTTGGATCCGGCTTGCTTCCATAGCAGGGTCCAAGTGGTCAAGGGGGCCCTCCTCTTCCACGCGAGCATGTCGCGATGCGCTGGCGGCTGTACGGCTATATGGTAATTCGGAGGTAACCCCCGGGTCACTGGGTGCCGAGTCAGCTCTCTTGCGCGAGAGCGTGTAAGCGCCCGATGCGGCCAGGAGCGCCTTGTCCTTCGGGTTCCCACCGACGGCTGTATGGTGGTAACGATCGGTTGCTGAGCTGCCACGCCTATGACCAGCGGACGTAGGGGCCTGACCGATTGAGGCTCTCTGTTCGCGAACAGCGAGCATTGCGGCTCCCAGCCCCTCTGCGCTGTACTGAGTTGTGGGTTGGGGTTGCTGGGGCGGGGCGTAGTCCTTCACACATAATGCAGCCTTCTCGGCGGCAGGCTGTCTAGTCGGGGGCTGCCATACTTCAACGGGTTTGCGATTTGCGTGTGCGAGGGCCGATGCAGCGGAGGCGTGGCTGAGGTTTGGAGTACCGCCCACCGCGCGTGGATCTGCCGCACGGCGCATTGTCAGCCTAGGTGTATTTGCCTATCGTATCGAGGGGTGTTACTCACTGAAGTGCTGGGTGTTGGTTGCAGTCGGATCGCGCAGAGATGCCCTGCGTTTAGGATGTGTCACATAAAGGGCAGCAGTCGCGGCTATTTCACGTGAGGTTAGCGATCCGACCGGAGAGGAGACTATGGGATGCACGATCATCTTACCATCATCTGCTAGCCGGGACTGACGGGTCACTTGCACAGTCGCCATAATTCAGGAACTGCAACAAATTCAGATAAAACGGAAGAAGTCATGGGGGAGAAAAAGAGGGATAGCAGAGAACAAAACTATAAGGTGAGGTGGATATGGAATGGAAGTCCGGAAAGCTTCTTTCATCCCCGTGACGTCGATTAGGACGCCATTACATCATCGTTTGGGGGAATTTGGGGATTTTTGAGATTTTTTATGGGGAAGATCGATCTATCCCGGAGCTATGGGCACTAGTGAAAGATCGAAGTGGAGTGAAGATTCCGCATTTGAACAGGCGGAGGCCCAATTTTCGGTGGTGACGTGAGGACTCACAGGATTTTCTGAATGAACCCTGATCTACATCAGTCTACATGGATCTACACTATATATATGCCGATCCTCCACGTTGCAAGATTCGAATAGTGACGATAACACTCACACTAAGGTAGTGATCGGGCAATGTACATCGCAGGGATCTTTGTCGGAGCATGACGACCGGCATACCGGGGGATTTATTAATCCTACACATTTTTGTAATTAATGTTATGTAATCATGGCTCCATATAAATTGTACCAAGAGCCGATACAGAAATACAGAGAGTTGAATACCACTGATTGGACCCCTACATTTTACAATACAGACCAATCCGACAGTTATGAGCCCGGTTCGCATCGAAGAAAGCATTACTATTTGAGATATAGTATCTAGTACACTACTAGAAGCCTGCTTTCTACCCCTTGAAACCTCCTAGCTACCCCTGAATTAGCAATTGTGAAGCTATTCCCAGCTACCCCTGAATCCAGCAATGGAGGCAGCATCAATTCTCTCCGCTATGAAGGGCGAAAAACTGAAGGACTCGCCGCAGTGGCTCACTTGGTTTGCAAAAGTGCAGCTATATGCTATGCAAAAGAACGTATGGGACCTTTGCAACCTAGATCCCCCGACGACAACCGAATCCCAAGCAATAAGATCTATACCTCTCTAAGAACCGGTGGAACCGGAATACCCAGAGGACGGCGATGACAAGGATCGAAGGATTTGGCGAGATCGAATGGACGTGTATAAAATGAAGTATACGAAGTGGGAGAAGTAAGCAAAAGGACTAAGTGATGTCAACGAGTATATCCTTACCTACCTCGACCCAATGTATCACCTTGCTCTGATCACATATCGTACTCCGTATGAGAGGCTTGTATACCTAAAGACTAGATTTGCTCGGTTAACGGCGTACGAAGAAGAAATCCGTATGAATTGGAAGGTCTTTGCTATGCAGAAACCAACCGGTGATATTGAGCAGTGGCTTCAAAAGTGGAATTCACTAAGAGAGCAAGCTATTAGCCTCGGTATTAGCGATGTAGATTCCAATCGAGACTTCCTACATATAGTCAAAGAGGTACTGCCAATCTGGTGGCAAGGAAAATACTAAGAGATTGTTATGGATAAGAAGAAATATGACACTCGAGATCTTCTTAAATTATTCCGTGCAATGAATCGGGAGATAGGCGTTAAAACTGTGACCTCAACTAATGCTCTAAAAAGTGCTTTTTCAACCTGGTAAGGTCATCGAGAAGCAAAGCCGGAAGCGAAGTAAGAGAAGCTTCCATTCGAGAAGAGAAAATGTCTATATGGCAATAGTCATCCACACTACAAGGTAGCTAACTGCTGGCTTATAAATGAAGCTATACGCCTAGAAGGATATACCCTAGACGAAGGGAAGCTAGAGAGAGCTAGAAAGAAGCTAGCAAATGATCTAGGGTGGAAGCAATAGGTCCACAAAGCTATCAATGAAGCTATACTAAAGTATCATAAATCTGCAAACCAAGTCAGTTTTTCCACTACCTACTAGCCACCAAGTAAAGCTATACAGATTGGCAAGCATGCACTCTCAGCTGCAAAGACTGGCAAGCTCTCTCTCCACAATCGATGGATTCTTGACACTGGGTCGAGTTTATATGTATGCAATAACAGAGTATTGTTTATTGATTTTACGCCAGAAGTCATCAATTTGACTATAGGAGATAGTACTACACAGGTGCTAGGGAGAGGTACAGTTCGACTAGTCGGCAAGCATCCACAGAAAGGAAGAATAGAGATCATATTGAGTGACGCTCTCTACTCGCCTAGCTTCCATACAAATCTAGTATCGTACACGATACTAAAGAAGAAAGGGGGCACCTGGTGTTAACGTACAAACTGCATTCGAGATCCAAAGGATTTACCTGTAGTCAATGTGTATCTATAGGATCAATTTAACCTATAGATTTTTAACGAACCAAACGAGGCCCTACCACCACAATAAGCATATGCCACACAGAGATCCTTAGTAAAGCCGTAGGAATCAAAGGCATCGGCTGACATCTGGCATCGGCGACTTACTTATATTGAGCCCCGCGCCGTAGCTAAGCTTGCTACTATGGTAGACGGTATAGTCCTCCAGAAAGCAGAGAAAGAAGAAGCTTCATTATGCCATACATATCGTATTGGGAGAGCACCAAAGCAGATCTCTCGCCGGCCAGTAGGACGTACTTTTGGACGATTTGGAAGGATCTACTTTAATCTAATACAACTGCCGCCAGTATACAATCGACATCGATGGATATCTCACTTCTATATAGAAGGGCCGAGATTCCACTGGATCATGATATATAAGCTAAAGCCTGAATGCCAGATAGCGATCAACCAGTTTATACAGCTAGCAAGGAATCAGTGGAACCTTCCGATCAAGGCATTTCACTATGACAATGAAGCTGCAGCAGGCAAAACAGCGGAGCACAGCTTGATAAGCGATGGTATCTTGATATATTATACTCCACCCGGCCACTTAGAGATGAATAGGTATGCCGAGAGATCTGGCGGGATAATCATTACCCGTATGCGTATACTCTCTCTTGAAGGCAAGCTTCCGAAAGATCTATAGCCTGAATTCGCAAGCGCTACAGTATAGTTATTGAATCGCACCCCTATATATATTGCTTCTGAGAATAAGTGGTTAATACTATGGGAAGAAGTAAGAAGAGAATTTGCTCTAATAGCCCTAAAGATCAATCTAGTAAATGTTAGATTATATGGAAGCTTAGCGTACTGTCGTATTGAGAAGCAGATTCAGTCAGATAAGATGAATCTAAGAGCAGAGGTCGGCTTCCTAGTCGGATACTTAGCATCTAATATCTACAAAATCTAGTTTCCACACAGTGGGAAAGTAAGGTATATACGAGATGCAGTTATTGATAAAGCACGTAAATACTCGCCGGACTATGAGAAATCTCAGCCTATTCCACTATCATTAGTGAGAGAGCTAGAAGAGATTACGCCCGACGAAGTGGCACAAATCATCAACCATCAGATCGCTAGCTAGGAAGCAACTAGTACGCCGGAAAGTGAGTATTAAAACCGACAAGATGAAACCGACGATGCTCTACCAGATGCTCTTCCAGATACTCTTCTAGATGCTCTACTAGATACTCTACTAGATGCTCTTCCAGATGCTCTACCAGATACTTCATAAGATATTCAGCTAAGTAAGGTTGACTACCGAGAGATCACCCTACTTTAGGAGGTAAGCAAGTAGGTATTAATGCCTACCCCAATAAGCCTACCACCTATACTTCTGACCTCGGTCAGAAAAGAAGCCGGTAAGATTTAGGACATACAGAAGGATCAAGATCTATCACCATTAACCCTACTAAATGAAGAAACTAGGTTACACTAAGGGGTAAAAACTAGCCCTGATTAGGGGGTAGATACGTATAATCTAGATGATCAACTGCTTAGTGAAGATTAGGCCTATAAAGAAGCCTATAAAGAACCCAATAAAGAACCTAATAGAGAGGTAGAAAATGAGCTAGAAAGACAGCTCCAGGCAGAACTACTAGCACTAAGCAGAGAGATCTCTAGCAATATAGATGCCAGCAATATACTAAGTGGACGTCGAATACGTAAAGCAAAGCAAGATGACGATTTTGCATATATAACCACTATAGTATAGGGTATTGACGAAGAAGAGCCACCGGCTCTACTATATACATTTACAGCTGGTCTATACGCCGAGAAACCAAACGCTCGCCGCTATCGAGATGATCTCCTACTACCACCTAAGTACTAGAAGGATATTATAAATCATCCTTTTTAGCAAGGTTTTCTCGTAGCAATGAAGAAAGAGATCCACTCTCTATCTAAAAAAGAGACATTCGAAGTTATTGAAAAGCTAAAGGATCGAGGGATACAAATCCTTCCCTTACTATAGGTTTTTGTATACAAATTCGACTAGGACGGTTACCTTTTGAAATTGAAGGCTCAAATCTGTATTCGTAGGGATCTTAAGACGATTACCTATGAAGAAAAGAGAGCTGCTACGCTAGTAGTAAGAACAGTAAGAATGATCTTTGTACTAGTCGCTGCCTTTGACCTAGACCTCCGTCAGCGAGATGCTGTCACTGCATTCCTGAATAGTAAGCTAAGCTAAGAGAAACCGACGTATACGCAGATACTAGAAGGGTTCCAGTCCTTAGGTAAATACTAGAAGCTTCGTCGAGTATTGTACGGCTTACGGATCTCGCTACGTCTTTAGTAACAAGAAGCAGCTAGTGTACTCCGAAAGCTAGGTCTGCAACAAGTACTAGAAGACCCCTATATCTTCGTTGGAGAAGGGCTAATAGTCTTCTTCTATATAGATGATATCTTAATTGCTAGCCATATAAATGCTAAGGCAAGAGCTATACAATTGGAGCGAGATCTAGAAGCATACTAGGAGCTAACAGATCATAGAGAAGCATTATGGTTTCTCAATATCCGAATCATTCGCGATAGGAAGCAGAAGAAGCTCTGGCTATATCAAGATAGCTATATAATAAGCATTGCTACCCGCTACAATTTGACAGATCGACCACCTATCTATACGCTACTACTAGTTAACGAATTGACGCCTTACTAAGGCGTAGCCACCCCGAAGGAGATCCTTCTCTATCAAAAGAAGGTTGGATCCGCAGGCTATGCCACCACTATCACTAGGCCAGATGCTGCAAAGGCCACCGCTCGACTAGCTCAGTTCTTAACGAATCCAGGGCCCTAGCACCATCAAGCAGCTGACCGGGTTATCAGTTACCTATATACTACCCGGAACCTAGCTATTGAATATAGTGCAGACGCAGTAAGCACTGGAATCGAGTCCATATAGTTCGCAAGCGATGCTTCATACGGAGATCACCTAGATCGAAAGAGCTCTGCAGGCTATATCTGTTAAGCTTATAGTGGACCAGTTGACTGGAAAGCGAGTAAGCAACCCACCGTGACAACGTCAACCACTGAAGCAGAGTTGCTAGGCCTATCAGAGACAGGGAAGCAACTTCAATAGTGGCGTCGACTACTAAAAAGCCTCGGTTTTGAACCCTCCCACAATATGACGATCGACTGCGACAACGAGAGAACGATCAGCCTACTTACTAGTGAGGACACTGCCTTCGAAACGAAGCTTCGGCATGTCGATATTCATCATCATTAGCTTCGGCAAGAGGTTAGAGAAGGACGCATAATGGTGCGATGGGTGCCGACGGCGAGCATGGTTGCAGATGGACTCACAAAGATGCTATCTCGCCAGAAGCATGAGAGCTTCCTAAGGATGCTCAGGATGGTGGACATAGGCTATCTAATGGCCTAGTCAATTAAACCATGGAGATCAATATGCCGATCTAACAAGTCCAGCAATCCCATACTGGGATAGCTGAGGGGGTGTGTCGGAGCATGACGACCGGCATACCGGGGGATTTATTAATCCTACACATTTTTGTAATTAATGTTATGTAATCATGGCTCCATATAAATTGTACCAAGAGCCGATACAGAAATACAGAGAGTTGAATACCACTGATTGGACCCCTACATTTTACAATACAGACCAATCCGACAATCTTTGCGAGCCTAAATAATAAGGCACCGTCGCCAAGGATTTCGATTTTATCACTATGTACGGAGTACTCCGATCTAGATTAACCAAAGAGACTTGAAAGGTCATAAAGTCCCCATAAATAATATCCATGTAGTATTCCGATGTATATATCTTACGTGTAGATCTAGTTCGGGCTAAGTAGACTTGCAACACCTAGAATCCTAACTACCTCAAGAGTAGTTTAGTAGTAGTAATGGCTAACTAAATATTTAGCACATAATAAATTCATAAATTCGGTGGTATAGGCAGTTTTAGATGGGATGGAGTCTGAGCCTAGTGATTATGTAGGTAGCAGCACTAACTGGTACTACTGGACCCTGTAGATGCGGACACAATCGGATGACACTTCGATTAATACAAACAAGCCCCTGTCTGCTTGCACACCAGTCGGGCGGGCGCCTACACAAAGGAGCTGATAAATTAGTGCGTCACTTACTCTATCGGCTGGGTATGCCAGCTGCAGGGCACTCTATTCTCTCTTTTAAATCCCTGTCTTTCTTTCCCTTAACTTCAATCTGATCAAGGAGACTGACTAACTAGCATGCGGTTCATTACCAGGAATATACAATCTCGACATTCAGGCAAACGGACACTGGAAGAAACTGAATGATGTTATGGAATTGACTTTAGATAAAGTTATACCCCCCCCGGCTTATATGAAGACCATCGGACTGTCAATTCGTACTTGATCCATGGCAACCTCTGGGAGCAGAACATTGACCCACGCACGGAGAACATCTACATTTTCGATGCGTGTGCGTGCAAACTATGCCCATCATATCATGAACGCGCTTAAATTCCGCAACTCATATTTCAAGCTTTTCAAGCTGGACGGGAAAGCGGTGAATGACCGGAGAACGACAATACGACAGCAAAAAAATAAAGGAAATCGACAGTTGCAGGGTTCGAACCTGCGCCCTCGAAAGGACTAGATAACATGAATGTGTTAACACGAATGTGTTCGTTCAAGTCTAGCGCGTTAGACCACTCCGCCAAACTGCCTCGTGACATGGTCAAAGCTGCTAGCACGACGCGACGTCCCAGTCTCGCAGGTTGCAGATGTTTCGCCTCACTCAATTCTCCAACTAGGTACGCCAAGCACATGCGCTCAAATTTAGGTCCTTATTCTCGTACCCCTGAGCGCGCTTCCTCTGGAATGGATATCAATCTTCTGGCTACAGCTGCGTCGATCAATTCCCACCAAGATGTAATTAAATACTAAAGCACAGAGCAAATGGGAATCTATGAGGTTCGGGTTCGGGTTGCGGGTTAGAACCTCATACCTATTCTTGTGTTTTGGTACAGACTATATATTGTCAAATAGAGAGACTCAAAAATGTAAAGAATGCTTGCTTGATTGATTGATTGTCTAGATCGGGACCAGTGATCAACCACCCCTACCTGTTATGGCCTCTTGCAGAACGGGGATTTCAAAATATTCTATAGACTTTGTAAGTCAAAAATGCCGGTCCAGTGGAATCAATTGCATTCTCATCATATAACGCACTTCATATCTTGCTCAAAAAATACCACAATCAGACTTCGGACAATAGCCGGGGCGTCATACAGTGTAATGGAAGGAAGCAGGTTTCCGATCAACAGAGTCGCATTTTCACCAGACGGTCAGATGGTGGTTTCCTGTCTCATCGACCGGACGATCAGTCTCGGGGAAACAAAATTGCCAAATAAATGCACGGATCATTCGAAGCTGGTGTCGAGATTCGCAAAGTATCTTTCTCCCCTTGGGGTCAATACGTTGGATTTCACTTGGTTTCCTGAAGCTCATCATGGAATTAATGTGGCTGCATTGGGCAGGATTATCGTGATTGGACATGCATGCAGGACAATTTGTTTGTTTCTCTTAATTTTATCATGAAGGGAGATTGGACTTTCCCCAGGGCTTTCGGTCAAGTATCTCAAGTTCTCCTTTGTCTTCCACTACGTATTGGTTTTGCCTGTCCACTCTTTATTATGCAGTTATAATCATTGAAATACGGAGGAGCAAGTAGCATAGTGACAGATTGCCAATACAAACTTCTACACCGCTGGAAATTGACTGCTTGGGCGGTACGCCCGGGTTCCTCTATATGCAAGGTTGGGTATGAAGCTGAACTAGGAGTACTGAATCGACCAGTATGCTTTCGAGCATACAGCCTTGAGCGTTCCCATCTTCAATGGGCAGCTTAGTAGATTGTCAGTTCTTGCGACACTTTGCAGCAAGGGTTAGTCTCGATCCTGAAAACGCATCCTGACATTAAATCCCATGTTGGGGAACTCTCTGTCACCAATTCTAGGGGCTAGGGACTATTTATCAGTGCTAGGTGCTAGAAACAAAAAAGATTTCCATGAAAGATAGAGTACCAGTGATGGCAGTCCATTTGGCGATACGCTGGAGATCCCCCGAGCTACTAGACTGACTGCGTCAAGCTGGAGTTTGCCCCAAAAAGAAAAGGTTGGATAGACAAAACACGAGTGGCAACTGCAATACTCACCAAGTTTGACCTCCTGGCCCACTTTCTCTCCATTGATGATATCGTAATGCTCTAGCTGTTACTACTGATTACTAGCACTATAAAAGAACGGTATTGAACTTGAATGCAGTCTATATTTTACAAACCTGCCCTTGCATACTTCCCCCCAAGTCCTCTATACCTAAATGTGTGGCCAGGATTTGCCTGACTTTGTCCCAAATACCCTTCCGCGCGCTTATAACAGCCTCCTGGCGCTCTGTTGCAAGATTATATATGTATTTTTGTGCCACATTATCTGAAATAAAGTGCAAATACCCGAATCGAATATTGTTGTCTTGGCAGGCTTCTGCTAGGTAACCAACCTCGCAGTCCACCCAGTCTGCATCCTGTTTGTTGATAGCTAACCAATCCTCAGTTTCGACCAAGGGGCTTGGCACCGTAACGTGAGTCCCCTGACAAAGTTGTTCGATTTTCATCGTCGATAATGTCGTACTGAGGGGGCTTTCCCAAGAAAGAAGCTTGCCATCCACACGACTCGATTCGCCGGTGACTAGCACCTGATTCGGCACATCTTGGGTTCTCAATGACCCTGCTTTTCCCATGTAAAAAACACTGGATATGTTGTTCTGGGTTCGCATTGTGCGAACGACATTTCCGATGATATCGCCCCAGAGGCTCACCATGCTTCCCACGAAGGCAACAACACTTCCATCGGCTAGTGAGAAGCGTTTCCATGCAAATAACTGATCGGGGACATCTGTCCCTGTTTCCCAGATATAATCTTCATTGGTGGCCAGATGATCCACATACCCAAGGATGACTGTGTCGACAGCGCCCATGAATCGCAAATTGGACTGCAAGAGAATATTCACACAAGCTTCTGAAGAAGGTAGAAGATATTCTACTATTGATGCAGGGGCCTTGATCGAGTTCAGCTTAAGGTAATACGCGATGAGGAGAGCGTAATGTTGCACGTAGTCTCGTCCAGGGAAACACCTGATCTCCAGCGTGAACTCGTTGACGATAACAGCTATTGGTCGATGCCAATTGAATCGTTTTTCCCGTTTCTCGGTAGGTGAAATATGTACATCGGGATCACTTCGAGCATATCGGCCACAGACCCGAATGTGCGGCCAGACGCGGCTTCTTATCAACGGATGGATCTTTCCATCGATGTATGCCTTCAGAGTTTCGTACATCAAGTGTTGTTCAACCTGAAGAGAGTCATGGTCAACCCTTACTACGGCCATGCTGTTCCACTGGTAAGCATTCCTTCCGACTTTGGGACCCGCGCAGATACATTGGACGGTTCGGGCCACATACGGCTCGGGACAGGGACAAGTGATGTCAATCGGATTAACTATTTGCCGGTTGAAAGAACTAATTTATGCCCTACCTACATAGTGAACCAGTGATTTATTATTAGAGCATTATTATCATTCCTGATTGTACTCTAAGATATTCCTGACACACAATTTCCAGAAGAACTGACATATATTGAGCGGGAGCAAGTGTCTGACCTGATAAATAATTTTGAGTGACAGGGATTGGAGCCAATATGCTCCCAGGAATATACATTTAGAGAACATCCAGGCCCCACAGATAACTAGAGAGGCGTCAGCAAAGCACACTAAAACAAAATAGTCTCGCAAATGTAAGCATTTGTGTCCCAAGGTTGTTTATGGGTCCTATGGCAACCCATAAGTGGCTGTGGGGCTAGGTAAATAATCACATTTGACACTATTTCGTATACAATCTATTATGTTCAAGTTTCCAATATATGCATAATACATTCAAAAATGTTCCATGAGCTTGAGAAGACTCACATAGCGCTTCATTTATAGAAATAGCGGAGAAAAGCTGGATCCTTATTCTCAGCCCTAACTACACGCTCCTGAGAGTATTTACTATTGGGGGCGAAAAAGCAAAACAGGCACTAAAGAGTGCCGCTCACTTTGACAGCCAACCATATTCAAGATTGCACATGCAATATGCACCTCGTGTTTCCGTTCAAGGTAAAGACCACCTGCTGCTGTCCTGCCCCTGACCACAAAATGTGAGCTCTGGCCGCGCCCGGAGGCTGACTTGTTTCCTTCTCATTTCCTATTTCTTTGGGCAAAGCTCAGCACCCCATTGTGCAATTCCGCAATAATGACAGCAAATGCCTCGGTGAACATCCACTACTGGCGGTGGGCGGTGCCTCCACCGAGTCCACGCCCAGGTACCGCACCAGCGGCACTTAGTCCTCCCCAACTATCGATACCGGTGCCTCCACGCCCAGGTACCGCACCACCGGCACTTAGCCCTCCCCAGCCATCGATACCGGGGGATGAAAATCTACCGAAGGTCCAGGGTTTGAGCCAGACTGAATTATTGGCAAGGGATGTTAGTCAACTGAATAAATGCGATTTGCTCCCGCAGCATGCTGATAGATCCCGATTTAGTTCTATCGAACGCCGGGTATTCATGTCATGTGAACGAAACCACCCGCCAAACATTCGAAACTTGCTAATGTCTATATCAGCATCATGCCTAAAGTGGAAGACATCTTAGACATGAAGGGAAGCGGGAAATTTTGCAGAGAATTAGTAAAGAAATTCTTTCTCCCGGAATTCTTCTTTCGAAGACTAGGTTGGAACGCAAATGGAATGTTTGGCAGCTCTGAAAATCTGTCACAGTCTGATAAAGAAAGAAGCTATGGTATGAGTTCACAGATGACATTCGGGGATTCACTAATCAGAAGTATCATAAAGGAACATTCTCGCGTTTTCTCTCCAAAAAGGTAACGGAGAAAGACTCCAAGAAGGCATCCATGCCAAAAGTCGTGCACAACAAAGATCCAGCCCTAAGGCCTACCCCGGAATATGAGTATGATTGGCATTTTATGGCCTTTTGTACTCTGTGGCGGTCTTCGCGTCTTGATTCAAATACAGATAACGGCCCAGGCAAAACGGGGGAGCCTGCAGATGAAACCAATGTACTTGTGTGCTTTGATCTGGATGACGAGTTTGTCCTTCAACTGAGACGCCTACTGCATAATGCAGACCTCAGGAAGTGGGAGGAGGAGCCATTTTTGATGCTAGAGTTTGCACTGAGTATCGTGGTGGACCAGTGTGAGGAAGATTTGTGGAGTTTCCAGAAGCCAGTGCGGGACATAGAGAAGGTATTGTTCGCTTTGCTATTGTTACAAGATTACATTGGATATCTAACATTGAACAATTTATAGTCGCGGGAAAGGATATTCAAGGAAACCAGCTCTTATACCAAAGACGAGACATTCGATTTCCTCGTCGAACGATACAAACAGCTTCACGAATTATCACGACATGTGATTCACATTTCCGAAACAATGGATGCGGCCTCTAATAACCTTGGCGCCATTGTGCGAGATCACGATCTATGGATCGAGTCAAGTCTTCATTCTTCTGCGGCAACAAAGCGAGTCTCCAAAGCGCTCCTACTTCGAGAAAACATGATCTCCAACTTGAATTTCCGGGCCAAGGCTTTTGTGAGTCGGATGGATAATGAGATCAAGTGTGTGAGTACTATCTATAAACTATATATAAGAAACAGTATTTGAGGTTTTGACTAATTATATCCAGGCCTCCAACTTTGTTGCCGTCGGCGATAGTAACATCTCCAAAGGTATTCTCAAGCAAACTCGGAATGAAGGAAAAGTATTGTCCGACACAGTGTCTGCCCTAACTTTGCTATTTTTACCGAGTACTTTTATCTCGGTGAGCAATCGAACCCACCAAGCATTTTTTGTCAAAGCTGACCTTGCAATTTTGGCAGGGATTCTTCGGGATGAATTTCTTCACTCTCGAGAGCAACCAGACAACGCAAAAGTTACAGTGGGAGACACATCCGAAGATTTGGATTTTCTTCGTTTGCTCAATTCCAATTACCATATTGGGCTTCTTCCATTTCATGCTAAAGTTTGACTTCCATGATTTCATCAAGGACACGCAAGGATTCATTCATGACATTTTCCATCAAGGAAAAGGACCAGACCTCGAAAAGTCCAACGCTGGGACTCCGAGGGATTTTGGATTCTCCAGGCGTGCTACTTTGCACACTACAGCTTAGGGTTTGGGCACCTAGCTGCATCCATTTTTGCAAAAGCGCTTAATGAATATTTCACCATACCACATTCTAAACCAAGAGAGAAAATTAATTGTCGCCTAGCGAGCCTAGATGGAGGTTTGAAGTTTTTGATTGAGCTAGCTTTGTTATTGAAGTGTGTAAAAAGATGTAAAGTCTCATAGTAAGTACTTGCTCTATCACTCATGTCACGTAAAATCATAAATATCCACTCCTTGAACTGCCGAAGAATTACCACGTTACCAGCACATTAACGGAGATGAAGCATCTCGAGGATATCATGACGTGCAAAGAAAGACCGGTTCCATTTCCCAAAGACATCTGCACCAGGGAAATGGTTAGTTAGAAAAAGAAATCAAGATCAATACCGCACACTTGCTAAAACTTACACATGGGAATGCTCAACAGACATATGCCAACTTGGATGCTACCGATGATAATCATGGTGTGTTTGATGCCTCCGTGAGCGAACCATTTGTAGGCGAAAAATGTCAGAACAAAGCTGAACATATTTTTGAAAACCAGCATGCAGGTAAATGCCTCAATGGCCATCTCGCCTAGTATTGTCAGCAATCTCTTCCATATAAAGCCTGAAATAGTCCACATACGATGGGCATCGACGATATAGAGTGAAGCAGCAACGGCTCCCATCACCATGCCAACGATCAAGAATGCAAAGAAGACGTCTGGCAGCAGCCAGCCATAGTGCATCACATTATCTGCAGTCCACCCGAACCCGTAGAGTCCGATGCCGCAGCAAATGAGCTGAGGGATCACCAAGAGGATCCGGAATTCGGGCTCGTATTTGCCATGATTGAGCCGGATCATCAACTTGTTAATGGAATCAGAAAGCAGACCAGACAGAATGAGGCCCACAATCGAACCGATGAAGGCGCCTGTGTAAAGATATCCAGTCTTGTCTTCCTCGAACCACATTGGAGGTCCGAGAAACACGATTGCTAGAACCACACCGACGAAGACCGCCCATCCAATGACAACGCCTTGGATCAGACAAGCCTGGAAGGTAATCAGTCTGTGAAACTAAACGCGAAGTGAATTACTTACCCAGAAGATGCCTGGATGGAAGAACAACGGAAATGGACGAAGAAGCAGCTTGAAGAAGCTCTCATCTGTCTTTCGCCCATTGAAAAGCCTGAGCGACTGAGCGAAGGAATGTTTCCCGGGGACTGTTACCGCGGCTTCGACCTTTGCGCTCCCGTTCAGAACACTGGGGGCTGGTTTAAGTTCTTTGGTATCATCAGTGGAAGCCCCACCGAGCGAAACATGAGACTCCATGGACCCGCCATGCGTCCCGCTTCGCTTGAAGTCGGTGTTCAAGTAATCAGAGCGCCGGAAAGCGGTTTCGGGGACAAAGAAAAACATCAGCGGCAATGAAGCACCAAGGAAAATTGCCACAAAGTAAAAAGACCATTGCCATCCCATGGACTTCGTGATCTTGCCCACCACAACGGGTGTCAGAAAGGCCGCACCAAAGAGTGCAACATTAGATACAGCCATTCGCTTTCCTCGTTCCTATATTTTCTCCATCAGTCTCCTCATAACTTAAATATGCAGGAAATAGAGGACTCCACTCACATGAACGAAATAAAGATCTCCCACACAGGCATTGACCAATGCCTCAAACGGTGCCAGTGCAACACCCTGGAATATCCGTGCCCATATGAGACTATTGTTGTTCTTACCGCTAACCCCAGCCCAGATACAGCTGATAATCATCAAGACATGCCCGATCAGGAACAGATGACGTTTACCCCAGACTCGAGCGGTTGGCACAATGAGAATACCCGCCACACCGACACCGCACAGGTGATATCCAGTCAACAGGGCAGCTGCTGTAAACGTAATTTCCTCATAGTCCGCGATGGTGACCGTATTTGCGGCCAGAATGGAGCTTAGGGTTGTGCAGAGGATGGTTACGAAGGAGAGAATGGAAAGGATTATATCGCGTCGCCATAATGGCCAGTTCTGATGGGACCGTTTAGGTCAGCGCCCGTGTGCTCGTGGAACCAAATCCCGGGGTACGATGACTCTCTGGAACATACCAATGGGTCGTTTGGGTCATCGCTCGGTTGTGGGACGAGGATAACCGGCTGGTTACCCGACCTGTCATATTTGAGGCCCGAAGCCCCTGGGGTCTGGTCGCTGGAATCGCTGTTTTGTTCGTAGATATCGGATGTGCCTAGATATTTGAAGCTGTGATGAGCCACGCTGGATTCGATTGCGCCTAGACGGCCAAGGCTAGGGAAATGTTACCTGGGACATGCACGAGCTTCGTATCTTCCAGTACTCCAAGACCCATGATTGTAAGAAGCCCTGGAGCTAACGACGTGGCGATTGTTGTCCTGGGGTTAATGGTAGTGCAGCGGTTTAATAGAAAGTAAAGCAAGGTCAGGAGGGGTACGGAGGATGTGAGCTCAACCTAACTCTCGACCCTCCAAAGTTGGAAGCTACGTAAAAAAGCTTCTCGGGGCCAATGGGAATAAATGGTAGACATGGATAAAAGTAAGAGCTTAACATTTAGGACTATATTTTAGGACTAAATATAAGGACTAACCTTAGCAAAGATAAGCAGCTCGGTCGATATGTACATTAAGGCCCGAGTGTGGGCGTAACCTGCAGCGTCATTGTTTTGAATGTGATTGAGGCAAATTTCAAATCCTTGTTGATGAGACAACATACTGCATGCAAAGCTCCATTTAAGATTGCGTCTAAGCCAACCACAGGTCATTTATAATTTAGTAGCATACAGGACAGTATGAGTAGGACGCGGGGAAAGCTGACCTACAGAAGAGTTGCCCAGGTAAGCCTTGATCGGCGCTTCCAAGCCTAAACCGAGGCATCACATTCGGGCTTGACCGTTGATCCAATATTCGACCGAGGTGCAGGTGGATCTCTACAGTCAAGAATGAAACAGCCCGAAAGAAATGGTTTTTTTCTTGTAGCACACAAGCCTAAACCCGCAAGTTCAGTGTTGATGGGATCAGGGACTGGTCCACTGTGGATGGAACAGAACCACTAGTGCTGACCCGGGGCTTGCAGATTTGCCATTTGAACCTTATTATTGGTATAGAGTGTAAGTCGTACAACCCGAATGATCGTCTTTTTATTGAAAGATAGAAGGGGTGGAAGTGAAGTATTGTACGGAGTGGAGAACAAGGTGATTGGAGAGGGCTGTACTTGGAATATAGTTGGGAAATAAACGCCACGGCCCCCAAACAGAAACATCCACAGTTATGCCCAGGTAATTTTGTGAAATACCAATACATGGCCGTGACATTGACACATTGAACTATTCGAGACATATGTGTTGATAGTATCTACATACATACACCGGCGGCACCTGGTTCATATCCCAATACCAGCGGAGCTTGCCTTTTAATACAGAAGGGAAAAAACATGGGAACCTCCTGGTATTCCCTGCCGACACGTGATTGTTCAATATCATGTGATATGCACCATATCACGTGATGATAAGTGTCACATCACCACATGTACATCAATGGCCTCCAGAGCTAGCTAGACTCCAAGTTACGAGGCGCATTATTTCCACAGCATAGGCTGCAACGCGATCGCATTCCATATTCAAGTCGAGTCCTTGTCCTCGAAGAGCTATACCCCGCATCATTATCAAGTCTCAACCACCGAGCCGACGGTCTCCCCACCTACGACTACTACGCAGCGAGCACGCGAAGCACAAGCATTGACGCAAACCCAAAGACCCGTTACACCTATTCAGCCTAGTTTTAATCATGTCGTCCGTCTCTCCTTCAAAAGAACACGATCTTGACCCGGAGACGCAATCGGGAGAAGAGCAAGACCACATCGACAAGGATCACCAGGACGCGCAGGGACACCAAGGCGAGTTTGAGGTGAAGGAGCAGGATCGCTGGCTTCCGATTGCCAATGTGGCTCGTATCATGAAGCTTGCGCTTCCTGACAACGCGAAGATCGCAAAGGAAGCAAAGGAATGCATGCAGGAATGTGTGAGCGAGTACATTTCATTTATCACGAGTGAAGCATCGGAGAAATGTCAGCAGGAGAAGCGCAAGACAGTCAACGGCGAAGACATTCTATTCGCCATGACCTCGCTTGGCTTCGAGAACTACGCTGAAGCCCTCAAGATCTACCTATCCAAGTACCGTGAAACCCAGTCTGCCCGCGGCGACAATCAGAGACCCCCAAGCGCTGGCTATGGAGCTGGAGGACCTGTTGGTGGCCCGGCCGGAGGTGCACCTGGACTAGCTCGTCCAACGGGCTTCCCCAATGCCGAAGGCACAAATCCTATGTCGAACCTCAACCTGGACCCCTCCGAGCAGGATGCCTCTGCCTACGGCTATCCGCCCATAGTTGGCCAGCCTCACAATGGCGCAGGCGGCGAATCATACTAGTGAATGGCGTGAAAGTGTCGGCTGAGGGATGCTGTGACCAGTTTCAATCTTGGCTGCATGTCCTAGAGATCACCGACGATATCGATTTCAACGGAATTCGGAGAAGTGGGGGAGAAGATTTGGGGTGGGGGCGAAGGCGCATCTTTGATTTCTGCAATGTTCATCTGCACTGGTAGGTATCTCGGATACTTGACATAGAAAGAGAGAGAGATGATTCTGTGGGTTCCTGGGTGCCTGAGGCCTGGACGGTCCCCTGTTTGTTTCTCTCTTTCATGGTCATGTATTGGGGATCTTTTTCTCCCGTGGCTTCGCCATCGAGATAGACGTGGGGTGCGGTTAAATACCCCCTATGTAAAATACCCAGGAGTTCTGATATTTAATATCCAATCATTCAAAAATACCTCTGTACTGAATTTTGTGGAGAATCCCTTAGACGCCACATGTAAATCTATGTAAGGGTTTTGCGGGGAAAAGGTACCGCTGATCAGCGTAATGGTGTATTTTTGATCTATTGGGGTATTACCACGACCTGCACATGCAACCTGACTTGGAGAACAAAACCTCTCACATTTCCTTCCATACCAAGAACTCACTTCATCCAACAGCCTCATACCTGCAAAGATGAAGTTCGCCATCACTTTCGCTCTAGCAGCTCTGCTGAGCACCGTCGCTGCTCAAGGTCTGGGAGATCTGCCCGACTGTTCGGTATGTGTTTACCATTAACATACAACTGTGTCAAATGTGCCGCCTGCTGAACAACCCATTCCATAGAAATCCTGTGCTACAGGTTCAATTCCCCAGAGCTGCGGCATTGACTTCAAGTGCGTCTGCGAGTCCAAGTCCTTCTTGGCCGATGTCGCCTGCTGCATCGCTGATAAATGCTCCAAGGCGGACCAGGATAGTATGCTCCCTCTCCTTCCCTCTGTCCCCAATTGAATACACAAGTGCGGGACTATTCCACATGACTATGCACAATGGATACTGGAGCATTTACAGTCGGCTGATACGTTATTCTTCACCACAGCAACCATCAAGGTCGCCAAGTCAATCTGTGCCCGGGGTGGTGTGACCGATCTGCCCACCGAAGTTGTCTGCTCGAGCAGCAAGTCGAGTTCCAGCTCTGGAACAAGCACCAGCTCTAGCTCCAGCTCGACTGACACTGAGACCACCGGTGCGACTAAGACCTCGGATTCGACTACTGTGACAGGCACCAAGGCTTCTACCACAGCCTCGAACAGTGCCTCGTCCGCCTCTGCTGCGGCCACTAGCACTGGTGTCGCTCCTCTTATCCACAAGGATTCTTCGCTCGTGGCCGCTGCTGGTGCTGCAGCGGCGTTTGCCATTCTGATCTAGAATGAAGCGTGCTGCGTAATTTCAAGGGGGAGATACTATGTTTAGCAGCGTTGAAATATCGCATTGACGATGAAATGAATGGAAACACGAGAACTGCCTGATGATGTACCTGTGTCTTATTTTATCCACGACATAGTTTTAATTGATCAGGTACACGGTGTGTCTATATGCCACCGCTTTCTGATAGCGAAGGGATGTTTAATGTTAATAATACACTCATAGAAAGTAATACCGAGGAAGCAGCGAAAATGCTCAGTTTTCACGGGTATCCTCCAGCAGCTTGGTCAGACGTTCCTGGCGCTCCTCGCGGAGGGTTGCGAAATTCTGAAGAGTAGAACATTAGCATGAGAAACAGCCAATAGGTCAAATTTGCTCGGTTAAGACAAATTCCACTTACCCAGAACCAAAACATCATTTCGAAGAAAGCAAAGCTGAAGACCACCCGGTTCTTCAGACGATCCAAGCCTCCAATAGCCGCAGCGCTTGTGTAAGACGAGGCCAGGTGATCATCTCTGCTCTGGTAGATATAGAACGCAATTCCAGCATACGCACCAAAGCGACACGCAGCAACTGCGATCCAGACGCTCCAGTAAATCGTCAAGGACTTGGTGATATATTCGGGCAAGCGCTGTAGAACCTGCAGATCCTCGGCGGGGAGGTTGCCATTTCGGAGGGGCCGGATATAGGGGAGAGCCTCATCGAGAGCTTCGTGGTAGGGGATGTTGGACAGCAGGACGAGGTCGACAAAGGCCTCGATGAAGATGAGTATGGCACAGAAGGTGAAAGGGGATTGCTGCGGGCTTGACAGGGATGGAAAGTCCTATATCACGATCGTTAGCAGTCAAGATCAGATTGACCTAGGAAGACCCATTGCCAATATGGTAGAAATGGACTTGTAAATCGGGGATGCTGGTTCGGCGTACAATCTTCAAGGCTTCTCCCATCATAAACACCAGATCGCAGTCAGTGATCACCTCCGGGCTCTTGACCAGATAACCGGCGATCACAACCAGAAACACGGCATGTGCCTGGATAAGAGTCTTGGATGAAATTAAAACCATGATGGACGAGTCACAATGGCACAAGATTGTAGACAAGAGGGAAGTTCCAAAAGTCACAGACGGAAATAACTTGGAGAATTGGTCCGAGTGTTCTTTGGCCGCAAGGCATGTGGGGAAAAAGCAGCTCTGGTCAAGATATCCCCCCACCAGCACAACAACCGCCAGGATTAGATCTGATTTACGACTTGATGCGTGCTGATTAAATTGCGTGGATTAGTACTGGAATATTGCCCGGTTCCTGCCATACTACATAGTGGTCCAACCCTGATCATGACCGACCCAAACCCAACCTTCAACACAGAGCGTCATGTCAAATACTACCTCCGATGCCTGAAGACCTTCCTCCCGTCCGCCTATACCTCCAATGACTCTAATCGCATGCTCCTCGCCTATCTGACCCTATCGGGATTGGACGTGCTTGGCGTTCTCCAGAGCAAAACCACACCGGAAGAAAGACAAGGGTACATCGACTGGCTCTACCATTGCCAGGTGCCTTCAGGCGGGTTCCGTGGCTTCCCAGGCACAGACTTTGGGCCAGAAAAGAGAAATAAGGATAATGAAGCTTGGGATCCAGCTAATGTCCCCGCGACATTCTTTGCGCTAGTCAACTTGCTCATCCTCGGGGATGACCTGTCGCGTGTCAAGCGACGGGAGTGTCTTGAGTGGCTTCCCAAGGTTCAACGCGCCGATGGAAGCTTCGGTGAGCTTGTCGGTCCCGAGGGGAGTGTAGGGGGGCCTCGTGATTTGCGATACTGCTGTTGTGCTGCCGGCATACGGTATGTCCTGCGCGGGCGGAATGAGACGGGGCTTGAGGGTGTACCAGATATTGATGTCCTCGGTTTTGTTTCTTTCATCGAGGCGTGCCAGGTATGTATTGACCTTGATGCTATGTCTGCGATTAGGATACTGACAAAGTCTGGCCAAACAGACGTACGACGGCGGCATGGCTGAGTCTCCTTTCTGTGAATCGCATAGTTCGTGTCTCCCTTTCTTCCACCTGAATCTTCTAACAACGCATAGGTGGACACACGTATTGCGCGGTTGGGTCTCTAGATTTCTTGCGCCGGACATCTAATGATCTGAAATCGCTGCCCCTACTATCGGCAGGCTCCGATCAATTCGAGGCTTTAATTACATGGCTGGCTTCAAGGCAAACAGCCCAGTTAGAGGAACCCGAGGAGAGTGAAGATGATGAACAGGCCGAGGCGACAGAGACGGGGTCTCTCAATGATAGAGTCCGCGGGTTACCCAATGTTCAAGCCCTCGAGCCTGACACAATATCATGCGCCGGGTTCAATGGCCGATGCAATAAATATGCGGACACATGCTACTCATTCTGGAACGGAGCGACACTGATGGTAGGCGATCTCCTGTTTGGTAATGATTATCTACTAATATGGGTGTTAGATGCTGGACCAATATTCCGTGGTCGATGAAGTTCGCAATCGTCGATACTTGCTCGAAAAGACCCAACATCTTGTCGGTGGGTTTGGGAAGGGACCCGGGGATCCTCCTGGTAAGGTAATCGCATGCTGATTCCGAGAATGTGTTGCTAATCAAATCTATAGACCTTCTTCACTCATACTTTGGCATGGTGTCCCTGGCTTTCCAGGGTGAGGCGGGACTCAACCCCGTCGATCCCACGATGGGTTCTAGTGAACGCACAGTCCGACATCTTGAATCGCTGCCTTGGCAATCATGAAGTATATAATACCCGTGCATGTAATATGACGATGGTTGTTCGGCCATTCCACCAATTAGCTCATGTCAGCACGCATCAGCCAATAGGTGCAGTCGACTAAATTAATTAGGCGTCGGTGTACATCGTACGTTGTACATGTACCATTCACAAGTAAGGGTTAACTCTTAGGCAGTAAGGCAGTAGTAACAACACATATTCTCCCTACAACGTAGGATTATGGTGATCATGATCAGATTGTTTCCGGGTAATGGAAGTCTGGCATTCTAGCCAATCAAGGTAATTTGTTGACAATTATGAACAGGGTCAGGAGATAGATAGGAACAAAGTCCGGAATACTTAATTTATCTGAAATATATATAATGTGTATAATGTACTCCGTATATTGTATAACTATTGTACACAAAAGATAATAATAGAAGACTCCCCCAAAAAAAAGGAGAGCCGTCCAAGTCCCGAGTTCTCCACACGGTCCACGTTCCCGTTGACGTCTTGGAATCTTCCAAAGGCCTTTGTATGCAATTTCCCTTCTCCTTTCATCATTTGCGGTGTTACTCTATTTATCCGGCCATCTTTCCGAAGCCCAAGCTACCCCTTTCTGAAACCTTTCGACCTCTTCCTCCACTCCGGATACCGTTTATCCGCGCATCTCGTGCCCCGTTGAATGGCACCCCCGACACACCAACCATTCCTAGCCAACCCCTTGACGCGCAGAGATTCTCTCGACCGCAAAACTTGGCAATCATAACATATGCCGCCTCGAACAAGAGCGGGGGTTCAAAGCCAGAAACAGAAGGAGAAGGTGCGTCATCAGGGATGCGAAACAGGGAGCTCCGCCGGTTGCCTTTGTTTGAGCCTTGCGCAAAGTCCATGGAAATATGACTAATTCGGAACTCAACAGCTTGCCAACTCCTACAATGAACTCCTTGAGTAAGCGATTTTTTTTTCGGTCTAGATACTCAGTCGCGCTAACATGCTTCTCCACAGGGAGTTCTCCTCCAAGGATCTTCGGACTGTAGGAAATTATACATTGGGGAGGTTGATTGGAAAAGGCTCCTTCGGCAAAGTCTATCTGGCGTCGCACAAACTCACCAATGGCTCCAAGGTAGATCATGTCATGCGAAGAACAAAGCTGTGGAAGTAATGCTGATCAAGTCCGCAGGTGGTGCTCAAATCGTCCAGCAAGGAAGACACCAATCTCGCGCGCGAGATCCATCACCATCGCCAATTCCTCCACCCCCATATCGCGCGACTATATGAAGTGGTGGTAACTGAGAGCCTTGTTTGGCTTGTGCTAGAGTATTGTCCCGGTACGTTGATTTGCGCATGGCTGAAGATGTCTGGGGAAACATACTGACAAATGGTTTTCTCTAGGCGATGAACTCTACAACTACCTCCTTCGCCACGGCCCACTCCCGGTAGAGAAAGTCAAGCGGATATTTACACAATTGGTGGGAGCGGTCGCCTACGTCCACAGTAAATCATGTGTACATCGCGACTTGAAACTGGAAAACATATTGCTGGATAAACAAGAAAACGTCAAGCTATGCGATTTTGGGTTTACGCGCGAATATGAAGGGAAGGCTAGCTACCTTCAGACATTCTGTGGGACGATATGCTATAGTGCACCCGAAATGCTCAAAGGAGAGAAATACGCGGGTGAAAAAGTGGATGTGTGGAGCCTGGGAATCATTCTCTATGCGCTTTTGGCAGGTGAGCTGCCATATGACGACGATGACGACCAAATCACCAAAAAGCGGATATTGTCCGACGAGCCGACCTTCAACGACAAGTTCACAGACGATGCCAAGGCTTTGATCAATCTCCTGTTGTCCAAACGACCTTTGATTCGACCTAGCCTGGACGAGATCTTATCTCACCCTTTCCTTGCGGAACATGCCCCTGAACAACTGGCAATCCTAAAAATCCCAAGACCGTCGCCGTTCACTACACCACTAGAGAAGACTACCTTGCAGCGGATGAAAAGCGCTGGGGTGAATATTGACGAGGTCATTGAAAATGTCCTCGCTCAGCGTTGCGATCCACTGGCTGGCTGGTGGGCCCTGTTAATTGAAAAAGAGCAACGGAAAGAAAGAAAGAGGGAGCGCAAGCGTCGCGAGCGGGATGTTGAGGCAAAAAACCTCCGCCGTCTGAGCGCTGCGAGCAGTCGTTTGGAGAAGCGATCATCGGCTTTAATGGAGGTGGAGGAAGAAGGCTCAGGGTTACGAGATCGCGGGAGACGGGATAGAAGAAGCTTACCATCTCAGTTGGCGGTGCCAGATCTTCCGGCGCTTCCTGAACCGCTTCCTGTATTTCCAATTGAGGTCACCACGCCACCATTGCCGCTCGATAAAGATTCTATACGGTCCGACAACTCGACACGACGCCGTCCAATTCCTCCGCCAAAAGACAGGCGGCGATCACGGCCCAGCATGCTGCATGTTAGTGCATCACAGCCGGAGTTAACACAGCATCACGGCATCTTCCGGCGTCGCACTACTCGTCGTCACCAGTATCCGATACTCAGCCAACTAGCCTCTCTCAAGCATTGGTTTGTAGAGTCGGCGAAGAGAGCGCGGTCTCCCCATGCCAAATCGACAAGCTCGCGGAAGTTTCTTTCTGAAAAGTTGAGCCCGGCAAAGAGTCAGGATACTGGAAAGAAACCCGCGAGCTTATCATCCCCAGCAAGCGAGGTCGCAGGGGAGGAGGTTGTTACACCAACCCAGGTCAAACGAATCTCCAATGCCAGCAGCCTCGCTCCTAGCAGTGCCTCATATCGCCAAAACCGCCACTCCTACCCTCGCCAGACGCGGCCATTGAACACCAGCCATAGTAGTCATCGAAACTCTCTCTCGCCTTCACCTATTACACCACGCGGATCCTATCGGCGTTCATCGGCCGGGCTACGAGGGCGCAAATCTACATCCTCCTCGGTATCATCGATCCGCAGCATCCATCACACTCGGGCTCACTCCAAGGCCTCTTCGATTTCCTCCAACAGTATAGATACCATCTCAACGCCCACTGCCAGAGCCTCAAAATCGCCTCATTCATCTATTAAAGTCCTGCCAACCACCCCCGGTGCCTCATCCCGCTTTCCGAGTAATATTCGGCTAGTAAGAGGGCCAGGCGGAGCACCTCGAGAGATTGGCGACCCAGGTCAGATGTCATCATCGTTTAATGAGGCGGTACCAGCGCCATTACTCTACTCGCCCTCTTCAAGCCTGGTGTTTGCAAGGCGAAAGAGATCTCTCTTCAAGGGTCCCATGATCCACACCACTAACTTAATGGTGTCTAGTGGGATAGCCAACTCCCCCCTTCCCGGTCAACCAGTGAACACCAGTCCCGACATTATCGCAGGGCGGCCTGTTGCCCGCAAGAGCCAAATCATCGAGGAAGAGGAAGATGTCGAAGGGATCGAGGAAGAAATTGAAGAAGTCGACGAGTTCGACGAACCTAGTACACCCGGTGATTTCGTTACTCCCGATGAGCACCCAGCAGACGAGACCGGATCTCCCTCAAGTGGCAGAATGCCATTCGCTCCTATTCCAAACCTTGAAACCAGTCCCCTTCGGCCTCCTCGCTCTTCCTCTTTGCGCTCGCCGTCCGATCCCGCAGACAAGATCGGCATCGCTGAATAATACCAATATTAACCTGACAGCTTCCTTGCAATTTCCCTTATGTGCATTAGATTCGTCTCTTTGTCCATCCCACGATCCCTCCTCCCTATGTTTGGTTAGACGATAGAGCTTTTTATACCCCCACTTACACAGCGTGTTCTCGTTTTCGTTTCCTTGGTTTGTTTTTTTTTTTTTTTTTTTTTTTTTTGGCATAATTGGATCCATCATTGGACCTATGCCTCTCTCTCTCTCTCTTGCGCTCTCCTTGAGATTTTCCTAGCTTCATGAAGCGCTCTCTTTTCCCATATTTCTTTGAACCCTTATGATGATTCGACCCTCGCTTGATTTTAATGTCTTTTGCCTAGCATCCCCCTGTCTCATATAGAAAGCTGTCCCTTATTCCAAGGCCATCTTGCTGGATTGATCAGCAACACAATATTGCATAATGAAGTTGCATAGACCAATACCAACTTTGATATCCTAACCTTACTCCGTGCGGTGACATATGCAAGGGTTACGCTCGCTATGTGTACGTGGAATCCCTCTAGGTACAGTCCTCTTTCATGTCTACTAGGATAGGGCTTAGGATAAATAAATCATGCTGCTTTTGGTGGTGCCAAACACCATCCGATAATTTCGACCGTGTATTAGCAATATTCTTTTTTCACGAGCTATTAATATAACATGGTAAGATTGTTGCCAAATGCCACGATGGATAGTACAATTTAGTGTGATTAATTTGTCGAAGAGATCCCACCACCATAAACCTGGCATGTCAGGTCGGTATTATATATAAGTATTTAGCTCTTGGTAGGAGTATGCACATGAAGATGGCTACCCATGCTAGATGTAGAACTAAGAAGAAATACATTAATACCATACGAAAGAGGCTTTACTACTTACTGCATATGTAGACTATATATATTGTTGAGGCAACCTTTCTACCTAAGGCGGATCGGATGTCTGCTCACCAGGACTGACCTTCGTTCATCTTTCTCTCTCTCTCTCTCTCAGTCAACAGTTTAGCTCAATCCATGGTCCTCTTTCCACTTCGCTTTCTCTATATATATCTATAATCAAGGTTGCTAGGCTTTATTAAGGGGACTCCAATATTCTGATTTTGCTGAATACATGCACCCAGGGCTCTGATGAGTTGGGGCTTTGGCTTAATGTATCGCAAACTGGCGATCCAGAGGCGAGGTAAGAGATTTGTTTGCTATGGGGAGACAGAATTGGGGGGGTTTTTCCTTCCACAAAGTCTCGAGAATCTGACCTTCTGGAGTCTAGGGTCCGGTTACTGTCTTCACGACGACTGCGATTACAATATGCTATTTATATGGATTTTTCTATCTTTGCCATATCTTGCACCTTCAAAGGAACTCTCGCCTACGCAAGGACTTTCAAGGTAGAACGATTACAACTCTGACGTCGGTTTTCTCACATCCTACCATGTTGCCTTCTTCTAACATTTGTACAGTGGTCCATGTACCCAGTTAGTGACGTTGTATTAGGATACCACCATATCCTCGGCCTCTTTATCCACCTTTGAAAAGCTACAGCGACATCGTCACCCCATTAAAGGCGTCTTCCAACAAAGGAATACAGGATAACAAGGCCTTTAATGAACGTAATATCCATACGTTTGCCAACTCATTGGTGCTGGGGCGCCTTCCAGCCCTTCGCGCTTTGAGTGTGTATAGCTCTGTGCGTGTTGGTGATGCAACATCTCTTCAAGGCAGAGATGTAAGATGGAACGCGGACATTCACCCAGGCCTTTGGCAAGCTGGGAGTTCGGCTTTCCATGTTACACGATGAAGAGGTAGCCACACCATATATTGACGAGAGCCCTCACCCACGCTATCGCCACTGTCATCATACGATACTCAATGGTGGTCATACATCGAATGGGCCGATTGTCGCACAAACAACAATCCGTTGATGGAGTAGAGTGACATCGAATCCAAGTGCAGAAAATAAGGAATTGAGTTCGACGTTGCGATCTTTGACATAGTCCGCACCAAACAGCTCTGTCTCATGTGGCACTTCCAGAGATTGAACGTAACGCTCAGTCGTGCTCGATATGCCATTTCCATTATCTACCTTTGGAATGTCGTGAATGATGTCCCGTCTCTGGTTTCCCCATCTTTTTGAGGCGACTCGTTACACAATTCTGGTGATATTAAAAGCCAATGTCACCGATGATCCAGAGGCTGAGACAGTAGCTAAAACGGTTCCCTGCTGGCTTGACCCCCTTTCCATCATTATTAGCTAGTTCCTAGGATAGCATAAATTCATAAATGACATTCCATATTTCTGTGTTAACATATTTCATCCAGTTTCGATTTCTCTACTTTGTCTGCTAATATCGTATCTAGTTTGTCTATATTTACGACTTAGTTAAATAAGAACGGGATTTACCATTCAAAACCAGGGCTTAGTTTGAATCCAATTCGTTCATTGCTGGCAATCAAGCATCGTTATATCGTTTGGTCGTAACCCACTGCTCTATAAAGAGAATAATCCCGAGCAAAGTAAATCAAAATCAAAATCCCAACACCTCATTAACCATTAACCATTACCCCATAAGAGACACTGAAAGCAGATCAAATAACAACCATCTACCGCTCCACATGAATGGCTTGGTGCTTCTCACCCACAGTCTCATCAATAGCGTGAGAATCCATAACAGCCTCCTCATCTTTCCCACTCTGACTATCGATGCCAACATCACTCTCACCGATCTTATCCACGGTATTAGTATACGACGGAACAAAGTTCACCGCAATAGCATAAGTCCAAGCGACGACCATGAACTATAACCAGCATTAGCCACCGACCCAGCAACGCAAACAAGAACTAGCAAAATAAAGGGGATAAAAGTCCAAGAGTAGAACATACCATAGTCGGAATAATAAACGCAAATCCCGTATTATCACGCATATCAGCAACATGTCCCAGAATAGGTGGCACAACAGCACCTCCACAAACACCACCAACAATAAACCCAGAGCCACGCTTATAATGACGCCCGAGGCCACGGATTCCCAGTGCCATGATCGTCGGGAAACAAACAGACTCAAAGAACAGCGTCAGGAATAGCATAGCAACGCCAACCTGCTTTGTCTGTGTCACCGACGCAGCAAGGAAAGCTACCGTGCACGACAAATACACCAGGAAGACCCAGCGCGCCCGTACAAACTTCATAATCCCCGAGCCGAGGAACCGGCCGACAGCGAACGCACCCTGCGCGCCGGCGAGATACTTCGCTGCTGTTGCACTCGTCGTACCCGGCCATGTATCCTTGACGTAGTTAATAAAATAACCCGCGATAGCGACTGAGGAAAGAATTAGCTTGTTTAGATAACGAAAGGAAGTATAGAAGTATAAGATGAAGCCCGGGGGGATAAGAAACATACCCTGCGCGCCTGTATACGTGAACTGCGCCAAAGTCGCATGGAACAGCTTGTACTGTTTCCAGAACGGCTTATCCTGCTCATCGACATGCGTCTGCGCAACCTGGAAAGCCATGTCCTCGTCTGTGACTTCGGGGATATTGGATAGGAAGAATACACCAGCGAGCAAGAATACAAAAACACCAATGGCGAGATAGACCCACTGCACGCGCTGCAGAGCTGCTACATCATCCTCTGTCTCTGTGAAGAAGACATACGAGCCTAGTACTGGGCCGACGACTGTGCCGATGGCATTGAAGGCCTGGGCGAAGTTGATTCTGATTTCAGAGTAGCGGGGCGGACCGCAGACTAGATAATGCAAGGAGAGATTAATATCTATGCAGGACCTCTGGGTGGAATGTGTGGTTTGTCTTACCGGTTAGATAGGGATTAGCTGCTGTCTCGAGAGACCCCAGTCCTGATCCAATGACGAATGTGGCACCGCAGAAGCCTCCGAAGGATTGGTTTAGTCCTGCGGGCCACATGCACAGGGCTCCAATACCGTATAGGCACAGGCCGAAGATGAAGACGGTTTTGTAGCCGTAATTGCGCAGGATCCAGTTTGCGTAACCGAGGGAGGCTAGGGGGTATGCGCTGGGTTTTGTTAGAGAGGGGTTTTCGTGTAAAGTATTTGTGTTATGGAGAGATGTCATACCCAAAGTAGGCTGCTTGAAGACCAGCCGAGCGGCCTCGGTCTATATGTAGGGTTTTCTGGAAATGCGAGTTGAGCGTGTCCAGTAAACCATATGCAAAACCCTAATTGAAGGTTTAGTAGGAGGGTCCTCTATGAACAAACGCATGCAGTAACATACCCATAAGAAGAACAAGATCGTAACTAGAGTCAAAGGCCACAGACTCTGTCGCAGAGTCAAAGTAGCGGCCGAAGTAGTTGCGCGATTATCAACACGCAAGCCAGAACGGCTTTTGAGGAATTCCTTGACGCCCATTCTTAAATATAGAAAATACAATAGACATGAACAATAACAAGAACAAGAACAAGAACAAGAAGCTAAAAACAACCGAAGGGACCCCAAGGGGGTATTTAAATGAACAACAAAAGGTGACCGTCTGATTTCTCCGCAAACTCCACACTTTCCCCCAGTCCGGGGAAAGCCCCCAGACGATCCCTAGGGAAAGACACGCAACATCCAATCACAAGTCACAACACGAGGTTGCACCGAGGATCGAAGGTAACTTTGATCTATTTTCCCCTGTGTCTGATCAAACCCCCCGCTTTAAACCCTGGCAAGGTGGCGTCAGGGTTGCATGGTTGTTTTGACGCTATTCATCTTTGGGATATGCCGGGTGCCATTCTGGGTCTTGCGGGTTATTCTCTCCCGTGTCTGGTGGAATGTTACTCCGAGAGATAGATTGGTTTAGTCTTACCGTATGACTCTAAACAGTAGCCTAAATGACATCCTAGCAACGTTCATGCATCATCCTATTATAGTTCAGGGGAGGTACAGACAAGGTACACCCTGACATATAACCAGTTCTACTCTAACAGCCGTGGACAACAGCCGTATCCATTCTAGGGACACCAATTACAGCTGAATCACATCATTCATCGTTCTCATTCCAAGGTTGGGAAAGGGATCACGGCCCTCCAAGCTAGACTACCTAGGCAGAACGCGGAAACCAGGCGCACACTACGCAATATCGGCTCACCATCAAATGAAGATGGTTCTTCTACAAAGAAACAGGTACATATTGTCCTACCGTCCACATGTGCAACAATCGCAGGTAGTAATCTTTCATTCAGGGTGATCTATGGGCATCCATGATGGCAAGTCATAAGTAATCCGCGCACTCTCGTATTCAACGCGTGACAAATATCCAAACCAATCAGGCACAATCTATCTCTATTACACATGGATTACCTCCTGCGCGGGTGGATATCCGGAAAGGCAGGGTCCTATTTGGGCTTTCGCCAATATAGTCCCACCCTTTAGGCCCGCTTGGGCTTGCCAGCGGCGCCGTTCTGAGCGACCGGGTTGACAGCTTTCGTGTTGTAGAGACGACGCTCGGCGAACTTGAGCACCTCGTCGATTAAGCTGAGAGTGTGGATTAGTAGGATATTCTTTCAAGATTAAGCAGAAATAAGCACTTACATCACAGGCGCACTGATCACCAACACTGCCTGCCATTCATTCCAGTCCATAGGCAGAATCGAGAATAGATTCTGGAGGAAGGGAATGTAGAGGATGGCAAAGTGAAGGAGCATGGACAGAGTGATAGCGTAGATAAGCATGGGGTTGTTGCCCAGGAAGAAAGTCAAGAGGGACTCGCTGGAGGACAGCGCGTTCATGGCATTGAGCATCTCAATCACCACGAGGATGGAAAGAGACACAGTGGAGGCAGACTTGCCCATGTCGTTGCTGAACATGTCGCAGCCAATCTCGGGGAACTGAGAGGCACACTTGTGGTAGTGGGACTGAATTGGACATGTTAGCAACTCGTAACTAATACCTGGAAACATTATAAACTTACCAATTGCCAGAAAGAGATGCCGGGTCCATCGGGATTGTAGACAAACCACCAGACGTAGCCAAAGACAGTAGCAACACCAACGTAGGTACCGACAACCATGTAGCGGAAAAACAACCAGCCGCCGACCAGGGCCTCGTCGCGACGGCGGGGAGGACGGTTCATCACATCATGGTCCGGGGGTTGAATGACAGAGCAGTGGCGGGCAGACCATCGGTAACAAGGTTAACCCACAACAGCTGAACGGGAATCAGAGCCTCGGGCATGCCAAGGGCAGCAGTCAGGAAAATAGAAACGACCTCTCCAATGTTGGAAGAAATCAGGTAACGGATGAACTGTTGAGTGTTGCTGTAGATGGAACGACCTTCCTCGACGGCGACGGTGATGGTAGCGAAGTTGTCATCAGCCAAGACCATATCAGAGGCCATCTTGGCCACGTCGGTTCCGGTGCCCATGGCCACACCAATGTCAGCCTTCTTGAGAGCAGGAGCGTCATTGACACCGTCACCGGTCATAGCGACGACGTGATTCAAAGACTGGAGGAGATCAACAAGCTTGGATTTGTGGGTAGGCTCAGTGCGCGAGAAAAGGGAAGCGGTCTGAACGGCCTTCATCTGTTCACTTTCACTGAGACTGTCGAATTCACGGCCTGTATAGCTCTTGCCAGTGAGATCCTCGTCAGTTCCGAACACACCAATTGAGCGACAGATAGACTCGGCAGTATTGCGGTTATCACCAGTGATGACGATAACACGGATTCCGGCAGCGTGGCACTTCTTGATAGAAGCAGCAACCTCGGGGCGAGGGGGATCCAACATTCCGACAAGACCAATGAGAGTCATGTTCTGTTCTAGCTTGGTGTAATCCTCGGTGGTGGTGGCGTTCTTCAAAAGGGGGTTTCCAGAGATACCGTCGACGCTTGCGATGGCCATGACACGGAGACCACGGTTACCGTACTCAACAACTTCCTCGGAGAGAAGCTTCAAGTGGTTCTGGGTCACAGGAACGCGAGATCCGTTGGCGCCTTGAATAACGTGCGAGCAGCGGTCCAGAATGCTTTCAGGAGCACCCTTGACCAGCAACTTTTGTTCCTTGCCCTCGCCAACGAGGACAGACATACTCTTGCGGTCACGGGAGAACTCATAGGTAGCCTTGAGAGGGAGACGGGACTCGTAGTGAGCGCTGGCAGCATGTAATCTTTCAGACGCAGGGAGGCGATAAAGCTTCTGGTTCAGGGCGACATCGGTAGATCCAATTTTCTCAACTAGAGTACGCAGGGCTCCCTCAGTGGGCTCACCGATGCTGGAGAAGACTCCACTCTTGGCATCGTGGGAAAGAGTAGCGGCGTTGCAAAGAGCACTGACCTCGGCCAACTGTGCGACAGTCGATGAAGAAACAGCCAAGTTCTCGACAACCTTGCCATTCTGGGTGAGTTTGCCCTCGGGAGTAAAAGTAGTGCCTTCGACGTCGATTTCCTCAAGGCCAGTGCCAGAGCTAGTCAGGTAAACGATCTTCTCAACACTCATCTGGTTAGTGGTCAAGGTTCCAGTCTTGTCAGAGCAAATCACGCTGCAGCTGCCCAGGGTTTCGACGGAGGGAAGAGACCGGACAACTGCGTTCTTTTGAGCCATTTTGCGGGTACCCAGAGCCAGACAGGTGGTAATGACCACTGCCAGACCCTCCGGAATAGCGGCCACACCAAGAGAGACGGCGATCTTGAGATAGTAGATAGCACCCTTGGTCCAGCCACCGAACGCGGGGTCGTTGAAGTTCTCATAGTTGATGACCCAAACCAAGACACAGATGATGGTAATAACCTTGGCGAGCACGTCACCGAAGTCATTCAGCTTCTTCTTCAAGGGGGTGGGCTCGGAGATCTGGGACGTGATGCTTTCGTGAATATCTCCAATGGCAGTTGAGCCACCGGTCAACACGACCAGAGCCGTAGCGTGACCGTTGACAACGGTAGTACCAGAGAAAAGCATGTTGAGCTGGTCCTGCTTGACGGCCTGCTCATCCTTGATAGCGCGGGTCTCCTTTGCAACACTTTCACTCTCACCAGTCAGAATAGCCTGGTCGACGCGGAAGCTGTTGCTCTGAATGGCGAGCAGTCGGCAGTCGGCGGGGATACGGTCACCGACAGCAACTTGGATCACATCTCCGGGAACCAAATCTTCGGCCTTAATCTTTCGCGTCATTCCATCACGGATAACCTTGGCCTCGTTGGCTGAATATTCCTGGAGAGCTGAAATCGCCTTTTCTGCGCTACTTTCTTGGGTCACTCCGACCACAGCGTTAAGGATGAGGATGGTAAGGATCTGTGAATCAAGTCGTGGTCAGGAAAATAGAACACATAGGTTTGCAGATGGAATGTACAATATCCAGGAACTTACAACAGCGGGGTCCACGAATGCGGTCCAATCGTCACTCTCTTCAAAGAGAGCTAGCACAAATGACACGGCGGCCGAGCCAAGAAGAATAAGAACCAATTGGTCCTTGAATTGCTCCAAAATTAGCTCCCACATGGGAGTCGGAGGTTCTTCCGGAAGAGCTAAGTAAATAGCAGATGTCAGTTCTGACGATGTCATCATTCTGTAGCGGGGTGTGTACTAACCGTTTGGTCCATACTGTTGTCTGGACCTCACGACCGCGTTCTGCGACAGACCGGTCTGCTCCGACACCTTGAAGTGCTCCAGCGACTCGGCTGGAGTACGGAGAAAGGCGTTCTCCATGATCGCGACACCCTCAACGGCAATAGGCAGGATCAATTGCGATAGCCGTAGAGGTGATAAATAATAGTTGGGGTAAACAAAAAAAAAGAAATGGGTGACAGTTGTCAAGATAGTTACATGCCCGGTGTAACAAAGAGTCGAAAAGAGAGGAAAAGCCCAAGAGCGAAGGGCCAGGTGATATAAAAAAGAAAAAAAGACCAGGGAAGCAAGAAATAATGAAGATCGAAGACCGAATGGGGAATCTCCAGTGGGGGAAGTCAACGTGTTCTCATCCATTTGATTCCAGGGGCTGAGTAAGCACGGGCCCCGCCCTGCCCAGGTGCTCAGGTGGGTGGAGCTGGAAGCCCCCGGGGGGTCTACAGGGCTGAAGGGCGGGTCTCTGCCAATTCTCCGCTATGTTTTCTTTTCCTTTCTTTTCTCTTCTTTTTTCTTCGGTATCTTTTATTAACTATTCATTATAAGGTACTTTAAGTACATCCTATGGAATATATACTTGATGCTTTCAAGGTTGACTCACTTGGGCATAGTTCTCTTACTATACCATTTTTTCTTCTCGGAGTGTATTGGAGCCTCTTGTAGGGCCTCCAACGTCATGCCAATTCCCCAACCAACATGGTTGATTGGGGCATCTCTAGGCTGCATCGTTTTTTTGCCTATCTATCCGTCTTGGCAACTTGGGTCCTCTGCAGACACCGTAGCCCAAAATGGGTATCAAGTCTTCTAAATCCACCTAATTGACTCCTCGCTAGTCTCTTATAGCTAGGTTCTGTGTTATGACTATAGCTCTGGACGCGTGTTCGGTTTTCCCCAGGCCAAGATATTATTAAATCGAACCTACTCGATCCACTTGTGATTAGGGATTGCAAACCCGAGATCTTCAAGGCTAAAGCACAGTCCCTGCTAGATGCGTGAAATGTGGGCATCTCCATAAGCACGCTAACATATCCTTGCCTATAGGGCTGACACTAAAAGCGAAAAGTCCAGTGTTGCATCACTTACCTATTTATCATCTCTTCCACCCTCGGTGATATGCCCTTCAAACAAATACCTATACCCAATTGATACTTATCACCTGGGATCCTTTTCTTCATGGTTATGCCTGCATGTAGGTTTATTTAGTATATCTGAAGTTTCTTTTTAGCTATATTCTGGGCATTCTTTCATAGTGCAATACTTAACAAATAACCGACAGTGTAAGCATTCCCCCTCAAGAGTACTATGGTAACAAATAAACTGAAATCACTGGACAGTTTCTAAAACCAACTTAATTTTAAAATTATACCTGCTAATATAATACTACCAGATAATAGTGATTCAACGTGAGCTTTTAGTTTCAAGCTTTTGGCAGCCATATTAGGAGGAAAACAAAATCCAGTCTCGTAAGGTTTGTTGTGCGCTCACCGATTAACTGGACGATATGATTAATCAGATACTTCTAACCTTCCAGGTGTCCAAGTTGAAATGATCAACATGTGGATACTAAACAAGAAACTACCTTGAAAGTGTAGCACCTCTTTGCTTTTTGCTCTTTTTCGGTTTTTTTCAGTCCTCTTCTACATGTCTATTATTATATGTCTTTTGCTCCTTCGGATCGAGTAAAATAATAGTAACAGAATAAGCATTGAGAACAAGCAACACTCCAAGTATATCCTCCACTATTGGTCAATTCATTATAGCTTTGGCATTATATAGTTTGACCGCAAATTCCCACTTGTTCATTGAAGACCCCTAGATGGAAGGAAATGGCACTATGCTAACTATGCTTGTTATAGAAAGGTGTCTGTTGAGGGGGAAAGTAGTAGATATCTGAAGAGAAGTAATGTTAACATTTTCGTTTGAATATGTTTTGCCTAAATGTAGTCCAAACCGTGGGATTATTTGAATCACAGCATTGAATAGAAGACTTCTGATACTTGGCGACTTAATTCGAGTGATCAACTACATCATAACTGGCTTTGTTGTCTGGAAGGTTCCAAAGACACTTGCATCATTATCATCCCTAGACTTCCAAGGTTGTGGTATCGATATGCTTTCAGGCCCCTTATATCCCAGGAGACAATCAAGACAATCAAGATGGTACCTCCAGAGCTAATTTAGAAATTGTAGGTACCTAGGTATGTTTTCTGATCATTGGAGTTAACAGAGTAACAGTACCGGTCGCAGTCTCTGAAGAAAGGGGATTATAACCCCCATAGACATATCGAAGGGAAGTCTAGGTACAAATCGGCCATAGAATCAAATCCAATATCGTATATCATAGCTATTTGATCCACGTGTCCAATATCTCCTAAAAGGAGAGTGAATACCGTCTACTCCGTAATGTTAGTCTAATATTAGCTGGACTTGGTAACAAATACGGTCAGATATACCCCACCCCGCGCAAATTAATCAGTTATTAAGGGGATCGACCGTAAAATGAATACTGGGCCGCGGCCCAAGTACCGGAGTACTTCCACAGAGCGGTGCCACAATAGGGGAAGCTAGGTACTGGGTACAAGAGAACAACGTATTATTGTTATGATCCAAATCCCCCCAACTCACCTCACTCCATCTCTCTCCCCCCCACTTGGTCGTCTCTACCCATCTTCTTCTTCTGCATCTCGCGCTTCCTATCTCTTTATTTTAAGTCTCAAGTTCTAACCACCCATCTCGATTCAATTTCACAATGGGTTCTGAGGTACGTTTGTTGTCCCCTTTTATCGGGCACTCTCTTGAGTTGTCACCGCCATCGCAATCCCACATTCCCATCCTCGTCTGAGCTCACCCCCCATCTGGAATTTTTGTCGATAAGAACTGGGCTAACAAGTATTCTTACTATGCAGCGTGAGAAGTATGTCTATTATCGCCCCTATCTCTGAAACCCCATGGCCCGACATGACTGACCCCTCACCAGCAAGACGTTCCTCGCGCGGCTCTGCGAGCAGGCCGAGCGTTACGATGGTAAGTTGGCATGCGATCGTTGGTTGGACGTGTATACTGACGTGTCGCTCTTTGCTTTTCAGAAATGGTCACCTTCATGAAGGTTAGTCGCGCCCCCTCATCTTGTTTACTTGGGAATCCATGCTAACCGTCGAACAGGAAGTCGCCAACGTATGACACCATCATCCCCCCATCATCTTCGGGATTAATTTTAGGGTATTCGCGATTAACACATATCTAGATTGGTGGTGAGCTCACCGTCGACGAGCGTAACCTGCTTTCCGTCGCCTACAAGAACGTGGTTGGCACCCGCCGTGCCTCCTGGCGCATCATTTCTTCCATCGAGCAGAAGGAGGAGAACAAGGGTTCCGAGGAGCACGTCAGCATCATCCGCGATTACCGTCAGAAGATCGAAACCGAGCTGGAGCAGGTGTGCCAGGATGTGCTTGATGTTCTTGATGAGGCTCTCATCCCCAAGGCCGAGACTGGAGAGTCCAAGGTCTTCTACTACAAGATGTGGGTTACACTCCAATCCACGTTACTTTGGAGACTTTAGATTTGGGAAATGGTGCTGACTTATCAAACAGGAAGGGCGATTACCACCGCTACCTCGCCGAGTTCGCTTCCGGCCCCAAGCGCAAGGGTGCCGCCACCGCTGCCCACGAGGCCTACAAGGTAAATTACCATCATTTCGGCTTATTGTCATAGGCCTTCTCTTTTGCAATGAACAGCTGTTGATCGTGTCACAGAACGCCACCGACGTTGCCCAGACCGAACTTACCCCCACTCACCCCATCCGCCTGGGTCTTGCCCTGAACTTCTCCGTTTTCTACTACGAGATCCTCAACTCCCCTGATCGTGCTTGCCACCTTGCCAAGCAGGCATTCGACGATGCCATTGCAGAGCTCGACTCCCTCTCCGAGGAAAGCTACCGCGACAGCACTTTGATCATGCAGCTGCTGCGCGACAACCTTACTCTCTGGACCTCATCTGAGGGCACCGAGGGCGAGAGTGCCGCCAAGGAGGAGAAGTCTGAGGAGGAGCCCGCTGCCCCTGCTGCTGCTTCCACCGAGGCCGCTGCTCCTGCCGAGGAGAAGCCCGAGGAGGCTAAGCCCGCCGAGACTGAAGCCTAAAGGAACATTAGGGGTCGCGACGAGCCGTATGCCGTTTGGTAGGGTGGGCGTTCGCATTTATTCCTGGACGTGGTTATGAAAGTCGCTTCTTTGTTTTCACTGCAGCGCTGGGTTGGACCGGCAGGTATCTTGCACGTCTTCGGGACCGTGTGGGTCGGCCGGCGGAGTTTGATATTCGGTTGACGCGAGCAGAAAAGGGGCTGAGTGGAAATTTCTCTCTCTTTTATTGTCTCTATTCCCACTCCAGCACGTTTCAATGTGTTTATTTTCCATTCCACTCCGGGCTTCTTTACCTGACATGCACCCTGTGTTGGGATGCTTGCGTAGCCAATGATTCCCCTTTTACCAGTATTCATGAATGAAGTATGAGCCGATACAAGAGTAGTTACTGGTCCTTTACACGGACTAGCCTGTTTATTAGTCCCAAAGGTCTGGAGAAATCTGCAAAACCAACATATATATTTTAACGCTTCAAAACTTATAAATTCCCACTGTTTTCCCTCAGTAGTGCTATTGCCTACTTAAAGCTACTACCATCAACTCGGAACATCTAAGCCTCATCACTAGGACAAAACCAGCACGCGATCAACCTCCAAGGCAAAGATACCACTACGTCCAACAATCCCAACCCAAAAGGAACGCCACAGAAGACGCCATCCCACCAAGCGCCGAAATGCAGAACCAACATCATCGGGGACCAACATCCCTCAAACGATTCGCGATTTGTCGGACCCAGACAGTAACACTACCGGGGACAATGAGGCTAACAATCCCCAGCCCGCTATCTCCCATCGTCGAAGCGAACTTCACCAAACCACACGTTTTCCCACTAACGAGAAGCAACCAATCGAAACTGAGATTGTTGAGCGCCACGGGAGGGGGTCCGGGCACCTGCTAGAATATGGCAGCCAAGCAGGTGGGCATGCATGTAATGCATGTAATCTTGGTGTGGTGATAGGAGCGCAGGGAAACGTCACGGGGGCAAGGCGGTATTGTTGACGAATGGTGGCTGGGGCGCGTTGATGAGGTGGTCTTGTCGTACTGTGATTGGTTTTGTTGGCTACTTCCCGCATGCGTGTATATCTCTATGGTGTTGCACGTTGGGCATATGTTGTCTAGCAACGTTTTTTACACTGCCTGGGGCGATTTAGATGGGTTTTATAGGGAGTCTGTATTTCTTGGATATCTAATTGTGGATTACATAGGACCGAAATATTGATTTTGTTCTGATATAGACATGAACTCATCTAGAACCTTTATTCACGATATAATACCAACCGTGACGATTCACCCTATAGTATCTCACTCATACATGGTGTCCACTCCCTTGGATTCCGACTCGTCTAGAAAAGCTGTCAGCTGTGGATTTAGGAGATCAAGACAGCTAGAGGACAAACATATGCATACGAAACGGAGTGGAAAGAAGCTAGCCCGGATGCACAATGCTTGCATCCGTTGTCGAATCAATCGAGGAGTATGTCTAGGATTGCCGCGCGTCAAGCAATCGATAGAAGATATTGGGTCATTTGGACTGTGATTCTGATTTATGTTTGTCCCAAGGCCCTATCAGGACTCTTAGTCCTATTTTTTTGCTTGGTTCTTGGCAACGGCTGGGATGAATGCATGCTCTTGTTGTCGATCTCTTCTACTACCTGTTCCAATCGTAATCGAAGATGAGAGGATAGTCCGAAAATCCCATAACGACGGTAAATTGTTTCAATTATATCCTAAGAAATGGTAAAAAGAGCATAGTTACAACCTGAAGAGGCCATAGACAAGTCTATCTTTGAAGCCATACAAATGAAGCAAAGTATGCATGTCGATGTACATATACCAAGTTTGCCCGGAGATTTCCTATATGCATGTATGTTAGAGACTGCCATATGACCCAACCAGCGAATCCTAGAGCGTTACATACATATATAGTATGCATGATTATATCGCCCTGTTATACGGACCCTATCATGCAAGTAAAGATTGGCAGATGCACTGGGATTAGAATCTTGTTTGAGATGCCTTTCTCGATTGTCCCCTGAACTGTACCCGACTCCATGCTATCGGGATATCCCAAAGATCCCCGGGATGTATGAGGTAAAAGCAATGCATGTAGTCAAGTCCACTTCTTTTTGCAAATGGGTTATATAACCGGACATAGAGGACACAAACGAGCAATCTTTTGATTAGAGAAAACCAAAAGAACAATCCATTCCACTGCAAAAAACACAAAATCCCAAACAATGACAATCCCACAATCCCTCCCCCTCGAACCAAACGCCCTTTATATCCTCCTCCTCGGCCTAGGCGGCAGCTGTCTCTTCGAATGGAAACTATACCTCACCTCAACGCCCACAACCGCGAAAACCTTCCACATAACTAACGAGGCAGGCCCGGTAGTCTGGCAATACAAATGCGAAGCTGTGTACGACATATCAAGTAACACGCGAGTGGTGCTAGCGCTGCAAATTGGTGTCGTTGGGCCCGTGCTACACGCCGCACTGGGGACACGTCTGGCACTCGTTCCGTTAGCGCTGTACTCGACTCGATTCCGAGAGAGCCTCTGCGGCCGTGTGTGGGTCCATGAGGCGCTGTTTGCGTTGGATGATGAGGGATATCTTGGTCTTGCGAGGAGTGTTGTGGATATTGAGCAGGAGGCTAGACAGCTTGGGATGCTGAATAAAAGTCGGAGGACTAGGTCGGTGGTTAGGAGTGAGGCGTTTGTTGGTTAGCTTTCAATCGTAATGGGTAATTATTAGCTGAGTGTGTTATAATTGATACAGGCGAGGTAATATAATAATCGGAATGGATTGGGTCTTTCTATAAGTTACTTGTGCCCAAGCATTTGAGATAGAAGAGGATGTACAGAGCGAGGATTTGGAAAAAGTAGGAAAAGAATATATAGAAGGGTAACATTGGACCCAGTAGAGATAACCTGCGTATAGGTGAGGCAGGGCTAAAAGAAGATCTACGATCTTCCTTTAAAATGCATATTTTCGAGGATCAAATCCAGGGTAAAGTAAAACAATTCAAATGGAGACTAGTCGTCCGTATTCACATTCACATAAAGTCATCATCCCCAAGATCATCATCACCCTGGTAGTTGGTGTTATCGATATGGGGGTCGCGGCTAGCATTCAGCGAGATCTTGGTCTTCGCCGCCTTGGACTTCTTATTGCCCTTGTCAGCAGCACGCTCCTCGCGCATCTTCTCATTGGAAGCAGTGGTGAGAGCACTAGCAATCTTCTTGATCTCAGCACTGGGCAAATCCTTCACAAGCTTGCGGGCGAAGTCCTGGGCCCAGAGAGAGTAGTGAGGCTTCTTGGAGTGGGGGTGAGGAGCGGCACAAGGGCCTCGGTCAGGCGGGTGAACTGGTCCTTGGTGACGGGCTTGAACAGCGGCATGGCGGACAGATCGATGGACTTGGTAGGGTCGGCTGAGTCGCTGATAACGATGGCCTTGGGGGCACCCTTGTTGGGCTTGACATCAACAGAGCCGAAAAGATCCTCGGCGTGGGCAAGATCGGCTTCCTGCTCAGTCTTGCGCAGACGAGCGCGGCGGTCTGCCTCGTCCTCGCTCTCGGATTCGCCGGTGCCCTCCTCGAGTCGGCGACGCTCCCGGAGCTCCTCTATCCGCTGAGCTTTGGTCTTCTTGTTGGCGGCGGCGGCGGCCTTAGCCTTGGCCTCGGCTTCGGCGGCCTTCTTGGCCTTCTCGCGCTCTACCTCGGAGTCTTCAGCGGCATCCCATGAGTCAAGGACCTATCATTCGGGTTCGGTTAGTTTGTTGGACTCGGCGCGAAAGTGAGGGCCCTGCTGGGCAGATTCGAGGTTGTGTTGCCTTACATCTTCTTCCTCTTCATCGTCGAAGCGGCGGCGGGGAGCGGCAACAATAGGAGGCGCAGGGCTCTCCTCTTCTTCTTCGTCTGTGTTGAAATCAAAGGATTAGCAACCGCAACATGGATCGGAACACGAGCTAAGTAATTGTGGCAATCTCTATAGAAGGCATTATTACAAGGATAATAACATACCCCACTTGGAAGGCGGCATTTTGAGCGATATAAGACCTCGTTGGTATGAGAGAAGTGAAAGAACGTAATGCGCTATACGCAAGGCTAAAAGGAACAAGCCAACACAATCGGACCCAGCAAAGGATGGAGGGGCGAGGGCAAATTTTATGTGGGACACACTTATCGTCCCCCAGGTGGGATGTGCACGTGATCTCGGGCATTCAATGCCCGATGAGCATGATGTTTCTTGATGGATTACGCTTCTTTTACGACTTATTTTCTAATTTATCAAATGGTGGAAATTTGTTTTCATTGAAAAAGATCCTATTAAATTCATAATCATCATGGGCGATGGTTCCGTAGATCATCAAACCATCGTTTTTGATGGGCCCTCATCAGGCCCGATCTATGCTGCCAGAAGGCTGCATTTACAGGTTGACAGCAGTGCGGAACTTCTCGCCAGCGTAGATAGCGTTAGCACCAAGCTCCTCCTCAATGCGGAGGATCTGGTTGAGCTTGGCAAGACGCTCGGAACGGGCAGGGGCACCGGTCTTGATCTGACCGGCGCGGAGGCCAACAGCGATGTCAGCAATGGTGACATCCTCGGTCTCACCGGAACGGTGGGAGACCATGACACCCCAGCCGTCGGCGTAGGAGTCCTTGGCAGCCTGGATAGACTCGGTGAGGGTACCGATCTGGTTGACCTTCAGGAGAAGGGAGTTGCAAGACTTGAGCTCAATGGCCTTCTTGATGCGCAGAGGGTTGGTGACAGTCAAGTCATCACCGACAATCTGGAAGTCGGAGGTCTTGTAGAAGTAGCTCCAGGCCTCCCAGTCGTCCTCAGCGAAGGGGTCCTCGATGGAGACAATGGGGTACTTGGCAGCGAGGGACTTGTAGAGGTCGGCAAGCTGCTCGTAGGTGAGCCACTTGGTGGGGTCGCTCTCGGGGTTCTTGAAGTCAAGATCGTACTTCTTGGCGTCCTCCTTGTAGAACTCGCTGGAGGCAACATCCATGGCGATCTTGATCTGGCCAGTGTAGCCAGCCTGCTCAATGGCATCGGTGATGAGGTCAAGAGCCTCCTCAGCGGTCTGAATATCAGGAGCGACACCACCCTCATCACCGACGTTACCGGCGGACTGACCGTACTTCTTCTTGGCGAGGGTCTTGAGCTTCTGGTAGACCTCGGAACCCTGGCGGAGGGCCTCGGAGAAAGTGGGAGCAGTGCTAATGTTGGGTCAGTTTACAGTTGCAATGCGGTTCGAGGCTGGAAGACCTACTCGGGAACAATCATGAACTCCTGGAAGGCGAGACGGCCACCGGCGTGGGAGCCACCGTTCAGGACGTTCTGGAAGGGAACGGGCAGGACGAAGGGCTTCTTGGTTCCGGCAAGGTCGGAGATGTGAGCGTAGAGGGGAACACCCTTCTCAGCGGCAGCAGCCTTGGCAATGGCCAGAGAGACACCGAGGATGGCGTTGGCACCGAGCTTGCCCTTGTTGGGGGTACCATCGAGCTTGTTCAGGAACTCGTCGACCTTGGCCTGCTCCTTAACATCGAGGTTCTCCTTGATGAGGGCGGGGCCAATGACCTCGTTGACGTTCTTGACGGCATTGAGGACACCTGAATTGAGATGAAGATATCAGTTTCTGATTACTTGTTGCTGTGTCAACCGGGTTCTTTTCACTTACCCTTACCACCCCACTTGGCCTTGTCACCATCGCGGAGCTCAACGGCCTCGTGCTGGCCTAGGAAGTTAATGTTAGCAATCTAGTCCAGTCTTTCTTTTTTTTCAATAGCCAGAAGTCAAGGAGCACAAACCAGTGGAAGCACCGGAGGGGACAATGGCGCGGTGAAGACCGGTCTCGGTGACAACATCCACCTCAACGGTGGGGTTGCCGCGCGAGTCGTACACGGAGCGAGCGTGGATCTTAGAAATAGGCATGTTGGAATTGGACAGGCTGATTATAGTTTTCAGTCAGTTGAAAGAAAGGAGAAAAAGAGGATCTGGGCTGATATATGGCAAAAGCAGCAGGTGACTAACGGCGGGGGAGGTTCACCGATGACCCAAAAAGATTGGGCGGGAAGAGGTAAGAAGGATATGATTTGCTTGGAGAGGTAAACGGGGGCAAGTTCCTACTACGATCACCGGTAGGTCTTTTGGTTCTATTCCTTTCCAGAAAGACGTATAGTCACGTTGTAGGGGGGATGTCCACGGGTGTATGTTGTATGTTTGGAGGGGTAGAGAGTGGTGCTATAGCGGGGTATATGATGGGATGATGGTGATGTTATGATGTTATGATGCTATATTCAACTTACCTGTTTTTTTAAAAAGAAACAACTTGATAAAATAGAAAAGACCTTCTACGGAGACACCCGACTACTTAAATAATTTCCCCCAGAGAAACCCCGGGAAAGCTCATTGCTGCTCCGATTCTTTCCAATGCAACAGTGGGGCTCCCACGGCCGTTCTCCAGCACTTGCTGGCTGATCCGACCTTATGCGGCCTCTGTAGCTACGAGATCTCCCGTCCCTCGGAAGATATTAGATGAATACCGTTCTCCCGATACACATGTCCTGTTACAGGATCTCCCGATGCACATGCCATGTTATAAGGACGTGCACACCATACGGCATACCCCTCTACCCCTCCACTATGCATTTAGTCTACAACTTGCAAGTAGATAACTCCTTGCTTGTATGGAGTGATGATACCCTAGTACATAAATTCAAACCAATGACAAGAAAGTATCTTACGTAGTATTCATTCCAACCTTCCAATGTTGTAAGGTCCCATTCTGATTTTGGACGAAGACAGCAGTTGCCGCCTGATTGCTAAGGCCAAGCTATCTCGGACCGTGCTCCGGGTTAATAATCTTCCCCTCCGGACTATTTCCCATTATCAATCATCCCGAGCATTTTGTCAACATAGCGTCTCAATCAAAATACATCCAAGTATTTGAATAAAGAGGCATCACAATGGCGCTCAAGAGAAATGTGGCTATAGAAAGACTAAAATATTTATGTAGGAAATACATAGAGACCAAAGGGAGAAGAATGAAGAGATCCAAGAGAACCTAGAGTAACAGCTCAAACATATGTAGGCTAAAGCTAAAAAAAAATGAACCGCTTTCCAAGGTCATCATCGCGATATTATCAACGAATGATAGCAACTTTGGAAGGACAACACGGATTCAAACTCATTGCCATATACTGTTCCAATCCTCTGCCTGAGGTGTCTAGTGATGACCAAGATTATGACATAAGGCAGCTCCAAGGTCATGTGATCATCTCTCATGGACGCCGCGCTGGAAGCTGGAAGCTCCCCAGGCAAGGTGCTATCGCCCTTTTCAATCACCATATCCATCCATTTCGCATCCACGACCTTAAACGAACCCCCTGAATTCATACCTGAATTACAGCTCCCCTTTGGCTACTGTCCCCACTCGTCCACACTCGGTGAATCTATCGTCCGTCCTTCATCATGAGCGACCCGGAGCGCGGCCAGGCGCTCGAGGACTATAAAAAGAGCTTGCTCGAGCTACGAGAATGGGAAGCCAAGTTGAAAACCCTCCGCTTGGGTATCAAGGATCTCCAAAGAGAGTTTGATGTCTCCGAGGATAACATCAAGGCACTACAAAGTGTTGGTCAGATCATCGGCGAGGTGCTGAAGCAGCTCGACGAAGAGCGATGTAAGCATCCGAGGCTCAAGCTTTTTGCTTCAATGATCGCACCAAGAAGCTAATCCGTTTTACAGTCATCGTCAAGGCGTCATCGGGGCCTCGATATGTGGTCGGTTGTCGTTCGAAGGTGGATAAGTCCAAGATGAAGCAAGGCACACGTGTGGCTTTGGATATGACAACACTCACCATCATGCGGATGCTTCCTCGTGAGGTTGATCCTATGGTGTACAACATGTCTCTGGAAGATCCAGGGTCCGTCAACTTCGCGGGTATCGGTGGTCTTAATGACCAGATCAGAGAACTTCGTGAGGTCATCGAACTACCCCTGAAGAACCCAGAACTCTTCCTTAGAGTTGGAATTAAGCCTCCGAAGGGTGTTTTGCTCTACGGTCCTCCGGGTACTGGTAAGACACTGCTCGCACGAGCAGTGGCCAGCTCGATGGAGACAAACTTCTTGAAGGGTATGTTCAACTTCTTATATTATTTACACCCGCAATATTCTAACTAGTCTGCTCCCGTTAGTTGTATCCTCGGCCATCGTGGACAAATATATCGGTGAATCCGCTCGGCTGATCCGAGAGATGTTCGGATACGCCAAGGAACACGAGCCCTGCATTATTTTCATGGACGAGATCGATGCCATTGGTGGACGACGTTTCTCAGAGGGTACATCGGCAGATCGAGAAATTCAGCGGACACTCATGGAGTTGTTGAACCAGCTGGACGGTTTCGACTACCTCGGAAAGACAAAGATCATCATGGCCACCAACCGACCCGATACACTGGACCCTGCCCTGTTGCGTGCCGGTCGTCTGGACCGCAAGATTGAGATTCCTCTTCCCAATGAGGTTGGTCGTCTGGAGATCTTGAAGATTCACACAAGCACAGTCCAACAGGAAGGTGATATCGACTTTGAGAGTGTGGTCAAGATGAGCGATGGTCTTAACGGTGCTGATCTCCGAAACGTGGTTACTGAAGCGTGAGTGACGACTCCTATCTCATAATATGTCATAAACTCGTTGGCTAACTCTTTATTAGTGGTTTGTTCGCGATCAAGGATTACCGTGACGCTATCAACCAGGATGACTTCAACAAGGCTGTACGGAAGGTGGCAGAGGCGAAGAAATTGGAGGGCAAGCTTGAGTATCAGAAGCTGTAATTGTATTTACCTTGCGGGGGCTGTTGGTCCACATCATCTTGTGCACGGTTTAGATCTTTCTGTTGAAGCGCTAATGCTATGCATTCGACCTATTCTTCTATTGTTGATTCAAGTTGGGAGTCTGTAGACCAGGGACCATGGAAAGAATAACTTGCTTAATTAACAATTTGAAGAATGTAGCTGCTCCAAGAAATTAATATAAGGACATTGGGTTTGACAGATAGCTCGATGCCCTATTTATATGATTCTAGACACGGTTACATATGAGGCAGGTTACGCGTACGATGAGATCTGATTTGCGGACCCCTGGTGTTGCCTCTCCACTTCCCCAGCTTCCTTGAACTTGCCCTTGCCACGTTCTCGATTTTCGCGCAAATTTCGTCTCGAATTCGGTTGAATGCTTGTTGCAATACTTGGCTTTTATCTGCCCTAGAATTGCCTAGGACACGCGGGATAAACTCCGCGCTCCGCATCTCCGCAGAGAACTTCTTTACGGACCACCAACCCACCAAACACAACTGTATCGGTGCATGTTGGCTTTTTCGCTTAGAACTGAGAGACCAGATTGTCTTTGCGATCCAGATCTGTACATCACAAATACCATAGCGAAGGGTTGTGCTTGGGTAAGTGCCTCGGTGTGCTAGTCCGAGGGTTGCTCCTCGTCCTGCAACCAAACCTGGCTAACTGTTGCATTTGAATAAGAAATACGCTTGAATGAACCTTGAATTGGAATATTGATCAACACCAAACAAAGGCGAATACTCCGATAGCACCTCCTCAATCCCATGTGGCGCATTCGATAATTGCAAGACCGGCAGAGATTCCCCACGGAACAAGAGACCAGATCAAAGAAAACAATGGCCTACCAGCCATCACGCAGTCCCTTTGCGCCTTCGCAACAAGACGGCTTTTACGGAAATCCTCGTACCGGGCTCCGTGGATACGGGTTGTCGAACCAGCCCATCCCCCTATCCAATAAAGTGAACGGCTACTTCGAGAGGGACCGCACACTACCTTTATACAAAGATAAGCCATTCTTTTCGCCTCGGCGCACAGGCCCTCGAAGGAGATGGAGGCCGTTCCTGAACGTGCTGGGGGTGTGTACGGTATTATTTGTGTTGTATTATAATTTCTATCTCCGCACATGGTCGGGGCTACAGTCAAACGATAAGGGGGTAGAATTATGGAAATGGGCCCAAACATTGGAAGAGGGCAAAACTTCCGGGGACTTATCTGACTGGACTGCGAGACGAGAGAAAGTGCGGGACGCCTTCATCGTCAGTTGGGAGGGATATGAGAGGAACGCATGGGGTAAGTCATACAGAAACCTTGTGTACTATATGACAGTGCTAACACTATTATTCAGGATACGATCAGTATCGCCCAGTATCGAACGTTAACCAGGAAGACACGAGTGGCGGATTAGGCTGGATGATAGTCGACTCGCTGGACACGCTGATGATCATGAATCTGACTTCGAAGGTCCACCGCGCGCGGCAATGGATCTCGACATCGCTGAATTATGATCAGGACCGTGATGTTAATACGTTCGAAACGACTATCCGCATGCTGGGTGGTTTGCTGTCTGCACACTATCTGTCAACCCAATACCCCGATTTGGCACCACTCAGCGACGATGATGTTGGTGCTGCCGGTGAAGACCTGTACATCGAGAAAGCAGCTGACCTCGCTGAGCGGCTACTTGGGGCTTTCGAGTCCCCAAGCGGTATCCCATGGTCGAATGTCAATCTCAACACGTCAGAAGGTGTTGTCGTGCATTTCGACGAGGGAGCTACGTCTATTTCTGAGGCTGGCTCGATACAGCTTGAGTTTAAGTACTTGGCCAAGTTGACCGGCGAAGCGGAATATTGGAAGTTGGTTGAAAGAACGATGAAGCTGGTCGACCTACAAAAACCGCAAGATGGCCTTGTCCGAACAGCCATCCATCCTGACAGTGGTGCATTCAAAGGAGACAGCATTAGTCTGGGTAATAAGGCAGATTCTTACTATGGTATGTCGATAATACTCGGTGCTCTATGGATCTTTTTATGCTGACTCGCTCCAGAATATCTCATCAAGCAATACCTACAGACCTCAGAACAGGAGCCCGTCTACAAAGAGATGTGGGATGAGGCACTGAGGGGCATCCGCAAGCACTTAGTCTCATTCACGAAGAACTCTCAATTGATGGTTATCGGCGAGCGGCCCCAGGGCCTAGACCAGGACCTGTCACCCAGAATGGACCACCTAGTCTGTTTCATGCCCGGAACAATCGCGCTCGGCGCGACCGGTGGCCAACCCTTGGCCCAAGCCCGAAAGTCGGCAGGTTGGACTCAACAACGCGAGGAAGAGATTCTCATGTCCAGAGAATTGATGAAGACCTGCTGGGCAATGCACCAGGCAACGGCAACCGGCCTTGCAGCTGAGATATCCCACTTCGTTCTAGACTCGCCACCCGTGATGATGGCAGACAAGTACCCAGATTCAACGACGGACCCCAACCGCGCATCCAAACCCGAGGCACTGCGCGGCATTTCCAAGCCTATAGAGGCGCAAAGTGATGCGTCCGAGCCCTGGCGCGCGGACATTGACGTCCGCCGCAACGACCGCCACAACCTACAACGCCCGGAAACAGTTGAGTCCCTCTTCTATCTCTACCGTATCACCGGCGACGACATCTACCGCCAGTGGGGCTGGGAGATCTTCAAGTCTTTCATCAAACACACATCTGTGGTCGAGAAGAAGAGTACATCTCGTATTCCCACATCAACCAGCACAGCACCGGTATTCCGTATCAAGGGCTTTACATCTCTCGGAAACGCAGATGCAGTCCCTCCGTACAAGCGCGATAATATGGAAAGCTATTGGATGGCTGAGACGCTTAAGTATTTCTACTTGTTGTTCTCGGATCGTGATTTCATCTCGCTGGAGGATCATGTTTTCAATACTGAGGCCCATCCATTCCCGCGGTTTAAACCTAGTGGGGATCTTAAGACGGGATGGGAGAGGGCGTCTAGGCAATAGATTTGCTGGGTGGCGCCTTGGTTGATTATGGCTTTCATGTCTCTTATATGTTCTGTACAGCGCTTTTTTTCATGCTTTTACCTAGATTCGTATACCAACCTTCTGTACATGACCAGTTTTGCCCTTTAATAAACAGTACTCCTTGTTCAGTGACATATAGAGATAGCATTTCTTATGTAAGGTCAAACCACCTCCATTCTCTGTTGGTGACTTCAATAACCTAAAGCCAAGACCTAATAGCCGAAATTATATACACACAGCACCAGATCACGCAGCCTATAAAGATAATATGCAACAAAGAACGATTATACGACCACCTCACCCTTCTCCTCCCTCTCCAGCGCAGCCTCAATCAACTTCTTATAACCAACGACAGCATCCTTAATCTGGCGGATGGTCAAGGCCTCATTATCACCATGAGCAACAAAGATACTACCAGGACCATACAAGTAGCGCTTGACACCAGGAGCGACAGCCAGGTTCGGCACATCAGTGCCATAGTTAACAGTGGTAACATTGAACCCATCAACATCAACATCCAAATCCTGCGGCGGGTAAGACTCGCCATGCGAAACAAAGTCCACAACAACCTCCGCCTCAGCATCCCGAACCGCCTCGCTAACAGCGCGCTGAACAATCTCACGCGCCTCAGCAGGCGTACCAGCCGCAAGTCTCACAGCAACATCCGCCCACGCCTCAGAAGGAACAACATTTGTCGCGACGCCAGCACGGATAACGCCAATATTCAGCGTCGTCGGTCCGTACTTCGGGGATGCAGGCAAACCGCCCTCTTCAACGGGGATATTACCGAGAACATCGACGCGCGATAGCGCAGGCAGAATCGCCGAAACGGCGCTCTTGCCCAGCCACGGATATCCCGAGTGGGCGGCGCTGCCGTGGGCGAGAACCTTGAAACCGAGCATGCCCTTGTGGCCAGCGACGAGAGCTGCCTCGGTTGGCTCGCCGAAGATGACGGTTTTGAAGGCGTTTTTGGAGTTGAGGGTTGAGTTTGAGAAGACTTTCATGCCGTCGCCGCCGATTTCTTCGCCGACGACGAAGAGAAGACCGAGCTTGGCGTCGGGCTGGGAGTCTAGTGTTTCAAGGGTTGCGAAGATTTGGGCTGCAACGCTTCCCTTTGCGTCGACGGAGCCGCGGCCTGCTAGGATGAGATCCTCTTGGTCGAAGGTGGTGGTGGAGTCGGGCTGGTGCACGGAGTATGGGATGAAGGGGGGACGGTGTCGATATGGCTTGTGAGGAGGATTGATGGGGGTTGTGTGTAGGATTTTGGAACAGCATAGATGTTGTAGCGGGTCTTGGTGTCCTCTTGGCCTTTCACTGGGGGCACCTCTTGCTTTACCACGGTGAAGTTCCGGGCCTCGAGGAATTGCGCGACGAAGAGGCCGACATCGTGCTCGTTACCGGAGATTGACTCAATCTTGACCAGGTCTCGGTGGAGTGATAGTAGAGGTGAAGTGCTGATTATATCATCTAGGTCTCCTTGGCTATAGCTGGGCTGGGAGGGCGATGATGGCGCGCTCAAGAGCTGCTGTTGCTGGGGTGCGGGGTGCGGAGAAGCCTGGACACCGGACATGATGGCCGCAGCCGCGAGATATGAAGAGAACTTCATTGAAAAATTGTGCTATGAATATGTTCCAATGGGTATCAGTTTTTGTATTCTAAGCAATTGGATAACCCCGACACTCAGAAAGTTGAGTATTTTGTGAAGCTTGCAGTAGGTTCGAGGACCGAAATCGGGAATACCCGATGTATACGGTCACGTGGATGGATATATAACATTCACAAACCCCCGATAGCTAGGATTAGATATAGAATAGCATGAATCCTATTGGATACATATTGGGTCTGTGGTGCTTGTTTTATTGCGTTATCGAGTTGAATTGCCCCACTTGGTTCATACCAGGTGTTTTTTTGGATCGATATTTGTCGTCCAGATACGAAGAGGTACATATCAGCATTTGGCTCAAGAGTGTCACATAAGGAATTACAGTTGCATGGATATCTGAATGTCGACAAATCACGGGTAATATCAACATTTCGTTCGCGATATATCTCTGGAAGCAGGCAAGAGTGATGTTGGGTATTTCATTTGCCGGAAAAGATGTGCAGATACCGATTATATTGAGATTGTATATGTAAACAAGAAACAAATCTATTGGTACGTAGATTCTGGCCCCAAGGTCAAAATAAGAGCGCCTATCTATAGCGAAGCTTTGCAATAAAGTATCAAGTGACATCATTTCAGAGACAAATACATCGAATAGCATCATGCAAAGCTGGGATAATTTATGCTGGTAATAATTGTCCACTATGTATGTACCATGACAAGTTGGCCAACAGTGATCACGTCCGTTTTCCAATTTATATCCCACACGAATTCGCGTAAAAAAGATTTCGGTGTAGCATTGATCTACAGATGACAACACATGGATCTTTTGGCAAGACTATTAGTGTAACCTATTTTCCTATGTCGGGCCCACCTATATTGAGACACGGACACTTCCTACTCACATTCCCAGCGTAATCCGGCACTAATATCCCGGGAATATGGAAGGAATCGATTGTTATGAAGCCGAAATGAAGCATAGTAATGCTTGGTAGGGGGGATACGCTTTGAGTGGGGTGAAACTATCGCGATATAAGCAATGATCTACATGTTCATGCCAGTTACAACCATAATGTATGAGCTACATATATCTTGTAGTATTATATTGTACAGTATATATCGTACATAATGAGAATAATGAATAGTGTTTCGCCACTCGGTGATATTCCGATGCAGATCATTCGGTTTGGGCATTAGGTCAGTTTTTGGACTATATTGGATATAAATATGAATTTTACACCCCCTTAAAATGGATAGTTCCTAAGACATTGTATTGTTCTATTCAATATTCGATAGAGCCAAATTGACGCCGAAATCAATTGATCCAAACAAGAGCATGGAGTCTCATCAGAAAAGACTCCTTGCAAGAACGGTCGATGATCGTGCTGAAACCAATCCCAACCAGCGATTTGCGGTTATTCCAGAGGGATTGGAAATAAGCAATGGGTTCCAAATAATCTCAATCAAAGACCTTGCACGATCCGTGAACTTCATGTGTTGGTGGATTGAAAGCATCATCGGACCGGCACAATTCCCAGAGACTTTGGCCTATATGGGGAGCAATGATGTGCGCTATTTCATATTTATGCTGGCATGCCAGAAGACTGGATATCAGGTAAGGAAATAAAGCAATTGAAGCTGAAGATAGAACAATCGGACTGATCTTCATAGCCCTTCTTGCCTTCTACTAGGAACTCAGACGAAGCCTATGCCCATTTACTAAAAACGATGAAGTGCACCAAGTTCTTCTTCAGCGAGGAGCGCCAAACACGAACCCTGGAGATCCAGGGGCTTGTTTCAACATTGGATATATTCCAGATCCCGACCACGAAGAAAATTCTTAGTGATGAGAGTGGTCTGCGCCACTATTCATACACCAAATCTTATGCTGATGCAGAGAATGACACAACGTGCATCATCCATAGCTCTGGAACGACAGGTAAATTTCATGAACCTGACACTGTGAACCCGCGCTAATTTCCACTACAGGCATGCCAAAGCCGGTGTATCTCACCAACGGCTTCTTCATGACCATCGATTCTCTTTCTCATCTTTCAAGGCCGGCAGGTCGTCAGCCATCTATGTTCCATGATCTGGATCAAACTGAACTGGTGTTGGCCACAGCACCTTTCTTCCATCTCATGGGACTGGTATCATTCTTGTTCTCTGTGTGGTTCGAAATTCCCACACTCATCGGCCCAGATAAGCCACTCTCCGTCGACCATATGATAGAGCTGCTGCACACTGCTCAGCCCACAGCCGCAGTCTGCCCACCCTCGGTACTGGAAGACATGAGCCACTCCGACAAAGCTCTAGCTTGTTTGAAAGAGCTCAAGTCAGTCTATTTCGGTGGCGCACCTTTGCCCCTAGAGACCGGAGAGCGATTGCGCAAGTATACCCAGCTCGTATCGATACTTGGAAGCAGCGAGGCCGGTGTGATCCCAGGGTTGGTGCCGGAAGACCCAGTCAACTGGGGTTACTTTGAATGGAACGAAGCATACGGAGTCGACATGCAAGATGCTGGCGATGGTGTATTCGAGATGGTGATTACTCGACAGAAGAATGCGCAAAACTTCAAGGGAATTTTCCACACATACCCTGACATCAATGTGTATCCAACCAACGATCTCTATACCCCACACCCAACGAACCCACATCTGTGGAAGTTCCACGGGCGTAAGGATGATGTGATTGTCCTAAGCAACGGCGAGAAGTTCACTCCTGTCGGAATGGAGACTATCATTGAAGGACACCCGCTGGTTGGAAGAGCGGTGGTAGTCGGCCAGTCCCGGTTCCAGGCTGGACTTCTCATCGAGCCGAGTCATGAAGGACCAGATATGGACGCAAAGCTTTTTATTGAGGAGATCTGGCCGACAGTGCAAGTGGCTAATCAGACCATTGCGGCTCATGGACGGGTGATGAAGAACATGATCTGGTTCGCAGTGAAGGCAAAACCATTCAAGACGACTCCTAAAGGTAGCGTGCAGCGCCGGGCTGTGCTTCGAGACTACGAGAAAGAGATCGATGCGATGTATGCCGAAGAACTCGAAGATGACTTGGACCAGTGTCTGCCAGAGAAGCTGGACTACGAGAGTGTTGCAGAGTATATTCGCCAGATTATTACTCGTGTTCTGGAGAAACCTATCACAAAATCTCAGGACTTTTACTCTGCTGGTCTTGATTCTCTGATGACCATTAATGTCTCTCGGGTGCTGCAAAAGGGAGTCCAGCTATGTCGGCCGGATGTGAAAGCAGGAGCCATCAACACCCAGACGATTTATGGCAACCCCACTATCGACCGATTGTCTCGAGTTGTAATGGCCATCTTAGATGGGAAAACCCAAGCTAGTATACCGCGAGCAGAGAAGATCCAGAGTCTGGTGGACAAGTATACATCCGATCTTCCAGCCCGGGAAATCTACCATCAGAATGGATTACCTTCGCCTTCGACTGTGATACTGACTGGTTCAACTGGCTCACTGGGAACTTATCTACTGCACTCTCTGCTAAGCAGTGATTCCATCACTAAGGTCTACTGCCTCAATCGTTCAGATGCCGAATCTCGGCAGAAGAAAAGCTTCGAAGAGAAAGGGCTGCACCTTGACGCAAACGACTGGAAAGACAAGGTCGAATTCCTCCAAGTCTCATTTGGAGAACCACGATTCGGGCTAAACGAGTCCAAGTACCAAGACCTCCTCGACTCAGTTGACACCATTATCCACAACGCCTGGAAAGTCGACTTCAACCATTCCGTCGATTCCTTCGAGGGCACCCACATCCAGGGTGTGCGGCGCTTCATAGACTTTAGCCTGAGCGGCCGCAGCAACGCTCATCTCCACTTCATCTCCTCAGTCAGCACGGTAGGCTCTTGGACCCCAGAAATGGGAGATTCAATCCCGGAAGTACCGATGGAGGACATTGCCGTAGTTCTCCCTCAAGGCTACGGGGAATCCAAGTACATTGCCGAGCGGATCTGTCTCGAAGCCTCGCGAAGATCTAATGTTCCTACGTCGGTCTATCGCGTCGGACAGATCGCCGGACCGACCACCACGCGCGGACAATGGAATCCGCAAGAGTGGCTACCGACGATTATCGCGACATCGAAAGCGATAGGTAAAATCCCTAACCGACTAGGCTCGACCGTGGTCGATTGGGTGCCAGTGGTAAGCCCCTCCCCCCTCCCATCACGAGCACTATATTTCGACCAGCTCCCAGAGCCGGATAGCCGAAAGCAGAAAAAAAGGGGAAAAAAAAGCCAAGACCTATTGCTGATCGCACTTTCTTACTTGCTTTATTTAGGATACTTTATCGAATATTATAGTGGAAATTGTCAACACACGTCATAGGAGCTTACCCGAAGCACGGTGGGCCGTGTTCCATCTCACCAACCCGGAACAAGCACCATGGTCGTCGTTGATACCGGCAATTCAGAGTCAGTATGCGGCCGAGCCAGTTTCATTTTCCGCATGGATTGCCGAGCTGGAAAGTATAACCAACCCTAGCAGTGCGGATATTGCCTCAAAGCCCGCGCTCAAGCTGTTAGGGTTCTACCGCGGCCTACAAGACGAGGGCAGTGCCCTGTCTGTGGCGCTGGATGTCCGACGGGCGAAGGAAGCAAGTGTCAGCATGAGAGCCCTCGGCCCGGTCTCTCCCTCGCTGATGCAAAATTGGCTGCAGCAATGGCGATTTTGATTAGATATAATTATATATTGCCTCTTAGAATAGATCTAAATGTCTAATATTTTGTATATGGCTATGGTGTATATCGCTATTTGCAGACTTGCAGGCCTTTGAGACCTGCCCGTGATCGGAGGGCCTTCCATGGTTCTCCGGGGCTTAATTAGGTGATTACCTCAGAAATCCATCCGATTAGGTTTTTTTCTTCTCTTTTTTTGTCTTTTTCTTTTTCTTTTGCTTTTTGCCGAGTGGCGATGATTGGCCACCCGAGATAGAAGACTCAGCCTATACCATTTTGGGCTGCAGTGTGGTCTGTTCTGTCCTAGTGACCTGCAGGGATGCCTTAGTGAGAGATGGGATCGGAGAGATCTCCAGGGGCAAAAAAAAAAAAAAAAAAAAGACAAAGACAAAGACAAAGACAAAGAATCTGATATATCACAAGTATCAAAAGTCACCTGAAGAATAAAATTTGACTTATCCAGCATGTCCCGTTGACAATTGACAAACCCGAAAATTCATCCCAGTTACTCTGTGCCAAGGCTCGCCTCAAGCCCCAAAGGCACACCCGGCGAGCAGAGGCAGTGGCGCCAAAGACCATGGCTCTCTTACCTTTTCCCCTTCGCCTCTCCAATCATAGAAAAATGGAATGTTCCCCGAATCCCGAATTCCCCGAGAGAACGTTGGTTAGGACCATGTGGACCTGACGTCTGGTGCCAAAGGTGAATGGATTTGGCTTCTCTCCAACCCTTGGAAGGTTTCTATTTTCCCCTCTCCGGTACCTATTCATTCCGATGGTTCTTATGATTGGATGACAGTTCTCTCCTCTCCTCTCCTCTCCTAGTACCACTTGCTCCTGTTGTAAGTACTATGTTGTAGTGCTCTCATATCGGCGGCCCAGGTTTAGTTCGGAGTTCGCACAAGTTCTCGTAGGACACCAATATACATACCTAGCACTCCGTGCCCTACATATAATTTCGAACCGATAACCCTCCATTGTGCTACCCTACTCGTCATACTCGGACAAAGTTCTGACCTCTACGGGACGGGACCTTGTCCGCGGTTGCTCAACGTTGTCGGAGCTCTAATACAAACGGGGTGGATGCACCAGTCCGTGTGTAGAATGGGGGATGGGTTATACCCAGTGGTTATTCTGGGCCGAAGAGGAGTACGGAGTAAACAGACCATAGCGGGATAAATAAGGCTAAATAAGCGGATGTATCCAAGTCCTTTCCCCCCATCTATAGGGCGAATCAGAACCGATCGACTGGGTCGCAATGGCATCATAATGGTTCCCCTCTTGAATCCACCTCAGTCTAGATTGTTTGCCGATCGCACACACGACTGGATTTTGTACCCAATTGAGAAAAGGGTTCTGGGGGGTAATTGATGTAGAACGTTGGGCTACACAGCATATCTGTGTAGCCGTTGGGGGGGTGGTTTAAAAAACAATCGAATTAGTTCTAGATATATTCTACATACAAAGTGCTTAATATGGACAAAATCAATTGAGAAAAGGATTAAAAAATAGATAAAATAGAAGAACGAACGCCTTCCAGACCCTTGGATGCCATGGTTCAAGCAGTGTCAACCACCGGAACTCAACGGAGCAAACCTTGGTAATATGGATCGGCGAGTTTAGTCCGTTCAAAGGGTTAGTCACCTTTTTTTTTCTTTGGGAATCTCATGGAATTTCTCCACTAACGGTTGTTTGGACCATCTAGAGCCATAGTACGGAGGAATCTCTTTTTTAGTTCTATCATTTTTGTCATTTCTGTCATTCCTCTCATCTCTTCCCCATTTTCTTTCTATCACCTTCATCTACTCTCTCTCTCATCTATCAAAACGGCCAGGGTAGAGAATCTGTACGACCCAGGATCTCCCTGTTCGTTCAGCCCGTTTGCCGATTGTAAGCAAAAGCACCGAAACCCTCTCTTTCTGCCCAGCCAGTTGGTCTCGTCGACTTGTTTGGTCCACGTCGCTCGGCGGAATTCGATTTCTTTTTTTTTTTTTTTCTTTTTTGTATTTCTGAATTTCTGAATTTCATGTGTATTTTTGGATTTCCTACAGTTTCGTACCTGGACGATAATCATATTTGCATTTCCAATCTTCATCAGATGCTAACTGGCCCAAGACCTCAGTTCCCGCGTTTCCCGGACTATCACTCTTCTCTCATCACACCGCCACGTCTTTTCCCGCCCAAAGGCCATTAGGGAATGACTTGAAAGCGTTGTCTCTCTTTATCTTGTGGTCATCCCTCACATCCAATGCTGAACTGCAACCATCCCCTATATACCAGCCACCCCGTCCACCAGCGGCGCTCACTTTGTGAGAATGTACAAACTGTCTCAAATAATCGACGCGACACGAGAAAGTCTCGACGCGGCCGATTCACCTTCACGCCAGCCGCACTCCCCATTGACTATTAATACCTCCGCGCCGGCCTCACCTGCCATCTCTTTGTTCTCCGCCGCAGGCCACAACCGGGTCTCTAGTTCCGTCTCTTCCCTTGTCTCTTCATCAGGCCTGGGAAATTCAATGGACAGTCCCAGTCGGAGTCATTTGACTGGAGTCAAGGAAGAGGAATGCACACGCGACTCGTTGGAAGATCATTATTTCCGTATGTGTCAATCGCCACCGCAACAACTCCCTGGTCATACCGCAGTTGCTAACCTAGATTTTTCTACAGAGCACTTTGGCCACGGCATGTCCGCAGAAGAGTCATACTTTGCCCCCGTCGATAACTCAGATAGCTACGATCTGAGCGTTACTAGCATGGAAACTGCCCCATCACCGAAAAAGAGACGCTCAGACAGTGTCTCAATAAAGGGCGTCTCGCGCATTAACTCGCACATATCGACCATGTCAGCCCGGTGGAAGACTAAGCGATCATCCAGTGGTGCAGAAGGCGATATTTTCCCGGATGATCTACGATCACGCGCGAACTCGGCGGCCTCCTCCGCCTTGGCAAGCCCCATTGTTGGTTCCATGCCTATGAGCCGAGTCGACTCTATTCCTCCTTCTCCCGCGCGAACGATCTTCGAGGAACGCGCGAGCGAGTCTGGCGCGCGCCCAATCGATATCACCCGAGCGAACAGCCTCAGCCAGGACGACAACGATGTGCAGAAAGCAACAACCCCTCTCCTGCCACCGTTCATGGGAGACGACCCAACAAGCGTGACAGCATCCCGCGTTCAATCACCACTGCAGTCTCCGTCAGTCGCAGACGCGAGCGAACCACACTATAACTATAATGTGACCTCAGACCCACGGTTTATGGGAGTTCTTCCTTCGCCACCACTCTCGTCCAAGCCTTCCGTGGCCTCCTTCAACCGACCGCGAGCCAGCACCGTGCGCACAGTCTCAGGCGATGTAACGCCCCTCGTCCTCTCCGATCCCAACGACGAATGGACCAACAAACTCGGCCACGCCAACTTCACCATCACGCCTGAGCCTTACGACCCTGTGGTTTGCGACCTCGGCAATTTCCAGCAGATGCGTGCAGACTGGGACATTGCGCGTTGCAACTTTGCTAAGCACCTCGTTCGCACTGGTGAACACTACGGCGTCACCTCGAACATCTACAAGCTTACCATCGAGAAATGGGAGTCGGTCAACAGCGAGTGGGCAACACAGCACGAAGCCATGCTTGACCAGCTCAGCGCTATAGATGGCGTTGCTCTTACGCTCACCCAGTCTAATATCCACCCTTGCCAACAACTCCGCATCCCACGTCTGCATGACAACGACAAGTTTCCCGAAATGGGGGATGAGGACATTGTCGGCCCAATGACTGTGGCACCAGCTACGGAGATTGCAGGTCCCTGCCGATCTGAGAGAAAGAGGAATTTCTTCCGCTTTTTCCAGGATTTGGTCTCCCGACCTTGAGACCTGAGCCCTTACGTTGGGCTCAGGTCTTTTTTCCCCTTTTCTCTTTTTTCACATTTCCAAGCGATCCACAACGATAATGACGATAGATTATTCCCCGCGCGCCTTTTGATTACTCGTTCAATCTCGCCCGCACTGTTACGATTAATGTCTCTCTTTTAATCTTTTTTTTTTTGGACCTTTTGTTTATAATGACTCTCATGACTTACGATCCGGATCAGCGACTACTGTTCTCGCCCCGAATCATGCCACTCCTTTGTCTATATCGCCGAGTCTTGTCTTTCCCGGGGGATTATGTTTTCTCCTCAATTCTTCGTCCTGGATGTCTTGCATTTCCAAAGACACTACAATCCCTTCAACTTCCGACAAGAAAAGAGAACGAAAAGCTAACCCCCCAACTGACTGGGTCTATCACCCTCCTTCCTCTCTCTCTTTTTTTTTCTGTGTCTATTATATACTATACCCCCCATACACCAAGCCTACCAGCCGTTGTACCCCATAGACTTCAACCCTATCCACCCACATCCCTCTGCTCCACAAGCAGAACAGGACAAAAAGCAAAAAAAAGCATCTGAAAAAAGTACCTTATCATGTTTCTATATGTATATATCCAGCTTATGCACAATCTACATATGATCACCATATGCAAATGTCTATAATTATATCTACATCTACATCTACAATTCTAAAATATGAACATAATCCCATGAAACACCCATGTACATGTCATTGGAAGGGATGACATGGTGCATAATAGAATCCCCGCACGTGGGAGAGACATTGTCGAAAGTAACTAACTAGTTACCTCGTTATCTACTACGGAGTATTCTATTCACCATTTGCCGTTTACTGCAAGAATACAGCGGGAGGCGCGTGTAGATGAGTCACATGTACAAGAACAACAGTGGAGAGGAACTGACCTGGTACTGTGGGTCGGCCACGTTGTGAAGCTACCGCTATTTGCAACTTTTTCGCAACATACAATGTAAGATACATGAACGACTGGAGTGGGCTTTTGGTACATGGATAACAAGTCCTGTATGATCCACTTTGAGACATGTCCGAATTGGGAAAGGGAGCTTAGTGCGAGTGCGAGTGCTGGTGCCTGTACCTGCCTGTGCCTTGGCTTGGCAAAGAGGTTCGGTTTTAATCTTTGGTCTTTTTGATGTTGTGAGTCAGAGACAATTTTTTTTTTTTTTTTTACAAAATTCAAATTGAGTCTGCTGGGGACAGTATAGTGGAGGCGTTAATAGGCAGTGATGGGGTGTAGAGAATACTTAGGGTTGTGTGTTTGTTTGTGTGCTTGAACGTGTGATATTTAGTCGTTTACTGTCAAGACTACGTTATGTATACATGCAGTTATACGCGAATCACGGGAGGATGTAGGTCATGTCTTAGATGGACATAAGCCGGGGAAACACGATAATGGTCTTTATTATAACACATTCAATATATCCCCAATCGCACCCCATACCCCCTCCCTCAGGGTCCACGGCAGAGCTGAGAATGCCTTGATCTAAGATTATCACAGAACCGAAACATGCATTGATGCAGTCGAAATCAACATTCGCGTTTTTGAGGTCAGGTGAAACCCCGCCAACAGGTAATGAGTCCGTAGACCCGAGCTGTATTTCAACCTCCAAGTAATGCAGATAAAGAGATATCAAGATTAGGGTGAGCACGACGCAGACAGACGTAAGCATAAGCCACGGGATGTGAGTAGCAGTAGTAGGCAAGTTGGTAGGGCGTATATATCAGTCCTGGTCACTAGTACTTTCAAACCCAGTACTGGCCCCAAATTTCCTTGGCTTCTTCGCTGCCGTGGAACTGGAACTCGACGGGGATGATATCATCAAAGCCCTCGTCCAGCGTTGGTGCGCGGAAGCGGCGGCCGAAGTCGCCAAAGGCGATGCCAGGAAGCGAGGTTCGGGATTCGGGGTTCTGGTTGGGATGAGAATGTAAGAATGAGGACAAGATTGAGATGAAGATGGGGATATTGCCAATACATACCAGTTCTTTGTTGGATGCTCGGACGGCGTTGTTGTGTCGGCATAGGTCTGGCGTGGAAATGAATTGTACGCAACGGATAGGAATCTTGAGTTCTTTCGCGAGAGATGTCCAGTGAGCCCGTGTTTCTGGGTCGGCGTTGGTGTTATCTAGGCAGTAACCGGGTTAGATTGCTTGAGAACCGAAGCTGGGAGAAATAAATCCCACGACGTACCGACTGCCACGGACTTCTTGGCTTCCAAGTGCTCGCGCGCGACCTTGAGGCATTTCGGACGCTATTGTTCATAAGTATTCGATTTCGGTCTCATTCTGTGGTTATAACACCTACCGTCTTGAGAAGATCTTGATTGACTCGTTCGTAGCCTAGAGGCTCCAGGTGGTTCCAATAGAAAGTGGACTTCCCAGCACCTGGGCTGCCACAGAAGATAACAAGTTCAAGTGGGTGCTTGCGAGCAAAGGGTTTGGCTGCGATGAAGACATGTCAACAATCCGCCAGAGTTGGGTTTCTTGCGGGGAATAACAAGTTCATCGAAAGCAATAAGCACATACCTGGCTCTTCGAGATCTGACTTTACGAAAGACTTAGGGTCGAAGCCCAGTGTTGCCGGCTCTGTGATCTGCCCGAGGAAAAACTCCTCTGGGGTTTTGAATGGCATACCGATGTTGGTAGCAAGTCCCCTAGAGCTGATATCAGACTTTGTCAAAACATGCTAAAATTTATGATCCCCTTACCGATCCACGGCTGAATGATCACCTGGCCTTCCAGCCGCATCACCGACGAAAACTGACGCGGGCAAGTCAACACCCGCAACGTCGAGGTCATAGTCGTCCAGGAACTCGCGCCACATTCCGATACGGGGTTTCCTATATTCAGGGTCTGTGGTGGCCGCGTAAACGCTGACGGGGAAATCCAGTTCCGTCATGACAGCGGTCATTTTTTCTTTGAAGTTTGACAGACTTTTTGAATCACTCCGTCCACCCTTGATGTCCTTCTGGACACTGATCTTCTTTTGGTTTGAGAAAATCACAACTTGGAAGCTGTCAAAGTATAAGCCCGAGTGAACACAACCAATTTTATATCCCGAGTCTGGACATACCCTTCAGCATTAAGCTCCTTCAGTCGCCCCGGAACTTTGGTATTCCACCATTGCCAATCAGTGGCAGACTTGGGGAAGACATTTCCTGATTTTGTTTTGATCAATGTTGAATCCTATATATTGATGTCAGCAGGGCCGTCCTATCTTTCGACACTACCTGTTCTAGCGGTCGGTTTCAATGACTGACCAAATCAAAGCCAGCAATTCGGCGCAGTTTCTCAGTGGGAGGGACTGCCTTGCCCGTAATCTGCTTTCCGATGATAACACTGGTGCCAATGACGCGCCATGTGATCGGCTCGGGCTTCTTTTGCGAGGCTGGGGTGAAGAAGTTTGCCGCCGATTTCTCTATAGTTTAATTATTATTAGTGTATGGAACGCCCTAGTGGATAGTAAGGACTTACTGGTTACCGTTGTCTCAACCTTCCGGCGCAATGGTGGTGGAGATATGGCTTGGGTAGGGGAGGCGCCTCTCTTGGCTGCCCCCTCGGCCATTCTGACAGTGCGGGTGATTGAAAACGTGGTGAAGGGTTTATGGGCAAACTTAGATGTGTGGTGGTTGATTCTATTAGTTTTCGCTGTGAGTTGCAGTTGAATCTGAGATATGTGTTGCCAGTGTTGGACGCGCCGAGACGCGGAGAAATCACGAAGTCACATGTTCTTGAATATTAAAGTGACATTACACAGCCAGATGTGCGATATATTCTAATAATAAATACCAAAAATTAGATAGGATGGAAGACGATCTCCTTCTGAGAACGAAGTGAACTCGGAATAACTCATTTTGATATCCCGGAAAGGGAGAATGCACCACGGCGCCGGAACGCACCGCAAGCTCAGATGGATGATATCTCGCGCGCGATTTGGGAGAAGGGGGAAGGGTTTAGCTTTTATCCAGAGAAGACTTGCGAGGGTTTACCCGCTCGGCCAAGTTCTATCTGGACAGGAGTATAGGCGTTGTTGGTCTTTACTTATGGGACTCTAGGAGTCTTTTGGGTCATGGATCCTTCTGTGTGCACTCTTACCCCGAGAGGGGAATGAAAATGAAAATATTCATGTGACTTGATTGCTATGATGGGTATATTTCTTCTTTTCGCCCTGATTAAAAAAAAAAGTTCGAGATTTCTATCAACGCCGTCGCTGGAGACCGGGTATTTCGTAGTCTCCGGCATGCTCAAACGAACCGAAGTAGGAGTGGTCATCTACTTCGCCCGCGTATCAAGAGACAGTCGATCCGCCTGCTCTAGGACAACCGCCGACTTCAATTGCTCGCGCAGGCCAAAGAGATGCTGTGATGCAGTCTTCATCGTTTCCTGGTTACTACCGTCCTGGACAATGATGAAGGCCTGCAGCACATAGCTTCCGCTCTTCTCAAACAGAGTCATGTCCTTCAAAGCAGGCAACTGCCGCCGGGGCAGATTCAACTCATCCCCACCCGGGTAGTGCAGCACGCGATGCAAGAAGATAGCAATGTCATTGTGGATGAACATATCACCTTCGACCACATACTCAGTAGTGAAACTAGAACAGATAGCGTTAGTGCCAATCCCATAATCTCGATCTCGGGGGCGCCACTCACTGATAGCCCCACGCATTCATAGCTTGCACGACATCTCCCCGCGGGAGCGTCGCACTTGACATCAGACGTGACGTGACCGCTGAGCGAGTACCAGCTTCAGGGATATCACGAAACTCCAACTTCCATGGTTGACGTTCATAGTCATAAGATGGAGATGATGAAGATCCATACGAGTTCGAGTCGTCCATACCGGCCATCTGAGTGTCTCGATCGACGGGAGTAGTGGATCCGAAATCCGATTCGGAAACCGGACCGACCACCTGGGTGTAGTACATGTTCCCATTGAGCATTTTATTGAGCCGTTGCAGGTCCCCCTGTTGAAGGTCCTGACTGGCTCCGGTGCGCCCCGCCACGCCTGGTTTGCGGTAGGCCTTGAAGATCAGCCGCCGCTCTAGGCAATGGCGGGGCTGCATGGCAGTCAATCCAGCAAGCTGCTGAAGAAGCTCATGATGTTGATGAACTGGAACCGAGGCGAAAAGCGACTGCTCGTGCATATTGTCTGACTTGTGTGTAATGCAGCGGGTGAATCCGGGATGTGTTTAGGTCAGGGTCCAAGCTTCAGTGGCGCAATTCTCCAAGGAACGTTATCAGAGCTCAAATTATTTTTTATGTGTCGCTCTTATTGCTAATAGCGTCTAATGGACCTGTTTGATCTGTTTGGTTTGATCTGTTTCTTGGCAAGTGTGTTCAATGTTGAACTTTCCCGAAATGTTAGACCTTTTTCCGATGCTTTGTGAAACTCTCTGGAATATCAATTCCGGTGCAAGGATGACTTGTCAAGGATGTTTATTCCAATCCAGGAAGCGTTGGACTTTTGCTTCCGATTGCGGGGGGAAGGTCTAAGCTGTGTGGGACAAATAAGCTTGACTGGTTTATGGGGAACCTTGGAAGAATTACCAGATGATCCAAGAGAGAGACGATGATTGGCGGATTGGTCTCAAAGAAAAAGGGAAAAGTAGATATTAGGCACCAGGAAGGCACCAAGAATGAGGAGGAGCTCAGGTTGGAGCTCACTTTGGGGGCTCACCGGAGTCACAGAATGGGAAAAGATGGCCTCACCATGGAGAAAGACGGAGTGTGGTGTTGCCAAGGCCAGAGGCTGCATCGGAATCTGCACCCGATGTAAAGTACCATATGCACCAGTGCAGTATCCGATATTCAGTTGGGGGTATGGCATGACATGGATTGTACAGAGTACAATATAGACTGAAGGGGGTTCAATAGTAAATCATAGTAACTCCTAGTAAATCTTAAGTAAATCTTAGTAGATGTACATGTACTCGATTATACCGTGTACATATTTTACATACGGACATATAGTTCCCCGGTTCCGAGTCGGCTTTGCCCAAAACGGCAACCCTCCCCTTCTTATCTTCGACTCTTTTCCCTCCTTCCCCTCCTCTTGCACCTCCAAAAAATCTAATTTCTTCATTCTCTAACATATTCGCCTTCTTTCATATACCCAGCAACAATTCCTACTACACTTTAGAATCAGAACTCGTTCTCTACCTTCCTTCTCGGTCGGATTCGGATACTACCGGACCCGTTCAATTTCGCACATTCCCGCGTCAAATTGATCTTACCAACCTCCCACCTCCACACACCTAATACCTACATAACTACCACAATGCGTGTCACCTCTATCCTCAGCGGCACTGCCCGTACTCCTCTCATTCGCTTCGTTGGCAAGCGCACCGTCCCTCGTACGTGATATTCACCATTTCCCGATCTCCAAATCCCCTAGATTTGAACTAACCTCATATTTCAGAGTCCATTGACCACTCTCCTCGCGTTCACCCCGCCTCTCCCACCGGCTCTCTCCCCGACTCCTTCGCTACCTACCGTGCTAAGGCTCAGCAGCACGGCCCCCTCGGTCGCTCCTCCTTCAACGGCACCATTGGCGGCAACTCGGGTGCCTCCCTGGGCCCCATCAAGCCCCAGGCCGGCGAGTTCTTCGATCGCGCCGAGCTCCCCTCGCGCTTCGGCCGTCTTCCCTGGACTCAGGCTGAGATTGATGCCATTGAGACCGGCGGCGCGAGCATGTTCGCATAAGCGTTCCCTCGGGCAAAATATAAAAATTTCTCAAAATATATGAATGGGGCATGATACTTCCTATGGAAGTTGCGCGATGAATGAGCTTGAGTCTTGGATTTCGATTTTGGGGCAGTTGCAGCGCGGTTATCTTGACTTCGCCCGACCGTGGCGTTGCTAATGCCTTTGTGGTCGCTGGGGATACAGATCTGATGCTTGCTCACTCGTTCCGAGAGTTTCCGAGATCAAAAACTCTCACTTTATACCTTGTTGCTTGTGATGGCTGGAGGCCATTCACAAGAACGTTTTTCTCAAGCGGTGATGCTTTACCGCTCTCTTTTTTTCGGTGTTTTCTTTTTCAGTCGTTGTACTCGGCGCTGGTGGTTGATCTTTCTTGGTGTTCTATTTTCATGCGCAACACGCAGCTGTATCGTCTTGATGTCGAAAACGCGGAGTGTTCGTTTTATACATAGATTGTGGGACTTGGTGATTCTTGTTACATACATAGGCTCTGTGAGCACTATTCGAAGAAATGAATTTCTCGAAGCAAGACTAAGCTTTTCCGATACGCGTATATTACTCTAAACTATACATTATAGAGCTATAGAGCTATCGAACTATAGAGCTATCGCTATCGAACTATCGAACTATAGGCTTATCATTAAGTATCAAGGATCATAAGGTACGTGGTCTCAAGCACGTGCCTCCCCGACTCTACCTCGATCCGAGTAACCCTTGTCTACTTCCCATCCCGAGGTCTGGTTGAACATGACCTCCCTCATGAGCGAGACGAATAGGCTGACATTCCGGGAGACAGACGAGGCCGGAAATTCCACTGCAACCTACATCTACTCGGGAGATGTCGCTTCCTCAATTACTGCCTCAAAGGCACCGGCTGGCCGAGTAGACGTAATAGTAAGTGGTCACTTCTTATTTCCTTATTGGATATTTCTAGCATTGGATGTTTGAAATGGCACATGAAACAAATCATTCCCAGATGTGGTCTTTTATTTTGTCGATTAGCAGGCCAACATCCCCTAATGTCGTGGGATATCTGCCAATCACTTCATAATGAATCCTTTTCCTGGAAAACAGACACTCTCTCTTGCATTTAGCATATGAATTGTGCCCATTCAATTTCGATTTATCATGTGTTAGTTCAAAGCATGGATGTCGTTGCATGATGCGGAAAGACATGCAACACTATATTAATACCTCGAAAGTTTTTGATCTTAACTGACCTATCATAACAGAGCTCCTCTTCATCTACCTCATTATGGTCAATTAAGCCTTTATTCGGCTCGCTGGGTGATGTTTTTCTTCCCTCCGGGTACCCCCAAAGTGTCAGCGATGACTATCTCCCGTGAGTACAGACAATAACCTATTGAAACATCCCTACTCCACAAAAGGACTAACATTCAACCCAGATATCAAATATTTGTGAGCATACAATCCCTGGCTATCAGAGACAGAAAGCAGAAACCTCGTGGCTCGGACTACCCTGCTCTACCATATCAAAAACAATATCAAAGCCACACCTAGAACACAGCCAGTTCTAACACAACGAATCAACTGCAGGACTCCCTCCAAGCCTTCTGCAGCTCAATAGCAGGCCTTCTCTCCTCCAGAGCCGTCCTCCAAGGTCTATATCCCGCCACCCAGCCCAGCCCATATATCAAATCCAACCCAAGAGAAAAGCAACTAACACAAAACTCAACATACAGGAGTCGGCGTCGGCAACGCTAATGCCTCTCCAACATCCGCACTACTCCTGCACATCCTGCAAGATATATCTGGCCGCATTGCAACGATCTGCTTCGCCCACCGCGTCGGCACAGCCCTTGAACCAGAATGTAAAACATACCGGCTAGCAGCAGACGTCTTCAACGATGTTGCCATGATCCTCGACTGTCTCTCGCCGGGTGTTCCTGCCGGACCGCCGCGGGTGATTGTCCTCAGCACAGCCGGTGTCCTCAGGGCCCTCTGTGGTGTAGCCGGGGGCAGCTCGAAGGCGAGCTTGAGTGCTCATTTTGCTAAATGGGGGAATTTGGCGGAGCTTAATGCTGTATGTGCTGATTTCAAATTCCCGTGATGCACTATTTCATTTCGGAATTGATAGAGAGAAAGAGATCTAACGTGATATATTGATCGTGTAGAAAGACTCATCTCAGGAGACAGTCATTTCTCTTTTCGGAATGCTGGTAAGTATTCACATCCCCATCCCAACCCCAACTCCATCAAGAATCCCACTCTAACAAACCCATAGGTCGGATCCGTAGTCATCTCCCACATAACCAGCTTCAGCACAACCTGGCTCCTCCTCCTAATCCTCCTAGCCCTACATCTAAGCATGAACTACGCCGCCGTACGCGCCGTCCAAATGACAAGTCTAAACCGACAGCGCGCGAACATCGTCTTCTCAGCTCTCCTAGACTCAGACAGGGGTCTAGCACTAGTACTCGATCTCGATCCTACCACACCCACCCCATCCGAAAAGAAATTGAAAATCCTCACACCAGCACAGGTATCCAACCACGAACGTATCTTCCACCGAGACGGAGCCTTGCAGTGGACACAGCAGCACTCAAACACGCATACAATAACCCACCATCTAGGATCCGCGCAGATAGGAGTGTCCATGTCTACCTTTCTAGGCGGTTCTGGGTCAGGTAACACATCGTTCCAACGCACCCTCCCGCTACAGCGACTTGCAGCTGTTTTCGCGAATGAGTTTCATATCTTGTTTCTCGTGCCGTTGTCGAATACGGAAAGTGATGCGAAATGGCATGCTTCGATTCTTCTGAAGCGGGGGTGTACCGTTGAACATCAATTGAAGGCGTGGGCTCATGCTTTGCTGGCTGCGAGGGTTCTGGCCCGGATTACAATTGACTCTTCTGTTGATGCGGTTCTTACTGTTGTGGAGGGGACGCTTGCTTTGCTGAATACTGAGAATCGTTTTGAGAGGTATATCACGGGGTTGAGTGGTGTTGGGTGGGATGTTGATATTGCTGCTTTGGAGACGAGGGGTGGACGGAGGATTGATATTTGATATTGATTCTTGGTTTAATGTATACTTACACTTAACACTTATGCTTTCTTTTCTTTGACTTTTGCTTCTGCTTTGTACCTTTTACCTTCATCTTCCACTCGTCCGGATGTATCCTTATAACTACATGTAGTAAATGTAGTGAACGAAGTCACATCAATAAGAAGCCATCCGACGTAGTTCCGAACATCGTATGAGCATTAATCCTCGAAAAGGTTGCGAGGGGGTTACGTGTGCATCTGTACTACAACCATTGGAAGTCTATATTTACGTCTCCCCGAGATCCCGGGCGATATGTCTGAGTGTGGGTGTCCGACGTGTGTGACCAAGAGGATCGAGAAAGGTCTAGGCATGCCTTGGTCTCGGGTGTGAGAAAGGATACTCGGCTGCCTGCTCGGATCACGACTGGTATTATTTCAAGGTCTTGAATTGAGACATATTGGGAATATAGGTAAGAGTCGAGGTCATGGTTGTAGGTGCTGTTGGGTTTGGAATTGCCCTAACGGTCAAATGCATAGCCTTTGCATGTCTGCGTGAGGGATTCAAGACTACAAAGAACACCTAAGTATGGTTTACACTTTATTTACGGTTTTACTGTTTCGGAGCAATTGATGTGAAGAGGGGGTATCAAGTCTATTGATTCCGAATAAATGAAATCCCAGTGGGAGATGAGAGACCAAGATAATGTCTCGTCAAAAACGCCGTGTCCAGAAGACCTGAAGAGCCAACAGGTCTTCCATCCAATCTATAGATGAGAACATGATATGATATATATGGGTTTCTTTTCCCGTGATGCCATCCGCAAAAAAAAAAAAAAAAAAAAAAAGGCCAATAAAAAAAATGACAAGTGAAGCTGGAAAAATGAGGAGATGCTCAGCTGGAGACATCCCATGAGAGAAAAATAAATAAAACAAGAAATAAAACAAAGAAAACGCCGGTTTCATATGCTTTCAATGCGTCATGCTCTCATACACCGCCAATATAAACGCTCGACAAAGGCTAGAATGAAGTCGTGGGATGATGCATTTCGGTATTTCATGCAAGATGTGTTTGAGATGAGAAGTATCGTTGCGGGGTTCGTAGTTGTCGTGAGTCAAGAGACAAAAAAGGGTGTGTGTTTTGTAGGTTTTGTGTATGTCGACAAGGAGTCGGAGTCAAAAAGGGAGGAAAGAGAAGATAATCAGTCGTCAAGACCAAGAATCTTAGGATCGCGACTGCTACCATTGCTGCCACCAGTGGAACGCTTCTTGAAACCCAGCTTCATACCCATCTTCTTCCAAGGGTTCTCGGTGCGAAGTCTGGGGCTGTGGATGGGTAGATGCGGCTCACTGGCAGGCGGGGTGGTGGGCGGTGTCATGGGCTCTTCGGCGGTGGGACTGGACTGCGGGGAGGCAGAGTCATCGGTCAGAGATAGGTAAGCTGACTCGCCGCTAGTGCTGACCAGGGCACCGGAAGTGCGTTTGCCGATGGCATGCACGGTGCCGAGGGACATAGTTGAGCGGTTGTGACCCGTTGCGGAAAGATCCTTGGTGGAGGACTGCGGGGAGATGCGCTTCGACACGCGCGACCGGACTCTTTTCATCGGGTGCTCGTCCAGGCTCGTCGATGATAGACTCATGAAGTCGTCGGGGCCCATGAAGGGTTCGGATGGACCCATGGAAGGGGAGGTGGTGTGGCTGTTGACGAAGGGGGAGGAAGATGGATTCCTCCATCAAGTCGTGGATGCGCTTCACAGCGGAATCTAAGGTCTCGGGCACGGGCGGCGCGGGCACATTCGTGTACTGCAGGAGCGCATCTCGGACTTCGCTTGACAGGTTGATCTCGCGGGGTGACCCCGGGAAAATGTATGCAGTCAATAGGCGTTTCCAGAGCATTCGCAAGTGTTGGGTTTCGGGGCATTCAGATTCCATAGCGGCGGGACCGATTCGTTCGGCCAGAGCGTAGTAGGAATCACGGTATCGGTTGGCCTCCATGGTGAATTCCAATGTTTCGAGGCAATGGTTCTGGGAGAGGTAGGCCATGAAGGCGCTCAAGGTGTATGGGGGAGGAGCAATGTTGGCTAGCACCTCGTTGAGAGTCGGACGCATGGAGAAGGCCCCCGACGAGATGGCCAGGCTGACCGGCCGGGAGCCAGACGATTCCATATCCTCTTCGGAGTCGCTGTCTGAGGAGGTGGGAGACAATTCGGGAGTTGCTGTAGGAGTATGGTTCCGGAAGAAGAGGGACGGAGCCAACGTCTTCTTTTTAAGCATAGCGTATAGTGTGCGTCGGGGACCCTTGATCGGCTTTTTTCTCACCGGTCGTCCCCTGCGTGTGGGACGAGGCTCCAGCTTGGTTAAAAGAGCGGCGGGTTATCGGGATATAGGCATATAGGATTGGCACGGAGGTGGTCAGGGACGAGAGAGTAGAGTGTATAGGTTGTATAGAGACAAGGCAACCTAATATAAAATGGGATCGATAATGACAAAATATGAGAGTAAGACCAAGTGGAAATGCAAGCACTAAAGAAGAAGAATAAAAAGGGCAAAGGGCGGATTCTGGAATCATTCATGACGATACCTTGGGTACTGGGCTATGGGGGGCACCCTCAGTAGACTCTAGTGGACCTTAATGGAGCACGCTAAACTAGTTTCTGCGCCCAAGTGGAGTCCTCTTTCGATAAGATGTCATAATTGTTTTTTTTTTTTTCTTTTTTTTCTTTTTCCCTGTTTGGTCCCCTCTTTTTCTCTTTTGTATTTCTTAATTCGGTTTATTGGGGTCTTTTTTCCGTTCTGGAATTTTCTGATTGGTTTTGACTTTGGACTTATTGTGGCGACACGCTGAACTCTCACGTTTGAACAAGCGCCTAAGATCTGCAAGGGATACTTGTGGAAAATGTAAAAAAGAGGTACAGTCCTCTGTCGACATTAAAATGTACATATGAAATAATGTAAATATCGAACAACCTTGGAAGATCAAGTATTATATAATACGTGTCTGCCTCTCCTTGTTGTGATCACTCCACAATCCTTCCAGAAGTCATACGTGTAAGCTTCCACGGGTTCTGGAAAAAAAGAAAAAGAAAAAGAAAAAAACGACCAATGCGCCCAACGTGGCGAGTTTGAATTTTCGTTCCCCTGAACTCCACCACGGAACACGAGGAACTCTTCCATGATTCAAGATACATTTTTCGCCTACTCTTCTAATTCTACGGCGTACTCCGTACCATTTATGTGTATACTCTATTCCCTTATAAGATACTAACTCTTATATCTATTTCCTAATTCACGATAGACTCTTATCTCCCGGCCACTAGCACGCCATCCGAGACCGGAATGTCAATCTTCGACCCACGGTTCAGTGGTATTATTACTCAAGAATGACTAAACCAATACCAATAAAATACACGATAAGGCCGTGTCACGGCATTCCCTCCCTTGCATCGAGGGTACTCACTCTTCCAAGGTTGCTAAGGTCGCTAAGGTTACTTTGTCTTGCACGTCATCTAAAACCCTTCCCCTGTCACCTTAATAGTAACTTTGTAGTTAATAGAAACTCAAATCAAATTAATAATCTATCGGTACACTCCGTACACTAGTTAGGGCTTGTGTTCAATGCCAATATGGCCCTGCCGATCATTCCAAACCCGGTTCTTGAGATCAGCTGTACCACATTGGAATGTCACACAAGCTTGTCTTAATGTCTCTCTAGAAGGAGTAATTAATATTAATCTCTACATACTCGGGACTCGTGGACGCGTATGTGGAATTCACAGGGATTCGGCAAGGTACAACGTGCAACGTGCCTATGAAAGAAAAGACGGCTGAATTTGGTGGAGGCGAAATATGTGTAGACACCCGAATAGTCTTGGAAGTATGAAAATAGTAATAGAGTCTTAAGTGAACAAAATTTTCAATTCAATGCTACGCTATATTGTATATTGTACTCCGTATAGAGACATATACAGTAAAACTGGTAAGGGACTATATATCCGAACGGTGTGACCGAACCCGGAATTGCCCAGACCTTCTAGAATTCTAGAAACCCTCATCGAAGCACTCTAGTTCTGCCTATCCACCCGATCGCCACATCCGTAAATCCTGAAAGAGGAAAAACGAATAAGACATTAATATAGTGAATGATCTGACCCCCCCCTGGACGGACTCAAGTTCCACACCCAGTCACCCGTGGAATCAGAGTTTTTTTTTGGTAGATCCGGATGTCGCCACTATCATGATTCATGTTCTGTTTCCCGAGTCTACCCATATTGTAGAACGCATACGCATTTCTATGCATGCCAAGCCACACCATCCCTCGCGGTTGACATGGAGATCGTGATTTACGTATTTTCCCCCTAAGATGGAGTACAGTGTTTGGCCGAAATAATGGGCTCATACGGAGTACCTTGCGACATAACCCACATCAAACACCTAAATGTGGGTGATTCTGCCGATTGAAACCGAGGGCCAAGACTTGGGAGCTGGAGAGAGATCTGTCCGGAGGCTTCTAAGGACCTCCGGTCTCATAGATCCACTTCGTCTCTTCTCACCGTAGATAAGAATATTCGAGTATTGTATTATATCTGTTATCACATACAAGATATACAAGATATACACAAACTATGGGGTTGTCATTCGAACCATAGATTGTGTCATAGACCTTTTGTCACGAACGCTCTGGACTGGGATAAGGTTAGTGTGAACATGGCTCAATGAAGCTTGGTCTGCCTATCACCTCACATTTTGGATTTGACAGGTCGAAGATATAAACGTCAAGGCCATGTGCCACGTTTGGATTGCATGACAGAGGCCAGAACATGGAAGATGAGTGATTATAGTAATAGATCCTACCCAGTTGGGTTATGGGGAGGCAAATGCAAGACTGGATCATCCCTATTACTTGTCACCTACTGAGTCCATCTCCAGGCCCAGACTAACAGAATAACCAACTATCATTGCAACCTCGACGGTCAGATAGCAAAAACAGTCAATCTTTTTTTTTTGTGTTATGCAACTAATAAAATTTAATCGGGGCACAGACCGTTGGAGGAACTGTCAAATGCCATACGATATACAGAGTAGAAATATGTTGTACGGAGTACAATAGAACAAGAGAACACCTACAGCGTGCAGATAGATAGGTAAACCGACCAGCGGCATTCACCTACGTTGCAATGCAATGCAGCAAAAAGCAAAATCACGCACGTCAACCCCAATAGTAAAAAAACACCTCAGCGCGATAACGCAGCACGCAATTACCGCAGCTATCCCAGCAAAGCCCAACCACAGATCACGAATCGCAACATACGCGCCTTCTAGCAAAGACCAAGTTAGTCCCATGGAGCCTATCCACCACCTAGGTATTGTGTAGCGAAACGGGGGGGGGAAACCACGAATCCGTATTAAGCAGGGACAGGGATACCAGCGATTGCATAAGATATCCACCCCCAAGGCCCCCTAAGGCCCCCCAAACCCCCCAATTTTTCGATCGTCTCCAGGCTAAGACTAAAACAAAATAGTCCAAAAAGGAAAAAGGAAAAAAAAGGAAAAGATCCACAATTTTCCCCGATGTCCACGGCAAGGCGAAGACAGCAGCCCACATCGATGCGCACGGGATCAGGATGCGCCCTTACCGTGGCCGAGCTGGCCTTCGGTTCCCCTTTTGTTCTTCTTGGCGGAATGGACAATGCGTCTAGAACAATTGGGTTTTCCCGTTTAGCGAGGGAAGTGGATATGTGACTCTTCTCTTTTTGTGTTTTTGTTTTTGTTTTATTTTTTGATTAATGGATCGTGTCTTGCTGTGTGTTTATGTATGGGGTACATTTCCATTAGGACGCTACTGTACGTCCTAACGCTGGCGGGGAATTATTTTGCTAGTTGCTAGTGGGAATGGGGGTGAGGCTTTTATTTTCCTTCGCGTGTTTTCCCTTGCTTTTTTCTCTCTTTTTTTTTCCCTTTTTTTTCTTTTTTATCCCTCCCGTGTATGGGGTATTCGATGCACTCCGGTTCCTTGGGGTTGTGGAAGGCAGATTGTGGCACATCTGCAGATGGCTTCAAGGATTATCACCATGATTACCACCAGGATGTTTGCTGTAGCACCTACGGGGTAGACATGCCGTTTTTCATCACTGACTAGAATGAGGGGGTGGACAGGGGTGTGTGTTATAGTCGGTATTGACTCGTGCATCTACGCCCACATTACTAGTACCTGCACGATCCTTGACGATAATCCCATCCATATCGATCACCCTTGGTGTCTTGCTTGATTTGCTATGTTGTATACACAACGGTCTGCCTATTTTTCGGTCTTTCCAGCCGATATCATCTGTATAATTACAATTATACCACGTATTCGACGCAATGTACTCCGTACATATGTAGGTAGCTACGCTGTACAACATACATGTACAAAGTAAAACAAAGGCAATAGCCAAGCTATAGCTAAACAAGAGTCAAGCAAGGAGAAAATATAATCAACTAAGCAATATGCCCCCGGATCGACCCCTGAAACCTTCTTTAGCCTGTAATATCGTCTCGACAACATATGATGTGCAGCCGATTAGAATGGAGTTACTCAATCATGACAGGGATCGGGGTAATAATGGCAGGGATCGAAATTATCACCGAGAACTATCGTAGACAGTTGAGCCAGTCGCAAAGCAAGAAAATATTGTCCAAGAAGAAGATTGCAGATCCACACGGGATGATCACTGATTTGGAAGAGAAGCAATATATAACGCTGTTCCAGACCAGTAAGACACCTCCACAGCCCCTTCTAGCTGGACTTAACACGAGAACATTGCAAGATAAACAGAACTAAAATACTAAAATACTAAAACAACTAAAATACAAGGAAGAGTCAACCCAAAACAGCACAGCGTAGTCGATCAGACGGCAGATGCCGCAAATGACCTCATTTTTCTCCACAGTTTCAACTGCAATCTTGATTGTTGATGGCGTAGAAATACAAGAATATGAGATAGTTAATATGGAATTAGCAGCAAAAGAACGATCGAGATCGACTCTAGACTCGTTTCAGATCTCAGCTCGAGTTATTTGGGGACTGTTGTGATGATTCTGGGCTCTCTGGAGGTACTCGGTTCCCGGCGCTACGTGAAACACTCACTCAGCTTTGGAGATTGCGAATTTAGGTAATTTATTTATCGTCAGATATGGGAACGGATGTGCTTTTTCCTCTTTGTGGGGAATCTGTTTGAACTAGCTTGTTCTAGGCTTGGTCTTATCACCGTAGGCGCTAAAGGTCATTTCTTATTCGGGTTTTTATTGGACCCTCAACCACAGATAGCTATGACCTTCGTGTTAATTATGGACATAAGATAAGCGACTCGATATACAATTCACAATTCACGTGGTCACCGGCTGCTATTGCGTTACCATATACGACACATGCTCTCCGGTCTCCGGAGAGTCGGGGTACGGGTGTACGGACCTCGGGAGTATATGCTGTGCTTACTGTCTAGGGAATAGCTGTTTCATATAACGCGCCTAGATTGACCTACAACATACCATATTGTGTCAATTGAAATATCTATAGTTAGAATTGGTTGATCGTCGCTTTTGTGAATGTGTACAAATATACTCCGTAGTGTGTGACGGGCAAGTCGATCCCGTACTCCATACTTCGGATAGCATCGGCTTCCACGCACATCACTTCTATAAAGATATTCAGCATCACATGCAGGGTTTCAATAGCCCACACCATCCTTGGATAGTATAAAGATTATGCATAGAAAGGTCTCTTGCGCAAAGTATGCCTTTTTTTTTACCGTCTTCGTGTACACCTAAAAGACACCTAAAAGACACCTGAGAAGGACACCCAAAAAGGGTATCCAAAAAAGAACACAAAAAAATACATGACAAGCCCGCATAAGAGGCTAACTATTCTTGTAATAACAAGGTGCAGTTAACCCTAGTTATACCAAAGTACCAACTGCCTACCCTTATCACACATATACGAGTATACGGAGTACTCAAGTCCACTATACTACATATGTAAACACCCCAAAACAACCCTGCCAATAACCCAAAACCAAGCCCAAGCTCAAACTCAAGCCCAGCTTCAAACCAATAAAAACACCTCTCACCAGCCCAGCACCTAATCCCAAACACCCAAGCCAATCCGAACACAGGAGAACCAGCCCATCCCCGCAGAAAGCCCTCCACCAATCCACGCGCATCCATGCACCCCCAAAAAAAGCAAAAAAGCAAAAAAAAAGCAAACGGGAAAAAGAAAAGAACCAAAAAAAAAGGGAAACTGCTCTGCCTAGCTTCAGCCACGCCAAGACTAAATCGCCAAGCGGGGAAGGAGATAAATGCGGGGAATATGCATTGGCACATTCGCATTAACACTGGAAACACACCCCCATTTACACTATACACTTTAAACATTACACGTTACACTATAACAGGGGCCTATAAGCCCACTGCTACTCGACTCTGACTGGCTGCCCTGTCCGGCATCTGAATTGCTCTGCAAGGTGGACCGAAAGTAGTTCCATGAGCGGGGTTGATGTTTATCCTCTGGACGACGTTGGGTATATATTAGGATTCTGGATGCGGATGCTCTTGGGTCTTGGCCTTGGTTGGGTGGCTGGTGCATATCCGTATTCCCTTGTTGACTGTTAATTCACTGCGTATGTAGGTACAGTTCTGTGGGTGTCATTGGTGGACCGGGGACTGCGCCATAATCGAACGACTTTCCTAGGTTCTCTGGGGTTGGTCTTGGATTTTTATTGGTTGTAGCTAAAGTACGGGGGTGAGCGGGATGGGACATGGGTATCTGTGGACTGTGCGGGAGGAAGGGCTTGCTTATGGCTTGCTTATTGGGTCATGGGGTTACTATCTCTGTTGGTATCTATGCTTTATGGCAAGGGATACAAGTTTCTGTGATACTCTTGGATATGGTGGGGTTAGAGTTTGTGTGTCTGTCTCTGCAGAGTCTGGGGATGATGATCAATGATCGACGGGGTTTTACACAGTAAACTTGGTGTTAACAGCCTATGTTGATGGCTTTTGGTTAGCAATTGAAATCATATGATGGTTATTGACACATTCTTGCTAGTCTCAAGATGGAGATGCCGGGCAGTGAGGTTACTTTGCTTTACATTTCCCCATGCACATATTCTGCACTACTGGATTGGGCAAGGGTTGTCGTCGAGACATACTACTTTGGGCATATCATAGAAGGATGTCATGGTCTCTGGACTACTCCACCCCGTTTCAAGAAGGTTACTCTGTTGGGCGACCCTACGTCATGCTATGACATGCCACGGACTGGTGATCCTTGCATTAGCGTATCATGTAGAGCTGCAGAATGGTCACGTAGTGTGGCTGCACACAATGTTGTCAATTGGATATCAACCGAAAGCTTATGATTGTGAGAGCGAGCAGAGAAGTGGCGAATTGGAGATGTCAATGAAGGATCAATGGTATTGAAAAGGCCATAATACAACGGTGGGATATACATAGTTTGAGAGCGTGAAAAGGTGGATATGTATTCTATACTGCTACTTCACTTGTGTGGATAGACTTCCAGCTACTTGACTTCATGTATAGTCGTAGGCACTATCTAGTTTATGTAGAGCTATATATTTTTACAATACTAGCAAGGCAATTGATGGTACCTTCGAAACACTCCTTTACTACTAGTTGTTCTATAGAAATATACCCCCTGACTCTACAGTGTCAACATGATATGACTAAGAGGATATATGGCTATTGGGTTACAACAGAAGCCTACATGAGACCCCTTTCCTGCCTAGTGTATGCCTGTAGAGCATACGGTCATGGAAATGACAAAGGATATAAACAGATTTGATTTCCGATCCATGTGCCAGCTTCGGAGGCATATCGGTATATTCCCCACCAGACCAACAAGTATAAATAAAGCCAATGAAACCACGTAACAAACTATCGATCTATAACTATTGCCAGGCTAGACCAAGAGAGAGGATATAAAAATGCAACAGCTCTTATTACAGGAATTATTTATATACGCCGTACGAATAACTGCAAAAGACGTGTAAGAACAAACCAAATGAAAAAAAAGAAGAATGCTATCTTATGCCTACCAGTAACAAAAAACTCGCTTCTCAAACAGAGCAAGAAAAGACAAAACAACAAAAGACAATTATAGACATGGACGATAGATCTTTGGAACAATCAAAAGGCAGAGCACGCGGTTGATGGGAAGGGGAACGGGGAAAGGGACGGGGATATATGCAACATGCTCTTCCTCCAGTTTCTGCATGCAATAATAAAAACCACGCAGTGGAAAGGAATTTTTCTCCCCCAGATGCACACAGGATGGGAGGGAATAGCAAGAATGACAATGACAGGATCATGGTAGACGGACCGGAGGAAATAAAGCACCCAAATAGAAACGAGAGTTGTCCGGTGTGCTTGTCCAATTGAGGAACGGGACGAAATGAGACCGAGAGATGTATACTAGAGATATGGACAAGCATGGCCCAAGACCAGTCGATTCTGATTGTCATCTGCCGTAACCCGGTTCATCCCCAGGGTGGATTTGTGTCATTGAGCCTTGCCAATTCTTGTGCGGGGGTTGAAGCTATTGATCCAAGTTGTTTGTCTCGTGAGCCAGCGCAAGAAACAAGGCCCCAGGGCGGCGTGCCGCAAATCAATGGCATCGAAGGATCAACCGATGAGTACCCGCCCATTTGAAAGACTAAGGGTTGATATTAAACGGTGCACGCCGGATATAGTGACGAGACGAGGAGGCGAAATCGAAAATACAAGACAAAACTCTCACAAGTTCGCCGTTCCGAGTCGTAGCACCATGAAAGAGTGATGAGACGTAACATCAATGAGAGAAAGGTTGTTCCTACCCACAGTCAAATGTATAAGGCTGAAGGATCGAATGGGACAAAAAAAGAGTATGGCCAGAAGGTGATATAGGCCGAGAAGCGCGATTCTTGCTCGGCGAAGCGGCGCTAACCACTTGAACACAAGGTAAGAAACGAGCGAGAGGTGAAAGAAAACAAGAATAAAACAAAGAAATCCCATGCAGACCTCCTTAGGCCATTTTCTGACATGAAGGGCAGGAAGCAGAGGTGAAAGCGTGGCGCGGTAGGTCTAAATGCGCCATCGCTTCATTTGACTGGAATTCAACCTGGATCCTGAGATGAGCTGGGCGCTCGAGTGACGCAGCACAGCTGAATCACCTACCGCAGCACAGAGCCTTCATCAACTTCTGTGTGAAAGTGGGTGGCGATTCAGGGGTACCTGGGGCACCAAGGGGTTGTTGGCTACTCAGCCCCGGATTCCCTGGACTTCCGTTCCGACCGGGGAGGTGGGCGTTGGAGTTTTGGAACTGTGCCTGAGTTGACGCGGCCGGAGTCGATGCTTCCACCCCCGCGCTCTGGCGTTTGGGAGGCATGCCGCCGGCGCTTGGGCGCTCGCGCGTCTTTCCAGCTCCAACTTTGGCTGGAGAAGGAGGCGGGGGCTGCGCGGCGTTTAAACGGTCGGCTGTCACTCCCGGGCGCTGGCTGTTGCGAAGCTCTCTTGCATGCAGGTCGCGACCGGACGAGCCCTGGTGCTGATTGTGGAGATGCGCCTGAGATGAATAGGACTTGTAGTCCCAGCCCCGTCCGTTGTTGAGCTTCATCCAATCATACTCGCCATCCTCGACTTCACCGGCGTTCTTGAGAGCTTGTGTCAAGATATCACGGAGATAATCATAGTCAGGAGTGTCCTCGAAACCAAGGTTGCGGACGTAGCTCAGGTATTTGTTAAATTCTTCTGGCGAAGTGATCAGTAGCTGGAGATGGATATGGAGGAAAGTGAGATAACATACCTGGATAACTATCGCAAAGGTCCTTGATTGCCGTCGTTTGCTTCTTCTCACCAATCTTCTCGTACTTCTGCTTGTTGGTAGCAGCCTTCAGGCCCTGCCATGGAAGGCCACCCCGCAAGAAGTACATGAAGACATGACCGAGAGCTTCTAGGTCGTCACGTCGAGATTGCTCACGGCCCAGATGCGTGTTGATACTCATGTAGCGAGCAGTGCCAGACAAGGACTTGCGCTCGCGGTAAGGGATGTGTTGCTTGGTCTTGGGATCGCGGTATTGCTTGGCCATACCGAAATCAACCACGTGGATGACGTTGGCAGCCTTGGTTGATGGCCGGCCAATAAGGAAGTTGTCTGGCTTGATATCGCGGTAGATGAGGTTCTTCTCATGAATGGTTTGGACGCGCGAAAGCTGGTCACAGTTAGCTATGGTTTGTATTGTAACGTCAAGCAGGAAAAACGCACCATCTGTTTGGCTACCATCACGACAGTCTTTGTAGAGAAGCGGCGGTTGCAGTGATCGAAGAGATCCTCCAGCGAAGGACCGAGGAGATCAATAACGAGGATGTTGTGGAGACCCTCCTGCCCGAAATAGTAGACATTGGGAATGCCAGCTGGTATGAGGTTAGAAGAGCGTATAACATGATATCTCGCTAGAGGGAATACTCACGGCATCCAACCAGAATCTTGTATGTCCGGTACTCATCGCGGAGTTGAGGAGCATCGCTTTTCCGGGGTTCCTAGTTTCGGGTTAGCCAGGGGGATTTCATCGCGACGAAGGAGAAGGGGAACATACGAATTTGATGGCAACCTGCTGGTTGTTCAGGAGGTTGGTGCCCTCAAAGATAACACCAAAGGAGCCTTCACCGATCTTCTTGCCCACACGATAGTGGACACCCACTACGTTCGATGACGAGGAAGCCATGGATTCGGGAGTGAGGATTGTAACCCGCGGAGAAGGGAAATGGTTTCAGGGACGTAGACACGTGATTGATGCTATCACTGGGCGCAGTCAGCACACACGAAGCCGGGCAACGATGAGAGCGATATCAAAGAGTCTGGTCACATACATCACAATGACCTTTATTTTTTTTGCGACCGAAGAGTAGCTCTAACAGGCTCAATGGGATCTATTCGCCCGATAGTCGATGTACTGGTGACGGGCGATGAAAGGAGACAGGGCGGCAGACGGAATGCACAATCGGGACAAGATCAAAGGGACGTAGGGACGTATAAAGCCGAAGCAACCAAATACAAGCGGAATTGGCAGTGCTGAGCAATAATTGAGGCGGTCGTGGGTCCTTTTTTGACGGTCGGAAGACGAGCTGGGGTTCAAGCCGGGGAGGAGGTTGTAGACAAGCCAAATAAAAGGGTAAAAAAAGGAGAAAACAAAACAGACAGTACACTTCGACCTACTGCGAGTACGAGCCGCACTGAGCAGTGGTTCAAAGATAGACCAGAGGACCTGAGAAGGGGGAGATGGAGGAGAAGAGAAAGGGAAGGTGCAACACTAGGAGAGAGAGAGAGACAGACAGGGAGCGGAGGGTATTGGGTGCGTATTGGTAAAAGACGCTCTAGAGGGGGAGTGCAGGAACTGGCGGTCACAGCTGTACAGGGACTGTATGGTAACTTTAGGATTGGGGGAAATCTTCTCTGAGACCTGGAGGCCAATAGTCTTCATTGTTCTCTCCATACTCTCAACATAGTACTATTATTAAAGGCCTGTCCTTATAACAATGAAATTTCAACATTACTAGGAAAAGCCACCAAATTGGCTCTTGAATATTCCTATCTTGTACTCCGTGCCTAGCTCAGACCTCGGCGCTTCCGAAGCGGCTCAACCTTCAGGGCTGCATTAACCAGGCACCAAAAATATCAGGGAATACCTATATGTAGCTATGTAGGTATGTACGGAGTACCGGTCACTTCTATGGGTAGAGGCACCCTTTTTTGGAGAAAGAAATCAGAATCGGGGTCTGAGCCCGAATCGTATACATATAGAAGACAGGCCGATTCATTTTTTTTTCTTTTCCATTTCAGGGGAGTCCCCCGTCTGGAATCGGTCTGGAATGCCGTTAATCAGGTAATATTACCGTTTTGGCCAGGAACTCTCTATCAACTATCTAGGTATGTATGTATGTATCGTACGAATGTACGAAGTACAAACTTTCTTTTATGGTGTACTCCGTATATGATAGTTAACTACTCCGTAGTTACTCCGTACTCCCTAAGTTAGTTATACGTCTAGTAGCTTAAAATATGACATGTCCAACTAGATACTCCGACTGTTTTTGTTTTTTTTTTTATAAAAAAAACCGTTGGAATCTAAAGAATCTAATCCTAGTATCGTTACATTATAACAGATATCGTAACAAACGGCTCCTATTGATTGCACCCTAATGGTCTTCGGGAATGTCCTCAGCTTCGCTCCCAAGTTCATTCTCAACCATGTCTTCATCACTGTCCTGGCCGGCATCCTCATCGTCCTCATCATCATCTTCGTCACTGCTGGACCCACTGCCTTCACTATCGTCACTGTCAGGGTTGTAGTCTTCCTCCTCTTCATCCTCTTGGTCTTCAAGCTCCCGCTGGGCTTTCTGAAGTTCACTTTCATCTTCACCAGCTCCCTCAGCGGTGGGTGCCGCTGCGTCCGCTCCACCGGCCTTATTGACGTTGTAGACCTTGGCGCGCCGCGCCTCGGCGAGACTAGCATCTTGGAGACCGTGTCGTTTGATGTAAGTATCAATTCCCGAGAAATTATCCTGATCAATCATCGAAAATTCGAATTCCTGGATATCTTCTTCGGAGCCATTCGTCGGCCGAGCCATGACATTGAGATTGAATGTCCGCTGGAGGACGGATGTGTATGAGACAGAGTCAACGGTAGCAAATGAAAAGAACAGAAGCGGTTTCTTGAATGCAAATAAGATACCCGTAGAAAGAAGGAAGAGGTAGCCTGGCGCAAGCCAAAGTATGTTAGAATGATCGGGGTTAAAACCAAAACCACAATGGCTTCAAGTTAAATGGAGATATATGGATATAACATACCTTCTTTACTACCGCGGAATGCCTTGACATGGTATGCTTTCTCGCCCTTTCGGTGCGCCTCAGGCATGGCACTAACGAATTGCTTATCATCAGGGCGCACAACATTGGTGTGAGGCATGTTCTCATTCAGAATTTTGCGAATAAATGCCTCAGCCGATTCACCGGGACCGTGGCCAAGCTGTTCCCCATTTCCTGAGAATGCAGCCTTGGCTGGTCCATCGGCTATCGTAAAAACCATAGCTTCGGAGGCTGTTGTTCCCTCGGGCGGGGGTGTGATGCCATCGGCGTACTCGGGAATGATGCAAAAATTGAACTGTTTCTGTGTCTTCTCCGGCACAGGAAGACAGAGGGCATGTCCTAATTTAACAACAAGTGGTGTTAGTAACTGTTAAACTATTTGTTTTTTATTATTATTTTCCGGTTCAAACTCACGAATCTTGTCCATAGAAACACCAAATTCAATCTCTTTCGTAGCTTGGTTCCTTGCCCGAAGATACTTATGCCCAGCAGTGATCTCAAGCGTAAGCTTCTTCCTTTGTGGTGTAGAGAATGAAACATCTTGAACATAAAACAGCACTGGCGCATTGCCATCTTTCAGGTTGACTGTCGCCTGCGCAGTCTCCCCAGAGTCTCCATTCTGAAGTTTGCGCTTTTTAGCGGCAGGTCCATCAGCAGCTGGGGGCCGCGAAGGGAGGGTAGTGTTGGCAGTCCTGGCCAGCAGGCTGGAGGTATATTTCGCAAGATCTTCGAGTAGAGGTTTATGCTGTGGTGTTGTGCCTAAACGATGAAACCCATTGGCGACGGTCAGTAGGTGTTCGACGGACTCATCGAATGGGGATGTGGGTGCGCTGTTGGCTACGCACCGATCGCATCGTAGACTCGCTTCTTCAGCAATGGTTCTGTCGCAAATGCCTCCTCGATGGCGGCGATGGGCGCGCCCTTGGAATTAATTGAGGCAAATGCCATGATTCTTTTTTTGCGACTGCTTTGGTTCAGAAGAACAGCAGTGCAGGGAGATGCAGGTTAGTCGGAGAATTGGGGGATGAACGTAAGGGTGGACCCGAAGTATCCGCATTGACTGGAACCCTAACTTGGGATCATGTACGGATATCTTCATACTCTCTATGATTTCAAAAGATACAAATCCGACATAACTTAATCAAGAAATAGATATATAAGTGAATGCAAAGCTTCATACTAGAATACAGTGGTGTGTGTACACAATGCTACAGGAAAAAAGACCCCCTCTTCCGACTTCCATCTTCTTCGCCCAATCAAGCTGCCTGCTTGGACTTGGACTTAGACTTCTTTGGCTTCTTGCCACGCGATTCGTTTTGGATGTGGTTGTTAATGAAGTTGATGGCATCTGGTGTCAATATCCCATTCCCGTTGGCATCCAAGTTCGCTTTTCTCGCTTCCGCAAGCTGAGCAATCTTCAAGTTTTTGGCATCTGTCTTCGGTGTCATCATGGAGACAGTCTTTCTGTATTCCTTGCGATAGTCCTCCTTCATCTTCTCTTTGAGGTACTCCGGATCGTGTCGAGTGCGGAATCTGGAGTATTTGTTGCGCAGCTCATCAATGACGGTTGAGGGCATAGGTGGCTGCTCCAGTGTAGGTGTGAATGTGCTGGCTTCAACTGCCATGCGTGTTGTGTCCATGTCGCCGTCAGTGATGACAGGCTCTTCCTCCAATGGCCAAGGAATTTCGATGTCCAAGCCGGAGACATAGCGAGTGAATCTCGGGAGCTTGCTGTGCTCACTTCGCTCGGTGTAGGGCCCAGCGGCATAAGCGTGCTGGACAATGACGTTCTGCATCTTTCCAGTCTTTGTGTCTTCCAACGGAATAACGTGTCGGATGTCGTCGAAGGACACGGGGAAGGACTGTGGTTGGGTATCACCGGTGTGTCCCATCCTGTCTTTGGCCCATTCGGGAATGACCACGTCGGCCTAATTGAGGAACAACAGTGAGCGTTTTGTTTTAGTGGCCAAGAGGTCATTGGCTTGGATGAGTGATTCGCTGGAGACATACCATGTTGATACCCTTGATGAGGACAGTCTCACTGTCCCGGTTGACCTGCTGAATCACATTGATCTTTCCCTGATCCCGTCCTCGCACAACGCAGACCCGGTCACCTTCGGCGAAGAGGACATGCCTCCGTTGTTCGTGTTTAGGGAGGCGCGGCGGGTGCAAGACGGAAGCATCCTGACCACCATATGTAGTACGCTGCAGACCAGAGTCTCTCATGGGAGCAAGAGGCCCCTTTTCCCAATCTTCCCAGCGGTTCTTTCGTGCTTCTTGGAATTGGCTAGACAGCGCGGCGCCGAAGTCCTTCCGTGCCCGCCGAATCCCAACACGCTCCAACAATTCCTGTCGTTCATGAGCTTTGTTGGTTCTTTTAAGAGCTTGCTTCCGCGCCGAAGCTGTCCGTTGGATAACTCTCTGCATATTGGGTGTTGTGGTCCAGCAATGGCCGAACGTTGTCTCTGCCTTAGAATCCCCGATTCGCGGATCGAAAATTGAGGGTGTCCGATGTACCACGTGATCCAAGGTCAATATGTATTATGTCAGCAACAGCCCGCGGCCGCTGTAAACATTGAAGTATACCGAGACCAGCCCTCATTTTGGATTGCTACATGCTAGGGGCCATTTGAACAAAGTTTTTCTTTTTTCTTTTCTTTTTTCATTATTTTCTTTCTTTGAAATTTAGTTACACGCAGCCCTCTCTATTTGCAGGGAGAAGAACACTCCTCATGAAAAAAGTGACAATGAAGGCCGGGAATGATCGACAGGTCTCAACAGCACCAACGAAAGCTGATCTCGATAAACCCCACAGTTTATAGATATATCCCTGTATAAGCAGCCCTCCATCAAATGTCATGGTCACACTGGAGGTCCCATCATGCCATCATGATACCAAAGGGATATTCGGGCAACACCATGATTAAGTTTTAAGTACGGCCATAAGAAACCGATAGAATGCCGATGATGAGCATAAAGAACGAAACCATTGGCTTTCCGATTCTTGTTGGACGCAAGAGAAGTCGGGTCAAAGGTAGGCACCGCGCACTTCTTGTAGAGACTGGTATGTTGTGTGTTCCACGGGTATCAAGGCGTGGAACTGGATTGAAGAGTCCTTTTTGTGAGCCGCATTTGCTCATGCATGTGTTTTCGTCGTGATTAACTTATCCCCGAGGTATGGGTATTCTTTGATCTACCTGTAGCCAAAACTGAGTTTGAAATGAGGAAGGAAATGTGTTATGGGATTGTATTTGTACGGTTAGATCGATCGTCAGGTCCACCAGACCACGGCTATCGAAATTGTGAATTAACCTATATTATTGAGCGGTAAATGAATCGACACTGATAAATATTTCAAGCGTGCATAGATTCTGTTGGCGCTGGACGAAGCGCTAAAGTGCTGGAAAGGATCATGCCCTCCTATTTTTATTCCTAAGAAAACGACTTAACGGCTTGTGGCTTGTGGGCGCAAGCTCCATGATTTGGCCCCTGTTTACTATTTTTAGCCGGCACGGCATAATGCAATCATTGGAGCTGGTAACATATCAGCTCCACTTTCAAAACAGCAGCTTCAAGAATGTTGTCAGGTCGTGTAAGCCCAGAAGCCAGCAAAGGGGGTAAGGGTTTGATGATTTGGTTGGGTAAAGATCAAAATTCCATGATTTAATGACCCCCAATGATTCGATAACGCATTCACATTAGTTGAAACCCCCCTAGATGCGGTAACAAATGAGACGAGTTTTGCCAGCAAAGAGGCCAGCAGAGATTATGAGATCATTGAACAACACTCACCTGTAACGTAGTTAGTACATGCCGAGAGCCTCCTGGGAGGGGTAGATCAACGCCAGAAGCAACTCAGATGCAGGGAACTATCGGAGCGATCTTCACTGGACGAGTCAAGCAGGTTGGTTAAAGGTTGCCAGTGTACTCCCGTATCTGTGTCGGTAACCGCGTAGGAGACACTGCCTGTACAGGCTTGCACACCCCAGTAGGGTGGTACATCGTACATGAAATTTGTGGACGTGGAGTTAAGAAGATGTCATAGTAGCCCTTTGTTTTTCTATGCGGTGAGTGTTGCTGGATATGTAGGTACTTTGAGATTTCCCCGTAAATGTTATTGCTCAAGGTCTCAAAGAGAATCACATGAGCCATTGAATCACTGAAAACTAGAGGATATTAGTGAAATCCAGAGAAGATAGCATCATCATCGGACGGAACTGATATCATATTTTGCTCATATCAGATACCGTGGATTTCATAGCCACGGGTGGCTGTGCTGTCTGTGTGGACAAAGAGCAACCAAGTGGGCCGGATGATGTGGATGGAGCGGGTTTTTTTTGGACCTCAGCCACACATATTTAGGGCTGTGTACCCATTTAAGTTCTCTTTTTCTCTCCTCTTAACCTTGGAAAAGGGGAGAGGTGTAAGCCACATGTAAAATAAAAAAGGGTAGCCTGAAACTCAGGGGGTACACATAGGGTATGCATGTGTGTGTGTGTGTGCTCATTGTAGACTGTAGACACGATAGTATGCAGTAAACGTAACGTACTTCAAATGTGTTATGGACACATGCATACCAATACCAAATGCTGTACAACTGTATTGTGCCAGTACTTTTAAGGCGACCACATAGGTCGATACATCTGCTACTTATGTACAGAGTAGGTTACGGAGTACGGAGTAGGTAGACCTTTGCAACTTCTCCAGGGGGGAAAAAAAGCCACAATACCAATACACCCAACTGGCAATAACAAATACCGTATACTGCCACCGCCCTCCGTTGTCTGGCCTGGTCTTCTATCTTTCTCTCCTCCACCTCCAAATCATCATTCCATCGTCTTTTTTCATCGCTTCCCATCGGAAATACCTACTCCATCTTCTTCATTTCTCTAGAGCTATTGCTGCTGGCACTAGCTGATTTACTGCATTAAAAACTACTTCACCGTTGCGCCTCTGAACACTGTATGGGATCACCCTTTTCCTTTTCCCCCCTCCTCGGGAGCCTGGCTTCGCCCTTTCTTCTTGATCGTCTTGTCTCTGTCAACCCCTCATGCCTGTAGACATTCTTCATTCTTGAGATTCTAGGACTTGCGGGGCCCCCGGGTGCTTTGTTGCTTATTTGCCCCCTATACTGACTTGTTCCTTATCAAGATGGCCGAGATCCGTCGCAAGCTCGTCATCGTTGGCGATGGTGCCTGCGGTAAGACCTGTCTGCTCATGTGAGTACCGAAAGTGGCTCCCTTATCGAGGGCGCTTACCCCATCCTCCGCGTTTACTTTTTTTTTGGTTCGGCCGCCTGACTTGAAGTTCACAGTGTTTTCTCCAAGGGCACCTTCCCCGAGGTAAGCTCCTATCCATGCTCGAAACCTCGATTCCCGAAATCACGACACAGGAATATACGCCGGAGAAGCATAATTCAAGAAGGATAATCTGACTTTGTTTCCGTCAGGTCTACGTCCCCACAGTCTTCGAGAACTACGTCGCCGATGTCGAGGTTGATAACAAGCACGTCGAGCTCGCTCTTTGGGATACTGCTGGCCAGGAAGATTACGACCGTCTCCGTCCTCTCTCATACCCCGACTCACATGTGATCCTGATCTGTTTCGCTGTGGACTCGCCCGATTCGCTCGACAACGTCCAGGAGAAGGTGCGTGTCTCATCTCTAATCGATTGCACATCCCGAAGCAAAGAAATGTTTGGGTGCGAAGTGGACTGAATGTGCTGACGTACCACAATAGTGGATCTCTGAGGTCCTGCACTTCTGCCAGGGTCTCCCTATTATCCTCGTCGGCTGTAAGAAGGATCTTCGCGACGACCGCAAGACTATTGATGAGCTTGCCAAGACTTCCCAGCGCCCCGTCTCGCAAGACCAGGTACGCCTTCCCGGCCCCTACAGCGATCCAACATAACTAATATATAACTACAGGGTGAGGAAGTCCGCAAGAAGATCGGTGCCTACAAGTACCTTGAGTGCTCTGCCCGTACCAACGAGGGTGTCCGTGAAGTCTTCGAGGCTGCCACTCGTGCTGCTCTCCTGAAGGCCGTTAAGGGCAAGGGAGGCCGCAAGCCTGGTAAGGGCTGCCTGATTCTCTAAACGAACTAATTGTTGAGGTGGTCCGGCTCGAGCGAAGATCATATGTATGAGAGCCTCCACGAAAAGCAATTGGTGACGTTGTTCTCGGAAAGGAGGAGGGCTTCATGGCCTGCATGCGAAATTGTGGATAATATCGAATCCGGGCACCCGAGTCGTGGAGGTTTCCCCCCCACAATTCAGCTGGTCGACCTTGTGTTTTTCTTTTGCCTTTATTTGCAGAATTTGTCTAGGGAGGCGTTGTCTTCATCATAACCCTGTGGGCTTTTCTTTTTCTTTTCCTCTCCTCGTTCCGATGCCGTGAATTTTTCAAATGCCAAACCACCGCGTTGAGGTGGCAATTATAGACCAACCGAAAAGCATCGAAAAAAAATAACCCAGAATTGGAACAGCCAGGAGATGAAGAGGGGAAGTCATTCAGTGTAGCACCGGTTGTGCAATTTGGTCAACGCCGTGACTCGCCTTCCCTGGTCGAGTTCCCCCCTGTGTCATAGATTCTTGTCCCTGCGGTTATCTCCCCATACGCGAAGAGCTTGATTCGGCTTTTACTGTTTTTCTCTCCCTCCTTTATTACATTTGTTTTTATGTTACAGCTTATGCATGGTACTGTCTATTTCCATCTGATGTGTACTTCCTTATGCGTAATCCCGTAGTCTGTGTAGCCAAGAGTTCATCAAGCTGTAACTATGTCAGTCCTTCCAACTACTAATTTATTTAAACAATTTCCATATCTATGTTCAAACGATGTTGTTTATAGCAGCATATCTATGTATGTACCTATTTCTAGAGAAACACATACAAGAAACCCCACACTCTACTCCACCAAGCCACATTCCAATTACCGATTCAAGCTTAGCAGACCCTCAATATAGCGCCTAGCGTCCATGCCAAGCCCCTCAACCAGCTTCGACGGCGCCATATCCGCACGGGAAGACCCCGTTAACCCAGCGGAAGAAGAAGCGCCGCCTAGATCACGGAAGAAGCGAGCGCCACTGCTGACACGGCCATGGCTCGCCGGGGAGATGTAGTCACTCGCTTTGCGGACGAGGAAGGCTTCCTGGGGTAGAGGAGCAGAGTGCACTTGAGACTGATTTGCGGAGAAGGAGCCATCGTTGTTGGCTAGGGATGAGAGGGCGACGGATGAAGAAGTGGTGGATAGCGCAGTTGGAGTTTGGGTTGGGCTGTGTGGGATGCGGACCCAGACGACCCACCATCCGCGGTGGGTTTTGCTTGTTCGTTCAAGCTCCTGCGGACGGGACCTCGTGTCTGTATATGTTGATAGGAGGCGGTGGTGGATTGCTAGGCTTTCAATGCGGGACCAGGGTGGTTGGGTTGATGATTGCGAGGGCGAGGGGGTGCGGGATGGTGAGCTGGTTGGTTGGGCGGAAGAGGAGGTGATGCTCGTGCTGGGGATGTTTGGGATAGAGGAGCGGATGGTTAGGTTAGATGGGTCGTAGACCAGGTCGTAAACCGGCTGTGTTCGGGTCGAGAAGCGTTTATTGGGGTCCGGGGAGGTCTCAGACATGGCGATTCGAGATGCTGCCATTGTTGGGGATGTTGATGATAGCAGGGGTTTCTGAAGAGGACCAAGTTGGTGGTGCATGCTTGAGTATAGTGATGGTGATGATAATGTTGGTGTTTGAGGATCAAAGAGGAATGTGAACATGAATGGTTGATTCTGGGGTGGTGTATTAGTGAGCTGATTTGGATGGAATCCTGAGAAGACACATACCACATATATCACAACTTGGAGCTTTGTCGGTGTAGTATCTGACCCATCTGCCAGGTGGACATGTAGTGTTCTATGCACTATTCGAGTCTTGGGCTTGTTGTTCTCGAATTCGGGCTCTGGGCTTCCTTCTTCTAAATCATCCAATTTTTCTAGATCATCACGAGGTCCAAGAACGAAACGACCAGAAGGACTGTTCTTCGTGCTGCTTTGGGGTTTTATGCCGGCCTGAGGCGATTGTACAGCGCCAATGGGCTGATTCCGCGGGGTTGAGATATTTGAATTGGATTCATCTCGCATTGGAGTAGAACTTTCAGGCGGTGTAGATGTCGACTTTGGAGAGAAACTCCAAGAGGAGCCATATCCAAGAGTGAGGTATTTCATGACCGCCTCGGTTGGAAATCCTGAATTCTCGCTGCTTTGGTCGGTGCGAAGCGGCGATGCCTCATTTCTTGTTCCTGCTTGGTTCTCCTCGATAACTTCCGGAGGTGGCTGTGGTGCCGCTATTATGAGTGGACGAGGTATGCCCGGCTTAAAATTGTGATCCGGCGTGGAGGGCTGAGGAGAATCTTCCGAAATTTGCCTTCCACGCTGCTTTCGTGGTTTACGGCGGCGCAGCGATGTTGGGTCCCGCCCAACTCCATACGCAGCATCCCCAAACCGATAAATGCATTCCATCCAATGTGATACATGCGCCAATGAGTGCCGAGAAAGAGCACCGACACCAGTAAATATCACACCATCGGATGGTCGAGGATCATTATCTGCCCCAAGCCATTGACTTTGGTTATTTGAGCCTGCCAAAGCAGGAGACCCATCGAACCGTGGAGACGGATCGCCAAACCTGGAGACAACCAAGTCCACCAACCCATCAGTCCTTGTCACAAAGTCTTCAAGTACTTCTCTTTCCCCGCTGCCCCACTCTTCCTCCCCGACGCCGATCCCCAACTCTCCTCCCGCAGATAGTTTGATGCCATTATAGATTTCGACAATTGGGTTTCCGGTCAACAGAAGTTCCCAATTCCACGCAAAATTCTCCCAGAAACGCTCAAGAAACAGACAAAATGTGGACCTGCCGACTTGATGGAGGATGTCGTCCAATTTGAAGTCATGGTGTAGAAGGAATTCCGAATGGGCGCGACGTAATTGCTGGATCAGTAGAGGCGGCGGTCCCATCTCTCGCGATGAATAATGAAATGCCGGAGAGTCGGATAGTCCAGAGGATCTCTGGGGTGTATCGGTGGGAATTCGGGTCAGGTCGATTGACTAGCTTAACATAAGCTTTGTGATCTGTGCCGTTGTCTCAACCACTTACGGCAACAATCCACCAGTCCTTCTCCAACTCAAGTAGAACGACCCGCGATTTATCTGTCTCAACATATTCCAGTGTCTTGCCAGCTGAGAAATTACTGTATATCAAGCACGATTAGATTGGTTCATTTGCGGGGTTTGCGGAGATGCCGACCTCGCAAAGTTGACCATGCCCTGCGCCAGACCTATTTGGCGCAATCTCTCATTCCCTTCATCTTCAGGGCATTTGTTTGCTTCACCTTCTGCAGTGGAGCCATCGATGCGCCGTGCATAGCTCGATTTCGAAGTATAGAACACGATCTGGTCCGCTATCGTCTCGTCGGTAGGTCCAAGGGTCGGATTATAGATGGCAAGGTAGGAAAGTTGCGCTGGAATCACCGAATCATGATCGCTTTCGTTCATCGCATCGTTGGATGGCGTCTGGAGGTCGTACCAGACAGGAAACAACGGTAAAGGTTGAAAGACAGATGCATCTGAAGTGGGATCTGGGGTGGATGCTGACATCACGTGGTTTATCGATAAGCTACTATGGAAGCTTCAACTTTCCCTCCTGGTGTCTTTTCAACTGCTGGTAATTATCCACCAGAATTATGTGGATTATTCCAGGTCCAGGGAGCCTACGTTTTTGTAGGAGACCGGTGGTCCTTCAAGGGCTCGCCTTCAGGTCATATGCTACCAAGACCTCCGATCCACTCCGCATTCTCTTTTGCGGCTCTGATGAATTCAGTATCGCCCACTTGAAAGCTCTCCATGCATATCATTTGAAACAACCGGAACGTATTTCCTCCATTGATGTCGTCTGTAGACCTGGAAAGAGAGTTGGAAGAGGACTGAAACAAATCCGGGAAGGTTAGCTTCAATTTACGCTTGAATGGCCGTGTTTGCTGATTCAATTTCCCTCAGTACCGCTAAAAGCGGCTGCATCTGCTCTCTCCCTTCCGATCCATGAGATTGACACCTTTACTGGATGGACAGTACATAATACCAAAACCCAAGCCAATTGGTGTATTCGCTGACTGTGCTAGCCCCCGTCCTCCCCGAACGGTAACATAAACTTGGTGATTGCCGTATCATTCGGACTTTTTGTTCCACCACGCATATTGAATGGTGCCAAGTATGGAGGCTTGAATGTGCACCCCTCGTTACTACCAAAGTATGTGATTTTTACATGCTCAATTAAAGAGGAAGACGACTGATCTGATTATTTAGCTTCCGTGGTCCTGCACCGCTTCATCATGCTCTTCTCGCCGGCGAGACCACTACTGGTGTGACGGTTCAGACCTTGCATTCAAAACACTTTGACCACGGAGTGATTCTATCACAAACGCCGGCTCCGGGTTTCGAAATCCCCAATCCAGAGTCATGCACTGTTCCCGAGTTGGTGGATTTTGTTGCACCTAAAGGAGCAGAAATGCTCGTGGAAAGCATTGAAAAGGGTTTATTTGTCCCTCCCATTGCAAATGCTGGTGCTGAACAGACTGGCGAGTTGAAACACGCACCTAAGATCACACCACAGGACCGGCACATCAACTGGGTAAACTGGACCTTGGAAGAAATCAACAGACGTAACCGAGTGATTGGACCTCTCTGGAGCAAGGCCCTCTGTGCAAGCAATCCTGCAGATGGACCTCTGTCATTCCAACAGAAACGAGTCATTCTCACAGATACAGAGGAGGTTGACCCTCCTGAGGGATGCGATTCGTTCTCAATCCTCCCTGGTCTGCCGTTTACAAATGCTTCCCACCCTGTAGAGCCAAAGAAGTCACGGAAGCTATACGTTTTTACCGCTGATGGCAAGGTTCTACGCATCAACCGGATGAAAGTGGAAGGCGAACAAGATGCAGAGGGCCTGCGAGCCGCTATCAAAGCTCGCATGTTTGGTGATCGAGCATTCCAATATGAAGGTCGGGAACTGACTCCCTTCCGCAACCCTCTTGTATAAATATGATAATGTTCAGTGTACTACCACCTATGTTCTAACAATACGACTCCGTTTCCTCACCTCTATTAGATCCCGAAGCCAGAATCTAAAAGGATTGTCAGTTTCAACTCAACCCGCTGAACCCGAGACTCATACCAATTTGAACCGTTTGACCGGTTATAGAGGCATTCTTGGCCAAGGTAATAAACATGTCCGCGCAGTCTTCCACCTCGGGCTATAGCGAGATTTATTAGCGCACAAGGTCCTTTGTAAGAGTTAAGGGAGACCAGAATTGCTTACCGCTCGCTTGAGGGTTGTCGCATTTGTCCAGCTCTCGATTTTATCGGACGGGAAGCGTTGACCCTGGGATATTCTCAGTATTCGTCAATGCTAGCATTGAGCATGTGTTACTTACCCATTCAGTGAGCAACAGACCAGGAAGAATAGCATTGACGCGAATTTTCGCGCCCTGGCTCTTAGCAAGACATTTCATAAGATGGATAGCTGGGTGATACAGAGTCAGTAACCAAACAGTGTGATCTATAAGAAGGATAGCATACATGCGGCTTTCGAGACAGCGTAAGGCAAGCTGCTTCCACTTGGCGTGGCGCCCTGGAAAAGACGCAATTAGTATTTCAACGTTGCTATATTAGTGGAAATTTCAAGACCATTTGGCCTGTTTTCGGCAGCTTACCGCAATTGAGGCTGTGATGAGGAAAACACCACCTTCAGGGTTCGCATTGAACGTGGGCAAAGCTGCCTTGAACAGGTAAAAGCTGCTCTTGACATTGACCGACCAGCACTGGTTCAATAGTCAGCCTAACAAGAACATCTATTCACCGAGGGCGCATTCGGTACCTTATCCCAGTCATCGTCGTCCATGGCATCAAGATCACCGAAGTTGGTCATTTTTGTCCATCCCTTCTGGTATATCAGCATTTTCCATCCCTCTTGGGATTGACCGTATAACTCACGGCATTTGAGATAATAATATCCAAGCCACCCAGCTTCTCGATTGTGGTTTTGACAGCATTGATGCAGTCATCTTTGACTCCAGCATCCTGTTTCCAGATGTAAGACAGTGTCAGTGGATCATCTCTAGACAAAATATGCCCTATTTTATTGGATTTGAGTGCCTTACGCCTTGAATAACCACTGTCTTTACACCATATTTGGTTGCAATGTCCGAGGCAAGCTTATCCGCAGCCTCCTTGTTGGACATATAGTTGATAGCAACGTTGCTTCCCTCGGAGGCGAATTTCTCGGCTGAAAGAGCACCTAGCCCTCTGTTTAACCAAGTTAGCTTGTTGACCGGAGTATAGTTTCACGCTCAAATTGAAGCTTCCTACCGAGAGCCACCGGTGATCAAGACATTGCGACCTGACAAGGAGTAGGGCATGGTGGGTAGAATTTTCAATTGCTTTGTTTCAAAGAGGAGAGATAGAGAGACAGAGAGACATAAGATTGAAATATACAAAAGAGGTTGAAGAAATTACCGAGGAACATCCGATGCGGGGTAGGTGGGAGTCATAACAATTAATAGCCTGGAATTAACATGAGCTTTGAAGAGTCATTAGATGACTGGAAGAGAAGAAGTCAACCACTTGCCTCGTTTTCTCGGAGCTTTTCTCAGTGGTTGAGGATTAACTTCAGCTTCGATGTAACACACTAACTATGCCCAGGTGTAATGGATATATCCAGTCAGACAGTCCAGGCACACGGGCATCCTGCATACGATTGCTCTGGTTTTGGGTCATCTACGTGGGAAAAGAAAGGGATATATAGTCTAGCATCTACGTTGACGGTGTGTGGAGAGGGAATTAGTGCGGAACCAGATCCCACGCTGCGTGCCAATCGATTCATTTGATTCATTGCTTACCTAGATAACTACCTGGTGAGGGTGAGAGCATCATATCTTGCGATATCTGCAAACTGCAAATATCAGATCGATGATACTGTTAGAACAAACTAGGCCAATGTAGATATGAAGCGCTTAGATCACAAGCCATCCTGCATATTGCGTTCTCTTCATCCCCCACCAGGCCCGTCGTCCGGCTTGGGCAGGCCATTGAACAAGAAAACGGTCGGCCAGAGGCAACAGCAAGACGCCAGAGGTACTGAGAGAGCTCACCCGGGCCCATGATTCGATGTAAATAGTCCGCAGCTTTGGTGCCGATGTAAACGAGGAGGGTGTTCGCAGACCTAGACACAAGGCAGTGCATTTGGCCAAACGTAAAAAGAAACGGATGAGTTTTGCGCCTGCGACAACGCACACTGCCGTAGCGGGACCGTTCGTGAGAATTAGATCAGGGTAAAGCGAGATGTACTCCTTTGGGAGCTTTTGGTCTGGGTGTAGTCCGCGAAGCACATTGAGACAAGCCCAGAAACATTGAAGCGTAGAGAATGGCGCGGTGAGATAGGATTGATGGACTCGTCGGGCACGTGGCACTGTAACAATAGTGTAATTGTTGTTATGGGCATGGCCCTGAGAACTTTGTACATGTTGAGCCTCAAAATCCTTGGCTTTGTCTGCACTGAAGTTATCTCCGGAGCTCACGAGGTATGTCCGATACGTGTAGATTTGGGGGTCGAAATTCATGCGCTCAAGCATGTAAAGCATCTCAGCTGTATGACCACCACTTCCAAGGACTACCAAAAGGTGGGTAGGAGATCCCCTTGGGCGACATTTGGGGGGAATGGTATTCTGGGAGATTGTGAGGGAGACGAGTAGGACCTAGGAGAGATAGACCAGTTAGATTGATGCAATTGTACGAGTAAAGGGTACTCACGAGGAGTATGCTGGCCCCAAGTGTAATGACCAGGACAAAACACCACAGGAGCAAGTTCCAGAAGGATAAAGAAGCAAGAGAGAAGGTCATCTTTGCCCACTTTTGTATGGTCTCCAGGGTTCAGTGAGACAGCCTGAGGATTTTAGTGTATCATTATCATAATAATGGAACTGAAGAATAACAGAAAGAGAAAGAAAAGAAAAAAGAAAGGTAATAACAATGGCAATAAGGTAGTCAAGTGTAAGTTCTTAAGTGCAGATCTTCCATAAAATTGGAGTCGCGGTACTCCATACACGTCCCCCGCACGTGCAAGCTCCGACTGGTTTTATTTTCCTCTCTTTGGCATCCGGAACCCGTCTCCCTTGTTTACACCAACGCTGTTACTTGCATTTATTCCCATGTTACTATGTCATGGCTTCTCTATTTTCTAAGCGTTTGACCTGCTTTTATTGTGGGCAGCGGTCCGCTCGCTCTCATCGCGGACCTATTCGCAATTTCCGCTGTGAACATTGTGAGGCTGATAACTTCTTTGACGAGGTAGATTCATTATCCCTTCGAATCTACTTGTATTATACTAATTATCGTTCTCCAAACAGAAAGGAGAAATTACAGATCCACCGGCTGTGGTCACCAACGCTGAAGCCTACGCGCCTGGCGCATCAGAACCGCCCTTCGAATCAACAGATTTCGGTGGATCCCAGTCATTTTGCGCCAAATGTACTCGGAATCAGCATCTATTCACGAGCTCACTGGCCTCCTACTTCCCGCCTTCAGACGATCCCACCGATAGCGAATACGAACGCGGGTATGAGGAGTTCCGCAGAAGCCTAGAGGACCGATACCCCCAGGTTTGCGAGTCTTGCGAACCCATCGTGAAATCTCGCATCAGAAGAGCTGGCTATGAAGCGAAATCGGATCACCTCAGGCGTATGATGGATCAAAGCCGAGCAAACCGAGAATCACGACAGGCGAGAAACCGGAGCTGGAGAAGCTTGCTTCTTCTTGTGGGTGCACTTGCATATTGGGCTAGTATTGCAGGTCAGCTAGCCTGGGACTTGATCAGTGTAGCCACTGTCTCCCAGATCTCGCCAAATTTCAACTATTTACCCGACACCGAACAACCTCAACCGGCACCCAACTCTATAACCTCGTGCATCACTCAGTCTATCCGTTTACAACGCATCCCGAGCGGATGTTCGCCTGACCTAGCACCAACTGCTGGTCTGGCATTGATCGCAGGTGCACTTTCGCTCTGGTGGAATCCAAAGCTGCGCATGAAGATAGACGGAATGCCGGGTAAATTCCGCGGTCTTGCAGAGTACTACCAAGCTCAACTCATCGTCATGGTGGTACGATGTGTTTTCTGGGCAGTGGTCAAGGATCCGTCTACCAGTGGGTTAGAACCCAAATTGATTCCGGCCTTCCATGCTTTAATGATGGTTTTCACTATTCTTGTGAGTATGTCTTGACCTTTGGGCTTTCCATGCGCTAACTTATGGCAGTCGGTTTTGTTCTCTCGATATGTTGTCAGCTACTCTAGTCGTCCACTCGTAAATTGGTCTGATAACAGCTGGGAAACCCAGTTCGAAATCCCCAAGGAATCTTCTTCTGCACAGCCCGAGTCACCTGTGCAGACCCGCACCACAAGATCTGGCGGAACACCGAAGGCAAACACTAGTGGACTGCAGCAGCGCTTTCCGATTAACAAACTTGCCCAGCCCCAACCCACGTCACCTGTCGAGCAGTCGCTTACGGTTGCCTCCAATAATACTGATAATGATGGCATGGACTGGTCCCCTTCTATTACCCATAACCTCCGACCGACTGTGACACGGCGAGATCAGCCGTCTGTGCTCGACGGTCCTCATCCATTTCAGGGGCAGATCCCAGCTGCCCCGACGCCTCCTGCGTGGAAGCTTCGCACCCAGACTTCAACGAAACCAATCGAGCAAGTAATTCAGCCTAACCCGTTCCACCGCAGTCCTATCCAACCACAAGGCCAATGGCAGCAAAGGCGCCCCGATGCTGAACCAGTGTTCAAGGAACCGAAATTCTTTCCTCCCCATGATCATGATACATCAACTGGACTGGAAACGCTGTTTGACCGTGCTTTCAATTTCCAGTCCGATTCTGCGCAAGGACCTAGCTGGTCTCAGCAACCGCAGAACAAGGGTTCGCCTCTCGACGAGACGCAAAGTTATCTCTTTTATGGGTGTCTTCGGCTAGGTCTGCTAGTCAGCTTCATCAGTGCATGGAGTATCTCTCAAAATCACCAGGTCTTGATTCCAGGAAATTACGTGGAGATCGCTGCCCTAGGCGCGGCAAGCCTTGTTGCAGGGTTCGCTTTGATCACCATGGTACAAAGGCCTCTTGTGCAATGGAATGGAATGGAGATTTTGATTTCTATCACCGAACTTGCCGCCGCTGTTCACATGGGCGCACATTTACCCGCAGTTTCGCTTAATCGAGACTACTTCGATCGCTATGGCAAACTCCTCCTGGTTTTCATGGCCGCACAAGAAACTATGAATGTGTTATCCTTCTACAATAAGGTCAGGTTAGAAAGTCAACAAAACTCAGGATCTGTATCACCACAGCCACAGCCACAATCACCGCATTTGAGTCAATCGGGTGCCCTTGACTGGGCCGGGAGTCAATCTTCATCCAAGTCCACACCTGAGCCTCGAGTCAGCAGCCCGCCTGTGCACCGATCATTTGGGTCACAACCATCCGCTCCTCCACTTTCATTTGGGGATACCGATGCAGCCTCCAGTTTCTCTTCAGCATTACCTTCCGTGCCACAGTATGGGCTTACCTCGTCCCGAACTGTCCACTCGTTCCCCGCTGCCAATCAGGACACCTTCAACCAAAACAGAAACCCACATAGTTTCACCATGGAATCTCTAAAGCAAATTGACCCCACGTCTGATTATGAGCGAGACTCGGATACCGAGACTATAGCCACAACTACAACCGCTGCCACAAATTTCACTAACCGCAACATTCGGTATGGGAATAACCCCGGTCTGGGTTCTAACCCCTTTTATTCACCCCGGCGGAATGGTCTCGGAACAGGCATAGGCGGTTTGAGCTTGGATGATGATCCTACTCCCCGCCGCATGACTCGCAGCCAGACTCAGCATGGGCTACTTGGTCGGCGTCCGACCAACTACGTCCGATGATTTTTTTGTATTTCATTTTGTATTCATCTTTTCGTTCTTTTTAAAATTTCTCGCTTTGTTTGTTCGTTACACCACTGGTCATTCTCTGCCCTGATCATCACTTGCAGACTGGATGGACATTGAACCAGTCGTTTTCTTTCCTTTTTCCCCTCTTTCGGTCTCCCAGTTTGATCCAAGCGAATGTGATGGGTTCATAGCGCAGGCGAATGTTGTGTTTTTTTTTTTTTTTGGCCTTATATTAATGGGCTTGGCAGTTCTCCGAGGTGTTGGGACCGCTGTACATAACCTTCGAGGGGGTCGGACTACCCAGGTACTTTGATGATGTCTATGAAATTATGATGACAGATGTGAATACTCTTTGAAACCCAGATATTGATTTCTTAAATTTGATCGCTTTCAATATTCATTCATTGACATTCAACCTAGACCTAAACTAGTAACTCCCTACTGATTCACCCTCTCAACATGCACCTGGGATGACTTATCCCCATCGCCAATAGAGGCTCGCTCCGCGTCAGCATTCTTGTGTTCAAGCAGCTGCGTAACTCCAAAGAGCTCATCCATCTTCTCGAGGGACAAACCTATAGGCACACCATAGTTAGCAAAACACATCATCATGTACTATCAGAGGACTCAACTCACCCTTCGTCTCCGGAATAAAGAACCAAACAAAGACGCACATCGAGAAGCAGAAGCTCGAGAAGATAAGGTACGTTCTGCACAGCCCGAAGTCAGCAAACCCACAGTCCAAAGCACCAGCCCACCAGCCCACCAGTCAAACTCACCCATAACCATTATCACCAACAGTAGCCAACATATTCGGCACAGCCCTGGCAACAACAAAGTTAAACAGCCACTGCGTAGCAGCTCCAAAAGAAACATTCAACGAGCGCAGCCTGGCAGTCGGGATCTCGGAGACGTAAATCCAGCAGACGGGTCCCCATCCGAATTGGAAGAATGCGGCGAACAGGAAAATGCACACCAGCGCAACGTATCCAGCCGGGATGACAGGTGCACCCTCAACTGGCGGCGCAATGCGCACGTACAGTCCGATGTACATCATTGCCAGGCCCTGCGCGATCGAGGTCCATAGAAGGGAGCGGCGTCGGCCTAGCGAGTCCGCTACAAAGATTAGGAACACGCCACAGCTGACCATCTTTACAATGCCGTAGACACCGGTTGCGAAGAGGTTGGTTGCATTTCCGGTTACACCGAGCTGGAGATGGGGTGTGGTTAGTATTTGATTGTGTTTTCGCTTTGGGGGATTAAAGATAGAAGTGTGCGCTCACGTTTTCGACTGAGACTTGTTAGCTGGAGGGTCCCTCGACGGTAGATTGGGGGGATGGGGGTGACATACAAATTTGGGGCGCATAGTAGTTAATCGCATTAGTTCCAGTCATCTGCTGGCAAATCATCAAGACGATAGAGATGATCGCGCGCTTGCGATTACCCGGAATGAGCCACATCTCTTTCATCAAGTCCCAGAAGCCGGACCCAGCGACAAGTGCGCGCTCTTGTTCCAACTGTGTGGCAATGGCCGCGAACTCCTCTTCCACATATGGGTGGTCAGAGGGCAGATTGCGTACTGTGGAGAGAGTCGCGCGGGCTTCTTCCCACCGGTCTTGTTTGGCCAACCAGCGGGGGGACTCATTGCACATCAACATACCGAAGAGCAGTAGCACTGCGGGGAGACCTTGCATTGCGAGTGGAACAAGGTACATTGCGGGACCCCCAATGTTGAGCAGGGAGCCGTAGTTGATCCAGAATGCAAGCATGATGCCCATTGTAATGAAGAGCTGGTATAGACCTGTTAGACCGCCGCGGATTGCGCGTGGTGCGTTCTCGGCGACGTAGAGTGGGTTGATCATGGATGCCGCGCCGACTCCGAAGCCAGTGATTAGTCTAGAGGTATGGGTATTAGCTTCAAGTGATGGACGGAGGACTAGAGGCGGGAATATCTGTCTTACCGTCCGATGTACATGACTTCAATGTGGCCGCTGGCTGCAGTCTGCATGACGATTCCGAGTATAGCTACCACTGCTGCGCCGATTAGGGAAAGCCGTCTACCCCATTTCTCTGCTATCGGGGAGGCAACCAGAGCTCCAAAGAAGCATCCTGCTTGTAGGGTGGAGACGATATTGGCCGATAGATTTGCTGCCGCGACCTTGGAGATGTCCTCCAGGCCGTATGTCCTATATCGATGACACTTGTCAGAATGGCTAGACGCCAGGGGCCAGAAAGAAAACCCACTTCTTAAATCCTGGCATGGTTAGAACTCCGCCAATAATACCGGAGTCCATGCCAAAGAGCATTCCACCGAAACAGGCCTGGGAAGAATTAGCTCTGTAATTCTAGCATTATCGTGATTGCCATCGTCGAAAGACTAACCGAGCAGGCAAGCATAAAGACCCTCCATCCGTAGATCTCCTTCGGATCTTGCTTCATCGCCTCATTGTGAACGATCTTCTTTAGGAGCCACGACATCTTGTATAGTAGCAAAAGGGGTTAATCGAGATGATCGCAGTGACTCCAGTCGAGGAAGGGAGTAGCCAATTTAAAAGTAATTCTCTGAGAACAGCTCACGACAAAGCTAAACTCAAGATGCCGACGGCAATTGATATACGTATAAAAGATGGAAAGAGACTACGAGCCCAAGCCTATGACATGTGTAACTCTAAGCCCAGTTATCTTGGCTGGCCACCGAGCGACCTATGGGACAAAAGCAGGGATACGAAACAAGGCGAGCGGGAATGGACGAAAACATCCACGAATCCGAAGCAAGACTGACACGGGTTGCAGGAAGCTACTACTGCTCACATGGTTAGGGTGTTTGGGGACTGAGCCAAGGATCCAAGTGTCCAAGATCTTTACGGCTGATTCACGTGCAGCTCCTACATAGGCGGGAGTCGTGTGGGGGTAAAGTTCTAGACTAGTATGTAGTACTTCGTATGTGCTAGTTTTTCCGGGGATTTAAGCGTGGCAAAAATAGGGGATAGGAAAATAGGTGGGTTTAGCCGAGAAAAAGAGAGAACAGTGGAAGGTTGAAAGTAGGGTATCGGCTGTTGATCTTACCCCAGACTGCGGGGAAACTTAAAAACTTAAGGCTAATCCCAATACAGTAAACTTTTCCAGAATAGGGTGATAATCCCATGGCTCATTCCAGACTTATCGTTCTCGGGTATTGCACAATATCAAATTGGAATGTCTACCAGAAATCAACTCTGATCTGTACTCTCCATCCTCTTCAGTAGCCACTCTGGAATAACCGGCTTCTTCTCCCAAGCTGCCTTCCAATCCCGTTGATGGTCCGGCACAGCATAAACGGCCGAGACGAACCAGCAATCCTGGCCAGCTGTCAGGTCCACCGAAAGCGATGGCAACAATGTGCGTCCGTGAATGATATTAGAGTTCGGGTCAGCCAGGACGATACGACCAGCCCGTTCAATAGCCGAATGGAGCTCGACAATGCCGACAGCCCCAGCCGATGAAACGACCAGTCCACTTCGGCTGTCATGCATTGTCCCCTCAGAATCATCCCCAGTCATAGGCCCTAAGGTACGACCATTATCGCTGCGACATCCGTAAATAGCAAAGGCACCTTCAGCGGTTTGCAGAGCGCGACCAGTGCGCACATGGTGAGCGCGTAGATGCCAGTTTTCAGTTTCCTCTGTCGGCGGAATGAGAATGGTCTCGATGTCCACATCTGACCACGGTTTCCAACCAGACACAAGAATAGGCTGGCCATTGGGCTCTGGTTCCTCGAAACGTGCATCGAGCGCCAGTCGTCTAGTCTGCCAGATATCGCCGCCGTCGTCTGATAACGCAAGCATGCTGTCTGGAGCATGCTGTTCCAGCTGGTATCCACCCGTCGGAACCGAATATCCAAAGGCAGAACTATATGCAAACTTGCCATACTTGGCTTGTGTTGCTTTGAGGGGGTAGTGGCATGCTTGCCCAGATGACAGCAGGAAAGAGTGTCCACCACGACGGATAGCAATGTGTTTGGGGTATTTGAGGGCTACCACTTCAGGCAAAGAGGAACTTGGGTAAAGCTCTTCTTGCGCAGACCAGAAGGGATGCGTCTCCGGTAGTGCCAGTGGGGTGAACGAGAGACAGCACCAGTACGGTGACCCGGGGGAATTGTAATTCTCCGTTAGGTACATGTTGGCGTATGAGTATCCGAGACTCAAGGTGCCATCGTTGTTGAACATGTCATGTTGCGTAGACCACCACCGGAAATGGCGAAGGACAATACCTCTCACCACGCCCCATGTCAGTGGTTCCGGTAATTCGACATCTGCGAAGCCTAATGCACCCCAGAATCCAACCATGGCAAATCGATAGGTCATAGAGCGTCCGAATGGGATGGCACTGCCTATTTGATAGTAGCTCTAGTCAGGACCAAGCCACTTATCAAAAGAAGAGAGAAAACTATATCAGAAAGACCCAAGACGTACCGTTAGGATCGAAGTAGTGCACAAAATCTTTAGCAAACTCCCGTGCCCGCTGACGATAGCGCTCGGCACGCTCAGGATCAAAGTCACCAGCCAGCTTCGAATAAAGAAGCTGCAGGAACTGAATGGCGAATGAGCCCGAGTAGTAATCCATCTGATGATGACTTTTGGGTCCATCATTGCTCCAGCCTCCGCCAACATGGAAGGTGTCCAGATGGTCCATATCAGCCTCGATACGAGACAAAGAGTACTCAGCGCCATTCTTTCTGAGGCCCAAGTTTGCAAAGACACGGAACCACAACCTGCAATCGTCCCAATCATAATTAGCTAACCCATTCAACCCACGCACCGAAAAAAAGAACGTCCTAAGCAGATCAAGCCATAACATACCAGTTTGTATTCGGCATCTCGCGCGCATTGATACTCGCCAGCCAACTACCAAGATTCCCCCTCTGCTTCTCTGTCAATGGATCCCAAAAGACATGAGGTGCAACAGCAAGCGCAAACCCAATCGGACACATCTCCACCATGCGCTGATCCATATCCTCGATATGACCCCAGAACTCCGGGTGTTCGGGATCAGTCCCGTTGATAATCCCCTGGCGCCAGCGCGAGGCCTCGGCGTATTCATATCCGCCGCCGAGCAGCGAGGCCAGGCCCCATAGTGGACGGGCGTATCCCTCAATCTGGGCACCGCCTTCGTCGAATCGTGTCGTCGATGTGCCTACTTTGACGCGTGTGCCACCTGGTGTAAAGAGTGGTACCAGCGGGTCGAGAATGGCACGACATGCTTCTTGTAGATCGGATCTGTTCCGGAACAAGGATTCGCTGAAGGCATGTGAGGGGGTTCTGCCGTTAGCGTGGATAGACATGGTACGTCTGTAGGCTTGGAGGCTATGAATAGTATGCGCTGTTATGGTAGCTTTATTTTGTTTGATAGGGTGGTTGCAGGTTTTATAAAGATTGTCGTCGGGTTAATTGCCGATTCTTAGTTACTTATTAGGCACTTGATATCGGGGTTCGCATGACTATGCCGATGTATAGTCATTATGGAGGTCATTTTGGTGCGAATCGGAACTCGCTGAGAATGCCGATTTAACAAGTTGGATCTGTGCGTAGTTCTGGGGGGGATCCTGGGGCTGGCGTGGGGTTCGCATTTAGCCGGTCGACGTAACGTGGGGAGATCATCAGTGACAAGAGACTAGTCAGTCCGAAAGAGGCTGTGAGAATCTCATAAGTGGGGAAATTATCGTCCACCAATGAAGGAGACAGGTAATGCAACCAATAATGTGGCTCTTGTCATATAGGATATCATGGTATTATATTTGTACATAGGGTCCAAGAGTATTCAGTATCTATACACGCCACAAATTGCATGGCATCAATGCAATTGGACAGTTAACCCCCCAAATGGCCACCCAAGAATCGGGCCAGCTCTTTCACAAGAGCATCATCGACTGCTTCGGTCTCACCAAGACCCTGCTTTAGAATCTCAGCCCACCGGACCAAGGTAATCTCGTGCAGCTTCTGTCCATTCAGTGCTGAATGAACACGACTGGCTTGGTCAGATGCGGTGGACTCGTCAGGTGAGACAGAGATGTGGCTTTCGACGATAGCACCATGCTGCAGGCGGAGGAATGCACGAGTACTCGAAGGGAGCGAGGATGGCAATGGCGGCCGTTCCCGGGGATCTTCCTCGATCGGGTACGTTGAGAAAGTGAAACGCGGTGTTTGAGCGTACTTCCACTCCAACGAGCGTAACTCGGCAATTCCTTTCCCAATGGCAGGCACCTGCTCGCCTTGCACTTCTCCCACTGTACCAGCAACCCAAGAGTCCCCAGCAAAGACTTCAGGCTCGTTTGCATGAGCACGCTGGGCCCTGAGAACAGCATCGGGATGTACCTCGTAGAGCCGAGCAAACTGCTCGATCACACTCTGAATCACGCTCTGCATGGAAAAGAACGAGTCGGCTAACGCAGTCGAGATATTCCCGACCGGAGAACGAACGCTCTCAACTCCCTTAGCCAGGATATACGGGCGGGCGGATGACCGCAGATACCGGCCAAGGTCATGAATATTTGGGGAATCGAGCAAGCAAGTGCCGTGGTGGAGGGCTCGGTGTCGAGTGAGCTTAAACGCAGAGCCAGACACCTTGCGTGTCAGAGGCTCGTTTGGATCGTTTTGCATTTCCTCTGCTCGGGCCATGACAATATCATGTCGCTCATTGACGCTGGTGTTGGTAGCCCCGACCTGATGAAGTGCGCGCACCACCATCTCGGCATGCTTGTCGCGCGTAAACGAGGTACGCGGGCATATAACGCTGTAATTTAGGTTACCTTCATCGTGGAAGACAGCCCCGCCGCCTGATCGCCGACGCACAAATACTGCAGCTTCATCTTCTCCCGTCGTGCCGTTCCTGCGGTCATTATAAAGTGCGCGGAGATCCGTCTCAAGCCATGGGTTCTGGTTGCGACCAATGACTACACATGGTCGATTGGCATAAAGAAACAAAATGCTGGACTCTGCTGGGGCATTTTCTAATAGGAAGTGTTCGATCGAAAGGTTCACGTAGGGATCTGTTGATAGCGATTGGTAGATCTGGTGTAAAGAGGAGGGACGGCTGGCGAGCTCGGCGAATTGGTGAGCGGGATATGATGAATTATGGCGAATCCAGCCATGCTTTAGTGGGTTATTCCAAAGTGCCGAAGACGAGGAATATCCTCGAAGGGCGAGCATTGGAGCAAGGGTGGACGAAGTTATCGATCGCATCACCAAAGTTATGGGCCGATAGTCGGTTGCGCTAGTCCCAGATAGGAATTCCAGCGATGAGTCGATTTCCAATTTCCTTTTTTTCTACTTGCGGTCAGTCATCACCTTTGTTTTCTCCTCCTATTCTACTGTTTGTATTGATCTCGGGGTCTTTGAACTTATCCTTTTACTTCATTACCTTGCGACCATCTTTCAACGCCCATCATGTCGACGTGGGGTCAATATTTCCGTGTCACCACGTAAGTTGCCCACCCCCACCACACACATCACTACTAACACCCACGATTTAGTTATGGCGAGTCCCACTGTCGCTCCGTCGGCTGTATCGTCGATGGATGTCCTCCGGGCCTAGAACTCACTGAGGCCGACATCCAGCCTCAAATGACCCGGCGCCGTCCCGGCCAAAGCGCCCTTACTACCCCGCGAGACGAGAAGGACCGAGTCGAGATCCAGTCAGGCACAGAGTTCGGTATCACTCTGGGCACACCAATTGCCATGGTCGTCCGCAATGAGGATCAGCGTCCTAAGGACTACGGCAACAGCACAATGGACCTGTACCCCCGCCCTAGCCATGCCGACTTCACCTACCTTGAGAAGTACGGCGTCAAGGCCAGCAGCGGCGGTGGTCGCAGCAGTGCCCGTGAGACCATTGGTATGTTATGTGTAACCATCAACATCATAAATGAGCACTCTCGCTAACCAGACCCCTATAGGCCGTGTCGCCGCCGGCGCGATCGCCGAGAAGTTCCTCAGCCTGGCGCATAACATCGAAATTGTCGCCTTCGTCTCCTCCGTTGGCAACGAGCACCTCTTCCCCCGACCCCCGAACACCCCTCCCCCTCCACGAACCCGGAATTCCTTAAGCTGATCGAGACGATTGACCGCAAAACCGTCGACTCCTTCGCACCTATCCGATGCCCGGAAACCGCCGCCGCCGAGCGCATGACCAAAGTCATCGAGAAGTTCCGCGACAACCACGACAGCATCGGTGGAACCGTAACATGTGTGATCCGCAACGTGCCAGTTGGACTTGGCGAGCCCTGCTTCGATAAGCTTGAAGCTAAGCTCGGCCACGCGATGCTCAGCATCCCCGCGACCAAGGGCTTCGAGATCGGCTCCGGTTTCGGCGGCTGCGAGGTTCCCGGCTCAATTCACAACGACCCCTTCATCGCCGACCAGACCGCAGGCAGCCCCCGCCTCACTACCAAGACTAACAACTCTGGCGGTATTCAAGGTGGTATCTCCAACGGCGCGTCCATCTACTTCCGCGTCGCGTTCAAGCCCGCTGCTACTATCGGCCAGGCGCAGACCACTAGTACTTACAACGGTGAGGAGGGTGTCTTGGAGGCCAAGGGTCGCCACGATCCTTGCGTTACCCCCCGTGCTGTCCCTATCGTTGAGGCTATGTCGTCGCTCGTTGTCATGGACGCTCTCATGGCTCAGTATGCCCGTGAGGGTGCTAAGAACTTGCTTCCCAGAAAGCCTCAGACTATTCCCACCCACCCTGCGACTGGTGCTCCTTCGTCGTAGATGGGAGGAAATCTGACAAGTTATATTAAAAATTTTATATGCAAGCGTCATTAAGAAGGATCATGCCTGAGTCTATTATATACGTTTTCGATGCATCATGGAGCTACAAAAGTGTTATATAGATGCCATATTCATGCATTTACCAATCTCGGGATATCCTACATCCTCGTCTTCTAGAAATATCTAGCGTATGAAGCTGTCTATGTGAGAATTGCAGTTACCACTAAAGGCTCAATAAATCTTAAAGCAAGACATCAATTTTGGACTCGCTACCTAATCCAACGAACGCTACTCTCTAGCGAAGAGTCATAAAAAAAAGGGAAACATTGATTCATCAGAACAATCATCTCATCTCATCTCGGAACGTCATCAAAACATTGCTGTGGATATCAAAACGACAGAAAACAGCAGCCACCCACAAAGAAACGGTGTGACAAAAAGTAAAGACGCCAACGAAGCGAACAAAAGCTCACACGCCCAAGTTGTGTACAAACGACGCAATGCAATGAAACACAACACATCTCCAGGTGTCTCTCATAGATGCAGACACCAAACCTCACCTTGGAAAGAAAAAAGGAACATGCAAAAGTACAAGTGAGAAAGTAAAACAAAAAAGAAGAAAAAAACCCCAGATCTCAGATCTAGGAGCTAACCCTCCTGTTCCCAGTGCCCCAACTAACAGAGCGTTCAGACGTACTATCAATATCGCCAGCGGTAGCATTGACGACACGGAGTTTCTCTCGAGGAACGGTGAAAGTCATCTGGACTCGTCTGCCTTCAGCAGCACCCTCCAAGTCCCAATCATGGACATCTTCCTCGTCATCCCCGAAGCCAGCTTCGTCACCCAGGTATCCGGGTGCGCCGACGAAAAGATCATCGCATGTAGACCGGGCAGTGTTAAACAAATCATCAGAAACACGCTTGCGCGCGTTCCAGTCTTTGGCACCCTGCTTGCGGCGGAATAACTCTGCCGAAGCGCTGACTGCTCGGCGCGGCGTGCTAGGACCCGAGCTTTTGGATTGATGGCCGGATCCTGCTAGCGTGCTGCGGCGGTCAATGCCGGAGGCGTGGTGCACTGTGCCAGTGGTACTGGCATCGGAGTATGACTCGCTGTCGGGGCTGCGGCGGGTCATTGTTAGGGCTCGGCGCATGGTGTTCATTACCCAGTCGGAGGCTTTGGGTTTGGATTCTCGGGGTAGTTTTGAGGGGGATGAGGGTGCGGGTTGGTCGAGGGCGTCGAATAAGAGGGACTCGTTCTCTGACCGGCGGTGGGACATGTTTGTCTGGGCTGTAGAGTAGGAATCTGCTGATGCTGATTTCTCTGAGGGCGCTACGCCGTCTGGGTCGCTGTGTGTTGAGGTTGCGGCGATGTATTCCAGTGATTGGCGCCCGCTGCCCCAGCTCAAAGGTCGATCCACAACGATGCCTCGTGCTTGGTTGACCTTGCCTACAGGCTGGGTGGACGGGAAGGAGAAGGCTGAGTTGTCTGACAGGTTGGTGGCTGTTCGATCGCTTTTTGTTGGGGACTCGGCATCCACAGATCCAATATCCTTTCGCCGGCTGTAGAAAGGACCTAGGCCAACACCAAATATGGTGCTCCGAGGAGTTGCGTAGGGGGTATCTGAGAAAGGGTCTTCGGGCTCCATCATCTTAACCGTGGGTCCTGTTTCAGCTGGGATGGTTGCCATGAGATGTTCTCGGAAGATCGCTTCATCTTCCTCGCGTTCATCAATAGGGTGGATATCACCAGTCGCATCACTGCGCCGGTATTCACTGTTTCGATATGAGAATGGCCTATTATTCACTGGGGGTATCACAGGGGGTCGGTTATTCTTGACTGGACTGCTAGGGTCCATCAGCAGGCCAGTCCTCTCTGCCGTGCCTTCGCTCTGATCATCCCAGTTTGGCCGTGTCGTCTGGCTCCGATTTGCTGACCAAGGATACATGGGGGCATCCCTTTTTCGCTCATTCCAGAACTCCGAATACTGCTTGCTTGGGTTGGACAATCTCGGGCCCAGAAGTGAGCTCGTTCTGCTCCCAAAGCAAGTTCCCGTAGCTGCGAGTCTCGCTTGCCCTTTACGCGGCGCTTTCGGTGGTAGTTCCATCCGCACAAAACGATGGCCACAGCAGCGGGGCATCCAATGCCCAGTCCAACCCCTAAGCCGGCCTTTTGGGATGATGAAAGCTTATTGGAATTGGAGGACGCATTCGACGAACTTGCTGCAGGATTGCGGTAAGAGGTGACCCAGCTGCTCGAAGTCACATTGTAGAGGTAGACCCGCGAGTTGGACAGTGTAGTTGCTGAAGCCCGTTTCGAGGATGGTTTCGGAATATTGTAGCCTCCAGAAATCATCATCACGTTCCCAGGGAGCATTGCCGCTCCATGCCCAAAGATACCAGCACCCTTGGCGATCCCCAATCCTTCAAAAGAGGGTGCTGTCCAAATCCATTCTGTGGCTCCGCCAAACCCTTCTGCAAGGTTCAGAACTGCAAATTGTGGCTCGGCGGGGACAGTCATATCGCCCACCCAACCTCCAAATACAAACACTTTATTGCCATCTTCCGAGAGAACGGCAGTGTGGCCGGAGCGAGGCTCAATAGAAACCGTATCCCGAGCAGTCAGCTCAGTCTTTGATGTCGAATTCGAGGTTGCAGAAACAAAGCTCCAGCTTTGCTGTGGCAGCGAGAAAATGGCAAGTTGTGACATGTTAAGGAACGCCTGCTTGGTATGACCACCAATAAACAAAAAGTCCTGCTGTTTCCCCGTAGACCCGGCAGCATAGGTAGGCTGGAGCGGCACAACGGCCATTCCAGCCTCCGCGACGGGCGGTGCGCGCTTGCCAGTAGTGGCAGCGGTGAACTTGGTGCTGTAGTAGGGACTCGGGCCTAACACAACCGTTGATTGGGAGTAGTTGGCTGCCGAGACCCATGTTTCGTCTGTGCTGTTCGCGAATGGACACATCCCACCAAAAGCGTACATAGAGCTCTCATCTTCGTGGCGGGATGCCGAATATGTGAACGCTGCCGTCAGGTAATTCGGTGCGGTCTTTGCGTCGCTGGGGATGACTGGCAGTCTATCCCATGTCCCATTGCCGATTGAGTTTTTGCTATTTGGGTGGAACTGCCATAGTACCGGATTATCAGATGCGCTGTGACAGTTGCCCGAGTAGACTGTGATCAGGCCTTGATCATTGATGGCAGCAATGAAGCTCGAATTCTGATCAGAACTGTAGAACGGTGTGCTCTTCAGTAGGGTTTGGTAAGATAGATTCTCAGCGTCGATACTGCTGGATAGGTTGAGGGAGACGAACTCGGTTTGACCAGTGGAGCTAGGTCGGAGGATGTACGCGAGGGAGTCATTGTGTTGTGGGGAAAGGAAAACGGAAGATGGATTGTATGGGATCGCAGTAGAGGGATCAACTAGCGCAAGAAGCGCAAGTAGGAATGTCTTTGCTTTTCGGTGCTTCATGTTGCGATCTGAGACAATCAGGAGCAGGGATACATGCCAGGATCGGCGAGCATGGCGTGCCACGCGAAGATCTATTTTCGGACAGTACAATGTAGTTAAATTTTGACAGGTAACATCAACGTGTTGATATCAAGGAAAAGGTAGAGAAGCAAAAGAGATATTGAAGGGGTAACATTGAACACCATAGGAAGTTTAGCAAACTTGTTTACGATCCGAGCTGGGCCTCTCTGTATATTACCAGACCAATCATTAATTGTACCAAGAATCACTTTTTTCTTCAACCGACTTTATTTGGTCGCTCTAAACAAAGAAAGAGGGAACTTAATGGATCGAGACTTAGATCGACGCGGGATCAACCTCGTTGCTCGGCAACGGTGGGTGATTGCGTGTTTTTCATGTGAGAGGATACACACTAAACGAGTGTTCTCCTATGCAACGCATAGTGTATTTCAAGCCATGTACAGCCATGTACATCAGGCAGTAACATTAAAACTTGATTTATTTTGATTCACGCGATTAGTTTAATTAATTTAATTACCTACGTAACTTGATTTGACCTTCAATCTTAAAATTTGACTTATCAAGATTCCCCATGTGGGCCTTTACGAGAGCGGGTATCAGATGTGTCTCAGAGCACCTTAACACATGCATAAAATTCAATCTTGACAGCGGCCCTAAACGTGCATGTTCCCCCGCTGAGTAATGGAATTGAGGTTAGGCAGAAAGGGAGCTAAGAGACTATACAACCCACCTTTAAAGGCGTTCTAGTCAGGGTCTATTTCGTGGATGCGAGAAGCCCTAATTTCACCATTGAAGTGGAAGTCGTAAACGAATGTATCACTTCAGGGAACAGATGTGGAGCCTTTCTTATAATCCAAATGTTGGAAATTTCATTTGATTCTTTTCACCATACAGCCAAATACATAGTAGCTAAGGCTAACAGCTTGTCAGCCACGGCAAAGATGATAAAATGATCACCCTATTCCTCCGGCTGCTGGTGGGCAGATCGACCTCCCTTCCGACCTGCCTCCTTGGCTCTAGGGCTTCCTGGCTCGAATTTTCCACGTGAAGCGTGACCGCCCTTCGAGGCAATCTCTCTCTTTAAAGAAAAGAAATGTGAGTTTGCTTTATCAAAATAGATATAGAAGCTGCTTTTACTAACCTGCTTATTGGTATCCATAGAAGCAAATCCACTGTGATGGCTAGACTGTCCACCTTTTCGAGCAATTTGCTCGACCTCTTCGTGAGGTCGGTTGTGGAAGTTACCGGGGTTGGGGTTGTCGACCATTGTGATATGTACGAAGTTGTAATATGTGATTGCAAATAGTTTGAAGTATTGAACTGTATAATTCCATGCTAAATTCACGGCGTATTTATATATCTAACTATATCTAACGCCACGAAGTGGCTTTTGCCAGATGGGATGGATGGAATCACCTTGACGTCTATTCAACCCCAGCCTTGCCATATTTCAACGTTGCCTCCACTGAACACTTTCCCATGGCTTCACCACGATCCATCTGGGGAAGTTTCAAGGAATATTATCAACCATACGAAGAGAATGATGGGGCCAAGTTCTATTGATCTCATGTGTGTATGTAGGCTCAAGAGCAGGAGCTTCGTGTCGAAGGAAACCGCGCCACTATGATGTAAACGTATATTTAGTTGTCGAAAATTAGATCAAAATGCCAAGAGGATCAATCCTCTCTGCCATTGTATTCAACAAGATAAGCACATATAATCTCATATTAGATAAAATTCAAGACCAAGTCAAATGTTCAACCTTGGAAGATGTTCAAAACCAGCACAGAGCATATGACCTCAAACATAGACAGTATGTAGTTAAAATTAGGTATTTATATATGTTTGCTAGGTTTCTAAGGACAGATATAAAAATCACAAAATTAATGAGCAACATTGGCTTGAATGATAAATTTCAGTGATAAACTCGACAGAGCCACTCAGAAAATCCGATCTAGGCGATTCATCGCTTACATGAGTCCCCCAGTGTGTATTTCCACTCATGATGCAAATTGAATCTCACCTCTAGGTCCACTCATGGGCACAGAAGTTAATCGAAGGAAGGCAAGAGGTACTGGGGTGGATCTGGGCTGGTGCCAATGATATTGTGTGATTTCCCAGACCCAAGTCCTACCTGGGCAGAGTCTATGTCGATTTTCGTCACGTCGCCGTGATTGTGGATTGTATAATTTTACCCAACTTTGTGGATCACCACCTTAATCCAAGGTAACTAATAAGCAAACGAAGAATCAACATTGGTTGACATATAACATATACGATAATGAAGTCGATCAATAGCATTCGAAGTTCACAATGTCCCGGAGAGAATTATAACGAAATTGATGCAGCCTCCAAGACTCATACCAGCGAAGTTTATTTCGTGGAGGGATTAGGCATTCCAGAAGTATCCGGCCACTTACGGAAGAGGTCGGCGAGATGATCGATTGGCGCCGTTAGAAGCCCCACAACTGTCTCGTACGGAGGCTTGTCTGGTGTACTAGGGTGAGAACGCGAAGGGACGAACATCTTCGTTCGGCCAAAGCTCTTAGAGCAGCCCTCGCTATCCTCTTGAGACAGGGCTTGCTCCAGTTTAGGTAAATCGTCACTCTCCTCCTCCTTGATATGTTCGGAAAGGTTATCCATCAGCTCCCTGATAGTAGGCACAAACTGCGTATCTGACGGTGTCATGTTTTGGAACGCCTTCAGTTGCGTTTTTACCTATATCCATTACATCACGTTAGAACCATGATAGGTAGCAGAGGAGCTTGACTTACTTTCAGGTGCTGATCACGGTCCTTATTGGCCATTGCTACACCATCGGAGAGCACTCTTTCAAAGAGAGGATAAACAATAAGCTCTTCTCCAATGGAGTGTCGAGCTAGTTCCCAGGCAAACAGATTCTGGAAGCGGGTCTGTTCATCCTCGTCCTTGGAGGTAATTATCTTACCATAATATGATTCGATCTCCCGGTGATCCTTCTTGATAGTGTCGATGATGCGGGGTGTCATGGTGGTAGCTGTTGCAATTCCACGTCTCTGAGTAACGCGTAACACGAGTTGACTGAAATGAGGGCTTCTTGATGAATGAATGGCAGAAGTCATTGTGGCTTTGGGAAAAAAATTTGCCCCAGCAACCACAGCAGGCTAGAATGTGGTCTCCTTATACCAAACGTAATTGTAATAAGAGTTAAATTCAATTCAAGCCCTCATTTGTCTATATGCGTGCTAGATCACTCTTACGTGAAGTAAATACATGTAGTATAGTAATGCAAGAATGATGTTTGCTGCATTGTTATTCAAGCCTAGACAACCCCGAAATGGTAGATTTATCTTACGTCTAATGGATGTAATAAGCGTGCTAGAATGCGAGGGACTCACATGATCTTGGCTAATTATGATATCATATGTGATTCGAGTAGTTTCCTTACTTTGTATCCTAGGGTCACAAGTCGCCGTATCAATTTCTGGGGGAAAGCTATACGATGACTGATTTACCCGTCATATTTGAGTCATCAATGCGCTCGTGGGCTCTCGTTCCCCTAGGTGCAGAATACCAGCTACGAACAAGCGCCTCGTAGCTGGTTCAGATGTAGAGGCAACTTTTTGGTCATCCATATCATAGTATTAATAAGTTCATAGGATAGATTCTTTAATCCTAGCTGACAAGTGAGTAGGTGCACCAATTTCACCTCCAGGGTTGGTCTGGGTACTCACTAAGCATGCCCTGAGCGTTCACGAAGTATCCATAGATCATATGACTGCTTATTACCCTTAGTAATGTATACTTATAGATGAAATAATGAAAGTAGCGACACCCCAATTAGGCAAGCGAAAATCATGTAGGTCGAGTATTAGCCCAGAGTAGGTACAAGTCTGACTATGAACGGGAAGATCCATGTCTAAGCATGGACTATGCTCTACAGTCCCGATGGAGCTAGTAGTGTAAGCAAATGACTATCCCGCTTATTCAAGGCACACAAAACGGGACCCGTGCATGGGAAAACACTCGAACAGACTGCGTGAGCTCGGCGGCTACCGTCGTCAGTCACCGGCTTTTAGGCCTGCCGAGTCTTGGAGTACGAGAGGGAAGGAAAAAGCAAACATAAGTAGAAAAGTTAGTTGACTTCAGTCAGTCGATCTTTGCGAGTAAATGAGATCGGTGAACAGGTGGCTTAGCTTTGTTCGGCAATGATAGGCAAATATCGAATACTTTGTGATCGTGCACTTTACCTCCATATAGACTATAAATGGGTTTCCAAGACAAGAGAGTCGCTATTTAACTATGGACTTTTATATAATCACATGTGGAAGCCAGAGATCCAGAGATATAAACAGGGCTATTCTAGTTTATTATTATTTAATACCAAGCATCTTTGATGCTTACCAAAACCTCAAAACTATCACAGAGTAGATATCAACCGAGCACAATGATCTAAATTAAACTACATCGCACCATGGCCTGCGCACCAACACCATGTACAATAGCGCCTTATCCACGGATGTCTAATGTCCGGTACCGAGCACAGCCAAATTTCTAATTCAGCTCGACGTTAACACAGAGTAATAAGGGACTAGCGCGTGGCACATACCCGGTCAACCGGGACTCAATCAAAGACAGTAGAGCGAAAAACATTCTTACCCCTTTCGTCATACAGCAGGATCAGCACGAGCAATTTCCCTCAATGAGTATCAGTGCAGATCCCGAATTGGATGAGGGATGTGGGATTGGGAATAGAATTGCGCCTGGTGAGCAGAGGCGATGCTCGTCTTCGTGTGCTTTGGTCGCTTTTTGGGGTGCAGGTGGCGCTCGGGGACTGTAGGTACTGTAGGTACATGCGTCCTGGAGAAAATCAACTAATAATTTAAACCTGGATATGGAATAGAACGAAACAAAAGATAGAATATCATGCGAAATAAGATTTATTATTTTATCGAAACGGTCGAGGTGTAGCCAACCCGGGCAATTGCCCATGATACTTCTGCCTCTTGATCCTTTATAGGATTAGGTCGGTTTGGAATCGCATGCATCGGCGCCGGAGATGGCTTCAGAGCGCGTTGTGTCGGATGTTTAGGCCGAACTTCCACAGCGCGGGGCAAACTGTACAACAATTGTAATAGTGATTGGCGCTTTTGGACGCTCTACCCCTGTACTGTAAGATGACTATTATTGCTGAGAATGCGGCATATAACCATTGACCAGCCCGTCTTCCACATGCAACGACAAGGGTGTTTGCTCTAATCCACTGGAATACGTCCTCGAGTGAGGAGTAGACCGATGTACCTCTTACGAACAGGCTAGTATAACTAGTTCGGGTAGCGTCTGGGGTAGGTAGACTACGAAGTATGCTCATTAAAACCCCCGCGGCCATCCTTGTCTAGTTTGGCCCCTTTTTCGCCAGTCGATCGAGTAATCCCCCGCACCACCGTAAGTTGTGGGGATTGTTTGAGCGGAGAAGAATGTCTGAGCATTTGTGATTCTTGTGCTCATAAGAGTTATCATGGAATATCCATGGATCATACCTGATGCAGACAATATAAGTCAGCAAATTACCTATCATACTTGGGATGTCCACGCCACAAGAGAACAATGTGTGCCAATCACAGTATGTATCCGGGACATAATAAAGTGCCAAGATGGCATCCCTATTATGTATGTAGTTTGAAACTTGCTATTTCGTATACCAAATCAGAATGAAGGCTAATTAGGGGGGCCAGACCCCAATATGACGTCGAGTATAGCGCACTGATACTCTGACGCACAGACGACGGATTTTAGTATTTCCTGCCTAAAAAGAGCTTCATGCAGGACGCCTCCCGAAGACTGGGGGTATTCTGTAGTATTATAGTATTGTATAGTGTTACAGTGTAATTCATATATACCTATATATATATATAAGCACATATGTGTGATATATATACAAGATGTTGGATGTTGGAATGTAGTATCCAAGCCGAAAAGAACGGAAGGTCCATCCATGGACACAGTTTTGCCTTTTTCCTACCTCAACTGGTTGGGACGAACTACAAGAGAAAAAAAAAAAAAAAAAAAAACCTCCATGATACAGATTCCGGTATCGAGGTACAGCAGTTCGGGCAGAAGTTTGAAGGTGCCGAGTTGGACTTCATACGATTGGAGGTAAAATGATATATAACCCAGGACCGGAGTAACCTGGTCTCAAGAGCCTACCTAGGTATAGAAGAACTCTCTGTCGGAGCCGAGGGAATCAAGTTCCAAGAAATCGGAAAATATTATAAAATAAAAATAAAATAAAATAAGAATCATCATACGTTGGGCAACCATGGTCGGCCATTTCCTTGGGCATTTTCACGATGGCTTCTAGTCTAGACTTATTATGCCTATGTACTTGCTGCAATCTGTCAATTCCTCATAAGAGGACGGGAGAGTCCTCGACGTAAAGACCCGAAACCCAGTGGCAAATCCAGAACATTAACTACATAGTCTACACAGTCAACATAGTCTACATATTTAATCTATAGAAAATACTACTAAGTATTTAGATCGTTTATAAGAGCATTCGAATATCAAGATGTTAGATTAATCTGCAAACAGCCCGGAATTCCAGAGCTGACAGCCCCACCAGGTATATATTGATATATGGATAAAAACCTTGTCAAATTTGATATCAATACTACGATTAATTTACCAAAGTAAATCAATTAAACCCCTTCAAAATTATAAGTTCCATCTTAAATTTTTTTTTTAAAAAAAATCAGCTTGGCTCAAATTATTCTGATTGATTTTGGTTCTTGGCGTCCCGATCATCGCTCTGCCCTATTACCCACCCAACCTCCCCCTTCGACTCTTCAACTCTCCCCTCTTGTCTCGTTTTCTCCATCTGTTTCTCTTTCTCTTTTTTTTTTTTTAATTAGTACAGCTTCTTGGCTGTCTTGCCTTTCCTTTGGACATTACTTTCGGATCTTTTATTCCTGATTGATTCCGATCTCGCTGTCCCCCCCCACCTCCATCCCCGAGAATTGGCCATCCGAATGAGCCTAACCCCAAATTATTTATAGCATCTGTTGCAACGGCACTCCTTTTTTTTGACGAAATCCCCACGTGTGGATGTGGGATCGCCCAAATCCTCGTGCAGTAGCAGGTCTACCTCGTGTCTTCCCCCCCAAGGCGACAACCCGCTGTCCGGTACACGGTTTCCGTTGCTCAGTTGTCGCCATCCCTATTGATCTCGCAAAAGTAATGCCGACCTGTTCGTGCGTGCCAACAGAGCTTTTTGTTGTCAGCTCACCTTGAATCAATTATTACGAGGGAAACCCCCAAAAATAAAAGTGTCGAATTGGACGATGTTCAACTAGGATGCTCAACTGTACTCTCGGCACAGCTGCCTCGGCCCCCTCCCTCTGAAATAATGTCACAAAAGAAGGAAGAAGGGAATATGACGGAAATTCGGTCCTCGCAAGCTGGTCTGGAGGATCCGGATCAGCTGGCTCGGAATGGTCGTGTCCCAAAAAATCATAGGCGGAATCTCAGCCGGTCCGATGAGTCCTCGCAACTACCATCTGCATCGAACGAACCCGAGTCTCGCCCCCCATCCAAATCATCCGCCGAACAACCTCCCATTATCACCGATGTGTCGGAAGCCACCGCCACCTTCCGTCAGGCCTTCCCCGGCCTTTACGGTGCTCGGTCCCCCTCGAATCGCTCGTCGTCGAGTTCTCTACAAGCCCTCAACGAAGGTATCGTGGTCGATGTCCGATCAGAAAGTGGAAGCATTGGAAGGGGCACTCGACGAGCCTCGAGACACTCAGATCATCAATTACCAGTTTACCCCGATCAATCCTATGCCTCCCTCCAGTCTCAGGTGCATCCCACCTGGCAACCACCCCACCTCACAGAACCAGATCCGCTACCCAGACACTCCTATACCCGTGGTATTCGGACCGCGGGCAACACTCCGCTGTCGAGCCCGGGGCTCTTCTCCATGAGACACTCTCGCATGGGAACGCCATCCGTGTCGGACGATGACGTCTCGACGGGAAGTTCACTTCTCCATCCATCACATCTCCAGCCTCCGAAAGAAACACACACCGCCGAAGTTGATCGCGATATGGTGACGGGAAACAAAACCATCAATCAGTATGAGATCCTCGAAGAGCTGGGCCGCGGTGAACATGGCAAAGTGAAACTAGGCCAGCATGTCGCGACTAAGCAGAAAGTTGCCATCAAGATTGTCCAGCGGTACTCCACTCGCCGTCGGTTAGGCAAGCTGGGCAATCCAGAAGACAAAGTGAAGAAGGAGGTGGCTATTCTGAAGAAGGCGCGACATCCAAATGTGGTCAGCCTGCTCGAAGTTATCGACGATCCGAATCGACAAAAGGTATACATTGTGCTGGAGTATGTTGAAAATGGCGAGATTGTCTGGCGCAAGAAGGGTCTACGAGAAATTGTCCACGTCGACAAGCTACGTCTGGAGCGGGAAAAGAATGGAATCCCAGACACTCCCGCATTTTTGGAAGAGAGCCACCAATTCATTCGAACTGCTCAGCATCTGCGGCGGCAACGGGAAAGGGCTCGCGAGCGGATCGAAGCACAGGCTGCTGATGCCCAGCAAGGGCCAATCCCCGCTTGGAGTTTGGAGCACGGCGCGGAATCTTCAGACGAAGAGGATGACGAGTGTGGTCTTCCCATCAGGAGATCATCGAGCCGTTCTGTTGCAGTAACAGATGACTCAAGCCCATCCTTTACCCAAGACCCGTCTCTAAATGCCGTCGAGGGCAGCATGTACGGCGCCTATTCAGATTACCCGTTCGAACGACGTTCCAGCACAGCTTCCAGTAGCTTTGGCTATGCCCCCTCTGAACCCGAGTGGTCTGCAGAGGGCGACGATATGGCATTCGTTCCTTGTTTGACTATTGCTGAAACCCGCAGCGCATTCCGGGACTCTGTACTTGGCTTAGAATACCTCCACTACCAGGGTATTATCCACCGGGATATCAAGCCGGCCAATCTACTCGTCACCAGCACTCATCGGGTGAAGATCTCTGATTTCGGTGTTTCCTACCTGGGGCGTCCAATGCGGGACGAGGAAGAAGAGCAAGTGGGCGAGACCGATGCGACGGAGTTGGACGATGCTCGTGAATTGTCCAAGACTGTTGGTACTCCGGCTTTCTATGCCCCCGAATTATGTTATACCGGCGATGACTTTGTGGAAACCATTGGGTCGATCCCCAAAATCACTGGTGCGGTCGACGTTTGGTCGCTCGGTGTCACCTTGTACGGAATGATCTTTGGTCGCCTACCATTCGTCTCGGATGATGGGTACAGCATGTTCCAGACCATTGTGAAGAAGGAAGTCTTCATTCCACGGAAGCGCCTTGTGCCCGTTATGGATGAGGCGTCTGACTCGAATCAGTGGAACCTGAGAAATGATGATGAGCTCGTCTATGAGGATATCGATGACGAGCTATACGATCTGCTCAGGCGTCTGTTGACCAAAGACCCGGTCAAGAGAATCACCTTGAAAGAGATTAAACACCACCCTTGGACACTCCATGGCCTTCCAAACCCTCGAGTCTGGATAGAGGAGACCGACCCTGGTTACCAAAGTAAAGGTAAACGAATTGAGGTCTCGAATGAAGAAGTTACAAGCGCTGTCAGCAAAGTTCCATTCATTCAACGGGTTCGGTCTAATGTCGCCAAATGGTTCGGCAGCGGTCGATCGAAGGACAAGGAACTCCGCAAGCGCACATCGAGCACAACGCCGTCTACCGAGACCCTGTCCTCTGCCTCAAGTAACAGCACATTCGGGAAAACCTCCCGCGACAGTCGTCCGTCCAGTTTGCGAGGGGAGGAGGAATTATTCCGGCCGCTCAAATTTGGCAATCAAGGACACCCGCTCGCCCAGAGCGTTACTGCAAGCCCAGTGGATGAAGGCGATTGGGCGTCTTATTTTGATGCCGTGCAACCAGCTGCTGCAAAGCTTGCTGCTGCGACCAAGCTTGCCACTCCACCTCCTACCGTGACACCCCGACCTGGTCCTCCTCGTCGCGCAAAGTCCTCAATGTCTACAGCGGAATCCGCAAAGACAGCCAGGCCATCCAGTTTCGATATCCCATCGACTGTTCGGCCATTTTCCATCATCGAAGCCCTAGGACCGACGAACTTCGGTAGTCTTTTCAGTGGAGCTACTCGACGGGCATCACGAGGCAGTCGTAGTCGGCGCAGTTCTCCGTCTGGGGAGTCAGGATCTCTGCATGGGGATGGAGAACGTCGATCTGCTGAGCCTAGCATCGCTGTTAGCAATGCATCTGCCCATGGTCAGGTGCGCACCCCCGGCCTGTGGCATGAGGAGGAACATCCTTCTGCCGAGCAAGTGGCCCCTAGTTATGCAAACCGGCGCAAGCGATCTTCGCTACTCGAGGATACACCTGCAGAATCTCTCAATCTCACAAGGGATGCACTGCTGCGCCGCAGACGGAGCGACATCGAGGCAAATGAAGGCGGTACCTTAAGAGTTGACTATGCAATGTATTCTACTGAATCGCTCCTCCTGCCGCCTATCAACCCGCCTACCAATCAAGGATGCCCCGCTGACAACACCAACAATGGGTTGGCCACTTCCACCTCGGCCACGATCTCTTCCTCTTCTGCTGATGACTTCACCAGCGGCATGTCTCAGAGTGCCTCCCACCCCAGTATTCCGTCGGTCGTCTCAAACGCATCGTCTCTTTCTGGTGATGGTTACTCAGCCAAGGGCAATGCCTTGGACGAAGTACCCTCCATGCTCCGAACTGGAGAGACACTCAAACCCCCTCGTCCGAGTTCGCCCCGATCGTCCGAAGAGGACGAGTCGAGGTACTACTGCGATGACGAGGACGAGGATGAGTCGGAAGATGAAGGTCTTGTGATTGGAAAACGCAAGCCCCCTCCTAAGGCTGCTACATCGGATACTCCGTCCTAGCTATCGAACTGAAACATGGCCGGTCCCGATCAGTCCAGTCCAGTCCACCGCTTTTAACATTTAATCCCAGTCTACCACACCACCTTCACAACACTCGCACTATTCTACCACCGCTTCCTCCACACCTCGACGCTTCCTAACTATACCTAGTGAAGTCGTTGTATATCACCGAATTTCATTTTGATTTCTTTCCATCCCGGTTTCCGGCAGGCTGATATCTGGAGATTGTTCCTAGAAATTGTTCCATACATTCTACATGGTCTGTACATATACACGAACTCGCATGGGCATCACCAGTGCCCTGCGAAGAATTCCCCAATGCCCTCATGCCGGCCCCGTTTGCATATCTGTTTCTGTTCTGTTGAGTTCAGGTGTCTGCGACTATGAATATGGAGAACAGAGGATCCCGTAGCGCGTTTCAAGGGTTTCTTTTTCTTTTTCTCGCCCCTTTTTGTTCTTCTTTCTTGGTCTTATGCATGGATGAGGGGCCAGATCGCTTTTTATTTATTTATTTATCTTTTAACTGTATGTAATGTTGGCTTTGTCAAAACCGGGAGGTTGGGCTTTGGACCCATATTTTGGATTCCTTGATTAGGGACTGCAGAGTGTCTCTTGGGGGATTGAGCAATTGCGACATGACTGATATATGATGCTGGGAGGCGAGATGTCTAGCGTGTGATGAAGAAATGAAACATTTGGGGTTTGGGGACTGCTTATTTTATCCCTCTCCCCTGAGATCAACTTGTTTCCCATACGGAGTACATTGTAGAACACTCCGTGCCGTGTCTAAAATGGATCCCGTACTTAGCCATATGGATATACTATGTACAACATACCATACCTAAATTAATTCCTCCCGTAGAGTTTTGTCTGGGATTTTATGCCCTTTGTCCCACTTTGGAATCCCAACCTGTACGGAGTAGGTACTTCCACCAATGATGATGATATCCGAGGGTTGCAAATTTATGATAGCATTTCTCTAGGTGCAAATATGCATAAAAATCACCACTTGTTTAGTCTTTCCGTGTCTCACGTCATGTTTCACAGTGGGAGCTAAGCCAAAAAGAAAAAAAGAGCTTCAAGGGTTAGTGTTCAGTCCGGACATGTTTCTCCTTCGAGTCATTGTACAAGACGTAATTGGGGGAATTATCGGGGAAATCTGAAACGATAGCTATACACTAGGAAGATGCTGAGTACAGAGTACATATGGAGGAACGTAGATCAACTACTATGTAAAAGTAACTTAGATTCTACAACCGTTTCCGTTTCATAGAGCCATCGATCCGAATTGACTCCATTCAGCTCTAACAAGTGCCCATCATGCTTCCCTGCCTCCTTCTAGCTGCTGCACAGCTTTTTACCTCAACATCCGCCGCATTAACCTACAATGGCGTGGATATCTCTTCCCTCATCGTCGAGGAAGGGAAAGGCGTCTCTTACAAGAACCTTGCGGGCACAGCGGAGAGTCTGGAAACCATCATCTCGGCTAGTGGCGTCAACTCTGTTCGCCAGCGTGTCTGGGTGAATCCCAGTGATGGAACGTATGACCTAGACTACAACGTTAAGCTCGCAAAGAGAGTACAGGCGAAGGGAATGGGCACATATCTCGATTTGCATTACAGTGATACGTGGGCGGATCCCCAAGCACAGGTAAGAAAAGAATCCCCTCCCCTCCCCAAACGTGGATTGTTCGATCTAATGACTGACCATGCTTCTTTAGAGTGCTCCCTCGGGCTGGGCTACAACGGACATTGACCTTCTGGCCGGACAAGTGTACAACTACACTCTGTGGGTATGCGACACGTTTGCAGACAACAAGCTCGACGTAGAGATCGTCTCCATCGGCAACGAAATCCGCAACGGCCTGATATGGCCTCTGGGAGGAACAAGCAGCTACAGCAACATTGCAAGGATTCTGCACTCCGCTGCTTGGGGTGTGAAAGACTCCAAGCTGACCACCACTCCCAAGATCTTGATTCACCTCGACAACGGCTGGGACTGGGGCTCTCAGTCGTGGTTCTACAACCAAGTTCTGGCATCTGGGTCTGCACTCCTCTCGACGGACTTCGACTACATCGGTGTCTCTTATTACCCCTTCTACAACGAGGATGCCACACTCGCTTCACTGAAACAGAGTCTTACGAACCTGCACTCGACATACAAGAAGGAGACACTGGTTGTCGAGACCAACTGGCCGTTTGCTTGCTCCAAGCCTGAGTTTGCATTCCCGACTGATCTCAAGGATATTCCGTTTTCGGTTGCCGGGCAGCAGACTTTCCTGAAGAGGCTTGCGGAAACTGTGGAGTCTGTTGGTGGATTGGGCATTTACTACTGGGAACCTGCTTGGGTTGATAATGCGGGACTTGGAAGCAGTTGTGAGGATAACTTGTTCTTTGCTTGGTCGAATGATCAGGCTAGGGCTAGTCTGGATACCTTTGGTGGTCTGTGAGAGTTTCGTATCTCGACAATCTCACCCAAGTGATGAAGTATACAGGGTTTAGCCCTGTCACCTGATTTGAGTTATCAAATCACATACCGACCATGCAAGGAGGTCTGTGAAGTTAGGCAGCAAACAATTAATATCAAGGAAAGATCAAATTTAGAAGTATAACATATAGAATAGACAGACAAGGCAGACTGTTGAAATGTGCCTTGCCCAGTGCTTATATCCCTTTTACCCAAATAGGACTAGTTCCCATGGGCCTCAGCTGGGTGGCTGTGCAAAAAGCTAAGGCCAAGTTCTCTTTAGCGTTTTAACCCCCTCCACTTTGGGAGATCGATCAACTGCTTCACGGCCTAACATCTGTATATTCAACAGGCAACGCTTTTTATTTTCAATTGGATCTCTTCGGAATGTGTTCATATGTATATATTAAAAATAGTCTGTGTTCGCCTATCTGTTATCAGGGTGGACACCGATAATGCCAATGTGGGGGAGGAGACCCATTTGGGGTCTCTTGGAGGAACTTGTACGGAGTAAAGAAGGTGGGAATTTTCTCTCTCTATTCCTTTGCGCTTAGGGCACCCACAGGGGGAATATTATGGGAATATCATATATTATAATAATAATCCCGATAACCCCATCTACTCCTCATGGACAACACACGGCTTGATATACACAGACGTGTTTAACCTAGACCGCCTTGCGCACGTGAAAACGCCTAACCTTCAACTTCTCCCTCATTTACCTTCTCATTGCGGACCTCTTGTCAAATCCAAGGTATCATTGCTCTCAGAGATGACGAGGCAGTCCGGCGACCGCTGACAACTAGCTCAGAGCCTCATTCGCGTGCCGGACCCGACCCTAGACCCTTGCGAATGACATCCCACCACATCGTCAGACAACATTCTCCCTACATCACTAGGCGTCCACGACCCTGACAGATTTGCTCGTCTAATCTGCCCCTGTCGCCAAATCTCTGCGCTATATCCGATCCCTACCGCGTCCCTTGTCCCCGATCACAGCTCCAGCTTGGCGCTCGTGAATTAGCCCTCGCCCGCGCGCATTCGCAAATATGTCCTCGCATGGCCAGAACCACGGCACAGCCTACCCCCCGGGGGATATCAAGCATCGGAGCGTGAGCCCTTCGCCACACGGCCAACAATATCACGACCCCAACACCGGTGGATTAGGAGTTGACCCCTCTATGGCCGCTTATTCGACAAACCCCTCCTTTCACAATCCCGACGGCAGCATCGGTGGCGCTGAAGCATATGGATACCCAAGCTATCTTGCTGGGGCGCCCTCGACACAGACATTATCGCCGACGGACCAAAGCTATGCCCCAACCATCAATACCAACATTCCGATATCGCAATCGTTCGAGACAAGCCTGGTCAATCAGCTTGAGCACTCTTCGACGGGACTCAGACAGATGCAGGGTGACGAAAACTTCTCCAATATGCTCAACTCCAACCACCCAGAACTGGACTTTTCTCTCTATCAGAATCACAGCCCCAACAGCACTTCTACCCCCGAGTACGATTCTTCATTGTTGCTAGAGCCGCAAATGCACCAGCGCCAGTCAATCAACCAAGCGATCAACCCCGCTGATCTGGTCAGCCCCATCTCTAATCCTTCAATATCTTCGCATCCATCATCGCAAGATCAACAGCATTCCTCACCTGGTCCCATGTCCCCTCCAGGATCCACACCAGGTGCATACTATACCCCTCGGCATTCACGGCACACTTCCCTTGACCCGGCTACTGCAGCCTATTTGACTGCCCAGTCAGGTCCAGACTGGCAGTCGGTTATGAATAATGTTTCCTTCCAGGGTCATCGACGTGCACCTTCTGAAGTGTCCGAGGTATCGTCAGCCAATCACTCCCCCTACTTGTCTCAGCACGAATTCGATGGCATCGAGAACAATGCATCGCCTTCTTTGGCTCCCCAAAGTGATCCAAGTCTTTACGAAAATGGCCTAGGCATGGAATCATTCACGTTGTCAGAGCAGCATCAGCAGGGGATCAGTCCCCTTCACAGCCCGTATATCTCTCCGCGGTTGATGCCACAGCAGGGGGGTGAGATGGTGCCGAATAATTCGTATCTCTCTCAGTTCCCCTCGGCACCAACAGACATGTATGGAATGCCCCAAGAGGACATGATGAACATGGGCCAATTGAACAATACTCCGGGCGACATTGGTCAAGCTTCACAGATGGCTCCTCCATCGATCAATGTCGAGTTTGCCCCGCCATTGCGGAATCCAAACTTCGATCCATCCAAATCAACGGCAGATTTCGATTCACTGAGCCCTCCCGCTATGCGTAAGTGTTGATTTACAACATCTCTAATTGATACGATACTAACCAGATCTTAGGATCCCGTGTTCGTAGTAAATCTGATCCTTATCATCCTGCTTCCCGTTCACGCTCTCCTGCAATTGCAGCAACAAGTCTGGAGCCCCGCGCACCTGCCACCCCACGATCCTTGTCGCCTGTTGGATCGGTTACCTCTCATTCGCGCAGTAGCCCCAGTTCGCGGGATCCCTCGCCTGCACGATCAAACCGACGCCTCTCCACCTCATCAATCGAGAACCGGAACTATATCCTAGATCTTGCCGATCCACAAAGACCCGGGGCAGCACCCGGGGAGCCAAAACGAATCCAGAAACACCCAGCTACCTTCCAGTGCACCCTATGTCCGAAACGGTTTACCCGCGCATACAATCTGCGATCCCATCTCCGCACCCACACCGACGAACGACCATTCGTGTGTACAGTGTGCGGCAAAGCATTTGCACGGCAACATGACCGCAAACGCCACGAGGGCCTCCATTCCGGCGAAAAGAAATTCGTTTGCCGCGGCGAGCTCTCGCGAAGCGGACAATGGGGCTGCGGCCGCCGCTTCGCCCGTGCGGATGCTCTGGGCCGCCATTTCCGCTCCGAGGCGGGCCGAGTCTGCATCAAGCCTCTTCTGGATGAGGAGTCGCAGGAGCGTGACCGTGTCTTGCTAGAGCACCAGCAGCAGCAACAATCACCAACCGGCCATCTCCAGCCAATCCCCCAGCCGCTCGTCATGCCCAATATGCCCGGCATGGATGGGCAATCGACAGGCAACTTTGTTCTTCCCGCTGCTCTTCTGGCACAATACCCAGCTCTGCAGACATTGCAGTGGGACCAGATTTCAGCTGTGGGTGATGATCCCGGTGAAATTGGTGGGCGGAGTAGCTTTGATGCTAGCTCTGGTGGGGAGTTTGGCTTTGACGAGGATGATTCGGGGATGGGTGGTGGTTATGGTAATAACCAGGGAAATATCTACGGTGTTAATAATAACTCCGGTCAAATGCTGGGAGTCAATCCCGGAGATGCTGGATATTCTGATCAGAAGTGGACTGGATGACACTGGGTATGTTTTGCTTCATCGTCTGATCCCTGTCTCTTTCTTTCTCATCCCTCTTCCTCTCCCTTTTTCCTCCTCTTCTTCTCCCTGTTTCAGGTTTCAAAAAGGATGTTGCATGATGGGTTCCATCTGCATAAAGCCGGTTCTTTTGTTTTTCAATTCTGCCTGTATAGAAAGGCTTGTTGGCGTTCAGATATAGGATGCTCTTGGGGATGTCGGAGGATTCCCGAAGCTAGGCAATCAGGACATATGATTGTCTTGGTGTTTTGTTTTGTTTTTTGTTTTTTTTTGGTCTTTCTAGACATCGGTGTTTATCATGCCGTCGTTTGATTCTCATTCTCAACTTCCCCTTCAAGGTGGTTACTGTTCTACCCATCTTATTACTTATGAAAGTACCAGGCATCATGATGCATTTTTATGATATTCCCATGTTTACTTCATGCCCATCCACTTTTCTTCTTTTCTTCTTTTCTTTCACTTCTATCATGAATTCTGTCTCATCTTGAGGTCACAGCTTCAAACCTATATACCATGACATACAATGAAATGGATTGCATTTAATCAAATGGCTTGGCCCTCTCAGCCTAGTACTTATTTACTACTTACTATACCAACTTCATCTTGCACTACTCACTCTCCAGTGAATCAAGAAACAGTAGAATACAGATCACATTGGATATCATCTAGTCGGCAAAACAAATCTAAAACCACCAAAATTCACCATATACAAGGTGAGGGACCACTATAATGCAATCCAACCAAATCATCAACTCCAGATCGAACCCAACAACCTATTTTTATGGTGTCAAACCAGACTGAAATCCACCTCCACCTTTCCCACCTCTCTCTCTCTCTCTCTTTAAGAGGAAGCCTTCTTGGCCAACAAGTTCAAAGCACTACCAGCAAGGATGAATGCACACTGGTCCTTACTGAAAGTGTGCTGAACAGGAACCTCAAACACCTCTCCAGTCTTCTGCTTGGTAACACGCAGCTTGATATCACCCTGTCCACCAGCCTGCAGGACATCGTAAAGACCAACAGTATCAACCTTATCACAAGCATCGATACGGTCATAGTCCTCACGGTTCGCAAATGTAAGAGGCACAACACCCTGCTTCTTAAGGTTGGTCTCGTGGATACGGGCAAAGCTCTTAGAAACAATAACCCGGCCGCCGAGGTAGCGGGGCTGCAGAGCAGCGTGCTCACGCGCAGAACCCTCGCCGTAGTTATCCTCCGCAACAACGAGCCACGAGATTCCGCGCTCCTTCCATGCCTCTGCCAGCTCCGGGATTCCGTACTTCTTGCCGGCTTCATCGTAGGCAACGTTCGTCTCGCCGGTTGCGGCGTTGACGGCGCCGATCAGAGTGTTGGCGGAGATGTTGGGCAGGTGGCCCTTGTACTTCAGCCATGGGCCTGCGGCGGAGATCGTGTCGGTTGTGCACTGGCCCTTGACCTTGTACAGAACCTGGAGGCCGGAAAGATCGCCCTCGGGGAAGGGAGCGAAGGGCTCGAGGAGGGCGAGACGGTCGGAGGTCGGTGAGACGATGACTTCGCTGCTTGGGTCGGGGACGGCGGCGGTGGGCAGGAAGTTGGGGTTACCTTCCTCGAAACCGGCGCCGGGAAGATCGAAGCCGCTGGGGGGCTGGAACTTGAAGGCCGAGCCATCTGGTGCGGTCAGGGAGTCGGTCATGGGGTTGAAGGTTGTGCTGCCGGAGTAGGCGAGCGCGGTGACGAGTTCCGGTGAGGCGAGGAAGTTCATTGTTTGCCGGTTGCCGTCGTTACGGCCGGGGAAGTTGCGGTTGTAGGAGGTGAAGATGGCGTTGTCTTCGCCCTTGGGGACGCCGTCGGTGCGCTTCCATTGGCCGATGCAGGGACCGCAGGCGTTGGCGAGGACGATGCCACCGGCTTCGGAGAAGGTGTTTAGCGTTTGATCGCGGTCGAGAGTGGCGCGGATCTGTTCACTGCCGGGAGTGATGAAGAAATCCGCCTTGGGCTTGAGGCCTGCTGCGGTGGCCTGTTTGACGAGATCCTCGGCGCGGGTCATGTCTTCGTATGAGGAGTTGGTGCAGCTACCGATGAGGCCGGCACCGAAGGTCTCGGGCCACTTCTTCTCGCGGACGGTGTCGGCGAACTTGGACAGCGGCACGGAGAAATCGGGGGTGAAGGGTCCGTTGATGTGGGGCTCGAGCTCGGACAGGTTGATGGTGACCACCTGGTCATACTCGGCCTTGGTGTCGGCACGCAGCAGGCTCGAGGGGCCGGCGGCGGCAACTTCAGCAGCGGCCTCGGCGACGTGGCCGCGGTGAGTCGACTGCAGGTAGGGAACCATGCTAGGCGAGAAGGGGAAGACCGAGGTGGTAGCACCGACCTCAGCACCCATGTTACAGCAGGTAGCCATACCCGTGCAGCTCAGAGTCTCGACACCAGGGCCGTGATACTCAATAACGTAGCCAGTGCCACCACGGACAGTCAGCTTGCCAGCCAGGGAGAGGATGATATCCTTAGGCGAAGCCCATCCGCTGAGCTTGCCCTCGAGGCGAACACCGAGAATCTTAGGAGCCTTCAGCTCCCAGGGGGCGTCGACGAGAGCATCGACAGCATCGGCACCACCGACACCGATGGCAATAGCACCAAGACCACCTCCGTTAGGAGTGTGACTGTCTGTACCGAGCATCATCAATCCAGGGGCGGCGTAGTTCTCCAGCACGCTCTGGTGGATGATACCGGCACCCGGGGGCCAGAACTCAATACCGTAACGCTTGGCAGCACTCTCCAGGAAGTCGAACACCTCACTGTTACCCTTGATTGAAGCTGGCAGATCGGTATCGGCACCGCGCTCACCGACGATCATGTGGTCGCAGTGAATACTGGCTGGAACAGCGGTGGAGGGAAGACCGCAGGACATGAATTGGAGTAGAGCCATCTGGGCCGAAGCATCCTGCATGGCGACACGGTCGGGCTTCAGCTTCAGGTTGGCCTTGCCTCGAACGTCGCGGCCATTGTTGGTTCCGGTGAGCAATGACTCTTCGGCATTGTCCAGATGCGCGTACAGAATCTTCTCGGCGAGGGTGAGGGCGCGGTCGGAGCCAAGGACCCGGCGGACCTGTTCGAGGTTGCGGACGAGCTTAGGATATGGGGGCATGCGGGAGGAGGAGGCCTCGGTGGCTAGGCCACGGGCGAAGAGTCGTTGTGAGGAGAGCCGTGTGGCCATCTACAAGGCGTTAGTCTGTCCAATTGGGGTGTCTTCAATGTCTACTTACGCCACGAGAGGCAGAAACCCGCTGCCAAACAAGCTGGCTCACCATCTTCACTAATGTCCAAGTTTGGGGAGAAACTGGGGGAGGAGAAGATGTTCCCTTTTTTTCCGTCCGGTTATACGTTATTTGTATGTTCTCTGATTGGTTGGTGGTTACGCCGATTTCGGAATCCAGGCCTCTATTATGTGGGGAAATAGGCTTGGTACATACAACATACTCCGTACACCTTAGTTATATAGTTATGTAGGGCTATACAACATCTTCAATGATGCCTCTAATGAATCCTCTACCGGGCTAAATTATGAGGCATGCTCTTATGATTTTCTCTATGACTTCCGTCACATAATAACAGGAAAATATGCCACTTCGAATCTTTGCAATCGCCACAATACTAGTTTCTTGTCGTTCCGTCTCATTTGACAACTTCCAGACCACCAGAGAACATTTGACAATATATGCACTAATCTCAATTCATAGTGAATAATGTGGCTTGTTGTGCCTTTTCTTCGTCATCTATATCCGCCTGATCTCTACTGAATCTTGGAAAAATGGACCAGCCCATTCTTTATCGGCAACGATATGGAAGTCACTCCAGCTGGCAACAAGAAATGCCTGGGAATCGGCCGCGATGGGGTCTTAGGGATAGCCATCAATCTCCATCAAAAGAGCAAGAATATCCTATGGCGACTTTACCAGAATTCCTGGCGGGTCAAATGTCGTTGAATGTGGGAGGATATCCCGCTAGCTCTGTCGATAATCTAGCCTATGAAGGACGAACAATACAACTACCTAGGTACTGGAGCAGGTGAAAATAAAGATAAAAGAAGGGTTAGTCACGTGGAATGTGGATCATTCGATATTTATTAGCCATCTCATAACGTTAAAACTACGGAGTACATACGTGATGCTTACCAGAAACTAAAATTAGATGCCAACCGGAAGGCTGCCGAGATGGTGGCATTGCTTTTTACCAGACGTCGATCTCTGGATCTGCTACGGAGTAAGATGTTTCAAGCCGGAAAACTATCCTGATCTTAATCAACTATGGAGCACGGAGATACTCTAACAGACTGGAGAATTCTCGGTAAATTACGATATATGTTGTAGGCAGCAACTTATTCCATTATGGAGTATCATGGCGATAGTAATCCTATCAAAGACCACCACAGGAACGATCTACAGGGACCAGAGTATATGACCCACCATCTAAGATTATATGGGAACCTCGATATCTGCCAAGACACCTAGCATACACAAAGTACAAAGGCGGCAGTCTTGGTTGTGGAGACTATGGAGCTTGTATATTGTCGTATGTGCCACGAAAGAGATGTCCCATTACTTACCCTTCACAGCGTATTAATCGAGACGCATAAGAGATAGATCACCATGAAGAAAGTCGTCGTTGACAGCCAAGGGTTGTTTACCTGAGCAAGGAACAGCTACACGAGAAAGAGCCTCGGCTATAACTGGAGGAATTCTTTGCACAAACTTGAGCTACTATCCTAATTTGTAACATTTTGAAATAGGACTAAAACTGACAGGGCCGAGATAAAATTCAATGATATGTTCTTTTCCCATTGGGTAGACAGCAACACATAGGTGCAACATGTACAGTCCCCCTATAACAAAGCTATACAGAGCGGAGTACAGTATACAATAAGGGAAAACTGAAAAAAAAAACTGCTCGGATGGAGACATTTAGTACCAAATTCAAGCACAAAATGAAACACAGCTCTCGCCTAATCTCCTGGCAGGATCAACACTATCAGAAGCTTTTTATTTCCATGGCCCGGAATGAAGGCATTCACAGGACTGCGAGTTACATTCATCGCGAAATTTCCGACTGGGTCTTCTGCTGGGTGATTGCTATTTTGCTGGAGACGCGTCAATAATTTCAAAGCCCGTGATGTGTCACCATCCATGTCACCATCCAACCATCTCTGAGACCTTGTCCGTTGCTATTCATTACTGTTATTGTAGTTGAACTTGAAGATTGGTTGATCTGTCAATTTTAATGTCAACTCCCCAAGCGAGCAATTAAATCAGAATACTAAAGTCAACCAGGTCTGGACGTTTTCTTCCGCTAGACGATTTGTTACGTCCTTCGAGATGTCATCCGAACATATGAGGTAGACCATGAATGGTCTGATATAAGGAGTGTATTTAAAAACATCCATCGATATATCCCAAGTGAGTCAGGCCAAGGGTCGGAAGTGCTCCAGCCGCAACCCAAAACGGTAGTTTTTGAAACCGTGTACCGTTGAAATTGTTAGAAATATTGACTTTTTGGCCGACGACCTTTTCAGGTACAGAGCTGTTACAAAATGATGATGTTCTCAAATACATATTCATGTTTTACTTCCTTCCTCGGCTTCAGCTTTATATCAAGAAGAGAACATGGCTACCGACTCTCAGCCGAGCAAAATGCACTCTTCGAAAGAACCCCTAAGCTATGAGAAGACCACGCAAGTTTCCAAGGCTGCGATAATAGCAAGGTTCATCAGCCAACTTGAGAGTGCGCGAAATGACAAGAGCGTGCTATCTATCTTATCAGGCAATGAACTAGGTATTGACGACAAATGCAAAGCGATGGAAGACGTAGGACAAATCCCAGCTATCACTGAAGAGAAAGAAGCTATATTGCTTGAAAATGCACTTCGGCTTCAAGGCTCGCATAGACTTGCTCAATCGGTGTGCTACTATTACAACGCCCGACATACCTCAAAGGACAGAGTGTGGTGCAAGGCACTAATTGAGGCTGATATTGAGATACGCTGGATTGTCCAACGAATGATCTGGGTTCATCAACAGATTCAAATGAAAAGGCCTATGATCTTTGAACAGCACCTCAAAAAGCTGAACCAAGAGTATTGGAGAGCCCATAGGAAACTATGGATCGCAGAAGATGGTATTAACAGTCGATAAGCAACACGAGCATTTGCATTCCAAAGAAAAAAGATCGACTGGTATCTCTCTAAGGAACTAAGCGAAGATTGTGCGGGACAAGGAGGTTGCTGTGGACGGACATGCGGATGTTGCGAAAGACCATGGAAGATTGATGGGCTTCGAACAGAAGGGATGCAAGACCGAGGTCACTGCACTTCAGCGTGCTCATGTTGTCTAAATTCCCACGGCCTCGATGGTAATGATATTGGAGACGAGATCACAGACCTACAAGATCTTCACTTTGATACTACCAACACTCAAGATATCGCGGACCCCCATACCTTGCGTCTGCTCAAGGGTTATGTTTTTTATTTCTAAATGAATACAGACAGCAATAATACTACTAGGGGATTTTGCTTGATATCGGGCATAAATTGCTTTATCCGTGTGAAAGAATCTGGATTCATTAGCCTTACTAGGATACTACTAGGGGATTTTGCTTGATATCGGGCATAAATTGCTTTATCCGTGTGAAAGAATCTGGATTCATTAGCCTTACTAGGATACAACTGGTTTATCCCCTAAATAGGTTCACTATATTCGCTATGTTCGCTATGTTCTATATCTTCTAAATGGTTCTTCGTTCTTTGCTTTCCAAGGTTCATACATTATATATCCAAAGATGGTAAGAGCTCTAGTGAACTAATCCTAAAATACGTAACTGGCCGTCATTCGTTTAAGCTTAGTTTATTCTGTTACACTCTACTTGTTACACTATACTCAGCTTCATCTCTACTACGGGTAAATTCTCTACCATGGGCAACAGCAACAGCAACCCCAATATGAAGCCATCCAAATCTGCAAAGTCCGATAATGACAGGGCCATTGAGCCCTCGTCAAGCAAAATGCAATCCCAACAAACACCACCAACATACGAAGAGAGTACATAGGATGTGATGAAGAAATACGCAAATCAAGTGGAACCCCCGAGGATCTATTGGAACGAACCACTCTTGTCAGACATGAGTATCGATAAAAAAACGAAAGCTCATTCAAAATGCTCCAGATATAGTCTTTATTGACGAGGAAGACCAGACACTAAGAACTCTGAACCTTGAGACTCGGCTAGAAAATGCAAACTGCGACGAGCTTGCTCAAAGGGTAGTCTACCGCTACCATTTACTCAATGCATCATCGGAACGAGGCTGGTGCAAGGAACTGATTAAGCTGGGTATCACCCTACGATGGATTGCCCAGCGTAGAATATGGCTTGAGCAAAAGTCCAAAGCCCCACAGACACATCAAAGACAGTATATGTCACACTAGGATTTATCTAAGCTCGTGGCCTGTGAAAAGCAAATCTAATCCCTCAACTCAAGCTACTGGGAGAGTCATAGGGAACAATGGGCCAAGTCAGACGGAATATGGAGCGCGTCGGCGAACCGAACAATAAAAAGGCAGAGAAAACATGCGGATTGGTATCTCTCGGGTCTGCTTCATGAAGACTGCGCAAATCGAGGGGGATGTTGTGGACGCAAATGTGGATGTTGCGAGAGGCCACGGATGACTGTCAATATAGATGGGATCCGTGATCGAGGCCACTGTACCACAGCATGCAGTTGCTGTCTCAAGGCTCACAATATCGACAGTGAAAATCTGGAGATGAAAGACGTGGATGAAGTTCACCTCACATCTCGTAATCAGCACGCTTGGCGAATACTCAAGGGATATATCTTCTATTTGAATAAGATGGAATGAATATCACACCAGATCAGGACTTTTGCTAGTGCTGGAAATATTGCTTGGTCAACTTGAGTCACGTCCACGGGTGCTTAATGGAGTAATGTTACTGATCGGCTGTTCAAGCAAACCGGGGACTCGGTGCTTGGTATTTGGTGTTCTCTGGGTACTCATTGCTTTGTCTTTGCTTCGCAAAGATTGAAGGTGCAGCTAGAATAACCAACTGTCCCAAGGTTAGCTCTATCAAATGTTTTCTTAGTTGAATGTCACTTGAAACACGAGACAAGAAACAAAGATCTCCTCAAATCATTCGTTAACAGGGAAACTTCATTAAACTCAGAGTAAAACCACCAGAGGACACCGAAGTGCCCTCGTCCCCAAGACAAATGCCAATGCCATACCATAACGCCTATCGTCACATAAAGAAAAAGAAGAGAAAACAAGGTGAAGCTCTGATCATACAATCACAGACCACTGTATGTCAAAGACATTCCATGGCCAATTCTTCATCAACATCGGCGCAAATTCACAAACATCCGTGGAAATAAAACACATGGGTAGAGAAAAAAAAAAGGCATTAGTCTAAGAAACCCATTGCCTTAAGACTCTTCTGCCTCATCAACCACTGCGGCACGGAGTTCCCAAACCAAATCGTAGCATTCAGCTAGCAGGTTATTGACACTGCCCTGGCCTTCCGGGATATCTGGACCGACATAGAATTTCCCGTCGACTCGCATGTTATCAATCGAGTTGAGCTGTTTCGGTCAGCTTTGATACACAAGCAGTGTGGATAGTTACATACCTTCATGCTGTATGGGTACAGTTCGCGCGAATTCGCAACGCCTCCAGACTCTTTAACTTCAATCAAGCACCGGCGGAGAGTTTGAAGTTGGTTATAGACTGGGAGTAGAGCTTCAGATACAGGTTCTGATGAAATCAAAAGCGCATAAATGTATGCATAACTGCGACGAATAAGGTAGAGGAGCGTCTGATTATATGTTAGCCAAATCCACCAAAGAATACCCGAAAGAAAAAGGTGCTTACTCGCTGCGCGTGCAGATCTGCTGGCTGGCCCTCCGCATCGACGAAATTTCCATTAACCCGTGCCTCATCAATTCGGTCAAGCTTTCGCTGGTATACGAAAAGGTCGGTTTCGCGCAGTGACCAAGCTTGTGTTACAGATAAACGATCCAATTGGTTGCGGATTTCCAACAATCGTTCGTATTGTTCTCGGAACCGTTCATCAATTTTGCCCTCTCTGTATTTAAATCAGTCGATGTCCGATCATCCCGTTGGCAGGCTAGAACTTACCGCTCGAGCACAATTTCAGTCCACCGCCAACACCTGTGAATCAAAGACTTGAGGTCGTCCTGCCCTGCAAGAACATTTCCCTCCTCATCCACGAAGTTGCCGTCCTTTGATGTATTTTCAATTTTCTTCAATTGTTCTCGAAGGGCGTTTACTTCCGAAGCCGAGAACTAACAAATCAACCATCAGTTAGTCCTGATCAGATAGATTATACAATTATTCGATGCCATACCTTTGACCGAGTGTTCACAGCTGATGTCGACCGCAAAATTGAAACCAGTGTCTCGTGTGTCTGCGCCAAGGGAGGAGCCAATACGGCAAGACCCTTCTGCAGCTTTGCCAGTGACTGTTCACACTGTTCTAGGCGGCTTTCCAAGAGTGTGAGAAGAGCCGGTGAGTATGTGTTTCGGCCACGCTCAAGAGTTTCCCGTGTAGACTCTAGTGTCTTGGTGATTGAGTTCAAATCCTTCGAGCTGTAGAATCCAGCCTCTTCAAGGTGGTCGAGTAAGCGCTGCAAAGTCGTTAGTGTCTAGAGCGCAAAGCTAACAGCAAGATATCCTAGGAGTAAATACCTGGATAGTAGTCGCCAAGGAGTATCTAGGAAAATGTCAGTCACGGTCATAAGATGGCGGGGTAAAGACATCGTCACTCACACTGCGGGAGCTTCGTTGTTCTTCCCAACTGTCAAAAACAGCAGGGAAATCAACTGGAAACAATCATCCAAGATATAATCCACTATCATCGAGCGTCAGTCACCTCCAAGTCGAGCGCACGATCTACTGAACTCACGGCGATTGTGTATCAAACGGCGACCTTGCTCTTTACGAACCGAATTGAGCTTCTCAACTTCTGCGATCACTTCCTCATAAAGTGGCAGGACGTCGCGGGACTTTACGTACGAGGACTTGTCCCGTTTGATTAGGAGCAGTGCGTCGCGGGTTCGGAGCAGGTTTTCAAGGATGGGCTGCTCCCGCGGATCCAGCGGGACTGGCATGGCGGGGGACTCCATGGTTAGAAAATGCGATAAGTAAACACGTAGGAAAAAGCAAGGTTAAGAACAGGTTGAATAAGAGAAATAGGTTGCTTTGAAGGTAAAGACAAGTACAACTGATCGTATGTTTGAACCCCACCGGGATGTGATGTCAATTAATGAATGGATCGATTGATAGAGAGATCATGCAGATACGACCACATCGCACGGGCCCGCCGCGGTTTACTGGGGGATTATGTCATCTCAATCATTATGTCATCTGGGTCCAGCTCCGTTTGTGGATTAGCGGCAAGTCACGAGGAGTGGAATAGACTAAACCCAATTAGGCCAAGCCCTAAGCGAGGGCTTTTTCCCACACACGGCGCGTTTGCCCTGTTCGGGTGTCTATCATTGGCGTTCTCCTCTCTTCTTCTTTCCCATCCCCAACTCTCTTCAAGACACCCAGTCCGGTCAACACCACCCGTCGACATGTCTACCGCCGAGCTCGCCTGCTCTTACGCCGCCCTCATCCTGGCCGATGACGGTATTGAGATCTCCGTACGTATCCAAAATTCCTTGAAATTGGTGGGATAGTGGAGGCTTGAAGATCACACTTGAAGCTTTATTTATTGTGTGAAATTGAGCCTTCGGAGAAGCACAACAAGCTGCTGCAAAACCACAGATATCAAGCAACGATTATGCGAAAACGTTGACTGACCTTCAATCTTCATTCAGGCCGACAAGATCCAGACTCTCATCTCTGCCGCCAATGTCCAGGAAGTTGAGCCCATCTGGGCCTCCATCTTCGCCCGGGTAAATACCTGATCCCATTCCACAACCCGCGCCAATATCGAAACAACCCGAACATGGCCGCGCGCGACAATTTAAGATTCGATAACTAATTCGATTTTCAACACAGGCCCTCGAGGGTAAGGACATCAAGGAGCTCCTGACCAACGTCGGCTCCGCTGGCCCCGCCTCCGCTGCCCCCGCTGGTGCTGCCGGCGCTGCCGCCCCCGCTGAGGAGAAGGCTGAGGAGAAGGAGGAGGGTAAGTTTTGATATACACCTCGAGTTTGTGAGACACGGTACTAATCCCCACTACAGAGAAGGAGGAGTCCGATGAGGACATGGGCTTCGGTCTCTTCGACTAAGCGTCTTATCTCCATATCGAATTTGAAAACTCGTTTCCTTTTTTCTCTACCCCTCAACCTCTTTTCCTATTGCCGCATAGCGGCTCCCTCGACGATTCTCTATTGTACTCGATACATCACGACCCCCGCTACGACCTAGAACCCGGGGAAGAAAAAAAGAAAATTAGCAAAAGAATTCAAACGGACACGGACATTCAATGATGACTGGGTGCTCGGTATGCCTCCGCGTCATGATGTGGCCGAGGTAGACTCGATCGGATACCGCTGCGATTCCGAAACTATTGTTGCTTCCTGGATTTTAGGGAAATTGAAGAAAGACGTTTGGCACACTTCTTGGTTTGTCCATGATCAAAGTTCTGCTTTGGTCTGGCGAGTAGATGTATGATTCGTTTTCTCGCCCTCCACATGGATCCAGCTAGTTTAGTTTGCTCGGTCCTTGTGTTCCGTCTGTCATGCGACCATGAACCAACAACGAATGCCGTCTGATTCTTATATGGGGTACTTGTTCGTAGGCCAGGTGGCGTAGTGCCGTAGGGCTGATCGTCGGCGTCGGAGCTCTTGCGCATTGGTGTTCTCGATCTCAATGTCATATTCGGTTGAGCGCAGTAGGTCTTCGTGGTTATCGCTCATCAGACTGGAGTCCTCGTCGACGATACAAAACACAACATACATCTATAGACTTTTAAAACAATTAACACCTTGGATCTATGATTGCATCGATAATATCGGTGAGGTGCACTGCTAGTCATTCCAAGGCTGTGTTATCTCGAGCAACACATCCTACTACGTATAATTATATCGACAGTATCGACCATATATGTCGGATTCAGTTACCAGTTCACTATCAAAACAAACGCTATGCTATTCCAAAATTTTCCGATGTCCAGCATCAAACGCATGCAAATCATCCCCCATCCAAAGACTTTTGAGCTTGAAAGCAAAGTTCATATTCGACGGTATATAGACAGAGGCCATTGCTATAGATCAAAGAGCAACTTTCAATATTTAAGAGATCGCGGAGAGACGAGGTTCCTCAACAGCGTAGATCCGGAATTGGAAGAAGATGACTGCATCCTCAACCATAGTTCCCAGCGATCCAATCAACCATGGGAGATTGGTGAGGAAATATTCCTTCTCTGTAGAATGACAAAGAATCTATATCCTCAGTGTTAGCTTGCGTCTAGATTATAGTACAACTTGGAGTATCACTCACCCCTGCACCGTAAGTCAAGTTTCCTAGAAGAGAGAGAATAAAGAACAAGAGTGACAATCCTAGACAAATGTCAACACCGGCCTCATATGCGCATCGAAATTTAGTAAGAGATTACCTTCGCACGACTTTTGGCTGTAGTTTTTGTAGATCTGAGGCAACCTCGCTCTGTAATCAAAGTCAATACCAATTCATCGGCCCTAATGAGATAAGATACTCACCCTAGGTAGCATACGGCACTGAAATACCCCAGCACCAGCCCCCCAATAGCCTCGTCAGAACCATTGTTATTCTCCAACGGCGCCGGCTCCCACATCCCCGTCTGCCAAGCCGTGGTCCAACCAGCCATGCCAATGAGGAAAATCCCAACAACACTAGCAAAATTTTTAACCCACGCCTTACGGCCATAATCATTCTCCTCGACGATCTTGGCCAGAGTATCCTCGACCTCGCTCTCGCGCCGACCACTGGCGTGATAACGGCGCAGTGAGCCCGACGACCGGCGCCGCGACTCGGAAGACGCGAGGGAGTCACTGAATCGCCGCCCCAGCAATGGGGTAGTTGGGTCTGGGGTCTCTGTGGACGAGCGTCGGCGATGGAAAGGCTCGGGACGCGAGTTGCGCACTTTATAGTACACACACTGTGCGATCAGTACACCGTCTGCGATGCAGAAGTATACTGCGATCGCAACGATTACGGGCACGAGCCCGGATAGTAGGCCGCCAGCGAGGTTTGCGACATCACCAATAAACCAGACAAAGACAAAGAGGAGAGATATAGCTTCTGAGTTGCCATTGCGGTAGTTTTCAATGAGTTGGGGCACCTATACCAGTATCGTTAGATATGAATCGTGCCCACTTTGGCTTTCGAGGTGCGAATCCGGTTTATCAAGCTTGTTGAACATACCAAGAGGAAAAACCAGCAGGTCATAGAGACTGAGCCCAGGAGACCAGATGCAGCCTCCCGGGCTGTGAGAGGTATAGGGCCTTGTTCCATGCTTTCCATGTTCTGCGACAAATGTGTGTTGAAGTGAAAGAAAATTGCGCGGGAGATAAGAGACTATGACACAATCTACTTAGTCCCGCTATGTCCAAGCTTTCAAGGGTCCATGCACATACGAAGAGAAAATCTCTTTGAAATATGATAATATGCTACCTATTTATATCTAAGTATGTGTATGTTAAAATATACTGAAGATTTTTTAAACTAAAAACATCCATGTCAATTGACTAGACCTATCAGCGTGGGATGATGCGCAGCAGCCAAGCATTGGAGAATTTCCACAGCCAATGACACACTCCATTATGGTCATGCAAGTCTAAACTACAATATGTGCTACATGTATACTCCGTATACTCCGTACTAGTTAACTACCTACTACGATCGATTTAAATATGCAATCTACATCGGTTATAACTCCTATATAATATAATATTCTTAGTTGAAATGGTCCGAAAGAGGTATGAGAAACATATACTTTGATTCTATATATCTTTCCCGAGACAACGATCCATATCGCCCGGATTAGTTGGAGGGCTCCAGACAGACGATTGAATAATTCTCCTTTTTAACCATGATATATGCTGACTTTGCCAAAAAAAAAAAAGATACCCATATTCTCTGTGTGTGGTTTTTTTAGTTGACCGTAATTGTCTAAATATCCCAGAGCCACGCTATAAATATTGTACATAGAATCATTTAATTACTTTCTATTGTACTCGGACTAATATAGAACTCATGTTCATCATGAAGTTGCATTATTCCCCTTGCATAATCGCGAGTTCGTCCTCGAGCATGCTGACCGCGAAATCTCCAAGAGAGTCCTTGATAGTGCCGTCTAACAATCGTTGGCGGGTTGTTTCCGAGATTGCCGCCATGGCCTCCAAATAATTGGTCAAAGGCGCATAGTCCACAACCACTTCGCTCCAGTTGCCTCTATCGACTCCGTACTGAGAAAGGAAAATACGGAGAGTTTGCAACCCCTCGCGCGTGAGCCACCCTTCAAGGGCTGCCGGATCCCTGAGTGGTGGACGTGAGTGTGGGATATCGAAATGCTCTGTATCCTCGTCCTCATCCTCAAATCCAATTGGATCTTCATCGTCTGATGGTACGTTGGGGGGACGGGCGTCATGGTTGATCTGGCCAAGGAGATCCTGCAGCCAATTTCCGCCACCTCCAGCAGGAGCTGCATATATGGGCGTGGGTTCGGATTGCTGCTTGTAGGCCTCGGATTCGTAGGGGGAAGAGGGTCGGAGGAAGACAATCGACCAGCCACAAAGTGGTTGGGAAGATGGGTTGTCACTTTGGCTATATCGGACAAGACCACATGACGAGCGATGTCCAAAGTGATCTCTGGCGGATCATTAGGCTCTTCGCCAGAGATAGAATCCGCGACTTCCATAATGAGAGAAATAGCCTCGGGGGTATTCCAAAGATCCTTTGCACGGGCGATGTAGAGTTCAGTAAGCAGCTCATGAGCGCCTGTAGGAGGCATCTTGCCCCATATTTGCTTAGGAACGTGCTGGACATCAAGTTCCTGTGCTAACCTGCTGAAAATCCACGGGTAGCGAGCCATGGCGAGATGCAGCTGTCGGCGACATTCTTGGGGCTTGTTCAACCGGAGGTATGCTATTACTAGTGAGCACTGAATATTGGGGAGGTCGGCCCAGTCGCGACTAAAGCGTGTCTGGGTGCAGAGCTGCACGAATTGTGCGTATTCTCTACCTCGGAGCGCGAGGTGGTCAATGAGCAATCTCATGCAGTACGGATCGCTGCTATCCAGACTGAGCAAGAGCTTGGCCCATTCGTAAGCGGTTCTCCATGTACCCTTCATTGCTAGGTTGGAGATGTACCTCCACCCAACAAGCCAGAGCTCTCGGTTCTCCGCGTGTATGAAATCAAGTCTGGCTTCGCCTTCCTTGAGACGATTTGCAAACGAAGAGTGTACCGAGCGTCCGATATTGAACAGAGCTCTTTCCATCAGATCGGCAGACACAGCATGGTCGCCTTGGTGTTTGGCAATCTCCGACACTTGGAGAAGCGTAGAGATATGGTATGGGTTGTATTGGAGGTGTCCAATTAGTCTCTGTGGGTCCATCGATTCAACACAGAGGTCAAACTGTCGTTGTACATCTTGGTAGGCAGTGTTGTGTACTAGACGGTAGAGAGTCTCCCCGGAAGGAAGCTTCTCTACAGTCTCCATGCCTAGCCCTCCACTTGGAGCACGAGGCCACTCGTCTTTACCCTGCATAAGAACATTGCGTCGTAATGTAACTCCAGCCAGACTTTGACCTCGGCTGGCTGGACTGTATCTTCCCGTCAACGCCTGAGCAAGGTCGACCATTTGTCGATTGCGATCTCGACGACGGCCCGTTCCATTATCCGCCGGCTGATCAAAGTTTTCTAGAACAACATTTCCAAACAGTCTGCGCATCTCATTCGTTGCATTGAGAAATTTGGGTTCGATGCCGAGCAATTCACTCGTAGTCTTTGGGAAAGAGACCTCGGGAGTGTGTTTGGTAGATATACCTGTGCTAACTGACGAGTGGCCACCTGTCGACAACTCTTTCAATGCCCGATCGATTTCATCCAGGTCTGCTTCATTTGATTTTGAAGGTGGGGTATTGGCGGGATCGGAGGTTTTGGCTGCCTTCTTCTTTTTTTTCTTGTTGCTCTTTTTGGGCCTTGTTGGGGTTGGTTCAGGCTCTGGTGTTTGTGCGCGGGGTTCCTCCTCAATTTCCTCCTCTTCCTCCTCGTCCTCATTTTCGGTATTCAGTAAATCAAAGGCATTGAATTTCGGTTTCGCGGGGCGCGGGGCTTCGTCTTCGCTTGACTCATCTTGTTGGTCGGATTCTCGCTGCTGTTCTTGCTCACGCAGCTTCTGCAGCTTTCGGATTGCTCGAGAAGACATCCTATGCACTGAGGCAAAAGCCTTTGAACGTGTGGAATAAAAGCTGCCTGCGAAAGTGGGAGCAAAAGAAGAATGCTCCGAAACAAAACCGCGGGGAATGACGACAGAGACTAATATGGATTAGCGCCCTTTTGGATAACATTTACACGTGACTTTCATCTTGAGGAGACCGAGCTCCTTGACAAGCTTGACACCTCATCTACATACAATCTCGGAGTTATTATCTGCTTTGCGTAAGGCACAGAAGTTTATAAGCCATCATATTTACTGCTGGATCAATGCGTTGGGCGACTGCTCAGGCCTGCCGTACTGCTCGGCGTGCACCAGTATGGAACATTGCCGCTAAACGGCCGTGCCCTTTGACTTTCAACCAGCTGCGAGGTATTCGGCCTTATTCTGGCGGCAGACGATCATCCCACACTCCGGTAGCTCCTCAATCATCTATGCATCGCCGTAACCTCTCCCTCGCCGTTATCTCGACCGTCGTTGCCTCCGGGGCATGGTATACCTATCAGGGTGATACCGTTAAATCGGCAGCAACCCAGATCCGGGGTTTCGCATCGAGTGCCCTCAACTCCGCTTACGCAGAAGGACCCGCCGAGTCTACGCGACGTGCACTGCTGGTCAGCGGCGATCAATTCTACACCGCGACGCTCTCCGGAGACCAGCCTCTTGCCAAGCATACAGACGATTCAGATCGCCAAGTCCTCGAGATGTTGACTCCCGAGCAGGCAACCCAAAAGCTTCGGAAGAACGAGGAGTCATATTTGGTCAATCGGGGCAAAGGTGTTGTTCGTTACGATGTTGTTCAGGTTCCCAGCAACTCCCCCATTGAGGACGACCATGCGGAGAAGATAGTGGAGATTCCAGCGTCCGTGGCTGCTGTCAGCAATGGCGAGCCGAGCAGTGACTGGATGTTCTGGGGAGTTTTCGACGGTCACTCGTACGTTATTTAAAGGTTGGATACTTATAATGCAAGTACTAACTAGAAATTAGGGGCTGGACCACATCTGCGAAATTGCGCAATGTTTTGATCTCATATGTGGCCCGTGAATTGAACACAACTTATAAGGCTGCTTCTGCCGATCCATCTCTCCTTGTGCCAACATCCGAGGCTATCGATGCCGCTATTAAGAAGGGGTTTGTCCGCCTTGACAATGACATCGTACATGAGAGCTTCAAGGAAGTCCTGAAGTCTAAATCACGACGGGTTGCCGCCGAGCTTCTTGCTCCTGCTCTGTCGGGATCATGTGCTCTTCTCAGCTTCTATGACTCCCAGTCCAAAGACCTCAAGGTTGCTGTTACCGGAGACTCTCGCGCAGTTCTGGGCCGTCGCGGCCCTAGCGGCAAATGGACTGCTACTGCTCTTTCCGAGGACCAGACTGGTGGTACCCCATCTGAAATGAAACGTTTGCGTGAGGAGCACCCCGGCGAGCCATATGTGACCAAGAATGGCCGAATTCTCGGCCAGCTTGAACCCAGCCGCGCTTTCGGTGATGCCTTCTACAAGTGGAGCCGGGATGTCCAAGATACGATAAAAGCGAAGTTCTTTGGGCGCACTCCTCATCCTATGTTGAAAACGCCCCCATATGTCACCGCCGAGCCTATCATTACTACCACCAAGATCGATCCCTCCAAGGGCGACTTTGTCGTCATGGCTACCGATGGTTTGTGGGAGATGCTGAGCAATGAAGAAGTTGTCGGCCTGGTTGGTCAATGGGTTGAGCAACAGCAATCTGCTGCTGCAGGCACGGGTAGCAAGGCTTGGCTACAGAGCTGGTTCGGGTTCGATGGTCAGAAGAAACTGCCCGTGGAAACCGCAACCGACGGATCGGCCGAGGGCCAACGGCGTCCCATCCGCCAGCAGCAATATGATATAGCTGGCGCGGCTACTCGATTTGTCGTCGAGGACAAGAACGCAGCAACGCATCTTGTGCGGAACGCAATGGGCGGAAAGGATAAGGATATGGTGTGTGCGCTGTTGACACTACCCAGTCCTTACTCTCGCCGATACCGGTATGGATATCCTTTTCATGACATTAATTTTTAGCGGTTTGGCTAATTTTTCTTAGTGACGATGTTACCGTTGAGGTCATCTTCTTTGGCCAGGGCCCTGATTCGCGCACTGTGGAAGTCAACCAGGAAGCGAGTGCCTCAGAGCAGCCTCCGAAGTCGAAGCTTTAGGCGTCCGTTTTGTTTTTATCTTTTATTCGTGACATTTCCAAAGCATTTTGAAGGGTGGCGGGCTTTTTTTGATACGTTTTGCAATCTACTTTCTCCGGTGGGTCCTCGCTCCTGGGTATATGTCAAGGCAAAGACAAGATACTAGGGATATGTAGATTCTCTAATCTTACAAATTATCTACAATGTCCCTGGTTATACGTAGAAAAATTGTCTCTGTGTTTTAAGCCTTTTACCTCCAAGGTTCGTACTCCGTATTGTAAACAGTAGAGTGATAAACGCAGCATGTTCACTGTACTATTATTCCCATTCCTGGCTGTATTTCTGTAGCTACTAATTGTGGTTTTACATACAACATCTTTCATATTATGCTGAGCCACCTGGGCACATGAGTCAGATTATTAAAGTTGCACGTCGTCAAGGATAGAGGCCGCATACGCGGCCGACTATTCTTGTGAGTGAGAAGTAAAAAAAATATTGTACATGAATGCGGATGGGCAAAGGCAGCAATGCTATATGATGGGCCTCGAAACTAGTCGAGTATCCTAGATTGCCATTTCGCAGGGGGGGTTGGACCAAATTATGAACGTTGACGCGCAACCCCAGAGTTCAATCTGCACTGATCCTATCCGAGCCGGCTCAGAAGGTTTATACCAGTTGCCTAGAGGGCATGGATTGAATCAGATCTGAATGAGCTTGCTGTCAAAATTCGGTGTGAATGTGGCCTCCATCATGATGAACCTCTGAAATTCATTGAGAGCCGGCGCGTGGATAGATCGCACCTCTATAATGGAGTATGGCTGAGCAAGCCATCTTCGATGCATGGCATAAGGAAGAACCCATCTCATTCTAGATGAAACGTTTCCCGCCGATGGAATCAGCGCAAGTTTTTCAATTGGAAAGGGTCATTATCACCCGGCTTCTCGAAAGCGATGGATCTTTCTTTGAAAAGGTTGAATGTCACCGGTGAAAACAACTTATTGTCCAGTATCCATGTTTGCAGCGTAGCAAGATTGGTACTGGTAATCCAGTAGAGCATAAGCGCAGCTGGCATCTCTTGAACAAAGCTTGCGAAGCCAATATAGCATGTTAAAACTATGACAAAGGCCCGCAAACCAGTGAAAGAGACCTGCTTGTACATCTCGGTCTTAGGAAGGAGTGAGATCTCCTTCCAAGGTCGGACTTTCCATCCCATTAGAACGTTCCCCAGGATCGACGCAGTCAGGAAAACTGGCAGCACGCCTGTTGGGTCACCGGCCAGCAAATCCGGGAACCAGAGAGCGCCCTCGTTTGCAAGAGTGGGCTCAATGGTTAAATGCAGAGAGTTGGCTGCGGAGGCAGGGTCTTGCGACGACTCGATGAGCGATGACAGCCAGGCAATGATTCCCTTATTGTTGCCGCTCATCCCGCGTAGACTCTCCATGAGCGCAATGAAAACAGGTATCTGCAGGAAGCTAATTGCTTTGTGCTTGCCGGATACTCCCCAACGCTTGTGAAGCTCAGCTGTTCGTTTTCTTATATCAAGCATGGCATTTTTCCTTGCTTCAGCACGTGTTACATTCTTGAGACCCGTAATATCTCTGCGCTGACTTGAATGTATCTCTGAATATCTCTTTACCCAAGCGCTTAGAATCGGCGATATTTTTTTTTCGCGATGGCGATGGAGTCGAGAGTATAACATGATGGGCAACCCAACAAATGTACGAACAAGGACGGCCGTTAAAGGAATTGAGGCAACCCATGGTAAACATGAAACAGTGTGGACGCCATGAATAAATGCAGTAGAGCCGTCTAGTGCAAGGTCGAGGATGGTGGATGAGGTTGGTCTTGTTGGGTGGAAGTGTCGAACTTGCGAACGAGGCAATTGTACGACTTGCCGCGTTAAATGCAGAGCCTGTGCCGAGCGGAGGGCATACATTAATGCTGCCGGGGTGAGGGATGAGATAAATAATAAAAGATAGCTAGAAAACCTGAAGCTATAAAGGCCGCGGAACGGAAATCGGATATTTGGAGATTCATCATGTGACACGTATGAGGTTACTTCATTGGCCCGACTGATCAACTTGTTGACAGCAAGAGAGGGGGACCATTTTCTGACCTGTTCTCTAGTTTGACTTAAAATTCTCTTACTATGTGTGATTTCTGATGAGGTCTCTTTAAATATTGCCTTTTCACCATGGCCCTCCTATCAAACGCCATTCTGGCCATTCTGGTCCTCACCGCCACGGCGATCCTGCTTCCGAAGCTAACAGGCGTTCTTCTTGGTCTAGTCTTTCGGGGAGTGGGTTGGCTGATATGGCGACGAACGCGGTCTCGCCGTGAATATGTGATCGCGCGGGCGCGATCTGAAGAGGAGGAGTTACGCGCCTCACGGCCGAAGGGTTCAACAGCTTCATTACCGCGGAACGGTGCCGATGATGAGGACTGGGAGAAGGTGGATAGCTCAGGCGCAGGCGGGGCACAGACTGCAACTGGCAGTGAAAACAGTGGCAGTATTGGCGACGAAAATAACCAGAGTCCAGAGGACTGGGATGGGATTATTGGGTTCTTCCACCCATTCTGGTATGACATTCTCTATACATATCAAAATACACATCGCTGACTAGTTGCTACAGCAATGCAGGCGGTGGCGGCGAACGAGTCTTGTGGGAAGCCATACGTGCAACACAGAAACGCTGGCCGAAGGCAATCTGCGCTATCTACACGGGGGACCATGAAGTCAATAAAGCCACGATGCTGGAGAAAGTGGAGAGCCGGTTCAACATTCACCTACATGCACCAACAGTGGTGCTTCTATACTTGACGACCCGCAAGTATGTTGTTAGTAGCTCATACCCTTACATGACGCTCCTGGGGCAGTCGCTGGGGTCACTGGTTGTTGCCTACGATGCTTTCACGCTGCTTGTACCAGATGTTTTTGTTGACACCATGGGCTATGCCTTCACACTTGCTCTGTGCAAATGGTTTTTCCCGACAGTGCCTGTTGGCGCCTATGTTCATTACCCAACCATATCAACCGACATGCTGGCCTCTCTTGACGATAAAAGTGGGGTGCAAGGTATCAATTCCGGCGCAGGGAAGGGGTGGAAAGGGAAAGCTAAGCGTCAGTACTGGGAGATATTTGCCAAGCTGTATAGCTGGGTCGGTCGCCAGATCGATGTAGTTATGTGCAACTCGTCCTGGACAGCAGCGCACATCCGCACTCTCTGGGGCACCGGCAAGAAAAGCAGCAACACCAGCGGTGACGGGACTGCATCATCTCCAGCGGTGGTGTTCCCTCCAACAGCAGTCACAGAACTACAATCAAGTATTGCAGTTGACGCGGAGAGCGAGAAGACTCGCCAGCCTGTTCTACTTTACATCGCCCAATTCCGGCCAGAAAAGAACCACCCACTAGTATTGCGCTCGTTTGCGCGATTCCTACAAGAACGAACCAACAACCCAGCCTATGAAGGCCAACCCGCTCCACGTCTTGTGCTCATTGGATCCGTTCGCCATTCCAGCCCTGATGAAACCCACATCTACAACCTGCGCCTCTTGGCGCATGAACTCCGCATCCGCGACCATACCACCTTCTTGTGCGATGCCAGCTGGCCTGTTATGCTATCCCATCTCCGCACCGCCTCGGTTGGCGTCAATGCCATGTGGAACGAGCACTTCGGTATTTGCGTCGTGGAGTACCAAGCCGCGGGTCTCATCTGTGTGACACACGACTCGGGCGGTCCACGTGAAGATATTGTTATTGATTTGGGCGATGGTGCAACTGGATTCCGTGCTGAGACAGAAGAGCAGTTTGCTGCTTCTTTCGAGGTGGCCCTCGCTCTTCCAGAGGCAGAAAAACTTGCCATGCGGCAGCGGGCTCGTCGCTCAGCCCAACGGTTTACCGAGGAGGAGTTCTCCCGCAAGTGGCTGGATCAAGTACAAAAGCTTGTCAAGGCGTCAAAGGTTTAACTTCGTGATATCCCCCTGGAAATAGATCTAGTTTAGTGGTTCACTCAAATAAGAAGTCAATTCTATGATAAAAACCCTTAATTCGTAATAATCGTAAGCTAGAAATAGAAGATGTGGCTAGGCCTAAGACTCGTGCATAAGAACAGACATCGCAACTAGGGCAACTCAAGCCTTCTAACCAGAAAGTGAGACCTCGGGGGTCTGCAATACAATGGATGACAATGCGAACACCCTGAACTCCCCAGCTTTAATCGCTATCACTGGCCTCTCCACCATCCGAGTCAGCTCCATTGCTGGTGTTTTGGATACCTTCAGCCATGATATACTCGGTTTGCTGAAGGGTCTTCTTAATCTCATTATTGTTGAAGACCAGCTCAGCAGGTTTCTGTCCATGCTTATTCCGCACTCGAGGATCACAACCAGCCTCGCACATCATCTTGATCATAGCTTCACCCAACTCTGCGTCTTTATCATTGGCGTACCGCACTGCGATGTGCAAAGGCGTATCCTTGTCCAGCCGGGTCAACGGGTCACACTCGAAGAATTGGATATCAAACAGAGCATCCATGGTATCATCTAACGAAAATAAAATAGTTAGCTTCCATGAAACATTGGCATTAAAGAAGTGGCACAGTAGACACGTACAGCTGCCGTACTGGGCACAGATGTGCAATGCGTGGTTTCCCATAGAGTCTGTCAACTCGTTGAAGAAGTGTGCCACTTGCTCGTTTGTCTTGTCTTCCATTTCGTTCAGTACTTGTTCAATTAGGTGGGGTTGGTCCCGGCGGCAGGCCTCCACGACCAGCTCGCGGGGTGATGCGCCCTAAATCATAGCGGCATTAGCATTGATACTTAACAAGGGGCCTGGAAGCAGTATTCACCTCGTCAGCCATCTCTGTATATGGGTTCACAGAGTCCGGGTTACCCGAGAGTGAAGTCGGTAGTACAGGGATTGGTGCTCAGCGGTAATGGAACGCGTGGAGCTAGTTGTACCAAGAGTCAGGCGTTTTGTATGGGTATTTTGTTGCGTAGGATAGTTTTCCACAAGGAAACAAAGTGTAATATGTATGTACAAGCTGGATAGGTTAAACAGGCATCCAAGTTCCTGGGAAATACTACAGGTTATCGGAGTTGTTTCCCCAGGGACATCCCATACGCGGGTCTCCGGATATACAATTCTCCGAATCCCGTTTGAATTTAGCCGCGCGCCTAGATCTCTTATCGACGGTGATGTTCTGCAGCTGACGGCGACTACATTGTACAGCTGCCAACAACCTAACTTTATCCTGGACTAGCTGTCTATCACTTTCTTCGCCTTACCGACTGCATCCTCTAGCCAGATTATCAAGATGCTAGTCTGTATGTGCTATTTATGAGTTGATGGTGTCTAGCGGTAATCCAGAACAGAAACTGACTGCTCTCTCTCTCTCTCTCTAGTCTGCCCCAATTGCAGTAATGCGCTCACCATTTCCAAAGCAGAATCGAGCACAAGATTCCCTGCAGGTGTGAACCGCTTTGAATGCCGCGTCTGCCCCTACGAAGCTCCGCTGGAAAAGAACTATTTCGAGAAGAAAGATATGAAGCAAAAGGAAGTGGACGATGTCTTTGGTGGCAAGGAGGAATTTGCCAATGCTGATAGTGTCGCCAGTAAGTTCTTTTTGCTATCTTCTCTCAGAGAAGTGACATGTCCGTCGAGATATACAGAGCTAACATACTCTCTTTTTTCCCCTTACAGCTCAATGCCCCGCCGAAAGCTGCAATGGGGAACGTGCGTACTTCTTCCAGCTGCAGATTCGCAGTGCAGATGAACCGATGACTACATTCTTGAAGGTATGTCTCCCTCCTTACGTCTAACGTGAGGTACCCGTGTCTGACAGCTCCAGTGTACCTCGTGCGGTGCTCGGTGGCGAGAAAATTAGGATTGGGCGACAAGGCTGGAAACAAGTCATTCGCATTGCTTTTTGCTTTTATTTTTTAAGTTTTATTACAGCGAGGTGCAAATGGCGCATTTACCAAGTGTTTTAGGGGGGCGTATGTAACTCCAAACTATCAAGTTGATACAACGATACCCAAATTTAAATTGATCGACGTCACAGTCCAACGCACAGATTATTTTACGATCAGCGGAAAGTTTTTAGCTGGATCTAGCTTTTTTATGCAATTTTATTTCCTTTCTTTTTTTTATTGTGGCTTCAAATTTTGCGCTTTTTAACTATAAATATAATTGGTCTAGTACAGATGTAGAGCCCGACATTGATTTCTGCCTGAGATACGGAGTATACCAAATAAGAATCTGATCAAGACCGAAAAAGATTTTCCATGCATGACATTGTTGGTGGGATGAGTTGGCGGTGAGAGTGTTGCCCCTCATCCGCGGGGTTCTAAAAGACAAAGAGGGAAAAAAAAGTGAAAATTTGGTTCAAGACATCCAATATCGCCACGGTAATCCATACAAGGCCAACAGAATGCGGAAAATCCACAAAGTAAACAATGCAAACTACCAGTTTTTTCACCCAACCACTCTGCGTTGCTGCCCAGTTCAAGCGTTTAGAGCCACCGAGTGGGCTGGGACGGAGCCGATGAAAAAAAAATTCGCACGGAGTGGAGTGTCATGGCAGGACATAACCAGGGAAACGGAGGGGTGTTCCAAGCATAGAAGTATACAGTACTTTCGAAAGTATGGATGGCCACATATTGTAGCAAGTACATTTACATCAGCCCACCAACCCACTTTGCAAAATCTGCGTACACGGGTAAGGGTTAGAGCCAATCAAGAGCCCTAACCGAAGAGGGCTTGGCCCCACCTGCTGACTCGCCTCTCTCGCTTGCCCCTCCATATAAGGATTTCCCCTCCTCCCCTCTCCCACAGACTTTTCTTTCTTCCTCTTGTCTGCTACAGTGAGTATTTCCTACCCTCCCTACTGCTTTTCAGCTTTCCCTCTTCCAACTACTCTTACTGATTGCTTTTGCTCAGTACCTCTACGCGTTCTGCCGTAGTCTCTGAGCAATTTTTCTACAGATTTTTTCTAGTATCTTACAAAGAACTACAAAAAGTTCCAACCGTCATCATGGGGTATGTGACTTATCGCTTGCTTTTCAGAAGATATGAAACTAACTTAACCCAACAGTAAAGAAGAGCGTAGCCACATCAACATCGTCGTTATCGGCCACGTCGATTCCGGCAAGTCCACCACCACTGGTCACATGATCTACAAGTGTGGTGGTATTGACCAGCGTACCATCGAGAAGTTCGAGAAGGAGGCTGCTGAGCTCGGAAAGGGTTCTTTCAAGTACGCCTGGGTTCTTGACAAACTCAAGGCTGAGCGTGAGCGTGGTATCACCATCGATATCGCTCTCTGGAAGTTCCAGACCGCCAAGTATGAGGTCACCGTCATCGGTAAGAGACTTTCCCAGTTGTTATCTCGGTTGAACACATGCTAATATATCTCATTACAGATGCCCCCGGTCACCGTGATTTCATCAAGAACATGATCACTGGTACCTCCCAGGCCGATTGCGCTATTCTCATCATCGCCTCCGGCACTGGTGAGTTCGAGGCTGGTATCTCCAAGGATGGCCAGACCCGTGAGCACGCTCTGCTTGCCTTCACCCTCGGTGTTAAGCAGCTCATCGTTGCCCTCAACAAGATGGACACCTGCAAGTGGTCCGAGGACCGTTACAACGAGATTGTCAAGGAGACCTCCTCCTTCATCAAGAAGGTCGGCTACAACCCCAAGTCCGTTCCCTTCGTCCCCATCTCCGGCTTCAACGGCGACAACATGCTTGAGGCCTCCACCAACTGCCCCTGGTACAAGGGTTGGGAGAAGGAGACCAAGGCTGGCAAGTCCACCGGAAAGACCCTCCTCGAGGCCATTGACGCCATCGAGCCCCCCCGTCCGTCCCTCCAACAAGCCCCTCCGTCTTCCCCTCCAGGATGTGTACAAGATCTCCGGTATTGGCACAGTTCCCGTCGGTCGTGTCGAGACTGGTATCATTACCCCCGGCATGATCGTCACCTTCGCCCCCGCCAACGTCACCACTGAAGTCAAGTCCGTTGAGATGCACCACCAGCAGCTCAAGGCCGGTAACCCCGGTGACAACGTCGGTTTCAACGTCAAGAACGTTTCCGTCAAGGAGGTTCGCCGCGGTAACGTCGCTTCCGACTCCAAGAACGACCCCGCTGCCGCCTGTGACTCCTTCAACGCTCAGGTCATTGTCCTGAACCACCCCGGTCAGGTCGGCGCTGGATACGCTCCCGTCCTCGATTGCCACACTGCCCACATTGCTTGCAAGTTCTCCGAGCTCCTCGAGAAGATCGATCGCCGTACCGGTAAGGCCACCGAGACCTCCCCCAAGTTCATCAAGTCCGGTGATGCCGCTATCGTCAAGATGGTTCCCTCCAAGCCCATGTGTGTTGAGGCCTTCACCGACTACCCCCCTCTCGGTCGTTTCGCCGTCCGTGACATGCGCCAGACCGTTGCCGTCGGTGTCATCAAGTCCGTTGAGAAGAACGCTGGTGGCGCTGGTAAGGTTACCAAGGCCGCTGCCAAGGCTGGTAAGAAATAAATGATTCTCGGATGATGTTCATTATGCCGTGATGATTTTTTCTTTTCAAAAACAGTTACTGGTTCTCAAGGTAGATTTGCTGTGTAGTTTCTCAAAATGACTACCCACATTTTTATGACTCAATTCCTCTTTTCTCGTGTAAACTTGTATCAACTGTAGAGACCAATCTGTGTAGACAATAATCTGTAAAATAGTTGGTCACTTTTTTGACGGCGTAGTTGTCCCACCATCGGTTACTTTCGAGATGATCTCGAGTTCTGTGCGGGGTGTCTTTGAGGCCAGCAACGCCCGAGTCCTATGATAGACATCCATCCATCCACTTCCAGGGCTCTGTCAAGACTGTATCCAATATTCGTTTCAAATTATCTTTCCTTTGTTATACCCATATCTTATTACCTGACTTGAGCGCATTATTCCAATCTCTGTAGGCCCATTATACATATCAAACGATATCAAGTAAGGACTAGCATCATTCAACCTGAAACCCAACTACATCTCAATTCAATCCTAGTTATCATTGGATATATAAGAATACTTCAGACCGGTCTTTAAAGAAGCAAGCCCGATTATTGATTGCTTACCTCGAGATATCTGATCTGCCCGAAACATATATTTTGTTATTTGTGTGTATGTATATTTTCTGGTCCCTCACTTTGAGTTCAGTGTATGAGCCTCTATGTGCAAAATACTTTAGTAATAATAGCTCAAATGGGTCTTTATCTTTTATTCATTGGGGCTTCTTTTTGTTAAACTATATACATGTATACTATAGCTAGTCTCAATTTACATAGATGTGATCGTAGAGGGTTTGTCGGATGAAAAGTAGAACGAAGAGTCTTGCCATAGTGGATCGATGCACAAGAGAGATAATTGCTTTGAACTTAGCCCCTATAGTCTTCTAAATGTATAAGGTTCTTTTCAAAGAACGAAGCGAAGTTTTTTCGTCTACGAATGACGAACCCATAGAAATTGATTTTCTGGTATCTTTCATGTTCGTCCATGGATGACCTATACCTATCCGACTTGGTTAAAAGCATTATATTTTCTTTTTTTGCTGAATACCAGCCACAAACCGGCTTACTAGCCATGCATTTAAACCTCGATCTTTCTCTGCCTATCTACTCCCCAGAGCTTGGAGATGTCGGCAATAAATGTTTGGCGATGAAGAATGTGCTCGAAGCAAGAAAGAATTTGCGATTAGCCATGAGCCCTGCTCGTGACAGCCTGTCGACTTGGTCAAATCAAATTAAAGCCAAGTCGCTGATCCACAGCATGGGGATGTAAGCTTGAAAGTTACTACATAGCTACCGGAGTCTCCTATAGATTGAAGATGAAAATGCGAATATTGGCCAAAGGTATGTAGATGACCTATCGTAATTTGGGTATCAAGTTGTAGATACTTACATGTAGTATGTATCCCTACCAACGTTATCATAGCGTGTCGATCAAAGCTGTATTAATCACTCTTCCTCGTTCTCTTCAGAACCAGAGTCTTCCCCTTCCTCCTCCTCTTCCTGGGTAGGACTACGCCTCGAAGACCGTCGAGGCTCCGAGCTCCGCGGCGCCTCATGTCCCTCTCCGTTCCCATCAACATCGTTAGCACCATCCAATTCACCAGCTCGTACGGGAACCGGGTCAACCCCAAGACTCCTCCCTAGCCTCCCCTCGAAGTCCTCGAGGTCTTCTCTCTGCAGCTGAGTCAAGCCCGCATGGTCACCCCCGTTTTTTCCGTAGACAGTTCGCACCAGACCCGCCACACCACTCGTTCCAACCTCAATTTTGCCTCGCGGTCCAAGGACATACTCAACCACCTCCTCGCCCCCATCCATTTCCCGCGTCTTTATAATGTACCCTTCCTTACATAGCCGCTGTAGCAGCTTGTCGGTACGATCCACCGGCGTAGCGACCTCGGCATTTGTGCGCGCCAGGTATCGGTCAAGTTTCTGTTCAGCCAGAGAACCGCCATTCAGCACAATTACCGCGATGATGAAGCTGTACAGGCCCGTGTATGTGCTTTCAGTGTAGAGGGAGGGTGCTTTAGTAGGAATGAGGATATCGGAGGAACGGTACGGGAGCGGCAAGGTGCTAGTAACGATCCAGGACTTGTTAGCCGAGGAAGGTTTCTCGATTTTTTGTGCAGCTGTGGTACGGGATGTCAGTAGTGGTTACTTAAGACGTAGCGTGGGTTTGCAACAAAGAAAAGCGAGACAGAATCGAACTCACCGCGTCGTTGGGTAATGGTGACTTTCTCTCGCGCTGGTAACTCGGTCATCTCCATACCAAAGCGCTGTCTCAATTCCCGCTGCGCTTGATCGAAGACTAGCTTGAACTGCCGCGAGCCCTGCTCGCCCAGTACTTTGGCGCTGATGTCGTTGCGCCGGATCGGGAGTCGTGAGTACTCGCTTGCTATGGCGAATCGTACCATTTTTTTCACCATTGCGTCGGTGCTGGTTGGTGCGCTTGGTCCATCATCGTCGCTGTCTGGTGCGGATGAGTCGGATTCTTCGCTTTGTCTTCTGCGCCGACGAGCGTCTGGGGTTGACTCGGTCTCGGATGCTGCGTTGCTCTGGGGATGGAGGTTAGTTGATGAATTAACTATTTGGATGTGAGTTTTCATACCCGTCTCTTGCGATTTGATTGCATTTTGATTATGTAGGTATGGTGATGGGTTGCAGGTAGATTTGGAGAGACGCGACGCGATAGAACGATTTTACCCCATCGGGGTTGGTCCGTGCAAAGGCCCTTATCAATGGTCCTTTGTTTCAGCAAATGCGTTTTGAACGACACTTTTCTTATTTGAGGAGTTCAAAGACTGTCTTTGGTGATTTATTAAAGAAAGAATATGCTTTACAACATCTACATCGATACGGAACAGAGTATTATGTGCTTTTGAGGTACTTTGTAGAACATACATCGATAAACCTGGGAAAGCGAACTAAATACAACGAGGGTAAAGCACCACACACGCACAACAGCGATAAGGTATTATTTTCTCTAAAAGGAAAAGAACGACAAAAGAACGACAAAAAAGAACGCTCCAAAAGGTCAAAGAGATCTAAAATCAGTGGCTGTTCTTCTCATTGACAGCCTCCTTGGCTTCCTCCTTCTTGCTCTGGAGGAAAGCGCTAACCCAAGCCAGCGATTCCTGCGACAGAACTAAGCTGGTAGTGACAACAGCCTTGCCCGAAGCGAGTACACCATCTCCACCACACTTTTTGTACTCAGAGCCATAGATATCGGTGACATGGTGCTTGACATCACCGACGACGCGGACAGGTAGCGAGGCGTTGTTGTAGATGGTGCCGCGCAGCTTCTGGGTGTCCTCCTTGAAGATAGGGAAGCGGGTGTCGATCTGGGTGAGACCCTTATCACCGAGGGAGTCGGCGCGGGCTAGGTAGGGAGCGACATAGCTGTAGGGAGTGGAGAAGTAGGGTAGGACGGGTTTAGCGAGACGAGTGTAGCCCTGGTCGGCGAATTCGAGGGACTTGGCTCCGTAAGGGTTACCCTTGTAGTAGGAGATAGAGTCGGAGATGATGGGATAGGAAATCAAATGCTAGATTTGGGAATGTTTAGTTAGTATGGGCTGATCTTGGCTCTAGTTCTGCGTTTCGGTGTTGGGTTGGAGTGGCGGGGGGTATGTATACTTACGTCAAGGAACTGAGAGTAGTGCTTCTCGCCGTTGACAACCGGTTCACCCATTTTTTCTTCTGCGTGGGGCATAAAGATAGTAAACTGAGTAGATTATTGTAGAAAAAGAATCCAGATGAAAAAAAAAGAAGAGAGAGAGAGGAATAAATTGGGTTGTATAGGAAAAAAGGATTTTCACATGTGATTGCGCTGTCATTATGCAATGGGTCCTACCGCAATCGCATCATTTAATACATCGTATTCTCTGGTTATTTGGGTTATTGGGGTTATTTTAGGTGGTTATTTTAATTCTGTTTGCATAATTCTTCTCTTTTTCTTCTCTGGTTTTTTCTTTTAGGGAAAAGAAGGGTTCAATAGCCTTCGATTCCAAGTGATGCCCCCACGCCAATGCGCCATTGACTTTGGTATGCACTCCAAACTGTCAGCAATTGAGTCCATATGGCTAATTATAACTATTAGGTATTATATATATATATATTCTTTTCCCATACCAAATATACTTGTTTTAGTTGTCCAAATCATGAAATCCATACATGTGCCCATAACTACATAACTAAATTTTTGATAAGAGCTACTTTGGCATGTGATTGCGGGTCTGATGCAAAAACGCCGTGTGGTTCCACTTGAGGATGATCTCTATCAACGATCTATTCTCTCTCTCTTAGACAGCTTTTCTTATTACATTCCAACGGGTTCTTCCCAAAAAGTTCAATATCACCCCCAGAATATCGATTTGACCCCAAATGAGGGGGTGACTTCACGAGTCAAACCTTGTTTTTCACCCGTTCCACCGTTTTCCGTTGGACGAAACTGCTTATCTGCACCCTATAACAAAACCGCCCAGACGGTGGCCGCAGATGGCCGATCGGGGCCAACCTGCCAGAATATGATGGCTTCGGCTTCTAGGTTATGTGAGCCTAGCCCGTCTGCACATTATACTCATGTACCCACCCATTGGCCTGAGCGTCAAGTCCCATCTGCCCCTTGTATGTACACTCTCGGAAGTACGTAATGACTTCCGGTCCAAATGTACTAGGAGGGGCAGGATTGTGCAAGGTCCTGGCCGGATTGGAGATCGTTCTTCCGGCTCCGGGTCGGTGAAGTGATTCGTCGCGGATTCGTCCGAATCTCGGCGCTTGATGTGACCCTATGAAACGGTTGCGTTTGATAGGAATATAGTACTATGGTCATACTAGATTTTTTAGTCTAAGTGATTTATGTGAGGCATAGAATGTACCTTGGTACGGAATACTTCATACATATTCAGACCCTCGTGTTCCCATTGCTGAAGGAATGTAGACATGATATGTATTCGGTACGACTAACAGGGTAAGCCGGGAGGTGGCCAGCTTTCCCCAACACTGTGGTTGAAGATGTTGACTGGACCAAATATGTCATGAGCATTGAGATTTGAAGCTAGAGGGGGTGAGTCCCTTTTTTTTTTTTCTTTCTCAAACCCCCTGCTGTTTTCCTTTTCCCCTTTACAGAGATGACCGGATTCCGGCGATCGACTGGCAACCCACTCGATTAAGCTACTATGCAGATCCCTGTACATCGTGGGTCTTGACCACGGTTGTCTCAACATCTACTCCGTAGAAAGCACCCCGTACAAACATTGCTATGCTTCTGCTGTCCCTAAATTTTTATAATACCAGTCCAAAAATTATATTGAATTCGACCTATCGCCGCTTTTGGAGCCATTGGGATATTGTGCAGTGGAAAATCAATCCCTTCTCGATCCAGACGGCAAACGCGCCACTTCCTTTTTACTTTTGACATACGGAGTACAGTCATGTTTAGAAATCTAAATACCGCAATATTACATCTGCGGGTGGCGGTTAAGATGAAGGTGGGATCTCGGTTATAGCCTTCTGAACATCTAGCGTCGCGGAGGCCCGTGACCCGCTGCTAGCTGAGCGCGAAGATATCCATTTCACATGCGAAACTGAGGTGTCATTTAGTGCTGTCTCAATATCAGGGATTCAATTGTGTTGCCTTGAGATCAATTGGTTGACTGAGGTGATGGTCACATGAAATCAGGTGAATACAAGGTGTTGGTGATTTACCTGTGATCAATTGTGCCGGAAACGAATATTTTCGAAGCGCTTTGCCCTTGGCTTGGCAGTTGTTAGCCACATTGACCCTGAAGGAGAATACCACGTCAATAGGTGTGCCAAGGGAATCAGCCGTCGGAGATGAAGCCACGCATTAGTCGGTGTATTTTATGATCGTTTTGTTGTCCAGACCACGCCACCTTGGAAGGAACCCCGAGTTCCATATATTCTTGATACTATCATATGATTTATGCTGAAACCGGCCATTACACAGCCATGCAGACCGTATATAATATATAGTAAGGCAAGATTCATTGTTTTCGGCATGTGGGCTCTCATTCTATATTCCCACCTTCTATATGATAGTAGTAAGATGGCTATATCAGTTCACATTCTGGCATCTGTTATGGATTCTATCTAATACCAGTGGCTCTAGGTATTGGTATCACTTCTTCACTTCTTTATGGTTTATTGTTTGGTCAAGTTCGACTTCTTATATATCGAATTTTTGAGAAAGATTAGAAAATTAACGCAACAGACTGCATTTAACGTAGATCTATACGTTTTTGGGAAAAGAAAGACACATATATGGGGCCAGACAAACAAGAGAGCAGAACAAAACCTACCGGCTACTCATAATAATATCCCCCATCTACGGTGGTTATTATATACCTGTTCAAGAATCGAATTGACCTCGCAAGTTTTAAAGCATCACGGTGGAATAGTCAGGCTGCTCATCGTCGCAATTGGAGACCTGACCAGTACGTGAAAAATCTAGATACTATCACATGCGTTACGGCAGGTCATAATAGCTGGGGTAGACCGTGATCGGCCATGATCGGCCGCAGCTAGCTAGGGGAAAACCATCTTGCTGTGCTCCTTCAGGGAGGCACGTGAAATCCAACGAAGTGGAATCATTGTGTGCGCGGTCCTAGCGGGGATAGACAACATCCTTACAACTGACAAAAGCAGGGTGATTGTTTTATAGAGACATATTCCAAGGATCGATAGGGTCCTCCCCGGCAGGAGTATGCAAGGGTGCTCTGAGAATAACGTCAAAGGGCCCAACTGCGGGTGACTTTTGCTTGAGAATCAACTTCCAAAGATGCCAAAAGCTTGTGTCAATCATGTGTTGGCCTGTGTTCGCACGGAGCCGCCAATAACACGGGGTTTCATTAACGCTAATTCTCACCTCTGCAACCTCAAAGGGCGGGATCGGAACTTCGCGAAGGAATCTCTCGGGGAGATCGGCTATGCTCTCGAACTCGTTCTGGATCTGCACCCATTTTTCCTTGTATTGGTTTTCGAAGAACTCCGTCCACTGTGGGTTTACTCCGCTGTCAGCTAGCCCCGCGGACATCTCCCAGATGAAATATTCGGTGTTAACCCACTTGTCGATATAGGCCGATGTCTTGAGAAGTGAAGTAGTGTCACGGTACACATTGCAGTGCATTAGGATATGAGGCTCGGCTCGTACAACTACCATGGGCATGTTGTAGTATCGATGGACCTCGTTGTCCAACCATTCCTCCCTGGGGTCCTCGGCTATTGTCTTTAGAGACTTGGGCATGATTACGGAAATATGATGGCTGGTGATATGTGTATTGACTTGTAGTTTGGCATGTATCGTCTTGGGTGTTTGAATGGTTGATTGAAACAATAGCCGAGTCGTGGCCAGATGAAATGGGGTGAAGCTGATGGGGGCTTATGGACAAGATGGTTCATATAAATATTATGTGTGGATGGCATCGATTGTGAATGAAACGCCATGACCTGAGGCTATGGAGACCAAGATAGAAAGAAAACAACGAAGACAAAGAATACGTTTCTCTAATCTCGAAGACTATACCGAGAATATCATTCAAAGACCATTGTTCCCTTGTTTAGTGGAATCAAAGCGGTTCATTGTACGGTTGCTTACCCTGTAGATGAGAATACTGTAAAGTTGTCAAAGCTGTAATGTCATTGGGATAGCAACCCAAGCACTGATGCTATCTATGCTAGAAATAATTTCAACATTTAATTTTGCTAACGTGAAGTAATTTGCAAGCGCTGATGCCCAGATGGCTGAGGTACGTTGGATCTTGGCGGGGGTGGGGTTCACATTTGGTATATGGAATGTGGAGGAAGAAGATCTATAATTGTATCACTCAGCATGGAGGTGAGGACCTAGACCTTTGGGGCATACCTTTGGGACATGGCTTAACATATCCACCTCTCAAAGTTCGAGAATGTAGTCTTTCTTTAGATAATGTGTCTTGAGGACTACTCCGTAGGCCCCAGAAGAGAACGGAGATTTAGTACTGCCAGATATGACACAAGTAGCTGCTTTTAGGAACTACAATTGCGTTACAGATGGGCATGGATACATCAATCGTAGCAATGACACCATGGAATTGAATGACCTGGGACAAACCATATAGCTACAAGGCCGTCCACCGGGGTGAGATTGATCTGTGTTGAGATAATAGACCAAAATTGTTCCCGGCCTATGGGAAAGAGGAAGATGTCGACCAGTTCTCAGGTAATAGACAACATTGATTTTGAAATAATTGTTCATTTTCCATTTCATTCAGACGGACACCAGGTATGGAAGTGGCGCCCCCGTTAAAAACTGGAGTTCATCGATACATTCACGAATCTGTTTCCAGCCATGGTGTATGTTTTCCCATCCCATGCTCGCAGGGACCGAATGTTTTCGATGGTTTTTCGACCTCGCCTTCACCTAGACCCGTGCGCTCAAAACGACAAAACGCCCAAGTAAACCGTTTAGAAACCTGTTCCGGAGTATTAGCCTCAAGTTTCAAAATGTATATCAATATATATCTTGGGTAAAAACGTACGCAGGGCAGTGAAGAACCAACGGTTCTTTCCGCTGGTGTAACGGTCCTCAAGGGCCTTCTTGATGGTCTTCTTGGCGTCCTCGCGCTGGGAGACCTCCTTGAAGGTGTCGTTGGTGACGGTACCCTTAAGACCCTCGAGCTCGAGAGTGTAACGGGTGGGCATCAAGTGGTTGTAGTTGACGACCTTGATGAAAGGCTTGATGCGGCTGCGGCGGTCGACGAGCTTCTTGCCCATACCACGGGTAACCTTGAGGGGGTAACGCTCGATACCGGCGACGATGGCGTAGGAGAAGGGGTGCGACTTGGAGCCAGCATCAACGGGCTGGACAATGACGACCTGTAAATTCGAACAAAAATGCCTGATTAGCACTCCGAATTTTTTTTCAAATTGTCGCGTAGTCCCTCCATATTGCATTGTGCTCTTTCAAATATCGAGTCTTTCGCTTGCAGATCGTTCCGTCTCTTTCCATTCTCGTGCTCAATTTCGGGGAGGATCAGGATCTTGTCGTACCTTCTTACCGGCGTAGCGGCCACGGGTGATGATGGCCACACGGCCCACTTTCATGACTATAACATATCCGTCAGCATATAAATAGCAAGGGGGATCGAATGGTGAAGACGTACACTTCATTTTGAAGGTCCCGGGGGCGGCGAGGATGGGTGGTTGTCGAGATACGGAACGGTCAAGATCGAAGTATTCGTTTTTGCGGATGTGAGGTAGAGGGTTTCAGGGCACAGTAGCGATTTGTGTGCTGTGGATTGATTGGTCGACTTACCGACAGATGGCAACTAGCCTATTTGGGGATAGTTTCCCCATTGGGCCCGGATTAAATAACGATGACATAATCAACGCTTCGCAGGTGCCCAGGTGCCCAGCCCAGGAGGTGCCCAGCGTTGCTCACCGCCTTATTTCCGCTGACTCAGGTTTTGTTTACATGACGATCGTAGTTGCCCCGGTTGCTATGGCCATGAGTGATGTGTACAAGGCTGCGTAGCTCTTCTCTCTCTCCATACAACTCCTCATCTCCACTTGCTTTCCTTTTATCAAGCTGATCTCCCGGTGATTTTCTCTCCTCCACCGAGTTCTGAGATTGTTAGCTTTTGCTTTGTTCTTCCAGCGTTTCCTCCCTTGTGTTGATATGCCTTGATGACCTTGCTTCTGTTTTTACTTTGAACGCATTTTACACATACCCTACATACATTCCATCCATATTGTCAATACCTCTCTGAGACATCTTGACAATCCATTCACGAAGACATCATGCCGTCCCCAGACAAGGACACCCCCCGTGACCGGGAATTGGTCCGGCATTCAATGACATATTCCGAGCCTAAAGTTCCAATGTAGGTTTTGCAACTAACGCCTCCCGATTCTTGTTTTCACGGATCAATGGGTGATTTGAAACAAATGCTAAAACGCGGTCTACGCAGGTGGGACAGTTCGGATCCCGAGCGTGCGCCTCCGCCGCTACCAATGAATCCTCGTTCGATGAGCCCAATGAGCCCTGCAACCAGGTCCAATGTTTCTCCCAACATTCAAGCAGTGGCCGCAAAATTTACAGAGAGACCTAGCGAGCATGCACCTAGCTCTTACACAACAAATCCCATGCCACTCAAGACTTCCTCTCCAGAGAGGTCGCTGGTCAAAGGTCAGCACCACAAGCGCATGAAGTCACTACAACCTGAAGATACCCGACAAGATGCGCGCAGCGACTTTATGAATTATCTTGAGAACAAATCCCCGGAGCGCCCTCTTCGTGCGACGATTATTGAAGCGGCCAAGCCGCGGGACCCTACGAAGTCTATCAGTTCGCCAGCGCTTCGTCAAGACGCAGATCGGGAGATGAACTACTCGGTATCGAGTCGCTATTTGTCCAAGCCAATACTGGGAGAAAGTACTCCGCCATCGGCTACAATGTTAGCCCTGCAAAACATGCAGCTACCTTTAGAACCCGACCCTCCGTCACCTTCCAAACCACCAAAATTGATTGCTGCGCCCTTCGAGCCGCAACCTTATCCCACGAAGAATGCGAGCATGGACTCCCTCTCAAATCAAATTCATAGTCTCACGGACATTGCGAGCAGCTTGCAGCGTGAGATGATGAACTTGAGCCGACGCAGCAAAGACAATGCTACCGACCTGGTTAGCCTCAAGGCAGCAACCAACGCACGCGATGAAGACATTCGAAAGAGTCTTAAGGATCTGTCCTCGCATCTTACAACCAAGTACCTGGACGCTGATGCTACAAGGTTTGATTTCAGTAATCTTTTCAAGGTTGGTGATGGGCCTAACCCCAAGGATCCGGATAGTCCCGCTTCGAAGAGGAGTTACTCCGTGCCTCGCATGCCCAGCCCCAATCCGTTCGCGTTTGATCGGGACTCTTGCGTCTCCCCTGCCCCGATTTCCGACGGCTCCGCGGCACTCGCTTTGCTCGAAAAGGTATTGCGTGAGATGGCAACTAAGGAAGGTGAGGAACGTCTCTTGGAGCTTGTTGAAGAAATCAAATCTCGACCTGCAGGTACCGCTTCGGACAAAGACACCGACAACAAGGTTACTATCATGCTAGAAGAGATCCTCAACCTCGTCAAAGAGGATCCTGCGAGTAAAGCCCTTGTTCGATCTTATGGCGTGCCCACCAATCTCGATAACATCGAATCCGTGAATGCCTCCGCTGAGCCGACACGATCTGAGTCAATGGGATCCATGGATCCTGAAACTGTACGTGCACTAGACCTTTCCAACTCTGACAAGGGAGACGGTTCTTCACCCAATTCCGATGAAGTTTTGGCAATTCTTAGAAGTGTCAAGAATAGCGTTGTCGAGGGAGGTGGAATGACCAACGGTGTAAAGTCCTTGGTCCGCGAACTACGAGGTGAGGTACTGGGTATGGGTCGAGAACTCGGGCGGCGATTAGACGAGATCGAGACTTCCCGTGCCAATGACGAGCCCGAGGAGCAGCCCAGGGCTGCCGGCCCAGAAGAAATCTCCGACATCGTCAACCGCAGCCTGGATGACCTCAAAGAGCAGCTGGCTGCTACTATCAACGAGAGTCGACAGCAGTCGTCCGACTTGTCCGAGTTCCGATCAACCATGAACAGTGCCGCAATCTACTCTGTTGTGAAAAAAGCCCTCGATGAGCTTGAACTTCCTCAACCTCAAGCCGAGTCGCGAGGTGCGGAAATGGACAGAGAAGATATCCTCGAGACTGTTCGTGAAGCTTGGGAGACCTACAAGCCCGAAATCGAGTTTAACAACTTTGGCTTGGAACGAGACGAGATCCTCACATGTCTTGAAGAAGGGCTCAAGTCGTACCAGCCGCAGCACGAACAGGCGGTCACCTACGATCAGGTTCTCGCAGCTGTCGAGGACGGCATGCAGAAGTTTATTCCTCCTCAAATCGAACACCCACCAAGTATATCTCGGGATGAGGTCATCTTGACCATCCGCGAATGCTTGGAGAAGCAGCCCGAGCCTGCCTCCAGATCCCTTGACGATGAACACATCGGCCACCTTCACTCCATGCGCGACGAGATTCTTGACGCCGTTTCAAAGGCCATGGCCAATCATAACGAAGGTTCAAGATCTCTGGGTGAGGAAGAAGTCAATCATCTCTATGCGATCCGTGATGAAATTCTCGATGCGGTCACTGGGACGATGGCAGCCAACAATACGCAACCCAAGGGTTTGGACGAGGAACACATCAACCACCTTTACTCTGTTCGTGATGAGATCATTGAAGCCGTCACTGGGGCAGTGACAAGCCATGCCGCAGGTTCCAAATCTGTTGACGAAGACCATGCCAGTCATCTGAGTTCACTCCGCGACGAAATCATTCAAGCAGTTGCTGGAGCGATGGAGAAGAACAGCGCAGGCTCAAAGGAGGTGGACGAGGATCATGTCCGGCACATGTACTCCATCCGTGATGAGATTATGGAAGCCATTACTGGAACGATGGCAATCACTACCACAGGGCCTAAGACTTTAGATGAGGACCACGTCAATCACCTCTACTCTATCCGCGACGAAATCATTGAAGCTGTCACTGGAACAATGGCAAACCACAGCAGTTCAAGGTCTTTGGATGAGGACAACGTCAACCAACTAAATTCTATTCGAGACGAGATCCTCGGCGCGTTGGCCGGCTCTATGGCACAAAGCACACTGAGCAAGGATTCATATGACTCTGGCCTTGGCCGTGACGAGATTGTCAGTGCTGTCTCCGATGGCCTCGAAGCACATTTCACTGCAGCCAAAGAGATGGATGAGCCACAGATTTCTCGTCATGATGTTATGAATGCTGTCAACGAGGCCTTTGATGCTCAACAATCAGCTCTTGCTATTGCTCACACAAACATCTCCCGTGATGAAATCTTGCATGCCATTGCCGAGGGCATTGAAGGTTCAATGAATGCGCAGCAGTCAGCCCTCAGTACCAACGTTCAGCAGACCGTCTCTCGCGAAGAGATCTTCAGCGCCATCGTAGACGCCATCGAGCACTCGCGGTCTTCCCTGAGCAATAATGGGGAGCCTAGCATTTCTCGAGATGAGATCCTCGGTGCCATTTTGGAGGGTATCCAGGACTCATCAAACCGCCAAGAACCCAATATGTCCAGAGAAGAGATCTTGAACGCCATTGCTGACGGAATTGAGCACTCAAATAACTCTTCTTCACGTGCTCTCACATCGCCTGAGCAAGAGGCTCAGGGTCAACACTCCACTCTCTCACGGGAGGAAATTTTCAATGCAATTGTCGAGGGCATCGAACACTCCCATGCTTCGCTCGGCACAAATGGCCAGCCTAGTGTTTCTAAGGAGGATATTATGAATGCTATTGCTGAGGGTATTGAAGCCTCCACAAGCAGCCAACAGTCAGCGCTCATCACCAACGTCCAAGAGCCGTCCATTTCACGCGAGGAGATTCTGACTGCCATTGCAGAAGGAATTCAAAATGGCAACTCGATCACCCGGGAGATTGAGCTAAATCAGGATGACCTAATGGAAGCAATCTCATCCGGTCTCAACGAGGCCATCAGTACTGCGAATACGAATGTCGGTGGGGACATGACGGAACGCCTCCAGACTTTATTCGAAGGTATGAAGGAGGAATTCAAGCAGTACTCTGCCGCCGGTGGAAGAGACACTGAGCAAGTCCTCGACGCAATCAAGGATGGCCTCGATATCGTTCGCAAGGAGATTGAAACTTATGTGGTTACCGCTGCCGATCTTTCCGGCAAGGACGAAGTAATTGACACCGTCAAAGAAGGTTTCCGACTCCTTCAAGCCGATATGGAGAAGACTATTACGGATACATCTCTTTTGAATGCGTCACGAGGCATTCCTGATACACCCGAGCTCCTGGATGCCATGGAAAAAGAATTCGAGCACCTACGGGGAACAATCACCACTCTTCTTCTCCGTAATAATGCCACTGACGACAAAGATGAGATCTTGGATGCCATTCGAGAGGCTGCTGATCGCCACCAGAATGACTCCGGTGATGACGTTGTCAAAATCATCAAGAATGAATTCGAGAGTCTTCGCGAGCGCATGGAGATGAGTGTGGTTCGCTCTGAGCCTGGCTCTGAGAAAGACGAAATCATTTCGGCACTGCGTGAGCATTTTGATAACCTACGCGAAGAAACCTCCCGCAAAGATGGCAACGAAACCGACGTTGTAAATACCATCAAGAATGAATTTGAGAGTCTGCGTGAGCGCATGGAGATGAGCGTGGTTCGTGCCGAGCCTGGTGCCGAGAAAGACGAAATCATTTCGGCACTGCGTGAGCATTTCGACAACCTACGCGAAGAAACCTCCCGCAAAGATGGCAACGAAAACGACGTTGTAAATACCATCAAGAACGAATTTGAGAGTCTGCGTGAGCGCATGGAGATGAGTGTTGTTCGTGCCGAGCCTGATGCCGAGAAAGACGAAATCATTTCGGTACTCCGTGAGCATTTCGACAACCTACGCGAAGAAATCTCCCGCAAAGATGGCAACGAGAACGACGTTGTAAATACCATCAAGAATGAATTTGAGAGTCTGCGTGAGCGCATGGAGATGAGTGTTGTTCGTGCCGAGCCTGGTGCCGAGAAAGACGAAATCATTTCGGCACTCCGTGAGCATTTTGACATCCTGCGCGAAGAGACCTCGCGTAAAGATGGCAACGAAAGCACATTGTCCGCAACAAGCGAGCTCCTCGATGCATTCACGGATGGTGTTGACTCGATCCGCGAGGACCTGAAGAAACTACTGGAGAAGCCAACTGAGTTCGACAGCTCCGAGATTCTCGACACGATCAAAGATGGTCTTGCGGACCTGAAGCTAGAAATGGATTCCCTCCGTGAATCTAGCAAAGAACTGGATGACGCCAGTACAACCCGCGGCGGTGAACTCATGCTGGCGAACGAGCCTAGCATCGGACCTGACATCGACGGTCTGAAACTGCTCATCACTCAGCTTCATGACAAGGTCGAGGCCATTGAAAATACTCCTCGTACAGCAGAGGCCGATGAGGATGCCCTGAAGCGCTCACACCTCGATGAAGTCCTTCTTGCACTTCACGAAGTTCAGCTCGCCATGGGTGAGATGAGTGCTCAACAAAGTGATGAGAATAACAGTCCCGCTCGAAAGCAAGACACTGAGATTCTCGAACAGCTGCTATTGAGTACCAAGACCCAGATTGATGAACTCGTCTTCCCTTCCCCGGACCATGTTGCCACTCCTGAGCATATTGGAGCCCTAGAGACCATGATCCGAGAGGCGAAGGATTCGATTGCTGAGTTTTCTAGTCGTGTTGAAGCCGAGGCTGCCACAAAGTCTGAGATTGGCACTTTGGAGGGTCTCATCAAAGATGTCTGGGTTGTCCTAGATGAGATGAAGAGCAAAACCAAGGATGGCGAGGAAGAAGATCCAGAGAAAATACTCAAATCCGATCTGCAAACGGTCGAAGCCATGATATTCGAGGTCAAGACTCAAGTCGACGAGCTTAAACTTCCTGATGTGGATACTCTCCCCACCAAGACGGAGATCCAGGAGCTCTCGACGCTTGTCTGCGATTTCCGGGAGCAGATGGAGAGCAGCAACGAATTGACCGCCCAAGGGTTTGATGCTCGCAAGGTCGAGCATGGTGGACTTGCCGAGAAAATTGACGAAGCCAAGTTTGTCGTCGGCGAGCTTGGGGACGAACTCAAGAGCAAGCTTGACGGCAGTACTGAAGGCCTGGCCGAGCTTAAACAGCTTCTCGAAGGCCTAGCAATCACCGCAGAGAGCTTCACTACCGTCGACAATATCAAGGAGCTCACCGACCTTATCAATCGAGAGTTTGAACGTTCTCGCGGGGAGGAAGATGCAGTCAAGGTCGAAAAAGAGGAGCGTGATGCCGCTACAATGGTCAAACACGATGAGACGCGGGCCGCCATTATCGTTGAGCTTGGGACAAAGATTGACGAAAAAATTTCAGAAGTCCTGGCTAAGTATGAAGATGCGCACACGTCCCTCCACTCGAAATTCTCAGAAACCGAAGAGAGAGATCTGGCACACACCGAGTCTTTGACCAGTACAAGAAGCCTTGCCGAGGACATCAAACTTGTCATCGGTGCTATGGGTGATAGTGTTAATGAGACCTGTGAGCGGTTAAGTGTGGACACGAAGGCTCTCATGGAACAAGTCGACCAGTCCCGCCAGCAAATGGAGAACATGCACAATGATGTGAAATCGCACCAGGAGCAATCTCAAGCCGAAAACGAAAGGGCTGCAGCTGCCGCTGATAGAGTGGAAAGCAAGCTGCTTGAATTCCACCCTCGTATTCTGGAGTCTGTACAGGAGATATTGACAATCGTCAGCCAGCACTACGATCACTCCCAGAAGTCAGCGGAGGACTTCAAGTCGGAACTGTCGGCATTGCCTTCAAATATCCCAGCAATGCTACCCGCGCTGCCTCCACCTGAAGCAGACCGTACACTCGCCATAGAGGATACTCCGCTGCACAGCAAAATAGACGATCTTTTGGAACATGCCAAGAATAACAAGATCCACGAGGTTTTGAGCACTCTGCTTGATCACTCAAAGAATGATCAACTCCACGAGAAGCTTGATCGTGCTCTAGATCAAAGTTCAGGATCAAACGATCAAATATATGAGAAGCTCAATGAACTTCTTGATCGTGCCACCAATGGGAGTGGTCCTGTTCATGAGAAACTGGACGCATTGCTCAGCCGTCCTCTAAATCCGCCGGAGTCGGATCATTCTGTTACCCAGATGACAAAGCTGGATGAGATGCACAGGGATATCATGGAAAATTCCCGGAGGATGAATGAGATGTTCGCTGCCCAGTCAGTGCTCGTCGCTGAGGACACGGAGCGCAAGCGACGCGAAGCCGAAGAGGCTGCAGTCGCCCTTGAGCGAAGAGTTTCACAGCGTGAGCAAGTGGAAGCGGAGCTTGTTGGTTTGCACGAAGAAAAGGATTCTATGCTGAACATGATTCATCGTCTAAGAGCAGAGAAGGAAGATCTGATCAAGCAAAACAACAAGCTCAGCAAGGATCTGTCCGGTCTTGAAACGGCCCTAGAGATACGCCACGAAGAGATGCGACAGATGGAGGACCGTGCTGATGGCCTCGAGAAACGCATTCTGGAGGGTGTGCTCGACCATGCTCGTACCGTCCTCCTTGGGCGATCCAATAGCTCGCAGGCCATGAACTTGAAGAGGAACCGCAGCACTCGGAGCACTCGCTCTTCGCGCACAGGCGCCCGCAGTCCTAGTGTAGCAAGCACTGCCAGCACTGCCAAAGAACCCAAGGATAGTCGCAGTCTGCTTGGAAACGGTGTCGGGATGGCTTTGAAAAGAATGCCGACCTCACTTCAAGCTGGCACAGTCGCTGTGCTACCCAACATCGGAAAGGAACGTCGGATTCTTAGCTTAAGTCATGTCACAGGCAACCGCGGTGTGGACCGACAAGTGAGCACTAAATCTGGCATCACGAACTTGAAGCGCAGCCACTCCGTCAAATCGAACTCTCTTCGCAAGACTTCTTGGGCTGGCCCAACTTCTGTTGCTGACAAAGAAAACGAGCCATTCCACGAAGAGGACGAGCTTGCAAGTGGAGCGGAAGATAGTGGTCAGCAGCGCAAGGCTAGTTATGCGGAGAGTAACACACCTACCGACCGTCGAACGAGCTACGCAGCAAGCAATGCAGGCACGGAGCGCAAGACAAGCTACTCTGGCAGCATCGTCGACAGTGTGATTACAGATGCCACCGATCAGCGCCGTGTTAGCGGATTAAGCTCCACAAACTCATACAGTGTGGCGGAAAGCTCAATCGCTGAGCACGACCACGAGGACCATCATGACGAGATTTCTATCGATGGCTCTGAGTCAGAAGACGATGCGCAGACAGCACGGGATGATGGAGAGCATTCTGGGCATGAACACCAAGATGAGGATGAGGGTCATGAAATGTCCCGCCAGATCAGGGAGGCCAATGAAGCTGCAGAAGCCGAAGTCCTTAAGCTCTTGGCTCCCTCTAGCGACAGCGGACTTGGCACTGATGTTGCAGTTTGATTGAAATGTTTTGTTTTGGATGGAGTTGGGTACTTGCACCACTGATGTTTTCTTTCTTTTTCATATACCACTCTTGTTTTGCTTCTGTGATTGGATGACTTGGATGACTTTCGTTTGTGACCATAAATGTGTATTTCTTAATGATGATTCTCTTTTTTTACTCTCCCCAGACACTCATGTGATGTAGTTAGATTGTACAGGTCCATGTGCCCATAGTCACCAGATTGTTTGTGGTTATCTTTTTTGAATCACAAGTCATATTATTATATTCTTAGCTGCTTGGAATGTTTTCTTTTTGTAAAGACTAGTCTTTGTAGACCCCGTATTTCTTTTTCCACTACGGAGGACATATGTAGCTGTTGCAAGCTGACCCGACAAATAAGGCATGTGATCATGTGACTCCCAACAAATCATTGCTGCCTGAGGCTACGCCGAGGCCAGCTTCACCTGGTCATCTTCTACTCCATTTTCCCATGGAGCTACATATTTCTCCCATATTCCTTGCTCTTGGGCTTTCCTTTGTTTCCTTTTCCTTTTCCTTTTTCCTTTCTCTATGATAGACAGGATAGGGTGCCCTCTCAACTGCATATAGATCTACATTCCGACCTCCGAACCTCAAAGAGCTTTCCCCCACATCGGGTGATCATATCTAGTTGAGGGGAACTCCCACGATGTTGGACCCCTTCCCACCGCCTCCAGAATGGCTGCGGAGCTTCACGGAGCCCTATGCCATCCAGCTGAGCAGCCCGACGCTTGCCGACCATATCCACGAGGTTATCGCAGCGTTCGCCTTCTACCTGTTCATCCATGCAGTTCTCTCGCCTTGGCTCTCGCCAATCCTCTTTGCTCAGTCTTATAACAAGCTCACTCCCCGGACGAAGCTGAATTGGGATATCCATGTTGTCTCTCTTGTTCAGAGCATTGTTATTAATGCTGCCGCCCTGTGGGTCATGTATTCCGATGAGGAGCGCAGCTCCATGACATCCGGTGAGCGAGTCTTCGGATATACAGGTGCCTGTGGTCTCATTCAAGCTTTGGCCGTGGGATACTTTGTATATGATCTGATTGTCAGCATTGTGCACGTGCGCATGTTTGGCATCGGCATGCTTTTCCATGCTATTAGCGCCTTGTGGGTGTTTAGTCTAGGCTTTGTGAGTTGCCTCTCCAATCTACCTGATATAGATACATTCAAGATCAAGCAGATCAGCCCCATTATTGCTTTCCCCCACCTTTTATTTTCCTCCGAAATTCGAGACACATCTAACATAGCTTCCGCAGAGACCATTCCTAAACTACTTTGCCCCGACCTTCATCCTCTATGAGCTTTCCAGCCCATTCCTCAATATCCACTGGTTCCTCGACAAAGTCAACATGACCGGCAGCCGGGCTCAATGGTATAATGGTATGGCCTTGCTCTTCAGCTTCTTCGCCTGCCGCCTCGTCTGGGGCACCTGGCAAACCGTCGTGGTGTACGGGGACATGTGGAATGCGCTTCAGCAAACCTGGTCGGCAGCCGCAGCGCCACTCTCCGAGTCCATGAGCGTCAACGCAAATGTCTTCCACCCAGCTAGGGACAGTAGCCTGTGTGTCAACGAAGCCTGTGTGCGCGCCAATGCCGAGATCACCAAGTTCAAGGAGTACACCGCGGGAGGTGTACCGACGTGGCTGGTCCTGACCTACGTTGGATCGAACTTGATCTTGAACTTCTTGAACTTTTTCTGGTTCTCCAAGATGGTCGAGACTGTTCTCAAGCGCTTCCGCACTCCGGCTGAGTCTGCTGCTGTCGCTGAGAAGAAGGGGAAGAAAGAGCAGATTAGTGCAGAGAAGACTGAACAACTCAAGGAGGATATTGTCCGTGATGTCGTCCTCGAGGCAGCTTCCAAGCTGGAGCAGGAGGAGACCGCCATCTTGCAGGGTGATATTTCCTCGTTGCAGGAACATGTCTCTTCCGCTGTGGACTCGGGTCTTGGCGAAGAGTTGCGGAAACGGACAACAGAGCTTGCCTCTAAGATTACTTCGCCTGCTGCTTGAGGGTTGAATGGAAGTTTAGGTTATTTTTTTATAATCTATGTATCCTTGAGGACCGTTACGGTTCTCCTCTCTTTTGTCCATTTTTTACTTTATGATTGATTGAGATGTTTGTGAATTCTCTCTATGTTGCTTTCCCTTGAACCTCTGTGGGGATTAGCTTCCATGCACATTGTTTTGGTTGACCTCTTGGACCTACGTCTTTATACTAGGCAGAGATACAACGCCTGTTGTGATCGCTCCGTTACTCACATAATAATTAAATTAAAACAATCCGGAATCATATTGCATCGTATCAGATCCTTAAAAACGCGGATTTTAAAACAATTCAATCCTGCCTGTCATACCGCGGCTACACCAGTCCGAACACCACACAAGCGCCCTATATCAGATAGAAAAAAAAAAGAATACATCAACACATCTCCTTTGCATAATGGTTGGCAGTGTAGAGATGTGAGTTAAATCAAAATAGACAGACTGCAAAATCTACCGAGCAGCCGCCGCTTCGGGTTTAGCCAGCATGTATCGCACAGCTTCCTTGGCAACCTCAGAGTCCCAAGGGCCATCAACGCCACCATAACGGAACTCAGGTCCGCTACCATCCTCGCCGCCTCCACGGGTAGCTTCGCCCATAATAGTCTCGAGGTCGCGGCGCTGAGAGCTGATCCAGCGACGAACAAAGTTCGCTGGGTCCTTGCTCAGAGCAGTGTAGAATGAGTGGCGGGCACGGGAGTGCGTAAGGGCCTGGACAATCAAAGCAACCTGGTCATCAAGCGAGGAGATTTGGCGTAGGCCACTTGTGTACGCCGGGTTTTGAGTGAGAGCCATCATCTTGGTGCGCAGCGGGTCTTCAACCGCAACCTGGATATCGTAAATGGTCGGTGTTGGGTTTCCGTGGAACTCTTCGTCAACGCGGATAGTGTATGGGAGCTTGATCGGTTCCATTGGGCTTGTGTGAGGACCGACACTTTCAGGGATCTGGGGGAAGAACATTTGCTCCCGACCAAAGATCTACAGAACTTGTTAGCGGGAATTTTTAAGACCAAATATTCAAAGCACATACCGAGCGTAGACGGTGATCACAGCGCACTTGTCGCTTCTCCTCGTCTTCCTGCAATTCCATAGCACGAATGTAGTCCCAGATTCCGAGAACAATTCCACTCCGGGTCTCCTCTTCGACATCCAGAACCTCGGCCAGCTCCTTGCTCAACTTGTATCGCTCTGGGATTTCGTCCCGGACAAGGCTGATGGTGACATTCAGATTGTCCTGCGAGGCTCGGGAGAACTGTAGACTATCAAATTCGGCAGTCGGAGGCGCCGGTGTGTTGGAGTGTGTGTTTGGTTTAGACCAGTTAACTGGCTTGACCTCGTCGGGGACTGCCGAGACGGGCTTGTCAAAGTCAATGGTGATAGCCTTGAAGAAATGCGAGAAACGCTGGGACTGGGTCTTGGATTCGGATTTCTTCGCCTTATCCTCCTTAGCTCCATCGTGGTCCATCGCATCTTCGTTTTTCTCGTCCTCATCGGGAACTGTAGGGTCGGTTTCATCGTCTAGCAGACGTCCTTCGATGCGCACTTTGTAGCGACCGGAGCCTGGGTTGTTGCCCGGGCCTTGCCATGGCTGGTTTTCAACAGTATTAGAGATCCAGATGCGCATAGTCCGATACTTCTTGACGGTCTTGTTGATGGAGTCTTGGATATCCAGTCTCTTTCGCACAACAGCGGCATCCAATCGCTTTTCCAAGTCGCGGAGGTTTTTATATTGCTGAACACCCTCGCCGATGATCACGTCTTCAATGCCGTCGGGGAGGTTCCTGTCGGTCGGCTTGCGGCTGCGCCGAAGGGCAGCATCATTGGGGTGGGGCATGGGGCGTGAGGCCATGTACTGTTGGGGAACAGCGTGCTGTGGCATCGGAACAGGCATTGCGCCACCTATATAGATGTAAGATTAGAGCCGAAACGAATGGGTGGAGACCGATGAAAGGGGACATACCTGGCCCTGGGGGGCGACGGGGCGCGGCTGGGGATCGCTGTGCATTTGGGGGCATGGCCCGAGCATAATGCTGCTGCATTGGAGCTTGCATTGTGGAGAAATTAAGCACCGAAACGGTGGTGGGAGGATGACAGATGAGGAGGGGGAAAGATGCGAGATGTTGGAGATGCGAGGTCGCGATTCTTTTGCCCGTCGCGCTTTACCCTTTTCGGACTGATCGCGAACAACACCATCTAGAGCACAAAACTTCCAGTTCTACTTGGATCTTGTAGTTTTCATTCCCACGCATAGCTAAAAGCTAAATATTAAGATATAATCTACATCTTTAATACTGATTACCCGCAGATTTAATGGGTATTAAGTGTGATCGTGCATTGTCTCGATTATTTCCTATCAAGTCATCGTCTCAACTGCATTGGACATATCCCATCTTTTCTATTCCAGAAGAGATGCCTGGTTAGTATACAGACCTTCCACCACGTTGCCAAGCTTTTCGATTGTCTCCAGCGCGGCATCGTAAGCCTGGTCCCGTTCTGTCTCATCGTACACAATCAGACACCCAGAGCCCTGGTCCAATACACCGATGATCACCTTGTCCAAGATCATTTGAGACAACTTCCTTTCCACCTGCTGTGTGTCCAAACCAACCATCTTCGCAATGTGATCCAGCTCGACCCGGCTGAAGGGCTCAATGACCTTGATCAAGTTCTGTTCCAGCATAGCATCGTAAAGACGACGGAGGTGGTTTCGGATGAATACATCGCTGCCCAGTTCGTATCTGTAGTCCGATAGGGCCTTCTCGTACTCCTCCAGGGATCGGTTGGCGTGGGCCCGTGCCACGGCCTTCATTGCCTCTAGGCGTGGACTGGCATACTTTTGCGCTTGTTTCGAGCCTTGCAACTGTGTGACATCATCCACCAGGTTCAACATGATCTTGCACAGAAGCATGTACTGCAATGTTGCCGTGGCCAGATCGCTCTCATCGAGCGAGCTGTACCCCTCAAGTGCCTCAATGAAATAAGAGTATGCAGTGGTGAAGTCCTTGTCCTCTGCGTGGAGCATGCCGCTCTGCATATCAAGACCAGCCTGGAGGTTCGGCGGCGTGTAAACGGAGGCAGCTGACGTCCGTGCTGCTGTCAGAGCAGCGCGTGCCTTGGCCTGGTTGCCAAGAGCATGGTAAACACGCGACTCAAGTAGTTGTACTTCCACCAGCATAAGCTTATCATCCAGGCGCTTCAGCTCACGGAGAAGAGAGTTGATAAGAGTTAGAGCATCATAATAGGATTGCTTCTGCATATAGATGGCAACGAGTCGGGCTTGGAGGGCCTGGCGAAGGAACGATCGGCGCTCGGCAATAGCCCATTCTATGCATGATTGGATGACGTTGCCTTGGAGTTCGAGTGTGTTGGGGATTTCGCTAATCAGGTCCAGAAGTTGACGGACTAAACAATCAAAGTTAGCCGGTCTCTATAAACGTAATTTAGCGCAACTTACCCAGCTTGGCCGTCTTCGCTTTGGCAAATGACGAGAAGGTGTCACGGCTGGTCTTGATGAGGTCTGCAATCTCCTGTGGCTTCTTCGCATCCCGGTGCAACTCGCCCAACCCAATCAAGGCAAGTTCATAGTCCCGTGAAGAGGCCTCTGTAGATCCGGGGCCCTCTGAGAGGATCTTCTGGTAACTGGTCGCTGCTTTCGAGGGATCCTCCTTCGCCAGATCTCGGACTTCTTGGATCCGTGGCGAGACCTTGGATGACATGATAAAAGACAGTAAATGGCGAGCGAGTGAGATGGGGAATTAAAGGAAACGAGAACAATAGAAGATGGTGGTTTGAAGAGAGGTTGATGACCGGGTCGAATGGGGAGCTCGAAGCTGGCGGCAGCTCACCGTCCTCTCACCGCCCGCTTGGCAAATCAAACAGAAAAAAAGTTCCATCTTGGCATTTTTCTTTTCTTTTTTACATCGTTTTCACAACAGCACAATGGTGAGTGGTTTTCCTTGAAATCTTGTTTTTTGGATAGCTATGCTAATGAAATATAGAAAATCAAAGCACTTTCCCGTTCCACGGCATCGCAGCAGGCCCCCGGGTCCGCTGTCGTTCGCCAGTCGCGGAATCTCGACCCAACTCAGCATCCTTTTGAGCGGGCTCGTGAATACACTCGTGCTCTGAATGCGATCAAGATGGAGCGCATGTTCGCTGCTCCCTTCCTAGCGCAGATGGGTAATGGACACGTTGACGGTGTTTACTCCATGGCAAAGGATCCCGGCTCCCTTGAACGTTTTGCAAGTGGCAGTGGTGATGGTGTGGTGAAGGTGTGGGATCTGACGACGCAGGGCGAGGTTTGGAATACACAGGGCCATGAGAATATGGTCAAGGGTCTGTGCTGGACGCCGGAGCGAAAGCTTCTGTCATGCGCGAGTGACAAGACCATTAAATTGTGGGATCCGTACAACTCATCATCTGAGGCCCCACCGATGGCAACCTATCTTGGAAATAGTGCCTTCACCAGTGTTTCGCATCACCGATCCCTCCCTTCTTTTGCTGCCGCTTCTGGTGTCATCTCTATCTATGATCTTTCCCGGCCTTCCTCCACACCATCACAAACTCTGCACTGGCCGACCAGCGTTGACACCATCACGTCTGTTGCGTTCAACCAGACTGAGACTTCTATCCTGGCTTCGACTGCCATGGACCGCTCAGTCATCATGTACGACCTGCGTACTTCCCAGCCGGTCCACAAGACGATATTGAGACTAGCATCTAACGCCATTTCGTGGAACCCCATGGAAGCGTTCAACTTTGCCGTGGCAAACGAGGATCACAACGCGTACATCTTCGATATGAGAAAGATGGACCGTGCTCTCAATGTCTTGAAGGACCATGTGGCTGCTGTTATGGATGTTGACTTCAGCCCTACGGGTGAAGAGCTGGTCACTGCCTCATACGATCGGACAATCCGCCTATGGAACCGATCGACTGGTCACTCGCGTGACATCTACCACACAAAGCGGATGCAACGTGTCTTCTCGGCAACATTCACGCCCGACAACAAGTATGTCTTGACAGGATCGGACGATGGCAATGTACGTCTCTGGCGTGCCAATGCATCGGACCGCAGTGGAGTCAAGACTGCCCGTCAACGTTCCAAGCTGGAGTATGATCAAGCTCTGATCAAGCGATACTCACACATGCCCCAAATTCGCCGCATCAAGCGCCAGCGTCATGTGCCCAAGCCTATCAAGAAGGCTGGGGAAATCAAGCGCGAGGAGCTCAATGCTATTAAGAGGCGCGAGGAGAATGTGCGCAAGCATACTAAGAAGAGCAACCTGGCACCGAGAACTCATGAACGTGAGAAGATGATTCTGGCCAGCGAGCAATAAATCAGTCTGCGTGGTTTATCACTTTTCATCGACCAGGCTCGGTAGCAGGACTTGCAATCGAAAGTATGGTCGAATGGGGAATATGTTCAATGAAGCAAATCGGTTTGCTTTATAATACATCTTGGTTGGACTCATACAAGGGTCCTTTTTCATGATTCATGCCAATACACACCGCTCAGCTCCATTCGAGCCACCTATCAATCTGTCTTCCCAGATGTCTGCCGGCTTTGAGTCACAGCAGCATCTATTCCACTCAGATATCTCGCAACCCGCTGCACCGAAGCGGGTAGCACGGCATACCAATTCACGAGCTTTGCATAAATAGGCAATCTGATCACACCACCTCGACCGCTATCAATTGCTGCTACCATATCCCGGGCAACTTCGACCGGTTCCAATACTGGCGCAAAGAATTGGTTTGGCGCGCGCACCCAGTCGAACAACGGCGTCGACATCTGCCCAACCTCCACCAGCAATGTCTTGATCAACGGGTTCCCCCGAATTTCCGCTTCTATTGTCCGATGCAGCGCGCTAAGTCCGGCTTTGCTCGCTGCATAGTCTGACAGTCCCGCAGCACTCAGCTGGCCCAGCACCGAGCTGACTGTGACGAGGGTTCCTCCACTCTCCGCTGCGATGATCCCAGGCAAGAAGACTTGGTACAGATGGAAAGCCGCCAGCAGGTTAGTGCGGATGGTCTTTTCGAACGCGTCCGCTGGCAGGTCAAGCAGCGAGAGGCCGTTGATCCTGGCCGCGGCACAGTTGATAACGATCGTCGGTGTTCCTAGCTGTAAAATAGTTAGCGAATCAGACCCCAATTAAAGCAAGCCATAGCGCGCTATATAAAAAAAACAACTTGTCCAACCATTTAAACCACCAGAACCATAGTAATAGTAGAATGATATGGGATCGAAAGTCATGCAACGAAACCAAAAGCGAAGAAAGGCAAGACCTACCTCTTGCAAAATCATCTCCCTCGCAAGCTTCAAGGCGCCTCTGTCCGCGACGTCACACGTAATATACAAAACGCCCTCTCCAAAGACCTCGTCACGGCTATCTTCCGGGACAACCTTGATATCAAGCACAGCGACACTCGCCCCACGCATGCTATACATCTGCGCAATCAACAGACCTAGCCCACTCGCGCCGCCGGTGATGACCACGACCTCATGCTCGAAATCGACTGTGCGCGGCGCGCCATGGGCGGCGCGCTGGTTGATGATTCGCGCGATGAAGAGGACTGTCAGAGCCGTTGCATAGCTCACGGCGATAATCCAGGCTGGGTCTGTTGATGGTGTTACCTGTGCGCGCAGGCAGAGAACAAAAATCCAGGCTATGAAGGGGTTGAGGAGGGATTTGGAGAGGATGCTTATTAGTGTGTCGATCGTCAGGAGGTTGGTGTGTGGATTGGTTGAGCCAGGGGTTGAGTGGGATATTTTGGCTGTTGTTTTTAAAAACTGGGGGGTTGAGGATGACATTGGAATGTCTGCTTTGGGCTTGATTCTAACACCTGGAGATTGAAGGTCAAAGGTGGTGCAGTGAGAGCGGGAGATTCGAGACGCGTGTGGTTTTGCGGGGCTGATAAGACGATCTATAAAATGGCCCCGGGGCACAACAACTTTAACCGTTGTTTTACAATATCTCAACTACATACATATTGATAACCATAAATCTGTGGTACCTCGCTTTACCCAATAATGCTTCCTAGCTGGATCTATTTTCATACGCCTTCCTGCAAGCGTTCAGTCTTTCACGATCAGAATAGAAAAGAACCCGCGGAGAAAGACTGATCGATCGAGCTATCGTCAATCATCTATATGGTTTGCATGCAAAAATATGAAGAAACAAATAGACCACACCATAAGGACAAATAAACTCAGAAATTCATGAAACCCATTCAATCATCACAAGTATCCCTTTTCCCCCTAGAGTGCGAAGAAGTGAATAAAAACCAGCGTAAACCCACACGAAAAACTCCTCATGATTGTCTCAGACAGCGCATCCCCCCCCCAATATTTAAACAAGAACAAGATTGCGGATCAATCACCACTGCTTGAGCTGGCCCAGCAGCGAATAAGGCTTCTTATTCCGAGCCTCCTTAGCTGAACCTCGGATAGAATGACTGAAGGTAAGGCAATTCTTGTCCTCAGCCATGATGTCCAGATCATTTGGGGTCGACGGCACGTGGAAGCCCTGACCAGCTTCGGGGTAGGCGCGGTAATCTTCAGGGTCATAGTCCGATTCATGCTGGGATCCAACGTGTGAAGACTGAGACACAGAGGGTGTGGGAGATTGCAGTCGTGATTGGGAGTATGATGATTCGTCGTCGGTGATCAGGTCAGAGTTCGAGGAGTCAAAAGAGGCCTTGCGAGCACGTGTAGGTGCAGGCGCAGCTTGAGACGTAAACCTGCGCCTGGGTCTAGCAGTATTCTGTAGAGTTGTCGTGGTGGGAGACTGGGGAGCGGTTGTGGAAGCATGCGCGTGAGAAATTCCACCCAAAATATGGTCCGCAGTGACGCCACCAAGAGCCGCTGGAGGAGCAGGGTCCGGGGCAGTAGCTTCAAGGTTCGTGGTATCAGGAGCCTTGCCGATCCGTTGGTTTGAATCCATGGCGTTGGGGTTCTCAGACGACGGTTTCAAATTTTCCCAATCGAGTAACGCAGAACGAGGGGTTTTCTTTGGTGTAGGGTTGGAAGCCCGATGGGTTTGTGGCGTTGCAAAGGGTGAGGTAGTGAAACCAGTCACGGGTTGCATGTTGGCGGGAAACATAGGGACTGACGGCCACTCGTTTGAGACTTTCACTATAAGCTGAACTAGGGAATCATGCGAGAGAGATGACAGATACGCCCGTCGTTCTTCTTCTGAATAATGATTTCCACCCATTTGAGATTCAGACACAGGCTGCTTCTTCGGGCGTCCAACTTTCCTCACTTTCGTTAGAGCCTTCTTTTGAGGTTTGGTCTGGGCTGTCTGACGTTGCTCAGGTTTACACTTGATGCAAAACCAATTCATCTCCGGGATTTGAATAACCTCATTACCTATATTTGGCTTGTGACATTTCTGGTGCCATGGAGCATCACATGAGTCACATAAAACAATCAAATTGTTTGAAGGGCTGTGTCCTCGGTAGCAGCCGGTGCAAACTATATTCACCTGGCGATTCAACCGCTTCCGCTTTTTTGCTGCCGCTTTGACAGGCGGCCCTTTTGTTGCCACGGGCTCAACTTCTCGAGCAGCCGGTTGGGTAATACGGCGGCCAGATCGAGTTCGATTTGAGGCCAGGGCAGTGCTAGCATTTTGATGACCCGTTTCCGTAGCCCCGGCTGTTGCCAAAACTACCTCTTCTTGAGGCAGTGCTGGTGATCCCCAGCTTCCCCAGGGTATATTGTCATCCACAAGATCCATGTGGGATGGCAATGATGGAATGCCCTCGGAGACACCCTCATGGTCAAATATGTTGCCCTCATGCACGTTCTGGGGGCGCCCTGGGTTGATATTGGGGGCGGGGAGGTCCATGAATGCTGCTGAGACCCTCATGTTGAATTTGCTTGTGAATAATTTTTTCAAAAGGAGGGCTGGGCAAGATTCTTCTGGAAAACTAGCTGGGCTTTGGTGTCAAAGAAGAGAACAAAGCAATAGGTGATAGCGAGGGAAAAAGGCACTGATGGTGTTCTTCTAGGGCAGTGCGAGTCTTCCAGCCTTGTACAAATCACAATAAACACTAGGCTTTTTGTTGAGCAGCCGGCCAAACATAGTTGGCTCCTCTCAATTCTTCAACTGAAAGTAGGGTTGGAGTGAAGTTGTCGAATGAAAGACCTTTGTATATATGAGTCACGTGATATCCCAATGCAACCTTAAATAGCTTTCTTCAATCGTTAACCGACGTATTTTGCTTTATTGGAGGGTCTTAATGATTTAAATTGTAACTTTGATGGTTTTATCCATTATTAAAACTGTTTTCTTTACATACTATGCGGATCTGGTACACATCCTCGATTAGAGCACCTCATAGTACTGCCTCGGCATTAAACCTACATGTAGGTAAGATACAACACATTATATGAGAATCACAGTGCTCTAATTGCCTATCTCTAGAGAAACGTGTGAATTTACTCCAAGCATTTCACGAACAGATGTCACAGAAAATTCTAAGTTTTGAAGTATTCTAATGTGTATGGATGCAGTGGAAGTATACATTAGATCTGAATACATATCTAAATTGACTTGAGATAATACTATTATAAATAAGATAATTTATAAAGAGCGCAAATAAGTATGGTTGATCTTGTATGAAGTAGGAAATCACCATACCTCCATCTTTATATATATCATGGACCGAAAGGATCATTCAAGACAGAAATGCAGTAAACTAGCAAACACGGATGATGATTGCACGATCTCTTTGTAACATCTCTTTTTACACCCTTTTCTCTTCTAACCAATAAGCAACACAACATAGGGCGAAAAGTACAGTTTTATGCTTGATGATATGCCTAAGGAAAGTCCAAGAGCTTATAGGATGTAACAAAGATACCCGAAGAGGACCAAAAGATACCAGAAGAACCGAGGGGCCACTTTAAATGGCTGTGGGTTATATTTTACTTATATACAGACCTCGGGAGGTGTCTTTCGTGTTTCTCATAAATAATTCAAGATTCAGGACACGACTCCCTCATCCTTCAAGCGAGCAATATCCGCTTCCCCATAATCGAGGACACTGCTCAAGATCTCATCCGTGTGCTGGCCCAAAGTAGGAGGAGGTGTGCGCACACCCGGTGTTGCTTCGGAGTACTTGATAGGCGTGTTGACCATCTTGATTGGACCACATGCAGGATGGTCAACTTCCGTCACCATGCCTCGTGCGAGAACTGTTGGTAGGATCAGCACCTTTCTTTAATCACACATGAATAAAATAGGTAGACTTACCATGCTTGTGATTCAGGGTTCCCTGAATGTCATTGACAGCCGCATAGGGCATACCGCTGCCCTCGAAGATATCCAGCCACTCTTGCGTAGTCTTTTGCATAGTGGTGCTTTCGATCATACCGTCGATCTCTGCCCGGTGCTGCACTCTGTCACTGTTAGTGACGAAGCGAGCGTCTGTCTTCCACTCAGGGAAGCCCAGTCGATCACACAACACGCCAAAAAGCCTATCATTGCCACCACCAAAGAGAATATCTCCGTCGCTGGTTTTGTAGCTCCGGTAGGGCACAATAGATGCTGGGAAGTGTTAGTTTAGTTATTACTCGACACAAGAGACTGTTCACTGCTTACGGTGTGCTGTGCCCCAACGGCCGGAATCCTTTTGTCCACTGATAAGCGCAGAGCTAGCCAGATTCGATAGCGTAGCGACCTGGCAATCACTCAAGCAAGCATCGATATGCTGACCTCTACCAGTTCGGCCCCGAGCAATCAAAGCCGCCATGATGGCATTTGATGTGTATAGTCCGGTGGTTAGATCGGTAACGGCAACACCAACCTTTACTGGCGCACCGTCCCGAGCACCGGTGATGTGCATTAATCCCATCTCGGCTTCTACCATGACGTCGTAGCCTGCACGGTTGCTATATGGGCCTGTCTGGCCATACCCGGTGATACTGGCATAGATCAACTTGGGGTTGATTTCCCGCAGGGTTTCATAGTCCATGCCATATTTTTTGAGACCCCCGGGGAGATAGTTCTCGACTAGGACATCGCATTCCTTTGCAAGCTTGTGTAGAATCTCGACACCTGACTTGTGTTGGAAGGATAGACCAAGGGACTTCTTATTTCGGTTGACCTATATCCATATTAGTGCCACGATCATTTGTTTTATAGCTTCAAAATAAGGTTCGTACGGCTAGGTAGTAGGCGCTCTCGCCAGGGCCCTTTCTGGAAGCGTCTTCGTACTTCGCATATGGTGGACCCCAAGCGCGAGTATCGTCGCCGCGCACAGGGTGTTCGACCTTGATAACGTCCGCTCTATATTTCGGTTTGTTAATATCACAGATATCGGCAGTTGAAGCTGTTTCATGGCTCCGAAGTTCAGTACATACCCTAAATCACCCAGAATTTGAGTGCAATAAGGCTAGAGCAAGTCAGCTTGAATCGTAAACATACAGTAGCACCGCGAGACAAGTACTCACACCAGCCAAAACGCGTGTCATATCAAGCACCCTTATACCAGCCAAAGGCAGTGACCCATCGACTGAAGCTGCGCTGGAGTAGCTTCGCCCTGGTACTGTGCGCCGCAAGGCATTGCTACCCCAGGATAAGCCCGATCGACGGGCAACAAGCTGGAACCTGAGCGCGACCGTCATGATTATATATACAGAGAGCGCAGCGAAACTAAAAAAATGAAGCTCAGAATAAAAACCCAAATAGTAAGAATATCCCCCATTAAATGGGATCTGGGGAAACTGGCGAATCTCCGCCAAAACGCCGACGCCGACACCGCTCGGAGGGGCCAATGCCGAGGCCACACCGCGGGGGTATTTCCCTTGTAGATCATCAACCGCAGCTATGTTTACAGGTCTTGTTGAGACGATTGGCAGTGAGTATATCTGTCTTCTGTGAATTATTCAATAGCTAATGTGGTTTTACCAGCTGTCACGGCCTTGGAGCCCATTGATACCTCATCGAGCGGGGGCGGGGGAACGTCGCTCACCATCTCCGACTGTGAGGAGATTCTCACTGATGCGCACCTGGGCGATAGTATCGCAGTGAATGGTATTTTGCTCTTTATTTGTCTATAACGCAAGGGATATTGTCTAAAAGTGGGCTCAAGGAACATGTCTTACGGTCACTGCATTCGATAAGACCTGGTTCAAGGTTGGCTGTGCGCCGGAGACGCTGCGACGCACAAACCTGGGTTCCTTGCAGGCGAATTCACACGTGAACCTCGAGCGTGCCGTTTCGGCCGATACTCGTATGGGAGGACACTTCGTGCAGGGACATGTCGATACCGTGGCAGAGATTTTGTCTGTCACGCCGGATGGAAACTCGTTGGTGTTCCGGCTACAGCCGCGGGATCGAGATATTCTGCGCTATGTTGTGGAAAAGGGCTACGTGACCCTTGATGGTGCTAGCTTGACTGTCACCAAGGTTGTCGATGGGCAGGACGGATACTGGGAGGTTATGCTTATTGCCTACACGCAGGGGAAGGTGGTCACTGCGGCCAAAAAGCCGGGTGACCTTGTCAACGTTGAGATCGATATCGTGGGCAAGTATGTCGAGAAGAGCGTACAGGGATACTTTGCTGGTACCTCCGGCGGAGATTTCGCTATCTTGGAGAAGATGGTGAACAGGATCGTCGACGAAAGGCTCAAGAAATAGATCAGAGTTATGAATAATGAATCTGCGCCACTCCAAGCCATTACAATGTTCGGTGAAGGCAAGACAAAATATATCATCCTTAGCCTTCTACGTTATAAAATGAATGGACTGGAACATTCGGAGACTGAATTTCCTCGTTGATTACAGGGAACAGAAGACATACAGCTAGAAATTAGATTTAGTCAAAGCAGAAGAAGGCCGAAGGAAGCAATGAGATACAAAGAGTTCCCGTCAAGCTATGAAAAACCCTTCTGTTATCGTATAGTCTGTGTCTCCATCATCGAGGCTGGATATTATCACCCTTCACACATAGCCCTTTTCCACAGCATACACATGTAGTGAAACTTAAGTTCAATATAAGATGAAGGTTGAATTTGATTTGCAAGACTGCATTATATGAAAACAAAACCTGAAAAACGCCTAGATGCCTATCGGGTATGTGACAGTGACAGAAATTTTGATCCATATGATATGGATATAAGACATGAAGACGGGGGTCATTTTTGATACAGTCCACGTGTGATGGACAAGTCGGCTCGGGTTGAATTCTCGAGTTGGTTCAATCGTAAGAGCCGGCTCGTCCGTCCAGCGATCATGTAGAAGCTTTCAGAAAGGTGTGGTGCAGTGACTTCGGGCAGTCACTTACTCCTCCATAGACTCGTCCGAATCGGCGTCAGAAACGTCATCTGCCGCTTCACCCTCACCCTCAGCGTCCTTGTCAAAGTCATCATCGCTGAGCCAATCTTCATCATCCATATCAACATCCTCATCTTCATCCTCATCCTCGGCCACTTCTTTGTTACCTCTAGCCTTGGCCTTCTCTTGCTTCTTCCGCTCAATGTTCTCCTTCTGCAGCTTCTTTCTCTGCTCCTTCTCCTTCCTCCGAACATCCCAGCTCTGGTCCATTTTCCGCACCTCCTTCTCAGATTTCTTAATGAAGTCGTGCCACATGATCTTGCCATCGCAGACTCCATCCTCAACCTTCATCAAGCGAAGCCGCAAGCGAGGACCCAACTCTACGAGCTTTACGGCCCGCTTCTCAACACCAGGGGTATGGGCTGGCTTATCCTGGCCCTTTTCTGCGGCCTTTTGGCGCTGCATTTCCCGCTTGTTCAGGACTCGGCGGGTGGTGCTCTCTGCAACTTCAACTTCGGCATCGGTGTCTAGCTCGGTCTCACTGGCTGATGTGTAGCCTGCAGCAGAGGGGTCCAGCAGGTAATCGGCGGCATCTTCTAGCTTTCCAAGGTTGGGAACGGCAGTCTTCTTCTTGTCCCGGTTCCGAATCTCTTTGGGATCCAGGCGACGAATTCGTTTCGATACACCGGTCTTCTTGGTGGCAATAGCATAGTGACGGAGAGTCAAGATATATGAGTCGCTATCCTTTTCGGCAGGCTCCCGGTTGAGAAGCATGACACGACGGATGGAAGATAGAGGCTGGCTTTGGGGGTTGATGGGAGGGAAGAGGGATTGGAAGATCGTAGTTGTGAGGGTCTCGAGACGCTTGGGGACTTTGGAATCTTCGGTTGCGCCTGGTGTGGTGAAGTTGTTCATGACCAAGAGGGGAGGGGTTTTGTGGTCCTGTCCGCCACTTTTTGGGCGCTTCATGGATCTCTCAACATCCTTGCACAGCGAATAGTTCTCGACTTTGAAGTGAAGGGTGGGTCCACGGGGAGTAACGGCGAGTCGCATGTTTGTGTTGCCAGTTGCGGACTTGGAAAACAACATAAGATGAGTGACACCTAGGGGACCGGTCATAACGGTATAATCTCGCAGCCTGTTGGATTTGCGTTCCTATATTACTTATTAGACGGAGCGAGCAGACTGGTGGGTGTGAATCATACCTTCAATCGCACAGCAGTATCAGGCTCCATCATGCGACGGACATCCTTAACCAACTGGGTCACACTGCTACCGACTTGAGAAGCGCCTACTCGAATGACCATAGACTTCGGGGTCTTGGACATTGAAGCAGCGCTGCCCTTCACAACAGAAGCATTTTGCGGCTTCTGGTGAGTGCGCTTCTTAACACGTTGCTTGGCCATTTTGATATGAAAGATGAGAAAAATAAAATTGGAGGTGGAAAGCAATGAATACCAAATCGAACAGCTCGAGGTTTTTTTTTTCTCCAAAAATTAACATCAGAAACAGTGCCGGATCAATAATCTTGCGGCCCCACATTAAATTATTTCTTTTGAGATAGTTGAACGTCGACAACTTTGTTTTTGTTAAACACACATTAGACAATGCCGATTACTAAAAAGCGCAAGGTCGCACACGCGGCCCCTGCTGCACCTGTTAAGGACAGCGACGCTGCATCAAATGCAAGCTCCTCCAGCCCTCAAGCCACTGCTGAGGACTCCGATGTCGAAGATAGCGCGAGCGATTCAAACCCCCAACCTACCGCTGATGACCCCAATGTCGAAAATGCTTCCTCCGAGACCGAGCCCAGCGCCCCCAAAACATTCAAAGAATTGGGCCTGATTGACTCACTCTGCGAGGCCTGTGACAAGATGGGATACAAGGCCCCTACACCAATCCAGTCCGAATCAATCCCGCTGGCACTTCAGGGTCGTGATATTATCGGATTGGCTGAAACAGGATCTGGAAAGACCGCCTCCTTCGTTTTACCAATTCTTCAAGGTTTGTGCACATATGACGACTTATACCATCATATACGATACTAACGAGTCTTCTAGCACTCATGGAAAAGCCCCAGCCGTTCTTTGGCCTTGTAATGGCCCCAACCCGTGAACTGGCATATCAGATTTCATTGGCATGTGAATCCCTTGGTGCAACAATCAATGTCAGATCCACCACGTTGGTCGGCGGTATGGACATGGTTCCTCAGTCAATCGCTTTGGGAAAGAAACCTCACATTATCGTTGCCACGCCCGGCAGACTTCTCGACCACCTCGAGAACACCAAGGGCTTCTCCCTCCGCAACTTGAAATTCCTCGTCATGGACGAAGCAGACAGACTCCTCGATATGGATTTCGGCCCCATTCTCGATAAGATCCTGAAGGTCCTACCGCGTGAGCGTAGAACTTTCTTATTCTCCGCCACCCTGAGCTCAAAGGTTGAGTCTCTCCAGCGAGCCTCACTGTCAAATCCGGCCCGCGTCTCGATCTCTTCTAGCAAGTACGCCACGGTGGAAACCCTCCAGCAAACCTATATCCTTCGTCCCTATAAACACAAGGACATCTACCTTGTCTACCTCCTCCACGAGTTCATTGGCCAGTCCGTTATTATCTTCATGCGCACCGTTCATGAAACCCAGCGTGTTGCTTTCTTGCTGCGCGGTCTAGGCTTCGGCGCAATCCCTCTCCATGGGCAGATGTCTCAATCTGCTCGTCTGGGAGCACTAGGCAAATTCCGATCGAGAAGTCGTGAAATCCTTGTTGCCACTGATGTTGCTGCTCGTGGTTTGGATATCCCCTCTGTGGACTGCGTTTTGAACTTTGACTTGCCAACCGACAGTAAGACCTACATTCACCGAGTAGGCCGTACAGCACGTGCCGGAAAGTCTGGAACTGCCATCTCCTTTGTCACGCAATATGATGTGGAAATCTGGCAGCGTATAGAGGCTGCAATGGGCAAAGAGTTGGCCGAGTACCCCGCCCCTAAAGATGAGGCTATGGTCTTTGCCGAGCAAGTGAGTGCTTCGCAGCGTGATGCCATCCAGGCGATGAAGCACTACGATGAAAAGAAGGGAGCCAAAGGCAAAGGAAAGTTCTCGTTCAAGGGTAAGCGAAGTCGCGATGCCATGGACCAGGAAGAGGGCTAGAATCTCATGCTGGTTCATTTTCTCTTTTTTTGTACATGAATAGATGGTCTAGCTTACGAATTTGGGGCGTTTAAGTATGTAATATGAAAAGAACCCATAACTTTCATTACTGCGTCAAAATGATATCGAATATTTCCTGGACCATATTTCCGGGGGTCCATGAAAGTTGAAAAAAAAAAAAAACTCGCTGCCTAAAGCCACTAAGGCCAGTGTGCTAGTTGCAATACAACCTAGAGAAACAATGATCCCTAGGGGCATTTGTCAAGGCCGAAGATCCAAATTGGACTAGGGAATCTATTAGGCGCTGCCTGCCTCGCTAACAGCGTTGGCGACGCGAGTGGCGAGGTCATCCGCCTCGGAGCGGCTGGCAGCCTCAGCGTACACGCGGACGGCATCCTCAGTACCACTGGCACGGGCGAAACTGCGGCCCTTGTTGTACCGAGACTGAAGAGACTCGATAGTGGTCTGCAGGCCGGGAGGAGATTCGAGCTTACGCTCGGCGTCGTATGCCTTGAAAATAGAACGGTCATTGACCTCGACACGCACGAGGCGCGAAGGAAGGTCGGTGTAGGTTCCAAGCCACTCCTTGGGTGACCAGCCCTTGTGGGCGAGGATGGCCTCCACAAGAAGTGCATCGGACAGGGCGTCACCGACAGCCTGATTGATTAGGTCGGTGAGAGCCTGGAGGCTCTCCAGGGCGTGCTGCTGCGCCGGCGATTGAGGCTCGGTGTTCTTGATGACCTTCAGGGCGTTTTCGGAGAAGGTGACGGTACCGTGTCCGTTGGCCTCGAAGTAGACACCAACATCGAACCGCAGTGCAGCGTGGTGGAGGTGCTTCACGCCGGTGTTGGTGCAAATAATGGGGAGCTTGAGAACCTTCTCAATGTAATCCGTGCTTGCACCGTTAGCATAGGCGGTCTGGACAACACCAATCTTCAGCTTGGAAGCAATTCCAGCATTGCGGGCAAGATCGCCAATGAAAGACGCCGCAAGAGTAGCAATGCGGTCACCGTCCAGAAGACGGAACACGTTGCTCTCATCCTGGAAGTAGTAAACAAGACGATCGGCGTCGCCGTCAAGCGAAGCGCATCGATCAAGTATGGCAGCTTTTGAAGAAGGAGGAGCACGTTGCTTAGTCTTAACATAGTCCGCACCGCACTGCATGGGATGTTAGTTGATTGAAGGTTGTGTGCTGGGCAGGTGGAAGCATACATCAAAGTTCAGGGCATCAGGGTTGATCACATCATCATTGACAATCTTAATATCGATTCCAGTGAGGTACTTCATCAGTTCCCTCAATTTAGGTCCACCGACACCGTTGGCGCAGTCCACAGTCAAGGAACCCTGGACCTTGACTCCCCGCATGACCTTCTTGAAGGAGTTTGCAAGCTTCTCATAGTATCCTTGCTCAGTTGGCTCGCCATACTCGTATTGTGTTCCAAGGGTGTTCTTGCAGCGAACGACGTAATGGAGCTGAGGGGTGGTCATGTATTTGAAGTCCACAAACTCGACCTCCGTTGCGGTGAGCGCGGCATTCAGCACGCTCACTAGACGGGAGCCAGAAGCACGGGTGTCACGAGCGAATACCACACGAGCGGGGTTGGTCATCTTCACGTCGATTTCCTTAACAAGTTCGTCGTAGACATCGGCGATCTTATCCAATGGGGCATTTGCCAGTTTTGTCGCGTATGCTTCCCACTCGGCCTAGTTATGACAGTGAGCACGTTATTCCAAATTCGGTCATTCAACGCAGGTCAGTCTTACTTCAAGCATCTCACCCTAAATAAATCATACAAGGTTAGAGGTTAGACTTGTCCTAATGGGGCTGGTACTATGACAGGGGTCAATTGCTTAAACTCACCATGGGGTCAACCAACTTGACACCATTGTCCTCCGCGGGATTGTGGCTAGCAGTAACCATAACACCAATCCATTGTCCGCTAAGTTTCTTCGACCGCAAGCTTGCAAGCAAGCCCACTGCAAAAACAACGGTGTTGAGGAGGTCGCTGCGCAGCCAGATTGGTTAGAACAAGCCGGCGTCAACAAAAGGGCGATCGCGGGGTTCGAGAGATGTGGAGGCGGGGTGGATCAGCCATATTTGAAGAAACTTACGCTTTCATGCGAAACTGTAATAAAGATAATGGAAGTTAGCCGACCTAAAATCCAAGGTAGAGTGTTTATTTAGCAATGCGACATACTCCTGCTGTGCCATACTCAAATACCTTGCCCTCGGGCTTTGTGTACTGCAACGCCGCCTCGGTAATCGCTTTCTTGACAGCCGGAGAGGCCATGACGTAAATGTGTGATTAGTTATAAAGCACCGTAATAAGTTTCAAAAGGAGAGGTGCTCTGAAGCTTCAGGTAAAGTCGAGGTCGAAGAGGAGGGGAGTACTTGAAACAAAAAAAAAAGCGGCTGAGGGGGGGGGGTGAGACACGGTTTATTGCGACGGCCTTAGCGGTGAGCAAATGGCGGGGAATACACGCCAAGACGCGGCAGGGGACGTGGCAATAACCTATTTACCCGCACTAGCCGCCGTGGAAATTAACTGAAACAGTAAACAATCTGGTGGGGAGCATCCCAATCTTCATTGCTGCTACCCCCACGTCTAAGCTACAGTCAAGCATGACACATTGACATGTCTATGCTATCCTGGGCATGTATATATATAATGACCGCCAAAATTCGATCCTCTTCTTTACGCCTTTAACCTATGCGCCGCAATATCGTCCTGTGTGTCCCTGATCAGGAACCTGTCGGGAGCAACCGATGCATTAGTCATGGGAATGTTACGTCGCACGAAGAGGGAGGGGGGACTTACGAATACCACCAAACAGCGGGGACCACTGTACCCAGATGCCAGAGGCTGTGCGCGTCAATCAATCCATTCCAAGGGGGAAAATCGAGCAATTCCAAACTCATGGCCATGATTATCCATGCCACAATCATACCAGGCCAGGCGGTCCAAGACTTCAGATGTCTTTGGTATCGGAAGATACTAAACCCGGTCCACATGAGGTTCTGGATAATTCCGACCACCACGTTCGCCATCATATTGTACGTGTAGTCCCAAGACCAGAAGGTAAGATAAGACACATGCAATGTGTATAGCAGAACGCAGACAGCGGTCCAAAGCCGGCGTAGGGTTGGCCGGTATGGGGTATTTTCGAGGTCCAGGCGGAAGATTCGAACGACGGCAAGGTAAAGACCATACAGCACGCTAGCGCCGGCTGCCCAGTAGTCCAGCTTCTCGGTCAGGGGGAAATCCCGCATATGGAATATCATGCTGAAAGTCCAGCTTGCAAGTCCAATGTATCCAAACATCATGTAGTATGGGCGGAGCGAGTGCCAGGCTGGGATCGACTCTTGGACACGGGACATGCCGTGCCAGTGGGCGGCGAAGTTGAAGAAGGAGAAAAGCACCGAGAAGGGCTCCTGCATCCCTAGGAGCCTGCGGAACGGCCACTTCCCATGGAATTGTACAACCGGGCTGATCATTGGGGGGTCACGCGAAACTCGGCGGTCGGTAACGACATGTTGACAAGTGTAGTCACATTCAGCAGGGCAGGTCCATAGTAGCAAGCGATGGTGCAGAGCTGAAGAGGTCAGAAAAGGGAAACGCGAGGAAGAGTTGGGATGATGATTTGACATACGTAGCACTGAATTGCCGTTCTGACAATTTTCCGTTTTACAGACCTATGGTTGTTAGTTGTTTCCGGGGGTTTGTTGTTAGCGCAGTCGTACCTGGACACATTCTTTGAAGTCGGGGAGATGGTCTCCTAATGACGCGTTAGACCTGCCAATGAGGAAGGCTAGGAAAACGAAAGCGAAAAGAGCGTGGAGATTCACTCTTCCTACGCCCAGATTCATTGTGGGCCAAAAGGTTAGCTCCGAGGTCTTAGGCGTTCAACGCGTAAGCTTGGGGAAGGATGACAGGTTGGGCGGAGCTCCCGGCGGCATTGAAGAGCCTCCCTGGGTGGTCTTGGCAAGATCAAAACAGCCCTTTTGTTTACCCCACAGCGCCATTGATCTTACTTTGTACAGCTTCAATTCCAGTGGAACTGACCTTATTTATCATTCTTACCATATAGCATTACTACTTGGAGAATTTTATAGTTCACTCGAAAAAAGGCGTGGCTAACGACGCAATTGACCTATTCTAAATATAAAATATCGTCAATTGGTGCTTGCTATCCTTGGACAAGTGTTATTCCCCACCCAGATACCATCTATATAGGATTCAAGTACACATTAATATGCCTAGCACTTCCCAGCGTTACACCTATACCACGCAGATAGCCCTATATAAATGAGGGCAAACTATATCACGTGTACACAGGTATATCCACGTGATGACTAAATGCGGCTAGTGCGGGCGGGGATTGGAGTTAAGCTTGGCGGGCAGGCAAATAATCCAGAAAAAAAAAAGTTAAGGATCGATCTCTGTTGGACTTTTATCTTTAACATCCTTCCTAGTATTATTTTTTTTACTCTTCTTTACCGTTCCTTTTCAACCCGTTCTTCTTTTTCGCACAGTCAAGATGGACACCGAATCCGATACCCCTCAGGGGATCACCAGCAGTGCTGATCGCATGGTTGGCATGGAGCACTCTGAAGTCCGCTACTTCACTAGGTACGTTTTTCTTCATCGATTGGGTCTTTTGGATGTTGATACTAATAAATTCATAGCTATGACCACCACGGTAAATTATCTTGATCAGCGATGGCGAATTTTCAGTGTGGTTTTAACTAACGATCATTTTTTTGGGCTATCACAGGTATCCACGAGGAGATGCTTGTAAGTACAAATCTACTGGCTAATTGGCTATTTATGGTGTCTAACATTCATTCCCTACCTTCTAGAAAGATGATGTGCGCACACGCTCCTACCGCGACTCCATCTACCAAAACCGCCACATTTTCAAGGACAAGGTCGTCCTCGATGTCGGCTGTGGAACTGGTATTCTGAGCATGTATGCATCTGGATAATAATCCTGGGATCTCAGAGCTCTTGTTAATTGTTTTCTTAAATAGGTTTGCTGCCCGTGCTGGCGCAAAGCACGTCATTGGTGTCGATATGTCCTCCATCATCGAGAAGGCCCGTCAGATTGTCCACGTTAACGGACTGTCCGATAAGATCACTCTTCTCCAGGGCAAGATGGAGGAAGTTAACCTTCCTTTCCCCAAGGTTGATATCATCATCTCCGAGTGGATGGGTTACTTCCTTCTCTACGAGTCCATGCTGGATACCGTTCTCTACGCCCGTGACACCTACCTCAACCCCGGTGGTCTGATCTTCCCCGATAAGGCCACCATGTACGTTGCTGGTATTGAGGATGGCGATTACAAGGATGACAAGATCGGATGTAAGCAAAAATTCCTTGAACTTTATTCTTTCTTTTTTGCTCCGTACTGACCAAGTTTAGTCTGGGACAACGTCTACGGATTTGACTACAGCCCCATGAAGGAGATTGCTCTTAACGAGCCCCTCGTCGATACCGTCGAGATGAAGGCTCTTGTGACCGATCCCTGCCCGATCATCACCTTTGATCTGAACACTGTCACCACGGCCGACCTTGCCTTCAAGGTGCCTTATGCTCTCACCGCCAAGCGCCCCGACTTCATCCACGCCTTGATCGCCTGGTTCGATATTGAGTTCAGCGCCTGCCACAAGCCCATCCACTTCTCCACTGGCCCCCACGCCAAGTACACCCACTGGAAGCAAACCGTTTTCTACCTCCGTGATGTCCTCACCGTCGAGGAGGAGGAGAAGGTTACTGGCTGGATTGAGAACCGCCCTAACGATAAGAACAAGCGTGATTTGGACATCAGCATCTCGTACAAGTTCGAGACTCCCGATGCCACCCGCGCTGCTGAGGGTGGTTGCTTCTACCGCATGTAAGTTCTTCTGGCATTCAGCTTTGGTTCGTTTTTGAGATCATCATACTAATGCATCATAGGTGTTAATTTTGTTCCACTTTTCTAATTTGATGTCATTGGGTTGTACAACTGCACGTTTGCACGATCTAAGTGAAATATTTTCGTCACGCAATGCATCCTGGCATGGGCATGTATGAAATTGCCCAAGGCGAATTGGACATCCGGTTTCGCCTTTGTTTATTTCGGCGTTTAGTTCTTGGGAGGCAGGAAAACGGCATTTTGTGGCGCGAACGGAGGGATATCATTCTGAAGCTCCTCGAATTTCCAGGTAGATACCCGAGTCGATGCTTAGTCTAGCAAACTCCAACGCTCTTCTTCTGGATATGTTTTCCACGCTAGGTTGTAGATAATATCAATGGCGCAATAGGCAAATAAAATGTAAGATCTGCAATGGGAAATTGTGCCAAGGAGATGGGCTTGTCGGCAAAGCGACGGCAACAAATCGAAAAGATTATCAGATCCTCGGCATCTTGGTGGCCCCCGCAATTACCGGAGCTACTTTAACCTGCCCATTACTCCTTTATTTTCCTCAATTTCTTTCTTCTGACCGTTTTATTTTTGAGTCTGATCTTATATCCTTTACTCTCTTCTTACTACTATCTCAATGTCGGCCCCTGGAGCTGGTCACGAATTCCCTGCCCAAGAGGTTTCTTGGCAGAAGCGTGATGTGCTATTGTTCGCCAACAGCATTGGCATCAAGGCCGATGAGCTGCACTTCCTCTATGTATGTTATAATCCACGTATACCAGTCTGAATACAACAAATCTAACTAGCATCCAGGAACTCCACCCAAACTTCTCGGTCTTCCCAACCTATTCTCTCATCCTCCGTATGTTAAGCACTCCGGGACTTTCGGACAATTGCACTAACTCTAAATCCACTAGCATTCAAGCTTACTGACCAGGAGGTGACCGATTTTTATGCCCGCCAGAAGGCAGTTCATATCCCAGGCGTCCCCGACCTGGACCATCGTCATGGCGTCGATGGCCAGCGCAAGCTCACGGTCCTGAAGCCGCTCCCTACCACTAGTGCAGGGCGCAAGTTTGAGCTACGCAATAAGGTAATTGGTGTCTATGATAAAGGCAAGCCTGGTACTGTGATCGAGACCGAGCAGTCTATTGTGGATAAGGAGAGCGGTGAGGTGTACACCAAGGTTGTGAGTAGCGGTTTCCTGGTCGGACAGGGCGGCTGGGGTGGCCCGAAAGGTAAGATTATGCTTTGATTATCCAGCGTGAAGTATTAACTAACGCATTCGAACAGGACCTAGCACCGTCAACTATCCCCCACCCGAGGGCAAGGCCCCTGATGCTACCCATGTTGTTCAGAGCAACTCAGAGACTGCCCACCTATACCGGTAAGTACTCAGTGCATATAGAGTCCAGTTCTATATCCCTGAATAAAAGTGTATACTTGAAACATCTGATGCTAATTCCTTGGCCAGTCTCAACGGTGACTACAACCCTCTCCACGCCACACCAGAGCCTGGCCAGAAGATGGGCTTTGGTGGTGTTATTATCCACGGTCTTTTCAGCTGGAATTCTGCTGCACATGGGATTCTGCGTGAATTGGGTGGTAGCAATCCTGCCAACATGAAGGAGTTCCAGGCTCGTTTCGCCTCGCCCGTCCGGCCCGGTGATAAGCTTACCACCGAGATTTGGAGAATGGGCAATGTTCAAGATGGCTATGAGGAGGTCCGATTTGTTACTAAGAACGACAAGGGCCGCGTTGTGTTGAGCAATGGTCGTTGTTTGTTGAAGGTGGCAGGCGTGAAGAGCAAGCTGTGATTACAATTATTTACATCAAAGCTCAATTCGATTGCATTTAATTTGCTTTCCAAAATAAATATATATTCAACAAATGACTATTCTTTGTCACTGCGTCCTAATTTTGTATAAAATGAAGTATATGTACTTAAATATGGCAATGTACGGAGTACATAGTTCCTGTATATAGCCACACGTGACCGTAAGCTCGGTTGTCTGAGATTCTGTTAGGATGCATGGTTTCTATTAATCCCCTCTCTGTAAGTTCAGGAAGGCTTCGCTCCTCTTCACCGAATCCGAAAGGCCCCAGGATATGTCATCGCTGCTCTAGAACTCCATCGCCATGACATATGGGACCGAAGCAAGATGACCTCGGCCATCCCAGACAGTAACTCGTCCTCTTCGCCACGAGGCCACAGCCGAAGCGAAAGGGACTCATCCAGTGGCAAGCAACGCAAAGGCCCTCGTCTCGCCCACCGTAAGTCCAGGACCGGATGTCAGCGATGTCGCGCCCGACGAGTAAAGGTACGGTGAATCCATTCCTACACAATCTGTCCTGACTGATGTAGTGTGATGAATCACGACCTGTGTGTCGCGACTGCCAGCGTCATGGGGTCTCCTGTGTTTATGACAGGCCCGCTGAGAAGGGTGCCAACCCCCCCTCAACCGGGATCCAATCTCGCCCACTCGAGCCCAGTCCATCGGATCCCGGTAATGACGCACATATGGAGCTGCGCTTGCTGCATCACTTTACTCTATTCACCAGCGCTACTATGCCGGGGGCCCATCGGAAGCTTATCAAAGACTGTTGGTCGATTGACGTGCCCCGGCTCGCATTCGGTTATAAACCGCTCCTGCACGCCATCTTCGCAATCTCTGCCCTGCATCTGTCCAAAGCCAACCTAGACGAAGCTGGCTTGCCGGACATCCACTGCAATTTCCTCGAGCAGGCTTTGCGCGAACATCGACTCTGTATCGGCGGCATAACTACGCAGACCGCAGATGCGGTGTGCTTTACGAGCATCCTGTTACAGATCGATGTATTTGCTACCTTACAAAACCGTCATGTGGTTTCTTACGAACAGGTAAGTGAATGGATGCGTCTAGTGCGCGGGTCGGTAGCCGTCTTTAACGCGGCCCTGGATATTGCGAGACACAATACTCATCCCCCGAATATCTGGTGTATTATTGATACCTTTCCTATGCCCTTGGGGACGAATTCTGATGCTGGATCATTTTCCTTCCTGCTTCCGACTTTGCCCGACGATGAGGATGACGAGACGGTGCTAGAAGCATATCGAGGGGCCGTCGCGCATATTAACGCCACCTGGCTGGCCATGGAAGCAAAGGAACATCCGCAAATCAGCTGTCGCCGGCTCATGGTCTTCCCTTTGTTCGCGACAGCTGAGTTTATTGACCTGCTCGAGAAGAGGAGACCTCGCGCTTTGGTGGTTCTAGCCTACTTTCTAGCCTTGTCGGAACCATTACGCGGCATATGGTGGATCGGAGACGCTGCACACAAATACATCATGACTATTCAACCAATCCTTCCTGTCCATTGGGAAGGTTTAATGTCCTGGCCAGTGGAAATGACTATATCTCGTGGCACACATCAAACATAACTCGCTATCCAACCACCTCTGTGATTCCCGCCTGAAGCAGCACCTTCTCGATCACAGGCATCTTAAGCGGCACCAGCTCTTTTGTCTGCTCAAACGTCTCGCTGGCCTGTCTCAAGTACGCTGCAAACGTTCCTGGTCTGATATCCGCGTCGTGGTTCTCTGGATTGTCCCGTATATCAGTTAAGTAATCTCGGCCTGCAGTGACAAGGCCATGTGGCAGCTTCATTGTCGATGACATGCTCAGCATACCTTGGACAAGTGCCTCAGCCTCCTTCACTCGCGCATTGTCCAAACCGTCCTCACCGCGTTGCAAGTCCAACAACTCATACTGCTTCCTCCCATTCCAGTCCATCAATCCCTGCACCCAGTATGCTTCTGTCACACAATCAAAGAGCAAAAGATTCTCTTCGAAGAACTTTGGTCCGTCCCATCCCGTTTTGGAGTCAACTAGATGCCCAAGCCGTTCCAGACAAAAAAAACCTGGGCGAGGTAATCTGCAAACTGCGCATACATGAACGGTGGGCGCTTTCCGTCCAACGAGGGCGGCTCGTAGACCGGCAGATGCGCCAGCAGCGGGTGTGAATGCATCCCCACACAGCTCGTTGCGCCATCCCACAGCGTGCAGAAATTCCATGCCAACACTTGATGCAGACACTTCCCCGCCGCACCGCAATGAACCCGTTGAACAGGAAGGATAACTCGGGGCCCATAGAAACCTTGAATGCCACCACCTCGTACGGAGTCCCGGGATCTTCAAAGGCATTCAAGCATAGGGCGTCCAGCCACACTCCGCCATAGAGGTAGAGTAGCGGTAGGCGGATAAGGTCAGAGCTATGCTGTCCTACATGAGGACCTGTCATTGTTCGATTCCAGAAGACATCTGAGAGCATTTCTCGTGGAATATACTGGGACACATGGTTGGGTGAGCCCTCGACGAGGTCTAAGACTCGGACGGTTCATTTGGGACTGAGCCGCCGGACCCAACTAATGACATTCCGCTGGTTCCATGCAGGGCTGTTGGATCAACCTTTGTCCCAGAAGGCCCAAACATTGCGGGTGTCTGAATCGGTGACGGACTTGTACATTTGGAGATCGAATAGAATATTGGCGTCAGTGAGGCGGCTACCCTTTTCTTTTGTTGGAATGGCCATTTTGTCTGCAGTGTGGTATAGAAGCAACTGTGATTTCGAATTCACCCAGGGTGGACGCAAAAGAGTTTATATCCACTGCATTCTACGATACAACATAGCCCAACAGGAGTGTCGGAGATGTGCCTGCTCCCTGATTGTCTCTATCGAAATAGACCAGCTCTTGTCTATTATGCCATGCTTACAGCGCGACAGGGATACTCGGTCTCGGTTTGGGTCTCGGTCTTGGGGCCAATTCCCAGTTTTTGGCCTCTCATCTAGCCATCCTTGTCGTGATGATGCGGCATAATCACATATTGGGGGACCAAAATAATATAAGAGAGGGGTTGTCTGTGTTAGCGCTGGTGAGATTTTGGCAGAGGATTCTGGCCCCTGTCAAGGCTTGAACAAGGGTGCTACCAGATTTCCAAGCCATGCCGGCTCGTGCAGTGAAGTGGCTAAAGCAAGTCCAAAACTCCGACCGCGGGTAGGGTAAGTCCCTCCTCTCGTACCACGAGCCCTGGCGGGCCGGGTGTGGGCTTTCCATGCCCTCGCAGACAGCATGGGCGCTTATGGGTATTTTGACAGTCTGTGGGGGCGATGATCGGTCTGTGCAGCGTGGGGTAAGGCATTTGGTAGATACGCAGGATGATATGTTGAGGCAGGGTGACGGTGACGGTGGGGCGGCGGCGTGGACAGAGCGCGAATTCACGAGTACTGGCTTTCCCAACCATTTCTACATCTCGTATACGCTGGATCGAGTTTATTTATCTATTACCGCGTTGGGGAGGTATCTTTCTTCGGTCGAAGGAGGCCAGGAGAAGAAGGAGAAAGGTGGTGGCGCTTGATCTGCTGGTCTTGTTTAGTTCAAGCTTTTTGTCTAGATTGCCTGTTTGGATTTAGTTCGTGAACCCTTGCATGAGGCGTCGCAGAGGATTGGCTCTGATTGACAAGGATTCTCGGTCTCGTTTCGTAGCGTCTAAGCCTGCGGCTTGGGCCTCTTGGCTGGCGTCTTAACTATATGCCCTAGAACTAGTTGCCTAGAATGGATTATTTTATCTACCTATGTTGTAGATACCTTTTACTCTACCCCGTGGACCCCAATCCATCTCCTCATATCTCTCCTAAACCTGTACTGCAACAGCATTGCCCATCTCCTACACTGAATGAGTGAAGATGAAATCCGGACTCCTCATCGCGCAACTCGCCCTCTACGCCCCCCCTAACACTTCCAACTCTCTACCACATCTTCCGCCATGGCCACCACAGCCTCCTCGCCTGGCTCTACCTCCTGGCCTTCTGCGTTCTTCGCGTAACCGGTGCCGCCATGGGCCTCAACGATCCGCATAACGCAGGCGCCCAGATAATATCCAGTATCGGGCTCTCGCCGCTACTGCTCTCGATAGACGGGATGTTGCATGAGGCGTATGTTACCCAAAAACTGACCCAGCGCACCGAGCCCTATTTCCTGTCCATTCATTAGGAGCAAGAGCCAGTGCAATATCTCATATGTGTCTCATTGTTATTTAGGAGAATATATTGTTTATCCCCGAGCAAACGAACCGAATGGACGTTCATGGCGCTCATCCATATCCTCGTTGCGACGGGGGTGGCAATGGTTGGGGTTGGTGCTGGCGGGTTGTTGGGCGATACGCCTAAGCCCAGTGATTTATCCAATGTCAAGGTCGGTATGGTGCTGTTGGAGGTTGCGTGGGGTGTGCTCGCCTTGTGGGGGCTGTGGACTCTTTGGAATGGGATGGGTGGGGTGAGGAAAAGTGCTGGAAACCAAGGTGCACCGGCGGGCTTGGCCGCGAGGGCGAGGGAGGGGTGGTTGGTACGCTCATCCCCCTCATTTTTCCAGATAGATCATTGATATGATTGTCTGGTCTGGGGACGGAGGAATGGTATATGCTAACTTAAAGATGCCTTGAGACACAGCTCCTAATCGGTACCCTCCTCGCCCTTGCCCTCGTTGAGATTTCAGTGATATACATGCTTGTCGCGGAATTCACACAGCGTGCGGATCTAAACCCGACGACAGGGAATTTGGCTGTTCGTGTTGTGTTGGGGTTTTCCCCCGAGTTGCTCGCGGCGATTGTTTTGGTGTTCGCTGGGTTTGTGACCAGGGGAGCGGGTGAAGTTGGTGCTGGTGAGGCTGGGCTGGAGCATGGGCAAGGGCGCCGACACAGACATGCTCATGGCCATGGAAGGCGCTCGAGCTCGAAACATGGGACTCGATCCCATTCGAGGTCACATTAACCTTCGCATTCGCACTCTGCTGGGGGAGTGGGCGAGGATTCGTATTGAAATGGGAGGTTATCTCTTTTTGTATGGTGCGCTATATGCTGTAAGGCGCCGGGCTTTATGCAGCCAAGTCTATCAGAGTTCCAGCGCTTAATATGTGTATTGTGCTTTTATGGCCTCAGCCGGAGCCCACAACCTATCTACTCCTCCCTGTTTGGTATAAGCGGTGAATGATAGGAATTGATGTGTACAGCAATGTGCTAAATTGACATATGTAAACATCTCTAACTCAATTGACAAAATCCGCTGCTTTAACAATCTATAATACATAGTCAATTTGACGCTAACTATATCGGGTATAGCACGTTGTCCTTTGCCTTTTAAAACGCTCCCGAGGTCCGATCTTATATGTGTATTAATAAGCTCCTTATCGGCTGCGGTGGTCCCACCTTACACATGAAATTACTACCCCGGATCCATTTCCCCAAACACTGCTGCATCCATATGTCCTCTACCTCTGATCCCTTCGTTCTCCATATTGACCATGAATTTCAGCTGGCGTGCAGCACTCAGGTCGAGTGAGCTGTGGAGTCGCGGGTAAGATCTGCTATTTCCATATATTATTGAACACTCAACGCTGAAATACTCTCGAATTAGACCCAAGAGCCTGAGACCCCGCTATTCCCCCGTTGGTGGTTTGGTACGGACTTAGTGCATGATATACATTCGAGTTGATCAATCAAAAAAACTAACTCAGTCGCTTTGCTCTGTTGTTCATAGATTGGCCACCGACATGTCACACCTGGCTTCTCAAGATTGCTGAACACCCAGATGGGCTCGAGTGGTCCTCAGACTGCTTGGTTCAGGTCTGATATAGTAACTTTTCCAGGCAAGGACAGAAAGGATCGGGAAATCACGTTTAATTTGTAAGTTTGTTCTAACTCCAAAGAAGGCGAGTACCAACTAACTTGCATTGTGTAGCGGTCGTTTTTTCCTCAGGTTAGTGGCTAAGACATAAACTAGAAGCCTGAAATCTGGTTAACAACCTGATTTCTACGACTAGGGAAAATTGCCAGTGTCCTAAATGTATTCATCCGGATACGATGCAGAGTACAAGTGACACTTTCTCGGTAGGGATCTCACAGCTCTCTGTGACTACATTTTCCCTGACACTACCCCCTACAGATTCCGGAGAATGTTAAGATAGAGTCAATTGAGCACGGTGACAACATGGTCAAGATCAAGTGTGAGAGATGACATGCATAATGTTGACCCTTTTATTACCAAAACTAACACCGCCATAGGGTCTGATAAGCACACGGGGCTTTATTCGTATGCTTGGCTTAATGCACACTCACAGGAACTGTCTAGCATCGAAGGAACCAAGTCGGTGCCATATCCCGAATCAGCAATGCGACCTCCTAGGTAACTCACTCAAAGTCAAAACATCCGCGTCACAAGATGACGTTGACACCATAGAAGGCAGTTCACCCCAGTCGTGGATCCAGACCAGACCCCCAGAGTCAAATATGACGATGTCATGTCAGACGATGAACCTCTTCGTATTTGGTTGACTCATATTGTAAGTCCCTCTGTCTTGACTTCTGGATCAAACTTACTAACACTTATGAAGTGGGATAAGGGCTTCTGTTTTGTAGACGATGTTCCTGTCAATCCAGAGGCTACTCAATCTCTCATCGAGCGGATTGCGTTCATCAGGAATACCCACTATGGTATGCACAGCAGATCCACGATTCATTAATGCCTCACATAGCTAACGTAGCTTCAGGTGGCTTTTGGGACTTCACAGCCGATTTGACCTTTAAAGACACGGCATATACCAACGAATTCCTAGGTGCTCATACAGACAACACTTATTTCACAGATCCTGCAAGACTTCAGCTGTTCCATCTTCTATCCCACACCGAAGGATCTGGGGGAGAGAATCTCCTTGTTGATGGATTTGCAGCCGCAGCTCAACTACGCCTCGAAAACCCCGAGCATTATGCCCAATTGGTAAACCATAGGCACCCGTGGCACGCAAGCGGGAACGAAGATACCTGCATCCAACCATCCGCCATGGCACCCGTATTTTCGATACACCCGGACCTGAATAAAATGTACCAGATCCGCTGGAACAACTATGATCGTGCACCAAAGACCAATTGGTCGGCATTGGAACAGACCCTATGGTACCGTGCTGCGCGCCATTATAACGAGATCTTGCAGAGCAAAGAAATGTGGACAAAGCTAAAACCAGGGTCGGCGCTCAGTAAGTCTTTTTTCCATTCTAATGGCCACTTCAGCTTACATATTTGTCTTAGTGTTCGATAACTGGAGAATGTTACATGGCCGTTCTCAGTTTACTGGAAAGAGACGAATGTGTGGTGGCTACGGTATTTATTATCTGATAACCTCCCTTTCAAACTTCTCTACTAACGAAATGCCAGTCAACAATGATGACTATATTTCTCGACTTCGTCTGCTCAAGTTTGGTCGGAAAGAGGTGCTGGACAACCTTGGTAACGTCGAAAATAACCCCCAGAACCCTTATTGGTTCATCTAGATTCTGTGTGGTTACTTGATACAAGACAAATGGACAGAAAATACATACATTTTACAAAAACATAACCAAAAGTGATTCAAAGTAGATAGATAGAATCGAATCGCACTTGATTATAAACGTAGATCACATCACGTGACGCTCCATGGCTGACGTTGTTAGAGCTCGGCCACCGACAGCTCTTCCTCCCAGCAACCTTCTCATCTTCCCCATCCTTTTCCAACTATCCACCTGCTGTCTCCTCATTTTCAAGCTTTCTATTTTTCAGATTCTATAATTCTCGATTTTTCGATTTCACCATGTCGACTCTTGAGGACCTCGACGACCTTGAGCAGGAGCAGAGAGACAAGAAGCAAGACCAGAATGGCGATGGCAAGAAGCCCCAAGGCGACGGCGATGCCAATATGGAAGACGCCGACAAAAATGATGAAGAAGAAGAGATGCTGGACGAGGATATCTTGAACTCAAGCACGGCAGACATCGTTACGCGACGGCGGATGCTGGAGAACGAGATGCGAATCATGAAAAGCGAGTTCCAGCGTTTGACACATGAACAAAGTACAATGAGGGAGAAGGTGAAGGATAATCAAGAGAAGATTGAGAACAACAGGTGCGGATTCCCTGGTCCCCGTGTTCGCCGTTCTGCAAGCCCGCGGAGGGTGGCCGGCTTGCGGATCGGCGAAGAGACACTTTGCTTTCAACGGTCTACTGACACTTTAATCTGTGACTATCTAGACAACTACCCTACCTTGTTGGAAACGTTGTCGAGCTATTGGATCTTGATGTGGAGGCAGAGGCAGCAGAGGAAGGGGCTAATATCGACCTGGATGCCACCCGCGTAGGCAAATCCGCTGTCATCAAGACCTCCACCCGCCAGACTATCTTCCTTCCCCTTATTGGCCTTGTCGACCACGAAAAACTGAGGCCCGGTGACTTGATTGGTGTCAACAAGGACTCATATCTCATTCTGGATACACTCCCGGCCGAGTATGACAATCGCGTCAAGGCAATGGAGGTTGACGAGAAGCCTACGGAGAAGTACACAGATATTGGTGGTCTGGATAAGCAGATCGAAGAGATCGTGGAAGCCATCGTATGGCCTATGAAGGAGGCAGAGCGCTTTAAGAAAATCGGCATCAAGGCCCCTAAGGGTGAGCTATTTTCCCCTTTCTCCTGCACTCCAAAGCTAACCTCATTTCCCTTCTGTAGGTGCTTTGATGTACGGACCCCCAGGTACCGGTAAGACGCTTCTCGCCCGTGCCTGTGCCGCCGAGACAAACGCCACATTCCTCAAGCTCGCCGGACCCCAACTGGTGCAGATGTTCATCGGAGACGGCGCCAAGCTTGTGCGCGACTGCTTTGCCCTGGCCAAGGAGAAGGCACCCTCTATCATCTTCATCGACGAGCTGGACGCCGTGGGTACCAAGCGTTTCGACTCAGAGAAATCCGGAGATCGCGAAGTGCAGCGAACCATGCTGGAACTTCTGAACCAACTGGATGGCTTTGCCTCAGACGACCGCATCAAGGTCCTAGCGGCAACCAACCGTGTCGATGTGCTGGACCCTGCCCTCCTGCGTTCCGGTCGTTTGGACCGAAAGATCGAGTTCCCCCTGCCAAACGAGGAAGCCCGCGCCAACATCCTGCAGATCCACTCGCGCAAGATGTCTGTCGAGGACAGCGTCAACTGGGCCGAATTGGCCCGCAGCACGGACGAGTTCGGCGGTGCCCAGCTCAAGGCCGTTTGTGTTGAGGCTGGTATGATTGCACTCCGGAAGGGTCTGAGCAAGATCGGTCATGAGAACTACGTCGATGCTATCGCCGAGGTCCAAGCTAAGAAGAAGGATACCAACATGGGCATCTATGTTTAGAGTAGACCATCTTGCTTTTTATTCCCTGATCCATACACGTTCTCTGCTTTGTTGCCTCTGTTATGTCTCGAGTCATCTCGTGTATGTATGCTCCCTTCGGCTTGAATGGAAGTCGGTAATTCGTTATGCATGAATGGCGTGGACCTCTTATTGCGATTTTCTTTATACATCTTCCAAGTAAATTGTGTTTGATCATTTACTATAATGATACTATCTATATGGCGGAGTAGTGGTCGTAGACAGATACTCGGATTCAAAAACCCTGTTTGATCACTGTGCATCGTAGCATATATCAATAACTGCGACTATAATCACTTATGCATAGCGAATGCCACAGCAGCCTAGAGAACCCCCAGGGGCAAACAAAAAACCGATAAAAAGACACGCAAAGATGCAATGGTCATAAATCCATACCAACAACCGTGGTTCATCACACACACCAACACACCTTCCACCATGAGTTTTGTATAAAAAAATGAACAGACAAGGAGAAAAAAAAAAGAGAAAGCAAAGAGTCAATGAAAAAGGAGAAAAGACAATCCCATCAGAAAGCTCCCGGCCCTAAGTCTTAATTCTTACCCTGGGTATCCTTAAGAGTAACAATGCGATTAAGAACCAACTTCTCATCAGTAGACTCGCGATCAACAGCAAAGTACGCAACACGCATACCCTGGAATCGAATAGAGTGCTTATTCTCACCAGCCTCCGTAACGCCCTCCTCCTTAGGCCACGGTGCCGAGCGGGAGATATCCCGGAATCCAGTCTCGACCATAGCATCCTTGAAGATCTCCTCCGAGTCCGGGTTGATGTCGGCGAGGAAACCAGCCGGGTGGGCAGACGGATCCTCCGACTTGAAGAGCGAGTTGAAAGCACGGACCTCAGCGCGGATGGGGCTGTTGTGCGCGGCCGACTCACCGACCCAGTGGATGAAGGACTTCGGTTTCGTGGTGGGGCTTCGCCTTCGGCGGGCTTCTCGTATTTGGCGTGCACACAGGTGACCTCGCCGGTGGCAGGGTCTGTTTCGAAGGAGGTTGCCGTGATGGGGTAGGGGGCTTTGAGGAGGCCGACTGTTTTGCCTGGGGCGAGACGGAAGTAGTCTGGTGAGTCGACGGTGCGGAAGTCGGAGCGCTCGATGTAGACTGTCTTCGTGAAGGGGATGTTGTGGGTGCCGAAGGCTGGGTCCTTGGAGAAGGGGCAGTCAAGAAGCTCGAGGTGGTCTTCCGGGAGATCGTCAATGATGACCTTGAGCGGCTCGAGGACGACCATCAGACGTGGGACTGTGGTTTCGAGGTACTGGCGGACGGTCTGCTCGAACTTGGCAACCTGGACGTTGGTGGTGTTCTTTGTTACGCCGAGGTCGTTGACGAAGGCGAGGATCGCGCCGGGGGCACGCCGCGACGGCGCAGCGCGATGAGCGTGTACAGGCGTGGGTCATCCCAGTCGCGCACATGTCCTTCCTTGACAAGCTGAATGATCTTGCGCTTGGACAGAACTGTGCCGGTGATGTTGAGACGGCCGTACTCGCGCTGGTTGGGGCGGTAGACCTCCAGCTTATCGCAGAGCCACTCATACGAAACACGGGAAAGCTCGAACTCGGTTGTGCACAGCGAGTGGGAGATTTCCTCAATGCTATCACACAAACAGTGCGCGAAGTCGTAGGTCGGGTAAATCTTCCACTTGCCACCGGTGAGGTGGTGATGCTTGTCCTCGGTGCCCATGATGCGCCAGGCGAACAGATCCCACATCTGCGGGTTCGGGTCTGTGATATCCTGCTTCATGCGAAGCGCTGCCTCGCCAGCCTTATATTTTCCGTCGCGCATGGCACGGAATTCGGCCATGGACTCCTCGATAGGTCGTGTGCGGTGGCTGCATGCAAAGCGTTCTCCGCCGCGCTGGCCGCCCTCGAGCTCACCACGCTGGGCCTTGATCTCGGATTTGTTGCAATGGCAGACATATGCGCCATCACGCTTGATGAGGTCCTCTGCGAGCTCGTAGAGGCGGTCGAAGTTATCACTGGCGTTGGTCTCACGCACAGGTGTAAAGCCCAGCCATGTCACAATCTCCCTAATGGCATTGTAGTACCGCTCCTCCTCGCCTTCTGGGTTGGTATCGTCAAAGCGCAGGATGCACTCGCCGCCGTGGTACTTGGCAAATCCAAAGTTGATTGCGATGGCCTTGCTGTGGCCGATGTGGAGATATCCGTTAGGCTCGGGCGGGAATCGCGTGCGGATCTTGGGGACGGTATCGGAGAGGGGCTTTTCCTGGTAAACGTCGTGCAGGAAGCCGACCTTGAACATAGCATCGGGGTCCCGGGGCGCAGGGGCTTCCTTAGCCTTGGGTGCCTTTGGCTCTCCCTTTGGCTTGGGCTGGTCCTGTCTTGCTAGCTTGGCCGCCGCTTTCTTGGCCGCTGCGGCCTCTTTCTTCTCCTGGCTCTTGGACTTCTTGGGTGGGTCCGTAGGCTCGGTGGCCTCCTTGGGCCTCTCAGGCAGGTCGACAGGCTTTGCGGGGTCCATTGCGACGGATGACGATTGTGAAAGCGAAGGTGGGGGATATTTTTTTCTCAACGAGGGGCTCTTTGTATTCAATGCTTATCAGTTCACATTCGCTTATCGGTCCGATTTAGCCCGGGATGAGTCATCTTCTATACTGCCCGGGTCTGGTCTGGCGATCGTATTCAAGTGACTGTACTTTGTACAATGTACGAGTATACGCCTACTTTTACATATAAAGGATTCTGAGTCATTTTCTACGTTGGTCAATTAATACTATATGGCCAATTTTGTACAAATATGATACAGGGAGTATGCAGACTCAAATGAGACAGGAAGAAGAACAGGGCACATTAAAACTTCCACCGACATGCAATGATACAACAATGAAAGATAGTTCGAATGACCAAGAGCCAAAGCACATTGAATCATTATGCAATGCAACCTCCATCCATATGACACAGCAGTGCGTGTATCATGGACCCTGTATAATGAGATAAGAACCGGCAAACAGGATGATCGAAACGAGATAAGAAAAAGACAACAAGTGCGGGGTATATGGCGTAGAGTATACAAAGACAAATAGAAGGAGAGAAAAAGAGAAGGTCGAGGAGTAGGAAGGATAGGTTAGAAAAGTTGTTTAACGTCAACGAGCTCTGAGTTGCCCGGACGATCACGCTCCATATGGAACCACCAGTCCCGGCCCATTTTGTGGTTCCACGTTCCAGTACAGGTATCTTTGTCCCAGGGTAAGGCCGAGCCCATTGCACTACTGATAGGTGTGATTGGTGTCGAGGGTGTCGTTGGAGACGTACCCATCACAGACCGCCCACTCAAGCTTCCCCAGCCAAATCTGGAAATGGTGGACGCGGGCGACATGGGCTCCTCGGGAGGTGCAATAGAAGGGCTTCCGCTGCCGAAGCAGTTGACGCCTACTCCGGCCGCATATGACAGTGACTGGTTCGAGGCTAGCAGTTGTCTCCATCCAATCAAACCACCGTCTGCCTCCTGGCCAGCGATATCAGGACGGAGGATGAAGTGAGGAATTGATGCGCCTGTTGCAGGATCCCGGAACCCACTACGGCCCATCAAGGTTGGCATACGGAACTCATAGACCGTTTTGGGGGCGCTGTGGTCATTGTCCTCATGTTTAAACCGCTCGCAGGCAGCCCAGATCCCGTAGTCGTCCATTTCCTGGTCGGGCTCTTCCTCGAATTGGGAGTGCTTCGCGTTATCCGGCACATATGCATCCGAGTAATCTTGGATCAGAACTGGCATGCCGGCCTCGGTGTCCTTGGCGGCCATATCAATGAACGTCTGAGCACGGATTCGAGCTGAGGTCAGATTGTTCCCCGCTGGTAGAGCGAGCGGTCGAGTATTCACGGAACCGTGAGAGCTGCGAGGCAAGCTGTATCGGTCCGGTCGGAGTAAGGCTTGCCCTTTTAATATAGGCCGACAGACAGCCTGGAGTGCACCTGGGGGCTCCACATCGCAAGGTGCGCGGAGAGCTTCCAGTTGAGGAAACCCAGCGGAGATGATGCTTTGTGCAAGATGATAATTGGGGGTATTGGAGGGTTTTGTGGGTTTCTGGAAGGGGAGGGTATCAAGCTGGGTGAGGGCTGTACCTGGGTCTGGGCATGCCACATCCCAGTGGAGATATTTTAGAGTTGATGAGGCCAGGATAGGCTGAAAGATCATATCTTCATCTGGCAGAGTTGGACACTTTTCGGTTTGGACTATCTTGAATCGTTCAAGTTGTCGTAGTGATGCAAGGATTTTCGAAACGACTAGCAGTGACTCGACGTTCTGTTCGACCAAGACGAGTGTCTTTAGGGAGAGTGATTCGGGTCGTGACGTGTACTGCGAGAGACCAGCGTCTGTAACCCCGGCCAAGTTCTCCAACCTTAGTGACTCCAGTGGTGGTAGACACATCAATGTGTTATTATCAAAGGAGTCTTTGTTGAAGGAGGTGATGCAAAGGTTTCGCAATGAGGGAAGAAGATTGAACATGCGTAGGGAGATACTAGGCTCCAATGAGCCATTTCCGTTCAACCCATAAAGCATCAGTGTCTCCAGCTTTGTCCATGAGGTGTGATAATCCAGAAACTCGAACATTTGGGAGGGGCCTAGGCTCCCAGGGCAGGAGTCGTCGCGAGGGGACAACTCCGATGCTTCTGCGGGCTCTCCCAAAACCCACGTGTGCTCCTTGAGCTTTTTGCGGGTCGATAAAGCATGGGTCAGGCGATCGAATTCATGGTGGTATGGGATAGACAAGCCTAACAGGCGCTCCAGGTTCGGACACACCATGACCACGGATGCTACCATGTCGCGATACTCCTGCCACAGCGTACCTTGTTTCATCGTAGTAAAGAGCAGGTCTACCTGAGGCACCCGCAGCTCGTATACAAGGTTGGCCAGTAACTTCCGCTCGCGGAGGGTTCGTCTCAGGAGCTTTAGACGGCTCCCTCTCTTCAGACGATATTTCTTGAGTTGGGCCGGGGAGTCATTTCCGACAATGTGTATACTATTGTATCTAGCGTGGCATATTCAATCAGTAAATAGTCTTTGTTTTATATATATATATATATATATTGATAACCTTGAATCAATCAAGGGGAAACAGGACTCAAACTCACAGAGGTCCTCTAACAGCCTTTTCCCAAGAGCGACAGGTCAAGGCTAAGGCGTGTAAATCGCGTTGAAAACACGTGGTACATCCTGTCTGGTGCTGCCCTTTGTGTAACTCCTCTAAATGGTGGATTATCACTTCGTAGACCTCGTGTGGTAATCGACGTTGAATTGGTTCGGTTAACTTGGGAAGAGAATTGACAGAGTCGCATTGGCGGTAAGATGAGGAGGGTGAGGATGGGGAATATGTGGTCGGCACGGTAGAGGCGCTATAGTTGGTTCTGTAGGAGGATATCGAGGAGGTTCGGGAAGCACTTGAATGAACGGAATAGTCGACGTGGTTCTCGGGTATAGAATTATAAGATACCACAGGGGTCTCTGTTCTAGTGGCAACAACACTCATTGTGAATTTGCTTTCGCATCGGAGCAAACGATAGGAAAAAGCAAATTCAATTCCCAATAGGGAGGTGGAGGGGTTCGGGAATGTAGGGGGAAGTTTGAAAACGCGTAATATATGGAGATCGGCAGGTTGTAACCGTTTTTATATAGTTAGAACAACACGCGTCTTAAACAATATGATCAGGAAAGATGAAGAGAATGAAGAGGAAGAATAGTAGGAATATCTGGAAAGTGAGAGGATCAGATACAAAGTAGCACGTCACGTTAGAAAAAGAGAAAAAAGAGAAAAAGAAAAAGAAAAGACAATGTTGGTCGATCTCCCCCACAACAGGAATGAGTTGAAGGTAAACCCGTGGACCTCCATCATTACGGAGTACACTGTAAGCCGTGCAGAGCGTGCCCAGCGGAGACGGGAAGGGGCGGTTCAGGGGTTAACATACGATCTTTTTGTTTATATTCGATACTGGAATTGTTAGTTTTTATTTATGTTTATATAGGAACTGGTAGATTACATTTATATCTATACATCTATATATCTATATATTATTATCTGATATCCTACCATGTTAACCGTACTATCAATATGAAATCTACTATGTACAACATAAGTAAGATGAATATCAAAAACATCCGAGTGTCAAAAGGGTTCGTGGCCTTGACCACACTATCGCCTATTTTGGTTTAACCCCGTGGGTCGTGGCTGAATTAGTCATCCATTATACCCCTTTTCCTGTTCCTTTTTCTCTGTGCTTTTAGATTAATAAGTTATATTATTAGTATCTCTTTGCTTTTAGGGTGATTGAGATTGATATCCAGTACACTGAACTGTTTCACATTATAGTGCTTCATATATAGTTCCAGATTATCCCCTTTCTCTGTTATATGTTGTCTGTTGTATGTTATATTCAAACGGCCCATGCGCATATTATCCTGCAGGCCAATGAAATAGGCAATTAGGCACCTTTCTTTTGACTTTGGATTGATTACTCCCTAAATATGGAGTACTGCATGGCATAAAGGGATCGACATAGGTATCACTATTGACCGTATCAACCTTCTCCATCCCGAGTATAACCAGCCTATCGTATCACCTAGTCTAACCCTTGGAAGGTGTGTCTATTATTATTAAACCTAAAAACCTGACTCAAGTTGACTAAACTCCCTACTTCGTACAATCTTCCTGATCAATAAAGCAAGATCGGCGAATAGGCCACTCACTCCTCGCTCCTTGCAAAAGACTCAACGCGTAGTACGGAGTAGTCCATCTACATCATTCCTACCTCACATTTTACGATATATATATATATATATATACGTATGTATGGCCAACTCAAAGCGGAACTTTCGGGTATGTAGGGAGATATGTATATCTCAATCCACTCCGACAGATCGAAACGTGGAACAGAACCACAGCTGAAACTCCGATCTAGTGGAGACGCACCGAGGGTCTAACTCCAGTACTGCGGCCAATTGCGCCATTGCATGTCATTGTACTGACGACTACTCCGTAGGGCTTGAGAGTGCCACTTTCGGGGTGTTCCTCAGATTTGGAATTCCATGTGGAAGATCCACTTATCCGCGTGTGTGTCTGCATTACAATCGGGACAGGAACCGAAACCAAATACTCCATAATAGACTTGAGCACGTCGGGGAGGGTTCTGATGTCGGTATACTCAAGTAATTCAATTCGTAAGCTATGTATATATATATGTTTGGCGTTCTATATCTACAATTTGATGAAGAAAACCTTGGACGCTCGCAGTATCGGTAATTCAATTATTTATCGTTTTATGCTACCTACAAGGCAAGGCCAGAAGCATGATCACCTCACTCCAATACACACATAATATAAGAGCCACAAGGATCCACAGTCACTTCCCACCCCTTTGTTCCAATCATAGAAATTGGCCAGCGTGATACCCGGGGCCTTGGCGATTCTCTCACAAGTGTCGTCACTCCCAACTCGATAGAACGTGTTACAAGTCCCAACCATGCCGCTCTGGGTCGGCGTTGGCGTAGCCATCTCATTGTCTTTGGTAGTTGTTGTCGGCTTGGCATCCACGTTCACGGCACCGACGCAAATGTAGTAATCGGGCCAAAGCCCGCTGCAGGTGGATCCTATGTCCGTATTCCATTTCGATAGTTGCTCAGTGCTGATCCCACAGCTTGTGGCAATCTCGCCACAGTCATCTCCAGATTTGACCTTGTAGAAGGTATCGCAGTTGCCCACCATTCCTGCACGTGTGGGAGTGGGAGTTACGATTCCAATTGCTGCTGTCGTGGCCGTGGTTGTTGGGTTGGGATCAACTCCGATAATGGATACACAGACGTAGTGGTTCACCAAGAGACCGGAGCAGTCATTTTTGATCTCGGGGTTGTATTGGTTGAATTGGGCCATTGAGATTCCATACCTGTGAGCAATGTTTCCACATTCATCGCCGTCGACGACCAAGTGGAAAGCATCACAGTTATTCACCATACCCGGGCGGATAGGAGTTGGAGTTGTGATACTGTTTGCGGGGGTAGTGGGATTTACGGTTGTGCGTGTCGGATCAACGCCGGTGGAAGCCGCTAGAGGAGAAGCCGCCGGAGTGGACGTTGCTGCATTAGCCGCCGCTATACTGGAGGCCGCTGCACTAGACGCTGCTGCACTAGATGCTGATATACTAGAGGCCGCTGCACTCGACGCTGCTGCACTGGACGCTGCTATGCTAGAGGCCGCTGCACTGGATGCTGCTGCACTCGCTGCTGCTATACTGGAAAACGCTGCACTAGAAGCTGCTGCACTTGATGCCGCTATACTAGATGCTGCTTCAGCGGACGCTGCTGCGCTAGATGCTGCCGCACTTGATGCCGCTATACTAGATGCCGCTGCACTGGACGCTTCCGCACTAGACGCTGCTATGCTGGACGCTGCCGCACTAGACGCCGCCGCACTGGACGCGGTTATGCTGGACGCCGCTGAGCTGGACGCTTCTGCACTGGATGCCGCTATACTGGATGCCGCCGCACTGGACGCTGCAGCACTGGAGGCCGCTATGCTAGATGCCGCCGCACTGGATGCTGCAGCACTGGAAGCCGCTATGCTAGAGGCCGCCGCACTGGATGCCGCTGCACTGGATGCCGCTTCATCGGATGCTGCCGCACTGGATGCTGATGCACTGGATGCCGCTATACTAGAAGCCGCCGCACTAGATGCCGCTGCACCAGAAGCCGCTATACTAGATGCCGCTGCACTAGAGGCTGCTGCACTAGAGGCGGCTGAACTAGAGGCTGCTATACTAGAGGCTGCTGAACTTGACGCTGCCGCGCTAGAAGCCGAGATACTAGAGGCTGCCGCGCTGGATGCTGCTGCACTGGATGCCGCTGCACTGGACGCTGCCGCACTGGACGCTGCCGCGCTGGACGCTGCCGCACTGGACGCTGCCGCACTGGATGCCGCTGCACTGGACGCCGCTGCACTAGAGTCTGCTCCGCCATAAGGTACCGCACTGGAAGTTGACGTTGCGGTCGTGGGCTGAGGGTCAGGCGTTCCAAACGCTTCAACGCAGTAGGAGTGATAATCGAGGAAGTTGCCGCAGCTCGCTGTTATAGAAGGGTTTTGTTCCAATCAAAACGAAGATTAGTGGAATGGGCACGCATTAAGATGGTAAATATGAACTAACCCATTGTAGGAACTCTTCCATGCTAATGCCCCAACTGGACGGCATGTCCTTGCAGGCAACTGACCCATCATTATCCCACCACCACGAACAAGTCAAAGTAGTTTTTGAGTCATGCGGGAACTTAGGTATCTCGTCCCTTCGGAGCTTTGTTCCGGCAGCAAAGGCGCTCGTGATCCAAAACAGACCCAAAAGGGCGGCGCACATCTTGCCAACCATGCTAGAAAAAGCTTAATCGCAAACAAGGAATCGATACTAGAAGGTAATCGAATCAGGTGAGTACTTGGCCATCTTGGTATTTATATAGAAGGTTTGCCCAAATCAAGCTTATATTAAGATGGATTAGGGTAGATCGGCATAAACGTTGGAACCCGAATGTTTAATTGGATTCCGAGGTTCTCTGCTATAGATCCGAGGCATGCCAATAAGAGCTCGCAGCCTATACATCCACTTGCAAATCAGGATAATTAGAATGATGTTGCATTCTGTTCAAAGTCGAAATTCTCATGTTGGCTCAACAACGGTCAAATATTGGCCATAAAACCCGCCAAGACCGGCTCGCTTTCGCTTATGCAGGGTATGCAAGGTGGAAGTTGAAATTCCATCAAACCGGTAATGGTAGCATTCTACGGGAATCTCCCGTTTTTAGCGTCGGTTAGATCCGAGGGATATCTACGAAGATGTTTAGTAACCTGACCCTGCATGGAAACTACCAGCGTGGATTGGCTGATCAACCTTTTCCCTAAGGCGAAGAAATGAAGGGGGAAAGATAAGGGGGGTCCGATGGGTTGGCCATTGATGAAGGGAAGAAGAGAAAGTACTGTTTGATGGGATAGGGGTGGGGCTACGAGTGATAACTGTTGCATATGTGACTACCTAGGTATGTACCTATGTACCTACAATTTCAAAGTACATAGCTAGGCACTCCATACCTTATTAAGGCAACTCGAACTGCAACTTACGCGATATGACCGTCCCTCTCTTCATGTATAGTTGGTACTTTACAGCTTGTACAAGCCATTGGCACACAGTCTGAAATCCTGTTCTGGAAGTACGAACGCATGAGAGAGATGATAGCCTGTGGAAGTGGAAGATATACCGATATCTACCTTGAAAACGACATTGTTGTCGAAGGAATCTGTGTCGTTTTGGTATGATGCACAAGAGATGCGAATAGTGGCTCTGTGGCCCTGTATATTCTACACAGGTAGTCTTCCTGTTTGTTTGTTTGTTTTCCAAAGCTTCTTTCCCTTGTCTTCCTGAAATCCTCTGCTCGGTCTCGACTCTCGACTCTCGACTCAACCTTCAAAACCAAGAACAACGCCACAGAATGCTGGATAAAACTATGTAACATGATGCCATTTGTGACTATTACATTATGGTAGACTATCAGAAGCAATCAAAGACTACTGCTTAGATCGGTCATCAACATTCCCGCAAGCAATATGGAATATGGAATCCTAATTCGCCCCTTTCAACAAAGCAGTAACATCGTTTTCTTATCGGGTCATGTTTTCTTGTTTGTCCGGCTTCTCATTTCTGGCTTCCTCTTGGCAAATATGGTTGCATGTAACCCCAGGTCCCCTATCTCTTACCCTGTATGGATACCAAGGGAGAAGTAGCAATACTAAGCAGTAGTGGAGGATCCCCCACATTAACCTCCCAACTCCCCAGGTGCCTCAATACCTTATAAATAACGAGGAGCGGGAATTAGATGGTCAAATAATGGGGGTTTTCTAGATCTGGACGTGGTTCCGACGGAAAGATGACGAGGCAAGCCAAGCTGCCACCGATGGTGCATTCAAGCGCCTGCGCCTCATTGTCATGCAAGATGGCGATCCAAATGGAATCCATTCGTGCCTAGAGGAATAGTGTATCTTTTTAAGAACAAGGAAGAATTTGGCCCAAGTTTACATGCATGGAAAGAATGGTTGAGATCCATGCATACGTATGAGCTTAATATCAGCGAATTTGGTCAGATCCCAAGTAATCACAACCCCTCAAGGTTTATTCATCATTGCAAGTAATTCTGTAAATGCAGCCTAAATTCTGCTATCGGTGTTAATAATACAGTCGGATCGGGCGATAGCAAAAAAAGCGAAATCTACTCCTCGTCACTATCCTCTTCAATACCAGAAACTTCATCTTCCGAACGAACATCTCCAAAGACCCCATGGTCCAAAATCGATGGCTTTGCCTTCACGTTTTTAGAAAGAAGTCCGAGGAGAAGGTTGTTGTCATCGGGCCGACTGCCCGCAGCCCCGTCTAGCACAAAGCTATACTCATGGCCCCATCTCCTCAACCAGCGCCAAAAGCATATTACGCGGGAGATATCTCCCCGCGGTCCCCCAAAATGGCCTTCCCTTCTCGGCCCGGAGAATTGCGGCCGCTTGGCTTGACTTTCCTTGGCTGCTATGTTGCCAACACATACGCAGCATTTGAACACAGTAGTGAAAGTACAGGTACCGGGCTGCAGGTCTGAAACTAGACCGGAACCTGAGCTTCCGGCCTTCAAGTTGCCCATAGGTAAGTTCTCCCCATCGCGAGATCTGTTGCTCATTCATCTCCCAATCAGGGTCAATAATTCTCACCCTGTACTCCCGGGGTTCACGGCTAAGCCAACTCTTAACCGTAGACACCAACGCATTCTCCTGAACATTGGGAACATCTGGAACTATAACAAACTTGCCAGCATCAAAATACCGCTCAAGCTTTCTGCACATGAGGAGGCCATTACGGGGTGAGAAAAGTTCCCCCGGTCGTGTCTTGCCAAATATGGCGTCCATGGTATCCTGCCCGTTCATATAGGGGAACAGGTGAGACGCTTGGATATCATCGTCGTCCGTATAGTCCCCGAGAATGGGACACCAAACCCATTCTTTGGTCGGGTGCTTTGCCTCATAAGCTTGGATCATATCTGCCCGAAAGCTACTCTGCTGGTTTGTGTCCCGCTGACCAGCGCCTGTGCCCTTGATGGCCAAGCCCATGCTAGAAGTCGTGAAGAGTTTCATAAAAGAAGATCTCAAACTCCTTCGAGGCGGCCCATTCTGCAACTGGAAAACCCTGTCCTCACAGATTTTTTTCGTCTGCTGTTGTGCTTTGATCCTTTCCAATATCCTTTTCCCTTCGTCCGTCTTTTCCCACGTCTCCTCTACCCCGTCAAAACTTCTAAGTGAAATTTTCTAATCTACTTCTGATCTTTCCAAGCCGATCTTCTCTATTTTGACCGCTTGGCTCCAAAATTTATGGTCAAATGACCCATATGCCTTCCAAGGCTTTCGAGTGGTTTGCAAATCTGCCGTGAGTTCGTGTTTCCGTTTCTTGAGGATGCGTATTGTATCTGATTCAGTGTAGAGGGATTCCATTGATTTGTTTATGGAATCCATGATTATGGCTAGGGAACGGAGATTTGAGATTCGATATCGGTATTGCAGCTTCGAGGTTGAAGATGAGGTCCTAGAGTGATTCACGAACCTTGATGGGGACGAAATGAATATAGGAATTTGGAGGGTAAGCTCACAAAAAGGAAGTTCTAGTCACTCGGAGGTCACTCAATAGCAGTTGAGTCAAATCTACCTAAGGTTTACCCCGACACCTAAACAGGCAGTTGACGTGGTACTTTCCAAATGGACTATCATTGGCCGTAAAGTATACACGCTCACAATTTCGCCTTATCCTTCCCCTTCCCCTCCCCCTCATCTTCCCTAAACCGATAAACAATATCTTCAAAGCTCCTTGTAGGAAAGACGTAGAACCACCTCAAGTCCACATTCCCAGTATTAACAATCCCATGCTCAGCATCCGAAGGAATAAAAACCGTACTCCCAGCCCGCACTCTGCTCACAACCCCGTCGATAGTCACATCGCCCTCGCCCTCAAGAATATGATATATCTCAGGCTGCGTGTGGCGGTGCGCACATAGGTGGCCGGTGTCTGGTGGACAGATTGCTATTCCTGCGCAGAGGTCTGTGGACTCTGTTTGCGGGGCTGAGATCAAGGTGTGCCAGGATACATCGCCGTGAGTTGGGGTTGGGAATGATTCTGGGGGTATTGTTTGCGTGTAGGATGAAGGGATGATTGTTGGTTTTGGTTTGGAGATCATTTTGGGGTTGGGATATGTATGTGGGGGGGAGTCAGTTTGAGGGCGAAGGGGAGGGGAGGGGGGCTTTATACTTTATTTCTATGTTGTTGCACCTTCCTATCTACAAAGGAAGTAGCAGGATGGGAAGGAGTAGAGTTGTCGGGGAAACATTTTCTTAAAAGAGAAAGTAGGTCCCGAACGTAGTCTAGACCTACAGATTGCGTGAACAGATAGAACAGATAGAACAGCAATCGTGCAAATTTAGATTTAATATCATTATTAGTTGACAGAATGAAGACAAATCTAGGCAGGCCTCTACTCATATGCTATATTATATGTTCCTTGATGAGGTACAAAAACCCGAAGCCAGACAAGGCAGTCGATGACATTATAGGGGGAAACAACATTCCATGAGAAAAGAGAGCTTTGGAAGAGTAGCAAATTATTCCACCGCAATCACGGAAGGATTGTATGGAAGAATCTGACATTTAATTAGAACAGCATATCCGTCCTTCCCCGTGTAAATGTTTAGACGCAGATCGAGCCCTAGGAGATGGCGATACCAGTCGCCAGTTTTAACGCCATGAAAATGGAACTGGAATAAAACCCTCTGCTACCACTCGGTCGTCCCCAAATATGGGTAGCTTTGTCCAAACCTGAATATGCAAAGAAAAGGAAAAGCTGTGAGGAAAGATTCCTCAAAATACCACCGTACCGTGTTGGAACAGGAAACTCCACGAAATGAGGAAGCAAAGGTAGAAGCAGGAGAAGACTGGGGAGAAAAGACACTCAATAGAAAAGAGTAGGTATCAAAATTTAGGACATGAATCCCAGATAGAGAATAAAATTATCGACACTGCGCTGGAGACGGGAGAGAAGACAAAGACAACCTTGGAAAGAGAGCTCGCTTTGACTACTCGCCCCAGAACATGACGACTGACAATAAAGGTGCACAATGAAGATTACCCAAACCCAACTCCACCAAACACGCAAGAATCCCCCGGGGGTTCCTCTGAAACGGAACGTGAAGAAACTGACCGAAGCCCCGGGGGAGGGGGTATGTGACTGGGAACTGGTCGACGAAACGAACGAGAAGGTGGTGATCATAAAGAGTAGCGAGGCTCAGGATTAGTACCAGGAGTGGTCCACGATCGCAGAATGATCACTGTCTCAACTCGGCGTTCGGAAGAACAGGAAACAGACTGAAAGGATAAAGGAAAGGAGGTGGGGGCAAAATCCGCAGAAACACCAGAATGAGGAAACGGGAATCAGAAACAAGACAAAGGCAAGTGAGAATGGAAACGGAAACCCATATTTGCGGGTTGGAGGAGATGCAATCCGAGGGCATGTACAAGACATAAGACAAGAAATCAAAATGTATGCCAGATCAAGACTCCATGATCATGCAGTAGGAGAGGGGAAAAAAAGGAAAAACGTAATCACATGTCAAAGGTATCATCAACGTTGAAAATCCCGGGTTCCGTGCCGTCCTGAGTCTTGTGGACGCCTGTCATGCGCTGGTCGACCGAGTTGCCCGACTGGTGGCCTCGTTGCCAGTGATCGTCGCGCATGGCGTCCTCTTCCATATGATCGCTGTCGTCCATAAGATGGTGGTCAATAGAGCTCTCATTCACGAATGTGAAGCCCTTGAAATTGGCTTGCATCCCCGGGGACAGGGGAGTGGAGGCTGGCATGAGGCCGTTGGCGAGGTTTGCAGCTCGGAGATTGAGCGAGTTGTTCAGCTCCATAGCATTTGTGAATTCGGGATCGAAGTTCGATGTGTCAGTTTCAGATTGAAGCTGCGGCTTGAACGGAGGAATCACTTGCTTGCGGCACAAGTTATCCCAGTTGATGTCATGGAAGAATGGGTGTGCCATTAGCTCCTTAGCATCGCCATTGGCGCCTAGTCGATGCTTTGGATTCCGGTTCAGCAGGCCTTTGACAAAGTTTCTTCCCTCGGTGCTAAGCGCATCACGGGGGAATCGGACTTTGCCGAATGCGATATTCTTGTACATCTGCTGAGTGTCCTCAGCGTAGAATGGACTCCAGCCACAGCACATCTCAAAGACCAAGACACCCAAGGACCAGAAGTCGACCATCTTTGTATATCCTTGCTCATCGAGCAATACTTCCGGGGCCAGATATTCGGTGGTACCACAGAATGTATTGGTGGTGTCATTTTGGGACAGATTTGCCTTGGATAGACCGAAATCACAGAGCGCGATGTGACCGTTGGCATCCAACAGAATGTTCTCCGGTTTGAGATCCCGATATACGATGTCGTGGTCGTGTAGATGTTGCAGAGCCAGAATCAACTCGGCAATGTAGAACTTCGCCCGTGCCTCCTGGAACCGACCCTCGCGCTGTAAGTGCCAGAACAATTCGCCGCCCGACATGTAATCCGTAACTAGATAGAGATCTGTCGGAGTTTGGAAGGAGAACTTCAACCCAACAATAAATGGAGAGGCCGTCATCGCAGTGCGTACTAAGATATTGCGCTCTCCGAGCGTATGTATCACCTCCTTCTTCTGAATGATGACCTTCTTGGAGAGGACCTTCATCGCATAGATACGCTGTGTGTCCTTCTTCTTGACCTGATAGACCTGTCCGAAAGTTCCTTTGCCGATAAGTTTGAGAACGAGGAAGTCATTCGGCCCGACCTGCTTTCGATCTGTCTTTTCGAACTTCATATCGAGGTGAATTTCTCCAGACACTTGGTTGTCGCCGGCACCGCGTGCGACCAAGGGGAACCAGCCTTCTAGTCGACTGTGATCTTCCTTGAGGTTGATGCAGAGGCGTACGTGACCCAAGAAAGCTTCTTGGTTGTTGCGGTCATATACTGTGACATCAAGTTCTGACTGATCTCCCATGACATCACTGAACAGAACGTGTTAGTGATCTAAGTGAAGGAGCTGGGCCGGGGTAACATACAAAGTGGCCTCGTGATCCCAGTGTGGGTCTGTCACGGGCGTCCGCCCCTTGTGATCACCCTCAACAGCACTGTTATGAGAGCTAGATCGGGTCTTCAAGGGAATGGCCATGGGCCGACCAGCAGCCTCCTCGGCATCTGACTCCAGCTGACGCCGTTTCTTTTCCTCCTCGCCGTCACGAGCACCTTTGGAGATGTACTCATTCCATTCGAATACACACACCACATACGGATCGAAACTTGGCCGCAATCCTCGACCATCGGTGATCTTCACAAACAATTTACCATTGATCGGGCCCGTCGGCGCGCCGTTGGCTGGGGATGTTGATCTTGCAGGTGCAGGTGCAGGCGCAGTCTCAGTCTCAGTCTCAGTCTCAGTCTCAGTCTCAGACTTGGGCTGGGATGGGAATGCTTCATCGAGTTTCATAGTGATCTCATCCGTGGAGCTTTCCATATCTTCCGGCTTTGTCTCGGACTGCGGAGTCTCCTGTGAGCTCTCTTGTGGGGCGGAAGTGGCGGTCTTTTCCTGGGCGGTTGGGACCTCGTTGGACATGGCCCGGGGAGTAAGAGGTGGGGTATTCTTAAGACGCGACCCATCGGGCGCGTTTTCAGTTAGCTTGGCTAGGTTCTCAGAAGATATTGAGACATGCGGTTTCTCATGGTCGAGGAGGGGAGCTTCAGACAGGGAAAAGGCATCTGGAACAAGAGGGAGGGATGGATTGGAAAAATGCGTGGCAAGAACGGGGTCGTCAGAGATGCTGGATACTGGGAGGGAGGTTTGACGGCGGGAAGGAGGGTCTTCTGGAGGAGTTTGTGTGGGTGAAATGAGGTAATTCTTCAGCGTTGTAAAGATAGAGGACACTCCTGGACTTGTCCCGAGTTCCATCTCATCCGACTCGTGCTGTAACAAGGAATGTGGAGGGGTGTGCAGATTGGGGTGTTCCTCCTCCATCTTATCAGACCCATCTTCCTGCTCCATCATGACAAAAGACTCGGAGGAATCGGAGGAGTGTTGGGTATGCGCATTTGATTCAGGTTTCTCAGAGGGTTTCGACAGACATGACCATAACCGCGGCAGACTCGCTTTATCACCGGAGAAAGAACCAACCTGGAAGTAGTTGTGCATAATGGAAGGCAAACGCTTATCGACCGGATCAGGTTCAGGCGTTGCGATTCCCGTCGGCGTGGGGGTAGAACCATTTGATCTGATCTGATCTTGAGTATCGTCTTCCAGTCCAGAGCTATTGGGATGGAAGGTTAGCCAACGAAATGATAGCTCTCCGATAGAATCTTCAATTCAAAGCTTATAGGCAATTTCCGACAAGGTCCGAGACGACGAGGGAGACACCGAGGGATTGAGCAAAAGCCTTGAAACGTAATGTTTCATGCAGGTCAACCCTAACAAGAACAGACTGTAATGCAATGCGGTGTGAGGGGATCGTGGACCCTCTTTTCCCTCTTCAACCCCGCCTTTCAAGAGGAATGCCCAAGCCAAAAAAAAAAAAAAAAAAAGGAATAGGAATTAACTCACCTCATTGTCTTCATGTCGTCGCCGTGCAACACGGGTCCACTCTGCGCAGCCATTGTGTTTCCATTCAAGAAAGTCGAAAAATGAGGGAGCGAGAAGTGGGGGGTGTAAAGTGAAGTTGGAAAAAAAGAAATGAGGATTTTTTGATGAGCTAAGGGAGTTTGCGGGATGGATTTGAACCCGTTCGGATTTTCCCCAACCAGAAAAATGAACGTTTTAATTCGGTTTTTTGTTCTTTTTGGGGGTTTTGGAAACAAAGACCAAAAAAAAAGGGTATTCGATGGTTTTCTTTTTGGACTTAGCCCTGGAGAAGTGGGATTATCTTCGGTAATATAAACCCCCACTGGAAAGATAAAAAAAAATAGGCTTTCACTGATAGTCCATGTTTCCGGTGTATAATTAAGGGGATATAAGCTCATACATAAGATATAAGGTATAATCTTATGGAATATCATCCAGAAGCTGAAGCTGAAGATGACTATATAATGAAAGGTTCTGAAAAGGACCGGAACTAAAAATAAAAGGACATTGATCCATTCTTGTATTTCTCTCCTGAGTCATCTACGCCTTATTTCCTAATTCGTATACTATGCCTAAAGAGGGGAAATGATAATGAGAAATGAGAAATGAGAAAATACTAGAAATTAGAAATCAGAAATACAAAATACAAAATACAAAATACAAAATACAAAATGAAGAAATATTAGAAAGGCCAACGTCATGTGGAGACCCAAGATGAGTGGGTGACAATTGTTCAATAGCCCTAGATATCAAGAGAATGGCCCGGAAGGGATCTATTTCCTCTTCCTTTAGTCCTTATTTCCCTCATTTCCCTTCTGATTTCACTTTCCAGAATGTGAAGAAAACAAGATTATTGCATTTGCAGGTCACGGTCATTAGTCCGAATGACATTAGGCTCCCCAAGAACATGTGGCTATACTTTTTTTTCAATAGAGGCTGAGAGGAATTCGCCTCTCAGCATGCGCCTTTTTCTTCTTTGGTTACTATTTTTTTCGGTTTTTCTCTTATCGTGCTCCGAATCTCTATCTCCACTCTCACAGCGGGGTATCTCATTATTGCATCTGATGACAACATCGGAGTATCCGATGAAGCGATAGACCGCTTCTCATACAACTACTCGGATGGTTTCGATGTTCTACCTAGGAGTAACTATATATATATATATATATATATATATGATTCGAGGTAGTACATTGTATACATTTTGGTCTATCAGTACACTACCAATCAAGTCAAAAATAAAATCCTTTAATGATTAATTCCTCATGAAATAATCAAAAAAATTGACTGTGAAACCCATAGATCGATCGAATTCCGATCCACACATTGCGAGATCGGGACGACCTTTCAGCTTTCAATGTGGCCCGGGTCTAGCTGTCAGCTCCCCTTGCATTTGCATACCAGGTGAAATGTGAGATATGTTGTGGTCGCAGTGGGATGCTCCCAAGACCTCCACATGCGTCATCGGGGCGCGCCGTGAGGTCCCAGCCTCTGCGATAACATGTGGTTCGGCGGATTTAAGACCCGAGTCGTGCGCGAATGGTGTACGTGCCACAGAAGTGAACTTGCTGCAACTGTACACTGTACAATAATAATTATGGTGGACATAGAAAGAGACACTAGAGAGCTATCGCCGATCTCCGTTTTGGCCCCTCAGCTTATAGTATCAATGCCCTCGAATAGGTGGGGGTATAAAGAGGTGATCGCCGCTTACCTTCCGCAACCTCCCTTGAGTTTATGTAGTATGACGAATGGTATGCGATGGAAATAAAGATCCAAGATGTTGGTTCAAGGACGATATCTGATTTCCTCATACCCTGGACTTGCATGAGACAAGTGTATATTAATTTTTACCATGGGTTCGTGCGGTTCATACTCGAATATTGGGCATCTCCAACCTTCGTGGTATACAACCTTGGTGTACATCGATGTACAGCCGAGAGCTGCATGATTTCAATGTGCATTTTCCGTTATGCACAAGACTGAGTCCGAGTTTGGATTGAATTTGTAGGTCATCTGCATTGGGGAATGATCTGCGGGCTTGTACTCCATATGTTGTACAACAAAGTAAGCACCTTTGAAAGCCACTCAGGTTGATTTTTCTCAAGCCTCCAGCTATCTGCAGAAATTATACTGATCATATTAAATATATTTCCCGGGGATGTTCCAAGGTTGTTATGTTAACCATTTGGGTTTCCTCGTTTGTTGGGCCGCAAAAGAAACTATAGCCTTTAACATGCTAGTATGCTAATCGAATTTGTTACCAGTAGAGCCAATTCAGATATCCATGGTCAAAGCGGTGACTCGCTACCGTGATTGGAATAGGTTCCTTTTTCCCAAGCGACTTTGCTACTGACTCGGGATATGGTTTGCTCAAGCCTCCTAGGGAGCTCAAGTTAGGAGCTACCTCTCACATGTGATATTGGAGATTGACTGCACATAGAGACATAGAGTGAGGTCAGTGGTTACACAAGCAATTAACCTACGCGTTTCGATGCAGTCGTCTCTTTGTTGGATAGATGCAATTGACACCCACTAGCGGCAATGCAGCTCGGGAGAGTACGGTGCATTAAACGACCGGTGAGTATTTACGGGGTTCTGTCAACATGTAGATCCATAGATGAACTCATCTGAACATTGAATCCCCGCACTCCCATACTGGCTAACTACGGGGTAACACAAAGCCCGAGATGCTGTCCTATGCGGGCAACCTATGGTATCAATCTATGATGGGTATTTTGAGACGGTAATGGCGGTTGAGAGTCTAGAATTGGAAAAGAACGAATGTCGAGATACAGTCAAAAAGCAGGATGTTTTGCCGATCAACGACCAGGCAGATATGCAGCCCGAAATGCTCCGTTGGGGTAAGAACGAGCGTATGACATCATATGGGACAATATGTGTTTGTCTTGTTTGCATAATTTCATGTTTGCCGTGTTTGCAGCTCGTAGGGCTCCCGGAAAAACTTCGGCCCTTCGCAAAACAGCTATTCCTCCCCATTTGCGCTTCCCCAGTATATCGACCAACCATCGACAAAATGCCACGAAAGCTAAGGGCGGCCGCCCAGGCGGCTGCAAAGTCGATAAGTGAGTTGATCCCAACTACGTTGGCCTGCACCTGCCGCAAGCAACCGTCCCTTCCACTATGCATTGGATTTCACGCTCCCCTTAAGACGCGTTTGCGACTAACAAGCTTTAGAAAATACACCTTCAGTTCCAGATGGCTCTGATGAGGAAATGGTCGATGTTCCTTCCTCGCATCCCTCCTCCCCCGTAGCCGAATCAGAAGACTCCCCCGAGAAGGATCCCGATGTCGAACTGGAGGCTGAACCAGAATCTAAGCCTGAACCCGAAGCCGAAAACGCAGAAGTTCAGGCCTCCGAAACACCTGCCACACCCAAGCCAGAGGAAGAATTGAGCGTTGCGACACCCGCAGAAGACTCGATTCTTGCCGACACAGACAACACACCTTCCTACGGGCCTGGTCGCCCATCACTTCCCCCTCGCGGCAAGCGTCGCATTGGTCGCCCACCCAAGAATCCTCGGCCTGAATGGGATCCGGCCGACGGCGAGCAACCACTTCGAGTCACCACTCCAGTCAAAAGACGCCGCGGTCGCCCTGCTGCTAGCGGTGGACGCTGGGCACGCAACCGTGGCCCCTCCCATCTTACCCAGGTGCCTGTTGACAAGGAAGGAAACATGATGGATGTGATCAACGATGAAGTGTCGATTCCGCCTGACCCAATCGGCGCCACTAAGGTCGACGAGAATGGCCACCTACAAGGCGGACGTGAGTATCGGGTCCGTACATTCAAGATCCTTGGTCGCGGAGACCGCCTCTACATGTTGTCGACTGAACCGGCTCGCTGCATTGGCTTCCGTGACTCGTACTTGTTCTTCCAGAAGCACAAAATGTTGTATAAAATTATCATTGACGATGATGCTAAGCGTGATTTGATTGAACGCGATCTCATCCCCCACTCGTATAAGGGACGAGCCATTGGTGTTGTCACCGCGCGATCAGTGTTCCGCGAGTTCGGCGCAAAGATTATCGTCGGCGGCAAGAAGATCATCGATGACTATGACGAAGCTGCTGCTCGCGAGCGCGGCGATGTGGAGGGCGAGCTGGCCGTTCCGGAAGACAGATTGCCCGGGCCTGGAGAAACTTACAACAGGAATCAGTATGTCGCCTGGCACGGCGCAAGCAGTGTTTACCACACAAATGCGCCTGCAGTCCCGCTTGTTGGTGGAAAGCCCGTTGATACCAAGAAACGCCGTGTGCCAGTCACAGATGACAACTGGATGCTCGAGCATGCCCGTGCTGCAAGGTGAGTTTATATTTGATAGTGAGTAACACATTGGGGCCTGTCCTAATACATATCACAGCAACTTTAACTCAAAGCTGGCCGAAATGCGCCGTGCGAACCTGGGTGGTGTGTACGATGTTCACACCAATATTATGCAGCACCCGAAGATCATGCAGCCTACTCATGCCCGCTGGGAGCGCGTTTCCCCAATTCCGGCATCCGCGCCGACCGAGTTGGCGACGAACATGAACTCATTGAACCTCTCCAACGGAGGCTCTCCTTCCAGCCATGAAAATCACGCCTCCCACGAAACCCAAGAATCGCACGAGCCTACCACTGGCGAAACATCCACCAAGAGCCCCGCCACAACTTTCCCCTCTGTTCCCGCCCATCTTCACGACCGTTACGTCATCCAGGACATCGTCTATGAATCTCCGCCATATTCAAACATGGGCGTCCCGGGCCCTGACGGTGATGTGCACGATATTGGACCCAACGGCCTGGTCACCGTCGCCAACCCCGAGCATCCTGAGTTCATGACTCCAGAGATCCTCGAGTTGCTTCCACCAGAGTGCAAGGAAGCTCTCGTTGACGCTGCGGCGCAGGAGGTTGAATGGAAGTCCAAGTGGACCACAGAGACCAAGGATGGTGAGCGTACTCAGCCAACCAAGAGCTACGCCTGGTACCCGTAAATCCTGTAGTTGATTTCTCTTTCTTTTTTTTCTTGGGATTCCTGCACGTCGGCGAAAATTATGGGTTTAGCATGGGCTGGGTGGCTGGACATGGTAGGCGCAAGCCGCTGGAGTTTATTTTTCTTTCTTTCTGCTTCTGAGTTTGCTTTCGCTTTCTCGACATATGCCTGGGATGGATCTCTGCCTATCTCCATGATGTATTGACTGGTCTTTTTCTTTTTCGGTCTTCGACGCTGAGTCTATGTCTAGACTCAGCTTCGAGTGGCGGACAGTTAGATAATAATGAACCAACTTTTTCTACGACAACATTATGCCAGCTTCTCCCTCCAAGGAGCCCTAGAAGCAATAACCTCATCCATATCTTCTAGCTGTATTACCTAGGTATGCTACCAGTGACTAACAACTCAAATTATGAATGCATATCTCAAGGCAAAACTTTAAAATTAATAACTTAGCTTACACAAATAAATAAAAGAAAGAAAAACCGAAGTCATCTAAAACTCCATTCAAAAATAAGCAAAAATAAACATGGACCCAGGATCGAGGGAGCTGGCTTGAGAAAGGGTGTTGAGTGGAACAGCCAGATAGGCAAAGTGACAGAAGACAAGACAAGGCAGATCGGCGTGAGACCTAGGATACACCTAGGTAGTGTCGGATCATATGGAGGGCAGAGATAGAGGTAATAAAGAAGGGTAACCGATGCTGACGCACCAGGAACCAAAAGGAGAGAAGGGCTTGCTTGATAAAACGGCCGGGTCATGCATGCGAGGGTAAGACAATGAACAAGGAAGAGAAGAAGGGTAAGACTTCAACGGAAATGAGGCTGCATTGGTCGCGTGGCAGGAAATAAGATGCTATCACATGGCCATTTCCGCACGCAACTTTGCCAGCTCGGCTTCCTCGTCGTCTTCTTCTTGTGCCTTGGCGGGGTGTTTGACTATAGGTAAGTCGGTTAGTAAACGATATATGTGATATTTGTGTATAGGGTCCCTGTTCCCACTTACGATCTGTATTTCCCGCAGCTGGTAACCGGTCCAGTTGACTGCCAACCGGTACGGTCCCGGTGTGGAGCATCTTCGCGTCCATAGCTTCCTGCTCCAGACCCTCCAATTCGGCATCGAGCTCTTCCTCGTCCGGCTGTTCGCCGATAGGGAAACTGGTAATGACGCTTCCGATCTCGGCGCTGAGCGCATGCTGGTCTTGGAGTTCCTCCCTGCAAGGTATTAGTATGGCTGTAACATGATATAACAAAAGCCACGATACGGCAATAGGATAGATAAGGGATTTCGTGAGCCGATAGTAACGTACATCGTCTTGTCGACATCCTCGAGCTTCATTCCACCATGAATCTGCTTCATGGCAGCGCCGGCCTGCTTCATGGCAGCCAAGGTCTCGTGGTTGATGTTCGCGGCTTCGATGGAGTATATCTGCTGCTCAAGTTGCATAATCTGGGCTGTTGTCTGCTCGAGATTCTTCTCGTGGACCTTTTTCCGTCGAAGGGCGTTCTTGGCGGCTATTCAACGCAATAGTAGAAGAATCCATAGTTAGCCACCATCTGCAACTCTTAAATAAACGTGCAACAGCAATCCGCAAGATCTCCAACCATACCATTCTTATCTGTGTTAACGTTCTTCCGTGCCATAGCCTCCTGTTCTGAGATCTGGGTCTCGAGATGCCTCTCGCGCTTCTGCAACATATCTAGCTGCTCGCGCAGCTGTAGGATAGCGTTCTTGGGCGCATCCTTCCGCTTCTGAGCGGCGGCCCCGCCAAACCAAGACCACATGGTAATGTCGGTGTTTCTGTAACTGGAAACCGAAGGAAGTAAATAAGCAGGATTAGCCCCGGGGGTCAGATAATATGTCCAAATGAGACCAGCGGCGGAAAATACGGAGTGAGTGAGGAGAGAAGAGTAGGTTGGTTGTTTTCTTTGCTGCAAGTCAGGTGGAGCGATAGGCTCCAGGCAAAGTCAGTGAGTAGGCAGGCGAAGTAAGAGAAGGGCGGAAAATAAGGTCCGAGTGACCAGTATGTTTGGAGCACACGACTCGCCGAGAGCGCTTCCAAGGATAATTTCTGGATGAATGCAAAGTGGAGGGGAGGCCGACTTTCCCCTCGCTGAGCCTATGACATACACGGTAAGGCCAGTCACGTGCGCTATCATGACCGTTGTATTTGCGACCTTTTGGTCTGCCTCTTTGTTATTTTCTTTCAATCTTCACAATTTTTACAATGTTGAGCATCTTCTTCAACTAGCACAGAGATGAATGGGCCGCGCCCCTCCACTCGCGTGTTCCTCTCCGACCTCTCATCTCTACAGGCGGACTCGAAGATCCGCTTTCTTGGCTGGTGCGTCAGGCCCAGAGCAGAGAACAAAATAGTATAAAGTTGAGGCTTTCCAATACTAACGGGAATCTACGTCCTTGCGTACGTATAGTGTGACGCATTATACTATCACCACCGGTCATTTGATACTGGAACACAATTATCCACGCAGCAAGATAGCTCCAAGCTCTGTATCTGTGGACATCAATGCCCTCCTTGAGGACCTGACCGCCGAAGAACTACGCGTGGGAACATGGCTGAATGTCGTGGGCTATGTCAGAGAGTCGGAGCCGGTACCGCCACCATCTTCATTCTCTTCAACTCCCGATGACGCGAATCTGTCGAGTCAGAGACCTTCTAGGGTGCCTCCTCGTGTGGTGTATGTCGAGGCAATCATGGTCTTTCCGGCGGGAGCTATTGGGATTGGGGAATATGAGCGAATCCTTTGCAATTCTCAGCATGTTGAGCGCATGATCCAGTCCACGCACTAAGAAAAACATTTGTAGTGGCTCATATAATTACATTGAACTTATAACCAATCGGGCATTAATGGAGCGTCTCTGCATTAGATACTTTGCTATATAATTACTTTTCGAGGACCTCAGATACAAGGCGAGGGGTATCAAGACGTAAATCAAAACGCCAGGCAAAAAAAACCCTAAAAGGGCAAACCTAAACCACTCCCGCCTTCTCCTCGTCCAGCCGATTCGCCTGCTGAAGCTGAAGCTGTCTCTTAGCCCGCTTCCCCTCCAGTTTCGTCTTTTCCTCCTGCATACGCAGAATTAGGGGACTCTTTATGCGAATCTTATGTCCATACTTATAGAACACAAACGGAATCGGCACAATCACAACCTCGAGCACCCCCAGCAGAGTGCCCGCCCAATTCGGCCCCAGACTGGCATACATAGAAGCGCCAGCAAGTGGCAGAACACCACCGAGAATACTCCGAATAACCGAGTTACCTGCCAAAGCAGAAGCAGCATACATACCGTAGCTTTGAGTCAGGTAGTTAGACGCATAGATGAAGACACCAGTGTTTCCCGCGCCGAATGGGATACCCGCGAGCAAGGGCACAATCCAGTGGATCGAGGCTGGGGAGCAAGTCCATGCGAACCAGAGCTCACCGACTGGGATCATGGCCGCGCAGATGCAGACGAACGAGACCATTGCTTCTGGGTATGGTTTTCCGGTTTCGGGGTCCTTGGCGTGGCTGTTGATTAACCGCCGGATAAAGGGCTCGCAGGCGATTGTGAGGACAACACCGATACCGATGCCTATGAAGGCGAGCCCAGATATGCCCAGTTGCCATCCGCGGATGTCACGGAAGACAATTGGATAGGCTACGAAGCAGAGGTATAGGATGCCGTAGATGATTGCGATGTAGATGTTCCAGAAGATGCTGAGGGGGGGTTAATTCGATGTTTTGTGGGTTGCCGTGGGATGTATAAGTGTAAGATGCTTACCAGATTGGTTCGGTGACTGCCATGACAAATGGCCGACTGAGGTTCAGCTTGAGGATCTCGGGAAGGCTCGCCTTCTGGTCGTATCGACTCCACCAGCGGGACTCGCCGGTCTCCTTGCGGAGTCTGGCTGCTTTCTTTTGGAGAAGGGTTGGTGCGTAAGTTTCCTTGAGGATGATAGCAAAGACCAAGGCAACAGCGGAGAGAATGAGCGCGATCCAGCACATCCAACGCCAGCCAAGATATTGAGTGACGAAGCCTCCGATAACAGGACCGATGACTGTATCCTGTTAGAAATGGACTCCTTGTGCCAGGGAAGAGAACAAGTGAAGAACAAACCTGGTCCATTGAGTGGGCCAATACTCCAAACAGAGATCGCCAGAGCACGGTGTTCATCATCCACCAAATCGGCCACCATACCTGGTGCGGTAGAGATCATGACACTACCGAAGAAAGCAGCAATAAATCGAACGACGATCAGTGCCGTGACGGATTTTGCCAGAGCGCAGGGGATGATCAGGATTGTGAACACGGTTAGACAAGCCACACAGACAGGCTTCCGTCCATAGACCTCGCTCAACGGGGCCATGAACATGGACCCGATGGCAAGACCAAACAAGTAGAAGGTCAAGCCAAGGGTGACGATAGTCTGGGATTCGCCGAATTCCTCGCCCATTAATGCAATGCCTGATGTATAAGAAGTTGAATATAACACGCTTCCGAGTTCGTTAGCCAGAGAACCCGCTTGGGAAGTTTAAGCTAGGAAACTTACACTATGAGAGTGTTCCATGATAGAAACAAGATGCCCATGGACTTATACTTGAAATTCCAATTCTTGGGGTTCTCGGGGTCATCTTCGCCATCCCAGTCGACCTCATATTCGGGGTCGGCGGTGGCATTGGTTGGGATCGTCGTGACACGCTCTGCCAGTGACATATGCGAGGGACGAGCTGTCAATGTCTTTCCTATCGCATCGTAGGTGGTCTGTATGTCTACCGTAGAAGTGGACTCGATAGAGTCTGCCGTTGAGGACATCCTCTCAGCGTTTTCGGGTCCTTTATCTTGGCCCACATTAGGGTATTGAATTGCCATGTCCGAAAGCTTGGGTGGATGGCCCTCCAAACAGTGAAACAATGTTTAGGGAGCTTATTTGAGTGTATACCGGAGATCAAATGAGCGACTTGCTCCAATATTAGGGGTTGTAGTGAAGAAAATAGGGGAAATAGAAGCAAAAGTTCGCTCCGTTTTCCAATTTCTGCCCCGAAATAAGGCTGTAGTAGAGTGTGTGGTTCTCTATTTCTTTAAAGAGATATATGGTGGAAATGCAGCAAATGTGGACTGAGATCCCGAGGCCGAGGTTGGTTTGAGTCACAACCGCAAGCTCTCCAGAACACAGATTCTAACAGAAGACAGAAATCAAAGTCATTTATCATTGAAATCACTTGAAACTCGGAATTTTTCCATATGTGGGGCCGAGAGTCAGTGATAAGCATATTCGACGAGAACGAGCTGGGCTTGCAGGGCTTGCGGGATTGCTTTATGCCGAGAATATGATCTGTAGCTCAGCACAAGGATAGTTTGCTTTTCCTACTAGGTAGCACATTGTACATATTTACATTGGGAATCCGAGTGACAAATTTCCTTTGTACCCCCTCTCTACAACATGTATCCAACTAACCCTTGGCATAGGATTTCCCCATGGGCAAGGAGGTCTATTCATGGCGTGATATCTCCATAAGACAGAAACTGAGCGTTTCGACCTAATTTGTCCCCACACGGCCTGTTAGGCTCGGAGGAGTGCACATGTGGATTCTAGTCTGGGCTCTAGTGTGCCGGTTTGCCGAATACTTCCCCGTGAGCGTGGAATACATCTTATATAAAGTGTACGGAGTTCTTAATATTCTGTTTCTCATGGAGTTTACTACAATCATATAGTTACAACTATTACAATTATATACATATATAATGGAGAGTTTAATGGAATACAAACGGATTTAAGACGTTCACATCAAAGTGGGTTCAAAGACTCTAGAACCGGAAAAAGGCCCGAACAAAAATAAATAAGAAACTTGGATTTCGATCTCAACTACGGAGTAGTTGCTCCATACTCCGTACCGTATGTACTTCTATGTAACATTTCGGAAGGGGTTCCGATGCCGAGTTGTAAAGTATAGTATAGATCATACAACTAGATCTAGTTTCGTATTCGATCTATAAAGATAATTCCTTATCATCATATCCATGGAGACTACTGGGTACCTAAGTAGATAGCCACTCCTCGGCGAAATAGCCGACCTTCTAATCGCAGATGGTTGAGTAGAATCTTTTTGTTTTCCAAGGTTCCAAAGTTAGCGACAAACGGAAACCCTGGGTTTGACAATTCCATCGCATTTTGCCCCAAATGAGGTCTCAGGCCGCTTGTAACATACCCGATCTAAGCGACCTGCCGAAATGGATCCGATCAGATCACGATGTTTGAATATCCTAATTAAAACAGGTTGCTTTCAATTTACACCCTCAAACGGCCTATGGCAAATGGCAAACTTTTTGTACTCCCTTGTAAACTTTCTTTAAAACCCACAGTGAGACTGCAACCTTGCAAAAAGTATTCTGTAACTACCCAACTATCATGGCGTCGCTTATAGCAACCAGCCTGGCTGGGCTGGGCGCTTTTTATATGTGGCGTGTCAATTCTGCTATGAAAGTAGTCCCCGAAGAGGCGCAGAAACTATCACCTCATCGCTGGACAGTCGAAGAAATCAAAACAGCTTACAAAAAGAGCCTGGAAACTCCCATCGATGTGACCAAGAGTCTGCCACCAAAACAATCCCGCCGATATGTGATTGTAGGCGGAACTGGTACGTATACATACCACTCGCTTCGCATATCAATCCACTGACTCTCCAAACTACAGGTCTAGTTGGCGCTTGGATAGTCTCGCACCTCCTCGCACGGGGCGAAGACCCCCAGGCCATTCGCATTCTGGACCTGATCTCCCCAGAGCGGGATGTCCTCAACAAAGGCGTGGGCTGGACCAAAACCAACATTACAGATGAGGTCGCAGTAACAACTGCATTCGAAGAACCATGGGCTGCTACTGTCACCAATCTCGCTCTAACAGTCTACCACACCGCAGCCATAATCCGACCCCAGGACCGGCTAAAAAGCTTTCTACCACTCAGCCGCAAAGTCAACATCGACGGCACACGGAACGTTCTGAACGCCGCAAGATCCGCCGGCGCGACAGCCTTCATCTGGACATCCTCAGGCTCCATCGCCCTGCACCAGCCAACTTTCTGGATCGCGCCGTGGGCAACCCAGCCTAAGCGCGTAGTCCAAGTGATCAGCGACAGCACCAAACTGCCCGAATCACATTACCAATTCTTCGGAAACTACGCTGTGACCAAAACCGAAGCAGAGCAGCTCGTCCGCGCAGCAGATGACCCAGCAACAAACTTCCGCACCGGCTGCATCCGCCCTACAAACGGCGTCTATGGCACAGGCGGTCAAGCCAACAATGTCATCACGGGTCTTTACCTCCGCAACGGAGGCAGTCCGACCTGGGCTCGCCCGATCCTGCAGAGTTTCGTGCATGCTGAAAACGTCTCGATTGCACACCTGTTGTACGAACAGCGTTTGATCCAGCAGAGTGAGCCTGGTTCGAAACTTCCTAACACAGGTGGCCAGGCGTTCATCGTTAGCGACCCAAACCCGGCGATTGCATTTGATGATTTGTACACACTGCTCACGACATTGTCCCAAACACCGCTTTCATTTCCGGATGTGCAACCTTTGCCGTTGTTGGTGATAGCATATTTTGTTGAGATGTACACTTTCTTGCAGTATAAATATCTCTCTTGGATTCTGCCGAGGTTGTCGGGGGATATTGGGCAGCTTCAGCCGTCACTGTTTTCCATTATCAATGTTCATGTGTTTGCTGATGATTCGCGCGCGAAGCTGGCACCTGAGATGGGTGGGTTAGGGTATAACCCCCCTCTGAACACTCTGGACGGCCTGTGTCGGCGGCTTGTGGATTGGAATACGAAGGCTGAAAGGGAGGGAGTTGAGGTCATGGGGAAGAAGATGCGGTTGGGACCTGTGGAAGTTTCGCAAGACGGCGTCGATGTGGTTCCGCCGAGGGTGTTGTAAGGATTCTTTGAGTTTGATCGATCTACTTGACCTGAGTGGAAGAGCAGTCACCAGTTATTTTTTATGAACATTATCTGGGGTGCAATTCAATCTGTACTTGATCTTAAGAGTTTAGTTTTAAAATTGGCACACTGTATGGCATGAAATGGAATCATATTTGGAGAGAAGGGCTCTGGTAGGAGATATCACACATTGGATCTTCTGTAACTTCCAAAGTTGAAATAGCCGGAGCCGACCAGCAGTACCCGGCCATATCACGGTCTCCTTCTTCAATCTTCATTTGGACGCAAAGGCTTTTTTTTGGTTGGAGCTTGGTATGGGGATTGATAATCCCCTATGGGAAGGCGCAACTCGAGGCCGATAATTGTGGGCACTGGTACTCTGCCAAAACACATCAAGAGCCCAGCGTTGATTAACTGGGTTGGCGAGCATATGTCCTCGGTGTAAAAGCAAGAGCGACACACACAGGCTACTTCCCAAAGTGTTGATGGACGAAGGAACAAAGGCATGGTAAAGGCATGATAACTCTCGGTAACTCCCAAGTCCCACACATGACACTCAACCATGCAAGCGTTCCACCAAGCAGACTGTGCGACCAAGAACGTGAATCCCTCGGCTAGCAAAGGTCGCTAGAATGGCAAGCTTTCATTTCCAGAAAGATAGTACACAAACAAGATGAAATGTATCCCTTAGCGAGCCTGCTGCTGGGCCACTTGACGCATATAGTCAAGACGCTGTATGCGCAAACGCTCGGATGCCACCTCAACCTCAAGAATCGCGCCAAGACGGTTCTTCCAGGTCTCCTCCAGATTGACTAGCTCACCTTGGCTCGCCTCCTGTGTAATTTTTCTCTGCTTATTCACCTGCTCAGAAGCCTCCTTCGTCTCTGCCAATTCCTTCTCAAGAGAACCGAGTATCTCCTCGAGCTGTGAATTGCCAATCAACCAAGCGTTCTTGCCGTACTCTTCCAGCAGAGCCAGGTTCTCGTGGCGCTTGGATAGGTGCGAGCTTGACGAGTATGCCCTCTGTAAAGTCTGGCGCCATGCGTCTAGGTCGGGCGTTTCGGTGTCTGATGCGCGAGTCGGGGCCTCTGGCGCTTCGTAGCGGGATAGATCGATTCCGCCTGTGAGAGGTGCTCCTTGCGCTTTGCGCGCGAGTTCTTGTTGCATAAATTGAGAAAATTTGGGTTCTGGCGCTTCCGGGATCCAAGGGTGCATTGTGGAGGCGTGCTCAGGGGATAGCTCTGCGTTAATGAGCTGCTGTGCTCGCGCTTGCGCCGACGCAGTGGGCGCCGAGTCGATATCTTAGAAGGTTAGTGATTGGGTTCTAAATGCACATATATTGTCCAAATTATGTACATACATGGCAGTGAGTCATGAGATTCGTTGATTAACGGCATTTTGGAGTGATGTTCTTGTATGGATGGTAAGGTGAAGACCAGTAGATTAATCTGAGAATCATTGCTATGTGAAGGCGGTGAGGAAAGCGGCGAGATCAGTGCAGCTGACTCGGCCATTATTTGGCCACGTGACCTCGACTTTTATATGCCGGAAACAAACAAGGTGAACAGTGTAGCTAATAGTTGTTATGGGAATTAATTATCTAATTTGAATGCCCTCGCAGCCGAATTGGAGTCATAGGATATTTTTTGTATGTTTCTGCAACAAAAAACCAGCGTCTAGGAGTCCGGGGGGGAATGCTTGGGAGAGTAGCATTGCCCTCTAGGATGCTCTCCATGCTCTCCTGACTGCAGCGATGATCCTATCCAGTTTGGATTGTTTTTACGAGAGGTACCTGGGTCCTAAAGCAAGATTTTAACTCGCCGACTGGCTAAAAATCGAGGCAATCTACTCCATAATCTTCACATGTGCAGTGGGCATATGAGCACATCTCCCCCGTGCGGGGAGTGCAGCGAAAGTCTATTCCCTTTTGGTGCGCGGGCTTCAATAGATGACGATCCTAACCCCTACATCGCTTAGACGAATGTTACCTACCGAGTACTTCATGTACAATAATGTTCAGCTGCTTCCCCAAGCTTGGGGTTACTTGGGTAATGATCTTCTGTACTTGCAGGTAGCTCGTTCGTCTTCCCAGTGTAATCACTAGTGCATTTGTATAAGAACCCGTACCTCCCTTAGGGATTTCAACTTTTCAAGGGCTACAGTTATTCAGCGCGTTTTTTCTACGGATGCAATAACTCTATATCGCTTAGGACATATCGGAAAATCCTCCCCACAATGGCTAACTTTCGCATGGGCGTTACCTTTGCTGGGATGACTCTTGCGGTCCTGGTGTTTTTGCAGCTGATTGCGGTATTCAAGTTCGATAGCCAGTCACAGTCAGCTTTGCCTAGCTTTAGTCCAAAATTCAACCAGTGGAAAAGCAGAGCAAGCGTGGCGGCAGCTGACGATATCTTTTTGGTCGGAGCGGGCAAGGCAGATGTAACTGGGTGCGTTTATGATTTAATTTCGACATTTCAATGGACTAAATTGGCTAATATGATCATTAGGCCCGTTGTGGAGCTTACTCTCGCTGGCTATGCCAGTTTGGACCAACTAGGCACAGGTCTAAGGCAGAGACTGTATTCTCGCGCCTTCATCTTCGCAGACCCAAACAAGCCCGATGACACATTTATGTATCTAGTTCTTGATACACTTACAGGTGACACTGCCGTGCGACATGGTGTCTTAGAGGGTCTCACTGCGCTCGGTGGGAAGTATGCACGGTACGGCGAACACAACGTCGCAATGACAGGAACACATTCGCACTCCGGGCCTGGAGCGTGGATGAACTACTTGCTGCCTCAGATCCCGGCATTAGGCTTCAACAAGCAAAGCTATCAAGCCATTGTCGACGGCACTATTTTATCAATCATCCGTGCCCATGAAAACTTGGCGCCAGGTCGACTCTCTTTTGGATCCATCGACTTACAAGACACCAATATCAATCGAAGTCCTTTTTCATACGAGCATAACCCCAAGGAAGAACGCGCACGGTATTCTGCAAATGTGGAAAAATCGCTCTCGCTCATTCGATTTGATCGCGAATCCGACAACAAAACAGCGGCTATCCTAACATGGTTCCCTGTTCATGGCACATCTATGTATAACAACAACACCCTAGTCAGTGGCGATAACAAAGGTGTCGCAGCTTACCTCTTTGAGCGCAGTGTCAATGGCGATCCGAGGTTCACTGATGATGCCGTGATTGGATTCTCCCAAGCGAGTGTCGGGGATACATCCCCTAACATTCTGGGGGCTTGGTGCGAAGACGGCTCTGGGGAGATGTGTCGATATGAAGATAGCACTTGCGGTGGCAGAAACGAGGATTGCCATGGTCGAGGTCCTTTCTTCCGTGAGAACGATAATGGAGCGAAGAGCTGCTTCGAGATTGGGCGCCGCCAGTACTCAGCAGCAAAGAAGCTATACGAAGAGATGGATACAACCCCTATCAAAATTACTGGAAGTTCTGCGGTGAAGTCTTTTCATGTGTACCAAGACATGAATGGCTACACTTTCCCCTCGCCGTTCAACTCTAGTACGTTGACGACTTGTCCTGCGGCTCTGGGGTACTCCTTTGCCGCCGGGACTACAGACGGACCCGGTGCCTTTGACTTTACCCAAAATGCTACTGGTCCAGCTGAACGCAACCCCCTGTGGCAAATTGCGCGTGCAGTTATCCACCAGCCCAGCAAAACGCAGCAACAGTGCCAAAGCCCCAAAAACGTGCTATTAGATATCGGCACTCTCACTGAACCTTATCCATGGGCCGCGGATATTGTTGATATCCAGGTCTTGCGAGTGGGTCAGCTGTTCCTTGTTATCTCCACCAGCGAAGCTACTACGATGTCTGGGCGACGCTGGAAGGAAGCTATTGCGAAAGGAGCAAAGGACTACCTTTCTGTTTCCAATCCTCTAGTGGTACTAGGAGCCCCGTCAAACAGTTACGCTCACTACGTGGCAACAGAAGAAGAGTACGGCGCACAGCGCTACGAGGGCGCGTCCACACTCTACGGTCCCAACACATTAGCAGCCTATGTCAATCTGACCCTCACTTACCTGCCGTATTTGGGAAGCTCCTCCCAAGTTGCTAAACTTCCAGTCATCCAACCTGGCCCCACTCCACCAATCAACACCAACCGTTCATTGAGCTTCATTACGGGTGTTGTGTATGACGGAGCGCCCATTGGCAAGCACTTTGGAAATGTGACTTCAAACCCGCAAGGTGGACCATATAGCCCCGGAGATATTGTCAAGACGACCTTTGTGGGCGCCAATCCCCGCAACAATCTGCACCTCGAATCGACCTACGCTGCGGTTGAAAGACAAAGCGACTCCGGTGCATGGGAGGTCGTGCGTAATGACCGCGACTGGAATTTGGTCTTCACATGGAATAGGACCAATGAGATTCTTGGCCACAGTGAGGTGACAATTCAATGGGAGATTGAGGATGAATATTATAGTGTCGACACAACGTCCCCCCTGCAGGCTGGAACCTATCGGATGCATTATTATGGAGACTCAAAGAATCCCCTTGGCCAAATCTCACCATTCGAGGGCATTAGTGGGACTTTCAAAGTGACGACTTCATAGTCTAACTCATTTATAATATAGTAGTGTGTCGAGTGATGGCTAGTTCAATGAAATGTGTCAAACGATTTAATTGGCCATAGTGTACGACCTCAGGGAGCAACCAGGCCATAGTAAATATATCTTCACCTACGCGCCCGTACACGTAGCGAATGAATTAGCCAGACACTCTCGGTCTAGAAGTCTACCTAGCCCGTATGTCAACACAAAATCCTCATAATAACAAAAGTGGTCCTGCGCCTGCAGCCGGCCAATCACCACGCGCCATTGACCAGGGCAGGGCGCCTACTGGAACGTCTCTTTGCCGGGCGATCTATTTCTAGCATGAATTCCGTCCCACAAAAAACCCCTTGCAATGGCGGTTCCTCCTGGGACTAATAGTACTGGGTTATTTTGGATTTGTTCATGAAAAAGCCATGGTTTGAACAATGGGCGGCTGACAGGAAGCCCTAAGCCCAACTCGGCCCCTGATGAAACCCCAAAATGCAGATATACTAGCCAGGATCCTCGATGGCAAGGGACTTGAAAGAAAAATCTCCTTCCTGTTAAAGTCTCAGGTTGCTTCATCTTGCCCCATTCTTTTGTTTCCCTTCGTTTCTGTGGTCTCTAGTAACCCAGCCGTTCTTTCATTTGCAAGCCATCAAAACGCCTCCTAGGCCTTGTATGCGTTCTCATTAATTTCCTAATATTCTCTTTTGTCATGCTTTCTTACATGTGTGATTGTGTCTCTCTTATTCAGGTGCTCTAGTATATCTTTGACTGAGCACCCAATATTCTTTACCGTCCCACTTTGTCGAAGTCGTGTCCTGGCGATCATTTCCAATACTCTCGTTTCTAAATCAGGATGCTTCGCTTTCAGTTCTTTTTGTTCCTTCTTCTGCCATGGATGGCCTCGGCTGGTCCGATCTCTCGCTGGCTATCCCAGTCATTGGAGGCACCTGAGCCGGCTTCTTTCCCCCTATTGCCTAATCTCGAACGGCGTGAAGCTGGCGGTATCACCGAAATCACACCTTTGGCGGCACCGACCCAGCTACCTTTCACGTACGACGAGCCAATAGTACCTTACCCTCCCCTAAGCAGTTAAACCGACCACTAAGCTAACCATCACTCAAAAGCCAACTATGTCCCATACGTCAACCACAACTCATGAGATCACCAGTCAAAAGCCAATTACGACTCATAGAACAACCACTAGTCCGAAGCCAACTACAACTCAGGTGCCAACTACCAGCCATATTCCGACTACCACTCATAGGACAACCACTAGTCCGAAGCCAACTATAAGCCAATTTCCAACCACTACCTCTCAGGCGTCCACTACAACTCAGCAATTCATATTCTCGTCCACAACCCCGGGAATATTGCATTCAACGCCCATAACTAGTTTATTACCTGCCTATATTCCAGGCTCAACATCCTCCCTCGATTCCTTGGTGATACCGAGTTCAGCCCAATCTTCATCGGCTGCACTTCTAGGAGGAACAAGCAGCAGCAATCCTTCCATTTCCACGCCGGTGATCCCAATAACCAATGCCATCCAGTCAGCAAAGAGCACACAGAAAAAATATACATCACAACACCCTCCCACATCGGGATCCAAGCCAGTGGTGACCGTAACCGAGCCTGTGATCGTATATGTGACCAAAGGAGCACCAAATCCATTTTCAACAAGCGTCATCCATCACACACCCAGTGTCAACAACTCACCAGTGTCGTCGGTAAACCCAACGGTAAACCCGTCTGCTGAACCGACAACTACATCTTTGAATTTTGTGACTATACATTCCACTGCAACGTCGGTTGTTCGTGTGACTGTTTACCCAACATTGCCATCGCCTGCTTCTTCATCTTCGGTCTTGCCGTCCCCAACTGGGAGCGCCCCGAGTGTGAATTCAGCGTCAATAGAGACTAGTTATGCCAGTGAAACGTCAGTTGTTCCCATGGCCGCCAACTCGGCAACACCATCGCTTCCTTCTTCGTCTTTGTTGTTATCGTCGTCAAATGAGATTGCTTCAGTGGTGACAGCTCACGTCACTTCCACGAGTGTTGTTCCTCTGACTGTTTACCCGGCTACATCGTTACCTGATGCTGTGTCTTCATTATTGCCTTCCTCAAGTGCGATTGGTTCTATAGTGACAGTCCATGTCACTTCCACAAGTGTTGTTCCCTTAACCGTTTACTCGACAACATCGTCATCGGCTCTATTGGAGCCGTCCTTAAGTGAGACTGCTTCACTTGAGACTGCTTCACTTGAGACTGCTTCACTTGAGACTGCTTCACTTGAGACTGCTTCACTTGAGACTGCTTCACTTGAGACTGCTCCTATTGTGACAGCTCATGTTACCTCCATAAGTGTTGTTCCAGTAACCGTTTATTTGACCACACCGGTACCTTCTACTGTGCCTTCGTCGTTGCCATCCTTAAGTGAGACTGCTCAGGCTGTGATAGCCCACGTCACTTCCACTTTGACACCTGTTACCTCAACCTCCAAAAAGGACCAAGGGATACTTACTGTGAACCCGGTTACACCGTCTGGCTTTATCACGATCACTGAGACCCAGACCGAGACAAAAACGGTGACAGATCGCATTACTGAGACTGTTACTGTCACTGTTACTCGAGATTAACTGTTGTATATTTTTAATTACGGAGGCTTTGTTTCGTGTGGTTTTTTTGTCTCATATTTCCCAGACTATTTTCTCTGTTTTTCTATCTATGTTGAATTATATTTTATGTGTAAGTACAAGTTAATACAAGGAAGTTATATTCAGGCTGAGCCATAAAATAACATGTCTGGGTTCCATCGCGATGTACATCCGTATGTGCGCACCTATATGCCTTCCAAAGTGACCCATATAGATCATAGGTAGTGCATTATTGTTTTCATGGGGTATCCCCTCGAGTCTTAGATAAACCCTTGCAATCAAATACCATAACCATAGATAGACCTCAACTACCTCTAACTTGCCTTCCACCTAACCCTCCCAACCCACATAGCCCAATCCCGCACATCCTCCCTCTCACAAATTCTCTCAACAGTAAACCACTCCCTAGCGAGCTCCTCATTACTCGCCATGCGATGCACAAAACTATGACAAGCGCGACAAAGCCACGCCACGCTATTCAACATCCACTCATCATGCCAGCCCTTTTTAATAACTTTTGCATGCACCCCACGCGGAATCAAATGATGATACGACAGCGGGATCCAGTCGCGCTCGCAGATCTCGCACGCGTCCGCGCGCGTGTTTGCCCACGCCGGCGGGCCGGTCGTCACGCTCGACGTGTACTCTGCAAGCACAGGCGCGAGGAAGTCCAGCAGGTCTGATGCATCGGGAATTATGCCGTAGACTAGTAGCGATTCGGTTACGCTAACTGGGATTGGGGAGAATAAGGCTTCGAGTGTGGCGCGTGAGAGGGGAGTGTCGGTATCTGGGGGGATGTAGAGGGCTGATAATGTTGGGTCATGTTGGATGGCCGCATAGCTTAGGGTTTGCAGGGGTTCTGGGAATATAGTGAAGGTTTCTGAGGCTAGGAACTGGGGTTGTTAGCTTTGGGTCTTGTTAGTTGTTGGCTGTGGTGTGTGGGCTTTGAGGTGCCTGAAGGCTGATTGCTTTGCGCTGGGTTGGGCTGGATGGGTGCATGTACATCAACAAATTCGGCGAGCTCTTCTGGGTCTGCTCTCCCGGATGAGACTGTTGTCGCTGTTGTTACGTCTTTGCGCTCAGTCCGCTTGCCCTTTGGCTTCCGTCGTGTTGGCTTTGGTTTTTCCTCGGAGCGAGCCACGATGGCATTAGACAGACATTCGCGGAATACAGCATAGTTCTCATTGGAAGTCATTGAGACTTAATTAGGAGAAAAGCCTTGACCTTACAACTTTGGTCTGGAGAGCGCGTTGGGAAAAACAAATTGGCCCCACGGAAGATTGACATCATTCTGGCGCCAGATTCTTCGACATTCTTCAAAGGCGTCAAACTTTGTTGTTTTTGACATTGGGGCTCATAAAACATCATGGCGGCCAAAACAGTTGTTGCTTTTGATCTATATGGCACTTTACTCTCAACTGAATCGATCGCTAAACAACTAGAGAAACATTGTGACAATGCCAAGGCGCAGTCGATCTCCGCGCTCTGGAGGCGGTATGGAGATTGAACAGCATGGGCAAGCAACGCTTCCAAGCTTGACGGTCAAATTATTGACGACCAAAAAGGCCGCTTTGAAGATTTCTCAGTCATCACACGTAACTCCATATTGCACGCGCTAGCCGACAACAACGAGCAGCTGAGCGACGACAACATCGAACACTTGATGCAAGCTTACGACGGTCTCTATACGTTTTCTGACGTGAATCCAGCTTTGGCCCTTATAGCTGCCGACCCAACCATCCAAGTTGTGATATTCTCCAACGGAACAAAAACTATGGTGTCAAACTCGGTGTTGTGGTCCAAGGACCTTTTGCCGCACGCGAGCGTCTTCCAAGATATCGTCACCGTAGACAAAGTCCAGCAGTTTAAACCATCGAAGGCAAGCTACGAGCACCTAGAAAGCAGACAGGGTAAGACCCATCGCAGATGAGCAAACTTTGGCTGATTAGCGGCAACCCTTTCGACATTGTCGGGGCGCGCGCTACAGGCATGCAAGCTATATGGGTTGATCGCGTTGGTGCGGGATGGAAGAATGCCGCCGCGCCAGATCTACAGCCAACGGGCATTGTACAGTCTGGAGCAGATTATAAACGAAAATCATCGCCATCAGCTTTAAGCCAAGGCTTCCAGCATTGAATTTTGAATTAAGGTTCCAAACACCAAAAAGAGGCTTGAAGAGGAATGTACAGCTGAATATATTTCCAAACGCTCCACACTTGAGTAGAAGAGTTTGGGGTAAGCCAGCAGATTTGGTCTTTCCTCCCATTTCCCCTCCAGAACAGTGATTGTAACAAAAGTTCAGAGTGAATAGGGAGGATTTCAGTTTATGTGAAGAAGAAAAGGAAAAGGGCGCTCGGCGAAAAATTTCTCGATGAAATAGTATCGGCTTAGTCATCCCAGCTGATGTCCATGGATCACGTGGCACCTTATCGATAAGGTGCTGCCTGCTTTCGAACTTGTCCATTACTGTTGGCAGGGATTCTTTGAACCTGTGAACCTCCAAGTCATGTCGCAACTCTTGGATCCCAGTCGAGCTGCCTGGCTGTATCCTATTCGGGTATGTTATTTTAGGGGTTTCCAAAGCTTCATGGCTAACCTAAACAGGGAATCTACTATTTTGCGTCCAATCGGTTCCTATGGCCTCTCTTCAAGGCTCGCCTGCTCCCCATCGTTCTTCTCTCCTCCTTCATATACTTCATTCTCTTTTTCTTCACATACCTTCCCCAGGTTGCCTTCCTTGCCATCTTCCAGGGCAGCTCAGCATGGGTGAGCGGCGCATTCCTGGTGCTTGGTGAAGGAGCTGCGATTGTTGCCGCACTCTTCGAGGCATTCTTTGTCGATGAGACTCTAGTGGATATCTTCGATGCAGTGCTAGTGAATGAGGGCCAGGAGGAGCTTGTTACCACTTCGCGGGTTATTTATCCCGAGCCTGGCAACCCGGCCAAGCGTCTAGGCACGCCGACTACCAGTGCCGTGTATTCTCCATTTTCATTGCGGCAGATCGCCGAGTTTATCATTCTGCTTCCGCTTATCTTTATTCCGGTGGCTGGCACTCCTATGTTCCTAGTTTTGACTGGCTATCGTGCCGGTCCCTTCCATCACTGGCGTTACTTTCACCTGCTAGATATGTCCAAACAGCAGAGAAAGGAAAGTATTAGCCGTCGTCAACTGCAATACACTACGTAAGTCACGTTCCTTTCCTCTGTCGATATGGGATCTCACACACTCTAGGTTTGGGACGGTGGCTCTGATCCTTCAACTTATTCCTCCTTTCTCTATGCTATTTTTGATGACCACGGCTGCTGGGTCGGCACTTTGGGTGACGGATATCGAACGCAAGCGACGAGCTGTCAGCCAGCAGTCCAGTCGGTTAGGTGAGCAATACCGTGACGATATTATGCCATGACCTGTGAACGATATATCTATTTCGGGTGACCGAGGTTACTGCAAAATGCATCTAATTTTCCATTTCTGGTTCCTGGTTCCTGGTTCGCTCTGGCTCTGTATTACTAGGAAAGAGTCGACCACGGTCTAATAATTCTTGAAAATCTCATCGTAATTGCCCTCTACCTGATTAGTTCCGTAAAAGAAGTAGTCTGAAGCTTTTTGGATTGGGAGTGGCACGTGACTACAACACGGCCGGGACGTGTTTTCTTTTTATTGCGAATTTATTCACAATATAAATCTCAGAATCATCCCTTGAGAGCAGATCACCGGAAATATCGATTAAATAGTTGCCCCGGCAGAGTTGAAGTACCCCATATTTAGACCCTGGAGATTTGACCCGCTTAGCAATCCGGAAGCGTGACCCCGGACCCTCGAACTTGAGATCCGGATCTCTTCCCCGAGATTTCCAGAGCTTCAGCTTTAAAGTTCCTGGGTTATTTCCGACTTTCGGGTCTCGGATTTCGGCATTCTTCCGGTTCATAGTCAAACCTGGAGTCTGGATGTACTGATTGTCTTGAGCCGAGTAAACATGACCTGAAGGTTCGAGGTGTGGTCATCCCGGCAATTTGCTCATCGATGGACTTGAAAACAAGACTGCGCAAGGCCTGCGATGCCTGTAGTATCCGGAAAGTGAAGGTATGGTCCATTTGTCATAATCTTCCGGAAAATACTGATTTCCATGCAAGTGTGATACTGGTGGGCCGCCTTGTCGGTCGTGCGCTAGCTTGGATATTCCCTGCACCTATGAAAGACCCAGCAGACGCCGCGGGCCTCCTAACCGCCATGCAGAGGCGTTTAAGAAACAAAAGCGGGAACCTGAAGATCCAGCATCGCTGAGCCCGGCAGACTATCCGTCGGTGACAACAACCCCCTTAGCCACGCCATTCGCCAGCCCTCAATCTGCATCGTTCCCTCTTTCGGCAGAGTCGATATGCTCTTTGCACACGATGCAGATGTTGATCGATGACTTTTTTACTTACATCCATCCTTTGGTCCCAATTCCACATGAGCCTTCTTTTCGAGCAGCCTTTGAGCGCCGGGAAGATGTAACCAACCACACGTTTTTGGCGCTTCTGGCGTCAATGATTGGACTGCTAGTGGCTTCCTTTCCTCGACGACCTAAACTCCGGCTCAATACTGAAGCTGAACGCACCGCTTTCCCCAATTCTATAACCCTAGTAAAGCGATGCCTTGATGTTGCCATTCAAGCTCGCGGGACCGGATATCTTGATCGCAACGCGACAGTCTACGATGCAGCGATCAGCTATTTTCTCGCTATATGTGCCGGCTACATTTACAACATGCGCCGGTGCCGTGTGTACCTGTCGGAATGCCGAGTCATGCTTCAAGTGTATGATTTATGCCGTTCTCCGACCACCACCCCCTCGTCCTCGACATTAGGACCTCATAGTCCGCTGTCATCAACCCCAGTAATGATGCACGATCCGCCAACGCATACCTTTACGGAAGTCCAAGGCGTCGACCTCATCACTCAAGAGCTCGGCCGGCGTCTGTTCTATGTCACCTTTGTTGGATATCAGACATTATACCAGATGGGCTCTTCCGATCTCAAGATTCATGCTCCTCCGGAGACACCGACAGACCGTTATCCACCCCTCCCGCTAGAGGTCGACGATGAATTTCTGTTTTCAACACATGTTGAGCCGCAGCCATCCGACCGGGTTTCACAGCTAGTCGGATTCAACGCAAATGTCCGCGTCTACAGTTCATATACCAATCTGCTAGCTTGGGAAATAGCGTTCGGCAGTGGTCAAATTTTTGATTGGGAGCACCAGCGCAACTGCATTTGGGACTGTCTCAAGAAAGCAAAATCTGCGCTAATTGAAGTTCCTGCTGAGTTGTCCCTCCACCATCCGAAACACATCTCCCCGACGGGTTTGTCAGGCCTTGGCGGAGATGACACAATCTTCAGCTACTCGAATGATCGTATTCATCAAGAACGACGTGCTATACAATATGAGATACAGAAAGCCAATATATACGCTAGTCAGCTATGCACCAGATCATATCTGGTCGAGAAGTACTGGAGTCTTTTCGAGACGTTTTCAAAATACGGAAAGTCAACTAAATTCACGACCCCGGGCAGCACCACACCGCATATCAAAATCGAAGGAAAACCTAATGCGGTACCGAGTACAAGTGCGAGTGCGACTCCCACTGGTACCGCCCCGTCAGAACCCAACACCCAAGCTCAACCCCATGCACAAACAGACCATATTGGCCGCATGATGGCCGAAGAGCGCAAACTGGTCATCAAAGACCTCTTCGTGCTATTACGAACAGTGAATGAAGTGAACATGGAGCCGAACGGCGCAAGCATTGTACGTCCCATTTACTCAAAACCTTACCATTTATCATATCAAACTAACAAAAAGGCCTTTGTTACAGACCAATAAAATCCGACAAGTAGCCTCCACCCTCCTCAGCCTCTCCCACCGACCGAGTCAATCTAATACCGAAATCCCAAACCTCGCAACCGCTGCCGCACCATTACCATCACCAACGACCGCGCCGCCGGGCCTTCACATTCTCACCGCGGCAGAGGCGGAGTCCTACCTGCACGCATTCATCGAAACACTTGTCCGACTAGAATGCCATTCGCCCATGGGTGATGGAGCCATTCCCGCAGACGGCGTCAGTCCGCAGATGAACGGCCGCTCTATGAGCTATCTGAGTGATTATGAGCGAGATCAAGAAGAATTGAGCCAGTGGGCGAGTTTGAAGGAGTACCAACAGAAGTTTGCAGAAGCTGGTGGTGTGTTGTATCAGTTATAGCGTTTTCAGCATCTTCTTAATGCTGTTTTATTTTCTCCTCAACATTCATGTGCATTTCTTTCGAATCCGTTTATTTCCTTTGGGATGGGAAAGCTAGAGGTTCTCGCGCGTTGGACCACGAATGGGCGGCAGACTATTCTTTATAAAAAAGAAATGAGTGACAATGTGGCCATTTGGCCATAATATTTTAACATATACACATGCGCTGAAACAGCAGCACCTTCCCTAATTACATTGATTGTATGCTTTTCTTCCGGCCCCTAGTAAATAGAGATGCAACAACGCCCAGACCCTGAATGCAAGTCAACCATGTCGAGAGAAAAAGGTGAAATATAATACAAAATTTGAATGAAGATCATGAGGGGAATGGAGAGTGTTAGATGATCCAAACAAATAATACAAGCGGTCATCACGACCGCACAGATCTTGAGATCGAGGAGCGAGTTATCTCACAGATAGCGCTTCTCGGAGATCTCTTCGTAGCACTGAACATGGTCACCAGGTGCGAAATCTGTCCAGTTTTCGAAAGCGATACCACATTCTGTGTCTTTGCGCATTTCGGTGACGTCTTTCTTGACGTTCTTGAGGGAAACCATTGTGCCTGTTGAGAAAGTTAGTTTGGTCCAACCTTAAAAGTTATTTTTGTTGAGCTGGTTGTGATATGCTTACCATCATAGACTATTTCCTCCCCGCGGAGCACCCTGACCTTGCGAGTTTTGTTGATCAGACCGTTACGCACACGACTTCCAGCAATAGCGGTCTTTTCACGTCCCTTGACAGTAATCTCAAACACCTGCTGGATCTCGGCTTCTCCAGTCACGCGCGTAGTGACTGATGGGGGTAGCTTTTCACTGAGAATGGCTTTGATGTCATCAATGAGTTTGTAAATGATGTTGTGATCCAGAATATCGACGCCCTGGGTCTCCGCAATACGCATGATATTAGGTTCGATGGCCTGGTTGAACGAGATAATCTTGCCGTTGGCACTGCCAGCGTGTTCGATATCGAATTCACTGATAGGGCCAACTCCCGAACGGATGATATTGGCAAAGACTTCGTTGGTACCAACTGCCGCAACGGAGTTCAAGACCGCCTCCACGGAACCGTCCACATCGCCTTTCAGGACGAAATTGACAGACTTGGGACCTGTTGGTTTGACTTCATCCGTTGTTTCTTCCTCTTCCTTCTCGCGCCTACGCTTCTCAACAAGTTCACGACGAGCCTCATTGATGGCAACGACATCGACACCCATCTTCTGGGTATCAGACTTCTCCAAGCGGTAATCCACAACGTCCTTGGCTTTCTGCTCGGTTGGTGCCTGTAGGAGCTCGGTGCCAGCACCTGGCTGTTCTCTCCAACCATCGATTTCGACGGGCATTCCAGGCGTGGCTTCACTGATAGTTACACCGGCTTCATTGCGGAGGGTGCGGACACGAGCCCACGCGGTACCGGCAACAATGATATCGCCTGGCCGCAGTGTTCCACGTCGAATTAGAACGGATGCTACACGGCCATAAGACTTTGTAGAGGCCTCAATGACCCAGCCTTCAACGTTGCAGGTGGTAGCTGCACGGTGGTCAAGCAATTCCGAGAGAGCGACGATGGCTTCTTCCAGTTCAACCATTCCTTGTCCGGTTTTGCCGCTGACACCGATGGCCTGAACGTCACCTCCATAGTCCTCCACATGGATACCATGAATAGAAAGGTCACCCTTAACTCGATCAGGATTGCCTCCCTCCTTGTCAATTTTGCTGATGGCGACAATGACGGGAACCTTGGCTTGGGTAGCGTGCTTAATGGCCTCGATAGTTTGCGGCTTGACACTGTCATCCGCGGCAACCACAAGCACCACAATGTCGGTCACGTCGGCGCCTCGGCGACGCATTTCCAAGAATGCAGAATGGCCAGGGGTATCAAGGAAGGTAATGGCTTTCCCGGAAGGCATCATTACGGAGAATGCACCAATATGCTGGGTGATACCACCATGTTCAGAAGCCGCCACAGATGAATTGCGCAGCCAATCCAAGATTGTAGTCTTGCCGTGATCAACGTGACCCATAATGGTGACCACAGGTGGCCGAGATGGCAGATCAGATGTGTCCTCTAGTTCAGGAGCAGCATATAGATCTGCCTTGCCGCTGTCGAAGATGGCCTCGTAGTTGAATTCGGCTGCTACCAACCCGGCAGTTTCTGCATCGAGAATATCCCTGTACGTGATTTCCTCAAAGCCCATCTCCTCCATTCGCTGCACAAACTGCGCCGGCCGCACGCCAACGACATCGGCTAGGTTGCTAACACTGATGAATTCGGGCAGGTAAAGAGGAACTGGTGCTGCCGGCGTGGCAGCCTTCTTTGCAGCCCTTTGGGCGTCCTTTTCTTCCTGCTGCCGTCTGCGCTCTACGCGGAGGCGCTCGCGATGTTCCGAGTCAAAGTCGGCCTCATCAGACCCACTCTGACGTCCCTTGCGTCCATCACGGCGCTTCATAGGCTTCGGCGGCGGCTGTTCCTGTGCCTCTAATTTTTCTAGCTGCTCCAGTGCAGACATATCCCAAGACCATTGGTTCTTCTTGAACTCTTCTATTTCCTCCTTTGTTTGGGGTCGGTCAGATTCCTTTGAAAGGCGCCCTGTTGTTTCCGTTGCGCTCGGCTGGACGTCTTGTTCCAACTCAGACAAAACTGAATCCCCTAATTGCTGGAACTTTCTAGTGTACTCAGAAGGGGATCGGGACTGTCTGGACTGTGAAGGTCCGGGAGAATCGCTATACTCTCTGGTTATTCGGAACTTTGGCTGGGGGGCGAATGGGTTTTCTTCTTCGAATGCCGGTTTTGTTCCTCGGTTAGACGGATTTCTCTGCTGATTCCGTGAGGTTCCTTTGGGTCGCCTCATGAAGCTTGCATTCTCTTCTTTGAACGGGTTCTGCTCTTGGGTGGATGGGCTCTTCTCCTGATTCCGTGAGGTTCCTTTGGACCACCTCATGAAGCTACCTGCATTCTCCTCTTTGAATGGGTTCTGCTCTTGAGTGGATGGGGTCCTTTCCTGATTCCGTGAGGTTCCTTTGGACCACGTCATGAAGCCACCTGAGCGCTCCTCTTTAAAGGGATTCTTCTCTCGAGTGGACGGGTTTCTCCCCGGGTTCCGTGGGGTTTCTCTTGATCCCATCATGTAGCCATCTTGATTATCCCGAGGGGCACGCGCCGCGCGTGCGGTTTCCTCTGTTGGTTTGATTGTCCTGAGTTCCATTGTTGATTTGACTGATCCCGCCTCCGTTGTCGTGATGCAGGTGCTGGCGGCGGGGGTTGACTATTGGCAACAAGGGTTTGGCGCATCGCTTGTTCTGCGAAACTTAAGCCCGTCGATGCTGATGTCGATGCCGATGGCGTAGTTTGTTTAGAGCCCCATCGGTTGCCGAATTTGGGCTTCGCCGGCGCTGTATTTGAATCAGTGCCATCATCATTCCCGTTCGATGGATCTGACGAGTTCCAACGCGTCGCGGACAACTGTAAGGTCCGTCGAAGTGTGAGAGATGTTAGAGTGGGTGTTCGGTAGGCTGAATTCGACCACTCAGCCCGACGCGATAGCTGTAGTTTTAGTTAGATACTGTCGCAACACTTCAAAACTGCGGACTTACCCTGCAGACTGGCCGGCGATACATCATTCATTAGTCTATCCACATCTGGATCCGTCAACTTTTTTCCCTTTCCAGAAGTTCGAGAGGATGAGCTTATGTCACCGCTTAGGTCAGCTGTGGGTATCAAAATGTTTATGTAATATGTCCGCCGGTAAAGTCATGTGATTCGGCATTCTTGTCGAATCAGAGGGCAGATGGCGCCATAGCGATAAGCGGACTGGATATAAAGTCTGGAGTCTCCGGATTATGTCCTTGTCTATACTTTTGGTCGTTGCAATTGAATTCTTTGAAATATGGAGACCGAAGTAATTGACAGTTTGGATAAGGGCGACGGTGCCCTCCGCACCATCAAGGATTTGGCCGCGGGCGCAGCGGGTGGAATGGCCCAGGTTCTCCTCGGTATGTGTGCACCCTACTTTGTTTGAATTCCGGGGAAAGCCATGGACACCATGAGATGAGAATCTTGCCATGAGTAGTACTTTCGCGGGGGAAAATTTATACATGCAAAACTAAAGCAATTGCTAACAAGAAACTAGGTCAACCCTTTGGTATGTGGTCTGCCTAAAGCACATCTCAGGAGGCATTAGTTAACAACTCGGCAGATATCGTCAAGGTGCGCCTGCAAACTACCACTCAGTACAAGAGTGCGCTAGAGTGTGCAACCCAGATTTTTAAGAACGAAGGTCCCGCGGCCTTCTATAAGGGCACACTAACCCCGCTTATCGGTATCGGTGCTTGCGTGAGTTACCCCCGCGGCTAAGGTCTACTCTAGACAGCTCCTCTAACCAAACAATTCAGGTGTCTGTCCAATTCGGTGCCTACCATGAAGCGCGTCGCCGCTTGGAAGAGCTGAACAAGAAGAAATATGCCGACTCAACCCTTTCCTACACCCAGTACTACTTGGCTGGTTCATTCGCCGGTATCACCAACTCGGTGCTGTCAGGCCCAATTGAGCATGTGCGTATCCGCCTGCAGGCACAGCCGCACGGCGCAGGTCGTCTTTACTCAGGCCCCATCGACTGCGTGAGCAAGCTGGCCGCACAGGGCGGTGTCCTCCGCGGTATTTACCGCGGTCAGGCAGTTACTCTCATCCGTGAGGCTCAGGCTTACGGTGCCTGGTTCATGGCCTTTGAATTCATGATGAACCAGGATGCCAAGCGTAACAATGTCAAGCGCGAGGATCTCTCTAAGGCAAAGATTGCCATTTATGGTGGTCTAGCTGGCGAGGTCCTTTGGCTCTCCAGCTACCCATTCGATGTTATCAAGAGTAAGATGCAGACCGATGGATTCGGCGCGCAGCAAAAGTTCAGCACCATGCGCGACTGCTTCAAGAAGACCTATGCCATTGAGGGTCTCGGTGGTTTCTGGAAGGGCATTGGCCCTACTCTGCTGAGAGCTATGCCTGTTTCTGCGGGAACATTCCTGACGTATGTTTGCCCTTTGCTTTGCTCCCTCATGATGCTTGTATTTCTAGGATTGCAGCTAACCCCTCTCCCTAGTGTCGAGCTGGCCATGCAGGCTCTCGGTTAAACGTCCCATTAGGGTGGTTTTTTATGATGAAAGTTGACGCATTTGGTTTTTGTTCGGTTTCACTTGAATTCTTTGATATCCAGGGCTCGTTAAATACCCCACGGTTGGATAGAGGTCCACTAAAAAAAGTGAACGGCATTTCGAAGCTTATAGAGATCCATATCCATGTCTGACATTGAGCGATTGTGAGATTCGATATTCGTATACAGTGTTTCCAATATACAGTTAGGATTCTTACACTCCCAATGGGGAGTCCCCAAAGAACTCATACCAAGCAGTAGGGAAATAAGCTAGATTCAAACTGGCAAATGGCTACAACGCTACGCAAACCAAGAAACATTGTGTGTTGAACAACTCCTAGACAGGACATTTAGCCCAGGCGAGTATGGTATGGTAATTCAGTTGCGAATGCTTTATTATTACCCACTCTACGTTCTCAAAATCCACGAGTCCCAGTGTTTTGCAATTGACCATCGTTCCTGTTCAGCATTTCCGTACTTGTAGGGCTACTAGCAGGGATAGTGCAACACTCTTTTTCAAGTCGATCTATAATCCTTATTGGAGTCGACTGTAACAACAAAACCATACGTATATATATCCGCAAGTGGTGTAGCTTGAATAATTTGAAAATAAATCAGCAGTCGGAATATACATCATTACAGGTTTAGTGTTCTTCTTATGGGAGTTTATTGTATAAATATTCGGTGATTCGGAGTAAAGCTAATATGCTTGATATTTGACGCCTGAGGCATTCATGCAGCAGCCTCGGCAGGCAAACCCTGATGTCATCTGTCCAGGTCATCGCCAACCGATCCTGCTTCGACCTTCCCAATTGCAACAACTATGCTCTGTGGTCATATTTGAATGTGTTGGAGAATCCCCATTTCGTATCTCACAGAATAGCACTTGATTTTCCTTTGCTTGAATCTCACTCTATGCTTACGACCATGGCCACAGCCACCGCGCGACCTATCTCCCTCCTCTCGACTGTTCTCCTCATATACCCTGCAACATTATTACTCGGGTCTTTGTACTCAACAATCTCCCCAACAGCACACCATTCCAGAGATTTGTCCAGCTCTTCCCCACAGCCTGCAAGCCCTCTGGCGCCATCCCTGGCTACAGACCTGCACCTATCCGAAAGCCCCGTCAACTACTTCGCCCGAAAAAATAATATCTTCAATCTCTACTTCGTAAAAATCGGATGGCTATGGACCACAGCTGCCTTTGTTTCACTCCTCATATTTCAACCTCTCTACTCTTCATCTCGCCGGGAATCCTCCTCACAGCAAGAAGCACGTTTCCGACGTACCCTACAAGCTATTCTACGCTACGCACTCGCGACAACAGTATGGTATCTTGCAACACAATGGTTCTTCGGGCCGGCAATCATTGACCGCGGTTTCGTGGCCACGGGCGGCAAATGTGAACGGGCTCTTGAGGAAGCCGGGAAGGTGGCGGCTGGACAGAGCAACCCAGCCACCCTAGAAACACTATTCACAGCAGCCACGTGCAAAACCGCTGGCGGTGCATGGAGGGGTGGACACGATATCAGTGGACATGTGTTGATGCTTGTTTTGGCTACAGGACTCCTCGCATTTGAGGCTGTAGGGGCTAGCGGACGCGCACCCGCATGTTTGTCACGTTCTGACCCCACTGTGGACGCGGGACGTGAGCGCAAAGCCAGTGATGCCGATAGCACTACAGTAATCGATTCAACCACGACTGGTGGGTTCGCGAGAACGTGGTCACTCCGTCTTGTTTGGGGTGTCGTTGGTCTTGGCTGGTGGATGCTCTTCATGACCGCGATTTGGTTCCACACTTGGTTGGAAAAGGTGAGTGCACCCTTCGGTAAAACGCTACCGAAATACACGTTTCTAATGGCTAACTATTCATCTAGTGGTCTGGTCTTTCCATTGCTTTGAGTGCTGTGTATGCCATCTATATTCTTCCAAGACGGATAGTACCATTGAGGGACGTGGTTGGACTTCCGGGAGTATAGACGTCTATTTTGTCTACGAGATCTAATTCTCAGCAGCTGTGAATATACCGAATGATAATGATAGATTGTATTGTTTTGGGGCATGGAGAAGTGCTCAAGTCGTCTTTATCCAGACGTTGAAATTCCTGGTTATACATGGAAAAGTCGCCTGTACATTTTATGCTTTGGCTGCCTTCAGGCATTCTACTGTCGAGCATGTTCAATGCACATGGATATTGTACATCGTAGAGTGATTAAAAACTGTTCATCTCTTCCTTGCCATTACTCCACATGTGACTTTTTTTTTTCATTGCTAGAGTGTTGGTGTTGGTTCCTGTCCTAGGAATCCAGCTTGAAATGCTGGGATTGACGTGTCAAAATACCGAACTCATCATAAGGGCTCTTTTAACTTACCTCCTGGAATCAACGCCGACGCATACATCACCCGTGTGATAGGCCTCAAGTCCTCTGGTGTCAAATCATCGGATATGGATAGCTGCATGTATGGATCCCAAGCGGCAATGATGGCATCGGAGTAACATTTCAAATCAACTGTGCGTTCTTTTTCCGCCTTCACCTCCGACTGGCACTGGATGCCCATGCAGGTCCCAAATTCGCGAAAGGCCAACCGAAATCGGATGTTGCGCTCCAAGTATTGATTGATCTCGAACAAATTGTCTAGAATCATCAGTCATCCTGATTCTTATTAATCCTATATTGTGTCGCGGGGATTGACACAAAGGTGACTGACATATTTGCTCGAAGCATTTCCCCGCCAGGTCAGCAGCCCAGCGCTCTCGTCCGGAAAACCAATGTGCCGTCCATAAAGTCATACCCAAATCCAGAGGATCACTTGAAACAAAGTGCTCTCCTTTGCGCTCCATCGTGCGTCTGTAGTCGTCGATCTCCTCGGCCAAGAAAGCACCATCACCTGCTTCCATGGCTGTATCTTGCAGGAGTCGGAAAACAACAAAGCCATCAATCGGATCAAGATTACCTTCTGACTTGACCATTGGCTCTGACAGATCCATGTTCATTTTCCATATCATTCTCGGCCGAGCTGCTGCGCGATCAACAAAAAACTTTGGGTGTATCGCTTTTGCCAGCTCTATGGCTTGCCTGTTGTACTTCAAATCTCCCGATGCTTTGGTCATCCTGTTCAACGCAAACATCCAAACCGTTAGATAATGATGATATTGCCCATCACCATCTGGACCGTGAGCATCTGTCTTGCCGATCCTCAATCCGCCGCCTAACGGGTTCGCGTCTGTTGCTCCTCGCAGTCTTGAGCGGCCGTCTCGATTTCTACCCAGGACGTCATGGACTGTCTCAATCAGACGAGCAGCCAGCACCAGGTAACGGTCGTCACCAACGGTGTCATTGCTAGTTCGCTTATACTCGTTGTGCATTGTGAGAAAGTTGACAACCCCGAAGGCATCTGTCCATAGGTATCGCCCGCGGTGGCCACCTGATCTTGGTGGTGGAGTCCAGGTTTTTGGGTCTTCGATGCTGCTGAAACTCCCGTAAAGAGATTCCATGGCTTGTCCAAAACGGTCTAGGCGCGGTGACGGACTGCTGATTGGGAGAGCCATTCTCGAGGTATGTGCCTGCGTAACAGGATGAATGGTTGCTTTTCTAGCAGTGTTCTGCTTGAACAATAGCAGCCTAGACAGCATTTGTTATAGCTTTTCATTCTCGGGTGTTATTTATTCCACCATCATCGGAATTGAGGCATTGTGGTTTGACTTCGGCGATGAAGTCATGATGACTGTTTAGCTACCGGGATGTCAATAATTCGCTGGGAAAACTCCCGCGAAACAAAGAGCATATGCAGTATTGATGAAAGAAGAATAGAAATGCCGTGTGTAATCTCCGGCATGTGTAATTTTCTGTGCTCAACATGTTTATCTACGTGAGATATTCTGCGTGAAGATATCCCAACCACATAGCTTAACCGTCCATGCGCTTGGCGTCTATATTCCGAGCTACAAAAAAGATGCCTCAACTACAGGAGCTTTTCAATTCAGCAGTGCAGCCCCTGCCTCTAATTGAGGACAAGAGCTTCGCATCACACTTCGATACTTTTGCGGGAAACCAAGTGATTCTGCTAGGAGATGGCAGTCATGGAACATCTGAGTTCTATTCTGCACGCGCAGAGATCACAAAGCGACTTATTGAGCGACACGGCTACACCATGGTCGCCGTCGAAGCAGACTGGCCGGATGCAGAGGCGATCGACCGATACGTGCGGTTGCGCCCAGGCCCCAAGGCGCAAATTGGAGGAAGTGTGAAAGGATATGAACCGTTCAATCGATTTCCCACCTGGATGTGGAGGAATTCTGAGATGCAACAGTTAGTTGAATGGATGCGTGATCGAAACCAGGCCCTTCCACCCGAGCAAAGAGCCGGGTTCTACGGGCTGGACCTGTACAGCATGGGTGCCTCGATCGGTGCTGTGATCGACTATTTGGACCGAGTAGACCCACAGGCAAGCAAGCAAGCGCGCCAGCGGTATGGGTGTCTAGAGCCCTGGATCGACGATCCCACTTCGTATGGTCTGGCATCTCTTCGAGGCATGGAAGACTGTGAACGTCCGGTGCTGAAGATGCTTGGAGAGCTTCTGGAGCGACGGCTTGAATACATCGGCTCACGGGATGGTGATGAATACCACAGCGGCGAACAGAATGCCCACCTGGTTCGTGACGCAGAGAAGTATTACAAAGCAATGTACTACAGCTCCGCAAGTTCATGGAACCTGCGCGACATGCACATGTTTGAAACCTTGGAACGTCTGTTAAGGCACAACGAAGGAGAGAAAGCCATTGTCTGGGCACATAATTCCCACGTCGGGGATGCACGCTATACAAGCATGGGCTTTCGTCGCAAGGAGCTCAACATCGGGCAACTATGTCGTGAGCGATTGGGACGCGAAAATGTGACCATTCTTGGATGCGGAACCCACACTGGCACCGTTGCGGCAGCCCATGAGTGGGACGATGATATGGAGGTCATGTCCGTCCGCCCATCCCGGGACGATAGTTGGGAGATTGTGGCCCATGATACTGGGGTACCACGATTCGTGCTCGACCTGCGTCAGAATCGCATAGATCCCTCTCTGCGCTCAGCGATCGCTGCTGAGCAACGCTTGCAGCGTTTCATTGGTGTCATCTACCGCCCTGATACCGAGCGGGCCTCCCATTACTCGCAAGCCCTCCTTCACAAACAGTTTGATGGTTATGTTTGGTTTGATTGGACCCAGGCTGTTAAACCATTGGAAGTCATCCAGCCTGACACACCGCTTGGAAAGGGCGAAACGTATCCATTTGGACTCTAGTGATGTACTTCCTTTGTTGGTCAAAGGCTAGTACTTTTTTCTTCGGTATCTTCGTCTCTTAATGCTGTGCTTCTTCAGTGTACCTTATTACTATACACATGTTGAGAATTACAGTTGACTCTCCTTAAGCAGCACTGAATCCTTTCTTCCTACATGCAATCTTAGCGCTTCCAATACAACTTTGAATTTTCTATGCGATTTCCTGCGGTGGCCACTAACATAATGGTGTCAGTATCAGGCCATGTTCTGGTACAGACGGTTGTGCCGTCTTCCGGAATCTCTTAAAAATGGGTTATTTAGGTTCAAAGGCCGGGTCCTTCAATGTACTCTGTCATCCTAAGATGGAGTCTTTTCCGAAATATTCGGAGATTTTCCGAAAGTGATGGGAACTATGGCCCAAAGTGGACAAGCTGACCCGATCAGGTCAATCAGATCAATCAGATAAGGCGGATCAAGTGGGGTCCATGTCTTTGTACATACAAGGGTGCTTGGTCCCTCTTGTGTTATACTTTGTAGAGTGCTTCTTGTAAGGTCTGACACTTTCAGACCATTGATCGTCTCTCTCATTGGCCTCGAGAATCGCTTAACATACATAGTACCATGGCCCCATACAAAAAAAAAAACAAGATTCTGATCATCGGTGAGATACCAAAACGGGGGTCAGCAATTAATTTTTTGACTTTTTTCGACTAGCTTATGTTTAGCTTGTTTCTCTAACCAATCTACTCTTGGTTTCTTTTTTCGGTTGGGAAATTTTCATTTACATCTCGTATTGTAGTTGCCGTATAAATCCAGTGAGCAAGAAACTGGTCTCCCCGAACCTGTACCTCCTTGCTGACTTCCAGACTTTTCTGTCGTGGATTCAGGCTCTTTTCGCTGTTCAAGGTCCTGCCTTTCAATCTTTAGAGTTGTGGTGCGGTCAATCAAGATTTATATCTGGTTTTTCATATCATGGCTGTGAGAAAGCGCTTCGTCAACCCATTTGCCCGCAGGACATCTGCCGAGGAGCAGCCGGCGACTGGTGTGGCCGACATGGAGGCTTCTGCGGACTCCAAAATTGCCCTGGAAAAATTGGGCGAGACCGATCGGGCCTCGTTGGATTCGGAAGTTGTTGACCAAAAAGCGCAGTCTGGTACTCAGAAAGCCCAGGCAAGCACCCAAGCCTGGACAAAGAACACATTAATCGCAGCTTATGTTCTGTGAGTTCCGTCTCTTCCAATCCATATGAAATTTCTGTAGCTAATAACCCAAAGTGTCTGGGTTGTCAACTTTCTAGAGTACTTCAGCTCTGGACTTCTCAGCTCCCTATCCCCGTATATCTATAGTGGGTTCGAGCTACACTCCTTGACAGGTCTTACCTCCGTCATCGCTTCATTGATCTCCGCTCTGGTCAAATTTCCCCTACGCGAAACTCATGGATATTTGGGGTCGGCCTCCGGCCTTTGGAGTCGGCGTCGGATTTCTGACTCTCGGACTGGTCATGATGGCCGCCTGCAAAAATGTACAAACATATTGTGCTGCTCAGGTTTTCTACCAGACTGGGTTCAGTATGATCGATTTCTCCATGACCATCTTCATTGCCGATACTACGGCTTTAAAGAACCGGGCGTTCTGGATTGCTTACGCCGCATCTCCCTATCTCATCACACCTTGGATCTACGGTTACGCTGCCGATCAAATCGTCGCCCCAGGCGGCATCGGGTATCGATGGGGCTTTGGTGTCTTTGCCATTATCATGCCCATTGTCAGTGCTCCGCTCTGGGGTCTGTGGTATTATACCCAGAAAAAAGCCGAAAAGATGAACTTGACGGAGAAGAAGAGCAGTGGACGAACTCTCTGGCAGTCCATCTTGTTTTACTGCATCGAGTTTGATGTTATTGGTCTGCTTATCATCGCCACGGGCTTTTCCCTCTTCCTGTTGTCGTTCAATCTATACTCTTATCAACCTGGAGAGTGGCATTCTCCCATGATTATCTGTTTCGTTGTCATCGGCTTTTGTTTGATTATCGCATTCACCTTTTGGGAGAGATACTTTGCGCCAGTGAAGTTCATGCCTTGGGAGCTAATCAAAAACCGGACCGTCTTCTTCACATTTTCCATGGTGGTATCCCTGTACCTGGCTTGGTATATCTGGGATAGCTACTTCTATTCTCTCTTGCAGGTGATGTTCAACCAAACCGTCACGGAAGCAACCTACATCTCCAATATTTACACCATGGGCTCATGCTTCTGGTGCCTTGTCTTCGGAGCCATCCTTCGCTACAACGGTCGTCTAAAATGGTGGGCTATTTGCTTCGGTGTTCCTCTTACCATTCTTGGGGTTGGCCTCATGATCAAGTTCCGCCAGCCCGATTCAAACATTGGATATATCGTGATGTGCCAGATCTTCGTTGCATTCGGTGGTGGTACCCTCGTCATCTGCGAGCAGATGACAGTCATGGCTGTTTCCGCTCAGAGAAATATCCCTGCTATCCTGGCCATCGAGGGTGTGGTTGCGAGTATTGGTAGCGCTCTCGGAGGTACTGTTGCTGTTGCTATGTGGACTGGAATTTTCCCCGTCAAGTTAAAGGCGCTCCTCCCGAGTTCTGCACAGGCAGACTTCGCTACCATTTACGGCTCCTTGGCTGTCCAGCTGTCCTACGCCAGAGGCACAGCTACTCGCGATGCTATTGACCATGCCTACGGTGAAACTCAGCGACTTATGCTCATTACAGCTACCTGTCTTTATCTTATAACTTGGTCTTCGTGCTTCTTTTGGAAGGATCTCAATGTGAAGAAGATGAAGCAGCAGGTGCATGGTGTTCACTTGTGAGCAGTGCATGCGCCATGTTAGTTGCATAAAGCGTGATATAGAGAGACATTCTATAGCGGGAATTTATTACCTACTTGAGCATATTTATGTAGCTAGATACCCCTGAGCTTTCTTCATATTCCTGTATTAGAGATATTATAATAAGAACTTTTGTGGATGTGTCTTTCCCGTTTTAGTGTTGTAGCTAGGAGACTGGAGGATAACGGTGAAAAGCATCCTACGTAGTTCCGGGGGACTTCTCAATATGCAACATGCGAAAGTTGGAGTATTATATAATGTAGATAGGTAGATATGTGATAGTTCTATGAATATGATGGTCAAAAATTTCCTACCTGGTGAAACCCTAGGCGACTGCTCAACAACATTTTCTGAAATCCGCATATCAATGATTATGGCGCAGTGGCTGGCCTTCTTGGGCTAGTCGCTGGTATTTCACTGCCTTTCGTAGCACCATGCCATTGCTTAGTTGATCAGTTTCCTGGCGGAAGATCTCCTGCCAGGGAGTACCACTCGGGACAACGGAGTATCCTTCCGTACCCAATGCTTTCCTTCGTTCTTTGATCTCATCATCGGTAATGAGTATATCAACCCGCCGTTTGCGCAAGTCAATGCGAAGTCTATCCCCATCTTTCAAAATAGCAAGATTGCCTCCAGCTGCGGCCTCGGGGCTAGCATTCAAAATAGAAGGTGACCCAGATGTTCCCGATTGTCTGCCATCGCCGATGCAGAACAGTCCATCAATACCCTCTTTCAAGAGTCGGCCTGGTGGATGCATGTTGACGACCTCTGCCGCTCCAGGATATCCGATTGGGCCAACACCACGCATAACAAGGATGGTCTTCTCGTCGATGTGTGGAGTGTTCTCCAGACGATGTTCGTAGTCTTCAGGGCCGTCAAATACCACAACAGATCCTTCAAATGCCTCTGGATCATCGGGGTTGGAGAGGTATCGCTTCCGGAATGCAGGCGAGATGACACAGGTCTTCATGATTGCAGAGTCGAAGAGATTGCCCTTCAGATGGGCGAATCCGGCATCTTTCATCAATGGGTCGTCGTATGGTTTAATGACACGCCGATCCCACGTATGCTTCCCACGGACATTCTCGGCAAGAGTTTTGCCATTGCAAGTGAGCGCATCGCCATTCAGCTTGCCCTGGTCTAATAATTCGGCCATAATAGCCGGCAGTCCTCCAGCGCGGTAATATTCTTCGCCGAGATATTCTCCCGAAGGCTGCATATTTAACAGCAGCGGGATGCTAGATCCGAGGGCATCCCAATCATCCATGGACACCTCTACGCCTGCGTGCTGCGCGATAGCGTTGATATGAATAGGAGCATTCGTGCTTCCGCCGATTGCGGCGTTTGCTACAATAGCATTCTCGAAGGCTTCACGTGTCATGATATCGCACGGCTTCCGGTCGGCCTCTACCATTTCCACGATCCGTTTGCCTGTTTCATAGGCGCATTGGGCTCTGTGGCGGTAGGCAGCCGGGATGGCGGCTGACCCGGGAAGTGCCATTCCTAAGGACTCTGCGAGGGCGTTCATCGTTGAGGCAGTTCCCATTGTATTGCAGTGACCGACTGATGGAGTTCTAGAGTTTGGGTTAGATTACGGGGTCATTTACAGGGGCTTTAGAAATTGCTTACCCGCGGGCGATGTAATCCATAAACTCATTTTCGTCAATGTCACCTGTGGCAAAAAGCTCTCGCCCATGCCACAATACAGTGCCTGCTCCGGTCAAAGCTCCTTTGGAGTAACCGTTAAGCATAGGTCCCACGTTCATGCAGATGGCAGGGATATTCTAAAAATATCAGCATGGATCTAGAAGTCTCCTAGGTATGGTACCCACCATCGTGGCTGCAGCCATCAAACAAGCCGGGGTTGTCTTATCACACCCGGTAAGCAATACAACACCATCAAGGAAATACCCCGTCAAGATCTCCACCAAGCCAAGATAAGCCAGATTACGATCAAGCGTCGCAGTAGGCCGTCTCGAGGTCTCTTGAATAGGATGTGTAGGGAACTCAAATGGAATACCTCCAGCAGTCCGGATACCCTCACGAACACGTTTGGAGAGCTCAATGTGATGGCGATTACACGGCGCAATATCTGAGCCCGTCTGAGCAATTCCAATCATCGGTTTACCAGACATAAGCTCTTCTTTGGTGATACCGTAGTTGAAATACCGCTCCATGTAGATAGCTGTCATGCCGGGATTGCTGCGGCAGTCGAACCATGAGGACGAGCGAAGTGTCCGTCCCGGTTGCTTGACAGGGACTTGGGCATTTTGTGCCTCGCTTGTGACTTTCATGCGCGTTTCGAGCTCCTGATTGCGTCGACGCAGGGCTTGCAACTCACTTAGACAGTCCTCGATGTTGATTGATTGGGGTTGGGCGTCATTGCTGCATGAACAGCCCTCACAGGACTTCTTATCGGAACACGCCATGGTGTTTAAGATGGACTATAGATTGGGATAGTGCGGGATAAAACGTTCCATGGATTTGAGGGGTGACAATAGATTATATATAGAGGGCTTCCCATTTGTGCTTTGAAAAATGCGGAGTGCATTCGGGAGACACTTTCCGAGCCATATTGCGTCGAATCATTGGAATCGTATAATTTGTTGAAATGCCCCGCGTGATCACGGAGATAAGCCGAGATTCCGCCCTTCGGGATGTGATGATCCGGATATTGGTTCCTGAAGATATATGACGTCGCGGATCTCGTTTAGGTGAACTCCAGAGTTTCTCTATTAATTCAATTTTCAATAATTTACCTGCGTCAAACTTATCAACAATGCAAGGTCGAAATCGCGTAAAGGCAGTGCTCGACAAGGGCGGCCTCGCCCTGGGAGTATGGCAGCTATTGCCCGGCAGCAACATGTCCCGTACTCTAGCACGAGCTGGATACGATTGGGTTTTGGTGGATTGTGAACATGGAAATATCGATGGTCAGAGATTTTGCTCTTATTTGGAGTAAATTCTAACATTCCTCGCAGACGCCGCAATGCACGAAGCTGTCCCCGCTATAACGTCATATGGAGTGAGCCCAATTGTTCGTGTACCTGATTTCCAATCTTGGATGATTAAACGTATGTCAAACACACCTTATATCACACCTTATATTGCTAGCCCACTCAACAATTTCTCATATTTTCCATAGGTGCCCTAGATGCAGGCGCACATGGAGTTCTAGCTCCTCTCGTGCGAACGGTGGAAGACACAAAGGCCTTCGTTGAGGCCTGCCGATTCCCACCAGAAGGGAAGCGAGGTTTCGGATCGCCTTTCCCGATGGACAGGTTTGGCAGGGATGTATCGGCCACCCAGTACTTGACTGAGGCCAATGCCAATCTTCTGCTTTCAGTTCAGATTGAGACGAGAGAGGCTTTTGACAATGTCGATTCCATCGCCGCCGTCGAAGGACTCGATTTGTTATTTGTCGGACCTTTTGACCTGGGTAATGGTATTGGCCACCCAGTGTTGGGTAGTAGCTTTGCTCCTGAATTAGAACAAGCCATTGAGAAGGTTCTAGATTCGGCGCACAAGGCAGGCAAGAAGGCTGGGATCTACTGTGCAAATGGAAAGCAGGCAAAGAAATATGCCGATTTGGGGTATGACTTGGTCAATGTTGTGACTGATGTTGGTGCTCTGACTAGCTCGCTCGCGAGTGAAATGGAAATTGTCACCCAGAAAGCAGGCAGGGCCGCCTCTGGGCCTTACGGTAGCTAGTGCAATATGCCATTGAAGCAAATCTCGTTCCATATGCAAATTTTGTTTGTCTAGCTATTGTTGATCGCGTAAATCATAAGGGTCCAGGGATGCATATCGTGAGGGTATGGTCATTCATACCAAAGAATTCCAGAACGAATGTGACTCTACATCAACCTGAAAGCCTTGCGCGATGGCCTCAAGGTCCAAATCCGATAGTTCCAAAGTCGTCAGGGAAGATCCAAATTCAAGTGCTCGATCCGCGACGCCAGATTCTCTAGTGACATTCATAGACTCATCCACGAGCATCTGCTCGCTGGGAAGGTTGTTCTGAGAGCTCCCAGGGCTTCCAGTGTGTATATTGTCATCTGTAACACTGATCCCTAAGTGAGCAATCAATTTCTCCAGGTTTTCTCTAGCCTTCTCTGCTGCAGAATAGAGCCGTGTGTGCTCAGCAATAATATTTCGGCAAAGAATTAGTGATTGGAACACAGTTGAGTTACTCCCTTTCTGTGCAACAATCCGTGCGTGGATTGTTGCACTGATATAGGTAGCGTAAGAGAGCATGTACGGCGCACTGTTCAAAGAGAAGTGCTGCGAGTAGTCATGCAGAATCTGAACAATTTGGTTCGCAGCCGCTGTACAAGCGTTCACTGACTCATGGGCAGTTGTTGAATTGATGACCCCGTCATGGCCAATTATTAGAGGACGGTGAACCAAAATGATAAGCACGTTGAACAGAGCTCTTATCTATGGTTAGCAGCCATCAAATAGCCTTGGTTTGTGCAAGGAACATACAAAAGGCAGGCAGACTGAGGCAGGAAAACCGCCTGGTCTGGGAATGACAAATAGTCAAGCTGAATTGGCAGATTTTGGCGCCAGATTCTCAGCTGTGATTTGATTTCCTCCGAGATATTTGCCCTGTGGACCAGGTTTGACTCTCGAGATTCCGAATAAATCTCACGAAGCACACGTTCCACGATTGTTGTTAACTCACATAAATTGGTGAGCAAAGAAACATTTAGTGACGGAATAACTCTTTGAGGCTCAGTAGTCATATATGTGATGCCCTGGAAAGGTTCAAGCTCGTCATAGTCATCCAGGAAGTCCAGTGACGCTCTCAAGTTGACACGGTTGAGAAGTGGAGGTCTCCCTTGGAAAAGACACTGGATCTTATCAATGACTATCAAAGAAGTCAGAGGTTATGCGGGGGACAATACCCAGTACAGGGGAGTGATAGCTCACAGTATGCTCCCCAGAGAACTCGCTTTCGAATTTCAAGCTCCTCGGCGGGGATGCTATCCACAGCAGGGAGCACATGCAGACCAAGATCAATGAACATATTGAATGCATTTCCAGCGTATAGCCATGACAGACTTCGTTCATCACATCTGGAAAAAAGCGCATTGGACATAATCAACAACGCCTGAAGGGTAGTGATTTCGCTTTTATCGAAGCAATCTCGCAAAAGCTGCGTGAAGCGTTGCCGGAACTTCCATCCTGCAGTCGTAATGTCATTTGGGTCGGAACGAAGCTCTGGTCGGTCACAGTGCTTTGACACTACGAAAAATATCGCATTCAACAACAATTTGGAAAAGTATGGTCCCTCACAGGCCATATCTCGCATGAAAGCCGGCCGATAAATTATCTGTGCAGTGTAAAGCTGACGACTCCAGTATATAGAGAGAAGATGCATGCCGATCTCGGGATCGATACCATCAAAGTCGAGTCTTCCAGCAGCAAGATTAAGTGGTTCTAGTTGTCCTATTATTTTCCAATTAGCACCGTAACCATATTTAGTGTTACATGAGATCCGACTTGCTCTGCCTCGCTGTCTGCGAAAAGAGAAAATGCCGCGTTCCCTCCTCGTTCCATTCACCGGGTCTATTTTGCTCATTGTTGTTCGGACTTGTATCATCATATACTGTACTCGTTGGGCCATGGTACAATGACGTGTTTCTGCGGTCGTTTTCCGGTACTTCTGGGTGTGATACACCTCTAGTTGAAGTGAAGGAAGAGTCATTCCGCGAGAGACCAATACCCGTCACTCTCGAGAATGACAATGGAGTACGTGGAGTGCTTTCCGATGTAATAGAATGCTCCGGTTCAGATTGAACCCTTCCAGCAGAAGTGGTGTTGTTGCCCCGGAGCTGGGCACATTTCTGTCGAAGGATTTCATTCTCCTGCTCTAATTCCGCAATGCGGTGGTTTGTTGGCCCAAAAGCAAAACATCAGTAAATTGAAATTTGATTGTAGTGCTCTCATTTGTACCTTGGCTTATTCTGGACTACGCCTAGCCGACAATCGATCCTCTTGGCTAGACAGTTCCCACACTGGGGCCTCTGGGCATCACACTTCAACTACTTGTTTAATCCGATAATGAGTTCAAACTCCGTATAGAGGTCCAAAAATACGCACCTTTTTCTCCCGACAATGTACACATGCTGCCGCCGAACGGCTCCTTCGAGCTGGCATTGTGCTTCGTGAGGTCCGGAAACTCTTGTTCCGAGATTTGCTTCACCTCCGGGCCTTCCAAAGGTTGTCCTTCGATGACGTCAGCCACAGCATCAATGCTGTGGCCTTGTTTATCAGGCAGTACGAAACATTGATGGATATTATAGTTATCAATGTTAGGGCACAGTCGACCTCCGCCCTCGAGTAGCGGTATTAGCTATAGAGCATATATAAAGACTAAATAAATAACATGTGGAAATAATGCTTTCAAGGTTAGCGCTTAAATTATTAACAATCATAAAGCCGCTATCAAGAATTCTTAGCCATGCTAACTGAAAGGTGAACAAAAAGGATTTGCAAGCGCCGCGCTCAATGCGAACCATAACTCCAATAAATGCACCGGATCCATGAACTTCAAGCAAACATCTGAAGGCAAGGGCCGAATAGCAAGGTCGGCGTAGGCCTCAGGCCACGGCGTCGAACTCCTGCCAATGAAAGGCAATTCTGTGCCGATCAAGAACATCAGACCTGCACCATAACCCCACCAAAGGGCATTCAATTCCCACCCCTAGACGTAGCCGCATCCCCAGTAACACCGTCAGGCCCATCAACCGCCCCACCAGTCGCAGCAACTACGCGATCAACCTCGCCGCGACACTCGGGCATAGCGCTGCGCATCTCGCGGGCTAGCACATCGCGGAAGCTCGCAAAGGCCTCACGCTTCCCGCGCAGGTCCTGATTCCCACGCTGCACAAGCTCGACGAACTCTCGCGTGTAGATGTCCGGGTTGCGCGCCGAGTCGACGTAGTCGATTATCTCCGGTGGGAGCTGGATACTGGCGAGGGAGGGGTTGGAGGGGTCTGTGTTTGTATCCGGTTGGTTTTCTTGTGTTGGTGGGAGTTGGGTATGCGTTGACAGAGTCGAGAGGGCAAGGGTTAGGTTTTTGCTAGAGTGAATTAGTTTTGGGTGGTGTATAGGGTTGGGGTTCAGTTGTGTTGGTTGTCGGGGAGTATTTTGCTATGACGGAGCACATTTATGGGCATAGGGAAATAGATGGAGCATAGTATTCCATTGCAGATGACTTACATCTTTCGCACAAGCTCCTGCTGTGTCTCTGGACCCAGATAGCCGTGGACAGCAGACTGGATCTCAAATAACTGCTGGATCACCTCTTTGAGGTCGTCTGCGTAACGAATTAGCAATTGTACTCTCAGGGCTCCTTACTGTTCGTAACTCACCATCGACCGTTTTCAAAGTGACTGGTGCCATGATCTAATATATTGAAAGAGGTGTCCGCCTATCAGTTAAAACTGAGGGTTCTCTTGCTCTTGCGGGGAGAAACAAAGGCGGTGTGGAGATGGGATCGAAGTATACAACCTTTCTTATACTAAGGTTGAGATCGAGTGCGTTCTTAGCTACGATTACAGAAAATAACGTTAGTAAGTTTAGAGTTGTTGTTTCCAAGAAAAACTTGTGTAATGTCCAATATGTCACTGTTTATATATGCATAGCTCGTGGGAACCAATGTCATTCCCCGAGTTGCGCCCGCGCGGCGAACATAGCGCTGAAACCGCATCATGTGAAACAAACAAGGCTTGTATCCTATACTCTACACTTCCCGCGTCCTCAAGCTAGAAAATTTTGGGACCTTAATCTCTGTCTCCATTTCAAGTCCGGACAAGCTTGGGAAACGCTGGCTGAATTTGGCTTCCCAGTCCTCTCCAGGGCTTGCCGGAGTCTCTTCGGAGGAACCATGACCATGACCAGTACCTGGTCGCGAGGTGGTTGGGCCAACGCGCAAATTCTTGGGCTTGGGTGGTGCAGCTGGTCGAGTTGTGGGACGTTGCGTGGATGGGTAACTGGTAGGGGCGACAGATTGTGGGACACCCGCAGAGATCTTGGGGCCGTCGAGGCGATCCGGGACTGTCATTGAACCCTCACGAGGAGTGTAAGTCGGGCCAGATGTTTTAGATGTGGACAGCTGGTTGGAGGTGGTGGGCCTGGCCTCACTCTGCTTTGCCTGCAAAGAAGAGGAAGTCTCCGTGAACCGTCCATACCCAGTGGCAGTCTTTGGAACGGTCGGTTTTTCAGACTCTCGAAACAGCGATTGTACCTTATTCTGAATGGTGCGTGAGCGTGCACCATCGCCTATCGCTCTTCCACCCGCGTCGCCCGTTTCGGCAACCCGGCGGCGGTACTCAGCTGCGGCATTGGCAACTCGTTTCTCCTCTTGGGAGAGTCGGCGGCGTTCCAGCTCCCGACGCATTTCCGGTGATATGTCGTCCCGGTCGGCGTCTTCCAAGGCAATCTCGTCATTTGGCGAAAGACTTTCGTCGGCCGAATCCGACATCCCAATCAGACCCTGTCGAGGTACATCCTCTGCCGATGGCGACGATGATTTTTCTTGATTGCCCGCCTCGAATCGCCGGAATGCATCGCCAAATCGACCGGCAAATATGTTCTTGCCTCCTGAAAGCGACAAAGTAGACAGACTACCGCGCTTGTTGTGTTTGTAGCTACCACTAGAGCGTTTTTCGCGCTTCCGATTGCTCTCTTCTTCTTCCATCGCGCGTAGGTAATCGACGTCAGAGGAAATAGTCCGATCAGACTCACGATCCACCTCGGTACGAACTGAGCGTAGTGGCGCGCCGCCGTCATATTGCTGGCGGGACATATCCAACGAAGACCGTGGACTCTCAGAGTCACGCGGCAGGTCATATCTCACTCCCGCCTGAACTGACATCGGTCGAGCTTTTCCAAGAGCGGATTTAGAGCGTCCCACGGGTTCATTTGCCTCTAATGTTGAAGGCCGTCTCAAGGTTTCCATCGAGGGGCGCGCAGAATTAGACTGGCTGGAAATACGGTCAGATGGCAACCGAGAGCTTCCTTCCACATTCAAACTCGACATCGGGGGGATGGCGCTTTTTGCGGGCGTGTCACTCTTTGTTGCTCCTCAGTTGTGAATGGCTCGCTGGAAGATCGGTGTTCATTATCGGACGAAGGGAATCGATAGATTGGGCGAGTAAGGATATTTGGCTCCGGCAAACGAGGTGTTTGGATAGGTGAGGTCATGGTACCCGTCGACACCATTGTGGGCCGCTGAGGAGTTGGCTGGTACAAGGGAACAGCCTGCGGGGCGGGGGCTTCACGCAAATTAGGTGTTCGGGCAGGAGAAGTTTGGGATGTTCGCTTATAGACTGGCTTCGGCGCACGTTCGGGCGAGACACGTCTGGCAAAAGCATCATCGGCTAGGGCGTTGGTGAGTCTTCGAGATAGATCCTCGTCCTCAGGCTTAGATTCAACTGTTGGCTCGAATTCAAACTTGTCCCCTTTTTCATGCAAAATGTCAAACTGGTCTAGGGAGGGGAACCGTTTTGACATTTCCTCTGCCGTCTTCTTTCGGGCTGCGCTCCCATCCAGGGCTGCAAACGGATCGTTTGACGAAGCTTCAGCAGCGGCCCGATATGGTGAAGGACTCGGTCTGTCGGAGCTAGGGTGGGACGATGGGGATTTCCCAGGTCGACCACGCCGCATAGGCGCAATCTCTGGGATTATCTCGGTCTCCTGCATTGGAGGCGAAAATACCGCGCCTACCGCAGGAGCTTCCGTGGGTGTAGGCGGTAGCTCTTGATACTTGCGTGCTTCCGAAACAGAGCGGTTGGAATAGATCTAAGCGACAGTCAGTGTTAAGTTTTCACTAGAAGAAGTGTGGGTAACATACGTCTTTGATAGGAACTTCCTTTCCTTGCATTTTGCACACCTCGCGCACGACCTCGTATATGTTGGGACGATTGCGGGGGTCTTCCTTCAACATTGAGCCTGTTCGGAGTTGTCAGCCATCAGTGATCAATTATAGGCCAAAGGAATCTTCCAAACTTACCAATGAACAGCTTCAGCCGACTCGAAAATGAAGGGTAGGAAGGGTATTTGAAGGTCGCGTTGAGAATAGCCATCTGACCGACCTCTTCAAAGGGGGTTGTATAGTAGCATAATTTGTACAAAAACACACCAAGTGCCCAAATATCACTCTTTTCGTCAATCGGTTGCTTCCGATAGACATCAATCATCTCCGGGCTTCGGTACTGTAGTGTCGTATGCCGTTGCACATCATCTTCAATCAAGCGACCCTCAGCAGCAGAAGTAGCAGCAGGACGAGGGGGTGCGGATGATCCAAAATCACACAGTTTGTAGGTGGCAGAACTCCCCTTGCCCGAGATCAAAACGTTCTCAACTTTCAGATCACGATGGAGGAGGGGCGGTTTGAGATAATGCATACACGCAACACCTTCAGCAACATCGGAGAAGATTTTGACAATCTCCGGCTCTGTCAACCGGTGTTGAAGCCGGGTGTTCATGAAGTCGATAAGACCACCACCTGCGCAGTACTCCATGACCAGGAACACCTCATATCCACCTCCGCGCAGCTGTGAAGCATGCGAATCAATATACTTCACAATGTGCCGGTGACCCTTGAGCTTCTTCATAGTTTCCACCTCGGTGCGCATGTTGGCAAGGGCCGCCTTGTCAGGCACAGCCACCCGCTTCAGCACTGCGGTTTCGGACCCATTGACTGGCTGAGGCAATCGCACCACGTAGACATGAGCAAAACCGCCTTCGGAGAGGTATTTCTCCACCACTACGCGATGGCTGCCGACTTGAATCTTAGTGCCTGGAAGCAAGGTCCCCGCAGGTGCTGTCGCTGCGGCGACGGGATTGTAGACGGGGAATTGACGTGACGTCGCGGGATGACCGTGGTGGGATTGTGAGGACATGGTGCCGGGATGCCCTTCAAGGGCAGGTCGTAAATCGGTTCTCGGTGGCTAGCGACGCGGCATAGAGAGTGAGACGGGGACTGGGGGGTGTCAAGGTTGGCGGAGACAGGTGCCTGGGAGGGGGGGACTAAAAGGACAAGTTGGCGGGGAGGCGGAGACACGGGGTAGTACCTGACTACCAGGCTATTACAAGGGGGAAAGGAGAAGATGTGAAGCTGAGGTGAGATAGAAAGAAAACGATCAACACTCCAATGGAGAGAAGGAGGGTATTGGAATCTCAAGTGGAAAGCCACCCAATCACTGGCTGCAGATCACGTTCTGCCGAGTCTTGTTCCTCACCATCGGGGTTCTCTTTCACATTCACTTCTCCTAAACTACTTTCACTACGGTGTCCCACTGCCAGGCTAATATCCAGTGTTCAGCATAGCCTAAGTGGGCCAGGATGGCTACAAGTGTCTCTCATGAGGCCCTATGTCCTCTTGTCCCTGGTCATGGTCCCGCACCTCATGCCGCGATCATGGGACATCTTAGGACATCTATATCGTACGGCACGCTCACCACACCTGTGGATAGTGACCATGAGATATAGTTGCCCACCTCTCTTTATTTCTTTTTTCTGAGTCATGAGCCCTTCCTCAACCTCGGACTCGAATTTTACCACACACTCCACACTATGCTGTGAAGAAGCCTCGGTGGCTACAACCTCCAACTTGAATATCTTGGACCCACTACGTCCAAACTATCTTCCCCAACCGCTTGACCGCAAGATTAAAAAGTGTTTTCTAGCGCTCCGCCGCCCCCAGCGTTATATGCTCCGAGCCAAACCACCGGAGGACATACTAAGACCAAATGTTCTTTACGCTGGTCTGCAGCTCGAGGTACACAGGGCTATGAAATTACGCATCAACAGCAATCGCTTGTGTAAGCTATATGACAGCCGCGTGTTTGGACTCTTCACAAAACAATGCGAACATCCGAAGCACCCCGGGCTCCTTATAATGTCCCGGCTGGGTAGAGGCTCAAGTGGTCCGAACGCGAATACGGGCCGCTTTTAGCCACAGAGTATGGAAATATGGAAATAACTGTAAAATCGACGCAGAATTTATGTATTAATATACATACATGCAGCATGCCAGATACTATATAGATACTATATAGATACTATATATTTTTGACCTAACTTTTCCAGCTCGAACTAGTTTTTTTTCACTCCTATTTCCCTCATACTCCATCTCTCTCAACATTGTAATGCAAGAAAGCGGAGAGATGGTCGGAAGAATGATATTCCAGATATGACATAAGCAAGCACTTTCTCAAAAGGGTAAAATCAAAACAAAACAGCCGTACTTTTGCCATATCGACAGGACTCTGAGCATTGATGCCTTTGCAGGTTGAAAATCTATATTAAAAGACCTATGTTTGAGAACAAACACTTGAATAGTCATAGCTTTAAACAATTCCATTGCTTGAGAAAAGTTCACTGTAACTAATTGTTCTTGTAATTCCATCCCTTGAGGTTATTTCTTAAATAGGTCACATAGCCCTACGTAGAATCGCGTGGCCTCCGAGGAATTCAACATAATTCGGATAATATACGGGGAGCCGCATCAAGAACTAGTAAAGAGAACCTTGGAACTCTCTCGTTCGTTTGCTCGTTCGCATTATCAATTTTTGTTTTTTGATGTGATGGCCACGTCGAGTGATGCAGGAAGCGTTGGCGCCGATCCTTAGCTCCCACACTTCCTTTCCAAACAAACCCCCCCAAAGTCAGACTCAGGTTCTCCCGCGCTTTCAACCTTTTTTTTTCTCTGCTTTGCGATTTGGATTTTGTTTGGATTTTTGATCTTTGTTGTGTCTTTTTTTTTCTTGGATTTGGCATCTAAGTACCCTCCATAGCACTGAGTGCCCGAGGCCTCAGTGCAACACTTGTCAGACTAATATGACCTGGCAGTTGACTCTCAACCGCGAGAACTTGTCCATCTAGGATTGATCCGGCCGATCAACCCAGGTTGTAGTTATTCGTTCGACCGACGCTACGCTTCGCTGCACTGCGGCGCATATATATTAACCCTATTGTCGCTCCGGGCTGATCCAACATGGACGATCCGCCGCCACCACCACCGCCGCCTCATGGCGAAAATCCCCATACGACTGAAGGCGAATATCGCAAATCTTCGGACCTGCCAGATGGCAACTACGACATCTTTATCATCCCACCTCACTCCGCTGGCTCGGGCTTCCTTTACCTTCCGTCGCTGCAGTGCAACCGAAACAGTTTCCTAGCAGGTGTCGCGAGCACACTGCTCGCATGTTTCGTGTGGTCGTACATCTCCCCGATTGTGAAGGCATGGTATATAGCCACGGTCGCTAGCGGCAGTGGTACGGGCATGGCAGTACTTGCGATCGGGGTGGGTGTCGTTGGATGGCTTTTTGGCTCCATCCAGTCTGCCAGCTCGGGAGACAATAAAGGCAATGGCGGTGCTCGAGGTGGGCGGTTCGGATTTGGTGGCTTTGGTGGTGGTTCTGCGGGCCCAGGCGGTCCTGGAGGCCCGGGTGGCCCTAGGAACGCCGGTCGAAACACCAACCAACAGTCATCGGGGGAAATTATAGCGGCAATGGGGCGGGTCAGCAAGGACAACGGGGAGGAAACTTTGGTGGAGGACAAACCCACGGCAACCAATATTCCGGTAATCAACATGGCTCTGGTCCTCCTCCAAATTCTGATAATAACAAACGTGAAAAGGAGGAGGCTGAAAAGCGAGCTAAGGAGGAACGAGCGAAAGAGGAACGAGCGAAGGAAGAACGGGCTAAGGAAGAGCGGGCTAGGGAAGAGCGAGCTAGGGAAGAGCGAGCTAAGGAAGAGCGAGCTAAGGAGCAGCGCGCTAAGGAACAGCGTGCTAGGGAGGAGCGTGCTAGGGAGGAGCGTGCTCGGGAGGAACGTGCTAGGGAGGAACGCATCAGAGAAGAACGAGCAAAGCAAGAGCGAGCTAGAGAGGAACGTGCTAAGGAGGAGCGTGCCAGAGAAGAACGCATCAAGGAGGAGCGTGCCAGAGAGGAGCGGGCTAAGGAACGAGCCAGGGAAGAAGCCGAACGAGAGCGAGCAAAAGAAGAAACGAGGCGCAAAGAGGAGCTACGCCGAAAGATGGAGGAGTTCAAGCGCAAGCGTGATGCAGAGGCTAAAGAAAAGGAGAAAAAACGCGAGCGTGAAGCAATGGAGAAGGAATTACAGGAACGGCGCGAGCAGCTCGAAAAGGAAATGGCTGCTGCGAGAGTCGCTGCGGAGAAGGAGGCACGCGAACGACTGGAGAAGGAAGCCGCAGAGGCCCGCGAGAGACAGGCAAAGGCCGAAGCCGAGGCAAAGGCCAAACTCGCAAAGTTGGAAGCAGAAGCCAAAGAGAAGGCTGCTAAAGAAGCCGCTGAAAAAGAAGCTGCTGCAAAGGCCGCCGCCCAAAAAGAAGCTATGGCCAGATTTGCGGCGCTCAAGGAAGCAGCAAGCAAGAAATACGCCGAGAAGAAGGCGCAAGATGCAAAGAAAGAGGCTGCTGCCAAATCACCGCCGCCGAAGCCAGCTAGTACTAGCAATCTGCCTCGCACGCCTTCTCCCAAAAAGCCAGCCCCTCCAGCCGCCAAAACTGCCAACGATGACGATGCGTACTCGTTTCGCCCTTACGACCGACCACGGCGGCCATACGCGGCCGGCACATCAGTATACTCCGAGTCTTCATATGCACCTTCTCACTCGACTGCGCGTACAACACCTCCCCCTCACATCGCAGTACATATTCCACAAAGGATCCAGATAAGATCGTGATCCAAGGTGTATACGCATTCAACAATGCCTTTATGAAGACACCAGTGGCGCAACTTGTCTCGGGCCAAGGCATGATCACCGATGGGCTGGTGCTGCGCATCACAACCGAAGGTTTATTCATCGACGATGACCTACGCGGCATCGGCCAGCGTGAGTGGGACGTCAAGGCATGGACCCTCAAGCTAGCGGAGGTTTGGTGTCCACAAGTGAACACTGCATCCGCCAAAACTGCGTCCAGCAACCCTTTCTCTTTCCGTCGTGGGAACAACGTCCCCACCAACGAAGAATCAGAGGCCTTTCTTGGTAACTTGCTTAAGGTATGCAAGAATACTTGCCGCCTGGCTTCGCCCAGTGCGTGCTTTGCGCGCAGCGCTACTGCCAGTCATGATGGTGGCCCCGTTCACCCGCCCCAGACGGAATTTCGTGGGTTACACATTCTCCGCGCCAGTGTTCGTGACCAAGAAGGCAAAAAGTATGTCTTTGTATTGCAGGATACTGAGGCCTGGAAGGTCGCCATCGGTCTCCAGCGGCTCCGGGCTGGTGCTCTGGTTCGCGCGCTGGGTGTCTCCGCTCTGCCAGTCCCTGAATGCAAAACCATGCTCAGTGCTCTCGGTTATGTTTGATTGAAGACTTGTTATGCCAGCGTTCTGTTACCTTTCTTGCATCTTCTTTATTCGCCATTTATCTTCATATGCCCTTCTTGTGTCTGATTCGACTCGAACGTCATCACTCATTAGCGGTGGAGTTTGCTTTATGCTCTTCTGTCCGGTACATTCATTCGCTATTCTTGTCTTGTTTGCGCCATATTTTTTGAGATTCCCCTAGTTTATTTGTTTCATATTAATTAGTACATTTGTTCAGCATGTTGAGGAGAAGTACATATCACAGAACATTACGATTGCTTATATTGTTTATCATGATTACATAGCATGACCAACCCTTCTATATGACAGGTGCGCAATGAGAGCTATCTTCCTCCACTTTGTAGGGGTAAATGAATGAAGCAGAGATAGTATATTTGGATATCACCGCAATATATCCTGAGAGATATTTCTGATAAAGATAGTTCATACTCAAGCTCTTCCTACATATCCTCTCCTTGGCTTGAATTTCACTCGTAAGGTACTATATGTACTTCGCCAGACCCATTCCACTTAGAACTTATACGCGAATCCAGAATCAATGAAGACTCATGACATTTCAATGGACCAGAATTAACATCCTACAATAGAAACCTACTGCCAATTAACGCTCAGGTTGGCTAAAGCTGACAACCCTAAACCCCCTCACCTGTCTCCGGTCGTGTACCGTCTCATGAACTCCTAGGTTTCTAATGAGGAACTGATGATTCTGTATGATTGGCTTAATTGTTCTTCAATCTAGATACTATAGACTAATCATTGTAACACTGTCGTAATAAGTAAAGGGAAGCATGGACTTATTATAATACATGTAGTTAGGCATTAGAAGGAACTACCACGATGTAGCTAGTTATGGGGTATACGAGAATGAACCACGTTATGAGAAAAAGACCTTTGTTTTATGAGCGTCATTCTAGTGTATATGCTGTATATTCTTTTTGCTTAACCATATGGAAACAAGAATGACAACCTCACAAAGTGCCCAGAACATGCAAAGCGAATCTCTCTATGACAAAATTCAAAGTCAAGGTCGAGATGAAGAGCGAGACTCTAGAGAAGAGTAAAACAATAAACAGACGCCGAAAATGGGTGATCGGATGTAGAGCTTGTAGGTCTTCTGTACACATAGATTGGAAAACCATCGTCCACATTGTTCTCGTAGATTCACTCCAGATTGCAACACTCATATACAAAAATTCTCCGAAAAAAAAAGACCACAAGGGTGAAAGAGGAAAAGGGGAAAGAAAAGACTAGACTGAAGGAAAAAAAAATTCAGATCTATCATATCGGGAATCATATGGCGTCTCCGCAGAAACACGGTGGAAAAAAAAGGTGACATGGCAGTGGGCAAAAAAAGCGAACCCCCAATATCTAACAAATCAATATGCAAGATATCAAGGTGCAACTCCAACTCCGGTGAAAGACATGCGAATTCCTGTTTTGGGGGTTCGTCATCTTGGGACAAAAGAAGAAAGAATCAGTCGTGGTATCGAGTGAATAGAATGGGTTAGATGGCATCATCTAGAAGTGGAAGCCGCCATGAGAATGACCGAAGGGGTCGCCGCCGCCGCCGCCGTTCATCATGTTGCGAAGCATTTCGGGATCGATAGTATGGACGCCGCCGCCGCCGAATCCACCGCCGAATCCACCACCAGGGAAGCCACCGCCGCCGAAGCCGCCGCCGGGGAAACCACCACCACCAGGGAAACCACCGCCGCCATACATGCCCTCCCTCAGTTCATCGTAGTTATCATAAGCAGCACGTTTCCTGAAAATAAGATTAGTTCTGTGTCAAATGAATGGTGTTGAAACTTGTGGCGGACTTACTGAGAATCAATCAAAGTCTCGTAGGCTTCGCCAATTTCCTTGAACTTCTCGTCGCCGGCTGCACCGTCGCGGTTCTTATCGGGGTGGTATAGAATAGCCAGCTTGCGGTAAGCCTTCTTGATTTCCTGATCGCTGGCATCCTTGCTGATCCCCAGAATCTTATAGTAGTCCTTGCGTTGAGACTTCTTCAACTCGAATTCAGCATTTTGTATATCCTCTGCAATGCCGCTCTCGTTGGGGTTGTTCTCAGCAACGCTCTTATAGTCACGAATAGCCTCCTCCCAGTTACCGGCCTTGCCGTGGGCCTTGGCACGGCACTTCATAGCCTTGATATATCCGGGGTCGAGACGGAGGGCTTCAGTACAGTCCTGAATGGCAGCGTCATACTCCTTCAAGTTGATATAAGCCTGAGCACGGTTACCCAGAATCTTGGCATTCATATCCTTGTTGGAGGGGTCAACCTCAAGAGCCTGGGCCCAAAGTTCGATAGCACGACCATAATCCTTGGCCTTGAAAGCGTTGTTTCCTTCTTCCTTTGTGCGAGCCAACTTCTGCACAATACGCAGCAGCTTGATGGCCTGCTTCATGTCTGGGTCCAGCCCGAGGCACATCTTCAGAAGCTTCTGCGCCTGCTCGGACTCACCGAGGGCATAGAAGGCGCGGGCACGGATCATCATCGCATCCGGGTCTTGGCTGTTCTCGCGCAGCAAGCTGATCGCAATGTCCTGTGCCTTGCCCAGCGAGTTGACGTTGTTCAGCTTGAGATGGGCCTCGGCGGCCAAAAGCGTCCACTTGCGGGGCTCCTTGACACCTTGTCCGAGTCCTTGCCGTGCCTGGTCTAGGCAATAGATCACCATCGACAGACCGCGGTCTTGTGCTATTGTATCTTCGGCCTGCTTAACGAAACGCAGCATCTTCTCTGCGGCTGCCCGATCAGTGGCGGTCGCTGGTGGCTGGATGCGTGACAGCACCTCCAGGGCCTCTGCGGGGCGACCCAAACTTGTCAGGATCTTAGCCCATCGGTGCATAATCTTTGGGTTGTTGGGGTCGAGCTCGTTGGAGCGCTGAACATCTTCAAGCGCATTGGAAAATTGTTTAGCGGACATGTAGGCCGCCGCACGGTTAGAGAGATAGGCCGATGAGTTGGGATTGATCTCGATGGCTGTAGTCACAAAAAAAATCATCAGCGACCCCGCCCATTCAAGGCTAATTCATGAGACACGGAGTCCCTGTGAGATCAGAAAATACATACCCTTGTTGTATTCCTCGATAGCTCGTCGGTAGTTGCCATCCTTGAAGAACTTGTTTCCGGCCAACTTGAAGGAGTCGGCCTCGTCGGCAGAGGCTGAATTCGGCTGGTGTGGTGGCGGGGTTGGACTCCGCTCCTCAGTGCCATTCACGCCATTGTTCTGAGGTTCCTGGGGATCGATATCCATGGAGCTCCGTTGCTCTTCGTTTGCTGCCATGGCGGACAATCGACGACGTAGCTCGTCAGGTGGGAGATTGAGTGGGTGTGTGTCCTGGTCACGCGAAGACCGGGAAAACCTGAAATTGGCGGTCGGTCCGGAATTGGAGGATGACCGACTGTGAGTAAAATAGGATTGTTTGGAGGATTTGGAGGGTTTGGTGGGGGACGAGGATTTGGAAGGAGGTTTAGATGACTTGGTCGGGGATTTAGATGGCGACTTCGAAGATGTGGATGTGCGCGAAGCGGAAAATGAATTTCGAGGTGAACGTATATCAGGGTTGTTCTTCTCGCTCTTCTCCTTGTCCTTGTCCTTTTTGAAGAAGTGGGCGAGTTGGACCATTGGGGGGTGGGGAGGGCGGTTTTTTTTTTCTTCTATCGAAGGCGGTAGAATCGGGGAGATTTCCAGGTCTGAACCACGGATGGGAGGGACTTGGGGAATATCAACTTTGGACTTTTGCAACTTTTGGCAACTTCAACTTTGCAACTTGAAATCTTTTTTTATTCAAGTTTGACCCATGTCTTGTTTCACTCTTTGATTGCTGTCATATTAATAATAATAATAAAGTATGTTGATTGCGGACTGGGTTTGGTAGCCTCGATGCTTGATGTCGGGGTGAAAACTAGACCGAGAGATTCGTCGGGCACGTCCTCTTATAATATAATTTTTTTTTTCTATTCTATCATATGTCCCATCTTTACTACTGGCTGGCAAATAATCCAGAGGCTGGAGAGCTGCTGGTCTGTGTTAGCGCACAAAAGAATTGGAGCAATGGAGTCACCCATTCCTTGACCGGGATTGATACCCAGCCGCGAGGGGAGGGGGAAACAAGTCGAAGTGATTCGAGAATCTTCCATCTTCTTATTTTCGTCTTTGAATCCTATCACCCCCTCAACGAAAACTGCAGGGGTGGTTAGCGAGGCTGTTTACTCGCGGTGGAGCGGTGGATCCAATATGCAGTTTGCTAGTTTCCTATGCTGACGGGTGACAGACATACAGCAACGCCGTGACTGGCGTCTCGGAGAGGGGAACCCCTGCATCGGGCTCCTCGTCTGGATATTACTCACACTAATCTTGTCTGGACCAATCCAGCTACATCTCGGTTCTCCATGCCCAGATGCCGGGGTATACTTATACAACGTATCGAGGGCCAAGTCTGGGCCCGATTAGGACTCGTCTTAATAGCCATAGTACAAATTTCTCTTGTAGGCGAAACTTAAGTGAAACACCGGTCTTACAGCGTCATCACATAGGTCTAATTTATGAAAAGATGCTGAAAAATAAGTGTTATAAGCACTAGTGTACTGAAAGGCTTAAAAAAGCTATGAAGCATGTCAAAAGAATGGGTAGAGAGCGAAAGAATCATAATATCAGAATGACAAATTCATTTGATAACTCCAGCGCCATGTCACCAAGGTATCCATCCCCTCTCTTCAAGCTACCATGTTATCATTGTCATAACCCCCAGCTCCTCACGGAATCCCCGCGGTTAGTCATTTAGATATTCCCTACTACAAAATTTTAGAAGATCTTTACATTAGTGTATTAATAAAGCAATATTATGGGTAATCTCCCTTAGAGCAAAATGAATCTGATGCTCAAATAGTGGGGATGGGTCCATTGATGACCCCTGTTCCGTTCCCGGTAGCGCATTTCCGCCAACATTGACTTAAAAGCCAATATTAAGAAGAACCAATAACAGGTGAGCTTGTCAACGGCTAACGGGGCACCATCCGCTATCATAACTTCTCCCGTCAGAAATATAGCAATGCGCAAAAAGGACAAACCCCCAATATACGCTCGATCAAGCTATGACATATCGGAGTGAGACTCCAATTCTGGTCAAATACATGGATATTACTGTCTTTCTGTTTCGTCGACTCGTGAAAGAAGATAGAATAATTCCTCGTCAACAAGATGGGTTGGATGCTTGATCTGAACCAAAGGTCGTATGGTGGACATCCTTTTTGGAGGGGCCCTGTATACTCTCGAGACAGGCGAGAGAAAATGATACAAATTTGTAGAAATATAGCTTCATTGTTTGAATTCATAATAACCCCCGAGCCATTGAGAGAAGTCAGCCAACCCTAGAGTCAGACAGTCTAAGATCAAACCGAATGGATGCTATCGCCCCTTTCTCTATAAGCGGTGCTCAATTTTATCTACAACAAACCGCTTCAGAGTAAAGTCAAAACTACATCAGTCCAATTTCTATATGTACTTATTTGGCATTCATATATGCCCGATACAGGCCACGAATCAATATATTCCCATGGCATATCAGAAAGGTTATAAGGCTAACCAAACAGAGAGGCACTGTACTCAAGAACGATCAATCACGCCCAATTTCTGCCGATTCTCATGTATCCTTCGAGCAGTTGCAACCCAGTTGGAAACCCGGTCATTTCTTAAAGCTGTGTCATGTGTCTGGCCCAACCTGCGTTCATCATGGGGCGGGGACTGTCTCAGCAGATTCTCCCGGCAAAGGCGATTATTATAGTCGATGTGCTCGTCAAGACATTGAAACACGTTCTGCCATGGTGTTATTGGTGAAATGGGCGAAATTGGTGATACTGGTGATCGACAAAACGCTGTATCATCTTGGGGCCGAGAATCATGTGTGCGGGGCATATATATCTCTCCAACAATCCATTTCTTTTCAGCTTCAATCCAAGTGAGAGGCACACAACTCCGTGGTCGGACAGGAGGATGTGGAGTGTGTTGCATACGTGGGGGCATCTCGTATTCATATTGCGGATCGCAGTTGGGAGATAGTTCGTCCGACGGATTGCTTGTACGTCTACGGGGAGAAGTCCGCGTTATATTGCCATCGACTGTGGAGCGGTTAACTGACCAGTCCTGTAGTCCGTTGCAATGCTGTGTTGGCGAGATAGCGTCCGTTGAAGCAGGTCTCGGTGGCAGAGGTGTTGACGGTAAATGTTGACTCGAAGCACGTAACTGTGTATGAATACGAGGGGGGCTCATATCTGGCGGAATAATGAATTTTGGATTAACCATAGGTGAGCCCTCGAGGGATGAGAGATCCATGAGAGGATATTCAAGGTCAGAGGGTGGTTTGGGATGTTCGGAAGCGCGTCGCTGGGACTGACAGAAACGCATTGTTCGGTGGAATAGGGATTCTGACAAGTAGATAGTATATCATATGGCTTGATATACTATCTTTAGACACGAGCTTTGTGCGCTTCGGGAGAGTTCAATAGTGGACCGTCACGGAGGGCCCGTATCCAAAGTCAGAATAGAACCGAACTTGGAATAAAAGGGTCCTTCCTAGGGCGGATAAGCCCAAAAAGGCATCCACTCTTCCCCGGAGAAGGGAATACAACACATATTATGCAGGGTATACACAAAGAAGGAGCAAATAAAAGGCAGATTTATAGGCAGTGGAGTGGAAAGGATATTATTAGGGCTAGAAAAATACTGATGATCTTTCATTGTTCTTATCTATCGGGCATCCCGAAGTCATCACTGAAAATCAATTGCCAGAATGCGAAATCATACCGCTCCTTTTCAGGACAATGGTCATGGATGTCCCACCAGGAAAAAACAAAGAATATAAAGAGAAACCCACCATAGTCCCAAAATTGATTAGTTGCTCGGGGTCCAAGTTGGGGTCCAAATGCATCCACACAAGGGGTCATACATTTTCTCATTCTCACTGCAATGGCCTCAACTTACTAGGTATGTTTGAGATTTCCAATATGTCTTTGGAAAGTAGCAGAAATGGGGCCTGTACGAAGGCCAAGCCTGCCAAGATACTTCGTATATTGCAATACTAATATGAAGGGGTCGTGGCTCCAAATCCGCGTGTCCGGGGCTCGGATCCGATATGTGTTGAAGACTCGAATAATCTCGGTCATAATACACTGCTTCGATTCTTTTTTTTTTCTTTCCTCGCTTGACTGGAGGTGTCCGAATGGCACCAAAGGACACCAGGGGTGAGAGCCCAGTCGATCCTGAATGAACCAGCAGATTTCCGATTCAGCCACTGAACTCACGAATGGTGGAGCTCTCTATTTTCGTCTGCGAATTGTTTACTGTGTACATCGTTTATGCCCATGTGTGCCTGTAATAGTACAAAAATAGTCGGCCTTGTCATGTCTATTTTAGTACCCCACAATCTTTTTTTGTCTTTTCGGATATTTTCCTATATGGGTGTTATTGGTGCTGTGGCTAGAAGTAGACACTATAGCAGAGTCATGGGTGACAGCAAACTACAAAGAATGCCCAGAGAGAATTATCGAGGGGGGAACTGTGAATGAACGAGACCAATACTCGCCATTGATATAAATAAGCGTTATGAATCATGTTGACCGACATGTTCAAGTAGTTCAAGTAGACTAGATTCTAGCTCGAGCTCAATATCACTTGAAACAACAATATATATATACCCAGTACCCATAAAGTTGATTCTATTCATGGATGAGGTTGCGACTTTCCAGAAAACTCATGGTAGTCAGATTCAAGCGTTGAATTGCGGTAGCACGGATGGTAGTTCGCTGGATCAAGTTAAGTTCGAGGTTCAAAATTCAGCCACTCAGTTTGCTTTACAATTGTAAGTCATAGCATGTTCAGCCCTACGAAGTACGAGATTTGATATTTCACATAGAGTCAGGGGCAGGGATAGGAGGCAATACTCGAGTTATCTACGATGGCCGATGCTAGTATTGAGTAAGAGCTTGTCTAGAAGGTTTCAAAATGAACCTGTCTACATAGAAAGTACTAAAACAAGTTATGGAATTATAAATATGCAAAAGGATACATTTCAAATAGGCTACGGCGCTGGAGAGAGGGAAATGTGAAAAGCTGTCATGGTTTACATTAAGATCGTGCTCAAGCCACCAAGCGAGCTTCGCACAACTCCGAAGCTATCCAGGAGAGCCCAAGAAGAAATAAAAAAGGAATATGTATATCAAAAAATCGAAAAGGGGATAGTCATATCCAGTCAGAAAGCAACAATTGTTAATAGTAAATCACCAGAAACCCTAAGTAACACAATCCTCTTCTCACGTCACCTCTAATCAACCACTCCAGTTCAACACAGTGGCTACGCCAAGGTTAGACCCATGGGATCCAACTAGGTGCAGCAGTGCATCAAAAACCCGGAAGAAGTCATTTACAGGAAGAAGGCAGCGACGGCGGCGGCACCGGCGAAGCCGAGGGAGCCGCTGAGAGCACCGGCACCGTTGAAGACAGGGGAAGAGGTAGCGGGGGAGACACCAGCGGTGCCAGTGGCGACACCCTTGCTGCTGGAGGGAACGTGGGGGACACCACCGGTGGGGCCGTGGGGGATAGCGCTACCAGCGGGAGTGCTGGCGGAAACGGGCACGGTAGAGTAGATGACGGTGGGCACACAGGTGGTGATGGCAATCACGCTGGAGGAGACCACGGGAGCGGGGGCGCTGGGAGCGCTAGGAGCGGGAGCGCTGGGGGCAGGGGCGCTGGAGGGAGCGCTGGGGGCGGGAACACTGGGAGCCCAGGTGGGGACGGAGGACCAGGCAGGGGTCTCGGAAGACCAGGCGGGGGTCTCAGTAGAGACGGGGACGGTCTCAGTCTCGGGAGCCTCACCAGCGGGGGTGGTGGCAACGGCGGGAGCGCTGGAGGGGGTGGTGCTGCCAGTGGGCTCAACGCCGGCACCGCCCTTGTTGCCGGGGCAGTCGGTGACGGTAGGAGCGCAAGAGGTGATGGTCACCTCATCGGTCTCGTAGACGGTCTTGTCGGCACCGGGGGCAGCAATGGCAAGGCCGGCGAAGAAAGCAATGGTGGCAGTAGTGAAACGCATTTTGAATGTTTATGTACGAAAACCGTAAAAAGTGATGTTCAAAAAGGTATATATAAAAGCGTAGCTTTTGAAAGAGAGTGAGTTGGTTGTTTAAAGAGTGGAAGACCGAAGTCGAGAGAGAGTGACTGGATGCTTTGCAACGAAGAATGTACTTGGAGAGAAGAAAGAACAGAAACAGCACGGGGGAGGCAGGGGGCCTTTGTATGAACGGGGAGATTAGTGTCACAGATCAGCAGCCACTTGCTTTCTCGTTGTTTTGACCCATTTCGACCCATTTTGGCCCTAAAAAAAGGGGAAAAGAACAAAGACCCAAGTTGTACTAGGTACTTAATCCGCCACTAATCCACACCGCAACCTGCCATGTACCCAGAACTTGACCCTCGCACAGCCTTCATTTATTCAATTCTATGATTGGATCGATGCCAGGGGGAGGTTTCTCATTACCAGGTTAGTTGGTAATTTTGCCCCGCTATGATTTCTAGCGCTAACTTATGACGATCGCCTAGACTTTGGAGACAACCCTGACGGAGTATCAAATTCCTATACGGAGTAAACAGGTTGTAGATATATAAATACATACTTCATACTCCTATATCTAAGAATGAAACTACAATACTACTACAGAGTATACAATACCATCTCCCTCTCCCATGTATGTATTTTGTTTTCTCTTTCTAATCTTGATGTTTCAGACCGCATCGCTGATCCACTACCCGTTCCTGGCATCCCAGTTGTTGGCATTTCCCCGTGGGTCTATTCTCATCTCCACTTACCCCTGAACAGCCCGCCATTTCTTTCGCCAAGAGAACGTACTGTGTAAGGGCGAATCCACGATGATGTGCACTTTACTTGCGAAATGGGATTGGTTCTTTCTCCGGACGTTCATCTTAACATGGAACCCAAACCACTTTCTATGTTGTACTCCGTATGTTATATTTCTTTGTCGGAATAAAACCCGAGACATCCTTTGTATTATTACTAGCCATGTATTGCCTTTACACATTAGTACCTTTTAACTATTATATCTGACTTCTGTGGATCCTAATTTATGGCACTGTACTGTGTCCTCCGGAGCACTGAGTATATCGTCGTCTGAGACCTTTTTTGGTATTTTGTATGTTGTACTGGGTACCGAGTAACTACATGTATGTTGACCATGTTTCCTGGCATCAAAGAGTTGTCGTTTCTTACTATCCCTATTGCGCAACTGTATGTAATATTATAAACCCGGCCAATTTTAGTAAAACTACCTAGAGTAAGCCAATAACCCTGAAAAACAACGCCACTACTTAAGTTACTGTGAATTGCCCCCGCAACGGGAAGGTCTCGCTTCATAACGGCTAGACCGCATTGTTTTGCCTCCGGTCATAGTGCTTGACGATGCTTGCATCTCGTGCCCCTGGACTAGGCAAATGTGGGAGTCAATGCCCAAGCGCAATTTGAGAAAAAATAATATCAGGGTCTGGCCGTGTGATTGGGTGACCCTGACATGGAGCATATGCTGTAATTTTGAGTCTGTTACATCGGCCACTCGGGCTGCACGGTCCATTTTACTTTTTTTGTGTTTTGTATCTGCTTGTAAGAAATCTGTACTCCATACCTTAGAATAATCGGCAGTTATACATACACATACTTGTAGTTCACTGTAGTTGGAACCGGCAGCATCAAAGCGTGTCGATCTTCATCCTGTTCCTAAGTCGAGACCTTGGATCGGACTTTCGAAGCGGTTCGACCACCAGGGCAAATCAGGGTACCTACTGTACTGTAGGTATACCTGGGTAGTTTTGCATAGCCAATGATCGTTTAACCCGGTTAACGCCTTTGACTTTAGACCAATTTTGTTGTACTTTGTTGTCCGGGATCCATGATAGGGGTTGTTCGCAGTGTTCCAGGGCCTCGTGGCGCCCCCCAAACTCCACATGCCGCCGCTATTGAATTCTTGCGCTTCATGGCCCCTTTTTCAATAGATCGGGCCTATGTAGATTCTATATTCCAACATGCTATACTCCGTATACGGTAAGGCTGTACCCTTATCAACCCCATACTCATCCTTGATACTATCTTTAGCTATAATTAGCTTTGTAGAGTATAATTATTGGTGGAGCGTGTTTTATATATATAGCACAACGTTGAGCCAGACCATCAATGATAGGGGTGTTCGTGGGATAATGATTTGGGTGGACCTGGAACTTTTCCGAAGTTCAGCCTCGCCTATCGTGTGGGATATCCTTTACCTTCCTCATTTGACTTCAGTTGTCTCTGAGTCTCTGATGCTCATGGTAAGGGGGTTTTGTCTCAGCCCACCGCTCATACCGCATTCTGGGATTCTTACTTCACATCTTTTGACATTTCCTAACCATTGCGCGGTGCCATGAGCAGACGGATATCACATCGGCTAAGTCGAGAAATTCGTGATTGACTCCCAAGTCAATTTTCTACTGCTCAATGACATTACTTGGACTTGATATGACAGATTCCATTTGACTTGTTCCCCCTCACATAACACCAACAGATCTACGTTGTAGTATGATGTCTTTCGCGCCCAACCAAGGCACCGATTCTGCTATGATGCGGGACTGTCCTCATCTGCTACCCCATCACGTCGCGTCGTCCACTCTGCAGAAAGCGATTTTATGTGATCGCCATCAACAATCACCCATCCGTCACCCAACCCGACCGATCAGCATCGACGCGTCATTATTTTAGCGCTGATGACACAAGCGAGCGGCACCGAGAAGAATATTACGGAGTAGACTCGTTGAGTTTATGTCTATCGAATGCTCCGTACCGAGTACGGAATTCAGATACGCAATATATGCGGAGACAATTTATTTTCGTACCACTATGGGCTCCCGAGGTCGGTGGTATAATGTAATATAACATGGAAGACAACACCCGCGGAAGCTCATCCAGTATAGGCCGTTTTCAAAGAACCGGAAGAGCTAGCTGCTCTGCGCGCTGCCTTTCAAATGCAGCGTTGCAAATCTCTCAACGATCGTAGATCGGCAATGACAATGGTTTGGTTATATTGTCAGTATAGTCATACTTGAAAAGTCTGTAGGACCAAAACCGGGCCTCCCCACTTCACCAAGCAGCGAGAATCTCGATCATGGCTCAGCTTGCTTTTGATCACCGGGATTGCAACCTCGGGGTTGTTGGTGTAAATAAGCCCTTTTGAAGACAAGCGCACGATTCCGTCAAGAATTTTCCTGATATTATTTCTTTATTAGCTAGATCGGGCATCCTTTAGAATCGATTATTCCACTGCCGATAGAGTCTAGGTTGTACTGGAGTACTCCGTATGTAGCAGTATGTACAACAGATATTTTTTTATCTGCTCATCGGGACCAAAATTAGATCGAGATTCACCAAACGCTTGTCTCAAATGAACTCAAATTGTGATATCCACACTGGGGCTATCTACGATATTGTACGATTCTGCTTGGCCTTATGGAACTTGGCGCCGGCTCTCCCGACAATTAGGTCTACGACATAATTTAAATCACGGCCTTAGGAAGTAAACGTTTCGATAGTTAGTAACCGATCCTTTTAACGCCCAGATTTCAGGACAAACCCAGGAAGACTAAAATGCTACTGGTGCGGATCAAGTAGGGCTTCCGGGCCCGCCCATGTCATCATCGGGTTTCATTGCGTATGGCCACAGGGTTGGGCTAAGCCACACCTTGCCAAGGGATAGAATTATTAGCCTTGTTATTAGCACTGGAATTAGCCTGGAATTAGCCCCTCAATGACATATCTATACGTAGTTAATCTATAGAGTAGCTTTTTTTGGAAATATTAGCCCTCGCAATGCTATAACTGGATATAACTAGAGATTGCATCATATAACACATTCCTCCGTAGATAGATTGCAAAAAGGAAAAAGCCGGTACTTCTGTAGGGCTGCACAGGTGGGTAAGATCTCTATGGCCTGTGATAGGTTGTCTTTAGGTGGGGGATACCTAGGTCGGCTTGAATGTGCTGGCAATGATGTCTCGCCACAGTTTGCCTGTAAGTGTGCCCATTAATTGCGGCTCCAAGGCAACAACGTAAGGTCACAACGTTTGACAGTTTAACAGTTTGACAGTTTGACAGTTGTACTGTATTTTAGTTCTGATTTTGACATGGTAGCACATATATGTACATATAACTACCCGGTATGTAACTATGGACGTATGCACTCCGTGTAGACATAGGCCCGATATAAAACTCGAACAAAAAAAAAGGGGAGAGAAATGAACCATGGTACTCAAGAGAATTCTCTGTTGATTTCCCAGAAGATTTTCAAAAGAATTAGAATAACATGCAGATATGTCAATGACACCAAAAAAAATGATCTAAAAATCAAGACATCTAATAATTGTACTCTGTACATCCTACGGAGTTACAAAGTACATCATAGACATGTGTTTCAGCTCAGGCGCTTTCTGAAACATCAAGGCCCCACCACAACCCGACCTCTCTTACCGGCTGTGTCGCTCTATTAATATTCTCTTATGGAGAGAGTTTTCTAGTCCTACAAACGTTTGAACTAGACCCTAATTACTTGACATATATTCTATAAAAAGTACGAAGGGATCCTCTATTTCTTATATGGTGGAGTAACAGGTCACCTGCCGCATCTCTCGGTAACTTCTAAACTCCACTCGTTTGTGCTCTACCTTATCTCTTCTACTACTTCTACCTCTGCTTCTGCCTCTTCCTCTGTCTTTGCCAGTGTTCTTTACCTTTGTTTCTATTTCTGCTTCTGCTCTGCCATTCACATTACTTTTTCTTCACTCCAATCCGTCTTTCCCCCTCCTCAGACTTAGGCGGATTGGTCCAAGGTCGACACTGTGGCTACTCTCGCAGATCCGAACGAGTTGTTTTTGCCGGGTGAAAGGCAAAACAATCTCGCCATGTCCTCACCCGTTCCCCTCCTTCGTCCACCGGTTCCTGGCGCTCGCAACAATAATGGCAGCCCACGAGCGCCGAAGCTCACGTTAGGCATCCCCCCTCACCTAGCGCCAAACCCGTCAATGGCAATGCCGCCCCCGCCCAAGTACCTCAAATCCAAACCCAAACCCAACCCCAGCCTCGTCCGTCGGGTCGGCCGGCACCACCACGACTGCATCTCGCTACTCCTATGGGCAGTCAACAGAATGTATCCCAGCCAACCCTCATGCCGAACGGTCGACCAGCCCCGCCCCCACTGAGTACAAATGGCCTAGGAGGTGGAGGTGGTGCACCCAGTCTAAAAATTCAAACCAATGGACCAGCGTCTTCAAATCCTTCATACTCGACAATGAATTTCGCTATGGGGCTCCGGCAACCGGATGGCTCGTCAGACCCGTCCTCGGCCATCAGTTCGGTGTACTCAGATCGTGAGAACGGAGACCGTGAAAACAATGTAAACGGCCTCCTCCCCGATCTGGACAAATTGAGTCTAGAGAAGGGCCGGCCCCTCGATGTCGATGATCTCGATGATGAAGGCTGGCACGCGGCCAGTGAACAGAATATGATTGTTGAACTTGGAAGTCTGGGAGAGGGTGCCGGCGGAGCCGTTACCCGATGCCGACTCAAGGAAGGAAAGACCGTTTTTGCATTGAAGGTGCGTCGCTTTGGCTGATCAACTTTTGCATATCTGCTATCGGCGACAGAAGCTAACATCCCATCCTAGATCATTACTACAGACCCCAACCCGGATGTCAAGAAACAGATTGTTCGAGAGCTTAACTTCAACAAAGACTGCGCTTCGCACCACATCTGCCGTTACTATGGTGCTTTCATGGACAAGTCCACTGGCACCATCTCTATTGCCATGGAGTTCTGTGAAGGTGGAAGTCTGGACAGCATCTACAAAGAGGTCAAAAAGCTTGGAGGTCGCACTGGAGAGAAAGTCCTTGGCAAGGTCGCAGAAGGCGTCTTGAATGGGTTGACCTATCTTCACAGCCGAAAGATCATTCACCGAGGTACGAACCACTCTCTTGCGGCATACATTGACCATAAGCGGCTAATCTTTTCCAGACATCAAACCATCGAACATTCTCTTGTGCCGTGATGGCAAGGTCAAACTCTGCGACTTTGGTGTCAGCGGTGAATTCGGTACCAAAGGCGACGCCAACACCTTCATTGGCACTTCCTACTATATGGCCCCAGAGCGCATTACTGGTCAATCATACACCATTACATCTGACGTTTGGTCTCTCGGTGTGACTTTGCTGGAAGTCGCGCAGCACCGATTCCCCTTCCCTGCTGACGGGACTGAGATGCAACCCCGTGCAGGACTAATAGATCTCCTAACCTATATCGTCCGCCAACCAATTCCCAAATTGAAGGATGAGCCACAAAATGGTATTCGCTGGTCAGACAACTTCAAATATTTCATCGAATGCTGGTGTGTACTTCGTGTTTGGAATTCTTTTTTTTTTTTCTATACTAACTCAATCAACAGCTTGGAAAAAGAACCCCCTCGACGTGCGACACCCTGGCGGATGCTGGAACATCCATGGGTGCAGGACATGAGAAACAAGAAGGTCAACATGACGAACTTTATAAGGCAGGTGTGGGATTGGAAAGAGTAGACAAGGTCCCGAGGACCCTTTTTTTGAGGGTGCTGTACTGCTTTGCTGCTTTGCTGCATTTATTTTGAGTATGAGTGGCTGGACCCCAAGAATTGACCTGGCTGTCAACAACTCAACCCCGTTTATCACGACTCTACTTCGTATCCATCTGCGTTTTGTGCTTTCCGCTGGCTCCCCCGGGCCGGAACTCGCGGGGCTCGACATTACTCTCATACCCCCCCTTATCATATCATCAGCAAATGCTTTTTCCTTTTTTTCTTCGACACGAATCTCATCGGCTACGCTTCACCTCCTACGATCCTTGATGGCCCGACATTTTCCATGCGTCGCATACCCTCCGATCCTTTTTTTCCCTCTGGTTTTCACTGTTTCCCTCATCTCCTTCCGATGGACTGGGCTCTCTTCTTTTGCTTTGGTCTTTTTGTGTCACATTTCGAGCCTGGACATATCTTCCATCTCCGTATATCGTGTTTTGTACAGCTTGCTTTCTTAGTCTGCTTTCAGGGTTATATTTTGGGTCTATCTTGTTTTGCACTGGATGCGGGAGTGTTGCAATGCTTTGGAGACTTCCTTTGAGACATACTTAGGCACCTAATACCATTGCATCTTGTCTTTGATTTTGGTTATATGTATATGGGTACAAGAATACAAGTACGGACTCGCCCATTTAAGACCGTCCACATTCTAGTAAAATAGAATATGTCTCATTGTTATCATAAAAGCTACATACAGCACAGGTTTCGCTACGCATCCTCCTCAACCACAGAAGCAACTGCAAGGTGTTCCAACCTCCAGTTACTCGCAACCCCATATTTTCCCCACTTTTCCTACTTCTTGCTCACCGGATCGGCACCAAGAACCCAACCGATCCCACTAACTAAGCCCCCAGTCATCATATTGCTAACCATATCCCTCTTCCTAACACGACCCTCGCTATCCGGCGACAGGGGTCGGTCATTATCCTGAGTAACGACCGGCGCCGAGCTATCAGCTGCGCCCCTCAATGGGAAAGCATTTTTATGCAGCGCCAAAGCCGCACCACGAGCAACCTCAAATAGACCCATGGGCGCTTCGTGGCGGTGAGAGTTCGGCATTGCAGCACGCGCACGGCGCGCAGCACGCTGCTGCTCCGTGTCAAAGGCGTCACGCTCCGAATCCGAGGGCCCGAATCCGCCCGGGACGGAGGCCAGTGTGTCGCCTTTTCTATCCCAGAGGTCTTCTTCTTGCTGCTCACGCGCGCGCAGTGAGGTGAGTTCTTCGTCGCAGCGACGCCACGCGCCGAGGATTTCCGGGAGTGGGTCTGGAGATGGGACGAGGACGAGTGCGAGAGAGAGGAGTTCCATTCGCTGGGAGAGATGCGAGATTTGGGATTGGAGGGTTGGCGGTGGGTGGGTTGGTGTTGTGGCGCGGTAGCGGCCTGCGTTGTAGACGGCGCGCCAGGTGATGTCGTCAGGGACGGAGGTGGTGTTTAAAAGAGGGGAGGAGGTTGAGAGGAGAGAAGGGGGTGTTAGTCGGGTTAGGATGTAGGAGTAGGCAGTGCCGAAATCGTTGGAGGATAGAGCGGAGGCAATTGCTAGGGAGGTGATACGGCGTTCTGCTGTGAGGAGGGCGTGCTCCTTTGAGGGTTTGTGGTGAGTTGACTCATCTTCGGCTTCGTGTGATGCCGCTTGTGTAGGAACGCCTGCAGCTACTAGGTTTCGTCCAATTGAGAGAAGATCGTCTAGTTTGGTGTAGCTCTTTGGGTTTTGCTCAAGTACTTTCTCAATCAAGAGGATGGGATCGTGATGGACACGAATGCTAACAGGTTGGAATGGAACACCGTGTTGCAAGGTCAGCGAATAGTATGAGAGTGCGTGTGTTGCGGCGATGAGGGCATAGATCTCCTTAAATATAACAGACTCTGGGAAGTGTGAGGCAAACGATTGTAGACTAAAGTACTGTCAGTAATGAGTCCATATATCCTCTTCTAGTAGCACCACTTACATGTCATAAGCTCTCTTCATCCCACCCCGGGTTCGATTTCCGTTGCTTGCATTATCGTACGCTGTGAATATGGCCTCTTGTACCGCAGCTTCCACTTGGGCAGGATTAAGTGGCGCTGTTTTAGAGTTGGTGTATATATCAATAGCCAATTGATACTCTAGAAATAACGTCAGTATTGAGAGAAAAATAATGAATTTGAGTCAAATTACCTTTAGCTGCCAGCAGCGCCTTCAAGATCTCCGTTTCAACTGTGTCGCGCGGAACTCGCCAGAAAAGTCCATGGTATGGTGAAGGTTCATCCCAGGCGTTGTCGGACTGTTCCGCCTGCCAATCTCGAAGCCAAAGCAATCGCTGTCGAACCATAGACCAGTCTTGGTTTACATTCGGTTGCTTCACAGTAGAATTCACCACGTTTTTGAGTTCGGCCAATTGCATTTCCTCGGTGCTGTGGAGGCACATATTTGCCGCAATCCGACAGGGAACCAGATGACCAAGCTCGGTCAGTATACGAAGGGAAAGAAGCAAAGCGCTAAGAAATGAGATCGACGGAGGAGACGGTTTTGTAAGAGGATTCGTCGGCCTCAGAAGGGCGTTCTGCAATAGAGATGCGCGGGATGTCGAGGAGATTGACTCGGTGTCATAGTGCACAGATGGCAGTTCTGAATCAGAAGTGAGGTACGAGCTATCTTCAAGATCGAGGAGCTTCGCGACCCTCGTCAAGACCTGGAACGAGCCCTCCAGTGCAGCCATCGAGGAGTCTGCATGGGCATACACCACAGCAAGACCGGACTGGCCGTATCGAACCTGTAAATCCCTCGCCTGCTGTTCGGATAATTGCCTGCCAGCATTGTCGTATCCCCCTAAGTCCACATCTGATGGTCCACCCCAGTGGGTATAGGCGCTCACAACGCTGTCGCGGTCGACAAGACTTCGCGACAGCAGCCATTCGTTCACGTGTTCCCATCCAGCCAATTCGGTTGCTTGAGGTTTCTCGGAGCCTTCAATGAAAGAGACCGAACTTTGCCGAGCTGCTTCGTTAAGCCTTCGTCGTTTTGACCGATTACCACCATACAGCCAAGGTCCAATCAGACCCCTCAAGTTGTTGACCAAGTCCATGTTGCTTTCTTCGGAGCTCATCAAAGACAGGAGAATGTTGACCGCGGTTTGATCGTCCATAGACTCCAGGATCTCAAGAGATATAGTTTCGTCGCGATGGGCGTAGAATTCGTAGTTCAGTCGAAGCAATGGTAATAGGCTCGATATCAGCCATGTTCGAACGACTGGCGAGTTCTCGTAGAACGGGGTGATAAGTTCGAGGATAAGAGGCTGGAGTGCTGTTTCCGAATCGATCAGATGTGCTCGGTGGATAAGGAATTGGGTCAAAGGATCTGCTGAAGCTATCTCGTCTTCCTCGTCAGGGCGTTGTAGTGGCCGTAAATGAAGCTTCCGCACGCGCTTTCTTGCAAGTGATTCGGACAAGTCCTGCACGGCAGAGGTATTGATCGGTCGGTCGGATGGCAAATTAGAGCTATTTGCTAGCTCTTGTAGCACCGGGATGTACTGAGAGGGCTCCGTGCTTTCTGGGAGAAAGGTCAAGATAATGCGCAGGAGGCGTTCCAACGGGAAACAATGGGGAAACCGGGCCTGTAGAATAGGCAAATCTGCCACATTACCAGCTACACAGAGTTGTGTAGCTAGTAGAATAGCATGCGCATCAGACAGCTCTTCGAGAGCCATGATCAAGCTAAAGAGACGAGGCAGTCCAGTGAGGTGGCCTCATAGTTGGCGATGACCATGTTGCATACGGCGGGGCGCACAGACCAAGTCGGAAACGAAAGGGAAGAGTCGCATCCACCGGCACTTCATCACTACCTTTTTCGCGGTCTCTGTGCCTACCACTTACTCAATTAACTTCTTCTACACATCACAATGGCTTCCGGTTACGGTAACAACGGTGGTATGTGCTCATTTTCCCCCTCCCCGGAGAACCTGCTCGGGTCCGCGCCGACATGCCCTCGGATCACACCTTGCGCACGCAGTTCCCTCCCCCCACGAATAAAACCGGCTAACATACTATGGCTTTTTCTAGGTCCCGGCCGCTGCTATCCCTTCTGGCAAGAGGTTCTTGGTTGCTACGTGGTGAACTCGGGCGATGGTGCGAGCGGCAAGAAGAAGTGTGTGCCCGCCCTGGACGATTACTATGAGTGCCTTCACCACCGGAAAGAGGTAAGGGCAATCCCCGTTCGATCTAGATACCCGTACACTTGAATGATGGACCTGAGTCTAATAATGGGAAATTGGAACAACAGGCTCTCCGTACTATGAAGATGCAAGCTGCCTATCGCAAGGCTGAGGCCGCACACCCGCGAGAGAATGCCCCCAAGGCTGAGCAAATCCGAAGCTTGGGTCTGCTTGGGAAGGAAGAGGAGGCAGCCAATTTGCTGAGCCAACGGTGAATGGGAAGGATTTGCTTATTCTTTTACAATGCGTGTGATTCCGTGTTTCCGCCTCGGGACTTTTGCCCGGAGCCTGTGACTGTATAGAAACGCTCAGCTGGTTGGCTTTCAGGTCTGTCAGTGAGAAATGATACTCCAATTGAACGACAAACGGTGCTTTTATCTTTAATTTCTATGTGCTTAATCCATAATGGATTTCCGAAACGGCAGATGCCGGCATGTAGGACGAGATATACCCGATCTCAGAAGTCTAATTGACGAGATAAGCATGAGCTGTGATTGAGCACAGGGAAATTAGTCGAATTACCAGTCCCACGCGCCTAGCCGCTTATCCCGGTGTTCTTTGTATCGCTAGTTTTGTCTTGCAGTACTTCAGGGAATTATACTTTGAAGATTGTATGACGCCATAAGCCCTTGGCTGTCTTTATAACAAATATTTAGAGTCATAGGCATGATTTATATGCTCTGCTTGAGGGGGAGAAGTAAGAAAGGAATGCATGAAAGAAATAGGATTATTGCTGATGAGAATCTATATGGCGGATATATATAGTTCAGCAGGTGTATTGATGCATTTGGATCGCGAATAAATTGGATTGACACCTTATATACGGTTATATATAAGTATAGAAAGACATCACCCCTTACCCCACGATCTGATCATCTATCTTTGAAATATAATACCTATGTAAAACTATTGCCTACATCAACGTACATGCACTGCTGATCTTCATGATTCCTTGAACTCTGAAGAGGCCATCTGGCATGTCTTGGCATTACTCCCTCCTTCCTTCAAAGCTTGAACGAATTTTCAAATAACCCTTTACTTAAATTGTTCACGGAAGTTCAGTCCATCACAATATCTTCCAATACATTGAACTGGGTATTTTTGATCAATCTAAATGCTCTATGTCATCCAACGCGTTTCATGGACTCACGTGATCGTTCCAACAGCAGAAAAAAAATCGGCGCGCTGTGAGTGGAAGCCCACCGCCCGCGCTAAACCACAAACGGCCTAGGCGGAGTGACCCAAACATGGACCAGCGCGCCGGGCAGAAGCACCCCCAATGATATAAACCCGGCTGCGTGACCTCGACCCTCGCTCTTGTGTACTAAATCTAAATCCCCCCGCTGACTCAGCATCGCGGCTTGAGGTGTTGGGCGTTTGGTCTTTGTTTTTCATATCGAGGTCCTTCCACCCTAATTGCGCGCTTTGTCGCGCGCAATTGCTCTTTTCTTTGCGGTATTCTCTTTTTTTTTTCCTTAATCAAATTGTGCCGCATAGTCGGGAGAAAAGTGAAGACCCGCGATGGCTTCCCGGTAAGCCCCTTCAACCAATCACTACGCGCCTGTCACGTGAAACTAACCCGGTTTAGACTCGACCGTCTCGTCACGTGAGTATTTTGACCCAAATGCGTGCAATCACGTGAAGCAACTAACCACTGACCAATGACAATACAGGCTACTCGAGACGGGCAGCACTCAGTTGATTCGTAATACTGCTGCTCAGCAGCTTGCAGATGTACAGAAACAGCATCCAGATGAGCTGTTTAATCTACTCGGGCGCATCCTGCCTTACCTCAGATCCAAGTCCTGGGATACAAGGACGGCTTCCGCCAAAGCTATTGGACTGATTGTCTCCAACGCAGAGATTTATGATCCAAACGAGGATGATGGACTGCAGATTAAGTCTGCAGCAGACGAAGATGATGTGGAGATCAAGTCCGAGGTCAAATCCGAAGAGCTAACCCTAGCTGATGATTTCCTCAAACTTGACACCTTGGACATCCCTTCCGTATTAAAATACGGTAAGCGGCTGCTTGGCAGTGCGGGCAAGGAGTATGAATACTCCCTAGCGTCCATGGAACCAGCTTCACGCCTGCAGCACCAAAAGAAGACTTTGAACTCACGGTTGGGTCTCGAAGGCGAATACCTTGAAGAAGACCTGATCGAGGATATTGAATTGGCCCCTAAAGTGGTAACTCCTGCCCCAAAGCATGAGCCGACTATCCCGCCAATCTCTCACCAGAAGAGTCTGCATGAAGCTCCCTCCCGCCGGCCCTCCTCGCCTAGCGAAAGTGCGATGAAGGAGGACGGGGGACTGAGCAAGCGGCAGCTCAATCAGCTCAAACGGAAAAACAAACAGAATGCCAAGATGGGGGCCAATAAGGTCCGTGTCGTGGATTTGTCTTCCCGTCGACAGTCAGATATTGTGACAACCCCTATGGCCACAACTCCCCATCCTGTCAAAGCAGAGAACGGAGATGATCAGAACGGCGACACAAAACCTGATTACTTTTCCTTCGAACGCACGGAAGAAGATGACGATTCCAAGCTTGTTTCTGAATTCAAAGGAACTGCCGCCCCACAGCGACCTCATATCCAGCCAGAGATCGTGGAGCAGGGTGCAGGATGGCCTCTTGAACACATGTGTGAATTCTTGACTATGGACATTTTTGACTCTAACTGGGAAGTTCGACATGGTGCCGCAATGGCCCTGCGTGAAGTGATCAGGGTCCAGGGCGTGGCAGCTGGCCGCCTGGATGGAAAAAGTCGCTCAGAAAATGATGCACTCAACCGCCGGTGGCTGGATGACCTCTCATGCCGACTACTCTGCGTTCTGATGCTTGACCGGTTCGGTGATTACATTTCAGACAATGTGGTTGCGCCGATTCGCGAAACCGTGGGCCAGACTCTCGGTGCCCTTCTATCACACCTACACCCGAACTCAGTCCGAGCAGTCTACCGATGCCTATACCGGATCATAATGCAGACTGACTTAGGATTGGACCGCCCCGTATGGGAGGTCTGCCATGGTGGTATGATCGGGTTGCGGTACCTCGTCGCAGTTCGAAAGGATTTACTTGTCAATGATTCCAACATGATGGATGGCGTCCTGGAAGCTGTCATGAAAGGACTCGCTGATTATGATGATGATGTCCGGGCTGTTAGCGCCGCCACACTTGTTCCTATTGCAGAGGAGTTTGTGTCCTCCCGGACTGGCACGCTTGGCCCTCTGATGAACATCGTCTGGGACTGTCTCTCCAACCTACAGGACGATCTTAGTGCCAGTACAGGCTCTGTGATGGACCTTTTGGCCAAGCTGTGCACATTCTCTCAAGTCTTGGATGCTATGAAGGCCAACGCTGCAGATGATCTGGAAGCGTCATTCGGAAAACTTGTCCCCCGTCTCTACCCATTCCTCCGCCATACGATCACCAGCGTTCGCTCGGCTGTCCTTCGGGCTCTCATGACATTTTTGAAGCTGGAGGGCGAGCGCACCACGGACTGGGTAGATGGCAAGGCATTGCGCTTAATTTTCCAAAATCTTCTCGTGGAGCGGAACGAGGGTGTTTTGAAACTGTCTGGCCAAGTGTGGTCTGAACTCCTCAATGCTGTTCAGCTGCGCGGCTCATTCAAATCCGACGAGGAGTTATCGGAGTCTATTCAGCCTCTTGTCACTCTCACTCTGGGCGCTTTCGGCGTTCCCCGGTACCCCATCCCGATGAACACCTCGCTCTTTATCAAACCGTCTGGTCTGCCATTCTCCGCCGCTCTCCCAGCTCCCACACCTTCCAAAGGCTCCCCCCTGCTTCTATTCCAGGCGGGGCTGAGATCAAGGTGGGACGGAGGCGCAAATCGGAGAAGAAGGAAAAAGAACAACCCCCGCCCTCAGCTCACAATGTGGACGGACACATGCTTTCCGGTGACATTGACCTCGTTGGTGCAGATACCATGCTGAGATCCAAGATATATGCCGCGAAGGCGTTGGGCGAGCTGATATCTTTCTGGGACAAGAATGAATTACCAAGCCTTTGGCCGGCAATTCTGGATGGTCTTCATGTTTCTGCTTCCACAACGCAGCTTGCTTCGGCTATGGTCATAGAAGAGTATGCTCGTCAATCTGGACCAGAGAGCAAATATCGTTCGTCTTTGTGTGATCGTCTTAGACCAATCCTCGAAGGCGAGCGCCCACCCTGGTATGCGGACATTGCGTGCTACCTTCATGTTGCGCGCTCCCAGTGCCATTCATTGTTGAATACTTTCCGGGACCATGCGCACGTGGCACCCTCTCGGCTGCCAACCTTGGCCGTGGTCGTTCAGGGCGACTCAGAAGCCGGACCTAATGCATTTTCCTTGGCGGATGCCGAGAAAATCGTCGGTCCTGACTTTGATCGACTGAAGAAAAACCTCACACCGGCCCAACGAATCACTGCTACGCAAGTCTTGAATGATACTCGTACAACTGCACAATCCGCCGTCGAGGAGGCAAGAATGATGAGGGAACAACGGGACATGCGTGTTCTAGCTGCCACTGCTGGTGCCCTGGTCGCGTTGCGGGATATCCCCAAGAAGCCTGGTCACATCATCAAGGGTATGATGGACAGTGTCAAGAAAGAGGAGAATTTAGAACTCCAGCAGCGCTCTGCGACAGCAGTGGCAGGACTCATAGAACACTACACAGCTGCCACGAAGCGTGGACCTGTGGACAAAATCATTGGAAACTTGGTCAAATACTGTTGTGTGGACACTTCTGAGACACCTGAGTTCCCGCACAATGCGCAATTGGAAAAATCAATCTTGTCGCTACGCAAAGAAGAAGACCGACGTGACCATCCAGATGCGGCCAAATTCGAAAGAGAGGCGAGAGAGGCACGGATTATGCGTCGTGGTGCCAAGGATGCGCTGGAGCAGCTGGCAGTCAAGTTCGGTGCTGAGCTTTTGGAGAAGGTCCCGAATCTCGCAAAATTGGTTGAACGGCCACTGAGAGATGCTTTGGCAGAAGATGAACTTCCCGAGGACATCACTAACCCAGAGAATGAACTTGGCCAAGAAATCGTGGATGGTCTGTCTACACTGCGGGCTCTGCTGCCCAAGTTCCATCCCGGTCTCCACGAATGGGTTATCGACCTTATGCCGATTATCGCCAAGGGTTTGCAGTGCCGACTTTCTGTCATTCGCTACGCGGCAGCCAAATGTTTCGCTACAATTTGTAGTGTCATCACCGTTAAGGGTATGACAATGCTGGTTGAAAAGGTCTTGCCGATTATTAACAATGGGTTGGATGTCAATCACCGCCAAGGTGCGATTGAGTGCATCTATCATCTGATCCATGTTATGGAAGATGGAATTCTCCCCTATGTCATCTTCCTCGTGGTTCCTGTCCTTGGCCGAATGAGCGACTCCGACAACGATGTGCGTCTTCTAGCAACAACATCATTCGCCACTCTTGTCAAACTGGTTCCCCTGGAGGCCGGTATTCCCGACCCCCCTGGCTTCTCGGAAGAGCTACTCAAGGGCCGTGACCGAGAGAGGAAGTTTATGTCCCAGATGCTGGACGTGCGTAAGGTTGAGCCATTCGAAATTCCAGTCGCTATCAAGGCTGAGCTTCGACCTTACCAGCAGGATGGTGTCAACTGGCTTGCCTTCCTCAATCGCTACAATCTCCATGGTATTCTTTGCGACGACATGGGTCTTGGAAAGACCCTGCAAACTATTTGCATCGTGGCAAGTGACCACCATATGCGAGCGGAGGAGTTCGCCAAGAGTCAGTCGACGGACTCTCGAAAACTGCCTTCTTTGATTGTCTGCCCGCCTTCTCTGTCTGGACATTGGCAGCAGGAAGTTAAGCAGTATGCTCCATTCCTCAGCTGCATTGCATACGTTGGCCCTCCTGCAGAACGGTCGAGACTTCAACCACTGCTGGCCACCGCGGATGTCATTGTAACTTCCTATGATGTTTGCCGCAACGACAATGATATCCTCTCGCCTATCAACTTCAATTACTGCGTGCTCGACGAAGGCCATCTTATCAAGAACCCCAAGGCCAAGATCACAACTTCAGTTAAAAAGTTAGCGAGCAATCACCGTTTGATCTTGTCTGGTACTCCAATCCAGAATAACGTCCTCGAACTGTGGTCGTTGTTTGACTTCTTGATGCCCGGTTTCTTGGGAACAGAGAAAGTCTTCTTGGATCGGTTTGCCAAGCCCATTGCAGCGAGCCGTTTCAGCAAATCTTCTTCCAAGGAACAAGAGGCAGGTGCTTTGGCAATCGAGGCACTGCACAAACAGGTCCTGCCATTCCTACTCCGACGTCTGAAAGAGGAAGTCTTGAACGACCTCCCTCCCAAGATTATCCAGAACTACTACTGCGACCCAAGTGAACTGCAGAAGAAATTGTTCGAGGACTTCTCCAAGAAGGAGCAGAAGGAGTTGGCAGACAAAGTGGGCAGCGCAGACCGAGGCGACAAAGAGCATATCTTCCAGGCGCTCCAATACATGCGACGTCTATGTAACTCTCCTGCCTTGGTTGTCAAGGAAGGCCACAAGCAGTACGACGAGGTGCAAACCTTCCTAACTGCCAAGCGTTCAAACATCAGAGACCTTTCCCACGCACCCAAGCTAAACGCCCTGAAAGATTTACTGGTGGATTGCGGCATTGGCCTTGACCATACAGCAGAGGGTGAACTGGACACAGGTGCAAGCTATGTCAGCCCCCACCGGGCCCTTGTGTTCTGTCAGATGAAGGAGATGCTGGACATTGTGCAGAACGATGTGCTCAAGAAACTCCTCCCATCTGTTCAATATCTTCGCCTTGATGGAGGCGTGGAAGCAACCAAGCGCCAGGATATCGTTAACCGGTTCAACACCGATCCCAGTTATGACGTTTTACTCCTGACCACCAGTGTTGGTGGACTGGGTCTCAACCTTACTGGTGCAGATACCGTCATTTTCGTGGAGCACGACTGGAACCCGCAGAAAGATATCCAGGCTATGGACCGTGCTCATCGTATCGGCCAAAAGAAGGTTGTCAACGTGTACCGCCTGATCACGCGGGGCACCCTGGAGGAGAAGATCCTGAAGTAAGTTATTATCATTCCACAAGAACCCCGCAGATGGATAGAAACTAACATGAACCCCGCCACAGCTTGCAACGATTCAAGATCGACGTCGCCTCGACCGTGGTCAATCAACAGAACGCCGGGCTCGGAACAATGGACACAGATCAACTGCTTGACCTGTTCAATCTGGGCGAAACGGCAGACACAGCCGAGAAGCCTAGCGACACAGCCGGCAATGAAGTCGACATGGTCGATATTGACGGCGAGGTCAAGGAGAAGGGCAAGAAGGGCTGGCTAGATGACCTGGGCGAGCTCTGGGATGACCGCCAGTACCAGGAAGAATACAACCTGGATTCTTTCCTGGAAACCATGAAAAACTGATACCTACTGCGCCGCCCATCCCCGACTCGAACCTTTCTACCGTCCAGGCTCGATCTCTATCTCGCTTTGTTTGCATCTCGTATGCATGTCTACTACTATTTTCCGTTCCCCTGCGTCTGATTCACACTTTCCTACTCCTTCGACTCAACCCTCCCCGAAAATTACCCCATATCTTCACAACCCCCAAATGATCGTCATGCTTAATGTCACTGTACCAATCTCCGTCCTATACCATGGAGGCTCTTGTCTGCAACGCAGACTGGAGCATAATCGCTTATTTAGTATTTGTTCCACCGCTGGGAAGGCCCTCTGATTTCTACTCGTTCTTCTTTCTACTCTTCGAACCCTTCATGTATTGCTAGCTTTTTGATCTCCACGATGGATGGAGATTCTAATTTCTGTATGTTGTACATAGCAAATCCTTTGATCCATCCGCAACTTTCATATCTTTTCCTTCGTAATCCATAGGTGGTGTAAATTGGTGGATTGTCCACTCTACGTTGTTGGGGACATCGATAGTTGAGAATGCACACAATTGACCATACTTTTAATGTGTCCACAACCTGTATCACAGAATTTATTTGATTTCAAGATTTCCATTGACAATAGATACACAGAAACAAAAACCCCGTGGCACCTTTCCAATAGTAATAGCCCCAAAGAATAGCAAACGCCGTATTTCCCACAAAAGGGTTACCCGAGGAACAGGGAGAGAAAGAAAAGAACAAAAACAGCACCAGATACGAAACGAAGATATTCCGTAAGGTGGGGAGGGTCCGAAGACCCCAAAAATGTTAGTGTAGATACAAATCAAGAATGGAAATGTTGGTTCGTTGACACCGCAGAAGAGCATTACTGCGGCGTGGGCTGGACCGCAAGGGCCCAGAAAGGAGAAAAAGGCAGTAACAAAAAAAAAGAAGGTACTACATAGGTAGGTTGATCATAAGGCTGAAAAAAAAAACAATTCATCAGAGACGCGGCCTAACGCGCCAGGTGGGTGCTCATCAGGTCATTGCATGTTTAGGCTTGTCTCTTCGGTTTCGAAAGCATGTTGAGGCGGCTCATGCTGAGAACCGCACGACTCTTTTGCTTGCTAGCGGGAGTGCCAATCTGGCCAGAAGGACGCACGGGAGTTTTGGTAAGACGTTTCTTAACCGGGCTTGGAGTAGGCGGGTTGGACTTGAACCTCTTGCTGCTGCGTTCATCAGACTGCACATCGGTAGGCGGCACATTCTCAGTATTTGCAGTGATAGGAGCATCTTCGTCGTTAACTTCGCTGCGGTGCCTCTTTTTATTGACAATGCCATGAGCAATGCCATGAGTCACCACGGGAAGCTCCTGATATGGAGCGGGCTGTTCGCCGGCATTCGACTTGCGAACATGACGAATGGACTTGAATTCAGAAGTAGGAGTAGTGGACGTTTTGGCAGCCGAGTTCTTCTCGGGAGTGAGAGCCGGAAGAGTGGGATAGACTACATCTCCGGCCATGGAACGACGCTGAGCGGAAGACCCCTTGGAAGGAGAGGGTGAAGCAACAGCAAGTTCGTGACGAGACTTGACGCTCGGAGTGAATTCAACGTGCTTCTTTGGTGAAGGGGTTGGAGCGGAGTCGCTCATATCCCCAGCTCCTCCAAAGAGCGACTTGGGATTGAAATCGGGTGCCGCAACGTGGGTACCAGACGCAATTTTGGCGGGGTCGCGGGAGAAGAGTGGTTGGCGCCGACGAAGAATAGATCTCAGGCTACCAAGGGTGGGCAATTTGCTCTTGAGGCGTGGGTTGAAATCAGTCCGAGGAGTTCGAGGTGAGGCCATTGTTTTGGCAGCCGGAGATAATTTCAAGGATGGAATCATTGAGGTCCTCGGTGCTTTGATACTAGTAGAGGTCGTACGAGCAAGCGAAGCATGTGTGGGAGTCATGAGGGAACTGCGAACGCTTGTGCGAGGGCGAGGACGAGGACCTGCAGGTCGGCGAGGGGTTTCGACCTTCTGCGTTTGCTCCTTTGATTCATGACGAGTGGATGTATCTTCGTTTTGGTTGTGTTTGACACGCTTAGCTGTTGTAGCGGCCGTGGGAGTGGACAGGTTTGAGATCTTAGAGGAAGAGCGGGAAGGGGACGAATTCTGGCTCTCTGGTTCGTCAAGCTGCGCCTTGGACTTGGACCGCTTCAGGGACTTGGAAACAGGCTGGAAGCGACCGGGAGTAGCACGGAAAGATGAAGCATGCCCGGCAATGGAGTCCATCTTTCTGAATTCGGCCATATGGATGTCGCTGAAGCGGTTGGTCTTGCCCTTTGGCATAGCGATCTTTCGGTCTCCATGAATTTGTTCGGTCTTGTGATTTTCATGTTCTTGCTCCGAGTTGCCCTGAATCATTTGGGCCTTGATTCGAGCAGCATCAGCACGGACGCTTTCCATCAGCAGTTTCGCCTCGTCGCTGAGTTCGGTCTCCTGGGAGTGAAACTTGTATTCGAATCCTGGGGTCCCAAACTGATCGGTCGCTGGAGACGCCTTGGATTTGGTTGGGGTGTCGTCACTGATTCCGAGCTTGACCACATTTCCATTGGCATCTTTCTTAACGGGATTGAACCCGAGGAGCAGGCCCGAGTCTGCGTGTTTGGTTGTGCTCTGTTGCGCCTTGCTGGGATGCATTTCTTCGCAAGATGGACGGGCCGCAGTCACACTAGTGGGGGTCGTCATGCTAGCGCGCTTTCGTTGGACAGATGCACGAGGAGTTTTCTGGGAGGGAGTTTTCGCAAGGGGGGTTTGGACGTGTGGGAGTTCGGAGCTGTCAGTCTCCTCGCCTTCTGCAACAGATTGAAGTCTGGAAGCTGCGACCGGCTGAGGGGTCTCTTCAACCTGAATAGAAAAATGAAAATTAGTTTACTGCGATTTCAACAGTTGTGAGGACCTCAAGCTGTCCCACAACAAGCGTTGTTGCCATGTTACTCACCTCCGGGGTGCTCTGGGCACGACGAATGCGCGCGGAACGGCGAACCGCCATGATTGAAGGCGCAAATGCAAGGAATCAACAAATATCAAAAGACTGTAATAGCCCGAAGAAGCAGTGCAGGGGGGTTAATGGGTCGAGACAGGGTGTGGGGAAGCATCAAAAGTCGAAGCGAGGCCAAAAAGTAAACAACGCGCCCGGGCTTGACGTCAGATGACTCAGCATCACAACCGGGTTCCAGGGCCACTTTCATACTTCCAATGCTTCTTTTCCCATACATACTACTCAAACGGAGTACATAGTATGTATTCATCTTTTCTTTCGATTTGATTATTACCCAGATACCTTCTCTCAGTTCCTTTATGTCACTCTGATGAGCCCACCCTGGCCCTTTACATACCCCGAGGGCTGAAAGTAAGGCCTAACATTTAACTAAGGCAGATAGTTATGCGGGCTTACAAAGACTATAATATGTTTAGTAGAGGCTTTTCTAGAATAATAATACTAATAATCAATCTATCATGGTCAAATAGAGCCATAAATTTGTTTAATTCTTGTGACATTGGGAACTAAATAGGATAAACTCCATGCTATCGAGCACCTCTGTAGGCCTGATCCCTAAGGCTAAAATTGGAAGACCTCGGGTTCCTCCCCTTCTGTTTTCTACTTAAGTACAATCCAACAACTCCTGACTACTGGCTGCTTGGGTATCTATAATGAAACAATGAGCACCAATGGAAGAAAGAGAAACAATGTGGCACTCGACTCTCGTCCTAGAGCAAGACGGGGGAGAAAAACAACTTCATGTTCCCAATGTCACTCCAGGAAGCAGAAATGTAACCGAGAACTGCCTTGTTCTCGCTGTATCCAGCGTGGGGTTCCTCAACTATGTCAATGGCCGGAAAAAGAAAAGGGCCATGCGATGCCACCAGAAAGAGTGAACACAGCAGTTACGGGATATTCCCACTGTCAAAACGTAGATCACGGTTAACAGTGAAGTCCTATAGCAGAGACCCAGGACACAGAGTTGGGGCAGTTGTATATTGCCCGGGGAGCACCTAGCTTCTTCGGTAATTCATACTTTGGCCATCAGGTGGCAGCCCGCATGATTCAGGAGTCAGCTCCCGATCTGCCCCCTATGAGCTTACTATCTAGCAAAGATTCTCTGCAATCGTTTCGAAATGACTCTGGGCCCTTTTCGCAGGTTTGGGATTTACTTGGCCTCTTACCACGAAATAAAGTGACCGTCGATCGGCTAATCGAGAAATTCCTAACTGAGATCAACTGGGCTATCGACACTGTTCACCCCGACACCTTCAGATCTCAATTTGCAGAATTCTGGGGCCGAAAATTTGGATTCGACGAAATTGCGGGAGTAGATCTTCGCTGGCTTGCTCTTCTGTTCATCATTCTCGCCTTTAGTGTGCTCTTGGACGGTCCTACGACCTCTTCGCCCGAGAAGCGGAAAGAAAGCGAAGAAGCCTCTCTTCGTTTCTACTGGGCTGCCAGAAGAGCGATTGTTATCTCACCCTCTTTCCATGGCGAGAGTTTAGATCTTGTCAGAGCAGGGTTAATGGTTACGCGATATCTGTTATACACCAGACAAGTCACAGAGAGTTGGCTCACCATCAGCTTTGCCATGCGCATGGCCCAAGCCCAAGGCATGCATATAGACGGAGAAAAATGGGGGTTGTCGAGAAAAGCTACTGAAACTAGAAGACGCCTCTGGAGCAATCTGTACTTGCTTGACAAGACTATTGCCCTTGCTCTCGGCAGGCCGTATGCGATCTCGGATCATATGTGTCTTATCAAAGCACCCGAAAATGTGTGGCTGGATGGATTGACTGATGAAGAGTCCTCTACTGCTACAGCTCATGCATTGAGCTATCCCACAATGAGCACAGTCACAATCCTTGGCAGTGATCTAGGTAAAATTGCAGGCGAAATTCAAGACCGGTGCTTCGGTTTATATCCTGCGTCGTACGATATGGTGATCGAGATGGACAACAAGCTTGTTGCATGGAAAGAGCAACTCCCACCCTACTTTGCTGTGGAAGACCCCGAGCTCTCTCTGGATGAGTCGCATACATTTTTACCTTGGCATCGCCTCTACCTGCACTCTACTTTCCATTTTGCCAGAATCACTCTGCACCGACCTTATCTTTTGCGCGAGTCCATAACCAATCGCTTTAGCCTGAGTCACGAGGCATGTATCTCCTCGGCATCTTCCGATCTGAAAATCCGACTGCAGTCCTTGAATTATGGAACATCAGAAAATATGAGATGGACACTAGGAACCCACAATATGTTCAACAGTGCCTTCATCCTGGGTATTATTGCCGTGCGGCGACCCATTGCCCCTCAAACTGCGGCAATCTTGAATGATCTCGAGGAATATTGTGAAAGGTTACGGAAGGACGTTTGGCTAAACGAGTTTGGTCTTGCGGAGGTAAAAGTGGTAGAGCTGTGTATAATCCGTACCACTGGACTCGCCCAAGCCACCGACCAGCCAAGCGATCAGGCCCCAACGAGTCCACCTGAAGTATTGCCAAACTTTATGGAGCAGGAGCGCGAAAGGAATCCCATGATCTCGACAGTTATCAATATTGAGTCTATTGCAGCGGGCGCCTCGCCCAGCCATCCACCTGCTGCTTCGCCCGATATGATGTGGCCTGCAGTCTGGGAAGATCAAAACTTTGCATTTCCACAGGCTGCTGACCTTGAAACTTGGGAGCAAATGATATCTGAAATTGCATATCACACTTAGAACAGAATTTCTTGGGGTCATCCTCGTTGGTTGTACAAGTATCTGTCGATTTACAACTATTCTTGGTCCTTATGATGGATGCAACCTCTCAGAAATTATATAATTTGATCTTGATATTCTGTATGAAATATATTCACAGGATGTATCGGAAGTCTGGATGGAAATCCCCGCCTTTCTTTTCGTATGATCCTGAGCTGACAATGCGCTCTCTCTCCTCCGGTGATAGTTGGTCTCGCTTCGTATTGTGATATCGGAGCAAAGCCCACATGCCAGCATTACCAAGGAATGCAAGACAGATAGCAGCCAGTGAAACAGAATGACCGACCACATATCGTCCATTTATAGGCGACTTGTAGATTTGACCAGCCTTGGGTTATGTTAGCTTGAGGTCAATGCCACAAAATGAGGATGCTAATATGATATCCCACTTACAATCAAACCAGCGCAATTTCCGATCGTCTGTTGGAGGCCCACTCCCATAGCACGCTTGTAATAACCAGAATGGCTGTTGGCGTTCCAACTGACACCAAGTCCAACCACAGCGTAGATTCTAGAAGAAAGGTTAAAGATTGCTCAATAAACATCCCAAGCAACGATAAATACATACCCAGTGACACACACGTATGTGGCAAAATATAATGGACCTCGCGCATGAACATCCACTCCCAGAAGCATGGCATAGCCAACAGCTGTCACTAGACACAAGGGGACCATGAAGACAGCTCGCATGCGCACTCGGTCGGAGAAATTGGCGATGACCAGATAAAACGCGGAAGCCCAGATATACACTGGAACAGTGAGCAATTGGGTCTTGACCGAATCAAATCCAAAGCCTCGGATAATAGTTGGTAGGAAGGTACTAAACCCGAAAGAACAAATGTTGACGCAAATTTGGTTGAATGATGTGAGCCAGCTCTTGGGGTCTCTCAGTGTTTTCCATACTTCCTTGATATCAAACTCTTCAGTATCAGCGTATCGTGCCGATTGTTGCATGCGCAGGCGCATCAGCTCTTTATCTTCTTCATTCAAGAAGTAGGCAGTTTCATAGTCGTTTGGAAGGAGGAAGAACGTGGCAATACCAATGACCGCGCTCATCATGCCCTCCACAATGAAAAGCCACCTCCAACCTTCAAGGCCGGCTGCACCATCCAGGCGAATCAGTCCGAAAGCGAGCCTAAGGTTGGTGTTAGCCATAGTTGCTCAGATTTGTTGAAAATAATAGGAAGAGTTGCGCATACAATCCACCAAAGCCTCCACTCAGAGCAGCGGATACAAACAGATATGAAATTCTCTGTGCTTGTTCCTCGCGTTTGTAAAAGGTGGTCAAGAGGACAGTCAAGCATCTGCGCGATAATGAGTGTCTATTCAAGATTTTCTTTTGTGCAGACCGCCGGTAGTCTTACGGAAATAAGCCACTTTCAAAGACACCGAGAAATAGTCTGGTGGTATAAAGCCCGGCAACATTCTTGATAAATCCGGCCGCCAATATGGATGCACTGAAGCCAAGGATCAATGCAGAAATGAGTCTGTTGGGGCGTAATTTCTTGAGGACCATAGAGAACGGGATCTCAAAGAAGACGTAGGTTGCGTAAAACAAAGACACGGCATCTGGTTGGGTATTGTTAGCCATAGGTTCGAATATTGGACGAGGCTAATCTCACTTCCTAGTTCATTCCCAACTAGACCAATATCTTCCTGTAAGAGCTAAGTCAGTAACCCACTGTTTCACAAAACGTGGACTTGACTTTACCGGCATCCCAGCAACTGCTGCATTTCTAGCCAGGAGTTAGCTATAAGAATTGTTGCAGTGTGGATGAAATTCTTACCCTAAGTTGCTTCGATCAAGATATGCAACCAAGAAAATGAGCATCACCAAAGGACAAATGCAGAGGTCAAGCTTCCATAGTAGCTTTTTCTCTCGCACGGGGTCAACCACGAAGTTGCCCATCTGTACATCGTGATCCGAGGATAAGTCGGCTTGTTTGATATCTGTCTCCTTCATTTTGAATGAGTATGTAGAGAGTTATACTAAACAAATGGAATCCATTCCCGGTTCTTATATATCCACAGAAGTGATTACAGGCCTTATCTTTCTTTATCTATGATCGGGAAATCCTTCGGTTTATTTGAGGACTTGGCAAAAGTGGAACGAAGAATTTCCCGAACAGTTTAGGTGGCAGTCATGACCAATTAAATTCGGTGTCACCGCAAGAGATAAGCTCTAGGGCTGGGGGATAAGCCGGGAGTGACCAAGACTTTTCGTGCATTAGTTCGTCCATAGTGTACCTTGGGTCTATTTTTAAGCTTAAACCCCTACCATAATCATGCGTGTATCTCACCCCCTGCCAAATCATCCCTATTTTATGTGCCTCTGGCATTTCAATCTATTTTCATATTGCCTACAATCATGTATATCAGCTGATCAGCTGCTGTTATCTCCAGGGCTTCTACCCGAAGTAATTTCCCCGCATTTTATCGTCTTGGCATCGGCAAATATGAACCGATAAACCTTAACCCATCATATCTATCCACCAATTTCCCGATGAATTTCCCGACACGGGTTATTCGGTATGGGAAACTGCCCATTGATAAGGAGGCAACGAATACTCGCACTTTTGATCATTAAAAATCACTTGTGTAACCATTATCTCTCACAATGGGAATCTCGAATGTGGATAGGATGGAGTTCGATGACACCCCTGCAGCAAAACATCCAGTAAGCGCTTCGCTATGACCATGTTGGAGTAATCTAATGTACCGCAGGTTTGGAAGCGGTGGGTTCGGTTCAGGGCAGAAGATGGTAAAATATATGGTGGTGAACCGGTGAATCCGGATATTGATGGTATGGTATACTCAAGTTCACGACAAGTCAAACCATGCTGACAGACTCATAGTGGGCCAGGCCATAGAGAAGAATATCGAAGTCTCAGTGAAAGTTGTGGCTGGCAACTCAGCATTGGATTATGATGCTTCATTCACGGGTGAAATCAAAACCATCGATGAGCTGCTATCTCCAGTCTCGCAAATTGAAGCTGGCACTGTTCGGTGCGTCGGCTTAAACTACAAGGAGCACGCAGCCGAGATGAAGTTGACTCTTCCAAACACACCAACGTTAGTATATCTTATCTGCCTTCGCTTCTTACGGTTGCTGATACAGTATAGTGTATTTCTAAAGGCCGGCACTTGCATTGCATCCGCATCCGACCCCATTATACTTCCCTCCAATGTGGATTACGATGAAGCAGACTATGAGGTTGAGTTGGCGGTAGTTATTGGCAGACAATGCAAGAATGTTTCGGTGGCCGAAGCAGCCGACTATGTTCTGGGCTATGCAGTTGCCAATGATGTGACAGCCCGCAAACATCAAGAGAAGACATCACAGTGGTCTTATGCAAAGGGAATGGTATGCCAATATAATCAATACCCAGAATGAGCTTCATGACTAACCTCTATTAGGATGGGTTTTGTCCACTCGGTCCATGTATTGTGTCTGCAGAGGAAATCCCCGATGCTGCGGTTTTGAATTTAAAGACTCGTCTCAATGGAAAGATCATGCAGAATGGATCCGCTGATGATATGATCTTCAACATACCAGAAATTGTGTCTTATCTTTCCCAGGTACAAAATAATCCTAGCTCGTTTAAGCAAATGAAACTAATGCTAAGTATTAGGGCCACACATTACTGCCCGGGACCGTCATCATCACCGGAACACCTTGTGGTATTGGTATCTCACAGAGCCCACCACAGTTCCTCCAACCTGGAGACGAGCTGCGGATAAGCATAAGTCATGGGCTAGGCACTCAAATATGCCCGATTGCGAGATATTGAGCCTTACACAATCATGTGCATTTGATCCAATGGTGGTCGAAGAATAAAAACCGTCATGTTACGTATTATGAACAGGATTTGGTTTCTTCTGTCTTGTAAAATGATGATCGTAGCGTTGCATTAGAGTACGCTTGGGTACACATGGGGTACCACTGCTTCGTTTATCCTTAGCATATATGAAATAGAGGCCTATCCTCATACAAATGATACAATTCGTATTCCACCCGATCACTTTCGATCGCTAGATTACCCTTAACGATGGCACTAATCCGTACACAGTGGGAAATGGGCTAGGCCTTATCGGTAGGGACAGGACAGCCATCTACGGAATTAGAGCAATTCCTGAATATTTCATCACTCCATTTCAATTTGAAGGGGCTGATGAACAGATAGAGGTACTGGCCAGGGAGTAAGATCCTGGATGCAATGCTGAGCCTATCCCATAATTGTTTCCAAATTCAAATCCAGCATGACATCCAGCCAGAACTCTTCTAAACCAGAGTCTGCACGATCCCAAGTTTCATGCACAACGTTATAAATACGTTGCATTGGAAGTTTTGGTAGGATTAAAATGAGTTCGGACATCCGCATTTTAACCTTCCGTCTGGCCTGGGCAATTTCAACATCCAGCGTATTCAGACTGGGAATCGCATTTACTGTGGCGCCTACCACAGACCCAGACGAGAAAACAAGATCGCTAGAGATGCAAGCTAAAACTATAGGCTGCATAACCTTCGTTCCAGATGTTGAAGGAAGCTGCTCCAAGAGGGATACAATGTGAATTGCCAGGGTGTGTCGGGTGTCTTCTACCGAACACGATGACCATTCAACGGCCATTGGGAACAGCAACAAAAGAGGGCCGGGATAGGATTTTCACCATCCGCGGTTTGATTACTTTGTAGTCGTTCTTCAAGGATGTCCGGGAAGACATGGTAAATTTGCAACAGTGCCGTACAGCGATATGCCTCGGCTAATGTAAGAAAATGCGACGGTGGCGTATTTGTATCACCGATATCGACTGGCCCACAATAGAACGAGAAGCCGGTAAAGAGAATTCTGTCCTCGAGTTGTTCGGCTTTCTGTCTGAGATCGAGTTCTTCGGCCATAGAACTCAAGTCAATCAAGGTGGGATCCAAATCTGCTGGCCTTCGGCGGTGGGAGGTTCTTGCGGCTCGAACTACTCTTGCAGTTCGATAGAAGAGACCCAATGAGTATCTGAGAGAGCCTGTCCACGGATGCGGTAGGGCCTGTCCATCAACAAGATAGACCGAAAGATCTGTGTCGCTGTTTTCTATAGAGTTTTCCACATCCAGAATGGGCGACTCCTCTGCGACAAAGGCAGCCAGTAAGTTCCACCAAAGGAGACACTGCTTGAAAAGTGGATGCTGTTTTGCAAGGGTAGAGTTTGCATTCTTGCACTGGCGTTCTTGTCTCAGAAGATGGTCTTGGGCCGCTCTCAGATATGGAAGCCCCAAATCGGAAGCATCGTGCCACCCAGTGGTGGATCCAATCATGAGTAATGCGAGAAAGTACTCATCATCCTTTGTTTGAGTGGAACCCCTCTGGGCACTGTTATTTAGACACGCAATTGCTTGCTGTTGTGTCTGTATTCCAATGGCTCGCATGGTTGGGAAATCATTGGCCAAAGAGGCAGCTGACATGCTCTGGATAGCAAAGTAAATTGCCGCATTTCGACTCCAGAGCCGGCTAATAATGGTTCGGAAAGGATTGAGGGGGCAGTCAAACGATGACCATTGGTTACAAACCGTATGAAAGTAATATTGCACCAACATCACTGGTAATTGAATGAGAAAGGAGGGGACGGATGTGTTGGCCAGTCGTTGACGCAAAATCGACAACCCATCCAGCTCGGCATCAGGTCTCGTTAGAGCTATTCCATTAGATCCTGACTCGGTATAGAGCCAGGCATCTGTTGGTTCATCGAAATCTGGCAGCTGGTCAAAGAGGTTTGGGTAGGCCGTATCCCAAATATTCTGGGCTTCATTCTGAGGGTTGTCTTTTCCCTCCTGTATTGAATTATTCACCGCGGAAAATCCAATCGCACCCGTGTCAGGAGACTCGACCGGTGGTGTCGGCTGATTTGGCTCCTCGCTATCTTTGAAAACATATCGCCACTGCAAGCTCTGCTTTTGGTAACCGGGGCATATGTGACCTCGCTTAGTGCATTCCTGACAACTTGGCTTTGCTTCATCACATCTGCGCTGAATAAGTATTAACTATGTGGAGTTTAAAAAGAGCCTTCATAGATGAAGGAGAAACTGTGCATCTTTCACCTCGACTTACTCGCCGCTGCTTGCACCTCTGGCAGCCCCCTCTTGATTTTGGCCGGCACCGGTTGGGATTCTGCCTTTTCTTCTGCGGAGAAAGTAAACTCTCCGTGCTTGCCATTCTAATTAAAATAAAGATATCGAGAATATTGGTTTTCTGGGGGAGAGAAACAGCAGTTCGAGATGGCGGGGGTATCGGGTGAGAACCCGATCAAAGCATTCTGAGGCCGGTAGATGAACCGGGATCCGATCACCTGCCGATAAGCAACGTCTCGTCTCTGCTGATATCTCCCCCGATTGGTTTGAAGCGAAATGGCTGAGGTTTCCCAGGTGGTAACTGGCTCCCGAGGTCTATCTCCCCGCACCTTCCCTTCGCGCTAATCCAAAAAAGGTTCAACAATACGCTTTGAGGCGGGTTTGTTTTCCTAATGTGGGCTAGCGCATTTTCTATACAGCATAAGCATGATCAGCGTGTCAGTCATTTGCAGTAAAGAAATATTTCATTTGGAAAATCATGACCTTTAAGGCCATCAGAATGTCCATAATTGGTCCTATGAGATGGACGTCTCAGGTACATAACACTGACCTGGGTGGCATCAAGTACAAGTGCTTTTAAGAGTATGACTTGGGTATACATATGGCAATGTGTATATACGTATGTTGGAATTGATATTATGGAATTTTTGAAAACTGGGCAGATTCCGACACAAGTCTTGGAGAGGAGCGTTTCGCCATTTGTGGTAAAAAGAAACAGAATGCGCATGTTCCAACTCTCAGTCAATGGCAGCTGTCTCTGAATTGATTTACCTCCGCACCATGCCTTATTATGACATCATGTATGCGGAGAAGTTTAGGTCTTGTCATCTTAGGTTTCTCCGTATTCCGAGGGGAAATTTGAAAGGATATCTCCAGCCGGTAAACCTCGTTGATGTTACAAATTACAATCACAGTCTACCGGAAGTTGTCAACTGCTGAACTGCATCAATTGCTTACTATTTATTACCTATGAAGGTCTCTGGAATAATCAACACTATACTAATCTACACTAATCTATACCCTTGTATTTCTTACAACGTGAGTTCTAGGGGGACGGCTCGAGAGAGAACTCCGGACCGCCAGGATCCACATGGAGGCCATATTTGGTATGGCGTAGCCGCCGTGCATTAGCGTTCATAGTCTAACCCATTTCGTACTAGTTTAGATAGGTAAACAAGCCCATTCTAACCTTGGAACCTTGGGAATGCGGAGAGGATCATCTATGTTTCAGCTCAGGCATTGTCTGTCCAATCTCTCTGCTTGTCTTATCTTCACCTCAAGTGTGGTTGCCTAGGTCATTGAAATGTCCTATCAAACGTTATCTCGGCATAACTCCATTTCTCCACTCCGTATCCACCTTGTTTTGAGAACGTACTTTGGAGAGATATGGGATCACGGTATGAGTGAATTTCGTCCTCACCCGTCAAAGTGTTCAAGGTTCGACGAGTAACTGTGCACGGGTCTCCCCTTACCAGAATAAGAGATAAACACCCCGAATTCCTAATGTATATTGCATCCGAAAATTCTTCTGTAGGCGCTGTTATTCGACTACACCCAAGATTTGAGTACCTAAAGTTCAGCCTTTTAACCCGGCCTCAGTCAATATCCCTTCACCGGAGAGGTTTATTCACTTGTTTGTTACTCGTCTCGATTTTGTCAGACCTCTATCATGGCAGACGAAGTCGCCTCCCACCAGCGTCGTTCTTCGAAGACCAAATCTCCCGAGCCCTATTCACCCGAGGAGTTCCCCAGCATCGAAGAAGGCAAACAAACTTCGGCAAATGGGGTACTGGAAGCCCTGGGATATGAGCCCGAACTTGTTCGAAACCGCTCCACGCTCCAGGTAGCTTTTATGTCCTTCGTGCTTGCAGCAATTCCATACGGGCTAGCTACGACTTTCACCTACCCTCTTGTTGGGGGAGGTCCCGTCAACATAATCTGGGGATGGCTTGCCGTCTCTTTGATTACTCTATGTGTGGCTGCCTCACTTGGGGAAATAACCTCGATCTATCCAACTGCCGGAGGGGTCTACTACCAGACCTTTATGCTATCTCCACCGTCATATCGAAGAATCGCCTCGTGGATTTGCGGATGGTCATATGTTGTTGGAAATATCACCATTACACTTGCAGTTAATCTTGGGAGTACCCTTTTCCTTATTTCGTGTATTAATGTTTTCGAATCTGCTCCAGGGGTGGGAATCTTCCAAGCGGAAACGTACCAGATTTTTCTTATATTTGTCGCCGTCACACTTCTTGCTAACGCAATTTCGGCCTTTGGGAACAAATGGCTACCTTATCTTGACGTATGTATAACAAGATTTGTGACACTACGACCCCGCTAATGCAAAGGGTAGACATTCGCAATATTCTGGACACTTGCAGGGATGTTGGCTATTGTAATATGTGTTCTCGCAGTTGCGAAAGAGGGTAGACATGATGCCGAATATGTTTTTACCAGCTTTGAGCCCGCATCTGGTTGGCCAGCAGGTTGGTCTTTTTGCGTCGGACTTTTGCAAGCAGCTTATAGCACTTCCTCCACTGGCATGGTGATTTGGTAGGTTACATATTTGTTTCCACGACAGAGGAACATCTCTCATCTCATTCTCCACTATGAAAAGCCCATAGCTAACGTGTCAAAGTATGTGTGAAGAAGTCCAGCAACCATCGACACAAGTCCCAAAAGCAATAGTTGGAACTGTCATTCTAAACACCTTGGCCGGATTTGTCTTCCTTATTCCATTGGTTTTTGTCCTCCCCGACACGAAGGTTTTAGCCGCTCTCGAATCTGGTCAACCGGTTCCGAGTATTATCAAGTCCGCCGTTGGAAGTCCAGTTGGATCATTCCTGCTTCTCCTGCCATTGATAGTGCTCTCTCTGTTCTGTGTCATAGGGTGTACCACGGCTGTCTCCCGAAGCATATGGGCATTTGCTCGCGATGGAGGCATACCGGGCTCCATATGGTGGAAGCAGGTAAACAAAGCCGGCGTACCTTTTAACGCTATGATGCTTGGCATGATTGTTCAAATATTGCTAGGATTTATTTATTTCGGGTCAACTACTGCATTCAATGCCTTCACAGGTGTTGGTGTTATTACCTTGACTGTCAGCTATGCCTGCCCAATCGCTGTGTCTCTTGCTGGAGGACGACGACACATCAAGAATGGCCAGTTTGACCTTGGCACACTCGGGCTAGTTTGCAATATTGTAGCACTGGGTAAGCGTGAACTATCTAGCATGATTTGTCCTCATCGCTAATCGCATATTCGTTTTTAGCATGGAGTATTCTTGTCATTCCATTATTTTGCATGCCTTCTTCAATTCCTGTCGCTGCAGATACGGTCAACTACGCACCGGTGGTGTTTGTTGCATTTATCCTAATCGCTTCTGGGTGGTACTGGGTTTGGGGGTACGAGAAGTATGTTGGGCCGCCAACAATGGAGGATGAGGTTCGCTCATCCGATTGGTAAAATGAAGAATATGGGGTGAAAGCTCTAATGTAAATAAATCCCAGCTGGAATTGAATCTACTTCGTTGCACATTTGAGGCTGAGGGGGCACGGCCCCTCTGCGCGACTCTCATTTCCCCCACTCAGTGAGATTTGCTCTCCTATGTGATTTCTCCTAAACAACCTCAAAATCTCCTAGCTTCAGTCATATCTAGTGAAACTAAAATGCAGGAGCAGAAGTCTCGACCCTGTGCGAATCTGCTACTATTGCAGCGGAACAAAGAGGACGAAGGCGATTGGCGACAAACGCGGCGGGCGAACTTCCACCTTGAAGATTCAAACGACCTTTCTGATACCATTCCTGCTTGGTCTAAGATATGTATTATGTATGTGAAGTTGCCCAAGTTTAGAGAAAAATCCTAATGTTACGAGTGTCGCCGATTCTACCGAGATTGAGAGATGCTCGCAATGTCGACAAGCCTTTATCGATGCTTTTTGTATGCCTCATTTTTGGTGGTCATATTATTTCTCCAAGGGAAATGGCGGCTTTGGATGTGAAAAGACGCGAGATTCTGGAGTCACTACTGGTTTCAGTAAGTACCCTAAAGATAAATTGTTACACATCACTAATTCTTATAGATACCTGGTCCAAATTCGCCGTGAAAAAGGTAGACCATGATACCCGATTCAAGTGGTATCATACAAATATCTTTACACGATGGCTGCCCTCAACTAATCAAACTGTGATACTCGCCTTCGATCTTGACCCGCCTGTCAAAGAACGTTTCCTGAGAGCAGTGATGAAACCAGATGAAAGCTGGCTCAACGATCCATTCTGGGTCTATCCACATTTAGTCGAGCAGATTGCGCTTATGCAGGAGCCCTCTGTATGGGGTATCCGAGATCATGTCCGACTGACGGAGACAGAAGGGAAACCAGAAGGAAGACCACAGCCCGACTACAGACGACTCCACGACATCGCCCGACATGCAATCCATGTGAACGAAACACTCGACGTCGCCTTGCAAAATCTAGAGCACATCTTAACGCAACATGAGAGCTATACAAATTCGATCCCAGATAATGCCTCTCCTGCTTCCGAAGACATCCATCTTCGTCTGCGATCCTGGCAGTCTTTCATTGCCAACTTACGATCTCGGTCCATTTCAAATGAAAAGAGACTGCAAAATGAAATCCAGCTGGCCTTTAATACCGTGGCTCAGCATGATGCCAGTGTTACTCTTGAAATTGGTCGGGCGACCCAATTGGACAGTGCCACCATGAAAACGATCGCCTTTGTTACACTTACGTTTCTCCCCCTACCTTCATATGTGCTATTTTCAGCATGTCATTTTTTGATTTCGGCGGGGACTCCGGCTGGACTATGTCAAGCAAGTTCTGGATTTACTGGGTCTTCGCTATTCCAACCACCATTTTTACAACTCTGGTGTGGACTTATTGGCCAGATATCCGTCGCATGTTGTTTTCCAAGATTGAGTGAACTTGGCATCCTTGTCTGATTCTAGCAATTTAAATACTCTACTTATCCTTATGATGAAGGCAGATTTACGATGTGATCATTTGTTTCATACTCTTTTCCCGGTGTAAAAGACATTCATATACCTATCTATTATTCTTAGTCGGGATCTGGCTTTCCTGAATACTGGGAGAGTCGAATATAGTGTAGATAATGTCGCTTCCAATTTACATAGGTTGTAGGTGCGGTCGACGCATCACACTTTCCCTTGTTACCTCTGACAGACCAAACCTTTAGATCGTAGTACAGCCAGGTCACTTGATCGGCATGATTACCCTGGTAAAATGACAACAGATCTAAATGTCGCTGACAAAGATACTTATGCAGGTTAAGGTTATGTAGTCCACGATGTTGCTAATATTTGTTCTCTCACCTGACACTCAATCAGGGCCTAGATCCCCTCTCTCATGCAGCTGTGTGGATAATCCTGTTGATCAATCACGACGACAGTTCTTGCCCTATCATAATGTCGGAACTATATGTTGTATCTCCATAATCATAATTATAACTCGCTAGCCTTTAGGAAATGGGAGCCTGTGGCGCTTCCGGCGCCAGAGACAAAGTAGACAGTCCGTGTCAAAAGCACCTCAAAAGCAATTATATGTCCTTGGGGTAGAGTCCACTCTGTATCTTACGCTAAATAGTCTTCTAGCCTTTTTCTCAAGTCTGTGCTTTAGTCCGATAAAAGTATCTCTGTGCCTAGAAATAACTAGAGGACTCTTGTGAATTGCGAACCATTCTTTGAAATAAATTCGGGGCCCCAATTAAATAACAGTGACTCCAAACCTCGTCTCTTGTCGAAACATAAACAAAATCCAGGCAACCAGATACCATGCCCTTTTCGCGTACCTTGTCAGTCGTTGGATGTCACGCCGAAGGTGAAGTCGGCGACGTGATTATCGGTGGAGTACTCGATGTCCCTGGCAGTACAATGTACGAGAAGCTGGTTCACTTTTTGAACGAAAAAGACGACATACGTCAACTTTTACTCAACGAGCCTCGAGGCCGGTGCTCAATGAACACAAATTTAATCCTCCCCCCTTGTGACCCACGAGCCGATGCCGGGTTCTTGATCATGGAAAGCGAAGAATACGCACCTATGTCGGGATCCAACACAATCTGCACAGCTACTGTGTTATTGGAGACTGGCATGGTTCCGATGAAAGAGCCCATCACCCAACTGACCCTGGACACCGCTGCCGGTCTAGTCACCGTAAAAGCAGAATGTGAAGCGGGAAAATGCAAGAATGTGGCATTTGACAATGTACCTGCATTTGTATTCGAACTCGACTATCAAGTCCTTGTACCTGGCCTTGGAGAGGTTACCGTTGACATAGCCTGGGGAGGGATGATATATGTGCTCGTGGATGCAGCTTCTGTGGGTCTGAAAGTCGAATCTCAATATAGCACGCAGCTAGTTGAGATTGGCGAGCGTATCAAACGCGCAGTCCAAACCTCTTATACCCCTATTCACCCTGAGAATCCCGGAATCAAGGGAGTCAGTATCTTGGAGTTCACGGAACCTCTCACACAAGAGGACGGCTGCAAGGCTGCTATCAACACTGTTGTTGTCTCACCGGGGCGTTTTGATCGCAGTCCTTGTGGCACTGGCACATGTGCTCGACTCGCTGTTCTTCACGCGAGGGGTCAGCTAGCGGAGGGTGAGGTGCTCAAGCACCGCAGTATTATTGGCACCGAATTCACCAGCCATATTCGTGGAACCACACAAGTTGACAAATACCAGGCTGTTCTCCCGACTGTTGCTGGGAGGGCTTGGATAACTAGTTTCAAGCAAGTAGTTCTTGATTCAAGTGACCCCTTCCCAGAGGGGTTCAGGGTGGGAGATCAATGGCGAATGGCACCCAATTAGGGCATTGGTTTAGGGCTAGGGGGAGAAGAACTGTTTGTGGTTGAGCTGCTGCCTATAGGAAAGTCTTCAGCTTCCTTGTATACTGCCAGCTCAAGGTTACACCCAAACACAGAATAAGCATTGAAATGTTCAAAAAATGATAACTCAATTGTTATGAAAGATTGTAAGTGTAAGGATTTGATATATACATTATTCAGACTGCCCGTTTCGTTCTTTCAACATCGAACTTGGGCACCAAAAAAAGGGATTGAAAATCGACAATTAAAAGGAGCGTATGGGGTAAAATTTGAAAAAAAAAAAAAAAAAAAAAAAAACACGTTGTCGGCTTAAGCCAACCATATCAGCCGTCCTTCACCATGTTTTTGGGATTGTTCGTTCAATCAGAGAGTGGTGGGAGGGTAGCTCTGATCAGGCTTGACGACGTTTCCGTCCGCAAGCTGCTTGTCGTTGTAGCCAGGCCAGGTAATCTGACCGGTCTCATTGTTGGTAACGGACAAGGTAGTGAAGCCGTTGGTAGGACCGTACTGGTCGCTCCAGCTTGAGGTGACGGTGTATGCGCCACATGTACTAGGGCCTCCGTTTGCCTGAGAGGCATCGGTGGCCTCCACGATGTAGGTACAATCGGTAGTGTCTGAACCGTTGTCAATGCCAAAGGACCAGGTGCATGAGGTGTTTTCCTCGTTGCAGACGCGCTGCATGTCTCGAATGGTCCAGTCAGAGCTGGTGATGGGGGCAGCAAAGATGGAGGAGGCAAAGAGGCCAGTTGCGAGAAGAAGCTGAGAGATCTGCATGTTTGTAATTTGGTGGTTTATAGGCTTGTTGGAGAAGAGAAGATGTTTGAATTGAAAGTGTTGGATGTTTGGACTCTGAAAGGCAGGTTGGATAAGAGTTGTGTGGATGAGAATAGAAAGGAAAGCATCAACGGAAGGAATGAGGATATTTAAATCTTTTCTTGATATTCAACCGTTGACCGTCTATTCCCTAAAGCATAGGCTATGTGGTAAGGCATCCACACTTTGAGGTTTCTCCGGTCCCTCGACGATCACCTCTCGAAATAGAATCCCTAGATGCTAATGCTATGCCAGTCAATGTAACAGTATAGATTGGACACATAGAATACACCCCCACTATTTTCTTCCAAGGCTGAGCCTCATGTCTTACTCGTGGCAAAGTATGGCCCCAAGGCATGACGTCTCTATACATGGTGCATAACTTCAATAGTAAGCATTCAGCATATTGCAGGACAACTTAGCCAATCTTGTATTGGGAGCCTCAGTTTAGGCCACACATGTATCCACCAATATAGTTATTTCTAGACACATCTGTGTTGTCCAAGAAAGAAGCTGAGATTAAGTTCTGATGATCCCAAGGCCACCGGGAGAGGTGGCCTTGGTTACGAGGATATTTAGGCCCCCCAACTGCCGGGCTGCCCAACCCTACGCGAATCTAATTCCATTTTTATTCATATGCACAGCCCGGTACTGAGGAATCTTTAAAAATGAGAGAGAGAAACATGTATGTATTCCACGGATGAAAATCAACCAGATTTCCTGAAGGTTGTCCAGGTCCCTAGACACCGGGGGTCGGGGCCCGGGGCTACGGGTCACGGGGCGGGCCCTGCGCCCCGCCGAGGGATCAGCCCAGGAGGTGGGCACCTGGGCACCTCAGCTGGGCTGAGTAATCTCGGCCTAACATTTTAGGCATCAACTTTATTGTTAACCGTGGGTTCTGCCAAAGCTACCTCTCTCCAGCTTTTAGCCAAGCTACACTGCCCTGTTCTTCTGCACCTCTACACATCTGACCATGGAATCTCCAAAGAAACTCAAAATCGCAAGTCTGGGCAGCTCATTTGCAGCTGGTCCTGACATCCCCCCACAAATCGAACCACATGCCGCATTGCGATCAGGGCAGAACTACCCCCATCTTCTGGCGCAGCACTTGAACGCCGATCTCACTGATCTGACCGTTTCTGGTGCAACTTTGCTCAACATAACAGTCGACCCCCAGAATACCGCATTCAATACGACCTTCCCTCCCCAAATCTCCGGCCTCCCCGAAGATGCCAATATCATCACCGTGACTGCTGGGGGAAATGACATAAACTATATTGGCGGCATGATCGCCGATGCTTGCGACGCCGAACTCCAATCGTCCGTATCACTATCACCAGCGGAATTGGCAGAACGGCTAGGAGGAGTCCTCGATCAGATACACACACGGGCCCCGGGAGCTCGAATCTTCCTTGTTGAATATCTTGCTGTTCTGGGACCTGCAACTCAACCGAGTCGGAATATCCCGCTGACGCAGGAGAGAATTCAACATTACCGCGGTGTTGCGTCTATTCTACAACATGCATATTCTGTCGCCGTGGAAGGTCGAGCCGATTGGTGCGAGACGGTCCCAATCCACGAACTCAGTCAGGAGCATGCACTTGGCAGCGCAGAACCTTGGGTTGGAGGGTTTGTATTGGGGCCGCTTCTTCATCCGAATCTAGATGGGATGAAGGCCGTAGCGGGTATTCTAGTTGAGACCATCAGCAAGAGCACATTACCCAAAGCATTGTTGTGAATATATTCATTATACTACGCTCTGGGTGGTATTACTTGGTGATTACGATTATCAAGCAGGCTAGAGCAGGTCAACTAGTGTGAGATTGACTGGTATTGACTAGGTTTGTCTGGGACGAATGGCTCAATTCTCCCCACCCCTGTCAAGCCAAGGGAGTTGGATTTCGCTATACCTTGCCATGTCCGCAATATAAAATGCTGGGCTATGATCTTGGCTGAGCTTAGGTATTTAGCTTTTGCCTACAGAGCACACAATCATGACTCACTAGATGTATTGGGGCTCCTGGGAACTGCGGGTAATTGCAGATGGCCCAATCAGAAGCCTACGGTCTGTACAAATGGTCGCGTGTGTGATCTGGGGTAAACCCTCGCATATGGTGAGACGGGAATGCCGAGGGTTTTTTTCTCAGCCCTCTGCTAATGCAAGCCTTCCTATAGACAACAACTCACTATTGGAACTCACTATTGGCCTTTGGTCCTCATTTTGAACCTCATAAAGATCTTTAGAAAAGAGCACAAAAGCTTGTACGCCAGGCACACTAGCTTCGAATTTGTGCCAGCAAAGTGCAAACGCACGTACATATTTTTCGTCGGTGAGGGCTATGCATGCTTGGCACTTGTCGTATCACAAACCAAAAATATCACCAATAGGACGAGGTTTGTCTTGGACACCGGGCGATCCAGGCAGGCAACTAGTAGCGCCAACAAACGCAAGCCATCAATAAGGGTGTCTGTACTATTTTTGGTTGTGTCCAACGCAAACTCGATAGTTCTGGATCTCTTTTTTTATTTTATTAAAGTATATTGCCTATGCTGCGGGTTATGTGGGCTGACCGTTCGGGTTAGAAGAAAGGCACCATACATGGTTAGTTATACTATGTGCAATGTCTGTCAATTTTTTTTTTTTTTAAAAAAAAAAACGCGTGAGCCGAGTAGTCTTGTAAATAACTAACAATAGGTCTCATTCTACTCATCCGGAAGCTTTCGTTCCATCTTTGTCGGGCCGAACACTTCGGGATGTTATCTTCCGGCTCCACGCTGTGCATACAGCAAGAGCGAAGACCGGCCAAAAACATCCGAGAGTTCCTAATTCTTAATTAGAGTATCTTGACCAGCCTCTCACTAACTCACCATCTACAGTATTTACATCAATCTATGGTATAGAGATACCTCGGTCATCTATACCCCGCATTATCCAACCTCCCCTCCTACAGACAAGACCACAACATGGGAAAGCGCATCGTGGTCACTGGAGGCTCCGGTAAAGCCGGACAGCACATTATCAGATATCTCCTCCAACAAGGCCATGATATCCTGAACCTCGACCTCATTCCTCTTCCCGCCGAGCTGGAAGAGCGAGTCCACACTTTGCGTGTCGACCTGACAAACACGGGACAGGTATACAGCGCCCTTGGTTCTCATTTCCATTTGTCAGAGCCATTTCGGGAGCCATTGGGGTTAGTCCCGGATGCAGTCATTCACATGGCCGGGTATTCTCGCAACATGATCGTACCAGACGACGAAACCTTCCGCGGCAACACCTCGGCTACATACAACATAATCGAAGGCGCCTCGCGCCTTGGCATAAAAAAGATCATCATCGCCAGCTCTATCACCGTCTACGGCGTGAGTTTTGCAGAGGGCGATGTAGATTATCCTTCCTTCCCAGTCGAAGAAACCGTCGACGCAAACCCGATGGATACGTACGCCATCTCGAAGGTGTGCGGTGAGAGCATTGCGCGTGGCTTCGCGCGTCGGTATGGAAGCGATATCTATATCTTGCGTATTGGGCGTATTGTCGCCCCGGAGGAATACAAACAGCCCATGTTTCGATCATACGTTGAGAATCCCGAGAAATGGGCGCCGCATGGCTGGGCGTACATCGATGCTCGTGATCTCGGGCAGATGTGTGATCTCGCGGTTCGGAAGGATGGCCTAGGGTTTCAGATCTTTAATGCGGTCAATGATGAAATTACGAATTACGAGAACACTGCTGAGTTCCTGGGGCGGATTTGTCCCCATGTTCCGGTTACACGCGAGTTGGGGGTCAGAGAGGCTCCCATCAGTAATCGGAAAATTAAGGAGCTGCTTGGGTTTCAGGAAGAGCATCATTGGATGAAGTATTATGAATGAAAGTCAGTCAAGTCTGGGGAAATCCAAATCTGATTCGTGTTCGTGTTCGTAACAGCCCTGGAGTGGACCTCGGGACCCCAGGCATCTTCATGTGTTAGTAATCAGGTCACGCGCCAGGTTCCAAGGTTCCCAGGTTCCGATGACATCAGCAGATCTGTCTGACCTCCAGGGCTCAGGTCTCCACTGACCAAATCCGGGAGGTGATCTTCTCTCCACGTTACAGTGGGATTTTCGGTGGGATTTTTTTGGCTCTTTGTCTCCGAGTACCAAATCCAGACTGGCTGGAACAAAGCAAGGATGCAGGGATGCAAGGACATCTAATTCACCGAATTCTCTATGGACAAAGGCATCCGCTAATAAACGAGAGTTTCGAGATTTTCTCCGTGGCGCAATGAATGCGGGTTAAAATCCTGCGAGGCTGGAAATTCCCGGTACAGAGCCTATTCCCCCTTTAGCCGTAGCTTTTTACCGAGATATTTTTTAACATCTTTGCCCCTGAACCTGCCTTTTTGAGTATGAGGTTTTAGCGACGTTAAGACAAGTTCACAATCGCATTGTAGAATATGGAGACCCCCGAATTGGATAGGTAATACCCGAGTGAGATGCAGAGAGAAAGAGAGGTCCAATAAGGATCTCTCTCAGACCCTCTTTGTTTATTATTATTATTACTATGCCATATTACTATATCACTATATTATCTATTATATTATCGAATACTACCTCCAGGGCTAGTCCAAGTCTGGGGAACCCCGATCAGCCCCCGCATATACGAGATGCGCCCCAGCTTTTGCCTCTTTGTCCTTTTTTTGGCCCTTTTTTTTTCTCTTTTCTCTTTGCTCTTTTCTTGTTTCTTGTTTCTTGTTTCTTGTTTCTTTTGTTTCGTTGGTCTGTCTTCGGGTGCTGGGTCTCTTTGAGTTCCCCCAGTTTGTCCTATATCCCCCCACCTTACCTGAATTCTACACTTATCTACGCCATGCTACTATTCCCCTGATACTGACTCAACGCCATGGGCGATTTCACTGCCGCCGGGGATGGCATCAGCGGTCACTATAATGGAACTTCACTGGGCATGCAGATCACCATCGCGACACTTGCTGGTGTCACTTGGTATAATGCTTTCGAGTTAATGATCCTTCTCTTCGTCACGTTCGCTGAATACCGAGGACTCTACTTTTGGAGTTTGTTTATTTCTTCCTCCGCCGGTCTAGTTCCCTACTCGCTGGGCTTTTTGCTCAAATTTTTCCAAGTCACCGACGACGTTCCATGGCTCCCTGTTACCTTGCTCACAATTGGATGGTGGTCCATGGTCACTGGCCAGTCTGTTGTCCTATACTCGCGCCTACATTTAGTCCTATCAAACCAGCGAGTCCTACGTCGCGTGTTGATGATGATCGTGATTAATGCAATCATTCTCCATTTGCCCACTACTGTTCTCACGTACGGTACCAACCTGGCCGATGACGCCTCCCTGGGCTTATGGATGAAAGGCTACAATATAATGGAAAAGATCCAAATGACAGGCTTCTGTCTGCAAGAATTCATCATCTCAGGACTATACATCTGGGAAACAGTCCGCATGCTACGCTTAGACCCGGACCGTATCAAGCGCAAGATTCAGTACCAACTACTGATCATCAACTTCATCATCATCATTCTGGACGTGGGCCTTCTCGTCGCCGAGTACTTGGACTTCTACATCATGGAAACCATGCTCAAAGGCGTCGTGTACAGCATCAAGCTGAAACTCGAATTCGCCGTCCTCGGTAAACTCATTCACTTGGTCCACAATCACGTCTGGAAACCCGAATCCTTTTCTTCACCACGCGACCTCCCCGACTTCGTCGATGCAACCCGCGTCACCTCCGATGTGACCCATGCCTTCCCTAGTGTCGTCCATCGCAGACCATCCCGGATGGATGTCGACGACATTTCTATCGCCATGTTTGAGCATTTACCCTCCGACCGCATACGAACCAATTCCGATCTCTCCAACTCGTGGAGCAATGAGGCCCGCGCCTATCATGTCGATCACCTCCCAGTCGACTTCACAAATCCTTTCCGCCATTATCCACCTCGCCACACTCGGGAAATTCCTGAGAAACCGGGATGAGGATAGAGCCCGTCATAGCAATATCCTCCCAACCTTCTTTTCTTCTTTATGAAATCACGGCTTATGAGATATGATGATCGTTTGAGACTTCCCAATATCCCACTTCATGATCTGTGAATATCACACATCAACCAGTCTTTTGCACTGGTTTCTCTCCCCGACAACCTTGAGGAAACTCAACCTCTCCACAGGCAATCCCCGGGCCTCGTGCCCGGCGCCAGGATTCACCCAGAGTTATTGAGCCGCTGAGCCAGTAACTTACCTAACGGGGAATCCACAGATGTGCAACCCGCAAGGGTTCATTTACGACAATGCAATGTAGATGCATGTTCATCTTTGTTTGTATATAGACCGATTCCCAGTAGTTATCTCTTGAGATGCGGTTGCTATTGGATATGTCCCAATTATCTCGATTGTACACTCCCTGTCTCGGTTGTATTGCTCTCTCTATCTAGAGTTCTGGCATTAGAATCCTTGTTTATGAATTATGGAGTCGTCGTTAATACCATCCTAAGTTAAATGGACTAAATTATTAAAATCAGAGGCTGCATAAGCGGTCCACCATGGTTTTAACTACATATTAGGGAGGCAGCAGCTAACTCTACTCCAGGGAAGGATCATAGCACACAGCCAAACACATGCACTTAGAAGATGTAGTCAAGGGTATGTTATATGTCGACTGAAATATAAATCAACAAATGCCCAACGATAGAATGATACACAGCAAAGCACAGCGCAATCGAAGAGATACATGGAAAGCGAAGCAGCTCGTAAATCGTACACAGAAAAAGGTGCTACAGACCAGGTTCATCCTACCACCAAGACTCAAGATCCCAAAGCCCCGAGGCTCGAACGCTTAATCTCGAATGCTCGAGATCCCTCGATCAACCCATCAGAGAACTTGGTCACAGCCACCCACGCCGGACTGAACTGTCTCACCTCGTCGAGAGCGGGAATGAGGCCGATTCGGTTATTGTCGCTCCATAGGCAGGTGATGCGACCTGTGATAGAGGAGTCGTCAGCCTCGTCGGTATCAGACGAGTCATTCTTTGAGAAATCGACATCAACAGTCCACTTGTTGTCCCATGTACGACTCCACAGTTGGATCCGGTTCAGACCATCCGGGGACGGGTTTAGGAAGCGGTGGTCCGGAGCGGAGGAGCCAATCACACTGAAGTTTGTAATGTAGTTGCCGTCCATGTTGATACGGCAATTACGTGTGTTTTGGCCTGATACCTCGAATCGGACAGACGAACTGTCCGGTTGAGGGTGGGAAATACTGAAAGAAATCCAGTCCGGCGACAGCTCAGAAGCCTCAACCAGAGAGTCGGCATCCTCGTTTGAAACAGATAGAGAATCAGCATTGGCGACAACACGTGGAATTGGTGCACTCCAGGAGCATCGCTGGACTTCATTTTTGCCTCGGAGAATCCATTCACATGTATCATCTTGGCCTGCTGCACCGGGGAGTCCGTAGGTCACATCCTTGACAAACGGAGGCATGCCAGTCAGTGAAGCAGTAGAGATACCGTTGTCGAGGTCGACCTCTTGCAGGAAGAACAGCTTCAGGCGGTTAGAGTCTGCGAACGGGAAGGCGACAAGGTTGTAGATCATGGTTCCGATGAAAACAAAGAGGAGGAAAATAGGTAAGTGGTATGTGTAGCGGTGGATAAAGGGCAGGATAGGCGCAAAGAGGAGTGCAGTAAGACTGGAAATAAAGAGATAGACAATCAGCTGGGGACTACCATCCTGACCGGTCTGGCTGAGAGCGCTGGTAATCAGAAGAGCCAGCGGTACGATCAGCATGAGAATTACGGGAGCTGTGATAAGTAACTGCAACAGCCACGTCCATCGTGGCAACACACCACTCCACCCCTGTTCGTGTGCATATACATTTGGGTCTTTCTCTTCATCCTCTTCGTCTAGTTCATGAGATGCGCGGTCCGCCCCAACGCGGACATAGTTGGCAAATGTGGGGCGGTGTGGGCCATGCAAGAGTGAGGTTGACTCAGTCGGGTCCTCTTCAGCATCATCGTCCTGGTGCTCATCGCCTGATGCAGCAAGCCGGCTTCCCTGGGTACTAGGCCGCCGTGATTCGGCTAATCTGCCGACATACTCTGTCTTCGTTGGCAAAGAGAACAATTCCAGATAGGAAATCCATGTGGCCAAGAAAGTACTGGCAAAGTAAAAGAACATGAAATAGCCACCAGCGAGCCCTTCCTCGTTCTCATAAACGGTTCCAACTACCATGAGAGACCAGGTAAGAACGAACAACCAAGTCCAGGTATAGACTCGATGGAAGGCTGATGGACGTGCAAAGTCTGCGACGCGAGATACAAACCAAGCCAAGAAGACCCAAGCTGAGATCATCATACTCCATACGGCGTATGAACTGCTATGGGCAATCAAAGGGTTGACTTTCGTCACCATGTAAGCCAATCCAACAGTCACTGCTGTAGGGATTGAGATCAAGAACGGGAACCTGAAGAAACCACGCAAACCACGCAACGGAATATTGTCGTCGTTGATCTCAGAATACGCCGATGAGCGGAAGAGATACATCTTGTCAGCCCTTGAAAGAATGATACTAGTGATAAGCAATGTCAACGGCGCCACGATCAGCAGAGTGACAGACAACGCAAAGAGCGTATGCAGACGGAACACGGCAAAAACACTCCCAAACAGATCGAACCAAACAGCCCGAGTACCTGAGCCACTAGGCACAGTTCCATCGTCGCGGAGTTGTCCGTCGAACCGATCAGTGGTGTCAGAGACAAGATCCTCTGTCGTAGCAACAGCAGTAGAGAGCATATGCCAAAGCGAGTCGATGCTGGTGTGTCGGGCATCATCCTGATCGGTATGATAACGAGCCCTAGGTTCAAAGAAAGCAACATCCAAACCACGCAGGCCCAAGATACCGTCCAGAACAACATAATCCGTCTGGCTACTAACAAGACCTTTTTCAAACCCGTTGGCACTCAACACTGAGCCGAATGGGTGCTGTGATTTCGCATACGCCTGGGTGACCTCCGTATCCGAGCTGCGGAACAATGTAGCGCGACCTCCAGCACCTGCACCCTCTAGGTTCAGAAATGTGTGCGCAAAGCGCGCCATCGGGTGCTGGCTGTATGCGCGGGCACCGTTCAGATAGTCCTCCTCGCCGTTGTTGAAGAGAACCACCAACCCGCGGCGCGGCGCATGGCCCGGTGTCAGGAAGTATTTTATCAGCTGGAGACACGTCACCACACCAACTCCATCGTCGGTCGCTCCGTACCCAGTCGAAACACTGTCGTAGTGTGCATTGACAAGCACGCCTCCCTTGCCAATAGGCATTCGGCCGGGAGTCTCCCACCAATTCTGTTTACTATCTTCCGAGCCACGAATGTAGACGAGGATGTTGTTGCCTTCAAAGTAAACACCGACACTTCTATCGATGAAAGTCAGGTTGGACACCAGGTCGTCGAAAACAATAACATCGGGCTTTTCCTCCTTCGCGTCGCGGAATTCCTGGGTGGATGGCGCGGACTGCTTGATCGCGTCGATGCGCTCGAGCAACCACGAGCGAACCTCGTCATTCTGATGCGAATTATAGGGGTGGTAGCCTTTTGTCAGGCTTTGGAGATCTTGCCATGCCTCTGTGAGATTAAGGCCATTGGGACTCGTCTGAGGCGCGGATGGGACGTTGAGGTGGATCACCAGCAATGGGATAATCAAGGCGAGGTACACGGCCGTGGTGATGATTGTTACCGGCCACGGCGTGAATGCCAGAGGGTTTTTGGCCTTGTAGGTAGCCATACCCTGTGCTGTTTCACGCTGAGAGGGGATGGGTGGAGTGGAGGTTGAAGTTGGAGTCGAATTAAAGGCAAATGCGGGGGTAACTTATGATACCGTCATTACAGTACATAACTTATATACGCACATTTATGCACAAGTCTTGCTACACCAAAACTGCAGTCATTGAGCTGGAGAATTGAGTGACAGAAATGAGAATTGCTTAAATTCTATGCGATTACACATTGACAAAAAAATAATAAACCAAGTCCGTAACCGCTAGCGTACTTATGCATTTCCCACAATAACACACAATGAAGGATAGGTAACTCTTTGCTCATATGAGTAGAAATATGTCTGCCTGGTTGATCCTGCTAGGGATCGCAGATAAAAGAAAACAGGGAATTGAGTAAAAGGAAGAAATTCGAGGGCCTGGGCTTATTTTCGACTGCAAAGAAAGGGGGTATCGTATCAAGTATTCAAAGGCCCAACGTCGATATAATCATCGTCTCCGTCGTTGATGACAGTTGCGTTCATCAGCCCAGTCATCTGGCCTTCATCTTCGTCCAGTTCTTCGTCGTCATCGTACATCGTAGCTTCTGCCTCTGCGTGGAATTGTGGTTCACTTCGGTTCAAGTGGTCCCGAAGTCGATTGACACCGTCACCGCTGAATACACAGAAGACATCCCGTTGTTGTTGTGTGAACTCTGGGGGAGCTTCTCGGCAGAATGCAGTGAGATTTTCTCGCAGGAACTCTTGGACGCCGGTCAAACTCAAATGAGTCAGGCGTGGGCAGCTATTCAGCAAAGCATGAATACCCTAAGCCGTAATGTCAGTATGGCATATCGTGTGTACCAGAACTTTTGGTCGAGACTCACCTTCATTCTCAACTGAACGCAATAACTCAGGTGTACACGCTCTAGACTGCTGACGGAAGGATGGTGGCCCATCTTGGGCCTTGCCAATGCTAGTATACTCTGATCGGTGATAGCCTGGCATTTAACTAGCCCGATTCTTCGGAGCTTAGGCAAGGTTGCCAATTGCTGTACACTACGGTCCGTTAGGAGGTTGCAGCAGGCCAGGTCGATGTATCGGATGCGGTTGCAAGACTTGACCAGGTTTATCACGGCTGAGTCCGAAATGTTCGAACAGTGTCCCAGGTGCACATAGTGGAGATTCTTTCCTAGCCTGCAAATAGCCATCACGGATCGATCTGTGATAAATCGGCATTTGGCCAGTACCAGATTCCGCAAACGAGGAGCTGCGCGCACGATTCGCTCCACTGCATCGTCTCTGACATTCTCACATGCGGTGAGATCGAGGATGCGAAGACTGTCAAAGGTCATTTGAGGAGGTAACGACATGAACGCACTGTCGTCAATTTCAGTGCAGTGTGCGAGCCTCAGTTCTCGGAGATGCCGCAGTGTAGTGAGCAGCGGAGTCACTGATACGCTAGTGACAAGTTTGCAGTCATGCAAGTCGATTTCCAGTATAGATGGGCAGTTCTCGGCAAAGGACTGAATGGCCCGGTCTGAGACATTGGAAACCCCGTTGAGTTTCAACTATTATACAATTAGCGGTTGGGTTCCACACAAAACCCCGCATATAATCCACATACCCTTTTGATTTGACGACACTTTTGTGATACAATGAGCAAAGCGTCGTCGGTGACTTTTGAACACCCCGTGATGTTTAGGCCTTGTAGACGGGGACAGTCTCTGGATACCGTGGCGAGCGTGTGGTCTGTAAGGTGTCGCAATTCTGAAACATCCAGCGCTTGCAGATGCCGGTTCCCCTCTACCAAGTCCGACACGCCCTTGTCCGTCAAGTTCTTGCAGCTTGTCAGCGTCAACCGCTCAATCCGCTTGCACTGGTTGAAAGAGAGGATAGTCCCATCGCTGACATCATCGGACAGAGCAGATAGATTTAGTCTCTTGATAAGGTCTGCGTAGTTGAAAAGACTATCCGGTTTCCCCAACGATGTAGTCACGCTTCTTACGTTGGCCCAGGTGTTGCAAGTCGGCCGATGCCACAGTATCCCTACTGAGTTCGCAGCCCATCCTCGACACACCAGCATGGAATTGAGCATATCTGAGGGCGCAACCAATTTCGAGAAAATCGCGATCAGAATCTCGGGCGGGAGGCGGCCGATCGGTGGGAGTGGCTCAGATCGTTCACTTGACAGGCGAGAATCGCGGAAGTTGGCCACACCGATCGAGGATTGCGAGTCGTTGGCCTGGGCCATGAAGAAATCGGTGTCATCATCAGCGGCACGTTCGGGTGACGTCGATCCAGAGGTTTCGGAAGGGGCTGCACTTGAGCTTCGACCAGCTTCTCGTAGCCGATGCATCCTTGTTGGAGTAGTTTCGTTTTTCGAAGTTCGCTTGAGTATATTTTTCGGGTGTCGGTATGGTTGAAATCTCATAACTTCAGGGAACTCTGCATGGGCGGTGCATGTGAGACTGGAACAGGCAAGTCCGGTCCACAGATGCAGCCAGTCTTTAATCAGTCAACAGACCTAGGACCTTTTTTTTGTCTGAAGACTGGTAGATGAATGTAATTTTCCGGGAATATCTGCAGCAAGGTGGGTGCACGAGGGGTGTAAGCGGTGGTTTCGCGGCGCGTATTTAGGTGGCAAGGGAGAGGCGGACAAGGCAGATCGTTCAGAATGAAGTTGAACAAATCTAGATCATGGCCCCAAGCACCCCTTGGGTCAGATGCAAATGCGTAACCAAGAAAATCAATGCAAGTAAATGTGAAGGGATAAAAGCGGCAATGGAGGGGGAGATGAGGCAATGGGGCCGGGTTTCACAGTGCTGCGGAGTCAGTGCCAAGCACTGCTTATCGTTCGATAAGATGGGAGATGGATCTCTCTAGATTGTATCCATCCATAGTCCGTTTGGTTATGAAATTTTAAATGTGAACCTTTCCTACAAGAGAAAATGAGAACTAAAGTGGTTTGTTGAACTATGTGAAGAAAATGAGGATTAAAGGTCGTTTGATGTGACCTCGTGCTTGATCTACAAGATCCACTCCATGCGGGAATACTGAACATCTGACCTCATTGGAATGTAGGGAAGCCCTGCTTTCTTCCAGAATCTCTCACACATGTATTCAAAGTGATCTAAGAGGTATATCTATCTTAGTCGTTGTCTGTCTAAGCTTTTCCCGAACCCTTCACCCAGTCACGCAAGACGTTCTTCCGGATTTTGCCAGTGCTGGTCTTGGGCAGTTCAGTAACCACTTCCACTTCTCGAGGAACCATAAACTTGCTGATCCCACTAGTATTTCGAGCCCAGTCAATCACATCAGAGCCTTGTAGGCTCTTACCCTCCTTCACTGTAACAAAGGCTTTGGGTCGTTCGCCCCAATGGGAGTCGGGAACAGAAACAACACCAGCCTCCAGAATGTCAGGATGCATGACTAGCATAGACTCAAGTGCAACAGATGAGATATTTTCACCACCTAATCATTGTTAGCAATCCAGTTTCTTGGCAATTGAGCCGATCACCACACATACCACTGATGATAATATCCTTCGCGCGATCAAGAATCTGAATCGCTCCATCGGGATGCCAGACAGCCAAGTCTCCGGAGTGCAAAACACCTCCTGCGAATAGTTTCCGGGTTGCCTCGGGGTCTTTGTAGTATCCTCGGGCACAGATATTTCCAACAAAAACAATCTCACCAATCTCCTTGCCATCCTTGCTAACATCGGTGATGGTCCCTTCAGGCACTTCCGTCTTGATGACCCGACCTGGAAGACTTGTAATAAAGCCGTGGCCTTGGCGGGCCATCTTCTGGTATTTGTCTTTGAGGGGAAGCGTGTCCCATTCTGGCAAATAGTAGCCCTTGGTGATTGGGCCATATGTCTCCGTCATTCCATAGACATGTACAGGATGCAAGTTCAAGTCGGTCATTTGCTCAAAGAGAAGGGGCGTTGGTGGGCTCGCTGCCACCGTGACACGGACAGGCTCAGGCAGTTTCTCTGCTTCTTTCGCGTTGCAGAGCAAGGTGTTTACAGTCGGTGCAGCATTGAAATGGGTGATGTGCTCCTCTTTCAACAGCCTCCAGATCTCGGGGTAGTCTATCTTGCGTAGGCAATAATGGGTCCCACGAACGGCTGTGACTGCCCATGGAAATGTCCAGCCTACAATAAATACGTATGTTAGTCACGCTGATCGATTTCAGATCACCCAAGTGAAAAAAGATGCACGAACCCATAGCGTGAAACATAGGTAGTGTCCATAGATAACGAGCACGTCCGCGGTGATAGTTCAGACCAGATTCGATGATATTTCCCAACGTTGCCAGATAGCAGCCCCGGTGAGTGAACTCAACACCCTTGGGACGGGCTGTAGTCCCACTGGTATAAGCCAACGCAAGTGTGGACTCTTCATTGGCAGCTTGACTCTCGAGTCCTTCCCAGCCCTGAGAACCTGTATCGATGTCGTGCCTAAGGCCTTCCAAAACAGCCTCATCAAAGGGACCCGTCAGCTCCCCCTCAGTTGCATCAGTGTCGGTATCTACGATAATAGGGATATGGGGGTATTGGGATCGATAGTTCTCCAAAAGTGGGACATATTCCTCGTCAACGATGATCACTTCTGCGTCGCCATGATCAAATATATAACCAATGTCTTCTGGTTTCAGGCGATAATTGACAGCTGTAGATATATTAGTTTAGATATCTCTCCTCGGGAGACAATTAGGTTACCGATGTTGACAGCGCCAGCTGCGGCGATTCCAAAAATTGACTCAAGGAACGCTGGGGTATTTGGGCAGAGTATCCCCACTCTGCCGAACCCATGTTTCTTGAGGTAGTAAGCCAAACCCCTCGCTCGGTCTGCAGTCTCGCCGTAGCTTCTGCGAAGAATCTTGTTGTTGGCAGTTACATGATAGATTGCCTCAGCCTGTGTGGTTCTTGATTAGATCGTTGATGTACTACTACCTAGGTATCACTTGCAATGAGCTTACATTGGGTTCAACGGCAGCAGCACGCGGAAGAAAGAAAGTCGGGGATAGTGTATGGGTATTAACACGGCTTTCAACCGGCGGCGTTGAACCTGTGAAATGACCAAGTAGGCCAGACAATCGAGACTTTGAACCAGACATAATACACGGGGGGTGTAGATTGGACAAATAAGTGTGTGTTACCAGCAGAGGTATGCCAATGTCGAGGGATGAAGAGGTAATGGTTGGATTATGCAGAAAAACTGCAGAAATATTGCAGAGAAGTGAATTACTCCAAGTTGGAGAAAATGCGGGGATACTGGTACTACCTAAGGCGGTTAACCTAGGCTATGCCAATCATAAGCGGGGGGTTCGGGTATTAGTTCTGGGGTATCCGGACTAACGGATTTCAATATGACCTCAATTTTCGGGAATGCCTTGATCTACATTGCACCCTCGTTTCAATGGATTGTCCATACATAGGTTGGTCTGTGACTGTGTGGGGACAAAAACGGTGGGTACTGAGTCCCCCCAGAATCATCCAATTTTGGACGGAATTTGAATGGATAGCGTCAATTCATGTGATAATCGGTTTCAATTTGATATTGGTATAGGGCAGCCCGGGGATACATATAGGCAAGATACATTATGTGTGTGTGCAAATGTACTAAATATGGTTCGAAAGACCATACGATATAGGCTACCAAGTGAAGAAAGGTAATAGGTCAAAGTATTTTTTGATCATAAGAATCATGTTGAACTCTTGAAAATTGTTTCTTTGGATTAAACCGCCACGGCGCGAGTCAACGGCCAGCTATTTTGAACCTTTAATCCCAATCGACTCCGTTTTTTCGACTTTTGAAAATTCCGAAGACCCCAGTCCCCGAGCCGTCATGTGCGTCACAGACAGTGGTATTCATGAGTTAGGGAACCGGGCCGCAGAAAAAGGTCGGTCGGCTTGCCGTTCAAATTCGCTGAAAGAAAACCGTCCGCGATTCCATCCCAGAACCATCGCTCGACACAACAACCAGCCGCGCTAAAGGTATCTAGTAGCCATACTGAGCAAGCTGGGTCTTGGTCTTGCTGTCCACGTTCGCTCCCTGCTCGGCCTTGGCAAGGACACGGCGAGCGGCCTTCTTGCGCTCGTAGTAAGCCTTGCTCTTGACCTTTCTGCGCTCCTCGAGTCTATAAAATTGGTTAGAATTTGTCGATTTACCCAGTAAACCACACCTAGGTGATAAAAAGTAGAGATTGTACATACCGAGAAACAACATCCTGGTACTTCCAGCCAACCTCGTGGCTGAGACGGCCAACGGTGCAGTACTTGCGACCGGGGCGAAGACGCAGGACACGGAGAGCCTGGGGGACAACGACACGCTTCTTCTTGTCGTAGGGAGGGGGAACACCCTCGAAGACCTTAAGGCGCTCCAGAGCGGCGGCACCACGGGCGGTCTTGTGGGGCATCATACCGCGGATGGCCTTGTAGAGGATGCGGGAAGGAGCGCGGAAGTGGAAGGGACCACCACGGGTGGGGTTGAAACGAGTCATCTTGCGAAGGTAGGCGTGGTACTTGACTGTACGGCGGAATTTCGAGTCAGCTTTCTGATATCCCAAGTTGCAGTGTATTTCCTCCCAAAAGTTGGCCAAATGTCATATAAGACAACTGCCAGTGGTTTCGATTTGCGGTTGTTGTAGGTCGTTTCTTTCCTCCTCACTGATCCATACAGTTCCCAATATCACACAGAACGCAAAGGAAATATATTCGAGAAGGGGTTGAACGTACGCTTCGCGCGGAAGAACTCGCCGGAGATGTTGAGGGCCTCACATCTCACAACGACGATCTTCTGACCGTTGAGCAGCTGCTTGGCGACAGTGCTGGCCAGACGACCGAGGAGGTGTCCTTTGCCGTCGATGACGACCTATTTCCAAACAATTCAAGTCAGCGAAAGGTTCGATATGCACACTTTGGAGGCGAGAGTGGCGGCACTCAAGTCGTTGGGTATAAACGCACCACTGATTCGAAGGAGGACATCCTGGTGATCTAATGTCCCGTGGGATGGATGTTGTCGGCGGTTGTTGTCGTGGGTGTCAAGTCGACGCACACAACGAAGTCGGATGGCTCGATGAGAATGGGCTAAGCGAGGGTCCGCTCACTTTGTGTTAATGGCGAGGGTCGCAGCCCTAAGCCTGACCAATCACGGGCCATGTATGTCACGTGCTTTATCCCTCCCGATCCGCTCAGTGTTGTATTATGTAATACTTTTATTTCTCACTGTGCGTGATGGTGGTTCTCTTTTCTTTGTGCCGTTAGGGCATCGGCTTAGGGCTGATGTACTCTGTTCTAGAAGTGAGATCGACTGATTATCTTCAAAGTTGGAAGGGACGGGGTAGGAACCTTGGGTGTAATTTCAATGTCCGGTAGAAACTCTTTATATTATACTGACAAGTACAACTACAAATTCCCCTTTAGTTCTATATAAAATGTGTCTTGTTGTAGTTAAAGAAGTATGTCTTATCGTCTTCTTCGATACTAGATCTATGATCTAGCCAACTTCAGGTGGGAATATTGGGTCCGATGACTAATATATCCAAGAACCCATCCATCCCGGGAGCTCATTGTTTTTTTCCCCAGAGGAACTTACTTCTTGCAGAAATAACAAGGCCAGCGAGCCTTCCCACTGGGCCTTATTGATTGCAATCCCACCGTGCACCAACATTTCAACTTGATTTTCCATTTAGATATTGAGGCAAGGGATCTCTCTATGCTCGAGTCATGCGGCAAAGGACGCGTTTTGTCTGCGTGTCTGATACACATGGATACACACCCTCCGAAGCGGGCTTCAAACTACCAGCAGGGGATGTCCTGATTCATGCCGGCGACTTGACAAACAATGGAAGCCTAAAAGAGCTCCGCAAGACAATGGATTGGATCTGCAAGGCCGACTTTGAAATCAAAATCATAGTTGGTGGTCAGTCTTTCGACTTGTTCACGCGCCCGACCCACACTTGTTTATCCCAGGCATTAATGGAACCTATATCTTCGCTGCTCGACAAAATGCACCATTTCATTAGAATGACGAGGTCAACACAGAGCCCCTAACCTTTTGAACAGGGAACCACGATGTCACCTTGGACCCATCATTCTACGAAAAGCATGGACAAAGCTTTCACGGTCAGCACCTCGAAGACTCACACCACTGCCTAAAACTCGTCATGGAGTCGCCTTCGGTTGTTCTACTTCGCCACGAGCCTACCGTAATTCGCTTGACGCGAGCGGACGGACCAAACACAGTATTTAAAATATTTGGGTCCCCGTACTCACAATCACAAGGAAACTGGGCATTCGGATATGAATCAAGTGATGCTGCGGCACTGTGGGGTCGAATACCAATCGACACGGACATCATCGTCACGCATACGCCACCACGATCTCACTGCGACCAGAAACCGAACGGAATGTTCGTTGGGTGCGTTGCGCTCCGTAGTGCACTGAGCCTCATTAGGCCGCACTTGGCTGTTTGTGGACATGTGCATGAAGGACGAGGGTACGAACGAGTTCGTTGGCGAGGCAAGCTTACCAACACAGAGGCAGAAACAGAAACACAGCCTGGTTCTGATTCAGTTGATCATGTAGCTCGAGGCATTCTGCCACCCGTGGGCAGCAAGAAACAGAGCCTAGTCGATTTGACTGGCAAACGGGATACACGACTAGACAACGAGGGATTTTCGCACCCTGGGCAAAGACAGCATGATCTGGCAAAGACTCAACCGATATCATCAGCCTCACCGGGGTCAGAGTCATCTGCTGGGGTCCCTGAAAAGGCAAGTCCACAAAACTCGTCCAGCGCTCACCCGTCCCTGGGTGCGGGTAGCCCTGGCTCCAGTAGCCGTGGTTTTGATTACGCCTTGAAAACACTAAGAAAGGAGACCTGCATTGTCAACGCCGCTGTCATGTCCACTAGCTGGCCGCACCAGGGGGGCAAACGGTTCAATTCGCCGATTGTGGTCGATCTTGAACTTCCCGTGTGGCAGGACGACCACGCGGTTGCGAACGGGTGAATGTGTTTCCCCATCGAATTAAGCACCTTTGGAAAAAGGAAATTGTCATTTATTTTGCCCCATCGATCGTAACGGCAATCATTCCTTTACTTTGGCCGTGCATGGTGGCTTGATGCCAGATTTACCATCTCCCTGGGACATAGTGACCTTGTGGGCTTTGGCCCTGTTGACGCCGGTGGTTGGACGCCTTGATGCTTCATGATTTTTAACATTGGTCAGCTAGAGACTTGATGCATGATCCCAGTGCTGTCAGAATGTCTACGCTTACATCATTTCTTCAACCGTGCGCCGCATTGGCCTCTAGTTTGATAGGTAAACCCGTCAGACTGCCAAATGTAACTCGAGCATAAGCTCCATACGCCATCCTGTAGGGATACTTGTAACAGATTTCAGTATTCACCAGATTAATGGAAAGAAGATAATAGGAAATTACGACTATTCGCTCTCCTTCTCTCAAACTGTACAAACATCGGACTACCCCTCTTGTCTCATGTATACCCCGCATGCAATGTACAAACCCATCTGACCGATCGCAATCACATCAAGCCACACGCGCCTGTGATATCACAACTCGAGTTCTCGATTATCATCACCGTAAGTTCCCAAGCGGTACGATGTACACAAGTCATCTGCAATGGGGATCTCCCCAAAACTCAAAACTTCCAGAAACCGCAGCGCTTCCAACCGACTTTTTACTGGCCAGCCTTTGGCCCGCAAGGAGCACCAAAACTTGAGTCAACCAATACATGGCTCATCCCACCCTCTCTTTGGTACCCGATGTGACCATGCGCGGCCGATCATGTATTAGTCATGGGAGGTTGGGAGTTTGTGTTTGTGTTCGATTCTTCAGCAAGGATCTGGGACTGGAACACACTCGCACACACCACCCTCGTGGGAAACACATGCTTCTCGCAAGGGTTACTGCTTATTCCGACACACTCCTTTCTAGAAGGCGTTTAGTGGCTGGGCGAAAAGGTCTGGCCGCACCACTATGTACTCCGTACAACATAAGTACTATGTAATAGTAGATATTACTATTGCAGAGGGTAATACTAGACATCATTATTGCAGGCAACCTGCATTGCATCTGCATTCCTGTTTCCCGGGTAGCAAGCCTAGGTACCACCGTTTCGAGCCAGCCACGGTATCTGCAGTGCATTTTCAGTACGTCTATGTACGGAGTACTCCGTACAGATATTGCCATTTGTAACCCGGTTACCTAGTTACCTGACCTGCTCCGACCTTTCGGGGTTACTATTATTTTAACTATACTCCAAAACATCCACTTTCCCCCTCTGGCTTCCAGCGTCCAATCCTGAATTCACCGACCCCGGTCCTAGTGGGGTTGCGTGACTATCAAGGAAGAGGGGTATTTGTAGATCACGGTTTAAGCGCATAAGGTTACAACCCTGTGTTTCGGAGAGAGGCTTTGTGTGACCTCGCGAGCATTGTTGATGGGACCGGAGGATTATGGATTCGGCTGGTGCAGTCTAGTTGGAAAGGACGAGAGTGGTCTAGTGATATCATTTGCCTGGGGATAGATCGACCACTCCCAGACCGAGAAAGGGTATATAGCACAATCACAATCACTATCACACAGAAACTGTCAAGTGACAAAGTTAGTGAGATAAACAGAGTAAGGGCTATCGAGTTAGAATATTTTGAGGCGGAAATTTGAATGGATGGGCCATTCTCGCCTTGAGACATGGGAGACCTTAATCCTCCGTAATAGATGGAAAGATATATGACATTATTAGTAAAATGGAGACTATTTAGGCAATAGCAATAGTAATACAGAGTAGTAAGATAATAATGTGGTGATGCTGACACGGCGTTAACTCGCTCGGCATTTGGACCTTTCCCAATAAACTTGTCATAATCGGGGCTGGCACACGCATCAACTCCGTTCAACATCGGTCTAGATAATTACTACGCCGCGCGGACCGCAGTACCGGGTCCAAATGACTTGGAACCAATGGATAGGCCGCACCGTCCGAGACAGGAAAAGTACGGAGTACAGAGTACAACGTACCTAGGTAGTTTCATCAAGATAGTCTACTGTGATTGTCTCATGGTCTGGAAAGGACAGATTAATGGTTGGAAGATACGTAGTCTCGGGTGGGGGGTGTTTAGCAAAGACACGTTGTATAATGGGGCCGGTGTGGGACAAGTGCCAGCTGTACCAGCTGTTTTGGCTTGGGAGATTATTGGGTGGGAATCAATGCCTGAACTGGGCAAGGTACTTCGTGTTAGGATCTAGATAATTTCTGTGCCTGGGTAATAATATTCGAGAGGTGCATTCCTACTGAACTCAAGATGAGGATCAATTATTGGATATTGAAGCATATACATAATCTACTAACTATATATAGAAATATAGAAATATAGGAAACATGCACATTCTTCAGAGAAGGGAATTTAAGGCCTACGGAACCTTTCGGGAAGACGGGGGTATTACCATGGGACAAGTCAGGCACTGATTCCATTTCTTTACTTCGTATACTCCGTAACGTATAACGTACCTGGGTAGAATATACAAGGTCAACCAAACACCCAATTAAATGTTTCAGGTTAAATATGTGAGTTGGATATGACTGGTTGGGGGGGTTGTACCTTGGACAAGGCGAAACAAAATTCAAAGCGAAATAATAAAGCGAAACAAAGCGAAAGCAGTGAGGCGACCGAACCTAAAATGGCCTAAAACCCGCAGGCACTAGTATCAGAAAGTTGGGGATATATGCAGGAGACTGAATTGAGAAGCAGAAAAGATTAGTGCCATGACGATTTCCAAGAGAAGGGGGGGCGACCCGATCCCTTTCTAGAGAGATCATGGTCCTCGTGTTGATCGCCCCACTGTCGACCAGATATTTTCTGGATTTTGATTGGAAGGAATTTGAACAAATCGGATGAAGTGCTCAGACCAATAATAACCGGTGAAAGCCAGAGAGTCCTGGGGAAGAGAAATGATTTTAATTACTTAGAGGAGGGGGGTAGGATATTAGATTGGGCATCTGGCTTTGTCTTTGATAAGATCTTGTAATTCTTTTTTTTCTATGTCTATGTGACTCTTTATGACTGGAGATTATAACATACAAAGTACACACACATTACCCAAGTAAACTCCAGACCTTCGATTTGTGGCGCAGTCATTCGCCCCCTGGCATATTAGTCGGTTGGCTCGGAGTCTGAGAATAGACGGCAACTCTGACAGCTGATTCATTGTCCCATCTGAATTTGTATCGGTTTTTTGTCTGTCAAATTTTCACGGCAAATCGGCCATATTGTTGATTCCTTTTACTTCTTCCTGCATTGCAAATCATCTCCAGTTCATTCTGGATCGGTGTGGAATCTTTGCTACGTCAACATTGGAACGTCAGTTTGTTGACATTCCATATCTCTCCACCGCTTCTTTCCCTTCCCCTCTCTCACTTTTATCTTCTTCCATCCCATTCAATTCAGGGCATTGAAAGCAAATATTGTCCACAATGTCCTCACCACCAGATATAGATCCATATGCAGTGCTTGGTGTTGCCAAGGAGGCCACCATCCCTGAAATCAGGGCCGCCCATCGAAAGCGGGTTCTCAAGTGCCATCCAGACAAGATTCAAGATGAGTCGCAGCGAATTGCTGCCCAAGATGAATTCCAGAAAGTCCAACAGGCATATGAACTGCTTTCAGACGAGGTCCGACGGACTAAACATGACCAAAAAGTCAAGATAGCCGAGTTGAAGCGTGAACTGCTGGAACGGAGACGAACAGAATCTACGTACAACTCTTCACGGGGAAGTGGATCCGGCAGTCGCGAATTCCGCAATGGCCACATCGTGGAGGAGAGGGTCCCGATGGAGGTCTTCTTCGAGGAGACAATGCGATTCACGGACGAACCACGCTCCATGTCATCTCGCAAATACGAAGAGTTTGGCGCGCACCCAAAGTCAAAACCGACAGAAGAGAAGAAAAAGACTCGGGCACCGACGAGCATGTATCACCAAGCGAAGGAAATGCGGGATACAGCCAAAGCGACACATTCCGACCGTGCGAAGACACGCGATCAGGAGCGACGACGACAGACCGAGGAAAAGTACAGTATCTTTGAATCTCATGCCGAATCCGACGAGGAGGCATCTGATTCCAGTGCTCCCCGCTATGTTCACAAGCGAACTTCAACAACGCCCCGCCGAGAGCGTGATTCGCGATCCCGACCATCGGAATCCTCTCGTCGCCGTGCACGCTGCTACGACGAAGATGGCGATTTGTCCGATCACTGGCAATCAAAGATCGATAGTCAGTACTTGAATGCAGAGGATTATATCGCATCCAAAGCCCGAAGTTCCAAGTCCCCACGACGGTACCATGGTCACGATTCGGCGGAACCAGAGTCCTCCAGTTCACGATCCGCAGGACGGTCCACCCGCACCCGCCGTCGTTCTTCGTCGCGCGACAATTCCTACGAGCATCTTGAGTCGCCCCGAGCCTATGAGGTCAAGCCTCCCAAGATGCAATCCTCGGCAACCTCCCCGGGTATCAAGGCATCTCTCCGCCCATCGTTCCTCAACACCCGCTCCGCAACCAACGCTGGCTTCACCCGCCCAAAGCGGGAGAGTCGCGACTCCACACTATACGAAATGGCCCACGAGCCACTACCATCACGAACTTCCAAGATGCGCGATCGCAACGACTCGGGCTACTCCAGTCCCGGTACTCCTGAAATGCTCCCAAGGGGCACTTCTCCCAAGACCCGCTACAAGATTGTCAAGGAACCAGACCACGTGGTTGTAGAACCAAAGTCATCAAAGTACCGCTCAGCGAGATCCCCCGACCGGGACCGCATACCCCCCTATACGACAGACACCCAAGCGAAGCAGTACCTTCCAAACCTACACCACGGAAGCCTCGCCTCGGGTTGAGACTCGGTCTGCGCGCCCTTCTTCTCGCCCCTATCCGGACGTCGAGTATATCGCCAATCCGAAAGACAAGGACATCAAGTACGCCCGGGCATACAAGCACGATGATATTAATTTCTCGCCGAGACGCGCCTATTACCCCGACGAGGAATATCGTCCTCCTGCTGTGGGCAGACGTCAGTCTGCCTATTAATTCAATCAACCATGAAACCCATGAAACATGATCACGACAAATCACGCCTGCAATATGCTTCACATTTTACATTTTAAACATTATCTATTTTTTTTCCCCCTCAATCTTTTCAAGGAGTCCGGGCGTTTCCAATTCTCCGCTTTCCGCATATGCGTCAGCCTGTTCCACTGCGCATTGGGGCTTTTTTTTGGACTGAGATTTCCATTAGTGTCACCTGCTTATCCCCGCGGAGCTGGGATGAGTGGCTTGGACCGGGGTGTATCTTTGTCATTGCTGTTGGCGCATTAGGGCGGGTATGGGTGTGGATGGTGTGTTGCATCTGTCTTGCCTCAAATCCTGCACTTGTGGTGTATGAAAGTGTCCTGTCGGGTTCTGCGTCTGACTACATTCTTCTTTCTCCCGTTCTTCGTTTTTTTTTTTCGCTCTCTTCTCTTCTCTCTTCTTTTTTTTATATACGATGTTGCTCCCGGGCTTTTTCCAGATACCCCGTGGACTACCTACCTGGTTGGAGAAATCCAATTAACGAATTACGCATTTTCACATGATAAGTTATGTCATAACCTTGATCCTTTTTTGGTTTCTTTGTTTCTATTTTTTTACTCTTTCGCGTTGTAAGACGGATATGGTTGGGTTGGGTTGGGTTGGGCTGGAAACGAGGCCACAGAAAGTGGCGGGGAAAGCCTCATAAGTTTGTGTACGGTGATCGGATTTTCTAAGAATAGACTGTTGATGTATTTAGGGACACTTGATCGACCAGTGCAAGGTTGGAAATTGTTTAGAAGACTGCAACTGCTGACTTGTTATACTATTGGGGGCTATTTAGCCTTGTTGAACCGCCAAGGGTCGATCGAGGCTCAATACGAATTTGATTGGCACTTCCCCCATAGGAACAAATTCAATACAATAAGCTTTCATTCTACTCATCCCTGTCTGTTTAACAAGAGGCTGATACATGTTCATAGGAGATCTTCTATTCAGCATGACCTGGTTCCAAGGTTAGCCTGGATGGAGGATGGATGGCACCCACACCAGAGGCACCCTGCTATTCAAAGTAGAGATGCAGTGTTTCGGGCTAAATATCGAGAACAATAACAAGTATCAAATGGGGGGTCGAGATCTATTGTCCCTTTGAACAGAAAATAGTAAGGTGTAATCACAACAAGGCTTTTTAAACATCTCATCACCCAGGTACATGGTTAATATGACTTCTACTCTCGGCTATTTGTACTAGATGCTTTCTTTATCTCTCAATTAACTGAGAATTAAGACTGAAACTGAGACGTATTGATGCGTTTTATTCCTGTTAGAAAATCCTCTCCACAACTCCGAGTGACAAGTTTTACGGGTTAGGAGATTAGCTTGCTCCCAAAGACTATCAGTCTATCGCAAGCTGTAGGGCCGTTCATGTTATAGATTTGCATGTTTCATATACTTATTCGAATTCGTTATCAGCGATAGAAGCATCAGAGTAATTACTACCTACGGCGAACAAAGATGGACTACCCTAGCCGAAAGCGTTCAGATAACATAAAACTTGACTGGAATTCACGTAAGATAGCGAACATACTACAACTAGGGGTTTATCCAACCTGTCGATAAAATGCAATATATCTCGAAACCTGGTTCAAATCTATAAAGATTGATACTGTCGCCATCTTCGCGAAACTCCCGTCAGGCAGGTGTTCATCGACAACATTGGCAGACAGCTTTGTTCACATCACAGGATCTGGCATATCTGCTAGATCTATAGCTTCTCGGGATACTGGACTATTGACACGTAGTGTCAAGCCTCTCCTACTAGCTAACGATGGATTTGCCTGTAGCGAATCCCCTTGGAAACCTACGTGCGATAGCAGTAGAAGTCGCTGGGTATCTGAGTTTGGTGGTGTTCTAGGTGATATTTAGACGAATGGTTTTTTACCTGTTTCGCCATAAGGGTCTTCCAAGGGTTGAAAATAGGTTATACAGACAAGGCCTGATGATATGTCTCCATCGTCTTATGAGTTCACGAGCTCAGTCATAATCCTAACCATATGGATATCACTAATTTTATACTTAATTCCAGGAGTTGTCTAGATAATTCTGGCGCCCTATTTCTAATCGTAGAATATATAACCTGTAGCATTCATGATAGTCATTTCCTTCACTCTTGCCCACCAAAAGCGGGATTTGGGGTTGAATACTAGAAGGCAACTTTTGCTACAATAGGGAGAACCGTAATGATCAGTTTGGTGCTTAAAGGATTTCGGATGTTATATTGGCTTTGAACTTCATTTATTGTGGCTCGGATACTCTAGTATAGGTTTGTACTATTGGGCGGTTTCTTTTTGTACGTGCTATATTGTCAAAATCTTTTTAAGTCGGTTTATATGTAAGCGTATACATACTGGCATATATCGAGTTCTGATGGTCTGGTTGTGCACGGACATACGCCACGATAGATTGGTTTTGCGCCACTGTGGGTTCGACGGGTATATGTAGATCCCCCGCGATATTGTATGAGATAAAAAAAGGAAATTGGGGTTATTCTCATATTGGTAGGATTCATTACCTAGCCTCACTAAGGAAGGCACACCATCTGAGGTAGGCACAATCTGGGGACCTATTCGGGAAGGTACAATCTTGCCCAGGTGGAGACTTGATAGCCCTGGAGGCTTTGCAGGAACCTTTACCAAGGCCTCCTGGTGGAACCCTATGGCAATCGGCGATGCTCATCTTAAACGGTCCGATGACGCACGCAGAGAGTATCGAGGATTCCGAGAAACCAAAGCACGACAATGTGGACCGTCCGGATCATATCGCACAAGCAGAGCAATTTACCATGCAACTATCTGGTTATATGCTAAAGGTTTCTTCGATGGCAAGAAAATGTGTTAACTATGGACGGCGACAAGCCTTTCTTTGTCTACGGATGTAAAGGCCCCACCGGAGGCTATTCTATGACATATCTTGTATCGTGATTACTGTTACATGTCTTTTTGCTACGAAAGAAGAGTAAAGTTCCCCCAATCTAATTATAAGTGTCAAATCGGATTTGGGACACCATGCAAACGTACAACTATTCTTCTACAGTGCTAAGGCACCTGGGTTTCTATCATCTAGAGCTTCTTATTATTATTCGTGGATGCCTCAGAGCACAAGCAAATTTGGCAGACATTCCGTAACAGAAAGCTGAGGTTGCCAGGCATCGAGCGAAGCAAAATGCAGCATGTCAGACAATTTATACGCATAGCCGAGGGTCCATATGTTCCAGTTTCAATTTATCGACGTATTTTTCTAGATGTAGGTAGGCAAGGTTATACTAATAACTAGCTTCCAAAACGGTATCCCATATTATATCTGTAGAACCAAATATATATTCAGATTATCCAAGTCCTACTTCACAGAGGACAGAGGCCATACACAAAGCTGGTTTTTCTCTTTACGGCAGTACAAACAAGTGGTATACATAGTTGTGGTAATGTCAATATCAAATCACTGTTGAGGTAAAGGTAACCGAAGCTATGTACAAGAGTGGGAGACACCTAGTAATGGTATCATATATTAATAACAAGCCGCCAGGGTTCTATGCCTACCTTGGCCTAATCTACTTCTTGCTAGCACACTGTGTCTAGACGCATGCGCACCAATTTTCTGCTTTAAACAAGAACGTACAATGCACACATCTAACGAGCAAAATCAGGGTTAGAACCAAAGATACTGGGATGTTGCATATCTTAGAGTGAAGATGTAGAGCTTACCATAGACAGACCCAAAATCATTGAGAACCAGAAGAAGGCATTCTAGGAAGGAAGTCAGCGAGAGCCGCAAAATACCAAATCAAACAAAACAACAGCTTACATTGAGAATTGTGCGGCCACGGAAAAAGCGAGATTTTTGAATCGCAACAATAGGCAGCTGAAGCATCATAGCCAGGAAACCGTATCCCCGAAGCTTCTTGGTGATACAACTCATGACTAGCTCGTGGAATATAGAGCTGACTAGGAATGTGATGACCATAGCCACAGGTTGGGAGAAATTACACCTCGCGGGCCAGTAGACGTGGCGGAAGAGGAAATGGTGGACAGGGACGTTCCACTCGCGGGAAAATTCCAACCTAGATAGCAATTAGTTAATCAAATTACCTGGACGTATGAAACTGCAATTCCAACTTACCAGTCACAGGAATTCCACCAATCTGCATAGAAGTGACGATCAGCGAACCGAGTCAGCTCTGCAAACGCACCCAACACATATTCGAAGATGACCAGGAACACCAGCAGGAAGATAATCATGAAGGGAAAGAGGAGCATGCTGATGGTTTCGGCAAGGACGAGAGCCTTGTCTGTGACGCTGTAGACGACACGGAGCTGGGCACTGGCCTCTGCCAATACAGGGACGATGAATTCCTCGCTTGTCAGGGTGAGCAGGAAGATGCAACCAAACACAGCAGCCGCCTTCCAGCCAATTTCTGACCAGCGTCGCTCCTTTCGGCGGGGATACTCTAACTCATAGCAAAGGGTCGGACAAAAGAGGAAGTCCACATAGTTTCCAATGTGCAGGTTCTGCGGGTACGAGATGTTGCCCAGCGGGGAGGTCAACTCTGTGGCCAGATCTTCGCGCAGTCTCTCCAATGGTTCTGCGGGCTGATCTTCGTCGTGCTGCTTCATTGACGGCCGACGTCGGTGTACCTCCGGGTAATGAATGGCAGCTGGGGGCTCGGGTGCCTTTTGGCCTGGCTTATCGAGGGAGGCAAGGCGGCGCTCCGTCTCGCTGAGATGCCCGTTATAGAAAGCGTACGAATGCAGCTTCATTAGAATGGTCAGAGTGTGCAGCGTGAAGAACACCTGCGCAGTCCAGGTCCATTGCATCATGAAGGGCCAGCTGTTTGCTCCTGTCAGCCCTCGTCCAAGTTCCAGTGTTCCAACGAGCCATAAACTCACTTTATCCATAGAACCAGCCAAAATGCCTCACCCAAGCTTTGTAAGATCATACCCCCGCGGGCCCATCGCAGCCACTGCGGACCACCCCGCCACATCCGGTGCATAGGCAGGACAAGCGCTGAGCTTATCACCATGGCCGCATCGCTGAGACCCATCCCCCAGACGTTGGCCGTCAAGAGGCTCCAAACGCGCACCTGTAGGGGGTATCCAGTATCCTTGATATTGCGCAAGATGCTGGTCCCAACCATGATGGCCAAGCCAATCCAAAAGAGTGTAAAGAATCCTCGGAAGTTATGATAGTCGCTATCAGGATCGAAATGTGACACGCGAGGCACATAGTCTATAGTATAAAACAGGCGGTTCCGGGCGCGGACTTGCTTCCTCGCGGTTGAGATCGAATGTGCTGACGGGGGAGCATCTTCGGAAACAGGGGTTGAATGGCCACTACAGGTGCGAAGTAGATTAGTTATTGCCCTAGATCCAGTCCGGTCGTGTAAATTGAGGGCATTTCACCTTGTATCATGGGCTAGCTTATCCACTGGAAAGGGGAGAGCCACGTCGGACTTTCCATCATGCTGTATCGGCACGGCGCGCGGCCGCAGATTCGCAGATTCATTCTGGGAGACGGCGCTAGACATCCTATATGGACACAATTGCAAAATCAGGGGGTTTGCACATTAAAGACACTGAGATCCAAACTTAGAACCACCTAAGACTATGTGGGGTCAGCTCTGGGTTTGTTTGGCCTCGAAACTCGAAACCAAAAATCACGGGCCACTACGTCAGACTGCCTTGATATGTACGGAGTACGTTATCGGTATGCAAGCTAGGCAGATGTATTTAGAGGCTCAAACTGTTGAATTGTTGATATGCTTACATATCAGAGTGTTTTTATCATCTACGGATATTTGTATATTGTATTTTAGTGCAATTTAACCGCACGCTTTTCTCTTGCGACAAGCATGCATTTTTATATGTTGTACTATAGACCCTTCAGATGGGTGTATTTTTACATTCCGGGGACTTCCACCATTGTAATTTCCAAAAATACCACTTATGTCAGATTCCTGCCTCAGGTGTATATACAAAGGCGGTGAAGGCGAATGGTATCAAATAGTCAGGTGATCTAGGGTATCCAAGCTAGTCCTCTTTTATACTAGTGCCCCATGCCAAGATGCCAGGTCGACTGCCATGAGGAATAATAATACAACAGTCCAGACCTCCAGACCAACAGCCTTGACACTTCTTTCCTTTCATTGGTTTTATGAGCGCGGTGCTTGGTTCATCTACTTGCACCTGACTTTGTCCCTTCTTCTCCATTGAATATCTCCCCTCCTCGCCCCGCCGGGGGTCCCTCTGGCCGCCATGTCTTCCCGTAAGTGCTGCCCGCCGCCCCTCCTCTCCCCTGAGATGCATTCTGACCACGCAATCCAATCTGTCTGCAGTCAAGCAATTTATCCGTAATGTCCGATCAGCAAAGACCATCGCCGATGAACGTGCAGTTATCCAAAAAGAAAGCGCCGCTATTCGCGCTTCGTTTCGAGAAGAGAGCCATGACTCCGGCATCCGGTTCGCTTCAGCACCCTCCTCAATCGGTTACTTGACCGATCTCTAACAATTGATAGGAGAAATAATGTCGCCAAGCTCTTGTATCTGTTTACTCTCGGAGAACGGACTCACTTCGGCCAAATCGAATGTCTGAAACTACTCGCCTCGCACCGATTCGCCGACAAGCGGTTGGGGTATCTGGGAACTATGCTGTTGCTAGATGAGAACCAAGAAGTGCTAACACTTGTGACCAACTCTTTGAAAAAGTAGGCTTCACTGTGGTTGACTTGGCTTTGGTGATTTGGCTGACCCTGGGCTAACTAAAACACAGTGACCTCAACCACTCCAACCAATACATCGTCGGCCTCGCTCTTTGTACCCTCGGAAACATTGCGTCCGTTGAAATGTCTCGTGATCTTTTCCCCGAAGTTGAATCCCTTATGTCGACCGCGAACCCCTATATTCGACGGAAAGCAGCGATCTGTGCCATGCGCATATGTCGCAAGGTTCCAGACCTGTACGAGCACTTCCTCGAGAAAGCTAAGAACTTGTTGTCAGACCGGAACCATGGCGTTCTTCTCTGTGGGCTGACATTGGCGATTGATCTATGTGAAGCGGAAGAAGAGGACGAGGAGGAAGGAGGACCAGTGGGCGTGATTGAAATGTTCCGGCCGTTGGCTGGAGGGTTGGTTCGCGCTTTGAAGGGGCTAACAACCTCCGGATATGCCCCCGAGCATGATGTGTCCGGTATCACAGATCCTTTCCTCCAAGTCAAGATCCTTCGGTTCTTGCGTGTATTGGGTCGGGGAGATGTGGCCACCAGCGAATTGATCAACGACATCCTGGCCCAGGTGGCCACCAATACGGATTCCTCAAAGAACGTCGGTAACTCTATTCTATATGAGGCTGTTCTTACCATTCTGGATATTGAAGCCGACTCTGGTCTAAGGGTGCTGGGCGTCAACATTCTCGGCAAATTCCTGGCTAACAAGGACAATAATATCCGTTATGTTGCGTTGAATACCCTGAATAAGGTTGTTGCAATTGAACCAAATGCGGTGCAGAGGCATCGCAACACGATCTTGGAATGCCTGCGGGATCCTGATATTAGCATTCGCCGGCGAGCGCTCGATCTCAGCTTCATGTTGATCAACGAAGATAATGTGCGGGTGCTGGTGCGGGAACTGCTGGCCTTCCTGGAGGTAGCCGACAACGAATTCAAGTCCGTGATGACGACACAGATAGGTATCGCAGCCGATCGGTTCGCACCTAACAAGCGCTGGCACATGGACACGATTCTGCGAGTTCTCAAGCTGGCTGGGAACTACGTTAAAGAACAGATCCTGTCCTCATTTGTCCGTCTCATTGCGACTACCCCTGATCTGCAAACCTACGCGGTACAAAAGCTCTACTCGTCATTGAAGGAGGACATCTCACAAGAGGGTCTCACACTGGCTGCGACATGGACCATTGGTGAATATGCTGATAGCCTCCTTCAGGGTGGTCAGTACGAGGAAGAGGAACTGGTCAAGGAGGTTCGGGAGAGTGATATTGTTGACCTCTTCACCAACATTCTCAACAGCACCTACGCCTCCCAGATTGCTGTCGAATACATCATCACTGCATCCATGAAGCTTACTGTGCGCATGTCGGATCCCGCTCAAATTGAACGTCTGCGCCGTTTGCTTTCCAGCCGAACCGCAGACCTGAGTGTAGAAATTCAACAGCGTGCCGTTGAATACACCAACCTGTTCGGCTACGATCAAATCCGCCGCGGTGTGCTTGAGCGGATGCCCCCGCCTGAGATCCGTGAGGAACAACGGGTACTAGGTGCTGCCCCTGCTGCTAAGAAACGTCAGAGTAAGCTTCTCCGTGGGAAGTCGACAACAAAGGTCGTCAAACCCGCAGAGCATGACCTGCTCCTTGACCTTGTTGGCGGATCCGACGCCCCTGTCACAAGCCCTACCTCGAACGGATCGAACACCGCCGATCTGCTGGCAGACATTCTTGGTGGCGACTCGGGCATGTCATCTCCCTCGCCGGGGGCTGGTGGCCAGAAGAACCCGAACAGCGCCATCATGGACCTGTTTGGCTCCAACGGTCCTTCGCCATCCCCTCAGCCCACACAACCTGCATCCGCCTCGATGGATCTGCTAGGTGCAGGAGGCATGGGTGCATCTGCGCCTTCGCCCTCCGCCTCTCCCGCCCCTGTCACTGCTGCGACACCCGCACACACCGCGCTCAACAAGGACGGTCTCGTACTTACTTTGCAAGTTCAGCGAAGCGGGAGCAACGCCCAGATACTGGCCCGCTTCCGCAACGACTCCAACTTCGACCGATTCACTGGTGTCGGCTTGCAAGCTGCCGTGCCAAAGAGCCAGCGGCTGCAACTGAGCGCAATCAGCAAGGCCGATCTGGAGTCCGGCGACGAGGGCACACAATCAATGCGTGTGACCGCTCTGAATGGGGTATGTCAAGCTTATCCTTCCTGTTTTACACTTTTGCCTTCTTTTGGGTCTCAAACTAACCTATTACCTCCAGGCTCTTCCTGCCAAACTTCGTCTCCGTCTTCGTGTTACTTCCGCCCGCGACGGTGGAAACCCTGTCACCGACCAGGTGGACTGGTCCGAGCCGTAGATCAAATCGGTGGCAGTGATGCTAAAAGCTCATCCAAACGAATGTTTAATTTTCCCATGAACAGTCAAATCCAGTTTTATACACCCCCGTTATATGCATCTTCCTCGCTTCTATCTATTTAGACTTATGTTCTGCCATTGATTTCCTTTTCTCTTGTACTTCGTTTCACTACTTGGAGGGGCGGGGTTCTTATTGTACATGCTTCAGATGAAAGTTTTAGCGTATGGGAAAGTGCAAGTGCATTGCATCGAGTCCATGTAGTCGATGGCCCATATGAGAGTAATGTTCTCCTTCCTACAAGTACGTACTTATTAGATACTAGTAGAAGTTGAAGTGCATTCAAAATTGTGACACCTATGACGCAGACTAGATCCAAATACATAAACCAAAATGCAATAGGCAACAGAAAGCAAGGCTCTATAACTTCAAAAGAGAATTCAGATCAACTGCAGCTTCCGCAAGGGAAAAAAAAACGAAAAAACAGCATACAATTCTGAGAGAAAAGCGGCAAGTGACTCCATGGCAGGAAACAAAAGAATGCGAGGTCATATGAATTGTCCGAAATCTAATGCGTGAGCCCAATATATAAGGCAAAACCGGAAAATACCAAGACGCCAGAATGGTATATAATATGGAGGGCAAGTCCAGAATAAGTAGCCAAGCCAATCAGATGTGCTCAATGGGGCCCTCGGGGAGCAGCACCTCTCCCTCTCTCTGGTCACGGGGCAAACAAGCCTTGAGCGGAGGGCGGACGATGTCATTGAACATAAAAGTTCCATAGACAAGAAGCGCGAAGCCGACAACTTGGAGCCATTTGAAGCTCTCCCAGCCGAGTCCAAGCGAAACAAGCCAGATGAAGAGAGTGCGGCAGGTATCGATTGTGCTACGGGAAGTAGCAGAGACAGTACGGGTGACAGACAAGCCGAAGAAGTTGAAGCCACTAGAACAAACGTTAGAGGGGAGGACGGGAAAATGGACTTAAGAAGCAAGATAAACACATACCCGATACTGATCATGATGAACACGCTCGATACGGCAACAGCACGGTTACCGAAAACCTCGTGTAATCCCTGCTTGATATCAAAGTAGCCATATCGGCCGGCATCGGTCCGTCCAACAATAAGATACATGACCAACATGCCAATGACAGTAACCAAAAAGCCGAAGACACCTTCCCAACCCACGACATGGATCGGTTCCATGGCGTAATTCTCCAAAATCCACTCCTCCAGTACAAACTGGGTGGCTGTGAAGATCTGCGCTGCAGCAATAAGCAACACGCCAATGATAGCCTGGACAGCCTCAGGAGTCCGAGCTACATCACGCGCTTGCATAAGAGCACGCGAAGCCGCATCAGTAGCACTCCCATCCTGGGTGATATCGTGGCCTGACTCTCCACTAAATAGAGCCCCAGAAAGACCCACAACAGCCACACCGAGAACGACAATGAAGAGTGCGCTCCACTGGTATAAGTGGAGTCTGCGGCGAAGAAAGAGGACACTGAACAGGCCTACGAAGAGAACAAGGGCACCCCGAGTCATCTGGTAGATACTGGCTGCCACAAAGAGAAGACCGACGTTCATGAGGGTTGTGCCGGCGATATCGCAGCTCGACGGCGCTGCAAGAAGTAGGATCTTCCATCCGCGGAGTGGGATGCGGCTGTCATCTTCAGGTAGGGGCTTGGGATGTCTGCTGTCACTATCGAGTCCATCGACTGTGTGGTCATCGTCATGGTCGAGGCCTTCGTCATCGCCGTTTATTGGGTGATATCCGCCCGTTAGAAGGGGCGAGGGGTCACTGGATAGGCGCGGTGCGATATATTGGCGGTAGAGGAAGGTTAAGCCGACAACTAGCCAACATCCCATTTCACCCATAAACATTACGGCTCTGTGTTATCGTATAGTGTTAGTATTCATCGCTAGTGTTGCAACGCTATATCATGAACATGAGGTGAAACCTACGTTTGAATGACAGGCTGTTCGAACAGCTTCCGCTGGCTGGGATCTGGGGAATCGCAGTTCCGCACACATTGCATATCCTGTTCGAGATGCGACAATTAGTTTGTGTTTCTTGTTTCTTTGTGGCTCTGAATCGAGGGCGAACCTGATATTTGTTAAGAATGGTGTTGCACACCCCGGTCACGAGCATCATCGTGACCAGGAGTGGAATGAGGGCATTGTTTGCCATCTTGTCCCACTGTGTTGGTAAAAGTTAGTCCAAGTGTTAGGAGGAGAAGAAGAAGATGAAGTGAGGAGACCCTGGAGAAGCCAAGTGAGGAGACAAAGCGGAGAGCTTATCGGAACTGATAACATGTGTCACGGTATCAGGACTCCCTCCCCACAAGGTACCCGCATCACATTGGGCTTACTAGTTACTCCGTACAATGTTTTACATTAGTCTATATAGTTCATACTCTCCAGGGGTCAAATGCGTTACCTAAATATTGCACGTCCTCGATCTCCTCAGTTCTTAGCTTTCCCTTTTTAAGTGCTCAGCCCTTGCTTTTTACTAAGTATAATTAAGCACGGCCTTCCAAGGTTAGCCCCAATTTTATGGGTATTACATAAGCAACCTGACCGTGGATCCACGGATCCTCGGTGCCAAGCATCAGTAGCAACAGTCAATACTTAAACTACAAGTTATCGAGGGATAATTGATATATTTGATTATCATGCAGGTTGTGGGTTTGAGAATTGGATGTGGCTCTCGCATGTATTTGCCACCCCTTTAACCGATTTCTAGCACAGTTGCTCCAAGCCGTACATGGCCGAGTAGCATCAATAACCTGGTGTACTTGGTTGGCAAGAAAGGTGAATAGGGTATGAGTCCAACAAAGATGATCATTCCAATTATCTGGTCTTACACATCTACAAAGAAGAGACTCGGTATCCAACATTCCCCTCTGGACATGATATTCTTTTTCTGCTCTTATTGAAGTGGGTTAGACAAAGCCAGCCTTCATAAAACAACCCGGGAAGGTTATGCAGTGAGCTGGGAGAAGACAAAGAAAACATCTAGGATATCAACCTTCGGATGCAGCACCTTTCTAAAAATTTGTTTCAGTACTACGCTAATGACCCTGGAGTGGCATCAAAGTTCTTTCATAGGGCGCTCGCCCATCCACGACGATATCATATTCAATTATGCGCAGATCCTTGACAGTCTGGCGCATTTGCACCTATTTGAGCAGATAAATACGGACCCTGTTTCCTTGAAAAAAAAAAAAAAAAAAAAAAAAAAAAAAAAGAGAAGAAGAACAAAAGCCAACTACGCTCTCAAATAGTCCTGCAGATAATGGGGTTCTTCTGCCTTGGCAACTTCATTGCTCTCAGCGGTATCCTTTTGGTCGGTTCGACAGCAACATCAGGTGCAGCCGTCGCCGTTGTACCTCAAGCAAATAGCAACGGCCTTTGTTACGAATATGTTGTCCAGGCTGGCGAAACTTGTTCTGTGATTGCCCAAGCACACTCCATCACCACGGCTGATATCGAAAACTACAACGCTCGAAGCTGGGCATGGCCTGGATGCGGGCAGATATCGCAGGGTTCTTTCATCTGCCTTAGTTCTGGAGAGCCCCCAATGCCAGTTGCGCTTCCAAATGCTGTTTGTGGGCCCCAGGTGCCTGGAACAGCACGTCCCAACAGCTGGTCTGATCTTGGGTCTTTGAATCCGTGTGCGGCCAATGAATGTGTAAGTTGATGGTTTGAAACCCTTTCTCTGGGTTTGACATCTAATATCTTAACAGTGCTCTTCCTTGGGTCTTTGTGGAACCACTTCGGACTTTTGCACTTCTGCGGTCCATGCCACTACGGCATTATCTATATCCACCAGCACCCATTCGGCCACACCAAAAAAGACCCCTACATCTACTAGCACAACTAAATCGATTCATCAACTTGTAGCTAGCACCGAGACTTCATCCACTAGCAAATCCAAATCGACCAGTACAACCAAGTCTGTCCCCACATCTAAGTCAACCACCACGACCGAGAAAACTACGTCAACCCACAAAACAACGACGACGACGTCGTCAACCAAATCAACCCAAACAAAAGCAAAACCAAACATTAGTACTAGCACCAGCACTAGCACCACCAAATCGACAACTATTAATCCATGGTTACTCACAATGTACACCAAGAAGGACTGCGCGGGCGACTACTACATACTCCAAGGACACAATGTGGGCTACTCGAAGACCTGCGTAAACCTGCGCGGAGGTCTAAGCAGCAAGTACACGGAAACAGGTGTTTCCTGCAAATGGTTTACGAACCGCGGCAAATCCACCTCTGATTGTGATGCCAGCACCTTCGACAAACCTCAATCCTGGACAATGGAGGCTGGTCTCTGCACTGTATTTGATACTAAAAATTGTAAATCTAGCCTGCATTCTAATGCTTATACGCCTGATCTGAAGGCGCCGTGTCAGAATCGGGGTAAATTTGATACGCCGACGTTTACTTCTATGAATTGTTATGCTGAGGGTTGAGGCTGAGGGCTTTTGGTGTGATGTATTACTTGTTGGTCTAGCCTTTTTGGGTTTGATTCATGTTATAGAAGTCATGCTTATACAATAAAGTCATACCTAAGGTTCTCTAAGATTCATTGACGATCTATTGTAGATTTATATTGGAATGCTGTTGACGGTAGGTAACATTGCCTCGGGTTGTGATCAGCTCCAGGAGGTCCTGCATTCTACAGAATATCTCTTAAATCTCTCATTGCTTTTTTTTCGCATTCTGCCCAGCATTCACTAAGCGTTTATTAGACCTGACTGTTGATTTATCAGATGATGACTCTGAGCTGCTCGCTGAGTGGGAGTCTGGGCTGTGATTTACTTGGCCTCACTCTGAGTGCCCTCCTAAAAGCGACAGGGGAATGACCCAACACAGGAAATGTTGTCGTTACGTAGAGCTACATAGATACATATGTACGTATGTGTAAAATTCAAGTTTCCAAGAAGAAATCCAAATAAATGACCCGGTTAAGAACCTAATCCCGGTTTTTCCTCCCTCCAAACGCCATCGCTGAGGCCAGTGGACAACACAAAAAGTCCAAAAATAATTAGAAACCCAAAAGGTAGATCCCCAAGGATCACAAGAAATTAACCGGGAGTCCCGCGTAGGGTACAAACGCATCGCTCCTGAACCATATATACGCTGTGAACGAACCGCCGAAATAAAATGTTTGATAAACTCAGTCCATCCTCATGTAGGACTAGTGATGTGTACATGCTCTCAATACGAAGTAGGAACCCACTTCTGACTGATGCGAATGCCTTCTCTCTCGTAGCGCGCAACAGCATCCCAGTCAACCTCAAGCTGTCCCATAGGCCCGGTGCCCTTGACCTGGATCTCAGGCGGAATGCGCATCCAGTCCGCCGCCCTGGCAATGGATTCTTCGTCCCAAGGTTCATAAAACTTCTCCAAGAAAGCAGCCTCCTCGGCTTCGTCTGGAGGAGTTAGACTAGCAAAGGCAGCCCAGTCATCGTCCACCGGAGTAGCTTCATTGATATCAAAGTCCTCGAGAGAATCATAGCCCAGGTGAGGCAGATCCTTGCTTGCGAGGTTTGAGAATGTGTCATGGATTGTGTCAAGCGAGGTGGGACACTCCGCCCAGGGATCCTTTGTGTCGCTATCCTCCAGTTTGATAATAACATCCTTCTTTCCATCCTTGTCAGCAGGCTTCGTTCCCTTGACAGAAGACAACTGCGGGGTGAGCAGCTGGGTTGATGCTGCAGCAGGAGACGCGGCCTTGGCTCCGAATTGGCTAGTGACTCTGGCCATAGGCGTGTTGTTGGCAAGGAGAGGGGTGGCAATACTTTGTTTCGCGGGAGAAGCTGCTGCACTAAGCTTGGTGGAGGGTGGGACCGGTCCGAGTGTGGTCACCTGCTGGGTTTCCGGACTATCATTGGGGTCCAATCCCAGACCCATCGAAATACTTTCATGGTAATATTTGAGATAATCGTCGATCGTCTCTTCCTCTTCGGGTTGATGGCTTTCTTCGACGTGCTTGTCCAAGATGGCTTGCGTAGCGAATCCTTGGTAATGGTGTTGACACTCAACCACACTGCATTTGAAAGCACCTGCCATAGCTGCAGCATTGGATGTGGCATCCGCCACCGCTTTGTTGTATTTGGCCGTTGCGCCAGGGGCTGCAGTTGCTTGAATCGGGGATGACGCCACGCCATGAGACTGCTTTCGCTTTTTGGGAGGAGGCAGTTTAAGATTCTCGGGGGCAAGTCCGCCTGGGGCATACTGAGGTACGCCCCTGGGAGACGGAGCCGCGAAAGGTGCAGCTGGGGCATTTGCAACAGACTGGCTAGAAGCGCGCCGGGCTCGTTGTAGGGCTTCTTCCTGTGCCTGCAATTGCTGTAAGTTCGTCGCATTCAGTGCCGGCATGTTGCCTTGGATTGCCTGAGCGTTGGAGCTAGGAGGTTGGGAGGCGTTAGGACGTTGACCTTGCTGCATGCGAGAAATCATCACTGCGAACAACTTCCGCATAAAAAGGATTGCACCAGTGAGGTAATCGGAAGTAACTGTGAAATGTTCATTTACAACCCAATCCTGCGAGGGCTTGAACTGCCTCATCAATTGGATACGCTAAGTGAGATCAGATTAGTCAACAAACGCCTATCCATGAATATTATCAAAGGAAAGCTTACCATGGCGAGAAGATTCTTCACATTCTTCTCCTGGCCTTGCATCTTTGCAAACCATTGTACAAGGGCATCCAATCGGCCGAGAACATCCAAAGCTTCACGCAGTTGTTTGGTCATGGCGGCCTTCTGCTCTGGCGAGACAGGGATAGGCTTTGCGGGAGGAGCGTTCTTGGCGATGTCATTATAAACCTCCATAACTTGCGGTGGTAGGTTTCTATTCCATGCCTCGTCAGCAGCAGCTCTGCTAAGTACCTGGCCCCGACTTTGAGACTGTTGCCTCCGCATATGTGCCTCAACCTGAGCTCGCTGTTGAGGAGTCATTTGTGCAAGCTGTTCCGGCGTAAAAGGAAGACCTGGCCGTTGGGGGGCCGTTCCTGGGGCGCCTGGAGCTGCCACGGGCTGGCTCATCTGGGGTGTGGCTGTGGCTCGGGCTTCAGTTGTATCATCTGTGCTAGGTCTCTTTTTCGAGGCCTGCTTCCCGGCAGCACCCTTAGCACCTTTGGCCGCAGCTCCAGCCTGGGGCTTTGCGTTCGCCGCTTGGGGTGTCGATTGCGGGGCTTGGGGATGCTGTTGCTTCATTTGCGGGACAGCCTGTACTGCAGGAACCGGAGGTTGCACCGCCGGTTGGTTTAGCTGGCCGGGCTGCGTGTTTCCTTCAAGTTGCATTGCTCGGTTCTGTGCAGCCTGCATCATCTGCTTTTGGCGGTTTCGGTACAGAATCTCCCGAATCTGCTCATCGGTGAAGTTTGACGCTTGGTGTCCAAGCTTTTGGCGAGCCATTTGGATGTCTTGGGCGGAAATTGGCCGCATGGCTGCCATGTTCATAGCAGCGGATTGTTGGCCAGGAGGGAAGCCTACCGCGTTCGTAAATGGAGCCTGGGTATTTTGGAATGGAGTTGCCGTTGGGCCCTGGCCATTCTGGTTGGCTTGATTTGCGGAAGCTGAAATCAGCTGGCCAAGGTGAAGTTTCTGAAGCATCATGAGGCGTGGGAGGTCGTTGGGGCTTGCAACTTGAGGGTTCGAATTTGCCCATTGCTTGAGTTGGCCCCATGATTTAATGTTGCTGGGAACTTGCATCGAGGTGCCATTCATGTTCAGAATAGACGGTGGGAAAGACACGCGGTCCATTTGCTTGCCCTGCTCAGGGGTCATCTCCACGCCATTGTTCTGCTGCCGCAGCATTTGGAGCTTATACATCTCATTTTGGCGTTGTTGACGTTGCTGCTGAGTCATTTGCTGGCCTTGGGGCATTCCTCCTGAGCTCAAATCCTGTGGGGCACTCATCGAGCCTCTCATCATGGCGTTGCCCATCTGGTTATTCATCATTGGTTGGGCTTGGCCTGGTTGCGGCTGCGGCTGCTGGCCGGGGTTGGCTCGGGCCATGTTGTTGAGAGCCGCACGGCGTTGCTGCATGATGAAAATCCGAGCTTGTTCAGGGGGCATGCGAGCGAGTTGTTCCTGGATGTGAGGCGGGATGTTGGAGGGGATTTGGGGTTGACCTTGCATTGCAGCCTGTCCTGCAACGCCAGCCGGATGCTGGCCCATGTTCGCGGGCCGAGACGGTGGTCGGGCTTGAGCGGGCACCTGGACCGGAGACATCTGACCCGGGGCCATGGGTTGATTCAGCATTGGCATGACAGGGCTCTGTCCGTTCAGTTGCGGTTGTGATTGAGGGGTCACTTGGCCACCATGGCCCGACATCGCCATTTGAGCCTTCTGGGCCGCTTGTGCACGTGCCTGCGCTTGGGCTTGAGCCTGAGACTGCTGTGCCTGGAACTGCATTCGATCCTGAGGGGTGTTGGACCCACCCTGCAGATGCTGCTGGGCAAGGAACTGAGCCTGAGCGTTTGTATTATTGGCGTTCATATTCGCCTGGCCGTTCTGGCCCATTTGCTGTGGAAACATGTTGTTGTTATTCGGAAATGGGGCCTGGTTCATTTGGGAAGAGCTGGCAGGAACAACTAGCTGACCAGCCTCCTGGGAGCGCAGGCCATCTGCTTGCTGTCCTTGGATATTTTCCACATTGCCAATGAAGTTTGGGGGTTCCATCGTCTGGCCGGGATTTCCGGGAAATGCAGAATTGCGTTGAAGATTTAACATATTTTGAAGCATCTGTCGCTGGTGCTGGGAATTCATCATCGGGTCGCCCATCATGTTACCATTGGTATCCACCCCAGCATTTGGCGCACGTCCTCCCATTTCCATTCGAGCGCGGCGATGGCGTCTGATCTGGTTGAGGGCCTGAGAGCGGAAAAAATAGGTCATTGGCTCAAGGTTTTTCCGTGCCAGGTATTGCCGCTGCTCGGGTGTCATGTTTGACAGGTTCAATTTGATCTTTTCCATATCTTCCGGGTTGGTTTTGTTCAGCATCTCGTTTGCCAGTCGAGAGACTTGGTCAAGATCTTGGGCTGAAAGCGTGCTGAGGTCGTCGACCATCGGAATCCCATTTCCAGGGCGCTGTTGGGACCGCTGTTGCTGCTGCTGCTGCTGTTGTTGTTGCTGCTGCTGTTGGAGCATCGCCTGCGACTGCTGTTGCTGTCGCTGCTGCATTGCTGCCTGCTGGTTCTGTCCATTCATCCCCATTGCCATCTGCTGTTGGCCAGAAACCGGGGACGCCTGCATGTTCTGATTGATGTGCTGCGGAAAAGCGCCTGGGATCTGATTTTGACCAGCGCCCGTCTGGGGCATCATTCCACTTTGGTAAGCGACCGCGGCCTGTCTCTCTCGGGTGTTTCTGATGTGAAGAAGCTTCTCGGTACATTCCTTTTCGTATTCGATCTTCTCGTTGGCTTTGGTGAATGCTTTTAATTCGAAACTCATGGCCGCCTGGGCCGCTTGGTGGAGATCGATGCGAGGTTGGATCAAACGGAGGGAGGTGATCCTAATTCACGTAAAGGTTAGACCAGATAAAAAATCAAAGCGCAAAGCCGGTTTCGCAGGCAAAAGATGATGCAACTTACATTTGATAAACATTTGTCGCCCGAGTCTTGATTAGAACTTCTGCCTTCCAACCGCCAAATGGTCCCTGGTTTTGCAACATTTGCGCAACATAGGTCATCATAGCTTGCACACTGTCATTCTTTGGAACCTGCATGTTTGCGTTCATCCTCATCGTGGCATTCGGGGCTGGCCGGCCAGGCCCCGCGCCCGGGTTGGGGAACTCTCCGGGATTCATAGCGGACACCCCATCAATGGGGGATCAATGGGCAATCCGCGAAAGGTTTCTTGAAGGTTGGCATTCGCTAGGGGGGTACCATGCGCAACTGTGAAGATGTCGCAAGATTAGTGATGAAGACGCAAGGAAGAAGTTCAACACGAGTTGATCAGCGGGAGGGAAAAAAAGGTAAGCAGGTGCTGGTGTGGAACCGTGAGTCGAGTCGATCAGGAAGGGTGGGGATGGGAGGGAAATGGACGAAACGGAGGACAGGAGGGACTGGAGGGAACCAACACCGAACAACACGACGAGGGAAGCCAGACGTTCGGGCACCAGCGTCAGATGAATTCAATTCGCTGGCCAGCACCTGATTGTGGCTTGGGGCGAATAAGAGCAATTGTAGGGTGGATTGGATCCGTGACAGGGATTGTGCAGCTCTCAAAGTCGCACCAGGCCTCAGTTGTCCTCTCCACAATGGCAAGAAGATTTGGGGGGGTAGGAGAAAGAACGGAGTGTACTTACTGAAAAACAGAATAACACTTGAGACAAAGAGACGTGCACAGATGTTGAACTGGAGGCAAAGAGAGAAGTGGCGGTCGAGTAAAAGATAGTATTATGTATGGTCTTTAAGGGTATTATTAAATGAATGAGAAGTAACAAGAATGAAATCAAAGGGCTATGTTTAATTAAACCATCATCCCATTGAGGGTTTTGGATTTAAGAAGAATAATAGAATAATGGTATCTGGGAATGAATTGGGGGGCGCGTATCAATAGGCTGGTATCTATTCGTATTGTGGTGTTACTAGTACTAATTGGGATTTTGGGGGGATCACCTGGGCACCTGGATAGCTCAAAGGTACAGAGTACAGAGTACTCCGTCCTTGGACGTGTACTTCTATTTTTGCTTAGGTTTACACTATTTGGCTAAGTATCCCTAGGGTACTGTATCTTGTTTCTTACATGTACTACAAATACATTACTGCAAATCCTGACGATCCCTCCGGCCGTTATTTAAGTACAGTGGTGTTCCATGAGTATTTGACCTTGGGTACTTCGGGTCCCACCTTAGGATCTGACCGCCATTCTAGACCGCCTACTGTATTAGTATATTAAATCTCGCGCGTCCTAAACACGCTAGCATATGCGCTGTATATTAACGCGTTTTGAAGAGATTTTCGCACTGTTTTCTTATTCTATATACTAAAACATGCCTCCTATACGTGGGAAAAGAGGCCCAGAGCTTGACTGTTTTACTAGAGCTAAGATCTGTGAACTGCATAGTACCAATGGTTGGGGTGCAACAACTATAAAAAAGAAGCGATTTCCAGATATTCCACGCTCAACTATTCAGTATACTCTTACTCAAGAGTCAAAGCGTCAAAAGCAACAGTCTTTAGCACGCTCAGGGGGGCCAAGGAAGCTTACTGAAGACGACCGTGACCATATATATGAGACTATACAACAAAACCCGTCAATCTTAGTCGCAGACCTACTCGCAGAGGTCGATTATAAGGTTAAACGTACCTCAATTTGGCGGCTGACCCATGAAATGGGCCTTCGAAAGTGGCGGAAAATGCAACGGCCTACTTTAACACCTCTATCTGCTGAAAAACGCCTTACTTGGGCGCGAAGATATGAGCACTTCACTTCTGAGGATTGGGCCCGTGTGTATTGGTCTGATGAGTGTACTATTGAACGTGGTATCGGTCAGCGTCGAGAATGGACATTTACCCGTCCAAAGGACCAGCTTTGGGAGCACGAAGAAGAGGGCCATCAAGTCCAAATGATACCAACCCGTGGAAAACAGATTAAACAGATGTTTTGGGCTGCCTTTTCTGGTCTTCCGCGACGCTCTGGTTTAATTCCATTATTTGGTGATCCTCAGTCTCGCCGCGGTGGTGTTTCATCTCGGACTATTGAAGAGCTTTACCGGCGTGTTCTTCCAACACTTCTTAATAGTATTGATCAAGATGCTATTTTTCAACAAGATAACGCACCGGTACACACTGCCTATATCATTCAGGGGACTCTTAATGAGCTTGGATGTGATATTATGGAGTGGCCTCCCTATTCGCCCGATTTGAATCCAATTGAGAACCTATGGGCGCTCCTAAAGGCCGAAATACTGAAGCGACACCCTGAGCTAATACAGCTCCCAAATAACGAAACTACGCTTGATCTACTAGTCGACGCTGCCCAGGAAGCTTGGGAGGGGCTAGATATTGAGATGTTTAAGCATCTATCTGATACTATGCCTCATAGAGTTGCTGATGTTATTAAATATGAAGGTTGGCATACTAGCTATTAAATTGGATTGAATTTTCGAGGTTTCTGCCTGGCAATATTAAAAGTGGGCCTACAAAGTGGGCCCACGGCCGAAGTACCCAAGGTCAAATACTCATGGAACACCACTGTACCTGAAAGCTCAAAACACGTCGTCACCATGGTGTGGATCTTAAATAATGCCCGATATTCATGTATTTATGTATTCATGTATCCATTGTAATAGGACAATTACGGGGTATATAAGAGGATGTATATCCTTTGTACATAGGAATATCCACATGTACGACAATAAAAAAAAAGGATTTTATTATCCCAAATATTTTACCCAAAAGCAAAAAAAAAAGAAAAGAAAAGAAAAGGATTAATAAAGGAAAATCAGTTCCCATCAGGATCGACAAAGGCGTTCTGGCCCTGACCTGATCCGGAGGAACCAATTGGTCAAAAATTCAGAAACACTGCCAGGAGGCTGCGGCTGGGTACCAGGTACTCCACTATACACTTGAGCACACGACCATAGCCAAGTCCCCAGTACTACCGTCCATGGGTACGTAGGTACAACCTTGGAAAGTCCTCTTGACACAGTTAGTCAGAGCTTAAGTCAGCCACTCTCCTGGCCCCCAAAACGTCAACCCCCATGGCCTGTTCTATATATACACTTCTACCTTTCAACCACTTTCAACATTCGGTCGCTTCTTTCATTTGCGCCCTAGATATCTCGCCATGAACAACGACTGAAAGTTCCATTCTTTTTCCCATTGGCTGTCGCTATTTCTTCAGCATGTTCCCCGTATCCGTGTCGGCCATCTCGGTGGGCTCGAACGTCTTTTTCGCATTCGCCCTGTTCCTCATCTCCGCACTTGTGTTACTTCTCCTACGACGGTTTCTCACTCTCCGCGCCACCCCTGCATATTTAAGTGTCCCTATATTTCTGGCTCTGGCTCTGCCCGCCAGTGTTGTGCTCCTTGTCCCCATCGACTTGGCGTCAAGTTCGCGAGATGGATCTGGCCCCAAAGCAATCTGGCTACCGGAGCGAATGGTTCTGGTATGCTGGCGCATTGCCTACTGGCTAATCTTCGTTCTCACCTGGTAAGTGCCCCGCGTTCTTCGACTTAACCAAGGACTGTCACTCATTCGTGTCTCTTATCTTACAGGGCCATCCTCCCATTACTCGGTGAATACGTCGACTCGGGCTACCGTGAGCCAAAAGGCCGACTTATGTACTCTCTTCGATCGAATGCCCAATATCAGTTAATTGTCCTGGGATGTGCTCTGGTGGGGTTGATCTACGTTTCAATCTCAAATGGGTTCGAATTCACATCCATCAAGGGTCTCATCATGGCATTGGCATATGTGTGGGGTCTCGTCCTTGCCATTTATCTCATGGGTCACGGTCTGGTTTCGATCCCCCGCAATCTGCTCCGAAACTCCAATGTGAGCGGTCGGCTACGCAGACTCCAGGCACATGCGCCCAAGGTGCACGATCGCCTGATGGACTCGGTCAATGAGTTAGCCAATCTCAATGGGCAGGTTTCACAGCTCCAGCGCCGTAAGACAGGTACTGCTCGTGACTTTCAGGAATGGATTGAAGAGCTTCGGGAAGGGCACGGTCAACCCGACGTGCGGGCCCCGATCCTCGAGTCACCCGATACATCCGCCACAATACCTTCTGTCATCACCGAACGCTATCTAGCCGACCTTACACGGCGGCTTCAGCGTGCTCGGCACATGAAGGCCAGATTTGTAGATGAGTGGGATCGTCTAGTCCAGTTATCAGCAGATCTCCAAGCCATCATCAATTCTGCAGCTTCAAAGAAGCTCGAATTCGCACCGGCCCCACGTCGGTCATCCTGCATCCCTCGTGTGAGACTGCTCACCCCGTACATGCGATACCAGCTGTATGCCAACGTCATCCCCTCGGTAAGGCTGGTATTTGGCGTGTTCTTTGCAGTGGCATCAGCCTGCATTGTTTGGTCGGAAATGATCAAGTCTTTGGCGCCCCATCTCTCCGCCGTGAGTTTGACCGTGGTCCCCAATTGGAAGAACCAACAAGTTGGCTTCGGTGGTCAGCTTACAGCCTCTGCTTGGCTATTATACATGTGTTCGGCAGCTCTCGTTGGTGTCAGTGATGTTAAGGTATGGGGAAACCGCGCGCTTGTCCGTCGTAATACATATGGCGAAAGCGCCTGCTGGTACGCTGGTCTCGTGGCTCGGCTGACCGTACCAATTGCGTACAACTTCTTGACCTTCTTGCCAAAAGAGTTCCGGCGAACCACCACTTTCTACGAATTCCTTGGTAAACTCATCAACCTGACGCCGCTTGGGAAAGGGTTTGACTTCATCTTCCCTATCTTCATCCTCCTGCCTATCTGCGCAACACTATTCAACCTATATGGGCGTATCAAAAACATCTTTGGTTGCGGCCTTGCAGAGGATGATGATATCAACGATGTTGAAAACAACCCTGCCGGGTATGGCATGGGTGGCTGGCGTGAGGGTCGCGACCTCATTGAACGGGAATTGAATGGCTTCGGTTCTTTGGCAGTGTCCTCCCGTGGTAGTCGTTCAACGTGGGCGTCGGATCGTGACGATGAAGGTTCCCCCGGGTCGTCCAGACTGCGAGTCCCGGCTGCAGAGAGTTCTCAACCTGCCCAGAGGACAGTGGTTGCCCCTACTATTGTAGAAGGTGAGGATGAGGAAGATGAGAACTTCTTCCAGTCCTTTGCACACCGCGTCAAGAACACATTTGATACTACCAGCACTCCTCGGTGGTTCCAGGGTGAGCCATTCCGACTTCCACGCTGGATGTCGGGTGATAATAATACCACAGAAGAAGGCTCAGCGCTATTTGGAGGTCGGGCTGTGCCTGGTCGTCTGCGCCTAGGTTGAACACGTGCATTGCGATGTTTAGATCTCTTCGACTGCTGGACAGTGTAATATATCGTTTTGCTTGTACATAGCCAATTATTTTTGTCTCGATTTGCTTACACTAGTTCCAATTGAAAATTTGGTAAATCACAAAGTGCACAAAGGAGGGAGGAGAGAAACATTAACTTGGTCATCATGCCCTGCCCCTCAAACCCTAGTCCCTCGTTATAATGGTACAGGTGCCCACCACTATGTACCTAGTGTCAGTGCACTCCGCCAGATGTAAGTTGCAAGAAATAGGCATCTTTTACATAGCAATTCCACACAAAGGGTATATAAATACCTATAATAGACATAAACACGGTTTTCTTGCCGTCGGGATAGTCAGCGACAACATAGGAAAATATGCATAGTTGGTATAAATAAAGTATAATAACTTGGTCTTGCCCCTGGTCAATACTGTGGAGTATGTCTGGAGTAATAGAATAGTTCGATTTTTACATGTTGATACACACACCCGTACTCTTTGGCTGGAATTTTACTACCGCCTGCCTTCGAGGTACGTGGAGCTAGAGCAATATATACACACGACGGAGGCTCCAACCCCGAGGATAATCATACTCCATATATAGGGATTAAAATACCATGGCTCCCCCCATGTATGACTAACGTATATGATTACTACATATGTAGTACTTCGATCGTGGATAAACCGAAGACATACTATGTATGTACCGGGTCTAGATCCCGTATGTAAACTCCATGCATGAGAAAAAGACGTTCACTTCAAGCTCAGAGCAGATCCTGCACGCCGCTAACGATGCCGCTTAACCTTTGTCTCACAAGGAGTACCAATTAATGGAACATATATGCGTAGCTGCTAGGTACCTATGTATGAACTTGATGTAGTACATATCTATCCATCGCAAAGGGCGCCAGTAATGACTCATCATGGTTTGATCGATCTCCTTAGCTTAGTCTGTAGTACCAAATAGCTCGATTTTAATTATACATAGGAAAGTCTCTTGCGCAAATTATGCTTATTTTACCGCCTTCGTATACACATAAAGGGATATCAAAAAAGAACAACTAAAAACATACCACAAGGCCGCAAACATACCCAAACTATGTACTATTTTTTATGATGATGCAGGTACCCAACGCCATTGCTTGGTGTTGGTGCTCCCCGCCGTTGATCTAGTCAAAGAGGCTTCAAGGAAATATCAACCCTGCAACATAGCTTCAAATAACCCAAAAAAATAGGAAGCCGTTTCTAGGAAGTTGAAGCTGTTATAGGCAAATCATGCCAAGAAATTGGAGGCTCATCAACAGGCCCAAGAAGCAAAGGATTCAATACAGGCTGACCACACAGCTTTAATGGCGGCAAAAGATGGTAACGGTAGAAATTGGTACATAGATAGTCATGTTGGTTACCTATAATTCCTACGTACTTGCATAGTTGGATAAATTAAAAACTGGTTATCCAGTGAAAAATGTGTATATAGTGGGGCGCACCAACCCTCAGCATGGGTAGTTGGGTAAGCACATAGCAGGAGCCAATATAATAAATGGATCATATATTTATATCCAACAGGAATTTGTATCACAAACCGAAATGGTTCAGTGGTTGCCTTCGTGGTCTAGTTTGGTCATGACGTCGGTCTCATATCCTTTAATATGACATTCTTGGTAACAAGATTGACATCCGAAGGTCTCCAGTTCGATCCTGGACGAGGGCATTTCTTTTTTTGGATTTTCTCACCATTTGCTGCCGACCCCTTCCACCTCAGAGTTGTAAAATTCATAAAACCACCTGTTTTATCATACTAAGCCATACCCATATAGACTAATACACAACATGACTATGTTCTACTGGCTTGGTTTTTCCATCCGCTACCTATTTTTCCTAGACACCGCGGCGAGGTATAGGTCGGGTCCTACGTTATACATCTCCTAGGTATCTCTCCACAAATATATAATATCGTCTGGAAGCCCCTGCACCCAACATATATAAAGGATTATTGATTTGCCCGTTCAAATTTATTCTATATACCATCGTAATAATTAAGGACTTATATACTCTAGATTTATACCTCGGGTGTGACTGGATCTGTACGAAAATGTAAGATTCCCAAGGCAGAGCTATATTTTTCTGGTCTATAATGGTAAAGACCTAAACTAATACGGTGTCAAGGAAACTATTCCTCGTGGCTATATGTATAGGGTGATTTTGTTGAATAATAGACTATAAGTCCTACTAGTTAAGCAGCATGAATAACGAAGTGAATCTTTCACAAAGTTGTCAAAAATAAATTGTAAGAATGTCTAATCTCTCTATACATAGAAATGAAGCCATATCTGTACCTTTCCTTTTTCCTCCCTGTAGAATTATCCATGTCTTTCCATGACAACTGCTTTCTGTGATGGGAACAAGAAAGAATCGTAGGCAATGAGCAGTATCATTCCTAAGCGCTGTATTCTCCCATACTCTCATGGTTCGTATATGAAGGCGGTGATGCATGGGAGTTAGTCCGAATTGTAATCTTGAGTCAAGATTTCAGTATCCTCGAATTCGTATGGTAGAATAGTTGGCAGAGGTGTCAGACTACATCAACGACGCTAATCTCGATTCCGTCCGTATGAGTCCTAGGTTCCTTAGCATGCAGGAAATGTAGAAGTGACACGTTGCAGAAGAAGCAACATATATATGAAATCAATTTAGGGTTTAGCATTGAACCTCCAAATACATATTAATTATGACGAATTAACTTGGGTTTTCATCAGACTCAAGAGGTGGGGGGAATAGCAGTGAAGTAATGGATAGCCATGTTCTGATTAAGCTGGCAATGGTGGGGTTGTAGGCTAGTAATTCTAAGTCCCTTCTAACGTATCCTTCCAGGCCCGGTGCTGATTCCAATATTTGCTCTATAATATCCATAGTGATCGATAATTATTGCAGAGCATTAAGGGGGACGCACGATGGTAAGTTGTAGGGATTTGTCTGGTATAGCTGTCTGGCTGGTAGTATGGAATGGGAAAATAAAACGTGTGAAGTATATTTACTTTGATTCTAAATGTAACAAATAAATGAGCCTATAGAATTGGGTATGAAATCACTAGTTATATGTGCATTGGGATCGCATATCGTTGGTCCTGTATAGGTGAGCATCGGATACGTAGTGTGGCGGTTTACTATTTATCATTGAGGCATAGATATGCAACTATAAGTACGGGGTATAAGCTCGGCAACGATGACATCCTAGGCTACCTGGGAATCAAACTACGATTTCTCATTGTATATTAGCTCTTTTGGTCGAAAGGGCGGTCTTCTGGTATCGAATCGGTCATGCCAAATCTACCTTGATTGGTTGTCGTTTAGAGTTTATATCTCGACAACGATATTAAAGTCAGATATATAAGATATTATTTATCAATACATCTTAACTATATACAGTTAGTAACCGTCTCGAATAGCCCCCTAGTAGACTATATGAGTTGTTTGTTATATCTAGCGCTGATATCCAAGACATATATACTGGTCTGTTAGCTCAAGGCGATACTTTTACTGGTATATACATACAGCGAGGGAAACTTCCTACAGCCAACGGACGGGAACTCACAGCCTTATGAGTTTAACCTTGGCGGATTACGCCGCGTTTGTTGTAGATAAAGCCCCCCAAAAAGTATATGATGCTACTGACACTTCACAAAGACATCCCGTCGAGATGGTACACCAATAGATAATCAATCCATGATTCTTTTGATCATAACATACCTTAGTGGATAGTATTAAGATGACCAGTTTAATTGGTAAAAATTCAATTAAAAAATTGAAGTACTCCCATTTTATCCATTACAGAATAGCTTTGTAGGGTTGCTTACAAGTATTTTGGTTCATATAGTCATTAAATTCACAGAAAATCAAAACGGGTCCAAGTGGCTCAGTGGTTGCCTTCGTGGTCTAGTTTGGTCATGACGTCGGTCTCATATCCTTTAATATGACATTCTTGGTAACAAGATTGACATCCGAAGGTCTCCAGTTCGATCCTGGACGAGGGCATTCTTTTTTGCCCCCCCAGTTAGAATATAAAAATGTGTTGTTCAACCTAACAAATCGCGACATTGGGTCTGTTGCACAACGCACAATTTTTCCTAGTGCACAATTTCCAAAAATTTAGGTTGTTTTTTATGTGGCACGCTTATACAGACATGATATCTGGATAATCTGGATTTTCTAACCCTCTATCTAGTTAGAGATAAGCACAGTGACGGCCTATCAGTCTCAACACCCTAGTTGTCGCCTTACTATAAAATCATACCGTTTTGTTCAATCTAGTTTGATAGTTGATAAATTGAAAACGTACTGGATTTAAATTTCATTAAGTTATGAACTCTGTCCAACATGTAAACTTTACAAAGCTCGGCGGAGACCTACAAAATATTCAGCCGTCTTTCATTGTCTGGTTATAGAGTGATGAACAACACTTAGGCATTAGCGCTCAGTTATGTCATCACAAGCACGAGTGGCTTAGTGGTTGCCTTCGTGGTCTAGTTTGGTCATGACGTCGGTCTCATATCCTTTAATATGACACTCTTGGTAACAAGATTGACATCCGAAGGTCTCCAGTTCGATCCTGGACGAGGGCACATTTTCTTTTTGTTCCCTGCCCACTAATTGTGAACCTGCGGGTTGCGACCTCTCTATCTTTACAAGAATATCGGCCGCAAGGAAGGGGCCAGAATCATATTTAATGTTTTTTATGCTGTGTCTCTTTATACCTAAAGATCTCTTGGTTGAAGATATCCGAGGATGGGGATCCCACCAGCAAAAGAATTATTCTTGTGAAAGTGAGGCTATTCCTAGGCGTTTTGACACCGAGAAAGACGGTATTGGTGATAAGGTTGAAAAAGGAAGGGAGATGATGATATTGATGAATGATATTCTCCTTGGACATGATCTTTTTGCCATCTAGGCTACTTATCCTGGGCGCCCGTTAGCGCTGGAATCTCGGAATATCATCTTCCTTACATAAATATATATTTATTTGCAAAGCTTAGGGGTTGCGTCAAACTACAATGTAAAGGACTCCTAAGGGACTCTTTTCGTTAACAGGAACAAAGACGGTCTAGTCTTTTTCTCTCTGAGAACCCATGTCTGCCAAAGCTTCAACCACTTGATAATGAATGACATATAGAGGTCCCACTATTTTCCATCCTCTGAGACCTTTGCAGCCCGTGAATTCTTCTCCCTGCATTTGCAACAAAGTGGCACCAATAAGAGCCTGTGGACCTTGAACTTTTCGGTGCCATCTTTTCCCTCCTTTGTTCTACATGGACATATAACCTCGCGACCTAGTTTCCTCAGAATATCGGCTTCTGCTTGTGTTTCCTGTTGCCGCTGCAGCCGTGGGCCATGACCGCTTGGCACCCTGTAACATGACCGGCAATTGTTACTCCCTTCTGACCTATGCCAGGTCTTCGAGACTCCTGGAAATCTCCACACGGCGTGGCATCTAATACAAATACGCGGCGGCCTTTCCTGAAGCCTTGCAAGCTCATCCGGCGTCGGGGCGAAGTTTTCGGGGCTGGTTCGATCTTTACCATACCTGACTAGGTAGGCATAACATTCCCCGCACTGTAAGCCAACCTGTTGCCAGTACAAAAGTGGCTTGCCATATTTGAGCCGGTTGATATCCTCGGTCATAGGACAATTACCATTCTGGCACGTCCCAACAGCTTATACAAGAATGCCCTCATTCTCCTGGCGCCTCTTTGCTTCAAGAGATCGCCGCTCGCCTGTGGCATATTTCGAAGCCCGACAAACTCTACACCAGATCATCCGGAATTCATCCAACCACGTGTAATCAGGCGCATTTAGATCCCGTGGAGCGTGACAGCGTCCACATTCTACCTAGACCCCAGCCTTCTTGTCCTTGCGTCGCTTTTGCTGGGCTCCAGCGTTTGCCACATACTCCACATCAGGCAAACTATGTTCACAGTCCCGGTTGCGGTAACCGTGGCAGTAGGAGCAAATGAACCCAGCAAAGGAGTCATCTTCCTGGAGCAGGAAATGCCGAGTCATCGTGATTGGGTGACTTTCCACTTTCTCCAACGTGTGCCGACGATAAACCGTTTTTGTCACAGGGAACATTGCTGCACTCCGACGCTTGTCGAAGCTTTGTTCCAGGTATTCCCAGCTTGAGAGACCAGCATGAATTTAATCCTTTCCACCCTGTATTCTCCAGCGTGGGATCTCGAATTCCTTCGGCCAGCTCAAAAGTACTCAGTGTGCTACTTGGGCATACATACCCACGCCACTGGAAGGTGTCAAACAAAATCAAAAAACTGTCCTTCCGCGAGCTGGGCATCGGCAGCATCCACACCTGAGCCAAAAACAGCGAGCAGCACGAATCGGCCTAAAGTACCGGATATGCGCGTTCTATCATAATGAAGACTTCGAACACCAGTTTCGATACTGTTTTCATGTCCGATTCGTCGGACTCACCCCTGACCAGAGAATCCCACGTAACGGTCATACTCATACTCTTGGTCCGGAAAATCGCCAGGCACCAAGTGACAGTAAGTGACCATGCGTTTGTCGACATAACGCAGCAAAGGGAGAGCGAGTAGATCTTCAACCATTTACTTGTCCTTTTCAAAGAGAGCTTTCACCCCTGGCAGTGTAACCGAGAGGATATTATCCAAGAGTGAACCCACATTGTATCGTCGCAGACTGAGAAAGAAAGTCCAGGTGATAAGTTTGTCTCTCACAAAGCAGGAAAACGACATGCTCTGAACCCTGTCAAGCAGGGGCTCAACAACGGACCTCAGGGCACGCTCAAATTTATTCATTTATTTGTGGCCTAGCTCATCCATTAGCCGCTCTGATCTATAGTACCATTAATTCCTGTACATTCTATAATTTTACAGTTGGTCTGAGTGGTCCACCAGGCAACTCGAGCAGATATGGATATATATACCCACCTGGTAAGCCATCGGCGCGCTTCCAACCTTCCAAGGTTGGAGCCCTAGAAGGTCCACTTTACTATGGAATTGATAAGCAAGGTGGAAGAAGGTCTTGGCGCTTAGATACGTTACATGTACTCTTTAGGACCCCTTAGGACATATATGTAATTATGAACTAGTTACCTTGGAGCTCTGCTCTTAGAAATTTGCATATTAAGATGGTTGAATAGCCACTATATTGATATCTTACCCAGCCGATATACACCAAAAGAGGCGGGGAGCTGTATGACCCCGCGATTTTGCACATACATACGCCGATCGAGGTCAAATTGGGTTACTCAACATCACAAAAGAGCCTCAATATTACAACGAATAAGGAGCTACCTTGATGATATATCAGAGAAAGCTTGACCACCCAGAATCATGCCATGGTTGGAAAATATGTCACCAAATGTAGGATCGTAGAATGACAAGTAATCTAGATGTGATAGGTCTGCCTCAGGCCTCAAGTATCGCCACACTTCCAGGCAGCCTTGAGGTACACAAGGCATCCGTCGACTTATCCCAACCATTCCAAATATCGCCGTAACTCCAACACCAAAAGAATCGACTTGAAATCAGACACTCCACTAGGCAGACGAACCATTGTTGGGAGTACACCAATAATTGCTCAATTCGATGGCAAAAAAAGTACTCTCCGCCTTATCTGCCTATTCCGGACGACTTGGGGGCATGACTTCACCATCCACCTGCTCTCTTTTCCCCTCCACAGAGATCCATGACTTTACTGCCCCCAACCCTCGCTCAGTCCACATTGGGCGAGAAGTGCGCAGTATACATAGACCAGGTCGCTGACATCCTCCCTGTTCACCTACATTCCCTCCGCCACCAACTGGACCCTATTCTCACCTACCTGTCCAACACGCCCCTCGGTCCTCTCGCGCAAAAGTTACCATTTACCCCAGATAATCAGCCTATCGCCCTTTTTGCAGCTGTTGCAGTCTGCCTGTTCACCATCGTCGTGATGAGTTGGCGCAACCCCTTAAAAATGCTGCGCCGCTCGCCAAGTTATGCTCCCGCCTCCAACCCGCATGTTAGCGATGAGGACTTTAGTTATATCACACCTTCAGATATCGCAGACTCACAAGGAGGTGATACCGACCCGGATATTATTTCCCTCCGCCACCGTGGCACCATCTACCCATTGCGCTTCCGCGCATACGCGATCGACGACGGTGTCTTGACCATCGGAGACCTACGAGAGGCCGCCGCTGAGAGCACCGGAGCCGGCGACCCGAACTGCGTGAGACTGCTGTACAAGGGCAAGCTACTCAAGAACAACGCGCGTACATGCAAAGCCGAGGGGCTCAAGCAGCACTCCGAGGTGCTATGCGTGGTCTCCGAAGCGGGAGCGGGCTCCCCGAGCGATGCCTCCGACGACGGGCACAACATTCCTGTAATTGCATCGGCGCCAGCACCGCCGCCACTGCCCCGACCTACTAGTGCAGGAGATGCATCGTCTCCTCCCACATCCTTGAGTGGAAAGAGCAAGAGCTCGAGAAAGAAGAAACGCAATGGCAAGAAGTCGCCCGTCAGCACAGAAGCCCCTGCTCCATCTCGGCCACCACGGCCTACATCGTCAGGCCACTCAGGCACCCCCTGCACCGCCGCCTAACCTCAAGTTGCTGCATACCCCGCTGGAGCAGGTCACTGCTTTGGCCGGATGGTTCGAGCAGGAGATGAAGCCGCTTTGCGAGGAATACATTGCGAACCCACCTAGTGACCCAAAGAAGCGAGACTATGAACATAAGAAACTGAGCGAGACGATCCTCGCACAAATCCAGCTGAAGGCAGATGGAATCGAGCCAAATGGTGATGAGGTTGCGCGCAGTGCACGTCGCGCCCTCATCAAGGATACCCAGGCGGTGCTCAGCGAGCTGGATAAAATTGCATAGCTGTAACATAGCTCACCAGTTGCCTACTCGGCTCCCCATCTCGCTGTGTATATTGGGGGATTTGAAATCGGGTTACAGGCATACGTAGACATGTACAACATGTATCAATCCCATTCCGAGTGGCTGTTTTACTGGTCAAGTTTCCATTTTGCTGGGACCTGTCCACTGGCTCGGGGTGTTTCTTTGCATGGAGGACATTGGCGTATTTGTGATATATCAACTTTGCGATTTCCCCAAAGAGTATTTGCCGGCATGTATACAAACCCTTTTTTTCTTTTCTCCTCTTATGTCTCTCCCATTGTTTCATGTAGGTATACACTAAGTGGGGGAAGTTCGAAGGAATACTCCGTATTTTCGCCGTTACTGTCTAGATCAATTTAGCGGCATCTCGAGGTGATCAACATGGTTCAGGGGCAAAGCACGGCCCAGGACTAAGTTGCGAGAATCCTCAGAAATTTTCAGAAATTTTGGTCTATTGAAGATTTCGAATTATTGATTAATATGTAATAAGATGGACATATGATGCATGTTTGGGAATATGCATTAATAAATAACAGGGAGTACTTCGTATAGTAGACCCATGTACTCTGTACTCTACTCCGTAGAGTGTCGGACTTGGTTTAGGCTATTTCTAGTGCTATTCCTAGTCTGGCGACGACACCTCTCCTTAGATTCTCCCTCTTTTTTTCCCTATCTTGACATTCTCTCTTCTATTTTCTATTTTCTCTTCTCTATTTTCAAGATTCTCTCATTCATTTCACCCCCTTAACCATATTGGTACACTCTCCTTGTCTCAATCCCCGAGACCTCGAGGAAAGCCTTCCACGGGCCCAGCCCCCCGCCAGCTCTTAATTAGTCGGACCAAACTTGACAAACTGGGAAAAATATCCCCCCTGCAGTGGTCAACCCTAAGGGTCTCTCTGTTGACAATTTGCTGCTTTCGGTGTAAACCCCCCTTGCACTCCACTTCCCGACTCTACCTGGAATGTCTTGATCCGAACCACTCTCTACACCTCTACCTATTGAACCGGGTTACAGCTGGACTGGCCTTTTTCATTTGTGAACAATAACTGGAATGGCGGGCGTCGCTACGGCATATTCTGCAGATGCCTTAGCATCGCCCGTGGATGGCTCGCAATGGGAATTTGCGGTGCCACTTGGCCCCGAGGTAAGATGATTCCGTGTGGCATTCCAGTCTCTCACCTGGCAGCTCAAGAACGTGGAGGGAAAAAAAAGAGCGCTGATCCCCTTTTCCCCCGCAGGAAAGCCACTCATTGAAACAACGCACCTCATACGACTCCAATTCCGTCCGCGCAAAATTTTCTCGACAGCGTACCTCAAACGGTTCACGCAGCTCCTCGGTCTCGCGCAATGTCCATGCATATGAACCACCCTATTTAGCCTCAAACCGAGGACGGAGGGATCACAGTCTCAATCGACGTGGGAGTGAAGTAGGCAGTATGCGAGATGCTTTTGGTAGCGAGGCAGCCGGTCGTAAAGAGCCCGAGGAGGACAATGACGGCCTTGATGATGGAAAGACGAACCAGGAAAAATGGATCCACCGAGACAAACTGGCAAAGATCGAGAGTGAGGAGCTCCACCAGGCAGCCATTCTCTTTCAGCGACGGATGAGAGGAGAAAGCAAATCGAGTGCAGGACGTGGGAGGAGCCATGATCCACAGCAGAGCTCTGCTAACGGGACTGGTACCGCGAACTCACCCGCTACAGAATACTCCGAACCCTGGCCGAAAGTGCGGGAAGAACTCGGCAAGCGGGATGTGAATGGCAATGTAGATGACCATGAGCGGGAACACTGGGATCTCCGCCGACCAGAGGAGATTGCCGCCGACGATGCAGCCGCCAGCATCTACAGCCACCCAAGCCTTGGAAAGAGCGCCTCCCGTATACCCGTCTCTACAATTAGTCCAGTCCCCATATCCGGCGCCATGGGCCGCGATTCTCGCAGTTCACGGAGCCGTGCCGCAACAGACGAAGAAGACCGGTCTTCACGGAGCCGCAGAGCCAGCGAGCCTATCAACGTTGAGCAAGATGGTTCAACCCCTTCTCCAGAAAGCCGACCGGGCAGCCGCGGATTCAACAGTATACAACAAAACACCTCGGGCAAGAAGACAGTCAAAAGCACTGGCTCTACTAGCCGAAAGACCTCGGCTCCACCCACGAACCGGAAGGCGAGCGCTCCTCGATCTCGTGCTGTCTCCAGTAACAACATACAGCGCCCTACCACCCGGTCAGGTGAAAACCGTCCTCCAACAGCCACTAACCGGCCCGAAGGAGACCCGCCGTGGTTGGCAACCATGTACAAGCCCGATCCTCGCCTTCCACCAGACCAGCAGATGATTCCCACCGTTGCCAAAAAGATTATGCAGGAACAGTGGGAGAAGGAAGGCCGGACACCGAACACATACGACCGCAACTTCGCACCCCTCGCAGTGCACCCATTCGACGCGCCGTCTGTGACCAGCAAGGTCGAGCCAGAGCCAGAGCCAGAACAGCAACCAGTTGAGACTCTACAGCTCGAAGAGCTACCGCCTCGGCCGTCAAAGAGCCCAGAACCACCCCGCCCGAACACTAGTACTGGCTACAGCACTATGCCTAAGGTGCAGGACACGCCCCCAATGGGACTGACACCTAACCCCAACCCTAACTGGAGCCCTCCGGTTGTCACCGCGCAGCAGCTACCAAAGAAAGAGAAGAGCTGCGGATGCTGCATTGTGATGTGATGGACTCCCACTCCACCATCTGTCCAACCTCTCACCCATTTCTACAACATACTTTTGATATTTGCATGCCTGCTTGATTCCCTTCTTTGTTATTACTTTATTTCCAGCGTATCCGGCGGGATGGTGTTCTGTCGGTTCTGTTCTGTGACTTTATATCCCACGATCTAGGGCGTTTCTTCGCCTTGAGTTCAATTTTCTTCAGACTGTTTTTTAATCCGTCTTCAACACCAGAGCATGACTATTCTTATTTTTTTTTCCCCTCCCGTGCATTCATTCCTTGATATTTCCCTTCTTTCTTCTCATCCTTGCAATACCTACCAAGATGGTAGAATGGTAGGACGGAACTCCAAAAGCTCGCCCCAGATTGCGATGGATGAGATGGGAACGAGGGATTCGCGCCTCATCCTTCTTATCCTATATCTGCCTGTGGCTTTCTTGACTCTATGATTTCCTTTCTTTTCTCCAATCTCTGGATTTCTCCCTGAAACATCTTTAAAGCGTGCTTTTCCATATTCCCAAGCCTTCTTGCTAGCGATTTTCTCCTCTTTCTTTGGTCTGATTGGCCTGTTGGCGAGAGCAGTCAGGTAACTGGATTTGCTCGCGTGTTGAATGCCAGATAATTGCTTATGGAGCTAATCAGATATCAGGTTGAATGGACGAATACATCATATCTGCACGGAATTGCCACTTGTACTTGTAAGAGTGTAGATACTGCGTCAACTGATTGCCTAGTTCAAGATATATCAGAATTATCCTTTGTAGACACCTAGGAACTATATACATAGCCATCTAAACATTACCCAAATAAGACAAGAGTCTGGGCCCGGTGGGAGCTCCCCCAGCTGACAAATATCACCTGACATCATCGCCGCATTCAATCCCGCAATCTTGACGGAATAGCCAACCAATCCTCTCATATTTACCTACGTACCTGTACCCCGCCCCGAATATCCTATAAAAAGAGACATCGCCTCTTCCCCTTTTCGTCACAAACCGCCCACCATTTCGTCCATCTTCACCCGTCTTTTCGGCTCCTTCGCCGGCCCAAATCCCGCCGCCATGTCCGCCGCAAAGACCCGTGCTCAGTCTCTCATTAACGACAACGCTGTCGTCGTTTTCTCCAAGTCATACTGCCCTTACTGTGACTCTTCCAAGAAGTTGCTTGACGGCTTGAACGCGAAGTACACTGCTCTCGAGCTGGATCAGGATGGTGAGTCTTTAAATTTTTTTTTTTTTTTTTGCGTTGCTTCTTGTATTCTTCTCACAAGAAGAGTGTGTTTAGTATTGATTTGTTTATATTTCTGATACATGTTTATTTATCTTCTTAAAAAAATCAATCGCTAATATAAGTATACGACAGAGGAGGGAGCTGCTATCCAGAGCGCTCTTGCCGAAATCTCAGGCCAGCGCACCGTCCCCAACATCTTCATCAACAAGAAGCACATCGGCGGCAACTCCGACCTCCAGGGTAAGAAGGACCTGAAGGACCTCCTCAAGTCTGCTGGTGCTATCTAAGCGGTGATGTCACACAAGCAAGAATCCCCCGAGATGTCACTCTCGAATAGAATATAAACTACATATGGAGGTAGTTTTTTATTGCACAGCTTTTACCTCTTATCTAACTTCTAGACGTCCCTTCGAATTCTTTTTTAGGTTTAGTAGATGTGTAATGTGGGCAGATATTTCCATAGTGTGGAGTTGGAGGGATCAGGAGAATCTGCCATCTTCCAGCATTAGATATGCATTGAGTGGAGCATTGCCATACAGCTCTGGAATATTTTGTAGAGCCAACAGAGGGCAAAAAGAAAGCAAACAGCGACACACTAACGTACAGGTATGTTAATACAAACAAACAAAACCAAATCAGATAACCTTCTGCACAATGGTTCCAAGGGGCCTCTCAACAATCGACATCAACCCCTCGACAATACTCGTCCGGGCCCCCTCACTGGAGACAGTCTTGCCAGCCAGATAATTCAACCAAACAAGCCGACTAATCCGCTCATCAGCAACGCGCCCCATCCACTTAACCGGCTTGTTAGCCCCAGGCTGGAAAAGCGCATCCAAAGCGCCATGTGCATCACGCATCAAAACAAGCGTCTGACCCTTGGGGACCGACTTCCCCTTCCCAGAACCGAAAACAGCCTTGAAATCATTCATCGAGCTTCCGAAGCTCTCATCCTGGAACTCGCCGAGCCCCGCAGCCTTCTTGGCCTGTGCGCGCGCAGTAATACCACGCACCCATCCGTCGCGCAGATGCATAAAGTCCGTGTTACGAGTAGGCACGATGCGGAATGCAGTGCGGATGCCGTTATCCTTGATGATCGCGGACCAGGCAGCGTCGCCGCGCTCCGCATCAAGGAGAAGCTCCTTGAGCTGCTGGCGCTCCGGCGGGACGAGGGAGGTAGCGGCGCTTGCACCGGCGCCGGAAATGGCAGCGTCTGCATCGGCGCCGGGGGTGGGCGGGTGGATTGCTGTGCGCAGGAGACGGCGTTGTAGCTCGGTGATGTCGGATTTCGCGACGTACATGCCGACTACGTAGACTTGGACTGATAGGAAGGAGACGGTGCGGATGCCGAGACCGAGGAGTTGGTATTCTTCGCCTGTGGACGGGGCTAGATCGTCGCCGCTTTGCTTGCCTTCTGTTGCTTCGGATGTCGGGAGTCGGATTGTGCTTGGAAAGTGGGGGATTGTGCTTGTTCCTGTTGGAACTTGCTCGAGTCTGTCTTGGCCTTGGATTGTTATTAATGATGGCCCGCCGCTGGGGAAACCGACTGGTCCGTCCATGCGCATTGCGCCATTCTTCGGGGGTGCGGTTGTGGTCTTGTCGTCTTTGTTGGTTTCTAGTTCGTTAAGGCCGAATAGGTCTAGCTTGATGACGCCGTAGAGACCGGCTGCGCAGGTGATTATGCCGGCTGCGGACAAGATCATCTTCCGCTGAGCTTGAGAGGCGTGCTGGAGATCCGCTGCTGCGGATGCTCGGGAGCGGAGGGGGTTATTGGTTGCATTGGAACGGAGGGGTGTGGTAGATAGATGCCGGGAAGAGAGGTGTGATGTGCGGAGTTGTTGCCGGGTGAGGCATTGGTAGGCCCGCCATGGGTTTTGACGGAGTGTGGAGGCCATTTTGAGCTTGGTTTGTTTGATGAGGAATCTCGAGGGCAGGATTGGCGGGTGACGGAGATGGAGTGTGGGGATGCACGTGATATGGCATGATCTACATGGGATACCGTCATGTATGAACAAGATTTTGATGGAATAAGATTCTCTATTTTTTTATATATATATATTTTTTGGTGGATTACTTGTAATGACAACGTCTTATTTATCTAGCGCAAAATTTGGTACATCTTGATGGTGGTAAGCTAAATGATCAATTCTCTAGAGATCTAGATCATTGACTATGTGCGTGGTTAATCTTTATTTGACAACCACCTTGTGAGAGCCACCGGTGACTTTAACAGTTGCAGTACCATCAACATAAGATACTTCTCTCGTCAATTGGTCACCATCAATGGTAATCGAAGGCTTCTTCGACGCAGTGACATAGGGCAAAATAACATCCCCTACAGTACCCTTCGGCACCGAGAAAGTCAACACATATCCACTCGAGTTCAAAACCCAAGATGCTTCAAACTTCCCAAGAGAGGTGACAAAGCCAGCCTCGGCAAATTCTAGATCTCCAAATTGCGGCGCGATTTTCAACGTCGATCCTAGTGGCGAGACCACAGAGAGACCGACAACATACTCTGTCAATGCAGAGGTCGGACCGGAGGACCAGCCGTGCGCATGTGAGACATATGATGGATCATAGCCATACCCGCGGTCCATCCGATACCCGAAAGTCCCGTTCTGTAGATAGCCCTCAATCACCGTGCTCTCTGTACCATTCGGGTTGTTGATATACCAACCCCAGCTGCGACGAATGAGTTCCAGTGCGCGTGCAGGTTCCTGGGCAATGAAGTGACTTTGAATCTCGAAAGAGGATATGAACGAGGCAATGTTCTCTGGCAACTCGGGAGCTACGGCCCCTATGGGGGTCCAGTTTTTGAGAAGCTTTTCTGAAATGCTGGCTATGCGCTCTTCGTTTACAACACCGAACATAATTGCCATGCTGTTAGCATCTTGTGGATGGAGAGAGGTCTCAGTTGCATTGTCTTTGAATGCGCCGTATGACTCGTCCCAGCAGTAGGTGTTGATTGCTTTCTTGAGATTGGCGGCCTGAGAGCTCCATTTGGTTGATAAATTGCTCGAGTCTCCAACCCACAAAGACAGAGATACCCCTGTCTGCAGGGTATGATAGAGGCTAGAATGTGTTAGTTGGAGAGCTTTCTGTATAATGGATCCACAGCATACATCATCTGTGCTTCTGAGTTGTTGTAGCCTTGCTGCCATCTCGCCCAGTCTCGTGTGCCTGTTACATTCAAAAGCCCGCTGGGGTAAGTCACCTTTCCATATATATATTCCATGGCGTGCTTATAACTGGCCCAGTTATCCAACAAGAAGCCTGTGTCATTGGTATAAAGCACATATTTATAGGTGCCAATCATAGACCACATATGATATGTGTCCGAGTCCTTCTGACTCAATGGAGGCCCGGACTCATCAAATGCGCCTGTTGTTTTGTTCTATAATTTCCATAACTGTCAAATATGCCTAAAGGGGAACAACATCATAGCTTACCTGGGTGTTGTACATAATCTGCAAAGCGTTCTTTACACTTTCCAAATCCCCCAGACTCACAAAAGCGGAAGGAACGGCAATGCCCATATCACCAGGCCAGACCGCACGATCTCGCTTTGCGCCATCGACAATAATCGTATCTCCCGGTCCAAGAGTCCCATTGTTTATCCATCCGGATGTAACACCTTTTGTAACACGGCCAGTATTCACAGGGACCTCATTCGTCTGCAGAGTATATGCGCCGCTGTACCAGATACGATTCAAGAGCTCATCACTGCAATGAAAGTACCCCTGGTAAGCTCGGAGATTCGACCAAGTGGGCTTAAACGCGAGCTCTAAGCTCAAATCCTCAATATGAACACTGGCCGAATCATTTGTGACCAAAAAGACCGTCAAGTACCGGAATCCACCCCGTAGGTATTTGTCCGGCATGATATATGTGCCCTTTCCGGCCGAAGAAATGTTTGCATACAACGCGCCATCATGATATAGAGCACTTGAGGAATCTGACCATTCACCAATCCAATTTTTAGCCTCTGTAAACGCCAGCCCTAGAGCTCCGCTGCCGGTGGAGGTGTAGTCTAGATGGACAATCCCACCCACTTCGATGCCAAAGTCAAATACTATAAGTGAGCCGTTTCCGTGTAATGTTGCTTTGTATGGATGCGAAGAGTATGTGACAGCGTTGGCTTTCAACTCTGATAAAGTTGAGGCCGGTCGTACTGTTCGCGATGCCGGTGCGTATATATTATTTTCCCATGGCCCACTAAATGCGGTGTCTGTAGGTCCAGAGCAAGTGGTATTACGCCAGCAAGTGTTTGCAACAGATGGCGAGAAGAGAGACCAAAGAATCAATACCACAAGGTGCCAGTATGATTGCGCCATTGGTGGCTGATTGGAGAGATGAATATCTGTATATCGTAGCAAGATGGTAAAAAAAGTATAAAATACGGAGAATAGCACGTATATAAATGATTAAGTTGTGTAATAGTGAACTTCGGGAAGTTCACCGTTGCATAGTCGCGATTGGTGGAAGAATCATGGCGAATGATGTTGATATTTGCAGGATTTGGGCAAGGATCGGCGTAACAAGCACTTAGAAGCCTTCGAAGTCGATATTTTTGCTTTATGTTCCATGCAACCTACTCTTTTCCCCGCAGTCAGTTTCTCCGCAATGTCTTGCCGTGATGTCCGCTCGGTGTGAAGGTAACCGAGTGTAACATCGGAACTTCAAGCGAGTGCAGAGTTATATAGCTAGATAGATATAAGACATTATTATTTACTAAAAACAGCCAAGTCCAATTATCGAGGTCACCATGCGATTCTTCGGCATTCCTTCCCTGGCCCTACCCTTAGGGTTGGCATTGTCAACTGTTGTATATGCAAACGAAAAACGCAGCTCAAATGTCTGCACCGTTAAAGCCAATGGGAACCAGAAAGATGATGTTCCTAATATACTAGAAGCCTTCCACCGTTGTGGAAATGGTGGTAGGGTCATCTTTCCGGAGGACCAAGTCTACTGGATCGGTACTCGGTTGAATCCCGTTGTAAACGACATAACAATTGAATGGCGCGGAAAATGGACAGTAAGTGGGCTGCCACTATAGCCAATGATAACGGAACTAATACGAGCTAGTTCTCTGACGATTTGGATTACTGGCGCAATAACTCATACCCGATTGCTTTCCAAAACCACGCTGCTGGGTTCGTTATCACTGGCCAAAATATCAGGATTGATGGGTACGGCACTGGTGGCATCGACGGAAATGGGAATACATGGTATACAGCCGAGAAAGGCCACACGCAACCCGGCAGACCGATGCCGTTTGTATTTTGGAACGTATCCGATGTTAGTGTCGATAATTTCTACATCAAAGATCCCCAGTTGTGGAGCGTAAATATCATGAACGGAACCAATATGCGCTTCAATAACATTTACTGCAATGCGACTGCGGTAGATGCGCCATATGGCGAGAATTGGGTTCAGAATACAGACGGATTTGGTATGCGGTTATCTCCATTTCCCTCGCAGTCGACTAACACTGTGGATAGACACAATGGATGCACAGAATATCCAACTCAGCAATTTTATCTACCAAGGTGGTGATGATTGTGTGGCAATCAAACCGCGATCATACAATATCGATATTCACAATGTCACCTGTCGTGGCGGAAATGGGATTGCTATAGGCAGTCTGGGCCAATACCAGGAGGACTCGAGCGTGTCTGATATTCGTATCGATAAAGTCAAGGTAATCCGATACAACGAAGACATGCACAACAGCGCGTATATCAAAACGTGGGTCGGCGAACTTGTCCCACAGAGCTCGTATGAGAGTGCTGGACTCGCTCGTGGTGGTGGCTGGGGCAGCGTCCGGAATGTGTTGCTCTCAAACTTCGAAGTCCATGGAGCTAATAGCGGACCTGCTATCACACAAGATAGTGGAAATAATGGTTCATATTCGGGGACAAGTTTGATGGATATTTCCAATGTCGCATTTGTAAATTTCACGGGCTATATCGAGAGCACTTCCACGAAGGTGGCATCTGTTTCATGCTCAAATTTACATCCGTGCTACAATATCAATTTTGATAACGTGGTGCTATATCCCCAGGAGAATGCGACTACGCCGGGGGTTGGATCGTGCAAGTATACAGTAGAAGGCGGGGTACACGGGCTCGATGGATGCTGAACGTCCTTCACATTATCACATTCAATCATTCACTCTAGGTATAAGAAATACAAACTTCAGAGAATAATGTCTCTAATATATTTGTTAAGCTACATGGATCCGAACTCCGAATTTCTATGTCAAGAACCAAAAAAACACACCTCGAATTTACGCTTAAGCATAAATCGAACCATGAAAGGCTAAGCCCCGCAGCCCCACATGGGCACTTGCCCTGTATGACGTTCCCAAGGTTAACGATTTTGGTTTGATCTTCTTTTGACCTTATTTCCACCCGTGGACTTTACTGCTTGTATATGACTAAACCAAAATGCCCGAGGAAACAGTTAGACCTGCGTTTGAAGGCCGCGAGCGCCCCCTTCTTTCTTACGGCATCGACTTTCCCGCAGCCACAGCACGGCATCTCAATAGCACATTCCAGGCTTCGCGTGTATATGTGATCTGCTCGGGGTCATTGTCACGAAATACCAATGTAATGGACCAGCTTGAGACTATTCTAGGGCCGGATAAGCTGGTTGGTCATTGGATCGGTATGCGGAGTCACACTTTGTGGTCAGAGGTGCTGCAGATTGCCGAAGAGGTTAAAACTGTGCATGCTGATCTGCTCTTGACTGTTGGAGCTGGCAGTTTGACTGATGGCGCCAAGATTATTGCATTAGTTGGTACCCCTTTTTCTTTCAAACTTTCATTCGTGCTTTGTTTCTGTTTATATTCTTCTTGCCTCTTCTTATTCTCCACTGAAGCTCATATATGTTTACTTACTACTGGCCTAACATTCCCCTTAGGTCCTCGCAAATAAAGTCAGAACACCAGAAGAGCTTGAAACCCTGGCAGAAGGCCCCAGAAAGCGGCTAGAAATCAAAGCACCAACTCTTCCGATCATTTCCGTACCAACGTCTCTTTCCGCTGGCGAATACTCCAACTTTGCAGGCGGTACGGAAGACCACTCAAAGCGCAAATACAGCTTCCAGTCACCGATTCGTGGACCAGAGCTGGTAATTCTCGATCCGAAGCTTGCGAAAACGACTCCGGATTCAATTTGGCTTAGTACAGGCGTACGCGCAATTGATCATTGTGTCGAAACTCTGTGTTCCGTATCGGGTACAACTACAAAATCAGACAAACTAGCCCAGGCTGCGCTGGGATTGTTGGTTCCTGGTCTCTTGCGCTGTAAAAAGGACCGATCAGACCGTGATGCGCATCTACAGTGCCAGCTTGGCTCGGTGGATGCTATGGCAGCTTGCACTAGTGGTTCAATTGAATTGGGTGCTAGCCATGGGATTGGACATCAGGTACGCGATTGCTTTTCTTTCTTTGCCTTCTAAGGCACCCACAGGTGCCTCAATGGGTCCGACTAACAGTTCTCTAGCTTGGTCCACTGGGTGTCGGCCACGGTGAAACCAGTTGTATCTTGCTCCCCGCCGTATGTAAGTTCAATGCTAAGTACAACGCCAATTGCGAAAAACAAGCTAGCGTGCGCCAATTTCTGATTCAAGATCCGGTTGTATCTGAGGTGCTACGTACCCGCTCTGTCACGGTGGAAAAATCCGACTTGGGCGATATATTGGATGCTATCATTCGTGAATTGGGAATGCCTCGGTCCTTGAGCGATGTCAAAGTTGGGCGGGACCAGTTGGATAGACTGGCAGAGAATAGTCTACATGACCGTTGGTGCAAGACAAACCCAGTCCCACTGAAGGAGAAGTCTCAGGTATTAGAGATCCTGGAGATGGTAGTTTGAACATTCGGGGAAATCCCCTCGATATAAAGAAAGTTCCAAACAAAGCAGCTTCATAACTAGCATCATACTTGTATGACGAGTATTCAATCCCGCTTAACATCAATCAAGAAATATATATATATATATAAACCAAAATAAACCACAAGGGGCCTGGTTAGATAGTTTAGATATCCTTATCCTTATCGCCGAGTTTCTTGTATGGGAGTAGGTTAGGTAGGGCTAGTATCTTACTATGTTTTACTTCACGATCACGTCGTGGAGCAGAGTCTGGGGAGACCCGACAATAGGGGAGTAGATACTTCGATAATAGTTCAATTTTTTTTCTTATAGTTTCTAGTTTCTAGTTTCTAGTTTCCAATTAGTTTTGGCGGTCGTAGCAATCTACATATCTACACTAGAGACATGTAAATATTCTGACCACCTGGGTACTTCCACTCCCAAATTTAATGTACAACATGTCCTTCATTCCAACATTTTTAATTAAAATGGCGATTGAATATTAACTTTGGGAGCTTCTCCCAATTGATTGATAAGCAGCACCCCCACACCCCACATTTCACGTTATACATAAGTTTGCGCCATCTCCAAGGCTACACATTGTCGACACCTTCTTCACTGACAGATAAGCTATACAACCATGTCTCTCGCCAAGAACATCCTCTTATTTGGAGCAACGGGCAATATCGGCTCATTCATCCTGGACGCCATCCTGCCCGAGCGTTCCCAATTCGGCCGTATCGCCATCTTCACTTCCCCGCACACAGCTGAAACCAAAGTCTCACAGCTGAACAAGCTGAAAGAGCAAGGCGTAGAGGTGATTGTGGGCAATGTCGAAGATGAGAATGCCGTGAAAGCAGCATATGAAGGTAGAAAACCTTTCCTTGCTGATGTCCATGCACAATGACTCAAATATCAAAACCGCCCAAACCACCAAACCAAAGGCTAACCACTAAGCCAAACAGGAATCGATACTGTAATTTCAGCACTGGGTCGCAACACCCTAGCCCAACAGATCCCCCTCATTAAACTGGCAGCCGCCAGCTCCACTGTTAAATGGTTCCTGCCCTCCGAGTACGGCACGGATATCAAATACGGGCCGGCCTCGGCGAACGAGAAGCCACACCAGCAAAAGCTGAAGGTGCGCGCGTACCTCGAGAATGAGATCTCGCGCGACGACCTCGCCTATTCATATGTAGTCACTGGTCCGTTCGCGGAGATGTATCTTCATCTCGTGCCTGGGTTGGAGGAGGCTGGTGGGTGGGATGTTAAAGGGCGGAGGGCTATTTTATTGGGTGAAAAGGGGGAGGGAGAGGTTAGTTTGACAACGATGAAAGAGTAAGACCCCTTTTCCTTTTCCTTTTTGGTGTTTGTTTCATTGGCTTGGATTGAACTATTGGCTGACTATTCCGATAGTGTTGGAACTCTTGTCTTGAACACTCTGCTTCATGCTACGACTGAGACGCGCAACGCTGCCTTGTGTGTTAATTCGTTTACCACGAGCCCTGACCAGATTCAGGCAGAGTTTGAGCGCCAGCTTGATGGCCAGCCATGGGATGTGTCTCGCACATCACTGGAGAAGTTGCGCGAGGCGGAGGCTGCGGCGTGGGAGGCTGGCAATCCGGCAGCTACTGTGTTGACTTTGCGCCGGATTTGGGGTGAAGGCGGGACGCTGTATGAGAAGCGGGCCAATGGGTTGATTGGGGAGCCGAAGGTGATGAGCCTGGAGGATGTGGTTGCGAATGAGATCCAGAGGGTCTCGAAATTATAGATAGCTTGTCTCCATTTGTTTTTACATAGTAATTAGCCGCATATCCAAGGCCGAAATGTGATCTACATGGACATCGCGCACACTTTGGAATCCAACGTCTAAAGCTCATGGCATTCGTACGTAGGGGCTAAGAATTAGGAAACGTGTCGGGGATTCGGGTAACATCAGATTTCACATGACCGAGGGGAATGATTCGGGAAATAAAAAAAAGGGGAAACAGCTCTGCCGGATATAAAACAAAAGGTCTGAGCTTTATTGGAAGAACTTGCGCACTCTTTCCTGGCTGGCCGGGTCGACGGAAGCCAGAATCTGGTCTGCATTTGCGCCGGTCACTGCCACCAGCTGCTTGGCGGATGTGGCCACCCGGGCAGCGGTCTGGCCCTGCAGGGTAGCCGCCTCGAGTGCCTGCACGATGAAACCGAAGACACGATCAGCCTTAGCAAAGACAGCTGGGTTTTGCCTGGTAGGAAAATATTAGCATGAGTATAAGAGGGGGTTGATCAGGAAAACGTACTGGTCAATCAGCTGTGCAATAAAGGAATAGGCATAGGGAGCAGCCTCCTCGTCGTAGGTAATGGGCAAAGTCTCGATCCAGTTGGCCACAACATCTTGGGGAGCCTGGACCTTGGATGGGTTATAGTGCAGGATCTTGGCAATACTGGCAGATGCATTCTCGGTCGCGAACACATTCTCCTCTGTGCGAGATTGCGCATGCTGTGTAACCTGGAACAAGCTGGGGAGGCTGGCTGCCACAAAGTCGCTCCAGGCGGCACCACCCTTCTGCGCAGCCACACCCACTCCGTACGCCGCTGCCTGACGGTTGGCGGCATTCTCATCTTGCAGACCAGAAGCCAAAGGCTGCATAATGTGATCCTTGAATGCCCACGACTCTTCGCCGCAGAATTCAAGCACATCATCCATGATGCAAAGAGCCCACTGCCGTTGTGTCGGGTCCTGGCTTGTGATGAAAGCGTCGTAGAACGGAATCAATTGCTGCCAAGTTGGCAGGAATGAGTTGCCCTGATTCTTAAAGATGGTGTGGAATGCCTTGTTCATATCGCTCAATAGGTTTTGATCGTCCTCGACGGCGTACTCGAAATCTAGGTTCTCCTCGTCACCATCTTCGAGCTCGGCCTGCTCCTCCAGACGTTGCTTCACGCGCATCTGGTAGTCCTCGAGGGTCGACTTTGCTGATTCAATGAAGGCTTGCAAGTGCTGGGGGGTGAGGGAGTTTCTGCCAACCACCTCCACTGATTCATAGAAGCACTGGTACATCTCAGCCAGCGTGTCAACTGTCGGCTCAGCGCTCAGAACCTCGATGATCTTCTCTGCAACCTTGTTCCACATTTCGGCGAAGCCGGGTGACTGGCCACCATGTCTCTTCTTGTAGGAGTTGAGCAGCTGGGGGATCAGCTTGGCAGCGGACACTCGAACAGGATCGTGGAAGAAGAAGGCAAGACCGGGGACCGCGATCTTCTCCATGGTTTCCAGAACGTAACCCTCGAAGTTCTCCTCGAGAATTTGGGCGTAAATTGTGATCAATTCGATAGCAGTATTCTTGTCCTCAAGAGCACTGGTCTTGATACCGATAATCTTGCCCTTGAGCGGCACCAGCTCCCAGCCATCATCCTGCTCAACCTGTTCGATCTGATCCTCGTCATCCAGCAGCTGAATATCAGCCTTGGCAGCGGCCACGGCTAGAAGAGGCGGCATAACACCGGGGAGATAAGGCACGAAGTCTTGGCCCAGAACGCGGCACATGCGGCCCCAGCAGTGAAGGAGGTACTGTGACTGTGGGTCGTCGGCATCGACGATGTTTTGCTGAATGTGGCCGAGAATCTGCACAAGGTTCAGGGCATCTTGACCCATCTTCTCCTTGCCGACGGCGAGTGCGATGAGAGTAGCACACTCCATGGCCTTAGCACGAAGAAGGCGGTACTCCTTGCCTTGTTCCTCCTTGAGGACATTGAGCAAAAGAGGCATCAGAGTAGTATAATACTGATCGAAAGCGGCCTCGGCGGAATCGGCAATGGTGGCAATGGTGGATAGTGCCTGCTCCTGCAGATAACGCTTAGGGCTGCGCAAGAGATCCAAGAGATGGCTGAGAAGGTTTCCGAGGTATGGCTCCAAGGTGCTGCGTTCAGCCTCCTCGCAGAAGTTGACGAGAGCAGCGGCAGCGTGTGACTGCACACGCGGCTCGGTAGAGGCGAGAACGGGAATGATGTTAGTGAGGACAATCTCGTGGTACTTCTCCTGCATGGTACCGGCAAAGTCGGTACTCATTTGACCAAGAGCGTTGCAGCCTGCATAGCGGACTCGGGGGTGGGCGTCTTGGAGGGCAGGAACAACAAGGGCTAGAACTTGGTCCAGCTCACCAACCATCAGATCGCGACAACCTTCAGAGATGGCGGAGATGGCCATCAAAGCAGCATGGCGATCGCGCCAGTTGGTAGACGACATCATGCGAGGAATCCAAGAGAATGCGGGTTGGAGGATAGCTTGTCCACCCAATTTGTTGGCGAGACGATCCATGCACTGCTCACCGGCGATGTGGTTGAGGTCGTTCTCTTCAGGCTCGAGCTGTTACTAGTCAGTCATGTTAACTATAACGATGGCAGAAATGCAAGCACTTACATCTTCAGACGCGTTCCATTCCTCCGCGTCGTCATCATCCGCACCGACATCAGTCATCAGGCTCAGACATTGCGTGACCATTTCCTGTGCGAAATCCGGCTCCTTTTTGCACATATTTGGGGCGTAATCGGCAAAGGTAGCCATCAATTCAAGTGCGTTCTGGCGCACCTGGTCACTGAGCTCCTTGTCGCCAATGACACTAATGCTGAACTTAACCAAGTTGTTGAACATGGGCTTGAACATTTTCGGGCTGATTTCAGCCAATTCGACCAAGGCAAGCAGTGCCGAGGACAGCTCCTCACTCTCAGAGGACTCCTTGAGAGGAGGAAGGATGTTGAGAAGGTCTGGCACGAGGCCGAAGAACTTAGGCTGGGACTTTTTGGAGATCGACCGGAACAAAGAAGCGAAGGCTTCCATAGCGGAAATCCGCACCTGATGAAATGGTCAAAATTGGGTTCGAATGGTATAGCCAGATGTCGACATACGGAAATATTATCGTCCTTGAAACCCTTCGTGAAAACCTCCACGACAGCTTCTTCGTGCTGTTTCTCAATGATCCCGGGGGTGGTCGTGAACACACGGTATGCGGTTTCCCGCAGGCCCGAGTCAGGGCTCTGGCTTGCCTGGAAAAGAACACCGAGGAGTTCAGGCCACTGTTCGTCTACACATCACAGGTGAAATCGTCAGAACCAACAGTCCTCATTTCGTTAAAGGATAGTTCGAATCGCATACCATTGTCGGTGTATTGCCGAGCAACCTCAGCCAGTGTGTCTCCAATCTTCTTGCGTACATCGGTGACGGTCTCACTGGTCAGGGAGACCACCAACTTCTCACGAATGGCAATTCGCTGCTCGTTGGGGAGGCTCGAGAAAATCTCCTTGTTGTCACCCGTGGCGGGATCCTTTCGGGTTTTTGTTGCGATTCTTCGGAAAAGCACAGCGGAGAAAGCACGCGTCTGTCAATAGGGGTTTCCCATTAGCTTTTATCCCAAATCAATGTGAGATTCGGCTGTTGGTTCGGTCGTCGGTCGTTTGCAACACCCCTCCTTTGAAGCAACCGCACCCCTAGAGTTCAGTGCAACTTACTATTGTGTCCTCTGCACCTGCAAGCTGTTCCGCCAATCCCATCAATAGGACGTCTGGTCGGTTCTGAACCCAGTCATTGTTAAGCTGATCTTCCGCCTGGGATCTGACGACATTGTCGGGCGTGCTCAAGGCGCGGAGCAGCTGAGAAAGCGCGGTGTGGATTTCGGGAGGTAGGAGGGACATGTTGGGCGTGTCTGTTCCCAAATTCCAGACGATCCAAGCAACCCAGTTCTTTCAACCCTCGTAGAAGTGATTTGGTGGGGATAGAGGGGTGGAACGAAGGCGAGGAGTTTTGTTTTTGGTGGGGCGGGGAGAGAGGGAAAAAAGAAGAATTTCTGATTAGGAGAGCGATAGATGGATAGGCCCTTGGGGGTGAAGAAGAATGAAAGCGCCACTCCAATCACACAACAAGAGTAAAGAAGATTTAATAGAGGACGTCGAGGTCTATAGATCCGATTCTTTCTCGACAAAATATGTAAAAATTCACTGTACGACTAATTCAAGGACAACCTACAGAGTCCATAGTGATGATAATCGCATTTGGACGCTAAACCAGATGCGGTAATTCCAGGCCACAAGGCCAACAAAGGTCGAACAGAACTATGAACAGCTCAAACATTGTTGTTCCGGTCAAAGATTTAGGTATTTCGTAGGTTATCACGGCAATAGATATATGTAACCGCCAGATCAGAATCTATCTCGAATAATTATTTGCATTGAAGGCTAAAAGGCCGCAACTGCTCACACGAACAGCGGTATCTGAACGCGACACGGAATATCGATATTAGAACAAAACGGGTATGCAACACTCAGGACGGGAAAAGAATCTACTACGCTTTCTCAGGGTGCTTGATATCCAAGTTGAATGAGACAAGGGGAAGGATTTGGAGAGAAAAAGAGGGGTTCGGGAATAGATCAAAGGCCAAGTTTTTTTTTTACCGGCCACTGGGGCGGCTGAGAATGAACACGCCCACAATAACAGCAGCCAATGTGACAATAGCACCAGGAAGCAGCAAGTCGTTGGGGACACCGGCAATAAATTGCTCCTCTGGTGCGCGAGGGGGCACGGCTTGCTGCTGGGGTAGGACCTTGCTCACGGGGGATTCTTGTGAGGATTCCTCAACAACGCTTTGCTCTTCGACAGGAGTGACAATCTTAACATGCTGGGGTTCAACCGGAGCAGGGATGGGTGGCTGGGCGGGGTCGTGGACAAACAGATTGACCTTATCGCGGTGAGTACGGCGGGCCAGTTCGATGGCATCCGTCATGTCCTGATCTGTGGTGATGGAGACAGTATCGCCTTCGTTATCCATGTAGCTGAGCGCATATCCAGTGTTGCTCAGACAACCCTCCTCAACGGTAGCCTCACCACCAACAGCCTCGACTTCCTTGCCAAGTTTCGCTGTGACTTGCGCCACAAGGTCGGTAACGCCATTAGTGGTCAGGACGTTCACACGGTGCACTCGGCCACCAGGGGCCTTGAACTTGAAGGGGAATGGAGTCGGAGCAGCTGGTTCTGCGGGGTGGTGTTGAGAGACAACTTCGGAATGCTCATCACCGTGGTGAGATGCTGAGTCGTTGGGAAGAAGACTGTTGTCGTAGCCTGAGCGAGTGAGGTCGGGGCTCATAACTGAGCGGTGTGGGGTATTCGGTTGCTGGCTGTGGCCGCCAGAGACCATAGAGTCCGACTCGTGATCCATCGATAACCAGAACTTGTTCCATGCGGGGCCCTCATCATCTTGGGTTGACATGGTGTTGATCTGAACATATCAGCCAAAATGTTTGCATGTCAAATCTGTTACTATCAAACATACCTGTTCAAGTGTGGCATAGGTGAGCTTCAACACATCCACCATGCCGACAATTTCACCGCCCTCGTTCATCACGGGGAGGTTGAGATAGTGACCATCTGTTGTAGGGTTAGCATGCTGTGGTTTTAATTGTTGAGTGAAATGACTGACCATGCATCTTGCGAAGCGCGGCTTGAATGCTCATATCCGACGGGGCGAAATCGGGGTGAGGAGTCATGACACGGACAACACTGCAAGTGGAAGGATCGAGGCCAGGAGCGATAACGCGAAGAACAATATCCTTGCTAGTGAAGATACCGGTGATCGAGCCTTGGTCCTGGACTAGCAGAGCAGTAGTGTGGTTTTCCTTCATCAGAGCCGCAGCGTCCTTGACGGTGGTGCGGACCGAAACAGTGACGGGCGGCAAGCCATCCAAGACAGTCTCAAGGGTCGGACCGGACATCTTCGATCGCAATGCCTCGACATATTGGATGACTTGCTGGGGCTGACTAGAGCCAAGCTCTGTCTGCACACCTTCCAGCGCATCGTACAGCTTGCGAGACGAACTGTATGCGCGTTCCAACTTTTCCATAGCATCATAGAAGCACTTGGTAATATCCAAAACACCAGAGATATCCTGGTTCTCATCCATGACGGGCAAGTGTCTGAATCCCTTCCGTACCATAAGATCGAGCGCGTCGGTAGCGCTGGTGTCCGTTCTCGCGCACAGCGGGTTCTTGGTCATAATCTCAGCGACAGAGACCTCTCGCGCCTTCAGGCCCATTCCGACAACGCGAAACGCCAGATCCTTGGCGGTGAAAATACCCGCGATGCGCTCATTGTCGTCGGTGACCAACACACAGTCCTCTCTCTTGGCAGCCATGAGCTGAGCGGCCTCTGCGATGCTCATAGCAGGCTTGATCTGGAGGGCCTGGCTAGGCTTCAGGGCGAGCACGGTGCCGGGAGGGGCTTTGCGGGAGCTCCTCGATTTTGCTGGAGCGTTCCTCTTTTTGCTGAGGTCGGCCTCCATTTTGCGGCGGATAGCCTGGTGTCGAGGTTAGTTAAAAACCAAAGCTCAAAATTGAGCATCAGGAGATCACTCCCGCGGGCTGCCATGACGTACCTCATCACGTTTCGACTGGTTTTGTCGTTGTCTGCTACTTGCGGCGCTCATTGTGCCACTTCCGACGTCGCTGGAGGGTGTATTGTTTGTGGCTGAAGATTCTGGCCTGGGTCGTGGGATGTGGGAAGCGCTGGGATCATTTCCGAAGTCGGGCAGCCTTCCTCTCCCGATGGTCTGATTGGGCTTTCCCCGAAAAGTGCCTGTGGCCGACATAGTAATGCCGAAAGGGGAAAGTCTCAATGAAAAATGGAGAGAAAGGAAGGGAGATGACACAAACAAACAAGGATCTCAAGTTCTGAGACCGGTATGGGAGAAAAAGCAAGGAGAATTCCTGAGAAGGAGAAGAAAAGTGGGCAGTTCAATAGTCGATCCCAACAGGGGTGTTTCTTTCGTTAGTCGGGGATGAGGAGCCATAAACATTGAGTGACACGGTACGATCCGGGCGCTAGGCCCAATTAGGCGGACAACCTGCTCGTGACCCTTTGCACGTGATTCACGTGAATTTCCGAGAAATTACTGCCTTATATTTGAGGTATCAACCCCGTGACCCATCTCGCTTAAGGGCTTAGGGCTACCCGCACAACGGAATCCAATCCATCCCGAAAGAGACTTTGTGTGAGCGAGCTTCGACAACCCACTCCCGACAAGTCAACCGTACGCTATCTCCCCCCTTCACCCACAGACCAATACCTGACCATCCACAGAACAAACCGTCAAAATGGTCAAGAAGAGGGCGAACAAGTAAGACCAACAAATCCCCCCATCTCGGCGAAACAGTATCCCATTCGACATCTCCGCAATGACGCCGACGGAAGCGCACACGACATATATCTCCAAATACATCGAAAATCGCGACCTACGCACATTGCCGGACAAGAAGAATGGGAGACTGGATTTCGATTGATTCGCAACTTAAGGGGCACGGTAACTAATTGATTTGATAGCGGCCGCAACAAGAATGGCCGCGGCCACGTCAAGCCTGTGCGTTGCTCCAACTGCGCTCGCTGCACCCCCAAGGACAAGGCCATCAAGCGCTTCACCATCCGCAACATGGTCGAGTCCGCTGCCATCCGTACGTGACAACTCTCCCGATACCTCTCGAATCTACGACAAGATCCCAGATCTTATGACTACGACTCATTCGAGGAATTTCAAGACGAACCAGTGCAACTAACGATTCTCGCTCTACAGGTGATATCTCCGAGGCTTCCGTCTTCGCTGAGTACTCTGTCCCCAAGATGTACCTGAAGCTCCAGTACTGTGTGTCCTGCGCCATTCACGGCAAGATTGTCCGGTACGTTTCCACCGATTCTTCTCGATACTCAATCGCCTTGCATATACTAATCTCCCGCCAACAGTGTTCGCTCCCGCGAAGGCCGCCGCAACCGTGCTCCCCCTCCCCGTATTCGCTTCAACAAGGACGGCAAGAAGCTCCAGCCCCCTACCGCTGCCAAGGCTCTGTAAGGAGATGAATGTCGCATGACGAACAAAATAAAATGGAACTAGTTTGAAATGAATTCTTTTATTTTGTCTTCACTCTTCGCATTGGTGTTGTTCTCGACCGGATCGCAGGGGTGACGCTCGGTCCCGAAACTGCCGGCCTGCTCCTACACTGAGGATGAAAAAGATGGCACCAATTGTGCGATGAAGGCAGGTTGGATGTCTCTTTAGCATTTTGATGGTTATGAGCCCGTTTGACGACGGCTTGTTATGACTGGGAGGATGGATGGTTCAAGTCCAAATGAGGACTTAGAAAATATCAAAAATTCCTACAAAAACATGACCGCATGGCGTAGAAGTCTTCAGTCGTATCGCTGGGTATCTTGCTAAGTACAAAAATTTATGGGTACAAGTATCCCTTCTCGAAATAGTTCCCATACATATCTACCGTTCCGGTCCGCACATTTGGCATCGGGTTCCGCACGACCTTCACCTCTCCCTTCCAATGACCTTCGACATAATGTGACAAAGAAATATGGGGCGATGATGGCATTAGTAGGCCGGAAGCACCCGTGCCTAGCGTGCTTCGCCGTCCTCTCTCGCGATGAACCACTCGCTCATACTCAGCTTTCTTGCCGCGACGAAAGGCCGCAAGCTCTGCCACAAGGTCAATCATCGGGGCCTGGGACTGCTGCCTTCTGTCTATAGTAGTCCCTGGTGGACCGGGGTTCGTGGCACTTTGTGGAAGGTGACGCCCGAGTCGAGGAGAATCGGGTGAATGCAACGAGTCATCCTCGGAGGGCATAAGCGAGACTTTTTCATTAAGGACAGCCATTGGAAAGTATTTTCCCGCATCATTTTCAGGGACTCCACACTCTTCCTCACCAAAGAAGCTGAAATCATTGGTGGCTGCAGACCAAAGATTCTCTGAGTCGCGGTCACCAGTGCTTGAATGGCCTGTGGCATTGTATTGGTTTCCTGGTTTCCATGATGTCAATTTGGAAGTATTGACAGGTGTGATCTCGAGGACTAGACGTCGCAAGCCAAATAGAGATCGTGACCGCTGCTGCTCGGCTTGCATCCGCGCTTGCCCTGGTGGGAGGGAGTAGTCTGATCCTGCCTGTAGAGTTGCTAGCAATGCTTCGTTTGAGCAGGCAGTAATGAACCGAGTGAGGGCAGAGAGTATTGATGAGTTGGGCGTCACATGTGAGGGTACATCTGTCAGTACCAAAGATTCCAGGTGAGGAACATGTGATGGGTGCAGGTACGGGAACCGGCTTTCTTTCCCTCCTTGGAGTGGCATTGATTGATTACGTGGGCGCTTTGCCAATAGTTCCTGTACTATCTGTGCGAGAGAATCGTTCAACGAGATTGGGGAGCTGCATTGTACAGTAGTCCGGAGAGAGAAATCTGTCGCAAGTGTGTCGCAGTCTGAAGACATTGAAATGGATGGTAAGGTGCTTCCCTCGGCCTGGTCTGTATCCCATGTGTTTGCCCCGGAAGCAAGAAAGCCTGTACCTCCATGATCGCTACCGTGTATAGGGATTGGCTGTACAACCTCCGGAGCAAAAGCTGACCCACGCCTGACTGACGGTGCAGGCTCATCCTCATAGGTTGTCAATGGCCGGGAAGTCTTTACTCCTTTTTTCGTTGAAGATGAGCCAATTGAGCCGGTTGTTGATGTATCTGCAAGTTCAAAGACAGCTCTTGTCTCTTCGGGCAACTCATAAACCTGCTGGGAGGAATCCAGCTCAAATTGCTCGACTTTGCGAGGGCCCTCTTGGGCCGAAAGCTCTGGAAGAAACTCATCATTGGGTGCAGCATCTTTAGCTGGTGGCTGGCCAGTGAGAACAGCATGGTGCCCTCGTAAATAGACCAAATTGTCCCCTGCAATTTTGCCAAGTACTGGAACTAACTTTTCAGCTCCGGGATACTTCGTGTTCCCATCACGATGCGTCTGATATGCCTTGTCTGGAGCCCTTATGCTACCGAAATCCAGGGCGTGTAGCCGGGACGAGGCCAAAAGACTCGCCACAGCTTCCACAGATATCTGATTGCCAGTGATATAAAGATGGGTGATTCCCGTATGCGGCAAGTCTTCAACCCACGGATGGATTGAAACAGGCTGAGCGAGAAGCTTTGCAAACTGCTCATCCAAATCCGGCCGCTTGAAGAAGTCCGAGCCAGACTCATTGATTGCAAAGTGGGAGTCAGAACCTGGCGAAGCTGTGGCCTGCCTTGGACTTTGTTGCCTTTCTCTCCCGTCTAGCGGGAGAAAGGATTCCTGCAGCAAGGAGCGAATTGCCATGTCAGTGAGCATGTTGTCCCTCAAATCCAAACAACGGACTCGCCGTCGAATCGCATTGGCTAAAAGCTCGGCGTCATTGTCCTTCAGTCCAATGCCACGCAATTTAAGTACCCGGAGAAACGGCATCTGAGCCAGTGTAGACAGTACGTTGCGGTCTCGTGCTGGAGTGGTGTACGAAAGATCCAAGTAGGTCAATGCCGGAAACAAGAGGAGAGTCTGTGCTAGGCTTGCAGAGGTAGTATTCGGCTCACGTTCAGCCAACAAGAGCCGTATATTATACTGGCTGGACCTTTCGTGGGTCTTCAATGCTGCCATTGCATGGTGGTCAAAGAAAGGCAACTTCGAGACCATCAGACACTGGAGACATGGTAGGTATTCGAGTATGTCCCTCAGCCAGCCTGGTCGCGGACCACCATATATCTCCGAGAGAGCGGGCGGGAGATGAAGGGTATGGGTCAACGCCCGCACCTCTTGCCGGGCGTATTTGAGTGTTCTTCGGAATCGAGTGAGAGCCACTATATGATCCGGTCAGGTATTGCTTTTTGAGCAATCACTATTGTTCCTAATATCACATACCGTAGACTGCATCGTTATCTGTACCAAAGTGAGATGCGGGATCACCCCAGAGGAAGGGCATAAATAGACCATGCCATCTGTGGCAGACTAAAGATGCGGCACATAAGTCGCTGGAAGGGATATAGCGCGCAATAATTATCCAAGCATCTCTGTCCGTTGCAGATTCGTAAGATGGGGGAATGAGATCCATGTTTACTATGTTACTGAATTCTCGATCAAAGACATTGTAGATTTCAAAGATGGTGAAAATCCCAGGGGAAGTTTGGCCCCATGAGTTGCCCGACTCAGCCACACAGTTTTACCGAAGTGTTTTGACATACATGTACATATGTAGACTACATATGTACCGGATAATGCCTGGCACTCGAGACCTTCCCCTTTCCGTATTAGTGCTCACCTCTTGCCGCTTTTTGATCACTGAGTAAAACTGAGCACGTCCCTGAGTGTTCTGACTTGATCACGGGCCATTACATAATCAACTGATCTACTCACTGAGCATCACCTGATCATCCCGTGAGCATTCTGATCCACTCACTGATCACTGATCATCATCTGAGCACTCTGATTTGATCACTGAGTGCTCACTGAGTGTAGGGATGAGCGGCCTGAGTAAGCTACATCAATAAAATGCGACACGCTAGCCCCGTCACGTGCAACCCTTCTCATTTAGATCGCCCATCGTCCCATCAAAAAAGGACTGGCGCCGTCAACGTGACCGTTCATCCTAGCGGTCTCATTCCTATCCAAGTAAAAGGCCACAGTGGGCCTATTCAATTGACCTATCATTTTCCCATTTCAGACCATGCTCCTGGGAATACCCTTCGGAATACCCTAATCGGGCTTTGGGCCAGGGCGAGGGCGATTGGATGGGTTTCCTTGAAGATCTAGAACCCTTCCCTGTATCGGCAACTGAAGGAATTAGTTTTCAGCAGTTGACGATGATGAACCACTTCTCTCGCCAATGAGCGCACGAGCCGAAAATTTCCTGGGCATAAAACGTCTTGTCTTTCGCACCATTGCTAAGTAATCGGTAAGCCGAAGACAAACCAACAACAATAATACTCGATGAGTTCCTGGGAGCCTGCCATGCATTCCAAGGAACCCACTAAGCTGTATTACCAGAGTCCTAAGGGCCCATAGCTGTTTCGTTTGAATCCTAGGAACCTTTAACATTGTCCCCCACCCCTAGCATTTCTGCCTAAAGCTATGCCATTTCAAAAGGGATATATATCTAGCCACTTGCTCGAAAACAATGGTCTTCATCATTTCTCTGCCTCCAAATTACTTAACAAAACAAAAAAAAAGGACCGCTTCTGAATATACCACAGTGAGTTCAGCCTTCATTCACTTGTTGTCCCGCATCAACTGACCGTACTCCAGATTGGCATTTATCTCGCGCCCACGATGATACGATCGAACCGATCAACATTACTGGACCCACTGCCCACGCAAAAGCTCGCAGCGGAGCATCTGTGCCCTTCTGGAAAACCTCAAAGCTACCAAAAGGATAACCGAGGCTTTAATAACAAGACTGTGCCATATATTGTCTTTCGTTGACACTACTTCAGGGAGACTGTCATCAGCATTGGGTCAATCGGAACCTAGCAGGCTCAGTCATCAAGTCCAACATCATCTTCAGTTGGCAATCCGGAGCAACGGAGATGCAGGTATTAGATTCCAGGACACTCTTAGAGAATGAACTGAACACTCGGCCAACATAACTATGCACGAACCGGACTAAGATCGTCTTGATTTCTTTGGGAAAAATAAAAGTGCGACTATTGACAGAGCGGTTGCACACGTTCGAAAATGCCACATATACGAGGATAGAACTATCTACGTCGTATATAAAGTTCGGAGCTCCCAACATTGAAGCATTCGGCTGACTGATTCACTGCACTAGACATGCTGTTTTTCTTCACCTTAGAAATTATCTCCAATGAGGAGAGAAGCGCAGCATTGGCCATAGAAAATGAAATATTGCTGGCAGTTGTTGAAACAAACAAGTGGCAACATATAATTGAGGACAGGCGGCTGGCACTCCAGCGCATCACTCATGAGGCCGAAGGTCAGGCCATTTGAATACAACAATCAAATCTCGAAATGTTCTGGAAGGACTTTTGTCTGGAATCCGTTGGCTACGAAATGGGCTAGATTCGAACGCAGCCAGTTATCTCAACCCCAAGCTGTCCTTAAGGACTAACTCAGACTGTTCATAAGTTTCCAAACCGTCGGCAAGTTTGTCCCTACCCAATTATTCCGTTCGGACAAAGCCTAATGTGACATCATAATGCAGATTCTTCCGATGCCGCAGATGACAAGGAAAGCTTGCTTACAATGGGAAGTTATCCCAAAGCCAGACGTGGAAGCAGACGCCTTTCAACGTTGGGGGGATCCAAGATTAAAGGGGGATTGCATGCTATAGCGTGAGGCAGTTGACAATTTTGAAGTCCAGCACTGCTGAATGCCACCGAAATAAGGCAGTTCGCAATACCGACGGAACTATTTAAGCCACTGATTGCTAGGACGTGTCTTACATATGCTTGGTGCTTGGACTCTGAGTTTGCGACAAGTTCCGAAGGCCCAAATGACAGATGTAAGTGGGCTCCATTCTTATGAAAGGGATGTAGTTCCCGAAAGACTACGCAGGGGTCCTGTGGCTGACTGGATTCCTTGAGATTTGAGAGGAGAAAGATCCGTGGTTGAACCCACCGGTCTGATCCCACCTACTAAAACTCACTTCTACTTGCGCATACTCTGTGTCTTCTTCTCCCAGATGCAGGGACACGTTCAAGTTTCTTGTGCTTCAGTCGACTGAGACATACCAACGATGGCCCCTCCCACACTATGAGTTCGCCAACAGGCTCAAAAGCATGAGCCCTAAGGCTGATGAGCTTGGCCACTTGATAGGAGGCCTGTACAGTACTGGCACGGGCGCTCAGAAGTGCTCGGACTTGCAGCGCCGCTTCTGTCGATCCAAAAGAGAGAGTGGAAAGATGGTACGGATGCGAATGGAAATGGAAGGATTCGTTTTCCCCTCGCCATTGAGCAGGTATATGATATGGCAGTATATTCTCGGCCATATTACGGTTATGGAGAGAGTCGTGCGTGCAGGTCCTCGTTTATTATTCCATCCTGACTTTATAGGCATCCTTTTGCCCGCTGGCTCCAACCTGTCTGACCAAGCAACTCTCCTGTCAAGGCTTGAGTGAGCTAGGGAATATGCATCGATTGGGGCGAAGGCACGGTCTCCTGGTTTTCAATCTATTGGGATTTAAGACGACAACAAAAGCCCCCCCTCCCCCATTGCTACCCAGCCTCCCAGCTCCGTATTGGAACCCTAGACTTACGCCTGATAGATACTCAAGCAGCTTACCATCAACATTTCTAGATATGACTTGGGAATGCTAGATTTCTGCTGGTTGGAGTACGTATGACAGGTCCACTAACGCATATTTCTGGACTAGCGGTCAAGGCCTGACCCCATGCCGCCTCCAGCAACCCAGTTCTACCCTAAAACCCCGTTTAACCTTATATTATTGAACCTGTGAAAATTGCAATCGCAAGCGCAGACCAATTTGAATACTTAACCGTGGTCTAATAGCAGCACCATTTTGAGAACTAGCTTGGTTGTGGCGATTTTGGTCTCGTATTTGATACACAAGCTCAATATTTCTGCCCGTAAGGTAAATACGGCTCTTCTGATCAAATCTGCACAGCCACCATTGCGAGACAGATCAGCCACAATATTTGTAAGGCTCGTAATTGTTGAGGTTACTGAAACGGAAATATTTCTGTAATATACCACCATTGTACAGTCTTTCCCTGAAAGAAGTTACCGGGCCAACACAGCACGCTGAGGCGATCCTTTAGGTAACCGGTAGTCCTTACCGTTTTATGGTTTTATTCACCTTCTAAAGGAGCGCCCGGTTTTGCTTCTACCTTTCCACCTCCGCCGCTTCAAAGTCTAATTGGCCTTCCTCCCTGCACGCGTACTAGGTGAGTGTATATCTGCCCTTTGGTGTCTCAACGATTGACACGGCAAAGTGCACTCGAGCGATGTCGACTCAACCAAATCCTAACCAGCAACTTGAGGTGCTGGAGAGAAACGAGGTTTACGAAGACTCAGATGAAGGCTTCCAATTCGCAGGTACTCTCGTCGTGTATCAGATGAAGGGGTATTTGTACCACGCGATGCTGAAAGCTCGTTACTCTTCCCCTTGGAATGTCAACGCAGAGGATTTTGAAAATATTATCCAAATCCCTAGCTCGGCCTACAACCCAAAATTTTCTGTCGACTTCACGCCAGCGCCTCAAACCCTGCCCAACAATTACTTTGTCAAAAAACCTCAATTGATCAGTTACGATCGAATCAGTCAAGGACCTCGACCTGATTCGATTGCTGAGGACCTCCTCAAGGAAGCAAGAATTTACGAACTCTTAAAGCGGCACCCACATCCCAACATCGCTACATATCTCGGTTGTCAGATTTCTGACGGCACAATCACGGGTCTTTGCCTCGAGAGATACCCTCACACGCTGATGAAAAAGGTCAACCCACGCGGCCTCATGAAGAGAAAACTGAGAAGCACGCGGCAAGCGACGGAGGACTATAGTGGTGTTCTCACGGGAATCGAGAGTGGGATCAGACATCTTCATTCGCTTGGGTTGGTTCATAACGACATCAACCCAAGCAACATAATGATTGAGAACCATCGGGCAATCATCATCGATTTTGGTTCTTGCCGGAGGTTAGGAGAGAGCCTAGAAGATGTCGGCCGTACTTACGAATGGTACGATGAGAAGGTACAGCATTCTCTTTTCGAGAATGACCTAACTGCTTTAGAGGAGATTCGCATCTGGCTTGGTACTAGTTCACGAGAATTCCAATTTGATGCCTAGTACTTTCTAGGTAGATTTGATTTCTGTGCTGTTACTACTTTTCGAACCATCATCCCTGGGCGCGCTAATCTGTATCAAGATAGGATCAGAGTATCAAAACTTCCAGTTGGTTTCAAGCGTGGTAGAGCAAAAGTGAAACTACAGATGTCTGTTCTTTTCGTCTGGTCTGTTGCAGGCGATTTTGAACTATAGCCGAGGCCTTTCTTTCAAATGCGAGTACGGGAAGAAGTAGATGTTCTACTGTGTTTCAAGGTTACCCACGTCCCCAATCCGGGCGAGGAGGCTACAGTAAAAGAATATGTGGCTAAACTTTGACGAGTATCTAAGTTTGTGTATATCAAGTAGTACTGTGTGACCAGCATAAGACAAGTAAAGTTACGGTAGGTTGAATACCGCTTACTAGTGAGGGCTCAAGGAAAATGGATTTACGCGCATATAGACAGAGGTTTCACAGGGCCAAAATGAAAAAGACAACGTAGGATCCATGCGAACATCCTTTCAAATTTGCTGAACCAAAAAAAGAAAAACCGCTTCCCTGAGTTGTTTGATATGGTCGAGGAGCCAAGCAATTTTCTGATTCCATTCAGGATAGATCTCCATCTTTGTGCGCCTCAGTCTAGCACTTCTTGCTTTGTGATAGTCATCAGTGTGGTTTCTTCAAGCTCTCAGGAGGTACTTACTCATTTTGGCGGAATATAATTTGTAGAACTGATGCAATCAGTTTGCATGCAATCGTCAAGTTTGACCCTTCTTCCACTTGGCTTTTCAGTTTTGAAGTGGCAACTGTCCACAGGCCCTTCAGTGATTGATTGCATCGTGTCTTGAAAGGTGAGATTAGGGTAAAATCCCAAAAAGCGATGTATGGTAGGTAGGATGTCGTCAAGGTATGAATGTTTGAAAGCTGATGGTTCCAGGAAGAATCAGACAAGAGGCAAGCAGCTTTTATATAGCATTAAGGCCCCCAATGTTTGGGTGATTGACCCCCAAGCCGTCAGCAAGCTGCAGGTAAATAGAGTGCGTGATTGGACTTATCTCAACTCAACTGTGACATTTTGCATGCTGCAGCGCGAACAATGCTCCTAAATGTGCGAGATATAGCACCCAGGACACGTCATTCAAGGTTATCGATGGAATGAAGCAAAGGCCAAAGCGTTTTCGAGGCCCACGTCCGTCGGGGACTGCAAACCAACGGACAAGCATCCTGTATGGTATGGTTTCCGTATGTATGAATAAGACGTGCGCTAGCGTGGTGGTTACTCTCCCACCCTCTTCCCACCCTCTTCCCATTTTCTTCCCATTTTCTTCCTATTCTCTTCCCATTCTCTTCCCACCCTCTTCCCATTTTCTTCCCATTGTCTTCCCATTGTCTTCTATTCTCTTCCCACCCTCTTCCCATTTTCTTCCCATTGTCTTCCCATTGTCTTCCCATTGTCTTCCCATTGTCTTCCCATTGTCTTCCCATTGTCTTCCTATTCTCTTCCTATTCTTTTGACTATTTTTGCATTATTAAACTCTGCGGCTGATCCTCCAGCCATGAAAGCCTATCATATGTCTACTATTTACCGCACGCGGGATGATCTAAGGGAATGTGGAACTGTTCCCGTCGACGATTACGAAATAATAGCGGAGCGCTTAGTCATAACCTGCAAGCGCCACACAGATCATAGGCGGCGCAGAAAAGGAGGGCGAGGGCCTCGGGATCTGAGGTCAAAGTACCAGGAGAGCAAAGCACAAAAAGCATATTCCAAAGTTCTCGAGGATGACCCACACATCTTCATCCCATTTATTATGGATATTTCACCAAGGATTTGTGAATCTTTCGATGTTTTGAAATTCTGCGAAACCCATACTGAGCGACATGAGATTCGTTTTGATGAGGAGACAAAGACTTTTCTTGAACAGACTGCCCGACGAAAAGACATTGACGAGAGCCTCCCGTTTAAGAAGTTGATGCGCATCCTCTTCCCTCCCCCAACGCCGCGACCGATTACTGGAGCTGAAACTCAAGACCACTATGCATATTATTTGGCGGAGCTGACATCGATACGCAACTTTTTCGGTGACCGAATCTATGAGGCCGTTAAAAGCTCTTCCACACGCATTAAAGAGAATGATCTGAATCCCGAGCGCACAACAACCGAGAGCGTCTGGACAAAAATACCGCGTGCGGATAATGAAGATGCCATTGTTCACCTCGACGTTGGGGGGCTTTCGAGCTTGCTAGTGATTTATTTCCTCAAGCAAGACAGAAAGTCTCCTCGGCCCTCTCGACCCATCGTCTGGATACCCCGCAAAGTAGTTGTTTGCAGGCTGATGCAGGTCTTTCAAAAATTTCTGGCCCACTGAATGAATATGGTAAGTACACGTACACCAGTCCGGCGCTCGGAACAATCATTAGCTGATAACCGAAAAGATAATGCATATTTTACATTGCACGGTGCTTCTAATTTGGCTATCTCCTCGGTCTTCAGCCAGCGAGTCAGCACCGCCATCACGAATAGCCAGCTTAGATATTGGGAGAAACAGGCTCTACTACTCGAAACCACGGACTGCGTTACTATGAAATTGTGGCGATCACAGCCTCAGCATGGAGTTATCTGCTTGAGAATTGGTTTTTTCATGAGCACTTTGATGGCGAACAGTTTATATGGCTGAACTATATATCCGGCTGTACAAAACAACTTATCCTCCGTTCTTATCTTTCACCCTTGTCTTCCCATTCACAATGAAGACCTGAACGTTTGCCGGGAGAGGATCCATTTCGCCTGATCCTTCTGTAGACCAGATTGTCTTCCCTTTTTCATCCTGAAAATCAATATTTGTGCATTCAAAGCAATAGAGGGTTCTCTCGTATTTTTCCTTTAAGACATAATTGGCAGGATGTTGGTAACAATCATCAAAAAAACTCGAATCGACGGTGAGGGTCTTCCATTGACTGCGCTGCGTGGAATTAGACTAGCTTGAAACATGCAAAACACGCCGTACATACCAAAGTATCCCTTGTTACCGTTGCTGTCATCCCTAGTATATCGTGTGGTAATCGAGTTTTCTTTGTTCGGTTGGCACAGTGTCAGTCGATCGAGATTATTTGCGGGGTTCTAGGAACGTTTAAGAAAGGCCCCGGGCCAGGAAAGGTTGGATGAGAGAATTACCGATGGTAGTGATTTTCTTGTTAACGTCTTGCGGAAGGCCACGAGTGGACAACATCATCTAAATGACAGGAGGTCGATAGGCTTGAGAGAGTGTTAGGCGTCGAAAAAAGGTCTTGCCCAACCCCACTGTCTTTCCCACCTTAAACTCAGCCACTTCGTGGCTATTTTTCCGGATCTCTGTGCCACAACCACACGTAATCCATCCACTTCCTTCCCACTCCCTTCCCACTCCCTTCCCACTCCCTTCCCACTATCTTCCCACTCCCTTCCCACTCCTTTCCCACTCCCTTCCCACTCTCTTCCCACTCCCTTCCCACTCCTTTCCCACTCCCTTCCCACTCCCTTCCCACTCCTTTCCCACTCCCTTCCCACTCCCTTCCCACTCCCTTCCCACTATCTTCCCACTCCCTTCCCACTCCCTTCCCACTCCCTTCCCACTCCCTTCCCACTCTCTTCCCATTCCCATGGAATAGAAAGTGCAGCACAGGGCAGCACAGGACAACGACTAGGCCCTTGATTGCTTCATAGCCAATCATATTGGGACGCGATTATGCCTTACCTTCAGCTATTTTATGAGAACATAATAACCTCTGCTCGGTTGTCATTAGCAGCTGGATTAATCCCTGGCGGTTTAGATTATGCATGCGCTTGCAGAATGATTCGTAATAGTTTGCGCGAGGATCAACTTCAATCTGTTCTTAACCGCTTGTATCATGCTCTAATTTGCCAGAGTAATGTCCCAAAACTTTGCTTTGAGACCCTTCTTGACAGGAGCAAATTTGTCTGGTCTGCCTGGCTCATACTGCAACTTAATCAAAATACAACACTTGACACTATAAAATGGGAGGACAAATGGGAATTTGGGAGGTCTCGTAATTACCAGCAAGCGGCCAGCTCAACTAGGTACTAGATCGAGCTAGAAAGGCCGTCACCTTGACCTGCTCCTGATCTGCCTAGCTCCTTGCCATGCGGCTAATCTAAATCGTAAGGCATCGCAACCAGAACAACTTAAGACAATTACGTTTTATACAGGAACTCAATGGTAATGCGGCCTGAGATATTCACGTTGGCAGATTCTTGCTCGAGGATCCGCTTTATAGTCTGTCTCAAAATTTGGCTTTGACCTCCCTTCGCAAAAAGCAATATTCTGATCTGCCCGGCCCCATATCACAAGCAAGATGGTGGAGCCAGCCTAGAATTGAACAACCGTAGCTAATGATGATGATCAGAGTAACATACGAGACATTGGTGCCATTCAGGGGTATACAATCTTGCATATCTATACGGTCTCGACATCGCGGATCCTTCAATTGAGGGCCGTGCTGTTCTTAAAGTCTCCCAGTGAAGTTTTGTATCTTTTTTGTTTCAATACCTAAAGTCTTGTGCGAAATATGGATATATCAAATACCCTTTGGTGTGGTATCCTCGGGCTCTTTCGATGCTGCGGGGTCATAAGGAAACAGTCACGGGAAAACCTTCAAGGTTTGTATGCTCCTTTGGTAAATCGAACGGGCAATCGATTAATGATTGATACAGAAGAAAACCGAGCGGGCAATCCATCAACGATTTATACAGAAGAGAACTATCAGCCTTCGAGGATAAATCTTGGCCCTTCCGCTGTATCTATTTCTGCCGAAATTCTGGACTCGAAGTCTCGTCCGTTGCGCATACTCGACGAAGTCATATCAGAAGATGGCGAAGATCTGGAGACGTATTACATCATTCAGCACGAAAGGAGGAGTGAGGAGAAGATTGCAGGATCACCTTATGTTCTTAACAAACTGTGCTTCGAACACTACCGAGTTTCACGGACGGAGATGATCGGATCTTCCATTGGATGGGATCTCCTAGTGGAACGCGGCCTGCAACTGAGCCCTCCAAATTCAAGCTCTTGCTTGAAGACCACGTTTTCAGACAATCCCACAACCGCTCAGCTTCTTAGCTTAGATAGTGTCATCATGAAGCTAACTTGAATTATATGGCCAATAAAAAACTTGGAAATTCGATATGCGAGGTTGTAAGAGCAGCCTTAAACTAGTACCTGTAATGGAACAAATACAAGCCAAAATCCACAATCGGTCGAGGCCGTGCCATCCCAAAGGCTTTCGTATCAGAATCTTAATCAAAAATCTTGCAGAAGGGCTATCTTGCATCCCCACCGCTAGTTCTATTCGGCAAGAGCATTTGCTAATGTATTTGGATATGTGAAGATGCGCTGGCGAGCCGGCCCTCGCCTATAAAGAGTCAACCCTCTGTTTCCTGGTTGCTTTTATCACTTTGCTTCAAGATGTCTGACGTGGAAAGGCGGCTCGCAATATTGATTCAAGCTCTGGTGAAGACGGGTTTGAAATATATCTGTCCGCGATGCTTTCAGCTCTTTTCAGATCCAACTGCATGCTACCGTCATTGCCGAATGGAAGGAGAAGGAGGTGAAGGCGAAGGGAATAGAGATGATATCCACAAAGGTCTTGGTCTGATCACTAAGAAAGACTTTCCGGAATTCCTTCGATGCTACCGGGATGCTATTGGATTCCAGATAAATGAAAGTGAGCTTCCCTTGGGAGAGGGTCCAGGACGCCGCACTTACGAGAAAGTTTTCTCTGTTGAGTTTGTACTTGAATATTGTCGTGAGTCTTTTCACACAAACGCAAGCCCAATGTGCTGAGACTGATGATAAAAAGTCCCAAAGAGAGAAATAATCGACGCAATGTGGTTGGCTGTGATTACGATCTAAATTAAGATCTCATTGAGCGAGACATGTCATAGTAGTGTGTTGCAGAGGAACTCATCGACTGATGACAAACTAACAGTGCAATGTAGGTACCGACGGAAAGCTTTCAATTCCCATTTTGACTCGCTCATCCCACAACAAACTTTGACAGGTGTGGACTAGGAGAAGAGCAAAGGAAAATGGAAGTGGCAAAAGGCTAGTTGGAGGTGTGGTATAACATTCAGTGATTGAAGTTGGTGTTGAGGCACGTGATTGTATATATGCTGTCTTTTTATTTCTCATTGACTAGTATGATGTGACAAGGTCTCAACAGAGGGTCAAATCTAAGTATACAAGACCGCGTCGCCTTTTATCACGTGCCTTTCTAATAGCCCTAACAGTTTCCTCAATCTTCCCTCGAAGTTTGCCAACATATCCGGTCCATACATTTTCGTGTAGCTGAGGAAGATAGATCGGCACACTGTGTCAAATTGCTTGTCGGGGTCGGCGAAGAATAGAAGAAGCCTCCGGGGGAGAGGCACCATTTTCGAGTCAAAATGCCAGGCGAGAAGGGAAAGCATAGCCAAAGCACGAGTAGTGAGCTTGCTTGCCATAAGGTGCGCATATTCCTTCAGCAGTCTGTTTTTGGCCAAGGCTCTGCGTTTCCCCAAGAGCAAGTAGCGATATTTTCTGAGGGCCTGGCAGGTGAATACTAGGGATGCAGTTCTAGCATTGGGTTTGTGCTGCCGCTTTATTGCTCGTTTGACCTCCCTTGTTCCCAGAAGCCACACTTGTTGAGCAATTAAAGTCGTTTCGGCGGCTTGGAGACTGGCTCTTGGGAAAGGAAACTTCATAAATTAACATACGACTGCAGAGAAACCCAGAGTTGATTGTCTTACACAGAAGTCCTCATCCGACGACATGGTAGCAGGTATCCAGAATGGATTCTGTTGAAATATTGAAGCATGGTTCCGGGAAGGTAGACCGGTCGAGTATTTATGTTATGCTCGAGATACTCCCGAGACCCTTGATCCAAAATCCGGACGAACAAGGAGAGAGTATTTCCCGGACGTGATATGGATGTTCTAATAGCAGTATCTTCGAGACCATCCTGGCCTATCAAAACAAGTATTTCGGCCCACTTCCCCTAATACAAATACAAAAGCCTTTCAAAAACTCGGGATTTCTGTCTTACTGAAAAGTGGCGTAGAATTAGCGCCATTGCGCAGCGGGAACGCCTCTGGCCTTTCATACCGTGTTATCTGCGTTCGCCTGCAGCGGATTAGCAGGGCCATTGTGGAGTCCGATTACATGCACCTTTCATTGGATAACTGACTGAGTGTCTGAGAACTAACAATGGCTGCATGCTGATCTCACTTATAGGGATAATTTTATCCATTGCATGGGTTTGGCGCCATTTTGAGGCTACCCGTCAAATGCGGCGTACGGTGAGGTAATGAAAACCTATATAATGAATTACCAAAAAATGACTTCGTGTACCAGGGTGCAGGGTCCCTGCACATGGGAATTCTTGAAGTGCCCGAGAGTGGGTATTGCTTAGAAAGGATATCTTATTTATGCCAGTACGTTCCCCAAACTTCGGTTCTTCAAGTCCCTCGCACAGTTCGGTCCCTTCCTTTCATTGCTACCATTTCAGCCACCTACGATGGACTTCCGACTTCCCTTTCAACCTTTCTCTCATAGTAAGTAGACTTATCATCCGGTCAACATCGATACTGACAGGCCTGAAGCCATAGTCTTGAACGACCCAAGAGGGCATTCTATGACGCCTTGCCTCAGTATCCTGGCAGCATGCAGAGAGAGATATGGTCAACTTCAAACCGACGCATTCTCACCTGCCTACATTTACCTGGTCATAATGGAAAATTCGACCTACTATGCAATGAACGGTGAATTGGGTCAGCTTTTTCGGCAATTGTTGTATGATCATCTTCAAGATGAGTGGCCGAAGGCAACTGATATGGGTCGTCTCATTCATATTACTCTGGCGGTCAAACGAGAAGTGCTTGTTCGTTGTGATATATTCTATCACATGCGCGGCTATACCGCAATAACCGGGGACACGGAGGGGTCTGTCCTCGCCGAAAAAGCCATGCTGGAGGTGTTTCAGCCTGTCGTCGACTCTGATCTAGTTATTAGAGCGTGGAGGATTGAGTTCTCTTTTTCTGATTTCCGGCCGAGGGTCTCTCGGATAAGTTCACTTGAAGATTTGTGCTCGATATTTCGCCCTTTGTAATTGCCTAATTCTCAAGGAATTTTACTCGATTGACAGGAAATTTAAGGATTGACACATGGGTTTGAGCGTGCTCACAGCATTAACGAGGCTTTTGTATAGAGGCATGATACTTTTGTCATCTGCATGCTTTAAGTTTTTGGAGACAGCCTAGGCAGCAACTTGGACCGCCCGGGTGTACTTGCTTGATTCAGTCATTTATTTCTGTGTCAGGATATGAATTCCGTGCATCCAGGCATGCAAGGAAAGAAAGATGACTTTTTTGTGGAACGTTCATGACCAGAGGTAGTATGAAGCAGGCCCAGTTTACGCATCAACAGTGATTTCAACACATGTGTCAAAATTCGGATCAAACGACGTCAAGTAATGGAGAAGCAGAATGGAGAATGCCATTATTGAGGTAATAGTGTGATTTGTGGTGCGGCAAACGCAGAGCAGCATTCTGGTTGGTTCATTCAATCTGGTAGCAAAAGCTATCCGTTGAGTAGAGTAGCTAGCTCCTGATGGATTGTTCCAACGATGAGAGCACAATCCGACGGTTTAGATACACAGAACCCATTTCCCCCTAACCACATAATATTCCACAAGCCCTAGTAGGATGATAAACTTTCTCTTAAAGCTCTTGATTGACTCCGATTTGACCATTGTCGTGTATCTGGGGTGGATGCCAATGCAAACATCGCCGAGAAGCTTCCAGGGGGTATCGAAGAATCGAAGAAGCTGACGGGGGAGAGGCACTCCAAAATCTTCGTTGAAGTGACAGGTGAGAAGGCCAAATATTTTGAGCGTGTCTTCGGTGAGGTCATCCACCATGGCTTGCACATGTCGATTTAAAATGCTGTTCTGGGTTAGAGGGATCCGTCCCTTTCTGTATCCATTCTTCCTGAGACGTTGACAGGCCAGCACTAGTGATGCAATCCCAGGATCGAGTTTGTGATGCTGTTTAATTGCGTCTTTCAGGTCTGGGGTACCCAGCCACCAAATTTGCAAAGCTGTCAATGATATTCGGGCTGATATCTCGAGGTCGGCTTCGGGAATCTGTATAATCAATCTTAGTATGGGAAAAGAAGCGAACACAATTACCCTTACCATATTGGTGCCGTCCATTTCTATGATAAATGCAGAGGGGGAGGACAGGTGTATGCACAATCGAGAGGACAAACTACTTGGGGGATCTCTCTTAGTATATTAAGATTTTGGAATGGAGTAATATACCTCGGCGCACGGATGTCAATATTACAATACCTTTCAATAAAATGGTAATTTTCATTTTTTGACTGCGCTTGTATCGAGACAGACTTAGTAGTTCACGATTGCTCCATACTCGCTGCGGCGAAGTCCTAGCAGCCAATCCTACTCACCCCTTGGGTATATTTCCTCGTAATAGCGCTCCTGGCCTTTTTGTGGATTCTCCCCAATACTCTCATAAGGATCATAAATCAATAAGCGCCCCAGAACCAGCCAGCCAGTCAGAGCGACGGTATGCATAACAAGTTTCCCCACCCAACACGGCGAAGCGTGAAAGGCTCTCATAATCAAGGAAGGAGGGTCATTCTCCTTCACAACGTATATAACCCCCCGCCCATCCGCGCTGCGTCCTTGATCTTTGACCTAGTACGAGCGACTCTCTTCGTTCACAATCTGCCTCCGAAACATCTCAACTTCGATTCTTTAGAATCATGGCAAACAACAATGGCCACTGGCCTCCAAATCTGCATTTCCCACCTTTCACCATTGCCCTTGAACCGAGTCCCCGGTCAGATCCACCCAGTGCGAGTATCATCAAACCTCCATTCGAAACAGGTAATCCACCAACCCACCACTGCCTGTATCCATATTCTTGAAAGTCAATCCATGAGGTTATAAATGGTGCTAATTAGTAAAAATAAGAGAGCATGACCGAGAGATTCCCTGTTCAGTACCTCCCTGTTCAGTACCCACAGGCCAGCTGCAATAAATCACAGCCGGCCTCGCTCCAGGCGGAAGGGAATTTCGTTCTATATTCCCAAGACGAAGCAATAAGTTTTCAGGAATATGAATATGCCCAAGTCAATCGCACCATTGGGTTCTACGGCCAGAGGGCAGCATTTGGCAGGATGCAGACGGTATTCCAGGGGAGCCCGCTGTTTTCTACCCATTGCAAAAAGGTCTTTCCTAATGAGCCTGACTTCTCATTGATTGATCAATTTGTGGCTCAAAATAATACAGTCCTGGAAAAAACACTGTCGAATCTCAAACGTTGCGACCCAGCTCGCCTGGAGGATTTCTATAGATCTGCCTTCCGAGGATTGAACCTGGTCGCGTGTGAAGCTATTTTGGCTGCATGGATGGGAGTTCTGGATCTAAGTATCTTGGGTGGAATCCAAAATACTTATTTACAGAAACCGCCATGTTCTGGTTTCCCATCACCATTGACCATTGACGATCCGGGAGACTTTCTCTATTATATATTGCGTGGAAACCACGGAGAGAAACTTCCGTTCAAACGGCTTCTGGGGGCACTACACTTTGCTAGTATTGAAGCCACTGACCGAAGGAACGTCGAAACTCGTTTACTCCTGCGTGAGATTGAAATTTGGAGAGAGTTAAATCAGTAGCCATTTTACGGCCCTCACTTAGTTCCCATGTTATATTGCAACCTCCTGTCTTTTTTTAATTAAGCACACTTTCTCTTCCACAAAACTCTCTCAAAAACGTATCTATATCCATGTCACCGTGGACAAAAAAAGCTTGACCGGACTTAGGATTACGGTAGAACTGTAATTCACTCGTAGATCTTGCACTTCCGTTGGATAACATGGATTCTCCATCGAATTCGCAGTCTTTGAGGGCATACGTCGTCTGGGGCTTGTGTTTGATACCGTTGCTCTTTTCACGACAGCCGATGGTGCCTGGTACAAGTCAATGTCTATTTCACTTATCCAAAAATCGCGTTATGGGTACTTGAGTGTGTCTCAGTTCGTTGGAATCGGAAAGAGGCTGACTGGTTGGGGTTTCTTCATCCTGGGCGGGCTGTGGGTCATGCGTAAACAAATAAAGGTCAGCAACAGGTCATTTGGAGATGGAAGGTCTCTCAGTGGAATTTTGTGGCCAAACGTACCTGACCCCTAGGAATCTCCTTGATGGAAGGCGAAATTGACTTGGCATTGACCTGGATGGGTATGGGATGAACCTTATGGATTCATTAGCAAAAGGCAACAAGGAACTAAGCACGAGAATATGATACCATAGCAGTTTTCGCCGGATGCGCCTGGATACTCCCGTTCACCACTACCGAGATGTTACCTGAATCTGGATTGTCTTGGGATTTTGCATCCGTAAGTCCGCCTTATAGCCATGTCATTCTGGAAAGTAGAGTCAGGGAAGGCTGGATAGAGGAAAGTTGAGTGTGCTTGAGGAACCGGTTTCCTCTAACTTATCACTAAGGGAATGAGGACGATGATTAGAGATCAGAATGTGAGCGGGAATGTATCGACTGACGGCCTTATGACATATTACCCCTAGTAATGCCTAGGTATAGCTTCGTACTTTATGTGCTCTTGAAATTCAATAATAATGCGTCGTGGGTCCCAGGATGAAAGTATTACCATTCATAAGCGTGCCGTCCTGCTCGATCTGAAAGGAAATACGACATTACCTCTAAAATTCGTGCGTGGGCCCGTGATAACGAGGATCAACCACTGCGAAGACCTGCTTCATGCAACCCACAAAATAGGTCAAGGTTCAGACCAAGGCATTGAGGCCAGTTGCGGCCATCTCGGACCAACTATTATCGTCCAATAGGAACGCTCACATACTCGCGTAGAAGGACATGTGATCAGAGGTCTCACTACTACAATGCCCGAGAGCGAGAAAAAGGTGCCACCCCAAATCTCCAATAATGGAGGAATAAACCACTCACCGGCAATGTCCAACCCTCATTTTTATTCTCATCCACCATCATATACACGGTTCATGGTTGAGAAATATACTGAAGCAGCCCTTTTACTAGTATACTCGAAGCTCACGCATCCATTGAAGGGAGCCTCCTCTGTGTCAACATGGGCACCCGAGATCTGTTCTTTTTGGGTCGTATGAGTTATCCAAGCTCATGTACTTCACCACAATACTCTCCAGAAGATCCATGGGAGTGGAAGTCAAATGTATTCAAACTGGCTCCAAAAACAACGGAATTGTGTGTGACACACTGCAGGTCAAGCCCCGCGTCGTCGAAGGGGTAAAATGTGCTGGAATCGCCAACGGTGGCCACAAGAGAGACATGTCGAGTCAAAGCCAATCCGACCTGAGATGGATACCAACATGGTCTCTTTTGCTAGACCCATGGGCGAGAGGTTTGAATTGCCAAATTGATTGATACTTCCACAAATCCCTTCCACAAATCCAGGATGACTCAAGAACTATAAAGTTTCAGTCACGTACCGGTCTGCTAATACACGGATTCCGGCCTGTTCTCGAGAAGTCAACAATCTTCTGTCGCACCTTTTTCATTCTTACCACCGAACGATCCTGCAATCCTGGAAACCCGACTTCCCTTTTTCCCTAACGGTGCTACCGAAGCTCTTGTTGCCGATCGCTCAGCCTATCACCATAACGTGCACTGCTCCCTCGATTCATCAGATACCCGGGTTTCATGGCCTAGTCGCTTCTTTGAGCTAAGTCAGAGTCGAAATGCCATGAGAGCAGCCTCTGTTTAATTCGCAGAGTATCTTGAAAAAACCCAAGTTCTGCAATCGTTGAGCATTGTGCAGGATTACATGGAGAAGTATCCTTCAGTATTTGAAATTCAAGCGGCCGAAACGGTTCAAAGATGGATATTGGACAAAGAAAGCATGAAATTACCAGGCCCTTTGTCCGAATGAACAAAAGAAACGAAAATAAACCTGCGTCTTCTCAACCTAGATTGGATGAACAATACATAACTTACACATTGCTCTTGGGTGTCTAGAGTTGGTATGATCAGCCAGCAGGTGACAGAAATGTATATCACTTATGATATGCTACCTTTGTACGTTCATGGGTAAGTCAGATGATGAAAAATCTACCTTGTATGAATTACCATATCCTTTTCCTTTTTAGGCTGACTGAAGATGGTTGTATATAGAACACGTCAATGGCTATTGAATTTTTGAACGGTATATCCTGGGTTTTAAGCAAACATAGTCTAATACCGGCAATTCTTTTGAGAATGACTTTGAACTTTGGATTGGGGACCGGCAGTTTCCCGCATCCACGGGTACGTGCATATATGAACAACACCCTCGCTACTCGTATAGGAAATGGCTTGCCTACCCTTTTCCCCATACTTCCAGCCCTGGTTTTTCTTTTGGGAAGAGGACAACGTTTCTTCCTGGAGAAATCTTCGGAGCCTGCCTTCAAGTCCTCCATAGCTACGGCGTGGTCGGCTTGGAAATTGACAGCTGAATTTCTCGAGAACATCCGGCCATTTATCCCTGAGAATGACGCGGTGGAACCAAATGAAATGCGTTTCTTCTTTATTGTATACTTTCTGAGACAGGCGGTGGCGGGGCGGAGTTTCGTTCTTGGTGATCCCACATTTGATGGGATTGGAAGAACGGGCTTGTCGATCTGAAAATGAATCCTGCTCTTGATCTTGCAAATTCAGACTCTTGGTATGGGTGCCGTTTTCCTGGACGGATGATGCCGACAACTTGACTGCCCGAAACATGGCACTTCCAGGGCCCTGGGACGTCTTGTGTGAGCTAGGTCGTGGATACTGGTGCGAGGATAATGTTTGATCATTCAAGAGTGAACTAATTGCCATCGGGTCACCAGATATTGATGGTTGTTGGGAGAACGGGTCTTTGGTGGTCATAATTCCCTCCATGAACAAAAACAACAGAAGAACGATGAAGGAGTAAAAGAACTGACATTGGGTATTTAAATCTCATTTATGTTATATCAGGGTCACACGTAGTATTAAAGAAACTAGTGTTGCCGGACTGGTGCTACTGCAGCACTATCGCAGTTAGACTAGCACTTGTCTTTTGTACCAACGCTCAGATCTAGTCCCTGAAGCAAAGCTTATGGCCCAATCAATTGGCGTCAGTCGCCTGACACGTCTGAAATTTTCATTTTAGCGCATTGCATGGTCGGGGTTCCCAGGAATGAACATCCAGACCCAAAGCCACTACAGGCTACCATGATTAAAAGTCTCCACCAATAACTTTGTTGTGATTAAACCAAGCTATTACGTATCCCAAGGGGCCTAGTCCAACCTGACCCAGTATCGATCAGCACACTTCGCAGAAGACCCAAGGCTTTTGCCAACCGGGACAAGGCATGTTTCTCTGGAACATTGCAACTGCCGACCTAAAATGACTTTGAGAGCCGTTCGTGAGTGCTTTGAGCCGAAGTAATCCGTGGGAGGGATTTTGAAAGCTATATTGATAAATGGTTGGGAATTGGGCTCTTCATGCCCTAGTAGGTTCCAGTTATCTTGTTGAATTAAGGAAACCACATTGCGAAGAAATTGACTCACAGCCCATAATTAAAACTAATGTCTCTTGCCCCCGCCCCAATATCATCCATCAGCTATCACATCGCCCGGCTAGAACCTCTCTTCACTGATATATAGACCGCACCGGATCATGAAAAGCTAGGAATGTGACAATTAAATCCTTGAATGCATTAGCGGTAATTTAAAATGGTACTAAGTGTCCGAGGATCATATTATCAGCTGTGCTGCGCCCGATTTCTTGCGGGACTGGGGATATGCGGTCAATCCCCCCTTTACCTAATCCCTAGAGATGGAGATAGCTATGAGGGTAGGTGTGGGTTATGAGGACGACATTATATTTACTCCACCAATGGATTAAGTAAATGTGATTTAGTATCGAATAAAAGCACCTCGTGCATATTGCGAATGCGGTTTTGAATGTTGAGGTGGAAATTTAATGCGGTCAAGAATAGCACTTTAATCAAGGAGCTGAGTGATCAGTGAACTAATGCAGGAATGGAGCGGAACCAGAAGTCTGGAAATGAGGTGGATACTTTAGTGTGGTGTTGCGAGCACTCGCTCTCAGCCACCTATTTCCGTGCGATTCGTACTTATTCAACTCTGTAAATTATGATAGTCAGTTTTTGCTCTTAGTTTTTCTTTTTTCGGCCTTTTTCTTAAATACACGGGGGAAAATCAGCTTGCTCATCAGTTATCTCTACGCAGTCCAAGAATACGCTACGGTGACTCAAGGGCGAGCATATTAGCCTGCGATAGTGTTGCACATTCAGATTCAACCACTAGCTGAAAGTTCCAAACTTCTTATTCGACATTATCTTACTACATCGAACACAAACGAACGATTTTAGACGGGTTCGTTTGCAAAGCAAGCTCGTTTGTTTTGAATTTCTCTAACCGTTTTAACTGAAAGTTGATACAACCAAATGCCCGACAAGAACCGGATCTTTTTGTTCTACATTCGCACATAATGACATCCATTCCACAAATGGTTGACCCGGTGATTGGCCAATACCAGGCCTATGGACCGCACCAGCGTAGGACCGCGAAGGCTGCGAGGGCCGCGCAGGTTAGTTCGCTGGTTTGCCCTGAGAAAGATATAGCTGACATCGAGAGCTATAGGCCTGTGATCGATGCCGAGCTAAAAAGGCCAAGTGTGATGAGGGACGACCAAATTGCGGCTACTGCAGAGAAAGCAATCTGCCATGCTCGTATAAAGAGGAGTCGCTACGCAAGGAAAATAGGTCTACTCAAACTTTGTTAGACCATTTGACGAAGATGGAGGACAGCTTTACAGCCCAATTTCGAGCGCTACAAAATCAAATGTTGTCTGCGCAAGGAAACCCAAACCAGCCCTACAAGCCTATTCAGGGTACACATGAACATTCTGGTACCATCGTCTCTCTCCTAGGACAAGACGAGACATTAACCCACCTCACAGAGAGGAGTCTATTGAATTTCAGGGGACATGGTGTGGCTGTTCCAAATTATGGTCAGAATCTTGGCCTTGTGAATCCAATTCACGTCGGCTCCAAGCTTGAGGCTGAATATGCGCTTTCGACTCCCGTTCAGCACACTGCGGCCCGAAATTTGTTGCTGTGGCCCTCGATCCAGCAGCTGTTATCGGACAGATACGACGAAGATTATGTGATACGGTTAGAAGAGGAGCGCGGTCTTCTTAGCACCCATGATCATGGGGAGATGCTGGACACTCTGGATAACAGCCCCTTACCATTGGATCCCGGCGTTTGTAGCCACGGACCTGATGGGTGCAGAGTGGGATTTGACGGAGACGTCGATATTGATATGCTTGGTAACGTGAAGCTGGGTGGCGTCGCAGCTCAACGTTACTTTGGGAGCTACCTCTCTAACATGTATAAGCTTCACCCGTTCCTTGATCGGAATGAACTCGACAACAAGGTAAATAGGTTTATTCAATCTTACTGCCACTTCAATTCCTCTCCAGGCTCTGTCACCGACTGTGTACAGCCAGCACGCGATGAGCCACCGTCGAAGAAACGGAGGAGCTTCAATCGCAGCCTTGGTATACACAGCGAGGATAAGGAGACCTGCTGCAACTCGCCACGACCACGCGTGGATCGAAATATTCACAGTTCCATAGTATTGCTATGCCTGGCCCTGGGTGCAATTTGCGAAGCTCCTACTCCCCCTCTCGGGGTCTATCATGAACAGGAAGATCGGCTACCGCGGCCAGCGCACCACATCACCTCTTCCCGCCCATATCGAGACAGATTATGCGAACGGTGCACTCTCGCCCACAATGCGCAATGAAGATGCGAATACGATGAACAACCAAAACATCCCCGGTATTACGCTGTACAGATATGCTACAGGAATTTTGAGCCACTTGCAGGGTGCAAACGAGCTGGAGCACGTTCAGGCGGGGCTGCTTGCTGGACTATATGCCGGCCAGCTAGCTCATCCGTTTCAGAGTCATAGTTGGATTTCACAAGCCTCGAGGGCTTGTCAGGTGCTGACAAGACCAAAGCGGTATGAAAGTCTCAACCAGGGCTCAGTGAAGGACCTCCATAGCTCCGTATACTGGGCATGTCTAGAGTTGGAGAGTGACTTACTTGCAGGGCTTGATCTTCCAGCCAGTGGCATCTCTCATTCAGAAGGTCGGATGCACCTCCCCAAAGGACAATTCACAATTAGTCGCCCAGAACACTTCAGTACAAGCCCAAGTATGATCATGATGTTCTACTACGCTCAAATCCACCTGCGCAAAATCCTGAATCGAGTCCCCACCGACCTCTACAAAATCAAAAAACAGGGGGAAACACTGTGGTCATATACCGCCCAAGGAGCTTTGAGCGAAAACCTGGATCTCTGGCGCAGATCCCTGCCCGACAGTATGCAGTGGAAGGAAACCGACGAGCCAGCCAATGAAATAAACGCCGCCCACATGCGGGCAACGTACTACGGTGCCCTGTATATTATCCACCGACCGTTCCTCTACCACGCTCTGCATGGCACCTATGCTCTAAACATGGCCAAAACACCAACCACCTCACTCGCTAACGGATCGACCGCCGCTGAAGTCCAACTCCGGGCGCTGCCTGAAAATTTACAGGATGCCTGTAAGATCTGTATTGATTCTGCAATTCGGAGTACTGTGGCTTTTGATTGTGTAGATACCCATCGGTTGGTGGTAACCAATATCTTTGGCACAGCCCATTCGTATGCGGACCCAACTAATCTGGAGAAATGTGGACGCTAAAGGGCAATACTAATGATCTTTCACGTTATATAGGCAATTTGGCAACATGCTTGTTCTCTCCGCGACCTACATGTCAAGCCTGAGCAAACTAGTCGCTGAACATGATCTCGAGCGTATCCTCAAACGCACAATCGGCTTCCTTGTCCAAAATGGAAATATATCACCTACCATCCGCGCCGATGCCCGTATGCTCACGGAGATCTACCAGAAGATCTTCCACCGCGCTCCTGACCTGAACAACTATACATTGCGTATGAACCACCAGTGAATTTCCGTCCAGAATCCGGCTTTCCTTCCTTTTAGTCTGTGTATTGGATTGGGATACATATTAAGCGGCAGTACAAAAATAGTAGATATGGTGGAATTAGAGCGAATGAGAAGTAGAAAAGAAAGAGCAGCACAAATTGGAGGGTAATGGTAGATTGTTAGGCTATCCGAAGTCTCCGTCTACTGCATTTTGAGCTTTTATGTTGAAATGGTCTTAACAAAGGAAACATTCCACTAATGAAAAAATGGCATATCGATATTCTTTAAGCTTAATGAATCGTTCCGCATAGTTAAGGATTTCGTTTTACAAATATATATTGACTGGACCTATTATCGAGCTCTGCCCAGAAGTACAAAAATAGTTATAATAAAATCCTTCCTTGAACTCAGAAACCACATATCAAAATCACAACCTTCCTCGGGCTGAATATAGCAACTTGAAGCTATGAAGCAAATTAGTGATTGAGGTATTGTTCTGGTCAAGGTACATACCGACGTGGATTGGACCCACAGACATGGTCTTATACACACAAGGATTGTTGTGACTAGGGAATAAAGGGAAAGTAAAATTGACCCAATTGATGCCACTCAGAGAGTCTTCTGGTGCTTGGGGGTCTTGGGGCTTGGATATCGCGAAAATAAATCGAAGTTAGTGGTTGCACAGACATGGGTTTCATGCATATGAACCAAAATCTAATGAATTGAGCACGAATGAAGCCTTGACTGGCCAATATCATAAACGTGAATAACGCAAGTAAAGTATTGCGATGCTGCTGATGAGCTAGTGAGAGGCTACTTCAGTCCGTAATTCTTCCTTTGCGATGGGATGAGTCTGACAGCCAGCAGCTTCGACAACCCATGTTTCATATTATGACGAAGTGTACGGCATGCTCATCTACTGGATAGCCCACCAACCGTTTGTCCGCAATGCTCTTTTACCATGGCTTGCACATGTCAATTTAAAATGCTGTTCTGGGTTAGAGGGATCCGTCCCTTTCTGTATCCACTCTTCCTGAGACGTTGACTGGCCAGTACTAGTGATACAATCCCAGGATCGAGCTTGCGTTGCCGTTAAATTGCGTCTTCCAGGCCTGGGGTACCCAGCCACCAAATTTGCAAAGCTGTTAATGATATTCGGGCTGATATCTTGAGGTCGGCTTGGGGAAAGTTTATAATAAATCTTAGTATGGGAAAAGAAGCGAATAATCTTGCCCTTACCATATCGATGCCGTCCTTTTCTATGATAAATGCAGAGGTGGAGGACTGGGCAGGTGTATGCACAATCGAAGGGGCAAGCAACTTGCATGGGGATCTCCCTTTGTATATTCCAGGTTTTGGAGTGGGAGTGATAGCTTCGGCGCACGGATGTAAATATTACAATACCTTTCAATAAAATGGTAATTTTCATTTTTTGACTGCGCTTGTATCGAGACGGACGTGCCCTACCTATGCTCCATATTCGCTGCAGCGAAGTGTCTGAGTAGGCCTTGACAAGTCCCGCAGCACCAAGGCAATTTTGGTGCTGCGATATGGTGCTGCGAGGTGCTGCGGGACTAAGCCAATTTTGGTGCTGTTGTATGGTGCTGCGGCACTAAGTGCTGCAGCACCGTCGCAGCACCAGTTTTAGTGCTGCGCTAGCATAATTCTGCCAAGCATTACCCAAAATGGATGGATAAAATGCTGACTTATTTTGATAAATTACTGTTTTTTACACATGTATTGGCATTGGGAGGTAGTTATGGTCACTCACTGCTAAGATTCGTATCAACTCACGTTCAAGAAATAGATTAAAAGCTTCAAGTCCTATACAAATGTAGATTCAAAGTAAAATCAGCCCAAAACAGTATAGAATTAGTGGTTGATATTATCTGGAAGAGAATGTACTGGTATTGTGTGTGGATATATATATTTACTCCATGTATATACCTTCTAGTTTGTACCTTGTAGTTTCGATTTTATTTTTCTACAGTAAAAGCCTATATTTCACCCTTTTTTTAAGTAGTATAGTGCTGCGACCGGATGAATTACCTTATATCTTATTTTGATCTTTATAATTAATATACTGTATAGGCTTTGTATAATAACTTAATATACTGTCTATTTTCTGACCTCGGTCAGAAATATGAGGCGTAGAAGGCTTTGTATAATGATTTGACATAACCATCTATTTTCTGACCGAGGTCAGAAATATGGGGTGTAGAAGGCTTTGTATACTGACTTAACATACTGTCTATTTTCTGACCGAGGTCAGAACATAGGACTTTAGGTAGCTATATAGAATAAGGGGATAATATAGACCCCGAAATATATTATATCATAGCACTATATCGTAATGCTGCGGGAGTGCTGTGGGAGTGCTGCGGGAGTACTGCGGGAGTACTGCAGTACTACGGTGGGGCTATTATAGGAGTCGGAGGTGAATAGCCAATAGATATCGAGATCTATATTCGGCTTTATGATCTATCTACCACTATACTAACATAGTAGATACCCTCCCTATTTATTGTTAGTTATGTCGGTCGCAGATTTTGTCTAGGTAGGCTATTTATGCTTCTGTTTTCCCCTTTACCTTATACTATATACCTATACATACTATTTGCCCTTAACCTTCAATATATCACATTTTGGACAGTACGCTGAGGCTAGCCCTTCTTCGCAGGTATCTTCATCGCAAATTGGATATCCAGACCGCCTTACCGACTGCGACTTTCTTTCATACGATTTAATATATGATCCCCTTACTCCTGACCAGTCAATCAGCCAACAAACACCAAATCCCGAAGCCCCCTCAATCCTTAGCATTCCAGAGTTCCAGACTCCACATACTATCACTGCTCCAACAACCCTCGAACGAATTGGCCCTGGAGCCAAGAAGCTTTGGGTGTGCTATACGAAGATGAACAAAACACAATTTATTGAGTAGTAGCGACACACTACACACGCCCAACCAAATACTTCACGACGTAAAGTGAACTTTGAAGCGAATTATACATCACCATATTGGGAGCACTTCGACTAGGTCGCACACTATCAGACTGGACAGCCGATAGCACTTTGTCGACGATATAGAAAGGCGATTCCTCATCCATCACAGTCTGGAGGTCTTCACTCATTAAAAAAGCACCGTGAGAGCAAGACCTATCAGTAGGGTAGAAGGAGTTCTTCTCTTCAGCAGACATTAAGGCAATCGCTACAGTTTGCGGTAATATATACTATTATATCTCAAAACGAACTATATACTAATTTAATATATCTTAGTCCGAGTGTCCTTCGGAGCAGAAGACCACTTTTAATACTAAGGATTGGGAACGAATTCAAATCAATTTAATCACAATATATCAGCTCCCCTTCCAGTTCCTCGAAAGGCCGGAAATATTTGAATTTGTTCGATTTGCTCGCCTCTCAAAAGATATACCTCCAATCTTGACTCCTAAGACAGCACGGCGTCGCCTACAAATGATGGTTAAGGGGGATCATCAAAAGGCCCTTTCTCTTTTACCAAAGAATGCTAAGCTTTCAATAGCACTTGACTACTAGACTTCACCTTTTCAACAAGCGTTCATGGCAATTACTGGCTATTTTGTGGATTCTGGCTGGAATTATTATAAGATACTACTAGGCTTTGAGCCAGTATATGGTCAGCATACTAGTAGTCACCTGAGTGAGATACTACAGGATGTACTACAGCAGCATAATATTATTGATAGAGTGCTTACGGTGACTACCGATAACGCCTCTAACAATAAAACGCTTATAGAGAGCCTTTACCAGTCGATCGAACAGCTCAATCTCCTAGATAGCACACGAGTTGTACGAATTCTATGCCTTACCTATGTGATTCAGCTCAGCTTAAAGGACCTCCTTAGATTGATAAAAGCCAACCCAAACAATGATACCGCCGATACTATCTGGTCGGAGGAAGAGAACAAGTCGGCTCTTCAAAAGGCCAAATCTGAGAAAGGAATCATCTATACACTTGCAAAGGTCAGTTATTCAAAATCTTTATTAAAGCATACTTATACTATTTCTAGATCCGTGCTTTTGCAGTCTATATCAACGCCAGTCCCCAACGACGGGAGTTCTTTCTAACACTACAAGACACTGAGCCGAAGCTCGTACCAATACAAGATGTACGTACCCGCTAGAATTCAACATACCTAATACTTCAGCGCGCAAATCGTCTGTCCGCTACATTTAACAGGTACTATACTCTATATAACTAGCTTCGGTTCCAGCTAAGTGTATAAGAGTGGCGGCAGGTTGAATACCTACTTTATATCATAAAACCTTTTTACATATAGACAGTCGGACTATCCAAGGTTAAGGATGTCACTATTTATTGCGTGTTCGAGGTATACAACAGACTGTTTGGACATTTTGAAGACTCCCAGAAGCGCCTACACCGGAAGAAGGTTCCTTAGAAAAAGGCGATGCTTTGTGCTTTGAAGGCTGGAGAACAGAAGCTTGCAACTTACTACAAGGATACTGAGAAGGCTTATAGGCATCTTTATGCAATGGGGACGATCCTTACCCCTGTGCATAAGCTTGACTACTTTAAGGGAGCAGACTGGGCTAGTGATAATGCGGACTGGTATATAGTATACGAAAGGTCTCTACATTCCTACCTTGAGCGATACTATCAGCGCCAGCCTACAACTCAATCAGTGGATAAAGGCAAGGCTCTACAACGAACTGGGAGTATGTCTAGTCTACTTGCACAGACCCGACCGAGATCAGCTATCTAAGAGAAGGTTAGGTAGCGAGAAGAGTTAATAGGTTATCTCAATCTTCGTATATATACTATAGAACTTGAAACTATAATATATACTAACTTCGCAAGGAACTGATAATGATGACCTATGTCAATTCTAGAGACAATATAAGACCCAGTTCCCAACCCTTGCGGCGCTAGCCCGGGATATCTTCTCTGTTCCTGCTACTGGCGTAGGAGTTGAACGGTTATTCAGCTCGGCGCGGGATATCTGCTATTACAGACATAGATCTCTCAATGCAACGACTATTCAAGATCTAATAATGCTCCGCTGTATGACGCGTTTTGATGCAAACCACGCTTAAGGCCAGCTATCTACAGAAAGTCAGGACCTAGGTGAGAGGATGGAGGCTGATGAGGAGGCAGAGGCCCAACTATCTGATTATGATATGGCTGGTATCAGCGATAATAAGGAACTTGATTCTGAAACCGAATACGTATCTGAAGCCGATAATATGGACGCCCATGATCATGATGCTTCACCTGGTCTCCAGGACCCAGACCTACCTCTGGATCAGGAGACTCTGGATCAAGAGATTGACTCAGTTGAACTTCTAAATCATCACCCAATAGTTAGAATTGTACAAAGCGATAGCCAGCGTCCACATAGGGAACGGAAGCGTCGGAGAGATGATGATGAATATGTATATACTAAGAGGACCAAATAAAGCGCAAATAATCGAACAAATATAATAATGATCTTTTCCAGATTTCCAGATTTATTGTAAATAAAATACCCCAAAATTACTGGCTTTTCTACATAACTTATGCATATCACGAGGTTAGTCGTGTTTGCACTGTTTACAGTGCTGCAGCACTCCCGCTGCAGCACTGCAGCACCGAACCAAGTATCTGGTGCTGCCAAGCCTTGGTGCTGCAGCACCGAACCAAAGGCCTAGTGCTGCCGCAGCACTGGTGCTGCAGCACCGGTGCTGCGGGACTTGTCAAGGCCTATTAGCTATACAGGCTATTAAGAGGCAAGAAATCAGCGCTCTTCGCGAAGCAGCGCGCCGTTTTGACGTACCCGAATCAACCCTTCGAACGCGCCTTCGTGGGACTACCTTTCGCGCTGAAACACGCGCCAACAACCATAAATTGTCTGAAACTGAGGAGGAATCTCTTGAAAAATGGATTCTCTCTATGGATCTACGTGGAGCAGCCCCCCGGCCCTCTATGGTACGAGAAATGGCGGATCTTCTGCTTCAAAAGCGTGGAACTACCCCGGTTCTTTCGGTCGGCCAAAATTGGGTTACGAAATTCGTAAAACGACGTCCTCTTCTTTCCTCTCGATTCTCGAAACGTTATAACTACGAGCGTGCGAAATGCGAAGACCCTAAAATCATTAGGGAGTGGTTTGATTTAGTTCAAAAGACAATCCTTCAATTTGGAATCGACCCTGACGATATCTATAACTTTAATGAGACCGGTTTTGCAATAGGATTGACTGTAACTGCGAAGGTTATTACGAGGAGTGAATACTACGGTCGGAGGCCGGTTTTACAACCTAGAAATCGTGAATGGGTGACTACAATTGAATGTACGAATGCTTCTGGATGGGCCCTTCCTCCGTGTGTGATTTTTAAAGGCAAAGTCTTTATTGAATCATAGTTTGACGGCCTTCCGGGGGATTAGCGCTTCGAAGTCAGTCCTAATGGTTGGACCTCTGATAAAATTGGACTTCGGTGGCTTAAGAAGCTCTTTATTCCTAGTACTTCGCGTACAAAGGGGATATACCGGCTTTTGATACTTGATGGCCACGGAAGTCATTTAACACCTCAATTTGACGAAATTTGCGAGCAAAATAAGGTAATACCAATCTGTATGCCTGCGCATTCGTCTCATCTTTTACAACCTTTAGATATTGGTTGTTTTGCGGTGTTAAAACGTGCGTACGGTCGGATGGTTGAAACTAAGATGCGGAACGGGATCAATCATATTGACAAACTTGACTTCCTCGAAGCATACCCTCTCGCACGAATTAAAGCTTTTAAACCGGAGACTATTAAAAATAGCTTCGGGGCAGCCGGTTTAGTCCCTTTTGAACCGGAGAGAGTGATCTCTAAGCTTAATATTCGGCTTCGAACCCCAACCCCCCCTCCAAGCCGGGGGAGTGAATCAAGCCGGAATTTTACGCCAAAAACTCCATTTACAGAGAAAGATCTACGTCGACAAGCTTCGTCAATCAAAGCTTTACTTCGTACAAGATCTCGAAGCCCGCCCAGCCCATCAGATCGTGCATTAAACCAGTTTATAAAAGGCTTCCAGCTCCAGCTACAAAGTCATATTTTACAAGCGCAAGAAATCAAGGAATTACGCGCCGCCAACGAGAAGCATAAGCAAAAGCGTACTCGATCCCGAAGGCCTATTCCTACTGAAGAAGGCCTTTCAGTTCAAGAAGCCTCTGCATTAAATATGCAGCAACAGGAAGCAACTGAAGCACCCCCCCCGGCGCCGGCATACCTAGAGAACTAGCTATACAGCCACGTATACGCCCCCCCCCGGGCCTGTGGAATATGCAGATTGCCAGGGCATAGAAGAGAAACATGTCCAGATAGATTATGATTTTAGTGTATTTAATTTAATGGAGTTTTGGTTGACATATTTATTTACATTTGAAATTAGTAGGCTGGGTGGGGTGCGCAGCTCGTTGGTGTGCGCAGCTCACTGGTGAAATACGTTAGTTAGTTAGTTAGTTAGTTAACGTAATCCACAAGCGGGCTGTACACACAAGCGAGCTGGACATCCCAAAACGCCGTAGTAAATGCGATATTTCACAACTTGATATTTCAACACTCGAGACTTAAAACAGAATTCTAGGATATCATAGTACTTAATATATCCCTTTACGTATACTTATAATGTTCAAGAGTATTTTGAGACAACATAATGTTGGTATATGTATTTGCATCCGTGACTGCCAGCGTATTTTTGGTAATGCAAGTAAATAACCATTTACTACATATTTCATATCAGCTATTCTATTTCTTACAATAAGAAAAACCATCAAACTGAAAATCCAGTAAAATCATCTTCTCGTTGTTGATATCCAAGGGGCCTGAAATATCGCATTTACTATGGTGTTTTGGGGTGTCCAGCTCGCTTGTTTGTACAGCCCGCTTGTGGATTACGTTAGTTAACTATTGTCTCTTGGCAGCAGCCCCAGATACCGGCAATACCGCTCCGCTTTCCCCGCTTCTTCCATGCGAACTTGACCTTACACTCCGCAGCAGTAGGAGTTTCGAGAAACTTTGCCTTTGACAAATTTCCAGCATCATGAGCAATCAGATCCAAAAAACTGGCCGTACACAACGTGCCAAGCGCGTCACCCGCGCCTGTGATCCTTGCCGCAGGAAAAGGGTAAGCTAGTGGCGCTTACGGTTGGTTGTCTTAATGACATTTGGCTAACGGATTATTTGTCAAAGTTGAAATGTACCCCTAACCAGCGCCCCTGCTTAAATTGTCAGCTCTACGATGCTGAATGCACCTCACACGACCAGGGCCGACGCCCTTATCAGCGACCGGCCCGCGACTTGACCACTTCCGACCGTCCCATCCAAGCCGAGAAGTCGGTTTGTACGCCGCCTGCGGAGGATACAGGTATGAAGGTTCCGATGGCCTCAGATGTGGAGTCAGAAGTCACTTGTAGCATCAACGGCACTGCAAGCCACATTGGTGCGTCATTGACCCCATGGTCTCAGGAACAAGAGCTTTCTGAACTTGCACCTGCTTCTGATGATTTTGATTCCCCGTTGCGTCAACTTGGCATTGGTTTTTCCTCGGGGTTCTGGGGTATAGACAGAACAATCTCCGGCGGTCTACCAAGCCTGGCCCTTCCAGAGTCAGCGAGTCTAAGCGATGGGTTCCGAATGGACCCTGGGATACCAACCACTAGCTCAGATCAGATTTTAAGCTACTCCCCAAAGGTCTCATCCTCGGCAAGGCAATATGACAATTTGGATCGTGGTAGAGTTTCCAATATCTGCACATTGACACAGAATAATGGGGATAATGTTCATTTTCAAACCTCTGTCCCGGGCATGTTTGTTCGGAAGAACGAGGTTGATGCCAATTATCTTGGTAAGGTCGCCTTGTTCGTTTCAAAGCAGATCTTCTAATGTGTCTTTCTTTAGGGTTTAATTCTATTGGTGCTACTCTGGCTATTTGTTTGAAAGATGCCCTTGAGTTTCAGAATCTCCCCCTCACGTCTTCCTCTCTTCGTTTCCTCATCGAAGCCGGCCCTCATGTAGACGAAGTCGGACTTTCATCAATGGTGGATTTGTCGTTGTTTCATCTCCTCCCCCGAGAGATTGCTACACAAGCAGTTGAAGGTCTGCTGGCCCTAACTCCGTTTGTGGGTTCGGTACGAAGCTCACATTGCACATAAGCATTCTTCCGGTCGCTCAATATCTTTTACCCGATCGTTGACGAGGACTCATATCGTGAGCGATTCAAGACATTCTATTCCGCGACTTGTCCACATCTGAATGCTTTGGATTACTCATTGTACTTCCTCGTACTATCAATAGGAGGACTAAGTGCCAAGTGCAACGGAGAGCAGCCCGAGGCAATGAAACAACTATCTGCTAATGCATACCACCAAGCGTGGACTATGTTACAGGATTCCATCGCTTCACCTACGGAAACTTCATTACAGATTCTTCTCCTTTACGTGAGCATATCTTCACACCGTCTGGAAGTTACCCTAAGCTGATGAAGTAGGTCGTTTATCATTTCTATCACGGCAAGGCCGGAATCGCCTGGATTTTTTGTGGCTTAGCCATTCGTGTCGCTTTAGCTCTAGGCCTGCATCGAAAATGTCCACCGGAGATGGACATGACGGACAGCCAGCATAACCTTCGTTCTCGGCTATGGTGGATTGTTTTCAGCCTAGATGCGTAAGTAGCCTGAACGCTGTGCAAGTTTGATCTCCCACTGATGCGTGTAAGCACTTTGTCACTGTCTCAAGGCCGGCCTCCGGGGATTGTAGATGCCACCTACGAAATTTCACCAGTCACTACAAACCGAGAGGATAACGATACAAACGATGGCTCTCTTCAAGGATTGCCACGGATATACACGTGGATGCGCGGCCTGAGTCAAATCCAGAATCGATTCTGCCATGCCATGCATGTGAATTCCACCTCTGCAGCTAGGCTAGACGCCCTCTTGCGGATAACGAACGAGCTTATATCGTGGAAGGACAGTGTTCCTTTAGAATGCCGTCCCGGTGATCTGATCTTAGCCTCCCCGGAACTGTATGCTAATATCATGCTCATACACCTGGAGTACTTTAATATGTCCCGCGTGGTTCATTGGACAATATTAAGGCTTCGTTCGACACTCGGCGGGTGGCTCGGGGTTCATGATCAGCAGAACCGGGCGAGTGAGATGTTGTGCGTTGAGGCAGCACGATCTTTTATTAAAACTCTGAACGAGTATGCAAAGGCCCTTGCTTTGGTAGCGGTCGCATAGCTAATGCATTCGAACAGTGGCATGGGTGAGATGAAAGCTATTTGTGGCAAGGTTTGCGCCCTCAGTCCTTCGACGTTGACACTTATTTCTGACAGCGAATAGCTTTCATACAAACAACTACATGGCGGCAATAGCTGTTCTATACAGAAGCATCTCGAAGTCGCCATTGAGCTTATCCGCGCGGGCCGATCTTGAGCATCTTCGTGCGGGCAGGGTCCATTTGGAGCGTGATATTCCGTCCGATGTGGCTTGTCCCGAGTTGAAAAGGATGTTCGATGATATGGTGATGTCTGCCCAAGACTTGGTCTGGAAGCAGGTAGCGTCCTTCCCAGGAGATTGTTCAAGTGCACTGTCCCATTAAAGTCCATTTCGAAGGCTGTCTTTGAGGAGTAAACTATGTATAGTACCGAAGCGGTAAACAAAATTTACCACGCTTTATTGTACTCCGTTCTATTCGTAGTGAACCACGTTGATCAATGTGCCGATCCGTTCGATTTCAACCCTAATGTCGTCCCCGTCCTTCAGGACGATCGGAGGATCGTGAGCCATGCCTATGTCTGGTCCTGTACCTGTACCTGTCATAACTACCGTCCCTCTTTCCAATGTCGTGCCTTGCAATAGGAATGCAACAAGCTTGGGAATATTGAAAATCATTTCCCTGTAGTGTGTTGGGTATCTCAGGTGAGCGGCTTGTTGAGTTGATGGTTTATTTTCCAATTAAAATCACCTCGTATTGGAGTCCTTAACTACGACCCCATTATAAGTTCCTTTAATCTTAAGTTTTCCGGGTCAATGGCTGAAGGAGAAACGAGAACCGGTTCAAAGGGGCATGAGGAATCAAACCCTAGTGTAATATCAATATAAGAAGTTTCTGTCCTGGATACGACAACGCTTGCATTTATTAGTGTCTTACCTTCGAAAAATACCATTGCGTATTTTTCAATTGCTGCTTACGAGAACTGACATCATTGCTGCATGTCAACCTAAATACGTAGTCCCATGCTTTCTATTCCGGAATGTCGTGGCCACTCTTGGATATGACGAAGGAAAGCTCAGCTTCACAATCGCTAAATCCGTCTTGGGCTAACTTGGAAATGTTTATCATGGCAGGAGAGGGACTGGTCAGCGCAATGCAGTTCGAGGCTTGATAAATGGCACATGGGTCTCTGCAATAGGCAGACCAGCTTCTTTAGCATAGTAACGGTAGTTGGGTTAAATGCAGCGTATTAAAGGCACATCTTCTATTCTGACTGGGGTAAGTAGCTAGTCAAACAAAATCAGTTTTATTTAGGGGTGCCGACTTATTACGTGCTTACGTATAAAACATGCCTGACGGAGTCTGTAACGAACTCATTAAATATAGAGCCGTTAATAAGCTGCACTTCGACTCTCTCGCCCTTGAAACAAACCACGCCAAAATTCGGATAATTGTCTGGATTCAATTGTCCGATATGTATGCTGCAGTCCATCTTCTTCACTGATGAATCGAATCAAATGCGTCCAGTCTGAAGGCATCTGCATGAAGCTTCTTCGTGACTCGGGATAATAGGGTGTTGATTAATAGGAGTCTATGTCCTTTGACTCGATATTAGTGATCATTTGAAGGATAATGTGTTACTCAGCCGTAGGGTCTCCGAGGTGATATAGAAATTGAATGGGCACTCTCTCAAGCTTGGGCGTGGGTCCGGGTATTTACTTCCTGCACTTGACTAGCGCGTGGAATCCGGCGTGATATTACCCCCAGAACGGGGGAGGGGAAATGCCGACCATGGAGAACAGCTCAATGCTAATTTAGTCTGGATGTTTGAATAGATTGATGGGGAAATTTCTCTAAGGGCTCATCAAGCGAAACATTAAGCCACGTGATATCATTGAATCGATCATGCCTCCTCCCGATCTCCAAATTCAAAATCTCATACTTAGATATATCTTAAAAGTAGGTATTAACAAAACAAAACTTAAATCAGGGGAATAAGAAAGGTGGTAAAACACCTCCAAAGACCCGACAAAGGAAATATCAATTGAACTCGGAACTCACTGTAATCGTTCCGATCTTTTCCGCCTCGGGAGACTTAATCAGTTATTGCATTGGCACAAGTGAATCTACTGGTCTCTGAAAAATCGCGTGCATCAGGGCAAATTATGTCTTCCGCATAGGCCAATTGGGAGGGAAGTTCCACGGAAGAAACTTCAACTAAACTCCTTGACCCAAAGTCTCTCATCTCTGGATTGCGTTAGTGGAAGACTGACTGAACAATCGTTGAAGCCCGACCAAATAGGCGACATTAGCATCAACATCATAAATCAGGATGTAGGTCAACGATGGTAAAATACAATCAAAGGGAAATTTTAACGAAATTAGTCCAAGACGAACTTGACACTGCTAGCTATCAACATACGCGAAGACCTTTCGCTTCCGCAATAATAACCTTGTGCCTGTAGCAAGTGCGAGATTGTAACCCATGTTTTGCTGGACTGACCGAAGGCGAGAGTACTACGACAGCTTTTACGCAGAGCCGACTAGTCTAATGCAGACAGGGTAAACTGTAGTTACCTTGGTTACTATCGCGTACAAAATTCCCGGTTGGCCATTTTGAACTTTCAACTTTCCGGGGGCGTGGTAAAGCCCATAGTTCCGACAGTTCCGTGGAAGCGCACCTCTATCATGGCCGAAGATGGGGGGAGAAACAACTCGTCCTCCGAATCCGCCGCTCATCAAACCTCGCCGATTCCGGGCGGAGCATTTTCGGTATTTGCCTCGCTTAAACAAGGATCTCAATCAAGAGTACTCCGTACGCTTCAGACAAGCTGACTGCGCTTGTCGGGGGCGGGAGTCGCTCAGCCAAGCTAGAACAAGGCAGGGGTTTAGTGACGTAATATTGCTCCAAAGTGCATCTCGGACGGGGACGTGGCAGGAGTCAAATTTATGTCGGCGACCGAGGAAGTGACCGAGGAAGCGACCGTAGACCTCTGATTGACGATTGATTGCTTTACCGCTCTGGTAAGGGCAAATCCTTCTGTTCCGAATCTCCAGCCACCGGCGACCAGCAGGATACACAAAAATTATTTTTATGTCGCAGATTATGTGCCCGTTTTTATCTACTCCCACTGTGTACAATGAGAAACAATAAGAGCGCCTGCAAGCTTTGTCAACTTTCCACCACCGACGGCGCCCAATCTTACTGTTACAGTTTGGTGATGGCTCTTGCAAGCTCGACACCCAAAACTATTCCGCCCCTTCTGCAAATGGATTCTTTCATAGATTGAACAAGAGGCGCCATTGGCAGATGGTCATTTTACTCTACTTTGGTGCGTCTGTCTGCTGAACACACATTGGGAGAATCTCAAAGATGGGCCAGTAGCATCCAAGGTGCGGCTACTAGCGTAACCGGCCTGCGAGTCATCCTTCAAAATAGCAGAAAAGGCATTTTAGAGTCAGGGCAGATGGATTTGGTAGATTTGTCTACTAGAGAAAAGGGGATCTAGGAGTGCCTGTTGAGGAGCGAACTATGACGCACAGTCTCTCCAGCGATGAGAAAGTGATGAATGGCGATTGAGATCGATAGATCGACGGAGAGCAGGCTCTCGAAAAACGCTCCTGGGCGGTTACAAAGATCGAGGGTGTCATGGAATCCTCGGGAGAGAAGGTCCGTATGTCAAGATCGCCCGTGTGCTTCCGGGGATGATTCTGCGCGACTCTGTGGGCCCGAGGCCCGACACCAACTCATCATTAGCATGCGGATATTAATGCTCTACCTTTTTAAACGTGACCATGCCAGTCGGATCAGCTACACATCGTAAAATGGCCGTTCTACCTACAGACAACTCAAGCAAGCACAGCTTCCGCGCGGTGGTTCCGCCCCCCGGTACTGCCCCACCTGCATCCTGAGTATGTCTGTCAGTCATTTTCAAACTAATTCAAATAGACCATCCAAAAGTCAAAGACCTCGATAAGGCTGACGTAAAATCGTACTCCGATCCCATCGTGTATGGCCCAAAGACAGGCCCAGTCTTCAGCGGATGGCTTGAGAATCTCAAGGTGCCCTTTCTCGGAGTGACAGTTGACGGCACAAAGAGGGAGGGCTTGTTCGAACTCGCTGACGAAAACGCGCCAGTAGAGGAAACGGTTGGTTCCGGTGCCCTTACCAATCCAATGGTTCCCAGTCTCGCTGATGCACAGCTCTAGGTTCGTGCGGCCACGCGAGTCCGCCAATCTATGTCGCCTACCGAGTTGGCGGCCTGCAGCCATGAGATTGACTCCGATGCTTGGTAAGACTAACTTCCTCTGACTCCCCTTTCCAAAATAGTGGGCTGACGGTGTCACGACACAGGAGAAAGTGGTCCAATCCCGAGCTGCTAATCTGCACAACCGGGCTGAGACTGGAGAACCTGCAACAGAACCAGATCGAGCTTGCGCTCGAGCTTCTCCGCGCAAGCCTGAGCGCTGACGGGTTCAAAAAGGCAACTGCAGCCATGGAGATGAACGAATTCCTCGGCGAGATCACAAATGCGAAGCCGATTCTCAACCGGCACAGCTACCAGTAGGTGCAGCGGCTCCGCGATCTATGTTCTCCGATGCTAATTGGCAGACTCGCCTTCTTCGGCATCCCGTCGACGCACAAGCCTTGGGGGTTCTCCCTCTACGGCCATCATCTTTGCCTAAACATATTCATTGTCGAAAGGCAGATGGTCATCAGCCCAGTGTTTGTCGGCGCGGAACCAAACATCATTGATGCTGGTCCTCTCTCTGGCCTGACCCTTTGCAGTCCGGAGGAGGTTCTTGGCCTGAAGCTCATGCAGACACTCCCTCCCGGGCTACAGAAGGGGGCGCAGATTTACCCCAACTTGGAGGACGAGAAGATGCCTTCCGGGCGATGGCACCCCGCGGACGAGGTACAATGCAAAATGCTCTAAGCTACCCCATGTACTGACACTAGAGCAGAGACACCTTTGCGGAGCATTTCAAGACAACCGCGTCGTACCCACGGAAGGCATCAAAGCGACTAGTATGCCAGCCCAGCAACAGGAGCTTCTTCTCAAGACGGTTGAGACTTTCTTGGTGCTTCTTCCCCCTGGGCCGCTTGCGGCGCGCATGCAGCAAATCCGCCAAAGACTGGACGAAACGTTCTTTTCGTGGATTGGAGGGTTTGGCGATGAAGATCCGTTCTATTATCGCATACAGAGCCCCGTCATCGTGGTGGAGTTCGATCATCACCGTGGTGTTTTCCTTCTGAATACGGTGCCGGAAAAGTTTCATATTCACACTGTGATCAGAACTCCGAATGGCAATGACTACGGGAGGGAGCTATTGAGGCAGTTCCAGGCAAGGTCAAAGGCAGACCCCAATTCCTAAGGGCATCTATTGTAGTAGCCTGAGCATAAATTTCATAGAATTGAGATATTTGAACAAGGTTTCTTAATTTTCAATGCTGCGCCTTATAAAATTCGAGGACGTATAATACGATCGAAATTAAGCAACCAGGGATCTATTAGCCCAGATCCAATGTAGCTAGGCGGCGCTGGAGTCGTGACTTTCATTGTAACCGGATGACTCTTAACAAAGTCGACCCAATGGCATTCCCCGGAAGCTCACCTTTGCCCATTCACGGTTCGACGTGTGTCGCAGTTTGGTGGTTTCCAAAGTCTGACATGAACCAACGGGGAGTCCCTCCTCTAATTCCCGGGAATGCGCGCGGGGATGCGGGGTGGTGCTGCGGGGGGGGGTGGGGGTTCTGCGGGGAATGTCCAACCGTTGCCGAAGTCTGGCAGCAGATATAAGAGGCTAAGTCCATAGGGAGAGCCGCCGATAAAACTATCTGCAAGGCAAAATACGTCATGGCGTTCTCTCAAAGACTAAGAATGTCACTATTCATATTGTCTTTAGTATCTATAATCAGCCATTCGATCATCTCGAGAGGTCTATAAACCAGCCCAGACGAATGAAAGCAAGATGGCCGGATCGCGTCAATTCGCAATTTGCTCATGCGCTAACTACCTGGGGTAGATGGGAGGTTCTAGCTATGCATATGGACTATCTAGCTGATCGAGGCCTTCTCCTGGAATGGCTCCAGGGGATTCTTTAGCGAGTTGGTGGGTGTAATAGGCGATTTGGTCTTTTCGACGCGTCTACCCAAGGTCGTGCGATTTTCGCCAAATTCGCGCGCAATATCAATGATATTTGGCTCATTTCGGGATAAAACCGCTTTGCAAGCCTCGGGTAGGCGAGATTCATCAAATCGCTAGATTTAGGCCGTTTGGGTGGTTGAATTGGCTGGTGGGTAGGTTAGGTTACTGGTAATAAAATGGCCAGGACTGCGGGCGCACCCAAACCGCTACCCGGTTTGGGTGGGCAGAAAGGCACGGATAGTGGTCTTTTTGGCCTGTGTGGGAAGTCAGGTGACCTCAGGTTGATCTCTCTTTAGAAGAATACCCCGGCAACTCTTTTAACTGTACATGTACCTTCTCATCATGTTCGGTAAATGTGTCTTTTAGAAGCGTTGGAGGAAAGATGCCGTACCAGTGAAACCTATGGAAGTCGTTTTAGGCTTGAAGATGGCGTCTGCAACCTGTGGCGATCCAATAGACTGTTAATAAGGTGCAATTCACAACCACAGCGCTATACTAAGCATGTAGCTCTAGCTGATAAATAGGGAGTGGTTTTATTGGGATTGGCTCACAATGTAATCTTACGTGATATCTACACCGACATTACGGAGGGCCTCTTCCTCCTACAACTGCCTCGATTAGACCGGTTCTCGATGCACAAAGGCCCAACAAGCTGAGATCCGCAAGACTTGCTCCCTGGAGCTTGCTAAGGCACGCGTAGAGAGACAGTGCTGCATGCAAGTCCCCGAAACCGCCCAGGATCAAGACACGGTCACGAACAGCCATCCTTCACCATTCCCCTTCCGCACGGCTACCCCGCCGCCTCAGGAGCCCCTAGACTCCCCACCAGTAACGAACAGGGCAGTCCGCTTCGCAAGTCCTAAGCCACAAAACAGCTTCGACGTCCTAATGCACGAACAACTATGAACCACCGAAAATGCCCAAGGAAAGAACCCGTCTCTATACTCCAGCTGAATGTTGGCCGCAACCCAGAAGCCCACGCGATTGCCCTCGCCCAGGCACACTCCAACCATATCGACATTATCCTTATACAGGAGCCCTACATCTACAAAGACCTCGCTCGAAAGATCACGAAGAGACACCCGTCCTACGAGTGCTTCTCCCCAACCGATTCCTGGGAGGCAAGTGGTATCCCGCGAGTCCTTACCTATGTCTGCCGGAATAGTGGCATCCGAGCCTCCCAGCTCCGTCCCGACACAATAAGCCAGGAGATCCTCTCCGACCTTCTCCCACTCCAGATCTCCTCATGCTTAGGGCAATCTGCCCTGATATTCAACATATACAATGCTCCAGTCGCTGCAATCCGGGGAGGAGAAGCAGCGAGAGCTCTCACTTGCTTGCCCGAGTCCTACTTCACAATGCCTACCCTGCTTGCTGGAGACTTCAACCTACTACACACCAAATGGCAGCCGTCTCTCCATCGCCCTCCTACCGCCTTTGCGGGCGCATTTACAGAATGGCTCGACGAGCGTGGACTACGGTTTACATCTAAGACTAACATCCTCACACATAATAGAGGCAACGTGCTGGACCTTGCCTTTGTCTCAAGCTCCCCGAGCCTCCTAGGAGCCAGTACTAGGGTCGCACACTACCTAGACGCTACCTCTGATCATCGCCCACTTCTCACGGATATGCCTTGGGAACACGGATCTGTGGAGACCCCGCAAAGACTAAGGTTTGACACACTAGACCACACCCGCTTCCCTACACTTCTCGCTGCCAACTTAGCGAATATCAGGAGCTCGGCAGAGAGTAAAGAGGAATTAGACTACCTTGCAAATGAAATCACCGCGGCTATTCATAGCGCATACACAGCCTCTGCAAACAAGTCAATGCCCCGGGGAGGGGGGCAACGATGGTGGAACACTGCGTGCAAGAAGGCATTACAAGACTACCGGGCCGGACTCTGCACACAGAAGGACTTCCGGCGAATAACCCGACGCGCCCAAGTACAATACTGGCGTGACAAGATCAACGCGGTAACTGAGGGCAAGGAAGTCTTTGATATGGCCAAATGGCATAAATCAACAGGCTCGTACCGCAGCCCCCCACTAAAGGACCCCTTGAGGCCTGACAGCCCCCTAGCGGTAGACTTACAAGAAAAACGAGATATCCTATCCCGGAACCTACTTCAAAACACGGCTGAAGCAGGAGACATCCCGCTGGATACTCCAACTGTCCCATCTCGCTCCCTGCCATTCCCCGAGATAACCATGGCCCAAGTGGAGAACTCAATGCTGCAAGCAGGAAATACGACCCCTGGCGCAGACGAGCTACCCACCTGTATATTCAAGGTGGCATGGCCCTTGATCAAAGACATGGTACTTGCGCTCTACCAGGGTTGCCTTCGATTCGGCTACCACCCGAAATGCTTCCGACATGCAGTGCTGGCTATAATCCAAAAGCCAAACAAGACCGACTGGTCGAGCCCCAGGTCATATAGGCCAATTGCCCTCCTGTCAGTACTCGGCAAAGGCCTCGAGAGACTAATCGCCCGAAACATAGCATGGATTGCTATCCACTATAAAGTCCTCGCTAGTCAACAGTTCGGGGCCCTGCCCCTGCGTTCAGCAATTGATCTGACTACATGTCTGCTCCACGATGTGGAACAGGCTCTCAACCAAAAGAAAACAGCCTCACTCCTCACCTTCGATGTGAAGGGAGCCTTCGATGGAGTCCTCCCTGGGAGACTAGTCCACAGACTTCGATCACAAGGCTGGCCTGATAAGCTAGTTCGCTGGGTGGCCTCCTTCATTACAGGGCGAGTAGTACAGATCCGCATTGACGGCGAAATAGGACCAATAACAGAGGTACTCTGTGGCCTACCACAAGGTTCGCCAGTGTCCCCCATCCTGTTCATGCTTTATCTAGCCCCGCTGTTCCGGCTCGGAAGTGCAAAGGCCAGGTTCGGATACGCAGACGATGCAGCTATCCTGGCAACTTCTCCATCCCTGGAGGCTAACTGCCGAAGCCTGTCAACCTCCCTGCAGGAAGCCCTCGACTGGGGTACCACGGAAGGAATCACCTTCGCGCCTGACAAATATGAACTGATCCACTTCTCGCGCCGTCAGGATGACCAGGATCCTAGCTGCACACCAGACGTCACGGCAGGCCCGATCACAGTCTCTGAGAGTACAAAACGCCCTTACCTGCGTTGGTTAGGAGTCCTCTTTGACAAGAAACTCAGCTTTAAGTATCATGTCGGTGAGACAACCTCGAAGGCCCCGATAGTTGCAAATGCCCTCCGCGGCCTTGGGAACACTATGCGCGGGATCAAGCCCTACCTTATGCGGCAGGCTGTGACAGCCTGTGTACCCCGAAAAGCCTACTTTGAAGCGGAAACCTGGTGGCCAGGTCGCTCGCGCCACTGCCCCCGGGCAGGCTCTATCTCAAACCAAGTCCAGGGACATCTGGACAAGATAGCCAAAGTCATACAAACGGGGGCTAGGGCAATTCTCCCTGTCTACTATACCACTCCCTTACCTGCTCTGTATCGCGAGTCAGGGCTTCTGCCAGCTGAAGTGGAGCTTGACTATATAGCCGCAGCCGCTACCATCCGTGTTCGTCGCCTAGATCCTCACCACCCCCTACGCAGGAGGGCAGCAAAAATAGTGCAATCTGGCTGGAAATCTAGCCGGTTTGCGCGCCGAATACTGGCCCTGCCGGAATCAGAGCAGATAGACCCGTTGCAACATGCCCCATGGCTCCGAAAGGAGTCACGGGCGGACGCTCAGCTACGAATAAAGGCACCTAGCGGACGATCAAAGGAGCAGGCAGCTGCCGACTTCCAATCCTTTTACTCCTCCCTCCCAAGCAACGATATGAAAGTATTCACAGACGGGTCGAAACTGCCTGATGGTATGGCAGGTGCTGGGTTTGCTTTATACCAGACAGGAAGACTCTGTCACCAATCATCCTTTTCCCTCGGACCAAACAAAGAAGTTTTCGATGCCGAAGCTGAAGCAGCTCTTGCTGGTATCAAATCAGCCATACAGTCTTACACCGCACGCTTCGCCACTGACCTCTGGGTCTGCCTAGACAACCCGGAAGTAGCCACCCGCCTGCTCTCACCTTTTACGGGGTCATCCCAAGAAGTTTTTGAGACCTTCCGAACCCTGGCTTCGACCTGGCCCGAGCGAGAGAGGTTCTCCTATACAAAGGAGGGCTCCGTACGTATTTGCTGGGTCCCCGGACATGCAAAAGTCCCTGGGAATGAAGAAGCCGACCAAGCTGCGAAAAGGGGAGCTGCCTCAGAGCCCCCTGTTTCCCCCATCTACTCCTTTGCCTCGCTTAAGCGTCAGACAAAGGCTGCTGTAACCTCTGGCCTGCAAAGGCACTGGCAGGCCGCGGCTCCGAAGTCATACCAGGATCTTTGGATCACCTCCTCCCCCAAATGCCCGGATGAGCTGCGCCTCCCACGCCACTTTCTCGCGCGGATCCTGGCAGCTCGCACAGGGCACGGTGATTTTGCAGACTACCATGAGCGGTTCAATCATGAAGACGCACATCTATATTGCCGGTGTGGAGCCAGGAAGTCTCCAGTTCACTTCTTCTTCTGCCGAGTAGCTAAGAGACGCCTACCCCGACCCTCAGGGCCTCCCTCAGAGACAATTCCCTTCCTTCTGGGAACCCCAAAAGGCGCAGCCAAACTGGCTGCCTGGCTAGCAGAAACTCGATTCTTTGACGACATCTGTCCAAGTCGGCCCCTGCTTGAGAATGCCTGAAAAGAAAAGAAAAAGAAAAAGAAAAAAAAAAGAAAAGAAAAAAGGGGGAATAAACGTAGAAGGAAAGATAGAAAGTAGAGAGATGGAGGATTGGCGGATCATGGTGCGGAGACGGATCCATGCAGCTGGCATTGCTATATAACCTGCTATTGCAGACCCTCCTGTTGACCGAGGCAGCTATGTGAATGCGCCAAAGTCTCTTAATTGTACATAGAACTAGCAATAGTTGGAGACGCCCAGGACTCACCCCCTGGCGGCCTTTGCCCCGATCGGGGATAGTGGATAGCGTGCTCGTCACGAGCCACGGCCGTTAAATACACACTACTACTAATAATACAACTGCCTCGAGAGTCAGTTGCTTGCCTCTGCGACTAGCTCGTCATCTCTCACGCAGTCAAGTCTTGATTTTGCCCTCCCGCCTTCCCTCTGTACATAGAATCCACTACAATACAGACACATTGCCTCCCCTCAGGGGAGCGCGGACGGGCCCTCTCTGACGCTACGCAGCGACAGGTGACCCGTTATGGCCAAACTATACTCTTCTTGCTCCTCTTGACTGCGTGGGGTCACCAATAAAAGAGAGTTTATGCAACCGTGGTTAACGATTGTTTTTCCCCGGAACGAATCAAGGGCCTATCTTCCCCGGATTCTGCCCCGGATTCTGCCCCGGATTCTGCCCGATTGGATTGCAGACCCAAGGAAAAAGTGGAAGCGGTAGCTAAGATGGAGGCGTTATACCGACTGGAAGCATACTTAAGCACGGCCAATCCATGAGGCCCCTAACTCTTGACGATCCTCTCCAGAATTCCCGCCTGGCTACAAACCCAGGAATATGGACAGTGATAAGGAACACATTGAGACCCTTGAACGGGTGGCAAACACAATTGTAGTCGAACCGCAGACGCGGATGCAATGGGAAAGGACCATAATTGCGTTAATAGTAATCCTTGTCTTTACACAACGCCCCGCTCGTTTTGCTGTGCTGACATCTCTGCAGGCTATCAATGCGTCAGTTTTCGCCGGGATTATCGCGCTCGTGGGCTCCGGTATGCTCGCTATGCAAACTACGGAGTACCTTGGTGACAATTCCAAATCTGCGTGGCTGAGCACCATCGTGACGATTTTCACCCTATCTCTCAATCCAATGCTGAGCCAAGCAGCTGATTACTGGGGCCGCAAGTGGATCGTGATCATAACATCGCTCTGCGGCTTGGGAGGTGCACTCTGTATCTCAAGATCGGGGGATATACAGACCTTGATAGCTGGTTTCTGCGTCCTGGGCATTTCCTTCGGCTGCCAATCTTCCCAATACGCCGTCGCTTCCGAAATTCTCCCCCGTCAGCATAGGTCATATGGGCAGGCTTCTGTCAATGTTACCGCTGGAATTGGGGCAATTGCAGCTATACTTATGGGTGGTGCGCTCCTCAATAACGATAACGCGAATTTCCGCATATATTGGTACATTGTTGCAGGACTTTACTTCATAGGCGTCGTTGGTGTGGCCATAGGATACCGACCTCCCCTGCGCGAACAGGAAAGCACTTTGACAAACCAACAGAAGTTTGCCTCTATGGACTGGGCCGGGGCACTGATGCTAAGTATAGGTCTGGTTACTTTCTGTACTGCTCTTCAGTACTCGGAGAATCCTTACGGCTGGACCAACGCGCATGTTGTTGCTCCTTTCGTGGTCGGTGTCGTTTTGCTTGTCACCTTTGCAGTGTACGAGTGGCGGTATAAGGATGACGGGATTATGAACCATAAACTCTTCGGGGACAGAAATTTTGTGGTGGTGGTGGTAGCCGTTTTTATTGAAGGACTGGTATACTTCACCACCAACAGCTACTACGTTTTCGAAGTCCAGACTTTAACCCAGATGGACCTGTTCCAGGCTGGCCTCCGCTACAGCATTCTGTTCTTCACCGCATCTGCGTCTGCTCTCTTTAATTCTATACAACTCGGACCAAGCGGTTTTGTGAGACACTCATCTTCGGCTTCATCTGCTTTGCTATATTTAACTCCCTGATGGCGTCGGTCAAGACCAGTACATCAGCCACTGTCCTCTGGGGATACCCAGTCATCGGTGGAATAGGGCTTGGGTGCCTACTCACGAACCTAACCGTTGCCGCACAGATGAGCACACCGAAAGGCATGATCTCAGTAGCTACAGGTGTTGTCATAGCTACTAGAAGCTTCGGGGCGTCAGTCGGGCTCGCAGTGAATAATGCGCTTTTCAAACGCGCCATCGCCAGCAACCTCGCCCCAAAAATCGCGGCCGCAGTCTTACCACTCGGGTTCCCGAAGTCCGAATTGGGCAGCCTTATTGCGATATTATCCTCCGGAGACGCTGCTGCTATTGCGCAAGTACCGAATACAACTCCAATGATTCTGAGCGCAGCAGAGACAGCATCGATAGAAGCATACGCTCTTGCTTTTCGAAATGTTTGGATCTGTGCAGCTACTTTTTGCGCAGCTGGACTAGTCTGTAAGTCTCCCGCTGTGATCCGTTGACATTCCCTTCTGACACCTAGTAAATAGGTGCTTGTTTTCTCAAAAACGTGAAACATGAATTCACTAAAGATGTCGACGCTCCTGCTGCAGAGGAACGCTCAGTATTTGCGGAATAATTGTCGTTGTCTGCCCAGGGGATAGCCTTTGGCCCAGTGATGAAGCCTTGTTTACCAACGTTTCTTCTATCGGGTGGGTCTAGTTCTACGATTGAAGACGCCTTCGTTATGACCGTTATGTGATCGAGGGCCATGGCACCAATACCTGATAATTTCTGAAGAGCATGGACTTGATAAATTCGCCCTAATTAGGGAATGATATGTTCCAGCGACTGAACCAACCTTCAGTGAGCGGTGTATATACAAGGAAATCCGAGAACAGTTTAACCCCTTGGACCCGCACGTATTCTTCCTCAGAGACACACAAGGGGGACTAGTTCGGATCACCGGGTCTCATATTCTTTTCGTAGCCAATAATATGGCGTTATGCCAGGTGTTTGATATAGCCACATCTAGCTTAGCACATCGCGAGTGGAGGCTGGCGAAAAAAGCGTGAGTCTGGAGAGTTAACTCAAATTTTGAGTACGAGCCGAGAAACAATCCGTAAGTGTTCGAAGGGAAATCAGTTTTCGGCGTTCCCTATACTAAAGGCTCCCAGGGGCTTGGTAAAAGTGACTGAACTTCACAATTAGTTGTGTGAATTAAGAGTAGGATTGCGGATTGAAATTGACAACATCTTCCAGAGACGAGCGATGTCCCACAGGTCTGGGATGACTTACAGGCTAGGCTACCCTACCCGGATATAAGCAGGCAGCCTTAGATAAATTACTAGGGATAACAGGACAAATGGGTTCATAGCTTTAAAAGCAATCGCGACATCATCCCTTGTCTGATTTCTGTCTATTCATCTTAGTCTGCATCAGGTGTCTTATCACTAATTGAACTATAGAAACCTAAACTCAGCGGCCAAGGACTGTAGAAAGTCTATGAGTAACGAAATTAAATTTTGGACTTAGTTATGACATCTGGATACGGAACGTCTGAACCCGAAATCGTAGCCAGAGTTCGCCATGCTCCCCCATCAACGACCAGAACATGTCCACTAATGAAACCGCCGCTTTCCGAGAAAAGAAAAACAGTGGCGTTCGCAATATCTTTGACCGTGCCATACCTCCCTAGAGGAATGCTGCGTGACTGTGCCCTGCTCTTGGATAAACGATTGACCCCCTCCGTCCCGCTAATTGGGCCTGGACTAATGACATTGCTGGTTATCCCGAGAGGTCCGTATTCAATAGCAATGTTGGCGGACAAGGCATCCACGCCGGCTTTGGCAACAGCGGCATGAGTCTGAAGTGGGAAACCGGTATAATGTAGTGTCGCGGAGATAAAGATAATGCGTCCAGATGCCGAATTACGTTTGTTGGACTCCACAAGGTAAGGCAAGGTTGCTTTTGCGGTATTGACGGAGCCGAGGACGTCGATGTCGACGATGCTTTTGAACGCGTTCGGAGAAATAGAGGAAAAAGAAGCAAGGAAATTCCCCGCCGCGCCAGCTCTGCATGATTTTTTTATATTAATCTCCAGACAGCATTCTAACTCTCAGAATGGGACCTTACATAACAAAGTCAATGGAGCCCAGCTCAGCCACACACTGACTCACGGCTCGCTGTAGACTCTCGATACTGCGCACGTCGATTCCACCTATACCAAGTACTCTGCTCCCGTGTCTGACTGTTCCGATATCTTGGGCAGCAGCTTGAGTCTTCTCCTCATTTCTTCCCACTATGCAGGCATTGGCACCGAGGTAAACCATGGCACGAACCTGGGCGGAGCATATTGTACCGTTCCCACCAGTGCAAAAAACAACTTGGCACGAAAATATATTTTCCTTCCAAACGTTGGAAAGGTACGAGGCCCTCATCTTGCGACTGACACAATTCATTCGTCGCAGCTATCCTGGACGATTTAGAATAGGACTCGGCGTGTACAAGTAGTAGCGCTTCCGGGGGAGCTTGACGAGCACGGTACTTTAATGATCTGGATGTTCCGCTCTACCGGAATCATGCCTCGGTACAAGCGGTAATATGTAGCGCCATCGGGCAATTTTTCCAGCCTTTCCTGCCGTGTTCCCTGCTGTAATTGATTTATGACCTCGGCCTAGCCTTCCGCCGACGAGACACCGACGATATTCAATAATGGTTGTCGCTAGACACGAACACTACTACAGCAGTGAAGCAGCTGCAAGTTCTGCCCAGTATCATTATCTGAAACCGTCCCAAAATAACCACATCATCATTGCTTTGCTGCTGCTACGATCGAGGGACTACCCGTAGCCGCAGGCGAGCTCAATAGAACCCCTCGCATAATTGTATCGCCAGCTGGGGCAGACTTTTGACGAAATTATTATTGGACGATCATTGAGTAGTGGACTAAGATTTCTGGTCGCCACCTGATCAGCACATTCGGAGGTTTGCGAAAGACCACAGTCAAGGTGAAAGAGATCAGTACCAGGCGCTTTGGCGGTAGGACCGTCTCCCCGGATAGCGGATTAAGTGGTGGGTCCATTTTGTTCCGGGGATGCGGAGAGTCCGCCTGACATTAAACTCGGCCAGAGGTCAACCCACACCGAAAGGTGTCTGCTTTTCTTATTTCAAACACCAAACCCTAACACTTGACGATGGCGGTATCACGGTTTATCAGATTCAAAGACGAGCAAGGCTCCATCTACTATGGGGAGCCCTGCCAAGACGATCTGGCGGGCAACCTCGTAAATGCTACCGTAATGGTGCTGGAGGGAAATCCATTCGACGGGCTAAAGCCGTTAGGATTTGAGGCGAAGGTGGCGAAGGTGGGCCTTGATTTTCTCTTGAATTTGCACAGACCTTGTATTCTGACCCAGATTCCGCGAAGATTCTCTCTCCATTGGAATCTACTCCCATCATTCTCTGTATTGGTCTCAATTACAAACAGCACGCCGAGGAGGCCAATCTCAATATTACTCCATACCCTGTGGTTTTTAGCAAGCCGGCAGATGCACTCACTGGTCTGTGTTTGAAATTATGTCGGTTTTGGTCAGTGCTGACACGAGCAGGACCTTACGACGACATCCACGTACACCCTGACGCGACCCCCAAGCTCGACTACGAAGGCGAACTAACTGTTGTGATCGGAAAGGACTGTAAAAATATTTCGGAGGAAGAGGCGCTAGATTACGTGCTGGGATACACCATTGGGAATGATGTCAGCGCAAGGAACTTCCAAATGCCCGATGTTAGCGGCGGTCAGTTCTGCTACGCCAAGTCGTTTGATGGTTTTGCTCCCATCGGTCCAGCTATCAGCATGACCGATGCCATTCCTGATCCGCAAAAGTTGTCTTTCATAACACGAGTGAACGGAATGAAGAGACAAGAGACATCTACCGACGACATGATTTGGCCGGTGAGCCAGATCATCGCTCATCTCAGCCGTGGAACAACCATAAGGAAGGGGACTCTAATCATGACGGGGACACCGAGTGGTAAGAAATTGCTAAATGCATTCCTGTAGAAACTCGTCCTAATTTTACTGCAGGCGTGGGACTATTCACCCCCGACGGGTTTCTTCATCATGACAGTGTGGTCGAAATTGAGTTGAAAGGGCTAGGAACAATCAAGAACCGAATTGTATTTGACTGAGCTGCAGGCCAAATAGAGAAAATCACGTACTTGATATTTTCTTTTTCGCCTCCACATATCCATCTTGGCACAGATAGGAAGACCCTGCTCCCTTCCCTAATGCACATCTAGCCCCCACGCGCAATCGATGCTCGCGAACTCTTAAGCGTGTGAGAAATGTCTATTTCCAGCCGATAGCGGCGAAGTTGTAATATTCTTTCATTAGGTTCTCAGACACAATATCCGCAGGTCCACGGTTTTTTTCCTGTGAAACATGGAGGTACAGTAAATTTCGACAATAGATATCCTCTCCCCTCGCACAGACACACAAACTTTCTTTCCTGGTGACCCACTAGTGGGGCTATGTCCAGATCTGCCCCCATTATAGCCAATCATACCATCAATCGCTGCATGTAGAGTACCTATACCAGCCGCACACAGGTTAGCGTCGTCTGAGTGGGGCACTGGGAAAGAAAACCGGAGTGCCTGGGGGGGTAATCTGTTTTCGAAATCCTCTGGAGCGCTGTAAATTGGCTAGATGGATGGAGAATCTGGAGTCAAGGAGTTCCAAGGCCCTGATTGCACAATGAAAGGTAGCGGTGTAGGTTGATGTTTTTTCCTTGCAACCAGACACGACACAGTCATAGCGGGATTGAAGTAGGTGCTGTAACGAAAAGGGACTCTACATAGAGGCACAAAAAACATTAAGGTAAATGCAATGACTCAACCCGGCTCGAGCATCCAGTTTTCGTTCATAAAGGCCAATGCTTCGTATTGTTCAACAATTTAGAACTATACATGAAGGCGTTGGATTTTCATGTATGATATCATAACTCATACTGTGTGGAGTCGCCGCGCGAAGCTCGGGGATTCTTTGTTGAAGCTATTCGCAGATGGGTGCCCTAGGCCCCTGCAGGGAGCGAGCCTGAGGATTCTGCCGATGCAAGCGCGACTTACGTCCTCCGCATTTCAAGGCTCTGGTCTGTCCAAGGGTGAACCATGCTGAAGAGGGATGTGGGGTGCAGGACAAGTGGCGATCCAGTTTTCACGCGTACCAAAATAACCATCCTAGCACCGTACTAGCCGAGCATAAATTATCTGCTAGCTCGTTTCGGGCATAATTATAGTTAGCTTGCTATATCCGTCGAGTCAGTGGCACTCTGGGGCCACCGCATTTCCCAGCATCGACCCGCCAGCCTTGGCCGTCGGTCGGTTGGTTTCAAATTTCCCGGTGAGATCCAAAAAAGTGATTCATTGACAGCTATCCTGCTATCTACTCATTGGCCAGGTTTGCTCGCACCTCCGCTGCCAATGCTGGCACATCTAAACTGCCCAGGAGAGGCGTCTTGTTCCATTTCGCCAGCTCGTACGCAGTCTGCACAATTGCCTCCATCACATCGACACTGTTTCCCAGCTGGATTGAGCCCTTGCAGTGGCTCCGGGCTTGCCGGACTGCTCCCAGCCCAATGATCGACGAAGCCACCACCAACTCCGCCTCTTGCAGCGACAAGAGCCTACTTCCGGCTATCAAGTATCCGAAGATTGTAGTGTGTGCGTAGTAGGCTAATTTCATCAATCCTGGTTTCCCAAAGGGGGTGGGAGCACTTACATGTTTCAGGGAAGTACTTGCCCACCATCGGAGCGACATCACTGTTGCCCACCCCGCGGTAGATCAACTTTGACGTATCGATACCGACGGTGTGGTAATCCTTCTCCGAGAGGGGTATTCTGGTTGTGTGTCAGACTGCAGGATATAACTTTGAGACGACCTGAATATTGCTCACCTTGGCGTGGTCTCTGTGATTTCAACCCCACTCGCTCGGATTTCTGCCACCAGACCGAAGATAGCGGGCATCGTGTTAGGCAAACCCACAAACGGCGTTGCGATTGTAATGGCCTCTCGGACAATGGTCAACGCCTCCTTAAAGCTATCGGCCGACTGTGTTTCGGTGGCGTTACGGACGAGATCTACAACCACATCTCCCCGGCCCAGAGCGCACAGAATAGCACTCTATGTGCACAATTGTTAATTCGGATCCCGATATTAACCAGTAGGGGCCTCATACAATTAGCCCGAGCGCAAACCATTTCTTTTCTGACGGGCCAGCGTTCTCAATCTGTGCTGTCAGCGCCTGGAAAAGCTCCGGCTCGAATACCGCAGCATCAGCGGCGAGATTGGCCTTGGTATATGCGTCGGCGAAATTGCTAGTCATCTTTCTGGATAATAGTTGTATCTGCTGGCCCAAATGCGATGTCTGTGTAAACAGGTTGAGGACGATGGCGTCTTTTCAAATATTGAGCAAGCCACGCATCCGGGGAGCCTGCTGTGTGAGCGTCAGCATTTGCTCTTCCGTGGATCGGAAGGCCCCACCACTTCAAGTGTGGATAAAAGTTTTTGTGAACCGTACAGTACTCCGAACAGTAGGGTTCCATGAGTTTGAAACCCCGATAACTTTTCAATAACAACTTAGTAGTCATGAATTGAACGATTAACCAAAGAAATGCTATCCTTGCCTAGACTTCGGCAGGACCCATCAAAACCCGAACCCAACCCGAACCCAACCAAACCCATCATGGGTTTTGGGTCTAATTCTATAACCCATCATGGGCAGGCCTCTGCACGAGACCGAAAAGACCGCAACCAAGACCGCACTAGACCGCACCGCGCGGTCTTTGGTCCTAGACCTTGAGACCGCCAGGCAGTCCTACATTTTTAGGGACCGCACCACTGCGGTTTGGTGCGGTCCTGCGGTCCTGCAAAAAGACAAAACATCTTAAACCACGAGGTATGCATAATTTATGTAGAAGTCACCCGTATTTTTGAGTATTCTGCTTTCAGATGATATTTAATCCTATATAATCCTGCGGTAGGAGAAAGACTATTTCTGTTTACCGTCTGTTAATTTCTACCGAAAAAGCGAGGATTGACTGATTTCTTTATGAAAAACTTAATTATGCTGTTCATGTTTTTATTAAAGATATACGAAATCCTCATCCTGTCTCCAGTAGACTTCGGCAAAACCCATCATGGGTTCAAGATTTGGACCCAAAACCCATGATGGGTTGGGTTGGGTTCGGGTTTTGATGGGTCCTGCCGAAGTCTAGTCTCGAGCGCTTTGGAACACGCCCAGATGAACACATCTGAGTAGTCCTCCCTTCTTCCAAGTGGCTATTATCAGTAGACCTCGAAAGGATCCGTTCTGGTCTGTATCCGGATCCGCCCCGATCCGCCTTTGGGGCGGATCCGGATCTATAAATCTTTGATCCGCCCTGTACGGGGCGGATTGATCCGTCGGATTAACAAATAGAACAAACATAGGAAATTGTAAAGAGATTGTCTACTTGCAGGGTAGAAGGCCTGTCAATCAGGTAGAAGAAAAAACATCAAGTTGGATTACTTCAGAGACTGTTTCTTGAGGAGCTTGAAACCTGCTCCTCGTAGCTCATATTTTTATACAGTCTCTTCGTGCAACAGGAAGGAGGGGTAAACATAAGAAGGAGGGAAATCCTAGAAGGAATACGAGCTTGTGTAACCAACCTTCAGCTGCGCCATTAAGGAAGAACGGTTGGTCGTCCGACCGGAGCCTTAGGCCGCCACAGGGCCAGGGTATCAATGTGGGAATAGCCTTATGATAGGAATCTCATGACAGAAATCCTGTTATATGCATATTTTATGTAGATTTGGGCTGTATTTTTAGGTATTTAGCTTACAAGTTGGACAAAAAGTATGCGACTAAAAGAGAAATTGATTTAAAACTTTCTAATTCTCTTAAATCTAGGGCTTTTGTTACGCGTAGCCGACCGGTCACTGTGAGTTAGAACGTTTACGGGTGATACTTGCTTAGTTCTAACTGCGGATTCTAAGAGTATCTCTTAATCGTACCGTTGCTTCGTAAAGCCTTACTGCGGTTGGATCCTGTTAAGTATCTTGTAGAACGTGCTAGAAGTGCGCGCTAAGTAAGTCAATCACTAAGTGTTGTTACTGAGTGAATCCCCTACTTATAGGTTAGGTTGTCTTATAGGTGAACTGTGAAGTGAAAACAGAGGGAACGTCCCCTAACGACGAATCAGGCGCCATGACGTCATTTTATCCAGTTTGTGACTAAAAAGATCAAAATTGCCAAGAGGTAAGATTACTGTAATTTACATCGACACATCGAGGTACGTCGGCAGATGCAAGGCTCGCGGAAGAATATACTAATACGGTATAGTGCGCTTGAGGTGGGACTCGGGAAACACAGAGAGAGAGAGACTGCATGTAAAACTGATTTCGAATATTACTGTAGAACAATACAGTAATACAGTAGCTTTTGATCCAAATGATGTCTTGCATCTTTTACATAGATCAGCTTATCGTGAGAGCAGAAATTTGAGGCATTTAAGCAGGGGCATTGAAAATGAGGCGTACAGTGCGGCTGCTTTAACCTGAGGGTGTTCCAACAAGTTTCGATTGATGGTGAAAAAGTCATTTTTTGATCTGAAGAATCATTCTCACTTTTCTTTTTCTGCTGGGAAGCTTGATCGTGCCCATCATCTTTGCCATCAACGCCCGCCCAAACCCGGGGAACTCAATCAAAGACTACCACGATCACGCAAGCCCTTTGCCTATAAATACCTCAACCCGACGTCGGGTCTTCTGGTAATGCCTAAACAAATTACCGTTGCCGTTCCTATCAATGAAGGCAGTTTTTGTATCGCCCACAGAGTCTATTATTGGCGAGGGATTCAACTACGCAGGTATGTCTCTTTACCCTCTTATGAGCTTTAAGCACTGATCCCAGACCACTTTAGCCTCTAGGAATAGAAGCATGATCCTACACACGTGACACATAAATCAGTACTTCGAGAACAGTGGCAGGGATTGCGCGGCGTTACTGTATAGAAACTGACTCGGAAAGGACGGCGGGCGACTCTGATTAGAGTAAAGACAAGCGCTAACCGCTTTGGGCTAGTATGTATGCCTGAAACGTGAGACCTGAGTCATTGTCTGGAAGAAAGAATTTTCCGAATCCCGGGATCTGCTGGCAGAAAGCTGATCGGACCAGATCGTCAGCCGGGCTCTGACGCACTTGCGTTAAGGCATGACTTACCTTTTCCAACAAATCGATGGCCGACCACAGCTCCCCAAATTACAAAGATCTTTACCTTAGGGCAGAAGAAGGACGGAAGCAGGCGGAAGAAGGGAGACGGCAAGCAGAAGAACGCAACCAACAGACCTCTTTCACAGAGCTCTTACAGAACTGCCATGACCTTCTCTCCCGCCAGTTGCGAGTCGAGACACCATCTCGCTCAACCACTGGAAAAATACCCCTTCCCACTGGAAAATACTGCCCAACTCGATTGGAACATTGGGCCGACTGCCCAGAGCAGCTGCTAAAGGTCTACAGGTCTGTCTGCCAATATCTACAGTCGGAGCTAGGGCAGGCGCCACGCTTATTCTCGTCTCTACCGGAGCTAGAAGGACTTGGCCGTCGATTTGCCCGCAAGCCCCTCAGTAGTGAGCAAGATCTCGAAGCCTATGAGCGATTTGGGGTGGAAGAACACGTCCATGATATAATAGCCGAGTTATGCAAATTTCCAGCGGCATGTGACGAGTTCGGCCTCGGTGATGGAATCCAGTTCAGCAATCACGCAAATTCTTTGAGCAGGACCGAAACGTTTGAAGCGGATACAAGCCAGCTGTCAAGCACACAACACCCACGACCAGACCAGTTCTGCATTCATCGTGTCGACGGCAACACGACCACCGTGCTGACGACCGTTGAGTACAAGCCGCCTCACAAGCTGCCTGTCGCAACTCTTCGAATGGGACTACGACCAATGGATCTGTGGAAGAAAATGGTCAGATCAAATAAGATACCCATTGAACAGGATGCGAAGGTGAGGTACAATGCAGAGCGGCTTGTGTGCTCTGCTATCGTCCAAGAATACCACGTGATGATTCAGGAAGGACTCGAATATTCCTACCTGACAAATGGAATTATTCGTGTACTACTTCGTGTTCCACGAGACGAACCCACCACGCTGTATTACTTTCTTTTTGATCCCCACAACGAAGTGGACCCAACAGGCGATACAACTCATCAGCTGTCGAAGACCTCTGTTGCGAGGGTATTATGCCTTTGTTTGATGGCCTTCCGTTCACCCACACGTGGGCAAGAGTGGAGAAATCGCTTGTGTCCCGATCTTCATACGTGGGAAACAAGCTTTGAACATACTCGTTCGCAGATCCCGAGAAATGAATTACAGCAGATTCCTCACTCCGATAGCACTAACCCCGAGTTCCCGAGCCCAGGGTCTGGTTCATCCTATGAATTACCGTCATCATCTCCGCTGCCGTCTCCTTCAGAGGGCCGTCGAGTGCCTACACGCTCTCAAACAAGCTGTGCACCTTCGGAGATCCGACCGCGCTCGCGGTCACCTAACTCGTCTGGGTCCGATACAAATCAAACTTCTGGCCACAAGAGGAGGATCAGCCAAGTCACATCTTCACCGTCCGCTCGACGATCAGGTCGCCAGCAAGAGTCAGTATATGATCACGAAGATCATTCCCGACGCCACGCTGCACAATTTTGCACACAGCGATGTTTACTCGGCCTGCAGAGTATGAAATCCTTAGATGAGCTGTGTCCAAACGTGGACTATCACCGCCAGGGCCAAGACGACCCGACTCAGCATCCCATCTCGGCTGAAGATTTGATGCTTTCACTCAAGGGCCAATTGGACGAAAATATTGATCGTTGCATACCTCTTGGCGGTTGTGGCTCATACGGAGCCCCATTCAAATTGACTTGCACGAAATATGGTTACACAGTTATCGGTAAAGGCACCACTTCGGGGTTGTGGAAAGAAGTTTCACGCGAAGCGCAGGTGTATCAGATCCTACGCAAGGCTCAAGGATCTGCTGTTCCTGTCTTTTTGGGAACGATTGACTTAGCAAAGATCTACTTTCTGCATGGTGCTGGACAGATTCGCCATATGCTCGTAATGGGCTGGGGCGGTCAATGCACGGCCACGATGGAGCTGACGCAACGGCTTCGCCGCGAGATTCACAAATCGAACAAGGAAATAAAAGCTCTCGGGATACTACATGAAGACCCCAGGCGAGACAATGTCCTTTGGAGTGAGGAGCTCGGGCGTGCTCTAATCATCGACTTTCACCGTTCTACCCTGACATGTCGACCGGCTAAGCAGCGACCGGGGGCCGCAAAACGACGACTATATCAAGTGGAGGCAGGAGATGCAAAACGTCTTCGGGTTTCGTGATGAGAAAATATATTTTCTACCTGTCAAATTAGCGTCAAATTAGCGATCTTATTCTTGTGACTCGAATTCCTATAGTCACCTATATATTCCGGGGCGAAGTGCGCTCCTTATTCATGTGCATCGACACTACCCGACTTATTATATGAGCCGGACCCTCGAACTTGAGAACTTTTCAGAATAATATGACCATTATAAGAGCATCCCAGACTGTCATTCAATTCTGATACCTAAAAATGTCGTGTATAAACCGAAAATATCGCGGTAAAGGCCCCGGGTTGCTGACAGCCGAATTATCTGCTCAAGTTTGCCATGCAGCTGAAGTTCGCTTATTAAGCGGTCCTGAATCAGGACGTACGGTCTGTGCATTTTCCTACTCTCGCACCCGCTGAGAGTGCCACAAGACCAAAACAGGCACCACAGTGTCTCAGACGTTATCCCTCTCAGCCACCGCTATTTCCTGCCATTATTATGATGCTTGGATTTCCACGACTGGAATTGTTCTATGAGACTCAAAAGCGTTATATCGCAGGGTGAGAGGGTTACAATGGTGGCAATTAAGGATTACTAAATAAGCCCTAAATGCGCCACGTCGCGAGTGACTAGTCCGTTTTTGGTTCTAATTAGAATTTTGTATGCCCTATCAGCAAGCAATAACAGCTTTTTATTTCTATACTCTGATTTCTGGCAATTTGTATTGGGTTTTGACTAAGATAAAAAAAAAACAATAAACATTAGAAGCATGTAAGTAAATATAAGTAGCACAGACAATTCCAGGTTGACCTTAAAACATCAATAAGCTAACGTGAAGTATCAAAAGAAAATGGATGGGTGACAAAAGGGCGTCCTTCAACATAAAGCATTCAAGAGTTCCTGTGGGGTTCCCGTCGGTTGCTGCCAATAGTGAGAACCCAACATTTCGCACTTGGCATCCCAATGGTCTCCATTCCGTAAAAGTTGAGTCATACGATATTCGCCTTGGACAACCCGCGTTTTCACAAGATTAGCAATGCCCTGGGTTTTGACAGGCCGCCCTAATTGTAAGACGAGCCTAGTCAACACCCCCTCCTCGGTAATGGAAAACTCTTGATTTCGAAGCCAGTCCCTCATGATGACAATCATTCCTAGGAGTATAGACCTCGAGAATTTACCAAGAATCGATAGACCCGCGTATATCTCAGCGAGCATAAGTTCTTGTCCGTCTCGGCCAAGCGCAAAGAGGCGTTGACAATCGCTGTGTAATTTTTTCGAAATAAGTATGTAAGAATAACCTCCTCTGGAGGCCTGTCTGTTCGTGCGCATTATCATCAAGTCTATCGCATGTCAGCCTCTATCTCTAACTTAACAAAGTCATAACACGCTTCTTACCGCTAGGGACTGTATAGACACCTGGCTTAGCCGCGCATATTTCTTCTATCTTCGACGTCCGGGAAATCGAAAATAAAAAGGATTTTTCGAATAGATCCCAAATATGGTTGCAGGTCTCAGATTCCAGAAGGACTTCGTATATCCGATCAAGTGTAAAATGTGTAGTAGTGCTGCTTCCGGCGCACAGGATCCATAATTTGTCGTCGACAGGCTCGTACATAGGGCAATTCGTTGCATCGAGTTTTATGATAAAGTCTGTAGGCTATTAGCTAATATAGCCTCGCCTAGCAGGTATACTCTTTCTGACCATCTGGAACGTCATAGATATGTGGCCCTATTCGTCTGAATATGTGTAAGGATATATCAGGATCTGGGGGTCCTTGGGTTAGCTTTATAATGATGCCATGGTGGTTTGAAGAGCGTACCACAAAAAGGGAATTCCATTTTTGTTGATCTGACGCTTGCTTTTCTTTCGGAGATTTCTGGGAGAGGTCTTTGTCTTTATATACTTGAATGGGTACTTACCCTACTCACATCCTAGAAATGTTTGACATTCCATAATGGCCTTGACGAGCTGTTACGTTACAAAAATTGTTTATTCCACAAGCTGATGTATGTGGCTTCCTAGGATACTGCGTAAAGCTCAAAAGCTCCCGCGAAATTGCCTATTTCGTAGGGGCTAGGAATAGGGTAAAATGTAGTGTTTAGCTAGTAACTAAGGGCTTTGTAGCTTTAGGTTAAAGAGTAACATTGAGCCAATTATATTCTTATACTGGGCCCTTATGTCATTGGCCAGCTGCTACTCCTTTCTCCACTTTGGAATAGCGGTAACTACTGTTGTTGGAAAGGGATCAGGGACTGTCAAAGGGTCAATGATCTGCCAAGTTATATTTCATCTGTTGGGAAAACAGAATTTGCAGAAACGCCAGTAATAAAGCCATAGGTTTCCATCCCCCTCACATCCAAACTCGAGGAATAGGCATCCAATTCAAAGGGTAATCGGTAGAATATCGTGATATTTCTATTTGTATCAGGACTTCTAGATTTGGCCACAAATGTTAGCTATATAAACTGTGATTATACCGCGAAAGTGCCTTGGACATTGGCCGATCGATCACTAGATCCCCGGATATCGGAAATCAGATTACTTCGACAAGCCTGGGAATGAAGAACAGTACTTACTGAAGACTCGATCCTTGACCAATGTTTGACAACATGATCACAGCCAGTTTTTTGTTTTTCAAATACATAGTTGACCACTCAGGTGATGGGCGTTCCTCTCCCATGCAAGTAATCCTTCCTTTGACAAATTTAACGCCTGGAGGGATGTCAGGAAGTACAATAGTCTCGGAGATGGCTTGGGGTCGGGTTGCTAGCAAGTGAAATGTGAGAAGGTAATAGAAAAGGCTTGCAGTTTGCAGGAAAACCCACAAAAATTATTTTCGAGTGGTTTAGTGCGTGTCCGTGGCAGTCTCTCTGTTTGGTTTGAAATGCAAACTGGTAGAGGCTTTGTGACGTTATATGCAACTTCCGAATTTTGAAGCTTACATACCGCTGGTTCAGTTCTCGTATACGGGCTGGGAACAGTGGGGACAGTATGATCCAGGCGTTCTTTAATTTGCTCTCCTGGTGGGAACCAGAGGGATTGTATCCACTTCGGAAGAAGAGACCGGAGCGGCGCAGAAGAAAGGCAGTGCATAAGGCCAGTTGGACAGCCAGCTTCGGGTAGTGTAGAGTAATATGTGGTAAAAACATCAATAGAGATGGAAGGCTTCAAATATCAGCTGTGTTTCTTGGTTCAAGCTAGCAGGTTATGAAGGTGCCTATTTATTCTTTCCAAGGCACCATACCATTTATCCCACCTTATCATTGAACTAAAGATCTGGTCATGGTCAGTACCCGCATCTTTCGCTAGTGACGATGATATGCTGACACTAGAAGTCCACCCCGATTCCTGTCCAGCTTCTGTATGGGCCCGCAGAAATTTCTTTGAAGGCAATGCTCTTTTTGAGAATTGAATCTCCGTCCCTCAGGGAATGGGCGCCCTTGGAAACTCCCAGCCAAGACGTTAGGATGCTGCTAGATGTCTGCAAGACTCTGAAATACAGAAGATCCCAGGAACCATGCCCCGATGGAAGCATCTCTCTCGAAAACGATTTACGCGTCTTAAGGTTACACGACCTTAGTCATAGTACTATTTTGATGCTAGCTCTGATAACTTGGCATTTTGATGCCTCATCTTCCGAAGTGGGGCAAGACTTGATTACTTTCTTACGACGGCCCAATGATAAAGTGAGGAGAATACTTCAAGATCGATACCGAAGCATTATGTCTGAAACGGTCCCTTCGAGCCTCAACTTTTTATTGGTCCTAGATTGAGGTTTTTCTGGTTATTAGTGCAAGAGCAAACCATAAATCAAATTATATTTGCTTTGCTCATCAGTAACCGAGCTTTCTAAGGCGGTTGCCAATTTCTCTAAGACAGCCATCATACCAGTCCGTCCAAAGTTTGCTCATCTCAACACCCAAAACCGTGCAGGTGCGCTGCCTTTTTACATACTCTTGTGAGTATTTTGAATGTAGACGTTGGTAGTAAAGAGCTTTCTTTGAGTCGAGATCTTCTGCTGGTTGTTGCGAAATAGTCGGATCATCGCTGCTCAGAGGAACGAGATGTAGAGTCCCATATTTGCCCAAAACCCGTAAAATACCAGTCTCCAGTACCGCAAGGTCCACTAGGAATGCTTTCTTCGTGGTTCCATGGTCACCGTGGGCTTGATGCTGAGTGCCAAGCTCTTGAAGAGCAATGGTATCAAAAACCACGTCTTCAAGGCCCTTCTTTTTGATGTCTTCAATAGGTTCAAGACCTTTGGGAGAGTACCAAACTCGAACGGTCTTACTTGGTTAGAGCCTGATGTCAATGGGGAGGAAAGAGTAACCTACATGCAAGTGAATAGGTGCTGAGTCTCTGGCAGAGACTGAAGTGGTAGAAAAGGTAGACTGTTCTTTCGAAGTCATGGAAATATCTGCTTTCATAGATTCGGGCCTAGAATTTCGATTGGGATCTGAACCTCCGAACAAAACTGTCTCGCGCGAGCTGCCTGGGGAGGAGAAAAGGCGGGACATGCAGGTTGAAATTAAACAACGAACATTTGGTAGGCTTAAACAGATCATAGCTCGCTGCCGTGAATTCGTGGTCGAAGTTTCACAGGAGGGATAGGCCAGAGAAACAGTAATCTCCTTATCTCATGTCCACCGACTTGTCATTTCTTGTTCAGATGCCCCTAATTGCAGATCTGCGACAGAAAAAGCCAATGTAAATCAAATCTTAAAATTGATCGAGAAACAGGTTCTACCGATTTGGATGAAGCTCGAGCCATGGCGTTCAAACTTGATATCCAGTCGTATCAAGACGGAAGTAAATGTGGGGTTGTGAGGACCAGCCATTGTAAGCTGACTTTGGTGGATGCTAAATGTCATCATTAAACCGAAAAGAACATTTATGAGTTCGCGCGGTCTCATGGAAAACCATTTTGGACTAGTGCCCTGCAATACCGCCAAGCCTCCAGGCCTCCAAAGTCGGGTCACATGTTTGGGATATCCTCTTCTCCGCTATGACATTGCCCCTTCTCACTTCTCTGTTTATCATCCTATTATGGCCTGCATCCAGCAACATCATTTCCAACCACCGGTCCCACAAAATAATGACCCAGGTGGCCCTTCTAACGGCGAGGTTATCGCAGTTTTGAAGACTCTTCCACAAGACGGTCTATTCGCTGTTGCGGATGACAAACAGAAGCGCGAGTTTCTTCGACAGCTATATGTGCCTCTTCGCAGACTGTTTAGTACCACGACAACTAGGTCCAATGCGAATCACGACCGAGTCAAAAGTGTTGATCATCTCGAGGTGCTTCCAACTCTACATGATCGTTTCCCCGCTTCGAGGAAAACCCCTTTGAGTTCTGGGAAAGGCTCATTGAGTCTTTACCTCGATATAGCGAGCAAACAGACCGGAGTAGGGCAAAGACTTTCCTCTAAGGTGCAGCTCAATTAGATACTAATATCGATGAGCAACGTATTCTGCGGAGGTTTGTGGCTGTCTCTACCTACAAGCTCTTTAGACGAGCAACTCCGACGTCAGAGTCTCGAGTGGTGAAGACAAGCGTGGAGCGATTTCTGACTCGTGCGGGACTTTCTATTTCGGAGAATGATGTTGACAAATTCGGTGACATCATTCGACGAGGGCAAAGACATACCACCTTCTGCCAGAAGCTTGCGGCCGGTGTATTGGTCCATAAAAATATGGAAGCCGATGGTATTAGCGACGATGGCCTGGTAAACAGGGAAGAATACAATGAGATTTACGGACCCTTATTCTTCTCATCTATTCCAGATAGCATGTGAGCTTCTAATCGACACTACAATCCACTTCTCTGCTAACTATTTCAAGATGGGACGATAAAGGTCTCATCGGAGAAGATTTCGATCTAACAATCCAACATCTTCGAGGAATTGACATCATAAAGAAGTCTGAAGATTCAAACGCAACTCGTATGGCTAAGTCCCTGTTAGATTTTCATGCCAACTTCATTTGGATTGCCGATCTCGACCCGGGGCAAAGCGTATCAGGCAAAAGAAAGCACGATACGAAGAAACACGCAAGAGCTGGCAGAAAGAGAAGTAAGAAAGGGAGTCCAGGACCCTTTCCTGCTGTCGAGACCGGCCACCCAGGAAGTACCAAACGACTTGGAGAATTCATTCCAGACGCGCAACTACTCACGGGATTGACAAGTGAGAGATCTTGCGTGCCCAATAATATAGGGCCTGCTTCAAACTCTCTTGCGTGGCAGGCCTCAGAAACCAATCAGTCCAGAGCAGGTCCAGCGCAGCAAGAGGAGCAGGAATCTGGAAATCATACACAAGGATCAGTCAGCAATGAAGTTGCGTCCCGGTTCAACACGTTAGTGTAGGCTGCATGCTCTGCAAACCCCACCCAAGAGAGGTCTGTCGAAACGGCAGCAATGAATTTCGTCCCTCCACAGTCACCACGAGTTGAAGAAACACTTCTTGACCTCACTGCTCTTGATTTCGTCGGCCCGCAGTGTTCTATATCGAATAATGAGAATGTCCTTGATTTAACGGATCTCGATTTTGTTGCTCCCTTGCTTGATATGACCGATCTCGATTTTGTTGATCCGCAGTACTCTTTCTTCCCCCACTATTATTCTTTTGAACAAAATGTACCGCTTGCTCAAAATCAATACTAGCTGGGATTTGATTGCAGATTCTCAGTGACTCGAATTCTTAACCTTCCATACTAAATACAAAACATTGCCCTCAGGGATCTCCACGCGAACTTTCTTTGATATGCACATCTTTGTTCCATTGGCCAAAGGATACGTTCTGTCCCCATATCGAATTATACAGCCTTCACTGTGAGATATGGGAATAAGCTCTCCTTCTTTCACCTCCCAGCCTGAGTGTGATGTCCGAAAAGTAGCGACGCTGGAGTTCTGCATTTATCAGCACGAAGCGTGTATTAGAAACACAACACGGACTGACCTGCGCGAGCTGCTGGAGGATTTCCCGTAATTTAATTTCCGAACATTGCTCTACAAGTTTGAACCGGGGAGACTGCTTCCATTCCGCGTGAGGATTTGCTTCCAGCCAGGTTTTCAACTCCTCCACAACCGTGTGTTCAACATGTTCTAGGGTTTTCTGGAGGATCTCGTCGCTGTTGGGCAGACTCATGTGGAAAGTACGAGACGATGAACTTACGAGAACGTGTAAGCCGTTATCGCGAGAATGCCGTGTGCTGACAACTTACCTTCAAAATGCTAGAAGATTATAAGACACCAAAATGTGTATTCTCTGCGTCACCGCAAAACAAAACAGCTGATTTCGAGAGGCTCACCAGACAATGCGATTAGGTTGATTAGATGGCAGGTTTGCTGATTCTGATCTGCCTAAAGGCCTGTCTGGTAGCAAAGTTAGTTTTTCGACTGCCCCGCGCGAAAATCCATCACGTGGTGACCACCTGCTTATATCAGCCAGACATGCCAAGGTCAGCCTGAGCCTTATGCCATTCATTTTTGACTACTTCAGGTTGGTCTCGTGTAGAAAGACCTTTGACTTGACAAGTTAAGCGGTACCGTGCATAATCCATGAGACTCTTAGAGGAACAGTAAAAGAAGAGGGACCAGGCTGCGGACACACGTCATCTACCGAGGGATCAAGTACGCAATCTTGACTCCAGATCCTTGCAATTTGAAGGCAGAGGTTACGAGAAGTGCATGTACATGATGCGCAATAAAGCTCCAAGTGATGACAGCGTTTTGGTTATCAACTCAATGGGTATCCGGTGTGTTTCTCATGTGCACGACTCAGCCTCGCGCTAATGCATGAACTTTCACATCGTTATTTTGGCCGGCGGCTACGTTGGTTGGCGACTCACCCCAAATCATTGTTTAGTGCTTATGCTTAGTTGGCGACAAGCACTCCTCCACTTGTATATCAGAGTTACGCGCTCAAATTACTTGGCTAGTCTCAGGATATCTTTGCGTTCCTACCTAGCTCCACGACGCCAATTTGGATTGACAGGTTAATAAGTACGCAAAACTTTTTGGGATTGGTTATAAATACGCCTCTGTTGGGCCTCCATATTGTGAAAATTATCGTCTTTGTCTTTCCAAGATTTCATTCATCCTCTTCCAAGGCCCTCTTTGAGTTTTCCTATTCTCTACGTTTCGAAAATGTCCAAAGCAATTAAGGAACTCGGAGAGCAGCTCTTCACTACAAAGCTTTATACAAAGCTCTTCCAAACACAAACCCCAGGAAAACGCATTGCACCTCCCCAGGCCAACGACAACAGAACAAAGGCTCCATTGCGTCTCGACGCCGGTGAGGTTATTGGTGATTGGAAGAACGTCTATTTGCAAGTCAACAGCCAAGCCCAGAATGAAGCGCTAGCCAAATTCCGAAAGAAGAATGGGACCGATGCCAAGTTGGCAAGCGGTAAGATTAATGTGAAAACCTCAGAGAAAGAGCAGGAAGAAGCCGCTAAGGCGTTGTGGAATGCATTGGCGAGCGATGCAAAAAAGAAGCTGGGCTAGGTCCCAAAACATCGTATGTTTGACAATTACTCCCTCTGAATTATCAAAGCTGACTTGAAAGACCACGATCCTTGCCACTGAGCGTCGATAGCCCGAGAATTATGAAGAAAGATGGATGCCCTACTCCCACAGGCATATACAATATCCGTGGACAAAAGGGTAAATAGTGCTTTGTCAAGATGATTGCACTGATCAATGTGTATATTACCTTTTACCACCAAGAAATAGCCTTGAGTCAGCTTTGAAGCCAGGAGGAACTGCTATCCCATCATGAATATCATATTTCGAGATTTGCTGTTACTTAATCTGATAGAGTCATCTGTGTCGGAGATAGTATTACCAGCGCTTATCGATATGCTTGACCGTCTTTGTAGATATCTTGCATGCGATCCGAGTTGCAGTAGTCGTGCACTTGAGCAACCGGGACGAAAAAAAGGGCATGAGGCCAATCAAAACACATATGCTCTTCGCATACCATGGACCTAACAACGCGCTGCCTGGTATCGACATAATATATAATATGTAATAGAAATTTTCATATGCTAAGCCCGTTCTAGATAATTTAGTGCATTCTCTTGACGTTGCATGCGACCAGAGATTATAAGCCTGATACTGATGGCCTGGAGTAGAATCAATGACGGTTCATACGGCGGGTCATTGATCAGCAGACAATTCCGAGGCGGGTTTTGTTTTCGTACATCGACAGATGGCCATAGAGACAGCCTCCTATTAAATCCTCTTCTGCTGGACAAGCTATTGCTAGAATCGCAAATATCAAGGATAGCTAAGAGAGAGACGCTATATTAGGGTTGCGACAGAATATCCATTGTGCTTAGAGTGGGTAATTTCTGAAACTACATAAATTCATGACAATTCTCAACAGAAAAAATTTGAAAGTCCAAGGTTCCAAGGTTCTGGAATTATGGGTGCCCAACACGAAAAGATCCCTTTCCTTTTATTGGAATATTGCTTCAAAATAGCAAGCGCTTTGGTTTCACACTGTCAGCAACCACGGAAAATAACTGACTTTTAGTCACCGTTGAGATAGCAGGTCTAGCTGACACAATTTTTATTTATAGCTACTGTATGATCTCAGAGGTGTAGGCGTGGACCCGTGGTGGACCCTTGTGGTGGACGCTAAGACTGCTGACTCATCTACCATACCGCCCGAAGTGTCTCATGAGTTCCCTGCCGGCATTCCTTCTATCACCTCTTTCTTTTACGTGTGTGTTGAACACTTGCTCTCAAAATGCTAAGAGCGCTCAGAAATTTTACTACACATCGATATGGCAGACCTGGATCGTCTTTATCGATAACATGTCGAGGTAAGAAGGGAAAGGGGTTTGGTGCAAAAGCAGCCGCTTTCAGTTTCTGATTGTTCAAATAGGTGCATCCATTACACAGGAGGAGCTTTTCGCTTACACCAATGGCCATTTTCTTGCCAACGAAGAATACCAGCTAAACAGAAGATATGTCCGATTCGATGTGGATGAGCTTTGCAATACTACTGCAACAGTCGGCGGAAAGTTCAGTCAGGTCACAGCTATTGACAAAATGGAAGGAGGTTTCAGCAAGGCTTTCTTGATGAGAAAGGAAAATGGATCCGAAGTGATAGCAAAAATTCCATGTCACATTGCTGGCCCGCCCACCTTAACGACAGCTGGTGAAGTCGGCGCTCTCGAATACAGTACGTTGTATTGGTATAATTCTACTTCCAGTGGCTAATATCCTATAAAACAGTCAGAAAACACACTAGCATCCCTGTCCCTCGTGTTCTTGCCTGGTCTTCGAACAACTCGAATGCTGTCGGTGCAGAATATATCATCATGGAGAAAGCCGCTGGTGTTCCACTGTTTCAAGTTTGGGGTAGTATGGCCGAATTTGATCAGCTACAGTTAATCAGAAACTTGACCCAGATCGAGGCTCAATTATCAGCTATTCATTTCCCTGCTTATGGAGGACTGTATCTTCGAACGGATATAGAGCAACCAAACAAGCCCCTTGATGATGAACTTGATCCATCTTTCTGTATTGGACCTTCTTGTGATCGAGGATATAATCCTGATCCAAGTCTGGACTTTGATCAAGGACCTTGTGAGTCCCCTGCGTATTTTGACAGTTTATATACTAACTGTTCATAGGGTATTCAATTTCAACCCTCGGGGTTTCTATTGCAAAGCGCGAAATGCTACGAATATCAAAGAACGGCCAGCAAGATCAAGCACTCTATTATAAAGGAGATATCGAAGAACAAACTGAACTCTTACAAGCAACAGAGAGTGTCATGGAACTTTTAGACTCGAACAAAATATTGAAAGGGGAAGCTTCCCAGCCTACTCTATGGCATACCGATCTTCATATGGGAAACATTTTCGTCGCCTCTGACGAGTGTTCAAGAATAGTATCCCTCATCGACCTCCAGTCGATTTCTGTTCTCCCTGCATTTCTCCAGGCCCAATGGCCAGTCTTTCTCAAACCCCCGCAGAACTATGATTACGAGAAGGGGATATTTGAGGTGAAACAGCGCGATGATTTCGATACCCTAGATGAGGATGGCAAGATGCTTGCAATGCGCGAATGGTCACAAGTAAAGTTGGCAAAGGCCTATGAGATCTCAACCTTGCTTGAGGATAAACCAGCGCATAGGGCCATGAACGTACCCCGTGTCTTCCGAGAGTTATTCCTTCGATGCGGGGAAGTCTCCGAAATTGGCGTCCTCCCGCTTCGTGCGTGCTTGATAGAACTCTTTCAGAATTGGTCGGACCTTGGATTTTCTGGAGAATGCCCTTTATCCTTTACGCAGGAGCAGGTCGATAGGCACGATCGCCAATTCTCTGAGTATCAAGCTTGGTATAAGATTCAGGCTCTTGCGCAAGAATGCCTTGACACTGATGCGGAAGGATGGGTCGCACCAGGATTGGATGTGAATGAGAAGAGGACGCAGAATGAGGAATTGTTGACTCTGTACATTGAAAGCGTTGCTGGGGAGAAATCTGCAGAAGAGGCGAGAGCCATATGGCCTTTCCCGGTCAAGGCAGGAGTATGATTTGAGCATTTTGTTATGCTGGATTGACAGATGAATAGAAGAATTCTGGAGGCTGTGATGATATTTTTCACCTCCATAGGAAAACCGGAGGACCAGCTGACTTAGGCCATAGCAAACAACGACTACCGTCCCTCCCAACCACCCACCACCTTAACTTTATACCGCGCAAATCCTGGAGCCAATGTATGAAACCGAATCTGCCCAGATCTCCTGAATGAAAATAAGGGAAACGGGTTTAGATCACACTTAAATCTTCGTAGACAGGGCAGTCCTCCACATGGAAAGTACTCTTGGTCACTTTCAATGCGTTGTCATCTAAGTGAAGGCAGTTTGTGGAGGATTGCCTGAGGATTTGAGACTCTTCTGGGTCCTCGCGGGCTGCAATCTGGTCAGCGTAAGGATAGACGTCAAGTCAACGGTTGCACCCTCGTCTGCTGGCACAAGAAAGCTTCCATCGATTAAATTCTCCCAGAACTCTAGTGTAGGCATGATCTCAGTGTCGGCAACAGAACCAGGCTGCTCCGTCTCATCATAGCCACAATCCTCGTCAACGTGAATCACGATATGGTTAGATGCCGAGTCCAAAGGAGCAAGATCATCTCTAATAATTATGAGATTAGCCTCTGTGCCTGACTCAAGAGAATCGATGAATTCGCGTATGACCACTGCAGGCCACTCTGAAGGCTTAGCTGGGATTGATGTTTAAGATCGTTTCTTCCCAGACTCTGCAAATTACATGGTTGTTCCCTTCCTTTGATTCACATGCAGCTGGACTGGCGACCAGGAACCGTCGTTCACTTTGCATTGTGTCATCTGAATTGAAGGGGTGAATCTTGGTTCAGAGAGTGGGAGCACACCAAGAGACATCTGTCCGGACATGTTGCGATGCCGGTGGTATTATCCGTTGTTTAGGTCTGCTCACCACCTGGAAGGGCGCGATCGTCGAGGATTGCGAGGTAGGAAGAATGAAAAAGTGAGAGGGAGGATAAGCAGCGAAGACGGGTCTTTTATGTCGGAGGGCATTGAAGAGGTTACGTGACGGTGTATTAGGGCGCTAAAATAGGAGAGGTAAAACTAACCGGATACAGTAATTCACAGGTCCGCCGTTTACAGTACTCACTCCATGGCGCTAGTTGACTGATGCCTCAGGCATGAAACACCCTGGCCTTTTGTGCTCACTTTCAGAATGATAGGGTCCAAAGTACGTGTCCACTCAATGGTTTCGCGGTGGCTCGACTGCTAGTGCCATATCAATACTGTAATGAACACTTGACTTGCTGAGCGCCAAGAGATGCAGTCGCCCCAACGAGGCGACCATATTCCTGAATACACGTAGCTAGACATGGATGCACAGAATATGCATGCAATGACTCGCATACATTGAACCCACAGAATCGAGAACACGTTGCAAGTCTTCCCTGCTCTTGCACGCATAAAACGGCATCACTTCTCTTGCGCCTTGAATTATGAGGCTCAAAAAACTTCCCCTCGTACTTTCGTAGGACACCCGCTCTAATGTAACAGTCGGCCGTAGTACTTTCCTGGCAAGTCTTCTGGAAAGATAACTATAAATGTGTCAGAATTTCTTGCTATTCCCATTATCAGACCAGCAAAAATTTGCTTCCTCAAATTGGCAGTCCTCTCACTATTAGAATTCAACACAGGCCTCTCATCATGTCTCCCAGCACCCAAAGCCCTTCAAATGCAAGCCAATGTGTTGCACCTTCATCAGTTGACAGCGATGGTCTTAAGGAATTTCTTAAACTAGTTAGAATGCTAGCTTCAAGTCCTGAATCCCAAACCGTGTCCGCCATTCTTGGAGAAATCGCCTACCAGCGTGAACAAGTCCACGCTAGAGACAAAGAGTTGAAGAAAGCCCAAGACCAAGTGCTCGATCTGAAGGAGAGAAAGCGAGTCGCTATCGAGGAAATGTTTGCGGCCAATGAGGGCGAGAAGGCAAAGCAAAAAGACGCTCTTGACCGCGTCGAGTCACTTTGTGCATCAGTTAACCAGAAAGACAAACGTCTTACCGAATACTCCAAAGAAGTACAAGGTCTCCGCCAGCAGATAGACAGCATCAAGTCATCATACTCATTAGAGCTCGACAAAGTTTCTCAATCAGCGAAGGACATCAGCACACTCCAACAGAATTTAAAAGAGAAAGACAAGACGATTGACAGGATGAAGACTGCTGGATCAAGTCTCAAATCAATGTTTTCATCAGCGCAGAAGAACATAGAAGAGCTAGGAGCTGAAAAGGCCTCATTGGATCAAGCACTACAAGCGAGCCAAGGGCCGACTCCAAAACCTAGAAAGCTTCACTGTTCAGCAATTGGAGCTTGACGAAAATTCAATGTGAGCTGCATTGTGGGCATTTGGCAAAGTTCGTATGCTAATTGATCTCACCCAGAACGGCCAGCTTTTCAGATCTATGGGTCTTTGCTTCAAGCGAGGTATTCGCCATTTTGAGAGAGGACCTTGATGAGGAAGTCTTGAAGGTATGCCTCTATCTGAACCCGCTTTCTGACCATATCCACTCATCGTTTGATCAAAAGGACAAATCGATCTGGGACAAGCTTCGAAAAGAAAATACTAAAATTGCACAAAATAATATCCCTCTGGTACCCTCAAACTCTCTCGAAGCTAAAGGAATGCGTCTAGCTATGACAATGGCCATCCTGTCGAGGGAACTTTGCAAATACATTTTCCGGCCTAATTACCTTTTACCGGATGATTCTGAGATCCAGGGAGTCCTCAGTCACCTCGCTGAGGATAATACCGAGAAGGAAAGTTTCTGCCGACGTATTCTTCTCTCGATTGATCACAGTGCCGAAGAAAGAATTCGCCAGACAAGGATACAGACGGTGATCCGCAATGTATCGTCATACTTGTGGGCGTTGCTTTCAGAGACCCAACATGATTCGATTCGCATAAGTATAGAGAAAATTGTCCAAAAAGCGGCCGGATTTTGGCTTCCAATTCAACGAGCTCAGCAGAGATACGAGACAGAGTTTGAGCTGGTTGATTTCGAGATTGCCGACTGTGAGCCTTTTCACTTCCCCGGAGACAGTGCGCTCCCAGATAGGCAGGATCAGGGTGCTCGAGACATGAACATCCTCACTGTGTTCCCTTGTATCTCGCTGGTCAAAGATGGCGGTCGTGATCCCTTAACCCACCTTATTCAATTGAGGAGCTCACAGAAGCTTTTTGTGGCAGCAGAGCATGAAGCTAGTCAAATGACAACTAGCGTCGTCGTCCCCAGGAGGTCATCGACCCGCTCTAGACGGAAGTCTATCGCTCACAACACTGATCCACCAAACGGCGCCTCTTTTTTAGAAGGAAAATCGCCACAGCCGTGATATTCTGGTTGTGGAACTGACCATGGTGCTCGTCTACGGGGTTGCACCATTAGTATCACTGGTGACTGTTGAGGGAGTGGCGAACAGAGATCAAGGATTAGTTGCGTACATGTTTTGTTCCGTGTATTTAATGTTGTTCTAATTGCATGATCTTCATTAACTGTATAGCCATACCATACCCTCTTGGACGGGGGCAGCTACTCACACTCTTCCTCCGTTTGGACCTGCTCAGTCCTGGGAGAGCCGTAATCGTTGAGAAATGCAGGACCGATTTTTTTTGTAGTATTTGGAAACTCTCAGACGCAATGCATCAGAATAGAAGAGAAGGAACCATAAACAGATAGTCAGCCTCTTTCTCGGTCTGAGGAGTTCCAACGACCCTTTATACCTGCCTACTGCCCCCTGCCTCTTCTGAGCGTTTTGAGTAGGTTGGATTGACAAGAGTCATGAGACAAAGCGCAGCCTGCCGATACGAAGATCCACCAGCCCATCCACAACGGAAATCATTGAGTCACGCGCAAGGCCGACGGTCTATGCGGCATTTCTCCCATTGGATCAAAGCGTTTCATATTCGAAAAAGTCCACGGTCTGCCTTGCTGCGCCTCGCCAGAAGAGGGCCATGGCGAAGGGATCGTCTCCAAAGGGCTGCTTAGGGGGACAATCAGCGTCCAGTCGGGTGAGGCATCATGCGCAATTCCGTGGCTGAAAAAAAAGTACAAGGGAAAACTCACGCTTGACATATATTGTGAAGAGACGGCTAAAGACTCTTTAGGATGTGATGACTGTGGGCACTCATAAACCAAAGAAACTGGCAGAGAACAGGGAACAGGCGAAGAGGAGAATTTGAAAGTGATTCGAATCCCAGTTTTGCCATATTGGTGGAATTGTAGTCTCTTTTATAGACGACGACGGAGGCCCGGAAGATGGAATCATCCTGGTAGGAGAAAAGTTGCGAACGGGCATTTATGAAGTCAAATGCCCCTTACTCGATGACGTGGTTGTGGCTAAATTCGCTCGCTTCGAATGGGAGATCCCATATCTAGAGAGTGAGACCACGGCTTATCAATGGATTGAGGGCAATGATATTGGTCCCCGATTCCTTGGCCATCTAACGGAAGATGGCCGTGTGATCGGATTTTTGATGGAACGTATCAAGAATGCCCGGCATGCTGGCCCTCAGGACCTAGAGTCTTGCCGGAAGACATTGTCTCGATTACATCAATTGGGGATCCAACACGGAGATACAAACCGGTTCAACTTTCTTATTCGTGATTCAAAGGCTGTTTTGATCGATTTTGACTCGGCACGAAGGTGTAGCGACCAAAATGCGCTTCTGAAAGAGCTTGAACATTTACCGAAATCACTAGAAGATTCATCATGTCGAGGTGGGGGAGGGCATCTTTGAATAAACCTTCTTGCCTATTGTCGGGGTTTGTCTCAAGAAAGCTACATAAGTCTTGTCGTAGCAGGCGCAAGCATGCTACTGCGACATTCTGGTGCTTTCGATTCGGTAGGAACTGAGTTGCTTGATGGAAGCCGGCTCGAGCAGCCATTTGGGAGATGCCCGCAAATACTGTATGCAATAGCTTCGAGAGTTAAGTAGACGATGAAACCGCCAACCAGAGTGATAGGTTGGGTTGTATTTTCTTAGAAAAGCGCGATTTACAACTTTGCCAAATACGGATTGGCATTACTCAAGAAAAGACCACTGCTTAGCCGTATCGCGTCAGAACATTTGCATTTCAGGGTGTAGTAAGTCATTATAAGATACTGTAACTAAATCTCTATCGTCTAGGGAGTGTTTGGAGTCTGGCTTTGGGAATAAAACGGTGACTATCGAAATATACAGTGAATATTCGAAATTATTTTTGCCTCAAATCTCTCTCTTTATTTCCCGAGGCCCCACCTCAAGCGCACTAGTCCGCAAAGATATCTTCCCTCCGGTCCCACATTTGCCTATGTAGTATCTTCGATGTCACCGTAAATTACAGTAGTCTGATATCTTGACCATTCTTGTCTATTTTGGGGTTTACCTTATGTATGTCCCAGGACTAATGTCATCACCTCTACTTTTATCCGAAACTAATTGACACACTGATCTATACTACGAGTATTCCTTACGTGTATTCCAGGAATATCCTTGCCAGGGGTGTCTGTATTGCTGCTTACTCAGAGCAACTAGAACACGAGCTTTACTTCCGCCTCAGAGTAACCTGTGCTAGAGGGAGCCATGTCTGTGCACGGGAGTTGACAAATATCTGCAATCATGACCTGCGCCTCTGGAAGTTGCTGGACCATATCGTCATCCACCACGACCTTCAAGCCTTTGCTATTGACACAAATGACACGAGTGATAAGACATGGATCGATCTGCAGTTTCTCCGCAAGCTTGCTTTTCAAGTCGCCAGAAGTTCGATTCGCAAGGTATATTGCATAATGGTAGCCCTCAGGCTGCTTCCCATTTTTAGTGAACTGGACGTAAAAGCATGCAACTGCGACAAAGTAAGCCAATGACGAACAAAGTTTGCTTTATAATGGTACGAACCAAATTTAGAGTAATTTGCAGATGGAGAGCCCGCTTGGGAATCCACGGTGGAAAATTTTGACATTTTGGGCGGACGTTCTTGGTAGTTAGGGCTTCGGGGACCCAATTGTATGTTGGTGTTGTTTGACAAAGGAGCCGCTTCTTCGGAGACCAACGTTATAGCACGCATGCTATATTTATCACCCAAATCACCAGCTTTCGTTAAGGTGCTTGATCCATATGATGAACAGATAGAGTATAGATCCGGATCATCCTTCTCGTTACCACGAAGACCAAGTACACTAACTGGACGCGCCGATGAAAAGACCTGAGCCATTGTAGCCAACTCGGCGTGAAGGTCTTTATCCGACATAGGGCCTTTGCGCGAACTTATCGACCACTTGCGTTTCTTCTGAGGCCGAATATCGAATTCTCCATCGTTCGTTAGAGTGTTTCTGCGACTTCGTCTGTCAAAGTTCTCGGCTGTCCTTTTATCAATGATTTGTTTGTTGAGCTTTTCAATACTTTTCTTGGCATGTATCTTGTCGTTCGATGATTTCCGTTCGGCACCGTGGTCCCGATAGAGCTTCACCACACAGTAACAATTCTCTGGCTCGTCGTCCATTGTTTTAGTTTCGTGGTGTGACCGCAACATTTGCGTTTTTGCACAAAGCCTGACTGGTACTCCTTTCACCCCTTTTGAGCGGCTGAAATCAGTAGATAGGAAATTAAACTTCAGCAAAATCGCAGCTTTATGAACATTCGCACTTGAATCAGCTGTCCAAGTGACACAGAACCCATCAACAAAAGCTTCTTCGAGCCGTATCTGGCGAAGTCCCTGGTTTCTAGCATCACCCCGGGAAGAACCAACATACTCGATAGCTAAAACCTTGCCTTTGCGCTCATGGGCTTCTTTCCAGCCTCGGCCTTCTTTCCATAGCTGCCAAGATGCAACCGGATTTGATCTTTGAGCTTCTGCTTCGAAGGACACATGCACGAACGTTCTATATTCAAAAATTCCGGCCTTCTTTGTGGGCAGCGCAGTATCTGCCACCGTGAGGCTGTATGTTTGACCTTTATCGAGGTATGTCACTGGACTTTCATCGGCATGCCGAAGCATTGCTGTCGGGGCTTGCAGCATCACATGGTAACGAAAACTATGAAGACAACTAGTAAATATAAATTGTATATGCAGCATGTCGGGGATTATCCATACTTTTCTCCGTCGCTATATTGCCAATGTTCATTGAAGTGGCCCTCCGATGTGGCCAAGTCTGAGTTTGAGTCTGGTTGTTCACTGAGAATATCGGCCAGAATATCCTCATCGGCTCCATCTACTGTGGCATATCCAGAATCGTGGCGCATAAGAGTCCTGGAGATATCATCTGTGTGTCCAAAATATGTATTGCCACATAGCCAACGTTGAGACTCAGCCAGCGGAGTGAAGCCATCGGGCCCGTTCCAAGAAATCTGTGGGGCGTGCTGAATATCATCAAGTAAGGGCGAGATCTTTGTGGTCCACCGCGTCATTGGAGAGTTGATGTCTCCTGCCTTATTGTGAAAGACCGCTTCCGACCCCAGTAGATTGCGATCATGGAATGTCTCTTGCTTTTTAGCACTTTTCATCGGAGAGATCGAACCGAGTGCATGAAAATTGCGGGGATTCAACAAACCCTTCTCTAGTCTCAATGTACGACCGGTGTTCGCCTTGTCTGCGCATATAACATCGATGGGCTCATCTTCCTTCGCATGGCTAGCAGAGAACACTAAATTACCCACGTCAACTTGAGCGTCGGTCCTTCCTCGATTGCCATGGCAGCTCAACAGAAGGTCCCCGAATCTCTCCCTGAACTGATTGATGAACTCGTCATCTGGTCTGTGCATGGTCTATGATGGGGCTGCTGACTATTTGCAAAGAAAAAGAAGGGCTTCAGGTAGAGAGCAAAGTCAGCAGAATTCGGAAATCCCAAAAACAACAAATCAAACTGACAGTGACCCCCGCAGACGGGTGTACATGGCAGTTTTCTGTGAATGCGAGTGACTCCGAATTCAAGCTAAGCTGAGTTACGTCAGTATTTGGTCATTATGCTCTCATTGCCAGGACTACTATCCTTCCAATAGATTCTTCTGAAGATGGTCGCGGTATGTGGGTATGGCCCACCCAGATTAGTCACTCGAAATTAGTCACTCCTTATCTTGTAACTAGCGAATCATTTTACTGCACCTAGGTTATTTGCTTTCAAGTTAAGAAGGCTTGTATATAGTAGAAAGCGTTCAGAAATCAATGCACTGAACCTTTTGCAACCACCGAAAACTTTTATTTAATATGCAATTTTGTTTGCGCTCGTAAATGGAGGTCCCGTAATCATGGCTGTGTACCATCGCAAGCCTGCACGGGTCTGACTGAGGCTTTTGGAGGACTGAATCTGTTATACAGGCACTAGGACGCACATAGTAAAAAAATCCGATAAAGCCTTATCGTATTGAAAGAGGCCATCACGTGATAGATAGTTTCGTAAATTAACTGTAGTACTTTCACAGAAAATACAGTACTGGCATCTGCAGGTCCGGCAAGTATGAAAATATATAAATGAGGTTGACTCCCGCATCGGACCTATCTGTGAAATCCGCTCAGAGCTTTGTTGAGTGGTTCTGCATAGATCATACTGCGGGCGCAGAATAATTATTCCCCGTAAGAACGTTGTTCACCTCAGATTGTATTCCACTGGTTGATGATCCCGACCGCACAATATTGATGATGTGATAGACGTCATCATCATTAGATTTCCTGATTGCCCTTAGAAAGTCGTCCAAAAACCTCTGATAGTAACAAAGTTCTTCTTCCATCTTCCTTACGTAGCTTTTGCGTCGCCTGTCGGAGCTCTTATCGAATATGCAAATAGAGCCACGCTTCGTGCATTCCAAGCACGGATTTCCTGAACTGCACTGTTGTTTGAGACATCAAGAAGTTAACAGCTAAGTATGCGATATGATTTAGGGTCCTTACTTTGGTCCGCCGACGCTGACACTCTTTGCAGGCTGCTGAGAGTCTTCGCGTTTTTAAGTCGTCTTGTAATATGACTTTTCCCGATTCATCGTCTACCGAGTAGACTGCGGCACGATCCGCAATATCCGCGGATATCCACAATCCATATCCGCAAAGTGCGGATTTGGATATTTTTTGATATCCAATATCCGCAGCCTTGAGGATTTGGATATAGACCTCATATCCATTGGATATCTGCGGATATCCAATGGATATCAAACAGAGCAAACACGCTAAGACATGCCAAGAAACTTCCTATTTAGGAGGTCATATGACTAAAATCCATAGAGATATGCATAAAAATTACTAGATCTGGTAATTTTAGCGAGATTTTACTAGTGCGGATATAAGGATCGATCTGATATCCATTGGAGCGGATATGCCGCAGTCTACTACCGAGGTTTTGGTAGTGAGCGTATGAGGTCGAATCGGCCTCAACCGGGAAGAAGACATCTGTATTAAGTGTTTTAGTATAAAGGTAGACGTAGAGGGTGAGCGGGGAATAGGAGGTCGGGGCAGCAAAGGTGGCGACGGGAATTCATAATATGACCTAGACTGCGACATCGCCCATGGACGGGCGGGTGGGCAGTGCCCACGGGCCTTATGTAAGCGGGCGATGGGCACTATCCATACGCCCATGGACGGGCCCTACCCTTAGGGCCCATTGTCCATGGACACCGTGGGCGCCCATGGGCCTTTTTAGTAAGCAGAATTTCTTGACCTCGTGACCTGCATTATTTGTGCATTTTTTTCTCTGTATTTTTGAGTAATTCGATTACATGTACAATGACTTGATACTACTGTCAATTTTCTGACCGAGGTCAGAAATGAGCTTTAGAAGCCTTTATACAACAACTTGACACATTGTCACTTTTTTGACCGGGGTCAGAAATAAGCCTTGGAAGCCTTTGCATAATGACTTAGGCATTCATTATATTCATATATTTACACTAATACGATACAAATTGATCATTATTAGGTTTGCCACGCTTCCTTGCTTCTCTTAAACCAGGGCGCTTTTGAGTGCTACCCTTATCTCCATAATGAGGGAGATGAGGACTGCTCTTATCTTCGCTGTCGACTAGCTCACTTCTCTGTCGCTTCCGCGTACTTAGCACTATAGAAGGACGAGGAAGCTGACTCTCCATCATAAACTCATACTCGATCAGTCCAACAGGATCATTATCCTCGGAATCCTCACTATCGCTGATTGGTTCAGGCATGTCAGTGGTAAGCTTAGCCTCTCTCTGTTCGTCTGCTTCTTGCATTGAATCCAAGGACGTATCCTCATCGGGTAGTTCTTCTATTTCAATGTCGAACTGGGTTTTATACCGGAACATTATGATATCCTGGACTGTCTTCGTACTCAGCCGCCCACGTCGGTAGTGGCAGACATCCCGTGCTAAATTGAAAAGACGTTCAACTCTAGCGCCTGTTGCAGGAATAGAGAGAATGTCGCGAGCAACACTGGAAAGAATTGGGAATTCATTACCTGGTCGAAGTTCTCCCAGACATCTAATATGTGTTTTGCATCCTATCGTAGCCTTTGTTGTGTCTCAGTACTGCTGCCGCGTACTGTGGTACGCCACCACTCGATAAACTTTACTTTGGACGCGTTGTTCATCGCGTCGTAGAGGATAAACTGCTTTCTCCGATCGGGGCCGACGCGTTTGAGAGAGCAATCAAGAATAGCCGGTTGAGTGAACTCGGACTCTATCAGTGAGATAGAAGTCTGTTGGCTGTTGAAGAGACTGGGATCAATATTTGGATTAAGGTTAGGATCAAATATATCGGCGACGTAGGAGAGGTCTGGTTGGGAGCTCGGAGGAAGTGAAGAAGGCCCTGCGGTATAGGCACTAGGTTGGGACATGGTTAATGTGATGTAAGGGATAATATAACGACTATAGGAGAGTGAGTGATCTGAACTTACAATAGGTAACTTGCGACCGTGTGAAACGAGGATTACTAGTAAAAGGGGTGCTTTGTATAGATCTGATAGATCGTAAATTGAGTGTAGACCCACTATATATTATAAGCTGATTGGCTATAAGTGTCTTTGTCCATGGGCATGCCCGTGGGCACGCCCGTGGGCACGCCCATGGGAACATACCTAAACGCCCATCTTGAGTTACAATCGAAGGATTTAAAACTCCCAGAATAATAACACAAGTCTTTGAGTGATATAATTGACAGAATTTAGTGATATAAGCTTATAAAATAAGAATTATACTAATTATCTTTCGATCTACCTATGAGAAATATACTAGAGTGAGAGATAAAGTAGAATCCATAAGTAGTATTTTACTTATAGAAAATGCCAGGCATGTACCACTGACTTAAATATATATCTTCAAGCTGTTACAGTATGATTTGATAAGTTAATAAAAATACCACACAATATGATGTATTTCGATTAAAATTTTATTCCAATTCGTATCATATATATACTAGTTTCTCATATACATAGATATTTCAGTAAAATTTATAGATGTTGTAGATTAAAACTGCCATTTTACATGGAGTTGGCAAAACAGGTGTAAATAACAGTTATTTATTATGCAAAGTCAGCGAGTTATACGTCCATTTTGGGTGACTTTATGCAATGGTGGGCATCGTGGGCATGCCCGCCGTGGGCATGCCCGTGGGCCTTGGGCGTTATGGACGGGCACTCGAAAATCCAAATAGCCCAAGGCCCACCGTGGACGGGCCTTGGGCACCTCCTAGGTGCCCATGGACGGGCGATGTCGCAGTCTAATATGACCCCACAGCACAAGGTGTGTGAATAGCGGAGCAGGTGGGGAAGAAGAGGAACCGCGCAGCCATAGGAAGTACAGTACTCTGGGGTAGGGGGATGTTGTGAACCAGGGATCCGTGGTTTAAGCAGTTGGGGCTGAAGGATGTAATCATCGTGGTAATGGGTGCTGCACATACAGTCAGTGGACATAAGTTCTTGCACCCCTAGGGCCCACACCGGGAATTGCTACAGACACGGCACGTTTTGCTAGTAGCACGGCACATTAGGTAATATTCCCTTTACATAATCAATTTTGACCGAGATCGTTACCATACATTACCACAGCAACTACATTACTTACTACTGTAGCAACTACATTCTATCTACTTCTGCTATAAGAACCACTCTATCTTCTCATTGATCTTACTTCATCCAATTGATCTTACTTCATCCAATTGATCTTACTTCATCCAATTGATACTTGATTTCACCTAATCATGGAGCCACCAATTGAGCAAGTCTTTGAGACTAGAGAGCAACTCCTTACTTCGATACGACAGCATGCCCTATCTCATGGTTAGACTGCGACATCGCCCATGGACGGGCGGGTGGGCAGTGCCCACGGGCCTTATGTAAGCGGGCGATGGGCACTATCAATACGCCCATGGACGGGCCCTACCCTTAGGGCCCATTGTCCATGGACACCGTGGGCGCCCGTGGGCCTTTTTAGTAAGCAAAATTAGCGCAACACGTGATTTTAATTGACAGATTTCAAAATATTTCAACTAAATTTATATTTTTTATATATTTACAATCATAATTCCGGATTTTTAATAAGATATATATAAATATATATACTATAATTTACTATATATCTAATTTTTATATATATTTAAGACAACTTTATATAATGGTGGGCATCGTGGGCATGCCCGCCGTGGGCATGCCCGTGGGCCTTGGGCGTTATGGACGGGCACTCGAAAATCCAAATAGCCCAAGGCCCACCGTGGACGGGCGATGGGCACCTCCTAGGTGCCCATGGACGGGCGATGTCGCAGTCTACTCATGGTTATGCTATCACTATCATCAACTCCGCTAAGGAGAGGAATATTTGTCTTGGTTGTGATAGAGGCGGTATATACCATGATCATATTGATGCCCCAGAAGGGGCAAAACGCCGGAAGACAAGTACTAGACGGATGAACTGCCCATTCCGCCTTTATGCAAAGAAGCTTGTTGATACTAATCAATGGGAAATCCAGGTAAGAAATCCTAATCATAATCATGCAGCTACTAATAATATGATAGGGCATCCTATGGCAAGGCGTCCACAGCTTACTAAAGATCAAAATCAAACTATTAAACATCTATCAGATATTGGATCTCGACCGCAGCATATTATAAGTCTATTAAGAAAGGATCAACCTGATATCTTAATAAGACCAAAAGATATTTATAATATAAGAGGTAGTATAAGACAGAAAAAGCTTAGGAATCACTTACCTCTTAAACTTCTTCAACAGATATTAATTCAGAATCAATGGAAATATGCATTTAAACAAGATATAGAAGGTCATATTCAATTTTTTATGTTCGCTCACCCTGAATCAATTAAGTATGCTAATCAATATAATAGGGTCTTTTTATTAGACTGTACTTACAAGACGAATCGGTATAAGATGCCTCTTTTACATATTATTAGTCTCTCGCCATCGAATTCATCCTATAGTATTGCTTTCTGCTTTATGCAAAATGAGCAGGAAGAAAGCTATAAGTGGACTTTACAGACTTTTTTTTCATAGCTTGACCCCTTACCCTTTTCTCCAGTTCTTTGCACTGACAGAGATCTTGCTTTATTAGGTACAATTAAATCTATCTGTCCTAGAAGCCCACATCTACTATGCATTTGGCATATTAATAAGAATGTGCTGGCAAAGACAAAGCAATATTTCTCTTCAAATGAGGAATTTGAGGCTTTTATCAAGTCATAGAAAGAGCTAATTAATTCATCAAATATTGATGAATATAATGCTCAATTAGCTAAGTTCACAACGCAGTTTAATCAAATTGCCCCTAATGCTCTTAGATATATTCAAAGTACTTGGCTAACCTATAAAGAGATGTTTATTAGGGCTTGGGTAGGGCAATATCTTCATCTTGGTAACTGGGCTACATCAAGAGTGGAGGGGTCTCACGCTTTTTTAAAAAAGTATATAGGGGGATCTTCAGGTGATATGCTTCATGTTTTTGAGAGAATTAATAATGCTTTACAGGCTCAGTATCAGCGACTTGAATCTGATCTTACAGAAGATAAGATTAAGAGACTAAATTTCTGCTCCCACTTTCTCTATTCGAATATTATAAAGAGAACATCACGATATTCAATATCTTTAATCTCTAATCAAGCTGCTATAGCTAAGAGAGCTACCCCCGAAGCACCTTTATCAAACTGCACTAATATATTCACTAGGACAATGGGCCTTCCGTGTGCCCACCGAATCGCTAGTTTATTAACAAAACATCAACCAATCCCACTAAGCGATATCCATCAATTTTGGAGGATTGGCCTTAGTAATGAGTCATCTATGTATCTGCCAATACTAGATCCTCTATTACCACCACCAACTCGCAGATCAGCTCAAGAGAACATATCAGATCAAAACATCAAAACATCAAACCAAAAGGTCACTAAGAAGAAAGCACCCTCGAAGTGCTCAAATTGTGGAGAAATTGGCCATACAATCCGCTCCTGCAGAGTGTGAAAAGCATGTAAATAAGATGAAAAGCACAATAAGATTGACTAGAGAGAATTGATTCATGGTCGGGTTCTTATAGTAATGAAGCAGTAGTAGATAGAATGTAGTTGCTACAGTAGTAAGTAATGTAGTTGCTGTGGTAATGTATGGTAACGATCTCGGTCAAAATTGATTATGTAAAGGGAATATTACCTAATGTGCCGTGCTACTAGCAAAACGTGCCGTGTCTGTAGCAATTCCCGCCCACACCCCCTTGATTATATAATATACTGCCGGTCAAAACCTCAATGAATTCATACTATGGAAGCTAGTACGGCGTATACCATCCCTGGCTCTCAATAATAGCTTCTACACGGTGCGGCATCGTCTCAGAGAGATGCTTCAAGTGGCGTAGCTCTAATTCGTCCCATGCCTGCTGCGCTGTCGCCACCAGTATCTCCTTTGTCGTGTCATTATTCCCCATATGTAGACCTGGCTTTGAACCTCCGCATGGGTCCCTACCCCGGAACCTCGAACCTCACCTCTTGAGGTGAGGTTCCAACCTTACTAACCTCCAACCGCCTATTAACCTCCAGAGGTTCTTTGAGGTTCAACCTCTATCGACCCGCATGAACCTGCATATACATAATTTCTTGACGCCTTTCCTCTTTTGGCTGGATAAAATTGATGATTCATCTCTGTTTTTTACAGCTGTTCCGTTAAACTATAGACTTTCCACTGAATACTCTATCAATATAATGAATTATAAAGATATAGTCATTGAAAAGTAAATAGGAGGCGTGGTCACCTATAAATTATAGGTAATATCCGATGATATCGACGTGGTGGGTGGTCAATAGAGGTTATCGATAAAATAGTATGTAAAGTTATAGATATATATATCGCAGACACTGTAAAGTATGTGTATCTTTATTAGTAGAACTACAGTTCTTTAAGAAAACTATAAAGATACAGTTTAATTCCCCTTATTTTAATATTATTCAAACTATTATATCTTCTTCTATTACTTTGTCTTTTAGAATTCATATTAATTGGTCTAGATATACCGTGAATCTGGATTAAATGTCCTAATTGTTAGACTTAGACATTCTATTTTTCCTATATTGAGGTTCTCGTTGAGGTTCGTTGAGGTTTATTGAGGTTCGTTGAGGTTCGTTGAGGTTTATTGAGGTTTATTGAGGTTCGTTGAGGTTTATTAAGGTTCGTTGAGGTTTATTGAGGTTCGTTGAGGTTTATTGAGGTTTGTTGAGGTTTATTGAGGTTCGTTTCTATAGTGATCCACTATACTAGCGAATTAGATATAGATAGGGCTTTATAAAAGTTGATATATCAATTTAAGTATTATGGAATAGGGATAAACAGATGCCCTAAGAAGACCCCGTAACTTCTATAGAATAACTAGTGAGTTCCTTATTATCTTCCCTAAGTTGTACTGGTTTACTAAAGTTATTATGTCTCAGATTACCGACGGCTACGGCTACGCATTATCTAGCTTCGAAGGGTTACCGCTAGACGCGCTATAGTACCTTACCCCTAACGATACGCTATACTAACGCGAAAGCTAGTTTGATTTAGTTCTGGACCTTCCAGACCTTCTAGACAACCAAGTCCGATCTAGACTGCGACAACGCCCGTTTTTGTGGAGACATTTTTAGCGTCGCCAAGACATATGCGGGCACTCTTGGCACGGTGGGTACTGCCAAGAACTAGTTATGTACATAAAATCGCCGAATAGGGTAATTTTTGCATTATTTTTGCATAAGGATGGGCGATGGGCGTCGAATTTCAAAAGGCCCACGGGCCGTGGACACTTTCTAGTGCCCATGGACGGGCGATGTCGCAGTCTAGTCCGATCTCGTGTAGGACCTCGGGCCCTAGACACCCTTACGCGAATCAAGCTAGATAGTATTAACGAGTATATCGTCTTTACTACCGACATATCCGCGGAATTCGTTAAGTGGTGGCTTCTGTGAAGGGCTGAAGCTTTATTGATTCAATTAGGCTAGGCCAACATGCTGTTTACATCAATCTTAGAGAAAAGGTAACTATCTACTGGCGATGGGGGTTTATGTATGTTATGGGCACGTGCCTCACGTGATCCAAGCCGGGCTCTGGCCCGTTACAGTACCCCCCTTTAGATTGATCCTCACAATAGGCACGATGATGTCGCCGTCGGCGTTGAAACGGTGCCGAGAGGGCCTCGGAACGGGCCCGTATCGTCGTTCGTAGTCATCAAGTGCTGAGCAGCTCTCAACCAGATCCAACCTCTCCCATGTCGTTTCTGCATATCCCACCCATTTCACCAGAACCTCAGTCTGTATTCCCCTACCAACTCGTTTCTCCCGTGTCGACAATATTTCTTCAACTTCGTACTCCAGCTCGCCATCGACTAGAACTGGGGGTGGCTGCGAATCGTCCACGATTTGTGACGGAAACGGGTCCGTTGCGGCAGGTCGAATCAACTCTACGTGGAAGACTGGGTGTATGCCAGAAGGCACATTGAGGCGCACAGTGTGGGACGTAGGCACCTCTTCAACTTGGTATTGTGCATGAATCCAGTCTAGTTTCTTCGACGGGCGCTGAGAGCGCACGTTTCGTAGGTTCAACCATACCCGATCTCCTACATGGTAGGTAGGTGCTGCTTGCCGAGATCGGTTTGCATGTTCCTGCTGCTTCTCCTGCGCTACTGCAATCGCTGACTGTGCCCAATCGGTGGCTTCTCGTAGTCGATTCACGAACGTTTCGCCAGCGCGTGCGGGCTGAGTCATCATTGTTCCGAGAGCGTTCGTACTACTGTCTTCGATTCCTAGGGGGTCGATATGATACCCATGGGTAAAGAAGAACGGGGATAAACCTGTTGAGGAGGCGTCTCGGTTGTTAATCGCGATGGCTACTATTGGTAGTAGCCCCATCCAGTCGTCCTGAGCGTAGGCAATGAACGTTCGCATGATCCGTTCGACCTCTTGGTTCGCTCGCTCTGTTGCTCCATCTGATTGGGGGTGGAAGGCGGTAGATAATCGTCGCTGAATCGATAGTTTCTCGCAGACGATTCGCCAGAACCCACCTACGAATTGCGAGCCTCGGTCGCTCGTGATCGTTAGCGGGAGTCCGTGGTGCATATAGAAATGCGTTAAGAAGACTTCCGCCACCCGTCCTGCCGTGATTTCTGTCATACCAATTAAGATGACCCCTTTTGTCAACCTATCCGTTATAACCAATAGATTCGTGGCTCCGTTTTCCTTCGACGGGGGTAGGTCTGTGATGAAATCCATTGCTATTTCGGCCCAGATTCGTTGGGGAATCGGTAACGGTTTTAACAACCCGTGTTTCGTATCGCGCCAGACTGTGCTCCTTCCACATACCGTACAGTTTCGTAGGAATCGTCGTACATCTTTGGCTGCGCCGGGCCAGAAGAACCGTCGAGATAGTATCGAGTATGTGGCATCTCGTCCTGGGTGCCCGGTGATATGAGAATCGTGAATCTTCTGGATGATCCCTGTGCGTAATGGCTCGCTGTCTGGGATCCATAATCGCTGGCGGAAACATAGTAGCCCTCGTTCATCGAGGTGACATTCCGATAGGCTAGTCTTCACGCCCGTTTCGGCGGCGATTCGGCGGTCTCCCTGCTGTAGAGCTTGGGAGTATAGCTGATATGTGCCATCTGTCGCCCTGCCCTTCTTCCATTCCTCCTGTAACTCGGGTTCTTCAAAGAGGGAAACTGGGGTATTGAAGTCTAATCGCGCTTCTTCCTCTGAGGCATCGGTGACTGCTTGTCTTGGTCTGCTCAGTCGAACCGAGACCTTTTCGAAGAGGGTTCGGAACCGATTCGATAGTCGTTCGTCAGTAGCATCCTGTGGCATATCTTGGCCCCGTCGTGAGAGTGCATCGGGAAGCACTGCGAGCTTCCCAGGCCGATAGTGTAACGTGAAGTCGAATTCTGCCATTAAGCCTGCCCATCTCATCTGCCGTTCACTAAGGTGCTGCGCTTTGTTGAAGTATCGTAGGTTTTTATGGTCTGTTACGATAGTGAATCGTGGGACCATCTTCAACTCAGGCCTCCATTCCCGTAGTGCGCGTATGATCGCTAGCAACTCCTTGTCGTGGATCTCGTAGTTCGACTCTGCTGGGGTCAATTTCTGCGAGATATAGGCACAGGGGGCCAACTGGCCGTCGTCTTGTCGTTGAGATAGTACAGCTCCCGTAGCCCATCCGGATGCATCGGTTTCTACTACCGTCTCTCTTTCTTCTTCGAAGTGTGCTAGGATTGGGGCATTAATAAAGAGGTCCTTAAGTTCTGTGAAGGACTGCTGGCAAGCTTCATCCCATTGGAACACCACGTCCTTCTTCGTGAGCCGGGTCAACGGTGCCGATAAGGCAGCGAATCGGGGTATAAACGATCTATAGAAGTTGGCGAATCCGAGGAATCCGCGCACATCGCGTACTGATTTCGGGGCTTCCCACGCACGTATTGCTTCCACTTTCTTCGGGTCCACGTGAATTCCCTCGCCTGCACGGATAATGAATCCAAGGTATTTAACAGAGCTCTGTTCGAACTCCGACTTTCCAATGTCGCATTGCAACCCCGCGTCCTTAAGCTTCCGTAGCACTTCGTGTACTTTTCGGCGGTGATCCTCTATCGAACCGCTAGAGTAAATGATGATGTCGTCGACATACGCTGATACAAAGTCGTCGAGGTACTCTTGTAGGGTTTGGTTGATGAACCGTTGGAATGTCGCTGGCGCTCCGGTGAGGCCAAAAGGCGTAACATTCCACTCAAAGAGGCCGTATCGGGTACGAAACGCTGTCTTCCATTCCTCTCCTGGTGCTACCCGTACTTTGTGAAACGCTGCGATGATATCCAGTTTCGTAAACCACTTCGCTTTCGCCATATTCCGTAGGGTTTCTCGGATAAGGGGTAGTGGATAGCGATCTTTTACGCTTAGGTCGTTTAACCCCCTATAATCGACACAGAATCGAACTCCCCCGCCCGGTTTCCTCACTAGGAGTACTGGGGCGGCTGCGGGTGACTTGCTAACACGGATGAAGTTCTTATCCAGTAGATCTGTCAACGTTTTTCGTAGGTATAAAAGCTCCTCTTTATTCATTCCGTATAGTGGACCGTAAGGCGGGTGTTCTTCGTTACCATTTCGGTCGCGATTCAGTGGTATCTTATGGTCGATTCCAGGTCGATGTGGTGGTAGCTTATCAGCTAACTGTTGGCTAAAGACATCCAGCCATTGCCAGTACCGTTTCGGTAGCTTTTCCTTCAAATCGACATGCTTCTTAGGTCGTAGTGCTTTGTCGATATCGTCTAGCGTGACTTTCCCAATCTGTAGGCGATCCGGTCGAGGGGTGCTATCGAATAGCTGCCGAATCGACTTGGCTGAAGCGCGGTTAACACGTAGTGCTTTTGTACCGACCGGTCCGATGGTCCTATTCTTTCGATTCCAGCATCTGGTTTTCTCTCTGGTTTTAGAGAAAATGTCCATATATCCTTTGTTCGGCGAGTATATTCCATCGACGTCCTTGATCCACGGGAGGCCAAGAATGATTTCGTCTATCTGGTCCTCAATGATATACGCAAAGATCGTACCGTTCTGGTGGCCGTGGATATCCGCATTGAAATACGTGACGTGGGTGATTCGGCCCTGATTCGCTACCACTCCGTCTAGCTGTCGGGGACGAATCTGTATGCGCGGAAGGTCGAGAGATTTAGCGAGTGCTCCATTTACTGTTGCGTAGCTTAGACAGCCATGATCGACTAGTGCTTCTGCAAACTGGATTCCATTCACTCTAACGTCAACTAGGAACGGTGGTTCCTCGCTTCTGTCTAGTTTCTCGACCCCCTTTCGCTCCTGCTCGCGGCTAAGAACAGGAGCTACTCGTTTTCCGACTCACTATTGGTCTGTACGCTCTCTTCTGTCGAACTAGGTTCGGTATCTTCCTCGACTACTGCTCGCGATTTCTTGATACGGGCGGTTCGTTTATGTTTCGGCGGCTTTTCGCTACTGTCGCGATCCTCCTTCCTTTTCGGCTTGCTTGCCGCCACGCGGTTTTTCTGCTCTGGGCGTCTTGCTGGTAAGAGCGGGCACTCCGAAATCCAGCAGCCGGGCTTTCCACAACGTAGGCAGCGGCCTTCTTCCCGGCGGCTGCTTATCTCTTCTTCACTAACCCATTGTGCTCTCTTTGGTCGTTCGTGGCGTTCGCGACTGATTCGTCGGTGATTCGCGTGCGGATCGACGCGGTTTACCGATACCGTCGGGGTCCAATCCATTTCATCTACAGATTTCGTAGAGCGGCGAGTGGGCGGTTTACTTATGTTCAACGCGTCCATATCTGTGCTAATTTCGTGAAGACGGGAGATTAAGCCTTGGAAGGTGGCGGGTATACCACGATTCATCAGCGAATTGCTCATAGTTCGATTTAGGGAACCGAGCAAGATCTGTCGCTTAGCTTCGTCGGGCCATTCTAGTGCTCCAGCGTCGGCGAACTCCTTTTCTAGCCGTGGTAGGAATTTCGAGAAAGCCATACCTTCAGATTGATTGATCTGGTGAAGGCGTCGGGCAGCCCGTGCTTGTGCGTTTGGGTCACCATAGATCTTTTCTAGGTAATCTAGGAGCTCTTCCGGGGTGCCGTCGTTTCGTCGGTGTTTCACATACGTCCCGGTGTTCTTCCAGGCGAGCTTCTCTAGCCGGGAGAATACGTACATAAATTGTTCGTGTGTGGCACCAATGGCTTCGCCATCGACTGCCAGTTTGTTTTCCATCGTGATGCGCCATGTAGGCCAGTCATTTACACTTCCCGCGAATAACACTGGGTCGGGGAGTCTCGCTCTTGGTCGGCGGTAGGGCTCTCCGATACTCGACGGCGTTTCGGTGGCGGTTCGTACTTGTTCCGTGACCGTTTCGCTAGTGATCTCATCGGTTTGATTGCTGATGCCTTGTTGTGCTATCATCTCTTCGAGGCGGCGGATTCGCTCTCCTTGTGCGGCGGAGAGTCGTTCCTGGGTTGCCGCGTGCTGCTCTTGTGCAGTCACCATCCGCTGTTGGGAGGTAGTGAACTGCTCCATTGCTTCGCCATGGGCTTGTTGATTCCTCATCATCTGTTGCATTATAGCTTCCACCCACTGTGGGGGTGTACTCTGCTGAGCCTGAGGTTCCATGGTTACTGGTATTCTGTTGGTGCTTCGTCGCTGAATCGGGGGTGATTCAGGGGTAATTCTTCTGCTATGCCTAGGGATTGTCGCTTCTAGGGCTTTTCCGTTGGGGTCCGATGGTTTAACGATAAGAATCGGAAGATTGATGTATGTGAAGGGCTGAAGCTTTATTGATTCAATTAGGCTAGGCCAACATGCTGTTTACATCAATCTTAGAGAAAAGGTAACTATCTACTGGCGATGGGGGTTTATGTATGTTATGGGCACGTGCCTCACGTGATCCAAGCCGGGCTCTGGCCCGTTACAGCTTCAAACTGATTTTGGTAAGAAGAAGCGGCTAAACTAGGAGGTCAGCCGTTGTGTAGACTGCTAGACTGGGTTTTAATAAGTTGTATATACTAAAGATAGAAAGCCTGGCGTTATATGCAATCGGTGCCGTATAGTTCTTACGTATCTAGTAGACCTTGCCAACTCCCATGGGACTAGAAAAATTTTGGTCCCATATCCTGGTCCCATCACTCCCATGGGACTAGCCAAAATTTTGGTCCCATTACCATAGTGGTCCCATGGGAGTCCCATGGGAGTGATGGGACTCCCATATGGTCCCATGGCATACATATTTTTGCCAAGCATTTCCTATTTTGGTTGCACAAAAATGCTAACTCAGCAGATAAAATACTGTTTTTTACAGGTGTATCAACATTCTCACTTCAAGTTTGTAGCAATCTAACTTTTTTATATGGCATACTATTAAAAATAGAAGATGAATATCTCAGCCATATATTTAAATATTATATTCAAGCAAAAGTAAGCTCAAATATGTAAAATTAGGTGTAGGAGATCAAGAAGAAGTTGTTGACTTAGTATCATGGTCAGTCAGTAGAGATATATATATTCACATACATGCTATACTCTCCAGTTTCAACTAAGCTCTACACATATTAAAAATTATACCAAAATATAATAAATCCTTTTTTTTTACAGCATTAGATACTATAGATAGGTCTTTATTTCATCCTTTTATTTCAAAACTACTCTTAATATCATATTATTGGTATAGAAATCAATGTCTGGACTGCGACATCGCCTATGGACGGGCGGGTGGGCACTGCCCACGGGCCTTAAGGCCTTTTTAGTAACTAAGTAGAATTCCTTGACCTCGTGACCTACATTATTTGTATATTTTTTCTTTATATTTTTAAGTAATTTAATTATATGTACATAGTAGTAGCATTAGCATATAGTAGGTTTAGAAGTATAATGATTTGACACTACTGCCAATTTTCTGACCGAGGTCAGAAAAATGAGCTTTAGAAGCCTTTATACAATGACTTGATACGACTATCAATTTTCTGACCGAGGTCAGAAAAATGGCAGTAGAAGATACAATGATTTGATACGACTGTCAGTTTTTTGACTGGGGTCAGAAAATTGAGCTTTGGAAGCCTTTATACAAGAAATTCCATCAAAATGCTAGGGGATCGGGTTGACCCTCAAAACTGACTATACCCCTGACTTGATGGGACTCCCATGGGACTCCCACGGGACTCCCGCGGGACTCCTATGGGACACCCGTGGGACCCCCACTATTATAAAGCTTGCTTAACCAATCGGGGAGCTGTAAATAGAAGGTCTTACTATCTTATGATCTATCTTCGCGCTAGTTATTACTCGGCCTACTATAGAGTACTCAAGGTATAGAGGATAGATGCGATCGTTAATCAGAAGATTTTTGAGAGGTAAGTCAAGATTATTCTATCCTTATTATACTCCTAAGTCCCTCCCCTCTTTACCCCAGTCCTCTACGATATAATGATTATTGGAATATCATGTCTCAATACGATCTTTATGCTGAGGCTAGCCCTTCGTCCCAGATTGCCTCCTCGCAAATTGGGATACCTCCACCATCTTCACTCTATAATCTTGATTTGATAGATGAACCCCTTACACCAGACCATTCGATTAGCCAGCAGCCGATTTATAGCGTACCACCATCCTCAGTCGTTCAGTCCGAAATTGAATCAACACCTCTTCCACCTAGTCTTCGTCGAATCGGTCCACGAAATCAAAAGTTCTGGGTTCTCTGGACTATGGAGAATAAGGCAGAGTTTATTGAATGGTGGAGGAATACAACTGGTGCTCATCCATACCCTCCACTCTATAAAGTGAACTTCGAAGCACGATATACATCTTCTGCTTGGGATCAGTTTGACCAGGTAGCACACTATCAAACTGGAAAACCAATGGCACTCTGTCGGAGATGTGGAAAGGTGCTATCGCACCCATCATCAACCTTGAATGGGTCGAAATCCCTAACTGCGCACTTGAGTAGCCGCGCATGCAAAACTGGCGCACAAAAGGACTCAACCCAACAGGATATACAACAATCGTTTGAACTTTCGGTAAGACTAGGGTCTTATAAATAATCTATCTAAGGCTAACTTCTATATCATTCTTAGTCAAACCGTGTATCTACTCGAAAGGCCTTTAATCTACAAAGATTTGAGAGAGCCCAGGTAAAATTTATCGCAAACTCTCGCCTTCCATTTCAAATCCTCCGGCACCAAGAATTCCAAGATCTTATAGCAGAGGCACAGCTTTCACCACAACCTTTGAGCCTTCTTTCACCGAAAACTGCGCGGCGTCGACTCCAATCGATTGTCCAGGCAGAACAGCAAAAGCTACTCTCCCACCTCCCCGCTGGGGCAAAGCTCTCGATTGCTCTTGACTGCTGGACCTCACCATTCCAACAAGCGTTTATGGCGATCACAGGGTATTTTGTGGATATCGATTGGGTATATCATGAGATACTTCTAGGCTTTATGCCGGTTCATGGCCAGCATACCGGCGCTCACTTGGCAGAGGTTCTCCTCGGTGTTCTTTCTGACCATGGGATCGTTGATAGGGTGATTGCAATTACTACTGATAATGCGTCAAACAACAAAACCATGGTTGAAAGTCTTTGTGAATCGATCCGACAGATAGATCTCCCGGATTCCACTGAGATTATACGGGTTCCATGCCTTGCCCATGTGATTCAGCTGAGTCTAAAAGATCTTCTTGGCTTGATGAAGGCCAATCCAAAGAATGATAAAACCGCGACCGTATGGTCAGAAGAAAATGGGAGCATCCTTCAGCAAGCAAAGCTACAGAAGGGAATTATTTATACACTTGCAAAGGTATATATCTAACCTCTATAAAGGTATCTTATATTAATCATGATTATAGGTTCGCGCTTTTGCTGTATTCATCAATGCTAGCCCACAGCGACGGGAGGCCTTTCTGAATCTCCAGAGCGACGGAATAAAGCTGGCTCCAATCCAAGATGTCCGCACTCGGTGGAATTCCACATATCTTATGCTCCAGCGTGCCAAGCGCCTTCAGACAATATTCCAGCGGTATTGTACAGAGCACCAGCGCCCTGAGTTCCACATCAGTAAAGGGGAGTGGCGCCAAATCGATTACCTACTCTGTATCACAAAGCCTTTCTACAAGTGGACGGTCGGTCTATCAAAGATCAAGACAACAACCATTCACAATGTTTTTATGGTATATAACCGGCTATTCACACATTTTGAACAATCCCAGGCCCGACTTCGTCGTAAGAAGGTGCCCTGGAAGAAGGCTATGCTAGCGGCTCTTGAAGCTGGAAGGGAAAAGCTTTCGGTATACTACCAATTAACAGAGGAAGCCCATGGTAGCTTATACGCCATAGGTACCATTCTTGCTCCCCAGTATAAGCTCAAGTTTTTTGAAGGCCCAGAATGGTTAGGTCAGGTTCAGCTCAATGATACTATTTCCTCTTGGCATGATATATACAAGTCTTCGCTTTATAGCCATCTTGAAGACTATTCGAAACATCAGCCAGAAAGGGAAGTACCACCCACAGCGATACCTTCGGCACATTATACAGAGGATGAAATGGCAAGCCTTCTCGCTGAGGATCAGCCACCGCCCCCACTACCATCAAAAGCCACTGGTTGGGAAGAAGAACTTAAGGGATATCTCAATCTTGGTAAGTTTATACTATCCTTTTACTATTTTACGAACCACGTTACTAACTCTCTATAGAATGGAGCGCAACGAATCCATGCCATTTCTGGAGGGAGAATGCGCGTAACTTTCCGACACTCGCAGGACTTGCACGGGACGTCTTTTCGATCCCAGCCACAGGCGCAGGTGTTGAGCGTCTCTTTAGTACTGCTCGCGATATTTGCCATTACCGACGGGGCTCTTTAAATGAATCGACGATTCAAGATCTAATGATGCTCCGTTGTTTATCAAGGTTTGACATTAGAGATGAAGAAACTGAGGATACTGTTCAACCTGAATCCGTTCTTAACCAAGACGAAAGAACAGAGATTGACGAACAAAGGGAGGTAGGACTTCCTGACTATACGCCAGAGCCAATCAGTGATGGTGAAGATGGCGAAGACAGTGTAGACGATGAAGCCGACAACGTTAATCCAGACAATATGGATACCGCCACAGAAGAGGCAGAGCCAGATCATTCTATACGCCACCAATTACCAGTGATTCCGTTCAGTCAACAACGTCCCCAAAGAGAACGCAAGCGACGAAGAGATGATGATTTGTATACTTATACATAATAGAGATAGATTAGTATAGAATTTTTTAACAGCTGTTAAAATATCAAATTCTACTGTCTATCAGAAATTGCGCTCTAGATATAGCACTGCAAATCTACTATTTTTGTCCTAATACCAAGCCCAAAGTATTATTATCTCTATTCTTTGAGTAATTAAAATACCCAAAAAAACAGTGGCATTCTTCATAAGTTATGCAGGTCACATTTTTCTACATGTTTGCACTGTTTACAGTCCCATGGGAGTCCCATCAAAGTCCCATGGGAGCGGACTGGACTGCTTAGTCCCATTCTTGGCACTCCCATGGGACTTGATGGGACTCCCATATGGTCCCATGGGATAGTCCCATGGGACCACTCCCATGGGAGTTGGCAAGGTCTAGTATCTAGTTATAAATCATACTGGAAACTTATCGATGTAGAAGTATCTTAATGGGCTAAGATATCGACAGCGAATTACGAAGAAGGGTAATATCTAGTAACTACTTAGCGACGCGGTATGTTCGAAATAGCCTATACTCAATATCAATACTAATAATAAATTTACTATATTTTAGGCCGAGAGAAGACTAGCGCCTCTCTTTACCTAATAAACATAGGAATAGAAGATTCTAAACCTAATCACTGTATTATATTTACCCTTTCTCTTCGTCGAGTACTAAGAATTCTATGATCTTATTTCCTACGTACGGCTAGCACCTATACTACCGAGCGTTCTATCAAGAAAGGTGATTCGCGACCGCCTCCGGGGTTTCGTTATAGAGTATTAACAAGAGACACTATAATAGCTGCTATCTAGTGCAAAAATGTCGATTGCGCTTGACTGCTGGACTTCACTATTCAAGCACGTATTTATGGCTATTATAGGATACTTTCTAGACTAGGAATGGGAGTATCGTGAGGTCCTACTTGGGTTTGAGCCAATTTCTAGATCTTATACTGGCGTGAACCTCGGGGACGTAGTTATCTAGATCCTACAAAAGCACTAAATCGCTGACCGAGTGCTAGCGGTGACAACTGATAATACGTCTAACAATAAGACACTTATCGTAGCAGTGAATGATTTAATTAAGAAGCTATATATAGAGACGGATTCTACGATTGTCTAAGTGCCTTACCTTACGTATGTTATTCAATTAAGTCTAGTTGATTTACTTGGTAAAATTAAGGCTTCGCTAAAGAATGATAACGCCGAGATAGAATAGTCTGATGATCGTATATGTTTACTTCGTACGCGCTAGCAGAAATATGAGATCGCCGATACTCTGAATAAGGTATGCTTCTATTTAGAAATCATGAATTATGATTTAATAATACTAACTATTCTGATTTCTAATAGGTCCGAGGTCTTACGGTTTATATTAACGGAAGCCCTTAACGTAAGGAAGCCTTCCTAAATACCCAGCCTAGTAATACGCTCCGGCTTCTTCTAATCTAAGATGTTCGTATACGGTGGAATTCGATATTTCTAATACTCCGACGGGCGAAGAGGCTTTATATTGTATTTAATAAGTTCTGTTCCGACTATAATCAATACTATTTTATATTAAGTGTAGAGGGGTGGCGATAGATTGACTATTTACTTTATATTCTTTAGCCCTTTTTTACGCTTACTACGCTAGTTTGTCGTACTAAAGACTCGAGTATCTACCTTGTCTTTAGGATTTACAATAAGCTCTTCGATCATCTTAAAAGATTAATAGGTCAGCTTCGTCGAAAGAAGGTTCTCTAGAAACAGCTAATACTTTCCTCCCTCGATGCTACGAAAGAGAAACTGAAGAAATACTACGGCGAGATAGATGGTATCGAAGGCAATCTCTATATAATTGGGACGATCTTAGCGCCGTCGAGTAAGATGGAGTTCTTTTTAATAAGTGATTGGGACCTAGATCCTAAGATAGGAAAGGACTATAGAAAAGAATACCGCGAGAGTCTTCAGTCTTTTTTTGAGAGATATAGCTAACGTATACTATTAGAGATGATGCAATCTGATAGCTAGTTATTCACAACTGAATCGGAGCTTAAGAAGGCTCTTGACGGCGATTCTTTATAACGATTAACTGCTCCGTAGTACGACGAGCTTACTAAATATCTCTAGAGTGGTAAGTAAGTAAGCCTACTTTATAAATCATATAACTAACCTTACCTAATTAGAAACTATTAAAGGATCTATTCGGATCTTCTAGAAAGATTATTAGAGGGAATTCCCTATTCTTATAAGTATTACCCGTGATATTATATCAATTCCAGCGACTGGTGCCGGAGTTGAGCGTCTTTTTAACTCTGCCCGCGATATATGCCACTACCGCCGGGGGTCGTTAAACCTAGAGACTGTTCGCGATATTATGTTATATATGTATATAATAAGATTCGATATCAAGGAGGAGCAGCGGCTGATTCTCTAAGAGTATCTTTTAGACTATAAGATAGCCGCTTCGACCGAAGCACTTGATGTCTAGACATATGCTTTCGAGGCTATTAGTGATAATGAGGAGGATGTCGAGATATATCTTGATGCAACCCCGGACGCACCGCTACTCTCAGTAGTCGCCGCTAGAAAGCGGCCTGCGGTTAATTCTGACGATAAGGAAGAATCTGATGCCGATAAATTTGCGGATCTAGATAAGAATAGGGCATTACCCTTACCTGACTTCCCTGATACGCAGTATCGTATATCCGGTAGAATAAGGAAGAAGTCGAGACTACTAGATGGGTATATAGCTTGATTACTTGAATCTTGACTCTTGAGAACTATAACCCGACACTAAACTATAGATATAATATAAACCATTGATGATTGAAAGTTGAAACCCTAATTCGACGCTGAGCCAGTGAACCCATAATATGCACTAAATCCTCCTGTAAGGGCATACATTAATGAAGTGTTGTTTTATAATTACGAGAGAATACAGCCTATTTCTACATAATTTATGTAGTTGACCCTAAGTCACGTTTTTTACCTATTTGTCATGCTTGTTGAACCTCAGGTTTACCCGCGGGTAACCTCCATGAGGTTCGGTCCAAGATAGAACCGCCCGGAGGTTCTAGGTCATGGAACCTTAACCTCCGGGTGGGTGAACCTCCTTGAGGTTCGTGAGGTTCACCCGTGGTTCCTGGCCAGGTCTACCTGCAACCACGCTCTGACCACCCATCCGGGGTTAGCGCGCGCGCTTCGAAATCAGACAGCGAGGCTGAGCATCACAAAGGAGAAATCTTGAAGTCAAATGAGCTGCCCGGATCCTGGATTTTGCCATTCCGCTAGCTTCGGATATTCTTTGTACGGTGATATTATTGATCAAAGGGGCTCATAGCAAAGATTGTCTGGTAGATACCTAACTGCACTCGTATCCCAGAGTTGCACCCCTCGAAAGCGATTTTTTCCATTGATACGGAGACAACCTAACCTGCTTGTGCTTCATCACCCTTTCTCGACTTTGGATCGGCCGCCTAAACCGGGTCTTTAGAACCAGCAGCAGTTCTAAATATTGAAAAGTGTTCAAATTGAGGTCTAAGGATTTCATATACTAGTCGTCTGAGTCATTTTATAGTTGCACGTGGAATCTCATCCAAAAATGTGATAGTTCGGACAAAAAAACTCTAATGATGAGTCCATCACATATTAACGTCAACGAGCCCACAACACCTATTTCCTCAAGAAGAATTTACGAACTTGACCACTTGAGATTAGACTTGAATACTATAATCGGCGACCGAGCAAGAGATTTTTTCGTGATCTCTTTGTATGGCGCAGAAAGATCCCGCACATTGGACAAGTAAAGTGCGGGGGATAAATTAACATTGTATTTCCCTGAATTTACGAGCTTTTCTAAGGTTTGCTTTTTACTCAGTGACAGAAGGAAATGCCGGAGACTTCAACTGTTCCCACTACCTCCCCTGCTATCGCGGCAGTCATATGTGACTGGTGAAATAGACGACGATGCTAGTATTTGTTGTGGTCGTGGGTGCGAATAACAAAGGAGGAGCTTTTCAAGAGCAAATCCATTCCGCGTCACCTAGCTGATATATCACATGCGCGCTAAATTCTAGCCAACGCACGTTTCTTTGATGATTGGTGGAATTACGCAGCTCATGGCTCGAGCGAACTTTGCAGTTCAACCAATTGTCGATATAAATTTCATCAGTCGTAAATCTACCTCTAATAAGAATCGGCACCGATTTGTGAGGCCTGTGGACGAGCAAATATCGAATTTTGCGTAAATGGATGCTATCCGTGAAGCGGTTTTTCCTCTCTTAGGTTACAATCAAAATGAGACGGCAAGAGGCACGAGCGGGTAGCGGGGTAGGCTGGCTGGCCACTATTGGAAAATGGCCGACGCTAAGGAACTTTCATTTGCTGCTGACATGGTCGGGGTTTAACCACTTTTTTGGGCGGTTTCTTTCGCCCTGGTTGGTCACTGTTGACGGTATCATATCACATTTGTCACATTCTGTCTTGTACATTAGCGCAGCGTTAAAATATGCGGGATCCATATCAAGGAACTCAGGTCAAAGATGGTGAAAGGGCCCATCAACCGTCAAGCAATTACAGACAAAACAACGTCATGACCACCCCTGTCAAAATACGAAGCGCTTTAGCATAGGCGCGATAGGCCTTAAAAATGGGGCATAGGGCCCACTCAGTCTGTCGATCACATGTCAACTGCCAACCCGGGCCAACCTGGATTTACTCTACCCCTTATGGCTCTCAGGAAGCCAATCTTTTAGCCCTGCTGTACTTCAATACCACTTTTGCACGCCCTCTTTAAATCGCTAGTTTATTGAACGTTAGGTCACAATTTCACCGCCCGCCAATTTTGCATTTCAAATGGCACGAATATAATGTACAGGATCCCATTCTGTTAAAGCAATGCCGAAACTGACGCATGGCTTTCCAGCCTGCAACCACCTTTTTGAGGTCCGCAGCCTTGAGATGGCCCCCAAGCTCCCAGAACCTGCGAGATCACTAAGTCCCGTTGTCGTCCTATCCTAACGCAGCGTGCGGCTCTACGCTCGCAACGTTTGGGAAGCATTCGGGACCTTACCGCTCACTAGTTCTTACAACCTCCTACCTGGCACTTTGAAGGCTTTCATGCTAGGCGAATAGTAGAATCTATTTTTACTTTACTGACTAGGATGACCGGGAAACGAAGATCGAGCCATGGAAGACGAGCAAAGAGTAGGAATGGGATCATATTGAAACATATACTTTAGCAGCTAAATAACCTATTATTGACCAACAAAGCACCAGGACCTTTAAGCATTTACGTAGGTAACGCTACGCCAAAATGACTCAGCAGAAGAGGGAACTACAGAGTTCGCGAATGGGTTAGAAAGTTAGCATGTGATTTGCAGGGTTGGCCTTCCATTTGTTTAGGCTCGCGAGAGCCTCCTCAGTGACCGCTTCAGCACTAAAAGGTCGCCATGCCTTAAGCGCAATAGATTCTGTGGCGGGGGTTTCCCCCACTTTTGGACGTCTTGTAGTGAGAACTTGTCGGAAAACTTGCCTGTGATCAGCAAATGGACCACGGCCTCATCAAGGGCGGGATAAGACTTTGCGGCAGGAGGGTTCCCATGCAGGGCGTATGCAATCATAGCATCCAGCGGGAAACGGGAATTGTTTCTAAATACCTGTCAGTTGAGCAGGGATGGTACTGTACTGAAAGAATTCTCACATTTTTTTGCCTGCTTCTTTGCTGCACCGAATAAGAAAACTGGGGCCGAAGTAGTACACACACCACCACCAATACTCACCGATTTTCTTTTCATTGTGGAAAGATTTGTGGAGTTTTCTTTTCTCGACTGGTGTCAAGCCTCTCGAGTTGCAAAGCGTGCTGACGACATTCCTTTTCAGAGCAGTCTCTGCTGTGCCCCGTTGACGTTCACACTCGATTTCTCTGACAAAAAACAGAAACAGAGAACATCGAGCAACACGTAGCTTTACATCATGCATGTCATTCTCATTGTGCAGGCGCATTAAATAGGTCATAAGACTGGCACGATTGGGCTTTTGGGCGGAATTCGAGGAGCTTGAGTCATTCCAGGAAGGGCCGCTCCAGAAACCAGAGACCTTCCAGGTACAGGAGTACTTTTCTACAAAGGCAGCGAGGTTGTGTGAATGAAGGCGTTCGCAAGTGCGCTGGACTTCCGTTAGCTGTTGCAAAGTTAGTCGGGAATAAACCGATTCTAGAATATCAGGTTCATTCGGTTCACGATCTTCAACTGCTACATTTGGTTGCTCAGGCTCCTCTGGTTGCTCAGGCTCCTCTGATTGTTCTGGGGCAAGGCGGGGCCTGAGGTTCCTGGAGGATTGGTCTGATTGAGATTCAACAGCAAGGGAAAGCTTCCGCTTGGAGCTTGCCTGAAACCCCCCAATTGACAAGGGCAAGTGAGACGCATCTGAAAGCTTCTTGGGCAGCGCAGACAGGCCATTATTATTAAGCGAAGGAAAAATAGATGTGGAAATTCCACCTTGGGGATTCGAGGTAAAGTCGACCGGATTCTCGTCTTCACTCAAAAACCTCATAGAATCACCAATGGCCAAGTCAATAGGAGCATAGTCGGCTCGTTGCTGTGGTTCCAATGAGTATCGTTCACTCGAATTAATGTCGTCAGAGCCAATTGGATTGACAGCAGCAAATTCGTCCTCATCGGGAGCATCTTCAACTGTCGGCTGGACTCTTGACAAGGATTTTCGGGGGCGTTATTTCTTGCTGGTTTAAGAAGAGCTCAGGAAGAACAGGAACAATTAGAAGAGAGGTTGGAAAATGAGCGGCTTCATCAGGAGCTCGGCGAACTAGAGCAACCACGGAACGAGAAGCCTTCTCCACAAGAAGACAGACAGGATTCATCGCCACTGCGCCTTCAGTACCGATCCGAGGAACCCGCGCACGGTGATGTCGTGGATGTCAGCGCATAGCCACTAGGGCATGAGCCCCACATGTATTTAAACCAGTTTCTTACCCATTAATACAAACCACCGTTTTTGACCCCTGGACTCCGACAGTTATGAGCCCGGTTCGCAAGCACAATTAGGCCCTGACCAGGCCTAATCCTGATTCCCGACCATGGAGAACACGTTAGCGGTCGCCTTAGGAAGGCTTACATCCTACGAGCAGTGGAAACCATGGCTATCACAGATCAAGGCGATGGCCCTCGAGGCGGATATCTGGCAGCAGATCAACCCAGAACTACCAGTTGAACCCGAGAGACCTCCACCACCGTTAAAACCTATGCCCTCCGAGATACGACAAGATGCACAATCTATAAACGACCTTACCAATCAAGAAGTCACTCGTCTTCGCGATCTTCGAGGTATCTACCAGCAAGAGCGGTCGGAATACGAGTCACAAAGCAAGGCACGACGGATGATTACCGGATTAATCATGGCTACGGTAGACCCGAAATATAAATCGTACCTTCTCGGCCAGCTCACCCCGTACCAACAACTTCGTACCCTCTCCGAGCTATTCCAAGCGTCGGACCGAACACATATCCAGACGCTACGGCGTAAGTGGCGTAGCCTTTTTGAGTTTAGGGCTACCCACGATACCGCAGAAAAATGGCTTCTCGACGTCCACCAACAATATATTGAGGGTAACGCAGCCGGCGTTCCAGAGATTCAGCATCAAGAGAGTGTGATTTTCGATATTTTACATTGTCTTAAACATATTGCTCCTGGTTTTTGTGATATCTGGTATCACGAGGTTTTCAACAAGTCACGCAAGATTGAAGTACCCCGGTTAATCCGGATCTTCCAAGGACAACGAGAGTTTCAAGCTACAGAGCAAGGACACCCACTCGAAGCACCAAAAGGTGCCTTTTCTACATGGCAAGGGCATCCAGAAGCACAACCGTACCGGTGTGTATGCGGTAAGCTACACTCTTTCCAGCGGTGCTTCTACCTCAATCCAACCATACGACCGCCAAGCTTCCAACTACACCAGCCGACTATCTCTCGCATTCGAGAGAAATTAGATGAAGCTACCCTTGCTGAGATCAAGAAGGTGCTTCCAGAGTTCAAGGGTTTGGAGGAAGTTCCGCAACAGGCATACTCGGCATGGCCCTCGGAGCCGATGATCAGTTTTTAGCTATACGCAGTTCTCCAGCTCGCAGTGTCAAATAATGATGCGCCATAACAGTAAACAAGGACACTGTATAGGTGAGCACATAGATTGAAGGCTGCAAGCTGAGGGGGTGTGTCAGCGCATAGCCACTAGGGCATGAGCCCCACATGTATTTAAACCAGTTTCTTACCCATTAATACAAACCACCGTTTTTGACCCCTGGACTCCGACAGTGGACGCCGTAGTTGCTCCAGACGCCATCACCCACGAAGCGTTGGTAGAACCTCTCCGCCCAGGAACGCCAGGATCTGCGATAGATCCCCACCCCACTCCTCCAGTTGTTGAAGATACCTCTGTCCCAGATTCCTCCGTGGCCGGTATTATGCCCTCAAGGGCGGTCGAGCAGCGGCCCCCTCAAAAGCACATTGAGATCGAGCTCTGGTCTCTTGAACGAGGAGACTGGAGACGGTCAGACCGGCTCCGCGTCGATCCGTCAGATCCATCGCCGCTGGAACGAGTCGCGCAAAAGTATTTATGGAAGAATTATTCCCTATACGATAAGCATTTGCACAACCTGAGGCCAGCTCAATGTTACCGTGCAGCGACAGCTGATGGCAGTAACGCCTTCTTCATAGTTTCCGAGTATGAGGAGAAGAAGCTTGCGGCAGAGGGTCGAGTTGTAAAGGAGAAGAAACTCCTAGGGATGGCATCTCGAGTATTAGACCGGGTAGAGGGTGGAAGGTATCCTAAGTTCTCATGAGATACTCCTTTCAGGTCCTTAATAGACCTATGTGGCTTGAAATAAGAGCGTACTGCAGACAAGATATATGACACCCTGAGAGGAATCTAATAGGTGTGGTACTGAGATGAAAGACTGCTTTTGTGTCTATGATAGAGCTATGTAGAGTATCCTGTAAATGGTAACATAAAGGACGTTGATAACAGATTGTTTTTAGCTAGCTCATTTCAGGAGTAAGGATCACATAGAAGGCAGAAAATAAGAGACTCCTTTCGAGAGGGCTCAGCATATGGGAAAATCCTCTTGAGAGGGAATCAGTCACAGTAGGGCCTGCTGAAGAGCACAGGCGACACAGAAGGCTACACGTCATATGAGCTGGCTCTTGGTACTACTTCTCTCCTAGTCCAATCATTCTAGGCTTAACCCAGCCTTGAGATAGTCTAGAGGCAATGCCCACGCGGTTCTCAGCCAGATACCCACCGTGTCCCAGTGAGGGCTGGTGTCATTGGCTTATCAGCTGAAGGGCGGGTCCCCGCAGTGGCCTTCGATTCGGTGGTGGTCTGGACCCCTCCAGCAGCTTCTTTCTTTCGGGCTAATTTCCTCGAGAGCCTGGCAATATAATCTCCAAACTTTGAAGCAGCTCCAGTGATGTGGTCATGGTCTGAATGACACGTAATGGCTTGGTCATTCACAATCTGCTTGCCATGACTCGCGTTATTGACGACCACAAACTCGCTAACACGTCGCAAACTACCCTGCACTGCATGCATAAACCGCCTCACTGTTTCTTCCCCTCATCATGTGGAATTCAGGGTTGAATTTGTGGCACTGACACGTATGAGAGAGTCTCATGAGATAATCACGAATATATAAGTCCTGTCTTCTATTACGGACGAATCGGCCTGGGCGCATACTTGAGCCGTATTAACCGACGCGAGTCAGCGCGGTGTGGTTGCGACCTTGGCAACCAAACGGTGACCCACGTCCTGCTAGAGTGCCCGTTGCACCAGGACGGGCGCGACTGGATGAGATGTGCACTCTGATCAGGGAATCGCCTTTCGTCTGGATGAGCTCCTGACGCGACCGGAGGCGCGCACCATTGTGGCCAATTTCAAGCAGTCGCACCAACTGCTTTAGGAGTGGAAGAAAGGGATGAGAAAGACCCCTAAGGACAGTGTGACGGGCGAAGAAGGATGGAGCCCAGTAGGAGTATAGTTCCAGGTCCACTGTACTCCCTTGATTCAAGCGAGCGCGCGAGCGGCAGCCGACGGGTTGAATGATTGCCAGGAAGATGGAGTGAGATTTATGCGAATGTGGTTAGGCAAAATGCCGGAGGGGGAACCAGGGGTAAATTGACGGTCATTTTGGGTTTTCTTTGTGTTTATCATGTTTGCATCCGCGCATTTCCTGTGTTTTCTTTGCATCTTTTACATTCTAGAGCGAATGATCATGGGATCGCTTTGCGAATTTCATGAATCAATCGTTCAGTGGGCTGGGACCACTTCCGTTGGCAGGCCTGACAGCACTCCCGCATAACAGCATATATCTAGAGCGAGCTACATTGGGCAAATGAATTCATCATCATCATCATCATCATCTTTGATTTTTTGCCTCTTTTGCCTGTAACAAAACGAGTTCATCCTAGATATATTCTGCCAACAGTGTGTTTTCTACTTGGGCGGTAGAATATATAGCTGGGTAATATAATATAGTTGGTAGGTCGATCAATGACGTTCATATGACAGAAATAGACGGATACGACAATGTATGGTAAATCTGACATATGTAAATTCTCTAACTAACTAAAATGACAAGATCCGCTCTTTTCCAATCTCGGCGGACATAGCTGATTAAGCAATGTATGTATTTTTGTATGGTACCGTTATCATGACGGTCCATTGATTTCCCGGTTTGTAAAGACCTGGTAATTTCAGCATGCATAAATGCATAGTACTTGACACACCCCCCAGTTCTTGAAGCTATTCAAAGCTCTCAAGGACTGCCTTTCTTCCAACTGTTTCGCAGCTGCTTCGCAACCGCTTCGCAAATGATTCGCAAGTGATTCCAACTTACCTCACCTGTCTCCTCACTGATCTCGGCTCAAATCGTCGATTTATGCAGTTTCCGCAAAACAGCCTCTGTTCTCAGAGGTCATGTGACGAATCATGTGACCTACGTCCCTCATTCCAACCAACTCTCTGAAGTGTCCCTGCTTCTGCTTCGTCAGAGCTTTGGTGAGCCCATCTGCTGGCATCGCAGCAGTTGGTACCCAGTCCACATATACTCGACCTGCGCTAACTTCTTGCTTCATCCAGCATCGATTGATGTCAACATGCCGGAGCTTCGTATGCATCGCGGCCCCTTCCTTCGTCAATAAATCGACAGTTTGCTGGTTGTCACACATGATGGATAGTGGGTGATCTGGTTCGAAGCCTAGTGCATTAAGCACTCGTCGCCACCACTGTACGGTTTTTCCTGCCTCTGCTAAAGCTAGTAGTTCGGCCTCGGTAGTCGATGTGGTGACAGTCTTCTGCTTAGTGGCCTTCCAATCGATTGGGCCACCATATAACTTGCAGATATACCCTTCGGAGCTCTTTCGATCTTTATGGTCTCCGAACGACGCATCGCTTGCAAATTCAACTGATTTCGCCGCCATCGTCAGGGTCGTATCTCGATTTCTAGGTTGTTTGTTTGGTGTTCTGATGCCGTATTCAATGGCCCAAAAGCGTGTCTCATAGAGATACTGTATGATGCGATCGACTGCATCTATATGCTTTGGTCCTGGATTTGTAAGGAATTCAGCCACTTTGGAGGTTGCTTTTGCAGCATCTACCCGGGTAATGGTGGTGGCATACTGCGCAGATCCAACCTTGGCCTGGAAACCATGAATCTGTTGCGGTGATGCCACCCCATCATAGGGTACTAGAGGCTCAATGCTCAGTGGGGACCCTATTTTTCTCTCTGTGACGAGATTGTATTTGTGTGCCATGCTCTCGATGTAGCTATCTTGGCATAACCAGAGCTTCTTCTGCTCTCTATCACGTATAATACGTATATTCAAGAACCAGCTTGCATCCAGTTCTCGAAGCTCCCATTGCTTCTTTAGATTTTGATCTAGTAAAGCGGCTTCTTTAGCCTGTTTGGGGTGATTGACGATGATGATATCGTCCACGTAGAAAAAGACAATAATGCCTTTGGTTGTAAAGATGCATGGATCTTCTTCCACTGGGGTAAGGCCTAGTTTTACTAGCACCTTTGTAGCTTCTTGCTGCCAAAGCCTTGGTGACATGCGCAATCCGTAGAGGGCTCTATGCAGGAGCCAGCACTGATTTAGTGCTTCGAAGCCTGGTGGACACTTGGTATAAACCTCGCTTTCTAGCATTGAATTCAGGAATGCGGTAACCACATCTCTCTGAATCATATCTAGATCAAAGGCGGCAACTAGTGCGAATACTGCTCTCGCTGTTTTGACAGCTAGTGTAGCAGCTCTCTTTTCTTCAGTTGACATCCACTGTAGATCTCCTCTCACGCAGATTCTTGCTTTGAACTTCTCGAGCATACCATCTGCATCAAATTTGTATGTAAATACCCACTTCAATGGCAAGATCTGGGTGCTCTTTTTGTTCGGTAATGCAACCTGAGAGAAGGTCTCTTTAGCCTTTAAGGTCTCAATTTCAAACTCCGCAGCTGCCTTCAATTGCGTGGCAAAGGGATGGATTTTTAGCCGCTTCCAGTTCTCTGGTGGTGGAGGCATCTGATCTCTATGCAGTCTGTTTTGCATATTGAGCTTCTTCGTAATACCTGTTGTAAAGGCATATAGAAGGCTTGGTGGCTCGGCTAGCTGTTTCTCGTCTAGCGATAGATATGCAGTGTAGTCTGGATCTGCCTTTGGCTTCCGTATTCTGGGGCCTGAGATGATGTTAGATTCATCAATTGACGCAGAGATCTCTCTAGTAGGCCGATCTTCTGGCTCTGGAGTAGGCGTATACTGCATCTCTTGTTGCAATTGACGCTCTATCTCTGCTTCATCTTCATCATATTGATCTCCCTCTCCCCCTTCAGCTTCGATCGACTGTATGACATTGATCGGATCTGGCGAAGATAGCGAGGTAGGAGATCTCTCATGTGGCGTACTCTCAATCGTAGCAATCGACGATAGTGCTCTTTGTGGTGAGGCTCTCTGTGGTGACATAGGGAAGCTCCCAGGGATCTGTTCTTGATCCCTTACCTCTATCATTGAGATATGTTCTACCACTGAAGCAGGGCCTGCCATTGAAGCCGGTGTTAAAGGTAAAACAGGTGTTTCCTTTAAAGGGGGGACCCTTGGTGTCTCCTCCCTACTATCTAGAGTTTGAGCTTGCTCCACAACTCTAGATTCCTGGATTTCTTCATTTACCGCCTCTGGTGCAGTACCTTGTTCTCGGTTTTCGACGTCATCATTGAGAGTTATGCGAGCAATTGACATCGGCATACGCATCTCTATGCTCAATTCTGACTGCGCTTCTTCCATTGAGAGCACTTGGGGCCAGTTCTTAGCGCTTAGTCCATTTGTCATAGTACTAATTGCATCTTCTTCTTGCGGTAAAGGCTTCGTTTTAGAGTACTGTCTCGATTCATCGAATACAGCATCTCTTACAACTTCAACTCTGCCTATGCCTGCTCGCCCTTTGTATGGAAACCAGATCTTGTATAGGCTCTTTGAAACATAGCCTACAAGATAGCCGATCTCTGCTCTCGGAGCCATCTTGTTAGATTGTACTCTCTTCAGAAGCCTTGAGTACGTTAAGCACCCATATAGCCTCATATTCGACAGGTTGACAATTTGATCTTTTAAGCCATCTGGAGCCGCATAGCGCATCAATTCCTTCCATGGTATGATCCACTTACCATCCATCTTTGTAGGGGTACGATTCATCATATATGCAGATGCATACATCGTCTCTGGCCATAGATTGTGGGGTAGGTTCGTACCATTGAGCAATGCTCTGCCGTTCCTTACTATCATGCCTCCAGATCTCTCTGCTGGTCCATTCATCTCTGGCAAGCCAGGTGGTGCATGCTCAATGGTACACCCTTCGTCTTCAATCATAGATTCAACCTCATTGCCGGCGCTTCTCTCATTATCATAATGAAATACCCTGATCTCGATTTTCAACCAGTTTCGGATCAATGCTAAGAATTTACGAACTGCCATCTGACACTCGCTCTTCTTTATATGGGTAAATACGAAGTGACACCTTATTCCATCGAGATAGAAGTGCGTCATCCATATATGACCGTTGTAGGCAGGCTGGTTTTGTACTAGATCGAAGTGTACTCTCCCTAATATACCATATGCCTGGCCTATCTTCCGGCGAGAGATTTGCCTAGGTGCATCTGCCAATTGACAAGCTTCACATACCTGCATTTCTTTGCCTGGGTTGCTTGCAATAGTGATTCCTTCAGTCATCTCTGCCAGTTTGACAATTCGCGCCTTGCCAATGTGGCCTAATCGACGATGCCAGAGCTCAATTGAAGCCTCAGATTTTGGCTCCTGATTGGATTTCTTAGTGGCAAACGTCATTTCAGGCTTCAAATCTGATGCCTTTTGGGTTATAAAACCCCTTGTCTGGGTGAGCCATGATAGCTTCTGATCGTGGTAGATCTTATAGATCTGACGATGGCCATCAATTGTCTCAATGCAGTTTGCTCTGAGATTCATTAATAGGCCCCCCTTCATCATCAATCCATGAGATATCAGATTACTATGGAAGTTTGGCGAGTACCTAGTTTGAAATAGGTTCATCTTAACGGCGCTTCCAGTGGTAGGGTTTACACCATAGATGACCACAGTGCCTATACCGGCCACCTTCGTCTCTGTATCTCCCACTTTGACGTTGCTCTGTACGCTTTTAAAGGTGCTAAACAAGCTCCGATTGTTGCATACGTGGATTTGAGCACCTGTATCAACTACCCATCTGTCTTCTGTAGGTGTAGTTGTGGCTTCAAAATCCTTGATTTTTGTTGACATAACGGTGTCAATTTTGACTGCGTTGGTTGTCAAGAAGCCAAAGGCTTCATCGTCGAGGGTTGTATTCGCTTGCTCTTTAGCAAGGGTCCCCCTTGGCCTTCTGCATATGCAGCTCGCTTCTTGTCGACAATTGCCTTCCATCTAGGATTAGCCTTCATGGCCTTCTCCCACTTCTGTTTCAATGCCGGTGAGGGCTGGTAATTAGCAGGCCTTCTATCTTCATAGATTTCCCAGCAGGCCCAAGGCATATGAACTCTCGATTTTACCCTGTCACATGGACATGGCCTTCTTTCTAGGCCATCATTCCTTGCCTCTATAGGCTTTGCTTCTTCATTGCCTTGCCATGTCGAGAAAGCAGCCTTTGAGATGCCTCTTTGCGCAGCCGGCCTGCCATGGGTAATCTTCCAGTGGGCTTTGTACCGAGTCATGATTTCGAAGAAAGGGATGTCCTGATTATCCTGTACTCTGAGAGCCCATGTTTCATAGAATCCAGGCGACATTATAGAGATTGCTTCAAGGAATTGATTCGTGGCATCCTCTGCTTCTGGCATCCTTGCCTTCTTACACGATTGGTAAAGCGATTCCCAGTTTAGAAGCCATTTCTCGATATCGGTGTTCCGATCTAGGCCTCTATCTAGGTTCCGCCACTGTTGACGGAGCTTAGTTTTGTATGTAGGATCGCTCTCTGGTGCAAATCGTTTGTGGAGATTGAGCATCAGCTCCAAAGGTGATGGTATATCAATGATAAAGGGCTGGTAGGGAGTATCAACTGACTGCCTAATTGCCACCGCCACTAGATCTAATGCCTGTAGTTTCGACTGATAGGCTCTGTTCTCTGCATCCCAATCTGCTTTTAGGGATAGCCTCACATTGAACCAGTGTTCTGGGTATTCTTTTATGGCATCTTTGACAGAGATGATCTCTTCAGGTGGTTCCAATTTAGGACGTTCTTCCTCCTTAAGAGACGGATTGCATTGATCCCATACTTTATATGCAACTGCAATTGCTTTAATATATGAGAGCCATGCATCCCATGATTCTGTATCCTTCAAAATGACGCGGGAGGAGGCCGCGGAGAGGCTTGACATGATATTCATTATTGTCGATTTTCGTCGATGAATCTGATCTTCTTCGAAGGAGATAGGGGTGCTTCGACGATTCAGGGGTTGACCGTTGTCAAAACCACTGTGAATCGGCGACAGCTAGGTAAAAGATGGTCTATATGTTGTAGACAGATCTTAATTGGAACGAAGCCGGGCTCATAACTGACAGAAATAGACGGATACGACAATGTATGGTAAATCTGACATATGTAAATTCTCTAACTAACTAAAATGACAAGATCCGCTCTTTTCCAATCTCGGCGGACATAGCTGATTAAGCAATGTATGTATTTTTGTATGGTACCGTTATCATGACGGTCCATTGATTTCCCGGTTTGTAAAGACCTGGTAATTTCAGCATGCATAAATGCATAGTACTTGACATCATATACTAATTTATTACCTCATCCGGAAAAAGCGGCCCTTTGTTCAAATGTGAACACTGAATTATGCTACAATCACAAAATAAGAAAGGAGGTTGATGACAATTTAACGACGGAAGCCCAGCCTTTTCTTTGGTTGGCCGTAATCTTTATTTAGAACACGAGCGACCAAAAATCAAATAAGAGTGTCCATGAACGGGCATGGGGCGTGTATTGGTTGGGAGAGTTCTTAAGTGAACATTGATCTACAATCCGATGATAAAGGGACCATACTGGAATACGCATCCACCCGATGTGTAGTGTATAAGCCATATTGTATAAGCAACACTTTCCATTCCAAAACTAATTTATACAGTGTTCTCTGCTTTTGGTATAGCCCGTTCAAGCTTAAGGAGTTGCTTAGCTGTATCAATAAATGTCTGCTCCTTAGACCTCCCTCGAGCCAAGTCTCCGAATACCTCAACGGCTTCTTCAATGTCAAAGCGTGGCACCGGGGGAATAATCCCACTGTTTTCCCCAATACGTTCCTCTAATTCAGGAAGCTTGCGAAGGTACTCAGCTATCTCGTCGAACGACAGCGGATGTCCAATAACGAAGCGCTTATTGGCGGCAGCTGGGTTTGTGAGTGCAGCTATATGCATTTCAGCAAGGTCGCGGACGTCAATCTAGTAGAATGAAATAGTATCAATAAACTACATTACACTTTGCCTCGAACCAACATCATTTACGCAACAGTAGCTAGGACTTATGGATCACAACGAAGTGGATACATTTTGGTTTCGCACGATCCAAGGTCAAGGTGAGTTGGAGTGATTCATGGCAGCCACTTAGTCCACCGTTCTTTTTTTTACCTCCTCTTAAATACCTAGGACATCAAATCCGTGCGGCCTTAGCGGACACACCTACGAGACTGATGGGGAATGAAATTTACGTCTCTTCACCACCATTCCCCATTCAGCTCGCTGATTGAGATGAACAAGTAATGTGTTCCACTATGTAATCTATTCACCTGAAATCTTCAAACTGTCTTGGAATACATTGGTAATCGTCTTCGGGGGCAAAATAAACATTATTCAGCACGCCAAACAACTGCTTGGCAGCATCATATCTTATTGACTTTCTTATTCAAGTCGGCGGAAATGCGAGGATTGGTGGATTTTTGGCAAGGGCTAAAATGATCCAACCCAGACTATGGTGTAACAAAACCAAAAAAGATTGTCCTCAGATCCAAGCCTGCTGACCATACGCACTAAAGCATCTGGTCCCAGATGACTAACTATAACGACTACCGATACTCCCAGTGCTTCATTGTGGGAAACCGCGTGCCAATCCAGAAACTCAATGAGCTGAAAGGGTATGAAAAGAAGTTCCATCCACTCTTCGGGTCGGTATATTGTGACAGAAATCGACGGGTACAACCATGTATATAAAATTGACATATGTAAAATTCTCTAACTAACTAAAATGACAAAGTCCGCTCCTTTTTCCAATCTATGCGGACATCGCTGATTAAGCAATGTATGTATTTTTGTATGGTACCGTTATCATGACGGTCCATCGATTTTCCGGTTTGTAAAGACCTTGTAATTTCCATCATGCATTATGCATGGTACTCGACATATTGCTATATTGGAGATTATTAGCTGGCGATTAATGATTCAATGCGAATAGTCAAGAAACAACGTACATTTGAACAGTTGCGTGCTAATACCGTTTTGCTGAGAGCAGTCTGTATGGTGTCACACCACTCAGTCTCAGCCCCTTTGCACACCTCGACAATCGATGCCTGTCGCTGGAGTATAGGACGTGCAATAACAAGGTTGACCGAGCTGCAATGAAGATCAGCTGATATCCACGAAGCATTGCCAGATAGCAGCACTCACCACTCCATCGCAAAAAGGACAGATGTGTGTCCACTGCCAGCATTCGGACCCAGCAAGTAGAACATATTAGGAAATTCGTTCATCGCCACAGTCTTGTAAGCGCCAATGCCACCTCGATGGTCCCAGTGCTGTTTCAGAGATTTTCCTTGCCTTCCTATCACTTCATTGGCTTTCCATTGTGTGAACTCGAACCCCGTCGCGAGAACCTACGAAGTAGGTCAGCTTGCGTTATTACCTCACACTCATCCACGTGCATCTCACGATGAAGTCAACCGGGTATTTGTCGCCTGAACCTGTTGTCACACTTTTCGAGTCAACTTGTGCAATCGAGTCCTTGATCAACTTCATTCTAGGGTTGCGAAGCGACCGTATGTAGTGATTATCCAGTATCCTTCGCTGCACACAGTGTTAATAGCAGCCCAACACAGTTCAAACTCTCGCTTACTCTGCATCCAAGGTCATAGCCAGGCGTGAGCAAAGGCCAGTATCGCTCTAAAAGGATCCAGTCAGCATTAGGTGGGCAACACAGTTTGCCACATACTTACCAGGGGCGTTCTCTGTAATATACTTCCGACTGTAAGAAGCTCTCTCTTCCCTTATTCCTTTCCCTTTGTAACTGTCGTAAAACTGCGCAAGGGTTGTATCAAGAATCCAAAAGATCAGCCAACGGATAAGCAACAAGGTCAGCGGAATATAGGAGAAACAAGCGCGCAGTGCTTTTCCAAATCGATAGTTGCCTATGGGCATCGGGACATAATGTTGTGGGCTCTACTCGCATGTAACAGAGTCAGGAACAATCGAGCAAGCTCCCTGGAATGGAACACTTACCCGAATAAACTGCGTCAGGCTGTTGACTTCATCAATTACAGCAGGAACTACCTGTGAGCCAGAGCCTACAGGATGTTATTTCAATGCCACTGCTAGGCGCGTCATAAGGTGTGAACAAACATCCGTTACCCACCACGGCCACGTTGAGGCCTCGGAGGTCGTACTCTTTACTCCATTTGGCAGTATGCACCACGGGGCCTTCAAACTTCTCCAACCCAGGCAAAGCGGGGAGCTTGGGGTTTGTATAACCCCCAACAGCGGAGATCAAGACTTTGGCTTCGTGAAGAAATTCCTCTTCCGTATTCAAATCGCAGAGATACACATGCCATGTACCAGAGGCTTCTACCCACTGGGCACCTTTCCACTCAGTCTGAACCCTCACATGTTCATTGACATGGTTCACGCAAGCGACGCGTTGGATGTAGGACAATATCTCTTTCTGAGATGGAAAAAGACTGGTAAAGTCCGGGTTCGGGAACCATGACAACGAATACAAAGCGCCGGGTATATCAACACTGCATCCGGGGTCTGCAGTTTGTCAGCCAATACACTTTGAAGGGGCAGGAAACATCACATTTGTTCGCTGCCCAGGCTCCACCTAATTCTCGAGCGCGGTCGTAAATCACATAGTCGCTGACATGTAATTGCCGTTGGAGCTGGCATGCCATATCGATACCCGACAAGCCTGCTCCGATAATGACGACGTCGCTGTAGAATTTCTTCTGTTTTTCCATAGCCGGCCTGTGATGTGAGAAATAAACCTTGTGGAAAATATTCAAGTATGCATTTATAAGAGCGGGACAACGATCATTACATTATAACTACCCGAACGATCTATCCCTATCGACGAGGTCGGTTCAGACGTGAAGGAAACTGGAGAGATTAAACGTAAACAGTTTTGAACCTAAATAACCAACCACAGAATGGCACTGTGGGGAAAACGAGATCCAAACCTAGCAAGTCGCGGTCAATTAAACTGTTCAATTCTTCCCTGGAATATTACCGCGGTCATTTTCTTTAGCATCCTGTTACTTCCTCTAGGCCCGGTGACAGATCATGGCAGCTCCACATTGATGAACAGTAGCTTAGTCCGCCCCTCAGCGAGACCGAAAAAATGATTCAAAGCTCCCTCCCGATTTGTCTTTAAGTTTTGAAAGTTATCCCCGCCGTATCCCCCCTGAAGACGATGAGACCCTTGAGGAGTCTGCTTCCATTGCTTTGCATCATGCTGGAGAAGAACATGGCATTTTCCCTTGCAGAGACCTTTCCGTTTGCTGTTGTGGTACAATTTGCGAGCCTCTCCTGGTCGACCTGACTGGCCACCGTGGCCGTTCTTCATTTGTTTGGTGTTTTTGCAACCAAAAGTCGAACCTCGGTTTTGTGCCTGAGCCATATAGAATGAAACCAGTGCATCGATATTCTGCGGTGCTACATCACGGGAGCCATTGCCCTCCCTGTTTGTTCCCGGACGAAATGGTGTCTACTTGTCGACCAATTTTTTAGGCCAGCAGGTTTCGCCCAGCAGAGACAGCAATCTTTCCTCTACCAAAGATACAACCCCTTGCATCAATAGGCATAACTCTGAACAACTGCTTATCGCAGGCTTTGTTCCTAGGAAGGTCATTAATGGTGGGGAATGTTTGTTCATCCTCACATGGCTACCGCCAATGAGCACGAAGAAAATTGGGAAAGGTGAAGATAATTGGTGGCTTAGATGGGCCTAGCTTGCCACTTCAGGTACCTGTTCATAGCTACCTTCGCGTCATCATCTCTCATGGCGCTGTCTGTGGTTCTTACAAGATATAAGACTGGGGTTTTCCCTCATAGCAGTTCTGTTAATCTCTTCACTGTCTAACATCTCCACACAAGATACGCACCTCATCAATTAAAACATGGCAAATCAGAGATGCTTGTGCCACGCACAATGGCTCACTCTCAGGTTACAAATGGCTCTGGAAGGACATCCGCCTCCCCAACCGTTAGAAGATGACATCTCCCAGCCTAGCTCCTCGAAAAAGGCGTTGTTAGGTTCTGCTTTTGATAGTGACATATTTGTTGAACAGGGAAGCAGGAGGAGATCTTGTGCACTGGTACCCAATGTAAGTTTGGCATCATGAAAAATATTCTGGACGGGGACTGATAATAGCATGTGATCAGGTCACACCTCTAGCTTCTCTATCCGACTGTACAGAAGACACTAGGAACGCTTTGGATTTTACAAAATTTCTGATTATTTAATTTCAGACAAAACGGCGATGTGCTCATTTCGGTGGACGTGAACAGATGAAATTGCATAGCTTTCAGAAGGGTAGTTTTGGAAATACACGGGGAAAAGTTTCTGTATTTTGAGCTTTATAGTATTTTGTACAGCGACAGAAGCATACATTGCATTAGTCAGGCTGCTTGTCGAAGACCTGCTTACCGAAAATTAAGCTCCGCTACGTCCCAGTTATTTGGCCTGAATCCGAATATTATTGTTTGTTCTGCTTGAGTGAAGCTTTTAGCAAATTCCCTCGGTTCAGGGCCATCCTGTCCTTTCCAGCTATCGTCGTCCGCTGGTTTGGAGACCACGAGATCTCGATGTAGGCCTTGATGGAGGAGCAGATGAACGGTACTCGGCGTTTGGCTGGAAAACCCGGGTGGGGCAATGAGCGCGACACTAAAAATTATAGGGGAGACAAACCTCTCAGGGTTTCAATCTTGTGAAGAGCGTAGTCTGAAGATTTTGAGCCTCTACAGTCACTGTGCTGTCGCGGCCGTCAGTCAATGGACCTGGAGCCAAGCTAGACCTAGAGCTATGGACGTACGTCCAGCTTGGACTCAAATCAACAGCCCGAAGTACTTGGCCCCAGATCGGCTGCTCTGGGCCCTTGCCTATGGAGCCACAGCCCTCCCACCATAGCTCCCCGGCATTGGACGTGCGTCACTCGACCACTGGCTTGCCCAGATACTGGTCCCCAAACCGCAGTCACTGTTCCCAAGGCTATGGCCCATAGTCCCAGGCGGCTTATGAGCCACGGACCATGGGCCAGCTAGGCTCAGTATCCACCAACTGGCGACTTGGTTGGATTACTAACCTGGATGGCCGTGGACCTGCGATTCAGGTGAGGAAGGGGCTCTCAGTTAGCCAATCTTTTCAGCCTTGCTTTACATACACCACTTTGGCACGCCCTCGTTCAACGAACGTTTGGTCACAATTTCACTGCCCGCCGATTTTCCTCACGTTGGATATTACGTTGAACCCGCGCGTTAATGGTGAATAAATACTTTCCTCTCCCTACGATTTTATCATTTAATTGCGGTCAGATCGGTCTCGTTCCACTTTGAATTGATAATGCATGTGTCCGACTTTCAAATTTCCTACGGATTTGAAAGTTCGAAACGAACGGCAAGTCTATTTTAAAATATTGAACAGATTTTTTTAAAAAACTAGGGCACCTGGTTAAATCCTATCTTTTTGAATTTATCAGGGCGTTTGCGTTTCTATATAGGTTCCTACCACCCAAAGTACCCCCAGATATCAAGGCAACCACTCACAATGGCCGCTATCAATTTCACCAGGTCCAAGGAAGTCACCTCGAAACGAAAATTGATGCGGCAAAAACGATGCCGTCGCAAATCAAGTCTGATGAAAAAGGCATATGAATATAGTAAAATGTGGAGTGCAGACGTATGCGTGGGAATTGAGAGACGGGCCAGGTACATATCTTATCAGCGGATACTTCGGGATTTTGGGCTTTCCTTCGCTCGCAATTGGTATGTCTCCAGCTATGGCTCAGATGAAAGACGACTGACCTATCAAGAACTCCTACTATCCAACCCCAATACTAGTGACAGACAAGGATCTGCAGCAGTTTGATAAAGATACACCGCAGCGACCTAAACGAAGTCGTAAGACCAAAGCGAAACTTTAACCTGAAGGAAAACCTTTGCAATTCGTGATTTGTTCTCCCATCCTTGGTCAGAGATTGCATCCAATCATTATCTGAATACATAGAATAAGCTACTTCAATGAATTTATTGCACGATGAGTTTGAGTTGTGTAGTTGTGATCTCCAGACGCAGTATTTCTCCACCCGGGCCTATTCGACCCTCGGATCAAGTCTATCGTGGGAAGCACCACGATTTTGGCACACCTAGATATTCCTACGAATAGATTGATCGTCGGATCAGGTCTAGCTTCTCTTCTGGACGTGGTAATCCAGGAGTCATCTGCCCACCCACAGGTGAAGTGGATTGGAAGCTAATCATCGACCCGATGTAGAGCCTTACCTATATAAAGGCCACAGAGCCCGCTTTGTTTGTATCCCCTAGCATGACCTCCATACTCTGCGGATTCTTATTCAGCGATAGCTTTCTCGAAGCTTTCCCGGTTCGGATTTGCAGAGCGACTATGGATATAAGAGCCTGTGGGAGACCTAACACGATGCTGAGCAAAGGTCGTGGCAAGGAATATCTAGATAGATACCACTTGAGCTTTGAATTATTCCGAATGCTCTTGTTGTACTTACGGGTTCTACCAGGGCACTTGTACCGGCGTCACGCGGTAGGTCTGATCAAATAGCACGGGTACCAAAGCCTCCCATCTTGCAAACAGTTCTCAGGGGAAGAAGAAAGGTTTTACTCTTTTTGAAGAAAAAAAGGGAGATGTATTTACGGTTTGAACAAGATAACTTGGCCGAATTTAGTTAAAGGGTAACACTCACGAGAGGTAAAGGACGCTGATTCCCCGAAAGGAAATCGACAGGGCGCAATTTATCAGCATTAAATGTGTCTGGTAGTGAGCAGCGATTTCGGAAATAAAGTCTCTCATACTAACACTTCGGACGAATTAACACCTTCCCCGCTTTTCTTTATTGGGTAAATCTCACGCTGAATGAAACTTGCGCCAAGTTCTTACTTTGAATGTTACAGTATATTCAATGAGAAGAATGGCTTGTATTGATGCGACATTCAAAGGATGTAATTTCTAATCGTTTGGCGGTTACTTCCTTACGTAAATGCTCAACATATCGGTTCCCTTCCCGCTCTCGTACGACCTCTCGGGCTTAATATACCACTTCCTCTCGAAAGAACCTGTTCCCACCTGTTGGGCTGGTTTAAGAGGATGCAGGATTCCATCACCGCCCTCAGCCAGTAAGTTCCAGTGGACGCCTTGTAAGGGCCATGGTGGGCCTGGATGACTGAGTTCTTTGAAGAGAGGAAACTCCAGACAAACCAGAAGGCCACCGGAAAACAACAAGTCAGCCATACGCAAGGCCCACTGAGAACGCATTTCCGGATGAAGAGCACAGAGAAACTGGCTTGGGTTAGCTTGTGTGCTGAGGCCGATAGACCCCATGGATGACTTACAGTGTAGTCATAAATTACGTCGAACTTCTCCCCTTTCGTGCAGTCCGATTGGAAAAAATCACCCTGGATGAAAGATACCGAGCCTCTTTCAAACTTACTCGCCCAAGCAGACCCGAAATTGTACGGTTGTGGCATTTGAAGTTCTTTGTGTGTATTATACTCCGCAGTAGAAACTCCCTTCGATGAGATCTCGAGCCCAACAGCGTCAAATCCATGTAGAGCAAGCATAACAACATCGTAGCCTTTTCCGCATCCCTACGCAGAGTAAGTTTCCTGCATTTGTGAGAAATAGAAAAAAAGAGCTCTTACAGGTACGAGAATCTTCTTCCTCTGGCCGTTAGCTGCAAGTGGGCTCAAGATGTCCTCTCCTTGCTCCAGAAGGTCAATCAAGGCAGGTGAGGGCTTCCCTCTGTCCCACATGTCACTGTTATCAGTCTCCCATAGATTGTTCCATGCATCATTGTGGTCCTCGATCGAACTGCGAGCTGTCAGACCTCTCTCAGTCTAAATATTGAACATGAAAAATCCCATACCTTTGTTCGAAGTGTTTGATCAGGCGAGACGGACCCTCGGGGGTCTGAAGCTGTTCTGGCGGAACCGTCATTTCAAGTGTCTGTCACGTTTACTGATAGGTGAATAGTTTAATGGAAAAACATCAAAGGAAGTCCTAAAGAATTGGGTGTCTGAGTCGTTTTTAAGGCGCTCCCTTGATGTGGGGCAACTACTCCATTTTTTTCTCGGTCACCCGGAGTTTCCATTTGATACGGTACGCCATATTGGTTTCTTTGCTAAATGGTGGACGAGCCACTCTTTGCCAAAGCATCCACTATGACGGTCTGCTTAGCCATCCAAATATGTATTCTTCCCACGTTTCTTAGTGCATGACGTCAGTGATAGCGTAGGGAATGGTGGTCCGTGCCCAGAAAGCCTTGGCGCCGATCGAGCCCTTGCGATTTCCTCTTTGGGAAGACTTGTGAAACTGCGCCCTATTGGTTTCCTAAACTGGAATCGCTTTCAAAAGAGTTTTGGAATAGCCCTTATTTAATCGATTATTACTATAAAAGATGAATTCACAATGGCAAGAATCAGAAAATCCAATGGAAGAAACAAACAAGACCGCGCCGTTTCTCGGCCAACTTAAGAAGGATTCTGTCGCAGACTGCATTGGAGCTACGCCATTGGTCCGTCTCAACCACCTCCCCGTTGCGATTGGTATTAAAGCACAGGTGTATGCGAAACTCGAATACTTTAATGCGGGTGGTTCAGTGAAGGACCGCATCGCCAAACGCATGGTTGAGAAAGCGGAAAGAGATGGGACGATCAAACCCGGAGATACGTTAATTGAGGCTTCAAGTGGCAACACGTGAGTCTGAAAGCGGTGGTACGAGCAGTAAGCGAGAGGGCTAATGCCATAGCCATATGACGGAACAGTGGAATCGCTATTGCCTTGATGGCTGCCATCAGGGGCTACAAATGCATCATCACACTATCGCAAAAGATGTCGCTTGAAAAGGAGCAGATTTTAAAAGCTTTAGGAGCGAAGGTCATTCGTACTCCAGCCGGTGTTCCCATCGACTCTCCGGACTCTATCATCAGCGTGGCACGGCGTCTTCAGAAGGAGATCCCGAACTCTTTCATCCTGGATCAATACACAAACCCTGATAATCCGGCCGTGCACGAGTTTGGGACCGCGGAGGAGTTATGGTACCAGACAGAAGGACAGATCGATGTTTTAATCAGCGGAGCTGGTACCGGAGGTACCATTACGGGCACAACAAGAGGTCTTAAGAAACGCAGCAAGGATATCCTGTGCGTGGCGGTCGATCCAATTGGATCAGTTCTTGCTCAGCCAGACGAGCTTAACAATCTCAAAGCGGAATACAAGGTTGAAGGAATCGGGTACGACTTTGTGCCAGAGGTCTTGGACCAAGCTGAGCCCGACCTCTGGATCAAAACCTCTGATCGCGACTCTTTCCAGTATGCACGACGCCTTGTGCAAGAGGAAGGGCTTCTCTGTGGAGGGTCCTCGGGTGCGACTATTGCCGCACTGGTCCAGGTAGTCGAAGCTCGTCCCGAGCTCAACGCGGAAGACAAGCTCGTTGTCGTTATACTGCCGGATAGTCTTCGTAACTATCTGACAAAGTTTGCCAATGATGACTGGATGGCAGAGCATGGTTACAATGCTCTTTGAGCGCGGCTGCACTTTGAAAGCAACTTTCGCCGCGTCGCTTCAACCAATGGCCGATGTCGCGTACAAACCGTCGGGCGGCACCTACGTCATTAACAGTCTCGTCAGTAACATGCAATGGCTTGGACTATGAAAGAAATCGTCCTCTTACAAGACTTTGATACCGTTAGCAATAACAGGAGAAGCGATAACAACAAGGCCTTTTGATTTATTAACTTAACATTACTATCGGAAAATTTATCTTTAATTACATTTTGGACTTTAGCCTTCTTAACATGGTTTATTAAGATCTAGATAACCTTTTTTCATATCGTTGCTAAGTCGGATTTAAAGCCTTTTAACTGTTATCTAAAGTCAGTGGATATTTTTAGTCAATTTAGTAAAGAACTATACCCTATAGCTAATGTCTTGAACCAGAATATTGCCTAGTTAGGTGAAGTTGAATATATAGGGTGACGCTATTAACGCATAGCATGGTTTAGGAGTTTGAAGTCTAGGTCCTTGGGATAGTGAGTAGGGGAAGGGCCTGGAATGGCCTTTTTGGGCGGGTTGGGAGTTGGAGCATTGAAAGTATGGAGGAAGCTGGACGAAAAAGGGGTTGAACGATGCACAGTGCTATCCACAATAATAGATCTGTAGAACGTCGTGACCTGGAATGCCTCAATATTGACAAATCCTTACATTTTCTTTTACTGTTTTGCGTTCTCACAAGGGCAAAAAAAAGACTATGATCTCCAAACTGTTTCCTTGTTTGAGGAAAATGGAAGCTAAAAAGATACCAATCCGAAGGTTTCGCACTTTGGTTGGATAATATGTATTTCACTGTTTGCTCTTAGAATTAGGTCCCTCAACGATAGAAGCAGTAATTTGGTCTCCAATAAACCTCACCCGATAGTTATATTTTTGTATTACTAATGGCGCTTTGAGATCGCCTCATTTCTATTGTGGCATGGGACAAGGTCATGAAGGATCATTAGACCTGCGGAATTCCGCAAGGCATTCAGGGCTTTGCCAGGCCCAAGGCATCCACGGGTCAACCGGCGGTGCAACGTGGACACAAGATTTAGGTGGGCTCTGTGGCTCGTTGGTACCCGTTGTGTTTGTTGTCCACGGGAGTGGAAAAGATGACTTTGGCAAGACCGCGGCCGCATCGTTAGTCGTTGTGGACAAAGATGGGCCTAAGCCCATTCCATCTTTAAACAATTTCAGCCATTCTGCACTATCTGCTGCAGTTTGATTCCACGGATCTTCATCGCCGTAGACAAAACACCGTGCTTCATGTTGGATAGAGTCATCGGTTACGGGAACTCCAATCGCCTGTCTTTCTCGTACAAAGCGAATCAAGCGTTCTGTCAACTGTTCGAATGGAGTTGGCTGGATATATCCTTTTCGGTGTGAACAAGACTCATTCTTGGGACTCCGATCGATGTCATTACGCGAATTTGGACATCGTGTTGAAGCACTGAAGGGGTTGATGCCAGTAGATTCAGCACCAATGAGATAGGGCGGCATGGCATTCTCTACGGCAAGGGCCACCGCAGGATCAAGACCGCGACAGCCTTTCCAGTCCTTCATGAGGAGACCTTCCCGAAAATGGGCTGCAAGGTGATTATTCCGGTCCGTCCACCGAGTAAAAGTTTCCTTACAAAAGCCACATCGTGAATTAACATGTGTCACTTCTGACCTCCATGTTTCCACCCGAGAAATACCGTTCTCGGTTCCATGCACCAAGCGCAGGTGCTGGATTAGATGGTCTTTTCGATAAAACGTTCGGAGGACGGATGGCTTTTGCTGGCATTCCCAGAAGCGATGGTCACCAACATGGGTGTCGGATGGATTCTCTATATCGCAATAGACGCATCTTGATAGAGTCGCACCTTCAATCGCATAGGTCGGTCCGAATGGCGCGCAAGTCCAACTTTCCAACGACAGATGCAGGCTCTTCTCATGCCTTACCCAATCATGTTTTGACTTGAACATGTCTGTGCAAAACGTGCATTGGTAAAGCCGTCTTGGTGATTGAGTACGACCACGAGACACAGGTGACTTTTTACGTTGGCGTCTGCGTCGGCGCCGTGTTGGTAGTCCCGCATAAAAGCGTCCAAAGGAGCCCGATAGGTTCGACACAAAGCTATGGGCTGATGACGCTGAGCTGCTCGAGCCACTAGACCTGATTGAGTCGGACGCAGCAACTGATGATGTTGACCGGTGAGACTGTCGATGACCGCGTTCTGAAAAAGTTGCCCCTTGAGGATGTTGTCGCATCGTATATGTTCCTTGGCTGTTGCTGAGTCTGATAGAGTTCACTATATCACTCAATTCAACAGCTTCTGTCTCTGGCGGGGAGTTCTTCCAGCGATCCAGTGGGCTCAGTGCCAGCCCATCATCGTTCGTTAAATCAGGTAAATCGGGGAACAGTGAGAACTGCAAATCAATTTCATTCAAAAAAGATGAGGGAAGCTCATTATCCGACATAGCGGAGCGTTTGGATAATGTTCAAATGTTCCTGCGTGGAAACCTTCCAAGGAAGGTTGGACCGGATTGATGACTCATCCACGCCTTTCGAGTTACCTGATTAAGAAATGACGGGTTGAGGTTATGACCTGCTAGCCAATAAGAGCTATTTATCGTCTTCCCCCATACCCCACTTCCTGATTAAAATGAAACACTGCAACAAGGCACTGGGCATGGCAAAAGCAAGCCTGGTCATATCTGTGGTGATCCTATCCACTCACTGTCCCAGATTTCCAGGGGTTGACTTCCTCAGGCCAAGTTCCAACGATGATTATATTTTGCGGGTTAGCCTTTGACACGTCTGACGCAAGTGTTTATTACTCTTGCATTTGTTGTAGATATTATTACCAAAAGCTTAAGGCTTTTGGCGTAATCTATTATTGATATTCATTATATATTGTACATGAAACAGCCGCATTGAAAATTTCCAATATTTCGCATTGTCCAGCTGTTTGTGCGAGATGGATTGGGCTTATTTGGTCATTATCCAGAATGTCAATGCGTGCCCCAGCGCCTACCAACAATTCAACCGCTTTTCGATGTCCCGCTCGCGTAGCATAATGTAAGGCAGTCCAGCCATGAAAACCATGGATATCAGGATCTGCGCCATTTCGAAGAAATATAACGATAACTTCGTCATGTCCATACCGAGCCGCCAGTTGCAATGCCGTCCATCCGTGAGATGTAGGCACATCTATATCTTTGTTGCAACGAATCAGAGCCTCAACACCAGCAACATAACCGTTTCTCGATGCAATGTGTAACGGAATCTCCCCTACTGCATTTTTTTGCGTGACAGGTGCTCCATCCTCAATGAGTCGTAAAATAGAATTCATTCGGCGTGATGACGCGGCTCGATGCAGATGGAAGTGCCGCCGAGTTTGGATGTCTTGAACAAGAAAGCGGTAGATAATGGGTTCACATAATTCATTGAAATCTCGACACACTGCTCGTACATTCAATAAGTCCCTTTCATGGCATAGCTTAGTCATGAGGTCAGTAAGGCTGCCTAGGTGCATAAGAAGCCTGGGGCACGTACCCTAACCACAATAAGAAGAATTTCCGCTGGAAGTCGCATTTTAAGCAAGGGCCTGTGTGTTGGGGAAAGGAGATATTTAATGGAGCATCTTGTAGTCCAACCCGATTTTAAAAGAATCGGAATCCGCATGCGCCCTTAATATTTCTACTTTAGGCATTTGGGGGACAGTGCCGGGGCCCCATGTCTCTCCGCCAAGGAAATATCAACTGGTATCCGCCAATCGGCTTTGGATGATGAGCACAGTTTCAGGACGTATAATAAACGCCAATAAATGGAAGCGAGTTGAATCAAGCTAGGTGTACCGCTGAAGCTGTGCAGCCTTTCAAGGGACCCTTTCGGCCGTTCTTTCGTATTTTCCACTTAGTTCAAATTATAATATATTTTATTTTAGGAGTACCAGGGTGTGGGACGGGGGTCATATTTCTTCTCGTCATAGACCTCAGGGGCAAGACTGGGATCCGAGCCAACAATACCTACTCATGAAAATCAGTAACCATCAAGGCGGGGCGAAATTCCCAGACCAGGCAAACGTAGTGCAGTGACATGGCCATCGATGGCAACACGGTCACCAGACCTAAAAAGAACTCAGAAGAAGCGAAGGTCGATTCAAAAATGAGCACGGGATAGGAAAGCTATTGGCGGCCGAGGCATTCTTCTCAGTCTGATGATACACGCTGTTCGGGCACTTGATGTGGACACCTTGTTTATTTTCACGTAAATGGTTTGTGGATTCTCTCTTATTCAACAAGGTGCACTTTGCTAAGAGAACGCGTCAAGCAGCCGAAAACAAGACACAATATCAGATCAGCCTCAGCAAGAGGTCCAATGTTCAGAATCATAACCGTCCATCAAGTCTCTATATTCTTTCTCTCCTTCAGCCCATCCATTAATACCGCCAGTGAGAACAAAACCCCGAGGGTTTTTTTGACTCCCTTTGGAAGCCGAAAAAATGCTTTGATAGGCTGCGTAATCAGAAAACAAGGCAGCGCCCTTAGGACCGCGACCGCAAGAAGATCCTGTCGAAATATTTTAGTATCCAAGGGCTAGGACCGAATAAGGGCCTACAGCTGTAACTTACCGCAAAAGAAAATGACGTCCGATATTTCAGTAGATGAGGAGAGATGGTATAGAGTGGGGATGGCAGACGGGAGACTTTCCATAGGGATGTTCAAAGAACCTTTGATGGTCCCTCCCTTAAAATCGCTCGCCCGCAGGTCGACAAGAATAAAATGCCGTCCGGGCTCTTCACCTTCAAGAAACCTGTTGTGCAGTTCCCCGGCCGATATATGTGCAACTCCTGCTTCTGATGCCATTTGAACTCGCTGAATGGCAGTAACGAATTGTTTGTAATATGCACTGGTCAGATTAACTTGACCCAGGCCGGTATATGTGAATATTGAGGTCCAAAAAAACGGGCCGAGAAAATGTGGTAAAGAAACAAGTGAATAATGGCCAATAATTGGGTTTGTTAAATAATTGCCGAAGCGAGGCTTGCCTTCCGTCCTCTTCTGCCGACGGTTTGGTCCCCTCTCCAAAAGGGGAAGTCTTTAAGGCGCAGACGCACGATTCTCCACAGCAAGCTAACCGCAACCACTGCTGATCTAACCAGAATACAGTAACTAACGTATTTCACCACCGAGCTGCGCACACCACCGAGCTACGCACCCCACCCAAAACGCGTCAATTAATTTAACCCTTTCTTCTTCAACCACCCACCATGCCACCAATACGCTCCCGAAGCTCTAAAAATTCAATAGAGCAAGAGGGTAGGATCTTACTAGTTATCCAGGCTATTAAGAAGCAAGAAATTAGCGCTATTCGCGAAGCATTTGTTATGCAAGTAGGACACAAAATTTGGAGCGAAGGGCTCAGCGTGCTTGGAATCTTTGTGATGAACTCGGCCTACTTGGAGCACTATGATAAGATTAACATCCGTTGGGAAGTCCTTCAACACGTGCAAAGTTCAGCGAGTCCTCAGTTCCCGGGGAAATTGACCCGCCTCAACGATGTAAACTGCCGGCTCGTTGTCTACTGATTCCCCTCTTCTGCTCCGAGTACCGGCGCTCAATCCCGCAGTCCTGAAGACGCTCCTCTCCGGGGAATTTGGGTGGTCCACCAAGGCTGGCTAGAACGGCTTCATTGTTGGCCGTCATATCATCCAGTACCCCTATTTCATCCCCAGAAAACCATTTAGGAATGATCCACACCCGGAATGGGATTAAAGCGATTATCAACACGGGAAAACCTGGAAATGGAAACCTGTTAGTCGCTTTGGTGAAGCCAGACGGGAGGAAAGAGGATACCAATAGCAGCGATTGTCTCGGAGATGGCGACGCAGGCCGCAACTCCAATGAGCTGACACGCAATCCACAGCAGGACCTTGTGGTTCTGCACTCTCAGAAGAGGTTCGTCACGTTGCACAAAACGGTCTTCCAGCATTAAGTAAATCGCTTTCTGCATGATGCCGCTAGATCCAACAGAACCCCATCCCACAATGAAAAATACGCCTGCGAACACCGCAGCAGGCATAGTGTGGAGGACGATCAGGAGGGGGCCCGTCATGGTGCCAATAATAGCCAGCCCCATGACGAAATGCGATACGCGTTGTTCTACCACCGCAGTTGCCTTAACCATCGGACGGCGGATCTCGGCACCCTCTCCTTCCTCAGTTGGCACAATACGGACATCTGTTTCATATACTGTCAAAGAATCTGTGTGTACGGGTGCCTGGTATGGGTTATTAACGATTTCGGCACAGGGTCAAAGACTCGAATTGGCTTTCATACCTGTGGAACCAATCCGTTAGGGAAAGGAATACCAATGATGCCCGAAATAAAGGTGGTGCATCCAAGAAGAAAAAAGTCCCAATGGAACCCAGCAGGCTTCTTCAGTGGGAATTGCCGCGCTTGTGCCGTCAGGCTACTGACGTTCTAGCTACAAAGTTAGCGCCGTAGCTAGGAGTAAGACTCCATTCCCCGGATAGGGTCTCATACATGATCATAATAGAAGAGCAACATAATCAGAAATCCAAATGGCAGCGCCACGAAAATCCATTTAGCGTCCAGTTCCCAAAAGTGAATCAGCCAGCCTCGCGGCTGCGTCGGGTAAAAGGCTTTGCTGATAGGAACACGGGATATATCCACAACTTTGAGAGGACCGGGGATGTGCGAAAATCCCACCCAGAAAATTGTTCCGATCTGTATAGAAAAGACAAGAAAGAGCGTAAGTGATTCCGAATGGTAGCCTAGCGTAATTGGACTCCACGTACCACGTATGCATAATCCGCCAGCAAACCCCGAAAAGCAGGCCTCCAGACGGTACTCGACCCAATGGTCTCCAGGCTGTAGATCGTTAGGAAATAGAGTATTGCGATCACGCAACTCATAAACCCAGCGGTATGCCCCTTGCTAGTGAACTCGCTGATGAGTTCCTCCACACCCTTGCCTAGCCTCGGAGTTAGGTATTGTTCTTCTTGACGTTAAGAAGGTAGTGTTTCGGAAGTACAACTGACTGATGTAGATGGTTCCGACATAGAAGCCGAAAGTTTCGCTCGAGAAATCCGTGGCGTAGCGCATGTAGTCACACATGTTGCACAAAGCAACAATCCAATGGAATATAGCTCCCCATATACCCACCCAACACATAAATTGGGGGTATATAGAGGGCTCGTAGATCTTTATAATGTCATATATGGTGTAGTTGAACAAAGAAATCAACCCCGTAATACCGACGATGGTGAGAGGTTGCACTGCAAGGATGCTAAATACCATCGCCGCTAGGGCGGACGAGAAGAGCGCTTCATTGATGCCATAAAACTGCCCAGTTCTCCGATGCATATCCAGTGTATACGCTATGGCTGGGAGCATACTAGAGAACATGTATTAGCCTTGAGTTTGGTCGCGAGCTAAGGTAACCCACTTCACAAAGTACATGCGTATGATACTGGCGACAGTTCTATACGTCCACGCATCGCGGACATCACTCCAGTAATAGGGAAGACGCCTCCGGACATCGTGGTACATTCCCCTTCCGATTCGAAGGATACGCATGCCCTTCCACCCCGTGAGGTTGTCATAAGTATAGGAAGCATCTAACTTATCTCTCGGCAGAGGCGGAGAGGGCGCCTCAGGATGCTCGGATGTCGGCATTGTAGACAGCTGCTCACGGATGCTATGAATAAGAGAGTGGAAACGAAGAGAAGGATGGTGGCAGCGAGTAGGATGGGCGGCTATATAATTATAAGAGGCCACCAGGAGTGGTGTGCTAATTGCTAGTCTGATGGCCCCAACCAAACATGCCCTAACCAAATCCATCCGAGTCTCGGGTTTTAAAGCTCATGCCATCTGTTCTCGGTGTGTGGGACTCCACGCACACCCAGCATTCCAAGCCCCTTTCCTTTGCTAGATAGATATTTCTACTATCTACACAGGTCAGCACCGCTCGATGTATCGTTCGACCTAGCTCGCTAACCGGTATTCCATATGTTTTTCTCACCTTCCCAACAGCACAAACATATCTGTTTCCTATGAAAGAGCCGAAAGATCCAAAGCCCATTATCACGTCACCGTGAGGTCGTGCCAAGCCAAGCCTGGATTCTCTTGGAATCGGCTGAGTCATCTCATTCTGCCCGGGCAGAATTAATATTTGTGGGCACGGGCGACTGCACCTGATCACGTTAGGTAACAACCAACTCACTGACGATGCATCCGATCGTGCACCACCCAGTCGTGAAAAAGTTATCTGATTTATTCGAGAATACAGATTTCACTAGCCGGCTAGCCTCCACGCTGGCCTCTTTCGGCCCGCACGATGATGTCTGCCTGCGTATTGACGCAGTAGTATGCACTTCGAATAGTCTTGAATCGAAAATAACCACTAAGAATGACAATTCGCTGCCTCTGGTATGAAATGATTTGCAAACCTCTTGGACGAAGTCTTACCTACATTAATAACACTATTTCTAGGGATGGTTGAACATGGAAAACAACCAGACCCTGACTATAACGCCGAGCCAGGTTGCCTGTTTAAAGTCCCCAGTATCGGTAAGTGTAGCGAGTTACGATGGATTAGAGACTATCAGTCACTGAAACAGAGATCCTTGGAATAGTCAAAGTCCGATTTGCAATCCGGCCATGGGTATCCAGTGACCTCCCAGTCCACATGCAAGGATGACTTTGACAATCCCAGGCATAAGACCGTCAGTGGGCTACGACCGTCAAAATCATCTGCCATAGCAGTGGCGACAGAGGATTCAGGGTCAGATAGCGATGCAGACACCGGGACTCGTCTACGACCGTCCAACGTAAGAATCGAACCGTCAGTTCGGCAATTTCACAGCGATACCCGCTTTCCTCAGCGCAGGAAGCCCACAAAGGACGCAGCTGTTCCCACCCTACAGCCCTCTTCTATAGATAAATTTATCGCAGGGATCTGGCGGCAGGTGCATTCCCCTGTCACTTTGAGTGTCTCGTTTCCGGTGTGTTATCCATTGAGTCTACGCCAGTCAAATCCACCATCGCTGACTAAAGCGCAGGACCGTAGACCAGAATTCAGTCTCGGAACTGGTGTCAGTCAAGCAGTACGTGTGAATTCTTTCCACCAGGGCAGTGGGCGTTGTTATATCCTAATAGCGATGTTTATAGGTTTTTCGGGCTATCAATGGTTTGTGCAAGAAATACTATGACCAGAGTCGGTCATCACGGGCTCTGGAAATAGTAGTGCAAGCATACTGGGTGGAATGCTATGAAGCACGGATTGCATCAATTTGTCTCGAGTTCCCAAGCTATACGAACGCCGAAGCTCGAATAGCAGCTCTAAAAGAAGCCTGCATCACATTAACGTGGCATGAAAAGGAGCTCAGAAACAGGATGTAAGTCATTCTTTCGGTCTATAGTTCAAACGCCCCTTCCTCATGTCTGCACGTTAGAACTCATTGTTGATTATTCTCTAGAGCGGTTTGGCGTGGCTACAAAGAAATCAAAGATTCCGGGGGTTGGGCTAGCCTAATATTTGCTGGGTCCGGTATTTACCGTGTGTGCAAATATAAGATAGGTTTTGATAACGGACTCATGTCTCGGTTGCGCCACATCGCTTCTAGCCTTGAAGTCGCCGCAGATACTCTCCACCCTGGTTGGCGAGACCTTCTCCGAGTTGTTAGCCAAAATGGGCCTTGCCGATACTCTGGTCACCCTCATGAATGGGTCACGCTAGATACTAGGCCAGCATTGCCGCTTAAAACCACCTACCCCCATCTGACATTGCCAAACGGCTTCAATTATCAGTTCGTGAATGACTGCGTGATCGATCATAGTGTGTTCGGTGGAGATGACCCTCGACGCGGGCAGGAAATTGATCCTGATATTTGTCAACTGTGTAAGGAACAACAGACCGATGATGTGATCTCCAATCATTGTTCTTGTTTCTCGGCTTTGTTTGGTGGTGTTCGTTATCCCCCTCCTGTCCAGTTGTATAACACAGCTAGTGGGAAGAATAACGGGGTGATCGCCCGCTGTGTACGTCGCATGCAGATATCCCTTCCGGTCTTTGCCAACCGCCCTTAATACAGTGATCACTAACGTTTGGAAGGAATTCGACCGAGGCACAGCTATTGCAGAGTTTGTCGGTCTCGTCACTCAAGGGATTGAAGGTCTGGACGTGATGATGGGCGGAAGCCCAGAACGACCATATCAGGTCTTCCAAGGTCAAATGGGCAATTTTACTCGCTTCATCAATCACTCGTGTCGCCCCAATAGCCAGTTTCAGAAGTTTTACTGGCGTGGAATAGAACGCATACTCGTGGTCTCTCGCGGAGTGACCGCCGGAAGTGAGATTACGGTCGATTATTCGGATTCCTACTGGGGGAAGCTGAAGAAGAACTGTCTATGTGGGGAGACTAGCTGCCGTTTTGCCCATCAGGCAGAGACATAGGCGACGGGCTAACTCATGTGTTTGCCAAATACATTATGTTGCACAAGTGTATCACTCTTCGGTTACAATGCGGACGAGACTACGTGTAGAAGAGGTGTGCCCTCGGGAAAGTTGTGGGAATCTGCAAAATCACTCCGCCAAGCAGCGAGCTGGTAGTTTTCTATCGACTGATATCCGAGGTCGGGATATTGCCATGATCTATCGCAGGCGAGTCGAAATGAATAACGAAGGTTCAAGTTGAACTTGCAGGTGTATGGAAACGTCACAATAGAAACTAGGCGTTTTCATACCTTATATTGGTGGATGGTAGAGGACTTATGAGACGGTGAGAGGCATCAAGAAGAACGACTGCTCAAATAAACCAGGGGCAATCCAAGAACCTCCCGCACGCGGATTCAATTTGAAAAATCCCAGCATTTGCAAGCAAAGTGTCAACTCCCACCACGGGAACCGAAGGCCGGCACCAGGCTCCCAGATAACTTTCTCCTAAACCAGGCTTTCACGATCTGCAACCGATGCACGGAATTGTGACCTACAAGCGGCGAACTTGGTCCATGACCCGCAGACCGCACTTCCTTCACAGTTAGAATCCGTGGCTTTCGCAGATAATAGAACCTCTGGCGACATAGGGGGCAACTGGCATCGCCAGCACAAAGCCAGGTGTCTGCGCAGGGTTGATGGATAACATGGCCACAAGGCAGCTGGCGAAAGACGGCTGTCGAACCTAGCTCTTCCAGGCAAATGGAACATTCGCCCCGAGGGAGTAATGTGGTGTCTAAATAGTCTGTATACAACTTAGTTTTCGGCTCTGGTTTGTTTTGTCATTTTGGACACTCAAGCTCAGGCTGGAATTTGTACAGGGCAACAGACCAGATTTGAAGCGATCTTGATACATTGAATAACATGGTAGGCGTGCAAACAACAGCTCGTATGCTGTCAACGTGCCCTTTTCTTCGGACGATGGAATATGTAAATAATGATTTGTCATTTAAAAAGAGATAGTGCGAAACTGGCTCAAGTGGGATATGTAATAGCGAGAAAAGATGCAAATGTTCATTCCCTGGGGGTTAGATATAAATGTTAATACAATTTGAAAGTACGTCTCTAATGAAGTCATCTCTTTACTAGAATCTCTCACATAACGTGTGCCCGTCCTTAAAAATCATATGGTTTGGATCGGTCTTATGCCCGACTTTACGGAATAAAAGTCAGGATCCAGTGGTGGCGTTATGTCTCCCTCGCTTGTCTCATACACATGTGATAAGGTCAGCGCAAATTCGGAAGCGGGACACTGTAGTCTGAAACGTATAACTAATTCAACATGCTTCAGCTTATATTAAGTGACTGTCTATGGATAAACACTGGCTGTCAAATGAAATGAGGATTTGCCGCGCGAATATTGAGCATGGGATCACATCTCAAGTCAGGAATTAACATAAGCAGGTGCCGAGGGCGGAAAAATGCATATAAAACAATGTATTTGGTCTAAAATACTTCAATATTGAGACCAGCGTGCCGGAAATGTCCGTGAGCACTGTCTTGCTTGGCTCCCACCTTGTCAATAGGGCTCAGGGTTTTAGGGGGTTTAGGGGTTTTAGGGTTTTTACTCCTAGGAGCGACAGGGCTCCCAGGACATGGTGTGAGGGTCTTACGTATACGTAGATGGGGACTGAGTTTCGTAGATGGATAATCAATATTAAGAAAAGCTCTAGTCGCCTCTAGCGCGAGGAAGCAAAAGAAAGGTAGCTTCCTCGCGTTCAGGGGAACCCATATACACCATGTGGGTCCCACGCAGATCATATCTCCATCCATCCTGTATGCTTCATGTATATCCCTGACAATCCAAGGTAAAGAGCCTAGGAACGATCTGTCTCGCTCCCAGGAGTGACAGGTACAGTTCCTGGAGAAAATTTAGCTCCTAGAGGCCGTGAGCACGATCCTAGGAGCAATAATTGAATTTAGCTCCCTAACTCAGCATATCGTACGTTAATCAGAAAAACAGCTAGCTGGGTTTAGACCAGAACAAGGTAGGCAAACGCAATTAAGTGCGGCGGCGTTGAAGAATTGAGAGGCCGCTCATTTTCGACGGCCTTAAGTGGCCGATTTAAAGTGTTTGAGCTCTCGTCATAGTAGAGTGAGGAAACGAATACCCTTCACAAAATGATATTGGAAAATGGGTGGATTGGTTGATTCTGCACCATTGCATACGACGAATTCGATCAACGTTGAGTAAATAGGAAGTCAATAGTTGTTGATGGCAGTGTTAGTGTTCACGGTCCTTGTCTTTATACGCATGTCAAACGTACTTAGTGAATGTTTTATTCGTTCGAGGAAATCATACTAGTATATGTTTAATTTATCAAATTAATTTAATTCAATTGATGACCAGCTTTTCCTAGCATAAGGAAGGATTGTGTTTATTAGATGTTATTGGCTTATTTATCCCCATTTGCTCTTATGTCCGTGCATTCCCTAATACCCTGCCACCCCCTAAGTCTACCTGTGATATTTTTTTCACGCCGCTCTTATAAGTCTCAGCCGATTTCCAATACATACTTGGCGTCACTACACACTCCTCACCATGTTTCCCCGGCAACCAGTAAATACCCACTCAGCAGAGAACGGACTAGCTAAGATGCATAAAGCTTCTATCCTGCAGAATCGAGAGTCCGGTTCTATAGTTACTCAGCGTTTCTTTGTGCGCGCTATCTCCTGCTACCCTTCTCGATTTTCACCACATTTGACCGAGCGCTTTGATTACTTGCTCAAGCCACCACGCATAGCTGTTCCTCTCTAATTCTAAGAGCGCCGATTGTCTTAAATGCGAGTCGGAATTAAGCCTCTATATTCCAAGATCTCAGCATCAGCGGCGAAGGATTGTACGTAAATGCGGCAGCAGCCAATCGTAGTCCTTATTCCTAGGCTCGAAAATCTCGCATGGCCTTCTAGTCTTGCACCATGGTAAAATCTGGTTAGTAGTGTCTTAATTAGGCCAAGCGCCTCTCTAAGCAAACGTGAAGAGAAGCGCTAACCGCCTCTGGCTCGTATGAAGTCCGAGGCTGCAGCCTCATTCAAACACGGGTACTTATGTAGACTGCAGGGGTTCACGCACGCATTACGTGCTTCTTGCCAGATCACCTGCATTATGCACAATGCATGATGTGGCATGCACTTTTTGGACCAAAATCGCTGCAAGCACAGCGCCTTCGCCGCCTTGCAAACTGTGATTTTATCGGTTTGCCAAATCACGGATACACGCCCAGCCACCACCATGTGCGTATTTATTAGGCGAAGTCTTATCATTCGAACACCCCTTTTTGGTGAGAAGTCATCAAATTTGGATAATCAAACTATAGTATGAAGACTACCGCGAGCACATTCAAGATCGTTACTCTACCCATCCCTAGGGATCACACCACCTACATGATCACAATGACGCTTGGCTCTATTCCTTCTTCCAAACAGACACCTTACGAACCAAGTACTATAAGCCCTAATTCTGAGCAACCAGAAAGACCTGGCCACCAAAGCCATGCTGCCTTAATAGGTCAGTATTGGAGTGTGGGTGCAATGAGTACACAAAATATTACTGCAACCTAACATGCGAATGATGAAATGATGAACGTAACTGTAATGACATTTTGTGGATCTCACTTGTGGTACTCTTCATAAGGAATGCCGAATCAGTTCACTACCAATTCCAACCCGTATCGTTTTCGACATTCAATATCATTTTCGAGGTCGTGCCAGCGTACAGCTGTGTCGGTGTCCCTGCAAGAGCTATTCATTTTGTGGTGCGTAGCATGCCGTCAGCAAGTTGGTTTTGGTGGCTGTTGCATTGGTTGGGCGACACCGATATCTACCTGCATCTACTGATAATGCAATGATGTCGTCCAGTAAGTCGTTGAGTTGGGTCGTTGAGGATAAGTTGTTGAGAAAGGAGGGGGCCAGGGCTATGTAACTGGATCGTATTAATGTTGAGTCTATATGTTTTGTTTCATTGATGCCATGAAAATAATTATCTAGCTAAAGTGGTCATGATCCAGCGGCTGTGCAGGTTTTAGTCTCTTGTAGCCACCGGGAATCAAGAATTTCAGGTGCGATAGGCCGGCGCACGTTTTCAATATCTAGCATCGAATATATGACTCGTCGACTTGCTGTCTGTTGCTGCAGAGTTAGCACAACAGCCAGATAGGACGGGAAATCGGTAACTAATATTGCATATTTCCTCAATGAAAAAATGCCCTTTTCCAACAATACGGTCTGCGACGTAGTCTCGAAAAGATTCATCTTGATCGGTCGCTATCTTCCATGGAATCCTACCTGTTCTTATCACAAGGTAAGTCATAGCGGCAGCCCAGATGTCGACCGATCTAGGATCAAATTCCTCGCATAGATATTGTTCCGGCGATACAAAAGGGCGTGAACCGCGACGTGTCCTGGACATATGTATCTGGTTTTCCCAACCAAGGCGGAAACATTCAGCGCTTCCAAAATCGGAAATCTTCAGGCAGCCATTGGTGCTGAGAAGAAGATTCTCCGGCTTCAAGTCGCGATGAGCAATTCCCATCTTATGGATATAGCTGACGCCACGCATGAGCTGTTTAAAGAAACAATCGGCCTCTGGCTCTTCCAGCTGACCGGATGTGGCTACCAATGAATGCAGGTCCCTACCGGAACAATACTCCAAGCATTCGCAAAAGCTATCATTACCTATTCGAAGCAACTCGAAAGTCCGAACAATATTTTGATGTTGCAATGAAGAGGATATGTAAAACTCGGACTCAACGCGCCTCTGGTAAGCTGTTTCGGTTGTTTGTGCTTCACGGCGGAAGACTTTGACTGCGTAAAAGCGATGAATGTTCGGGTTCCACTCTTGGATTTTGTGCGACAGAAAAACGGCCCCAAACGAGCCGTGACCCAGAATATCGCATATATCCCCGTATTTCTGGACTAGGAGTGTCATATTTTCCCCAGCCACGACGCCAGTTTGTTGATTCTCCATCCACTGTTTCCATTCTGAATCCGCGGACGGTTGCGAGCAAGCTTTTGTAATTATCCTCTTCAAGTATCTCCAGTTCATCTTTCGATTCGCTTCACGGAATAGTCTTTTCGACGATAGCGGTTTCAGAAAGTGGCAGTGATCCCCGTTCTCGAGCATGAACCTTCCATTCCCAAAGACACGTTTTCTAAACGTAGTGGTTGGGTCTGGAATTATGCTGTCGGTCATCTCTAAACTCACTTCAGAGTAGATGGAAGTTCGAGATACTTGAGAATGATTGCGTCCGCAACCGCCAGGACCTCCATGTTGTCCTCCCGGAGTGCAAGAACCAAAGTGTTTGAACGTTAACTGAAGTAGCTTTTGAAGATAACTGGGCATATTCTTGCGTCCTGATTAGCCAACTGGACTTGCTCTTAGGTAAGTTGACGAAACCCTAGCTCGATGTACTTTAGTGCCTCTAGTTGTTTACTTTGCCGGGAGAGAAGCCGTGGATAGGATAAAGCAGATATGTGCTTTTAAGATGAGGTAGACTTCCCGCATCGCACTGAAGATAGGACTGGGGAATTGGCCAATGCTCTGAATTCACTCCTGGTTCTTAGTCTTGGCAATTCTCTGTTTGCAGGAACTAGGCATTCTTGGCGTTTAGAGACTGAATCTTGGCGCTTGGAAGTTCTCGGCAGTATTGCTGTCATTGGGTGGACCCCGACCAGACTTGCCGCGACCAGGATATTTCTTCGATTATAATTGAACAACGGATTATAATTGACTACTGTCTGATGGCTACCAATCACGAGGAGACGCGACCGCCTTACGGACACGGCCCAACGTCTCGGCGCCAAGCCTATAACCCCGTTTCAGTGACGGCTCTTGCGAACCGTGCGACTTGGGTTGCTACCAAGGAATCCAGCGATGAACCAAAGCTAAATATGGGGCACTCACACCGACTCCCTGACACGACCGGTCGCAGAGATCGCACGAGACCTGACAAACATAAAGCTCATGATCCCCACGCAGAGCTTACATCCAGTTCAACTCTCCAGCCAGCAGATACTTCGGGTAAGACGGAGAAACAAGCGGCTCAGCAATCATCACGCCTAGCTATAGCTAGCTACTCAACCAGAATAATTTCCAATGCCAGACGAGAAAAATGACATTGCGCCCGACTCCGGGTCGGGCGGCAGCCCACTAAGCCAGCCGGCTCACACGCTGACTTATGAAGATGTGATCAAAGAACTCACCACTGAGCTAGACGATGGTCTACCCCCCGACGAAGCGAGTCGTCGTCTCCAGCAATATGGTCCCAATCAACTGGACGAAGGGGAAGGTGTGTCGTTGGTCAAGATTTTTGTGCGGCAGGTGGCCAACGCAATGATGCTAGTAAGAGACTGCTATCTTCTTCAATTAAGCCATGGAAACTGGTTGAAAATTGTCCAATTCTGATCTAGTCGTTTGTTACAGGTTCTGATTTTGGCCATGGCGGTCAGTTTTGGAATCCAGTCGTGGATTGAGGGCGGAGTGATCTGCGCAGTCATTGTCTTGAATATTGTTGTTGGATTCTTTCAGGAGTACGCCGCTGAAAAGACTATGGAGTCGTTGCATTCGCTGTCGTCGCCGACGGGGACTGTCTCGAGAGGCGGGCAGACATTCTCGGCACCATCATCTGAGATCGTACCGGGTGATATGATTGAGCTGAGGACGGGGGATACTGTTCCAGCGGATATTCGGTGAGATCCCTTTCACAATGCAACTGCGATTTTTAAAGTCGTTGAGGGAGTTGGTGATCTTTTACTAATAACACAATAGCCTGGTTGAAATAGTTAACTTCGAGACCGACGAGGCTCTTCTGATAGGCGAGTCTTTGCCCGTCCAGAAGGAATGCGACTCGACTTTCAAAGAGGATACTGGCCCTAGAGACCGCCTCAATATCGCCTACAGTTCTAGCACTGTTACTCGTGGTCGTGGGCGTGGTGTAGTTATCAGTATAGGCATGTTCACCGAAATTGGTTCTATTGCCCTCGTATTGCGGGCTAGCGATAGTAAGCGTCGTCCCGTCAAGCACGGTCCCAACGGTGAGTCTAAGAAGCGGTGGTATATTTAGGCCTGGACTCTTACGTAGACGGATGCCGTGGGTCGATTCCTTAGTGTTAATATCGGAACTCTCTTATAGAGGAAGCTTTCAAAACTAGCCTATTTACTATTTGGAATTGCCGTTATGTTTGCTATTGTTTGTATAGCTGCAAATTTATTCAGCAGCAATAAGGAAGTTATTATATATACTGTTGCAACCGGTATCAGTATGATTCCGGCGTGTCTGGTGGTCGTACTTACTATTATAATGGTAGTCGGTACTAAGCGTATAGTCGAGCGGAACGTGATTATTCGTAAATTAGACTCGTTGGAGGCACTTGGTGCTGTAACAGACATTTGTTCCGATAAGACGGGTACTTTAACTTAAGGCAAAATAGTTATCAAAAAGGTATGGATCCTATCTCGGGGGACGTACTCTGTCGGCTCGTCTAACGAGCCTTTCAATCCGACCTTTAGAGATATTACCTACACTCCTATACCTCCTTTACAACTCATTAATAAGAAGGAAGGCCCCCCCGTAGAAAGTATAAAAGGTCTCGTCTCGGGAAACCGCTAGCTGGAAGACTTCTTAGACGTCGCTTCTATAGCAAACCTCTCTCACGTTTATAAGTCCGAAGAGGGCGAATAGTACGCGCGTAGCGAGCCTAGGCTTCCGCAGAACCCAACCGGACCCGGACCCAACCCGGACCCAACCCGGGTTTGGGTTGGGTCCGGGTCCAAAATCTCAACCCAGCGCTGGGTTCTGGGTTACTACCCTCAACCCGGACCCATACTGGGGCCCCAATTGGGTTACAAATAAGACAAATATACCAAGGAATCCTCACTGCATAATTTATACAATCTCTTATTGTAATTTTGGGTATTTCTCTTGCATCTTATCTATATCAAGAGTATGTAGATTTAGGGTAGGAAGATAATATTTTAGCTAACTAGTGATACTGGAAATTATCATCATCTCGCTGTTTACGCTTCCGTCCTGATAATCGGAGCTGCGTACCATTATCCGGTAGCTTAGGCTCAATCATATCATCTTCAATATCCTCTATCGCCTTATTCTCCTTATCCCCTTTATCTAGCTCTTCAGTATCACTAATTGGGTCTACTTCAACCCCATCGGGTCTCTCATCCTTCTCTTCCTTCGCCACTTCAATTTCGTCTTGTGTAAAAAACTCTTCAAGTCGCTTAGCCTCTTGCTCCTCAAGATCGAATCTTGAAGTACAAAGGAACATCATAAGCTCTTGGATTGTTTCGGACTTCATTCTTCCCCGGCGGTAATGACAGATATCTCGAGCGGTATTAAATAGTCGTTCAACACCAGCGCCTGTTGCTGGTATTGAGAGAATATCCCTTGCAAGAGCTGCAATAGCTGGAAAGCGGTGTTGATTCTCTCTCCAGAAACCAAGAGGCGCAATTTCAATCGTATCTATTAACTAGTTAGTAAAATATTAATATTATTTAGGGTTAACATACCACTATCGAGATATTGTGTTATCTCATCTGTGACTCCCGACAGCTGTCTTCTATTACTATTCAACATCTTATCAAGCTTCGAACTTGGTCGAGGTTGATTATAAGAAGGTTGCGAGTCTTGTATATGAGAAAGCCGATCTTGATATGGTACGAGAGCTTTTTGGAATGCCTGGCGATATTTATCGCGCCACTCTTGATCCCAGTCATCAGTTTGAAAGAATTGAAACTTATTCACAGGCGCAAGCATGGTACATATCGCAAAGATATACCCTCGGATATGATCAGTCTGAGAGTAATATTCGTCAAGCTTTAGTCGACTAGCTTCGAGCGCATCAAGCATCTGTTTCTTCCATAGAACACGCTTCCGTCTGAGCTGCTTCATTGACTGTTCAAGATGCTCAAAAAGCCGGTTGTATATCTTAAAAGTATAATGTGCAGTAATATCCCGAGTCTTTGAGAGTTGTAGAGTATAATCAAAGAATGGCTCCGTGATACAAAGAAGATAGTCAATTTGACGCCACTCTTCGGTATCTGGTAGCAGATCAAGACGAGCATACTCTTCACAAAAAGGGCCAAAAACAGACCGTAGTCTCTTCGCGCGGCGAAGCATTAGGAATGTTGAATTCCACCGGGTCTTCACATCTTGGATTGGGGCAATCTTGACTTTTTGGGGCTGGAGATTGTAAAAACTCTCCCGGCGCTGGGGACTAGCGTTCACATATATTGCAAGGTAACGAATCTTATTCAGCGTAGAAGAAATCCCTCGCTGCTGTTGTTGTGCATTCTGCTGGGCCATTTTAGACTGTTGATCAGTCCACTTTGTCTCTGTAGTCTCATTTTCTGGAACTGCCTTGATGTGTCCAAGAAGCTGGTTCAGGCTAAGTTGGATAACATGGGCAAGACAAGGAATTCGAATAACAATAACACCATCCGGTAAAACCTGTTGAAGGGATTCCATAAGAGTTTTGTTGTTTGATGCATTGTCTGTTGTCAGCCCAAACACCCTATCTTCGATTCCATGTTCTGTGAGGGTCTCTATCAGCGCACTACTTAGGTTTGCACCAGTATGCGCCCCATAAATAGGCTTGAAGTCTAGTAGCACCTCTCGATATACCCAGTCGCTATCAATGAAATAGCCAGTGATTGCTATAAACGCCTGTGAGAAGGGAGAGGTCCAGCAATCAAGGGCAATAGATATCTTTGAGTGAGATGGAAGCATCTGAAGCACACTCTGTTGCCGACTCTTAACTGTGCTTGATAGCCGACGACGAATTGTATCAGCAGAGGGGATAAACGGGGTGGATAGAGAGGTGCGAGCCATTTGAATTAGGCTCTGAAACGTTGGGTGCTCGATAAGTTGAAATGGGAGTCGATTAAGAGATAAGAAGGATAAAATCTCTTCCTCCCAGGCCTCTTGTGAGAAAGGAGCCTCGGTCGGAGTATCATCCTAAAAAAATTTAGTAAGGAGAATAAAAGATTAAGTTATAATAGAACATACAGCTTTGCTGAGGAATCTTGTGATCTCTAGCTTTGATCCACCCTTAGCCTTTCGACACCCTGCGCTCTTGATATGTTTTGACATTGTTGATGTGCCATGATATTGTGCTTTCCGGTCGCCCGTTGGATGAGGATGGATAGTGTAAGGATGCTCAAGAATCTGGCCGCAATTCTTACACATAACCTTTGGTGCCCCATCGATACTATTTGCAACCTGGTTAAACCTACCCCAAACATCAGACTGGTGGTTTGAGTCCCAATGGATCTTGCTCTTCCTTCCAAAATCAGTCTGTAACCACCAGTCGACCCATTCGGTATGAGTCATTTTGTCATAAAGAACAAATGCCTTTCTCCGATCGGGACCAACACGTAGAAGTGAGGTAGGAGGTATAAGGGGAATAATCGGACGAAGGAATTCGGAGTCAATAGAGTCGAGATCGAACGTCTGCTGGCTAGTGGATGGTTCAGGGGTACCAAGTCGGTTTGAAGGGGTAAGATAACCAAGATTGTCTATATCTCCATCATAAATCGAGGATGTCAAATTAGATTGCTGGCTCTGGGACATAATAGGCGAAATAAATAAATGATCAATTACGAGGGGAAGAATAAGAGAAGGGATTTACTTACAAAGGGCAGAAGACGTATTACCCTAGCTGTGAATAGAGAGCTGAACGATCAAGTCGTCGTTTATCAAAAGTACCTACTTCACTAGCATTTAATTGGTATATATTATAGGTTTAAGTGGGTTAGAGCCAGCATAACCCAGCAAAACCCAGCCAAAACCCAGCCAAACCCAGCAAAACCCAGCAAAACCCAGCAAAACCCAGCAAAACCCAGCAAAACCCAGCAAAACCCAGCAAAACCCAGCAAAACCCAGCAATTATAACGGGCTAATGCCGGTACTAAGGCTCAGGCTCTACCCGCGCTTACTGCTAGATCCCCTCAGCCAGAGTTTCTAACCGCGGTCAGAAACTAGGAGTATTAGTACTCGGGCTCTACCCGCGCTCACTGTAAGATCCCCTCAGCTAGAGTTTCTGACCGCGGTTAGAAAGTATAGTAGAATAAGGCTTTAATCGTATAATTAATTTTCTGACCGCGGTCAGAGATAGTAGTAGTCGAAAGGAGATCTCAACGTGTAAGGATAGAGTGACTACTTTACACTGTATTCAAAATATATTTCTACAACTTCAACCATGTCAGCAAACCTAAATTATCAAATACCACTACAACCATGATTATCTTTAATTTTTATTGGTAATAAACTAATATCTGGCCAATATAAAATGATATAAGTGTCTATTTAGTTTAGTCATATAAAGTTGATGTCGAATAAGTGAGTTCATATGGGTTCGATCTAAAACACAAAAAAATACGAAGATTACATGTTGATTATTTAGCAACTTTATGAACGCCAAGAGTTTGTTTTTATGCAAAGTTGGGTTTTACTGGGGCCCCATTGGGGGCCCAGCGCTGGGTCCGGGTTGGGTCCGGGTTCGCTGACTTCGACCCGGACCCAGGCTGGGTCCGGGTCCGGGTCCGATATCTCGACCCAAACCCGGGTTGTGCGATAGACTAAGCGAGCCTACGGAAATTGCCATCCACGTTTTTGTATCAAGGTTCAACTGGAACCGCGACCGCTGGATTAAGGGTTAAGGTATAGTGTGGCACCAGAAGGCTAAATTCCTATTCGACTTAACCGTTAAGAAAATGTTAGTGGTTTTTAATAAAGTCACCCCACACGAGGACCGCACAATAGTGTTTACTAAGGGTGTAGTCGAGCGTATCGCAGACTCATACACCTCAGTTATCTAGGACTAGGATTCGTTAACCCCCGTCCAAATAACCGACGACTACCGCGAAAGGATCCTCCAGAATATAGAGGAACTCGCTAAATAGGGGCTTCGGGTATTAGCTCTAGCCTATCGACCGTACACTAACCGGACACAATTGCTTAGAGGGTCCGATCTGAATCGCGAAGATACGGAGAATAATCTATACTTCCTTAGACTAATCGGCTTATATGATCCCCCGCGCCCTAAGACAGTAGGCTCAATCTAGGCCTACTACTAGGTAGGTATAGTTGTCCATATAATCACTAGCGATCACCCTAGCACTGCTAAAGCGATTGCCCAGTAAGTAGGAATTCTTCTAGCTAGTTTCAATACTATAGCGGCTGATATCGTAGACGCTATAATTATGACTGCTAGTCAATTCGATAACCTTACTAATAAGCAGGTAGATACGCTTCCGACCCTACCTCTAGTCATTGCACGGTATACTCCGTAGACTAAGATGCGTATAATCGACGCCCTTCATCGCCGTGGTCGCTTTGCGGCTATAACTAGAGACGGAGTAAATGATTCTCCTTCGCTTAAGTATGCCGATGTTGGTATCGCTATGGGGTAGGTAGGTTCGGATGTGGCCAAAGATACATCTGACATCATACTCACGGATAACAACTTCGCCTCGATTCTTAATGCCGTTGAAGAAGGTCGTCGTATCTTTGATAATATTCAAAAATTTGTGCTTTATCTGTTGTCAGAAAATATCGCGTAGGCCTGTACCTTACTTATCGGATTGGCTTTCAAAGACGCTGATAATCAATCCGTCTTCCCTCTATCCCCTATCGAAATTCTCTGGATTATTATGATCACGTCGGGTATACCCGATATAGGCCTTAGAATAGAGGTGGCTGCACCTGATATCATAAACCGACCTCCCTAGAGTAAGCAGGGCATATTCATCTAGGAGGTGATTATTGACATTCTGGTTTATAGTATCTAGACCGCAGCGCTCTGCCTGGCGGCATTCTCTGTACGTATATAGGGATTCGGCGACGGTAACCTGGCCCGTGGCTGCAATAAGGAATGGTCAGAAGAGATCAAAGACTGCGAACTGGTATTTAGAGCACGTGCTACCACGTTCGTTTGCTTAACTTGGTTTGCGCTGTTTCTGGCTTGGGAGATAGTCAACATACGCCGGTCGTTCTTCCGCATGCAGCCAAAATCCAAAAAATACTTTACACAATGGATGTACGATGTCTGGCGGAACAAGTTTCTTTTCTGGTCCATCATGGCCGGATGGATCACCATGTTCCCTATCCTCTACATCCCCGTCTTGAACGATGTCGTCTTCAAACATAAGCCTATCACTTGGGAATGGGGCATCGTGGCAGTCGAGGCTGTCCTGTTCTTCATCGGCGTCGAAGCCTGGAAATAGACCAAGCGAGTTTTCTTCCGTCGCAGAGCCCGAAAATCTTCCAAGTTGAGTTCGTCGAGGGACGTCCCGGAGCATCCCTAACAAACATTTTCCCTGGCCCGACATCAATTGGGGCCGGGGAACAAACCGCCACATGGCGCGTCAGCGCACATATCAAGACTTACTGGAGACTTACTGGAAAAATCAACCATAGCAATTGTGAATACCGGGTATCGAGAGTGGATTGTGGAAATTTGTGCTCATGAGTTCGGTTATTCGGGACCGCGCTATCCTGGGTTTTGCTTTCTCGTCGGCGAAATATGTAGATACGAAAAAAAAGAGCAGTACATAGAAGCAGTAGGGTCTCGACACTATTTCTTTGTTGTACTTTTGAATCGTTCAATTTACAGTAAATCCACCTGGGCCAATCGACTTTACTTGGACGCAGTCTTCACCGGAAGATCTATAAGGGATAAAATAACAGCGATCAATCTGACGGCTATGCGTTCGTGCTGCAGCCTGCCATTTCCAGGTCTCCCGATGCTACCGAACCAGCGGCTTCAATACGCAGCTCCTGAGATCCTACAGGATTAATGTGTCTTGAAGTGCTTGCTTAATTAGCGAACTGACCTCACATCTCTAGGTCCCAAATACAGGATACACCCTCACGCCTGCAGATGTCGGTGCTGTTTTCATAGCCGCTTGTTTTTTTTTTGTGGCTCTTTAAATGCCATCCTTGTTGCGGCCCTTGCGGAGCCGTCTTTTCGAACATCTTAATTGTCGCAGGACTCAGAAATACATCGGTTCTAGTTATCTACCGTACCTCGTACCAGTACCCTTTGCTTGGTGCATATTAGACCACACTGCGCATCTTATAAGTTTTCGTCATGTCGATGACTCCAGCAAGTAGGTGCAAGTTGCTACTCTACAAATCTAAAGAGGGTTTGGGTGGGGGGGGCCTAGTGGTCGTTGTTCTTGTCCTGCGATGGAACCCCCCTGGTCCCTTTATAGGGTCGAAATGCGCTAGCACCCTAGCGACGTGAATCGGCGTGACTGAACCGGCGTGACTGAACCACTATTGTAATCCATCATGTGCGGCATTATGATGTCTGGCTGGCAGCTCGCAGCTTCCTTCTACTGAGGGAAACAGGCCGCATGTTTGTGCTTTTGGCGCTTGCCACACCTGTTTTCGCTTTCGAAGTTGTGCAGTGTGTCGGTCCAGCTTCAGGAGATGTATTGCTTAGATTGGAGCGACGTCGTCTGATTCTCTGCTCCTCATCCTGTACTTCCTTCTTTTGCATAGACTCAGATGGCAGGAGAATGGCACGATCCAACTCGTACGGCAAGCCACGATGTCGCCCGCGAATTTGCATCGCGATGATGATAAGTTTAGAAAGTGTCTTCAGTTCAGCCGAAAAGGAAGCATTTATACCGGGATAGCCCATGGACAACCCAACGGTACCGTATGCCGATACAATCTCGAATAGGACCGCAAAGAGGTTGAAGTAGTATCGGTTTGGATCGGACAAGGCTGTACCTTCGACAACAACTATGAGGAACAGCCCTAGGAAAACATACCATAGGTCAAAGCTCAGTTGTTTTCGCAAGTGGGTCCCAGTATAGCTTGTCTCGCTTGAAACCCCGTCGTTGTGCTCATTGGTAGATGAGTAGATACCCAGGCTGCGTTCTTCGTACACATTGGTTCGGCGAATTGAGATGGCAACCGGGAAGACAGAGATATACATCATGAACATATAAGACACCTGAATCGCCGGATGGAGATCGCTCAGACTGATGACGGAAAAGCCCGCGGTTCGGGTGCAAACGGCCTGGAAAAGACCATCAACGAATCGAAAGCCCACAGGAATGCTCGTAACATCGCTATCATTCAAATCCAGGATAAAGAAAAAGAAAATATCGACGCCATTAAGTATCACTAGTACAGCGAATAGCCACCAAGTTGCCGCCCGTGGAAAGAGAAGTGTAAAACACCGTCGCGGGTGGTCAAGCAAAAATTTCAGCTCTTCCCAGACTGCTCCGCCTTTCGGCACCAGAATCGATGAGAACCAAATGATGAACCGAAGCATGCAAGGAAATCCTGTATTTCCAATGACAATGAGGAAGCTCATCAAGAGTAAGGGAAATATCGCGTCGCTGAAGGAACTCATCGAATCTGGCGTCAAGGTAAATCCCAGATCATTCGTAGCTGAACCTGAAGTGAAGATGCCCCACCATGTCCGGGATAGACCAATCGAGTCGATATAGCCTCCATATTTGCCAGCGCGAAGGATCCAAGGAACCAAACATGTAATCCCAATGAGATGGAAGCCGACCATGTAGCATATGAGTACCACTGCAAGAGTCTTGAGCGCTCGATACTCGATGCCACCCAGCTCATCCCGCTGTGCCTCAGTCAGACCGATAAACGTGGAGTTGCGTCCGATAGTCGCATTCCAGCTCAGGTACGGCATGCTGTCAACCTCGCGTTCTTGCGTAAAGGAGCGGAAGAGAGAGTTTAATGTTCCTCTCTGGGTCTGTGTCGTTGGTAGGGCTGGAGATTCCGCGTCATCTGTCATCTCATTGTTGGTATTGTGTGTGCTCAAGATAGGAGATGTAGCGGTCCTAGACAGGTGCTGCCGCATGAGGTGGGGTTCATTGATGGCTATATGCTGCTTGATTCGATCTAAAGGGGAACCCGGGCCTTCTTGATGGGCAGGTTGTACGGGCGCTGTCATGCTGCGTGTCATTGTACCCTCGTCTTCATCCAGCACTTGCGGCAAACCACCACGCTCGTACTCGCGTGGACTCGGGATGCGCAGGGCACCCTTATCGTTCCGCTGCTTCTCCACAAAAGAAATGCTAGGCTGATTGTCCCTCCGCTGAAAGGGTCGCAGCTTGTCTACATCCAGCGTCCGGGAACGCGTGTGAAAATTGCTTCCAGTACTTTTAGTGATAGTATCAGTATTGCTGCCGAAAGTTTTTTCGCTATCGTTGGGGTCGAGTACAAAGACCTCATTTTGTCGCAGCTCCGCGTCAAGTGGTCTCAGGGTTTCGCGCAGAACGATGATATTTTGACCGCGGACACCGTCATTCTCCTGACCAATATCTTGTTGGACTTTTTCGCGAGTTTGAGTCCGATTTCTTGAGCGCGTCCGACGAATGTCACGGCTTTTCCGAACCACGCTTTGGAAGCGCTTTTCAAACCAATAAAGACGGACGAAGACAACGAGTGTGTGAATGAAGATTGGATTGGTGAGCATCGTAACAAACCAGATGATTACCTGTTGGTAAGTGTGAAGAAGGTTGACATCAACTGTATTTAACCCACTCTGAGTCGATGCGCCCGAGCCAAAGAAGAGCGCATCTACATATCGCAAGCCGGGAGCTCCACCAGGATAGATGACGACCGAGGTCAACAAGGTCCAGCCGATAATATAGGTGTAATGTATGGAAATGAACGTGGGGCATGAAAATAGAAATTTATGTATCTTGGCCCGCATCGATTCAAAGTAGATGAACATATCGGTAACAGAGTGGCCGAATGATATAAAGCTCGGAGGGCCCGACCGACGGGTGTACGTGTTCGAATTTGCACAGCCAAAAGGTGATACAGTCCTTACGGTCTCGTGGTGGAAGGCGCGCAGAGAGCTTGTCGAAGAACGTCGACGTTTGGTTGCGCGCAAGAGCTGATACTAGCTTGTTGATCGCACGCCAGTTCATTTGGATAACCTTTGTAGGTGGGGTAGGTTGTGTGTATAATATATCAATAAGGTTGCTGAAAGTGGCGAGACGAAGGATAGGAGGTGGTCGTCTGAAAATGAACATTGAATCACTAGTTTCTTGGTCAAGTGACATTACACTAGTCCGAAGGCCCATCACGTGACTAGCAGCTCCCGAACATGTCGGTGCAAATATGAGCAAGCTATACGCTCGATATTCGACTACTACTATTGAATCCTATGGATTCTGATGCATTCATACCGTCTCGGTCAATGTATAAACCGTTGACTTCCATGAAGCCGATCAAGTTCCGAAACATTTTGATGTTTCTCCTCATATCTATCCGAACGACTGTACTCCTTGGTCCTTGCCAACATGCCCCATAATTCCATGAGATTGCGCAGACTTTCTGTGCGAAACCATGGAACCATAAATGTAAATCTTTTTCCATGTTGTAGTAAATAGACAAATCAACAATAAATAGAAACTTGACCAATGGCTCAATATTGCCAATGCGGTTTTATACCCGCATGATCGATCCTCTTTGGGAGGTGAGATGGGGAAGGTGAGGCCAAGCAACCAGCTTGTGGCTGAGCAACCGAAATTAACCCCGCCCATCACCACATGGACACCTTCGCTTTCGGACATCAACCCATCCATGGATTGTACAAAAAAGCTTAATCCGTACTTTCACACCTGATTTCACTTCAAACAAGGGTTTCTTCTCACATTTTTCAGGGTATTCAGCTTATCAGTCAGATATATCACAATGCATACCGCTCCCTCATAGCACTTCCACATTCTATGTACAGCCATGTCCTCCCACCTGACATGTGATCTTTGAACAGAATGTCTATACCGCTCCATGCCCACTATTACCATGGCCCGGGTTAGCCAGAGGAGTACGCTGCATTCCCCAATCACCCCCTTGAGCTCGTGCACGTAGAATCGAACAAGGAGACCAACGCTAACTGGGCCAATGATGGTGTTCAAAAGAATCGCCCAGACGCCAGTGTAGAAACCTTCATCACTAACGTACGGAGTTTCGTTATGTCCGATTTCAATTATCAGGAGCCCAATCTCACCGCGTGCTACCATAGCAGATCCTAGAAGTGTTGCGGCCAGCCAGGCCCGTTTCCACATCTTCCCCTTCTCCTGATCGCTTTGTTCAACGCTTGGGATCTTTTTCTCGACTTTTGGTTTCCCCTGTGTTTTGTGCTCTTCGGGTGACTCTTCATGAGATTTTACCCCCAAAGTGAGTTGCCATACGGGTATCCAGATTCCGACGATAAACTATTTGTTATTTTAGTTCGATTGCTGAGGAACGACTATTGAATGTGTCTGCATACCTTTGCAAACGTCATCAGGAGGGTGAAAACAATCCCTTTCCAAATGCGTTCCCCGGTCCACAGCTTCACAAACGGAATCGCGAATCCGATACTTGAGAAGAACAATGGTTCCATCAAATACTGCTGGGGCCCTAACAAGTATTTCTCAAAGGTATGAATGAAAGTGGGGCTTTTATCCGCCTCACGCTCGCCCTCCTCGCGGCTCAGGACAACAAACGGTCCCTCGGGGTGCTTGCTCGGTATGTATGTAAGAAATACACCCGCCAGGAAGGCACCAAATAAGACGGATGTACCAGTAAAGCCAGCGATGGATATAAAAGCCGAAAGAACAAGGGTCATGAGGATGATGTTGGAGATATGGTCGTAGCGCGCAAAGCGATGTTCAATGAACTTACGGAAAAATGGCGCAAAGACCCATTTTGTAACGATGGGCGTTACGGCCGCCATGCCTATCGATGCCACTATTGGACGCCCAATGAGCCATCCCAAATTGACGCTATCGCCGCTTCCTGAAAGTTTGCCCAAATCTCCAATCACACTGTAGATAGTTAGCTTGACGAGTTCATCACACCTTATCTCATTCCAGATAAGTATCACACCTTAACATAACAAGTCCTACAACATCGTCGATAACAGCCGCACTCACCAAAACTGACCCTACTCGAGTCTCGGCGAGGTTGACTGAGTGGGACGTAGAGCTGATCACAGCAAAGGTAGTCCCTGAATATCTATCAGTAATGGTCAAACCAACGTTTCTGGGGGGATAGTTTACCGAGTGAAGTAGCGGAAAGAGATGCGCCGATAATGAAGGTCTCAACCGCACCTAGTCCAAGTTAACTGATGACTAAAAATTTGGGGCAAATAAAACCAACCATATCCAAAACCAAGAAAGAGCAAAAGGTATGAAATACCAATAGGGAATAAAACTCCAGTTGCGGCGCTGATCATACTCAAAGTGAAGTTCTGCTTAAGCAAGTCCACACGGGCGCCAAGACCGCCTAGAATGAATGACATCAGTGTCCCAAGAAGCCAAGAAGCCAAGCAGCGAAGCAGCCACGATGAAAATTTTCACTTACCTTCGAAAATGATCAAAATCAGCCCGACATATCCAAGGCTGACAAAGGTCTCTTGCCAGTGATGTTGAAGAATGTTGGCCAAGGGTACTCCGTAGATGATGCCGACGACGATTTGACCTATAATTCCGGCCTGGATTGCGGTCGCGGAGACCCATCTTGCAAGGGAAAGGAAGAAGAAGAAAGAAACGAGAATGAGGATTTCGACAACTGCAATTATAGATCAGTGAGGAAATGAGCATAGATCAATCGGCATATGCTTGGGTACATACTTCCAGGTTCGTGGTATGGGAGGAAAACACCGGCCATGCTCGAGTTTCGTTCTTGGAGCAAGATTTAACAAGATTGAATAAGAATATTGGAGAAGGGCAGTTGGAACTAAACTGAGGACCTCCTCCCACGTGACACAAATTCGTGTCCACCTGTTCCCACGGTTCTATCTGACGCCGAACCTTTTCCCGATCTTGTCCCAGTCCGCTCGGTCGTAGGTCTTTCTTGTTTTGGATGTGGGGTTGCGTGGGGCCGCGAGGTTCCATTCTGAATAGGTTGCCCGGTGGTCTGACCCGTAGTTCTATAATTTGATGAGGGGATTAGGCTTGTCGGTTACTGTTTGATCGATTGTGGACGTCCTCCTGGCTTAAAGACCAATATGTTGCTGTTCCTCGTGGGCCATAGGCTTCTAAGAAATCGAGCAGCTCGCTCGCGTCCTCTGTGAAGCGAAGCTAAATGTGGTTACCGCCCCATGTTGGTTGGTAGCGGTTGAAGTCTCCGGTTGTCCTTTTTTCATCCCGGATGGTGGATTGGATTGCGCCCCGGGCGGTTGTCAGCGCTGATCCTGTTGATGCCTCGTGCGGGGTGTGTAGTGGCACTTGTTGGCGGTAGACTGATCAGAGGAGAATCAGAGAGTAGGCTGTCCAATTCTTGATCGCCGTCAGGTCCGGGTGGTCGCACGGCACCTGTCGGTGAGACGACGTCGAGATCCTTCGATTGACGTAGATCAGACTTCGAAACCGGGCCGAGTCGCTGTTCTCCGTCGGTCGGTGCAGCCGCCAGGCGCTATGGTTGATATGTGTTCGATAGGTTGTGACGGACGACTCCTGAATGAGCAGTACGTCCAAGTTCTGGCTCTGGTGGTCACTGATCAGGGCTTCCATCCCCGCCCTCGATTTAGTACTCGTGAGTTTGTCTCAAACATTGTGACGGGTTCGACGAGGTTCGGGTACTGTCGGTCTCCAGTTGGGTGTTTACCACTGCAATCGAGGCATCACGTTCGCACCCCTGAGGGCCGCCGCAGTGACCGTACCGCGGTATTTTCTTGCACGACCAGGCCAGGTAGCCGAATCTTTGACAGCGCAAATATCGCTTCCGCTTGATTTCACAGCGTTCCATACTACCAATGTATGTTTCGCCAACCAGCAGGCCGTTGTTTAGAACCCAATCTGCTGCCTCGTACGAGTCTAACCAAATGCCCAGCGGTGCGAACTTCCCTAGTGCTTTTCCTTGTTCTTTAACCAAGCTACTTCCTCGATTCTGAATTCCCGGTTTTCTCATTCAAAATCTTTTCGATAGCTTGCTCTCTGGCGTGTTCCAGATCCAAGTCTTCTGTTGGAGTGCAGTGAACAACGATGCCAAACAGCGGTTTGACTATCTTCGTGATGTTACCCAGTTCGATCAACCATTGGGTGTTGTTGCGAGCGACGCCGGCCGACTCCGTATCGTTGAATCGGATCACGTATCCGGTCTCTGTGGAGCCAAACCCAGCCACTTGCGCGTCCTGTTCGGTAAGAGCGTTCAGTAGCGCAGTTCGTATATGGGTGTTGGCTGGGGGAAGTGCCTAGGTATTAGGAAAACTGCGCGTGAATTGCAGTGGAGACTGCTGTCTACCCAATAATATTCCAATAAATACCCTACACTTCTTTAAAAACACAATTAATTAATTATAATTATCCGGGCCTTCGAACCCGACACCCCTGGACCACCGCAGGGGTGTCGGGTTCGAAGGCCCGGTTACAATTTTTCTTTCCAACCCTCGCATTTCTGAGAAAACAACTGCAAGTTTGCTTGCCGTTGACCCTCCGATACGGGTGTACATGCGGAGAGTGCCTGGAAGGGCTTATGTCGGCCCGAATGAAAATTTCTTTGATCCTTCAAGGCGAGACTATGTACGACCTTATTCAGGAGGAAATCCATGATGGTGGCTTTTGGGTAAAGAACAATGACCAGATCCTCGTGCACCTCGATCCCGATGTGCGAAAGAATCTCAAAACCAACAAGTCACTTGGAAAAGGCTTTGTGAACATCTTCCAACTTTTCGTGGAGTGTCTTAAGGCAAAACGAGTTCCCACCGCATAAAATCTCGAGTGGTGCTGCAACAATCGAAGCGAGTGGCCACCGGATACCAAGAACTGACCTGCGATGCGCCGGGACGTAGATGGGCTGTCGGGCAGTGCTTCGGTACATGTTCGACGCTGCTAAGCAAGAGGATGAGAAAGTAGGCAATAGAGAGTGCCAACCCATATTGAAGAAGGAATGGTCGGACCTACCTATTTGCAGAAACGACCATGAGTTCGAATTTGTTGCCAGCGCTTGCGGTTACGGTGGGCATGACTTCATGTCTTCACCCGTTGCTGGTAGATCAAATAGATTCTATCGTCTATCAAATCAGGAACAGAATCATGTTTGCTACACTTCCATGTCAAAAAATGTGGTTTAAGTACAGCTAAGGCTGACAGTAGGAGATAGGAGGCGTGGCCAAAATCGACCGTACATTCAGCATATGTTGCAGCTTTCTTACTTTGTTGTAAAGCAGCTGGGCTCCAAAATGCAACGAGTATGATTCATCTCTGCGTATACGCATAAATCTTACTTTATCATTAGCGATAATTCTATTTAATGAGCAGCTAGAAGTAAATAAAAAACAAGAATCAGGAGCTTCGGTACTTCATATATCCTCGCTTTGCGCAAGCCGGCGACTGGTGCAGGAGATATTGTTCTTTTTGAGGAGCAGCGCGAACAATTTCTTCAAATGGTTGAATTGCCCGAAGAGCAACAACCGAGACTTTCCACATGAGATGCCCTTCACTCCGTCCATCGATGAGCTCCCACTGAAGACGAACATTGGAGTCACCTCCAGGAGCAGATACCTTCATGAAGTTTAGTGCCCCAGTCACCGTGGAGTAATCCAGCCAAAGGTTTTCTTCGGGACCAGGTATACCGTAGACAACGCTGCATTCTGAAGAGTACCGAATCACTCCAGCAAATCTCCCAAGGGTATCTCCTTCCTGGACTGAAATGATGGGGCAAACCGTGAGAAAGACATCATCTTTGGGTTGAAGAATAACGAAAATAGACTTGTTCCGCATTGTTTCTGCCTTTGGCTGCAAGTCAAAGAACCCACCGAGCGTAACAGCGGATGGCTCGTGTGATCCGCTCAATTGGAAGACGGTTTCCTCTACGCTGGAGGACCATGGGTTGATAGCGCTGTTCCACGCATTTTCAGGAACACTAAGTCTGTCCGCTACAAGCGGTTGGCTCAGCCATAGTCTTCCTGTGAAACCGCCCTTGCTCTCCTCGGCCACACGCTCTTCCAACTGTTTGATATGGAAGGCATATCTTTTTTCCCAGTTCCGGACCATCTTTACTAAAGAAGCCCCAGCTTCTGATGAGTAGCTTTTGCAGAAGCGGTCGAATTCCTTTGTGCGATACAAGAGAATTTTGTCAACACCCGCGTTCCGCATCTCGAACAGTCGTTTCCAAAAAAGACGGCACTGTCGTTGATTAGCGAGGCTAAGTCCATAACCCGCTTCCCTCATGAAGCGCTCGGTAGCGACCTTCTCGGCCATCGTGAATTCATCAAGAGGGCCTTTAGAGGTTGGCAAATCCTTTGGGTCAAGGAGTTCGGCGCCTTTTTTGATGATTTCCCAATACACGGTCTCGTTAAATCGAGATTGGATACTTTTGCTTGCCGAGAAAGCATTCTCCTGCTTGATTAGCTGGACTGCATCGGGGTATTGCAACTTGACAATGTCATCCACAAAACTCTAAATCGCCTCAACCTTCGTCGTGATATTTGCCTGCTTTGAACGGTGCCCGTACCTTCCAAGAGGATCGTTAATTTTTATACAGTTGACAAGTATATTTTCAACAACACTGCGCGGCGCCTCTCCATATCGAGAGGTGCTCGTGTCGGTCAAGGGAGTCCCAGCCCGAGGTAAGTTCATCGCTGTGTTCGCTTCATCCGCCAACGGAGAATCGGTAGGTATGCCTCCTTCTAGAGGTGGTACGGCACCATTCATCCCTTGCGACATTTCTTTGAGAGTAGTCTTGTTTTTCGCCTTGACTTTGTTCTTCCTTTTCTTCTTATGGGACGGTGCGTCTAGCCCCGTGTAGTCCGCTCTACTTCGTTTTTCAGGTGTGGTGAGGAACCGATAAGAGCCGCGCTTTGCTTCAGGATCCGGACTAGCTTTGGGAGTAGGAAGTGGTGGTGGATCTGTTATTCCTACCTGCTGCCTCGTTTGGCGGACTTTGCGTGTCAGTGGAAATAGTTGCTCGAACAGCAGTCTGGGGGCTCACTGAAGTCAGAAATGCCAAGGATGTGTTGCTTGATAGGCTCATCGCTGCAGTCACTGATTCCGCAGAGTACTAGCAGCTCCTGGATTTTCTCCGCTGTCAAAGATTGAAATATTTCCTCCATGCTGTGTTGTGCTGTGGATGTAAACTCCAACCAGGAGATGTTGGGGGAGAGAAATCAAACTGCCTCTATTTTTGGTCGCATGTGTGACACTAATCTGTATTGGGAAACATGGGGTCTAGGCCGTGGCTAGCAGAATGAGACGGAAAGAAAGAGAAACAAGAAAACGAAATTCTCTACCCTCAGCTTGAACTTGAGGAATGACCCATTTTAGTCGCTCGTACATCAAATTGAGGACATATTTATAACAAAGGAAGTTCCAAATATGATTTGCGCAAGCACAAAGTCGAGATATCCGACGCATATCGCATGCGTAAGCACGGATCCCGGACCAAAAGCATGATCCTCGATACATGATATACAATCCTAGTACTTTGAGAACAGTGGCTGGGATTCTTCGTACCCAATCTGCGGCGCTACTGTATAGGAAAAGGATCTGGGAAAGAGCCGGCATGTGGACTCTGAGCAGAGTAAAGACAAACGCTAACCGCTCTAAGTTAGTCAAATTGCTTCACCACAGATGAGTTCATTATTGGCTCAACAACAAACTGTTCTTCCTTTAGGCACCTAATTTGGACTAGTGGTACTCTGAGTGTTGCTGAGAGAGGCTCATTCATCACATCGGCTTTCGGCCGAACTAATATTCCGGGCCCTTCCTCGCGGCTGAAAAAAACCTCACCGTAGCCAATACCCCCGAACTTATCATGATCCGCCCCGAAGCTGTACAGTAGTCCTACTAGCCTTACATGTAGTGGTGGGGAGTCTTTGCTCCAACCACTTTCCATCTTTCAGAAGTCTACAGAGTAATCGGAGTTCCTGTACTATCTTGCTCTGTCAGAGTTCAGCATGTATAGTAGCTTAAGGTGTTTGGTCGCTGGCAAACCCAATTATATGTGGCGGTGTTGAGGGAATTGACGGGCCGTGAGCCCGATTCAACGTGTTTGAGGTCTCATATTCGCTGGGGATATGAAACGGATGCCCTTTAAGGAATGATACTGTGGAAATTGGGTTGGGCTCCAACATGCTGGAAAATGTGTGACCATTGCACCTAATGAATTCGATAAACGTTGAGCAAATAGGATATCAACAGTTATTGACGGGTAATTTTGGTGATCTTGCTGTCAATCGTTTATTGCTTTAAATGCGTAGGTCAACCACGAAGGAAGTTCTCGGTGACATGTGGTCAAGAGCCTAGCTGGCCCACATTCCACGGCTCGAGCAGGGCAGTCTATGTAGTGCGACATAGCAGGGCAGTCTATGTCATAAAAGTGGGTATGCCATGGTCCCAGACAATTTTTCTAGGTAGGTAGGATGAAATAATTCTTGCAACAGACTTGGGGGGTGCCTGAGTATTAGGAAATTCGCTTCATTTAAAGTGGAGAGTGTTCCCTAGCCAATCATACTCAATAAACACCTTCCTTCTTTCACTTCGTTGATTAAAAAGATAAATAAATTAATCGGTTTGTTTATTCTTTTCAACGATTTTGTAGTCGGATTTCTGAGACAATCAATTGTTTAATCATCGGCTGTAAATCTTCTCTTGCCCGTTGACCTTCATGCTTTACTAGCATTAATTGGCCTTTTAACACTCGTTGACAACTCTTAGCACGCTATTAATTATTCTATCCTCATTATTCTGCAGCACTAGTAGCGTCGTTGACAATGCACGTTCGGTCGACTCCCAAATAACCGTTGTATCTTATCGTTTATCAACATGATGCCCCCCTCTAAAAAGAAAATTTACACCAGCTTTTTGCCCAGTTAATATGCATCACCTCTTCTTTCTGTTGCCCTGAAACAGCGTTAACTGATGATGAGTTTATTTGCCCGGCGGTTTGAGATCACGTACATGCACTGATGAAGATTTTGATCAACATGAAGGGTTTGCTGGTGCTGAAAGTATGCTGTTGTGACGTAAAAGGGATGGCGGGCAATATGTTGAAAGTACGGTCGCTTTCACGTTGCCGCACCTATTTGATGACCGCAAATAACACCGGTGATTGCCCTTCCAGTCTTACGGGGGCCGCCTTTATGAGTTCAACACCTAAAGGACCAATTTTCGTGTAATACTTTGAGAAATATCGTAGTCTTTTTGCATTCTATAATTGATGTCTCCCCTTTGTACAATAACATTTATATTTATTGAGCCCTTTCCCATTAGCGGACCTAAGTTTTATAAGAGTCCACGCTATCTATATTTTTCTACATAGGTTTCTCTACCCCCAGATATCAAGGCAACGCGCTCAATGGCCGCTATCAAGGCTACCAGGTCCAAGGATACGACTTCGAAACGAAAATTGATACGGCAAAAACAATGCCGTCGTAAAGCAAGTCTGATGAAAAAGGCATGCGAATATAGTAGGATGTGCAGCGCAGATGTATGCGTGGGAATTCGTATCCGAGAGACGGGCCAGGTACATATTTTATCAGCGGATACTTCGGGATTTTGGGCTTTCCTTAGCTCGCAATTAGTATGTCTCAAACTATGGCTCTGATGAAAAGATGACTGACCTATCAAGAACTCCTACTATCCAGCCCCAATGCTAGTGACAGACCAGGACCTGCAGCAGGCTGATAACGATACACCGCAACAACCTATATGAAGTCGTAAGGCCAAAGCGAAACTTTCACCAGAAAGAACCTTGTTTTCCTATCCTTAGTAAGAGATTTCATGCAACCATCATCACAATAGTCTAATTTACTGAATATAGCTGTTGACAGTCCAAAGATGATTTCCATACGCAGTAATTTTCCATACGCAGTAGTTCTCTAGACGGAAGAGGGCTCTGTAAGGAAAAAAGACTACATATGAAGACTCACGGAGACCTGATTGCCAACCCAAAACAGGGGTGGCAAATGCGAGATATCATTGGCTAGCTAGATGTTCCGCTTCTAGTGGATCGTGGTTTATACTGTAGCCAACTCGTTAAATCAACGGCTTCAAATCTTCTCTTGCCCCTAAGTCTTTCTCTTTATTTTTCCGTCCTGCTTCTGATACGATGCTCTAGGCTTAGAGGCTAACGATCATAATAGCGCTATAAAATCGAAGATTCACTGGTTCAGTAGCACTATTGCCGGCGAAGAGTGTCACGTGGTTGTTGTAGTTTTAAGCCCCATGTCACGGTTTGCATCAAATCTCCCAAAGAGAGGCCAACGATCTGCTTTCTTTGCTTTGGTAATCCTAGGCTGCCAGAAAGTCAACGACTAGAGATGTACAAGAATATTGGTTCTCTCAGCCGACACTTCGTCAACAGGCATATCAAGCCCTTCCCAAATGACATGTGCTGTGAGTGCTCTATTTGCGGGGAAAAGCTAGTCCAAGTCCGGGCTACTGAACTGTCTCTCGCTTGTCTAAATCCGCCCTTGGCCTGGTATAAGTACTAGGCGAATTTTCTTTTGTCATTTTGTAAAGATGTTACAATAGTTTCCGAAATCAGTCATACAGTACATCCATACTCTTACCACTTGTTCCCATTCTGCGCAACCTTGGCAGCTTTCCACAATGTGCAGACACCCTATTGTGATGACTGGAGACTAACGCTGACAGAAGACGTAACCAAGCACTTGTGTATATTCTCAAACGACCTATACATGTACATAGCAGGGTATTCTATGTGGGCACCGCTATATAACAAAGTGGGAGATGTAGCATGGGAAAATAGCAGCTTGGCGAATCGCCGGGGCTTCCTAGAGGCGGTCAGCAATGCGCAAAGGAGCCCAATGCTCTAACTTGATTCTGACTCCGCTAGCTCGGATGACTGCCAAGAAAACTCTTTCCATTCTTGGCGTCGCCTCCGTCAAGTAACACCAATGCAGTGACATTCCCCGTCCGAATAGGCTTTCCTAGTCCCGTATTGCGGTACAGCACGTGTTTCATTGCCATATCTTTGATTGGTTGGGTTGACTTTAGAGCGATGGGGGAGCTTACCTAAACATCTTGGCTTCCACCCATCCATTTCAGTCATGGATCCAGCGTGGTATTTAACCTAGAAGGCACGACGACCAAAGGTTTATAGGGAGCACTGCTCACGTTTGAGAGGATCTAATACTCCTTATATAACTTGCAATTTGTGCTTGAGCGATCTATCTGCGCAGCAATTGAGGGGGCAGTATGCCACTCCTCGCCCCCTTTTCCCAAGGCCTCTCTTCCCTCGCCCGGCTGGATCACAAATGGGGAAACCGGGTTTCAAGGGAAAATGAGGAATCGGAAAGACCTCTGTTGAGTCGTTTGTTGGACGTCTTTTTGCGTACATGGGATCTAGGCTTTACAGCCTTCGGAGGACCGCCAGTACACTTCCAGATACTACATAGCAGGTTCGTGGAGGGAAAGGGCGACAAGGAAAAATGGGTAGATGAGCAGACTGTACGGTTCTCTCTTATCCTCATGTTGGCGCGTCCCAATGTCATAGGGTCTCCTAACAAATCTCATAGTATCAGGAACTCTTTGCTATCTGCCAGGGTCTTCCGGGTCCCGGTAGCACGAAGATGGTTTTCTGCCTAGCCCTACTACATGCAGGATTTATTCCTGCCATGCTTGTGTTCTTAATTTGGAGGTGATTCATACCCTTATGCTGCAAAGCCCGCCATCTGTTGATCTTCAACTAACAGTGTCAGTCTTCCTGGCGCAATTGGCATGTATGCCCTCTCACTTGGGGTGCAAAACATGAGTGAAACTCTTCCCGAACCTGCCTACGCTTTACTTTGCGGCCTCAACGCCTCTACAGTAGGTATCGTTGCACTTGCGGCCGTACAGTTGGCCGAAAAAGCTATTCGCGATAAACTATCCCGCATCCTTGTCATCTTTGGCGCATGTGCTGGTCTATGTTACAATGCGCTCTGGTATTTCCCCGTGCTGATGGTTATTGGTGGCTTTCTCACGAGCATCTGGGATGGACGGTTGTATCAACAATTTTTGAGAGCAAAAATCGCTTGGAAGAACAGACATGGTCGTCCTCAACAACAGGACGAGGCAAATGGGGACCCTATCGCCATGGACGATACAACCCTGGAATTGAATAGAGTGCAAGGGAGTGAGACGACGCGATCACGAAGGACGGATCCTAGAGTTGAAGGATTACCACGGAGCACAGTTGATTCTACAAGCCCAGCGCAGTCCGCTGAAGCTCCTTCACAGCAGCACATTATCCGGATTCGGGTCGGAGTTTTGATTACGTGTCTCTTTTTCGGTGTGCACCCCATCCTAACGAAATCCCTGGGAGTCAACACTAATATAGTTAGCTTCCTTCATCTCAATTCTCGTTGTCAGAGGCCAGATCGCCGCACCCCCACTGGTTCTCGACCTCTTTGCCAATATGTATCTTGCTGGCACTGTCATCTTTGGTGGAGGTCCTGTTGTTATTCCCCTCTTACGCTCCTATGTCGTCGATCCCGGTTGGGTCTCTAGTAGAGACTTCCTGATCGGCCTTGCTATTATTCAAGCATTTCCCGGTCCCAACTTCAACTTCGCTGTCTTCTTGGGTGCACTGGCACTACAGCGCTCGAAATTTCCGACCGTCTTCGGTGCGTTCCTCGGCGGTTTAGGAATCTTCCTTCCGGGAATCACGCTGGCCGTTGCAATCCAAAGCTTCTGGCGTGTGTTGCGGAAGAAGAAATACGTGGTCGACTTCCTCAGAGGAGTGAATGCCACTGCAGTCGGGCTAGTATTCACAGCTGTATACCGGCTGTGGGAGATTGGATACCTGACTTCTGAAAGAAGCGACGGACAGAGTCTGGGTAAGGAACCATGGTGGGTGGTTGTTGCGGCGGTAACATATTCAGGGAGTGCATGGTTCAATGTGCCCCCACCCGTGGCAATTGTAATGGGTGCTATCTTAGGGTTATGCTGGTATGGAGCAGTGGGACGATAGCATATTCTGGCAGCCATCATTATTTAATCTATGTGTGATATGGTGCAAAGCGACGGGTCAATTTGTAAATCTGCCGTTTTCTTTTATATACTAATTTTATCGCTCACAAATGTGATTGGTTTTGAGCTCACCACCAGGCCTTGGGTCCGTGGAGTTCCTAATACTTTCAGTGCGCCTGTTATGCGTTCTATGCACGGCATTTATCGTTCTTACAAGCAGTGTCTCGTCATTTGTGAGCATGGATAGACGGATCGTCTTCTCAACACTCAGATACGTAGGAAGAAACCTGAACGGTTGCCTAAACAATGTTGCAATGTGCGACAGTGGTGTTTTGACCTGCACGTTGCTCAATCGAATAAGAACAAGGCCCATAGTGGTGAGAAATGAGGGCTAACGGCAAGCAAACTTGCAGCTGTTGATTAAACAATCGGTTGTCTTAGAAATGTGGGCGTTGAAAAGAAAATTAAATAATTCATTTTCTTTTTAAATAACCGAAAGAAGTAGGGTGTTTATTGAATATCATTGGGTAGAAAGCAGTCTCCACTCCAACTCAGCGCATTTTTCCTAATAGCTAGGCAACCCCCCCCAAGTCTAGAGCAAAAAATTAATTTCACCCAGGTTAGAGATGTCCTGGGCAAGCCCCGTGCCAAGCCTATTTCTGCCATATTTTCCAGGCCGTACATACCTTGTTGGCTTAACTAGTTAACATATAACTAATAGTTCTCGAACCTTCACGAGAGCTTCTCATTAATTCATGTACAGGCTTTTCCATACAGTAATATTCGAAATCAGTTATACCTCTGCTCTCTTTCCACTTGATTGCCGGAGAATATACCCGGTAGACGCTACGCCCTTCTGGAGCACCGCTCTGTAATGATGGCAGAACTGTGACTGTAATTGCTTCGTTACATTTGATGAGTCATCGCATTAAGACCCAAATAACCGACGTATACTGCGGTACTGTAAATTACAGATACTAGTTCGGAAAGCGGTCTGGAAAGCATTTGACAACAAGATATCCAATCAGAACTCGTAAATGTCGGAATTTGTTTCCGGCAATTAAGTCTTGGGAGTGTGGAGGTATAACTGATTTCGAAAACTACTGTACCTCTAGAAGTCACTTTGTCTACACCACGGTTGAATTACGCACGCGATAAGCTGACTACATATGCTATCTACTTTCCCCTATCCTCAGGCCTACGAGTAGTCGTTAGACTGCGCCAAAACCCGCAAACCCGCAAACCCGAAAAAACCCAACCCGCAAATGGGTTGGGTTTCGGGTAGACTTTTATAACCCGCAATGGGTTTCGGGTTATATTGGGTAACCCATATGGGTTTGCGGGTTACCCATCGGGTTACTAAACAGTGCAAACATAGCAAGAGTCTAAGCTGCATAAATTATCCAGTTTTTACTTGTATTTTATTGTATTTACTTTTCACATAGTATGCTTTAAACGGCTTTAAGTGTTTTATTATAAATAGAATAATTATATATATAACTCTAATGATACTCCCATTCATCATTATCCTTTCTCACACGTTTCCGGGTTCTAACTAATATACGATTCTGAGTATTCCCTTCCTCCGCTCCAGGCAATGGAGGATCACGATTATGATCATTATTGGTAGTAGGTATAGGTTGATCAGCCTCCCCTCTATCAATGTTCTCTTCTATCATATCATCTTCCTCGTTATCACTAATCGGATCAAACTCGTAAAGACTAAGACTATCACCCTGCTCTTCGTTCGCTGCCTCAACTTCATCACGGGAGAAAAATTCCTTTAGGAATTCATACTGTTCCTCTTCGAAGTCAAACCTCGATGTACACAGATACATCATAAGGTCCTGGATAGTGTTGGTATTAAGCCTACCTCGGCGGTAGTGGCAGATATCACGAGCAGAGTTAAATAGTCTTTCAACGCCCGCGCCAGTTGCTGGGACCGAGAGAACATCCCGAGCGACGCTTGCAAGAGCTGGGAATCGATGCTGGCTATCCTTCCAGAATAGAAGGGGTGATATATTAATAGGATCTATTATATATTAGTATATAATAGTAGTGTTTAAGTTTTATACTTACCACTTTCAAGATATTGTGTAAGCTCATCACGCGATATATTGTGAGACTGAGGACTTCCAAGCATCATATCAAGGCGAGACCCTGATTTAGCTGAGGATTGTGATGGCAGACACGTTTGTGTACCTATCAGACTGTAACGGATAAAGGATCCTTACAACATGAAAACAGAATTGTCACTTAACCTTATCGGCTGGGCCACGAGAGTGGAGCACCACTGATTCGTTGCTGACCCCATGTGATCAAAGCGGGGTATAGTGATAGATAACATAGGACTCCCCTGGATCCTGTTCCTCTTGGACAAGAGTTAGCCTTGTCACGTTGAAGACAATACAATCTGTTCCTCTCTCCTACCATCGTATCTTACCCGGTTGACAGGCCGTACACCTGAAAACAGTATACCTTTACACAGACGTGCCTTATATGGTTTAAGGTAGTCTTCAAAGCTACGTCGGTACCTCCGAGCCCACTGCTCTTCCCAGTCATCAGTTTGAAAGAACTGGAGCTTATTCCCAGGTGCAAGAATAGTTCCAATTGCATAGAGATCACCTCTTATATCATCCGTTTCCGCGTAATACTGCTGTAATTTCTTCTGTGCGGCCTAGACCTTGCCAACTCCCATCATTTGGTCCCATGGGACCACTCCCATGGGAGTAGATGGGACTCCCATATGGTCCCATGGGAGTGCCAATAGATGGGAGTGAGGTGCCAGTCCGCTCCCATGGGACTTTGATGGGACTCCCATGGGACTGTAAACACTGCAAACACGTAGAAAAACGTGACCTGCATAAGATATGCAGAAATGCCCTGTATTAATGGGTATTTAGCTTACAGTGGGAGGTAGCATTGAATGATTCTGGATTAATTCCTGTCAAAAAGTAGTGTAATTATAGTATCCTGTGATTAAACTATCTAGTATACTCGTATAGATCTTCATCCCTACGCCGCTTACGATCTCTTTGGGGGCGTGCCTGACTTGTAGTATCGATGGCAGGCAATGGATGTAGTGCCGAATCATCACCTGACTCCTCAGCGGCCTCCTGATCGGTAACAATCTCTCCTGCTTCATCTGAGTTATCACCGTCCTCACCCTCGCTAATTGCCTCTGGTATACACTCAGGAAGTCCCGCCTCCCTTACCTCATCACCCTCAGTCCTTTCGTCCTGATTTAAGGTAGCCTCAGGTTGGAAATCCTCCCCAGTTTCCTCACTTTCAATATCAAATTTGGATAAACAACGAAGCATCATCAAATCCTGTATTGTTACTTCGTTCAATGAGCCTCGTCGATAATGGCAGATATCGCGAGCAGTACTAAAGAGGCGCTCAACACCGGCGCCAGTAGCTGGGATAGAAAAGACATCCCGTGCAACCGCTGCGAGTGTCGGAAATCTATACTCATTCTCTTTCCAGAAATGGCATGGATTTACTACGCTCCGTTCTACATATAATTAGCTTAGTTAAGTTATAATCATGATCATCTAAACATACCAGTATTAAGATATCCCTTAAGTTCTTCTTGTCACCCAGTCTTTGGCTGCGGTGGTGGCTCTGGTTGATCCTCCTCGAAGAGGCTCATCATTGCATCCGTGCTATGCGAGGAGGACTTGCCTTTATAAGCACTTGCTACTAGGGTAATGGGACCGGAATTTTTTTAGTCCCATGGGAGTAGATGGGACCAGGATATGGGACCAAAATTTTCTTAGTCCCATGGGAGTTGGCAAGGTCTAAACCCAGCCATCGGCAGAGATACATTCAATACCGGTAATATTCTGGCCTATTCCACCGGTCGCAATAGTCTCATATTTACGGGTGGAAGCAACATTTTCCTTGGTTCCAATACCAAGCTGAAAGCCAGTCTCATCCCAGTTGTATAGTTCATGGGCCTGGATTTTATTCTTTTTAAGAAACTGGCCAAAAACCTGGTACCAATGAACTAAATCACCGTGTAATTCAGCTTCAATCCTTGCTTTTTCCATTGGTTTTTGTGTGCGTAGAGTAATATGGGGTGGTAGGCGTTGAATGAATTGATAGCCGTACATTTTGCCAACCTGCCGGTCGGAACCACAATGTTGTAAAAGACGATTCGCAGCACCCTCAATATCGATAGCAGTTGGCGGTGTATATACTGAATTAAGGTGCTCAATCCAGCGAATAAGAGAGGCCTCTTGTGAGGAATTTAGGGCCTTTTTGGTGGCTGCACGGCCTTTTCCATTTGTTCTACCGTCCTTTCGGTTTCGAAGCTTCCACTTTGAGACGCCAAAATTAGAGGCTGCGGCCTGAATACTAGTAAATTGGCCTGATTTATAGGATTCGAGGGCATTTGAGAGAAGAATCTCTTCTTTTTCGGAGGAATTCGGCATGGTTTTGGTGGTAAAAAATAGGTTTAAAATTGAAATGTTGATTTTTTTTGTTAACAGGTATGGGTTTGTTAATAGGTGTGGGCTCACCTACACGCGGGACGGGTGTAGGTGAATGCTTAGTCACGGTTAGCTTAGACTCTCCCTATGTTTGCACTGTTTAGTAACCCGAATGGGTAACCCGCAAACCCATATGGGTTACCCAATATAACCCGAAACCCATTGCGGGTTACAAAAGTCTACCCGAAACCCAACCCATTTGCGGGTTGGGTTTTTTCGGGTTTGCGGGTTTGCGGGTTTTGGCGCAGTCTAAGAATAGTTACAAGATATCAGACCAGATGTACACCTAGGCCTTGACAAGTCCCGCAGCACCGGTGCTGCAGCACCAGTGCTGCGGCAGCACTAGGCCTTTGGTTCGGTGCTGCAGCACCAAGGCTTGGCAGCACCAGATACTTGGTTCGGTGCTGCAGTGCTGCAGCGGGAGTGCTGCAGCACTGTAAACAGTGCAAACACGACTAACCTCGTGATATGCATAAGTTATGTAGAAAAGCTAGTAATTTTGGGGTATTTTATTTACAATAAATCTGGAAATCTGGAAAAGATCATTATTATATTTGTTCGATTATTTGCGCTTTATTTGGTCCTCTTAGTATATACATATTCATCATCATCTCTCCGACGCTTCCGTTCCCTATGTGGACGCTGGCTATCGCTTTGTACAATTCTAACTATTGGGTGATGATTTAGAAGTTCAACTGAGTCAATCTCTTGATCTAGAGTCTCCTGATCCAGAGGTAGGTCTGGGTCCTGGAGACCAGGTGAAGCATCATGATCATGGGCGTCTATATTATCGGCTTTAGATACGTATTCGGTTTCAGAATTAAGTTCCTTATCATCGCTGATACCAGCTATATTATAATTAGATAGTTGGGCCTCTGCCTCCTTATCAGCCTCCATCCTCTCACCTGGGTCCTAACTTTCTGTAGATAGCTGGCCTTGAGCGTGGTTTGTATCAAAACGCGTTATACAGCGGAGCATTATTAGATCTTGAATGGTCGTTGTATTGAGAGATCTACGTCTGTAATGGCAGACATCCCGCGCCGAGCTGAATAACCGTTCAACTCCTGCGCTAGTAGCAGGAACAGAGAAGATGTCCCGGGCTAGCGCCGCAAGGGTTGGGAACTGGGTCTTATGTTGTCTCCAGAATTGACATAGGTTATTATTATCAGTTCCTTGCGAAGTTAGTATATATTATGGTTTCAAGTTCTATAGTATATATACGAAGATTGAGATAACCTGTTAACTCTTCTCGCTACCCAACCTTCTCTTGGATAGCTGATCTCGGTCGGGTCTGTGTAAGTAGACTAGATATACTCCTAGTTCGTTGTGGAGCCTTGCCTTTATCTACTAATTGAGTTGTAGGCTGGCGCTGATAGTATCGCTTAAGGTAGGAATGTAGAGACCTTTCGTATACTGTATACTAGTCCGCATTATCACCAGCCCAGTCTGCTCCCTTAAAGTAGTCAAGCTTATACACAGGGGTAAGGATCGTCCCTATTGTATAAAGATGCCTATAAGCCTTCTTAGTATCCTTATAGTAAGTTGCAAGCTTCTGTTCTCCAGCCTTCAAAGTATAAAGTATCGCCTTTTTCTAAGGAACCTTCTTCCGGTGTAGGCGCTTCTAGGAGTCTTCAAAATGTCCAAACAGTCTGTTGTATACCTCGAACACGCAATGAATAGTGATATCCTTAACCTTAAATAGTCCGACTGTCTATATATAAAAAGGTTTTGTAATATAAAGTAGGTATTCAACCTGCCGCCACTCTTATACACTTAGCTGGAACCGAAGCTGGTTATATAGAGTACAGTACCTGTTAAATGTAGCGGACAGACGATTTACGCGCTGAAGTATTAGGTATGTTGAATTCCAGCGGGTACGTATATCTTATATTGGTACGAGCTTCGGCTCAGTGTTTTGTAGTGTTAGAAAGAACTCCCGTCGTTGGGGACTGGCGTTGATATAGATTGCAAAAGCACGGATCTAGAAATGGTATAAGTATGCTTTAATAAAGATTTTGAATAACTGACCTTTGCAAGTGTATAGATGATTCCTTTCTTAGATTTGGCCTTTTGAAGAGCCGACTTGTTCTCTTCCTCCGACCAGATAGTATCGGCGGTATCATTGTTTGGGTTGGCTTTTATCAATCCAAGGAGGTCCTTTAAGCTGAGCTGAATCATATAGGTAAGGCATGGAATTCGTACAACTCGTGTGCTATCTGGGAGATTGAGCTGTTCGATCGACTGGTGAAGGCTCTCTATAAGCGTTTTATTGTTAGAGGCGTTATCGGTAGTCACCGCAAGTACTCTATCAATAATATTATGCTGCTGTAGTACATCCTGTAGTATCTCACTCAGGTGACTACCAGTATGCTGACTATATACTGGCTCAAAGCCTAGTAATATCTTATGATAATTCCAGCCAGAATCCACAAAATAGCTAGTAATTGCTATGAACGCTTGTTGAAAAGGTGAAGTCCAGCAGTCAAGTGCTATTAAAAGCTTAGCATTCTTTGGTAAAAGAGAAAGGGCCTTTTGATAATCCCCCTTAACTATTATTTGTAGGCGACGCCGTGCTGTCTTAGGAGTTAAGATTGGAGGTATATCTTTTGAGAGGCGAGCAAATCGAACAAATTCAAATATTTCCGGCCTTTCGAGGAACTGGAAGGGGAGCTGATATATTATAATTAAATTGATTTGAATTCGTTCCTAATCCTCAGTATTAAAAGTGGTCTTCTGCTCCGAAGGACACTCGGACTAAGATATATTAAATTAGTATATAGTTCGTTTTGAGATATAATAGTATATATTACCGTAAACTGTAGCGATTGCCTTAATGTCTGCTGAAGAGAAGAACTCCTTCCACCCTGCTGACAGGTCTTGCTCTTACGGTGCTTTTTTAATAAGTGAAGACCTCCAGACTGTGATAGATAAGGAATCGCCTTTCCATATCGTCGACAAAGTGCCATCGGCTGTCCAGTCTGATAGTGTGCGACCTAGTCGAAGTGCTCCTAATGTAGTGATGTATAATTCGCTTCAAAGTTCACTTTACGTCGTAAAGTATTTGGTTAGGCGTGTGTAGTGTGTCGCCACCACTCAATAAATTGTGTTTTGTTCATCTTCGTATAGTATACCTAAAGCTTCTTGGCTCTAGGGCCAATTCGTTCGAGGGTTGTTGGAGCAGTAATAGTATGTGGAGTCTGGAACTCTGGAATGCTAAGGATTGAGGGGGCTTCGGGATTTGGTGTTTGTTAGCTGATTGACTAGTCAGGAGTAAGGGGATTATGTATTAAATCGTATAAAAGAAAGTCGCAGTCGGTAAAGCGGTCTGGATATCCAATTTGCGATGAAGATACCTGCGAAGAAGGGCCAGCCTTAGCGTACTGTCTAAAATGTGACATATTAAAGGTTAAGGGCAAATAGTATGTATAGGTATATAGTGTGAGGTAAAGGGGAAAACAGAAGCACAAATAGCCTACCTAGACAAAATCTGCGACCGACATAACTAACAATAAACAGGGAGGGTATCTACTATGTTAGTATAGTGGTAGATAGATCATAAAGCCGAATATAGATCTCGATATCTATTAGCTATTCACCTCCGACTCCCATAATAGCCCCACCGTAGTACTGCAGCACTCCCGCAGCACTCCCGCAGCACTCCCACAGTACTCCCGTAGCACTACGATATAGTGCTATGATATAATATATTTCGGGGTCTATATTATCCCCTTATTCTATATAGCTGCCTAAAGTCCTATATTCTGACCTCGGTCAGAAAATAGACAGTATGTTAAGTTAGTATACAAAGCCTTCTACACCCTATATTTCTGACCTCGGTCAGAAAATAGATGGTTATGTCAAATCATTATACAAAGCCTTCTACGCCTTATATTTCTGACCGAGGTCAGAAAATAGACAGTATATCAAGTTATTATACAAAGCCTATATAGTATATTAATTATAAAGATCAAAATAAGATATAAGGTAATTTATCCGGTCGCAGCACTATACTATTTAAAAAAAGGGTGAAATATAGGCTTTTACTGTAGAAAAATAAAATCGAAACTACAAGGTACAAACTAGAAGGTATATATATGGAGTAAATATATATATCCACACACAATACCAGTACATTCTCTTCCAGATAATATCAACCACTAATTCTATACTGTTTTGGGCTGATTTTACTTTGAATCTACATTTGTATAGGACTTGAAGCTTTTAATCTATTTCTTGAACGTGAGTTGATACGAATCTTAGCAGTGAGTGACCATAACTACCTCCCAATAGACTGCGACATCGCCCATGGACGGGCGGGTGGGCAGTGCCCACGGGCCTTATGTAAGCGGGCGATGGGCACTATCCATACGCCCATGGACGGGCCCTACCCTTAGGGCCCATTGTCCATGGACACCGTGGGCGCCCATGGGCCTTTTTAGTAAGCAGAATTTCTTGACCTCGTGACCTGCATTATTTGTGCATTTTTTCTCTGTATTTTTGAGTAATTCGATTACATGTACAATGACTTGATAACAATGACTTGATACTACTGTCAATTTTCTGACCGAGGTCAGAAATGAGCTTTAGAAGCCTTTATACAACAACTTGACACATTGTCACTTTTTTGACCGGGGTCAGAAATGAGCCTTGGAAGCCTTTGCATAATGACTTAGGCATTCATTATATTCATACATTCACACTAATACGATACAAATTGATCATCATTGGGTTTGCCACGCTTCCTTGCTTCTCTTAAACCAGGGCGCTTTTGAGTGCTACCCTTATCTCCATAATGAGGGAGATGAGGACTGCTCTCATCTTCGCTGTCGACTAGCTCACTTCTCTGTCGCTTCCGCGTACTTAGCACTATAGAAGGACGAGGAAGCTGACTCTCCATTATAAACTCATACTCGATCAGTCCAACAGGATCATTATCCTCGGAATCCTCACCATCGCTGATTGGTTCAGGCATGTCAGTGGTAAGCTCAGCCTCTCTCTGTTCGTCTGCTTCTTGCATTGAATCCAAGGACGTATCCTCATCGGGTAGTTCTTCTATTTCAATGTCGAACTGGGTTTTACACCGGAACATCATGATATCCTGGACTGTCTTCGCACTCAGCCGCCCACGTCGGTAGTGGCAGACATCCCGTGCTGAATTGAAAAGACGTTCAACTCCAGCGCCTGTTGCAGGAATAGAGAGAATGTCGCGAGCAACACTGGAAAGAATTGGGAATTCATTCTCATATTCCTTCCAGAATTGTAAAGGATCGACCTTTCTCCTTGCTATCATAGGTATTAGTATTCCTGCTCGTAATAACAGTGAATATAACGTACGCTTTTCAAGGTATCTAGCAAGTTCGTGCTCCGACGTTGATGGATCAGAGTGGATGTGAGGCAGAAGGTCAAGGAGGGCGTCTAGGTCACTTGTACTGGCTGAGTGACGCTTAGGGGGTTGCTCTTCTCGTAGGGACCGTGTCTGAGTGTGTCTTTGGGCGTAAGGAGCTATGAACTGGCGAAGCGTTTCCTTATACTGATCACTCCAGTTTGTGTCGTTCTCCGATGTACCCCACGCCTTACTTGAGAAGAAGTGAAGCTTATGCTGGGGTGCAAGAATTGTTCCAATCGCGTAGAGACTACCATGGATCTCTTTCGTCTTTGTGTAGTAAGAGGTAAGCTTTGCCATCCCAGCATTGAGGGCTTGTAGCATCGCCTTCTTCCAAGGTATGGTTTTCGGAGTGAGTCGTGCAATCGATTCCTCGAAGTGCTCAAAGAGGGCGTTATAAATACCAAAAACATGATGTACTGTTATCTCTTTGGTCTTTGAAAGCACTGTGGTAAAGCGATAGAACGGCTCTGTGATATACAGGAGGTAGTCGACCTGCCGCCATTCTGCCTTACTGAGTTTGTATTTCTGAGTCCCAATATTATCACAGTATTCATCGCAGGGCTTGCTGAGGCGTTTCGCACGACGAAGCATCAAGAAGGTAGAATTCCAGCGGGTGCGGACATCTTGGATAGGCGCAAGTTTTGCTCCATTGGTCTGGAGACGGAAGAAATCATCGCGACGTTGGGGGCTTGCATTAATGAACACAGCAAGCCCTCGAATCTAGATAGTTATTAGATATATTAAGTGATAAACAAAGTGATACACTTACCTTGACAAGGGTTTGTACAATGACTTGTTCACTCTGTGAAGCACGGAGCGATCGAGCTTGGGCTTGGGCTTGGACATCTGAAACATTCCGATCTGTGGTATCGTTCTGGGGATCGGCCTTCACCGATCCAAGTAGCTCGCGAAGGCTTAGCTGGATAACATGTGCAAGACAAGGGATTCGAACAACCACCGGGCTATTCGGTAGTTCAAGGGAGTCAATAGAGTCTTGAACTGCCTGTACTAAAGTTGTGTTATTTGACGCGTTATCTGATGTAATCGCTAACACACGATCAGTAATATCAAGCTTCTTAAAGATCTCCATAAGTACTTCACTTAGATTCACACCAGAATGCGCCCCATCAAGTGGTTCGAAACCAAGTAGGAGCTCACGGTAATTCCAGTCTCGGTCGATAAAGTACCCTGTGATTGCCATGAATGCCTGCTGAAAAGGCGATGTCCAGCAGTCGAGGGCAATTGAGAGCTTCGCATCTTGTGGTAAGGTAGCGAGAATTGAATGTTGCTCCTCGTCGACCAATTTCTTGAGCCGGCGTTGAGCAGTGCGAGGATGGAGTAAAGTGGGTTCAGCTGGAGCCTTTTGTGCCATTCGAATCAAGGAAGCAAATTGCTTCCTCTCAAGTATCCGGAAAGGGAGGTTCAGACTGGTAAGACATTCAATCTGCTCTCTTTCCCATTCATCATTCGAGAATTTTGAGTTATAAGATAACTCCAGTGCCTAATATGTAATATGTTAGTTATCTTGAAGGGTATAATAATATAAGACTTACCGGTATATGCTGCATGGTCTCCTTAATCGACTGTTGTGTAGCCTTGCTTTTACCACCCTTTTGGCATTTGCCTGAGGCTAGATGCCGCTTGAGTGTATTGGTGCCGCTTTGCTTTGTACTTGGATGAGGCAATGTAACCCCACACGTCCGACACATGACCAAAGGTTCGCCTGTAATATGATGTGCTACCTGGTCGAAGTTCTCCCAGACATCTGATATGTGTTTTGCATCCCATCGTAGCCTTTGTTGTGTCTCAGTACTGCTGCCGCGTACTGTGGTACGCCACCACTCGATAAACTTTACTTTGGACGCGTTGTTCATCGCGTCGTAGAGGATAAACTGCTTTCTCCGATCGGGGCCGACGCGTTTGAGAGAGCAATCAAGAATAGCCGGTTGAGTGAACTCGGACTCTATCAGTGAGATAGAAGTCTGTTGGCTGTTGAAGAGACTGGGATCAATATTTGGATCAAGGTTAGGATCAAATATATCGGCGACGTAGGAGAGGTCTGGTTGGGAGCTCGGAGGAAGTGAAGAAGGCCCTGCGGTATAGGCACTAGGTTGGGACATGGTTAATGTGATGTAAGGGATAATATAACGACTATAGGAGAGTGAGTGATCTGAACTTACAATAGGTAACTTGCGACCGTGTGAAACGAGGATTACTAGTAAAAGGGGTGCTTTGTATAGATCTGATAGATCGTAAATTGAGTGTAGACCCACTATATATTATAAGCTGATTGGCTATAAGTGTCTTTGTCCATGGGCATGCCCGTGGGCACGCCCGTGGGCACGCCCATGGGAACATACCTAAACGCCCATCTTGAGTTACAATCGAAGGATTTAAAACTCCTAGAATAATAACATAAGTCTTTGAGTGATATAATTGACAGAATTCAGTGATATAAGCTTATAAAATAAGAATTATACTAATTATCTTTCGATCTACCTATAAGAAATATACCAGAGTGAGAGATAAAGTAGAATCCATAAGTAGTATTTTACTTATAGAAAATGCCAGGCATGTACCACTGACTTGAATATATATCTTCAAGCTGTTACAGTATGATTTGATAAGTTAATAAAAATACCACACAACATGATGTATTTCGATTAAAATTTTAGTCCAATTCGTATCATATATATACTAGTTTCTCATATACATAGATATTTCAGTAAAATTTATAGATGTTGTAGATTAAAACTGCCATTTTACATGGAGTTGGCAAAACAGGTGTAAATAACAGTTATTTATTATGCAAAGTCAGCGAGTTATACGTCCATTTTGGGTGACTTTATGCAATGGTGGGCATCGTGGGCATGCCCGCCGTGGGCATGCCCGTGGGCCTTGGGCGTTATGGACGGGCACTAGAAAATCCAAATAGCCCAAGGCCCACCGTGGACGGGCCTTGGGCACCTCCTAGGTGCCCATGGACGGGCGATGTCGCAGTCTACCTCCCAATGCCAATACATGTGTAAAAAACAGTAATTTATCAAAATAAGTCAGCATTTTATCCATCCATTTTGGGTAATGCTTGGCAGAATTATGCTAGCGCAGCACTAAAACTGGTGCTGCGACGGTGCTGCAGCACTTAGTGCCGCAGCACCATACAACAGCACCAAAATTGGCTTAGTCCCGCAGCACCTCGCAGCACCATATCGCAGCACCAAAATTGCCTTGGTGCTGCGGGACTTGTCAAGGCCTATGTACACCCTCGGCTGTGCAGCGTCGCTCGCAGTCGCCAGACTCATCAGGCTCCGATTCGAACCAAGCAATTGGCCGCAAACGGGGCTTCAGCCAAGTTATATCCTCCTCATCTGCCTAACGAGTGGGTCGTCAACGGGACGCGGGAAATAATCAAGGCAACTAGGCCCGATATCACGATGCGCAATTTTGCACCTAACGATGTTTACTCGGATTGCAGTCTAGCGGTGTGTTAGATAACTACTGTCCAAATACGATGCTCTATCATCGAAGCAAAGACAATTCCTAACATCCGATCATCTTAAAAGATTTAGTCCGTTTACTTAACGCGCAACTAGACGAAAATATTGACCGACGCATACTACGTAGAAACGAATATAGGAAACTTGGATACTTCAATATATTATGTCTCAACTATAAAATCCAGGAAATAAGCATCCAATATATATAAAGAACGAGCTCATAACTTAGTAAATAAAGAATTTTTCGGTTATATCTCACAAAATGACTTAATAATAAGCCGGTCGGTTTATGTAAAAGTAATAGTTAATAGTAAGTAGAAAAGATTAATCTCGACGAGTAGGAACTAAGTAATACTCTAGAATATATTGCTAGATTTGACTAGTCTTCGGATATACTAACGACCGTTCGTTGAATATAGTTATAAAACTGCAGGAGGCTAGTGACCCTCCGAGGCTTTGACCGAAAGCTAAGAGTATCTAGCTAGAGTAATATAGGCTGCTATAAATATATTATACCGGTAGAGATATTGTCTTAACCTACTATTTTTCTTAGAATCTCGCGAAAACTTTTATACTTGAGAAGCCGTCCCGATATACTATATAAGTAGTTATATAAATTAGCTGATAGGAAGCACTTATTAGGATAAAGAATGTAGATATTATATTTAACTAGTTAAATAAGGAATTTAGGGTGGGTCTCCTAGCTGGGTTCTCTGTTTGCTATGGATGATTCTATCTCTAGCAGATAAAGAGAACTTCGAGCAAGGATGTGACAGGAGAACAAATATAACCTAAGTAGTTCCCCTGAATCCCTAGGCCTTACTGATTTCCCTAAATTTCTTATTTCCGGAGCCTTCTCTTAGATCTAAACCTCTATCCAGAAAGCGACTGCTACTCGTCTAATCCCACAATGCCGAAAAATAATACTCTGCCCGAGCCTAGGGAAAATGGATCGAGTATACAGTGTCTGGAAACAGACTCGTCGACAAAACAACACCGGCGAGTTTCTCTGGCCTGCACTGAGTGTCAGAAAAGAAAGTCCAAGGTTAGAAAGATCGTTCCTCCATTCGAGGATAGAGGATAGACCTAACCCAGTGTAGTGCTCTGGTACGACCCCATGCACGAAATGTACAACGGAAGCTCGCCAGTGCCGAAAAGAAAATCAATGCGTCAAAAACAAGGCCGTCGCAAATCCATTTTGATGAAAAAGGCACGCGAATATAGTAAGTTATGTGAGGCAGACGTCTGCGTGGGTATTCGCCTTCGGGAAACGGGCCAAGTGTTTATCCTGTCGGCGGATGTTTCAGGGTTTTGGGGATTTCTTGGGTCACAACTAGTATGCAGCCAGGTATGAGTCACATGACTAAAGGCTAAAATTTGCAGAGCTCATATTATCCGACCCCATTTTTAATTACAGATCAAGACCTGGAGAAGGCAAATCCTCTAGCTTGAATACTGCAATGGACGGCTGCATAAGTTCACCTTGATCGCTGTTATATATTTGAACGTGAAATTTTGCTATAGCTTGGTTGGTAAAACCATTGAGTGGCTCAAGAGTAAATTAGAACTGGCTCAAGCATAAAATAGGTGAACAATGCCGGTTTCTTTATTCTGGGATCTAAGCGTTTCTAATTTATGATTGGCTCGCAGTTACTCCTTTCTCCACCTTGGAGTAGGGCCGGACCGCCGAGAGGAGAACCTGTAGTCGCCATCTGCCAGTTTGTAGCCTGAAATATGCCTCGTGACTGTAGAATTGGACTTGCTGAAAAGTAGAGTTGAAGTGGGTGCTCTTATAGTCGTAGGCTCGTTGGCCAGGGAGTAGCTTTCAAAAAACGTCAAACGTTATGAAAGTGCAAAAAGCGCAAAAGCTTAAAAGCGCAATGGCGGCTTTTGAACACGCAGCAGGCCACGGTTTTTCGAGCCAAAAGCGTGGCTAAACCTAGACAGAAAGCTACTGTGTTGTTTCAGTTCGTGGGTGAAACGGCGCACCTAGCAGGTAATGCGTGGGAATTCATCAGGCCTTCAGGACACAGCATGGGAGTGGCAACTTAGTGCCACGGCCATTTCAATGTTGTGCTGCGCCGAAATTAGACGTGTTGTCGTTGGCCTAACCATCGCGCATGAATATTGAGTGAGTCGGTCGAATAGCACACAAAAATGTACAGTGACTGGACATAAGTTTTTACAGAATAACTAACTGGATCTGGACTAATATTGTCGCGGGTGATCCGCGTCATCCTAGTGCTGGATGTGGAAGGTGTCTCAGGGCTGGTCAAGTTAACAACTTCCTTAGAGCGAAATAAAAATCTTACCTCCCGTTTCAAGAGCTTAAGATACATGATTGCTGCCAAGAGGAGCTTTTTCATATTCAATTGCAGGCCCGTATTAAAAGAATCGTATTAATAGGGATTTTTTCTACTTAGGGGCTTATGATTTATATCACAAGATATCGACAACTTAAAGACTTATGCACCCAGCCAATGCGCAGGCTATATAGTATATGAGGTTATATATTAGAGACTAACCAGATCAAGAGCACCCAGGTTGGCGTGCCCAACCCGGTTAGCGCCATAGCCCAGATCTTCGAGTTGAAAGGAGTTCTGTACAATGTGATAAGGCTCAGGGTTCGCTTATAAGCTGGCCTCTGGAGCGCCACTTCACCACACCGACTACCCCCTGCCAGCTTTGAGTGGGCCGCTACGCAAGAAAGGTAACGAGCCAGCATCGGCTCATGCTAGTTGCTTATGCGGATATAGGTTTGATGTAATGCAATCAGCTGGGTGAATGGAATTCAGTAATTGCAATTGTATATCGGAGGCTAACTAGACCGAGGGCAATCTGTTGGGTGGGTGCTCCCAATCCGGTTAGCAGAAAAATAACCAAAACAGACAACCGCCAGGTAATGATGAGCGACGGAGACTAGATTCCTTGAAGTTAGTTATTTACATGACCTTGGTATTCCTGAGTCTGAACATCTATACCTCGCCGACCGATCTGTGAGCACTGAGCCTAGATACCATGTTTGTAGAGGTTCAGGCCATGGACCTGAATACTTAGGGTCTAAACCTCAACGCCGTGAGGCTTGACTAACTCTCCCGACTATCGCGTTGATCACTATCACTATTATCCAATGGAGACAAAAGTGCCAACAGCCCACTGGAAAAATAACCCCATTACAGCCAATTAGACCGTTTTACGATCTGAAGTTTGTTGTGAATGATTTTGCAATCTTGGCTCGTCTTCTGGATCTCGGACTACGCGATACTGTCATTTAGCACCAAGGTGAGTGCCCACTCACTCTCTACTTACGATCGGTAGATCTCGGCTTATCTAAATTTGCATGTTCTGGGGGTGTCCAGCTCGCATGTGAAATACGTTAAAGATATCTATAAGCTGCTGCAATGATTTATACTTTCACATCGGACGTAGTAGACACCCCTCTGCCATCAGCCAACCAATAAAAACACCGAGAACAGATACTTCAACGATCACAAACTACGTTCAACCGAATCTAGTCAGAGGCGAGGAGAAGCAGCTGTATATTGGAACAAATACAGACTGGAGCACAATAGAGCGAGCACTCCATGCAGATCCCAAAATCAAAATTCATCTGACAACTCACTCTACATTGGTCATTGGCGGTGGTGCAACCTGCAAGTCTGCTGTTTACGCTCCGCAGAGGGGCGTTGGCGCAAAGGTCATATATATTTGGCCCTGGAGCCCGCTAGGGACCACAACACGACTGTGCCCATAGTAGTACACTCTCAAGATCTACCTTTCCTTCCTCTTTTATAGCTCTACAGCTTCCACAATATCATCATATTGTGTTTCATGTTTCATGATCTCATCTACTAGCTTGTAGATTCAAACATTGACCGTTCTGGGGATTGTAGGCTATGAACCGCTCGAAAAGGTTTAGCGCTCGGGTTCCTCCACGGTTTTCCCCTCGCGTTTCGGCTCGACTCTCCCGATTTGGGTTAGCTCCACGATGGACCCGAATCAGCGCCCGCTTCGGCAGTTGACCGCACATCGGAGCCAACGATCATTTTTTTCTCTCCATATCCCGTTCGTCTAAGGTTATACAGTGCCCATCTGAATAGCATGCCCTGGAGACCCACGCTAGCAGCCAAGAAAATGGGTTAAGAACAGATGCTCGACCTGTCAGAAACGGAGAAATACGTGTCACCTATGACTGATCTTGATTAGACCTGGCCAGGAACCACGGGTGAACCTCACGAACCTCAAGGAGGTTCACCCACCCGGAGGTTAAGGTTCCATGACCTAGAACCTCCGGGCGGTTCTATCTTGGACCGAACCTCATGGAGGTTACCCGCGGGTGAACCTGAGGTTCAACAAGCATGACAAATAGGTAAAAAACGTGACTTAGGGTCAACTACATAAATTATGTAGAAATAGGCTGTATTCTCTCGTAATTATAAAACAACACTTCATTAATGTATGCCCTTACAGGAGGATTTAGTGCATATTATGGGTTCACTGGCTCAGCGTCGAATTAGGGTTTCAACTTTCAATCATCAATGGTTTATATTATATCTATAGTTCAGTGTCGGGTTATAGTTCTCAAGAGTCAAGATTCAAGTAATCAAGCTATATACCCATCTAGTAGTCTCGACTTCTTCCTTATTCTACCGGATGCACGATACTGCGTATCAGGGAAGTCAGGTAAGGGTAATGCCCTATTCTTATCTAGATCCGTAAATTCATCGGCATCAGATTCTTCCTCATCGTCAGAATTAACCGTAGGCCGCTTTCTAGCGGCGACTACTAAGAGTAGCGGTGCGTCCGGGGTTGCATCAAGACATATCTCGACATCCTCCTCATTATCACTAATAGCCTCGAAAGCATGTGTCTGGACATTAAGTGCTTCGGTCGAAGCGGCTATCTCATAGTCTAAAAGATACTCTTGGAGAATCAGCCGCTACTCCTCCTTGATATCGAATCTTGTTGTACACATGTATAACATAATATCGCGAACAGTCTCTGGGTTTAACGACCCCCGGCGGTAGTGGCATATATCGCGGGCAGAGTTAAAAAGACGCTCAACTCCGGCACCAGTCGCTGGAATTGATATAATATCACGGGCAATGCTTGTAAGAATAGGGAATTCCCTCTGATAATCTTTCTAGAAGATCCGAATAGATCCTTTAATAGTTTCTAATTAGGTAAGGTTAGTTATATGATTTATAAAGTAGGCTTACTTACTTACCACTCTAGAGATATTTGGTAAGCTCGTTGTACTGCGGAGCAGTTAATCGTTGTGAAGAATCGCCGTTAAGAGCCTTCTCAAGCTCCGATTTAGTTGTGAATAACTAGCTATTAGATTATATTATCTCTGATAGTATACGTTAGCTATATCTCTCAAAAAAAGACTGAAGACTCTCGCGGTATTCTTTTCTATAGTCCTTTCCTGTCTTAGGATCTGGGTCCTAATCACTTGTTGAAAAGAACTCTATCTTGCTCGACGGCGCTAAGATCGTCCCAATTATATAGAGATTGCCTTCGATACCATCTGTCTCGCCGTAGTATTTCTTTAGTTTCTCTTTCGTAGTATCGAGGGAGGAAAGTATTAGCTGTTTCTAGAGAACCTTCTTTCGACGAAGCTGACTTATTGATCTTTTAAGATGATCGAAGAGCTTATTATAAATCCTAAAGATAAGGTGGATACTCGAGTCTTTAGTACGATAAACTAGCGTAGTGAGCGTGAAAAAGGGCTGAAGAATATAAAGTAAATAGTTAATCTGTCGCTACCCCTCTGCACTTAATGTAAAATGGTGTTGATCATAGTCGGAACAGAACTTATTAAATGCGATATAAAGCCTCTTCGCCCGTTGGAGTATTAGAAATGTCGAATTCTACCGTATACGAATATCTTGGATTAGAAGAAGCCGGAGCGTATTACTAGGCTGGGTATTTAGGAAGGCTTCCTTACGTTGAGGGCTTCCGTTGATATAAACCGTAAGACCTCGGACCTATTAGAAATCAGAATAGTTAGTGTTATTGAATCATAATTTATAATTTCTAAATAGAAGTATATCTTGTTTAGAGTATCGGCGATCTTATGTTTCTGCTGGCGCGTACGAAGTAAACGTATACGATCATCAGACTATTCTATCTCGGCGTTATCATTCTTTAGCGAAGCCTTGATTTTACCAAGTAAATCAACTAGACTTAATTAAATAATATACGTAAGGCAAGGCACTTGGACAATCGTAGAATCCGTCTCTATATGTAGCTTCTTGATTGAATCATTCACTGCTGCGATAAGTATCTTATTATTAGACGCATTATCAGTTGTTACCGCTAGCACTCGGTTAGTGATTTGGTGCTTTTGTAGGATCTGGATAACTACGTCCCCGAGGTTCACGCTAGTATGAGATCCAGAAATTGGCTTAAACCTAAGTAGGACCTTACGATACTCCTATTCCTGGTCTAGAAAGTATCCTGTGATAGCTATAAATGCGTGCTTGAATGGTAAAGTCCAGTAGTTAAGCGCAATCGACATTTTTGCACTAGATAGCAGCTGTTGTAGTGTCTCTTATTAATACTCTGTAACGAAACCCTAGAGGCGGTCGCGAATCACCTTTCTTGATAGAACGCTCGGTAGTGTAGGTGCTAGCCGTGCGTAGGAAATGAGATTATGGAATTCTTAGTACTCGACGAAGAGAAAGGGTAAATGTGATATAGTGATTAGGTTTAGAATCTTCTGTTCCTATGTTTGTTAGGTAAAGAGAGGCGCTGGTCTTCTCTCGGCCTAAAATATAGTGAATTTATTATTAGTATTGATATTGAGTATAGGCTATTTCGAATATACCGCGTCGCTAAGTAGTTGCTGGATATTACCCTTCTTCGTAATTCGCTATCGATACCTTAGCCTATCAAGATGCTTCTGCATCGATGAGTTTCCAGTATGATTTGTAGCTGGATACGTAAGAACTGTACGGTACCAATTGCACATAACGCCAGGCTTTCTATCTTTAGTATGTGTAACTTGTTAAAACCCAGTCCAGCAGTCTACGCGACGGCTGACCTCCCAGTTTAGCCGCTTCTTCTTACTAAAATCAGTTTGAAGCCACCACTTAACGAATTCCGCGGATATGTCGGTAGTAAAGACGATATACTCGTTAATACTATCTAGCTTGATTCGCGTAAGGGTGTCTAGGGCCCGAGGTCCTATACGAGATCGGACTTAGTTGTCTAGAAGGTCTGGAAGGTCTAGAACTAAATCAAACTAGCTTTCGCGTTAGTATAGCGTATCGTTAGGGGTAAGGTACTGTAGCGCGTCTAGCGGTAACCCTTCGAAGCTAGATAATGCGTAGCCGTAGCCGTCGGTAATCTAAGACATGATAACTTTAGTAAACCAGTATAACTTAGGGAAGATAATAAGGAACTCACTAGTTATTCTGTAGAAGTTACGGGGTCTTCTTGGGGTATCTGTTTATCCCTATTCCATAATACTTAAATTGATATATCAACTTTTATAAAGCCCTATCTATATCTGATTCGCTAGTATAGTGGATCACTATAGAAACGAACCTTAATAAACCTCAACGAACCTCAATAAACCTCAACGAACCTCAATAAACCTTAACGAACCTCAATAAACCTCAACGAACCTCAATAAACCTCAATAAACCTTAACGAACCTCAACGAACCTCAATGAACCTTAACGAACCTCAACGAGAACCTCAATGTAGGAAAAATAGAATGTCTAAGTCTAACAATTGGGACATTTAATCCGGATTCACGGTATATCTAGACTAATTAATATGAATTCTAAAAGACAAAGTAATAGAAGAAGATATAATGGTTTAAATGATATTAAAATAAGGGGAATTAAACTGCATCTTTATAGTTTTCTTAAAGAACTATAGTTCTACTAATAAAGATACACATACTTTATAGTGTCTACGATATATATATCTACAACTTTACATGCTATTTTATCGATAACCTCTATTGACCACCTACCACGTCGATATCATCGGATATTACCTATAATTTATAGGTGACCACGCCTCCTATTTACTTTTCAATGACTATATCTTTATAATTCATTATATTGATAGAGTATTCAGTGGAAAGTCTATAGTTTAACGGAACAGCTGTAAAAAACAGAGATGAATCATCAATTTTATCCAGCCAAAAGAGGAAAGGCGTCAAGAAATTATGTATATGCAGGTTCATGCGGGTCGATGGAGGTTGAACCTCAAAGAACCTCTGGAGGTTAATGGGCGGTTGGAGGTTAGTAAGGTTGGAACCTCACCTCAAGAGGTGAGGTTCGAGGTTCCGGGGTAGGGACCCATGCGGAGGTTCAAAGCCAGGTCTAATCTTGATTTCTTGGTATTGACTGACTTGTTGATGTAGGTGATGAGTGCGGGACAATTCGTGCCACCTCGCTCGGGATTAAGGCCGTTGGGAGGGTTATAGCACCATCACAGTAAATCGATCTCGAATAGTGCATAATTTGTGGATGACTTGAGCCGCAACTTCCAAATAAAAAAGGGCCGGGAGCTAGACGCGTCTCGAAGAAATGCCTATTTCTCTCTGGACGGACGACAGTCTTCATCAGAGGGCCATGATGACCCATCAGAGGTACCTCGTCCTTTTAAATTCTAGAGTATACCGTCATCTGCAGTCCCGAGTGTCGATTTCTCCGACCCTCTGATTCCGTTTGTCGGTGGTCGTAGGACGCCAGATACTCGGTATAAGAACAGTCGTTCGTATTTTGGAAACCCCAGATCAATCGTCAGTGATCAGTATTAAGCTAGTCGGAATAAATAGCGAAGCATGACGATATCGGGCCACCTCGATGTGTTACCCAAGGCGGAGAATGGAGTAATAGCGAACCAATATGTTTCCATTTAAAATAATCCGGCTATCGACCTATTCATGGGAATGTGTAGGGGAAATTCGGAGAGGGTTGGGGCCCTGAATGGTTTAGCCCAACTGTGAGGGCTTAACTGGTCCCACTCGGCCCTAAACCGACATTAAATCTGCAGTGAAATTGTGGGGTGGTCCAGACACAACGTCCATTCTGGGAAACCGTAGCCACTGCTTCTCTAAGTTGGTGTGTCCATGCTGATTGATGACTACAATTGGGTAAGAAACTCTGGGGAACTCTGGGATTAAGATGGAATCTAAAGGTATAAAGGCTTCCGGGGGTGAAGGGGGTTATTTACTTGAAATCGATTCTGCTCTTCATACTGAATTGTATATTCCCTTCTTTCAATTCAGCAAGACTACGCTTCATCCCTGCAATGCATTGGTCGACCTCGGTTCCGCTGCTCTGCAGCTCAATGCTTACTTTCGTCACGGGCTCGCTTGCGCTGGGGCGGACGGATAGGCACTATGCCATTATGGACAATGATTGGTATACAGTGGGCTTTGTACCTTATTTGGTTGCTCTTGATGGCGATGTGGAAATCCTAGGCTTGGCCTCAGGTGGGTATCTAAATTTTACTGCATTGGCGCAATTTTTCACTAAGCGTAACTTTAAGATACCGCCAACAGCTGGCAGCCACAGGGCGCATTGCACGCAGTGGCAACCCTAGAGGCCGGGAATCTCAGCTGTATTCCAGTCTATCCAGGTGCGACATGGCCGCTGATCAATACCCCCCACCGCTTCCGAGCATGGGAGATGATCCATGGCAAACTGCCCTGGGAAGGTGCTTTTGCGCCCGAGAATAAGACTCTGGAGGCTGAGGGCAATGATCCTACCTCTGGCGATCCGAACCGCATCGTCAAGGAAGCTTTCAAGGAAGGCTTCCCGAAGGGCCGACCGGAAAGCTCCACCTCGGCGGCTAACTTCATGGTCGAGATGGTGCACAAGTATCCCGGCCAGGTATCCATATACTCGGCCGGCGCCTTGACCAATATTGCGCTTGCTGTGCGTATGGACCCGCAGTTTGCGTCACTTGCCAAGGATCTTGTGATTATGGGAGGGTATGTCGACCTGAACATGCTTCAGGCCACTGGAAGTATCATGCTGGCAAATCACCAGTCTGACGTTAGTATTCTTCGAATGATCCTATGATGGTGTTGACTCCTGAAAATATAGATCAATCTCATGATCGACCCGGAAGCTTCTAAGATAGCCCTGACGGCGGATTTCCCCAATATCACCATCGCCGGGAATGTTGCCAACCAAGTCTTCCCGACCAAGGAGTTCTTGGAGGAGGTTCACTCGGTTCCAAACCCATACAGCGAGCTCTTCTATAAGTATTACGACCTGTCATTGCCTTTCTGGGATGAAACAGCTGCTGCGCTGATGGTCGACCCTTCTATCTCTGTCAACCAGACTTCAGGTATGTCATATGGAAGGTAGATTAAAGATGCCATGGATTATGACTAACGTTTTCAAGTATATCTGGATGTGGACACATCGTATGGCAGTCCCAGCTATGGAAACATCCATGTGTACCAGAAGGCACTTGCGCCCCAGGGTATCCGGGAGGTGAACTATGTGTTCGAGGTGGATGGTGAGAAGCTCATCAGCCGGATTAAGCATGCCCTACAGTATCCCAAATCCTGTGCGGATTTGGAGTAGGTTGAGTGGACCGTCGGATTTGGCTTGCTTGCCTATACTGACAGAAATACTGGGTACAACAATGTATGAGATGGTTCAGTGATATGTAGATCTCTACAAATGTATTTATCTATTAGCCGAATACAGGCACATACTGGAACCTCTATATGATGAAACTTATGATTATTTTATCTTTTGCACCTACCCATACTATGTATTAACTCGAATGTGAGACCCACTTATTTTTATCTATTTTATTTAATCTGTGGTAGGGGGTAGAAGTTTTTCAACTAGATCGGTATAGACTTCGGCAGAACCCAAAACCCAACCCAAAACCCAATAGGTTAAACCTAATAACCCAATAACAACCCATTTGAACCCATTCTTGCATAAAATATAGGTCTTAGCTAGACCTTGCCAACTCCCATGGGACTAAGAAAATTTTGGTCCCATATCCTGGTCCTATCTACTCCTATGGGACTAAAAGAATTCCGGTCCCATTACCCTAGTAGTCCCATAGGGGTCCCATGGGAGTTATAGGACTCCTATATGGTCCCACGCTAGCATAATTTTGCCAAGGATTTCCTATTTCAGCTACACAAAACTGCCAAGTAATCAGATAGAATACTATTATTTATAGGCGTATAAGTGTCCCTACTTTCAATATCTAACAATATAGTTTTTTTTATATAATATCGTCTATAATAGAGTTAATAAATAACTTAAGTCTATATCAAAAAATATCTATCTTTAAAACAAAACTTTATATACTATATTGTAGTAGCTTATAGGCGTAAAGGAGATAAGTCTCTCGGCTACCCATACACTAATCATCTCAGCCTATTGATGGTTATTACGAGGCTATTTAGTGGTCGAGCTTTGAGAAAACTCGGGATAGCACGGTCGCTGCAGCCAGCAGCCTGTACCATCTGCTTTAGAGATAGTGCTGCGCTGCTGGTGATGTCATGCATAATCTGATGCTTCGAGGGGGCTAGGAAAGGCGCCATTCAGGTGTGACCACTCGTGCTTAATTAGAAATCTGCACGTACGAAGGGTGATGTTCAAATTTAGCCTGGCTGCTCTTTGTCTCACCACATTCCCAAATGAGCAGGCATCCGTCTGTGTGGCTTGTTTGTTAGATCAAAATTCTAGGACCCATAAAGACCTTACGAGTTGAATACACAGGCTAATCTTATACCGTTTTTTACGAGTGTAATGCCCTGAAACGAACGAAGTGAGAGAAAGGGAATAGTCAACACGGATGTACGTGTGCGCGAGACGTTGCAAAAAGAGGTGGCTTAACTACGTATGGACTGTTCTGCCACGCACGTCGCTTATTCGCTCTTCCTGCCCACTGGTACCTGCATTATTGTCGCTTTTTTCGGATTAGATGGTCTTGGCTTTAGGGTTCTAGGGTTTTCTCCGCATACTTATGCACGTTGAGCAGGTATGATTGCTTCGTCTTCTGCACCTTGTCCTTCATTTTATTGCAACGTTGTGCTGTTTATTACCACCACGATTTCCAGTCAGTATGTTCTCTCCTGTATTTGCCCCTCTTGTTGCTTTTGTCTCCTTGTTCCAAAATGTTATCTAATCGGCCTTGCTATGACTGTGGGCGCCAAGTTCGTCTATCTGCAACCATTCAACCACCGAGATGTCCTGCTTGTCGGCTTTCCTTTCTGTCTCCTGTGCTTGAAACACGCCCCTGCTTGCGTTGCCATGTTCCAATTCTTGCAAGCTCGTCAGGTGTTCGCTGCGCGCGTTGTGAAGCTGTTTTGTCTTTGGATTCATCTTATTCTCCTTGTTATGACTGTAGGATTCCGTTCCCCGCTCGACCTGGCGTCATGCGCTGCTTCAACTGTAGGTCTAGAAGGACAAATGTTGTGCAGCGCCCCGTCAATTTTCGCCTCTCTCATGGAACGTCTTTCGATCCAACTATGAACTCGTTTGAGCAACCAAATACGCCTACAAATCCCCCGCAACGAAGGCGTCGGAGATCTCGCCCTCAGGCTCTGCCACCTCTGACTCCTGCCTCAGATGCAGTAGAGACTGAAGATACGTCTTTCGTCATTAACCGAGCAGTAAAATTCCTGCTCCAGGAACATGGCTCTCGCGTAGCTGCCTCGAGCTTGTTTCCCCCGAGATAGCCCCCTCACATATTCGCTTGTCCGTAGCTCGATTTGAGAAGGGAATGGCTCTCGCCAGCCGAGACATTCCTTGTTCTTCGTGCGGCACGCTTATCCCTACTACTGACACACGTCAAGTTCTAGATGAGGATTCTTTACTAAGGCCATTGGAAGGATTCCTCGATCGCTGTGGTTACATTGATGGCTTTTGGAACCTGTGCTCAGGATGCCATGCCGCACTCCTACGCGGTTCTGTTCCAAAGTTCTCCGCCGAGAATAAGGTCAATGTTACTCTGTGCCAGCACTACCCTGACTCCCTCAAAGACCTTACCCTCACTGAAGAGTATCTCATTGCCAGATCTCACCCCGTTGGGGTGATCGTGAAGCTGCGGCCCGGGGGCCGAATGTCGCCAGCAAACTACCATGCGCTACGTGGCCATTTTATAATCATACCACAAGATCCAAAACCCCTCCTTCAAATACTACCCAGTCCTGATTTACAGTTCACGGAGCTCATAAAAGTCTTTTGGCTCGGAAATCGTGCTCCAACCGATGACGATCTTCGCCCTTTTCTGATTGTGCGCAAGTCCAAGGTCCTCGCCGCTCTCCAATATCTTATCCAGCACAATCCTCTCTACGGAGACGTCACAGTTGCACATTCCACCATTTACAACTGGCCTAACGAATTCATACCATCTGATTTACAGCAGCAAGTTATAAGTTTGGATGAAACGGACCACAACGAGCGAGTCGGCTATAGCGTCAACTTACAAGAAGGCAATTATGAAAATGACTGGCAAGCCGCAGAGGACGGCTCAGATCACTTAACCGGAAACTCTCTTCCAGTCACTGCTTCCGTTACCGTTGATGTGAACGGGGAGCGCCAGAACCCTGACATGCGCCTGCTTAACACGATGAACACTCTGATTGGCGATTCATCACCGGACGTGCAGCCGCGATTTGCTCCCGCTGTTCACATGGACCAGACTGGCCTATCATACGATACCCATCGATGTCCTCCTGCGATTGAATATGGCGTTCGAGGGCAGGCGTTGCTCCTTAATCAATGGCAGGACCATCACTATTTCACATCTGCTTTCCCTACACTTTTTCCCACGGGCATAGGGGGTCATCTAGACGACCGGGATGTTCCTGTGTCGCTCGCTGCTTTCGCGAATTGGGCACTACGCCATCATAGCCGAAGGTTTGGCTATCTCCCTGGCCGCATAGCTTTCTAGCTGACTGGTCCAGATTTTCCCTGCACAGGACTTTCATGTATTTGCTATATGATGTTATCCAGCTGCGCAATTCGTGTCTTGGTAATTCATTGCTCATCAAGCGATCTCAGTGGGCCTCTGTGACACGGGATCTTAACTCGTTGAGCAGTGATCGCCTACGGAAGGTCGCTGAAGAACTCGCTGCAAACCAAGTATCTACAGATGTGCTTGTTCGACGACTACTCAAAAATATAACTGCCATCGGGGTTCAAGTACCTGGGTCCTTCTTCCAAAAACTGCAGATGCGCGCCGAGATTCGAGGTCTGCTGGTACGCGAAGGAATGCCTGCATTCTGGCTGACAATCAACCCGTCTGATCTTCAAAATCCCCTTGTTTTTGTTCTTGCTGGACTGCAGTGCCCATCTGATAGCTCTACCAGTCTGTCTTCGGCAATTAGGTGTGAGACAGCAACGTCTGACCCTGTGGCTGTCGCGAGATTCTTCCATTGCACATGCAAGGCAGTCCTTGACGGTCTACTTGGTAGCAAGCCTGCTGACATGGGGATTCTTGGGGACGTGTCTAATTATTTCGGTGTTGTAGAGAGTAATGGCAGAGGCATGCTACATCTTCACACTTTGGTGTGGAAGCGGGGAAATCTTGGTTTCAACCAACTGCGAGACCGTATCCTTGCAGATAGCCATTTCGCAGATCGGATGATCAAATTCTTAGAGTCAGTCATCATGCACAGCTTACACGGGCCAGATAGCAGCCCCGGACAAACTGTCTCAAGCACGCCGCCTTCACCGACCGCCCGAGAGTCAGACAGCGAATTTGTCAATAAACTTTTCCTTGACAGCAACGCTATTGCTCGGACCAGGCAACTGCATTCCAAGCGCCACACAGCGACTTGTTTCAAGTACCGGCGGCCAGGAGCAGGCCACGACTCTTGCCGCTTTGGCATGCCAAGAGATCTTTTAGAAGTGTCTAAACTAGACGAATACGGCATCGTGCACCTTGCACGTAACCATGCTTGGGTTAATCCATGGAACCCTTCCATCGCCAGCTGTATCCGCTCAAACCACGACATCTCTTGGATTCCAACTGTGTCGAAATCACTGTCGCTCCTTTACTACATCACAAATTATGCGACCAAAGACGATGTTTCGCCTGCTCAGATGGTGACGAAGGCTGCGTTATTAAAACAAGCCATTGATCGCGCAAACTCCACATCTGCGCCAAACACAGCTGATATACGCCTTCGCGAGAGAGGAATGGACAAATTCGCTCTCCGCTGTTTCAACAGCTTGTCACAAGACCGAGAAATTAGTGGAGTGCAAGTAGCGAGCACATTACTCCAACTTCCATCGTATTATACACTGAACTACAACTTCACCCGTTTGAATCTCTGGTGGCTGAGACGATATGTTCGTTCTATGATCCATCCGGAACGCCTTCAGAATGCTGTGCCGTCAGAAACAATTGGAGAGGAACCGTGTAATTTTGACCAAAGCACGAACGCTCCGGCAAACATATTTGATAATTATAAATGGCGGGGTGACCCCTTATCGTCCCTGTGCATCTTCGAGTACTGCATGATAGTCCGCACTAAGAGACTCCAGGATGCAACGACAGAAGACATTCCATTTCATGAGACGCATCCAAGGCACCGCACACATTTGCAGAGGCTGGCTCGATCTGCTTCCCAGACAGCCACTGTGACCCTTCAAGGCGAGCTGACAGAGTTCCAGTCCTCGGAGGATTCCATGCCAGGTGGACACCCTACAACCACTGCAATTCAGAATGATCTAGCCGAGATTCTCCTGGGACTCTTCATTCCTTGGCAGAACTTGCAATCACTTTTTCATCAAACACGTACTGGCTCTGCCACAACAGTCGACCTTCATCACATCTGGATGTCTATCGAGCCAACACTTTCATCATATGTTCGCACTTTTGCGCAGAACATCGAACTTTTACGGAAATCAAAGACCGATTGCCAGGCAGATGCTATCCTGCGGGATCGCTCGGCGCAGAATACATCGTCGGTTGACCAAGACTTAACCAGTCCGCCCTATCCTATATCCGATTCTGAAAACGAATCCATACGTTTCTCGCAACACGTGGACGACTCTATAAGCAAAGAAACACTTTTGGCGGCTTTTTTCGCAATAGGTCGGGGCTGGTCGAACGAAGCAAATGATGCCCAGCGACGTATTCCCACTCTCACCTCGACAAGTTTGCCCTCTTCGCCCCTTCAATTTGATAACTTTGGACCAATTCCGATTTCAAACAGCACACTTTACGAGTCCACTGGGCTCCAATTCTTCCCTCTGTTTACCCTGCAAGAATGGAAAACCCGTCTTCAGAATATTACCAAAGCCGTAAACCAAGACACACAACCTGGAATGCCCACCACTACTGCTTCAGATCTTGACGATTTCAATCTTGGAATGGCTGACGACGTTTTGGTTCCCATTTTGACCGAACCAGACCTATCACTTGACTTGCAACACCGTCGTTCCGAAATCGGTCAGAATCCCACGGGTGCCTCATTAACGTCGCTGGTGCGCGATATTATTCCACTGAATGAGAAACAACGTCTTGTCGTGGAAAGAGTCATCTCTAACCTCCTGGCTTGTGTCAACCACCCGTATGACTCTTCCATGCGGCAGCAAACTCTCCTCTACGTGGGAGGTGAAGGCGGAGTGGGCAAGAGCCAGATCATTAAAGCGATTGTCGCCGTGATGGACCTGATCCACCGCAAGGACGAGGTTATCCTAATGGCACCTACAGGAGCTGCTGCCGATGTCATCGGAGGAAGCACGTACCATACGTCCCTTGGGATTTCTCTCAACCGCTACAGACGGGGTGGAGTTGCTCCTAGAGTTCGCAGCCTATGGTCTCGGAAGACCGTCATGATCATAGACGAGGTGAGTATGATAGACCTCTCCGCATTGAGTATTATCAACACACACTGCAAGATCGCTCGGTCTCTGGATAGATCGTCTCCGCATCTTTTTGGGGGGTTACCTGTAGTGATCCTCATGGGCGACTTTCATCAATTTCCTCCAGTCCAAGGACAGGCCTTATGGAAACTTCCACGAAATGATACGGAACAAGACGGAAAACTTATCTGGAATCAATTCCAACAAGTCATCATCCTTCATGAAAAAAATGCGCCAGGCAGAGGACATACCATATCAGAATTTACTCGGTCGGGCTCGATCCGGCACACTGACATCCGATGACCTGTCAACGTTAAATTCAAAGGCGATCACTTCTCTCACTGACCCACATTTACAACCTGCAACGGTCATTGTCAAGTTGAACTCTCTTCGGCACGTCATTAATCGTCTCCAGATCGAGCGCTTCGCCCGTGCCAGACATCAGAACATTTTTGTTTTTCCGGCTCTCCACACCCGAACAAGATCTTCCGGCCCAACTTCCCTTCAGCTTCGTGCTGACGACCTACTGGGTCTACCCGAGCAAGGCGCAAAAGTCCCCTTCCCAGGACTCATCCTGTACACGCTTTCTATGCCGACAATGGTGTTAACAAACATTTGCACACCGGCAGGCTTGGTCAATGGTGCAACTGGCCAAGCCATGGGCATTGCGATTGACCCACAAGGTGAGTTACTGCTTAATATATATCTTCCGCCGTCGTTCTGAACCGAACTACGTATAATTAGGGGAATTTTTGAAACTCGACGACTTGTACATCTTTTGTACCAAGCCTCCAGTCTGTCTTCTTTTCAAACCAGCCCGCACTCAATCGAATCTCTTCCAATCGCTTGATAGTGGTATTTTACCTATCTTTCCACTCGAGATGTCTATTACTGTGAAAGGATATTCAGTCCGACGGAAACAAATCCCTATCTGTCCGGCATTTTGTCTCACTGACTATAAAATCTAAGGCGCAACCCTCGACTCTGTCATTCTGGATCTGAAAGACGATACCAAAAGTCGGCGGCAAGAATCCCATCGAAAATACTGCTCCACATACGTGCAGCTGTCACGCCTACGTTCGCTGCATGGCCTTCATCTTCTGCAATCGATTAGTATGAGCGACCTTGAGCACAGACCTGACCCTCAATTACTTGAAGAAATGCGAAGATTGCAAACGCTTCAAGAGCAGACTCTTGGTACGTGGCAGACAAATTCTTAAAACTAAGTGGCCAAATATCCAATCATCTTTTTCCACGTCTTACATGCATTTGTATGAGTAGAGTCGTGTCCTATATATCGTAATCATCCTCTCGAAGAAGCGGTCAGGAAGTTTGGGCTCATCACATTTTCGCTCGTATCTGCGCCTGATATGCTTCACCACAGCTATGTCTACTTTATCCCTTCACTTCGTTTCTTTTTATCCCCCTAGGTATTTGAAGCCCACACTATTCTGTATATATCTACTTTCGATATGCCATCAAATAAATCCTTTCCCGCCATTCTTCAAGTCCTCGATTTCATCGGGAATGTTGAACCGGATCCAACACGCCCCGGTAAAGGGCTTTCCATACAACTACGTGTTTCACTTAATATACCAAGTCAGGATATTCATTCAGACGATGTTGAACAGAATGAAATCCCCGCCCCATCAGGTTCTTTAATGAGGGCAACCGGCCTGATCTTTATCAACCAAATGCTTTTGTCTATTCGTCAGGTTCTTTTCCTACAACCTCGTCTGAGGATGAAGGGTTTCATATTGTTCTTCACGCTCACAATTTGGATCGGTAGGTTTGCCTTCTCTATTTCAGGAACATGCTTATATAGTCTAGTCACCCTGGTAATCAGGAAGATACAGCCTCATACTTTATGCACTGTCCCGGAGCTGCTCAGCCAATAGTTACTTTCCTCGGCGTCGTTCTTGAGCGGGGTGGTCACCTAAACGACGGGCCAACTCTACTTCACTATGCTGAATAATCGTTTTATAAGATATTGTCTCTCAGGCATTGTCTATAATGCTCTATATCTCTTATCTGGCTGCAGCAGCATTCATCTTTTCCTCCTTTGCTTTCTTCTCCTCCCGTTCGCTAAAGCGATCACCGAAAAGACCGATATGAGGCCGCATCAGAATCGTGTATTTGACGAATTCCTCCATGCAATCCACGAGACGATCTCGGTTGCCACTAGGCATGAGTCGTTGATCTTCTGGTTGACCTTCATCCGGAAATTGCGTATATGCCCTGGGGATCGAGGACTGATTTGGAATGGTAAACATGCGCATCCACCGACCCAGGATACGCAAAGAGTTAACGGCATTAAACGATTGGGATCCACCGCACACTTGGGCAATGGCTAGCGTTCGGCCTTGGGTAGGACGGACACTTCCTGTCGTCAAAGGAATCCAGTCGATCTGGTTCTTGAATACAGCGGTCTGGGGATAGAACGAGTCAGTAATTACTGCACTGAGTATTAGAACTGTCGCGAAAGGTCACTCACTAAGTTTCCGTGTTGCTCAGGCGAGACCCCGACATGCCCATCACTCCACACACTAAGCTCTCGGGGCTCCTGTACTTTCGGATGATCGGTATCGCTGTCGTTCTTCACCGGAAGACCTTCAGGATCAAAGATACGCACATCACAGCCGAGCCGGAAAAAGATACGGCAAGCTTCCAGTGCCACTAGCCGCGAATATGACCTTCTCCGAAGACTGCCATAAAGTACCAGAACCCTCAGCCTCTTGTTTGTAAGCTGCAGGTCAAGTTCAGCCATGTCCATTGCAGTAGCCAAGTCTAAGTTATTGACCCAGTCTTCAGTTGCATCGTCGCTAAGAATGAATGGCCGATACTTCTGGCGGATATCTCGGCTATCTTCACTTGGACGTAATGCTAGAGTTCGATATGAGACATCGATTTGGCGGGTGTTCGCAGTCACTTTTTGAGGAAGAGCGGAAGACATCCTTGCTGAATATTTGGGGTGCAGCAGAAATGATGAGGTTGCCGTCCTAAATGTCGAGGGCGCTCTTTGTATAAAGTAAGATAGCATAGGTTATACTCGTGAAGGTAGATGGCAAAGGTAACAAAAAAACAATGACTGTTAAAATTGATGACTACACGCGCTTAGTTGTAACTATAGTAAAAATTATCCCGGAAGGGTGTATGTCACTAGCAAAAAATGATTGGATACAGATAATATGTCTTTGCCCCACCCAACTGGACATTAGAAGAAATGACTAAATATCGCCACTGGGTTCCGTTTCTGCTTGGTCGTATGTTCAGACTACTCTACGAGTTCAACTACACTCCCCAAATACGTGCGTTCATTACTCTCATCCCCATTCCAAGAACAAGGGTGAAGGGAAAGGAAATCCGTAAATATGAAGAAGTGTGACGCATCATCCGCTCGAATCCGCGAAAATCAACGGCGTTCTCGCACACGGCGCAAGGAGTACATCCAGCAACTTGAGCAACAATTAAGGTCATTCCAAAGGCTTGGCGTAGCAGCGACACAGGATGTTCAAAAAGCAGGAAGAAAAGTTGCGGCAGAAAATGCTTCTCTCCGATCCCTGCTGATGATCCATGGTGTTACCAAAATACAAATCGAGGAATACTTGGAATCTCAAAGACAAACAGCGAGCTCTATCCAATCTCAGTATCCATCAGTTGTCTCCCTACCATCAACAAACTTACACCGGCCGACGGCCGACGGCCAACCTTCTGTGGATCACCACCATTCTCTGTCTTCTCAAGAGGTGAACAGCACGTCGCATCCGCCTAAAACCCTTGAGGTGAGATCTTCGCCGCCCAGATCCGACCCAAAGATCAGCATGAATATCTCCAATAGACAAGAATCAAGTGCAGGGCGAGCAGTCGAGCTCGGTTCCGTCACAGCTGAAACTGTCCCTGATTCACAGCACTTTGGCGGTGTTCAGGATACAGGTCAATTTACATCGTGCGTGACTGCAGCAAGTCTTATCGAATCTATACGAAATCATTCAGACTTTCGTGATGTGCGATCCGAACTTGGATGTGATTCGGAACCAAATTGTATGGTGAAAAATATGTCGATTTTCGACATATTGGATAGGTGATAGCCATGAATATCTGCCAGATTCAGTCAGGTAGACAATAAGATCTATTATCATGAATAATTAGTCCGACAGCATCTAAAGGAGTAGCTTACCATAGCGATGCATTGATTGGATTCCTTTAAGCACTGTAAGCGTTCATCCAAAAGGCCGAACGCTCGCCTTTTCCCAGGTGTTTGGTGGATCATAATCGTTTAATGCGGTTAACTTCTTTAATATCCTCAGTCGCTGCATGCTTATGTTACCATCACAAATCAGTTTGGAGGAACTTGTTGAATATACAATCTTGATGCGGGCCCACATCAATTCTTTTTTTTTTTTTTTTTTTGCGCTGATTATCAGCGAACGAGAGGGGAAGAGATTGAAAAATGCGAAGAGAAATTCTGACGCAGCTTAGACTTGAGACAGGTTGTGAATAGTGGACGATAGAGTGAAGAACCGTATAGTCCTTTACTGTGAAACCATGCTTCTTAAACGTCGTACTTTAGTCTTCTATCTCATTATCTCTTACGATGAGTAACCTTAACCAAAGCAAAAGACTGCTGCAGCCAACCAGTCGCAGTGTAATCCTCCATCGATGCTGGTATTGTGATCCAGCCGTGGCCCTTTCTTATTTAAGGACAAAGATCTTAGAATGGCCATTTGTCTCCTCCTCTGCCTATATCACCTAGGTGGATCATCTCAACACTGACATGGTGCTAATGTTGGAATTCGGTTCATTGATCTTGAAGCTCTCACACCGATCGACGAGATGCCGGTAGTAGTCAGTCAGCACCTCTGGCTGTGGAACAATTTGCCATTCCATCCTGAACAAAAAGTCGAGTTCTAGCATTGCCAGCTCCATCGTGCTGATTCCGCCTATTTGAGCGTATGTCTTGTTGGTCCAAAAGCTATCGCTCAAGCCTTTGCTGGCGACTGCCGCACTAACAATCAGGAATCGATGAATCGTCAGACTGGAAACCGTGAAAGCAGGATATAACATGCAGAGCCGATCAATATAATAGACCATGCTGAGAAGTATCGCCGACGGGAGTTTAGCATGCGTAGCCAACCGCTGAAGGTAATTGAACACGGGAATTTGGGGTGCAGTACGAGAGTGAAACCTAGTTTGTTGACCCTGCTGGAGTGGCATTTTATCGTTTATCCGAATCAATTGCATGAGAATGCTCGAGATAAGCACCACCAAGTCGGACGGTTCAGTCAATTCGTACTTCGCAGGCAGCAACTTGACATCAGATCTGGGATGCCACCTTTGCCCCAGCTGCGAAATGTTCAGTTTTGAGTACAACCGATACACTAGAGGTCCATTTGGTGAGTGGGCATCGTCTTGGCTTTTGCGCTGAAAGTTCTTCGACATAAGGAAAGAGATAGAGCGCGGGAATGGCAATATCAGGTTCGGAACAGAAGGTGTCGTTTTAGTAATGGTATTACTGGCTGAAGAACAATCGTCTACAGCAGCAGGTTGTGGTAATGCCCAACGATAAGCAGGGGCCCATACTGGAAAAGGTCTTCGTGCTCTTGTTAATAGCTGAATAATTTCGACCTTGAAATAGGTATTATACCCACCCAAAGCGCATAGTATCTCATTAATCAGGCCAGACGAGCGATGGATGATGGATATCAAGCGTCTTATGTGGGCCTGGGGAAAAAGTGGGGAGGAACACAGATGAATTTGACAGACACAGAAGCTTTAGGCAAACATAATTTCGCTCCAGGGACTGGTATCCAGATGACTTGAAAATAACTTTTCTATTCGGGGGACCAACTTAGACATATTGAGGTAACCAGTTAGCTTATAGTTGTGACAAGACTCGGCTGGGCTGGGCTGACGCGGGAGCTTTTCCATATTTTATTTAATAAGCAATGTTTTAAGCCAGGGTGTAGACCGCCACCAAATGTTTGCGGGGAATAGTGGGTTCCGGTGGTCACTCACTGAACTTTATTGGATGGGGGTTTATTTGCCTTGGGTTGTCTCCTGATCTCCCATCCGCCCCTTCCCAACCTAACCTCTTCTCTCTTGTTACTTACCAAAGGGTACATCTTCAAAGGGTATACTCCTATTATCCGCTAGATTACGGTCGGCCTCAGCATGTACGCTATCTAGGCGTCAAAAAATGGAGTCTCATAATTCTCGTAACTCAAAGTCACCTAGCTATCCATTGACACTCCAAAACATGTTCAATAATTTAACTTTGTCACCGGAGTTATCCAGACAACAGGTCGGGCTTATCACCCAGGAAGTCATATTGCGTGTGTTCATGCTGATCCAGACAAATTCTGACCACTAAGTTATGATTGTTTCTATTATTATTAAGTGCATTGCCTATCCGGAGGCCTCTAGATCGGCCCTCGCTTCAACATAGCCTTGCCCAAGTCGCAAATTTCCTCTTGTTTTTCGATTCAGTCTTTCCAGCCAGCTCGCTTGGCTATGAATTTGGCAACATAGACAAGGCCAAGCAGTACTGGAACCTCAATCAACGGCCCGACAGTGGCGGCAAGCGCCTGATTGCTGTTGGCACCAAATGTTGCGACAGCGACAGCAATAGCAAGCTCAAAATTATTGCTGGCAGCAGTGAAACTTTGAGTAGCAGACAACTTGTAACCGAACCCGAGCTTGTAAGTCACAAGAAGAGTGATGAAGAAGACGACGATAAAATAAACGATGAGCGGAGCGGCAACTCGAACGACTGATACAATCTGATGAACCACCTGGCGGCCCTGAGATGCGAACAACACAAGGATCGTAAAAAGAAGCCCAATAAGGGACCACGGGCCAGCCCACTTCAGGAAAACCTGGTCGTACCAACGTGGGCTAGTTATCTTTCGAAGTACAATGCGGGTAATGATTGCGGCACCTAATGGAATGCCAAGGAACACCGCCACGCTTTTGGCAGCGGTAGAATATGAGAGTGTAACTTGACTGCCCGAGTGGCCAATGACCTTAATGAAGAGGATTGCCAAGGGAGCGAAGAGCACCATCTGAAGCAGTGAATTTACCGCAACAAGAATAGCGCAATATTCATTATCACCGCCAGCGAGACCGGTCCAGATGAGAACCTATTATAATGATCAATTAGTCTCTGATTCCGGTACAACATAAACATAGAAAGGGGTAACTTACCATAGCGATGCATCTGGCTAATCCAACGAGAATCAACCCCTCCCGAAGTTCTGGCTCGTCCGGTAGGAAAGCCCATGCTAGTGCAAGCTGGATCATATCAGTACATATCACCATGAGGAGTGGGATTAGTCTCACCATCAATAAAGGAGCAATAATCCAATTGATGAAGATGCTGAACCCAATTTGAATCCAGACCCCACGCTCTCGGAATACATGGTGCAAAGATTCGTATCGTACTTTGCAAAGAATAGGATACATCATGACCAAGAGACCGATTGCTTGCACCGGTTAGCCAAGGCCTAGTAAATTCACAGTTCACGCGCACATACCGATTGGGATGGAAAACCCCCACGAATTTCCCTTTTTGGAGAGCAGGACCCGTATTTTCAACAAAGTTGCCTAGGATAATTCCAACGGCCATGGCAAGGAAGATCCACAAGGCGAGAAAACGATCTAACCAGCCAAGACCTTTGAAGGCTGATTGCTTGGCTGTAGACTCTTCCGAGTCTTGCTTTTCGACATCCTCAGCAGTAGGAGTTGGCGGCTGGCTATGCAGTATTGAGTTATGATATTCCGATTCCTTCGTCGGGTGCAGACCTGTTGGGGCGGCCATATCCAGCTCCGAATAAGATATGATGGTTTGGAATCTGCGAAGGTATTGTCTTCAATGGATATCTCGAAGGAGAATCAAAACGTACGCCAGTGATTTGCAGAAACCCCTGTTAGCTGGAGTCGTCTGCAATATATATAGATTTTGATTTCTTGCCTTGAAGGGCGACACTAATCCAAATTAACTCAGAAAGGGCATTTTGGTGGCCAATCAAACTTGACGAGTGACACTTTATTTCGCTCAGCCAATCACCACAAAGGAGTGACATACAGCAAAAGTTCTTGGCGACTCTTGCTTTGTCATTGGCATGTAAGATTTTTTCGAGGCTCGACTTGTTCGATGTTCCGCACGCATTTTGGATAGAATGCAGTCTCTTTGTTTCTTACAAACTTTGACCAGTCATATTGTTCGAGTGACATGTCTATGGCTGGTACAGAACTTCGCCCGTGTTGGAATAGGGTTCAATAGCAGTGTCCTCTCGTCACGTAACAGAATAAGGCCTGCTTGCTGCCAGTCTAAATTGCACTTAGTGCTCAGGATCTGAGACTATGGCCAGGTATTGATTTCTAATCCGGCAATGTCGGCAGGATGCGACATTGCACATACTGTGACTATATCACAGATTCTCAATCAACGCTTTGATAAACTGTGGGGCAACAGCCGCTAGTGAATGAGATATTACACAAGACTGCCTTTTTCTGCTAGATAGAGAATGTTCTAGATCAACGGATTGTTGAGTTCCCTCTCTTACAAGCTATTACTTGTTATATAAACCCCACGCGCTGCCTCCATTCAGTCTCTCGCACAATTACTTATACGGGAATTGAGACACCGCTTATGAAGCTTTTCTCGTTTTATAATTATCTCAAGAGACGTTTGCCACCTGTACCAGTCAATTGCGGACTACTTTAACAACCGAGTCACTCTTCCAACGAGCTGTTCCACAACGACCGCACAATCGATCCCAAAGGCACATCATGGCTAAGCCTAGTGTATTGTTCGTCTGCGTTCACAACGCTGGTCGCTCCCAAATGGCCGCCGGCTATCTCATGCATCTGGCTGGTGACACCATTGAAGTCCGCTCTGCCGGATCGGCCCCAGCCGACTCCATCAATCCAGTCGTTGTCGAAGCTATGCGCGAAGAGGGCATCGACCTCAGCAACCAAAAACCTAAGATTCTCACTGCCGATGCAGTCCAAGACAGCGATGTGGTCATTACCATGGGCTGTGGCGATGTCTGCCCCTTCTTCGCTGGCAAACGCTACCTCGATTGGCAACTCAATGACCCCGCCGGGCAAGGGTTAGATGCTGTACGGACTATCCGTCACGAAATTCGTCAACGCATCGAGAAGCTCATCATCGAACTCCAATCTTCTACTTGAACACAACTGGGAAGATCCCCTAATGTAGCTGTGAACCACTGCTCAACAATTTGTCAAGGGTGCTTGGCGAACAGCCGTTGTGCGGGGGATGGCCGTTGGTTGCTTTACTTAGTATGAAAAACGAGGAGTCAATGTCAATTACAAAACAATGTTCACGCTAGTATTCGCGCTGCTATTGAATATGGATATTTCGATAGTACGCATGCTGTAACCAGATATCTTTGATGGTCTGTTCCCTACATTCGCCATGTATCATATCACTAATTAATCCCAGCTTCGGTCTGTCCATACAAGGATGCAGGTTGAAGTTGGATCTGGATAATAAAGATGCGGTCGGTCTGGAATTAAAGGAACTATCTATTACTATATATTTATTAATTACGTATAGTTGATCATAGTGCAGTTCCGAGTACGCGCCGATAAACAAATAGTGAGTTGCCTTGAGGTCTAAGCTGTTTTCGAAACTCGCTGCGTGTTAATAGTATAGACCAATTCTCTTATCAACCTTGTTGAGTCATAACGAGTTGCATCTCCACGTCTTACATACATAAAGATGGCTTGTAAAAACCTAAATCCTAAATTCATCCACTAAGATTCTTACCAAACCAGCGGTGAGATATATCTAGGATATATCATATATGTGTTCGTGTCTACAACAGGGATTATGCGCCATAATAACCCTAAACACAAAATCACGTTTCTCTCTTACTCACTTCTCCTCCCATCACACAGTCACTCCCGGGCCTTCGCTAGAAACCACACTGATCAGACATACTTCACCTCCACCTCTTTAGGTCTGATATACGCCTGAGAACATTATGCCTTCGAATTCTACTTTTCCCGCTATTATCCATATTCGGGACTTTGTCGAGCATGTCGAACCGGATCCTACACGTCCCGGCAAAGGGCTTTCCCTGCAACTCCGTGTTTCGCTCAATCTACCATGGAAAGATATCCAGTCAGACGATGTTGAACAGGATGAAATTCTCACCTTGGTCAGATTTTTCAATGAGGGCAATCAGTCCGACCTTTACAAACCAAACACTTTCGTCTATTCCTCCGGTTCATTCCTGACTACTTCATCTGATGACGAGGAATTTCATATCGTCCTCCACGCCCACAATCTGGACCGCTCAGTTTGTCCCATCTGCTACAGTACCAAGCTTACGCAATCTAGTCATCCGGGGAATGAAGAAGATATCGAATCGTATTTCATGCACTGTCCCGAGGCTGCCCAGCCAATAGTGACATTTCTCGGTGTCGTTATTGAGCGCGGTGGCCAACTAAACGGCGGGCCCACTCTTCTTCACTACCGTCTCCAGACTACTGTTTACAATAGTTCAACCCGAACCAATCACACCTTTCCCATCACCGCTTACTTTAAAAATGGTCAGCGTTGGGCCAACTTTCCACCCTTGAGTATGAACACCCATGTTTTCTTGACCGGTCGTGTTTTCGGCCTCACAAAAGAGCATCGCCAGTTAGCTGTCGTTACGGATGATATACATTTTCTCCCAACACCAAATAACCAGTTGCCCGCTACTCCTCCCTCTACTGGTAAACGGAAGCGCGTGGACCGTTGGTCTCAAAGAGCCGGCCCACAAACGCCCACCAAATCGGCTGCAAGGCCACAGACCGAGTCCCTTCCTATCACGTACCAGTCCCAGGATCCCACTCAAATAAATTGCGCCTGGTGAGGACGATGAGGAAGACGCGCAAATTACATGGCCAGACACGCCCGAAGAAATCAAAGCCTCGTCGCGGACTACCACCCCAGTTCCGGAGAGGCGTTCCCAACGACCACGTAAGACATCATATGCCGATATACTTGCACAATCGAAATACGACACCTGATTCATGGTTTTTCATTTCAAGATGTTACGGCTATTAGTCAGATTTTTCTACGTCCTGATTCGTCAATGTCACTTAATTCCAAGTACCAGTCGAGCAACACAAATATGACTTCACTTCTTTTTCCGGCCTTTCCCTATAAATCGTTTCAGGGCCACAGCGTGCGCAGCGCGCGTCTCCAGTATAATACTGCCAAGAAAGGAGTTCAGGGGCAGAGTAACCGTAACGGGTATAGCGTGTTTCGGGACAGGGTTCGAGAAAGAATCTCTGTGTGCAATTGGTGAAACTGATTTCGATCTTCCCTGTATCAAAGAGAATATATTCCTGTTTATGTGTTAAGAGATAGTATTGCACCGCCAAATTCGTAAGTTCTTGCCAAGCCTGGTGGTTGCGATCTGGGCAGTGGGAAATTCTCTCTAGGCCCTCGCTTTCCGCCGGGTTCAAAACCGTTGTCGCGCTGATTTATCCCTCAGTTTCTGCCCTGCTCTTGGAGTTTGCTACTGGAATACCACTGTCGTATTTATTATCATGAGCTTTGGACCTCTTTAATCTAACCAGGCTATCTTTTAAATAGGAAAGTGTTGTAACAGAAGTCACATAATGGCCGAATCGCCTGGCATTTTTATCTGGCGTCTGAGGCTTCAAATCATGGTTAAAATTTTCCGGACCACCCTCAAGAAAACTATGTCGATGCTTTGTGTGTTAATGTAATTTCTGGTGCACACAATTTATATTTAAAGCCGCGCAGTGTGCTCTTAATCTCGTCCATCCAAGTCAAGCTAGCCTATAGTTCCTGAGGTCTTTCGAAGATGCATTTTTTCTTAATTGCTATTCTAGCCATTATTCAGGCTGGCACATCCCAAGCTGGAACCCTTGAGATCATAGATCATAATCGGCAATGTCTGATATGGTCTACTGATAATTATGGCTGCACAGGTTACTCTGCGTCATTTGGTCGTCTCGATGGAATTGATTGTTCAAGTAGGCACCCTCAAATTGAAAGTTAAGACCGCTCTTAACGAATTGCTAGAGCTCAGTGAGGTTGCCAATGGCAACCGTCATGAATTGAATATGCTCAAAGTCGACGTATGCGGTACAGAGGACGGTTCGCCTGTTGCTTGGATCCAGGTGAACCGCACGGGACTGGTCACATTCTCCAATATAAATGGGAATCAATCGTCCTGTGTACTCAATGATGGATTAAAGGCAGGTAGCTGGTGTATTACAACTGGAGAATTAGATAAAACAAACTCGCCCTGCTACTCATCTACCTATAAACTACCTACCAGCACCCCATCTTCCAGCACTCCATCTACCAGCACTCCATCTACCAGCAATCCATCTGCCAGCACCCTATCTACCAGCACTCCATCTACCAGCACTCCATCTGCCAGCACTCCATCTGCCAGCACTCCATCTACCAGCACTCCATCTACCAGCACTCCATCTACCAGCACTCCATCTACCAGCACTCCATCTACCAGCACTCCATCTACCAGCACTCCATCTACCAGCACTCCATCTACCAGCACTCCATCTACCAGCACTCCATCTACCAGCACTCCATCTACCAGCACTCCATCTACCAGCACTCCATCTACCAGCACTCCATCTACCAGCACTCCATCTACTACTACTACGAAAGATAGCCATCTCACTATCGTTACTGTTGCTTCTGTCACTAGCACTTCTACTAGTATTGTTTGGGTCACAGTGTAGATAGTGGAGGTTACACACACACACACACACAATTTATTAACGCCCGGCGGCTAAGCCGAAAGGGCAACTATCTCTGATCTACTATACATGTCATAATAGATATAGTACTGTGTCTCCTCAGAGCCCATACAAAAAGCCTTGCAATATATGCCATCTCAGATGTCCGTATCGCAGCGGATCCTCGTGGGTTAGTAATTTTGTTAGTAGGCTGGCTTGAAGGCGCTTCTGAAAGTGTTCAACATCCAATCTTCGGCAGTTGAAGCGCGTCTACCACCTGTAACACGAGGTGGTTGGTGGGTCAGATCGGCGAAAGGGGGTGATTTATGTTCGTCGGCATGGTTAGGTGGCCTCAAGTCGGCCCGTGGCGATGGCGAATCGTATTGAGGCCCGTACCGCCTCTAACTTCGGCTTCCACTTCTGACCATCGGAAGGCGACTTTCCTCCTAGGAAGAAGGATATATTTCTCGGTGGGTGTTGGTACATTGTAGTAGTTCCGTCCGGTGCGCCGTCCATTTTTGACATCGAAATAGGAAGTGCTCCACGGTCTCTCTCGCTTGTCCACACGCACACTGGTCTGTGTCTGCTACGTTGATTCGAAAGAGATATCCATTGAGTCTTGCCATGACGGTTCGGAGTTGAGCCAGCACGCTCGCTTCTTTCCACGATAATCGGTCATATAGCTGCCGGGTGTCAAGTATTGATTTGTATTACTAAGTTGGGCACGCTTGATAATACATTGTAGAGGTGGCAGCATGTCTACCTACATAGACCCTCTCCCTTGCATCCCCTTCGATCCTCATCCGCATCCTTCACGGGGCACAACCAGTTCCGCAAGTCAATACCAGTTTGCACCTTAAGCCTACTTCCATAGCGGCCTTGAAGACTCCATCCTCGATAGCCATCTTCAAAATCCTATTCTCTCAGTAGACCGACAGGCGCGTCCGTCCTCTCGAGCCATATAGAAAGTGTCGTATCTGCAGTCCGCCCACCCAGTCTTCCGTCGCTTCCATTATATGCTGCGCCCCGCGGATTGTCAAATCCATTTCGCGCTACCTTGCAAGATCTCTCTGACAAGGCCGACCATGTCTCGCAGGAGTTTGCCCAGTTGTATCCTCTCTGTACCCAGAACAGCCAAGCAACACAGTGTTGTCCCTCCTACTAACCAAAGTACCTCGTCGTTCTCTGTGTGGATTCAAGGATGCTGGGTCGTGTCGTGTCGTTCGTGGTTTTGCTTTTGGCTCTGTCGTTTGTGTATCCTCAGACCCAGCGATATCCTCCTTTCAACAGAGCAGCCCGAGAGCACCCCAAGGGTGTCCTATCCCACGACCCTAGTGTCCACTGATTGTAGGATCGGTTTCGCAGTCGTGTGTCGGGTGGTTTTCAAAGTGTTCCCTTGTCGCCTGTGCGTGGGGTCAGGGCCCCTGACCCCTGAGCTCTCGCTCCCGCCGTAGCCAGCGGACAGTGCTGGCCAGTGGTGACTCTTCTTAGCTCTGCGAATACACCCCAGGCAAGGCATTCACAGGTTCCCAGCCGGCACCACGTGGAGGTGAGAGTCGTCGCCAGCCAATTCTAGATACAGACACGTTCGAAATCAGTTTCATCTCCACATTCTCTCTAATTCTTTGCTGGACTTTGTTTTGCATGACGCTATGCCTTTTGCGGCTAGATTGCCCCTGACCCACACTTTCGGCAGTATCTCAGTACGGTAACTAATAATGGCATAAAAATAGCCATCGTATTATGGTTGTATGGGCTATGCGTCTAGAGCCATTCTCATGCAAAAGTTCTCTCGCAAACAAAAAAGAAAGAGACCAGAAGAAGGGTCCCACTGTACATGACCTCCCTCGACTGCTCAACTCCATCTGGTGTATGTATTAGGAACAAATGTGGCATTACCAGTTGCTTTCTAGAACGATAGTTGATCTCTCGTGGAGTTCTAGTCTAGGATAGAGTAAAAATGACAAGAGAGCTCCGCTAACAGGAAAATTCAAAGTGCATGTAAACGTTTGAGATAGTATAATCAAATCAATTGCTCATTCCGTCCCCCATTTGTGAAGCGCGTAGACGGAGAGCATGACTGCGACGATTCAATAGGAGCGGTAACTTCAAACCCCTAATCATTGTTCTGTTTCGTTCCTGCTTCCCAGGTGAACACTATGTGACTTAATGAAAAAGGCGCATTCACGCTTCTCAACAATTTCTACCGGACTGTCAGCGAACAACTTGACTTTCCGGGTAAATCGGTCCCCTATCCACCGATCCGTTATTATTTCCATATCAACCGGAACCATTGCATAATGATCAGATACCGTCACACCATCATGTGCGAAATTATCATAAACGGTCCATCCATCCTGTGGTTTAGGAAGCCAGCCATATTCTATCTCTTCCAGGACAGGATACACCCGATAGTCCAACTTCCGCCTCATTGACATTGGAAACAAGCAATATCCGTAATCCTCTGTCAGAAAATTGAAACAAGCAGTTGTTCGCTCATGAGTCAGAAAGAAGGCAAGAGGCATCACTTTGCGTATAGCCGATATACGGACGATCTTTCTCTCTTTTTTGAATCTCGACACCTAATAGATTAGAACCTGCATCCACGCTAGAAGAGAACGGAACCCACCTTCAAAGTCCCCGTGAAATGAGAACACTCTTCATCGACCATCTCGTATCCTTCATATTGTTGAAGGTGTTGTGTAACAGTATGGTCCTGGTCATAAGAAACCAGAATGTCAACCTCAACATCGCCCACATATTGTTTGGCGAAGTACTGGAACACCAACGGCCCCGTAACGACCGCTCCACATCGCAACACTCGTCGAAAAGCTTCAGGATCGTCCAAAAATCTGCGAAAACATGAATACCCACTTCCTAGGCCGAAGACACTGCTGGAAAATGCGCTATTAAAAGACTTGCTCAGTCGCTGCAATGAAAAGACATCCTTCAATTCAAGATATTGAGATATGGCCTCTAACAGGGGTTGTGCACAAATAAGTTTATCCATTAGATAATGTCGTGTCCTTCAGCTCGATGTTGTCGGGTGTAATTGAACAAATTGGGTCCTCGCTGAGGCTGGTGGCCAAATATTTATTTTTGAAAAGCGGACGCTAAATTACTAGCGCTGATGTCCCGTGACATACCATTCCCATACTAGCGCTGTAGGCGCGCTCTGCTCCTAGGAGTTGAAAAGTCCCGTGATGAACCTTTGATGAACCTTGCCAAGAAGCTGTTGATGGCCGTACAAAACACATAGTATAAAATCCGGCGTGTATCCTTCGCAACCCGATGGGGTCCTTTGTATCCTTTGGATGCGGAAATCTCTCCCTTTTGAGCATTTCGTGGCATTTACTCCGCTCTATCTAAAGATAGTGATGCAAATGGTCGGTTCTCTATATCCGTTTGGATTAACATCGCTAAACTTACTCTACTCAATATTATTCTGGCAGAGCGTTATACACATTCCTGGGGTGCTCTAATTTGGTGTAACTTTATATGACATGATGACATTTGGAATATGTGGCAAGGTCCTAGCAATTTGAAACCTGAGGCTTAATTAGTGCATGTCTGTAGCTGAGCCAATATTCATGGACTTGAGATTTCATTAAGCCGATAAGTAGGGATGCATAAAATGAAAATGATACTAGTGGTACACATGATGAACTTACTAAGACGGGGGAATGTTTCGGTCATGGCGAAGGACGGCACATCGCATGATTACATTCATACACTTGGGTAGAGAATCAGGAATGTAGGTATATAATAATTTTTAGTAAATTACAAACTTGAATCATGTGACTATGCTTACATTACATTTCAGGAGAATGAAACCGGCTAAACTAGTTATGACCTAGCGCGTTTCAGAATAGGAGATCCAAAGAGAATGATGTAGTGAAACTGATTTCGAGCGCCTCTGTATCAAAGGAACAGGAGCGCGTCTGTAGCTTGCCGAGCTGTACAGCCCCAGAGGGACTCCCGCGGAAGCCACCGGTACTCCAAGACGCGGACGTTGTGATTAAGATTATTGTGATATAAATTTGTGGTGTTGTGTACCGAGCGGAAGCTTATCCCTAGCCGATGGCGGACCCACCCGCGGGAGGGCCCGAGCCACCTCCCACAAACACGCAAGAAACCATCGCCAACTTCACTGAGGGAAACCTCGAAGCCAGAGCCATCATTGACAACCGGAAGCGAACCCGGAGTGGAGATGCCTTCGCCCCAACGGATCCAGCCGGCCGAATCACCACCAAGGAGGTGTGGAAATTGATCAGCACGCTGAAAGACATCATCCACCAACAAACAACGACCATCGCAGCCACCCAAGATGAACTACAGGAGATCAAACACAACCAGAATGTCCTCCAGGAACAGAACGAGAAATTGCACGATGAGGTGAAGGCACTGCGAGCACAAATCGAGGCCACCCCACCGGTGACAGCGACCAGGTCCTGGGCCACCGTCGCAACGGAGGGCGGCAACGGCACCTCCCCGCGGAACCCCCAACGACCCGAGAAAGACCAGGATTGCGTCCGAATCAGCACCCAGAGGACCTTTGTGGACCCACGAGACAACGATAACAACGATGGAAACACGTTCGGACGATATCTCTCCATCGATGCCGCCAACGGCCATATTCGTACCGCGTTGCAGAGCGACACCGCGACCCAAGACGCCCAAGTGGCCGGCATCGGCACAACTAAAACCGGCTATTTCATTCGATTTAAGAACGCGGAGTCAGCCGATATGGCCCGTAGCAACACAGAGTGGCTACACAAGCTGGGCAACAACACGAGGCTAGTGAAGCCACGATTCGGGGTCGTCGTGCACCGGACTCCCACCGAGGAATTTGATATTGAGACAGGGACCGCCCAGGCGACGGAGAAAATCATCGCAGATAACGACCTAGCGGATCACAGCTTCCACATTGAGGAACTAGCTTGGATGAAAGCGAAGGATAAGGCCCTGGGGAAGTTCGCGTCACTGGGAATCTGGTTTGATTCCCCAGAGGGGGTGGAATACATGCTTCGGAAAGGGTTCCTTGTCAGCGGGCAACTCATTACCAGTGTCGAACGACGAGAAATCAAGAAGAAGAGGTGCTTCCGGTGCCAACGGCTCGGCCACCTAGCGTGGTCATGCAAGGAAACACCACGATGCGGACACTGTGCAAGACAACACGAGCGGGAGCGATGCCCGCCTGGAGTGAGAGCCCGGTGCCTGGATTGCAGCGGTGAACACCCTACGGGCGATCGGGAGTGTCCAACACCATCGACCTTCAACCCTACCAGATGCTAGAGAAGAATCTCCGCATCCTACAGTTGAACATGATGAAATCGGGACCGAGGATGGAGGCGCTGATCAACGATCCCCAGAGCCTAGAGCTGGACGTTCTGCTGATCCAGGAGCCATCCATTACCACCTACCGCACGCATATCAGCCACAGCGCCTGGCGTTTATACCGACCTACAACTCAGACCGACGCCGTTCGATTTCGCAGCTTGCTCTATGTCAATCGAAGAATTTCTACCTCATCGCATCGCCAACTACCGTGTGACCACCCAGATGTCGCGGCCATCAAGATCTGGACAGCCGACTCCCAAACGCTGGTATTTTCCGTCTACATGCCTCCAGTACCACTTCGCACGGGCGACGACTCCTCAGAATTACCAGCCCTCACGGCGATACAAAACTCCATCACAACCGCTACACAAAATGAGCAGCGCGCGACTAGCATCATTGTTTCCGGTGATCTCAACCGACACCATCCAATGTGGGGCGACAACTATATCGCTCCTAGATACATAGAAGACGCCAGCGACCTGATCGATTTCTTCCAAGCCCACAACCTCCACAGTTGTCTTCCTCGAGGAACGGCGACTTACTGGGCATTCAACAACCCCGGACAAAACTCGACCATTGACCAGACGGTGACAGATAGCCCGGGTTTGCTCGTCAAATGCCATCTGTATCACGAAAACTATGGATCCGACCACCGTGCCACCTACTCGGAATGGAACCTTCAACCCCGGAGCACGCCAAACACCAAAGCAAGGAAGGCGTATGAGCGCGCGGACTGGGCCAGAATCGGCGAGGAAGTAGCCCGACGGATGAACCCATGGAAGCAGATCAAGACCCGGCCAACACTCGACCGGGTAGTGGAAAACCTTACATTGACGACGGCCCAGGCGGTCGACCGGTTCACACCCGAGACACGCCCCACGCCCTAACGTGGTTCCCGGCCGGTCCGTCATCCCTGCCGGTCCGTCACCCCATCGAAACTTCAAAATTTCTACAAGTTTTAAACACCATTTAAACAACCAAAACAACATAAATATCACTAAACTATGCTTTAGGGCATTTATTAAAAGAATACCCTTTCTGATTACAACCAGAACAGGTAATTTGACGACGTACAGGGGGCAAAACAGGAAGGGTAGGTTCAACCTGGGGTTCTGGAGCAGGTGTAGGTTCAGATATATATCTTGCACTAACACCTCCCTTATCACCAACATTGGTAACAAGGTCCAAAACCTCCGTTAAACTACCTGTATTAGACATCCGCTTCTTTGATTTCTCCCTCTTTTTCGTCTGCTTTCTATTTCCCTCCCGTAAACGCTTGATTTCATCCCGCATTAAGACATGCTCGTGAACTAGCTTAACAGACATATTGTAAAACTGTTGAAGATCACGTTTTGTAGGCGAAGAGATCTTATCAGCAGCTGAACTTAGACCGGAATCGAGCCTAGATTTGCGTTTTGCTAGCTACTTAGTCGTCCGAGGGATACCGGTAGAGATATTACTACCCGATGTTGAACCTTGTGAAACTGGTCGATCCGGTAGAGGCGGAGATTGAAGGCGAATATTGAGCTTTGATAATACCCGATCAGGGTCTAATGGTACTAAACTAGTAGCTACGAAGACACTATGAATGATAGACTTTTTAAATGAGTCGTCACAAGCCGCTGGAAAGATATTAAGGAAGTCATCTTTTTCGATAGAATCGATGCCTAATTAGGTATATTCCGCAACCCGCCTTCCGTAAGAGCGCTTTAACACAGCAAAACAACTAATATCTAGAGGCTGTAAAAGATGAGAGGCATACGGAGGCATACAGATTGGAATGATATTGTTTTCCTGGCAAATCTTGTCGAATGTTGCCGTAAGATGACTATCGTGGCTATCGAGGACTAAAAGACGATGTTTCCCCTTCGTCTGACTTATTGTATACGGAATAAAGTGTTTTTAGAGCCAATCAACGCTAATTTTATTACTTGTTTAGCCGTTTGGACTAACATTAAAAGCCCAATGCTTTAATAGGTCGTCAAACCATCGTACTATAAAGTGTTTCCCCTTAAAGATAATGTATAGTGGGAGCGCTCGCCCGGAGGCGCAAATTGATTCGACAACAGTCACCTATTCACGATTGCCAGGTTGTAAAACGCCCCTCCGACTAGTGTGAAATGACTGCGTAATAACCTTCGTTATTGCGCTAACTCCCATCGCAAACCCCGATTCGTCAAAGTTGTAGATATCATCTGAAGTGATACTATATTGAGAAATCGTTTTTTCGACAAGCTTAAACCACTCAATAATGGTATTTAGGTCTTCCATTAAAGCGCGTTTATAGTCATATTTGCGAGAGAATCGACTAGTAAGCTCAGGATGACGTTTGATATATTGTGTTGGCCAATTTTTGCCAACGGTCTGGGGGGTATGATCTCCGCGGTGTTGGAGTAGTAAATTGGCCATATCTCTTAACATAGCGATCGTAAGCGCAGCGCCTCTCTGGTCCATAGAGATTAACCAATCCTGAATTGATTCCTCTTCTAGCTGTGTGAATTTATGGCCTGTAGCCCTTGCTTCATATAGATTAGGAATGCCTTTCATCCGATCCGCAAGAGTTGTGCGGGGGACATTAAAAGAGCGAGCAGCAGCAGCGATCGTGTTAATCCTGCCATTTTGAATTGATTTAATAGCTAGCAAGATCCTGCCTTCCTGCTCAACTGATTTCTGAGCTTTTTGACTGCGGTTCGGTGGCATGGTAGGCGTTTAAAAAGGGGTGGTTGGGTAGAGGCAGAGAATTTGAGGTGAGATGACGGACCGGCAGGGATGACGGACCGGCCGGGAACCACGTTACTCCAAGCGATGGTTTACTCCAGATCTTAAGGTCCAACAAGTCGAAGTCAACCAACTGCGTAGGAGGTGGCAGGCAAGCTGTGCCGAGCTGGGAAGAGAGCACGCTAACACCACGGCTGCATTCCAAGCTATGCGGCAGAAACGACGAGCGTGGACGAGGACCATCGAGAAAGCCAAGTCCTCACACTGGAAGCAGTTCCTAGACGAAGCTGGTGAAGGGAAGCTCTGGAAGGCATACATGAAGCCCCGAGAGACATGGGATTGCGTCCCAGCACTGCGAGTGGGCTCGGAGGAGTGCGCCCAAAACGAAGAAAAAGCGAAGGCATTCCTGGATGCGTTCTTTCCCGCCATGAGTCCACCCGAATTCAGCCCACCTGCCACATCGGCGACGGAACTCCCGTGGCACCCGATTACTGAATCGGAGATTGAGCGATCACTGAAAGCAGCCAAAGGGAATACAGCGCCCGGGGAAGATACCTTACCGATGCTGGTTTGGAAGAGGCTTTGGAGGCATCTGAAGGCCTTCATTGTTAGCATCTTCACAGCTTGCGTAGAGCTAGGGCACCATCCGAGACAGTGGAGGAGCGCAAAAATCACCGTCTTACGGAAACCAGGCAAGCCAGATTACTCGAAACCTGGTGCCTACCGCCCAATCTCACTGCTCAACACGCTCGGCAAGCTCCTGGAGGCAGTGATGGCCCGACGGTTGTCCTATCTTGCGGAGAAGCACGGCCTGCTACCGAACAGCCAGTTCGGCGGACGGCCGGGTAGGACCACCGAGCAAGCCCTGCTGGTGCTGTCCAGTGCGATCGACAAAGCCTGGTACAAGCACAAGGTGGTGACCCTGATCGCCTTCGACCTCGAAGGTGCCTTCAACGGAGTAAACAAGACAAGCCTGGATGCGTCGCTGCAGGCGAGACGGATCCCGCTCGTGGCCAGAAAATGGATCGCAAGCTTCATGAGCGATCGGAGCGCCAACATTGGGTTTGACGACTTCCGCACTGAGACTGCTCCACTGATGAATGCTGGGCAAGCGCAAGGATCACCACTATCCCCCATCTTGTTTGCATTCTTTAACGCCGACCTGGTCGACCAGCCCGTCGACTCCCACGGAGGTGCGTCGGCATTCATCGACGACTACTTCCGGTGGCGAGTGGGCCACTCAACCGAGGAGAACCTTGCCAAAATACAGGCCGAGGATGTCCCTCGCATTGAGGAAAGGGCACGACGAACCGGATTCTCTTTCGCGGCGGAGAAGACCGAGCTCATCCACCTCACCAGAAAGAAGGGAGATCACTTGAGAGGAAAGGTCAGCTTCGATGGAACCGACATCAAGCCGTCACCAACAGCCAAACTGTTGGGTGTGGTGTTCGACCAGGGACTCCGCTGGAAGGAACACGTCCAGCAAGCCATCAAACGCGCCACCAAGACGACTGTCGCTCTGAGTGGATTAAGACACTTGCGCCCAGAGCAAATGCGTCAGCTCTACCAAGCCTGTGTCACGCCCATCGTAGACTATGCATCGACTGTCTGGCATGACCCGCTTCGGGGCAAAACTCATCTGCGACACTTGAACAAAGTTAAAAGAAGCGTGTTGATCCGGATCCTATCCGCTTTCCGAACAGTAGCAACATCAGCGCTAGAAGTGGAAGCCCATATACTCCCAACGCATCTCCGCCTTCGCCACCGAGCGCAGCGCACCATAGCGAGACTGCATACTCTACCCCGGGATCACCCCATGTGGAGCGCACTGGTGCGTGCTCAGAATCGTAGAAACAACGTGGGATCGTACTCGCGCTTCCCTCTGGCGGAGGCGTTAAAAACCATGGAAGTCAACAGACTTAATGAGTTGGAAACGATCGACCCACGCCCGCTGCCACCCTGGCGAGCGAACTCCTTCACAGACATCGAATTGGAGCACGACCTGGAAACGGCAAGAGGAAAAGCAGAGTCTGCAAAAGACATGTCTGATATTGTGGTCTACTCGGACGCTTCCGGGCGTGATGATCATCTAGGAGCGGCCATCGTCACGCTCAACGACAATGGAGAAGTGTTAGAAGCCCAGCAGATCCAGGTAGGTCCGATGGATCGCTGGTTGGTCCACGTCGCAGAGCTCATCGGCATCCTTTACGCGGTCGACATGGTATTCAAGCTGGCCCACCAACGCATAGACAGACTGGGATTGCTGGGTGGAACACACGGGACGGCAAAAATCTTATGCGACAGCAGATCGGCACTGCAAGCAATCCAGAACCCAAGCAACAAATCGGGACAGCGAATCGTCCATGCGATCACCCAGGCAGCCTCCGAGGTTCAAGCAAAGAACATCAGACTCCGCCTCCAGTGGATCCCAGGACATTGTGAGAATGCCGGGAATGATGCGGCAGATCAACTCGCCAAGGAAGCCGCGCGATGTCGGCGTGGGCCGTATCGTAAAAATGTAGGGGTCCAATCAATGGTATTCAACTCTCTGTATTTCTGTATCGGCTTTTCTAACAATTTATATGGGCCGCCGATTTCTAATTTAAATTACAAAAACATGTAGGATTAATAAATCCTCCGGTATGCCGGTCGTCATACTCCGACACGCGACCGGGTAAAACCCATTCCTTCCGGCCGCTACTATCGAGGGAGAACGCGTTCATATGCAGTAAAGTTCATGCTCAATGGGAGCAGGAATGGAAAGTTAGCACCAAAGGTTCTCACGTACGAAAGATTGACAGCGAGCTACCGGCGCCGTACACGAGAAAGCTTTATGGGAACTTACCCAGGAATCGCGCATACCTGCTGACGCAGCTACGCACGGGCCATAACTGGCTATCCACCTACGCGAAGAGGTTCGGCTTCCGCGAAGATGATTTGTGCGAGTGCGGCGCGCAGGAGACGGTCAGCCACGTGTTGCCGCACTGTCCAAACCTGCAAGAGCTGCGGGGTGAATTGAGGAGAAAAGCCGGGGACGCGTGTAACAGCGTGTCGAGTCTGCTGGGAGGCTCAACCGAAGGTGAGAAAGGTAAACCAGACAACGTCTCAAGGGCGAAGACGGTTCAGGCCGTATTGGACTTCGCCGAGGCGTCACAGCGGTTCCGCAGTCGTGCACCATGAGGGCAGCCTAACAACGGAAGCGGCAATGGGCCAGGATAGGCCGTGACGAGGCTCTAAGTTCCTGTCAGGAAGTGGATCATTCCAAATGTACATACTCGGATATATAGTTGTCGTATACTGCATATCGCTTCGGCGAGAGGTCGGTGTAAATGAATATTACTACTACTACTACTCTGTATCAAAGCTAGTAAAAGATAATAATGATATTTGGCTGAGCTGTTTACCCAAGTTCGGTACTTGAAATATTTGCGTCGCGAGGCAGTCTGCCGCGAAGAACAGCGGAAAGACCTAAGAACGGACAAGCAGGCCTACGGCTCATACGGTGACTCCATCAATCCGCCTCCTGGATATGCAGACAGAAACCGAGCTCCGTCCACCGAAACACCATCCCAAATCGAAGGGTCAGCTATATCTGCCGGACGGAAAGGTAGCCGCGTCGTATCGTCGTACGTAAGGCCGGCGAGTCCCTTGCCGTCACTATCCTATGCAGGATAGGCACGACGTATCAAAAACTGCTGCCTCCTGTACCGATCACCGTGGGAGAAGTCGCCGAACGTAAGGACCTGTAGAGCCGGCAGTCCACCGGGGCCAAATGTCTATTCGGCAAATGACACAAAATCCTCGGCCTCTGCTATTGCTGCGGATGACTCGAGCACTGCCTCCTGAAAATCTATACACTCGAGGGGCGACCTATCGTAGTACGCGTTGAGAATACGATCGTAGTCATTATTATCACTAGAGATATCCTCGTCTATAGAACCCCTACGCGAACGAGGGTCCTATGAATACGGTTTGCGTATCTTATAGAGGAAGGTGATAATCTCTCGTTAGATATCTCGATAGATTCGCTCGGGACCGCTGAACCGTAAATGTAAAAGCCGAAGCTAGGAATACTTCGCCGTAGGTCGAAGGTACCGCCGCTGTCTTGATTAGTATGCACACGTTCGCTAGGCTAATAAAGACTTACAGCGGTAGATAGTCTTACACACAGTGCCAAAGTAGTCACCTAGCCTAGGTCTACAATAGTTGACAAATTTGCAATCTATACGGGCGATATATCCCGATCGTCCTTAAATAAGCCATCCTCGCCGATAGGAGTGAGTTGGCGCTTATAGTAGATAAGGCTTTTTAACGTAGTTTAGTGGTACTTTATAGCGTCCTGGATACGGGACTCCGACGCCGGAAAATTGGACAATCGTAGATGTAGATGCTGCAGCCTACGAAACGAACGTAGGAACCATACAACCGTAGATAGGCTACGCCCGTCGCCCGGTTCGTACAGTAGGAGATCTAAAGAAGTTTTAAAATACTCCAGTTGTAGTAGCTTTTGTGACCGCGATAGTAACTATAAGAGACGTAGCTGATTCGGGCAGTCCCGGAGGGTAAGCGCTTATAGGGAATAAAATATCGAACTGTCCTCTGATAAGAGATTTGGGGGAAGGGTCACCCTTAATAGTGCTAGGGAGGATAAGGTCGGAACAGCTGTCGGCTTCTCGACTCTTATATCCCCGACCCCGAGCTCCGGCCCTCGCAGTCTAAGACTCTTCTAGTATAGAGTATAGGCGGAAGCGGAATAAATAAAGCCGATGGATAGGTAATCGAGATAGCTCTAATTGTGACGGATACACTGTCGTAGCAAATTAACCTCGGTCTAATACTAGATTCCTTCCCACTCGAAGGCCGTAAGACTCGATAGTTCGGACAGTCCTTCTAGACGGTACTATATCTGAGGATAGGTACTGTCGGTGACGAGTGAGAGACGGGCGAGGCGCTGTTGATACCGGCTGAGATAGCCTCCCTGATCGAGAACTCCTATCGGGACACATATCCCAAGCCGCTATCTATTGCTGGTCAGTCACAGATCCCGAGAATAGGTACTAGCGTATACGGACTCGAAAGTGCTCAGGCTATTGGGCTTCAAATGGGTGAATACTAGCTGCAATTGATCCTTTACGTCGTCCAAAAATTGCTGATATGCCGTCGCCTCGTCCGAAGCTCCTAATATGGTCGGAGACTCCGGCAGCCCCGCCGCGCGAAAGATGTTGTAATATGCATATCGATTAAACCGGACGAGATGAAATGGAGCTTGGATTTGCAGGTTCCTCACGTGCTGAAGGTAGCCTACGGACCGGGATTGACCGAGGTGGAGAAAGAAGGAGTCGACATCCAGAACGTTCAGCGCCCACTCACTTGCTGCGTGGAATGCAATGGTACGGTAGATGTGAGGAACCAAAACTGAATATAATTTCGACGAGACTCGGCTGAGAGCGCGTAGGTGGGCGGGTGGCAGCTGGCAGGCGGTCAGAGAACGTGAATCAAACAAACCAAACACACCAGGTCTTACCCAATCGGCGATCAGCATCAGAATCTCACACGGCAACGTCTCCAGCATTGTACTGGGAGAGGTGACATCTGTTCACTGCATCAATCCATTCTGGACAATGAGCGACTTAAGAAGCAGGGGCTTGCTGAGACTTGGAGTGCCTGGTCAAATTAACCCCAGACACTTAAACAAAGAAAATATATTTAGTTGGTATCCGCGGAAGACATGCCGTACATCGCGCTGGAAGACAAGCTAGCCCATCCGGTCCCTAATAACCAGGCTCAGTACTTTATTTTGTAACTGCTCTTGACCACAAGGCACAAACTGTTGTAAACCGCATCTCATGATATGTCTCGTTCCTAGCTTGGTGGGATGTTCGGCATGAGCGGCATCAAGACGCAGTGACCGCAGTGTAGCCATGGTGTCCTCACCGGTATTTTAGTGTGCGGAATAAGACGATAAATTGGGGACAACCGTTGTCAAATTCAAAATAATAAAAACGTTCAACTAAGCAACCTTTGGCCTAACAGGCCAAACAAACAGGGCCCCACGGTTCATGTGGGGCAACAGGTAAGCGTGCATGCACAGCTAAGGTCGCGGTTGAAACGGTTACAGTTGTTAAGGAGCGCTGTTCTACTGTAAAACATAAACGATATTTGAATTCGAGTCAACCAAATGGCAAAATCCTACAAAATGGGCTGCAGTAGTATGGTCCTGCGAGACCTGGGGTCCAAGACGTTCAGCCTTGGGAAGATCTTCGGACATTAGGCCGTTTGCTTTCAGAAAAAAAGGGTAGACCTCGAAGGCGCACTGAGATTGCACAATATTTTAACGGGAAACCGAGGCACTCTCTATACTAGGCGGTCGGTTGGCCTGGCAAAAACAGCTCACGTCTCTATGCGATCGTTATCGCCAAATAAGAGCGAGCGATAAGAATACTCCCGCCCGCTAGTGCCAGTAACCACCCCCTGCATTACGAAACTTGACAAATAAATCAAGGGTCAATCTACTGATCTGGGATATTCTGTATTCAATGCCATGGTTGTGTTAAATACATATACACTAACTAGGCCCGTAAGAAGTAAATACCAACTATCCTCCTTTCATCAACGAGCAGGCATTTCATCCCGGCCTCCAAGTATGCGAGTATCGTTCTGCTTCGAAGTCTGTGCCATCTCCCCGGATATGAATAGAGTCTACGCTGCATACTCAAGCACCGTATGCAGGATAACCCTCGAATAAGTGACAGCGCTGTATGCCAGGACCAAGTGCATCACATAGAGACTGGGCCGCCAACCATTCACCACGCCCATCCTCTCCAACGGCCGAAGCAGATAAAAGACAGCCCCAAGAGAATTCCAGATGGCGACTCGACCAAAATGTACCGCCAATAGTGGGGGGATTTGAAATGTCCCGGTCAAGGCATGAATGGTTGGTATCAGCGAAAGTAAGCCCAACGAGACACAACTGTACGGGAAACGGTACCGCGCTGCACAGATACTGGGATCCCAGACTAGGAAATCCACCAGAGTCCCAACAGCAACGACGGTGAAGGCCGCTAGGTATCCGAGCTGGAGGGAAGGCTGGGCACGGAACAGCAACACCACGGAAGGAATAGTAGTCGTCCAGATCAGGACCAAAACGCCTCCAAGCTCCAGCTTTTGCCACTCTGCCGCATCACTGCCGTGGGATGCGTATAGGATACGATATACCAGGCTGGACAAGCACCAGAGGATGACGCCTGCACAATAGACGAGCACCGACAGTGAGTCAAGAATCCCTCCCGGGGATGATGGGAAGTGGAAGAGTAAGAAATGAATCATAAAGAGGTAAAAGTAAGAAAGTCCAAAAATGCTGATTATGGCGAGGATTGCACAGTCGTGCAGAGTCTGAGCTTTAGCTTCAACCATTGTACTTGGGTTGTTGATCGGTTGGGCAGAAGGGGTTACCGCTGGATCGGACTGGGACCTGGAAGACGGTGCAGATGGATGGGTTGGTCTCTTGGAAGTGGTCCAATCGGGTGTTCCGTCACACCACACAGTAGGAGGTCGAGATGGCTGACGCTGAAAGGAAACCATCTTAATTCTAGATATTATCATGGGGTAGGCGGGCTATTTAATTGAGAAGCAGGAGTGGAGAAGACGAAGCGGCTAGTTGCGTTCACTTGGTGGAATTGAACTATTGTAGGTGTGTGTCCCCTGTCAGAATCCAATCCATGAATTCTGTCCAAGTACGTACAACTGTCAACCTTGATGGTCAATGAGTGGGTGGATTCATTGATGGCAACATGGCCAACATGGCTGGTGGTTTAGAGAGGGTGTTTAGAGAGGGTGGTTAAATTCAAGTGGTAAACGGTTCCACCACAAATTTGGAGCGGTTGTTCATCAACACCTCGGAGGTCAGGCCGGCTTCGGAAAGACACATGGTTCAAGCTAATATTAGAAATACTTTGTTTGATAATTGACTTCCTGGACTTGGTTAAGGCTTCACTTCCTTAGTTCGGGGTTGGCATCATTTACGTGGCGGTTGGCTCAAGCTTTTTCCTGCTGGGATGGGAGTATTTATCCACCTATCAATTTCACACCTATCAATGACCCATTGTTAGAGCCATCACATTGAACTGATCGAAAAATGCGTACACTCTGGTCTAAGCATTTTGTTCAATTGGACAATATACGAAGCTGGTCAAAGCCGCCGCTTTAGCCACCCTCAACATCTAGGGGGTTGATTACCCCAGCGAGCCAGCAACCGAGAGCTTTCGCTGTAGCCATTAATTTTCAATCGCACGAATGAAAGCATTTACTACTGAAGGTGGCTCTAGCGACCCGGAATCCCCAACCAGCCCCAAGAGGGCATTACATGTTGGTTTGTTCTTCCTCGACTGCCTATCGCTGTCCATGACCTGTATCTCTAGCATATAGCGGGGACGGCTCACACTATAACATTATTACGGTTGCACAAAGAATGACTGCCTTTCCACAGCAGCAAAACAGTCAGATAAGCGCTATGGAAGAAATCGCCGATATTGTTCGACAGATCGGCCGGCAGCAAGGAGAAAACGTATACTTCCGAGCTTGCTACGCCCTTTTCAAGCACCTGCAGGAGAAGGCCAGGGAAGCATCTGAGGACCTGCTCCGCCTTCACCAATCTGGCACTTTTGGTTCATCCGATGACGAGTTCTACGCCGCCTACCAAGTCGCACAGGAACTTCGAATCTCAGTACATGATCTGGTTGACCAGGCATGCAAAGCCCAGTTGGCCTGTGAGGAGTTCTGTCAGTTGGAGCCCAGATATTCGGCGCGTAAAGCTTTCAAGTTTACAGACACGACACAAACAGCCGAGGCGTCTGAGACCAATACCCAGGAGGGTTGTGATAGCCCCCGGTCGATGCGGTTCATAATACTACCAGTGAACGATATCTGAGGGCACCCCATGCCGTTCAGTACGATTGCATAAGGACTTTGACAAACCTGTAAATAGCCCTCATAGTTCCTTTGATATGTATGCAACATTTATTGTGAAACATTGTGAAAGAATGAACGACATTAGAAGCCCATAGAATCCTAGTAGATCGTAGTAGCAGCCCGTCGGCGGCTTTTGAAACAGTAACAGAACATTATCCGCAACGATAGAATAACATCCAAAAAGATTGCAAGCTAGTCAAATCTTGAGAAGTCAGCAAAATAAAACCAAAATCTAGGTCTTGTTGCATGTATGGTTTCTTTTCTGAATTCATGTTTGTGCTGTCTGGTTGAAAAGCCTCTGTTTTCTACCAACAGCTGCAGTTGAGTGCTATGCCACCGTAAATATCAGTGACATAATTGGCCCATCAATTTACTGACCTTGCTTGTTTCATTGACATGATAGAAGCCACACTGGTCTACGTCTCAGTAGATTATTAAAAAATGGTTAGCTAATGGTAAAAGCATTCATTTTCGGTGGGCAGCGATTTCTAGGGGAAAGAGAATAAAGAAGGTAGTCTACCATACATTGGAGAAACTATAAATAAGGGAAGCTCTTCCATCCATCTCAAAGGTATCTGTTCCAGAGAATATTCTCAGCTAGTTTGAGCCATGTCTTCCTCCAAGCCAGAAAGCAAAGGAGTCACAAAAAATCACAATACGAGAAGCCAGTCACCCAAGGATTATAATGAAAACAACATGCAAAAGGCAGCTGAAAGTTCTCCAGCCAAGGCCAGGGCTGCGAATGAACAAGTCTCGTACGTCAAGCCAAAGTCCAGCGGAAAAGCAGATGCGCATGCTTCCGATCAAAGCCAGGAGGTCCAGTCACAGTCAAAGCCCCAATACAGTCCACAAGACAGCCATCCAACCACGGATGGCCCGAATGAAGCTGCTCCAGTGAAACCAAACGACGCGGACACGGATATGAAAGACAGTGAGCCTGAAAGGGACCTACATGAACCGCCCAATCCGAGAATGGCCAACAACGGAACGAATCCCGGTGGTCCAGCGCCAGTCGACGTTGACGACGAGGAATATGGCGAGGTCCTGAGTGATCTGAAGACGCTGTCAATTGGTCAGGATCGAGGTGGAGAGCCAGACGCCTGGAGCCGCCTAGGACGATCACTCGTATTGCTGGTTCGATACGGGCCCTACAAAGCGGCAAAATACCAAGTCCAAACCGCAAACGGATACAACACTGCAGGCCTGCAAAAAGTATCGGATCCCGAGACTAGAATTTCCCACATCACATACCGAGGACAAGATGGAGAAAAGCATAGGCGGTACACCAGGAACAATGTTGCCGGTATTGTTGGCGTGGCAATCAAAGAAAGGAAAAAGGGATCCAAAACAGCCCCCGTAGCATATGTCAAAATCTTGTGGCAAGACATCGATGAGGACGATCAATGGTTGTTGAAAAGGAACACCTGCTGGATTACCAACGCAGATCTCATCACCTTGACGGATAAGGTTACGGCAGCACAAAAGATAACCGAAGTCTGGGAGAAGCAGGAACTACGCTACAATAACTGGCAAGGCTTAATTGGAAGAGACAGCCCTGATCGTTCACCTAGTCCTTGTCCGCTGGATACCTTCAAAGCGGAAAAGGATTGGACACTAAAGCGAGAGCGCACAAATGAACCATTTCCAAGTTTCGAACGTAGTCTAGATGCGCGGAGTCCTACTACCCATCTGGACCAAGTTGGACAGAGGCAAGTGAGGCAACTGGCGGCAAACAACAGCGAGCGTTATAATCCAGATCCGATAAAGCAAGAATTGAACAGTGAGGAAAACGAACTGTTTGTCCGTACGAATGGTCAGAACACCAATGATCAGAACGCCAATGGTCAGATCACCAATGACCTGGATAATAACACAAGCAGCGGATCTGGGCAAAGTGAGCCCCCACCAAAATTGAGCAATTTCTATAGGAAATGGTTGAAAAGACGGCAACTTGATGAAACAGATCTCGATAATCTCGACGATCAGTATATTGCAAGATTCGAAGCCGCCGCCTTTGTTTATGTTGGTGAACTGAGGAAGCAAGGCTACTTTGTAGAAGATGATATGTGATATGGGTGCGGATCTCTAAGGTGGAGATAGTGATCAAAAGTTTCGGCAATCGAAATGATCGAGTTATCTCCGTAGTGATATGATGAGAATGGCCACATGATTGTATTTTCCTTTTCCATCGCTGGCGATGTGAGAGGTCCGCTCAGCAGACTTGTTAAATTGTTTTCGTTTTAGGATTTCTATATATGCACTCAGAATGAATATCAACCTTTTGTATTGAATAACACTAGCATGGGGCGGAGAGGAGAGTATACATCTTGAGCAGCCAATTGTTTAAAAATTGAGAGTTATACAGGGTTTAAATAGTAGGGCTTTTGAGTAATTTGCTCACTAGGGCTGCGGGCGCTCTCCATTTGCTATCTACGATGAAGATGGATCCTTCGGGGCTGAATCAACAAAATTGAATATCTATGCACATTTTTTGTTAACCAAAACATCTTTGTGTTTAATATGTTATATGTTGCCCGTCTTATACAGACGTGACCTTTCATTATGCTCTCCCATAATAATAGAACAACAAAATATGTAAGCATAGAACGAAGTAAAGGGCACAAGCCCATATCTGCATCGCTGTGATAACGAAAAAAACACGATTTTAGTTGATGGACGGGCGTAAAACCACTGACTGAAATCAGATAAAAATCTAAACATACCGTATCGCCGTGCTCAAACCCACCGGGCTATTATAATGGCGACCATTTCGTACAACGCTACAAATTCTGGGTTTCAGGCAAGGGTGATGAATGACAATATCATGGCTTGGTACACACCTCCAGAATCATCAGAGGGGAAAGTTCACCACCTAGCCCAATAGTGCGGCATTGCAAATAGTAATGAACGATTTAAGTTGCAAAAGAGACATCGATCTAAGCAAAATATGAAAGCCTGAGATACCTTCGCTGAGGAATTAACATGCAGGATTTAAATTGATTCACAGGGCAAAACTATTGAACCGAACCAATCAAATACATAAACATAGAGATTTGCCTAACACATGTTTTCTTTCTCCTTGGACTTACCACAGTCGATGCTACCAAGTGATTTCACTTTAATGGCACTCGATCTGTCAGTGGAATGTTCTGTTCCATTGGTGTTCACCGGAAAGAGCATAAGCACTGGTTCTCGCGCAGAACCCTGATTTTCAAGTTCCTCTTCATCTTCTAGTATGACTCTCCTCAACTTGATAAACTTATAATATGCAAGCAATAATGAAAATACAATCAAGAGAAGACTGGTCACCACGACTGTAACAATGGCCATTACAGACCAGTGACCTGATTGGGAAGTGTAAACGTTGACAAGCGTGGCGAGAAGCCCAGCGGCTGCATTTAATGCGGCAGGCCTATAATTATGTCAACTGTGAGAATCCATGATGACAGAACTCTAGGGCTGTGCTTACATAAAGATCTTGTTCACAAGCCACGAATAATTGCTTTCGAGTGTTCGGAAAAGCACGATCAATGCAGCGGCTCCACCGACAAGAAATAAGCAGGCAATGACGAGCAAGGGAGGATTTTGAATAGTGCTTAATACAGCTCGTCCAGCAGTATTCTTTTTCAGCACTTCCTCCACCTGGTTTGATTCTTTCAGCGAAGTAAATGTTCCCGGGATTACCAGATATCCTGCAAGTAAAGCCCAATTTGCTATGCTAACAAAGACATTGTATTTCCAATTCATTTGCGCTTCTTCTTTCAACATTATTGTGTAATTTGTATCATGGCTTTGGCTGGCGGAGGTATCTGCGCGTTGTATATTTTCAGTGGAATCAGACTGGGTATGCCCCGTTCGCCTTCTCACAACCTCTGGTATCCCAAACTGCATGGCCCTCGATATGATTCGATGCGTAAAAAGCTGCAATATATCAAAAAGAGAAAGAGGACATGTAACATATTTATATTGGCTTTTTAATCTTCCTGTTGTGGATTAACTGCTCCGCATTTGCTAAGCCTACGGTTTCTCACAAAAAGTTGGGGGGCCAGATCCAATCAACCCATTACTGGAGTAAGAATTCAAAATATTGGAGGTGTCCTTGTAGTTTGGAATTTATCAGTTCACCGAATCATAATACAATCGAATCGAGTGGAGTCTTCGATAGAGGATAAGGAACATCAAGAATAAAGTTGCTGGCCTAATCTACATCACCAGAATGTCACATGTAAAGGATATGAGATTCGCACTCAATATTAATTATTGGGAATCAATTGTTGGACGTAATTGAAGAGAAATGTGAGGGTCAAAGAGTTTATAGCTGCTACAGTATCAAATATTTGATGACAGGCCATTTCCTAAGTAGGCTTAGGTATAAAAGTACATCATATCCGTTGTTTCGCTTACAAGACGTGTTTAAATTTACAATGGCGGCGTGGCTAGACCTGCTCTCAGATGTCACAGGCAGGTCCTTGGTAGACACCGGGCGATTCGAAGAAATTATCCAGGGAATGAGCCATCCCAACTCGCAATACCCTTCATTTATCTACTTTGCTGGCAATGGAAATCGGATCAAGGCCCTTCAAGCTTTGTTTCCTCACAACAATGTCACACGCAAGGGACCGACTGGACTCATTCGTATTCATCTCAGTACTACGACCGCCCACACTGAACATCCTATCATTTTTGCCGAGAGTAACCCTTTCAGCCAAGCTGGGGTGGGTGACACTTGCTTGATTAGATGGTCTGGAGACAAACATAGAAGATATTCTATTTCCCTTGGGGAGTCTCAGCCTCTAGCAGATCTTCAACAAGACGTGATTAGACAAAAGATCTTGCCGTGGACTCAAGTTCTTTGTCTTTTTGTTAATACCATCTCTGAGATGCAAGATGTACAACAACTGCTAGAAGCACCATTTGGAACCATGTCCATCGGAACTCAAAAAATACCCAACTTAATGCGTGTGATAATTATCCTGTCAGGGAACTTTCAGCTTAAAATGCATGACACGGGTGAGGACTTTGATACTCCCGAGGTATGCATGGGGCGACACAAAGTCACAATACTGGATCTCCGAGACAGATCAGAATTATCTCCCACCGTTGCCTTTGAGCCATTACGGAGCCTTATTCTTGATGAAATCCAAGAAATACGAAAAATACAGAAAGAAAAGTGCCTCTCAATCTCAGCCGTGCATCTCAATGCGCTCTGGGACCGAACTCTTCAACTTCAAATGAAAGGACCGAACCCAACCAACCTTGACTGTCTTTTAGTGGCACGAGGGGCTTATATAAGAAATAAAGCAATGGTGAATTGCTTTGTCGAGTTACAAAAGCAAATTGCAAATTCTGCATGCCATGAGAGTGAGCTCTATGAATTTATCGCTTCGGCTCTGCTACTAGACGCCTATCCGCCTGGGATGCATCGTAAGCAATTTCTATATTTACAAGATTACTCCCACTCCATGAGTCTTTCTAAAACCTTTCACCAACGGGGCTGACCAATATAGTCTTTCAGCCACAGATGATTTTCGATGCCCTTTATCGGGACCATTGTCGGGAGGCCTGGGATGAGGAAAACTCGGAAGCATGTTGTGTAAACATTTCAGATCAATTCGTCGAGAGCTTCGCTCAACTGGAACCGAAGACGACCTCAGCAGCCATCCGTCGGGAGTCGCTGGTAAGGTTCTATCGTCAGTGGGGAGGCTTGCAGTCGACGACAACTTGCTTTTCCTGCATGTGTCGACCGCCAGAGCATATGCTACCTTGCAGACATGCAATCTGTGACACTTGCGTTGTACTGTTTGGAACTGCAAGTACTTGTGCAGAATACCATATCGATTTATCCGAATGCCCTATCTGTGATATACCACTCCAACTCACAGTTCGCCAACTTCCTCCAACCAAGCGACCAATTGTGATAAGCCTAGATGGGGGAGGAGTTCGTGGTGTCATTCAGCTAGGGCTCCTACGAGCACTAGAAAGACGCCTTGGAGGCATATCGATAGCACAGATATCTGATTTGTGTATCGGGACAAGTGTTGGTATGTATATTTCTCTGTCATTGTACAAAAATGCATTCCTTGGCTGAAATTATCTGACATTAAGAGCAGGGGCACTTTCAGCGATGGATATAATCTTCAACGAAGTATCCGCAGAGGAAAGTTGCGCTAAATTTCCCGCTTTTGCTCGGATGATTTTTGGATCATCTCCAAAATGTGCACCAAAATCTACAATACCTCGATGTATTAAATGGGTTAAATGCCTGGTAGGCCTTTTAGCCGACTGCCAGTACGACTCAGACAACCTAGCGAATATCCTGCTGAGAGTGGTCGACCCCCAACGTCGAATGTTTGATGTCATGGCGACGAGCTCCACCGGTTGTCGAGTGGCCATTATCACAAGCCGCACTTCTGACGGGAAAGCGTGCGTCTTGGCAAACTATCGTGGGATGGGTCAGCGCAATTTTAATGCGGCATATCAATTCTTAACTCCTCGGACGGAGGATGAGAATCCTCTCTTACGGGACGTGTGAGTAGCGTTGAATTATCATCAGTCCAAAGTATTGTCATTTGTATCAACGCGTGAGACTTGCTGACGATCATTATTCACAGAGCTGAGTGCAGCATCGCCGCTCCCTTGTAAGTGCCCCGGTAGGCTTTTGAAGATAACGAGGGCTAATATCAAGCAGCGTCTTTCGAACGAAATCTCTTCCAGGGTTTGGATTTTTGCAGGATGGTGGAGTTCGTGCCAATAATCCTTTGGCAATTGCACTCAACGAGCTAGCGGTCATCTGGCCCTCAGCCAAAACGCATGATCTACTCTTATCAGTGGGAACAGGGTCATTTTCCTCTACGGCTGAGCCAGTTCATACTGGCCGGAGTTTATTGCGGGATAGTGCTATCCCTCGCATGATTCGAGCAACAATGTCTTCCCCAGCCATGGATGGTGAACAAGGATTTCGTGAGGCACTCAATTTCGTGTCGGATGACAAAAGATCAAAAGTTTTTCGGCTCAACCACGAGCTATCTCAACCGCTTCCTCGGTTGGACGATGTGAGCAGACTAGCGGAGATGTCCGAGATGCATTTTGCCGCTCCGGATGAGCTAGTGAGAGCTATCCTAGCATCTGCCTTTTTCTTCTTTGAACTGGATGAGCTGCCAATCAAAAGACAAGGGGTATACTTCTGTCAAGGGTCGATCTTGTGTTCCCGATCATATGCCAGGGATCTGGTGAAGCAGGTCATGGTCGAATTTCCGGAGGCAAGGTTCCAAACAGCCCGCAGCCATCATCTCGGGGACGTCGGTGAAGATGACGGTTGCCATGTGTGTGGATATTATCGCAAAAAAGTGAGTTTTTCTGTCAATAGTCTCGAAGAAATGACATCAATTGGGATTGCCGGCTCTTCATTCTTTCAAGTAATTGGCGGCTTTCCAAAATCGGCGCAGGAGCTTCTCGAAGATCAACAAGCAAATTCCCATTTTGGTCGTGCCGACCATTTAGTTGCTGCCTGGCCTCCAAAAAGGAATTGCTACTGCCCCCCACAGGTCAAACGCCACGTTCAATTCATAGAACCTGCCTTGGAGCATAAGAAGCGGCGACTATGAATTTCTATCCATTCTATCCCCTCGCTGTGCACTGGCTGGTTCAAGATGTTCATGTGATTAGAAAATCCTAAGGCTATGTCACTGTTGATCATTGTTGTGTACTATCGGTGCTGCTCTTTTGACCTATTAATGAGGTGTATTACTTGTGAATCCAAGAAGGGAAGCTGAAAGCCATGCATTAAAAAAAATTCGATCTTCCACCTGTATCCAAGAAAGAAAGAATTATTTCTCGTCTTGATTTCGATAGTGTTCAAAAGTAACTGGACAGGGGTAGTTAGGCCGATAATGTCGTCCCCGCCAATGCTTCATCAGGCGTGTACATCGGTACGAGCGGAACGTAGACTGAAAAGACCGGAATCTGGGAGTCGGCCGTCCAGATCTTGATCGCTGCCAAATCTGGGTGATCGCATCTCTTGTCGGCGAGAGAAGTTTGAAAGTTTGCGGTTAATGTATATGAAGCTTCGGAAGCGAACCCAGTCGCTCTCCACCGGGAAGGTATGCATCGAAATAAACCGTGAACACCCCACTGCAGGTCTTCGATACTACCGTTTGGTTTGAACTACAGAACTGAACATCCTCCATGCCTGGAGGCAGACAGTCTATGTTTCCGTAACTCGAATACTGGATTGTAAAACTGTCTAATCTCTTCATGCATAGAAAGAACCCCATAATTATAGGCTTTTCCTTCTCCCCCTGGAATCTCTCAACTGATTAATTTGTAATAGAAACAGAGTGGTAGAATCAAAAAGGAGCTGAATAAGCGGTGATAGCACTGAGTGCTGGATTCTCCCGTATTCTATTGGCTGAATGCAGCCTGAATTGAAATGACTTCCTATGCTACAACAAACTGGCGCGGTTGTATACGGGGTTTGGTGGTGTAGACGGCAAACTGCATCGACAGCGCTAATCTCGATTCCGCGGGACTTCGAAGTTCTTGGCATGCGAGAAAGACATGGTGATTCGTAATACATAAAGCATGCCGAATTAGGGTTAGCGTTGAAAGTTCCATGTTAAATACTGAGAATTAACCTGGATTCTCAACAGCTTCTGGTAAAGTAACTGGAAGTCAAATATCGTTTTATGTTTTACAGTTGAACAGCGCTCCTTAACAACTGTAACCGTTTTGACCGCGACGTTGGCTGTGCATGCACGCTTACCTGTTGCCCCATATGAACCGTGGGGCCCTGTTTGTTTGGCCTGTTAGGCCAAAGGTTTGCTTGGTTGAACGTTTTTATTATTTTGAATTTGACAACGGTTGTCCGCTAGAGAAGATACGGGATCGGACATTGATACCGATTAATCGGAAAGCTTGCAGGTTTCCTGTCAAATTGAAGAACTATTATCTTTTTCCTTAGCTGGAGAACAATCAACTTTGGATCCTTTTAATATTTTCCGTGATAATGCTCTAGTTTCTAACTTACAACAAAAAGGTCTATGTCAGAGGTATAGGACTCTACAAGCCCGTTGGCCAGAAGAGTAACGATCTACCGGTGGTTATAATCTAAATTCGAGAATTATATGTAGGAATATCAGATATTTACGAAGTAAGATTGTTTATCATTGGCTCATTACTTTGAGAGCAGTGTCAATGTACTGCTTTCAAAGTGATTTTTATTTTCTGTTTCTGGGTTCGCTTCTACCTTTTCATAAAATATCAATCCTAAATGTCTCCGAACAGACCGCAATTAATCAAACGCAAACTGCGATAGGTCTCGGCAGAATCAATGGACAAAGAAAGGAGAGACCAGCCTTGCTCATTGCACAGGTTGGGCCGGTCAGGCCTGGGGATCTCTAGAATGTTGCAAATGCCGTCGACGCAGGAGGGGCAATCTTCAATAACTGCTTCGGAGAGGGCATCATTAGGCACAAACCTGGGGCTACCGGGAGGCTCGATGGCTGTGATTTGAACATCGCTCATATCTTCCAGTGCTGTTGCAGCGCTAGGAAATGTTTTAATCCTCTTAATCTGCATGATAATCCAGCCCTCCACAAATTCGTTAGTGGCTTTGTTAGTTCTTCGCGGGGCATTTAGATCGTGAATTTGTTTGTGGGTTAGCCTGTTGGGCTTGTCTCCGACATTACGGAGTATCATTTCAACAATCTCCAAGGGAAAATTTGTGCCAAGGTCACCAAGGGCCAGTGCGCGGGAAGCCATTTTCGCTGTTGATGGCTTAGTCCTTTCTGTAAGAAAGCGTGGTGTCAAGAGTCAAAAAGAGCAATATGGTCAGTGTTGGTGGCGGCTTCCTCCGTGGGTGGAGCCGTTTATATATCTTTGACCTGGGCATGTTGTTTGATGGACCTCTAGAGAGGGAACATTGAGTACAATGAGGATAAGGCATAAAAGAACTGAGAAGAGACAAAGGATTGACAATGCATGTATGTGCGATGTCGTTGGATGGAACTGATTCTATGGAAGGGAAACTTAGCACAAAGTAGATTACAATTCTTCGGTATCATGACTTGAATGAAATTATAAAGGATACAAAGAAGGATTTCTTTGCCGGTATCTAGACACACACGAGGTGGTCTATCAGTCAACATTTTTGGTCTTTGCGCGATTTTGGAGGATGTATTGGCGCGAGGAGTCGAGCCGTGAATTCCGTTGTGAGATTAGGCGCCAAATGACAATCGTATGTTGTCGTCGTGGGACAAAGATGAATACAAGAATACTTCGATCGAAGACGGAAATATTGGTTTCCGCCGGGCGAAGGCAGAAGCTGACATAACCCAAATTTGCGTCCACGAGTCCTACGGTCCACGGGGTATCTTACTTATTACTTCGCTCGTTCGAGAGCGGACCTTCTTGAGATTGATTGCCTTATAATTCGCGTATAACTAGGGGCGATGAAAGGCGGAAGAGAAGCAGGAAAGCTGCAAAAATTTGCAGCGGCGAGGGATGAGACTTTATAGAAACATGCACGGGAATAGTAAAGAACAGGAGCACGCTACACCGGATTCCGTAATTCACCACCACCGGAGAATCCTCTTGAAGAGACAATCAGTCACAGTAGGGCACGCTGAGGAGCACAGGGGCACCATAAAGGCCGCTTGGACTCAAGCTGAGTTCACCCATCCCCGTGGGACAGAAGCAGAACTAGTTGCAACAGTGCTGGTACTCTCAGTGTCATTCCAGCTGTAGGTTGGCGCAACACAGTAAACACTTCCAGCCTTCAAGCTATCTGAGCATTTTCCCGGGTCCAAAGAAGGGTTTACCATCGTGAAGACCGCATGTGTGATACTATACTGACCACATATACCCACACAACTATCTCCACTCTTGGCCTCGTACCATTTGCCACAATTCCTTGTTGTTCCTGTCGCCAGTGTCGCATTTGCAGGTGGCTCGACCTTGCTATACACATATCCATTCGATTCAGAGGGAGCAACGCCACCACCAGTGCTGCTTCCATTGTGCATGCCGCCCTGTGGAGAGAGACAAATGGCTGTACCGTAGATCTTGCTTGCTGGCTGTAGATTGTCGCAGTCGTATGAGACCCATGGGTTGTATTTGCGTACATCACGATCTTTCAGGGAGTACGCGTACTCGATATCTGAACAATTGTCGCTGGGTTGGATGGAATATGTCTTCTCACAGGCTAGGGGAAGGCAGAATTTGAGTCCCGAAGAGAGGGAACTGCAGTCAAGGATCTGATATTGATTTCCCATGTACAATGCCGCTGAAGAAATGCTCGTGTCTTCGGCGATCGATGTGCAAGTGTCGCCGTCCACGGTGGTGTAGAAATTATCCGATCCGCAGAATTCAGTTTCCTTTTCTGGGGTATTGCGAGGGATTTCCAGGACTGTGGTCGGGGCATTCAATCCGCAACGCTTATTGATTGCTTGCAGGACCGTCTGATAGTAGTCGTCGTACGCAGAGTAAGGGGTACGTTGCATCATTTGAAGGCGTTCGGTATAGCAGTAAGAGCATAGCTCGTTATCAGGCATTGCTGCAGTATTAGGGACCAAGGTGAAATCATCAATGACATCTGTCAACACCGGTTAGATGAGTTGAGTAATAATTAGAGGTGTTTAACGTACCATTGCAATACTTCCCTGAGCTCTTATCCTTGCTGCATGTTTCGTTATAAGCAGCCCAAATGCGACCACCGAAAATCTCCGCAGGCGTTCCACTGATGTTGTATCCGGCACAGTTAAGTTGCACCGATTGATACCATGCCTGGAGGTTCTGACCACAAGTCGCATCACAAACCGACTCAGTCAGGGTATCGTTATTCAGAGAACCGTGATATTTGGCGGACATCATTGAGTTCAAGACTGGGTCGCATTTGATTCGTTCCGTCATCGCCGACTGGCAGCCGATTGGAAGATCAAGAGGTTCCAGTGTGGAGGTGCTGTAGATACTAAACCCGTCGAATTCTCTCAGGCCCGCGGTTTGATTTGCACCACCAAGCCAAGCAAGAATAGACGAGAGAAGACCATTCATGTTGTCCTTGGCATAAGTGGGTGTTCCCTTGTAAGGTGTGATCATCTCCACAATAGCCCTAGTGCAAAGATTATACACCCAAACATCGGTACTTTGTTCAACCCCGAAAGCCCGTTGCTGACAGTCATTCGTTTCGAGGCAGTCTTGGGAGTAATCCGAAAACCAGCTGTAGATACCAGTGCCAAGCACCCAAATAGAGGAGGACTCGACGATGCGAACACCCCAAGATACCGCACACTTGGTTGAATCACTCTTGCAATCATCAAAATTCGGGTCATTGACAAACATGCCTGGTGTGAAGGGGACTGGGGCTTCCGGCGAGGGTTGGTAATAAGGCGATTCTGTCTGAATCATTCCCATGAGAATATTCTGCGCCCCCGAAAGCTGGTACTGGTAGAGAGTACTGTGTTCCGATGCAGTACCATAAAGCCATGCCAGTTGACTCTCGATCAGAATACCACGGGCTGCGTAAACATCAATCTGATCTTGGGAAGAGACGTCAAGGTCATGGTCAGCCACCCAGACCCAGATGTTCTCCAGGTAGGCCGTGGAAGATGAAGTCAGATGAAGCAAAAGAGATGCAGCAATACAATCTTCATTGACACTTCCCGTGTTCTTTGGACACTGTTTGTTCTGGAGGTTCGATCCTACAGCACCGCCAATGCGGATGTGAGAATCCCACATAGCAGCCGATCCCTTCACTGATTGCTCAACATTCCACTCTACAAGAATCGCACCCGCCGTAGGGCCAGAGACTGTGAAAAGTAGATCTTGAATTTCCACTATGCCAACGTCACCGGAAGCACCGACCCTAACGGCAACTCGGGGATCCTCCGCATCTGCAAAATTAGTACCAGTTGCCATGATCTGAGACCATGCCTGACCCATAATGCGTGATCCAACAGGTACATGCAATGTATCATGAATCATGTAAACACCGTGTGGAATGTATACAATAGACGAAAGATTCGCAGCATAAGACAAAGCGTAATTGAGAATCGCAGTGTCATCCGTAGTCCCGTCGCCCTTGGCTCCAAGGTTCTTAACATTGACAATTTGGTCGGCTGCGAGAGTCTCGTATTGAGGTCGACGACGAGTGAAGAGGTTAGAGTCAACATAGGCTTGTGTCCCTAGTAGCTGAGTCGGTCGCAAAATAGCAGGGATATCCTCACCATCAGCAAAGGATCCAACTCCAGATGCATCGCTGACCATTCCGAAACCCCATGAAGCTTTGCGGACCTCATCACCACCAGCAAGAAGAATTTTATTCTGAACGGAATCAATGATTGCGGTCTTGACGTTGAAGAATCCGACATTTTGCAACAACAGAGAAGTCGAATTTTCCGCATGAAGTGAGGTTATGATTCCATTCGGGGTATTGGCGATGATGGCATCAGTCAAGATGAGAGATCCAACACCTTGGCCCGTACTCGAAGGTCCTCCGGCCTATCTAGATTAGCATGACTTGCCAAATGCCATTCAGCTATTTTGTCTATGACTCACTCCACCCACAATTGTGAGTCCATTTGTGCAAGATTCAATAACGTAGTCCTGCATGGTCCACGCCCAATCCCAATGAACCTGAAGAGCGGTGTTGCAGTTCACGAAGGTGAGCTGACTTGAAGTGAACTGTTGGTTACCAAAGTAAGCACTATGCATAATTAATTAGACCCCATTGATATTCAAACTGCACAAGAATGTCATTACCCAAAGTTGCCTCCCACAAACGTAAGGTCAGCTAGAAAGCCTCCAGATCCATTCTCCATGTAGATTCCTTGTTGCGTGTTCGACGGAACATCTGAATTGTATACCATGTAAAATTCTATGTTTTCCAGCGACGTCCCTTGCGCAACTTGCCAGTGGATAGCACAGATGTATGCCGAGGGGTCAGTTGGTCTGATGTCGATTTTGAAGTTTCTAACGCTGCGCAAGAAGTTGTTTTGATTAATATACCACTCTTCATTGTTACTGACATAGACATCGGAGGTAATGACGCCCAGGCCAACGAAGCTGGATGCAGCCAGGATGGTAGGAACTTCGAGGGGCTGGTGGCTGTCAGTGATTAAACAGCACAAGCATGCAGAACAATCGCTCAGCAGCATTGCTCGAAGAAACTTACATCACCCAAAAACTCAGTATTATAGTACTGAATAATTGGCGAGCTAACCAGGTATGTTCCGGCAGGAAACCAGACTGTCGCAGGGTAGATAGTACTTGATCCACAGCCGAGGCCGCAGCGTCCACCGTCCGAGATAGCCTTGTTGATGGCCTCTGTATCGTCTGTGACACCATCTCCGACGGCTCCATACTCGCGAACATCTCTCCATACCTATTTTGCGTCAAACTTAAGGAAATTAATGAGAGGGGAAGAGGGCGGGTACTTTATAACCAGCTGGAGCAAATGGACTTTTTCCATTTTGTTCCATCGTAGCCATCCAGTACTTCGAAGTACTAGCTCGCTTTTGGATTGCTCCATGGGTTGTATCATTGCCAAACACGATGTCATCGGTAGTACCGGTCGATAAAAAGTCACTCAGACCATTCGAATGTACCAAGGCCTGGCTTGGGGCATTGGTATCCCTGCGACCCTTTCCGTACTTATTGCGAATCTGGGAAGCCACGAGACTGTGATTTCCAGTCGGCTTGTTTGGAGTTGACTCGGCGACAATTCGAGCTGCGCGGGCCAGCTCAGTCGGGATTGAATATGCCTTGTTTCCGCTGGACGGGGTAGCTGTTGCGTCACGGTGGATGAGATGAGGACTCTCAACTGCTTTAGGACTATAGTCCAGAGGCGTGGCAGCCAATTTGGAGTTCTTTTTTGCTCCCTGTGATTTATCAAACGCCAAATTATTAAAATTGGGGTTCGATGTTCGATCTTTGTTGACTTTTGCGAGAGCTGCCAAAGCATCTTTCACTATAGTCGCGGCATCATTGCTGGTAGCGTTACCATGACTCCGGTGGTGAAGACTTGTATGGCGGTGGTGAATATTATGATCTGCCGATGCGCAAGCTGCGAAGACAAAGGCAATTGTCAAGCTCAAGATCAGACCCACCGATCGCAGCTGATGAACCGCCGATCTCCTGTTGAGCTTCATCTTGCCAGCAACATTCAGAAACTCGATGCTGAAGGGATATGACTTTTGGGCTTTCTGTGAGCGAGAATCCGGTCATATGCGATTTTAGTCTAGGCTCACTTTCGTCGGTTCTCTTATTCTGGGGGGCCGAAAAAAAGCCAGAAGCAATTTCCGCGATGCGACCATAAATCTACTAGTTTGATCACGGACCCTTCGGAGATGCCCGTGCCAAGCCGGCCAAGACCTGCCAAGGCGCACAAAGTAGGGTCCGATCTCCACTTTCAGTTCTTAGTTCCGCCCTAAAGCATGTCGGGACCAAACGATCTCATCGTCAACCTCACAAGGGCCTTGGCTAGTTGATTCGGTGTCTCAGTTGCATTCCTCGCCGCTATCGTTCTTTTCTTGGCAAATGCGCTATTGACTACTCATTTCATCGCTACCAAAATATGAAACATGTTCCTACGAAAATGTCGGTCGTTAGCGAGTGGTCCCAATATTTACCTTCGGCTAGATCCTTCCGAAGTGGGAAAACAAGGTAGGCCATTGGTGAGAAGTATACGCTAGATGGAAGCGAATCGGGGGGCCAAAATATCCTCATGCAACATCATTTCATTTAGTCCGGTGGCGACCCGGGGGCAGCATACCTTGGCTAATATAATTTTGATAAAACAGAACGGAGAATCATATTGCCTTAATGAGCTCCCAGCTAGACTTGATACCCACCAAGAGATAATATCCTCCAGTATCTCTCCTGTTATGCTGGGTTCGTTCAGCCAGAAATGATCACCATACGCCCAACTGGAGGAGCCCTCCTTTGGCTCCTTTTGATCTCCTTCTGCTTTATATTTACCAGTGCCAATGCACAAGATTGCAGTGCTTTGAACACATGCGCTACTGGATGCTGCAACAAAGGCGGATACTGCGGAATCGGTGATGATTACTGCGGTTCCGACTGCGTTGCGAATTGTGATTACGAGCCAGAATGCAGTGTCTCGAAGCCCTGTGCAAGTGGATGTTGCAACAGCTATGGCTATTGTGGTCTGGGACCAGACTGTGAGTTTCTCAATCCTCTAAAACCTAGTTACCGTGCCTTTCTAGAGCATATTTCTGACATGAAATTTCAGTTTGTGCCGATAAGGTTTGCGTGGGAAACTGCGACAGCAAGGCAGAGTGCGATCCCGGCAAATATGGTGACTATGCGGAATCTTCCAAATGTCCATTGAATGTCTGCTGCTCGAAGTTCGGCTTCTGCGGCACTACCGAGGAATTTTGTGGCAAGACAAAAGTCAAGCGCCCTTCCTGTGACAAAGATGGATCTCTCAATCGAGTCGTAGGGTACTACGAGGGTTGGAGTCCTTCACGTCGCTGTAATACGTTCTACCCCGAACAAATCCCCGTGGGCATCTACACACACTTGAATTATGCTTTCGCGTCGATCGATCCAGATACATTCGAGATCGTCGCGGCCACCGAGAGCGAGAAAAAGCTGATGACGCGCTTGACAGATCTCAAGAAGGTCGATCCCGATCTCAAAGTCTTCATTGCCGTTGGTGGCTGGACTTTCAATGATCCTGGAGCCACCCAAACTCTGTTCTCGGATCTCGCTGCGTCGGAAAGCAATCAGAAGAAGTTCTTCAAGTCCCTCCAGAGTTTCATGTCCACATACGACTTTGATGGGATTGATCTTGACTGGGAGTATCCCGTGGCGGATGACCGTGGCGGTCAAAAGAAAGATTTCGACAACTTCCCCAAGTTCTTGGCCAATTTGAAGAAATCCCTCAAGTCTACTGGTGGCCGCGATGGAGTCAGCATTACACTGCCCGCTTCTTATTGGTATCTTCAACATTTTGATATCGCAAACCTACAAAAACACGTCGACTTCTTCAACATCATGACCTATGATATGCATGGAAAATGGGACTTGGGCAGTGAATGGGTTTCCCCTGTGCTCGACTCTCATACCAACCTAACAGAGATTACCAATGCTCTCGATTTGCTCTGGCGAAACGACATCAAGTCTGATAAGGTCGTCCTGGGTCTTGCATTCTACGCTCGAGTATTCACTGCTGCTGACCCGAGCTGCATGGAGCCTGGTTGTTTGTTTGTTTCCGGTGGAAACGCTGGGAAATGCAGTCAAGAAGTTGGCATCTTACTGAATTCTGAAATTATGGACATCATGGATAAGCAGTCCCTACAGTCCACGCTGGATAAGGAGGCTGCCGTGAAGATTCTCAAATTTGACGACAACCAGTGGCTTACCTACGAAAATTCAGACACGTTTAAGCTGAAAGCCGACTTTGCCCGAAGCCAATGCCTTGGTGGTGTGATGGTGTGGGCGGTTTCCCATGATTTACCCCAAGGTAACTTTTCCCGAGCCCTTGGAGATGCCGTGGGCCGAGAAGTGAAGTCCCTTGTCAACAGCGGTGAATTAGCGTCAATGGAGGTCAAAAAGACCCATCCGCAGTGCAAGTGGACGAATTGCTTCGACGATTGCCCTAGTGGATGGTCGCGGGTTCGCCGTACAGATGACGGTGCCCGTGAAGGCGAGCACATGTGGGATTCTACCGCATGTAGTTTTGGACAGCATACGTTCTGCTGCCCTCCTGATGCCGAACTTCCCAAATGTGGATGGTATACCCATAACAATGGCAAATGCAATTCGGAGTGTCCTTCTGGCTACACTGAGATTGGATCCAACATACAATACTGTTCTAACGACTTTAACGACTACCAAGCTGCTTGTTGTACAACTGAAACTCCCAGTATGAAACTTTACTCCAAGTGTGACTGGGCGGGAAAACCACGGAAATGCGACGAGGAATGCCCTAGTGGCAAGTCCGAGGTGGCTCTGTCAACTACCGGCAGTGGTGGTGTATACTGCGACGTTACTTCTTTCAAATACACAATGAACGGCCAAGAGGGCACAAGTTGGGAGGAACGCAGCTACTGCTGTAGTGAGGAAGACGATGTTGAATGGAGTAAATGCGAATGGCGTGATGACATTGGCCTGATGCTCGACAAAAGCTATGTTGACGGTTACTGTCTCCCCGGCTGTCCGGATGAATACGTGCGTGTCGCTATTGATCAACACGGTGGTGGTTGCAAAGGCGACGGTGGCCGAGCCAAATGCTGCTTGCCAAAATATTCAACAGTCAGCAAGAGATCATACACCACGCGGGAACAGAGTCTTGATGACTTGGTTAAAGGGTTCATGGATGATCCGAGTTGTGGAGCGGACGATTACAACTTGAAGAGGGATCTCGCGGGCTTTGAATATTCTGTGGGAAATACCTCTTTGTCCGATCTGTCTGGTACTCGAACTCCAACAACACTTCAACGCCGCTCAACAACCAAACAGCTAGATGCTATCTATACTGTTGCATACGCCCTTGCTGTGCAGTTTACAGTTAATGCAGCCTACGAAGAGATCTGGAAAAAACGTGTGCTGCCATCATACCCACATCTTACAGTCAAGGCTATTCGCAATTACCTGACTACGTCTGAGGACTGGGCTGAAGGAGGTATAAGTTATAAACTAGAGAAGGTTCTTTGCGCCCCAAGCATCTTCGACAGCAAGTTTGCAGAAAGAAGCATTGTCTCCTGCGCATGCGAAACAAGCGATTGCTGCGATGCAAACGATCCGGATTCCTGTTCGGATCTTGACGGTGATGATGATGATTCTACTGCTCTTAGCAAAAGAGTTTTAGATAAGAGAGCCTCGCGAACGTTCGATGTCGATTTATCAGACGGTGGAGCGCATGCTACGATCACTTCTTGGACGGTATTAATCTTCAAGTCCCAATCAACGTATTTTTAGTGCTAATCAGACGATCAGTATATCGTGCGTGGCAACATTCGAGGAAATAATCCCATCTTGGATGAAGGTTATACCTACGATGACGCTGAGGACTGCCTCAATACTCAAATCGCTTTGATGTCAGTTTCGATGGCGAATATCGGAAGATATCAGGGTACGTTCTTGGTGACCTTGTTTACCCTGAAAGTTTACTCAATTTACTAATTAATCAAGTCGAACATGTCGTTGAGTTGAACACCGTTGCCTTTTTCCTGAGAGATGCAGCCAATGGGGTCCTCAGGTCTGGTGGTGTGATGAGACTCGGTCGAATTTCAGTGACCTTCGTTAGACAGGCTCTGATGGCGCCAGTTCTTACCAACCCACCAGTAATGACTGGTGCCGACCAATCCTTGACTCCCATGACCCGGATTATGCATGCTTTGGGTAGCCTGAACAACCAAGCTGATTTCAACCTTTTGCTTAATCGTTTGAACAACTTAAAATCCAGGGTATTTGATCATTTACAATTTTTCTTTTTTCTGGAGATGACCAAGTTACTTATCATTTCTTTTCTCTAGCTCTGGCTTTCAAAAACACTCATCGCTGATGAAAAAATGGAGAAAGCAATCTCAGCCGATGACCCGAAGCGCGCATTGATACATCTCCGCGAGCCCCTCACTATTATTTCCTATCTCAACCATCTCAGAGTCCAGCCTGACATGATCGACACTTTTAACACAATTCACGTGGAATTCGGTCGAGCAGATACGTACTGGGTGAATGCTGGACATCCAAACCCGCAGTCGCAAGCCAGATGGGATGAATGGGTTCCTGACTTATTAGATAGTGCCACTCAGAATGTTCGCACGTTTGTTGAAAATTGGGGGGATCAGATGTATAGGTTTTGGGCAGTCCGGACTGGTGATAACGTTGCGCAAACGCTCGAGATCATTATGACTTTGCGAAGACAGGCTAAAACTGCGAGGATTAATCCGAATGGCCTGGATTGAAAATATCAAATGACTAGTTATATACAAAATGTAGTTAGAAGAAAAATGAACTGAATTTATTTGAGCAGTGGGACATGCAATTCAACCTCTCATCTTTCACCCATTTGTAGCACCCTCCATATCTAAAGCAGTTGGTGGCGTATATACTGAATTGAGTAGCTCAATTCACCGAATCAGGAATCTCTCTTGCGACTGACTTAGTGCTTTATTGGTGGCTGTACGGCCTTTTCCATTTGACCTGCCCTGCTGCCGGCTCCGGAGCTTTCACTTTGACACGCCAAAATGAGAGGCTGCGGCCTGAATACTATTAAATTGGCCTAATTTATAGGCTTTGAGGGCATCCCAAAGAAGGATCTCTTCTTGTTCGGAGAAAATCGGCATTGTTTTGGTGGTAAAAGGGGCTCTTGGAACCGACTCTGCAGGTTCTTCAAACACTGCAACTAGGGAAGCTCCGTGACCTGCGTATCTTATGCAGTTTTGGTTCGTAGTTCTAAGTATTCGTCTTACGCCACTACACAGAAAGAAGAAATAGAAGTCAAACAGATTAGGCAGAATTCAACGCAATATAATAACATTTAACTAAAATTCTGTCTTTTCTATAACTTTTGATATTCATATAAATCTTCCTCTCTTCGTATACGCTTCGGAACCCGCCCAGATATACGCCTGTGGGCACAGCTTTTCTCTGAAAGAGGTATCCTGTCTTGTTCAATAAGCAGGGTACTAGGTATGGCTGTTGCTGTTGGTTCGATTCTTGGTCTCTTGCCAAGGACACTCTCGTCGGTTAGCTGATTCCGCTCAAATGTTGTATCAGGGTAGTCCTCTTCATCCTCCTCATTATCGCTCATCAGATCGAACACTTCCTTTTCATAACTATGACCTTGCCAAGTCGATTCGCCCGCAAACGACTCTGGTGCCCCCTAGGCCCCCAAGGTCACTAGTAGATCTCAGCATCTCCAGTCAGGGTCTAACGGTCCCTTTAATGGACAGAATAGATTACCTAGGTAAATTCTTGGATAAACAAGATCCAGAAAACACCGAAAGAGTTGAACCAACAAATAGAAGCTTCCGAAGATATCAGCATGCTGGTTGGCTTTTGTTTCTCAACCTTAGAAAAGGGAAGACTTCGCTACAACATTAAGAAAACTCAAAGCTAATCAACAGAAAGCCCCAAACAATTGGCGAGGTACTGCGCACTCCGCACTCCGTACACTAGGGCAAGCTTAAAGATTGTCTTGGTAAACTCGGTTGGGGTTTCAAATCTTGGCTTGGCAGCACGTGTTTGGAGACTCAGACTTTCCCTCCTCTCTTCTCCACTCCCCTCAAATTTCACGCGAACATCAGTTCAACATGGACGAGCTCCAAAATAGCCTTGGCACTTACCCAGACTGGGGATATGTCATCTATCGCACTACCTACTCTGCTGAATCGGAAACTCTATTCCCAGTCGCTATCAGGTACATTGAAGCCTGTATTAAGAGATCATTCCTCCGAGACCACAAAGAAGATCCTACAAATAAACCCAACGAAATTTGCGCCAAATACCGGTCGACTATTGTGCAAGATCCCGCGGAATTCAATGGGGCGTCTCTCGAGGCAATTCGCGCTCATTTTGAAGCGTGGGTGGAATCTCAAGGCATGCGTGACCGCTGGACCAAATGGCGAATGTGCATGATTATTGATGAAGAATCTCTGCAAACGCTGAAAGGTACATCAGCAGAGGCCCTTGAAAATGAGAGCCCATACCATTCCGATGATGAGCTACGATGTGTAAAGGTTCTTGAAGCATTCCCGGAAACAGATCAGTATGACACCTTTCCGGGGTGGATGAGATGTTGGACACGGTGTCTTTGGGATCTCTGGATGATGATGGGAGATGCTAGTGAGATGAGGCAGTTATTTGACGGCATTGATGATTTTCCATTTGAGGGGGTGTACTGCGGATAATTCAAAGCTGTTTCGGTCTATGACATTAGAGAGATGTGATTCTCAGGTTGTGGAAAATATTGTTCGACGGGCAGTCAAATAAAGAAGAAACACATTTTTCATTCATTGATCGCGACAATATATGATTACAACATGAGGCCCACTGTGATTGCAATCCACATGTTTAAGGTAAACAGGAGTACGAACAGTAGCTACATTCTCTAAACAAAAAGCATTTGTGCCAATTTATCGTCTTATTCCACATACTACAATACCGGTGAACTGTGGTCACTGCGTCTTGATGCAGTGAACAGATGTCACCTCTCCCAGTACAATGCTGGAGATGTTGCCGTGTGAGATTCTGATGCTGATCGCGGACTGGGTAAGTCCTGGCGTGTTTGGTTTGTTTGATTCGCGTCCTCTGACCGCCTGCCAGCTGCCACCCGCCCACCTGCGCGCTCTCAGCCGAGTCTCGTCGAGATTATATTCAGTTTTGGTTCCTCACATCTACCGTACCATTGCATTCCACGCAGCAAGTGAGTGGGCGCTGAACGTTTTGGATATCGACTCCTTCTTTCTCCACCTCGGTCAATCCCGGTCCGTGGGCTATCTTCAGCACGTGAGGAACCTGTAAATCCAGGCTCTATTCCATCTCGTCCGGTTTAATCGATGTGCATATTACAACATCTTTCGCGCGGCGGGGCTGCCGGAGTCTCTAACTATATTAGGAGCTTCGGACGAGGCGACGGTATATCAGCAGATTTTGGACGACGTGAAGGATCAATTGCAGTTGATATTCACCCACTTGAAGCCGAATAGCCTGAGCACTTTCGAGTCCGTATGCGCTGGTGTCTATTCTCCGGATCTGTGACTGACTAGCAATAGATAGCGGCTTGGAATATGTATCCCGATGGGAGTTCTCGATCAGGGAGACTATCTCAGCCGATATCAATAGCGCCTCGCCCGTCTCTTACTCGTCACCGACGGTACCTGTCCTTAGATATGGCACCGTCTGGAAGGGCTGTCCGAACTATCGAGTCTGACGGCCTTCGAGTGGGAAGGCATCCAGTATCAGACCGAGGTTGATTTGCTGCGATAGTGTATCCGTTACAATTGGAGCTAGACCTGGCACTGCACCTCGGGTAACCCTACCGACCCTGCACCTGCACCTCCATTTGGGCGGTGTAGGTTCAAAGATTCCGACCCTCAGGTGCGGTAGGTTGAGCACCGCACCTCATGAGGGTAACCCTGAGGTGCCCCTGAGGTGCGAAAACTATGACTAATATGCTAGAAACGTGACTTGGGGGTAATTGCATAAATTATGTAGAATTGGGCTGTATTCTTTTGTAATTGTAAGCTAAAGATTTATTACTGTATAGCCTTACAAGAGGATTGAGTGCATATCATAGGTCATAGTTTCATGTTTGAATAGGGCTTCAATTCTCACATTTGCAGTGATAATATCTATTATACAGTATGTTCTCAAGAGTTAAACTATTAAGTTATATACCCATCCAGTAGTCTCGATTTCTTCCGCATCCTACCTGATACACGATGCTGTGTATCAGGTAGGTCAGGCGACACGGAGACCCTGCCCTTATCTATCTCCGGAAGTTCATCGCCTTCAGATTCCTCCTCATCACCAGAAAAGACCATAGGGCGCTTCCCGGCAGCAACTGCTAAGAGTGGTGGTATATCATGATGTACCTCAACATCTTCCTCATCATCACTGATAGCGTCGAAGGAGTGTGTCTGGATGTCAAGTGCTTCAGCTGAAGCTGCCATTTCATGATCCATAAGATACTCTTGCAGAATTAGCCGCTGCTCCTCCTTCAAGTCAAATCTTGTTGTACACATATACAACATGATATCGCGAATAGTCTCTGGGTTTAATGAACCCCGGCGGTAGTGGCATATATCCCGGGCAGAGTTAAAAAGACGTTCAACTCCAGCACCAGTCGCTGGAATTGACATGATATCACGGGCAATGCGGGCAAGAATAGGGAACTCTCTTTGATGATTCTTCCAGAAGAGTCTAGCTGAACCATCGATAGTATCTAAGAATATTAGTTTTATGATCATATAGACTTAGTGCTAACTTACCACTCTGGAGATATTTAGTGAGCTCGTCATATTGCGGACCAGTTGATCCCTTTGAAAGATCACGCCCACATGCCCTCTCAAGCTCTGACTCGGTTGTCATTAAATGGCTATCAGACTGAACCATATCTGATGGTACATGTTGGCGATACCTCTCTAAAAGTGACTGGAGACTCTCACGGTATTCCTTTCTGTAGTCCTTTCCAGTCTCTGGATCTGGGTCCCAATCACTTGTTGAAAAGAATTGCATTTTGTTCGACGGTGCTAGGATTGTCCCAATTGCGTAGAGATCACCCTCAATACTATCAGTCATACCATAGTATTTGATCAATTTCTCTTTTGCAGCTTCAAGGGAAGAGAGCATCATTTGTTTCCAGTGAACCTTCTTCCGCTGAAGTTGAGATATTGACCTTTCAAGATGATCAAAGAGCTTGTTGTAGATCCTGAAGACAAGGTGGATACTCGAGTCTTTGGTACGACATACCAATGTGGTGAATGTAAAAAAAGGCTGGAGGATACAAAGTAGATAGTCAATCTGTCGCCACCCCTCTGAATTTAATGCGAAATAGGGTTGATTGAAGTCCGCACAGTACGAATTGTACGTAGTATAAAGTCTTCTTGCCCGCCGGAGCATTAGGAACGTCGAGTTCCATCGTGTACGAACATCCTGGATTGGGAGGAGCTGTGACTGAGTATTGGACTGGAGGTTTAAGAAGTTTTCTTTGCGTTGAGGGCTCCCGTTGATAAAAACTGCAAGACCTCGGACCTATAAGTAATAGTTAGTATTATTCACAGTTCATAAATAGAAGCATACCTTGTTTAATGTATCAGCGATCTCATGCTTCTGTTGGCGCGAGCGGAGTTGACGTAACCGATCGTCAGGTAATTCTGACTCAGCATTATCATTCCTCGGCGAAGCCTTGATCTTACCAAGTAAATCAAGTAGACTCAGTTGAATGACATGGGCAAGACAAGGCACTTGAACAATTGTCGAATCTATCTCCGGGTCTGACTGTAGATCCTTGATTGACTCATTCACCGCTGTGATAAGTGTCTTATTATTAGACGCATTATCAGTTGTCACCGCTAGTATACGGTGAATGATCTGGTGCTGTTGTAGAATTCGAATAACAACTTCACCAAGGTTAACGCCAGAATGAGTACCAGAAATTGGCTCAAAGCCAAGGAGTACCTCACGATACTCCCATTCCTGGTCTAAAAAGTATCCTGTGATAGCCATGAAGGCATGTTTAAATGGCGAAGTCCAACAGTCAAGGGCAATCGACATCTTTGCACTGGGTGGGAGCTGTTGTAGAGTCTTTTGTTGAGACTCTTTGACGAACTCTCGGAGACGCTCACGAATAACCTTTCTTGATGGGATGCTTGGTAGTGTAGGTGCTAGTTGGGCGTAAGAGATAAGGTCGTGGAATTCTTGATGCTCGACAAAGAGGAAGGGTAAATGTGATACAGTGATCAGATTAAGTAGCTTCTGCTCCCATATTTGCTGTGTAAAGGTAGGTACTGGTCTTCTCTCAGCCTGAAATATAGTTAATTAAGGATTCGTCTTAATATTCAACAAGAAATATAGGTAAACATACTGCGTCACTAAGTAGCTGGTGGACACTACTAGTTCCCTGGAGTGCCTGCTTCGGTACTCGTTGTCTACATCTTGGACCATCAAGGTGCTTCTGCATTGTTGATGTCCCTGTATGATTCGTAGCTGGATGCGCGAGAACTGTGCGACAACGTTTGCACATAACGCCTGGCTTTCCATCTTTGGTGTTTGCAACTTGTTGGAACCCTTTCCAGCAATCTGCACGACGTTTGGTAGGACTTATATCCCAATTGAGATTTTGCTTCGACCTACCATAGCCAGTCTTAAGCCACCAATCCACGAACTCCTTTGTCATTTCTGGTGTACAGATAATGAACTCGTTGATACGGTCAGGCTTAATTCGCGCAAGGGTGTCTGGAGCGAGTGGTGAAATGTGTGACTGAGGGCTAAGAAGGTCTGGAACTGATCCAAACTGGCTTTCGGATTGGTATTGGCTCCGGCTCTGGCTCTGGCTTTCGCGTTGGGAGAGGGAGTCTTCGGGGAGGAGGAAGTGTAACGCGTCATATGGCACCCCGTCTTGACTATCGAAGTGAGACGATGGGTAGATGTCTGAGAGCTGAGACATAGTAGGTTCAGTTAGCTAGATACTAGAGAAGAAGAAGATAAAAAACGTACTGATTGCTTTACATGAAAAGATACATGATCTTCTTGGGGCCTCTGTTTGACCCTGTTCAAGATGCTAGAATTGATCTATCATCTTGAGTATCTATAAGTAGATCCTATTGGCTAGTTCAGTGGGTAATTTGTATAGTAACCCTACCGCACCTCAGTGCACCTCACCGCACCTGAGGGGTAAACCTAATTAAACCTCATCGCACCTCGGTACACCTCGCTACACCTCAGGGGTAAACCTGAATAAACCTCACTGCACCTCAAAGTAACCCTCAGGTTGAGAAAATATTATAATCAGAACAGCTAAGTCTAACAACTGGGAAGTTTGAACTCAATTCATGATGTATCTGTGTTAGATATTCTTAATTCTCTAAGACAACATGATAGAAGAAGATTTGACGGTTACAATGATATCAAAATAAGGTGATTTTGACAACATCTTGAAGTTCTTTACACAAAACTGTAGTTATGCCTTTGAAGATACATAAGGTAAACAGCATACTCGATATATATATCTGCAACTTTACATGCTGTTTTGTCAATAACCCTTATTGACCACTTCCAACGTCGAATTTCTTTGTATTTATTTAGAGTTTATAGGTAACAATACCTACTGTTTACTTTTACATAAGTATTTGTTCATAAATCCTTATGTTGATAGAGTATTCACTGATATGGCTTCAGGCTGACGGAACAGGTGTAAAAAACAGAGATGAATCATCCATTTTATCCAGCCAAAAGGGGTAAGGTGTCAGAAATTTATGCATATGCGGGTTGATGAGGGTAACCCTGCACCGAACCTGTCGACCCTCAGGTGCGGGTCAGGTGCGAAGGTCCGCACCTGAACCTCCTGAGGTGCAGGTGCAGGTGCGGAGGTACTGCACCTGTGGGCGGTGTAATGCCAGGTCTAATTGGAGCCACCTCGATTACCTATCTATCGGCTTTGTTTATTCCGCTTCCGCCCGTACTCTGTACTGGGAGAGTCTTAGACTATAAGGGCCGGAGCTCGGGGTCGGGGATATAGGAGTCGAGAAGCCGACAGCTGTTCCGACCTTATCCTTCCTAGTACTGTTAAGGGTGATCCTTCCCCTAAATCTCTTATTAGAGAATAGTTTGATATTTTGTTCCCTACGAGCGCTTACTCTCCGGGACTGCCCTAATTAGCTGCGTCTCTTATAGTTGCTCTCGCGGTCATAAAAGCTACTGTAACTAGAGTATTTTGAAACTTCTTTGGATCTCCTACTGTACGAACCGGGCGACGGGCGTAGCCTATCTACGGTTATACGGTTCCTACGTTCGTTTCGTGGGCTGTAGTATCTATATCTGCGGTTGTCCAATTTTCCGGCGTCGGAGTCCCGTATCCAGGACGCTATAAAATACTACCAAACTACGTTGAAAAGCCTTATCTACTATAAGCGCCAACTCGCCCCTATCGGCGAGGATGGCTTGTTTGAGGACGATCGGGATGTATCGCCCGTGTGGATTGCAAATTTGTCAACTATTGTGGACCTAGGCTAGGTAACTACTTTAGTACTGTGTGTAAGACTATCTGCCGCTATAAGTCTTTGTTAGCCTAGCGAACGTGTATATACTAGACTGCGCCAAAACCCGCAAACCCGCAAACCCGAAAAAACCCAACCCGCAAATGGGTCGGGTTTCGGGTCGACTTTCATAACCCGCAATGGGTTTCGGGTTTGTTTGGGTAACCCGCGCGGGTTTGCGGGTTACCCATGCGGGTTACTAAACAGTGCAAACATAGGAAGAGTCGTATCTACATAAATTATGCATTTCTTACCTGTATCTTGTTGTATTTCCTTTTCACCTCAAGGGGGTAAAAGCTCCTACAGCCCGCTCTAATTCCAATATACCACTACTATTTCTAACGGCTGTCAGAAATTACTTATGCGTGAAAAGCCACTTTGCCTATACTATTTCTGACCGCGGTCAGAGATAGTAGTAGTCTGAAGGGAGTTTTCAATGTATAGATAATTTCTGACCGCGGTTAGAGATAGCAGTAGTCTGAAGGGAGTTTTCAATGCATAGATAATTTCTGACCGCGGTCAGAAATAGCAGTAGTCGAAGGGTGCCTTAGACGTATAAACAAAACCGCCGTAGATTACTGTATTTTATTAGTATAAATCAGCATTTTTATACACTTCGCCATGGCTTAATTGGGAAAATTATGCAGCCGCGGGTTTTTGCGGGAACCCGCGCGGGTTACCCGCGCGGGTTGCGGGGCGGGTTGCGGGTTGGTCGAGTCTACCCATCGGGTTTGCGGGTTCGGGTTGCGGGTCGACTTCTCTTACCCATTCTCGGGTTTTGGCGCAGTCTAGTATATACTAATTAAGATAGCGGCGGTACCTTCGACCTATAGTAAAGCATTCCTAGCTTCGGCTTTTATATTTATAGTTCAGCGGACCCGAGCGAATCTATCGAGATATCTAATAAGAGATTATCACCTTCCTCTACGAGATACGCAAACCGTATTTATAGGACCCTCGTTCGCGCGGGGGTCTTGTGGACGAGGATATCTCTAGTGATAATAATGACTACGATCGTATTCTTAACGCGTACTACGATAGGTCGCCCCTCGAGTGTATGGATTTTTAGGAGGTAGTGCTCGAGTCGTCCGTAGCAATAGCAGAGGCCGAGGATTTTATGTTATTTGCCGAATGGGTATTTGGCCCCGGTAGACTGCCGGCTCTATAGGTCCTTGCGTTCGGCGACTTCTCCTACGGTGATCGGTATAGGGGGTAGTAGTTTTTGATACGTCGCGCCTATCCTATATAGGATAGTAACGGTAAGGGACTCGCCGGCCTTAAGTGCGACGATACGACGCGGCTACCTTTCCGTCCGGTAGATATGGCTGATCCTTCGATTTAGGATGGTGTTTCGGTAGACGGAGCTCGGTTTCTGTCTGTATGTCCAGGAGGCGGATTGATGGAGTCACCGTATGAGCTGTAGGCCTGTTTGTCCGTTCTTGGGTCTTTTCACTGTTCTTCGCGGTAGACTGCCTCGCGACGTAAATATTTCAAGTACCGAACTTGGGTAAATAGCTCAGCCAAATATCATTATTATCTCTTACTAGCTTTGATATCTAGAATTCATATCTTTGAAGTCGGACCGTGATTGTCTAGCCTGCCGTCAGCCAAACCACGCATAAACATATTAGGTGCATCTAGACAATTTCCCAAGCAAATCCAACAGAGATGATTTTTGATTGGTAATTTCGCAGTTACCAGGTCGACCTTTTTTTCTATTTACTTATACATTCTTCACGGCTTTGTCTCTAACCCGTACAATTGAGCCGGTCCAACGAAATGTCTACCGGTACCTACGCGCGCCCGTAGTTTCTTGCCGGCCCTTAGTTAGATGAGCACGGCTAGGTATAATCGGCAGTTTAAACATCTTTGCCCTTAGTAATATATCCTTCACTTGAGTCTAGTGTAAAATTAGAATAGTTTAATACGGGTTTGTTTATTGTGATTCTAGTCGTATGGTTAAAGACAGCTTTTTTTGCGATAGCTAATGGCTCTCCCTAAAAAAAAACTAATTTAGCGTGATGCGGTAGATTGGTATATAATATATAAAAAAACTATTTCCTCGACTTAGATTGACTATCTTAAACTCTCTATCCTCTTCTATCTGAATCTAGAGGAGCTTTAAATCCCTCTAACCTAATAGATACTCCTGCTTCCTACTCTCCTATAGGACGGGCTAATAAAAGAAAGCGAGAATCACTAGATTTATATAAGAAGCTAGTTAGGACGCTAGGCAGCACTAAACAAGTGATAAACTCTTCGAAACAAATGCTACCGGGCGAGATAAAGGTTAGATTTCACTGAGTCTGTATTTGATCGGATCTAACTAAAAAACAGACAACCTCGATAGGTACCGCCTATTCCCTAACTAGTAATTTGACCTAAATCCTATAAAAGAAACCCGCTTTAGCATCTTCCGCTATTGACCTCCTAGACCTCTATTTGTGTCTGTAGGAGTATTATATGATTAAGTCCGCTGGTAAAATACGCTTAGAAGAGGAACGTCGCTTCCTATAAGGCTCTAACGAATGGCTGGTGGGGGAGAATGAAAAACTCTAAGAATGCTGTAATAACTAGGAGCTGCTGCTATAGGATCGTCGTTAGGCCTTTGACTCTATATATTAGGGTATTCTCGGAACATTGCAGAATAGTGATAGACGCTATTGTTATATAAATGAGTTATAGTGAGTTTTCGCTTAAGCGAAATGAGATCGGTACGCTTAACCTAGCTATAGCTGGTATTGTACTGGTAGGTAATAGAGTAGTAAATAGGTCTTATGGTTCTTACGTTGAATAGAAAAGGTAGGTAATAAACGGGTCGGAAAGGATAGTTCAACAGGGTAGAGTATGGGTAGGGCGTTCTATAGATAATACCCTACTACCAATAAATATACTTTTAACGCAAAAACACAAATCGATCACCGTCTGCGTCTACGTAAATTAAGAATAACCAATCACTGGCATACAGGGACTTTTGTTAAATATAGCTAAATATCTGGTTTTTGTTTAGTTTTTTTTCTATATTTATAAAAGCCTTACTACCCCTTTAGTACTAAAGCTCTATGCTAAACTTTTGACTTGCTTACCTATCATTCTGGCCTATATATATAAATCTCTAATGAAATTATAGAGATTCTCTTACTCTTTAAGCCTACCTTTTCTTCGTAAACCGCCTTTTGTTATATAATCTGTATATGCTGCACAGAAAGAATGGGATAAATTGATCGGCTTAGTTGATTGGATTATCTTCGATAACTAGTATTGGCGTTGATAAAACCCTTTAGACTTCGATTTGGATCTAGACCTTAAGTCAATCTAGAGAGAATCACCTAATATACCGATACTACTACCTTATCTCGCAGCTAATTGTAGCACTCTTAGTTCAATCCAATCTATTAGTATATCATAATATGTAAAGAATAGGGCCGAGAGGCCTTATACTATCGAGTATATTTTCTACCCTAACTATAATAGCGAGTACGCCTTTCGTTAGACGGGGCCGGATCTATTGTCCCTAGATATCTGTGCCGATAATATTTTCCTCTACGTGTTAGCATTCTTTCTTTTTAAACGGGTATACTAGATAGAAATCCGGCTTAGTAAGCTTAGTACGGGAAACGAAGAGGTTGTAGAAGAGTATCCGTTTATTCTTCCGCGGGTTGAATCGATATTGGGGAACCTACGTAGAGTATATGGTTAGATACGTAATATTATCTTACGGAATAGCTATATAGGAAGTACTAGGGAAACCCGATTTTAATTGTCTTTACGACTATAAATAGAGACTGTAGTAGATACTGGTATACGGAGTGTAATTCCTCTATCTTATATCTATCCCTCTCTGCCTATAGTATCGTTTAATCTACAATTCTTTATATAGAATATTGTAGGAAACTGGGGAATATAAGTGCTCCGGCTCTTAGATAGCCTATTATTATAATAGGGTCTGTTCTGACCTTTCTGTGGTTTTATCGAACTTGTGACGATTGAGACTGAACTGCACTATCCTTTCTGCCAGTCCTGGCCGCCTGCGGGGGTTTCTGCCAGATGTCTCCGACTTGTAGATGTTTGCATGGTTTGTATGAGGAGACAGGACCAGGACCCACAAAGGTCCTGCCAGGCAGGTTTCCTTTCTTCTTCTTTCCTTTTACTCCCTGTACTTAGTATTCTCGTTGAAATGCACTCTTTTGTTTAAGAACTGGCTGGTAACAGAACTAAGATGAAGGGGCTATTTAGATTTATAGATTTTTGGATAATAATCTTAATAGAACAAAATATAGATAACTATCGCGTTTGCTAAATAATATGTACTATCTTTCGTAGTTATCTTTTTATTTGTAGGAAGCCCTAGGTTTCCTACAACCGGTAATATATAAATAGGGGCGTATTATAATATATAGTATTAGAGACTGCGGGAAATTAGCGCGTTAGAGATATTCCGTACTAGAACCGAGTCGGTAAATTGCGATATTGAAATCTCTAGTATAGTTGGGCTTCCTCTAGGCGATAAGTTGAAGCGGAGTAGAGAGTATCTAAAGCTCGCTAGCTAAAGTACTCGAAATTATTATTAAATCGGCTACGTTTACGATAGATTAGGTATTAGGAACTGGCCTTAGCGCCGTTACTACGGCGGTAACTAGTACTATAGCGATTATCGGTATAAGTCTGTTTATAGATTGTATAGTTAATAAAGAAGTAGAGTTCGAATAGACCTATCAGAGGGGTAGGAACTTATAGTAGTTGAACGGGTTTATTCTATAAGCTACGTAATACAGAAACATTGAGTAAAATATCTTTTTTTTTTCTATTATTTTTCTGCTATTAAATCGGGTATATATAGAAGATGATTATAACCTATAAGCCTGGTTGCGCGTTTATTATATCTAGAAGATCTATTATAAAATAGTTATAGATGTTTAAGTAACTAAACTACCGGTATAGTAGTTATTTAGATATATTTTAGTACTCCTATAACGCTACCTAAGCTAGTTTATAAGTAAATAAGAACTCGGTTACTCTCTATATTGCTTTGGATCTTATCCTTATAATAATACAGTTTGTATAGGCCATTTAACTTCTAGGGTACTCCTCTATAGTAAATTCCTTATTACGGTTATAAGGAATGTTTATCATCTATTTTCTAGAAATGTATATAAGGAGTAAGCGAGAATATAAGTAATACGCTTTTTAACTAAATACGTACGTTAAGATTGTAATCTTACTATATATTCTCTCTTCTTAGTCTTTTCTTTATTCTTTTTACTGCGAGCTTTCGTTATAATCGTATACTAACCCACTTATCCTTTCTAAACTTCATATTGCTAGGACCTATTATAGCCCTATTTAGCCATATTCCCTTTATTATAGCTTTCTCGCTCCTAACTGAATATACTACTACGGCTACTTCTAATAACAATTATAGAAACAAGCTTATTTTCTACCACTTTATAGTATAGCACTCCGGTATCCCCTATTAAATCGTAAATCTAGTACTAACTCTTATTAGGTTGGTATTATTAGTAACCGCTAGAGTGCTAGCGACTATAACGACGATATAAAGCGCGCCTAATATATAGGTATCGACGCTTTCGCCTTAAACATCGGTACTGATTCTTATATAGACGAGTAACTAGGGTTTACGTATTAATCTACCGCTAATAATAGTATAAAAGTGTTTATCTCTTTTAACTTTAACTAGTAGTAGACTAGTTAGGGTAATATAGTCGGCGTGAAGATCGCGTAGTATACCAATCTGCCTACCTAGCTTAAGGTTAATAGGAAAGTATTTGTGTCTTCGTTCGCCGGTAATAGTATCGATATTGTAGCGATCAGAGCAGCTGCCGATAGCGATATATATTTTATACCCAATTTCTACCCTAGTCGGGGTGATTTCAGTAATCTTTAGGCCGCTCTGAACTAGATTGCGTAGGGAAATAATAAAAGTAATAGGTCTCTAACTCCTAGTAAGTAGCTCGCTGTTACCGATAGTAATAATACTTATAAGACGGCTCTTAACGGGAAGCCCTATATCGTATATAAGTGGCTTAAATAAGGTATTTTTTTCTTCTTATACTAATTCGAAATTAGCGGTCTCGCCTTAGTTCTCGATATATTTCGGCGGCGAAGTCTCTTATATAAAAAGCTAGGTATTTCCCTCTAGACTCCTATAGTATAACCGATAGAGAGAAATTCTAGCTACTAGCCCTCGCTTTATAGAGCTTCTTACCTAAAATGACTATAGCGAATCGTACTATATTAGTCCGCTATTATCGCTGTATATAGACGATAGGGCCTCTAAATAGGTTATAGGAATATAAGCAGAACTCTCCTAAGAAGTATAAGGGGCGACAGCGAATAATGTATAAATAGGCTATATAATAGCTAGCTCGATATAGCGAAGCCTTTTATAGCCGCCTATAAAGCTGGCTCAAAACTACTAATCCGTTTCCTCGATAAAGAAAAGCTGGTCTACTAGTACCGAACGACCCCTAAGAATATTAACTATAATATAACCGATACGACAATTCAAGGGTACTCTAATAGCTAGAGTGGCAGTTTTATCTATAGACGACCCGATAGCGCGGATAATATAACCGACGAGGTGTTTATTATAACGATGCTAAAGACTCCTACTACTGTATATATATAGTCTGGCTGCGAGGCTGAGACTTATAATACTAAGGCCGGAATATAGTCGTACTCTACGCCGATAGGTATAGGTAGATAGACCTTTAAGGTTATTCGTAAAGGAAAGACGGTTAATTCTCTGTATAGGATTAGTCGGAGGGATATTACTAACGCGTATCCTTATAGTATCTACAATTTTAATGTTTATATAGGTACTCTGCCGGCGGAACCCTCTATTGACCGGCTATAGCCGGCTGGATTGGTATTATTGTTGTAGGGATTGTAGATTATATATCCGACTATACTGGGTGCTAGGTAAAAGAAGCAATTTAAGTATTACTATACTCTTACTAGATTCTAGAGGATATTAATTCCTTAAACAGTCAGTTAAAAGACTTTATAGCTTAAATATCAGACGATCTGCTTTATCTTTAATATAAAACACTATTTCCCTCTAATAACTGCTGCTTACCTATCTATTATATTGCTATAGAATTACGGATCTCGGTAGAAAAGTTATCGAATTAAGAAAACCTACTATATATATAGACGGTTTATAATTAAAATTAAATTAATAATATTCCTATACTATTCTGTATATTGTCTAGTTTCCCTTAGCGTTAACTTTAAACAAATATAGATATCGGACTGATTGAGCCGCTGACTATAACCGATTAGCAACTATTGTAGGTGATTCTATAGGTATCAATATAGTAAATGTCGTCCTAGAAGATATATAAGATCCAGTACTATACGTGGTATATATTATAGTGTTCCTTAATTTAACGTGGCCCGCTTGATTATAGATATATACTAGGCCTAGCGATAGAACTAGAGAAGAGTTATTATGATAAGACTAATTGCGAGAATATCTATCTAGGCTTCGATTTCCCTAAACGCTTTAATAATTGAATAACTAGTCGGTCTGTATAGTATAAACTCCCTTAAAGATATATATTGTCTCCGCTTTTTCGGACGTCAGAATCTAAGGGTTAACGGTAAAGGGTTTTATATTGATGCCTGATCACGAAATTGCTTTAAGTCGATTTTTTAAAAAGTGCGGTATAATCCTGGTCCGAGCCTAAGATTATTGAACGACCGACCTACTATAGAGAATAGAGGTTGTTTATGTTTATATTTATATTATGGTCAAACGTTTAAGTCCGTTCCTTAACTATATATGTTCGGTGCTGTAAGGTCATTTCAGCGAGCAATTTTCTCTAGACTTTATGGCAATAGACTTATCGATAATCTGGTATTTAAATCATTGAAAAGGCTAAATCAAAAATACCTTAATAGGATAATATAACGTTATATATCTCTTATCCCTACGGCCTACTTAACTATTTTCAGTACTTACGCGTATAATTATGACCTAGTTCCTTAGTACTAAGTTATAGGTGTATACTAAGTGTATTAGAGTTTAATAATCTATATATATTTTCGGATAATACTGATATACTAAGTAATAGGGCTAAGAGATCTTTTCGTCTATTAAAGTCGCCTCTAAGTAAGGACCGTCCACTAACTTATATAGTGCGTAATATACCAATAGGAAGAAACGCGGATAACGATCTACTAGAAATCAGGCCGTAGATTGGCTTTCTTCGCTACTAGCTTTGCTATAATCGCCGATTATTATTATATTATAAAAATAACTCAGAAGATCTAGAAGTATTCCCTCTAGAAGGGATCTACTCGCGAAGGCGAACTAAATATATAGCGAATAAGGCTAGGCTCTAAGCTTCCTATAGAATACTCCCTATGATATATGAACTGCCGGCAGATGAGATAGCCAACTATATAGTGAGTTTGCCAATAAGCTCTACGAGGTCAACTAGTCAACTAACCATTAAGCTGATACCGCGCTAGCTATAATCGTACTCTAATTAAAGGCGGGCGGCGTGGGTCCGAATATAAATACGCGCGTAAGCGAAGCGTACTAAGGGTATTGGGATTAGGGTAGATTGTTTTACGTACTAAATAAAGCTGCTAGAAGTTGATAATTCGGTTATTATAACGATAAGGTTTCTATACGCCTAGGCTAATATATTTACAACCTACTTCGCGTAGTTGCCTATCTAAATACTTCCGGTTTACGTATTTAGTTCCTCGGATAATAACGATTGTAGCCCCTTTCCGTCCGCGCGAAATTGTCGTACTTATTTAATTTAATTATCCTCTCCCGTAACTATTAGTAGTAGATATTAGTAGTCCCTAATTGTAGACTAGATACTATCGGGCAAATCTTCGTCTTTACCCTATATATAAAATGTATCGGGATCGAAAATCATTAGTCGGAGATTTCTTCCCGCGCGGGGTTAAACAGTCTTTATAACAGCCTTATATATCGACGGACTTATATATACTATATAATAGCTTATCAGCACTATAACGGCCTTCCGTTTCTAACCTATAATAGGAAATAAGATCGGAATCAGTAATACTTACCCGCTATAGCTATAGCTCCGTATTAGTTATTAATAAGTCGCGTAACTTCCTCTTCAATATTAACCGAGCTATAAAAGTACTAGAGCCGCTTACCCTATTAGTAGGAAATATTTTCTTCGGGGCCTAATTAGGTACGTAGGCAGTAGATACTGAATTATAAAATCTAGAGCTTAGTTAGATTACGTCGCCTAGGATAAGTTATATTTATAGATAACTTACACAAAACCCTTTCCGATTAAGATAGAATAGCTATTTTATCTATTTGTTTATCTACTTTAGATACCCTATATACACTATATTAGTAAAGGCGATCCCTAGGCTCCGAACTATAGGTTAAACATAGGGATATACTATCTATACTAACTCGGCGCTTCTAGAGAATCTCTAGCTTCCGCACTATTACTTCTCGCTTATAACTGGCTTATACTAGTATCTTAATATACGACAGCGCTCGAAAAAATCTAATATCCTTTACCACAAAGAGGATTATACCGAACCGATAGAAATTGAGAGGGTATCTATAGGGTCCGAGTACGATAACTAGCTACCTACTCGGGAATTCTAGTACGTCGTGGTATAGCTTTCGCGTAAGCCTAAGTTAAGGCTTAGCTACTATATATACTATTCGTTAAATCGGTCCGTCTTCCTAAAACGTAATATAGAAAAGAGGAAGCTAAAAATAAGCGCGGAAGCTAGCCCGTAGTATCTAGAGCTATATATACTAGCTAGGGCGGATCGGTCGGTTAAGGGGTAGTATAGTATTAAGCCAGAGGAACTAGCTTATAGAGTTTATAATTACCTTATTTCGAGAAGATTTCTAAGGCTTCTGGTTTTATACGGCCACTATACAGATAACGGTACTAATAGAAAACTATAGGCAAATAGCGCCTACTAAGTACTACCGATATAGTAACTATCGCTCTATAAGGTAGTATATAAGGGCGTAGATCGCGGTTACTGTAAGAAGATAGTGATATTTTATCGCAAACTATATATAACGCCGTTAGATTGCCGCGTAAGTTACTAGTATTACGAGAACGAGAGTAGATCCTACCTATATTAAGTTAGCTATAGCTACCTATACAACTCGTAAATATAGCTCTATAGATAGTAATACGTACCGCTATTAGAATAATATACCGTAGATTTGTAAGGTTCGTTGTTTTAGCGACGCTGACAAGTAGCGAATAGTACAATAGAGAATAGAATATATATATATAACCTACCTAGCGATAGAACCATACGAGTATATAACGGTCTATATATAGTAGATCTACCGGAAAACTAAAACTCACACTAGTATATAAAGGGATTAGGTTGATAACTACTAAAGAGCTAGCTCTTTTCTGTACTTCCCTCTAGGAATAGGTTCGTAACCGAAGGCTAACAATATTTACTATAAGTATAACAGCTAATACTAGTGCTTACTAGTACTAGGAGATATCTAGCTATCTTATACCCTTTAGTAGGTGGACGTAGGCAAACTACTGCTAGGAGCCTAACATTTTTAATTGGAAGGGGCGACAAAAGCCTATATATCGTCTCCCCCGCGCCTAGCGCTATATACCTCGTCTAAGCCAATAGATCAACTATATTGATAGGACGGCTATAGCGCTAATAGTATATAAGTTAGGGAGAGAGGTACTAGCAAACCATCGATATAAGTCTAACCTAATCGGGGGCATTCTATTTAGTTATTAATAACTTAGAGGGATAGATAATTATCTATATAGAGGCGGCTAAGCCTAGCTTTTTATATTGTTAATTTCCTAAGGGCAGAAAGAGCTTTCTCTCGTAGTTTTAGGTAATAAGCTCTATCCCTTTACAGTCTATTTATTATAGGCTTATTTAGAGTAATACTCTGCCTATCTTTTATATAACCCCGTGTTAGAACGGTCGCTGTAATAAAATAATCGTCCGTATATCCTAATATATATCGCTAGCCTATTTACCCAGTAAAATGCTAGAATGATCCGGAGTGAATCTCGATTGATTTTTAAAGAATAAGATATAAATGATAGCTAGAGACTATTCTTATTTGATAAAAGTTATTAGATATAGGCAAACCTTATATATCTTATGAATAGCCGATCTTGGCTTAGATAATAGCTATCCCGTCTTTTCCGCTCTATCTTATCTTTAGTAAGCTTCTTTATAGTATAACTATTACGGGATCTAGTAAGGAGAGCTAGAACTTTTAGGTTTGAAATACGTTTCGAGTCCTGGATTAGCCTTTTGACTATTTTTACGTCTCCTTCTTTAACTACTAACCCTAGCGCGGTTTCGCCCTAACGATTGCTTAAATTGAGATTAATATTAGGATGCTAAAGTAGGATATCTAGAATATTAAAGCTTTGATTACGGATAGCTACGAAAAGTGCACTCTCCTTATCAATGCTGTTTAGCTGGTTAATCTTCAATCGATTACTTTATTCTACTAATAATTTCACTATATTAATATCGCCTCTTTCGGTAGCTAGGCAGAGCGGGGAATCTTTATATATATATCGAGTATTGATTTTAAGCTTGTTATAAGTAAGGAGTAATCTTATAACTATAATATTACCCTCCGTTATAGCTAGGCGGAGAGGTAATCGAAAGCCCGCGTAGATATTTGGGTCGAGAGTCGGTCTTATAAGAAACTATCGTAGAATAACTGTATCTATTCTTCTTACTAGATAGTATAGTGAAGTAGAAGGCTCACTATATCTCCCTCCTCCTCCGACTATATTAATATCTATATCATTTTCAGCTAAAAGTCTCTCTATAATATTATCGCGATGACTAGAAGTCGAATACTATAGCGGGGTATTTCTAGAATCGTTCTTACAGTTTATGAGAGCGTTTTGACGTAGTAACAGATCTACTACTGCGAGATATCTACCTATTATAGCTACGTAGAGCGGCGTACCGTTTCTTTAGTCTAGTATACTACAATCGATAGATCTTTTATCGAGAAGTGATTTAACAGCCGATAGACTTCTACTAGCAGCTACAAGATATAAGGCCGTTCTTCTCTAGTAATCCACTGCGTCAACGTCTTCTCCCTAGCTGAGCTGTATTTACAACGTACCAGGGTCCTTACCGTTCGTATTATCTCTAATTATTTCTATATTACCGGTATACGTCTCACTCTTTGTCTCGGGGTATACTATTCTATAATAATCTAGGAACAAATATTTGATAGGCTCCCTATTCTTAATATAGGCTTCGATCTAAGGCGATATACTATCCTAATTTATCGTATCAGAGTTAGTACTTTTGGAGAGTAGTATAGCTATAAGCTCTTTACTTTTATAAAAGACTGTAAGCTAGAGCGCGGTTTAGCGCTAGCAATATAAAAGATCTATCTCGATATTAGGGTATTAGAGGAGCCTTTTTACGACGGCAGATAAATTGTTCTCTACGCTATACCATAAAACACTCTTTCTAGCCTTATTCCTTAGGTTGACTTTTATCTTTTAATTCTTTAAGAAGAGCTTAAATATCGACCCGTATCTATATTATATAGCTATTATTAAAGGGGAGCAATTATTAACTAATATATTAACGTTAGCTCGGTAGGAGAGTAAGGTTTTTATAAAGTTAGTACGGTTAGCTTTAGTAGCCTAATAAAGTGTAGAGCTGTTCTGGTACTTAATATTGTATTTAATTAAGACCAACCGTAGCTTTAGATAGAGTATTCGGCTGGTTCGGGCAATAGCAGAAATTTCGTATCCCCCTAGGGTATCGGCTATTAACTAAAGAATCTCGGTCGGTAAGTCTAGGATAGTGATAAGTAACTTAATAGTCTATATCTCATTATTAGTCTCTGTAAGCCTTAATAAATAAGTATAGCTTCTTAGAAGTAATAACTATTATACTATGATTGTGTTAGTGGTCTGTTCTATTTCGAAAAGGAATAAAGGTAGCCGCTAATTCGATAAGAGATATACTTTCTATATAGTAATGTAGAGTAATAATTGTTTAGTAGATAGGGTGTAGTCGTGGCTTTATAGATTGTCCTATTATAGATAGTTTATTACTAAACTCGAGTACGGAGCACTATCTAACAGATTCTATACAGTTATTTACTAGCCCTTTGCTCCTAGAACCTAATTCTAAGTTCCCGGGGGCCTAGGGGCTCCTAGGATTACCCGTAGTATTCCTAGGAATATTTATTTAGTTCCTAGGAGCTTATATTAGGCTCCTAGGGACTCGGTAGTTCCTAGGAGAGACAATATCGTCTAGGGAGACGAATAGAGAGTATATAATAGACTTATTAGACTTAGGCTATTTCCTTTAGGTAACGTAAGATAGCTGACTTTATAACCTTAGAACCTACAGTATAGAGTAAATCTAATAAGCACCGTAGCTAACAATCCGGGTATAAAGTTAGCTGAAGTCCCTATTATTCTTATACCTCAACCATAAGATAGTTATATAGATTCTAACTATATTATATACACTACTAGCTACGGCGTTGCTACTAGCTAGCTGTGTCCTTCTTATATAGTCTCGTCGAGCAGTTTAGAAAACCTTATTATATTAAAAACTCGATCTTGCCGTGTTTACGCCGAAGATCGTTCTACTAGTAGTATATATAGGACTAAGCTGGAGTAGAAAATGTGAGATAGGGAGAGAAGTAATATTAGGGGTAACTAGTTTATTTCCCTCTATACTCGTGGTATATACTATCACGTTGTTTCTCGGTTTTACGTTAACTACTAGATATTAGTATCTCTGAATAAGCATTTTCCTGTAAAGCCTCTCTAGTACGCTATATCAGTTGATAATCTGTTTTCCGCTATTTATACTTTTCTCGTACTTAATAAAGATTACGGCTACGGTAGTTAGTACTTACTTTAATCGCCTACTATAAGTCGTCGTACTCTTCCTTTTCTTTTGGATTATCTAGGCTTAGGTTCTCTCTTATAGTAGGTAGACGGATATATAATAGCCTATACTAGGACTCGAGCGTAACTATATTGCGCTTTATATTATATAGTTAGAGTGGTAGCTATCCTTCTTCTAATTGTAGTCTTAGGGGTTGTTCTGTCCTATTAGCTAGTATCGCTAGAGGTAAATCCTTACCCTCTCGGTAGTAAAGATTATAATTTACTGCCTTTTCTAACTTTTACAGCTCTAACTACTTATCCTTATAGTCTAGATGGTTATATCGTTTTACGCGGTACGAAGTACTGGAAGTCTAGTCGGCGAGTATTTAGTTTATTTAACCTACGTAGTAGGTAACGAATTCTAGGGATATAGGGTTAAGGGCTTTATTAGTAGGCTATTATAGGCTTACTATTGTCGTATACCGGAATTATAATATTATAGTAATACGGCTCCGAAACGGTTTTGATATATTTAAGCTTAACGGCAAAGACTAATATCTAGGAAACCTATCTACTGGTAAAATGGCTAAGTTACCGGCCGATCGATCGTTCTAAACTTTAAGTATACTAATAAGGTTTCCCCGAACTTTATCTAGTATATTTTTAATAGAATGTAAGCGAGCTATCTACTTATCTTAGCGAAGCTTTAAGTAGCTTCCTTCGTTATATAGCTGAATATTTCCGGCCTATAGCTTTTCGTTTGCTTCTTTAAGCTACTTACTATCGGTATATTTAGAAACGTAAGACTCCTATAAATACCGGTAGTATCCTACTAGGCGTATAGCCTAAAATATAAGCTCGGTATCTTCTTCTTTAAGCTATTTCAATATCTTAAGTACGGGTTGGAAGGGCTCTATAGATAGATTATTCCTTATAGTGTCGTGATTCTATATATAATTAGTCAGCGGGGTCCTCTATAGCTATATGTCTATCTTACCGGCTGCGAGACTTTATAGCTAGATACCGAGGTATTCTCGGCCGAACTTGCTTGTACGCTCGGTGGTACCTCTCTATATCTGTCTTTTATTTCAGGCAATTTGCTGGGACCCTTTATTGTTAGTCGTGTTAGTAAAGACGCTACTATCTAAGTTAGGAAATTAACGTCTCTTTATAGCCCTGCTTATCCCGCTGCTAATAATAGATTATGGTCAGAAAAGGCCGATTAAGAAAGGTATACTGCTTAGATAGGATTAGCAATCCCTTAACTATATATAGTTGTCCGCCGTCTAATACTCAGTTCAGTTCCTATAAATACCGTTTAAAACTAAGGTTGGGGCGGATTTCCTTTTTAGAATAATATTTATACTGTTAGAAAGAAAACGCGTTTATATCTAATGCGTATGTTTATATGACATATATATAACAGTAATACGGGCTGGTAAAATTTATTTAGGAATGCCTATAGTACCTTCCCGTTAAGACCTAGACAATATTAAGAGTAAACGGTGTTTTCTGGCGCCCTTAAAAATGCAATGCCTTCCTTTGATATAGGAACCGCCTCCAACTACTAATATGAATTTGTGCCCTCCTAAAACTTCCAATTTTGAGCTGCGTAAGGCCAGGCAAAGCCCTATTCATGCTGCTGTGCTATATTACAGAGTGCTCAGTAATAGCGACTCTAAGAAGCCCGGGGGGAGCTAATTTAGCGCAATTACTTATTATAGAGCCTAAGTAATGGCTGTAATCTCTATACAGAACCCTTGCCTTGTAATGACCTTTTCTTTTTTTTGCTTTTTAGTTGGTATAGTAGTAGATGTATGCTAGGGGCTTAGGAAGCCTTAGGTTTGACCTAGTGTTTAGTTCATAGGAATACGAAAGCTATTTAGGTGAGGGCTGTTTATAGCTCAACACGGTATATGTAAGTTGAAGTTTTCTACTGTGTTTGGATTGGATGGATGGTTGTTGAATAAAACATTGTAACAACCCGGTTTATTCAGGTCACTAAATCAATTTCTGAATTCTGCTAATTGAAGGCTCGACCTCTTGGGGCATTGTTTCTCTCTGCTAGCCCCTTCTGTACAGGATGGATCGAAATTAGTTTCACCACTTTGTTATCATAGACTCCTTCTCGAAACCTATTCCGAAACACGCTAATCCATTTCGGATTAGGCGCGATGTCAGGTATTGAATGGTGGTGAAATATACAATCACGTGACAAAGTCGCTTCGAAATATCTGTAACGGTTCCTGCCAAGAATACTGACATCTCGCAGCCTGGGCCGGAATGTTGCCAAACTAGACTGCAGTAGGATATCGAGAGCCAACAGCCCACCGTATATAGATTACAGAGAGAATCAGAGTCAGATCGGATCCTGTTTTTTCCTTGCTCACTAGTATAAAATAACATCATCAAATAATCGTATATTATTTCTAGTCATGCTGCTCTCACCCAAAGTTGTAGCCAATAACCATATCATATCCCGGGTGCGATATTGCCACTATGCAGTTGGAATCCCAGCGTTGCCATCCGGAACAATAGTTGGATTAACATGGAGAGTCATGTGCTAGAGCGATGTGTTAGAATGTCCACTACTTTGGGTAACAAGATATAGAACTAACATCGGTCAAACTCGATAGAGAATCAAAAAATTGCCGACAAGCGACACACATATGATGCTCTTTCATATCGTGTTGAACAAGTTCATCGGGCCTGTCAAATTGAATGTCGCAGGATATACAGATGTTGTGCTCAGCCCCCAAATGTTCGTCAAGCTCAACCAGCTTCTCGAATTCCAATGGTGGAACACAAACATGACAAAAATGGTGAAACTGGGAATTTTGGATATGCTGTAACTTGGCGGAAAAGGAATCGAAGTTGATTCCGCAGCGTGTGCAATAATATTGTTGCAGACTCATTGCTGTATCCAATTTGTTTTAGCGTCATGTCTTTTAAGTCTTGTGCGTATCACGGACCAGTTATATTAGTTGGAGACGACGGAGATAATGTTTTGTTGCTCAAACCTAGGAAAATAGGGATTCACTGTCTCTGTGACAAAATACTATTCTTTCCATTTCCTGTTTACCCTTTTATCATTCCTGCTCTATAGGCGCTCTCAAATGTGGCGGTGTGCAAAGCAAGAAACATCCCAAAGTATGGCTAGATAAGCCACGAATACAATCTCACATAGGGCATATGGTTTTTGCGGGGCTCTCTCGATCGCCCAATAAGCTCATAAGCCCCGCCACACCAATCACTGTTTAGCATGTGATAGGCGTATGTATAACCTTCTGAAAGTTAGGGAGACTTTACAAGACTAATACAAAATCTATTTTGAGCTGTTATTTACGGCTGTATCATATTACCGCCAGGAGAGCAGTTCAGGAGAAGACTAACTGTAATAGGTAGTAGCGTGTTTCGAAAGAGGGTTCGAGAAAGAACCTCTGTGTGTAGGTGGTGAAACTGATTTCGATCCATCCTGTATCCTTTCCCTCATTTTGCCGGTGGGCATTGTTGGTGAGGTTTGGGCTGTAGACGTTGCATCCACTCCTGTCGAACTTCCTCCTGGGTAACGGCTCTCTTATGTTGCAGCTTTTGTTCTAAGCCCTTATTAAGGGGACTAAACGCCGTGAGAGATTTCCACCACGTCTCTGGTCTTAAGTATCTCTGTTGAAGCCGCAGTCGAAGCGTAGTTTGTGATCGCTTTAAGGGAGGTTTAGGGCTATTAGCAGCCTTAGTCTTTAGCGACGGTTGTATGTTGAAGCAATGGTCAAGTAAAGGTATAGTGTCAGATGTATCTCGTAAGCGGCGCGTTGACCGACGGGAGATATTACCTATTATCTAAGATAACGTGGGAGGGGATATGATGCTTTGACTGGGGGAAATCAGGCTATTTATCGTCTCTCTTATTATTACTATCACTAGAAAGTGCTCCGTCTTATAGAACCTGGACAGTAGGTCTCTCGTCCCTTATTTAGTAGAATAGAATGAGAAATTATTAGTGGTCGATAGTAGGTCTATACTTAGGCGGCCGATAAAGTTAATTGTACTCCCTCTAGACTTATCTCTTTCCTATATACTCAACTGCTTGAACTTGAGATCCCGTTGAAGATTTTCAACGTTTTTAGTCTTCGGTTACCGGCTTAGCCCTACTGGGATATTTATACTTAAACGATAATATAATTTCCGCTAAACGTTCAGTCCTCAACGCCTTAAATAAGATGCTTAACGTATAGGCTGAATATATAGAGGGCTTACGGCCTTGCTTGATAGACTAAAAGCAATCATAGTCCTTAGTAGTAATGAGAAGCGTACGTTCTTCAGATAACAGTGCTGTAAGGTATTAGCAGTCTATATACGTAGGTAACTATATTCCCTCAGTCTAATAAGACGAATTAACGCGCCTTAGTTGACCGACTTAACCTTATCGTTGCTCCTAGCTAAGTCCGTCTATAGCTATTAGGCGGGGATAGATACGCTTAGTCGATAACGGAATCTAAAAAGAGCCTATTATAGTCGAACTTAGGCAGTAGAAGTATAGGCCTATACCGGTCTATTTGCGAAGAAATAGGCCGGTCGCTTAAGGCGGTTACTCCGTAGACGCTATAGACTACCTAATTAGAACGGGACCACCTACCTAGAGAAGAGGTAAGTATTTTTTTATCTATTAAGCCGCCCTGAGGGCCTATACAGCGCTAAAGATAGACGTAAGACGCGACCGGTATATAGCGAAAAGGAAAGCGGATTATTTACGGCAAAAATCCGCGAATTAGAATACGCTAACCACGATATAAGCGGCGAGCTTAACCGTACACGTATCTATCTAGAGGAGTCCCTTAGCGAAAACCGCGAAATACAAGCTAAAGTCCGTCGGCTTTAGGATAAGCTGGAGTACAATTCATCCCGAGTAAGTCACTTAGAAAACGAGCTAGTTCGTATTATAGGGGGGATTGCTAAAGCTATATAGGTATTATAGGTTTATTAGGCGTAGGAGAGGAGTATATCAGATTCGTATAGAGACAGATAAGATAAATCCGGTGATAGTATAGACAGTATAGTGCTAGGAACGCCGGCTCCGATACGCGATAGCTTATCTTAACCTCTTTCATATTGTAGTTACTGTATAGGCGGGCGTTATATATATACGTATAAGAGCTGTTTGCTAATAAATGTTATATTGTAGGCGAATGATAGCGAATATATTATTAGGGCCTTTTATATCTAGACTATTTAGTAGGCCTTACGATTATAGAAAAAAGCTGCGAAGGAGAGTCAAAGCTTCGGCGTATTTTCGTGTTTCCGTGTCGCGTATTTACGTTACCTTATTGTAAGCTAAGGCTCTAGTAGACTGCGACATCGCCCATGGACGGGCGGCTGGGCAGTGCCCACGGGCCTTATGTAAGCGGGCGATGGGCACTATCCATACGCCCATGGACGGGCCCTACCCTTAGGGCCCATTGTCCATGGACACCGTGGGCGCCCATGGGCCTTTTTAGTAAGCAGAATTTCTTGACCTCGTGACCTGCATTATTTGTGCATTTTTTCTCTGTATTTTTGAGTAATTCGATTACATGTACAATGACTTGATAACAATGACTTGATACTACTGTCAATTTTCTGACCGAGGTCAGAAATGAGCTTTAGAAGCCTTTATACAACAACTTGACACATTGTCACTTTTTTGACCGGGGTCAGAAATGAGCCTTGGAAGCCTTTGCATAATGACTTAGGCATTCATTATATTCATACATTCACACTAATACGATACAAATTGATCATTATTGGGTTTGCCACGCTTCCTTGCTTCTCTTAAACCAGGGCGCTTTTGAGTGCTACCCTTATCTCTATAATAAGGGAGATGAGGACTGCTCTCATCTTCGCTGTCGACTAGCTCACTTCTCTGTCGCTTCCGCGTACTTAGCACTATAGAAGGACGAGGAAGCTGACTCTCTATTATAAACTCATACTCGATCAGTCCAACAGGATCATTATCCTCGGAATCCTCACTATCGCTGATTGGTTCAGGCATATCAGTGGTAAGCTCAGCCTCTCTCTGTTCGTCTGCTTCTTGCATTGAATCTAAGGACGTATCCTTATCGGGTAGTTCTTCTATTTCAATGTCGAACTGGGTTTTACACCGGAACATCATGATATCCTGGACTGTCTTCGCACTCAGCCGCCTACGTCGGTAGTGGCAGACATCCCGTGCTGAATTGAAAAGACGTTCAACTCCAGCGCCTGTTGCAGGAATAGAGAGAATGTCGCGAGCAATACTGGAAAGAATTGGGAATTCATTCTTATATTCCTTCCAGAATTGTAAAGGATCGACCTTTCTCCTTGCTATTATAGGTATTAGTATTCCTGCTCGTAATAACAGTGAATATAACGTACGCTTTTCAAGGTATCTAGCAAGTTCGTGCTCCGACGTTGATGGATCAGAGTGGATGTGAGGCAGAAGGTCAAGGAGGGCGTCTAGGTCACTTGTACTGGCTGAGTGACGCTTGGGGGGTTGCTCTTCTCGTAAGGACCGTGTCTGAGTGTGTCTTTGGGCGTAAGGAGCTATGAACTGGCGAAGCGTTTCCTTATACTGATCACTCCAGTTTGTGTCGTTCTCCGATGTACCCCACGCCTTACTTGAGAAGAAGTGAAGCTTATGCTGGGGTGCAAGAATTGTTCCAATCGCGTAGAGACTACTATGGATCTCTTTCGTCTTTGTGTAGTAAGAGGTAAGCTTTGCTATCCCAGTATTGAGGGCTTGTAGCATCGCCTTCTTCCAAGGTATGGTTTTCGGAGTGAGTCGTGCAATCGATTCCTCGAAGTGCTTAAAGAGGGCGTTATAAATACCAAAAATATGATGTACTGTTATCTCTTTGGTCTTTGAAAGCACTGTGGTAAAGCGATAGAACGGCTCTGTGATATACAGGAGGTAGTCGACCTGCCGCCATTCTGCCTTACTGAGTTTGTATTTCTGAGTCCCAATGTTATCACAGTATTCATCGTAGGGCTTGCTGAGGCGTTTCGCACGACGAAGTATTAAGAAGGTAGAATTCCAGCGGGTGCGGACATCTTGGATAGGCGTAAGTTTTGCTTTATTGGTCTGGAGACGGAAGAAATCATCGCGACGTTGGGGGCTTATATTAATAAACACAGCAAGCCCTCGAATCTAGATAGTTATTAGATATATTAAGTGATAAACAAAGTGATACACTTACCTTAATAAGGGTTTGTACAATGACTTGTTCACTCTGTGAAGTACGGAGCGATCGAGCTTGGGCTTGGGCTTGGACATCTGAAACATTCCGATCTGTGGTATCGTTCTGGGGATCGGCCTTCACCGATCTAAGTAGCTCGCGAAGGCTTAGCTGGATAATATATGTAAGACAAGGGATTCGAACAACCACCGGGCTATTCGGTAGTTCAAGGGAGTCAATAGAGTCTTGAACTGCCTGTACTAAAGTTGTGTTATTTGACGCGTTATCTGATGTAATCGCTAACACACGATCAGTAATATCAAGCTTCTTAAAGATCTCTATAAGTACTTCACTTAGATTTATACCAGAATGCGCCCTATTAAGTGGTTCGAAACCAAGTAGGAGCTCACGGTAATTCCAGTCTCGGTCGATAAAGTACCCTGTGATTGCCATAAATGCCTGCTGAAAAGGCGATGTCCAGCAGTCGAGGGCAATTGAGAGCTTCGCATCTTGTGGTAAGGTAGCGAGAATTGAATGTTGCTCCTCGTCGACCAATTTCTTGAGCCGGCGTTGAGCAGTGCGAGGATGGAGTAAAGTGGGTTCAGCTGGAGCCTTTTGTGCCATTCGAATTAAGGAAGCAAATTGCTTCCTCTTAAGTATCCGGAAAGGGAGGTTCAGACTGGTAAGATATTCAATCTGCTCTCTTTCCTATTCATCATTCGAGAATTTTGAGTTATAAGATAACTCCAGTGCCTAATATGTAATATGTTAGTTATCTTGAAGGGTATAATAATATAAGACTTACCGGTATATGCTGTATAGTCTCCTTAATCGACTGTTGTGTAGACTTGCTTTTACTACCCTTTTGGCATTTGCCTGAGGCTAGATGCCGCTTAAGTGTATTGGTGCCGCTTTGCTTTGTACTTGGATGAGGCAATGTAACCCCACACGTCCGACACATGACTAAAGGTTCGCCTGTAATATGATATGCTACCTGGTCGAAGTTCTCCTAGATATCTGATATGTGTTTTGCATCCCATCGTAGCCTTTGTTATGTCTTAGTACTGCTGCCGCGTACTGTGGTACGCCACCACTCGATAAACTTTACTTTGGACGCGTTGTTCATCGCGTCGTAGAGGATAAACTGCTTTCTCCGATCGGGGCCGACGCGTTTAAGAGAGTAATTAAGAATAGCCGGTTGAGTGAACTCGGACTCTATCAGTGAGATAGAAGTCTGTTGGCTGTTGAAGAGACTGGGATCAATATTTGGATTAAGGTTAGGATCAAATATATCGGCGACGTAGGAGAGGTCTGGTTAGGAGCTCGGAGGAAGTGAAGAAGGCCCTGCGGTATAGGCACTAGGTTGGGACATAGTTAATGTGATATAAGGGATAATATAACGACTATAGGAGAGTGAGTGATCTGAACTTATAATAGGTAACTTGCGACCGTGTAAAACGAGGATTACTAGTAAAAGGGGTGCTTTGTATAGATCTGATAGATCGTAAATTGAGTGTAGACCCACTATATATTATAAGCTGATTGGCTATAAGTGTCTTTGTCCATGGGCATGCCCGTGGGCACGCCCGTAGGCACGCCCATGGGAATATACCTAAACGCCCATCTTAAGTTACAATCGAAGGATTTAAAACTCCCAGAATAATAACACAAGTCTTTGAGTGATATAATTGACAGAATTTAGTGATATAAGCTTATAAAATAAGAATTATACTAATTATCTTTCGATCTACCTATAAGAAATATACCAGAGTGAGAGATAAAGTAGAATCCATAAGTAGTATTTTACTTATGGAAAATGCCAGGCATATACCACTGACTTGAATATATATCTTCAAGCTGTTACAGTATGATTTGATAAGTTAATAAAAATACCACACAACATGATGTATTTCGATTAAAATTTTATTCCAATTCGTATCATATATATACTAGTTTCTCATATACATAGATATTTCAGTAAAATTGATAGATGTTGTAGATTAAAACTGCCATTTTACATGGAGTTGGCAAAACAGGTGTAAATAACAGTTATTTATTATGCAAAGTCAGCGAGTTATACGTCCATTTTGGGTGACTTTATGCAATGGTGGGCATCGTGGGCATGCCCGCCGTGGGCATGCCCGTGGGCCTTGGGCGTTATGGACGGGCACTCGAAAATCCAAATAGCCCAAGGCCCACCGTGGACGGGCCTTGGGCACCTCCTAGGTGCCCATGGACGGGCGATGTCGCAGTCTAGGCTCTAGCTAATAGGACTTTTGAGTAGGTTAAAGTTAAACCCCTATAATAGGAAATATCATTTTGCTTTAATAGTACCGCGTTTATAGTAATACAAATAACGCGTTTTTAGTTATAAATTTGCCGACGTTTATTTCTAATAACTTTAAAGGGAGAGTATAGGTACGAAGGGCTTATCTATATTATAGATAGCCGTGATATAAGGTTTATAGGTAAAACATTTAAGCGTACTATATATATATATATATATATATGATATATCCTTAGCTTTACGTATCACTGATCCTATAGTATATATTGTAGTACTAACCCAATTTATACGCGGGATACTACCGGTATTTCTATCTAGCCACTACCTACACTAATACTAGAAATTAGCCCGAACAGTGAAGGCTTTCTTTATGTACTAACGCTTAAAGGTTAAGGCGAGTAATATTGGTCGTTTTACCTAAGCTAATATCCGATCACCTTCCTTACCTATCAATATATTCGGGAAGCTAATACCTTACCTAAAATAATACGCTTATATACGCTTAAATAACTCGAGGTTATAATAAGTAGTCTTATTAGCCGCGTTCACTAGCATCTTTAGTTCGCCCTTATCCCCTAATTGCTCGAAGAGTTTGCTCTGATTGGTTAGTATATAGTAGGGTTGACTAGGCGGTTAAGGCTTACGCGTAAAAGCTCCTCCGGTAAATAGTAGCTTTTTAACTCCTCAGACAGACCTTTGGCTTCGGTACTCTATAGGTAGTATAGAGGATTCTTTATAATTAGCCTTTTTACAACCTTAGCTAAAGCGAATAGCTTTAGAGTTACTGCGTCTATCTCGGCTGTATCGATTTGGTAGCTTTACTCTACTCCCGCTATAATATAGATTACCGTTAGTAAACTATACTTATATAGCCTACTAGCTGCTCTTAGTTTCCCTACTTACCGATCCTAACCCTACCGGACTCTATAAGCAATATAGTATCGGTACTTAAGGCGGCGAGGGCTCTCCCGCGACCGCGCAGATATTGAATTCCTTTAAGGACCTATTAGGTATAAGCACTACTTTCTTATATCGGGCGCTAAGACTAGCACTTATCGGCCGAATAATTGCGGTAACCTTACCTTTAGTAATAGTATATCTCGATATAAGGATCTAACTTACTAAGAGCTCTACTGACTCTTAGACTATAAATACCCGATCCTCCTAATAGTAGTACTCTAGTAGATCTAGAAAGCTAGGATAAGAGAATTGACTCCTAGTTTTTAATAGTGGCTTAATAGACGAAAACTACTGCTTCAGAAGGTAGATATTAATTAGAGCTACTTTATTGTTTCTGTACTGGGCTAAGAAGACGGACTGTCCTTAGGAAATCACTACGATCGCCTTATATATTAGCTATAGGTTTTAGAGAACCGGCTAAATATTCTAAGCTTAGTCTTAATCTTTTAGCTGCGTTAGTTTAGGATAAGCCGGAGTAGAAGTAGTTACCGCTAGATCGGGCTGGGGCCTAGAAGACGGTACAGATAGATAGGTTAGTTTTTTTAAAGTGGCCTAATCGGGTATTCCGTTATATTATATAGTAGGAGGTCTAGATAGCTAACGCTAAATAGAATCTATCTTAGGAGCGTATTAAGTGCGAGGGGATAGCTTTAATTTAGCGGTACTAGGAACCCTAAGTAGAGGGAAATGTTACGGAGTAGTTAAGGAATCCACCCTATTTAATATTAATAGAGCTATAGAGATAACTGCTATCCTATAGAACTAGATTGATACTAACCTATTAAAGCCGAGTATGGGCTGTTGTACGGGTATCTAACGACGTTAGTAATTAAGCGTTGAAAGTTGATATTATATAAACGGTCGTCGCGGTAGAAACCGGCCCTACCCCGCAAAAACGTATAGGTTCAATATTTATATATCCTAGAATTAGAATAAGATAAGGTACTGTTTGTCTTTACTTAGAAATGATGGTGCGTATCGCCCGGGTGAATCCCGTAATATCGAATAAAATAGTCTTATATATTTATTAGCTACCTCTCGTTTATCTAAAATCTACTCCTACGGCCGGAAGCGATCGGGAACCCGTCTCTGTCGAGCTAACCGACGAATAACGGATAAGCTTAAGGGGATAGAGACCGGAAAATGGTTTAAACGCCGGGTAGGCTGAGGCGATCGAAGCTACGAGGGTACTGTTAGAATAACCGACCCCCCTACTATATATATGACTTTGAGAGGCGTTTTTGTAGTCGACTCGCTAGTAATATCTCTAGCTACCGAAGAGGAAAGGAGAGCGCTGAAAGATCCGTAGTATTGACTGTATCCGTAATTAGTAAATAGACTACGGGAATAAAGGGTGATAAGTTACGTACTGTGTCGGGTAAGAGGTGTTATTCCCGGGCAACCGATAGGTAAGCTAGCCGTCTATATACGCTAAATAAACTACCCTCTTATATATATCGTATTATAGTATAATAGGATTATCGCTGTCTTCCTTAAAGTAGATCGGATATACCTCGCTATCTAGATAGGACCCTTAGTCGAAGCTATAAATCTAGATATAGTACAGCCTACCGTACTTATTATTAATAGATAGGATGGCTGGATCGTTCGGTGAAATATCCTAGGACACCCGATCTATTGTAAGTATATCTAACGTAACTTTACGACTAGGAGGCTGAGATACCTCTAACTATATAGGGGCAGGAAGTCCCGGGAAGGTGATCTCCTTAATATCCTATATCGGAGGAGAGAGCGTATGTAGCTTAGAGAAAATTCCGGCTGATTCCTCTTCTATATTATTAACCTCTTTAGCTATAGATAGCGAGAAAAGATAGCGTAGAGATATCTACGCGTAGACTTAGTTACGTACGGCTACGTTAAACTACCGCTATTTGATATCGTTCTATTAACGTTCTTAATGCTATCTCTTATAGAGGAAAAAGAAGATAATACTATCTAGCTAAGAGTTAAGTATAGAAAGATCGAATGGGCTCTGTGTAAGGTTATTTAGCTTATACCGACCTTCTTTTAGGGTCTCTTTCTTTATAGTAAGCTTATAAGCATTTCCTTTCTAGGTAATGCTATAGTAGGACTTATCCTCCCTGAGGGGCCCTATCTGATAGACAGCTAAGGGGTCCTAAAGCCACTGAGAGTCTAATATCTTAAGCGTAGAATATGTATGGGGGAGAAGGATTTAGGTAAATCTGAAATATAATGATTATAGCGGTAGAAAGTCAAACTATTATAAAGATCTAGTTAAGTATATATAGTAATTATTTTCTCTTAACCGCAATTATAATACGTATTAGCTATATAGAATGTAATAACAATTCCTAACTCCTAGGGCAGATAGTTATACTCCTAGGAGTACTCGGGCTTCTAGGGGCTAAATAAGAGTTCCTAGGAGTTATCTAGTATATCCTAGGAGCTAGTATCATCTATAGTATTCACTAATAGCTGTGAAGGCTCTATACCTCTTTTGGAAAGGTACTTAGACTATCTAAGCTAATCGTATATAAGGCTTTACTGTACCCTCGAAGCACTTTATAAAAGTAAAATTCTTATATAACTAAAGATATATACCTTTTAGCTACTTGCTTTGCTTTAAAAATTTTACTTTAAGTTGAATCGCGGTTATTATTACGTCTACAGTAAATACTCTTTTTATCGCTATAAATATAGACTAGAGCTCTGACTATATATAATTAATATTCGGTCGAATTATTAGCGATCCTACTTACCGTTTAGAGTATATATAGGTTGAAGAGAATAGAATTTATTACCGAAATACTGTGTCGAAAGATTTAAGGAGAAATAGAGCAATATACCTTAAGACGTTTTAAGAGCTTCTTGTCGGCAATTCACCTATATTAAGACTCTTAAAGGTAGTAAGTTATATACTATATATAGAATATAGACGTTATTCCTCTAGGGCTAGGAAGTATACCTAACGATAGATATATTTGCTTTACGCTTAAGCCAATCAAGTTGAGAGAACCACACCAATTCAGTAATATAACTATAACTACGATCTATTAGCATATCGCTAGCCAACTGGTATATCCTACGGTATTAGTAGAACCGAATACCTTTTATCAGCGCCTCTTTCTTATCATATAACCTATAATAAGTTTTTATAGGCGGTAAAATAGAGGCAGAAACCTCTTAATAAAGGACATACATAACGTACTCTTCGTATAGCTAGAAATGCTAGAGATCGTTATATCGAGGTCTTAGTTAATTATTCGTAAATAAATAGGCCTTATCTAAACCGTTCGGCCTAATAATAGCTATTACCGCTTAACTATAGTTAAAATAATATCCTCTTTCTTACTGCCTCTTATATTGCCCTTTTAACTAGATTTCCCCCTATACGGTAACGACTAAGCTTATTAGCTAGCCTATTAATAGCGCTAGCCCTACTACCTTCCCTAGAATAGCACTCGCCTATATCTATTTAGTATGAATATATATTCAATCTTACTAGAGTATATACTAAACTCGGAGTTGCCTATATATATGTATACTTCCTAGGGTCTATCACTAGGTAGCAACTCTAGTAATAGAGCTATAGACCGCCGAACGCGGTCCTATTTAAATATAGCCTTAAGGGTATCAGAAGTAGGCTTAGTTTGTGGACTAGTTTTAGTAGGCTTAGGAGAATCTTCCCCTAGAATAAGCTAAAGATCTCGCGTTAGCTTCTGGGTAAGACGAAAATCTATATCGTCTTAAATTAAAATAGCTCTGTAGCTTTTTTGAAAAAGTACTATAAAATAAGGAAGTGACGGTATATATCTAAATAGGGATATATATATATAGAAACGAACCCGATTAAAATACTACTAATACTATTAATAGTAGAAGGTTAAAGCAGATCCTATATATATATAACCGTTAGCGATATAAGGCTTACTATTTATAGCCTCGGTTAAGTTGGCAAACGGATATTAATATATAGGAAACAGGAACTATATACATTTATACTATCGTTTAGCATCGAGTTAGCTGCTCTGTTCTACGGCCTTTAAGCTATCAATTTCTGAGTTACCGATATTTCTATCGCTAGTATCTAACTCCTATATTTCTAACTACTTTAATAATATATCAAGAATTACGTATATTGACTCCGGCTTATAACCGGGTTCCTTGGCACCGCGCTCCTTCAAAAGATAATCTATCACGCCTCCTATCTTCTAAGTGAGTTTATAGAAGATATCCGCTAACCTAGATATATAGTCCCTATCCTCAATTGCGTGTTTTAGGGTAGCCTGTATATTACCTAGTGCTTATTCGAGCTTAGTCTAGGCTCTTTCTGCTCGGACGGCCCGAGTATCCAACCTAGTAAGGATATAAAGATACTCCTATTCTTAGGTTAGATAGGCTTCTAAGGAATCCTATAAACCTACTGAGGAATCCATATTATAGAAAAGATAAGGACCAAGTCGTCAACAGTAGGTAGCTTGACGCAAGCAGCAGCTCGACATTTCTGTATCAAAAAAGGATGTTTCACTGGCATTTATAGCTTTATATCCATAGTCATCCTCTAACTAGTGCCTTCTCGGGTCCCCAATAGACGTTCCTTTCTGCGGGCTTTCAACGGGCTATATAAGCTTGTTTCTGGCCATACACGGTTAGACTGCGACATCGCCCATGGACGGGCGGGTGGGCAGTGCCCACGGGCCTTATGTAAGCGGGCGATGGGCACTATCCATACGCCCATGGACGGGCCCTACCCTTAGGGCCCATTGTCCATGGACACCGTGGGCGCCCATGGGCCTTTTTAGTAAGCAGAATTTCTTGACCTCGTGACCTGCATTATTTGTGCATTTTTTTCTCTGTATTTTTGAGTAATTCGATTACATGTACAATGACTTGATACTACTGTCAATTTTCTGACCGAGGTCAGAAATGAGCTTTAGAAGCCTTTATACAACAACTTGACACATTGTCACTTTTTTGACCGGGGTCAGAAATAAGCCTTGGAAGCCTTTGCATAATGACTTAGGCATTCATTATATTCATATATTTACACTAATACGATACAAATTGATCATTATTAGGTTTGCCACGCTTCCTTGCTTCTCTTAAACCAGGGCGCTTTTGAGTGCTACCCTTATCTCCATAATGAGGGAGATGAGGACTGCTCTTATCTTCGCTGTCGACTAGCTCACTTCTCTGTCGCTTCCGCGTACTTAGCACTATAGAAGGACGAGGAAGCTGACTCTCCATCATAAACTCATACTCGATCAGTCCAACAGGATCATTATCCTCGGAATCCTCACTATCGCTGATTGGTTCAGGCATGTCAGTGGTAAGCTTAGCCTCTCTCTGTTCGTCTGCTTCTTGCATTGAATCCAAGGACGTATCCTCATCGGGTAGTTCTTCTATTTCAATGTCGAACTGGGTTTTATACCGGAACATTATGATATCCTGGACTGTCTTCGTACTCAGCCGCCCACGTCGGTAGTGGCAGACATCCCGTGCTAAATTGAAAAGACGTTCAACTCTAGCGCCTGTTGCAGGAATAGAGAGAATGTCGCGAGCAACACTGGAAAGAATTGGGAATTCATTACCTGGTCGAAGTTCTCCCAGACATCTAATATGTGTTTTGCATCCTATCGTAGCCTTTGTTGTGTCTCAGTACTGCTGCCGCGTACTGTGGTACGCCACCACTCGATAAACTTTACTTTGGACGCGTTGTTCATCGCGTCGTAGAGGATAAACTGCTTTCTCCGATCGGGGCCGACGCGTTTGAGAGAGCAATCAAGAATAGCCGGTTGAGTGAACTCGGACTCTATCAGTGAGATAGAAGTCTGTTGGCTGTTGAAGAGACTGGGATCAATATTTGGATTAAGGTTAGGATCAAATATATCGGCGACGTAGGAGAGGTCTGGTTGGGAGCTCGGAGGAAGTGAAGAAGGCCCTGCGGTATAGGCACTAGGTTGGGACATGGTTAATGTGATGTAAGGGATAATATAACGACTATAGGAGAGTGAGTGATCTGAACTTACAATAGGTAACTTGCGACCGTGTGAAACGAGGATTACTAGTAAAAGGGGTGCTTTGTATAGATCTGATAGATCGTAAATTGAGTGTAGACCCACTATATATTATAAGCTGATTGGCTATAAGTGTCTTTGTCCATGGGCATGCCCGTGGGCACGCCCGTGGGCACGCCCATGGGAACATACCTAAACGCCCATCTTGAGTTACAATCGAAGGATTTAAAACTCCCAGAATAATAACACAAGTCTTTGAGTGATATAATTGACAGAATTTAGTGATATAAGCTTATAAAATAAGAATTATACTAATTATCTTTCGATCTACCTATGAGAAATATACTAGAGTGAGAGATAAAGTAGAATCCATAAGTAGTATTTTACTTATAGAAAATGCCAGGCATGTACCACTGACTTAAATATATATCTTCAAGCTGTTACAGTATGATTTGATAAGTTAATAAAAATACCACACAATATGATGTATTTCGATTAAAATTTTATTCCAATTCGTATCATATATATACTAGTTTCTCATATACATAGATATTTCAGTAAAATTTATAGATGTTGTAGATTAAAACTGCCATTTTACATGGAGTTGGCAAAACAGGTGTAAATAACAGTTATTTATTATGCAAAGTCAGCGAGTTATACGTCCATTTTGGGTGACTTTATGCAATGGTGGGCATCGTGGGCATGCCCGCCGTGGGCATGCCCGTGGGCCTTGGGCGTTATGGACGGGCACTCGAAAATCCAAATAGCCCAAGGCCCACCGTGGACGGGCCTTGGGCACCTCCTAGGTGCCCATGGACGGGCGATGTCGCAGTCTATACACGGTTGCACGAGTATAGAAACTGCCTTCAGGCCTGACCCTCTGTAATATAACCGGCCGAACTTTGAATCACCTGAGAAAATCTACTAGGTCTATATATCAACAATAACAGACCAGGACGAGCCACGCCAATTTTCTTGACACCCGTTAGTTCTTAGGGCGCCCCACCCTAGAAGGGCCTCCTAAGGATATTTATCATAAATTGGAACTTCGGCGTCGAAGCTTATGAGGATAGACTCTCTGCCTAGAGGGCAAAATACGCCCTTAATTCTGAGAAAAGGGTAAAGAGAGAAAATAGAAGGGGAAAATCTAAGGGCGCCGCCCGGGAAAAGTCGACCGAGCCGGTATTATATAGGACGGAATCTAGGTATACCAGTCGGTCTAGGCTAAATCACGTACTGTACCCTAGTATACGCCTCCTAATCACAGATTAATAGAAATTATGCCATAGGATTAAATTTACCGGTAGTCTACAATATTTTTTCGATTTCTAGTTAAGTGGCGGCACTATTGAATCGCGATCGACTCTAAAGGTGGAGTACCCTATAAGCCTCTACGTATCAGAGGCAATATTATTCGGCCTCCCCGAATAGTCTCTAAAATGATTTTACGGTTTAATATCTTGAGTATGGACCAGCCAGTACGCGGTCTATATACTCTATATTACTGTAAATACTTACGTTATGTATTATACTATAGACCTTCTCTAGCAATTAGCCGCGACGAGTACGAGCTAGAGTATAGTTACCGTTTCTAGGCTAAACAGATCTATAAGGTCGCGATCAATCCTATTTAGAAGATAAAATTACCACTATTCTTTTAATTATTAATGGAACTCTATCCCCCGCGCTAACTGAATAGTCTATAAAACGCGGGATAGGTTAAGGCAAATAAACGGATAGCGAGAGCCGGATACGGGGCGAAATTACACGGGCCAGACAAAAGCAGGATCACTAGTGACAGAACATCACAACCGTTGAGGAGCCTAACGGTTAATTGATAGTAAACGGGAAGCAGGGAGCTAAAGTCAGAGAAGAAAATAGTTAATAGCCGGCTACCAGAATATAACTATATCTATAATACTATAGGGATAACCGTTTATTACGGGCCTATCGTCTCTAGTTAGGCTAGTAAATGGATTTTCTCCCCAATCTAGCAACCTTACAATATTGCGGTCTATATAAATCGGTAGTGAACCTACTTATTTCGCCGTAGTCTAGATCCTAGCTAGTATTACCGGAGACCTTTAAAAGCTCGCGTTGCCTACCTAAACCGGTAAGTCTAGAGTAAAAAACCGTTTCTTCTTATGAAAGCCTCTAATATCGTAACCACTTTTAGAGGCTTAATATTTAATATACCTTCCTGTAGATCGGTAGCCTAAGCCCCTACTAGAGCTAGCTAGAGTATTCCCGAGTTAAATATTGTCCCTAAACGCGCTCGGCGGACTACTATCACTAGACCTGATACTACCCCTCTATTAGGCACTTAAGGTATATACCTATAGCTACCGCTAGTATATCCTGCTATTACCGTCCCGTAAATACAAGTATACTTAGAGTTAATATGGAATCTAGTCTCCCTCGCCTATAGCTAAGACCTAGAAACAAAAATACTAGAAAATTGTTTATCGACTATACTTATAGGTTTTTAAAGACGCTGATAGAGAGCGGGACGAGTTAATACTTTCTATCTAGCGACTAGAGGCCGATAACGCCTAAGCCGTAGCGAAGATCCGCTAGCTAAGTATCAAAAAAGATTAGTCTCTAGTTAGGGTCTAGGTATTTGAGATATAAATATAGAATTTGAAATAGTAACTAGAGACCGCGTAGTTTAGTGGTATAGCGAGTAATAACTTATTATCTTAGCTGATATAGACGAGCGCCGATTTTATAATTGCGTAGACTAAACTTTCTAGTAGAATAGAAGTAGAGAAGAATAAACGCCTAGCCGCGACCCTACCTACTTCTGATATATTTTAAGGGAACTGGTAAGCCTAGAATAGGTACCTTAGAATGTTTAATACTAACTCGCTTCTAGGTTATTTACTACCGAGTACCCTTCTGTTAACTAATTAATAAACGCTAGCCTAAGCCAACTAACAAGCTAACTAAGAAGCTAACTAATATATATCGCCCTTCTGAAGATAGGCGTGGTATAGAGAAGGAGATAGGTCGCTTTATAGAGAAAGCTATACTGTTATAGTGATCTTATAGGCTTATTTATCTAGCTAATATAAAATAGATATATACGTAGCTTTAGGATAGTGTGTAATATAATTTATGCGGCTTTATAGATACCTGTCTTATAAATAGAGGACTTAGGGAATATCGTTATAAGATCTAAAGTTAGATAGATCATACCGTAGAATTTAAGTGGCGCGAATGAACTATAGCTACCGGAAAAACCCTGATATCGGCGTAATGCCCTTAGGGTAAAGGAGAAGCAATATAGGTATATATTTAATTTCTATACTCTTATAGCTCTGACCCTTCTACGCGGAGCTCGGTAATCACTTTGATTAGCCTTTTGTGGATATCTTGGCGTGGTCTTGGCGTGGCTGGGCCTGGTATTTTCAGGGGTAATTTCGAAAGAGGGCTAGCGGTACAGACATGAGGATGCAATGGCACTAGGGGAACGAATGACATCTGCGAGATTTGGTTGGATTGACGCATGGTATATCACGTATTCCTCCGTAATAAGGTGGCTGGTAATTTAGGCTAGATTTGGTCTAGTACTCGGCCGTACGCTAAAATATCCGATTAGAACCGGGCCGCGGCACGACCTATATCGGCACGGATTGTAAGCTTTCTTTCCTCTTATACGTGTATAGTATATAGTCTATAAGTCACGATCCCCTTGATCTACCGCTATCACGTTGATCTTATGTTATTTATCTAGCCTTTAGGCGTTACTAGCAGCCGCGAACCAGGAGTTATTGTACTAGCTATTACGCTAATTATTTTGGTATCCAGTCCTATTATCTAGATAAGGACTGATATATGAATCTCGGTATAAGCCGTATAGGAGATATTAATTATTACTGTATTGACTACTTCTTACGACTAGGAGTAGAGTAGACGTAGTTAATTGTATGTTCTCCCTTAAAGAATCTAGATATTTTGATAGTGGCGAAATCAGCTACGAATAGAGCTTATTCCGCTAGCCGGAATGAAGAGGTTGGAGATTACGACCTAAAATAACTTAAGCTAGAGAGAAGATAGATATCGCGCTGTCTATAGCTCGGTTTTATCCCTATCTGGGGTATAGAAGCTAAAGTCCTAAATTTAGGTGATATAGATCGGATAAGAGCGGGTATCTTCGGCTAATCTAGTAAGAGTAGGTTAGGGCAAATTTATAGCCGGGATATACTCGTTAAAAATAGTGACCTATGATTCGTTCTTAAGCGATATGCTAGATCCCGTAATAGCTAGTTTAAGCGAGGCGGACTTTACGGATCCGTAAATCAATTTTATTAAGGCTATTAGCAAATATTAGCGGAGCGAAGCGGGATAAGTAGAGTTAGTTTCCTCCGATACGTGATTTAATAATAAACGCGAAAATATGGGGTCGATGATAAGATTATACGAGTGATATAGAAATTATAGAAATTACTTACTATATATAGATCCGGGATACCTACCGGGGATATAGGGAATGGTAATTGTGGTCCGAACCGGAAGCGACTAAGCTTCCCCTAGACTAATCCTAAAGTTTTCCTACCGTCTAGACCGGTTTAAGAAGATTAAAAAAAAAAAGGAAAAAGTCTTATAGCGGATTCGAGATTATTAGTCCTCTAATAGGACTACGACTGTTCTCAAATCTACCACAGAATTTATTGTCTCTATACGAATAACCTTAGCTCTTATAAGTAACGCGGTTTTAGCGCGGAACTTGCCTAAAGGTAATATATAATCCTTATACGAATTACCTAATACCATATTATCGATAAATAAGATTAGATATAAATAATAGATAGATAATAGATAAACGGATTATTAAGTGATTTTCTCTATTATAGTAATTTTTAAAGGCTTCGATTTACGTTCTATATAATTGTTAAATAACGATAGGGCCCGTCTTATATCCTTTCGATCCTTAACTGTACTATTCTTACTATTATCCTTCTATAATATTCTAACCTTTTCTTTTAAGGTAGCTACTTCTTTCCTCGCTATATTAATACTATCTATTATATATCCTACTTTTTACTATATTGCTTTGTTCTATAGGTCCTAGCTCTTAAGTGAGTCTTTAATAGATCTAATGCGTATTAGTGTAGGAATCCTAGGGTCGTCTCTAAGTACAACCACTTACTGTATTCGTATATCCAATCTAAAAGAAATAAGCTGTTAGTATATAGGACCACGGATAATTCTATAGGGCGGTTTAGGATACTTACTCTACTATATAATTGATGATTGTCGATTTCGAGCCTCTAGAGTGACTAGGGTTCGGAGGCTTTATATATCTGAGTCTATGCTCGGCCGTACTTTTACATTTTATCGCCTAATAAGTATCTTCTTTATTACTATATTTATCTATTGAAGTTCCTATACCGTCGTTATCGGATTAAACGTCGGTCTGCTAGTAATAATAATCCTCGCTAATAGAGCTAGTAACTGATCTAGACAGATCGTAAATATTGCTCGGCTTAGGTGAACCCGATAAAAACAATTGAGATATTCGGTCTAAGTATCTTTATAAACTACCGTTAGGCGGAGGCGTCTGGATATCTATTATTATATTTCTTAAAGTAGGTTAAGGAGAGGTTTAAGGAACGAGGGATAATAAGTTAGTCCTGTAAATATAATAGGGGAATAGGCTCCTTTTTAAGGGTCAAATTAAAATAAGTATCTAAACAGTCTAGTAATAATTACCTAAGCTTAGTACCGCCTAGTACCCTTAGAGATATATAGTATAGGTGGATTTATCTACAGCTACTGATAGAGGTCTCTAAGCCTTCGAGCGGACCCTAAGAGAGGGAAGTAAAACGGAAAAAGAAAACAGAGATAGAAAGAATATAGAAAGGGAATTATAGTAACCTTAGGAAGTCCGTTAATTAGGTAGGGCCTATACTTCCGCTAAGTATAATAGGCCCTCTTAAGTTCGCTTTAATTATTTATTACTTAATATTTATTATTCCCGAACGACTTTAAATTTATATATAGGATAGGGGTGAAAGACCGTAGTCTAGCCGGAGCGTCGGAGATTAGAGAAGAGATTTGTACCTATAACTAGACTACAACCGAATTTTTACTAGATCTAACGTTTAAAAATAAGGTGATAAATACCCCTCGGAAATCAACCGTTTTCTTAACGGGTAGGATATACTGATAGGCTGAGATACTAACCTTATAAAACCGCTAGTCTTTCTACCTAATATAAACAGCCTGTTTAACTATATATACCTATTAGCTTAAATAGAAATTGTATTAGCTAATTAAATATAGATCCTTCTTACTTCCGTACTAATCTCTGTCCCTTAATATCTATACCGGAGTACTATAAACGGTCTGAAGTAGAATGTCTTTTATAGAGAATAATAGACTAGCGCCTTACCGGATAAGATTAGAGATACCGTTATAACAGAAGACTATAATTGAAATATACTACCGGTACTTTTCTATTATTAATAAACCGTAGCTACCCCTAAACTCAACCGACTTCCTTAAATACCTCCTATTGAACGGTCCCTATATATCCTTACTTTCTACTGCTATTCTATTTTAGAGGTTTAATTGTCTTCGTTAAGATACCCAAAATTCCCTAGTCTCTATCGGAAGAAGAGAACCTCTATCTATAGCTACTATAATATCGAGGGATATCGTAGAAAGCAAAATCTAAGGTATACTTTAGATAGTTCGGACTAAAGCGAACGGGCGAGTCGTTATGAGGTAAACGGAACTATCTATTACGAGAATACCGCGCTATACAGAAGAGACTATCTAAGGCCTCCTAGTCGGGGAAACGCTAGCCACGAGTCCGATGCGAAGAAGCCTTAAGAATATTTCTACCGTCTCCTCCTATCTTTATACCTAGAGCGTCTAGCGCAATAGCCCACTATTTGATCTACGCGATATAACAGCTGGCAGATCCGGAACGTCGCTATATAATAGGAGGCCTAGAAGATACAGACTAGAGTCTACTAGGTGAGATAGAGAGGCAACCCTAGGCGACGGTCAGGAGGGCTAACGATTCGATAGGTTATACGATACAAATGCCATATACTCTAAGATCCGACCCCTCGCGCTACGTTGCGTACTACTAGAAGTTTATACGCCGCGTATCAGCTACTTTGAGGCATCGCAAACTGCTGCGATTTAATAAGCGTTTATATTCGTCCTTTCGGTATATATCCGGATTGTTTTCGTACTAGGCCTGTCGTAGTTTTCGCCATATCCATATCTATATATATATATATGTATTATATTGCCGTCCTCGATAGCTTACTAGGTTAGCACGGCTAAGCTTTGATTGGGACTGATCTATAGCGCACTTTATATAAAACTATTTCATTTAAAACCCCTGTGATTACTACCTTAGGAACTTTCGGGTCTAGTAGTAATCCCTTTTCTAGATTTAGCTCTAAGAAAAAATATATCGGGGTTCTAGTACTCTCCCGAGAACCCTAGCTAAGACATTCGCTCTACAATATACGATTGCGGCGTAGCGCTAGGAGTAGATATAAGATAAAGGGTTTGATCGTTAATAATTTATTAATACTACTTTCGCGAGTATTAGGAACCCCTACGTACAGAGTACTAGTAATTCTATGGTTCGCGTCGATAGGGCCCCACTATCTATATACCTCCCGTCTATCCCGAATTAAATAACCGCTAGGAAGGGAAGATCAAACATATATAGGGTTGCTTTAATTACTTTAGTAAGTAATATATATTTACGTACTTTGAGTTATATACCCTTAAGCTTTACCGCAATAGTGGGAGTTTTCTTATTTTAGCTAGTAAAAAGGTTGCTTCTAGACTCGGGAATATTTTTACTCGTAATATTATATCTAAAGAGCAGCGCTTAAAGATAAAACCATATCAGTCAGCTAAGTCTTACCGTAGGGCACCGTCTTTACTGCTATTTCATTTCTCCGGCTTAGTTAAAGGGCTAATAACTAGTCACTGAGGTACTGCCCGTTTCTTACGCGTAGGATTACTCTGAATAGTAGAAACTCGTCTTTCCTTATACAACTTATCTAGGCGATTTTTTAAGTTCTCTAGTATTCCCTCTAGTTCCTAGATCCTACCTTTAAGTGCTATTGTTTCGCTTAGTAATGCCGCGTTTTCGGTCAATATATCGGCGAAGCCATCCTATATAATCCTCTTAATAAAATATTCGATCTTCCTAGTCATTCTAATTAGTATCTTAGTTTATCTACTTATAAAGTAGGCGTAGAGTCTAACAATATACTAGAGAGGGAATCTGCTAGATTAAGGAGAAGGTTATAGCACTTACTTAACTCGCTTGTGAAGGCTGTAAACCTAAAAGTCAGTAAATAAAGCCAATTATTAGTATGGTAGAAACTCACTCCGGGTCTTAGTAGGTTAAGTACGAATATTACTATACTATAAGGAACTTTAAGTCAGCTACGATCTATCTCGCCTGTAGGCCTAGCCTATAGATGACAATACCTTTTTCCTTATCGGTACGGGGTGTCAGATCAGGGGTTTCTTAGAGTAGGCGCTGCTCTTACGTAAGGCGAGGTAAAGTCACTTCTATCGGGGTTTACTCTTCCACTGTGAAGGGCTGAAGCTTTATTGATTCAATTAGGCTAGGCCAACATGCTGTTTACATCAATCTTAGAGAAAAGGTAACTATCTACTGGCGATGGGGGTTTATGTATGTTATGGGCACGTGCCTCACGTGATCCAAGCCGGGCTCTGGCCCGTTACAGTACCCCCCCTTTAGATTGATCCTCACAATAGGCACGATGATGTCGCCGTCGGCGTTGAAACGGTGCCGAGAGGGCCTCGGAACGGGCCCGTATCGTCGTTCGTAGTCATCAAGTGCTGAGCAGCTCTCAACCAGATCCAACCTCTCCCATGTCGTTTCTGCATATCCCACCCATTTCACCAGAACCTCAGTCTGTATTCCCCTACCAACTCGTTTCTCCCGTGTCGACAATATTTCTTCAACTTCGTACTCCAGCTCGCCATCGACTAGAACTGGGGGTGGCTGCGAATCGTCCACGATTTGTGACGGAAACGGGTCCGTTGCGGCAGGTCGAATCAACTCTACGTGGAAGACTGGGTGTATGCCAGAAGGCACATTGAGGCGCACAGTGTGGGACGTAGGCACCTCTTCAACTTGGTATTGTGCATGAATCCAGTCTAGTTTCTTCGACGGGCGCTGAGAGCGCACGTTTCGTAGGTTCAACCATACCCGATCTCCTACATGGTAGGTAGGTGCTGCTTGCCGAGATCGGTTTGCATGTTCCTGCTGCTTCTCCTGCGCTACTGCAATCGCTGACTGTGCCCAATCGGTGGCTTCTCGTAGTCGATTCACGAACGTTTCGCCAGCGCGTGCGGGCTGAGTCATCATTGTTCCGAGAGCGTTCGTACTACTGTCTTCGATTCCTAGGGGGTCGATATGATACCCATGGGTAAAGAAGAACGGGGATAAACCTGTTGAGGAGGCGTCTCGGTTGTTAATCGCGATGGCTACTATTGGTAGTAGCCCCATCCAGTCGTCCTGAGCGTAGGCAATGAACGTTCGCATGATCCGTTCGACCTCTTGGTTCGCTCGCTCTGTTGCTCCATCTGATTGGGGGTGGAAGGCGGTAGATAATCGTCGCTGAATCGATAGTTTCTCGCAGACGATTCGCCAGAACCCACCTACGAATTGCGAGCCTCGGTCGCTCGTGATCGTTAGCGGGAGTCCGTGGTGCATATAGAAATGCGTTAAGAAGACTTCCGCCACCCGTCCTGCCGTGATTTCTGTCATACCAATTAAGATGACCCCTTTTGTCAACCTATCCGTTATAACCAATAGATTCGTGGCTCCGTTTTCCTTCGACGGGGGTAGGTCTGTGATGAAATCCATTGCTATTTCGGCCCAGATTCGTTGGGGAATCGGTAACGGTTTTAACAACCCGTGTTTCGTATCGCGCCAGACTGTGCTCCTTCCACATACCGTACAGTTTCGTAGGAATCGTCGTACATCTTTGGCTGCGCCGGGCCAGAAGAACCGTCGAGATAGTATCGAGTATGTGGCATCTCGTCCTGGGTGCCCGGTGATATGAGAATCGTGAATCTTCTGGATGATCCCTGTGCGTAATGGCTCGCTGTCTGGGATCCATAATCGCTGGCGGAAACATAGTAGCCCTCGTTCATCGAGGTGACATTCCGATAGGCTAGTCTTCACGCCCGTTTCGGCGGCGATTCGGCGGTCTCCCTGCTGTAGAGCTTGGGAGTATAGCTGATATGTGCCATCTGTCGCCCTGCCCTTCTTCCATTCCTCCTGTAACTCGGGTTCTTCAAAGAGGGAAACTGGGGTATTGAAGTCTAATCGCGCTTCTTCCTCTGAGGCATCGGTGACTGCTTGTCTTGGTCTGCTCAGTCGAACCGAGACCTTTTCGAAGAGGGTTCGGAACCGATTCGATAGTCGTTCGTCAGTAGCGTCCTGTGGCATATCTTGGCCCCGTCGTGAGAGTGCATCGGGAAGCACTGCGAGCTTCCCAGGCCGATAGTGTAACGTGAAGTCGAATTCTGCCATTAAGCCTGCCCATCTCATCTGCCGTTCACTAAGGTGCTGCGCTTTGTTGAAGTATCGTAGGTTTTTATGGTCTGTTACGATAGTGAATCGTGGGACCATCTTCAACTCAGGCCTCCATTCCCGTAGTGCGCGTATGATCGCTAGCAACTCCTTGTCGTGGATCTCGTAGTTCGACTCTGCTGGGGTCAATTTCTGCGAGATATAGGCACAGGGGGCCAACTGGCCGTCGTCTTGTCGTTGAGATAGTACAGCTCCCGTAGCCCATCCGGATGCATCGGTTTCTACTACCGTCTCTCTTTCTTCTTCGAAGTGTGCTAGGATTGGGGCGTTAATAAAGAGGTCCTTAAGTTCTGTGAAGGACTGCTGGCAAGCTTCATCCCATTGGAACACCACGTCCTTCTTCGTGAGCCGGGTCAACGGTGCCGATAAGGCAGCGAATCGGGGTATAAACGATCTATAGAAGTTGGCGAATCCGAGGAATCCGCGCACATCGCGTACTGATTTCGGGGCTTCCCACGCACGTATTGCTTCCACTTTCTTCGGGTCCACGTGAATTCCCTCGCCTGCACGGATAATGAATCCAAGGTATTTAACAGAGCTCTGTTCGAACTCCGACTTTCCAATGTCGCATTGCAACCCCGCGTCCTTAAGCTTCCGTAGCACTTCGTGTACTTTTCGGCGGTGATCCTCTATCGAACCGCTAGAGTAAATGATGATGTCGTCGACATACGCTGATACAAAGTCGTCGAGGTACTCTTGTAGGGTTTGGTTGATGAACCGTTGGAATGTCGCTGGCGCTCCGGTGAGGCCAAAAGGCGTAACATTCCACTCAAAGAGGCCGTATCGGGTACGAAACGCTGTCTTCCATTCCTCTCCTGGTGCTACCCGTACTTTGTGAAACGCTGCGATGATATCCAGTTTCGTAAACCACTTCGCTTTCGCCATATTCCGTAGGGTTTCTCGGATAAGGGGTAGTGGATAGCGATCTTTTACGCTTAGGTCGTTTAACCCCCTATAATCGACACAGAATCGAACTCCCCCGCCCGGTTTCCTCACTAGGAGTACTGGGGCGGCTGCGGGTGACTTGCTAACACGGATGAAGTTCTTATCCAGTAGATCTGTCAACGTTTTTCGTAGGTATAAAAGCTCCTCTTTATTCATTCCGTATAGTGGACCGTAAGGCGGGTGTTCTTCGTTACCATTTCGGTCGCGATTCAGTGGTATCTTATGGTCGATTCCAGGTCGATGTGGTGGTAGCTTATCAGCTAACTGTTGGCTAAAGACATCCAGCCATTGCCAGTACCGTTTCGGTAGCTTTTCCTTCAAATCGACATGCTTCTTAGGTCGTAGTGCTTTGTCGATATCGTCTAGCGTGACTTTCCCAATCTGTAGGCGATCCGGTCGAGGGGTGCTATCGAATAGCTGCCGAATCGACTTGGCTGAAGCGCGGTTAACACGTAGTGCTTTTGTACCGACCGGTCCGATGGTCCTATTCTTTCGATTCCAGCATCTGGTTTTCTCTCTGGTTTTAGAGAAAATGTCCATATATCCTTTGTTCGGCGAGTATATTCCATCGACGTCCTTGATCCACGGGAGGCCAAGAATGATTTCGTCTATCTGGTCCTCAATGATATACGCAAAGATCGTACCGTTCTGGTGGCCGTGGATATCCGCATTGAAATACGTGACGTGGGTGATTCGGCCCTGATTCGCTACCACTCCGTCTAGCTGTCGGGGACGAATCTGTATGCGCGGAAGGTCGAGAGATTTAGCGAGTGCTCCATTTACTGTTGCGTAGCTTAGACAGCCATGATCGACTAGTGCTTCTGCAAACTGGATTCCATTCACTCTAACGTCAACTAGGAACGGTGGTTCCTCGCTTCTGTCTAGTTTCTCGACCCCCTTTCGCTCCTGCTCGCGGCTAAGAACAGGAGCTACTCGTTTTCCGACTCACTATTGGTCTGTACGCTCTCTTCTGTCGAACTAGGTTCGGTATCTTCCTCGACTACTGCTCGCGATTTCTTGATACGGGCGGTTCGTTTATGTTTCGGCGGCTTTTCGCTACTGTCGCGATCCTCCTTCCTTTTCGGCTTGCTTGCCGCCACGCGGTTTTTCTGCTCTGGGCGTCTTGCTGGTAAGAGCGGGCACTCCGAAATCCAGCAGCCGGGCTTTCCACAACGTAGGCAGCGGCCTTCTTCCCGGCGGCTGCTTATCTCTTCTTCACTAACCCATTGTGCTCTCTTTGGTCGTTCGTGGCGTTCGCGACTGATTCGTCGGTGATTCGCGTGCGGATCGACGCGGTTTACCGATACCGTCGGGGTCCAATCCATTTCATCTACAGATTTCGTAGAGCGGCGAGTGGGCGGTTTACTTATGTTCAACGCGTCCATATCTGTGCTAATTTCGTGAAGACGGGAGATTAAGCCTTGGAAGGTGGCGGGTATACCACGATTCATCAGCGAATTGCTCATAGTTCGATTTAGGGAACCGAGCAAGATCTGTCGCTTAGCTTCGTCGGGCCATTCTAGTGCTCCAGCGTCGGCGAACTCCTTTTCTAGCCGTGGTAGGAATTTCGAGAAAGCCATACCTTCAGATTGATTGATCTGGTGAAGGCGTCGGGCAGCCCGTGCTTGTGCGTTTGGGTCACCATAGATCTTTTCTAGGTAATCTAGGAGCTCTTCCGGGGTGCCGTCGTTTCGTCGGTGTTTCACATACGTCCCGGTGTTCTTCCAGGCGAGCTTCTCTAGCCGGGAGAATACGTACATAAATTGTTCGTGTGTGGCACCAATAGCTTCGCCATCGACTGCCAGTTTGTTTTCCATCGTGATGCGCCATGTAGGCCAGTCATTTACACTTCCCGCGAATAACACTGGGTCGGGGAGTCTCGCTCTTGGTCGGCGGTAGGGCTCTCCGATACTCGACGGTGTTTCGGTGGCGGTTCGTACTTGTTCCGTGACCGTTTCGCTAGTGATCTCATCGGTTTGATTGCTGATGCCTTGTTGTGCTATCATCTCTTCGAGGCGGCGGATTCGCTCTCCTTGTGCGGCGGAGAGTCGTTCCTGGGTTGCCGCGTGCTGCTCTTGTGCAGTCACCATCCGCTGTTGGGAGGTAGTGAACTGCTCCATTGCTTCGCCATGGGCTTGTTGATTCCTCATCATCTGTTGCATTATAGCTTCCACCCACTGTGGGGGTGTACTCTGCTGAGCCTGAGGTTCCATGGTTACTGGTATTCTGTTGGTGCTTCGTCGCTGAATCGGGGGTGATTCAGGGGTAATTCTTCTGCTATGCCTAGGGATTGTCGCTTCTAGGGCTTTTCCGTTGGGGTCCGATGGTTTAACGATAAGAATCGGAAGATTGATGTATGTGAAGGGCTGAAGCTTTATTGATTCAATTAGGCTAGGCCAACATGCTGTTTACATCAATCTTAGAGAAAAGGTAACTATCTACTGGCGATGGGGGTTTATGTATGTTATGGGCACGTGCCTCACGTGATCCAAGCCGGGCTCTGGCCCGTTACACTAACAAACCGAACTTCAGCACATAGTGGTCATCCAGGGTTTAACAGAAGGGTCCCAAAGGAATCCAGCATTTGTAGAGCAGGTAAGTCGGTTGGTAAAAAATATTTCGTCCTATCAGTATTGTATATACGTATGTATTCGCTCGTCCACTGTATTATTTAATTTTAGTAGAGTAGTCGAGTGAACGTGGTTAGCTAAAGGGGGAGGTGAGAAGTGGTCAGACAACCGACCGAATCTCCTGTCGGCTCTGCTGTTTGGCTTGTTTGCAAGTGAATGGCTCTAGACACGCATACCCCATACAACCATGATACGACAGCTATTTTTATGCCATTATATATTACTGTACTAAGATACTGCCAAAAGTGTGGGTCAGGGGCAATCTAGCTGTATTAGGCATAGCGTCATGCAAAACAAAGTTCAGCAAAGAATTAAGGAGAGTGTAGAGATGAAACTGATTTCGAGCGCGTCTGTATACTACCGCAAGTAAGTGCCTTCCCCCACCCCTTTTTTTCTTCATTCAAGAGGGTCAGTAAAAGTGATGTTGTTGCTTTGAGTGATTCAGTCTCGAACATAAATAATTCTCGGCCCCAGCCAGTCGTCACCATCATCGCACTTGCTTGCCTTGAAGTCGCGCATAGTCCAGGATGCGTTCCTTCAATTACCTTTTCTTTATCGGAAATGTTGTGGCAGGCAGTTACTTGGCTATCATTGAGGGCAATGACGGCGAGAACAACTGTAGAGTGTGGTCTGAGAATACCCACGGCTGTACAGGCTACTCAGCAACCTTTGCTAAACTGAAAGGCAAAGATTGCTCGGGTGAGTATCCAATTTAAATCAAAGGCCCTCACGCTATTGTTAACACTGCTTAGGTTTCATTGGGGCCGGTTCCGACGATAAATCGGTGGAAGTTGATATATGTGGCACTGAAAATGGAGAGCAGGTTGCTTGGGTGACAGTCAACAAAAACGGCACAGTGTCTTTCCTCAACCGACAGGGAAACACGTCTAGTTGTATGCTAGAAAACGGTCTTAAGGCGCCCAGTGGGTGTACTGGTTCCTCTCAGACGACCACGCCGATCTCTGCAGGCAGCCAGCCCTCGTTCTCAACTGCAACCGGCACGTCCACTTCTGAAACAGCCCGTGCTGATCAATCTCCAACTCCGATATTCTCATCGACGCCTACAGACAGTCCATCTTTGGCTTCGATTTCAGCCGGTAAATCGGCTACTGGGACGCCCCGTGCTGATCAATCCCCAACTCCGATATTCTCGTCGACGCCTACAGACAGTCCATCTTTGGCTTCAATTTCAGCCGGTAAATCGGCTACTGGGACACCCCTCGCAGATCACTCTCCAACTCTCACGTCTACCCCAGTATGCAAATGCCCTTGCAAATCTGCAGCCGTCTGATGTAGATAGAACTACACTGCCCAGTGCGAGCCGCAGGCTAGTTAATTAGAGCTCATCAGGTTTAGTATAGGATAGTTCGAAATAGACTGCGACATCGCCCGTCCATGGGCACCTAGGAGGTGCCCAAGGCCCGTCCACGGTGGGCCTTGGGCTATTTGGATTTTCTAGTGCCCGTCCATAACGCCCAAGGCCCACGGGCATGCCCACGGCGGGCATGCCCACGATGCCCACCATTGCATAAAGTCACCCAAAATGGACGTATAACTCGCTGACTTTGCATAATAAATAACTGTTATTTACACCTGTTTTGCCAACTCCATGTAAAATGGCAGTTTTAATCTACAACATCTATAAATTTTACTGAAATATCTATGTATATGAGAAACTAGTATATATATGATACGAATTGGACTAAAATTTTAATCGAAATACATCATGTTGTGTGGTATTTTTATTAACTTATCAAATCATACTGTAACAGCTTGAAGATATATATTCAAGTCAGTGGTACATGCCTGGCATTTTCTATAAGTAAAATACTACTTATGGATTCTACTTTATCTCTCACTCTGGTATATTTCTTATAGGTAGATCGAAAGATAATTAGTATAATTCTTATTTTATAAGCTTATATCACTGAATTCTGTCAATTATATCACTCAAAGACTTATGTTATTATTCTAGGAGTTTTAAATCCTTCGATTGTAACTCAAGATGGGCGTTTAGGTATGTTCCCATGGGCGTGCCCACGGGCGTGCCCACGGGCATGCCCATGGACAAAGACACTTATAGCCAATCAGCTTATAATATATAGTGGGTCTACACTCAATTTACGATCTATCAGATCTATACAAAGCACCCCTTTTACTAGTAATCCTCGTTTCACACGGTCGCAAGTTACCTATTGTAAGTTCAGATCACTCACTCTCCTATAGTCGTTATATTATCCCTTACATCACATTAACCATGTCCCAACCTAGTGCCTATACCGCAGGGCCTTCTTCACTTCCTCCGAGCTCCCAACCAGACCTCTCCTACGTCGCCGATATATTTGATCCTAACCTTGATCCAAATATTGATCCCAGTCTCTTCAACAGCCAACAGACTTCTATCTCACTGATAGAGTCCGAGTTCACTCAACCGGCTATTCTTGATTGCTCTCTCAAACGCGTCGGCCCCGATCGGAGAAAGCAGTTTATCCTCTACGACGCGATGAACAACGCGTCCAAAGTAAAGTTTATCGAGTGGTGGCGTACCACAGTACGCGGCAGCAGTACTGAGACACAACAAAGGCTACGATGGGATGCAAAACACATATCAGATGTCTGGGAGAACTTCGACCAGGTAGCACATCATATTACAGGCGAACCTTTGGTCATGTGTCGGACGTGTGGGGTTACATTGCCTCATCCAAGTACAAAGCAAAGCGGCACCAATACACTCAAGCGGCATCTAGCCTCAGGCAAATGCCAAAAGGGTGGTAAAAGCAAGGCTACACAACAGTCGATTAAGGAGACCATGCAGCATATACCGGTAAGTCTTATATTATTATACCCTTCAAGATAACTAACATATTACATATTAGGCACTGGAGTTATCTTATAACTCAAAATTCTCGAATGATGAATGGGAAAGAGAGCAGATTGAATGTCTTACCAGTCTGAACCTCCCTTTCCGGATACTTGAGAGGAAGCAATTTGCTTCCTTGATTCGAATGGCACAAAAGGCTCCAGCTGAACCCACTTTACTCCATCCTCGCACTGCTCAACGCCGGCTCAAGAAATTGGTCGACGAGGAGCAACATTCAATTCTCGCTACCTTACCACAAGATGCGAAGCTCTCAATTGCCCTCGACTGCTGGACATCGCCTTTTCAGCAGGCATTCATGGCAATCACAGGGTACTTTATCGACCGAGACTGGAATTACCGTGAGCTCCTACTTGGTTTCGAACCACTTGATGGGGCGCATTCTGGTGTGAATCTAAGTGAAGTACTTATGGAGATCTTTAAGAAGCTTGATATTACTGATCGTGTGTTAGCGATTACATCAGATAACGCGTCAAATAACACAACTTTAGTACAGGCAGTTCAAGACTCTATTGACTCCCTTGAACTACCGAATAGCCCGGTGGTTGTTCGAATCCCTTGTCTTGCACATGTTATCCAGCTAAGCCTTCGCGAGCTACTTGGATCGGTGAAGGCCGATCCCCAGAACGATACCACAGATCGGAATGTTTCAGATGTCCAAGCCCAAGCCCAAGCTCGATCGCTCCGTGCTTCACAGAGTGAACAAGTCATTGTACAAACCCTTGTCAAGGTAAGTGTATCACTTTGTTTATCACTTAATATATCTAATAACTATCTAGATTCGAGGGCTTGCTGTGTTCATTAATGCAAGCCCCCAACGTCGCGATGATTTCTTCCGTCTCCAGACCAATGGAGCAAAACTTGCGCCTATCCAAGATGTCCGCACCCGCTGGAATTCTACCTTCTTGATGCTTCGTCGTGCGAAACGCCTCAGCAAGCCCTGCGATGAATACTGTGATAATATTGGGACTCAGAAATACAAACTCAGTAAGGCAGAATGGCGGCAGGTCGACTACCTCCTGTATATCACAGAGCCGTTCTATCGCTTTACCACAGTGCTTTCAAAGACCAAAGAGATAACAGTACATCATGTTTTTGGTATTTATAACGCCCTCTTTGAGCACTTCGAGGAATCGATTGCACGACTCACTCCGAAAACCATACCTTGGAAGAAGGCGATGCTACAAGCCCTCAATGCTGGGATGGCAAAGCTTACCTCTTACTACACAAAGACGAAAGAGATCCATGGTAGTCTCTACGCGATTGGAACAATTCTTGCACCCCAGCATAAGCTTCACTTCTTCTCAAGTAAGGCGTGGGGTACATCGGAGAACGACACAAACTGGAGTGATCAGTATAAGGAAACGCTTCGCCAGTTCATAGCTCCTTACGCCCAAAGACACACTCAGACACGGTCCCTACGAGAAGAGCAACCCCCTAAGCGTCACTCAGCCAGTACAAGTGACCTAGACGCCCTCCTTGACCTTCTGCCTCACATCCACTCTGATCCATCAACGTCGGAGCACGAACTTGCTAGATACCTTGAAAAGCGTACGTTATATTCACTGTTATTACGAGCAGGAATACTAATACCTATGATAGCAAGGAGAAAGGTCGATCCTTTACAATTCTGGAAGGAATATGAGAATGAATTCCCAATTCTTTCCAGTGTTGCTCGCGACATTCTCTCTATTCCTGCAACAGGCGCTGGAGTTGAACGTCTTTTCAATTCAGCACGGGATGTCTGCCACTACCGACGTGGGCGGCTGAGTGCGAAGACAGTCCAGGATATCATGATGTTCCGGTGTAAAACCCAGTTCGACATTGAAATAGAAGAACTACCCGATGAGGATACGTCCTTGGATTCAATGCAAGAAGCAGACGAACAGAGAGAGGCTGAGCTTACCACTGACATGCCTGAACCAATCAGCGATGGTGAGGATTCCGAGGATAATGATCCTGTTGGACTGATCGAGTATGAGTTTATAATGGAGAGTCAGCTTCCTCGTCCTTCTATAGTGCTAAGTACGCGGAAGCGACAGAGAAGTGAGCTAGTCGACAGCGAAGATGAGAGCAGTCCTCATCTCCCTCATTATGGAGATAAGGGTAGCACTCAAAAGCGCCCTGGTTTAAGAGAAGCAAGGAAGCGTGGCAAACCCAATGATGATCAATTTGTATCGTATTAGTGTGAATGTATGAATATAATGAATGCCTAAGTCATTATGCAAAGGCTTCCAAGGCTCATTTCTGACCCCGGTCAAAAAAGTGACAATGTGTCAAGTTGTTGTATAAAGGCTTCTAAAGCTCATTTCTGACCTCGGTCAGAAAATTGACAGTAGTATCAAGTCATTGTTATCAAGTCATTGTACATGTAATCGAATTACTCAAAAATACAGAGAAAAAATGCACAAATAATGCAGGTCACGAGGTCAAGAAATTCTGCTTACTAAAAAGGCCCATGGGCGCCCACGGTGTCCATGGACAATGGGCCCTAAGGGTAGGGCCCGTCCATGGGCGTATGGATAGTGCCCATCGCCCGCTTACATAAGGCCCGTGGGCACTGCCCACCCGCCCGTCCATGGGCGATGTCGCAGTCTAGTTCGAAATCAGGCTCACCACTTGCACACGGAGATTTTATTTCGAACCCTCCTTTGAAACCCACTATATCATTTAGAGTAAACCTACCCTTCCCCCTTTCTCTGTATTCCGATACGGTTGTAAATTATAACCTAAAAAGCTTAAGGCCCTCATCAAATATGTGGAGCAAGGGGAGACCTCGAGACCCATGACGACATCCCTGACAGCGTTCGCGAGCAACTTTACGCCGAGGAGAATCAACGATGTGAAAAAAAAAAAATAGAAAATCTCAGATAATTCTGCGATCGGCTCAATCTGTCCTCCAATCAATATTAACAATTTTCTCCCAGCTGGATCATCTCAACAGTCGATGCCTTCTCTTGTTGCTAACGAAGCTTCACGTGCTACCTCTGCCTGTTCTGAACCAATCATCGTTCACGGGCTACTTGATGTACAGGATGTGTGTGTGTGTGTGTGAAATCATTTACCCTGACCCCTCGCGAGTTGGATCCCAGGTCACGTGATGTATATAGATCTATAGGAGTGGCTGCCTATTAGGCAGACACTCCGCTAGGCAGCAGGGAGATGAGCTGCTGTAACTACAAATAGCTGGATCTCTTCATATAGATGAATTATCACACTTGTACCTCAATCCAGGTTCCAACTTCGCGAACGATATGCAGGATACGACTACAATATATATCCGTGTACGTACATGTAGAGTGTTCCACTTCCTGAAAACGAACTTAGAGCCTCGTCAAGGCCTGTCGTGGCCTAACTGCCATTCCCATTGTTGGGCTGCCCCGGTGGCGCGCGACTCCGAAACCGTCCTGCCTCGCGAGACGGTGTCTGGTCTACCTTTCTCACCTTGTTTTGAGCCTCCCAGCAGGCTCGACACACTATTAAACGCGCCTCCAACTTCTCTCCTTAGCTCTCTCCGCAGTTCCCTCAAGTTTGGGCAATCCACCAGCACATGGGTGACTGTTTCTTGTGCGCCGCATGCGCACTGGTCGTCGTCACTATAACCAACATTCTTGCGGTACCTGGATAACCAGTTGTGGCCCGTGCGCAGCTGCGTCAAGAGGTACGCGCGGTTTCTCGGCAGGTTCCCGTATAGCCTCCTAGTGTAGCTTGCTGGTAGGGTGTTATCGATCTTTCGTAAGTGACCACCTTTGGTAGATGATTTTCATTCTTGTTCCCACTGAGAGTAGATGTTCCGACGGATGAACGCCCTCTCTCTGGTGAGGAGCGGGCGGAAAGGATGGGTTTTGCCTGGGCTGGCGGCGTCCTTTGCTAATCGATCTGCAGCGTCGTTTCCAGGATTGTCACAGTGCCCCGGCACCCATTGAAGGCGGAGTGCGATTCCCGCCGCTAGAACCTCGGCGCCAGCCTGGAGGATTGCGTGAACGATGCGTTGTCCTGATCTGATTCTCGCGCTTTGAACCGCCTGCAGGGCGGACCGGCTGTCGCACAGGATCGTCGCTGTCAGTTGCCTGTCTGCTGTTCTCAAGTGTTGGTGGGCGACCTTGAACACTACACTGATCGCGTAGAAGATGCCTATAAGCTCCGCGACGTGGACAGACCAGCGGCTCATCGGTCCTACTTGGACCTGCTGCGCCTCGACTATCTCTTGGTTGTTGTCGAGTGCTACAGCGGCGGCGCCTAGGTGGTCCTGTTGACCAGAAGCGTCAGAGTAGACAACAACGTCGGATGTCGAGCGAGTGGTCTCGGCCTTATGTGCCGCTGTCTCGCGATCAGACCCGATCTCAATCTCAGCGAAGGAATCGAGACGCCACGGCGGTAGTGGTCGTGGATCGATGATTTCCAATTCGTTTAGCCTGTCGATATTCATGGTCTTCATCGCTTCCGCGAGCGGGAAGCGAGAGTACGAGCTGACATTATTCCTGCGTTTCTGGGCTCGTGAGAGCGCACTCCAGATGGGGTGATCCCGTGGTAGAGTGTGGAGGCTAGCGATGGTCCTCTGGGCTCGGTGGCGGAGACGCAGGTGGGTGGGGAGAACGTGTGCTTCCACTTCCAAGGTCGTCGTGGCCACTGTTCTGAATGCTGACAGGATCCGGATCAGCGAGGTCCTTTGTATGGTGTTCAGCTGTCGGAGATGTGTCTTGTCTCGCATGTCTTGGCTCCGCGTGTTTGACTTGAGCATGAGGAGACCGGAATTAAAATTATGATTTTTGCGATCGCCATAATGAACGAACGCCACTGCATTGGGTGAAATGGAATATTTCCGGGTTCAGTAAATCTTTCCATCCATATTTGATGAAGCCGACGAGGAGCGCGCCGTACATGTCACATTGAATATCTCGCAGCGGATCACTCAATGCTATTAGACCTTCCGATCGAGGTTTTTTTTTTTCGCGTCGTTTGCATACCCGCACTCGCCGTTCCCTCTCAGCCAGTGAGAGGGTCAGTAGCTGTGAAATTATACTTTCTCGTCTTGTAGTATCTAAATTTGGCATTTTAACATTGGAATTATGTGACAGAAATAGACGGATACGACAATGTATGGTAAATCTGACATATGTAAATTCTCTAACTAACTAAAATGACAAGATCCGCTCTTTTCCAATCTCGGCGGACATAGCTGATTAAGCAATGTATGTATTTTTGTATGGTACCGTTATCATGACGGTCCATTGATTTCCCGGTTTGTAAAGACCTGGTAATTTCAGCATGCATAAATGCATAGTACTTGACACACCCCCCCAGTTCTTGAAGCTATTCAAAGCTCTCAAGGACTGCCTTTCTTCCAACTGTTTCGCAGCTGCTTCGCAACCGCTTCGCAAATGATTCGCAAGTGATTCCAACTTACCTCACCTGTCTCCTCACTGATCTCGGCTCAAATCGTCGATTTATGCAGTTTCCGCAAAACAGCCTCTGTTCTCAGAGGTCATGTGACGAATCATGTGACCTACGTCCCTCATTCCAACCAACTCTCTGAAGTGTCCCTGCTTCTGCTTCGTCAGAGCTTTGGTGAGCCCATCTGCTGGCATCGCAGCAGTTGGTACCCAGTCCACATATACTCGACCTGCGCTAACTTCTTGCTTCATCCAGCATCGATTGATGTCAACATGCCGGAGCTTCGTATGCATCGCGGCCCCTTCCTTCGTCAATAAATCGACAGTTTGCTGGTTGTCACACATGATGGATAGTGGGTGATCTGGTTCGAAGCCTAGTGCATTAAGCACTCGTCGCCACCACTGTACGGTTTTTCCTGCCTCTGCTAAAGCTAGTAGTTCGGCCTCGGTAGTCGATGTGGTGACAGTCTTCTGCTTAGTGGCCTTCCAATCGATTGGGCCACCATATAACTTGCAGATATACCCTTCGGAGCTCTTTCGATCTTTATGGTCTCCGAACGACGCATCGCTTGCAAATTCAACCGATTTCGCCGCCATCGTCAGGGTCGTATCTCGATTTCTAGGTTGTTTGTTTGGTGTTCTGATGCTGTTTGGTGTTCTGATGCCGTATTCAATGGCCCAAAAGCGTGTCTCATAGAGATACTGTATGATGCGATCGACTGCATCTATATGCTTTGGTCCTGGATTTGTAAGGAATTCAGCCACTTTGGAGGTTGCTTTTGCAGCATCTACCCGGGTAATGGTGGTGGCATACTGCGCAGATCCAACCTTGGCCTGGAAACCATGAATCTGTTGCGGTGATGCCACCCCATCATAGGGTACTAGAGGCTCAATGCTCAGTGGGGACCCTATTTTTCTCTCTGTGACGAGATTGTATTTGTGTGCCATGCTCTCGATGTAGCTATCTTGGCATAACCAGAGCTTCTTCTGCTCTCTATCACGTATAATACGTATATTCAAGAACCAGCTTGCATCCAGTTCTCGAAGCTCCCATTGCTTCTTTAGATTTTGATCTAGTAAAGCGGCTTCTTTAGCCTGTTTGGGGTGATTGACGATGATGATATCGTCCACGTAGAAAAAGACAATAATGCCTTTGGTTGTAAAGATGCATGGATCTTCTTCCACTGGGGTAAGGCCTAGTTTTACTAGCACCTTTGTAGCTTCTTGCTGCCAAAGCCTTGGTGACATGCGCAATCCGTAGAGGGCTCTATGCAGGAGCCAGCACTGATTTAGTGCTTCGAAGCCTGGTGGACACTTGGTATAAACCTCGCTTTCTAGCATTGAATTCAGGAATGCGGTAACCACATCTCTCTGAATCATATCTAGATCAAAGGCGGCAACTAGTGCGAATACTGCTCTCGCTGTTTTGACAGCTAGTGTAGCAGCTCTCTTTTCTTCAGTTGACATCCACTGTAGATCTCCTCTCACGCAGATTCTTGCTTTGAACTTCTCGAGCATACCATCTGCATCAAATTTGTATGTAAATACCCACTTCAATGGCAAGATCTGGGTGCTCTTTTTGTTCGGTAATGCAACCTGAGAGAAGGTCTCTTTAGCCTTTAAGGTCTCAATTTCAAACTCCGCAGCTGCCTTCAATTGCGTGGCAAAGGGATGGATTTTTAGCCGCTTCCAGTTCTCTGGTGGTGGAGGCATCTGATCTCTATGCAGTCTGTTTTGCATATTGAGCTTCTTCGTAATACCTGTTGTAAAGGCATATAGAAGGCTTGGTGGCTCGGCTAGCTGTTTCTCGTCTAGCGATAGATATGCAGTGTAGTCTGGATCTGCCTTTGGCTTCCGTATTCTGGGGCCTGAGATGATGTTAGATTCATCAATTGACGCAGAGATCTCTCTAGTAGGCCGATCTTCTGGCTCTGGAGTAGGCGTATACTGCATCTCTTGTTGCAATTGACGCTCTATCTCTGCTTCATCTTCATCATATTGATCTCCCTCTCCCCCTTCAGCTTCGATCGACTGTATGACATTGATCGGATCTGGCGAAGATAGCGAGGTAGGAGATCTCTCATGTGGCGTACTCTCAATCGTAGCAATCGACGATAGTGCTCTTTGTGGTGAGGCTCTCTGTGGTGACATAGGGAAGCTCCCAGGGATCTGTTCTTGATCCCTTACCTCTATCATTGAGATATGTTCTACCACTGAAGCAGGGCCTGCCATTGAAGCCGGTGTTAAAGGTAAAACAGGTGTTTCCTTTAAAGGGGGGACCCTTGGTGTCTCCTCCCTACTATCTAGAGTTTGAGCTTGCTCCACAACTCTAGATTCCTGGATTTCTTCATTTACCGCCTCTGGTGCAGTACCTTGTTCTCGGTTTTCGACGTCATCATTGAGAGTTATGCGAGCAATTGACATCGGCATACGCATCTCTATGCTCAATTCTGACTGCGCTTCTTCCATTGAGAGCACTTGGGGCCAGTTCTTAGCGCTTAGTCCATTTGTCATAGTACTAATTGCATCTTCTTCTTGCGGTAAAGGCTTCGTTTTAGAGTACTGTCTCGATTCATCGAATACAGCATCTCTTACAACTTCAACTCTGCCTATGCCTGCTCGCCCTTTGTATGGAAACCAGATCTTGTATAGGCTCTTTGAAACATAGCCTACAAGATAGCCGATCTCTGCTCTCGGAGCCATCTTGTTAGATTGTACTCTCTTCAGAAGCCTTGAGTACGTTAAGCACCCATATAGCCTCATATTCGACAGGTTGACAATTTGATCTTTTAAGCCATCTGGAGCCGCATAGCGCATCAATTCCTTCCATGGTATGATCCACTTACCATCCATCTTTGTAGGGGTACGATTCATCATATATGCAGATGCATACATCGTCTCTGGCCATAGATTGTGGGGTAGGTTCGTACCATTGAGCAATGCTCTGCCGTTCCTTACTATCATGCCTCCAGATCTCTCTGCTGGTCCATTCATCTCTGGCAAGCCAGGTGGTGCATGCTCAATGGTACACCCTTCGTCTTCAATCATAGATTCAACCTCATTGCCGGCGCTTCTCTCATTATCATAATGAAATACCCTGATCTCGATTTTCAACCAGTTTCGGATCAATGCTAAGAATTTACGAACTGCCATCTGACACTCGCTCTTCTTTATATGGGTAAATACGAAGTGACACCTTATTCCATCGAGATAGAAGTGCGTCATCCATATATGACCGTTGTAGGCAGGCTGGTTTTGTACTAGATCGAAGTGTACTCTCCCTAATATACCATATGCCTGGCCTATCTTCCGGCGAGAGATTTGCCTAGGTGCATCTGCCAATTGACAAGCTTCACATACCTGCATTTCTTTGCCTGGGTTGCTTGCAATAGTGATTCCTTCAGTCATCTCTGCCAGTTTGACAATTCGCGCCTTGCCAATGTGGCCTAATCGACGATGCCAGAGCTCAATTGAAGCCTCAGATTTTGGCTCCTGATTGGATTTCTTAGTGGCAAACGTCATTTCAGGCTTCAAATCTGATGCCTTTTGGGTTATAAAACCCCTTGTCTGGGTGAGCCATGATAGCTTCTGATCGTGGTAGATCTTATAGATCTGACGATGGCCATCAATTGTCTCAATGCAGTTTGCTCTGAGATTCATTAATAGGCCCCCCTTCATCATCAATCCATGAGATATCAGATTACTATGGAAGTTTGGCGAGTACCTAGTTTGAAATAGGTTCATCTTAACGGCGCTTCCAGTGGTAGGGTTTACACCATAGATGACCACAGTGCCTATACCGGCCACCTTCGTCTCTGTATCTCCCACTTTGACGTTGCTCTGTACGCTTTTAAAGGTGCTAAACAAGCTCCGATTGTTGCATACGTGGATTTGAGCACCTGTATCAACTACCCATCTGTCTTCTGTAGGTGTAGTTGTGGCTTCAAAATCCTTGATTTTTGTTGACATAACGGTGTCAATTTTGACTGCGTTGGTTGTCAAGAAGCCAAAGGCTTCATCGTCGAGGGTTGTATTCGCTTGCTCTTTAGCAAGGGTCCCCCTTGGCCTTCTGCATATGCAGCTCGCTTCTTGTCGACAATTGCCTTCCATCTAGGATTAGCCTTCATGGCCTTCTCCCACTTCTGTTTCAATGCCGGTGAGGGCTGGTAATTAGCAGGCCTTCTATCTTCATAGATTTCCCAGCAGGCCCAAGGCATATGAACTCTCGATTTTACCCTGTCACATGGACATGGCCTTCTTTCTAGGCCATCATTCCTTGCCTCTATAGGCTTTGCTTCTTCATTGCCTTGCCATGTCGAGAAAGCAGCCTTTGAGATGCCTCTTTGCGCAGCCGGCCTGCCATGGGTAATCTTCCAGTGGGCTTTGTACCGAGTCATGATTTCGAAGAAAGGGATGTCCTGATTATCCTGTACTCTGAGAGCCCATGTTTCATAGAATCCAGGCGACATTATAGAGATTGCTTCAAGGAATTGATTCGTGGCATCCTCTGCTTCTGGCATCCTTGCCTTCTTACACGATTGGTAAAGCGATTCCCAGTTTAGAAGCCATTTCTCGATATCGGTGTTCCGATCTAGGCCTCTATCTAGGTTCCGCCACTGTTGACGGAGCTTAGTTTTGTATGTAGGATCGCTCTCTGGTGCAAATCGTTTGTGGAGATTGAGCATCAGCTCCAAAGGTGATGGTATATCAATGATAAAGGGCTGGTAGGGAGTATCAACTGACTGCCTAATTGCCACCGCCACTAGATCTAATGCCTGTAGTTTCGACTGATAGGCTCTGTTCTCTGCATCCCAATCTGCTTTTAGGGATAGCCTCACATTGAACCAGTGTTCTGGGTATTCTTTTATGGCATCTTTGACAGAGATGATCTCTTCAGGTGGTTCCAATTTAGGACGTTCTTCCTCCTTAAGAGACGGATTGCATTGATCCCATACTTTATATGCAACTGCAATTGCTTTAATATATGAGAGCCATGCATCCCATGATTCTGTATCCTTCAAAATGACGCGGGAGGAGGCCGCGGAGAGGCTTAACATGATATTCATTATTGTCGATTTTCGTCGATGAATCTGATCTTCTTCGAAGGAGATAGGGGTGCTTCGACGATTCAGGGGTTGACCGTTGTCAAAACCACTGTGAATCGGCGACAGCTAGGTAAAAGATGGTCTATATGTTGTAGACAGATCTTAATTGGAACGAAGCCGGGCTCATAACTGACAGAAATAGACGGATACGACAATGTATGGTAAATCTGACATATGTAAATTCTCTAACTAACTAAAATGACAAGATCCGCTCTTTTCCAATCTCGGCGGACATAGCTGATTAAGCAATGTATGTATTTTTGTATGGTACCGTTATCATGACGGTCCATTGATTTCCCGGTTTGTAAAGACCTGGTAATTTCAGCATGCATAAATGCATAGTACTTGACATTATGTTCTTCCTGATTGACCGGTTCCGGCCAGCTGTCAGAATAATTGGTCAAAGATGAAGAGAATTGATGCACCATCTTTAGACGGACGTTAAGAGAAATTTTAAAGAGGTAGAATTTTAAATGAAAACAGACTGGGAAACAGAAAGAATATAGAAAGGTTCTTGCACGTTCAGCCCTTCCGCATCTAATACGTAGCCAAATTTGGCAGGTCTCGCATCATAGGCTAGATCACGCCTCGATAGCGAGAGTTTTCGCAGCATCCTACTAGACTGGGCGCATCGTGGCGGTGACGATACAAATTGCCCATGGGAGCACAGACTATATGGCTATTTCATCTAAAGTACACAGTAAACTTTCACGTGATACTCCTTACAGTACATTTCGGTAATTCTGAAACGCTAGAGCAACTAGAGCCTAGCGCGTTTCGAATAGGGTTCGAGAAAAAATCAAAGAGAGTAAAGTGGTGAAACTGATTTCGATCCATCCTGTAGCCGTGGGATCCATCCTGTATTCCAAAGCAGAAACAATCTCTATAAGCGGGGTGATGAAACTGATTTCGATCCTCCCTGTACCTCGTCACGTCGATCATTTCGGAGTCATTCAAACCCGCTGTACACATCGACGAGCCAAGGGAATCGAGATACACGGTACACCCTGGGAGGCACTCATCCTGTAGAACGCGATCTTCGATATAAAACTGTTGTGGTTGTGTACCGAGCGGGAGCTAACCCCGGACCGATGTCGGACCCACCCCCGGGAGGGCCCGAGCTCCCTCCCACAAACACCCAAGAAACCCACGCCAGCTTCTCAGTTGAAGACTTCCAGCCTCGAGTATCGATCGACACAGGCCAAATCATAGGGAAAAGAACGAGAAATGGCGAAGCTTATACACCCACCGAGGGCACAGGCCGGATTACCACCAGAGAGGTGTGGAAGCTCATCGACAACCTCAAGGATATCATCCGTCGCCAAACCACGCTCATCGAATCCACCAAAGCCGACCTAGAGGAGGTCAAGCACGACCAGAACGTCCTCCGAGAACAGAATGACAAGCTTCACGAAGAAGTCAGGGCGCTGAGAGCACAAATCGAAGCCAGCCCACAACCAAACCCGCCTAGAACATGGGCAGCGATAGCAGCCAGCGGTACCAGTGACCCGCATCCATGCCTCCAACGACCCGAAAAGGACCAGAACTGCGTCCGCATTAGCACGCAGAGATCATTGGTGGACCCGAGAGACAATGAGAATAGCGAAGGGAATTCTTTCGGGCGATACCTCTCTACCGACTCTGCTAACACCTATATCCGTTCAGCGCTTTTAAGCGCACCTTCGGCTCAAGATGCCCAAGTGGCCGGCATTGGCACCACTAAAACGGGATACTTAATTAAATGCCATCTCTACCACGACAACTACGGGTCAGACCACCGCGCCACGTACTCGGAATGGAATCTCCAAGCTCGATTTAAACTCGTCACCAAGGCAAGGAAAGCGTTCGACCGGGCGGAATGGAACAAGATCGGCGAGGAGGTGTTGCGGCAAATCGGCCCGTGGAAGGAAATCAAAACACGACCAGCACTAGACGGCATGGTGCAGAAACTCATAGAAGCAACAACCGCAGCCGTAAATCGGTATACACCTGATGTACGCCCGACACCATATTCCAAGCGATGGTTTACCCCGGACCTCAAGGTTCAACAAACCAAGGCCAACCAGCTCCGCCGAAAATGGCAGGAATCCTGTGCCCAACTTGGACGAGAAGCGCACGAGTGCTTCTGCTCCTTTCGTCTCCAACCAAGGTGTACACAAAGTCGCGGTTATTAGCCAGCCAAGAGACGACATCTGATAGTTGCTTAGGGTTGACTTCAAAATTGTTTGTGTTGACATCCGGCGGGCTGAGATATATTTGCCATATATTTCGTGGAAATAAAGAGGCCCAGGCCTGAGTTGGAAGCACTTGGTTTGTTTCGTTGTTGGTGCTTGACTCGGTTGGAGGATCGACATGATACTGGAGGGAATAACGAAGTAGGGCGGCCACCATAAGCAACCACAAGACAATCAATAGCCCGACTTTTAGCACATGCTTCTGAAGCCTCGAAAACCGGAAAATGCTTTCAAGGCGCACCACAAAAGATCGGAATAATGAGGGGAATCGTTCTAGCCGCTCCTTGAACATCTTGCCGAATCGCTGCAGAATGAGTGTCATGGAGAGCAAGGTCGAAAGATGTGTCAAAGATCACATACAGGTTTGTTGCGGCTTTTATCTATATTTGCAGACTGGGCCTTCCGCAGAATTTGGTATACCTGCGCTTCGCGGGAGACTTCTTTCCACAGCCCCGATGTGGTTCCTTTTCCAATAACAGTGTAGCCATATTCAACACAAGCAAGTTCAAACGGAGTATGCCCCGCAACCGCCAAGAGGTGTGCATCGGTCAATGTTTTCGTCCAGTTGCGCATTAAGTAAACGGACCAAATCTTTTTAGGTAATCGGATGTTGGGGATTGTCTTTGCTTCGATGATGGAGCATCACATTTGGACAGCAGTCATCTAACACACCGCCAGACTGCAATCCGAGTAAACATCGTTGGGTGCAAAATTGCGCATCGTGATACCGGGCCTGGTTGCCTTGATTATTTCCCGCGTCCCGTTGATGACCTGCTCGTTGGGAAGATGGGGAGGATGTAACTTGGTTGAAGCCCCGTTTGCGGCCAATTGCTTGGTTCGAATTGGAGCCTGATGAGTCTGGCGACTGCGAGCGACGCTGTACAGCCGAGGGTGCACAGCTGGTCTGAGATCTTGTAGGCACTCGGTGAGCCACTGCCTTTGGAGAATCCGGTGGAGATGATGGCGGTTCATAAGCTGAACCGGAATCAAGACTCGTGTACTTTAAGGTTGTGCTATCGGAGTGGGGAAGAGTCTGCGGCAGTTGTGGTTTAGGAATCTGGGAATGAGTGTGGTCAAAACTGGTCGTCCAAAGAGGAAGCTCTGGTCGTGCGGAATTTCGCCATTCTTGGCCACGTGCAGGTGAGCGAAAGGCCATCAAATACAGGCAGAGCGTTCTTGCAACAGAAGTCTTCGGTTACCTTTTTCCAATGAACTTCAAGAAGACAGCTTACAATAACATCTTCTGCATCCCCGAATGAGAACCGAGTTAAGTTGTTGACTGACTCATGGCTTCGATCAAGGCCGTTCATCCATCGGTCGATGGTGTTTAGATCTCATTGTCCATTGGCAAATTTTAGATATGGGTATTGCTTGGTTGTAGAGATGATTTTACATTCGATGGCGCCGAGAGAACGATCGTATCCTCGACGCAGAAGCAGGTGGCGGACCGTCGTATCCCGCTAACCCTGTGCGTCTGATTAATTCAATCACTTGATTGTGTACTTCCTGTCAACGTAAGCTAGCTAATATTATATGTCGTCAGATGGAGATCAGTCCTTCCTTCCAGTTTAGTTAGCATTAGCACAAGCCCGTCGCACTGCTAATCTCTAGACTAGAGATGGGCTCGTCAGCTCTGTCCTTGGTATCTATCACTAGAGAAGATGAGCAGTAGACAACAGGCCGCGGTGAAAAGACTGCTGTTACAATACCATATTGCACTCAGAGAACCCGATCGCCGTGAACACATCAATTGAAATCTCTTTCTATAAACTAGCTGAACCCTAAAAGCCTCGCAAATAAATCTTGACATGCCCATGCTTGCGTTCCTTGGCGATGGCATACGCCGTCTGGCCATTTGAATCTTTCAGTCGCTTTTTCACACCACGCTGATTGGCCAACAAATGTACAACCTCAAAATGCCCACCAGCCGCACCCCACCAGAAAGATGTTCTCCCCTGGTCGTCCACCGCATTTACATTTATGTTGGGATGCTCCAATAATATTTCGGCAATTTCAAACCTACCGTGAGCTGACGCAAACATGAGCGCAGTAAAGGAGCTAGGGCCTTGGTCATTGATCAACAAAGATTCTCCGTAGCTGAGAAGGAGATGGACAATGTCGACGTGCTCCATGATTATTGCGACCTGAAGTGGCGACGTCCCCGATGGACTTTTTTGGTTAATGTCGGCTGAACTTTGTAAAAGAAATTCCACCATTGAAAATTGTCCTGCGCGACATGCTGACCAGAGCGGCGGAAATGCATCGGCAGATTGAGGGCTTTTATGAAGCCCCGGCTGACGGAAGAGGACTTTGATCAAGTCTAAGGAGCCATTTGCAGCAGCCTTTGCCAAAGGTGTCTGACCCAGCTTGTCGGCGCAATTGAGGTCCAGATTTGTTTGCTGCAAGAGGAGCTCAGCCAGTTTTATGTCGGAATTGTTCACTGCATACCAGATTGCGGTACGTCCATTCTCATCTTGATAATTAAGGTTGATGCATGGACTTAAAAGCAAGGCTTCAATGATGAGTAGTCTTTTGTTGATGGGGAGAAAACGACCGTGTCCTTTGACAGCCAGAAGCAACGGAGTTTCCTGTCGGTGGTTGAAACAGTTGACATCAACTCGCGGATTTCGTACAAGCATTTGGATTGCTCCATAATCGCCAATTTCTGTCGCTAGGTGCAGTGGTGTTTGGCCATGATGGTCGCAGATGTTGACATTTGTCCGCTCATCAGACAAGAGAAGTTGGAAGATGTAGGTTTGGTGACAGGTCAGCGCAATTGAAATGGGCGCATTTCCGTCCAGGGATTGGTTATTGAGATCAATGTTCTGTACATTGAGGAGTCGTTCGACAATTTTCACGCTTCCATGCAGAACAGCGATCGAGAAGGCACTTTCTCCCAAAGTATTACGCTGTATGACTTTCACTGAATGATGGCTTAAGAGCAAATTAACAGCGTCTGCGTACCGCAATTTTGTAGCCAACATGAGCGGTGTAAGGCCAGAAAACGGTTGGTTGATATCTGCCTTTTCCCAACCCAGAGAGTGCTGGATGATGCCTAAGTTTCTATGCTCGAGTGCCCAATGAATTGGCGGGGTGTCTTGGAAGTCTATGCAATCAAAGAGGCTTTTTGTGAAGACGACGTTGGACTCTCGAGATGTGAGACGCAGACTTCGAAGGTCCTTCTTGTCGATGGACGTGCCAATCCACAAAAGTAATTCTAGTGGAAGTCCCAAAAGCGGCATCTTGGCAGATTTCGTGAACGTATAGGTAACGACTACCTATACAGATGGTAATAAAAGGATGGCTAAGAGTAATAATTCAGAGAGAAGTCTGTCACCCCCAGTAGTTGGCTGAGGAGCTTTGGAGACGCATTTCTTTGAGGCAGTGGCTTCTATTTAAATATTTTTTGAGGGCATATCATGGATACGGATATATTTAAAAGTGGATGTCGAGTCACCGGCTTCTAGGATCGTGATACTTACTCCTGGGATCCTGCGGCTGGTTCCTAGGAGCCCCAAGGATCCCGGGATATGTTATAGTGTTCCCAGGAAGCACGCACCTATTCCTGGGAGTTATGCATCGTATTTCCAGGGTTATACATATAGCATACAAGCTAAATTGAGATATGATCTGCTGGACCCACATGGTGCATATGGGATCCCCTCCACGCGGAAGCTTCCTCGCGCTACGTCTTTAATTTAGAGTCGACTATAGATTTTGATATTGATTATTCATCCGGAAGACGCTGTCCTCATTCACGTATACGTGAGACCCTCACAGCCCAAGAGCAAGCAATACGATCCCAGAAGCTTGTGGCTTGACATCCAAAGTAGACGATCTTATACCGATGAGGCCGACGTTTACACCGCGGGAACGTCAGCAATGCATAAGCCCTCTAAAAATATTTTAAATAGAGGCCATTGGCCTTTGAAAATCTGTATCTGACAATTATCTTATTTCTCCTACAAGAAGTGGTAAATCGTCCGAAAAGCCAAAACCGATCAAAAATGCCTCCACATAGAAGACGTGTGGCGTCGGACCGCCCGAACCCATCCCCCTTACCAATCGTTTATCAAGGTCAGTCTGGGATTGAAGTGCCATGAAAGTTCCGAATTAACTTGTCTCAGGCACGCAACATCCAAATCAAAGGCTCGAGGGAATCATTACGAGCATATATGCTGAAATGTCAAAAATGCAACAAAAACACTACGAGGCAACTGTTATGCTACAAAACTGCGACAACATGTTACGGGCCCACGCAGTGGACAAAGACGTCTTGGAGAAGCAGAACCAGCTTTTTATTGAACATATCAAGATAGCTCAACAAAAAGCTTGCAACCTAGAGCTCAAGAATAGGGAACTCGAGTACCAACTGGCAAAAGAGAGACAGCAACACCGCAAACAACCAGAAGGAAGGCAGACTTAAAGATTTACTGTTGAAGTCACAAACTTTGCCCGGTGACCGATCGCACTCTAGGTATTCGGGCTTACCAGCTTTCGAGGTCCTCACTAGCGAGGCTCTGAACAGGAAGAAAGAAGAGGTTTCCGGAGAAGATCAATGACGTCATAAATGATGGCCAGGTGAACAGGGTACTACATCCATTGGAGCTAGAATGCTCAATTCTGTGGATTAAAACATGCGAAGGATCATTTTGTTGCGGCGACCGTTCTGAAACGGGATTGTGTGAAAGGCAGGCAGTGCATTACTTTGCCTGACCCCGCAAGAAACAGACTGTAAACAGATGGAGGCGATGTATTACCTAAATCAAAGTCGTTTCAGAGTTTTGTATCAACACAATGTTGCAATTTCAGTGTGCGACGATAGAAAGCTTGTGATTGTCCACCAATAAATCCCTTGACCCTGTATCCCTAGAATTCGTGCAAGAACAAAGGGACTTCAACTGACCCTATGCCCGGATTGCCAGCTACGGTGCTTGCTAGATTAGCTCTGTGTTGTAGGTTCCAACGTCATGACAAGAAAATGGCTTAGAGTTCAATAAGTCTGTTTTATGCTCTTTATTTGTCGCTAGTCATTCCCAGACGACATTGTCCCTCCCAGGAACCACCGAGTCTCCTGGGAGCCTGATACAAGCTCCTAGGAACCGAATAAATGCTCCCAGGAACGGCACGGGTAGTCCCAGGAGCCCCTGAGCTCCCGGGAACTTAGAATTGGGCCCTAGGAGCTTGTATCAGGCTCCCGGGAGACTCGGTGGTTCCTGGGGACGATGCGGCCGCTCCTGGGGCAGGAAGCTGGTCTCTAGGAGTACTCAGAGAGTTCCTGGATGCCAATAGGTTCTTAGGAGCGCATGTTACTCACCTGGGACGAGCAAGTTTCTACGTAATCATGTTGAACTCGTAGATCGGTCCCACGCTTTTTTATATCAATTTTGTCCACAGGCCAACCATAACTAGAAATTAAATACTTAGCAGCTATAATATAATACAAGGTAAAACATACATGGTACGTTACATTACACTCAATAATTACTTACTAAGTTTTCTTGTTCGTCTGTGGCGGTGCAGATTATGTAACTGTAATGTAACTGTCTGTTTCCATGTAACAAGCTGGCTGTATTGGGCTTTCGCCAGAACAGCCACCAAGTTGCTTGCATTGCTAGTCTTCACGGTCTGTTACCTGTTGCCCACTGCAGTTATTTTCCGGATAGGCCCAATCAAATACGACTAGAAATAAGAACTCGACTATCATTTAAAGGGCTATCCGCGGGCCCACCTAAAAAGGAAGCTCATCATGCTTCGAACTTGTGCGCTGAAAGTGTAGGGTGTTTGCCCCTCGAGTTTAACGTACATCGCGCTTACTCTTTAAAGAACGAGCCCGCGATTCTCCCGGAATTTGAGCCATTAATTTCTAACTGATCCCTTATTCTCGCACAGCTAGGAACTTTCAGATGGTGTGACAAGGAGTCTAGTTAGGTCGGCGAGGGTTGGACTACGCGGCTGAATAGCAAATTTTGTACAGACTGATAATAACCAAGCACAAGTGAAATACTATTGATTGAAAATATGATTCAGTTGCCCTTTCAATTGGCCCGAGATCTGGTGCATCTCTGAGAAGGCTTCAATTCCATCCAAGCCTGTCGCAGTAACGCCATATCAATATCCGCGAAATGAGGCCCGATCTGTCTCAGGGTCAGATTCTGTCTCTGTAGGTCACGCAACTTTCGTTTGTTCTTTGCATTAAGCCTCTGCCGGGGCTTGCAGCTGTTCAAACTATCTGAATGATGCTGGGGCGACTGAGTTTGTGCCTTGGATCTAGTGAGGGTTCTGCGAGGGCCACCGGGAGGGGCTTGATCATCAACAGACAGGTTTCCCTCGCCGCCTTCTCCCCGTGTAAGTGGATGACTCTCCCACTCAAATTCCGCAGTAACAGGTTGGTCACAGGTCGACAAAGAGGTGAGACATTGCAGTCCTTTCCTCTCATTGGCTTCAGTGACAGCATAGTATCCAGAAGGCTGACTGGCAAAGCTTAGAGCGGGAGGTTGCGGCTGTGTTATGCCACTGACGGACATTTTGGTGGCCTCATCCTCTTCTGGTGGGAAAGTGAGTGAATTTAGCTGGATGACAACTGGGTCACAAGATTGACGGGCATTGTCGCTGTTGAATTTAGGAGGTTCGAGGATTCGAGGATCAATGGCCTCAAGACCTGGAGTTGTTGGCCCCGAGCTGGGTGGGGGACTTGCCTCCAAGAAGCATAGTTCCACTGAGTTGCTTCTACTGCTCGTGCTATATTTGTCACACATACTTGGCCCCGAGTATTGTTCCAGATTCTCTTCGACAGACGGAAGCAAGGCCGGGACGGGGACAAATGATTCTTCTGGCACGTGCTCACGCTCATGGCACGGAGGTGTGTAATGATGAAATCTGATTTTCTTGGGATGCTCCTCTCCTGGTTCTGTTGAAGAGCATTGTGATTCCACCTTGCAAGTGCGCTTCCTTTTGTTGGGTAGCTTTGGATTTTCTTGCCATATGGTTTCCTTTAGCCCATGTGCATCGTGTAAGTGATTTCGAAGGTCACGCTCATTGTTAAAGATTTGAGAGCATCCGCATATCGGCTTTTTCTTGAAACGCTGAATTTCAGCCATGTGCTGCCCTTCAATGTGTTCCCTCAGGTTGTCACTTCGCAGCCAGGATCGCAAACGGGTTTCTGCGGAGAGATTCAGGTTCGGGTCCCACAAGCAAAAGGGGCAATAGCCCGGGCGAATGACGGTATGGCGATAGATGATCACTTCGCAGTGCTGGATTTGCCATGACTGGAGATGGGCATCGCAATGCTTCCGCCATTGACTCGACAAAAACCATTCCATGCATTCATAGCAAAACCGCATCTCTGATTCTGATATTTGAAGGTCAGAAGCTTTCTCACGCCGAACACATCCGTGAATGTGGGCACTTCTATCACACTTCCTCAGACTAGCGGAGTTAGTATTGGCCATGTCATTATTCAGCCAGGGCACTCACCTTGCAATGCTGATATGGCACCCTTTTGCAGGACAAAGCCCATGAACCGGACTTTGATTTGGGAGGTATACCACATCAAAATCACGGGCACACTGCGTCTGTAGATCTTGAACAAGAAGAAGTTTTTCGTCAAAGGAAAGCTCTTTGGTGCAGGACATGGCTGTTGCGATTCGCGCAACCTCGGGCATAATCAACATTTGAGCACGTGTGCGAATGTCATTTTCCAAATGAGTCGGCTCTTCTTTTCCTCGGTTGATAATTTTCTGGTCTCTTTTCTCCTGTGCCCACCGTTTTTGATATTGCTTGAGTTCGAACAGGCGATGCCGAACGAGCGCCTTCCTGTATTCCAAATTCATGTTCTTGAAGGAATCCTTGTCGTGGTTCTGCGCGAATGATTCGATCTGGGCTCTCATTTCCACCATATCTGGTTTTTCCAAAATACTCCCTTTGATCTCTGCTGGCAACTCGCCTGGCAAGCCACGTTCGTAATATTGAATATAACCTTGAAAGTACTCGATATGATCGGATTGGTCATCCTCATCTAGAACGGCTCCCACTGTATCTATGGAGGAACAGTGGGCTTGATAATGCTCCGGAAAGGTGCCTGGGCCCCGATGCGCCATAATTTGACTGACAGGTGCAGAGCCATTTCTCTCTGTAAAGATCTTAGTATGAAGAGCTCTCTCGAGTGTCTATCGATTGTTTTGTGTGGTTTCAGGAGCTTACTTTCGATTTTTTTCCCAAGGCCTCGTCGTATACAATGGATAGTTGCCAGTTCACCAAAGTACCCTGCAGCATTAAAAATCTGACGCAGGCAAGAACAAAATTTTTGTTTCGTCAAAGGTGTCTCCTGAGGCCCATCAGCCGTGGCATGTCTGAGAACTGGTTTATCCATGTACTCTTCCTTCCATCGCAAATGAATCTCGCCATTTGAAAGATCAAACTGCGCTAGATCATCCACGGTATCCACCCCATAAATAGCACCGTGCGCTAATGCAAGGGAGAAAAGAAGGTAGCCCGACGCAAATTGCGGCCTGTTGCTGTCCCGGATACCAATTCCGAATCTAGAAGCACCAGTTAATGAAGTTCCCGTATATTCGACAAATATAACACTAGGTCCTTCTAACTCACACTGTGTATTTTTCACATCGAAGATTCTTGAGCCACTTCTGATCCACCTTCCAACCCACCGCCCAACGAGCTGTGGATGAAGGAAATAGTACCAATTTGATATGCTAGAATAGAGATTAATGTTATATAATATCGCTGGGGTAAAGAAGCCTTACTCTGTATCGAAGACCTCTTTCATGTTTGTCCTCACTAGAGGGTACGAAAGCTCCGACTCTTGCTCCAGTAAAGAGGAACAGCTGGAGAGCAAACAAGATGACAACTTTGAGCAGTCCCGGAATGAACGTTTGGTGATCAGTCTGCCACAAAGACGAGACTGTTCTCAAAAAATCATGCCTTGTGAAGTTAAGTTTCTCTTTCTTTTGGTCTACAACGACGCCATCTGCCGTCAAGGTTTTTTTGATCCACTGCATCGAGGTTAGTGTGGTCTCAGAGGGGAATTTACGAATAAACCAACCATTTTTATTTCCTTTCGATCGTCTGGGATGATTTTACTTTTTGTGAATTGTTCAAATCCACCAAAGAATTGTTCGGCATGCGCACTCACGGTTCTTACCGTAGGTAGCCCATCATCGTTCAGTCGCCCTTGAGTAGAACTTGCGTACCAGCGAATGTACGCCTTGATCATCTCATGAGTTGGAGCCGGAGAACCAAGGGAGGTTTGGTAATATTCAAACCCATTCTCCGGGTCTGCAGTGAAACTAAAGGAAGATCAGCAGAATTCATAATAGGAAAGGGATTGCCACTTCAAATGCGGCTTAACTCACTCGAGCCAGAGGTTCATAGTTTCTTGATGTAATTTGTTGGTCTTGGGAAGCCTTTTGTCTTTCTCCCGAATTGAGTCCTCCTCTCTATGGACCCCAGGAGCATAACCATTCTTTTCTCGCTGTAGACGGCGCCTCTCCTTAGCGATTCCATCGCGCTTGGCAAAAAAGTCTTTTCTGCCCATAATCAAGTGCGGTGCAACCTGGAGGTAGGGGATGTATTCAAAGTAAAATAATGCGATATTAGATTAATGTACCAAGTAAAAGGCGCTTGAATAGAAGGCGTGTTGGTTATTACATGCTAATGCTGGCACACGGTCTGCCTTTATATTTGGGACTTTGAGCTCGAGCCGCTCTGAATTAGAAGACAGAAGGAAGACATCATGAAACGAATGGAGTTCTCCGCTCTTTCCTGCGCCCCTTCGTCATAATGTATTTTCTTGATGAGGTGTAGTGCTCCGGAAAATGAGGGCAGCAACAATGCTTTCAACGAACTAACTATCACAGTATAAACGACCCTGTGGGGGCTAATCCCTTCTGGGTAAGGTCTGAGGTGGGCTGAGTGCATCAGTGTTGCTCACTGATTGGACACTGAGCATCACTGAGTAATCAGAGAGCATCCAATGAGCACTCACTGAGCACTCACTGAGCATCAGTCATCCTGCACGTGACTGATCTGAGCATGATCACTGATCTGAGCCCGTGCTGACATCTACTCAGTGAGCCTGAGCCTGAGCACCCTCATAAAAGCGGCGGCAGCTCAAATAGGAAAGCCCCACCCGCCAGGGAATATCCGGTACGTATAGTTACATATGTATTGATCTCAGGATTCGGATCCTTCTTGCTTTATATTATTTCTGTTCTTTTTGCACTTCTGTGAAAGTGGTAGTTCGATTTTGGGAGATATGACGTCACTGAATAAACTATGAAAAGGCGGGGGTAGCCAAAGGGGATCTATTAAGCTTGAAACAATATTAGGGACGTTATATATAAGAACATTTCCATTTATATCTAGATAGATGCATACAAAGATGGTAAAAAGCATAGCTTGTGCAAAGGAATTTTCTATACATATATATATACTAGAATAGGTAATAAATAGGGAAAGCTACTTCGCGGGTCTAATGTCAACAGAGAAGAGTAGATTAGAGTTTCAACACCAGAAATAGTCGCATTATAGGATCTTATTGAGGCAGGTAAGACAACAGATGTAGACCGAATATTCCCAAGGATCTACGACAGTCGCTCATGTTAAATGTACAAATAGGCTCAATAATCTTGCTTGTGGACTCAGAAGCCGATATGGTGCGAAATAAAACAACGCTTCTTAATGGTTATTGGGCCACTGGGATAGATGTGATACAAATTATTTGAATAAGTCGAGTTCTTAATGTGCTTCAAGTTCATTCGTATTGGCAGGTAGAATAGAGTGCGCAAACGTTCGGTCCCGACTTTCGAATTAAGTATACATGTCGGAACTTTGAAGCTCTATTACAGTTGTCCATAGGCTAGACCCTCGGGGTCGACCCTGAGATAAGTGACTAGAATCAAAAGAATTGGCAATAAACGAAGCCTCTGGATGGATGCCTTAAGACCGGTCCAGGACTGTGAAAAACATGACTTGAACGTGCTAGGTGAAGGCTCTCCCATTCTGAGGCATCTCTCGGCGAAGAGTCATCTCTGAGTGTGATGACCTCAGGGACGAAGACCAGCAAGCCCATATTGGCAGGAACCTTTGCGCGATCACTGCCGCAGGTTTTATTTTACGGCTGAATCTACGGTCGCCCTCCCCCTATATGCTGACAGGTTGAGTCAGTCTGATTTGAGGCCTGGATTTTCAATAATACACCGGCAACCTGGTTTCTTCTACTTCAACTTGGTTGATCGTATACTTCTAGATGCCGCACGTGTTTAAATTTCTTCGCTCCCCTCAACGCATAGGGCCTTACTCAGCTTGTCTCACAGCTGCTTTTTCTAACTGATAGCGGATTATTTAGAAAATACCCATTGCGCCATTTCCACCCAGAGCAGGAAAGCCCAATTGCCCACAGAAAGCCTCGCGGAAAACTGGATCTCGCGACAAATCAGATGTAACACCCTGCTCACCAAGTTCTATCTTACGCAGCCTAGCTTGAAGCACCGCGCACGTATCAGCCCAGGCACAGACATTGCCCGCAAGACCTTCGAACAAGCTGTAGGGCTCATCAGGCATACGATAATCCTTGTCATACGTGGGCGAGGTGTTGTATGGCTTAGTTTGACGTGCATGCAACATGAACGCAAGTGCCCTCGAGAGGAAGAAGTCACTATTGAGTTCCTGACTCACTTCGGCATTTGGAAGCGCTGATAGCTGATTGTCCTGGAGGTAAAGTACCCGGGCCTCGTTCAGAGTCTCTAAGTGGTATTCAAAGCAATCATGGAGGAGGAGCCACGCCCATGCATTGCCAGCCACGCCGTGACACAAACTGCCTCCCTTAGAAAGCAGACCTTCTTCCCACACACGCCCGGTGCCCAAGTAGATCGCTTGGTCCCAACTTGGATCCCAGTGGGCACGGGTTAAGGATTTATTTTTCAAGGCAGTACCTAGGAGAATCAACAGTCCTGGACTCCCGTGACACAGCTGGACTAGTTCCGAGGAGCGCTGCGTGGAACCATATAGTGGTAGTGTCATCGGGAGGTGGCCATTGGTAGCTCCGGATAGCTTGCAGAGCGCAGTGATAGTACCACCAATCACAGGAAGATACTCTGTAAGCTCTTCGGGCTTACATGAGAGTAGGATGGTTAGAATACCGGCTAAATCACATGTTAGTATTGGCTTCAAAAATATCGCCTGCCAACTTACTTATTCCATGAACCCTATACATTGTCCGTTAGCGATCTCATACGATACAAGATGGCTGGAGGTGCACTTACGCCCCAAAACAGTAATGGCCCTCCATCCATGCATACATTAATGGATGTGCGTCTTGGGCTCTGTTCTTCTCAGTGTATTCCTTGGATCCTTGTCGCCCGGCATCGACAATCACTCGGATCAACTCGGGAATTGCCCCTAGCACAGGTGAGAGAAATCCTTGGGTCTCTTGGTCAAAATCGTGAGCACGAACATTCAAAAGGACCCAAAGAAGTCCTGCTCGGCCAAACAGCATCTCATCTCCACCCATTTTTCTGCCATCATGGGTAACAAGAGGCTCATTAGTTAGTGCGTACTGCATGGCCTCATGAAGGCAAGTGATATCCTCCCTTGCGATGCTGACATTGGCACCACCTTGCCAATCATTCTTTGAAAGAGTAGCTAGAATGCGCAAGGTGATAGCAGTTACAGGCGAAGATGAGCCAAGTGGAGATAGTCGGGAGGCTAACAGAGGGGTGTCCGGGAGGCTTGATGGAATCCGTTGTAGTGCGTAACAACGATAGTCAAGAGAAGCAGCCTTGTGATCATTTAACACCGAGGACTGATAATCCAAGCGGAGAAATGCTAGAGCGATGCCTTTATTGGGTGATTAGATGGCCATGGTTTGGAGAGGTGGGAGTGGAGTTTGAAATACCGGGGAAAGCTCTGAACAAGCCATTTGGGCCCCATGTCTCAGGTAAGGCAGTGTTCTCTTGTATCAATTCGGCACCCTTGCGAACAGCTACACGAAGCTCTTGGAGGCTCTCGGAAAGAGTGGTCGCATTGATCGATGGCGGGGTTAAAGTGTTCTCGAAGTATTGCGGGCGCTCTGCCATGGTTCAGGTTTTGTTTAGTTATAGGCTGTCTAGGTGTTTGCAGAGATATGGCGTGATATGCAGGAAGGATGCTCAATTATGCTGGTCTGAAAACATTTACCGTTCTGATCGGGGCGATCGACCTATGTCCCGCGGGACATAAACAAGGTGCGGTTCAGCTAGCCACCAAAATAGAATCCAGCATCTTCCCCACCAGCAAAGCTACAAACCCAAAATCTCACCCAAATCCCTCGTACATCAGAACAGGTGCCATCCATAGAACTGCGGAATCTAAATAGCAAACCCAAAAGCGGCATTCTGATTAACCACCCACTAGGCAGTCTCTATAACGATCACCAGTCCAAGCTACTAAAAAAACATCTTCCATCTCGCCCTAGACCGCCTCAATGTGGCAAACGTTGCCCAGATTGCACAGCCCGTCAGAGACAGAAAAACAACATCCAACATTGGGAGCCTCGGGGAAAAGACGAGAGAGATAAAGTGGAAAGATGTCCCAAAGATGTATCCGACGGCCCGAATAAACAAGTAGCTAGTAAGAAGAAACGTGAGAGCTAGAAAAAGAATGAAAATAGTTGTACGATTTTTATATCTTGGTCTGTCGTTTAGTTCATTCTCGAGATGGGCGATCTCAATCAAAGTCTGAAAAAGTTTCCAGATTTGTGAACGCCAGAAGTAGACGTCTTCCAGATCTTTCAAAGCTTATATTCTCGCAGAGGGACCGGATGATAGTGCACCCATTCCTAGAGAGATTTGACACGACTTCTCTGCCTTGGCAAGAAGCAGTCTTTCAGGGCAGGGAACTCCTATATTGTCAAGATGGTTCGCATATTGCAATGTGATAAAATGTTGCAGGGAGACATTGCGCCAAAATGAAACTCTCGGTTTTCGGCAGTTGATGTTGTTGGAATCAGCACTCCCATAAGCCGAACTCACCCACTCACCCGCGTATAAGTAGCAAGACGAAAGTAAGTTGATGGTGCATTGGTAGAACAGGATATCATCTTCGCTTGGTTCCATGATAGTGCCGCGAGTTGCAAAAGATCTGCGTGACCCATATCGGCATGAGTATATCTGTATATAGCAAAATCGCTTTTTTATGTTCTGCCTAACAACCTAGATAAACCACAACATCAGTCTATGGCATTGAAGTATGCAGGTGGAGAACCCAGTTATTATTCGGTGAAGCTTTGAAGACAAATAGTGTCATTTGGCTGTATTGCAATAGAATGTATAAAATGCTAGAGTGGATATCAAGACAAATAAGACATGAACGAATTCTGCATCGAACGTATGAATTGGTTACTCAAAGAAACCACCATCGCTATCATCTTGGTCCTCCGCGTTGGCTGGTTCTGATGCCTCGTGGTTCTTGGGAGCCCGCTCGCTGCGTGTAGCTTTCTCCTTCTTGTTGCTCTTCTTGTCATCTTTGGAAGCATGCTTCTCCTTTTGGGTCGAAGACTTGGTCTCTTTTTGCTGCTCTCCCTTCTTGCTCTTTTCCTTGTGGGTATCTGTAACTGTAGTTGTGCCAGAAGACGAAGCTTGGATCTTCTCTCCATTAGCATTGATGTGCAGCTTTCCTTCGCGAAGAAGGTCCAGTGTTTTTTCTTCCATGCACTTCTCAACGACAGACCACATCGGGGGCTTGGCGTCGTTGGTTTTGGTTTCCTGTGTTTGCAATTCTGACTTTGGGTCTGTTGCATCGGGTTTTCCACTGGGGTAGATTGAAATGTATTTCTCGGTGAGAGGATAGTAGATCGTGTAGTTGAGGTTCACGCGGCATGTGTGGATTTTCGCCGCAAGACGAGCCTTTTGTTTCGAATCCAGATCTTCTTCCTTCTCCTGGCGAGTAAGTCGGTTGAGTTCCTTGGTAGCAGTTTTGCGATCTAGTCAATAAAAAAAAAGTACGTTAGCGAGAACTCAAGCACTTGTAGACTTATCGACCGCATACCAAGGAATCGGACAAAGTGATATTTCTTGATCAATGACGACCGTTCTCTGCGTGTAGTTTCGTCCGCAAGATCTTGCTCATATCCAGCGAGGGCGCGTTCCTGCAAGATGCGAGCATCGGCAGACAAATCCATTTTGTTGAGTAGTCGCTTCACATCGCGAATTCGCTTTTTGAGGTCGTTAATCGACGGGTATTCCTTTTCGGGTTTGGGAGCAAATTTGTCCTTGTATTTCCGGGTCACTTTAGGCTTTGATGCATCGCCTTTGCTGCCGAAGTCCACGAATTGGACTTGATCATCTGCTTTGTCTGCCTTGCGGTGCACCTTTTTGCGGGCCGGGGGAGCATCCTCTGATCCATCCCTGGTCTTCCTCTTTGAGGGAGCTTCCCGATCGCGGTGGCTTCGAGTATCTGTAGACATGTTTGTTGGTCTAACAGAAAAGGAAAGGAAAAAAAAAGAAGTCGAAGCTACAGCAAAAACGATAAGAAAAAAGATATCGGCGGATTTATCGGCCCCCCCCCCAGATTGGCGCCCAACCAATGAGCGTCTCCGTTGATCACCATCACCGCGGCCCTCTCTCGTCGCATTGATTTGATTTATTCCAATTGCCCGCTTGACTTTGTCTATCTGGCAGTTCGGATCTACCCATGTCACTAAGTCAATCACTGAACCACACTTAGTAAAAGGGCCAGCATGGAGTCCGCCATTCGCTGGTCCCCGACCTCGTCGGCCGCTGAACAACGCTTCCTGTCAGTCGACGTCACAGGGAAATCATTTCGTCTGTGCAGGGTGACTGGGTTTGACGGCAAAAATTTACGCCATGAAGTGCTATCCACCTTAACCAATGTGCCTGGGTTTCGTGCATTTGACTGGTCTACTTCAAATGAGAACCTGATCGCCGTGGGTCAGTCATCTGGAGAGGCCACCATCCTACGCCTCGATGGGGATGCCAAGGAGTCTCTTTCATTCCCAGTCCGCAACCAACGGTACTGCAATGCAGTTGCATTTAGTACACACGGTCTTGTGGCATCGGGCCTCGATCGCGTTCGGAACGACTTTTGCTTGAACATTTGGGATGTCAACCAACGACTCAGTCCTGCTGGTGGAAGTAAAGGATTCACCGAGCCCTTGCGCAAGCTCGCCAGCTCAGAGCCTATCACCAGTATCAAGTTCTTCCGAGACCAGCCTGACACCATCGTAACTGGTGTCAAAGGCCAATTTGTTCGGATCTATGATCTGAGAGGTTTGTTTTCCCTGGCTTTATATCTACAGAAGCATAGCTGATTTTGTAACAGAGGGACCTGGCAATCCATCATTACAATTTCCCACTCGATGTGTTCATAATCTAGCTATTGACTGGCTTGATGAGAACTATATTGCATCTTGCATTCCATCGAATGAAAGCACCATCTGCGTGTGGGACCGTCGCGTTGGATCTCGACTGACATCTCCATCAATGGGCTCTTCCGCCAGTGCCCCAGACTCAGGTCACTCGACGCCTGCTTTGGAACTGAAGAATGTTTTCCATCCGAAGTCCTCCATCTGGAGCTTGCGCTTCTCAAGGACGAACCGAGGCAATCTTTCTGCGCTGTCCAGCAACGGTCATTTCAAGAATTACGATATTGCCAAAGACTACTTGCCGGAGGAGTACCGCTCTTCGATAGACGAGACTCTGGGTCAGGGATCTTCCAGAAATTACCCAGAATCGGTATACACTAAGCACGTGCGGGACGTTTGCGTACCATTTGATACTCCGGCTCGTGGCTACAAAGAAAAGGACCGTGTTGTTTCATTTGATTCCCTGAATCTTAGCTTGTCTCCTCAACCAAGTGCTATCGCACTCGACGGCAATGGACAACCCCAGATCATCACCGCGCGTCCCCCCTGCGCACCAATTGATTTATCTTCACGAAGTGTATTAGCCTGTGGCATCTCATCAAGTGACTCAGATGTGCGATCGATTCATCCACTGTCTGAACATATTTCGCCCATCTCAGACCTGATCGGGAACATTAGGTCACGCGTCTGTTTGACCTCGCAAGAGCATGGGGCAAACTCAAATGGCCAGCTGTTCGTATCAAAGAGTCTTGATTTCGAGCCTGTCCCAAGTCATGAGAACCGGGAACGCGCTATGGCTCTCGGGGTGACAGGTGTTCCTCTTACTGCGAAAGAAGCGTTAACTCTATCCACAATTAATCAGTCCCGGTGCAAAGAGGGTTATCTGTTCGATGAGGCTCGAAACCGAAAGGTGGCATCTGATGATCAAGCTCTACAAGACTTCTGGGGCTGGATTGAACGTGAGTTTTTCATTTTCCTTGGAGTCACAACCACATATCTTATAAATTTTCTAGGTGCTCGAACCGAGTCTTCTGGGACCTCAATGGTTGTCAATGGCTTGGACTTGAATTATCTAGGTGTGAGCAATGTTTGGAATAATGACATAGGTTTGTTCCTTTACTTTATTTTCGAGTTTTTCTCAAAACTGACATGAGAACAGGCCATGGATTGGAACAACGTTGTATCAGCGCCAAGAAAGATGATGCTAAAACAGTTGCGGATGCAGTGGGAACTTGGGCGACTCAGTTGAACCTCCCCGAGACAACAGGTTGTGACACAAATTTCCCCGACCACCGCCGACTATGCCTTCGTCTCTGTGGTGCTACGCAATCCTACCGTGAGCTGGAGGAGTCAGTGAAAACGTTATCTGGCGAAGACCAGCATACTAAAGCTGCTGCACTGGCTGTCTTCCAAGATGAGCCTAAGCTGGCCTACCTTGGGCTTCGAAGCAACAACCCCACCCAAGCTCATAAACTGCTAGCCATGGCGATCGCCGGTGCCTCCAAGGGGGACAATGACACAGACTGGGAGGAAACCTGTGCGGAAATCGCGAAGGAACTCACCGACCCATACGCTCGGGCGATCCTGGCCCTCGTGAGCAAAGGTGACTGGAATGCAGTTATCAAGGAAACCACACTACCTCTGAAGTATCGCGTAGAGGTCGCGCTACGCTGGCTTCCAGATGACGAACTAACTGAGTATCTGAACGAAGCCACGAGCCAAGCAATTGATCAAGGAGATATCGAAGGAGTCGTGCTCACGGGGTTGGGTCATTTGGCCATGGGTCTATTCCAATCGTATATTGGGAAATTCAATGATGTCCAAACTCCCGTGCTAGCAATGAGCCATACCGTGCCGCGCATTGTTAGCAACCAAAAACACGTTGTCCAGTTCGAGGCCTGGCGCGAGACCTACCGGCGACAAATGAACTCCTGGAAACTCCAACTCGAGCGAGCCCGCTTTGACGTCGGCTCTCGTCGTTTCGCTGTAACTGCGGACGGTCGCAAACTCATGCCGCCACCACCGCAGCAAGTCAGCCTTACCTGTAACTACTGCACGAGTCCACTCACCCAGCACGACGCTTCCTCCCAGGTCTCCCCAGCTAACAAGAGTGCCGAGCATGTTCATCCCACCGCCGGGAATCCACTGGCACCCACAGTCATGTCTGGGACTGTGTGTCCGCGGTGTGGTCGACATATGCCGCGTTGCGGCGTCTGCACCTTGTGGCTGGGCTCGCCAGATCCAATGTCACGGGCCAGTATTGCTGCGGATGCTGAAGCGGGTTCTCGTAAGCCTACTGGGACTGAGGTAATGCGGCGGTTTGTGGTATTCTGTATCCATTGCAACCATGGATTCCATGCGAATCATGCCAGCGACTGGTTTAGGCGGCATAAGATCTGTCCTGTAGCAGAGTGTAACTGCATCTGTGATCGGTGATGCTCTTGCTGGTTTCCCCTTCTGAGCCATGGGCTGGATGGCCTGTCTTTCTGCGATATTCTATACCCAATTGAGTCGATTTGTTTGAGAACAAGAATAGTCGGCCGCTTATACGGCCTTACGTCTTTTCAGACGCCCGTTTAGATGTCTTTCTAGGCGTCCTTTTAGGTGTAGAAAGCACACTTTGCGTAAGAGACCTTTCTATATATGACCTTTAATAATGCCCACGTACTACCTAGATGATTCTATCCATTGTGTACTTGGAAGGAGAGGAATGGTCCTTCTATAGCCCACGGTAGATTCACGTCACGTTCTTCACTTCAAACTTATAGCAAACATAGGAATTAAAAATCGACGTACTGTATTTTGATTTCATACGTTTCCCACATGGTACATATATACATGTAGTGTACACAATACATAACTGTACAAAATACTAGTCAGGTAAGGTACGCGTTTGTAGAGCCGCATCCATCACCTCGGAGCTTATAATAAATTGCCCCACCAAAATATCATTCTCCAACTCCCCTCAAATTTCTCAAATGGATCACCCCAAAAACAACAAAGATAAGCGGGGACGTGGCCATGGCCAAGGCCAAAGTCGCGATGTCCAAGTCTCCAAAGCATTAAGCTTGCTTCTGCGACATGCCGCTGAAAAGGAAGGCCTGAAGATGAACGCACAGGGTTATGCAAGCGTGCCAGACGTGGTATGCAACTATGTTGTCCTTGTTCTAATAACCTACAATATACTAATTATACCTATGTCCAGTTAAATTGGAGGAAACTCAAATCACTCAAGGTCACCTTCCCCGAGATCCTCCACGCCGTCGACTCCTCTGATAAAAAGCGCTTCGCCCTCCTCCACATTCCATCCGCACAACCCACCAAATCCACAACACAAGCAACAACAACACCAGCGACAGACCCAGACGCAGAGCATGAAGCTGCAACTATCGTGGGCGAAGACCAGCCTGCGACATCCGTCTTGGAGTCCGCACCGGCTACGAGCGAAGCCCAACAAACAGCCACCGACCAAGCATTATCCGTGAACGATACTGACCCGGCGAACTTTTTAATTCGCGCGACACAAGGACACAGCATCAAGACCGTTGACTCTGCCTCTTTCCTCGAGCCGCTTTCTCTGTCCGACGAATCGAAACTACCCGATACCGTCGTCCACGGCACGTTCCACGCGACATGGCCTGCGATCTTACAATCCGGTGGACTACGCTGTATGGGCCGGAACCACATTCACTTCGCTACTGGCCCGTCATTAGAATCGGTGCTTGCTGTTCACAATGAGGATGCCGCACAGGGTAAAGCGAAACCCGATGACTCTCGCGTCATCTCGGGTATGCGGCGCGATGCGCAGGTTTTGATTTATATCGATGTGCGTAAAGCGCTGAAAGCTGGTGTACCATTCTGGCGCAGTGAGAACGGAGTCATTCTTAGCGAGGGCATACCTGTTGCGAAGGGCGAGCAGCCTGAAAAAGGTGAAGCGCAGAAGTTTGTCTCGCTAGACTTTTTTGATGTGGTGGTAGAACGCAAGGCTGGGCTGGGTAAGCTCTGGGAGCATGGGGAGGTTCTACAAGAACTTCCGGAGACTCTTACGAAGAAGGGGAATCCCAAGGGCCGGCGATGAGTGGTGATATGACACCCTGTAGGGATTATCATACCCAGCCGAGCTTTCTGTTATTCAGCTCGACACAGACCTGCGCGGGAAATACAAATGATTATCCTTCCAATGGGCTAAACATCCAAGTATGGAATCTTTTACACCTCCCCGCTTCGGATTTAAACCGAGGTAACCCCGGTGCCTCGAGCCCTAGAGGGTTGACTATATGGCGGAGGTCATAGGGTCCTGCTGAGCTGAAGGGCCCTAGAGTAAACCTAGCGTGTTATCTTACTATAGCACTTAACCCCGGTGGCCAAATTGGGATAAAATGTAACTTATACATCGTATTGAAGGCAAGAAAATAATTCGCCCAGCTCCCCACAGGGTTCTACCCGACTGCGGGGAAATCGGAAGCGCAACCCCTTCCGAACCCCCCAACCGACTTGTCACCGCGCTCTCTGTATATCCGATACCTCCAACCCCAATCATGCCATTGGCACAGATTTTGCGGGGGCATCCTTGAATAAGCGTCATGTTTTTTGGTCAGATCTGGTTGGATGACAGACTGAAAAGTCCCGTCGGATCACCGGGGTATATAACAGTCTCGTGGATTTTCAATAATCACATACTCCTGTATTACTGAAATCCTCTCTCCTTCTTTCTGTATTTTCGAGTCGCACTTGGACATCTCGTATCGCAATAAACTGATTTACGCGCAAAAATGGCGACGCACCGTTTCGATCCTACCTTCACCGACAATGTCATCAATGCGATGGGTCCCAAAACCACCCCGCGCATGCGTAAGCTCATGGCTGGCCTGATCAGACACATGCACGACTTTGCGCGCGAGGAGGAGCTCACAGTCGACGAGTGGATGGCCGGCGTGCAGATGCTCAATTGGGCGGGACGGATGAGCGACGACAAGCGGAACGAGGGACAGTTAGTTTGCGATGTACTAGGACTGGAATCGTAAGCCAAAGTGTTGTTTGCGAAAAAGATTCAGCAGCTAACGAATGTTCGTTTCACAATAGTCTCGTTGACGAAATCACCTTCACTCTCGCCGAAGAAGCACAAGATGCGCCCACAGCCACGGCCATCCTGGGCCCGTTCTTCCGCGCTGATACACCGTATCGTGAGAACGGCGAGGATATCGTCAAGACGAAACCGGCTGATGGTGAGATGACCTTCATGCACGGTCGTGTCATAGACTTCCAGACCAAGAAGCCTCTTGTCGGTGCGACGGTTGAGGTGTGGCAGGCTTCTACGAACGGGTTATATGAGCAGCAGGACCCCGACCAAGTTGAGTTCAATCTGCGCGGCAAGTTCAAGACGGATGAGGATGGAAAGTACGCGTTTTACTGCCTGCGTCCGACGCCGTATCCTGTTCCGAACGATGGTCCTGCTGGCAAGCTTCTTGAGTTGATGGATCGTCACCCTTTCCGTCCTGCGCACATTCACATTCTTGTAAGTTTTACCCTGGTATTTTTGATGTCGGGGTTGTTGAGGCGGAAGCTAATATCTTGCCCAGGCTACCTATGATAACTACCGTCCTTTGACAACACAGATCTTCGACCGCAAGGATAAGTACCTTGACAATGACTCTGTGTTCGCTGTCAAGGATTCGCTTGTTGTGGACTTTGTGCCGCGCAAGGATGATCCTCAAGCTGCCATTGAGCTCGAATACGATGTTAAACTGGTCAAGTTCGAGCCTAGTGCCGATGGCGGCGCATGGGCGAGCAGCAGGATTTAAGTAGCAATTTGTGATTCTTGATGTACTTTACGATAGCGGCATTAAATATAACCAAGATAACCAAAAAGATTGACTGGCATGTTCATTATTCTCTTCTAAATAGAGTCTCTTTCAAGCATTCACAACATTCGCAAATTTGGCAATTAACCCACCCACCTCATCAGCAGCCTCAATACAATGCCAATGCCCGACTCCCTTCAACACCTCCAATGACTTTTGCTTGCTGGAGACATGATCAAAGATATACTGGCACCCCTCCATAGAAGCAGACTTATCCTCCTCACCCGCAATAAGCAGGAAAGGCGCGTTAACAGCAGCATAGTCCGCGGGTTTGGCGGCAGCAATAGCGCGACACAGTGCAGCATAACCCTTCGGATCCTGTCCCAGAATCAACTCCCGGATGAAAGCCTTTTGAAGCGGGGTGCTGCGTGAGCCGACAGCTCCAAAGGGAATGGTATTTGCCATTGGCTCGATTCCAGCTGCAGAGGATTTAGCACATTTGTATGGAAATCCGAGAAAGAAAAAAAACCGCATAAAACAGAATCACTCAATCAGGTAGACTACAATAAGAAAGAACTTACACTCAAGAACAGTCTCCGATCTCTTATTCATGACCGTCACCAACGTATCTGACGGGTGAGTCGGCCCAATGGCTACAACGCCCTGTACGTGGTCGGGATACCGTGCGCCTAGCTCTGTCACTACGAGTCCGCCCATTGAATGGCCGACTACGACGGCCTTGGGGACATGCAGCGAGTCCAGAACGCCGATGACGTCCTCTGCGATACCGGGGATCGTGACTGTGTCATTGGTGTATGGGGAGCGGGCGGCGCCGTATGTGTCGATTGTGATACAGCGGTGAAGTTTTGTAAGATGTGGGATTACTGGGTAATAGTAGTTTTGTGAAGAGCCTAGCCCGTGAATGAAGATGAAGGTTAGGCCGGTTGGGGTTGGAGGGCCGGCGGGGTGGGAGTCGGCATAGTAGAGACGGTGGTCATTTGCTTGGACGAACGGCATTGTGGGTTGGGAGTCCGATGGGGATGTGCTTTCAAGACAGTGTATGAAGGAATGGGGGAATGAAGGAATAGAGAAGCGGACAAGCCTGGAGACCTATGTTGTATACAAATGATAAGTGTAACGTCATTCCCGATAAGATTCTGGCTACAATAATAAAATATACAAGTGTACACAGTGTTCTGAATCCTCCAAACCGTTTCTGGTCATTCCGTCGGAACAATTCAGCTCTCAGTTCTTACTCCAAAATATCCGAACCGAAATGGCTTCGTGTATCCGAAATGGGCGGATATCACCCGACTGTCGGACCGGACCCGATTTCCATTGTGCCAAGGCTTCCCTGGCAATATACGAATAGGGACTCCAAAGCTGGAAGACTTGCGACAAACTGCTGCTGAAGCGATTTACCAAGTTCAAATGAAATCATTGAGAGAGGTTTTTATTCAGTTCGTCAAAAGGGTCACCGCTTCCGTGTGCAAATGCTTCTTCAATCCAATCCGCAGTCTCGTCTCGAAATGAATCTCCAAAAGAAGACGCCAATGTGGGTCTACTGCACGGTCGATCAGACAAATAAGGCTGTAAACAGGATGCTTCCTTGGGTGGAGAATGATCTTTCGTTCCGGGACTATTCGTTTGTGTAATAATAGCTGCTTCAGCTTCAAGGAAATCGGCGGGGTCGTACTGGAAAGATTCCCCAAAAGATGATTCTAGCTTGAGCACAGCCGGGGGAGGTTGTAGGTAGGATGATTCATTGGGTATAGAGGGGTTCTTCGTTTCTTCGTCAGTCGCTAGCGTGGTAGCAGCCGCCTGGGCTTTTTTCATAACTTCTTCATCGTCGAACGCCGAGCAGTCCGAGAACTCATCCTCATCCTTGAATGAAGTACGGGTCGCGGTGCCGATATCCTGACCTTCAAGCTCTTTCAGAACGCCTACATCTTGAAGCTCAAATAGGTCATTTTCCAATTCCTCATCCAGGTCGTCAAAGGCATCCGATTCAGCTTCCGTATCTCCACCCTCGCTCCCCAAATTGTCATCATGTGATTCGATCTCCGTAACTGTAGGCGCAGGCTCCGGTATAGCAGGTGACTGCCGCTTGCCAGCCCCTAGGAACATTGACAGCAGCGGTTGACTCGATGGGACGCGTGCTGCATTGGGATCCGGGATGCCGCGACGCTTCCGCTCTTCACGGGCCTGCGCCTCCTGCTCGGCTTTCCGTTTCTTGTTGGCAATTCGCTTCTTTTCCTTCTCACGTAGTTTCTTTGCTTTCTTTTCTCGCTCCTCCTCGCGATCTAGCCGTGCGATCTGGGATGCGGTGAACTGAAATCGTTGGTTGCTGCGCTGGTACCGGCGTTTAACGGTCTTGGATTTCTCCAAGATGATGCGACGCGGCTCATCCGGCATAGTGGGGGCAACCGTGGCAGCGACTGCCTGCTGCTTGTACGATCATGGGGATGGAGGGCTGTGGTGAGTTGTATCAGAAAAGGTTGGAAGTCGCGATGTTTCTTTTTTGGTTGGCGGTGATACGTTGTGCCGACCGCGGGAAGTCAACATATTACCAAATTGGTACACTCTTTCCGAGGTTCTATTATTGATCTATATTCAGTGTGTTTTTTGGATGCTTGGAATTTGATTCCTTAATTCTATTTGTATGCTAGGATTTTGCTGATTCGGGTACGTCATTTAGATCTTGCAGTCACGGACGGGATCCCAGCAGACGGGCTCGTACGTGTTGAGCTTCAGGCTGGCCATGTCCTCATCCGACAGTGTGAAGTCGAAGACCTGCGAGTTCTCTAGAATGCGAGACTCGGTCACCGACTTAGGCAGGGGCACATATCCCTTCTGCAAACTCCAGCGGACCAAAATCTGAGCCTCGGTCTTACCGTGCTTCTTAGCTAGGTTCTGCAGAACAGGCTCCTTCATGCGGGTCGCTTGCACGAGGGGAGAGTATGCCTCGACAACGATGTTGCGCTTCTGCAGCCATTCCGCGATATCATCGCGTGGGCACCACGGGTGGATCTCGTACTGACCGACAGTGATTTGTCCGCCCGCTCCGCTCTTGATGTACTCTTCCAACTCCTCGAGGTGCTGGATAGCAAAGTTGGACACACCTAGCGAGCGGACATGACCTGCCTTTTGGGCCTCCACGAGTGCGCGCCATGTGCCAAGGCGGTCCTCCTTACCGCCATAGGGTGCGTGAATCAATAGACTGATAGCCACAGTGTTAGTTCGGTAATTCGCTTTGTTTTCCGGAGAAGGAGGTCCTCACAGGTCAATGTAGCCAAGGTTTGCCGCAGCGATGCTTTCCTCAATGGCCTTCTTTGCCTTTTCGTATCCCATGGATTTGGAGGGCACCTTGCTAGTATAGAAGATCTGCGAGCGCTCAAGTCCAGACGCACGGATGGCGGCGGCACTTTCCAGTTCATTTCCGTAAACTTTAGCGCTATCGACCTGTAATAGGATGGTTAAAATCTAGAACACCTGCTGCTAGGATTCTGCAACTGCTTACATGACGGTATCCGAGCTCAATGGCCTTGCGAGTCACTTTCTCGGTGACATCGGAGGGACTGGTCAAGAATCAGTCAACATAATCTGGCGCGGGGGCTTGATACACCGAGAATCATACGTTTGGTAAACCTAATGCAGAAGATAGGTGTCAGTCATGGATATCAGAACTCCAAGGGTCAATCTACTCACTCCGAATCCAACGACGGGGATTTCGTAGCCCGAGACCAACTTGTAGGTAGACTGCAGCGAAAGAGGAGCCATGATGTGCGAATATTTTGATGGTTGAAAAGAACAAGAAGGTAAATGAGGGGGGCTACATTAATAGATAAAAGGTTTGGACATCCACGGACCACCTCGGTCTAGTAATTTCCGCCCGTTTCTTGGAGCTTGACGCCATCTAAGTGGGGATATACCACATCGGGGACTAGATGTGGCTATATCAATGGCTGATCAATGCGACGTGGGGCTCATATGAGTAACTTGACGGATATAAGGGACTTAGTACCCAGGAATTAAGAATTGTCCTTTGAGTCTGCCCTGATAGGACAATTGGAGATCGGATTGGACTTTCCCTGGAGACTTTCTAGCTTTGACGTCAACTTTGCCCCAATCTGATCTGATTAGGGTTTGGTCTTATCGATAAGAAATGGTTGCGGAATATCCATGGATGGCGGTGCAAGGTAATATTCATACTTGATATCATATATTTTAGCAGCTTAGAAGATCAGGAATTTCCTATTTTCCTTATTTTCTAACAGCCCATCAAACACTAAAATGAATCTCCCGGAATGAGCGCATCAGCAGAGCAAGTGATATCTTGCAGGATGGCCCGGCGGTAATAAACGGCAGTATTATATAGTGGGGTTGAGTTTGGCAAGTTCAACATCGTCAATGCTCTCAAGTTAGGTTGATTTGCTCGAATATCCCCTTGAATAGGAGCATTCCAAAGCTATTAGGGGCTTAATCTGTTTTTATACAGTCCTGTCATTCCTCCAATTTGCGCATTTCCTTGGCAACATATGACGACATCGCAATAACAACATCTAACTCTCCTTCATCGCATTTTACCTTCCCAAACCCTCGGTCTATAACCGTGCAATATCACCGCAGAAATGCGTTGTATCAAGAACAAGATCGAGCACAATGGCTCTGGAGCGGTTACATTGTGCCCAGACGAACCAGAAGACATGGTATCGAAGCCCTCACTTCCAGTCTCAGCACCCCGCACTCATCTAACATGCAATCCGATAAATCCAGTGGCACGCATACAACCTGATCCGACCAGGCGATATCCTCCGAGCCAGTGCAATTCGTCGAGTTACCACAGTTCAAGATACCGGGTCCACGAGCTCGTCGCGGGTCCACCTGAACCTCGTAATTCGCGTGAAGAATCTTGACTTTGATCCGCAGAGCTCCCAGCTCCATGTATCAGGACAAATTATGAACGAAACACCGCACACCAAAATTGGACAATTCCATACACTTGATCTAGAGTTGAACCGCAATTTCACGTTAGAGAAAGAGGTCGGGTCAGATGGAGAAGGTGTCGGGTGGGACAGTATTGCAATTGAGTCACTCAAGGACGCTGTGGATGAGGGCGGGAAGCGCCGTGCGGAGGCTGTCGCAGTAGTTATGCAGGAAGGACTGGCTCATATCTGCTTTATTGGCCAATTCCAGACAATATTGAAGCAAAAGATCGAGATGTCTGTGCCGCGGAAACGGCAGGGGGGAGGGGATCATGATAAAGTGAGTTTCTGCTGTTGTGTTATTGTTTTTATTGGCAAGGTTCAAAACTTACACTGCATTTCCAGGGAATGAGCAAGTTTTTCAAAGTCACACTCGAGACGCTCCTTCGACAAATGGAGTTCAATACCAGTCTTACCTCAGGCGCCAACAACGAAGCTGTGCGGCCCGTGCTTCTCGCCTCGCCCGGGTTTGTGGCCTCTGGCTTCCAAAAATACATCCAATCCGAGGCATCAACAACGACTCCTGGACTCAAGCGACTTCTTCCTAGTCTCGTGGTTGTGCACTCCGCATCCGGTTACACGAATTCACTATCAGAGGTCCTGCAGTCACCTGCAGTTAAGACCATCCTGGCTGATACTAAGTATGCTCGTGAGACCAAGCTGATGGACGACTTCCTAGAACAACTGCGCAAGGAGACCAACAAAGCAACCTATGGTCCTCGCGAGGTTGAGCACGCAGTTGAACAAGGTGCTGTCGGCCGAGGTGGCGGCGTGCTCATTGTTTCGAACCGCTTGTTTCGATCCCAAGATATCGCTGAGCGTAAACGGTGGGTGTCGCTTGTGGATCGTGTCCGTGATGTTGAGGGTGGTGATGTGCGAATTCTCAGCTCAGATCATGAAAGTGGGAAACGTCTGGAGGGGCTGGGTGGCATCGCCGCGCTTTTGACATTCCCTCTTATTGAGCCTGACCTTGACTCCGATGCAGAATAGACGGGCCATTCAACGAACCATGGAAAAATACAAAGATTTATTATAAGATATAGCATACTCAAAGCATGCAATAATCAGATGAACAGCATTCCTCTATTGAGACTTTCTCAAGAAATCCAATCCAAAATTGGTCAGACTGTAGATGATTTCATAAACAGCAAGAACGGTATCAAGGTCTTGATCAGCTTGTGTAATAAATTAAGAGAACGAAGTCAAGACTCAAAGTTTCGATTTAAATCTTTGCCCGTGACCTAACTAGAAGCCAAGTGTGGGATGACCTTCCAAGGTCCAACACGTTCGAACCTTGGAAACAGGCTATATAATATATGGCAAGAATTCAAAACAGTGCTAGACCATAACTTCGGAAATGGCGCAGAACTGATATTCCATTGCGGAACCCATGTCCCCTGTCTATATAGACAACACATCAAAAGAACTGGTTCAAAGTCTCCGAGATGTCTATTGGTCCCCTGTCTTTCATGACTGCTCGCTTGGCAGGGCGATCTCCTCGTTCGGTTGGTTCACTCCGCTTCTTCTCCCTTGCACGTTTCTTCTTCTCGATATCAAGTTTTTGCTTCACAGGATCTCGAGTAAACAGTACAATTGATTTTGCATTATAGCGAGAGCGAACAATAACCCTGTCTCTTCTGCTGTGGTCGGCAGTTGGTAGTTTGAACTCCAAAATCGAGAGATTCGTGGGTAGGGATGATGGCCTTTTTGACTCCTCGACTCCGGATGTTTGGAGGCTAGACTGGTACACATGAAGCAAGGACAAGAGATTATCATCGATTGTCTTTGTAGTTCCATGGGTTTCCCAAAACCAATCGAGTCTGCAGGCCGACCATCCCTTTATGGGAATGATATTATTTGCGGGCCTATCGTAACTTTGAATCTTCTCAGTGATCATCTTACACTCGTACGCCACAACTAGCTGTAGCTCTGGCAGTTCACGTAGAGCTTCCAGTGTCGCAATTGTGATTTCGCGTTGGTGGTAAAACCTAAGAATGCGGAGGTGTTGGAGTGCGTTGGATTCAATCCAACCACGCACAAACCCATCTTGCAAAGGCATACCGTCGTTGCTGGCACGCACTGGTTCCACCGGGGCGAGATTCAACGAATATGGCTCACTGTAAACGTCCAGAGCAACCAAATTCTTGATGTCTGGTATAGTAGCCAGGTCTGTGGCAGTGCAGTAGGTAGTTGCAATCGTCAAGATTGCACGCCAGCGAAAGTCATCGCTATTAAGAATACCCATGTAGTCTCTTAATGGCGTTTTAGGACAGCCAGCATTGAGGCAGTAGTAAGGACTAACCTCATGGAATTGTTCAGGATAAACTCTGGTCATTATTTTCCACATGTGCATTGTCTGCTTGTTGCTGTGTAGGCGGTCAGGTTCGAAAAAAAAAAAAAAAAAAAAACAGAGTTGAGACCTCTAATTATGACTTACCACCTTTTTAGGGCATCCCAGAGGTATTTTGCCAAATACCAGGAAATATATTCAAACAGCTCGGGCTTCAGTGCCGACTGGTCCTGCAGCAGTGCTTTCATTGCTGCATGCTTGAGTGATCCAGATCCTCGATCATTGGTTGTCTCCCATCCATAGGGTAGAAAGGGAATCTCATGATACCATGTGGGACCGAGACGTACAAACCCGGGGGGCTGGTTGTCTTCAAGGATGATGGACATCACGGAATGGAATCATGGTCAGAATCAGCGGGGATTCAGTGAGTGTTGCAGTGTGGCGTTCTGGCAATACCCATGAGTGAGATTATAGGGAAGGCTGGGGTCTTCCGAAAAATCAGAAATCAAATGTTTGAAGTTGGGCGCGTGTTTGAAGTCGAAGCGCGACTGGTTTGATAGCCGCACGTGACCCTGTCTTATACAGACCGTTGTAGATAGATCTACAGGTTTTTAGGAGCAAGTGGGATTTTGGTTTCCCCCATAAAATTCTCGCAAACTTCAAAGGAACCTGCCCATGATTTCTTCGGCTCCCTATCTCTGTTTCATCGCACCTTAATCATGTCTGCTCCTACCTTTCTAGCTAAGCATCCTGCTTATCTCCGTTACATTCGTGAAGTTGCTTCTGGGGAACTTGTGATGCTGGAATATGAAAGGGTAGGTGACTTCATTCGAGCGGCCCTTGAGAAATGAGAGTTATGCAGAGGAAGTATACAATGTCTGATCAATATCCTATACAATATAAGATGAGAAGAACTGTGTGATTTTCCACGTTGGCGAGCAATACCGTCGTTACGCAGGGTGCCCTGCCAGCGATGTGAGTGGACCAGGCCCTAGACGCATGATACATTACCACCAATCTATCATGAATCCATAGAGGATTGTTTCGCTTACTGTGCCTAGCATCCTTACCTGACTGCAGAATTAAAGTAGCATGTTGGCCGTCACAGTGAAGACCTGGAAGTTGCCGATGGTGTTATAGGTCGGATCACTTACATTGAACTGCAGAAAGTTCAAGGTAAGCTGAATAGTCTGACTTTCCATATATATGCCCTATTGACAAAATATTTAGCTTGGTACAATTCTCTTTTTGCTTCGGTCGCCGATCCGACCCCGTCGTCCCCCTCCCCCTCGGTCACGGTTTCTAATGGCATGTCCAATCGCAATTCAACCTAAAATACCGATAGCAATGTTGACTAAAAGGTCAATTACAATGCTTGAAGAGTACAGGGTAGATTGTTTACATTGTTTACATTGTATACATTGTATAGACTGGAGGTGGGGCTAGAAGTAGGGCTGCGGGAAAGTGGATTAATGCATTAATCTATTCGTCCGCCTCCAATGATCGCCCACCTTTTTGGACCTCCCGAATTCCCGTCCACTCTATATTAAAGTTGTTTGGGTCTTTTTTTTGTATAAAACAGGCTATAATCAGGGAAACATCTATGTAAATACGTAGAGACTTAATATGAAAACAATATTTTAATAACATATTATTAAAGTGTTAATAACACCTTAATAACATGTTATCCACAGTTGTACCATATTCAGCACTCATATCGGGTTAGTCTGCTTTGCATTTCTCTTTCTTTCCCAAAGGACTTTTTGTTCATTTATATCCATGGTATGAGGAACCGTTGCAGAGAAAGAAAAATTTCAGATTTGATTGGTAGCTCAAGATGAAGTGATATAGTGGACAAGGTCGAGATCAAGACCTGTGACAAGGACCTCATTCTCTAGCAAGTAGTTCGGGTTTACAGCATGGAGGATCTCTACCTAAAAAGAGCAAGTAAATTTTAAAACGTATCATTAGCTTCCAATTTTCTTGTACGATGGGGTTCGGCTTTGAGAACCCAGTGAGCATATCAAAATCAACAGGCGCGCACTAGCTAGGATAGCGACATTCATCGCCATACTTAAAAGCCCAGACTATCTCCATGGCCTCCATGTCTCTATGCACACATACCTCAGCTCTCATTCCTGCGTGCATACCGACTATACGAACGGATTTTATACCCCTTCCAGTAGAGCAAATAAGGGACAGGCAAAAACAAAAATGAAATCCCACCCAAGAGAGTCAACGTCCATCCAACTCCAAGTCTCTTATACATCGGTTCCGCAGCAATCCTCATACCACCAGCACAAACAAGCCGCATCAACTGAAGAGATGAGAGGGCGCTTGCGGCATATGCCTCAAACGCATCGGCAACGTACTGGTATCCCGAGACGAAAAGACAGATCGTCCCAAAACCAAAGAATACCGAAGCGACAAGCGGACTCCAATACGAGATTTCGATTTTAGCCGTCCAGCCCATCCAGAACAGCGAGATGGGGACGAAAGGCGCACCGAACAAAGCCATATACAGACTGATCTCCGGGTCCGGGCGTTGCTGGCCCCTCTCACGGCTGCGGTAGATTTCTCTACGGAGGAGCCACATCGAAACCGGGATCACCAGTGCAGAAAAAAGAACTCCGACCTCAATGCCCAGGAATGCGATGGAGGTGGAGGTCGGGCTGAACCCGTTTGCTAGCTCATAGATGAAGACATAGCCCGCGATGAATGCGTAGAGGATCATGAAGAGGAGGGAGAGGGAGAACGCATGGATCAAGATGATCGGTTCAGTCACAAAAAGCTGAAATGGTCGGTATAGCGAGGCACGCAAGCGATGGGTGAAGGTGGCTTTTCTGAACTCTAGTGGAGACCGGTACCGGTCGTCGCCTGTCAGGCGGCGGAGCTCTTTCGCTTTCCAGTACAGAAGGACCGGGCTGTATGTCTCGGGCAGGAGGAGCACAACCGGGATCAGGACGAGTCCTGCCAGGATGATGGTCATCCAGTCCACCCAGCGCCAGCTTACCGAATGTGCATTGACGGCGAATGATCCTGGAATTGGTCCCACCAATGGGCCCGTGAAGATGATGATCGCAAAGATCGGGAAGGCGTAAACTCTTTCAATGCGTGACCAGACGTCCACGAGGGATGCCGCTGATAGAACCGCCGGGGCAGACCCAAAGAATCCAGCTAAACCGCGGCAAACAATTCGCTGCGTCACTGTTTTGGAAAGCCCGGCGCCCATGTCGAACAACATGAACCCGATAATGGTGGGGATGTACACGGGGTTGCGTCCAAGGACTTCTGAAATAGGTGCTGTAACCACTGCGCCTAGTCCAGTACCCATCAGAAACACAGCTGGATGATCTCGGTTAGTCCGGTCAGAATATATTCAAAGTGTTGACCACATACCAGTCGGTAACGCCTGAATCACAGGAGTGGTACCATACACTTTTTTGGTGGTTGTGTAGGCAGTGGCATCGATTGCGGATGACCAGAAGATCACAAATCCAGTGAGTGAAGTGAGAATAGTCGTAAGCATTCGACGCCTGAGTGTCCAGTTATGAGGATCCATTGTGTCACAGTCACCTTCAAATGTGACGATGATGACTTTGTTCCTTTTTACCGACTCAACATCAGTCTCACTATCCGTTGCATAGTCAGCTGGCCAGGATCTTTCAACACCAGTCACCATGATATCAGCCGTGTTTCCCAGTGTCTCTTCCGCATTGATGGTATGCGGATCGGTTGAGATTTCCGGGTCCATCTCCGCGCCCTCGATATCTCCTTCCCGCCCCAGATGTGACCCAGCGGTATGGCGAGGTTGAAGGGAGGGCCCAGATATAAAAGTGCGATGGCCGTGTTCCCTCCTTCGTTCGGCAGCCCAGTCATCGGCTGGCTCGCGAGGATACGAGTGGATTTCTCCATCGTGGTAATCGTAGCGACCCTCATGGGTCCAGACATCACCGGGCTTCTCATGTTTTGTGACAAATTGTTGCTGGATCTTTCTGCGGATCCTGCGGTGCTGGAGAATTGACTGCATTTTGCTTGATTCGGAGATATACGATTCCGGATCGCATCCGCGCTTGTTACTCGAGTGTTCAAATCAGTTGAAGAGCTTCTATCTCCTCGGAGGCTCCTTGGGAGGCAAAAATGACATAGGACAGTGCCCTTGAGGATATGAAATCCGTACAGCGCCACACCCATATCACTCGGTCAGCTCTCCCGCTAATGACGGATTCCATATCAAGTTGAACAGTCGAAACATGTCTAGTTCACGGAGAGCTTGTAGCCTGCTGATCTTGATGTTGACCAATAACGAAGGTACCTGGGATTTTCCCATGTTGCTACACCAGAAGTACATATGTTGTGCAAATGCCCAGTGCAGTTACCTAGGTAATTGTCTACGATGATGTCAGAAAGACCGATACGTATCGTCATTGAGCTAATTTGCACTCCATTTTCAAAAGATAAACAGTGATAGATCACAGATTCATAAGAATTAATCACAAATAGTGCACCAACCACCCAAATATTCACTAGAACACCGAGGCTGGAGTTACATACAGGGTAATTCGTTAAACACAGCATGCTTCATTGAAAGCTAGACAAGCATCGTTCCTCGTCTTCATTTCCAAGTGCAATTACATCACGTAAAGGATGTCGGTATCTGTAGGGGTTGTCAGAATTTGATTGTGACTAAATACCTAATCCCGGGAATTCTTACCTAAGGGGTGGCTGCAGCTCAGCTGTGGCTTCTGGGAATATTTGGTCGCAAGCTCATCACGAATGCTGTTCAAAAGCTGGACATAACTCTGCTGAGGGTTCTTCCGAAGCGCGGCAATGAAAGCCCAGGACATAGCACCAGTGGCCTGGCCGGCAATCTGGGCATCCTGACTGGTTTGGTCATCCTTACTGCCAGACCACATGATGACATCCGCGGGGCTAGTCTTAGTCTGCTTGTTGCGTTCATACACTTCGTCACCCTTGGTGGCCTTCTTTATGAAACCCATGGCGGTGGACATCATACTGCCCATGTCGCCACGCGCGTATGCTGACACCACACCAAGCAGCCCTTGTCCAGCCTCCTTGGCCAGGTTAGGCTCCTTGAGCACACCGGAGGTGGAGTAGACGTAGGGGAGATCCAGGGCAGATCCAGAGTGGCAGGAGTCGAAGATCGCAGTAAGCCGGACTCCCGGTTGTAGCGTCCGCACCATGATACGGTGCATCTCATCATCAACAATGTGTCCTGCAACCCGGAAGTCCACCGGGTAGATAACTTCATCATACCCATCATCTTCATCGCCGTCCAAGTCAGGTGTCTGACCGCCGTGGCCTGGATTCTTATTAGTCACCGTCATAGAAGTGATCGAGGACTGATTACTAACCAGAGTAGTGGAAGAACAACGAGTCATTGGGACGCGCATCCTTGACCAGCCAGTGCATAGCCCGAAGAATGTTTGCCTTGGTCGGCTGGCTCATCGGATTTTGCTGGTCATCAGTCAAGAGAACCATGTCCTCGCGAGCATAACCAAAGTTTTGGTTCAAGTAGGTTGACATGTTCTTGACATCGTTGATACATCCGCGCAGCTGACCCTTCTGACCGAAGTAATTGATACCAATCAACAAGGCCTTTCTCTTGCCCGTGCAACGGGAATATTGGAAGCTATAGCCCTGGGGAGCGCCGTGACCGAAGGAGACAGGGTTGCTGGGAGGGGGAGCCGGACCGCCGCTTTGACCGTAGGCTAGATTTGCGCATTATTAGTTTTCACTGCTGAAGATGCGGTTCGTTGGAAAATGCTGGACAGACCTGGTCTTCCTTGCATTTGTTGCCCAGAGGGCGGACGCTGATTGTACCCGGACGGCGGAGCCTGGAAAGGATTGATACATGTCAATCTCGTGTATACTCGACGCAAGACTCATCAGGACATACATTGTAACTTTGCTGGGGAGCATGCCCGCCGTAGGGCTGGTGAGATGGCTGGGATGAATGGCTATAACCGTACGGGTTGGATTGCTGCGGTGGCTGCTGGTGCGGCTGCTGGTGGTAGGACTGGCCGGGATAGCCGCCATAGGATGGCTGCTGCTGGTGATTCATTTGTCTACAATCAAATCGTTGTCAGACTCTCTGGGTACATTGTCAATAGAGCCAAGGGATAAGCAAGCATACGGGTACTGCTGTTGCGGGGGGGTATGACGGCTGCTGCGGGGGGATATCCCGGAGCGCCCGAGTAGGGTGGATAGTAAGACATTCAAAGAAATTCTCCAAGTCCACCCAGAGAATCAAGCAAACTGCGAAAAATGTAGAGGACAGAACGCGATGTTGAATGTGGAGAAGGGAAGATTCAAGGCAAAACAGATCGGAAATACGGCGGGCGCCAAGCCTTTGAAGAGTGCGAGGTCAACTTTTGGACAAATGTCCAAAGAATAAGATCAAATCAAAGAGTTTGTTTTGGATGATTTGGGGAATTAAAAGAAAGAGAGATCTTTTGGAGGGGATCGTCAGACTGGATCCTTTGCCACTTACACTATAAGAGAGTTCGCGTCCACTTATTTCCTTATAAGGCTGTTCCGGATTGACAATACTTTGACAATAAAAAAAATTCCAGGGAAGAGGGGGAAATAGAAAGAGAAAAAAAGGAAAATCTATCAAAAAACTAGTGAAGATCAACGTAATACGGACTGACTTTTATATATCTGACATGGATTCATCGGCAGCCCCGATCAACCCCTGGAAGCCCAAAACCCCTCTGCATCCATTGGGCTTCACTAACATCGATGAAGATTACTAACTTAATTTCATATGAAAATTGCAGGATAAATAAGGAACATAGTTCATACATACGATATACAACGTAGATTGCCGTTCTGCACGTCATACACCTTCAGGAGATTCAATAGCACTGTCTTGGCGTCGAAAATGGGCCAATGAGATGTAAAATCGGTTACAGATCGGGAATATAGCTTCGTACTTACGGAGTACGGAGTACGGAGTGAATAAACATGGATTCTAAATAAAAACAAAGGAAAAAAGCAAATATACACGCTACGGAGTACTCCGTGTGTCTCCATTGTCGAATATGCTCGGACCAGCTCGGCCTTAGAAATTTTGATATATCACATGCAATCAAGTTGGAATACTTTGATGAGGACTATGTTTTATATTGTATGTACTTGGAAAGACTGTGTTGTTAAGTCGGGTTATCTCTAGCAACTCGTCTTCTATTCTCCCTGTACTTCATATTCAATATTCATCTCACAAACATCGCCTTTGAAGCCACCAAGGCCAGAGCAGAGTTCGCTTCAACCGCTTCGGGGCCTTCAATGATGCAGATGTTCTTCTTTTTTGGGGGGAATATCATCGAGCATTATCCAATTCTGGTCAAACTCGTTTATCCTCGTCGGGGCATACCGCGGCCGCGGCCTCGGAGGGCGCGCTGGGCAGCACCTGGCGGCATACCGCGCTGCTGACCAGGTTGGGCAGACTCCTCATTCTCTGTTGATGAGAAAATATGGGTTAGTCATGATGTGAAGGATAGAAAATGGAAAAAAGAAAAAGTTAACAGGTCACTTACTTATCGTTTCGTCCACACTCAAGATCAAGCAAGAGGCTTCCACTGCGGCCTGGATAGCATTGACCTTAACCAGACTGGGCTCCCAAACAAAGGCCACCATGTTGTCACGGACGCCCTCGTTGTCGAAGTCAACACCAGCCCAGGTGTTACCCTTGCGGTGCTCCACACGCAGGCGGTTCAGAATATCTGTAGCGTCGAAACCAGCGTTATCACACAACTGGCGGGGAATAACTTCCAGAGCCTTGGCGAATGCCTTGACGACGGCCTGCTGCTTGTGTGGGACGTTACGGTCGGCAAACCCGTGCATGTAGCTAGACAACTCCATCTCAGTAGCACCACCGCCAGCAACGATGGTTGTGTTGCGCAGAGCGCGCTTAACGATCATGATAGCATCGTGCAGACTACGCTCCACCTCGGCAATGAATTGCTCAGCGCCACCACGCAGCACAAGAGTGCAAGTCTTAGCGCGAGGGCAGTCGGAAAACAGGTTGAAGCGCTCTCCACCAATCTGGCGCTCCTCGAACGCACCACAGGTACCCAGGTGGCGCTCCTGAATATCAGTGCAAGTCGATTGGGTTGCGGCTCCGGTAGCCTGGCAAACACGGTCCATGTCGTCGGAGGCCACACGGCCAGCACAGAAGATGTCTCGGTCTGCGAAGTACCTGCAAATCAAATCATTAGTGTCTAGACATATACCCCATAGCAAAGAGCAAGCACGTACTGTGTGGCAAGATCACCAATAGGCAGCTTGCTAAGCACGACCTTCGCTCCTGTCTTGTAGATAGCCTCAAGCTTGTTGAAAATGATCTGCCACTCAGCATCGACAATAGCCTGGTATTCCGAGACCTGCTCAACACGGACTTCCGCATTGTCCTTCTCACTCTTAAGTTCCAACTCGACGTTCAAGCACACGATACCAGGGTTCTCGAAGTGTTTGGGCTGCTGCTCGAAACCGGCGTAGGAGAAAGTCTTCTTGAAGGCGACACCGTCGACGAAAAGTGAATCCTGGAGACCACCACCGGTAACCTTCTTGACACCAATCAACCTCTCGTTGAGGTCATCCTGGTCCAGCGAAAGTACCGCATCCACAACCACTGGGATACCATATCGTCAGCCTTTGGTCAAATTTGGAATCATTAAGTAGGGGATTCTCACTCTTTGTGAAGAAGTCCGAATTGCGCTTGATAAGCTTGCTGTTCATGGCTGTTGCGGCTAACCGTCTTAGTGTCTCGACCTTCTTCTCCTGGCTGACTGAAGCATCCATCATATCCACTGCAATCTCCTTAACCTTGTTGACTGCCATGGCGCTTGCCCTCCGCAGACCCTTAATGATGGTCTGCGAGCTGACACCCTGCTCAACGAGGTCTCGCACCTCCTTCAGAATCTCACCAGCCAGGACAACCACGGAGGTTGTTCCGTCACCGACTTCGGCATCTTGGGACCGAGCGATATCCGTGAGAATGCGGGCGGCGGGGTGCACAATATCCAGAAGCTACCAAATAAACGAAAGTCAGAATCACCATCTCCCTTCGGCGTTATATTTGCGTCAATAATAAGACGCACCTTCATCACTGTGGCTCCATCGTTTGTAATGGTCTGTCTGCCATTGGCATCCACAAGCAGGAGATCACCACCGTAGGGGCCGAGAGTGCTCTTGACTGTTCCTTGCACTGCGACACAGGCGTTGATGTTGGAGATAATCTGTCCCTTTCCTTGAGAAGCATCGGTGCCTGTAGATTGCGAAGCAGCATTAGTTAGCATATGTCACAGAATCCCACCAACAAAACTGCCCGCACTGGAGACAACACATACCCTCTTTCAACACGACAATCGTGGGGGTTTGGCCGTTGAAGGCCATGATTAGATCGGTATTCGGACACGAAACCGTTCAATAAAAAAGTAAAAGAAATAAGAAAAGGGGTATGTTGAGTTGAAAGGTCGGAGGGGTTGATCTGCCAAAATTTCCCAGAGCTCCTGTTCCCCAAAAACCCCCCAGTCGCGCAAGGCGGTGACCAATCAGGGCTCTTCAACCCTACGTATTTAAAGAGATGTACAACATTTTACATTGAATAAAGAGTTTTTATGATATATATTGAGATGCCCCATTCGAATAATATACCAAAAAAAAAGCGTAGTGTATGTAGCATAAACCGTCGTTTCACTGTCCACGGCACAATAGTGGTGGAGTATCAGCGGTATCTCAGCCCGATGCCTCAACGCCAATAGAACAATATAACAATAGAAAAAAAGAAAGAAAAGTAAGGTTAAGACAAAATAATCCCGAAATGAAGAAACGCCCCCGAAATGAGAAACCGAGAGATGAAAAGTTGAGGCTTGTTCACGTAAAGTCATAATTCCCATCCGAGGGACTTCCATACTCGAACTTAGCAAGTAATTCAGCATCATGCTGTAATTCGTGTGGGGGTGGGTTCACAAGTCCAAGCACGTCTTGTCGAAAGGGATCCGAGCCGTCATCTACCATCATTTGATAGGCATTGCTGGCTGTGTGGTAGCGCATTGCATCGTCAAAGCTTGACATGCCAATATTGTGCGATCCCGAGCCGAACTGGGCCGCCATAGGGTTCTGCTGTTGATAGCGTCGTAGCTGTTGGTGTAGTTGCATAATCTGAGGATCGAGAGGCATGGGCGCGAACCCAGCCATGGGGTGGACTGTACCGGGCATGGCTGAAGGAATAGGTTGGTGCATAAGAGGGTTGTAACTGGGAGGCTCATCGGGTGCTTCATCCATTGCCTGCGGGACATTGTCCGGTTCCTTCGGGGGTTGTTCCATTGTGCTATCCATGTCCATGCCAGACATTGTTTCCGAGGGCGATTTATCATCCTCTTTGCTCCCTGGTATGGGGGGCGCCTTAAGAGTTTCTTTGCATTGTGGACAGTCTCGAATCACGCGATTGACAGTCTCTTTGATTCGTACCCAATGGTATTTGATCGCAATAGCTGCCGTAGTTTTGTTGATTCCGGCATGCTGCTTGAGATGAACTTCTTGGGCGATATCGTACTGCTGCTGCGGGTCTGACACCACCTCTTTATCCTTCAGCATCAGCCTCTCGGGCTCTCCATCCTCCCCGCCAAGAAGTTTATAATGAGTCGCCGCACTGCGAAGTCGACTCTTTTCGGCCCGATCAGCACCACGAGGATACTTTCCGTGCTTCAAATAATAACGGATTTTTTCAAAGCGATCCTGGGATACAGAGTCCTCGCCATCCAAACTGAGGCCTCTGCCGTAGATGATTGCATCGACAAACTCGCCAGGTTGGGATTTGATACTGCCTCCACCAGGGACTCGGCCAATCCGTTTGAAGCCAAGGGAATCCCACAGGCGACATGATGCAACGTTGGACTCATAAACCAAGTTGAAGACTGCATATGTATATCCCTAGCAAACATTAATACACAGCCCGTTTGACGATCATGATGAACTCACTAGTCGAGGTGCCCACTCCAGATAGGATTCGCCCATCAATCTACCCACGCCCTTGTTTCGAGCAGCATCAGTGACAATGAAAGTGCCATTGCAGACATGACTACTACGACCAGGGTAATTGGGCCGAATGTGAAAGCCACCTAGACAGATTTTGTTCCAATTGGCTCCAGCGCGGTCCATCGCATGTGTCTGCTCTGCACTCTCGATGTCGCCAGTAAGCATAACCACACCAAAGTTCGAAAACCAATATCGTCCGAACTGAGCCAGTGGAATAGGCTCTGTCATAGCATATGTATCTCCCTTTTCGATCTCCTTGTTGAATTGATCAGAGAGATACTTCATCAGAGCCCGGGGTACTTCCTCTGCTGAAGCAAAAGGGACCAGGGTCGCAACCGTAACCCGATCTCGCAAAGTTACTTGTCGCGGAGCCAGAGCAAGCGGATAATCTAGTTCAGGGCCCGATTGAACGAGCTCTGAATCTCCATGAACTTCAGACATGGTAAGGTGGCCCTCTGGAGGTTGCTAATCACACGACTATTTGATATGTTAGTGGGATACATTCTATTCCAGAGTATCTTTGCATCACAAAACCTCATAGGTGAATACAAAAATAACAAGAAAACAATGGCTACGAGGAACGGGATTCAACAGGGGGTCTGTTCACTGACATTCTGGACTGGTTCTAGAAGGGAGCCCTCAATCGCACTTCGAGGACCGCGTGAGTATTCTCGAGTCCGGAATGGCCGCAACGCAAGTCGAGAAGTCGTGATCACTTGCTGACTCATCATATATAATTAGATAAGCCATTTTCTTAACATTGATGCCTGGTTTATCAGGCTTCAATATAGGCACACCCCCTATGACAATACAGAACACCATGAAATTAATGCCTAAGGCATGGGTTCACCCTCAGGTCTTCCACGGGGTCCACCGCCAGCTGTGGTCTGCCCTAATTATCCCAATCTGGCTACTAGTACTATATAGGAGATAATTAAAAGCTTGGTGGATGGCCGACAGAATTACGTAGATTATACCTCGGGTATATCAGGGAATGTGGATTCTGACCGCACGGCAGAAACCAAAAGGTGAGAACGAAGGTGTTATTGAATATGAAGTATATAACTATGTTTACTTCACTCACTGTCCATATCATCATCTCCCACAGCATTGAAGAAGCGATAAAAATATAGGGAACACTATTTGTTACATGTAAATGACTATTCCATACGGGACATTCTACCCAGCAAACTCTCTACTTAGTTCCAAGTTTGCAAAGTATCTTGTATAACTTGAGCACATCGTTCTCTCATTTGACTAATTCATTCACTTCGCCAACTCTCTCGTTACCTCTCCTTTTTACACTTAATACTACCCTTTACACCTTTACCTTGCTTAAATCTACTATTTCCGGCTATCCGAACCTTCATCACATTGACCTATGCTACTTTGAAGCATTGACTCCCAAGCTAAGGCTAACCACATCAACCTTTCACCTTTACCATCTGATTGTACTAATTGCAAATATCAGATAAATACCTAATTTATTTACTGTCCAGACTTTCACTCCCATCTCTACCTACCATCGCAGGTGCTTCTTTGCACATCCGGTTTCTCTGCATTAGTCCACATCATCTATTATCTACAAAGCTTTTATACCTTTTACCATTCCATTGTGACCTCACTGATCACTACAGGTAAGGTATCACTGAATGACACCTTTGATACTTCAATCTCCATTCTTACATTGTGCTCATGTTCACCTTACATCTAGTTATCTTGTGACAAACTGCAACTTCATATTTGCTGACTCCTATATCTCCAACCTAGACTTCTCACACCTTGAACTATCTATCAATGTAGTTTTTATCCACCAGGGATATGTCTAGTTGTCTGAGCTCTTGACTAAACAAGCACAGATTCTTCAATCAACTGCACAATCCATCCAGTCAAGCCAAAGCCAAGATGCCGACATCTGCACCTAAGGAAGCCAAAATGGCCTGCTACCCTTCAGATGAAGCAGCGTTCATTGAGCAGCAAGAAATCCTTCGAGACCGCTGCTCCGAAGTCCTCGCCGACCATCTCAAGTCCAATCCCGATGTTGTGTGGACCCCCAAAGACAGCTATGGAAGGTACCCCACCACCAAGAAAGAAGAGGCACAGCTGAAATTGGTCCTGGATCTCGAATTCAACGAGGAAAGCGGCCAATGGGAGTTTCCTCCAGCCAACAACCGACTGTCAGATGAATTAGTTTATCTGGCAGTCAAGTTCATGAACTCTCGCCACCGAGCACGACTATACCCATACGATTTCGATGCCATGGGCCATATTAACACTCAACGCGTATCATCGGGACCTGCTCCCATCATCTGGGCTCACGGCTTACCTTTCTTCCCAGTATACAAAGGCTATTACATCCTGTGTGGACGCGAAAACGCAAACAGCATCGGCTGGCTGATCCACGAGAAAACCAAAGATATCATGCAATCCAACCCGATCTGGTCTATCGGGGCAGTCATCGCACCTGATTCTGCCGTGAAGGCTCCTCACACTATCACCCGTCAGATGACACAGCACAAGCCTAGTGGTATCGAGAGTGAATTGCAGTACAGGAGCAAAGCCTGGACGCGCGATTTCGTGGCTGTTGACCACCATCTCTGTGCTGTTCTCCCGAATCCGGAAGTTGATGGGATTGAGATCTGCCCTCTGTGGAAACTCTGGGGTTATAACGTTCGTTGTGGACCTATGAAGCGTGGAGTGAAACCGACTACCATTCCGAAGGAATTCTTTACCAGCCATGGTATCAAAAGATTTGACTACGAGGCTCTCTCTAGGCCATACAGCAACCGCCTGTTGAACGAGGATGACGAGCTAGATGGGGAAACGGACTCAGATGGCGAGTTTCAGGTGGAAGGACTCGCTGGAAGGAGTGGTGAAATTGCTAGCAGTGGCAATCAATCCATGATGGCTCAGTCTGCGTCCCAAGTTGATGTGGATATGGATATTGTTAGCCCAGTGGAGGTTCCAGCGCAGGTCCCAGCGCAAGGTCCAGAGCGGATCACAGAAAAGGTTCCGGAAGATGTCAAGGGAGAGGTCACAGAAGAGGTCACAGAAGAGGTCACAGAAGAGGTCACAGAAGAGGTCACAGAAGAGGTCACAGAAGAGGTCACAGAAGAGGTCACAGAAGAGGTCACAGAAGAGGTCACAGAAGAGGTCACAGAAGAGGCCACAGAAGAGGCCACAGAAGAGGCCACAGAAGAGGCCATGGAAAATGCCACGGAAGAGGCCGCGAAAGAGGTGGGAAAAGAGTCCCCAAGAGAGATCTCCAAAGACCCCAAAATTGCTCCTTCAGAATACGAGGTGCCAAAAATTGCTGAAGGTCCGACATATTAATCAGATGTTGATGAGACTGGCGTCTACAAGAGTCCAGCACTAGCAGAAGCTCGTGTACAGGATGGGGGAGACTTCAAAACCGAAAAGCGAAGAAAAAAAAAATATGGAAATGGAGAGAGAAATAAAATCTACATTACTTCCATAGGATGTCAGAAGGGATGTGATGGATCCCAAGCATTGCTTTTTATTTCTTTTTATTGAAATTCGAGGTTAATGACACTCGGGGGGAGGTGGGTTATGCCTCTTATCTTGATGTTTTCCGCCAGCGCTGTGTTTCTTTGCTTATTCTTTATTACCGGTGACACGTGGTTGATCACTGTGCTTTGCAGTTATTCTTACGATATTCTTAATGGCGTTTTCTACTACCCTCCAAGGGGATTCTCTTCATCTGGCCACTGGCTTTCTTTGAAACCCTCACCATTCAGGCTGCTATAAGATGGAAGAGAATCGGATTCATGGGTGTAATCAGGCCACTGAAGAACAAACCCTGTCTTGGAAAGTAAGTCAGAAGTCCCTAGTTCATGCTAATAACCCATTGGATAAGCAATTTTAGTTATACAGGTATTATATGTTAAATAGGGTGCTTTTTAGCCCATTCTATAATTTGTGACAGGTTATCCTAAAAAGGCGTTCAAAAGCACAGCGTGGTGTTCTTACACATAATGGCACTAATATCATCTTACGCCGACTATCTACCTAGAGGATATAAACTGGAATTGACGCGAGAGTAACGTGTCATAAGAGAAGCCTGATAGGCGGCATGGATTTCAAATTGAAAAGCTCAGGGAGACAGACTAATAGAGAGAGAAGAAACCAAAGACGCCAATCATCTCGCCAGTAACCCCTCTAGATACACATGGTAGAGCTAACATCTCGATTGGGTAAGAGATGTGAACATATAAAAAGCTCATAGAACATGCAGGAAAGAAAGCCCATTCATGGAATTTGGCGCCATTGCTAAAAACGAGGAGAGAGGTGAAGACGAGTAGATGTGACGATAGGTGGTAGACAGATAGAGAGAGAGATGAAAAGGGTCAAAAAAGATCAAATGCGAAAGAAAGTGTTGTATTGGGGATGTGTCCCAGAAAAGAAAATCATATCGTGCGTAATTCATAGCAATTGAAAATGACCATTCCAAGGATATGATCTTCAATATAAAATGGATGGCATCCATTTGAGATACTAGCGATCCTGCGCCAGTAGAGTCGAGTAGCGTCTTGCATCTAGCTCGAGCGTCAGGTGTTCCCAGAACACACCGAATGGAAAGAAAAAGCCGTGGGCATTTACCTCACATGACAGTACAGCCACCACCGCTCTGGGCTCGTCTGCGTCTTCCGCCAAGAGCAGAGACAGCGCCCGTACCGTAAGCATCGTTCTCGTCTTCATCTTCATTGTACAGACGCTCAGCCTCACGGGCACGACGTCGACGTCGACGGGCACCAGCACCAGCAGCACCGGCCTCTTCGGTCGCGACCATGTATTCGGCCCATTTCCGGTCCAGCCGGGATGCAGCAGCGAGGTCGCCGCGCAGGACACGTTTCGTGTGTTCATCGACGGTCATCTGCCAGCCGTAGAAACATTTGAGCTGGATGATTTCGTTGGGATAGGTTGGTGCTGGTGACGGCGAAGGGGAGGAGGCTGGAGTGACGAAGGTGCTTGTTGCCGGGGAGGAGCCAGTATCCGAGGTTTGTGTCACCGTTACCACTGTTGAAACGGGTTTGCGGGAGGCGCGAGGGATGTATGCGTTGCTAGAAAGGACTTCCCGGACCCCGGCCCAGGTGACGTTGGCGCAGTCGAATATCATGAGTCGTAGTCCGACTTTGGGCACCTCGTCGCTGTACCCGCGGCGGCGGACACGGAAGCTGGCTTCCATCAGGGTCAGATCGGACACTCTGGTGTTGTCCATTTCGACGGATCGGAGTTTTGGACAGTTCTTCATTACTCGTAGCATTCCCGTGTCGCTAAGACTCTCGCAGTAGCTGATGTTCAAGTGTTCCAAATTTTGGGCACATGGAGATTCAGCCAGCTGCACTAGGGTGCGGTTCGTCAAGTTCTCCAAATCCTCCAGCTCCAAATGCGACAGGTTTGGTGTCGTGCGAATAACGTCCATGACGGATTCGTCGGTCAGCTCGGAGCACTGGGAAACTTGCAGACCTTCTAAATCAGGGACGTTGTAGGCCAGGCTTTTCAATCCATCGTCACTCACTTCAGGGCAATGGTGAAGGTCCAAATGACGGAATTTTCGAGGTGGAACGATAGGCCGATCGGTCAGAATATCCATATTGGGGTTCTTGCCGTGAATCAGCATCTTCAGGCTCTGATCGGTTAGGTCGGTACGGCTCATAATCAAGCGATCCAATGTATTGCGCTCGAACAAAGCCAAAGTGAATTTCTCGTCCTTGAACCCACGGATTTCGCTGGCCCTAAGATCCTTCAATCGCTCACATGACTGGACAATCCGAAGAAGACCAGTGGTATCAACATTATTGCACCAAGAAACATTCAGTGTCTCGAGTTGCGGACAAGATCGTGCAATGACCTTCATTGCCGAGTTTGTGACACTGGACAGACCCGAGAGATTGATGGATTCCAAACGGGAATTACGAAGGAGGAAAGAGTAGATGGATGCCTTGTCGATACGACAACCCTCAAGCGAGAAGTTGACCACATTCCGACATAGATCCGAAATGCGTTCTCCATCCGAAGACCATTTCTCACGCATTTGAACGCAGCCTCTGAGATTGAGGTCTCGGACAAACGGACCACCACAAGTGATAAGCTTGACCAAAACATCACTCGGGATCTTAGAGTAGTACTCGGTGGTATCGACCTTAGACCATAATTGTCCGTTGTAGCACATTTCATTCCACGTCTTGGAAACAGCGGAGCAGCGGACAATTTCTTGCGGAGTAAGGTATTGGAAGATCTCCATCTTAAGTTCTTGTGGCATATCGCCCCAAAAATCAAGAGTCCTGGCCGGTTGGGATTCTGGAACGGTGACCTCCTCGAACTTCACTCCCATCGGTGTCGCGGTACGTGGCGATCCACACGATGCTGGCCTCACATCAAAGGGCAAAGGCACAGTGCGAGGCGTAGTGAAACCAGGGCCATCGGTTTCCATCAAACGAATGCGAGCGTTTGCGCCCTGGGGCTCGCCGGGAGAGCTAGAGCATCCGGGAGTAGCGGGCCGAGGATTGAGGCCGCCATAAAGCTGGGAGGAACTTCCATTTCCTAGACAGGGCGAGTAGGAAGGCGAAGATAGCGAAACACAAGAAAGAGAAGCTTTATGGTCGCGGCGGTAACTAGTGGTCGATGAGGAGCGGCCACGTCGGGTCAACGTCGGGCTGGACGACATGCGTTGGAGACTCTGCAGTAACTTCTGACGACCCTTGAGTTTTGGCGGTTGCTCTAATGGGATCTGGCCTGCCGAATTGGTCGGGCTGTTCGGAGAGATACTACCCGGAGAGGGTAAGATCTCATCGGATACTTGGGAGGCCATTTTGGCGACTTGGTTCAGTCTGTATCACCTATTCTCTGGCTCACTGCTATCTTGTCACGCCTTCCGGGGGTGTCGGCACGGTGCGGAGGTATCACACGAGCAGTAATAAGGACGGAGGATAGTGGAAACGGATAGAGCGACGGGCGCGCAGTCACCGGAAGCTCTTAGATGAGCATAGTGGTAGATTTCAGCGATGACCGGTCTTTTGGATATTGATCAGCGCTTTGAGAAATAGAGGAAACAGAGAGAGGGAGTGATCAGAATGTCGGGTGGGGAAATCACGTTGTTCGTTATTGATCTCTCGGGGCCCACGGCCAAAGAACCGTGGAACAGGTTTCGGCAAAGATGCCGTACAGAAAACCGAGTGAACCGAGAGACCCGAGACGGCCGAGTAGAAGATATAGAGAAGATTGGGGGTTTTTAAGAAAAGAGAGAGAGATATATGCAAAGAGAAACAAGAAATGGCGGAATGCAGAGAAGGGAATGCGATACATCTATTAAACCTGGTATTGGCCCAACCATCACATAGCAGACGTTGTACTACGCAAGTACTTCCCCCCCTCTACGTTATCTGCTTATCGGTCCCCACCTATTAGTACAAGGCACCGGTATATACATGCATGTACCTTTCAAATGCCGTTTTCTTATTATTTTCTATCTTCTTCTTGGGTAACTCTGGAGTATATTGTGTATAGTGTACTGGTCTCTACAGATGTATGTACGATACCAATGGTATGGCACAGACCCATCTGATGTGAGACCAAAGCCCACACTCGGCTGACGACGCCTTGACAGAAGGACAGACCGACAGATTCGACGCCCCTCAGGCCAGAACCCACTTAAGGCCACGATCCAGGGACATCGAGGCGATTTGTTCCTGAGAGGCAAGCCGTTAGATTTCATTTTCGCCTTTCTATTTTCGCTAGTGGGGCCATGTGCGGGGGGGGAAACAATAAACCCATGGTACGGAGATAAAAAAGAATCCATGGAATGGACCACGCCATATCCATGTCTTCTATTTTACAGTTTTACCTAAATAGGTATTTTGGTTTTATTCCATTTTAGTTTACTGTCAAGAACACTGAATTTCAGTACAACATCCATACATGTCCATCCCCTACATCTGTATTTGCATCAGATTGGAGCTGTCCACCTGGGCGACTTCCAAGGTTCTTAGCCTGGCATTTGAAGTGGAGATTGCCCCCACGATAATGATAACCCGGGCTAAGCCACAGACTGGGCTTTGCCAAGGACTACAAAAAACCACGACGTACGCTAAATGTTACCCCGCAATTCGCTCAAAGCCGCACTATGTGCGGAGTAAGGAGTGCGTTGTATATGATGTCTACCCTCTTAGGTTCTCTAGGTCACATAAAGAGATATACAAAGGTATCGCAAAATCAAATGCCATGAAGGGAAAAGGGGGTGGGAAAAAAAAAGGGTAATAAAATAATCCCAGGTAAAAAAATAAGACAAATCATACGTTGATGTTCATAATCATCACCCATCAACGTGATCCTAGGTTAGAAGAAAAAGACACTCGCTCCACACCGGCCCCGAAATGATACCCAGTTCCCTGGAAAATTTTGCATCCATCATCAAAACGTAATCAACTTTGTGGGGTATCGCGTTATTTTTGTTTTTTAATAAAAAGGCCGAGGGAGAAGGAAGAGTGGTATGAGAAAGTATTCAAATGTTTTGGTTCAAGCCCCCACCATCCAAGGGTGTTCAAGCACTTCAGTGATGGTGAGTCGGTTGTCAACGTCGCGATCGAGCATCGTGCGGATGAGGTCAATGCAATCTTCCGAGAAAGGAAGGAAGGGGATGCGGAGGGGGTGGTCAAGGATCTCATCGACGTTGTAGAACGGGTTCTCTTTGTAGACAATGGTATAAAGGAGAATGCCGAGAGCCCAGATGTCTTGTTCCTTGCCCCGATACGACCTGCCCTGTAAGACCTCGGGGGCAGCATAATCTAACGCACATAGTCAGCATTTTACCTTCCATGCGTCAAAGAGACAAAGGAAACTTACCAATCGTGCCCACAAAGACATCAAACGGTCCGTTTTTGATGTAGGCCGCACTCCCAAAGTCAATCAACTTGATCCGTCCTTCTCCATCAAGAACAACATTCTCATCCTTGATGTCTCGATGTACAACCAGTGCTTTGGTGTGTAAATGATTAATGGCGCTCGCAACCTGTTTGAAGATGTTTCGGCACTCCGACTCATCCATGTTGGCCTTGAGCTCGATATAATCGAACAGGTCCATCCCCGGGAGCCCGTGAGGAGTCATCTCAATGTAATAATTGATATCGTCTTCGAAGAAGCCTTCCATCTCCACAATGTTTGGGTGCTTGAGCCCATCCCGCCGCAAGAAGTTCAGAACATGGATCTCCAGTGGCACAGTACCGAGTCGCCGATCACGAGTCCATGTATCCACCAGGATCCGCTTCTTCGTAACGAATTTCAGCACCACCTTCTTAAGAGGCTGTTTCTTTAAACGCGCCAGCTTGACTTGGCCGTAGGCTCCTTGTCCCATCTCCTCGAGGATCACATAGTCGTTGATTGTTCGTTTCGCCGGAGGGTCGTTCTTCACATTAGCAGCCGAAACCGGAGGGACGGGCTGCGCGGGACGGGTGGTAAGAGGCTCAGACGCAGCCTCACTGAGTTGTTGACTGAGTGTTGATGTCGGCGTTTTGATCTCTACAGAAGCCTTGCGATTTTCCGCAGTCCGGGCATCATCGCTGGCGTCTGACGGGCGATCCGAATCAGGGTCATGTGTGGGCGAGGTAGGCTTAGAACTTGGTACAGATGATGGCGAGATGCCAGCGGCGGGTCCAGCAGCGTGGAGCTGTCTCGAGTAGGTTATCCACAAAGCGTAGACCAACTCTGTGACTGCAATAGTGTCATCGCTGTCATCAGAGTCGCTGCTGCGATCGCTGCTTTTCTCTGTCTTATCCTTTGAGAAGAAGGTACCGCTCTTAACCACGCGCAATTGAATGTCCACGACAATGGTTGAGCCATCCCGATGCTTGGCAAGCAAGCCACTTGGCTCGGTAAACACAGAGGCGGCATTTGCTTTTCCATCGCGGAGAATAGAAAGTGTCCGGGCCCGTCGGAAGCTGTGCTCGGGTACGACAATACCATCAACCAGTGGCACATTGTCCTCCTCGGTCAAAACATCCAGAATTTCATCGAAATCAGGTACAAGCTCAGTGATGTGGAGCCCCTCTGGTCTTTCTTGGCCGAATAGGACTGAAGAGAACACGGAGTTGGAGCTAATCACGTTCAATGACGAGGACGAGAGGACCATCATGCCTGCGACATGAGGAAAACTGGAGACTTGAAGAGTGCGATCTCCTTCTCCCTTTCCAACAGCGACAGGAATACAAACGCCCGCAGCGGTGCGGGCGGCAAAGTGCTTAAGCTCCACGATTTTAGCCAATCCCTTCCCGGGGAAGTCTCAAGAGATTCTGATGGCAAACAGGGTAAAAGGTCGGTGATCGACTGGCCGTTCTGAACGACCGATGGGCCCCATATTTTTTCGACTTCACCTTTGGCACTCACGACGTTCCACGAATCGTCGCATTGGATGGACGCAATATTCTCTGTGATCTCTTCCACAACCCAGATCAGGCCACCACGCTTTTCCATAACCCAGACGCTAGCGGAGCCCCGTGACCCGTTGCGCTTTTGGATCGGGACCACATCACCGCATAGCAAGACTCCGCGTGATTTATTGGCCGGGTGGTTGTTGTTTCGGGCGTTTCTCGTGCTGGAGCCATATCCGTCATCGGTCTGCGCTCTCCGGGACTTTTCTCGTGAAGATGGTTTGCTGAGAAGTTGTGCTGTCACTCCATTCCCAAGACCTCGAAATTTGGGATTGACAGCGGAGATGTTAGCTCTTTCGGGTTGGAGTGGCATTCGGGCAGCGGCATCAGTGCTGGGATCTCGAAGTTTGGCCTTGAGCCATTCCCGGTGCTCCTTCTGTACAACCTCCAGGATGCTGAGATGGCGAACTTCGGACTGAAGAACACCAAAGATGAGACATGACAGATCATTAGCGGCCAGAATGGTCCATGGTTCCTTGGCCTCGGTCCTGAACACGGCCTGGGAAGCCGGGGTCCATTTGCTGCTATGCGCGTGAAGGGCGGGGATCTGGAATCCCAATCCAGCAGTCGAGGCGGTAAGCGAGGTGAAAGTATCCGCGGAGGAGGTGTATGGTTGTGCTAGAGTTTCCATCAGCTTGCTCCTAACAGAGACAGAGCATAGGTCCGTGTATGTACGTTTTAAGCTTACGCGCCTGGATGTAGGTGCAGAGACCAGGTCCCTCCGTTGGTTGGAGATACGATCGCTGGGCACAGGGCTCAACAATTGGGAGCCTTCAGAGGGGTGTGACCCCGAAGTGGTGGAATCCTGGGCGCCGTCTCGGGTGCTGGCCGGGGAAGAATCCCCATCTGAGAAGGCCTTCTCAAAGACGTTGTCGCTATTAATCTCTGCGGGTCCTGTGATGGGTCCACGGCCTTGGATGTGGTTTTCCTGGGGTTCGAGCATATTGGCTCGGGCCAAAAGCTCCATCATGCCTTGCATCTCCGTGTCCCCACTGGCGTTTGCTTGTGCGTTGGCGATCGCGGCATTGCTTGCGGCCCATCCCATCCGGTCGCGCATAAAATCAATAGATCTCTTGAGAATGTTCTGACGGCTGTGAAGAAATTCCTCGGACTGCTGGGCAAAGGAAAAGGAGTGTAACGACTCGAGCGGAAACCGGTGTAGATCTTCTAAATCTGTAAAACTTCGGCTCGACAAGTGACTGGTGTGAGCTCGGGAAGATGAGCGAGAGCGGGGAGAGGGAGAGGGCCGCTGGCTAGGCATGGGAGCTAGCGATAGCGACGAGGTAGACATGTTTGGAAGGGTCAGTACTCGCGAGGGTTGGTTTTGGCGTATACGATCCAGCCCGGATGGACCGATTCCATGGTCGTTCTCGAACAACGGAGATCTATTGAAATACAAAAAGTGTTAAGGTTGTGTTAGAAGGTAGAAATAATATTGTCGCTGACCTGGAAAGAGGGTCATATCCTGAAGAAACACTGCCCGCCGAGCTCCTGAGGCGATCTGTCTGTAAAGAAAGGCTGTGCAGTCCGGACTCGGATTCGGGCGACTCAGAGAGGGATCCTAACGGCGACGAAAGAGGACTCGGCTCGCCTAAGTTTGATCAGCATGATTCACCTAGCTTATTATCAACTCAATCGGCGCGTCTCGAGGTTTCCATTCCACGGGCCTTTCAAGGAAATGTGACACTTTCGAGTGATCAGACGGTTGATCTCCGCGGTCAGATGCATTTCTGAGCATGTGCTAGCGAATGACCGTGATCACTTGGGAGAAAATCAATTCGCGCCCTGGTTGCTCCAAACCCTTCCAAAGTTTCTTTTCCGGTGCTCAATGAGTCGTAGACTCAATCTGAACAGCATCATAACCTGTCCTCACCTCCACAAAGTTCCCCAAGGCCCATGGAATGTGAAACAAAGACTGCACGTCAACATAAAAAAAAAGCATGTGAGCATGACTGACCATCATGGTTGTAAGCCGACCCCATCCCCGAGGTCTCTCTTCTCTCTCTGTTGTCTCTCTTTTTTGGGGGGGGTTTTGGTTGTTATGCTCTTCAAATTCAGATGATCAGATGGGAAACAAAGAAAAGTACGAGGCTCAATCGAGGCGAGCACTCGTGAATGTAGCTGGGGTATGCGACATGTATGGGCCGGTCATTCGCAACTGGGACGGGGGTTGGGCGGGCAGCTGCCTCGTAGGGTCTCAGGCGGCATATGTGGCGTCGCGGCTGGGCACGCAAAAGGTGAAGGACAAGCAGATGCGGTCGAGGAAAAAAGCATTCAAGGGGGAAGAAAAAGAGAAACAGCAGCGGGGAAGAGAGTGGGGAGAAGGAAAATGCGAGAAAAAGGGAACTGGCTCCCCCCTCCGTGATGTAATAGCTTTTTGGGTATTTTATAGCTTTTTTTGTATATGGGCTATATTTTATATCTAACGACCATTTCTCCTTGAAAATAAAACCAAAACCAAAAATAAAATAGACATTCTCCCTTGAACAGATGATTTGCCTGATTTAGATCGGCTGATCGACATATTTCTATCCCATGTGGCGGAGAAATCTACCGTTAAAAAGACTAGTAGAATCAGATCTATATAAGACAGAAATGATATATCTTCAAAATAGAACCACCAAGCTACCATTTGAATACTTGGAGAGTCTTACCCCGCCCGGTCAATGCAGCAAGTCATAGCCAAGTTATTTCCGCAAAATCTCGAGATGATGTAAAGTGGCTTTCTCAAATAGATCCGAGCGCCTCATGTGGGATTGGATTCCAGTGGCTACTTGCTTTCTATAACGTTGGAAGACTGTTTCACATCGTAAATGGAGACAGAAAACTGTATAAAAAATTAGATCATGTCAAAAAGATGCCTCCTTTTGTGGCATGGGTGTCTGCAGCCAATTTCCATACGGGAAATGGTAATAATGCAGCCTAATAAGAGATAAGAAGTGGGACTAGCTTCGACCCGATGTATCCTCCAGTGCATACGCAAGCAGTGGAATTGGCAAAATCGGTAGATATCATGGTGGGCCGGTCCCTGACAGAGGGTCCCGAGAGCCCCGAAGGCTGTGCAGCGCCAATTCACTATGCTCAGAATCGGTTCCTAGATTGTCATCTCCGCTCAATCCAAACAAGGCATTGGGTTTGGGTTTCCCTCGGGTTTGGTCAAGAAGTCGAGTCTGCTCTGGCGGCGGTGATGTAGAGCTAACAAAGCCCGACAAGTTCCGACCACCGCCAAGCATCCATGAGAACCCCGAATCCGTCATAGAAGGTCGCACAGTTGATCGTGAAGGTATTACCCGTGCACCCCCCTTCTTCCTGTCACTGTTCGTCCGACTTGCCGTGTCTAGGATAGAATTGGTTCCACTCGCGGCTTTCGGCCCGGTCGTATCCGCTTTGGCGGGATTTATTGTTCGAGATTGACTCCCGTTCACCACAATGTTGCCGTCTTCTTTCCCCACTGTTGAGGTGACTGTCTCTTGTGACTCGTCCGATTCGTTTAATTCCCCATCTACACGGGGGTCAAGAGGGGGATCTACTGGTATGGAAGAGTCTCCAAGGCAGACCTGGACACTCTCAGCTTTGACCAGAGCCCGCTTCACTGCGCTGTTCGTATCAGAATCGAGGTCCTTGATATTTGCCAGCTGCGAGCCAAGATCGTTCAGTGCCTCGCGTAAAATGGTCGCCAAAGCCTGGTTCCTTTGCTCAAGTAGATTGATCTTTGTTTGCAGTTTGGCCGAGGCCACCGTAGTCGATTGTATGTCCGAGGCTGATGCTGCAGAAACAGGCCTCGAAAAGCCAGGACGCATATTTGGTTCAAAGTGCATTGTCTGCATATTTTTCCTGGCTTCTGTCACGGCGCCTCGAACAGCCTTGGCTACGCCCCATGTCTCTGTCCGGCGTTGAATTCCCTGGGAGACGTCTTGGAAAAGAGATTCGAGACTTTTAGGGCTGCTTCGGGCTGGTGATCCAGTAGGGGAGTTGCTTTCACTGCGTTTCTTGAAGTCTTCCCAAAGGAAGGTCTTCCTCGTGGGCCGTGTACCAGGAGGGTTGCGATATTTTGAATCGGGCGGTCTACCTGAATATTTTGATATGATGAAACTGCCTCGATCGGCAGTAGGGTTCTGTTCCAAATATAGTGCATCATACACGAAAGTCTGAGGTGTGTGTGGTTGGGGCGATGGGTAGCGAAGTAATAATGTTAAGGCGGTTGTATAGTCGGCCGTGAGTACTAAATGATGCATGTCAGCAAAATAAAATACGATGGGGAATTGAGCCGGTCGACCAACATTGCCAACGAATTCTAAGCAGCATTGCAATGCACGTGAAATCAACAAGGTCAGACCGTAGTCCATGGGCAAAGAGTAGATCCCACATGGTCAGCACATCGTCAAATGGAAATTCTCGGCCAAACAGAAGGCGCATCCAGCGGCTTTTCAGTGAGTTAGTACGGAAGAAAATGGATGGGTGTCTGAACACAACTTACGTTAAGAAAATTTGCGGTAATACGTCCACAGCTTCCAGGTGCTCAGCGAGCTCGTGATCGATAACCGCCAAAGCTTCCTTATGAAGATAATGACACCGATCAACTATTGGAATGACGTCCATCTGGCCATTTGCCGACCGTGTCTGGCCGTGTTCATAGTATATCCGGGCCGTCTGCATGACCGAGAGAAACAGCGTAAACGAATCATGTTCCACGAATTGTGCATCAAGAAGATTTAGCATCAACGCCTCACTCTTGTCCTTGTTCGCATCAAGTTCTCCGGGGTGTGGCATGACTGAGTCTCGATCTACTGCCCAAAGAATAGGCGCGAGTAATTCGTGCATTCCTTGTCTATAGCCGACATCTGGATTGAGCTTCGAGTAGACGAACAGGATATCAGTTAACTTGGATTTCGTGTCGGGCTCTTGGAAAAAGTAGTTTTCCTGCAAGCATCGATCAACATCTTGGAGGATCTCGGTACGGAGCGTCTCATCGTGTCGGAGTGTTTGCCAAGGGGACTGATTCCAACAAGAATTAGTTAGACAGGAGTATTTTTCAAGTTAACCGAAGCACAGCAGATGTTCATTCAAGTACCTGCTCATCATCCGCCAGCGGATCAACAGTCGATTCTAAATCGTCCGGATGTTCGATATATTTCAAGAAATGATCTCGCAGCGCGCGATAGGCATCCCGGGATTCGTCGAGCTTAGGCGTCCATTCGTTTTTATCCAACCCGTCGAAGAGTAAAAATGTCTGCAAGAATCAGCATATATCCCCATCTCACATTATCAAGCTCACAGAACCTTCCAGCAAACCGACCTCAGGCCGTCATTGCACAGGTTTCCTCCTTGCTCGGATTGCAAAGCCGCTCGAAGGTCGGAAGGTGTATCGTTGTCGGAGAATAGGATGTCCCATCTCTTTCTGCGAGGGTCAGTACAAGTTATAGATTGCGGACAATTCGGGGGAAGTACCTAGTCTCCTCAATGGTTCTCATCGCTGGGGATGACGGGGGGAACCTTGGAAAATGAGGGGATGCGGGCGATAGTAGACCGCCCGTGCCTTATCTCGCGCTACTCGGCCATTGCGACATTCCACCGCTATATACTCCGGTTGAGTTCGGATTGCGAAGTTTGCACATCTAAAACGATCCAGATTGCGGTTGGCATCGGCATATTCGATCTTGTGTTGCCGCCCCTGCAGACATTCCCTGCACCGCTGTACCGCTGCACTTTATGTCACCTCTCACAGCTTCATGACAACCGTGGACATTCAAAATGTCCGCAGATCTACTAGCAGAGTTTGGTCAGGCGCCTGCTCCAGACAATACTTCTAGACAGCATCCATCGCAATACCAGAAAAACTCATTCTTCGATGAAGACGAGGATATCGCTTTCTTCGGGTCATCGAGAAGTGTGCAGCACAACAAACGTCCCAATCCGACCCCGGAAGCAGTCGGTCAATTCGCAGCTCCAGCAGCTTCATGGCAGGGCCCTGGTCAGGAATTTGACATTCCCTTGAATCCACATAGCGATGTATTATTTGATGCAACGTTCGACACACCAGCCAGTGATGCGGACGACGACTGGGGTGAATTCGAGGGCCCTGATACAAACGCTCAACATGCACAATCAACAGCTCCTCAGCAATCAACGACAGCCACATTGCCAATACAAGAGCCTCGGCAGGATACTCTACAAGTTTCTAAAACAATTGACTTGCTAGATTCACTCTCAATGCAAGACTCGGCACCGGTCGTGCAACATCCGTCGGAAATTGCCCAAAAGAACCAAAACCTTGGACCTATTAATAACCAACAGCAGGCAACGTGGGAGGATGATTCATTTGGTGACTGGGGCGATTTCGCCGATGCCCCTGCTAGCCAACCTCCCCCAAAGCCCCCGAAAAGAGAACAAAAGCACCTACAAAACCGCCTGTCAGACCCAATAAGCCGCCTGCATCAACCTGGGATGACGATGCCTTCGACGACTGGGGTGACTTTTCAGATGGGCCTAGTGTGAAGGCTGTGCCCAAATCCAAACCCATCTCACCACCGACAGCCCCTAGCCCAGCTCCTAGTAGCTCTGTTTCTAGGACTACACCCCCCGCGGCCACCGTCCGTCCAACAAACATACCGCCGCCATCAGTCCTTCTCGAATTATTCTTAGATGTGTTTGACAATCTTCAAAAAGAGGCTGTACTCGCAAAATCCCAGCTGCGATCCTCGGCCCCACCGTCATCCTCAAACACCATTTCAACGACAGCCTTGAATATTCACAATGTACTTCAATCGGCCGCCCGTATAATTGCAGGGCGAAGTCTCCGGTGGAAACGTGATACAATCCTTAGTCAGAGCATGCGAATCGGCCCTGCCCGTTCCGGCAAAGCCGGTGGTATGAAACTTAACAGCGTGAACAAGCAAGAGAACATCAAAGAAGAACAAGACGCCGTTGATGTGCTTACTACTTGGCGTGAACGGGCGGTGGTTTTCAATGCTGTCCTACAAGCGGCAGGCCAGCGACCGATCCCTACGGTCCCAGATCCTAGTGGGCTTAAGGTTATTACGGCGCGGGCGGACCAGGGCGCACTGAAAGCCCCCCATCCTTGTGCACTGTGTTCGCTTAAGAGAGACGAGCGGGTGTTACGAGTGGACGAATCAAGTGTCCAAGATAGCTTCGGGGAGTGGTGGACTGAACATTGGGGCCACACAGCATGCAAGCAATTTTGGGAGAGGAATCGAAACTTACTTGGGCAGCGTTGAAAGCTACATAATGTACATAGAAAAATGATGTATGCATGTATGCATGTGTGCATGTATAAATGTATGGAAAGAGACAGGGAGATGTCAAATGACCCAAAGGTTCGAAGGTTAAATTATGTGAATTATCGGGAGGGAACCCGACGACACATCGCTCTCCTCTCTATCGTTTATCCTCTTTTGAACAGATAAGATTTTGTATCCACATCTTCACCAAACTATCTGATTCGTCTTTCTCTTCTGATAACAAGAGATCCCCCTCACGGCCCTCACGGGCCTCACGGGGAACTTTTCCCCCGCATTCCGGCCTGGCAGATTCCTAACATATCTCAACACAGATGGCGGGCAATGGAAGAGTCACAAAACGATCGTCAAATGCGTGAGTGAGGTCTTAGAGATTAGTGGAAATTCACACTGACGATTTAGATGTGTGCGATGCCGGAGACAAAAGATCAAATGTTCCGGATCACAGCCATGCGACGGATGTAGCAAGCGAAAGCTTAGCTGCATATTCAACGATCGTGATCAGAAGATCCTAGTAACAAGAGGGTAAGTCAATTGGAGTCTTGAGAAGAATCGATAGCTCACATTTCTTGCAGCTACATTCTAGAGCTGCAGCAGAAGATCGCGCGTATAGAGCAGAGCGAGAAGGGCCAAGTGAGCCCTTTCAGCTCGAATTTCGATACTCAAATTGGTGTGTCTTGCTTTCTGCTTAGATGATTACCTGCTAACCTATTGCAGATCCGAAAGATCGCGAAGATGTACCTCCTTTGGAGAGGACTAGTACTCCCGAGGAGCATGACGAGGACCAGAACCTAGAGGATTTGGACTCCGGGCTAGCCAACCCGCTATCATCCGGTCCTCCTGCATTTATGTCTGCGCCAAATGGCCGCACATGTAGGCTACCCTGCTTTCTTCTAATGCGCAACTCTAACATCTACTACAGTTTATCTTGGAACATCATCCAATTGGTCGTTCACTCGGCGAGTTCTCAGCTTGGCACATCAGCACCTCTATCAGGATGCACTACCCACAGAAACTTTGATATTTGATGAAACAACCTATGAACTGGGATGGGACGGGTTACGAACAACCCCAGGCCCAGATATTCCGGTTGTTCCGACTCGCGACCATACCATGTATCTGATCAACGCCGTGCAATTCCGATGCGGACAATTGTATCATCTTTTTGAAGAAGATGAGTTTATGAGCTCTTTGCAACAGTTTTACTCGGGAGATGGGCAATCCATGACAAACAGCTTGTGGTACGTCCATTTCCTCCTGATCTTGGCTTTTGGGAAAGGATTCGTTCAGCCCAAGGCTCAAGGTAAAAAGCCACCGGGGGTGTGCTATTTCGTCAAAGCTTTGCAGCTTCTGCCTGACCCGACTGCTCTTTACCGGGATCCTATGCTGGGAACGGAAATCCTATGTTGCATCGCCTTATACTACCAATGTGTTGACTATCGAACATCGGCACATAACTACGTAAGATTTCCGAAGAAATGGCTCATTTGAAAAAGCTGACTAACAAATGCCCTAGATTGGCCAAGCCATGCGGATAGCTATGGCGCAAGGGATGCACACTAGCATGCCAGTCGAAGATTTAGGACACAGCATGGTCCAAAGATGCGGCAAAATTTGGTGGACTATTTATATTCTGGACCGAGAAATGACATCGTTGATGGGCTTGCCTCAGTCAATCAATGATCGATATGTGCAAACCCAACTTCCTACCTTTGCAGACCCATCGGAGACAATGTCATTAGGCATGCACATCAAGTTGTCCCAGATCATTGCCGAGGTGAACAGTAGTAAGATTTCCCAAGCCTCCACCGTAAATCATCACCCCTGACAAAATAAACAGCAATATATGTTGTCAATGGACGCATCAACCGGACTTTTCTTCTGAGCACCAAATCAGCGCTGGCGAGTATCGCGGGGCTTGCCGATGAGCTTCGCGAGTCATTCCAGCTACACTTGGATCCAGGCAGCGGAGTTTCTCGAATATCAGCATATTTACATCTTCAATACCACCAGGTACGTATCTTACTCTTGATGGAAAGAGACGCATCCGCTGACCACTCATCCGATATTCAGTGTATCATCCTAGCCACGCGACCTCTCCTATTCTGCTTTCTTAAAATCCGCTTTGAGTCCCCAGAAAACTGCCTGGAATCCCTCAATGCATCCCGAAATGTCCGAAACCTGATGCAGATGTGTCTTGAATCTGCCCAACACATCATCAGTATTCTCTCTAGTTTACAGAGCCAAGGCCTGCTAGGTAAGACAACCTTTCGCTACTGATAGGCCCTCTCAACTAACTACCAAATTCCAGAAACCTTCCTCCCCTTTGATCTAGAATCAGTCTTCGTATCCACAATCATCCTCCTGATGGGCCCGGCAATCGACCCCCGAGTACTAGAAAGCCACCCCAACTGGCTGGAGAAAGCCTATGCGATCTTTGACGAAATGATCAGAGACGGAAACCAAGTTGCTAAATTCAGGCGATCTGAGCTTCAGCAGCTACACGAGACATTAATAGGATGTATCTCTAGTGATCAACCTCGACACTTACCGGTCCCTGAATTCTTCCAACAACCCAATGTTCTTCCGGACCCAGCTTCCCCTTCTGCAACACCGATTTCCGGTGCTATACCTCAGTCTGTTCGATACGACGATGCGCTTCTGAGGCCGGATCCTGATCCTGATTTTGATGTGGAGTGTGATTTTAGTACGATGTTGACTTCAGCCGAGATTATGGCCGTTGCGGACTCGATTGAGAGTTATGATACCGAGTGGGTGTCGAATGCGATGATTGAACATAGTATATGGTAAATTGAATGTGTGATGAATTGACGAATTTCAATTGGTTTCTACCGGTATCCTCGATGCATAGTATCCGTTCTAAGATAGATATAGGCTTGTCTACAACTAGTGGGGTTAATTGTACTTTTATCTTAAGCCTGAAAATATCGTAAAGATGAATACATGCACTCTTCTAATATTCAAATAATCTAAAGCTTAGACAAAACCGGAGGCCGGATCTCAGAGAGCTCCTTCGACTCCCCAAGACGCCAGCTCACATCACCACCCCAATTCCCCTTACCCTCGTTGGGATCGGTATGCTTCCATTTCCACCGTCCTTCACGCTGCTGTCCAGCTTGCAGGAAATCCGAAACCCACGATCCAAAGATAGGGAACATCTTGAACCCATGCCCCGAATCACCAGACAACAAAACAACCGACGACGTCGTCCCAGGAACAAAATCAATAATGAAGTCCGAGTCATCAGTATCAGCAAACCAGCAAAGCGACTTTTTAACCAGTGGACGATTGGCAAGTGCCGGAAGAGTCTGCGCCAGCAACTTCCTCATCTGCCTCTCATCATGCTCCGGCACAAATGCGCTTTCCTCCAAAGTCCCAGGCGCATGAGAAACCCCGGTCACAGGATCCGTATTGATATATCCACCTCCCATAGGACAAATCTTCAACAAATTTGTCTTAGGATCAGGCTCAAAGAGGAATCCCAGATCACGAGCATAGGTAACAGGAATACCACGCAGCGCAGAAGTCTCTTCATCGGTAAGATGAACATGCGCAACAGACCACGACTTAGCCACGACCTTCTTCCCAATCTCCGGGACAAGACGGCCGACTGCACCACCTGCCGCGACGATCACCAGTGAAGAAGGGTGGAACTTCCCATCCTTCGTCCGAATTCCGGAAGTCTTCTTGCCATGCAGTGTACTGACGTAGACGATTTCATCGACTGCACCATGTTCACCAAGGTAGAAGCGCACACCGGCTGCCTGCGTCGCACGGTATATTCCCGCGAGCGCATTCCCGGAGTGTGCATACCCGTCGAAGCGGTTCAGGTATCCATTCCATCCGGTCAACGGGCCATCGAGCTGCCAGCAGGCTTGACGAATATCGTCTTCGCCGTCGAGTGGAATGACATGTGGTTTGATTTGATCGCTCGCATTTGCCGAAGCCCGGAATCTATTGAGGGTGTCGATGGCTTTCTTGGGTGCTTCGCCAGACACGCAGTGGAGGAATCCAGTCTGGTGGAAATAAGGTGCGAAAAGAGGAGTTTTCCATGCAGCGATAGCTTTCTAATTAAAATATAAACAAGGCATCGGTCAGTAATCCGCTCGATCAATACATTTTTATCGAAAAGATGGTTGACTTACAATAGTCAAATCGGTGTAGAATGGATCCTCGTATTCCGCGCGCACAATCTTGTTCAGATCATTGGCAGCTGAATAGCGCGGAGGAATATGTTCGTCTCTCTCGAAGACGGAAATATTCGTGAAGCCCGAGCGAGTCAAATGAAGAGCGCTGGAGAGCCCAAAGGCTCCGCCGCCAACAATGATGATCGGGTCGGACTTGGAAATAGCCATTGTGAAATGCGATGGGGAACTTCTACCAGATGGCCTCATTGTTCTATATCTATAGTTACACAGCTCACTATCCATGAGTCAACGGCGTCAATTCCGACGCCAGGGCCTAGTGCGGGGGCTGCGGAGAAGTGGACTATCGGGAGGGTTCCCGATGTGCCCAAATGGGCTTTTTGATATTTTGGATTATCTGGGATATTCTTGATAAGAGAATGCAGCCACGTAAGAGGCCATAGTTGGACAAGATAACTGAAATATCATATGATATGGTGAGGGGTAGTTGAAGGGTCGAGATCGAGTCCTTGAGAATCGTTGGATTTGGTCAGTACAAATATACACAAAGATATAAGATTCTAGTTTCACAACAGCATAGTCCATGTAAACCATGTTTTCTATATGAATGACTTCTGTGATACATATAATAACATAAATAATTAGGCGAAAGTAGTGGACATCCCTGGTTTTGCGTAGAAAATCCCTCTATACATTGTCGTAGAGTGAGTGATAAGCCCAAGATCCATAGATGTCACTTTGTATAATGATAAATTATCTCATAATTGTAACACTGACAAGAAAAGAATATTCTAAAGCCATCCAAAACAACATCTCAAAGACATCGGAGTATCGCGTCCAATATCACCTTGAGCTAGATAAATCGTATTACTCTAGTCCTACGTCATCAAGTACAGAGGGGGGGCTTAGGTACGCAGTCGACTCCTCCAGGGCTTTTACATCTTATTGTTTTGGAAGTGGATTTAATAGAAATAAATAACAGTATGCTTGAATTGCGAAAGTACATGTGTTAGCGAAAACAATCTATAAACTATGCATTTTATATCCCAACATTAGTGGTTGCTAGGGTAGGTGAACCCATTCTCTTGACCGAAGAATTCCTCCTTAATCAACCGGGGGCTAACGAAACGACGAAGAGGGTCAGAGCTTCCAGCCTTGTCGTTAGTTCCGCTAGCACGCGCACCACCGAAAGACTGCTGGCCGATAAGGGCGGCGGTTGTCTTGCAATCTGTAAAGGTAGACGGTTAGATATACGAACAATCCACATAGACACTGTGAGACTTACTGATATAGAAGTTTCCGGCGGAGTAGCGGAGAGCATCTTCAGCCTGGCGGATAGCAACGCGGTCCTTGGCAAAGACAGCACCAGTCAAGGCAAATCCACCGCCATTCTGATCAACAGACTTCAAAGTAGAAGCCCAGTCGGCATCCTTGTAGATGTGTACGGCAAGAACAGGGCCGAAGACCTCCTCGTTGAAGAGACGGTGGTCTGGTGATTCGGCTTGGTACACAGTAGGGTGCACGTAGTATCCAACAGAATCATCATAAGTACCACCGGCAATCAGCTTGAGCGAGGGGTCCTTGTTGCTAGCATCAATGATGGACTTGATCTTCTCGAATGATCCACGGTGGATAACGGGGCCCATGAAAGCCTCCAAGTCCTTGTCTGGGTTTCCAATGGTAATTTCCTTGATTCCAGCCTTCAGCTGGGTAAGGAATTCCTCAGCACGAGACTCGGGCAAGTAGAGACGAGAAGTGGCGGAGCATTTCTGGCCCTGGTACTCGAATGAGCCGCGGATGGTGTGGTTGACTGCACTGGTGATATCCGCAGAGGGGTGAACGAGGTGGAAGTTCTTTCCGCTGGTCTCAGCAACGAAGCGAGGGAACTCGCGGTATTTCTTTGCAGCAACACCCTGGCCAATCCTGCCATACAGAGAACGGAAGACATCGGATGAACCGATGAAGTTCAAGCCGGCAAAGTCGCGGTGTGAGAGCACAGTCTCAGTAATAGCTTCGGGGTCACCGGTCACGAATTGGATCACGTTAGGAGGGAGGCCAGCTTCCAAAAGGATCTTATAGAGCAAAGAGCTGGCGTATACGTTAGAGGCTGAAGGCTTCCACAGTACTACGTTACCCATCAGCGCAGGTCCGCAGATCAAGTTGCCGCCAATGGCTGTGAAGTTAAATGGGGAGACGGCGTAAACGAAGCCCTCCAGAGGACGGTAGTCGATGCGACTGCAAGTAGTTAGCAAATGATCCCCCAACAATAACTCAAGACTTCAATATAAACTGACCTCCACATGCCATCACTGCCACGAGTGGGCTGCTTCTCCAAGATTTCAGCCGCCCAGTTGCAGTTCAGACGGAAGAAATCCGCCAACTCAGCCGCGGCATCAATCTCTCCCTGCCAGATATTCTTTCCTTGTCCGAGCATTGTAGCCGCAATAATCTCGTATCGGTACTTGGTGCACAGCAGCTCAGCAGCCTTGAGGAAGATCGAAGCTCGATCAACGAATGGGGTATCTTGCCAGCTTTGCTTTGCCGCCAGGGCAAGTTCAATAGCTGATCGGGTCTGCTCGTCGGTGGCAAGCGGGTAGTTTGTAAAAGTAGTGGCATGTTCGGCGGGCAATGGTTGATCCCAGGACTTGGAGCTCGCCTGGAATTTTCCATCGAAGAAGAGCTCGCTCCGAACGGGCAGCTGAGAGCGGAGCTTGGTCAATGCTTCTTCAAGCTTGGCGCGCTCTGGGGAGCCTTTCTTGTATAGAGGCTATAGTACAATTAGCTTTGAGTTGGGTTAAATAGTTCTATTAAACTCACGTTTGGTTCGTTTCGAGCATCGGGGAGGCGGAATGGCAAGGTAGTCTTAGCACGAGTCTGAATAGAAAGACCTGCAGGAACGGAGCGCAGGTGAGAGCCAGTAGGCCGTGCTGAACGAAGTCTCATGAGTGTAGTAGACATTATGAATAGCAAGTCTGAGTCGAGTTAATGGCAAATGTGAACTTGAGAACTCAGTTTGAGACGACGAACAGACTGATTTAAACGTCAACGATCAACGACCCCTCCTAGAAATATCGGAGGCTTCCCCGTTTACCCCACATGATGATTGCAGCGAGCTTGAGCTCTGGCAGGCAAGATTAAGCTAAATCCATAGCTGCTGGTCGAGTATCTGCAGCATCGGGAGCCCACCCGGTGCTCGTATCAGGCTGGATTGGGTAGTGTATTCCTATCCCATATTTTCGAAGTAGATAAGCATGCGACTCGGAACTATGTACTTCAAATTATCATTATGCAACAAGAAGCTCAATCAAATGAAGCTCGTTGGGGTAGTCCTGAACTAGGGCAGCTGGCCGGCGATCTCGCCGCAGCAGCGGCCTCGGCGTCCCTAGTAACACCTGCGGTAGCAATTATCGACAGGTTCGTCTTAACGCTTCTAAGCGCGATAATTCCGCGCTAACAGGATTTTAGATCGCTTGTCGAGCAAGCTGCCTTCAAACAACCCATTCTCCGCGGACTTCGTCGGCATGCGCTCGGGGCCCTCCGACAGCCGGGTCTGTTTGTCTTCCAGCGACCGTTTGGTATTGTCTGGGCCCTATACGCGGCAACCTATTCCGTCGCAAATGTGTCCGACACAATCAGTCGCAAGCTTGAGATAACCGCCGCGGGGACGATCACATTTGCCACGACTATGATGGCTAACGTGCCACTAGCGCTGTGGAAGGACATCCGATTTGCGCAGGAATACGGCACCGGCAGGGGTCCCGATGCCAAGATATCGAACACTCCAATCTCAGTACCCCTCCAAAACAAGTCATTGGCACGAACTGCAGCTGCTATCTTCCTCGTGCGAGACGGTGTCACTATCTTTGGATCATTTACGTTGGCCCCGTGGTTGTCGGATGCAATCCCCGACCACTTGGCGACTCATCCCCACGCAAAGCCGATCATCACTCAGTTGACCGTGCCTGTCCTGACTCAGTTGGTTGCTACTCCACTACATTTGTTGGCGTTGGATATGTATACACGGCAATATACTATGCCCTTCCTGGAAAGAGTAAAGCATTCGCAGCAATATCTTCCCTCGTCGACCTTTTTGCGTTGCGTCCGTATTATCCCTGCGTTTGGAATCGGATGCTTGACGAATATAGAGCTGCGATCTGCTTTTCATGCCAAAGTATCGGGTTGAATAAATCAATTTATTGTCTAACTATATATTCATACCCTGTCAAAATCGCTGGGATCAGTGGACTCAACGTGACTACCTAGAGGCGTAAATCTATAATCTATCGCAAGCTTCCATCTAAACACTGATAAACATCATATCATCACAATCTTCTTCATATCGTTTTCAAGCATTCTCCACCTGGGTCGCCTCCACATTCTTTTCGGTATCACCAACGTGCGCCAGAATCTCCGTCTGGTAAGGCATATCTTGTGCGATTCGAACAGTATCGAAGACAGACTTCGACTGAACAAAGATATCATCGATCTCCTCCAGTGTACGGCCCTTAGTTTCAGGACAGAAGAGGTAGAAACACACGCAAGCAAAGGCGCTAATGCATGCATAGACAAGGTAGTACCGCCATTTGATAGTAGCGAACCCGACAGGGCTCACCTCTGCCAGCACGAAGTTGAAGAGCCAGTTTGACGCAGCTGACATAGCAGTGACCTTAGCACGAGTGCGTAGCGGTGCGATCTCTGCGGCGTACATGAATGGGACAAGGAAAAGTCCAATCGGGTAGCAGAAAAGCGCCATGAAGTAAAACAAAAGTGATGCGCCAGCTGCGGACTTATTTCCAAGGTCGCTTGATAGCCCGGCCAGACAGGCCTGGGCAACGGTCATACCGACAGCGGCAGCAATGAGTAACGGACGACGTCCGACACGATCAATGAGTAGAACAGCCACACCTGCAGCCAAAAATTGCCATATTTGCAGACATCCGGTGATGATTCGTGAGAGTGTACCTGTGTAACCCAGATCGGACTCGAAGATAGTATCAGAATAGAAAGTGATGATGTTGACACCGGTCATCTGCGCTAAAATGTTCACACCGACCGCCATAACTGTACGGTGCAGGTGGCGGTTCTCCGTGAGAGCAAATGGCGAAGAGGAACCTACGGATTCGGTATTCTCGTCAATGACAAGTGACTGTCGGATAATTTCCAACTCCTGTAGGACATGCTCGGAGTCGACAGATACATCTTCCATGCGGGCTAGCACTTCACCTGCCTCCTCGAGACGTCCGACGCGTGCGAGCCAGCGGGGAGACTCGGGTAGGAGCATAATACACCCCACAACAACGAAAGCAAAGAGGCCCTGGAATGCAATGGGGAAACGCCAGCTGACAGAGTTGTCGCTGACATAGTATAGGCCGAATTCTAGCCATGTTGCGAGAGCAACGCCGCCGATTGCAAACCATCCCTCCAACAGCACCATTCGTCCACGGGCTTCTGCTACAGATGACTCGGAGACGTACATTGGGATTGTGGCGGTGAAGCCACCAACACCGAGGCCTGTGCAGTTACGAAGTAATGGTTAGCTTATTGTAACTTGTTAAATGATAGGTTGGGACTCTACCAGTAATAACTCTGCCAGCGATAAGTTGACCGAGGGCGAAGGGACTTGCTTGAATGGCTATACCAATTAAGGCTATACAACCGGCAAGGAAAATGGTCTTGCGACGACCAAGTCTGTCACCTAGAAAGGCGCAGGACCCTGCACCTATTGCGCATCCAACTTCATAGATAGCGACCGTTGTGCCTTGTAGTTGTCAGCGTTGTTTTCATTAACTTCTAACAATCGATTGATTCTAGTAAATACCTTGGATTGTAGAGTTGTGAGCTTTCTCACTACCGCTGGTATTCACGGTATCGATTTGAGGGAAGACAGCGATGAAAGAGCCCAATGTCAAGAGTCCATTGGCAACTGCCTGATCGTAGCCCTGTAATATAAATCCGACGGCGCCAACGAGACCAATAACGAGGCTCAAGGACTTGCCTCTGAGCTTAGCAGGTGCCATTGCGTTCACTCTATAGGCTTGTACTGCGGGTGTTGAGAAGTTCTTTGTCGGAGTTTGAAAGCTTCAGCTCTCGCACGATTTCAAGGGGAGAGAAAATATTAAAAACCCCCCAGAATACCCCGGTGTCCCCGGGTAATACCCCCACGTACTAAATCCGTACTAAATCCCAAAGCGAGGGGCCCCAGATTGAAGGAGAGCATCTAGGGTTAGGGCTATCCACCTGCCCAGACAAAGACAAGCTTACCAAGCTTCGGAGGTTCACCGGGTGGACCAACCAGCTCCTCGGGTTCAACGCTAAGTGGATCTTAGAGTTCCTGTAAGTCTGGTACAATGCGGCGCTAGGCGTAGCCCATGCGCGACCTTGGAATATGTATGGTACCTACTCCGAGGACGGGTATTCGGCAAACCTCCGCGATTGCTTTCTGATTCACTTATTGGCTATACGAGCCACCATCCATGTTGATTTGACCACATGACCATCCTCCGTTAATACCTCACATCCACTTCCCCCCTTAGCTCTTGCGCGGGGTACGTTAGTGTGGACCGAGAACTAGAGGCGACGACCTTGGAAGTATGCGGTGTCCGGGATAAGTGACATAGCCCCTTTCCAACTTGGGGAATATCTCTTGTCTCATACATGACTTTCCCCACCCCTGGCTATTTTTGATGGTCTATATGACGCAAGTTTCGCACTGGTTCAGTTCTGACATCCTTGATAATGTCTTTGTGAAACATACGGACAACATTCTTGATCTCCCTAGCATCAACACGTCAACATTGCGGTGAGCTCCTGTGCGATATGTGACCTGCAATGATAAGGAAAATTAATGATCACCAGATCAAATTTCCTCAATTCGCACTGCTTCGTCTACTTCAGGCGGCCGGCCCGATTCCAAATTAAACTTCAATCCTTATGATATGTAATAACACTGTCCCCGAGACCACCGACAATATGCAGATCTTTTCCTAAACTGAGACACATCAACGTTGTCATTACTCCGGAAGATATGCACGACTTTATAATACATAATCAATCCAGCTGAAATGTGTCGTAATCGCCAAAATTGGAAGTGACCTGTTAGCTCGTAGCTTTTCTCCGGTGAAGGCGAAGACCGGCCAGCCCCTTGCGGCTTCCGCCGCCAGTCAGTGGTCTCAGACAGCTTAATCTCTCTACACTATACAGGTCCAATATAACCCGTGGGCCTAGTATATGAAAGAAATTGAGAGTATAATTCAGTGCAACACATTGATCATAAATTCATATTTAATTGGGTCCGCTATGAAGATGGCGAAGGAGAAAACACCGACTTTACTCTCCGGAAAACCTCCGCCTTCAACGCCCGATACTCATTATCTGTGCGCAGAACAGCATCACGATTCTCAATTGCCCGACGAAGAAGATAGGCCAGACATTCACCCATACCTCCCCAAGTGGAGCATTTATAAACTTCCGGTGTTCCATCGCCATCATTCATCTGAAGCAGCGAAAAGCTAACCTCATCGGACATCCCATGGAGTTGGGCAAAGCGCACAGGCACGGTGGGCAATCCGGACATAACACGATGCTTATGGAGCTCGTGAGCAGCAATCACACTTTCCTTGTTATGACTAGCCAAAAATAGATTCACCGAGGGGAATTCGCGGGTACCCTTATCTCCGAATTCTCCGATATTCTTTCTCAGTGCCCCCTGGGCAATCATATTATATGCGTTGTCGGTGTCTTCCTTCGTATCATGGATCAGGGACCGTTCATCCGTGGCCATGTATGCACCCCTCACGAGTTTGAGACCGAGGGTAAATCCATCCTCCTTTGCCGCAGCGAGATGGTTGGCTAGTGTCGCAGGTGTGCTTTTGAGGTAGGCCTGGTATGTATTGTAGATGGTGGAATAACCGTCGCGATTGTATGTGCGCATAAGTTCTAAAGCAACCCGTGCAATGCCCTTTTGGAAATGCTGAGACTCGGCGTCGACGAGGATGCGAACCTTTCTACCTTTGGCCTTGGTGCAGATCTCATGCAGGGCATCCATCATCTGCTTCGGGGGCAGCTCTCCAGCGGCAAAAGCCTCAGTGACGCTGACGCCAGCACCTGTCAACCTTATGAATGGTCAGTTGTTATTCCATGAAAAGGTGGGTTCCGAGTAACTTACTTGACTGCGAGGTAATCTTCTGCCTCCGTCATATAGATAGTCTCAACTGTCCCTTCCCGCCAAGCTTCGATGCTTGGACATTGGTAAACCGCACCATCAGCAGACACGTCCCCTTGCTCGCTCTTCAAAGCAGCAATGCCTTTTCCTTGCTGAGCTTGAGTACTATGATCAAACACAGTCTCGGCAGCATATGTCAAAATCATACCGCGGAAGCCCATGTCTTTCATTTCGCGGATGGTGGATCTGCATTCTGCGCCATTCTCTCCGGCACAGAATTGATTATAGAACGTTTTCTTTAATATTCCATGCAGGAGCGGATTCCGATCCACATCGAATAGCCAGATCCTATTGGGCTTGGAGAGGAAGGACATCAACGAAAGCGCCGGGATGAGGAGGAATCTCTTCGATGATATCGTGGAGACGAGCAGAGATCTGAGCAAGACACGCGCCGGTAAAGCAGAGAGGGGTGGCAGTTTGGGGCTTGGAGCAGTCTTCACTTGTGCTTGTGCGTGTGCTTGTAGCGTTGAGGTAAAGCGCAGTGAAATTGATGTATTCACATTGCTCGTTGGCCGAGTGCATCGCGCAAGAGCCGTTAGAGGCTTCCCAGGAAGTACAGTACTCATTTCTTTTGGGTTATGAATTCTGACTTCTGATCATATGAAAATAGGCGAAGGGACCAGCTTCTTTATGCTTCATTATTGTTCCCCTCGTATAGAACCAGATAACGTCTCGGACAGGCGCCCGGTGCCTTTGATAACTGATGAAACCCTCCATGCGGGGTGATTATCGCTCGTTCTGGTCAGTATCTCTACAAACAGTAATACAACCCGGAGAGCTTATTCGAAGGACTGGTCCTATTGGTGATCCAGATAATTCGGTCGTGGAATGTCTGCACGGGAGACTCGCCGGTGGCGGGGTTACTTGTCCATGTTATCAACGGTATGCCTACCGACAGCGCCTATTTTGGTCTTTATCAAGTGACACAAAGATAGACTGAAGTGTGCGTTGTCATTGTTAAGAGATGGGTTCATGTTACTATGTGGGTTATTGATATCTTTCTAGAATGACAGAACGGTCCATGTACCATCTTCACCAGATCCGTTCTGAATATGTACCATATTTCATCGGGGGATAAACTGAAAATCGCTTCATGTGAGATATACAGGATTTAAAAAAAAGTAAAATAGAGCCTATAGTATCACTAAATTGGAATTTTTCTCATTTTGACACCGCGGCAATGTACTGGGTGGTCATGACTGGGGTCTTTGAGCACTTCTTAAATCTCATTTCCAGCCAGAATTTAGCATATTAACTAGACCTATAATTATAGCAATGTCGAATTTTTCTTTTTCATAAATAATAGCGTTCAGTGTGGAAAATTATTTAGCAAAATCATACCCAGGGGATATTTTAAGAACTGAAAACCGACTAATTTCTCAAAGTATAGCGTGCATATATCCCTAATTCACTTCGTGCCCAGGAATCAGTTATCGTATACACTCCATTTCTTCTAATATATATACATATATATTTTATAGAGACAAAGGAAGAAGACATGTTTCCAACCATCCCGAGCCAGCCATTCCGAGTCAGCCATCCCGAAGGTAACCACTGTTCAACTATTGCGCTTATTAGGAGGAAAATTCATTCATTCCTAATATATACATATATATATGCAACTCTTATTCCATTCTTCAATATCCCTGGTCTTCAATTTCTAGCCACTTCGGGTCTAACAAAATCTGACGCTACTACGTACGCGTACTAGACAAAACTCAAGACCACTACCCCACAAACCCTTTTTATACATATTCACTACTCTTTACTATAGAAGCGACTCTTCTCAACATGTAACTTTTAATGAGTCACAAAAAGGCCATCTAGAACCTCTTCACCCGAGGTCTTCTCCATGTCGGATGAAATCGGGAGATTAGGGTTCAACAAGGCGCGATCTTCTCCTTGCATAGGCGTCTTTAATTTAATCTCGTGGAGTTGGTGAAGCTATTACCTATCATACACTGTATATTGTAGAACACGAAATCCTCAACAATTGTTGTTGGTTGAGTCATAGTCTGCGTTCTGCATTGTAGGAAACAGAACATCCATGGCATAAAAGACGGACAATTCTGTTGGAATTTGACTCCTCAATTCTAGAATGAAAACATTTCAACTCACTTTATACATATCTAATTCTTCTACCTTTTTCTTCGCTGATCATGAAGCTTCAAACAAGTATACCTCGTTTTGCCCTTGTCCATACTCGTCTTCAGCACAGCGCAATGTTCAGGACAGGCACTATGTCATATTCCCAGCCAAGCAGGTATACCAGGCTCTCTACTTTGGTGCCGACCAAGAGAAATCACACAACAAGCACACACATCGGCCAAAAGTCATCATGGACCCATCCAGTGTATGTTCAATTAAAGTGCCTCCTTGGAGGAAACCTTTCCTTCACCGTCCCTTATAATAAAAAGTTTCGTATCTGACATGTATCACCTTTCGGCTAGATACACAAAAGAACAGATTCTCGCAGTCCGAACCGCTCATCGCAAAGCACACACCTGGCAAGACAGAGCAGCTCTCGGAACCGTGCGCCTCTTACGCTGGGGTATGGATCTCGTCTCCGGATATCACACACGACCAACAAACAAAAACACACTCTCCAAAGCCCATGTAATGACCGAGGAGAAATGGATCACGAGATTCGTCTTCTTGGAAAGTGTAGCCGGCGTTCCAGGAATGGTAGCAGGGATGCTTCGGCATCTTAAGAGCATCCGGCGAATGAGGCGAGACAACGGATGGTGAGTGAATCCCAACCATCTCCTCCATACTGGACAGAAGATGATCTAACATCGCATACAATACAGGATAGAAACCCTCCTCGAAGAAGCCTACAACGAACGAATGCACCTCCTAACCTTCCTCAAGCTCGCCGAGCCAGGCCCAACAATGCGATTCATGGTCCTGGGCGCGCAGTGGGTATTCTTCAGCGGATTCTCCCTCGCATATCTGATCTCGCCTCAGATCTGTCATCGCTTTGTGGGATATCTAGAAGAAGAAGCAGTGATCACATACTCGAAGGCTATTCTCGACCTCGAGAATGGGTATCTGCCTAGATGGGAGGGCTTGCAGGCTCCCGAGATGGCAATTAAGTACTGGCAAATGCCAGAGGGACAACGATGCATGCATTCATTGTTGCTGTATGTTCGTGCTGATGAGGCGAAACACCGTGATGTCAATCATGCTTTGGGGAATTTGGATCAGAATACGGATCCAAATCCTTTTGCTGCGAGGGTTAGGGTTCAGGTTCAGTCTGTTGCCAGTTCGGCTGGTGGTTTGCAACAGCTGGAGGGAAATAGTCGGAAGGAAACTTGATTGAGGAACTTCTCTCGGTTGTTGTTTGCTTGATCTTCGGTCACTGGTCTATCACCAAATCGGGTTGTTCATGAAAAAGCAATTACTAGGGCTAGTGCTCTACCATATTATTGGATGTTAAGCATGTCGATACACTTGCGTGAGTTACTAGATATCATTAGTAAATACTTCCTTATCTACAAGCTTGGATCAAGCCCAATGTTTGCGAATGGCACTGCATATGCATAAGGTGTTCGATAGAAGGCGGATGAGCTGCCGAGGCTTGCCGGGAGGTGGTCCCGATTGAGGCCTAGACATAGAACTAGTCAGCGTTGGTTGTATAGAGTTCTTTCTGGGAATCAGCAGACCATTCCGGTCTGGTTGACTGGCTTTTGGTCAAGTCATGAGGGCATTTGGTATGTAGCGGTGTGGGTTTGATTCGCCCACAGAAGAGTCTAGCCAAATACGCAGCTTCGCTAGACGATATAGGAAATACTGCAAAAACATCCGAGAAATATCCTAGAGAAACTATAGATGCTACGCATTTTAAATATAGGATATTCCATAATCCTAGATATGTGGAAGAAACCCAAATGATGCCCAAGTAATACCATTTGTTTGGGATAAAAGAGTAGAGATATTGTAAGTACATGCAGGAGAATGCCACACCAGAAACAAGAGGCCTGATAACCCAAGCCATGCAGAGATACATAGCTGTGATTCTTAGGGGCCGAAGAAAAATGCCGTGGGTCTGGACGCGTCTGCATTGTGAGCTGGAACCGAGATAGGCGACAATAAAGTGTCCTAGAGAGATTCCATGTGCCTTTTCAAGCATATCTTTCCATTGAGTCTGCAAATTTGGAATCTGCGGGTCTACGCATGCTACGGTGCCTTAACAGGCCCCGATGCGCGGACCGGTCAGAGGAATCCGGTTCAGTTCTGCGCCAAGCCTTATTTTGGGCATCCATACCGGGGGGATTGGGTCCGGAAGTTGGTGCGAGCCGTGGTGGCAGGGCGTTTTCAGTGATCAGCCATTATCAAACAAGGGATAGGCTATCACGCTGCTAGTTTGGTGAAAGTCGTGTTCATTGCCGGTCAATGACTGTGAAAGTAATCGAGACCATGACAGCAATGACGGATGGCAGGAGATGATATCAATTTCAAATGTAGAACGATCGGTGGGGCCTAATAACTTTGCGCCGATACCGCCGCAGGCTGGGATTTGTTAGCTATTCGTTCAGGAAGATACGGGATGCAGCAGGTGCATAATTTGCAGGCAGAAAGATCGGTAGTGTTGCACGATGCAGCAACGATCACATGGGGGTAAATCCAAAGGGGGGGGGTTCCTTACAGGACTGTTCAACATGCTGTTGCGCTTGTTTCGGCCCTTCTTAATGTGGTTCTTCAGGGCGGTCGAGTCCAAGGGTTTGAGAAGTTCGAAGCTGCAAAGAAGTTCGCCAGAGACTGACATGATAGCGCCCCAGTTATCAAACTCGCCACAATACTATGAAAAGATCAGTATGAGTCGATGTAAAGGACAAAAGAAGGCAGCTTACGTTGGGTGCAGAAAACACAGTCACCAGAATACGATCCTGGTAGAACTCGTACCCATCCTCAACCACCATGTGAGCACGGCAAACCAAGTCGAAGTCATGACGCTGCAAGAAGTCCATGATCACCTTCTTTCCGAAGCAGTAGCTAACACCACGCTCATTAGGTTCCCAATCTTCCTCCATGTCTGCCGGGTCACTCCATAGGAGGTCGTTCAACAGACCATAGTCCGGTACATCAGTGGGGCGGGCGATGCCGCGAATGTCGTCCATATGCGAGAGACTAGGAGAGAGACCACCGTGGACGCAGAAGATTTTGCCGGCCACAGTCGCAGCAATGGGGAGACAATTGAAGGTGTCGATGAAGGTCTTCCAGACCTTGATGTTGCAGCGACGCTTGCACTCATCATAGAACCCATATACACGGGTAACGTTGGCGCACTCATGGTTTCCTCGAAGTAGGAAGAAGTTCTCGGGGTACTTCAACTTATAGCACATCAGCAGAAGGATCGTTTCCAGACTCTGCTTGCCTCGGTCGACGTAGTCACCCAGGAAAAGGTAGTTGGAAGCGGGAGGGAATCCACACATCTCGAAGAGTCGAATGAGGTCAGTATATTGACCGTGAACGTCGCCAACAATCTTGACGGGAGCCGACAGCTCCAGCAGAGCAGGCTGCGACAGGAAGAGCTCGCGAGCGGCGGTACAGATGGCGGTAATCTCCGCGTTCTTTAGGCAGACTGTTTTGGTAACCTTGCTGGAATAACCAGCATCTAGGAGTCGCGAAATCATGTCGTCCAAATCAATAGATTTCAAAGCGCCCATACCCATACCAGGAGATCCCGAAGTCTCAAGTGGAGCGTTCAAGATGAAGTCCAAAATGGGGTTCAGTTGGTTCTCGCGTTTCATCAAAATTGATTCACCGGGGACAGCGGTGGCCCCAGACGGAGGGCCACCAGAGGGAGGGCCATCTGACACATGGTCGACTTCGCCACTCTGCTTCATCGCGTTCACATCCTTGTGGCCTCTTTGCAGGCTGGTGGAAAGCGAGGGGGACGGCGGGGGGTTGGGGAGAGCCAGGTCGCGAAGCGTTCTCGGAGCCAGGCGATTGGGGGAGGCCAGCATTGGAGCCAGGGCGGCTTCCAACAGACTTGAGGGATCCAGCATCGGATTTATCGGTCTGGCTCTCAGTCCGGGAGAGGGCAGTGGTGGAACCCCGAGGGCTATCGGAGCTGCGAGCACCAGGGATTTTCGATCGGATCGAGCCGCGGAAGGAGCGAAGAGACTCTTTGGTGTCGGACTTGGAAAACGAAGGGTAGGATTGAAGAGCATCGCCCGAGGCGTTGCCCTTGGAATGCGACTGACCCATCACAAGAAGGTTCGGGCAGCTGCCAAGCTTGAGTTGAGAAGATCGCACGAACGATGGAAGTTGGAACTATTATGCCGAGAAGCCCCTGTTGTGTTGCTGGAATGTCTTGGCCCGAGCTTCTGCAATATTATAAAAGGCTTGGTAGAAACTCTGCAAGGACTGCGCAGTGATTTGTGCGAGGACTGATTATAACCAATCCACCTGGTTGGGACCTTTAACACACGGGCGGAGGCAAGTGCAAGATGTTGAGCACAGTTACGAGACACACGGGCGAGGTGGCCGAAGTCAAAGTGAGGATCTAGGTAGCGGGACAGAGGGTTTGTGATTGATGTAGGTGGAGAGGGTTTCAAATGGTGAGAAGCTAAAGATAAAAGGCGGAAGCTCTGAGGTGAGAGACTTGGGAAGAAGCTCTACAAAAAGTTAGCTACTTGCACGAGACAATGCAGGTGCGGGATTGCAGGGCTGACTCCGCAGAAACCCAGGTGGCATGTGGAGGTATTGGTGAGAAAAGGAAGAAGAAAAAAAGACGCAAGGGAGGTCCTTGAATGGAGAGAGACTGGGAATGGTGGGTTTGCGGGTAGAGAGGAATGCGTCATTATGTACGGGGGGTTTGAGTGGGTGGTATTCCACAATATCAGGCCGCAGGCAGACACACCGGGGGTATCATTTACCTCAAGAAAATCGTAGGAGTATATCACAATAAGGGGGTGAAATGTCCCTGCGATGAAAACCAGAAAAGAGAGGGGAAGAGGAAAGTTGAAGAGAGAGAGTCTCAAGGCTAGCAAGGTCAGATGTAGGCAAAAGTACTCCGCCACCGCTAGTACAGCAAAATGGTACTTCGCGGGTACAAAGTGGCTGTTTTTCTGGTTTCGGTTTCTTGGGCCCGGTCTCGATCGGGGAGTGGATTAGGTCAGCCGGACTATCTCTCGGTCCGAGCTATACAAAGAACCCTGTCCTGGACTACTTGGGAGAGTCAGTTTACCTGAAGATAGAGAGAGAGTCTAGACTCTGATATTTATATTGATACTTTCATTATCCAGCAGCTTTTATCAAAAGGTTATTTTTTCTTTTTTCTTTTTCCTTTTCCTTTTCCTTTTTATCTCATTTCATTTGATTCTTTTTTCTTTTTAAGCCAACCAAACTAGTACACACAGATCCAAAGTCCCTGGTCAGTCCGTATATCTTTCTCTTTACAGCTTCACACCGCACAAATTTTGGAAATACCTTCTTTGTTTTTTCTCTTTTTAATCTTGTAGAGCCCTGACTTTATCCCCAATATCCGAACAGTATCCTTCTGCATTTCCTTATATTCTATCTAGATCCTTTGGTCTCTCTTAACGATCTTTTTAGGCGTCCTTTTGAGGCGTCCTTTTTCAACCCCCACTATTAGCGCTCGATAAGCGATGCTCTCCTCCCTACAACGTACATGCGCTTACATTCCAATTTGAATCTGGGCCACCTGAAGAGGCCATCATAAATGAATTTGCAGAGCCAGTCGGACACTAAGAATCTTTTTCCGACCCTACCCGGCTATTCGCAAGAGAATCCATCTGGAGCTTGGACCCCGCCACCGGGGCCATATCTCCTATCAGAAGTGATAGGAGATAAAAGTGCAGCACCCACTGACCCAAGGACTCAATACCACGTTTGGAAGCAAAATGATACATCACAAATTTATATGTCGCTGCGTGGTAGAGCGTTAGTCTCCTGCAAACACTTCCGACAGTGGAAAGCGGCTAGAGAATAGTAGCGCCCGTTCAGAAACAACACACCCCCTAAGCCCCATGATCAGATCGCAGCGGAAGTGAACACGAGCCACAGATAATCTTGGTTCTGCACGAAAGCAACTACGCTGCATGCCAAGGGATATCTGTGGCGGAGACACCGCCATTTTGCCCCTCCATTCACCCCTTGTTGGCCAAAACGCCTGCCACAAACAATCTTCCTATCCGATAACTTGACTGCAGACCGGCAGGTCAAGCCACCTTAGATGCTGCGACACTGCGATGCAGCTGCTGTGACCCCGGTGCCACGTTGATGAAGCAGCGAGTGCCGCTGCAAGCAAGCCTCACCTTGGCAGCCCCACGCTCAACTCTCGTCCTGGCGGAAAAGCAGGGACCAGGGTAATGGTGGGCGCAGGGCAGAAACCGGGCTTCTCCTGCGGCATATCGCGTGAGTGGGTGCAATAGGTGCCATGCTGCTTGGTATTGTGGGGCAGTAGAGCCAGGTTTATCATTCGAGAATAGAATAAAGAGCGATTCCCTAGGTAGGAAAATGAACGGTCTCGTGGACACGAACCCGAGTTGGAACCAAATTAAGGCTTACTCCAGCTCTATTTTCGTAATGTGACGTCCTGGGATGACAATGAGGCCTATCAACCGATGTGTCATGTTCACTTTGACAGTTGTGCTCTTTGCTTCCGACCCTTCTCCCCACGACTGCTTCTCCTCTGCAGCGGCTTGTACGGCAGAAGTGGTGGGCATACGGTATTCAAAGGAGTTGGCGAGGATGATATTTCGGTCCTATTAAGGAGTTTTTGATTAGTAACATTCGCGATATGCTATTCCAACCCCCATAGCACGTAGTTCCTAGGTGACTGCTTACCGCATCAGTACACTTGAAAAGCCCAACAAACATCCGAGTATCCGTGGTATGAATCCGCAGTGTGCGACCCAATAGGCCTTCCAAGTACTGAACAGACTGATCGTGATCCATTGTGGTTGGTGCGTTGTTCGTGTCAGCAGCCGAAAGGCCTCCAATGTGCGGGGGAGTTGAAGTCTGAGGGTAGCGGAGCTGAAAAGGATTCCGACGCAGGAGGAAGGACAAAGTCGGATTATTCGGGGGGTTGGCAAAGTTAAGTAGGTTTGTAAGTTCTCTTGCGGTTTGGGATTCCCCTGGCCTTGTGATTCAATGGAAGGAGGGACGAACGTCGAACGTCGAACGTCGGGGGGGACAAACAACTTTGTTGGTGCCTGAGGCCACATTAGGCTAACGGTATAACAGCCACACTAAACTCTACAACTTAGAAAGAGCTATAGAGTATCTAAATAACGAGAAGTGAATATATTTTAAATAAATTATCAGCTGCTAGCCTTACTATAGTATATTTATGCATACACAAGTGCTTATATTGAACGAGTTGCCATTCTAGGCAAGCGATCACGATACCTCCAATATAGCTATCAAGAGCCGAATCAAATAATGAAACCCTTACCCCAGGGTTCAATTGAAGTCAGAAGTCGCTGGAATATCGAATCAAGCCAGATATCTCGCCATGTATGTTCATTAAAAGCTAAAGTCCCTAGTCTTTCAAGTATTCCCAGGCTTCCATAGACGCCAAAGACCGAAAAAGAATCTCTTGGTTCCTTTCTAGAAAGGAAGAAAAGCAAAGCAATATAATTAGCCAGTAACACCTTGCCCAAATAACCCAATAGGTATCACAAAATAGATGGAAAGGTAATGATAACCTTTCCTGGTATAAGTACCAGCGCCCGACGATGAGGGACCCGTGCAACCAAATTACATCCAGGCCATTCCCCCCACCCAGTTCTTGGGCGCCTTGTCCAACCCATCGCCACCGTTTCTGCTATCCATGTCCATATCCATGTCCACATCAGCACCCATCTGATTGGATCCAGGGCTGTTGCTCTCGCTCGAACTGTCTCCCGAGCTCATTTGATTAAACGCCTGGCGGCGCAGGAGATCCTCCTGGGCGAGCGCAGTCTCATTGGCACGAGGTGCAAGTGCTGAGCGGGATGGTCGAAAAGACGATGATTGCTGGGGTTTTTGTTGGAAGAATCGGTGTAATGTTTGTTGTCGAGGGTCAACGTCTTCTGGTGTTTCGAGGGTTGGCTCTGAGTCCATTGTATCCATATCGGTGGCTTGTGCAGACTCTTGCTGCTTTTGGGCAGAGAAGATCCATCGTAAGGTGTTTTCTGCCAGCTGTCAGCAAGGTTGAACGTTGACGATCAAGGGAGAGTGCCACAAGGGCGAGGCGAGGCTCTTACGGTAAATCACCTGGTCACTAGGACGATCGTCTCTGAAGCGCTTTCGTGTCCGACTGTGGAGATGTGTGCTCCCATCGATCACCATGCCCCATTCACTGGGGGCTGGGACTGACGGACTATTCGGGAGAGCTGTGAACGAAGCTTTCCGCTTGAGTGACATTTTAAGAGCTTGGTGTGTATAGCAAGGTAGATTGGTAGGAGGTATGTAGAGGTAATTGCGTATAAAAGGTCTCACGGGGGTAATGACAGACGAAGATGTGAGGAGTTAAGACGAGGACTGATGCGAACACAATTGGCTCAGCGCGTCATCTCCGAGTTTCGCGTTGCATTCCGTCAGGCTAAACCCAAACGGGTAATATAGGTACAAACTCCGATGCTCAGATAGCATCTTTCCACATCATGAGCTCTAGAGCCTCTGGATTTCTAGAGGAAATAGGCTATTACTACTCTCAGTAAATATCTCCGATCTAGAGATATCAACACTGTTGCTTCAACCACGCCACCGTACCTAGTTGATCATTCTTTCGGTATCCAGGACTACACTACTTCAAACAACATATACAAAGATGTACAAACGGACACTTGATAACTGTTTCTTGTGGCCTTTTGACAAACGGACACTCGGAACTACGCAGCTACTCGATCCTCTAACTTTGTTTGCCAGTGCCGTATCTTGGTATAGGTACATATAGGTACTTTCGCAGTTCCAAATGATATTCAGATGTGAAAATTCACAATCTGATATTGACTAGAAACCCACATAGGGAATATATTAACTACAAAGCTTTCTGTGTATTTTCCAAGTACTTAAATCCAGTCCAATCAATCTTGAATACCAACATCTTCCAATATCTTCCCTATCGGCGCGCCGGCTACAGCGTTCGGGATCCCCCGCTCCCCCCACTTCTCCTCAATTAGAGAGCTTCAGCTTGTAGGGCAGAACCACTTCTCACATTCTACCTTGACATTAATCAATTACTTCAAATCCTATCATGCCATCTCGACAGGCCTCTCACTCTGGATCATGGTACTCAGATAGTGCCCGCACACTAGCCCGTCAGCTGGATGGTTGGCTGGCACAGGTGCCAGATACGATGGAGAAGGTCGGCTCGCTGCCAACTCCAGGAGCCAGAGTGATCATCGCACCGTATGTCTGAGACGCTCATCATACATACGATGTTATCCAGAGCCAAGCGTACTAATCAACCAGACATGCGGGCTATTCATACTCAGGGCCTTGCGCAGCCTACGCATACAAAGCGTTAGATCTCTCCAAAGCGTGAGCTATTCCCCCACTTCTTTTATGAAACTGTTCTAACTTCATAAATAGGAAGCGAATATTTATTCTGGGACCATCACACCATGTCTCGCTCGCAACACTGGCTCTTCCAACGCTAACTTCCTACCGTACCCCTCTATCCGATGAACCCCTCCCACTAGACACCGAGCTGATTACCCAGCTTCTCGAAACCCAGGCAACTAAACCAAACGGGGGAAAAATTAGCTTCACAACCATGTCGCGTTCGGTTGATGAAGACGAGCACAGTATCGAGATGCACCTTCCCTACATCCATCGCTTGCTCCAACTCCAATATCCAGATTCTCCAACCTCTGAGTACCCACCTCTAGTCCCAATCATGGTCGGAAATACCTCGGCCTCGACAGAGGAGGCATTCGGGGCCCTCTTAGCCCCCTATCTAGCGGACCCGGAAAACGCCTTTGTGATAAGTTCGGATTTCTGCCACTGGGGCCTCCGATTCCGCTACACGTACTATGTCCCACAGGCCCCCAGGCCAGGGCCACAACTGCCATTGTCTGGTGATATACTTCCGCAGCCCGGAATGGATGCAAGCAGCGTTGGTCAGGCTCTTGAAATGGTCTCAGCTGGTCACTCCTTGCGGCAACGCGATCGTATCTCAAGCCGTGAACCTGCCATTCACGAGAGTATCTCAGCATTTGATATGGCTACCATGGCTGCCATCACGACGGGATCTGCAAAGTCTTTCCTTGATATTATTGAACGCACGGGTAACACAGTATGCGGGCGCCACCCGATCGGGGTAATCATGGCAGCCCTGGAATTTGTCACGGCAGGTCAAGCAGCCGACCAGGAAGGACGATTTTACTTCCTGCGATACGAGCGTAGCTCGGATGTAGAGGAGATTGGCGACAGCTCGGTGAGCTATGTCTCTGCATTTGCTGTACTTTAAGATATCCCATCGCTAAAGTAAGGCTGGGATCAACGAGTCATGAGTATCTGAACCAGAAACTAACTAGCTAGGTATGGCTTGTTTAATATAACATTTAAGATTGCATGTCCACCTGGAGCCATGAACGCGATGGTCTGTACGGAGTAGCGCTCATTTAAATCACCAGTCTAGACACAACAATGAAGATCGTAGATTGAATAACTGGCCTAACTAGGTTCTTCTCACAAGTTCTAGGTCTGGTATTGCAACATCTTAACGCCGAAGCACCCCCATGGTCGATGGTTGCACTTGGGTATACACCGCCTGGTGTATCCAAGGTTTAAATGGACCCCTAATCTCTTAAATGGCATAAGACGTTTCAGATGAGATCTATTAGAATATCCCCGAACGCTAAGTCAAGATTTTCCTTGTTATCACAAATTCTCAAACGTGGAACACCTCCTGAAATTAGCCGCTGGGCTGATGGGAGGCGTTCTTCGGCCAATCCGGCAGCCCTACGGGATATTAGATACTTTTCCCGGTCAGCCTCTACCCCTAGATTCAATATATTTCAACTAACCAGATCGCAGAGAGACATCTTTCGGCTTTCTGGTCCCGTCGGAATGTTTGGAAGCGCCGAGTACCCTGGTCTGACAGGCAGTATGGCACTATGGTAGTCAGAGCATTCGCAAGATTACATGTACGGAGTACTTTTTTTCTTTGAAAGGCAGCAGCCCACTTCAGGGCTTCCTTGTCTGATTGATCTATTGTCCTGCATACATCCAAAAGAGTGGACCTGGATGTAGACAATGTGGAAATTTTCAAACAAAGCGCCCAATGCATCTAATACTTCTTTAACTCAAGGCCTATGTCCTACCTTTATGCCGTCTTTCATTTCTCACCCCTCCAGTCACTCCTTAAGCTGGATCTTTCATTCCTTTTAGCTTCATATTCCAACTTCGCGTAGTGGAGATATTCCTTGGCTGGTTCTTGGAATTCTTCACCGCTTAAAAAGCCATGTTCTTCTTCTTCGTGGCCCTGGTTGGCCTATTTTCTTTCACATTCGCTTTCCCGACTCCAGTCGACTACGTTACCAGGATGGCTTCTACCGATGAAAATGTCGGAAACAAATTGGTCTTTTGTCATTTTATGGTAATTTACACAGCTCTATTGCATTTTTTTAAACCTCTCAACATAAACCCCACTAACACTATCTAGATGGGCATCGTCAGCAACCGCGAAAACGCCTCGGACTATGACGATGACATGAAACGTGCCAAAGACGCAGGTATTGACGCCTTTGCATTGAATATTGGCACCGACTCTTACGGCGACACCCAACTGTACTATGCATATGAATCTGCCGCCAACAATGACATGAAAGTATTCATCTCCTTCGACTTCAACTGGTGGCAGGCCAGCCAGGCCAGCGAAGTCGGCGCCAAGATCGCGCAATATGCGAGTCATCCTGCGCAGCTCATGGTCGACGGAAAGGTCTTTGTGTCGTCATTTTCGGGCGACGGCGTCGATGTTGATGCGATCAGATCCGCTGCTGGCAGCGAGATTTTCTTTGCACCGAATTTCCAACCCGGTCAGAGCGATTTCGATAAGATCGATGGTGCTCTGAATTGGATGGGTTGGGACAATGATGGAAATAACAAGGCTCCGACTGCTGAGCAGTTGGTTACTGTTTCAGATAGTGATAAGACTTACGAGGATGCTCTTCAAGGGAAAGCATACATTGCGCGTGAGTAGCTAGAGTATGTTGGTTCTTCTGTGCATATTTGCTAATCGATGAATAGCCGTCTCGCCTTGGTTCTCAACTCATTATGGCCCCGAGGTCTCTTACAGCAAGAACTGGGTGTTCCCTTCCGACCTCCTCTGGTATGACCGATGGAGAGAGATCCTACGTCTTAGCCCTCGCTTTGTGGAGATCATCACCTGGAATGACTATGGCGAGTCACACTATATCGGCCCGCTATCGTCACCACACACAGACGACGGTGCCTCGAAGTGGGCGATGGATATGTGAGTAGAGATGACCCGCCCTAGCAAATTAAAAAAAAGCATCAACTAACAAGAAAACAGGCCCCACAACGGCTGGCTCGATATGGCAAAGCCCTTCATCGCTGCCTACAAAGCAGAGTCGAGACTTCCCATCAGATTTATAGAGGAAGAAAAGCTAGTTTACTGGTACCGACCAACTATGAAGAGCGTCGACTGCGATGAAACCGACAATACAATGCAAGGCAGCGACAACAACGCCACCGGCAACTTCTTCCGCGGCCGTCCGGACGGCGCCCACACAATGAAAGACGAGGTGTTTGTCGTGACGATGCTAAAGATGCCCGCGATGGTGAAGGTGCAGTCTGGTGATAAGACTGAGACCTGGATCGCGCCTCCGGGGATCTGGTCACACTCGGTGCCGATGGGCGTGGGCGCGCAGAGTTTCAAGGTCACCCGCGGCTTCCGGACGGTTCAGGCTTTGTCCGGGACGAGCTTGAAGGATGTTGTTGATACGTGCGTCTGCGGTATCTACAACTTCAATGCTTACGTGGGCACTCTTCCGGCGGAGGAGACTATTGACCAGTTGCAGCCGGCTGGGTTGAGTATGCTGACGGAAGGATTGATGGTGACGCCCCAGATTAACACTCTGGGTCAATAGTCTTACGTGGGACATGCTCCCTGGCTCTGGGGGTTAAGTTACTTATTGCTTGAGATCTGGGACCTATGTACAGATTACACTGAGTGGAGTGAGCACCTCAGTTGACTCACTTGATCCAAGTGTGAGGCTACCTATAGAACATCAATAAGATACAACACGCCAGCTAAATTATGTATTACTATCTCATTGTTGAGTATCTAATTTATGCAAGGATACCGGCTACCGGCTACAACCTAGCGAGATACGGAGTATTGTTTGAAGATGCAAACATTGTGCTAGCTACGGAGTAGATATAGGGGCAATTCCACGCTATCTCAAATGACTTGGATTTTTGGCCCCCAACATTTTTCTCGTCCAACGTCGGTGCCTAACACACACAGCCCCTGACTTTCATCCGCCTTGCAGGCATCAATCTTCATGCATCTTTGCGAGCTACTTCGTATGTTGTATGGAGTATGGCTTTGAATTTACTGCGCCATCGGGGTGTGGCTTGGGTCACCCCAACACTCGACCTCGGCCTCAGGAGACGGAGCTGCGATGGAACGGCTGAGTATCCTTGTCAACACTAATGCACGCAGTTCTCTATCACAGTCCCCTAAATCCCAAAAGTTCCTAGCTTGACGTGAAATTCTCCAATCATCTCCGTCTGGCATGAGATCATTTCAGGAACGCCCGGATAACCCGCTGTCGGCCATGGAAAAAATAGGAAGGTTACTAGCAGTTCAACGCCGTCTGCGCCAATTGCCCATTATCCGATGCATTGCAGGGGGTATGCCCGGACTGCGAACTAGCTCAATTAGATGGGCTAGAAAGAGGGGGACATATGGACTCTCAAGTCCTTTGGTCTTCGGGTTAAACACCCCGCCCCGTCCCCAGGTTGGCTAAGAGCGTCCTGAGCTTTATTTCACTCTGAACTTCCAGAGTACCCCTCATTAATACTCGATCTCACCTCTCGTATGCTGTTAGAATGATGCAGTCTGCTATGGAGTCCTCGGCCAACGTGTTCATTCCTCTCTCAAGCTTACTGGAGATAGCATATAGACCTATACTCAGGTGTGCCCAGCTCAAAGATGGCACGGAGCCTTGCTCCAACAAAATCGCAGGAGCCAACCTGGAACCCGTGAAAGGATATTTTAGGCAATTATTTGCCATCCTTGATGAACCTGACAGCAAGTTTCATGACAAAGATGGATTATTCGATAAGGTCCTCGCGGAATTGATCGACAGATGCCTTTGCGCGCGTCGGCACCGCCAAAATTCCGACGACGCAAAGAGCCAATGGTTAAAGGAGCTGTACAATGATGAAAAGAGAGACCAACTGCATTCCAAGCTGCAATCCTATCTTTCCGAGTCCTTGGAGGAAGACTCGATCATTTCTACACCACCACCGGCAACAGAGTTTGAACTCTGCAATTCCAAGAACTCACCCATTGACAAATACGAAGTGCAACTAAATGTGACTTGTAAATTGCTCGAGCCCCTCACAGAAAACGACAAAAAGTCCGGGTTCATCTATCTCATCTCTCACCCTCGAGAACCGGAAATGTTCAAAGTCGGACACACCGCAGATATCGAGGCGCGTTTTGGCAAACACAAACGGTGCTATGAAGAGTTCACCACATTGAAGAAAGACCACATACCCAACGTCCATCGCATTGAGCAACTCATCATTACCGAATTCTCCCTGAAGCATTACAAACTCAAACAAAAATGCAAACGATGCGATACGAGTCATAAGGAATGGCTCCAAGTCAGCCAAGCAAAGCTGGTTAACAGTTTCAACAAATGGGTCAAATTTGCCAAAGCCGATAAGAGACCTTACGACGAGAATGGTCGTTTCAAGTCCAGGACCGTTGCGTTACCATATCCTGCTATGGATTTCAAGCCAACGTCAACTCCAAAAAAAGGTACACCTCGACGATCAGATGTGACCCCGTCACAGGAAGCGTCACCTTCTAAGCCTGATCCTTCTAAGTCTTATGTAAGGATTATTCAAGAAGAACTTTCCGGCGAGAGCTCCGACGAGAGCGCGCCCCGTCCTGTTTATAACGAGGCGGACCACTCAAGCCTCGTCTCGAATCTTTCCGATCGTCTTGCTGCTGCTCGTGTGGGGTAAGTCTTGCATTTGTTGCTTTCTCGCGTGTTTTCATAGTACATTTTGAGCATAACCCTGAACGTCCTCATAAAAGTGGAAGCTTAGATGGGAAAGCCTCAGCCAAGAGGATACTACACAAAGGTACCTAAACAATACAAGTTAGAACTTGAAAGGGGAGTGGTTTCAATGAATATTTATAAGCTAGTTGCTACTGTTGAATGAAATTGAGTTTAGAAAAGATAGAGTAGAACTACGGGGTATGGAGTATAGATTAAGATTCGGCTAAAGTAAAAACGATCTACAAGTAAGTAGCCCGAGTTATTATCTTCCGCATTTCCTTATCTTTTTGGGACCCAGATAGCTATACCAGAAACATGTACGGAGTAGCCACATAAATACCTCAATCTATACTCCGTACTCCGTACTCCTTTATCTTTAGCCTCACCGACTCTTTGCACCAATCCTTAACTGGACCACTTGGGCCCTTTCGGATTGACGGGAACGTGTCGTGCCCGATAGGGTCATCAGGTGCAGGTGCAGATCTTGTGACACTATTTATGAACCGATCTCGCTGTCAATGTCAATGTCAATGTTTCTTTATTTTCAATTTTAGCGGGGACGACCAAAGTCACTATCAACAATGGCCCGTATGAAACAGGGGGTCTTCTCCTGGGAGGATGTGCTGGTCCAGCGGTATCAGAGTAAGTAAATAACTTCTTTTCTTTACTTATTTCGTACTTCCTTCTACTTCTTGTTGGGTATACCAAATCTAACAGTGACCTCTGAAAAAAAACAATAGGCAACAAACCCACTCCTCTCCCCCGCCACCAAACAATAGCAATCCCCTCACCCCAACTCCAAAGCCGACTCCTCACCCGGTTATCACCGGAGCTTCGGTTAATGATCTGGGAATTTGTCCTGGCCGACCAAAGAATCCACATCATCCAATGCAGCAAGCAACGACTCGGACACGTGGTGTGTCCCTGTGCGCTCGAGCCCAGGTCTTCATTGCCAAAACGCCACACTCGCCAGAACAGCAATTTATGTGAGATCTGCCATGGCACGGGCATCTCCCAGCCGGCCAAAGAGGCCGATCTCCTCCGCTGGAATAAGGTTAAGCTACTGGGTCTGGCGTTGACTTGTCGGCAGATGTATGGTTGAATAATTTTATCCTTTCCTTACCCCTCTACCCCTCTACCCCTATACAACATACTTCTGTTGTACGATATACACCAACCACCTATATCTCTCTACCTCTTCCTCTTCTCCTCGCCCTATTCCCAGAGAAGAAAAAAATACACTACACTACACTACACATCCAAACCACAAAACCTCCCCCACTCCCGATACTAATACCAAAAAAAAAAACACCCAGATACCACGAATCAATCCCCCTCCTCTACACCCTCCCAACCCTAGAATTCAGTAACCCCTGGACCCTCCCATACTTCCTACCAACAATCCCACCCTCCCACCGCGACCGCATCCGCACAATCGAGCTACGCTGGTCCTTCCCAGGCCACTGGCTCCCGAGCAAAGACTCCGTGCGCGCGGTATACGTGTCCGCAGGACGGACACAGTGGACAGAGACGTGTCGTGCAGTCTCGCAGCTGAAATCACTACGGTCATTCGTGCTCGTGCTTGAGAGCAATTGGTTCAGCGAACCTGTTGAGAAATTGGCTGCGTTTTTGGAGCCTTTGAGCGGGGTTGTTGTGAGGTCTGGATTGAGACAGGGTTGGGATTGGGATCGGGATCGGGATCGTGGTGGCAAGAAGGATGATGATGTAGATGTGGATGTAGATGTGGAGCTTGGGTTTAGTGATGGGTTCAGTTCCGATGAGGACTCTTGTAAGAGCTTGGGGTCGGATTCTGGGTCGTTTTCTTCTGTTGGGGTTTATGACTCGAATGCTATGACTACGGCTATGGCTTCTGGGTCTCGGGGGAGTTGGGAGTTGAGACTTCAGGGTCAGTGTTATTATTTGCATGAATTGGATCGTATAGGGGTGGATCTTCGGCGGAGGGGTATCGATTGCTGGATATCAGCGGTGTGAGAACGATTGGTACCGGAGTATGCTCATTCGAGATCCGCAATGGCGTGATTCAATTTTTATTCTTTAAGCATGTTGCAATGATCGTCTGGTTGATAGACGATGTATGTTGTACAACGTACGGTTATCACTTTGTCCTTGTTTTTTTTTTTTTTTTTTTTTTTTTTTTTTTTTTTTTTTTGGTGTTGCAATGTTTCGGTATCACTTCGGAGTATGTTGAAGGACACCGTTGCAGATCTACATATTAGGATCGGAGAGAATATCGGAATATCCTAGTATTGTTGAGACATACTCGGGCATCTACATACATATGTACTTCCATATTCATTTCTGGACGTTCCATGTATGTATATCCTGTAATCTGACATGATAATATACATGAATGCTACTAAGTTGCTGCATACAACATACAAAGTACATGTATAATTAAAATTCTCTTTTTCTTATCCCCTATACTCTCCTTGGCATTCAAGTGAGACCCTGGACCCACCGAGAGGAGCCTATAAATACTAGTGCATCCCTATAAATATAACACGTGTTTCGCCTTACGCAAAGCAGGAATGGAGTATAATCAAGATGATATCAGGTTTGATTTCTCCATTCCAGGTACATATATATGTACATTGCTCAATGTACAATGACATCCCCTATGGAGTAGAGCTAACAGGATTATTGTATGTGTGATGATGTGTGATGTCGCCAGGGGCAAAAACTCTGTCCGGGTCCACCGGAGGCGCTAGGGAGAGCGCGGGGAAGATTGCATATCCCAATCAAACTAGTATGGTATTTTTATGGAATACGAAGTACATTGGGAGAATATTGAATAATAAAATATTGGTATTGAATGGTGCAAGCACAGTAGAAAAAAGGAAATCGACCCTTGAAAAAGGTGGTCAGGTATATGTATAAGAAAAAGATCGAGCTGGCGATCCTGCCAGGATATGCAAAAGAAAATAGAGAAAGAAAACAGCTGCATCCATGGCTCCCATGACTCATGCATGTGTCATTGGGCATTTCGGCATATTAGAAATAAAAATTGAGAATGATTGAGAAAGGAGAAGGATAGAAGATATCGTTGTCACCTCAAGCGAAAACCCCGGTTGTAACCCATATTAAGTGCAAGATGGTTGGGGAAAAATCAGGCTCCGGATGTAGTATCTCAAGAGAAGAGGAAGGGAATGGAAAATATCGTCGTAATTGAGGCATAGGAGAGAAATTGTGTGATCGATGATCAGGGGGACAATTGGTCAACATAGCCATTGTGAGCGAGCAGGCCAGGGAGCCTGCCCATCTAAGCCCGCGGTCGCACAGGCTGGAATCTTTGTCAAGATATAGTGCTCGTCATTCTGATGCTGATGCCCAAGAGGGATGTCAGTGGCATGGACAAGGGTGCCCAGCGCGACCGTAATGGCTTTGGTCAATAGTCAAAACCAATGTGGCCTAGGGGGTTCTCGAACGTCGCTGCGCCCGGCCAGTCCTCCGATAAGAGAAAGGGGGCTGTGGAATATTGAATATCCAGGTCGCACAATCGTTCGATAAGTGGTGTGGCTGATATGAAATTTCAGAAGCCGAGGGGTTGATGTGATGCCAGGTTAACCAGCAGTGAATTTACCGTCCTTCGCGGGAACGGTCGGGTCCGGAGTTACCATGGCCTCGTGCGGCAAGCCACTCGGTCGAGGCCTGCTGGCGAGCACCTGGGTGCTTCTGGTCCTCGGGGCGACCGGTAAGGCCTTGTGGGAGCATGTTATTGATTTCTGCTGCCAGAGCAGATGCCACGTAGCACCGGAGTTCCTTCTCTTCGCGCTCATCTTCCTTGATCAGGCGGCGTTGGTCAGTCTTCGACATGTTTTCGCGACGCTTGCGTCGGATCTCGTGGATTGACCACAAAACCACTTCTTCGGGGGCGCGAGTGCGAGGGTTTCCGTGTCGGGAGAAGTTGCGAACGTAGCGGTGGGTAACATCGGTCGCACCATCGATGGAGAAGGCCACACAGTAAGAGAGCTTACGTTGCCATCCTTCGGTGTACAGGCGAGGTTGGTCCCAGGCGCCCTCGCAGGAATCAACGTGGACCCATCGCCGCTGGTGCTCCGAGTACACTTCGGTCCAGACATGATCCTCGGAATTCCAGACCCAACGGACTCGAGCCCCGACTGCGCGGCACAACATGCTAAAGCAGTTGGCCCATTCGCCAACTCTGCCTCGTCGAGTTTGCAGCAATTGCCACACATCGGAATACCGCGGGAATCGCTCGTCGGCGGCACAACTAGCATCGGAACAACGGTACAGCTCGACTCGGGTGGCGCCCCGGGCGGTCTCATCGGGGGTGGGAGGGGTCATGCCTTGGGCGATCGTGGGCATGTGACATTTCGAGCATGGAGGATTATAAACAAATTGGAAAAATGACCCCTTGAACCATCTGCATAAAAGATTGATATGTTAACAAGGGTGCAATGGGTCTAGACCATCTAGGGATTCCAACATACCTTAGCAATGCTCGGATCACACAATCTTGGTAGCCCCATTCCGGCTTCCCTCCCACGCTGGCAGCCTGGGCCTGCATAATTTGAGATTCTTCCTCGGCCTCGGAATACAGGCGATCGAGCGGAATGAGGGACAAGGCCTCATCCAATAGACCCGGGTTTTCGTATTTCGTTGGTGTAACTGATAATCCCTTCAATAAATTGTAAAATTTAAGTGAAGCTGGATCCTGCGGAGGGGATGGCATTAAAGGAAGACCGCGTAGTGCTGATGGGGTCGTGGATGGCTTTGGAGAGGGAGTGGCGGCAGGGGTGCCCAACGAGGGAGGTGGTGGCGGAGCTCGCGTCGGTGGTGGAGGGAATGCTGAACTGGACATCGGAGATGGTGATGGTGAGTTATTATGTGAGCGAGAGGGTTCATGAAGTCGGTTGAGTCGTTTGGTGCGCATCAGTTGCTCGAATTCGTGGGTTAGAGAGGAGGCGTCGTAGCCGTTTGGGGCAGGCTGGTTAGCCCGATGTCTGCCGTCCGCCATAGTCGATGAGGAAGTCACGGCAGACTTCTTAAGACGATTCAAGGTTGAGATCCAGGATGACTCGAAATGGGCGAACAGTCGAGTTTCGGCGCAAGAGGTCCAATTTGACCCAAGGTTGGGGGGGGAGAGGAGTAAGAAATGGGATGTCAGAGACGAGTAGTAAAGAAGGGACTACCTCGCTCGAGTTGACGTAGCACTTGAAGATCACTCTCTTATTGGGGAGTCAAGAAGGGAAAGAAAGAAAGACGAGCCCTTGGATAGAGAGAGGGAGGGAGAGAGGACAAGAGTACGGAGCAGCATACGCAGTATTACGAGCGTCGTCAGCATCTGGCCCCAATCACGGGCCCCGCGGCCAAGCCGCGTGTGCGAAAGCGAAAAAAAAGCCAAGGAAAAGACCCTTTTTCCCCGTAATTTCCGTAATTTGTGTATTTTTGGCTCCCATGAACACGTAACGTCCACATCCAGATTTTCATGGATCGTTGTTGGTTGCTTGGCGTCGTCTATACTTTCATGGCTTGAAGGCTTCTATATCCTTTTTTTTTATTCTTGACATATATTATTGTATGTATACTCATTACTTTAAATATTATTTATTTGGGTATAAATTGAAGGTACATTACATATGTATGTGAGTATCCTATACCCTAACCTGGTTCATCACACAACACGTAAGTCTTCCAAAGTTGTCGTCAATATAATGATGGTTGGGTACAACAGTGAAGATCAATACGAAGGTTCATAAGGCGATGATCAAAGCTCGAGGTTGGGTTAGTATATGTACTTGGTAAGAGTACGGAGTATATGTTGTACTCTGTAACTATGGAGTACCAAATCAACATTAAGGTAAAGTCAAGAGAAAAAAAAAAAAAAAAAAAAAAAGGAAATAATATTAAGGAGGATAAGTTGTAGAGTCAACGCGCGGCCAAGGTACGAAAGCTCAACTTTCCGTCCGCTTTTCCACTCAAAGGCTGGAGACGCGCAAGCGTCCGTCTTGGCATTTCACACGATCGGGGCCTACAGCCTGCTAAGCCGCTTTGAGGCGGTGCTTTTGACCTAATGCGGTTTAGCGTTGGTTCCTATGAAGGGGGCCTTTTTAAGGCATCGTCTTCTTTGGTATGAATGCCCTATGCAACGTGAGATCGTAATTCATGGGATACTCAATCGTCCATCTTCGATGGGAATGTGAATGTGAGATCCCATACTCCGATCTCATATTTCCAAAAAAATAGTCCGTACATCTATGATAGTGCGGATCATTAGGGCTAAGTCCGTACAACGCTACAACCCGCAGGAACTCGTACTCCATCGCCAATTAAAATAACCCGTTTGAACCACCCACAAGAAGACCCTGAAAATAGTAATTCGAGTTGCTGAATCATCTTTTTCCTTTTTCGGTTAGGCAATGAATTGGGTCGTGTCGATCCGTTGGTTGTGTATACATTACTCCGTACGGAGTACCACTCGCCCATCCCCAGAACCCGCGCTCTGTATATATTGGACCCAATGAGCCGACCTGCATATGAATAACCAGGGTTGGGAAAGGCTCTATACCTAAGTAGGCACTTCAAATATGTCTCGTCTAGCCGGCTCAACGGGATTAATAATCACTCATGTTCGGGTCCACGGGTGCAACTATTCAGAGTAAACTATGAGAATATAATTAGGGTTACGTTGACTGTGGTATGCCAATGATACAATACACTTCGTACGGAGTACAATTATGCTGTTTTTTTTTTAGATTCACAAGCTCCCGAGATTCAGCCCTGAATTCTATTACCATCCCATGACTCGGGAAATTACTGACCAGGAATTCTGTCTGGGGAAACCGATCCACCGCCGCCGCCGTTTCATCTTCTAAGCCGCGTTTGAGCCTAGTAATATTCCGAGGCTATGCTGGGTGGCTGTGCGATCGAATAGGTTATTATTGTCAGAATCCATAAGTAGTTGAACAATCCATCGTAAGTATCGGAAGTGTTGACCCTTTTGTTTACTAACACGACATTCCCTATAGTTCCGATGCCGAGAAAAGGTGCCTGGATGCTTAGCTCGGATGGCGCGAGCACCAATTTCGCAAAAAAACCGGGTCGTTTACAAGCAATACCTATTGGTATCTTGGCCATCGCTCATTTTGTTTATCAGTGTGTTATTTTCTCTCCTCGCCGGCGGTATTGACCGTAATGATTAACAACAGTTAGGTAGTACGATTCGTACGCAACACGCAAGGCACTCATATTGGCATTGATTATTCCCATGGGATTGGATACGCCAATGCCACAAGCCAAGGGAGAAATGCAGAACTCCAAAAAGCTAAAGCAATTCGGGCTCATCAAGCCGACCGAGCCAATTATCCCCGGATGCCAAGTGCCAAGATCTCTCATGTCTCTCCTGAGTCTCTTGACTTTATTGCTTGAATGATATATTAAACCAAGACGCCGCTTATCCTGCGAGACTGTTGTCGTATCCTCTGAGCTTGGCTCTCTTTTTCCAAGGTGCCAAGGCTATATGCAACGTCGATGCTCCATTCCCATGGATGCATACGCGCATTGCATCTAGTTTCCACGCGTCGACATCCATTCAATACATACGTGTCCCTCAGCATCTCTCGAATTTCTGTCAATCCTGTGATAACCGCGATAATAACGGGATCCTCAACCTGACGTGGTGGGCGTTTCGTCCCCCGCCAGGAACACAGGACACGCACGCAGTATGGGTGGCTCGTCGTGCAGCTGACTTCTTGAGCTTGGCCTTACGTTGACATGCTTCGACGTTTTACTCCATGCGGTCTTTTGTTTAACTCGAAAGTGACAATGACGGACATACGCGATCATAGCGTTAGCTAGGGTGGGCCGAAACGTCATGCGCTAATCCACTCTAGCTCTATCGTTGTCGCAAGCTCTTGGGTCTTGAAGAATTTTCCGCGTCTTATCAGCTGACCCGTTCAGATCTAAATTGCCAGTCCGTGCTCAAAGATGCGCGATATACCGTTGGCCTAATGAGGAATAGTATAAGGCTATAGAAAGTATCAAGAAGGCATTCTCTAGTTATCTAGTTACGGGGGAACTAAGACTAAATCCTAGCAAACAGAGATTAGTCACGTGTTCTCGACAACTAACACTAATAGTCGATGTGTTCATTGTTTTTTTTTGTTTTGGCGTACCCCTTATATATAATAGGCAGGTCTAGATTTTACTTTGCCTACTCCCTCTTTGCGTGATTGGCTCATTTTTGCCATCCAATGTTGCAATAGGGTTGATGGTCATGAACTAATGAGTAGGCCAGATGAGATAGCCTTTTTTGATAGATAGTCCAGACTCATTCTAAAGAATGAATAAATACCAAAATATGAACATACTTCAGTCATTAAAAGACCGTTTTCGCTAATATTATCTCAAATGGTTCGGCCACTGAAAGGAGCGTGATGATGGGCAGTCTGGCGTACATAGTTAAGCACCAGGCTTCACACAACAGCTAATAGCAGATCGCATTAACAAATTCAATGCTGTAATCAACTTGAAACAGTTCTCGGATATTAAATGTCAAAATTGAGCAATATCGGGAAAACTTTGTCGTGAGAAACTGGCGGAAACAATAGTAACATACCTACCAGATATATATCTTGCGTACAGCCATGCTGTATTATTCGTCCTTAGGCAATGGATAGTTGTTAATTCCATAAAGGCCGCGGGCAGACAGTAACAACTCAGTAGTTTCACACCCAAGCCACCGTATAAGAAGCAATTTTCTTCTGTCTTTCGCTTCAACAGACATTTGTCCAGCGATCTATGTAAATATTAGCATATAATGAAGACCTGGGAGGAAGAAGCGTCAGACAGTACCAAATAGAATTTAACAAGATATTAATTATTTTCAAGATAGTTGCCAGTATCTCCCTAACTGCAACTTACTGAAGCGAACAAACAGCCCCTGAATCTTTATTTTTGGTCTCTAGTACTCGCGAGTAAGCTTAGAGTCGTTCAGCCATTGTTTAGTTAGAGCCCCGCAAAAAGCTCTGATCCAACCAATCCTTTTTTTTTTCTTTTACCCTTTCTGTACTTAATATCTTCAGTGAAATGCATTCTTTTATTTGAAAGAACTGGCAGGTAACAAATTTCGATTTCGTGAAAAATATCTTTCAGCTCCTCTGGATCCCGTTCTGAACCAGCGGTTTCATGGTTGAGAAGGCATATCTAGCAATTAGCCATTTGCCATTTTCCTTCTTCATGATGAATAATTCCTGGTTCGCGTGTGGCTCCGACTCGTTCAGAGCGAGTATCGTTTTGGTGCCCTCGGCCGTCGTCCTGGCGAACCCCCACTCTGGAGACATCATAACAATTTCCTCGATTTGGAAAGTAATGACGAGCTCAATTGTTGAGAAAATGCGCGTATATGATGCGCGTAGAGAGTCGACGCCCGCACTCGCCGGGAAATGCGGGGGCATAATGACACCATCTGTGGTGTAAAGTGCCAGTACCTCCTCCACATTCCGGGCTTTTAGAGCCGCCCCGTAGGCGTGAAGGACAGCAGAGATAGCTTCGGTGTCAGGTGACGACACTATCATGAGTGTTAGCATTTTGCATATATGGTTGTCGTACCAGTGAGGTGGGTGGACTCACTGTTGAACTTCAAGCCGTTTGAATTTACAAAGAAAAAGGCCCTGAAGCTTCCTTGCTCCTATTATACAATCGAGGGATAACCAGAGGAGTTCAAGTGAGAATTACTGACTCAGTCTTGATATTCTGAAACGCGGTCTTCTATATGGTATCCCTGTCCGTAGATGGGGGTCTCCGCCCAGCTAGGTGGGGGTTGATATTGCGTGAGAGCGAAAAAGCGATGCTAACGGCGAGAGTGCGGTATTTAACCCCATCTCACGTTGACAAACGACTTATGTTGTCGAGCAGTTTCAGTAACAGCCGCTACACCCCACTTATGGATACAGAGAAAGGAAGACTCGCCTCGCACGCCACCGTTGGTTGCCAGCCCATTCATCGAGAGCTACTCATTGGCCGTGGTAGTAGTTATGGGCATTATGGTGATAGACTATCTCGAATCCTGTGACAAGAAAAAAAAAAGCATTCAAATACCCCGGCCTTCGCTGTCCGTACCACACAAGTCGCGTACTTACCTACTAGTCGATCTCAGAGACTTATAATGACAACGGCTACTACCATGAAGGCATTGAACTACATCGGACCTTACCAGGTCCGAGTGGAGGATGTTGAGAGGCCTAAATTGGAACATCCAGACGATGTCATTGTGAAAGTCACAACGGTAAGTAATCAATGGACTCCACTGAGAAAATTCTGGGCTAATAGAAACCGGAGGCTGCGATATGCGGCTCTGACTTGCAGTAAGTCATTGGGGAAAGAGCGCGAAGGACGATGGGCTGGCACACTGAAACTCACCGTGCCCCACAGCATGTATGAAGGCAGAACTGCTGCAGAGCCAGGCATTACCTTCGGTAAGATCGAGTGAAAGGAGCGAGGGACTCCAGCGCTAAAGCAACCAAAGGCCACGAGAATATGGGAATCGTCGACGAACTAGGTGAAGGAGTGACATCCTTGAAGAAGGGGGACCGTGTCGTGATGCCGTTTAACGTTGCTGATGGCCGGTGTCGCAATTGCGAAGAAGGAAAGACAGCATTCTGCACGGGGGTCAACCCCGGATTCGCCGGTGGGGCGTATGGTGAGACATGCATTATTCAATAGTGTGGACTTTCATTTGGTTTGGCTAACATCAGATAGGCTATGTCGCTATGGGGCCTTATCGTGGAGGTATGTGTTTTCGGGGATTTTGAAGAATGGGGATTACATTAATCTGATTGGATGTTAAGGCCAGGCTCAGTACATTCGCGTTCCTTTTGCAGACTTCAATGCTCTGAAATTGCCTCGGGGTAAAGAACACGAAGCCGACTTCGTTCTTCTCGCAGGTGAATCGTCTACGCCTCTTTACTATAACGTATTTTGGATTGGCTAACCCGCGTAGATATTTTCCCTACTGGTATATGTCCTGCTATTATTGTCCTTCAGATTAAGGGAAGCTGTCATCTAACACTAGTGCTATAGGCTGGCACGGCGTCGAAATTTCCGGGTTCCGGTCAGGTGAAAGTATTGCTGTCTTTGGTGCAGGTCCTGTTGGCTTGATGGCTGCTTATTCGGCCTCTTTACGCGGCGCCTCTAACATCTACGTGGTTGACCGTGTCCCTGAGCGACTGGCGGCGGCCCAAAAGTTTGGTTGCGTCCCGATCGACTTCACCAAGGGCGATCCCGTCGACCAAATCATCAGCCACAATGGTGGAGAGGTAGACCGGTCGGTCGATGCCGTCGGTTATCAGGCTGTCGACTCCAGTGGCTCTTCTGAAAAGGCAAATATCATTCTTGAGAACATGATTCGTGTAACGCGGGCATGCGGAGGAATGGGGATTCCCGGGCTCTACGTGCCCAGGTACGTGGTCCTATTACAAACACCCAATAGTGCAATCATTCTAACATGGCTTTCCGCTAGCGACCCCGGTGCAGCTGACAAGGCTTCAGCCAATGGCATGATTAGTCTCAGCTTTGGAAAGCTTTTTGAGAAGGCAAGTGGTTCGCTTCTATACCTCGAGGCCGTCAATCTTGCTAATTTGTTGCAGGGGCTGTCTCTCAGCACCGGTCAGTGTAATGTGAAGGCATATGACCGATACCTCCGGGATATGATCATTGCTGGTAAGGCAAAACCCAGCTTTGTCATCTCTCACGAGATCGGTCTTGACGGTGTAGTGGTGGCGTATGAGAAATTTGACAAGCGTGAAGACGGCTATACAAAAGTAATTATTCACCCTAATGGGGGCTTTTGATCGGTCCACGGGTAACTGGGAGACCATATGTTAACTCCGAGGGGGAAGTACGCATTAGTACTCAGATAGGGAAATATATGAGCTCTCATTTTCAGGGAGGATTTTTGGACCTTCACCCGGAGTCTGGTTAGCAGGCTTTGTTTGAACCTGGTCTTCGGAACTAGTTCCACAGGTGAGCCCGATATAATGACCAAGACTACCGTTTTGAAGACAAAAATGCTTTGGGGATAGGACGGTATTGGCAGTTGCCGTGGCATTTTTTAGGCTCACTGAGTTTTGTGATATCCCAGATAACGGCAGTCTCTAACAACGGGGCCATTAAAGAATCCAACTTGAATTTCAAACTTGCATTTACATCTTAGAAGGCCCACGGAATTTGCTGCGAGAAGGGTCCCTTCGGTCTAAATTGCCGACCCCGAAATTGCCGCGCCGAAATCACCGACGTCACCCCCGGTATAAAAGCTTCTCGGCAATTTCATATCAACTTATCAATAATGTCAGAATCAACCTCGAGCCAAACGATGACCCGTGTGCCAATCAGCTCACAGCGTGTGGTCAAGCCAAGCGCCAAGAGGCGACGCCCCCCCGTTGGCCTGCATCCAATGCTACCAGCGTAAGCTCAAATGCGGAAGAGAGCTTCCATCCTGTAGTCGCTGCTCGAAGACTGGAAATGCCGACAGCTGCACCTACCGTGGCATCTTAGCAAAATCTTCGTCAGTGAATGGAATGTTGAGCGATGATCATTCGGGGAGCGCCGGCGTCGTGACAACGTCCTCGCGGACTCCTGTCTCATTGACAGAGAATCCGGGAAAACCTAGGGCCTCCCCTGACCGGAATGGGAAAATGACCCACTTGAAAGGACAAGAGACCATCACCAAGTTTTATGGGTGTAGTTATCCTCTGAACTTTTACCAACAGGTACGCCACACCATCTCATCCAACAGATATGGAGCATCTCCTCAATAGTGACAGTTTGCCGAGCTTCGGTCCTACATCGTTCAAATAAAGTCCAAAAACCCGATGATCAACATCCTTCGGGACGAGATTTATCCTCTAGCCAATGATGATTATCGGCTTCGTGCGCTGGTGCATGATACTGTAATTGAGGATACCTTGAGACAATTGATTCCCACAAAGCAGGTTGCGGACACATTGACCCAAACTTATATTGAGAGATTTGAGATTATACACCGGGTGCTCAATATATCAGCTTTCATGGCTGATTACAACCGCCATTGGGCTAGTCCACTTTGCACGCCCACTTCATTTTTGGTGCAATTCCTCTTGGTGGCAGCAGCCGCTGCAAGCTTTCACCCCGAAATATGCATCAATGTTATGAGTCAACAAACCGTCCGTGACCATGCACTGGATTGGATTGAGGCTGCGGAGTCTTGGCTCAATTCCTCGACTAGTCAGCCTCCGCAATCCTGGGACACCTTGGCGACTCATTGTCTCTTGCTCGTTGCGAAACGTGCAAACTATGCCCAGGAGGATTCATTCTGGACATACACTGGGACACTGGTCCGGTGGGCTATGGCAGCAGGATATCACCGCGAATCTCCCTCGACAGCAAGAATATCACCGTACTATCGAGAGATGCGTCGGCGCTTGTGGATGACGATCGTTGAGCTTGATATCCAGGCCTCCGTAGAACGGGGGATGCCCCCAAGCGTCAGAATGGAAGATTTCAACATAAAATCACCGCTGAATATCGACGATGACAAGCTCCAGGAGTCGGGTCAGGATCCTTTGGAAGGTATGCCGCTCGCCACATTCACGGATACGTCTTTCCAGGCCCATATGTACCGCTCTCTACCTGTCAGATTGAAAGTATGTGCATTCGTCAACGGATGTTACGAGCAAGATGATTTTGACCGGGTCTTGCACCTTGGAGAGGAGCTAGAAGAAGCACTCCAGGATATTCCAGAATGGAGCACTGCTCGAGACAATCCGCGACAGCAGAAGACTACTATGTACACGAAGAGATTACTGAGCATTCACCTGCACCAGTATACGGTCTTGTTGCACATCCAGTTTGCAATCCAAGCTACGCCCTCATTCAAATCTGCAATCTGCCAACGTGCAAGGTTGGAGGCATCATTGAAGATTCTTGATCACCACCAAAAGCTTATTCAGGATGAAAAGGTACCGGAACAAGCTTGCAGGGCTGGATTGATACTTGCTGTAATAAATGTCTGTCATGAAATTTACAAAGATTTTGGATCTCATGGTAAGCAAAAGATAACCCCGCTTCTTCATTCTTAGTTCTATGCACATGAAAGAAACGAGCACAACTAATCGATCGAAAGATTTAAATCAATCAGCTACGATGGCAATATTTCCCCAAGTCTCGACATTTCTCGTGGCCACTGTTGAGCAGGCACAACAAATGTTGGAAAAGAGGCTCAGCTTGACCTTTCACGGATTAAACGAATATTACCTACTCAGTATGATACTTGGATTAATCAAGTCTAAGCTATGGCCAGAGTCGCGCGCAATGTCCGACAAAGAGGCAGCGGATAGAGTGATCCAAATCTGTATAAAACTGCAGACGCGGTGGCGGGCTGTCATCCAGTCCGATCACTCTCTGCTAGGTTCAATGTAAGTATTCCATTGACATGCACCGGCCGAACCTATACTGATTGTCTGTAGCGATAATGGAGGTTTACGTGGGCTTAACTTGCCAGAGGATGCAAGCTCTATGATTCCCGACGGCGCCGAACTACTCGGTTCAATGGTATGTAATTGGGTTCTGAGATTTCAACGCTGCATCCACTGACGAAGCTTAAATAGTTTTTAGAAGATCTGGGATTTATTGATGATAGTACTGGTTACGGCTTTTTCCTTGTATAATAAGCCTTGTTCAAGTATGTCACCCGAAAAGTGTATCACTTCAAATTCTTTTGACTCAGTTGGAACTAAATCAGATCTGATTAAGAATACAGATTAGATCAGAAGCAGATCTTCTTGAGAATACAGATTGGATTAAAAGCAGGTCTGATTAAGAATTCAGATTGGATCAAAAGCCGCTCGAGGAGGGTCGAGACAGGATCACACAATCTCCAGAAGCTTTGCCCGCAGATAAAACCTCGCCACAGTAACAAGAACAACTCCGGAAAACATCACCACACCGCTGAAAACTGCAACCTGTGTGTATGTTCCGTATCTTTCGAGCAAGGCACCGCATATTGGGGTTCCGGTCAGACCAGCAAGCCCAATAATGGCCATTGACATGCCGAGATGAGTGCCAATCTGATCCGGACTCGGCGTCACTTGAGCAATGCAAGGAGACATCAGCGACACAATGCCGCCCGAAAAGAAACCATAAAGCCCCGCGAAGACAATAATCGACGCATTTGAGGTTACCGCGATCCAGCACAGAAGTAGAATCCCTGTGCAGAGGCTGTTGATGATCAAGATGTTGAAACGACCAATCTTATCCGCAATCATACCCGGCAATATTCTGCCAAAAACGGAGGTAGCATTAAGGATTGACAAAAGGTAAGATGAAAGCTGTGAGTCCATACCATACGACTGGGCATATTGCGGAAGATAGAAAAATGGGGTGAAAAGTCCCCACATCATAAAGGAGATACCAAGTGTGACGAGAGTGTAAGGAGCGCGAGTGAAGGCTGCCGGCAAGAGAATTTTGCCATGACGAGGAGGAAGTCGCTCTTTGACAGTGACCATTGCTATCAATACCATGAACAAGATGATGAACCCTACAATTCGGACGGACCATCCGAACCCTAGGGATTCATTTCTCAGCATCTTGCTCAAGGCAATGGGAAATATCACTCCCCCGATGGAAGATCCAGAGACTGTTACACCAAGGGCTGCAGCACGTCGATTGTGAAAGTAGTGGCTCACACATGTCATGACGGGGGCGAATAACATGCCAGAAGCAATCCCACCCAGGACCCCTTGGGCAAGCATGAATTGATAATACTTTTTACATAAAGATGTCATCATGACTGACAGCACGATGGCAATCGCAGGTATATGGATAATCTAACATGAAGAGTATAATCAGTGAATGATTGTTGCTAACAGACATTTCAAACCCTTACCGAAGCGCCATATCGATCGAACAATGGCCCGCCAATAAGGCTACCAGAGAAGAGAAAACAGACTTGCACAGACCCAATCCAAGAAATACTGGATGAAGTTTCGTTGGAGAGGAAGTGCTCGGTGTAGTAATCCTGGTAGACTCTGTATCATGCATCAGTTAAACTGTCTTGTCAAAATAGAGTTGAGGAGTATAGAGCTACCCAAAAGCGTTCATGTATCCAAATGTTGAGAACGACACACAGAATGCCCCTAAAACCACCATCCAAGCTCGAGTGCCACCCTCTGGGAATTCTGTTGGCTTTTCAAGTTCGAGTCGATCAGGCCCTCCGGGGCTGTTGGGCATAGCCCGGCCAGTTGATACTTGCGAGGTAGACATTCCGAGAGTTGATGGAGAATATAGAATAATAATATCTTCCGAGCGAGACATGGAGTCTAAGTTTCAATCGCAGTTCTCTTGAAAAACATTATTTATATCCAAATTTGCTCGGACTATTCGCTCAATCCACGCGCGAAAAAGCCGAGCCTCTCTCGGCTTTTTCATTTTTATGTGGATGCATTAGAAGCGAGTATAGAAAACAGGAACCTGTATGATAGTTCAAATGTTATTTAACCAAAGTCACTCTACCTAAGTACATAACTTTAGAAGTATATAAAGATGCCCAATACAGGATAGTAGAGCGAGACACATATGGCAGTAGCAACGAGCTGTCCCTTCCGCTTCAAAAGTCCGAACCCCTCCATCCTCATTGTTTAACTTATTCTTAACATATTCTTGACTCATCTGTATCATGAATTCCAAGATTGAACCCCTATACTACATTGGGGTTACAATTTAACGCAATGACGGTCTTCATTGCGTCTTTGTGGGTTCTTTCCTCGCCTACAAAACTCCACAGGTCTGACATAGCATGTACCAGGTTCCTCCCATATACCATCGATTTCCAGGTGACGGAGCCCAAGAATGGACATCACGGATCCTTGTCTAGCCATGCAAATCTCGATGGTCCTGGATCTATCGTTGGGCGCCTATCGGATACCTATTTTCTAACTCGTCCCATTGGCTGTCTCCCACTGACACCTGGAGCCACGACAGAAGACGAGACGGTCTTCAAAGGATATACTTGGCGGTTAGCAGATGAGATTCCGATTGCCAATGACCGATTATGGCACGGCCCCAGCGAGCCCCGTGCCATTCACTGGGGACACAGCCGGAGGTTTAATCAGCCTTTGTCCAAGGCGACAGATCCTCCAACACCGTCCATTTCGACGAGAAGGGACTTGTCATTGGATGGATCACAGGATAGATGGGACATGAAATACTACAATAACACACGAGCCTCGCTCTCCAATGCTAACTGGGTCGTCAAGGCCGCCGAACAAGGGCATGGAGGTCTACAAAATGCCATACACGCTGCTGAAAAGTCCAACTTGCTCAAGGACAAGACTTGGGTGGGAACTCTGGGCATGCCTACCGACTCATTGACAGACCCCACCAGGGCGGACATTGCCGAGACCCTCCAGGATGTGTATGATTCGTTGACTGTGTTTGTGAGTGACGACGAGTTTGAGGGTCATTACACCAATTTCTGTCGCGCGGTACTTTGGCCAGCCCTCCATTATCAGATGCAAGAAAGCCCTCGACATACTGAGTACGACGGCTACTCTTGGGTCCAATACCTCAAGCTCAACAAGGCATTTGCAGAAACAATCATCAAGTACTGGAAGCCGGGTGATAGAATATGGGTTCACGACTATCATCTTCTGGTTCTTCCTGGTCTTCTGAGGGAAAGGTTACCCCAGGCCGAGATTGGATTTTTCTTGCATACCCCATTTCCTTCCTCCGAAATCTTCCGTTGTTTGACTCCACGCGAAGAACTGTTGGATGGGCTTCTCGGCGCTGATTTAATCGGATTTCAGACAGAGGAATACTGCAACCACTTCCTTCACTCCTGCAGCCGGCTGAGGAGACTAGAGGTCTCTGCCAATCAAGTTCACCTCAATGATCGGTACGTTAGTCTTATGAATTCTCCATTGGGGATTGACCCCATGTCACTCTACATATTACGCCAATCCACCGAGGTCAAGGGTTGGATACACAGCATCGGCCATAAATATCAAGGGAAACATCTTATTGTAGCGCGGGATCGACTGGATGCGCCCGGAGGGATTAAGCAGAAGCTTCTGGCATATGAACTTTTTCTCAAGACCTATCCAGAATGGAGAGAGCAAGTAAGTCGACTAGCTTATCTTATTGGGTGTGGCCACTACTGATTTGTTTTCTATATAGGTGGTTCTAGTCCAAGTAATGTCGTCTGCATCTGAGATCCCAGAGCTAGAGGTACAGATCTCAAAAATCGCAATGAGGATAAATGCAACATATTCAACCATCACTCATCAGCCCTTGGCCCTGGTCCGGCAGGACATCAGTCACTTTCAATTCATCGCCCTCTTAAGTGTTGCACATATCTTCATGGCCACCAATCTGCGTGAGGGGATGAACTTGACCAGCCATGATTTCATCCATTGTCAAGATGGACAACTTGTCTCCCAGAAACATGGATCCCTGATCCTCAGTGAGTTCGTGGGTAGTGCCTCCATCTTTCGTGGCCATAAGCTTCTCGTCAATCCGTGGGACTACCAACAATGTGCCGATGCAATCAAATCCGCACTCGAGATGACACCGGCGGAGCGGGAACTTGACTGGAATTTTCTTTTCAAGTGCAAATCCCCCTATACTTCTCTCAAATGGTATATGGGGCTACAAGATGCTCTCACAAAAGCCCATGAAATACAACAAATCCATCAGACAAACCACCTCTCTCCGCTTTCACCTAATGACTTGAAAAGGTCATACCTCGCCGCCAGAGCACGAATGTTCTTTTTAGAAGACGGCGCGATCTTCGGCCCAGCTTTCGGCACAGAAGAGTCTCTTCCCTCAAACGAAGCATGCGCAACTCTACAAACACTCATAGACGACCCCAATAACATCATATACATAATCAGTAACCGGAGCACCAAACAGCTCCAAGACGCACTCGAAAAACTCCCCCGGAAGCTCGGTTTTATTGTCGAGAAGGGATGTTTCCTTCAAGAACACGAAACGGATCTATGGATTCCATTTGTGCCTAAAAACGCCATGAAATGGCGTCCCGGTATCAGAAAGATGATGGAGTATTTCCATGAGCGAACAGAAGGTAGCCGAATCGAGGAACGCCGCTGCTCCCTAACATTTCACTACGATGGCACGCTCGACCGCGAAGTAGCCGCTCGCCAGGCCTCTGAGCTAGCCGATCAAATCAACGGTGCACGCGGGCGCGCAGATTACCATGTCGTCCGCGAGGCAACATTTGTGAGGGTTGAACCACCACACGCTGCCCTTGGAAATAGGAGAGTGGCTACCTATATTCTAGACCATCTCCCTAATATCAAATATCCCGAGTTTCTATTCGCAGCTAGTGGTTCTCGTAGTAGTGAGGTGCTGTTTCGATGGGCAAATGAGTTGGCCGTTGCCCCTGTTGCTTCTCGCTTTGATAAATCTGAACTTGGGAAAACGCTCCACGTCACCACCGTGACGACTAGCACGCATGCTACTGAGGCGAGGTCGGTGTTGCCGCCTGATTGCTCGCTTTTGGATATTTTGGGTGAATTGTCGAGTTTCACGTCCAATGAGGAGGAGACTAAATGACTTACTCAGTTTGTTGTGATTGGGTACTATTGTTATTGTCATGCCGGCTGTTGTCACTCCTGTATGATGGAAGACGGATCACGAAGCGATATGACTTATGCTATAGTTTTGTTCGATATTCAAGTGGATCGAGGGACAAGAGACGTGCAGTATAGTTTCCAATGGTGAAATGACTGATACATTCATTCTAAAGTCTCATTTTTTTAGTATTGCGCATTGCGCTAGATTCTTTGTAGTGCGGGCTTTTTGTATTCCGAGAGCGTCGGTTTAGATGACCTCCCTAATCGTCTACTTAGAAGGTAAAAGATAGTACATTTTAATTCTTTATTCTCATGCCATAATACATGCATAGATCAAAAGGACCAGCAAAACATGAGTGAGAAGGTAGATCAGCTCTCACAACTCCATCCACCATAAACCCCGATTGTTGAAAAAAATCAAAGACAAAAATGGTGCAAATACAGAACATAAAATACGATGAGGATATAGCATGAGCAATGACGAGAGAGAAAAAAAAAACATGAATCATAAGAAGCGGCAGCTGGCAAAGCAAATTTTTCATTTCATGCCTTGCATGCCAAGGTCGAGAAAGGGTTCAACAGACCAAAGTCTCCACATAATCTCAACCTAGGGCTTGCTGTCCTTTGAGGATGAAGCTCCATCAGTACCTGCCGAGATCAGAGTGGGCGCCACACGGCGTCTCTTTGGCGGCTGCTGCGATGCATTATTTGGATCCCCCTTGCCTTCTTCTTTTTCAGACTCACTTGCCAGTCTTGCGTCGCGCTTGCCCAGAACACTACTACCAGACCCATTCTGTGGAGCGCCTGAGACGGGCGTTTGTGGTGGGGTTGTGAGTGGAAGGGTTGGCGGCTGCGCAGAATGGGTCGCTGTCACCGATGGAACAGTTCCGAGTGTCGGAGTAGGATTGTTTACAACTCCTGCAGGGGTCGGTTGTATGGAAGGCTGCGTCGCGACTGAGCAGGCTGAATTGGACCGCGCAGGGCTAGCTGGTGGTGCAGGACCTGTGCTGTTTGAGGATGCATGGTTCGTCTTGACTGGAGGTGGTACATGTGGAGACGCCGAATGCGTTGGTGTCAGCAGAGGTGTGAGATTTGTCGCAGGGGTGGTTGGGTTTGCAGTGTTGTGAGTCACAGAGGTTGGTCCTGTGTATGTTTGACCTAACTCTCCAGGTGCGAATGAGAGTGTAGAACAGAAGCCATCAGAGGAACTCATGATCAATGTTAACCCATCGGCGGACCTGCTATACGTTAGAAACAAAAGCATGGGTGAGAATATAACCAGTACTTACCAGGTCAAGTCGGTGAAAGTAGCAAAATGCAAATTGCTAACAATGCATAGCGGAGTTTGTTGTTGCGTGTCATATACCAAAACAGCATCTTGGGTGGCAACGGCATATACAATGCGATAAGGAAGTGCAAAGACGGGCGCCGAGCTCTGGCATGCTTCATTGCCGCCGTCCTCGGTAGCCTTTTGGGGTGGCTGAGGCTTGGATGGCTCGGCCGTTGTTGATGAAGGGACTGTATGGGGTTGGCTGGTGAAAGATGCAGTTCCCGATACCACGGGGTCTGGAAGAGATGAGAACGTCTCCTCGCCCGAAGATGTGTCAAGGGTAATGTTTTTCGCAGCCTGCGTGCCCTGCTTCAATGTGTAAAAGACCGGGGAGCATTTGACGGCTACAGACGGCTTCTTGTGCCCTGGAAGATGAGAGATCGGGGGCTTGTTGAAACCAGCCCGTGTGTACACGTAAACCGTATTAATGATCTCGTCTGTCGTCTTTGTAGAATCCGTAACAGATACGTGACTGGTTTTGAATTGACCAGCTGGTGTGAACAGCAAGCTTCCATCAGGAGCAAAAGTCAGTCGCCTGAAGAAAGAAGTAAACGTCTCGTTGGCATAAATGCTGGCATTCTTGACTCCGAGGCCACCAAGACTTGGGGAGGAGACCTCCAATGGCTTAACGGCAGGCAACGGAAGAGACGGAGCAGGAGACGCGGACCGCCGGATGGAAGGAGACGAGCCGAACGAAGAACGTCGGCTATGTGAGACTGGAGGAGGATCCATGGGTAGGTTGGAAGCCATTGGAGTCCCCGGAGTCGAGGGAGCAGGCGAGGCAATAGCAATGGAATTCCCAGTATGTTGTTGAGACCGGTTAGCCACATCTGGAGGCGCAGGGCTGCTAGATGCGATACGTTTGGTAGGGAGATCCATCTTGAGGACCTTCCCGTGCGGTGTCAGTGTGAATTGACCATCCTTGGTCTTCAATGTATAAATATGAACGGACCGGTCGGACGATTGAGTCGCGACAAACTCGTTAAGCGGATCCCATGCTACACCTTGAACATAGTGAGAATGCTCGGCAATCTGTCGTACCATTTGCCCTGTGGAATTCGGTCAGCTTATCAAGCTGTATGGGAATCACTCGACGGTAACTAACCAGTTTGGGCATTGTAAATCCGTGCGATGTTGTCCATGCTACCTGTGATGATAAAAACACCATCGGGGGACCAGGCCAGGTCGTAGATCTCGGCGCCAGACGAACGACACATGTGCTTCACTCGCCAGGTCTCTTTATCGTCCGACCGATCTTCACCCAGCCCAGCTTGTGTTTGTATCTCCGATGGTACCCAGAGTAGGACATTTCCATCATCTCCGGCAGATGCCAGCATCTCACCTACGCCTGTCAGACTTGCGGCCATATGCTGTCCTGCAGAAAGACATACCTTTCGGGCTGAAACGGACCACATTGACGGCCTGTGTATGCTTAATCAGGGTGCTCAAATAAGAGACCTTTCTTTCCTCCCCGATGGACTCGACTTTCCAGAGCTGTAGAACATGTCAGATTAAGGTGTGCGAAGGGCGACGGAGGACGGTTCATACTCGGACGTTGTTGTCACTAGAGAAAAAGCAGTCAGTAAAACTGTTCAACCCTTTGAGAGCACAGATATAACCTACTTTCCAGCAGTAGCTAACCGGCCCTTGCCATTGGGATCGAAATGCACCGAGTAGATAGGGGCATTGTCATTATGCCATGAGATGAGCAACGGGGTGGCCTTCATGGCGAGCGCCGCAGCTCAGCTTGTTGAGCACCACCGGTTTTGCGTAGGAAAATATGGCCTCAAGAGACAATAGAGAATTTCCGAGTCCAATGATGCAGGTATCTTTTTCTGGCAGGTGATATCTGGGGTAGCTTTTGAATTGGAGAGGATATAGTTACTCTCAGGTAGGAAGACAGGAAGTATGATTCAAATAGGAATAAGAGAAGATAAAAAGATGCGACAGTGAGTTGAACAAGGAGTTGGAGAGAGTAAGGTTAAAGGAAGAGAGTCGTGATTCTACGATGATGCTTCGAGTTGTTTGCGCGGGAGAACGCGACCGACGATTAGATAGGCGATGACATTCTTCTTTATATCCATAAATACTATGAATACTATGACTACTATGTCATATATGAATATATATATATATGAATATTATATAGCATCTATACATCTATACATCTATATCTACTAGATTACATCAACCTGACTGTTTCTACTGAAAACATTGAACGCTCATGTTATGTTTCAATCTCTACCCGAGGTCCTCAAACTATGTTGTACCTACTACGTATACTAGCCCTAGAAGTAAGCACTAGAACCAGATAGAAAAGGGGGGAAAACAGAGAGGGACACCTAGGAATAACATTAGGGACCTCAAAGATGACACTCAAGTGTAACTATTTACTCTCTACAGAGTAGTATGCGAAAAGACCTATACAATGTAACTTCAAACAAACCCCAACGCCTCTCCGGTCGCCATTTTTCAAAGCAAAATAGTAAATACAATAATTCAGATTCCTCTACGACATCCACTTGCCGATAGTTTCTCCAAACCAGCTTACAGCTCTATCCTGTCGCTTCTGTCGAGCATCGTCTTGAGTCTTCATGAAGGGCGCAGCCTCCTGCGCATACATCTTGTGCTGTTCCTGCTGCGCATAGTGTGCCCGAATCTCCAACTCTCGCTCATGTGGCGTGAGCTTCTGTAAGGGCTTCGACGGTTTGAGCCCTTCCGGGATTGCCTCCCCTCCAGGAATCTCAAGGCCAACTTCCGGGGTTTGTGATGGCTTCTCTGGGTTGAAAAGCGATGTGAGAGGCGGTGGCTCAATTCCAGCGGCCTTTGCTTCCTCGATTCGCTTTTCGTAGTCTAGCATCTGGTGGTAGAGTTTGTCGGCATGCATCTGAATGCGCTCCTCTTTTTCGGCGTCATATTCAAAGCCGGCTGCGTAACCGAGAGCTTGAAGGAATTTCTGTTTAACGGAAACCTATTAGAATCGATATAATCGAGAAAGCGATGGGTTCCAGCGCCAACTCACAGTCTGAGTCGTAAAGCATCGCGAAAAGGTGCCATTCTGCTCCGAGCACATGGTTAGCCGGGCTTCGATCTGCTTCCGCCAATTGCCCGTCTTAAAACAGTGTGTCAAGGCTTCATGCTCCAGGGCACAGTTCTCCATTGCTGCTCGCTGCACTGTGTCGCCGCGCTCCTTGTATTTTTCAATCACTCGCGAAGCTCCGCGGACTCCCGATTCTTCGTCAAGCTCCATCGGCGGCTTGTAGGTTTTCCATAGATCAGCATAACGGCCATCTTGGTAGAGTGATGCGGCAGGAACTTTCGGTTTCGAGGTATCAGACGGTTCGGGCGATGGCGTGGGCGTCGAGGGCGGCTTCACATTGGGTCCAGGCACATATTTGTCGGGCTTCTCCTGTTCGAGATAGTCACGAAGCCCCGGATCGAGCTTTTGGACAGTATCATTTTTGTCACCCCAGAACCAACCCATTTGGAATTACTAGTTCGAGAAAGTCCAAGAAAGTGCAACAGAGTGTTGAAGGTTGAGAGCGCGGAGAAATCGGCACAAAAATGGATCGGCTCCAATCGCCTTGGCTCCGACCGCTCCTCTTTACTCCTCAACCACCAACACGACGCGTCTTTTTCGACGCCGTTCCTCCAAAATGGAAGCCTGTATGTGTTGTGGTGCTGTGTTTATATATGTGTGGAATTGCTAACAATTGACAGCGCGAGAGGAGCGGCAGCAAATGCGGCAGCGTGGAGCTGGGTACGCGCCTTACCTATACCCCGCGAAACCATAACATACAAACTGACTTGCTGGTATAGGACGCGCAAAGCAAAAGAAGTCGATTTTGGGTTCTCTTTTGGTAGCCCAGCTCTGGGATTACCAGCGCCCGCACCGATTGCGACTGTCCCTGAAGCTCAGATGCCACTGCAAACCCAGACCGCGCCGAACACAACACCACGATCGCTGAAGATATCGCAACCAGGATCACAAGCTCGGGTGATTGAGCGCACACCGGGAAGTGCGCGCAACAAGCTCCCAGAACGGCCCTCGACCTATGAAATACCCTCCTCGGACGATAGATCTGAACAAATACGAAGCAATAAGAGGAGAAAGATCAGTATGTTATGGACTAGGCCGGTGTGCTATGCCAGAAATGCATGCTAATACTCCTTCAGATCCTCCCAATGAAACAGAATACACTCCTTCTCGTCGCAATGGCGGGCGACCTAATAATGGCGATACACACCCCGTCGATGACAGTCGAGGTAGCACAGACTCTCAAACAAGCCACACCCAGGAACCTCCAAGTACAGATGCACCTCCTCCATCAGAAATAAACAACAATGAATCCCCGCAGCTTCAAATCTCACCCATTCCGGAGACCGCAGTCGAAGATCAACATCCGATAGAAGAGGGGACCAATGGCGTGGAACCAACAACGTCAGCCGCCGAAAAGCAACAAGCCCAAGCCGCATCACCAGTGTCTGGCCCTACGGCGCCTGTAGTAGCTGAAGAATCGCAAGCGTCAATTTCAGCACCTGAAGCTCAGACCGGGGTCGAACAGCCTAAAAACACAGAGCAACTACGTGTGAAACGACATAGCACTCGGTCACCACCACGGCATGAGGAGCAAATCCAAAGAACCAGCAACAGTCAACAAGCTACTACAGAAACTGCTTCTCCGGCTGCTGGGACAGATAAATCTACCACAGAAGCCTTATCACCACGTGGTAGCTCCACCGAGGCTCTTGCAGCTAGCGGTGCGCCGACTATTGATAATGATGTCGACATGACTGAGGATGTTCCACCATCCAAAGACGATACACCAGAGCAAGACAGTCAGACATCTCAGGGGCCTTCCACAAAGACGAAAAAGGCTAGGGGTCGTCCGCGGCATCAACCTACCACAAACAACACTCCAGAACCGAATGCGGAAGCCGCTGCAAAGGAACCTGCAGCCGAGGCGCAGGATGAATCTGCTACAGCCCCAGTTGAGGAAGCCCCAAAGACCAAACGGCCTCGTGTGAAACCCTCGATTAACAAGAATGCCATTGAAGTCATCGAGACTGAGAAGGTTTTACCTGAATCTATACCAGATGTCGCGGAGTCCTCTTCGGGGCCACGTCGGGGTCGCAAGCCAATATCACAAAAGGATACCCAACCACAGCCTGTGGTGGAATCTGCAATGCCCAAACCACAACGTGGCAGACCTAGCAAGAAAACGAAAGAAGCAGTGGAGCCTGAACTTGAGTCTGAGCCTGTGGCAGCAGACCAGACAGCAGACCAGGCAGAACTAGACACAGAATCTTCGGGACCCAGGTTTCGTGGTAGACCTGGGAAAAAAGCCAAACGCGCAACCGAAACTGACCCTGAACCCGAACCCGAACCTGAGCCTACGACAGCAGACCAGCCGGAGCCTGAAGCAGAATTTGCAGTACCCAAGACTCAACGTGGTAGGCCCGCAAAAAAGACGAAGCGCGCAGTGGAGCCTGCACCTGAACCCGAGCCTGAGCCTGAGCCTGTCACGGAAGACCAGCCGGAGCCTGAAGCAGAATCTGCTGCACCCAAGTCCCAGCGCGGCAGACTAGGGAAGAAGGCTAAGCGCGCAGTGGAGCCCGAGCCTGAACCCGAGACAGAATATCAACCCGATCCTGAGTCTACACAAGAACAGCCTCGTCGCAAGACTAGGGAGCCTCGTGGGGAAACGGTCCCGGTCACTGTTTACCGTCTCACAAATATAAATTCTCTAGGCGGCACAACATCTACGGCCAATGGGTCAGGAGATGAAGAAGAATCCGCCGATGAACTCACCACGCACCAGAAGGCCAAGATTCCCAACCGCGGCGGTGTCAACCCAGCCGATGTATTGAGCCAGATCTGCCGCGAGACTCTGGAGAAAACACTCAATACGCTCAAGGATGGGATTTCGAACGAGGCGAATGCTACGCGACGCGCAGAGTGGTCGCGGAAGCGAAAAGCCGTTGAAGTATTCGGCTCGGAGCTTGAGAGCCGTCTCATGGACCTAAGCGGGATCCTCGATAGCAATTTTGTGCTTGGCGTGCAATTGAAGAAGACTAAACGGGAGATGATGGATCTACGGAATCATCTATACCGGGTCCGTCGAGAACGTGAGAACATAGCCTTGCAAATGGATGCAGTGCGCAGCAGACATATTGAAGAGGAGAAGGCCAAAGTGGTGAGACCTTTCCCTAACTAAAATCCCTGGCGAAAACATTACTAACAATAAGTCTCTAGTCACGTTCCACGATCAGCAATTCCCTCCACAGCCTTGAATTGGCCCTCGATCGTAACAAGCGACGCTCTGCTTCCACTGCGGATTCTTCTACGGATATTGAATACATGCTTCGCACTGTTGCCGACGTGAGTTCCCGAGCCCCCTGGAGCACAAGGCGGTCTCTTGAACCAAATCCGGACGTTCAATGCACAGCTCGAAGCTACTTTAGGTCGCCTAGAGCGATGATGTCTTTTTTCTTTTTTCTTTTTTGTTCTGCGTTCTTCTACAGTCCATTATGATACCAGGAAATCGTGTTTGTGCAATGATTATAGTCCATGGCTGGGCCAGAGGATGGGCGTTTGGCGATATTTTTCACCTGTACAAGTCCCCGATGTGTTCAAGTACATAGGTAGCGTTTACATGTTACTTTCAGCTGCCATCGAATGTCAAAGAAACGTCAAATCTCCAATTTATGACGATCTGCTATTCTCCGTTGTACACAGAGGTAAATAATAGTTACTTCCCTGCATAAATCGCGCTGTGTATTATTAATTCTCCCGAGTCCCCGAGCCCAGGGCTATAGTGGGCCGACTGGCAGCAAATCACATCTCCGGGACCGTAGCGACTTTCGAGACCATGGGAAATCTCATGTTCCAAGGCTTTATAACCGGAAACCGGCTTAACTCCATTTCTTTCTATCTCCACATTGCTTGTTAATCCAAATGGAGGATCTTGGAAGTTCTGCGAAGCGAGATACTACGATCAGATACAAGATATAAAATCATGTCCATCCACTCCAAATGTACTCTGTTCTATAAAAAAAAACCCCCCCAACCGAACAATCTACTACCATTTACAATATATATATATATATATCAAATATCAAATATCAACCAATACCAAGACCAAGAACAAAAATGACAAAACTCTTCACCCCCCTCCGCGTCGGCCGCGTCGAGCTCTCCAACCGCATCGCAATGGCACCCATGACCCGCTTCCGTGCCGACGATAGCCACACCCCCCTCCCCATCGTGAAAGAATACTACGCCCAACGCGCCTCAGTTCCAGGCACCCTCCTCATAAGCGAAGCAACCTCCATCACCGCCCGCGCCGGTGGCTACCCCAACGCACCGGGCATCTACAACGATGCGCAGATCGCCGCATGGAAGGAAGTAACCGACGCCGTGCACGCCAAGGGCAGCTACATCTACCTCCAGCTGTGGGCATTGGGCCGCGTGGCAAGCCGAGAACTCCTGAAAGCCGAAGGCGGCTTCGATCTCATCTCGAGTAGCGCGACGGCGATGGACGCAAAGTCTCCTACGCCACGCGCGCTATCTGAGGCTGAGATCCAGGAGTGGATTGCGGACTATGCGCAGGCGGCGCGGAATGCCATTGCGGCTGGGTTTGATGGTGTTGAGATCCACGCTGCGAATGGGTATTTGATTGATCAGTTTATTCAGGATACCTGTAATAAGCGTGAGGATGCGTGGGGTGGGAGTGTTGAGAAGAGGGGGAGGTTTGCGGTTGAGGTTGCGCGTGCTGTTGTTGAGGCTGTTGGTGCGGACCGCACTGGCATTCGGTTTAGTCCTTGGAGTACGTTCCAGGGGATGAAGATGGAGGATCCGAAGCCGCAGTTTGGGTATTTGGCGAAGCAGATGGCTGGGTTGGGACTTGCGTATACGCATTTGGTTGAGTCAAGCATTGCGGGGAATGCTGATGTTGAGGCGACGGAGAAGTTGGATTTCTTCCTTCACGCTTATGGGAATGCTTCACCGGTCATTGTTGCTGGTGGGTATGTGGCTGAGTCGGCGGTTCAGGCGGCGGATGTCAAGTATGCGGACTATGATGCTATTGTTGGTATTGGACGTCCGTTTATTTCAAACCCTGACTTGCCGTTCCGTGTTCAGAAGGGCATTCCGTTTGTCCCTTTTGACGCTGCCTTTTTCTATAACGCCAAGGACCCCAAGGGATACACCGATTATCCGTTCAGTGCTGAGTTCCAGAAGACTATTGAGGCTGTGGCTTGATTTGGATTGATTTTGATACCATGAGTTGCTTAGCGAATGTTTGTATAGATCATTAGATGTATATATAGCTATACTTGGAATAGAAGTTAGCATATATGAATAATTCGGTGCTTAGACTTGATTTTCGTAAGTTCATTCCAGGCTGTGCTGGTGCTGAGATACCAGATACTAGATTCCGATTCCATGCGACCCATACAACAATATGTTGCACTCCTTCGTTGGGAGTGACTAAGGAATCAGCGATGAGGATCATTTCACACGTGACTTTGGACCCTGTTCAAAAGAGGTCAGATAGAAAAGCGGGGGAAAATCCGATATAGCCGGTGCATATGTATCGCAGCAGTCGGTACATAGTTGTATCAAAGCCAGCCTGTAAATGATTCCCCCGCATTACCAAAAACGTGGGTTGCACCGACTTGGCACGGAGACCAAGAATCTTGGAAAAGCCGAAAGAGAAAGTTCCGCTCCGCCGAGCCGAAAATCTACACAGCCGAGGGTAAACCGAAAACAGGAACCATGGATTGTATATTGTGTATTGGGGTATGTATTGGTTTTTGTGGGGGATCAGATGAGCAGAATGTGGGGGAAAAAGAAGAATGCCAATTCGCCAAGTGTAATAATTGCTAAAATCATATGTTCTTTTAAAGGTTCGTATTCGGCATATTCTAAGCTCGCATGACGATGCATGATGCTCTTTGTGTGTACGATCGCCCAAGGCTGAGAAATATATCCCCGCATCGTGTTGCCGTATTGAGCAGGGAGCAACGCCAAGTTTTTAGGATATATAGTACTATTCGTATCTCAAATTGGAGCAAGGGAGTATATGTAGGTCTAATTAGGTCTAATTGGTATAATTAATATATTTGAATATATTTGGTATAGAGTGTCTCCATGCTACCTAGGTAACAATTATTGATTATTGATCTGTGCATGATACTAGATCAGTATGATTGGTCAATATATAAAATGTGCATGAATTATGAACGGTCATCATACCTATTAGGTATCCATGTCTGTATGGTGCCACTTTCAACAGAAGCAGAGTTTGCGCTCGGATCAGGTCTGGATCGCAAAATTGAATCAAAATACTTAATTAACAATCATTGTTTCATATTAGATTGCTTTTTTTCCCCCATACATCCATGTCTGTCCTATGCATGTCTCATGGACAACAACAGGCTAAATTGATATCCATGAAGATAAACTATAAACTCTCAAAGGGGGAAGTTAAAGGGCCACCTAACCAAGAGGATTGGCATAATATTTCAGACCCGAAAGGTAATCTGTGGCGTATATGTGTTGTTTATTATTGTTACTTGGCAAACGCCACAAATCCAAGCTATTGCCCAGAGATTTCGCTTACAAACTGGAGAGAATCCTTCGGCTTTATAGAGGGCTACACACCGAGAGCTTAGCAAGACCTCGATTATCGCACTGCCTGAGTGGAACCCATTATTGCCGTATATGATGTACGGAGTACATGCCGTCTACGGGTCCTTAATGGGATCTTGCATGAGATTATTATTCCCAAGCAAAGAACCCTGTCGCCGTTTCTGCTGCAATACGACCTTGTTGCCACGACATCAACAGACCTGAAAAAAAGAACCCTGGTTAAACTGTATACATTAGTCTGCATTGGAACGGGGAAATCTCTGTCCCGGGCCGAATCTCAAGCCAATACGGAACCTCCGTACGGAGTAAGGACAAAATGACTGGAACAGAGACGTTCACAGAAATCCAAGGGTTCCACCGTGTCAGTCATTAGCGTTAGCCGTAAATCCTATCGCAGAGCCACATGTGGAGATGAAGCTTGACAAGTTTCCATCTCTAGGGCTTTTTACGAGAGAAAAAATAAAAATAAAAATAAGGAAGAGTAAAACAGGTCCGAGCCTGGTGTGCGCCGATCTAGGTTCCCCCCGGACTGATGGCCCATTCGAGAGAACACGGCACGTCTAGTCAAGCTGGTTCGCGGCTGTGCACTGTCGATGTCAACCTCTTTCTTTGCACGTCAACCTGAATATGGTATTCGTCCCGTTTCCCCGAGACTTGAAACAACGGGTACGAAGTAGTCCGTACAATGCACAGACTTGGACCTGGACAACGGTCTCCATGCGGTGTCTGGTACTCCGTACTCCGTACACCGTACATCCGTGGCTAGTGGGTAATGTGTGTTATAGGTGCATTGTTAGTGGTGTATCCGTGCTTCGTATCCGGTCTGAAAAAAGGGGCAAAGGGGGTATATTTGGGGCGAGACATACGCTAAGTGGGGGGAAAATGAATATCACAGAGAGAGAAAAAGAAAATAACAATAACAATAAATATTAGGTACAAGTACTCCGTACATAATACATCAGATGTTCTGTAATTCATGCACAGTGAAATGGGAATTTGATCTCATGATGAATTCATTGGTGCGTAATCATGTCCGGATATATTAGCCTAAACTCAGAGTCTATAATCTTATATACCGTACTTTCTCCCACCTCGGAGTGAATTTTGTGTAGAATAATGATTGAATGATTTCATAATCCGTCACATTGACCCCGGGCAACAAGTGGTATGTTCAGGCAAAAAAAAGCATTCCACCGTTAGACCGAGGTCGTGACGCAGTCTCGGCTAGGGGTACTTGGTACCGGGAGTGACCACCGAAGATGCCGGTCCCAACAAGTCTCTTCTTACTTGAAAAGCATTGTTTGCTTTTAGTGCAATGGTCAAAGTACTGTACATATGTACTCCGTACTCCGTACATCGTGCATAGCCATAGTACATATGTAGTTCAATACCCTGTGCGGAATAAAGTGGACTCTACTGGATGATCATGGAAATCTTATTGTCTCCTAAACAGAGTCTAGTAAATTTCCGTCCGGGCGACACTGTCCATGGGACTGACCTAGAAAGACCCATAGATGAAATGATGCAACTGATTATGAGCTTATAGGTTGTACATAGATTGTACTCTGTACATGCCTCATAGAAGTCGAATTATGCAGTAAAGTAAAGTAAGTTAAGTAAAGTTAAGTAATTTAAGCAAGTTAACCTAATTCCCCCAAAAGATGATGATTATTCTCCAAGTGTTTACCAATCATATTGTTCCCCGGATCGTTTCTGGACTCTCCACTTTCTTCCCCAGGCTTAGGTCCTTTCCCTTCATCCTTGCCTGCCAATTAACCAAGTGAACGGTCCTCTCCCCCATTCCTCCGTGCCGTCCCTGGCTTGACATGGCATTGTTCTAGACGGGATACCTTTCTGATCCCTGTGAAACAATGATTTTAAAACGCAGGTCTAGTGAAAAAAAATCTAGGTATATTTTTTGGTATAATTAAGACCATTCCCCCGACATCCTTTTTCTCTCTCTTTTTCTCTTTTCTCTCCACTTTATATTCGACCAGATTTTTTTATTAAACTTCTAGTGGGAACGGGTCCTGGCGGCTGCACATCATTTGTTATATGTAATAATATAATACCGAAACACAAATACCATGTAAGTTTGGTTCCACACTTTTTGTCCCATCCAATTTTCCCCCAAGGGAAGTGCTCGCCTTCGACTCTCAATTGGAGTATAATAGTTTCCTTCCCCTTCCCCAGCTTCCCAGTTCTCCATCTCTCCTAGCCCAGAGCTGTGCTTGATCTGAATCCTTTCCTACATCTCTACCTATAACTGTGTTATACGGCATTGACCCTTTTACATACTTTTTTTTTTTTTTTTTTTTCTTTACGTTCCTCTTTTAACGAATCAGATACTGCATCATGTCTGGAACTGAGGCAATCAACCACGCCGAGCTGGAGAAGGACGTGGGTCCTTCTGCCTCTCCCCAGAACGGCCTGGGCAACGGCAACGGCGGCGCTCCTATGCAGCCCCAATTATCCGCCGAAGAGCACCAGGTAGCACGCGCCGCTGCGCGCTTCGGCTACGGACCCCTCGCCCACGTCAACACCACAGAAGCATCCCTGCCTCCCTTCGGTGGTGAGTTCCAGCCCGGTCTGTACAAGTCCGTTGAGGGTCGCAAGTTCGCCAATCCTGCGCCTCTCGGCCTGTGCGCTTTCGCCCTCACCACTTTCGTCCTGAGCGCCATCAACATGGGAACCCTGGATATCGCCAGCCCTAACATTGTTGTTGGTCTTGCTTTTGGTTACGGTGGTCTCGTTCAGCTGCTTGCTGGCATGTGGTATGTTAACCCTAGCTTTTCCCGTGCTTCCGTGGCATTTCCATTGGGTTTCAGTCTTGTTCGGCGGCTAAGAAGGGCTTTTTTTTAATATAGGGAAATGGCTGTCGGCAACACTTTTGGTGCTACTGCTCTCTCCTCCTACGGTGGTTTCTGGATCGCCTTCGCTATTATCTTGACCCCCGGAGGGTTCGAGATTGGTGAGGCTCTCGGCGAGACAAGCAGTGATGCTTCCAAATTCTATGACTCCATGGGTCTTTTCCTGATGGTAAGTTTTCACTCCCCTGTATCTTGTAAAGAGACAATGTAAAAATCAAGAAGAATCACCCGCTGACAATGTCATAACAGGGCTGGTTCATCTTCACCACCATCATGCTCTTCTGCACTCTCAAGTCCACCGTTGCCTTCTTCTTGCTGTTCTTCACCCTGGACCTGACTTTCCTCCTGCTCGGTGTTGCCTACCTGCAGCGCGGTGCTGATGGCCACCCCAACGCTAACGTCCAGAAGGCTGGTGGTTTCTTCGGTTTCCTGGCTGCTTTCGCCGCCTGGTACAATGCCCTCGCTGGTATTGCCGATACTAGCAACAGCTTCTTCATCATCCCCGTCGCTCACTTCCCCTGGTCCCCCACTGGCCGTGTCCGCCGTGGTAAGACTGACCGTGAGCTCGCATAAGCGACTATTTCCAATAAAATTATTGGAAAAGAGACGAGGATGCGGAGTGTCCGCTTGGTGTTTGTAATGTTTTCGATACCCAGTGTTGTATGTATAGGCTGCAGATAGACTGAGGCTCCTGTTTCGCTGCTTTGTGCTCATCGACTCGTTTGCTCGTTGTCATTTGGGTGACGGTTTGCGGTTTGGGAATAGGCCTGTCTGTTCGTCTGTGACTGTTGCTGTGTGCATGGATGATCAATACGGAACATCCGGTCAGGCGCAGTTGCAAAAATATCCACCAGTCATCGCCTTTTTGTTTTGGAAAATCGGTCGATGCTGGTTGTAATTTTTCGGGAGCACTTGGTTGATCCCTTGTGCTCTCTGGGTGCTCTTTTTCCTTGCTGTATTTAGTCTCTTTTACCTGCGAGTTTCTGGTGACTCAGTAATTAATTCATCAAACATTCTTCATGATGTGTCCGTTCCACCTTGTAGACTGTTGTTGTCCTCGAGCTTTCGAGGCCGAGTCGAATTCTTGTCCTGTGCTTGCTCTTGTTCGGGGGCTGCTGGTGCAGGTCTGGACCATTGTGAATCTAACCCAATCATCTTGTGTAGCCATGCATGCGAGTTAATCAGGTCATTGTTGCGAGCTGACAAAAAAGCAAGTTGAGTCAGATAAATACAAAGCACTCATCACACCGTAAGCAATATGCTGCACTGGACACATCTGTCATCAATCATCCAAGGATATGCATGGCTAGTCAAGCCCTCCAGCCTAGGGAGTCCTGAAGACTGACAAGCCATGGATAGCCTGGTATGTGATTCATGAAGTGATATCAAGTGAAGGCCAAGGCCCAATGTTTTGAATTGGGAAGGGAAAAGAGCGTGTTTCAGTAGGAGAAAGAAGGTGAAACGAGTAAAGGGGGATGGGAAGTATGTATATACCAACCGAAATGAGCCCTTTTTTCTTTCAGAACCCAGAGCCTATTATACCTAGACCCTTGACTGGCCTTGCCCGGGATCAAGCCGCCCGAGAGTGGAGATTGGTGTCTGATATAATGTCGGTAATTTCTCGGTCTGGTCTAAGACCTGCAGAGCTGACAGGGATCCCTAGACCTTCATATGTTGTTGATGTTCATTCCATTCTCTGCCATACTTCCTTTGTAGAAAGTATGTGTGTCTCTGGTTAAACCGACGAGGGAACAAAAAGTGAAGAGAAAGAAAGCGATGTTCAAAGGGGAAAAGGGGAAAAAAGGCAACGGAATAAACCAGAAAGATGATGCAAGCTGGGAAGCAGAGACCTGCATCTATCAAAAAGCGCGCAACGCCGAGCCAAAGCCGACAGCTGCCCGGCTGAAACTCGGTGCATGCTCGGTGTGGGGCTTCTACAGCGTATCAGCTTCGTTGTATGTAGAGACGGCCGGAGATTGTTCGGATATCGGGATGCCGTGCTTATCTTTTGTGGATTCATGGGCTTAGATGCCGAGAATGATGAAGTATGTATCGGAATTGATCGGGACGGTGTGCTTGGCTTCGGTGGTTGGTTGTTCTTGCCAAGGGGGAGGGGGTTGGTATCTTGGCTGTGCAAGGTAGGGATAGTAGTAACATACATTAGACTTCTAGTGTACGGAGTATGCAAGGCGTGCTTTACATATGAAGTGCATTTATTTCTAGGCTTCGAGTAGTGATCAATTAGGTGGATAGAACCCGCAGGCCATCCGCTACATGGTCAAATCTATGCACCGAACAGGTCTTCTTCAGCAGTTTCAACATGTGACGGTGGGGAACGACGACGACGAACCGATAGGCCCCACGACAATCATTATGGGTCGATTTCTTATGTATGAGTTTGATTTATAGGCTGATTCTACACTCTTTATGAAGAGCCTCTGTATATATATACTCTCTGGGAGAGATCCCACTCGGCGTTTGGCTTCGAGTTCTTGCTTCAGCTGGATGAAGCGCCTGCGTAGTCATACGCAACTAGTTAGACTGCAACAGGCTAATTGAACTTTGATTGATTGAGTGATTGAATTAGGTGGATAGGCTATAGCTGCTTTAGAGAGGAGTAGTCGTCAATCATTGGGAATAGAACTATGTACATAATATCCTCACCCATCTCATGGGCTTGATAGCAAGACGGCAAGTCCGAAGCCTGAGAATATACTATAGAAAAAAAGGGGCTGTGTATAGCCAACTTTGAGAAAGGTCGATCTATTATGGCAGATCCAAGTAGCCTAACTCATACTGCTGGTGGTTCTACCTGCAAATGACACTCATCCCAAATCTGACGAAGCATAGGCAGGTGAATGCGATCAACATAGAAAAAGCCCAACAAGACAGAACGGGCCTCCTGCCACGAGTGGATTCCCTGCAGCCGCGCAGCATTGGCCAGTTCAGATACGAAGAAGGCCCGCTCGGACGGCAGGGTTAGACTGCACGCCGCGCCCATGAAAAGTTGCCAGAGGAGTAGGTCGCGGCAAAGCGCAAACAAGCCTGAGGGGATAGTCGCCTCGAGGGCAATGCGCAGAGCTTGGATCGGCTTTGGCAGCAACTGGGCAACCATTGGATAGAAGTTCCAGATGGCGCTGTTGTGGAATAGCAGTAAAGCGAGACGAGTGCAGCCCTCGATGGAGTTGTCGCCCTTTACCTGACCTGTTTCTGTGTATCGGTCTGTGTGTAGTTGGTATTCTACGTGCAGCACTTCTGTGTTAAAGTAGTCCTCAGTCTCCTCGTTGAACTCTTTGTACCCGGTGTTGCCTTTGATCCATTCTGCATACCAGGATAGTTCGAGGAGGTCATAGACGATTTGCGGCATGGTTTCGCCGAAGATGCCGGGTATTTTGAGTAGAGGGAAGAGGCTGGTGGAAAGTAATGCTACGTCGTTGTTGGGTGGAATGAGTGAGAGGCGCGCTGGGCGGGAGTAGCGAACAAAGGGGAATATAGGTTTGGCATGGGCCATGCAAGCCACTCGGATATCAGTCCTAAATTGCGAGGTTAGTAAGCTGTGTATCTAATTATGAAGGGGTATACCAACCATGAGATCTGGAACCGCACGTCTGAAGGAACCTCGTCAAAGTTCTTTCGCAATGCGATCATCTGTCGCAAACCTGCCAGATGGATTTTGAGATAATCGGGATTCCCCGACGCGATCTACAGGGTTGCATTAGCTTCGGGAATTGCAAGCCTGGTTTCGCAAAATACACTCACTTCAATTGTCAATAAGGTAGAAACAGCAGCAATCAGAACATCACTCGAAGCCTTGACCGGATCTGACAAGCCCTCGTTGACCAGTCGAATAGTCTCACCACGGTGGTGGAAAGTGTCGATCACCAACTGGCTCCGCTTTTGTTTGGGATCTCGGATGGGTAGCTCGCCTGCACGCATCGCATCATTGGAAGAAGCCATACAAATTGTTGCATGCAGAATGGCCGGGTCGCGCTGGATCAAAGACGCCCAATGCGCCTGCAGCTTGGGCTTATACCGCGTCTGCAATGGATGCGCTTCTTGTGTCAGATCCCAGAGGACTATATCTTCGTTAGTATGCAACCCCTACTATATCACGATCGGGGTTAAAGAGAGAAACACTCACAGACTCGCAGGTGTCGCATCATTCTATCTGTAAGCTGCGTGTGCCCAGTATTAAAGGGATCATTAGCTCCTTGTCCCACGTAAGACCATGCAGATGGTCCAGCGGGGTAGGCCATCGTCCCACCAAAACTAGAGTCATCCCAGGATGCGGCTTGCATAGTAGGGTATCCCACAGCTGTTGATGTAACAAGCTCGTCAACCTGTTCTAGCTCTTGTTCCTCCGAGATTTGACTGCCGGATAAGCTGGCGGACGAGCTAATAGATGGACGGGTCGGCTGAGCGGGTACGAGTGCCCCGGGGTTCGTCGTCGGGGGCTGATAAGACGAGTGCTTCCATTTGCTCTTATTGTACTGCTCTGTACTCTCCATTCGCTTCTTGCGATTATGCTCGGACATAACATGGGACCGAATCCGCTTTAGGGTCTCATCCGTTGTGCCTGCCGCTGCCGTTTGCTGATCACTGTTGACCCAGAATAACGTCGATTTCCCCGTAGATGCATTATTGGGCTTGCGGGGTTTGCGTACCCTAGTGGTTGTTTTCCGATTGGGAGCTGTGGGAGGAAGAGGTGGTGGTGGAGGAGGAGGTGGAGGAGCTGTTGGTGCTTCGGTCACGGTCTGTACAGAGTTGGGATCGAAGTGGACGGGAGCTGCATAGGGGGAGTGGATCGGATCGGCCGTCCAAGCCGCAGCCGATGGCCGAGACAGAACGGGCAAGGTCTGCTCGTAACCCGGTAAGAGGTCCTTGGCATTCATCTTATCTGGACGTTCGAGGCATTACCTAGAAGAAGGGAGGGATTTAGAAGAGGACAAACTTCCTTTCCGGACCGGCGGGGTAGAAATCACAGGAAATTTGGATTCTTCACATTGCAGAATCATCGGCCCCGCTAAGAGCTCTAGTGGAATTCGTCAGGTTTATTTTAAGATGTTTTAAGGGGAAGCATTTAAGTCATTTAGCGGAATTAATGATTGCTTTTGTTCTCGATATCACAATAATCTCCCCACCCCCCTATTTTTTTCAACAGCCCCAGCCTTGGAAGTTCCCAATATCCACTTGACCTTGAAGACACGGGATTATTCACCAAGCTTGTTCTTTCTGAGGTCATGTGGTGTTTTCCTTTTTTTAAAAAAAGGTGTGATAACACATGTCTACAGGAGGACCTCGACATCGTGATCTACTATGATCGTCTCAACTAGTATTCATGAAACATCCCAGATATAAATATAAGGAGTACGGGGATAACCCCATGTATAGATGATCTGCACTCTGGCCCCCTGTGAGGTCATGACAAAATATTTCCAACGGCTACAAAGCCGTAGACGTTGAGTCAAGGTTTTCTCCTGCCAGCACCAATCTTGGCTCTGTTATAGTGGGCGTCGTATAAGCCCGAGGCTGTGCAACTAAAAGTTTCAAACTATGTGGATGATCATATTCTTGACCTTCTTGTTACAAATTTGTTTCTTGCGTACAAGTATCTGGTCTGAAGGGCTTTCCAAGATAATTGCGTACATGATTTGAGATCTACAATATACAACATACGATATTGGCAATGGCAAAGAGCTAGTTTCACACGGAAACACCCATGGTCTACTCAATGTGGAGGCGATGTGGGGAGCAAGTGAGGTAGAACGAATGAGATAATTGCGGGGAAGATAATCTAATAACGGACGTCGGTTTCATTCCGAGGCCGTGTAATGGTGTTGAGCCCATAAATTTAGGTCATGCCAGGACGCGGGAAGACCGGCATCGTGTCCAGCTGTTCTAACCCACCCATTGTACCAGTCTGCCCGCTGTTTTGCCAACCTTGTCCGGTCTGCTGATTGATAAATTGGCTCTGTCGGAAAGGATTGGTGCTGCCAGTTGGGTTAGGCCGCAAAGGTGCAGCTGCGGGAGGTTGCAGACCTTGCTGCGGAGCAGGAGAGGCCCGCGCAAAAGGGTTGGTCCCCGTTCGCTGAGGCTGGATCGGCTGCGCTTGCGGTGGCTGAGGAAGGGGCGGCGGGGGTTGTGCAGGTTGAAATTGCTCATTTGAGGGATTATATTGCGTGTTTGCTGTGGATAGTCGTCTCGCGAATGGGTTCGTGTTCTGTCGCGATAGAGGAGCGGCGGGTGGCTGAGCGCCCGTGGGAGTGTTGAGCATCATTGACTGGCGGAATGGATTGGTGTGCTGGGGCTGCAGGGGTTGCAAGGGTTGAGGTGCTTGCTGCTGTTGTTGTTGCTGAGAGAAGCCAGCAGTTCCTTCCTGCGGAATAGGAGCCAATTGCGATTGGAAGCCATACGACTGCGGCTGGGGAGAGTACCCTCCAAATCCAGCGCCAGTTGGCATAGCTTGAAGTGGCTGTGGTGGTGGCGGCTGCTGCTGTTGTTGCTGCGGCTGCGGCTGCCCGAATGGATTGTTTGGGCCCTGTGCTTGATAAGGCGCTCCATATTGGGTCGGCTGGGCGTATCCAGTTGCCAAAGGCTGCTGTTGAATCGCCTGGGGTTGCTGCTGGAAACCAGTCTGCTGGGGATAAAATGGTTGCTGTGACTGCTGTTGGAACCCTGTTTGCTGGTACTGCACTGGGTTCTGTTGCCCCATCGGCTGTTGGTTCTGCTCAATTGAATCAAAAAAGTCGATCAGGTCCACAGGTGGTGGCTTCGGTTGTTCGACCTGCTTGGGTTGGTTTGATGCCGGCGGGTTCGACATCGGTGTGTTCGGCATTGGCTTTGATGAGTCTGCAGTCGCACTAGCTTCCATGCTCGGTGGAACGCGTACACCTTTTTTGGCCAAGTACTCCCGTCGGCGAAGATCGAAATCAGGATCATTGAGATCATCCTCAAGAAGGCGCGCCAGATCTGTAGAGGCATGCTTGAGCTTCGGGATTTCCAAGCGAGTAGCAGATTGGAAATGTCTAGCCACTCCCAAGAATTGGACCACTTCTTCCGTTTGTTTCGTGAACGTCTTATAGATTGCCAGGGCACGTATGCTATCCGGCCGCGACATCTCAAAGTAGTGTTCTATTAGGGTTCAAGGTTAGACCAACGCTGACCAATGGAGGGGCTGCTGACTTACCTAAAACATTGATCGTGCCCTCATTCATGACTGAATATAATGTCAATAGATCAAGGGTGAGAAGACGGAACGCGGTCAGACTGATCTCATTCTCGGGTTCATCAGTCAATAGCTATGCACTGTCAGTCACCAGAAAGAAGGCCCAAATTCGGAATCCACCTACATCACAGCGCAGTAACACACGAATTTGCTTCTGTACAATTTCCGTCTCCCTCAATAGCCCTTTCTCCACACCTATCCTCTTCAGCCGTCCGGGTCCGCTTCGTACATGATCCGTTTTGCAGGCCTCAAATGCCTTGGCACGCGCGATTAGGTATTCGGCATACCGTCGGATATTATGTCCCTGCGATTGGGCTGTAAAAACGATCAGTAAGATGCGCTCATATCTCTATGAGGGAACTCTTGGTCTAACCTTCAGAGAAATTGCTGGGCGCGATCTTCTTTGGGTTATCGGATAAGTATCCCAGCGCAGCATCCAGTTGACCCTCTCGAATCATGAGATGGAGGACTATGAGCGCCTTGAAAACAATGGTCCATGCCGAGTCTCGGAGTCGTATTTGAAGGGTTCGGAATACCTCTGCGACTCCTGCCTCGCCGGTATGAGTCGCCACAAGGATGTTCTCTATGTATTTGGATTTAGGGGCTGCAAGCTGTTGACGCCAAATAATTAATAATTGTCGCATATAGAAAATAATAAGCTCAACATTCAAACTAACCTTGAGCTTCGTGGCCCCTTTTACTGACTTCTCAAATCCTCCGGGCATGTTGTCTGTGAAAGTCGCGAATCGGTGCCCAACTTCTCTAATGGCTCAGGAGAATGCAAGTCTGTCAGAAGACAGTGGGAAAAGACTGGAGAACCTGCTCCAAGAATCAATGCCCTTGTAGTGTCCGAGAAAATCTTCAATCATGCGTATCGTTCATGACGTGGCTCATTGAGCCATGCTGTAAGCCTGGGGAAAGTGGGTGGTTTTCTAGGGGCGAGGGGCCAAAGTCCGATCGGAACGGCCGGATTAGGGATTGGCGAGAAGTAAAAATCACAGAGGTGATATGGACTGAAAAGTAAATTGAAAGTAAATTGAGGAATAAGGATAGGAAATAGGATAATGTCGAGGGTGAGGGCAAAGGGAGTTGGGGCGGAGTGCATGTTCCTAGAGGTAACCCAAATCGGGACTAGCGCGGGTTGAGAGTTCCGTGTATGCACGGGAGTATATATGAGTGAGCTCTTTTTCGTCTGTTTCATGCTTCTCCGCCTTGATCACGTGTCACATTTGTACTTGACCTCGCGACTTCATAGTTACTTGCACTTTCCATGTTCAACAAAGCACCCCCCTCCTTTTCTTTTACATACATCATGCCTTTACCACTCTATTTCACTCCAGCTAATAGCGGGATTTCTGAACAGTCATGCGACAGTGAAGAATACGTCCGTGACAAAAAAATATCTCTTGACAAAATTAACTCTGCTGACGAGGCATTGGCAAAAATCCACGACAGTGGATTTTTCAACCAGTCTGTCTACTCGTTTGTTGTCCTTACCTCGGTGGATCATGCCATTGCAATTGATCTTTTAGAACTCATTGACGCAGAGTACCCCCGTGTTCGGAAAGGATTGTTCTCCCGGAGGAAAGTTATAACATTGAAAATGCTAACTTATACCCACGGAGCCCCGCATGCGTGGTTTGGTCAACAGCTGACCCGTTGGCAACTTAACGGTCAACTCACTCCTGCTGAACACCTCAACGTTATGGTAACAGCAAGCCCGCGAGTTACTGCTAGCAACCCTCCATACACCGGCGATCAAAAGGAACCCGATACTTTCATCTCCTACCTCGGAAGTCCCACCTTACATGAGCCAAGGATCGTCATTGAGGTTGGCTTCAGTCAGACATATGTAAGCCTCGTTAATGATGCGAAATTTTGGTTAGAAGGAGTGGGGGCGAACGTGCGCAAGGTTCTTCTTGTGAAATTTTTCCAGCGTAGACATGGTGTTGCGGGAACAACCGAATTTTCCCGGTTCATGGGCCGTTAGAACAGCCCATTTATCTCACCAAAGACGACCTTCTTAACGGCGCAATTGCCTCAAGCTCCCAGGGCAGTGATCAACTTGAATTTGACATTGATTCCCTCCGAGAGATCATAACGAAAATGGGTCTCAATCTCGTTGGACTCACTCCTTTGCCATGAGATCTTGCCTCCCCAGCTAATTTCGTGCAATGTGAGCGTTTTTTTCCCATGTACTTCAACATGCAATTCAATTAGTGGTTTACTCCCAAAATGTTCGAGGGACGAGCTGGAGATTTCTCTCTTCCCTTCCAAGTCTATGCTCCAAGATTATCTGAATTTCTTTCTCGTTTGTTGCAACCTTCTCTTACGCTGCTTCCCTCTCCTCTCTTCTTCCCATCCTTGTAACATTCCCCCACTTCTTGTCAAGTCCTCGGTCATCTTGAACAAGCCACCATCCTTCACACACGTTCCCTCACACAGTTTTGAGAGTCCTCTGAGACATTGCCCCTGCCCTCATCTCACATTAAAATGGAGAGCAAAAGACTGAAGCTAAGATGGGACGTTCCAATGCGCCAAGCTCTTTGTTGTCTGTACCGGTTTTTCCGATGCAACAGGAAACAGAAAGAGGAGATCTTCTCGATGTTCCGCGACAATCTGAGAAAACGTGGAATTCATCGATTTGTTCCAGGTAAAACGCTTCACGCACAGTGGAACTGGATGAGAAACACTGGCGATCCTATCTGGTCGCATGTCCATCGGAGCACCGAGTTCAACATGGACGGAGAATGGAGGGACATCATCCAACGCATCAAGTCCACAGCATTGACCCTGCATCTCCCTCTTATCGAGAAGCCAGAGGATGATATCGACACCTCTCAATGGGGCACGCGAGTGCCACCGACCTTGGGACTGAGAACCGATTCCCCCCCCGCAGACCCCCCACCCCATATCATTTCCACTGCACCAGCGAAGAGCGGAGGAAAGGAGCCATTATTTTGCCGAAAGTGACGACCAAACAAGTGCGAGTATCACAATGAGTGTCAGCCAGAGTAAGGAATGGGCCAACGAGCCAAAACATATCAACCCCCTGGAAAACAATCAGGCTGTTGTTACCAGTCATGGCAAGACGTGTATCTGGTGCGAGCATGGATTGGCAATTGATGAGACAGACGGCCCCGATGACTGGACCCAGCATACTCATATTAACCAGCGCGAAATCCCCGACAAAAACCAGTCCCAGCATCGGCACCAAGATTGGGGCCAACAGGATTATCTCCAAACCCAACAGCTTCAAGATCAACATCAAAATCAACATCAACACCCAGATCAACAACAAGAACACCAAGGCTGCAGCCACCAGCATAATGGGCAGCAAGACTATCACCACGACCATGAGCTGGCTATGAAAGGAGTTCCCGCCGACAAAATGCCACCGTTGCTGTTTCGGTGGTCAAACCGTGACTCGCAAGGTGTCAACTCGAAGACCGTTTTTCTAGCCGGGCTTTTCTGCAACGGTGAATGGTTTGACCCTGAAGACTTCTCCGAGGACCGTTTCGAGAGCTTCTTTCAAAGCCATGTCACCAAGGAAAAAACCAAAACGCCATTCATTTCCACCTCTCATTCTCCTTTGGCACCACTTCACCGTGCCATTGCTAATCAAAACGGTGCCACACTGTCCGTCATTGACACCTCGAAGCTAGAAACAAAAGTATTCTACGCCCATCCGCTTGCGATTCGGACTAGGACTTTCACCTACAACTGGAAAGGGTATGGAGAGTACCTCATCTGGGGCCGTATCCCACTTGAGGCAATTGCTTTCAGCGTGGAAATCACAAGTTTCGAACAAACCGTACAGTCCTACCCCGATGTCGCTCGCTTGATGCAAACCGCTCTTATCCGTAGCTTTCTACGCTGCAGTGAGGAGTTGCGAGACATGCTGGCGGCAAAAAGAAAATCGTCTTTTCAGTCCGGTCGAACACTTGGAAAGTTATTGACTCTTCTTGAAGTTCCCACGATCCACTGGGACAACATAGCTTTCAGATTTGCCAAAGCATGGGGCTGGAAAAATGCGAAAGAGACCGCCCTGTTTCACAGTGGTCTTCGAAGTGCACCACCTTACCTGTCCGAGGAATTGTCAGATTCTGAAAGTGAGGCTCCATGGCCCACACCCCAAAAGACACCTGCGAAAACTTCCCAAAATATGCCACTTTCATCTGACTGCGTTTCTGATGTAGACTACGAACCGCGCGAGACCGACCAAGATTCGGGAGGGACCTCAGAGTTGGAATACATGGACGAGTCTCGATCTGTGACGATTTGCGATATGAGCGAGACATCAGATGATGGAAAGTTCTCAACACACGAGACGCTGTCTAGTGGGATATTCACTGAGAACGATGCTTCCGAACTCTCCTTGGGACCGGTACCTCATCAAGAGGCAATTGACCTCGACTCGGACAATGTGGATACTAGTTCTCAGCGGGCATTGCAACTGGACTGGCCATCTGACAATGAATATATGTACCCTGACACGCCCACGAAAACCAGGGGAAGGATCCCATTGCAATCGCGACAAAGGACCACCAACAATCTTGTCCTAAATGGTCATACCGATATGGACTTTTTTGAGAAAGTCCGAAACTGGGCTCATCACGAAAACTGACAGAATGATATGCGAAATGTCGCGAAGAGAGAATTCATGCTTGACATGGAAGGGATGGAAGAGAACATTGAACAAGCTTTGTTTTGCACAGCCATGTGAAGATGAGAAAGTTCTAGTCAATATGTCAATATGCCTTTGTGATATTAGTTGAATGAAAACTTTGTGACAACGCTGTTTGCTCGAACATATGTGATGCCTGTAAGAATTATCTACAATACCTGTAGGTATGTACCAAGTATGTGCATTCACGAATAAAGTAAATGAAGTGGGCATATCCAGATTTTACCTTCCTGGCAAGGAGGTATGATGCAGCTTGACCAGTAAGATGGCCAATAAATGCCCAAAACGAGACTAAAACCACGCCTACAGCCATTCGGACAGCCCCTGCCCTGAGTACGTGGTTTGCCATTTCCATATAAAACATATACGAAGTTCCTACTGTATCAATGTTAGACTTAGAAGAGCGAGAAGATAACTCGAGATGCACATTGAGAGGCTCCGTCCAGATTGCCATGCATGGTCAATCTTGTTTTGTACCAGAGTTGTTGTACAGTTTCCATCACAGGAGGGCCGAACAAATCATTTTGATTTTTGCGTGGATACACATTCATCAGCGAGGTATCTGGGACATGGAAACTCATAAACTATCCCGACCCTCATCCAAGAACTTCCCGTATATCCAGTCCATACCGCTTCCTTCGCCTTCAAAAACACCCGGTTTATTAACCTAGAACTTGGAGAAAGACTTGACAGCGCGGGAGGTCTTGGCGTGAACCTTCAACACGTTGAAGCGAACCTATAGAAATTTGGGTTAGTTATCAATTTCATCGCAAAACAAAATAGGGAGTCAAAATTCCATGTGTTGTAGTAATGCAATAGAGCGTGGTTTTGCAGACTGCCAACAGTGGCGAAAATTGACAAAATCACTCGATGAACGTACAGTCTTGCTGAGAGGACGGCACTGGCCGACGGTAACAAGGTCACCCTCCTCAACACGGAAAGCGGGGGAGACGTGGGCAGACAGGTTCTTGTGGCGGCGCTCGTAACGGTTGTACTTGGGGACGTAGTGCAGGTATTCGCGGCGGATGACGAGGGTACGGTGCATCTTGGTGGAGACTGTACATAATTCGTTAGGAAATCCTCTTGCCTTGTAAAAATATAGTCCTGATTCAACTTACCGACTTTGCCGACGAGGACACGGCCACGGATGGACACCTGGGAGGTGAAGGGGCACTTCTTGTCTGTAAAAGTTCGAAAATGAGCAATCTGACACATGAAGAATTTGGTGATCGCGGGCAATTTTCTGGCATGGGTGGTCTTCTCGAGGTTCGAGAGTTGGAGTATCGAATGCGAGTATTGGCGAGAGAGGGAAATGACAGAGATTCCAGGCCCCTCAATTGCTCCATGCGATCCTCCATTCGCCCTTTGTATCCTTGAAAAGACCACCCACCCATATATTCCGCCGCCAGATTTCGAATAAAAACTCAACGGAGGTCGTGCATACCGATGTAGGTTCCCTCAATGGCGGTCTTGGGGGTACGGAAACCGAGACCGACATCCTTGTACCAGCGGCGGCCCTGGGCAGTCTTCTTGGAGGAAGCCTTAGCCTTGGTGTTAAGGAAGATGTGAGGCTGCTTCTGGAAAGCGCGCTCCGACTGGACGGTCAACTCGGTGGCCATTTTTGCGGTGTTGTTCGACGAGGAAGCGGTGTCGAAGAAAGGTCGGGTTGGCGGCTGTCGAAGATGAGGAAGATTCGTTGCCCGTCGGAATCTTTGGTAATTCGTAGTGTGCGACACTAGTCCCGATTTGGACTAGGCTAATTGGGGTTAGGGCTCTGCGTTCTTGTTTACATCACGTGATTGCGGAGGCAACGCGCTTTGGGCAGTTGCGATAGGAGCAGATTACAGGCTCAGTCCTGTTTGATCTAGAGATCTTAACGTTCGGATTTATGGAATATGCAATCTTGAATTGATCTGTGAATGCGCCCATTTGACTGCCGAAAATGTCAACTCGACCCGATTCCGCGGCTTTGCGACAGCCACGATCTCGTCGGTCTATCGCTCATGTCCCGCGGTCTCGGATGACGTCTGGTTTGGACAAGGAGAATGCGACAACGGAGATTGGCACAGCCCAGCCATTTTCAAATAACACAAAGTCTGCTATGAAGGATAAGAAGTCTCGGAGTAAGAGTTTGGGTCCCGGTGGGCTTGATGCCCTTCAGAATTCTAACGGCAATCGCCGCCAGGTAGCTACCAACCGAACACCACACACGCATATGCAGAACAATTCTGACTCAAACATCCATAGTCTACGGCTTCTTTCCCACTAAAGTCCATCCTCAAACCTACTGTCCCTGTCTCTCCAGTGCGAAACATTCCGTCATTCGAGGAAACGCGCCGACGTACACCAGCTCGTAGCAAACAGCAGACCCATGACGGCACGATGGACGGACAGAGCCAAAAGGATCAAGGAAGAGAGGGTCTCTTGATTGACTTTGAAGCAACACCAGGACCTCCAACAACGGATAATGACAATGACGACACGGCGAACCCATTTGATACATTTAATGCGACTTCCGCCATTCGCGAGGAGATGGCTGCTACTAAGGAGCGTGATGAGCAGGAGCGCAAAGATCGTGAACGACAGAATATCCTAGAGAAACGAGCGGCGCGGAGGAAATCGATGGGTTCGTGTGTTCATTCAAAATTGCCATGGGAGTGAATATTGACACATCTATACAGCAAACCGTCGAGTATCCTTTGCCCCTGAGGCAACCCTACACACCTGGAACGTGGTGGAAATTCCGGACGACTCAACCTCCTCCTCTGCCGCGAACTCAACAAGACGCGCATCTGCTGCCGCAAACTCCCAGAACCAACCCGCCCCTATCTCACCCACAAAAGATGCACCATCTTCGCCAGCAGAGTCGGAATTCGGATTCTCCCCTGTCCGCACACAAGATCTGGATCAGATAAGAGATCGCCCATCATCTGGGGGTGGCGACCAAGATTTATCTTCTAGCCCGTTCAGTGGAAGCTCGGTAGGGAGCGAAGACACCGGCGCCCAAAGCCTGGCCGGAGAAGAGGATGATGGCGATTCTTCAGAATCCGACGATGGATTTGATGCTGAGAGCACTGCAATGAGCATGGATGATATGACCGCGCGCTCAGGGATGAGTGTCCAATCAGACGCAACTTCTAGCTCAAGCTCGAGTGCCAGACTCAACGAAGCACTGCGCCAGGCTGCACAGGAAGCAGGAACCGAACTTGACGAGGACGGAGAGATGTCAATGGAAATTGCGGACCAAGAAATAACCGGTGCTTTCCAGCCGTGGATCAAAAAGGGCCAAAGACAAAGCTTCGATTGGGGGGATATTAGCGCACGGCATGACGATGAGAACGTTGACCCATCCAAGGATGCCACTGCTCAAGGTTTGCCAGAATCAGATGATATCGATGAGGACGAAGATCTCAGCATGGATGTGACGAATGCCGTAGGACGCATCCTTGGCAAGTCTCCCGGCCGTCGCCAGAGCACGGCTCGTCGCCAATCTGTGGCAGAAGAATCCAACTACGGAGATCAAACCATGGAGATGACCAATGTCGTCGGCGGTATCGCGCAGGAGGATTCGCCATCAAAGTTTTCCGATATTGGTGACGAAGATGAAGGAATGACAATGGAATTCACTTCGGCCGTTGGTAAAATCTTGGGCAACCAACGTATTCAGGCCACCAACTCTGATCAGATGAACTTCGATCAAGACAATGAGTCTGACGGTGGCATGGACATGGAGATGACTGGTGCAATTGGTGGTATCCTACAGTCAGGAATTGAAGCCAACGACAAAGTGCACGCGAAGATGATCATGGAGCTCGAAACAGACTCGGGTCAGCTCGCTAGCTCGCCTTTCCAAGACAACGTTCGGCAGTCACCTGCCAAGTCCCCTGTTAAATCACCTCTGCGTTATCAAATTGCTGCTGTTGCATGCGAAAACGGGAGCCCTAGTTTGGCAACCGTGCGGGCTAGACCTCCCCGGCGTAGCTCCACTCCAGGATCGTCGGGCACGCCAGGATCGGCAAGCCGGCAACGATCACCACACACGAAGCCATTGACTCCGCCCAAACAGTCCACCCCCAAGCGAAACCTACCACCCCAAGCAAGACACCTCCCTCCGGCAATGTTACTTTTAGAAGTGCTTCACCAAAGAAGCTCTTCCAGCCCGAGCTCCAGCAATCAGCAGATAGGCGCAAGTCTCTACGTCAAAGCCTGTTCGAGCATAACATAGCAACGGGAGAGTCGACCCCGCTCTTCAAATTACAACCACGCGAGGGCCGTCGCTCTTCTGGTCTAGGGATTGACAAAGAAGGTCTTGGATCCCCTCGCGTGGCGGCATTACTTGACAGGCGCCAGTCGCTAGGAGATAGTACGCCCAAATTTGTTCCGCAAGAGCAGCCCCGATCCGGTGTACGCTTTGAGGATCCTCTGCAACTTCAGGCCGAGGAAGAACGTGATCGCGAAGAAGAGGAACTCCGAGAGGATGGCCATATCGCGGGCTTGCAGTCAGATCGGGACGTAACCCCGAGCTTGAAGGATATGATTTCAAATATGAGCCCGAAAAAGACTAGGATTGGCAGCCGTAAGAGTCTCCATGTTGGGGCTGCTCGCGGGGTTTTGGGCAAGCGCCCGGTCGAGCTAGACTTGGACGAAGACGAAGTGGAGAATTCGCCCAAGCGACTGCGTGGTCACAATGTCAGCCCAGTCAAAGGTGTCAAGTTGCCAACACCGATGTTCAGGGAAGGCAATGTCCGTCGGTCGATGCTTTCGCCCGTCCGTAGAGCTGCTAGCTCATCGCCCCCCAAGGGTAGCAGCACACCTTCCCAGCAACCACGGAGTGCTTTCCAGACCTCGACAACTCCTCTCAAGCATGGCATCGATGCTCTTCATATTGCTTCTGATCCCCAACAACCTGAACAAGAAGAAGAGAATACTCCTGTCGAAGAACCCTCCGAGGAAATTGAGCCTATTCAGTTACAGGACTTCCTGAAAATGACTAATATTCATTTCATGGAACTTACTACGACAAAAAGACGACACACAACTGCCCCTGGCAGTGCCACCAAGAAGTTGACACGGCCCTCCGGTGAGAACATGCCTAAACCTGGCTCTATAACATTCGACGATTGTGTGGCAGCTGGCTTTTGTACAGTGCCAATGCTTGAACTGTATCAGCATGTAAGTTTTGTTGTGCCCGGATACTCTTGTTTTTGCTCACACTGTCTCTAGTCATGTCGGGAGTTGAAATCCTATATTTCTGAAGGTCGGCAGGTGATCCGCTCTATTGAGGCAGAAACATATGCCGAGAATCCAGCTCTCTTCAAGGAGTATGTTACCGCTCCGCCAGATATCCGAGTCATCATGGACAATCAATTCCGAAATGTCAAGACCCATGCCCGTCTGCTGAGTAAGGCTACATGGTACGAATGGCGGATGAAGTTGCTTGAGGGGTTGAAGGAAGGGCTCATCCGCCACGTGGAGGAGATGAAAGCAGACGATGATCTGCTGTCTGAACGAGAAGAGTTGCTTAACAGGAACGTGCCGCTACTCGTGGAGAAACATGCCTCTCTCGAGCAAGAGGCAAGAAACTTACAACAGTTGGTGGAGGAGATGGAGAATTGTGATCAAGATGAACTGCGTAGTACACGCAGCAAGCTGTCTGAGGTGGATTCCGAAATTGCGGCCAAGAGACGGGAACTTGAGAAGTTGCAGAAGGAAGTCCAGGAGAAGACGACTTTCATCGAGACTGGAGCCGAAATGCGGGATGAATTCCTCGCTCAAATCCAGGAGGCTGAGCGCGTGAAGGAGGAGTGCCGTGGCTGGAGCGCCCGGGAGATTAACGACTTAAAGGGTGAGCTTCCTCCCTCACCTTCCTTATGGAGCCCTTTTCTATGGATGCATACTGACTTGGAAAAAATAGGATCCGTCCAACGAATTCAGCAACAAACCGGCTGGTCGATCGTTTCGGCCTCATCTCCTTCAGATGCTGATGGGCCTTTATTGAAGATGGCTTACCGGGACCAGCTCCAACTAGAGTTCTATCCTGGAGCTTTCGCCTCCAAAAAGAGAGGCCAGGACGAGGGAAAGAATTACCCAATGGAACTGACTGCCCAAAAGAATGCCACCATTTCTCCCATTGCATCTTTGGTCCTCCACTCGCTACAGCATCACCTGGCTACCATCCAGCAATCTACTGTCGCACCCAAACAGCTCTTGCGGTTCATCTCTAGCGCTTGGGACCGCACGGTTGGGCTGGAAAATGAAGCACGCATGCTAGAATTCTGTGGTGTCACCCGCCTCACCCTGTCTAAGCCTGATCATGGCTCTCTTTCTCTACGCACCCGCTGCACGCTCCTCGGCAACGCCGCAGTCTCCACACCTGGCCGTAAAGGTGCGGCCTCAAAGAACACTAGTACGAAGAGAATCGATGTTGACTTCACTGTCCGTACCCGCATTGATAAAACCAATGCAGAGAACACTATCGGTCTCTTGGACTTTGATATTGATGTTCTGGCGACGAAGGTCTATGGTTTCGGAACAGGCAACAAGTCTGGCCTTCCAGACAAGGAGTTGCAAAGTATTCTCGCCAAAGGCCTTGATCGGGATAAGGACGGTGATGTCCAGCTAGGAAATGGCGTGTGGTGCAAGGCAGTGCGCACGTTCACGGGATCTGTGTTTTAGTTTTCGAATATTTGCTTTTTATGATCTGGGTTATTGGACGGGTTGGGTCTGCATTTGGGATGGAAGGCGCTGGAGGAAACTTTTCTATGCCCTTCTTGGGTTCAATGGGGCGGGACAATGGGATATCTTGACTTCGGGATCTGGCTAGGCGTTTTTTTTTTATACCAGGTCTTTATTATTCATATCCACTGATTGATGATTCGCTTTCTATCCTTAATTTCTTTTCAAGTTAGAATCTTAGATTATTTCACTATTTCATAGGGCTCTTTCCCCCTCCCTGTGACACACTCAAGTGAAAAACGAGGACTTGCCGACAACCTATCCATCCTCATAAAACCCGTGGACACGAGACCCCCCCAAAGCTGAAATCTATTTATATTATACCACACTAGTAGTGGCTACATGAACACTCGTGAATCCTGGCTAATGCATATACAAAGAAGAATAGTAGAGAGCTTGTACTTAGGAAAAAGGCAACGACAACGCTAAGAAGAACAAATCCAGAAAGAAAAAACACCCGGTTAAGCAACCCGTCCTTAAAACAACCCTAAAAATCCATTAGGCCAGACCGAATCAGCGGCCTGGTTCGGATCCTCTTGACCCTGCGGCGCATAGCCATACCCCAGACTCTGGGGATCGAACCCACCAGCCTGAGCCATCTGGCCATCAATAGCAGGCGCACCATGAATGAACGACTCAGCCGAAAGAGCCGGTATGGAAGGATATGCATTAGCAGACTGAGTGCCCGGTGGAATGGGATGCGGAAAAGCGTATTCTGGGAAGAGTCCGCCGAAGATATTTTCGCCGTGGCCCCAGTCACCGGACATCGGGTACTGGAAGAAATCGGGGATTGAGTGGGCGGTGCTGCTGAAGGAGTCTGGAGAGTTGATGGGGTTGATGGGGTTGGGGGTCATGCCCGATGAACCTGGGGCTTGGGATTGGGGTTGGGCTGTGGGTGTGGAAAAGTCTTGGGATAGTTGCCAGGATGGAATTTGTGGTCCGCGGAAGGTGTTGTCGCCTGCTTCGTGGAGGAGTGCGGTTGAGGGTGAGTATGTGTTGGGTGGATTGGCGTGATATGGGGTTTGGGTTGGGGGTTGGCTGCTGTCACCTGGGTCTGGTAATGGACTCATGGGGACGACGTAGCCTGAGGAATTGATTGGCGGAAGGCCTTCTAGGGTTTCTGGGATGCTGATGTCCATCCTGTTGGGGTTGGCGGTGCTTGATGTTGGATACTGGGGAGCTGTGGCGGGGGTCATTGTTGTGCGGAGGGTTGTGGGCCGTCGGTGCTGCCTTTGGTGCTGCGGTGCTGGCTGTGTCCGGGAGGTGTGTCTTTTGGTTCCTGGTTGTTTATATTCTTGGTCTTCTTCGTCTGGGGGGCGGGCTTTTTTCTCGTTTTTCTCGATGGCGACTTTGGCGATACGTTCGAGGGTCGCGCTCATTCGGGCCATGAAGCCGGCGTAATTATTTGGTCCTTCGCCTGGGGCGAGAGTTGCAAAGAATGCTGCGACCATGTTGAGGGATTGAAGGTCTTCTCGTACCCTTGAATGGCGAGTATCCCGTAGGATATTTGAGAATAATGTTGAAGCTGCCAGGAAGACGTAGTATAATAATGACCTGAGGTTTGAGTGTGAGAAATGATACTGATATAGACAGGCTGTGGAACTTACCAGGTCCATGCGATGTCTCCCCATGGCATGTTATTGACAACCTTCAAGGTATCTCGGGCAGCCTGTGCACCAATGGCTGCTGACCTCAAGGCATGTGCTTTGCTGATTGACTGGACCTTCTCTGATTCCTTTCTGGCTGTTACCATATAGTCAAGAAAGATAGGTACCCGGTGAATCATGATCATAGCATTGTGATAGACAAAATGGAGACCAATAGAGGCAAAGCCAAACAGAAAGTCGCGTTCGGTGGGTTTTATTTCCGCTTCAGCGAGAGCTGGGGATTCGCGTTTCCATTGTTCAAGCTCTGCATGTAGTTCTTTAACCGTCTTGTAAATTTCAACGGGGGGCTTTTCTAATGCCGTAACAGAGTATAATCGACTGTAAATGTGGCTCTTTATAAGCGACATCCGACAGAGTTCGCGGAAGAATGGAATGTTGCTTGCGGTTTCACCACGCTTATCGATTTCCAGTTCTTCGGGAAGAGGGACATCGAAATCATCTTGATGTTGTGATGGGGCGTTTCCAAGTCTTAGACATGTACTAGAACAGTCTTTTTAGTACTTGAGACGATGTTTACATGGGCTTCTCTTACCTCTGATCAATGACAAACGCAACCCAAAATACACGCCTTCTCTCCTCTTGCTCAGCCGGACTGAGTTCCGGCCTCGCAATATCTCGATGAAGCCCCATTCGGTGAGCGGACCGCATAGCTGCAGTGATGAGTGGCAGAGCTGACTGGGTTCCAGAATTCCCCCGAAGGAAGAACGCCTTTGCAAATTGTTAGATGCTTTCATAAGAGCCAAAGGTGCAGGGGACGTACCATGCTAATCAAAGCCTGCACACTTAGTAGATCGGTGCGTTTCAAGGCTAATTCCGTGAAGACCGACATGGCGTTTTTGAAGTATAAGTCGGATTTTTCCTTGTCTTTTTCTGACTTGGAGCTACTCGAGGATCGATATTCGTATGCCAAACAGATCACCATGTTGATGTTGGCCCAACGGGCAGCGTCATCACAGGTTTGCTGCGTATATTGCCATTCAACCATTTTCATGAATGACGACTCAAGATAGATAGGAAACAGACGGTTGGCCGTTCGGAAGAAAACTTTCATAAGAGAGAATACCTCCGACCTTGAGGGCAAAGGCTTAAAAACTTTCGAGGCAAACAGATCGTGGAATACATCTGGTCGCCATTGATTCCACGGGTTTTCATGGATGGATTCAGGAGATATAATCCGCAAGAAGCTGACGTCGCCTGTTTTGCTCTTAATCCACTCTATACCTGTTCGCGATAGAATTGACAGTGAGCACGATGTCCCTGTGCGTTGAGTTAGTCTTGGCAGTTTTGTATCATATCAACCGCACTCACCGAAATATCGAGAATCGTCTCTTTGGTCCGCCGGGAACATGGGTGTACCTTCGATGAAGCCACCCTTTGAGCGAAGAGATGACCCGAAATCTGACTTTGGACTGGAAGCAGACGAGGGGTCTTGACTAAATAGTCCGTCATCATCTTCATCGGAAAGGTCGTCTTGGCTCATATCGCTCTCTTGCAAGACGCCTGCCGTTCTCAACAACGACTCAACCCTGACGAGGCGGTCTTTCAAAGACTTGACATACTCGCCGTTACTGTGATTTAATTAGTCATGATCGATGAACATGAGATCGGAAATGGTAATGGATATCAATATCGCTGTACCTTTGGTAATGATCCCGCTTTTCATGCTGGACCGGAAAGACACAACGCGTATTACGGCGCATGCATTGTATACATATTGAACTTGACCCTTGAACCTCACACTTGGTCTTTTTTCGATGGCACATCTCACAAGCCTAGATAGATGTCATATGGCTGTCAGCATTGCTGGATTCCCCCAAACCGGAGTCCACCGGAATAGTGGAACTCGGGACGACAAGCGAAACCCACCCTCAGGTGCTGTCCTCTCCATATCGCAGAATCCATGGACAATGAGTTCTGGGAAGATGACTGGTTCATTGCCTTGATGGCCGACGATTGTGGATTGGGTGGAAGTCATGAATGTGCATGCCAAGACTTTACAAGAAAAAGTCGCCCCGGCGGAAATGGCGAGGACTAGCGGGAGATCTTTATTCCTTATTTCGATCTCTGCTTGGTACCCATCTATACCTAAGAGGTAAATGCTCAGAATCTGCAGAGAAAGAGAAAATCAAATGCGATGAATAATCAACGCGGATGTCGGGACTCCCGAATTCCGTTATTCTGTGTTCGTCCCGGGGTTCTTCGGTGGACCTGCAACGGGACCTGCGGGGTTTTGATCGCTCCACAGGCTACTCCTGAACTTCCATTCACAGGCGAAATCTCATGAAGGCAGAAACTTACACCATAGCGAGATTAGTATGATGAGAGTAGTTGGCTGTGTATGTCTTTGTCATATGATTTATCTGCCCAGCCATGAAGTGGTTCAAGATGATATAAGGGACTTGATATGTAGGATAACATTCTGATTTCTTTGTTGGATATTCCTTCAGATATCTTTTGGGATGCTCTTTCACATGTCTTTCTTTCTTTTTTGGGGGATCCCTTTTCATCTCGTTATATAACTAAATTGTAATGAATAATTCAGTACGAAGTAAACATGCCGAGCTTATCACTCTGCAATATATAAATATGCGGCGGTATAAAGCATAAATTACACAGAGGACCTTGATATGTATACCAAGTGATTTATTGCGTTCGTAATGTTCCGTGGTACATGCTCTTCCACGGTGAGATATGGCTGTGTAGCGCCTCTTCCCCGATCAAGGTCCCCTTGTATGTATTCGAGGTATTCCTGCGGATAGCTGGCACGTGCTGGCAGGGTCTCATCCTTGTCTAGTGAGATTATTAGATGGTTATAAGTGCTCGTCAACATGAAAACCTTCAACGGGATCATCTAGCTCACTAATCACAAAGCACCTCGTTTTGGATACCGTAAAAACATTATGTTAGTAGGAAGTTGAAAAGTACAACCAGATCTCAAGGATATATGGGGTGGTAATGTCAAGCGGGGTGACGATACACAGAACCATAGATAACAACTCCGATGAACTCCGATGTCTTCTTTGAATGATATTTTGCATAACGGCGTCATAGCTAGAAATAGGTATATTATGTAGCTATAGAAGTGCCATTAGGGATAGTAGTGACTTCCAAGGTTAGTGCTATGTCCCCATTCTGACCCTCCACACCGTCCTCGGGAGGTGGGGATTGCCGAAGCACTAAATTACCACTATCACGTCACGGCATCTGGCGCAACCGCCAGCCAACCTTCTTCATCCTTTAGAGTAGCGAAATCAATTTTCCTGGCATGGCTCACAAGACTTAGTCTCATTGTGTATCATACATATTTCACCCTGTATCTGGAGAACTGCGAAGCGCCGAGGTTATCGGTAATACCAAGTCATGGATGTCGAGAATGTCGTCTCGCACCTGGTTCCAATCGCTCCCGCGCCGGTTCGTACACCATCTATCGCTGTTCAAAATGGCATTGGTCCCGATATAACCGCAATGCGCTTCAACTGCCAAGCTTGTGTGCGCAAGAAAACCAAGTGCGATAAGATGGTGCCAGCATGTTCGAGCTGCAGAAAAGCAAAGCTCCAATGCGTCTACCAGGATCCCCCATCGCGAAAGAGACAGCGAAGTTCGTTTGAAGATGTACATGAACAATTACTGCGGTACGAGCGCATATTGCGAGACAACAACCTTCTCCATACAGCCTCGGTATCGACCCCATACAGCCAAAAGACGGAGGCATCAGCAATCAGCACGCGGAACCCAACCCCAAAGCCGGACTCGCAACCCACCGGCTCGGGTAAACTTCTGTCCGCCGATGGCAAGTCTCGCTATCATGACAGTGTCCTCCTTGACGCTGAAGAGGGCGACCTGTGTGAAGTATCTGATTCCGACCTGGGTGACAACCATCGTGAGGACACCGGAGCTGATGAGAGCACCCCGATGGGTCTTCTGGGCGCCCTTGCGGCACAGACTATCTCTGGGTCGATACTCGGAAGCACGCAGAGCATCACCGGGCAACACCCTGACCACGAGGAGGCGACTAAGCTCTGGAATGCGTACGTGCACAACGTGGAGCCTCTGTGCAAAGTTCTTCACAGTCCAACTGTCGCAAAAATAGTTGACACCGTTTCAAAGCAACCCTCCGTGGCCTCGAAGAGCGACGAATGCCTGCTTTTTGTCATATACTATTTCGCTGTGTTCTCTATGTCGGACGCTGACTGTGTGCAAGAGTTTAACCAACCGAGGAGCTATTTGATGTCGAAATATCGGACCGCTGCGCACCAAGCACTTATCAATGCGTCGTGGCTGAAGACAACATCAATGCCGGTATTACAGGCTTACACGCTATTCCTCATCGCTATGCGCACTCAAATCGATTCTGACACGTTCTGGATTTTAACGGGTATTGCCATTCGCCTCGCACAACGCATGGGGCTCCATCGTGATGGTGAAAACCTCGGATTACCACCCTTTGAGGTTCAGATGCGACGGCGACTTTTTTGGCAACTGCTTCCGCTGGACAGCTATGCGAGTCAGGTTTCCGGCACTGGTATTGTTTTATCGCCGAATAGCTGGGATACTAAGCAACCATTGAATATCAACGATGATCAGATATTCCCTGGTATGACGGAGCCCCCCCTCGAACAAAGAAGCGCCACAGAAATGATTTTTTGCTTGTCTCGGATGGAATTGTCAAATTTCTATACCCGAACCGGCATCAAAGTGAAAGGAGGTGGTGACACGGTGAAATTCAAGGATGCAGAAGACATTGAGAGACTTATTGATGAGGTCGAAGATCTTATCGAGACTAAATTTCTTCGGTATTGCGATATCCTGAACCCCTTACACTTTTTCACCACGGGAATCGCCCGATCTGCGACCAATGCTGTTCGACTGCGGGCTAGAATGCCGCTGCTGATGACGCAGACCATCACAGACGCGCAAAGGAGGGACATTTGTGCGCTCGCAGCAAGGATCCTCGATACAACTAGCGCCATCTACGGCAACCCCAGCATGCGGAAGTATCGATGGCAAATACAAGCTTTCTTCCTGTGGGATGCTCTTCTCTGCATTCTACGTAGCATCGCAGATGTCGGATTCTACTCGGCCTCCGAGCTTAATAGTTCCTGGGGCAAGGTTACAGATGTGTATTCTAATCACGAAGAACTTGTCAAGGGCAGAAGAACCTTACATGTCACAATCGGTAAGCTAACCCTCAAGGCCTGGCTTGCGAATCCCCCAAGTCAATCCACCCCAGAGCCTACTTTCATAACCGCACTGTGTGCCCAACACGAGCCGAAAGTGAGCAGGCACAGACATCAGGAGAGCATGGACGGAAGAGGTGAAATCACCAAGCTCGCGGACGGATATAGTTTTGATGAAGTTTTTGGCAACATTGATGGAACAATCCTGGATTTAAATGGCGGGTTTGACCCTTCAGATTGGGTCTTCTGGGATCAGCTATGTTGAGGGACCAGCCGGGGCTGAGTTGGTAGCCTCCGCCACCGGTTTTGATTCGCGGTGGGGAAGAATTTGAATTCTCGAGGTAGCTTATAGCCATCGCGGTGATGGATCCAGATCAATGGGGAGGAGAAGCTGAAATGTGTTTCTAGGGGGACGGACAGCATGGAGCATGCACGGGTTGACGCCGAAAGGTTTGTTAGGAGTGGCCATCCAAGAACAATTTCCTAAATTTTAGATCAAGTAGCTGTCAACATTTGCTCGTGACAATGTAGGCTACTAACTTGCGCGGATTAGTTACATGCTGCATACTACGTATATAACTAGGTTGGATGCGTCTTGCGTATCTCATCTCAGAATCCAACTATCAAAATGCGGTACTCCGACTCAATTTCCGTCGGCAAAGAAGCATAATACAACTCCGCTAAATAGAAACTGATGAGACAGCAGCGATAAAGTTTGGCCTCATGGCCAATGAAGGTGGTACAGATATCAAACCAGGATAATTCCACCCGTCTATCCAGAATCTGTAGCCAAATAAGTTAGGTGTGACCTTCAAACAGAAATCTCCCGGGTAGTGTCTATCGTATTGAGTAAAATACAATTTTATATTTGGTAGTAGGCCGCTTACGCGGCCTTGAGACGTACTTTTTAGCAGTCTATTTTTTTATATAGAGATTCTCCCCTTCTTTATTATAACTAGAATATAGACAGTGAAAACAGCCTAGAATGTACAAAATGACGCTCCTATATACACATAGTAGTCTTTCATTCCCGCATTATAGACCGTAAAGAGCCAAATTCCTGGTCTGCCAACCCCCACAAACTTGGCTATTTTAGACAATCCGCTACATCCACACCCCTCATACCCCACAATCCACTCCCAATTTAACCAGCGGCATACCTGGAAATAGCACGAAGCTTAGGCCCGAAGAAATAAAACGCAAAAGGGGCTGACCAGCCAATAGCTATGGTAATGAAAGCCAGAACACTCGTACCCCAGCCATAGCCGAGAGACGAATACATATACGGCGCGAAGAGCGGGAACCCAAACCCACACAAACTGCGCAGAATGGCGCAGGCCGCCATCGCACTAGCCGCGTAGGTCTCGTAGCTGTCCACGATATACGTCTGCATTCCCTGCAAACAGGAGATCGTGCCTGCGGTGAAGAGCAAAGCCCCGATATTAGGCATGATCCAGTGCGTATGCCCGATACTCCAGCCGTACCAGAATAGACCAATAGTGCTAATGAAGGAACCCACCGCTAAGGACGGCATGCGGTACTCTGGCTTACCGACGCCGTTGTTTCGAGCCTTGAGGGTCTTGTAGATCCGGTCGACGAGCTTGAGATTGATGAAGAGACCGGCAAATGACCCAATAGCAATGGAAATGTAGTTTAGTCCGCCAATGCTGGAGCTCTCTTGGTAGATCTCTGTCCAAATATCCGGGAACGTTGCTAACATGAGGTACGTTACGCCGAAGAGGTAGGCCATGTAGATAGCCATGCAGAAGACGATAGGCTGTGTTGTGAACAGAAGCATAGGTCGCTCGAAGGCATGCAGAAGTCTGTAGGCAAGCGTTTCTACCTTCTCGCCGGTATGCAGCTTAGTGTTTCCCGTCTTTTGGATGAGGACGTCGCATCGTTTCCGTAGAAGCGTAGCTGGGTGACATTCACGTAGCCAGATGAACCCGGTAACCTGTACCGCGACGGCGGCGGCAGAGGTTGCCCAGAAGACCCAACGCCAAGTCGAGTACTGGGCGATAAAGCCGCCTGCAATAGGCCCAATTACGGGACCGAGAATTGGTCCAAGAGTATAGACTCCCATGGCCTTGCCACGGTCTTCGGCGCTCCACATATCGCTGCATACAAGACTGGTTAGCAAACGTAGGATATCTCGGGGATTTTATTATTCGCTAACCCAATGGCACCTCCTCCAATTGCGAGTGGTGCACTGCCACCAATACCCGCAAGAAAACGAAAAGCAAAGAGTTGGGACTTTGTCTGCGCGAAACCGCATCCCAGATTCCAGGCTAGATACCACACATTGCTGACCTGGAGCAGACGTACACGGCCGTAGAGCTCGGAGGCTGGACCGAAGAAGGTGGGGCCAATGGAGTAGGCGAGGAGGAAGATTGCCATGGATAGATATATTTCGACATCGGAGTGCATGCCCAGGGCCTTGCCGAGATCTTGCATAGCGGGGGCAATCATGGATGATGAGACCGGTGAGATGAAGACGAACAGGGAAATAACACAGGTATTCTTCCATTTTGTGCCCTTGGGCCAGTTCTTGGGGTTCTCTGGGTCATTTGGTCCGCTCCATGAGATGAGATCCGGGTCTTTGTTTGCATCGGCATTGAGGGAGGGTTCGGTTAGGGTTGTAGGTTTGGCTGCTTCGAGGTCTGTCGTCTCGTGGGAGCCCTCGTCCGAGTCGTTTGAGCTCTTGTTGCTCATCTTGGGATGGTTATTAGATATATTGAGATAAAGAGCTTAGTTTCATAATGTTATACTACCAGAAATTCACGTCAGTAGTTATATACTCCTAGAACAGTTTACTATGCCTATCCTCTGGCCAATGGCTGAGCTGTATTTCACTTCGGGGCCAGATCACCGACACACCGTCCAATAGAACGAAGGAATTGTTCGGGCCCGTTGGTGATCGCCCGCCCCGCTGTCCAATGGGAGGGTATCATTCTTCGGGCCCGGCCCGTTGTGTTTGCCTGAGGCGTAGGGTCGACTACACAGCCCTTAGGGCGTAGAAGATCTATTAGGGCTCTATTTTGCATAGATCACGACTCACAGTCATAGGAGAATGTATCACCTTTTATTTCACTAACCTAGCTAATTTCCGGAATTCAATCATCTGTTGTCACCACCTTCAAAGCTTGGATCCTGAGACCTTGGAGATCGCTAGGGGAGAGAAAGAAGGATTCACAGTGCTTTGCTCGGTGATGAAGGTGCTTGAGAACATCTCCCGGCTATATTAGGGATGCGCATCCATATCGAGAAAGAGTGAGATCACGAAAGTGGGCAAAAGAGGTATGTAGTCACATGCCTAGAGTATGTAGTGATGATCACCCAATTCCAATAAAGTCGAGCACTATACAATGACGTGATTTCAAACTCCCCTGGAACCTTGTATACAATTCAGTGGGCTGACAGGTACATGTACCTGGATGTACCTGGGTGTACCAAGCATCTGCAAGGACCTAGTCATCTTGGAATATGTATGGAAGTGGATTGTATATATTATGTGATCACGGGTATCTCAAGCCATCGTCTGATCTTCATGCAAGAATTAAGCAATGTATTATCGTCTGAGGTTAATAGTAGACGTATCATTTAGAAGCCTCTTTCTAGAAGGACAGGCAAAGATGTGAAGATAAGCTTAAATTCTCTAGTCTCTATACCACATCTGGGGATTGCGATAACCCGACGATAACGATATTATATAGACTTACAACCAACCAGGTTGGAAGGCCCGAGGTGTTGTCTCGCTGACAAATTGAGCAAATGTACCTACCCCCGCAGTATGTGTTGATACAAGTACTCGGTGTTTTGCTGATTTACTTAGCAAAATATCACTACCCATCCTAAGTCCTCAGGAGACAATCACCTCACTCATCATGAGACCCGTTACAATTGGAATTGTGTCGATCGGAGACATGGGCCTAGGGATGGCCCGGCTCCTCAAAGCACACGACTACCGAGTTGTCACGGTCGCAGAAGGAAGAAGGTACGACTCCAGCAACGGGATCCCAACCCGAGAAACTAACGGTCGCCAGTGAACACACACTGGCCCGAATTCATTCCGCAGGCATCGAAATCCTTCCCACAGACCAAGCGCTAGTAATCCAAGCCGACTACGTACTTTCGATCGTACCTCCGCGGAACGCCCTAGCGACCGCACAACGAATCGCAGACGCATCTAGTCAGCCACTGACCGGCAGTCTCCGAGAGGCAATAGAGGATGTAGAAAGCAAGCCGAAGAGGTCCAAGCTATACTACCTGGAGCTCAATGCAGTACCCGCCCGACTGGCGTCGGAGATGGCGACGCTATTCAGCGAACCAACCACAGGCCCGGAAGAGCGCCGAGGGTGCCACTTCGTCGATGGCGGAATCATTGGGCTGCCGCCAACGCAAAGCACGCAAGACGGGAGCTGGAAGAAACCTAGTATTGTGCTGTCCGGGTCGGTGGATCTGGCTCCGAGGTTTGCGACACTAGCCAGCGTCCTGAATATAAGGCTTGTCTCACCTAGGGTTGGCGCCGCATCCACGCTCAAACTGTCCTTTGCGGCGCTGACCAAAGGTCTTACCGCACTGTCTATTTTGTCGTTCTCCACTGCGCAGAAAGAAGAGATGTTGCCGGAATTGTTGGCGTTGTTAGAGGAGTATTCTCCACGTACTGCGGCACTTGCGACGAATGGGGTGATTGGTATGAGTCCCAAGGCATACCGGTGGGAAGATGAAATGCGTGGGATTGGGGAGGCGTTTGATGCGGAGGGTGGGTGGAATGGGATCGGAGCCGATGTTTATGGAGGGTTTGCTGAGATCTATCGGACCATTGCGGAAGATACCATATTAGGGGAGGAAACAGTGGAGCATCGAGTGCGAGGTATAACGGTTGAGGACGCCTCCCAGATCATCGCTCAAAGGCAAAGAACAAGTAATACTCCGTATTGACATTAGTATAAAGCATATGTCATAAAAAAGGACGATCTCATGTTTCTAGACTGTGCGGGAGGGGGGATTTTGCTTCCGGTGCCAAGGCTCGGGATGTACTGCCCGTACTGCGACTTGAGTCCGCGTCATCCGTGATGCACTGAACATTAAACAAATCATGGAACATATAGAATACACTTACGTGCACTTTAGTACAGTTCTTACAGTTCTTACAATTTTTACACCTTTTATCCATTTTATAACACTTGTACTTATACATTGTAGTACTTCGTATACCTATATTCCGGACTTGAATCAGGTACTGGTCCCGTTAAGTGGAGATTGTTCAGGTCCCCCTTTTTTTTCTTGTCAAAGAGCTTGATAGCTCAGTTCTTGAATCTGGAGAATCTCTTAGCTATACTTTATAAATTGGTTATCCTTATATATCCTTATATATTATTATATGCCCGAGGTCCCGTATGGACGGGATACCCCATACATCTCTCTCTATTCCCCCTCAAAGCGGTGAATGCTCCAACGGACGAACCAGAAGTCGCGATCACGACATTTCTCCATTCTATCAGATCATCGACTAGCATCGTTTTTCTTCCTCGTCTTCCTCGTTGCCCCCCCTTTTTATTAAAACAACTCCATTTATTTCCCTTCTAATTCGTTCAGGTGGAACTCCCGCGGCATGCGACGATGAAGTGACCTTTTTTTTACTAGGTGATCGTGGCCGAGAACTCAACTTCCCGGTCTTTTCTACTCATCTACGGAGTACTTTTTGTCTCACTCTTATTTATTTGTTTTTTTTAAACTCTTTTGCCTTTTTTTTCGCCTTGATTTTTATATTAGGCAATTTTTTAACTGGTGATTCTGATTTACTTCATAGAAAATCCCGTCCTGATCTGGGGTTTCCAACATCATAAGCCCCTCTTCTCTCTCAACTCACATAACCCTAAGGTCAAGGGGGCTGAACTTCTTTTTTCTATTTCTTTCCTTCTTCAACCATGCCGGGGGAACAACCACCTTTGCCAGGTCCAGGTCCAGTCTTTGACAAACTTGAGAACTTCAATTTTTTGATGTCGCGTCACGATCCGGCAGCCAAGACTCGACAGTACTCATTTGACGCTGATACTGGGCTGGTCCCATTTGGCAACGTGAGTATGGATTATGATCAGACCGAAGGCATGGGCGGTCTGTCTGTCAGTTCCTATGAGAGTATAGAAGACGACCGCAGCTCCCTCGATCTCCGAGGCTATCCCTATCACGGTACGTGTCAAGCTTTTGAGATCTCTTGTGTCCAATGTTGCATTTGTTACGCCATCGCGCCTCTGCGTCTGAGCTTTAGTTCTGGGGCTTTGAGTTCTTTCTGAAAATTGAAGTTCGATGTGTCTATTTTTTGGGGCCTGATTTTCTCCCATGGTTTTTTGGTTGTTTTTTTAAAAAAAAAGAAAAGTCACCTGGATAACCAGGTCGCTGAACCTCTTCCCTCTTCCCCTCCCCTGCACATGTTCAAATTTCATTTTTTTTTATAAAAAAAGCGCTCGAGGCTGCAGAGCCCAGGATGTGAGCAGTTGGCATGCATCCTTCATCTCCAATGGTGGAAGGAGATCACCGTCGGTGCTCCTAAATGTCACGAGCACGCAATCCCGCAATGATATGACAAACGCCAGTGGTTGCCTGCTGACGCTTAACTGCACATCCCCTTGAAACCCTTCTTGAGCTTATATCCTTCCGGAATATGATTTGCACTTCCCGATCCATGGGGCTCACTCCCTCGGGGTTATATCGACTTCGATCGCTTACTCCATCCATAGGTCCTCCCGGCGAGAAGTCCGTCAACTACAATCTTCCAGAGCACATGATGCCCTACTCAGCACACTCAATCTACCCACCAGTCCCTTATGCGCCCGACGAGCTCGGTCACGCACAGGGAGCCCTCACTCCATCCGATGTTTCCTCATCCATCTCCCCGCCCAACGGCCAAATGGGAAACACCAAGTACAGCACCACCATCTCCGGCGATCGCATCGCCGCCGCCCTCGATCAAGAGGAGGGCGTACGTGGTGCCGCAGAGGAAGATCGTCGTCGTCGAAATACCGCTGCCAGCGCCCGCTTCCGTCAGAAGAAGAAGCAGCGCGAGCAGGTCCTCGAACGTACTGTCCGGGAAACTACCGAGAAGAACGCTGCCCTTGAAGCTCGCGTCGCCCAGCTCGAAATGGAGAATCGTTGGCTGAAGAACCTCCTCACCGAGAAACACGATGCCAGTTCTCGTTTGCCGGCCCCGGTTAAGGATAGCTCGGCTCTCGAGCTAAAAGGTCCTGGAGCCAATACCAGACAAAAACATATTCAGCCCAAAAAGAAGGGCGTCGGCACCGAGGAGTGACGAGCCAAAATGGAAGAATGTGTGCTTTTTTTTTGTCGCTTGTTTGCGTTGTTGTTTGGTCGTTCTGTTGTTCTTTGTATCATCTCCTCAGCCTTACGTCTCCTATGGTCTTCTACTCTACAAGGCGTCCGTACCGAATCAGCATTTTCTGCTCTTTTCCCCCTCCGATCTCCTTGCTTTGCTATGGTGTCTGCACTCGTTTCTTTCTTTCCCCCCTTTCTCTATCAGAAATGGAAGATGGGAACAGATGAGCGCAGACAAATGACGATGTCACGACCCTTCTCTTCTTCTCGTCTGCCCGGCTCTCCCGACCGTGGCTTTTTCGACTTCTAGGGATGGTCTTTTCTTCTGCACTTCAGATCTGGCACTTTCGTTTGATATTTTCCAATCCCAATCCCCCCTCCTTCTCTACTCTCTACCATCGGGCTTTTATCTTTATATCTCCTGCCCAGGCTCTCTACCTCTTACATCCTCTCAACCCTTCCTATCCTCTTTCCATCTGATCGTGTGCTGCGAAGGCTTGTTTCATGTTTTCTTCCTTTCCCCGGGGTTGCGGGAAAGGAGATGAGTTGGCGGTGTTGTGGTCCAGACTCGGGGAAGTCGAATTTGCTTTTCTTTTTTGCTTTTTGCTTTATGGTATTACATCTCTTTTTTTCTTTTCTATGGGACTTGCTATTTTGCTATTTTTCCGTCCTTGCTAGCTATCTATGGACTGGAATGCGTGCAATATAAACTATGGGGATTATTGCTATACGAATTTACCTCATTCTTGCTACCATCCTACTCTTACAACATTCTCTATAGAATTCTTTACTTCCCAGATACGTAATAGCAAAAACGTAAAAGCAGCGGTGAGTGACGTGATTTATCTGGCGTGCTATATCAGAGCGATTTCCTCATTGAGATGAACTGCCATTGGAAGAATTGTCTCACTTTTCCGGGGTAAGGGTCTAATCCCCACTTGGGCACTGTTCAGGCGAACTGCAACCACACAGACTGTACCTTTTGAAATCAGCCTGAATATATGAATCTATATCTATATGTAGTATACTACTTTGGGTAATATCAATTTCTGCAAACAATTCATTAGAACACCTTGATTACCCTGGACTATCCTAATCGAAAAAGCCAAATCAAAACCAAAAAAAACAAGTCAACATAAGATGGTATTACATCAATTAAGTAAAAACAGGGAATGGAAATAAGAAAAGAAAAAAACCACAAAAACAAAAGAACCGAGGCAATTCTCACTTGATCTCAGGTACATCTCCAACTCGTGGAAAAAGTAAAAAGGGAAATTAGACCCACGTCCCTCGATCTAAGCATGGAGAAAGTGGACATCCCCAAAGCACGATTCAGAGCCGTTGGATCACGACATTGAGAGGCGTTCATGCGAGTCCAAAGTTGCATGGCGTGATTGATGTGCGTATTCTTTGAGAATAGCACGGAATTCAAGAATAAAACGAAACATAGTATATGGAAGAGTCGGATGGGGTTTTTGACAAAGGAACGTCATGAAAAACGGACGGACAAATGATAAATTCGTATATCATTTGTCGAGAATTTCAGCCGTCAGATTCGTGATAAGGAAAAGGTGGAAATCTTTTTTTTTTTTCCTTTTTCATTCATTCCACCCCTTATGCAGTAATAGGCTCACGCTCCTCTTCACGTCCTCGCAACTCGCCCTCAATGGTGCTGACACCGTCATCACCATCCTCGTAGTTGGGGTGCTGGTCAGCAGGCAACCAAGAGTCACGATCCCCAGCCAAGGGCTGGTCCTGTCCAGACAGATCCACGCCCTCGCGGTTCTTGCTGAGGTTAGAGCGGTGACGCTGGGAGAGGGTGCGGGAGCGCTGGGAGAGACTAGACTTGACGACTGCCTTGGAAGAAACCCAGTTGGTGAGGGCATCCTCGCAGTCCTGGATGATAGCCTTAGAGGCATCGTAGCCGTCGTAGGCGTGGCGGGTCTCGCCGGGAGTGACGGGGGTGTCGTCGATCAGGTCGAGGAGGTGCTTTCCGTAGCCAGCGACGATGGCGACCTTCTCGCAGTGCTCGCGGAGCGCATCGAACTGGTACTGGAAGGCAGCCTTGACCTTCTCGCGGGTGATGTTAGATAGCTGGGCCTCGGCGACCAGGGACTCGGCTTCGGCGCGGACAAGCTCCTGCTCTAGCACGACGATGCGGGGAGAGTTGGGGTCCTTGTACTTCAGCTTGGCGATCTCATCGGTGATCTTTTGCTTGCCTGCGAGATCCATTCGGTTAGTTAATGCTGGAGAGTTGGGCGGACACCGAAGAGAGGATCTTACGGTCTCGGCTGGGCTGTACGGAAGCCTCGATGTTGCGGATACTCTTGATAGTGACACGGTACTGGTCGTAGCGGTCAACGAACATATCCTCTAGCTCACCGATCTCGTAGATCAGCACGCCGAGCTTGTCCGTCACATCCGACACATCCTCATCGCATGCTTCACCCCAGATGGAGAGTTGTTGCTATGGCGACCGAATCAGTTTCCAATTTATCTCCTCGATTATCACGGATTCAGGGCGATTCACATACAGCGACTTCCATGCGCTCCCGGGCGACGAGTTCCATGCTGCGCATGGCGTTCTTTTCCATCTTGACGAGCTGCGACAGCTTCTTGGCGAGATCGGGTCCGAAGGCACCGGCGGCGTTCTTGCGGAAAGCATGGCCTGGTCGCAGGATGTTAGGGAGTTCAATTTTTTCATTTTCTCCATGAGCGATCGCTCCGACGACTGGTAGTCTCCAATTTGGCCGTTGTCTCTCTCGGAGGTGCGAACGGAGGGGAGGAGTCGATGGCGGCCCAATTAGGCAGCCTCCAACGTGACGAACATCGGGAGATTTCCAGTTGTCGAAGCTGATCGCAGAAATATGAAATATCTCAATCGCACTCACCGATTCCGCCTTTCCCTAGCCATCTCCCAGTTTTGGTTGTGGACAGTGGTGGTGGTGGACTCTCGATCTGCGAGGCGGTGGGCACGCGCGACTGGCGCATGGAATAGGTGCGATGCATGGCTTGGACCGGGGGGCGATTGGTGATGGGAAGATGATTGTAGAGATGTAGAGATGCTTGTTCCTGTAGAAAACAAAAAGAAATTAGAAAGAATAAAAAAAAAGGCTTTCTAGTGCCTTGCGCAGTAGTGACGTGGGTTTAAAGAGGGGAGATTCTCTTTTCTTTTTTTTTTCTCTTTGGAGTACGTACTTGACCTGACTGTGACGAAGAAAAAAAAAAGGATTCGACTGCAAACGGACAGGGGAGAGAATATATTCTGACACCTCAGCTGATCAAAAGGTGAAGATGCTCCTGGAAGCTCTCGGGAAGTGACGTCGACTATTTTTCTGAAGGAAATCGGGGGGATTGGGCGCTAAGACACTAAAAGACACTAAGAGAGGATAAAAGAGGATAAAAGATATTCAGTGGTAATCAGCCTCTACTAGCTCCCCCATTTCAGTCAATTTAAGCCAAGTTAAGCCAAGTTAGGCCGATTTAAGCCAATAGTCGGTCGATCTTGTTGAAGTTGCATTTTCTCTCGACTCTTCACGATCACCGACGTCATCGATTTCCCCCTGATGTCATGGAGTCTTAAAACGGTTGCATTTCTTATTAGTATCTTAGTATTAGTATATAGCAATATAGTATTATTATATACTATATACTACATCCAACAGTAACCATGAGTACCTGAATTTCCCCTTTCTGATAAAAAAAAAAAAAACCTGCAAGTACACTGCATCTAGGTACATACTGTATAGAAACTAATAAAACCAATAAAACTACCATTGGTGCCCCAGTTCCACTGATCGCTGATCGCTGATCGCCGAGATTGTGGAACTCCTGTTCGTGGGGAAACCCATGTGGTCTCGGGTTGGAATTCCATCCACTAGGGTTTTACAACATACAATTGTACGTTAAAGACCAAGGAACTGGAGTTACAAGTGTGGGTGGGATTAAATCAACCTAGGTACAGAATACATAGCATAGATAGAAGTTATCCTTTGCAATGTTGGAGACATGAGGTTACTGCTTGACAAAGGCATTCATTTAAACGGCCTTGGAGCCCATTCCGTAGATGTCAACTGTTCTGAGGAATATGGTCTCTTTATAGGTTGACAAAAAGGCGCGTGTGACGTTCTTGTCCCGCATGTACCGGGCCACTTGGCCTAAAAGCACAACTATTAGTACATCGATGAGTCGTGAGTATAGGGTGTAAATCATACCAAGGATGTGGCGAAAGGCAGCCTCATTCGGCCACAAACAGCCGCAGCCTATTATCGGGCATTCGGAAGTTTTCCCGAATCCATGCTATCCTGACTTCGCCGACGAACGCAAGATCAGCACAATGATCAACGGACACAGGATGCTACTGGTTGGCTCGGACGCTTGTTCAAACGGCATTGTACGCCGCCCCGTTTCCGCATACCAACTGTTCCTCCGAGATTGCATTTTCTGCGCCACCGGTCAACAATAAGCACATGCCTGGAACCACTCAGATCACACGAGGAGCATCAACTTCAACGCCCTCGCTGGTAGGGCATCGCGATCGGCCCAAATACCGCCCATTCAGAAAGCCACTCCGCCTAGTAATGCGAAATAGTAGGCTGATATGGGTCGCCCGCAGTCCAGGTGCCGCCATATCATCCCGTTTGATTCTGGCTCTGGCTATCTGCGTAGTGTGTGACCCACATAATGGTATCCTAGATAGGAAGGGGGGGATCGTGTCTTACCGAGTATCTGGATAGTGGGTCAAAATTGCTGTGCTACAACCTGGGTCTGGAAATTTCCCATCCAGGTATCATTTCCAGGAAAAGTTCCTTTCCAGTTGGCAAATAAGACATTTGCCTCCGAACAAAATGCATATCGACAAATTCAAATGGCCCTGTTCCTTGGCCTTGGCAGAAGAGAAAAGGTGTACTTTAGGGTTTTGCGACCAGGATTATAATGAGAGAGTGGATGAATGACGCACTGCAAGCAAATGCTAGTTAGGCTAGACAGCCCTACACGACAACATCGCTTACACCATATTCGATGCAGAAGCGATTATCGATTCCCATCAATAGCTGTTCTCGTTCTATAACAAGTTCATCAAGTCAGCCATAATGGTACGGATATCGTTAGTGTCGGTACATGCCCTCACATGCCGAGCCATTTGTATAGCCTGATCTGCCTCTTTCCAGGGCAGAAGCTTCGTCAACAGAAGAATTGAAGGGTGGAGAATTGGCACTATTATCTCCAGGGCTAGGGTTAGTGAGGACTCTAAATTGATCAAGCAAGAAAGCGTACCTATAGTATTTAACTGGCGCCGTGGATAGTCTGCCGGAGCCACAGTGTGGACCCTAGTGGTCCTAGGATTCACGACCCATGTCGCAGTTCCCATAATTTTCAGATCGATATGGACTTTTGTACCACGGTGGTGGTACACCAATCTCTTGTCCTCGCTCTCGGTGATCTTGGGATATTGAGAAGACTAATCCTGGCAGAAGACTTCTATATACTAGGTTAAACTGTTAGCATATCATATGAGATAGGTCACGAATGAAGCGTAACTAACCTGGCGGAACAGCAAGAGAGATGTGGCGGGAAAAGAAAAGTATCGGGCACAGTAAATCGGAGACTAGAGCAGGGGAAGAAGGAAGAGAGTAGATTGAAAGTTAAAAGAGGCCTTTGAAGCAAGTACAACTCGAGACCGGTTTAGGTGAGCAGATCCCTCCCTCCATGCAGATGGATATAAGAATATAGTAGCTAGGTCCCTAGGACCATAGAAGGTTTTGGCTGCTGAGGTTATCGGCCCTATACAAGAATAACAACTAGCAAGGTCCTGCCAATATGGGTTATAAAAGCCGTTGCCAGTGCCAGAGTGCTGGGAAGACTAGGCACAACGGGGTGGTGGTCATGCCTGTTATCTGTCAACAGGGACACGCAGGTTGTTACAGTAATCTATCTCCATAAGTGTATAAGCTGGAGCTGTCGTTGGATTTGATAAAAAAAAATAAGTAGGAGATAGATGATGGGAATGGGGGCTCATTCATGTGGAAAACAAAAGAGAGAGTAGATGCATGTGGGACATTAAATAGTGATGACCAGGCAGAAATTAGGGATTGAGGCATCAAATTTTCCTTAATTCAGACAGAATTTGTTCCCTTGCATCATTGTTCATCTGTTTGAGCAATCTTCTGTGGATAGAAAACATTAGAAGTCATTGACTGCTTCTATCTCATGTTTACAATTTCAAGAGGGCCGTATCGGAACGAGCGATCGTTATTCTTTCCCTCTTCACGTACCTACATTTTGTCTTCACGTATGATACTAAATCTGATCTTTGTGCATGGAAAGGCCTAGTAAATATTAGGAATGAATATCTGCACATGTGTGTCTATTATATACATAGTATGCTGTCCATGCGAGAACCCATATCATGGTTCAGGAGAGGCGCGACGGGTCTTTCGCTTCTTATTCGTGCTAGCCTTGGCCTTGGTGGCCGAGCCACCTCTTTTGCCTTTACTTCGCGAAATAGAGGCTTCTTCTTCTCCCTCTTCGTCCCCGATAGCTTGCTCGCCATCCAGCGAGGTTCCACCTGACTGAGCTTCCTGACGCAGTCGACTAAACGCCTTTTCCATGCGGCTAGGTCCACCTGTACGAACACGAGGGGCAAATGCACCTGCGCCTTGTGGGCCATGCATGAATTGTGTGATGTTGGACTGTGTACCTTCCTGCTCTCGCCGATTCATGTCGCGAATGACCGGTACCAGGACTTCATCAGTTCGCTCTTGGCTCCAGCCGATTGTGGTCATGAGGAAGGCCCGTAACCCATTCAAGTCAGGTACACCCCATTGAAATTGGGAAGGGTCGTCGTCAACCGTGGGTTCCAGGTATGCCTCGTCAACTTTGGTATCAGGGAATGAAGGAGGCAAGAAGATCTTCGATGCCTTCTTTCGGAATTTCTTCCGGAAGGCAAGGTGGGCATCTTCCGCATTATTCGTACCCATTTGCAATTCAGTCCACCAATCGCGGAACTCTTCGAGGCTGGAAAACTCAGTGAGGATCTCTAGGGCTGTGACAGGACCAATGCCAGGAATACCCTCTGTGTAATCGCTGCCCAAGAGATGGGCAAAGCTAATAAGCTTCTGTCGATGGAGGGCATACTCTTTTTCCAAATCGGAAGTCAAGTAGCATTCGACGAATTTACTTTGATTGAACATGTTCTTGTAGACTCGCGTTCCGCCGAAGAGGAAGATATCACTGTCGTCCGTAACAATCCCGTCCACGAGGCCTAGCGAGACCAATTTGGCGCACTGCGCTTCAGCTTCCATAGGCGCAGTAATATAAGGCAATCCAAAGAGCGTCAAGAGCTGTTGACACTCATTGATCATAATAGTGGTCACCTCGTCTGCATCACGACGCTCATTTCTCTGTTGAGACCGTAGTTGCTTCAGTTCTTGCTCGTAGTCGAAGGCTTCCTGGTTGGGGGCGGTAGCATTAAGGGTATTGGCGAATCGCACATGTTCCTCGCCCTCAGCTGCAAGCTGCTTGAACAGCTCTTCATCCTCCGGGTCACTGTAGTCGGCTTGGTCCTGCACGAAATCCTCCACTCGGTCGACCTCTTCAAAGAGCTGAGGCTGGGGTTGGGGTGGGGCCTTTTGATGGGATACAACAGTGATCTCGGGGCCTTGGGTGGGTAGCTGAGGGACAATATCTTCAAATTCTGGCGAAGGAGAATGTTCGGTGCGTGCGGAAGGCCCGTCGATATTTCTATTAATCGGAGCTAGAGCCGCTTCGCTCAAAGGCTTCTCATCCGGATTTGTAGAAAGCTCATTGTAAACCTTTTCAATGGCCTCCAATTGAAAGACTTGTTTGGGTTTCTCTTTCTGCTCTTCCTCATCTTCCTCCTCCTCTTCCTCCTTCTCCTTCTCCTCCTCCTCTTCCTCCTTCTCCTCCTCCTCCTCCTTCTCCTCCTCCTCTAGATCAACGACTTCGTTGGTGGCGGAAATTTCGTCAACATCAATAATTTCCGGCGAGCGACGATTGGAGAGGAACAAATGATCTGGTACCGCAGGTTGCTCATCCTTTTCAGGTTCTTCAATGGGATCGACGATGAATCCTACATCCGGGCGCTCACCAACAAACCATGGAGGAAGTGGGTCTGGCTGTTTTGGTTTCTTTGTAGATTCCTTCACAAACCCCCTGCATTTTCACCGGCTTCGCCGGCTTTATCATTATCTTTCGTGACTTTAGTGAGTTTGATTGATTCGAAAGGGAGAGGACCACCGAATGGATTTGGTGCATATGAGGCCTTCTTCGTAACCTTTGTTCTTGCTATGGCAGCTGAAAAGTCCATTCCATCATCACTCTCAGATTCAGGGTCTGGCACCATCTCATAAGAGGGAGCCGGTTCGGCCGGTCGAGAGATGGGCATATCAGGCATATCTTCGTCGCTGAGTGTATCTGGTTGTAAAGAGAGGGCGATAGCTTGTTCAAGGTCATCATCGTCGCCATCAAAGAAATCATCAGTGTCGTTGTTCTGCTCCTGTGCGCCAATATTTCCTTCGGCTTCTACAAAAAGCGAGTCATCCTCAACCTCTTGCACACGATTATTCGCTGACTGCCGCTGTGCGGTATGGCGCGATTCTTGTATAGCCCTTCTCATGTCTAAATCTTCGTCGGTTTCAAGCTGAAGCGACCGGTCGAATACACCCTCTCGAAGGAAAGGAAGTTTCGGAAGTCGGTTCAAACCTTCGATTGGAACATCCTCGAACTCATCTTCGTCCGATACCTCATCCTCTTCGGGCACTACTTCAGGTCGATCTAGATCGATGGGCTTTTCTTCGTGACCTTCGCGGTTTCCCACGACACCTAGGACCCAGCCACCTTCGTGTTCACGATCCTTCACAAGCACGTATTCTCTGCCACGTTCTCCTGCGATGCGCTGCCCAGAATTGTAGAATGCTTCCTCTCCATTCATGCCGCTTAAATTCATTAATCGTTGCGTAAGGTCATTACGTTCTGCGACACGGTCGATTTGAAACCTCGAGAATGCCATGCGGTCGGGAAACATGGTATCTAGCTGTTCTTTCGAATAACCCATTCGAAGTCGGCTTCTTAGCCTTGCTGCATTCAAGATGTTGTAGCGATCAGTGGCGGGCAGACTAAGGAAAAACATGCTATCGAAGTCGATTTTGGAAAAGTCGTAAAGGTTGATATCTTGTCCCTGGTGGAAATGTCTAGCATACTCCTCCAGTTCCTCTTGGGACATAATGCGTGGATCGTTTGGTGCTCCCATATCTTGAAGCGAGACATCTAGATTAGGTAGGTGGTACGCATCCTTCTTCTTAAACTTGCGAGTTTGCTGCTTTTCTGTCTCTGTCATAAAAGCCTCTTCTGCGTATACCGGAGCATCTGGCACCTCTTCCTCCTCTTGCCTGTGACTCTTATTGCGTCGACGAGCGTCCTCCTCCTCCGCACTGCGTTGCATTTGTACAGCAAGCAATTTTCCCGCAGTCCTTACAGCATCTTCCCTGTGGCCCTCACGTTTCTTCTTTCGACCAGCGATTGTCTGCCTTTTCATAACCGGGGCCCCGCCATCGAAGACGAAGACGGGACGGATCCCGAAATACAGCAGTTTGCATATGCGGCGAAAGAATCCAACGATGTGAGAATTTCGGAGCGCATTGCCTTCTTTGTCTCGCACCGCTTTCAGAAATTGATAGATCCAGATCGACGCGTCGACCGCTAGTCGTTTCTTGTTGAGCGTTTCGAGTTTGATGGGGCGAGCGCAGGGCTGCACGACCGTCCAGAGGCCGGTGACACCCATGGCGAGTCAAAGGGGTATCAGATCATGGGTCTGTACTAGGAAGGTCTCGCATTTTAGAGAGAATCCACATATAATGACAGAGGTGCTCGCAGATAGCTAATTAAGGAGTTCTCAACTTCTGGGACAGGTGACGTGAGCATCGAGCCCCGTGCGTCACTTCGCTCCCGCGCCTCGATCGCGAGATCACGTGGGTAATATTACTGTTTGTAGACTAGTGGTTGTGTTATGTAATCATACCGGGGAAATCATCGAAAAAGTAGTGGGCTTTTTTTGGCGGTTGGTGGGATGTACATTTTTATCTGAGGCAATTGAGACATTCCGTGTAATTTCCTTCTCTGCTTAATGTGTGTAGAAGTTGGCAATGTCTCTTTCACTTGAGGTCAGTGTTGCGATATCTGTAGTCAAAATGCTGTCCCGCTGACTCAAACCGCAGCATATTGATGCTTTTCTCCCGATAACAGGGTTGAAGACGTTTGTATTGGATGATAGGAGATTCATCTTTCAAAGTCAAGGCACATTCTTTCGGGTAGTTGATGAAACTACCGGTGTTGTGGCCGCTCAAGTCCAGATATTCAAAAGAAACAATATTCATGGTTTCATTACTTTGAATGAACGGCTACAGGATCATGATTCGAGCCATGTTCAAATAATTGCCTGGGGTGGTCGTTCGGTACGAGCGGTCAACCTCTTTCTCGCCTCTGACAATGAAGTCACGTTGTCAGCCTCTAGTGCCGAGTTCACTGCTCCAGATTGGATCATGAGCGGGTGCGCTGCTGCTGCAGATGGCCATCACGGGGCATTTTTTATCACTTCAAACAATGCGCTCCTAAGCCTCGAAGTGATCAACAGTGAGGTTCCCGAGAGAACTACAACCATATCCATATATCAGCTGGCGACGAGTGTAAAGTCTATCCTTTACTCCGCCGATGTGATTGCACTATCTGCTTCCCATGTCCTCATTGCCGCCGGTACCGTCTTCGGAGAAATTATCGTATGGTCGTGTTTTTTGAATAAAAATGGATCACACAAAGCTAATGCAATCGGCTCCATTCACCATTTCTTCACGGGGCATGACGGGTCAATATTCGGTGTCCGCATCTCTCCCCAGATCCCGTCCTTGAATGGAGGTCAGTCTGGTAGGATACTAGCCAGTTGCAGCGATGATAGAACTGTTAGGATTTGGGATATATCGGATTGCGAGCACAAAACAGCCCAAGATCCTTCTGCATATTCCACGGACGGTTTTGATTTGCGAAGCACAGGCTTTGGTCCTGTTGAGGCAGGCGAGGAGAGCGTTGGGTCCGAGTCATGTGTCGTCCAAGCATTTGCGCACACAGCTCGCATTTGGGGTGTCCATTTCAGGGTCATCAAAAATAATAACCAAACGCACATGGGGTTGGTTTCCCGTGGAGAGGATTGCACATGTGTTTTGTGGAACCTAAGCTGGCACTCATCATCCGCTGGGACGACTGATTATCAGCTCACCCAGACCTCTTCAATAAAAACACATTTTGGAAAGCACATTTGGTCTCTGGATCTTTGCAGAATTGGCTCTGAGACTGTGGTCTACGCCGGAGGTGCCGATGGTGCACTCAAAAGCTTCCCCATCAAAGAAAATGACGATGAACATCTGGGAAGTGGCCCTGTCGCTTCTTTGTCGCAATCACCTAGCCTCCAAGTAAAGACGAAGGAGAATTCCACAGCTGCTGGAACCAAATCCTTTGCATTTGTCACCCAGGACTACCTTCTTCGCACGTCTACACAAGGTCACATTCAGCTTGGATATCTCAACCACGCAGAGGAGACTGCCATCACCTGGGAGACAATATGTGAGACACCTGACCTTGCTTCTTTTGGTGTCATGACCGCTTTGCCCCAGATGGGCCTGGTATTAATCGGTAATTGCCGAGGATTCATTCGACTCTATAATCACGCCTCGAAATCTGTTATCGATATCGCAGACGTTGGCAACAGACCCCTTGAAATATTCTTCCTTCAGACTCAGTCTTCCAAGAAGGATCCCTTGGGTTCTTCTAAAAAAATCAGCTTCGTCGTCTGTTATCCTACCGGAGAAGAAATAACACTCGTCAACGTTTCCGACTGGAACAGTGATCATCCAAATGCTGAAACATTCACCTTTAGCCTACCATCCACATTCGTGGTTTGCAGTGCGTCTTTCATTTTCGATGGCCAATACCTGATTATAGGATCAAAATTAGGCGCCCTTGCTATATATAATACCTCTGAGGCTGAGCCTTTATTGGTCAGACGCCGTGTTCATGGCCGAGAGTTTGTCAATCAAATTAGCGTCGTGACATCTGCTACTACGAGTGATAGCACAAAATCAGACTTTGTATTGACGTGTGGGCGAGACGGAACATATTGTCTCCATGAATTGCAGCTTTGCGGGGACGGAACGGATGCTGTATCGATGCAGACAGTGCACCGCACAGCATCTATGATTGGTGGGAACATCGAAGGTGCCTATTTCGACAAAGCGACTGGCGATTTCATGTTGTACGGATTCAGATCTCAAGACTTCGTCCTGCGCAATGAGTCGGAGTTGACGGATATCGTATCCATTGCTTCAGGCGGCTTTCGCCGAGGCTGGGACTTCATCCCAGGAGACAAAAAAGACAATGCTTTGTTCACGTGGAAAGACGGAACTTCTTTAATGACTACTCGTATACGAGCTAGTGCTACTACTTTACTCCGAGCTGGAGCTCATGGACGGGAAATCAAAGCGATAGGTGTTTTCAATCCTACCGATGGAGGTCGGCCTCTGTTTGCGACTGGCGCAGAGGACACCACTGTTCGTCTTTTCATGCCAACCCCGTCATCAGCTCCAAGTCCATGGGGTAGCTTTGAGTGCCTGCGCGTCTTGGATACACACAGGTCTGGGATCCAGCAGGTGACCTGGTCCAAGGATGGGAGCTACCTGTTCACCAGCGCTGCATACGAAGAGTTTTTCGTGTGGAAAGTCCGCACCATTCCTGTCTTTGGCGTTGCCACAAAATTGATGGCTGCCAGTCCGAAGGACGACGTGAATTCGGATCTCCGGATACCTAGTTTCGATTTGTTGGAGGTAGAAGAAGTTGACGGGGAGCGTGGTTTCCTTCTGTGCCTTGCTCTTTCCAATTCTGTTTTTAAGGTAAGGGTGGCTCTTTCCTTCAAATATCTCGGCTAATACTAACTAATCTTCCTGTAGATCTTCCATTTTTCGCCCTCTAACGGAGGCCAATTCACTCTCCTGGCTCGTGGGAAATATATGACCAATTGTTTGACTCAAGCCCACTTCTTGGTGACGAGCTCTTCTGTGAGCCTTATCACCGCAGCGACTGATGGCCACTTCACACTGTGGGATCTGACAAGCACACTGGAACCATTTTACACCATCACAAAACCCACTTTGAAGGCCAAGCAAACCTTTGACGGCTCTTCTATTTCACCAGAAAACATCACATGTGAAAGTCGATATCAGATTCATTCCAACAGCATCAAAGGGATGGAATTGGTTCCTATCTCTGACACAGCCACTGTTGTTGTGGCTGGAGGTGATGATAACTCTCTCTCGGTGTCCCTCCTGCGGGTACATCCATCCAACACCGGCACAAATGCACAGGTAGCAACGGTCTCTATCCCCGATGCTCACGCTGCGGCGGTCACCACGGTCAAAGTCCTCAATCAGCGAATCTCTCGTGATGTTACATCAGATACAGAATCCATTAAATTCACCGTTGCATCCTCTGGCAACGACTACCGAGTTAAAATATGGTCAATTTCCGTGGACCCTGCACAGGATGGTACGGAGGGGATCATTGTCAGATTCTTACGGGATACATACAGCTCTGTGGCTGATATAGCATCATTGGGACTTGTCCATGGGTCTGGGAATGACCTTCCCGCAGAGAGCCAAGTGCCTGGATCGGAAATACAGCAGTCGCGATTGGTTGTATGCGGTGTGGGCATAGAGATGTTTGCTGCCGAATCGGATCAAGCTTTATCTGCATGATGCCGATTCGATGTCGGATGTAGATAATATTTCAATGCAACCATATGAACATAGATGATACTATGCGAGAGTATAGTTTTGGGAAATAAGATGACGATAGCAAATCCACCGGGCAAGAGGAAGATAGTAGCAGACTACTCGGGTAAGAGGAAGACATAAGCGAATTAGGGCATGCGTTCTAGCTGCATGACGGATCCATATCCAGTAGAGGAAAGCCATACGACTGGACAATATAGGGACTTGGGGTATTCGTTAACTCCGACGAACTACTCAGCATCTCTGAAATAAGAAAATAGCTTGATTATCCCAACACTACTCTATGTTTACCCCGCAGTTTCGGGGAATTCACCGTATTTTGTCCTAATATGGATGAGGCGGAACGGCCCCATTTGAGGAAATGATTGACAAAACTGCTTAATTAATTTATCCCTTCTCAGCTCTTGGCTTGTTTGGAAGGGACGAGTACACGTATATAAGGAAAGAACTATGGACGTGTGCATACTTTCTTCCAATAGACTACACTAGGCATTGCATATTTTTCTCATCATGAAGTATCTCATTGGTATGATCGTCGGTGCTGGGCTGACTGCTGCTGTCCCCTTGCAAGCTCGTGCTACAGACACTTATTTCTTTACATTGTGAGTGATAAGTTGTATCTCTACTTGTCGTTCGTTGGGAAGGGAGCTAAAAGGAATCTGCAGTGGCAATTCCTACACGATGACCAGTTTCGATGTCGGTGGGACGCAGCCAACTGCTGACAACCCAATGGGTAACCCAGCACTAGGTGAGTTTTGTTCGTCATCTGGCAATTAGCCTTGACTGATTTAAAACAACAGGTACCGGAACAACCACTGGCGGTGCCAACTGGGTGGGATACCTGACTACTGTGAACAATGCCTCACAAGTCCTCAGCTATAATCTCGCTGTTGGGGGAGCGTCCCTCGACAATTCCCTTGTTAGCACCAATACCAAGGAAGATATGGTAACGCAAGTCGCCAGCTTCGAGACGGCATATAGTCAGAAGCCTGATACTGCGCCATGGACTTCAGACAATGCAGTCTTTGGATTTTGGATTGGAATCAATGAGTATGCTCTCCTGGATCCATGTTAACGACTAGACTAACTCCCCAATTTATAGCATCGGTTGGGCTTGGTCAAGCAACGACGCCAATGTTCTGATTCCAAAGATCATGGCCCAGTATAAAGCTCAAGCTGAAAAGCTCTACGCAAATGGTGGACGGAAGTTCATCTTCCTCAATGTCCCCCCTACAAGCCGTTCTCCCCAGATCGCCAATCAAGGGACAACCGTTGCGGCTGGCCACGCTAAGTGGCTCGCGGCTTTCAATGATGCCCTGAAAACAATGGTCAATGAGTTCATTGCAGATAACAGTGGTGTAAGTTCTCGTCTCTGATCATATACATGATTTCGCACAGCTGACCTTGCTACAGACTACAACCGTTCTCTACGATTCCTTCGCCTTCATGAGCAAAGTTCTCGACGCGCCTACAACATATGGATTCACCGATGCTAGTTGTATCAATGACGACGGTGCTACCTGTGTCTGGTGGAATGACTACCACCCAGGCTATGCATACCACAAGCTGCAGGCAGCGGATATGAAAGAGCACATGCATTCTCTCGGTGCTTGGTAGACTGATCCGAATAGTCGGGGGAAATTATATGTAGGGTCAGGAGTGGTAAGGCCTAAGTTTCAAATAGTTACGTATAAGCTGCACATGTGGCCTGTTTGTTTCCGAGCGAGTATCAAGACGTTTGAGCACGATGTTTTTGTTTCAGCTTGCAATCAACTTGCCACCCTTACTTGGCTTGCACATTTAGTTTTCTATCTCCATCAATTATCACAACGTATTCAAAAAAATTGGTTTTACTTGAGTAAGAAAAAAAAAAAAATTAGCTATGTACATTGGAGCTGTTGCACCCCACAACCCCTGAGTATGAATCCACCACCCCTGCATGTCAGAGACTATGAACGCCGATCGATACCTGAAGCATCACGGCTTGCAAATATCAATATCCTCGAAATGAAGTGATGCATAATTAACCCACCTGTGCCTGAAGAAAGCTCCATTAAAGCGGGGTAGTGTCCAGTGGGTAATTATAATCTTTCTTTAACACGGGGAAGGCTTGTTTTAGCATGAAGACTCCGGGGCATTGCCTTTTTGGCTATCCGTTTCGCATAAGGTTGCCAAGAAGGACTGTTTTCCCATCATGATACATGATTTTGTGGATCCTCCTTGGTGATGAATCGTTGTTGTTATGCCCTGTAATATCCGAAGTTGCTGTACATCCCACCTATTCGACATCAGAAACCCACTCTAGTGACTGGAGATTTATGGAAACTCCGTGTCCTTTTCTGTCGTGATCTCTAATTTCCGTGTGATGCGTTTTGGGGTATCTTGCTAGTTACCCAGCCTTATAGGTTAATTCACTGACAGGAGAACTATAAATGTCCAAGTTCGCCCCGGCCGTTGGTATCGTTTCGAATTGGCATCACATCACTCCTCTTCTTTTCTAGTCTTCGCCATTTATTCCATGCAACAAGGAGCTTGAATCTTCAGTATGAGACTCGATCAACTTGCTCTCCTCGCTGCTGTGGCTGGATCCGCAGCAGCAGCTCCTGTCAACAACCATGCAAAGAGAGCTTCGCCTTTCAAATGTTCGAGTCTATAAATTCAAAATATTTTTCTGATCATCTGTTGACCAAATTTCTTGTATAGGGTTCGGAGCAAGCGAATCCGGAGCTGAATTTGGCGAGAACAACCTTCCTGGTGTCTATGTGAGCGAGCTAAATATGTCTTCGGAGGATCACAACTGATAAAGATTCGGAATAGGGAACTGATTATATCTTCCCCGATGCTAGCGCGATCCAAACATTGAAGGAAAAAGGAATGAACATTTTCCGAGTGGCCTTCAGGATGGAACGGCTGGCACCGACCTCCTTGACAGGAGAGCTTGACGCTAGCTATCTGGCCAATCTGACTGCGGTATGTTGTGTCATATCTCCCCAAAGGGGAACGAGTGGATACTGATGTATGGCAGACGGTCAAAGCCATCACCGATGCAGGATCCCACGCCGTGCTCGATCCGCATAACTATGGAAGATAGTAAGTGTTCGATCAAGATTAACGAACGAATAAATCGAGGCTCATGGGTGCACACAGCAACGGCGAGATCATTTCAACCACCTCCGACTTCCAGACATTCTGGAAGAACGTTGCAGGCGAATTCGTTTCGAATGAGCTAGTCATTTTCGACACAAGTCGGTACACCCACTCTTTAGTGGCATCACAGGCCTTTTGTTAACAACATAATACACAGACAACGAATACCACGACATGGACCAAGACCTGGTCCTAAAGCTCAACCAGGCAGCCATTGACGGCATTCGTGAAGCCGGGGCAAAAAGCCAATACATCTTCATCGAGGGAAACTCCTACACCGGCGCGTGGACCTGGACCGACGTGAACGATAACCTGAAGGCCCTAACCGATCCCCAAGACAAGATCGTCTACGAGATGCACCAGTACCTCGACTCGGATGGATCAGGCACGAGCGAGACGTGTGTGTCGACGACGATTGGAAAAGAGCGCGTGACGGACGCGACGCAGTGGCTGAAGGATAACAATAAGGTTGGAATCATAGGCGAGTTTGCCGGTGGTGTGAACGATAATTGCAAGACGGCGATTACAGGTATGCTGGATTATCTGGGTGACAACTCGGACGTCTGGCTCGGGGCATTGTGGTGGGGTGCTGGACCTTGGTGGGGTGATTATATCTTTAGTATGGAGCCTCCCAGCGGAACGGCGTACACGGGGATGTTGTCGACGCTTGAACCATACTTGGAGTAAACCCTGTCGATTGAGGCGAATATGAACATACGTACTCTATACATATAGTCATGTAGCATGTGAGTGTCGAGTTCGGTTGCTACAAGTCTTGGGTTTTTTTTAAGAAACTTTTCGTGATCAATGTTTTTTTATTTTTATTTTTATTTTTATTTTTCAAGGTACTAGAGAAAAAGACTAAGAATTCTCATGATGGCTATAGCTCATGTATCAGTTGTGGCCATATGAGAGGTGTCAATCAGCGCATGGTTTTTCCGAAAAGGATCTCGGAATATTGAAGCTGCGCAATAATTAGGTTCGTCAGCGCGGGATTAACCCGGATGTAGACAAGTTTATCTGGAAAAAAAAATTTAAAATAAATAAATATAGAACAAGGCATCACCATTAGTGGAGAGAGATAGCGGAGAGTGGAATGGTACTCCGTACAGCCCTGGAGGAAAGGGCGGGATATGGGAGATGGAAGATAATGCCAAGAGAAAAATGGAGGAGCCTGGTATCTATCTCGTACAAGGGTAGTACTCCATATCCAAGCTTACGCAGTCTTGAGGCGGAGAGGGAAAATTTGAAAATGACCCACAAGGCTGATCAGACAAGGGTGACGAGGCTCGGATTGGAGAATCAGCCTGTTTTGGCCACTGGAATGTTGATCTTGGGGCGGTCAGAACATGGATATGACGAAAGTTTGATAGATTGAATTTTGTATGTACATTGTACACTACACATGTATAAATCGGGGATATTTTAAATATTTAACATAATCAAAAGAGCTTATAATGATTAGGAGAATATGACTTGCATCTAAACAGAATTGTATCACCAAATTGTCCTTCTTCTGACTGATCGAAGGATCTGACTGTGTGGATTTGTGTGGATGTAGGGATACACAGGTGGATAAACAGAGGGAAAGGATCACCACTAGACCCAAATAGGACTAGCTCAAGCTGCAAATAGAAGCAAACGTGGCCCTGGCGACGTGACTGCTCAGCCACTGATTGGTCCGCTGATCCTGCGCCTCCTTCCATGGGAGGCTGGAGTTTCTTTTTAGAGGCTGTGCGTTTTAGGTTGTTGTTTACTCTTTTCTGGGCATTTATATTAAAGTCATTTCCCCCATCTCAGTCCTCCACTTCTCATCCATCTTTCACCATCTTTATCTATATTCCTATCTTCTCCCCCAATACATCAATACATCTCAATTCACTATGGGAAAAGCCGGTCGCATTACGTGTATCTTCACGCCCTATGTCTTGACTATCGCGTCATTGATCTGTATCATTATGGTGGGATTGGGTTGCACAAAAGCCAGTTCTTCTACCTTGAACAATTTATACTTCATTCGTGTAAGTGATCAAAGTCTTTACATGGTTACTGCACCCGCAAATGCTAATAATCTATAGCTTGACCTCTCGAACATCAGTTCTGGATCGGCAGTTACAACAGAAATCACAGATCTCCTCAGCGATGCCGGTATCACTGATGTCACCGCAACCGAGGTTGAGGCCACCATCAAAACATTGCAGGATGATGCCAACATTGCTGATTTCTACGACATTGGTCTCTGGGGTTACTGCGAGGGAAATTCTACCGACAGCAAGGATACCGTCTCTTCCTGCACAGACCCTAAGGCTCAGTTCTACTTCAACCCGGCTTCGGTTCTGGGCGTGAGCGAGACCCAGCTTGAGAAGGAGCTTGGTAGCAGCATGAAGAAGATCATGAAAGTTTACAAGGCCGTCTCCAAGTGGATGTTCATCGCCTACCTCGTCGCCTTCATTGCCACCTGCGCCCAGGTCCTGCTTGGTGTCTTCGCCATCTTCAGCCGCTGGGGCAGCTGTGTCACTACCATTGTCTCCATTGTTTCGTTCCTCTTCACTCTGGCCGCATCGCTCACCTCGACCATCATGTTCTCCATCGCAAAGGGCTCCCTCGGCACAACACTCAAGGTCTACGGTATTGAGGTAGACTTGGGCAAGAACATCTACGTCGCTACTTGGCTCGCAGTCGCTTTCTCTCTCGGAGCCACCATCTTCTGGATGCTCAGCACCTGCTGCTGCTCCGGCCGCTCGCCCTACAGCCACAAGGACCGCCGCAACAACCGCGGCAGCGTCACTGCAGAGAAGGCTCCCTACACTTATGAGCCCATTGGTGCCGCCCACCCTCCCTTCGGTAGCCAGGAGCCCCATGCTCCCCAGCACGGTTACAGCACCTCCTACCCTCCTCCCCCCGCCCACCACAATGATATCCCCATGACCCACAACAACCAGCAGTCAAGCGCCTACGAGCCCTACCGTCATGCCTAAAAATATGCGGGTTTTTAATGACTGTACACCCAATTCTGGAGCGATTTTAGATTGGTGATACCAAGGCGTTCTTGTGGCTTTTTATACATTTTTTTTTTTCATGACCATGTCCATTTCCTGATTTTCTTTTTTTATGATCTTCATGCCATTTTGCACAACGGGACTATGATCTCTATGGGAGGGAACAATTGCATTTCTGTATATTTTTCTGATCCTCTACGGAGGAATCATTAGTATCTATCTGCCTGCAAATTCTTTCAAATACAAAATCCATCTACAATTAACATCTGGCTCTTGAATTTCCTATTTCGTAGACATAATCTGTCCAAATAAGATATAACACTAGAAACCGCCGACACCAAAATATCTTACGGAACTCTAAATCAAGTCACCGTCGTGGGTCCGAATGGCTCACATCATCGCGAAATGAGACAACGGCCCCTGCGAGCCTGGGGGGCCTTAGGGGCGAAAGTTAGGATCTGCAGCGAGGCCCAAGCCTGACTGCTGCCGATCTCTACTTCGCTATGTATCTTTGTACCGGTATTCGATGCTGTCAGAGGCGTTGGGGCCCCACGGGGAATTTGGGAAGAATAACTCCGATTGGGGGATTTTTGTGGCTTTCCATATTTATGAAACACGCGTATGATTAGGATTTAGTGAATTATGGGTTGATACGAAGTATTATCATTAATGATATGAAAGGGGTTTCAAGGCTTGGATCTTCTGGTTTAACATCCAGGGGCTAGGTGGTTAGAAGATATGTATTGTACAAGAAAAATAATACACGAATCTGAATAAAAAAAAAAAAAAAAAATAGAGATGGTACGCCATCCCATTTGTTTCCCTTTGCTCGAGTAAGCATGAAATGAAATGGTATCTGCCGTTCCGCGTACTCCTTGCCGATGCGCTGAGCCAGCCACTGGCCCATAGAAATTAGAAATACAATTCTTGAATGGAAAGTGTGTGAAGAACAATTTCAATCCCTAGGGATCGGGGTTCTTCTCCTGATTGTAGGTGGGCCAACGGATGACCCCCTTCTCATCAGTTAAAACCCTGGCTCCGCCGCGACGCCTGAGTTCCTGAAGAACGTTCTGGTCTTGGCGAGCCCAACGCTTGAACGGCGTGTCGGGGTCGTCGGACCACACAGGGCCTTTCGGGTATATTTCCCGGAGAGATCGGAACCAGGGTCTTCGTTGCCTTGGTGGCTCGGGCTCGGCGGCTTTCATACCACCAAGGGCCGCGGGCGGGGCGGGGGAGGCAGAGAGGCGCCGATCGTCAGTGTCATCGCCAAGTTCAATGCTGGCAGTTTCATGGTGAGTATCATCCCCTTGTGTCTCGTCAATCTCATCCATGTTGGGTTCGATCATGTCAACGTCGTTCGCATTAGGCACAATGTGAGTGTTATCTGCGTCGTATTGCGTTGCATCAACTATCTCTTCGTGGCTGGAGGGCATAGGCTTTTGATCATTGCTGCTTGTGATAATTTGGGAGGCAATCGGTTGAACGAAAGAATCATCTGGTTCTTCTTTAACCTCAACAGAATCCGAGTCGGTGTTAGCAGAGGATGTTGATGACTGGGTTGCAGTGGGCATGGAGCCATCCGGAGCAGGTTCTTTTTTAACGTCAACGGAATCCGAGCCGGTACTAGCAAAGGAGGACGATGACTGCGTTGCAGTGGGCATGGAGCCATCCGGAGCAGTAACATCATCAAAGGACTGGGCATGGAGGGTTGGAATTTCTTCCACAAGACTGGTTGTGAAAGAAGTTTTGCGCACTTCTTTTTGGACCCCTTTATCCTGGGTTACCTCGCTTTGGATTGTCGCTTGATGTGGAACCGGCGGGATTTCCAGCTCGGCACTAGTGGGCGGAACAAACTGAGACGCGACTATGTCAACTCCATGGGCTGTGAGGCTTCTCTTTTTGTGTTGGGGGCGGGAGAATCGGGAGGAGAACCAGTGCTCGTATTGAAGTGCCTTGGACTCTTGGGAGGAAAGGCCCGCAAAGTACCGCGGGTACTCTTCTAAGTGTTGGATGACGAAGTCATCCCAGAGGAACGACCGTTGTAGTTGGCCTTTTTGCCGCATTGTCTGCAGTTTTGAGCACATCTTAGTGAAGTGAGCGAAATCGCCAGAATACGGCGAATAATCATTGCAGAACTTTCCATAGATTGTCTGTGCTTCGGCGTACTTATCAGACTTGTCGATAAAGCCCTGTCGCCGTGCTACCAACTCGACATTTGTATTGTGAGATTTCTTTTGGCCAGCATCAGCACTCCCGGGGAGCGTGGGACGTAAATATTTGGATGGCGATTCTCCCTGAGCAGCGACCCAGGTGGTGAATTCCATAGGGGACAACTCCGGTAAATGCGAGGCTTCGTCGAGTGAAAAGGGACCTCTCGAAGAATCCTGGCTTGGCTCATGAAGTTGAGACCCGGGCAGCGAGTGACACCTGGCATAGGGAAAAGACGACGGGTCGTCCGAGGGGTCTAAATGGAAGATAGACGACCCACGCTGTCGTTGAGCAGGTCTCGATGAATCAAGTACGACGTCCGAGGACGACTGGACTGTCGCCTGAGATGGTGCATGTACGCTGCTCGTTTGAGTCTGAGTACCAAGCACATCCACTCGCAGTGGCTCGTCTTCCAATACCGGTAGAGATGGATTTGGTGCCTCCTGGGATAGGTGACTGTGCCCGTTGCTATCTTGTGAGCGGTAGGTATTGAGAACTCGAGAAGAGGGGGATGTCTTCGGAGCCTGAGAGTATGGCTGCTCAGAGCTCGGGGGCTGAAGCCCAGCTCTCTGTTTGCTTTTTTTATCGGGATTCAGACGTGTGGTATGGACTGCAGGTGTCTCTACCACTTGGATGGTTCCCCCTGCAAATCTTGAAAGCGACGGTCCCGAGCTAGGAAGTTCCTGCTCAGGCTGACTGCTTAAGGGAAGGCTTCCACCCAGAGCGAAAGGAACATATGTTTCCATCTCTGGCTCGTCGCTCTCATCGCTACTTGATTCATCACACATTCCAGATCTAAGTGGAGGATTCTCCACGGGTGGTTCACCATGAGAATGCTCCTGCATAGGACTTTGGGGTTGGTCATTGACCACATCAAGCAATGTTGAAGCCTCGTGGTTTTGGGATGGGTCATTGCCGGGATCGTGGTCCAAAGACACTGGGTTTCCCGGGTTTGTGGGTACTTCCTCAAGAAACGGCGAACATTTTTGGTCTGCTGTGTTGATACCCTCCTGCCCTGGCTGAGGAGCACTGCACAATCCATTCACCATGCCCACATCGCCATCTTCTGCAGATCGATCAATGCAATATTGAGTACTCTTTGGCGTAGAAATTCTTCTGGTAGGCCTTACGAATATTGGGGGAGAAGCGGTGTCCCGTGGAAGAACATCTCTAGCGGGGCTCCTATTGGGGGATGAAGACCATGGTAGGGGAGATGTATAGGGATCTTGCGGGGTCGGGGTCGGGGCACGTTCAGATACTTGCTCCTCTTCCTCTTCCTCTTCCTCTACTTCTGCTTCTGCTTCTGCTTCTGCTTCTGCTTCTTCTGCCAAAGGCTGCCTTCTTCGTGCAACTTTGTTCCACTGCGTCAAAAGATGAGGCGGTACATGGCATAGAGGTGCAGATACTCCGGGATCCTCAGGGATCCATTTGAGCCCTTCCAACAGTTCTGCCTGATCTTTTGGAATATCAACTTCACTCAAAGGTATTTTTGTCATTCCTTCCCATGGATCTGTTGTGGATGGGCACACAATATCTGGTTTGGTGCGTATGGCCCCCACGTTAGGAAGTGGCGGCATGGGCTTGGTTTGCACTTGTTCAAATCCAGTTGGGTCCGCTGGAATCACCTCTCTGGCGTCAATACGCTGTCGCTTTTTGGAGGGTGATGTCTTTAGAGTTTGTCGGCCCTGTGAACCTAGGTCATCGCCATAAGCTGCTGGTGACGGCGCATCTGTGCTGCCACGATTTCTTTTCCGCGAAAACTGCTGGCTATCCATCGTTCCAAAGGTATGAGCCTGGCCATTACCATCCGACTGATTTGGAGATTGTTCAACCTGATTCCTACACTCCGTTATGAAGCTGTCCACTTCTGCCCGTGTGATATCGGCGTAAGACGAATTGGTAGGAGATTTACTAGCGCACGTCGCATCAGCAGTGTTGCTAGAAAGTCTCCGGGATGAAGGTTGTATCCCAGTTAGAGATCTGCTAATGTCTTGTAGTGCCACTCACTTGATTTCATCTTTAGTGGCAGTTTCTTTCGTTTGAATCGGATGGGTAGGCGCAAGCAATCCTAGAAGATCTGATGACCCCATGGAAACACGATTGGCCATTGAATTACCCATCGGTGCACCATGGCGCATATTAGGCGGGGGTTGGGAGAATAGTAATTGTGATGCTGAGTTGATTTGAGAATGAGGCATGGCTTGATCACGACGAGAAACAGCTGAGTCGGCCAAGCCAGTAAATTTTTGACTGTTGGAGCCAGCATGCCCTCCGGTCTTTTGGACTTTCTCGCACACCATAGCCATCAGGGCCCTGAGGGCCGCCGTCTTCCTGAGCTTTGGTTTCGGCACATCCCCTTTTGGGACCGCATTCCGGTGGATGGCAATGCGATTGATGTGAAGGTAAACATCCGGGCTAGCTGCTGAGTACGTAAAAATGAGCTTGATATCGGAAAGTTCAACCAGGTGCCTGGGGCCTCCTTTGATCGGCGGTGGGCAGGGAGAGGTTGCTCCTTGTGTGTCCGGCGAGTCTCGTGAAATAATCGCATCAACCTGGTTCTTGGTGTCCGTGAGTGTGGCACGGTGACTGTGCTCTCCTTGCTCCCACTAATAGACGATAGACATACATTTAGCGACAATTCTTTTTTGTTTCTTTCGGTGTTTCGCATCTGGTGAAGATATCTTACTAATACAACAATGGCTGCCTTGGGTACGGGGCTCTGAATACTGAAACTGAGGCATCCATCAACATCCTCCACCTGGATTTCATCTTGATCATTTTGACCGAGATAGAATGAGAGACATTGGTCGGCCAAAGCCGCGATCCAGGGACTCACTGGATTCATCGTGCGAATCCAGTGTTGTGATCAACTTGACACACAGAATATGGGTCATAGCTGGTAAGACTGTAAGCAGTGAACATGGAATATTTGTATCCCCAGCGTTTGTAGGAAAAAAAAAAGGTAAGGTCGCACCGTATCAAAAAGCCCACCACTCAACCGCGTCTTATCGATTACCTGCCGGGGAGACGCGCCTAGCTTACTCAGCACCACCACGTCATTCAAAGTGCGGAGGGCAAAGGGACCTATTCTTTTTTGCAAAGAAGTTTCTTTGATCACCCTGACAGACGCCTTTTCGCACCCTTGATCTTCTTCTCCTTCTCCCAAACTCGCTAAACCTGAGACCTTCCCGCAGTCCTTCCCCGAATGATCGGCTATCAACGGTCACTGTATTCTGTATGGAGATGATCTGAGACCTTTCTGCCTAACTTGGCCATGGATTCTCAGCAGTCCCAGGACTCGCACAGTCCACCTGTGCCTTCGAACTCGCTTCCTCTTGGGCGACGCGGATCACACGACTCTATGGCCACGACTCAGACTGAACGAGAATCGATGAATGCAGCTCTGGATAACTACCATAATGCAGCGTATCAGTCCGAATCGCTCACTCTCTTCAACGACTTCACTAGCCCGCCAGATCCAGCTGCTACATCAGACGAGAAAGGACTGTCTGACGAGTTACAAGGTGGACTAAGCGGTCTGTATAGTCGCTTCAGGACTTCCGTCGGGGGAGTGAGGGATATTGTCAGCGGTGGCGGAAAGTCTACAGACAAAAATGCAACAGAAACTCCTGCAGTCAAGGGTCCTTTGTCGGAGCCTTCGACGGCAAAACCAGTCTCAGATCTTGCTACAAGCTCCGTCGACTACCCGCCATCACAGCCCAACTCGTCACAAGGATCAAGGCTCCACTCACCTGTTGTGCCGGAGTTTCACACTCATCAAGATTTTGTACAACCATCGAACGTAGGAAAGAGATCAAGAATATCCTCCAAAAGTGGCAGCATATCTTCCAAGGCCTCTGTGTCGCCATCCCCTGGAATCAAGCCCAGTATCGCTCCGTTAACGAAAGCCACTGGTAGCGCCATCGTGGCAGATCCTGCTGTCACCCAGCTTCATGTGAACGTAATTGGAAACCCCGACCGCTCAAGAAGCAGCTCCGTCAATGGCCCCTTCCAGGGAAACCATAATGCAGGATTGATAAGTATCGGCAGCAAGGAAGGCCCTTTGGATCTTTCCATGAGTCAAACGTCCTCTTCATTGAATCAGAACCTTTCTAGCTCGCCGGTTCTGTCTGCAAAGATGCATGACAGCTATCATGAGGAAGTTAACTCCAAAGACTCACTCTTCTCGGCAACCTATACTCCAGATAACCAGTCTCGGAAGTCCATCTCTACTCCAGATCAACAAATGCTGCCCGAAAATACCTTACAATCAGCTAACATGGAAAATTACAAGCAATCTGAGCCACTGCAGGACCATATATCACAGCATTCGGAAGAAAGAAAATCACGAACATCTTTCCCTTCTGAAGAGCCGAAAGCTTCAGTTTCTGTGTCAAATAGTCTATCAACGCTTTCCTCCCATGACGAAGTACCATACAACACTGAAAGACTCCAAACCAACATGGAGACAAATATTCCTCGTGACAGCGTGAACCCCAATGAGCCTCCAAAGGTCACAGCCCCCGGCAGGTCGAATGAAGAGCCAGCGTCCTCAACCCGAGCAGCGCGATTGCCTGGCTACGTGATTTCACGGGCCTCCACAGCCGAAACTACCACAACGGTCTCTTCATTGCCCCCTTTGAACACTGAATTCGATCGGGCTACTGGTCAATCTCTACCAGCTAGGCGCCAACCTCCCGCCGGGGGCGACGGTCTTTTGTCACAGTTGAGGAGTAAATTGCTTAGCCGGGACTTCTGGATGCGAGACGAGAATGCCAAAGACTGCTTCTATTGCGGAGAACCTTTCACGACATTTCGCAGAAAACACCACTGTCGAACATGTGGTCAAATCTTTGATTCGAAATGCACTCTTCTCATTTCGGGCACACGGTTCGGGCAACCTGGAAGTATTCGGGTTTGCAAACCCTGCGAGAAGATGATCAACGCGCACGACGATGATTCATCTGAATTCTCCGATAGCGAGCAGAGCCCCATAGTGGCCAATCCTCGAGTCTCCGAACTCGGCTGGACTAATACTGGGCGGGCATCTGCAGATGACGATGATTCATCTTCGGTTGTATCTCAGTCGATCGATCACGTTCTGAGAACACCGACGATGGCCATACCGGCCACACGAAGGGCTGGAGAGGGACATAACCGCCGGTCGGCGATCCTTGAAATTGATTCTGATCGCCCTCTAGCACGACCTACCTCTTCGCGCTCTCTGCGGTCTTCGCTGGGGGAAGACCGCACTCCATCAGTCACAAACGTCACCACTCACGTCAGCAATATATTCGGGGTTTCAAGTCGTATCATGAAGATCGAGCTCCCTTTCAACGCCGACATGCAGAAGACATAGACGCTGAATCTCGACTCCCCGCCTTTCATAAAGATAATATCATTGACCCTGACCTTGCCCAATATCTCTCAGATGACGCATCCAGTGGCGATGAGCAACCTAGTCTGTTGTCTGCAGTGTCTGAGGGCACCCTGTCTAAGAGTGGGGGTGAAAACGAGAGGGCATCCTTTGGTGGGCTTCTCGCTGCCGTGAAAAAAGGCAGATCTGCTTTTGGAGACCGAGGTACTCCCAGTATGAATCGAGATGCAGACGAAGCCAGTATCACCAGTTCAAGAGCCGTGAATCTACCCCGTTTCTCTCGTCGTCGAAACCTGAGCGTTACTAGCAGTTATCAGCCGCGCCATTCGCCCAGGACATCAAAGGACAACATGCCCTCTCATGACACCTCGGTGCCGGCCATATCTTTACCTGAGAATTCAAAGCAGGTTGGCTTTAAGATGACTCGGAGCTCATCAATGAGGGGCATTGATGCCCCACCGGTAGAATTAAACAAAGCCAGTCTGGAACACGTACGAAAGCTTCTGCGTCAACTGCTTGTAGAATCTGCCGTGCCAAATGACAACAGCTGGGAAAACGCCTTAATGCCAATACTCTTGAAAGCAGCAGACGAGGTCGATCCAGATGTCCAAAAAGGGGATGATATGGACATCCGACACTACGTCAAGTTGAAGAAGATTCCGGGTGGCGACCCTAGTGACACTTCTTATGTATCGGGACTCGTTTTCACGAAAAATTTGGCTCTGAAAGGCATGTCGCGCAACATTTTGCGTCCAAACATCTTGATCATCACGTTTCCTCTTGAATATGCTCGTCAGCAACAACATTTTATGAGTCTCGAACCGCTCATTCGACAGGAGCGCGAGTTTCTAGAGAATTTGGTCAGTCGGATCTCAGCATTGCGTCCAAGCCTACTGTTGGTCGAGAAAACTGTTTCTGGTTTGGCTCTTGGCCTCCTCGAGCAAGCTGGGATTGCGACTGCATACAACGTGAAGCCATCCGTTCTCGAGGCCGTGTCGAGATGTACACAGACTAGAATTATGACATCTATGGACAAGCTCTTGACGACCACATTGCATAGTGAATGCAGCAGTTTCGACGTGAAAACCTATGTTCGTAATGGTCGAAGGAAAACATATATGTACATCTCCGGCTGTCCGAAAGAGCTCGGGTGTACCATTATCCTGCGCGGTGGGGATGATCAAGTCCTCCGGAATGTGAAAAGGATCACTGAGTTCATGATCTACGTTGTGTACAATCTTCGCCTAGAAACAAATCTTATGCGGGATGAATTTGGGAGGATATCAACCGAAGACCCGACGACTCAGCAAGACAAAGACAAGAAATCCAGTCCCCAGAGTATCGCTCACGAAAGCGGCGCACATCTAATCGACCCACCTACTGTTCAACAGGAAACAAAGGAGAACCTTTGCGATATCTCTGATAACCAAATTCTCGTTGATGCTGATGCTGCAAAAGTTCCAGACAACATCCCAATGCCAACATACCATGATGATATGGTTCATGACTATGAGACAAAAATTTTATCGGCCTCTCCTTTCGTCAAATTCGAACCTCCATATCTCCTGATGCGCGCGCGCGACATGGAACGCAGACTTTCATATCTGAAGTCTCTTCGTGATCAAGACCGCAACTCGCATCAAACCACAGATGAAAAGGCCAAACCGCAGAAATTCGTCCTCATCACCCCGGAAATGGTCCATCAATCACCACAAGATGCGCCAGCAAAAGTCAAGGAAGTATTGCGTGCTGCGCATGAAGCCGAGTACGATCGGGCGCTTCATCACCATCAAACCCAAAAACGCCAGTGGGAAGCCTACGTGGCGGGGAATCCTAATATGTTTGACCCTTATGCGCATCAGAATCTGGTCATTCTCTACAGTGTTGTGTGCACAACAACATCAGTCCCCTGCTCAGGGCCAGATACTTTTGCCCTGGAGTTCTACAATGAACATGGGGATGACACAGTTTTCGAGTCGGATCTCACAATTGGGCAGTATGTCGAGGACCTTTGTCATGCAGCAAATTCTGTATGCAACATCAACGGCTGCGAGAAGCGCATGTTCGAACACCACCGCCAGTATGTCCATGGCGAGGCTCAGATCAGCGTCCTGGTTCAGTCTTGTCCTCCTAAGCTGCGTGGACTCCATAATTCTGTGCTGATGTGGAGCTGTTGCAAAATTTGTGGCAATGAAACCCAAGTTATGCCTATGTCGTCGAGCACATGGAAATATTCATTCGGAAAATACTTAGAGCTATCTTTCTGGGGAAGGCACTTGCTTGCTCGTACTGGAGGTTGTTCGCATGATTTGCGGCGGGATTACCTCCACTATTTTGGCTACAGGGATCTTGCTGTGCGAGTCCAATATGACCCCATTCGTCTTCTCGAGATTATCGTTCCACGACCTCGTGTCACTTGGAAAGTGGACAATGATTTGAAGCTGAGGAACGAAGTATACTTGCGTACCGAGGAACGTATCAGCAAATTTATGACCTCTGTACAAGATCGACTGAAAAGCATCAAAATCACAAGTGTTATCCCTGAGCTAGTTGAGAGCTGCAAGACGGAAATCGAAACTTTGGTCAAGAAGGGTCATGAAGACCATAGCTCTTTGGTCCGACACTTACAAGACAGATACACAAGTTCTCGCTACTGGGAGATTATACCGCTGAATGAGGTCCTCCGTGCAGTTCAAGAAAAGGTTGTCGAATGGGACATGACATTTGCCGATTTTGAAACGAACTTCTTCCCATCGGAAAAGGATATCAAGCATATGGCAACGCTGCAACTCAAAAAGATCTTCCTCGACAAAGACGTAGCATCGGTTTCTACAGATGATGCCCTTCAGACTCCTACAGACGTCGAGGATGAACACAACCTGGCAGTTGACAGGCCACGGATGATGCGACGTATGACACTGTCACCAGAAAAGGCCCAAAATGTACTAGTCTCCGTTGTCGAGGAGCATGCTGGCAAAAAGCACCGTGAGGAACTCGAAGAAGTCGAGTTGCCTTCTCCTCCAGCGTCGGCCGAGGAAGTAACTTTATCACTCGATACAGCCGATGGAACGAGGTCCTCTCCCCAGGATGAGGCTGTCTCACAAGAAGAAGTCCGTCATCTCGACTTGGCTGTTCCTACTGGTCAGTCGGAATGCAGCTCCGTCGGCCATGCTGGCATTTCGACTGAACCTCCCATCAATTCTGATCTTCCAGTGATGATCCCCGGAGACGGCTCATCGGAATCATCACCACCGGAAAGTTCCGAGATTGCAGAAGTTGCTCATCAAGAAACCAAGAATGGGACCGAAGACAGTGGGGCTTCTGACATGCCAAGTACCCCAGTACGTCGGCCTTCAGCGATACCGAGACCTACCGAGCCAGCCTTTCGACGCACCGGCAAGGCACGATCTCCTCCGCTTGTCCGTGCTCAGTCTCAGCCAGCGAATCTACCACGATCATCTCACAGCATTCAACTTCCAGGGTTGAAATTAGCGTTCACCAACCCAATCGATCCGCAAAAGCCTGCTGGCCAATCATCAACAAAGTCATCGGATAGAAAGCTGAGCGATCGTTTGGGCTTGAGTTCCCTCAAGAGTGCCCGATTTGCCTCAGGTCACTCACTTATCCCACGGTCTGCTCCAGGTAAAAAGGGAGTGTCGCAGGTTTCCAACCTTGCCAGGCATTTTGAGCAATTGAGCCGTGAGTTCGAAAAGGAGAGACAGCGCGAAAGACGGCAACGTGCTGCCAAGGGCACTCAGTCCCGAGCATTCCCATTGCCGTCCTCGAAGCCCATCGTGGAGGTCTATCGAAATGTACGAGAGGCTGTTGAAGAACGTGAACCACCCGTTGATAGCGATGAATCTTTGCCCTCAGCTCCACTGATTCCAATGGACGACATAACCCGCAAGAGCGATGAACTTACGCATGATGATATAACTCATGATGAGCCCTCTCTGCCAGATGATTCTTCACCAGCGCCCATAGAAGTGGACAGGGCACTCTCTCCTGACAATCAATTATTGTCTGGTGGCGAAGCAGATGATCACCAGAGTGATGAGGATCAAAACATGGTTGAAGATCTCCATCCGGTAGATTCCCATGAAGAGACCAAGCACTCAGCAGAGGACGATTCAATTGACTTTAAAGAACTCCCTAAACATGAGCGCACTACCCTTCTGAAAATTCTGACAAACTTCTGGTCTGAACGTTCTGCAAGTGGGTGGCCGTCTCTTGACTATCCACTCAGTGTCATGGATCATGTCTTTGCTGATTGCAACATTATTGTTCGCGAGGATGAACCAAGCTCTTTGGTAGCGTTCGCTTTGGACTCTTCCGACTACAAAGAAAAACTTTCAAGCATTCAACAGCGGTTTGACGAGGCGGAAGAACACAAACCAGATGATGGAGATGACATCGAGGCTGCTAAGGAAGCACGGGTCGAACATGCTCTCTTGCGACCTACGGGCACACACCTCAAATATCAATTCCAAGAAGGCCAGGCCAAGATGCTGTGCAAAGTGTTCTACGCTGAGCAGTTTGATGCTCTGCGCAAAAAGTGCGGTGTGGCAGATCGAATCGTCGAGTCGCTGTCTCGGTGCGCAAAGTGGGACTCAAAGGGTGGCAAAACAAAATCGTTGTTCCTGAAGACCCTTGACGATCGTTTCATTCTCAAGTCACTCTCGCCCATTGAGACGCAGGCTTTCCTCAAATTTGCCCCGGCCTATTTCCAAATCATGTCCGAAGCCCTGTTCCATGAACTCCCTTCAGCAATCGCCAAGATGTTTGGTTTTTACCAAGTCATCATCAAGAACCCCGTCACAGGAATGGAGTTCAATTGGTTCTTGTTGCTTATGGAGAACTTGTTCTACGACCGTGTTCCTACGCGTATCTTCGACTTGAAAGGCTCAATGCGAAACCGCAAAGTAGAGAGCACCGGCGAACGGAACGAGGTTCTCTTGGACGAGAACATGGTGGATTTCATCTACGAGACACCTCTCTTTGCCCGCGAGCACTCAAAGAAGCTTCTTGGTCAAAGTGTGTGGAATGACACACTCTTCTTGGGTCGCCAAGACGTTATGGATTACTCGCTCATGATCGCCATCGATGAAAGCCGCAACGAATTAGTGGTAGGGATCATTGACTGTATCCGCACCTACACCTGGGACAAAAAGCTCGAGTCCTGGATCAAGGACAAAGGATTTGGTGGCGGTGGCCGCAATCGCCCAACGGTCACAAGTCCCAGAGAGTATAAAGGTCGTTTCCGTGAGGCGATGGCTCGATATGTCCTTCAAGCTCCAAGGTTAGTTGATATATCCTCTCTTGATTGTGCAACTTAGTACTAATAGTTCCAGCTGCTGGCATCAATTCCAACCAAGTGCGATGTACCGCTATGAGAACCACCCCAATGAAGCTGAGACTGTTGATGGGAACGGGTTTGTGGAAGACCCCGGTTATTAATGGTCTTCATTTTGATCTGCGGCCATGAACAACTTACATTAATGATTTACGACTTGATGAATTTGCATGAAGAGGCGGAGCGCAGCGTGATACTTTCATTTATTGCGAATTTCTGTTTATCATGACTTTGCATTGCCTCGTTCAACACACTCATTTCATACCAGCATTTTCATAGCCAGTCCCAAATTATTTCCGTTTACTCAATGTGGTCATGTAAATTTCTTTTAGGTCTCTATGTAAACCACTGTATTTATGCTGGTTTCTAGTACCCAACCTCGGGATACTCATGGTATATTAGTCCAAACTTTGGGCTATGACATTCTTTTTATATGAAACGCTGGGCCAAACCTACGTGAATATGTGGATGAGCCATGGATAAGAAGCCATATTCATCACCTCTTGTATGCTATAAAGTAATATATTCAAAGCTTTCATCCATTCGGAAGAAGTATATTGCCCAACTTCTAATCCAAACGTTCGACATAAGTAGTACATAATATATACATTTAAAAAACACGATAAAGAAATCCGTCAAAGGTGTGTGTGTGTGCATCCAGTGGACACTAATTTGCACAGAAATGCGATGCCCATCGGCAAATCGGTATGCATGTTTACCAAGGAGTATATCCCGGCCCTGATTTTGGTGTAGATGGTTCGTATTCCACAGTCACATCATCCTTGCGGTGGATATGTCCTAGAGGATGGCTCTTCTTCCCGTGATCATCGGCGGGAAGGATGTTTTCTTGACTCTCTTGGTTATCGATGTTGGTAAACCCGAGATCGTCGTGCGTTTTTGACTGCTTGGAGCGATGAAATGAGGAGGGGAAATTGCTGCTGTTTTTGTACTGGTCGCTCTTTCCTTGACTGTAGGAGCCCAGGGCTCGCTTGCCGAGAATGACTTCGAGGAGTGGTTGTAAGGTGGGAATGCAGGATGCTATAACGACGACGTTCGCCTCGATACTACACAGAGAACAAACGGTTAGATCGCATAACAAGAAGATCAAACAAGGGTGCTCACTTAGTCCACATAACAAGATCGGCAGTGCCGTCTTTTGTTTGGTCAGCCTTTGATCGTACAGGGATAATAGGGGTAGCAGAAAGACTTACATGTGTAGTCGGATTTGTCGGCGAGTCCATGCAGCTGGGTACATTTGATAATCGCCATCGCAGAAGCACTTCATTGCCACTTCGGTCAGCTTCTGGGCAGCATGGAATAAGTTTGAGCGATATCGGCTTACATTGAACCAAGCCCTAAAGCAGAACATAGGGCAATTCTCTTTCGTAGAGACATTTGTAGTTTCAACAAGACTGTGGTCGGATAAATGGCCAGAGATAGATCAACAAGAGCGGAGATAGCTAGGAGCACAAGTTAATTCCGTGAGGCGCAGATATTTGAAGAGGGAGAGACCTACCTCCAGTGAATATAGCATAGTCAATAAGCATCGTTGTACTCTTGCACTTGGCGCCTGCTGCCACAAGCCTGGGCTTCCACAATGCCTCTGCTGGATCGCACATTGTAAACAAGATCAGAATGCAGATAATGGACACGACGGCTGCGGTTCCAACCATCATCCACAATATAGTCTTATGCAGAGGTTTGGGATTCAAGATCCGGGTCAACATGGAGGTCACAGCGATCTTGGGGAGAGTGAAAGAGAGAATCCCAAACAAAAAGCTGACTGTATTGAGTAGAATGGCCATCTCCAGATTGTCCATACTCAAGTACATGGCATGTTTTCCATAGCCCACCCTCACCCCTGCTGTAGAGATTCCGCAGTATGCAAGCCCCAGTACCTAGCATACAAATCCCTATTAGATTCACCTAGATAAGACAAAGTTCGAGGTTTCTTACCATAGAAGCCACAATCAAATAATCATCCATACCAAAATTCCGCAGTAACTTCAACCGGATGTAAACCCTGGCTATGACCATGACGGTTGTTAGTCCAGTCAAGGTCCACAGCACAGCCAGGATCTTAGGCCCCTTGTCATCGTGAAGATTTTCAGCGGTTACCGCCATTATGTTAAGCTTGATGTGGAAAAAGCGAGAAAATGCAAGAGAAAATGCGACCCATTGGGTTATATAAAACCCTAGAGGAGCCTGCTAAAATTAACACTACCATATCAAGATTTACGAAAAATGATACATAGATTCAGGGACGGGATTGACTTAAGTGTGCCATTATTCGAATAACTATTATTCCTAGAGGTCCAGTAAACAGGAATTCTTTCGGTTTTCGGTTGCGACGATCGCCCATTTTGGCAAGCCGTGTTTTTCATCTTTTTTACAGGCACCATACCACTGTTCGACGATTAATCTCCGAGGCTAAGATTACCTACAGTATTGTTGGTACATACGGAGTATGTATTAGTCCACCTTTTATTCGGATAGGGGTATAGGACCCTTGTCGCACTAACCTGTTAGGCGATGCCGCTAAAATGACAGCAGACGTACTCCGTCCCGGATGATCCCTTGCGGACGGGCCTCCGGTGCTACATCGAAAATAGCCACAGAGTTGCGGAGTACATACTGCTTTGATATCAAATAATTAGGTTGTCAGTCTTGACATCTGGCCCAGATAGTCTTACAAATAGATATCTTGGCCATGGAAGATCATACGTTGTTCTAAGAATATACTACGGAGGTAAGAATCCAAGAATTTGAGAATCTCGTGAAACTAGCCCTAATATGAGGAGAGTCAGCGGTTTTCACAAGCCAGATGGGGCTGGGCCTTCCCTGAAACCCACGTTGAATCAGACAAAAGTACCGAGTACGTCAAATGTGAATTATAAACCTTCAATATAGAGTTCAACCCCGGTGCTCCGACGCAGCCGAGGTCGAGTCCCTCCACTATGAAATGCGCCACCAACCCGTTAACCCGTTTTGACAGGACCCGATGTGGATCTTAATATATTTCAATCCACTCACTCGGTTCTGTTAGAATCTTAGCCTTTCTGATATGTAAACGTCTGCCTTTTGACGTGCACATGCTCCACTGTGCACAAGACAAAAATGCAGTCAGTATGGGTCTTTCGCACAAACATAATAAGGAGATTTCAAGCCTAACTAAGTGGGTTTGGCATATCAACTACCTATAACGCACGATGGGCAGGTAATAACTCAGTAGTTCCTCCAAGGCATCCCATGATGGGTCCATCCGGGGACCTGGAAAGGTCCATCCGCTCTAATTTTAATTGAATTTCCTCTTACTCCGTACTTTTTACTCCGTGCTAAGTACAAACAAACACGGGATAGCGAGCCGTTAGAACAATCTGCTAGTCGATTGCCCAAATAGGAACACCGTTCAGTTACCGAGTCTCCACTTCCTTGGCCCCCAACCTTCGCAACACAAGGAGCCCGCATGGTCCGAGTGGAATTAATCCAGGTCGATCTTTCTGACAGCGGACCCGCAGGATTACACCCGGTCCAACCGTTGCTCATCTGGCGTATCTTTGTTAAAACAAAAGGAGACAGTAACTGCGGTTTATCCCAGGAAAGGGGATGCATATATAGCGAATGTAGTTTATTTAAAGATCCCTCAAGTACTTTTGACTTGTACAGTTTCAAACTCCACGTTTTCTGTACTATCAAGTTTCTTTATATTATATCCACAATGGCCGACGTCGCAAGCCTTACATTCAGTGAAACCACCCACTCGAACGGCACAAATCATGCAAATGGAGATTCCCAGACCAACGGAGACCTCCAGGATGCCTTCGTCGACCGTGTAGCAACTTCCGCCAACACACCCGAGCTGGTTCCTGGCCTGGTTGATCAAGTTGCCTCCCTTGGCAAAGTCGCCAGTCTGCAAGACCACACCGATCGGACAACACTCTTGGAAGCCGCTCGATCCCTGGTCTATGCACTTGAGACCCCGCGTGAGGCTATGATCAGATACTGTTGGTCCCAGGTATGTTCGCATGCTCCTAGAGCGTCACCTTTGTGTCGTTGACGGAAACTAAATATTGACTTTCTAGGCTACTCTTTATGCTTCTGTGGAGACAGCCGTTGACCTGGGAATCTTTGCTATTTTGTCCAAGGATGAGAGGCCCAAGTCTGCTACCGAGCTGGCTAATGCCACATGTGCCGACCCTGTGCTTCTTGGTATGTGGCTTGCCATCTCACCCTGTGTCTTGTCGGGTACACCTAACTAACCATATATCTGATCAGCTCGGATCCTGAAGCATCTGTGTGCAATGGGAGTTATCCTCGAGACCGGTCCTAACGAATACCGCCGCACCGGAATTTCCATTTCACTGAGCTTGCAACGATACAGTGATGCGTACCCTTGCATGTAAGTCTGGACCCTGTGGACCTGGAATCAAATGGTATAATACTAACTCATTGGTTAGGACTAACTGCATCACCTCCGGCATACTTGCTCTGCCTGCCCAACTCAAGAAGGATGGATATGCCAACCCAGCCAACGGCAAGGACTGTGCCTTCCAGCGCGGATTCCGAACCGATCTCCACTTCTTCGAGTTCATGAAGGAGAACCCAGAGGCTGCTAGCCAGTTTAACAATCACATGTCTGTCTACCACCAAGGACGTCCTAGCTGGATGGATGTTGGTTTCTATGACGTGCCCAGCCTATTCTCCAATGTCGCACAGGATGATGTTCTCCTCGTCGACGTCGGTGGCAGCATGGGCCACGATCTCTCGGAGTTCAGACGCAAGTGGTCTGATGCCCCTGGGCGCCTGGTACTCCAGGATCTTCCCGATGTGGTCGCTCAAGCCAAATCAGGGCAATTGCACCCCTCAATCGAGGCAATGGAGCACGACTTCTTCACTGAGCAGCCGATCAAGGGTATTGTTTCCTCTTCTATAGCCCCCCTCTTGACTTATATCAATGTTAATATTTTCTTCTATAGGTGCTCGTGCTTACTATATGCACTCTGTCCTCCACGACTGGACAGACGATAACTGCCGCAAGATCTTGAAGGGCCTTGTGGATGTCATGAAGCGAGGACACAGCAAGGTGTTGATTAACGAGAATGTCATCCCTGACACCAACGCATACTGGGAGACAACCAGTTTGGATATTATCATGATGGCCGATTTCGCTTCGACCGAGCGAACTGAAGCTCACTGGCACCAGCTGGTGGGATCTGCTGGGCTGAAGATCACGAAGATTTGGAGTGCCCAGAAAGGAGTCGAGAGTCTGATCGAGTGTGAATTGGCATAGGTGCTATTGGAGGTTCTGATACTCAGAACCATGGAATGTATATATGTTTTAGGATTTTAGGGTTAATTTAAATTAATATTTTAAGGATATGTGGACCAGCCAACAACGGATATACTACCACGTTATACAGAATTTATACAAGTACTAGCGGATCCGAACTAGAAAATGTAGGAGACAAAAGATATTAACCCTAGAAGGGCGTGTAGCTAACTGTCCTAGGTGATGTCCTATCTATCTAGCCGTCGGGCTCGATTTCTCCGTTGCCAACGGAGGCTAGCAACATAGGCTAGATCGAATTCTGGCGAAAATCTCTGCCTCATATATCGAATCTTTTGCCATGTGTTTTTATCGCCAATGATGAAAGCGTGATAGTCGAGGGGCAGGCAAAGGATTGGTGCTGCTTCGTCATGGAGCCTCCGGTGTAGGAAAGACATCAACAGCTGGCGAGGATATGAGCATAAAAAGTCAGCACGACATGTTACTTACAGCTTACCAAATGTGTTGTGGACCTGTTTCAGAAGCCTAGTTGAGACCGCAGAGAGGAAACTAACAATAGATTCCAAGTTAGGTGCATGACTGCCCCCGATTGAATGTACTCGCACACCTTGTTCGATTGCTATAATAGGGGCTTTAAACGGCAAATACCAGACCTTGCAAATGATGCAGTTGTCAAGGTTTGCGAAGTAGCACTGAATTTATCCATGCACTGACAAGGAATTTTAGCTGATATTCACAGGACGGTATATAGAAAGTCAAAAATGACGTGCGTTCGGTTCGAAAGTGTTATTACAGCGACATGGTGTGCATTAGACCAAACATGAACAACAGCTTGGTTTCCACACCTCGCAATATCGGTGCTGTCCACGCTACTAGCGGAGAGACCATATAATGTCCACTTGAAATGACAAAGATCTATATATCACCTAATCTCAATATTGGAACCATCGGCTGAAACCGGGATCGGGACGGCAAAGGCTCCGCGAAATTTGTTTTAACTAATTTAATTGTCTTTTTTTCTAATTCTCTTTTTATTCCTTTCGTTAATGTGACGTCGAGACGATTTCGAAAAAAACGCATCATTCCCTGCTACAGAGAGTGGGAAGCACAAAATACGTCCGCGGCATGTGCCCGGGGGATATCGTCACCCTCTCGGGCAGATGGGCAAGCCTCGGTGTCGGGGGATTTTAAAGGTGGCCTGCCTCGGGTCTCTGCGTCCCTCCCCCGCATCTGGTTTTTGTTCGTTCATTTTTTTCCCCCTTCTACTTTCAACTGGAGTTCTCTTGAATGAGGATCATTCTAGTTCCAATCCCGTATGAACTTCGAGCAGTCAATCTATGCATTGGCATGTGAATGCAAGACTACTGTGACAATCGCGAACTCTCAACGCGCGACACTACAAAAATTCAAACACAAAATACCAGTTTCATGTCTATTCAATTTGAATTGTCTAGTCTTTACTAACCCACTAATCCACTAATTTGACTGGAAAGAATTAAATTCGTTTCATTTACATGAGCAATGCATTAACCTTCCAGACTGTGGTCCAGACCACACAGCGCAGAACAAACTTGGCTTTGAAAGCAAAAAAAAAAAGTGAGAACAGAGAAGAAAAAGAGGTATGTATCCCATCCGCACACCGGCGGTTAAAAAAGCACACTGGACCATTGATCATCAAAAGCTTATCTGGTTGACTTTACAGATTTACTCCATGGCGAGACCGAGGTTCTCATCGGCGGGCACCACACGAACGGTGTTGGTGTGGCCCATACCGCCACGCCATCCCTGGACGCAGACGATAGGGTCGCCCTTGTTGATGATTCCGAGCTTGAGACCGTGGTTGATACCCCACTTGAGGCGACGGTCGACATCCTCCTGCCAGATCTTGACGTTGAAGTCAGGCTTGCTCTCGGGGAAGTAGAATGGCCACACACCGCGGTACAGGTGGGAGTACTGGAAACAATTGTCAGCAAAGAACGACATTCAAACTATCGAGAGTGGGACTTACGCGGGCAGCGGTTTCGTTGCGAGTGACCATCAGGATGGGGCAGACGGGACGGTACTTCGACACAAGGCGGGCGGTTTTGCCACTATGGATTTGTTAGTATGACCGTCATACAAAGGACAGAAAGGGTTTCCCGGCACATACCTGGTGGTCAGAACGATGATGGCACCGGCGTTCAGCTCCAGACTGGCGCTGACAGCGGCCATGGCAATGGACTCGGAGGTCTCAGTGGGGCGAGGGGCGAGGTTGCGCAGCTCGTCGAAGACGTTGAAGTGAGGAATGGCAACCTCAGCCAGCAAGCAGGTCTCGGACATCATCTTAACGGCCTCGCAAGGGTAGTTACCCTTGGCGGTCTCGCCAGACAGCATGACACAGTCGGCACCGTCGAGAACGGCGTTGGCGACATCAGAAACCTCAGCACGAGTGGGGCGGGGGTTGTATGTCATGGACTCCAGCATCTGGGTGGCACAGATAACGGGCTTACCCTTGATGTTGCACTTGGCGATCATCATCTTCTGGGCAAGGAAAACCTTGGGGGCGGGGATCTCGATACCGAGGTCACCACGGGCGACCATAACACCGTCGGTCTCGGCGAGAATCTCATCGAAGTTGTTGACACCCTGCTGGTTCTCAATCTTGGCGATGATCTGAATCTCCTTGCCATCCTCACCAAGGATGGAACGGATGTGCTTGATGTCGCTGCCGCGACGGATAAATGAGGCAAACACCATATCGACCTTGTTCTTGACACCGAATCGCAAATCGGCAATATCCTTCTCCGAGAGAGCGGGAAGGTCTACATCAGTGCCGGGGAGGTTGACACCCTTGCGGGATGAGATGTTACCGTCGTTCAGGCACTTGACCTTAAGGGTCTGCTCATCAACAACTTCAAGCACCTCGAAGGACAGAATACCATCATCAACGTAAATGAGCTTGCCAGGAGTGATCACATTGGTGATGTTCTTGTAGTCCAAGTACCTGTCGTCACACACTTGTCAGTCCACGTCACATGTCAAGCTCGTTCAGCCACGCGGGTATATGGAAGGAATGTCGATTGAAACAATCCAGTTTTTGGCAATGAGAATGTTCTTACATGTTCTTATCATCAGAAGCAGTGGCGTATGCCTCATCGGTGGTGATGTTCAGCACGGTGCCCTGCTTGATGGGGTAGTCCTTGTCACCGACGGTGTTACCGGTACGGATCTCGGGGCCCTTGGTGTCAAGGGCAATAGCGAGAGGGCGTCCAATCTGGATACGGGCAGCCTCGCGAGCGTTGTCAATGACAGATTGGTGGTACTACAGACAAAGTCAGTGAAAGTCTTGGATCAGATGTTGATTGGAGATACGGACCTCGTATGATCCGTGGGAGAAGTTCATGCGAACAACGTTAAGACCAACTATGGCCAATGTCAGTCTAACTACCCAACAAAGCTGCTCGTTTCCATCGGAAACTTCATTGCCATACCTGTGCGGAGAGCATTGATCTTCTCGGCGGAGTTCGTCTTGGGACCTGATCGATTACCTGTTAGTATTCGGGGTTTTTTTTCTCCATCGCAATTTCTTCGACAGGATCAATCTGAAGAGGTTATTATTCTTGGGTTGACATACCAATGGTACAAATGATGGAGGTGCGGCGGAAGTTCTTCGCAGGCACCATCTCGGTGTTGAGCTTGGAGTGCCACTCCAGCTTCATGCGGTTGCTCAGGTGGTCGAGGGAGTTGGTGGCCGCCATTTCGATATGATCAACAATTGTTGAATTATTTTAGAAAGGGTAAGGTAGTTCTGATCAATTGAGAATCAGAGAGGATGGTAGAAGAGAAAGGGTGAGAGAGATGGAGGGGAAAGAGAAAACGGATGGGTGCGGGGCGGGAGGGAAAATGTTGGCCGCCGGTGTGAGTATTGGTGCCATCTATCATGAGACTTTTTTTTTTTGATCATACTATTGAAACTAGACAATATCTATACCAAATTAATCTACGAATTCTATGAAATATGTGGATCTGTCTGGTATCCTTTCTTTCTCTTTGGCTACCTATATTTTTTTATTTACTGAGAGCTGGAGTTGTCGGCAGAGGCGGCATAAATAGTCTAGGCAGAAAAAAAATTATATATCAACTCCAGACTGGGTTGACCGCAAAAAAGCGGAGGATTGCCCCGTGCTGGCCTACGCGCTGTAGATTGGAGTCCTTCTATCGAATAAATGTGACAAATACAGATATCCAATTGATCGAGCCCCAGCTCAGAGACCCCCGGGGCCCAGAGGCGAAAGGGGATTTCGGTGGGATGAGAATGCTTATCGATAGACCGGATCGGGGCTAGCGCATCTGGGCACCTCAGTGGGCAACCTGGACACTTTGGCCCCATCTGGCCCCAGCCACATTGCAGATTATGTCAGGTACCCAATTTCACCAGCCTTGTCTCTAGCCACTCTAGAGACGTCATGTGAAAATACACGTGACCGCTCTTTAGGCGGTCCCCATGACAGCTTGGGTCTCCTCTTACTTTTGTCTCCCAAGCTTTTTGGTGAATACCAGTTAATCAATATCCACAGTGTTGATACTTTCTACTCGGCATCATGGTAAGAGACCTTTGCTGGTTGATCCCGGACAGCCGAGGTCCCCAGAACATAGAGCATGCCATGACTGACTTGGATCTTCGCTGCAATCTAGTTCGGCCGTCTTACCCACTACGCATTTGATGCGGTTCTCTGTGAGTTCTAATTCTCTGTTATACCTAGGAATATAGATTAACATGTGTCTTCAACCTCAGTCTCCGCCTTCCTGGCAGGTGTCAAGCGCTCCACGGGCCTAACGTAAATACACCCCTACCCCTCACGATCCTCTTCTTCCAAGCTATCATCCATTCTGTTTGTTGCTCGCCTTGGATGCCCTCAATATGCATGGGAGAACTGTTGGCTAACTCTGTTACCCTTCGCGCACCCCCGTTGGGTCGTGTGTGCGTGGGACTTTCCTAGCCCCAGCCTCAATTCAGACAAGATCACAGAAAATAAGGATGTCAAGAAATGGGTTGACAGCTACCTTGGCGTTGGCGAGTGGATGATGGACCAGTCCGTGGCTGTCATGGGCTCGTCTGCCTGGTTCGAACGACGCCGGTGATTGGCGCCGCAATACTCAACACGGGAAGACGATCGGTGATCCCTTTGTCATCATTTGACTATCTGCCATTTGATGTGTGTATGATAGCGGACTCTCAAGTGATACACATGGAAACTTACGGGGACGCATAAATCGCCGCGGGGTTGGACTGGCGGCATGAATCTGGGCCTCGGCCTCGACGCTTGGCAATATGATACAATATCAGTACCTACAGATTGAGTCTGTGTTGCGGACGGTGTTTCTGTTCAAACCACCCAGCCGCCACAAGTATATGCTTCAAGGCTGGATTGACGAATGATGACCAATTCTTATCTACGCTCCGGCTTCCACTTTCGACTGATGTTTTTATGGTCATGGCGTCTTGGCTTTTTTGATACCTTTTAGCTTTCTGCCTGTTCTATATCACCACACGAATTCAGCTATGGGTTTAGCAGACAATCCTTGGAATATCCTAATTGTAAATATGAACACAAGTCACAAGCACGCGAGGATTCCTGTTACCAACTGCGTGCAATCCGGATAACCCGAGATCATCCTTTCAGTGCATACATACGCTTGGGTTGTCATTGAGTTCCTTAAACTAGGGGGTGTTGATTCATTAAACATCCGTCGGAAATTTCTCCAGCTGGCGAGCTTCGGTAGAGACTTCTCTGTGAACTACATCGTTGTAAACTCCTCCGCATATAACGTGCCAAGCATATCATCATGGCCCTCGAAAATACCCGTAGACCTTGTGAGAATTGTCCGATATTGCACCTTGACACTTCTCCTGTTGCTGTAGAATAAGTTTATAGAAGGGTAGTGATTCTAGGGGGAAACAGCACAGTCTGAAAATGGTATTCATGGCTATCTTAAGCTATGGGGAAGAGAACAAGTGAGTATCCGGATGGATGAAAACGAGAGTTCAGACAAAAAAGAGACGCAGTCAAAGGACTACCTGTCACCACCCAGCGTTCAGATGAAAAAGGTGTTTCAACGAAAAAGAGACGCAGTCAAAGACTATATCTCAATACCCAGCAACAAATGTTCCTGCAACCTCGTAAGATCAACTCAGGGAGTGTCTTGCTCTTCATGAACGTTCGTCAGCGTGTTGATGTAGCGGCAATCTCGGACCGCACGCTCAGCTATGACCAGGTATCTGTTTTCAATTTTTCCCCAGTCCCATGTCTTCATAAACCGGACTCCTTCTTCAACTCTTTTCTGGTAATCCTCGTTGCTCTCCAGGTCATTGAGATAGCTCCACATGGTCGTATTAGTCGGTCCATCTTTGAGGATGTAAACAGAAATAAACCCCATAAGGTCCTTCTCAACTCGAAGTCGGCTATTGTGATCAAGCGGGAGTTGCAAGAGATGGTGTATCAAGGATGACATGTAATGAGGAGGTTTGGGAGTGAGGAGGTGGAGCTCGTGGGAAAATTTCGAGGGAACCTCGACAGTGTCATTAAGATTGAAACCAACCAACGACAGGGGAATAAGATGGACACGCATCCAGCCCTCACCATCAAGGTCGTGCATCAGATATTGAGCTTCCCAGTATTCAGCAGTTCTAGATCTACCATTCCAATCTTTCTCGTGGTAAAGAATGCGGGGCCAGTTGTTTTCGAGCAACACCTGTGAAGCAAGCAACAGCTGTTTATCAGGTACAACCCACTCCACGACCTGCTAAAACAATGTTAGCTGGATATTTCTGTCTGGGGGAGTGGAATGGAATGTTTCATCACGTACAATCAGAACCTCTGCATATCCACATCTGTATAGAACTTGGTTCCCATACTCCACAACCGAGATGGTGTTGTCGATAAGTGCTTTCAACGCTTCCTTGATCCCGAAATCGGGAAATTCTTGGTGAGGTATTGCTTTTACAAGCTGTGCGTCTGGTTTCTCGGTCTGTTGGCTTGGTTCTTCCAAGGAGACTTGGGTAGGTTGAGACAACGTGGTCTCCTCGACAGAAGTTGATATCTGCTCGATGATAGGAGAGGTGGGAAGGGGGACCGAGAGTCCTTCAATCTCCTTGAGAAAATTTGGCGTTGCCTCAATGATGGGCGAGGCAACAGGGGGGGCCCGCGAGCTCTTTGGTCTCTTCGGATTCCATTGTTGATGATTAGTAATTGTAAAATCAAGGTTGCAAGATGGGATGAAATGATAACCAGGGTCGGGGACAGACGTTGCTTCTTATCATAAACGAAGACCCAGGGGGCGTAGTGGGAAGGTACAGGGTAGAGTGAATAACAGGAAGTGACAGCCCTCTTATTTTTCCCTCACTTCTGAACTGAAGAGCAATCATTTTGATTTTTTTGCCCTACGCATCTTCCACCCCTCGTCCTATAAATACCAGACCACTTCTCTTCTTCTTCTCTCTCTTCTCTTCCTCCCCAACAACCGCTACAATGCCTTCTCAAAGCGACTTCAGTCATTTGAACGCAGCAGCTACAACAACTTTGACCAACATCTTGCGTGACGAAAGCATCTCCGACATCTTCATCGGCGGGTATGCCACAAGTATCCTTGGAGGAGGCCGAGTAACAAAGGTACCACCTTCTGCTTTTTTCTGATTCAAAGAGGTCTCTTGATCTAACAAAACCATAGGACATCGACCTTATCGTGGACAAAAATTGCCGCAGCCTTCTCCTCCAGTGCCCGAAGATCACTAAGAGCGAGGATAAGAGATTGGTGTACCACCACCGTGGTACAAAAGTCCATATCGATTTGGAAGTTATGGGAGCTGTAACATGGACCATGAATCCCAGGACCACCAGGGTCCATACTGTAGCTCCGGCAAACTATCCACGACGCCAGTTGAATACTATGGGTACGCTTTCTTGCTTGGCCAATTTAGATTCCTCACTAATCCTAGATTATAGTGCCAATTCTCCGCCCCTCAATTCTTCTGCTGACGAAGCTTCTGCCCTGGAAAGAGGCAGATCAGGCGACGCGAGTCGCCAGCCATATTAGGGCGCGTACCGACCTCACAGATATCCGTACGATCCTGCAATGGCTTGTTGACAAGAAGGCCCATATCGATTTCTTTGGACTCCCAGGCATTCCTAAGGGGAAGTTAATGAGACTGCTGGGAAGACTTTACCGAGCCGAGCAACGGCCACGGCCATATCTCTCACTAACTCTCTCCGCAGATGAGATGCGTGATGCCCTGACTGCGAAGGAAACCAAGTAGGGTTGTGTGGGTTGCTTCAGAGAGTGGCTGACTTTCTAACCAACTAAATACTTAGTTAGGTGGTACTCAGATAGTTCAAAAATCCGAAAAATGAGAACATCTCTCCATTTTGGGAAAGGACAAAGAAAAAAAATGTCAATCGGTCATGCTACAAGACTTAACGGAGGGCAACAGAGTCGCCGATTTACATACACATTTTTTCTAATATCTCTCAGTCTTAAATTAACGATCTGACAAATATACAGCATGTTGATATCGTCACTGAAAGGACTATCGCGAGCTTCTGCTGAAGAAACCGGGGTTCACCCGCAGTGGTGATGGCAGACTGGTTTATGATTACCGTGGGACCAAAGTTTACGTCGATCTCATGGGGCCTGTTACAACCTGCCCCTGGACTGGTGGGCTACACACTAGGCCAAAAAGACCACTATATCTGAGCATTATGCTCATATAGTCCAGGCTCCGTTATATATAGTGAGTGTCATGACAGGGCCACACAATAGCTCGTGACACATCCCAGATCCCAAAATAACGGAAGTCTACAACGTGAATCCCGAGGATCGTCCAGAGCACCGGCTGAACACAGCAAGTAAGTTCTTGCTCAGCTAATATTGGGACTCCACTGACCTTGTTTGATAGTTTCCATTGCGCATCCCCCCGTACTGGTCCTCACGAAGCTGAAGTGTTGGGGCACGATTGAAGTGGCGACACGACAAGCTTACCACCAAAGGACGCGTACTGATCTTGCGGATATCTTCACGACCCTATGGTGGTTGGGGCAAAACAGACAATGTATCAATTCTTCTGGCCTTCCACGGGTCCCCAAGAGCGAGCTGTTGTATATGCACCATGGGAATCTTTCCACTCGAACTAGTGCAACATGGCAATACGATAGAGGAACAAAGACCTTGCTAGAAGGTTTTTTTTTTCTTTTTTTTTCAAAATATCGGAACCCAGTGCATAGTAATCAGTAAATACAGCATGAGAACAGGGGGTATGTAACAAAGCTTTCTTTGGAAAAAATCACAAAATAAAACGAAAACCACAAGAACATGCCAGTCAACTATGAACTATGTAGTAGAGTATCAATGTTCACACGGCGGTAATAGGAGACATGACCCATTTCTTTCCAGTAATGAGCCATGTGGTCGGGAGAAATAAGGATCAGTTCGGAGTCAATGTAGGTGTCTAGCAAATGACATGTTAGAAAAGATCATTTTGGGTTATTTAAAAGGCCGCTTACCGTCACGGAACCCAAGTCCAGCTACATGGCCGCGGCAACGCACAATTCGAGCGCCGATAAAAGGCTCTTCCATCCCGACGCCAATCAAGCCTCTGGGGCCAATATCTTGGGCAACAAACGACAACTGGCCACGAGGAACATTATGGTCACCTGTAAGCTTGACAGCTTGCAATGGACCTCGCTGTCCAATATCCTCCTGGTTGTCGTGTTCGACCTCGTCCTGGGTGTCTGTTATCTGCCACTCGTTCTCATCACCGTGTGCTGAGACCGTCGTATCCTTCTGGAGAACAAGGAGGAATTCACACCCATGTGTTGAGTAGTCTCCAACCCAAATTCCCTGGTAAGGTTTCTCTGTAGTGGGAGTGTAAAGGACGGGATCGAGAGTTGAAAAAGTTACACACACTTGCGGCAGCATAAGTTCTGGAGTTGCCCACCTCCTGAGGCGGAAAAGCAATTCTGACAAATCTGACAAATGGCTCAGTATTGCCGGGGGTGGGACCCTCAAAGCACGAACTGTATGCGCATTAGCCGGGATGGTTGGTGGTGGCCAAAGCAAAGTAGGATCGACCCAAGGTACTCGGGGCCTAAATTCTGCGCAGACCGACAGCGAATTGTAGATATTCTGCGCATCCGAAACCATGGACATGTGTCGTTCCTCTGTTGCAAAAAATCTTTGGATTGGGGCTGTTCGAGAGGATGGGTCAGGGTCGCGGAGAGACAAGATAGGACCATCCAGTGCCAGATGTACATTGGGTTCAAAGGACTGTATAATAACTTCTGGGTGTGATGTCCATATTTGAAACTGGGGAGTACCGCGTTCTGCAACGACTGGGTATCCTTCAATCACACCACGGCGATCATCATATCGAGCTATGATCAGCATCCCCGTGTGTTCATTATCTGCGAACCAGATCTTGTGCTGAGGAATGAACCAATAAGGGTGGTGTGCAAGATAGAGACGACGAAATGACTCAAAGGGACTTGGGTTTCGGATAGGCGTAGGCAGTCTCTTGTTCACCAGGTTAGCCCATAGCAAGTCATCCGATGCATGATCAGCGAGGGCCCGGCAAGTGGCACCGAGGCAGGCGAGATCTGAAGCTGAGAGATAAGACGCAATATGTTGAATGATCTCGGCAGGCAATTTCCCAGGGAATGACAATTGATTTGCGGGTGGAGTAAGCTGGTCATTGGGGCTATCGTTGCTTTGTTCCTGCGACATCAAAATGTTAGTATAGAGCCACAGTAATTTTATCGGTAATAATTAGACATACACGAGTAGAGTGAGTGGCAGTCATTTTGCTTTCAATGCACTGAGAGTTGTAAGAGATAAGTGATAGGGTTGAGGAGTATCGAAAATGACATCACTGGGAGACCAGGGGAGGGGGGGGGATGTACCTGCGTGTATGTAGGTCTAGAGTCACACGGAGGTAAGGAGGGGGATCAGACGAAGCAGAAAAGTGATTTAGTCCGATTAATATTGCCGATAATGCAACTTTGGCATATTGCAGGGTTTCGATTGGGAGTTATCCATTAGAAGCTGATAAGGTATCTGTAGTGGCAGTGTGGGGTAGTTAGCTCTAATATATATACATGTACCCTGATAATACATATAGCTCCCAATCTCCTCGAGACAGCTAAGTATCGGCCTAGGAAGAGATTGAGTTTGAACACATACTATTTTCGATATACCTTGATAAGTATAAACATAAAGAATTAAGTCACCTGATCACCTAAAGAGGCATCTTGTTTACTATTGCTGGAATAGGCGATATGGATCTAGGCACAAGTCTAGGCGCCTATTTAATATTTTGTCTATAGATATTAGAGCCCCGCTTTGTTTAGTTCTTAACATATGATCTACAAGAATAGTCGGCCGCTTATGCGGACTTGTCATTGTCTTTTCAGTGGTCTTCTTAGATGCCCTTTAGACGCCCCAGGTGGTTGGTAACTTTTATACAACCGAATTACTCATATTCTATCATTCTCTTCCACACATAAAATGATACATACGACCATAGGGTGTGGAAAACAGGGCTTCCCGTCCGCTCAGCCGTACTTAAGCCACACGCCGGTGAGTTAGTAGTTGGGTGGGTGACCACCAGCGAATCCTCACTGTTGTATGTTTTTAGTTTTTTTTATATTTATCAATATATTTTGCTCTACAAAGTAGGCAGGGAGGTGTTGGTATTATGGGGACATAATAAGAATAGTCGGTGGCTTATGTGGCCTTTTTTGGATAGTCTTTTTAGATGTGAGCGTGGTAAAAAGGACGGACTGTCTTTTCCATGCATAACAAGGGACTAGATTTTCTTTATAGGCCTATCTCTGCCGTCTGACAATAAGCGCCCATATAATGAGTAACATCCAATCCCCATACAAAGTACCCAGGTAAGGCCTACAACTCTGAGTCACATTGACTCTTGTCGAGAGTGATTTGCTGACAGATAAACCCCTGCAAGGCAATCTAGGACGGCTGACATAGAGTCAAAAAGCCCCCTTGGCTTGCTCTCGGAGCGCGGTCAGCAGAGAATGAATAAACCTAGTAGGCCACTAAAAGGCCCCAGAAACATCATGAGTGGCATGATATTCCGTTCAACAAAAGTCCCTGAAGTTCCTCCTGATTCTATCTCGTTTTGAATAGCGATTGACAAGATAATTACCTGTATAGATACATAATCTCGTAAATTTCAGCTCCCACTGCTGACAGACATGGGCGAAGCATGAAGTGGATCTTGAGATCTTCCAAGGTTCCTTTAGCTAAATATCTCTGCAACGTGATTAGCCCATTTCCCCTACTACTCCACTGATGTGCAAGTAAGCGCCTCAGCTAACCTTCGAAGCCAAACACCCACCTGGGCATTTGGGCATTGCTTTTCTTGTATTTCGTACTCCGTACAAAGTACTTTGTACGGAGTTCATTTCACTGCAACCTTTGTCCACCACGTGATTATTGATCGATTTATCAATCCAGGTAAGCCGAGGATAAATCCTGCACTTCGTCCATTCCCTTCTACGTTAGCAATGGCTCCTCTCATCTTGCACAGTCAACCTTTTGGTGAACGCATACCACCAAATAAACGCCATGTAAGATGTTGACTCGTATATTCTAACAGAAACATTTTCTCACATCAAAACAACAGTCAATTATCCCTTCCTTGCCAACCTGGGAATCTGTAGGCGGTTTTGGAAGGGGAGAAGACTGGGTGCTGCTAAAAGTGAAATCCGGATACCCACGGTAACATCCAAGAGCAGCCTTTCTTTCCAAGGTTGAGTCAACGATTTAATAAGCCTTAGATTCTGCCTAAACGAAAATGTCAAGCAATTGAACCGCGCTGTTCTTACCCGATTAAACCTCTCTGAAAGCGATGGCATGACAAGTACGGTATTCGTCTCCGCACAAGCCGCAAATCGATGCGCGGCTGATTTGAACAAAGCGACATCTTCCTGCACAGAGTTCTCGGTTGTTCATTTTTTTCAAGCCGGCGAGGCATCTACTGAAACCCAATGGGCGCAGTTCTATGCAGTAATTTATCCGGTCGACCTTTTTGACGTGGTATTTAGCTACTGGCGTGATAGTGGCGATGGTATTTCGACTCGTCACACAAACTTCTGCTTACGACGGTTTGATTACCTTCAATCTAAGTCAAACAACCAAGCATTCTCCACATTGCCAACTACTCCCATTGAAATGCTTAATGAACACGCCATGGGGCTAAGCACGTCGGGAATCATCGAGAGAGATTTCATCAAATCAAATATAGCTAGGTTGGTTCAATCCGAGAAGCCTGGCCAGCGCCGTGTTTCTTTGGAGGATATCTTCTTACATCCAGGAGGGATGGCTGCCATCAATTCCGTGGCACGAGCACTGGTTGGCCTTGGGATCGATTCAGGTATTGTTGGTTTTGGGTATGCCGTTCAACATGATTCAGACTGGTATGCAATCATCTAACAACTATTACAGTTACCTTTATGGAGAGACCGCTACGGTTCTCAAGCGCCACTGGTCAGATTTCAAATTATATTCTCATGCCACTTCGGAGGAGCTTGACGAACTCGAAGCATCACTCAAATCCGGGACTTGTGTCAATGCCTTGTGGACCGATCTTCCCGGCAATCCGACCCTAGTTACACCTGATATGCATCGTCTTAGGCGGCTTGCCGATGAATATGACTTTCTAATCATTTGTGATGAGACTGTTGGCACATTCATCAATACAGACCTTCTGCCCTACGTTGATATTCTCATGACTAGCCTGACGAAAATTTATAGCGGGTTTTCTGACGTACTGGCAGGCAGGTATGACTCACGGTATATGGTTTATCTTTCATGAATTGTAACTAACTGAAATCAGTGTGGTTGTTCATCCTGGGTCATCTCGCTACGTTCAACTTCGCGACCAGCTTACCAATTCCTACGAAGAAAAATTTTTCCCTCTCAACCTTGCAGTCCTACGTCGAAATTCCCGTCATTTCTGTGAGCGTGTAAAAGTCACAAACCATAACGCTAAGGCCGTTGCGGAGCGACTTGCAGCTCATTCTTTAGTGGAACGAATCAACTATCCGTCAGTTACCACACCAGACACATATGAGCGCTATCGTCGGCATGGAGGGGGTTATGGCCATCTCATGTGTGTCATTTTCAAAGAACCGGCCAATGCCGTTCGTTTTTATAATGCACTAGATGTTTGCAAGGGTCCTAGTTTTGGAACTGCGTTCACTTTATCAATTCCATTTTCACAACCTTTGACACTCGCCGAGCAAGCTGCACTGGATTCTCATGGCATTCCAAGCCACTCCATCAGAATCAGCGTGGGTATGGAATATTTGGATATAATATTGAGGAAGATTTCAGACGCACTAGAGAAGGTTGAGAAATTTCTAGGCGGGTTGGTCTAAACAGACATTGAATCATTGATTGTTTGGTATGTGTTGTGGTAGTTTGGGGTAGCTTTCCAAGGTTGGTCTATACAATCAATATACACTTCCCATTTCCCGCTAGGTAGCTAAGTATCAGCCAATGAAATGATCATTAGATTGAACAGATAGTATTTTGAATAAGTATATACATAAGGGAATTATCATGTGTTAAATACAAATATCACGTATAGCCGTCCAAAGTTATGTTCTGCTATCACCTGATCGCCCAAATAAGTATGTTGTTTACTATTTCCGGAATAGGAAATATGAATCTAGGAACGCGTCTAGGCGCCTGTTGCCTACAGAGCCCCACTTTGTTTGTTTACTTCTTAATTTGTGATCTATAGAATTCTCTTTATAAGCCTATCCCTGTGCACTTTTATTTTGTTCATCGTTTCTTTGTTTTGGCTTTGATTATTCTAACATACTCCCCTTTCCAACATGGACATCACTCGCTCGGGAAGGAAACGGAAGAGCTCGCTCTCAAATTCAAGAAGCCAGTCACCAGTCTCACGCCGGACTAGGCAGAGCTTGGCAGCAGTGCCAGAAGATGCTGGCCTCAACCAACAGCAAAAAACAGTATCTGTTACACCCAAGAAATCAAGAAAAAGGGTTCGGTTTTCCGACCCAGGTCCTCGGTTATTACATGATGAAGAAATTGGATCAACCGGCTTGACTCCAGCGATGCGTCGAACATCGTTCGAGAGAAGTTCTGGGGATCGCACACCTAGCCGCAAATCCCGGCGCAGGTCTGCCCCATCACCACGCTTTGAGCGGTCGTATGACCTGGAGGAACCATTTGATGAAACATGCACCGAGCGAAGGATCCAATTTACTCCGCTGCGCCAAATCCTGGATACACGAACCCAGAGAAGAATTAGGCGAATCGGATTGAGTGATGAAATCAATCACATTGAGCGCGAAAAGCGGGAGACGCGCAAAATGGAAAAGACCATGCGAGCTCTGCTTCAAGAGCGAGATTCCCTGAAAGATGAACTCAGGGCCATGAGACGAGGCAGAATGGGCTTTGAGGGCCAAGGCTCGGTGTCTGAGTCCTATTGGATGACACCAGACACACCGAGATCTTGCGAAGAAGTATCAGTGGTTTCTAACCGCAATCTGGATGATACCAATCTATTTTCAAACGAGGATGGAGAGACGTTCATGTTCAGTGACAGTGCCGTTATTGTGTCCAGCTCCCCTGATTTCCGCAGTACTCGGAATCATAACCCACCCGTCACTGATAGCTTGATGCTATCCGACGAACCCCAGACGCCAATTCGCGCCACCCAAACGCAAACTGCAGTCAATACGGAAGAATCCGATATTCACTCCCTGTCCCTTGACCTGGAAACTGCCAGACAAGAGAAGAACAACTTATTCAACGCGTGTCGATCACGAATCTCAGGGTTCAATGATCCTACCATCAGTGGCCTTTTCCGTCAGTCTTCTCCGCCATCGGACTTCTTCGAGAATATCATGGAGATCTTGGAAAATGCTCTATCCCGTGCTTCAGATGCTACCGAGGCCCTTGAAGGTATCACTCAACAATGCTCCAGGTTAGGATTCTCTGGGGACGGCGTGGACGATGTTATATCCGACATGCGGAGCCACTTCCGCTCAGCTCGTCTTGAACTCGAGCGAGCGCTCCCTGGTGAAACTGCCAATGTCAGTCTTGAGGACGGCAAGGCGACCCTAAGTGCGCTGGTGAGACGCGTTGAGTCACTGGCAAAAGATCTGGGGACGGAGCGCCACTACCATCACGGCTCTCTCGGCCGGGAAAAGGCTCTTCGAGGGCAATTCGATGCTTTACTATACCGATACGAGACAGCTGCAAGCAAAATTAATAGTCTCGAGGATTCGATAGCATCTTCCGCGAGCGATATGCTCCACACACGGATGCGAATGCAAGACCTCGAGCGCGAAGGCCGAGAACAGGCCGTTGGGATTGACAGATTAAGCACAGCACTCGACAAGTATCATTACGAAGTGAAGGGTCTCGAAAGTCTTATCGACAATCTTGAAAAGGAGAACACGGCTACAAAGGAGGACTATACCCGCCAGATATCTAAACTCAAGAAACAAGTGGCCCACGAACGCTCAAAACGCTGTTCAGCCGAGGCTACTGCTTCTGAATCTGAGTCTCGCATTCGAGAATTGGAGACAACAGTCGAGCACAATCGCATTCGGGCTTGCGACTTGACGGCTCAGGTCGAGCTTTTGGAGAAGGAATATCAAGGAGCCGTCGAGAAACTTGAACAAAATGCCAGTGAGCTTCAAACGCACGAAGCAGAGACTGGGACTCTCAATGTTCGCATCTCAGACCTCAGCACATCATTACACGGGGCCAAATGTGAAATGCAGCGTCTTCAAAATGTCAACACCGGCCTTGAAGAACAGCTTCAGCTGGAAGTCGAAGCTCGAAATGAGCTCTTGGACAAGTGGGCGGCAGATCAAGTCCGGTCGTTCGCCCACATGAAGGAGACCATCAACTCGGAACGCCGCAGAGCCAGAGTTCGTGCGGCCAATTGGGAATTGAAGTCGGATGATCTTATGTCAGATGGCACTACTATAGGCACTGGGAGTGAACCAATTACCCCCGTTAGCGCCCGGTTTGTTGATGTCGAATTCGGCCGTGGCAAAGACCGGAGGCGTCTGGATAGCATCGAAATATCGGCCGAGGGACTGGAGAATGACATTTCGGATGTTGTTCCCGCGTCAGATTTGGCTTAGTTTTTGTACACAATTTCGATCTATTTATTTATTTACTTTAGTGTCTTTATTTTGGCCGTCGTTTCCACATTTTATTACATACATATGTTCTTCAGCATCCGGACTATCTCTAGACGTTATACCGGCCAAAATTTTCTCTTTTGCGGGGTGTGTATACCAATGTCGGGATAACCCGAAAATGTGATTGTTACACGGGTTATATGTGGAGCGTTACCCCATCTCTGGGGCTGATCTTATCCAGAAATAATGAAATGGTTACTATGCTGAGTTGCATTTAATCTATAACAATCTCTAGATAACAGTAATCAAGCTCGTATATATTTGCAGGCCCGAAGCCACAGAAAACCGTCATGCCTCCTCATACCATTCTCATTCCATGATGAGACTCAAATCTTCAGCCATTTGCCTCCTTGCAAACTTTGGCTCGTTTTGTAGTGCTACAGACCGCATCCTCAAGCATGGTTCTCCCGAATCAGTGGGGCTTCTCGCCGAGCCTCTTCAACAACTACCGCTGAACTTGAGCCAGTACACTATTCCTGCCAATTATGGAGCACCTACGCACAATGAAATCCACCCCATTCAACCGGGAGGTTCCGTTATCATCGGTCACAAGTCCACCATTGTGAGCGCCTTCGCTTTCGGACATACGAACCTGTATGCAGACTCTAATGGCACATTACTCCCTTCCGCCGAATGGACCCCTGCCAAAATGGACACAATCTACGATATGGCCAGTCTGACTAAAGTGTTCACTGCCGTAGCCGTACTGCGTGCCATTGATGAGGAAAAGCTAAGCTTGGACAAGACCGTTGCGTCCTACCTTCCCGAGTTCGCGGTCAATGGGAAAAGCAATATCACTGTTCTGATGTTGTTGACCCATACAAGTGGCTTTCCTCCAGACCCTCTGCCCGGACTGTATGAAGCACCTTACAAGACGATGCAGCAGCGCGTCCACGCTATTATCGAGCACGAGCTCGAAAATGCTCCTGGGTCTACGTACACCTACTCAGACCTGAACTTTATGAATCTGCGCTTCTTGCTGGAGAAGGTCACCAAGACACCATTTGAGGAGTATGTCTATTCATTTACTCGTGAGCTCGGCATGACTAGCACCTTCTTCAACGAGGGAAACAACCAGTCCCCTTCATTCCGCTACTACGCGCGCATGGCGCCGACGGAGTATCAGATTGAAGTTCTGGGAGACACTGAGCCCAAACGCCCCCAGCCAGTGCGAGGAACAGTGCATGACGAAAATGCCTACGCCCTTGATGGTGTGAGCGGGCACGCTGGTCTCTTCTCGACGGCAGGGGACGTGGCAATCTTCTGTCAAATGATCTTGAATAACGGCACATATGGCGGCAAACAGATATTGAAGCCGGAGACTGTAGACTTGATGTTTACGAATTTCAATACCGCGTTCCCTGGTAATGAGCACAGTATCGGATTTGAGCTCAATCAGAGTTATTTCTCGGGACCCATGGCTAATATGTTGGCGGGAGGCCATACAGGCTTTACTGGTACCACGCTTGTTGTTGATCGGGCGTCGGATACTTTTATGGTCATGTTGGCCCATCGTGTGTATCCGAGTCGGAACTGGGCAAGTAACAATATTGTTCGTGAGGCGATAGGTTATTGGGTTGCCCGCTCCCTTCATCGGGATGTTTCCTTTCCATGATTTTTTGGAGATACCTTGTTCAAGCAATATCTAGATGGATTGGAGCGCATTGGAAAGCGACATGTGTCTAGTTCAAGCATGTATTATGGAGTAATGACTATTTAATAAACATTATAAATCAAATGGTATATCTCTCTGTGCGCAAAACAAAAACCAAACTCCCAAACAACCAAGGCAAACCAAGTAAATTGCGAAGCTTACTCGCTGATCATTCCTTTGGGCTGAGGCTCAATATGCTGCTTGTGCCCCGGTCGAGCAAAGATAGCCCCAAAGAGATTGAAAATGTTGTTACAGCGAAGCATCATGCAATAGAACAAGGTAATCCCCGTAACCAGAATCTCCTCCTGTGCAGCTCGGTCATCTGCCTTAGGGCCCATGAACTCGATCTTGCCAAGTTTGGTGACACCCCAGGCGTTGGCAGAGAATTTTGCCACAGGCATTTGTTGGTCATCGACACAGACAAAGTCCCAGGTCTTGAATCCGCAATCGCTGGTCCATGTCATTGTGACTGGGGATTCGGTGTCAGAGAAGTTGAGTGAGCGGTGGGAGTAGACCGTCTTCCAACGTTTCTGAGCTAGAAGGTGGGCCTTCTGTCCACGTAGTTCGTAGTCTGCGTTGATAGAGACTGCGTTCAGCTTGCCAATTCCGATGACTTCTTCGTCGGGAGCTTTTTTGAAAACCATGTTGGCTGAGAGACTGAATGGGGAATAATGGATGGTGTATAAGGCATCTGACGGATTATTGACGTCGGAGACAATGCCCTTCCATTTCTTCCATGTAAAATCGACTGTAAAAGCAGTGCTCTTGGAGGCAGTTTGGGTGTATTGTGGAATATCAGATAAAGCCATATTGTTTGAGTCGGTTGTCAAGGGTGGATTCTTGGAAGTAGAAGAGGGTTGGATGGGTTGAGAAATAACGGTTGAAGTCATTGTGTTTGTTTAGAAGCAATTTATAGTAGAGTCTTCTATTGATCTTGTCTGTGGAATGAATATATCCATTAGAAGGGAAATTCCGATTACTTATATAGCTCATCTCACCAGCCCTGGACGTGCCCGGGGGCGCAGAGTCTTGGCATCTCCACTCATTTAGGGTTCATCGTACTAACCTATTTGGGTGTCACGTACCGCTCCAACTAATCAGGTTCGAGATTGGGCTCTTTCCGGTGATGTCATTCCCAACCTGGATTTGGGGGCTGAACAGGGCTGAGTGTTTTAAACCTACAAGAGTACAAAGTACTTAGATAGATCAACAAATAATAATCCCTGTGAATATAACACCACCATTATGTGCGCAGTGCTGTGTTGGCCGTTTCTGTTTTAAACAGTTCTTCTCATTCGTGGAAAATGCATGCTATATCACCTAGATCAACACACTTGAAACCCTTGGAACAATTAGTAGATCGCAATACTGATAATTCTGCCATGCATTATCCAGAGGTCTTCAATACCAGAGAAGTTTTTGGTTATTGTTACTTTAGCATTGTTGTGTTGAGAATACAACACCAAATTGTCACTGCTTATCATTACTTGATTGTTCTCTAGACCGATGACGTTGTTGGGCGTCAAACTTATAAAATTAGACTCGTTGGCCACGCTGCACAACATCGCTATTTCCCACCAAGCCTCATCAGCTCACTCTACTACCCGCCCCAAGGATGGTTACCCAGGATACCAACGCACACAAGCACCGCTTGATGGTAACGGCAGGTGCAGACTACAACCGTAAGGCTCATCAAGTGGTACCTGTAAATGGCGAGACAATACGAATCGAGAACGAGCATGCTATTGTGAGCCTCTGCGTACGGATCAAAGACTACACAGGTAATATCCCTACTCTCATCTATTCGGTCAAACAGCGGAGCTCATCAATCAAATAGGCTATCCAGAAAATTCACCATCTACAAGCCCATATTTTGACCATCCCTTGCACGAAAAAGACTTATATTCCGTATGCTTCTCAATAATCTTCAAGGAGCGGGTGAATGGTAATAACCTCGTCTTTGGCAATGACTTCGATCACCCAATTCGTGACATACTGCCCCCAGGATTCAATGCAGCGCTACGGATGGTCAAGTGGACGCTTGATCCCGGCCTAGACGGCGATGTCTACGCTGATCACCCGTATCTCTACAGCCCGGCATTGGCATCGTGGGACCAGTTCCGGATTGGAGATAAGATGAAGAAATCTGACGAGGTGCCAACGCTCCATGATGAGATTATTGAAGAAGGTTCTTATAGCGAAGATTCGGCCAATGTGCGTCGGCAATTTAATATCCCCGAAACCGTCGAGGGGCGCAGAAAGCATTTCCAGGATGAGGCGAATAGAAAGGAGTTTGACTTCGAACCTGGGAGGATGTATGTTGCTGATTTCGGAAATCCTTATTTGGCATTCAATGGTGAGTGAAATGCAGATTTGCTCTTTTGATTGGGATTGTCGACTCACTGGTCATAATAGATTTCTCTGTCCGTCTTCCTGGATTCAATTTAAATATCATGAAGTACGTTGATGAGAAGAACCACGAGCTACGGTATACGCTCAAGGATGTTTCAAACGGACGAGTGTATCTTGCCGTGCTGTTCTCGGTGGTCTTAGGCGAAACAGAAGAAAAGAAAGATCATAGCAAAAGTGAGCAACGTGACGAAAGTCTAGGGAAGTTTGACTGGGAGCCGGAGCCATCGTCTTCTGATGTTGAGTGATACATTCGATTGAGCAGAGTGTGCTGTTGAAATGGATGTGGGTTTCATACGATTAAATGGTTGTCAAGGCATGCAAGGGAAAACAATAGATTCATCTTTTAAATATCATCGCAAACTTTGGCTTATATACAAGTTTACTTTTACAGTCTCTTCAGGACATCGTCCAACACCTGCTGAGTGGTAGCCTTTCCGCCCATATCGGGGGTAAGGAATTGAGCAGCATCCAGGTTACCGTCAACAGCGGCGTAGATCTGGGCAGCGGCCTTCTCCTCGCCCAGGAACTCGAGCATGAGAGCAACACTACGGATAGTAGCAATGGGGTTGGAGATACCCTTGCCCTCGATGTCAGGGGCACTGCCGTGGCAGGGCTCACCGATAGCGAAGCCATCACCGACGTTGGCACTGGGGACGAGACCCAAGCTGCCAACGAGGGCAGCAGCACCGTCAGAGAGGATGTCACCGTAGAGGTTAGGGGCGACAATGACATCGTAGAACTCGGGCTGGCGGAAGAGCTTGTAGACCATGGAGTCGACGATCTGCTCCTCGACGAAGACGGAGGAGAACTTCTCGGCGGCAAGAGCGCGGCGAGCGGTCTCACGGAAGAGACCGTCAGTCTGGGAGAGCACGTTCGACTTGTGGGTGATGGTAACCATGGCCTGGTCACGGGTAGAGGTGGCGGGGGAAGCGGAGCGGATGTTCTGGCGACGGAGCGCAATCTCACCGGCGATGTTGGAGATACGGAACGAGGCGTGCTCGGAGATACGCTTGATGGCCTCGGCAACCTTGCCATTAGGACCCTCGATGGTGCGCTCTTCCTTCACGTACAGATCCTCGGTGTTCTCGCGGACGATGACCAGGTCAATGGGCTTGCCATTACTGTTGCCGGCGGTGGTCTTGACAGGGCGGACGTTGGCGTACAGGTCGAGCTTCTTGCGGAGAGCGACAATGGGCGATGAGTAACCGGCGACCTTAGTGCTGGGGGAGCTTTGGGTTGGGAGCAATCGTCAGCCGGGATTGCACATGATGAAACAAGGACATTGTAGCTTACCTGACAGCGCCAAAGAGAGCACCGTCACACTCCTTCTTCAGGGTATCGACAGTCTTGTCGGGCAGAGCAGTTCCAGTCTTCTGGAAGGTCTCGTAGCCGGCATCGAGGTCGACGAAGCTGAACTTGAGGTTCAGGGACGAGGGAAGGGACTCAAGGATCCGACGGCCGGCCTACATTTCATCAAACGACATTCAGTCAGTGAATTGGCTCGTGTATTAAATCTCGAGAGAGCTACCCACCGGGATGACCTCCCGTCCGATACCATCTCCGGGGATAAGACCTATAAGATTCCGGTCATGTCAGTCAATTGCCGACCCACGAGATTGCAAAACAAGGGCAATTGTACCAATGCGAAGTGTCCGAGCAGCAGCCATTTTGATAGACTTTTTTGAAGAGTTGCTTTCCTGAAATCGACAATCGCCGTCATCGGAGCTTTCCATTTTGTATACGGCATCGGACTATTGTTGATCCGACATACTAATCCCGGGGTCCGGAGAAGCGGCGACCCTATACGAAGTACATACGTTGTTGTATTTCTATCTCATGTTCTATCAAATACAGATGAGGAAAGAATATCGAAAAGTAGTGCGTATCTGCTTAAATATTCGTTTTGAGAAGAAATTATACAGTAACCCCGAAAAACATTCTAGGCTGTGCATGGGTATGGATGCATGCTCGGATTACCCAAATGGGTCACTCTTCGCGAAGCTGAATATGGATAACACCTTCAAAGGTTCTTTCATGGCTTCGCCGAACTTTAAAATTTCGATTTTTATCGTGTCACTCATTCTTTGCAGCCATTCAAGTCTGCTGAGGAGCCATCCACGCTAAATGCTATGAGCGCTAAACCCAAATGGGTCACTTACCGCGATGTAGATCCACTGGCATCGAGTATACAAAGCCTTCGACAGAGATTGAACCCAATCCACAGAGTAAATATTTAAAGCAATCCAGATCGCAGTTCATTTCTCGTTATTATATTCCATTCCGTACTTCGCCATCACTAAAAACCCTTTTGTCACTATGGCATTCAATCTTTTTTCCCGTTCATCGGATTCGCCAATATCAACTGGGAAGCGGAATATTGCCATCGCAGAAGTTGTTATATATTCACTTATTCACATTGCGCAGTTTAGCACAAGATGCATGCAAGAGTGGCGATACTGGCACCATAACAGGGACAAGAGTATCGGACGCTGTGTGTTCTATTCCTGGTGGAGTATGGTTGGTCTTCTGGCACAGAGTAAGTAGAAGAAATCTCGGCAAGTTAAAAGATAAGTCATTGAAATCCGTCATAGTTCGCATCGCGGGTTCGGCTCTGGTGCTTTCAAGCTCACGCCCAGAGAAGCCAATACTCATTGCGGAATCCATTTTGCAAAGCGTGGGACTGTCGCCCCTCTTGTTTGAAGTCAGCTTGGTCTTATTGCGATGGTATGTTAAAGATTTCATGCCCTGGGATCTTGCTTTTTTTTTTCCCTCAAAACAAAAACAAAGCTAACGATATTTCTCTCAATAGTGGACAATCCAGAGAAACGGGCCCTGGAAATTCGAAATGGACCAAGCCGAGCCGGTTTGCTTTGCATTTTTTCCGTTTCCCCATTTTTATTGCTATCACGCTAGCAGTGGTAGGCGGATGTATTAACATGCGCGCATTGGGGGAAGCTGGTTCCATTGTTCTTGTTGTCACATTCGCTTATGTGTGCGGCCTTGTTGGTTGGCTTGCGGTAAAATCGCGGTCAATTCTTCCAAAGTCGGGTCATTGTGCCGTACTTTTGACAGTGTTGACTCTTCCATTTTTGTTGGTTCGGATCATTTATTTTCTGTTATTGGAGTATGGACCTCCCAAGTTCAACCCAGCCACTGGTGATATCGGCATCTTAGTTGGAATGGGGCTTCTGATGGAGATCATCATTGTCATCTTGCTTTTGACAGCACGCGCTGTGGCTGAACCGGTTTGGCCATCAATCATTTCTAAGCGCATCGTATACGATGACTTGGAGTCGACGCGGAATTGAGATAGTTCACTTTGGACATTTCCGAGACCGGTGAGGAAATGGCGCAGCGAGGTCCTTCTTGGAGAATGGCTTGGAGAGTGAACTTTTGGCTCGTAAATAATTGAATGCACTTTTCTTTGGATCACAATACAGTGTGGTAGTTCTCTGGTTGAGCAGCTGCATAGATATTGGAAAATTGTTCAAGGCGGTTCAAGATCCAAGATCTTGTCACCGGATCTGCAATTTCGAAGGCCACCCGGAGAGGAAACCCCATTCGGTATGGACCCATTACCCCCACACTGTTGTATTCGACTGACTTGCAAATTTGATCTCTGAAATAGACAACCATGGCCTCATGCTCACCGGGGTAGCCACAAGTCTTCAAAATTTCATGAATGATTACCATGTAGGAATAGTAACCGCAGTAGATCGTTGCATAGCTCACATCTGTGTATGTGAGGGTAATAGGGTATAATTCATCCCCGGTTGAGGAGATAGTTTCGGTTGGCGGTGGTACAATTTGAGAAAATTGCTCATACCATATAACCAGATTGATCTGCATCTCAAGAGCTTTAGACCGGACCTCTAAGATTGTTTGTAGAGCTTCAGCACCGGTGGTGTCGACATTTCTCAAACCATAGAGCTTATGTACAAGACTTGGAGCATATGTGAAGTATGCAAAGAATAGTTCGATGCTGTTGTGTACTTCTGGGGGTAAGTCTGATGTGTATTGCTGTCGCATCTTATCATGCCACTCATTGGAGGCTAAAAAGCACTCTTCCCCGGAGAACATTGAGTGCATCACCTATTCAGATATGAGCGTCTGTTCCAAGTTGCAACTGATTTTATAATGCGTCTCAAAGATTGATGGCAAGAGTCGATGAATCAAACTTACAATCAGTCCTCGGGCAGCTTTGAGTAACGTTATATCAAGCTCAGTGTTGTACCTTTCTGGCCCTCGAATCCGTACCAACTGGCTGAGCCCTTTGGCGTGCTTCATCCATGACTCTGGGTTCTCGGTGTCTGTGAAAAGCTGCATATGATCAGTCACTGACATATGAATCACTTGGGTGTGAAAAATGTCTTTACCTCATACATGCATAGCAGTACTACCGCACAAAATATATGAGACGATAGACTTTCAGCGGGGGTTTGTAGCGATTTCCGGAGCCCACGTAGAGCTTCCCCATAAGCTGATCGGGCGTACGACACCATTTGGGTATTTTTGGTAGTGCGTCCAAAATGATGTGCTGTGAAAGACCTTATGGTGGCATCCAATACTCGATTTTGGCCATAAATGGAGGGAAGAAATCCAAACCATCGGACCACAACATGTGTTGGGCTGGGGGTATATGGTTGAGAGAAATCGTCAATGAGAACACAAAGGTATTGCACAATATTCATATCCACGGAAATAACAGAGGATGGCTTCTCTCTTTGGGCCATAGTCTGGCAGGTTGACGTAAGATCAACCATAGAATTCGAGGCTGCACTCTTCGAACGTGCTCCGTCCTTTTTATCATTCTTTGAATTGGGTTGACGCCGATCTCGATATGGCTTTCCTGTAATAAACTTGAAACCCCGGTCATATCCAGGGCAAGGTTGCCCATACTTGTCGCATTTGGCACACCCAGGAAGTCTTTGGTCACACTGTGGTGTTATCAATATGGTGTGGAACTTTTTAACCGGACTTCATGTGAATAATCTACCCACCTTGACTCGGCGTTTAACGCACAGTGAGCAGCCATTGCTCCGAGGTACACCGACCATCATGAATCATCAGTTCATAATAATCCCAAGAAGCTAAGGAAGTGGGAGAAGCCTCGTATAGGAGGGTCTGGTACCGTCACGTGTTTCCATCGGACATGTCCCGTGATCCTCTCATTGGCTGAAAGGGACAGTATACAGGTGCTTGCATGGACTGGTATAAAGTTCAAGGGTAATTGGCCTTTTTCCTTGAACTAAATTCAATATGATATACATATTATGTACTATCGGTCTACCTTTATGCATACAAAATAGGTTTTTTCAACATTAATTGGGAGACTTTTATTTCTTGGTTATCACCTTCATATATGTCCTCTAGAGCCACGGGGTAAAACCCGCGTTGCGACACATGTCCTTGCTATCAGATATTTAGATAGTTACCTAGCACATATAGGTACTAATTCATCCAATTTTCCCCAGTAGGGCCCAAATTGGGGGAAATTCCAGTTCGGATGGATCTGTGTTGATATTCTGCCTCAGGCACACCATGCCCCTTAACTCGAGATCCACTTGTAATGTGTCCAGATACTATGTTTCAGACCTCATAAGGGGTTTCAGTACTCCATACGGTAAAATTAATCTAACCCCTCAAGGATGAAGTCACCTGTCACATAGAAATGAAAACCCCTGAAACAGGGGAGTTCTGTATGGAGTACGGAGTACAACGTAAGGCGTTGGCCTATTGGATACGCTAGCCTTAACTAGCGCGTATGTATGTAATAGTTTCTGGATCGGCCCTTCTTCACACCTTGTGTCCTCTTGTCTCGTACCAATTCTCTATCCGACTACTTTGACGCGTTGAAACTGAACCCTTCTGGGAACATGCAGTGGGATCTGCCTGTATCCGATTAGACGTCACAACAATCCCGTTTCGACCTGATTTCAGGAGCACCCCTGTGCTCTGCATACGCATTTCCAGCTTCCCCTCGATTGCATACACGCCCTTCTTCGATCGTCGTACCCTCAGCCATAATGTCCGATAACAACCCCCATCACCCTGGGGTGCGCAGCTTGTTAGCCAAGTTTGAAGGCCAAAGCCCCATCGCCTCTCCCCCGCCTCGCGGCCGATCCCCAACGGCGTCAGACTCGTCAGGAACAGTTCGGCAGCTGTCCAAGGTTCGGGCTAGCTTTATCACCGTGGACGGGGTCATTCAGTCGAATCCTTCTTCGCCATTGAGGAAAACAAGTGGCCGCAGCGACAGTCCTGGAATGTTTGGACCGAAGATCAATTCCGGGGATGCGGAGTCCGGACGGCAGAGTACGATCTCCCCCACCCCGCTCAGTCGCCTCGACCACACACAGAATGCGACTCTGGGACAGATAATGGCTGCGGGTCGACCGGAGGAAGCCAAGAGTGAACGAAATCAGATTAGCAAGGAGGAAGCCGCAACGCGCACTGAGACTCAATCTCGGTCGCGAAACACCCCACCAAAACAGACAGAGGAGTCCACCTCCACAGATTCCAAGTCGACAAGCTCCGACACTCCCTCGCAGAAATCAGATTCGTCAGTGGTGATCAAGAAGAAGCCTTCTTCCGTTGGATCTGCCCGCAGTGCAGCGAGCAAGTCCACACCAACTACTGCAGCTTCAACTGGAACGAAATCTGCTGCTCACAATACAAGCTCCAAGCCCACGGCTCGCGAAGTGGCCAAAGAGCGTGCCAACTCTCTGGTCCACAAACCGAGTCGTGTCTCACTGAATCCCAAGACAACAGCACGGCCAACCCGCAGCTCAGCAACGGCACAAGATACTTCAAAGCCACATGCTGTGGGTGTATCTAGCAAGCCAGGAATGAAGTCTCCGCCGAGACCTACCCGTGTACATGGCTCCGGAACTACGTCAACCCACGCATCTGCTGCTAAGCAAGGAAGCACAGGGGCTTCGAGCACTCGTACTACTACCAGTGCATCAACCCTCACAAGAAAACCTTCATCCCTCAAAAGCGCAACTGGAGCTCAGTCGCGTGCCACTACTCCCAGTGCCAGCATTCGCCGACAATCTTCTCGTCCTTCGTTGCCCGCCCACGCAGCTAATGACACAAGCGCTAAGCCGGTCAACGAGGGCTTCCTTGCGAGAATGATGCGGCCTACTGCTAGCTCTGCGAGTAAGTCCCATCCCCAGGAGAAGATTGATGCAAAGTCTGTCACCAAGGCTGCCACTGTTTCCAAGGCCCCCAGGCCGTCAATTGGGAGGGTGCCAGACCGTAGCGTCCACCAGGCGAAGCCTAAGAGCACTGCTCTTCGACCTCAGAGTCAGAAATCCCAGCCTCTGAACAAGCAGCCTGCGCCACAGAAAGATGGACATAAGTCTTCCCAAAAGAAACAGGAAGGTGAGAAAGAGAACATTGTGGAGCCTACATCAGTGGAACCCACTCCAGTTGCGGCTGTGGAATTGCCCGAAGCTGCTTCCAAGCCGGCCGAGGAGACGGCTTCGCCTGCTCAGGTTGAGGAGTCTACTCCCGAAGCTACCATCGCATCTACTGAGCCAATCGAGAAGGCAACTGAAGTGCCTGAGCCGATCATCGAGGAGACGGTGACCGAGAGCTCCTCCAACCCCGTCCCAGTCGAAGATGCTACTGAGGTGTCAGCTGAGCCTACCGATTCCAACGAAGCCCAGGCTAAGGTGGATGCTCCTGTCGACTCCCTTATTGAGCCCATCGCTGAGGATGCCGAGGAAGAGAAGGCTGCTGAGACCACTGTAACCGAGGAGACTGCCACAGAGCCCGTGGCAATCACAACGGCTGATGATGAAGTGAAGGTCGATGAGAAGCAAGAGATCTCGATTCCCGAACCAGAGGTGCTCGAGACTCCTCAATCAACAGAGGCCCAGGACATGGCTCCTGAAAATGAAGATGCTACGCCAGTGAAGGAGGTCATTGTCTCCGAAACTTTGGCAGAGGAGAACAGCACAAAGGCTAAGTCCATTGAGGAGCCTACCCCTGATGCGCAGCCTGCAACTGAGGCCGAGTCGAGCAACGTCGCCATCGATATTGCCAGCCTGGCATTGAACTAGGCACTCTACATCAGAACTACACCACGTTTATCTGAAATTGATTTCGCTGGCCCATCTCTTCTGGTAAAATTTGGAACATCATTTTAATCTTCTCTGATCATACTCTTCATTATTGTCTTCTATCTCACCAAGCGTGAGCTTCTTTCCATTTATCAAGGCTTACCCTCAACCTGTTCACCATCCATTCTCCCGTGTCTCTTTCTTACTCTATGCTAGCATTTTTACATCTATCAGTGTTTTGGGTTGTCTTATTATTCTTTGTTTATGTCTTGCATACTTTGTACCAATTTCGAGAGCATCTTATTCTTAGCGCTTAGGGGCATTATCCAATTTAGCATCTTGGTTTATCAATATAGCGGGGCTCAAAGCTTTTATACTATCAGTCCTCTGTTCGTATCTACTAAGCACTTCATTTCTCATAAAACTGAGAAGCTAAGCTATATTCTTGTCCTAATTCCAATCCTCATCGTATTGCTCAGCATCCGAACTAGTAATAGCAAGCAATCAAGGTGATCATGACCAGCAGAGATCTCTGATGAGCAAGAAAGAAAGACGCAGAATCTCAAATATTCCCACCCCAAAAAAACGCTCAAAGTTTCCTCTCAAGCTTCTTCAGGAACCTATTCATACCACCTTCCAACCGCTCTGCTCTATCCTCCAATTTCCTTGGCCGCTGTCCAGGATTCTTCATGGCCTTCTGTGCATATTTCTGGTAGTGAGAGCTAGCCTCCACTTCAGTGGGTCTATACAGCTGGCTGTGGATATCGTATTCAGAACCAGCGCGCTGGTGTTGCTGTTGCTGTTGCTGTTGTTTTTGCTGCTGCTGCTGCACCTGAGTCTGGTCATACGAGTAGTTTGAGAACCCGCCTACCGGCGCCGTCGTCCCAGCCTGATACTGAGGTGGCGACTGGGCTTGGGCAGCCCCATAGACCTGCTGGTCATATAGATGGGCATTCGGATCCTGTGGTGGCGGAGCGAAGGACATTGAACCTTGTCGACTTGCGCTGTACTGTTGACCTCCCTGCCCGGCAAGGAACGACTGCGAGTACGAAGGGACAGGTGTTCCGGAGCTGTGGACTGAGGATCGGGTAGTGGAGAAAGAGTTTGAATGCTGTAGTCCTGCACTGGGAGGAGGGGAGGCGAATGCTGGCGGTGCTGCGACTGGAGGACCTGCGTATTGCAACCCCGGGGTTGAAAGGGGCGGGGATGCATATCCACCCACGCCTCCTGCGCCCCCCCATCATTTGGTGTGGGGGCGTATATGGCACACCGTTGTCAGCTGCCACTGCGGCTGCGAGACCGGTGCCACTCACTCCGTCCTCCGGCGGGGGGTCTTTTCGCGGTATTGGATTGGCTCCGGGGCAGCCGGGGCGGCTGGATTGTATGGGAGAGGGGCAAAGCTAGCTGGGTCTTTCTTTTCCTCGGCGGGGGTAGAACCAGCACTTAATCTTTGGTCAACTGGAGGTCCGCTTGGAGGGGGGGGGGGAAGCTGCTGGTTGGTGGGGGCGCCTGTGGCACTGGTGCCGCTGTGCTTGTGGGCTCAGATCGTGAGTTGCGTGTTTGACCATTCTGGTAAGCAGGGTCGGAGACTGCAACTGTCTCCAGTTGCTGTACTACGGAGCTCATTGTTTCCTGTTGTTGCGGAGCTGGCTCTCGGTCTGTCTCGACCTGGGCACTGGATAGAAGCCGGACGGTAGTGTCCAGAAAGTCGGTTGCATCTTCTTGCGTCCAGAAGTAGATATCCAATGTATGCAAGCGAGGGAAATTGCGGACTTCGTTGGGGTCATCGCGTGGGTCGCCGCTAGGCAGACGCCACTCATGTTGAGGGGTATCATGGGCATATTGATGTTGGGGCGAGGCCGTGTGTGCATCAACCGTTAATGTACATAGTGTCGGAAATTGAGCAGAGTGCCGTATATGAACATTGCTCAAGCCTCCACAGAATGCATCCTGCTCTGGAGATCCAGGATTATTGGCAATTTCAATGCGGGCCTTATTCTGAAAGGCGTCATGGTAAATATAAACATAGGAGCCTTTATCAAAACGGTGATGATATGGTGAAGGTCTTCGGGTTGGCTCTGTAAAGTAGTAGTGGATATCTGCAAAACTATTCCAGCTGTTAGACACAATCCAAGGACTGCTTCATATCTATCTGCGGGGAAGTCAGTTCAACTCACACAGTCACAAGGCGCTCTTCGCCCGCTGATGGTGGCATGTCTAACAATTCAAAGTACGGAATGCAAGTATACAACGGTGGCAGCGAGTAGAGGGGAAAAGAAAAAGAGGAACTTACGTTTATTATTTAAATATTATTTAAACCTTGGCCTGAGGGGTATTCAACCTGTGAAACGCCAGCATCAACCGCCATGCAAGTTGGGCGCTTAGAAGATGTAGATGTGATGTGATAGGACAGTACTAGGTACCTGGTCATCACACATCTCCGCTATGGGCGAGAAAGTACCGGGTACCTGGACCAGACCGCGATCCGGAAATATAGTTTATCCGAAAATTTCCAATCCCCAAATCATCGCATCTTCAGTCGGCTGCAACACCTCCTGCCGTGTCTTTACTTCCCCAGACAATTGCTGTCCATTGTGGTCCTTCTCGGTCTTCGCTCCAGTCTAGCCGGGATCCCTATCTTTCTTCCTCTTCCGAAATTGATCAATCCCACCACTCTCTTTCCTCTCCGAACCGCCGCCGGTAGAGCTTAATTGCTGCCGCCGCGAAATCAAGATGTCTCTCGTCAACCTTTCCGCCGTCTGCGCCCACTTGAACAATGCTACCAAGGCCCGTCTCGCCCTCACCTCTATCCCTAACAGCAACCTCCACCTGAAGCTCTCCCTTGCTCTCCAAAACTCTGGCTACATCTCCTCCGTGGCCCGCGGAGGTCCGACTCCTCCTCCAGCCCATGGCATCCTCGGTTACCCTGCAGTCAACGATGAAGCCGAAGGCATTGAGCCAATAACGCGCGATAACGTCGCATCAAGGCGGCTGTGGCTGGGTCTGAAGTACTGGCAAAACGAGTCAGTCCTCGGCAAGATCAAGATGGTCAGCAAGCCCACCCGACGGGTCAACATTGATGTGGAAGGTCTACGCCGAGTTGTGCGTGGTGAGGAATCCGGGTTTGTGGCCGGAATTCGGTCGCCGGGTGAGAGTCTGTACCTCTCTACAGACCAAGGGATTCTAGAAGCTCGCGAGTGTGTTGAGAAAAAGCTTGGTGGGCTGGTTTTGTGCCGTGTGCTATAAGTCTGCAATTGTCCTCGCGGCTTGTCTCTGATTTAGGGGAGCTACCCACCGGGGAGATTGTTTTCTCTTCTTGCATTTACTTTGGAGTTTGTTGGTTAGTCGCAGCGCTTTCTCTTTTCGAGATTAGTCTTTTTGTGACTGTTGGGATAATACCTGGGTCAAGGATCTGTATATTAGATGTCTGCGTATCTCGCATTCTGTGCTCTGCTGGTGATTTTGCAGCTGTCCTCAATGTGACACAGTGTATAGATTATGACTTGAAATATTTCCGTACTCCCGTCCTACGATCTAGTAGTATCACTTCCTGGGCTGATTTTATAGCCATAATCATGTTTTATTTCCATGCCACAAGTGCTGGGTGTATAGTATAGGTAAATAGAACGCCGACTGGCCATGGCCCAGTCATGGGAATAGTGAGTCGATTATCCTTTTTATGTCCTTGACTGCACAATTCAAATTCAACAATCCAATTTTGTAGGTAAAAGCATGGAACATCTTAATATCCGGTTCTGGCTCGGAGAGACTCAAGAATCATAAATTATATAATTATTTTATCGAATCTCATCGAGCTGCATGGAGTTACCTGATTAGGAAGAAGGTATCTATTTTATATCACCTCTTGTCTTGTGTTCTCGATTAAGGGCCTTTGTTTTCAGATACCATTATTGGGGTTCTGTTGATCGAAGAAGTTTAGGTACTCTAATCTCTATTTAATAGCGAGGAAATTTCCAGTCTCTCTGAGCTGAAGTGCTTCGTGTTTCAAGTCTCTCCGAACTACAAACTAAAAACGTATGTAGCCGCACCCAATCTTCCTGTTTGATCCCTACTTCTTCTAGGTCATATTTACGTTCTTCAATATCAATGGTCCTTCATCGCCTTATTTGCTCCTCGTCCTATCCTCTCCTGAAGATTCTGTTTCCCCCTGAGCCATCCAGTGATCGTGGGCATATAACCACAGACCATGGCTAAACCTCAAAGCGCTAAACACACACGATCTAATTCTATTGTTTATGTCGATACAGCAGCACCACCACCAGAAGAAATTTCTCATCGTGTTCAGGAGCTCAATCCACGGAGTATCGCCAACATCCTCGCATGCGCAGCGCGCATTCATCCGGACGTCATGTACATGGTGGACAGGGCCATTCACGCCACCCAGGAAGGAAAGAGAACAAAACTATATCTTCAACTTCGACCAAGATTCGAGTGACGTCTGGAAATCGATTAACATCACACATCGCTACAAGCGCAGCCAAGCGCAGTACGACATATCGGTCCTGGTGGCCGATGAGGTCGTCGATATCATCGAATCAATCACGGATCATTATGGCCAGTTCGCAAACCCTCAGACACGTCTCAATGGGCTCTCCACACTGCGAAAAATTGGCAAGACGATTGCACTGTCTACCAACGATACATTGGGTCGGGAAGTGCAGGAGCGGTTCCAATCCGATGCCTGTCTTGTAAATGGGATGATGGAAATCATCAATTTTATGACAGCGGATGAGGTTCAACTGATCATAGAGCATAAGTCGAGTCCATAAGCATTGTGGTCAAAATTGCAGGAATTGGAAGAGCTGGCCCGGAATGAATGCATTCATCCTGGAATAGAAGAAGTGTTAAATCTATTAGATCCTGCTCGCGATGAGTATGAAGAAGAAATAGATGAAGACAAAGACAAGGATGACGACGAGGATGAAGATGAGGAGGAGGAAGATGAGGACGAGGATGATGTCTCAGGCTCAGCATGAGAGTCATCTTTGGCATTGAACTAGACCGTGGTTTAACATCAAGAATATAAGAACCAACTTCAAATCTAAATGAATTAAACAAAACAGTCTGATCACTTGAGATGTCCCGATGTGATGCGGTATTTATGTTGTCGGTAGTCGTAATGTCGCACAGTTTTGTCCACCCGGTCCAACCTTCCTCTCCATCAAACCCGCCCTCATATTGTTTACACTCAATCAACTTCCACAATGGCCGATGCAGCAAAGAAAGTCCTCATATCTGGTGGCACTGGCTTTGTAGGCTCAGCCATAGTGCGGGCTCTTGCAGAAAAACATCCAAACTTTGTCCTCGCCGTCATCGACCAGAGTCCCCCACAATCTGAGCACATCCTACCACAGAGAACTACGTACATGCAGATGGATATCACTTCAACTGAAGCATTGAGCAGAGCATTTGAGACTGTGAAACCAGATATCGTTGTCCACACTGCCGGAATCGTCCCAGATTTGGCCGAACGGTTCAGCCGCCGACTGGAGCAAGAGGTATGGAAGATCAACTTTGAAGGCACACAGAATATGCTGGATATATCCAAGAAGAGCGGGGTTGAAGTCTTCATATACACGAGCAGTTGCTGCGTGGTGATCGACGATACGCGTGTCGCTCATCCTAACATCAATGAAGAATGGCCCTTGGCATTCAAGTCAACCATTTATGGAGAGTCCAAGGTTGGAACCAATCCCCATCAACAGAATTCTCGGAATTGACAGAAAATACGCCACTGACACACTTTGCTAGGCTGCTGCAGAATCACTCGTTCTAAAGGCCTCCAGCAGCAAAATGGTGACATGTGCCCTTCGACCATCGGTGCTCTGCGGAGCAGGAGACTACCAGCTAGTACCATCTATTCACGCATCTATCTCCAAATATGAAACCCCTTTTTTATCGGAAATGGCTTCAATTTGCGGGATATCACCCACGTTGACAATGCTGCCGATGCTCACGTCCTGGCCATAGAGAATCTGCTATCGTCCCGCACCGCTGCAGGCGAGGCCTTTTTCATTCAGAATAACGAACCTATCGTCTTCCGTGATTTTTGTTTGGCAATCTGGGCACATTTTGGGCACGTCCCCCCTTTTGAAATATATCCCAAAGAGTCTGGCTTACTTCGCCGGGCTGGCGTGTGAGACGGTCACCTGGTTGATGGGAACAATGACAACTCTCAGCCGTGGGAGTATACAAGATGCATGTGCCACTCGGTATGCTGGTGGAATCAAAGCTAAGGAGATTCTGGGGTACGAGGCGCGTATTGGTATCGAAGAAGCCATCCGTTTGAGTTGCGAGGTAAGCAGATATCACAAGCGCAACCTTCTTTTTTTCTATTGCCGAACTCACCGAAATAATCCAGGATTATGCTTCTCGTCTCGGGGTAAAATTACCCATCCTCAATGGTGGAAGCCGGCAAAAACAGTAACATGTCACGTTGATGGAAATCACATAGACTTCCCGGTTCCCTGGAAATACTCTGATGGTTAAGATTTTCCGGTTCTTGGGGAGCGCCTCTTAGCTTGGATGATTTCATAATACCTCCTATGACCACTCAGAGTGTTATTGATAACAATATTCCTAGGCAACCTCGACCTCGGAAGCATAGACATTGGGCTTCTTGTTGGGCTGCAAGGGTAGATTGTACGCCATCAGAATAGCTGAGCTCTCCACATTTTAAAAAACTTTGATATCATATTTCCTCTTTGTTTCACCCGGATCTCCAGAAGAGTCTCCAGAAGAGAGACATGGCCCATGCGGCTTATTGCATTGGGCCCCAAACAGCCCGAGTGCCCAACACAAATTAACTACGGAACCGTATGTTGCACCTACCTCAACTCATCATTACATTTCTTCCAGGACCTTCGAGGGTGCAGATCACATCTTCTCTCTGCACATTTGGGTATCCATAGGTCAACAATGTCCAAGTCCAGAACCCCGGTCCTTGCGTTTTCTACCCAACACCACAAGCTTTGCTGCCCGAGGCTTTGCCCCAATACAATTATCGAACCAGAATGAAGGAGGTCGCACGGCACCTAGCATTTTGGTGCTTCCCCCCTAATTGATGAAGATCGGAGCTTTGGATGTAATGTTTGCTGTGCGGATTCATGCCATGCACCCACAGAGGCGTCTCACGGCGCCTCGGCTGCCAACGAGCTTTACACACCGGTCTTATTCTTGATCGATCGAGATCTTCAAAGTAAACGACACGGGCGGTCCATTTCCTGTTACGCAATTGGTTTTCTTGAACCCGACAATGTCCAGGCAACACAGGCCCTTCTCCATATATTTTGTCTCCACCAACGCCACTGGCGTAAAGTCCTCTAGCGCGGCTCTGAATCCAGTTACACTACCGTTGCATAAACATGGGTTGGTTCTGATCCCCTTTGTCAGGCACACTTACGAATATGTTCGGCCCGGGGAGATTGGCTTTCCCAAAATGACTATAATACCTGCCCTTTTCTCGATGTTCGTGAATTCATTCGCTCAACAACGCACCCAATATATATAAATATTCTTTCTGGCAGTGCTCTTCTGGATCTTGTTCTCAATTGTTAAATTAGGCTGTTGTAATACTCCGGCTTTACTTTCTTCATGCTTCCTGTCCTTCCTCATCCATTGGCGGGTGGATCGGTCTATCCGTTCTCTTTGCCAGCAGGTCTCGGTTCTTGTGCAAGCTCTATCAACTCTAAATTTGATCCTCGGTCTCGCCATAGGTTAGCAAAATCAGCATCGCCATTCCCTCCTTTATTTCCGTGCCACAATCCTTGGAATTCGAAACTCATACTCCGTAACAGCACCATGGCTCAACACTCTATGTATGGAACCCCAGCAACCCCTCCGGTGGTCTATCAGCAAAGGTATTTTTTGGTCATCGTTCACTTCATTGCAAACTCCTTCCAAGTTATCATCGACAAATATCGCTCTCGTTCCTTTTGCTAAGCGGTAAAAGGTCACCATCTACTCCCCACGGATATGGCTACAGAGACGACCGCCAATTGCCTTTCGTTCCGATGGATTCTAACCATCAAGCCCATTACCACGGAGGTCCAGTCCATCTGGATAACCACGGCCATATGATTAACCCACCCACGGGACGTTTATCCTACCCTCCAGCCGGACAGGCCCACCCACAATCCAGGACTCATGAATGGAGCCACCCGAACCACATGCCTCGCGAATCCCTAAGGCGGGACCTTGGAACCATGAACCCCCGGAAAGCCCGGAGTATGTCATGGAAAGAAATAACCAGCGAGCTGCCGAGAGAACCAGAGGAAGCCCGCACTACCATTCCCAGAGACGGACATCGAACCGGGATGAATTTGATGGCCCGCATCAGTTCCTGGAGCCACCTTCTCCACAGGCTGTTGCAGCCCAGGATAAAGAGCTTCCCCAGCTCCCTACTAACCTCGATGCCGGCGAGCAAGACAGAATCCTCCACAAGGTCAACGACCGTCTGTCCCAGTGTGCCTATGACTTCATCGCAAAGCACCAGTTCCGTGTTCCCATCGAACAGGACAAAAGACCCGTCAAGGTCCCCTCAGATCGCGAGTGGACCGAATGGGTATACCTTTTGAAACGACTGGCTACTACACGCCGCATCCCGGCTCACCTCTTGTACAACCGCCAAATTAAGCAGCTCATCACCGTCCTGGAGAACTCCCTGGAGATGCGTCATGCTGCCAAGCACCAGTCTAGGCCGGTCAAGGATGACCGCAACGTGCTGCAGCTCATTTCTGCGGGTACACAGGTCGCGAAGATCCTTAGGGATGCTAGTGCCATGCAGTTTCTCGATTGTCTTTATGTTGACGCTGAGAAATTGATTCAGGAACGACGTGGCCGTCGTGTAAGATTCGCAAACCCTTGAATCCACTGGAGGAGTAATGGCCATCTCTTTTAATTTTCCACTTGGATGCCACTGTTATGTTTCTGTTGTCTTCCCGTGGGAGCCCTTTTGGATTGTCCTGTTTTCCTCTGGTTTTCTCTTCCTTTTCTTTTTACAAGTCCGTTTGGAATACCCTACTGTCAAGTTTGAACTCCTTGGAGGAAAGGTACCATGGGGCCTTTGTGATTTTCAATCAGAACAAAAGCCCAGGCAGCTACCCAGCCCACATGAAGGAGGGATTGAAACTAAATCCTTCGGGCTGGGAGGAAGAAATCGTCCAGCTCTCGCCGCAGGTGACTGTGTACATCTCCCCCAGATATGTGTCAGCCAGCGGTACAAAAGGAAACAGTACTAGGGTGGTAGTTTTGTTGATTTTCTCGGTTTGAATTTTTTTTTTTTTTTTTTTGGCGTTCGGGTTGGTTGTCTTGATATGTTTATGTTTACCATGCTTCATACGTTTTCCCCTGTGCTACACGACCATGTCATGATTTCGGCTTTTTTTTTTGTTGTATTCAGTACGAGATTATGTCTGTGATGTTATGTCTCTAATTTGACTCGCTTGAGTGGTCCACTTCTGTCTTTTTCTTCTGCTAATATTCCATACATTCCAGGTTTTGGGCTGCCTTGTTCATGAGATGTCCCCGAGTATAGTCACATGGCTCCGCTGGGCTCTATTGCAGGTCAGTCACATCAATTGACTTGAACTGTTTAAAGAAAGGGCCAAAAAAAAAAACAATGCGGCTAAATATACAAAAAGATCAAAAAATAGTTTCCCTGGGAATCGAACCCAGAACCTTTCCGGAACATATGCTAATCGCATTTGTTAACGGAAAATCATAACCGCTAGACCAGGAAACTGCTCGACCACTTGGGCCAATTGATGGAAGAGACAGCCAGCTTTGGCTTTATCAACTAGAATCAATAATATAACACAACTACACAGCCCATGTTGACATTATATTGACATTCCACCCAAGAATAATAACTAGATGGGCACTGTGTGGTTTAATATGCTGTTACTAAGTGAGAAGTGGATCCATCCATGTGAAGAGTTTGAGGTATATTTTCTAATATTCTAACGTTGGTTCTTCAATCCCATCTATATATTTAGGGCATCAACATCGACATGAACACAAGCTCTATTACATTTGAAGCAACAACCACTTGGATTGTTTCTTTATCAAATCTGTCACCCAGCGACAACAGAACACATCTAATCCTTCCCGTCAGAGTTGACAATAACCCGCTGTGCCTCCAAGCTACTGTTGTCTGTCTGTTCCTCTTCCTCCACCTCGACCGCCTGAACAACATTCCAATTGCCAAACACCGCGAGAAGTGTAAATGGAATCGTAACACCCCACAGTGCAAATCCCAGTGCCATTTGGTTCAAGTTGGGCCAGTGAGTTGCGCCGACCGCGTAAGCAATCGTGCTGCCAATGGACTCCCACGATCTCAGGATGCCGGTTGTTCTGGCGATATCGCCATCTCCCTGCGCTCCCTTGATCTCGGCCATCAACCAATAGATGTATGTCTGCAGCGCCTCATAGAAGAACCGGAAGAAGATGTAGACGGTGAAAGCCGAGTTGAAGAAGGGACCATCGCCCAAATCGAAAGCGGGTGGTTCGGCCATGTGGGAGAGTCTCGTCTCGACGATGGCGTTCCATATCCAAGAAGCTGTGACAAAGAAGAGGACGAAGATATACATAATTTTAGATCTGGTTCCTCGCGACAAAAATTTCAGATCTAGGAATAGGCCTGTCGATATATTGGCGGCAGCGCCGACCACAGCCGTCAAGAAAGAAGCAAGGGCTCTAGAGCGGACAGTGAAATAAGCTAATATTGCTGTTAGTGGTGCTATTTATTATTGATAAAGGAGGAGTGGAGATGTCATACTTGTCAAATAATTTCCCTGATAAGTTGCACCAAATTGTCCCGCAAGGAAGACCGGAATGAGTAGCAGCATGTACTTATTGCGAAGTTGCTTCCAGATAGCACGAGCCTCGATAGAGAGACTAGTTTTCTTCATGTAAGGGATTTTGGTGCCATTGCTTCTGATGACATCTTGCGGCTGTGACAACAGCAATGCGAACGGAGCCCCGAGGGATGAAATGGCAACAAGACCTAAGTATGTTGTGTAGGTGACCTTACCAACATGTGCAGTGTTGATATTGAGAGCGAGGGAGATCGCACCACCAACAAGCGGTCCCATCTGGCGGATACTCATCCAGATTGCAACATAGCTAAACATAAAACGGTCAGTCAAATAACAACAAGTGGATGGTCTGGAGGCTCAACTTACCGTCCTCTTTTCTCCTCCTCCGGATATCCAACTGCAATGGCAGCCTCACTAGCCCATAGAAGAGACGCTCCAATTCCACAAAGAGCGGCTCCGAGCAAGAGGAACCATTCGTTTCCATAACGATTGTTGCAGTATAGACCAGCTGCATAGGGAGTGTAGAATGCAGCACCGATAAACAAGGTCCATTTTGCAGTGATCTTGTTGGTAACACCACCGGCAAGGAAACAACCTACTGACATGAGTCCATATGTCAAGGCATTGGCGGCATTGTTCAGATAAGGCTGCACAATATGTTAGCGGTAGTTACACAGATTCCCAAGATCCAGAAGACTTACCTTGGCATTTCCTCCAGCTCCAAGGTTATTGAGAGCAGTCCAGATACCGGGTTCGCAGAAGGCGACTAATCCGACAAGGATAATCTGGAGAAGACATGACCGGTAGAACCGGGCCAGACGTTCGAAAGCCATGATAGATATGAGAGATTGCTATACGGATCATAACACTGGAGAAAGCCACTATTATAGTACTGCATGGCTATGGGCCCCAAGGTTGGGAATGTTAAACAAAATCACAATAGCACGTCAGGTCCCATTATAATCGCGATTTCTTGGTTTTATCTCTCTCGCCCGATAGAACCCCACGACTAGGACTAGTTTGTAGACTGGAGACGGTTGAAGAACCCTAGTTTATGGTTAAATCGATAAGGGGAGTCATTCTGGTGATAACAATGGTGCAAAGTGAGCCATTGGCCTCCAAAAGCACGTAATATGAGGGAACGTGCTTCAAGGGCTGGGCCACAAAAGTCTTATTTTCCGAGGTATTTTCGGTTGGAATAAAATTTATCTTGGAGAAATGAGGTGCTACAAATTCCGTCATTGGACTAAATTAGTGATGTTCTATAGAAGATGGGTTAAGTATGGATGTCTACGCCACTACGGAGTATAGCCGACTCTTATTAGTAGCCCGTTAGAAAATTAGGAAATTAGAAAATCAGAGACACGTTTTTTTTTTGGTGGTATCTAATCAAATTGTCATTGTAACAATTCTGAATCAACTCAGAAGTATCGCTAATTTACAATAATGTACACCTAGGTTAATCTAGGAACTTCCTCAGAATCAAAAGCTAGCCATCTCAATCCAACTGGCCACAAATGCCAGTCGGCGTCCCCGATCAGCAGCCATACGGCGCGAGAACTCCTCAAAGTTGAGTCTCGCACCATTGCCACGTTCCTTATTTTCACGTTCTACCTGGTCTAAATAGACCCATCGAGCTAGAGTCCGGGCTGAAGGTCGGCGTGGGGCAGGAGCTTCACGAGGCTGGTCATTGACACGGTGAGGGGGTGGTAGTGGTTGCATAGGAGAGGGAGGAAGCTTGGGCGCTGTGGCTTCGGCTTCTGGGGAGGAGTGGGGAGAAGATGGGGCGGGAAGAGAGGTGGTCCCAGGTTGGAGTCGGAACTGAGGAGGGAGATCAGGGTTCGTGCTTGTAGTTGGGGGTTCTTCTAGATCGGAGTCGGATTCATCGATCACTTCCCGGGCCACTATGAATGGCTCGTCAGGACGATGTTGTGGGAGGGTTGGATCGTAGTAAAGTGTATCATCTTCAACAATCCGACTGGATGGCTCCGCACCAGATGCTTGAGAGGCAGCGATATCATCGTCATAATCAGACGAAGTAGCGGACGCTGTGTCGGATTCTTCAAAGGGCCGCGCTTGCCCAATTCCAGTATTTTCTCCGGGATCAGCGAGATGAGCTGGTCGCACGTCTTCATCATCGTCTTCTTCATACTCATCATCATCGCCATCATCATCTGAGGCGGTGGGCCCCGGTGACGAAGGAGCTACTGCCCCGGCATTGGAAGGCGCCAGAACTGGGCTTTGAATTCCGTAACCAGCACGCTGCAATAGATCATCAAGTGGTCGGTCGTTGATAATTTCCTCGAGTTCCTCTTCAACTGGAACATTTTCAGTTGCGGCGCGTTTTGAGGGGTCCTCTTTTCCGGCGAGTTCAATCTCGCGGGCCCAGACCTTGCGCTCAGCTCGCGTGCGATAGACTTCCATTAGAAGGTCCTCTTTCGGCTTGAATAGAATATCTAGAAGCTCATTGAATCCCTGTTGTGTGACTTGATACAAGATTTCTTTCCCAACGTCCCTCTCGATCTCTGGGATTTCAAACCCACCCCATCGCTCCCCAACAGGAATACTCCGTGACGAGGTTGACGGGTTAGATCGAATGTCATACTCGTCGTCATTGAGATCATCCTGGAATCGCACTTTGGACGAGGATCGCGACCGGAAAGATGGTGGGCGCGATTCGGATTCATCTAGGTCTTCATCGCTGGAGTCATCGATGGCTGGATCCCTTTCGTAACCCTCAGGAACAGTGGCTCCATCTTCTTCATCCGTGTAGAAAGCCCGGCGCCTCCAACGCTCGTCGATTCCACGCTGACGGGCGTCAAACACACGTCTTTGGTCATCTTCGCGCATTCTATGATAAACGGCATCCGCGACGCGAGCCCGATCAATTGGATCCGTGATTTCTCGAGCGGGAATATAGGACCCAAGGGCTTCGATGATATCTTCTTCGAGAATGTGTTCAGCTGGGGGCCAGATGCCACTGGCCACCGACGAGCTAGATTGGTCTGACCCACTGGTCTCGCTAGCACCATCTTCGTCTTCTTCGTTGTCATTTTGGTCACCTTCTATGACACCCGACGGGCGAGGGGTGGTCTCGGTGGGTGCCAGGCGTAGTGTAGATGGGAACAATGGTCTCATTCGGCTAAACTGTGATCTGACAGCAGCATCACCCACGACCAAATGCCGATCACCAGTGTCATCTCCATCTTGTCGCAAAATTCCTTCATTGTCAACGATTTCCATGTCCCCCTCAGAATTCATGCGCTTGCCTTCGCCTGTACGAGAACGTTCGCCAGAAGGGATACTGCCGGGGAATGCAGAGCTGATAGGCTGGCTACCGAGAACCACATCACGGGCTCCGCCCTCTAAGAAGTCATCCTCCATGCCAGCAACCATGTCCTTTGTGAGCTCCCGGCTCAGCGCATAGTATGCCCTGAAAACCCGAAGGAAGTCCTTGCGTTCAACGAAGCCATCCCCGTCGATGTCGTAGCCACGGAACACACGCCGCAGCCGTTCGTCATTGCTCTTGTTGTTCAGACTAGCCAAGCCCTTCAGAAATTCTTCGAACCCGATGAGATTGTCCCCATTGGTGTCATAGAATGCGAACATTCGATCGTAAATGAGACTGGGAGGCGGCGGCCGGATAGAAGTATTAGGCACAAAGCATCGGTCGAATGTTTTGCGATCGATGGCCATATGCAATTTATTCGGGTCGTTCGCCCACTCATAATTAGCCAAACAGCGGAACTGATCCCAGAGTGCATCAAGCTCAGTATTCTCAAAATTGCAGTCTTTCATGAGACGCTTGGCGAGAGGGCGTGGAAGACTGCGCGGGAGCATTGAAGGCTTCCCAGGATACCACACAGGCTGAGATTGACGAGGGCTTCCTAAGAATGGGGCTGGGATCCGCACTTTGTAGAATAAATGTGTCTTGATGTGGACCTGCATTGCCTCGCACGTCTCACACAGATCGTAATCAATGCAGTTGGCACATCGGTATCTGATACCTTGAATCGGCATGGCACCGCAGCTATTGCAAGTGACTCCACGATGGATATAGCCGTCCCTCCGCGCCTGGTCCTCAGCGATGTGGTAAAGTAGATTGAGCAGGTTTTGACCTTCCCTATTGGAAGGATCGTTGTTTCCATCACGCCATGAGAAGACACTTTGGTCGTCCACCACTGTCTCACCCCCGTCAAGATTTTGTGGGGGCGCAGTCACGTCTGGGAAAGTGGAGGTTGAGAGAGTGACACGTTCGCCATTCTGTCGTCGCCGACGCAGCTCCTCTCCATAATTTACATCTCCGTTGAACCGGACCAGAGCTCTTTCGATACCAGCTCGGGAGATACCTCGGCGTTGAAGTTGTTCTGTCAAGTATGTTCTCTCTGGGGTATTTTCTGGGAGAATGTGCGCAGACGGGAAATCAAGTGCAAGGAAGGATTCGAGAAACGTATCTTCCATCATCTCGCGCATGCGCTCTGCATGAGCAGGTGGGACACCAACTTCTTCCATCAGCTGGTCGCGTGTTGCGAGGAGTGATGGAAGAAGACCGCTCTCCACGCGACGGCCATCCTCTGTCTCAATGCGAAATGTCCCATATACACCATTCTGACGCTCTAGTTGTTCAAGGTGGGTAATGGCTCGATAGGACGGAGTATCAACGATCCCGAGTTCTTCAGCTTCGGTTGGTCTCGCGCGGCGCACAGCATTTCGACGACGGAGTGAAGTTGATGATGGCTGCGAAATGATGTTATTGTGAACATAGAGAATTGCATAAGCAGCGGCGACACCAGTAAAGAGATAGAGGATAGGTCGGTATCGTGCTAGTGAGACTGGCCCTGGGCGCGAATCGGACATGACGGAGGTTTGGCGGAAGTTGAGCTAGCGGAAGCTGCACAAAAACGTCAGGAACACAAGGTGTAGCTCATTCTGATCACAGCTAGGTAAGCAGATCAAGCCAGAACCGCAGTGTCAATTAAGACACTCAATTAGTATGGATCTGACAGTCAAGTTGGAGATGGCATTTCTAAGGTTGAAACGTCAGCGGGTTGCTGACGGGACCGCCCAGATCTTGGCTTAGTAAGCCATACTTGAGCCCGAGCTCAGGTGCCTGGCAGAGCCCTACAACGAAACGCATCAAAGAAACATGATGACTTGCATGCTGTCAACAACACTATTACGAAAACCAACACTAAAGATTCGTATCCGGCTAAAATACAACATCAGAGCTGTAGACTTCTAGAATGGATATTGCTTAAAGATCTACCCAATGGTGTCATCCCCAACAGCGACGAACTTTTTGCCACCCTTCAACAGATACAAAACCCCAAGAATGCACCAGTATCGCCCGAGGCTGTCCACATGTGGTAAAGGATTGAGTGGTTGATTATCGGTAAGCAGTCTTACCCTTTCGGTGTAAAACGATGCTTACTATACCGTCTTCTGGATGTCCAAACATTAACCAACTACTAGAGTGGAGAAGCAGCAGAGGCAGGGAAGAGTTTCGTACGTTGGAAATTTGTCTCAGATTAAATGAAGCTCTTGCATATGTGCGTTCAGTAGTTCGGTGGGTGTCGCCCGGGTGAGAAATGGGCAAGCACCGCTTTACGGTCGCGCGACCAGGGGTGACAAAGGTGAGTGCACTATAAACGGGCTGAGACTCAGGGCGAGAATCACCCAAGTCGCGCGACGACGTTGACCCCTTTAGCTGAACCAATAGCAGAATATCATTGGATCGTGTTGTTTCCCTTGTACCACTCGACATCTTGGCATTTGCACATCACTAGAATTGGAAGCATCACACACCCAGGCAGCAGGCAAGTTGGCAATACGAATCTAATTAGTTGATCTGCTCAAAGGGCTATCTCGTGATTTTTGGCCATATAATGTGTCTGTAACCGAGTGCGGATCTTCAGGGCCTGCCCAGGTTCTTCTTCCGCCTCTGCAAGTAGAGTTGTATTGCAGTCATCGCAAATGCGGAAATGAACTTGGACTTTGGAGTGCGAGGCACTACTGTATACGAACGGAAACTTCATTTGGATTTCACCTCCTTCTCGATGGTAAATTGGGGTCTTCGGATCTGCATCCATACGTGATAGGAGTGGCCCTGGGGAGTGTCTGACAGGACGGCCCGTCTATACCAAGACAATTAGTGCAGTACTGCGAAGAAATACAGTATATTTTCTGCATTCTGGTAAAAAAATCCCACGGGTCATGGTGAATTGCCGGTCTTGTTCTTCATAGGTTTAGCCACAATTGTGGAGACTTGGGGCTGAAAAGACGGGAGTGGAACGGATGGCCCTTGAGGAGCTTGTGGATGCTAATGGATGCTTATCCGTACCACTGGAATTGACTAGGAAAAGACGATCATCCCATTCTTCGGGATTGTATATTCACCTCCTATCCTCTGCACTAAAACAACGCGGCAACTATCTACTTCTAGTAACAATACCTACTATCAAATATAACGCTCCAGTCCATTTAAGCCCGTCGTTCCCCACGTTTACTTCACTGCTCTTTTTCCAAACCTGTTTTCCATCAAGTGTTATTTACTCCCTAAAGACCAGTCGCCATGTCTAGGTCATGGAAACAAGTGCGCACTTACGCTGACCATCTGGGTCATCCTGTCGTGCTCGAGCAGTACGTAAACCCAGAATACGAGCCGGAGCCTAGTGAACTAGTTGCCTTTCAGGTCTACAGCCTTGTTCCCCTGGACGACGACCACGACAAGCTCCGAGACTACCTCATGCAGATATTCTGGAATAATGAAGTCAAGCCTTTGTTCGAGATTTATTCATACCGGCCGCCCGATGGCTTTGCCTGCATTGAGCATAATCGCATTGAAATCGCCCGTCGCAAGCAGCAACATCAGTCAGGGGTCAAGAATCCCCTCCCACTGATTCCGAGATTCAATCGTCCATATTCATCCTCGAATGTTGGATTCTGTGTCCTGATACGATCGCACAGTTATCGAGTGGGCAATATGCAGGACTCGGAGGAGGCTGAGGAGATAGGCGAAGGCCCAGATTTACTCTATTTCAATCGTACATTCTCTAGCACGAGTACTAAGGTTGACGTGGCGCAGAATTTGCGTGAGGGCCAAGAGGAACTCCCGGCAGAGGCATTTGAATTCGTTATCGAGCGCCTTATGGACCAGATCTATACAGGCCAGTTGATGGTTCTCGATATCTTCAATAATGTCCCTCGTTATCCGGAGCGAGACGCCTTAGGTATTAACGAGGGCGAGCCTCCTAGCCAGGATATGCCGACAGAAGAACAGATTCGTGACCAGCTAGACCAAGAAACCTCTAGTGGCTTCTCTCTTGATCCCGCATTCCATATTTCTCAGGAAGCCAACATCGTGACAGTCACCAATACCCCTAAGGGCAAATCCCCTGATATTCAATACATTGTCCATGCGGCTTTTCTTAGCCACATACGCGATACAGAGGGTTCCTCTATCTTGGAAAGCACAGCACTCCTCTTTACGGCGTCAATGGTCTCCAACCTCCCGGCCAACAAAACTCTTACTCTCAAATTTTTCATTCCAAAGTCCAATTCCTGGTCGGCTATCAGACCGGCTCAAAACGAAGTTCTTGAGATTCTATCCCAGCGAAATGAAGAGAACCGAGAAAATCCTTTTTCTATTGGCGCCCTACACAATATCACAACATACGATGGTCAACCCCTAGCAGCAAAACGTGTTACCCCTCAAGGACCCGACCAATATATCAAAAGCTCACAGGGGGCATGCGACGATAGCGGATTTCGCACGTTCACAGTTGTTCTTGACCGTGCAAAGTTTGTCTCGGAGGCTGGGGTGTACTTCTACATGACGGACTCGGACGAGTCTGAGGAACCGGACACTTCATCTGATGATACGATCGTTTCCCGGGTCGTAGACATGAATACGGCTGCTTGGCGGCTGGGGGTGGTTGTTCTTGATGAATGAGCTAGTCCGGTAGATCAATTGTTCATGTCTATTCCTATCTATTTTGATCCGCAAGACAACTAAGTAAACTGAAGGGGGGGTGTCTTCTTCAAGTTTCACTGCTCATTGACGTGGACACTGGCATTCCTGAAGTGTCCCCTCGCACTTTGCTTGCTCCCACTCATTCAACAACACAACACTCTATAAAAAAAATATGAAAGCCTTGTTTAGATTGTCTTGGTAGTATCCCCAATGCCTCCGAATTAAAGATTTGAGTTTGGAGAAAAACTCCTCGATGGGGTTCAAGTCAGGCGAATAAGCAGGCAAATAACCTATGTTATCCACTACCTGTATACGTTGTGGGAAAGTAGTAGAAGGTCGGGGTGATAGCTTGTCATCGATTTACACATAAAACTTCTAGAGAGACAGCAGAAACTGTTTTATATAATTGTCTATAATGACACTATTTACCTAAGGTCTCTTATGGCCTAGTAACTATAAACCAATAGTCTACAAACATCAAGTTTTACGTATATATAAGTTGAAGCTAAAGTAGCTTTTATAGACTTCCGCAAAGCCCAACTTTAGGCCCAAGATCCGGGCTCAAAATCCGACCCGTAACGAGCTAGGGTTCGAACTTCTCGAGCTCGACCCGGACCCCGGCTCGTAGGCGAGGGGGGGGCGCCTCGTCGAGCCCCCTACATCTGCGGTATCACCTGGTATGTATCTACATTAAATGTATCAAGTGATCGTCACTTGGCAACCCTAAAATAGACACTGTGTTTTCCCATTGGTCATAACGGCCTCTTTGCTTTTCTAGAGGAAAATGTGAGGCTATGCAGACTGAGGCTCTGGTTCAGATTCCCCTCATTGATGAATTTTCGCACCTTCAGGCCCTTGTGTTTTCGTAATGGCGCCTTCTTTATTATTGCTACTATATATCGTGACGGCTGCTCTAGCGAATCTCTGGGGGGCATTCAGGGACTCCAAAGATGTTAAGGATTTAACGGGCTGCGAAGACACCGAGGATCTGGAGGACACCGAGGATCTGGAGGACACTGAGGACCTGGAGGACACTGAGGATCTCGAGGACATTGAGGATCTTGAGGAGATTGAGGATCTCGAATACATCGAGAACCTCAAGGGCGTTGCGGGTATCAGATATCGCGTGTTATATCGGTCTAGAATACTTCGCTAACTATTCCCAGCTCCACTTATAATACACGCCCCACCCACCGGCAAAGGACCAGTCCCAATAGATCCGTTCTTCGTCATGTGGTCTCATGAAAATGAACACGAGATTGAATCATATTCCGAAAAGTACACCATAGTACTAGTCAAGCTTGAAGTTGAATACGACCCGTGCGACGATTTATTCGAGCGATACGAGCTGAGCTCCATTTATTCGACAGACGTTGGAGGTGCGGATGGTTTTCTGGACGTTCCTGCTTCAGAGTTCACATTCTTTGCACCCGGTGAGACGTTGACGGTTGACTTGCTTTTTTACAGTAAGCATGACATGGATATTAATATGTGCACATCTGTCCGTGTGTCCATGTTCGCACCAGACCCTACACCTGCTTTGGCCTCAGCCATCATAACCCCGACAGAGACTATCGAGTGGCTCCCAACGCCGACCACGGACTATGAACATAGAGGAGAGCTCGGAGCCAAGGTCGAAGACCCATCAGCTGGCGAGAAAACTGGTATAAGTGTCGCAGTCAAGGGTGTTTGTCTACTCTTAGTTGCTGGAGGAATCATCGGGTTCCTTCGGCGTCAATCGCAGCAATTTAGATGGCGGGCTTTACACAGTCAACGGCCAGAACAGATTCCTTTGTCAACACTGGAACAACAGGATCAGGGAAATCTTGACGAAGGCGATAAAAAAACGCTGGGATGAGAGGTGTATGGTAGCCGATGGTTGTATTGGAGACGGTTGTTGGATGAAACTACTGAACTAGCTAAAAAACATATGTGTGTGTGGCATGGATGGGATGCCGGAGGCATCACGCCTCAACATCCCCAACAACCGATTTTTTTCCCCATGGGCCCTAAGAGCGCTACTAGCTGGAGACCGGAGGAATGAGAAACACTTCGATGATCTTATCGGTTTCCCAGGCCTCTTAGATTGGTTGATTCCTGAGGGATCCTTCTTGATCTCTCCGTCTCACTTGACCAATAGAATACTGATTATACTCATTTCGTTTCTTTCATTCTTGGGAGCACTTCGTGACCGCCAATAATAAATATTCTGAGCTATGGAGAGGAAGGGATAAAAGTACGAAAGCCGTTTAGAATTGACTGGGTGGGCTCGACTTGCCACACTGCACCAGGACTAGCAAGCGGAATATTCAGCCAAGGCTGAATCTGCTACTGCAAACGAGAGAGATACAATGGATATTGTATTGAAGGTTAATTAAAGTCCTCGAGAGAAAGGAAGAGCCTTAGTGAGCGACTAACAGGAAATCTGCTCCCGAAACGGACTTTTATACGACAAACGACCGTGATGATCTGCCAGCCCTGTCTAGGCATTATGTTCAAATAAAAATTGGCAACTATCAAGATAACTGTCAAGAGACGCATCATGCAAAGGCCTTCACCCCTGTATGCATTTGGGGTTTATGTTTGCATTCTTCATAATCAAAGACCTGCAAATATCCAAACGGCCACCACGAGCAGCTATATAAAATGATTTCCAATCACGTTGGAATCTTGTCCCGACATCTGCTCTATTCGTCAGGAGCAGTTCCACTAGCATACAATATCCGTGGTTCGCGGCAACAATGTCCGGTATCGACCCGTCATCACTCGGTATGTCATCGGCTCCATGCTCTATGAGAACTTGAGCTATTGTACACCATCCCTGGTGATAAACAGCTTGGAGGGCATTGGTATACTTCCTGCCCCGGGCATTGACATCAGCCCCATGGCCTAGAAGATCCCGCACGATTTTATCATACCCTCCAAAGCAAGCAGCCTGGAGGGCATTTCCGTAAAATCCACCCTGGGCATTGACAGCGGCTTCTTCTTGTAGGAGCAGCTGTGCGATCTTGTCATGCCCTCCAGCGCAAGCAGCCTGGAGAGCATTTCCGTAAAATCCACCCTGGGCATTGACGGCGGCTCCTTCTTGTAGGAGCAGCTGTGCGATCTTGTCATGCCCTCCAGCGCAAGCAGCCTGGAGAGCATTTCCGTGGCGACCACCCTGCGCGTTGACATGGGCTCCACGCTTGAGCAGTAGCTGCACAATCTTTATGTGTCCTTTGAAACAAGCGGCCACGAGGGCGTATCCATGGCGACCACCCTGGGAATTGACATGGGCTCCACGATTGAGCAGTAACTGCACAATATTTATGTGTCCGTTGAAACAAGCGGCCACGAGGGCGTATCCATGGCGACCACCCTGGGCATTGACATGGGCTCCACGATTGAGCAGTAGCTGCACGACCCTTTTATGCCCATTCAATGACGCCCATTGGATGGCGTACGTGTTTGTGCTATCTGGTATGAGAACGGCTCTTTTATGAACACGAAGTAGAAATTCGACTTCCTGCTCATGGCCGTTGAATGCTGCTAGATGTAGTGCTCCCATTGTAGGCACATTCTTGTGAGGCATTGTTGCCTTCCAAAAGACAGGAAACCAGAGTGAGAATGGTTTTCCACCCGTGTCGTATAATCGATGTACTCGGTCGAGAGCTTCTGGGTCTGAAGCCAGATTCATTTGGCTCACGTGGTAAGGCCAATGGACTGCTGAATAGGAAAGGAAATCCCGCGTATTGGAGCAAAGTCTACTATCATCACACACCAAATCCCCCATCAACAAGTATTGTGAACAGATCTGAGCCATCTGGCGCTCAGCATCACTCAGTCTCCATGAGTATACGAGATCCTTGTTGTTTGGATTGCTCTCCGAGATAAGGAATTCTCTTGCAGTTTGATGAATGAGGAAGATTTTGCCGCTATTGATAAAAACAAAGAGATCACAATAATAGCGGAGCTTCTCACCTATCACCGATGAATCAATTCCAGCTTTTGTTGCAGTTCGTGATTGTGGGGAGTTGGCTATACCTAGCGCCATGGCCATTTCCACCGTTGTCAGAGGACGGCGTGCAGCAACAATAATTTGCAAGATCTTCTTCGCGGTCTCCGCTTCATGTGCATCGGAAGAAACTCGACTAAGAATCTTTGTGTATGCATCATTGACCGACTCGGGTACCAGTTTGTTTATTTGCATTGCTTTAATTGCTTCTTCTGTAGACAGAAGGCTTCTGTGGAACTCGATTTGAATGTGACCAATTGTCAGATGTAACCAAAGATAAGTGCGGTGTTCCATTTTCAAAAGCTGTTGCTCAAGTTGTTGCTGTATATCCGGGGATAATCGCTCTTCTAGGGCTAGCTTCTTAACCTCTAGCTTCACGAACAGATCAATTTCCTTACGAATTTGATCATTTTCTTCCTCCCCCTTCAGGTGTAGATGCGGGGAAAAGTCCGTTATCGCTCGGAAGCAACTCTGGATGTGGTCATAGGGGCGACTAGTGACCAGAAACTTTAAACAGGTATCCTTTTCTGATGAAGATGGCTGGCAGTGGAATAGTTGGAGCTTGGGAATCAATCGATCCCGATCAATCTTACGGCATTCATCAAGTGCATCAAAAATACATATCGTCGTAAACGATAAGTCAGATGATGTTGCCGCTATAAAGATCCGCCATAGGTCATCAACCTCTTGTCGGAGCCTCTCTCCATTGCTTTCCCAGGAAGGCATAGCATAGTGTAATAGATGAGGTCGTTGGCTAAAGAGCTGGTGTAGTACTGAGCATAATGCTACAGCCAGATTGTTCTGATCATCGTTGTCCTTAAAAAAGAAGTAACATATTGTCACTGCTGGACTCAAATCTCGCATATAGTCATCAATAATGGATCTAGCCAGTACAGACTTCCCGCAGCCTGGATCGGCTGACACCCATAGGAGATCATTGCAGCTGCTATCCAACCAACGAATATACTCGAGGCTCTGTAACGCCCATTGGCAAGTTCCTTCCGCTCGGCGTGGATTGATGTTCTTTTGCTCCTCGTAGTTCGATGTTTTGAAAACTTGGTGACAGCGTTGTTGCTGCTCCGTCAAAGCTCTTATTTTCTGCTCATCTTGGTGTCGTTCTCGTTGCTCGTACGCTCGATCTGAATTCTGGCTGGTACTTTTCAACACGTCTATATCATTTGAGAGGTTATCATGTATTCACATAGTGATGACAAGACTGCCTAGACTAACCAGATAGAATAACCCGAATCCTCTCCTCGGCCTCGATTCTACTTAGAGGTATCCTCTCTAGAAGATCTTTGGCGTATGCAGCTGCCACCATCGCTGCATAACCTTGCCACTCTTTGTTCTTATGCGAATCCGAGTAGTCACAGATACCCCGGATAACCAAACAAGGAAAAGTGTTCATCAGCCCGGCTGCTTCCATTTCGAAACAGAGTACGTCTTTCTCCGCCGCTAGTCTATCTCGAATCAAAGCGTCCTTCATTAATTGATTGGCAGAAGCAATCAAGCCATAGTGAATTGCAGGATTATCCTCTTCTTTAGACCGCTCACGTCGTAAAACCAAGTTTGAAGCATCATTTGCACAAGATACAGCACCGCAATTTGATTTATGACTAAAAGCGGGCCGAAAGAGCCTATCCGTGATTGATTCCGGACGTTGGTATTCGCTGCGCAGCCGAGTGTTCGTATCGAGAATGATATTGATAGCCTCCATAAGCTTATGCCCCTTTTTTCTTGTATTGTGCCTGTATTCCCGTCATCGCAGTGCGAAGTGTAGTTGGTGGCTGGTTCAAGAACCGCGTGTGCTGAAAATTTTGCTCTTGGATTGACTTGCCAAAGTCATACTGGAAGACGCCACCCTCACCACCACGAGGCGCGCTGACCACGACATCGCCTAGGCGAACGTCGTGCTTTTCGCTAGGTACGCCGCCACCGATGCCGACCATAAGGCCTATCCTGACGTTATGAAAGGTGTTCAGCATGTTTGTGGCTACATTAGCCGCGGAATCTGTGCCGTATTCACCATCAGGCAAGACGGCGATAACGACGTTGTGGTCGTGCATCTTGCCTAATGTATAGTCGTTGGTGTCATTCGGCGACACAAAGCTGGGCCTTTTGTGCTCCTCATCGAGAAATGCCTGTACAGCAACGTATTCCACGAGCAAAGCGCAGATAAAGCCCACTGTGTAGTTCGCAGGGTCTGACATGCCTGCTACTATAGCAAAAAGCGTCCAAAGTTGCTATATTGCTTGGTTTGAGCTTGAGATAAGTATACGACACGACACGGTTTACAGATGTGACATTCTTCAACAATAATAAAAGTAAGAATGGGTTTAAAGGAACCAAAGCTTGCGACGGTCAAGGCAGGGAGAGAAACTGTCACCAACCCGAAAGGCCCTTGTGATGTATACGAAGCATACATAGCGGGCGGTAAGATCAAAAATGCTATTGGCGGGAGGCGCCCAATCTGTCTCCACTTAACAAAACACCTGGGCACCTGGGCACCTGGGCAACATTGGAACCTTTACGGGCGACGAAGTATGCCACCAGTTCATAACTCTCTCATTGGTTTATTTGCCTATTCAATTATATCAACATACCATATATATATTCTCCAAGTGTATTTAATTGATACTTTACAAGAGTATGTTTCGTATGTCAAAATTGAAGTATATAGAATAAGAATAACCGGCCGCTTTTACGGCCTTACAATATCTTTTTAGATGTCCTTTTAGATGTTTTTCTCACGGATGTTTTGTTATCCGCGTCAGTTTCAACTTTCGTAGAGAGAGGGCAGAAAAAAACGAAAAGAAGCTTAATTTGTGAAAGGGACTTTTCTATATATAATGATGATTTGATGATGATTAGAACACACACCGGATTATAAAAGAGAGATCTGTGGATAGCATCAATGAATGTCTGCCGCATCACTATCTCCCCTGATAGAGTAGAGAAGCCCTGCCACAGGGGAAGCCCAATGTTCAAATATGAGCCTACCCAGAGAATGGAGATCCCCTTAGGCAAGTAAAATTACAAGTGATTGCGCCGGAGAGTTTAAAGCACACATGACATAAATACTCCTCAAGTTTGTCATTCCTATTAGAGCGGATGAACTCACCTTCTGAGGCCATTATCAATGTAGATGACTGAGTGGTGCAAGCAGGGAGCCAACTGAAAAGAGAGGGTTCTTAAGTACAAGTCATTGGATGTTCAATGAGAACAGAAGGGTGAATTGAATGATAGAAGAAGAACAGGAAACACAAAATCGACTGTATTTGGAGGCACATATCGTCTTTTTGATATTCCTTTTAAGAAGTCTTTCTTATACGGCCTTTGTTTGAATATTTCCCCCTTATTGGCGTTACAGCCAGAGTATAGGCAGTAAAGACGGTTTAAAGATGCTTATTTCTTTAGCTGATCTGTGTTCTGAAAACCTATGTTCTTTTATTGATTGGATTTTGGAATAGACACAAAACTTCTTTTATGTCCAATATATCTAGTATGTCTTCTTTGGTATGTATATATGCGATGAACATGAACAATTTCCGAGCCAACCCCAATGCTAGATAGACCACACACGATAGTAAGTTATATAAGAGTTTGTCGCTTTTATAAAATAATGGAAACCTGAAATTTTGAAGTATCCCTGGATAGATCTTCATCTATAAATTAGCGGTTGAGTTTGCTTTCACGGATGTAACAGCTGCTCAGCAAAGCGAAGAACACCACAACAACCAAAAAGGCGAATCCCTTGTTGGTGGACCAGCCATAAGAGTCCCGGACAATCCTGGCAGTTGTTGGGTCGAGGGTTTTGATGAAATCCAGACTTTCTCGTACGCCTTCAACAATCTGATCGATATTCTTACTGTCGCGTAGACCTGATTGCAATCGATTCCGTAAGACTTGTTGAACCACAGTTGATGACAAAGAGAGGCCAATCACGGATCCCAATGAGCGGAACAGATATGAACAAGCAGTGACGACCGCCTGGTCTTCAGGAGTAGCATTCGATACTGGCGAAGTGGTTAGCATGCATTGAAGGGGTGTAAAGAAAACTTAGATAGGAGCTTACTCAAACCGATCAAGGTTGTAGTGACACCAATGCCATTGCCGAATGCTGAAATTACCATTCCCAAGATCATCGGGACTGTACTAGCCACCACACCACCGGAGAACAGGTATATGCAGAACACACCAGTTGTCAGGAAAGAATACGCAACAACTGTCAGCCAGTAATACTTGCCATACCATTTCATCAACAAGCCTGCAAACACGGATCCAGAGACACCAGAAAGAATGCTTGGCAATAAGCGCAGTCCTGCAGTCGTAGCAGATACACCATCTACCGCCTGGAAGTATAAAGGGATATAAAACAGGGCGGCAATCCAACCCCCAAAGCTGAAGAAGTTGCAGCTGTAGCAAGCAAAGAATGTTCGGTTGAAGATGATGTGACCAGGCGCGAAAGGTTCGGCTGCCAGGTAGATCTCAACTAGGATAAAGATCACGAACAAGACAGCGGAGACACTCAGCGAGGCAATTGTCAGGGGTAGTTTCCACGAAACATTACTGCCACGATCAAGACCAATTAGGAAACCAAGAACGGCGCCAACAAGGACTACAGCGCCAAGGAAGTCGATGCGACGCAGCTTGGTCTTCCAATGGGCGCTCTCGCGAGCGGGCAGCTTGAGCAAGAACGATACGGCTATGAATGCAATAATGCAGAGAGGGAATTGCGCTAAAAACGCCCTAGAAAAAAACGTCAGATGGCGTAAAGAGATGTGGGTCTTGCATCATTCATACCAGCGCCAGCCAATGTAGTCGGAGAGAATTCCACCCAAGGGTGCACCGGTACCGGCACCTGTTGCATAGATGATATTGATAATACCCTGCCACAGCCCTCGATCACGAAGAGGAACAAGATCACTCATCAAAATGCTGACAACAGTGGTCATACCTCCACCGCCAATGCCTTGGAAGACCTGTTCGAAAATAGTCAGCATTACATGATTTAGGTTTGGGATCATATGCAAACATACACGAGCAGCAATCAATTCATTGATATCTCGAGCCAGACCGCATCCTAAGCACCCAGTACCGAAAATCGCATATGCAAAGAGAAGACATGGCTTGCGACCAAAAATATCGCTCAGCTTGCCGTATAAAGGCTGGAAAGAGGTTAAAGTGAGAAAATAAGAAGTAGCAATCCAGCTGGTCAGATTGAGAGCTTTGAGATCGCTACCAATCTGACCATAACTGGCCATAATAATTGTCTGGTCGGCCGCTGACAAGAAGATCTATACATCCCGTTAGTTACAACTCTGATAATGGAACTAATAAGCACTGAGAAAGAATTCATACTCCAAGCGATATGGCAGGTACAATATATTTAAGCTGTTTCTGCGCATCATAGAACGGCTCTTTGCCTGAATCCTCTGTCTGAACTGGATCCCCTGATTCCACATTGTGATTAGAAATCGTGCCGTTGGAGACAGCGCCGTTGGAGGAGGATCCCAGCAACGGGGAATTCTCGGTAGGAGATGTCTCTGGAGCCATTGTCGAGACTGTATCTATCGAGATTGCTCCAGATTGTCTCAAAGTCAAAATGACTTGACTGAACTTCTACGGAGAAAGAAACAAAAAGAAGAGCGAAAGCATCTAAACCCCAAAAACTCTCCGCACGTGAAGATAAGGCCCCTCACTCCTGGGGCCCGACTTATCCGTTTCGCCCAATCAAATGCCCCCAATTCCTCGGGCTTATGCCGCCAGACCTTTAATCTGCGACAACATCGGTAAACCCTCGCCTGGGCTATGGTCTCCTATGTTATAATTTATTTGTTAAATTACCTCAATTATAGAACTATATTGATATGCATTGAACGGTCATAAAGTCGGCTGTTAAAGAGGTATCTGAATATATGCAAATATTTCCAATTAACTCCCAATTCCCTGAGCTCATGCTGTCGAAGGCATAGGAACTGGCCCACCAGGTGAGTCAGCCAGGCGGGCAGTCAGCACCTCAACACCATCCTCGGTTACGAGAAGGGTATGCTCAAACTGGGCTGACAGAGAGCCATCTTGGGTGGTACTGGTCCAGTCGTCGGGCCAAGTGCGGTCACGGTGGGTACCGATGTTGATCATGGGCTCAATTGTAAAGCACATACCGGGCTTGGCAGTTCCCACAGCCTTGTTCTTAGCGTAATGAGGGACGTTGGGCGCACAGTGGAACAGTTGGTTGATACCGTGGCCGCAGTAGCTTTTGACGACACTGCAGTTACGGCTCTTGGCGTGCTTCTCAATGACATTGCCAGGTTCGCGGAACAGCATTCCAGGCTTGACAAGGTCAATTGACTGGTCCAAACATTCACGCGAGGTTTCCACCACTCGGACGGCATCGGGGTTCGCAAGTGCCTTGTCTCCAACATAGTAGGTCTCGTTGATATCGCCGTGGAATCCCTTGTGGTATAGAGTGACATCAATGTTGACAATGTCTCCATCCTGCAAGGGTCGTTGATCGGGAATACCGTGGCAGATAGTCTCGTTGACCGAGGTACATACGGACTTGGGGAAGTTCATGTAGTTCAGGGGCGAGGGGTAAGACTAAACATATGTCAGTATGGTCTTGTGCACCAGAGAGTAGCTCCTCGTACATCACGCTCGATACAAGCCTTGTGGACAACCTCGTCGATGTAATCCGTTGTTACACCAGGCTTCAATTCACGTGCGGCAGCATCCAAAACCTCACGAGCCAATCGGCAAACCTTGCGCATACCCTCTTGTTCCTCCTTGTTCAAGATGGTGATGTTATGACGGCCGATAAGTTTCTGCTCGGAGCGGGGAATACCATCGCGTGCATAGTCCGGGTGCGGGATCGTCTTGGGAATTGTTCGTTTGGCGGATAGAGGATAGACGGGCCTCAGAGAACCGCTGTATGGGAAGGATGGATACGGATTGAAGGTTCCGGTGGCTGGATCTGGTTCAGAAACTACCTTCGGAGGAAAAAGATTGGTGAGGATATTACTCTTTTTGTGAATGGTCTTATGTTCGCTCTGGAATAGATGGTCAGCTCTTGTTTCCATAGAAAGGGGAATATATTGCGCATCCTCCAGTCACATCCGAGTGTCTACATACCCAGCTTCGCTTGAAACAGTCCTGCGAACAGAAGAAACTGTCCGTGCCGCTCTTTAGACATGTCGGGCATTGTAGGGTGCCTGCGTCGTTGGGGCAGTCCACACCCCGGCATTTGCGATTGGCAACTTCAGCCATATTGGAATAGCAGAAGCGAAAAAAATAAAATAATCGAGGAAATACGTAGTAAAGAGTGGATTAAATGGAGACCAAAACTTCAAGAAAATCCCCGCCGGCCGCAAGGCGATATGGGACTAAACCTCATTTGGACTAGTACCAAAACGGCTTATATTCGCCTGAGGCATCAAGGCAACCCTTGAAATGACTAATGTCGATCATCTCATTTTGGAACATTGGAAGGGGCCGATTTCGCAGCACGTGATGACGACTTACGATTTTGTTTCAACACATATTTATCTTCAGTTTGGATACTGACCACCTGAGCAGTTACATGATGGCCATTCCAAGGCAAAAAGTGGTTGTTGTGGGTGCTGGCCCAGTAGGGTCCTTGGCAGCGCTGTATGCTGCGTCAAGAGGCGATGAGGTGGAAGTATATGAGCTCCGTGGAGGTACGTTCCATTGACCTGTGTAACCCTTTTTCCTTTCTTTCTTTTTACCTCTGCGTGGCCCCGTTGAGAATGATCTGATTGTCAAGAGAGATGGTACATGTATTTGGCCGGAAATGGCTGGCTTTTATCAAGACATCATGTCTCGCAAGGTCCCTGCCTCAACTCTTCAATTAAGAGAAAACCACCCCCATTAATCTATATTGTGATCTACCACTGTCTTCGATATCCCCTGCACTTGCCCTGGCTCAGTTGTGATTCATTGCGAATTCTTCCGAACTGACGCCAATAATCCCTGCACTTCCGTAGATCTCCGGGACCCTACGACTGTGCCATTGAACTTTACCAAGTCTATCAACTTGGCACTCTCCGAACGTGGCATTACATCTATGAGACATTCTGGCCGGGATGATTTGATCGACAATGTCCTCCGTGAAGCGATTCCTATGCATGGGCGGATGATCCACGGACGAGACCGAGGAGATCTGTGGGAAGCTGCACAGGCCTATGACGTTCACGGCCGGGTATGCACCGATCACCTGCTTGGCAGTTGTTATTGCTATTTACACTGCAGATCATAGCTAACCACTACTACAAGGCTATTAATGCTATCGACCGAGGAACTCTCAATAATGCTCTGCTCGATGAGTTGGAGAAGACTCCCAATGTCAAGCTATTTTTCAACCACAAGCTCACCGGTGCCGACTTCCGCACCAACAAGGCCTGGTTTGAGCGCAGAATCCCCGGCGAGACACCTATGACCGATGATGCCGGTATAGCCGGTCGAGTACCAGAGATCGAGGTGTCCTTCGACTACCTCATCGGTGCTGACGGTGCACACTCCGCCGCCCGCTACCACCTGATGAAGTTTGCTCGTGTTGATTATCAACAAGAGTATATCGACACTCTCTGGTGCGAGTTCCGGATCCCACCAACAGAGGATGGGGACTTCCGTATCTCGCCAAACCACCTTCATATCTGGCCTGGACGCGAGTTCATGTTCATAGCACTACCATCAGCGGATAAGTCATTCACATGCACCTTATTCGCACCATCCTCGCACTACAACACCCTCGAGACCTCGCCACAGGACCTGCACGAATTCTTCGACTCCCATTTCCCCGGCGTATGCCCAGAGCTAATCGAGCCCGCGGCGTTGAGTGAGCAATTTGTGGAAAACCCTCACCTCCCACTGATCAGCATCAAGTGTAACCCCCACCACTTCAACGCCAGCGTCGTCATTATCGGCGATGCAGCTCACGCAGTCCTGCCTTTCTACGGACAGGGACTGAATGCCGGTCTCGAAGACGTCCGGGTCCTTTTCGAGGAACTAGACAGACATGGAGTCTACGACCCTAACTCTAGCGTCTATACACGCGGTCTCAAGCGCCAGGGAGCCTTCCAAGCGTACACAGACCAGCGGTGCGCCGATACGCATGCCATCAATGATCTATCGAAGGAGAATTATCTCGAAATGCGCTCGGGTGTCAAATCGCCGCTGTACAAGCTGCGCAAGACGATCGAAGAAACTATCGACCACCATTTCCCGATCTTTGGTTGGAAAACGCAGTACGCCCGTATCAGCTTCAGTAACCAGCGGTACTCGGAGGTAATTGAAGCTGTTCAGCATCAGAGCCAAGTGCTTGGTCTTGGTTTGAGCGGAGCTTTGGTTGCTGGTGTTGGTGCTGTGTCCATCCTGATGTGGAAGTACCCTCAGTATCTCTCGCCTCTGGGGTTGGTTCGGTGCTCACGTCACCTGGCTTGTGTCGGGCTGAGGACTATTCGGAACTTCATCCATATGTAAAGCTGCTTTGTCGGAAAGGTTGATTTTTGAGTGAATATGTGACAACATGCAGACATTTGGAGGATTTTTAGTGCATCTAATTCATTACATCAAGTAGCATAGTACATACAGCAGACTATGATAGAAAGCATTGCGGACATAAGAGGAATATATTTCAAGATTCAAGTCCGAATTTTTGATCAAACTAATATGAACACCTGATAACCATGAAAGTCCTTTAATCCCAATACCTGATAGCACCGTCCAATCCACCAGTGACAACCTTACTAGATTCATGGGGATGCCAGTCAACACAAGTAACAGCACCACCTTCCTTTCCACCAGCTTGGATCTTGTGGTACATCTTGCCAGTCTTCCAGTCCCAGAAGCAGACATAGCCACCGCTGTCACCAGAAACAAGGAACTGGCCATCAGGCGAGACTTTGAGGTCGACAGCGTACCCGGAAGTATTATGTCCAACGAATCGCTTCTTCCGGTTTTGACGGAATTTGTCCGTGGCGCTGTAGACGACAATCTGGTTGTCGCCTGACTGGAAGGCAACATACTTGCCATTCGGATGGGGAGTCGCACGGGTGAGTGCGAACATGTATGGCTCTGCGATGAATTTGATCGGCACAGGGATTCCATATTCCCAAGCGCGCAGCGACTTGTCGTCTGAGGTAGAGATGAAGCGGCGATTGTCATCAACGAATGTGAGGGTGTTGACGGCTGCCAGATGGTGGTCGTACTCTTGGACCAGCTCGCCGGACCGGGTGTCGAATTGCACGATCTTCTTGTCGGACATACCAGCCAGGAACTCGTGTGAGTGATCTTCGCCGGGGTTGAAGCGGACGACGTGCGGTGTCTTGCCTGTAGAAAACCGACCAAGGCATTTGCCATATTCGGTATCCCAGAGCTTGATCTGTCGGTCGTACGAACCGGTAAGGAAAGTCTTCCCCGATGGGTGGAAGTCTGTGTCTGAGATTGCCTTGGTGTGGCCGGAGAAAGTCCGCAAGAGTTCCCGAGAGTGATACACATCCCAGAGCTTCGCCTTTCCATCGGCTGCTGACGAAAGAAGCAAGTGGCCAGATTTGGGGATGAATCGAAGGGAGGTGATCGGCTTGGTGTGCGACTTCCAAGTTTGCACAAGCTTTTTCGGTACGTAGTTCTTGGTGGTGCCAGGCTCTTTGCGCAAATCGATATCCAGGTCCTGGGGCACGTGCATGTAGGTCCGGCCCTGGTAGTCGTACTGCTCCGATCCGTGGAACTCGGTGGTTTCTTGCGTGGCAAGGTCGCCTTCGTAGGCAGTTGCATCCTTGCTCATGGCTGGCATGGGGGCCGTGGTAGTCAAAGTCTCGTCTTCCTCTTCGACGTATTCTTCGTCGCTACCAAGCGCGCGCTCATCTCCTTCAGCAACCTCCACATAGTCATACTGCTGGTCATTTTGATATTTCGCCCAGGGTCCCAGATATGCGCCCTCTCCTTCCACAATACTGGAGTCGCCCTTCTTTTGCCGCTTTGTCCGCCAGTTTGCGGACGCGCTCTTAGTCGGCTTAATTTGCACAACATCCCGACCTCCATATTGTGCCGCATTTTCGAGGTTTCCGATAAATTGATCCGGCATTGTCGGATTGCGCGTGTATCCCAAACTCTGGAACGTGCGATGTTGCGCCGCAAATGTGGACTCGCTGATGGCCGCCTCTTCGGCAAATCCTGTCGGAACATTCTTTCTTTTGATACCGTTTCCCGGACCCGCTGGCTTGAATGGGTTGATAGGGCCCTGGGAGGGCTTTGTAAGATCATCGTATGTGGCATTGTAGGTGAGAGCTTGGGATGAGGCGTTGGCGAGGGCCATCTGCATATGCGCTTGGTCCTATAGGATCGTTAGTCTTATCTGTTCGTCATAGCTGAGGCGCAAGAAGCAGAACAAACTGGGGGAAAGGGTGATTATGGGGGGGACCAAACCTCTGTATTGACCTCTGGTGCAGCAACGACCTTGGTCGCGGTCGTCACAGACGAGTTGGGCATAGCTGTGGCGTCATCGTCGCTGGAGTCATAACCGAGACCTAATAAGGCGGACATGACTGGTATGTTAAAGAGGGTAAGAATGCGCAGCTCTCAATGCCCCTTTGCAACAATGTTGGGGTTGAATGTGGTTGGTGAATGGTATAGGCAGTGGAGGATGGGAATTTTACGGGCGTCGGGAGACCCCCGATACGAAGGCCGCGGAACGCCCACCGCAGCCAAGTATCAATCCCAATGCAGCTGCGATCTTAGTTAGGTGCTTACATCAATTATGCCTTACTGTTTTCTACTGTTGCTACACCTATTTCATGGGAATGGTATTTTATCAACAAGAAATCATTTAAATGTTAGAAACCTTGGGTATCGTACGCTCTTCATTGCCAACCGCATGGGAGGTATATACAACTCAACAGGTCGAAAGACACAGCAAGATTAACACAGAAGAAGAATTAAAAACAAACAAACAATAGCAAAAGAACACATGCACCACCACGAGTCAATCATACAGTGTCTCGAATCAATACAGCTCACATCCCCAGCTCGAGACACTCCAAAGGAAATATCTATTACTTCTCATCGCTGTAGTCCTACCAGCAAATATCTGAAGGCTGAAAGAATTCGTTGCTCATCCATAGTCATGGTCGCTCAAAAGATAAGGAACCACATCGATATACCGAGTTATATGGTATAGCGGCCATCTTGGAGCTGCGGTCATGTTCGAGGGTTGTATGACAGGCTGAGAACAATGTCCAGAGAACACTAACCCAGGAATTCATGACAACAGCTCATCAACAGACGGCTCCTTGATCTAGCCGGAACGACCATGATGCATCGCATATTCGGTCTTTTCACGCAGTCAGTGGCCCTCATCGCGGATCAGGGCAACAATCATGCTGTAGAGGTAAAAGAAGAACATGAGGAGGTGGAAACCAAGCTTGATGAAGGATTCCTAAAGACACCAGTCCGAGTCAGCCATTGCGCTGCAGTTTGCGACTTAAAAATCAAACTGACCTTCTTGTGCACGTTCAACTTGCGGAAAATCTCGGTCGCATCCAAAAGGTGCTGGTTCTCGTAGATCCTATATTTTTGAAAACGACTCGGTTAGCCTTGTTCTGAAGGGGGCTTGCGACTCCTCGGGGAGCTTCAAACGTACTTCTTGGCGTTGAACAACACGAGGGGCAGGTTCAGCACGATGGCGAGCCAGTATCCGTTGATCACGAAGAGGAAGGTCAGGAAGGCGTGGACAGCGGCTTCGGGGATGATGTAGGCGTTAAGGCGGTTGCAAAGGTCGATAGGGTTGATGTAATCGCTGGAAGCAAAAAAAAAGGGAGAAGTGTCAGCTTGTATTCTGTAGTATGTGCGGACCCAAAGCAGTTGCTTGGAACATGATATGAATGGAAAGACTCACCATTCGAGATCACTGTACATAATCGTGAAGAACACCTGGAGGAAGAGGTTGACGGCGTTGATCAACACCGACAACAGGTAAAGCCATGCTTCGCCAGACATCATTGCGAAATTGACGTTGCGTCAAGTATAATTGGCAATATTTCAATTGCTAAACAAAGAATATGAGTAAACTGTCTGCGACAAAAGTGGTTGAGGTCAAGGTGGATTAAAGAGGCCGGAATTGGAGATGTTTGTGGGGTTCTGCGGCCCAAGGAAGACAGCGGAATCCCACAGAGTCCTCTCCAAAGAGGGGTCAAAGCTCACTCACAAATAAGATGCTAGATGCACTCAAGCTGGTGGGGATGAAAAGAACAAGGCAGAGATGAGGTGGGATCGAAGGAGGGAGTGTCGAGATTAGCGAACTGCGGCCGAACCTGAACGGGTCGGCGGTGTCGGTGTCGGGAGGGCTGGTCATCATTAGCGCAACCCGCAAACGGGGCTGGTAACGTACATGCTAGACTTTCTAGAGTACTCGATAAGAAACAGCTTCAAGATATGTCAGACTCGAAATAAATTATTGACTATCGGGTTGGTAACCGAGTTCATTAGTTTGGGTTGACACGAGAGACCTTGGAAGGTTTGTAGAATGATGACGTTGACACGTGCATCGTGTAGGTACATGGGCGGTACCTGAGGTCTGGACCAGATGTACCCAACTACAATGTGCTTTATTTGAAAACATGGAATGCAGAGGATCGTTAAGAATACCTATCTTGTCTATATACATAATGACAAACTATAGACCGCAGCATACAGGCTTCTATGCGCCATTAAAGAGCAGATCTTTAATCCTCCTGGGAACGCAACACAAAAAACAAGGTCGGGGAAGGACAAGCACCAAGTCAAACCCAAGGCAAAACATATAGTTAATGGGAACGCTCTCGGTGGTATTATACCAGTGTATAGCAACAGAAAGGGACTGGCTCATAGCTTATCGCTTCTCGACAAGTAGGAAATGCATTGCACTGTATGCAATGACGAGGAAGGCCCCTGATATGACAGCCAATCCGATAACATCACTCCAGTAGGCCTGAGTGTCAAATCCAAATGCGCTTAGGATAGAGGCACCAGGAACTTCAATATCTAAACCGTACTTGTGATCAATCAAGGTGAGGAAAGTCACTTCATTGACGATCAAGGCCTCGAAGCCATAATGGAAGATGGACAGCTGGTACTATTGTTAGTAGGGAAAGCAACGCTCAAGTTATAGGGAAACTCACAGTCTGGAGCCACAATGCCGACTTGGGAATTGCATCGTGATTCAGTAGGAGGCCGGCGAAAAGCAAGCTGAAGAGCATCACCAAACTGCCAATAAGATTGGCCACTCCGCCATCCCGGAAAATGATGCCGATAAAGAGGCAAATATTGGCCGCCGAAAGATTGAAAAGGACCAGAACTAGCAAAAAGCGGAAGAATTCAGGCCATGCCGGAATCAGACCCGTCATGGGGTATACGATAATGCCCATGATGATGGGAGGAATTAGCCTCAAAGGAACGATATCGAACACAACCTTGGACGCAAAGTATGTGACGGGATGATAGTAACCATTGGCACGCTCACGTACAAACAAAAGTCGCTCCGTGGAGAACACGTTGAGACTGGTCAAAGTACTGAAGCCAAATAGAGCCAAGATGAAGAAGAAGAGACCAAGACGATTCTGGAAGCCTCTGATATCGTCCGTGAGGCCATAGAAGAGGAATCCAGATAAGACCGCAAGAAGGATGGCAATTGCGTAATGTGTGAGCATCAGCATCGGGTTTCGATAAAGATTACGCCATGTCCGCTGAGACAGAATGATGAACTGCCGCGCCAGACCAACTCGAGCATAGCCCTTAGACCGTATCACAGTATCTGATAACATGGGGGAATTTGGTGAACCGTTCGCATCCTGGGCATTCTGAACGGCGGCTAAAATCTCATCATGCACAAAATGACAAACATCAGAATCCGCGTAGCTGGCCACCAGAATGTCGAGATCACTTTGTCCAGGTGCCGGAGGAGGTAGCTGATCGGGATCATCAAGGATCTGCGGAGGAACACTGCCTTGTTGACGAGAAAGACGCAGCCATTGTTGATGATTCTCGGCTACATCCAATGTAGCACTCTCGTCATCTGTCTTGGGTGTGATTGGGCGCTCATTATGTTGCTTTCGGGAGTAAAGTTGGCGATCTTGTTGCTGTTTCAGAGACACCCGGCGTTTATCTTTGGGTCTCCGGGTCGCCTCTGCACCGCTCGAGTTATCTTCAATGCTCTGGATCGATGCACTGGTGACGGACTTGACAGCCCTGAGACTGCTTGATGCAGTCTTAGGTGGACCAGTGCGCTCATCCACAGACGTTACTTCGTCCGTATATGACGAATGTGCGTTACCGGCGTGCATTGTAAGGTCGACAAGGTAATCTGCAATGTTGAATCCCGGCGGACAGGAATAGCCCACGCGGTCAAAATACTGCTGACAGGATGAGAAAGGACCAGAATAGACAGTGCGTCCCTCGGCAAGAAGGATGAGTCGGTCAAAGAGAGCAACAATGTTCGAGCGAGGTTGGTGGATAGTGAAGATAACAGTGCGGTTGTATGTCTTGGCCAGCGTCACTAGACACTCAACCACGTTGAACGCATTGTATGCATCCAATCCACTAGTGGGTTCATCCAGGAACAGGATACTAGGGCTGGTAACCAGCTCACAGGCAATCCCGACTCGGCGCTTCTCTCCACCGGAAATGCCACGACCATTACCTTCTTCCGAGCCAATCAATTGATCCTTGATGTGGTAGATCCCAAGTTGCTTTTCGACCTCCAGGACTCTTTGCTCTTTAGATGCTCGGCTCATGTCTCGGGGAAGTCTGAGTAGGGCGCTTGTCAAGATGGTCTCATGGACTGTCAAGGTGGCAAGCATTGTGTCCTCTTGGTCGACAAAGCCAACCATGGTTCTGTAGTCATTGTCGTCGATTTTCTCACCGTTGACATAGAAATCTCCATTCACTGAGCCACGCTTGTTCTTTCGTGCTAAGATGTCGAGGAACGAAGTTTTCCCGGCGCCAGATGCTCCCATGATGGCTGTGATCTGACCTGGTATGGACGCACCTTGGATGCCAGAGAGAATCTCTTTCCCATTTAGTGTGTAGGATACATTGTCCCAATATAAAGCCGCGGGGCGGTAGTCTGCCAGGAGTTTGGCAGTTTCGTCGTCTGAATCATCCGAGAGAGACAGGCGAAGATAACTGCGGCGCGCAGCACGGCGGGACAGATACCAAACAAGCAGAATTACAGCAACCACAAATAGTGAGCATCCTGCGATCACGCCGGCAATGAGAGGCGTGTTGATTTTCTTCACGGGGCGCTCATATCCCGGTTCGTCGGTCTTGTACATGCACTCCCCTGAATCGCATGACAAGAAGATGCTGGGATCACCGAAGACGCCCGCAATCAATCCATTCATTTGAGGCTCAGAGAAAACGCTCTGGGTGCCCTCCAGGGTCGATTTAGTATCAAAAGTAGCTGGGCCCTTGATCAATTGATCGAGGAAATCGCTCAGATCAATGGATCCGTTCTCGCCACAGAGGAAACGGCCCGGAATACATTCGCACTGGAGATGCTCACACTTGTAGTGAGTTGTATTAGAGCTGTAGTCTGTTTCCATGTTCCACTCGCAAGTGTCTAGGCCGCAATAGAATGACTCCTTCTGGTCGACCCAAAATTGGAAGCTGCATGTTTCATCCTCGGCTTTGCAGGAGAAAGTCACCTGGGGCTTGCGGCCGTCGAGCTGTTTCAAGATCGCACGGTTGGTCACATCACACATTTGAAAGTTCTCCTTGACTGTGACGCCTTGCTTGTGACACACGCCCCCTTGATCTTCTGGCATCATAGCATTGCAGGCATTATCCGAGTCGCAGACATTGCAGTTGATGCCCTTCCAGCCATCCTTGCATTGACATGTATTGGAATCACGCTGCGGTCGGTTCAAGTCGTCGGCCAACGAACCGCATAGTGGAACCGAGCAGTCATCGCCTCCAAACCCAGGGGGACATGAGCATTTGCCGTTAAAGTTGTTGCAATCCGCAAAATGAGTACAGTTATAGTTGTCGAGCTGGCAGTTGAAGCAAGCCGGACACTCGGGGCATCCGGATGGCCGATCATCGAAGAGGGAATAGGATTGCGTAGCGAGGTTTACGTCGGAAAATTCGCTCCATGCTGCGGCAGATCCCAGTAGAGGAGTTAGTGTGAGAAGCGAAAGAGATATTGCGCCAGTCAAGCGCATCTTGTGAGAAGGATGGCAGCGGCGTGTCCTAATACGCAGCGATGCCAACAACTGAAGGGATGCGGGGCGGACCGCCGAATTGATCAAATTAGAGAATCAAACTGGAGCATATAGTTGAAATAAAAGATAGAAACAAGGAGGTGAGTTTGAAGGTTGAGGAACAGAGAGCGGAGAGAGGGTGAGATTGGCCCCCAGACGATGACGCGGGCGGAGAAGGGAGAGGCTGGGCTGCTGCATGGGCGTCAGGAACCCGCAGGTGACCCGGACGAAGATCATCTTATGCTATAGAAAGTGGATGATAATTTTCATTCTACAGCAACATTAACTAGATACTTCATGTATTCCAAGCTTTCCTACGAATGTCAATACTTCTTCCTTCTCAGTTCTGTATGGCTGCCTAGGTGGTATCTGTCTTCAATGCGGGGAAACACGTGATGACATGAGAGGGGACATGTAATCCTAGCAGGTTTACACACAATACGACGACTCATCACGTGATGAAACGGATATCAAGAAGCTCATAGGTAAAAGCGACGGTTGCAAGAAGACCCAAATTATTGCCCATCCAGCTGAACCTTGGAGCGTTGCTAAACAAAGATATTTGGTTGTAGTTACTTTGCTCGGTATTGCTCACTGTTCTCAACCATGGTGAAGATTGAGGCCTTTGCGGTTGAACAGGTATCTTCCCGCATTACCCCATGACTCGGAGGTGTTTGTCTGCTCCTTGCGTCGTTAAAATTTTCATTGCTAACTAGTCTGTAGTGGATGGACAAGTATGAGACAACTGCCAAATATAATATCGCCGAGACCTGCTGCGCATCCATCTCCGTCGACGACCTCCGCGCGCTGTCCGATGACAAAGAGTCCGACCCTTTTGCCCAGCTCCAATCCACGAAACTTACGTATGGGGCGATCCGCGGATCTGATAAGCTACGCAATACATTGGCGAATTTGTACTCGGTGAGGGCCCCAACACAGTTGCCGAAGGATAATATCTTGATCACTCCTGGCGCAATTCAAGCGAACTTCTTGCTGCTATATACGTTGGTTGGCCCAGGAGACCATGTCATCTGCCATTATCCAACTTATCAGCAACTGTTCTCCGTTCCTGCATCAGTGGGAGCCGAAGTCAGCCTATGGAAATCCAAAGAGGCTGATGGATGGCAGCTGGACATTGAAGAGCTGAAAGGCCTTATCCGTCCCAACACAAAGTTGATCATCATAAAGTATGTCTGACTCCTATCACTACCACATAGGGCCCGCATTTTTTTCTCTAACCATCATGCTCGTCATAGCAACCCGCAAAACCCAACTGGAGCTATCATCCCACGTCAAACCCTCGAACAATTGATCGATATTGCCCGCGAGCAGTCCATAATCATCCACTCCGATGAGGTCTATCGCCCACTTTTCCACAATATCAGCCCCGCGGACCCCAGATTCCCACCCACACTTCTTTCCATGGGATACGAACACACCGTGGTGACAGGATCCATTTCCAAAGCCTACAGCCTGGCAGGTTTACGGGTCGGCTGGGTTGCGTCACGGGATAGTTCTATCATCGAATCTCTTGCTAATGCGCGCGATTATACAACTATCTCGGTCGGGCAAATTGACGAGGCAATTGCCAGTTTTGCCCTAGTACCGGATTGCATCCACAATCTTCTGAAGCGAAATCTCGATCTAGCCCGGACCAATCTTTCCATTTTAGAGAAGTTCATCGATGCTCATCGCTGGGCATGTGAGTGGATTAAGCCGCAAGCCGGTACGACTGCATTTGTGCGCTTCAACAAGATGGGAAAACCCGTAGACGATGTCGCTTTCTGTGAAATTCTTCAAGAACGGACCGGTGTGATGCTTGTGCCGGGGAGCCTTTGCTTTGGGGCCGGAGAAGACTTCAAGGGTTATGTTCGCATTGGGTATGTCAATGAAACCGAGGTCCTAGAGCAGGGCTTGGACGCATTGGGTAAGTTCATGGAAGATGGGTATGAGGATGTCCCAGCAAAGAAACCCTTGCCGAAGTGATATACTATCTTAGGCAATTTGGCCAAGATAGATATCCATGCTTCGGACATGCAACTAGTACATAAATAGTATAGCTTTACTCTCCGAAAAATTGCGGGGTGGTGATCCCTGTAGGCTGGGCCCATGTATACTGTTAAGAGTTAGCATCTGTATGCTCTAAAATTAAGCATTATGTATACATACATATAACTATTGGAAGAGATAACAGTTGTTTAATCTATGTATGTATGCATGTTAAATTCTAAGGTTGGGTACCTACCTAGGTATGTGGCGAGTAGTGTTATGTTGTACGCGTTGCACAACGTTGCACAATTGTTGCATGCTGTCAGGGGATCGGCACTTCCGTGCCGAGGCACGTTTCGATCTCTTCCTATTTCAATCTCACCGATCTCACTGGATATTGTCAACCTTTGTTGCTTTTGACTAGTCATTTCCTAATATAAGAAAGCAATCTCGCGAAATTCGAGGTGTCAAGGAGCTCCCATAACGCGTTCTTTGTCCTTTCACCCAAAGCTACATTCAAAGCTACGACCCAAGGGGTGATCTCACCCTCCGCTCCAAATATCGTACCCCGCAAGTAAACTACTTGATCATACTCAATCATACTCACTTGGGCTTGATCCTTGAATCTATTTGGCGATAATGCCGCTGCCACCTTTGCCCGGTAGGTTGTAACATACGGCGGGGCGGGATGCATGAGCTGACAACTGTCTCTTTGTGTAGATATTCCCTTGAGTCTTGCACTCCCTGCCGCGGCCACCACACTTGCATATCTAAACGCAAGATGGTCGGTCTCCTACGATTTGAACCTTCTCAAGGGGTTGTTGAAGATGTCTGTGAAGTCCCGCGTTGCCGAGCGTGGCGACCGCTTGAACCTCTTCTACATACTTGAATCCTATGCACTCAATCCAAAAACCGCAGATAACGATTTTATTGTGTACAATGGACGAACAACGACATTCCATGAAGCCTACATCACGGTTCTTCGCTACGGAGCGTGGTTCAAGAACGTCCATGGCATCAAGCGCAAGGAAATCGTCGCGATCGACTTCATGAATTCTTCTACCTTTATCTTCATGCTGCTAGGACTTTGGAGTATCGGAGCAGTCCCTGCGTTCATCAACTACAACTTGTCCGGCAAGCCGCTCACACACTCTATTCGAACGTCCACGGCGAGACTCTTGGTAGTTGACGAAGAAGTTCGTCACTGCTTCCCGGAGGAACAGGAGAAGATTTTGACATCCCCGAGCTTCCGTGATGGCAAAGGGCCGGTTGAAATCGTGTTTCATACTCCCGAGGTGGAAGCGCAGATTTTAGGAATGGAGCCTACGCGAGAGGATGACAAGGCCCGAAGTGGCTTAATCCCTCGCGATATGGCCATTTTAATTTACACAAGCGGCACCACTGGCCTTCCCAAACCTGCTATTGTCAGTTGGAAGAAGTGCTGGTCTGGTAGTTTGTTCGTCAAAGATTGGCTGAACATTACTTCGTCCGACAGATTCTTCACAGTAAGGTCTACCTAACTGACAAATATTACCCTCCAAGCTAACCTCTTGACTAGTGCATGCCTCTTTACCATAGTTCTGCTTCGGTGCTTGGCTTTATAACTTGCTTAATGGCCGGGTCCACCCTGATCATTGGCCGCCGCTTCTCTGCGCGCAACTTCATCAAAGAGGCTCGCGAGAATGATGCGACGATTATTCAATATGTGGGCGAGACACTGCGTTATCTATTGGGCGTGGCACCTGAAATTGACCCGGTCACCGGCGAGGACCTTGACAAGAAGCACAATATCCGCCTTGCATTTGGAAATGGACTACGTCCCGATATCTGGAACCGGTTCAAAGCACGCTTTAACATCCCCACAATTGCCGAGTTCTACGCTGCCACCGAAGGCACTGCGGGCTCATGGAACATTTCATCGAACGACTTCTCCGCGGGTGCTATCGGCCGAAACGGTGCTTTGGGAAATATAATCCTTGGTCGTGGCTCCGCCATCGTGGATGTTGACCACGAGACCGAGGAACCGTGGCGTGACCCCAAGACTGGTCTCTGCAAGAATGTCCCTCGGGGCGATCCCGGTGAGTTGCTGTTCGCTATCGATGCAGCGGATCCTACTGCCAATTTCCAGGGCTACTTCGGAAACAAGAAGGCGACAGAAGGCAAGATTATCCGGGATGTACTCAAGAAAGGCGATGCCTATTTCCGGACCGGCGACATGGTTCGATGGGACAAAGACGGCCGCTGGTTCTTCTCGGATCGACTGGGTGATACCTTCCGATGGAAGAGTGAGAATGTATCCACTAGCGAGGTTTCCGAGGTTCTGGGCTCGCATTCTGAAGTACACGAAGCTAACGTTTATGGCGTGTCTCTTCCTAATCATGATGGCCGTGCCGGATGTGCAGCCATCCTCTTCAACCAGCAGGTGGCAAGCGGTAACCTCTCCGATTCCGCACTGGAACCCTCACGTGAGGTGCTTGATACTCTGGCTGCGCACACTCTCAAAAATCTGCCCCGGTTTGCGGCTCCTCTGTTTTTGCGGGTTACGCCTGTGACGCAGGCGACCGGTAACAACAAGCAACAGAAGCATGTTCTTCGTACTGAAGGCGTGGATCCAGCTCTTGTGTCAAAGAAAGACCGACTGTACTGGCTTCAGGACAATACTTATGTTCCCTTTGGACAGAGGGACTGGGAACGGTTGACTGGTGGTCAGGTTCGACTTTGATTCGTCTGCTTTCCTTGAACTCGTCTCGGTTTTGTGTGTCTCTTTTGACTTGCTCTATTATTGCCTCTATTCTTTTTTTCGGCTCTATCCCTACTCTCCTTTACCTCAAGATACCCTCAACAGCCCTCAATTCAATAATCTACATACGCCGATTGGGGTTGGCCTAATATCACTGGACTGAAGTTTACATGTAGGACATGCACGAATAGTCGGCTGCCCTTGCGTCACTTGTATTTGACGACGTTAGACTTTGATAATCTGATCTATTTTGGCCCAGTGTGGTATTAGTGGCGTTATGTGTATGAACATACTGAACTCTTTTTAAATACATGCCCAGGCCGTAAAAAGCACTTTTCAATGCATACCCATGGACTACAGATAATTCGACGCTTTATGCGATATCCCGAGGTCCCCTAAAAGGCATCGTTGGTTATGACGTCTCGGGATGCCCCGATGGATCCTGAAATACCTCAAATCATGAGGAAGGTACCACTTGATCCGAAATAGGAAGGTACCATAAGTGAGCCTAAATGGAACTGTCAGTTCAGGCATAGCAACCTTCCCCCCAACCCCCATGGCTCAGATAGGAAGCACTCCAAGCTGGGAGATTTTAGGTTGCGACCGAATCACAGCTAGGCTGGGTTGAAGAACTGTGAGTTATGGGCTGACGACAGGGAGTACACCGACCCCACCTTGAAAAAGGGCATCCCTGATGCTTCAGAGTTACAGTGAGCGAGACGTGCCCTAGGCAATGAAAAAACTACCCTAGGGACCAGCTTATGTGAAGAACCTATTGAGGCCACCTTTGTTTCCTCTTTCTTCTTTTGGAGATCTTCGAAGCTATTTACAACTTTCAATCCACACTATGGCCCCACCATGACCCCACCCCAACAGCTTAACTGTTTCAAGCTTTGGGCATTTCTACGATATGCTCTGGCATTCTTGAAAACTTATGATTTTTATTTGATTTTCATTTCAAGGCACATATTATACTAATTACAAATGATTTCTCTCCGGTGGGCATGGTCTGCAATATTCTTCTCTCGGCGTTCTTCAGGCAGCCTTATCATTATGGGGGAAACTGTTGAAGGTGTCCAAAGGCGCATCAGCCTCGACACTCTTCCACACCTGCTCAATCTGTGCAGCAATTTCCGGGCTGAGGGGGCCCTTGCTCAATGCAGCAAGCGTCTGATTGAGCTGCTCAGCATTACGCGAGCCAACAATCACGGCATCGCCGAGTTTCTCTTTGAGGGCCGAGTTATGCGCCACCCATCGATATGCCAATTCAACCTTAGAAATACTAGACTCCTTGGAGATCTTCTCCCATTGTTCCAGGCCCTTGAGCATGCTCGGCTTATTGAAAAGCGCATTGTAGATTCCACCAAGCGGGGTGTTTGGGTCCCATCGACCCTGGCCGCCAGCGACCAACGTCGCGACATCCTTTGTCAGGAACCCTCCTGCGATAGGCGAATAAGCATAAAAGGAGATATTATGCTTCCGCAGCGTGGGGAAGATCTCCTTTTCTCCTCGGCGTGCGACGGCTGAATAGTTGCCCTGGTAGACACTTGGCACGACATAATTCTTCTCACGGCAGATGCGGACTACCTCTTCGACTTCCTCGGCCAAATAGTTGGACAAGCCAAAGCGCTTGAACTTTCCAGCCTGGTATGAAGCGTTGATACTAGCCAGCAGATCTTCCATGGAGCTTCTGCGTTCGGGGGCATGCATGTAGTAGACATCGAGCTAGGAATGGGATTAGAGACTGGGTCTTTGTGGTCTTGAATTATAAGAAGCAAGCTTACCTGGTTGGTTTGAAGACGAGCCAAACTCTCATTCAAGCTTGTCACAAGAGACTCGGGGGTAGAAGGATCAGGCGAAACCCCGCCAGGGTATTTTGAATCAATGGTAAAGCGGGAATCGGCATGAACTTTTCCTAATAACTCCTCGGAGTTATTGTAGATCTTGGCAGTATCGATGGTTTTGATGTCATTGGATTGCAGAATATCCAGGACTTCGTTGATGGATTCAAGAGTCGGATATGCGACTTCATCCATGATTGAGGCTCCGCCCCAGACGATTTTGATGCCGGCCATGATAGATGGTTGAAGAATGAGTAGATGGGAAATATGAATGCCAAAAAAAAAAAAAAAAAAACTGGCAGGGTATTTATATCCTACATGTATCCATGGATACTCCAAGGTTCCAAGGTTATCTTGGCTTCATAATCCAAAACATTTATAATCAAAAGTCTCATATAACCCTTGGAATACTGTGAATGAGTCGAAACCCCCTGAAAATCGTCATTGTTCTACCAGAGGTACTGCGGTGGATGGATTATCAATCATGGCATCGCTTCCAAGGTTACCTAGATAGGTTAGGGCTACATCCATCGCTTTCTAGGTACTCGGAGTTCCGAGTTCCTGATTCACATTACAGGTACTGACCTATAACATCAAAAGGAGACATTGGAGTTTTATCTTACATGTTACATTCCTGATATTGTCTTAGGTCAGATAAATCAGAGTATTAAAGCCCCACGTCGTCAAGGACATAGGCATAGGCGACCAACTACATATGTAGTTTCGTAGTTACCAGGTAAAAGGTAGGGAATTATGTTACTTAGCAAATTAAAATCAACACATGGCCATCATATACTAAACATTAGAAGAAAATAGTATATAAAAACATGTTACCTAGGGTATCCAATAGCATATAGTACAAAGTGAAGTATAAAGCCGACTTGGAAGCAAATCGGCTTCCCCGCATGCATTTGGAGATCCCCGCTGCTTTTCTTCTTCTCCTTTTTCCTTCTCTTCTCTACTCTTCTTTTTACTATTCTCCTTAACCCATCATGTCTTCAAGTTTGTCATTACTCACACACCTTCGCCCTTGCGTACTAGCGCGAACCCGACCGGGCGCAATTCGCAGTTTCACCATCTCTCAGCGTCTCCGCTCAGATGCTTCCTCGGTAGCCTCGGCCTTTCTGTCGCGCTTCCAGTCACTGGGGCCACAAACCCGTACCCAAATGATAGATGCAAACCAGCTCCAACTTCTCACCCTCACCCTCAATCGCCCGACTCTCTTCCCCGGTGCCCCCTCCCTATCCAATGGCGCTTCCGCCCCGCAATCCGAAGTACCTGTGCCGCCGGGCTACCACCTCGCGTACTTCACACCCGCATTCCTGGAAAGTGAACTTGGGGCAGATGGAACAGACGCGTCATACAATCCCGACGCGCCATTCACGCGGCGCATGTGGGCAGGCGGCGAGGTGCTGTGGCCCCGCGTAAATGGGAAACCCAATCTGTTACGGGTAGGACAGCAAGTGCAGGAGACAACGCGAGTGCTTAGCGCAGAGTCCAAGGTTGTGAAAAAGACTGGCGAGGACATGATTGTTGTTGGGATTGAGAAAGAATTCGCCAACGAGCACGGCGTATCAATCATTGACCGACGGTCCGGCTTCCTTTTTGAAGAATTCCGCAGAGAAAAGTACTGACAACAACATTCATTTAGCAATTGGGTGTTCCGCAAAGCTCTACCTGTTCCATCTGCATCAACACCATCCAGCGCTCCTCCCTCGTCTCCAACATCCCATATTGCGACCCCAAATCCCACCTCGTCCGTCATTTCCACCGAGGGCAATACCCATACACGAACCCTGGTTCAAACACCCGTGATGCTCTTCCGCTTCTCTGCCCTGACTTTCAACCCTCATAAGATTCACTACTCACTGCCCTGGGCGCGGGATGTAGAAGGACACAAGGATATTGTGGTACATGGTCCGTTGAATCTGATCTCCATTCTAGATCTTTGGCGTGACACTCGCCAGAATGTCACGGACTCTACATTGGTAGTTCCAGAGCGCATCTCTTACCGAGCGACGAGTCCACTATATGCCGGGGATGAGTATCGGATTGTGCTTGAGGACGGCGAGGGAACAAAGGTGCAGATTATTGGGCCCGGAGGAGTAGTCGCTATGAAGGCTGATATCCAGTAGGCATAAACTGCAAAAATAAACCATATATACAAATACACAATGACTGTATATAAGACTGTGGTTGCGGTCTGTTGGAGGTATTCCTAAACAAAGTACAACAAGCTCTGTGCACGGGTTAGCGGGGCGTGTCGATCCCCCACGAGCTAGGGAGTCCACTTCTTTTTCCTTTGCCACCTGGAATATTCTTTTGTAGTTCCTGGGCATCCTCATCATTTGCCGATCGCAATACCTACAATAACTATAAATAATAATGGACGAACCTCTGGAGCCTGCGGTGGAGAAATCCGCCCCCAAAAAGCGAACGCGCGTACAATTTTCATGCACGGCGTGCAGGTATCGAAAGTAAGCTCAACGCACGACGTGCATACCTAGCATATCTACAGCTACTGATCACTATAGATTGAAATGCTGCCGCAGCCACCCTTGCGTTAATTGCAAGAAGCGAGGCGAGGCCACATCGTGTACCTATGTCGGGCGCGGACCACGAGGCAAAGCCCAACATGGGCGCGCAAGCCCGACTCTGGTCCAGGACCGCTTGCACCATCTAGAGAATCTAGTGATGTCTCTTGCGCAGAAGCAGAAGTCTGGTCCTGGGATCGATTTCAATGCGGTGCAGTCAGAGAAACGGGATGCTTACGCAACGCCTTCACCCGGCAGCTCTGACCGTGATGGTGCGTTGGCTCTTATCGATACGGGCACGCTCGTCGTCAAAAATGAGGGAACTAGTTATATTGACAGTGCACATTGGCGCGCTATTCTGGAAGAGGTCCGTCTTGGTCTGGTCATTGCTACGCATTGAGATGAATGTGCTGACGGGTTCTCAATTTTGAAGATTAATGGCGTGAAAGAATATCTAGACGACGATAAAGAAACTTCCGACGATGAAGGCGTCGATATTGACCCATATGATGGCTCGTCGCCAGCTCTGCTGCTTGGTCATGGTCGTCCGGTGAGCAAAGAGGAGATGCTTACGGATATCCCTCCACGGTCAATAGCCGACCGCCTGGTGTCTCGATTCCTCAAGACATCTGAACCGGCACGAGGTATGAGTTTCTTGAAGAAAATTATAGGCAACAAGTACTGATGACCCAGTAGTGTCAATCCATGTTCCCACATTTCAGAAAGAGTACGAGGAGTTCTGGCTGCGCCCAACAGAGAAATCATTTACTTGGATTTCTCTCTTATACTCGATTATGGCTTTGTCTGTCTCTCTATATCATCGAGGGTCAGACCTCTTGCCTTCTACCATGGAGGACTCCATCAAGTCATGGACCATCTTCCGGAAAAGGTCCGCGCAGTGTCTTATCCAAGCGAACTACATCACCCCAGGGCGATACAAAGGAGAAGCACTACTTTTTTACTCACTCACTGAGTTCTACCGGAGCCAGGATACGCAGGTTGGAGTGTCTTATTTGCTCGGGATTACTATTCGCCTGACTATGCGAATGGGTTATCATCGTGATCCACGCCATTACCCCATGCTATCTGCCTTGGATGGGGAAATGCGCCGGCGTCTCTGGGCCTTGCTCGTTCAGCTTGACACTTTGAGCTCATTTCAAGCCGGTGTCCCTCGGACAATCCAGCCCTGGCAATATGATACAGAGTTGCCCTCTAACCTGTTGGACACAGACTTCGACGAGAGTACCGTTAAATTGCCACCAGGCAGGCCACAGAGTGAAGGGACAGCTTGCTCGTACACAAGGACCAAATCTCACATAATGAGCGTCTTTGGCCATATCACAGATCTAGCATTCTCTCGAGAGCACTCATCTTACGACGATATCATGGACATCGACCGTCGTTTAGAGACCGCACATGACATGGTACCCTCCTGCTTGGAAATTCGACCAATGACGCAGTGTATCGCAGACCCAGCAGAAGTAACTATGCGACGCTTCGCGCTAGAGCTTCTGTATCAAACAGCACGTCTTGTCCTACATCGCCGGTATATCGCCGAGACTAATCCCAAATTTGCTTACTCGCGATCAGTGTGCCTGGCCGCAGCTCGGGATGCGCTTCAATACCACACAGAGGTCTGGACCGAGTTCATGCCTGGTGGTCAGTTGTATGCAGAGCGATACTTCCTCAACTCCCTCCAGAATTCCTTTTTGCTCTCAGCAATGATTATTTGTCTTGAGATGTCTCAGGATGCAGATCGTGGCGATGCCGCACGCCTCGGGCCCCAAGAACGCGCAGACTTCTTGCTTCTTCTGGAAAATACCCATCGTATATTCATGGACTCCCGTCACCGGTCTGTAGATACTCAGCGAGCAGTGAACGCTTTGAATATCATGCTCAAACGGGTGAAGAAAGGTGAATTTCAACATTCCAGTTCGACTGCTGAGCAACCAACGGCGGCGCCCATGGATAGTAAGTATACTTTTTCTCTCCTTGCAATATCGCGCTGACAAGGTTCTCAGATGGTATCTCAGTCCAATCCACCAGTGAAGCAGCCCTTGATCAACATTCCTCAACATACACATCCGATATTGGCGAGCTGCAGTCCGCAATACCCGACCCCACTCAAACGCCGTCATACAACTCCCTGGGGGTCATCGAAGACATGCTTGATATACCCGCTCAACTCGACTGGGTAAGGGCCCCAGCTACATTTCTGGATGCTTATAAAACCACTCGCTAATCCTTTGTTCTTAGAATCTGTATGACAGTCACATTTCAGGTGTCGAAATGGCCACCAATAACAACACTTGGTACCCTGATGGTCCAGCAACTGGGTACGATTTTGGTGCATATCCTCCTGGTGTATCGCCAATGGATCATCCGAGCTATCAGTAATGACGATAGTGAGGTCTCTATATATATAGTCAATGTTGTGAACATACTTTGTGTTTCTCTTGTACATCGTTATCAAAGATCTCGAGATACTACGCACCAGAGGCTTACAATGTAGCTGATCAATTTATGAACTAGACCTAAGCTCACCCATGCTATCAATAGAAGCATCTCATAGAGCTATTCGAATTCTTGTTTTTAGTAAAAGGAAAGTCTACGAAGTGAAAAATCTATCCAATGCAGAGTATATGTACTCCGTACTTGGCCACTCACTAAATCCTGCCGAGGCGGCTGCAGATTCCGCTCCGCGGAACCGGAGCTTTTTCTTGTCAGGAACCACTACACTCCAAGAACCAACCTGTGAATATCTTCTATCATTATAATATAACCCTCCTCAATGCGACCCTTCCGCGCCTTGCGACTTCCAAGTCGCGCAACTCTACCCTCTCAGCGCCAGAATGTGTGCCCAGTCTCCCAACTCAAGACAAGCACGAGGACAATAAACACAACCCAACGACCAAGTCTGCGCCGACCTCTACTCCCAACCAATGGCCCCAAAACCACTACACGGGCATTCGGCCTACCCGACCTATCCTCTTTCCTCCCAAACAGCAACAATAACAACAGTTCCCCACACCGCGTCCTCACTGCTACCCGCAACCTCTCCTACAACCCAGCCTTACTATACAAAGTGATTTCCTCAGTCGAATCCTACAGCCAATTCCTCCCCTTCCTCACCGCCTCGACTGTGACAGCCCGGGATCCGGAAACAGGGTACCCAACACAAGCGTTCCTGACCGTCGGCTACGGCCCGCTCAGCGAGACCTTCACGTCGCGCGTGATCTGTGACGTAGAGAAGCTGACCGTGGAGGCTAAGAGCGGGGCAAAATATGGTAAAGAAGGATCGGGTGGCCAGGCTAGTAAGAGCTCTTCTTCGTCTGGCCTAAGCGGCTTCTTCCCCGGCGCGAATGAGGGTCTCTTTGAGTACTTGACTACAAGGTGGGAGTTGGTGCCCCTCACGCCTGGCGCGCAGGGTAGGCCGTTGACGAAGGTCAATTTGGAGGTACGGTTTGAGTTCCGTTCGCAGATGCATGCTACTCTCATGAGTGCTGTTGAGGGGCAGATGGCCGGGGTTATGATTGAGGCTTTTGAGAAGCGGATACGGGAGGTTGAGGGTAAAGGGCAGTGAGAGAAGTGTCGATTGTAGATTGGATTGTATATTAGAGGTGTTTTGGTTAGGCATAAATTGCATGTATGACAACTACATAACTAAGTACTAACTATGTGCTTATTAGACTTGCATATCCTCAAACTCTTGACAGCAGAAGGGAAATAGAGAGCATCGCCAATTTGATTCTATTGGATGGATCGCTGTACATGCTCAATCAGAAGCCTGTGAGAATGAGCAATGGGTACCAAAAAAAAATAAAACATGATAGTATATAATACAGATTATCGAGACACAGAAATGATTTTCAACTTAAAGCATGCTCATACTCCGATGACGGTTGATGGAGCTGCGCGAGTTCTTCATCGAGCCGACAGCATTGTAGTTGTCAAAGACCACATCCCAGTTAATCCGATCCCACCAGCGCTCGAGGTACTCGTCCTTGCCGGCAATACCGTAGTCCATCATCCAAGCGTGCTCCCAAGTGTTGACACAGAGGATGGGCTGCACGTCGACGGCGCCGGGTGCAAGGTTCTTCTGGTTCTGGGCATGGGCGCCCATCGAACCGGCGAACTGGTTGCCCAGCTGGGTCTCCGGGGTGTGGGTGGCCATGTCGACGGGTTGCCGCCGGGAGTGGGCGGCCGGGTAGGGGGAGCCGGCGCTGTAGGTGCAGAAGATGTGCATCATGCCTTCGCGCTCGAGGTTCTTGGCGAGCCAGACGAATCCGGGGCCGAACATTGAGCTTGCTGTGGCGAGGAAATCCAGCTTAAGGGACTCGACGGAGGAGCAGGTGTCGACGATGTCCTTGGCAAACTTTTCGGGGACGGTGGTGGCTGTGGGGGACTATATTGGGGAGGCTAGTCAGGATTAAATGTCATATATGAAGGGATTGGTATCGTTACTGACCAGGCAGTTGAAGAAGAAGTGGTTGTTGTGGGCCATTGAGGCATAGTTGAACACCGAGGCCATCTCCGGACGCTTGGAGTATTTGACCAGCAATTCTCCTGGTTTGGCATCCGCGTCGACGGTATCTATTGAATTCGAATGTCAGACACGTTTTCCAATGTCTTATGTCGCTCAATCATCCCATTGGAGCCGAATTGGATCAATGTATCGTGCCACAGGGTCGGAGTTTCGGGCTCACCTTGTGTCAACAGATTGAGTTTGTTAACAAGGAGACTCTGGTATTGGGTCCAGGAGAAGTCGAACGCCTCAGGCGACAGGAACTCCGGAACACCATTCTCCTTATAGTAGGCGTCGTGCTGCAATTGGGGAATGCGATGGATAGCCCGAGTCTGGAAGCGTGAGAAGGCGGAGGTAGGTTTCTGGACAAAACGCGGTTAGTCAAGGTGGATTGGGCGACGGAGGAAGTGAGTCTCACTGGGGAGAAAGAGGAGGCTGCGCGCAAAGCGCTTTGCGGCCTGGCGAATCGGTTGAACATGACGAGCGGCACTGTGAATGGTCGGGTTAATCGTACAGAGCTTCGATGTCGAAGAATTTCCCTCCCGACGTTCTGCCCGATTGGGATTAGCGTGGTTATGTAAGACCCCTGGTCAAACAGCCAATCACATCGTCCAAATCTACTTCATCTCTAAGCGCCTTGTCTCTTCTGCACCCTTTGGCCTTCATCCAATCCTCGTTCTGCAATCTCCTGGTTCGATGGGGTCATGTAACAAAGACCTGATTTAGCGCCCAAATTGTTACCATTTTAATCATGCAGACCACCCTGAAACAGCCCAGTGGCTATTTTAGGACCACGGCGCGTGCAAGTACTCTTTGTCTACAAGACTTGAAGGATGGCAGTGCTGAGGTTTCTTTCAAGAATGACATATCCTGGTTCTTTGACTGATTTTTGTTTCAGACGGAAATCAATGCTCTTGTCTTTTAGCTCTTTGCAATCTATCTCCGTCAAGGTTTCCTCCAGTGTTGGTCTTCCTACTTGCGACTTAGCTTGCGTTATACGTGAACATTTTGTCAGACGCTATCAGTCTATTTCTTCCGGCAAGACTCTTCTGGATTTGATCGTCAGAGACTTTTTTCTTCCTCGGCCTACGTACGCACAGCCAATATGACGAGGTTACGGCCATCCGTTCTGCTGCTGTTGACTCTGATGGCCAGCATCCGACCCGGACAAGCAAATAACTCTTTTGACCTTCTCTCAAGAAGCTCAGATTCGTGTCCCTCCTCGTACACTCGCTGTGGGAGTACAGAACTCCCAAGTGATTTCTGTTGTCCTTCAGACTCCACCTGCATCAGTCTAGATCAGGGCAGCTCCTCCATCTGTTGTCCCGCCGGTAAAAGCTGTGACTACATCTCGCCGATTACATGCGATGTACAACAGCAGAATGTCACTGCTTATCCTGAGAGTTCAGTCAAGACAACCCGTCTGGGCGACAGCCTTCCGAAATGCGGCGATGCGTGCTGCCCGTTTGGCTACACCTGCCGAGGGGACAACACTTGTTCCCTGGACCAAAAAGCTTCCGCAACCGCAACAACATCTGTATCCAGCTCCTCTACCGACGCACCATCTTCATCTTCACCCAGTTCCTCTACCAATACAGCATCATCATCTGTATCTACCTCCTCTGCCAACACAGCATCGACAGCGGCTACGAGCTCAACAACTCCCCAGGCAACCATCACACCCGTAGCATCTCCCTCATCCGAAAAGTCCACAAGCACCACGACATGCTCAGAGATATCAAACTCCTGCCCCTCCTTCCCAGCCGGAGCTCTAGCAGCAGGCTTCTTCCCAGGTGCCGTTTTCGGTGCAGTCGCAGCCCTCCTAATATCTTTCTGTTTCCGACGTACCCGAAAAGACGAATGTGAAATACAAGAAGGCAAATCCGGGCCTAATTGGTCCCAACGCTCTTCTTCTGGCGCAATATTGTGCATATCAAACCCCATTCCCCAAGACGATACCTCCTACCGCACCGACTTCCTCCGAAGCCCACCGCGAGCCAAGCGCTCCTCTATAGGAGGGCGCTCGACTCGCACAATGATCCACCGTACCGGCAGCAGAGTGCGGAGTCTATTTTCCGGGTATCCAAGACAAAACCCCCGATTCGACAAGGATGTGCCGCCTATCCCCATGCCAAATCCCATGGCACCAGCACCGGTAGCGGCTCCGTTTACTCCGCCACGACAGCGTCAGCCGAGCACGGAAAGCATCAAGGTGTATTCACCGCCTGAGTCTTCGTTCTCGCAGTCTCGCAATTTTTTGGGGCCTGAGCCGTACCCTGGTGATGCCGCTAAGCCGGACACTCTGTTTAATGACCTGATGCGGGTTGTTGGGACTCCGCATGATGGCAAGGGGAAGGCACCGACTAATGACGATTCTCGGGAAAATCCATTCAAGGATCCTGTGCGTTGATAATTGAGGGATGTTAGCCTGCGTTGTGTTGAGTTGAGCTGTGCGCTCAATCATCTTGGGTTTAGACATTTGGTTGTTCTGGCATATTGACCGTGTACCAAGATATCCACATTTGTTTTGTTTTGTTTTTGTTTTTCCTTTTCATTTTGTTTCGAAGGTTGGGGTTTCATCTATTTAAATACCTAATTAATCTTCATCCAATTCAAATATAGCTCGCTTTTAGTGCAAGATTATACTGAATATATGCTTAGAAAGTGTGAGTCGTATCTATCTAGGTAGATAGTAATTCAAAATGATCATAGATAGATATCTCGAGAAGAAGGATAGCTTGGGTGTATATATTAGATCCTAAAATACATGAATGTCGAGAGGTTGTATTACTCTACGATGCTGCTCCCTTCACCTTACGCCGAGCTGCAATTCTCTTAAGCTCTTTGAGCAACCCAACCACAAGAGGGACACCGATTGGTCCCAGAAGAGGCAGATAAACCGCCACCTTATGCTCATCTGGGAAATAGACCTGGCCCACCATACTCTTTTCGAAGAAGCTACGCTCAGCTTCTGTCTCCGCGACTCGAGCGTTGGCAAGCGCAGCACCGAAACGACCCTCTCGCAAGTGGGCACAGGAGGCTTCCAAATGAGATAGAGTGGTTGAGACTGAAGTAGCCACGGTTGCCGGGATAGGAATTGAAGGTAAAGACTCAGTAAGACGGGCAAGCGAGCCCATTGTTGATGAGGCCGAGAGCAACAAGCTGGCTGCGCGAATGCGGATAGATGTCTGAAGACGGAGTGGAAGGGAGGCAGGGGTGCTTGGAGTACCGAGGAGGGTGAGGAGTTGATGAGAGAATGTCATGAATGCAGGACCTAACGAGTCCTGGGAGAGATGGGCAGGATTGGATTGGCCACCCTGTTCGGTATGCGAAAGCGGCGGGTTAAGGAGGAATACCCCACCCCATTGGGGGACCATCCAACTAGAAGCACGGTTCTCCTTGACAACGAGTGGAGACTGCGAGGCGTCTGGTACATAGAGGATGAAATTGATCGTCGGGCCATTGCCAATGCTTGGGTTCAACGGCCACTCGGCGGCATTGACGAAGGCACTTAGGTCTTCTTTCTTCAATGTCCAAGCCGCCTCGGATTCATCATACTCAGGCTTCGGTGCAGTGGGTGCAAAGTTCGCATAGAGCTGCACTTGCGTGTCGACAGTGAAATTGCTGATAGGAGAGAATGCCTGCAAGAGCGGGGTGACATATTCGTTCACCGCAGCCTCAATGTCCCACGAGGAAGGCTCAGACCCAGGGGTAAATAGTGAAAAGGAGAGGTGGTAGGTTTCAGCATATTTCATCGACCGGCGCAGTCTTCGGTCGATATCTTCGGCGAGTTTTGGTGAGGTCGAGTCAAGTCCAGCGGTATTTCCAGATAAGATGTGCGCTATAGTAGCCTTCTCCTCGCCATACAATCGCTGAAGCTCGGCCGCAATGAATGCCGAGAGGGGAGAGTTGGAGGAGGACGGTACGGGGACTTGGCTCGGCGGGTAGAAGACGTCGAGTTGCGTCGTAGCTGCATGGAGCTCTGACCGAGGAGCTGCTAGGCCATCCTGGGGCAGTAATCGGACGGTCAATGCAATATCCGCTGTCTCTTCCGTGGGATATTTGACACTTTCAGGGTTGTCTTCGCCATTATGGATTGCCGTTGTGCTACCGTTGGTCAACTTAAGCCGAAGGTGATGAGCTGGGAACTCGTTGAGATCATCCAAAGTGTGCTGCGTCGTGCGGAGGAGGTGCTGTGCCTCGAAATATTGCATTGACGGTGTCGCAAGGTGAATTTCCAAAGGGAAGACTGGTCGGCACGCCTGTCGAGACCATTATTAGCATCTACCAAGTCCCCAAAGCTCAAGGCGAATGTCGCAAGTCGTACCTTGCCATCAGCCCAATCCACCATCTCCTCGATGGGGAGAGACGCCCGGTAGATTGATGTTGTCTTCCACCATATCGGGAACCCAAGGAATATAATTACAGCCCAAAATGCTGCTATGACTCGAAATCGCGTTTGGAGGGCTGCCGGGGTTTCTGGGGGCGGAGCGCGCTTGACGCCGGGTTGGTCGACTTGAGAGGCCGAAGCCTGAGGAGACTCCTGGTCTCCTGTTTTAGTCGTCATGGTCGGGACATGCTTTGTGCTCTAAATCAGAGCAACAAAGGAGTAAGTGGTTATCAAGTTGTTGATTTGGGGGAAGTTGATAGCCGGGCGGAGAGGCCAGGGACCACCTAAGTGGCCGCATGGAGCAACTCTCAACTATACTCCGTACCCGGCACTGGGATGGATACACAGTCTTTGATCTGAACTTATAGTTTTAGATTTCTTATTTAATTGATCGAGAGATGTGATGTTTGTACTCTACGATTCGAAGTTCCGGAATTCGCATCCAATCTACTTTTGAAGTAGAGACCAAGCAGAGTCCCAAACGGGCCAAGAATGTCATTATCGACTCGAAGTACTTTGAAATCACAAAAAAAACAAGGGTATATTGACCAGTAACGCCGATCCAATGTAGCAGTCAAAATGCCAGCGCTCCACCGCTGTACCTCCACATGCAATGTCTAGTATTCCTTCTCGAAGATCTTTTGAATCGGCTTAGCAGCCTAAATGTCATGAAACTTATTAGCAAACTCATCAATCGCAGATTTGGACAAGGGTAAGAACATACATCAATGAACTTTTCGAGATCTTGGTCAAGGTTGGCAAGATCATTCTTCCTTTTCTTATTCTCTGCGATCAAGCCCTGCTTGCGCTTCAAAAGCTCTTGTCGCGCTTGCTCCAGCTTTTCTCGTTCAACATGCTCATGTTCGATGCGGGCGATCATGAGGTCATGTTCGCTGGACTCGCGATGTTCGGGGTGAAGCTCCAAGAATTCTTCGACCGGGATCAAAGGGAGGGATAGGTATTTGTGACTATTATAGCAAATAGGTCAGTTCCTGGTGGGGAAATGAGATTGTTACAAGTTGGAAATCAGATTCACGTACTCATAAGCCTCGCAAGCCGCAATTTCACCTGTCAGATGCTTCTGTTCATAGTACAAGTTCTGAAGCTGAAGATGTAGCCGGTCGATTTCCTGTCGAGCTTCTGCAGTTGACTGCTTGGTGTCGCGCACGCGAAAGATGGCATCCCGGTTCTGCCCGCGGAGTTGGGCCAATAGCGCGAATAAGAGCTTTTGTTGCTTGGACGCAGCTAAGGATAATTCTCGGAGCTTGGCGTCATCGTTGGGCAGGGTATCGGGGTTTAGGATGGTGAGGAGGTGCTGACACTGGACCAGAGTCTCAGCGCTGGTCTGAAGCACTGGTAAGAGCGACTCATCGGCGACGATTTCACTGATAGCCATGTTGGATGAAGAGGCGAAGTATAAAGCGGAAAAGAGAAGAGGTGAAGGCGGAATGGATCAATCAGGATGTTCGGGGCGGCAATGTGCCTCGGGGATTTTGTGTGGTTGGGGGAACTTGGCCCTTTTTTCCCCCAGCGCCACTCCATTTTACCGTCTTACACTTTTGTACATTCCCCGATCCCCCATTCCCCTCCTTTTTTTTGGCTTCCTTTTTAATTACTCTTATGTGCCCCTCATTCCTTATCGTTTAAATCTCTCCTTTCAACTCAAGGCTTTGTCTGAGTTCTTCTCTGCTTCCCGGTACTTATCCGGAGCCCTTGCCTCTCAACGCTTATCGCCCACCATTCTCACCCTGTATGGCATTTGATTGAGGCTAGACGGGTGGATTTTCAACTATACCCCATGGCTTGCGGTGCTTCTACAATGGCAGTGGAGACTTATCCTGAAGCAGAGGCCTTTACCTCTGCTACTGCGACTCCCGACGAGAATACGGGTCTGCTCCGTGATCGGCGGCGACATTCGTTCCACGCTTCTAGAAAACTCTCGTGCGACTATCAAGATGCAGATGCAGTCTTTATCAGGGTATGTGCATATATTATCTTAGTGGGAAACATCTCCGGGTTTGTGTGTCTAACCAAGAATTAGGTCGAACTCTTCTTATCCGAACTGGAACGTCGAATGCAATGGATCGAGCAATACCGGAAATCCCACATGGTGCAGGTCGATGCCAGTCTGAAGCGAGGCTATGCTACACTGGAAGCCGTGAGGGATCAATGCTCCCTCGCCTCGGGAGAGTTGATGGGAAGCGGCAAAAAGCGGGCCAAGATTCTGGTCGAAACCCTCGAGGATGGATACAATGAAGCCCTAGTGACCAAGGAGACTCTGGAGCAAAAGGCTCAAGCCGGTGTGCGGTTAATGGAGTCATTCCTGGTCGAGCTGGAGAACAAAGTTCATGCGGTTCGTGATCGCGGCATCTACGGCACTATAGATGATGGTTTGAAAGCGATGGACTCAGGCTTGGTTCATGCCCGGGAAATCGTCGACGAGGGTATGGAGCGTGCCCGTCGGACTCGTGATACTCTCCGAGATGCTGTTGAAGAAGCTATCCGACTAGCCCAGGAGAAGCGATTGATTAACTACCATGAACTACCTCATCCATGGCGTGTCAACCCGCACATCATCAATGGCTATCGATTCACCACTTCCAAAGTGGAATGTGTCTCGTCGGTCTTCGCTTACTCGAACGAGATGTTCAACATATGGTCCCATGTGATCGGCCTGGTCATCGTCTTAGCCATCGCCTTTTACTTCTACCCGCTTCACACCAATTTCCACCTGAGTTCCAAATCTGACATCACAATCGCTGCCGTTTTCTTCTTTGCTGCATGCAAATGCCTAGTCTGCAGCACTATCTGGCATACTATGAACAGCATTGCTTCGCAGTCATTGATGGAACGATTCGCTTGCGTGGACTACACTGGAATCTCTATGCTGGTCGCCGCCTCGATTGTGACGACCGAATACACTGCTTTCTACTGCGAGCCCTTCTCCCGGTGGGTATACATTCTGCTTACCATGTCACTGGGCGTCGGTGGCATCATTCTACCGTGGCACCCAACCTTCAATCGCCACGATATGGCTTGGGCCCGCGTGGGCTTCTACGTGACCCTTGCACTCACCGGTTTCTCGCCGATAGCCCAGCTCTCTTATACTCGTGGCTTCGCATGGACCATGTATTTCTATGCACCAGTCATGAAGAGCGTCTTGGTCTATTTTGTTGGTGCCTGTGTCTACGCCTCCAAGGTTCCTGAGCGCTGGAAGCCAGGTCTTTTCGATTATGTTGGTGGCAGTCACAATATCTGGCACTTGGCTGTCCTGGGCGGTATCCTTTTCCACTACCACGCCATGCAGGACTTGTTCGCAGGAGCCTTCCAGCGAGCCCAGGGCGAGTGTCCGAATATGACGGTGTGAAAACACCTCCCAGCATACCGCCACGAATCTCTTTGCTTTTTGCTCATGAACAAATACCATAGAGTACATGGTTTCGCTTTTTAACATACAGCGATTAGACGTTTAGACTCGCAGGTCACTGCGGGTCACGACTTGCTATGGTCCCTTGCAATGACCTTTTCCATCTGTTTCTACGGGATCTTTGTCTCAGTTGATGCCCATTTTGCCTGCATGGCTGGAGTTCGTCTTGGTTTTCTATCTCTTCTTCAATTCTTAGAGCATTGGCATGTACATAACTCCGGTGTCTCTCTTTTTTTCTTATTCGCACCATTCGATCTGTCTAGACACAGGGTGTGCCCAAATATTTTGGTTATTTTGCATGTACTTTTGAGACTCTTGCTGTACTTAGGTGTCTGCATATTGTAGACTGCCGTTGTCGATATGGCTAGAACAAACGAAGATTTTGGTTTCCACATTCCATATTTACCTCAGAAATTACCTCCTACCGTCAGCTATGTCATAAACATGCTTAGTTCCAAGGTTGGCCTTCCGAATTCTATAAAAGGGGATTATATTACATGCTCTTGATATATAATTTATACTAATAGGTAGAGTTAACCTTCTACATAAGCATCTAGTGACGCTTCTCTACGGGGTAGGCATTGTTGCTTGACTGTATTTGCAAATTAAATGACATGGTCTAATGTGTGTGTCGTACATTCATAACGCCATAATGAAGGCATTGCCCTATATCAACAGCAACCCAAGCCATTCTTCCGTGGCTTTGATGGCGCTGCTTAGTCCTTTCCCACTGGAAATATCCTAACAGCCGGTATGTTGATCTCGGCGTGATGAGCATTTGAGATACACCTGAAAACATGGTCTTAGATCCACGTATGGCGAAAATCGCGAGATCACGGTTGGACGGTGGGAAAGACCGTTACAATTGTACTGTTTGGTAGACAAGAAATTCCCTGTCTTTGGCTGAGACATTGGTGAAGGTTTATAGCCATCCGAAATGACCATCGCAGAACTGGTGAATCAGGAGTTTATTGGGTGCTCTCAGTAGCAGCCTCGGCCTTAGCTCCACCGCGCTTCATGAAGTTACCCTGCATCCAGCAGCGGTACATCTTTTGTTTGGTGCCACGGTTGACAATCAGGCGGCGATCAGCTCCCATGTTAAGGACCTCAAACGCTCCTTTCTCCTTTGCCAGTTGTTTGGCCTCTGCAGATAGCTCATCTTCTGTTTTCTCAGACGCTTCTTCGGTTGAGTTCTCATCACCAATGGGAATCTGCAAGCCGTTCTCTGCGCTCCAGGTACCCCACATGTCAACAAGTTGATCCTGATCGAAGAAGTAGACACGTGTGCCGTCACCTCGAACGTAGAAATTCTCAGCCATGTATCGACCCTTCTTGAATCGCACTTGGGCAAGGTCACCACGGCCGTAATCACGGAACAACACACGGCCACCGGGCTTCAAGAGACGGTAGATATTGCGGATTGCATGGTCCCACTGGTTAGGGGCCAGGGCAGAGAAGATGAAGATCATAATAACAACATCGACTGAGCCTTCGGTCAGACCGGGAGGAAGAGAATCGCCGTTCTCGTCAGGCACACCAGCCGCATCCCAGACATCAGCGGTCATGTATTTCTCGTTGTAGAGCTCGCTTTCGCGCATGACCTTGACGGCATATTTGGAGTAATCACAGGCATGGACCTTCAGGTGCTCGTTCTCGTTGTTGGCTATCAATGGGAAGGCGGTGTTTCCAGCTCCCGCGCCAACCTCCAGGACGACCTGGGGACCGGCGTCCTTCTGTGTGACTTCTGCGAGAATGGGGAATTCTTGGCGCAGCCACTTTCGATCCTTGAAGAAGTTGGCTGTGTTGTTCTTATAGAAAAGGTCCCACCACTTGGCGGGGTTGGAGTTGAATCGGTTGCGATCAAAGTCTGACACGCGTGTTTCGCGCTGTTTCGCATATTGGGTCTGGGCAAAGGCCTTGAACTCATCATCTGGTTCGACGTGGTCCCAGGCATTGAACTCGAAGACATCATCGCCCTTTTCAAGGAATCTTGAACCGAATTGAAAGGGGTCGGCCCGTTTCAGGTTGTTGCTGGGATCGTGGGAACGATGGGGGGGGACCTGAGGAGGTTCGACCTTTTGTGTCACTTCCTGGATACTGGTATCGACGGTCATGATGTCGGGTGAACTTTATAGTTCTGATTGACTTGAGGTTTGGAATTAGGCGTGGAAAGAAAACCCTATCACTCAAGTAAGTGATCGCCGAGGAGAAGGCGGGGAGAACAAAAAAAAAATCCAGGCGGCGACGCGATTGGCGGGGTGTTTAAATCACATGACTGGATTTTGCCCACAAAGTTTCTTGCCCCTCGGCCCACTTTGCCTTCCAGCCAATGATGCTCTCTTTACACGCACACCGCCTCATTTATCTTCGGATCTTATCTCATATCGCCTATCGGTCCTTTAACCCGTACGACCATACCTAAGATGCTTCACTGGGGGATCAACAGGAAGTCCTTCCATACATTCCTTCCATACATTCTGGGAATTCGTTCGATTTCTACTAATTAGTACTGACCCAATTTCTTAACAACTTACAAGTGATACCGATTGTGCTAATGCAGAAAACAGGTGGAGGTGATGTATGAGGCTCATCAAACTTGTCGGAGCATGACGACCGGCATACCGGGGGATTTATTAATCCTACACATTTTTGTAATTAATGTTATGTAATCATGGCTCCATATAAATTGTACCAAGAGCCGATACAGAAATACAGAGAGTTGAATACCACTGATTGGACCCCTACATTTACAATACAGACCAATCCGACAGTTATGAGCCCGGTTCGCATCGAAGAAAGCATTACTATTTGAGATATAGTATCTAGTACACTACTAGAAGCCTGCTTTCTACCCCTTGAAACCTCCTAGCTACCCCTGAATTAGCAATTGTGAAGCTATTCCCAGCTACCCCTGAATCCAGCAATGGAGGCAGCATCAATTCTCTCCGCCATGAAGGGCGAAAAACTGAAGGACTCGCCGCAGTGGCTCACTTGGTTTGTAAAAGTGCAGCTATATGCCATGCAAAAGAACGTATGGGACCTTTGCAACCCAGATCCCCCGACGACAACCGAATCCCAAGCAATAAGATCTATACCTCTCCAAGAACCGGTGGAACCGGAATACCCAGAGGACGGCGATGACAAGGATCGAAGGATTTGGCGAGATCGAATGGACGTGTATAAAATGAAGTACACGAAGTGGGAGAAGCAAGCAAAAGGACTAAGTGATGTTAACGAGTATATCCTTACCTACCTCGACCCAATGCATCACCTTGCTCTGATCACATATCGTACTCCGTATGAGAGGCTTGTATACCTAAAGACTAGATTTGCTCGGTCAACGGCGTACGAAGAAGAAATCCGTATGAATTGGAAGGTCTTTGCCATGCAGAAACCAACCGGTAATATTGAGCAGTGGCTTCAAAAGTGGAATTCACTAAGAGAGCAAGCTATTAGCCTCGGCATTAGCGATGCAGATTCCAATCGAGACTTCCTATATGCAGTTAAAGAGGTACTGCCAATCTGGTGGCAAGGAAAATACCAAGAGATTGTTATGGATAAGAAGAAATATGACACTCGAGATCTTCTTGAATCATTCCGTGCAATGAATCGGGAGATAGGCGTCAAAACTGTGACCTCAACTAATGCTCCAAAAAGTGCTTTTTCAACCTGGCAAGGTCATCGAGAAGCAAAGCCGGAAGCGAAGCAAGAGAAGCTTCCATTCGAGAAGAGAAAATGTCCATATGGCAATGGTCATCCACACCACAAGGTGGCCAACTGCTGGCTTATGAATGAAGCTATACGCCCAGAAGGATATACCCTAGACGAAGGGAAGCTAGAGAGAGCTAGAAAGAAGCTAGCAAATGATCCAGGGTGGAAGCAATAGGTCGACAAAGCTGTTAATGAAGCTAAATCAAAGCATTATGAATCTGTAAACCACGTTAGCTTCGCCACCACCTACCAGAGTAAGCAACAGGGCAGGCCTCAGAGCAGGCCTCAGAGCAAGCCTCAGGGCAAGCCCCAGGGCAAGCACCAAGGTAAGCTACTAAGTGAAGCTATACAGATTGGCAAGCATGCACTCTCAGCTGCAAAGACTGGCGAGCTCTCTCTCCGCAATCGATGGATTCTTGATACTGGGTCCAGTTCATATGTATGCAATAACAGAGCACTGTTTATTGATTTTACGCCGGAAGTCATAGATTTGACAACTGGTGACAGTACTACGTAGGTGCTAGGGAGAGGCAAAGTTCGACTAGTCGGCAAGCATCCACAGAAAGGGAGAATGGAAATCACATTGAGTGATGCTCTCTACTCGCCTAGCTTCCATACAAATCTAGTGTCGTACGCGATGCTAAAGAAGAAGGGGGGCACCTGGTGTCAACGTACAAACTGCATCCGAGATCTAAAGGATCTACCTGTTGTCAATGTACATCTATGGGACCAGTTTAACCTCTGGATTTTCGATGAACTAGGAGAGGTTCTACCGCAACAAGCATATGCCACACAGAGATCCTTAGTAAAGCCGCAGGAATCAAAGGTATCGGCTGACATCTGGCATCGGCGACTTGCTTATATTGAGCCCCGCGCCGTAGCTAAGCTTGCTACTATGGTAGATGGTATAGTCCTCTAGGAAGCAGAGCAAGAAGAAGCTTCATTATGCCAAACCTGTCATATTGGGAGAGCACCAAAACAGATCTCTCGCCGGCTAGTAGGACGTACTTTTGGACGATTTAGAAGGATCCACTTTGATCTCATACAACTGCCGCTAGTATACAATAGACACCGATGGATATCTCATTTCTATATGGAAGGAGTACGATTCCATTGGATAATGACACATGAAGTGAAGCCTGAATGCCAGCTGGCGATCAACCAGTTCGTACAGCTAGTAAGGAATCAGTGGAATCTACCTATCAAGGCATTTCACTATAACAATGAAGCTGCAGCAGGCAAAACAGCGGAGCACAGTTTGACAAGCGATGGTATCTTGATATATTATACTCCACCCGGCTACTCAGAGATGAATGGGTATGCCGAGAGATCTGGCGGGATGATCATTACCCGTATGCGTATGCTCTCTCTTGAAGGCAAGCTTCCGAAAGACCTATGGCCTGAATTCGTAAGCGCTGCAGTGTGGTTATTGAACCGTACCCCTATATACATTGCTTCTGAGAACAAGTGGTTAATACCATAGGAAGAAGTAAGAAGAGAATTTGCTCCAACAGCCCCGAAGATCAATCTAGTAAATGTTAGATTATATGGAAGTTTGGCGTACTGCCGCATTGAGAGGCAGATCCAGTCAGATAAGATAAATCTAAGAGCAGAGGTCGGCTTCCTAGTCGGATACTTGGCATCTAATATCTACAAAATCTGGTTTCTACACAGTGGGAAAGTGAGGTATATACGAGATGCAGTCATTAATGAAGCACGTAAATACTCGCCGGACTATAAGAAATCTCAGCCTATTCCACTACCATTAGTGAGAGAGCCAGAAGAGATTACGCCCGACGAAGTGGCGCAAATCATCAACCATCAGATCGCTAGCCAGGAAGCAACTAGTACGCCGGAAAGTGAGTATCAAAACCGATAAGATGAAACCGACGATGCTCTACCAGATGCTCTTCCAGATACTCTACCAGATGCTCTTCTAGATGCTCTTCCAGATACTCTACCAGATACTCTACTAGATACTTCATAAGATATTCAGCTAAGTGAGGTTGACTACCGAGAGATCACCCCACTTCAGGGGGTAAGCAGGCAGGCATTAATGCCTACCCCAATAAGCCTACCACCTATACTTCTGACCTCGGTCAGAAAAGAAGCCGGTAAGATCTAGGATATACAGAAGGATCAAGATCCATCACCATTAACCCCACCAAATGAAGAAACTGGCTTACAGCAAGGGGTGGAAACTGGCCCTGATTAGGGGGTGGATACGCATGATCTAGATGATCAACTGCTCAGTGAAGATCAGGCCCATGAAGAAGCCTATGAAGAAGCCAATGAAGAAGCTAATGGAGAACCTAATGAAGAACCCAATAGAGAGGTGGAAAATGAGCTAGAAAGACAGCTCCAGGCAGAACTGCTAGCACTAAGCAGAGAGATCTCCAGCAATATAGATACCAGCAACATACTAAGTGGACGTCGAATACGCAAAGCAAAACAAGATGACGATTTTGTATATACAACCACTATAGTACAGGGTATTGACGAAGAAGAGCTACCGGCTCTACTACATGCATTTGCAGCTGGTCTATACGCCGAGAAACCAAACGCTCGCCGCTATCGAGATGATCTCCCACCACCACCCAAGTACTAGAAGGATGTCATAAATCATCCTTTTCAGTAAGGTTTTCTCGCAGCAATGAAGAAAGAGATCCACTCTCTATCTGAAAAAGAGACATTCGAAGTCATTAAAAAGCCAAAGGATCGAGGGATACAAATCCTTCCCTTACTATGGGTTTTTGTATACAAATTCGACCAGGACGGTTACCTTTTGAAATTGAAGGCTCGAATCTGTGTTCGTAGGGATCTTAAGACGATTACCTATAAAGAAAAGAGAGCTGCTACGCTAGCAGCAAGAACAGCAAGAATGATCTTTGCACTAGTCGCTGCCTTTGACCTAGACCTCCGTCAGCGAGATGCTATCACTGCATTTCTGAATAGCAAGCTAAGCCAAGAGAAACCGACGTATACGCAGATACCAGAAGGGTTCCAGTCCCTAGGTAAATGCTGGAAGCTTCGTCGAGCATTGTACGGCTTACGGATCTCGCCACGTCTTTGGCAACAAGAAGCAGCTAGTGTACTCCGAAAACTAGGTCTGCAACAAGCACCAGAAGACCCTTATGTCTTCGTCGGAGAAGGGCTAATAGTCTTCTTCTATATGGATGATATCTTAATTGCTAGCCATGCAAATGCTAAGGCAAGAGCCATGCAATTGGAGCGAGATCTAGAAGCCCACTGGGAGCTGACAGATCATGGAGAAGCATTATGGTTTCTCAATATCCGAATTATTCGCGATAGGAAGCAGAAGAAGCTCTGGCTATGTCAAGATAGCTATATGACAAGCATTGCTACCCGCTACAATTTGACAGATCGACCACCTATCTATACGCCACTACCAGTTGACGAATTGACGCCTTACCAAGGCGTAGCCACCCCGAAGGAGATCCTTCTCTATCAAAAGAAGGTTGGATCCGCAGGCTATGCCACCACTATCACTAGGCCAGATGCTGCAAAGGCCACCGCTCGACTAGCTCAGTTCTTGACGAATCCAGGGCCCCAGCACTACCAAGCAGCTGACCGGGTCATCAGTTACCTATATACTACCCGGAACCTAGCTATTGAATATAGTGCAGACGCAGTAAGCACTGGAATCGATTCCATACAGTTCGCAAGCGATGCTTCATACGGAGATCACCCAGATCGAAAGAGCTCTGCAGGCTACATCTGTTAAGCTTATGGTGGACCAGTTGACTGGAAAGCGAGCAAGCAACCCACCGTGACAACGTCAACCACTGAAGCAGAGCTGCTAGGCCTATCAGAGACAGGGAAGCAACTTCAATGGTGGCGTCGACTACTAAAAAGCCTCGGTTTTGAACCCTCCCACAATATGACGATCGACTGCGACAACGAGAGAACGATCAGCCTACTTACTAGTGAGGACACTGCCTTCGAAACGAAGCTTCGGCATGTCGATATTCATCATCATTGGCTTCGGCAAGAGGTTAGAGAAGGACGCATAATGGTGCGATGGGTGCCGACGGCGAGCATGGTCGCAGATGGACTCACAAAGATGCTATCTCGCCAGAAGCATGAGAGCTTCCTAAGGATGCTCAGGATGGTGGACATAGGCTATCTAATGGCCTAGTCAATTAAACCATGGAGATCAATATGCCGATCTAACAAGTCCAGCAATCCCATACTGGGATAGCTGAGGGGGTGTGTCGGAGCATGACGACCGGCATACCGGGGGATTTATTAATCCTACACATTTTTGTAATTAATGTTATGTAATCATGGCTCCATATAAATTGTACCAAGAGCCGATACAGAAATACAGAGAGTTGAATACCACTGATTGGACCCCTACATTTACAATACAGACCAATCCGACAAAACTTTGTTCGAGCACATATCTTTCTTGATTCTATGTTTACAAGAACAGTGGGCCGCTCATGTGGCTTTTGTCATTCATGACGTGAGACTAATAATATGATCTACTCCTAGCACAGATTGAAAAGGCAATATATGGCAATTGCAACCATCATCTAACCTATACACCCTCATCGTCCACCTTCTCCCAGCCCGATACGGCGCTTCGCTGGGGGTTGCAACCGAATGCCCACAAACCTTCCACTGAGTCATCGGCTGTTCACCATCATGGATACGGGTGACCTAACTGTATTTGTGATTGCAGCAGAGCGACCGCCTGTCGTAGCCGTCATCTGCGGGCACGAGGGGGAAAAGCTCCGTACCCTCCTGTGTAGCTGGCGGTGGGATAATAACTGTCTCTACCGCGAGTGTGTGGCACGTACGCGGAGCTCGCTGGAGTACTTGGTTACTCCTAATGACTGGCTAAAATCAGTTTGGCTAACCAGGTGATGTGAAGAGGCGCTGGGCTCGGAAGCCGTCGAGTTGTTCCCCATCATCCTCCTCCTCTCCCTTGTAAGTTAACTTGGGTGAACAATTCTCTCAGGGTTGATTTTTATATCAATTTCGTTTCACGGGCAGATGTCATTGTTTATTACTATGTCTAATTTGTAAATGTTTCTGATAACATTATTTCTATTTTGGTTAATATATTTTATTGGTCAAAGGGCGCGAAACCCAAAATGGCAAAACTAACTCAAAAAGGCAATTCATAAGCCATTTACATGTCAAAGGATATACATAACTACAAAGTCCTCCTCACATACATCTGAAAAGACATCCAATACTATAGCAAATCCGATTAACCCGTCAGTCGTATGTCTTTTTAGTTGTTTTTTGAGATGATCCTTAGTATATAAACTGCGAAGAGGAAATTTCTATATATAACCTTTTATAACCTTTAGTAACCAGCGATTCTTCCCGAGGTCCAACCTTGAAGGATTCCAATTTTAGTGCCTCAGGCATCTATACTGTCGTATCGCGAGCCAATTAGAGTTTCCGGAAATTTGGATGCCTGCGGGTGCCTTGTCCGAGTCAGCTTTCATCTGGCCTTTTTTTCACCCCTCATCTTCTTCTTTTCTCTCTCTGTATGAGCATGTCTATCGAGAGATTCATATTTGATTCATATTCTCGCTGTTTGTCCGGTTCAGGTCCGGGGTTTATAAACGCAAGTGGGGTTCAGCCCACGATCAGCGTTTGAGGCTCAACGGCACTGCTCATACGATAGTTCTTGGCTGGAACTGTTTCTTATTACAGATCTCACGGACCAACTTCCTCTCGCCATAATCATATTACTATTGGCTTCAACACTGTCAATTAGAAAATAGACAACTACCTCATTGAGTCATGTCGTTCCTCTCGGCACTCTGCGGGTGCTTCACCCAAGACGAGAAATCCCCGCAGTCCCATTCATCCCCAGAGATGATGATCCAAAGATCCAATCCCAACGGCATCCAGACAGGACAGTTTACCCTCTCTGAAGAAGGCGAATTTATTCGTTCAGCACCCCCAACCGGGGGCCATGGGCACGGACCCCCACCCTCTGACTCGGAGGATGGGGGCTATTCCAGCGTGGTCCCTCTCCCGCAGTACACAGCCCGTCCAATGAGCCTCCACGAGAAGACTCTAGAAGCCCATATGCGTGACCCAGCTATTTCCTCCGAGTCTCAGAACTCCTACCCCCATGACGAAAAAAACGCCAGTCGTTACGACGAAGATCTCACCTCCGATAGTTCATCGGCCATTTCCTTTCCCAGCAGCTACGGCAATACCTCCACCGCAACGAGGGACACCCCACCACCGCCATACTCTCCTCGTCACTCTGCAATGCTGAGTCGTTCTCGGTCCATGTCCATCTCGTCCGCTATGGCGGTCATCATTAATCCGCCGCCTGCCGCTCGTATGGACGGCTCCCGGACTGGACCTACATACTCTGAGGAGGATGACCGGTCTATTCGCCGTCACCGACGAGTCTCCTGGGAGAGCCGGTGATACAACCTCGTTTAATGATTACGGAAAGAACGTTTGCTTGCTGCCTTTTTGCTTATCAGCTGCCTGTTTAATATTTTCCCACGTCGATCTTTTGGTCTGGGCAGATCTGGAATCGCCCGTCGTGGATTTCTTTTACTTTTTTTTTTTACATCATTGCTTCATCGCTCTCCATTCTGCTTATTTCTTTTATTATCGTACTGGTTTATTGCACATGACGCGACGACATCATTTATGGATGCTGATGGTATGTTTACACGACTGGGAATTGGGCAAAAGAGATTTACTCTTGGATAGCTTTGGATACTAATATTGACCTGCACATACTCGTCTGCCGTGGGTGAGGGAGAACACCGTATCGAGATCTTCGGTTACCTTGGTTCTCGCTCGCATCCTGGCAGGCATAAATAGTGTAACAATTATGATAAACCGAATGCATTATAGACACTTTGTCAAATTGGACGATCCAGATCTAGCTTTATTGCTATAACCCTCGATAAAACACACCTAGATACATACATTCATGCAGGCAAACCAACAAAAACAGGGTATCAACGCGACAAATCGAATTAACCAACTTCACCCAAAACCAACATCAATTCAACTCAAGAACCCTGGCCCTTTCCTGCTCATGCCTAAGCAAATACCCACAACATGACGCCGGAAACTCCAACAACCTCAAAACCAACGGATCACAACTATCCTCCAAAAACATACAGATAGCCGTACACTCCGAACGAACCCTCATCTCAACCCACCACTCCTCAACATAACACATAAGTCCCAACCACCAAGCCAACAAAACCAACGCCGGCGTCTCCTTCCTAAGCAAGCACTCATAATACGGATTCTCCAGCCTCCCCATCCAAGTATTATAAAACTTCGAACTACCCGTAACCCTCTCAAACGGCAACAATGCCATAAGCATCCTCAAAGGCCACAAATACGGATTCTCCTCAACAGTCGTCTGATCTCCAATCCCACAAAGATCCGCCAAATCCGGATCAAGATCCACGCGGCCGGGACGCTTATCTTCGTAGTCTAGGGATGGATCCCGCGATTCCATGAATACTGTCCACCACATGCTCTGCGGGAGCCAGGGGGTTGTACGTTCGAGGAGGTAGCGGAGACCGGTTTGGAGGCGGAGCCAGGTTAGGGATGTTGGGTCTTTTGTGAAGACGAAGGAGGTGCGTGGACTGAAGGTTTCTTGGTAGAAGGAGTGCATGCTGATCATTAGACAGGCAGAGTAGAGTTTGTCCATGTTTGAATAGGTTATTTTTTTCGAGACTTCTATTGAGTATTGGTTTATTGTTTGTTGCCAGTGGTAGGCTTCTGCGAGGCGGTAGTCTTTGTTTTCGGGGAGGAGGGTGCAGAGGTGGGTTGTTGCTGCTCCTATTATGGCGTGCATGAGGAAGGGGGTCTGTGGTGGTCTGAGGTTAGTTTTGATGTTGCATGTTGCATTAGGGAGGCTATAGGGCTGTGTGTAAGGTTTGTTTGGGGGTATGGCTATGGTGGTGAGTATAGATGAAGTATGAATAGGCTTACTTCAAAGGCAAGTTGGACCATTTTACCCATTACGATTCGAACGGGTGTTTGGCTTTCGGTTGCAAAGGCTGGGCCCTTGTGGAAATGATGCAATGCTTCTAGGGTTAATTTTGACAGTTTGGTACCATTTGCAGATGGTGGATGCAGCAATTCGGTCAACTTGTCTGCAACCATCATTAGGGACATTGAAGGGGCTAGAGAATCAATCGAAATCAAGTCAGGGTTGGTGTCGATGAATTGGGAAACGATGTTGTTGGTCTTTTGAGGTCGGGCTGGCTGGCTCGAGTAGTCACACTCGATGCCATGTTTTTGACATCGCAGACAATGTGGTTTTGCTTCATCACACTTGATCGATCATTATCAGCTGGTAGTTGATAATGGGGGCGTCGGAAATACCTTGACTCTTCGTTGCTTACAGTTCACACAGCCGGCCCGGGATTTCCGATGAGACCGGCGGGAATGATAGACCTGCTCAGACTGTTCGGACCCGCAGTCTAGTGAAGTCTTTGATTTGTAGTTTGGGATTCGAAAGACCATATTCTGTCCCTGCACGTGCCTAGACGAGCGTGGCCGGGTTTGGGGTTTAGACTGCACATCATCCATTGTCTTTTTGTTTTTGTTTTTTGGAGTATAAATTTGACCAGTGGGTTATTTGGCGATGGTCTATTAAATCAGATGTACGCTGAAAATTATACGAATAATCCAGCGCTTCAAGTATCAAGATATTGGGTTTTGATATAGCCCTGCGGCTGATATCCAAATCGGGCGCAAGGCGATAAGTGGAGGCTCAAGTGTGTGGAACTGCGGCTTGTTCTAATCAGCCTGATCACTTAGTTTGTCCAAATAGAGTGAGATGCCAAGTGGCGACGGAGAATACGGAGGCGAAGGGAAGATCGACTAGAACGCCCGGGCGCTATTCCCGATATGGTAATTCTCGTATTCCCAAGTGTCAAACGTTGGCAGAATGACTAGAGAATAAACGAGAAGTTGACCAGGAATCTGACTAAAAGACATCTACTGTCAAGAATATATAAACTGTAGACCCATACCAAGTGTTGGGAATTGGATTCGAGAAACGCCATGCAATTCATCATTCATCGAAGATCATCCATGCGCATAGCTCATACTTCATACATTGATAATAACTTTTGCGTAGGGAACAAAGCGGCTAGGTATCGTTGAATACTAATCTTGGGTTTAGCCCATCTTGGCATTAGAGAAATCCATCTCTGCAAGAGCGCAGGTTAGCAACATATTCAAACGCAAGAATGCACTCCCGATGTCGTCTCCGGGGATCGAAGTGACCAGCAAGAGATGACAGGGACGATAACAACTTACCGGGATGCTCAGCCTGGAACTTCTTCAGCAAATCCATCTTCCGCTGCTCGTCACTACTAGGACCACCCATCTCCTTCTGCCGTTGATCATACATCATCTTCTCGACCATGGCGCGAGTCTGGCCGTCCAGATCGCCCAGACTGGAGTTCTCGGGCGTAATCTTGGTGACATCGATTTTGGGAGCAGTGGTCACGACATGGGGCCACCATTCGACCTTGTTCACCTTATCGAGGTGGATATTGATTTCCTTTCCGGGCGGGGTGGGGGTAGTCTCGAGGGTCCAAGAGGATTCATCAACGAGGATCGGGTGGGGGAGGTCACCCTGAATAGGAAAATGGAGGTAATTAGCAAACTGCCTTTTGAGTTGATGTGTTGATTTAGAGTGTCCGGTGTAATTCTCCGGGTGGAGACACAGTTGACACATACCTCGATGAGGGGTTCTTGACCCTTGATCGCGACACGGATTTTGTTCTTGGTCAACAGCACATCCAAGTCGCGGCCCTTGAGATTACTCGGAATTGGTGCTGTCACATCCACATCACGAATAGTCTGTGTCCACTTGTAAGGGAGCTGAGCTTGTTCGGCATCCTCGCGGGCTTTACGCTCTTTGTTCTCGCGCTCGCGTTCGGCTAGGTCGGCGGGGGAGGGGTTTTGATCAAGATCGGCAGACATGACGGCAGATCAGAAATAGAAATGATAGAGTAAGGGGGGGGATGTTTGAGTAGACGGTGTAACGGTGAAACGGTGAAACGGTGTAGGTATTATTGTAGGTATTGCTGTAGGTATACTGTAGGTATCCGGAGTAATAATTAGTTGTCCAAGTGAGGGGAGCGCAAAATCCCAAAAAGGAAAGATGTGGAGACCTTGGCTTTTCCTCCATTGACGCTTTTGCCGCCAACCCTAATCGCCTCTACACCGCGATATCTTTACAATGGTCTTGTACTCCGTAGCTTCTTCGGGAGTTTTGACTGCATAATCTGAAATAGGAGTACAGTGACAGTTGCAGGCACAAAGTCCACCCCTTCCAATGTTATCTGTATTCAACATCTCAAGTGGGTGGGTGTCTCGGTCATTTGAGGGGGAATTTTGACAGTGCTCTCGAGAACGATATTGTATTCTGAAGCTGGGAATGCGGAAGACATCCATGACTGGCAAAGCGCAGTAACGTATTCCGCTACGAACACTAATAAAGTCAGACCAGTTACCACCACGCCACTGTGAAATACATACCGGAAAAGCGCATGGCAGAAGGTAATGTCACAATAAGCCCCAACGGTAACGTAAAGAAAAAGACTTGTGGCCCCAGTGGAAAGAGGATGTTGACCAACCGATCATTCAGACGGATATGGTGGCGTAGCCAGCCAAAGTGAAAAGTAATAAACGCAAGCAGTACTCCTAGAAGCACACCGCTTACAATCACGGTGGCATTGTGAGCGACGACCTCGAGTGGTCTAACATCGAGTGTCAGGGTATATCTCCTACCGTTTTGGGACAACCTACAAGGATGATTGGACAACTGGGTCATTAGCGGTCATGACGTGCAGCTGAAAATGAGACATCTGGAGAGTGATTGGAGTGATTAACAATGCAGTCTGGCAGTGCAGTAGTGCAAGTCGGTATACCATCGTAAACCCAATAAACCAATAAGCCCCAGAAGGTAACTGCCCCCCCACTTGAGGCTCTCTTTCCTTTTTTTTTCTTCTTCTCTGACTAGACGGATATAAGGAAAATTGTATTCTCATGCATGTTGCCTTGTAAACAAAAAGCGAATGACTGAAGCTTCCAGGTATAATGTACTCCCCCAAAAAAATAAACACCCTCTGATCCTGCCCCCAATGCTCTCATCATATCGTAGAGAGAAAGAAAAAAAAAAGCAAAAAAAAAAAAAGAAAACGCAAAACACCAGAAGCTAGGTTTTTCAATAAAACCCACAGCTTGCATAGACGGTTTCAATCAAGAAAATGTGGCGTAGATCAACGCTGCTCGGTTTGATTATTATTTGAACTTCTTGCTAGTTCATTTTCTATGATAGCTGTCAGTTCTCTCCTTCTGCATATGTCAGAAAATCAACTCACCTCGAATTTTGTCGATCTGCTTTGCTGTGTCTTGGAGCATCTGATCCCATTTCTTTTGGTAATCTTCAACAGTCATAGGCTGGGACTCTGTCTTCTCTTGAGGGTCCTCCTTGGGTGTCTTGATTTTGTCCATGATGAATGTGAATGGTATAAAGTCCGAGAATGGAATGGGATATAGTTCTCAGGGGCTCAAAAAGGGTTGAAGTCGGGAGTTGATTAAAGTCAAATAGACGTGCGACAGCAAAAGGCTTTATACAAACGACATAACTAAGAAATTCGGTTTTTTTTAAAAAAAATCGGTTTTAATTAAAATTTCTAGAAAATAAAACCCCTGTCCCTTTCCTTTAAAATAAAATAAATATATGTATATATAATCCCAACAAAATCCCTGTCAAAAAAATAATAATAATGTTTGCTTCGGAAATCGACCGGTCACGCGTCTAAAAGGTCGAGGAACGCGTTCACCGACATCTTCCTAGGCCTCCCTTCTGGAGCCTAAATCGACAAACGGGACATCGGACCGCTTAGCCTGGGAATAGCAAATATCTAATGTATCTTATTGGTGAGGATCAATTGTGACGGGTTCAGGTGTTAGCGCTCCTTTGGGTATGTATTTTTTTTTTTTTTACCCCTTGAGAAAAGTATCAAATTGACAGTGATATGATGTCAGAATATAACGGGACCTAGCGTATGGTACTTATTTTCCCCTACATTTCTGTACTCCATATATTCCATTCCATCATTCCAAATATGCCTTGTTATGTCTTGTCAGGGCTAATAGGATGGCTTCCAGCGTACCGAAGTTGTCCCGCACCCAATCGGGGGCTGTGGAACTACATCCGCGCCAGCCGATCGGATATCTTAGGATACTTTTAAGGGGTGAAAATGGTTCGATACGTCTCACATGGAAGAATAAGAATCAGGATATTTAAAAAGAAAAAGTAATAGAAAGTAATAAAAAAAATAGAAAAAGGGAAAAAGGGGCACCGGGGAAGCGGGTAGAACTGGATTGTTCCCAGTGATCGTCCGATCCACCCGAGTTGATACTTTCCACCGCGATCTATAACGGACTGCCGAAAACCCCGTATATACTCCACTATCAGCAGTTCCAAGGTTCTTCCAGTCGACGTGTTTTCTCGGTAAAAAACAGGCAACAGAAACACATCTCATAACATAAAAATAGAAGAAGAAAAAAATATATCTATATATATACTCCGTATATAGACGCCTAACATCTCCAGCCCTCCAGGGCTGGCAGGCTAGCTGAGTCACACGGACCGCTTGAAACCCGTACACACTACCGGAGTATGTACCAACTAGAGCCCAACACTACCGAGAGTGGTCCAAGGCCCTATTGGCTCAAATAGCATATTCACCGCCGATAAGAGCCCCGGGACGTGCAGAGCCGGTAGACGTTGCATCTCGACAATCCACGTGGTATGCACACACTAGCGCTGTGTCATGGCCGTTGTCCTTGACCGCAACCCTCTACCCATCGACGGGCCGACACGTTCTGAGGCGTTTTGGTACTTTTGGTGCTGTGGCCAAGGTCACGTCAGATGATGAAACCGCAGTGGGATGTTCTTCGGGCGCTAGATTCGGGTAATCTGATCGTGGGGGTCTCTCATTTGATCGGGGGCTATGCTTGTTCTTCCCCCACCAGCTGACGGATGACGATACTTTAATGTGCTTAGATTATACTAGTCCGTTATCTGCATGGAGTAAGTATTGTTCCAACGCCCATAGTGCATTATGACTGGCTAGTATGGTTTGTCCGAGCTGGGTGTGGCGCTATTGTTTATACAACCTTGGATTAGACAAGGGTTCAATGTGGAACCTAGTCCAAGGGAGGTACGATTATTGGTGTAAGGCCACAAGGATGAAGAGTCAAATAGAATAGCAAGTGGTAAGATGATACCTGGTTTTTGAGGATATCCCCATTTAACTAGTGCACATTCCTACAGTCCACCCATCAGCCCATCCACTCCGGCAAAGAAACGAAGAGAAGAAAAAGAACAAAGAAATCGTAAATTCTGGCACTGGTGCCTGCATCCATTGGCCAGTTATGTCGTCAACGCAGTAAGCCCTTCCCGATGAACTGCCGGGTAAATGGTGTAACCCATGCCCTCCATCTGCAGCCTTAGTCCGGTTTGAAGAGGGGTCGGGTGGAAGCAAAAAAAAGGTGTACACAATGCGCCGATCCATTTCGCTTGGTACAACGCCGAATTAGTACACCATGGTATTGATCCCCCTGGGGTAGATTGCTTCGAAAATATTCCATAGTAGATAGATTCCCCTATGACGCCAGGATATGAAATCGCTGAAGAAACTGGAAAGAAAACAAAAAGAAAAAAAATCGAAAAAAAACAAGCTGGGAAAAATATCTTGATAGTCAATGCAAGTCCGAGAGTCCGAAATGGAGACGGTGAGCGCGTCGGGCTAATGAGACTCCTGGAGGAACCACTCGAGGTCATCAGGCTCGAAGTGCGAGGCGGATGTTTCCGCCGCTGCAATGTCACTTTCGAAAAGATCGGCGATGCCGTCATCAAAAGGGACCGTAGCCCCCGAAGGCAGACTACTGCGTCGCTCGACGAGGTCAAAGAACTCGCCTGCAAACTCGGCCAGCTCATTAGCCACTTTGAGCTCCAGGATGGCTTCGAGCGCCTGCATTTCCTTTTTCCATTTGCGATCACGTTGCGCCTTTTCCTCGTGGCGACGGCGGCACAGACTGTCACGAGGGCGGTCTGTCATGCAATTGGGGCACAAGTAGTTCTCCTCGCAATACGAGCATTTGCATGGTGGGTGGGTATATATGCAGTCCGCGCATACATACACCTTGCAGCCTTTGCATTCTCGCAGATAGCTGGGGCACCTAGGACGCGGGTCTCTGATACCGCCTCTGACATCCCTGATTCCGGTGATAGGATCAGCCGGGGGGCAGAAGAAGGATTGGCAACCCTGCCATCTTGGGGTTTCATATGTCGGCGAATCAAAGAAGGTGGATGATGAAGATGAGGGAGGGGAAGAATGGTCAGACGCAGGGGCCGAATATGAGCGAGATTGTTGGTTGGAGAAGAAGGAAACATGAGCCGATTGATCACCAACATGTGATTCGGGTGTATTTTCCTCGTCCATGCTATCTTGTCGTGAATCGTCAATGAAGCTTTTGTTTGTTGAGTCGAGAAGCTGTTGGGTTCTGAATGGTAAGTCGTATTCGGGAAGTTGACTAGAGATGAGGGATGCTGAAAGATTTGCTGCGAATCGATTCTGAATAGTTTGCTTTTCTGTCTCGAGGTCTCGATAGCCGCAAATCCTTAAACGAAGCCCGCGGAGGTCATGCTCAATGCAGAGGGGCTTGGAGCAGCTCTTGCAGTGCACCTTCCACTGTGGTGAATCGTAACATCCTTGGCACAAGTTACGCGGACACGGCGAAACTTCCCGGTTGGGAGGACCTAGCAGCCACTTCATCATCGCCAAATGACCTGTTTCAAGCGAGTAGTCCGGCTTGCTCGGATCTCCATACGCATATTTAGGGAATGTCTTGCTCCATTCACTAACGGTGTACTCTAGGTCCTCCCAACCTTGGCCACGAGGCAAAGGCACGGCTCGTACCTGGTCCACTTCACCATTGCGAGGTCCGATGCTAATCCCGCCTCCCCCGGAGAGGTCAGGTTTGGTGCAACACCAATGGAAATTGAGGATAGGCGGTGGGTCCATCCCTGTACCCTGGGCTTGATTGGGATCTGCCAGGATATCCACGGGATCCTGCATTGAGCCCGGAGAATGTGTGGCCCCAGGTGCCCACCAGAAGGAATCTGGTGCATTCTGGGTTTTTTCAGACGAAGATGGTGTACTTCTGTGAAGATACGGCCGTTCGTGGGCGCAGCTCGCACATAGTGTTTTACGACATCCGACACAGTGCATAAGGACACTGCAATGTTCACATCGTTCTGAGATATCTTCGAGGCAGTTGTCACAGCGGATTTTGTCGACAAATTGAGTGTGACTCCGGCGCAGATGGGCAGGTATCATTTTCCCTTCACCCCAATCGATACCCTCACCAGTTCCTAATGCCTCACCATAGAATCCAGTGTCACGATTCTCCCACAGCTTTCCATCGTATACGTGCGGCTGGGGGGTCTCGGAGTCGGTTGGACCGATCCAATTTTTAGATCTCCAGAGTCGATCAAAGACTACCCAGACTTCCGGCGACCCTGCCCCATGGGGGAACCTCGATTTGACGTAGCCGGCTCTGCGAGCACATCTACCGGCAGGTGTGGTGCACCAAGCGGTATCAGTCCAGATGCCCAGCTTGTGGCAGATATTGACAAGTTCATGGGTCGACTCCGCGTCAGCGTCCTTCCGCATCAGTGAAGATGATAAATAAGGGCGTCTTCGATGATGACGGCATCGGTAGGCGTAGATACTCTTGAGCGCGAGCCGTTGCATCCCGGGAGCGCTGCCGGTATTATCCCCCATGTCAATGTCACATTGCAGCGCGAACATAGTCAAGAAAGGAACAATATGATATTTCAAAGATACGTTCTTGCAGCCCCGAACAGACAGATGAACCAGCGTCTCCCGGCGTGAATGCAACACGGTTGAGGTCAGGTTCTCTCCTGAAATGGCCGTGTTATCCAGTTCTAGGCTTTTCAAGCACCTACTGAATGGTATCACAACATTCATCAGGAACATGTCTAGGGCGTAGGGTCGGGACTGACGGGCCGGGGCTGTGTCAGGGCCGCTTGGGTCATTGATTTGAGTATTGGGTAGAGTGGTCGAAGGAAATTGTAGGCGAAACGAGAGTGACTTCCATGCGGTCGGGTATGATCGAAGGAACGTACGGAGGTAACTTGAAGTGTGATACAGCTTTATGATTGTGTCGGTTGGGATCTGAAGTAAAAGAGACTCGAATATGGGTGCATTTGTTGTTATCACTCGCTCAAAGGTGGACAAGATTCGTTCCTCTGAGGTAACGGGGTGTTGCAAGGCATTTTCAAGCACCGTCAGGTGCGATGCTGGGTCCTCACCAGCGACGTCCCCCCAAGCCATGGTGTCAAGACCTTGATTCATCATCGGTCCTGGGTGAGGAAAAGATGCCAGTCCTTAGATCGAATATCGAAGTAGCGCGAGGTCGCGAGCTCGGCGGGTAGAGACGCGGCACATGATAAGACAACTTGAAGATACAATCGAGGGGGCAAGCACACCCTGAGGTAAGCCACCATGCAAGGCCATTAAAGGTAAACAGTCGATAATTGAAAAGATGGGGTCGCAAGGGCTGACGAATTGGGGTATCAGAAGGGGAAGGGAGAAAGGGAGGGGTATAAAAATGAGGGGAAAAGGCGAATTCCCAAAGAGAGGGAAGAGCAAAGAAAGAGAGAAGTATTACTTATGCCCCTATCACTCTGAAGTAATGAAAGGGAGCAAAAAAACAGTGGGAGAAGGAGATGCAAAAGCTGAGCAAAGACAAGGTGATATCCGGATGCGCCCGTGAGGAGAGACGAGCGTCATGTGATGGCCATCAAACCCCCGGATTTTGATGATCTGCGTAGTTATCGGATTTCATTATGAAAAGGAAAATAAAATGCATTGATCGCTGCGTCTATTGCAAATGGTTTCTATGCTAGGCCATGTGGACTAATGTTTGTCGGTTGCATCACCTACAGTGTAGCCCCTCGCAATACCCTTGCGCCCTTCCTTGACCAGGGTACTATCCTCCGAATCTTCCTCATCATATCGAATATCAAAGTCACTACCCAGACCCTTCCATGTCCGTTGCGATCGCAAGTATTCTGCTCCTGGTGAGACGGCATTGCCGATCATAGCCAAGTCACCCTTAGTTCGTCGCGCCAGTGCCCTAGCAGCAGATGGCCCGCTGGTAGATGATCCATCGACCTGGGAAGCGCGCGGCGCGGGATCCCGCATGGGACGGGAATGTGAGACGTATCGACCGGTGCGGAAATCAAACTCGGGCGGCGCCGACTCGGGTTCTGACATGTCGTCCTCATCGGACACGGTTGCGCTATTGGATGTTCCCTGGCCATCCCCATCTCCGTTGACCTCCTGAGGTGGTGCGTCAAGGACTGCCTGGAAATCACTCTGCCAAGCTCCTGTCCACACCCGGTCTGAGTCGTCTTTCAAAGCCAGCTCTAATTCGAAGGGAGTGATGACTGGCTTCCAGAAATCCTTGCTATCCACCAAAGAGCTCTCCCAGCAGCCAATGACAACCCAACCACCAATTTCACTGAAATTGGCTACCTTGGCAGCATTCAATTTACCAACCACGAACATGTAGCTCTTCTTGCCTGCTTGGGCAATCCGCTCCTTGACATGTTCCACGATATGCAGGTAGTTCTTGACACTCAAAGTGTTGATAAGAATACCCCAAATAGGCACGGTCGTTAGAGAGGCAAGAGTACCATAACGGCGTCGCAAAACTGCAGCAGTGGAAGCAGGCAATGGCTTGACATTCTCATTGGACAGGTCATTGGTGGGATAAATATGGATCGCGGCAACACGAGACGCAAGTGTCATCATGAGAGCGGTTGGTGGATCAGAGATGTGAAACAGTTGCCAATCGGCCAGCGTCTCAGGTGCCTCTTGAACCGACTCTGGGACTGTGCGATTGGGGATCGACGAGGAAGGCTCATGAACAACCTCCGTTGCATATATGTTGCTATATCCCTCTTCCACCAGGCGAGTATATACCGTAGGAACGTGGTCTGCGTAGGTAACATCGGCTGCGATAATAACCTTCGTCGTTAGGTCAAGATAAGTCGCCTTGAACGCCCGTACCACAGGCTCAAGAGGCAGATTCTTATGCGTGAATACATGGATCACGGGTAGCCGAGCTGTCGGTGACAGACAGGACCTCCCGTAATGCACAACCACATCTGCGTCCACATGTTCCGCGGCCACTTCGTCGACGCAACAGGTACCGTAAGATGTATCGGCTAAAATTGTCAAGCGAGGCGGGTATTGTTCCTTTTTATCCTCCACCTGGAGCTCATTTATCGAGTGGGCGAGGGTAGCATCGGTCTGGTTCGAGGGCTGTGTGCCATTGGTGCCGAGTTCCTCGCGTTCCAGGCCCCGGCTGAGCAACTGAAATACTCGCGGGGCATCAGGAAGCATATCATCTGGAAACTGGAGAGCAATGCGCTTATACCGTGCTTGGCGAATGTCCTTCAATGTGCGCTCGATATCGTAGGTAATGGAAAGTTCATCGTCTGACACTGGAGCCGTTGGATCTCGCGTGGCCACTGGAGTAGTTTCTTCGAGAATACGATCATCAGCAGTCGACAGCACAGGGGCTGACTTCATTTCAGACCCCATTTTGTAAGATAGAGGGGCAAGTGTGGTGCTGAGCCAAGAACGAGAAATTGCTGAAAGTTTTTGGAGAAGAAAAAAAAGTTCACCCCACTTCACCCCGCCATGGATAACTGGAAAATACAACAGAGCCCATTGGCAGAGCAAACCAACTTGCTGATAATCACATTTAGGTGAAAACATACTCGAATAATTCACCAGACACAAGAGCTAGTTACGCATTTCATCATGTCGACATAAAAAGGCAAAGGATATCTACAAGTCCGCTCGTGCTGGCTCTCCCGCCCAAACCCTGCGAAGCAATTCGCGGATCGGCGTGCGTTCAATCGGGCGAGGATTCCAGTAAGCATTGGATAGCGCAATATCAGCGGCTTTATCTATGTCTTCTTCCTTCATGCCGAAATCCTTCACGCCGCGCTTGACCTTGAGCTTAGTCAAGAGAACGTTCAAACCGTGGATCGCGTCACCATTGCTATCTGGCAGAGCGTCGGCCAACTGCTTCATAGCTTCAGGTATGCTAGGTGCATTGTAGGAGATAGCATGAGGTAGGACAGCGGTATGGGTTTCGGCGTGAGGGAGATTGAAGCTGCCGCCAAGTGTGTGGCACAGCTTGTGGTGGATCGACATGCCCACGCTACCTAAACAGGTCCCACAGAGCCAGGCACCATACAAGGCTCTAGATCGTGCTGATTGAGAAGACGGGTTCTCGACAATCTCGGAAAGAGAGGATGCAAGTGCCCGTATACCCTCGAGTGCCATCATGTTGATGATCGGGTTAGTATTGCGCGCGTAAAGGGCCTCGACTATCCAGAACGCATTAGATTCGTGCATAGGAAGTTGACGCGAATTAATCAGATGTATTTACCAGCATGCGCAATGGCATTGACACCGCTAGTAGCACTCATAGCCGCCGGCAAGGTCATTGTGAGGTCCACATCGTAAATAACCGTGCCAGGCAATATCTTGGGGTCCGAGCGAGTCTTCTTCAATCCATCGGCAGTCTCGCCGAGGATTGGGGTCATTTCGCTACCAGCATATGTAGTCGGAATACAGATATGCGGCAGTCCAGTGCGAATGCTGATCGCCTTGCCGAGACCGATAGTGCTTCCGCCTCCAATAGAAACAACAGAGTCGGCTCCCTGGGCCGTGGCATACTCAAGAGCCCTGTCTGTGACATTCGTGGGAGTATGCATGGTCGCCTCGCTGAAAATACCGGCGATTTGACCCTTGAGCACATTCTTTACTCTCTCGGCTTGGCTAACCTGCTGAGGTGTCGAGAGCACCAGCGGGGCCTTCACCTGCAGGCGGGAGACCTCATCGGGGAGCTTTTGCAGCGTGCCGCTGCCGAAGACGACACGGCCAGGGTTGGGATTGTACTCGAAGGTATCCATCCTGTGTTTGAATCATCTGAGAGCGAGGCTTGTCATCTTATAGTCCATACCCCACACCCCACCGCAGTCGATGAACGTCGTGCCCATCCGTGGGGCCGTGGGGTTTTATCGGCAGTTGTAATCTGGTGGTTCTCCGGGCCATTGCAAGTTGGCGGTTTTCGTACTTAAGAATTGCCAATTCGTCGTATTATTTGGGTACGCCCAATTCCTTTTGCGTGGCCGTAGATGTTCCGACATAGTGAAAGGATCTACGGAATCTGCGGAAATACCCATCCGTCCACGGGTGGACTCGTAGACGGATATGAATTTCTCCAAACTGCCGAGTGGGGCTTTTCTATATTGGCCGGGCACTCGGAGGCTTGAATTTCAGTCCAGGGTCAGACTATAATAAATTGCATTTAATTTACGGAAATTTCTGTGGACCTAGTGAAATGCATCCGGCACATACGACCCGTAAGGTGCCATGACACCCGAGGTCAGTTACTAACCTTAGAGCCAGCCCCCATAGTAGTAAATTGGATCATATTATTTATAGATTATTCAAACGGTCGTAGCCCAATGTGCTTTGTGGTACACACACCACACACACACACACATGTTATACGTACAGATCCTCAAGCCCTTGCTCAATTGATTTAAGCGATGGGTGCGTAGAAGCTAAACTTGCCAGTCGGGTCATACTTCTTCTTCAAGGCCAGCAGGCGCTGTTCACTGTCGCCATACAGCTGCTTCGTTGTCTCGTCTCCGTAGGCATAGTTGACGTATGCGCGGATGTCATCGAAGCCACTGGCTTCAAAGAGGATATTGCGGAGCTGGTTACCCAGATCAACCGCCTTAGCGGCAACTGTTGCATCGCCGGGCGGGTAGTTGATGAGGGGGGCGGCAAGGAGGTTCTCGCTACGGAAAGCGAAAGAACTCGAGCTGCTAGGGATCGCATGCACGCCTCCGAAGGAGTAACCCTCGAACATGAGGATTGAGTTGTTGTAGGCAGAGGATCCTTTGATAGCAGGTGCGTAGATGTCCCATGCCTTCTTCTGGGCCGCAATGTTGTATGATTGGAGATAGATGGGGAAACGGGGGTTAGCGTACCCGGCATTTTGGCATGGCGGGGAGTCGAGGGCAATGCCGGTCCATGCAGCGAGGTCCTTGTAGGTGCCTGCCTGAGGCACAACGGAAAGCGGTCCGAGGTCGTGGAAAGGCTTGGTGTAAATCGAGTCGACGGCCGTTACTCCCTCCTGGATGATGTAGAAGACGATGACGGGGTTGTTAGCGTCAACATCGGGGTTGTTCATCCAGTACGACCAGTTAATGAGCTCTGCGGGCTGGGTGCCATTCTTCAGAAGATATTCGTTGGCAGCCTCGTAGACAGCCTCGACTTTATCGCCACTAAAAGAGATTGTCTCGATAGCCCAGTCACGGTGCTGGATATCATAGATCTTGCTGGTGAGAGAAGTCACAATGCCGAAGTTGTGCCCAGCACCCTTCATCGCCCACCAGAGGTCGGAGCTCTGGTCAATCGTCTGCAAGGTACCGTCGGCAAGAACAACGTTCATAGAAACGAACTGGTCAGAGACGAGTCCGTGGTGGCCCTGGAGCCATCCATGTCCACCGCCAAGAGCCGGCCCGAGAAGACTGACACATTCACAGGTTCCAGTAACTGTCTGCTTTCCTGCGGCCCAAAGCGAGTCGGTAACCACCTTAGACATGGTTCCTCCACCCATAGTGGCCGTCTTGCCATCTGCGGCAATGTTGACGCTGCTCAGCTGGCTCAGCGAGATTCCGACGCCATGGTCCATCTTACCCAGCGAAATGAGGGCTCCGTGGACACCATTGTACGTGAGGAAGGGCAGGTCCTTCTTGTTGGCGAATTTCACCTAAACCGTCGTCACAATAAGTATTTGTCCTTGCCTCATTGACATATATAGATAACAAGATGATAACCTACCGTCTCAACAACATCGTTCTCATTACCGGCCACAACGACAATGTTAACCTTAGGTTCAGCTAGAGCAGACCACCGCGTTGTGACATCCGTGAACCCAGTTGACCCCGGGGAATACACCTTGGCAGTGCTCGAAAGCTTCTTTCCAAGCGCCTCCAAGTCAGCATCGCCTCGCGGGCAAAGGCCTCCCTCGATACCGCTAGGGAGAGTCAAAGAGGCCGCGGAAAAGGCCCAAGCCGCAACGGCCGTGATCACCTCTAACTTGAAATGATACATTCCTCAAAATGAGTAACTATGTCTTGGATTTGTGAAGACAAAAAAAAAAGCAAAAAGCAAATGCCCCTTGCGTTCTCGTCAAAGGTCAGGGAAAAAAAGTGGGTATGCTATGCTGCACCTCGGTAGGAATCCCTGTTAATTGTGCGGTTCTCTCTATTTATTACATGTTATTTACGGCGGTTGTAAAACTACCCTAGAGTTAGTTTGGTTAGATGGTTTCTCGATATTATTTAGATCGAATTTAATATCGCATTACAATGATATTAATTTTTGAAAAACCTCAATAACGTATAACATAGTAGTGATTGAACAAAGAAGTCCACCCCGCCCTAGTGGTCCTTTTATGCACGGTTTCGTAGCACGGCCCAATATGTTCGACTGGTTATGAACCTCCCCACGTTCCATATTTGCACTCTCTGATCGTCCGGTTCTATGCCCTCTTTATCTTTTGCTCCCAGATTAGAAGTGTACCGGGAGACTCTCCCATGCACCACGCTAATGCAGGGGCTAGTCTTATTGGGTATGTTACATCCGCCGTTTGCCTAAATCACCACGGGCGGCCCGAATAGTAAGCGCAACCATCTGACCTGAATAATTATTAAGTTCCACTCTAGTGTTAGAATGGAACATCCTTATCTACATTTTGGTTGGACATGAATACCGGGGTGGCCCCCAACCTGCCGACCATCGCGCCTTGAGAAGGTTCCACTATTAGCTCGCTACTGGACATCCCCCAACTAGGTACGTACTCCGTATGTGTTTTATATTTCATTTCGGGATTTAATTTGAAGGATTCCACTTAATATATCATGCAATTTGAATTTTCTTTAGATTAAACTTTTTTTAAAAAAAATCTTTTTTCATCCATTAGGGGCAATGCATGGTCTATATCTGGCAAATGTCCTTCTTGCCATGTGGGAGACTAGTAAAACTGTACATCATACCTAGGTAATCGAACGGGTAGGTACGGAACCAGCTGAAGAATCGACGGGTACACGTGGAAACCCAGGGATCGATAAAAATACAGATTCATTTGGGTAATTTAGGTAATTTAGTAAAACTCTATCTTGATCAACGTTGGAACTTTCCAAGATAGGAATTTGGTTCCAAGGTTTCAAGGTTCTCATCAACGGAATGAGCCAGACCTTGTCTAAGGTTCATCTAATAGAAAATAACTGAAAAATTGGATCGAGGATAGCGCCCGCTCTCGTACCGGTATCTTCACTGCTCTTGGATTTATCTTGTTATTAGGGTTAAATCATATCCAGCGAATGAGGAACGATTCGCGCTAGTGCAGGGGAGATAATCTTCTTCTACCTTTCTCCATTTTCATGCGGAAATCTTCTCTGCGCTAATATCGATCCCCGCTATTCTTCACAAATCTCGACCGCCATGGCATTTGGCTTGGAGGTACGAGATGCGGCGTCCGAAGCACACAAGGCCACAGTTGAATTATGGACGTTATATGGAATTGCCGTTGCCGTGACAATTCTCAGAACATACGCTCGAAGCAAAACCGGAGGATGGAGGAATTTACGGCTCGATGACTATCTTATATGGGTTGCAATTGTGATTAACTCCAATTGACCATGCGTCGTTCTACTGGGTGCTGACTTGCAATCCATATAGATACTCTATACTGCACAAGCATCACTTGCACATAGTGTGGGCAATGTGTCTGGTGGCCTCGCCAACAACGGCATGACAACTGCCCAGCGCGAGGCACTATCGCCCAACAACCCAGCTTACAGAGCCAGGTATGTCTCCCCAAATTGTCAATTCAAGACCAAATTTGAATACGATCACCAACCATTTGATTAGAGTGATTGGCTCCAAGATTCAGATCGCGGGCTGGAGTACTTATGCGGCATTGATTAATTCAATCAAACTGTCCATGCTGGCATTCTACGTTCGACTGATGGTATTGATCTCCATAATTTCCGACGGTAGTTCGCAACAAATAAGTAACACCCAACAGGATGGCCTTGGCCGGCGTTATCACATTCCCATTTATGTTGGTTTTGGCCTTGTTATCGGCAGTTTTCTCGCAAGTATCATCACAATCTTTGCGGCATGTCGACCATTCCACAAAAATTGGCAGATCAATCCGGATCCCGGCAGTGAGACTCTCATCTTGTCCTAAGCGCTTAACGTCTGCTAACTATGCCCCTAGACGTGTGCCAACCAGCCATTTCCACACCGGTCATCGCAGTAACATTCGCCTCAAACCTTATTACTGATCCATACCTCATATTCATCCCGATTCCAATGCTTTGGCAATCGAGTCTAAAGCCCTTAAAGAAGCTCGCAGCCACTATCGTACTCAGTTCGGGTGTCTTTGTTCTCGTCTGCGCTACTATTAAGAGTGTTTTCCTCCTAGTGGTGAGTTTCAATATATTCGCATCTCCCCCAGCTCAAAGGTATTTGTCTAACTTGATTGACTGGTATCTATAGGATCCTGAAGATGGCGCACAACTCGCCAATGAATGGGGCACCCGCGAAACATTCGTTGCAGTCGTCACGACCAATCTTCCCATGATCTTTCACCTCTTCAGAATTTGGCTCAGCAAGATTTTCGGCAGCCAATTTCAGTCATCTCACAAGACGCATAAATCGCCCTCAGGTGGTTTCCGGAGTATTGGTGGCGGAGGTGACTATGCCAGTCGGAAAGGTCAGGGCCCTGCGAGTTCGGATCCTATGACCATTGGCATGTCATTTACCGAGAGTGAGGAACGGATGATGGAAGATGTGAAGATGCAGAACTTAAAGGCATATCCGACAGCTATTCCTGGTAACCCAGCCTCGGGTGCTATCATGGTCTCGAATCAGATTGATATCACCCATGAGACTCGAACCATACCACAGAGTGAACAGCCTGTGAAAAAAGGAACAGAGGCATGGTAAATCGGGATTTTAAAGGCGTCGGGGTTTTATAGATATCTAGCTAGGGTTAATAATGTATATTCCAATTTCAGACTTTCCAACACTAGAATATTTCTCTATTACGCACCTTAGATCCCCAAAGTCAAAACAGACACACTGAGTAGATAGTTATACAAAGCAAGCCATCTTTCCTCAGGTCATAGTAGGTGTCGAGTGCGATCTACGTTTCCACACAAGGTACTTGCAACAATTCGATTTCTGTCAAAGACGACGCTAAAGGTGATGGGATCATCCAGATGTGCACATCACTGGGGCCGGTAGATCTCTCTCGCTCCACTCGTCCCCTGTCTTCTTCTTCTTCTCTATCCGGTCCGTGCGCTCTCTATACTTTTCGGGCGAATGCATGGTCTTTTTTTTCTCTTATCATCTTTTACGTGTCTTCCCTAGAAAAGGTCCACTTTCAGTATATCTCAACCCTTCCAGGAAACCTGGAACCAGTCAGTGTTTATATAAGCGAAAACAAGGGGCCAGTGAGCTTTGACCGCCGGGTCCTACGCGGAACGGACCTCTGACCTCGGATTTCACTGAACTCGGCATATATATTATCGAGGGAAGAAGATCGCAATCATTTCAGAGAGCCCGAGATTCACCTACGCTAGTTTACACACCATCCATCACAAGTTACGATTCGCCAACACACCTAAATGGACAAAACAAAGTCGCAATCATTCCCAGCCGACAGAGGACCAATTCCCCTCGTCGCGAAGCGCACAACCTGTGAAGAGCCAAACATCGCCCCCGATTGCAAAAGAGTCAAACGGTTTCATGATGGGTTGACAGAGTCGGATGTCAAAACTCCTGGTCTACCCTGGAGGGTTCCTTTCCCAGAAAAGGTATGCTAGCTAGGGCCCTTAGATGTAAAAAAAAAAAAAAAAAAATCTTCTAACTATTCCAAAAGCCTGCAGTTTTGGAAGAACGAAATGGCGAGATCGAGTTCAGAGTTGTCAACAATGATGGCTCCCGAGAGAGTACGATTATTCTTACGGGTCTTAAATGCATATTTCAAAGGCAACTTCCAGAAATGCCTAAGGATTATATCGCACGTCTTGTCTACGACCGTACTCATTTATCGATCGCTATCGTCAAAATGCCTCTAGAGGTCATTGGTGGCATATCAATCCGAGAATTCCGAGACCGCAAGTTTGCCGAAATCGTTTTTTGTGCAGTTTCGTCTGATCAGCAGGTGAAAGGCTACGGAGCGCATCTCATGGCCCATCTCAAGGATTATGTTAGAGCTACTTCTCCTGTGATGCATTTTCTAACCTATGCCGATAATCATGCCACCGGGTATTTTCAAAAGCAAGGTTTTACTAAGGAGATCACTCTCGACAAGTCTATCTGGAAGGGATGTATTAAGGATTACGAGGGAGGGACACTTATGCAATGCTCTATGCTTGCCCGAATACGGTATCTCGAGGTTGGTCGAATGCTTCTCAAGCAGAAAGCATCCGTTCTAGCCAAAATACGCACCTTGAGCAAAAACCATATAATTCATCTACCGCCTCCGCAATGGGCTAACGCTAGCGACGGCGTCGTGGTTCCACTCGATCCACTCTCTATCCCCGCCATCCGAGCAACTGGTTGGTCTCCAGATATGGACGAGTTAGGGCGAGACTCATGCCACGGATCCCGTTTCAAAGGACCTCATTTCAACGAACTTCGACGTTTCTTGAATGAAATCCAAAACCATAACCAAGCATGGCCCTTCCTCAATCCAGTCGACAAAGATGAAATCCCTGATTATTACAAGACCATCGCATCACCAATGGACCTGTCGACTATCGAAGGAAGATTGGAGCTTTACACTTCTCCGAAAGAGCTTGTCGATGATCTCAAATTGATTTTCAGTAATTGTCGACAGTATAATGACGCTACAACTATATACGCTAAGTGTGCGGTCAAGCTGGAGAAGTACATGTGGAAACTCATCAAGGAGATTCCGGAGTGGTCTGACTTGCTTGAGGAATGATTCGTTGGTGCATTCTTTGGAGGTGTATGTGTTGCTGAATGGAACGATATTTTTGTGTGGTTGGAGTCGGTATCGGGCGATTAGGTTTCGAGCTGCGATATAGAGCAAGGTGTCAATGATACCAATATATACTGCAATTCCCACAATAGCATCGGAAAACAACCCGTAGGAACAAACTCAAGCCAAGTAAGGGGGAAACAATGGAGATAATAAATATTCTTCCTCCAATTGGCTCTTAGAAACCCTAACACCAACGCTATGTACACTTTTTTCTTATTTTCGGGCTGAACAATTGATCTGCAGATGTGGGTATCAGATAATGGGGTATTTAGACATTAGTCCAGGTCGTGGAAGGCCATGACATGCTGTCCACCACTGCGGTCCTTGCTCTTGGACTTCTTGCGCTTCTTTCGGTCCTTCGGATCCTCGCGGCGTTCCGCATCGCTATCATCCGAATCTTTATCGTCATCACTATCATCCATCATGTCTTCATCACCAGATCCATCACCGACGTTGTCCTCAGCCTCGTGCCAAACCTTGACGGTTTGACCACCACCAGAGACCATACGGCCCTCCACATCAAAGCCCAAGCCCACAACACCATCGATCTCATCGTGCACAACCTCAGAAACGACTTGGTTGGGTCCGATGCGCACGAACTTCACCTTTCCGCTTGAGAGGCCTGCAGCCACCACCTTGCCCAAGTAGTCAGGTCCAACTGCCATTGTCTCGATGGAATCCCCGCCGTCGGAATTGCGGTCGACGTAGATCCGCTCATCCTGGTCATCCCACGCGCCCTTCTCCCAGAGGGTGATGATACCGCTGGCTCCACCAACGATAAGCTTCTCGCCCCTACTGGTTCCACTGGAAGGCAGGCCACCCATAAAGGCGGAGCTAACCAATTCTTCTTCCTGGTTCTCGCTGCGCACCAGAACGCCCCTCCGGAGATCCGTCACGGCCAGGGTTGTTCCACCAGTAGTAACCCACTGCTTGCTGAAGCCCGAGGTGCTAGTTTCGGAAGCCGGGAGAGGAGTAAGAGATGAGATGTAGTCGTCGTGGGGGTGGTGCGACTGCCCAGGCCGCGCGGACACCTTGGAGTATGGGATACGGAGATCGTAGAGGTGCAGAGCGCTTGAGTCGGTACCGAGAAGAAGAGTTTGAGGAGAGAGGGCGTGGATCATGGTTGGCGCATCAACGGAGCTATATGAGATCAAAAAAAAAACGACAGGTCAGCCAAATGCGAATGTCCGGATTGCAACGCTTGATGTTCGGGAGAGGCCCTTTACCCGTTCTTCTCAAGAGGAATCACAATCTTGTTTTGCACCTGACCCGTCTCTGTGCTTGCAGCCTTCACCATACCGTCTGTACCAGCCGAGTAAAGTGTTTTTCCATCCGTACTGAACCCTAGGGTGCGGCAGCTACCCTTGTGTCGCCGAGTTCTCCACATTGTGTCAATGTGGCCCTTTCCGGCGCGGGCCGATGAATTTGGTGCGGCATCTTCATCATCCTCTCCTTCTAAGGAAGGTAGTCGGAAGGTCTGTACGTGACCCGAGGCCAAACCGACAGAGACTACGGGCTCCTCGGGGTGGATAGCCTGAGCGAACAGGTCCGAGGAAAGCGGAAGCGTGCATACCGTGTCGAACATGGTTGCGAATTGCGACAGAAATAACAGAAAATCCGAAGGCTTCTAGTGAGCCTAGTAAAAATCTGAATTCGGGTGAATTGAATCAAAAGAATCAATTGCAAAAAGCTGGAGCTTTGGAGCTGGCCTTTTTTTTTCTGCCGGGCCGAGAATATCCCGACCGCCTTATTTTACTTGTTCAGGTTCAAATCGGTAAATGACATCAATTCAATTCTGTAAATCACTCTGGTTCTAAGAAAGAAAAGACAAATAAAATCAAGAATACAAACAACTATGAACGAAAGAAGGCTTATATACCATTCACCATTTTCTTCCAAATTTCCAAATTAGGCATTTGCTGCCACTGGCGCAAGGATTTATGCACCACGAAGATCCCGCATTCCAGGTGTAGCTGAGTTCAGCAAGTACCTATCATGTTGACTCTTTAGGAAGCGTAGGTAGAGCCAATAGGTCCAACCTTGATGTTGGAGTAGGTCACCTTGGCCGAGCCCGACTCACCCTCAATGGTCGCTGGGTCGCCGGAGGTGGTGGCGCATGTACCGCGAGCAGCACCAGGATCGGAGGCAGAGGCATCAGTGGGGTAGACCTCGCCGTCCAACCAGAGCATGTTAGCATAGTGGTCATCCCACAAGCTCATGACCAAAACCATTCCCTGGTCCAAACCCTCGCCCATGCCAGCCAGACCACCTTTCTGGGCGAAGACATCCTCATCGCCGAAGGCTTTCTTCTGGGCTGTGCAGAAGTCCGAGGTGATAGAGTTTCCGGTGACACCGCTAACTTCCGAGGCAGAGTTGGCGATAACCTTTCCATCCTGCACGTAGATGCGCTTGATCTCGCTGAGGGCGCCAGTATCGGTGCCGTCACTGGTGATGAACTGAGTAACAACAGTCATCTTGGACTTGGTGTCGACGGTCTTGCCAGGGCCGAAGAAGGTCTCGTTACCCATGCGGAAGGAGTTGAAATCGCATCCATCGGGATCGCAGGTTCCTGCATAGCGAGTAGAGGAGTAGGTTCCGCCACACTTGTCGCCCTCGCACATGGTCTGTTCGGGGCTCTCGCAAGGGTGAGGCGTGTAGGCCGTGGAAATGCTATTGGCTTCCCAGATATCCATCTCAGGGCAGCAAGATCCGTGGCCGCCAACACCGGCGTTCTTGTCGTTCTCGGAAGGCACCCAGCCGTCCACGTTGGCCTGTATCGCGCATTAGTCATTTTTCTCACGAGCTTTTCGACCTTGACCAGTATAACGACTCACCTGGCCGTTGATGAACTTCAGATCACGAGGGCACTGAGAGTCACAGTAGCCAGTTCCGTACTTGGCGCCTGCCTTGTTGCCATCGTACTTAGCCATGCCACCATCGGCATCCATGGACACAAAGTACAGAGCTCCATTGAGTCCGCAGGGCAGAGCGGAGGTGTCCACATCGAATGTGAACTCCTGGTTCTTCAGCTTGAAAATCTGGTAGGTACTATCGTCCTCCATCAAGAACAGACGAGAGCCAACGTTGGCTCCAGTGACAAAGCTCAAAGTGAGGGCATTGCCATCGGTGGTCGCACCGTAGGTGGCGGCGTAGTCAGCGCCCTCCAGAGCACAGTTTGTGGCGCAAGTCTTGTCATCAGGGCAGAGAGTCGCATCCCACTAGTATCAAAAGGTCAACAAATGTGAACGCTCATCTTCACTATTTGGAATTTCTTACCTCGTTTCCAGTGTAGCAGTTGGTGTACCCATCGACAGAGTGAAGCCAGCGCCAGTTGGCATCGATGACAACAGAACCCTTCTGGTCAGTGCAACTGCCCTTGGCAGTGCACTTTTGCCAGGTCAAAGAGGGATGGGTCTCGGGCTTCGATGTGCCAACCTGCTGAGCATGGGCTGCCGCCGCCAGGGCGGAGAAAAGGACTGCGCGTCGATACATTGCGGATGAATGAGAAGGGTCGGTTTGCAATATGATCTTGTTTAATTGTTATCTGGCCTGCAGTTGATGAACAGAAATAATCTCGGGGTGGGAATAGATCTTTATATGTCTTTCCTACGCATGGGATTCTAAGTCATTGCCATGCGAACCTTGACTAGGGTGCTTTTGGATACCATGACCGGTGTAACGGACCGTTGATGCCGTTGCCAAATTGGTACGGATAGAGAGCCCACAATCATCAATCTAGTATCGACTTCCATACTGGGTGACCTCCGGCGTCGTGGGTACATTGGTTTGAGAGTGGAAACGGGGCCTGGATCAGGAAGGGAATGATCATCGCCGGATAACTGTGGTGAGGTGCACATCCCGGCTGATATTGGAGTGGATAAACATGGATTAATTGTTTCAACATCCGTGAAGACGGAGAATCCCCCGATCCAGTTCTGTCGATGTATAAGATTCAGGGAACTTAATAACTAGTGCAAGGGGCAATGACTGCAAATGAGTACGCTTTGAGGTATGTTCCCTGTCGATCTTTCATTCATACGTCAGGACCAGTGTTGTCTGGGTAGAAACTTGGCTATACGGTTAAACTACTCCCTATAGTCAACAGAATAAAAGATCATGAGACACTTTGTGGGGTTGAAGGGGGTTGAAGCCTGCCAAGAGCGCCGCTAGATGGAATGGGCGCTATAGCGCTCCCGAGGTCCTCCACTAACATCAAACCCCCGGAAGGCTTTTCTTGGTGTCAGACAATGTGGGATACTGCCAGGCGTTAAGCCCAAACATGGAAGATTGTTCTGCGGACCCTTCGGACATAAAGCGTTTCAGTCCGAAACCATGATATTGTGAAAGGGCAAAATGACTCCCTTGCAATATTAGCTGCATAGCATTAATGATTACATATTTGTTACCACCAGTCTTGATATAGCGCTTAGAACAATCCTCAGTTTCGTTGGGGACATATTAATTTGAAATCAAGGCTCTATCTATACATACTAGTCGCTATCGCAAAGGTTACCATCGAGCATAGACTAAGCCTATGCATAGATCATGATCTCTCGCATTTCCTTGGGTATCTCACTCTGAAATGAGACATAAACTAAGCACAGTAGATCAACAGCGCGATGATCTGATTTGTGGAGACATGGCACATGATATTGGACGGATTGCCAACCGGAGTAGCGGAAGTAAAGAAGGTAAGATGAAGGAAACATATTAGGTCTTGGCTATTACTGTGGGTCGTATTGCGGGGTTCACCAGTAGTATCGAGAATACTCCAAAGGGAAACATTAGGCCCTGGCAGTACCGCAGAGCCGGTGTTTCAGGATTCTGATGCCGGATGTGCCGCGGCCTGTTTCGCGAATCGAATGCTCAAAAGGCGGCGCGTAAACAATATAGCTCCAAAGTGACTTCTTGTACAAGATATTGGCGAATGGGAGGGGTGTAATTCTACCGAACGGAGAAATGAGGGTGCTCCCCTGCATCCTAGCAGTTGCATGTGGGACCTGGCGACAGCCCTAAGATCCTATGTCTTTGCCGGGTATCATGATATCTCAACCTGCCTGCTCGTTGATCCAGGATCAGATACGGGAAATTCCGAGGAGTAATATATCAAGGTTACATCTGTCCAAGTTGTTGTTGCCTGTCCTGCAGACTCCATGAAGCGCAGGTGGCCAGATTCGACACGGTAATTACCCGTCAGTAGACAAGCCCAGCGTTGACCTGTGCTCCAATGGAACCGAACAAAGTGCTCCTTCTATTAGTGGACAAATTTCCCCGGATATGGTTATGCGGCTGGCAATTTGCCAATCATTGAACATGGGAATGATCTCGGGTAGGGTAGGCTAATGCGCATAAAATTGCATGGGTCTTCAAGGGTGACTAGTATGTCGATCGTTTCCTGTTGTGATGGGTGTCTTCAGGGCTGGGTTGAACATATTCCATTCCCGTGTTACTTTGGGCTGAATATCTTCAAAACTACTTGGATAGGGGGCATTAGTGCTTATATCGATGCGGGGGAATACCCGGTGCGGTCTATGGGAAAAAGCGATGCAATATTGGGGATATTTTCGAAGCAATTTAATGAATCCTCATCATGCATAGTTTCTATCTACATGAAGCTTCTGGGTGGAGAGGTTGCATCAAGGGGTTTATTTAGGACTAGGTACAAAGAATTGTATGTAGGAAATATGGACTCATTGTTCTATGCGAGACTAACTATATCGCTATCACATCATGAATCGAGGGAAAGAGAAAAAAAGAAAAAGAGGGGAAAAAAAGAGAGAGAAAAAATGAACTCCGATGGGGGGATTCGAACCCCCGTTAGTGCTGTTCAATGTCCCAAAGAGGAACTTGAAAGAGCACAGTGATAACCCCTACACTACATCGGAATGTTATATACTTTTGAGATATCGAGATATACTTATCCTAAAGTTCTACTAATCAGTCCATTCTCGTGTTGTCGTTGACCTTCGAAGGTTCTACTAGATAATTATATATTTTGTTAGAACACCACAATCTAAAAATTAAAAAAAAAAAAAAAAGGGTGATAGGGTTATAATTAGCAAGAATTCTAATCCAACGAACTAAATGGTTGACTTTTTTTTAACTATGGTAAATATAAGCAGCCGAATGTGACGAACCAAAAGGAAGCAGCGAGGCATATATATATATATATCTAGCCAATACTGGTTCAACAAAATCCACGTGGGGGGCATAATCTTTAATTATGCCCCCTTCCCACCGTTTTTTGATACCATTTCCCGAAAACTGCTTCTCCTCCTCCTTCTTCCTCCCCCTCTCCTTCTTCCTTTGACACAGACCAGTTTTATCAGCCCACCATCGGTCATGAGTATGGGCTACTTCAGAGGAAAGCCTATAAGCAATATCGCCTCCCTGGGCGGAAAGAAGGTACCCTTGGGATTCAATGACTGAAGTCTTACCCATAGAGAGTGTACACCTGGGTCCACCTTTGGTGATGTCCTTTGGTGACAACATATAGTTTCATTGTAGAAATTATAGCGCCGAAGCACGAAGACAAGGCATCCATAATCGAAGATATTATAGTTATATACTCACTTATACCATCCACCCCTTCCCCATGTTCAATCTACCTCGTTACTTTCATTACTAAGAATGAAAATCATGCATGCTGCTGTGCGTGGCGTCTCAAAGTATCTTCTCAACAAAGCATGTGATCATCCACTATACAAGTTAGGTACTATCGTTAAGATCCCATCCCCCGTTGTTTGCTTGCAGACTGAGCGCTTGTTTTCTAGTTTTAGAGTATTGAAAAAAAGTCACCTTGCAAGAACAACAACTAATATTGATGTCAAAAATATGTTATCAAAAAATCAGAATTAAAAAAAGAATTCTCCGATGGGGGGATTCGAACCCCCGTTAGTGCTGTGAAAGAGCACAGTGATAACCCCTACACTACATCGGAATGTGATGACATACAGCCCCCTATTTTATTTATTGTTCTCATGCTATCAATATGCGGTACTCTATTGCAGGCAAGGCGAGTGTGGTTTTCAACCCTGGATGGATGCGACGAAATTCGCCCATATCATTTGTCTTGTCTATGCCTTCCTCTCCAAGATTTCCTTAAGCTGACAGAAGGACATTGAAACCCGTCAGATATGCAATATTCCCACAAAAGTACCTCCGACGGTGCCATTGTCGAGGTGCAGCGTGCGTGCTGTCAACGAGGGCGCCCAATGTCAGGGTCGATTCGAGGGTTGTGAGGGATTTCAGCGGGTCATAGGGACGTATAATGGGATGCCCAGCCTAACTTCAGCCTATCGCACCTGCAGATCGACATAAGATTGACATAAGATCGGCACAATGCAGCCTGGCATTCTCAGCTTTGCATCGACTAAACAACCAGGCGCAACATGATTCTTCTTTAGGAAAAATACCCAGCCGTAGGGGACGCCTGACTCGTATTTCGCCTATCACATCTATAGATCACCAAAAGGCAAGTAGGCTACATCCCAGCATCCCCAACTTTGCATGATTGAACGACTAGGAGCTCAAAGCCAAGGATGGCTGTGATGTGATTGTTGAGATCTGCAAACAGTCAAACTTCACAATGTCAAGTTTCTAGACTCTTGGCGAGATATTGTCTTTGAATATAAAAAGGGTCTCACGACACGTCTATAGAACCCAGACATCAGCTTGATTCGCATTCAATACACGTATCTCACGAGAAATCTTCACTCTACTATCAATCCCACTTTCTCAAGCAACCATGCATATTGGAAAGACCCTCGCACTCTTCTGCCTTAGCCCCGGGGCTCTTTCATACGTGATCACCGCCTATCGGAACGACGACTGCTCTGGCGAGTCTAAGAGGGTCAATGTGTGGGACAACACATGCAGAGATACCAACATCTTTGCGACCAAGTCCATTCGAGTCGAAACGTACGGAGGTCGTCACCAGAAAGCCACCTTTTTCACAAACAACGGATGCGGTGCTGCTGTGAGCGCAAGGTATGCTTGGTGGGCAGATGGGGGAGACGGTTCCTTTAAGAAGGGCGCGTGCCTGAAATTTGATCGTGACATTCATGCCTACGGCTCCGTTTCGTCTTAGGATCTGACGTGCGTGTAAGTTGTTATATCCTCAAGTGTTCCAGGAGAGTAAGAAAAGAGACTCATACTGCTATGATAGAACAAGGCTTGCCAGTCAATCTGTATCTTCTGTCACGATGCTTGAGGGTATCGTTATACTAGGGATAGGATGACCTTACACCTCGCTGTCTGTGTGATTACTTCATGGACGGAAGGATTTTCCTCGGTTATATAAGACACAATATCACTCTCTTTAATGTGTGGGACATCTTTGAACTGAAACTTTATAATCAGGTCCGTAGTCAAAGTGGCTTTTTAAGAAGCGTTAATATCACAATTTGTATAGTACGCCGTAAATGGTGACACCTGTTGCATGATAATTCCGCTTCCACGCCATGCTACCTGTGCACAATAGGGGGCATAGAACCTCTCACGCCACTTACCCTGCTCAAGATCAACTATCGGTGCCACCCACATATTCTAGCATGGCCCGCTTTGAAGATCTACAAAAGCGAGATCGCCCCCAGCGAACAGAACGCTAAGCCTGAGTGCATTGGGAAAGCCTGGGACGCGATCACAGCTTCCCGCCACCATTTCAAGGGCAAAGGGTTTGCTTGCAAGCGGCGGCTAGTGATCGATGCCAACGGACAGACCGAGCAACTACCAGGGAGTGCATCTCGGCGTAATGATGCCATATCAGCGTCGTGGTCACTTTGCTCAGCACAGTATACGCCTACAGACCCACTCAAGATAGGATCTACCGCGAGGATGTGACATAGGTCAAGCGAGTCATTTAGTGTTTCTCCGCGGAATATGTGGGGTACAAACGATGTTTGACGGTGGCCGGATCACAAGGCCAGGAGTCTAATATCGTCATCTTCATTTTCACAAAGCCCCGAACTAATTTCATGGCTGAAGTCGGCTTGATCTCCAGCGAACAGCAGTTGGATGTGGCCTTGACCCGAGATAAGAAGCTCCTTATAGTGGTTATGAACATGAGAATCTGGAACGCAGAATTTGTCAGGGCCGCAAAGAAAGGCTCTTCTCGCTATCCGGCAGGCTGCCTCAAGAATACTGTAGACAAACGCGATGTATTGAGATGGCTCGACCGAGAGACTGTGGAAAGAGCCTTTGACTCTATTCAGCCTCAGAGGATGCCCGCCGCTCCCGGCTCAACTACTCAAACACAAAAGAAGGAGCAGCGTACCGATACCATCATCACACAGAGCGCCAGGGCAGTAGATGATGAGGTCGCCAAGGCCAATTTGCAGATAAAGCGGATAGAGCTGAATGACAGCATCGAGGGCCGAACGAAAAGCTCTAGGTGTAGAGATGGTAGAGATGAAGTAGATGGGAGCCCGGCAGGACAGCCTCAATACTCAACAGAACGATCTGGATGTACAACAGCAGGCTCTAGTTGTGAAGTGGAAGGAGAAAGGAGATGGAAGCCCGGATGAATAGCATCGATGCTCGTCGTGATGCCCTGGAGGGTACATAAGGCGAAGGATAAGGTTACTCTGCAGGCGGTAGTAGATTGGCCCCCCCCCAAAAGCTGGGCTAACACACATGTTCAAATCGCATCAAAGTTTCCAGTTTCTGTTGCTCTCACTATATGCAGTAAAACTATATTATAACTCACTCCTAGTCGCTATAGGCAATGGGATAATTGAGATATTATGACGATATGATGAATACATGATCGACTATACCATGCCATAAGGAATGAAGGCTCCTCCCTGTAGCTAGTGGAATATTCTTCTTTAATTTACCGGTCCCTATCTGACTTATAGCTACCTCTGTTAATACTTCTGCTGCTAGCCCAAGAGATGCTAGTAAATCTTCTTAGAATTGGTTATATATGGTTATAAGAATAATTCGTAGCTTATAAGGCTTTGGGATGTCATTTTAAGCATCTTTTTAGGTCTGTTGCTTATTTATATATATGTTAAGGCGATAAAAAGTAGTATTTTCTGCAGACAATCCTTTTATATACATGCATGTATGTACTTGATTATATTTTTATACATCGCAAGAAGCGGTCTATACCGCTGCGTATGCCTACAGCACCCCGGCAATTTCCCATTCTATATGTAGAAATTGCCTCTCGACTGATGAAACCATGTTTCCGAAACAGCAGATTAAAGAAACTCGGGGAAAAAAAAAAAAAAAGAGCCACGTCACACATAAATAGTTATACATACGTGAGTACATGCAATTATACCTAACCCCATCTGTTCTTCCCAATGCGCCGATGAACCCGCCGCACATGATCTTTCATATTATCAACACGACTAAATACCCGATTACATCCATCAAACTCGCAAACAATGCTAGGATTGTGCATGCCCTCATGCCGATTCCGGTCCTTTTTGCTTGAAAAACTGCCCTGTTTGGATTTCGAACAACCATCATGCCGACACGGCCAATGCTTGCGGTGTCTGTTGAAATGTTTCCGTAGGTCACAGCCTCTCCGGAAGCGAGCCTCAGAGGTGCACCCCGGGTGAGCGCAACGCCAGAGCCCGTCACCGTCTAGGATACCATATTGCGCTAGGTGGGCTTGGTTGAAGGCGGAGACGGAGGGAGAGGAGACTTCAACATTAGAGAGGGCTGCGGGCGATGAGATACTGCTCGTGGATGTGCCAAAGGAGGATGCTGCTGGGGTGGGTGGAGCGAGGGAGCTGTCGTATGCGAAGTGCATAGGAAGTGGAGATAAGCATTGTTGCGGGTCGGCGGTTGTGTTTCCATCAAAATCAAGCTGTATTTCTTGGCCTATCATTGTCGGTACAAGGCCGAACGTGGACCCGGCGGGGTCGTAGGTTATGGATTCGTAGAGGCTGCCAGCGGATTCACTCCCCAGAAACCAGTCGTTCATGTGTTGTGTGTTGTAGTAACATGACATGTCTTGGAAATCTTGGTCCATGATGGGCTCGCAAGACGGATAGGTTTGATATAGCTGCATAGAGGTCATGCTTTTTGGAGGGATGATATCATTGGCCGAGAAATAACATTGAGGATTTTGATCACTAGGCGCTTTCGGCCCATCATAAAAGCAGCTTAGGGTATCACTGATGGATGATTTCTTTCGGTCGGATACATAACTATCGGATGTGAAGCAAGACGTCGGTGTGTCTTGGAGAACCTGTGTAAAGTACATATCGGGATCCATTGGATTTGTAAAAGTGCTTTAGAAGTGCTTGGAAGAGTTTCCGTCGAGTCGACTAAATGCAGCGACCAGAGAGTGCAGGGATTTGGTTTTTCAATCAACAGATCCCAATTTAAGAGGGCTTTTTGGCACTGCTGGTCCGATATCGAGTTTAAAATGATGGATTTGGTTGGCTTTTTCCTAGGGTTGCCGGTACACTCAAAGTTGAAGAAGAAAATCTCAGGATATTGGTGGCAGGGATGAATATGGTGACTTGCAGGCAAGTAACTTGGGTCTATATATATAAGAAAGAAAAGAAACGAGGCAGTGCTTCCCATAAAAACCCCAATGCACTGAAGATCATTGTCCTAGAAAGGAAAATGAAATAACGAAGGACATTGGCTGTTGGATTGTGAGGCTGAATACGTTACCTTGATAGGTAGATTATTTTTACAAAAGCAAGCATCATGATTATCCATGGCAACTTGTTAAAGCGGGACGGAATGAGTGTTCATGCAGGGTTAGCCTCGGGTCGGCGATAAAGTACATGCTTAATTACGTTAGCGTCGGATCGGCGATAAGTTATATGGTTACTTGGGTACTTGGGTAGGTTTCGGAGACGAGTAGGGCTGTGAAGTATCTGCATTAGCTAATAGCTCTGTAGATGAATTTCCTTAATTGTACATTGTACATTCCACTCTGATAGGCTGACGGTACGTTCCACGAGTTTAGAGGACAAGGGTGTCTACGTATCAACGATCTGCAATGAGGTTACTATGGTTCCCGTCACGTTCAGCTTGGTCATGCTAAATAAAGAAATAGATAGAATACATTTCGAGACAAGAGGGGTTGGACCTTTTGGGAGGGTTACATGTGGGGTGTATACCCTGGAATCCAAAGATATAGCCATGTATTTTCACACACAGCCATTATAACGGTCTATTTCTGAATCCCAAAGGGACGTGGCATTCCCATTGCGGCGACATATATGAAAAAGAAAGTCCCCTAGAACCCACTTTGCGTCACTCTAATTCTTCATACCTTGGAAGTTGTACCCCGGCATTTGGAACGCTTACTAAACACCATCCATGGGATGGCAGCCCTACAGAGGCAAAACTTCCCAAAAATAGAGTCCAGGTGGGTCTGGTGCCATCCAACATCATCGCTTTTCTCGATTCTGTATCGAAGCCTTTGGATGAGGGGCTCCGTACCCAGATTTCTTCAAGTTCCCAAATTCGAACCACGGCATACGTAGATCACCACTGAGAGCCGTATCGTATTATATGCAAGGGCATTGGTGGGACCATACGACAGGAAATACAGTCGGTGCATTAGGAGCACCAAATAATCGATTTCAAAGGTGAAGGTCCGTGGTTCCAAGTCATCCATGCTCTCAAAGTACGGGATTACTTGCTGGAAGAGCCGAATGATTAACTGCAGCTTGGGAGGAATATCCGGAGACCATGTAGAGCTAAAGACACGTTCTCCAACCGAAAAAAGATGGGTTCTATGACTGGACATAAGCGCACCCGTTTTGGGTTTTCAGCCGCCCACTTGGCCAGAAGGTCAAAGACCGGCGGTGAATCTTTTATTATATTCCTCATAAAGTCACAACACAACACAACCATTGATGATAAAAAAAATCAGTTGATGCTCGCTATATTGCGGATTGTGTCTGGGCCTCGGGAGGACGTATTATAGTCTCCTGTAACGATTTTCTTACCCGAGAACGGAGGTGGATCATGTCTCGGAAAGGCTTTTCCACTTTGCTTAGCATAACGGAATTCACGTGGCTCCATGCACGAAAGAGAAACGAGACTTTGGAGACATGGATACGGTCTGCAGTGACAGTCAGTCAGTCTCATCTCACGCAAAGCTGCTAGCGTTGCAGATTGATTCGTGTGCTTACAGTAGCCAACAGGAAGATCGACATTCGAAACGGAAGACAGGGAAAAAAAAGGCCTCTCCGGCTCGGGGAGGCTGGTATAGTCCCGGTACTCGTCGATCATGAACATTGGCATTCCAGCGGGGGGATTCCGCATCCCCGGGCCCGGATCACGAGGTGGCTGCGCTAGGCTAGTCGGGAACGGGGCCATAGACGCCTTTAATTTCTACAGTTCCGTCTCCCGTCGTAATCGATGACTGCGGGCCCGAATAAAGGCATGCTTGGTCTGAGCGAGAAGAAGGTCCTACGGGAACCTGGAACCTTGGGCTTTTTGGCCGTCGCAGCGTCTGTGCGGATTTTAATTCTTGACGGGATACAAATGGGATACAAATACGTGGGGGTGGGGCTATGCCAAGGGGAAAGCTTGTTTGTCCCGTCCACTTCAGGGCTGACAAAGGAGATTTGTCGTTCTTCACATGACTGGACTCGTACGTTCTGTTTTAATAGAATTTCTACATCCTTTCCTGAGATAAGTTCAATGGTAACATTTCTTATAAAATGACCAGTTATTTTCCTTCTCACGCCGATATGATTGGATGTCAGCGAATACATTCCCCATCATACAGTGTATTAGGATAAGACCCTTCCAGGAGGCTACTCCTGCAGGGGTCGACCAACCATGCCGTGTTTCCAGGTGCTTGTTTCCTTGATACTGGCCCATACCCATCGCCTTCAGGTCGACATATAGCAGCAGTTGAAAGCATCTATAGGCTTTTTACTCATATTGGATGTCATGAAGAGTAGGGTAATTCTATTAAACACTTCCCTCTTCGTTGGTAGTCGGTAGGGGAATGTGTGGGTAGTTGCCTGACCTTTTTCTCGGCCGTAATCTATCTCTAGAGCTACTATGTAAGTGAATATGAAAAGTACATACGGAGAAGATATTCTAACTGTGATATCGCTGGCGGCCTTGCATACATGGCACCCTTGATATCATCTTCAGGCCACCTACCCATACATGCATATCACCATGGGCGGTGGGATTCCGAAATAGGCGCCGAGAATTTAAGGCACTCTATATACAACATATATTAGGACCACCTCTTTCATTGTTGAACTTGAATCTATCAAACTCATCTTCTTTTTATACAAGTGGAGAACTTCCAAAAGCCTCCGTCAAGCTCTACTGGAGCACTGGCGAAAAGCAATCAAATCAATCGCACACGAAGCCCATACAGCACCTTTCCAGTGGCACAAGTGATTGATATCAATTTCATTATGTCCCAATTGATTGATCCTCAATCGATTTATCACTTTGATGCTCGACCAACCTATCAGTTTTCGTACCCGTTGAAACAAAAAGTCACTGAAGTGTTTGCATTACACTTTTCTCTTTTGGTTCTTGTTTCATCTGGGGCATTTTTACAGGTGCTATATTTTCGAACGTTAAAGTTAAAGACATTTGTCCGAGTCCTGATCAACATTGCTGCTGGAGCAATTGGTCATTTTCTACTGTTGTTGTTCAAACATCAGCCAGTATCTGATGTTAGTTGGGGCGAGGTCTCTTTTCGACTCGTGCTGCAGAAACTTTTATTTGGATACATTGTTGCGGACGTGATGTATTACAGCATACATCGTGTTCTGCATTGGAGATTGTTCTATCGACGAATTCATCGCTTTCACCATGAAACTAAGCAAGATGGACTATTAACGGCTCTGGATGTGCATCCGTTGGAATATGTTTTTGCCCAGATGTCAACTGAGTTGATGTCTGCATGGATGGTTGGAGCAACTCTTCCGGAGCTTTGCTTCCTAAGCAGTGTGGCGAAGATCTTTGCGATGTATTCGCATTCTCGAAGCGATGCAAAAGCCTGGATTAGTGTTATGGAACACGAAACGCATCATCATGACGGACGTCACAATTTTGGAGTGACTGGTTTAATGGATTGGGCTTTTGGTACAATGAAATAAAGGGATTCTCCTACTTTCTGGCTGAAAGAGGAGCAAATGTTGTCTGGGCCAATGTGGGAGGGTTGGTAGGGGGTTTTTGGTTCGGTTGCTCAATACAAACTGACTTTGTCTTCGATATTTATTGTGAAAAGCCTGATTGATTTCTCTTGAGGTCTTTCGAAATTCGAAGATAGCACAGGAGGAAAGAAGGGAAGTTGTTAAACAGGAGGAAAGGGGGCTCGGAAGCACTTGAGCATGTAGGAGAATGCAACTCTTGCTGGCAATAGGGCTATAAATGAAACAGTTTGAACTAAATGAAGAAGGTTGTGGTGGAATTGAAAAAAGTTCTATTGTTTACTTTATTTACCGGGTCTGGTGATAATAGATTGAACTGTGTATCAGATCTCACTTCACAAGTCATACAATGATAGATTCCTCACAACCTATAGAGTAAACTTCTCCTTATTCTCCTGCAGCCACTGCTCAAGCCTTTCTGGAGCCTTGTGAGTATACTTCCGCACATTGTCCACTCCAACTTCGAAATCCGGCTCGTCCCAAATGAAGCTTCTCGGCCCGGTAACAGATTCAACAAACCACCTGGCAACCGGCCCTGGAAGTCCCCTCTGCTGTATATCCTTCACTGCCTGTTCCTTTCCAACAACGGTGATCTTGATTTCCTTGCTCAGAACACGGCCAATGATACTTAAAGCATCTTTCACGGATAACCGATCTGGTCCAACCAAAGGGATGGTGCTCTCCTGTGTACCATACGCTAGAACCATCCCAATGACTTGCCCGATGTCTTTTGGCGAGATCCAGTCGAATTCGGCGTCAGGATTTGGCAGCTTGACCTCACCCTGCGCAATTTCATCCTTAAAATGTAGAACATTGCTCGCGAAATAAGCCGGTCGCACAGCACAGCACCGGTTACCAAAGACACTCTCAAGATCTATCTCCACTTTTGCATGGACATATGGAACTATGTCAGTGGGTGGTGTAGCATGTCGATTGCCCTAGACGAGGAAGCTACTCAGAAGAACGACAAATTCGATTCCACCTTCTTGAAGCGCCACAAAGGTAGGCCGCATGCCGTCTGGAATACCTTGGATTGCATAGACAAAGGCAGTCTTGGCACCACTCTGGCGAACTGCAGTCTGAACGGTTTCAGGTTTCGTGAGGTCTGCTTGGACTTTCTCGGCGGAGATGTCACCGAGTATCGGAATGGGCTTTGAAGGATCGCGGATGGCGAGAGTAACTTTTACACCCTCTTGATATGCCTTACGTGCGGCAGCTGAGCCAACACTTCCAGTTGCGCCGAAAATAATAACATTACTAGGAGAGGCCATTTAGAGTGGTAGTAAAGTATTTCAAGTTGAGTGAAGTGAAGGGGGAAACTAATATGCTCAAGTTGTCATAGAGTATTATTCAGGGGTTTAAACACACCAAATGGCTTGAAGCTAGGGTACATTTCCAATTTACGACCAACTCATTTGTATGCGACACACGGACCTTCGGGCCCCGATGCACCGACAAAGCCCGAGAGAGCGAGCTGTTGAGAGTTTGGAAGGCCTGGGGTGCTCTGTGCCATGTCACCTATTGTATGACGAGGTAGTATTTCATTGCATATGACTCCATAGCCGGGTGTTTTTGTTGTGGGCTAGTAGTTGACCTATCATTGGTCCAATGTACGAGCATAGCCACTCTGTGCAAACTATGAAACAGATCGAAGTGAAGTACATGACCAGATCGGCTTTGTGTTCGAGATTCACGATTAGTGCTGACAATAAAATGAAGGTGTTGGTAGCCAACGGCAAATGAACTCGGTGATTAAGCTGCAGGTCTCGGCGTACATCAGAGCCGAACTCGCCGTGGAGGCCAGGTTAAGAGTGCGGCCGAAATCCACTTATACGACATTCTTGGGCATTAATCACTACATATATCACCCCAAATTTTCTCGTATACCCACTTCCGCATGTCCACTTTGGCTGACATTAGGCGCCCGATTATGCCCTATGAGGCTTTGCCCTTATAGGGCGGCTCGAGAAAGCTTCCCGCGACCAAGCAACGACAATAATAGAACAAGATCAGCTTTTCTCAGTGATTGTGTGGGTCATAAATATGCATGGTCTTTATTCTCGGAATGCACCACTGCATGCTACTATAGTATAGTATCTATTAATTATATTTCTTACCAAACGAAGACGGTACTAACAAGCTTAATATAATGGGATTTTAAATCAATATTCTACCTATATTCTATACGTCTTTTGAAGCCACAAGGGAAACAATTAGCAATACTGACTTACCATGCCCTGAGTATGGAGCTTTTATCTCTGGTTTGAATACTTTACATAAGGTGCCCATGTTAGACTCTACATTTTAAGGTAAGCTAGCGTCTAGAGACACAGCTAGATATACAGAAGTTCCAATGTTTTGTAAACAAGCAGTCAGATTATTACCTATTTGGTAAATATCTCGCTAATACCTCAAACATGTATTCACCGGTTCATGGCTTAAGAGTACCTAGCATTGTAGATATCTGCCGCCGATTGAAAGATCGGCGAGCTGGCCATAAGCATGGTTGCGGCACTCAGGAAGTAGAGGATACCAAGTTGATAGGAAGAGAAATGGGTATAAATCGCTTGGCAAAATCCCAGGGTAAGGGATGAGTACCATGATGCAGTCGAGAATTTTCCTTCTTATTCATTCAGGATTGCAGACAGTATGGATTTCTTTCACCACGCCCCATAAAACTGAAGTACCAGGTGGGCTCGCCGTGTCTGATGCGGCAAGTGTTGTCATACACGTATCCTGGGGTGTCGAGAGCCCAGTACTCAGAATTCTCATCTGGAGTATTCTGCATGCAATCCAAACATAGACCGTCGAAATAGCTTTCAACCTGTCTTCGTGTATACTCCACCACACGTTTCCAGGAGCGGGAGCACGAATTACATATCTGCGCTGATTCTGGATGGCTGTTTGTGATCGTGTCATTATCGAAGTTCACCAGTCGATCAAGAATGTCTCGGACGCAATTTTTGTGGATGTCACCATCCAGTGGCCTGACCCCAATTCGATGCAGTTCCCTCATGTAGAAAAATATATTTCGTGCTACACAATCACAATGAGCATAATCGATAGCCACGTTTACATCTTCAAAAAGAGATCTTTGAAGAATGGTTCTGAGCCGCCTTCTAACTGCGTTCAGTTGTTCTGTTTTCGAGTTAGAGCCATTTAGCCTTAGAGCCGTGAGTGATTTCAACTTACGCATGACGATAGGGGGCATATGCATTGGCTCAAAAGATGCCGAGTCTGGAGGTGCCATTTCCGTGATATGACCTGGCGTGCTGTAGACGAGTCTCTTTGACACGTGTTGGAACACTTTTGCGTGGTCAAAGAAATAGCAAGGAAATAAAAGCTGGCGATTGAAAGCCCAATCCTCCCATCTTGTGGGGGGGGGTTGCTTCCTGATCAATCCAATTAAATTGTGCGAACCAGCCCATCAGCCTTTTGGGATCCAGTTGATACTTGTTGCAGGCCTTGATGGTGTACCAGACATCTGCAACAGAGACAGTCTCTGGCTTGGTATCCACCCCATGAATCTCCCCCAATATCACTTCCATGCTTTTGATCGTATCGCCTCTGAGAGTAGGATTGCGACTTCCGGATTCTTCCCACCGAGATGAGAACATTATTTCAAAGTATAGATTGCTTGCGATCAGTTTTGATCGATCAACGTGAAATAAGGCTGTCTTCTTTTTGCTTTCGTCGTTTTTGCTTGGCTCTTCAATGACGATAAGCGTCACATCACCCGGTGTTGCGAACAAGAAGCCCATGTTCGCCGTGAGAGCTGAGAGACAAATAATGAAGAGTAGAGTCGACGTGGTTGAGGGAAGAGGTTCGAATAAAGAAAAGAAAAGAGAGAGAGAGGATGAAGAAGAAGAAGAAGAAGAAGAAGAAGAAGAAGAAGAAGAAGGGAGAAGAGGTGTCGAAGAGGGAAACGTCTGAGGCAAGGAAGGAGCTGCCCACTGCTCAGAGCATCTCAACCACTTTTCCTCTCGCAATCGCTTTCCTCTTCATCCTCTCTTCTACTAGGAAAGAACTCTGAAACCGAAACTGCTTTCAAAATGTCAGTCTCTGATCCTGTGCTAGACAGTTATAACTGTCCCGCATTTCTACGATGCTGCAACGCGTACAGAGAGTATCTCGTCAAGACTGAGGCTCGGGAGCTCCAGCTCCCACTTTACACGACGGTAAGTCTATATGAGGAGAATCAACTGCGGAAAATTTTATTAACTGTGTTAACAGAACTCTGCTGGTGAAATCATTGTGTACCATGGCGAGGTCTATTGTCGTGTACCGGGGTGTAAACACAATCATGTCAGTGCATTTATACCAAGGCTTTCCGAATTGGCTATTAATTGAATGTAGGTCCCTACCTCTGCAACCAACAACCTTCGTCAACACCTCATCAGGCATGGCCTACACCTCCCGACGAGTGCCACAGGTCGATTGACGCAGGCTAGAAAGGATGCCGCCATTCAGTGGTACAAGTCCCTGTTTGAGGCCGAAGAAGATGACGACAACAAGAACAGCGATGACGACGACGATGCGGAGGATGACCATGCAGGGAACAACCGTGCAGAGGAAGACGATGAGGAATATGCAGACGACGGCGAAGACTACGACGAGGACGACGATTGAGACGATGAAGATACTGCAGCAGACTAAAGTCTCCCTCTTAGCAGATGTTGCTTCTTTCTATGTCACCATTGAAAATTGCCGCATATGCACCGAGCCCATAAGACATTTTACCATCGAATGGAGTGGATCAACCATTCAATATCACACGTAATTGATTTAGGACGTGAGGCCCTGACCTCGGCAGGACAGGTGGGGGCTTCACGGGGCTAGTAGGGTAATACAATAAATCCTAGGGGCTATGATGTATAGTGTATGTAACTCAATATTATGAAAGAAGATACAAAGCCGATATCCCAAAAAACCCCGAGAGAGTCCTTAGATCAACATAGGTAACCTAGAGCTTAATCACTATTCAATTTCAGGTTCGCTGGTAGTCTTGCCGGCAGTGATCTCGATCCTGTTGATGGTCATTGTGTTGACAGCATAAGCTGAAGATCCTAGACAAGTGTTGCACGGGTGGAAACCTACGACATAAACATGAAAAGAGTTCTTTGCGTCCTCCCCTATTTCATGTTCATCTTCTAGCAAATGCAGATTATGAATATGGCTAAATGCATGAGGAAATCATTGACAAATCCACCCATGCCTCTGTTGGTCAATTTGATTTAGTTTGTTACAAGTCAACTATTATCAATATTCTATATATGAATATTGGAATCAAACATCAAGAACGTTCACTTGTACGATAGAAGATTCACTGTCTAGACTGTATACATAGAAATCAGTGTGATAATAATGCTTTTGTTGTTTGTTCTAAGCGTTTCCCTACATCTCATAATCCGTTTAATACGATTAAAGGGATTTGTAGTATTTCTGGAAAAGCCCCTATTATCGGGAGAACCAGTTTGAACTCCATCTGACATGCTTTTAGAGCGTCTTTGTGTCAGTGTTGGTGAGTAATTTTCTTTGAGCTCATTGTTGTGTGTGCTTAGACAATGAGGCTTAACTCAACATTGTTGAATATGATCAGATCTATTGATATACCTATAGACGAGCCCTATTTTCTATTGCCATAGTAAGAATAGAGCAGAATACAAGTGGGAGATATTCAAAAAGATAGCTAAATATAAGAATCAACCAAATAAAGAAACAATCATGCTGGACATAATGCAACTCTCAAACAATCACCAGCCCGAACAATGAATGGTTATTCAAGTTTGAATATAGGAAACACCGTGAATGAAACAAAGAGTTGCCTATTCATTGTTACAGTCTTGCCTTCTTCGCGATGTATTTAAGCTCTCAAGACACCGAGAAAGACGGAGATTCCCTTGAGTCTCTTGAAATCCACTGATCTGATATTAAATCTACAAACATGTTCGACCAACTGGTGCTGGGAGCCATTTTTACCGGCCTCAGTAGCATTGGCCTCTGGCATTCGATTCCATTGACCGGAGTCAACCCTTCCAACTCGTTCTTTTGGCGGACTGTCAGCTCTTTCGAAATTGTATATTCCATTCACAACTTGCGCAAAATACACCCTTTGATTTTCCCCGATCACGACGCAATCCCAGAGCACGACCTCCTTCTGCAATTTTCACTTGATGCTCAACAGTACGAGAATGCCAGGCTGGCCCTGGAAAACTCGGCCAAGGTAGCATCACTACACATCGACAACCCAGGAGTTACAACGCCCATGTTAGACCTGAGTGCTACAGCGATGCCAGCCTCGTTCTATCTGAACAACACCTCGGCAACGCAGCTCAGCCACCAACAACTGCAGCAGCCCCACCTAGTCGAGACTAACACGCCGTATTGCACTATCATGGCTATGCTCGTTTTTGTTATTCTAACAATGCAAACAATGGGTTTTGGGATAGCGAGTAACATCAAGCACAACGTCGAGGATTTGCAATACGATTATATGAACCGAATGAGCGCCGTGCAAGAACAATTCCGTATCTTGATGTTAGAGGTCCGACAGCTTCGAAGAGAAAATGAACAAGTACGACCTGTTTTCGTTCACCTGGCAGAGTCCATCACAAACTCCTCGGCCGACCTCCAACATTGTCTGTTGCATATTGTTGGTGTGATGGAAAGCAAATACACGTCCGGCATGATTGACATTGAGTCCAAATTGGACGAGGTCAGTCAACAACACCAGAATTTGATGAAAAATACTGAAAGTTTCCCTCAGATTCCGAGACAGCTGGCTTGGCTTAATATATTGATGGCGAAGAACATGTCCAGCGATATACCCGAAGGATTGGACCCGCCCGATGTGGATTTAAGCAAGAGCCCTACCCCCGAGCAGATGAGTCGAGGTTACAATCGCAACACCGTAGGAAAATCCAACGGAATTCCCAGATTCGTGGGAAATCAGGGTGTTAAGAAGGGAAAAGGACATCAGTCCAATGATCAGGACTAGGGCATACGAAGATTCACATCTCATGTTCCTTTCTTTTTGAATATCTGAAATTTCAATTAATTAATTTCAATTAATTTCAAGGTTGGAGACAGAAAGGCTCAATCAATTGAATATTTCATTAAGATTATCTATGATCCCTTTTGTAAGAGACTGACAATCATGACGTGGTTTCTTCAACAAGATACTTGCGACAAGCAGTCTTCAGCATGTTGATGCGTCTCTGTGTGTGAATGAAGACTTCTCGGTACATATCCAGACTTTGCTGAACGACCTCCTGTCGAGTTTTGGTGCCCGAGCAGATCTCAACCATTCTCAATTCCATCTCCTTGCGAAGGAATGGCTTGCTGAGAGACACACTATTAGGGAGGCCCTCGACAACATTGTCATACCCTTCCACAAGGGCAACACCTAAGCGGGTCGGAATAAATTCCTGCACTGAGCTGCGGCCGCTGCCTCGTTGGTTTATGGCGACGTATTCACGTTCTTTGATCTTTGCAATATGCTCTGCCATTGTGGCATCTGTACCAATCCCATTGGCATCCATCAGGCCAATGAGCTCGGGCTCAGTCAGATAGTTCGGAGCTGTTGTTTTGCCTTCGAAAATATTGGCTTCTGTGGGCTCAAAGAGCTCCCCTAGTTCAAAGTTGGGAAGTTGCTGGCTGCTTTCCCACTTATCGTACACGTATACATCCAAGTAGTTTCTCTCCAACACGATAAGACCATTTGTGTGGAAGGATTCGTCGCCATATTGGATTTCAATATCTGTGCTCTGGCCTTTTGCGTCATCGGAACAGCAGGCGAGGAACCGACGGGCAACAAATTCATAGACCTTCTTTTCATTGGCATTCAATTGATTTGGTGAAACCCAGCTGACAGGATGAATAGGTGGATGGGCTTTGTCATTGTGGCGACCAGAGCGAGGAGTCCTGAACTTGCCATCAATAAGCCTAGAGAGGCATTAGTTTTGTATATAAAAGGGATGTCCAATAAGCTTACTCTCGAGCATACTGACCCCATGAGCTGTCGGGGTATTGCTTTTCGATCAGTTTCTTTAGATCGATTGCTTTGTCAAACTGATCTGTCTCGGTTCTGGGATAGCTGATGAATCCCTTGGTGTAAAGTGCTTCTGCTACCTTTGAGCTTGTTAGATATCATCCACATCCAATACAAGATTGGTTTCCTACCTTCATGATAGTCTGACTGTCTAAACGAAGAAATCGACTGCCCATCATCTGTAGGTCTACCGTAGTCAAGGGCAACGGCCGCCATTTGCTTTTAGGTTTCTGGTTCACTTTCGTGACTTTGGCTTGCTTTGCAACCAAACATCGCTCTAACATCATCGTCACGACTGCTCGGTCAAATAAATGTACTCGCTTCCAGAGAAAGTTGATCTTCTTGCCTTCACGGCTGAGTATGACCTTGATGCCCCAAAATGTTTCTGGTTTGAAATTCTGGACTCTCAAGTATCGGTCGACGACGAATCCCAAAGTAGGAAATTGACAGGATCCTAACTTGCGAGTTAGTTTATTTGTATGTATATTATATATAATGACCGATAACTTACCATAGCTGATAACCTTTTCCTTCAAAGCTGCCACCACTGTTTGTAGTTGTAGAGTCTGTAGGCGGGTGAATGCAGCGCCGATTCGAAGATCCAGCTCGATTCTGGCAGCCACAGCACTGGCCTGATATTCGTCGAGATTGACTGGTTCTAAAGCAGCCCGGCGAACATGCCTATCCTTGGATCAGTTTGAGTAGACACCAAAAAAAGAATCAACATTACTTACGCGCTTTCTGTGTTGCTGAACTTGGCTCGCTTGACCTCGATCCGAGCATTTCCTGCTTTTGCCTGATTGCGGACCTCAGAACCGATATGTTCACCTTCGCGATCACAATCCGTCCAAATAAACAGGGCTTTGGAGTACTTGGCTTGGTTTCGGATGTTCTCCGCAATTGGTAGCTTGTCCTAGTGAAGACATCAGCATGCGGTCAATACAGCTGCTGGAAATTCCCTACCTTATCAACAGTCTCTTGCACAGGAGCCTCGAATAGAGACCCTGGAGGACAGGACATCCAACCTTTGTACTGGCGGTCAAAGTCTAGGCCAGTCAGATGGCCCACTACGCTGGTCATGGTGACCGAGCAGTTACCCCAGGCACCACCAAAATTGAACTCAAATTCATAGTTTTTCACATATTGATTCCCACGAATGGCATGCTATGCTTGATGTTAGCTGGATACATCGGAATTCTTTAAAATATAACCCACTGTCTGAAAAGCACCTCCCGACAAGTGAGTGGCCACTGCGCGGGCAATGGCAGGCTTTTCGGCCACACACAGGATTTTGCGAGCCATGATGAGCTCCAATCTAGATCACATGGAGTTCATCGTGGTGGTGGCCTTGAATGTCCTGATGTCGATCACATCTTGTTCTGGATAACTCGGACGCGAAGAGATGGGATGCCTGAGACGCGATGTAGTGCCTGAGGCATTTATTCCATTTTAGGCACGCTATTCCCAATCAGGCAACTACAGGCCAACATACCCGTCCAACTCCACCGGAGCAAACGGTTTTGTTTTCCTTTTCTCCTGCGGCATTTTGGTCCTATATAGCACAGCAATGGCGTCTTTACCACTTCCCCGTTTGGAGTCCCTTTTGGATTATACCTCGTTTGAGCTCACTGTTCTCCCCTACTTGTCGCAGTTGCAATGGCTACCTGACAGCTTGCGCGCAGCCGGTACCGATGTGTATAGCTTGCGAGCTCTCTATCTAGCTACCAACCCGCTTGTCTCTGCGCTTGCTTTCGGTGGAGCTTTGGCTGGCTTGCTTTTCATCGCGGCCGAAATCAACCGGAACTATTCACAAATAGACCGGTTTTGGAGCATTCTTCCCGCGCTGTACAATGTGCATTTCGCCGTCTGGGCTCGTTTGTCCGGCATCCAGACCCAGACTTTGGATACAATTGCTGTCATCAGTGTTCTCTGGAGTGTAAGTTGGATCTTCTTCCTAGCCTCTACTTATGCTGACTCGAATTATGGAATAGGTTCGCTTGACTTTCAACTACTGGCGCAAAGGAGGATACTCGATTGGCTCAGAAGATTACCGCTGGGAGATTGTGCGCTCTAAAGTGAACAATAGCTTTCTTTTCATGATCTTCAACCTCGGATTCATTGCATTCGCTCAGTCGCTGCTGCTCCTTCTCATCACCGCTCCCACCTATATTTTTGTTGTCGCCGCATACAACCAGGGAACCGATGCCTTTGGCCTTCCTGACTTGGCCTTCTCTCGTGCTGCGTTTTTCTTCATCATTATTGAATTCTTCGCCGACGGGCAGCAGTGGAAGTTCCAGTCCGCTAAGAAGGAGTACCAAACCAATGCGCGCATTCCTGAGCCCTACAAGGACCAGTTTTCCGCTGAAGATCTTGAGCGAGGCTTTGTTGTTAGTGGCCTCTGGTCTTGGTCGCGACACCCCAACTTTGTTGCCGAGCAGGCCTTTTGGTTGACCATGTATCTGTGGTCCTGCTACCGCACCGAGACTTACTACAACTGGGCCGGTCTGGGTGCTTTGGGATATCTTGCTATTTTCCAGGGAAGCGTGCGTCTAACTGAAGCTATCACCGCTGGCAAGTACCCCGAGTACAGCGACTACCAGGCTCGTGTTGGCAGGTTCATCCCTCGCTTGTCTGTCAAGGCGAAGAATACCAAAAAGACTAGCAAGAAGAGCACTTAATGTGTTGGTTGATATATAAGAAGAGGATGATGAGGATCTCTACCATATGGGTGGACGTGTTTTACATGTGATTTTCTGCACTTTCTTAGCATTTTACCTCAAACTATCGATTTTGACACAATGCACACTATTTTTTTTTAATGTATTCAGGCACTAATCATTCATTGCAACAGACTGAAAACATGAGATACATATTGGCAGGACTTCGAAAAACATGGTCATGCACCAGAATTCTTCGTGTAACGAGCGACTTGCATGCGACGTGCTTGTTCTGCTTCGATGATTGGGAATAGTCCTCTGAAAGTGCTGATTGCTTCATTCATTCTCTCTTTATCTTTGAATTTCCCCACCAGCTCAGAGACCCAAGCCTCCCACTTCGGACCAAGATTCACCAAGATGAGCTGGCACCATAGCCATTCGTTAGCTCCGTCTCCTCTGAAATGGTTGCCGCGGCCATTGTATTTCCCTCCATTGCTACCATCTTTCTCTCCGCGGTTACATTGAATCGCTCGGCTGCACAACACCATCTTCTCTATGTATTCTTTCAATGACGCACACTCGTCATACTTGATACCTATGATATCACGTAGGCCCTTGACCGAACGCATCTTCATGGGAACGTCTCTCCCATACGTTCTCTCCAGAAATTGCCACGTCTCCCATGCATCCAATTCCTCCAGAGCACACAGTTCTTGTCGAATGGGCTGTGACACGTTGCTGAAAACCATCATCCAAAGATTCAGGTTGGACTGAATGCCTTGTGTGCTCGAGCTGATGTGCGTCGACATTTCAAGATCAACATCAGTGATCCACAATCCGCCGCACTGCTCGATGTTCTTCTTCATCCGGTGCGCTCAATCCTTGTAGTTCTCCGGGCCGAGGGACTTTTCTTTCAAACAGTCCGGACTGTAGAATCGGGATATCGTATCATGTGGAAGCTGATAGGGTTGTTCAGTGGTATGCCAGTATTGATGAGACTGCTTCAGTGTTATCATCCCGTGTGGAGTAGGATAGGTGCCTGGGGCCAGGGTCTGTCTATTTTGAGGTACAGCAGTCCTGGTTGATTCGCCGCTGCCAGTTTGAAAACAGCTGGGCTGCTTTCTCATCGCTGGATCATACCAAACACGGTCGAATGCGCGGATAGCATCGGTCGTCCATTTTGTCTCAACTTTTGGGCTGCTCTTGTCGGAACTTGTGTCATCACTGAGTAGATCCCGACCATTCTCGTCTCGAAGTGCAGGGATACGCAGCATCTTCGGCGAATCAGGATCCCAGCCTGAAGCTCTGACAGATGAACTATTGCCTGAGGACAGGAAAATGTTGAATTAATTGGCGTTCCGGGGCTAGATGTTTCCCCTTGGAGTGTAATGCTCTCGCATGAACTTAGCTGTATGTAGGGTTTGGGGGATTGAACTATATTGCTAATAGATTGAGTGCCATAAATGTGTTCTTGATTAGTCTTTAACCCTCTCATTTATATAGACGTCGTCTTCATGGCTAGACTGTTTGTCCTCTTTGCCTTGAGTCTCTTTGTGGGTTTGTATGAACAACCATAGCAGGTTTTAGACGCCATAGCGCCAACCGGGTTTTTGCCGGACAGAAAATTAAAGGTATATACTTAAAAAGAGTATCTGAAAGAGAATCATCTAAAAAACATGACAAGGCCGCATAAGCGGCCGACTTTTCTCATTGATAATAAATCAGTAATCTATACCTATAGCCCTTACGAATTTCACTCGTACTAAGACCGTATCTAGAGAAGGGGGCAGAATATGTCTGCCTTTTACTCATTAGGGCGTCTTTCTTCTATATCCTGCAACATTACCGATCTCAATCTCGGTGATGATTTTTTAGATGGGAGAAGCCGATGAATTAAAACCATTTAAGCTGGCGCGATGGCGTCTAAAACCTGCCGTAGCACTAGTATTTGTTCACAATGAAGAATTTTGGAATTAAATCAACTTCCTTGAATGGGTATTTGAGACATACCTCAAAGGGAGCTGAGGATAAAGTGCCAGATGTTGGCATGTCTCGGACGTGTCACTGCCATCAAAGGAGATTTTGATAACTTATAAGCCAATTAGTCTGATACAACGTAATTCGGTGAGTTTTACATGAGTCAGTCAACAATATTTACGTGTAAGAGAGATGATCTTCCGATCTAAGACATGTTTCAAAATAACTCCCTAATATACACTCAGTACAAATTGTACATATCCAATTAGACACGGAGATGGAAAGAGGGGGAAAAGGACGAGAGAGAGAAAAAAAAAAGGAAGCGATCTTCTTATTGAGCACGAGGGAGGAAAGGGAGAAAGGTATTGTGGATGAGAGTAGACAACAAGAGAGGGTGAGAGAGGAGAAGAAACGGGATATGCAATCGATAAATACAAAAAAGAAGAGAGGCTACAGTGATATAATGCCTCCCAAAATTGTACCAAAACCAAACCAAAGCGCAGGAATGCAAAGAAACACAATCTCCTAATCTATGAAGGAGGGATAGGTGTCTCGTCCCGGCCGTCCTTACCAGAGGTTTGTTCGGGGTCCTGGTAGTCCGGTGGGGCAATAGTTTGGCCGCCCTTGCCATCGAAGTACTTGGCGAACTCACCAGACTCGGGGTAGGGGCGCGGGCCAAGGAGACGGATGAGGTCGTCACGTCCAAGAACCTCCTTAGACAGAAGTTCCTCGGCAACAATGCCAAGCTCCTTCCGCTTCTCGGTCAGGAGGTCGCGACACTGCTTGTGGGCGTCATCGATGATACGGCGCACCTCCAAATCAATAGAGCGGGCAGTATCCTCGGAGAAGGGCTTGTGGAGTTGTTGCTGTGCGTCATCCTCGTAGTAAATGTAACCAAGCTTGGACGACATGCCGAACTTGGTCACCATGGCAGTAGCCATGCGAGTGACCTTGTTGAAGTCATCACTAGCACCGCTGGTCACGGTGTCGAAGTGCAGCTCCTCACTGACACGACCACCCAGAGTCATGGCCATGCGGTCCATCATCTGGTTGACGTTCATCAGATATGTGTCACCGCCAGCCGGGAGGTATTGGGCATATCCCAATGCACCTTGTCCGCGAGGAATGATCGAAACCTTCAGCAGCGGGTCAGCCCACTTGAAGTACCAACCGCAGATAGCGTGGCCAGCCTCGTGGTAGGCGACGGTCCGCTTCTCCTCGGGAGAGAGGACAAGGGACTTCTTCTCCAATCCACCAATGACTCGTTCAATGGCTTGCTCGAAGTGTTTCATGACGACCTTGTCTGCGTTTTCACGGGCAGCTGCAGGGAGAAATTGTTAGCTTTGATGAAATACAGCAGAGGTTATGCATAAAAACTTACCAACAAGAGCTGCCTCGTTCACACAGTTGGCGATATCAGCACCAGCGAAACCGGGAGTTAGAGCGGCGAGTCTGCCCTCCATATACTCCAGGTTCTCATCGGTCACAATCTTCTTCAAGTAAACACGGAAGATCTGCTTACGACCGTCCATGGTAGGTCGGTCAATAGAGATGTGTCGGTCGAATCGTCCAGGACGCATCAGGGCCTTATCGAGAACATCCGGTCGGTTGGTACCCGCCAGGACAACAACTTGCTCAGAGGTGTTGAAACCATCCATCTCAGTGAGAATCTGGTTGAGAGTGCTTTCACGCTCATCGTTTCCACCACCAACGTTCGACTTTGCTCGGGACTTTCCAATGGCATCGATTTCATCAATGAAGATGATGCAAGGGGTGTTCTTCCGGGCATTGGCGAAGAGATCACGGACACGAGAGGGACCGACACCGACAAACATTTCGACGAATTCGGAACCACTGACACTGTAGAAAGGCACGCCAGATTCACCAGCAGTGGCCTTAGCAAGCAATGTCTTACCAGTACCAGGGGGACCTGAAAGGATGGCACCACGGGGGATCTTTGCACCCAGCTTCTCGAACCGCTCGGGTTGCTGGAGGAAGCTAACAAATTCCATAATCTCAACCTTGGCTTCGTCCATGCCCGCAACGTCGGAGAACTTGATCTTGATATCAGTCTCGTGGTTGAAGCGCTTGGCACGGCTCTTTCCGATGCCAAAGATTCCACTCTGGCCGCCGGCGCCGCCACCGGCACGCCGGGACATCCAGAAGACACCACCAAGGAAGAGAAGAGTAGGAGCCAATGACATCAAAACGCCACCCCATGGGGTTTCATCGTGATAGGCGACAGGAATACGTTCATGCGAGGGAATACCGAGTTCATACTGAGCTGCCTCGATCTTCATTTCGAAGCTGTCGACAGAACCAATACTAAAGAAGACATAGGAGGCAGGCTGGCCATTTGAATCGGCTTGAGTCGCAGCTTCGCGGTTGAGATCAACCCGAACCTTGGTGTGGTTCAAGACGGTCAATTTCTCCACGAGACCCTTCTCAAGGTAGTTCGCCCGGAATTCTTGCCAGGTGATTTCCCTACCTCCGCCTTCACCAGGGAAAAAGCTGCGGTAGGCGTAGTATGTGACGAGAGCGGTAACGAAGAATGAAACGGGATCGAAGCGGAACTCAAGGACCTTGCCCATGTTCGGGGGCACCTTGCCCTTCTTGTCACCCTGTTGCTTTTTCTGCTGTTGCTGATCCTTCTTAGGATCTTGCTTTTCCTTGGTATCCTTTTCCTCCTTAGGATCCTTGTCTTGCTTGGGATCGTTTGGTGGTTGTGCGTTGGATTGCTGTCCTTGTGGCGGTTGCTCGGAGTCCTTATTGAAGCGAAGGCTGGATTCTTCGCTGCTTTTGGCTGCATCATTGCGTTTTTCGAATGGGGTGCGCAAGTCTGCGATACCGCGCTTTGCGAGCTGTTCCTGTCTAGCTAGACGCTCATCAGCATGGTAAGCCGAGACTTGCCACAGGAATCGCGTCATCTTAATACGATCCATTAATGACGGTTCTTGATTGGGATCGATGTGCGCCCTGACTTCCGGTGGAAGCCCATTGCTCATGAGGTAGTTTCGGACATTGGTACGTCGCTCCACGTCCATATCCACTAGCCATTCATCCACAATTTTCAATTCAGCTTCAGTGAGAACACACTTCGGCTTCTTTGTTTGGTCATTATTGTGGCCATCTGATGTGTTGTTCCGGCCGTTGTCGTTGGGGGGTGTCGGACCTTGCGTGGAGTAGGTTCTAGCGCGGCTTGATAAAACCAGAGATGAGAGTCTTGATGGTCGCAGAAGCACGGAAGCCAACCCCGTGCGACCGGTAGATTCCGCGGCTTTCCTTGAATAGCGAGCGAGATTGCCTGGCCGTCGGAGTAAGGTAGCCATAGTCGAGGAATGGGAGCCCCGAGGGCTACGAGGGCGGGGGTAAAAGGTGGTCAATCGAGTTTAGAGGTAACGGATGATATCACAATCCATCAAGATCAGGCGTGAGGGGGTAATTGAGCTAGGAGTTTGAGAAGCTCTGAGGCATCCAGGTCCGAGGTGACGCCGTGTGGTTCCAGTCGGTTCTAAATTTTCGCCGATCCGGCTGAGTCATCACCTGGGCAGCCCGGGCCCCGGCAGCCCTGGAGCGCATGCCCCGAGGTCCACGGATGGAGTTAGCTTAAAGCCGGGAGTCCCTTTTAAGGTTGTTGTTAGACAATTTAGTTTAATGATTGTCTAAGACTATTTGGATATAATTGGAGACCTGTCTGTATATATTCCTATGAATAGGGCCCACCTTTGCGCCATTCGCTCCGTAATAAAAACCCATAATTATTCTGGTCCCTCTATAGAGACAGACCTAGGGGATGGTTTCGAAATAAAAAGAGGGGCGCTTCAATATACAAGATGTGTGGAGATGGTTTGGTATGGAGAAATAACATCGGAAACAATAATCCCACCGTCATGAGTTACATAAAAGATAGATGAAAGTGATTTTGGTCCATCATACACTCATGATCACTGCCCTGGCAGCGGCCCGCCGGGGCCAACTCCTTCAAAAGGAGGGAAATTGGTGGACATATCCGCCCAGTCCCACTCGATTGTCATTGGCATCTGCCAGAGATCTTGTGGGACAAATGGCTGCTGGAATGATGCGATACCGGGGCTGGCACTGAATGGGTGTTGGTCAGAGAATGCAACACTAGCCATTTGATCAGGACTCATCATGTCCGGGAACTCGTGCCCAATGCCAGACATGGCATGGACATTGCTTGGGAGGTCGGCGGGGAGATTATTTGTTGGGGGCATTGTAGTCCCCGGGAATGGTCCTCCTGTGCCGGGCGAGTGGGCGGCGGCAGCCGTAGGGTTGGTAAACACGGAGGGGGAGAAGGGTGCAGAGGTGGGCGGTAGTTGTGTACGTTTGGCGGAGGGTGAAGTTGCCGACTGCTCGTCGGCTGCGCCTGTAGAGTCTTCTGCATTCTTGCGTTTCTTGCGCGAATGAGACTCTTTTTCGGTTTTATCCAAGACCACCTTGGCAATTCTCTCGAATTCCCCACAAAGACCTAGCATACGCTTGATGCTGCCATTGGATTCATCAGAGACCAGGGTGGACAGGAAGCTGACTACCACGCTCATTAATTTAACATCTGATCGAGCCCGCGCATCGTTGGGGTTCTGTAGGATGTTGGCGAAAAGAGTCACAAGGGCAGACACCGGATAGTAGAGAATCAGCCTGATACCAAGTTAGCCGCTGTTTGTTCCCATAATTCTCTGAAACGTACCAAACACAAGCAAAATCTCCTTGCGGAATATACTTGATCAAATTAATCGATGCTCTGGCCGCAGTGACGCACAAAACTGCCGACAAGAATACCCTAGGGTTCAAGGGCCGTGCATTCAACCCTTGTATGGCATAATTGGACAGACGGCTTGTCCAATACCCGTGATGAACCGACATCCGATGAATGGTGGTCAAGCAATTGTAGTAGGCAAAATGTAGAACGACCATGTGGATGATGAGGGGGGTGTGGGTAGCTTGGATGTCGTATTCGGGGCGGAAGTCGATAGGAATACTGTCTTTCCAGTCCTCCAGCTCCTTGTCAAGTTTACCGATTGTATTGAGCAATTCACCGTCTGATTGTTTCGATGCTTTGGCAGAATAAAGTCGCTTGTATACTCTGCTTTGAATAGTGGCAAATTCACAAAATGCCCGGAATAGGTTGAACTTGCTTTTACCATCAGATAATGGCACATTTCCAACATTGTCTGGAGGATCTTCGCTTGGCAGCTCGACATTCATATCATCGTCATCTTGTACTGGTGGTCGACCAGAGCGTAGACAAATGCTAAGGAATCAGTCAGTATTCAAAATAAAGGTATGCAGGCACCTAAAAGCAAGTCTCACTCTTTGTCAAGAAGATAGGCGATCCAGAACACTCTCTTCCGCTGCTCAACTTCAACCACGTTGAGGCCAAAGCTAGAACCGCGTTTGTGTAGACCAATGCTGTGGGAAAGTCGAATCGCCGCAGCGACTAGGAAGAAAGCAGGTTGTGGGTTAGGGGTTCCCTGAAGGAAGAGTGACTAGAAGATTACGTTAGATAAAGCCACTGAAACCCGAGTAGGACAACTTTACCATGCCCAATAGCGCCTGCACGCTCAATAAATCGGTGTTGCGCATTGTGAGCTCAGTCAGAACTCCCATGGCGTTCTTCAAATAAAGCCAAGCTTTTTTGTCTTCTTCGTGTGGTACTAAGTTACTCATGACCCGAAGCCTATGAGAAATCGCCAGGACAACATTTATACTTGCCCACCAGCCCGATCCCTCATAGGGATCGCGCGAGTATTGCCGCTCCACCAGGTGCATGAATGTCGCTTCGTGGAACAATGGGAACATGCAATTGAAGTTTTCAAAGAAGTCTTTGAAAAGAGAAAGAGCTTCCTCCTTTGGCGGCAGAGGCTTGAATACACGTCTTGCGAAGATATCGCTGAAAATCTCGGGTTTCCAGTACATCCATTTATTGTCATCGACATATGCCGACGAGATCATGTCCTGGAAGGATGTATCGCCAGTTTTCTCATTAACCCATTGGATGCCCTTTTGAGAGAATATAGAAAACCCAGATGAAGATCCTGTGAAAATGTTAACAAACTAGATCAAACCGGTTGCACAAACAAAGCCTACCGATATACCGAGTCTCCCCGCAGTTGTTTGTCACCAAAGAACACATCATATCCGACAGCGCTTCGACTTCGGTCTCTGACTTCTGCGACTCTGGTGATGTAGCGGCGGTCTGAGGACTGGAGTTGGAGTCCATACGAGGTGTGGTGTGATGGGAGCTTGGGGCCTGTTGTGCTGCAGCCGCTTGAGCCAGAAACATGTTGGAGCTTTTCGCTGCGTTCAACGCATTCGTTCGATCCGCGAGCCGCTTCTCCAATGTCCCGAGATCCGTCTTGCCACCATCGTCTTCTGACAACAGACCCGACAAACGCAACAACGACTCCATCCGGCCTAGTCGGTTTTCCAGACCTTCGATGTATTTCGCTCTATGTAAGAGACAACCCGAGGTCAGATACAGAACTTTATATGCAATGAAGTATACAAGTATACATACCCTTTAGGGGGATTCCGCTTCTTCTCCACTTGTGTGAAAATGCATTCCGTCTTGTAGTTGATGCAGTGTGAGCATTTTGGCATTTTCCCATCGCATTTAATCTTCTTCTTCCGACACATATCGCACGCCTGTTGGCTCATTAGATGTGTTCTCAATCTCTGTAACGGGCAATGATCCTTACCCTCGCGATCCTCCGTCTCTTCGCATCGTTGGTCTCGTCCCCCGCGCCTAATGACGAATCATCGTACATAGACCCCGCTTGCATCTGAGTATGATCGTAGTTGAATAGTTGTGGGGTGTGGTTCATCATAGGCGGGTCGAAGCCCATGCCGTCGTCCCCCAAGCCATCCATTTTGCGTTTGAGGGGCAACGGAAACTCCGCGGAGGAGAGGTAATGGCGGTGATAAGTAATCGATATGGCGGGGTGTTTTTCAGCACAGAGGTTTTTCTTTTTCACCCCCTGAGAAGATAGAAAGAGAAAGAAAGAGAATGCGCTATGGATTATAGAGATGAATGACGCATGGATAGAAGCTTTTTTTTTCCCAAGGGAGTTGACAATGAAACCACTGAACACAATCACCTCAAAGTTTGGGACTTTAGGTAAGAAATGACTCAACCACACGTGAGCAGATATACTGATTGATATGATTCTAACCTTAGAAAGGGGATAAAACGCTATACGGATGCCATACGAGTTGCTGACTTGAAGATTATTTGGCATGACGGAACCCCCGAAACCCGACCGCCGAGTGGACGGTCGATTTCGTCCGATCCGGAGAACAGGGGCATTGGCATCCGTTCAATCTCTTCCAATTTTCACTCCACCCTTAACGCCGATCAAACATTTTTCCTTCCGTGTAGCGTAATTATTGCGAGAAGTGTTTGTGTGGCGTTCTATATGGGGTAGGACGGATTCTACGCCCAGGCCTTATCACCTAGTCATGGGCCTATGTGTCTTGGGCCTATGTGTTTCTTACTGTCCAGGGGTTGGGTGGGTTGGTGACTAAATGTCGCCAAGATCGACAATTTGGCAGCATGATCTAATATGATGCCGGGAATTGCCGGTTGTAGAGTCTTGGGTATGTCAGATGTATAGTAATATAAAAGTACATTCAACGAAGAGCGGCGATCTCGTAGGGATATGTGAAAACAAGCATATAATACAACAAGGTTCGTAAAGAGCAGTCCTGTTCCTCCGATCTTGTAAATGCCAAACCAACGCCACGCTATGTGCCCAAAATATGATGACCGGTTGGTCAATGTCGAGACCTAAATTCGCTTTTCCATCGTTGCCCAAAGGTCATTGCCGGAGAAGAGATAAATCAAAGTCGGATCGGCAAAGTCTTAAGCATGTTTGTCGAGGAATTCCTTCGCCTCGTTAATTTTAGTCGCCAAGTATGGGCTGCCACCACGATCAGGGTGGTTGAGCAACATGAGCTGGCGGTGGTTCTTGCGGATCTTCTCCTTGGTCAAAGTTCGTTCACTGAGAAAAGAAATCATGTTAGTTCTGGTAGATCAAACGTTTGTAGCTAGCACATACGCAAGTTGTAGAATCAGGGAGGCTTCCCGACGGTTCATGCGCGGTTCAAATCCTCTGTGAAACGACATTAGCCAATATTCCATTTAACCATAAGGTGATGAAATGCCCACGAACCCCTTATAGAATGCCTTTCCGGCAGCGTTTAAGCCTCCCTTGGAGCGGCGGTAGGCGACCAGACCAGCGCGGCCCTGCAGACAATAAGTTAGTCCCATACTGCTGAACAAAGAGTGTTTTCACTCACCAAAAAGGCGGTTGTGGCGATGCCAAACCCAATAGCGAGAGCAGAGGCCATTTTGTAGATTGAGAAGGATAGAGTCGCGAATCGAGATCAAGTCAGTTGGACCGGGGAATGGGCGAAGAGGCGCCGGGATAGAAAAGTCAGCGCGGGTGTCCCCAAAAGGGTTTAGCGTAGTCTGCTCCACCATTCAGGCCCGAGCTACAGAAAAAGTTTCTTGCGACTCAACGAAGACATAACCAACACCACACCACAACCATGCGGTAAGTTTTGCCGTTAATTTTTGTCCGTACCCGTTCTACGGAAATGCTAATATTCATTTTATCTGCAGTGTTGAAACCTGTCACTTCTGTTCCCGCCCGGCCTTCCCGAGTAAGGGCATCACATTCGTCCGCAACGATGCCCGACAATTCCGCTTCTGTCGGTCCAAGTGCCACAAGAATTTCAAGATGAAGCGTCAGCCCCGCAAGCTTAAGTGGACCAAGACTCACCGTGCCGCCCGCGGAAAGGAGATGATCGTGGATTCGTCGCTTGTCCTGTCCCAGTTCGCCAAGAAGAGAAACGTCCCCGTCAAGTACGACCGCAACCTTATGGCTGCTACCATCACTGCCATGGAGAGAGTGGAGGAGATCAGAACCCGCCGCGAGCGTGTGTTCACGAAACGCCGCCTGGCCGGCAAACTCGCCCGCGAGCGCCAGCGCGAGGCAGACCGCAAGGTCGTCAACGAGGGCGAGCACCTCATTCGGAAGGAACTCCGCGAGCGCGAGGAGGGTCTCCCCATGGTTGCCGAGCAGAGCAAGGTTTCCAACAGAGTCCACGGCGAGGAGAGAATCCGCCAGAAGCAGAAGGCCAAGCTTTTGGTGGATGGTGGAGTGGAGGAGCAGATGGATATCGACTAAATTTTATCCTGGGCATCTATTTTTTCTTTTGTTTTATGCTTTCTCAGATACGACACGGTTCCTGCAACACGCAGATTTTCGGAGTTGGGCATGCTTTGGTGTTTTAAAAGCAATCAATGTTTTTCATCATATCTCATATCCAGTGGGCTGTTAGCCTCTTGCTGCTTGGGAGGCTAATAAAATGTGTTTACAATGACCCATATTACATAGGTTGCTAGTTTTCTAGTCTGTACAGTGACCAGAGTGGTCAAATGACCATAATGAGATCTTTGGAGAACGACCCCAACAAATATCCCATTTAGGCAAGCCCTTCTTGTAATTTTCTCGTCTACATCACCTCTGGGGCTACCGGCAACTTTCTCTTGGTCAACCCTACCAACCCCTCTACTATAGACCACAATCTAGTTTAGAGGCCTCAATCCTGTATAGGAGTAGTTAGATAACGATTTGGCTGTTGATCTCAATGCAACACAAATCTACGAGTATCGACCCCGTGCAAATAACCTAAAGCCAAGAGCACGTACAAATCTATCGTCACTGGAATAACCGACACTTATATATTTTACGAAAATTAAACGAAGGTCTGTACTGTTAAAAAAAAATGAAAGGGCCAGTTCCACAAACTTCATGTATGTACTACGGAGAGGTATGTATTAAGCCTATTTCTATAAAGCACTATTGTAATGATATCATCTTGCCCTTCAAACAATCTCACATTTACATATAGCATCGCTTCACACTGACCTTCGATGAACCAGCGCTGTACAAAAGATAGTGCCTTTATACCTTCAGCTCGAAAGTCGCTACCTCGACCTAGAGGAGATTCGTGAAACCCTTTCGAACTTGGACTGCGAAGTTCTCAGTTATGAGATAGTTGAACATCCAAGGATCAATTTCCATCACTTAGATATTGAAACCGGTACGACATCCGATTTAGTGACTCCTTGCTTTCTTCCACGATCATGCAAGCCAGCCCTTTCTGAGATGATGGAGGTAAAATTCGCGCTATACAAGGTCCAGCCCATCGCGACACGAGACCTGAAGTACCATGGGATCGTTGTTAACGGTGATCCTAATAAGTCAGGTGCTATGATGGCCTTAGGCCATATGTTGGTTCCTCAGATATCAACTCCTTACTAGAGTAGATAGATTATGTAGTGGGCAGATCGTGCCTCTATAACGATACAACTCTCTTCCTCCTCACTTTCTAGCCCTACGTATGGTAGACACCTAAACACGAGCGCGTGTTCATTGTGCCTGATAGGGATCAAAGAATATCAAGATAGAAAAGAGGGAGGCACTATGTCAAGACAGTGCTAGAAACTGCCTAAACCCCTAGGACTGATCGAACAGCCAAATTCTATGATATGGAAGAAGAATTGAGACCGTCAGGTATACCACGAATGAGAAGCGAGCGCGAAGGAGCGTTGGAAAGGTTGAAGATAAGTAGTCCAGAACACAGATCGAGAGATAGCTGGCAGCTAGATGATCTGCGAGCTAAGTGGGAGATACGCATGAACGATAGAAAAGAAAAGACCAAGAGGAAATTGAGCGGTGTTCTTATGCCGCGCTTGATATGATCAGTAGCAAACTAAATACGGTACAAGAATGGACGGTAAGAAGATGCTTCGGGTGTGGGACGAAAAAGCGAGAGGCTAGATGGTCAAGAGAAAAAAGTGGTAGAGTAAGAGGTAAAAAAGAACAAAGCGCCCCTCTGATAAGCGAAAACTCCCCTATTCGGTCATCCTTCCATATAGATCAAACCAGGTCCAATCGTAGACTGCGCCAAACACCACCTCCAATAGGAGGAGAAATGAAATTCAGAAGGAAAAAAAAGCGAATGCAATGGTGGAGGTTGATGACGGGTAATCATAACAGACGGAGGGGAAAGACGTAGGTGGGTATGAAGTAGACAAAAGTAGATGAGACTCATATAGACAGGGTATAGTCGCATCGAAATCATCTGCATGGAAATAAATATGCTAAACTCATGTACTGTTGGATCGTAGCAATGCCTGGGAATAATTAGCCAAGCTGTTTTGGGGGTTCGGTTCTGAACATACAGCTAACGTACCCGCTCGTCGATCATCTCTTCTTTTTCTTCCGAAGGACTGACCACACTGCCCCGGGCGATGGGACCAGAGCTTGTGATAGACCGGGATTCTACAACCGGGCGAGGGGACGGCAAGGGCTGCTGCTTTGACCGTTGTTGTGGGGGCTGCGGCTGTTGGTTCTCATTCATTGAGTAGTTGGGGTGCATTTCCCCGCTGCTCGAAATCCTAGACTCCTTGCTCTTCTCCAATAGCGACCCACCAAGGGTAGCACATTTGAGGATAGTTTGCATCATCTGGTTTTGTTTGAGTGGCTTGGACAGGTACTCGTCCATCTGGGCCTGAATACACTTCTCCCGATCACCCAACATGGCGTGAGCAGTGAGCGCGATGATTGGGGTTCGTTGAAGCCCACTCTCGCGTTCGTATTCACGGATCTTGCCGGTGGCTTCAAAGCCGCCCATGACTGGCATCTGAACATCCATCAAAATAACATCATAACGACGTTTCTTAACAGCTTCAACAGCTTCCAAGCCGTTACCAACAACAAAGACGTTGTGGTTATGCTTCTGAAGAATCTTCATCGCAAGCTGCTGGTTCACGTCGTTATCCTCTGCGAGAAGGATATCGAATGAACGTGAGTTGTCGGTGGTGATCGGCGTCGACCGGCCTTCCAAGGCTGGTAGCATACCGTTGCCAAGATCAATCGGCTGACACGGGGTAGTCATGTAGGAGCTGATACCAAGGTCCAAAGCTGACTTCAAGCTCACGCACACCAAAGGACAGACCAAAACAATCGGAATGTACTTGAACTCGTCAAACGTCCGCAAGACACGGGCTGTGTCCACCGAGTCAACAATAATAACATCGTAGGCATGGCCGGATTCCTTGCCAGAAGGATCTTGAATCTCAGGAGGGGGAACATGTTCTTCATTCCTTACAACCAACGGCTCCAGGTCAATCTTCTTCAACATCTTCATGACGTTTGTAGCCTGAGCACCGTTCTGACCCTTGTCGATGAACAACACGCGGTGGTTCTTGTACGGCAAGAGCTGGTTGGCAATAACGCTCAAAGACTGGTCTGCGAGTTTCACCACACAGGTGAAGTGGAAGGTACTTCCATGTCCATATTCGGAAGTGACCCAAACATCACCACCCATCAAATTTACAAGACGCTTGGAAATCGACAATCCCAAACCAGTGCCGCCGAATCTGCGGGTGGTTGAGCCATCTGCTTGTTGGAAGGTATCGAAAATGAGGTCAAGTTTATCCTCTTCAATTCCAATGCCCGTGTCGGACACTGAGAATTCAAAGGCGTATTCGTTGGTCGTGCATTGTTCTCTGTCCGACTTTCGGATGGTGAGCTTAACCTCACCATGCTCGGTGAACTTGATAGCGTTTCCAACAAGATTGAGAATGATCTGGCGGAGACGGAATGGATCGCCAATGACATAATCGGGAACGGTGTTGTCAACTTGGTAGGTCAAACTCAAGAACTTCTCGTTGGCCTTGACAGCCAAGGTCTTGAGAGCATTGAAGACAGTACCCCTGACAGTGAATGGAATGCTCTCGATAACCATGCGGTTGGCTTCGATCTTGGAAATATCCAGAATGTCATCAATGATAGTCAACAAACTGTTCGCCAAGTTGTGCACGACGTTCAACATTTCTCGGGTGTATGGCTTGAGATCATCCGTATCCAACGTCAACTGGGTCATTCCAATAATACCGTTCATCGGCGTTCTGATCTCGTGTGACATATTGGCCAAGAACTCTGATTTGGTACGATTGGCGAGTTCGGCAGCTTCCCTGGCGGCAGTGTTTCGCTGGATACTATCCCGCAGGTTGGAAACCATCTTGTTGATCTTCCGCTTCAGCTCGTCCATTTCACCAGACGCGTTGACCGTGATCAACTTGGTAAAGTCACCATCGGTGGCGGCATCGGTAATTTCTCCGAAAGCGCGGACTTGTGATGTCAAGTTCTCGGCCATGGTGTTCACGTCCTCCGTAATTTCCTTCCAAGTACCCGCAATACCCTCCACATTGGCTTGTCCTCCCATCTTGCCGTCAACACCGACATCTCGGGCGACCTTCTTGAGCTCAGTAGCGAATTTGGCGAGTCGACCCACCATGTGGTTGATGGTGACCTTGAGCGTGAGAATTTCTCCCTGGGCATGCACTTCGATCTTTTTGCTCAAGTCTCCCTTGGCAATAGCCTGCGTGACATCGGAAATACTTCGGACCTGAGACGTCAAATTCTGCGCCATGGTGTTCACATTGTCCGTCAGGTCCTTCCATTTTCCTTCCACGTTGTCGACCTTGGCCTGACCACCGAGGGTACCGTCTGTGCCGACCTCACGAGCCACTTTACTAACTTCGAAAGCAAAGGTGTTGAGACGATCCACCATGCCATTAATCGTGCTCTTGAGGTCGAGAATTTCTCCTTGTACGTTGGCGGTAACTTTTTTGGTTAGGTCACCCTTGGCGACCGCGGTAGTGACATCCGCAATCTCACGCACCTGCGTGGTCAGGTTGTTGGCCATGCGGTTGACGTTTTCTGTCAAATCCTTCCATGTTCCTTCGACATCATTCACGGTAGCTTGGCCTCCAAGAACACCATCGGTACCGACTTCCTTGGCAATCTTGGTGACTTCCTGTGCGAATTGTCGTAGTTGGTCCACCATGGAATTGATAATATTCTTCAACTCTGCGATTTCTCCCTTACAGTTGGCCTGGACCTTCTGCGTGAGATCACCCTTGGCAACAGCCTTTGTGACAGTAGCGATATCTCGCACCTGCGTGGTAAGATTGTTGGCCATGGCGTTGACATTAACCGTGAGTTCGTTCCACATGCCCTGGACACCCTCGATCTGAGCTTGTCCTCCCAGTACACCTTCCGTACCGACATCACGCGCGACTCGTGTAACTTCTGTTGCAAACGTTCGGAGTTGGTCTACCATGGTATTGATCGTTTGCTGCAACTCCAGAATTTCACCTTGGGCCCGGCTCTCAATCTTCTGACTAAGATCACCGTGGGCGACAGCGGTAGTTACGGCGGCAATTTCTCGCACTTGATCTGTCAAGTTCTTGGCCATAATGTTCACGTTCTCCGTAAGCTCTTTCCAGATACCATGGACGCCAGTGATCTGGGCTTGTCCACCGAGTATTCCTTCAGTACCGACTTCACGTGCGACACGAGACACTTCGCTACCGAAGACTTGCAGTTGATCCATCATAGTGTTAATTGTTCGTTTGAAGGTTGCGATTTCGGGGTCCATCTCCAGGGGGTGGATTTGGACCTTCATGGACAGGTCACCGTTGGCGACTTGAGTGATGATACCACCAATTTCACGCAAAGCTTTCTGGAAGGCCTCGTTGGCCTGTTGGTGCTTTCGCAACTCACGTTCGAGAAGCACGACATCCTCATTTTCGACCTTGGTAAGAGCACGGCGAGTGTGCTCTTCCTGTTTTTGCAATTCGTCGCGAACCTGAGCAATAATATCCTTTTGGCTGCTTATCTCCTCGGCCTGCTTTTGTACGTGGTTGCGGAGGAAGCTAATATCCTCCTCCCGCACGACACGGGTGCCGTTATCATCTTCATCATCGGATTCGTCGTCTATTTCTCCCAGGGGCGGTTCGTCCGCGGGGACCGGGATCGCTTTTTGCTGCTGTGACAGAGAGTCAGAATCTTGACCGGACGACAAGCGAGAGAGCCCAAATGTCCTCAAGAAATTCCTCTCGTTGGTCTCTTCAGCAGACGGAGTGGTCTGGTAGGGGTCCGCCTGCTGTTGGAAATTGTGGTGACTGACAGCTTGGAATTCCAGATGGTGCACGCGGCGCACCAGGGCCTCAAGCTCGGCTTCGAAGGCTTCCTTGGCGGGACTGTTTTCTCCGGGAAGTTTGGCCGATTTGGTACCGTTGGCTAACTGGAAATCAAATGGGGGCGAAGAGGAACCGGGGATAGATTCGTCTCTTGCTAGATTCTGCAGCACGGCAGCCGCGGCCACGAGTGTCTCGTCCGCGCTAGCCATTGTGGCCTACATCGGTTAGTTCATAATACAAATATGCAACACATATTATAGTACCAATCCCCCCGTTGAGAATTATGGGATGTAGGGTATCGGAGATCAAGCTTCAGGATCACTCACTGGGAAAGTCTGGATCCTGAGCGGATGACAGAAATATAGTCTAATTAAGGCGACATGAGGGGGAAAGTCCAAATAGAAGATAGGAATAAATAGAACCCGAGTCAACCGGGGATAAATATGAAAGGGAATCTGGAAACCTTGGAAGTCGGGAAGGGGGAAAATAGGTGGATAAGCCTTGGGAGCCCACTGGAGAAACGCGCCCGGTTATGTAAGCCACCACTTGGATGGCTCTGCGGGGGAAAAAGACAAAAAGAAACTTAGAATCAACAGATAATAATAAAAAAGGGTTTGATCGAATCAAAATCAAATAAAAAAAAAGGAGGTTTGAGGATGAGAAGAGAAAAGCGGGAATTTGGATGGGGGAGGGGGAAAAAAACAGAAACTGATTTTGAAAGGGGCGGTGATATGTCACCTCTTTGGGGTTTTTGGGGGGGATTTTTTTAGAGGGACTTTTTGTTCTTTCTATGTGTCTCAAATGTTTTAGGTAGAATCTATAAATCGCCTCTCATCAGGAAAAAAAGAAGAGAAAAAATCAAATAAAATGGGTCAAATTGGGTAAAAATAGGTATTAAAATGGGTTATGTTTCTGCACATTGATCAAAATCAATGCCCAGGTGACTGCATAGGCACGCACGGACGGATCTATTATAGTTTTTTTTTACATGGGTATACCTACATGGGTACTTCGTATATATACCTGAGGTACTTCGTATATTATATCAACATGCATGATGTATCTACACATATATCATCGAGTATCAAGTTACCTCTATCAATACCGAATACGGAGTACACAATTCCCGTTTCATGCCCAGGGATGGAAGTGATCGACTCTGGAACTAGTGTCGATCACCAGGTGGCTCCGGTTCGTGGTTTTGCTCTCAATAGTCTAATTCCATACCCTTTGGTACCAAATTACTCTCATCCCCTTCCGATCCCCAGAGGTAAAGATAGGCGAGACAGAGTTTGAAGAACAATTGGCTGGGATCCAGTGGGATCCAGTCGAAGCTAGTCTGAGCCTATAAGGAACCAACGAGAATGTCTGTTCGTTAGGGTACTGCCACAGATCCATAGTTTGATTGACATCGCAATTTGCGTCTTTTGTTGGTGGCTGAGCCGTCGGGCTTAGCGTCTCCAGATGTCCCGTTATTGTTGGCCGAGGTATTGGCACCGTCTATTGGTCACATGGGGACCTCGTGTGGTGATGAGAAGGTGAAGCTGTTCGACTTTCCACGGTACCTGAACCACTCACTACTATATATGTGCCGACCATATGTTTCAAAATATAATAAAAAAGATGGAAACCATGTGTTCACAATAAATAGGATTCCGTATAGATCCTATATAGATGAAAAAAACAAAAGTCCAGTGGAAGAAAAAGAAAAAAGATACCTGCAATATACAACGTTGGAGGTAGCAGGTATGTCTTTAACCTTCAAATGTTCCAAGGTTGGGAATGGGTGGTAACTACATGTATATAGGTGGTAAAGATGCCCTGTCTTAGGGCAACTGTCAGCAAGCCAACTGGTCAACGGCCAGTCAATGGCGGGGTGGAAATGGCACAAGTGGTCAGTGTGCCCTGACGTATTATCTTTTGGAATCCCGCAGAGTCATAATTCTGTGAAATATTGTCCGATCAAAAGAACGACCTTCAAAACACCCGTCAAAAATTGACTCTGCAGGAGAAGGCTGCAGCCATGGCGTCCGACTTGACAAACCAGATTTTGGACGCCTTGTCCGCGTCCGATGCGCCCATCCTTTCCAGCGATGCCTTCCCCTCCACCCCCTCATTGAACGTTAAGAGTGCGCTCGATCGCCTTGATTCCCGCCAGATGGTCGAATATGAGACCCTAGAGAAGGAAATCGTCACTCTCACTGCTGAGGGCCAGGAGATTGCCACCAATGGCAGTCACGAGGCCAAGGTCTTCGCCGTGGTGCTTGCTGCTATGGACGGGTTGAAGATCTCCGACTTGCCCGGAATTGTGGGCAAGGAGAATGCTAAAGTTGGCCAAGGAAACGCCTTCAAGCGTGGCTGGATTAAGAAGGACAAGGATTTGCTGCGGGCATCCGCAGACTCAATTGTCGACGAGACGCAACAGCAACTGCTTGCCGTTCAAAAAACAAAGACTCTGGAGGATAAAAAGGTCCTGGCTGACCTCAAGCGGAGAAAGTTGATCGGTCTGGCAAAGGAGATTAATTTCAAGATCACCAAGGGTCCCAAGTATGCCCGGGAATTTGTCAAGGAGCAGACCGACCTCACTCCGGAGATGATTGCCAGTGGCTCGTGGAAGACGGCGCACCTCAAGCCCTACAACTTCAATGCTAAGGGCGCCCCAACTCCATCTGGTACACTACACCCGCTGAACAAGGTCCGCCAAGAGTTCCGCAACATCTTCTTCGACATGGGTTTCGAGGAGATGCCCACCAACCGCTTTGTCGAGACCGGTTTCTGGAACTTCGACGCTTTGTTCGTGCCCCAGCAACACCCCGCCCGTGATCTCCAGGATACTTTCTACATCTCCGACCCTGCTGTGGCAGACAGTCCTCGAGAGGATCCCCCCAATGACCCCCACCGCCCCGCGCAACTAAAGTCCGAGAAGCCCCTCGACTACAAGAAGTACTGGGACAACGTCCGCGAGGTTCACGAGCACGGAAAGTTCGGCTCCATTGGCTACCGCTACCCCTGGAGCGCAGATGAGTCCCTCCGTCTGGTGCTCCGCACCCACACCACCTCCATCTCGACCTACATGCTGCACAAGCTGGCCGCCAACCCCCGGCCCGCTCGCTTCTTCAGTATCGATCGTGTCTTCCGAAATGAGTCCGTCGATGCTACTCATCTGGCAGAGTTCCACCAGGTCGAGGGTGTCATTGCTGACTTCGGTCTGACCCTTGGTGGTCTGATTGGATTCATGGAGGTCTTCTTCGCTAAGATGGGCATCCACAAGCTGCGCTTCAAGCCTGCCTACAACCCTTACACTGAACCTAGTATGGAGATCTTCGGCTACCACGACGGTCTGGGCAAGTGGGTTGAGATCGGTAACAGTGGTATGTTCCGTCCGGAGATGCTGGAGGCTATGGGTCTGCCTAAGGACCTGAGAGTCTACGGATGGGGATTGAGTCTGGAGAGACCTACTATGATCAAGTACGTTGCACCATCTACCATTTATTTTCGTTTACTAATATCTTTTAGGTATGCCGTCAGCAACATTCGTGAGCTCCTCGGTCACAAGGTCGATCTGAACTTCATTGAGACCAACCCGGCCGTTCGTCTTGAGAAGGATTAAACATGGAAATACACATAGAGAAAAACAAAAAAGAACGTGCTTTTAGTTGTGTCTTGCTTATGGGGGTTTCCCGCTTGCAATCACGAGTTTATGTGGAAGGAAACGTATTACATATCAACGATGGACAGGATGTGAATAAAATACTTGATAAAACGAATTCAGCGTAGCCAACGTAGCCAGTCAATGTAGAGACAATTGAGAAAGAAGCAGACTGTCAGAATGATATTCATCTAGCATGTGTCTACAATGGATGTCCTGCCCGTATCTGTGCCCCAGTGCATGGATCTCTGCAGCAATGGCTCTTCAGCAGGCAAAGCTCGGAAGCATAATCTTCGGCAATGAAAAGTATTTCTACCTCCTCACTCATGGAGTTGGAGACAACGAAGACCAAGACCAGCGAACCAGTCTGGTTTTCTGAGTCTACAAAGAATGAGGAAGCCTTGATATACCGAGAAGGTAAAGGAATAAAGAAATAGGAAACAGGCAGAGACTAAGAAATATATGAAAGGGATATCGTTTCGATTTTTTGGCATTGCTTTTTTTGGTTTGTGCTTCATGAGGTTGGGTGGGAGTCTATCACAGAAAGAGAACAGGCGGGATTCGTAGAGGAAAAAAACCTGACCCATTAAATCGTCGATATTCCATTCATTTCGAGAGATAGGTAGGAAAACAGGAGTTTCTCAGAGGAGAAAAATAAAAAAATTGAACTAAGGAACATAACTATATCCCTTGCGTCCTTTTTTTGGTCTTGAAACCAACTCCCTGAACACGGACCATCAAGCCACGGTTCCTCTGCGACAAATTAGCCTTGGAACATGAAACATGCAGGATGTATGTAGATCATTATAACGTACCATCAAATCAACCCGTCAACACCACCCGGTAAAAAAAACCACATTGCTGCGGATGATTTAGCGCTGGCTGGAGGCGGTCCAGACGTTCTTGAGGTATCCATCACGCTGGGCCAGGCGGTTGAAGGAGTCATCGCTCTCGCCGCGGGCACGGATGAAGCCGCAAAGAGCGTAGGTCTGGTTCTCGCCGGTGTAGCGGCCGTTCTCGTCAACCTTGCCGACGGAGAGCTGGACGGAGGCGTGGTCGTTGGCCTTGATGATGCGGTTGGTGGCGCTGCACTTGCGGGGCACGTAGCTGTTGAGAGGAAGATCATGTTAGTTGGTTGGCTTCTTTTTTGGAGTTTTGCGAGTGAATGTGTTCCCCTCCAATACCCTGTGTCCTGGTTTTTTTTCTGGTGGCTCGCCAACGATCGCAATCAAGCGGCGCTGTAGATTTTCTTTTTCAATCCTCGCAGTCTCCGATCACATTGGGTCCATTTCTTTCGGTTGGGATCGAAGTGGGATTGCTGATAGTATGCGGCCACGCAGACACAGGGCACAGGGTATATTGGGACTGGGAGAACGGGTGTAAATTCCATGGCACGTACAGATCGACGATCTCTCCCTTTTCGTTCTCCATTTTGGCGGGTTTGGTGTTGAGGTTTTGACGGGCGACGGTGAGGTTGGAGGTGGAGGGTTTTTCTGCCGCACATTAAATTGAAGACCTCAAATGATTTGTGTGGGTCATGTGACCCTTTGTCGAGGGCTGGCGTGGCCGAAGTGGGGCAAGCGTGGCTTTAGTGGCGAACATACTTGAGGCCGTGGCAATTTCAACTCTAATATTCATATCGATTGCTGGATACATCTATGTAGGGCTGGTTGTGCTATGGGTAAATGTATGTATTTTACAGGTTACTCTTTCCCCTTTCTTCCTGTAACACATCCTTCTTCCATCCCACAGCCACCTCTCGTGCACTTCCCTTTTTAAACCGCACAAGAACCACTCTTTCGGACTCGCCTCGCTTGGAAGACCCTTTCAGCTCAGGTCCGGGATCATTCAGACCTAACACAGATCGTCCATCGCTGGTCATGAGAAGCATTTTGGGAGATATGCATTTATCTGTCCATGGGGGGGATCCCGAATGGACGAACTCGACAAGCGCTTGACGACGCTTCTCCATCTCTTCCACAGAAGCATCTGTACGAGGCACCCTGTCCAGGAATCCTGACACCAAATGCAAAAGAAGGAACTGAGGTGGGAATAGGATAATTTCTGCCTTTTGGGCACGACTAACCCACTCTGAGGCTGGAAGAAACTGTGCCTCCGTAACCTCGATTCCCCCATCGCTCGTTGGAATCTGGTGCTCCTCGTGCTCGCCCTCTGATGGGAGTTGGTCGAGGAGCTTCTTATCCACGTTTACAGGTAAAGGCAAGAAATACAGATACATCTGAGTGGTGTATCGCTTGGGGACATTGGTAGGCGTAACCCAACGAGTAAAGGGAATTAATTGACCTGTAAAGTCAGCGTGCTGCTTTCAAATCTCAATTACACGAGCTAGGCACTTACCTATATCAGGCTCTGCATCAGCACTTTGTTCCTTTAGCCATTCATCAAAGGTGGTCTTGTTCTGATGAATGAGTCGTCTGCCTGCCTCTCGGGTAGGCTCGTCGAAGGCAAGCATCTTCCCGGAGTTCCGGTCTTTAGCTAGAAGAATTCCACTTTCTTCAAACAGTTCCCTTATCGCCGCACGTCGGTAACTAGGGGAATCTTCATGCCGTGCGAGGTCTTCGGGTGGTGGACATTCACCATCTTGGCTGGATAGGTTGCCACCTGGAAAGACATGCGCAGAGGCAAAAGAGGTAGAGGTCTTCACGCGATGAAGAAGAAGGATCTCGTTCTTTGGAGATATCAGAAGCACGCTATATAATAGTTAGTTTTTACTATTTTTGGAATGCCTCCCTGGCGACATCACCAGTCATATGGTCCCTTGCTGTTGCCTTACCTGGAACTAGGCCGGGGCACCGCAGGCTCACGATCACGTTTTGTGCTAGACATCTTCTGAGAATTGGAAGAAATTCTAGTCGTGTATTGTCTCAAAGCAGATTTACTGCTCGGGCGCTGAAATGACTGAACCGAGGCAATATGCGTTGCACGAGATGTCCGAAAAACAAGATCAACGGCAGATCGACGACCCAATCGTTGTGATAAGTGACGAGAAATAGATCCTTGACAAACAAAAGACATTGTGATCTCGAAGCCGTTCCTCGGCTTCTCAATATAGTAAAAGGCAAAGACCCGAGAGCCTAGGCAGTTCCTCGGTACCCCGCGTGTAGCTTAACCTCATCGAGCTTAGCCGAATGCAGCGCCATGTGCTTGGGCAACCTTCTACGAACCCTCTACGTTACGTTTACAATTGGAATAGATTGAGAGAAAAATAAAACGTGTATGCTCATTACCAGAAATGGCGTAAATCTTCAAATCGTAAACTCCTATCCTATACCCTTATTTTAATTTTCAAGGCCTCATCATCTATCGGGGTCACCCCAATAGATGTATTCACAAAAGAGGTCCAGTCAACTCTTAGAAAGCTTGGATCTTACGAGTAAAGCTTCTTGTCGTAGCTGTGGAGACCGTGGACGTTACCCTCGGTCATAGCACTGGCACTTCGCATCTCGAAACGCACGGTGCCGTTGTTGACACCATCGTGCATAGCGGTCAGACTCTGGACACCAATGTCCTGCAGGGAGTGCTGGACACCGGCAATGAGGTAAGGAATGAACTTGGTGACGGATCCGCGGTCAAGAACGGAGCCAGCGACACCCTGGGCAACGAGGACACGGTCCTTCTCGGAGAAGTAGCGGGCAGTACCAGCGTTGCTGGCCTTGCTGTCCTTTCCGTCACCACCGGCCTTCTTATCCTCCATGGCGGCGATACTGCCCATGCCACGGTAGGCCTTGACGAGCTGGCCCTCGTTGCTGACGTAGTACTCACCGGGGGACTCGGTGGTACCGGCAAGGAGACCGCCCATCATGATAGTGCTGGCACCCATGGCAAGACCCTTGACGATGTGGCCGACGTTCTGGATACCACCATCGGCGATACAGGGAACACCGAAGCGAGCGGCGAAGGTTGCAACGCTGCGCACGGAAGCAGCCTGGGGACGACCAACAGCCATGACCTCCTGGGTGATACAAGCACTACCGCTGCCCATACCAATTCTCAGGCCATCGACACCGGCGGCAATCAAAGCAGCAGCCTGCTCACGGGTAACAACGTTACCACCGATAACGTCGATCTCGGGCATATTCTTCTTAATGTACTTGATCATCTCGATCTGGTACATAGAGTTACCCTGGCTAGAGTCCAGAATAACAATGTCCAAGCCAGCCTCAACAAGAAGCTGGAGACGCTTCTTGTCCTCCTCGCGAGTACCAATGGCAGCGGCGGCGATCAGCTGCTTGGAGTCAGGGAGCTTGGAAGCCAGAGGGTAGTGGAGGTTCTTCATCAGATCAGAACGGGAAAGCAGGGAGACGATGTTGCCGTTGGCATCGACAATGGGGAGCTTTCCCTTCTTGGACCGACGGAGGACCTCGTTGGCCTCGGCGAGGGTGGTGCCGGCCGGGGCAGTAACAAGATCCGTGGCCATGATGGCAGTCACGGGTTCGTCGAGATCAGTGTGGAACTGAATGTCACGCGAGGTAACCATTCCAACGAGCTTGGACTTGAGCGTTCCGTTCTCTATGTTCAAACATTAGCATTTGCTGCTGAAAGCTTATGTGAGGACAATATCCAAAGTAGACAAATTGCTCAGATAAAATCTGGTTCTCTACAGTGCAACTTTCGTTGCTGCAGTGGAACGAAAGTTATAATTAAAAGAGGATGATCATCATGCAAAGTGGGTGTGGTAGGTGCTGGGAGAAGTAGATGTGGGTATCTTACCAGTGACAGGGAAGCCACCGAAGCCCCACTTGGTCTTGAGGTCTTTGGCCTCACCAACGGTGGTCTTGGGGGAGATGACAACGGGATCCAAGATGAAACCGTTCTCGTATCTCTTAACCTTGCGGACCATCTCCGCCTGATCCTCGGGGGAGCAGTTGTGGTGAATGACACCCAGGCCACCGAGCAGAGCCATGTGGATAGCCATGTTGTGCTCGGTGACAGTGTCCATGGGAGAGGACAGAAGGGGGGCCTTCAGGGAGATACGCTTAGTAACAGGGGTATCCAGGGAGACATCGGAGGCGGGGAAGCCTGTATAGGTCAGAAAATGTCAGATTTTTTTTTTTTTTTACTGCGGGGTTCGGCTTACCGATGTAACCGGGCAGGATCAGGAAATCATTGTAGGTCAATGCACCGTGCTTGTCAGAGTCAAGCAGGGTATCCGCATCAAGGCCATCACGGGTGGTGTAGGTATCCAAAACCTCCAAGGCCTTGGCGTAGTCGGTGATCTCAGCCTTCATGGCGGCACCAGGTGCTGCGTCACCAGCGGTGATAGGCATGGTTTAAATAAAGAGATGTTAAAGTAACGAGTGAGACACGACCCGAGGGAAATCTTAATCAACAGAAAGAAACGTTCTGCTGATGGAGAAAGTCGAGCTTTCCCAAGGAAGAGAAAGAAGAAGAAAAAGGTCGAGCGAAAAATTGTTTCCTTTTCTCTTCCGTGCACGGCCAAGCCAGAAGGGAGCTTGTCTATTTCAGGTATAGCGTACCAGTTTTTTCACCGTTCGTTCTTCTTATTGGCTGGTAAACGAGATCTCCGGAGGCGGTGAGCTTGTTTATGCTTAGATATACATAGATGCAGGTACATCGGTACCACCATGTAGATGGTGCTAAAATTTCCTTCAATAAATTAATGTAACGTTGTTAGGTGTGATTGTAATGTGCACTCTTCTTGTGAAATATACTTTCCCAGTGAGCTGCACGTAAATATTCATTGCAACACAGCACGATTTTTGAATTTGGTAGTTATGATCCAATGTCAGTTGGTTACAAGTACCAGGGTGCCATTCTTAATTCCTATATGAAGCCATGAACGAACGAAAATACAGGTTTTATTGACATGGTTGGCACTGCAACAAAGCATTAATCTCCCTAGTTACCGGCTTCAAGTCCCGTACGCCTCTGTAGCAGTATGACGACAGAATGTTAGTAACAAATACAGCAAACATAGCCTCTTAAAGGCAGCACAGCTTTATCCAATTCTCCTAAACATCATTTCTCACTTCTGTTATCGGTATGGAATCTTCTATGAGTGAACATGGCACGTTCAAGCCTGCACCGGCGGCACAGTCTCAGAACAAGCCGGGGTGAGTAATGCTTTTACCCGAGTGGAATATATCTACTAAGATAATGTGCTAGGTTGGAGAGCATAATGACAGAGCCCAGTGAGTCGACCAAACTAAAGGGCCTTCACGGCTTTGCTGAATATGCCGGTTCCGGAAATTTGAAGGGCAAAAACGCTCTAATCACTGGCGGCGAGTATGTGTAGCAAGTTCGCAGGAATAAACTCACGCGGTTAATTATTTCCTAGTTCTGGGATTGGACGGTCAATTGCTATTATAATGGCCAGAGAGGGTGCGGGTATTACTATCGTTTATTTGCCCTCAGAACAGCCAGACGCAGAGACAACCAAGAACTCTGTTGAGCAAGAGAAGAGGACTTGCCTTCTTATCCCAGGTGATTTGAGAGATCGCAACCAGTGTCGTCGCAGAGTGGATGAACATGTGAAGAAGTCAGCCTGGATTACTTTCCTGGTATTAATAAATGACTGACCAAGAGAGTCTACAGGTACGGCACGGTTGACATATTTGTCAATAATGCGTCGAAACAGTACCTATGTACGACATTTGAGAATATCGATCTGGAAAAGACCGAAGACATCTTCAGAGCCAATATCGTCCAAATGATTGCGATGGCGAAGTTTGCTCTTCCTCATATGACACGAGGTGATTCGTGGGTGCTTTCTGTCTAACCTATATGATCGTATACTCATGCACTTGCTACAGGATCATCAATACTTCTTCGGTTGTGACTTTTCGTGGATCGGGTACCATGATTGATTATGCCGCGACCAAAGGAGCTATCATTGGATTTACTAGGTCTTTGGGGACATACTTGATTCCCAAGGGTATTCGAGTCAATGCAGTCGCGTGAGGATCATACATTCCTATCTCTTTAAAGGTAGATACTGACTGGTCTCCAATTTCAGTCCAGGTGCAATCTATACACCAATTCAAGTCGACACCCGAAATCCCGAACAGATGGAAGGATGGGGTCACAAGGCTGGTCTTGGCCCACTAGGTAAGCCTAGTGAGGTTGCAACAAGTTTCGTCTTCTTGGCTAGAGCGGATGCTTCTCTGTATTGTGAGTGGTTAATATTACACAACTGCAAATCCCCACCATTTTGTTTTATTGTGGCTGATATAGGAAAACTACGCATGTGCAGATGGGCAAGTGCTGCACTGTTACCCGCTTGGTGACTAAATAGTGTAACAGGGAGTGGTATCTGCTGGTGGAAATATTGCCGGAACATCGTGCTGACGTGTGCTTGCCATTGGTATCAAATTAAAGCTCAACGGAATATAAAATCAGTACAGAAGCCACGGCTTCCCTGCAGTGAGAGCCTTGTCCCATCCCTCGTCATTCTGCCAGATAGCAACACTCTCGACCTCCTCTCTGCCCAGTTTGAGTCCATTGTAGAGATGCTAGATTTTTTTCTGTCAGTAAATTTCAATTTCAGACGGAAATATACAACTTACTGGGAATAGTCCTTCTCCGGGTCGGGGACCAGACACTTTCCCGTCTGGGGACTCCCAGCGGATATCTTGGATCACACGATGATACTCGATCCGCAATATATATACAAGTGGTTCTTCCGTGAAAAATGCTTTCAATGTGCCTCCAACCTGATGCGCCATGGAGAGGTGGATGAAGCCATCGGCCTGGTCCAGTTCGCTTACCGCGAGCCGCTCAGGAATTGGCTCGCGGACTGGTGCGGTGGAAGGCACAATCTTGTAGATGTAGCGAGGCTGAGAAAGTAGCGAAGCCATGATAAAAGTGATGGAAGGAAGCAAGTTTATTCACCGAGTGCCCAGGTGGTGATATATAATTATTAATAAGGACAGAAACAAAGTTTTGTCAGGTGGTCTCATTTCCAAGGTTGTTAGCGGGGTCGGTTCAACCGGCAACTTCCCTTTCAAACGCCCTGGGGATTATTACGCCCTTTTTTTTGTTGCTTGTCTGCTTCAACCCTACTTGTTCAAATCGACATGCAAGGAAATTTATACATATGTAATATATTGAACTTGGTTTGTGAGTAGTATTGTCTGTAATGCTGGATGGATATAAAGATGCGTTTCGAATAAGCATTGCGGGAATATATCTCTGGAGAACGCGCAGGATATAGAACACCGAAATCGCTTAATATTCTCCAAGTATGCCTTAAATGCCATCCTCAGCTTCCAGGAAGCTTGTTTGATTTACACCAAGTTTATCTCAGTATTCCATTGTTATAGCCCTGGAGATCTATGGATATTTAGCAACAACGTAGATCTTGACACAATATAAGAGTATCGAGTACAATACTTTAGTGGAGAAAAGCCCCCGAAAAAGAGTCAAGTCTCTATCAGAAGCAATCAAAGCCTTAAGGCACCAGCGAGTACGGAGTATGCATATACATATTAGTTGGCAGTCCACAACGTACTCGGTGATCTAAGGTCGAAAGCTGCCCAGGTGTGTTGGTCGCACGGGACTACGAGCCCACTTAAACCTGGGTAATTGCACAAGCCACCTTTGCCAAGACCGCAGGTATGCTACTACGTCCGATATTGAGATTGGAAGGAATGCTTAGCATATCGAGCAATTGACCTTTAGGGACTTCGCCAATTTCGAATAATTCAAAATGATGATTAGTAAGTAACAGATCCATGTCAAATGTGTGACTTGTCGAGTAACACAATCTCTTAGTTCTTGATATCACGTGACCCAAGATCGACAAGCCACAATCACCTGATGGCGCCATACCCGATCTGGAGATTTGTTGTGCCCCCTGCGCCCACTTTGGGGAATCTTGGTCGCACTTGCACCCCCACCGTCAACAATTCCATCATCAGGGATCCACGAGCCCAGACCTTATTGAAACAAGTCTCACATCAGTTGATTGGATTTTCTTCGCAGTGAAGTCATGGGAGGTTGCCCTTGAATGCTATCCAAGCTAGAACATCTCTCTGGAAAAGGTCTTGGAGACCTTGTTTGACTCGCGCATTCCGCATCTACCACCAGAGCAGGGATGCGGTTAAAGGAGCGCGACATTTTTCAATCCAATTTTGCATACCGTCCTGAGATTAAATGATGTCGACTCAATTTCCATCCCTCAAGCGGGCCCAGACGGACCTTCCCTCGCAGTCCACTGGTCCGTTACGACACGGGTCGACAGCGTCCACGAACTCGTCTGCATATTCCATCGCCTCAAGCTCGTTTGCCCCTAGTCGGACTAGCACCGTTTCATCTAATGCATCGACATCACACAAGTTGGGTCACTTCCGAGGGAAGAGTGAGGCAAGCAGTATAAGCTCAGGAACGACTGTTACAGACGCAATGGAACGAGGAAATTGGTCAAATGCTGGTACAGCGTACGACAATATTCGCCGATCTCTCCGACCACTACCACAAGCCCCCAATCCTTCACCCTCACCCGCGAATACTGGCGGGTACCGACATTCACGAAGCCAAACAATCAATGAATCACGCCCGTGGAAGGACCACCGACCCAGCACCCCCGAATCGCGTAATCTCCATCTTAAAGAAAATTTGTCTCCGCGGGAAAATCTGTCTCCACGTCAGCAAACACACACCTACGAGCCACAGAGCCCACCACCGCCTACCTCTCCCCGCAACTGGTCTCCTGTGCCCGGAACATCGCGTCCTTCGTCTCCCCAAAAGACATTGCCTCACAGTACTCACCCCCCGCAGCTGACTGCTGCACTCTCCGCACCCGAACTTGAAACATTGCAAAAATCATCCACGGGTCATCTCAGAACTCTCTCCAAGTTTGCACAGTCCGGTGAAAACGAATTCGGCGCGGCCGCAGCCTCTGTGGTGGGCTTACAAGGCCGACGGAGGCTTAAGCGAGCAGACTCTGTAGCCGGAAGAAATGGCGCAATATCTCCCGAAAAACCGAAGGCGTCCTCCTGGACAGCCGGAAATTGGATGGACCAGCAGCGACAATTCATCCAAGCATACGAGTATTTGTGTCATATCGGAGAAGCCAAACAGTGGATTGAAGATGTAATTCAAAAGCAAATTCCGCCAATCGTTCAGCTGGAGGAAGGACTGCGAGACGGCGTCACTTTGGCGGAGGTGGTGCAAGCAATGTATGCGGGCAAAGCACTTCGCATTTTCCGACACCCCAAGTTACAATATCGCCATTCCGACAATATCGCCTTGTTTTTCCGTTTCCTTGATGAGATTGAGTTACCAGAATTGTTTCGATTTGAACTCATCGACTTGTATGAAAAGAAAAACATCCCCAAGGTCATACACTGCATTCACGCGTTGTCATGGTTGCTCTTCAAAAATGGCATGCTAGACTTCCGAATGGGTAACTTGGTTGGTCAGCTTGAGTTTGAACACCACGAACTTGAGAAAACCCAAAAAGGACTGGACAAGGCTGGTGTGAGCATGCCTAGCTTTGCAGGTATGGCTGCAAACTTTGGCGCGGAACCAGAACCGGAACCCGAGCCCGTTGAATCGGAGGAGGAGCGTATTGATCGAGAGCTACACGAAAATGAAGCTTCAATCTGTGATTTCCAGGCTCAAATCAGAGGAGCGATGATGCGTTTGAAGCTTGGCAACACGATGAACGATCTGTGGGACTTTGAACCCCTCCTCATTGAGCTGCAGTCACGTCTGCGTGGAGATTGGGCACGGCAAATTAGTGAATACCGACTAAGCATGCTCCAGTTTGCGGTTGGGCTGCAGGCTATTAGTCGAGGCTTCATTGTACGTCGCGGTCAACAAGGTGACAAGCAATGGCGGCAATCCCAGGAAACAGATGTTCTGCACTTCCAGAACCTGATTCGGGGGTCCAGGGCTCGCGCACAGGCTAGTCAGCTACGAACTCTTGCGCGACGAGAAGAGTCTGGTATCAAGCAGATACAGGCCGCGATAAGAGGTGCATTGCAACGCATGAATGTTGGTGACCAATACGAAGAGTCTCGACATGCCGAAAATGACGTGAGATCACTTCAAGCTTTCATTCGTGGTGCCTTGCAACGCAAGGAGATTGAGGCTCAGTCTCAAGAGCTGAAACAAGTTGGCAGTTCCGTCAAGTCGCTCCAAGCTGCCATCCGTGGTACCTTACAACGACGAGGGATGAATGCCCAGTCCGAGGAGGTGAAGGAGGTTGGCAGCTCCGTCAAGTCGCTACAAGCAGCCATCCGCGGTACCTTGCAACGAAGACAAATGAAAGCTCAGTCTCAAGAGGTGCAGCGGGTTGGGAACTCCATCAAATCGCTCCAAGCTGCCATCCGCGGTACCTTGCAACGAAGACAGATGAGTGCCCACTCTCACGAGGTGAAACTAATTGAAACACCCGTCAAGTCGCTGCAGGCGGTAATTCGAGGATCGATTGCCCGTCAAAACCTGTCTCAGATGAAGGTTCTGCTCAACAATGAAGCATCCCAAATTATCTGCATTCAATCAACTATCAGGTCTCTGATTGCTCGACAACGCCAAACTCTGCTGCTGGAGGCACTAGAAGAAACAGAAAATGAATGTGCTGCATTGCAAGCTATCGCGCGGGCCGCTGCTGTAAGAAAAAACACCTCAGCCATTCTTTCCGAGCTTGCGGAGCATCTGTTGCCAGTGATCGACCTGCAGGCTATTCTCAGGGGACAGACATTGAGGGAATCATTGGATGTCCAGAGGACCGCATTGCTTGAGGAGGAACCTTCCATCTTGGAACTACAGTCTCGATCCCGTGGACTCATCCACAGGAACTATCTACTTGCACAACGGCATGAACTGGGGCAGCATGAACACGCCATTGTTGATCTGCAGGCCCTGGCTCGTGCTGCTATCTCACGAATGGAGGTGGGCGACATATTGTCTCAGCTTGAGGATAACGAGGAAGAAGTTGTTCAACTCCAATCTTTAAGTCGGGCAATGCTTGCGCGAGTTGAAGTTGGCGAGATCCTGACCGATCTTGAGGCAGAGGAGGACTTTATCACAGACTTCCAAGCACGCATCAGAGGACACATTGTATGCAACCGCTTTGAGGAAAGACGCCAGCATTATAATGAAAACATGGAGAAGGTAATCAAGGCCCAGAGTGTTATCCGAGCCCGCATCCAAGGTCAGGCTTATAAGAGCCTGACCAGCGGAAAGAATCCACCCGTTGGGACAGTCAAGGGGTTCGTGCACCTTCTCAACGACAGCGATTTCGACTTCGACGAAGAGATCGAGTTCGAGCGGCTGCGAAAGGCGGTTGTTCAACAAGTGCGACAAAATGAGCTTGCTGAACAGTACATCAGTCAACTTGATATCAAGATTGCCCTTCTTGTCAAGAACAAGATTACTCTGGATGAAGTCGTCAAGCATCAAAAGCACTTCGGTGGTCACATTGGTAACTTGCTCTCAAACACCGAGATTTCTTCCAAGGATCCCTACGATTTGAAGGCTCTTAACAAGACCTCACGGAAAAAGTTGGACCAGTACCAGGTGTTTTTCTTCCTTCTCCAAACCCAATCACAGTACCTCGCTCGCTTGTTCCGGCGATTGCGCGAGGTCAACACTTCGGACAAGGAATATGAGCGGATCCGGCACTTGATGATGGGTCTCTTTGGATACTCCCAGAAGCGACGCGAGGAGTATTATCTCATTAAGCTCCTGGCACGGTCCGTCAAAGAGGACATTGAAAGCTTCACATCTCTTCCCGAATATTTGCGCTGTACCTCCTTCTGGAACAAGCTTTTTGCCTCATATGCCAAGTCATCACGCGATCGGAAGTTCATGCGCGAAGTCTTGGGGGCTGTCGTAAAGGAGTCCGTCATCGAAAACCCGGAACTTGACTTGGAGAGTGACCCGATTCAAATATACCGTTCCGCAATCAACAACGAGGAGCTTCAGACCGGTCAACGAAGCCGCCGACAACCGGATCTTCCCAGAGAAGAAGCGATCAGAGACCCCGAAACCAGAGAGACGTTCATTCAGCATTTGCAGGATCTTCGTGACATTGTTGACCAATTATTCCTTGGCTTCGAGGACTCCCTGTACCGTATGCCATTCGGTATCAGATATCTCGCGCAGCAGATGTATCAAAACCTACTCCAGAGGTTCTCTGGGGAGGACCCTGGATTGATTCTTCAGACGGTCGGCCACTGGGTATGGAAAAATTACTTCCAGCCTGCTGTTCTGGAACCAGAGAAGTACGGTGTGATCGATCGTGGCCTCACCCAAGAACAAAAGCGAAATCTTGGAGAAATATCGAAGGTCTTCGCTCAGATTGCATCTGGGAGACTCTTTGGAGCAGAGAACGTTTATCTGCAGCCGCTCAACAACTACATCGGAGACTCAATCCAGCGCCTAGGCCATATCTGGGGTCAGATGATCTCAGTCCAGGATGCAGAGGCTTATTTCGACATTGATGAATTCAATGATCTCTATGCCAAGGCCAAGCCTACCCTGTACATTAAGATGTCTGACATCTTCTCGATTCACCAGCTGGTGGCGTCTGAGATTAACTATATGTGCCCCCACCCGGATGACTTCCTCAAGGAACTTGTGCGCGAACTTGGCAATGTCAAGAGTAACGAGAACGAATTGATGGGCGTCAGCTCTACCGAGATCAATCTCACATTGAATCCCAAGTTGGCCCAGGTTGAAGGTAAGAGATCGAAACAAACCCCTACCTGTTCATTTTTCTAACTCTCCCTTCCAGACCCCGAAGCAGATGTCAAAACACTCTTTATGGAGACTAAGCGCTGCATCCTTTACATCATCCGAGTCCAAACCGGTGCCAACCTAATGGAAATCATGCTCAAGCCACCGACAGCTGAGGACGAGGAGCGGTGGCATACTTTGGTTCGAGAAGAACTGAGCAACAACAACTCTCGCCGAGGCGCCTACTCTGAAGCCAATAGCTTAATTGATATTAGTGCTATGAGCTATTCCGAGCTCAAGGGCATTGCACTCGAAAACATCCTTCGGCTTGAACAGAATGGTAAAATCAATCGTCACAACCATTATCAGGATTTGTTGAATGCCATCGCCATCGACATCCGTACTAAGCATCGTCGGAGAATTCAGCGAGAGCGTGAACTAGAGGGTGCTCGGTTAACCTCTCAGAGGCTCAGCGGCCAAGCCGTCTACCTAGACCAGCAGCTCAAGACATACAACGATTACATTGAGCAGGCCATGATCACATTACAGAACAAGAAGGGAAAGAAGCGATTCCTGATGCCGTTCACCAAACAATGGGATCATCAACGAGAGCTGCAAAAGTCCGGCAAGATATTCAAATTTGGATCCTACAAATACTCTGCGCGCACTCTGGCGGACCGAGGTGTTCTGGTTGCCTGGAAGGGCTACGCCGAGCGGCAATGGGATCGGGTCGACTTGACCATCTCAAGTAACGAAGTTGGTGTATTCACTATTGACGGGAGCAGCGGTGTCATGATGATTCCCGGCGCCAACGCACAGGTACCGCTGGACGACTTGCTGCAAGCTCAGTTCAACAACACGCAATTCATGGACTTCTTTGACGGACAGATGCGAGTCAATGTTAACCTTTTCTTGCATTTGATTATGAAGAAGTTCTATAACGAGTGAGAGTCATGGCTTATGGACTTGATGAGGGATGAATTGCGTGCGCATTCTTATTGATTTTATTATTTTTCCTGTCTTTTTTTTTCACTTTTCTTTTCTTTTTCTTATTGCCTTTTCTTTTTGTTTTAAGATACCATGGGTATTTTGTTGATTTCGATAGCGATAGCGTTCGGTCTATACGGGCGAATAACATGTACACAGTATGATACCATTCAGTATCAATTGTAAAACAATTCAAATTTCCAGAAAACTCTTCAAGTGAAAAATAAGAATTTAAGTAGAACAGTCGTTTATTGTAGCCATTGGAAGTATACAAGGCTTGGTCAGGGGTTGCCACGTGACGTGGCGCATTCAATCGGGTTGCCAGCTGGAAACCGGGCATCTTCCCCCCTCCAACTGTTCACGTTAGTCCTGAGGGATTTCTGATTCCTTCTGTGCTAGGCTTCCAATTGCCTGTGCTGCTATTATCTCTTTTACTAGATCCTCGTTTCCCCATATTTGTCCTGACGACCAGCAGTCACCCCTCGCCATGGATTTCTCCAACCTCAAAGAGCAGGTCAGCAACATGTCCTTGTATGACCTCAAGGCCGGTGTTCGCAAGGTGCAGAATGGTAAGTTTGAATTCCGCTTGGTCCGAGTGCGTTGTGAACGAAGCCGAACCAGCTTGGATGTGTCTTACAATCTGCGGGAACTGATTTGATTCCGTCATAGCTGTCATGAACTATACCGAGATGGAATCCAAGGTTCGTACGCAATCGCCTCTGCACGAACCAACATGGCCTTTTGCAGGGTGAAGATGAGGAGATTATGCGATCCAACGCTTACACAAGTTAGGTCCGGGAAGCTACAAACAATGAACCCTGGGGTGCCTCGACCACGTTGATGCAGGATATTGCCAATGGAACGCATAGCTAGTCAGTCCATCTTGCCCGATCTTACCCACACCAATGCGCATGCGCTGACCTTCCGTTACTACAGCCAATTACTAAATGAGATCATGCCCCTTATCTACAAGCGGTTCACCGACAAAGCTGCAGAGGAATGGCGACAGATCTACAAGGTAAGAGAAGCATGGTTATCTATGCGGATGCGCTATGGCTAACACTATTTTCCCTCCAATTTACAGAGTCTCCAGCTCCTTGAGTTTCTTGTCAAGAACGGTTCCGAACGAGTCGTTGATGATGCACGATCCCACATGTCGTTGATTCGGATGCTCCGGCAGTTCCACTACATTGATATGAACGGCAAGGACCAGGGTATCAATGTGCGCAACCGGTCGTCCGAGCTGGTGAAATTGCTGGGTGATGTGGATCAGATTCGGACCGAAAGAAAGAAGGCCAAGAACAACCGCAACAAGTTCAGCGGTTTCGAAGGTGGTATGGGTGCCGGATCAGGCATGTCTAGCTCGGGCTCAGGCCGTTATGGAGGCTTTGGTAGCGACAGTATGGGGTACGGTGGATACAGCGGAGGTGTCTATGGTGACGGCGGTGGCTTCGGCGGGGAATCTGGCGGGCAAGCTGGCATTGATTTCCAGGACACTGGACGCCGGCCCAACCGCTTCGAAGAGTATGACGAGTATGACGAGGGAGATGCCCCCGCACGTCCGCGTGAGCCTGCCGCCCGGGCGAAGCCCCAAGCAAAGAAGCCCGAGCCAGCTCCTGCGCCTGTAGCGGACCTCTTCGACTTTGGCGACGATGAGCCTGTTACTACCACAGCTTCCACCTCAGCTGGCAAGCAACCTGCCGGCAGTGCTCTCAACATACTAGACCCAACCCCGGCTGACGACGACGACTTTGACGACTTCCAGTCCGCAACCCCAGCTACCCAGCCTACTCAGTCGTCAAACCAGTTCGCCATCCCCCCCTCCAACTTCCACTGCCAGCACAAGTTCGAACACCCAATTCGTTGCACCTCAGCCAATCTCGGCCTCGCAGGGTGCCAACATCAACGGCCTAGTTGGCTTCAAATCGGCCACTCCTACTCCCTCTTCCAGCGGGATCCCCACTCCCATTTCGCAGATGGCCCCGATGCAACAGCAGAAGCCCTCCGGCTACCAAGCTGCCACACCCAACTACTTCACCTCTGTCAACGTGCCCCAACATTCTGGATCCTCTCACGGTGCCACCTCCATGTCCTCTATGGCTTCCCCCACCACAGCAAACAAGCCAGCTTCAGCAGCAGCAAAGAAGTCCTCAGGTGATGCCTTCGGCTCTCTGTGGTCGACCGCCAGCGCCAGCGCCGGCATCCAGAAATCCAACACCGGCACAAACAAGGGCCCCAACCTTGCCAGCATGGCCAAGGAAAAAGCTAGCGCCGGTATCTGGGGCGCTCCCGCTCCCTCCAGCACCTCCTCGACGCCGAGCCAGCCCCAGCACAAGCAACAGTCTAGCTCAGCCTTTGATGATTTGCTTGGTTAATCACCTAGCAAAGCAACTCGTTATCCCTATTCTTCTTCTTCTTCTCCCGCTGAGTCCATGCTCGCTTCTTACATTTGCGATATGTGGCCATGATTTTAGCATTCAGAATTCCAGATTTGACTACGTGTTTTTTTTATATTTTTTCTTCTCTGCTGTTTTTGTATACTCCATTCCATTCCCATTTGTTCTCTTCTCCAGTTGGTTCCCTAGGTATATCTGCACTATAGCAGAGCAGGCTGTGAAAACTTTTGCTTTTATCTTCGCGTAAAAAAAAAGTGTGTTGTCCTCCACGATTTTTCTTCTATACGTGTCCCAAGGGCTGGGCATGTCTGATCTCCGCATATTTGGCGTTTTGCTAGTGGCGCTGAAAGCAAACTGTCCATATCTCGCCGAAGAATGATACATCGAGATATGCTTTATCTATCGGCAGTACGGTGGTATTTAGACATACATTACGGCTTCTTCATTGCTCGTACTTGTATTTTGTTTACGGTCTACTCCCTGCCCTCCCTTACTGGACCCTGGATCTCACATCTATGCGGCCTTGTGATGTGTTTTTAATTGATGTATGTGGAGGCACTAAAAAAACATAAACTGCATATCTGTGCAGAGGACCTTTCCATATATAACTAGGGATACATCTTATGATAAGTGGTAATTGAATAGATTTGAATCGGCATTATGCTGATGCTCATTGATGCTGGTATAACGGCTGCGCTGAAGGGAACTAAATACAGGAGAGGGCGGACGATAGGGGGTAATAAGAGACATAGTGGGAAGACAGAACAGATAAGGCGACAATATGGCGGAAGACTTGGGGTATGTAGTTAGAGGATCCTCAATCCTCTTCAATCCCAGGTTATGTTTCCCCGATGTGTATGATTAGAAGACATGAATTGGAATCGTGAAGGAGAGATGATATACGTTAATAAAGAGGAACTTGCGGTAATAATTCATCGCGGGAAGATGGGTTGAACATGAGGGTAGAAAGAAAGAGGAGGGTTTATATCTGACGAAAGCGTCCGCAGAGAAGGGCGAAAAAAAAAGACCTCTTCAGATAGAGCTCTGGAAAAGGTCTCGGAGATTGGGTGGTTCGGGTTTGGCGGGTGATCCACCAAGGTGCTGGTTGAGTGTTCATCGATGAAACAACTCATATAGTGAGCCAACTATATATGTTTCATGTCTGAAATCTTCCAGGTCACAGGGAAGTGGAGGGTGCCAAGCTTTGGTTATCGGCTGTCAGAGTTTCATGGCGGATTGCAACTTGAAACCGACAAGCCATCTCTCCAAATGATTCGTGCACGGAGCACCGCCAAGGTTTTGTATGGAACAAAGCCATTCAGGGCTAATGTTCGATTGGATCAGGTTTTGTTCACCGTACTAGAGCGCTTATCGGCGTCCTCCGCCACTTTACCAGTCGGGATCTTAGTATCCGACACAGGTTGAGATGCATCTGTGTCTTCCGTTGAAGTCGCAGCTAGGGTATTGCCGTTTCCATTGGTGGCTTTGTTTTCAGACTGGGTGTTCACGTCAGATGCAGGCTGCTGCTCTACCTGGGTAGGTGTAGATATTTGGTCAGACTCAGTGGAGCCTAGATTGACATCTGCAGTCCCGGTGACCTCAGGGTTCGGTTCCCCGTTCAACGACGTTAAACCTCCTTCGATGTCTCGCAGAAGACGCACAAACTCCTCCGGGACAAGACCATTCTCCCCTGTCTTGGGATCTTCTGCAACTAGCCAACCCTGACCATGCCGGTATGAAACATAAATCACCTGGCCCTCGGTAAGAGGCAGTTCATTCTCATGCTCTCGTGTGAAATCAAAGAGTGCAACGGCTTTTCCATGCATCTCTTCATCCGGGCAGCCAATGGCAAACTGATAGTCTCTAGAGTATCGGTTTCCGCCAGGGATTTCATCTTCGGACTCAAAGCCAGGGTCATGTTCATAGCCCTGCTGCCCACCTGGGGCGTTGTATCCCATGATGGAATAGCGTCCTTCATTTGCCGGATATGTCACATACTCACCGCCTGGCCCATCATCTGACGTGTCACCATCATTTACATAATAAGTCTCACTGCCATCGGCGTTAATGCCAACAAGCATTCCGCGATCATTGCTAACCGCCTGACCAGTTCCAGACATGACCCTCTCATCTACAAGACCATTTATGTCGGAAGACTTCTTGCGATGACGCGAGGTCACAACTGGGCTATGCAGGTCTTCATCCTCGCTGTATGGTGGTCCATCCCCAAAGGACATGGCTGGCAACTGTTGGTGGACATGGCTAATCTGAGGTTCTGTGCTCGATTGGCCTGTTGACCACCCCCGCGAAATATCCCATGAAGGTGGTGGATCGGAGAGGCGTCGATGTTCACTTGCCGGTGTGGAGACCCCGGAGGCACGAGGAGGGGGAGGCCCGTAATGGAGGGGGTGGGTGGACGGGTAGGCGAAGTCTCGCACAAGAGCATATGGAAGGCTGGTATGGAAAATGGGGAAGACATGGGATCCTGGGCGCGAACGATTTTGCGATGCAAGCGAGACATTGGAATAGGTGGAGAGCCGATCCTTCGGAAGCGTCGATGATCGTTTCACTGTCCCATCGGTGAGGATGGGTGGCAGCACTGAGAGATTGTTTGTGGACAGAATATTCTGCGATGATGTGGGAGAGGACATCATGGTTGACATAGAGAACGACCCAGAATTGGGTTCAGAATGAGGAATAACGGGGCGGATCTCAAAAAAGAAAATGTGGGGTTGTTCATCGGTCGCGTGGTTAGCGATCTAGTTTCGCATTGCGATTGACGTAGTCCAAGTTATTGTAATTTGTAGTCACAGACAGCGGGTGTTCCTTCAGTTCGAACAATAAGGGAGGTATATCCTGTGAGCGGAGATCGAGGAGATATTGGGTTCAGGTACGATATAGCAAGCGCCAAAGTCGTAAGGGGCCAAAAACGATTTTAGGTCCGTGTGGTTCAAACAAGGGGTAGCCCTTGAATGTCAAGCTTTTCGAGCCAAAAAAAAAAAGGATGTTTATCCCAAGGGGCTCCGGTGTGGTGAACGGTGAATGGGTGGGTAATCGGCAAACGACACGAGGGAGGGGGGCAAATGTGGTCCGAGTGGAACGCCGAACCGCGACGGGGAAGATATCACAATGAGAAGATGATATCAACGAGAAAAAGCCAGCGAGTTTGCAAGGTTTGCGTAGTAGAATATACGTTCAAAGTGGGATTGGCGAAATCGAGACCGTTGTTCCAGCCGTTTGTCCCGCGATCTCGAGGGCAGGGAATTGCTAAATATAGCAGAAAACTGCAGAAAGGGCCAATGTCAGATACAAATGTAACGGAGGCACAGCGCTTATGCGGGAAAGAATGTGCAGACCGCACGGTGACAAAGATTAGGTCAAGGCCACATGGGAAATGAGAAATTTGAGGAGAAATAGACTCGCGAGTGAATGCTCGGAGATTGCCATACCTGTCTAGGTTGTAGGTACTGGAGTAATGATCAGCGCCTAGGTGGGTTTGGGGATCGGGGCTGTTGGTCGTTGGGACAATATGATTTATCCCGATGGCTGTAGCAAAGGAAGCAGCAGGAATCAGCCGATATGCAAGGCAGCCGCTCAAGAGTCACAGAGTTGGGCGTGTGTGAATGGGTGAAGCTTGAACCCGTCGACAATCACGTGCGACCCAACCTTAGCGTGTTTCAAATCTGGTTTCGTCTATTCCTGTTTGGGACTGAAGGCTATATATGGAATTGTTCTACTTCAATGTCTTCAGGTTCATTTATGTATGTAGGGGGCATCTGATACATTGATTCAGGTTAAAAGGGGATACCTAGGTAACTAGCTTACGATGGAACAAAAGGTTTGTTATTTCATTTAGATTTTTAGTCGCATTGTCCTATCTTGGATGTTTGGGTCTTTTAACCTCATTTTATGTGGGTTGACTCCCAGCCATAAATACAGTGCTAGTGCTGATTTCCCAATCGGTCACTGTGACTGTTTTAGGTTCAACCCCTGTCGCAGCTAACGATGTGACAAAAGTGGTCGGCTGAGAGGATGACTGAGAGGATGGCTGGGCGGATAACCGAGAAGATATCGCACCGCCAAGTGCATCAAACTGCGAAGGGATTGCAGCATTGTTGAGATCTTGGTCAGTCTCATAGTCGCTCTTGATTGCCTGCTTGCCGACATTGTTCACCAAGTCCACATCCATACAAGTTGTGTAGATTTCGGCCTTTCCGTTGGGGTATGTGGGATCATCACCGGCAGCGGTGGGCCAGTCCCACACCCAATAGAGTGTGTAGGGCTTCCCACTGGGAGCATTGGAGGGCAGTTGAATATCCTGCTGGCACCAGAGGTCTGCTCCCATCCGTGCGTCTGCTGTGTGGGTATACTTTGTTTGTCGAGTCTCTGAGATTTGCCCTGAATTGACCTGATAGCAACGGCCGTCGTCGTAGTTCTGCACTGACAAGAGTACACCCCGCCCATCACCCCCAGTGCCATCTTGGGTCCAGACACCATAGACATCAAGCAATTTCTCGCCGGTCTTGGGTTGTGTGGTGCCATATACGTAAACGGTTCCACGGTTGGCGGGCTTTCCTGGCTGGTTCTGGGGAAGTGTCACATGGCCGTTCTCCTGGTAGCGAAGAGCAATCGCCGCGCCAGCGCTGGCTTCAAGCCGAGGGCTTCCCTCTGACTGGGTTTGATCCTGCTGGGTGTCTTTGCACATTTTGTCGGTTGGCAGAATCTGAGTCACATTTGCTCTTGTGTTGGGCGGGATCAAGTAGGTCATGGTAGTGTCGCTAAAGCCCGATGTCGTGCGCAGGTAGTTCCCTCGCGCATATCCTGGGGTGCCGATGAAGGTTCCATTTGGAGCAATGAGGGTGAGCTCTTCCACCCAAGAATGGGCTTGTGTTGGGGTGTATAGAGCAAGGAGCACTATCAATAGGATGATCAACATCGTGATAGTGGTTTTGTATATGTAGGGCTCGAGGTCAAAAGGTGCAAAAATGAGGGCTTGTAGATTTTAAGAGGACGACGGCCGGCGGCGTCAACTCGAGTAGGTATTGCAGTGTTTTCTTTCTTTGATCGCACCAATATGGAACAGAGGTGAGAAAGGGAAGTGCCGTATTTATTGAGTGTAGAAGATCGATGAAGCGGCCAGGTCGAAGGCTGCAACAATGGGCTTTGTCGAGATGAATAGAATCATTGGGATGATTGACCTGTGACAATAGGTGTGAATAGACAATGGGTTGATTGTTGATTTTTCACCCAAACACCCCCAGGCTGCAACAAAAATAAGAATAAGAATGGGTATGAAAAGGTTTCAAGGGAATCTGTTACACATAAAGAAACCATTGCCTGACTTCGAGTCTTGTGCGTCTAATTGGAGAGGCTCTGAGCCTGATACTAAACTATCATCGTTACAATGAAAGCTGTTAATAAACTAAGATACAGGCCCAATCCCCTGGCTTCTAGACAAAGTAGGGAATGATTGGATGAGAGGGCTTTCTCGGGAGATATTTAGAGTCACGGAGTATTTCGAGACATGCTTGGTTCCGCTCCTGGCGCGTAGCCGTGACATCTGCATGACTTTAGGTGCTCGATCTTCGAAGCTTGCAAATATGTTGCAGGTCTGCAGGTCCTTTGGCTCAGTAAGCACGGTCATTGGCTGATTCGCGGCCCCTGGGCGCTTCGCCGCCGGAGTCGAAACTAACAAAAAAAAAGACCCCCTTGGATCTGTGAGGGAAAATGAAAAACAAAGACTCTCTTTAGCGCTTTAATTTCCTGAAGATTGCTCTGTTTGCATTTTCCCATCCTGGTCACCTGCCATAGGAGCCCTATCCACAGAATACATGATACCTCTGATTTTCAACAATCTTGGCTATATTTGTCACAAAAATTAACGAGAGATTCACCGTAATCTTATTATTATGTTATTATTTTCTGGAGGGAAGGATATTATGCTAATGACAACGAAATGCCTGTTTCATTTGTTTGGCTTTGAGGCAGCGGCAGAGGCTCATCATCCCACTCCAACGTCACCCCGGGACTATCTGAGTATTACATATATATACATTTTAAGTGGCCCAGGGTTTGTTAGGCTCTCATAAATGCTTTTAGTAAGTTCATTTAGTCTCACAATCCGATTTAGAGGAATACTATCCATGGATCGATTTGAAGTTTCTTGCATACTATAAAATATGGGTAAATTATCCTAGCAAACACCACATTGTGGATGACCAAGTCGGGTTTCTTCATTGAACAGTTCACTGAGACGTTGAAGGGAGTGTGCCAAGTCGAGATTTCTTCTAGCAAAAACTTTGTCCCAATGATGGTCGCCTAAACAAAGAAATGCTCCGCCTTTGATAATGCCCAAGGCGAGATTAGGCATGGAGACGAAGGCGAGGGACGGGAAGGTCTCCAGCGGAATCGTCAAGTATGGATCAAGAAGTGTATGGGAACCCTGTAGGTAGTCCCACATAATCTTCGATCTGATCAAGTTGAGCTCAGGGTTGTCGCTTAGGCTGAAGTGGGTTGGTGATTCAAACAATCGGATGCTGCTTGGAGTGTATTTTTCGCGCAAAAGGTCATAAATAAGTATTATTGTTTAGGCAAATGCGTCACTCATGCATCAAGTTCTTTTTGGGCTGGTGCAATGACCACACCTTGACTTCTACTCCATTGGAAGGAGACTTTGAGCGGCTCACCCTTCACGGTATCTCGTCTTGTGCTGGAAATATTGTCGACACGAATTGCGACTCGGCATACTTGCACGAGGTGAACGAGCAATGGGTGAGTGCGGAGTTCCTGGCCGTGAAACAACTGTGTGCAGCACCGATCAAAACAGCTTGTATATTATAGCTTCTCTTCTTGCTTCTATTGTAAAGACGGTGGTTACAGAGCGAAATGGCTCGGTAGTTGCAACAAGGGTACTCGCGGCATATAATGAGGTACCCCGAGAATGCTCTCTACCTAGGTAATGCGTGTTTTATTATCGGCTACCCTATTGTTGGTGCGATGGGCATGGAGTGGAAGAGGACAAACAAACGTAGCGAGGAAGGAAAGACAGAAGTTGACGCTTCTCAGAAATCCGATTTGAGTTAATGGCAATTTGCTTACAGCCAAGAATACCCGGGGTTTTTACATTGGCATGATTGACAGCTCCATAGTTTACTTTTTTTTGTTTCCATGAGAGCATTATGCCGTAGAGAAACAAAATGGGACTATTGGTGGGATCTCTATTTGTATGGAACAAGAATGATTGACCAAATTATGCAGGCTCTGTTATTAGGGGACGTAAGATTTATAATCTAATCTATTAAGATCAAGGTGGTATTGGGGACATCATATGTGAGAACCCTGTGGTGTGATTGTATGTCACATTTGATGTCTTCCTAGGTGTGTACGAAGGTGGCATAAACTGTGCAGATGACTTTTCTATATGTAACCTTGGATAAACTTTCATAGGCAAACTGGCAAATAGCAAATACAGGCTTTGAATAATTGCTTTGTTCACAATGTTGGGTACTTTGGGTCTTACATATGCACTTAGCATTCAGCAGGATTTCACTATCGCTATCACCCTGCAGAACCACTTAATGCCAGTACACCTATTTACATAGGCAGAAGAGACTCAGACAAGCTTCGTACTAAGAACATCGATAACATCATCCCCGCTATCAACATATCGGGGGATATCGCCCTTGCTTCGTTTGCAGAGCAAGATAGAAACCGTGACATGGGACAGGAAAGATACACGTTAGATGCGGCCGTAGATAAAATTTCATTTTCAAGGCAATGGATCAATCATAATCACACCGTATCAAAAGCGAAGACGAGCGCGATGAAAGATGCATGCGCAATAAGCAGCCACCTGGGGGCAAGGCTGCCTAAATGCAAACCCAGCCTGGGCGCCCGGGTTTACGGGATTATATAATGCTCAGTGAGTGCTCCAGGGCTGGAGGTGCCCCGGGGGTCCTTGGCTTAGGAGCCAGGTCCAGTGACACAAAAGAGCAAGAGGTGAGCACTAACACGGAATGGGAAAGCCACCTGAGGCATCTCAGGCACCTAAGGCACCGAGGTGAGAAGTTCAGCAAACTCCCATTTACCGGAATAGTCGGGATTCACCGAGTAAACGATCTTATCTTTTTCTCCTTTTAACTTGGCAAGCTCGGTTACCGAGTTTATTATGGATACATGGAGTCTGTGTCGGGTGAATCCGAGAAGATGATTTGACTCAGAGTTATCAGATTTTTATCAGATTTCTCCGTAGCTCCACTAGGTGGATTCCGTTTCACAGGCAGAGAAATTGAGTGGACTCTTTTTCTGACCTGGAGTTGCAGATTGGACGCCGACTACATTCGTAGGTTTTTCGACTTTCCTCTTCAGACTAAGGGCAGTGTGGCTGACGTGGACGGAGTAAACCCTCATTTGAATACAGGGCTAAGTAACCCTGGACGAAAATGAGTGGAGTCTGTGCTGATCGTTCTCTCCCACATTCTGTTTTATCATGTAAAGACAAGATTTGGGAAATATGATATCCCGAGATTCAAAAGAATCCATAAAATTCAATTCAGGCAAGATAGCAAGGTATGTGTCGCATGACTATAGTTGAAAAGGATCGACAATGCATGAAAAAGAAAGGCGTATCAGAGATAAACAAATGCCGGTACGGAGTACACACCCATAGCTCCAGTTTTGGGTTGTACATTGTACGAGGCGCCCTGTACGGGAGTTTTTATTTGGAGGTTTTGTCTAAAGGGTATTGCATACTGCATATACTAATAACCCTGGTGGTACTTTATATAAATACATAAATATTCCAATATTCCCATATTCCTCAATATTGTTGTCTTTAAGCCACCAGATGCAGGTTGTGTATTAAATAATGTAGCCTGGATGGTAATCCTACATTACTCCGTTCATATATAGAAAATCCATTCCCTCCATGAATGTACAAAATAATATGTCAGATTGATATTGTTCTATCCATTCTTCTTACACCCCCTCTCTCTTCTCTCTCATTTTCTTTGTTTCTCTTTCTCTTTATAAAATACCAAAAACCCTCTCCAAGAAAAATAAATTACCTCGCAGGAAACCCGAGCAATTCCCCACTGGTTGGCGGCTTGGCGACCCCCGTTGTCGGCGATACTTAATTCCAGCGGTCTCGGGCAAGTTATTATTTTACCTTCAGGGGGGCCCTTAGTTTTTTCCCTTTTACCTCCAATTCCAAGGGCTGTGCCTTGAGTTTCTCGATTTTTCCTGGTATGTCTTCTTTTGGTCCGGATATTGGTGACTCTAACTAAGAGAAAAAAATATAGCCCGGAACTCTGCCTAGTCCCTCAACACCGACTTGTGCAGCCCACATGCGGTCATAGAATTATATCCTAATTCAAAGATTTTCCTCCGGATTGGTTTTGGTGTAAGACATCACCCCACGACGGCTTTCCTCGCAGGTTCTGGTCCTTGCGGACCGTCTTAAAACTCCCCCCAACGCCTTCAACAGACGTTCTCACCGCTTCCTCCGCGACTCGTCACCATGGCTACCTCGTTTATCTCCAAACGCCTTCGCTCGACTGAGGAAGAGCGCGAAACTCAACCTAGCTGGATCCGTCGTCAGATTGTATCGGGCCTCCAATCCATATCTCGCCGGGCCTGTGTGCACCCTATTCACACACTCGTGGTGATTGCAATCCTTGCTAGCACCACCTATGTGGGTCTCCTTGAAGGAAGCCTGCTTGATACCTCCAAAGACCCACGAAGTGTCGCGGGGCAGGTTGACGCCGATGCTCTTCTCCAGGGAAGCCGCAATCTGCGACTCGGTGAATCAACTTCGTGGAAGTGGCAGGCGGAAGACGCCTGGACAGACTCCCAGGTGAGCCCATCTCCCATCTTTTCCTCTTTTTAGGTGCCGAGAAAGAAATATTAACTCGATAAAATCTTAGACCGAGAAGCCTGCTGCCCAACACCTGGCTCTGACAACCCTGATTTTCCCCGATTCCACCAACTCTGATTCAACTGCTCCCGCAGCTGATGATGTCCCGATTCCTGCCAATATCTCCGCCGCTTCAGTGCCTTACACCCCGAACCTCTTCTCGCAATTTACCCACGACGCTTCCCTGGTTTACACCGTGCCTTTTGACCAAGTCTCGGAACTGTTGAGGGCCGTGCAGGAGATCCCCACCCCATCCACGGATGAGGATGAAGAGGAGTCCAAGAAATGGATCATGCGAGCTGCTCGTGGCCCGGCCTACGGATCTCGCAGAGCTGTTAAGCTCTGGATTGCGGACGCGTGGAATTCCTTTGTGGATCTGATCAAGCACGCGGAAACCATTGATATTGTTATCATGGCTCTCGGCTACCTCTCCATGCACCTGAGCTTCGTCTCGCTTTTCTTCTCCATGCGACGATTGGGCTCCAACTTTTGGCTTGCGGCTACCGTGCTCCTTTCTGGTACCTTTGCATTCCTTTTTGGTCTACACGTTACTACGAAACTTGGTGTGCCTATCAACCTCCTCCTTCTGTCCGAAGGCCTCCCATTTTTGGTTGTTACCATTGGATTCGAGAAGCCGATTATGTTTACCCGGGCTGTCCTGAAAGCTTCCGTGGACAATCGCCGACCTGGTCCTGGTGCTGCCCCTCGCCCGCTGGCGTCGAGCACACCGCGATCCATTCAGGACTCCATCGCAGCTGCGATCAAGGATCAAGGTTTCGAGATCGTTCAGCACTACTGCATTGAGATTGGTCTATTGGCTTTGGGTGCGGCCTCTGGCGTTCAAGGTGGACTCCAGCAGTTCTGCTTCCTCGCGGCCTTGATCTTGTTCTTTGACTGCGTGCTTCTTTTCACCTTCTATACCACCATTCTCTGTATCAAGCTCGAGATCACTCGGATTAAGCGTCACGTGGCGCTACGCAAGGCTTTGGAAGAGGATGGCATTACTCACACTGTTGCTGAGAATGTTGCTACAAACAACGACTGGCCTAGCGCAGGATCTGGCGAGGCGGACACCAGCATCTTTGGTCGCAAGATCAAGTCCAGCAACGTGCGCCGGTTCAAGATTCTCATGGTTGGTGGTCTGATTCTGATCAATGTTGTGAACATGTCAGCCATTCCTTTCCGGAACACTGGCAACGGTGGCCTGCTTTCCCGTTTCTCCAGCTTCCTGTCTCCTACCCCTATTGATCCCTTCAAGGTGGCAGAGAACGGCCTGGACACTGTGTATGTGGCTGCCAAGAGCCAGAAGCAGGAGACTATTGTTACCATCCTCTCCCCGATCAAGTACAAGTTGGAGTACCCCTCCATTCACTACGCAGCTCTTGCCGACTCTGGTTCGTTTGATATCGAGTACACCGATCAATTCTTGGATGCCGTGGGTGGCAAGGTTCTTGAAAGTCTGCTCAAGAGCGTCGAGGACCCTATCATCAGCAAGTGGATCATCGCCGCTTTGACTCTCAGCATCATCCTTAATGGCTACCTTTTCAATGCTGCTCGTTGGAGTATCAAGGACCCCGAGACTGCCCCCGCTCTTCCCGCGGAGCCTGTGGCCGCACCGAAGGTCTACCCCAAGTTTGAACCCAATGAACAACAGTCAACCAGGACTCCGGAAGAATGCGAGGCTCTGCTCAAGGAAAAGCGTGCGCCCATCCTTACCGATGAGGAACTGATCGATCTTTCCCTTCGCGGAAAACTTCCAGGTTACGCGCTGGAGAAGTCCATGGAGGATGAGAACTTGATGAGCCGTGTTGATGCCTTTACTCGTGCTGTGAAGATCCGCAGATCTGTGGTCTCCCGGACTCCTGCTACCTCTGCTATCACTTCCGTTTTGGAGGGTTCCAAGCTCCCCTACAAGGATTACAACTATGGCCTTGTCCACGGTGCTTGCTGTGAAAATGTTATTGGATACTTGCCCCTTCCTGTTGGTGTCGCCGGTCCTATCAACATCGATGGACAAAACTACTTCATCCCCATGGCCACTACCGAAGGTGTCTTGGTGGCTAGTACGAGCCGTGGCTCCAAGGCAATCAACGCCGGTGGCGGTGCAGTGACTGTTCTGACCGGTGATGGTATGACTCGTGGTCCTTGTGTAACTTTCCCAACCTTGGCCCGGGCTGCCGCTGCTAAGGTTTGGATCGATTCCGAGGAAGGCCGGAGTATCATTACAGCAGCTTTCAACTCGACCAGTCGCTTTGCCCGTCTCCAGAGTCTTAAGACTGCTCTTGCCGGAACCTACCTGTACATCCGCTTCAAGACTACCACTGGTGATGCCATGGGTATGAACATGATCTCTAAGGGATGTGAGAAAGCGCTAGACGTTATGCACAAGGAGTGCGGCTTCGAGGACATGTCCATCATCTCGCTCTCCGGTAACTTCTGCACGGATAAGAAGTCTGCTGCGATCAACTGGACTGATGGCCGTGGTAAGTCCGTCGTGGCAGAGGCTATCATTCCTGGTGATGTTGTCAAGAGTGTCCTCAAGAGTGACGTCGACGCACTGGTTGAGCTGAACGTCAGCAAGAACTTGATCGGAAGTGCGATGGCCGGCAGTTTGGGTGGCTTCAACGCCCATGCCTCTAACATCGTGTCTGCCATTTTCTTGGCTACTGGTCAGGATCCTGCCCAGAACGTTGAGAGCAGCAGTTGTATCACTACCATGAAGAAGTAAGCTTTCCTCATCATCTACCGGCCGTTTTTAACTTTTGAGATGCTAATCATAATTTCCCAAACAGCAACAATGGCAACCTCCAGATTGCTGTGTCTATGCCTTCCATCGAGGTGGGCACCATTGGCGGTGGCACTATCCTTGAAGCCCAAGGTGCTATGCTGGACCTCCTGGGTGTCCGCGGTGCTCATTCCACTTCCCCCGGCGAAAACGCGCGCCAGTTGTCACGTATCATTGCTGCCTCCGTTCTCGCTGGTGAGCTCAGTCTGTGCTCTGCGCTCGCTGCCGGTCATCTCGTCAAGGCACACATGGCCCACAACCGTAGCGCAGCCCCCACACGGTCCTCAACCCCCGTGTCTTCTGCCGTCAGCGCCACCCGTGGCCTTTCCATGACCTCCAAATAAACGATTGACATGACCAGATCCTCCTGGCCCGCAGCCGTGGGCCAATGTAAATGTGTGACTACGGCCCATGATTCTCCTGATACCATTCACTTTCAATGCAGACCCTGTGGCGTACCTATCACTCGCCCTGTCTTTGCCTATGCATCATAATGGGAGACCTTCTCAACCGACAGGGGGGAAAAAAAGTCGATTACTGACGCTATCCAATGTCCGGATAGGCCGGTATTGAGGAATTATTTTCCATGCCAGTGGATCGGCAAGATCCAAATGAGGCCTACTGAAGGCATCCCCCACTGGGAGCCCTAGAACCAACGCTTCAAAGCATTTATGCGGGGATTGAAGCCGTTCTAGCTGTACTTAGTTTCGGTTTTTTTTTTTTCTCTCCCACTTATAGATATGACCGAAAGAATTTATTTGTTTTCAAGCCTTTTCAAATACTTCCAGGTGGGACTGTCGGGTACAAAAGTATACGGTGTGCAAAAATTATGGGGCAGGCAAGGGCCTAGAATTGTCCCCATTGTCCCCTTTTCTTTTCATACGATGGATGTATGGTGCTTCTATGTTGTATTGATCATACATAATGTAGAGATGTATTTCAAAGTAAGTTTCTGGGTATTATTTTCTTTTGATATGTTTATAGTTAACTGCTGAAGAAAGACTATAAATTGGGCTATGTAGTCCATACATGTGTATGTAGTGTGCCCCCTTGTGAATTAACCCCCTTAGCCCGTGTCCTTGGCAGGTGCCTGGGTATCCAATACGAGTACGGAGTACTCTGTATCGTATAGCCACTTTTTCTATTGATCTTATTATTGATCAAGCTTTGAGAAGAATGCTGTTCCAGGATTATGCAGATAAGTGAAAAAAAAGGCCCCCAATAAAAAATAATAAAAGAAAGAAAAAGCAGGCCGATCAGATCTGAAATCATATCCTCACGCATATAACCCCTGTAGATGCATCAATTGATACATGTAGTAACTGTACGGAGTAAGGAACCTGAACGGGTATTGTCGTAAGGGAACTCCGGAGAGTTCAACTACACTAAAAACCACTTTCGCTCTCGCACTCTCTTGCACTCTCGCACTTTCTTGTCCCTTTTCCCCCCATATCAGTGTCCTTCACTCCTTCGGATCTGATACTTTCTGCTACTCTAATTATTCGACACTTTACGACCTCGTGGCGAATCATAACTCCTCACTTTCAGCCTGTCTCAGATCGGAATCTTAGTGGAGAAATACCGGGGGGCTTATTTTTTGGCCGTTACGAAGTGAATGCCTTTATCGATTAATCGAAGTCCGTGATAGCTGGCCCTTTGGACAGCGTTGAATATTCATTGGTGGAGAAGTTGGAACATCCCCAGTTTGACCCTGATATGAATGGGGGTTCGGAAGCCATGTCACCTGTCTCTGTCGATGGTAGTGAATGGTCGGGACTAAATCAGTATGGAAAATCGGACTCACCATTCTCACCAACATTCCCATCATCGCGACCCAACCTAGCCACACCTCCGACCTCCGGCAGCCCGAGCGCACCCCTAAGTCCCAGTGGGCCACCTCCTTCGCTGTCACCCTCCACCAGGAGCGGCAACCCATCCCCACCCAGCTCGGTCGCGGCAAGATCTAGTTCCGGCACACTAGCGGAAGGCCCCCGCGATGGCAGACGGTATCGTCAGATGGAAGAGATCCTGGGCCAGCACTATGTGGTCCTGAAAAGATTCCTCAATGGTACGGCCCGCGACGACCGTGGCAAGTCGAATAAAGCCCGGGATAAACTGCTGCGACTATCGCCAACCCAGTTCCACGAACTTTCTACCGATGTCTACGATGAATTGATCCGGCGGCAGCAGGCCTCGCCGCCTCCCGGACGACCACCCCGTCCAGACGTGCCTCCTTACCTACCCGCTCGCAGCGATTTCCACGAAAAGCGCAACCATGCCCGCCAAAAGCTTGCCGCGCTCCACCACGTTCGTTTCCGAGATCTGGCGACTGATGTCTTCTGCGAGCTGGAGCGCCGATTCCCACATTTCACGAGCCGAGAATACCGCCCCCGGCCGCCTCCCAATATGGGCCCTCCCAGCGCTCGTACCTCCCAGCACTCCTCTCGGGGGCCTCCTTCGCGCATGGGACGAGGGTACCCGTCTGGCGGACCCCCAGGCAGTCCATTCCCTCCCCGCAATGGCTCTCTTGGAGGGCCACCGAGTATGAATGGGGATGGGCCGTTTCCTCGGTCTTTCCAGAGCAATACTATGGTTCCCAATAAAAGTACGATGGTTGAGGATAGCGACGATATGGGACCAGAGGACGAGGATGATGCTCGGAGCGATGCCTTCGGTCTAGATGCTGTTCTGAGCAGACGGGGTACTACAACGACCCTAGGTGAGAGTGAACGGAGACTGTTAGTGGAGAGCCAGACACAAGTATCGGTTCTCCAAGATAAGATTGAAAAGTTGGAAGAATTGGTCCGCTCCAAGGATGAGGAGTTGGCACACTCATCACAAGATGCAGATTCCTCCGGGATCAGTCATAACGAACGCCAGGAGTGGGACGATTTACGCCACGAGCTTGAGACCAAGGTATCAAAAGCCGAGGATCTCAACAGCTCGCTTCAGCTGGAGCTTGAGCGGGTCCGAACAGAGCACGAGACCATGGAACGGGACCTTCGCAGCCAGCTCAATGACTCTTCCCGGGGTGTCGATGATGCGGGTCTCCAAGCCCGCTATGTTGATCTAGAGACTCAGCACCAGAGTTTACAAGCAGAGTTGCAGCAGCAGAAACAAGTGACCGACGAAGTCCGCCGTGAGGCATCGACTTTCCTCATGGAGATGAAGACCCTTTCAGCCGAGAGTCACTCCAATTGGGAACGCGAAGAACAGCTCTCAAACGAGGTTCACAGACTCGAGGCAGATGCCAACGAATGGAAGAACCGCTACGCCAAGGTCAAGGCACAGCTGCGGCATCTTCGCACGTCGTCCGGTGGTTTCGCCGACTCACGGCCTGACGCAAGTCTTGTTGCCAAAGAGCATGAGTTGGTGCAACCCGACGGACTGGTCAAGGACTTCCACGTTACTAGGTTCCAAGTGTCCGTGGACGAGCTCCTGCGAGTTGCGCGTTTCGAGGAATCGCACGTCGTGCTCCACCAGAGCAAGATGGTCATTGTCGCAGTCCGCCATATTCTCCAGGACGTGGAATATGCCCCGATCCCAGTGGATGGGTCGGCTGCTCTGCGCGCAAAGGTCAAGGGCCAGGTGTCTACGACAGCAAACAACATGATCACCGCGACTCGCAACTTTGCCAGCTCTAGTGGTCTATCTCCGGTGTCGCTCCTTGATGCGGCGGCCTCTCATCTTTGCACAGCCATTGTTGACTTGATACGGGCAGTCAAGATCCACCCATCGCCTGTAGATGAGTTGGAAGATGACGATTACGAAGCGGATGTATCTCAGGGGCAATTCCCCGAGTATTTTGATACGTCTGCTAGTCAAAAGCGGATGAGCAATAACTCCGTCTATAGTGCTATTAGTCGTCCGGATGACTCTCAGTACCCTGTACAGAAAGGTGTTACCAATGATGTAACCAATGATCTCAATCACGGCTGGGGACATGTGGAAGAAGACCACGAGATATTGGAGCTTAAGGTGAGTCAGCCCGAGAAGGATAATACCATAACGAATGATTTACTGACAGGTGATCCTACCTAGCTCTATGTTGAGGACCAGACGGATGGCATGGTCCAACAAATTCAGGCTCTGGTGGCCAGTATCCGGGCGGAGGACAACATGCATACTGTCCAGACGCACGTCTCTGCCATTTCAAACGTCGTTGCGAATGTGGTTTCTGCTACAGAGCACCTGATGCGCGAACGCAGCGGAGACATCGCTTTGCGGCAGGCATCTGAACCGGTCATCGCGGCATTGGATCAGTTCCGCGGCCGGTTGACGGCCACTGCCAGTGAGGGTGAAGACGCCACCACCCCTGAGCAATTGCGTGAAATCACGAATAAACTGCCACCCCTTGCATTTGAGATCGCTCGGCAGACTAAAGACCTTGTTCAGCGCCTCGAGGCCACATCGGTAGTTGCTGACGAGGAAGACGACTTCCGGTGATCAACTTGATCCGATGCATTGTTTCTCATGGCATGAACTCGGGATTACCGATTTTATCCTTCTTTGCCCAACTTTTTTTTATACTCCTTCTTTGCCCCTTGCTTTTCAGCGACTATTCATCTATGGCAACGAGTGGACAACGTCGAAACGATGTCCCGACATATGTGGCATTTATGGGGCTTCTTTCCCTGTCGTCACTTTCCTTTCTTCCATATTCTCTTATTTTTTGTACTCTATTTAGCCCTTTTCCATTGTTCATCTACGGTTTTCGGCCTGTTGATTTGTTACTTTTTTCTTACATCTCACGATCGCTTGCTGGTGCCAGGCTGTTATTTTCTTGCATTTTGAATACATATTGGTGAAATGAAAGTACTCCATATATCTTCAGCTTAATGACTACACCAATAATCAACGCAAGTTTACCCCCTTATAGATGCATATATTCTGTAGCCAAGACTGCTAGTTCGGAAGGGATGTCCCGGAAGACATTACATAATCACGGAGCTCTAGACGCTTTTTGGCATGGAGCTTCGGTTTTTTCCTTCTTTCTACTTCTTTAATTCGCATTCTCCATCAATCTATATAACCTTTGTAAGTGAGCTTGGTCCCTTGTCATGTGAATGTTAGAGTGCATTTCCACTTTGTTTCAGACTCTTTCGGCGACATCTTTAGGCAACAGAAGCAGCCATGTTTTACCCCCTGGAGAGTCTGGAGAAGCTACAAAGTGGAGCCTCAGGCAGGAACTGCACAAGTGGTCTTTATGTGGACCTCAACAAGCTAACCCCAAAGTAGCCCGGCACCCGAGTTCACCCGCTCCGCCCTGCCCCTCACCATGTTCTGCCGACTGAGGTCAATAACCCCACCTTCTTCCCTCTTCTCTTCTTCTCTCTTCAATTGCACTTCTTTCCACCCCGCTGCACGAACTTTCGCTTCATCAACCGCCGCCATGTCCAACACCAGCGCTTTCTTCGAGGTCCAGTACGCCCCTGCTGGCTCCTCCACCCGTAAGTTTCCCCATCAGCTCTGTTATTCTCATTTCTGGCGGGGCAGCGAGTTTTTGCCTCCCCGCCTCAATCTTACCTCGCTGCCTTGAACCTCCAGCTTTCAATCATAGTATTAAAGCTTGGCAATTACCCATCGTGATGCATTAATTGGAATTGAAATTGATGCTGATTTCCTCATTAGCCAAGATTGGCCGCATCAACTTCAACCTCTTCGCCAACGAGGTTCCCAAGACCGCCAAGAACTTCGCTGAGCTCTGCAACGCCCAGGAGGGTCAGGGTTACAAGGGCTCTTCCTTCCACCGTGTCATCCCCCAGTTCATGCTCCAGGGTGGTGACTTCACCCGTGGCAACGTGAGTTTTTCTTTCTAATCCTGATAGTCGCTGCAATGCTCGGTATCTGACTTTGGATTTTTTTTTACCGGAATAGGGTACCGGTGGTCGCTCCATCTACGGTGAGAAGTTCCCCGATGAGAACTTCGTCCACAAGCACACCCGCCCTGGTCTTCTGTCCATGGCCAACGCTGGCCCCAACACGTAAGTCTCATAGCCTCCAATTTGTATCCCAGCTGGTCTACACACGAAGCCATACTAAACATATCCTTTTTTTTTTTCTAGCAACGGCTCCCAGTTCTTCATCACCACCGTTGTCACCTCGTGGCTCGATGGCAAGCACGTCGTCTTCGGCGAGGTCGCTGATGCCGAGTCCATGAACGTTGTCAAGGAGATCGAGGCTCTCGGTTCCTCCTCCGGCTCCCTCCGCTCCGCTATCAAGCCCACCATCGTCAACTGCGGTGGCAACTAAAAAGCTCATTATGGAGATTTAGTTGGGTGTTGGGAGGATGAACGTCTTTCTTTTCGTCATGAAGGTTCTTTCCCAATGCCCCAGTCCGGCGTGGGACTAGCATAGGTGGCTTTCCCTTTTGCGCCTTGTAATCTAAAGTTTCTACCCAGCTAGCTCATACATGCCTTTCTGTCGTGGGGACTTGATGTTCAATTTGTGGATTAGTGTAAAAATAAGCATGTTTCAACCCTTCGTAAGATAGAGGCAGGCGCAAAGCCAAAGTTCCTGAAACCTGCATCTCAACCAATGCATATTCCAGGCCCATCACCGTAAAGCACGAAATTGATCGTCGTAATTATCCTATTACAAGTCTCGCCCTTGCATTTCCCAAGCAGAGACCCCCACGTGTCTGGTGATTCCAGGACTTTGATCGCGGGTCCGTGGGCCAACTACATCACCGTACCCCGCGTGAGATGGCAGGTTTTTTTTTTTTTTTTTCTTAGTGGAAAAGGTTTCCACCTCTTCCAATGGAAGTTTTGTATGATATTAATAAAATTCCATTCTATGCATAGTCTACTTTGAGTCTATTCCATTTATTATGAGGGTCTAATTTAGTAGAAAGTAATTGAGATAGACAACAGGGTTCATACGTCATTGCATTATGGGTGGGATCAGGCCCGAGGCGCATGCACCCGATACAAAGAAACAAGGAACAAGGAACAAGAAAAAATAAATGTGCACGCAAGAATGTGCATATTGCCCTCTGCCTTTCCAAGGAAGAGAAAACAAATACCGGGATATCAAACCATATCGCTAAAAATGCTGTAGAATCGAGCGCGTGTGGTTAAGACAAAACAAGGTGCAAAGACACTGGTTTAACCGCAGCACTTGGTGACGGATGTAGCATCTGACCTGAAAAAAACATGTTAGTATGGTAATGGTAATGGTAATGTATGTGGTTAATATACACTGGATGAAACAACTTACTCCTGATTCAAGTTCACCGGCTCCCAAGAGAAGATAAACGCTCCCAGGAAAGCACCAATAAAGATACATATGATGATGTACCCATTGAAGTACATGGCAAGCAGCATGATGATATACGCAACTGCAAACTGCGTCATGTGAAGCAAAGAGCGCACAGTATGTTCAACAAGCGACGGACGATATGGTGCAAGCACGGTCTCCTGTCTCTCGATGCGCTGGATGCCAACATCACGTATGACATTAGCCGGTGCTACAGCAGCAGAGACAGAAGCCTGTTTCTTCGATGCTCCGTCCTGGGGGGTACCCGACACAGGAGTGATGATGTCGTCTTCTGCATCGGGATCTGCGTTTCCGCAGCAGTTACCGGGCGGCTTGGAGGTGTTTTCATCGCTTCGCAGGGGAACGTTGGAGATGGACTGCGCAGTGGGAGAGTCTGACATATAGAGTCGTCGAAGACGGGCTCGACGAACAATGAACGAGTCGTATTCTCGACCCAGACGGCGGAGGAATTCAAGACTCAGGACGAGACAAATGACTCCGATGCATGAACCAGCGAACATGCCGCGAGACTTGACGTGCCATGACTCGGCGAGGAAACCTGGGGGGGTTGGTTAGTTTGTCTTTCGGGCTTGTATAGAGGGGGTTATTGGGCTACGTACATGAGTCAACTGTGTACCAGTTCCAAAGCATCTGATCATGGTTGTCAGTAAGGGCATTTAATGTAGTGAATCTGAGATTGATATTCAACGAACTGAAATTTTGCAGCCACCGCCCATGTCCATTCCGCTCATGTCCATCGCGGTGCTGCTGGCAGTAGCTGCCGAGGCTGTCGACGTGGCTGTCGCCATGGTCATCCCGTGCATATCCATGATCGACGGTTTGACTGGGGACCTTTCGAGCACTGGATTGGGAGAGTGTTTGTGTTGATCGAGTCAAAACAGAAAGAAAAGCAAATTAGTACAAAATATAATAATATATAAACAAAAGAATAGAACGCGGGAAATAGAATAGAAATGGGCATCACATTATGTGCCCTAATATGAGTGCAATATGAGCAGATTTATAGATTGGCCCTAAAAACTTAGTGAGGCGGTTTGAGCAAATTCTCTCAGCACATGTGGTAACATTAAACGTAAGACAAGGGTATCAACTTTCAACTATTCTCCCATTTGAAACCTCCTTTTTGTTTTTGTTTTTCTTCTTTTCTCTTTTCTGCGTCAACCGCGCGATCCTTTGATAACACCTTCCAACAATTCGCGGATCTGACTGCACCCATCGATCCCGACCGCTAACATTGTCTCAAGGTACGTAGCGTGCACCTTAGACTCCATAGTAAGCACACACACCTTCATCGCCTCTTCATCATCATCCATATTGTTCTCGCCAACGGGCACTGCCGTCGTCGTCGCAACAGTGAGTGAAGGAAGTTCCTGTTCTTCTGGGAGTGACAGATCCAGAAGTGGATCAAGCTCGTCGTGTCGCGGGTCACGCGGTGTAGAGGCGCTACCGCTCATACCGGAAGTACAGCCACAGAGTAGTCCTGGCATGGGGATACCGGCGTCCACAAGCGCTAGCGTACAGGCGTTGATTGCCGCGGCGAGCAATGAGCCGTCGGCAGAGAGAACGGAGACATGAATGCTGATTGTGCTGTGGGGGTAGAGGTAGGTGTGGAGGTGAGACTGGAAAGCTGAGCGGAGGGTTGTAGCGATTCGTGATGATTGTCTGTAGTCCGGGGAGGTTGAGATTAGCATTGGCCGTACTTGGATCTAGTCTGCTGTCCCTGTAACTCTCCCCATATGGTATGAGGAGGTAATGGGAAAGCATAAGAGGGTGCATACCTGTCACTTCCACCGGCTCTCCGCTTGCGATCTACGCCGGCAAATCCAGCGACGTTGACATCTACTTCCACAACTGCATGACCACTTCCTGCAGCTCCACCTCCGCCATCTCCTCGGCGACCCTCGGCGGGGCCGTGGACAGAGCACATGATTGATGTGTTGCCCATGGACAGGTATGAAGAGCCGGAGCTAGCAGGGTTGGTTGAGATCTGAGCTTGGAGCAGACGGAGTTCATTCCAGCGGCGGCCATCAAGGCGCAGCCGTGTCAGGGGATATGTCGTCGAGGTGTCGAGCGGCATCTTTGCGGATTGAGTCTGATAAGAACGAGAGTTGTCTTGAGCGAGAAGAGGGTATGTTAAGCAGGAGGCCAATCTTTATTTTGTGTTCCCTGTGGGCTTTGGTTAGTCAGACGTTTCTTGATTGAGCAATGTCAGACGTAGAATATTATTCTGGACTCACGTTGGCTTTATCGCATATGCAAAGAATCAAATGCCAACCCAATGAGAGCATCTTTTTTCTGATTCGCTGGCACGTGACTTCGTGGAACAACTCTATGGACAGTTTCAACCACTTCTTCGAGCACTTGAGGAAATATCAACAGAGACTCAATTCTGTTTGAGATGGGAAACGAAACAGGATATCAAATTCTATATTAAAAAATGTTCAATTGAAGCTATCTCGAGTGAAATATTCAAGTTCGTTCCGTGGCCGTTATCGTCTACCGTAAGCTACATCGTGTCGCGACAGTCTGGTACTCCCTTCAACTTACGCTGTCACCTTTTGAGCTCTGTTTTCAGAATTGCAGATAAAATGGCCGATAATAAAACCGGTTATGATATCATTACCATCAATTCAGATGATGACGACTTGGAGGTGACGCACTATGCGACTCCAACTCCTAGCAGTATGACACCTCCTCGACGCGTTTGATAGACAGCTCACATTCTCTCAAGGCAGGTTTTCTGGTGTGAAACGCGAGGCTGCTACACCGGTTAAGCAAGATTCACCGCGCACTCTTCTTTCGGGGTCATCAAACGCTGTAAAGATCCAGCCCGTGGACAGCGATGAGGAAGACGCCAACGATGGCGAGTTGGCGTACAAGAAGTTCAAAGAACGCAAATCCCTCAAGCGGAAACAAACTGCCGCAGCAACTCGCAAGGCCAAAATTCCCAGGGGAGATCCAATCGTTGGTCGAGTAAAGCAAGAGCGACCAACGCCTCAGCCGAAGCGGCCTTTGAAACAATGGGGCGAAGTAGCTTCGGAGGATGAGCTGGTAGAAGATGCCTTGCCTGGGTATCTTAAAACTCGCCGCAGTCAGTTCGACCAGAATCATGAACATCTGAAAGATCACGGACTGAAGCTGCCACCCACCTACAATGATGTGGATTTCTCTGATGATGAACGTCTTGAAGAACTGCAAGAAAGACCTGCCTTTCCGGATAACGCACATAAGCAAGAGTACAAGGACATCGAACTGCCATATTCTATGGGCATTATTCCCGCCCCGATCGCCCAGTGGCTACGGCAGTATCAAGTGGAGGGGGTCGCGTTTCTCCACGAGCTGTTTGTATATCAAAAGGGTGGTGTTCTAGGAGACGACATGGGTCTTGGAAAAACTATCCAGGTGATTGCTTTCTTGACCGCTGCCTATGGAAAGACGGGGGACGAACGTGACGCAAAGCGCATGCGAAAGATGCGCAGATCTGATGACGGCGCTTGGTATCCACGCACGCTCATCGTGTGCCCGGGAACACTTATCGCAAACTGGAGGGCTGAGTTCGCGCGCTGGGGATGGTGGCATGTTGATAGCTACCATGGGGAGAACAAGGATCTTGCCCTCGATGCGGCGAAATCAGGGAGGGTGGAAGTCCTGATTACCACATACACCACTTACATGAACAATAAAGAATCCGTCAATATGGTTGAATGGGACTGCGTGATCGCAGATGAGTGCCACAAGATTAAGGAGCGCAAGTCGGGTACCACCCAGTCCATGAACGAGATCAATGCGTTATGTCGGATAGGGCTCACTGGCACGGCCATCCAGAACAAATACGAAGAATTATGGACCCTTCTCAACTGGACAAACCCCGGTGTTCTAGGTCCGGTAAGCACCTGGAAGGCACAAATATCGGACCCACTGAAGATCGGACAATCGCACGATGCCACCCTGAGTGAGCTCAGTAGAGCACGGAGAACAGCCAAGAAGCTGGTTGAGAACTTGCTTCCACAATTTTTCATCAGGAGGATGAAGTCCTTGATTGCGGATCAGCTGCCCAAAAAAATTGATCGGGTTGTCTTCTGTCCTCTGACCGAGACACAAGCCGAGGCCTACGAGAATTTCCTTGACAGTGACATCGTCGATTATATCAAGACATCTACGGAACCATGTGATTGTAGGTCGGGCAAGAAGGCCGGCTGGTGTTGTCGTCGCTTTATCCCCGATAGAGACCCTCCAACCTGGCAGTCCTATGTGTTCCCTGCTATTAATGTGCTTCAAAAGCTCAGCAATCACCTAGCAATCCTGATTCCGCAAGGAGTAGACCCAAAGGAGAAGCAGGAAAAGGATAGAGATTACCTGGAACTTGCGCTGCCTGAACAATGGGAAGATCTTTACCGCTCGCGCGACTCGATCGTCAACTACGCGAACCCTGAGTTTTGCGGTAAATGGAAGGTTCTACGGAAGCTACTTAAGTGGTGGCATTCGAATGGAGACAAAGTTCTTATCTTCTCGCATAGCGTGCGTCTTCTTAAGATGTTGCAAATGCTGTTTCACCATACCAGCTACAACGTCAGCTACCTGGATGGATCTATGAGTTTACAAGACCGCGCAAAAGCTGTAGACGAGTTCAATGCCGACTCGCGACAGTTTGTTTTCCTAATATCAACCAAGGCTGGTGGTGTTGGGTTGAACATCACCTCGGCAAACAAAGTGGTAGTTGTTGACCCAAACTGGAACCCGTCCTACGATTTGCAGGCCCAGGACCGGGCCTATCGCATAGGGCAACTTCGCGACGTGGAAGTCTTCCGGCTAATTTCTGCCGGCACGATTGAAGAAATCGTCTACGCTCGACAGATCTACAAGCAGCAACAGGCAAATATTGGATACAACGCAAGCTCAGAGCGTCGATATTTCAAAGGCGTCCAAGAAAACAAAGACAAAAAGGGTGAAATCTTTGGTCTAAAGAATTTCTTCGGGTATCAGAACACGAACATCGTTCTGCGCGACATCGTCAACAGAACAAATGTTGCTGAAAGCCGTGCGGGGGTAGAAGTCGTCGACATAGATCTCAAAGCAGAAGACGAAGGCTACGACTACACCGACCGACCAATGAAATCGGAAGACGAGGCAATGAGCCAACTCGCGGCGATGATCTGCGGCGACGATGACGAAAAAGACCACAAGCCTTCAGCCAATCTTCCAACACCACATAAACACGACCCCGTTCAAGCGATTCTCGCAAGCGCAGGCGTGGAATACACCCACCTCAACAATGAAGTGATCGGTTCCTCGCGTGTCGAGGAAGACCTCAGTCGTCGTGCTGAACTGGCTCAAAATGACACGACAGGTGACCATAAGGTTTTCATGTCCTCACAGCCTTTCTCCCAGCCGGCAGAGGAACCTATGCGATTCAAGTACCATCCCCCGGAAGATGTCATACGTCGCCAGTTCTGTAGTATGGCGCGGCGGTTTGGCTACGCCGATGCTACGGAGTTTGCGCTCGTTGTTGAGGGTATGACCCAGGCGCAGCGGAGAGCTTGTCTCGATCAGTGGTATCGAGAGAGGAGAGAGGTACTACTTGCTGCGGCTCAACGCACTCCTAAGGAGGAGATGGACGTTGAAGATGAATGGATCAAAGATGAAAAGGGCCCCAAGGAGGAGAGTCCGGGTCTTTGAGACGTTTTGTTTCTGTTGCTATTCCTTCTTGTTTGATACCCCTTCCTAATTGTATAACAAGCATTGAATAAATGCGATATTTGACCACACTCGCTAAAAACCAGTTCATCTGGATAACACGGAACCTGCAAATCATTGGTATTAGACCATTCTCTTAGGATGGCTGTAGGTAAATAGATATCCATCCGAGGATCGCATCATAGACAGGGGACCTAAAGCCAAGCCAAAGTCCACAGAGCCGGCAAATTGGGATATTTTTCTTGCCAATTCGCCAAGATCTCAGGGACCTTCTCGTCAAAGCTCTGGCGCGCAGGACCAGTCCCGTTTTCCCAGCCCTCAGATCCATGAACACGATGCTCAGCAACAGCAGCCTCGTTCAAACGATTGGCTAAATCAAGAATCGCCTTTCCACCAGTCAAGGCCTCCTCATGGTTATCCTTGATATCGACGTTGAAGACATGGACGGGGTAATTGAGCGTAGTTCCCTTATTCATCAAGTCATCAACAACAGCATCCCAGCAGCGCTCCTCGCATGTGATAATGACATCCACGACACCGCCCTCCGTTCCGACAGCACCCTTATCACCCTTGGAGAGGTGGTCGACTCGCGGGACACCAGGTACCCAGTCCTGGAACCGCTCGGGTCCCCACTTCAGTTGGCGGTTCCGGTCGAGCATGTTCAGGATACCGTTTGAGCGGTACAGACGCTCGTCTTTTCCTGCTAGTTCCTCGTACATTTGGTTGTAGGATGTTGTGTTGAAGCTGTACACGTTTGGTTGTGTGATTGATGGACCTGGGAGACGGACGAGGGAGCCTGTGCCGAAGGATATCACGGGGAAAGCGGTTGGGGCGCCGGAGAGCTGGAGGTGGGCTTCCATTGAGCGGTTGTTGTTTGAGGCGCAGACTGTGCAGAACTTGAGCTTGTACGAGTCCATGGCTGCGCTGGCCGGGGTGGATGTTTCTAGGGATTGGGCTGCTGCGGCCATGTCGGCTTGTGTGGATGTCTCTGGTGGTGGAGGGGGAGGGGGAGGAGGTTGGGGAGTTGAGGTCCCCGAGTTTGTTCGGCGGGGATCATATGCCATTTTTGATGGGGAGACTATGGAGATGATTTGATAATAGAGAGAGAGACTAAGGGGGTTGTTGTTTCTAGGTATTTTTTCTTTGAGAGTCGATGATCATGGGGGTTTCTTGAGTTTACAATATTCTGTTGACTATCAGAGGCAAGTTAGCGACTGATTTAGGTGAAATTGTTGGTGACATGAGAGGTGGAAACACAAGTTCAGAAAAAAAAGCGTATATGAATTTATCCGCATAGCAAAAGCTCAGACAGCTCCAATAATATATTCATCAGGTTGAGGGAAGGAGACGGTAACACAACACACATACCTTGTAGTTATCACTCATTATCCAATTCAAATCATTATGGGGGCCGTAGCCCTGAGGTAAGAGAGAAGAGCAGGTTTGGTGAAAGTTGAAAAGCTTCCTTTTTAGTGCCCTGGCTTAGTCATGGAGTTACCGCTGGTTCTTCCGCCTACATGCCAGAGCTAGCGGGAGCTCATATTCTGCCAGACAAATATCATTGAGCTTATCGTAATATTGTACACAACGTACTTTTTCTTTAGATATCTCTCTATCTTATAAGGACTCTTCCCCATTTCTCTTGCTCATAGCGTACCAATCAGAATCTACCATCCCCAAAAGATTTCAAACCCCTCCATAATCCTGTCGATAATCCCCATCACCAGCTCTCTATTCCTATACCTTTCCAGCTCAAAAATGGCAACAGATCGTACGGTCAGGCCAGCCCTGATTGTGGTAGACATGCAGGAAGATTTCTGCCCTCCAGTGAGTTGAATAAATCCAATAGAATGCCATATATGCTAATAAGCAAAGTAGCATGGGTCACTTGCCGTGCAAGGGGGCCGCGACATTGCCTCAATAATCAACACTCTACTTGCAAAGCCAGGATTTGTCGCGCGCATCTTGACCAAAGACTACCACCCAGCGGACCATATCTCATTTGCCAGTAACCATCCAGGGCCTGACAACCAACCCTTCTCTTCATTCGTCGCAATGAACAACCCCGCTCTAGGAAAAGAATCAGAAACAAAACAACAGCAACTATGGCCCGTCCATTGTGTGGCTGATACCTCCGGCGCGGAGATTATCCCAGAAATTGATACCTCCGCCGAACATCTAGTTGTTCACAAGGGCATGCGTCCCGAGGTTGAGATGTATTCTGTGTTTGCGGATGCTTTCGGAAACTGCGATCATGGTACCAACGCACATTCGGTCAGCATAGATGTTGCCGCGGCTCTCAAGAGTCAAGATGTTACAGATGTATTTGTTGTGGGCTTGGCTGGGGATTATTGCGTTAAAGCTACTGCTCTTGATGCTGCCAAGGTTGGATTCAACAGTTGGGTTATCGAGGAAGGAACCAAGTGTGTCGTGCCCGCTAATTGGGATGCCGTTAAGGGAGAGCTTGAGACTGCCGGGGTGTCTATCATCTCTATGAATGACCCCATTGTCAGGGAGCTGTGAGGAAAGTGCTGATATTCTGATTTTCTCTCATCCTACTTCTATCACGCAATTCCCCCCTTCCAAGTGTTTGTTGTGTCGAATATGGATTCAAGTTCCATGATTCCCTGCTTTAGATGTCATTTTTATCTATTGTGTAGGTCTCACGATAGTGCTATGGATGATGGAAATGTATCTTTCACGTGGATGTGTCACTATACCCTGTGTGATAGCACTTTCCCACTCCACGGTCTGTAGTTCAAATTAGAGAAAACAAACCCCACGAGCTCCCAACGGTCTGATATGTACTCCATACATCATATTTGGAACAATTTCCCATGTCAGTAATATGTCAGATACAAAAATAGGTCGCCAGTGGATAAGTGATCGACAAGCAACTGCCAGAAACGTCCCAACTTCATCCCCTTTTCCGCACTACTGCAGAGTGACGTCGTGTCAAGGGGGAGATTCACCACTCAACACTCGAACATATGTATCATATTTTTACTACAGTAGATCAGTTGAAAACTCAATCTACTCGCGATGCTTAACTGTAGGCGGCCATCAATGCCCCCAATCAGCACACTCGACGAGAAACCGACCGATACCGATGCCGATGCTGATGCCGATGCGGCCCTGCACTTCCACGATCACAGCGTACCCTCCGAACCCCTCCCATACTGGCTCGTCAATTTACCTCGGTCGCAATGGACGGCCGAATGTCCTAGCTTTCTACGTGATCAATCTCTGAAGAATATCCGATGTCTCTCGACCCCTGATCACCTTTATACCCGACAGGACTGGGAGCAAGTGAAGGAGATCACCAGTTGAGTACAACTACTAGTTAGTGATGTACTCAACTCACTAACTATAACTTGTGAACCATAGGTACCAACCGGATCGATCGGTTCCAGCGCGTCCCAAGCGAGTTGCGCAAGTATCTGGAATACATGGCGCACATCAAGGCGGAGTATACATCCGTCATGAGGTTTGTGGTTAAGGAAAGGCTGGGCTGGGGGGATGGCAATTGGGAAGATGTCAAGCCAAGAGGTGGTCCTTTTGAATACGAGGGTCTGGCACAGGTCACCAGGTTGGGTTTTCGAACACGTGAAAGACTAATTTCGCTCTATAGAGGACATCCGAATCATATACAACGACTGGCCATACGGTGTGGATAAGGACATTATCCACCTGGTAGTGTGGACCAAATTCGAGCTGGAAGATGACCCAACCACCGATGACCTAACGGCAAGCGCCCGAGCAGCCATAGAGAGCTATGTGCAGGACACATTTTGTTCTCGGGTACCAGCTGAACAGGTAAGAGAAAGTCGGCGTTAGTATGATGAAAAGCTGACAACATAGGTGGTTTGGTTCAAGAACTGGAAGTCACTCAAGTCGGTCCCTGGGATAGAACACTTCCACGTCATGCTCCATCGTCCCGATATGGCATTTGTTAGGGAGATCACCTGTGGAGATGTACCGCTGATCGAACGGGTGTGATGTCCACAGGGTTTACAAACTTGATTGGATTGAAAATAGAGAGGGTAAATAGAGAATAAAGATTCTTCTTTTGTGTATATCCTTAGGTTTATAGGTACCAAGCATCATATAACTACATGCCGTACAAAGTATAAGTACGGAGTACGAATACGGTACTTGTTGAATTCCCCGCCAAGCCATGCCCCTCATTGGCGATCTTTGGGGGGAAATGTTGAATGGAGTATATACATAAAGAGGTTAGTTCTGAATTATATTTTGAATGTCTTGAATGCTTAGGAGAGAAAAAGAGAGAGATATCTACATACATACATAGTATACCCAGGTATAGCTGAATAAACATCTTCAAGCTAACCTTGGAATCCCAGTAATGCTAGTAATGCCAGTTAGAAAAATACGTCACTTCCAGGGTTGACCCCTCTTTGAAGCTAAGCATTTAACATGTGTTGAATTTTGGAATTTATTTTTTTTTTGTACAATAATTTTTAGTGTCTTTTTTAGTGTCTTGTTTTTTTAATTTTTTTTCTTTTGAACTACACAAATTGGTTTTTTTTGTGTTTTTTTCCACTTCATCGTAAAAAGCCCGTTTCCGGAATTTCCGCCACAAAGTCAGCTGTCTCGGTTTTCACTTAGGCATCTATTTATTTTATTTTTTGGTTCTTCTTTTTGTTTCATAAATGTTGCAAGCTTAGGAATTTAGGAATTCCATATAATTCATTTCCGAACGCAGTCATGCCGGTTCCGCATCTCCGCCGTACTTCGCTAGCCAGTGAGTTTGTCCTCCCTCTCCTTTTATCCCACTGTCATACATTCAATAATTTGATATTTGATATTTGATAATTCCAACATGTCAACTAACGCAGATCTAGGCAGATCATCCATGGAAGATTCTCCGCCTAGTGGGGAGGACGAGGTCGTTGAGCCAGACCAGGGAAATGGTGCGTGCAAATCCGCAATACTGCCAGACACATAACTGACTTGATATACCTTCGCAGTTCTTTCGCATATCATTTCTCAGCTACGGCCGGGTGCCGACCTGAGTCGGGTCGTCTTGCCGACATTCATCCTTGAGCCCCGGTCTATGTTGGAGCGGATCACGAAGTGCGTTTACATCCAGCTCCAAGCAAGCTAGCTAGGAGCTACCTGCTACTATTGGGATATAGAGACTGACATAAGAACATTCATAGCTTCATGGCCCACCCTGAAACCCTCCTCCCTATGTCGACGATTGAGGATCCGGTTGAGCGCTTTGTCTCCGTGGTCAAATTTTACCTGAGTGGATGGCACATCAAACCACCGTATGTCGCCCGCTTGCCGTCTGTCTGGGAATATATTCTGATATTTGCATAGAGGAGTGAAAAAGCCGCTCAACCCCATTCTTGGAGAGACCTTTACCTGTTATTGGGACTACCCCGACGGAACCCGCGCCTACTACATCTCCGAACAGACCTCCCACCACCCGCCGAAGTCAAGCTATTTCTTTGCAGCCCCGGAGCATAAAATCCGCATTGATGGAACACTCAAGCCCCACAGCAAGTTCCTGGGCAACTCCGCAGCTAGTATTATGGAGGGTATCGCGATTTTGCGGTTGATGAACCACGGGGATAAAGAAAAGGGTGAAAGATAGTACGTTGCGCCGGCTTTACCTATGAGCCTTTCAATCACTGACAAAAACTAGTATTCTGACCCAACCCAATATGTATGCACGCGGCATTCTTTTCGGAAAGATGAAGTATGAGCTTGGCGATCACAGCTATGTGCGTTGTCCCGAGAACAACCTGGTGGCCGATATCGAATTCAAGACCAAGGGATATTTCTCCGGTACTTATAATGCAATTGGGGGAACTATCAAGAATGAAAAGACTGGGGAGGTGTTATATGAACTCTCCGGATTGTGGAATGGGGAGATGGACCTGAAGGATGTTCATGTACGTTCCGTATACCTGCAAGGTTCTTTTGGATTCAGCACTGACCGAAAACAGACCCACAAAAAAGACGTCTTGTTCGATGCGACACACGCCAAGCATACAGCTCCTTTGGTCCGCCCCATGGAGGAGCAAGGAGAGCGGGAATCGCAGCGGTTATGGCACAACACGGTTCAAGCGCTTTTGTCCCGAAACCATGAAGCTGCAACGGACGAAAAGACCAAGATCGAAGACCGCCAACGAGACGAGGCCGCGAAGCGCGCCGACGAGGGAGTCGAGTGGCGTCCTCGGCTTTTCCGTCCCATCCAAGGCGGACCCGGTGGGCCGGATGAGGGTGAAGAAGACCTCGACTGGATCATCAATGCTCAAGTGTAAGAACAATTGCTCAAGCCGTAAAGACTATATAACTGACAGTCCCAGCGACATGCACGATCCCCAAGTCGCCACCAAGCAGATCCTATCTATCGCACCCATCCTCCAAGGTCAGAAGGAGTCATCCCAATATCACATCCCGCCGCATCACCCCAATCGTTCTGCTTCCGCGAACTAGGACCCTAGGCATATCCCTCTACAACCAGCTAATGCCACCCCCGCAGGCTCCGAGACAAAAACAGATGCCACCCAAAGCACCGTGGAACGGACAGATACTCAAACATCAGAAGTGGAGCAGTTTGTAGACGCCCCGGAAGCCTCATAAGCCAGCACGAAAAAGCCCCATTGCGTCCACCTCCGGCCCCATCCATGCTATCACCGACCTAATCCAACCCCCGGTCGGTTGCTCAGGTCGCCTTTTCTCTCTCTCACCTCTCACCTCTCACCTCTGAATGAACCCGGAGTGTTATCACACTCCCCACCATCTCTCTCATTCTGCCATGACGTAGTCAACCTGCGCAGAAATACCCAGCACAGCCACAACTCGAGGCGGCCGACGACACGACCATTGTGATAGTTCCCCCTGCCCCTCTGATGTTTCAACACAGCGTTTTTCTCGGTCACCATGCCGCTCCCATTGCTGGATACCCGATCTGATTTTATTTAAACATTCAAAATTATCAAAATACTTTTCTGAAATCTCAACTGAACGCGAGCACATCCCGTAGTGGAAATGGAAGAGGTAGGTGGCCAGGTTGAATGCAGCGTAAAGGAGTCAACAATCTAATAGAACAAAAGGAATAGTCACTGGGGATAGGAAAGAAGTTGGATGTTTTTTGCATTTTATACACGTAGGGCTTGGTATTTGGAGCTTTCTTATCAATCTCTCTGTTTACCCTTACCTTTTACTATGTGGTCTCCAAAATTCTTGCCTCTGTTGTTCACATCCATAGTATTGACTTTTGATCAATTAATTTTGTGTCTTCTCTGTCCATTACTATACAAAGCTCTCCTAGAAGAGAGGGATATCACAATAGATGGCAACTACCCATGCCACCAAATATTACCATACAAAGACAACCGAAACTCCCCTCCGCTATCCGAATACATACAAAACGCCGCGTCAAACCATTCTTTACTCCTGGAAGGACTTACCCATCAGAAAGCCACACAAAGCTTATGAATACAGCTCCCCCTTGTATCCAGCGCCACGCTCCAGATCCCGCCGGCGATTAGGTCGCGGGATAGCACCAGCAGAGCCAGTATAGGCCAAACCAGAGCCCGCCGCCGCCGAAGCCGCCGAAGCCACCGATCCACCACCCTCATATTCCTCCCTCTCTTCCTCAATCAGCATCGTCTGCTCCTCAATCTCCTTCTCGGTATCCTCACGCAACCCCAGTATATCCGGCGGGATAAAGCTCATCTGGACACTGGGTGCACCCTTGATATATCTCAGCTGCTCATGGACAGCCTCGACAAGGCCCTCGAGGTACGCGCGGGTATTCTTATTATCAAGCTTGCGCATCTCCGACAGGGGTGGGAAGAGCGAGAAATCAGGACCGAAGTGGTTTCGGAAGGCGACAGAGTCCGGGATCGTGGGATCGATGATGTCGTCTGCCTCGACCAGAATCGAGGTTTCGTGCGCCCATGCGCGGGAGACATTGCGTGGCGTGTAGCCACCACCGCCAACGACTAGCAGAGGCTTCCCGAAGGTCTTGGTGTATGCGACGCAGGCGCCGTGCGCGCGCACGTTCAGGTTGAAGCAGCCTAGTCGGTCGCAGCCTAGACTGTCGGCGCCGCATTGCAGGACGATTGCGCCTGGTTGGTAGGTCTTCATACATGCGCCGATTACCTCTTTGAAAAGGGCGATGTAGGACTCATCGTCAATACCGTCGTTGAGCGGGACGTTGATGGCGTGGTGGGCGCCTGGGTTGAGCGGGTGTGCGGGGCCCGTGTCTTCGCGTGCACCGGTGCCGGGGAAGAAGTTATCTTTGTCGTATTTGTGGAAGGAGACTGTGAGCACGCGGTCGGTTGACCAGAAGGCCTGCTCGACACCGTCGCCGTGGTGTACGTCGATATCGATGTACATGACGCGCGGGTGGTGGCGGAGGAGCTGGAGTGTGCCGAGGACGATGTCGTTGACGTAGCAGAAGCCGCTTGCTTCTGCTTTTTTGGCGTGGTGGAGGCCGCCGGACCAGTTGATTGCGATGTCGGATTGGTCGTTGCAGAGCTTGCGCGCGGCGTCGACGGTGCCGCCGGCGTATAGCGAGCAGTAGCTGTACAGTCCGTCGAAGACGGGGCAGTCGTCGCCGAAGTTGAAGCGCACTACGTTATCTGCTTGCTCGGGTTTGTCTATGTCGCCGGGCATGATCTGTTGCAGAAAGTCGAGGTAGTCTCGCTCGTGGAAGTCGGCCATTTCCTCATAGGTTGCTGCGCGCGCGAGATACAGGTCCATGGCGTGGTGCATGCCGTATGCCATGACGAGTTGCTTGGTGAGCGTGAGGCGCCATGGCTTCATTGGATGTGACTGGCCAAAATGGTGGGGCTCGACTGCTGGATTGGCATGCCATGATACCCGGTAGCCTTTTGGACGAGCTATTTGTAGGTTCTGAAGCTCGGCGGTGGACTTGTGGTCGATGGTGAGGGTCGGGGCGGAGGGCGATGCATATTCCTGAACAACGGAGGAGCGAGCCATCGAGGCAGATATTGGTAAACGATCGAGAATCAACAAATTAGCGCCAAAACGTTCATTTCAGATGGGATAAATGGATTTCGAGATGAGACCGGAGGAAGTTCATGACTAAGCAGATCTGCGGACCCCCGGGGCGGGGCCAAATCCTTACCAGATTATATAAAAGGAAGGAGCGGAGCAATAGGGAAACAACAGATAAAATAGGAAGGAGCAAAGGAGGCATTTAGTTCAAAATGGAAGAAGAGATTCTAAGGTTAATAATCATGTGCTTATTATCACCCCTACATACTAAACTGCGCCTATAGCAGTTCAGAAAACTACGATCCAAGTGCCCCGCTTGAAGTGCCGGAGTTCATACTTAGCAGGACCAGGGTCTACATATCCAATATTGCCGTACTGTTTGAGCTCATATGGTGGTAATTGTGGCATTGGAGATCTAGGGGGATCTCAGATAGATTCAAAGATTAATTCGCTCAATACCGCAACAATCAACATCCAATCAGATATACCCTGATTAATTTTCACCGAATCAACACCAAGTGTAGATGTATCTTCTAAGTTGCCTAGGTGCCTTGAAATGTTGATATAAAGATGATGGCATAAGGGAGCGGTATCGGCTCCGTGGGTCTGGATAAGTGGAGAGTGCGCATCATCGAGAGATTGTAATTGCATGAAAGAGCCCATGAGCGGGGAAGTGATGGCCAAAGTATTGTCTCACACGTGCATGACAATCCCTTAAATGGGGTCGTACCTCCGGAGAGAAAGATATTCGCGCGGCTCATTTTCTGAGGCGAGCGTATATCAACCCCCGAGTTTTCAGTTGGACAATAGCTATACGTATATCGGATTGGCCCAGCAAATCACTGCTATCTCCGTTAGCATAAAACAACAATCATGGCTCTTCCCTCGGCAGCAACCAGCCTGCGGCGATCTCTGCAGGATCCCCAGGTATTCATCACAGCCCCAGGAGTCTATGACGGAATGTCAGCACGACTAGCACTGGCCGCAGGCTTCGACGCACTATACATGGTATGCAATGCAAGAGATCGAGGCATCCCCGCCAAAATCCCCGAGCTGACACCACAAATCAGACAGGCGCCGGAACAGCGGCCTCGGTACATGGCCAAGCGGACCTCGGAATCTGCACACTGAACGACATGCGAGCGAACGCGGAAATGCTAGCAAACCTCTCACCGCGCACACCGCTGATCGCCGACGCCGACACCGGCTACGGTGGGCCGATCATGGTAGCCCGTACGACAGAACAATACGCACGGTCCGGCGTAGCGGCCTTCCACATCGAGGATCAGGTACAGACCAAGCGGTGCGGGCATCTCTTCGGCAAGCAGCTCGTCGATACGACAACCTACACCAGCCGCATCCGGGCAGCTGTGCAAGCGCGCGAACGCATCGGCAGTGATATCGTGATCATTGCGCGGACGGACTCGTTGCAGCAGCACGGCTATGAAGAGAGCTTGGCGCGTCTGCGGGCGGCGAGAGAGGCGGGCGCGGATGTCGGGTTCTTAGAGGGCATATCATCCCGGGAAATGGCTCGCCGGGTTGTGGCCGACCTTGCGCCGTGGCCTCTGCTATTGAATATGGTGGAGCATGGGTCCACGCCTTCGATTTCTGCGAAAGAGGCGAAGGAGATTGGGTTCCGTATTATCATCTTTCCTTTTGCGACTTTGGGCCCGGCTCTCCTGGCTATGCGGGAGGGATTGGAGAAATTGAAGCATGATGGCTTGCCTGGTCTTGATAAAGAGTTAACGCCCCAGATGTTGTTCAGGGTCTGTGGGCTAGATGATAGCCTTATGGTGGATGCGGCTGCTGGTGGTGTGGCGTTTGAGGGTGGCGTGGATATGGGGAAGAAATGAACGGAGTACCGCCACCTGCTATACCCGGTACGGGCACAGTTAGTGCCTCGACGGTATATATATTTGTCAAAGTCGATTTTTGTGTGTGTGTGAAGGCACTGGCAGCTTCCTCTTTGGAATATCGGTCTGTGCATAGGTAGGATCGTCTCCACCAGTCGTAGAGTTCGATTTTCTCATCCACCCACGTTCATTATTAGGAAGTAGTTGATTCTTTGAAGAATTTGAATTATTCGGGTCTAATCAAATTTACCGTTGAAATGTATAGAGCCATGTGGTTTTTCTTTGGTTAGGGTAATTGACAGGCAGATTTAATTTCCCACAGCCAATAAGACATGTTGCAGATCGACCGAACCAAGGATCATCCCGGACCGACCTTGGTTTTGTTTATTTACGACCCCAATTTTCTACACTTTTCTACACTAGGGGTCGGGTTTCAAGAGTGAAGAGGGTCTAAAATATTCAGAGTGATGAAAGTGAGTGTATTCAAGGGTCTGGGTACCTGCATCAAGTGAGGAGTTTGCCAGGGACGGGTTCCTGCACAAATAGCCCTAATGTTTCAGGAAACGCCTGTGGCAACAAAATATAGCCTCGTATACAGAGTACCGGTCATATACCGAGCATATAATATACGATATATACGGAGGCCAATATTGCACTCCGTACAACATATGGAGCCTTTGAGAAGCCAAGCGCGCTTAAAGTTTTAGTGAGACTAAACACATGAAACCGCCTCACGGGCATCCAGCCCCAGTTTGCCGAATTCGAAGGCCTGGATTCTCGGGGTGCCAGGTCCGGCGTGCCATTATATGGAGACAACCGGGAAAGAGACTCGTCATGTGGGTGGAGAATGGCTTGGACGCTACCCAGTAAATACAACAAAATGGGGGGTGCCTTACAGAAAAAAATATCGAGGATCCATCGACCGCGTAGGGGGGTCTGGCCGCAGATCAACGGCAGAGATTCGCCTTCCTATCTGCACATCCGTGGATACAACTGATACGGTGAGGACAATCCTTATTAACTGTAACAGGGAGTGTAATGTAATCTGTCGGATATCAGTTGGGTAGGGACATGGCTACCAAATGTCAGTTGACTATTGTCCACGTAGTTTTCGTCGACGCGGTGATGAGTTGTCCCCATTTAAGATTGCCTTTGGATTCGTAAGACAGTTTAGATCCTTGCTGTGCACTTCGCCGATTGGTGTATGTGGGGAATTTCGGATGATGGGGATAGAAGTTGTCTTAAAGTCCACATGTGTAAGTTTGAATGTACAGCGTATATTATACAGAAACGTTGGTCAGATTGGTCATATTGGTCATATTAAGACTCATACAACATAACTAGATGTTGGGCTGTGATGAAGTCGAGTCATCTCATGTCGAGGTATCTAGCATTCCGATCGTACACGTGTTTGACATCAGGCAACTACCTAGGTACCTAGGCATACTCCGTAGAACAATATGAATCCCAATAATAGGAATCATAATAATAGAACATAAAATAAGAGCAGAATAGGAGAAATATCCTTGGAAAACCCCCTTATCCCCAAGTAACGAGTACCTGCACAGCCGCGATGAGAGGCATAGTATAGCCAAGTACACAATACCAAGGGAATAGAGTCTGGGCCCATGAAAGCCAACCAATCAAACAAAGGGAAAAATACGCACGGCCAGGAACTGCCAGGAACCACCCAATCATCAATCGAGTGCCCCTGATATTCTGCCCTGGTGGATCCCTTTTCGTTTTTGGGTTCAGGTCCAGTCCTGACCCGTTGGTGTGTAACTTGGTATTGTACTAATAGTCCCCCCTAGTCCACTTTCTTCTTCTCTCTTCATCTCTCACACACATTCATTTGAATTGAATTTTCTTCTCTAGAGCTTTCGCTCAAGTCACTCCTTTTTCAAGTTCAATTCCCCAAAATGCATTTCTCCAAATCTATGCTGTTGATGACGGCGCTGACCGCTGGGTCGGCTGTCGCTCGTCTTCACGGCCACGACCGCCGTCACGCCCACCCCAGAGACGTCAAGGTTGTCGAGCCCGCCGTGACTGCTCCCGCCCAGGTTGAGGATGTCGAGAAGCGTGGTGAGGAGGTTACCGCTGTCATCGATGGCAAGCTCGTCTCCTGGATCAACAACTGGTTCGGCGACTCTGATTCTTCCTCGGTCGCCGAGTCTACCGCTACTCCCACTTCTACCGCCACTGCCACCGCCGAGGCCACCACATCCGTTGAGGCCATCTCCTCCGTCAGTGCCACCCCCGTCGCCTCCAGCTCCTCCAGCTCCTCCAGCTCCAGCTCTTCTAGTTCCAGCAACTGGGCTAGCTACCCCTCCAACGGCGAGTACTCCACCACCGGATTCGGTGCCTCCACTGCCAGCAAGCGCGTTGGTACCCTCGACTGGGACTACATCGGCAATGTCGGCAGCCCCTGGGGTAGCAACATCATCCGTGTCGAAGAGGACGTCGCCAGCCAGTACAAGCACGTTATCCGCTTCGAGAACGACAACTCCAAGGCCTGGACCGTCGTCATGTGGAACTCGTACGGCCCCAGCGGCGGTCTGAACGGTTTCTGGAGCCCCAACAAGGCTCTGGGCTTCACCGTTGAGCCCGGTCACAGCATCTTTGTTGCCATCGATGACAACTCCCAGGGTGGTTGGGGTGCCGCTGAGGGTGAAGGTCTCCCCACCAACTACGTCGGCGAGTACGCTTCCACCTGGGGTGAGTTCGACATGAGCAACTCCCAGAACGATGGCTACTCCGGCTGGGACGTCTCCTGCATTATCGCTCAGCTCGCCGACCTGGACATTGCCGGTATGCAGATCTGCAACCACGAGGGTGAGAAGTGCTCCTCCATCTCCGCTGGCGCCGCCAGCGTTGTCAACGCCTACACCTCCGCCGACCAGGGTAAGCCCGACAAGGCTGTTGCCCAGTCCGCCGGCCCCGTTCGTCTTGTTGTCAACCTTGGCTGGTCCTCTTAAATGGCCACGCCGTCTTTTTTTTTTTTCTCCTTCCCACTTCTAGCGATCTTCTCGTCTCTACTGGGATTTTGTCTTTCTTGCGCAAATGGTTCAACGCCGAAGGTGTCTTTGTATCTTTCCCCTGATTTGATGTGTGCGTGCGCAGGTCGCTTGCCCCAGCAACCATCCTGGCCACACATCCTTCCATCTTCGAGCGGCTCTTTGACGGCTACCCTTTTTTGCCGTTAAAGGGTTCATACATATCTTTGTCATGATTTGCCTGCTTCTGTCTTTTTCTCTGTACATATACCATCTGAACCATCTGATTTGAGAGTTGATATCGTTCTCCTTTTTATTTTCATCCAAAACTAGCTCTGTTACTGTGTATACATAAATTTGTTGTATTTATCATTAAGCGCTGATACCTATGGATATTCTAAATATATCATTCCAATGTTTCATCCACTATTCCCGGCCTATTTGATCCCACAGGACCATCAGTGCTGACTCCCGTTCGTCAGTCATAAACCTGAAACAAACCCCTATCTATTACCAAGTCTCACCTACTCAAAGGTGATATGCATATGATATTTCGGCGCTATATTGTATGTATTGCAGTCCAGATATGACATTCCCTTAAATAATATAAGATGTCAAACTAAAAACCATCCCATGTGTGTTTCCGTCATGGGGTTGGCATATTGACCGATGGATCTAAATTTTTGACCTTCTAGACAGACAGGTCAAAAGCTTTCATGCGCAAGTCACTACTATGACACCATTTGGGCAGGTAAACTTCCAGTGATCGAATATACGAGACGTCAAGTCGACATTAGGTTTCAGAGGAATGCCAGGGTACATACAGTGATATCTACCGAAGATGGATACTTCCAAGGTTTTCTTGGGGCCCTAAACTAATTATCACCAGCAAAGAAATCTTAGATTCTTTCTCGAGTTCGATTATAAAGCTAACAAAGGAGATATTTCAAGTAGAGGATCAGATCAAAGACCTGCATTTTAATGTGGCTCGGAACCATGGGTACGTCAACACACAAGTACAAAGGACAAAAAACGCAATGCTATCGTACAGTCTTCGCTTCCACCCAAATAGTAAAATAAAATACCGACCCCGTAATATCCACGGAACCAGACACAATGACCTCTTCAAGGCTTAGAAGGCGCCGAGGAAGTCAGAAGCAGACCCAGGATCAATCTGCAATACACCCGCATCTTCCTCGAATTGCTCTTCTTCCTCAACACCCCCAGTCGAAAAAGAAAGCAAACCCACATGCACCATATAACCAACGAGAGCAGCCGTCCCCGCCACAGCAGTCGCAATAGAAAGCAACATATCCTTGTTACTAGAATCCGCATACGAAGACAGGACCTGCTTCTCCACCGAGCTAAACTCCGAATCAGCCTCAACGGCCTGCTTCAGCCGTCTATTCTGGCGCACCTCGCGCAAGAACGGCGTGTTATCCGCCAATGTGCCGAGAAGTGTAGTGCCAACCGCTGCGACAGAGATGCGCTCCGGTGCGCGCCATGGCAGGGCGGCTGGCACTGTGGGCTGGAAAGCATGCCTAGCCTCGACAGGCGCGTCGCCGAAACAGCGACTGCGCATGCGCTCCGTGTACGCCGCCAGCAGGGGGCCTTTGCGCGAATCGCGTCGCGCAGCCAGGGGAAGGCTAGATCCGGTACGAGTGCTAGCGACAGGTAGCCCAGCGCGACGCAGTCCAGCGAGGAGGGGTTGTTGTTGTCATCGGCGGGGAGGAGACAGGTCTTGCTGCGGGCGAGCATTGCTTCGAGTGGCTCGAAGAAGTCGGCTGTTAGGGCTTCCAGGCGGAATTGGTTGGTTTGCGCTGTGCGGCCCAGGAGTTTGGAGACTGTGTCGTGGGGCTGCTGGATCAGGTTGCTAGGGATTTGGCCGGATGCTACGGCGGCGGAGTGCTCGCGTTTGCGTTGGTCTTCCATTGCTTGTAGGTCTAGCGAGGATAGGCCGAGGTGTTCGGTGCGGGTTTTTGCGGCGGCGTGGAGCTTTGGTGGGAGGATCCATTGGTTTGGCCATTGGAGGAGAGAGCCGTAGGCTGGGGATGTGTTGGTATAGTAGTTCTGACTGGTTACGTAGAGGTAGAGGTCGATGAGGGATTGGCCGCGGGATTCGATGAAGGAGGAGAAGCTGGAGGGAAAGTTGATTGTTAGTGTTTTGTGTTCCTCGCGCTGTTGTAGAGGTAGGGGGTGCGTACGCAACGCTATCGGCTTTTTGCACGTCGTCTAGGTTTTGATCCAGGTTCCATGCGCCCTCCGAGTATTGGCGGAGGTAGTCCACAATATTGCGGAACCGGCTCACCCAGACAGAGCCATTCTGGAGGGCAGGGAGCTCACCTATCCGTAAATGACTTGTTAGCTATCTGATTCTGGTGGTGCTTTTTTTTTTGTTCTGGTCACGTCACTAACCTGTTGGGGACACAGAAGGATCGCTACTCGCGATTAGCTCCCACGAGTCTTTAGGGAGGACCTCGGAACAGTATGCAATTGCAGCAAGGCATTGTGCGTCAATTGAAGGTAGGGAAAAGGCCGGGCCCCATACATGCAGTTGTAGAACCATGGTGGCTTTGCCCTTGGAGGAGAAGGGACAGCCGCGATTGATTTGGGGGCCCGAATCACGTGTGTTTATCCTCGGTTTCTTGATATAAGCCCTGGAGATATTCGGCTTCTACTGACTACAAATAAAATCTGTTTATTGACATCAATCAAGTTATATATGGTCTATATCTGATAAATTCCTCAAAAATTACGATATAAGTTACTTTCTATTCTCCAAAATGATTCGTTCTCGTTTAGATATGTACTACGATGTATAGGTACATGTACCTTCCACGGCCAAATACCATCTTCGACATCCCCGAGTCAAAATAGAAATAAATAGGACTACGACAAGGTATCGCACTAGACCCTAAGTTCTTGGAAAACCAGCAAAAAAGACCAACATGTGGCTTGAATTACGAGCTAGGCAACGCCATTTCATTCCACCCAAATTATCAACAATTAGCTAACGATATCCTGTTTGGGATAGATTTCAAATGGCCCAGGGCCTACCTAAGTAGGTATATGTTGTATAGGTTTCTCATGGGAACGAATCGGATATATCTTCCACTTTGGCCCTAAAGTATACTCGACCCGGTACTCAGGCCATCAATCTCACTCAACCCGGGCAAAATGTATTGACGTCAAAGCTCTACGAGAGTCAGTCGTACGACGCAAAGCATCTAGAATACGAAGAGCCTCAATATTCACCGCCCCTCGTAACATAGCCCAGAGAGCTGAGAACCAGCAATGGCGCCCAACGCATCTGTTGTATACCGCTATTTCTCACAAGGTCCGTCTCTGCCCAAGACGTAATCCTTGGCCATATACCTGCATAAGGACATTTCTGATTACTCCATATCTCTGATTAGAGCGATATACCCAGCGAATGACCTCATTTGGCGCACGTGGCTATGCAAGCCAAGGATGACAGCCACAACCCGGAAACGGTGCCTTGGAAGGTTCCAAGGTTATTTTTCATGAGCACAGACATTCCAGGGCCTGAGACATATCGAGGTCAAAACTCCATGATTCATTGATTTGATGAAATATGGAGATTGTCAGGGCAAGATCCGAGAGCCTTGGGGCCAAAAGCTTACTTGGGTCACTTGACCTCGCCAAAATGGCCTAGCTTACTTCCAATATTGGAATAAGTGGAATGAAACAAACAAAAACAAATAAAAAAAAGTCAATCTCATACAATCCATGGAAGAGCCATGGATAACCACGGATAGACGAAGTGTATCGGGTTGAGGGGTAGAGGCGGGGGGAGAAACCTTGGAACACTATCTGCGAGATCTATTGGACACAGATTGTCGGGAATTTCTTCAATGACGACAACATGCAACTGTATCAGTCAAGTGACGGGCCAACGGCCACCGAGGATCCCGGCACGCCCGTATGCATTTCGAGGCTATTGTAATCATAGTCTAGTCTAATTAGCATCGAAAATGTTTATCCAAATCACTGCTCAGCTGCACTATTGATAATTGGCTAGAAGAAAAGAGTTGAGCATGGAGCATTTGTTAGCGCAGCTACTGTACCTAGAAATACTCACAATAGGTTAACCTCCATTTTGTTGTAGTCGTAATAGCACTGAGGTGTACTCCATAGGGCACGTACCAATATGGCTAGCAAATCCCGAAGCGCTCGGACGGGACTAAACTCGTATCTTCCTTCCTTATTTCTCCGCTGAGCCATTTAGCATTTAACAGTTGATATTAAGAGCTAATTATATACACGCTAGGGATGTTGCCGGTATATCCTAGACTGACAAACGTCCAACTTCCCGTGTTGGGTGTATATATGCACGTAATCGTTTTGGATAGTATGGTGTGATTTAACATCAGGTTTGGGTCGGGTACAATATGGAATAATACCCAATCGACCCGAGCGGTGCGGCAACATGAGATGTGCGATATACAGCCCTAAAGACCGCGCAGGTATGCATTGAACTGGATCCGGCAAATGCGCTGTAAATCATAATGGGAGGCTCGATAAGGATCGCGTCAGATCGGTGCTACTTCAGAGCTTATGATGGAAGAAGTGCATGTACAATATGCAGGTCTACTAAATTGGATTGCCGACCAATGAGTCATATTGGTGTGTAGATTCTAAATCGCTCGTATCTGGTTGATTTGCGGGTTAAATATGCGTCAATTCGACTACCGCGACATCCGCCCTCCGTGACATCCCTGCTAGCTTCGGTGCTAGTGATTTTCTGCGGGATGCTGGCTGGTTAGTGAAACGGGCGGTCAGGTGGGTGTCACCCGCAGTCCCCAGTCTTGTTTATGCACGACATATGCATAGACCGTAAGCAATTAATCAAATGAAACGTTTTAAATAGATAAAAAAAATTCAAATTGCTCTGTTGGGTATACTAAGTCTATGATACATGTCGATTCAGATTCGGCCAGATGCAGGAGAGAAACGAAAAAGAAAAGGAAAAAAGAGAAAAGGAACCAAAATAAAAAGAATTAAAAAAGCATCCAAACAATCAGGATGACAGGTCACAGCGGCAGACAAAGAGAAAAAGAAAAAAAAAAAAGGCACTGTGCGCCCAAGTCAATGACGCATGAGCGACGGGATGATCGGAAGGCAACCCCAGTTCATCCTAGGTACCCAGATAGGGGGTTGTGGACAAATTCGGATTGTCCAATAAATGTGCAGCGGCTGAGCAGCTGCACCTTCTCCACATCTGCGCGTCACAGATGGGTCAAGATCGAACAGGTGAAACGAACCCCCGCAGAAGACAGGGGGAGCGTGATCAATAGTGCCGGAGAGGTGAAATGAGACAAAGAGCAAATAGAAAGGCTATTAATGCACATCGAGGGAAGTAGCGCCAGCGCCGGGTCCCATAGTGTGCGAGTAAGGTTGCTGAAGAGCGAGGGCACAAAGATGAAAGAGAATAAAAAAAGATGTCCGAGGCCCACTTGGGACAAGTTTTTCACCGCGCGCATTGAGCTTTGGCTAGCGACGCATCGTTGAATTGAAATGCCAAGAGACGAGAATAGACGGTGGAAGAGCTGTTGCTCTTTGTGTCGTCCATCTCAATCCCAACTTTAAGTAAGGGCGTCCTTTTGTTTGGGTGGGACATGGTGGAAATTAGGTGTTGAAGGTCCGAATCGAAAACAAAGGTTCGCAGGTGAGAGTCGAAACTAGGTCGAAGCCGAAGTCGTGATATCCATGCTGAAGGGTCCAGGTCGTGGGCGGATCTGGTGGACCAGAATGCGCCGGTGTCATCATGTTCGTTGAGGAGAGGGGACTGTGGACTGTTTATTTCGGCAGCGGAGGCAGAGGGCCCTTAGGAGGAGGACCGGGGCATGGGGGGAACTGAGAAGATCCGACGGAAGGCATTGTGAATGGTTGGAAGGGTTGGAAGGTTGAGAGTTGATAGTAGTTGTTCAGGTTGACAACAGACTGGAACAGACCAAGGAGCTAGTAATATGTAGCAGAATATGGTGTAGTGTAGAGTTGAGTGGATGGAGAGAAGAAGGGGAAGAAAAAGGTTACCGGAGCAGGATTCTTATAGAAATGAAAGTCTGCCCTCCCCCCAACCTTTCCGTTCAACCGTCACTAATAACAGACTAAATTAGTCCCTAAAATCCCCATCGAACATCCCTGCCATGAACAGGAGGCTGAGTATCCACCTGATCTGACGTAGGGAATTAATTTGTGATTTACTTGCTCGAATTAACCCGGATGAATAATACAACCCCAAGTGGGAAATCCAATGGAAATTTCCCATTTTTTTCTAGAAGCTCCCCACTACAACATACTTCTAGTGTGGCGCTGTGTGCCTTCCTGTGAACCACTAGTGGAGGAAGAGAGTGGAGGGAAATAAGACATAGTAATCAAACATATATGCCATGCAACCTCACTATATACATATACAGATAAAAGTCCAGGGTATATGGCCTAACTAATGCAGCTATTAAATTTCTGCTCAGGTCTCACAAGTCCCCCCCTCTGTATGTATAGTAAATCATGAAACCACGCGAGATGACAACTGGTAAAGGGCAATCTCCCGTGGGCCCACCAAGGCTCCATAGGGACGGTTCCTTGATGCGGTGAGAACGACTTTTTTTTAATATTTTCTTTTCTTTTTTGAATATTTCTTTTTGTCGTGTAAACTGTACTCCGTAACTGGGACATGATAAACGACATAGGTCCAAGCACATTAATCCTGTATGACTCAATAAGAGAGAACAACAAGACGTTAGGTCACAACACGTGTGTGCATGTTTGCAGATCCTAGAGAACGACGGCAGGATTGAAAAAAAGCAAAGAAAATAAAAATAAATAGCAAAGGTAAAATAACATTAGGAGATTATCCCATTCTTTTTTTGCTTCTGTCGATTTAGGGTCAAACGGGATGGCCGATTCGTATTGATTACACACACTAAAAGGGCGTGACAGCCGAGTTCCCAGAATGCTGGGATTACAGAATAAGGACAAGCCTGCCCAGGTGTTTATCCTACGGAGTACAACATATGCATTCCTTCTAAACTGATATGATATATCATAGCCAGGCACATATGCACATATATACGGCATCCAGATAACAACGGCCAGAGTGATACGGGATCAGGGGCCGAAAAGAAAATATGGCAAAAAAAAAAAGAAAAGAAAAAGAAAATAGAAAAAATAGAAATAAACAAAATAAAACAAAATGAGAAATAAAAAATAAAAAAATAAAATAAAATGCAAACGGCAGGGTTAAAATCTCGAATCAAGGACCCATCCTAAACCGTGGTTTTTACCCGTGCTACCAAACTAAATAAAGCCGTGGTTGAGACATGCAAGAATAGAAAGAACCCTTTGGGGGATGTGATACATATACGGAGTATGAGTTCCTTAACTTCTAACGGGTTTCGCTTTTAGTTCTCCGTATGTACGGAATATGCTGTATAGCACTTCGGCTATTATTTCATATTATTACATTGCGCTCCGTACTCCGTACCTTCTTATCTTTCTAGTACTGTCTACCATTCCCGATTAGGACCCCTATGGCTCTACAACATAATAACAACATGTAATACAAATCAAGGCCGATTTTTGGGTCGTTTTGGCGTATACCATCATTCCCCGCGGAGTACAGAGCCGATTAACCTCCGCCTATAGTAAGTGTGGCTGAGGGTCCCTGGGTAGGATCGTCTTGCTGCAGAGGACTGTGCATTGCACATCGTCATTTTGAAAGTATGCAGGATAGGGTTGTAGCACATCTGGAGAAAGATGGATCCCTGTATACAATTTGACCCCAGCCCTCATAATTATTGGCTATTAGTGAATATTGCATCGAGAGGGGTTTGTCCAACTTTCCCCCTCCCCAATCTCCCTAGTGGTTGCATTGTGCACATCACTGGGCCTTAGGTTTCACGGTGGGAGATCTACTTCATCCCTGGTGTGGCGTTCATGGCATGATCACTATAGGCAGCGGTCACTTACACCTGTTGGATGTGTGTGGTGTGAGCATATTGCGTAAACTGGATGTGTGAAGGTATATAACGACTCCGTACTCCGTGCAGACTACTATGTACTACTTACTTGAGCAAATTCCCCAACTTCGGGATGCTTACAGTGTTCCCCGGAAATTATCTGGGGCCTAAAATAATGCAATGGTATTCCGTTACATCCGCCATGTTCCTTAACCTTGGAATTTTTATTTCTTTTTGATCATGACATCTAATAAATTCAGGCAGAGATATTATTGCATTAGACATATGATTACTCCGTATACTCCGTACTTCTATAGGAAATATATGTAAATGCACTCTGCCCTATGTAGTAATACCGTGCTAATGCTTCATATATATGTAAGCCCTAAGTGTGGGTATGTATACAACACACAACGGTACCGCTCGGGGTTTGCAAGACCCCGCAAATGTTCAAAGGGGGCAGGTGAATTGCAAATGGCATGGGAATAATTGGAACTCCATACGGAGTACTCCGTATATTAAAAACAGCATAATTTGACTACCCGGCTCCGATAAAAAAAAGGTAAGGTCCACGGGTATCACGGAGTACACAGTGGAATGGCAAGTGGCAAACATAGACGGAGTATCCACGGATGAGATTTATGCGACCACACGGGTACCTGAGCTAAAGCCCGGGGAACCAAGAAAGGGGAAAATAAAAAGTGGGAAAAGTGGCAAAAAAAAAAAAGAAAAGAAAGGAAAGAAACACATGGGAAAGAAAACTCTACTCATGAACTAGCGGTCCACAAACTTCCAAGTTTCAATAAACGATCCCACTTAGGCCAAGTCTACTCCACTTGGATTCCATCTCACCGTTCCGCACCGTTGGAAAAACTACTCCGTACCAAGTGGAGTTGCGATTTAGGAGTCGGAGATTTATAACCTAAGTTCCAAGGTTCGGCTTTCTAAACAGATCGGGAATTTGCCCCTGATCGTAGCAAGATCGGTTTGAGATATTCAATCAGCCTGTTTATTGGCTGTAGATTTAGAGGGCCAAGGTATTCTAAATAATAATTCTGACACTTAGATCTATACGCCGATATGCTACACAGTATAGCCAATGGAAAAATAAAATGTATGATTTGTCTTGAATTTCAGTACTGGAGGGTGCTCATAGCCCCCCGAACCCAGCACATCGGGACTGAAATACTTCCCCATTGAGGTGTTAGGGTCACGGGACGAGATGGAGACGGGCTGTTTCAAGTAAAGATCCACTTCAGAATCTTCTAGCTTGGCTTCTGGAAGCTGCGGCCCGAAGTTGCGAGAGCCCATACCACATGGAGGTTTTCAGGTTGGGTGGAATCGAAATGTCTCCGAGGAAATTGGAATGTGTGAGATAGACTAGCTCCATGCCCTTGTCCGTGTTGTCGTAGAATGTCATGAATGCGACCGAGACAGGTAAACAGAAAGTCGTGTATGGGTGTACTCCGTAGCTGACATTTTCGTCTCAACGGCTCTATCTATCTGACATCGTGCTTGAAGAAGTCATCCGGGGAGTATGACAGCCCGCCACTTGTGTAACCTGCCTGATCCTTGGTGACACCAGCCTGCCGATCACAACATCATACAGTGCAAATCCTGTCGCCGCCCGGTAGTGGGAAGATGTTGTGCTCTCCTAAGTGACGCCTAGCCTCGTAGACTGGAGTCAACGTACCGCGTGATATGAGTCGCCAAGCCCATGATTTTACAAGATGCGGCAAAGTCTCTGACACAGTGTTTGCAACGCGGGCAAATCAAAGCAAAGTAATGTGTCATTTGCAGGGGGTTGGAACAAAATATATCACCAATATTTCTGGCGGTGCTGGCGGTGTCACCAGGCCGTTTGCGACTGATCATTCTACCACGGCTGCCCACATTACGAGATTGAGAAAGCTTAATCGTAAGCAAGATGTCTGTCCACGGGTCGACCATATTGAACATTGCTAGGTCCACAGGTCCACACCTGCTGACCATCTTGGATCAATCATCATCAACAGAAGCCTGAGCTTGAGTTGAAATCCATTCTTCCATCAGAGGTTGCCGATTTGACTCGGGTACCCCCGCACTTGGTCTGGTTTTGTCGCCTTTGCGAGTGATCAACAGACATAACACCCATCCATGGATATTGAAGCTCTCATAATGGGTACTGAAGCGGAGCTTCTTTTCGTCACTGCCAGGCGTGTCTTCGGGTAGCACCTGGTCTCCCCTAGTTGTCCGATTTCTCTTTCTTGGCCGACGTCCGTTCCCCAGCGCAACTTCATCCTCGGATTCGGGGATTTTGTGCAATTCCAGATCAGCCTCACTGTCACTCTCGATCATAATTTCGTCATCTACCGAGTTCACCAGGTTGGCAGTCGTATTCCCTGAGATAAGGTCTGGTTTCGGCTCCGGTCCCGAGTCCTGATCCTGGGGTTCCTTTCCGTGGAATGTCTTATTGCGTGTGAGGAGCGAATGGCGGGTGCGGGATTCGCGGAGGAAGATGGCCACTTCGAATTCATCTAAGCAATGTGTCAACATACCTGGTTCGTTATATGAGGAGTATTGAGGGGTCTATACATACCTTCTGCAATGACATCTTTGACCGGCTTGCCCTTCTTGCGCATGAACAACCGCTCATTCTCTTCACGCAGCTTCGGAAGGACCAACGGTCGAACGGCAGCGATGACCCGAGGCAGGACAGGATCCCGGGAGTCCAATAGCCATCGTGAATCAGATGGAGATTCCAGATAAATGCGACATTCCAGAACTGAATATTTGCTAATGCGAAGGTATCGTCGAATGGGAGCCATGTTCGAATGTATTGCTCAAGGGCGTGGTCGAAAAGCTTCCCCGATGACCTCAAGCTCATGCCAAGCGCCTTTACCGCCGATCCTCCGATTGGCGATAGAGACGCGTCCAAAGGGAAAGGACTCTCTCTTCCCTCTCAAGAGGGCTGTCAACCAGATTCCTTCAAACCCCTTTTGATCATCTCAGTCTTCCTATCCTATTTCATCCAGAACAAAAAGATGGCACATCCACACACACTGGGACACAGGAAGGACCTTATCTCCTGTCCACGTGACTTAATCACCGAAATCGTGATCGGAGACCCACGAAATGGCTCCCAAGGTCCTCACCACGCTAGTCTCAAGTATCGGGTACTTCCGGCTACGCCCAAAATTGTATGGGTGGCAAAGTACCCGGTACCGGGATGATAGAGTGTAAAACTCTCTCCTTGACGTCTTCCGCGCTCCCAAGGTCCCCATGGATCCCCTCCAGGGCTGCGGATGATTAATATAATCAAGGTCCTGCAAAATCTGATTCGGTCTTGAGTCTGTCCATTCAGAGGAAGTGATTGATTTATTATCTCTATATCGGCTGAATTTTCCGCCCCTTGCTCCCAGGGTACCCATTCTGGCTAGAAAACCCCTTCGAAAGCCTGCACCTTGCGACTTCACAGTGCGACTCATTTGCACGAGCAGTTAGAAGAAGAAGAAGAAGCCTTTTATTTCTTTCTCGCTATATTCTGTTCAATCAGTATCCACAGAGTGCGACATTGTCAGGATCTCCTGGTAATTCCATGCATGGTTAGTGGACTAACTACGCATCTCGCCTACCATCGAGGACCTTGGGGATTGCGGTCAACTAGCCTCCCACACACCCCTCGCTGGAAGTCCATTCGTCTCATCTCACCTTAATCACAAGTCCTTCTCTCCTCCCATTGGGACACTTGCACCCTTGTCTACATCTCTTCTTGTATTCTGTGCACTTCATTGGCTCCCACAAACGTTCTTTTGTCCCCCCTATACACAATGGAATCCTACTCCACTCTCCTCAAGCGTGAGGACGCCTGTGAATCCGGGAATGAGTTCGATGGCCGCATGGGCCTGCGGATCTCCTCCGTCTTTGTGATCATGGTTGGCTCCATGTTTGGTGCTCTGTTCCCCGTCTTCGCCCGTCGCTTTAGCAAGAACGGTGGATTTCCTAAATGGGCCTTTTTCATCGCCAAGTACTTCGGATCCGGTGTGATCATTGCCACTGCTTTCATTCACCTACTGGCTCCCGCAGAGGAGGCACTCAAAAATGAATGTCTGACCGGCCCAATTACTGAATACAGCTGGGTCGAGGGCATCATCCTCATGACCATTGTTGTCCTGTTCTTTGTGGAGCTGATGGTAATGCGTTTCTCGCACTTTGGTCAAGGCCATTTGCACGATGAGGAAGGCAATACCCACACCCATCTCGACGATCAATCTCTCGTCAACGAAACCAATGAGCCGAAGATTCACATGCCAGGGGAGGACCACCTTGGTCATACCCGTGAGCATCACGATAACAGCGATTCCGAAAACGACATCAAAGCGGCTGAGGACTACGCCGCCCAGCTTACTTCGATCTTCATCCTGGAGTTCGGTATCATCTTCCACTCTGTCTTCATCGGTCTCACTCTTGCGGTGTCTGGTGCCGAGTTCACTACCCTTTACATTGTGCTTGTCTTCCACCAAACCTTTGAAGGACTTGGTCTTGGTTCTCGTCTGGCTACCATTCCCTGGCCCAAATCGAAGCGCAACACTCCCTACATCCTGGGCTTTTGCTTTGGAATCTCGACTCCGATTGCTATTGCTATTGGCTTGGGTGTTCGAAACAGTTACCCACCTACTGGCCGAACCACACTCATCGTCAACGGTGTCTTTGACTCTATCTCCGCTGGAATTCTCATTTACACTGCCCTTGTTGAGCTGATGGCGCATGAGTTCATGTTCAGTCACTCCATGCGCAAGGCTCCCATCCGCGATGTGCTGATTGCCTTCTTCCTTCTTTGTGCTGGAGCTGCCCTCATGGCGTTGCTGGGCAAATGGGCATAGAGCCATCTCTGTTGCTTCTGTGATGATGAAAAAAATGCGGGAATATTCTTCTTCCCAATAATGTGTCATGTCTTTGCTTTCTTTGCCAAAATCTTCTATGATGGTCAGAAATCGTTCCTGCATATGTGATACCCACGGGGTCCGGGCCAGTTTTAGCCATACTCGAATCCGGCGTTACTTTAGCGAGTTTATCTACTTAAAGCCGATGAATGAAAAAACCGTCAGAACCATTCAACTAAGGATAGTGAAGTAGTAAATCAATAGATAACATGAACTAGTAGTAGACCTAGATAGGCTTAGCGAGGTTGATCTTATATATTTCCGTAGATGTAACCCACGTGCTTAGACATCACGAGACATACCAAGCCCAACTCTAAAGCCAACCATAGATAAGCCATTGGCTTAATTCTTATTGTACGCTTAACCATCGTAGGGCTAGTTCCTGATAGGGGCCTTCCCCGCTCCAACTTGTACAACAGGTCGAAAATGAAATAGGTAGCAGATTACCAGGGGTGCTTGTCCCCCTTGATCCCTCCAGTCTCATCTTAATCCAAACCTCTACCAACGCCATCTCTCAAGGGCTGTCTAAATGGCCTCAGCACGAAACTTGACCGCACTCCATGGGTGCGATGAGTCCAAGACTGCGACTCAAGACACTATCGACCAAGTTGGCCCTGCTCATTCATCGGGTACATCGCCAAAGCAGCAGAGTCTGTCAGACCTCTTCACTATTGTGAGCGCCTTATCCTGGCCTATGCATGCCAGGTTATTTTCCGCTTTCCCCGCACTCGCGGTTCAAGCCAGCAACTGATAGACTGATTAACTGGATGTTGTTCAATAGTTCGCAAGCGGCTTCGCCCTTATCAGCGATGGATACCAAAACAATCTAATGTGGGTCGAGTGATTGCTCCCATGCATGCATGACTATGTCTAATCGTAGAACATCTCACAGGACTATGACCAATGTCCTCCTTAAAAAGGAATATCCCAAGGAGTACACTAGCACCGTCAGCACGCGCGTTTCGAATGCTCTACTTGTCGGCGAAGTCATTGGACAGGTTGTTATTGGGTACGGACAACACACCACTAAAATTTAGGGCTATGGAAAGGTTCTGATGACTGATTATGCTATACCAGACTGACATGTGATTATCTCGGTCGTAAGACTGCTATCGTCTTCACAACCTTCATGATTGTCATCGGAGGTATTCTCGCCACAGCCTCGCATGGCATTACCATCAATGGCATGTTCTGGATGATGACGGTTGCCCGTGGCATTGTCGGGTTCGGTAAGTAAACCCTCAACGACATCATTCCGGTTTTGCTACTCTACTAACTATCCCCAGGCGCCGGCGGGGAGTATCCGGCCTCTTCGACTTCCGCCTCGGAAGCAGCAAACGATCTAACCCCGAAGCACCGTGGTCCAGCATTCATCATGGTAACCAATTTCCCCTTGTCATTTGGGGGTCCATTCGCAGTTTCAATCTTCTTGATCGTACTCTTGGCCTGTCAGCAATCTCACTACAGCACCGTGTGGCGGGTGTGCTTTGGCATAGGATGCATCTGGCCGCTGTCGGTGTTCTACTTCCGAATCCGAATGCTAAACTCGGTGTTGTACCGACGCGGAGCCATCAAGAAGCACGTACCCTACATGCTTGTGCTGCGGTATTACTGGAAATCATTGATTGGGACTTGCGGTGCTTGGTTCCTCTACGGTAAGAGATCCCCCAATACTTGCAGAGGCACGGAAATTCTAATATGTTCAGACTTCGTCACTTTCCCCAACGGCGTCTTCTCCGGTACAATCATCTCCTCGGTCGTGCACGACGGCACAATCCTGAAAACAGGCGAATGGCAGCTTCTCCTCGGTGCAATCGCGCTGCCGGGTGTTTTCCTCGGAGCCATTCTCTGCGACCGCCTTGGCCGCAAGCCTATTATGATGATCGGCTTCAGCGGATACCTGATCTTCGGTCTGATTATCGGTTGCGCCTACGACCGCATTACTAAGATCGTGCCTCTCTTCGTCGTCTTCTATGGACTGATGCAGAGCTCGGGCAATTTCGGTCCGGGCAATATGCTCGGTTTGATCTCGTCTGAGTCGTATGCTACCGGTGTTCGAGGGACCTGTTACGGGCTCTCTGCGGCTATTGGGAAGGCAGGTGCTGCTGTCGGTACGCAGGCGTTTCAGCCTATCAAGGATCGTCTGGGGAACAAGTGGACTTTCATTATCGCTGCTATTTGTGGCGTCGTTGGGATCTTGGTTACTTTTTTCTTTGTACCTGATTTGACGGGCGAAGACTTGAGGGTGCGCGATGAGAAGTTCCGTGCTTACCTTGTTTCCAACGGGTGGGATGGCGATATGGGCGAGGATGATTTGAAAGCGACTGCCGATCATGTCATGGCCCCGGGTCTTCCTAATGGAGATGATAAACTCGTAAGCCAGTAAAGGGCGAGAATGGCTTTCGGTACACGACAATCGTCGGTGGATAGCCGAAGGTCAGGAATGGGGGTGTTATGACATCCCCAGATGAACTCAAAGCCAACAGTTGCTCGGATCTCAATTGTTGAGGTAGGGCCACAATGGGATATCCACATATTGCAGTCAATAATACGTAACACAAAATCTTTCAAATATCTCAAAGTATACAACTACTAGTCATGTAGTTACAGCCACCTATGTATATATCCAGCCTCTGCTTCATTTGGTATCTGTACTGGGGGTCAATTATCCGTATTTCCAAAAGAATTGGTAAAATATAGATAATAATCAATAAATATCTTCCAAGGTGATACCTAAATAAAACCTTGATTCACAACCATGGACGTAAACCTCCAGGGCTTGAAGCTTAAAGCACAGACCAACGCTAAACCTCGGTCCCATCTCCGCCCATCTGTCCACATCCCCAAACTCCTTATCTCTCCAATTCCCCTCCAATCCACCCCATAAACACACAATGCGTCTCACCTCCATCCTCGTCGCAGCCCTCGGCTCCCTCGCGGCGGCCGCCGAGCTCGGCATCGAAGTAACCCACGCCGTCGAGTGCACCCGCAAGACCACCAACGGCGACGGAGTTGCCATGCACTACCGCGGCACCCTGCAGTCCGATGGATCCGAGTTCGATTCCAGCTACAAGCGCAAAGCGCCCTTGACCTTCAAGCTGGGTACCGGTCGTGTCATCAAGGGGTGAGTTGAAAGTTATCTGGGGCTGTTTGAAGATGTCAATCGTGGAATTGCCTACAGACTTCCCCCATTGTCTTTGGTTGTTCGTATGGAAGCTAGAAGCTAATTCGTTGTGTTCATTGTATACAGATGGGACCAGGGCTTGCTTGACATGTGCATTGGCGAGAAGCGCACGCTGACTATCCCGCCCGAGTTCGGCTACGGCGACCGCGGTGTTGGCCCTATCCCCGGCGGTGCGACGTTGGTGTTTGAGACCGAGTTGGTCGGTATTGACGGTGTGAAGGATGAGCTTTGAATCAGCGATGTTTGATACCTATCTATGTAACTCTCTCTGGGAGGAGTTCTGATGACTAGGCCATGATATCCGGCCAAGAACAAATATATACCTTTTCGAATGCGAGTCGTTGTATAATATAGCAGCAGGGTATCTCATTTCTATGTGGTAAGATGTACACTGTATACAAACCGGCTGAACAATTACAGCAAGGTAAAACAACGATCGAAAAGTGAATCAAGTATTAGTCCATCGCATCCAGAGCATTCTCAGTCTGGATATCATGCTCCGAAACAAGAATTCCGATCAGACACTCCCCAAGGATTCCTTCCCAGTTGACCCACGGGTGGATCTCCTGGAACAGCTGCGCAGAGTCCTTCCCCGCACCACGGAGGAGCTCACCCTTCCCACCTGGATGGTAAGGGGCGTAGGGGGAGATATTGTACACCTTTCCATTGTACGAAGTCCAGGCATCACGACCCTTACGTCCATTGTACTCCTTTAGCATTGATGGTGTGACCCGCAACAGGCCTGGGGGAAGGCCTTCGCCGCGGAGGTTGTTCTTCGGGTTCGCAGCTAGCGCTGCCCAGTCAAGGGGGAGAATCCTGGCTGGAGAATCACTTTGCGTGATGACTTCTTCAGAGACACTTGCGTCGGGGCGAGGGTGCTGTTGCTAAGACGGCTGCCGCTGCTCGGTGGGCCCAGGCCGCGCTGAGAGGCGGCCGCTGATGGTGGCGGGCCAAGAGAGCTGCCACTGAGCCGTGGTGGTTGCAGCGTGCTTGTGGGGGTGAGGCGGTTCGCTTGTGTGGCTGGTCGGGGCCGTGGCACTGGGGGAGGAGGCATTAGGGAAGAAACGCCGGTGGTTGTTGCCTTCGGCGGTATGGGTAACGGTTGTGGTTTCGGAGGGGGTGCGAGAGATGGCTGTGGTGGAGGTTGGAACTTTGGTGCGCCATGATCACGGTTTGTGGGAGATATTTGCTCTGCTGTTCCATTTATAGGCTGTGAAATGGACGGCATCGTGGCGGGCTGCGATGTCTTGCTCTCGCTATTGTCCAGGCTGAATGTGGGGACCGCAAGGACGGGGAGTGGTGCGCTCAACGCCGAAGCCTTGGGTGTTCTCTGGGAATCCTCCTCCTCTGTCTCTATTGCTGTTGTCGAGACCCGTGAACCATGCTTCTGTTGCACGGGCTCGTCTGTGGTGTCAGCGGCAACCGGCGCGCCGGGTTTGGGTTCCGGAGGGGCAAACGAACGAGGTTCGGCCCAGTTGCGAGGAGGGTAGCGGTAGAGAAAGTAGCCTATTGTTGCTATTAGTACACCCGCACCTACCCAGCCCATGCTGAACTAAATTTGAGATGCGTGGAAGGTGAGAAAAGTGAATTCAAAGGGTGTTCCTGATTAGAATCACGATCTTGCAGATTCGCCGAGGAAATTGGCCCGTGCGCGATCAATGGAAGATCTATGCAGCTTTCAGGGTCTATTTGCTAGAAGCTTAAATATCATTAGGGTAAAGGATATTTCAATGGTTTGAGGGATTAATTAGACTTATCGAAGTGAGATATCTAAAAGAAGAGGATTTACTACGCTATCTGTCCTAAGTGCTGGGGAAGAAAAAAAATCATTGCCGGCAGTCAAATATCAGACATTGCTGGCAAACCTCCAGGGCTGTCTGGGGAAGGAATAGACTCCGGGGAAGCCATTGAAAGCCACCAATTGGATATTGGTAAATAACCTCGCATCGATCAAAAACAGAAGGCGTTCATGATGTCAGTGCATCATCATCCTCCACAGATATCGTGACAGAACTTCCAGAGCTTGTCTATGCTCTTGCGAGGGATTGATCCTTGCACATAAACTGCCAAACATGGTTGTGGCTCACAGAGCCATGAGGGACCAAATGTTCCGCAAAACAATGTCTACCTCGGACGCAATCACGCTCTTTGATGCTGGGGCTGGTCAAGTGAGTGTCATGGTGTATGGCCCTCGCACAGCTATCGTACTTATCCGAAATGAAATGGCAGTCCCAGGGTGGTAGGAAGTATCAAGAGGATCGGTGTGCAGTGATTTTCCCGAACCAGTTTCCTTCGAACATGAAGGACAACGTTGCATTCTTCGCAATCTATGACGGGCAGTAAGGAAAGCCTCGAGATGCGGCCTTTAGACCAGGCTTGAACTGACCAAGATCTCCAGTGGTTCCGGATTGGTTTCAGAACATGTTCATAAAAGTCTGCACCACCTGCTCGGACAGCGCCCGGAGTTCGAACAAGACGATTGGGCCGCGGCTATCAAGGCAGCACTGGCGGAAGAAGACAGCATTCTGTTGGATAGGTTTGAGCATGAATCTGCCGAGCCTGCCATTTCAGGGTCGACAGTGGCAATGTGTTGCCTTAATCTCACCAAGGGCGAGTTGATGGTCTCCAATTTGGGTGATTCGCATGTTATCCTGGCTGAGCGGGATCGGAAAACAGAGCACCCGTATCACATTGTAGGCATTGTTGTTGATTTGGGTATTTATTTGGGCGTGAATGCTAATACCCATACACCAGCGACGTCTCACAGAGGCTCATAAGCCCTCCACTCCCAGCGAAAAGACCCGAATTGAGCAGGCAGGCGGGGTAGTCAACAATCGCAGCGGGACAGAGCGTCTTGGTGAGTTAAAAGGAAAAGGAGAGTGACCTTCCAAAAATACCTACTAACTCTGGAAGGACAGGATCCTTGAATATGTCACGAGCATTGGGGGACTTGCAGTACAAGAATCCAGTGAATACTTTGGAGAACTCCATGCCAGACCCCGCCTCGTCAGCTACCAGCCGATCGGAATCTCGGGGCAACTTCCTATCCAATGACCCTTACACTTCGCGACGCACCTTACACACGGACCGCCGTTACCTGCTACTAGTGGTGTCCGACGGAGTTACCGATCGAGTGGACGATACGAACCTGGTTCAGCACGTGATGAAATTATCGATGCGGGGAAAACGAGCAAATGAAATTGCACAAGAAATCGCCACCAATAGTGCTAACAAACCTCACAGTGATAATGCAACGTGTATTGTAGCAATGTTGGACGGACAGGGATCTTGAGATCTAAATTATATCCAATACTACACAAGATATACTATCTAGGTACCTAGGTATATACTAAGTATACTAAGTACTTTTGTACTAACCATGGGCTATAGTTAGTAGCCAAAGTAAAGGCCAAGTTCCACTTGCAAAATGTTATGCAGCTGTGCCACTCACAGCCTACCAACGGTTCGCTCCTTACCCAATGAAGAAGGTGGTGTTGGACCTTTTGGGACTTTTTAGGCCGATTTGGGCCGATTAGGGATTTTTCTTTTTTTTTTTAACTGAAAAAAAACTTTTACAAATCATTTTTAACTATTTCTTCTTTTCGTCTCTTGGGCCGAGCCTAAGTGAAAAAAAAAAATTGAAATGAAAAAAACAGAAGAAGAAACGTATACCAATTAATTCCATCGTGACGGCATTCATAACAAAATATCCAAGAAATCTAAGAAAATATACGCAGGTTCAGGGAAACTTGTGTTCCCCACAGCTTTTCCTTTTTGTAAATGATGCAATTTGAATTTTATATTGTATACATCCAAACTAACACTGCAGGATTTCGTATAATTCTACAATCGGCTTCTCCGTATGTCGTAACCTCCCCCGCCCTACAAGGTCGTCTGCTTATCGCTGCCGCTTTTACCCTGTGTTGTCCAACCAAATCTCGGGATTGTTCCTAGTCCAATATATCTACTTCGTACAGTTGAAAACTCAGAGGCACCGACAGGGGACCAGTACCAATCTGTTGGAAACCTGTCAAACCACTTTAGGCAGGCGACTCAGTGTCCGGGTGGAGTAAGCAAAAGAAGCATAAGATCCGGCTCTAGTCACCTTCCAGAACGGTCAACCCTGCAGAGGATCTCCCGAGCTCATTAGATACAAAATCGCCCGGATATTCCACGAATTTTTTCCCCTTCCCCTTCTAGTCGAATTTTTTTTTTTATTTCCATTATTGCGTTCATATCTTTCTTTCCATATATTCTCTCTCTTCAATGATCCTGACAGAAACCTGGAACCCTCAAACATCCGATATGGCACCAAAGGAATGGAGTAACTTCCATGTGGGAAGAGAATGTAGCCACCAAAAATGGTCTCGTCAAAACACCCCCAAGCTCACCGTCTCCTCCGGCGAGACCGTCTCTTTCGATGCTATCGATAGTAGCAATGGCCAACTCGACACGTCATCTAAGGCCTCAGCCATCAAGACATTAGATCTTGACCATGTCAACCCCGTCTTCGGTCCGATCTATATGAACGACGCCCAACCCGGCGATGTCCTCAAAGTGGAAGTCCTGGACCTTCAGGTTGCCGACTGGGGGTGGTCCGCCATCATCCCAGGCTTCGGTCTACTAGCAGACGAGTTCTCAGAGCCCGAGATCAAGATCTGGGAGCTGAACCGCGAAGCAGGCTTCGCTCAATTCAAGAACATGCGGATCCCCTTGCGTCCCTTCCTCGGATGCATGGGTCTCGCCCCCGCCAACGACGAAGAACTCTCGACCGTCCCGCCCACAAACGCCGGTGGAAACATGGACTGTCGAGAGCTCAGCGTCGGCTCCACCGTCTTCCTCCCCGTTCAAACCGCCGGCGCCCTCTTCAGCTGTGGTGATGGCCACGCTGCACAAGGCCATGGCGAGGTCTGCGGTACCGCCATCGAAACCCCGATCCGTGCTACCCTCCGCTTTGAACTCCTCAAGAACCAGCCCTGGATGACTGCTCCTCAGTTCCAGACTCCTCCCCGCGCCCAAATACCGAACCCCCTTCCCGACCTTGGAACTTACGGTGCTCTCGGTATTGCTCCTGACCTGTACGAGGCTACCAGAAGTGCCACTCGGAATCTTATACAGTGGTTGGTGCAGACTAAGGGTCTTACTCGCAGCGAGGCATACATTCTCGCTAGTGTTGCTGGTGACTTGCAAATTGCCGAGGTGGTCAACGTGCCCAATTTTGAAGTGGCCATGACACTGCCCTTGGGGATCTTCTCTTGATATACTTTTCCTTTCTTTTTCTTTTTGGAACATGTCCTTGACTAATTCCAAGAGGACATATGCTGGCGTGATACCCTTTTGGGATTATTGATTGGTTTTGTGATTTCATTTCGATTTGGCATATACTGGTGTGGCTGGTATGGTGTATTTGCATGATTCAGGATAAGCGTTACTCAAGCGAGCATTACATTCTTAATACAGAGTCTTCTCTTTGACCGAGAAATTTATCGTTACTTCATCCGTACCATTTCATCAGTGTACTGGCTTTTCTCTACTACCGGGCCTACCTTAGCTGCCACTTTTGTGAGAGTATGACCATACTAAAATCAGGCTCACTTAAATAAATTTCGGTCCCTTAATGATTCAGCCCTGTGCTGGGTTTTACCTATATTCGATGCTAATCCAAATATGTCAAAAAAAATCCAGTATCTCGTTGGCTCCAATTTGAACCTGGGACATACCTTGTGTCTCCACGTATGGTGCCTCGATACCGAGTAAGCAACCTAGCACGTGAGTACTGTTTCTTATGCGCCGCACGCATAGTGATCGTTGTCGACGGTAGAATCGTGGGCCTTGGCATATGTGGATATCCAAATGGCCCGTGCGTAGTTGATACAAGAGCCAGAACCATATAACTAGCCGATTTTTTGTAGGTTACAGGTAGTGTATTATCGAAGCTTAAACCTCCTACGGGTAGTCTGCATATCACTTAGTGATGGGTTGACATAAAGTATCTTCCACACTCACATGCTGTAGGTAGTCAAGATGGCAGCGTCATCAAATGGCACGATATCCGTGTGTGACAAGAAAACTATGAGGTGGTGTGAGATTGCGAGGGATGAGAGGCTCTTCATCATCAATGGTACCTCAATCGTAGGCCTATGATAGTCAACAACCCCTCCCCAAGGCTCAGATCTGGGGCCTCCCAAAAAGCCATTTTGAAACCAGATATGTGGACCAGATCACAAGGAGCATTCTTCGCTTCGGGCCAAGTTCGATACGATTTACCCGTTGTTGTTAGAAGGGTTTAAAATAGGTGGTCCGAATTAAGATCTCAGTTGATTCGTTGTTTCCAAGATTGCACCGAGGGGAGGTATGGAGCATGCAATACAGTTGAGGTAGTTTGTATGAACATTTTTAGACTACCTTGGGTCTAGATATTGTGATTGTGCTTGTATTCCGTTTAATGTCGTTGGCGCAGCCACAGCCAACAGCCGATGGACTAAGCTCCAGGGAAATTGTCGAATTGGAGAAAAGCCCACGGGCCTCGCGTGGAGCCGACAAGACAAATGTACCATTGCTGTCCCCACTTCGAGATCTAATGCTCGAAGCGAGGTCTTTGTCCTGTCACAGCGCTCTCCATAACGGATTCGGTTTGGATCGTCCTGTCATATTCGCTGTTGGACATTCTGGGTGCTAAGCGTTTCGCGCTGTTCTCATTAGTTCAAGTTTTCGCCCGACACTAGTTTATGAGTAGCAATTGCTCCGTATAAGCGAAGATATTCTGTTCATTTCATCTCGGAGCTCAGAGAACCTGAGATTAAGATTGGTGAACGCAGGATTATAAAGAGAAAAAAAGCCTGCTATAATAAAGAGCAACATCATTGCTCTATCCTTGCCTTTCTACGCGATTGTCTGGTTTTTCTGTGGAAAAAATGAAATTCCTCTCTTTCTGCGTATTCTCGTTTGCCATCGCGAGCTCAACTATGGCGTCCACGGCTAACGATGCTGTCCCAATCGAGATTTCATCCCTTGCTAGTGGCTACACGCCCGAGGTCTATACCGATGCTGGCACGATCGAGGCAATCCGGAATACACTAGCCATCTATGCTTTCGCTGTTGATGGCAAAGACTTCGATGCCCTTAGCAAGGTCTTTACCACTGATGCAATAGCCAACTACTCGGCGCCCCTCAACGTGTTGACCCCTCTGAAAACGATCCAATCTGTGCTGAGCAAAAGCCTGGGATGTGTAACCACGCAACACCTTTACGGTACACAACGGATCGATGTACTTTCTCCCATCACAGCCAAGTCGGTGACATACTTCCGTGCCGCCCACTTCGGGAAAGGAGACAAGGGGAATGAGGTAGACTATGCCTATGGCCAATATCAGGATAACTGGCAACGTCAATCTACTGGTACCTGGCGTATCATTCACCGCAATCTTGTTTATATGGTGGGTGCATTCTCCCACGAGCTGGCTGCCACAAAAAGTACTAACTCAAGATCTACCTAGGGTCCTCAAATTGGAAATATGTCTGTTTTCGTGTGCTAGCTCTAAAAGTCAATATGTATTTATAGTCAGATCTCTCTTTTTGTTCCCATGGAGCTATATAGAGCTCCATAGCAGTAAGTAGATCACCTTCTTGCTTTCACTTTATAGAGACGTAGCCAAGTACGTCTATCAGCAACATGTCATATGATTAGCCTTGTTCTCTTGAGGTTCCGTTGAATGTTCCTGTAGAACTTCAGTTACACTAACATGTTGCCGAGCAGCACTACTTTCACTGTTCTTGTATCATAAATATTTGTTCCTACAACGTTTACAGTTCCTTTCTGTTCGGGGTAGTCTAGAACAATTTCATTCATCCCGCTCCCAGCAGGTGTACTTCGCATCTACCAACTCTTTCTTTCTCCGCCCTAGTTTCCAGGCATAGCAGCTATAGTGACAATAGCTTTCATTGCATATCTCTTACTAACGACCTTTATATATGTATACTTATTTGATTGAAATTGTGCATAGGGAGTTACTATGCAGATTCCAGCCAGTACCTCGCTAACTTCACTTTCACATGCCCATTCCGGTATATTCAAATCCAAGTATGCCAGGCAACAATGTTTAGTCGCCTAGAAAAGACCTTTCAGGCTTTAATTGAGTGGAGCTGTGATAGAGAGAGATAGAGAGAGAGAGAGAGATAAGGTTCTGTTATAGGCAGGTGAATGTCATGTCGTGCAGAAGGTGGACCAACCAGGGCCTAGGCAACCTAATAAGAATTACGATAAAGCGGCGAGCGACTAATACTAAAAGTGGAAGGTCTACTATAAGTCTTTATCGGACCTTGCTTGTGGTCCAATGACCAAATCCTCTCGTCTCTCTCTTCTTCTTCACATGACCTCGACTTCAACCCAATACAAACCCTTCAACCACAGCGCACTCCTGACTTCGCCACACAGTAATGGACCGTGCGTCCTTGCAATCGTCAGGCCTGTCCCGCCTTGCTTGAGCGCTTGTATCAGATAGGCAGGTCGGGATCCGGAAGGGCGGGAGACATCGGGCCCACTGCCGGTGAAAATTGAAAGAGAAACCTCAAAATATCAGAAGATGGGAAGGGACTCTGTGAGCGAGTCATGCAATGATACCTCCGAGGCACGGGAAACGCATTTCAAATCCGAATTTTCACTTAGTTGCGTTTCATGCAAAAGTCCCAAATTCCAACTCCGGACTCCGGATACTTAGCTCATCTCGGTCTAATGACCACATGTCAACTTTACAGGGTTTGAAATTTGGCGTCTGCGTCAAATCCTGGCGTAAAATACGTATTAGGAAGGTCAGGTGGCTGCAGTCATTGTCTAGAAAGCTCCACTATAATCCTATGATAATCATAAATACGCGTATCCGCTCCGTGCCGTTCTAGCACTACGGCGCATCTGTGTGCCAAGTGATTATCAATAGTTATCGACATAATGAAACAATTGGCTTTCCCCTCACCCCTCCGAAGTCGAGATGGTGTACATGTTCGAAGTCCTCTTCATGGGTCTCGCTGCAACGATGTAATATCTCCTTGAGAAAGAGAGCTTACATTGCTTGGCATAACCTTCTGATATTGGTATATTACGACCTGCCTTAATTGGATTTTGACCGGGTTTTGTTAACTCAATTCTATAAAATTTGCACTTCCCGTTCGTCTGTTTCTTTGAATGGAGCAGAATTCGAGACATCGCCTTCCAATCTCGGTAACTTTCATGGTAGAGTTAGGCAGAGGGGCCGTCAGTCTTGCAGAACCAAGTATGTAGTTAAGGTATGGCGCTATTTATGTATCCATAAAAACTTAGTTAATATAAGGCTTAGTAGCTATTTTGAAGTGATTACTAAAGACTCGTCCATGTCGGTTGTTCTTCCTACGGTATAGATAGTGAAACACAGCACGGATTACAACATTCAAGAGCAGTGATCTACGCTTTGTCTAAGAAAATGAGATTAACATGTACTAGGGATATTCAAAGATTATCAAAATATTGCCAGGCATCTAATAAAAATATAGGAAGAAGGCGGAAAGTATGATGAGTTCATGGCCTATTTTAATGTCATTTTTAGTATGTGTCAGGTTATTAAAACATTCGAATTTCTATTTTTATACTAGAATGGGAACGTTCAAGGGTATCAATATGGACCGTAGAGTCGATAAAGACAAAACAGGCATATAGGATGTCTATACTACAAGGCTGGACATAACCTCCCTCTATTCAACCCTCAACTATCCACTCTACGGAGGTCTTCGAGGGTCGTCGTCTCACAATTACGCCCCTAATGCCATTTTGTATCCAAATTATCCAAATTTAGCATCAAGAGACAATTAACAGCTTCAAATTCCATTAATTCTTCAAATATTCGACTTCCTCAATATAGAGCGGAAGTGTCACATGACGTCGCGTTTTCTCGCGTCTCCTCCTCACAGGCACCCGAGCGTTGCTCAAACACCCCACATGTCATGGATCCGATCTTAGATGGCTTGAATCATGCCCAGCGAGAAGCCGTCACCTCATCTGGTTCAATCCTGCAAGTACTCGCACCACCGGGCTCGGGCAAGACAAAAACATTGACCGCACGCGTCGCGTACCTCCTCTCACATCACGGATACCAACCGCAAGATGTTATCTGCTGCACATTCACTATCAAGGCCAGCCGTGAGATGCGGGAGCGGCTCGCAAAACTCATCGGAGAAAAACTCGAATCGCGCTTGATTCTCGGCACTTTTCATTCCATCTGTCGCCGCTACTTGGTCAAGTACGGATATTTGATCGGCCTACGGAAGGGGTTTGGCATTGCGGATTCGGATGATACCCGCGCAATTATCAGAGTATGATTAACACTTTTATGTTGTATTGGTTTGTTTTATCTTCTCTAATTGTGACCGCAGAGAACCATTAAACGACTGAAGTCTAGCATTGAAGTCAAGGCAGCACAAGGCCGAATTTCTCGACATAAAGCACATGGACTGAGTCCTGATGCCCTAGCCGATAAAGCGAAAGCGGAGGAGTTAGAGTTAGTTGATATCTATCGTGAATATGAATCAGCACTGGCAGCCTCCAATCTCTTGGATTATGATGACCTCCTTCTGCGATGCGGAGATCTACTCCGAGACCACCCACAATGTGTCTCAAATGTGCAGGCCGTCTTGGTTGATGAGTTCCAGGACACTAACATCATACAATATGAACTAATGAACCTCTTCGCATCTAAGAACCGACGAATCACCATTGTGGGAGATCCCGATCAAAGTATCTACGGCTTTCGTTCTGCAGAGATACAGAATCTCAAACGGATGCAGCGGCGATATTCAAACACGACGGTTGTGCTCTTGGAAGACAATTACCGCTCTGCGGGTTCTATCTTGAATGCAGCCCAGGAAGTGATTGAGCAGGATACAAGTCGGCCTGCAAAGGCACTGTTGGCTACGCACTCTTTTGGGACCTTGCCCGTGCTGAGAAGACTCCCAACCCCCAATGCAGAGGCGCAGTGGATGGTACTTGAGATCAAGCGATGTGCAGCGATGACCGGTGGTCTACTGCGCATGTCTGACTTTGCCGTCCTACTCCGGTCGGCTTCGCTGTCTACACAAATCGAGACGGCCTTTGGAAGAGCAGGTATACCGTACAAGATGGTTGGAGGCCGAAAATTCTTTGACCGGACCGAAGTCAAGATTCTTCTCAATTATATGAGGGTTGTGAGCCACACGGGGCATTCGGACGCGTTGATGAATATTGTGAATGTTCCACCACGAAGGATTGGCGATGAGACAATCAAGCAATTGACTAGCGGCGCAGAGAAGGCCAAAATTTCACTTTGGGACTTCATCAAAGATGTCATCCAAGGACGCCGTTCAACTGAGAAGAAACTGCAAAAGGCCGCAGAGCAGGGACTTTGCGCTTTGGTTAACTTGATTGAAGCCTCCAGGCAGAAGTTGCAAGAGTGTGAGGATGCATCCGCCCCACGTATTCTGATTGAGTTCATTGCCGAACGTCTCTCGTTCCAGGAGTATCTCATTAGAACCTACCCCCTTGATGAAGACAGCCGCTGGGCAAATGTTAAGGAATTGATGCACCAAGCCACTGAAGTCGCTGCGTTTGAAGAGGAAGAGGTTGATAAAGAAATGGATCTCCCTGAAATCGAAGGTGTGCAGCAACAGCAGGCACATTCTGGCGAGGAGGCTCTCACTCGGTTCCTAGCAAATGTCGCCTTGGCTACAGAGATCACAACCAAAGAAGAAACCAAGGAGGGCGACCAACCGCTGGAGAAAGTCACTATCTCAACCATCCACGCTGCCAAGGGTCTGGAGTGGCCAGTCGTGTTTGTTCCTGCAGTATACAATGGGAGTATTCCTCACTCGCGTGCGGAGGTGGTAGAGGAAGAGAGACGATTATTGTATGTCGCAATGACCAGAGCACAGGCCCTGTTATACCTGAGTGTTCCTATCCGACAGCCCCGGCTAGGAGAAGGAGAAGATGGCGCTACCACTTTGACGCCATTCCTTCCTCCCAAGTTAACCAAAGCGCGCTTTCGGCCAACGGGACCGTCTCTTCATGAGAAGGTGGTGTATGCAATTGCCGATATCCTGCGTCGCCCTCGGCCATCTCTCGAGGACATGTACAAGGGGCTAGAGTTTCTTCCATCGACGCTGGACGACCGATGGACAGCCGAGGGCGAGGAAGACCGCAGCAAATTCGATGGCACATCTACGTCTCATGATGCCTCTGGCGAGCCCAATCCAAAGCGACGGCGGTCAGACATGAATCAGGGGCCAAAAACGACTACCTACGTCTCATCGACCGGGTATACCATGAACAACTCGACAGGGTTTACGATTCCAACAACCGTTTCAACGGGTTTTACATCTGCCCGGGATTACATAGCGGCCAACCCCGAACCCCCCGCGGAGTCAGCCTCAAAGCCTCCGTCAAATGCAGACGCAAATGCAGCTGGGGCAAACAAACCGAAACCGGTTACCAACGCAGGCCGCAAAGACGGACTCACACAAGCAAGCATATCCAACTTTTTTGCAGGTCCAGGATCCCAGAAGAGGGAACCAGTTCTACCTAGGTATCCCCAGCCACCACCATCTCGCAAATACGAAGGGCTACCCTCGCAGAACCAACGCTCGGGGGCAAGCATCGTCCCACCTACTCTCTCCTCTCACCGTGTTCAGCCACGGCCACTTATTCCAACACGGCCGACGCTGGAGCCTACAAACCCCAATGGCTACACGTGGCTGGCAGCCCCGTCAAAGCCAACCCTGAAACCTGCCAGGATGTCCATGACGCAGGAACAGAGCAGCAATAGTACATCCGCAGGCGGGACAGCCGGGGCAGACGAGGTGAAACCCGAGAGCTCCACTCGCGGGTACCAGCCGGTGACGACGTTCCACAGCACAACGATGTCAATGGTTCAACAAGCACCGCGACGGACATTGGGAATTCGGCGGAGCATGAATGGGTGGCAAGATCGGATGAAGCGAGAAAGCGGTGGATAGACGAGCTGACACGATTTACCCGATTTCGGGGGAGGCTGGTCTAGAATCATGGACGGTATGGGTATCCGGTATGGGGTATCTATGTTGTATGTCCACGGGACCAAATCAGAAGGGGGGAGGGGACAGGTAATCCACAGGCTTTGCAGTCTTCATTGCTGGTTCTGGCGTTGCTGGGGAAGCCCACCCGGGGTATACTCAGCTTGGAAAGTGATTGACCAGGAAAGGGTTGACTCTAGGGCCAGAATCTCTCGGTCTGGATGGAATGACGCACATCCGTGCACTACCAACGAGACTATGAGTTGTTTATGCATTGCTCTATAGGGTGATGTATATGTACCTAAGTTTCATAATTAATATTTTTCCCCATGGGATGACCTTGTATGAATCGGGACGGGCAGATCATCCGAGCCTAACAAGATTAGGCCTGACTATTGACCAAAAAAATGAGTACAGCATAACTATATGTTTGAATAAAAAAATAATTGAGACCTAAGATGTCTGGACCACAGTGGAGTGCTAATTGCGGTGAATCCTCCCCCCTGGTTATTTGGTCGTTTCTGGACAATGCTACATAGAGTACTCCATAGAACATATGTTTAATATGCTAGTATGTGCTTATATACACGCACTTGGTCCAGCCGCCATTGGCGCAGTCCACCTAGCGGTGAGGAAGGAATTCCCAACGCATTAAATAATTAAAGTGAGATATATTTTAGTTACACGACCAGTCCAATTCTGTAAATAGTACATTCTACCTAGGTACCTAGTCGGGATAGGGAATGGCTGACTCATCATTATTGGTAATATTACCGTGACAGGACCCAACAGGACCCAAGTCAGGGCTACTCGTTCACTGGCTGCCCTACTTTCCATTGATCCTCTCAGGCCAATCAATGATTCAATCGTGGCAAGTAATTATAGACAGTACCCTAAGTAACTTATTACCAGGCACCAAATACGTCAGGGGGCTGATCCATTCCAGCTTTTTAGCTTGTCCTCTTTGGACACTAGTGAGGAGCTCGACGTGTGTTCCCCAGAGTGTAGATCGGGGTGAAGCTCAATATGGAATGGTTGGCTATACAAAAAGAAGTCGTCGCCCTCGAACTTATCATTCAAACTATACCAACATCAACAACATCACTACTGCCTTATTGTCTTCTTTTATATTTTATTATCTTTCTATCTTCCTCCATCTTTTGTCTATATCCTATTTATTGTTATAATCTCTGCTCACAGTTCAACACTTGTGTGCCTCACCTTGGACGCTTTCTATACATATCTCTTCATCTCTCAGCCTCTTTACCTCTTTACCTCTTTACTTTCGACCTCTCTATCTCTCTACCTCTGTTTAATACCCTAATATCCTTCTTTTATTCACCTCCACCTCCATCTTCAAACCTCAAACCTCAAACCACAACCCAATTCCTACACTTCCTCCATTCACAATGCCGCACAAAGTGAACGACTCCAATTCCACACTGGCAAGCAGAGCCAGCAGCAACGATCAGGTGGTCGCCACCGAAGTCCGAAGTCTAAGTATGTCAAGTGCCTCACATCCCTGTCCCCGATCTCCAGATTCAGCCCGAGCTAATGCACACCCTAGCAACCAATCCCGTCCGCAGACCTCCGGTGGTCATCCATAACAAGGGCGGCCGGATATACGACGAGACGCGGCCGTCTGACTGGGACAAACAACGCTGGAAGTAGTTGTTCTCTCTACAAACTCGAATTGCCTACGCAATTACTTCAATTGCTGCATAGGTTCAACTCGGAAGGAGACGCGGATCCCATTTTACACGCGCGTTACAAAAGGCCCAAAAAAAAAAGCGGTCCAGACCAAAAATGAACCAAAAAGACCAAAAAAAAGAAAAGTGAGGCGATGATCGACGAACACGATTTGGGGAGATCATTGGACGCCAAAACCCCCTTTTTTCGGCTTCTCGTCACCGTCACCGACATCCTTTTTTCTCTCTTTTTTCCACTTTTTTCCCCCTGACCAAATCGGGACGTCAGATTGTCTGATTCGGATTCTCGGAGCTTCTGTGCCGTTTTTCCCTTTTTTTTGACTATTGCCTCAACCTGAATCCCTGCGTCTCCCCGGATTTTCGCGTCTCCACCCTTTACCCCCTTGTATCATTATTCTGGAGGCGTTTTATTTGTTTCTTGTCTCTCTACTCTCTGCTAGGGTTCACTCTTTGTGATCTCCTAGTTATACTCTTCCCTAACTTTTACTTTCTTACCCTTCCAACTCTACTGGTTACTGTTGAAACTACACATGTTTGTCCCTCGACATGGTTACCAAGCAGCTAGCTGCATGGTCATGCTGTGAGGGCTAATTGGGCTGACACCCTATTTTGTTTTCTTTTGTTGCGATGCATAGCGTGGGTATTATATTATTATTATTGGATCTGCTGGATCTGGATTTATTGCGAATGAGCGAAATTGTATTCTCGAGGGAAATATTATTGTTTTATTATCGAATCTCACATTCATTTGATTTGTGCTTCTTTTACTTTTATAGAATGATATATACATATATATATTTATATAATGAATAATAATGAATAGGTCAATTCGGCTGCAATCTCCTCTCTAACATATTTGTGCCGTCTCTAACAATAATTGTGAAGATATACATTCCAATTTGCCTCGTCGCCTGTTATCTGTTATCTACCCAACTAATGATAGTTGCTCCAAACACGTTATCTACTGTAACTGCAAACCTAGTGTTATGAGCAAATATGAAGGAATATGGCGCCTTTCCAATGATCTACCTCCAATTCAGCCATAGAAGTCTCTAGCTAAGAATGGAAAGTGTCATATGCAGCACCCAATCCTAACTGGTTCATCCTCTTTTCGAGCTGCAGCAGCAATTGGCAAAGATTGGGGGTAAGCGGGGAAGTTATGTGTGATTGAACAGTATAGCCTTTGATATATAGTGATAGTGTGTTGGCTGTGACTTGGACAAAGTTGGTCCACAAATATATCCTATACTATACAAACAAACCTCGACCACGGTAAAATATATATAACACCTTGTCCGAGTGGCCGGAATATTGGTGGGAAGTACGACAACAAAATAGAGGGCTAACACTAGTAATATACCCAGAGCAAGAGAATGGGCATCGAAGGTGAAATCCAGACAAGAGGCGGCAGATTCCCAACAATTGATCATGGACGAGATAGAACGATGGCTACCATGGAGTAGCTCGCGCACAGCAAATCTATGAAAAAGAAAAATACTCTACAAGACTGAAGAAAGACCACAATTCTACAGCATCCAAAGATTCACTGAAAATGGGATATATTTCAGGGCCAAGCGGCAAAACCGACAACCCCATTCTCAAATCCACACAAGAGATAAAAGAAAAAGGCACCTGGCCTCCCATCTCCATTAATGGATGACGGATAAGCGTTCAGGGCATGTGTCAAAGGCTAGATACAAAGGAAGAGGAGAGCAGAGGGAAAAGAAAAGGCACCGTAAGTCCGACGAAATATGGACTCGGTGGCCTTTCCTCCCCAGAAGACATATGATTTTTTCCGGGTTTTCACACTTTTTTTGCTTTTTTTTGTCACCTCTATGAGCCCGCTCTCCTGGCATGTGAGATATCTGGGTATCATCAGACAAGGGGCGGATTCAAGCACGTTGCATCTTTTGTGCAACGTGGGAAATGAGGCACATGAAAAACGGGGTTTGGGGGTTTTCGAGGGCAAAGGGGTAGGGGTAGGGGTGGGGGTTGGGGACTGGGGACGCGATTGGGAAAGCAGCTAGACTGCTAAGGATCGTGGAGGGGAGGGGTTGGGGATATCAAAAAGGCAGCACCAATTGGTGCGCAAAATACAAAGTGTCAAGGGTGCATGGTATTCCTTGACAAATAGAAGAGAAGTAAATATGACGAGGGGAGTAGAAAGCAGCAAAATGTATTCTTGAGAAACAAATAAATCAACATGGCTCGCGCTCGCAATGCTAGATGGTTAAATCAAGTGCAACTGATGACCCAAGACTAATGGGTATAAGGAGCAAATGGGTATGCAATTTTTGGAACATGAAGTGAAGGGCTGGTCTCGACTCTGATTCCGCGGAACCAGAGCCGAATGCAAAGCGTAAAGGACGAAAGTGGATGCAGTCGAGTTCGGGGGATATGGCACAGGTCGACAAGCGGGTGTGGCGCGCATTGAGTATTAAGATGGAATATCGAGGTGAATCAATGCGGAATCAGATGCTCCTTGGAGTCATTCTATGAAGATGAGAGAAATGAAATGAAGTGCTGGAAATATGTGCAATGACCAAATATCATTTGGATTGCTGTTCGTTCCGTCGTTTCTTTTACATCCCACCCTGATAGGTCTGGCTCATTCCCATATGGGTAGGTGCCATAGGGAACTGCTGGAGTGCTGCTTGCTGAGCCATGTACAAAGCCTCCTGCTGTTGCTGGTATGCTTCGCTGTTCATGTATTGCATCTCAGCGGATGGTACGGGGGAAGGGGAACAGCCATGGGGGGCGGTGGGCATTCCGCGGTTGATATCGTGATTGGCCATTTGGGTATGGGCATGCACAAGTGCCTCGTTGTCCGGTGTGATGGGAGGAGTGAGGTAACCATGAGGAATGGCTGTCAACTGCTGAGACTTCTGAGGGGTGGCAAGACCAATCTCCCCATTGTACGGTTTGGACTCGATAGGAGTCTCGACCGGAGGGGTGCAACGGGCGTAGGTTGCCAACGAAGCCTGGCGGTTGAGGAAGTGTTCCATGACCTTCGAGACCCGAGAGTAGTGAGCAGAAGCGTACTTTCGGGCGACGACGGTAGAGGGCTGGTGCAACTGTTGAGACAAGGCAACAAGAGTCATCGAGTCATACTGCGCTGACCAGTGGGTGTGACGGGGCTGCGGTCGGTTAAGAATGCAGCGAGACAACGCAAGAGCAGCACGAGCAAGTTCAGATGATAGCTTAGCGACAAAGTCCCGATGGAACAAGGCAATCTCCAGGATGTACAGAGCCATGTGTTCCACTTCGGGGTCGTAAGCGTCATCCAGAACAGCGTGCTGCAAGAAAGCATCCACAGTCGGGTGTCCAATGGACCAGCCAAGAGTTTGCAGGACATGCCATTCCATCTGAGTGAACATATCGTCGTCGTAAAGAGAACAGCACATCGACTTCAACTCCTTGATGGTGGGGACACGATCCTTCTTGTCATTGTACTTGGCCGCGATGAGTAGAGCTGCACAGCCAACCAACTGGTAGTGGCGCTTGTAGACCACACGCTTGGAGCAGTATCGGTCTAGAAGGTTGATCGCCAAGAACAAGGTGGATGGCAACAGCTGGAACGCAGTGTGGGCCTCGATCAAAAAGTCAAGAAGGTATGGTCGCATGAACCACTGGATCTCGGTTTGGATGTCAATGGACTCAACGTCGGGAAGGGTTTGGGTCTATGTAATGATTAGGTTAGCAACGTATAACCTTGGGAAACAAACGCATCTGATAAAAACTCACATCCATTTCCAACATGTGACTCAGGACATCGTCCCGAAGCTGTTCACTTGTGAGATTGGACAGTTCATCTGCCATAACATACTGGCGCTCGCGAGCCATCTGCTTGTCATGTTCCTGCTTCGCCTGTCGCTCTTGCCGCATACGACTTTCCATTCCGTACTCTTCCTCCACGAAGAAGGTGGGACAAGGACGGTAGTTGCGGTGGTAATCCATGGTTGCGAAAGTACTTGGACCGACCGAAGTGTGAAGCACAAGTTGATGTATGTTTGCCGAGTTTCAATGAAAGGAAGCCTGAAGAACGGGTCTATCAGGCAACGACGGAATTAAGAGAGTGACAGTCGTGGTATTAGTGTATTGGAATGAATGACGAGAAAAGTTGTAACGATTAAGGAGTGGATCAGCGTGAAACAATAGTTCGAATGCTGGGAAAAGGTGGCCGGGAGGAAGTCTTCAAAGGTAAGGCTGAAAGAAATTAATATTAGCGGAGGCCGATGTAAAAAGAAATGATTAAAAAAATTATAGCGTCGAAGTGACGGGAAAGCAAGAGAGTGCGAGAGGGGAAAAGCACAACAAGGTAGAGTGTAGAGATGTACGCCGATATCCATCTAGGAGACGGGAAGGGTCATCACTCCTTCGGAGAAGTACTAACCCAGAAAAGAGCCTTCGGGTAGAGGGCACAATGCAACCCTTACCGTGACGGCAAGACTGGCATCTAGGCAGGAATGATCCGGTGAATTAGGATTCTGTTGGATACCAACGAAGAGATGAAGTACGAGTCAACGTCTTCACCCCTAGGCTAGTGCTGCGGAATGTGGAGTGCAGGAGAATAACCCTATGAAGGGGGTCACAATCATCAGGGGTGATGTCTTGGTAACGGAATGGTTAGAACTCACACTTCACGAATTAACGAGTTGAAAGAACAAGGCTCAGTGAAGAGACTGATAGAGATTCTTAGATGGAAGATGTGCTAGAGATTCAAGGATGAAGTCCACTTGAGGAGACAAGTGTGTTTATATCGAAGATTCAGATGAACAAATCCTAAAATAGGCAACCATGTCAGTCATCTATTCGTCAATTGCATTGGCAGCAGTCAACGGTCCAAAAGACAATGGCAATCAACAATCAACAATTGACAGCAGGAAACAATTAAGCGCAATGAGGTATGTGGTGTCACAGCCTGATTGTCGCCCCAATATCCGGTATGTCCAATAAGAGTATGAGATTTTCATCGACCCCTTAAATGTTCCCACACCTGGCGGGGATATAGAAGCAATCCACAGAGTTGGTGGGACCCTGACGAGACATTGCATGTCAAGCAAAAAGATATGCATTCCACAATTGTAGTTGAGAACATAATTTGCCGTCTGCATGGACAGCAACCTTCATCACTCAATAAACTGCTACTCCCCATATCTGACTCTCGTTGTGTTGTCTCGGGTGGGAAATGAAGCAAAATCGGAGGTATATGAGGTTGGGGCTGCTGGATGCTTGGACATGGCCTTGAGGCCATGCCATGATTATGTCTGGTGGGCCAATTTTTCATGCACTCTGGAAAGGGATTTTTTTTCGTGTGGAAATTCATTCAATCTCTTGGCTCATGTTGAGAAAATTCGAGTATCCGTTGCTCGTCTATCCATCGGGGGCGTTCTGACCTTGACACCATGCACACCTCAAAGCACCAAAAAAAAAAAGGAATTTCTTACCCAAAGTTTGAAGCTCAATGTCAATCTGATACCGAAAACGAATTCGTATCAACAAAAAGTCAACTTGAATGGATTTCCTACGCTGTCGCTCGTCTAACCGGCAGGAGCTGGAACAGGAGGGTCCAAATCGTCAAAAGTCCGAAGGATCAGGGAGGCACCGGGCGGACAAGGACGAAGGATCGCCGTTTGAGTTAACAAACGTCGAATTGGAAGGTCAAGTGCGAAAGTGAAATCGACTCGACTTGAGTGCTAGTACAGCGGGCTAAATAAGATTGCGTCGACTGGAATGTCGTCGAACCGTAACTCAGCCAGTAGACCAGACTCTGGGGTCTCCGTAGGATTGGCAGGGGAGGAGAGAGGGGGGGAAAAAGGGAAGAGAAAAGGGTATGAAGAAGAGAAGGAGAGAGGTACAAGGAGGAGATTTTTGACTTTCTCTCTCCAGGCGGGTGTGGGAAGAGAAAGAAGGAAAAGGAAGAGGTTAAGAAGCTGAGAAGACACGGAGATACACACGGAGAGAGCTGGTTGTATGGGTTGTACGGTAATCCACGAGACAAGTGGAGGCTGAAGGTTAGCATACAGTGTACAGTAAATGTACAGTAAATTTACAGTATGTTCCATAATTTACGTATCCCAGGGGAAGATCGGTAATTTTGATAGGTAACTAGGGCTTCTTTTCTCTCTGCAAGGATATAAGACAGGAGTTGAAACCTGCAAAAACTGCTTGAAACTGTAGTGATTATTTAGAACTTCAGAGGTTTCAAACGTGGGAACAGGCACAAGGCACATAGGCACAGGAACAGAGATACCCGAATTAGGATATTCGTACATTTCACTAACCTGATAACTAAAACAACTAAAACTAAAATAACTAAAAATTATCGAGTACTAGTATTCGTGTTCCAGAACTCCAGAAATCCGATGTGTCTACCATTGCATATAACTTTTGAAACTCGAATATTGCGTTTTCAACCGTATGCCGCGACCCAGTCATTTTCTTAGACTAGTAATTTGAAGGAGTTTCTTCGACGGTGGAGAGATCTCCGTCGCTACCGAGCCATTTCAACCATTTCAAAGCCCATTTCCCTACAATTTTCGTCCTAATACATACTTTTTGTATGTACCTGTCCATAATTCTCCGAAATTCTATTGCATTTTCCTATTCTAAAAGAATTAAAAAAAAGAATTAAAAAAAGAAAGATAAATGGAGCCAAGAACAACTGCGAGTTCCGGCCCCGAAAAAAGCTCCTGATCGACAAAGTATTAAGGCCAATCTCAGCCATTGTTGGCTCGTCATCCAGCACCTTGGTTACTAGTGCTGCAATGGGCTGGGCTCTCTTACTCCGTACGAGGCCTCCGATACGGTCGCGCGTTCCAGGGTCTGCGGGCTGCGGGCGTTGACTGGTCCAGAAGCCTGGGATTGTCCTGGTGTTGACTTCATCTCGCGTGTTTCCCCCCATTCGCGTACCTCAGCTGGGGTGTGCTTGGGTTGTCCTAAATTGATAATCCGAGCCTCCTTTGTCTTGCAGGGATCTCGGTCTCCTGCGAGTCCATGTGGGGATATTTTCCAAGATTCGGTCTTCGGTCGCAAAAGCAGGTTCTCGTAAATTTGGGCACGTTTTCCCAATTCCTCTCTTTTACAATCACCTTTTAATTAATTCCTATTTGGATCAACGCGTATATGTAATTTGGGTTTTTTTCTTTTTTTGTACAGAGTACAGAGTATCACTTTACAACTCATCCCTACGGCATCTGCCGCCTGTGACACCACTGGAGATGCACTTGATTTGTCCCCAGCTTCTCGACCTGAGATAAGGTTTGTAGACGTCTCGACTCATCAGGATTGACTGGTTTAGCCGTGAGAATCCCACTCTTTACTCGATGCGTAAATTCTCCAGGTCAATATCTGCGAATCATATCCCTGTTGCTCTATACAATTGCGACTCGGAGATTTCCATCATCTCCCCTTACCTCATCCCCTTACAATAAAAAAGTTCAATGAGGGCGCTCTGTAAGGTCCAGGGATTAACCTCAGCCACTCAATCGCATATCCACAGACCCAGAAATATCGATTATCATGCGACTCGGCCGTTTCTCAATGACATGCACAGGATGTGTACATCAAAGTAAACGGATACAATTGACCGGTCTATACGGAATACTACTCCGGAGTACGGAGTAGTGCAGCTTGATATACGACAGCGCGAATCAGGCTTTACATTTAGCATGGAGTAGTGGATCCATACGTTTCACTTGCTTAACTTCTTCAAGGAATGCAGTTCGAATCATTCGTTGGCGCCTTCACATTTAAACCGGGGATGACAGTTGCCGAAGCAATGATCCATCCCCTATCGACAACAGAGTATTCCCGCCTCGTGCAAGACTAGCAGGGAAAGAAAGGGGGAAAAGATAAGCGATGGCCATTAAAGGGTGCCGTCGGGACTGTACAACGTAGCAAAGCAAGGGACTATCAAACTAAGAAATTTGAATGATAGACACAGCTAATATGCAGAGAGCAGATCACGAACACTCTCGGTCTGCACATTCAGATTCTTGTTCGAAACTCACATAACATGCCAGGGACTTTTGTTGTATCATACCAGTTAAATTAATCTCCCAGGCTTAATGTAATATGTACTCCGTACTGTAGATGAATTGTATGGAGTACCTCTTCATTCTTAATCAAATGTCAGCTGCATAAGAGCCTAGACCTCATACCTGTGGAGGCCTTTTACCCTGATGAGTCTGGCACCATGTATTCCTCCTTATTGCGTCAATCAATTCTAGATACCCCTATCCAAATACTTTCATTTTAGACAAATGCCTAGTTAAGTTGTATGTACTTGTGTACTCCGGGATTCTAGTTGATTTGCATATATTATCCATGTGGGTGGATAGCACTATGTACCTAATTTTGTATCCTACTGTTGCCTACTTAAGTAGTTCGCCCCCAAATGGCGGGGATGACCTGTACTACCCAGTAAAAAAGTAAAGGGCAATTATCGGGATTCTGTCCCACCCATGTACAAGCCTGATACTCCGTACTCCATGAGGTCTCCTAGATCATTCTAGGAAGGCGCAACTGTCGGAAACAATTGGATTAAAACGAGCTTTGTAAAGCTATTCAAGGAAAAAGGGGCTCCGGAGACAGACTAGGCCCATGCAGCAATTACGTGGTCGCAATGGGGCGCATCCCACTGCAGCCGCGCACAGTTTCATCAAATTAGTACTTACTCAGTAAGAGATGATTTACATGTGTCCACAGAGATTGCCCGGATGGCTTGGAAACTAGTACCTGGCCGATGTGCTTCCGATGCGCCCAGCCGGGGCGGTATCGTACCTCCTAAAAAGGGGAAGAAGAGCCTTGCAAAACCACGTCTGGCCATATTTGTCTCCTGACGCATGTCTCGCCCCATGTTTCAAGTACCGACAGCATGAAGCAGTCTAAAGGATGAGGGTAACTTTAAAGCGCGCGCATATGGCGATGGGCATATGTTGTAATTTGAGTCTGGACTTGGTCTGGCACTTCTATTGGCCCCGGACCCTTTAGCTTCCCGTAGCGGATTAGTTGCAATTTGATCTATTTTTGGGTGTGAGTTTCAACCTCTCATTTATTTTAATCACAGGCATTTTACTCAACATGGTTCTTTGGATAGAGAACTGCCTGTTAGAAGCGCTTCGGTTAATTCAAGGGGTGCTTTGATCCTTGTTTGTTGGGTGTTTGGCAAGTAGAACCTCACCCGCAAACACCCAGCAATGCAAGTCAAGTCTTCAAGGAGGTGTTCACTTGTCTATGAATGAGCAAAACTTAAATAGCCTGCCATCGGTTGGTTTCCCCGGTTCCTGCAAGTTCTCGCCCCGATGGGGCGCGGTATATAGATGTGGTTTCCCTTGCTCATGACCCTGCAAATCAAGAGACAGCAATATAACCCTTCGATTTCCCTCCACGTGGCTTATTTCACTTGCCGTAGATGTGTATATTTCTTTCTGCAAGGGGAATATCCTTCTACTAGACATATTGTATTCTGTACTGCAACATACGGGGTATACAGGGAGTTCATTAGTCTAAGGAGGCGTCAAACCATCATCTCGGATTTCTGCTTCTAATGTAGATCAATGCTCATTTCGCAGACATTACTCGTTTGTTTGAGAGCGGTGTGGACTGGATATTAGATATCTCATCAGATCATGTACCAGCTACATGTTCTGCATCAAAATATCATCACTGATAACTGATGTGTAGGGTAATTATTTTTCAAGTGGATACTATGTGCATTATATACACACAATACAAGCACTATCTAATTCATACTTGATATCCCATATCGGTACATTTCATACTCCATACAGAGTACTCCGTATCTAGAGACCAGTTTCCGAGACTTGCAGTTTATACAAAACACCCTAGTATGATACAGCCCACAGAAAAACCCAACAAAAGAACCCGATACAAACGTAAGTGTGGGATCCGGTCTTTTTTTTTCTCGCCTCGCAGATGGATCCATTCTACTCCGAATTAATGCCTTCCGACATCACACGCCTGCTGAACCATGGAATCATCGCCAATTCCGAGTACGCAGTACCCGTGGACGTAACCCAAACTCCACCTTCAACAACGGTTATCCTAGGGCCGTGCCGGGATATATCAACCATGGTACTATTGGAAAAGATCGAAATCCCCACCGCTTTTTCTTTCCTGTTCACCGTCTGGTTTCCATTGCAACATGGTTCTAATGTATGTCTAATGTATGTTGTACGTATGCGCGAGTTCATTTTCTCTTCCGCCCCGCTATATCTGATTATTTTCCGCTCCACTGTCCATCCTAAGGTGAAAAGAAGATGTGGCGGAACTGTGGCGGTTGTCGGATAGTGCGGATACCGTACGCACAAAGAAGTTGAAATTTGTGGCTATGTTTCTCAGATACCTACATGTAGGTTTTTAGTGGCTATAATCATCGCTATAATTTCTACTCCGTAGGTAAACTTATAGAACCTTAAATACCATTTAGATATCTCTTGAACCATTATTGCATTGGAACCGAATTACTGTCTATATATTCAAATACATTGGATTCCGGAGACTCTTCGGTTGTATATCGCAGCGAAATCCCACATACATATTTATTTCCGTATGTATCGGGCAAAAAACTGCATTCTTGACCGGTGAAAATTTGATGTTTCGTGGCCCCTCTGCGGGGAGTTATACAAATGTCACAAAGGTTTTTCTGTGTTTGGCAGAAACAGATCCACTACACAGGTTTTTTTTCCCTCTTCTTCTTGGTCCTTAAGTTGAAGAACATTTCTAGGTAGTGGACGAGGTGCATGAAGTTGATATGAAATGCGCGCAAACCCTGCAACTAGTACAGAGTACGAGTACTCCATATGAAGTAGTGCCACGGATTTACGTACATCTAATTTCCGAAATTGCCTCCATAGGATAGCCATTTGCGAGTTTCTGTAGTCTCTTCCCTTCCTCTAAACATAAATAGATATCTCTCAAGGCTGCCGTGAATCGATTCTTCTGTCCTGTGTTCTACAGAATCGTTGTGAAACTCCACCGCGAATAAGGAAGATGCTAATTATTATTCACCACGCGGACTGGATCGGGGATTCAAGACAATATGGCCCCTTTGGGAATAGTTCAACATACACAGCTTGACTGGGGCAGCGGAGGCTCAAACCATGGTTAGACTGTTTTTTTCACTCCCCTATTCCCCGCCCCTTTTCTTTAGCTTTCTTTCAATTCAATTTGAAGTTGCCACTGACCATCACAGTTCGACCAGTTTTAGTGACTAGGACTACAGGATAGTGTTGAATCCTTCCAAATCGGATCAATTGACCTAATCTATCCGTCATTTTTCTCGCAAGACTTCTTTCACACAGCAAAGGTAACCGGAGCTGCAAGGCTGTTCATTACATCGCTAAACCTGACGGGGCTTAGGGCATAAAACAGAGTGGAGAATACCCGTAGTGTAAGGAAAGGAAAAAGGTCCACTTTGAAGCTTTACAATTTCAATGTACCGGGTACTGTACAACATACATACAAAAATGTACAAAAGTCTGTCCGAAAGAGGATAAATTGAATTTGTACTTTGTTGCCTTGTCCCGAGTTCTTCCAAGGTTTACCGTTCACACGGTAACTCGAAACCTTTGAATTTCACCCCAACCTTGGAAGGAACCCTCATAAATCAACTTCCTAAGAATACATATGTGGATGTGTCTCTTACCTGAGACTCATAGTTTAGTCTATGCCGTCATTGCTAGGTTCGCGTCCCACACTTCTCGCTTTCCGTATTGCGCGTTCGCTTTATAGTGATCTACCAAAATTTGAGAAAGATGTACCAGAGTGGGTTAAAATTTTCTAATCAATTTCAGCTCTCCGTCAATAATATATCTCAAAATGAGGGAATGGTTTGATTTTGCTTGTACGAGGTATAGTGGACCTGGAAAAGGCACATGCAGTCGGCCGCTCGGTCACCTTCTGCTTAACGAAGACAATTTGCTTTCTATCTTGGCGCGAATCCCAGCAAAACTCTCGTGCCCATCATTTCGGATTATCATTATGTTTATATTGCCGATCCGGTATCTTTGTTATCCGAGGTAAATCCAAACTTGGTAAATAAGGTCCAATGGGGAAGGTGCGATGAAAGCCAAATTGGAGCCAATCGTGAACTATAATATAAGTCCACTAGCCTTGTGTCTATGACCTCGCCATCTTTGGCGCAGCAGCACGCGATTCCACGAGGCCCAATTAGGGGTTACCGGCTCGACAAATAATATCATCTATTTCGCCTAGGTCCGGAGTACAATGTACGACATACGGACTAACTAGTTAACTAACTATCGGGTCTACCGCAATGTCCTCAAAGATCACGGTCCATCTCAGCTGGATACAATACCCATATGTGGACCGAACTTGCACCAGCCTCTTATGAAAATAGATCAAGCACAAGCACACGAAGAATAATCTAATTAAGTTCAATGAGCCAGGGTCGCGCCAATCCCCCTCAAAGCCAACCACAATTCCGGAGGATAGTCAGGTCAAAGGTTACTTTGTACCGAAAAACAACACGAACGTGAACGTTCAAATCAATGAAATGACAGGACAAGTGTTCCCTGATATCAGCAAAACCCAAGCGAACTATCGATCCAATGCGCCCGAAGTTGGGTCCGAGCCCATGCTGACAGGGGTGTCTCCAATGGCCACCCCCGCAGCTGCTGCCTGTAACCAAAGTGGAATCCCGCCATGCAACCCGCACAATGAAGGCTATTTTGTCCTTGGAATGTTTCAAGACGGCATGGAAACATGGAAAACATACACTCGAAATTCTACCAGGCCCCCCGCAGCAGATGTCTTACACCGGTCTGGCCGAGGTTGCCTTATTCGCACTATGATTCGAGACTATCCAATGGCGATGTGGTAATTCATCTCAGCCTCCCCTGTCTTTTAGCCTGTTCATGCTCATCCAGTGATATGTTGTCATGGCGATTAGATGTGGGTTGTCTGTTGCAGAGCCAAGTACTCTCACGGCCTATCAGAGTGTTTAATTGCAAGTATCTCAGGAGTCCAATACATAAGCAAGCATAACAGGTTACTTTCAATCAGCCACAAAGAACTACGACAAGCTAAAAAATGATGGTTGCTTCTGACGTGGCAGCCCGTCGACGGACCGTCACTCTCTACCCTTTGTCTGATAGGGACTTGCCGCACCCATTCGCGATTGCATGTTACTATTGGTTGATAGGCTGCGTTGGTCGTGGCGCAATATGTCTAACTACTCTACTCGCGCTGACAGATTCAGCTGAGCCTGCATTTTTGGGGCAGATTTCCCGCTGGCTCCCTTACATTTGGCATGGTAATTCCATATACAATGGTCTCGAAGAGCACGATGCAGTTCATGCCACGCCACTGAAATTTAAAACTGGGCTACAGCCCGAGTGTTTAGTTTACACTGACGAAACTTGCTCAGATATCCAATGGTGCTGCCGTACACCCCTGATCAAGACTGCAACACGACCAAGTCAGGTTGCTGATCGGTAATTGCTTCCTAATCAATAAGCGGACGGTACCTAGGTAGGGTTGTTGACCGCTTCTTATTGGTTAGTCGACTTTCAATTCACTCATCTCTTTCTGTGACGATGAGTTGCAATAGGGAATTCGAAGATATCCCACAACGCTCGTGGTGTTGCACAAATACAATATTCCAATACCACTTCTTTTTTTGCTAGGCGGTTAAGACGCATTGGATATACAGTGGCTATTGTCTATGTACCTTTTGAATTTACAACTACATGTGTCCATTTCGTCCTATACAAGTGTATACTTCAAGGTTGAACCCGATGCCATAGCATATATATAGGTACTAGTCGACCCCGGGAGACACTTATATTTCAAATTGGAAACTAGAGTCTAATAAAGCACATCTAATCGACAGAATTGCTTTTAGCCACGGCGATATATCATCGTTATTCTTCGCTCTTATGAACGTTCATGTATCGATATGTTGGCCTGATTCACAAGGCATCATGATATTTGAACATGCCACACGTGATTTCGGAGAAATATACTCAACTAGCCAAGATATTCCGGCCGCTAAAAATTATCTACAGAAAAAAAAAGCGGCAGCGCAACAGTCGCAAGGAAAGCTTTGGCACCACGTTATAATCACCCATTTGTGTTTAAGATATGACTGTCTAAAGGCTGGATTTACAGCCTAAGCTGAATTATTTCTGAATTGATCTTCAGCACCCCTATTTCTGATTTGCACACCGTTCAAACCCATCCGAAACGAGCTCTCTGGCTTCGAAGCCCACATCTTCAATCATGGATATCCACCGCTGCCGTTTCGTTTCTTATAACCCACAGGCGATCAATGCACTTGCATTCTCGCATCCCCCGTCAGCAGATCTAGCTGGACGTGGCGTACCCACCCTCAGACTCGCGATCGGTCGTGCGAACGGTGATATTGAAATATGGAACCCGATGCGCGGCGCCTGGTTCCAGGAGACTGTGATGCGTGGAGGAAAGGATAGAAGCATCGAAGGGCTTGCATGGACTCTGGATCCCCAGGAGGACGGGCCGGATGGCACCAAATTACCGGGAAAGCTGCGTCTGTTTAGCATTGGATACTCCACGGCCGTCACCGAATGGGATCTTGAGAATGGTCGCCCGCTGCGTCACTCCAGTGGAAACTATGGAGAGATCTGGTGTCTTGCTGCGCAGCCCCGCTGGCAGCCGACCAAGGGCAAAGATGGAAAGGTCGTTCCTCCCGCCGAGGGCGAGCACACCGGTCAGCACCTCGCCGCAGGATGTGCGGATGGGTCAATTGTCATCCTGTCTACTGCCGATAACGAGCTCAAGTTCTTGCGTCTGATGCGTCCCTCAACGAAAAGAGCGCGCGTCCTGAGCGTTACCTTCCAGAACCGCCATACCATCGTCGCTGGTTATGCTGATAGTTCTATCCGTCTCTTTGATATTCGTACTGGTCAGATGCTGCGCACGATCTCTCTGGGTAAAGGCCCCACTGGTGGCCCGAAAGAACTGTTGGTTTGGTCGGTGAAATGTCTGCCAGATGGCACGATCGTTTCCGGTGACTCGGCTGGTGAAATTCGATTCTGGGATGCGAAGAACTATTCCCTCGTTCAACGGATACAGGGTCATCTCGCCGATACTCTTGATATCGCAGTGAGTGCCAATGGAGATACTGTTGTCAGTGGAGGTGCCGACCAGAGGACGGTCGTCTACCGCAAGAAGGAGGGCGAGAAGGGCGACAAGAAGGGTCGCTGGGCTGAGATTATGCATCGTCGCTACCACACCCACGACGTCAAGACCTTCGCTGTCTATGAAACAAAGGATATCAGTATTGCTGTGTCTGGAGGTATGCTAACCCTGGCCCACTACCAATTTGAAGTGTTCTAGCAATGCTAACTTGTTTCGTTCAAAGGTCCCGACGCAACACCGATCGTTCTTCCTCTTCGTGAATTCGGAAAGGAACACCACCGCAAGCTTTCGAGTCTCCCCCAGATTCCTCAGCTCACCTCCGCACCGTCGTCTCGTTTGGTTATGAGTTTCTGGGACAGAGAAGTGAGCCTGTGGCGTGTGTCTCGAGGCCCTACGTCTTTACACGAGAACATTGATGGCCAGCGCCATAGACTCGTTGGTAAGGTTCTGATCCAGGGCGAGGAAAATATCTCATCGGCGATGCTGTCGTCAGATGGCAAGACGTTAGCTGTTGCAACAATTTCTGAAGTCAAACTATTTTCTCTCCGTCGCCGAAAGGGCGATGAGAAGGGTGCTCTGCGCATCCAGAAGATCGACGTACCCAAGGTACTTTCCGACGAAGGTGCCCGCCTTGTGACCATCTCCCCCGACAGCCGATGGCTTTCAATTGTTCGCCCCAACAGCGACATTTACATGGCAAGGATCCAGCCAACATCCGCATCTAATGAGAAGCCTCAGGTGATGCCACAGTTCGCAAAGCTCAAGAGAGCCACACGTCATGTACGACACGAAAAGGCATCCCACGGAACATTGGGTGACTACGAGAGAACGATACGATCCGTGGTGTTTTCAGATGACAGCAAGATTCTGGCGAGTGGTGATATCTCTGGTTGTGTCGACACCTGGGTGCTCAGCACAACGACAGGATCCGCGACCGGTGCGATCAAACGTAACGGAGCCTCAGAGTCCGATGATGATTCATCCGACGACGAGGACGAGGACGTTGTAATTGAGGGCGAGCGCTGGACTACCGCTGCCACCGAATCACCAATTCCTCGTATGAAGTCCGGAATCACTTTGTTGTCCTTCCGTCCCAAGTCTGCCCCCGCACACAAGCTTCTTGCCAATGGCACTCATCAGTCTGACGAAGATCGCTTGATGGTCCTCACAAGTGAGCACCAGCTGATCGAATTTGATGCTCGGGATGGCAAATTGTCCGACTGGTCTAGACGCAACCCCAAGGCATACCTCCCCGCAGAGTTCCGAGGCGTTAAGGACCGAGCCATGGGCTGCATGTGGGATCTCTTTGAAGGCCGCGAGCGCCTTTGGCTCTACGGAGCATCTTGGCTGTGGATGTTTGATCTGCTCCAAGACTTCCCCTCCCCCGAGGAGGCTAAGGCTGTGGCCGACGAGGGCAAGACCGCGGGTCAGCTTGCCAAGGCATCGAAGCGCAAGCGCGAAGCCCTCGACGACGACGAGGAAGAGCGGAGGAAGCACAACACCGGTGCCGGTGACCGAATCCCTCAGTCACAAATGGATGTCCACTTTGGTACCAAGGTCCGCAAGATCGTCGGGAGCGATGAATCCCAGGGAGAATGGATCTTGCTGGATAAGGAACGTCCCCGTGTCCCAGGCGAAGATGACGAGGCCTACGAGTACGACGAGACCTTTGCGGCCACCAATGAGACCACACTTGCCCGTCTACGACGCGGAGATGGAACTGCGGTCGAACCCGAAACCTCACAAAAGGGATCACGGAAGACCGCTGGCGATACCCCGAAGAACCAGCTGGTGGAGGCTAATGGTGCCTCGGTTCAACCTACACGCCGATGGTGGCACACTTATAAATACCGTGATATCCTCGGAATCGTACCACTCAACACCGCGTCGGATGACGATTCCGACGACCAGAACCCGAGTGGGATGCTGGAAGTTGCAGTGGTGGAGCGACCTATGTGGGACGTTGAGCTGCCTGGTCGTTATGTGAAGGACTACGAGTGAAGCAGAGAGATGTGAGAGGGCTTTCTGTAAAAAAAAGAGAATGCAGCTGATTCGACATGTAATTTGGTCATTTGAGCATACTTGGAGGAGCGCATGTTATCGGCGCCTTATGTACAGGGATTCTGAATTGATGATTACCCCCAAAATTAACTCCATAACTGGACTCTCGTATATCCCTGAGATCTAAACATCTCTGAAGTACCAAAGTCGGGACAAAGGAACCTTAAAAATCCCGAGCCCCCAAGGTTTACAACGGCGATCCAGAACCAGTGCGGGGCCTTAGGCTGAGAGACTTAAAGCCTCCAAGTTCACGCTCCCTTGACTTTTAAACCCTCTGTACACCTGGGCACTCTCTAAAACTGAGCTGATCTTTCTGAAAAATACAAAAAGCCTTGAATCCACTACATTACGTTGTCTCCGTGTATCCCGAATCTCTTCCGATCCGCTTATCGGCTTATCGTCTACACGTCAGCTCCAGGACTGTCAAGTCCGACACATCTTCCTCCTTCCATATAGACCCTCTGCAAGGGCCAGGGATACTCTATCATAAATCAAGAAACCCTACATTTGCCAGAACATACACTCTGAAGAAATCCAATAGGGAGGTCAACGGCAGGACTGCAGCATAGGTCCTCCCAAGTCGAAGCCAGGGCGGGGCCAACTACTCCAGATCGAAGAAAGCAGGCAAACACACTGCCCCTTTTCAATAAACGGACCACATATCCCCCTCTATACTCAAGTTTCAGCTCACCGCTGCTTCGAACTCACCTCTCAGGACCTCGGCTGCCATCTCAGAACCCCCAACAGAATCGCATCCTACTTCCGACAATAACCGCATAACTTCAGCCACCATGGGTCTCTCATACAACGTTTACTTGACTGCCAACAAGATCTTTGGTTGTAAGGGATGCAAGACCCATCTGGCAGACTTCAATGAGATTATGAGCCGGGTATGAGAATTCATCAAATCCTCTTCTTCCTACACACTTCCTACTAAAAATAGCCTGTTGCTGACGCATGACTTTTGACTGCCTAGAACTTCCGAGGCCAACACGGGAAAGCATACCTCTTCAATAAAGTTGTCAACGTCACGCAAGGCGAAGCTGTAGAGCGCAGCATGACAACAGGACGACATATTGTGCGCGACATTTCGTGCAGACAGTGCAAGGAAACGGTAGGATGGAAATACGACAAGGCGTACGAGAACAGTGAGAAATACAAGGAGGGAAAGTTCATCCTCGAGGAGGAACTCTTCTGTGTCGTTTGTTAGTGGGAGGGTGGTTTTCCTTCCACTCATGCGATAGCCCTCGTGTCGACATTGATCTTTGCCGTGCACCCCGACAGGCCGATTCTCGGTTCTATGATACGAACGGGATTTGCATTCTCTGGGCATTCTTGCGTTTCTATGTTTTTTCAAGACTGGTGATTCTTGTGACTTGTTTTGCTTTCTCTTTCTCTTTTCTCGGCTTTGGTATTTGCGAAAGGCGCCACTAGGAGTATTTGCTTTTCTTTGTTCCGTTTCTTTGGACACAACGGAACTGAACTAGCCACACATTTGCAGAGCAGAACTTGGGGTGTCAGTCAGCTTTTCTAGTACGTCCTTGGAATACATTTTGAAGGTTTATATCATTCACGTAGCATCCACCATCTATAAGAGTGAATGCCCGTTTTCTTTGAGTAGTCACCCAAATTTCCTCGGAGCTATTCTGTCTATATCTACAAACATATACATCGTATAGAACTAAACCTTACTAGAAAAACAAATAGTCTCCATCTATATCCTATTTTCGGCGCTTTCAGTGGAGACTTACCACCGTAGGTGGGCACACTGTACCAGCCCCACTAAGTGACTCGCACAGAAGCCCGAGACTGGAGGAAATTAGTCAATAGATTTCTTTATAACCCATTCGGATCCATCTACAATCTGATCGTTCGATATTGAAGAAATTTGGCTTGGGACATCCACTGTCATTGTAGCAGCTGACTCCGAATTCCCCCACCAAACCGCCAAAGTAGGTCTCTGCTATCGTACTTCAACTGTCAGATTTCTGTAAAAAGTCTGAAGGCTGACCATTATCAGAATGACTCCCGCTCCCTCGGATTCTGGTATGATGCAGGCGGTCGTGTTTCACGGCCCCCATAAGGTAGCTGTTGAGCAGAGGCCTATTCCCAAGGTGCAGAACCCGGAGGATATTGTAGTCAAGGTGGGGTATACTGCGCTTTGTGGAAGGTGGGATTGATCTATACTTAACTTGCAAAAAGACTATCATCGCTAATTTTCATGATATCCTTTAGTGAGTTGCACATGTTCCGTGGCATCGAGCCGGCAGGAACAGGATTTATTATGGGTCACGAGTTTGTTGGCGAGGTTGTTGAGATGGGCAGCGCCGTCAAGACTCTCCAGAAGGGTGACCGTGTTGTCACTGCGTTCACTACTTCCTGGTAAGTTACATCCTCATTAGATGCTCGTTTTGAAGAGCGGTTGTACGAACATTGCGCTGACATCATCGATAGCGGCGAATGCTTCTACTGCAAGCAAGGGTGGTCTTCTCGCTGTGATAAGAACGGTCTTTTTGGATGTGACAGCTTGGACGGTGGACAAGCTGAATATGTGTGTTTCTAACCATATTGTGGCTTTTGCTCTACATATCAATACTAAGACTACACAGGCGCGAATCCCCAATGCTGACGGTTCCGTCATGAAGGCCCCCCGAGGGCGTTGACGAGAAGTATCTGGTGCTTATGGGAGATATCTTCCCCACGGGCTGGTTTGCAGCCAACAATGCATTCAAGAACTCGACTCCTGAGCAGATTGCTGAACAGACTGTGGTCCTGATTGGATGTGGACCTGTCGGTCTCTGTGCGCTCATCAATGCTCTGGAATACAAGCCCAAGCATATCCTGGCGGTTGACTCGGTCCCGTCGAGACTGGAGCTTGCCAAGTCACTCGGTGCTGAGCCATGGAACTTCCAGCTGGACCGGGCTGGTCTAGACAAGCGTGTTCAGGAACTGACAAATGGACGTGGTGCCGATGCTGTCATCGAAGTTGTCGGTTTGAGCCCTGCCTTACGCACTGGCTTTGAACTTCTGCGACCTTGGGGAACTATTAGCAGTGTCGGTGTCCACAATGGAGAGGTAAGTAGATCTGGATTTGAATTTGGGTTAAGTATTGTTGCTAATGAGATATACTCAGATTCCTTGGGACGGCAATGATGCCTATTCCAAGAACCTGACTGTCCAAATGGGGCGATGCCCTGTTCGGTCTGTTGCTCCTCAGGCTCTAGAGGTGCTCAAGAGAAACCAACACAAGCTTGGGTGAGTGTGACTATGGTATATATGACTGATATATTAGTGCTAACCCGTAAATAGTTTCATGGCTGATAAGATCATGCCGCTTTCGCAGGCCGTGGAGGCCTATGACATATTCAACAAGATGCTGGTCCAAAAGGTGATATTCAAAGCTGATCAGTAGAGAATATGTATATAACCAGGTAATAGTAAATAGAAAAAAAAAAAAAATAGCGATAGAAGAGTAGAAATATAACGAATATATATACGAAGTAAAAAAAAAAAAGAAGTCCCCCCCAAAAAAGAAGAGGCAGATTTTCATACTCGGGTTCTCCGCTTAAAGCAAAACACCTCCAGGGCTCCTCCACCACTTGAACTTCTTCACTTCACATCTTCCCCCATCTCCTCACCTTCTTCCCTTTTCTCTTCTTCTCCTCTTCTCCTCTTCTCCCCCTCTCCCCTTTCTCTCAGCTGCTTTTTCCTATTTCATCATTCTTCTCTCTTAACCCGAGATTCTGCCGATTTCCCCTCCCATCCATTTCTCCACTTCCTATCTCCCTCATTCTGTAAGTCCTCACTCTTTCTAGTTGGATTCTATTGCATGGGTTTCCTTCACTTGAGGATATGCGCATAGTCGCGTGTCTTATGCGCACTCATCTTTGCCTCTATTACAAAACTGACCTTGCCACTATTGGAGTGTGAAGTCTCTACCGTCCGCATCTCGCGACCGTACGGTCTTAAAGAAACCTATCCCGTCACTCACTTGACCCTTTCAACCCATTTAACCCGTTTAACCGCTTCTCCCATCTCCATCAATTACCGATTACCGACAAAAATGGATTCCACTGAGATTCACCAAACCACTGTCGTGGACGAGCCCATGACTGACAACTTCAACGACAACCTCGCCGATCAGGGTGACCTCGAGGCCCCCCCTCAAGACCGAGGAGGAGTATGCTATCGCTGAGTTGACTCTGCGTGCTATTGTTTCCTCCAAGGAGGCCGGTGTCATCATCGGCAAGGCGGGAAAGAACGTTGCCGATCTCCGTGACGAGACCGGTGTCAAGGCCGGTGTGAGCAAGGTAGTTCCCGGTGTCCATGACCGTGTCCTGACCGTCACTGGTCAATTGCGCTCTCTGGCTCGCGCCTATGCGATCGTGGCAAAGGGTCTTTTGGAAGGTGCCCCGCAGATGGGCATGGGCGGCATTGTCTCTAACAACGGGACCCACCGTAAGTGATATCTTTTTTTGTTCGCCCTTGATATTTTGATCTGGACTTGTTCTTTTTGTACGGGGAGTTCAAGGAACCCATACAGAGTGTTTCTCATTCTAATCCGAGCATGTTCTAACTTTCGCTAGCCATTCGCCTTCTGATCTCCCACAACCAGATGGGCACCATTATTGGACGACAGGGCCTGAAGATCAAGCACATCCAGGATGCATCAGGTGTTCGGATGGTTGCGCAGAAGGAAATGCTCCCCCAATCCACAGAGCGCATTGTCGAGGTCCAGGGTACCCCCGAGGGCATCGAGAAGGCCATCTGGGAAATCGGCAAGTGTCTGCTTGACGACTGGCAACGCGGCACCGGTACCGTTCTCTACAACCCCGCCGTGCGCGCTTCTCTCAGCGGCTCGCAGCCCCTCAACAACAACCCCCCGGCTGGAAACGGCTACCAGAGCAACACCAACAGCCGTCAGTACAACCGCACCGGCAACGGCGCCGACTTCAGCGATGGTGGATATAACCGCCGATCCAACTCCGATGCTGGAAACCGCGGCTACCCCCTCGTTACAGAAGATGGCGAGGAGATCCAGACCCAGAACATCAGCATTCCCGCGGACATGGTTGGATGCATCATCGGCCGGGGCGGAACCAAGATCACAGAGATTCGCCGAAGCTCTGGCGCTCGGATTTCGATCGCTAAGGCTCCTCATGACGAGACCGGCGAGCGCATGTTCACCATCATGGGAAGTGCTCAGGCTAACGAAAAGGCCCTGTACCTTCTCTACGAGAACCTGGAGGCCGAGAAGACTCGCCGCAGCCAGCTTCCCCAGGAGTAAATCCCCCGGGATTATCCCTGATGTGTGTGTGCGGATGAGACGGTCCTAGCAGGACTTCTTTGTGTTCTTCTGACCTTACGACTTCCTTGAAGACTTGTCGGTCACGATCAGCGGCGGTCATGTGCTAGCGCTTCTTTTTATTTCTTTTTTATTCCTCTATTTCATTCCAATTGCTTTAGGTCTTTTTCTCTTGATCTTCTTCGGCTCTCTTTTGAGGTTCTAGCCTCACGACACATCGCTCTTATTCACAAAAAAAGACAAAAGTTCACTGCGATGGATGGAGGGTACACATGCGTATTAGATACCAAGTTTGTGTGGTCTTTATCGACCCTTGTGCGTTGAATTGCATCGCAACCCGAATGTCTCTTGATCCTCACCCTCACACCTCCATTCCCTCCCTCGCTTCCCCACATCCAGCTGAACTGTCACCCTGATGTCCTTAATCCATCCGTCTTTACCCCGATTCCTGAACCACAGACCTCTCCGCCCACCATCCCAGTCTCTACCTTCCTCCTTGTCCTTGTCATCGTTCCACCTTGTACGCCACCTGTTTGTAACTGGTAGCGTATATTGATCCTTGTCTTTCCTCCACTCTTATCTCCTCGGCTTATGTACCCTGTTCTCGTTCCCTTCCTATCCCTGACTTACTGCAATGCTACCACCTTTTACCTTACCCTCTCCTTATTGTGGTGTATCTTGACCCTTGAAAACGAAACCTTTAAATAATAAAAAAACGCTTCTTGTCTCCTAATGACTCTTCTTTCCATGTGTCTCCTTGCCTCGTACTACCTTGGCTGTTCTCAAATATGAATATCTAGTGTTAAGTGTCACTAGAACATTGCCATATCTCAAAGTGATTTCTTATATATCGTCTGCAGATGGACCGCTTAGTTTATTCGCTGTGATATTAGATATCTTTCTATAAGATACAAGACGCAAGTATAGCGCATTAGATGCCTAGATTGTATATATTACTACAAAGCAATAAAAAGTATCAAGAAAGCTCTTGAATATCTCATTTCATTCCATTCCATCATTATGTAAATGCTCATCTGCGACTCACTGACAAAAGAGATAAGAGAGAAGACCAACGTGCGGGCAACAGCCCTAGATACAAACACGTGCCCGCAACAAATGAGATGCGACAAAAGAATAAACAGGAAAAGAAAAAAAAAAACAGGGAAAAGTAAAAAGTGACATGAACCCCCTAGGCCGTGATACACAAATGAAAAAGGTGCCACCCGGTAGAGAGGTATTATGGACAAGAGACGCCGCCAATGGTAGGTTTTTGTACATGAATTTGACAAACCACCAGTAGACATACCTACTGATATGTCTATGGTGGTGAGATGATGTGTTTTTTTTTTGCTGTCAGAGATATTCCCCGCAGACAAATATGACACAGAGAAATGTAGACATAGAATAGGATGGGTAATGTGCATGTGCTGGCAGCGCGACGGGTGTGGGTTGTTTTCTTTTTCTCAAATCAAATACAGAGGAGATTCGTTAGAACGCATAGCGTGATGTTGTGTGTGGAACTGTGGACAGGAGGTAAAACTTCGCAACTGTCGTGCCGACTGGTTAGACATGCATATAACAAGCAATGCCCTTTCGAAAGATGGAACGAGAACGCCGATGTCGAAGCAGATGTCCGAAAGAAACAGGATCAGATGCGGGGTCGCTGCGTAAAAGAGTTGATGGTGACATGAGAGGCGTAGACGTTAATCGATGCTATCGTCGAGGTTTACATTGTTGGGGGTAGCTGGGACACGGTTTCGAAGACCGAATCTCCGGGCCCCTAAGCTGTTCGTTCGCAGTCGTGGTGTTTGGATTGGCGTGTAGCTGGTTGCTACTTTGCTCGATGGCGTCGAAATTCTGGTCTGGGAGGGTTCCATTTGGGGTGAGCGTAGATTTTCTTCCACGGGAGATCCTTGTACGTTATTGGAAGAGAAGCTGGGCGTTAGGCCGTAACGGCGCGACCCAGCCTGGATGTTGGCGCGGGATGTCGCGGGAGTGTACGTAGCAGGATTTATGTAGCTTCGACGGAATGAGAGACTCGATGAGAGAGTCGGTGTCCGAGGTTGTGCAGACTGCACCTGTGGCTGGGGCAATTGCGATGATTGGTATTGCGGGGAGCGGGGGGAGTATCCGGGGCCATTTTGGTCCTGCTGCGCACCGGAAATGGAACGGGATACTGTGTGACCTTGGGAGAATCGTTGCCGAGGGGGGATGGCTTGTGCAGGAAGCGGTGTGCCAATCTCTGTATTGGCTCTGGAGACCGAACGACTATGTGGACCTTCCATCTCTCCGCTCTCCTCGCCAATGGTCAGTCTGCGGCTGCGGAGGGAACTTGACATGCGATTGAGACGACTGGTTGGGTTAGATATGCCGGGGGATTGGGTTGGACTCTGCTTATCCGCCGTGTTCCCAGGACTGGCATTGACCAGGGATGCTCGACGTGCGTCAAGACGACTGGAGATGCGAGTCGTGCTGTGGCGCCGCTCAACTCCTTCGGGCTCCAGGTTCCCATTTCGCTGAAACGTTGGTATGGACATACGAGCCTCGACCCCCGTGCCATTCGATAATTGGGGTTGCACGCTGGTCTCGCGGCTGGACGAAGGTCGGGCACTCTTTAGCTGCTCATCCGTCAAGGCCAGGCAAAGCTCAGTCAAGCTACGGCAGACACTGTCCGCTTTGCGGCGGGCATGCCGTTCAGGTGAGGTGTATCCTCCATTCACAACAGAGGCGGTGCCCGACGGAGCTGTATTGACGCCCAACGCGGTGGAAAGGTTTAAAGCATCGGTTATAGTCGCCTCGAGGGAGGTGTACACGTCACCGCTCAAGACATCTTTGGCCTTGGCCAATGCGGATTGCAGAATCGGGTGCACAGGGCTATGTTCAGTATCTGCAATCGAGGCGCTGGTTTTGCGGCGCTGCTTCGGGGAGGAGGATAAAGTGGTGATGGCAGTGTTTGCGGTTCGCGGTCTCTCATTGGTAGGGGTGTACATTGCCGCTGAAGACGATGGAGGTAGCTTCCCTGTCAGTTCCAGCTTCTTGATCCGATCTTTCAGATCATCCAGTTCGTCCCAAACAGTGGATGGGGCCGTGGTGGACAGTGTCGACTCGGTTCCATCAGCGCGCGATCGTTCTGTATCGGCTCGCGGTCGCCCAGTCACTTCAGAGGCAGAAGGTTGCCGGCTGCTTCGGATTGTGGAGAGACCCGAATGGCGATTGATGCGCGGATCGTTTATAGAGGACCGACGCTCCTTCTCCTCAGCCGCGGAAGGTGTGCGCGGTGAAGTTTCTGGGCTCGTGCGACTGAAGCGGCTTCTTGGAACACCGACAACGGATCGCGCGCCGGATCCCAGGCTACTGTAGCGGAGACGATTTGGGTCGTCTAGAGGATGGGCGGATGACGCCGGAGTGTGGATAGAGCTGTAGGGGGCAGTGGGGGAATCGTTCTGGAAATGCAAGGGGCTGTCGATATTGCTATACCGCTGATCGGGTGAGGGGGTTTGTTCTGTCGTTGGCGACCGTAGACTTTGGCTCGAATAACCTAGTCGTGACTAGTCCATACGTTCTCGTTAGTTCTCGGGAATGTCGCAAGAAGGGGGTTAAGCGGATGCTACGGTCGATGAATTCGCAGAGCGATCAGGAATGCGATCGGCTCCAGGACCTGTATTATTCTCACTTACTCGTCTGAAATCCGAGCGACCTATCGAGTCGCGGCGGCCGGAATCGGCTCTCGCAATATTTAGGAACACATCCTCGTTCTTTGGGCGGCCCTCGTCCATCGAGGACTTATCCTCGATTCCCCGATGAGTACCGTTTAAAGAGCCGTTAAGAGAGCGAGCATTGTCATTTAAGGTTCTGGTCGCTCCAGAATAAGCCAGACTTGATGGCATTGTTCTTTTCACATCAGGGCGATCTTGGTATAATTCGTCCTGTCTGGGCCTCTTTGAGGCATGGGGGGATTCAGAAGCTTGGGGGCTGGGTGAGCTGAAGCTTAGGACGGATCGCCGGGCGCGGTGCAATAAGGAGCGTTTAGTAGTTAGATTGGGTGTTTCATCGGTGGGGCCGCCGAAGCGAGTGTGCAACGACAAAGAACGCGAGTGAGGAAAATGTTGCAAATGTTGGAAACGTCGGTCACGGTCATAGTCATGATGTTGATTGACCTGGTTGGGCTGCAAATGGTCACGGGAACCTGCAGCCATCATGTACTTGGGTACTCTGTACTCTGTACGTTGTACAGAGTACGGTGAAGTACTGAAGTACTATTAGTACTATTAGTACCTTTTGTATGAAGTATTCCTTTGATTCTGGGGAAAGCTAGGATTGTATAGTTCCGACGGGTTGGAAATATGCACAGTTCATAGTCATTGCAGGATGTCAGTAAGGACTTGTGGACTTGACCTGTCAGAAAGAATATTGGATGCGGGTATACACTGTGGGAAAAAAAATTTCAATATGGACGAGCCTTTTTATTTTTTCTATTGGATTTTTGTTGACTTTTTTCTTTCTTTTTTGGCTAAGATTGAGATACTGAAGGTATATAATATGAGTTGGAAGGGCGACTCTATTCTGGATGATATAATTACTATTTAGGTACAGCTCTGGAGGAGTATGTAGACATCAGAATTGAAATATACGGGAAAGAAGAGAGAGCCCTGAAGAAAAAGAAGGAAAAAAATAGGAAAAAAACAAAAACAAAGCATGAACCATGGTTCATTCTGCTAAGACCATGGTTACTTTGAAACAAATTGAATTTGACGTGAAAAACAAACTGCTCGATTCGGGTAATGTACTTCAATGTTTACTACTATGTAGTATTGGATAATATCCATGGATTTACAAATATACATATAGCCTTGGAAGTACAGACCAAGACTTAATCAAATGTACAAAGTAGAAGGTTAGAGAATTTGGGGACCCTTGGTTATGTTGTCCCTACAAAGTACTGAGAGTCTGTCGGACTGAATGTGTGGATAAATTTCATTATATTCTAATGTGCTGCTTTCAATTCCTCCCCCAAAAAATCAGCTTAGGCTAGGAAAAGTAGTCTAGGTGCATGTTAGTTATCCTTGCTAGCAAATATCCAGCTTCCATAGGTCAATTGAGTGGCGAGGTAGTAGTGTGACACTGCCTCAGCCTTGGGACATTTGGGCTATACTTAGAGAAGAGACAAGCAAGGTCACGCCAATAAAGGGGCTTATTCAGTGATTTATGTCCTAGTGTGCGGAGTATTTCCGGTAGTCTTGCCAATATCACTTAACATGGAATCCTACAAATACAGAACGCCTTGTCCAGATCCCTGTATACCAAGTTACAGTAGCCGAATCCTTCAACCTGGGGCAGTGCCACTTAGCCATTGCGTGACAAATGGATTGTTCCGTGCATATTGTTGCAATCCACTACCCAGGCAGACAACTCATACGAAGGATGTGGACCAACTTGGTACTTTATTTAGATTGATCATTAAACAGAAATCTATTTGTGGAATAACCTGGAGAGCGCGCCATTGCGTATTGCAACGGGTGGCCAGTGAACCACAATGTCATTTGCAATCTACATACGGAGTATTTCGTACATGCATCAATAAAGACCAGACCAGGAGTTGATCGGGATAGAGTAGTTTAATTGAACAAGCTGTCCCTGTATGAGATAAACCAATGGAATGTGTTCTTCAAGTCTGAAACACAAGCAGGTCAAGCGTAAGATGTGCATATCGTAATTCACCTTTATTTTTAGAAACGAGGTTATGGTGAAACATTTGGGGTTCCCTCAGGATTAAGAACGTCAGGAGATCCATCTATCCGGAACTTTTCTGACTTCAACCAGATTTTCGGTTACGTGGGAATGTATACATACCGTGGGAATATCCTCTCCAGACTCGGCACATCGCAAAGTGAAGATCCAGTTTCAGGATTGTTACGACAACCCACGTGGGAAAGGGCCGATCATTCGTCATTCCCCGAAATCAGAGTGGGCCTCGGGCTTCAGTAACTCTCCTAAGCCTCCAGGGCTCGACATCCAGGCTGATATAATATGTATAATTTTGTGATAGAATGAAACTGAATAGACTCCAGGGTTTATAATAATGTATGTTCGAATGTGCCGATACGGGGTAACTACGGAGTACGGAGTATATTATGTACACTTAGTATGTAAACAATGTACTCTGTATGTATACGATCTAAGTGGCAATGCCAAGACCCACTGGTTTCCCACTAGTGTGAACTTGGTGTGTTTCATACAGCGCCAAACCCAGATCCATGGGGTTTCAGGTTATGCCTTCTCCTCTTGACATCATCCAATCAGATATCTCATCTCTATTTGGAGATGGCCCCTAAAACACCTTGAAATGGTCCAATGGTTATCATACCCACACAATGGGGGTCAGCCAGCCCACCGTTCACCCATTCGAATTTATTTCAATTTTCAGCCTTGGAAATTGCCTTGGATCATATGTAACTATCTATTCCGTACAGCTGGGTAGCTATACCCCATACATAGAAGGAAAAAAAATATAGTGGAGTTATCCCGGGAGAGAGACGGGAAAGTGAATTTGGAATTGACCAAATCGACTCTCTCTCCCTTTCGGGTTACTACGCACAGGATATCTCCACCATATCCCGTCTCAGTGTTTCCCCCTTGTCATCTCGGTCTTTAGCCGTTTGTACATATACGGGGTACTCCGTACTCCGTACTGTGTGTAACAGATGAGTGTCAAACTTCAACTTTGAAGAAACATACTCAGCTGTGCTATGTGGGACCTAAAGTACAACATATTATGAAGAGTCGAAAGAATTCGAATTTATTTTCAAAAGATTGAAAATACCCGTAATAATGTAGAAAGATAATATACACTAAGGTGGGAGAAGGCACACTCTCGAGCCTCTCATTTACCTTGGTTTGACGCCGACTAAACATTCCAGGGCGGCTAAAATTAGAGCACAGGGCATTGATTGGTTTTATCCCCTCCTTTTTTTTGTGTGGTTGGGGTGTATTGTATGTTACAGAAGTTATACAAATGTACACATTTTGAATCTCTAAATAAAAACACAAAGGGTCCAAAAACCCGTATACTCTTTCTTTCTTTCTTTCCTTTTTCACTTTCGACATCTAGCCTTCTCTCTCTCTCTCTCTCTTTCTCTCTCTCCCTCTTCTATCCTTTCTATCTCTCCAGTTCCCTGGAGGAACCGCTTTGATTCTATCCTCAACTTTCTCCATCCGATACCTATTATTATTATTGATTTCTCATCTTTTCTCATCTTTGATCTTTGCTCTTTATTCTCTGATCTTTGAGTATCCTGTCATTCCTTCATATTCCTTATCCCATACTGGAGAGAAAAAAAAAGAAAGGAAGAAATACACATACTCGTGTGATCTGGTATGTGGACAGCCTTCTCATATCCAACCTCTTTATTACATTGGTTCCCACTCGTTCCCACTCCTTCATGACATCGTGCATCGTGTGGATGCCTTTCCCCTTGTGATTTGCATGATCGGATCATTAGTCTCAAACCCTTGCATTTCAGCTGCCCTAGATTCAAAGCTAACGCCCTTCCCCGTGGAGACCCCATTTGCGCAGGTAGCAAGTGTATTTTCGATCCCGAATGCCATTCTAGCCCTCTATTGAGAGCCGGATAGAAAGGAACTTCCTTTCTTCACAGTGTCGACTTCTCGGACAATGCCAGTGCAAACTAGCCAGGCGTCCTTTCCGGACTCATTTCCGTCTTTCATGTCGGTGTTTGGTGGTCCCCTTCCGCGATACAAAGAAGAAGCAAACACCATCCACCCTCTTCAATACCCAACTCATGTCCCTGTCAATACACGCCTACTTCCTTCCCCCCACCGCGAAAGTGTTTCATCCATGACCTCAGTATCAACCGAGTCCTCCCCGACCACCACAATTTCGCCCTTTGATTCGCCCGGCGGGGGTGACATCTCTCCGAGCTCATCCCCGGAATCCCCCTCTGCCATGTCCGTCTCATATCCAAAGTTCATGCCTTCCACACGGCCCGTGGAGCTTCCCCCGCGCCTTGCGCCTGTCGGTGAACCCCGCCTGTCGCAGCCGACCCCTCATAATCCTCGTCCAGACTCCCCGAAAGGGCGGGCGCGTAATCTCAAGAACCTGTCATTGCGAATGCCGCCCCCATCTCAGTCTCGCCCACCTATTGCGACTGCATCGGTGGTGGAAACAACGTCAAAACACCACTTTGATGCCCTGCCATCTCCCATCGCGATCCCTTCCAAGAGCAAGAGCACGAAGCGACGCGCCGCGAATCTCACCATCCAGACCCCCACATTTAATAAAACGTTCTCCAGTATCGCCACCGATGCCGTGCCCCCAACCCCATCCCTGCGTCACGCAGAATCCTCACCTTCGCTTGCATCGATTACATCGCCCTCGTTCGCCCCACGGGGAGGTATGCAGCTTCCCCGGCTAATGTCACAAGGTGCGCGCCACTTATCTAGCGCATCTTCCGATGATGCTGTGTCACCTGTCACCTTGAAGCCGGTTGACGGATCTGGCTTCTCTCACCGTGTTCTCGATGGACTAGAAGAAGAGGATGACCATCTTGACTCGCGCGAGTCGACCCGCAAGAAGGATCGTGGCTACCCCGATGGACCCATCCGAATCCATGACTCTGGTGTCTACTTGTATCTAGAACCAACAGCAGAAGAAGCGTCCAAATTTGACGTGGTGATAAACGTCGCCAAAGAAGTGGTGAACCCGTTCAGTACTAGCAAGGACGAGCGGAATGATACAGTGATGAGCACATGGCGGAACGCCTCCATGGCCTCGAAACGCTTCTCTCGCGGCGAGCCTCAGACTGCGATTTCAGAAATGTCCTTCAAGTCTGCCTGGGAATTCCAGCCCTCCGACTCCGAATCGGCAACCCCTACGACCACAAGCCCTACAGCACCAACACCAGCACCCGAGTACCTCCATGTCGGTTGGGACCACAACTCCGAAATTCTCGAAGACCTGCTCCCGCTTTGTGAGCTCATTGACGAGCGGATTGCTGAAGGAAAGAAAGTTCTCGTGCACTGTCAGCTGGGCGCCAGCCGCTCCGCATCGCTGGTGATTGCCTATGGATTGTACAAAAACCGACATCTGGATTTCAACTCGATGTACGAAGCAGTCAAGGGACGCAGCCAGTGGGTTGGCCCGAACATGAGTCTCATCTACCAGCTCACAGACTTTCGCTCTAAATTGCTGCGGGGATCTACTTCAAAGCCCCCACCTCAGGAGTGGTTCGTCCAAACCGGCCGACGAAGCTCAGAGCCTCAGGTGGCACGATCTGAGCGCCCAGCGTCCAACGAATCTAGCCGACCAGCTTTCCGCGGACTGCCCCAGGCACCTTCAGTTAGCTGCCTCTCAATCCCCGAAACGACTTCAATGCGTCCCACTACGAGCGATGACGGTAGCTACACAAAATTCAAGTCCTACTCGCCGAAGCGGAGTCTATCCCCCCGACCCCTCCCATTCCGGCAGAAGTTCCAGTCCGTGGGACCTGCCTCGGGTCGGCTACGAGGGTTGCCGCGTAGCGTCAGCAGCTGTGACCCGCTGGTTCAGACCCATGTCTTTGTACGTGATGCGCCAGACTTCAGTGGTGATTTGTTTTCACCGAGGACAAACGAATTCCTCGCACCGGCTCCTTCCGTACCACGATCATTCCACCGAATCGATCGCTCCGCAGCCTTGTCTCCACCTCCTCTTCCCCACGCCATGGGCTTTGCCACCGAACCGGCAGACCCCCGCTCGCCTCCCTCTGGCGGCGAGCCCCTGATCATGAGATCCATCGATGAATTCTTGTGATCTCCCCGCCCTGTGTCCTTTGAGACCAGACTTGCAACGATTCCATGACCCGGCATATTTTTTCATGTCTCTTTCCCGATTTCAAGACCATCTGCTCAGCCACCCCCGGGATCCCGTGCATCGTGCCCCGGGGGTCAAGGCAACCGTTCTATTCTCACATATTAATTTCTTCCACTCATCTCAATCAGATGACTGGCTTGATGATACTCATGACCAAAGCAGGCTTTGCTGTCCCTCATCGCCATTTTTCCCCCGACTTGCATGCTTACTGCATATTTTTTTTTTTTTTTTGTCATTTGAACCTACGGGTCTTGCCAACGCCATTACTGGTCACCATCGCTTGAATATTTTATCTCTTTTTTACCATTGGCGTCTCGGGTGTCCAAAACGGACGAATTGATACCAATTCCAGGCCTGGAAGAATCCAAACAGACTCTTCTATTTCCTTTTACCTGGTACCTGTAATATTATCGGAGGCTCCTATCTCTTTTGGGTTTTGCTTCCCTCGGCTTTTGTCTCACTTTCGCTTGGCTATTTTGTGTCACGCCTATTTTCCATCTTGCTGCTTAGACAAGACAAGCCCTTTGGTTCTTCTATGCCTTTCTTTGTTTTGTTCAGCATTCGTGTGGTGAAGCTGCTTGGTTCTCCTCGGACCTCACGGTATGCTTGGTTTATGGGTGAAAGGATGGCATGATGAATACCCCATTTGCGCATTCACAATAGAGATCGACGTTAAGCTTCAATTGTTTCTTGTAAGGCTGTATACACATGTAAAATCAAGTCTAATTCTTGTAGTTCTAGTAGATCTAATCGTGACTTCAGGCTGTTTTGTTGATTGGGACGGAGATAGCGATAAGCCCCAAGAACACCTCCAACCCAAAATTTTTCCTTGCGCATCCTCTCCACGCTCGCGACAATGGCTGAAGAATCTCATCCGGCATACCTCTCTCCCAGCGAGCTGGGCACAAAAGAATAGTATGTATCCTTTTCAGCCGCACCCTCTTCCTCTGCTGGACGCAAGGGCCGGGAATCGATGAACCCCGCTCTGCCCCTCCACAAGTGTTGTATACAGTACAGCGTATACAGCAATGGATCAATTGGACTACCAATTGATCTAGAATACTGCCTCTGATATCCAACCCAATTCTTCAAACGTAAACTAACAATCTAAACCTAGCTGGGAATCTTACTACGCCCGCACACTAGCCCACATCTCGCACGAAGCTCCTAAGAATGACCCCAATGCCAATGACAAATCAGACCAAAATGACGACGATGCCGCATCAACCACTTCCGACCTAAATGAAGAAGATGATCCAGGCACATCTTGGTTCTCTGAACACAACGCCCCGCAAAAAGTCCTTCACTTCCTCACGCGCAAGTCCTTCCCCTTGTCGCCGCGCAATACAACACACAAGAAAGGCTCCCGTCAGCCAAGTGTTCTAGATCTCGGTACTGGCAATGGAAGTATGCTTGCGCTACTTAGGAAAAGGGGCGGGTATGCGGGGCGTCTTGTTGGCGTTGATTACTCGCGCCAGAGTGTTGAGCTTGCGAGGGAGTTGCAGCGTGTGAGAGGTCATTCGGCTTATCGGAGTGACTCTGAGGATGAGGATGAATCTGATGATGAAGAGGAAGCAGAAGTCGAGACTGAGGCCAAGGCCGAAGCAGAGACTGGATCCAATGACTTGCCCGAACAAGAAACATCCATCCAATTCGAGGAATGGGATATCCTCGGCTCTAAGGCTCTTCTTTCTGAAACTGGGCTCGAGGTATCAACCTCCTCTACCTCGGAGGAAACACTCCCCTGGTTCCCCTACCAGGAGGGCGGCTTTGATATTGTGCTCGACAAGGGGACGTTCGATGCCGTCTCGTTAGCTGATGATGCGAAGACCACCCGTGTCTGTGAGAGGTATCCTGATATCGCGCGGCGCTTAGTGCGGCGTGGTGGGTTCTTGATTGTTACTACCTGCAACTGGACTGAGGAAGAACTGGTGCATTGGTTCACTGCTGATCGGACGAGTGGGGATCGGTTGGCGGTTTGGGGCCGTGTTGAGTATCCTCGGTTCCGGTTCGGAGGACACGAGGGACAGGGAGTTTGTACGGTGTGTTTCCAGAGGCTTGGAGATGCTTGATACTTAGTGGATCTACGGAGTACCATGCGAACTATACCCCTAAGCAAAAAGAAGAGACGGATCTGCAGATAGCCAGTATAGACACATGCTGAATATAGTACCGAAATATTCCAATCATTTTATGCTCATCTAATTTTATGCTCGTAATCTCATCATGCAAGGGAAGTGGACGAGATATCGCTCAAAAATGCACCCAATACCATCATCAAACCCACAAGCCACAACTCTACTCCCCCTTCCTCTTCAAAACAGCAATAACACACCATCTCTTCTGATTCTCCGTACCCTCCCCTTCCCTAATGGGAACCCACTCCCTGCGAATCTCACCCCCATCCTCCAACCTCGCAACCAAATCTCTCTCATAGATACTCTCGATTACAAACCCATTCTCGAGAACCGTCTCAAAGAACCCGGCAACAATCGCCCGTCCCGTATGGAACCCAGCAACAACCCACACCTTGCCACCCGGTGAAAGGAACCACTGCATCGTGCGTGCAAGATTCTCATGCTGCGAGCGCATCCAGAAACAATCCGCCGCAACGATACGCGAAAATCCACCCTTATTCGCCGTCGCAAAAGAGTCATCCAACACACCCCATTCATGCGGATGCATTGACACTTCCCCCGCGACCTGAGGCGTGCGCTTAGCTAGGTTGTGCTCTATATTGAAAGCGATTGCGCCGCTGAACGCAGGCGAGGACGGGTGGTCGGTAGCCACGACCTTCGAGGCATCGGCCAGAGCACAGATTACGGAAGGAAGAGCGGCGCCTGTAATATAACACGAATGCATTAGTTTGGGTTGGTTGGGGTTGGCGGGGGAGTGCAGTATAAAACTGCCAACTTACCAGCACCCAACTCGAGCACACTCTCGCCCTTAATACTCCATAACTCCCGGGTTTCTCTCTGGGATTCTGTCTCTGTTTCGCCTGGTGCGATCGGTGTATCCGCTTGCTCGACACCCTCTGCGACAACCATCGCTGCGCTCCAGAGGAAATGCGCGAAGAGCTTGCGTCCCTCGTCGACGGGGTTCACGGATCCATCGGGCTTGGCTTGGCCTGCGGCGATCTCCTCAGAACGCTTCTGGCTTGAGCTTGGGTAGCTAGGGACCATGATGTTGAGGTCGCCATAGCGCGGCGAGCTGTAGAGGAGGTGTTGGCCTGGGTCGCCGTGGAAGGAAGGTGCGTCGTCTGGGAAAAGGTGGGGTAGGAATGCACTGAAGAGGTCTTCAGATGATTCGTCGTTTTCAGTGTCAACGTCTTCGTTTTGGAACTCTGGTGTTGGGGCGCTGGGTGTGTTGGTGGGATGATGGCGGCGGGGGAGGGGTCGTAGACGGGAATGGAGCATTGCGGCGGTTTTGTGAGGGAATTTTCAGTTAGTTCGTGGTGAGATTGGATCTGGTATGCACAAAGCAGTAGATCTCAAAGGTAAGGTTGTATAATTGAAAAGTCAATTGGCCTATTATGTGAGTCCGTTGCGATGCCCAATCTTCATCTCTTATCGGGTATTTTGATAAGGGTTTCTTCAGTGTTTTTTTTTCCAAAAATATGTTTGCATTGTTTGATTGATAGATTAGGTGAGATTCCCTCCGCCTTTCAGCCTTGGGAGGTCCGACCACGTCATGGCAGCGCAAACCTGGACCTCGGGAGAACAATAATGGGGTCATTGAAATGTTATCTTTATGTTATATAAAACCATTGAGAAATAATTTCAAAGAGCTATGATAGCTCTCGGTAGCTCTAATAATTATATCGACATCAATCCAACCTTCTAACCCAATAATAATACTGACAAGAAGAATGTCCCGAGTGTCTCAGCCGCAGGTTAATAATCGCGGGACAGGAACCTTAGGAATGTGCCAGAAACAAGAAATATCAGGGGTTGCCTCCTACTATGAAGGGCGCCAAAAATAATTCCGCCCCAAGTCCCAAATGCTCGTGCGCAAAAGGGTAGTGTGACGCTCGGAGTAATGATCCCCTCCCGCAGGTGTTAGCGTGCAAGATGGCGCGACCTGATCGTAGGATTATGGTGACCTGAGCGATTACCTAACTGACACTTGGCCCCCGGGGGGCCCGGGGGCCCTTCAGTGCTGCCTTGGACTTACCCTGGATTAGGTGATAAGCCACAATTCCTCAGGTCTTTGCCACAGTAAAAAAGATTATTCGTATACTGCATACGTATGTGAAGGTAATTAACTATAAGGTACCCAGGTAGTTATGTTATTTATATAAATTTATATCGTATCAGCTGGAGTCTATCAGGTGATATCTTTGACTAAGCCCAATGACATCATCAGACCCACCACATCCACCCTCTTCCAAGCACTAGACCGGTCGATGCTATGCAGGTGATCTGGTCGATACATGGCAAACCAGTACTTTCCAAGTCACTAGTTCAAGTACTTGCGGCCATCTCCTATCAACAGACATTCGTCATTGCCCGGGTGGGAACCAAGTGACCTGATTGGTACTTGAACCTGGAGTCCAGCTATCCCATCTTGTGACCCTAGCTGATCGTCAGGCAACTGGAGGGTTTTTTTTATTTTTTATAAAGCAAAAGTGTTTACTTATATTCCAAGGGTTATCTACATTGTTATATACAATTTTGATATAACGATGGAAGTTCTCTGTCAAAGGAATTGGGTTATTATTTTATAGCCTGAGCCTGGACCCATGGGACTATCCTTCAGAACCAGGGCGCAGACCCTTCCCCTGTACGGAACGCCATCCGAGGGCTACCTGGTATGAAGACACATTACCAAATATGATATTTAAGAAGAGATTATGCCTAACATTCGCCATCAGAAATTCATAAGAGGGTTTGATTGTTACTTGTTACATGTTACTATTAACATGTCTTTATTCGGATAAGTGGATCCACTCTGCTATCGCATCAGAGGCATTGCGACACACACACACACAGATATAACACACAATACAGGGCATGCTTAGGGAACATAACATTAGCTAGGTATGAAGTATAGACAATAATATAGTCTAAAGGCATAGATATCTTCAAATATATTAGCAATAAAATACCAATCTCGTATGTGTGACCGGTGATCGCTCCCCCCGCATGCTCAAAGGGAAAGGCCCCCGCAAACCTGAGCGATTTTGGCTCATACCGGCCCTGACTCTTTCTCTCCTTCTTTCTCCTCTTTTTTTTCCCCTTCCACCTTTCTTTTTTTGGATTCACTCAACTTTTTTCTTTATTCTTTCTCATTCTCTCTCTCTTCATTTCCTCTTCTCGCATTCATTGCTCTCCTCTACCTATACATCTCGGTCTCGGAACTCCGCCTTATTTCGCCTTCACTAAATTGAGGGCAACTCGTGTCCTAGAGGGTTGTCAATTCCATTGGAAGCTTCCTCTCAATTCTTACCATGGCCTCATTCAAGGTAAGTGTCCAGCATCTCCGCCTGACACCTTGGCTTAGATTTTTTTTTTTATGGAACCATGCTAATTTATCGGCCCTTTGGCCAGTCACAGGAATTATCCATGTCGCGTCCTCTCCCCAATCCTAGCCCGCGCCATCACGCGCACTCGATCTCGCTAGGTGCTCTCAATCCAAATCACCGTGTAACACGCCGGAAGAGTGTCACTACCGCCGCTGCCAATGCTGCCGCCGCAGTCGCCGCCTCCATGGAGGGTGGGGAGGCTACCTCGCTTCCCATGGGCGCGCACCGCCGCAGCCTCGCAGGTCGCAAGGGAATAGAGTCCGGCTCCATCGGAAACGTATCTGGATTCAGCTCCTACCTCTCCCGCAGCATCAACAGTCCCAGCCAGGAATCACCGGTCGCCCGCAAAGGTTCTCCGGGATCGGACCACTCCGATGGCAAGCCCAAGAACCGAAACCGCCGAGCCAGCGAGGGTGCCCAACTCAAAACCGAAGGGAAGCGTGCTTCGACGGCCATACGTTGCGATCGCTGCGGGAAAGGGTATAAGCATGGCAGCTGCTTGTCTAAGCATATGTGTGTATCCCCCCTACCGCTCGGCCGTCTTCTTCTAGCTCGATCGGGAATATGCGCCATGTCGGCTCTGTGCAGGTCGCCCTCGTGGTTATTAAACTCCCCCTTCGTCACTGTCCCCCTTTCTTCCATCCCTTTCGGCAGCATTTGATTGACGTGTTTTTTTCCGTGGTATCTTAGGTGGGAACACGACCCAGCATGGTCCGTTACTTCGAAACTTCTCATCTCCAAGCATCAACAGGTTCAACTACTGGAGGCCGCCTCCGTTTTGGTCACCATGAACCACGACGATCCACCCGATGAGTCTGCCGAGTTGGAGTCAGAGTTGTCGTCTGGATCGCCGGACGCCCTGTCAGAAATGCGGGATGGCATCAGTTCCGTTGAGACCACGCCACCCCCAATGGACTCGGAGGAGGACGATGATTTCGAGATGTCGGGTGTGCCGGCGCAATGGGCCAAACGCCCCAGCGTCAGCAACGCCTCCGGTTTCTCTCGTTCTTACCAGTCCATTCCCTCCAGTTCGTACAACGAGAGTGCTCCGCTGCACTCGCCAAGCTTCTCCCACTTCCGTCACTCGAGCATCGACACCCGTCCTTCGACTGCGAACACACGGTTACACGAGGATGATGAGGCGGATCTTGCCGCGGCCATTGGCCTGTGCAATTTCGGGACTCCTCGCACGGGGCCTGTTTCCATGACCCCCGACGTCCCACCAGTGCCTCCACTGCCGGCGCGCTACTTGGACTCAAGCAGCCACCCGAGCAACCAGGGTATCTACTCCCCTCAATCGCGCCCCACAGATGAGGCCGCTCGCCGAGACTCCGAGGCCAACATCTTCTTGTCCCGCTCGCTCAACCCGTCGCTGTCGTACAAGGTGTCGGATGAGCGTGGAGTCCGTACTGGTGGTGACGATGCTCAGAAATCCCGTCAACGTCGCAACGCCGATGTCGACTTTGGTAACCGCTCTGCACCGGCCGACGACGACGATGGCGGCGTCTTTGGCCACATGGAAGAGTAGATCTTCCACCCTCTCCGCGCCTGCGCGCCTCCGAGCCAGTCCTTGGGTCAAATCGGCGCATTGCTGAACCACGACCCCTTCACGATCTCATGTACGAGCTTGAGCGAATTTTTTGAACCTTCTTGTTTACATGTTTACAGCCACTCCAGATGGAGAATAGAGCCAATGTTCAATAATCGTTCAGAGCTCTTTTCTCAACGGAGTATTTCACACTTCTCGGGACCTTTTTTTACTACCTTTTGAGATCCCCATGTATCAATCATGTCTCCTTGGCCCGCTTTGTGTTTTTCTTTTTCTTTGTGTTTCGTTTTGCCCTATTCTGGAAACCCCTATAAATGGCTATACTCCGTATAGCCGGCGCATATTTATCATCCCCATCGAATACTTATATCCATAGGGACATGACCCCCTTCATGTCCTCTATGCTTCTCGTTTGTTTTCTTTTTTTGTTCTGTTTTGGCCTCTCACCTCGCACATATATACCAAACCCACAAATTCTACGATCCGCTTCCCTACTTTTCCCACATGTGTATCTCGTCCATTCTTTTCTCTCCGATCTCCTTGCCCTCCCTCTTCTATATCTCCTCACCTATGGTCTCTCACTCTCGTGTACTCAACCCTCGGACGGGGCATACAATGAATATATCTCATGAACGTACTATATTGCTTTAGAATGTAGATCTACAGGCCATTTCCATATCTGTCCACCTGTTCATCATAAAGCGGGGAAGTAAAGACCCACTACGGGGTAAAGGTCCATCTTTTTTTCGGATGTTTCGTCATAGGTGAACACATGGGATAAACAAATAAAAGAGGTTATGATCAAAAGGTGTTGGGGCTGATCTCCTTTGGGTGGATTCTGCCGCTGCCTCTTTCAGACCAGCCGTTACAGATTACAGAAAGAGGTATACATTTATTTCTCGTTGCAAATGGTTCAATCCTGATCCACCGGGCAGTACCTTATGCTAGTTATGTAGGTTTATGTCTTGGAAGCTTGGCATCCATGTGGCATCCACCGATCCGAGGTCAAGATAGATCTCTCTTGCCCAGGATAGGCAATTGCACATGTTTGCATTGCCTCATCAGAAGGTGCGCATCTCCTAGTCAGCTCGGGTCCAGTTGTATAAATCACCGTTGCAGGCCGTGATAGAGAGCTCGAACTCGAAACATAGGAGAAGAGATCATATGCTCGGGGATTGTAACCGAGAGAGTACAACAGGAGGCAGTTACGAGAGTGTTGGGTGTGAAACCTAAACAAAGCAGGTCATATATACGACGGGCTGCTGATGATGTTGAGCAATAAGCATAACTTAATGAGCCAATTCATTGAACAGTCAAAGAACTCAAGAACAACAAGTATAAAGAGCAAAGGCAAAAAAAGAGAAAGGGGTATTCGCAATCGTTCTTTGAATCAGCTACCACCTCCACCGCAGCCTCCTCCTCCACCTCCGCAACCACCTCCGCCACCGCCGCTACCGCCGCAACCTAAATAACCAAGTCAGTATATAATTTCGTCTATCGATTGTAATAAAGAAGACTTACCACCACCAGCTGATCCTCCGCAGCCGCCACCTGATCCGCCTGTACAGAAAACACATTAGCATCCGTTGCAGTCGATGTTCATCAGGAGACTTACCACATCCTCCACTGCCACTCTCTGCTGCGCAGCCACCTGCGGCTACAGAACCTCCTTTTGACAAATCAGTTCCACTCTGTTCTTCTAGAGGGGTGGAGGAAGAACTTACCACATGTGCCGGCACAACAGTTCCCAGCGGCGCCTTGAGTGTAATTCATGCAGGCAGGGTTGTTCGCGTACGAATCACAGTTGATAGACGGGTCCATCATATATGGTGCATAGTATGGTATTATAATGGGATAACCATATGCATAAGGCATGTAGTATGCACCAGAGACGTCGCCCTGGTTATTAGAAGATTTGGAACCGGATCGTTGACGGCGCTTCTCAGCACGCCGCATGGCCTTTTGGTGATCGCTTTGTAGACGTACACGTAGTAAAGAGTTACGCCACTCAGCCTGGTGGTGCGTGTTCGTTGGCCGGACGGCGTTGTGTGAAGAGATATGTGGGTTCTTGTTTGGATCGGACGAGATATCAGTGCGATCGTGCAAGAGGTCTGCAGCGACTCGGGCGCGATAGGCAGAGCCAGGAGTGAACAACCGACCGTACAGGTCTGATGTTCGTGTTGCCTCGCAGTACCAGCAGGTGCATTCGCTGTATATGCCGCCGTCGGTCATACGGCGGTACGTTTTGCTGGTCCAGGCGAAGCCGTCGGAGAGTTTCCCTTCGTCGACTTTGTCGTCGTGGTCGATGAACATACGCTTACAATGAAATGTTGGCTTCGACGTGCTGTATTTGTAGTATCGTGATGGGCTGAGTTGGTGTGTGTGCCAGGCTAGGTCGACGTCCAAAGTGGGCACGGCCATCTTATCTGGCCTTTCAATCATAATCCGGAAGAACACATGGTACTTTTTAATCAGTCGGTCCATGGTGTTGAAGACTGTCGGTGAGTGCAGCCAATCGATTTTGTCCATTTTTTCCACGAAGGTGCCTTGTCTGATAACGGCGCCCACAAGATCTAGCGCGAAGGGACCGAGGTTCTCCCAGTATCGAGACATCATTCTTCGGAATTGGATCTTCTCGCCATACTGGAGGGTTTTAAGGTAGACACCATGTGCTTTCCACAAAAGATTTGCGTCGCGTAGTTGGGTCTCGAGTTGCTTCTTCAGCTGGGTGACATTCTGACACAGATCCAATCGACTATCGGTGATGCGCAACAACTCCTTGCTGCCAGCCTGGACGACTCGTGTGGGGAATATCATATCCCGGAGGGCCCGAGGATTGGCCTTGTCAGTTGAGCCCCCCTCGGGCATTCCATAAAGATTGGTGAATGACCCGGGCATAGGGAGGTCTTTGTAAAGAGCTCCTTCAAGGTCTTTTCGAAACTTTGCCACCTTGAGCCGGCCATGGTCAATTATGCGTTCACAGCCGAAGCATTTCGCCTCAAATAAAGAATCGGCATAGCCACTGCCATGTTTGTAGGCGTGGGCAACACTGTCCCCAAAGTGAGCTTCTGTCCACGGGACAGCATTCGCCCATCCACAGCCGGGGCATTTGACATGCTTGGTCGGCGGGTCGTGTAAATTGTTCCACTTGAAGTCCAGTTTCTCCTCGAACAGCTTCTGGGCTTGTTCGGAAACTGTATACTCCATCGTTTGGTTGTTGATGCAGCGATCTATCGCTTCCCATGGAAATCCTGTTGCCCAGGTGCTCATCTTGCCGTATCGAATGCAATCCTCGAGGAAGTTCCGAGGATTCAACATATGAGAATGCCAGACCATTAAAATATCTATAGAGAAATTAGTCAACTGCGTTTTTTGTTTTTTTGTTTTTTTTTTTTTTTTTTTTTTTTTTTTTGGTCTCAGCATCAATTCACTTACCCAGCGGGGGTAGGTTTTCCGTGCTCCATGCAACAATAGTACCACAATTAATGATGTTTTCATAGTCGGTAGACTCCAAGTCACTAATAGTTGCCATTGGCCTTGATCCGGGGAGCCCCTTAGACCACCACTTGGTATATCGGTCAACTGCACGCGCTGTATATACCGCCCAGCGCTTTTCGGAAATACGAGCCCGTGCTGCATTCAAATGATTCGGGAATCTTTGAGCCTCGGCGTCGTGGATATCAAAGAGTCCATCATCACTGGAGATAGTATCTCGCAGATCTGCGAGCACAGCCAGAAGCTTGAGATGTGCAACACACTGGTCGCGAGTGGTGGTAGTTGAATCAGGTAGATTGGAACTTAGATCCAGCTGTGGCAGTTCTAGTAGGGGCTGCTCGACCTCATTGGCTGAATAAGAAGGTGGTCGTTCATTCGAAGACCTGCCGATAGCTTCGGATTGATCGGGTGTGTCTTTGGACTTTTCATCCGTTGACATACCCATGTTGGCGTTTGACAGAGGAATAAGAAGATGTAAGTGTTGGTGAGTCAAGTCTAAGGGGTGTGGTCCGGTGGCTCTTTATACCAGTTGAATGTTGGAACACCATCCCATTCTTATCTAACCATATCCAGATAAAGACAAGTCAGCATGTTACTTTGACAGGGTTCCTGTCCTTTCACTGCCCTTTCATAGCCCCCGCGAGATGGACGAAATGGGCAAGGTGCAATAATGATGATTGCCACTACTTGCCCTAGAGAGTTGAAATCTAAACTACATTTGCCTAAATCTCCGCAAAATATATTCAAATATGTAAGTGAATGAATGGGATCTTCGTATTCATTTGGCTCCCGAGCCAATAATATGAAAACGTTTTCTTGAACCTCGTTTTGGATTGGGTACAGAAAATACGAAATCGGGCGCGCCTGCACTGCCTTGCTGCCTTAGTGGTTTCAGTACTGCCCCCAAGGCTGTCTGGAGATGCATGGATGCAGGGTATACTTTATGTTGTGTACAAAGCTTTCTAGTGTCTTTCTAGCGCCTTTTTCATATGCTTGTTCTCCATACTCCTTACATACTGTGAAAAGTGATAAAAATGTATAGCTCATCCCCGGTCACGTGTTACAAAGCCGGTATGAGGTCACGTGTGGAATAAAAAGAATATCCGGTCAGGTGATATGCCCCTCTGCGCTGACTCATCGAGACTCCCGCAAGAAGCGCGCTCACCGAGTGAGAACGAGAAAGTTGAGACGGTTTTGTTGGAGAAAGACAAGAAGGAAAAGGAAATAACCAAACCAAACTGCCTGGATCAAGACCCAAATTGTGTGTCTGTGAATCCGTCCCAATCTCTCTCAACTGTCTGAAACTGGGATCACGATCCGCAAAAACGTCATTCAGCCTGGCTTCTCTCGGGCGATCGAACGGCATCGGAGAGGGTCAGGCCCAAACTCTTGAACCGACTGCGACCATTGATAATGCTTCTATTGGCACCAGTCCCGTAATGGCGGGTGTAAACCAGTTACCTGTCTCAGTTGCCGCTGATGGCGTGCATGGTCGCAAACGCAATTTGGCCATTGCGGGGATCGACAGTTCCCCGGGAAGTATCGAGGATATGGATGATAACGATGCGCGCGAGGAGAAAAGACGTCAGCCAGTGAAGCGCGCTTGCAATGAATGTCGACAGCAGAAAGTAGGTCTAGCATATTACCGCAAATTCGGTATTCTCCAGTTTGACTAATTTTTTTTTCGGCTTGCGATAGCTCCGATGCGATGTCATTCAAGACCCATGGACCGATTGTTCGCGATGTCGTCGGCTGAGACTCGATTGTAAAATTGAGTCCAACTTCAAACGTGTTGGGAAGCGCAGCCGCAATGCGGAAATGGAAAGGGAGATAATGGAGCTCAGAAAGCAGATTGCTACTGGCCAACCAGTTCCTGGAATGTCACAGCAACAGGCGTTGACCGCAGGGCAGTTGACACCCAAGCAAGAATCGAGTCAAGTCAGTCCTGCAGTATATCAAACCCCATCGGCCATGTCCGCAGACCAGTACATGGGATCTCAAGAAGCTGTTGCATCCCTCCTGGACCTTCGTTCGGGCTTCGATGGTACCAACTTCATGAGGAACGGTGGGCAAATCAGACGAATTGAGGATGTTATGGTTGCTCCCGAGAAAGTGACAGAACTGTTTAATATGTGAGTCCTCGTTTATCAAGTCTCTGTGATTGATCTAACTTGTTCCCGTCAGATTCTTCACATACTACCACCCCTTCCTTCCATTTTTGGACCGAAACCAGTCTCCCGATGATTATAATTCCTCCTCTTCATTGCTTTTCTGGACAATACTCAGTGTCGGTGCACGACGCTATCAAGGCGATTCGAATTTGTTGAATTCTCTCGCTGGTCCCGTCACCCGGCTGGTCTGGAGCACTCTAGCAGATATCCCTCAAAGCTACCATGTCGTGAAGGCTCTCGCTCTACTATGTTCATGGCCATTCCCCACGAGCAGCACCTCAACAGATCCGACCTTCATGCTATGTGGAATGATGGTACAGGTTGCTATGCAGCTTGGTCTTCATCGGCCTTCCCACACTCAGGACTTTAGTAAATTCCGAGTGGAACTGATCGAGGATGAATTGAGAGACAAGGTGCGAACTTGGGCGATTTGCAATATTGTTGCCCAGAGGTATGTACAATCCCCCAATTATCAATTGCTGCCCGCATTTGTCTCATGTTTTACTTTGCAGAGTTTCCACCGGCTATGGACAGCCATCATCTACTCTTTACGACTGGACATTGTCCTCTAGCGATTCGCTAGATCCGAACTTCAAGCTTCCAGAAGATATAAGGCCAAGATTGGAGATTGAAAAGTTTTGCGACAGGGTTACCCGAGCGCTTTACACAAATCGACGCGATCCTGTTGGCTTAACCAGCGACCATGAACGCTCGACAATGATTGCCTTTCTGTCACGAGACTTTGAGGAGTTGGAAGAACAGCTTAAATCACAGAATGACTGTAAGCCTCCGAAGTTCAAGTGGGGGTATATTGAATTGCATAACTAATGACAACCAGGTATTACTGACTTGTTCCTCCGTGCTGCTAACCTTCATTTGCACCTTTCGGCATTCTTTGATGAGCCAACCACTAAAAATTACCGCGAACGCGTCTTATCTCTGTATGTCGCGACAACAACATTCCTCGAAGTTGTCCTAAACCTCGAGACTGAGGTTGGCCCGGTTCTCTCTTACACCCCATACTATGTGTATCAGATGATGGTTGCCGCCGGCTGCACTCTCCTGAAGCTGTGCAAGAGCTTCTTTGCCTCCCACATAGACATGGAATACACCAAGAACCTATTCAACCGCACAATCTGGGCCATCCGGGGGTGTCAGCGTCCAGCAACGACCTACCCGAGCGGCTTGCAGAAGTGTTGGCTCAGATGTGGAGATTGGGAGGAGCGACTCAACGGGCTAACAATAGTACCGATGTTGACGACTCCCTGCGACTCAAAGTACGCTGCCGGATGAGCATGTCCCTGCTTTTCGACTCTGTATGGCGCTGGCGGGAGGATGCCAGAACTAAGGGTCGAAACATTGAAGGTCAGTATCCCTTTTCACTCTCAAGTATAAATAAAAAGTCTCTAACCTTTGATATTAGCCTATCTAAAAAATCCAACAAATCCCGACTCTGCAGCCGATTCTTCGGCCACTTCATCTGTCGGGCCTGTACACACATCTACATTAACACCAGGAATGTCTGGGAGTGATCCAAGCCTTGCCCCGGCACCTCTACTATCCCAGGCTAGTCTTGGGATCCAACCATCCGCAACCCAACCTAATGGACTTCCAAGTGGCTTCATTGAACCTAATTACGAAGTCTTCGATCCGTTGAACTGGCTGCTTGACGGCCTGGTAGACTTGCCTTATTCATACTCCACAGTGGGGATGGAATCCCAGGGCATCGCATAGATTGGCCTGCCTAATATTTCCTTGGCGCCATTGCCGGTTTTTCTTCTGTTTTTATTGCGGGCGTGGCTTGCGTTGTCTGCTTGTATCATTATACCACACACCCGATCGCTGATACTTGCCAGGGAGTTTGTTCATCTTCTTTCCATGCCCGTCTATATTTTTTTTTTATGGGTCCCTTGTACGATGCCTTTGATTCATTTCCACAATACAGTGCTATATTACTTTCCAATATGATGCTATATTTGGCCCCAAAACCCTTGTCTGAAAAAAAAGAAAGAAAAAGAAATACGCCAGAGGTTAGCCTCATGCAATTATAAAGTCCGGTACATTATGTGCGTATATCACACCGAGTTATTTTTGTCGCTTGCTTTTGCAAGCACAGATTCGCTCCGTAGAAACAATTCCAACCTAGCACGGTGATATCATTGCTTTTCTTTCATCTCATCCTTTTTTCTGGACGAAGCCTATATAAAATCGTTCATCCAGGCCCTACTTGTCCATTTTCTTCTCTTTCCCATTGCTTCTTTAGAATAAAATGGCTTCCCTCTATGTCCTCAGTCGGACCGAGATGGAACCTCGTAGTTCGGCTATTGTGCTGTGCTTACTTGTTTCCTTTCTCTTTTGCTCTGTGGTTGCGGCCGCTTTGGTGTTTACTTCCTATCGCATGGCTAACGTTGGTGACCTTCCCCCGTCTGGTGATAGTTGATCGATGTACAAATTCACAAGAACGCTGATACTATTTGCTGACCCGGCAGAAGCAAATTGCTTTTCCTATACGCAAAGATTATTTCTCGATCTTATACCAGCAGTACAAGTTTGTGGTGGACGGGCCCAGTTTGATAAAGAAAGGCTATGAACAATTCGCAAATGGCTTGTTCGAGATTCCACGGACATTCCGCTTTGGTCAGGTCATATTATGCCAGTCGGAGTTGATTGAAGAGCTAAGAAATAAACGGAGTACTCTTGTATCCCCCGAGCCGTGGATTGATCAGGTAGGGCTGTCGGATAGATTTTCGATGTCTGTGCTAACAAGCATTATACAGCTCCTCCAAGTCTCTCATGTTATGCCTGGCTATTTCCCCAAGGGAAGGGGATGGCCGAAAATCGCTAAAACTACGCCTGGTTTGATTCGTGCCACGGTTTATAAGCACTTGCATCGTTATATGCCCGCTATGGACCAGGCAATCATCTCGCAGCTGCAGACCCTAGACTTCAAAGATGGGGGTGAGTTTTGGCTGAGTTTATAGGTGAGATGGTCTCTAATGTATTTAACCAGAATGCAACATCGGCTGTTTTGATCTGGCATACTCGATCGTAGCCCGCAGTGGCAGTTTTGCTCTCGTTGGTTCGCGGCTTTCTCAGAATGAGGAATATCTCAAAGCTGCCAAGGACCACATCCTTGGGATGATAGTGACCACTCGTGTACAATTTCTTGTTCCAGATTGTTTGAAACCGTGAGTCAAATGCTTCACCAATTCCATTTTCTGTGGACTAATACACAGATAGCTATATTGGTGGGCTCATCGGTCGCCTCGCCACTCTTGGGACTAGTTGGGATATGCACGCCTCGCGTAGGATTATGCTCAGGCACTTTGATGCACGTGCAGCAGAATATCACGCCGACATATTCGCGGGCAACAGACCCAGTGAGACTAATCTCGATGACACGGACAATCCGGTATTCTTGTCTCTCCTTCCCCAACCCTCCAATGACACCATGACTGAACAATCTATAGGTTGAAATATTCCAATGGCTGTATGAGAGCAGTGTTCTGCGGGATCGATGGACATATGCAGAGGTGATAGGTGAAATGTTGCTTCTACAATTTGCCTTTATATACACCACGTCCTATGTAAGTACTCCGTACTCCGTGCGCATATTATCGTCCTGCAATGTGCTAATTGAGCCACCAATAGGGACTCTACGGTGCCCTAGTTGAGCTAGCTCGACGACCCGAGTATATCGCACCCCTGCGCGAGGAAATTGATCTGGTTTTCTCTGAAATGGGACCAACCGTTCCAGCCTGTGATAGCATGGTTTTGATGGATAGCTTCCTAAAGGAGTGCCAGCGGCTACATCCCCCTTCAGCACGTACGTCTATATGCGACCACCCATGGGAATTGTGCATGGCTAATGCAATGATGTGGATATTAGTCTCTGCCCATCGGGTTTGTATTAGTGACCTCGAACTCTCCAACGGTTTGTTCTCGCACACATACTACTAGGCCAACAAGGAAACACCGAACTGATCAAGTATGGAATGGAACAGGTATCACACTCAAGCAGGGCTCCCACCTTGCCGTCCCAAGTGGAGTTATCCAACAATCCAGCGAGCACTATGCGAACCCCAACGCGTTCGACGGTTTCCGGTTCGTCAAGCGTGCAGCAACTGGAGCCAAGGACACCCGGTTGGTCGACCTAAGCCCTGACTATCTGGTTTTTGGAATGGGTGCACATGCCTGGTAAGTCTCATTTCTGCCTGGCCCATTTTCTTTTCACACTCGTGTTTCAAATCCAACTGCCCGGATCCTATCGGCTGACTTTTGCTCGTGTTTGTAGCCCTGGACGATGGATGGCTAGCGCGCTGATGAAGCTCGCTTTCGCGCATATTCTGAATCAGTATGAAATACTCTTGCCTAGTTCAGCCTCCGCCCCCTTGACTGGCTCGCTTTCGTTCGAGGAGTTTTATGTGCCCAACTTCAGGCTGAAAATTGCTATGCGCCAGCGCTAGTAAGGGTATCCTAGAGAGACTAGGGTATCTGGATGCATGCTAAAGGAAGCAAGTAGAGTTCTGATCATGTTTCGGCCGGGACGCATTCATATTATTTAAAATTAATGTAGTGCTAATAACATCGAAATGAAAGATACAGAAATCGCCTCGGCGCCTTACAAACACTATCCGATAAGCCGATAAGATCTTGGTTTGACTCCGCTTATCTCCAACGGCTTCAACTTCATCTCATCATTTTCCCTACCTAAAGTCGCCTCGAAACCATGGCTTCGTCAACTTCCTCGCAGAAATCCCGACCTCTGCTCATCCCACATAAGCGCGCTCTTCTACCCCCAGGAATCAACAAGTCAGGCCCCAAAGTATACAAAGTCCTCAATCCAAGCGCCATCCCTGCACAGACAAGCATCAAACCATCATATGAAGAGGCCATTCAAGGAAGAATTAAGCCCACAGATTCAAGCGAGCATCATAAAAGCATAATTGAAGACGAAGACTACGAGCCCCTACCCCCGCGCTTTGAAGTTTCATTTTCTATGCCGCCACAGCCCTTCTTGGATCCACCAACTTGGGAAGCGATGCTCAAACACAGCCGCGAGAGATTAGCAGCACAGTCCATAAAAGTTGAACCAAGCTCAGAGGCATACCAGGAAGAAGAGACGGCAGAGCGGATGAGACAACGAGTGGAGCGTGAGACGCAATATGGGTCTATGGCTATTCGCGGCCGGTCGAGTGTACGTGGACGTGGGAAGAGGGGAAGAGGGAGAGGCAATGTCTACTGGGGTGGTAGGCACTGATTTTGATGGGTTTAGAATGACATGGAAAGGGGTTTTTTTTAGATACCCCATATTTGGTTGATAGGTCAGGTATGACCATTTGAATACTTCATTATTCAGGCAATATCTAGTATGCTTTTATAGAAGACCTTGCTCAGTATTATATGACGCTAACTTACTTGATATTGCTTTTATAGAGTAGACCCAAATGTGCACTCATCTATCAACACATTACTTAATGGATTCATTTACATCCAGCCCTAGAGCCAAGAAATTATTGCTCTATAGGTCATCTTATGTCGCACAACGTGAAAGCAAGGGGCGGCTAGAAACCCTTATCTAGTCCTGGACTGGTGAACAGATTGAAAATCCAATAGGTAGATATACTAGCAGGAAACAAAACAAGTTAATGGTACATCTGGGAAACCAACAAAAGTTGAGGCAAAGGAATAACAACAATAGAATCATCATCATGGGTTCGTGTGTCGTAATCATCATAGATCTCATATCAAAAGATCATCTCGGGGCATTGAAGCAATGTTCCAAAAAAAAAACAACCAAAAAAGCAAATGCATCGTGAAATCGTCGGGTAAGTGTTTGAAATCTGTGAAACATATCCAATCATAAATGTGGTCATAACAGAGACGAAACAAAAAAAAAAAAAACATCATTTAAGTCATCTCATAGCCACCTCAGCTGTAGCACTAGATGCCACGTAAACAGGGCCACCGATACTCTGCTTGAGGATTTCCCTCCGGACAGCCCGCTTTCTCTCGTCTCGTCGCTGGCGCACACGCCGCATGCGATTCCGCACATTACGCCATGACATCGACTGGAGTCGCAGTCCCCATCGAGATAGAGATCGGAAGCGGGTCGGGTTTAATGGGGATCCTGTTCGGAACATGCCTTGATCAACCAAGCTACCGTTGCTAGTCATCCCATTGAACAAGCGCCTCATTTCTGGGCTGCGGCGCGCCAAAGTAGGCGGGCCATCGAAGATGATGCGCCGCTGGGGCAGGCCTAGAGAGTTGTTTACAATCAAGGATTCATCGGTGCGCGGCAAAGCTTCCCGCGTCGGTGAGGATTCTTTCTCCGGGGATCCGGGCACGTTTTCCCAGAATCCGCGGGGCCGCCAAAACGGATATAAACGACTGTCCATTTCCATTCCTGCGGTTCGGTTCTTGGCCGATTTCACGGAGAAGGACCGTGCTATAGTGTTGAAGGAATCCGACCGAGGACGTGCGCCCCAGGTCCGACGGACGGAACTCCATCGTCGACCGAGGCCTTTGTTTTCATCTTGAGCGTCATCTAATGGAAGCGGTGGAAGAGGTCTGGTAGATGGGGGCTTGGGTGGAGGGCGAGGGTTCGTTAAAGGTGAGTCGACAGTGTACGGTGCTGTTTGTGGTGGATTGTCGGGTGTGCGAGGGGGTTGGGGAAGATCATAAGAAATCCCAAGCGCTTGGAAAGGGCGCCTCGAGGAGGCTTGTACCCGGGGATCAACAAGCAGCAGCGAGTGATTGTTGTGAGCAAACAGACTGACGGCTGTAGCCTCTTGGATTTCGATAGGTCCCGGCGAGTACGATGGAATTGAGCCTTGGGTGAAAGGTAAAGATGGAGGACGCAGGGTTGCCATATCATCGGAGCTAGCAAAGAGGGCGTGCATATTGGGAGCCTCGAGCAGACCATGGTGGTCGGGTGAAGCCAAAACGTTATGACGAGGCGGGGATATCGGCTGATGCTCACGGTGCTTTTGCATCTCGAGGTCGACGGCCAAGTTATGACTTCGTAGGCTGTCGGAAGTAAGGGAAGTCGCACGAGAGTTGTTCCGACTCGTTGGCGCAGAAAGCGACGAGCTTCGGGGTGGTATAGCGGGACGCGCCGTGGGACGGCTGCGCAGGCTGTTGGAAGTGAGAGAAGTGGTGCGAGAATTGCTCTGACTCGTCGGCGCAGAAAGTGATGAGGCACGGGGTGGGATGACAGGTCGTCCCATGGAACGACCCCTGGAATCAGTCTCGCGAGATCGAGTCGACACCGAATCAGAGACGATGCGCTTCTTCTGCCCCGGGATATCTGTGCGGCCCGTTGAGGCTGTCGGAGGACGACGGCTTGATCGGTGAGAACCCGGCTTGGAAGAAATATGACTGTTAGGACGCGACCTGAGAGATGAACTCCTCTCCGGGATAACCACCACGTTTATAGTTTCGATATTGGGCTGTATTGCACTGTTGCTAGTCTTGATCGAGAACGACATTTCGGATGTTCCACTTCGAACATCCTGGTCAGAAATTCGACCGGCCTTGTGAACCAGGCGGTGTTGGGATTCAGGGAGGGAGCCATAAGATGTACGCTCGGATCTTGTGATGGGAGAGCTGGCAGACCGCAGAGAGCTTCTCTTTTCAGTATGCCGGAGCATTCGCTGGGCTCGTTTCGGAGAGTCGATTATCATAGCCTCAACGGTGGATGTCGAGGAGATGACCGACAAAGGGCGGGCGTCTGGTCCACTAAATTTTGCTAGACCCTCCTGCGATGACGACCCAATATTCTCACGGAACTGCTCCATTGAGGTCCTTGCTTTGACTCCATGCGCACTATCGACATGGTCCCGCAAAATTTTTTCCCTCATCAAGGAGGCATCTAGATGCTTTACATCCAACACATCTCTCCCAGGGGTTGATTTATAGACTGATTGAGCGTGGTTCTTTGCAGACTTTTGTTTTCCGGCCAACGGTGTTGGCGACCCATCGATCGGGTTTGCGGCCCAATGCCCATCAAAAGACTCGAAGCCGGTGTCGCATTCAGTTTCGCTATGTTGTTGAGAAGCAGATGGCAGAGATCCTTTTATATTCGAAAATTGCGAAAGGTAACCATTTGAGGCGGGTGGCTTTGATGGTTGCCTTCTTTGTTTTGGGGTCTGAGTCGCAGTCTGAGACATGCGAACTGGGGTGTCCATATCATCTTCCGATGAGATATTTTCCAAAGCCGTTTGAAATGAATCGGCTCGAGACGACGAGGAGAAATAATTAAACTGGTTGAGGGTAGGTCGCTTATTCGAGTTCGTTCGAGGAGGCGTCACATCCGGGGTTGGAGGCTTAGAGGGATGTCGAGGGGTCAACATCCCAGATGTTGGTATGTCTGACAAAGAATTCGTTTTCTGAGGTGTCCGTTCGTCCACCACAACTTCTTCGTGGCCTGCACCCGGGGGTGTCAAAGGAAGCGATGGCGTCGCAGTATGTCTCCCATTCTGATCCGGCGAGACCGGTTGGATAACCTCGATGCTAGGAACGATTACACCCCGCCGAGGGAGCGTTTTGTGAGACCTTAGGAGCGGCCGTTCGAATGTTTGCAAATCCTCCGATGACCCCATCACTTCCACGCCCGGCATCTCAGAAAGAGCAGGCCCACGGAGACCCGAAGCATCCACGGTCGCTTTTGTGAATTCGATTCGCGTTTAGATACCTTCGGGTATCATAGTACTGAGCAGGATGTTTCGTTCAGAGTGTCGCAAGGGTTGCATCGCGCGCGCGAGCACTTCGCGACCAATATGCGACCAATGGTCGAAGTCAAACGGATCCTCAAGCCCAAAGGCTTTGCTTTGTCTCTGGATGATGCAGGGGGGAGCCGATCGCCCGAGTTTGGTTCGAGTCCGTCACAAAGGACAAGCAATGGTCTCGTACGGAGTACGGAGCATGGGCATGTGCTTTCACAGGTGAAGACTTTGGCTCGACCTGTCTCTGTGCAATGTGCAATGTGAGCTGTAAGGGTGGGGATGGACGATGTTGGCGAGTGGCTGGGAAGTCTAGTCTCAAGCCCTCTTATTCCTGTGTTTCAAGCTAAGTATGAAGTAATAAAGGATAATTATTCGAATAACATAGGATAAAAGAAATTAAAAAAGAATACAGAGTGTTTAAAAATGCTTGAAAGTTGAATAATATGACGAAGGGGATCTTTTCGTGCCACTGTTTCCCGCTGATTAGCGCCTGCTTCCTATTCTGGTAATATTGATGCCTTGCAGCCTCATCTCATTGGGACTTCATCACACTGGTAATCACACTGCAGATATCACACTAGCTTCTGGGTATGAGGGCGCTTTCAAGTTCTGATGCTATCATAGATTAGAATTAATCTCTATTAGGCTATTTTCAGCGATGTTCATGGAATGAACCAGTGGTTACTGTATCCTCAAATGTACGATGTATATGCTTGACCTCATCTACAAATCGGGACCATGTGGGGACTCATAATTATATTTGTTAGTATTCCTCGGGCATATAATGGTTTGAGATCTCATAACTCTATCACAGCCCTTACTTAGCATGCTTAGCCCTTGATGCTGGTCTTAAACATACATACATTCCAGTCCCGGAGAGGAACAAGATGGACATTCTTATTTCGGGACACAAATGAGGACCTAGCAACCCATCATAGCTTAGTATAACATGATCTTGTATAGGGCGTATTCCTGGCTTCTGTTCCAACGTCCAATACCTAAAAATCGAATCTATATACTTGACTGATCTTCTCCTGGATATATAAGGATATGAACCTTCTTATTTGGTGACTCCCGTTTCGGGAACATGGCTTACATTCGAAAGTGTATAACCAGTTGATTTTGTACTGCAAATATATCAAGGATGTGAAGATAGTATATTTGAATCCGTGTGGCCTGTATATCAGAACTCTTATTTTTGTGCAGAGACTCTGGATAGTTCCACGGTCAGCCAGGAAACGGGTCTCCCTACAAAATCAGATAGTTGGAACGGTAGGTTCCACAATTATGTGGTTTGGAAGGTAAATTGTGAATGATAAGTAGACAGTCTCATTATTAGAGCCGGAGGATACATCATACTAAGATGGATATCTTCATATTGAGTGGGATAGACTCCATGAGTGGGATTGAGGTTCGCAAGAGAGAAAGTTCGATCTCGTGCTAGCCCTAGAGGGCTGACTTCGGAAATTCTGGATAACTAGTTAGTGGAAATGTAGTTAGTTACAAAGCACGGCATTAAGCCCTCCCAAGGCACCGCCAGAGCTACGATGTATGCACCTGTTGGGCTCATTCGGCAGTTTCTTCTCTTATAACTTAATCTACATAGCCATGTAGAGTCAGCTGGATTAAATCCGTCTATGTATGAATTCCATGTTGTACATACGCAGGGCTTCATCTCATGCTTATACGCGCACTCCTCGCTTCCAGGGTTGGCATGTTTGCGCTTGTAGGTGGTAAAGCATTCCAGGAAGGGTCGAGATCCGCATCTTCATCCTAGACTTCTCCGTACGAATCAGAGACTCGAAGCTTAGCGGATGTTCTCAGAATGGCAACACAGAGATCATGATAGGAGAAAGCAATGTGAATCTGTGAATCTGTGAATCCGGAATTTCAACAATTCCAAGCATGTGGCAACGGGTGATGACGATATCATCCCCACACAAGCCAGGGTTCTAAAACTTTTGGAATCAGGTCAAACCAGCGATCTGTGTGAGGGAATGCCTTGATAAGGTGATATACAAAGTAACTATGTAGTTTAGAGATATTCTAAGAAATAGAGAATGGTCTATACAAGTTGGGAGTTAGGAGTCTCTATACTCTCTGTTCCCTGCTCTCCGGTTCCTAGTCTCTGGTCTCTGGCTTCTGATCCCTGGGGTAAATGGTCATACAAAGAAAGCACATCATAGATATTATACATGAACTTACGGAGTAGAATAGACGAATATAAGATAGATTGCTCATTACCACAGTGGATCAGTGGCGTATCATGACGTCCCGAGAGGTCGAACCAAGTTGATGGACGGGCCTTGGCAGATGACATCGCAGGGAAAGATCTCTCATTTCGTCATAGCTCTCCCCCGCCATCATCTCCTTTCTCTCTCTCTCCTTTTTTTTACCCTTGATCTATAGCTTTCTGGTCTTGTTTTTCTCTCTATTCTTCTTGTTTTGTGATTTGAAAAAGTCCTTCAGTGGGGTAAATCCATTCTTCAACTTGTCTGACTTCCACACCTTGAAAATCCCTTCAATCGCCGACATCCTTCTTCTTCTCATCTCTCTATTTTCCCTTCCTCTCCAAAACCTACTAGACATCTGTTTATGAATCACGATTTTTCTTTGATATCATGAGTACAATACAGAATATCAAGAATTTCATTCGGCATGGCAAGCAGGCCCGCCTTGTCACCCCTCATTCTGAGCCGACGACCGACGTATCCGCCATCCACGCAGAGCCACAACGCCAACCGATAGGCCAATATTCACCTGCTCTCGAGGCTTTTGGCCCTGAAGGCCGAGCCAATGCCGTCCACAAACCTGATTCTCAGGTCAGGCAGGATCGCTCTGTCGAAATCGAACGTCTAGTGGCAGAGGAGAACATCAACCGATCGAAGATGCCCAAATACCCCGGTCTAGAGCGCTGGATCTTGGTGGAGAAAATGGGTGATGGCGCCTTCAGTAACGTCTATCGTGCCAAGGATTCGACAACAGAATATGGCGAGGTGGCCATCAAGGTCGTCCGCAAATTTGAAATGAATAGCAACCAGGTAGGTTATGCCGCAAGGTGCCTTTCTTCTTCTTTTCCCTATGGATTTCGTGATATTATTTCTTTGCGGTTATACGGTTTGCAATATGTCTATAAACATGGCCAATACGTTCTGTAGAGCGATCCTCACTATCCAACGGTCAAAAAAGTCCCCAAGGCAGCGGAGGTGCGCAAACAATTCTTTTCCTGACGCTCGGGTTGCTTCCTGGCAATTATTACTTGCGTCTTCCAGCGAAACTTTACACTACTTTATGGCATACTACTGCCTTGGTGCATGGCTGCGCATCTAGTTTCGTCGTTGCTAACTCTAGTCTTTTTAACAGCGGGCAAATATCCTCAAGGAGGTTCAGATTATGCGCAATCTTGACCACCCCAACATCGTCAAATTGATCGATTTCTCCGAGTCGCGGCAATATTACTACATCGTCCTCGAACTCTGCCCCGGGGGTGAATTATTCCACCAGATTGTCCGATTGACGTATTTCAGCGAGAATCTTAGCCGCCACGTCATTCGACAAGTTGCTGATGCGATTGAATATCTACACGAGACATCGGGCGTCGTTCATCGGTTTGTCACCCCCTCAGTAAATATTTGATATTTACTCTTGCGAAAGCTAACATCTTTATGAAGTGACATTAAACCCGAAAATCTCCTGTTCTATCCAATTCCCCACGTTCCCAGCAAGAATCCCAAACCTCAACAACCAGGGGATGAGGACAAAGAAGATGAGGGAGAATTCGTCCCCGGAGTTGGTGCGGGTGGTATTGGCAAGATCAAGCTTGCAGACTTCGGTCTGTCCAAGGTGATCTGGGATAGCCAGACGATGACACCTTGCGGTACCGTCGGATATACAGCCCCAGAAATCGTCAAGGATGAGCGTTACTCCAAAAGTGTGGACATGTGGGCCATGGGTTGTGTGCTCTACACACTTCTTTGCGGGTTCCCTCCATTCTATGACGAGAGCATCCAAGTTCTTACCGAGAAGGTGGCACGTGGCCAATACACATTTTTGTCACCCTGGTGGGACGATATTTCCAAGTCAGCCCAGGATCTGATCTCGCATCTCCTCACCGTGGATCCTGAAAAGCGATTCACCATCAAGGAGTTCCTCGAACACCCCTGGATAAAGGGCACGGACGAGGAAACTACCGCCGCCGCCGACGCACCCCCTCTAGCAACACCCTACCTCCAGAACTCCGAGAAAGGCCCACAGCAACTCGACTCCTCCGGTGCCGAGCACGGGCCCTATCAGCCCGCTAGTGCCCGCTTCGTCGATCAACCATCTGTCACAGCAGAGCGCCGTATGGACTTCCGATCTCCAGGCGCTTTCAACCTCCGTGAAGTCTTCGATGTTGGCTATGCGGTACACAGACAAGAAGAGGAAGGAAAACGCCGCGCGAACGCACGCCAGTCGAACCGCAGTGGCACTGCAGGATTCCAGTCAGCACTGGGTGCTCTCAACGAAGATTATGATGACGAGCCCGAGTACAGCCACCGTCTCGGAGGCCAACCGCCGGCCAAGGTGGCCAAGAACCAAGGGGATATGGCTGGAATGGAAGCTAAGCTCCGGTCCACGAACCTTGGCGCCCAAAGCAGCGCCGCACAGGCACGACAGCCACCCAATCAGCCAAAGCCCAAACAAGGCTACGGGATGCATGATGCCAATGTGGCTAGTGCTGCAAAGAGCTCTATTCGCAAGCATCAGCAGCCGTTTGAGCTTACTCTGAGCGGATCCACATTGCTTGAGAAGCGTGGCCGTCGTAATCAACCGGTGGCATAGACAGGATGTATTTCTTCCATCAGGGTCATGATGTGATGTCTTCGTAACTTCTTTGCAGTTTGTTGATAAGCGATATTTTCACTGGGATATTTTATCTCAACTTTTTTTTCCTCTTTCCTAAGGCCATTTGTCTTGTTCGTTTTTTTTTTTTTCAAGCTTTCTGCACGTTATCGGATCGGTCCCGGCGAGGAACCTACACGCTACATAGTCACGATTGGAAAATGGGTGAAGTGGGTTTTCTTTTTCGCTTTCTCTTGAGTTATCGGGGAGCTTGCTTGGACTGGAATGGAGTTCTTCCTGGTCTTTTCTTTTCCTTTTTGCTGTTGTTATCATAGGGATTACGTCCATTCATATTTGTTAAGGATTCGCTAAGCATATTTTTCAACATTCCAAGGTTGAAACCTTGGAAGATTTCACATCTTTCATATAATCTTTCTTTTGGTAGCAGTCTCCAATTGGTTTTTTCTTTTGGTGCTGGTGCAGCGAACTCATTCCCGGTCGTTAGCCTATTAGGATTTGTTCTCTTGTAGTCTGAGATTATTTTCATTTGTATGTAGACTAGACCGGTAGTAACTTCTTAACCAAGCATATGATGCAATTCACGAGGCATGTGTAGCACATACTGTTATTGGAAGGATATACAACATCGAAATCTCCATTTAGGTAATTCAGAATTAAGAAAAAAAAACACAAACTTGGTATCTTGATTGGTATCTAATGTATGTTCAAGTTCAGAGGCCACCTGGAAATGGTCACTGTATTATGATATATGACGACAACACTCTATCCGGTCCATATATTCACGTGTCAAGCCACTGATCGCATCATTCAGATCGCAATGGCAGCGGTATATCGGTGAGATATGGAGGTGCTGTCCTTTTTTTGGGTCGTGTTTTCATCGTGCACTTTCCAACACAAGCAGAAGGCTGTGTAAGAATCGACAGTGTGCAAGACGGTTTTGGCAAACTGAAACAAGTGACTCAACACATTGCTTCTTAAAGAGTCTGCCTGCCCCGAGTCTCAATGGGTAGGAGACACATAGCCACAAAGGAAGCCAGAATCAACGCGCCAGAGGCATAGATGGGCGAGTTGGGGTTCGCACTACCAGCATAGATGGCGACAAGGGGAGCACAGAGACCAGCGATACGGTTCAAGCAGCTGGAGATACCAGTGCCAGTACCGCGGTTGGGGGCAGGGAAGGTCTCAGGGGTGTAGGCGTACAGGACACCATACATGATGTTCTGGAAGAAGGCCTCGAGACAACTGCACAGGAGCTGAATGTCGGAGTTTGTGGATGCGGTGAAGCAGAACAGCAACACACCGGTGATCAGGGTGGAGATGGCCATTGTGCCCTTACGACCAATGTACTTGATCTCAACTGTCCAGCAAGCCAAAACGGAGCCGGGGACACCAACGATGGAGGTGATGGCGTAATTGCGGTAGGTGATGTAGTTCGAGTTGGCCACACCACCGGATTGGGAGAGGTACTGGGGCAAGAAGGCGTTGAAGAGAGGATATCCCATGCCGATAGTAGCCCAGCAGAACCAGAGAAGAACAGTATTGTAGCCCATGCGCTTGTTGGCGAACAGGGGCGCAATGCGCTCCATTGAGAATTTGGAGAATAAACGACCCAGGATTTGAGAGTAGCTGAGGCCTGTCTCCTTCTCCTGCACCTCGGCATGACCGCCAATTTCGTTGAGGATCTCGCTGGTCAGCCAGGTCTTGGTGCCGTTCTTGTGGGCAATGCCATGAATGGAAGCGACAGCTTCTTCCTGGCGGCCACGGGAGAGCAGGAACTTGGGTGACTCGTACAAGTGGAAGCAGAAGAAACGCAGAATGAACATGACAAAAGTGATGGCTCCCAGGGTGAGGACCAGGTAGCGCCAGCCCATGTTGTTCTCCTTGGTGCAGCCTTCATGGCTAGTGCAGCTGAAGTTAGGGATGAAAGCCCACGCAAGCAGACTACCAATTAGCTGGCCAACGGGCCACCAGACACTCAACATGGTCAACATGTTGCCGGAGATAAAGGGAAGGAACTCCAGGAAAAGAGCACCATCGACTGGCAGGTTACCGCCCACACCAAGACCCAAGCAAGCGAACAGGGCACATGTTCTGCATTCATGATTAGCGAAATATACAAAATCCGTTGTTCTCAAAAAAAGAACTTACCCAATCCAAGTGGGACCACCAGCAGCAGCCAGACCAAATGCACCAGCCATGAATAGAGTGGCGTTGAAAGCAAGACGACGACCAACAATATCAGAGGCAATACCCCAGAATGAGGCACCAATACAGAGACCCAAGAATAGAGCACAAGTGGTGAAACGCACCCATGTATCGGAGATTCCAAATTCGTAGGAGATAGGCGTCAGCGTCAGGGCAACTCCCTACACATGGTTAGATTTGATCTATGTAATCCATTTGGTTTTGAAATCCTACCTGAAGCCAAATGTTGTCTGCTGTCCAACCAAAACCACAAAGGAAGAACAGTTGCCATTGATACCGGCCCATGCCAATATCCTGTAGGGCTCGATTGATCACCTTTGCCTTGCCTGTCCTCGAGTTAGATCAAAAATCCAATTGCATGAAGCTTCCACGCAGGGACCAGTGAGAAAATCTAGGAGAAACATACGGTCATAAGCAGAGTCATTGGTAGAAGTGGAGACATCAGCCTCGATCTCTGCACGAAGAGCTTCAAGGGTCAGAGTAGTTGAACCCTTGGGGCCGGCAGCACCATTCTCCGAGGAAGATGCACCATCCAGGCTCGGGCTGGTCTCCTTGTCTGTTTTTTCCGAAACCAAGTGAGCAGGTCCATCGGCGAGTGGGATCACAACGTCGGAGAAGTTCGGACTATCCCTTTTGAAGGGGTTAAATTTTTCGAGACCCATAATGACGGTTCTATATGGCGCTTTGGAATATATTTTTCAACTGCCTGGGATTTGCTGCTTTCTGTCAAATATGTCGCTTTTCGCTCGTTCTATTCCGTTCAAATGTCGCTGGGGATTCCGTGAGAGGCCGAGGGTGGATCTACAGGTGTGGGGAGCTGCAATGGGGTCATATATCGTGAATCCGGGGGCAATTCGCTGTGGGCCGAAAGTGGCGCAAGGACAATGGTCGATATATACTGCTGTCGAGGCTTGCAGATGGGCTTGTTGCTATCGATGCTGGATTTTGTCGCAATCGTTGTCGATCTGATCGTTGTCGCGAGGGTGATGCAAGATTGCTACTGAAGAGCGGATCTGAAGTACCTCGTGCTTGGTCTTTGTTGAAATTGATTTCTTTTCACAGGGTGGTGATGAACAATAGAAATGATCCAAGAGCGTGAACCAGAAGTTCTGCCACAGGGATATAAGATAGAAGAAAGCTAAGAGACGGAGCTCTCGCAAGATATAATGAAATAAGACAAGCTGGGGGTAGCTATACCTTATCCAAGATGGTTTGAGAGAGGAAAAAATTAGGAATTGACAGAAGAGGAAAGAAGAGAAAAACGGAAATGAGGTGGGATTCTAGAGTTGCTATATACTATTGGGGGCATCCCAAGGATGGGCAATATGCTTCCAGTTTTTTTATTTTTTATTATTACATTCCTTTTTTCATATTACCAACTGGTTCTCTAGTACCTAGACTAGGTACTATGTCATCATTGGCCAAGACCCAGAAGTGGGACTATAGGGAAAAAGGTGTGATAGTATGGTCTGTAATTCGAATACTAGAAAAAAAAAAGGACTGGCTCGGCCCCGGGACTGGGGTCGGGTTCTTTATGGAGTAGACTAAGGAGTACGGAGTACTCCGTACATTTGATATTCCGATATTCCCGTTGCCCTCGGCGAGCAAACCAGGTGTACATACTTGGCACTTGGACTTGATATGTTTTCGGATAGACACCGCTTTACTATCGTCTATAGATGAACTGCTAGCAAGGATCTCTCTAGTCTGAATACTTCCAAGGTTTACCATATACATTACCTATCTCCTCTTGGTTTCTTGCTTTCTATAGCTATAGTTAATCACATCCTCATACTTAACATTTCAATATTAGTAAATCCGACAGCTTTTATGACTGGAAGGACGGGCAGAATCCAAGGGCGGTCCCGTGCGAGAAAAAGGCGGTTCCACTATAGCGTACACCATACTCCCGTACTCCGTACACATAGGCGTATTATATTAATAAAATTGTTGACGTTGGTTAATAATTCACAACCACACAGGGAATAGCTTAAAAAAGAATCTCTAAAGATCGGGGAGTGGCCGACGTTGGCCGCTTTTACTTGAAGCACGGTCCTTCGATGTTCTTTGGATCGGTCGAACGCCACCAAGGCAAATCCGACATACTCTATTCAGCCTCAAGGGTCCTCGCCTGCTCTACCTTTATACCTATATGACCACTCTGTATGCAGAACTCAGAAGGGCCCGTATAACTATCGGCACATCATGTACAACTTTTGTAGAAACATATCATATATCGGAAAGGGTCGAAATAATGAACAAATTGACCTGGCCCTGAGCCGAGACCCAATTGGCCTCCATGCTCCACCAGGAAAATTTTTGCAGTGACACCACTTTAGCCGTACTCCATACACTCCCACTACTCTTGTTTGGGGCAAAGGAATGAGATCAAGAAACCGCATGCGTGCGTGCTATGCTTGAACGTCACCCCTCTAGTTACTTTGTTCCTGTCTCCTCTTTCCCCCTTTCCCAAGATACCCAACATGTTTTTGTTTTCACTTCAATATAACATCAATCCCAGATTGTCACAAATATCAAAACCAACGCTACAACATTGTAGAACAAGAGAAGCAAAAAAAGAGTTGAACTCACCATTGAAGCTCGTGAGTCTTGGCGGAGGCACATCCATGCCGCATTCAGGCCCAGGGGAATTCGCCATTGATTTCGGCCAATCAAAGTCCTTAAATACTCCTGTAAACTTTCTGTAACCTCGTGTAACCTTCCAAAGGTTCCAACCTTGGAAGCACGCGCTTTCCCGGATAAATTACTGCAACTTACCATTTTGGGATTAACCCGGTGTTCTGCCGCCATACGGTACCAGCCCATACTACGGAGTACGGAGTAGCTTGTCGGCAAATGCTCATATTCTCGAGTTGGGAGACTCAACGTACTCTGTACAATGTGGAGAATGAGTGGCTCTCGGCTATGATACTTCTATGACATTCTGAACCGGTTATTTGTTTCGTTTCAGACCGGAAAGTCAATCCGGAAACTGGGAAGCCCAGGAACAATAAACTCCACTGACAGATTTTACCTTCACGGAGTACTCGATTATCTTATTTATACAATGCGTAAGTTGTAGTTGCAGCAAGTGTTGCCTCTAGATATGAATTTCTCGGCCAATGTACTCACTCGTGAGAGCATGAGTTGAAGAGCATGTATGCCGTCCATACTTTGTACATCGTACATTGTTTGTCCCATTTAATTTTCGAATTAGTAACCGGTAGTGTAATTACACTTGACTGTGATTGACTGGAACTCTGAACAATTATCAAGCTCCACACTGCTGGACCACACCACCCGTCACCAGCTTACGATGTATACATTAGAGTACGTTGTCGATCGCTGCAAGAGATTGCACATGCTTTGCGCCAAGCTTTGATGCGATTCAAATAACAAAAGTCCATTAATTGCGTTATATCGTGTACAAGACTAACATATGAAGCAGATCCTAGGTCTGCCAATACTTTATTCTATACATAATGAAAGGGACAATGTTGGGCGTTCGTGACAGGGCCTCTCTCTTTGTACAACCCAAACACCACCATTCCGCTCGGCAAATAGAGAGACATACATCAATTCGCCATCACTCACTCGGTAAATTATCACCGAATGACCATATATAAGATCTTCTAGTAAGCCACTAGAGTTCCTCGGTACGTCTGAGCAGCCATTCAAGGTGACGATAAGCCACGCGAGGCTGGTACTGCGGTTGCATGTGACCAGACTGGAAACTCTGAGCCCACATCAGACCACGCTCATAGTGCTGAACACCCATGACACCCTGGGGTCCATCGACACCAGTCTGGCCATTCTCAGCAAAGACGTTGGCGTACATGAGATCCGGAATCTTAATGTCGATGGAGGTGTTTGGCTTATTCTGGAAACCGAGGTTGCCGTTCCAGGTCATATTCTGGATGGCCAACAGCGTACCGTTGGTGAGGACAACCATATCCAAGTCACCATTTGAAATGAGAACGCGATTAGTAGCCTCAATAACCTGCGGCAAGACGTGCTCGATCGGGTTCGCTGAAATATCGCCTTCTTGCTCCGGGCCAGCGTTGCCACCAACGTATACGGGCTCTGCGGAACAGCCGCTCCAGGTGCCCTTGGGTGCGTGTAGCGCGTGCTTGACATCTTTGCGATCGAAGTAGACGCTTGCTCCAGGTGCTGTGTAGTCGAGCGAGGTGGGGAAGCCGAGAACGTCCCAGAGGAGCGGGCACATCTGGTTGATCTCGTAGACGTCGAAGCATGGGTTGATGTGGAGGATTTCGTCGTTGACGAGGTCAAACAGATCACATTCGTCGTCTAAGCTGCTGCCTAACAAGGGTGGTTGAACTTCGGGCGGCGGGAAAGTGAGGTACTTGTCGATGAATGCCTCGTATCCGCAGGATTTGTGCTTTCTGTCAAGCTCTGCCATGAATGATTTATTGAAGCTGAACAGGTTCGCATTTTCGTGGACAAAGGGAACAACGGGCAGTTGTTCCTGAATGGTGTCGAACTGTCCAATGCAGGGGTCGTATGCCAGCGCACCTTGGTAAATAGTCAGAATTTGCTTCCCAGAATTCTGAATATTTGTAATAACTCACCGTCTAGATCGAAATACTCCTTGTCCTTTTCATCGAGCATCGCAGCTGAGATGTAAGGCACATAACGTCCAGCATAACTCTCACCAGTGACATAGATCTTGAAGTTCTTGATTCCAAAGATCTTCTGGAAGTTCTTGAAGAACTTGATAAAGTCCTGTGCGGTCTCCTCTTGTGAAATAGCAGTTGGTGTGCCAACGGAGTAACCCGTTCCGACGGGCTGGTCGACCCTGCGAAATTTTAACAAGTTTCTTTTAGGTTCATGTGCATGATAACTACTTACCACAGAACATTGGTAAGGTTGACCCAAGCATAAGGGTTCTCAACCGGGGCAAAAGTACCAGGTTGCCATATGAAGCGACCAGTCTCTTGCAAGAAACTCTCCATCGAACTGCATCCAGGGCCACCGTTGAGCCAGATGGTTACTTCGTCTACGGGCTCGTTGATGGTAGGCTGGAAAATGAAGAAGAGCGATCTGGAGCTATTGTCCATATCAATTGGCACCAGACCAGAATACATCTCGCCAATATCAAATGCAACCTCCGGCAGGGAGTCCACCAGGTAATCTATGGGTCGATTAGTATTTTTGCTGCTGACAATGATATAACTCGACACTCACGCTTGGTTTTCTTGGTCAAGAAGCGGTAATCCTTGTCCGATTTCTTCGGTTTGTGGTTACGAGCCTCGACTATTCGTTTAGCCTTCTCCTGTGGTGCACGAGCTATCTCTGCAAAGCGTCCATGTTTGAAAGCAGCCGCGATATCTGATCCCAGCGAAAGGGCCAGGAGAGCAGATGCCAGGACTGATTTGAGTAACATCCTGGATTAGTTTGGGTGGGCCAGGAGGGAGATAGGATAAGTCTACTTATTATTCTCGGGGAGGGGACGCAGCTATATACTAAAAACCCCCGAAAATGTCTACCGGTAGGTAGCCCCTGATCCTGCACTCGGTAGGGCCATTTAAATTAATAAAAGGTCGCCTTACCAAATTGGGTGGTTCCAAGTGGGTGATTGGAAGAAATCCTAGGTTCAGGCCTGGGGATGCTTCTTCTGCGCCACCTGGGCGCAACCCTGGAATCCCTTGTTCGATAGCAGGTCTCCACTGATATCGGCTTCTTCGGTCATCCCGGGGTCGACCCCAGAAAAAAGAAAGGATCGCTTATGAATCTTGCTACTACTACTTCTTTCTGTCCCTGATCGAGTGGTATCCCGATGGTTTTATCCGCAGTATTAGATAATTATCGGAAATAATAATTATCATAAATAGTTGGTGTAGGAAGTCTGCCACTCTATGCAGATCTATCATTGGGACCGGATCAGCGACGGATTCCGGCGAGATCGACAGTTATCTGTCACTTTGGGATAACAAACTCCATCTGTGGAAAGCGGGGGTACCTCGCAATTCGCAATTGGTCTGGCATGCTTCTTATCCTTGATAGACATTGTGTGATGATACATAATAATCGCCCTGCGGCGGTTGTAGCGGTCTGATAGGTGAGAAATCCTCTTAATAATTCAAATGAGCTGCCCTGAGTACATACAAAGTACATACTCCTCGGCCTCCGATTAAACCCTCATGTGCGAACATCACCTAACTGCATATGTACCTCACAACAAGATGATCGTTGTGCCCACGAAGTACTCTGTACCTGGGCCGAGGTTCCCGGAGCTCTAAGTTATAGATCCCAAGCATGCCAAGCTTTCTAGGTTGCTTAACACTGGCTTGGAAATATTGTTTGACTGATCGGAACTTGCTTTCTCTGACGGGCCCCTTTTTCGCGAGAAGTATCAGCCGACAAGGTTGATATACTCGATAGTCGTACTGGGTTTTCTCCTGGGGATAAAAATAAAGGCATTCTAAGATAACTATTTTCATTTGAGAATAGTATATATAGCTTGGGAAAAACAAAAAAATTGGACTCGCGGGGAATCGAACCCCGGACCACTCCCATGCTAAGGGAGTATTATACCACTAAACCACAAGCCCAGTTTGATGGAAGAGCCTGCTGTTTAATGTCTCATGAGCCTAACCAGCTATTGTTTGAAATTACTCGACATAGGTACCACCTGAACGGATCTCGCCCCGAGTAAAACTTCTACGGTTGGGGTTTTTTTGAGAATATTAGATACTTCATGCTTTTTGAGGCTCTGACCTTGGCAGTTTGGGAAGTTTATATGAAGTTTACATAAATTTGTTAGCTAATGACACTTGCCCAAGAAATACAAAACATGGTCGCAGTTATATATATCTACCCGCATCACGTCAAATTTCGTGCTAATTTCAAATATAATTTATGCATTTGATATTGTCCGGATGTAAATCTAAGCCCTTGTCTTTCTTGTCCTATCCGAAGAAGTTCTATATGTTCATTGAATAACAAGTTGATCCATGTCTAGCCTAATACGAATGATTGACACTATGCCTGGATGTAGTTATCCGCTCGCGTAGTCTCACGGAGATCGGGAATTCGGAAGTTCGGAAATTTTGCCACTATGTTGGACTGCTGTCATAGTCATAGCCGACTAGTGAATTGTGTCCCGTACACCGATAAATCCAGATAAATGAGGCATGTATAGATTGTTCTATATGATTGATAAAATGATTAATAAAGAGAACTCGTAGTGATGTATGCCAACCATTTTATTCTGTGCAATTAAAAACAACACTTCCATCTAGCCAGTATAGTAATGAACAGCACGATGTACATGGTCCCCAAGGTGTTCGGGTCAACACGATAGATCCACATCTTCCCCTGCCCAATGATCATGCCGTCCGAAATTTTCACACTCTCAACTCCTACAGTTGAACACCAATGGGAATAATTCCGCGGAAAATTCTCAGAGCCTGGGCACTTTTGCATAGTCTTTGGGAGGTTTCGATTGCTAATATGTAATTCCCCTCCTTCCGACTTTTCAGATCCCCGGATCCTCAAATTCAAGAAATCTAGCAAATCCTTTTTAATACAAGTGGAGAATATCATAGCTGCTCCTTCCACATAGAATGTCTACCAATGTCGGATCTGCCAGCAAGACCGACCATGCATTTGATATTATGAACACCACTCAGAACACCACAACACCCCAAAGCACCACAACAGCCCTCGACGAGAAGACTACTGTTCACATGAACAATGAAAAATTTGACACGGAGGCTGCACCAGAGCAAGAATATAGCTCGGAAGATGTATATCGGACAGCATCTACCGTGGCACCATCTCAACGATCAGCCAGAAGAGACCCCGTTAGTCGAGTGACCACAGATGCTGAAGGGAACACCTATCCGGAGGGGGGTCTCGAAGCCTGGCTGGTAGTGCTGGGCAGCTTCCTCGGTCTCTTTGGATCGCTGGGCCTGGTGAACACCATCGGCACCTTCCAAGCATATATCCAAACCCATCAACTGAAGGAATACAGCTCAGGAGCCAATGGTTGGATTTTTGGAATGTTTGCCTTTCTCACTTTCTTTTGTGGAGTGCAAATCGGTCCCATCTTCGACGCTCGAGGCCCACGCCTTCTTGTCTTTGCGGGTTCCATATTCGAAATGGCCATGATAATCCTCCTTGGCTTCTGCACTCAATACTGGCACTTTATGATGGTCATCGGTGTACTGGGTGGAGTGGGAGCGTCCCTCATTTTCACACCGGCGATCTCGGCGATTGGACACTATTTCTATGAGAAACGTGGAGTCGCAACTGGCATTGCTGCCACTGGTGGCTCCGTCGGAGGCATTGTTTTCCCTCTCATTCTAGAAGACCTCTTCCCCAAGATTGGCTGGGCTTGGGCCACTCGGGTTGTTGCGTTGATCTGCCTAATTACGCTATCAGTTGCGAATCTCTTGATTAGGTCTCGACTCCCGCAGAAGCCATTTTCCAAGGAGAACGTGCTCCCTGACTTCCGCATATTCCGTGACCCGCGATTCGTACTTACTACTGCCAGCGTCTTCTTTATTGAGTGGGGACTTTTCGTGCCAATTAGCTACATCTCATCTTATGCCCTCGACCATGGTTTCTCCACCAAGTTTTCATACCAGATCATTGCCATCTTGAATGCCGGCTCATTCTTTGGGAGATGGTTGCCTGGCTTCTTTGCCGATTTCCTGGGTCGCTTTAACACTTTGATCGCGACGGTCGCGCTCTGCGTGCTCTGTAACGCCTGCCTGTGGCTTCCTGCTGGAGATAGTCTGCCTTTGCTGATCGTTTACGCTGCTCTTTTTGGATTCTCGAGCGGCAGCAATATCAGCCTGACGCCAGTCTGTGTTGGCCAGCTCTGTAAAACCGAGAACTATGGCCGGTACTACGCAACTGCCTATACCATAGTGAGCTTCGGGTGAGTGCTTCCCCCCCTTGTGATGTCACCTGCGTATCCATAACTGACACTCTTTTGCCACCAGCACTCTCACCGGAATCCCTATTGCAGGTGAGATCCTGGCACGCTGCAATGGATCCTACTGGGGCCTGATCACCTTTACCGTCTGCTGCTATGCGGCTGGCCTTGCATGCTGTACTTCCGTAAAGGTCATTCAAGTTGGCTGGCGTCACCCTCTCGCGATCTATTAATTTTCTGGATTCCATCCGGGACTCCGACACTGGCGATTTGGTAACTTCGACACGATTTCACGATTTCAAAAATGAATTTTGATAGAAAGGATTTCTTTTTCCTCGACTTGCATTTTCTACCCAGCGTTCATGGCCGAGTGTTTTGTTATACATAGCTACTACTAATGTCTATATTTATCAATATGTGATTGCAGTTATAGAGTTCACCACCCAGTCAGATAACGTTTCCGACATGGTCGGTTCGGCCCTTCAGCCGTTTAAATAGATTTCTCAATCGAACTGGCGGTTAGAGATAAGAAAGATTTGCCGCCATTGAGGCAATATAAAAAACATAAATGTTGGTACCTCAGGTTCAGGTTCCCGGCAGGGCTGAACGGGGTTGAACACGCCGCATAAGATATCCGACAGGCACCGGATCTATGTAAACATCTAGTCACAATGATGCCTCTGTACCTTATCCAACCATGGATTTCACCACTGGGAAAGATTTCCAATAGGAGCAGGCTCACCTCTCACCATGGAAACTATACAGACATCGAAAGTTTAAACCAAAAACAAACATCGACATCACGCCTGGCCAATCCTGTCGCTGTGATGACATCGAATGTTCATCAATCCATCACCATTGAGTTTTCCAACCTCTAGCTACATATACGACGTTATGCTCGCGTCTCCTCCCTATCGTCCTTTTTATCCGGGAGTCCGCTTTCCTTTTACTCGTCTCGAACTCATCTGGTGAGTATTTCGCTTCGTCGCTAGACTTGCTACCCAAGGAGTTCTGAAGGTAGAATTGTCTTCTACATCAACCCATTCATCAATTCGATAACGCTAGGAACTATAGGCGAACTTGCATTGGCCCCTGTTCTCCGTAAATCGGCCACATTTGCTTATTCGCCCTGCATTTACTTGCGTTGGTCCAAATCATGTTTCCAACAAGATGCTTAGTTCTGCTGGCCTGCTGGGCACTCCTCCAGAGTGTCATAGCTGCGCCGGATGGGGCGCTAGAGCAGCCCGACATCGAGGATCATCGTCGAGAAGAGCGTGACTTTGGCTTGCAGGAGCGCCACAACCATCCTGAACTTGTGAGCTCGCTACTTTCTATCTTGACTGAGGAGATCTCTACGACAAAAGGCCCGAAGCCTGAGACGACTACAGTCCCTGGTGGAGGAGGTGGTACTACAGTCCCTGGCGGAGGAGGTGGTACTACAGTCCCTGGTGGAGGTGGTGGCACTACGGTCCCTGGCGGAGGTGGCGGAACCACGGTCCCTGGCGAAGGTGGTAGCACTACAGTCCCTGGCGGAGGTGGTGGCACCACGGTCCCTGGAGGAGGTGGCGGCACTACAGTCCCTAGTGGAGGTGGTGGCACTACGGTCCCTGGCGAAGGTGGTGGTACCACAGTTCCTGGCGGAGGAGGTGAGTAGACTATTACCTTTTTCTGAAAGCACCTTTCTTACTCTCCCTGGTACCCAAGGCGGCACTTCACCCACTGGCGGCGGCGGTACGACTGGTACGCCAACTGGTGGCATTGGAACTTCCCCGACTGGCGGAGCTACCACGACAACTGGACCTGCTCCAACTGGCGGTACTGTTAGTCCTCCCCCCGGAACTACACCGTAATCCTCTCCCGGAGTAGTCACTGAAACAACTAACACTGATCAGACATCCCCCACTGGAGGTGGTACCGTGCCTCCTTCCCCATCTCCTAGCGTTACCACTGCAAGCGAAGTTTGTCCTACTCCATCCACGTCTAAGGAGACGACGGTGGTCCCGGTGACCGTCACTTGTCCCGCTGCCATAGTGAGCACCACTACTGTCACTGTCACATCTGGTTCGGTCCCGGGCACGGGAGCATCGCTTTGTCCTTGCCCCACTGAAAGTCCTACCGGAGGTGCTCTCCCCACCACCAGCCCCACTGGCGGAGCCTCTCCAACTGGCAGTGTGACAACCTCAACTAGTTCCACTGGCGGAGCCTCTCCAACGGGCAGCCCAACAACCTCAATTAGCCCTACTGGTGGAGTCTCTCCAACTGCCAGCGTGACAACTTCAACTAGCCACACTAGCGTAGTCTCCCCAACTGGCAGCCCGACAACCTCACCCACCAGAACCAGCACTAGCACCAATACTCTGACTCAGACCCTGACCCAAACCCGGACATCGACGCCACTCATACCAACCACCACCAGAGAACGTACTGCAGTCACAACAGCCTCGCCCACCACGCCAGCTACCCTCGTGACTTTGCCTACAACATCTCCACATGTATCTCCTGGAACACCAGGGGGATCGCGTGTCACCCCACGAGCAAAGATCAACCCCGACGTTATTCGTCGGCGGCTATTTAGCAACACGACAGCGACGGCCCTCTTCACCAACACGTCTGTTGTCCACAATACCACAACTAGTGCAGTGAACCTCACTCGTGTTGCGACGGAGACTGCTACCGAGCCTGCACCTGGTTTCCTGCCTCGCTTTCATCGTGGACGGAATCGTGGTTAGATTGTTTGGTTGAATTGAGAAAGAGTTGAGATACTGGTTGGTTGTTTCTTGATAAAATTCTAGATCAGTTTGATTATTGCCAATTTTTGATTATTTTTTCTGATAGTTTAAAAGGAGTTTAATGTTTTCGGTGGTAATATGATGTTGCTGGAGTTTATTGAATTGCACAACTTGCGTACGGTCTTGGGATTTATTTGTTCTACCATTAAACAAAGTGCTCTCAAGCAAGCTTTAGCCTTCAGAGACTCTGCTAGACAAGACTACTGACACTTTAAAATATGAAGCCTATGATACATTGCTTGTGACAAATCACGATTTACCCTCTCGAATCTATCTAGTTTCTAGTTGGACCAAGATCGGATACTAGAAAATACATGTGACCAGCGCCTGTATTGAATGATACATAAAAGAAACCCACAGAAACTACTTGGCGCAATAAGGACAGAATTCTATTTTTTGTTTTTTTTGTTGTCATCTCTAAAACAAAACAACAATTGGGACATAAAACAGCAGAAAATGCACTCGAACCGAAAATCCTCCAAATCCCAGTCAGACCTATAGCCAATACTTGATTTCCCGCCTCCCTAGAAAGGCAAGCCTATCTGTGACGGTGGCTATATCTACTCTGCTTCTCAGACTGTTCCCCATCAGAAAACTCTTCGACCTCCGGGGCCCATCGATCGGGTTGTTGCAGAGCGGTGGGGATACAATTGATGAGATCATCGGCAACATCTTCGTCGCTCTCCCGGTCGTTATACTTTCTGAGAGTCCTGAGTGAAACCGGTACGACAAGCTCAAGGTTACGGCACAACCGCTCAAACTGGGAATCATGTTCCATGACCGCGCTTGAGATACCGAGGCTAATTTCACCAAGAACCTCCTCCTGCAACGAGGAAATCACATCCTGACGACGATGCGGTCCATGGCGAAGGAAGTAGATTGCGTCATGCACACATCGCAGAACAAAAATGCGCCGCTGGTTGTAGGGATCGTTGGCTAGCAGACGCTCAAAATCATCAGGAGACATCGTAGGCGGATATTAGACTGGTATTGGAGAAGCTGGTTGGAGTGTGACTTGGAAGTGAAATCTGTTGACGATTCCCGGATAAAAAATTCGCATGCAGATAACTGAATTCCCCGATGATGCAGAATCCGATGTGTTCTCGGAGATTGCTTGGGGGGTTATGAGAAGGCAGTGGGAATTTGGAGTTATTTATGCATCTGTATGGAGTAGAGTTGGCACTGATTCGATTTTGTGGTTGACGTATTTGACAAAGACAGCAATGAAAGCAAAGATTTATTTTTGTTCTATCAGGGAAGAAAAGAAATATCCAACCTTTGACTGCATCTCGGACGTCTCCTGGTTATGTTTCGTCAAGAAAGAAACTCTTCGCCTCCGTCATACTCACAAAGACACTAATTATATCCTATCAAAAGGGAGAATATAGCTCACGACAGGGGTAATAACTGTAATCTTTTGGCTTCAGAAAGGAGACCGATAGATCTTTTCGCCGTTGCATGGGAGTTGGAAGATGCACAAAGAAGTCGCAACACCAATGCCATAACCTCTATGTGGATATCTTGCTACAAGCACCAGATTTTAGCACTTTCATCATGTTTAAGTTCGTATGTAAAATGGATAGACTCGATCAACAAAGGGGAAGTACAAAGGGTAGGGCATGGGGCAGTTAAACCAGGCCAAAGAAAAGCAGGTGACCATGTGTCACCAAACAAAGGATCATCTGCCCAGGTAGATGCGAAAACCAATGTGTATAGATATTTTGCTTCATGTTTTTCATTGTATATTTCCAAAGACTCTATGGATGTTACATGTATGCCAAGTCTATCAATATGAATTCTGACTTTGATCTGGACATGCTTTATATCACTTTCTCAACATGTCCCCCAGGATCTATGATTCTTTTTCGAAATAGCAGGATTAAACTCTATTATTATACACTGTGTGAGGTATTAGCACAATCTTGACATACATTTCTCGTCTAGTAGAGGCATATTCGCTTTGATTCGTTTAACATACCGATTTCCAAGATTCGGGCGGAATAATTTTCCGTTGTTTACATGTATTATGTACTTCCAAAGTTGCCAAGGAATCTGGTCCCTGAACTATAAGGGAGTGATGAAATAAACTACACACTACGAGACTTTAGACCATGTTAAAACAAGATCAAGTATATGTATAGTTCCTAGGTTGACTCTAATTAGGTACTTGTACTCCGTATCTCTTATCAGTTCGGCTTAGAGAACTGATAAACCTGAGACGCCCCACAATAGATTGAGCCAATGACGCAACGACCTGCCTGATTGGGATTAGTTTTTAGATTGGATTCTCCACATGATCCAATTACTAGCCCGCCCCCCGCGTTTACTTTGTAGTTACAGCACATATGATATCGACAATCTTGCCGAATGATTTGAGGTTATTCGAGCCCACGGTGTACTACTATGTACATGCTTGAGGTAGATAGTCATGTGGTCTGTATTAAACTCGTCTAGCTGCGGCTACTGCCGGGGCCACGACGGGGCGGTAGTCTGAGTGGAAGAACGCCGTAACACCTCCACATCGCATATGTACTTGTTCCGGGTGGAGCTGCCTATAAAGGCTAGCGACATGCAACCCTGGAATGTACATTGGGGACAAGATAAGCGTGACAGTCAAATGGCCTCGGGGATCACCATTGAGCTCAACTATATGAGCCCCGTTCCTCAGCCCAGGAGTGCCAGTGACTTTCTACTACTCATTATTTCCTCGATTGCTGACACCCCTACAATAAACAAAGACCTCGCTTCCCTCACCTTTTCCTCCATCAACTTGTGGACCATCACCACTTCAATTCTACTTAGATGGCGGTTGTCTTTATCTCTCACTGTCCCCAACGTCTTCATTGGCATTCTTATACTATATCTCTGTGTCAAGCTATTCGCAGAGCCAGTAGAAAAAGTACCCGGGCATCTAAACCCGTTCGCTAAAAGAATTGTCGCCGTCCAAAAACAAAACAAAAACGTAGTGACAAGCCAAGAACAATGTCAATCGAAATCGTCCCGCTGGCTCAGACCGACATACCTGGGGCTGTAGACTGTGTGCAGAAAGCGTTCGCCGATGATCCCTATTTTCGCTGGGCATTTGATGATCCATCCAAGGTATGAACCATCTTTTTCCTCAAGCCACCAGCCGAATACATCGTTCTGGCTTTGAGAAAAAACAGACCAAAAAAAAGAGTGAAAACAAACGAAGTGGATATCGAACCAAGTAATAACGGGGTCTGACAGTTTAACATCCAACGAAACGCAGCTTCCCTCGCTGCTCATCTCCAATATGGTATCAACTGCGGCTGCCCCATTTCCGTCGCCAAGATAACTCGTGCCGCAAATGAAAGCAAGAGCGACGGAGATATCCGCCTGCCGGCGGGTACTGTGGTCGGCGTTGCCTGGTGGTACTCGCCACAAGCATCTTCCATGACTCAGACCTGGTCTGTTTGGGCACAGGACTGGCTTCTTTCCTTCCGCCAGCTCATAAACAATATCCGCTTCCTTGGTCGCGGTGGTCTGAATGTGCACCGGTATTGGATTTGGAAGCAAGTGCAGCAAACTGCGCATGATACCATCTGGCAGGACCCCCGTGGGTACTATTTTTGCAATGTTGTCTGTGTTGATTCAGAGGCGCGTGGTATGGGAGTCGGAAAGAAGCTTATGGAGAATGTCATGGAGAAGGCCGATCGGGAGAATATGCCATGCTATCTCGAGAGCTCTAAGGGGTATCCAAACGTGGGTATTTATGAAAGAATGGGCTTTGAATTGGTCAAGGAGATTGAATGCGTGGATGGAGGGGACGTTTGCAAGGTATGCCCTCTTTGGCTAGAGTATTCCCTATTAAATGACTGACGCACGCTATCCCAGTTATATTGCATGATACGCAACCCCAAGTCCAAAGAATAAGGCTGTGATAAATGTTCCAAAGCCGATATCGTTCATTAACACAGATACACAGGGAGATTGAGTGACATACCTGACTTGATTAGTAGCATTTGAATAAGCATTCCGTTAACTGTCATCTTTGACTTAGCAGTGTGCGCGAGGTGATGGAAGTAATAGAAAGCTTTTCTGAGCTTGGCTTTTTCAGAGTTAATTTCTTTTCCAATCGACATCTCTCTTCTGGTTTTCGACCGGGGAATGTCACAGCAGGTTATGAAGCCTTCTTTTACCTTCTGATAAACCTACTGCATTCCAGATTAATTTGCCTGGGGATTCATTGACGCCTACAATCAGTCCTTATCAAAATATGGCCTCATTTGCTGCTGCAGTAAAGACGAACACCGAGAGTCGGAGAGGCACTGGTGTGCCCTTTATTCCTGTCTTCTCGCCCGAACACCATTTAACTTGGACATTTTTGGGTATATGGCACCATGGAGTGCAGCTTCCGCCTGTATGCGCCTGCTCGGGATGGTCCACTTACGACCGATCCATAGATCTGCTTGAATTGGGTAGCTTCAATCTTTCCCGAGTCACACTTATTCTCAAAGAACTAGAGGGCTTCTACGCGTCGCTCGACACTGTCGATCAACGCCTGCGAAACGATAGCCCGGAATTCGGATTGAATACGGAGTACGGAGAGTGAAAAATGCCCAAGATGAGCCGCTCATAATGCTTAAACTCTTAATTGTCAGGCTAACTATATACATGTACAAGTGATCAAGCCCATTTTCCTAGCAGTCCCATCAATACCAGCCCACTGATCAAGGAAATACCACCGGTCAAAACTTTTCCCAACTTCGCATCCAACATTTCACCTCCATCAATTACCCAGTCACGGGCCCACATATCGACAACACCAACCCACACCAGAATACCAGCAGACAATGCGTCCAATGTTCCTAGTGCAATCAAAGTGCCCCTCGAATTACCATTGAAGGTGTGAAGAACACCAAGTCCAATAGCCATGCCAATAGGTGTGATCAAAGCAAATGCCGCCGCCATAGACGCCTTGGAAGGGAATATAGCACCCGGTAGGACTGCAATACGAGCACCGAGTGCCAATCCTTCAAAGAATTGATGGAACACAATCACGACTAGAAGCGTCTTGTAAAATGAGTCCCCAGCAACGACAAGTGTAAGGCCAATCAAGATGCTGTGGAAAAGTATACCGGCTTCCATGACCATAACTGAAAATTTGCTGTTGGGTCCGGTAAGATCCAATGAGCCGTGAGTGTGCCCGAGACCAGCCAACGTGCACTGTTGCTGTTGGTCCGGGGAATGGTCATGCTGTCCCTTCTGTTGTGTTTGCTGAGACTCGGACTCGGACGATGCGGTTTCTGTGGGGGTATTCTTGCTGTTGCGAGCAACGATAATTCTGTGGCCAATGTATTCCAGCAAGAACGCAATGAATATACCCGCCACGACCACGGCGGAGGTAGTTGCTTCGTACTCGAGTTCACCCAAACACTCGTTCGTAAACATGAGGTTTGCATGTGTGTATAGCTAAGGAAAACAGTTAGCAAGTGGTGTGTCTGTTAAGACCCGAGATTACTTACATGGATGAAACCTGTGGCGATGATGATACCAGTTCCGAATTGTTTGATGACAGTCGAGACCACCCCATTGATAGAGGCAAATGGAAGTTTCATCAGGAGGATAGGGGCAAAGACACCAATTGAACTAGTGACAAGGACGACAAACAATGTGCCAATTCTCAGGGGGATGTCATAGTCTCTTGCTTTGATACCACATGATGTCGTACTACTCTCCTCCGATTCACCTGCACCCACGCAGTGTCTAGAATGTCCAAAGTCAATAACGCGCAAATCTGAAGGAAAAAAAGTACAAACTTACTCGACGCCAGCATGGAAATGGCAGTTTTGTTCGGTTTCAGTTGAGGATTCCTCACTGTTACTTTCTTCGGTCGTTGCGCTCTCGGCTTCTGTTTCTTCCTCTTGAATCAGGACATCGTTTCCATCTGCATCCATGCAATATCTTCGATTTTTTTTTTGGTCAGTATATTGTCACAGAAATGAATAGTTGTGAACTTACGACTCGCTTCCGTGAGAGTGACACCCAGTGTATTGTGCTGGTACTCCAGTTGTAGTAGATGTGGCCGAAACCAAAACTTCGTGGCCATCTCCGTCAATGCAGTAAATGCTTGAGCCATGAGTATGACAACCAGTTACAGATGATGTTTGTGCTGATGTTGTTGCTGTGGCTGCATATACTCTGGAAATGCCCAGTGATATAAGGAAAGGCCTGGAAATGTGCATGATGAAGCTGTTGCTCTACCCTTTCGCAAATCAGAACGGAAGGATTATAATTAGGATTGTAATTGATGCAAGAAATATGCCACAGGTGAGGATTTTTCAATCAATGAATCCTGGGAGCAATCCTCTCTAAAAGGCCGCTTGGTATATGGAGGAAGAGCCATGCATAGGTGTCTCACCCCCAAGGTTCTCGATGCCAAGCGGAAGACCATCCGATCTTTTCGCCAAGAGCAGGCCTGAACTTCCAATTCGGGTTCTCTCCGGAGAATACCGCCCTACTTGGTTCTTGTGCTCTCAAGGTACTCCCGCCCAAGCATCTTGGCGACCCTCCGCCGAGCCTTTTTCTTGGCATCAATCTGAGATTTTCTACGCTGATTTGCTGGAGAAAAAATACTTTGAGCGAGTGAACTGATGGAAGAAGCTCTCAAGGTCCCCTCTTGGCAGGTTGCACCATCCGTGTACCGAGAAAGATGGAGAAGGCATCCCGTTTTCTCTTCTGGGTGAGGCGTGGATTGGATTATCCGCAGACACAGCGAAGATGAGCACAACAAAAGCCACACTTGGCAAACGGTTGAGAAAAACTAAAAATCATCGTATATGGAAGCTTTGAAAGCCTCGTAGAAATAATATAAAAGCTGCTCCTACCGTGGGTAGATATTTGCTTCCATAGTTTCCAAGCAATTAAGCAATTTACCTTGATTATAACAAACATGCTTTTGTTCAACCTCATTCTCTCCTCTGCAGCTATTGCTGCTGCTCTCCCCACTCCCGAGAGCTCAGAGGGCAACCAATCCCAGCCCTTCTCTGGGCTTGCACCTTGGAACGCTGGCGCTGTGAATCAATTTCCCATCCATTCAAGCTGCAATGCAACCCAGCGTCGCCAAATCGAGCTAGGTCTTAATGAGACTATTACTCTCGCTTCGCATGCTAAGGATCATATCTTGAGATGGAGAAATGAGAGCGAGATCTACAGAAAGTATTTTGGTGATCGCCCATCCATGGAAGCCATCGGTGCATTTGATATCGTAGTCAACGGAGACAAGAAAGATATCTTGTTTCGATGTGACAACCCAGATGGAAACTGTGACAATGAAGGTAAGAAACCTTGCTCTATGGAGAGGCTATATGCTAAACATCTCGACCAAATAGGCTGGGCCGGACACTGGCGAGGCGAAAACGGCACGGACGAGACAGTCATCTGCGACCTGAGCTACCAAACTCGTCGCTCTCTCTCAACCATGTGCGGACTTGGATATACAGTCTCGGAATACGAGACCAACACCTTTTGGGCCGCTGATCTCCTGCACCGCCTGTATCATGTTTCCGCCATCGGACAGAGCTGGATCGATCATTTTGCAGATGGATATGAAGAGGTTATTGACCAGGCGAAGGAAAATGCGACGCTGTCAACACGTGATTCGGAGACCCTTCAGTACTTTGCACTGGAGGTATATGCTTACGACATTGCTGTGCCGGGAATTGGCTGTCCTGGTGACCAACATGAGCATGATGAAACCCACGCCGAGGAAACAACATCTGAGGCTGTGACTAGCCAGCCTACTCCAACTGCAACAAATACCGAAGCTCCTTCAACAACCTCCGAAGTACCTGCGGTGAGTAGCTCTCGGTTGCATCGTCGAGATTCGAAACTAACTTGAATAGAACTGCCACACACACGAAGGAGGCGAGCTCCACTGCACTTGAAGTTTCATCTTACCAGATTGAAAAAAAAGCCCACTCAGGCAATCGAGACAAAAATAAAAAATTGACGAGATAACAGCCCTGGCGTGAGGGGACCTGATGGATAGTTTGTGGCGGGGAGAAGTCCCATTAGCGCAAAGTACCAGCCTCAACAGATTTAGAGCATAACATAATATATATTATTACTGGGCCTATTAGCTACCATATGTTGAATGAAGTGAAATGTTCAAATTCTGCAATTTGTATTTGGGTCCTAGTAGTGGTTTGTTCGGCCTTAACCACAACAGATCTAGGGATAAGGATGTTTTTTTCGGACTGAGTTGTTGCTATGTTCCAGAAAACTTCACCATTTCATATTTTGCCATAGCGGCTATTATTTCATCAATAAAGCTGGTATTCTACATGTTATACTCCCATATTATCCCATTGTCGTAGGATGACCATTTCATCCCGTGGTACTCGCCGACAGCTCCGCATTAATATTCCTTTATGCAAATATTATAAATAATGAGTTCTATTACTATTGACCATAATTGGAATAATTGGCTAATAATGTGTTGACTTAATCTATGTTATTTTGGCGATTTTGGGAAACCACCGCAGTCTATTAATTACCGTGTCACGATAATTCCAAAATTGAGGAGGGCTTAGTTTTGGAGACTTGTTACGCTATAAATAAATAATATAGCGCATCGTTCACAAGTACTATTCACTTGGTAGTTGGTTAGCAGCAAAGCTAGGTTGCATCCCGAGGTCGCTATAGACACGAGCTGCCCGGTCATGAGGTATGCTTGGCTGGTGTTACTCCAAACATTTGCATGATACGTGAAACCCCATAGTTCAACGTTATAGGCAAGTCAAAGCCCGATAAGAAGTTTAGTTGGCTGAAGTCTTTCCGTTATGTATTAAGATGCTGCAGGTGGGTGACAGCATATTATATATTCTTAGCTATTTGAGTGCTATCCGAAGACAATTCATGATTCTTAGGCAAGCAGATGCCAATTCCGCGACTGAATCGATGAATAAATATCTATTTATGTGGTTAGTACATCTTTCAAATCCCTCATGATCTTGGGAAGCGTTCAAGTTAGACAAGCATGGGGGTTTTTTTATATATCTTGTCATACTGCTGTGCTGAGAACGACGTCAAAATATATATCGTTCTACATTAGATATTTCTGCTACAATTCAACATGCTAATCATAGAAATATGGATAGGCAAAAAATTTAGATATTATTTCTATATCTCAATGAATAGACCTACTTTTTAGGTGGTCGAATTAGTCGTAGCCGATGACCGGAAATTTTCTAGCTTCCAAGTAAGCCTTAGTTGCGTGAAGATATCGACTCACAATACGGCAGACAACATTAAGTTTTGCCTGTAATTTTTGAAAATATATAATAATCAACTATAGCTACAGTTTATGTTATCTACTTACTGGAGCAAGCTTTGCTTGTGTGAATTGTACAATGTCATGCAGCTTGTATGCACATTCAGGATGTAACCTACATACAACATACGATCTGTGAACTACAATGTGTATCGAGATAGAATGATCGAGATACCCTGATTTAGAATATACCCCTATTGGCCCGTAATCTGTTCCAAAGAGATGTACCACAGAACAGACTGTCTTCATATACTAGGGTAGAATCCACCCACTGAAGTCCACAGGTGGGCAACAGGGTTACAAACAGAGCCTAAGGAGAAGGGACGTGAAATAGGGGAGTCCATGATCGACGATAAGAATGCTATTGAAGCAAAGATTGACTAATAGGAGGGTTGATTTTGCTGCGGGAGAAGATCATTTACATTATAAAGGGCGTGGGAATGCTCAGAGGGACTCGAGATACCAATCTAGGGGGTGAAAAACAGCCCTCGAGCCAATGGAGACCTTGCATCCCTAGAGAAACAACTCATTTCACTACAGGGTGTTCCCGAATGTACTGAGGACCCCTTGAAGAAAATCCAGACTCCGCTGTTGCCGTTCAGCTGCCCCAAAACCGTTCGGGTGCGCTTCGAGAGGAAACTACCACTCATTCCATTTTATATCAAATTATCCTTTTGACGGGCACACATTCGCCCCTCCGCTATTTCAGATAATTATATTTCTTATTGTGATCAGTCTGAGTGATGAAACTGCCGCGGTCCGCCTGGAGTTGGAGCGCATTCCAGGTTGATACGGCATTGTTTATGTACGGCGGTGTCTCGACTGTCGCCATTCCCGTTGAGGCAATCACAACACCAGCACCCAAGGTCAAAGAACCACGACCTCTACAAAGATCCAAATCCAAGCGAAAAAGCCTGAAGAGGTCACTCTCCAAGATCTTCTGATCTGGGAATTCGCTCTCCTCCCTCCCGGCGGCATTAGCACGTCGCTATGAGTTTACACGGACTTGGGGTGATTGGGGCCCAGGTGGCTGCATCGATCAAAACCACCGACGAAAAACCCCCAACCACGCCTAATATCGCGCCCCCACGATGTTCCATTACATCTTCGCCTGGGGCTCACAGTCAGGAGTTTGATCCATCGATCGGTGCAAAGCCGTGCTCGCCTTTTTATCCCCATACAAGTCCGACTATCTCATACGAACAACTCACTTTCGAAACAAAGAATGCCACTCGGAGAAGCCACCTGAGAGACCTGGAAAGCTTGGGCCCATACGCGAGCTGCCGAACCGATAGTCCCCGCCGATCGAAGTTGTGGGAGGAAGAGAACAAACCGTTGACATGGTTCCAGACCTTGAGTAACAAACAACGAATGGCAATGAAGGCAGTTGTGGCTGTGGTGACAGTGGGAACAATGATTGCGATTGCATTGGGCATCACTGCGGCGGTGGGAGGAGCAGGTTGGAAAGCCAGTGCCGAGAAAACGGCAGCTGGGGGATAAGTGAGTTCTTCGAGTCACTTTCACCCACTGGCTTGGAATTCATCGCTAACGGAACATGCAAGGTTCCGGTTACCATTTTACCACTTTTGATTCATAGCGACCAGCAACCTCAATCGCAACTCCGTGTGATTCATATCACCGACTTTTCGGACGTACACTAGGTCAGCTTTTTTGCTTCATTCTTTTTTGAAGATGCTATGGATAGCTGGGGTTTGAGGGGAGGGAGAGCATTTGTTATTCTTAATTGGAAGTTATCCCACTCGTCCACAGCAGTGACATGTCATATTCCAGCTTGATTAGGACCTCGCGCGTATTGAATTGGACATGTCATGGAGCTGGCTGGAACTGCTGTATCATATCCTAAGTTATTGCTTTTCCCCCTTGTTCATTTGAAATACGACTGTGTATGAGGTGTGATTGAGAGCCTTAAAATGCAGGCCACAACGTAAACCAGGTCGGACCGACCCCGACTCCGAGAGGAAGATTGTAAATCCGATCCGTGACCCCACTAGTGCTATAAAAGACCGCAAACTTTTCGGCCCCTTCGTCCTTTTTTTTTTCTTTTTCATCGAAAAAAAGCAACTGAGCCTGCCACGACCATTGTCCTGTCTTACGACATCCCCACGACGATGTGTTGCCTTCGGTCCTACGGACTTCGGTCTTACGGGACTGATCGGCTCAGGAGATAGATGATCCTCGATAGGAAGTTCGTTTCCCCTCTGTGTCCTCTTCAGTGAGGGCGGTGGGATTTGAATGTCGAAGACGGGACACATTCCTTCGCTTCAACAATATGGTTGTTGAGAGCGAGAGTAGAGACCAGTGCATTGATGCATGTGATGGTCTTTTTTTTTTTTTAAGTAAATTGGATAATTAGTGAGACTGAACAGATTCAGCGTAACGCCCCATAAAAGTTACCATGCTCAAGAGTCACCACGTACGTATTGTCATCGCAACGTGAACGATTGCAAGCAACCTATTGGGTGCACAATCGGCCATTCGGATCTGAGTCAACCACTTGACATCACCGGGAATCCCGTGTTGTGCGGTCGTGAGGTGTTTCAGCCTCAGCCTATCCCGAGCCAGGCACAATGTGTACTAAGATCGTCCATACTTCAGTCTGTTTGGGAGGAGTCGCACATGACAATGGCACCACTTTTCAACCAGTTGTGCAAATTTGTCAAGTAAAATGTTGCTGGTCAGCCAAGGGGCTTGCTTGATCTCTAAATGCCGCGGTTCCTGGCCAGGTGGTGGATCTATCCCTCTCATCCCGCGGAATGCAATATCACCACCTTTCTAGGGATTCCATGGCCACTGTTTACGATCTGACCAGGGTCGAGGAGAATTTTCTCACCTGTTGGTGTTGTTTTTCATTCTTGGCAACATTCTGATGGTATTACCTACGCCTTGGCTTCAAGTCAAGTTGTAGTCCCTGTTGATGCAACTGCATTCCCAATCTGCTTGTTGAGTTGGCGATCATGAATGCGAAGAGACTACTAAAGGTCTGAACATCTCCTTCAGCTGGGTTACTATTCATTGTATTCTAAGGGAGAATATTCTACCAATCAAGCCATTCTTTTATCCTGCTCCTGTAGGACTCGCTTTCAGTCATTCTTTTAACTCCTACGTGCAAAAGGATTTGCCTTTTTACAGTAATATCTCCAAAGCACCGCAGTCATGAAGGGTTTCATCGGCGGAATCCCTGTGGCACTGCTCGCAGTCGCTGCGCAGGCCCAGTATGCTGAACGTGTATGTTGTCTTGGTCTGGATATATCCTGAGTCTTTAGCTAACCCGACGTACAGCACGAGCATGACTTCCACCCGCAGGCTGGTGGTACCGCCATCGGTGGGCCATCTGGCAATGATAACGACGGTGGCTTCGTCAGCCCGTACTCCGCTAGTATCAAGACTGATACCAAGGTCAACCAGTGGAACAAGGATGACCACTCTATTAAGCTGAAGCACACCGATGTGTACCCTCGCCCTCCGGTGGTGCCTGTGCCCTTTGGCCACCCCGTTGCTCACGGCCCCCAGGTCCCTGGAATGGGACCCTTTGGAAAGGAAAAGCGCGGTGGCGCTCCAGGTGGAACTGCCATCGGTGGCCCCTCCGGAAATGATGAGGGCCAGAGCTTCGATATGTCTTTCACTGGTGTGTTCAACACCGAGGTTGAAGATGAAAACAAGGATGACCACTCCATCGACATCAAAAACAAGAATATCTATGCTCCTCCTCCTTTCGTTGTGCACCCTCCCCCTTACTACGGCGGGCCTTCTCGCCGCGGCGAAAACCGTCCTGCTGCAGTTGGGAAGCGCTTCGGGCCTCACTTTGGTGGCACCGCCATTGGTGGACCCTCCGGCAACGATGGTGGCCAGAGCTTCAGCGCTCCCACTAACATTCAGACTTCGACTGATGTTAGTGAGCACAACGAGGATGATCACTCCATCGGTCTGAAGCATGAGGATATCTACGCTCACCCCTTTGGCCCCTTCCGTCGCTCTGAGAACCACGGCCCTGCTGGCCACTTTGAGCCTCACCCTGAGCCTCACTTCGAGAACCACCCGGAGCCTCACTACGCTCCTCACTACAGCCCTACCTATGCGCCTCACTACGAGCCCCACACCACCCTAGAGCATGAGATCACTTCGTTGAAGAACAACAACAACGGTCCTGCCGCTGGCAGCATTACATTTGGTCGCCGTGGTGTGCCTGGGCCCCATGGACCCCCTGGTCACTTTGAGCCTCACCCTGAGCCTCACTACGAGAACCACCCGGAGCCTCACTACGCTCCTCACTACAGCCCTACCTACGCGCCTCACTATGAGCCTCACACAACATTCGAGTCTGAGATTACCTCGTTGAAGAACAACAACAACGGTCCGGCTGCTGGAAGCATTGTCTTTGGCCGTCGTGCGTACGCACCTACCCCCGAGACTAGCGTTGGGGGTGGTACCGCTATTGGAGGTCCATCTGGCAACGACGGGGGCAGTGACTTCTCCGCTCCCAACAACGTCGATGTCAGCACCGATGTGAACGAGCACAATGAGGATAACCACGCTATTACGGGTGACTTCACCCACGTCCACCCTGGTGCTTCTCCTGAGCACGCCCGGGAGGAACATGTTGAGGCCCCTCAGTGCGCTGCGCAGGTGCACCAGGTTGTTCACACCGTGACCAAGACTCAATACAAGACTGCTGAGGCAACACAGGCGGTCTCTCCGTCGGCTCCCGCCTTCCAGCACGATTCCATCCCTGCCAACGACCCCCACCACCCCGCTGGAGCCGAGGTCTACGCCCCCTCAGGTCCCGCTCCTTCCAGCCCTGCCGACGCTCCTCACCACCCCGCTGGAGCCGACGCCTACGCTCCCCCAGCTCCCGCTCCTTCCAGCCCTGCCGACGCTCCTCACCACCCCTCTGGAGCCGACGCCTACGCTCCCCCAGCTCCCGCTGCTTCTAGCCCTGGTGCTGAGCACCCCTCGTACGCTATCCCCCCCTACGGATCACCTGATCCCCGCCCACGTCCCCATGGCGGCACCCACCCCCCGGAACTAGCGCTGGCTACTCAGGCTGGGCCCAGCCCTCCGGCCCAGCTGACCCCTCCGGCAGCTTCCCTCAGAAATCCGTTGGAGCTGCCTCCTACCCTAGCTTCCCCAAGCCCTCCACTGGAGCTGACCCTTACGGTAGCTCCGCCAAGCCCTCCAGCGGAGCTAATCCCTACCCTGCCTCGGCTCCCGCTCCTTCTGACTATGCTGCTCAGCGTCCCTCGTACTCCAAGATCGCTGTTCATGTACCTATGGCAACCCCTGCCGAATATGGTTCTTTCTCCCAGCCCACTCCCTCTGTCAGCGGGGGCAAGGTGATCCCCACTGGCGCCTTCGCCGAGCACAAGGCTTCTCCTTCTTCCTCTGCGTCCGCTGCTGTCTCCCATGGAGTCATGTTCGAGGGTGGTGCCGCCCGCCTGTCTGGCGGCATTGTCTCCGCTGCTGCTGCTGTCATGGGTGTCCTCGCCTTCATCCTATAGACAGTTCCTGATCTGATCTAGGTGTTTGATGTATCATTCGTTTCTTGTCACTCGTTATGGCATCTGCCCCTTTTGTTTTCTTCCAACCCATTCATTTCAGTACAATTCTTTTGTACTTTAACCATTTGACTGCACTTTAATGATCGATGTTCCCTTAAGGATGTTACGTTCACTGCATTGAAAACTTCATTTTCCCTTCCAACTCTTAGCTGACCGCTGTTGTAACACTTCAGAACAAACGAGCTAAATACCGTAGTCTGCTGTCACTTCACTCCCATGTAGACTGTGGAAGTTCATACATCATTAGTTCAATACTCAATCCCAACAAAGATCTCATTCGTGGTTCGTGATCCCGAACATCTAGACTCCAGTGGGTGGCCAGATTACCTTAACAACTAGGCATTTGGTTTCGCCACTGCGAATTCTCAAGGCAAAGGACAGTAGAACATTGAACACACTTGAATTCCATGTAATTTGACTCAATGTTTAACAATTTCCAGCATTGTATATTAACTGACGGCGTCTTCTTACTTGTTTTGTTGTACGTTTTCTATGTGGTTAATATGAGCAACCAATCAATACCATGTGATATCATTGCCCATCATCCCTACATGTAGGCAATGTCCAAATTTTGTGACATCAGTGTCAGAAGTACCCCGGAGGGTAATATAAGAGAGTACCAGTGTAGTCTGGTCTCGTTGGATCCAACCACGCTGCCCCAACCCGAGATCCTCATCCAGCCCTCATTATCCCAACTTCCACTGGACACCAAACCGCTTCAAATCCAACAACAACCACTTCCACCACCAAAATGGTTCGGCAAGACCCTCACCAAGGCGGCACTCTCTCCGAAATGGCCGCCCAAGGCACAACCATGCCTAACGATGCCGGCATGATGAATACCATCCCGTCAGTGCCACGCCCAGATCAGCGTGCCGAGAATTTTGGCTTCGACAACGAAGGCATCGCCAAGCCCACAACAGCGACTGCCGCTGACAACACTACCGACTTGCCACGCTCGACCCGGGATGTGGGTGAGGCCGGCGATGTCATCAGTGGCACGGGCGACTCCATGCCGGCTGGCGTCGAGGCCAAGCATGCCTACATGGGCCCTAATCACCACGCTGGCCATGGTGATACTCGCGAGTTCAAGCATGCCAAGTATGGCCGGAGTGTGATTGAGCGCTATCAGGAGGAGTAGAAGGTCTGCTCGACCATTAGTGGGAGCTTTCCAGCTTTTTGAAAGGATGGCGGGTTTCCTTTGACCTCGCGCTATCTGGTGCATGATGTTATGAATGACGTTTGTCACATGTAAAACAATTCGATACTATTCAGAAACATCTTATTAAAATTTATTCGTAGAGTATGCCGATTCAATTGTTTTAGATCCGTAGCCCGGGCTGGTCAGGCGCGAGAAATCCCCGATAGACCTCGTCTAGAACATCTCGCTTCCTCTTGCGATCAGCCTGAGCTGCTTCCTCGGTTTCGGTGGGTTCGCCATCCGGTTCGTGAGACACCCATGTTCTGATCGTTCCATCGCCATGCGCAGAGAACAGCTCTATCCCCTCTCCCGAGGCACCGTTCCCTCGCCAGACAAGGTCATTGACACGCCCAGCGCTCAAAGCACTCGACCGACCACGGACATTCTGCGAACCAGCCATGAGACCTGGGACGCGGAGACGCTTAACGAGTGTCCCCTCGCGGAGCTCAAACATGAAAATCTCACCACGATCATCCTGCTCATTGAAATTCGGCCACAGTAATGTTTCGTGTCCTGGATTCATAGAGCCTCTGGGCACGATTAAGGGTGCCCGTTCAGCCAGGTGCGAGGATGAGCTATTACGTACCCGAGGGCCGAAATGAACAAGTGTATTGGCGCCTGTTGCGGAGTCCCATACTCGAATTCGGGAATCCTGTCCCGTCGTCACGATGTGACTACCATTAGAGGTCCACCGTACTCCGGTCACAGGTCCATTGTGCGCACGCGCATGTCGGGAGAAGGCTGGTCGACTCTCGTATGAGGCCGGTACAGATCCAGTTCCTGGGGCCACCAGCCCCACTGGATCGTCCATGTCTAGGGTAGCGATGGCAGAGTTGTGACCTCCGCGACGTACGTCGAATATGATTACTCGGTTGTCGACCGATGCAGAGGCTAGGAGATGCGGCCGGTGAGGTGCCCATGCTACTGATAAGACTGCACCATTATGTCCCGGTAGACCTTGTGTTGATAGTCCAGACCGTAGGTCTACTAGTCGGACCGATCGTTCAGACGTGCCTACTGCGACGAGCAGTGTTGACCCAGGCTGGGAGGAGAACGAGTGTGAATATGGTGTACAGTCCAGGTTAAATGTATGGATTGGGGTGATGGAGGGCGACTGCAGCGCCGACAGTTTTAATGTACCATCGTGTGCTGTCGAGAAGATCGTTGACGGGACAGGATCGAACGGGTAGATCGAGAGGGAGGTGATCGCATGTGTATGCGCGTCGGGGTGAGAGGATTTGCTGACGGATGCGCAGGACTGATGAACATGTTCGAGTTCTGAGCCTCTTGATTCAAGGTCCCAGAGGTGAATCGATGGATCGGCACCTCCCGATATCATACTACCCTCATGTTAGATTGGCAACTGTTGGATGCTAAGTGGTTGCACACGCACTATCGGCCCTCAAACTGATCGATAGCCAGGCAGTTCACACCGGACTTGTGAGCAAATACCTCCGCCGTAATACCTAGCTCTTGATCTAAAGGCGCCACATCATCTTCGGTCTGGTCTGTTGGCGCAGCTGCTCTGCGGCTGGAGAACCGTATGCCCGGAGCGGGCTCAAGGTTGTGCACTAGCCGGGTTGTTTGAGCAACATGAAATTCATTCGGAGTTACAGACCCAAGGGCTCTGTTGAGGAGATAGGAATTCATTCATTCATCAGCGCTGGTGCTTTTGCATGGATAAGTCGAGAGCACTCGATGATGGTATGCTTCACCGGATTAAAGTTGGACCGGCGCATTTATCGAATTTGGTAGCTTGGAGGGTCTCGATCTTCATTCACTATCCGCTGCACATCACTGTTTGATTTGCCAAACCTTGATTGGTCTTCCTGGCAAACCTAAAGTATGTCTGTTGCTAGGTCACTTGACTTGGATGAAGACAGTTTTGTCGAGCCACTCGAAGATAAGGAGGAAGCACTGGGCGATAAGCCTTCCAGGCACATAAGACGCCGCGCCAACGTCTACGATGCTATAGCTGGTATGTTTCCCAAGCTCGTAGAACCAGGCAGAACAAGACCTAATTGTAATTAGGTCGTGTCAACCCCCGCGGTGTCAACGCTCCCCGTACGGTTGCTTCCCAATACCGCGACACAACCGCAGGCGCTCGAAGTTTGCGTCCAGAGGAGCTTCTCTATCGCAAACAGAACATTACAGCGGAATCAATTGAGGAGAAAGTATACTTCGCGCATGAGAATCTTCCCTCTGATCAAGCTCTCCCGAACTCCGACCTCCTAGAGACAATACATGCCTATGCAGCCGACTACTATGAATACGCTACGGCAGATAACGGCAAAGATGATCATCAGACGATGGATGAGACCGCATTGCTTGCATTGGGGATCCTGATCGAAGAGATGGCCAAGGAGGAACTGGGTGAAACTGGAGACCTAGCCCTGGTTGAAGGACAAGAACTGTCGGAGGAAGAGGACGATAGGACGGGCCTCGAGAGCGACACTACAACTAAATCAGCAGCACGAGCAGCGCGAAGGAAACGAGCAAACAGCATCGTCCGTCAGAGATCAAAACGACGCAAATTGGCTCGTTCTGTTTCTGTTACAACCGATTTTGACACCGAGATTGACGAAAGACGATGACTGGATGGGATGGCGTTTGAAAATTCTTTCCACGTTACATCCATTTCTCCGCGGTTGACTCCTCTCCGGGGCTTTTGATGCCTTCAGCTGTGCCAGGCTACGCGCGATCTTGCGAAGATTCGGCCAAACCCCCTGAAAAGGAATCGAGTCACCCTATGTACTGCCGTGTCACAGCCACGCTGCACATGGCATCGGCACATATCCCAGTCCCTGTCAGTACTATATGGCATGCGGAGAGACGAAAGTCAGATTTTGAGGTGTAAGACAATAAGTTTGCTGCGCCTTCCTGTGCGCCTCTCGCTACACGAAGGTCTCCAAGAGAGCTTTACGCAGAGTAATACCTCCAAGGAGAGAACTTGCGGTGATTAAACCAATATCTAGCCGACTGTCAGGGGTGCCGAGAGCCCTCGCCGAATGCCTCGCCGAGTCAAAACACAATCTTGGGTATGCTGTGCATCCTATAGCAGTCTCGGTTTAATTATTGCTGGTGTCGTGGCGAGATCTTGTTGCGAGACCTCGTTTCTGTTGCAGCAGAATCTCGTCTCACTTGACATCTCTAACCCAAGTAGGGTCTTCCAGGAAATTGGGTGGGTTCCCAGTGGATATTAGGTCGGATTTGATCTAGTCTTGGAGTGAATCTAGTGTGCTGCCAACAAGACTATCTTGAACAGGGGTAGTAGCCTCTACAGTAATAATTTTACAATGTGTTCAAAGAAAAGAAAAATAATTCCGAGAATCCCTTGGAATAGGAAAGGTAAGCGTCAAAATGGAAGATGAGCTTGTATTCGGCATGGGGTTTCCATGTGTAGTGTGACAGGTAAGCACATGTACCGGGCCCGAGAGAACCGCTGACCTTGGACTCATCATTGCGCCTCCACCAATGCTTAGTTGGCTCATATTTGTCCAATGAGTGAACGCTGGATTGATAAGCTTTTTTGAACCCATTTGACAGTCCGTGCAAAATGGTACGTGGACAGGGTTCAGGATCATTTAAATGGAACTACTCCGTACTGACGCACCACTAGCCCAAATTGACCAAAAGCGACAAACAAGATTTAATTTTGACTCATCTCCGCGCCACTGGAACCTGTCACACGCTCAAAGATCTCGAGAAGACGCTACCCTCGATTGCATCCATCAATGGCATCCAGGTCAAGGAATACATCCAGGCTTTGACTGATGAGGGTCAACTACGGGCTGAGAAGATCGGCAGTGGGAACTGGTACTGGTGTTTCAGCAGCGACGAAAAGCACGCACAAAAGCGCCTGTTAGGCCGACTGACTATGGAAGTGGAGAAAGCTCGGAAGTCTTACACCGACGCAGAAGCGGGTTTGGCCGCTGAGACAATGCGCCGAGCGGAGGACTCGGATGAGGAAGATGAAAGGGATTCCCTCATGGCCAAAAAAGCCCAACTCCAAATGGAAATTGATCGGGTACGGACTACAGAGGCCCAACTCTCCGGACCCCTCAATTCGCTCAGCAGCAAGGGCGTCAAGCAGGTCCAAGAGGAGTTAGCGGGGTTCCGACAGCAAGCACTGCAGTGGACAGATAATATTTACATCCTAGAGGAGTATTTGTGCAAATTAGCGAGTGGAGATCGACAAATCATTGAGAGTATCTTACGGGAATGTTATGGAGACGAGTACGTGGACGAAGAGGGTCTTTGTGAACTAGTATAGGATAAAGATGGGAGGGAAAAAAAGCTTAGGTTTGCTTAGCACATGGCAACCTTGGGGAAATTATGTGAAACGTGAAACCAAATTCATTATTATTATTTTTTTTAAAAAAAAATCTTGAAGATTAAAAAGAAGTGATAATCCATAAAATTGCCCTAAAGAAAAGGGGGGACAGAAAACTAGCTGAGCCACCTTTGAGTACCAAGAGAAGCTTGACCGTGCGACACGCGAATAACCATCCTTCCTTTCTCCGCCTCTCGGAGGCTTATCGCGAACTCCCGACTCTCACTCTCTCTTCATCTCTTTTATTACATCTCTCCTCTCCTCTTTTCTTCCCCCCTTTTCGACTAGCTCATCGTCTCCTAACATTGGCTCGTGCGTTCTCGAGTCCCACATTCCTCCGGATCTCGCGCCATCTCCAGTTACGCCTTACCCTCTCTCCCCCGGTCTCCGACCCCCCGACCCCCGTTCTAGACTCCCGACTACAGCATAGTATCTCGTGATACTGACTTATTGGCCCCCTTTCAAGCCTTTCATTCATACCGGCAATATCCACTCCCTTATCTTGCGACCTGACCTTGCATCCCGATACGCTGCGAGTTCCTAGCGGGGGTACCGTCGAAATCCTGCCTCGCGCTTCGATGTCACAAGAAACAATGTGGTGCAGTGACCCTCGATCATAATACCCCCATTCCTTTCTTTGGACCCGGGGAATCTATTGCGCGTGGACAAGGATACATTCCGTGGACCTTTGGAAATCAGATCGTGTCCAGTGCATTGGTCCTGCACGCCAGACCTTACGACAAAAGCACTGTGACTTATTGCGTCGCTTGATTGGATTCCTTGACGTAGGCTGACAACCTACTGGTCTGTCCGACCATTCCCCGCCATTCCGTGCTGCCCCAGATAATACCGGCGTCCCTATCCGTCCGATCGGTGCCAAAACGGTTACAGTTTATCATCCCCATCCCTCTCACATCTGCCACGTTGTCTTGTATAGATGCAGTAAACGGCGGCTGTGTGTCATGTCCGCCAACCCTCCAACCCAACCCACGTTGCCGGCCAGTCGGAATCGCAACTCTCTCCTGTCCAAGTTTCGCTCCCCGCTCGGTCAACGAAATCGAGGCATCACCGACTTCTATATCGACCCAGATGACCCATGGCGCTCCTACTTCCCCGGTGATATCATCAAAGGCACCGTCGTTGTGACCGTTGTACGACCCGTTCGCATCACACATATAGTCGTATGTCTTCATGGCTATGTCAAGGTGTTCAAGAATGCGATTCCGGCAGGAGAAGCAACCCCCGACTTGGGGTTCTTAGGACCCGGGCGAGGTCGACGAGGCGCAGAATACTTGGGCAATGGGCTAGCAACCTTGTTTGAGGATGAGGTTGTTCTTTGTGGCGATGGACGCTTGAAGGAGGGCATTTACAAGTTTCGGTTTGAAATGGGCCTTCCTCCTTACGCGCTTCCCAGCAGTATAAATGTGCGTTTGCTGATGCGACTACCTTCTTTGATCCAAATATGCTAATCAAATGGACAACTGCAGTTTGAACGCGGAACCATCGGCTACTCACTTACCTCTACCCTTACCCGACCGACCACCATGAACCCTACACTCACATGCCGAAGACGGGTCAATCTTCTAGAAAATATCGACATCGCACCCTTCCCTGCACCCAGGGCTCGTATAGTTACATTGGAACCGATCTCAAGGCGCCCAAAACCGAAGGGAAAAGCCAAATCAACAAATTCCGACGCAACTGCAGCGCCGGACACATCCTCGATCGATACCCCTATTAGTGGCGCCGCACCGTCTGTAGATACCAGACCACCGCTGAGCCCCTCACCAAGCAATGTCAGCTCATCCAGCCGGCCTAGCGAAAGCAGCCAAAGCTTTCGAATCGCCAGCGATCCCAGTTCATCCGCAAGCACAGGACAAAATAGCGAGGGTCGCAGCGTGACCCCGTCTATCTCAGATAAAACCATCACCGCAAAGGCAGAGCTTTTGCGCGCCGGCGTGCTCCCCGGCGATACCCTACCCATTACAGTCACGATCAACCATTGTAAGCAAGTGCGCAGTGCCCATGGAATCATGGTCACATTATACCGCCAAGGTCGCATTGATCTTCATCCTGCAATTCCCATCGGCACTACGGTGGCCGGGAAAAAGCCGGTATACGAAGACTGTTATCCGCGATCACGGACGGGACTTGGAGGACTTACCTTGGGAACAAGTCGGACAAGCAGCACTTTTCGCAAAGATTTGTCGCAGACATTCGCGCCACTGATCGTTGATCCAAGTACCATGACTGCAATTGTAAAAACTTCCATCCGAATACCCGAAGACGCATTTCCAACTATCACACGAGTACCGGGAGCCATGATCAATTTTCGGTACTACGTGGAAGTCGTAACGGACCTACGAGGGAAAATCACTTCGCCAGACCGCTTCATCCCGCGTTTCAACATGGTCTCCGGTGGTACTACATTTTCTCCCAGCGGGCAGGCCCTCAATCCAACCGATTCGAGCGGCGTTACTGCCAACTGGGCCGGCAACATCTTGGACACGGACGCAATCCGCCGTGAAAAGGTGTGATCTCAGTGGCCTTCGAAGTTGTGGTTGGGACGCGTGATTCACAACGAGGGAAAACGCCGAAACGTACATCATCCACGGCCGGTGAATCGACCACATCACAAACGGCACCTCCTGCATCTACTATTCTACTTAACCCCGTTGATGGGGAGGAGTGGCCAGAGGCGAGTCCAATGCCTAATTCTCATGGTGAATATGGAACACAGGAGTATTTCCCCGAGGAGACAGATTGGGCAGAGTATCCTGAAGATTACGGTGAACATTTCCAGCCGATGGACCCTATGGTTGCGCCCCCAGAGGTTGAGGAGCCCGTTGACGAGAAAACACGGGTACGACGTCACGAAGAGGCTCTCTTGCCTAGCCAACCGCCCGACGAAGATGAGGCAGGGCCATCTACAGCACCAATGGAGGTCCCGACCGCGCCAGTTTTGCCAGATGATCATCATCTTCAAGACTACCAGCATGTGCCTTCACCAGATACAAACGGAGGGCCGCATACTGTGCGCTCTGCGGAATCCCTACAGACTGTTGTTGCCAACGGCGCTGGGCCCAGTGAGCCACGTGTATCAGCCGACGATAAACAAGAGCTTGAGCGTCATCGACTCCAGGAGCAGGCGAGCGCACCCCAAGACGAGCCTAGCAGCCAGGAACCCAGCGCTGGGCCCAGTGCGCCGGTCTTTGATGAGGACGACCAGCTGGTCGGTGGGACGGCGCATGCAGACGAATCGTTGCCTCGATACCAGCGATGATGTTGTTATGTACATTTGCATTTACGGGATATTCTGGAAGATACCATTGTTCGCATCATTTATGAAACGGCGCTAAAGGCGTTGAAATATGTATCATATACACTCTTATTTATCAAAAATCAATTTCTCAAGTCTCAGATCAAATGATTAAATGAATCCAATTTCCAATTTCCAATCTCATCAAATGCTCGGACTTCAATTTGTAAAAACATCCTTATCTCTCGGCCCCGGGCTTGGCACCCGCTTAGCGATACCTAGAGGACATCAGCCTTGCCCCTGGTCATCTTCTTTTCCCTTCAAAATAATCTCAGCTTTTCTAAATTCTCACAATGGCCTTCAAAAGCGGGTCGTTCGCGACTTTCCTCATTGTCTGCCGTAAGTCCCATCGCATCACCACCTTCCCCGGATCCCAACGGCAAAAGAGGCCACGAGACTGTAATAAAACTAACCCAATCTTACCCAACCAGCAACCTGTTTCTTCCTGGGCATTATCTTCTCCCTCTTCCCTTACGACTACCCGATCCTGTGGTCGACAGTGACGACCCCCGCCGCGCACTATGACTATCTCGAAGCGCATCTCCGCTTCCTGCACGCCTCGCCCCCGCTCATCCCACGCATCCTGCACATCGTAATCTTCCTCGGTCTCGCCGGCCTCCTCACAAAGCTCTACAAGCCCTCCGAATCAAACATGCTCTTCGACGGCGCCTCGCTGGTCCTCTACATGTGCGGCGTGACAGTCTACATCGCCAATATCGTTAAGGGCCTGCGTCTCGCCTCTGCCGGCCAATACGGCTCCGAGCTCGCTACTTCCGCCGACGAGAATGAGCAGATCCTCGGTCGCGAGGACTCGCTCAAGGTCCTTTCTGCTAGCAATACTATTCTCGCCCTTGTCCTGGTCGGCATCTTGGTTCTGCAGGCTGGTCAGTGGTATGCGGAGCGCAAGGATGCGCAGGAGGATGAATCGTTTGCTACTAGCAAGAAGACCGAGAAGGAGTCTGGTGATGCTACTGCTACTGCTTCTGGTTCGTCGACTGCGACTGCGGGGAAGTCGGGTCGGCAGGGAAGTCAGCGTAAGAAGAGCAATTGATTCTAGTTGGTTGCTTTCTCTTCCTTTTGTTCGTGTTTGTCTTAGGGATATGAATACTCGGCGTGGGATGGTGTGATTACTTGTTTTGCTCGGTAGCTATTATAATCTTCTTTTTTAGTAGCCTACGCAGACAGGGATTTGCTGTCGCAAAGAAAATCATTGGAGACGCCTTTTTTTTTCTTAATTGTCAAGGAGGGCATGGAATCTGATATTCGTCTATGTACATATGGTGATCATAGATATGGTATGGCATGGCCATACAAAAAAAAAAAACAAGATAGCATTTGAAAAAAAAGCAGGAATACGGCGTGATGTGTCCGAAACGTATGGTATGGACAGAGCAGAAAAGACAAATGATCATAGATGCATGTAATGTGAACATATGGTATGGCGACGCAGAGGGGGAATCATTGCGCAAGTCGTGAAAGATGGTGTGGTATCATATCATGCATAAGAAATTCAAGTTCAACGGAATGAGAATGGGCTCCGAGGGAGATCCGGGGAGCGTGGGCTCAATGCCTTGGCGAACAATTCCTCGCCGGAATCATTGCTCGGGGTACGCGTGATTGTCCCCATGGGTGTGAACCCGTCGGGGCCGCTGTTATTCTGGGCTTCCTGTAGAGCTGAAGGTGGGAAGACGGCAACCGGTTTGAGTGGTTCCGGCTCGGAGGGGTTGGTGTGAGAGTTTGGAGTTGGGGTGGGATTGGTATCTGGTGTTGGCATCGAGTGGATATGCTGATGCGCAACGTTGCGGAAGGAGCTGAACGAGGGGACGGCAACATCAGGAGATTGAGGCGAAAGAAGATGGGCGACATTGGAAGCTGAACCTGGGTTTGGTTAGTGTCAAGGATATAAGTACCGTAGGAATTGGGACCAAGGATACATACCATTATTCACAGCTAGATCCCTCTCACTTGTCTGCAGCTTTAGTCCCTTAAGCTTGTCGCTCAACTTATTGCCGCTGATAGGCGACACCGGCGTGGCTGGGTAAATGGAGGATGAATTTGAGGAGTCATGGCTATTGGCAACCGAATCGACATCGCGCGACCCGACTCCAAAGTTTTCCTCAATCCACTCCTTTTCTTGAATGGCCATGTGCAGAGCAATGCCTTCAATGTTGTTGCGAGTTTCGGCGGCAATCTCCGCCTCGAGAACCCGAAGCCGTTTCTTTGCCCAGATTGTATGCAGCACGCCCTTCTTGCCCGATGTACGTCCCGTCGCACCCAGTTCAACGGGGAATATAGCGGGTAGGGGATTAAGGCTGAAAGAGTCCTGTGGCCTCGGGGGTGGAGGGGTCGCGGAATCAGTCGTATTAGACGGGGTGGATCGCGGCTCATAATGAATCGTAACAACAGGCGGGATGGTGGTATGGGGCGGAAGCAAGAAGTAGAAGCGACGCAAGCTATCACTAGGCCGTTCATCGGCGGGCATAATGGAAGTCTTTCCAGCCCAAGAGACATGCCACGATCCATCGGTCGAGGATCGAGTGAGATCGTCGTCTTCCCACTCAATCATCAGGATTTTAGTGCCATCGTTTCCCTTACCAGCCTCGAATTCAAACCGGGCTAACGAATTTATTGACAAACTTCCGCACTTGGGGCCACGAGGGGTTTCAAGCTCAGCAAACTCGCTGTCTGGTGTGAAAGTGGGGGGCGCTTGAGCCATGGCTGTGGATGAGATCGGAGAGAAACACTGTACTTTCTAGGCGTGGGGGTGTACAGAATGTGAAATCGGTTGACTCGTACGGTGCTCAGAGTGATGCACGGCTCAAGGAATAAGGATTACAAGAGATGTAATAACTGTTTAAGTGGGAAAGGAGTGGTGAATCAGCACCTGAAAGAGGGACGAAGGACTTTGGGCGGGTCGATCACGGGATTTTGGGAATCCCTCTATGTGCCCTCCATTTTCCTTTGCCCACTTCGAGTGAAATACCTAACCAATCTAAACAGGGGTTGGTTTTTGTTCGTTATCATTCGCTACTTGCCACAAGTACAGGGGCATATCACAGACATCAATCGCATCACATCGCCTCACAGGCTTTGTTTCCCCCGCCTCTAAATATAGAACCAAAGCGGCTGTACTGATTCAGAAGTCAATAACTACCGACTGTTTTTAGAACCATCATCAATTGGGGGGACCAGCCTTATATGTCCAGAAAATAAAGTATCTGGGAAGAAAATCCCTCAATGGACCATGATAACCACAAAAATAGATCATGTTTTTGAGGCCCATTAAGGACACATGGTCGAGGCAAGTGTGATAGACCCCGCATTCATGCATAGAAAATGCATTCTATTTATATCCACCACCAATCCAAGGCTTTGATTCAAGTACACCCCTGTATCGCCTTTGATAGGATCATATTTCCATCTTTGACCGCAGAAGTGTGAGTTCATTCAGCAGCAAGCTGTGCAATCTGCCGTAGAATATAAAACACATAAAGAGAGGAATGGTTCGTCGCTTGTACTTGTCGTAAGCCAGCAATGAAACAACTTTGGAATAAAAAAGGATTGAAGATGGTTAGTGGGATCTGAGTGAACGGCGAATAGACCAAAGCCTGCAAGATCCCCGTTTCTCCAAGTCACTAATACCACTCCATTGCAAGATGTCCTAATTCCAAGTTAAACGAGCATGCATGATGTTACCGATGGTATCCTTAATTTAGATTCTCTATTCCATATCAGGATATCATCCGAGTCAACAAAGGCGTGTGTATCATACTGTATGATACAGAAAGATGGACAACGGCTTTCAACCGGGAGAAATACGAACCAAGGGTGTATTAGAAGCGGAGAACCATCAAAAAGTAGATATTTTTGGAAAAAATGCATCCGACATTGCAGTCCTGTCATGTAGTTCGCACATTGGACACCTGTAGATTGATCATTCGGTTTCACAGATGATGGACTCGGCGGCAGCTTAACCTGTTAGTTGAGAGGATAAGGCGCTAGTGAAAGAGAACATGCAACCTATTCATAGCTCAATGCCCTAATTGGTCGGTTCAATAAGAACGGTAGCATTGATCGTCGCCTAAGATGCAGGAACTGCGATATAGGGCAGAAGATGTGCAATTGGAAACCCCTCATTGCTAAGTTTAGCAACTTCAACTCTCCCGAAATGGAGATAAAAGTATCAAACGTGATGAGCTTTCCTAGACCAATGGCATAGAAACATTGATTGACCAGAGGCGCAGATAGCATGCACTTCGGATGTTCCGCGGCATCGCTGTTAGGCCTATTGAATCATTTGACAGGGATCCAACAGCTGATGAGCGCAAAGTGTATCTCCACCTGGAAGAAAATAAGCATAATAACTTGATGGGTTCTATTCTTGGAACGGTGGACACTCATCCTGATCACCCATGACGAAGAACGGGGCTCGCCTATGGATAGTCTTTCGAGGATACTTGAGGTACTCCACACGCAAGGGCATGGTTCACTTGTTTGGTATAGGTTCGAGCTGATCAGAATATTCAAAATGATTGGCGCACAAGGCAGGACAAGATACCAAAAAAAGAACATAAAAAGCTACGAAAAGTCACAAAGTTGATCAGCTTTTGCCGCTATCACAGATTCCTAGGGTGGTGTGTAATATAATGTTGGTATAGCAACCAGAATAGAAAGAAAGGTTTGGGTCGAGTCAAATTGACAGGCATTTCTTTGCTATCTAGCCTGTCCTAGAGATGTTATACATAGCGGGATATACTATGGGTGATGTGAAGTTGACGTCCTGACGAGTTCCAAAAATAACATTACAGAATTAAGCTAAGCCTCCCTTGTAGGGTAAAATTAGAACATTCGCTTGGCGAAGGTAAAATATCTGATCACGAGCCTGGAATTTGGCCTCCTCCCAAGGAAGCTAGTCAATTTATGCACATATAATCACAGCGCCTATTCCCCTGCTATCATTGGTTAGGATATCCCCCTTTACTCAACATGCAGCCTGGGATGGACATCTAATAAAAGAGTCTTCACGCTACCTACAGTACGGTCAGTATGTACTTACAAGGGTACTGCATGGTGGCACACCGGCCTTTGCCCCGACATCATCATAATCAACCTCACCGTTTTTATGGAATAAAATACATGTAGGTAGAGATATGAAGTGAGGCCTACATAATGATGACATTGTGAAACAGCCCACTAATACAGCTAGTACTTGAAATGGTCAAGCCATGGAAGTCTAGTTGGGCAATTCCTTGACATTATTCGATACTAGCCCACGTGAAGTTAAAATGATCCAGTTTTGACTGTATGGAGCAAGATATCAAGGTTGCCACGTTACACCAGACAAAGCACCTAGGTAGTCAACGCTGGAGTACATAAACATACCACAGTGGGTCCAAACCTTGGAACCTTGGAAGGGGCTTCGTGGATCCAACCATGGTTAATAGCGGGGCTCGACGGGCTCCGAGCCCGCAAATATGGACCACTAGTACAGATATAGAATAGCGTAGGCGCTTAAAGGTTGCAGGGATATCACCGGCACAAAGCCATATGTGGAACAGCGTGCAAGTATCTCCGAGTCAAATGATTCAGATGTTCTCCTATGCATCCTCAATGGTCAGTCATAGCTGAACACATCACTTGCTTTAGGTTGATGTGAAAAGGGAGAAGCTTTCAAGAGTGCTGATTGAGTCTGATCCATCACGGCACATTTGCGTAAGAGCATGTATGTATTAATACATCCAGTAACAGTATGTATTGAGCAACACACTTGAACCGAGTGTAGGTGGAAGCCATATCGAAAAATAGATTATTTACTGGTCATAAATTAATTCAAAATTAGCTTTATTATTTTTATATATATCAGACTTACTCAATTGACTTAGAGTGAATGTATGGAATCGAAATTGTAGTAATAAAGCGATTCCATACATTGGTGTATACTTCGGTATCTTTGAACCTCCCGGATACGGGACATTAATTGTACATACTAACGGAGGGGTAATAAACTTGGCCACAAAAAGTGGGGGACTATCAAAATACTCTGATAGCCCAACCTAATGTTATGAAACAATGATCGACTCGTCTCATCTAGAGTTCCAGCAAAATAATCTTTGTATCTGGAGTTCGGGTGTTTCTAATACATACAACGATATATGTAGTAATACTGAGCTTACATAGTTTACCATAATACATCTGCCTAAATACATAGACATACCCTAGATGCAGTATTAAAATACTAGTGCAAATTAGGCGTCGTAAACCGATGACTGTGCGCTGAGCCTCACTGCAGCTACAATCCTGCGAGTCAGGGTTTGATACTTGGTCCATTAGCAAGTTCGGGTTGTATGTTGTGTGGTGCAAGGCAGACAGTGGCGGTCGAGGGCTGATTTGGGAGAAAGAAACTAACCGCCTGGGGCTCTCAGCCTCAACAAAGAAAGGTGCTAATAAAGACCATATGGACCATTAAAAATGCTTGTAGCTGTCAGAACCGTACTATGAGACCTTACCGAGCCACTCAATGGACCTTTAGACATGTCTGAAATCCCTTTCGTAGCGCCAGGATCTGGGGGCGGATTAACAAGCAAGGACCTATACGAGTCTTGTGAAGCCATGCAACCAGAATAGGATCTCTATAGGCGAATCTAATTTACCGGGTTATAGCTTAGCGTTTGAACTCCTATATTTATGAGAAGTCCGGGCTAGCGGAATTATTTCAGGAAAGCAGCTTCAATATCTTGATAATATAGGTAGACAGATAGGGATACGCCAGAACGTTCGCATTTGATCGATCAGAATAAAATATCCGAGGCCCAGTAAACACACTAGAGGCCCATTGTTTAGGTTAGAATGTAAACCAGCATAGCGCTAGTAGGCATGTCCCCTGTCCCCCGCGGATGTTGGATATTTTGTTGGATTTTCCCGCTTCATAATTAGTTACCGTTAAATGCATCCGACACGTGGATGTGGCTGGACATTAGCCCTGTTAAGTTGTCGGTGATATCTCAGCTCATGATAGGATAGACCTGAGCAAGAAATTCTCCGCCTGATAGATAGCCCCAAGGCCTCGGCCTGAGACAAATCCACAGATAGATGAGGCTCTCACACTAAGCTTCATTGACCGGACCTCCGTAGCCTACAAAAGTACCGTATTTGAAGAAGATTCGGCTTTGTAGACGTAATATTGTAGTACATCAAGGCGATGTATTTTCCTTCATCATATGTCAATAATTGCGGAACATATATAGTGAAACTTTGCAAAAGATATGCAAAATATAAGCAGTAAGACCTAAATGCACCAAAATATATTCGCCGTAAATGCTACCGGATCGGTCATTGGACCAATGTTGACGCCTAATATAGAAGAGCCAAGACAAAAGCAGAGCCCGAATCGTGTGCCCCAAGCTGCCAACGAAGCCGCCCGATGACAGACAGTACAATGCAGGACACAAGTTTGTTTCCCAGGCTAAGTTTTGTCATATCGCCCACAAAAACAACGCCATGATTGTAAATTCAAACCCAACCAACTCCGCATCCCCGATTCCTCCTTGTCCCTGGCGCTTGTAAGGAACCCACTTTCACAATAGAACATATGAATGGAAATGCCAAAGCCGAACCATCAAGGGTCAACTCGTAGATTTCAACATTAGACGATAGTTTCTGGTATGGGTTTCAGAGCCCGAAGAAACTTTCACGAGCCGCTTTGCCTCAAAGCCGAAACGCAAATTGAACATATAATCAAATTCAAGATAAAAAAACTGCACATCGTGAATGAAGAGAAAGATACCAGCTCAAACATCTCGACATTCTTGAGTCTTGCGTCTCTTTCCCTTTGGCGGGGGATCAAGCGGGGTACGCTTGTATGTAATCGTGCGGGTCACGACTTGTCGGACACTGACTGCCTTAGTGGTTGCACTTCTTGGTGCATCAAGATATCTGAGCTTCCAATCTGATGGGGAAAATGGCGATCGAAGACTAGCTGCGCTGCGAGGAAGTGCGCTCCATTGGGTCGCACTATATGGACCCGCGCTGTACGGAGATGCACTACACGGGGTGGCAGTTCGCGGCGAGTCTTTTGAAGAAAATGGTTTGAGTGACTGAGGAATGCGTAGTCGTCGTAGCGCAGGTGGAGCCTTGGCCGACTTCACAGTACAAGGGGAGGGCGGTGGGAGAGAGATGGCTGGCGTGGCAGGCGACTTGACAGAAACCCCGGGGGACAGTGCGGGACTTGTCGCAGTAGACGGCTGTGAGATTGGGGACGGATCACTTTTTTCGATCGAGAAATTTGGGAAGCCTCCAGCGCTGACAGGGCTTGTGAAGACAGGTGTTAAGGCGTTGAGGAAATCGGTATATGCCAGTGGGGGTGTGATAGGCGTTGCGCTTCCATCTTCGCGCTTGATGTCATCGACGGTGAGGGTCTTGGACTCTTTATGTATCTCTGAAGGGAAGATGAAGGTCTTCGGCGTCTTTAGAGGATGTAAATCAGGCTTTCGGACCGGCATCTTGCTCAATGGGTGATTTGAAAGTTGGAAGGAAAAAGTGCAGAAAGGTCGAGGTAGGCTGCTTTGGAGGGAAGTACTAGTGGCAGGGCGCGCGGGTCGACGAGAGCGGGTCGCTCGCGTCTTGATCAAAGAAAAACGACAAGATGTCTGAGTATAGATGGAGACAAAGGTCAGGATAATGTTCGAGAAGACAGAGTCGAAGAGGGAAATAAGTAGGTCTTACCAAGAAGCAAAGTCTCAGGAGGGCTGAGGAGATCTTTTTCTATATGGAGAGTAGGACACGAACGTTGGACGGTATTGTACAAAACCGTAAAACCTATACCGTACTGGACGGTATCGGTCAATACGTAATTTATCGACTAAGTCAAAACGGGTTAGCGTAGCCAATCGCGTATTTGGCCCCGAATGGACTCTCACCAGTCCTGCTGTCCGGACGAAACAAACTAATGGGGCTGAGCAAAATGAGAGGATTCGCCCCCAATTGAACTGCAAGCCTCAACGATAGTCTGGTTGGGATGAGAAACGTACACAAGCGACCAGCACTTGGTTAAGAAAATGAATGAATGAACACCAGCAAGGTGAAAGATAACGGATAAAAGATGAAAGACAAGTCAAAGAACAAAAAGAGGATTGATAATTATGTACGGAGTACAAATCAACGAGGAGGAAATCTCGAGTCTTATTATATAGACCAGCAATCCTACCTAGACAGACAAGTAACCTAACCGCCTCAATAACGAAAAAGGCTTAAGATAAAACAGCGGTCGCATTATCGCGCGCCTCCTGGATCAGGAGCATCACCCTTTCTCTATTTTTCCAAAATATTCTCCACGCGACGGCGTCGACCGGCGGCTTGGTTTCTTCAGCAACCGTGCACTTGCGGCACATCGCCCCTCCTGGTTCGCTACCATCAGAGCGCGCGGCATCCATGACATTAGCGGCTCGATATTGTACAACAGACCAGAAGTTCAAAGTGCCAATAGTTGTGGGGTTCCCAAGTCAGCTAGGGCTCCAGTCGAACGCACGGCATGGTAAACATAGCAATTGTTTCATCAATCGCTGAGGCCACTGGCTTCAATTATTGTCCAATGATACCCTCTCTGAACCAGCGGTTAGCCTGCAGACACCAGTTCTGCAGGACCTTCTTTACACCAGCCCCTTAATGCCACCCTTTGAAGAACTATCGTACATTATCCAACATGCTTCAACTCCGCAATGGATCGCTGCAGGATATGACCCTTGTTTCATGACGCAAACTATACCCTGATAGTATTGCAAGTGCCAGATGAGCATTGTTTTCGAAATTTGTATGGCCGTAGCCCAACGATAGGGAGCTATTTTTGTCTATTTACCGCCCATTCACCTAAATGATATTGTGCTATCTTAGTCGAGGACAAAACCATCAAAAAGCGCCTCTCATATTATGAAACAGGGCCATACTAGCAATGAGGGAGTTGTGGGATTGACCAAGTGTCGTGTTGTCTGCTGGGGTCAGGCGCTTGCCCTTGAAGAGAATGTTTATTTTGGTATTGATATGAGGCAGTAGAAGAGGGTATTTATTGTTTAATCTCTAGGCCAGTAGAGTGAATGGAGTACAGAGACATATTCCCCCTATAATAATCCTATCCACCACCAACAAAGTGAGAGCTTTCGCTGCATAACAAGGAAATTCATGTGTTTATGCAAAATGGAGACTCCCAGGGAAGAAGCACAACCTCTAATGGGAGGCATTCGTCGGGAATTATCTTGTCTCAAGCCACGTCGAGAAGTAGCGAATTTGAGGAGGGATCGTTGGCAGCCAGGAAACGCATATGGAAAACACCGGAGTTCACACCGAAGGCAAATCTGATTTAACCTAAGCTAGGTAACGCTTGTAAAAGACACAAAAGCACAAAAGCACAAAAGCACAAAAGCGAGAGTCAGGGATATAATCCAACGTGAAGCCCAAACGCCCGAAAGCAATAACAAAAACACCAGCTCTTGCTCAACTATGTAGGATATATAAAAACCCGAGTATTTCTTCAATAAACAAGACCGCGGGAGAACCCGGGAGACACCACTGAATGCTCTAGTGCTTTAACCCGCATATGGGGTTAACCATGGAGGTTGCAACTTTCTCTTGCGATATATTCAAATCAGAAGATGGCGCCAGCCGTTCCGGTTCATGACATCTCGCCAGTGAACCTGCTGCCTCTTGATTTCTCGCATGCCAGGAGACAAAAGAGGAACAGAAGGGATAGCATCCTGTCTCGTCTCCGCAGATTGATATCCTAGCTCGGGTTCATTTGCCCCCGAAGGAAAGGACGGGCTGACAGGATCATCAGATAGCCGCCAGTAATCATTCAACAACTGGTACATGCGACCAATACTTCCTAATTCGGCAAGGTCTCCTAAGGCAATCACTCGATTGTGCAAGACTTGACGGAATGAGCTGGAGGGAGTGGAGAAAGCACCCGCGATAAGAAGTGGCCACACAAGAGAGCGGTCGAAGCCAAAAGGTCCTGCTGGAATGTAGGACATGGCATCTGTCAATGAATTAACAAGATTAATGGTTCTGGTCTGGTTGCGATCGCCCCCAGGAACGAGGCTGCAGAGGTAAATGCAGGCGGCAATACGGAAGATGGCAGTCATGGTTTTTGTCAATGCATCGGGACGAATTGCTCCAGTTTCCGCTGAGTAAGGGCTCATTAGTGTTGTGTCGGCATCTTGGGTGTATTCCAACTGTTCGCTCAAAGCGGTGACATGTGTGGAAACAGCGCCGGAGTCAATGCGGCCCTCCAATTTGAGTGATTCTAGACATGCAACCTCGGAAATGAGATACATAATTCGGTCATCACATCCCATGAGTTCTCGGAGTCCAGAGGAAGTTCCACTTAAGTGCTTAGCGCGATAAGAGTGAGCAAACTGGGGTGTTTTCCCAAGCATTGTGGCACCCAGAATGTCAATCCAGGTGGTTAGCGACATGCTAAAGGGGGGCACTGTGTGCATCGGACCGCATGGAATTAATTGGTTGGTTAAATCCAGTTTGGTGACCAGGTTTGATGCAGCTTGGAAATGGTCATTCCAAGGGATATCAGGGAGATAATCATCGGGCGCACCAACCGAGCAATGAAAGAAGATCATGGCAAGAGTCGCATCCAGAATGTGGTCATGGTCAGCATCCTTATTCAGTGCTTTACACAACTCAGAAATAGCTTCATAGCGATGACGCATAATATCGTGGTCGATTTGTTCACCATTTAGTCGACTTGTTGTTTTGAGGTGAATTGCGGCGACACTGAGACAGCAATGGAAGTATGACTTGTTTGTCTCTAGAGACTGAAGAACAGACCGAGCCCGTGCAGAACCACGCTGGTGAACCTCCAGTATTGGGAAAATCATACGCAAAACGTTGTCCACGAAATGATCCAGAAGAGGCCGGTCATAGTCATCGACGGGAATATTGGCTTGTAGAGAGGCATGAGATTGACCGACACGTTGACCACCCATCAATGTATTTGCCTGGGAGAATTGACGAGAAGATTCGGAATATTCTTCTTGAAGCCATTCATCTGATGGGAAAGTGGGAAGTGTGGCGTGAAGTTGTGGCGGGCCCATCGCATTGAAGGTTGAAACCGAAGAGTCATGTCGCAGAGGTACATTGTTCACAAATGTTTGGCGTTCAGTTTTGACATCAACTTCGTAAGGATAATTCTGAGAATAAGATATCGGTACGAATCCAGGAGTCGAAAAGTGTGCTGCGAGATTGGGATCAGTATAGATAGGGCGGCCGAGGTCATGTCCTCCAGAACTTGATGATGAGAGGGCACGATTCATATGCTCTGAGGAAGGTATTAGAACTTGATTGAGGAATAATAAAACCATTCAATAGTTGAGTTGACGCACCTTGAAGAGAGCCACTTCGTTCCAATGACTTGGTCTGCTTTATTTTGATTTTGATCCGTTCCTTTTGTTGCCTTCTTTGCTCTGCATTGCTCCACCATATGGGCCGTTTATATTCGCACTTGATGCAGAGGTTTGCACAGGCTTTGCAGGAGGGATGACCTTCGTCACATTTTTTTCTTCGTAGGCGACACGTGAAGCAACCTATGTAAATTGTCGATGTTAATAACCCGAAAAATATAGTCGACCAAGCGTAAATGTTCATACCGGAGCGAGATCTTTTGTGCAAACGTCCAGACTTGTCTCGTTGCCTATTGAGAGACGTCTCCGCAGTAGGAGAATCCACGTTGTTTGTCGAAGCGACGCCGGAAGCGGTTGAAGTTGGCATTTTTGCAGTACAATCCTCAATATCCAGTATTGACAACAAGAAAAGGTCAATCAATGACCAAAGCAATCGAAATATTTGGAGGCGGGGGCGGCACGGCCGGCGAAAGAATAATATAGTTGATGAGGAGGACCAGCCACCTTATTCGCAACTAAACAGAAGGCGCAATGGCAAAGCTGAACCGGCAGCTTATACACTCTATTAAGGGTATAATATAAGGCAAGATGGAAACGAAGGATGGAAAACAAATTGCTTCGAGACGGATTCAAAGGATATCTTTTATCTTAAGATCTCGGATGCGGCGAGTTATAAGTCTGAGCTACGATCAGCGGCCCTGGCATGCATGGTTCTAATTTTGTTGGAAGCGGTAGAGGAGCCTAGTTCGAGTCGGAAGAATATGCGAACATCAGGTGGGGAATCCAACCCCAGCGGCAAATCAACTTCGAAGCCCAGGTTGTTGGCCGGGTCCTCAAACTAAATTTGGGACACGACAGGGGTGCAAGCACGAAGAGTGACGGACGACAGGTATCCAGAGACGATCCTTTAAAGTGGCGTCTGCAGCTAGCAGATAGTGATCTCTGGTAGGACGACTGGGGCCCCCATGATGCACGAGAGTTACAGCGGACCTGCGAATTATCCCTGCTAGTGCCCAACTATTTGGGGGTAATCACCAACTTTCAAGTACCTCAGTTACCACTTAGTGCAACTCTAGACACGGCACATCCTGATGCTGATAGGCTCTTTATCGAGAACCTACCTCTCTTTTGCTTTTTTTTTCGTGTGGCTTTCAGCCAGTCAAACTTCTATATTTGGCTAATAAAAATCAGAAGATGATTCCAATCTTCCCAACGATACAATCTACAAACATTTTCTCATATGTTCCAACCAACCAACAATATCCGAAAATACCTCATGTTGGATTATTCCTATGCTTACTGTGAGAAAGCGGGGTTGTTGGTTTGTTGGAGTTGGAAAAATCGATACCGCTAGAATGATAGGTGACCAGCCCATGCTTGCGAGTCAGGCAATTTTCATTTTCACACTAAACCTGAATTAGTAGGAATATTCGGACAGGACTGGATGGTATTGGCCGAAAAGTAAATGGTTGGTGAAGACCATGCAGATTTAGACTGTGATGAAGAAGCAGGTCTCGCATGCCAAGCTTCCCTCTTTAAATTCTGATTCGCTGATTGATCATAAGCCCTAAGACGGACTAAATTTTAGTGTCATCGGTGTCGTGCAGAACGGTGGACTCATAGCCAACCGTGGGCCCGGCCCGGACAGACTGGGGAACACTAATGCGCCAATGTTGACGCTCGGACTGTGATAAGGGTACATCTAGCAATGACTCCGCAAAGACTCCCTAATTAGCAACACTTAAGCGCCTTAATTAAAGTTAATTATACTGTTCTTGAAAATGAGGGAGCATATGATTTCCTATTTCTGATAGATCGAATGACCAAAATCCTTCCAAAGTTCTATTAATAATTAGATGAGGCATTATTAGCGGAAACTATAGACCATTTGTCCCATAATTAGTATCAATTTAAGCGGGGTAAATCAGGGAAATATGCCGAGTCTGCATCCCCCAAAGGCCTCATTGATCCCGATACTACCCCAGGGCTACGAGATATGTATGTACGCAATTTCCGAACCAGGAAGGATCTACTCCGTAATTGGGTTCCGACTTAATTTGCTCTTCTAAATTTGGAATGAATTGGATTAGCCATGATTGTTTATGTGCTTAATTTAGACACTTTTTAGTAACGATAGCAAAAAAAAATGAGTCGCAACTTGCGCGATAATTAATTGAATTCCGCCTAATGAAATAATGCATAACGCCTTTCTTATGAGACCATTCGGTCGATCAATTCTCTCGGGTTGAGGCTAGCATGCTGTGGGCACGGCCGATATTGAATTGCATTTTGATTGCAGCCAGGTAGCACTTTATACCCACCTGGGTTTGAATTATTATCGGAATTATCATATCTGTAAGTACTTGGCAGCTACATAGGTTATACAATGCCAGGAGAATTTTTTTTAAAGAAAAGGGATATAGGGCTTATTGTCTTCCTAGATAGCCACCATATTGTTACATATACTTCACATACACAGGTAGTTCAGAACCAGGCGTTGAGTAGAACCAAAATCAGCATTTTACTTTCCCTAGGGAGACTTGGAGTATTAGGCGTTGCTATAGTGAGAAACAATAAGACGATGAATTTCGATTGTACCCCGAGTACAACATATAGACCGTTGCCAAGATAAATTTCGAGGCTACCTGCATAAGGTACGGACCAATCAAACATATTAATCGATATGAGTGGACACAGACCAGAAGTTATCACATGGCCCCAAAGTGACCTGTGCTACGGGCACGTGCACCTTGGGCACGAGGATGTTGTATATCCATCGCGAAGAGTTTTCTTGCCCATGTGTCCATCCGAAAACACCGATAAGAGGTTAGACTTCTGCTTGAAAGGGATTAAATAGATAGTGTATATGAATCTAGGTGTTGATGAGGAAACACCCGCTCTGCATGGTATACATGGAATAATAAAAATATGCAAGGCTGGAAGACCCACCCTCAAAGGAACACAATACAATGTTTCCACCAGGCAAATAGTCTTATATATCATCTAAGACAAGCAATAAGGTACATAAAGTGCTGGCTGAAGCTGAAGTGCATACTTACTTGTAAGTATTGCGCATCACTACTCCAGAATAACATGATTGAGGTTCTACTACTCCGTACGTACCTGAATATGTAGATTTCCACCCGAGCCACATTGTCCTGCGGAAGACTGGTTCATTCGAAAGGAATATCAAAGTGCGGTCAGGGCTATAAGCTATAAACAGATATTTTAGATTGATCGAGTGCATTTCTCCCCAACGCCACCGAGTCAATTACTTTAAGTGAGGAGTAGGAAGACTTACAACACAACGAAAGATTTCCAGGGAAAATATAGAATACACTCTAGGGTCATATATCAGACAGAGAAAACATTACTTTGTTCAGCCTTTATCTGACCTTAGACCAAACTAACATTCTTATCATATTAGCCACGACATCACAAGGGTAAAATATGCTTGGGGGTTACAGGATTGGGATAAAAGTACGTTATGGCGGGGAGTAAGTAATTAATTGGTCTGAGTATGCCAAATACTTGGTGTGCATGAGCACGCGATGTGATTCATGTTGGCTTCAAGTGGAACTGTCACACAAGTAAGCTATTGATGAACTAGGCAGAGAGCGAAGTAGAAAAAATTTCATTTCTGTTGCAGAGGAATTGTCATGAGAATCTAATTTCAACCGAGGCCAGGGAGTACGGAGATCAACAATATTAATACGGGCAGCGACCACAAGAGGCGGATCTCCTGGGCAAATTGCATGAATTACAATGCGCTATACCGTAATAGTTTCGGTTACAATGTGGTTCTCGAGGTACCTAAATATAATATTGTTTAATTTTGTATATATACCTAGGGACGGTTTGCGAGCGACTAATATTCCATAGTATAAGCCGACTTTGGTGCATCAGAAAACCATCCAATTGAAACCCAAGAGAGCTACCCCTTTTTACGTATTGCACAGAATTTGACATCCTCGTACATCATACAGAATAGAGACATAATAATAATTACATCGAGAAGACTGTCCAAGAAAGAATGATCTGCAGTGTGATGAGCGGATGGGTACGGGTGATTGTGTGACTGTTAACCACTTAAATCCTTCTCGACCCAAATCCTTCACTGGTCAGAAATTCTAGTTAATTATTCTCAAAGGGGCTAATTTTGGAACATATACTCTGTACTGAAATTCCCAGTAATATTTATGGGTAAGCTTCAGATCATTCTACCTTATCGAATTGAGGTGAGTGTTCCAACTCGAAGAAAACGGGCATGCCAACACCCCTGTTTCGATGGACCTTATTTTGGCCCCAAACACCCTGAACCATTGAGGAGATGCCGTCAATTTATAGAGCTGAATTCGAAACCCCTCTACGCGCCAGGAATTCCTAGGGATGCCTTCCCAGCCCGCGGAATTATTGCCAAGACTACTGTCACAGCAGTAGCGCGGTGATGAGTAGCCTCTCACAGACCGCCATCACCCGCTTTACTCAACCCCTCATGCAGGTTCGATGTGAACTGTGTTGCATCTCGGCCAACGAGAATGAGGAGCACCCAGTCCTACCGTATGAAAATATGGGTCTTTGACCACCAGCCTTCCAAGCTAGTGTTCCAGGTTGGCTTGTCGACCACCTAGATGCATCATCATGGGCGCCTCGCAGTGCTTACCGCTGAGCCATGCCCCCAGTTGTTGTCTGAGCTGCAAGTGTAATTCGTTGAATTTGTGAAATCGCCCGAAACCCTCAGTACCGAGCGATTTTACTGGCTCCACAAATGAACAGGTAATAATTCCCAGATGATAACTTGGTACATAAACTCATCCAACACCCAAATTACTCGTTTCTGACCTTGTTCCCCATTATCATATTATTCTAGCGTGCTTGAATACTTGGCCCCGCCATTACCAACATAATCCGCCCAGTCCTATCAAGACCTTTGGCCTGGTCATTCCACTGTTGGTTATTTGACTGCCAACAATCTGAAGTATAGTGCTGGCACTCCAACTAGACTGACCCCCGGTGACAATATGGTTCGTTTTGGTTGGATCTCATGTGAATTTCCATAAATATCTAACATGAAATAAAGGAGGCCCAATATGCATACCACATGAACTTTCTAGTGAACCAGAAAGAGGAACCCCTACCACTCTTCCCTCCGAAGACCGCAATTCATCGGCCATTTTCGGAGGCAACGGAGATCTTCGAGGAAGATGGATACCACAGCTACTCAGATAGCTCACCTATGAGAAGTGTGGCTTCTGTGAGTGACATTCATCCAAGGCCTGAACTATGCTGTGAACATGATCACTAATCCTTTCTTCCCTTAGTTTGGGACTGGCAGCACATCCACAGCCTCGACCCCGGACAATGTCACAACCCCAAACTCGACTGGACTGACGGCTTTTCATTTCCATATCGATGACAACCATGTTCAAGGCCCAAGCGGTCCCCATTTGTTTGGGTCGTTTACTGGGTCAGACCTCCAATCAGCCACAGACACCCACCCAATGCTCCAGCAAACACCCATCAGTACCACGGGTCCTTATCATCACAAAGCCTCGAAGTTTGATCCTTTCCGAAGGGATACGCCAGTCCCGAACCGCTCGGCAGGGCCAACGCCTGAGCCCCAACAGCGCACACCCATCGCTAAACAGGCCCTGTCACTTGGTCGTACTGAGCCCCAAGACTGGACACCTGAAGAGGTTGTGAGATGGATGCAAAGCCTTGGGCTCGAAAATGATATCGTGGATACATTCTTGGCCAATGACATCTCCGGCTCTATTTTGCTGGAGCTCCAATCTGAAGACCTTAAGGAACTTGAGATCGCGTCTTTTGGCAAGCGACACAAAGTCATGAGCTCTATCAAACAGCTTAGAGACAGCGGCGTGTTCACTAGCACAGACACTTCTTCTTCACGCTCACGCAATTCGAGTGTCTCTAGTAATGTGGCGTCTACTCGAAAAACATCAGTGATTTCAGACAATAGCTGCAAGTCCTGCTCCACTGCCGATAAGAAATCAAGCAATGCGAAGCCTCGGGCTCGCCGCCAAAACTCGCATGGCAATGTGCGCAAGAGAACTGATCTTGTTCCTGGTGACTCCGTCTCTATTGTTGCCATCGAACAGCTTTTACCTAAATTGCACCAGTGCCCCAAAGGTGAAGAATGTGGTAAGTGGCAAAGGCAACAAGATAGGCTTGCTCGTCTCGCTCAAGATTTGCCATTCGAGCATTTCGGCACTCGCTGTATTGTTGCGGGAGACCCCGGAAATCCCAAGACGGCCCCAAATCTGCTCAAGTCCCCGAAGTCCGCAGTTACTCCCTCGCCTATCGCGTCCTCGGATATTATGGGACCTGGTAAACCATCCGCCTACCAACTTTCCCAGGAAAAGTTGAAAGACGTAAAACCCAGGGATCCTCAGGAGAATGTACGAAACTTTTTGAACTTCCAGAGTCTTGACCGATTGCAGACAGTCAACCCATCCCCAATCCCTTCGAGAGGAGTTCTTTCGTCACCCGAGTCAGAGTCTTGCGATTCGGCGAAGGTGACACCTACACTTGCTGAACATCTTCGGCACCTGCCCAAGCTTAGAATTCCGAGCATGCATGATTCCAGCGACGGGTCTGTTTTTACTGAAAACATGTCAGCTCTACGCACTATCACTCCTTCTATTCTATCCCGAAGAAACCATTTCCCTCATCGCTCCATTGTGCCTGGAGGGCAAGAGCTCATCTCCCGTGATGTGGCAGCCTCGCCGGCAGACTACTACCGAGCCGACCCTTGCTATCGGTCGGAAACACCATTTTCGGATGTGGATGTGGATGCGCCAATAACTGCAATTCAGATTGGTCCAGTGGCACGAGAGGAGTCGCAGTCAGTGCCTCCAAATATGCGCTTTGGAAATAGTAGATACGTGGCGGATGAGCCAATCACTCGGCCATTCTCAACCAAGCCAGAAACCAACTGGCGAAGCCCTTCCATTCAAACTGTTGCCACAATGGACCCTCTCCAAGAAGGCCGTGCCATGAGTCCAATTGAAACCCCGGAAGACCTACAAAAAACACCCCGTGCACCTCAAATGCGCAACAATACCTTGTTTCCGTTCAATCGACGTGGCCAAGAAGATATAACTCACAGTGGGTGGATGAAGAAACGGAAGACCACCAAATTGGTGTGCCATGACTGGGAAGATCATCATTTTACGCTGAAGGGCACACAGCTCTTAATGCATGATGATGATGTGTCTATCCATAGAAACTCAAAAGCCCTGGAGTATATCGATATCGATGACTATGCAGTAGCCTGCTCCTCGTTTGCATCGAGGTCCAAGCTGACGGCGGCATTCAGGAAGACTGTCCTCAAACGCAGTGATAATCCACAGGATGTGTCGGCCTTTTCATTCTCACTGATTCCCACGCCCAACGGGAGCGGCTTTGTTGACCGCAAGACCATGTTTTTAAATAGTGGGAAGTCGCACCACTTTGCTGTCAAGTCCCGCGAGGAACGTATTGACTGGATGCGAGAGCTTATGCTGGCCAAAGCTCTCAAGCGTGGACGAGAAAGTGGCGCCGAGCTCACCTTCAATGGGGCCAATATGATATGAAACTTCTGTTGGCATCCCTCACGACAAGTCTGAATTCTTCCCACTCCCTTTGTTTGCTTTTTCCTTTTTGCTCTTTATTCTTGCGATACCCGTGGTTGCATGACCAAGAGTAGCAGTACTCTTTCCGCACCTTATGATTTTTGAACAACTTAACGACGTCTTGACACGAATCTCTTTTACTTTGTTATGCTCTTTTATGCTTATTTCTTTTGTCATATGGTCTAGTTAGAATGAGAAGAATACCCGGCAGACGGTGGAAGGCTCACGCTATCCTAGTCCCCTTAAGAGTTTATTCATGACGAGAAAATACATCCCAGGTACGGAGTACATGTATCACAAATAGTTTGTCTCAATATTTGTATACTGTATAAAGTGTAATTTCCGAAATTCTAAGATAAAATGACCTAGAATGATGCCTGGGGATACTGGCATTCATCTGAGGACATCTGTTCCCCCTCCTACGCCGCATCTAGATAATCACAACACAAGTTACTCCGTACAACGTACATGGGTAACAAGGGTGATGATTTGCTCTATTATTGAAAATTTGACTTCTCTACAATTTCGACATTTATGGCGGTCAGAAAGAAGTGTGATATGCATGGAAGGGTACATATCACAGTTCACAGCGGCTAAACTACCATCGTTAGTGGACAGAACCCCTCACCCCGTGGACAAGAGACAAGACTTGAAATTCAGGCGCTAACGCCGCTCCACCCCAGTTATTTGTCGAGGACTGCTTTGGTGGCTTCGACCCAGATTGTGTTGCTTGCTTTGACCTAAAAAATAATAAAATTTATCCTCATAGGCCACAGTTATTTGCGATACGAAGTGGCGGCATCGAATTATGTTTCATGTCGCGCCATTAGTAGGCGTCGGCGCTACAGCGTACAGAAACGTCTTTCTTTGGCTATCATTTCTCTTTGCACATTTTTCCTATCACAGTTCATACAGGGGTCCGTCACTCGGCCCCTCCAAGCCCAACAATACATGCTAACTCCATTGGGAGTGGTACAATTCCATGGAATTAACAGCCTGCCCCGGGTTTCCGCCGTGTACCTCAGACGACACTTCCTTTCCACCGTCGATTCCGGATCTCTGCCTGCGAGCGTGTCACCCTTGGCCTTTTTATTACTCTGATATATAGACATATTTTCTGGTTCATGAAGCCTCCCAATATGATCGATCGCTCTGTGGTTCGGGTTCGCCTTGCCCGAGTTGCTCGGTCCATCCGCGCAGTCATGCGCTGCCTGGGTGGAAACAGAGAATCCCAAGAAGGCGCACAGCGAGCTATGTTGATTATGTGTGAGCTTCTTGATCTGCTGTGTCGACTTCAAGATCAACTAAACTGGGCGGAGGATAAATGGGTCGTGGATCCATCGCGTCTGCGTAACCTCGACGAAGTCACCCGTTATTTCGAGTCGACAATTGTGTCAATCGAAATATATTTCCAGCCGGGTGGCATCAGCGCTCGATCTTTCAGAAAGCGCTTGTTGGAAAACACTTTCATCCCCAGGTTGGAGCATTTTAAGGTTATGATGATTTTATCCATGCAACCTGAGTCTCGGTATGTGTCACCCAGTGGCCTTAACGATCCCTACACTGTCCTGGACTACAGACCAAGACTAAACTCAATTCTTTTACGCAGAGAGAAGTCCCGAGTCGAGACAAAACTCAGAGGTGTACTCCGGCAATTCTACGAGATGGATTCCGGTCAGTTGAAACAAGTATTCTATGTCCCTTACATCGGTTCTCTGGCTGAACCTCGGGTATTCAGATTCAATAAAAGCCAGCACACCAAAAGCAGAGGACTATCACAATATCACGAGTCGTATGACAACCAAGAGCTTCATGAGGCTGGCAGACCTCTCCAATAGACGGCAAAAAGGAACATGCGAGTGGATATTCAACAACGATACATACACGAAGTGGCTTTTTGGGTGCAGCAGAACTCTTTACTGCGTTGGACCAGGTACCTAATCCCTCGGAACCCAGATCGAAATCCAAAGCTAACCAGATTAACAGCCGGCGCTGGAAAAACTTTCCTCGCGTGAGTCAGCCACAAAACGAATCAACGTTGAGATTCTAACACAGTTCTAGATCCACCATTATTGACAGCCTGCAGAATGCATTCACATCTGCAGATGTCGCAATAATTTTTGTTTTTGGTCATGATGAAACAGATGATAACGCAAGCTCTGTGGGCTTCCTCGACAAGATACTTGCGCAGCTTGTATATCGAAAACGGACGCCATCCCATACTACCGCTTCATTGTATAACTCCAAATCTTTCGCGGAGGGAAAAGTTTCAGCAAAGACATATCAAGATGCTATTCGGGCCGAGGTCAACAGATTCTCGCGAGTTATGTTCGTCATCGACGGAATTGACATGCACGTGGAGAAGGAAAGGATTTTGAACCGTCTTCAAAAACTCCCAGACCATGCACAACTTCTTGTTACAACACGAGAAGCAAAATATGCCCCTAAGGACGAGCACATATCCGTTTTGGCCACCCGTAGGGATCTTGAAACATACGCACACTCCCGCATTGAGCAGGATGGAGGACTGAGCACTCTGCTAAAACAATACGGTCCTGAGCTGAAGTTTGCTGTTGTTCAGCAAGTTGCTCAGAAGTCACACGGCTTGTAAGATGTTACCTCCCTTACAGCAATATTGCTTTTCGGCATTTAAGATTTCGCTGCTAATATTTTACAATTTCGGCTTAGATTCCTGTTGGCCCGACTGCAAATTGATCTTTTATCCCGATGCAATGATGGAAGCTTGCTGCAAAGGTCTCTATTTCACCTACCCGAGAGTTTAAGCGATGCATACGGCGAGTCTATGACCCGCATTGTCAGCCAGAACCCCTTCGCCAGTCGTTGTCTTTACTGGACATTGTATGCCCAGAGACCTCTGACCGTCTCAGAGTTAACCTTTGCAGCAAGCTTTGAGCTACAAGGCAGCAGCACTTCAAAGGAGTCCTCTTTTTCTGCGCATACCATACTTTATGAAGCTTCCGGATTGCTGACCATTGACGCCATGAATGGGACGGTCCACTTGGTTCACAAGACAGCTAAAGAATACCTCAGTGGACCGGCAGCTCGAGTATTCTTTCCAACTGCCAAAACAAACATTGCAGATGTTTGTCTCTCAATAATAACGCCAGATGAAGTGATTGATGATTGCTACATCAATCAAGGAACAAGTCCTCGCAAACCCCGTGGAAAACTGCTAGAGTATGCTACAACCTATTGGGGATACCACGCCCGCGAAGTTGGCGAAGATGAACAGGCAACACAAGTTCTCATCCGAGCATTCTTAAACAAACTTTGCTGGAGAAGACCCCCTCAAACAGAATCTTACACTCTCGGAATAGAATTGCCGAAGCAGTTGGGTTTTGGGAAATACTTTCCCGACTGGACTTCCCTGCATGTACTTGCATACTTTGGGATCGCTGCAAAGGCAAATCGTTTAATTGAACAAGGTGCCGACCTCAATGACTGCGATAATCAACTTGGCATCACTCCTCTGCATTGTGCAGTATATCGAGGCAATGAAGAAATGACTGAATTGCTTCTCGATGCCAAAGCCAACATAAATGCGACTTGCAAGGATGGTAAAACAGTTTTGCACATGGCCGGGGAACAAGGACACCGGAAATTGATCAAGCTTTTGCTTCACCGACGAGTCAACTCTAGGACACCAACCCATCAAGGAGCGACAGCTCTTCAGATAGCTATTGGGACAACTCATGATGAGGCAACTGTTCCACTTCTGATAAAAAGCCGATTTGACATGGATGTTCAAAACACAATTACTGGAAACACTGCACTCCATCTGGCAGTGGAACTGAGACGGCCGCGTATCCTGGCATTCCTTTTGGAAAAGGGGGCTAGCGTGAACGTGCTTAACAGAGATGGTCTGACTGCCCTTCAACTTGCTTGCAAAACAGACAATTGTGAGGCAGTGGCTCTTCTCCTTGAACGTGGCGCTCACTTAGAAACCCGCTCTTCTCGGGGAACCACTGCGTTACAACTCTCTGCGGCGGAGGGTAACTGGGTCGCATTTGATCTTCTGGTGATTGGAGGGGCGGATATCAATGCATGGGATAGTGAAGGTGACTCGTTGCTTCACAAGCAGGCCCGTGCAACTTCACCTTCCGCGATTTCTATTGCAGCACATCTACTCGAACAAGGTGCAAACATAGAAGCCTGTAACTCACAGGGCTATACGCCATTACAATCAGCCGCCGCATGTGGAAACAAAGCAATATTTCTGTTCCTGGTAGACCAGGGGGCAAGACTTGATGTTCAAACTGCCAAGGGAGAAACTCTTCTTCACATCACGCCTCCTCTCAGCCAAGACTGTCTTGACATTGTCGAAACACTACTAGACTTTGGTTTCAGTGCCAATGCAACAACATGCAATGGCCTGGCACCTCTGCATCACCTTGTAATAAATGCATTCAACTCCCCAGACCCATTGTCTGAAAAGACTGCCGTTTTCCTTTCGTTGCTCTTATCACACGGGGCTAACATCAATGCCCCGACGGCTTCTTACAAGGCCGAGACGGCACTTCATATGGCAGTAACTGCCAAAATGCCACGCGAGTCACTGGTATTGTTGCTCATTAAGAATGGTGCATCGCTTGATGCAAAAACATCCGACGGCAGAACGCCGTTACATTTAGCTGCAGAACGTGGCCGCCACAATCTTTTCCAAATACTGTTAGATGCAGGCGCAGATCCTTCAATCAAAGACGCTGGAGAAACACCAACCAACGATACAGTCAGAGGAGATGGCCAGACAGCAATTGACCTGGCTCGTAAAAACCCAGCGAGTGTGCTTTGGTTTGATAATACGGGTAGGCTGGAGTCGTTGCCAGCAATACACCAGCGCAGGAGTGTAGCCACAACTATCGACTCGGTCGATATTGGATCTGATGTTGGCGAGATAGCGGGATCGACATTGGTTGGTGAGGATTGCTCAACCTGGGGATCGAGGGCGTCTACCACTTCCATGGATCTCCCCTCTATCGTTTCGTCTTCTTGTTAAGATACGTACCAACTAATTCGACGTTTTGCTATTTGCCTTTTGATTTCTTATTGTCTTTACTCTTATATCCCCCTTGTCTCCTTGTCTACTCTTTTTCTGCCGCACTTGCGCTCTCTCAATGCATAGCGCCAGCGTTGCTCTTGGTTGCTCTTGGCTGGCCTACCGTTTCTCTCATTCAAATTCCTTTTTTTCTTTCTCATTTTTTGGGTTTGGTCCCGAGGTGTGTACATAGAGAGCATGTTCAAGCCTTGAGCAACTTTGAAAAAAACTTAAATAATTGTACTTTACGGCTGTCCGCGTTGATTCAGTAGCTTTGTAGCTCTTGGAGATAAGTAGCATATGTATATAAAATTATATATTGTGGATCAGAGAACGCGAAGGCTCTTTAGGTGTGTTGTAAAACAGACAAAATCACTTGTACTATGTTGGTTCAGCCCATCATGCGAACGACTATATATGCCCAACCATCTCCATAAGCAGAGCTTCTCACAAGTTCCTCGATCGGGGTAGACATGGGTATCACAGCACCATGTAAGACGGGCTTTGCAAGGACAAAGGTTCTCCGACTAGGAAATAGATTTGGTAGCAATGTGTGCAAGATAGTTCCGACCGTTTGAGATTGGAGAGTGGAACCGCTCCGCGAGCTCAACATTTGACTTGACTGCATACTCATTGCTGGTATTGAAGGAGGAAGTGGCGATTGTACCACTTTAAGGGAAGAAGACTCGGCATCTAGTGGGAGTGGTAGAAAAATCCGAATTGGGACGTTGCGGAAAGGTTGCGAGAGCTGAGGAAGAAGAATACTCGATATGCGCTGAAAGGAGTGAAGATCGACTGTATTTCTTCGTGTTAGAATGGTCTATCATTGATGCAACAGAGCAATTTCTACGCAGAATGTTTGACTCACTTTCTTGAACGGCATTCCAAAGTCCTGATGAGTCTTCTTTTGAGAGACTCATGATGCCTTTGGCTGTACCATTTCGTAGGAAATCCGCCTCCTTCACACTGTTTATGAAGGCGTCGTTCATGACCATTCCATCAGCATCGAGGCGAACAAGGTCATTCGGCCAATCACTAAAGTGCACTATCAGACGCCAGGGAAGCGATGACCCGTCGTTAGGGGACTCATCATCTCTGGCGGTCTTTGAGGCTGGGTCGGCTCCTGCATAGAGGTCAAATAACAACCCGACTGGGTAGTGCCATTTCAGGGGCACACCCTCGAACTCAAACCAGCCATCATGAGACTGGGAGTTTGGCTCTATCAAGAAATTTGAGAAAAAAGCTCGAAGCTTAGGTAGCAACGAGGGAAGATATGAGATGCGCGGATATGCGATCTAGTAACCGAGGTCAGCATTCGTGCAAATCAAGTGCTTGAAGAACAGACATACAAGATATGGATCCGTCTTGTCAAATGTTCGACTTTCTGATGAAGCCAGAACAATCTCCAGTGGCAAGCGCCCGTCCCAGACGGCCTTCTGGATAGAGCCCAGAGACACCCGATTCTCCATCTTGATGAGCGATTAGGCGTTCAATTATTTCTTCCAATGTTTGCTTTGCTGCTAGTTTTTCAAAAACATGATTAGCTCATATAGCTATTTACAATCTAACAATCTAGGGAAAACATACTTGATTCTCACACCGTGTTTCGAATCACTAGACACACGCTGAGATTCGCATATCTTCAACCGATAAGACTTGCCTGGAAATAATGAATGCCCCGCTTTAGATGTGGTCATGATCCAGGAAACGACGCATCCACAAAATTCCCGAGACAGTCGGCCACTCTTTGAAGATTAAAGGTCCAAGGTCCAAAGAGATACAGGCGGTTCATGTTGACATAGCGTGACTCGAAGAAGTGCCCAAGGTTCATGGCACGTGTTGCTGCCTCAGGCAACTTTAATGCCTCAGGTTCCTTAATTTGTCTTTCCAACCTTGGAACTTTCCAAAATTAATAGCAACAATGACTTATGCTCAATTTCTACGCAGGCTATATTTGATGCGATAGAAGTCGGGGTCTCTCCAGCGAGCCGATCTTCCAGGACACCGGCATCCTCCAGATTCTCGACATCCAGCATCACTCTCCAATCGTCATGTTCCTTGATCATTAAGGTCCTCTGTGAACTTTCTGAATCTCTCCGCGACACCTTCGTTTATGAGACTGTGCACAAAATATTTGTTACGAGTCAAAAAATCATGTCCACATTGAACGCGATCGTGGCGCGTTGTTCGCGTTTCTCGCCCAGTTCTGGAGCATAAAACAAAATGGCCCCAAATTTTTGTCTGTCTCGAAAGTCACATTAAAACACCCATGTGAAAACCCGTTCATCCATAGTCTACAATCTGGACAGCAGCAGAATAGGCACAGAACAATTGAGTCTCCCTGGCCGAGTGGTTTTCTGTTCGCTATGCTTTGCAGCTGTCTTGGATATTTGGGAGCTTGATATTTTTAGTATCACCCAGATTAGAAATATCCTTAGCATTATGTTTCTGCAATGCAGTGACTGCATTAATGGTGCAGTGAGTCCTAGCCATGGAAGCATACCCAAAATCTACCAAAGAGCGACCAAGCGACCAAAACAAGGAGCAAATCCATGATGTACACGCTTCGCATCCCTTCCAAGCTGGACTGACATCAATCAACAAGTTTAGTTCCAAGCCATGCCAAGGGCTTGGTTGAAAAAGAAAAAGGATCTTATATGCCGACTAGTCTGGAAACTGCCGCCGCGTAAGCTGCATGGCCAAACACTATCCCGGGGTGCCACCCTTTGGGCAACATGTGACTTCCATACAGACATGGACCAAATCAAGCGTCGGTCTTGTAGCCGATAGGAGGAATGGTACTCTGTTGAATTCGGAACTCAGTGGGTTTCGTCTTGAAAGCTGATGTCAACAAGGCAGGTAATGCGATGGAATTCGAATGTAAGGCTGCTAAGACATATCAATCGTTAGATTCCCAAGGCTGGGGTTTCTACACTGTTCCAAGGGGCCTCAGGTATGTAACGGTCTGGTTTTTAAAAGAATACGGAGTACACCATGCGTTTTCATCCCCACGCCACGTAGCCCTCTGCCTGCATTTGTGGATCTTTGGGATCCCGGAAGACGCGCACCCACAAGCGCATAGTAAAATATTTTTTACAAAGAACATTGGGAGAATCATGAGCGGTAAGTTCTGAGTTCAGAAGCACAATTTCTTGAACACCCCTGGAATATCGCTAGGTCAATGCCAAGAAGTCATCTACACTTAAAAGTTGGTTTGTATACGGAGTAAATTCCTGGGTAAAGTGCATTGTTGAGTACCAAGGCTGGGCGGTATGCCACGGCATCCTTCCAAGCCGCAAACCGGGCCGAAAAGAGCTTATATAATTCCAAGCTTTTTGTCATGAGAATACTACCTGTACACCGGCAACAACATTAGGACTATGTAGTAACCGTGTTAACTTTGTTGGATCAGCACATTCGCCTATATATCTATTTGTTGGTAATCCGGGCCCGACAACCCCTGCGATGTAGACCCCGGAATTACGTTTAGTGCAGATGTACTATCCCGGGCCCGTGGGGGTTTATCCCGCCACTTCCGGGGGATATTGTGGGAGTGTGGGATTCCAGGTAGGACAAGTGATTATGCGACTGAAAGGATTCCTCCTGTCAGCACAATATGGACCAATCCAGTTGAAAATTCTTCTTTTTTTCTTCTTTCTATGTATATCTGTCTAGCTTAGTTCGGTTAGTGTGCCGAAGTCGGCAAGGATCAAACAGACTTTTACCCCTTCTCCCGTTTGCCGTGATTCGGTGTGCGCGCTCTTCGGTGTGTACCTACGGTATACGGTCTGGTTTGCCTCCCCGAGAGCTCGGCAAAACTCCGGTTCCACACGTGGTTAAGGGTTCTCCCCCTATAGGCAAATGTTTTTGCGTCTGCAATAATTCGGGGATACAGATCATGGGGTATTCACTTAACAAGCGGGACTTCGATATGCCAGTCTCTCCATTGCTGCAGCTTGCATTACTATTCCACCAAAAATGGAGAGATAGTCCGTCACTTGGCGATGGGCCTCACCGGTGCCCCTATTCATTATACATACTCGGACGGCTAAACCCATAAAACTCCTCTCTGGCGAAGAAGCAAAAAGTACATGCCACAAACATGCTTAGTGTCTATATTACATCCAAGGAAACCTCCTTGTATAGGAGGAAGCAAGAGACTCCCTGTGATCTCATTCAGTTTGATATACGTTCGATACTATATAAAGCTTATTTACCGGCTGAACGTTTCCTCCGGGGAAAACGCTACCCCGGCCAATTTTTCCACTGGTGGACATGCTGCATGCACTGTAATCATCGCCGCACCGTAGCCTCACGTTTGAACCCCATACTATATTGCCCCGGTCTATGGGGTTTTAGGCGATATATGCTGTGGGGAGTTTAGTTGGGGTATTTCCACACCCACAGTCCATTGGGATAGCGGGTATTACTTAGGGCCCCGTTCTAGCACATCCTGACTCTCTCTTTTCTCCATCTGCCTTTGAGCAAATTTTTTGCTCTTCTCACCCTAACCTCCCATTCTTCCTCCCACACCCCGAGCTGTCACATATTCAGCCATGGGCATTCTCACACTTGCTGAGGATCGGCCAACGCCCAAGTCCGTTTACAATTGGCGTGTATATGCACTCGCTGGCATTGCATCATGTGGCTCCAATATGATCGGTTATACCAGTGCCTTCATCGGTACAACTATCACACTCACCTCCTTCATGAAGGAGTTCGGCCTCGACGAGATGTCTTCCACACAACGAAATCTAATTAGCGAGAACATCGTCTCACTTTTCATTGCTGGTGCCTTTTTCGGTGCCCTGGGTACCTACGCTCTCGGCCACTTCATCGGCCGCAAATGGAGTTTGGCTGTTGCTGCCACCGTGTTCTTCCTCGGAGCTGGACTACAACTCGGTGCCAACAGTGCCCGAGGGCTAGGCATTCTCTACGCTGGTCGTGTGTTGTCCGGTTTGGGTACCGGTGTAGCCTCAAATATCATTCCCATATATCTTTCCGAGCTAGCGCCACCTGCCATCCGCGGACGGCTCGTCGGTCTGTATGAGCTTGGCTGGCAGATTGGCGGAATGTTAGGTTTTTGGATTAATGTGTGTTTCCCTGCCTCTCGCTGATCTTTGAATTCAAAGCTAACCTAGACATGGTAGTATGGTGTCGAGCAACACATGCCCCAAGAGCACGAGCAATGGATCATTCCCTTCGCTATCCAGCTTGTCCCATCCGGTCTGCTTTTCGTGGGTGCCTTGTGGATCAAGGAATCCCCTCGCTGGCTGTTCCTCAAGGACCGTCGCCGCGAAGCGATGGAAAATCTCTGCTGGATCCGCCAATTAGAAGCCGACGACATGTATATCACCGAAGAGGTGGCTGCAATCGACCAGGCTCTTGAGAATCAGAAGAGTACTATTGGTATTGGTTTCTGGAAGCCTTTCCAGGCTCTCGCTACCAACAAGAGCGTCATGTATCGTCTGATGTTGGGCTGCATGCTCTTCTTCTGGCAAAATGGTTCTGGTATCAATGCCATCAACTACTACTCGCCTACCATTTTCAGATCGGTATGATTGCGCTTCATCTTCCAATGGTCAGTTAATTATGCTAACTTATGTTCCTTAGATTGGTGTCGACTCCAACACCGTTAACCTGATGACCGGTATCTTCGGTGTTATTAAGGCCATTATGACCTTCGTGTGGCTCCTGTTCCTGGTTGATCAATTCGGACGGCGCAATCTGCTCCTTGTCGGTGCTGTGACTGGATCGATCTGTATGTGGGTCATCGGTGCCTACATCTGTGTTGTCAAGCCCGAAGATAACCCCAGCACATCTCTGAATGGTGGAGGCATTGCGGCCATTGTCTTCTTCTACCTATGGACTGCAGTCTACACTCCTACCTGGAATGGTACTCCCTGGGTTATCAATTCCGTAAGTCATTGCTTATTACAACCCTCAATTCAAACCTTTCCTAACAAGCCATTAGGAATTCTTCGACCCCAATTTCCGTTCCCTGGCTCAGGCCGCCACAACTGCAAGCAACTGGCTCTTTAACTTCCTCATCTCTCGCTTCACCGAACAAATGTTCGCAACGATGCACTACGGCGTATACTTCTTCTTCGCTGCACTGTCATTCTTGGCATTCTTCTTCGCCTTCTTCCTCATCCCCGAGACTAGTGGTATCCCTCTTGAAAAGGTCGACCGCCTGTTTGATTGCAAGCCCGTCTGGAGAGCAAACAAGATTCTCAAGGCCGCTCTCGCGGAAGAGGAGGAGCAGTTCCGTTACGAGGTCAAGGAGACATCGTACCATGAGGAGAACACCGGTTCAGTTGCTCCTACACCTTAAGGTGAAGAGAAGCAAAAATGAGCGAGATAGGTACGAAAGTGAAATATATAGAGTTGGTTACGGACCTTGTACAGATGATCACGATGTATAGACGCTACATAGACTAGTGTGCATTTTAATCGAGTTATTTTTTTGATTTGGAAAGACATACAGTATGCTGCCCCAGTGTTGAGTAGTTCGCCAAGTTTTCCGCCCGTCTTTGCGTGATGGCGGCCCAGCCTAGCAAAACGATCGGAGCCGCAGGGCAGATCTTTGCCTCTCCGGTGTTTTTTTTTGCCTCTATTTACTTCGATAGCCCTAATGTCCAGATATTATCATTCAAGTTCTCTATTGATGCATAAAATCATATTCATATTTAGAACAAAACCCGCGTCAATTAGCGGCGAAGCGCAGCAAACCATGGATATTAGGCGTCATTTGATTTATTAAACAACTTTGTGACTACTACTCCGTCTTCTCACGCGCGAGGTAGGGTATAAACTAACAACAAAACTGCTGTACCGTCTTGGGAGTAGCAGAAAACCAAAGCGTTCCGGTTGCGACCACGTCCATTTCACTACATGCTCGCGCGGGAAAACAAACACGACTCACCGGGTTTGATGTTCGGGTGGGGTTTTGATTTGACGATTTGACGGAAAAAAGATGCGTGGATTTATGATAGAGGCTGGGATATATCCATTGGTGCGAGGGCATGTATGATGATTTGGTGGTGGCGATTCCTCGAAGGTTCGCTTGGCCGATGACAGGTCTGATGGGATGGATAGCATGCATAGGGAGTTGGGCAATCAAGTAAAATTTTATTTGTACTCCATACCATCATTTACATATGATATCACCTGGCGTAAATAGCTCCTCGGATCGTCCTTTTTGCTGCCGTTCATTCTCCATTCTAGGGTTGTGGCTGGTGACTACGTCATGCCACGAGCCCTGGAGTGGAGATGCCCTACGGAGTATAGATCAACACCACATCATATTGAAGATTCGTGGTTCTTAATCTCTCCGGTACATATTTGAAGCTGTCGCTAATGACAATTAACGTCGATTTGAGAGTATGGTGATTTGTTATAGTGTATTTTTTTTTTAACACACCGACTTGGTTCATCAAGTTGTAACGCAGCACCAAGCCAGGTTTTGCCTATTCAAGTAGATGCGAGAGATCATGACAGGGATTGGATTGTCAGCTGATAAGTCTGATAGATTAATGAATAGAAATAAAAACAAAGCTGCGTCGCATGGCGGAAATATTTTGATGTTAGTGATGTAGGGGAGAACCCCAAGTTGACTAAAATCCGGGGTCTCAACCTTGGAAATATATGTACCAAAGAACATACCCAATCAAATTTCACGGCCCATCGCAGTCTGGGCTTCTACAGTAAGGTGGCCGACTCCATAACCTTGCTAAAATGATGAACGTAGCTCTAGATCACAATCTCCTAATTGGGGGCAGTGAACTTGATTAAGTTAATGACGCGAGATAATTTCTATTGGTTAGACATTGACACGCGGTCTTAGACTGCCCAATGAGAGACATGAATGGTTTCAAAGACGCAATCGTTGGCCCATTCTAAATTTAGAGGGGGGAAATCAGATCCTTTGAGAATTCCTAAAAGGGGCATGATCAGCCGACAATCTGGAAGCTGACGGAAAGAACAGACGAACGTTATGTTGTATAAACTCAAAGCCAAGTGATTCCGTGGAATGTGTCAACAGTAACGATCTGAGGGAATAGTAGACACATTTAGGAGATATTAACCCCGGGGATTTGTAAAATGGCTGTTTGCGGAACTAATTTGGGCCTGACCGGTGGCGGCGTAGAGTTTTTTTCTATGTTGCATTAGCTGATTCCCGGACCTTGTGCCTGGATAAGTGCGAGAATAAGCCGAAATAGAGATTTTCACTACGGAGTAATAATCAACATGATCGTCTAGACTCTTTGGGAGGCTGGGGCAGTGTAGAGGGGCAAGAGGCTGGGATAACCAAGGGAACAGAGGAACAGGGGAACACCTTTGTTGATCATGATTCCATTGTACTCCATATAGAGTACGGGGTACCTAGGTACGGATACGGAGTTCAATCCACTGTTTTATCTGTTTTATAAAAATGATGGTTGCCTGAGAGTTAATTGTTTCACTGCACGACCCTGGACGATCTCTTGGATCCACTGAGCGCTTACGTCGTACTGTGGAGTTTTTGAATGATATCAGGAAAACCAAAAGAAAAAGAACCATACTCCCCCATCTTCTCTTCCTACAATCACCGTCTTGTCGTCATGCAACTGAATGGCTCCCTTTTTGGAGCTTTCACCCTCCTCGTCCTCCAGAGTCTTCAGCTTGTACAAGCAGAGAATCTCATCCAAGCCACCGGGCTGACACAATGTTCCGACAGTGCCGAAGTGACCGTGAACAATTTTAATGCGGTATTCACACCAGCCAACAAGTCCATAAGCATTATCTTCGATGGTTATTCTGAAGTGGCCGGAGATGTACTCATTGATGTCGACCTCTTGGTGTACGGATACAAAGCGCTCACCAAGACATTCGATCCGTGCTCTCTTGACCTGTCGGTATTTTGTCCTATGAAAGCCATCGAACTGCAAATTCCCACCATCACTCAAACATTGGGTGACAATGTTCTCTCCCAAATACCATGTTCGTTTACACCCAAGGACTTCCCTTTTAATTACAACCCTTTCAGGGCTTCGAACCTTCGAACCTTCGAATCCTCGAAGACCCGGGGACACCGAAAATGTGGCACTTAACTAACCATTACGTCATAGCGATCGCCTATAGCGTCCCCGACATCGACGCAGTGATTCGTCTCAGACTCAAATACAAAAGTTCAGGTACTCAGATCACCTGTTTAGAGACCCGCGTTCGCAATGGAAAATCAGTCTACCAACCAGGTGTGTCGTGGACACTCGCCATCATAACCGGTCTTGGTCTCGTCACCTCCACGGTCATATCGCTTCTCGGCCATTCGAACACGGCAACCCATCTTGCTTTCCGATCGCTTGCCTTCCTCGGATTCATCCAAACACAGGCAATGGCCGGGATGAGTTCAGCGAAACTACCGCCGTTTGTGCAATCATGGACTCAGAACATGCAATGGAGCTTGGGAATTGTGCGATCGGATGCGCTCCAAACAATTGCGACCTGGTTTCAACGCGCCACCGGAGGTACACCATCGAGCGTGATGACATCCTCCACTTCGATATCCGTTGTTCTACAGAAGCGTTCCGCGATTCACCGTAGAGCCGCGGAGAAAGGAAGCCAAATTCTTCTTCGCGGTATTGAACGGGTGGGAATTCGCGATTCCATCGAACTGACTAACATCTTTATGACTGGATATCTATTTTTCTACTTCATCACCGCAGTCGTCGTCGCTTGCGTAGGTCTGGTCCTGCTGGCCCGAGCTGTCCTAGCCAAGAAACAGACATTGCTTCCAAAATTGAATCGCACCATCAATGTTACCTCGGATTGGAAAACCATCCTCCGCAATACCTTCTTCCGGTTGGCTTGCATTGGGTACCCACAGATGTGTGTTCTATGCCTCTGGGAACTGACTCACCGGGATTCGGCCGCCGAAATTGTTCTGGCCATTACCATGTGGCTGGTGACGACCGCCGTCTTAGCTTTTGCTTCATTCAAGGTGTTCCAACGCGCGATTCGATCGAAACAGCAGCACAACACTCCTGCGTACACGCTCTATTCCGACCCTGCCACGCTGAACCAGTGGGGTTTCTTGTATATCTACTACCGCGCCCCTGTCTACTACTTCCTTGTGCCAGCTTTGGTCTACACCATTATCAAAGGAATGGTCATCGCCTTCGCTCAGCCTTCACCGGTTGCACAGTCGATCATTCTTCTTATTTTGGAACTTTCCATGATGCTCGCAACCGCCATCATCAAGCCATTCATGAGCAAGGGAGCAAATGTCACTGCAATCACAATGGCAGTAATCAATTCCCTCAATACGATCTTCCTGCTTGTCTTCTCGGATGTTTTCGATCAACCTGAGCTCATGACTGGTATCCTGGGAGTAATCTTCTTCCTCTTGAATGCGATATTCACTCTTGTGCTCCTGATTTACCTCTTGGTTGGCATGGTTTACGCCATTTTCTTCAAGAAGCCCGACACCAAGTACAAGCCTCTTGGCGATGACCGTGACTCTTTCCGCTGGTCCCGTACCGGAACGACGACGGAGTTGTCATCCCTTGAGAAGATCGCAAGAGGCGAGGAGGATGCAGAAGGCCACCCCCATCCCGCGCGCGTGGTCACTGCCCCGCCCAGTGACGAAGACATTTCAATGGCAGCCAGAAGACCATATAATGATGTTGTGGATCCTTCGCTGCCGCTCTTCCCCACCAGCCATGACCATACTCGACGACAGTTGTGAGCATTTAGACTCAATTTCTCAATTTCTTTTTTCCCTTTCGTGTTGCTATTTTCAAATGTTTTCAAGCGAGGTCTCTTTAAATACTGCATTCGGTGCATCGGCGCTTCGGGTGGCTATTGTACATATTCAAAAATCTTATGTTCAGGCCTCGGGCCAGATATTATGTTTCTAAATATTTCTTAGTGTAGTTGTTTCACATTAACAATGAATACCCCTATTGCTTAAAAATATTTTATTCTCCAATGTTATTGCCACTATATTTGGAAAACATGGGAACTATAGCTCAGACATAAACGGTGATCCACCACTTGGACCGACCTTAAAGGGAAGACCCCGCCTCCTTTTTACTCTCCACATCGTGTGGCTGAGTTGTCGAGCTAAACCCCTTTCTGTTTTCCTAGCTTCTTAAATCTTCTGCAACTTGGATCGCAAAATTCAGGCACACGCCATGTTTGCGTTTCTACTACTGCTTGGCTTTGTCAACCAATCACTAGCCCAGTCCAATTCAACGGCCCTGGAAGGCTGGCAGTTGGATGACAATACACGCTCAAGTTGGGACATTTTCTGGACTTGTGTTTCAACAATCCTTGCTTGCACATGGACAGCCCTGCACATTTCTGTCCCAACCCGTGCTGAAACACAAGCAGTATATCTTTGGTGGAAGACAGCAGCATGGGTAGGCACGATCCTTGCCCCGGAGTTTATGGCTGGGACTGCAGCCGAAGAACTATGGCAGGCAAGGTCTGCAGTGGCACGCTGTAATGCTGCTTTCCGCATAATAAACAGCGGAGGAAGTGATCCAGACTCCCCGGAAGTCCCAAAAACATCAAAGGCAGAAGAATTTGATGGTCGCTGGGGTACTGTCCAAGGGTTTTGCCTTGGTATGAATGGTGTTCTTCTTCAGACCAAGGATGATTGGACATATCCAGTACACTGTAGCAACGTTGTTGCCCTGATCGAAACGCGCGTTATCAAGCCATCTCATTTGAGGGCTAGAGATATCCAAGACCGTGCCAAAGCTGACTCCTTTGCCAAAGGATTCACGCTGCTCCAAGCCTTCTGGGTGACTTGCAATGTTATTGCCAGAAGAGCATACAACATGCCCATTACAGCTCTCGAGATTGCTACAGTGGCTTATATCTCCTGTGCCGCCGCTACATATATAATCTGGTGGAATAAACCGAAAGATATGGTAACACCAATCACGATTTATCTGCCATACGATCGCGATTCCGAGAGTCTCCCACCTCAAGTCAGAGATATTCTAGACGCAGAAGTTGGGAACTGGGTCCACTCGGATGCCATCGCTAGAGACACTGGATCTCCGGTATGGCAAATCCTTGTCGCAATTTTCCATTTCCAACTTAGAGTGTTATCAGTTCTATGCGCACCTTGGTCATGGAATAGGAACTGGGAAGTGCTGAAAGCTAGGCTGGAAGTTGGAATACGAGAGGCAACAGCCAAGCCCTCTGATGCCAGCGATAGTGGCCACCAAGACGAGGAAAGTTCCCGGCAGACTGAGAAAGCATCTCATGCCAACCGTGGTAGCCATATAGACAAAGAGGTTGGCGATGAGCCAGGATCAGAACCAGTGAATATCAATAATGACCATCAGGATGAGGAAATTTCGGATGGTGTCATTCAACAACCGAGAAATGAGCCAGAAGTTGACGAAATACTGGCCGGAAAGGAAACTTCCCAAGGAAAAGAACCATTGAGGAAGCCCTCTGATGCCAGTAAAAATGACCACCGAGAGGTAGAAACTCATCATGAAACCGAGCTAGAATCCAAGCCACAAAAAACGATGATCTCATTGGAAGACGACGAAAAGTTAACGATCATGGAATGGACCAATATCGCTCATTTCTATATGTTTAGTGGGCTGGTATTTTGCGGGATACATGTTGCCGCGTACGTACTATTATACCCATTCATCTTCCTCTCAATACCAGACAAAGCTAATAATCGAAACACGTAGATGGAATTCTACCTTCCCAACAAGGGAGGAACAGATAGTATGGCGAGTGTTCTCGCTAGTTGCACTCTTCATCACTTGGCCTCTGTACTTTAAATACCTTTGGTCATTCTATTGCCTCCGGCGTACATTAGATGACAAGGAGGAGCGTGTCTCAAGTGCCAGTTGGTCGAAACCATCTGACCTGTTTATCAATCTGATGTGGTTTTTCTGTTATGCCACTGCACGCTGGGGAAGTGTCATCTTGATGTTTATATCCCTCCGGGCATTGCCTGCTGGTTCTTATACCACAGTGGATTGGTTGTCATCAATTCCCCATATTTAATGTCCATGGCATATGTTCTAAGATGTGATATGGTGATTTAACTGGTTGAGCAGTGTCAGGATTGAACAGCCTTTCCTCTTTTTTACTCTAGTTGCTAAAATAAAAGCAAAGAAACGAATTCCTTTAATAATCATTTTCAGTCCTAGCTTCTGTACGAGTCCAAGGGCCCTCGGCACTCCAGGGATGTGGCTATGCCGTCATCCCTTGATTCATGCACCTAACTCGCGATCTGAATATCAAAATGCATGCGGCTTAGCCAAGGCTGAGCATATTACGATCCTCGTTTATTACACATCTCGACGATGTCATTTCAAGGCGTAGAGTAGACTCGTCAGCTGGACCAAGACGAAATTTGCAAGTACTAGTCCGATTCCGAGCAAAGTCCGTTGTTTGCAGCCGAGGAGCCGAGGAAGTTCCACCAGGGTTTGCAGTTTGATAAGGTGGCTTACCGGCAAAGGGAGAGCCGTCGCATAAAATAAGCCGGGTGCATAGACCACGTTCACGCGCGTGGATAAAAAGATTAAAAAAAAAGGATACGTTTTCAGCCAACAGCTACCATTTGTTTGGGACCCGAATCGCCGTTTAATTTCGTGGTATGGCTGTGTTAGGAGCACGGGTTGCGATGGTAACAAGCTACAGCTGGACTTTCGGCATCTATACCGGACTCCACTGTGGATGAGGTTGAACTATTGAGTTGCGTTTCAGGCTGGTGATTGGCAAGTTGAGTTAAATAATCCAAAAAAGGAAATTGTATAGATGATCACTTCCTCTTTGGTCAACGCCCTTGTCAATTTCTCCCCCTTGGATGATTTTTCGGACAAGTTTCTTTTCTTTTTATGATAGGTAAAATCAAGGAGAGGAGAAAGGGTCCCATTGAGTTTCTGTAAGCTTCAGGGGCTACGTTTCAGTCTAAAAAAAGAATGAGCTCTTGAACTCGAGTTCTCCAGGGCTGATATCATTGTGGGGTTGAGAGTACATCATGAACTACTCCGTACAACGCCATCGTATGCTGTACCACCTAGGACCTGCTCACCTCAGACGGATTACCAGATTTAGGGGTTTCGGGCTGAGCGAGCCAAGTGATCGACGCCGTAGCGTATGGAGATAAGGTTGCTGGAATTCCGTCCAACCGTGCCTTGCATATACTAACGGGAGACCTCGTCAAACATTGCTAAGGGGGAATGAGCACATTTGGATACGCGTGGGAAAAGCAACCTTATTATCTTGAAACACTGGTTTCCATATGGCGATTGTGGCTTGGTTTAGCCTAAAAGTGAAAAAAAAGAAAGCCAATAATGCACATATATCTGCATAGTTAGTAGTGTACGCGGTACGATCCACTGCTCTCGGTCCGTAAAGCATAGCGGAAATCCGTTATTTCCGCGGATACTTCATTACAACCTAGAGATCAGCGTCAGCACATTTAGTAGCCTTTAGCCGGATGTCTAAACTCGTTGCCTGTCTCGTAAACTAACGCCTTTTTGAGGATTGAGCCGTTTGATCCGCGAATGGGTCCAGGACTTGGTTCCACTCAAAGGCAAATTGCTATCACTGAAGCTTTCCTTCTTGAGTTGTTCCAGCCTTTGGACTCGTCATAATCGGCTGTAACAAGGCAATCCATGTTCCCCCTTTTCTTACGCACGTAATTTGGGGGGTTTCTAAAAAAAAAAGTCACTCGCATTTCGGTGATCTCCGGCTGCTATGCAGTATCTAAGCATTCCTGTATTTGAAATTATGATATGAAACAACCCTTGTAGGGCTTAACTCTGGTAAGGCATGACTGGTATGGACCCTGTACTATCAAAATATTTTGTGCCGAGAGTAGCGTGCCCTAATCCAGACTTCGCCGTTGAGGGATCTGCAGTGTTGGTGTCAAGAAAGGGAAATGAAGGAAACATGCACCAGGCGCGCGTGGCCCGGGGAATGCAGCATGGTGAGCCTTGTTTTATTTTATTTTCTCTTTCTGACCTCTTAGAGCTAAGCCCCTGGGTCATTACACGGCCATGTGATCGACCACGTTAGCCCCCGACATTGTTTCACCCTGGAGGTTTGCGTCGTAGTCATCCCACGCGAGGATGCCGGTCCATTGCGAAGCGCTTTTGCCGCCAAGGATGGTTCGGGATTTGTTTGTTTCAACTGGCTCTAGACCCTTGAAAAAATGAGGTTAATCTCTTTTCAAATGGAGATCGTGATCTTGTCCCTTGTTTGATAGCTCAATCGAAGATCCAGTTTGAAACTCGAATTGAGGTCCACCCCCTCGCTTCATTCCACGTATTTTGAGAGTCCGGATATTCCTAGACCTGAAACATGTGGTTGGCCATGTGCTTAGCAAGAATGTTGTATTTACGCTCAGGATGATCGTAAAAGTGGGTCTTAGTCCACGCATCCTTATGCGGCTGGTACCTGCCTCCTAGCCCCGGTTACCTGCAGTTCGGCCAATAACAACGGACTTGTCGCTTGTTTTGCATAGATGAGCCGAACGGGTATGTGCTCCTTTGGTACGGACCTTCTGGGTCTCCCGCTAAACGAATTCCTGAACTGGCATGGTTCATGCAGACTCGGTCTTGGCGAACGTTGAGCTCAAGGGTCGAGATGCCATCACAGGCCCATGGCAGGTGGAGTTCATGCACTCGATGAAGATCTTTTCCTCGTTTCCTTCGTTGTGTAGCTCGTACTGTCCATGTGGGCTGTGATGCGAAGCTCAAGCTCGCGTGTTCGGCCCCAAAGGCATGCCGTCCCCATGCATAGCGTCAGACCTGCAGTGTATATATAGGAGCTCCCGCTCAGTTGTATCCTGGACATCATCAGCTTAACAACCCAGAAACTCAGAAACTCAGCAATTCCTCATCACCACGGCTCATTTCTAAACATACCAATCAAAGCCAAGCACATACCTCACTCTTGAACACCACACTACCCCAACCTTCCTTCTACTGAGTCCTATTCTGGTGACTCGACTTTTTGATTCCTCTGATCCCTCTGAACCACCTGTGAGAACCTCACACCTATCATAAACAACCATCCACACATCATGTCCATTCCGGAACCCAGAACCACAACGTGAGTACATCTATATCCAAATGTATCCTTTTATCAGCCAACTAACCAGATTTTCCTGTAGTACTGCCAATGGCACCAGTCCTAACGCCGTAAGCCAAGGCAACGTCAGCCAATTGCCAGGAAGCAACCGCAGCAGTGTGGACCGATTTGCACGAGCACCAGCCTCCGAGGGCCCTTACTTTGCCGGTGCGCGGATGCCAGACAGATCGGCACACCTCACAGGGCTATCAAGTCAGCTCAATGCCGTGGAGGAGATCCTAAAGACTGGAAGCTAGGAAACAAAAGCAAATGAATAAAAAAAATGAATAAACCAACACAAACTTCTATGTATATTGAATCTACCAAATGGAACCGAACGAATGTCCAATGAACATGGATATATCCCAAACCCCTCCCCTCAACAGTAGATTCCGTGGAACCCCTTGTTTATAGTAACTCGAAGATATAAGATGCTACTTCCTCGTACTTGGTACTGGGGAACTCATGTCCTGCTTCGTAGAACTCGAAGACAACATTGTCACCCAGGGCAGCCGTGGCATCTGGGACAAGCTCACTTTTGACAATGATTAAATCGTTGTTGCCACACAGAATGTGGACTTTGTTCTCTGCAGGTCTCTTATTTTCGTTGCTTGAGGCGGCGTTCTGTGCAGTTAAATACTCGCCAAGACGCGCCCATCTATTCCATTGACGCTCTTGCAGGATTGGACCATAACGCATGCTAGACATAAACGCATGGACAAATCCTGTATGGTTATTCACCTGCCACGCCACAGTAGAAGGGATATTGATGTGAGGATATTCTCGGGACAGAATTTGGCTTGCCGCGGCGCTTTGGGAAGGCAGTTCCTCGGTGAGCACATCGGCGGCGCTGAGTTTCTTGTTCTTGGGCTTGGGCGTGACCAAGGGGCCTGATTTGAGTCGACGGCTAACCAAGGTTGCTAAGATATTCTCAGGCATAAGACCCTTTGAGTAAAGGAGTCGACTCTGGAAACTGATTTGCGAATTGCGGAGCAAGCCCGAAGGGGCTAGGAGCACCAATGACGACATAAGCTGAGGAAAGTACGATGCAAAGGCAGCTGCAATGCCGCCTCCAAGAGAGTAACCAGTAAGGCAGAATTTACCAGACTCGGCACCCGTCCAAGCGATAGGCGATGATGCCAGAGCGAGGAGGATCTGTGTTGAGAAGAGGCGATCATCTTGTGGAAGATCAGCAGGGCAGTCGGAATATCCTCTCCCGAACCTACGTAAATTTTTAGGTTAGCGATAAGTCGAAGTGTTGAATCTTGCGCAACGCCTACAAGTCAAAGAGCATCACACGGCAGCCGCGATCCACCAGCGCATGGGCCACCCCGCCGAGCGAAATACACGGCGTGGTGATACCATGCACGAACAATACTTTGGGTCCATCTTCCGGGCCCCATTCATACACTCGGATTGACCCGTACGGGCTATCGACATCACGAGCACCGGGCAGAACATCAGACGGGAGAGGCAGTTGGCGATTCTCCGACTCGGATATGCCAGGCAAAACTGTCGTCCGAGGCGAGGCAAGAACAGTCTGGAGCGATTCGCCTCGAGGGAAAACAGATCGAGCGAGTAGACCAAGTGTGAACGAAGCTCCAGTCACTGCTAGCAAGGGGAGTTGAGTCTGCTTGTTTGAAAAGGCACCAGAGAGGAAATCCACAGTTTGGTTGTACAGAGCCATGGTTGCGATTGCGGGAAGTCACCCGTGGACCCCTGGAACAAGCAAGTTTGTCGAGGACCGGAAAGGTGTTGTGATGCAATATTGACTACCTGAACTAATGCTAGAAACAATGGAGGGAGTGACTAGCGAAAGCAGGCAAATCCAGGGAGTTGGAAGAGACAGCTCCGTTAAGAAGTGTTCGAGGGCTGAAGACCGAGGCTGACCGGGGTGCCGCGTTGACGCCATGGGTGTGCATGATAAGGTAAGATAAGATAAAACGCGGCCAACCAACTTTGAGCTTTTCGGAAGGTTTGGTCTCAGGTACGCCGTATACCTACCTACAGGAAGAGACTAATTTAAACTACACTAAAAAGATATAAACAGTAGGATTTCTCTGTGTTTGTCCCCCCAAGCAGCTAGTATCATCATGCATTACGGAGTACTTCTTCCCACAAAGCAGCTGACAAATCCGTCCTCACCGCCGCCAGCTAGACGCCCGGGGCCATGGGGTAATAAGCTTTTCAAGAATGTTGTATAATTCATGCTCGGCTGCTGAATGAAGAGCAGTGGCTTGACCCCGGCTGATAATGTCTGCTGTCTTGGGATGCCCCTGGAGAGTTTAGACAAACAACTGATAAATTTAATATTTGGGCGGGAACTAGACAAACCAATAGGCTGGGGTGTTCCAAGGTTGTTCTTCTAGCCCAGTCGACACCATGTCACGCGGTGGCTACCTGTAGACAGCAAATGTTTACATGTCTGGTATAGTTTTGATACTGTTTCTTGCTCGCTTTCCCATATTGCAATGAATGCCACGTCGTCAACCCACGCATTTGACTTCACTTCATCGCTCCCCTCTACTAGACCAGTATTGTAGATCAAGTATAGGAATGGGGAGAGAAGTGAACCCTGCGTAAAAAAAAGAGAAGATTCCCAGCGGTACATGACTCAGATGACCATCTGACCACGAACTCAGGCCTGTGTCTCGTTTAGATGACAACCTTGCAAGTTTGACATTGCTCTTAAATACTGCACTACCCAGGTTATTGCCTGGCAAAACCTTAACTTTAAATAAATCCCTACAATGAGACCAACCCTAATAGCGTGATCTTGCCTTTTGCATATATTTTAAGAGGGGTTTATCTCTTTCAACGCACCTGGTATAGTAATTAGAGTTGAAAGGCTAAAATACATCATGCTAAAGTTCTACCTATGTATGTATTCCCAAGAACTGCATGTTGTAGATGTCCACGGGTACCTTGTAGTTTATAGCAAGAAACCGAGTCTCTTTTGGCCAATAAAATAGTACGGAGCGCGAAAGGAAGGAATGACCCTGGTTCTATAGAATAGAAGTCCCCTATAGGCGGCCTTGGGCACTAAACCCGAGTTTATAGAGAAACCGTGTACAAGCGCAAAATTCCATAGTATAGATGTTGACCTTTATATTCAATCTTCTTTAGGTACACATTATGAAGACGGGTTAAAACTAATTACAATTTGGAATCTAGTCAATCCGACAGAGGAGGGAAATGTCGGATAAAGCTAAAACAAGAAGTTAGCAACCCGATAAAATGAAACCGGAAGGACAGAGACACATACTGAGCAGGACACTCATATCCGGCAGGGTTATTCTGAAGATAGAGCTGGTGATATTCCTCCGCATCCCACCACTGACCCGCCGGCAGGACCTTGGTGGAAAGTGGCGTCTTATACCACTCCTTGCTGACTTTCTCTGTAATCTCCTCTGCGATCTTATGCTGTTCATCTCCATGCGTAAAGATCGCACTGCGGTATTGCGTACCAACATCCGGACCCTGTCGGTTTTCTGTTGTGGGGTCGTGCATGCGGTAGAAAAATTCAAGAAGCTGGCGGTAGGTCACAATTGAGGGATCATAGACTATCCGGAGGGCCTCGGCATCTGTGGAGAGCAAAAAAAAAATAAATATCAGTATTTGAAGATGCGATCGCGATAAGGAACTCCGCGTTATTTTTCTGTCTCAGATAGCACAGCACTTACGTCCAGTTGAACCAGAGCAGACAGCTCGGTACGATGGCGACGAAACGGCGCCACCGCAGTAGCCCACCTTGGCATCGAGAAGGCCTTTGCCATTGCCGAAATTCTTGCGGTACAGGTGCTCAACGCCCCAGAAGCAGCCGGCTGCTACTGTCGCGGTTTGTGTGTCTGACATTTTGCGGGATTGTGTTTCTGGCGTCAAGGAAAAAGCCGAGCTGGTGGAGAAGGAACGGAAAAAGCGTGAGAAAAGGGTTGAGGCAACCGGGGCGGCGAAAGTCATCTGCAGAAATTCTGGTGATGGTGGAGACGTACTTGATAAGTGGGGATGGTCGCGGGTTCGGAAGTGAAAGGGGCCGCACAGGGTGCTGTAGCAATGATGGAAATGGAGCAGTTCGAAGATTATAGATGTAGGAAATGAATAAGAAGAAATAGAGGAGAAAAGAGAGAAGAAATGTACGGGAGGTCGAGAATTGGAGTATGGCGATGGCGTCATTTCTTTACAAAGCAGCGCGGGGAATTCGGCATTAAAAGATTAGGGCTTCCGGCCAACCCTATCTGATTGTTATGATTGTTATGGTTATTGTACAAAAGCTGCCAGCTGAACACCAATGCAACAGACAAAAATGACAGGCTAAAATTCGGGAGGGATTTCGTCGTACAAATGTACAGAAAAAAAAAAGTGGTATCTGTTACGCCAACAAAACGCCAATTCCAAACAATTGAAAACAATCCAAGAATCAAAAATCAAAGCGGTCCATGAAGACTTCGAACTCATTCACCAGAGCCCCACTACCACGCTTGGGAGCTGTGTTCAGCAGGGGGCGCTGCCATCGCACTGAGACGAATAGCATCTCTGCTGGATAGGCTCATATTTCGAGGTCGACCGTCTCCGCCCAATGTTGTGCGACGTCCCGTGTGCTTCATGACTGGGAGGGTATGAGGACTCAAGACCCGAGGCTTGGCATCGTGTTCTCTCTCGCTCTTGACCATGCGCCGAGCTTGCGATGCGGTAAACATGTGATTGTCTGCTGGCGGGGCCCCATAAGTATTGGAAGTCGGACTGCGACGACGGTGAACTCGCAGGGCATTGGACGATGGAGCGCTGAACTGCCCACTAGCAATCCGCCCACTAGACATGCGTCGCATGGCCGAATTGATCTTAATTGCTTCTTCCTTGTCCGACTTCCAGCTATCCTTGTTTTCAGATACTGGACTGCTCGAGAAGTTCCCGCTGGGGCTACGAACAGCGATCCGTGATGGACGGTCCGTCGAGGGGCGGTTCATGAAGCTGCTTCCTTCAATATCACGGAGGGGGGAGCTATCTCTTCTTGAAAGAGGAAGGCTGGATGAAGGTGGTGGTGCCAATGGTGAGCTGCCATTTCTCTTGGTTAAAAATCCTGCCTTGAAGCGACTGTTGTTCTTTTGAATGTTCAAGCTAGGCCCGGCAGATTCAGCAGGCTCGTCGGGGGTAGGAGAGATAGAACCCGACGGGCTGATAACCCTCGGGATATTTCGTGGAATGGGAGATCCCGATCGAGGTGGCAACCATGACTCTTCAAAGTTGGCATCATCGGCAGAGTCAACCTTCTTGGGGGTCTTTTGGAATTCGGTCAGAGTGCCGTCTTCTTCATCGTCCTTCCATCGAACCGATCGTTTGGGAATTTTCACCTGGGCTTTCTTGGGCGTAAAGCTGACACTCTTCCGACCGGCAGTACCTTTACGGCGACGTGGAGAGCCCTTGCTCGGTGAAACAGGAGCAGCAGGGGTGAGTGTGACTGGGGGGTTGGCAGTCGATACTGGTGGCAAGCTCACCAAGCTGAAGCGCTTCTTTGTTTTCGTGGGGCTTGCAGGCCGCGCAGAGCCAATGTTCGGTATAGATGGCATATTGCCATCTGGTTTGACGAGGCTGGTTGCTGCATCTGCACAATCCTCTAACATCTTTGTCAGGATGGCCCGGCCCTTTTTGATAGCCTCGTCTGCGTTTAGTTGCATGATATCCTCGATCGAGCTCATCATCTCAAACTGGGCTTGCAACAGAAGCTGTACAGCAGCAGCCTCCCCAGCCTTGTCCTGTTCTATCACAGCTGTCAATGCTTCCCGCTCTGCATTGGACCGAAGAAGATCCGCTTCTCGGTTCAAATTGGCGTAGTCACTGTTATCGGTAATGTCAAACTCTTGAAGCTGCTTTGCAGCATTCTCGACCGCCGATTTCACCGGTCGATCCCATGTACTTTTCGATAGTTTCTGGTTGTAATGATGCCTGCTACCTTCCAGCTCGAGGAGGATTCCCTGTGCAGATTTGCGAACGGCGTATAGGTTCGATAATCCCTCCTCGTTTTCATGCGCGGCGCAAACATTATCAAAGGCCGCAATCCAAGACGACAAAATGCCAATTCTGCGGCCAATTTGCCTTAGTTTCAGCATGTTGTTGGTCTTCTCTTGCCTCTCAGGCAACGTGTGTTCGTAAGCATTGCGAATTCGGGCGACACCCTCGCGCAAAACGGCGTCTTTCTTCTCACCCTGCTTGCGGAACTTGGTAAAGGCAACCTTTTCATGGTCTTTTGCCTGTGCTTTGAGCTCATTGATCAAATTCATTTGCTCATCAATCTTGACCAAGAAGTCCTTCACGTGTCGATTCACATTGAACACATTCCGTGTGACCTTGGTCTGGATATTCTTCGCTCGATTCGCATACCGAAGGGTATTTTGGGTCTCATCGAAGTGCTGGCTTGAGGGGCTGACGCAGACAATCATGACTGTCTTGCAATTGCCACCAAGAGCAAACTTAAGTAATCGGGTGAGCTTGGAGTTTCGGTAGGGGATGTGATTCCGCTTTCGTGGGTCGCATAGTGCATTGATGCAGCTTCCCAGGGATAATAGAGACTTGTTGATATTGGCACCTTCGAACAGACGTTCTCCTCTGTTCAGTGTCGCGCTGGCACGCTCACTTCCCGCTAGATCGATGATACTGAAAGTGGCCATGGTGTGAGGCTCATTAACGTCCGCATTTCGATCTTTTTGCGCGATGTTGATTTGAAGGACGGCATGCGATCGGGATGAAGTAGCATTTGCTGCGGTAGGAGACATGGTGCGGCGCTCATTTCCTTGCATGATCATGTCCATTACCTCCCCCACATTCTGCGGGTGATAACTTGACAGCCCAGCAACAGAGACTGATTGGTTGGAATCCTCCCGCAGCATCAATCCACCCTTTCCACTGCTACCACTAGGAACAAGCAAGTCACGAATGGTTTCGTTATAAATCTCGAGGTAGGATAGAGAAATTTCGGTCGACTTTTCGCTTGCTCGTTCGTCAATCCGCTCAAACAGCTCCTGCATAGTGAGAAAGATGATACCAGGCTGTTGGGCAGTTCCGGTGATTGTATGCGTTTTTCCACATCCAGTAGCTCCATACGCAAATACCGTCGCATTGTATCCATCGAGCACGTTGTCGAGCAGGCTTCGTGTTGTAGATTCGTATACCTCTCCCTGGGAAGCGTTTTGGTCGAAGATGCGATCGAAGGCGAAGGTCTGGTCCTTGACACGCTTACCGTTTGGTACCACGCTCTTGGAGAACTTTTGAACAGGATTGTCCTCTGGGGGGTCAAACACCCTAGTTCAGTTAGGATGTTGGACCCAATATTCAAAATGCATGGAATACTCACAAGCAACGGTCATCAATCACTTTGACGATAGATCGTATGCCCTTCTGGTTAAGCTTCGGTGCCGGCGCGCCCGCGAGGGAACCATCGCCGAGGAACAGGGGACCCTCGTCACATCGTGTGATCTGGGCTGCCTCTCTGATAGTAAAAGGACGGACTCTGACTGTAACGCTGATGGAGGAAGCGCCGTCGGAGGCAGCCATGTTGGAAGGTCGGGTCGGATCAACCCCTAGTCGTCGAGCTGTTTTGCGGGGCCGGTACGTCAGGCAGTTGGCGACACCCTGCAATGGCAAGGCCAAGGGGGGAGCTTAGCTATTTGGCGTCGAAGATAAGGAATGTAGAAGAGTCGAAGAATGGATCTAAGGTTGTACTATGGGGTAGGGGGTGCAGGTATTCTCCGAGGGGGGGCTCCTTGAAGCGATTTCATTTGTTGATGCGTGTACGTGTTGTCATCTAGTGGTTGCTCCGAGCAACCGTTTTATAGTGGTGTTTGGCTGTCAGAGCGTGGCAATAAATGTCTCTCAGTACTAAAAGTTCCCAGTTCTATAGTATATTGTACGTTTCAAGTATTGTACACGTCCCACTTGCTTTATTCACACGTAATATTTTCCCATATCGAAGATCGCCGGCTAAACTGTGGTTATTAGGCTTTGCATACATCATAGTATTAATCTCAGAATACTTAAACAATAACTAGAGAGGCTGATAATGATATCAAATGATAATGATACCAAATGTATTATGCCATCAACCATCACTGTAAAAAAAAAGCCCAAAATTACTCACAGTGAGCATCAACGCCAGTTGTTTTTACCATAATGCGTGTATATTTGCTCTAGAGTTAGACATGCTACATATAAACGAGAAACATCGCTTTTGGTATTGCTGTTGTCCTAATATCATTTTTTTCGCCTGAACAAACGCCATATTTCGGTTCTAATAACGACGGCCCTACCCTTGAAACGCCGAAAGCTACAGACTTGTATGTATCCTCTGACCTAGGCCTTTCTCACAAATCATAATGCATTATGGCCTCGACTCTTCCTCTGGCTCATCGTTGTAGGTCGGCATGACAACATCCCAGCCTGGATCCTCACCATCAAAGTCCACATCAACACCGCCATCTTGGTCCTCAGTGGATTTGTGAAAGCGGAAGGCAACTGGATGCCCGTTCTGCAAGCCCGCTTCCATTACAGTTACTGACCCATTCTGTGACTTGATGCGCTTCCAGCCTTTCTCGAGGTCCGCTCGGTCGACAGGCTCACCGAACTCAATGTCGTCAGGATTTTCAGGAACAATGTCGCCATTTATCTCGGTAACGTTTCGCGATTTTAAGGCATCCAGAAGCCTTTCTTTGGTGAAGTTGAGTGGTTCGTGTGGTTGGGGCATCAGAAGCACAGTTGTTTTGTGCTTCTTGAAGAGGAGGGTCACAGCGCGCGAGTCTGTTTTGGATTTCTTAGGCGGCTGCTCGGTAATTAGCCATCCTGTTCGATAATCTTTATTCGAAAAAGGCCAATTCACATACCATCTTAGAGATTGTGGGGGTATTAAAGGATAGGTCGCGTTGCGATAATTGATTTGGGAGAGTGACGGAAAGCGGAGAATCTGGCGGGACTCCGCCTTCCGCGCTCCGAATTTCTGAGCTTTGCCTGCATCAGTTGCTCACATTCACCACGTTCTCTACAGCCAACCCTTGAAATTTGTTGCTAGTGCCCTCATTCTTCTTTTAAAAGCCTACCATGGAGACCAACCGGCCCCCATCTACCAACTCGCAGCACAATTCTATCGTCCTCAAGATCGTCCACTGGGACAAGCTGTTTGAATCCGACAGCCCTCCACGATTAGGCATTGAGTTCGGCAAGCGGTTACCGTATGCTACCATGTCCGCTTTTTCGACTGGGCTAGCACTGGGGTACTATCACGGCAGCAAAAAGGCAGGGCTTGTGTTTCGGGCCGAGAATGCGCATCGTTTCCCCACGACATCGACAGGGTGGTTCCAGTATCATAAAACAAAAAACTATATTGGTGTGGTTGGAGGCGTCAAAGATGGCATGAAGATGGGATTCAAGCTCGGTGCTGGCGCACTTGCATTCTGTCTCTTCGAGGAAACGGTAGACTACGCTCGGCATGACGAGAGAGACTTTTTATCAACAGTCACTGCTGGGCTGTCATTCTCCGGAATATACAGCTTGCTTGGTAAGTAAACTATTCCGATTGGGTAACATTACTGGAGGAACCGAGGCTGACTTATCTCGCCCACACAGCTCGTCACGATGTTTATACTGCCGCCCGCACAGCGAAGCTTGGGTTGAAATTGAGCTTGACCTATGGCCTTTTGCAGGATACCCTGGAGACTCTGAAAGGAAACCGCCCTGCCTACATTGATTTCTTCCTCGGTAACCGTCGGTCTAAGGTCGAGAAAGAAGGATCAATCTGATCATAGGTGGGCCCATATCACAATGGCTCCCTAGATTAATCTGTGTGCGGATGTCTCAGTCTCGTTGCAAGCTTGATAGGTCCCCAATGCCGGGGACCAATACTATAAGCTCTCCCATTGCTAGGACGCGTTTCAGCCTTCGATCAAGAAATGGCTGCGATGTATGGTGCTACAGGCGGTATGGATCCGACGCCGGCGAGATGAGTCCACATATCCGAGTCAATGCCGCCCCAATCACTATGTCTAGGCCTTCATCAAGCCATTCTGAGATATTTAGTCCGGTGACTACCCCGGCCTTTATCCATCTGATCGTGTTTTTCGGCAGCAACGCTCACACCACACTCTTGGTTACTTGTATATTATTTGCATTCTTTGATACCCACTCGTCCAATTAGCATCAAACAAGATGAACATTTTTGCCCTTTGGGTGCTACATAGTGACACGTGACCCATCGCCGGATTCTATATTAGAGTATGATCATGTCCCAAGCCGACTACCAACGCCATTGTGGCGTTACTAGATCGCATTTGGACTAGAATCTTGTGAGGTTTTATAAACAAACCAAACAAGTTAAGCGATTAATATACGGTAGGGATTATTGGGTGGGTACCGAACCCTGGAAAGCAATATAATTCAAGGTAAAGATAAGTCTGATGGCTCCCACGACACAAAAGATGGATAGAATCAAGTGCACTGACTGATTCAAGACCCTGACAACGAAGTCTACTCTATTTCCTAACACATTTTTCTTTGTTTCCGGGGATAAGCCAAAAGGATAGAGAAAAGATCGGCCCGGATGCTGCAGGTTCAAAGAATGATTGACCGCTCAGTGCTGACGTCCCCCACTCAAAAAAAAAAAAAAAAAAAGGAAAGAAAGAAAAAGAACTCCAAGACCGATGTACATCTACTCCGTATATCGATCTACATTAGTGATATTGATATAGAAGATATTAGAATAATTCAACGTCTCAAAAATCCCAAAGTGGAGGTTCTCATAGAGTTTCCGAAGGCTCCCAGGTGATCGGTGGAGAAACCGCATTTGACGTCGCTGAGTCGGAAAGCCCCCCACCTCAAGACCTTAGCTCGACCTTGTCGTGACCTTTTTCCCCCAAATCTTTGCTTCTTCTCTATGCCCTATATTCATGTCAGTCCGTTAAACTCCGCGATAGCAATTGGGCGCTGAAGATGCCGATGCGAAGTTCGACGCTGCTTTCGTCGACGTCATCGATTTATTGACCTCTTTTATGCCTGGAGAAATAATTGAATCTATCCCACATCCTCATTCAGAATACCTAGATCACAATGCGTCGCCATGGCAGGTCCAGTGGCGGTCCAACCAAGGCCGTCTCGCCCTTGTCCGACACTGTATCCCTCATACGTTCCTTCGATTCAGTCATGAACCCAAACCGACCCGCGCGCCCCTCGCCCTTGGCCTCCTCCCACATCAAAGCTTTGCCCTTGGAACTAGTGGATCGGTTGCGATCCTTCCCTCTGTTTCAATCTACCCCAGAATCCTTTTTGATCGAGGTCGGACAGCACCTGCGCCCACAACTCCACGCACCCAACGATTATATCTTGACAGAAGGCGATGAGGCAAAGGCAATATACTGGCTAGTGCGGGGTGCCGTCTCGGTCACATCTCGAGATGGCGAGAGTATATACGCTGAACTCAAGCCGGGTGCGTTCTTCGGGGAGATTGGATTGCTCATGGACCGTCCTCGTACTGCGACCATTATCGCCCGGACTCGATGCATGCTGGTCGTGCTGACAAAAGACGACTTTCGGAACATATTACCTCGCTTCCCGGAGGTTGAACAGGCGATCCGGGAGGAGGCAGAGGAGCGGTTGATGATTTTAGAAAAGAAAAAAAAAGAAACCTCCGCACCTGCACTAGATCTGCCTGGCCCGGCAAGAAGGGGCTCAAAAAGATTGCGTGAGAGCTTTTCAAAGGATCTAGCTGTTGCAGAGGATGACAGTGACTTGAGTGCCAAGTCTGTGTACAAGAAGAGGAAGTCACCGAGTCCCGGTCGGCGGGATGGCTCCAGTGCATTGGCAAATGGATTGGTCAACGTACGTCTCCTACTTAAAGAGCTACCGCTTTTTTCTGGGTTGCCTGCCGATATTCTTCACTATCTTGGTCTCAATGCCCAACCGCGATCTTTCCCTCCATTTACCGATATCATACAACAAAATTCTCAGGGCCGTGAGCTCTACTTCATCGTTCGCGGCGAGGTAGAGGTTCTTACGGAAAAGGCGGAGATAGACCACTCGTCGGCAAGCAAAAACAGCCCAAACGGGCACATTGAACGGCCGGGGATTGAGGTCAAAGCAAGGCTGAAGCAAGGCCAGTACTTCGGTGAGGTGGTCAGCTTAGATTTAGCACCTCGGAGAACCGCCACAGTTCGATCTGTGACTTCAGTTGAATGTTTGATGCTTGGTGGTGACGTTCTTGCTGAATTCTGGGAGAAATGCCCAAGTGACGTGCGGGAACAAGTCCAACGCACTGCCCAAGCAAGGCTCCAGGCGGCAGCCGATGGAGATGTTGTTATGTCTGATGAGGACCCGCAACCATCTATTGGTGATCTCGCCCTTGACGACAAAGTAAAGATCACATCATCCCGTCGACGGTCAATGCCACTACTTACTCTCACTGAAACTGAACTGGATGGACCACATCAGTCCTCGCACGTTGAAGACCAAGACCAGGATGTATTACGGCCCTCTGATCCCGACCCATACTTCAGCCTTGGTCTGGATAAAGTCCGGATGCGAAGTCGACGCGGCTCGCTCGCACCTCTAGCTCCCGAGGAGATATCAGGGGAGCAGCAGCGCTCATCTCCTACTGAGCCGCGCTCTGCCAGTTCTTCAACCATGGCCCTTCCCGAAACTGCCAGTTTCTCCAAGTCATATCAGACTGAACGGCCCCGGATCGACGGCTCCAATGGGTTACTCCCGGACAGTGTCTTACTGAACATTTTCCAATTCCTTGAGCTCCACCACCTTCTTCGCATTAGGGCGGTGTCGTCTCATTGGTCGGGGCTCTTGACCAAATCTGCGGACGTGATTCATGATTTAAATTTGAGCGTCTACAACCGCAGGATCACAGATGACGTTCTTGTTAAGATCATCTGTCCCTTTGTTGGTAATCGAGCTCGATCGGTCAATATCAACAATTGCTTTCATATCACCGACGAAGGCTTCACGGCATTGGCCACGACTTGCGCCCCAAATACCACTGTGTGGAAGATGAAGAGTGTGTGGGATGTCACAGCCTCTGCCATCCTTGACATGTCCAGCAAAGCTACAAATATACAGGAGGTAGACTTGAGCAATTGCCGCAAGGTCGGAGATACACTTCTCGCCCGGATCATTGGATGGGTAGTGCCCGCCGACCAGAAGATGGGCGAGAAACAGTCATCGATCAAACCCACAATCCAGACAGCAGAATGCTCAGTGTATGGCTGTCCGAAGTTGAAAAAACTCACACTCTCTTACTGCAAACATGTCACCGATCGATCTATGCATCACATTGCGTCTCACGCCGCTGGTCGGATTGAGGAGATGGATTTGACTCGTTGCACCACAATCACAGATCAAGGGTTCAAATACTGGGGAAATGCTCAGTTCACCAACCTGCGAAAGCTCTGCTTGGCGGATTGCACATATTTGACGGACAACGCCATTGTGCACCTGACTAATGCGGCCAAAAACCTGGAGGAATTAGATCTGGTGAGTTTACGTCAAACTGAAAGTGAAATATCATGATTTACTAATACCCACCAGACTTTTTGCTGCGCATTGTCAGATACGGCAACCGAAGTCCTTGCCTTGCAGTGCTCAAATTTGAAGTATCTCAACATGGCGTTCTGCGGCTCCGCAATTTCTGATCCCTCCCTGAGGAGTATCGGTCTTCACCTACTTTCTCTTCGACATTTATCAGTCCGTGGCTGTGTTCGAGTGACTGGAGTAGGTGTCGAGGCTGTTGCGGAGGGCTGTCATCAACTCCAGGTCTTCGATGTCAGTCAATGCAAGAATCTCGGACCCTGGCTTGAGGACGGCGGTGCTGCCCATTACCAACCGAGAGTCGAATTTAAAACTGTCGCCCCGAACAAGAAGTTTCCTCGATGAAAAAGCAACCCATACGCACCTTGAACCTTTTGCTGCACATCCCTCCCCTGGTTTCAATACCGTTACCTTTTCTTCCTCCACGACGACGCCTGGCGTGACGCCCGATCCTGCAAGTTGCATGATACATTTATTGGCACATAATGTATGCCTCTAATCTTTTCCTGTTATTAATTTCTAGGCTCATTATTTTCTAGTTTCTACTTTGCCATCGTTACCTGATCTCGGCGTTTGAATTTACCAGGACAATTTTTTTCGCTTTCGGATTCCATTCTCGTGTCAGGCTGCTGGTTTTTGTTTTTACATTTTGGTGGGGTTTCGGGTCTAGCCCGTGGGCAGGTCAAGCATGGCCGGAGTTAAAAGACTGAAGGCATCTACGAGTTACATGGTGTTTGTTTCTTTTCCTTAATACTCAGTGTTCTTGGACTATCTTCTATCTTTTACGACATAATGCTGCACATCTGATTCGATCGACATTTCTTGCTGTATTTTAAGGTCCTTGATGCTATCTATTTCTGGTGTATCTACAATTAAACATAAAAATTTATTCGACTGCAAAGGTGAAGGTCTTGTAGTCCATGCTATCTCTTTCTATAGATACAGGCGACGCCCAGTTTCTAGGACATAAAACCACATCACACCTATACAATCCATATATTTCTAGTCTTGGAAGTCAGAAAGGCAATTTCAACTTCATATTTACAATTATCTTTGTCATGTCTTTTCTGTAGTCTTTGTTACCCCTTTTAACATCTTTTATAGCACATTGTTTCAACCCGTTTGAGGTCGCGTAAGAGCATTCATTGAGATGAAGATAAAGAGCCCAATAATACATTATATCATGATCTGCTGCATCTTTCTCGTTGCGATTATACTCTTCCTACCCACCCCCAGGTTTCTATTCTACTTGGTATTGCCATAGTCAATCTTATATCTATATCGCCTTGTCCAGCCTGCAGAATTTGAGCCCATTGACTGAGAACCACACGCTTTATGCTATAGATATATGATAATTCATTGCCACCAGTCTCTACGCTGGATTAAAAACAATAGGCATCAACCACTCCCGCCCAGTTACAATGGCGGCTGCTTTGATAGCTAACGCACTCAGCATACTGTCTATACTCTGTCTTCGGCTTCTATGTATTTCACAAGGCTTGGATTTCTTTTCTGTGTGTCCATCTTATACTGTTTCGGGTTGTCGTCTCACGATCTTCACGCTGTTGGCTCGTATCCTTTCAACTGTATTTACTTGGTGATCTTATAAATGATGCCTCTTACGGTCCATCATACTGGGTAGACTCCTTGGTTTGATTCATCCTTCCCCCGGTCTCCCTAGTAGTCAAATAATAACAAAGATCTCCCTTAATAAATCTAAAGAATTCACTCCACTTTCCTACGTCGTGTTTCCTGAATTAAAATTAGAATGATTGATCCATTCTACTAAATACAAACCTTTATGATAGACAGTGTCATGGTTTGCGTTGGTCAACATGGATAATGCCTGAATAACCGATGGCAATTTACTACAGGATATAAGCTACAAATAAGAACAGCCGAGGGGATAAAAGAGCCGAAGATGTATTAAAGAACATGACATTCATCATAAACCATAGAAATCATGGAATGTTCATCCCACAAGCACCTGGATATGCTAAGGATGCTCGGAGCAGTACACACAAGATGCTAAAATCAACAAACAGGAGCAAAAGGAAAACTGCCCTGCTAGAAAATTAGAAGGACAAGCCTCAAGGTCATCCTAGGATGTCTTTTTTTGGCTTTTCACATTTCACGTAGTGTGGAACAAAAGCAATAAATCGCAGAAACCCATGCAGAAACCCATGCAGAAACAAAATAAAAAGTTGGGGGAGTTGGTCATCTACAGATGACCACCTCAGAATATTTCTTAAAAATCGCTTTGAGATCAATAGCGCGAGAGGTTTGAGAGTCATCGTCTGAACTGACAAACAAGGCTTTGAAATTCGGACCGAGGATCTTTGCTGCATTTCCCTGGAAAACAATCTCATCATCTTCCAAATCCTCTGGTTGATTATTGTGCTCAACTCCGGAATCAAGACCAGTCGCGAGAGCATCCTTTTCTTCTGGATGAATAGTATTGTCGGTGCCGGCGTCAGTTTCAGCTGGAAGGATGACGGCCAGGTCGTCGTCAAGATTAATCAACATGCCTTCGGTGACACCTCCTGTAGTGGTCAACACAGGGGACTCCTCACAATTCTTGGAGTCCCGTTGTCTGCTCTCGTTGGTCTCGTTCACTGGCTGGTCATTTTCTGAGGCATGAGGAAAGCCGTCCTCAAGGATGTTATATGCGGGCGAACCTGGCAGATCTGGCCGGGACGAGACTGAGATAACACCTTCAATCGCTGGGGGAGGACAGTTACTGCTGATAGGGGTATCTAGATTTGCTGGGGCAGCGTGGGCCGTGTGGGGAATGGTCCGGTAAATATCATCACCGTCCAGCCGGACCTCGACCCCCGGAGCTGGTTGATTGCTGCTGTAGGTAGCGAACCAGCCTGTTGAGCGCTCCTTTTCTTTTGATCCAAGATCGGGTGTCTGTGTTGTTTCCATGTTGGCTAGCACACTTGGTGGCAGTTGGACGAATTCCACGTCGTCGTTGAAATCCAAGAGCACACCTGTTGGTGGCGATACTCCTGTCACGGCAGCTCGAGCTTGATGGGACTTTGGGTTGGCATCAGGGCAAATCGGTTTGCTCGTTATACCCTTAGAGGTACTTGCTGTTATCTGAGCCCGGAAATTTTGTCCGCCGCCGGCGCGACCTGTGGAGGCTTCCGTTCCGCCCCTGTTGGCTGGATGAACTCTGCGGTAGCCGTTGTAGGATCCGCGGCCGTTTCTTCGCCGGTAGCCATTAAATGGGGGCTGTTGTTGACATAATGTCAGCATTCAAAGCGAATTTATTTGGCATGGAGTACTCAGTACTCACAAGGCGGGGAAGATCCTCCTCCTGAAGTCCAGGACATGGCGAATTTTCAAAACATCTTTTCTCAAAAAGAAGTGCAAGGCTGCCTTCTATTTGACACATCTCCACTGCTAGTAGCATCTCGTTTTGCTCCACAAGCTGTTCATCGAGAAAGTCAGCAAAATTTGAGGTGAAACTGACGAAAATAACTATGACTTACCCAGTCATGACATTCGCGGATGAGAGACTGAGCCTTGCGCATTCTGTCCAATGTTCGGGCTGCCATTTTGAAAAAGAATCATGAAGTTATGCGGAAGTAAAGGTGTAATCAGAAGATCAAGCTATGTAGTTGGTGGGTGCTCAGCCGAGGAACTGCAGGGAAGTGTTGAAGCTATTGGCAAGAAGGTGTGGAATGAAATGAAGAGTGAGGAATTGAAGTTGAATCATGCAGGCGTTCAAGGTATTGCTTGGAATAGATACATGCAGTAGAAGGCGATGGCTGATGAGAAGGTCGAGGGAAGATCTAAAGAATGCCCATTTTATACCTCGGTCTCACAGTCTCGTCACCAATGCAGTTTTGTAGATGTCATCATGGGCTCTATTTATTCGTTGTTGCCTCTTACTCAAATGCTTATGCCCTTGTGTTGTCAAGCATCTTTCGCCCAACATCTTCTTCTTACCCATGACTTTTTATACCTACCTACATGTAGTCCATAGCCCCAAGTTATGATCTTGGAAGCATCCATAGATTTTATTATCATTAGTCGGTACAACTAGTATATACGTCACATTGCGCATCCTATTTCTAGCCTCTTAATATCAAGCATCTGCATAATCTCCTGCCTGCTGCATCTCGGACGATAACTATGATCTTTGTTGACCTTTACTTCGCACCATCACCACTGATCTTATGTTTATCGCCATCTCAACTTTCATTTCTTTGCACAGAACCCCACTTCACCTCGTTAGCTAGTCTCATCTTATTTGATCCTCGTCCACATACTTTAACTTCGCATCTTAATCACATATATCTCACTACTGAAACCTCTCACTCTCAACTCCTGGTTCTACACCCCACTTCTCTCAGCTTGACTGCTTAGCAGTCAGATACTCATACCCTCAGTCTCATATTCTGTCTTTCTCCCAACACAATGCCGTGGGATCGATCAATGGTCCATTGGACTCAACAAGTCCTGAAAAAAGTGACCAGGGCTCGATATCTGGTCCGCGAGAGCCACCAATGGGCAAGTCGTATCTTCTTAGCAACATCGGTCTCGCTAAATCATGTTAACAATATCAACATACAGATGGCCAGAAATAACGAGGCGGAGTTGAGCGCTGAGCTTCGTCAGATTGAATGTGCCCTTGTCATGGTTTTTGAAGATAACCGTCTTCGACCTTCGCCCCCCGAGGCACGGCTTCCTCCATCTGTAAGTGATTCATACGAACTCAACATACATTTCATACTAATACCACGTTTGATAGCAACCGCCAACCGGCCCGAGACGTGGCAATCATCATAATCGTGGATGATTCACCCGTGGGCCCGGTAATGGCAACTACAAGCCCCAGTCAGCGACGGAGAGTCAGACACCAAATTGTGGGAGCACCGCTAGGAAAATCCAGGGTGTACCGACTCTATCTACTTCGATCCAGACGTGTAGGGGTTCAAGCACCCCTACTTTTGCAGATGACAAGACAAATGGCACCAAGCCCGCCAAATCCATTACTACCACATCACCATCGCAAGGTGTGCTTGTAGACTTCGATGAAGAGTCGGCAGTTGTTGAACTGCTGCCAGGGATTGTGGCTGCCATGGAATCATTTCTAATTGTTCCCAGAGAACCAAAAGACCAGCTGGAAGTTTGTTGATTCGGCTAGACAGCGATCAACAGACTTGGAATTTATCATGGCAGTGGAGCACATTTGAAATTTTCTTTTGGTTCTTTTACTTTGTTTTTTGTTTGTAACTCAATGCATGGGTGTGCTCCCGGAGAAGTCATTCTTCATAGCTCATAAGAGTATCCACGGAGATGAAGAATTAGAAATAAAATGGGTATTGGCCTCCGATACTTGTCCTACATAAAGGATTAATGCGCTGAATTCGCCTGTAAGCCATATATTTTTTTCATGCGGGCTACCCGTGCTTCCTTGCTTACTTTCTATCCTTGTTGTTGTCAATGGGAGGGCATGATTAAAAAAACACTATAAACATCTAAACGTAGATCTATAGTTAACTTGAGTGCGAACAGGTATGTACTATGGAGTATGTATAAGGGCGCTAAGTTAGAAGAGGCAACTCAACACATTGGGTTGTGGAATTTGACGCAGAAGTTCAACATAATAATTGGATAAAACGTGTGTTACATGTTGCATATTTTAAATCAGACAACGTCATCCATCATACATGTCTGATAAAAACCAGTTTGATTGTAGAAAAAGTAACCAATAAGCAAATCCCCTTACATCCCCCCGTACCACATCCCTTGGGTTCCAAAGTGTACAGCATACATAACAACACTCAAGATATTGTACGGGGTAGATCTAATTATGTGTGTGTAATGTATGCGTAGATCGAGGATTGCCACATTCCTTCTAGAAGGATACCTTCTGAAAACAACCAGATGCTAGCCAAGGGGTGTAAAAATATCCATATGATACATATGACCTAATCAGGGTTTTGCTTATCTCTTATCAGCTGCCCCTATCGCCGCACTCAGCAACGCATAACCGAGAACGAGAATGGAGCAAAAGAACCACGATCTGTCATTTTACGCCCATGCCCGACACTAGTGATCTGCGTGCCTGCCCAGTGCTTGGTGTGTCTGCCGGTGCCTGGTGACGAGGCTAATAACCGAGGCAGATAAGGTTAGATAGTTTGGGATTACCGTTGTAATAGGCAGGAGAGAGGAGATTCTACTGGTAAAAGTCTTGGAGAGTCTTGGGGGCGAAAGTGAGCTTCCTAGTGCGGAATACAAGTGCTTGGTGCCGAGCGCGCCGAGAGAGAAAATTGAGAAAATTGAGCGTAGCGAGAACTCTTGGAAGCCCATGGTAGCCTAATGCGAGACTCGCGCAGGATTAAGATTATCGAATTTTGGGGCTGATTCCTACTCTTTGTCCTAATGGTCACATTTATTTTTGGCCTGCCTAATTGGTTCGGCTTAAGACACCTAGTGAACGGACGTCGGAAGACCCATTTAAAGGGGTATCACAGTATACAACTCACAATATACATCAGACATGGTATACTAAATTGCACTGTTCACTACGGAGTAGGTATAGTACATATGAAGTACCACATTGAACCTTGTACGGAGTAGTTAACTAGTTAGATATTGTTTCAACTGCAGATCAATGTAAAGTGCTATCTCCGCAGATAAAGGGAAAGTGGAAAAGTACCCATGCTTACGCTAGTATTGTATCCAGTCCAATTTACACCAATTTCCGACTGCAAACACCTGGGGCTGTCTCAGTTTTAAACGGTCATAGATTGTGTATTTTGAGTGCGATAAATTAATTTGACTCAACGTTAGGATTGGTTGAATTGGCTAAATTACCTTGTAGAGGTATCTATTTTTTTCTTTCTTTGTCATACCACATTAAACGGTCCCCGGGGAGGCTATTATCACCTGAGTCAGATCATCAGCTGTTCAGAGGTGACCCCTAAAACGACCCTTAAAATACCCGAATGATCATTCAATACCATCCCATTACCATCCCAATACCATGCACGGACGGAAATCCCCCGAACTACTCCACAAAGGAAAAGGGAAAGAAAATAATAAATAAATAAATAGAAGGGACCATCAGCCAATCAGAACCATTCCTTGGTTAGAAAATTAGAAAATTGACCCTTTTTAACTCCGACCCGTGGACCCTACCTTCCCTGATTGAACGGAGTTCATCCTGATTGGGTTAGTTTCTGTCAATTTCACGTTTTCATGTTTTCATGTTTTCAGAGCCGTGGGAGGGGAATATCATATTAATAACTATTCGCCTCCCCTCCAGGGTTCCGTTTTCATTCTTTCTTCAGCGAGAACTTGCCTTCGTGCTGTTATAATTATCGCCCTTGCAGTGGATTTGTCTTCACTTGCTGCCTCTCGTTTATATCACATTATATCACATTAACTTGCATTGTTGCCCCCTTTTCTTTGCTTCCCCACACTTTCCCTCATTTCCTGTGGCTTGGATTCAAATTCTTGGATATTCTGTCGTTCCCACTGTATATACCAACAGTATACATAATAATGGTCCGCTTTGTGACACCTTTGGTCCTGGCCTCGCTGTCAGTGACCGCCCTCGCCGCACAATCCTGCAGCTCCAGCAGCCAGTGCGACGAGAAATACCCTTGCTGCTCCCGTGAGTGATATTTACCCCCTAAGATTGCAATTCATAGCTAACCGAGTATCCAATACAGAATATGGTGAGTGTGGTACTGGTGCCTACTGCCTCGGTGGTTGCGACCCTCTAGCTTCGTTCTCCCTCGATTCCTGCGCGCCTATGCCCGTCTGTGAGAGCAAGACTTACACCTGGGACAACCTCGACAATGCTGTCACCCAGGACAAGTACCTGGGTAATGCCAGCGCTGCCGACTGGACCTACAGCGGAAAGGTTAAGACCGAAGATGGCAATCTGATCATGACTATGCCCGCCAAGAGTGTCGGTACTCTCTTCGCCAACAACCACTACATCTGGTACGGCAAGATTTCTGGAAAGTTTAAGAGTTCCCGCGGCAAGGGTGTCGTGACTGCTTTCATTCTTCTGTCCGATGTTAAGGACGAGATCGACTACGAGTGGGTCGGTGCCGATTTGACCGCCGTGCAGACCAACTACTACTGGCAGGGTGTTCTGGACTGTAAGTTGAGACAAGTCTGATCCGATCTGAATAATAATACTAATTGGATGAATTAGGGCACAACAGCGGCAACATCACCGTGGATGGCGAGGATACCTTCAATGACTGGCACACGTACGAGATCGACTGGACCCCTGAGAAGGTGGACTGGGCTGTCGACGGTGTCGTTCACCGCACCCTGAAGAAGGCCGACACCTACAACGAGACCTCCAAGCAGTACGAGTTCCCCCAGACACCCGCCCGCCTTCAAATGTCGCTCTGGCCCGCCGGCCAGGCCAGCAACGCCCAGGGTACCATCGACTGGGCTGGTGGTGAGATCGACTGGAACAGCGAGGACATCAAGACCGTTGGTTACGACTATGCCACCGTCGGTGAGGTCAGCGTGCAGTGCTACGATCCTCCTTCCGATGCCAAGAAGACCGGCAGCAAGGCTTACCTCTACACCAACTCCGCTGCCATGGAGAGCGATATTTCTATCACCAACAATAACACCGTCCTTGCCTCCCTCGGTGCCACCGGTCTCGACATGGACCTCGGCGCTAACAAGTCAAGCTCAACCGCCTCTGGCTCCAACAGCATCCCCACCGGCTCTGGTGGCTCTGGTGGCATGACCAGCAACACCACCTCTTCTTCTGGTAGTTCCAGCTCTGGCACTTCCACCACCGATGGGGAGACTTCCACTACGGGCTTCACCCAGGGCACCGCTACTGGCAACGGTGCGGCCGGCCAGAACGAGCATGTCCTCCGTGGATCGCTCTTCGGCGTCCTGGTGGCTCTTGTTGTCCTTGTGACGCTGTAAATCTTTTGCTGGTTTGATACATACATCACCCTGTTACCTTTCTCTTATATTCTTCTTTCTTGCCATGCTTATTGCACAGCATTGAGTACATTTTTTTGTTGACTATTGTGCAACTCCCTTGGTGTCTGTCTCTGACTGGCCTTGAACAAATCACCTAATGAACTACTTTGTTCCTTGTATCTCTTTTTTCCCCTTCTTCCTTCATTAGGCTGTGATGTTCAACGGTCGGCTGCATACACATCTGCAATTTCCCTCCATTTATGTTTGATACACCTACCCGGCGTTTTCTTTTTGGCCGATTCATGCTGTCAACCCCTTTCTGATTTATGCTATGTACCGCTACTCTGGTAATGATTTGTGATTCCCCCCCACATGACTGGAAAATAGCTACAAAATCCGTGATCTTTTGTTCATGTATACCAGTTTTAATTACGCCCCATGGCTTTCCCTTTCTACTTTCAGCATGACCCTGAGTATTGCATAATCAATAAGCTTAGATGTAGAGAACACAAAATGAAATGAAAGAGCTCAAAAAAAGAGCCGGCAACACACAAAACTTCGCTTCCAGAATCCGTGAACGCAAAAAAAAAAAGGACCACATCCACCTATCAAGAAAGTTCAACGCGGCTTTACGGCGATCTCTCAACCTTAATATTTGCCTTCACTTTCAATTCCTCCTTGGTAGGCTTTCTTGCCCACACACGGTTCCTAAAATTCATCAGCACAAACCAAGCCAGCGATGCAATCCGAAAGAAGACTTACGCAGGTTCATAAGCATGAATTTGCGGATTGTTCAGCTCTTTGCGCACTTTAGCCAAATACACCTGCACCTCCTCCTTTGTCCACGGCACCGGCTCCCCATAGTGAGTGAGCAGCCACATCGCCCAACCTTCCAGAGCGGCGTTCCAATGGCCATGCTGAAGGTGTCCAGTCTCCTTGAGTATATTATCCCTAGCCCAAGGTCCGAGGGGAATCTTATACTTTTCCTCATGCACATCCACGAACCCAGCTTCCTGGATTGCGTTGCGCATCGTTTCGTGGGTTCTGAGTGAGCGTCCAGCTCGCTCAGAGCATCTAATAAACATGTCGCCCCATCCATATAGCTGGTGTTCTTTCTTCAAGGAACCGTCATCACTATAGACTCGCACGTCCAATTCCATTTGTTCGATCCAGCCACCCGGCTCCAGGGCGCTATTGCGAAACAGAAAAGAAATTAGGGCGCGATGTTTCGGACAATCGATTAATAAGGAGGAGTGGAACTCACTCGTAAGCCTGTTTGTATAGCTGGCGCCATCCCTCAGGAGGGAATGCGCCGTACATTAGGCGCATATGAATAAAGTCAAAGGGCTCTCGCCATGTCCACTCGCGAAGTACATCATCCACCTCGAAGATGCAGTTCGGTGGCATCCATGTCACAGGCGGAGGGAAGATATCCACTCCGCGGACGGTAGCTAATTAGTTTTTAGTTAAGAAGAGTCCAGTCAAGAATAGAAGGAGTTGAAATCAAGAAATCTAGTACCTGACGGATAGCGATCGGCAACGTCACTAAGAACTTGTTAGAGGTTCTCTTAAGAAGATTTACTCGTGGACTTACATTGCCCAATTCCCTTGGCCAGTTCCGATGTCCAAAATATTCTATACTGCGTGGTTAGCGAAACGTTTGAGCAAGGATCGCCTCGGTATAAATTCACCTTAGGCGAATTGCCGATAGGGGCGCGGAAAAGAGGATTTGGCTGATCGTAATCTAGCACAAGAAACACCATATGGCTGAGTTGGTTAGTATCACAGCCTTTCTAGCTATTGAGGAATGAAAGGTATGGGGACGGGATGCAGTTTACCCAATCTCAAAAGCCTCGAATTGCTGTTCGTCAGAAGGACCCCTTGATATGGTTAGTATATGTAAAAAAAAAGGTTGTTTCGTCGCAACTAACCAGTAGTCATCTTCTTTAATGGCTTGGTATCTACAATATCAGGGTTAGTATTAGGAAGCGATCTTATGACTTGAAGTATACTGACCTTCGGCCGTTCTCTAGCCGTCCCCTCGCGATCGCGGAGGCAATGGAGGTGGTATCGCTGAATACTTTAAGAATACTGTCATAGATGGTTTGCAATGGCACTCCACTCACGACTGAAGGTCCTGCGCATCCCTGTTGTAGCAATCTTCCAAAGTGTAGAAATCGGGATCCTAGGTGAGCGGTGAGCATGACCCTATCAGATTATAAAAGCACGACTTACCACCGCGATCTCATCTATTGCTTCCATTTTTACCATATTGCCAACACTTTCTCAAAGGCAGGATAAAATTGACAAGGTTGGATTGACAAGGTAAAATTGACAGGGTAGAATTGACAAGGGAGGAAAAGGTGGAGTGTGGAAGTGTCAGGACGGGACTGACGGGAGGGATATCCCGGGGGGCCCACAACCGTTAGACCAACAAGATGTAAGCCACAGCCCTAGAGCATAACCGAGTTAGGACTAGATTGAGGATTTAGTACTTAAAGAAGAAGTACGAGCGTCATGCCGCGTATCTGTGGACCAGTAAACCGTGTCAGAAATCTGACATCCTGCCATGTGGCACCATGAAGCGGGAAAATTGTGCCGATTTGTGTACGAGTGGGCACTGGCCATACGTGGGTACAGTCTGTGAACCTAATTTCATGCTAGTTTCTTAATCTACAATACTCTGTACGCGTAACCACTTGTTGTAAGTCCTTTCATGTGCGACATAAGTACATGTTTACCATGTTTGCCTCTTGGTACATCCCAAACAAGCCCTAAACTACCCAGCCTTCCACTTGGCATTCCTCAGAACGAGGCTCATGAGCCACCTTCAAGCTCATTCCATAAGTTGCATCAAAGCTTGCCTCCTCTCCAACAGAAATCATGTAAGACATGCGAGCATACCGTTCTGCCTGCATGGCCCTCTCAGGCGCAACCTTGAGTAGAGACTTGCCAAGAATCCTCCACGCAACAACAAGATTATCCATAGCAAGCCCCCATTTCTTAACAACGAGTGGCCCTTCCACACCCCCCTCAATCACAAATCCTACCGCGGCAAGAGCCCGACTCACAGCCTCCCTAGCTTCATCATGCTGCTTTAGGCTGTCATAAACCGCCGCAATTAAAGTGAGCGGCTCCCACAGCCCAAGACGCAGTACCTGTTCCAGAGGGTGCGAATAGGTCTCAGTGAGACGCTCTATGAGAATCTCAGCGTACTCGCAACTTTTACTTTCCAGTGCCATAGCAATCTGATCACGCTGCCTGGTCCGTGTCCAGAGAATGCGGGGCTCAGTCGACCGGATGTCAGTGCACATGACACAGCAGCACTCGAAGCCCCAGTGTCGGAAATCCATGGGCTGGTTTTCAGGGGCGGGGAGCAGGTACCAGATTTTCAGCTCGGTATTTGAAGGGATATCGGTCGCTGCGCGGATGATCATCATGTCGCCGATGAAGGCGCGGTGTACGTTGCTCATGCATGAGTGGTTGATCATCGAGGCGTAGGGCCAGATGCCGCAGTTGTGCAGCCTTTCGGGGCTCTTGCTTGCATCGAGTGCGTCGTCGATGTGGTCTCCTCTCGAAGAGGTAGGACTACCGAAACCGTTGAGGGAGATTATGCGGGTGACTTGAAATCTGCGGGTTAGGAACGAGGATTTGTTAGCTTGGGGTATTTAGAATGGACTGGTTTTTTTTTCTTGGTTACTTACGTGTCTACCACCAGCTTGCCATCAATGGGGCCTGTTGAGACCTGCTTGAATCCAGCACTGTGGAGGTTAGTTATTGCAGATGCTGATGATGGGTTCTTGTACAGCTTTTCGATGATCGACGATGCGAGTGCGAGTTGACCTCCTCGGGTGGTCGTCCTCGTTTCAGTATTGACATGGAGGTTGCTGCCCCAGCTTGGCCTGCTAGGGTGCTCGGTTGCGTATTCAAATGCTTTCTCACAGAGAAGTAAATCACCGACCTTGACTGCCTCTGTTGTGAATAGGCCTCGCCCTTGGGATTTGGTTTGCCGGACTTTCACTGGGCCAATCCATGTCGCATGGTCCAAGACTGGCGGGTAGGTTTTCGATGCTTTCTCCTGCATCGTCTTGAAGTTGTATCTGCCCTTCTTTTGCTCTGCAAGTCGTGAAATAGCTTCACGGAAATCGTTCTTGGCACCGACATCTTCGGGGTGTTTTTTGCAGAGTTTTGTGAATACATCGCAGCTTTCCCGAAACCTTCTCAGATGGTATAGGGTTTGGGCTTTGCCTCGAAGGGCTTTATCGGATTTTGGACCTACTGGAGCGGTATCGAGATCACGCAGAGCTGCATCCCACTCATCGACCTGGAAGAAGGCCAGGCCTCGGTAGTACAAAAGGTAATGCGTTTCTTCTTCTGTCGGCGAACGCTCCAATCCTTTGGAGTAACTGTCACTGTGGTCAGCATTCTTCGCTATTGAATAGCCTACTGGGACACTTTACTATTCAGTGGCGGAGTAAAATTTGCCCCGGTTGAGATACTCGTTGCCCATCCTTAGCCATGCTCCGGCCATCCACTGAGAGGTTTCATCCTCTGGAAGCTGCTCTCGCCAGGCTGACGGGACCATCTTGTCGAACAATGGGATGAACAAGACATCAGAAACGTGATCAACTCTGACCCCGTATTCGCCAACGGACGTCAAAGTCAGGTATGGCTCCTTCACAAGCAAAATATGCCCTTTACCAACAGAGCCATCATGGCAGCAGAGCTTCTCGTTCAACATTTGGAGCGGGATCGCATCTTTCTTTTCGTCTTCCACAATGGCCACGACTGCAGTCATCTTCTCTGCCTCGGTGATTGATCTGACTAGGATGTAAGAACCCCTATGATGAGTTTCAAGAAGCAAATCCTTGAACATGACCTTTTTCAGGTCTTCCAAAGGAGCGAGGCATGGTGGATAGATGGGAGGGTCAAAGGAGACATCCACTGTGCTGGATCTAGCTCGGCCTCGTTGTTGATCTTGATTTATTTTTTGTCGATATTCGAACTGTTTCAAGAGTTCATGTCGTGTTACTTTTGGTTTGAATTGCATGCCCTTGACGGCCTCGGCAGCTTCAAGAGCCTGGTTGTGCTCGTTCAAGAGCTTGTCGTTCTCTGGGTCCTGGAGGAACCTGTCCATTTTCGAAGTGTTTGCTTCCTTTTTGGAGTTAATCTACTGATAAAGCAAACAGCTGATGGAGTGTGATCCTTACCGATGATATCGAGGGTATATTCGAGTGAAATGGGTGACGATGAAGCAAGTTGATTGGGCGAAGTGAAGGCTATTTTCATGTTAACAAATAGCAAGAGAGAAACGCGCGGCGAACAAATATAGGTAAACATTGAACCATTTGGTCTAAATTGCTAACCGCGACCTTCGAATGTTCTAATTGGGATGATACAACCACATTTGTGCACATGAGTTTTATACTACAATCTTAGAAGGTTGCCTAGATGAGGATGTAGAAAGAGGGCATGTCTGTCCATATCCATCAGGCTATGCTAAAGAAACGCCTTGGACAATGCGGTCTATAGATGGAGTCAATTCTCTCATCATAGAAGACCCTTGGCCATATAGCGGTTTTATGTTGAGATGCAGCTACCATTAAGCAGCCTTTCTATTTCTTATTTCAGTATATAACTACATACCAATCTGGGAAATAGTTATCGAAGTATTTTATTGCTTCGATATGAGAATGGGACCACAAGGGTATAACACCAGTTGAGCAAAAACAGGGAGTACTTTTCATGTAGGATAGTTTCATATGATGCTCTAGATTCCCACGGATAAGAACATTGGAATCTATCACCGCTTGTGGCATTTAGTATTTGGCTTTGTCTATGCCACATATGTTTGACTTCAGACTCTCTTAGCATTTATCTCACCATGCTGCCTTCCATAATAATCCTTCCATTTTCTTTCTTGACATCTGTAGAACATATGATCCGCACTGCATACTCTCCCATTTACAGCAATGTTGTTTACTCCTAATAAAGTCTTTGTCCTTTGTCTCGTACTTGAGAATTTATACATAATTTACAACCACCCCTTTCATGAGTGACCTAAACAAAGTTATGTAGATAGGTAAAGTCCACTAATTCTTTCCTGTGAAGTAAACAGGGTAGCAACATAGAAGGCTTGGGCTTCAGCTCACTTTTACTTCATTGTCACAGCGCTACATGGCCTAGCATTATTCACGGTGCTCTATCAAGGGCAGTATTACTTTATCATTGCGCAACTTCTTGCTTCTTTGTATACGGATTTCCAACTCAGTTTTTGGGACATGTTCTAACGCAAAGTTATCCAGCATCTCACTCAACCCACAAGTCTGATTTGCCATATCACAACCGAAGCCTTTTTACTAGCTAGTCTCAAACTACACAGCTCACTTGAGACTCACATCACAATCAACAATCCTTCCGAGAATCCACGGAGAGTGGATCCAACCAACAAGCTAAACAGGCATTCTACCTCGAACCGCACCAATATAGAGCAATCAACCTCGTGTATTATCGACGCAAGCTGGACCAACATGTGTTTATTTGTGGAGACCCACTATTCCAATTGCAAGCACACGTGCTTCGAGCTCTACATCTTTTGTCGCGAGACCCTCCTCCAACTAAACCGCATCAACGATCCGGACCAGCGTAGGGACTACGATTTGCCATTCGACCCTGATTGTCCTACCTGCCAGCCATACACAATTACAATGAGATCAGCCACCCTTCGTCCGGGTGTGGGTTATATGAGTGTCATCTCAGAGAGCAATATCGTGCACCAGATGATGGATTTGGTGGAGGACTGCCCTGATTGTAAAGCGAAAGCATTGTGATTTCAATTTGTGCTTTGGGAGGTAAGGGTGTTTGGTGATGAGGTGACATGTAACTATGCAATTGTATTGAAGACGATTTTACTGTGTGATCTTGAAGTCCAAGGAGGGAATAGCACTCATAATACCAATGTGTGTTTGACAAGATCAGTGTCAGCTGTACACGGATGTTCGAGGAAATGAGATATCAGATTGCATATAAGTATGTATGATGATGGTGATGATGATGACAATGATGAAACCCCGAAATATCCACAGTGCTGCTTAATACAGAAATCCAACAGAATAGGAAAAATGCCAAGTGGTGGCTGTCGTTTAGTGTGCAGCACCACATCCACAATCATCGGCAGATCGCTTCCTGAAGTCTCCATGGTAAGTGTCTAGTCCCTCGGTATGGAAGTTCAAGCCAAGGCGATCACCCATCCAATCGTATGATTGTGAGATTCCAGACTTGGTGTCCTGTAGCAACTTCGTGACGTTGTCGACATTGAGATCAAGATAGTCAGCAAGGAAGTCTCCCACGTCCGTGTTCTCGTTGTTGCCAACTAATGGCCAAGCGTGCTTGGTAGACGACGCGTAGATGTTGACGTCAACGGCTATAACGAAATTAGCATATTGTCATAGGTCACTGGTCGAGACTATCTTACCAGAATGTCCGTGAGTACTCCAACCGACCTGGGCGCGGCGGCTGATCATGTCCGCGAACACATATGCCGCAGTGACATCGGGGACTGGGTGGAGCAAGGTATCTAGTTCATGGTCTGTAGCATCATCAATGGCAAGCCCATCCTTAAGAGCTTGCCGGACCCAAGACTGTTTATCTGAATCCTTGGCGTCCTTGCCCGGCCCAGAAAGATATTCTTTTAGTTGAGCGGCAAGGTATTCGGCAGAGTGGCTTGCCTTATCCAGGACACTCGGAAGCCACAGATAGTCAGGGTAGGTCTTGTGCAGCTGGCGTGCTGCGGAAAGACCGCCGGTCTCGTGATCAGATGTGCTCACAATCACGCCAGGAGTGGAGTCATTCTCTAAGAACTCGAGCGCGGCAGCAAAGGCCTTGTCATATGCCAGTACCTCGTGAACCTGAGCGGCAGGATCATTGCCATGGCCGGCATGGTCGATGCGAGAGCCCTCGATCATGACAAAGAACCCTTGCTCGCTGTCCTCAGTGGCCTTGCTCAAGGCCTTCAAGGCAGTGCGAGTCATCTCCTCCAAAGAGGGATATGTCTCATTTTGAGTACGTCGATCAATCTCGAATGGGATATCCCCGCTAGCGAAGAGACCTAGCAGTGGTAAAGTGGCATTATCGCCGCCCTTAAGGCTATCGAAGCCCGCACGGTCATCAATATAACCAAACCCATTCTGAGCAGCAACCTTGACCAGATCGTGATCATCACCACGGCAGCTACCAGCCTGCGAGTTGGGCAAGAAATGGCACCGTCCACCGCCAAGAAGAAGATCTACTACCCGGCCGAGAGGGTGTTCTCCAACTTCTTGCGCGGCAATCAGATCTTCGTAGTTGCGCAGATTGGCATGGGAGGCGAAGCATGCTGGAGTCGCATCCGTCAAGCGAGTAGTCACAACCAGACCCGTCTTATAGCCAGCCAACGCAGCCGCCTCGAGCACAGTTCCACAAGGCGAGTGGTCGGGAAGCACCGAGATAGCAGAATTGTAGCTCTTGCGACCGCAAGAAAAAGCCGTCGCCCCAGCCGCAGAGTCTGTGACCAAGCTAGAGCTTGACCGTGTGCGCGAAGTCCCAATGTAGTGTTTATCCAACACCAGAATGTCGTCGAATGGCAGATCATGTGTGTATTGCCGGAAGCCTCGAGTCAGCGAGAGACTAGTAGGGCCCATGCCGTCAGAAACCATGAAGATCAGGTTCCGCTTGCCCGTCGGCTTGCCTCCAGGGCCCCAGGTTGTATTTGACGAATGATGGTCGTGAGGCTCCGCTGGCTTGTGTGGGTAGAGCACGGCCAACACAATTACCAAGATTGTTGCAATAAGGGCCCAGGAAAACACTCCAATTTCCCGCCAGGAAGGCCAGACTCGTCGCTTGCTTTGGGGGGCCGTTCGCTCGCCAGTTAGGAGGGCATAGTCCTCTTCATTTCGGATCGACGAGCCGTCATCGGAGGACAGGCGCGGAGGTAGGAGGGACTCTTCCCGCGCCATAGCTAACGTAAAGACAAAATCGGAAAAGAGAGAGGATATACAAGCTCGAAAACTTCGATTTGACCTTCCCTTGGAAGGTTGTGTTGACTCACGTGGACCCTGAACCCTGGGGGCGGAGGTGAGGAGATAAGGATAAGATAACAGGGCTCACATGATACATCCCAAGGTCACGTTCCTGCATCACAGCCCTACATAAGAGGTTGGGTAACATGTAACTATGCAACGGATAAGAACTACACCTGCCCTTTCGTGCAACCGAAGAATGTAAGGAGAAGAATTGTTTCATTTTGAATTGGCCTAAGCCATATATACTCAAATTGTCTATATAATACATGTCATTTCTCAAGCAAACCCTATTCATCCCTAGAGAGGTCTAGCCTTCCACCCAATAGGAATCATGGCAGCAGCTATCTCAGTAACACCACGCTCCGTAGCAAGCAGATTAAACTGCGCGGCCGCATTCCGGGTATCGAGGACATCTACTCGAATGCCCAACGAGTTGATGTGACGCTTAGTCTCAGGTGAGAGCGGGAAAATCGAGCCACCAAGACCAAGAATGAGCATATCTGTGGTGGAACTGTTAGCAAATCGATGTGTGACTTTGCGGTCAAGCCCAAGTATGTCAAAAGCACATATCTGGGACCAAAAAAAAACACAACCAAAAGGCAGGAGCCAACATACCAGGCTTTGGCCAGACAAGATTCAACAACCCCCAGACCGACTCATCAAGCTCAAACTGCCCTTTAGCATTGAGCATAGCATCCTTAGCGACACGGTCGCTCTCCGCGCCCTCGACAGCCTTCCACGGCCGCCACGCAAATGCCTCACCGCCGACCAGCAACAACCCATCACCGTTGGTGAGTTTGAAGCCATTGTTAAGATGGAACCCGGAATCGAGGCATGCATCAATGGCCGTCGTTGGCGCAGGGATGTTGCCCAGTACGTTCAACGCATCAAAATTGGTTTGGGTGTCTTCTTTGGACTCCGGGCCGCGGTCGTGGCTGACTGGTTTGTGTGCATGCGAGCGAGAAATCATGCGGGTTGGACGGACGGGTGAGCTATAGTTTCGGCGTGTTGAGGGTATTTCGGTGTTGGGATTTGAGACGAGACATGGTGCTGTGGTTGCTGATGGGATTTGGCAGAATCGAGTCAAATTCGAGGTGCGAGGGGTGTTGATCAGAGAGGTGCGCAAGACGCGCAGGAGCTGTGGCGATGGTGAATGCATTGGTGCGATATGTTCGATAGAGGAGCTGGTTTAAGTTGGTTCTTGTATTATACAGCCTCCCGGTGATGTAGTGGCTCGGATGATTGGTCAGTGTCACGTGAAGTAAACCTTGGAAGCTTTCTTGCCCCGGGTCTTGGCGAAGAGAGCTAGCGGGCCCCGAGACATGGACATACATGGACCTACATATCAACACCCACTAACGCCTCTGCATGAGTCTAAAAGCGCGTATAAAAATATCGCACATTAACACATAGCAAGTATATGGGAAGAAGAAAGATTGCATATTCTAACGAAACCGAGAGTGGCTCCGTGTTGAATGAGCATCGACTTCAGTTGAAATCCTAGTCTATCAGATATAAAACCTGTTAAGCAATTGGGTACGCTCCACATTAATTGAATTCTTATATTAATATCGAGCCTAGCAATTAATCTATTTTGATTTTGCAGGAGTCCCAACCTTGACCCTCTGCGCTTGGATTCATATGAAACAAGGACAAGAGAGACGATAACATCGTGCGCGTCGTAGACCCAAAACGCCAACAAAAGCAGAGAGAAAAGGAAAGAAAGAAAACGATACCTGGAAGAACGACCGAACCGAAAAACGAGAAATGAGCAAGGAAAAAAGAGAGGCTGTCACCCCTCAAGATGAAACATCAAACTTGATCTCATGCTGCCTCCGATCATTACTGCCCCTGGGTACTTTTCTTGTAAGAATATGAAAAAGCGTATGCACATGTTGAAAGTTAAACAAGAGTCATTCCCTGTCCCTATTTTAGCGGTTCAGGCATTATTGATTTAGTTGTTTCGGCGGCCGACAACCTTGCGGTCTTCATCCGATTGACTGGAGCTGTCATCGCTGGTGGTTGCAGTGCGAATTCGCTCGGCCCGGTCTTGAAGAACCTGGGCTTCTGCTGCGGCCTTTTGGGCGCGGATCTGCTTGCGCCACATACTGGCATATCGACCCTTCAGAGCTAGAAGCTCTTCATGCGTGCCGCTTTCAGCCACTTGACCCTCTGACAAGACCAAGATGCGATCTGCGGTAGTGATGGTGCTGAGACGGTGAGCGATTACCAGCATGGTGCGACCTTGTGAAAGAGTAGAGAGCGCCCTCTGGATATGCTCCTCGGTATCTGTGTCTAGAGCTGCGGTTGCCTCATCTAAGAGAATGATGCGCGGGTTCTTAATGATGGTGCGGGCGATAGCCACACGTTGCTTCTCGCCGCCGCTAAGCCGTAGGCCACGTTCTCCAACCTTGGTGTTGTAGCCATCGGGGAAAGCAAGAATCTTGTCGTGAATGCTGGCGGCGCGGCAAGCTTCGTAAACATCTTCATCGGAAGCGTCTTGATTGGCGTACTTCAAGTTGTACATCAAAGTCTCGTTGAAAAGCACAGTATCCTGAGGGACCACGCCAATGTGCTGTCGGACTGAATCGATCGTGATATCCTGTACATCATGCCCGTCGATACGGATACGTCCATTCCCGGAGTTGTAGAACCTGAACAAGAGGCGGAAGACAGTGGACTTACCTCCGCCAGACTCACCAACCAAAGCGGTGGTGGTTCCCGGCTGGCAGTGGAAGGTAAGGCCGTTCAACGCGGGTTTGCGCGCATCGTAAGCAAACTCAACATCCTCGAACTTAATGTCACCATTGCACGTAGCCAATGGGGTGGCACTGGGGCTATCGACCACAGTAGGCTGCTCACGGAACAGTTCTAGTAGGCGTTCGGCATTAATCAATGCGGATTGGATAGATCGATAGAAAGTGCCAAAGAAATTTAGCGGACCCTGGAGTTGGACCATATAGGCCAGTAGAGACACGAACTTGCCCACAGGGCGCTGGCCAGTAGCGACCTGGTATGCACAAATGAAGCACATTACCAATAAACCCATCATAAACACGGTGTTTTGACAGGTGTTCAACAGTGTTAGAGAGAACAACACGTGATACTCGGCCTTCTGGAAGTCACGCACGGCGCCCCGGTACCGGTTGAATTCGTACTGTTCGGCGTTGAAGTATTTCACCGTCTCATATGAGACCATAGAGTCGTTCCTAGAAAGAGCATAAGTTAGTCCTATATATATCTCGAATGTATAATGAATAGCCTCGTTCTAACTTACTTGACGGCATCTTCTTGTCGCGAGGCATTGACCATCTGTCTTCTGATCTCTGCTCGCCACTGGGCCATGCGAATAGTGACATAGAGATAACCAAATGTGGAGATCCCGACAGCTAGAGCGTAGTAGGCATCGAATGCAACCATGAAAAACACAATCGCAATCACAAGATCGACAAGCATCGGCACTACCTGAAAGGTGACCTGCTCAAGGAAAGTATTGATCGAACTGCCCTTGCTCAAGGCGGACAGGACCTCGCCAGTCTTTTTTCCGAGATGGAAGTCTAAGCTGAGACTGTGAACGTGCTCAAACGCAGCGGTGGAGAGCTCCATGTAAGAATACTGGCTCACGGGAATCCAGAGGCTAGAGCGCAGAGAGCTGAGTAAGCCCTGGCTGCCCTGCAACCATCGGTACACCACATATAGGCAAATTTGCAGCCATGGCACTTGGAAGTCCTCACCGTCATCCCTGGTAAGGGCACCGGTAATAACTCCGATTTGGTAGGGTACCAAGACGTTAACGACTCGCTGGCAGATGAGGAGTCCAAAACAGAAGGTGACAACTAGTTGCAGCCGGCGGGATTTGGACGGCCACAGGTATGGGAAAAATAGCGAGTACCCGCTCAAGTACTCCCACCAGCTAGTGGAAGGAATAGTTGTCGGACGCACCCAAGGATCGGTGGGTTTAGTTTCGGGCCGAGGAGCTCCATTCGTCGAGCCATATGAGTGACCATTGGCAGTTCCGTTCCCATGTCCATTCCCATTGCCGTTTTCTACACCAGCAGAATCCAAAAGTCCCGTGGCTTCTGTGGCTCCATTCGCCCGTTGGCTTGTCTTCCCGTGGCTCTTCATATTGAACGATTGACAGGCGTAGAGAAGAGCCAGTGCAAACAAAATAAGAATGCGTACACTATTCGACCCCACTTCCAGGGACTCCCAAAATGTAATGCTTCTGCGGACCCGGCCCCCTTCTGGGTCTCCAACGATTGGCTCGTGGTGAACCGAGGTATAGATCGAGAGGGAGGTGCTAACAATAACCATTTCGATGGGGATGGCGACCGACCAACAGACAAATTGGGCGATAGTAGGCGAGGGAGATGTGTCTAGCATTGCCATGAGCAGCACTGCGTAGACGAAAAACGAGCCGACGACGTAGATCTGTGATAAAAGTGTCAATGTCGAGAACCACCAAACCATCGGAATAGAACCTACCACAAAGGACTGTCCTCGCCACCAGTTCTCTGACCTGGCCACCATGACATGTATGATATAGATAATTGCATCCGCAAGGAAGGTCAGGAGAATGGCCACGGAGAGCAAATTGAAAACTCGTTTGACGTTCCGCGAGAACTGGGATTTGTAGGCGGGTACATTTCGAGTTCGCTGAGGGAGTGGCCGCCCTCCAGGGCCGAAATATTGAGATTCATGCTTGCTAGCTTTCTTTGCAGTGATGGTAGTATTAGCCACGAAGGCCACGACAAAGAGGATAAGAAGAAAGATTGGGTAAGAGGTGCGCAAGTATTCCAGCAGCTCAAGGGCTGCGTGGGGATCCATTGCCCACTAAATATCCCAGAAATGAGTGTGGTTCAAACAAGGTCCATGACAAGAGTCCCTTGAAAGAAGAGTAGGAAAGGGAGGGTTCGGATCGGAAAGGACAGGACGGGTATGGCGAAGATCGACGCGAGTAATGGGAACTTCCAAGGTTGGGATGGCGGAGAAACAACAGGTTTTCCACGTGGAAAAGCTTTTAAAAGAAAAAAAGAAAAGAAAGAAAAGAAAGTAAATTATGGAGATTTTGAGAAGTAGAAGCAAAACATAGAAAGGAAAAAGGAAAGAAAAATAAATAAATAAATGCTTAAGACTTTTTCCTTATTATTTTCCTTTTGGGGGCGTGTGTTTTTTGCCCTCTACTGTCTTCCCCTTCTTCCCTTAAGATTTGAATAGAGAAGAAAAAAATGTTGAATCTTTTTGTTAAAAAAAAGAAGTTATACAAAACCAAAGAAAAGGAGGCAAAGAAAGGGAAATATCAGGAATATATAAACATAAAAAGGTCTAAACGGCCTAAAGTGTCTAAAATGACGGTGTGTGGATTGTTGCTGCAGCTAAAGCAAAAATGGGGATCCACTAGTATCACTCGATGCCTAAAGCTTCCATATTATATATATAAAAATATATCTCTTCTTTCTCCGAATTCTCCTGTAGGGCTTTGTTTGCTAGTTTAGAAGGGCCCTGACATGAATTGATCAATCTAGACCTTTTGTGCCCGATGGTCAAAGTTCAAATCGACCTAGAAGATAAACAGGGGGGAAGGAGGGAGGATAAAAGGATCGTCGATCTATCGATCGAGAACAATCCACGCATATAATGACTTCATCAGGTTACTCCAAAAAAATTAAAATCCAAAAGGAAATATTAGCATGACAAGATCATCTGAGCCCAGTCATTATGGCAATGAAATCTAAATTGTTTTTCCTTTTCTCCGTGAAAGTGTGACCTTCAACTTAGATTGGTCTAAACTTCCCGTTGATGTATGTGATTAGCTGAATGTCTCATATTTTTGCCTCTTTTTTAGTCATTCCAGTGGCACTCCAAGAGGCGCAGTTCAAGCAATTGGCCACTGATCATGAGTGTTCGTATATGATGTACGTACAGATGTACGTAAATGTACGCACATTTGTCTATAATGTCATAGTCTCCGGTCTATGAATAATTTATGGATATCTCTAGGGCATATGCTTCATGTGTTGCGTGTCCCGAACCTCCGGTTGAGGTAAGACAAATCAAAATCACATTCTTCCAAGGTGGTTTGATAGATAGTACTATCTTGTATATAGGTATTTTGGTCTTTGGACACGTTCACTCCGGAGAAATTCCTTCGTAAAAATCACATTCCAATCTGATCCCTCTCATGTGTTGTCTTCTAGACCGCTCCTAATATGTGTTCAGGCCCGATGGCTTTCAAGAGGTGAAAGGTGCATTTTGAGAAATATGACATAAATTATAAGAAACGAAAGGAGTACAACTACCTGACTGGTGCCTTATATGTGAGGTATAACAACGTTGGATAGTGATGTTATATATATAATGTTCAAATCTTGGACGGTAAGGCATGGATCGGTGCCTCAGGGATCTTTCCCTCACCGCTTGCATCTCGACGATCTCCAACTCTCCGCATCTTTCTCCCTCCAATTCGGTGGTCGTGTGCCATAATGGAGACCTGGCTATAAACCATGTCGGACCTCTCAGGTTCGCGATCTCCGGTCCCTCCCCCTCCTCCCCCTCCGCCACAGAAGTACTCAAATCGTGCCGCCAATGCCCTTGCTAGATTCGCCCAACCTTTCTTCTTGGGCTCAAGACCACCTAGTCCCCAAAGCAGTCGTGCGGATGGCCCCCGGTCGATCAGATCCAAATCACTGTAAGTGCTGCAGCTTTCTCACACCGCTCTGATACCCCTACCTCCCTGCTTTACTCGGTTTCCATATTTCCATCTTTGTTTTCAACGCAGTGACCACCCCCCACCATTTGGTCGGAGCTAGATCGGGGAATTGCATTTGAACCAATTGAATCTTCAGTTTTCTAATCATCATCCTTCTGTAAAGACCAGGAGAATCGCAGACTGTGACCCACAAGACAGGCATAGCAATCTCGGCTTTGGACATTTCGCCAGAGCGGACACATGCGGTTATCGCAGGCAAGGAGATTCTCAAAACTATCCAGGTCTCCCCAGACCGCTCGTCAGAGGAATTCAATATTCGCAATGCAGTCATTAGCTATGCATCCACCCACCACGACGTGGGCGTTTCGATGCCACACAAGGACCAATTGAATGTGAAGGACGTAAAATGGTCACATGGGAACTATGACCGGATAATCGCAACTGCAGTCGCAAATGGTCGCATTGTGGTTTACGACCTCCAGCGGCCTGGTCTCCAATTATGTCGTTTCCATGGTCACAATCGCCAGGTGCACAGGCTTGCCTTCAACCCTCATCTTCCTTCTTGGCTCCTATCTGGCAGTCAAGATGGTACAATTCGGATGTGGGATCTGCGATCTGCCTCTGCAAATCGGGGAACTTCCACGTGCCCTAGCAAACATTCGTATCAGGGTAACAGCGATGCCATCCGAGACGTCCGGTGGTCGCCTAATGATGGGGTTATATTTGCGACTGCTTCAGACAGCGGCGCGATCCAGATGTGGGATTATCGAAAGGTTAACGCCCCACTGATGAGAATCGCCGCCCATGATCGCCCATGCTATGCAGTCGACTGGCACCCTGACGGAAAGCATATTGTTAGTGGTGGCACGGATCGCCAAGTAAAGGTCTGGGACTTTTCTTCATCTGCAGAGCGGCGGCAGAAACCTGCATTCCAGTTCCGGACGCCCCAGGCGGTCACAAATGTTCGATGGAGGCCTCCTTCTTGGGTTGGTGAGTCTCCTGCCTCGGGAGAATGGCAATCATCTCAAGTTGTCACGTCCTACGACAAAGAAGACCCACGCGTTCACCTTTGGGATCTCCGTCGCCCGCATGTTCCATTCCGCGAGTTCGATCGGTACGATGTACCCGCATCGGATCTGCTCTGGCGCTCCAAGGATCTTTTGTGGACGGTTGGCGAGGCCGGTGCCTTTACCCAGACTGATGTTCGGTATGCGCCAACTGTGGTCAACCGCCGACCGATGTGTTCTGTGGCCTGGAGTCCTCATGGCGAGTTTGTTGCGTTTAGTCAACAACGACCCAGGCGGCGTCCTCTGGGAGTCAATGCCGCAGAATTTCTACGGGCCGACGAAGATGACTACAGCACTGGCGAGAGATCACTAAGCCATAGCCCTGCAGATGACATCTTTGACGAAGCCGCTTTGGCCACTTCCCTTCGGAATCGGCATACCAAATCGACCGCGATTCGAGCATCCAAGTCTTTGGGCAGTACTCCCCCGGGAGCAGTGGATTTCATACCCGTGCTCCCTCTAGAACAAGCATTGGCCAAACTCGCAACCCCAATACCTAGTCAGGCAGGGATCATTACAAGTATTCCGGGTGCTACAAACGACTCGGCAGTCTTTCGGTATTTGGCAAGCCACTATACACCGTTGTTCGATGAGCATAGTGAATATAGAACGCAGACAGACGTCCTAAACACTTTGATTGAATCACTGGACCACAACGCTGAATGTGCAGATGAGGTATCCCTGGCCAGATTGGCTCAGACTTGGAGAATTGTCAAATTCGCTATTCTCGAAGAACTTCAACGTAGAGCTAGAGATCATCCAGCAAAAGGTGGTCTGAAAGACAGGTCATCCAAGGATGGAGGGTTGATAGACAGGTCACGACCTGATGATGGTCGACAGGACAGAGTCAAGAGCCGGTTGTTCAAAGGGGTCATGGAGGCGGTCCCCGAGGCTGAGAGCTCGTCGAATATGACCACCCCTATTGCACGGCCATTACCTGATTCCCCGAAAGACTCCTGGTCGAGTACTGATTCCCAAATCCCCTCGTTGAGCGATGGGGCCATCGACCTTGACCCTCTCCCGCCGTCAGTCTTGAGTGACCACAACGGTTGGGGTATGTCGGATGGTATACCCTTGCCGCGTGGGCGACTATCATCAACCGATGATACTCATTCATCGAAGTATCTATGGGATCCCACACAAGAAGACTTGGACATGGAACAACGGTCTGCGCCTCGGGCAATTGCCGGCAAAGCAGATTGGCGCCGTCGCGGTCACTCAGACTTCCCTCAGGAAAATTCCGAGGATGACTATGACCAAAAGCTGGAGGATAAACGTGCAGCGATTCGTGACTACAAGCAATTTCCTAAGAAACCCTTGACTCTTGAATCGCCAATGGAATCTAACCGGCCTCCCCGTTCCGACCGTTATAGTCGGCATGATTCTTCGGAGAGTTTTCCCATGTTCTCTACATCTACCGACAGTTCACACCCCTCCAAGTCTATTGGTGCGTCTTACTCGTCTACTGGAAACCTTGACGCATCTAAGTCTCTTGATGCTGGACAATCTACCTCGGCACTGAGAAGAGGATCAATTTTAGCCTCTACACGGGAGGAATCCGAGGATGAGATCTTTGACCATGTCGTCTCAGAGACTGATCGACTTCATCTGGAGCGGCCGTCGAGCCCTCCCCCTTTGATCACAGAATCAACACCCCTTGACAGACAGCAGCAAACTTTCCAACCAGATGATACACCCTACCTCCGCACCACGCCTTATTCAACAATGGACGGTATCCCTCGAGTGCAGATCCCGCTCACGCCAGACGGAACAGACTTGAAACCGTGGGGTATTGAGGCGATTCTGAAAGAATCAGTCCGGTATTACCACAGCAGTAGCAGCTTAGTCGATATTCAGGCTGCCGCTCATCTTCTCCAGAAGCTGCACGTTCTTTTCCGGGACTGCGAACAAATTCTCCCGTACGAGGAGTGCGAAATGGTCTTCAAAACCTACAATGAGCACCTGATTCGGCACTCGATGGACCTTGAAGCAGCGGAGCTCCGCCTATTTTGTGTATCAACATATCCTGCCGTCTATGAATACGCCCAGACAGATTCATTCATCAACGTCTACTGCTACACGTGTCAACGACCCTTTGAAAATCCCACCCAAGACAATAGCCGCTGTCATCGCTGTAGCACACCTCAAGCACCATGCTCTATTTGCGTGAGCCTTGATCCACCCCCAGAATGGGTTTCAGAGCAGCAAAATCCGTCAATCACTTCATCAACCCTCCCAAGTCCTGACCCGGACTCCGAGACCACTTCAAACCATTCCTCACAGTCCTCAGTTCCCACTGAACCCCTCCCAGAGTCGGAGGTCGAGATGCTCGAGCCCTTCACTGCACCTCAGCTCAAAGGCTCCGCCCTCTGGACTTGGTGCCAAGGCTGCGGCCACGGCGGCCATCTAGCCTGCATCAAAACCTGGCTCGGCGACATCTCAACCAGTGAAGGCGGCTGTGCGACCGCCGGCTGCTCGCATGACTGTGGGCCTGGCCCACGTCGTGAAATAAACCGCCAAGCCCTGCAGGCGGAGTCCAAGCGTCGCGATTCTGCTAGTCGCTCCGCCGGTGTCGGGCTCGTCAAGCGTGATCCCTGGACTAAGGGTGAAAGTAAGGCCGTCGAGAAAGTCCGCGGCATGCTGGGTGTCGCTGGCGTCGCCGCTGCCACTGGTGGCAGTGGTGCTGGCCCGATCACTTCGACAAGCAACACTTCCTCTCCGGTGCCGGTCTCACCCGGCGCCATGTCGCCTAAGAGGGTGCGACTTGTTACCCCAAATGAGCAAGAGAAGGAAAGTGTTGCCTCGGCTCGCACGGGTCCTTCTTTGAGGGACTGAGCGTGAGTCTTGCGTAATGCTCAACCTGTACTACTATTAGCGCGTGATTTTGCTTTTACGTCTCCCCTTCACTTTCTTGTCTTCTTTTTTTTATTATTTGATTCCCCAATCGCGATACTTTCAATGAATCAATCCATGCATAACACGTATTCAAGCACATGTGTATGGTGTACAGCCCTGGAGTGGCGGGCGTTTCTCCATATGTAGTCATCGCATACTGGATAGGATGTATCGTACGCACATAGTAATTTCCGTAAGATCGCTTGGAAAGTTATTTAGACACATTCTTAAAACATTAAATCCCCATTCACCTTAGTCTAGAACCTCCGCTTCTTCTTTGCAGGAGCTTTTCCCTTAGCCTCAAGCGACCTCTTCAGTTCCTCGCGCTTCCGGTCAGCCCGCTGATCTTCAGTCTCCGGCTCTGCAAGTGGAGCAGAAGGGACCTTCTTCGCTGCTGGTGTGGGCAATGGAGACTCCTCCTTTTTAAAAGCTTGTCTGTCAACCTTCGGTTTAGCAGGTGTGGTTTTCTCAGGTGACCTGACCACCGTGTCAGATGTAGGTAGCGGAGACTTGTCTCGAGCTGGTTCGGAGACTTTGGCTTTAGCTTTGCCACCTATCATGCCAAGTTTCCCGGTACGTTTAGCCCTGGCTGCTGGTGGCTGTGTCGACGATGTGGGACGATGATCTTTGTCGATCCTTTCTTCCTCTTCTGGTGACTGTGAAGGTCCCTGGGGTTCTGGAGACTCACGGGGTTGTGCTGGAGGGGAAGGGGATGGAGAAGGAGAGGGCTCTTTTGCTTGCTTTTTCTTGCCGCCTATCATGCCCAATCCGCCCTTTGGCCTTTTTGGTGCCTCTCGAACTGGCGCCGGAGGAGAAGGGGCTGGAGAGGGAGATGGCGAGGGCCGGCGGTCCGCCTCTTTCTTGTTTTTGCCGCCAATTTTACCCAATCCACCCTTTGTTACTTTCGGCACCTCTCGGGCTTGTGCCGGAGGAGAAGGGGGTGGAGAGGGCTGACGTTCTGTTTCTTTTTTGTTCCTGCCGCCAATACTACCCAGTCCACCCTTTGTTACTTTCGGTGCCTCTCGAGCTTTTGGCTGCGGCGCAGAGAGCTCTGGTGACCTTGAAACGCTGGGAATGCGTTTTTGACGCTGTGCCGGTTCAGGCTCGGAGTCGGAGTCTGATGCTGTGGCTTCGTCTTCCTCTGAAGGCATTACTGGTGGAACAGGACTTTCCTTTCTGGGTTTTTGCTTTGGTGGCGATATTTTGCCTTTTTCATGTTGAGGTTTTAGTCTGGGAGGGGTTTCTTGTCGCTAGATGAACAGGGTTAAGCTATACTTGTTATCTGTGATTAGGAATAAGTCATAGCATACCTGAAACTCATCGACATCACTGCTTGCCGTTGAGTCCCCTCCTTCATCGATGTGCTTGGTCTCAATCAGCTCTTCTCTGTCTTTGTCCTTGGGACTTTTCTCTTCAATGGGAGGGGATTCTCTCGCGCTAGTTCCAGAGCGCCTCTCAAGTTGATGCCACCATTCAGCTTGTGACAGGGTGAAGGTATCCAAATTACGAGAATCACCGGATTCCGAGATTTCCTGCAGTAAATTGGTGGCCAATCCCGCCCCATGTGATACTCCTGTCTCAGCAAGCCAGGTCTGTTCATCAAACTGCGCAATACCCTTAACAAATTTAGCAGCCTCAGACCGCGTAATAGCTTTGCGAGACGCACGCGATCCTGCGGCGCTAGGAAACACAGATCCTAGGTCCACACCAAGTGTTTCAATTTTGTCAAACAACTTGCTAAGTACGTAGTCTTTCTGCTTGATTTGATTCAAGAGCAGATGTTGGCGGGACTCCCACTCCGCTTCCTCCCTCAGCAGCGGAATCAATAGATTAGTAGTCAAGGATGACAGGGGCTCCTTCGATAACCTCAAAGACCACTGAAGAGGCCTCAATGGGGAAGGAAGCTTGGTTGTTGTCGTGATTTCAAGCGAGTCGGTTTGCGTTCCACTGCTTAGGATTGCGCTTTCATTGCCCTTTTGTAAAGCTTCTCCAATTTTCTCCAGGAGCACATTGAGCTGTTCTAGGTCTTCTCCAGGATCGATCGTTGTGGCATCTTCCTCTGCTCTCCTGGTGATAGCTTTATGGGGCAGCCGCTCTGACCAGATATAGGTGAGGTCCGTTAGGTGGATCTCATAGGCTTGTCGGGTCCAGGTATACTGGAAGAGTAAGGGAGGCAACCCCTGCTGGGACAAGTGAAGACGCTGCCATCTCGAAGGCATAATTTGAGCGACTTGTTGATTTACAATGCGGAGTCTCAAGGTTGGGAAGTTCCAAAGTTGTCTCATATAGCTGCCTGGAGCCATAAGGGAAGGTTTGCCGCCCGCTTGACTTTCCCGCTGATCTCCCGAACTTCTAAACTTCGCTTTCGACATCCAAGTTACATATGTTCGGATCGCATACGTTTTAATTCTTACTCCTCGTTATATCCTTACAGTGTTCACCATGTCTGCGCGATTTCCAGACCGGTCAGACTCAAAGCGCAGTAGGTCGCGATCGCCATCCTCGTGGCGTCAGCCCCAGAAACACCCTCGTCGGGACGACGGAGAATGGCGCGACCGACAAGACTCGGATCGCAGATGGAACAATGAGAGATCGGGTCCTTCGCAGCAGCCTCGCAACATGCGCGATCAAGTGCGGCTCAACTTGATCCAGGAAGACCAGCAAGAGCGCGAGTGGGTCGCGCAGGAGGATCTGTTCGTGCTGAAGCAGGCCAAAAAGAAGGCAGAGATTCGAGTCAAGGAAGGGCGCGCAAAGCCTATCGACTGGCTGACGGTTACTCTCCGCATAATCGATCCTACGCGAGATCCCTTGGATGACGAAATAGCAGACTCCGATCTGGATGTCGTGGACCCGGACGGTGTTTTTGAGGGACTATCGCAGACCCAACTACAGGACTTGGAGAAGGATATTGATACATTTGTTAACCTTGAGACAAACGCGAAGAACCGTGAATTCTGGCAGGTAATGTTCTCCCACTCTGCTGTCTACCGGACACTCCTGTTGACCACCGTCCACCCTACAGACCATGAAAGTCATCTGCCGAGATCGTCAAAAGACCATTACACCCGAGGGTCGCGCGCTGAATTCCGTGGCTGCCGACATCAACAAACTACTAAGCCCAAAAACCTACGAGCAGCTTCAAAATCTCGAAGTACAAGTGAAACGGAAGTTGAACTCGAACGAGCCGATCGATACGGATTACTGGGAAGAGCTGCTGCGCAGTCTGACTGTGTGGAAGGCCAGGGCAAGTCTGAAAAATGTTTATCAAGCTATTATCGATGAGCGTGTTCGCGAGCTGCGGAGACAGCAAAGACAGGAAGCTGAATCAATTCGGGAAAAGCTAGCGCCTCTTGCTCCAATTGTCTCTGGTGATATAACAAGTTCTGCCGAGTTTGAAGGCCTGGATCCGGATCCATTGCTCCAGCTTCGCCCGGAGGACAAAGGCTTGGAAATCATGGACGAGTCCGCATTCCTTAATCAAGTGGTAGGTTTTCGAGCTTCCTCTCATTTATTCCAATCCACATGCTAATAAACCGCACAGGCCCGCGAACGCCAGAAAATTATCCGCATGGGGTTTGTCCCACTACGGCACCGAACTGCAGAGAAGTCATCTGCAGTAGTATCGAATCCGACATCTACCAACGCCCCCGCGGCCTCCGTATCCACACGGTTCTCGTCCATCCCGAACGAAGACTTCTCGCAAGCGACCAAAGCGTTATATGAAAGAGAGCTCGCCAAGGGTGTCAGTGAGAATGAGGAAATATTTACGGGCGAAGAGGCCGTGAGCACTAGCTCACAACCTCAATGGGCCGGTAAACATCGGCCTCGAAAGCCACGGTACTTCAACCGAGTCCAAATGGGTTACGAATGGAACAAATACAATCAAACCCATTACGACCATGACAACCCCCCACCCAAGGTTGTACAAGGTTACAAATTCAACATCTTCTACCCCGACTTGATTGACAAGACCAAAGCGCCGACTTACCGGATTGAGCGTGAGAACGGTCGGAAGCGTGGCGAGTCATCGGCTGAAGCGGGTGAGGAAGACACCTGTCTCATTCGGTTCATGGCTGGACCTCCGTACGAAGACCTTGCGTTCCGCATTGTCGACAAAGAATGGGATTATAGTGCCAAACGCGAGAGGGGCTTCAAGAGTACATTTGACAAGGTATGTCGTGCTACTAAACGATTCACCCCCTGTTTCTCAACTGACGTAATCATTTCCTTTAAGGGAATCCTTCAACTTCATTTCCAGTTCAAACGGGTAAGTCGCTTTCTTTTGGGATTTTACAAAGATAATACTAACCGGTTGTCTCAGATCTATTACCGGAAGTAACACCTGCGCAACCAACGATTTCCACATGGGCGCCATATCGAGATGGAGAGAGTGGATTATGATAGTGCATGCAGGGAGTTGTTTGGGGGCTGTATTTTCCAGTGACTTGATACCCAGTGAATCAGACCAAACCTGGATGATTGGACTGGAAAAATTTCCCCCAAAGTTTTCGCAGAATAAGCCGGACTTGATATATGGAGATATCAGATGCTTGATCAACATCCTCGAGCTAAATTTGACGACCTCACCACTTTTCCCCCCCATTATGACCGTCTCTTAGGGGGAAGCCAAAAAGGACCTCCTCACTCGCCTTGACCATAACTAGCGTATCGACTCCATATGTCTCCATGTCTCTTTTTTTTCTATTATTTTTCTATTACCAGGGTACTCGCAACACGGGGGACGTTGGGTGTCCTTTGGGTGGCACTATCCCGGCCTGCAGGAGCAGGATGTATTCCTGACTTCCGGCTGGTTGGATGCAGGTTATGAAAAAAAAAAAAAAAAGAAAGAAACAATTGGACTAGACAAAAAAAGTAAGAAGATGGCACTTGCAGTTGACTTCCAGAAGGGCCGGAATGAAGCCGGTCTAGATGAATGGCGACTTGTGTCCTGCAGGTTCCCATTCCCATTTGAATTTGACTATCCCCTTCTGGCTCTGGGAGGCCTAATCCATTCGTTCTAGTCGCATGTAGCATGTAGTATGTAGCACCAGATCCAACCACTTATGACTTCCCGGTCATTGGTCATTGTCTGTACTATGAATCTCCGTTGCACGACTTGAGCATTCAAGGCGTTTTTAGAAATACGGAATAGGTCTATTTTTTTTCTATAATACAAGAAAAAGAATTAATTACCTTAGGTCCAGACCGTCTTTTGTCCGAATTGCATCTATGAGGTTATTTACAGGGAGAGAAGAATATGATGTGTTGGCATGGGATCTTAGAAATTATACAGCTCCAAATCGTTGAGCACACACATGTCCTTTGAGGCTGCACTCTCGTCCGTTTTTGTCTCCTTCTTATTCTTATCCTTATTATCTCTCCATCCCCCCTCTTCCTCTTGCTCTTCCAAGAGTTAGGTTTGCCTTCTCATATCCTCATTTTCCCACAACGTTCATGCTTCTCTTCTATTTCCCTTTCTACTCTTTTCTCACCCAACCCATCAAGTCACTCCCACAGCCGGAAGTTGCCTTATCCAAACATGGATTTCTCATTCCATTCACAAAATTTCGACAGGGCGCAGATTTCAGGCCAAGGAGATTCGAAACCCGGTCTCTTGTCACAACCAGAAGCGCCATATCAGCCCGGTCTATCTGACTGGGCAAGATGGAGATCCCAGCCAGCTCCCATGCCTCCTCACCAATATCAAGGTTACAGCTTTCCTCGTGTTGCTGACGATGAGCCATACGGCTTGGATCCGTTGCCTCAGGAGCTCCTCGGAGATCCAAACGCATATATTGATGTCTACCGCTCGCATGTCACCCCCACCATGGCTGGCGCACCCTCAGAGGTATTGGGCCCCCAGGATGGAGAGGGTCACTCAGATTGGCCACTTTTGCAATCCTCCCCTGCCTTCAAAGCCCAGTCATACAACTATCCTCAGTTGGAGTCTCTTCAGCCACCTCCAGACTCCCCACCATCGCCACTTTCTGAGGTCTCCTCCTACCACTCCCCTCATTCACTCGCTGCTTCGAGTCCGGGAATGACGGCTCAGACAGCAGACCGTCTCTCTCCCCGCTCAAGCACTGGTGAAAATAACCAGGAGCGCCAGGGTCACCCTCCTTACTCTGTTCTCATCTACCAGGCCTTGAAGGAAGCTCCGGGAAACAAGCTTCAACTCCAAAACATTTACTCCTGGTTCGAAGCAAATACAGACAAGGGAGGGGACCCGAGCGCAAAGGGATGGCAAAACAGTATCCGCCATAATCTCTCAATGAACGCGGTAACTCTCACTTTCCATGCTTCATTCTTTCAGTTCCCGCAATACGTTTGACACAATGTCTGCTATATTTGATATCAATACTAACCTGGAGTCTAGGGATTCGAGGCAGTGAAGGAAGAAGTTGGTCCAGGCAAAAGGGCAGTGAGCTTCTGGAGGCTGACACCGGAAGCCATCCGCAGCGGTGGCATTCAATCAACTACCCGCTACCGCAAGCTTCAACACCAAAAGAAAGGAGTGAGCTCAGGCCATCGCGGGGCCACACGTCAGCAGTCGGAGTCCAAGGGGGTCCACGCCACGAAGGTCGTCAAATCACGCAGTGCGAGCAGCCCACATAACGAGCGCACCGAAGCATATCATCGGCGGCAAGTGATAGGCACGAACCCTAGCTTCGGACATGAATACGGCCCCACGAGCCTTCCAGCGATGCAAAGATACATGCAGCACCCCATAGGCCCTGTTGTCGGATGCACATCGATGATACCAGGCAATAATACGATCTTCATGGATACCATGGAACCAGGACCAGCATTTGACGCGGGACATACCCATGATTGGTACACTACAGAGTCGGGCTTCAACAGGGTCCACAACCCACTCGAAAGTCCCAGTCGATCATGAGCTTAAGTCTTGAAAAAAAAAAAAAAATAAGCCACAAAAAAAGGGAGGGGGAGGTGTGGTGGAAGGGACAGGACAAGATTCAGCGACGAACTCGGACGTTCTCTCCCGATTTCGTTATTTTTGCGTCCTTTTTTTTTCTTCCTGAGAATTTTCTGGCCATTGGTGGAGACCAATGTTGGCCATTGAGCACACTAGAGGAATGGCGTTATTTGAAGTGCTCATTTATTTGCCATTTGAATTCAGAATGTATTTGGCGGGCGTTCCACAAAGTGAGCCTCATGGCGAAGGAGATCTATCGGATTTTTTTTAATCTACTTTGCTTTTTCTGCTAATTTCTTTTGCTATTTTTCTTGCTATTTTTTTCCTCTGTTTTTCAGTCGTTCTGGCATGAGCAACGCATATTTTCTTTTCAAGTGTACCATAACTTAGTAGTGCTTGTGAGTATGAATCCGCATCTGATCGAGATCTATCACAAAGGCAGAGATGTAAATCATCCTTATCTGTCACGTTCGTCAATGGATCTTCAATGAGGTGCTTGGGTGTAGGCATGTATCTCGTGTAGCATTGCTTCTCTTGAGTCTCGCATGCTCTCTAGCTCAGTACAAGTGTACATCGTCGGTAATTTTGGGCATGAACAATGCCAAGAAATGAAAATATTCACACCTCTACTATCTACGCCCTGGGGTTTCGTATCGGATAAACATAGCCTCCTCCCTGCCAATGCATTAGCATTGCTCTTGTCCATAGCATGTACCATATGCTGTGTTGCTGACAATGCTTCATATGCTTGTACCGCGGTGTCTCAAGTGACAAGAATAGCCTCCAACCACAGTAAAAGGAAAATTTGCTGAGTGACCACCTGCACGTTTCCATAAATTGAGGCTGGGGATATTATCAAGGTCTTTTCTGCTAATGGAGTACAATAGAGCGCATTTACGCCCTTCTCCTTACTAGTCTTCCTTCTTTAGTCTCTCTCGACACCCAGGTTCTGTCCTTAGCTCACGCTGAGCAACCCCATCAACACCCCGCTATATCACTCTACCAACTGCTCCAGCAAGCCAGGGTGCTCGGGTGACGCGGAAATCCTTTGCAGCATCGGCAGAATCGGCAGCTGCATGTTGCCTTTCCCATGATCGTCTTTCCCCCCGGTCATTCCCCACTTCCCCTTTTGTCGGTATCCCAGAAGGACGGAATCTGATACCGTCGTTTTGAGCTAACAGATCGTGGAGAGGGCACAGACCTGTCTTTTAACCGGGGTGTATTCCCAAGTAACTCAACCCTGATAAGACTACAGACGATATATATGAGTTTAATTGTAGATATGCTATGATTAAGGCATGATATACTATGCTATATCATCAATTTCCTTCTCTAAGCTATGTAGTTCTATGCGGACATTTATCCACGTGCTAATCAAAAAGGTTCATAGTGCAATATCATAGCCATGGCAGGTTTGTGTGACAGGGAGATCGGTAATGACACCAGTGGGATTGGCCACATAAGCAACGTGGCCTACTATGTATTCTACGATGTTTGATGGATTACCACTTTTGTTTTTTTTAACAGATTTGTAGGTGTTATACCAATGGAAGATACATGTACGTACTAGGAAAGATACCGCTAGGGTATATGAAACTTGCATCTGTGGAGCGTACAGTGCAGTAGCCTTTGTACTGTAAGCAAGGTGATACTCACATTAACTAGATAGTATGTACCTGTGCCCTGTTATACAGGTGGTAGCTGCAATGCCGTTCACAATGCGGCTGAATATGCCAGTATCTAAAGTTGAGTTTCGAAGCTCCCGTACGGGCCGTGCCGATAGTGATTTATGTGTATTATTATATGATGCGTAAGATGTTTGTATTCTTCTCGAATTGGAGAATTGGAGGATTAAAATTAAGGGGTCTACTCCCAAGTGGTCCCCCCGGGGGTTTTGATATCACTTATTATTAATCTAGCCCTAACTACCTCCAGGGCTAGGGCTGGTATACGCTATGTACTTAGTGTGTACATACACTAATGTCCTCAACATCAATTTGTTAATACCCGCTTGGACCCTTCCCTAAACCAAACAGGGTATGAGACCCCCTCGTGACAGTCTGCAGGTCAACTAGTGACCTAGACTTTGAGTGGTTGTTCGTTGCTAGTACATATTGAGGGTGGAGTTGGACGTCCAAGCGACGGATGTGCGTCCCGCACTATTCTTTGCTAATCATATGGTAATATCACTAGCCCCCTTTGTTAAAGGAAGCTGAGCTTTTATGGTGAATCTTGCCTAGACTAGCAATGAACCCAATCAGTAATAGGAGCCCCTCCGGGATGGTGGCAACATCCCTCGAAAGCTGTATTCTCAGCTGTCCAATGTACTCTGTACTCTTTACCTTAGCCTTCTTTCTCTTTCCCTGTTTTGCCTGCTTTGATTTCTTTTTGACGTATATACCCATATGTCACGTGTATTCCCGTAATGCATGTCGTTGGAAAAGATCTTCATGCTGATCGTTGTGGAGAGGTCTTCCCTGCAGGGTAAAGGCAGCCAGTATCAATAGTCTCGATTGCAAGACTGAGCACCATCAGACACAGCCCCACTGTTCAACCCGAATCTGAAAATATCACGTTATAGGTTATAGATATCAAATTATCAAGTCGAGCCTGAGCCGGGTTCATCCTTTTGATCTATCAACTATCTCGGAAAGACAAATCGTGAACAGGGAGAAAGGGGTTCGTACTCTGTGGGTCTCTTCATTTTTAATCTGCATGACATCAATGTGGGTACAGAAATGCCACTTTTTGATATGTATGTACACAGAAGCCGGTAGGTTGCCCAGTCTGCTGGAATCCGGGATTGCAGACATATTCCAGTGCACGCCGGGAATTTTCTCTCAATATAAGTTACGTTGGAAGTAATTGGAAGAGATTCTATATTCGATATACAATATAGCACCAATGGCCATTTTCCTTTGTATTCTGACTTTCTATTCTTCTGGTGGAAACCGCACAAACCTCGCCCGTTGGGCGTTTGTGGGATGGAACGGCCCGGTTAGACAGCTGTCAATTCTGCATACGCTCGAGCTTTCTGTGACAAGCGCTAGCCCTCGGAGTGGATAGCTTTAGGGAGCAATGCGACACAGAACAATCGCCTGACCGCTTCTTGGACCGAACCCATTGTCTGTTGTCATCCGTGTTCCCGGGTCCCATCATGGCGGCTGCGAAAATTCCTCACCTCGTTGCTTTTTCGCAGCAAAAAATAAGAAAAAAAAAGTTTCGGATCCGGGCCGGCAATCTTTTCTATTGGCTCCTTCGAGGCACGGGAATTCAACGAATCGCAGCCGCCACGCACTTTACATATGCGCTACGTACTTAGTAAAACAACGCATGGAAGTAGAGGGATCAATCATTATTGGTACACCTTTAGCTGCTTCTTTCGCTATATATTGAGCTAGTGTAGACTACGTGGTACAGAGACACTAGATCTCCTCTTTAGAGATCTACTATCTTGTCACATGCCAACTCACGTTGTATGTTAACTGATAGCCATTACAGGATAGTCTGAGCATAATGCTATATTTTACTTTTGATTAAACCTTAAGGCTAAATGAAAATCCTTCTTATGTAGTACATGCACTTGGAATTATGGTCATGACCATAAGTTGGTCATAAATTCAGTCTATCTTCAGCCAATCTCATCTGCAGCCTCGAGGAGGTCAAGGCACAAAGGACCTGCAGGATGGAGCTCCTGCCTGAAAGGGCAATTCAAGGTATCTGCCATCAAGAATAATTATGCCACTATACAGCAGCATAATTCTTTTCCCGTTGATTTCCGATAGAGTGCAGCAAGAATAATTCTTTTTTATTGCGATTCCCGTGTCTCGAATATATATTCAGATCCAGGTAACATATTGCGTTGCAGCTTTTTTTATAGAACCATTTTTGGGCAATAAACCTTCAAACTAGATGAAATATTGTACAATGAAGCACCTGAGAGCCTTGCCAACAAGCGGTGTCATTTAACTCTAGCCCTAATGCATGACTGGTTGGGGTCTCAATCCGTTGAGTCAAACTCTGCGGATAAAAATGCCTGCCCACAATGACTAGCACGACATTCGATTGTTGTTTACAGTAGTAGTTAATAGTAAGGAGACTTATGCCCCCCCTGTCAGCTATGCTTTGGAGGCTACGAGGCGTAGTTGCTTGGCGAAGGCACACTGGTTTACTGATTGACACACTGGCGTACTGGCTATATCTCGACCAAGTCATAGATACATAAACATGAAATTTACAGATTGCTCAGGTGCACTATAGAATTTCTTATGACATACACAATATCCCCTGCCTACTTGTGTTGACATTAGAAGATGGGTATCATAGAGGTGATGCCCAAGTTCTTCTTTTTATGCTGGAGAAAGCGTTAATATATACATATGTAGATAGAATTCCACCCGCAGCAAAAGAAAATCCAGATCAAACAAAGCCTTGAGTTGTCTATGGATTAATTGATTGCGAAGAAGACGGTTGGGCTTCTATCAAATCGGAAACTATGCTCAATATAGGCATAATATATAACGAGGGCTTGAGCCGCTAGGCACCATACAGACCCACAGCTCACTATATAGTGTCTGGTTTCATTGTAGGAAAATATCCACCTAATACAGAGTGCTAGGTTGACCTGGCTTAGCCATATTTTACTCACACCCAAAAAAACAAGGCCTAGATCAATTGACCAGACCATGTGGGGTTCCAATCCCGCGTAGAATGTACATTCCATGAAGGGTACTAGCGCAGCTATAAATGAGATCGACACCTAAATATACTTTAGCACTGGAGACTAGGCGAATTACGATGACCAAACACAACCCTGGAGAATGTCTTTGGTTTACCCAGCGACAACTACGTTTTGTCTGAGCCCGAGGGCGTCTATACATGTTGTTGATCTGAAAGATCTTTCCAACCCCCCACCATGAACTTACCCAAATGCGTCATCACAGCTAGAGATCGAGTGCCACGATTGCTGACCGGGACAGACACGATATGTACGAGGCTTCCATCCGGGAAGCAGATTCAAGACACCACGGAGATAATTTCAGACAACTTGATTCGACATGTCAGGGAATCTCTCATGAAGATAAATGAAATTGATTCATTTGCTGAGCCCCGAGCCTTTTTTTGGACTCGCGTGCTAGCTGTTCCTGTTCATCTTTAATATTTTAAGAGAACCATTCCCAGCCGTTTTTCCCATAACGTTCGCTCCACCGTGAAAGGACAACACCGACAAAAAGCACGCTTAGCGCTTGGCGGCCTTCTGCTGGGACTCCTTGAGGACCTTCTTGACGATCTTCTGCTCCTCAATCAGGAAGGCACGCACAATGCGGTCCTTGACACAGCCAGCGCAGCGAGAGCCACCGTAGGCACGGCTGACATTCTTCTTGGGGCGAGAGATCTGAGAGTACTCGCGGGGGCGGAGGGCAGGGATCTGTAAAAAAAAAATTATTATTAGTCGATCCGATTCCGAAAATTCAGCGAGACGGTCGTATGGAGATTGTAGCGTTTCGATTGGCCATTCGTTCGCACACCTGTCCATCCAGACAGAGTTTTTTTTCCAAGTCGTTCGGTTGGCCCACACGTAATCGCACACATCCCACACAACCGTTCAAAAATGCATTGGGGACGCCAGAGGAGTACTCACACCGGGGAGCTTGATGCCGCAGTCACCGCACTTGGGAGCAGTACCCTTCTTCTTCAGGTGAAGGTAACGGAGCTCACCGCCGGGGGTCTTGACGATGCGAACCTTGTTGGACCGCGTGTTGTACCTATTGAAAGCAAAAAAATCCGTCAATAACTCGTTCGAAAAGGTGATAGTCATTCCGCTACTAGAATCATCGTATAGATCATGGTCGTGCGAGGGAATGGTCTTTGAGGGAATTTTGAAACGTACGGGTTCCGGCGGCGCTGAAAATCGAGAAGAGTCAGATCAATAATTTTCCAGTCTGGATTTTCTCGTAGAACTCACGTATTGCAGTCTGTTGTTGGTCATCTTGACTGTACTTGAACTGGTCAAGGGCGGCAGTTGTCGGAGTTGTCGTGAAGCAGAGTGAAATATGTCGAGATGGGTTTGTGTGGGTTTCTGCTTCAGCCGACGCTAGCGCAGATTTGGCGAGGTTGCGCTAGTCCCAATGCGGAATAGTGCCAGTCGGAGCCGCCACTTCTCAAAGTTCGACGGAGACAAGGAGCAGAGATAGTCACATCGCGTATGGGATCGTGGATCTCTATCTTTGTCGCGTTTGTATCTTAATCTTCTATCTCCCCATCACCAAGCTTTTTTTTTCTCTCTCTCAGTTGTATTTCTTTTTTTTTTTACTAGCTGCAAGTCTTGCTACACATGACCTTCAACCTGGCTTGACGCGACTTGGAACCAACACAACCTCTACGAGGGAGGGTTCCATCCATCAATCACCATCATGGCATCAGTGCCTCCCCCTCCTCCTCCCCTCCAGGATGGGGTGCAGCTCCCCCCTCCATGCCAATGGCGCCGCCGCCCCCGGGCTACCAGCCGCCGGCCGACCCGAACGTCGCAAAATTTGCGCAGAAGAAAAATGAATGGCTGCGCACGCAACGAAATCGGTTCGGTGAGAAGCGCAAAGCAGGATTTGTCGAGACACAAAAGGCCGATATGCCACCAGAGCATCTGCGGAAAATTGTGCGAGATATCGGTGATGTTTCGCAGAAGAAATTCACCAACGAGAAGCGGAGCTATCTCGGTGCGCTCAAGTTCATGCCTCATGCCGTCCTGAAGCTATTGGAAAACATGCCCATGCCTTGGGAGTCAGCAAGAGAAGTCAAGGTACTTTATCACGTCAACGGATGTCTGACTTTAGTCAATGAGACACCGCGTGTCATCGAGCCTGTCTTTCACGCCCAGTGGGCAACGATGTGGATGTGCATGCGTCGGGAGAAAAGTGACCGGAGACACTTCAAGCGGATGCGTTTCCCCCGTTTGATGACGAGGAACCACCTCTTTCATGGTCGGAAAACATCGAAGATGTCGAACCTTTGGAGCCCATTCAGATGGAACTGGATGAGCTCGAAGATGCGGCAGTTTATGAATGGCTCTATGACCACCGCCCCCTTCTCGATACCCCCCACGTGAATGGTCCTAGCTACAAGAAATGGAATTTGTCTCTTCCCCAGATGGCGACTCTCCATCGTCTCAGTCACCAGATCCTGAGTGATGTTGTCGACCAAAACTACTATCACATGTTCGACTTGAACAGCTTCTTCACAGCCAAGGCTCTTAACGTCGCCATTCCCGGTGGACCCCGTTTTGAGCCCTTGTACAAAGATATCGATCCTAATGACGAAGATTTCAGCGAGTTCAACGCCATTGACCGCATCATCTTCCGTGCCCCGATTCGAACTGAGTACCGAGTCACCTTCCCTTTCCTCTACAATACCCTACCTCGAAGCGTCAAGGTCGCTTGGTACTCCCATCCCCAGGTGGTCTACGTTCGCACCGAGGACCCTAATTTGCCGGCTTTCTATTTCGACCCCGTCATCAACCCGATCTCCTCCCGCTCCGTCGCGCCTAAAAATATCACCGTCAGTCACGAGGACGAAATCTTCGGGCCTGGCAATAATGAAGACGACGAATTTGAGCTTCCGGGTGAGGTCCAGCCCTTCTTTGATGACGAAGAGCTTTACACATCCGACACTGCGTCAGCCATCGCTCTGTGGTGGGCCCCTCACCCATTCGATAAGAGATCTGGCAAAATGGTTCGTGCGCAGGATGTGCCGCTGGTCAAACAATGGTACTTGGAGCACTGCCCCCAGGGTCAGCCTGTCAAGGTCCGAGTTTCGTACCAGAAGATGCTCAAAACCTACGTTCTCAACGAATTGCACAAGGGAACACCCAAAGCCCAGAGCAAGCAGAACCTCATGAAGACTCTCAAATCCACAAAGTTCTTCCAGCAAACAACGATCGACTGGGTTGAGGCTGGTTTGCAAGTTTGTCGCCAGGGTTTCAACATGCTGAATCTGTTGATTCACCGCAAGAATTTGACTTATCTCCATCTTGATTACAACTTCAACCTCAAGCCTGTTAAGACATTGACCACCAAGGAGCGTAAGAAGTCTCGCTTCGGAAATGCTTTCCACTTGATGCGTGAAATTCTTCGTTTGACTAAGCTCATCGTCGATGCCCAAGTTCAATACCGTCTGGGTAACATCGATGCCTTCCAACTCGCAGATGGTATTCTTTATGCCTTCAACCACGTGGGTCAGCTTACCGGTATGTATCGGTACAAGTATAAGCTTATGCACCAGATCCGTTCCTGCAAGGACCTAAAACATTTGATTTACTACCGATTTAACTCTGGCCCCGTTGGTAAGGGTCCTGGATGTGGTTTCTGGGCACCCGCTTGGCGAGTTTGGCTTTTCTTCATGCGTGGTATCATTCCCCTGCTTGAGCGCTGGCTTGGAAACCTGCTTTCTCGCCAGTTTGAAGGTCGTCACAGCAAGGGCGTTGCCAAAACCGTCACCAAGCAGCGTGTGGAATCTCACTTCGATCTCGAATTGCGTGCCTCGGTCATGGCCGATCTTATGGACATGATGCCCGAGGGTATCAAGCAAAACAAGGTCAACGTGGTTTTGCAACATCTATCAGAGGCCTGGAGATGTTGGAAGAGTAACATTCCATGGAAGGTTCCCGGCCTGCCCGCACCGATTGAGAACATCATTCTTCGTTACGTCAAAAGCAAGGCCGACTGGTGGATTTCTGTCGCTCATTACAACCGAGAGCGAATTCGCCGCGGTGCCACAGTTGACAAGACTGTCGCAAAGAAGAACCTTGGTCGACTCACGCGTCTCTGGCTCAAGTCCGAGCAAGAACGTCAGCACAACTATTTGAAGGACGGCCCTTACGTTTCATCTGAAGAGGCGGTTGCAATTTACACCACCATGGTTCACTGGTTGGAGTCTCGCAAGTTCTCCCCGATTCCGTTCCCCAGTGTTTCCTACAAGCACGACACCAAAATCCTGATCCTTGCACTTGAGCGACTGCGCGAGTCGTACTCTGTGAAGGGTAGACTGAACCAAACCCAGCGAGAGGAGCTGGCTCTTATTGAACAGGCCTACGATTCCCCCGGCACAACCTTGGCGAGAATCAAGCGATTCCTCCTGACACAGAGAGCGTTCAAGGAGGTCAAGATCGACATGAACGATAATTACAACAACATCAACCCTGTCTACGATATTGAGCCTATCGAAAAGATCACCGACGCTTATTTGGATCAGTACCTTTGGTACCAAGCGGAGCAGCGCCATCTCTTCCCTGCTTGGATCAAGCCCTCCGACTCCGAGGTTCCTCCCCTACTCACATACAAGTGGACACAGGGCATCAACAACCTGTCCAATGTCTGGGAGACTGCCGATGGCGAGACGAACGTGATGATCGAGACTGAGCTGTCCAAGGTCTACGAGAAGATTGATATCACTCTGCTGAACCGACTGCTCCGTTTGATCATGGACCACAACCTGGCTGACTACATCACATCAAAGAACAATGTTCAGCTCAGCTATAAGGACATGAACCACACCAACAGCTATGGTATGATTCGCGGTCTCCAGTTCTCGGGCTTCGTGTTCCAATACTACGGCTTGATGATTGATTTGTTGCTACTTGGTTTACAAAGAGCCAGTGAGATGGCCGGTCCTCCGGGAAGTCCCAACGATTTCTTGCAATTCAGAGATCGAGCCACTGAGACAAGACACCCCATCCGTCTGTACACCCGTTACGTTGACAAGATCTGGGTCTTCTTCCGATTCCAGGCCGATGACTCCCGTGACCTGATTCAGCGGTTCTTGACCGAGAATCCCGACCCTAACTTCGAGAACGTCATTGGCTACAAGAATAAGAAGTGCTGGCCTCGCGATTGTCGTATGCGCTTGATGCGTCACGACGTCAACCTTGGTCGTGCGGTTTTCTGGGACATGAAGAACCGCCTCCCAAGATCCATCACCACCATTGACTGGGATGATACATTCGCCAGCGTGTACAGTAAGGACAACCCCAACTTGCTGTTCTCGATGAATGGATTCGAAGTCCGGATTCTTCCCAAGATGCGGAACATGAACGAAGAATTTTCGGTCAAAGACAGTGTCTGGTCTCTAGTTGATAATGCTACCAAGGAACGTACGGCACATGCTTTCCTTCAGGTTACTGAAGAGGATGTTCAAAAGTTCAATAACCGTATCCGACAAATCCTTATGTCCTCTGGTTCGACCACATTCACCAAGATTGCCAACAAGTGGAACACTGCTCTAATTGCTCTTTTCACTTACTACCGCGAGGCTGCTGTGTCCACTGTCAACCTTCTCGATACTATCGTGAAATGTGAAACGAAGATCCAGACTCGAGTTAAGATTGGTCTGAACTCTAAGATGCCGTCTCGTTTCCCTCCTGCGGTCTTCTACACCCCCAAGGAGCTTGGAGGTCTTGGTATGATCTCAGGATCTCACATCCTCATCCCCACCAGTGATAAGCGCTGGTCCAAGCAGACGGATACTGGTATCACCCACTTCCGAGCGGGTATGTCTCATGACGAGGAAACATTGATTCCGAATATCTTCCGGTACATCATTCCCTGGGAAGCCGAGTTCATTGACTCTCAGCGTGTTTGGATGGAGTACTCGCAGAAGCGTATGGAAGCCCAGCAGCAGAACCGCCGCCTGACCCTGGAGGATCTAGAGGACAGCTGGGATCGTGGTCTTCCCCGTATCAATACGCTCTTCCAGAAGGATCGCAGTACTCTCAGTTTCGATAAGGGCTTCCGCCTCCGCGCCGAGTTCAAGCAATACCAGCTGATGAAGAGCAATCCGTTCTGGTGGACTAGCCAGCGACACGACGGTAAACTCTGGAACCTCAATGCTTACCGCACTGATGTTATCCAAGCCTTGGGTGGTGTCGAAACAATTCTCGAGCACACCTTGTTTAAGGCGACAGCTTTCCCATCCTGGGAAGGTTTGTTCTGGGAAAAAGCGTGTCTTGCTAAGGGAACCCGTCTCTTGCGATACGATGGTACTGAGATCAATGTCGAGGATGTGCGCGAAGGTGACCAGCTTTTGGGTCCCGACGGAGAGCCTCGCCGTGCATTCAACATAGTGAATGGCATCGACCGCCTGTACCGCGTCAAGATTGGTGGCGAGAAAGAAGATCTTGTGGTGACGCCGAATCACATTCTAGTGCTGTATCGAGAGGAGGCCTCCAAGGGTCCCCAAAGCTCGGAAAGACAAACAGTGGAGATCACTGCTGCCGAGTTTGCTGGCCTTTCCACCGAGGAAAGAAGCCTGTATAGTGCCTTCACATCTCCTGCGGTTGAAAAGGGCGCCGAAAGCCCAGCTTCTCAACTGCACAGTTTCAAGATCGAGAGCATTAGCCTCGAATCTGAGAAGACAGAATGGGCTGGTTTCCGAGTCGACAAAGATCAGCTTTACCTGCGCTATGACCGCCTTGTCCTCCACAACAGTGGTTTCGAAGAAAGTATGAAGTTCAAGAAGCTCACGAACGCTCAACGGTCCGGTTTGAACCAGATTCCCAACCGTCGATTCACCCTCTGGTGGTCGCCGACCATCAACCGTGCCAACGTCTACGTTGGTTTCCAGGTGCAACTTGATTTGACTGGTATCTTCTTGCACGGCAAGATTCCCACTCTAAAAATCTCGTTGATTCAGATTTTCCGTGCCCATTTGTGGCAGAAGATTCACGAATCCGTGGTTATGGATTTGTGTCAAGTCCTGGATCAAGAATTAGAGCAGCTTGGCATCGAGGCCGTTCAAAAGGAGACTATTCACCCACGTAAATCTTACAAGATGAACAGCTCTTGTGCGGATATCCTGCTCTTTGCGACGAACAAATGGAATGTCACCCGACCTTCGCTTGTCTTCGATACTAAGGACGTGTACGAGCCGACTACGACAAACAAGTTCTGGATCGACGTGCAGCTCAGATATGGTGACTACGATTCTCACGATATTGAGCGGTACGTTCGTGCTAAGTACCTTGACTACACCACGGACAGCATGAGTATCTATCCTTCCGCCACCGGATTGATGATTGGCGTTGATCTTGCATACAACCTCTTCTCGGCTTACGGACAGTACTTCCCAGGCCTCAAGACTCTGGTTCAGCAGGCTATGGCTAAGATCATGAAAGCTAACCCAGCTTTGTATGTCTTGCGTGAGCGTATCCGCAAGGGTCTCCAGCTGTATGCCTCGGAGAGTAGCCAAGAGTTCCTCAACTCTCAGAACTACTCCGAGCTCTTCAGCCCGCAGATTCAGCTCTTTATCGACGACACTAACGTGTACCGTGTCACGATCCACAAGACCTTTGAGGGTAACTTGACCACAAAGCCCATTAACGGTGCAATCTTCATCTTCAACCCTCGGACTGGACAGCTTTTCCTGAAGATCATCCACACCAGTGTCTGGGCAGGCCAAAAGCGTCTGGGTCAGTTGGCCAAGTGGAAGACAGCCGAAGAAGTTGCAGCTCTTATTCGGTCTCTCCCCGTGGAAGAGCAACCGAAGCAACTCATTGTCACCCGTAAGGGTCTTCTTGATCCTCTCGAGGTCCACCTGCTCGATTTCCCTAACATCTCCATTCGTGCCTCTGAGCTCCAGCTTCCATTCCAGGCCGCCATGAAGGTCGAGAAATTGGCCGATATGATTCTCCGTGCCACCGAGCCTCAGATGGTACTTTTCAACTTGTATGATGAGTGGCTCAAGTCTATCTCCCCGTACACTGCCTTTTCTCGACTCATTCTCATTCTTCGGGCTCTTCACGTCAACATCGATAAAGCCAAGATCATTCTTCGCCCCGATAAGACTGTTATCACTCAAGAACACCACATCTGGCCATCCCTGTCTGATGAGGACTGGATTAAGGTCGAAGTGCAGTTGCGTGATCTGATCTTGAACGACTATGGCAAGAAGAACAACGTCAACGTACAGAGCTTGACCAGTAGCGAAGTCCGTGATATTATCTTGGGTATGGAGATTAGTGCGCCTTCCCTGCAGCGACAGCAGGCGGCGGAGATCGAGAAGCAGCAAGAAGAGCAGAAGCAGCTTACTGCTGTGACGACCAAGACTCAAAACGCTCGTGGTGAGGACATCATCGTCACCACTACGTCTCAGTACGAACAGCAATCATTTGCATCTAAGACAGAGTGGCGTACTCGTGCAATCGCAACCTCCAACCTCCGGACGAGGTCCAACAACATCTATGTCTCCTCTGACGACATTCGGGACGATGGCTACACCTACATCATGCCCAAGAACGTCCTCAAGCGATTCATCACCATCGCCGATCTCCGAGTGCAGGTCACGGGTTACATCTACGGAAGCTCTCCCCCAGACAATGATCAGGTCAAGGAGGTCCGCACTATTGTCATGATCCCCCAAGTGGGTAACACTCGGGACGTCCAGCTGCCACACCAATTGCCGCAGCACGACTATCTCCAAAATTTGGAGCCACTCGGTATCATCCATACGGTTTCTGGCAATGAGCCGCCGTACATGTCTGCGGCAGATGTCACACATCACGCACGCCTCATGAACGCGCATCCTTCGTGGGATAAGAAGACCGTGACCATGACTGTCTCTTTCACTCCTGGATCAGTTTCGCTTGCCGCTTGGGGTCTCACTCCGGCGGGCTACAAGTGGGGCGCAGAGAACAAGGACACCACCTCCGATCAGCCCCAAGGCTTCTCTACCAACATGGGTGAGAAGTGTCAGCTGCTCCTCAGTGACAAGATCCGCGGCTATTTCCTTGTGCCGGAGGATAATGTTTGGAACTATAGCTTTATGGGCAGCTCATTTGGTAGCGTGGAGAAGAGACCTATCTACGTCAAGATCGACACTCCGCTTAGGTTCTACGATGACCAACACCGTCCCCTGCACTTCCAAAACTTCGCTGAGCTCGAGGACATCTGGGTTGACCGGTCTGACAACTTTGCTTAAAATGTGCAGCCGATCAGGCCCACAATCATCTTTTTTATTTTCCAAGCGTTTGTCTTTTTTGTACTCTTTTCCTTTTTCTTTCTTTTCGGTTCTTGTATCACGACAACCATAATTCATGTATTGCAGCGAGAACCTAGGAAAAAGGCCGGTGTGGATTTGTACAGTACGAGTTTCCTTTTGCGAATACATTCCCTGTTCACATCAATTGTCTTTTTTATTTCTATAATCAGTTAATAAGTCCCCCTGTAAGTATACGAGAATGCGGTTGGGTTCGGAATGCACTAGTTTGCATCACCCTATAAAGATTGCCGCGACGTATGTGCCTAAGCAGGCGCCCAACAGAACTATAGAACTCAGCCGAAGGTCCGAAGGAAATAGAAAAAGGAATATATATATATCTCTATCTAGCTATGCATCTATTGAAATCGAGGTCAGCCTAAGCTCCCCGCTTTGATGCATCAGACCTTTTTTTCTATTGATGACGGCCCGCATGCAGCTAGCACATTTCGGCAGTCCTTCCGAATCACATCTCCTGATCTTCCATTCGACAAATTCAACAAATCCAACAGGGTGTGCGAAAGGGTAAGAGAGGAGTGTGGCTGGGAAAATAAGTGATGTGACTCAACTTAACCCTCATCTCCTCCAATGATCTATTGCGATTATTATAATGCCTTTCTTCCAACCACGTTGAACTCTGTCAAGCCCAAACGCCAATCTTGTTTTCGGGTATATGTTTCACCCCCCTGTTCTCTTGTTCTATTCTATTGGACATATGTGATTGACTCCCGCAGGCCTTTGCTCCGAAGAAACCCGGTGCAATAGAATAGCTTGCCATCGCTTACTCGACTAGCCTGTACCGTCTCAATCAGCCGATACGATTTGTCCACCTCTTTTCCCAGCAACATGGCGCTGTTGCATGGAAGATCCGTCCAACAAATGAGCTCTTTGATTTGCTATGTCCCCGAAGTCTGACAGGCTTCACCTGTCTGCCGTGTCTTTTTTTGCCATGGCTCTTCACTTTTGACCCTGGACTTACCCTGGTCCCATATTTTGCATTTAGTGTTTACCCCCACCATTAATAACCGCTTTGCCAACAATGCTTTCGGGGGAGGTTCTACCGCTTCGAAGGGTTTTTTTGAACCCCTCCCCTTGGTGTTGGGAGTCTGTGCGAAAGCAAAGGGAGAAGAACACCTATGGAGGCCGGAAAGATGGGATACAACCTGCCTATCGCGAAATAGTTGATGATTCAGAATGCTCTTGCAGTCCGGTCCACTGGATACTGATAGAATCAGCCCGGCAACGCACGCTCCAACTTGGTCACCGGCCCACGGTTGGGTTTCTCTCAGGGGCGCTCTCCAGATGGTGTTATAGATATGTCCATCTCCTGGTTTTTTTGTTCGCTCATAATCTAGGCATAAATATTTTTGTTATTCCACCCTATTAAACATTATGTATAATCGATTCTTCTGCAAGATCTGCCTACAATTCGACCCAAACTAACCCTATCTATCCTTTTCTGCACGTCAACGCGTCGAGTACTTTCTCTTTTTTTATTGCGATTGCATATGCAGACAAGTTTCTCTTCGCATCTTCCTCCTATGTGACAGCAAAGGCCTTTTTTTTGGTTTGCCTTTCGACTCGAGGGGGACACTTGGGAAATAAACACGCCCTGAAATCGTTCATTTCCCAACAGCCACTCAAGCCACTTGCTGGGGCTGCAAGCCCTGGTGTTGTTTATATATGTCTACAACACCAGCGGACCTTTATCGAGGCTTCATGGTTAACTACGCTCCTCATGACAGTGGTAAGGATGCGAATCGGGAGGATATCATTTCCTATGGCGCATCGCAGTTGCTCCAAGATAGGCCTGAAATTCGCTACCACTCTGATACAACTCAGTCATCTTTTGGGTCTCCATCGACTTTTATCACGAATCACTCGCCGCCACGCCAGCCAAGTTCACATTACAACACGCACAGTTATAGACTCTCTCCAATACAAGGTAGCAGAAAACGACAACGTACCGACAATGGGCCTGGGCCAAATGAAGACACTGATCACAATTATGGGTACCGACCTATCTTGCAAAATCTACCCATGGGTGATCCACCGGTTTCAGCAGGCGGATCGACCGACCTGACGTACGCCGATCACGTCGGCCCTTCGTCTTCCCACCAGGCATCAAAACAGGAGTACCTCCAGGCTGCTCTCCCTCAACAGCATCACCACCATCGGCTACCATCCCAATCACTGGTTGGTACGAGCTCTGCTGATCAGGGCTCTGAATCATACCTGCCGCAAATCGACCGTAGCTTCATGGACCTTCCAGGCGTACCTACACCATACCCTGAGCCAAAAGCACCCAAGACTAGATTCGGCCATAAGGAAGATGAGATGTTGATAGCCCTGAAGGAACAATGGAAGTTTTCCTGGCGGCAGATTGAGTGCTTCTTTCCCGGGCGAAAACAACAAACATTGCAAGTCCGTTACTGTACCAAATTGAAGGAAAGAGATGTGGTTTGGGATGATGCTCTGGTATGGTTATCACCCCATAACTTAAGAAACTGTGGTTGGGCTAACTCCTAGGACAGGATAAGAAACTGAAAAAGGCGCTGGAGGAGTATGAGGACAACAAATGGACACACATTTCCCGGAAGCTTGGGCCCGGTATACCACCAGCGGCGTGTAAGCTGAGAGCAGAAGAGCTTGAATGATGTTCGGTGTGACTTTCTGTAGTTTAGAAGGACTTGTTTATTATATTGTGACTTATAGTGCATATATCCTGTGTCTCCTTAAATAATTCTTTGTCAATATATCATGTCACCCCCGTGCCCTACACAGAGAAGCCCTAGATGTTCCGAAACGGACATTCTGCCGCTCGTAGCTGATGCCGCCCGTCCAGAGCTTCCGATGTTCTGCCAATCAGAAGGGCTGACTCATCATCATTCGTGGTCCTATTGGATAGCTGAGCCAGCCAATCACAGGAGGTCGGACCAAAGCGGCTTCAAACTCGCCCAACCTCAAACCTCCAAACTCCCTCTCCTGCCCCAAACGCCCCGCGTCATCCACCCCATAACCTCCAGGACAATGTTCCTCCAACGTACAGCCTCCGCCCTCGCAAGGCGCTCGCCTGCTCGCGCTTTCACCCTCGCCCAGCGCCCCTTCTCCTCCTCCATCATTCGCTGTACGTAACTCCTCAAATGGCATGATCCGACCTTCGCACAACTGTTCCAATCCCTGCGCACCCCCGACCACAACACAAGGGGTGATTTTTTTTGCAGTCAATTGATCTGAAATATCTATTGTGATCACCCTCTAACGTGAAAGTTTTATAGCCAATGAGAAGAAGTGGACTCCCAAGCAGGAGGGCAAGATCCTGACCTTCGAAGGTTAGTGCTTTCCCCCGACCCCATGGCAGTCAATTGCTTTTCTTCCAGCCTCTGTGGCTCGAGAAATATTCATATATTCACCCACTCGAGCATCTGCGTACAATTGGACGCTATGGAACCTCGGGTGCTGGTCATGCGGATACTTTTCCCGAGCCACGGGCCCGGCTCGTCATTCTACCTCAAGTGGATATCTACAAGAAATATCTAAAGAACACAATACTGACCTATTTCTCTTGTCGATATGTAGAGATCAAGAGCGAGGAGGACCTCTTTGCTCCCGGTGCCAAGCCCGGTACCATTCCTACCGATCTCGACCAGGCCACCGGTCTCGAGCGTCTGGAGCTCATCGGAAAGATGCAGGGCATTGACATCTTCGACATGCGTCCCCTTGATGCCTCCCGCAAGGGTATGACTCCTTAATATCTCCCTCAACTTCTCATCCCAATTCCCGTATGACCAAATACGACGGAATCGCATGATCGTTGCTCTGGGACGAAGACCCAAGACATTGGCTGACCAAATGGGTGGATTTATGCAGGCTCCATCGAAGACCCCATCATCGTCAACAGCGCTGGTGATGAGCAGTACGCCGGTTGCACCGGTTTCCCCGCAGACTCCCACCAGGTCAACTGGCTGACCGTATGACCGCCCCATCCAAGCCCAACTGGGCTAATATATCCGGTTCCAGAGACTGACTTTACGCCTTTTAGGTCTCCCGCGAGCGCCCCATCGAGCGCTGCCTCGAGTGCGGTAACGTGGTCAAGATGAACTACATCGGACCCGAGGAGGACCCCCACTCCCGTATGTTTCCCGACCTTTTTTTTTCTTTCTTTGCCTTAATATATGATAATCTGTTGGGTATGCTAACAATTCTCGCTCTCAGACGACCACGACCACGACCACGGTCACCACCACCCCCCTCACGTCGAGCCCAAGACCTTCGCCGACTACGTCAAGCCCGAGTACTGGTACCGCTAAATCTTTAATGGCGATTTTCTTTGGTTATTGCTTGGAAATCCCAATACAGTGTCAACATTATGCTGCGTCTGTCTCTGTTCTGTCTCGGTGACTCCTCCGTCTCTTTTGTACTATAGTGCTCTAGTAGATGAAATGAGAGTGTGGGTGGGGTTGTTACTTTTGACCTATGATTGTCTATTTGGGTTTGTAGTTCCTATGAGATGAAATACCGCCGATACTCCTGTTAGTAGAATTTCTTTGGTACTGGAGTTAGGAGTACTGCTGTCAAATGGAAAGAAAAAAAGATCTCTATTTTTCAAGTCTATCCATATACCACTCCCAATCTAATGTACATGTGTATTCAGAAAGTTTTAGTAGTAGAAATATGTAATGAGACCTGTAAAGCCTCGTCGAAAAAAGAAGCAAGATCGAGTTGTCATATGTTTATAGACATGACATCATATATCAGCCAATGCCTACCGACCCACGAAACGAAGTTCGACGAATCTGAGAGGAGGGTAAACAAGCGCAGTCCAACAGAACCCGACATAAATACCCATCTAGCGAGTGATTAGTTAGACCCAAGAGACAGAAATGGGTAGTAGGATTCAAACTTACATCAGCACCATATTCACCGACCAATTTGGCAATGGGTCCGATGTACCACACCTGCGCCATACACAATACGGCGCCCACCCAGCCAACAACAAAGGCAGCGAAAGCCGCAATTCCAAGGGGAAGCTTTGACGGATCCCGCCAGATGCCCCAGTTATATCCAGTGCGGAGACGGAAGATGAATCGCTCCTCGAGCACAATGGCAATCCAGATGACAACCCAGTAGCCCATCAAAGCAAGGAAATTGGTGAAGATCTCAGAGAGGTTACTCCGACCAACGAGCGCGCAGACGGTATAGATAATAACGGCAATGGTATTCCAGATGACCCGTGGTACTGCTTCGGCGTAGCGACCGAGGATCTGGAAGTCGATGCCGGCGGAGTAAGTGGGCGCGACGGTATTGGCGATCAGGCCTAGGGCACAGATCACGGAGCAGAATTTGCCGAAGCCATGCAGCGGGCCAAATCCTTCGACGATTAGTGCTCCTTGACCTTGCTCGTAGGCGGCGGAGTACTCTGGGTGTGTGGAGATGCCCGAGGCAAGCCCGACGCCGCAGACTAGGGCCATCGTGAAGGAGAACATGAGGCCTGCCAAGCTTAGGCTGAAGAGTTTCACCCGGGAGGTATTTTCGGGGTAGTAGACGAAGAAGTCAGCTGCTAGTGGGGCGTAGGTGACTGCGGCGCTCAGACAGATGGAGAAGAAGGATAACCTGGGGCTATGTTAGAAAACCTGGGCTTCAATTCTTAGGTTTGAGATGCAGACTCACCTATTGCCAGCTACTGTCCGGGGATCGCCGGCAGAGGTGGTTGATAAGTCAAATTTCACGGATGACACTCCAAAAAGGATGCAAACCACAATTACTTGCGGTAAAAAGGCGAATCTAACATTAGGCCTGTCAGTGACACCGTTCCTCGTGGCAGTAATCTCTCAAACTAACCGTTCATAGTAGTGGAAGACTTGGATACCGAATGTTGCCACAGCCCAGCTGATAACCGCGATGATCACGATGCCTAGAATATCAGGGTTAGTGCCACTAGTGATGTATGAGGCTCACGAATTACCTACCGACAGCAACGGACATGCCACTAGGGGAGACAGCAGACAAGATTTGTCCGCCAACGACGCAATCGATCAAGCCATATCCAATCATCTGGACAAGGTTCAAAAGAACAATGATCTTGCTAGGCCACCAGCCCATCGAATACCTTCCAAAAGCCTGGTTACCAGTTAGCCCTCCCAATCAAATGATAGTCCAACATATCCAATACGTGCTACGTACCAATGTCCGGATCCCGGAAACGGGTCCCCATGTAGCCATCCAAGAGGAGACGATGGAACCAACCAAGGCGCCAAAGACAGCACAAAGGGCCGAGTCCCGGAAGCTGAGACCATACACGGCAGGCCCTAACATCCCGAGGGTGATGTTATTGGGTGCAAGGTTGATAGAGATCCAAAGCAAGAAGACTTGCAGATACGACATCCACGTGTGGCGCTTCATGCGCTCATCCGCAGCAACTCGCTCGATACCACGCGCTTCCAGGTTATACTCGATGAGCTGGTTCTCGAAAGCTCTAATAATGGAGCCCAATCGTGATCCGACGGGATTGCGGCGATTGGTCGTGGTTTCGCCGTAGAGTCCCTCATCCTTGTTGGCCACAGCGGGGGTTTCAGGTGCGAATTTCGTCAGGTCTTCCTTGTTGGAGTGCACCGCTAGGGCGGTGATTTCATTTTCTGAAGCCATGCTGCGATTATGTCAGTATCATACCTATTTTCCTGAGGAGAGACAAAGCGCATTGAGTCCTTTCGCTGGAATTACCCAGATCAAGTTTAACCGTATATTCTCAGAACGACAATAGTCGAACACCGGTCTTCATGCAGGAGGTTTGTCCTAGATACCTTGATCGTGAGAGAATACCACACTACTCGTCTTCATGGTAGCCGTCCCTTGTCACAGGCTGTGTTACCTTCCGAGAAGAGTCACTATGAACACACACTGTAGCGTCAGCGGACTTGATCAGGCAATCACACAGGGTTTGGGTTACCTTCGAAATTGTCTTTTCTTTTTTTCAAGTTCAAAATGAAGACAGGTAACAGCAAGTAACCAAAGTGAAAAGCGATCAATTTCCCGTGGGGGAAAAAATGGGGGAAGATTCGATTGCCGCGGGGAAAAAAATAAGATCGTCTCATTTTGGCTTTTCCGCCTCCACCTTACTACATAGTATGGTACTATGCACATAGATAGGTATGGAGATATGTAGATAACTAGTTAACTACTACTTACAACACAATCGGGTTTCTGATTTCTGCTTATGCAATTTCCTCATACTGGAACCAGTGGGAATCATATGGTATTGATGGACACAAAAGCGCCAAAAGAAAACAGCGCTTGTCATATCAAAACAGACAACGCCTTGGGAAAACATGATCGCAAAAATAGGATGCGCAGGTATTCATAGCGCATATCAAGGAGATTCAAGGATAATATCGAAATAAAGAGATCCAGATCACACCAACTCCATCTGCCTGGTAAAATCAGAGGCCTCCAGCGGCCACCGATGAAACTTGCATCGCTCTGGAATTGCAGGGAATCCGGAGGAGAGAATGCCAAATTCATAAAAAAAGATGCTAAGGAAAAGATATCATCACTTCGTCAGAGGCGTCGTGGTCAGACGTTCTTGAAATGCTCTTTGGCATACTGTTCGCAGGCCTGTCGGAAAATATTACGATTAGATGGGATGCACAATGACATGCAGGAACTTCAGACACTCACTTTGGCAGGCTTTCCCACTTTCTGACCGATCACCTTCCATTTATTCGCCTCGTACTCCTTGATCGCCTCACGAAGCTTCACAGACTGTGCGACGTCAGAGGCGGATGCGACAACGGACATTAAAAAAAAAGAAAAAAACGGTATCATACCTCATCCTCGGCAAATTCCGCGTAGTGCATGTCCTGCGTAAGGTGTCAGTAAGACGAGACGCGGTATTACCAAATTCGCTTGATATTGCGTACCTTATACCAATGTTTCTTGACACTGCCCTCGGTTCGGGTCGGGAAAGTCTGCGACAAGTCAAAAAAAATCCCAGGTCAGCAACCCATAGTTTCAGCCTATTAAAAAACGCCGCGACGCACCTTAGCGATTTCACTCCAACTACGCCCGGCATCGCGCATTGTCTTAAGTCGTTGCTCCTCCTCTGCAGTCCATGGGGTATTCGTCCGTCCCTTTTTCTTGGGCGTAGACTCGACTGTGGGAATGGCGCCGGGGTCATCAATCCCACCCGCAGGATTCCCTGGGGCTGCCATCATGGCTGACGATCCCGCAGGAGAAGGAGGACGTTTGCGCGAAGCGCCGGGGTTTTGTTGAGGTATAGGAGCAGTCGGAATCGGGATGCCTTCAAAGGTTGGGACGCGATGAAATGGATGGATCTGTTGTTGAGCAAGCATATGCGGGGGGGCGCTAGTAGTTGCCGACGTCTTGAGGCGCTTCGATGTCGGAGGGGAACTAAACCAGGCAGATAGTCAGAGAATAGAAGAAACATAAGATGAGACGAAGCAATGTAATAGGAACGCGACCCAGTGCACTTGAATTCCAACCCAGTCTCCCTCCCACAGCTGGAGGCCGGACGGAGTTCACAGACGAAGGGACTTACGACATGGTGAAAGACACACGCGGTTTTCAATCACACTGTGCCGATTCATCTGTACATACAAAAAAGGCCGCGTAGGAGGGTTAGCAGGATCTGGTACTGGCGCGCCTTGGGTCAACTCTCGGGAAGTGTTACACTAAAGACGATGACACAGGCGCATCCCAGGCAGAACCAGATTGACAAAGGTAACAGGAACAATAGAAAGGTATAGATCGCGACACAGGGAAGTCCAGACTCCGACCGGAGTTTTTTTAAGTCTTATCTGGATTGGGTTGGAACTCAAAGGGAATGCTCACAGGTCAAAATCGCATGGTCGAAGTGTCGATTCGGGGACCTCGAATTCTTCCGAATACGGGGAGAACATGAGGCTGGAAGATGGGGTTGACTTTGGGGGAAGGCAAGGTTGAGGAGAGGAACCCCCAAGCAAAGGGGGAAAAGTAGAGACTTTAAAAGCACAATAGTGAGAAAGAGAGTGAGTGAGTAAGAGAGAGAGAGAGAGAGACAAGGTTACAGAGAGAAGAGAAAGGAGGAAGAGGAGAGAGAGGAAGTTGTGAGGAAAGGCAGAGAGAGAGCGGGGATGGAGTCACCTCATATCACAACAACCAAAGTAATAATAGCAAGATATGTTTTTTTATATGTTTATATGTTTTATATACTGTTTATATACTGTTTATATATTGTTATAGTTTAAAAAAATGTTTATATAGTTTAAAGTGTTTATGTTTTGAATGGTTTAACGTGAAATGTTTTGATTTTCTTTGAAGATCTCACTATCTTTCTACAATATTGTACTCCGTAGGGTCGATTTGCTCCTACTTGTAACCCCTCTATTACCTCGATTACCTCTATATCTCGGTCACTCTTAACTTCCTCCCTTTTATCTATATTTACCTCCTTATATCAAAAGTAGATTATTCAATGCAAGCAAATTAAAATTCAATGTCGATTCAAATACGCCTCCAACCACTCCCTCCGGTGCATTCCACAACCCGTTCTTCCCAGGCCTAGGAACCAATGCCCGGACAGGGGCCCTGTCACAATTGATGACTCGTCCTATGATTCAATTCGACCGACAGTCAAGATGCAGAAGCAAAGATAATCACGTCCGGCAGATTCCATGAGACATTTGGGCCGAAGAGACCCGCGAGTGGCCTGTTCCAGAATCCGGTGACCCGGCGAGATCTCACAACACCGTGCGAGGATGACAAGATACGCCCAATGCGAGTCAACGACATACCCGAGGGCCTAATTATTGTAAAGCCATCCAGTAGCCCCGGGAACTCACCCCGTAATCACCATCATTCAATTGACAGAAGTAGAAGTCTCCGTCCAACCCGAGACTTGGCGGGCTAGATCAGCCACAAGACGGTTTCGTGCACGGAGTAAAGCCACCGGGGTACCATTTCCCCTCTCTTGCCCCCCCTGCAGGTCGTTGTTGAGGGCAATGCGCGGTATGGGGTAGAGGGTCTGGAAGGACCCTATCAGCATTTCTTTTTGTCCTAATACCGCGCGGGGTTCATCCAAGGCGTATATATATTCAAGCCCAACCTCCCAGAATCCTCCCAGTATTTTCTTTGCCACACAAGCAGTCTAACCCCCTGTCAATCTCTCATTGGTGACAATTAAAAAGATCGCTAATGCCCAAGCCGACCGGGCTACGGAATTCCCTGGCATTGTCAATTAAATGGGAGATATCAAGTTGTAATGATCGATTATTTCCAGCTAGGAGGATGATGCATGCAGAGGATCAGGTGTGCTGGATTCTTCCTAATTCCGCATATTATCAATGCGAAAAAGATGCTGCCAAGGGTCGCTGGGGGTAAATATGACTTGCATCACCCTGTTTTAACGAATTGGAAAGCTTTCGCTATCAAATCTAGGAATATCAAGAATATTCAGTTCTAGGCTTGCTCCGAACGAAATTTTGGGGTTCATATATCGAGCCTATTGCTAGTTTAAATAAAACATACGTTAGAACAACTATAGGAAATGTCCTTGGGACTTTTGAAATGAATCCAAGGACCGAACTGGGCAATTCTACCTAATATATTTAGGGTATAGAACTTACAGGCGGTGCCGGACAAGCGAGTTTGGTGACTAGGAACACCCAGGATGCTCACGGCAATAACTTTGTGATTGTCTTCATTGCCATGGGTATTAATACGGAGACTGCCAGATTCTTACTCAGGAGTTCGAAGCAAATGGCAGTATGGAGCGTACTACTCTCTTCCTCAGCTTGGCCAGCGATCCGACCATCGAGCGCATTATCACTCCTTGTTTGGCTTTAATGACTGCCGAATACTTTGCTTACCAGCTTGAGAAGCATGTTATTGTTATTATGACTGATATTTCGGCCCACTGCGATGCTTTACATGAAGTCTCCGCTGCCGGTGAAGAAGTCCCTGGCCGTCACGATTACCCTGGTTACATGTATACCGATTTGGCTACTCTCTAGGAGCGTGCTGGTCGGGTTGAGGGCTGTAATGGTTCTATTACTCAAATTCCTATCATGACTATGCCTAAAGATGGCATGAGCCCCCTTTTCCACGACTTTTACTTGTCTTGTTCTATAGCTGACCACATCCTAAAAGACATCACTCATCCTATCAGCGATCTTACTGGATTCATTACCGAAGGACAAATTTTCATTGATCGGCAGCTAGGCAACAAGGGTGTATACCAACCAATCAACGTTCTATCATCGCCTCCTCGCCTTATAAAATCTGCTATTGGCGAGGGTCGCACGCGGAAGGATCATTCAGACGTGTCTAGCCAGCTCTACGCCATGAAGGCTGTCATTGGCGAAGAAGCCCTTTCCGCCGAAAACAAGGTTTCTCTGGAGTTCCTCGAGAAGTTCGAACAGACTTTCATCAGTCAGTCTGCCTACGAGTCTCTGGATATCGCCTGGAATCTACTCCGCATCTACCCTAGGGAGCTCCTCAACCATATCCCTAAGCGTAGTCTTGATGAGCTCTACCCCTGTTCCACTCGCAAGATTACTGAAGTCTTATAGAGATTGTCCCTAGAATGACGCTGCCTCTTAGATATGTCGTAGGTATATACATCCATGGATGTATCTAGGGTCAAAAGTCTGACCTGCCTCGTAATCAATAAAAATTACGGAATGGACCAAGGTATCCAGTATATGAAGCAATGAAATTTAAGATAAAATATAAGAATAAAATATATAGAAAAGTGTGTAGTAGCAAGTGATGTCTCCCAGCTCTGCAAACATAGTCCGATCGAATCCAAGGCTTGCTGATCGTGACAATAATGGGGGAAAGAGTCAATCGGCTCGATCTTAGAATGGGAATAAAAGAAAGAAAGAGACCATAGAAGAAGAAGAGAACAAAGTCGAGCTAAAAATGAATGAACAATAATAAATGAGAAAATGAAAAGAGAAGGAAAATCCCAAAAAAAGGTACGGCTCATGAATCTAAAAGGTCGCTTCGTCAATATCCGACTCCAAGGACTGAGATCGAGGTCGTTTTCGAGACACAGTAGGTGTCGTAGGAGTAGGGTCAGACATAGCAGATGGCGATTCACTTTCACGATCACAGTGTTTTTCTTTCGCGTCTAGAAGTTGAAGTTGAGTTCTGCATTGATCGGGCGAGTACAGTCTAGTACCACCAAGTTCTTTCATCTAAAAAAGAAGATCAAAAGACACGTTAGAACGTTTTCTATATCATATGGGGACAGGAAATCTCACCTTGTCTGAAAGGTAATGGAATTTATCTCTTGCCCAGATCCCATGGGCGTGGATTAGGAGTTTGATCTAACAGAGTCACGTATTAGCACGGACTGTTTCACACATGTACATACTCTAGCTCACACAGCTTGTTTATACTATATGTTGCCGGGGGAGGGGGGTACATACTCACATCTGATTCTTCCCAGCGCACCGCTCGCTCTCGGTACCGGCGATGAAGACGCATCTGTAGGCGGGCTTCGGAGGCATCTTTCTTAAATCTCTCCTGGAATTCTTGACGCACGACCTTCCAAGCCGTGTGTCTATCCCGCAGCTCTTCTACAAATGCGTCTTCATCTTCTGCTTGGGGGTCGCGTCGCCCGCGGCCTGGAGCCCGGATCCTGGGGAGTATGTGTGAAGTTGGCTGGGCGTGCTGGCGATCTTGCTGCATTCGGAGAACGCCTTCGGGGTTGGGAGCGATGCTGACTGGTGTGTTACTTGGCTGCTCGCGCGAGGGCGTCTCCGAGGACGGACGTCTGGCGCGCTTAGCTGGTGGTGGACCCTGTGGCGACTGGCTAGGCGTTTGTGCCACGCTATGTTGGAGGCCACTTGGGTCCGGAGCATACAGGTAGGCAGGGTCCGGAGCTGAAGACTGGGGGAAATTACTCGGGAATGGTGCAGAGATGCCGAGACCCAGTGGGGCTGAGAGGGGATCATTGAGGCTATAGTGGTATTCTTGTGCGTGGTAGCCCTGTGAGTGGTGACTGATTGCTGGGCTGGGGTGAAACGAGCTATCCGCAAGACTGATTGGTGTCAGAAGGCTGTTTTGAGCTAGAGACTCTGTGCAGTAAGGGCTGGTGACTCCTATGAGCGGGGTCTAGATTGTGTACGGGGTCAGCTCATGTTGTGGAAGTATACAATGTGCTGTTTCAAAGGTGTATAGGTACATACCGCTGGAATCGTGGGCCAATGAGCTGGGATGCCTCCATAGTACTCTGACATTTCTTCGGTGCAGGGGATATCCGAGCGATTAGACATAATGGCGACTGGTTGCAACTCAAGCGGCAGATAAAACACGGGGTAGTTCACAGTCCACTGCGTTGCCTGGGTGGGGAGAATAAACGCCGAAGCAGCAGAATGTGAAACGAGTTATGAAACTCTGAGGTAGGAGAAGATGTGGGACTGCAGGCGGCTGATAGACTATGGTTTGCTGGGTCTTTAGGGCATGTGTATATCAACAAGGTCTTTCGCTCCAAATGGTGAAAAGAAAGATTCACCTTCCCAACTATCGACGGTAGCGGATCTTATAAGATTCATGCGAGCAAGAAAAAGAGGGGAAGATTTAAAAGCAAGCAAGATGCACAAGTCCGCCTGTCCTCCACTTCGAGAGATATCACAGCCAGCACCGGGATGCCTCGTGAGGCAAGATGTGAACAATCTGTCGAGGTATTAACCATAGGCTCAGAGGGCACCAAAACAGAGATCAGTACCGCCGGCGAGCGCTGTGCCGCATTAGAACGTAGGGAGATCCATGAAGACTCGACGAGAGCCTATATTTAAGCGCTGCGGACTCAATAGTCCAATGTTGATATCCATATTCCGCCCCCATCCCTGACCGGGGGCTCAGACTCTGCATGGTGAATAGGAATTAAAGTGAATCTATGAATTCAGACCCACTGCAACGGGCCAAAGGAAAAAGCAAAAAAAAAAGTAGGAAAAAAAACGTGCGCTGCTTAGGGTTGTGGATGATCCTCCACAAAAGAGACAAAGCGTAGCGCTTAGAACTTTGGAGAGGTCCAGTGGATAATGGAGGGAACCCCATTAAAACCATAATATCCATAATAATGACAATAATATCCATACTAAGCCCATCAATTACAAAATAGATCTTTCATTTTTAGTTTTCTAGTCAGACATAAAACACTCAACTGCCCCCAAAGTCGATAATGGCCCCATCTCTTAAAAGATGTTCTGCAAAAGTCAGCCTCGTTGACAGCCTACCTACTCTAAAAGTGTTTCATTTTGGCAGCCCCCACGAGAAGAAAAGAAGAAGAAAGAAAAAAAGAAAGAAAACCCCTCAAACTTGACGCTAGATTCCAACACACCGGTTGTGGGAAAAGAGGGAGGGATCACGATCCTCCACGCATTCTCACACTCTCCATACAGAGGCGTTGTTCAAGACGGGCGCCTCTTGACTGGTCATGGATGATCCAAAATTCTTTTGAGGCTGAGAAAGACCCCACGAGCCGCTTGGTGGCTTTGTCCACGGAGAATTCATGACCGCTGGTTAAGCGCTGATGTAGACACCCGGTGAACCCCGGTCATCCTAAAGGTGCAGAACAACCTTGGAACTTTCTTTGTGATATTTTTTTTACCCTCTTGCTTCTGTATGGATGAGCAAAAATTCTTTTTTTCGTTCTTCTCCTTCCTATTAGATCTCAAATCTCCACATTTTTGGTGGTCGTTTGCTTCCGGGGCATCTCGGTCAGGCTCTCCGAGCCACGTCGTGCTTTTAAGCGCCCAAAAAAAAGCCAGGCGTGTCTGGACCTGAAATAATACGTCCACTTCTTTTTGATCTATCTGCACCTCCCGATTTTGAAAAATAAACAAAAACAAAAAGAAGAAAGAAGAAAAACATTGCATGGGAGTTGATAGCTCCCACCAATCTTGGGTAGTGTTGAACCAACCTGGGAGGATATTTCTTCTGGATAGTGTATTTGGCCCCCAATTCAGCTCTGGGCGTAGATACCGTGAGATATTAAGTTTACATTAAGTACTCATCAAAACATTGGACAATAACACAATATCCTCTTTAACCTTAGTATGTTAAGGATCTCTCGATCTACAACTCTAGATATAAATCGAAAGAAAATCGGGAGGCTCTGAAGATCAGCGTTCCTTTCCGGGAGCACTATGTAGATTACCCGTGTTGACTATTTCCCATTTTCACCCTTGTACAGGGACTTCTATTATTTCTGACATTATCTTATGTGATACGCTATTCAAGATACACATTTTGTGGGGGCCGAATGCTCCTTTGGGTATGCCCCGAGGTGAATAGACACCCCAGTAATGTAATACTCTCTCTTGGGGGCTAACCCGGAGAGCGCCTCCATAAAGTAGCAGCCAATAAAAAAAAAGCCCCCAAAAATCTGGCATGTAGAACTACTGGTTTCCATGCATATGGACTGAATCAAGACAGTGCAGGACTACTAACTACAGAGTATGTAGAGACTAAAGGAATATCAGGATCCATAGCGGGCTACTAGTGACATCTAATGACATCAAGTAACCCCCGGGTAGCTTCATAAAACGGTGTAGGCTGAGCAAAAACGGCCCCCATAAATTTGGGGCCAGAGCACAGAATGCTCCGTACATGTTCTCATTTCCTAATTCTATCACAAAAAGTGGCCCGAAATAAAAATGTGGGTATCAAACCTCGGGAGATTACCAAACTAGAACGGCAGCGGATCTTCCCGTGCAACCCATTTAGAGCTCAAAGACTCTGCGCAACATCCAACAATGACATATAGTTATGCCATGCTGTAACAAATTTGCCCATAGCAAATCAGCCATCACTTAACGGGGATTACTCACCCGGTGATCATCAACTTCGTCCTCATCCCCCGAAAACCCATCTAAACTATCATCATGATGATGTCCCTTATTGTGACCATTGGTTTCCAAGGTATCATCAGCTGCGATGGAAATACCACGGGCGCCCCACCGGTTGTGGTTGGATTGACCATCCACCCCTTCCTCCTCGTCTCGAAGGTGTTGTTCTTCGTCTGTAGAGACTCGCGATGCCCGGAAATTCACCACACGATTCACCAGCCAACTGTTCCCATAGTCCTCGGAGTCAACGACACCACCATTGCGAAGCTTGACCCGCTGGCGCGAATAGTATACCCATGCAAAGTCGACATAAAAGGCAGTCTGTACAATGCCAAACACAACCGCGATCCAATCATTGAAGGGCTCCTTGTTGAAGAGGCGGACTATCCAATTGAGGATGTAGAATCCTCTGTAAGAGCCCAGAGCAAGCAGGTAATATGAGTCAATCACCGTCGGGACAGTGGTCTGGCGAAGGAGAAGGAGCTGCGGCAAAACACAGACAGACTCAAGAATAATAGAGAAAGCCCAGAAAAACTAAATGATTGGATCAGTTAAGTTGCGGGTATGAATACGTCGAGCTTTGCCGGCTTACCTCAAGGATCCATGGATTGTAAGACTCAGTGTCGAGAAGCCAGATTGAGATCGGTGCCAAAACAATGGACCCAGCCACAGACCACGAACCGAGTTTCCAAGCTCGCTCTCTCTCTCTCGTCCGCGGGTATACTTTCATCATCAAGAAGATCAGGTATGAGGAGGAAAGGAGGTAGAAGAGCTTGAAGGAGACATTCCAAATGCTGTGCCACGTGCCGCTCTTGTATGTGTGGGGATCGAATAGATCAAGATAGCGAAATACGAAGACGACACCGTAAAGCAGCTGCGTGAGGAGTGAGACGCCTAAATCAAATGCCCGTGTCAGTAAGATCTGCAGGGTACCTAGGCAATCGGATTGATACAAGGGAGCACAAACCCTCGGCACTCTTATTCTTGTGGATAGCCCAGAGCAGGACACCTATTGAGCCTGCATGAGACAGATCTCCAATTATACGAAAGATATTCCAGGCCACCATGGCTGTAGGGATGTGGTCGGACAATCAAGCAGTGAGCTGGAGGTGTGGGGTGTGGACACTTGTCAAGCTATCATTAAGGTCGGTGCCAAGTACCTGGCAGAATGGGAGAACCAAGTGGTGTCGAATAGATTGGAGGAGAAAGGACTTGTTTTCTGTGTATGTACGTTCCCTCCAATGAGGTTAACTTGTAGGGAGATGCAACGAGTGAAGGTATATTGGCGCTGTTGGAGTGACTGGGGGAGTTCGTTATCGGCGATCCACATGAGCTTGGGCCGCGTGTCCCCTCACGTGAGGTTGACGTCAGCGCGTAAATCGATTGGAGTAGTTGAATGGCGAGAAATATTGTGAATCGATTTTATTACAGGCCGAAAGAAAATATTTGACATCATTGGAGGCTCTATATTATTTTGAATGCGGATGATACTCGTAATCATGCAATTTGCCATCGGATTCCTAAAGCTCTCATTCCTGAAGGTGCATGTTTCTGTTTGATTTCAAAGGTTATACCTAGAAAAGTCTCTTGGGCAAGGTATAATTTCTTTTACCGCCTTCGTATACAACTAAAAAGAAATCTGAAAGAATAGTTGGAAGACATCTAAAAAGAACATCTAGGGACCACCAAAAGACCACCAAAAGACCACCAAAAGACCACCAAAAGACCACCAAAAGACCACATAAGCGACCGAATATTCTTGTTACACATCATTAGGAATGGTAGTCCGCGAATAAATACCATATGTGAGCAAGATCTTGAAGAACTATACGTGTAGCTGATGAGGTTACTCTGATAAAGGGTTGGCGAAGGAGTGCAGCCACATATAGAAAATTATATTGCACTGGCAAGTATTAACCCATCATCATTGGGCCATATAAAAATATATACATAATTTCAATTCCACCAATGCGAAGAATCAACTTCTCATTCATGTGGGATCAGAGAAATAAGTTCAACTTCCTCTCGGACAAGGTGCATAGCCATTGAAAGAATAGCAAAAAGATAAACAATTCTCATTAGGAGAGGCAAAGAAAAAGAAAAGGCCGGAAGGCTTAGACGTTTCTTAGAACAATAAGGACGTATGCCACGTGCAAAATATCCAAGAGTATGTAACAATGGCCCTGTCCTTGATCCAGAGACCCTGAGTGAGAATATCTACATTCAACAAAGGCAGGGCGAAACAGTCTAATTCGTTGATATGTGCTCCACTGAGATAGTGAAGTTACATAAAGGGATTCTACCAAAGATAAAGGCTTTGTATACAGAATGAAATCTGGATCAGACCGTTCCTCTGGATAGATAAAAAGAAAAACACAAGAAAAGTGACCCTTACCCGGAACTAGCCCGGAAAATGAAAGGCAAGCGCCTCAAGATCCCAGACATAGACTCAATCTGTTTCTTCGGTGTTTTGTATAAGAAGACGAGACGGGAAGCAAATTTAACTATCACTTCCAGGAACAAGACCATCCAATCTCATCATGGATACTCCAGACTTTATAATCCCTGACGGCGACCCCGTCAGCGACGCTCCTAGCGAGAATGTCCCAAAGACCAAGAAGCCTCGCCGTAGCCGCTACGACCCAGAGCCCGACTGGTCGGCCATGGTGCGAGCCAAGGTCACGAAGTCCCAACATCGTGTCGGCCAGGCCTGTGATCGTTGCAAGGTATGTCCATAATGCTCCGGTATCACGTTGCCTTCGACTCAATACACCATACTGACGCATCTGGATTGATATCTAGCTCAAGAAGATGAAGTGTACCCCGGATGCTGCAGGTTGCGCCTGTTGCCTTATCCTCAACATCCCATGCAAAGTCACTGATCGTGTCACCGGCGAGACTTGGGTGCGTGGTGAGGCTGGACGAATGCGAGCTCTTATCGAGAATCTCAAGAAGCAGACCGAGGACCTGAAGGAGCAGATCACACAGCTTCAGCAGAAGAACACACAGCTACAGGGCTATCTGAACGGTTCATACAGAGACAGTCTCATAGATCCCTACGAGGTATATCTACATTCTCCTCTCCTCTGAAGTCTGCATATTGCATTGAAATATTCACATTCTCATTCTTTCTCTTGGGGTTTAGTGCTAACTCAATTGCCAGCCGGACCTCGACACCAGACATCCTCACCATAGCCTACTGTGATTGTGATGCCTTTTTTTCGCTAGTGCTGTATTCTGGGCAATCCATCGTGCCTCATGGGCTTGGGTGTTCTGTCTGAGACGAAGTGAATGGCCGAGAAAATGGGAATGGCACATGGTGACAAGATTTGTTGATCGAGCACATAAACGCTTGTATTCTTAACACAATCAACTTTTCGTCTTCAACCAAGTGAAAAGTGAGAGATTTCTTACAGCAGATGGAGAAAATTAAACCGGTATGTTTTATTCCAAAGGGACATGTCAATGGGTATATGTAGTGTGAGCATGTAATCCCAATTTGTGCACCGGTATCCAAAATAGAAATGCAAATGCAATTGCCCTTTTACCAACTGGCGTTCCTCTTCCAGCAACAACATATTCCCTTGCTTTCACACCATTCCCTGACAGACGCAGTGCCAACCTCGCGATCCTCGCCCACAAGTCCAAGCCCCTCGATATTCAGCCATGCTGTGAAATCCTCCAGAACGATGGGGTCGTACATGAGTATCTTTTCATGCCATGTTGGTCGACTACGGCTACCGCGTGATGATGACAGTGGCGAGAGCCGAGGCTGGACGCGAACAGCTTGAGTGATCTTTGCAGATATTTCGGCCAGACTGATTTCTTTAGAGGATTCTGCTGTATGGGTGGTTGTGATGGATGCAGAGGATAATGGTCTTTTGACTGAAACCTTAGAAGGAGTTTTCCGCTTGGTCGGACTTGATGGTGGTGTTTTTGTGAGGATATCCAAGGAGTGGTGTTGCACCTCGCTGCCTGCCTTGGGTTTTGAATAGATATCCGAATAGTGCTTTTGTACTTGACTTGGAGAGGGGATGAATTCCTCCTCTGAGTCTTGGATCTCTTCTACATCAATGAATGATACAGAGGTTCCAGTGATAGGCTTCCCCCTCGAGGTTTTTGTTGGGCTTGTCTGGAGATTGGTTCGCGAGGGAGAAGTTGATTTTGTCGCATCAAGTGATTTTCGGTTCTTTGTAGATGTTCCATATTTAGACTCCGTCGCCTTCGTCTTCGCAGCTGCGGTGGATTTGGGGACATTGTCCATTTTAGAGGCAGGTTCTTTATGTTGCTCGGGTTGGTATACAGGCTGGCTGTCAGAGGTGGTATTGCTACCGTGTTTCGATTCCCAACAGTGTTGAAGGAGATCAATCATCTTCTTGCGGCCCCTGACTGCCTTGAAGCCATAAGAGGAGATCTGTTTAGACAGCTCCGCGTCTGTAAATCCTGTGTATTGTGGCATTGAGGGCGCCTGCGAGCTAGTTGACTGGGAGTAACCCGTTTTAGTCGGGGTATTATTGGTTCCTTTTGCAGGCTTCGCGGCTTTGCCCTTGGTCATGGTCGTCTCTGTAGCTGCCGGAATCAGAGCTGGAGTTTGAACCTGCGTGTCTGAATCCAAGTCCCTTTGGGTCAATTGTAGTGACAATGGTCTCTTTTCTGGGGGTGAATCTATGTCTGCGAATTCAAGCTCGAACCAGTTCCCCTGGAGAGGCTTTTGGCTTGCTTGCTCTGCGTTGTCATGACTATTTTTTCCAGTAGGCTCTCCGCCATCCGTCAAGTCAACCACGTTTAATGGTTCTGATTGAACCAAAGATCCTTCGGTGTCTCTGGCGCCAACACACCACAGATTCCTGGTGCCTGCCAACCTTGATACAGAACGAGTAGATGATTCTCGGTTCGTCCTGCGGTCCTTATCGCGCGTTCCCTCTGGATATGAAAGACATTCGGAGGCACGGATGGCCTGCTGGGTTTCTCGCAGAGTCTGTGGCGAATCATCTCTTTCCAACTGACTGCAGGTGCCGAATACAAGATCCTGATCATTCAGAAACTCGACAGCCGCTTTCGGGGAAAGGACAGTGAACGAGGACTGTTTCTCTGTCTCTTTGGCCTTTTTCGTTTTCCTTTTGTCGTCCTGATGTCCGGAAGGCAATCAATCACCAGATCATCCTCTTCTACATTATTTGTTGAATATTGCGCAGTCATGCGCGCTGTTAAGGTGGTAAACTTCTTAGGTTTACCCTTGGCAGTCTTTTTGGGATCACTTGGATCAAAATACCTCCCATTGAATAATGTTTGGATTTCAGGGTTGACCAGCTCTATCCGTCGACGCTTTGTTGGTCCTCCGCCATTTGCATTCTGCACAAGGTCGCGGGGATTCAAGGCTAGCCCGGAGTAATTATAATCGGACAGCAGCTTGCCAAACCCACCTGAAAGGTTCGGATCACAATATTTGCTTCCACCATCGTCCAAGGTAGCGATTTCCTCGTAATCGTAAGCGGTCTCCCTTGGTGGTGTCCAGTCCATCCTTCTCCTCACTGCCTCGTCCAGATGCAACACCTCATCCTTTCCTAAGGCATTGGATTCCTTGGGAGTAGATTTCTCGGGTACATCCTCCGAAGGGGATACTTTTGTAGCAACCGTCTTGTTCCCGCCTTTGCTGGGTTTCTTTGCTGGTGGATCACTGCTTGTCTTCGTAACTTTCCCAGCCAGAGTCATGTTTCCTGCATCATTGCTCTTGGCATTCTTTCGAGGACGCCCTTTGGTCGGTTTCACTGCGTCATTTTTTGTGTCAACAGTCTCTGGCTGAGGGTCCACAGGCGCAATTGTTGCTGGCCCATCCGCGGCTTTCTTCGCCTTTCGCCGTGGTTTGCTCAGTGCCGTTTGGTTGCTCGTGCTTGAAGTAGGATCCTTCTTTGTCGGTCGCTTTTTCGGCTTCGTCGCGTCCTCAGGACACTTGGTTCTCGCGATTGGAGTGGGGGAAAAAAGGGAACGCGTATGAGGTTGAGCCAAATCGGATGTCAAGCGTATCGGCGGTGGCGTTGCACCTCGTGGCAAGGCGTGAGGTACCGGCTTTGCATCATGCCTACCCAGCCCTGGCGACCGCGGTGGATTTGGAGAGGATGACAGAATAATCACATCTGCAATGCTGGCCATTGTGCCAAGTCGCGTCTCTGGGTGTTTGTTTGATTGATCAGGGCGAGTCGCGTGTACTGCTTGTGTTTACTATATCAGACATCTCCTAGGAAATGTTTGGACCGAAGGAAAAACAGTATTAAGTGTATGCAAGTTGGATATGCTGGAGAAGTAGCGGTTTGGAGAACCAAGTTCAATGCTTCAATGTTTCAATGTTTCGATGTAAAAGGGTCGATCAGCCGCGGTCTTGGCAAAGTTATTATTGCCATTTGACTACATTGTTCGGCCGGGTAACCAACTGTATTCAACCCCCAACACAGAGAATCTATATTAAAAGTACATTAACTATGGATGATTAATGGGTTCAATTAATTCTCCATTCGAATAACTATATTTCCTGTCATCCTATCTCACACTAGACAAACGGACAGGATCAGAGTTGTCGAACTAAAAAGGCATGTCTTGCGCCTCAGGAATAATTCTTTCAATTCATCATTATCTTGACTTCATGCACTGTCTCGACAAAGAGATATGGGGTGGTCTTTGCTCAATTTTGGGGCCGAGGAATAGTAGACCTCAGAAAAACCATGGTGATCTGCTTGAGATCGATGATGAACATATTCTCAAGTCGAAACCAATTTGAGCTCAATATATCCCACACTAGAGAACAACAGCGCGAGCTTAGAAAATGAATCTATTTTCCACTCGCCACATAGCAAATCTCAGGAATTCTGGGCACGGTGAATTTGTTTGCTTGATATAGGAAATTGCTCATGATCCCCTCAAGGCGATTGCACTCAACAGGGAATTTTCTAGTCGTTGCTTAGCCTCATCATTCACCTTAGCCGTTGGTGAAGGCAGAGCCCCCAGCTTGTATGCTTTCTTGATCTTGTTGATGTCGGAGATTTCGGAGAGTGTCTGGTCATTAAAAGGCACAGGTGTTCCTTGAATTGAGCTGTCCAAGTGGGCCGCAACAGATTCATGTGTTATCTCCGGAGAGACAGAGACCTTGATCACCAGCAGGTCTTTGGTCGAATCGGCAATACCGAATCTACGGAACGATTCGGTGATCTAAGTCCGTGTTAGCCCCGGCTTTAGTGGCGAAATTGCAGCTAATTCCTATAATTGGTAACCCACATTATTTGTAGGGTTCAATGAGAACACGATCTCGGAATGCACATTATGAGACTTCAGTCGATTGTGCATGTAATCATTAACTGCTCTGAATACTGCGGCAGTGGCATGAGCCCTTGACAGAACCTGCCACTTAGTGTTAGTGGACTAGTCCCTTTTCCTAGTTCTCGAGCACAACCTAACATACCATGCTTGCATCAATAAATGCATACTCGAATTCTTTTTCACCGGCGAGAAGTTGACCTTTCAGAAAGGCAGCATTTTGAACATCGCGATATAGAGCAACATGCACAGGGACCAATGGTAGATGTGGCAGGCTAATCGTCTCTAGACTTGAGGCCATGACTGAAATCGAACTAAAACCGAAGTCAAAAGAAGATGACGTATTTGTAATCAGGCCGATCTGATAAAAAAGAATTAAAGTGAACCTTGGAGTTCACTATGAGTCCACTGTGAGTCTACAAACCCATCCCACTTCCTGATCCACGTGACTCATTCTGGAATTTTCCGGACTTAAGCGGTCGCGGGCGGAACATGAGTAATCGCCTCTATATCACCCGTGGGTCCGACATTTAAACATCTCCTCATTCTTGACTTTCGACACTCCCCATCACAAACATGGCTTTCTTCCTACGGCGCCCGTTCGCTGTATCCTCGGCGCTTCGCCAGGTCCCTAAGTTCACAAACACCGCCCGATTTATTCACAATTCTCCCATCAAGCCCACCCAAGCAACAAAGCCTCAGGGCGTTTCGTCCTCGATCTTCGCCAAGTCCCGACAGAACTTCCAAAATGCCTTCCGCCGTACATACATGCAACAGAGCTTCAACCCTGCACAGGATAGCAACATGACCCAGAAACTGTTGTATGGCGCTGCCATTGTTGGTGGTACTGTTCTGGCGACCAACTTCATCTTCAACCGTGAAACAAGAGAGGACGGCGGTATGCCCGCTTACGAGCGGAGCTTCTTGAACGAAACTTTTATGCACACTGGTCTCGGTATTGGTATCATTGGTATTGCTGCTCGTGCCCTCCACATGAGCGGCTGGTCTTATCGTCTCATGGCCATGAACCCGTGGCTCGTCATGGGTGTCGGTCTCGTTGGCAGCATCGGCTCCATGTACGGCACTTTCTACACTTCCCCGGATAAGTAAGTATTTTGCCTTTCCCCCTTTTTTATTTCCGAAGAAAGCAAAACGAGCTAACTTCTCAATTAGCTACGTCATGAAGTATGGCTGCTGGACCCTCTTCAACCTTACCCAGGCTGCTCTTCTCTCCCCCTTGATGTTCATGAATCCCGCCATTCTTGCTCGTGCTGGCCTTTACACTGTTGGTATGATGGGCTCAATCGCTTTTGTCGGTGCCACTGCCAAGCAAGAGAAGTACCTCTACCTGGGTGGTCCCCTCCTTGCTGGTGTGACCATCGTTGCTCTCTCTGGCCTCGCCCCCATGGTCCTCCCTGCTACTGCTGTTCGCACTCTGATGTGGTCTGAGCGCCTCTGGCTGTACGGTGGTCTTGCTGTCTTCGGTGGTTTCACTCTTTATGATGTGCAGAAGATTCTGCACCATGCTCGTCTTGCCGAGCGCGGCTTGATCAAGCGTGATGTGGTGAACGAGTGTGTCAGCCTTGAGTTGGACTTCATCAACATCTTCATCCGCATGGTCCAGATCCTCGGCATGGGCAACAACCGTCGTTAAGCTACTTTATATCCACTGTATTAACTGTGCAACCTGATCTCGGGTTGGCCCAACACTAGAATTGGTGTTGCTTTTTTTTTCACTCTGTCATTCGGCAATACTGTATTTGAACCAACTGTTTTTACCTTTTTTTTTTTTTTTTTTTTTTTACTCTTAACTTTGATGTCTCTTCATATGAGCAAGCGCAGTTAATCGCTGTTTTGTACTTTCTGAGAGACAAACAGACAGGGTAGCGAATATAAATCTCCACTCCCTTGACATTTCTGCACTCAAAAACATAGCTGACAATCATTCAAGTCTACAAGCGTCCGGCTTTGGGAGGAAATAGCAAAAAGGAACATAATATCAATCACCTACTAGCCAACTATGTATGTGGAACGGCAGCGTTTACTTCTAGATGAATATGAGTAGCCATATCAGGTTCATGGTAGAGATTTAAGACCGTGGCTAGCTTTATCCGACATTATTATGCTACGTAACATTTTCTTGTTTGAACTCGGCTCAGGAATACAAGAAATATCATTTAGATACATGTACATTTACATAGTTAACTATTTATCTACAATGCTAATGCACCGAGCTAGAAAGGGCAGGTCGTGGTCATGTGATTGAAAGCTTCTCTTGGGAGGTTGCCCAAAACCGCCCAAGAGACCGCAGACTTCAGATCGCGATACAGACACCAGATTCATTGACCACTACAAACGTGCAGACTAAACGACTAAACTTCCCAACATCATACCAACAAAGTCGCACTGGTCTTCTTGCTCCCCAACCTTACAATATGTCGAACGAGATGGAAATTGACCCTCCTGTCGCACACGACGACGAGGCTCCCGAGCAGTCGGATCGCAGTTTTGAGCCACGCACCCAGGGGAACGCGGTCGCCGTGCGCAGTATCGAAGGATGGATTATCATCGTATCTAATATCCACGAAGAATCATCGGAGGAAGATGTCACTGAGCTCTTTGCGGAGTACGGTGAGATCAAGAACTTCAGCTTGAACCTTGATCGGCGAACGGGTTATGTCAAGGTGCGCATCTTCAATCTCACAACTACCTCTGAACCGCCCTTCAAAAACCTCCTCTCTGAAATATGGGAACTCTTGTCGACTCACATCCAATGAAACGATTGCTAACACCACTATTCCGGTAGGGCTACGCATTGATCGAATACTCCACTCTCCCCGAAGCCAGTGAAGCTATCCGGAACCTTAACGGTTACAAGCTCCTCGAACAGACCCTTCATGTCGACTATGCTTTTGTTCGCCCGCCCCCATCAGGCAAGAACAAGAATGGAGGACCAAAGGGCCGGGCTACTCGGAATCGCAGCAGAAGCCCCAACCGGAGTCGCAGCCCCGAAGCTGGCGGCGACCGTGACTAAGCTTTCTTAATGGATGGGAACGATAAAATTTGACCAGCATACATTGCTTGTGATCTTCTATTTGATACCTGGGCTTCGCTTTTTCTCGCATGTCTTTTTCAATGCCTCCCGCTGTTTCATTCGAACCTTTGCCCACCCTTCCTGCCAGAACTTGTCTACAAATAATAGACATATCATCTAGTATCCGCCGGCATGGCCTCTCTTCAGTCGAGCCTATATGGGTCCACAGGCTGAGTATGGGTGTGCTTGAAAGTACATGCACATGAGAGGTACATGCCGGCGCCACGATAGATTGCCATAATGGTATGGAAATCCGTTCTTAGCCTTTGACTAGAATTATGCTGACTTGAATTCAGAAATCAAAGGTCCTTTGATGAAGATTGAAAATTGATGTATGAGCATCTGGTCAACAAAGACAACCTTGGACCTCAAAGCTCAGCCTCTGGGAGTAATGTACATTATGAAGAATGGTTTTTCTTACTTACAAATGACCTTTCATCACGTCCATTTGTCTTGCGAGTCAGTTCAAGACAAAATCAAAAACGGTACATCAGTACTCAGTAGTCAGTAGTATACCATGTAGAATACCATGTAGTATACCTATATAGGATCCACATCATGCGACAGCCATCATAGTAGAGTTGATAAATGATTCTTGGATTCTTGAACTCTAGAGTTAGTATCGTAGAGTCAGAAGACTTCGATGCTTTTACAGGGTGATAATAAGGCTCCGATACCACATACAATGGATGTGGATGTGCTCACCTGCGCAGGTGGGCACCTGAGCCTGCGGGCAGCGGGTCTGGTGACTAATCTTAACCCTCCCCAGCTCCCCATTTTCCCCGCATGGCGCATGAGGTTATCGCTGTTCTTTTTTTAGTCCTCATTGGGCACTCCTTACTCTCCATCCTTATAGACTGACTTCGAAATCCTGTGTTTGGGGATCTGATTCTGACAGGATACATTTCCTGAGGCAGAATGGCTCCCCAACACACATCTTTTACCCCCTTGGGGGCATCACGATCTCTATACGGTATTCTTATGCTTTGCTTCCTATCATTTTCAGCTGTGGCCAATGCGCTGGCGTATCCATCTCAGGAAGTTCTAGCACAACCTTCGGTTTCCAGTTCAATTGATGATCCCTCGGGGGAGACTGTCTTTGAGGGTGCTGAATCGGCACCGGAAGGGTCGATCCACAACCCCATTCTGAATACCTTGCAGGACCTTATCGCTGCCCTGCAGGTGATGCAAGACAGGTACTTTGTGCTGTGGCAGGGCACGTGGCCGACTAGCATTGATTGGACTGCGGCGGTGTTGGGCACACACGTTTCGGCTGCGCTCTCGTCTCTAACCTCAGGTCCGCTTGATATCCCCGACACGGATCAATTGCAAGGATTATCCTTCTTGAGGCTTGAGAATACCGTCAATCGGTTTTTCAGCCATACTTCCGCGTTCTACTTTGGCGAGAACTCTTTTAGTGTCAGAAACCAGGCCTACGATGACATGCTATGGGTCGTGCTAGGGTGGTTGGAAAACATCAAGTTCCAAAATCTTCACTCGGACCTTCACTATGTCTCCTCAAACAATAGTTCTGGAGAAGCTTGGTATGGTACTCAGTTCCAGACTTCTGCCGCACACAGAGCACGTATCTTTTACGAGCTCGCCTCCGCTGGTTGGGACAAGACCCTCTGCAATGGCGGCATGATCTGGAGCCCATACTTGATGCCGTACAAAAATGCGATTACGAACGAGCTATATATATCTGCAAGTATCGAGATGTATTTGTACTTCCCGGGAGATTCCATCGATGCTCCATTCCTTGTCGACTCACAAGGCACACAACCCGCACGGAAGAAGCCGCACGACCCCCTTCATCTGCAGGCTGCAATTGACGGGTATGAATGGCTCAAGAACTCAAATATGACTGGGATTGGCGGTCTATATGCAGATGGTTTCCACATCAGCGGCTGGCAAAGCGCATCAAATCCCGGCTCAGGACAATGTGATGTGCTCAACCCTATGGTCTACACATATAACCAGGGAGTCATTCTCAGCGGGCTGAGAGGACTCTGGCTGGCCACAAATTCGCAAGTCTATCTGCGCGATGGTCACGACCTTGTTCGGCAAATATTGCAGGCTACCGGATGGCCACATACCTCCAGCCAGCAGTGGAGGGGACTTGGTCGCGGAGGTGTGCTCGAGGATGCGTGTGATTCTCGCGGAGTCTGCTCCCAGGATGGACAGACCTTCAAAGGGATATTTTTCCACCACCTTTCGGCATTCTGTCGACCTCTTCAGCCGCAAGAGAAGCAGTTCCTGGCGGACGCGATCCGCAGACATGCAGCAGATGACGACTGGGCCGAAATCTATGAGCAGCATATGAGGCGGTGTCGCGCCTATGGTCCCTGGATTAAACACAATGCTCGAGCCGCTCTGATGACTCGTGACAGCGATGGCAAGTTTGGTACCTGGTGGGGCCGCTCGTATCATCAGCTGGATGCCGACGAGATCGTGGATAGCAGCACTATTCCGGATGGTGCTGTTGACTACCGCAACACCGAATATCACCCGACGTCCTCGACCACGGGCTTCACGCCGAAAGACTACAACGATCGTGGCCGAGGCCGCACAGTTGAAACACAGTCCGGCGGCATCGCTGTGTTGAGGGCCTTATATCAATGGCAATCCTATGATGCCCTGTGAACAAAACGCATGAAATCGTTTGGGGGTTGGTGTTCTGGTGGTAAATAAATCCTAGTCATGGCATTCAGAGCTTTGGGGACTCTTTTGTACAACCTATACAGTTTACAATTATTGGGTATCATTATCATATCCTTCAGGTTCAACATTGGCTTCTCAAGTCACAGGGCACAATATCAGTACCCATGCTAGGCTTAGTTGTCATTATGTGGAGCTGGAACTGCTTTCACATTTTGACAATCCCCCTGACACTTGGAAGTGCCGATCAAAACCGCAAACTTCACCGCTAGCCTTTGAATCCGATCATCCCTGAATCTCACATCGTGGATTCATCCAATTTCCAAGCAGAAGGATTGGCAGAAATGGATTCGCAGCTTCTACGTTGTACATTCCGATAGACCCATATCCGGAAAGCATGACACAACAAACTAGTAAGCCCAATCTGAAAACCGGATTACTTGATCGTCGGATCTGCGACAAGTGGACACTGGTGGCAAGCGATTGGGAGGTTTCTGTATTCTGTGTTACCTACATTGGGTTTGGCGGGAGACATTGTAAGAGACATTTTGAGGCTGACTTGGAATATAAGACATGTTTCTGGCGATCGATACACAACGTTGACGACTCTTGCCACTTCGGGTCTATTTATGCAGTACCCGCTTTTGCTGGAGTATAGATATGAGAAGCTAACAATATTATCTCTTGTGTTCCTGGGTTGAAACATACACAATGAAAGATCATCCATATGTTGTACTGTTTTTGCCACGGACAAGCTGTTTGATGCGTACTCTCAAGACCATACAATATATACAATAATTTGAGACGGCGTAAGACACCGTTCTGCGACACACTTGGCAAATTGATGTCCTCGGCTATAACATTGATATTAAACTCTATTTTATGTTGTACACACTACGCGGCTATCTACTTCGGGCCATTGGAGGGGGAAAAAAACAAAGATTATACGGAGTATTCGATTCTTCAATGCATGGAATGATCGGAAGAAGCCTTTTCACATACATAAGGTAGAATCCTTCGGATCAAGGCTACTTACTCTAAACGGAAATCCTGGAGCGGCATACCTCGACACAGCACACTAAAATGCTAGACCCTTGGAATTGTAGACCGGATGATTGGACCTAAATTATCCATCGAAGAAAGACGGGAAGGTGGCCACTTACAAGACGGAGAGGGGCCGAAAAGAAGCACAAAAAGAAGGGGGAAAAAACCCACTTCTAGCGTGCAACTAAACATCCTTGACGCCTCCTCCGTAATGGGGGGAACGAAAAGTCGCGTTCGTATCGGTGGGGGGTTCGGGATAGTGTAGGGCACGAATCAACGAAACGAAAGGCACCTGCAGATCGGCGGATACCTGGGTTTTGACCGTCATTCGGAATGGTTTTTTCTTTGGGGGAAAAAAATGAAAAAGCAATTTCATAAAGGTTCGCATGATATTACGATGTGCAACTTACCGGGATGTCTCATAAATAAAGTATGTACGGAGTAATAACTAATGGGTTTATATTAAGGTGATCATGGGCTGATATTGATTTTGTCTCAGTTGCCCCAATAACCACGTTTTTTCTTTCCCTTTTGTTTAGCGGGAACCATCCGAATTAATCTAAACGTGAACCAGTGTACTCCGTACTCCGGTACGGAGTATAATAATTTATTAAGCTACTAGGTAAATACCTAATACCTTATGTAAATACACAATCTTAAAAACACGGTTCTTATCGACCTTTTTAGATTACGGCCCAAAAGCATGTCACACGCCCCCACCTCATGGACTTCGGTGAAGAGGACAAAGTTACAAGTACACCTTTGGTAGTTACACCTGTGTTCACGAGAGAAGTACTAGATACGGTATTAGGTCTGAGCGTGGAACCGTTCCCCCCTAGGGCTAAAAGTCATCTGACAACGGGATCCAGGAACGCATCTGGTTTGATAGAGGAGGGGGTGAGTTGGCTGTCACCGACCGCATAAGCACCAAAGCTAAGCGGGGCACGAAGTAAGTATGACTTGAGTATTGATAGCTTTTCCCTTAAATCACTTTTTTTGTGCTTATGTTCTGACGGGGCTATCTCGGCAACAATGAAAACGATGAGGGCGGAAGACTAGTACATATCCCCGGACCTTGAAAAATAAATGACGTCGGCAATTTTTTGGTTAAGTTGCCTACGGGTATAATATTGCCGGGACTGGGGAGCATACAAAGTATGTTGTAGAGCTAAAAAAACAATTTAAGATCGGCACCTATGATGGCACTCAGTTTCACCTCCTTTTTGACTAGCGGACCATCGAATAGTAAGGAAGTATGTCAAAATCCATGGTAATGACTGATCGTCTGAAGCCCAAGCGTTGGGCGCACATTGGTTGTGAGGGAGTGGGCTAAAAACGGGAGATGGTGAGTGGTCGCGGGATATTACGACAGGCCCTTAGGTGCGGAGCCAAAAAAAAAAAAAACGCAGTGCCACTGAACTTTCCTGTGAGGTAAGCTGGTCAGTTAGTTTCTCCGATTATTCTTAACTGTGAATCTTTGGGATTTTTGTATTTGCTTGTTTCCTTTTTTTTGGTGGCGGTGGAGGCGGCTAACGAGGGGCGACGGGGATTTATGGTCGGATCTGTTTTCCTGCCTTCCAGTACACTGTACATAAAAATGTATATTTTATAATTTTATATTGGCAAATGGACAATTTACATATTAGGACAGCCTTGTTTGACCTCACCTGTATGGGGGTATTGGTACGGAGTCCTCCTTTGTCCCTCGGCCGATCTTGCCCCAGGGCGGCTTGTGTCTACCCCTTGGAATCTTTGTCGCCGTACCGAGATATAGTCCGTAGAATTATACATCGCAAACAGTGTAGTATACGAGGTACCGTTCCTCATTCTATAATATGTGTACGGGCTACTTAATAACTGCGATGTGTACATGAGAAATTACGTTGTAGGGGCCAATGATATTCATGGCGTCATTTGACTCTTGAGGCTCGATCGACATTGCATGCCCCCCCTCCCCTGAAGGACGGGGGTATGACCACATGCGCAATATTGGATATTGGATATTGTATAATACATTATAACTACTCTCTATAATAGCCAATATTAGATCGATTTTGAATTTTATTATTATTATCCCCCAGGTTATGGGACATCTTAAAACCCAGTTCCCAGAGCCAGATGACTTGGAATTTAAATAAGAGAAAGCATACTCCGTACGTACATACAGAGACTTAGAAAGGTATTCAATTTCACAATACGTGTCAAATCATTGCTACACTAGCGGTGGAGGCAGAAGAGCGGAACCGGAGAAGCAAGTGCCCTATGAGGTACCAAGTACTTAATCGGAGTAAGGTTTTAATAGTAGATTCGGTGTACTAGGTACTTGTCGGGGAGGTGTGTGTGGAAAGGGGAATCTAAGGAGCCACCCGTTAGTTCCTGAACGCCTCTCATTTCTAGAAAATCCCCTCCTTTTTCCTTTTTCCGTATCCTCACCGGGGTCTATTTTATTTATTTTTTTGGATGGTATAAATTATTTGAAATTTTAGATTTATCTATTTTATATTGTATATTGTCTACCTACCAAGGTTACTATTTTAATAGTGTGCCACACACACTCTGAGGCATTGGTAATATAGATTAATTCATTACAAACATATATGTAGGTAAAATAAAAAGTAATACAGAACTTATAGAGGAAAAAAATAAAGGAAAATAAAGGAAAATAAAGGAAAATAGAAGAAAAAATAAGAAAAAAGAACCCTCTCGGAGGGATGATCCAAGGGACATGGGTTCCTCTAGTACTGAAAAGGTGCTAAGATAGACAAATTATACTGTAGACTCCATAGGTACCCCTGGTTACCGCACCCGTCGTACCACAATTCAGGTCACTTTCAAGTACACTGTGCTGTAACGCCGATACCGAAACTCTCTTGGTTTTTCCCCCAAAGCTCTTTTCGGTTTTCTGACTCCCCTTCTCTCTCTTTCTTTCTCTTCGTTCTATCTTCTGTCTCTTCTCTTTAAACCTATTCCTATATCATCTCTAGCCTCGATTCTGCCTCTCTTGTGGCCAGCCTCTCTTTCCGGAAAGAGAGAAGAAGAAGAAAAAATTTCCCCCAACAGACCTTCCCTTTGAACCCACTCCGGTTACCTTTCCCTCCCCTCTTCCCACCAATCTCGAATTGCATTCACCCCAACCCACGCCTTTCGAAATTACTCGCCTAGTCAGAGTCGACCACGGTCGTCTTGAAAATTACACAATCCTCCTCTCCTACTCGAATTTTTACCGACCCGGTAGCTACCTCAAGCGTAACACAGATTTCTCATCTGGGGTACATCGCTAGGGGTAGACCGTGGTCGTTCATCAGCCGCCACCTTTTTATTCCCTCCGGCCTCTTTTCAATTCGCAAATCCCCAATCGTGGAAGCTTTATCATACCGCCATCCTGGACCTCCTTTCGATTCTCTGTGTCGCGAGCAGTAACCCTTATGGCATCAGATACAGAAATGACTGAAGCTTCCCCTGTTGATACTCTGCCGCAACCAAACGACGGTGGCCGCATGCATATGTCATCCCTCTCGTCATCTTCTTCCATATCCGACGCGGAAAACGAGCGTCGAGGCCGATCAGAACGTCCGCGTATGGCGAGCCGCAAACCCAGTGCTTCGATCCTTGTCCCTCGGGACCACCCCGAAATTGAAATCGAGGAGGAGGAGTTTCCCCCAGACGACGCCCGCGCAATGAGTCCACGGCGCAATTCTGCCGATCTGGAGCGTTTGGGCAAGGAGGCCCGGCAAACCCTGCAGGAGTGAGTTTACAAAAACGTCTTTAAGGCGTTTTGATACTGAATTATGCAAATTCGAAGATTTCGGTAGCTAACCGAGTGAACTAAAAAAAATAGACAAGCCAAGGCTCTCCAATCGTCCCTTCAGGCTCTTGCCGAACGCATCGATGCAGTCAAATCAGACCATGATAAGTTGGAAAACGAGAACAAAATCTTACAAGACTACATCGGTGGTCTCACTCGCAACATGACCAAGAGCGAAATGACTCGGAGTACGAAAGCACGCAAAGCACAAAAATAAACCGGCTTTCTTCCGAACAGATGTCGCAAGGTGGCCGGATACACATCCCGTGAACATCAATCGGGAGGGATCGCCTGTTGTTTTGCGGCAGGGGGGGGGTTCCATGCGTTGCATATCGTCACCGGTTTTACCGAGGATTCGAATTATTTTCACTTCATTACGACTAAATCCCTGGTCAACGGATTTCTATTCTCACCGCACATTCAAGCGGTCGCTCAATGAGTTACATGCCGAATGTCAGCATGTCACGGTCTCATAAAACAGCAGGGTTAGGGAATTCCTGGTTACAGTTTTCTCTTTCCGCAAATGGGGTCAGCATTTACCCGAGGGCAATCTTACGGTTGCCATTTTCGCACACATCATATCTGCCACCCGACTGGTTCGAGTGGCCACCCTCTGGAACACACCACATGTCCGTTTGAAAACGCCACAAAGTCATCATCTCTGCAGTCCCCCCTGTTCAAACCGGGGTCGGCTGCTGAACCGGGGGGGAGGCTGAATCCGAATCATTTTACTCAAGGGGGAACTTCAATTGTTCGTGACATCATTGCATGCCTGCGTGCACAGTGGCCACCTGACTTTGCTTGGCATTTGAATTTCCAGTCTTCATTACATCATCCTCAAAGTCGGTGTGCAACCTGTTTATCCTATCCTAACACAGTGTTCCACTCTTGCCTCTCTTCAACCCTGTCGATATTATTGGCTCTCTTTTTTTCACCCTCTATTCCTCACTCGTTTCATTTTGGCGTTTTTTTTTGTTTTGTTTTGTTTTGTTTTGATGGTGGCTCAGTGAACACGTTTCACTTGTACTTTTTCTTCCTTTTTTTGTTGTCTTTCGATGCATAGCACCTTGGGCGTTTCGGGGACTGGGACTAGACTCGATTTGATTGAATGGCTCTGCTGGAGCATTGAAATGTTTCTTCGTCATGAGCATTGCATGGTGACGGTCATCGCCACAACAGAACGGCGTGGGAAGTGGAAAGCATCTTAGGGGTCTTTTGGAGCAGTCCATTCATCTTCTTCTCTTTCCTCACATGCCTTCTCGATATTCGGGAGGCTCTCTGTACATCTGCATATCCATTGTTTTTTTTTTCCTCTACTTTCTTCTGCTGTCTCCACTGGACTGACTCGCGTCTCCACGTGGGGAGACAAAAGATGCCGCTTTTCATCATTGTTATCATTGTGGCTCTATTTCTGCTTCTTGCTTCTTGCGCTTGACATACCCAGGAGCGTGCATGTCTCAGGTCCTCCATTTTCCCTTTATTGTCCTCATACCCCTTTTTTATCGAGCCCACGTGGCTGGTAGCATTGTGGTTTCGACCATAGCAATGGAAAATTATTTCAATTGAGTCTTGTCTTTTGTAGATCTGTATAAAACCCATCAAAATTTCCATGTTTGCTATACCAGGAGATTAGACATCGAAGAAGCGATGCTCATCAAAACACCATCCAATCTTAGACTATTGAGCCATTTGCAAGGAACAAATGAACAAACAGTATTGCATGCATACTAATCGAAGAAAGCGACGATCAATCGAGATGTGACATCGGCAGGCGCACATAAGCTCGATAGTGTCTTAACTAATACAGCCACTGATATCATTGCGGCTTCGTCTGCAGTACGCGGGCGTATGCATCTCCGCACACCCTAGTCAGATATATAGTACCCATTCCATTCTCCGAATCAAGACTAGTTTGTATTGACCGTCTGGTAATTCTTTTGGTTTACATACCTAGTCTGTCAATTCTTGTGGGGATGGTTTATATGGATGTATCTTATACTGACCTTGCTGTATATATTGAATTATATGATACATACTCTCTCACTTGGATGCTAACTGGGCATGGGTCTATATTTCAGACCATTGTGAAGTCCTCGCCTAGGCCAATAAATTATATTTATATTTACGTATATATATATGTTGTTGGTTGTTCGTAGTAAATGATTAGATCGGTGTCCTTGATATGCTGATCAGTGGCCATGCTACTAACGGACAGGGAATGAAGATATTGTGGGCAAGGGAGTATGTTAACCCAGCGACAGGATGAACTTATTATATGTATGCTAGCTTCTGCCCGGCCTAGTTTACTTGGACGGGCAGCGCGCCATGTACCCTGCGACATCTAGGGCAATAAACATAGACTCATACACACATAGTCATCTATGCTCTAGCTACAATGATTCGCAAAGAATTACCGGAACAGTGTACGAGAGATTATCTTCGAAACCACATCTAGTGAGAATCAGAACGCCACATGGCACATATACGGGGGAAGTGATCAATGGGAAAGGTGAAAAGCCATGTTAGGGATCAGCAGGGATACCCTTGTTGAAGTCCTGATAAGGAACTGATTTGAGAAAATTCTGTGTATGTGTGTTGGGCTGGGAGAGTGCGCGCAAGGGGACTCTTTGGGTAGTTAAGAGGCAAAGTAGACAAAATAACAAGGAGAATGAAAAAAACGAAAAGAGACAGGATGGATATCCCCCAGGGCAGAGAACAAGCGCCGGGCCAAAGCAGAAGGCAAGTAGGCAAATAGAAAAGATTCAAGGCAAAAATGGCAGAGCATCGACGCCCAAAGACTGGAGTATTTCTCACACCAAACCCTTGCGAGTCTCTGCGATACTATAGACCGACAATCGGGCCAATGCATCTCATCGTCCTTTTCTCCTTCGCGTCAAATCTATGTCCTTGCACTAGAAGACCCGTCGCGCACTCTTTCTCTCGGTTGTGCCATCCGTCCCGAGGACGTGTGTCCATCAACAAGGTCTTTTTAGATGTTAATCATTTACTCGGCGGCGGGCTTCTCGGCCTCAGCGGCCGGGGCCTCCTCCTTCTTCTCAGCAGGGGCAGCCTCGGAAGTGGGCTCAGCCTCGGACGAGGTCCAGAGGGTCTGGTGGGAAATGCGGGTCAGCGTATGAACAAATTGAATCACCAGATGATTTAAAAAAACTTACGAGGTTGTCACGGAGGAGCTGCATGATGAGAGTAGAGTCCTTGTAGCTCTCCTCGCTCAGGGTGTCGAGCTCTGCAGACAAAAATATTAGCTTTAGCCCATGGAAGTGGCAAAATATGCAGTTTCACATACCAGCAATAGCATCATCAAAGGCAAGCTTGGCGAGGTGGCAAGCCTGATCAGGGGAGTTCAGGATTTCGTAGTAGAAGACGGAGAAGTTGAGGGCGAGTCCGAGACGAATGGGGTGGGTAGGGGCAAGGTCAGTGGAGGCGATCTCGGTGGCAGCCTTGTAGGCCTCCAGAGAGTGGTCGGCAGCACCCTTGCGGCGGTCGCCAATGGCGAACTCGGCAAGGTAGCGGTGGTAGTCACCCTTCATCTTGTGGTAGAAGACCTTGGACTCGCCGCTCTGGGCAGACTTGATAAGGTGCTCGTCGAGAACCTCGAGGATATCGTCGCAGATCTTGGCAAGCTCGGCCTCGATCTTCTGGCGGTACTCCTTGATGAGAGTGACCTGGGACTCGTTGCCCTTGGACTCCTCCTTCTGCTCAATAGAGGTGACGATTCTCCACGAGGCACGGCGGGCACCGATGACGTTCTTATAGGCGACAGACAGGAGATTACGCTCCTCAACGGTGAGCTCAACATCGGCCGAGGCGACGACCTTCATGTTCTCAACCATCTCTGTGTCGCATTGTCAGAGATCTGTGCAACTAAACGATCTAGATTTAAGAGGAACCAACCTTCATAGCGCTCGGCCTGCTCAGCGAGCTTGGCGAGGTAAACAGCGTCTTCGTGACCCATGGTGAATGTGTGTTTTCTACAGTCAGAACTAAGTTAGCCAAATTTTTTTTCTTCCCTCACAAGAGTTTTGATTCTCGGATTGATGGTGTTTTGGGATGAGGGCTGGAAATCACGCCATCGGAACAGTGCAAGTAGGCGATGGCGAGGGGTAGATATCAATCCTCGATCACCCCCCTTCAAATATACGGGGAAGGGCCCAGTTAATTTTCCATGAGTATCACGTAGAAGATCTCTGAATCAAGATATTTGGACCAAAGACTAAAGACCCCAGAGATTTGGTCGATCATGACGATCGTGGCGGTTACAGGGCCCTTGGTCTTCCCGTATGTCGTTGGGGGGTATCGCAAGAAAGCGGTCGCGGCAACGGTTTAACGAGTAAACAAGGAGACGAGAACATTTGGTTTCCACCGCAAATTGTGGCGCGATTCCATGGTTTGAATTTTGGGGGAGGGGATTGTAGTTTTCAGATGGTCTCTTTCCACCATGAATGTTGATATGTGTGGGTTTTGCGTTGATGACGGGGGATGGGCATAGAAATGGGGCGAGGAGAGGGCAAATTCAACTCGGAAAACAACAGGAGGACACTGACCTGGTTTATGAAAGAGGAAAAGAAGGTGATTAAGGAATAGCGAGATGGATGAAAGATGGAAGTGAAAGAGTAGGGAGTTGAGAGAGAGGAGGTAGGAGGAAAGGAGGGGGGCAGAAGGCGGTGTTGTTGGGATTTACCTGAACAACCCACTTCGGGCTTTGTGTTTTTTTGTGAAATATCAAAAAAAAAGGGTACTTGAGGTCACTTGAACTTGTTCTTCTTTTTTAATCTAATTTATTATTTTATATGCCTACAAAATCCTCAAGAACATATTACTTTTTCGCCATATACTATACACAAATCTTCTCTCATCGCTTCTGTGTGGTTCGGTGGGCCTCCTACAGCGTCATCCCCCATTCCGCATCCGCCAATCGCCCGGGGGTTCCTTACTTGCGCCTCATTCGAGATCACAAAAGGCAGACAGGATACGTTCGAAACAGTCTAGAACGAGGTGGGATGAAGTAGGGCTCTCTACTACCAGGCTATCTGTATCGTAAAAAGGTAAAAAAGAGAAATACGAGGGAGAAAAAAAAAAGCGTCAGCTGCAATAAATCAATGATGTGACCACCCCTGTGATCAATGTAGTTGAAGTACTCTACCATATCGTATACAAGGGCCCAAGTGGAAAGTCGAATGAGAAGGCCGCGACTTATCAGAAATTTTTGTTCACATGACCTACGCTCTGACATAAGCTTGCTCCTTCCGAATACCATCACATGATGTTTCTTGGCACGTAACGTCATTTGCTATAAGCTTGCCTTGCTTTAGCCCTGGAGTTCTCCTCGTACTTTGTCAACTTCATCCTGAATTCATCTCACAAATCTCATTTTTAACTCCTCTACCATCCAAATCATCATGCTTCGTCAATTTGTCCGTCCCGCCGCTACTGCCAATCGGGCAGTCTTTACCCGCTCCTTCTCGGTAGCTGTCCCTCGTATGGGCGAAGGTGACACTGGTGCTCCCCGCTCTAGCGGTGGTGCGTCTTCTGGGTAAGTCAGATGCAAGTTGACTGCGAAACTTACACTCCAAGTTCGATTGCAACGAGCAGACAGCCCGATATCTGCCTTGCCGCAGTGAGATGACATCATAGCCGTATGATCACTAACATATGTCCCTTTACTAGTGACGCATTCACCAAGCGCGAGGCTGCCCAAGAGAGCCTTTACATCCGTGAGAAGGAGCTTGAGAAGTAAGTTTTGCAACGCCGAGAACAATCAGGCTGCAGCGGAGGGCTAATTGGTTTGATAGGCTTGCTCAGCTCAAGAAGAAGATTAGCGAGCAGCGCAAGCACTTGGATGAGCTTGAGAACCACATGTAAGTGCAAGTCTGGAAATACTCCCCTATCTATTTCCTCTTTCCATTGTAAATGACATGGCTAACTGGCTTCTTTTTAGTGATGGCTTGAGCCGCTAATGGGCTCCGTACACCCACCTTAAGTTTAATATGAAGAAATCCTCCAATTGCTGTGTATAATACCATCTCCGCTCCAATGAGCTACCGTGCCTACCTGCTGCCTTGAGATCGTGTCGTTTTCAGCGCCTGTTCCTAAACATAACATCGCTCTGCCATAGCATATGGAGTTTTTCCGCTCTTATGTATAGTGCTTAGTAGCTCGCTTGGAAATATCTAGGAAGGCTCGGCACCATCAACTAGTGTTTATCCCTGTAGCCTTAACATACTACCCGTATATTTTCGCGGTTATTGTACGGTGCAAGAGATTTTCTTATTTTTCTAGATAATGTTTATGGTGTTTGGAAAGGCCTCAACTAACCCGAGGAAATTACCTTGTAGTGAATGTTACCAATCGTCTCCACTTAAAACAAAGCGGGATACTAGTCTACGGAGTAGTTACCCGGCCCTGCCAATTAACTCGACGCCCATATATAACAACACCCGCAGGGGGGTTGAGTTACTTGGTAAGGATCAGGTACACTGAGGCTCCTTCCATCTTACCTAGACTAAATTTCCGACAAATACCCCCATGACTCTTTTTATCCTACCAAACGAGCTTCTCCTAGCCATAGCGGAGACCCAAGACTGCCAAAAGGACATAAATGCATTTGCAAGAGCCAGTCGTCGCTGTTATCTTCTCTTGAACCCTTTACTCTATGCATACAACGCCCGACAACACCAAGGGAGCGCACTCCATTGGGCAGCAAACCAGGGACAATTAAGAACAGCCGAAGAATCACTCCGACAAGGAGCAAATATCGAATCGAGGCACAAGAAAACAAGAAAAACGCCATTGATACAGGCCGCTCAATGTGGCCATGCAGATATTGTTGCGATGCTGTTGGCACATGGAGCCAATCCGCACGCCAAAGGCGGCCAGGGGACCAAAGACCCAATCACATCGGCCGTGCTCCGCAACAGAGCAGCCGTCGTTCGAATTTTGCTTGATAACGGCGTTGATGTGAATCTGACGGGCTACAAGGGTAGCCTATTGCATCTTGCGGCTGAAAAATGCCACAACAGCCGCGAGGAAGTGGCGAGAGTTCTTATTGAGAAAGGTGCCAACCTAGAATCTGTGAATGACGTGAACGAAACTCCGTTGCAGGTAGCATGTGAGTCTGGCTCCGTGGGAGTGGCCCGATGTCTAATAGAAAGCGGTGCCAGCTTGGATATCCGGGGTTTACATGGAAGGTCACTTCTGCATCTGGCGTCCTCCATGGATATCAATACTACCAAGTTGCTGGTGGAGAAAGGAGCCGATCTCGAGGTGCGAGACAAGTATGGCGAGACACCACTACATCTGGCATGCTGGTTTGGCCGGGTAGAAACTGCCGCTTTCCTGCTGGATCAGGGTGCAGATATAGAGGCAAGATCGTCAAATGGGAGCACGCCATTGCTGAGGGGGTTACTCTGGGAGTGCAGTGTACGTAGGGACCTGGGGCCGGACTCTGTGACCGCTCTTCTGCTGGAACGAGGCGCCAATCCAGGGCAGGGAAATGACTCCAATATCACACCATTGCATTGTGCGACGTCGAAAGAAGATCTAGGGCTGTTCAAGAGATTCCTACAGTATGGCGCGGACCTGGAGCCTAAAACTAGGCTGGGAGTGACACCGCTGCACAAACTAGCGCGTTCTGGCGCTCTGGAGTCCGCAAGGTATTCGTTGCAAAAAGGCGCTGATGTACAACCAAGAGATGGAGAAGGCAATACGCCATTGCACCTGGCAGCGCAGAAAAACGACGTGGAATTTGTCAGATTGCTGCTAGATGCAGGTGCTGACAGGCTGATCAAGAATCATAAGGGTCAATTGCCTGTACATCTGGCAGCAAAAGGAACAGCTAAATCAGAAGGAGTACAGAAATTCGAAGAAAGACAAAGAAAAGTGGTAGATCTTCTGGAGGCTCAGTCTGAGCATCCACATTAGCAACAGTGACCAGAAGGACATAATGTACAATGAGCATCTGAGAAGAATTTGTCAATCCTATGGCATTGGATTTTACGAAGGTTCAAAGTTGTTAATCACAAAGCGCATGAAAGCATTTTATTGTGACCGACTATTAGCATTCCCTGACTACAACAGAACATTCCCCCAAAGCACATCGAGGTGCCAAGTAGCCGATAACTCCGAGTTCAAATCATTAGAAAAGTGCATCCACCCCTTTACCGTCCTTGCATGAAGGAGCGGTAGAAATCATCAGCGGTGTTGTTGTTGCCCATACCATTGTTAGGATAGCCGTATCCGAGACGGGCAGAGATCGATTGGCCTGCTTTTTGAGCGGCGGCAACCTTGGACTGCAGGTCCGAAGTGCCTTGGTCGATGACCTGTAGCTGGGATAGGTGCGCATTGAGAATGCGGACAATCTGCGAGATCTATAGAGATGTGTGAGCAAAAAGAATCCTCACAAAAAGGGGATCAGTCCTGGGTTGTGACGTACCGGCTCATCTGCTTTGTTGGTCTTGGTCAATGTGGATGAAGCACCGTTGACCTCTTCAATCATGCTGGTGAGATCCTTGCCCATTTCGTCCAAGCGTTCCGAGAGCTTCTCGGCCAGTTTGTAACTAATGGCTATGTTAGCAAACCCATATATCTCAGATATTGTGTTGTAGATTGTACTTACGTTGTCTCGCGCTCCTGGTCAGGTCCTTGAAGGGACTCTCCAGGGCCCACCTGCTTGGTAACCATCTCGTCGACTTCACGCTCGTATCGATCCAACCATGAGCTGAGCTCATCCTGTTGACCTTCAACCGCTGAAAGTTGACGCTCAACCTCCTGGGTAGCTCGATCCGCATCAACAGTGCTGCCGTACAGCTTCTGGACTTTAGTACCATTATCCACCAGCAGACGGTCCCACTCGGAAACCTTCTCCGCCTGCTCGCGGAAGTCCTTTTGATATTTGCCAAGATCTGTGGCCCATCGGGTAATTATCTCATCCATGGTCTTGTTCTTCAGACGTGACTGGGCTGGAGGGGCGGGCCCCGTGGTGGACTGGCCAAGGGCGGAGGGCCCAGCTGCTGGAGCAGCGCTGGTAGCGGTTGTAGTAGTAGCGGCGGTCGTTTTACCACCAAGGCCACCAAGGGGTGCTGAACTGGTAGAGGTCGCTGGCTGAGTCGATGGTGTAGTAGTAGCAGCTTGGCCAAACAGGCCGCCCGTAGGTGCAGCAGCTGTAGTAGTAGCAGGCGCGGCAGTGGCCGCAGTACCTGGAGTAGTGGAGGGAGCTGAGGCCCCAAACAGGCCACCCCCAAGAGGAGCCGTTGCCGGAGTAGTGGAGGGAGCAGCTGTGGATGTGGCAGTTCCGGTGGAGGGGAAAAGAGACTTTTGAGGGGTAGCACTCGACGTGGCAGGAGCTCCCAGTGAGAGAGTTGTGTTTGCGGTGGAGGCAGGAGCGCCTAGGGCCGGGAATGCAGACTTAGGAGCGGAGGCGCCGCCGGGAGCAGCGGTATTGCTGAACAGAGACGGTGTCTGCGAGCTTGGCGCACCAGCCGCGGGTGCAGCTGTGCCGAAGAGTGGCTTGGAAGTGGTGTCTGCAGCAGTCGTAGGAGCGGTTGTCTCGGCTGGCTTGTTTGCACCGAATAGGCCGCCGCTGGGCGCAGCAGCGGTTGCACCTCCTCCAAACAGCGGCTTGGTTGCTCCTCCTCCAAACATATTGTTAGATGGCTGCGCCTGTGAGGTAGCAGGCGTGGTAGATGATGGCGCAGCGGTGGGGGTAGTCGAGACTCCGGGTTTCGCAGCCCCGAATAAGCTGCTGGGTGGGTTGGATGCAGGCGGGGGACCAGCAGGGGTGGTGGAGTTGTTGCCGAACAGATTGCCTCCTGCGGGAGCAGGGGTTGCTGTTGGGGCCGCGTTGCCGAACATACTCTTTGTGCCCGCGCCACCGAACAGCGGGTTGCTGGCAGGTGTGGTCGATTCTGTAGACTTGTTGGGAGTCTGGCTGCCGGCAGCGGCGCCGAAGAGTGAGTTGGGCTGCGTGCCAGTTGCGGATGGAGCCTTGCCGCCGAAGCTGAAGGCCGAGGTAGTGCCGTTGGTCGCATTGGAAGCGCCTGCATTGCCGAAGGTTGGTGTGCTTTGGCCACTTGCGGCATTCCCTCCGAACAACGACGGCGATGCGCTGCTGCCGGTGGCTGAAGCTCCAACATTACCGAAGAGGCCACCACTAGACGCATTGCTATCCTTGTTGGCGCCGAAAGTATTGCCTGCTGTGCCGAAAAGACTTCCGCTGGAAGCGCCAGTCGAGGCTGGGGTGCCGAAAGAGAACGCCATGGTGTTGGTGATCGAGCTCGAGGATTGAGAGGGAAAAAAGCTGGATGGAGAGAAAGCACCAGGGGAGGCGGGCCTGCAGAATGGATCAAAAGATCCAACAATGAGAGAATGGAGCTCTTGATCAAATTGATCGAGACAGAGAGCTTAAGGGTGGAATGAGAAAAGCAGGACAAGAAAGTCGAGACAATAGACAATAATAATTGGGAAGGAGTTTGGCAAGCACGCGCTGAAATGTTTATGCCTTGAATACAAGGCATCAATAATGCCTGAATAAATTGGCCAGATTACAGAAGTGGTGCCTAAGGCAGATACGTTCTGGACTCACATCGATCGCAGGGCAACAGGTCGTCACTGCACACTACACACGGCCCCATTGCATTTTTGAGTTGTTCATTTCTGTGTGCCCCTTCTTTCATGTTATAACATCCTGAATTTAAGCTGCAATCATGTCGGAGGGGCCGTCCGATTTGTCTAGTTCGCATCTAGAGCCCCCCAGCAGGACTACAGAATTGCAAGATCCAGGAGCTGGCGATTGTACATTACCCTTGGATATACTTGAATATTTGTTTTGAAACTGACATTTTTCTTAGCAGCTTCTGAAAGCGACGAGGAATACTTCTCAGATGCTAATGAAGACAACCCCCAACTCCAGTCACTCCCACAATCCGGTCGCACTTCCCCTGTCCCACGAACACGAGTTGAGAGGGTTGACAGCAGCACCCAACATGGCGAGATTCCGGGCACAGCAGCATTCGGAAAGAGAGAACAGGATGCAGTTCCCGACGAGATCGAGGTTATTCCAGAAGGCTCACACAGCCAGACACGTTCGCCCGCGGGGTCAGAGGACCAAACCTTGAGTCCTGAAGGCTCGCCGATTCCGCGCACAGTGGTCGAGAAGGTGGACCCTGACGAACCTAGCCATGGCGAAGTTCCTGGCACATTGGCACATGAACAGCGTCTCGCCGATGCTGTGCCCGACGTGGTGACCAAGGTTTCAGATTCCGAGGGCAGCCCAACGCCACCGACGTCCCACCCTACACCTCCTGAAGTCGATGGGACTCTAACAGAAATCCCTGAGACACGGCTCGAGCGAGTGGATACAATACCCGCCGATGAAGACCTACCGTCACACCCACAAGCCCATACAGGCTCAGCAAGTGACACATTACCCGATACGGTAGAAACCGTCCCGGATGTCTCAATAGATGATACAGACCTGGAAACAAAAGACCTCTCATTAGAGGATGACATGAACGACGACCACGGATATGAAAAGCAAGAAGCGGGTGATGATTTTGATGAATTTGTAGAAGAGCAGGAAGACATGGGGGATGATGATTTTGGGGATTTCGACGACGGCTTCCAAGAGCCCATTGCAGAGGAAGCTCCCGCAGACGAAACTGCGGCACCTCAGCAAGCCAACGCACCTCCACCTCTTATTGACTTCGACACATTCAAATCTACTTCCGAACTCCTCGATTCCCTCCAAGACACCCTCAACATCCTCTTCCCCGAATCCCAAGACATAAGCTCCCTCACCCCCGTCGAGCCCATCCCAGACTCCGCCGCAATCTTCAGCACCGAGCGATCCCTCTCACTATGGTCCCAGCTCGTGGCACCACCCCCTCTCCAGCCCCAAAACTGGGTGAAATCTCGCATCCGCCGACTATTCCTCGTATCCCTAGGCGTGCCTGTTGATCTGGATGAGATCCTTCCAGCCTCCAAACAGAAAAAGCTTGTTCTACCTTCTATTGATCTTGAAGGGACCGGCGCAAAGAGCCCTGGCGCTCGCTCCACCAGTCAAGTCCGAAAAGAAGAAGGCAACGACAACAACACTACCGAAAAGGAGCAAGCTCCCTCCCGTCAGAAGACTGCTCCTCGCCGCGGCGCACCTCCGGCGCCGGAAATAGATCTCTCGGCGGTCCGCCGGCTGTGTGCCACTACCGATGCTGCACTGAATGGTCTCACGGATCCAGAGTTGAAGCTGCATGTCCAGGAACTAAACCAGGTTGCCCAGCGCGCTAGTTCGGTGTTGGAGTACTGGCTGAAGCGGCGGGATGGGTTGGTTGGCGAAAAAGAGGCTTTCGAGGGCGTCATTGAGAACCTCGTTAGTCATGTTAGGAGAGTCAGAAAGTAGTCTTTTCTTACTCTCGGCACTTGGTGTACTATCTAAATGCCCAATATAATATATTTTGTATAATCTAATATCGATACCAGAGAAACTGATTTATCTGGAATATGTAAGCAAGTTCTTAGTCTCCCTACACTACTGGAGAAGTAAGGAAGGTGGTTGTTAAAACAGGGCTTATTGGGTTTCGACATGGAGCCTTGGGTTCAATATGTGTTTTTTTTTCCTTTTCATTTCAAGTACGATTCAATCCTGTCCGTGATGCCTTGAGATACATAAACAAAGAGAAAAACTAGACGGAACCGTAGAATCCAGTCTCTCCAACGCCGGAAATGACAGATCAATGAGAGAGATAACATGAAGGAAATGCATTTGAAGAGCACGCAATAAGGGGTATCTTTCTTTTCAAATGCACGCAAATATAAACGAACGACATTGGAACGCCGGCGCCGTTAGAAGAGGAGAAGAAGGGAAGAACTTTTGTTGGAAACGCCGATGAACTCATTAGTCCAATTCAATGACTGTATGTTCTTGGGTCCGAACAGCCGGACTGCGACGATCATTAAACACGTCGTTCCTAGGGCGCATGGCAACAGGGCCCAAAGAGTCTTCAGCCTTGCGCTTTGCAGAGAAGGGGTGATCTGGCCCGGGAGAGATCTCGTCGGTGTCGTACTTGAAGGTCCAGGTGCCGTCAACTTTGATTTGGATTGCTCTGATCCCGTCAAGTCGGTTCGTGCGGGTGAGCTCGGCATGGATCTCAGCAAGGAACTGATCAACAACCAGGAACTGTGGGCGTGCATCTCCCTTGCAAATCGGGCAGCGCCAGTTATCGACCATCGGTGTCTGGCCGGATGTGGAATTCCTGGTTCTGATGAAGGTGTCACGGTCAAAGCATTCATGATGATTGCAGTGGAGTGACCGGGCAGGGACATCGAAGATGCGTGCCATAAATGGGTCCACTAGGTCAATTGTGAGGTTATCTGTCACCACCGCCAAATCATCATCATCATCATCATCGGTTATGGGAGAAAGTCGCTTCTTGATTGCCGCACGAGAGTCAGCCGCTGGAACCGACTTGATCAGATTGAGTATCTGATCAAACTCGGCAACCTCCATGGCCTCCACTCCAAAAACGAACTTCGAGGTCTTGCACTCATCCTGTCCTAGGATGATATCGAGTCGTACGTTATTTTCACCTGCATGGAGGTGCTCGGTGATGTCTAGAGGTAAATCCTTTCCGTTGTGAACCTTTCGGCGCACATAGAGCTCTTTACCATTAACAGAAATGTAAAAGACACTGGGCCAGAAAGTAGGCGCGGTGGACCAGGTCTGCTCCGTCACAGTATCCGGATTGCCAGGAAGACGAATGCATCGCAGGCGAATAGTCCGGCACCCGGGCCTAAAGGTCCAAACCGAGAATTGTGTCTCTTTCCCGTGAGCTATGTGTGGGAACTTTTGGAGCTCATCACCCAAAGAGAAATTCCACTTGTAGATCGGCTGGTCAACGTCGACGACGGTTGGGTGTACAATGAAGGCATCGAGATAGGTAAACAAATCAGTCTCAATGTCATTGCCATCTGGACCCTGCTTCACTAGCCTCTTCATGGGATCGCGGAGACCAACCAGATGTAGGCCGAGACGCGTTGGGTTTGGATTCACCATCATGGGTGCCCTGTAGCCAGGTAACGGGAGGAAAGCAGAGTTAGGTAAAGGCTGGAAATGATGTCCATGAGGCGCACGCGTGATCGGCGAAGCAGATGACTGCGCATTCATCGAATTCTGTCGGTTGTGATAATTATTGGGCCTCTGTGGTGGCATCGGGTGCTGGGCCATATGGTTTGTTGTAGTCGGGGTTGTGGATATGGGCGATGGAGCATGGTATGAGTGCACTGACTGTGTAGAGGTGAAAGCACTCGATTGGAGGGAGGTGGTGGAGGAAGGGTTAGTAGGCGCTCCTGAAGTCCCAGGCATCAATATTCGAGGCTGCATTTGCTGGCCATGTGATCCCGGTGTTGATCGGTGCCTCTGAGAAGGTGCTATCTGTCCAAGAGCTGCCTGCATGTGCATTTGCATCTGTGGATTCATCTGTGGATTCATGTGTGGAACCATATGTGAATTCACCGGATACCACGGTCCTTGTCCCTGACCTTGACCCTGAACCTGTCCTTGTGCTTGTCCCTGTGACATGGGGTTGTAATAAAGAGTTTGTGGGGTATTCTGCATCTGTGAGTTTACGCCAAATTGATAGGACCCAGCAGCTGGACCAACAACCTGCCCCTGGGGTGAATTTGAGGAGAAATTCTGCAAAGGTGCGCCAAGTGGACTCAGAGCAGGTGAATTAGTGGCAGATTGACTGACACGACTGATCGAAGATCTGGGATGGGGTGACGGCACTCGTACGGCGGCCTGAGACGTGTTTTGATTCTGAGGCCTGGGAGGAGATGCAGAGTGAGAGGAAGATGGTGTGTGGGATAGATCTTTAGGCAAACGTGGGAATTTGAGATACTCTTGGGTGATCTTCCAGTTATGAGCCTGCTGAGTGGTCTCGGGGAGTCCAAAATCCCTACACTGGCAGAAAACCTTTAAATCGGTCCAAAACAACTCCAGAAGGGGTTTGACATAATCCTCGTCGTGAATGCCCCGTGCAACACACATAAACATCACCGACATCAAAATTGGAGATGGACAAGCAAGAGTGTACCAAAGATAAGACACCAACGGGGGATGGCAGGCCTGCCTCCAGATGTCCAGCCATTTGGTTGCAAGTTGTGATAAGAACACAGGAACACCGGGCAGCACCTGGAGGTACCACTCTGTTTGCATCAACTGTTGTGGAGATGCCGGGAAATGGGCAAACCCAATGATAGCGGCATTATGCATCTTTCTATTGTCTTCCAGAAGATCCATGAGTGATCGCATGCCCGATTCAGTGGCTCTAATTTGACTCAATGTAGTTGGATCAATGCTATATCGGCAGTATAATTGGTGCATCACCAGATAAAAAGCGTCCTTATGACTAATGGCCTGGCGCAATAGGTCAATCCGAGGCCGCATAATATCCCACTCTCTCGAATGAGCAGGAGGTACTGCTCCCTCTGCGGATAGGTCTTCTATCAAGGCATCCAACTGAGCAGACCATTGTTCCCATGTCTCATTGGGGATCAATTTCCATACTCCCCAATTCTGCTGACTCTGCTGATTCTGCTGCGGACTAGGTCGTGGGGCTGAGACTGTCTGTTCTTGTATTCTAGCGCCCTTTTGTGTTCCTGTGACCAAGGGCGAATTCGTGGACCGGTTGGGTTGCATTAGAGGGGACTGGGTCGCGCGTTGTGACGTGGCATGCCCGCTGAGAGGAGCCTGTTGGACCGCCATACGCTCATCATTGCCGCGCTGTGCTGTCAGTTGTGTAGAGATGGGGGGCAACGTGGAGAGTCTATTTGAAACTGTCGCATCGGCGCTCGCAGGACTTGGGTGAGAATTTGTACTGAGCACAGGTGAGGGAAGCGCGGTCGCTCGCGTATCGGGTTTTTTTGCCGTATGAACAGGACCACGCGAGGGAGGTTGAGTAAGGGTCTCGCCAGGCGTGACGGGGGACATTAAGACAGGTTCACGGGAAGTGGAGTTGGGAGGCACTTCAAGGTCAACCTCAACGCGAGGATTTCGCGTAGCCGATTTCTCCGGAGCATCAGTCTGCGGGCCCATCCAGTTTCTCCGCACGCCGCCTAAAAACAGACTGGCAGTAGTATTGGACTCTTCGATATGATCAGCACTAGTCTGCGATCGTGATTTAGGTGATGCCATGACGATCGAAGAAGTGTCGAAACATCAGGGTGATCCATGGATTTTGTCAAGTTCTTTTAACAAAGAGGCGCTTACAACAACATTTGAACAAAGCATCCTACGTAGGTAGACTTTTAGCGCTTAGATACCATAATAGGAATGGTCCCGTGCAAAGTGAAAGCACAATAGACGCAGGTACTGCACATATAGTTTACGTTAATTACCATAACATTGAAGTTATCCTAGATATGTAATCATAGATCCCCTCCAGGGCTAATTAAGATAATTTTAAAAAAAACCAATTCAATATAAACATATAAATATCTAAATAAATAAATATGTAAATATGTAGATCGGGTACATAGACTTGGGCAAGAATGACCGGGTTCATCTGCCTAGTAAGTGTGTACAGTGGTGTTCCATGAGTATTTGACCTTGGGTACTTCGGCCGTGGGCCCACTTTGTAGGCCCACTTTTAATATTGCCAGACAGAAACCTCGAAAATTCAATCCAATTTAATAGCTAGTATGCCAACCTTCATATTTAATAACATCAGCAACTCTATGAGGCATAGTATCAGATAGATGCTTAAACATCTCAATATCTAGCCCCTCCCAAGCTTCCTGGGCAGCGTCGACTAGTAGATCAAGCGTAGTTTCGTTATTTGGGAGCTGTATTAGCTCAGGGTGTCGCTTCAGTATTTCGGCCTTTAGGAGCGCCCATAGGTTCTCAATTGGATTCAAATCGGGCGAATAGGGAGGCCACTCCATAATATCACATCCAAGCTCATTAAGAGTCCCCTGAATGATATAGGCAGTGTGTACCGGTGCGTTATCTTGTTGAAAAATAGCATCTTGATCAATACTATTAAGAAGTGTTGGAAGAACACGCCGGTAAAGCTCTTCAATAGTCCGAGATGAAACACCACCGCGGCGAGACTGAGGATCACCAAATAATGGAATTAAACCAGAGCGTCGCGGAAGACCAGAAAAGGCAGCCCAAAACATCTGTTTAATCTGTTTTCCACGGGTTGGTATCATTTGGACTTGATGGCCCTCTTCTTCGTGCTCCCAAAGCTGGTCCTTTGGACGGGTAAATGTCCATTCTCGACGCTGACCGATACCACGTTCAATAGTACACTCATCAGACCAATACACACGGGCCCAATCCTCAGAAGTGAAGTGCTCATATCTTCGCGCCCAAGTAAGGCGTTTTTCAGCAGATAGAGGTGTTAAAGTAGGCCGTTGCATTTTCCGCCACTTTCGAAGGCCCATTTCATGGGTCAGCCGCCAAATTGAGGTACGTTTAACCTTATAATCGACCTCTGCGAGTAGGTCTGCGACTAAGATTGACGGGTTTTGTTGTATAGTCTCATATATATGGTCACGGTCGTCTTCAGTAAGCTTCCTTGGCCCCCTGAGCGTGCTAAAGACTGTTGCTTTTGACGCTTTGACTCTTGAGTAAGAGTATACTGAATAGTTGAGCGTGGAATATCTGGAAATCGCTTCTTTTTTATAGTTGTTGCACCCCAACCATTGGTACTATGCAGTTCACAGATCTTAGCTCTAGTAAGACAGTCAAGCTCTGGGCCTCTTTTCCCACGTATAGGAGGCATGTTTTAGTATATAGAATAAGAAAACAGTGCGAAAATCTCTTCAAAACGCGTTAATATACAGCGCATATGCTAGCGTGTTTAGGACGCGCGAGATTTAATATACTAATACAGTAGGCGGTCTAGAATGGCGGTCAGATCCTAAGGTGGGACCCGAAGTACCCAAGGTCAAATACTCATGGAACACCACTGTACTTCGAATCCATGTACTACAAAGTATGTACGAAGTACGAAAACGGAATACGGAATTCAAGGTATGTTGCTAATTACCATTCAAGCTAGTAATTATAATTGTAATTATAGTAATGGTCATAATTATAATAATCACATTATATCCATGGATGTAATAATAATAATACCCTCTGACCGTTGTGCCACCCCTCAGCTCAACACTCTCTCTCTCAACCACGGAAAGTGTCAACCTGAGAAGTCCAGACTCTTCTTACAATTTGCACACGTCACTTTTTTTGCCTTTGCTTTGCAAATTTGCAAATTTGCAATTTTTCGTATATTTTGGTACTTGGTTCTATTGACTATATTCGTTTGGATTTGTGTGTCTGTGTCTCTGCCCAAATTCCACATATCAAGATTTCTTGAACATCCTTTGCTTCAATCTGGTATGGTATATATCATGTTTGCACAGATATAATCTTCCAAGAAAAAAGAAAAAAGAAAAAGAAAAAAAAGAAGAATACCAAGCTACCTACCTCCCGAGGTCGGGATCCTTCGAGGTTCGTGCTCCCGAGCCCCGCGAGTTGTTTAACCTAATCCTCTCTCTAATCTCTCGGATCTCCCTTTAGATTTCTCACATTCTCTCCCCTTTTTGACCTTCTGCGAAATCACATTACTTCGGTCCCAGAGGGATACGCGATTGCAATCTGCAATTTGCACTCCTCCCCGTCAAAGGGTGCCATGTCTTGCGTTTTCTCTTAACTAGAAACACGGAATATTGAGAGATGGTTACCATGGGCCCACCACAGGGTGTTCGTCCCGGCGACATTCTAGATGTTCTTCGTAAGTGACGTCGTGTGCGACACCTCGATTTCTGTCACTCCCATTTCTCAGGATGCGCCCCGACTTCTAACACTCCAAAACTAGACGAATTTGGCGGGCGCGGAGAAGATGAACTGATCATGCTACCCCGCGACAAGATTGAGTTGATCGAGTTGGATGAAGGATTTGGAGATGCCTGGTACTACGGCAAGAACCTTCGGACGGGACAAACTGGTCTCTTCCCTGCGAGTATGCGCGACCCCCTCCCCAGGATCCCCTCACCACAACCCCCCGTCTATTTCCCCCCCAAGCTAATATTCGTGCGCAACAGACTTTACCAACGGCTCCCCAAGAAAGACACTCGCCGAGTCGCCAGTACTTGTAGAGTCGCCAATACAATTGGAACCCTCCGCACCCACGGATTCATCATTCGCATCAGTCGGGAGTGGGCAGAGCACCCCTCAAGCATCGCGCCACGTTAGCTCCGATATGCAGTCACCACAAATTGGTTCTCCCACACAGCATCGATCCGCCTCGTCTCCGCTGCCTCGCCCAAGCCTGGCGGCCGATATCCAGCAAGCCTTCCGCGGTTCCATGGATGATCACATGAATGGCGAAGACAGTCCGGTCATGAATGAGACGTTGAGTGTCATTGACGAGCACATTACAGATATGAACACCCCACGTCACAGCGTGTCAACCCAAGAACCTAGGACGATCAATGATTCCGGCAGCGAGTACAGCAGCCATATTGGCCACAGGGCTTCTTATATCAATGGACATGAAACCGACGACGAGGAGCAGAATCATCCAACCGAGCAAGAGATACGAAAATGGAATCAAACACAAACTTCAAGATGCTTGCGCGGACTCGGCATTGATTCCAAACACTGTGACATCTTTGAGGAACAAGAGATCACCGGTGATGTGCTTCTTGATATGGATCAAGATTTTATCTTTATGAAGGAATTTGATTTTGGAGTCATGGGCAAACGGCTTAAGACCTGGCACAAGATCAAGGCATTCCAAGAAGAGACCAAGGGCTTCAGTCAACAGCACGCCCCGAGAGAATCCATCTCATCCAGCTTCTCAGGACCTTCCGATGAACGAGCATTCTCTCGCGCTGGAAACACCGGCCCACTTCTTCCTCGGATCCCGACCTTGTCAGAAAAGACCGGGACTGGTTATCCACGAGCATCTGCGCCGGTGCAACACCCCCGACTGGCCAGCAACAACAGCTCGCCCATGACACCGCATACCCCTCCGTACAGCCACGATTCACCGAGGAGAATTTCTGCGGCATCACTCCGTGATCTCAACCAGGCGCGTCGTCATTCTTCCATTGACGCCACCCAACGCGGCATGTCTGATTCGGTTTTCGCTGGTCACCATCAAAAGAAACCATCGTTCGACCGGTCCTGGACTCTGAATTCCGGCCCCCAACCGATGCCGGTTCGCCCAGGAACCTCGGCGGGTACTAGTCCGGGTGGCTTCCAGAGCGGACCGCTAACCGCTGAGTCTGATTCGTACGCCAACTCTTATACCAGCACCCCGGATCAGATTGAGGACCTAGATCGGGGTTATTTCTCGGGAACCGAGATTGACTCGCGGCGAAGCCGTCGGGTTCTTCAGAAACGGGGGTCCGCCGGAGTCGGCTTAAACAATCACTCGCGAAAGTCAAGCTATGCGGAAGAGCCTTATAAAGCGATATCCCCGGTGAAGCGCCACACTCGCATTGGCAGTATGGACTCGATCCGTGATGCAGCAAAGGCAAAGCATGTCTCCACCGCAGCGCAGGCCTATCACGGTACGCCACCAAAGAGTCGGCTACGGAGCTTGAGCACGCGCGTCTCAACGGATAGGAGTGGGAATTCCCAATCGTCGACCACCGAGAGCAAAACCAGTAACGGTGGTGGATTCTTCGCCAACTTCTCTCGTGTCGGCGGCAAAGGTGATTCGGAAGGCACCTCTTCTCGCGCTTCGCCGTTGCAATTCCAGCCGCTGAAGAATGCTGGGCCCAAGTTCCGCCGGGCCATGGGTCTTCGTGCCATATCCGACGTTGCTGGAAAGAAGATTGACACCTCTGTGCCGCCTGAGTCACCACGGGAATCCGACCCCACCTCTGCTCGCACCGGGTCCACAACTCCATCGGCGACGTCCAAGAGCTCGGAACGGCATAGTACAGATGGGTCTGGTAAAGCTGCCACTGACGGACCCGGATTCGTAGTCCGTCCTCGGACCGTCAAGTCCAAGAAGGAGACTAGTGCCTATACTCGAGGTCTTGAAAAGAAGTCACCACAGGAGCAGATGGATGGCTGTGATTATAGTGGATGGATGAAAAAGAGATCCTCCAACTTGATGACCACCTGGAAGCCCCGTTTGTTCGTCCTGCGCGGTCGTCGTCTCTCATATTACTATTCCGAGGACGACACCGAGGAAAGAGGCTTGATCGACATTACCGCTCACCGTGTCTTGCGAGCGGATCAAGATCCGATCATCGCTCTACACGCAACCATCACCGGCTCCACCGCGTTGCCAGCCAATGCCAACAACACCGTGGAGAGCTCCGGTGGCACGAAGCTCACCACTCCCTCGGTCATTCAATCTCTGACCACCAAGGACGGCAGTGGGCCGTTCTTCTTCAAGCTCGTACCCCCAAAGACTGGCAACTCACGCACCGTGCAGTTCACAAAGCCGGCCACCCACTACTTCCAGGTTGACAATGTCCAGCAGGGTCGTCTGTGGATGGCAGCGTTGATGAAAGCGACCATTGAACGCGATCTCGGACAGGCAGTGGAATCTACCAACAAGCAAAAGACCATTAGTCTGAAACAAGCCCGGCTGATGAACCAGCGGCCGCCGGAGCTGATGCCTGCTTCGGGTAGCACCAAGACCGAGCAGACCATTGATGAGGAAGAGGAAGAGGCGGGTCTCCAAATCCAGGGCTTGAACCTTAGCCAGTCTGATGCCAACTCATTCGAGGACACGAACAGCAGTCTAGACATCAATAATACAGGTGAAGACCTTGAACGACCTCTATCTAACCCCCCTGGAGACTTGGACAATGGCCACTCGTCCTTGCTTCCGGATCCTCTGGCCAAGACGGAATCTAAGTGAATATTCATTGGCCCCTTATTTATTTGTGTGTGGCCTTGCTTGGAATTATGCGAAGGATATCTTTTGGCCATTTTTGTTTTCATTCTTTTTGCTGGCGTTTGATGTGATATACCCCTCGCTCAGACTTCTTCCCTTTGTTGACTCGAGCCAATTTTGTCATTGCAGGTACGTTGGCACGTTGGTTGCCGGGGGCTTTATGTGGGAGTATGTGATTAACTTGCTTATGGACACAAAGTTGACTGGATTGAAGCGTTCTGCCCTATACTAATTGTGTCTTCAAATGTAGATAATATAATTATAATAATTTACATAACCACAGATGTTTGCTTCTACTCATCACTATCCTTGTTCTCACCGCCCCATATACCGCTATCTTTAATCACAGGCAGTATATAGCCACCATCAAACCGACATTGTATACATCCTAAGAGTTAACTAATATGTACTTAAATATTTCCTGGTAGTAGCATAATCATACTTGGCAAGATTATTTATCATGACTCCACACTAAGTTATTCTTTGTCTAGGGTAGTTCAACCTTATAGCCGGCGTCACCATCCATATGTGCGCGCTATCTTTATCGATTAGCGATGTCCGCACTTTTGCTTCTTCTTCTCCTTTCCACCATTCAAGCCAATTCTTTTCAATATGCTGTATAGGTCTTTATAACATTTATCCTTCTTCTGTCATTTTAGATCCCTCATGTCCTTCCGCTGGGTGCTCTCCCGCACCTTTGCGCTCCTTCTTCCGCTCACAGTAACCGCCACTGTTTACCTCTATCTCTATCCAATCTTCAACGGATGCGCCTTTCCTCTACCACAGTTTGTCTCGCAGTCAAGCGAGAAGCAGCTATACCATAATTCAGTGATCAACACGCTTTTCCAACACCTCGGTGTATCAACTTCAGACTCAAACAGCCAACCCGCCATCTTTAGACTCCTAGTCCTTGCAGACCCCCAATTGGAAGGCGACACCTCGCTCCCGTTCCCCGAATATGAATTATACCCCCGCATGCAAACCCACTGGCGCGCCATTCAGGAAGCAATTGGCAACGCCTCCACTTCACCTTTGCTGAACGAGGATGTCCTCTCAAGTATCACAACTGGTCTCCAAACCCTCGCAACCGAAGACATCCCACGCGCCTTAAAGTCAAGTGTGAAACGCCTCGACCTCTTCGGCAACGACTACTACCTCGCGCATATCTACCGCACGCTCTTTTGGTGGACCCGGCCGACGCACACAACAGTCCTAGGCGACTTGGTGGGGAGCCAATGGATCTCCGACGACGAATTCGCCCGGCGCGAACACCGGTACTGGAACCGCGTGTTCCGTGGCGGAGAGCGAGTCGACGACAACATCACCAGAACCGGTGCTGCAGGTTGGAGCCAGGGCGAAGGCAGCAATGCGCCACCATTGGAACCCCTGGGCGCGGATCGGGCCTGGGCCAGACGCGTGATCAATGTCGCGGGAAACCATGATATTGGATATGCGGGGGATATCAGTGAGGCGCGGATGGAGCGTTTTGATCGTGCGTTTGGCCGTGCAAATTGGGATGTGCGGTTCGAACATCCGCCCATCTTGTCCTCGTCTGCTAGAGACCAGACTGTTACCCCTACTCTACACCTAATTAACCTCAATTCCCTCATGTTCGATACCCCCGCTCTTTCTGCGGAGGTCCAGAGCCATACTTATTCTTATCTGAACGATCTGATCGCCGATCGACTCTCGCCGGTCGAGGACCGGTCGGCTTTTACTTTGCTTCTGACGCATCTACCCCTGCACAAGGAAGATGGCATATGCACAGACGGGCCATATTTCTCATTCCAAGATTCTGATGACCAGGATGGTCCCGACGGCGTGCCCCGGTGGCTTGACGGTGGTCTCAAGGAGCAGAACCATCTCAGTGATACGATCAGCGCTAGCGGGATTCTGCAAGGCATCTTTGGGCTGAGCGGCGACGAGAATGCGCTTGTTGGTGGCCAGGGTCGGAACGGACTCATTCTTACTGGGCATGACCACACGGGCTGTGATATTGTTCATTTCGTCAACCGCACTGAAACAGCCGGCGACGATGGTTTATCTCAGACTTGGGAATGGGCTGCGAAGCGCTTTAATGATAGCCAGCACATCGACGACCCTTCTATCCGGGAGGTGACCCTCCGCTCGATGATGGGAGAGTTTGGTGGTAATGCCGGTCTCCTTTCGGCATGGTTCGATGAGGTCGCTGGTGAGTGGAGCTATGAGATCACTATGTGTCCAGCTGGCGTTCAGCATATCTGGTGGGCGGTTCATATCCTCGTGCTAGTGACGCTGGGTGTGGCTCTGCTTTGGTTCCTATCTGGCGGTGTTCAGGACAAGACGGCTATTCGAAAAGTCCAATCAAACCAGAAGGCTCAGGATGGACAGAAGAAATAAACGGGTTGTAGATTTGTTTCTATTGTATTAATGACATTGGATAAACTAAGCAGGTTGTATTTTGATACATATATTTTGATACATGATTGATATATATTTTCACAACGGACCGCCAAGCAAATATGAACTTTTATGACGTGACCATTGTTGAAGTTGTGTCTCGTACAGTTGTGTAGAGATTAAATACATTTACGCAGTCTACTTAGGGTCTACATAGGTAGAGCCATTGGTGGTCATATCAGAGTTCATATATCGGCCAAAGAACAAATAACCAGGACCAAGTCCCCTCCCATACAGCCTAAAACCTTTAGGCCAGCCCTCAAGGTAACGGGCAAGGCAGTGCAAAAGGATGTGATTTTAAAGTAATACTTCCGAGAGTCGCCAGTAAAGGGAGGGAGAAACACGAAGATGGAGGATAAAACCGGCTTTAAAATAAACAGTTGGATTTCGTCAAATGGACACCACCTGTCCAGCTCCCATTTTAATCCTATGGTCTCATATGCACCGCATTCCAGGTCCCAAGCAGATTTGAGGTTTGGTATCGTTCTTTTTCTTTAAAATTCGGGTTTTCTCTCTTTACATGACGACACCGGAGTTGGAGGCAATACGCTGGAAGAGAAACGTTAGTGTATTGGGTCGGAGAGGGGGAAAACATGGAAATGAATCCATTTCCATGTGGAGTGTATAACGTACGGGCCAGAGCTCAGCAGCTTCCTTTCCGACGGGACCGGTGATGGCGGAACCCTTCATCTCACCCTTGGCGTTGACGATAACTCCTGCGTTGTCCTCGAAGTACAGGAAGATACCGTCGGGGCGGCGCCAGGGCTTGCTCTGGCGGACAACGACAGCGGGCATAACCTTCTTGCGGAGCTCGGGCTTTCCCTTCTTGACGGTGGCCATGACCATGTCTCCGACACCGGCAGCGGGGAGACGGTTCAGGCGGGCACCGATACCCTTGACGGAGATGATGTACAGGTTGCGAGCACCGGAGTTGTCGCAGCAGTTCATCACGGCGCCACTGTTTGACGAAAAAGGGACCCGTTAGTGAATTTGTTCTAGATCTTGAAGACGTCGTGTTTCGAATGCTGAAAGTGGAGATCCAATTTTCTTTTCCTTTCTTCCCGCCGGTCTTTTCGTTTTGTTGCATGGGCGTATGTTTTTCTGAGGGCGTTTGGTCGAGTGGAAAATAGCTTGTGGCATCCGGCGGGGAAGAAAGGCGCATTCGAAACAGACTAGACGATAAGAAATTTGTAGACGTACACAGGCAGACCGAGAGTCATCTTGAGCTTGTTGCCGGCGGCACCGCCACGACTGTTCAATCGTTAGTAAATTCGTTCTTGTCGATTCGTTCTTTTCTCAAATCTGAGCCCCATTCTATCCTCTCGACACAAATGTGCTGTTGCTTGTCCATGCTTGCAAAATAATTCTGTATCGGCTCGGAATCGAATGGGGCCACAGGGGGAATCGTTGGGAGACTCACCCTCTCTTAGACATGATGGCTGATGATCACGGGGGAAGTTGGGTGAAAAAGGTTGGCGACAAGAGGTCGAACGTCGAGGATCCAAACTGGAGGTGTGCTTTCTCGCTTAGTGGGCAAAGTGCGTAAAATCTTGGCGTTGGCTGGTGATTGGCTGCCCAGATCCATCAACTTTGCCCTAATGCTAGCCTCATTTGGCATAGTACCAAACTATGATGCCTTAGGCATCACTCATATACTTCTAGGGTTCAAAGTTGTAACGTTTTGGAAGACTGAATTTCACTGAATAATACATTTGCAACCGTAAAGAAAAGCTATGCAAAAAGAAAAGCAGATACAACAGGGATGAAGATAAAATATGAAATGATTTATTGAAAGTCCATAAAAGCAATCCGCCATCCCCCGAAACATTTCAAGGTTAAACCTCGATTTGAGTCTGCTATTCCGCCACGAGTAATGCCCTCCTGGTGTCAAGCAAGATGCGAGCACGCTGTTAAACCGATAACACCTTTCTGCCATTGTCCGTTGCGCCAGATCCGATATTGTCGTCTTTGCATCACAGCTACTCCTCTTTCTTAGGCTCTGTCATGTGTTCGGGGTTCTCTGCCTTGGTCACCGTTGCCTCGGTGTCCGCAGTAGGAGCAGGAGCTTCTGCACTCTTCTCGGCGGTAGAATCGGCAGCCTCTTTCGGGAGGGACTGAGCCCGCACAGGGGAGGCGGTGGAGCCTTCGACCAGGGGTTTCTCCTCAATAATTGGCGCTGGAGCCGGAGGCTGTTCCGATGTAGTAGGCTCAGGGACAGCAGCGTCTTCCATGGTAGTATCTTCATCATGAGGAGGAGACTGATGCTGAGAAGTAGTAGAGGCTCCCTGTTCCTCGCTTTCCATGGCCATGTTATCGGCATCAGTCATGGGGGTTTCATCAGCGCGCGAGGGTTCTGGGGCGGCAAAAGGCGCCTCGGGTTCAGTGCGTGGGGCATCGCCCATATTAGCGTCAGGGGCAAAATCCATTTCTCCATCAGCCGCAGATGAGCCATCTTGCGGGGTTGCCATGCCACTATCCAGCCCAGAGTCCGGCTCGAGGTTTCGGTAGTTGACTTGATTGCGACGGCGTGAGGCGCCTGGTTGGCGACGAACACCGTTGGCGGCGTTCTCGTCTTCATCCTCGCTATCACTGAGCTCGCCAGCCTTTTCGGTGCGTTGGTCGAATCGTCGTTGTGTGAACCGTTTGTCTTTGTTCTCATCCTCATCGAGGTCATCCATAACGTCATCAGCCTCGTCGTCCATGCCATCCAAGATGGGGTTTCGTGGCACATCCGTCATTTGGACCGAAGGAGCAAATGCCGTGCGCTTGAGATTTTCGACAACCTGGTTGCGGATCTTGTCCAGGTATTCTCTGGTATTGGCGTTATCCATGTTGGAGGGGCGGACATCAAGCTGATAATCAGGAGCGAAGTACTAATGCAGTTAGTATGAGTTAGTCTGGAAGAAACGGGAATCTTACCTCATAGTAGTCGTTGTATGGCAGCTCTGATCCTAGGGGCTCTCCGACAAGGATGCCGGTCTCATAAGCCCATGTTCGTGCGACATTGCGCATGGTGTAGCCACCACCGCCAAGAACCAAGGTTGGCAGATCAAAGCTCTTAACGAAATTAACACAGTTGGCGTGTCCTCGCATACTCAGGTTGAAGCAGCCTAGGCGATCACCAGATAGACTGTCACCACCGCACTGAAGGACCACGGCCTCGGGGCGGTACCACTCCATCACGCTCTTAATAACAGGCTCAAAGATGCTCTTGTATGTGACATCAGTGATACCATCCCGAAGAGGAAAGTTAACTGCGTAGTTTTTACCCTGCCCAACACCGATGTCGCGAAGCTCACCGGTACCGGGGAAGTATTCGCCGTACTTGTGGAAAGAACAGGTCATGACGCGATCAGTCGTGTAGAAAGCCTCTTCGACACCGTCGCCGTGATGAACGTCAATATCGACGTAAAGAACGCGTTGTTTGAAGCGCAGAAGCTCCAGAATTCCGAGAACAATATCTTCATGGATGTTAGATTCTGAGATAGACATTTGAGGATCGAAGCGCCATACCATTGACATAACAGAAGCCACTTGCTTCGCTCTTCTTGGCATGGTGAAGACCACCAGCCCAGTTGACGGCAACATCGCATTTATTGCGGTTCAGTCGTGCGGCGCCTTCCATGCTGCCACCAGCACTGATTCCGCAGAACTCGAAGAGACCGTCAAACACGGGGCAATCGTCTCCAACATTGTACCGGCTCTGTTCCTTTGAGAAGTGGTCCATGTTGTCGGGTGTGACCTTGGACAGGAAGTCGATATATTCGTCGGTATGGAACTGGGTCATTTCGTACTTTGAGGCAGGTTTCGCACGCTGATTTGTTAGTGTAAGGGTCAAACAGGAGAAAAAAAAGGCAGTAGAACGCTCACGTAGATCTCCATTTTTTTATAGAGGCCATAGTTCATCACCAAGCTGTGTGTCATGCGTATGCGATGAGGCTTCATGGGGTGGCCGGAGACATAGGCATAGTTGCCCACATCGGAGTCGTAGAAGTAAGCGACTTTCTTATTCTTAGACCCGAGGAGCCTATCTGAGATAGGTTCCAAAGCCATATTGCAGAGAACGACTGAGGGGTCACGAGGTTGAGAGGGGAAAAAAGGTGAAGTTCAAGAAGTGTAAGTGAGATCCGGGGAATGATGAAGTAGCGTAGTTGCAGGCGCAATGCAGATATACTCCCAGGGGGGTAAATAGGCAGCGATGGCACCTATTGTCACCAGATCCCGCAATGCGAAGATTCGGTAGTAGAACTTAATCACAATAGCAAGCCAATGTCATTGTTCAGGCTGTATTGAAGAATAGATTGAGGAGAGAGAATCGCCCGCGAAGGAGCGGAAGCCGACCGAACCACACACCGCCTTCGTCAGGCAAAGCTCCCACGGCTTTGCTCATCATCACTCAACACGTCTTCGACAACCTTGTTATCTTCTCCCTAATATCACATCTGTTGGGGTTTTTTGCTATATCGTATCTTTCTTTGAACACTTTTTCGGCGATACCAAGCTACTAGAGACAAATCGATTTGCCCCAGAGCTTCCAAATAGCGATAGCTTCGCCCTCTCTACTCTCGTTTCATCAACTCTTTTCGGATATCTCTTAACTATGGATCGTCTTAACCGGATGCTCCAGGCCGCTCAAGGCATGGGGATGGGAGGCGCTGCTCCCGGTGGTGTAAGTTGGATAAGACCTCTAATCTCCTTGTTGAGGGGGCATTAATGGCAACACCCTAGCCTAGCTTCACCATGTTTATCTACATTGACTAATGAGAGCCGTTGTTTAGGATACTCCAAACTTGATTGATAACTCTGAAACCGTCCACATCTCCTCCTTGGCTCTGCTGAAGATGCTACGACATGGACGCGCGGGTGTCCCGATGGAGGTCATGGGCCTCATGCTGGGCGAGTTCGTTGATGAATACACAGTTCGGGTAGTGGACGTCTTTGCTATGCCCCAGAGCGGTACAGGTGTCAGTGTTGAGGCAGTGGATCCCGTGTTCCAAACTAGAATGATGGAAATGCTCCGCCAGACGGGACGGTAAGCCTATCAGCTGATATATAATCGAGGACTCCCCCATGCTGATAGTTTCGTACAGACCAGAAACTGTTGTTGGCTGGTACCATTCGCATCCTGGTTTCGGCTGCTGGCTCTCCTCGGTCGATATCAACACTCAGCAATCCTTCGAGCAGCTCACACCGCGTGCGGTTGCCGTTGTCGTCGATCCTATCCAGTCAGTGAAGGGCAAGGTCGTCATTGATGCCTTCCGTCTCATCCAACCTCAGACGGTGGTCATGGGTCAGGAGCCCCGCCAGACTACATCAAACTTGGGTCACCTCAACAAGCCTTCGATCCAGGCTCTGATTCACGGCCTCAACCGCCACTATTACAGCATTGCGATTGATTACCGCAAGACGGGATTGGAAGAGAACATGTTGATGAACCTTCACAAGCATGTATGGACCGAGGCCTTGGAGATGAGTGACTTCCACGAGGAGGGTAAGCACAATGTGGACCGCATGAAGCAGCTTGTTCTTCTTGCAGAGGGCTACGAGAAGCGGATCAAGGAAGAGACGGAGTTGAGCAAGGATCAGCTGAAGACGAGATACGTTGGCAAGGTTGATCCCAAGAAGCGTATGTTTTTTCCTTTCTTGTAATAATAACCACAAAGAACAGCAACTGACGCTTTACAGACATCGAGGACGTAAGTCAACAGTTGATTGAGGATAACATTGTTGCCGTCTCGCGGCAGATGATTGACAAGGAAGCTTCCGTGGCACGGCAATCATCCAAAGAAGACACGAATGGTGCTGTCATGGAAGTTGATGAAGACCTCTAAAGAGTTAGAAAAGTGTGCCAATCAAACCGCTTTAATTATTTCTGATTGGTTGGGCTTTATGTTACCAAACCAGACCAACAGATGAATGAAATCTACTCAAATTTTCACATAAAAATAATAAAATTCATTGTCAACACGAATGGCGTTTGGCCTGTTGTTGGAAGTAAATGCGTGTCTATAAGTCTATTTCGTGTCATTTATGCGCCGCGCAATGTATATAAATCGTAACAATATGAAATATCCACCGATCAATGGACTATCACGACTCCAACTTGACTGTCTGAAGCGAGTTGCTCAAGGCTTCGACAACGTCAGGGGAGTAGGCCCGTAGCCCATCAAAGGCAGCATCCACGTCATTGATGTCGTGTTTCTCGTGAATGTCGTCTTGAGTGTCGGTCCAGCCTCTATCAGGGCCCCAAAGGACCTTTTTCTGAGCATCCCGGGTTTCCGTAAGCAAACGAGTCATCAAATGTCCATTCTTCTCTACAGAGGGCCAGGCATCGAATTCGACCTGAACTAAATCCGGTAACCGTTCCAAGATTTGATGTAACAATTTGCCACAGAAGTTGGTATAGTAATCCTTGGAGATACGAAAGCCCTCAAACACAGGGTGTGAAGGGTCACACTGCACAAACACTTTCAACGTGCGCACAAGCTCCATGTCGTGTAATCCCAATCCCTGGTTTACAACCCATGACTTTGGGGGTGCGGTCCAACTTGATCCCACGATCAATTCAATTGTGGTGATCGAAGAGCGGTGGCGGCGAGGCAAAGCCCGGATAGTGGGCATGCGCAAGAAGTCCTGAATGGGGAACACACGGAATGTCTGGGTTGAATAGAAGTAGTGAGTGGCTTCGTCGTGGATTTGTCTCGAGACAAGGAAGAGGGCGATGCGATGCGAGGATGGTGCTAGAGGTTTGCTCTTCTTTGCCGAAGAACCAACACTGCCACCAGTGCGCTTCAATGCACTCTTCCGAGTTGGCGTGAACAGGACATAATGATAAATGTGCAGGCGGATCTCGGACGGTAGATGGAGGAAAGGGAATCGCAGTAAGATCGGAGGTTCAGCCTCTGGTTCAGAGTCGACATCGGAGAGTTGCTCCTCAAAATGGATCATCTTCTTTTTGAAGCCCATGATTGCGAAATATGCAAATGAATTCTATGAGATACGAGCAAGTCTAGATTTGGACAAAAAGATCATATTTCTGGTAATCAGGTAAAAGAGAGAAAAAAAAAGAAAACTAAAAAGATTTGTGTCCCACGATCGGAGCGCAGCTTCACGGGAAAAACCTTTGCTGCGCTCTTGGTAGTGGGAATGAAGAAGATCTTCGTTGGTCTCCCCAGCTAATACAACCCGGCATGCAGAGAGAAATAGCTTGATAGGTCAAATTAATGTCTGGGTGAACTTTCTGAAGAAGAAAAGAAAAAAGAGAGAAGACTTGATGGGCGTGGGGGTGGATATATAAACAAAGTGCACGGATGGTTCGGATCCTCCGCCGTACCGAGTCGCGCCGACTTTTAACGGGAGACTGTGGTTTATCCCATCATTCAGGACATACCTAGGTATTTGTTTCAACCCAATACACAATGCTTAGTCGTGCAGTCTTGCCTCTAACGAGGCCAAATGTCTTCGCCTCTGCCGTTCGGGCATCAACCCTGTCGGCGCGGCCCTCGCCGTACACTGCTTACAAGCTTTCCCCGGCCATCCAGCTAAGGGCGAAGTCGAACAAATCGAAGTCGAATACTCCCAAAGCAACTTCAAAAGAATTCGCTGCAGAGCAACCTGAGTTTGATACGAAAGCTGAATCTACACAACCTTCCGAATCTGTGAGAATTTCCTGATATTTGACGGAAATGAATCATCTCTGACGTTGTCTTTCTAGGTCGAACAAGAACAAGCCCCACAGACACCTCTCCCCGATCTGACACAAGGTATTCCATCGACGCTGGCCGCAGAATTGGAAGGGCGTATGAAGAAGGGACCACTGAACCTCACAGAAGACCCTACTCAGTCAGAAGAGTATGGTGCGGAAGGCAGAGGTGGTGGTGACATCCCCAAGGGCGGATATGAGACATCTATCGACCGCCGCAAGGCTCGCATGGCCAATATATTATATGCTGCCATGTTGCTTGCTGGTGTTGCCGGTATGGGTTACCTGGGTCGCAACTGGGAAACCGAAGAGGAGGCGAGCCAACACCCTGAGATCCCATCTGGATGGAGTCCGGGTCTTTGGTACAGCCGTATCAAGGCTCGCACCAGCGATCTCACCAGCTACTACAAGGACCCTGCTTTCCCCAAGCTGCTTCCGGATGAGGACGCCGAGATGCGTCAGCCTTACACCCTGGTGCTCAGTCTTGAGGATCTTCTTGTTCACAGCGAATGGACCCGTGAGCACGGATGGCGTGTTGCCAAGCGACCTGGTGTCGACTACTTCCTCCGCTACCTGAACCAATACTACGAGCTCGTCCTGTTCACCAGTGTGCCTAGTATGATGGCCGACCAAGTCCTACGCAAACTCGACCCCTACCGCATTATCCGCTGGCCCTTGTTCCGCGAGGCGACCCGATACAAGGATGGAGAGTACATCAAGGTATGCCAACTTCTGTCTCTTTTTTTTTTTTTTCCTCCAAGTCATCAAATGCTAATTGTCTTGTAGGATTTGCAATATCTCAACCGTGACCTTTCCAAGGTTATCCTCATCGACACCAAGGAGGAGCACGCCCGCTACCAGCCCGAGAACGCCATTGTTCTGGACAAGTGGACCGGAGACCCGAAAGATAAGACGCTGGTCGCCCTCATCCCCTTCCTGGAATACCTCGCTGGTATGGGTGTTGAAGATGTGCGCACTGTGCTGAAGTCGTTTGATGGTACTCCCATCCCCGTCGAGTTTGCCAAGCGTGAGAAGGCCATGCGTGAGCGCTTCGAGAAGGATCTTGCCGAGGAGCAGAAGAAGAGGCCCTCGCGTGGTCTGGGCAACTTTGCTGCCGCACTTGGCTTGAAGTCTTCTGCCACCCTGAACGGCGAGCAGACACCCTCCGAGGGTCTGGCTCAAGGCAAGATGCTTTGGGATCAAATCCGCGAGCGTGGTCAAAAGAACTACGAGATGATCGAGTCGGAGATCCGCGCGAACGGCGAGAAGTGGCTCGCTGAGATGGCAGCCGAGGAGGAGAAGGCCCGCCAGGAGCAGATGCAGAGCATGAAGGGCTCTTTCACTGGCATTTTTGGTGTTGGCTCCAAGGACCAGTAATCGGCGCGAGCTAATTCCCTTTTTTTCCGTGTCTAGCACATCATGAGGGGTTCGTTCTGAGCATTAATGAACGAGTGTAAATTAGGGTTTGGGGTTTGTTTGATTTTTTTTTGTACAAAATTTTAGTCAGAAATTTTAATATGATAAAGACTGAGATTGAATTGATATCAAGGTCGTTGGGCTTTAGGATCCCAGGGTATATTGTTGAAATAAGAATCTAGAAGTATGTTCAATGATCTTCCTGATCATGTCAGGTTCACATCTTGGAAGACGGAGACATCCCATATTCCTGTCATGTCAAAGGGGAAACCATCCATCGTTCCAAAAGTATTAGATATCGACATCATGTCATCCACAATATCGTTGTTTGTTTGAGTCTCGGGCAGTGATATCGCAGCCGGGTTGACAAGCCCGCTGTCTGCCATCGTAGTTGTGAATGCCTGGTCCATTGTGTCACCGGTTCCGGGAAGTCGGTGCATAATGCGTTCGCAGTGGTCCAGACACATGTCTGCTACATCCCAGTCTTCTTCTTCCCGTACACGACGCAACACAGAGCGTAGGGTTTCGACGTTCGATAGACATGATCGTGCAACTTCGCTGTCGGTGGTTTCGAATGCACATCGAACCAGCAATGTCGCCGTCGAGGTGAGATGAAAGGCGCTATCTGTCAAAAAATTAGGACAAAAGAAAAAGGCGTGATCTGAGAAAATGCTTCAACCTACATGGTAGCCAGAACTCTACAAAATTATCCTTTCGCAAGGACGTCATAAATCCGACAATCTCCTCTGCTGACTTTCTGCATTCCGTTTGGAAATAGCGACGTGCCTCCGTGTTTTCTGTTTCAGAGTTGTTGACTTCCTGTAAGGTTGTTAGAGATAACTCCTTTCGGTATTCCCACATTTGGCTTACATTTAGTTCAACTCGGCTGACAAGCATTTTGACAGCTAAGAAAGCTAGTTGCAAGCTGCTTGCTCCGTAGATTCGTTCTCCAGAGTGAATGGTGGGTCCTCGCAACCAGTCTGGCAGGGAGTCTTCCCATATATCTAGATCCGTTCGTATTTGTCTGAGCTTCTTGGATGTCTCGCGGGCGGGTTTGTGTTGAAGCCCATAGACCAGTGGTAACAGCTCGCCCAAAGTCTCGGTCAATCGGCATAGGTAGATGTGGCAGTGTGCTGCTCTCACACGTTCTGTAGTGCGAAGGTGTGATGGGACTAATACGTCCACAGTGGGTAGAGGCACGTCGTATTGATTTTTCGAAATCTGAGGCGGGACACCATGACCAAAGCTTCCCCTATTTATTGTTAGGTCTATTGCAAGCAAAACGAAAGATAGAACAATCTTACCAACGGTCATGAATGACAACTCCCCACCACAGACGAATACGCTGGTTCTTTTCTGCTTGTGAGAGCTTCCAATTGCTAGGATCACGATTGAGACCAAGACAATTTGCCAAAGATAACATGCGGCCACAGCTAACGGCGTTGCCAGTCATGGAGAAAATGGGTCGCCCAGTCAAGTCGATAAGCGCGGCGCTGATTGTGTCCAATCCAGGAGCTGAGAATTCCTCGTGCAATGCGGCGACGGTCATGTTGATCGCATATCGAACGTCGGGCTTCGGGTGACACGCAAGCTTTTGTGTGTGCTTCCAATATACGAGGGACATGGAATAGACCTGACACACTAATGCAGCTGGTGGGTCGTGCAGGTCATCGGCGATGTATGATTCCCAAAACGATTCCCCGTCGAAGATCGGAAATGAAACGTTAAAACGATCAATGAAGCTAGAGGGAAATATTAGCAGGGTAGAAAATGAGGGGGAGGCCAACGGTCAACATACAGTCTCACCAGGTCATGCTTAAATGGCCCGAGTATTTGTTCGAGGACCTCCTTCTGGTTCTCACCAGGAGGTGTTCCTCTCCGCATACCTTTCCTTCGCCGCGAGATTGTGGTATAAAGGACTGGTTTCCGCGGATCACTAGAGTAAATATTATACGGGTGACTCTTGGGCTCTTCCGAAAGACTCGTCCGCTCTGGGGGCATGTGTTTTTCAATGACCTGGGCATCTTCGGCAACCATAGGACCAACAATGAGAACCGACTCGTTCTGGGGATCGTCCATATCTTTCCGCCGCGAATCACTTCCTCGACGACCACCCGACGAAGTTGTTCCATGGGGGCTGGGTCCATTGATCGGCTGCCGGGGCGGTATATTCTGGCTCATGTGCGCGAGTCCATCGGGACTGCGCTTGCGCTTCTGCCCCGGCACGGCCTCCATCGCTGGTGGCCCCGGCCAGGATTTTGAATCCGGAGCACTCAAGATAGAAGAATCCGCATTGGCCTCCTCTTGGTAGTGACAATCGGCACCTTGAACACGACACAAAAGACATGATTGACCGGGGATATCAACTGTACATCGAGACTTGCGCTTGCGACACAAGTCACAGGCGCGGACCTTGTGGGAGCGGTAGGGTCGGGCGCCGGCATTGAACCCGGGGGATGGGAGCTTGGAGGAGGAATTGACTTGGGCTGGTGGAGGCGACATGATGCGCGCCCAAGTGTGAGGGAATACGCGGAAAGCTGAAGAGGGTGATTTGGAGATTTTTGGTCGGGGTGTTTTCGGAGTCGGCCGATTAGCGGTTGGACAGAGTGAGGGGTAGGAGCACGAGGCCTGCCTGGGAGAAGCAGGCGAGGACAAGAATTGGGAGCTCTAAATGGCTAGGGAGCTGTATCCGAGAGTCAAAGCTACAGGCACATCATCTTGTACAATGTCTCCCCAGATATCAAAATCCAGCGATCACATTTTCTTATCAAAAATTGAACTGCGGGCATCCATGGATCCGTGTGGGGAATGATGACTCATCCCAGGTGAAGCAGCTGACATAATAATTATCTGCCTCAGGCTTGTTCTATTTTTATCTTTGGACTTGGGGTGGACAATGCAGGCGATCGGCATGTGTTGATTCATTGATGCTGGTGTCCCGCATGGCCTCATGGGGCAACAAACTGCACAGCCACAAGGTCACCTTTTTCTCAACAATGCCCGCAGCGTGCTTGATCCGTTGTATGTAGGTAGAAAACGGTGATTATGGAGGATACCTCCCTCTCCGAGGACCCTTTGGTCCATCAAGCGGGCTCTCCTGTATCGCCCAGCCCAAAGAGCTGCTTTGACCGGCTACCACTTAATGTGATTGAGCAGTAAGTTTCCATTTCACTGGGTACTCGAAACCTTGTGTTCGTCCAACTGGGGGCCTTACGGTCAGTCATTGACTGTAATTCTTACTGAGTCAACAGCATCCTATATGCCTCCGATACCAATACATTTGCATCGCTATCTCTGCTAAATCGAAGATGGAGGCATTCATCCGATTCCGCGGCATTGTATGCTTATCAGTTGTCACGTTGTTCATCCTTTTCCTGGGCTCGCGGGGTCATTCCTGAGGCAGAAAACCTCACTAAACTCAAGCGCCAATTTGTCAAGGAGGTCAGGCAGAACGCCTTTGATGCATTTCTACGGCCCCGGCAAACTCTTGTGCGACTACTTTCAAGTTCTATGAGCTCGTCCACGGCATTCCCACAGGGTGAAGTTTTTCGATTCTCGTTTTCAGGAAATGGTCAAATAGTTCTCTGCATCAGCTCTTCCCGCATTGTCATATTAGACGTGACTACTGACCCAGTCGCCGTCAAGCATGAGCTTAAGACTCGAAGGCGGCCACTGGGAGCCACAATCCGGGATGATAGCTCTCTCATTGCTGTTTTATCTTCTACACATCGAGTTCATATATACCAGCTCTCTGACGATGAAGCCAAGCACATTCAAGTTATCACGCTGAATGACGCTCCAAGGGATATCAAATTCTCTCCAGCAGGTAGTGTGCTAGCATTAGCCTTTGAGGATAGTATCGAGGTATACGCTGTGGGTGAAGAGGCTTTGCCAACCGACCGCCGGGCGGTGCGTTGTCCCCGTGTCGATGCACTTTCATTTTCACCTGATGGAGCGATGCTTCTTGGTTTTACAGCTGAAAATATCGTCACTATCACTCCTCCTTTCTATACTGAGACCGGAACGGACGCCTCGCCCGGAGAACTTGAGATGAGAATGTGGACAACACAAATTCTCTTTCCTGAAACAATCCCTTGCCATATCACTCACGTCTCCCTTATTGCTGGTCAAGAGGAATCTGACGATCACTGGGTGATGGGATATGATAAACAATTGGGGGCGTTTAGGGCGCTTCAATTAAACAATAATGCGGGAATCGTTTATTTCGCCAGTCCATTCCTCGCAGATGAGTCTCGGGAAATGCGACCAAGCATGAGACCCGCCACTGATGATTCAGGAGAACTTGCTGCATTGGGGTTCCAAAATTCAGAACTGTGGATATATGGAATGCCTAGCTTGGGCGCTGGTGAAATTACTGGTACCGAGGTTGGTGGTGGTCATCATTATGGAGGTTGCGCGCCTCGCGACAATCTAGCACAGCTTCAGAAGATCGTTCAACAACCTAAGATCTTGATCCGGGGGCGGCGGGTGAGTGACATGCACGGTATCACATCCGCTCATTGGGTACATTCCGACTCAAGACGCCGTCGGAGACTCGTCGCAGTAGCGCCTGGTGGTGTGCGCCCACAGAACTTTGGCCAAGAAGATATCCCAGTTGACGGTGGTCGAATTCTCCTCCTTGATTTTGAGCGCTCTACCATGAATGGCGAAGCGACTGAGCTTGATATCGAAGTCGGCGAAACGGCACCCAAGATTCTTATGGAGCCGGACTCTTCTTTGGACACTGAAGTCGAGCTTGAAAGAAGGCGAACACGACTACACCGTGGCGATACTGCTACAGCATTCGCAGCCCGTGGTAATTCAACAATTACTCGAGAATCCCGAGCTTTGCCACTTCACTTCCGCCGCAATAGTCTTGCAGTTCCCACCTCGCCAAGCGAGACTTCTCGAGCCGATATAATCGACCTTCCATATGACAATACGCAGCCTCGTTCTAGCGAAGTTCTCCACCGAGCTGCTACTGTGGTTGCATCAACCCGTGGGCGATACGACCCTCGATATCGCAATTCCCACAACCCCCGACAGATTCCCCATGAGAGTGACGCCGATAATTGGGTGCCTCCTCCTCCTCCTTATAAACGCGAGACAGTGGACCCATTGCCAGATGATCTGCAACGAACGCTTCTTCCCGGTGTCAATATCGCCAATTCCACCCTTCAACCTGACAGAGGACAAACCGTTCGTGTCGCGCAGCAATCAACCCGCCCTCGCCCACAGTCTGTCAATTTCCAGAACCTAGGTGCCATGACTGGGGCAAGGCGCAGGGGAAGTTCCATTGGCAGAGACTTTACCCCAGAGCAATTGGTCCCCCAAGATTCGTTCACGAACAACTTATCACCAGAACCGCCTCGATCTGCTTCGCGTCCACCTACGGCGACCCAACTCACCACGCCTACGCTTGCTGTATATCCAGCAGAACTACCGCAACAAGAAAACACGATGCCTCTTCCATACTTGAGAGCCTCGGCACTGGGCGATGCACTTGGTGATGCCTACTTCCCATACTCTGTATCCTCGCCAAACCTCCTCCATATTCCACAGCCATATGAAGATGGGCAGGGCACTGCAGTAGATGACGAGCATGAGATACCTCAGAGGCAAAGGTCTTTCCGAAGGCGGGTTTCAACCGAACCCTCTAGCTTACCGCCGCCAACAAACGAGGAATGGCGCCGGCGCATTCAGGATTGGAACGATAACACAATTAAGGAGCGGAGTCGTAAACGAAGGGGGAAGTGCCATGTCATGTAGCGTTTTCTACCATATGTCCAATTCCCCATCTAGGATCACTGTCAAATTATTAAAATGAATGTTTGTTTCCAGTCTAATAGCCATAGGTATTAAATAATGTAGATGATGTACCTTATACGATTCCATTAAGTGGCGCTGTGTAGTAACTACCTAACTACTATGTATTTTGCTTCGTGTCTGCTTCCATAATGGGTAGTTAGCAGTTCTGATTTACTACGTGGCCGTATAGAGGTCCCATTATGACGAGTTACCCCTAATCGGCCCTTTTGCCACTCAAAAAAGCCATCGTTATAGTAGTGGCCGGTCACTCCTTTATACAAAGAGGGTCTTCGGAGGAAAATACTTGCTGAGTTGGCAAATTGGGAGCTTGCAACTACATTTCCTTTCCCTGTGAGTGATATAATTGGAGCGCGGCTGCTCTTGAACAGGGCTCTTACAGAAGCAACCATTAATTGAAACGGAACAATGGTATTCAATTGACCGAGGTGAAAAGACAGTCAAAAACCAACAAAAAAAAAGGCTATGCTTTGTGGGGTATCACTGAAACAAAAAAGGATCCGCCTAGTTGCAATGGATGCTGGATCTGTACAAACAAAACACAAGAAACCCACACAACGCCTGGAACATAACATGCATGCTCATCCAAATGTTAATATCCCCTTGTACCATGTCCCATATTTCATATCCCATCACGATCCATAGACCATACACCAAACCAGGAGTTTAACCGGTCGAAGAAAGGAAACGCTGGGAGGACGACTGAGTCGATGGAAGGAGTCATGGCTGTCCAGAAGAAACCATATCGAAGGTCTGAAGAGAGGACAAGCTTGTCAAACAAAATTGCCGCACATGGAAAGTGGTTATGGACGTCAAGAGGATCATCCAGAGACCTATTTCGGGGTCTGGAGAGTAACAAACGTATTGAATGAAATTGACGAACACAGAAAGTGCGTTTCCAATGAAGACATAGAAGATATCAATGGTCTTCAAGAGGCTCCTCCAGCAAAGGCTTAGCTCAAGGCCCGTGAAGCCGGAAAGCAGGTTGAATTAGCTGATGAGCACACCTGATTATTGAAGAGATTTATAATTTGAGAGATGGTTCACATCTTTCAGTGAGGTAATTTGCGACAATCGTCGGAAGGAAGCCAAGGTGATTGAAGTAGGGTTGAACTGAAGATCGACCTTAGTTTTGTCAAATTTGACTGGAAGCATGATTGAAGTCGAAGTTCTGATTGATGCTGATGGCGTTCTTGATCCAGCAAAGGCTTTTTTCGTAGCCGGTGGAGAACAACTCGATATGAATAAACCAGCAGATTTGTGGTGATGGTAGATTGACGTCGAGTTGATTTGTTTTCCCGCAATGTTCGTCCAACTGAAGCCGTCCCGTAAGCTCAGTGGAAGTCTTTCTTTTTCCCCTTGTAATCAAGAACTGGTGAGGTGACAGATGAAAAAGATAGCTAGTGGTGTTCACGGCACAGAAAGAGGATGTCCGATGCAGAGAATGCGAAGTTTTGTCGTTTTGTCCAGTCAGGTCCTCCCCCAGAGGCCGTGCGGAAAATCTGACGCTGTTTGCATATTGGTTGAATGATTGATGCAAATAAAAATGACCATGGGGTCAACTAGTTTGAGTATGGAACCAGGCAGGTTTGGTGCTTGCTGTCCCGCCAAAGGATTGTCGAAGGAATGAACTCAGCCAGAACCTCGTTACCGAAAGGCTGTGGTGAGGAATGAATGTAACACATGGAATACTGTCCACAAAAGTCGATGTGAACCCAGCAAGATTGAATTGAAGACATGTGGAAGACACTCAAGTTGTGTCTTGGATCTGAGCCTCTCCCCAAGAGGCCATGACGAGCACGATCGCGCGAGTCCGTTTGATTGTTGATGCAGACGCGAGTGAACAAGCCCGGAGAGAAGAATATAATTCGAACAAGGCAAGGTGAAAAAGGATTGACCGATGCGACTTTTTTTTGAGATAATAGTCGCAGCTGTGGGCTAAACCTCGATTAGACGATGGGGCGCGGTGTTTTGTAAGGGTGGCCGTGGTCAACGGCCGAACAACAGAAGTCAAATGGGCAAATCCCAGAGCCCAAATAACAAAAAAAAAACACAAAGCAAAGCGGCGTGAGACATGAACGTCGCAAGAGAGACCTCTCGCCTCAACTGAACTGAAAATGAGAGTGAAGTTGAAGTGAGAGTGAAGTGAGAGTACATCCTTTTTTGTGGGATTTTCTGTCGTCTTTTTTTTCTCACTGTCTCTTTTTTTGTATTTTTTTTTTTTAAGCATATTGGCCAGTCAACTCAATCTCCAACCCAACCACCATACGAAAAGCTTCTGAGGACGCTCGAGGCGGCCCCACCACAGCTTTGTACCAGCAAACAAAAGCGCTACAGGACAGCTGAGAAGGACCTAAACAACCCTCCGAAGAGAGGAGTTCCTTCAAGGTTGTCCCACTCAGACACATTTGTTGCTGGTACTATGTCCCACCTCCACCGAAGCGTCTAAGCATGACGCTGTCGACGGCGACGGCGGCGGCGAGATGGCTGGGGCAGAGCGTTGTCATCGGGCGTGGTCGTACCACAATCCGCAGGAGGATCAATGCCCACATTCGTGAACAAGGGAGTTGGAGAAGGAGGACCACTCTGCAGATCACCCTGCTCCGCCAGACGACCAGGAACGAAGACCGGAGCCAAAGCCGACAAAGGCGTCGAGCTCGAAGACATCGCAAGAGAAGCATTGGAAGCGTAAGAGGCTAAAACATCGGAATGCTTTAGATCCTTCTTTTCCTGTCGTGCTCTCTTTCCTTCGCGACGTCTCTTTGCTTGCGACGGACGGTTCTTCCTGCTGAAGTACGCCGGGGTGGAATCAGGACGCTCATCATCCGCACCGTTGCCAATCGGATCCCCAGCCGGAGCCGGAGAATCGTCATGGTCGGAGGCATAGAGAGCAGTCGAGTTCCAGGGGTGCCGAGAGACCAAGTCCATGCGAGCGTTATCCGTAGTGTTCACCAGGTCGGTGGTATTGCACGCCGATTCTGGGTCCGGTACTTGGTCATCCCCCAGGCTTTTGGCGATCCGGTGGACCCAGATACCTCCAGACCGAGAGAGAACCGACACATGGGACACAGATTCGGGACAACTGTCCGCAGCCATGACCCAAGAAAGAATTTCCTCGTCCGTTTCCGTTGGGCCCGCGATCAGACGATCCATCTCCCCGTCAAAGGAAGATGAATCGTCCTCGGCCACAAATTGCACACGTGCAATCTGTGGTTGACCTTCGAGAACCTTCAGAATCCACTCAATCAAGGTATCAAGTCAAGGTATCAAGTCCGGAGTACGATTGTCGTTGGTAAGCAATCAAGGCCCAGGGGACTTGTACGAAACACCAAATACCGAAGAACAACAACGTGGTGTAGAAGCCATGCCCGGGCTTGGATCCAAGCAGGAGGATGTGGACAAATTCCTCGGGATCAGAAGATGTCACTCCGTCACTTGACCAAGACGAGACCGGGATGGGTACCAGGAACGGGGTTGGAAACCAAGGCGGCATATCATCGGCTACGCTAGGCTGGACGATGACATCCGTTCCAAGGCTAACCAACAGAAAGTCCGTCGAGTTTGCATACCCATGGCCAACGTGAGAACGCGACTCCCATACGGAATGCCCGCGCCGGGAAGCGTGACCACGCTGGGAGGCGGCAGCGTTCACCAGGTCACAGAAGGCCCATGACTCCATCGTCAGCTGGAACGTACCAGACAGGCGCCGTATGAACGACTGCTCTGGAGCAGTGAAACCCGGAATGGGGAACCACTGACTCCAGAGAGTCATGCCCACGAAGATCCCCAAGAAGGGGATCAACATGTTGATTTTTTTTTTCTGTACGAGGAGGAGACAAAAGGCATTAGCATGTGTCAATATAAGTCAACAGAAGGAGTCTGAGATAGAAGGGTCTTACTTTTTGAAATAAAAATGAAAAACAAACGCCGGCGAGGCCGGACACGGGGGGGAGCAGAAAGGTAACAGCGCAGGGGGGCGCTGTTAAAAACTGTGTTGGTAACTTGAGAAGAGAAGAGAGAGAGAGAAGAAAGAAAGAGAAAAGTGAGAGGGGGGGAATTTATAGGAGACCCTGGGTGAGACTCTGGGTCCCCAAACAGAAGGCACTGCACAGATGGAAGGAACGATTGACACAAGGGACACACGTTATGTGTCTCGACCATTGAACTTCCATTTTAGGAAGGAACGACTACCGGGGACGAAACAACCCATTGTCCCCCAGGGCCAGCTATTGAGCCTACTGAGTACCTCTCAATCTAAAATGAAGCCACTACCGAAAAGGGACTAAATGACTATTCCGCCTTAAGCTTGGTACCAAGACTAAGATTCCATTGCTGCAGGCTCTGGGCGTTGATACTTGGCTTCATAGATACCGGCTTGGGTCTTTCTATTGTGGAACTTGTAAACCAGTGATAACCTCACTGTTTCCCTCCAATACTCGCACTGTAGATCATGAGAGATACATTGGAGATTAGGAATCCCTAGCTACATACATTATGGATAGCTGTAGTCCACCAAGTCAAAATATCAAGCTTTGGGGGCAGATACGTATTGTATGACTCCAAGATTTCGTATTTGATGCATTGCCAGACATGTGTCATAGGCAACCCAATAAACTCGGGGTTTTTTGCTGTCTAGTCTCTTACTTTGTATGGTACCATGCTTGCCAGATGTGATCCTGGCTATCTTTCTACCTTGTGTAGGTGGTACTAGTGGAGTGGCACCTCCTTCATCGTCGATATGGCCATGGTATCGATATGTCTCCGCGGTGGTGACACCGTTGCCCCGGATGAGAATACCAGGGTCCTTGGGGAAATGCACAACAACTCAAGTCAATCAAACAGCGCCTGTCAACCATTAGAATGGCAAATCATGGATTATCTGGTTTTGGGCTACCATCCCCAGGTCAACAGGTGTTAGTGGACGTTCCGCAACCCGATTTCCTGTGACAATGACAGCCTCGATTGTCTCCTGCTCTCATGCCCACGCTCATTTATCGGTCTAAAACCCCGTTCCGCCCCCAGCGAGTTGACAATGATAACCGAGGTGGAAGTTCATATGTCTGTTTTATGGCTACAATAAGCCCGTAAGGGTTTCTGGTACACGGTGATATAAAGGGCAACAGCGAGCACACCAACAAGGACGAAACATTTTTTATTAGATGGTATGACTACTGTGTGGCTGTACATGTTGGTGACCGGGACAGAAACACAAGAATATCACTGTATTTGAATCCGATAGGGTCTGTGAAGTGTTATAATGATTCTGTATAGTGCAGGCCAACATCATTTCCGGGGCGGGTTACATTTTCGAATGGGTTAATATTATTACCCCATCTGCTGACGAGCACTCCATCCTTGTAGCACTGCTTAAAGGACTATTTATCTCGTCCATTCTTTTATTCTTTGTAAAATGCCCAAGATCATTGGTCTCTATTATGCCCTCTTTTGCACAAAGACTTTGATTGCTCTTTGTTTCTTTTGTTCCTATATTCAGCTGGCTCGAACTATATAAGCATACTCGATGCACCGCATCAGTTAATTCAGAACAACATATCAACAATCTCGCAAGAGACTTCAGTCGGTGAATCAGCACTTTACATATTCTCCCTCGACCTCGACTATTTTAGTGAGCTTAGTGCCAACTTCATCGCAATGACTCCCAAGTACCCTAAGTTCGAGCCACAGGGAGATTCCTTCCGACGATGGATGGAGCGTGCCGATGAGCCCGGATGCCCTATTTCTAGGACCACACTTACTACCGAAGACCTTGATCCTAAGGTCTGGATTGTCGGTAGCAGCCCGCAGTTCCTTGAAGAGGACTGGATGTACTGGGCCGATACTTTCGGCCTACCAGTTGACGACCCCGCAATCAACCAGAAAGCTATTTATCGATTCCAATCAGCCCTTAAACACAAAGGCGATCTTACACTTTGGATTGGTCGAGCGGGGCCAGGCGTGATATTCATAGACGATATCAGGAGACAGCAGGTTCCCACGAACTTTTACATGTCTGAGTTTACCAAGGCTTTCTATGAGTCTCATTTTCCCTTAAACACCCTAAAGTACGTTATTGTTACTGATATTAACGAGAAGCACACTATGCCCTTCATTCAGGATCATGTTTACAAATCCCGGGAGGGGCTTGAGTTTCCGCCCAAGGAGCCACAAACTTGGGAGTCTCCTTCGCCAGAGTTGTGCGGCATTCTTGGTACCCCATTGGTAAAGTTGTCGCGGCCTTTATCTTGTGTGCATATGGTCAGGGAGTGAAACGAATTCCACGGATTGCGACATTCCATAACGGTGAAGACTGGAGTAAATATAACCTTCGGTTCGATATTGAGGATGTCTGATAACTTACCTTGATTAGCTTGACTAATTTTCAGCAGCTGTTTTCTCAAACATAGATGATCTTTTTCTTTGGAAAATGAGTGATTAATTACTCCTGACATTGTTATTGGGGTGTGTTTACCTGGTGTTTCGGTTGTGGCATGAATGAATTTAGAAGTTTTCAATTTCGAACGAGATCCTTATTTTAGTTTAATCCCACGTAGGTATTATTTTATTCTGTTGAAGACATCCCATGGGACCAATAAGAGCACGAAATTGGTCCGAGTTTTGAACCATGTAAAACCCGTTGATTTTTGACTCTTTGAATCAACCACCCAACCCTGTATCAATTTTACATGGAGAATAAAGAGACGTAGAGAATAAAGAGAGACCATCAGGTTACTCGCAAGTATATATCTCTTGGCGTGCTTACTTGAAGAATATCGGTTGACGTTTTAAGGAGAATTCAAGTACGGGGACTGATGATTATTAGCTAGATTGCAATAACCTTGGAATCTTCTGTTTGACCGAAATGTGGATATTAAATTGTAGACGATTCATGGATCTGATGATTGTGTTTATGGTGCAAACCCACTCGATGCCCTTGGCTGCTGCCTACAGGAGCACCGCTCTTTCTTTTTCTTTTTTCTTTGATGGGCATTTTCGTTCTCTTTCTTTCGATTTGCGTATAATGAACTTCAAATTTTATTCCTTCAAACTGCTTTGTATACTTGGATTGACCAATGAAATTATTTCCTATGTAGTCTGGATGACAAGCTTTCAACTAAATCCATGGACCCGATATCGAAGCCACGTCAGTGCTATTTTTGGGCTTTGTTTTGTCAAATGCGACACAACGTGTGATTGGTGGATACACTTATGCACCTAGGAACCTAGTATGTACGGAGTAGTGTTCAAACATTGAATGTATCGTTGGAAAAACATGGCCAATGGGATGGTTACATACAGAGACAACACATCAGATTGTAAATCGGAGGTATCGGGCACTTGCGTAGAACATTTGAAGTTTATTTATTTTTCTTTTCTTTCATCCCCTCTCTTTCTTCAACTCTCGTTTCATCTGTACCCTAGTCCAGCACCTATAGGCATCTACAGTTCCCAGATCCCGGAGGCTTCCTCCATCATGCACTGACCCACCTCTTACAATTCAAACTGCCATAGCAACACCAACTGCAATTCCCCGATCCTTACTCAATCTTTCTCTCTATTCTATTCACAATGGGGCTCTCCAACGCAGCCATCATTGTCATCGTCCTTGTCGCCTGTCTCGCAGCAACCGCACTGGGAGCATCGCTCTTTAAGCACTACAATCCTGCCGAAGGAGAGACTCCGTTCAGTCCCGGCTACGAGCAGAAGGTCTACATGGCCGAAGTGCGAGCTCGAGGATTTGCAAGTCTGAGGCAAATCTCCTGGGGTGGCAGAGATCTGGAGTCTCGTTGTATGTTTCTGCGATCGCTTGATTTGATCCCCTCACTGAATTGTTGATTAGATCCTCCAGCGGGGCCGGGCTATTATCGCCCCCACACTTACACCGAAGACACCACTACCTACTACACGAAAGACACAGGGAGCAGCTCCTAGTTTCTCCTTTTCTTTTCCACTTTCTGACGCTCACGAATTACATGGATATTTGCTGGAATGAATACGGGCGTTACACAAGGGGGAACTGGCGTTACACGGGTTACACAGCGAGTTACAGCGATGATGGGTTCTTCTCGGTGGAAAAGCACTGAGATGTGAATGAGTTCACCTGGTTTCAGGGGACTAGGCATATGCTTCGAAGGAGTATTCTGATTCGGTCGGCCATCGTGGTTTAGACAATTTTTCGTCTCGAAATTATGATTTTTTATGGTATGAGGTGGCCCCGGATCTGCGTGCAACTCATCTCGAAATTATTTCATTGCAGCCGATTTGCTTACATATGTATCCGATATTGACAGTATTGCTCGAATCAAATCCAAAAAAATTATCTTTGACAAAAAAACGAAGCAATTGAATCTGGGAGATAGCCCCGAGCTTTAGCCTGGGACGGATGACGTCAATACTAACCGAACCTACTTAACTAGATATCCTCGAATTCATCAAACATGGTCAAATCAATCCCCCGCTCCGATTGGGGGTGAATCGCACAAAACAACACATGTCAGATCAACGAGGCCTCATTCCGCCAGCGGGCCCGTTGTCTCGCGCCCTCTGGAATTTCTCATCGCTGTGGTTCATCGTTCCCCAAGGAACGGGGATAATAGCTGTGATACTCTATCGACTAAAATACCAATTCAATGGACTAAAAACTCTCGCGACAATCGTATGGATCTACACCATCGTCCAGCTCGGTTTATTCATCGTCCTCTATCTCTTACGCACTTTCCTACACCCTAGACATGTCCTACATCAGCTGCGAAACAATAGCGCCGAAACATCCTGCCTCTGCTGCATCGCCATCGCCTTCACCTCAATCCTCCAGATGGCAGTCTTCAAATACGGAGACACAGCCGGGCTGGCTATCTACATCCTGTGGTGGGTAAACACAGGCATGGACATGATCGCCTGTATGGTGATCCCATTCATACACCTCAAGATGCAGCAGTCGGGCACACGACATTTACACGCCGACATGCTAATGCCATTCCTTGCGGCATTGACCTCTGCCGCAGGCGGCGGGGCTATATGTCAGCTCGCGCATATCAGCCCCCGACTCCAGGTCCCTGCCATCATCGTCTCCTACCTCGAAATCGGGGGCGGTCTTGCCCTCGTTGCTTCGTTCAACACCATTATACTCTATCAGTACTTCGGTCGCCCGTTCCAGACAGCGGACATGGTGTACCAGGATATGATTATGTGCGGCCCTTACGGACAGGCTTCGGTCGCGCTCCAGGCATTGGGTGAGGCTGTTATGGCCGGTAGCTTTGCGGCATATGATCGCGGTCAGCTTCTGACTGCCAAGGCGGCTGGTCCGTTTGCTTTCATCAGCCATTTTACCGGTCTTCTTGTCTGGGGGTATGGGGTCTTTTGGTGGTTCTTTGCCATCCTAACGATCTGTTATACTCTACACACACAACCAGGGGGCTGGAAACAGTCACGGTTCACCATGTCTGTGTGGTCTGTGGTTTTTCCGTGGGTAAGTAGGCTGGTTCCCCTAGTTTCCTTGGCATGTTTTTCTAACAGTCCTCCGATTTCTCCAGGGTACTTTTACCAATGCTGCCGTTGAATTTGGGAAGCTTATGGATTCTCCTGCCTTCGATGTATTCTCCACAGCCCTTTTGCTATTGCTCGTACTCATGTGGGTCATCATACAACTCCTGACCCTGAAGGGCATCGTGACAGGGCGAGTCTTCGGGCTGGATCACGGATGGAAAAAACCATATGATGATCGACGGCCTGCAATTATGAAAGGAGCATAAAACATCCCAATGCCTCGGCTCGGATTCCCGAATCTCACGGTGTATCACCATGTTATCTTGGCAAAAAGTATGTTTGACTCCACAGATCTTCAATCACACCTGGGCAGCCCTGAAGGGCACCCAGGGTCTGCACTATTATGAATGATACTTTGCATAAACCCAAACGGAGTTCCGAGCATCCGCTGATATCATCGAATCGGAGGAAATTGGACCGTGAGACGGCATTCGGGCCTACGAGCAGCCGACTCCTGTAGAAGTTTTTTTTTATCGGAAAGCTTCAAAAGCATTTGTAAACAACATTTTGGTATATTTTGTGGGGCCATTTATATACATTTGAGCCAGGATTTCGTCAGGGGGTAAGGGTATTTCCCAGGGCTGAGAGGTTGAGGCTGTGAATCGCCCAGTCGGGCGCACGGCTCGGAAATCCCTCCGTCACCGAACTTCAAAACGGCGATCCACAGATCCTTATGGCCAAGTTACCTAAGTTACCTCCCTAATCCGAATAGAGTATGGAGTATGCAGTGGACTAATATTGAAATGCCTCAAAAATACGACAGAGAGACCCTTGGGCCCATGGCCTCGAAAAATTGTAGATGCCTAGACAGGATTTTAGAAAACGGCACAGATGCAACAGGTTCATACTTAGTGTTAAATGTCCCAGGCAGCCAAGATCTGGTTGTCTTTTTAACCATAAAAACCCCCGTACTCGTACTAGTATCCAGATTTGCTGGATTTGGGATTTGCTGGATCCACCGCATTTCTCAGGCTCGTGCCCGTTGATACGAGTACGGCGTATAAGGCCAAGGCTGACTAGCTACATGTATTTATACTAAGGTCTTTCTTTGAGACTTTTTAGCTCTCAGGTTTCAGTTCTTAACTCTCATCCTTTACTCATTTTTTTCTATTGTTTCAACTCTTCAGCCCTTAAGAGAGAACAATATGGACTTTGCCATGGAGTCCCCAGATACTATGCCAAGCTATGATAGCGACACAGCAAGTGAAGAACGGTATGTGAAAATATTCCTGAGAAGAAAAGAGCATACAAACTCTTTCATTCTATTGAGAATTACGTCTAATTCATTCTCAGACCATCATCACAACCTGTCAACACAAAGATCCAAGCCAAATTCCAAATAGCCCGGCCGCCCCCAAAATCAAGTCAACTACTTCGACTCAGCCCCAAACTACTCCTCCAAATCCAACAATTACCTCCAAACCACCGACCAGTGCCTGTACTAGAGATATGGCAACCACCACTCCGCAAGTCAAAATTGACAAGGGGATTCCCGCAACGCCCAAAGCTCGGCGCGAGGGATATCTACGCAACCCTCAATGAACCATATATCACCCATAAACAGTCAAATGAACAAGACCACCCCAGAGAACCAGATACCCAATCATATAATATCCAAGAAAAGGATATCGTCGCTGCAATGTGCCAATCGTCAAGCAGCGACAACCCCATATCATCATCAATCCACTTCCGCGACACAAGATGCATCTGGCAAGCCAGCCCAAGCTCAGCAGGTTCTGAGAAAGGCACTAGCTACAGATTCGTCATTAAAAAGGAAGATAACACAACCGACACCGAGCAATGTCGGATGGTTATGCAGTGGGAGAAACGGGGGCTCTCCGGGTCTTCGGATGATGAACAATTCGTTCTTATGGCGATTGACCGCAAGATACGTCGGAAGAGTCGCATTGCGACGATGACTCGGGCTGGATTTGATATTTCTGTGAAAAAGAGTTCGATTTTGGATCATCTTCGCACTTGTTTGGTGTTGACAGAGCCTGTTTCTGAGGGTTCTACGGATTTGGAGACTTGGGTGTACAACCTTGTGTTGACATTGGGTGTCACGGTGGCTTCTCAGGAAGGCTGGTTGGGTTGATTGTTTTTTTAATCACCTGGGGGCAATATCTTAGCCAGTTTCTAGATCATACGAATATTTCTCCTAATTGGCTACTTTTCCATGTCCAATCGGAACTCTTTAGAATGTTATACGACGTATACGAAAGCACTTAGGTTACTAGTGGATATGTAAGTATAGGGGATTGTTACTAAAACAGCCCCCCTGGCTAATAAAACCGCCCCCTATGTATATTGAAATCGCTGTTACAGACTGGCTGCGGTCATAAATAGACATACTTAGGCAGAAAGTTTTCTTCTCGCTGGTGCCATCGCAAGCGCAAAACCCCGCTTCTCAGTAGGTAACTACCAAGTAGTCAACCCCTCTTCCAGCGCTTTGATCTGCAATGCCAGCAGACGTGAGTAGTATCTGCTCAGAGCAAGGTTCCCACCCATAAACCAGAATCCAGGGTGACCACTCCGTCTCCAGATAGTCCGCATTTCACCCTCTTTATCAAGTCCCCAGATATCACCAACCCTGTCAGCGACCTTGTCACCGAAGATCACGCGAGTGTCGGTTCTCATATTCTGATACCCAGTGGCGAACACGATTTCATCTGCTTCAAGCTCTGAGCCATCCGCAAACCGAAGTCCATGGGGGAGAACTTGGCTGATTTCCTGGCCATGCTTCACCTTGACCTTCCCATCGATAATAAGCTGGCTTCCACCGACGTCAATGTAGTACCCGCCTCCGCGCTGAAAGTACTTCATTAATAGACCGCTATCCAATGGTCCGTTGTCAACCTTGAAGCCTGCCTTTTCCAGTCCTTCGATAGTCTTTGCGTCGTTCTGGTTCGTGAGTTTGGTGATTTTGACCTGTTGTGCTTTGAACAGGCGCGATGGAATACTCCATAGATAAAGATCTGCGTCTTCGGTTGGGGGACCGGTCGCATCATAGAGACCTTTGAATGCAATTTTCAAGGTAGAGTCGGACGATACCACACAGGTAGAGCTTCGCTGCACCATGGTCACATCGTACCCTTTCTCAACAAAGTCTTGGGCGATATCGTTTGCCGAGTTACAGGATCCAACGACAATGACCTTTTTACCCTTTGACTCGGAATTCGCGCCAGGATATTCAGAGCTGTGACACATGCGATCTCCCTTGAAATCCTCCATCCCTTTAAAAGCGGGCAGGTTTTTCTTGCCAGAGTGCCCGGTAGCTTGGATGACATGGCGTGGGTGCAAAGTTCGCGTCTCAGTTCCGTTATCTGTCTTGCGCTCAAGAACAACCGTCCATTGCTTCTTGTTCTCATCCCAGGATGACGACTTGATCTCAGTTTGGGTCCAAACATTGAGCTCTCGGAACTTCACGTAGGTTTCGAAGAAATCCGCCAGCTTGTCTTTTGGTGTATAGATAGGCCAGTCGGGTGGGAAAGGTAGGTATGGCATGTGGTCGTACCACACTGGGTCGTGGAGAACGAGCTGGTGGTATCGCTGACGCCAATTGTCTCCGACTCTCTCTTCTCGGTCGACGACGAGGGTGTCAACTTTGAGCATCTTGAGTCGCGCTGCAGCAGTCAAACCACCCTGGCCAGCACCTTCATTATCAAGTCAGATTTTATACTTCTGGAAAAGGCTTCATCTACACATACCAACGATCAATACTGCCGGGTCCTTCCCCTCAAAGTTGATCTCATCAATACGTCGATCTTTCCAGTTCTTTCGGCCTTGCTGCTCGCCATGTCGGACACCAAATGGTCTCTCCTTGTTCTCCTCGTGGCCCTTCAACTCAACCATGGAAGTGAAGACGGTGAAAATGTACCACTTGCCATCATGTTCCGCTAATCTTATAATACCATTTCCCTGTCCATTCTCGGTGGTGACCTTGGTGTAAAATTCGATTCCGAAAACATCACCAAAGGCATCAATAGGTGCCTTGTGCGGAGATTTGGAGTCAGACGATCGGTCGATTTCGATTTTACTAGGTGGTGCCTCCGTGACAAAAGCAGCGATAGCCTGACTCCCCTCGATGGTGCGGAAGTCCCATGAATAGCACAGGTGGTCGCGCCAGTAGCAATTATCGAGGAACAGTGATGCAACCGCTGCCTTGTCTCTGGCTGAGAGACCCAGATTTAGCTGGTTGATGATGTTGTCCGCAATAGCGTTCGGATCTAAGGGAAGGCCCGACCCGGACTCCGACATGGTCTTGGGGAATTGGCCGAGTTCTATGTTGCAAGAACCCGGCACAACTCGCTCTCGCGATGGCGGTAGGTCATTGGGATTATCCATGTTGATTTGGGTGGGTTAGGTTGTAATTGGGGGTATTGGGGAGGTGACATGAAATCCCGAGATTGCAATGGGAAATAACCCCTCACTTCTGACAACACAGACAATGCCCAGGTGCCCAGTTTCAATAGTACGAACTGCAGAACGCGGGGTTAGTTCGGCCCTAGTTTACTCAGGCCCACTAGTCCCGTTCCCGGGGTTCTTGAACTATTAATACCACTTCCTTATCGAATTCTTACTTTGGTGATTTATTTATAATGGGTTTTAACTCCCTTTTGATATTCAATTACTATAGTATATCATAGGTTTTGACTAATCTATAGAATTCAGTCGTTTAAAGACTGGACCGAAAAGCCTACTTAAGCACGGAAATGTCGAGAATTGGGACTATCCGTATGTAGATGATACATAAACACACAAAATTATCGGATTAGCGCTTGGTGTGACATGTATTATTGTGAACAACATTTGGCTATAAGTGACATTCGCCATTGTGTGCGACCCCTCATGTAGGTTTGTAGTGCGACAGCCAGCGATCTGAAATATATATAACCCACTCTTTGCTTGATAGGTAATGCTATACACAGATACCTTTTCTGGTCACCAAATTATTCTTTAAAGCAGCCGAAAAGTGTTTCATCTCCAATGAAGGTCAATTTGTCCGAAAATAATATCAAAGTTATATGTCTTTCAGCTGGGAAGATTATGGAATTGCTTTTGTTCCGATAGAAATGAGAGAATAATTGTTTAGGGACATGTAGGATAATAGTGGGCCCCATTACAACAACTAGCATCATTGGTCTAGTGGTAGAATTCGTCGTTGCCATCGACGAGGCCCGTGTTCGATTCACGGATGATGCACAACAATTTCTTTTTTTTGTTTTGCAATTTTACCCTTGATACTACTAATTGACTTTTTTTTTGTATATATTGTTACAAATTCCGCGTGTAAAAGACTAATGCATAACCTCGAATCTATTCATACCCCCGAAACTGGCACGTCCGATGCTAGGGTTCTCTGGAAACAATGCGATCTTGAACTTCCCTGGTCTGATGCCATCGCATCTGCTGATTATACTTGATTCGATATCTGCTATCTCTTAGAACTCTGCTAATTTCAATATTCAATATATGATATAAACCCAACATGGATATATTGTCCAATTGACGAGCCTCAGCATGAACAAGTTCACACCAACCACCAAAGAGATGCCGAAAGACATCGTGGTTAAGCCCTGACTTAAATATGACCAGAGAAAGTCCTACATACAGTGCTTGCTCCTCTGATCACGATTCCGAAGTATTTCGAATACTATTTAACAGCGAGTTCTGGATGTATAGAGACTTTGTCACATCTACTACCCCTAGGGTTACATATGTAGCCTTGTAGGCTTGGAAGTGACCAGGTGCCTTCCAAGTTTGACGTGAGTGCTATGTGGGAAGGAACCCCGGGACGTATCGCGAGGAAGAACACCTGGGGTGCTTCAAACCATGCAAGAGCATCCACTTTCTCCTGTAAACACCTCTGCCCACTCTCACCATCCACCTCTATTCTCCGCATCAAGTCCACTCAAATTGGTGATCATTTGATCGTTGCATCATGGCCGATTCCGAACGTCCTCCAGTAAGTGGACCGTGGACCTGATCCCACGAAGCCATCATCTCAGCCCGTTCTCTACGACTCCAATGGGTCTTCATGCGTGGTTGGGATGCACCCAAAGCAGACATAATTGCATGTTGATGAATCATTGGAAAATACACTAATTGAGGTACCTAGACCATTTGCACGTACTGCCACCTTCCCGGTCACAACCTGGTTAATTGTCACGTCCTGGCCGGATTAGCGGTCATGAACCGCGTATCCGTTACCCGTACCGTAAGATTCACAGACATATCCTCCACACCAAAGGGAAGTATTGATTTTGGATCTGAACTCATCAGATCGAAAAGAAGACCCGCCGTCGTTCTCGAGGTGGCAGGGCGAAGAAAGCGAAAAAGGCAAGGGAAGCGAAGGAAGCGAAGGAAGCGAAGGAAGGTAGGTCTTGTCGTCTTGTCGAGCAGAGTCATATCCATGTGTTAATGAGGTCAATCAGTCTCCCGTGGCACTCAGTCAGACTTGGACACTGTGCATGGTACCTCTGCCTCGGGCACTGGTCTGACCTTCATTGGTGAGGTTCTTACCGAGAGGGAAGCTGAATTCCTAATGCTCTGCCTTCTGCAGTTCAGAGCGTCTGTTAGCTCACAGCTTCTACCCAGGCGAGCTACATAAGGAGGGTGAATCAGGTCAGCAGCGATAGCAAGAGCCCGGCGTAGTTTTTCATGTGCCGGACGAGGAGAGACGTTGAGGACGGTGATGTGAGGATAAGTGACCGTTTCGTGAAATTGGTATGACATTCTCTTCTTTTGCCCAAGGTTGAAGTGGAATTCACCTAGGAGATCTGGATTTACCATTAATGCAACACACATTTTTGCCCTCCAGGCCATTTAAACCAATTCTTTGCTGTAATAATAGAATGGTAGATGTGTATCGATATCATATAAAAGCATGCCTGGCGGTTTAAGTCTCGTATCCATTCCTCCTAAATCTGATTGTTTTTCTTCCTCCATACCACTAATAAAGTATACCCATGTTTTTCCATGTTGTTAGGTTTGTTTTCACCATAACATGTAGTCAGAGATGAGCAAGCTTACACCCAAGAAAGAAGGTACGTACTATGGTGTTGGGCATGTCACGAGTATTATTTTGTTGAAGCTAAGACGGTGACGTTATACGGCAGCCGATACCTAGTGACCATGCCTGAGGTTTCTTTCAATCAATCAATCGATATCCATTGGCCCGATCTAACTTCCTTTATATATGATGCGAGAATACGGGCCCTGGTTTATTGATAAGGTCTAAGACATGGTTTCGCTAGAGCCATAATAAGCTTCTGCCTTTTATACAGCGACCTGCAGAGGAAAAATGGTAGTTATACCTAGACCCCTAGTGTCCGTGTTATGTCAGCAGGCCCATACAGGCCTCGGCCTCGGCCTGATTTCCATTTTGGTTTGTAGGGTGTGTCTAAAGCGTTTCGAAGGTGTTTCTACCCGACGTGTAGAGTGGAGCATAGTTAATGGTCTTCCGTTGTACAGAGTACACTGTTCTTTAATATTTGAACAAATTCATAATCCTTCAAGAGATATTCTATTATAGAATATTTTATATCTAATTGGAATCGACACAATTAAAGCTTAACCCATGGAAGGCAGATAAATATAGGCTTGGGAGTGCAATACGCAGGGGGACAAAGCGTATATGACAGAACCTAGAACTGAGTCTAGAACAGACATCACGGAATTCTCAAATCGATTGAATCTTACTATTCCTCTTTTGGAAAATTCTCACAAGCTTACTTTCTAGACCTCCAGGGCTCCAGGGCTCCCCTCTCCAATTGAAACGCGGGGGAAGTTTCGTGACTCCTTCCCTTAATAATTTTGTCCCTAGTCACCCATGTTGACCATAACATCTTCACTGCAATATGTCGATGTGATTATAATCTAAAATCATCATGAGTCGAGCCCGGCGTCAGATTATAGGCGTTTGCCTGGGGGGCTTTCTTATTGCTCCTGGTTTACCGCTATCATCGCACAAACGACGGCATTCTTCCCTCGACCACTCCACATGCTGCACCCGAAGTCATTCTGAATTTTGAAATCAACCCTAGATATTTATGGAGAAAAATACCAGTGCGATACCCAGTTGCTGAAGTCCAGCCACTACCAGTCACACTGCCCAAGACGCTGCCCAAGGTCCAATCCGCAGACCCCAAAGTATCCCGTCTCAATTTGGACCGCCAAACTACCAGACAGTCGGCCGCGAAAGAAGCTTTCGAACTATGTTGGAAGTCATACCGGTCGCTTGCTTGGGGTGCAGATGAACTTGCGCCTCTCAGTGGTAGTCCTAAAAATATGTTGGGGGGATGGGGTGCTACCCTAATTGATAACCTTGACACACTGTGGATTATGGGGATGCACGATGAATTCAAGAAGGCCGTGGCTGCGGTCGCAAATATAAAATTTGAATATGCAAAGTGTCCCGAAATTAATACCCATGATGTCAACGTCCATTTACTCGGAGGCTTGCTGGCAGCATTTGATCTCAGCGCTGATCAGAAACTCCTGGAAAAGTCTATCGAGCTGGGCGATATGCTTTACGCTGCCTTTGATACTCCAAACAGAATGCCCGTCATACATTGGAATGCAAATAAAGCTGCCCACCGAGAGGAGCAGCTTGCGGAGGAGAGTGTACTCGGTGCGGAACTAGGCTCCTTCATATTGGAATTCACAAGGCTGTCTCAGATCACTGGTGACCCAAAATACTTCGATGCAGCCCAACGAGTCATGGAATTGTTTGACAAAAAACAGGACGCTACCAAGCTAGCAGGGCTGTGGCCCGTCTCCGTGAATGCCAAAGAAGAGCTTTTCGATGACGATACCTTCACATTGGGGGCCGAAGCAAGCTCTCTATACAAGTCGCTACCCCGGGCATACGCCTTGCTAGGAGGGAAAGTGCCCATGTATCGCAAGATGTACGAGAATGCCACGTTTACCGCCACAAGCCACAATATATTCCGACCAATGAACCCCGAGGGCAAGGAGGTGCTCCTTTCCGGAACTGTTCGAGTAACCACGACAGAGAATGGGAATTCGCAAACACACCTAGAGTCGCAAATGCAGTACCGATCTTGTTTTGCGGGGGTATGTTTGCACTAGGAGGCGCACTACTCAACATCCCCAGCCACCAAGAAATCGCCCATAAGTTGACCGATGGATGCATTTGGGCTCATCGGGTCATACCACTGGGGATTATGCCCGAAGCCTTTGATGTAGTTCCATGTGCATCAGAGATAAACTGCCCATGGAGCGAGTGGCTTTGGAAGCAAGAGGTCTGGAAAAAGGCGAACAGTCTCGAGCCAGAACCAAATCCAACTCTGAAGGTCGTCAATTTCATCAAAGAACACCGTCTGCCCAAGGGGTTCATCGGAATCTCGGACACTGCTTATAACTTGCGTCCGGAAGCGATCGAGAGCATGTTTACCCTCTACCGCATCAGTGGACGTGAGGATCTACTCGATGCAGCTTGGGATATGTTCCAGGCGATGCAAAGTGCGACACAGACGAAGAATGGTAATGCTGCCATCGTTGGTGTCACGGATAAGGGTGGCGAGTTGACCCTAAAAGACTCGATGGACAGCATGTGGATGTCGCAGACACTCAAATATTTCTATCTCATGTTCAGCTCTCCAGATATGATTAGTTTGGATGAGTTTGTTTTCAACGCTGGAGGACATCCGCTGAAACGGCCCAAGACATCATGACAAGAGCTGTTGAAGGACGTGCACCTGTTCTGGATCACCATCGCTTTTTTCTCTTTTTAAGATGGTTGGTGACTGGAATATCTATAATTGTACTATAGTGTCTTGTTTGTATATAAAGTAAGGCGTTATGGTTGGTTAGAGCCACTCATAAGCCCAAATTCCTTTTAACCATTCAACTCGACCGAGAGAACTCCATCAGTTTGGCAGTTTTTCGATTTCCGAGTCTCCGAAACATTTTTGCTCATCCTTATGTACAGCAGGTGATTGTAACTGGTAGGGAAATCAACACTCCCATGGTTCTTCACCATCTGCAGCCCACTCCTGGGTCTTCATTCTCTTCATCTGAGGGATAAACATGTGGGGCCAGTCTTGAACGGGGTCTTTGGTGTTAGTCTCAACGAATTAGAAGCTTAGTGTGGGGTTGACACACAGTAGCACATAATGACACATATTGACTCATGAATTATCCAGGAAGATAAAGTGAATGAGATTGATCCGAAAACTACAGGAATAGAACAAAATTAATGTGCACATAAACAAAATGACCACCATCGAATCCACAAGGCTGCGACCAGCAAACCAGCCAATACCGACATCAACACCCCTATCCATCCTCGACGCAACAGTCGTGCGCTTTACTCCAACAGGAGCAATTTGGATTTTCAGCCAACATATAGACTTAGACCAGAAGACCTTGATCGAGAATTTGCGAACTTCCTTTATTGAAACCATATCAAAATTCCCTCAATGGGCAGGCCAACTACAATGGGCACTCGTCAACCCCAAAGGAAATCACACCGAGCGATTCAATCGCCCATTGATTGTATATGGAACAGACACCGACCCTGGTGTTGAATGGATAGTAATCGAGCATCCCTTCCGAGCAGACGAAATCGTCCCGACAGCGGAAGAACGGGCTTCATCTTCATCAACCACCGGCTCTCAACCCGGGGTATGGGCAGGCGATGACTTTAACCAAAAATTATTCCTACCATCCAGCCCACTGGCACTGGCCAATCTGCGCGACTATGCCGGTCTGCCGGCAGTGCAAGTTCAAATCACTCTTCTCCAGGAAGGGGGATACGCCATCGGAATCCAGATGGCGCACTGTCTAGCAGACGCACAGGCTTTAATGGTATTTGTCCATTTATGGGCATATAACAGCAAAAAGCAATTTGGAAACCAACCCGAATTACCATTAATGGGTGAGCCCGTGTTCGATCCCGCAATGCTGGACAGCTGCGCCGCGGGTGAGATCGATGGGCCCGAGCCCGATCAAACCCTCGTACAAACCGCGCGAAAATTACCCTTGCATCGGTATAGCTGGTGGAATGTTGTCGAAGAGGGCGGCCCTGAATTCTTAATACCGACGACAGAGAACTCCAAACCGCCGCCCGCAGAAATCGACCACAAACGAGTCTCGCCCTCAGAACCAGCGCCGTGGGCTTCGTGGGATTTCTCCAAGAAAGTCAGATACACACAGTTGCATTTCACAGGCGAAGAGCTACGCAAATTCCAAGCTATGGCCCTCGATACACCGGGCGGTCGATGTGATATCTCTAGACTAGATGCCTTACTCGCACACCTGTGGATAGCCATTACACGAGCACGCGGACAAGCCGAGTCTCCAAGACCCGTATATATGAATTTGAGCCTCGGCGCCCGACCGCGTGTTTCCCCGCTCTTCCTGATACGTTCATCGGATCCCCGCTGTTCCTGACTCACGTTGGTGGGGCCGCTTCGTCGGTATGTCGGGAAATATTAGGCGAAACGGCTAGTCGGATCCGGGAGACGATGAAGGGGTTTACGGCGGATGCTGTGGGTGCGATGTTGCATGATGCTGCCCATGAGGTGTCGCCGCAGCGGCTGTGGCAGGCGTTTCTGGGATCTGAACATACGATTGTTACCTCGTGGTTGAGGCTGCGGTTGTATGAAATTGATTTTGTGGGTGGGGATAAGCCGCGTTATGTGCATGCCGCTATGCCTAAGATGGATGGGTGTGTTCAGGTGATGGATAGTGCCGTTGGGTATGGTGGGATGGATGTTGCGCTTTATCTTGATGAGGTGGCTACGGGGCGGTTGCTTGATGGTTATCGCTCCTGAGGTTGAATTGTGAATGTATTTATAAAGTTCATTTCATTGGACTGAAAGCGTATATTGGTTCATATTCATGTAGCCAGGACCCCCCAAATGCAAACAAAAGAGATTCAAAATATATACAAAAGAATAATTAAAGATAGACATGGAGAGTAGTAATACCTACGCACTCATTGAAAGTGCCCGATGCCGTGATGTTCGTTTCCGACAATCGGCATCTCGACTCTTGCGGCCCATTCGGCCAAGAGACAAGCTTTCAAGAGTCTCGGGTTTACCACCCCAAAGCTTGGTTCTCCCATTCCGTCTTTGTTGAATGGGTGGAATCCAAAAGTGAGTGACTGCTGCGCCAATGACCATGCAGGCGCTGAAAACAAGGAGAACAATGCCGTGCTTGCGGGTTGATTTGTTACCCGGACCTGCACCAAAGTGATAGTATGTTGAGAAGATTTGTACGAGAATAGAGCCCAGTTTTCCGGCTCCAGCGCTGATGCCGTGACATGTTGCGCGGTATCGGGTTGGGAAGATTTCGGCGGGGATCATATATGTTGTTGCATTGGGACCTGCGGATAATTGGTTAGAATGATTCGACGCGTCGTATCCTGGGTTCGACTCACCAAAGTTGAACATGATTTGGCCAACAATATACAATGCCACCACAGCTGGAGGGCCGGTATAAAGAGTGACGAACATGGTTCCCAGGGCGATAAACAGAGCCGCCAGTCCGAGGAACATGTACTTCTGTAGTGCAACACGATCCAGCTTATGGGCGAAGATAATGAGCAGTATGCCACCGACAAAACTTCCGATATTGAGGATAATCAACCCGCGCACAGAGGTTTCCATGAACATTGTGTAGATGTTGGCATTTGGTGCATCGTCAGTCATCCAGTTCGGTGATGACTTGGAGATATTGAGTTGGCCCCACGTCTTAGCTAAAAATTGAGGGCTCGACAATCCGATACCGTAGAAGCCAAAGTCAAGAAGGAGCCATGCGAGAGAGCAACCGGCCAAGCTGCGCCAGTTCCCTTCCGTCCAGAAGTACCGCACGATGTCGGTTCGTGCCAAGCGCCAGTGAGAGTTGAGGGTAGCGGGAGGTAGGCGGGTAAACTCATCATCGTCATCATGGTCAAAGGTTGAGTGGCTAGCAATGGATGAAATCGGGGGTAGTTGAATCGCGCTACCAGCACTGCATGTAGCAGTGGTTCCCCAGCTCACAGAATCAATCATACCGGGTGTGTCGCTGAAAAGCGTGGTTGCATCAAACTCTGCAGTGACGGGATCATCCACGATATCGACTAGGTAACGAGGACTCTCTGGGATAGCGAATCGGAAAAGAGTAGCGACTGCACCAGGTACGACTCCGATGGCGATCACCCAGCGCCACATTATATCGACAGTGCGGGTGAGATCTTCACCCGGACTGCTATTACTCCGAGCTATCGCGATCACAATCAATGAGACAATGTTACCTGCGATCTGACCGAGTGGTTGCATGAAGAAGACGGTGGCCATCATGCGGGCGCGATGTTTGGTAGGGGCAAATCTAGACATTTCAAGGTCAGCTTTTCCTCCGCGATTGAAGAGTTCGAGATCGATCAACCTACTCAGATGTGATCACTGCACTAAGTGGATAATCCGCGCCAACTCCAATACCAACACAGATTCTCCACCAGATAAGCCAAGCAAAGACGTTCATGCTGCCGTCCACGCCGGTCGAGGACATAACCACACCTAGAGTGGCTGTAATGAGGAGTACCAACTCAACACCATACATCTTCTTCCGCCCATTTTTATCAGCTAAAAATCCAAATGTCACCTGGCCCAGCAGGGTTCCGGCAAGTGTCGCGATATTGATGCAGGTGAGTCGTAATGAGGAAATGTCGTCTCTCCAGTAGACATAGGAGATCATTGGTAGGGCCATGTTACTGGCAAATAACTATGTCAAGCATTAGCAGATGTTGAATATGCATCAAGTACAACATTCCAATAGTATCTTCCACGTGGAAGGTGGGGTAACGTACTGTGTAACCATCGAGGAAGAACCCAAGACCAGCGACGAGCACGACAATCCATTGAAAGCCTTGCCTGTCGATGGTCTCGTAGATCTGTCGCATGCGGACATATCGATCCTATAACTAAAGTATTAGCTATCTCGATCTTGCATGCCATGTTGCTCATCAACAAGCGGGGGACTCCATATGTAGTTACCTGCTCATGGTCGAAGTCCCGCGCACGGTCGGTTTTATACAACCGGGCGTGGAATTTGCCCATCTTGAATAGTAGAAAGTTGAAAGATTTGAAGATTTCTACATTTCAAAGAATAGAAGATGCCTTTGATTAAACCCGGGGCTTTCAAGGTTAAACCAAAGGTTACAGATTGTAAGAGGCCCGTGATCCCTGTAGACGCTAATGCGGGACTAGGCGGCGAACCTTGGAACGAGCCAAAGCTTTAGGGTTGTTTTCTCCACGTGCGACATCTCTGATGCTTGACTTGTCGACCTCCCAAAAATGGACCCACAGGCAACGGGCAACCACGAGGGTTATTGTTCCCTTTCTCCCTTTATGAGAGACACTCTGGAACCTTGGGGATTTTTAATATATTTAATATATTTAATATTTAATATTTACTCCGTACGCCGTACTCCGTGTAATGAGCCATTTTATTCTAATTACACAGGTAACCTAACCAGTAACCAGGTAACCAGTAAAAGATTGAATTGTAATTTCATTAACCCTTCACGTGGATGCAGTTCTATGTCTCAAAAGATGTAACGCCCAGGGGTATCTTGGTATTATGTACATGATACATATCTTGGCCCCCAATTTATCCAGGAACTCCAACTCCGTGTAAAAATTTATCGTAACAGACTTGAGGAATTTATAATGGATCGGTCCTCGTGAACTATTCATCCAATCGTCAGGTCGTATGACAACATCTGACAAAATGCTGTGCAGTCTGGAAAAGAGACAGAAGAATAAGCCAATAGTCCGAAATGAGCAAAAACTTAAAAAAATGTGCACTGACCATCATCGTCAAGGAACTGAATCGTAAGATTTCTCATTTGAGACAGAATCTCGAAGTTCGGATTTAGATCAAGTAGGGCTGGCCGCCCTGCCTTCTTCGGGGGTTTGATCGAACCGATGCAATTTACTAGGATTATTAGCAACGTCACCGCAACAGGGGTAGTGGATCTGGGCCCCGATAGAAACGAAACAACTTACAGGGAATGGAAACGTATCGTTTGAGCTCCCTCCGTTGCGAGTTAGCAAAGAACAGCATAACTCGTTTTCCGTTATGCCCGCGGAGGATGCGAAGATTTTGACTGATGCACTCTTCACCCCGGCCTTTGGACTTGGCCTCGGCCATCCCACCGATAAAAATCAACTTAGAGCCTAGTAGCAGTTCCTGAAATCGTACACAATCTGCTGGTGTCAGTAAAGATTGACTCTCCGAGGTTTATCGGTCGCGTACCATCCCAGTGATCAAATTTATATGATAATTGCGTCATGAATACTGTGCTTGCCGTCTGGACAGTTTGCTGGTCCATAAAGGACACGCGAAGAGGGTAATCGCCGCCTGATTTTGGATGCTCTAGGTGAGGGACTGGCAATTTTGTATTGGAGACTATGCATGAGTTAAATGGTCAGCATGTTATATCTTTCGGAAATATGCGTGACAACTCACAGCCGTGGACAAAAGGTGTTTGCTGGCCTAATCCTCCGCCGAGTTCGAGACACCTCAACGCGCCCGTGGAGTCTTTGCAGATATCAATGAATTTGTATTTCAGCTTGAATAGCTGGCCGTTTTTGACAAATGAACTATAAACAAGTCAGCGCATTCTAATCTGACGGGAACCTTTTTTTCTCTCGGCACAGACATTTGCACGGAAGGAGTCAACTCGAGCCGCACGACATCATCGTAGAACTGCCAGGATTGCTTCCTCGAGCTGGACCCTGGAGATGTCGCTGGGCTCGGGAAGAGGACACTCGTTGACGCAGACGACACGGTGGAGGCTGACTGGGTGCTTTGGCGTCGATCTACCCACTCCTGGAAATCGCGAGGAGAGAAAGAGTTCATTCCGACTCTCGAAGGTGACTTATAGGGCTAAGGTGGGATGGGTAAGGTAGTGAGGGTACGACGATCGGGCGGATCCCGTCAAAAAAAGATCGTCCAGGAACGAAAGTGGCATGTTTGACCATAGAATTGTATCGGGGCAGAAGATATACTCCCAGCCTTGATATTAACAAACTGAAAATACAATGTGATCAAAGTAACATAATTGATGTGGAGAGGGGGATGTGGAACGTGCCAAAATGGGTGGCTATCAGATCACGATGGGTTCCACCCCCATCGTTCTTTTCCATGTGGCTTTGTTGGATTCATTGGAACCACATCTGGAGCTGTTTTATATTGAATGATGCAACTTATATTACGGAGTACATTATCCGAGCTTACCCTGCTATCTGCTATAAATTACATTTTTGTTTTTTGGTTTCCCGGTGGACCTCTACCTAGATAATTACCCTAACTCTGTCCGACATAAGTCCGGATCACGACTGCGTACCAAGTTCATCATTTTATCATTTTAGGATATTTTTACGATGAACCATGGAATTGACTGTCCCAATCAAACCTTGGAACTTAAATTAACCCAGAATTTCCCAGAATACTTCTGGAAGTGATCTGGAAATCCTTTGGCTCATGTCGATCAGCTGGTTATAGCTCCGATGCCTGCAGCTGCCCGATGCGGGTCGCATAATTCGGCTTTTATAGTAAAGCCAAGATGCCAACCAATGCCGAGGTTTACAAAGTATAATTAGGCGCTGGGCATCCAGTCTCGCACTGAAAGCTCCTGCAGAAATAGGCATTAGAACACGTAATAGCTGTTTCTAAGTCATAACTCGGAATCACCGTGGACAATTTCAAGTTTCCCCTTTTAGCTCTCGGACCTAATTCCATATCGACGTGCCTAGATCAACTACCGGTCTTTTATGGCTCAATCACCGAGCCATGGTCTGAACCATGTTTGAGGATTCGATAGCCACATTTGCGGGCATAAAATGCCCGGAGTCAAACTCGTAGGTCTAGATTTATTATTAAGTATCAATTTGAATGGGATATGGCTTTGTTCGTCAATGGCTTTGTTACCAGCGGCCTTGTTTGCCAGCAAAGATGCAAGTTCGCACCAAATGAAGCAAACAGATGTGACATAATAAGACATCAGATTCCTATCTCCACGCATTCTATCCGAATACTATACGCTCTATTCTTATACCATGCCCTTTATGCCCGCGCGTTCTATCCTAATACTATACACTCTATCCTTGTGCATTCTGTCCCACGTTATCTATCCCCCGCGCGTTTCCATTCCCGCGCGTTAACAAACCATATATATCCACAGTCCGACCTATCCTCGTCGACCTCTTTACATCTACTTAAACAACTTCTGACTTCCTAAAGAGTCCAGTCATATCCTTTTTAGTATTAAATCTACGTCCATCAACGCTGTTTGTCTCAAGCTATCATATATGAGACAAAATCCCCTGAAGCGGCCACAATATCAAGACCAATTCATCACAACTACACTCACTGAAGTCAACGTCAACATGCTCGTCCCTGATACGGGGGATCCAGTACCCCAATTTCAGGGCCAGGCTGTTTACTACGGCCTGACTCCAGTCGCTCCAGGTCCAGTTCCGGTTCCAGTTCCAGTCCCAGCTCAGTATGGTCCCGAGTACTTCGGTCCTCCATCCATTGGTCCGAACCCTACTGTCTATGGCCCCTACGGACAGCCGCTAACCTACCCTGTCATATTTGAGCCTGCTCCGCTGGGACCTCCTTCATATGGCCCGCCGATGATGATTCCTATAATTCCTGGCTCCCAATTTCTTGCCCCCCTCCTTTGAACATTGCTTACACTAATCCGAACTACTCTATGGGAACCTCTTACCCCAGAAACCCTGCTGACGTTCCGGAGAAAACTTCCCGCGAGTGGCTTTTTGCTTATCGCAAATTCATGACCTGGACTCACACAGTGTACTATTCATCAAACTCACCCGAGGCATTCGTGAATTCCTGGAAACACGCCCTTGCAGAGATGAAAGAGGCCTTTGGACCCCCATCTCTTCCCACGGTCTTTGTCCTCAATCAGTTCCTTGCTGCGGTCAGTGTGCACCCCAGCACCATTCCATGGATTGAGTCACTCCAGTTCAAACAAGGCTCTCTGCCGGCATCCATTCTAGATGAAGCTTACGCCGATTTCCTAGAGTTTGAGGCCGACCGGCTAGGAACCGAACCCCCGGCCTTGAGTGACATAGATAGTATCTCCACTGACATGGATCGAATGGAAATTTCTCCCAAGGCATACTGTCCCTATCACCGGCGTCTCACAAGGCATCCGGTTGACCAGTGTTTTCGAAACCCACGGAACACGAAGCGTAAGAGGAGGTGGAGACGAAGACAGGTGCTCATTACAGCAGCTGTTGATGCCGAGAAAAAGAAGTGGCTGTAATTCACTTGTTCAGCTTACCCAAAGCCTTTGAGAGCTCTCAGATGAATTGATTCACTGTCCGAGAGGTGACTGAGCTTTGAAGAATCAGGTGAGTGTTAATTTTCCAGTGTTCTTATTGTGAGAAGGCTAAAGCGCTCTGTTTTATTGAGTGGGCTTTATTTTCTTTTATCATTTGATTGTTCGCGTTCAACGTTGACATTTTCTACCCCAGGCGTCCTTTCCTTGCGTCACACATGTTCTTTGTTTTTTTTTTTTTTTCCAGAAAAAAACCCCCCAAAAAATCAATGTCTACTCCCATGGATGCCTGATGGATCATAGGGATAGCCGGCAGGCCAGTTTGCTTTTTTCTTTACACATTTCGCGCCGTATTTTCTGCGTCGTGTTGCACTTCATTTCTAAGAACGTTTCTACCGTTCCAGCGCTGTCATTGCATCTTTGGCATAGTTTGGGTTGTCCCGTTCACTATGCCTGTTTCAATATCATTAACAAGATGCATGTGCATGCCCTTTTTCATCTACCTTGCTCTCAACATAGATTAGGCATTATTAGTCAATGTTTTAGGTGTTATTTGGACATGTAAATAGTAATGCCAGTCATTTGGGGCTTTATCTTCTGTTACTTGCTTTTCACTGCGATTCAAATCTGTAATATCAAATGACAGAATGAAACAAAGATGCACTAGGCCCTCAAATAAAAATTGCGAGATAAAATTATCTATCTAACCTCTATTCCTCTCTTTACTTTGTATATTCCACCACCTTTCTTTCATCCCTCATCCACCCGGAGAGGTCCACAGAGACGTTGAGGTGCATGGTGAATGTGAATCTGATCGACTGAGTAGTTGAAGAATCTAAGTTCTAGATTAACAATTTGATAAATCTCTCCAAGATCCTTCTTCAAGTCCCCTGTGCATCGTCCAAAGTCCCGGCGAGAGATTATACTGGATCATACTGATGTCTATGTCCAGTCCAAGCTTCTCGCATGATGATCTAGCCCCCATGGAATCGTCTGGGTCAATATCACCCTCTTCTCCGATACCAAAGCATCTAATTATAATTTTGTTCAACATGGGGGTCACGGATTGTGCAAAGGGGAGGAAGTTCTGAATTGCCTCTCCAACTTGATCCGTTTCCCACTCATAGTCCTCCTCACACCACAGGTTGTCCCGAATGGCGAGCTTCCGAAGTGTTGGCGGTAGAAGCTCAGACAAAGCTGGTGCACCGGCACAAGTCCATCCAAAAAGCATGACTGCAGGCAGCTCTGCGGTTCGAAGAAGCGGGAACCGCATCAAGATTCCTTTGAATGGTTTGAAGCTTTCTTGTGGGGTTCCATTATCACGTTCTATTGCGCCCCAGACAGCAGGCCACCAAAGTGGACAAAGTTCCAAGCTAATAGAAAGATTTTCAACTGTGTCTTTTATACTCATCAGCCCTTCAAGAAGCACACCTTGCTTTTTGAGAGGAGGTTGAGGAGAGCAACAGTTATAATCGAGTTCCTTATCTTGTGATGGGTAGATAAGGCCTAGGTGAAGACTCTTCAGCGAAGAGAGGCGTAATAATAGTTTTCTAACATCATCCTCATCAACAGAAGATTCCGTCAACACGAGTCTTTTAAGCTGGGCTAGATGCGCTAGTTTGCTTGACTCAGCAGGCTTAGACAACTCGTTGCTGATACCCTCGAAACTTTGGATCCAGATTTCTAGGGATTTCAAAGAAGGAAGATAGAACCAGCCTGCAAATTGATTCGGGTCACAAACGGGGAATGCATCGATGAAATTCCATCTCGTGTCGTTAAACTTTCTAGAACCTGGAACATTCAGACCGTACTCGACAACAGAGAGTTGTGAAAATTGAGATAATATGTTCTCAGGCGCAGAGAGAAGAGCATGTCTTATCATCAACCCCGGAAACCCAGCTTGCCACACAAAGGTGTGATCGAGTTGTAGCGACCGGAGATTATGAAGTTGAGAAAGAAGCACAGACACAAATGCGTATGGGTCACCGGATTCTAGGGCATGAATCCACATTTCTGATGAGGGAAACTGTGCCTTGATGATGATATCTTTCGCAGCGTTCACCTCATCCTGAAAGAGGGACGAGAGCTGGTCCCAGTCGCCATCTATTTGAGGCAACTCCCACTCGTCTTCCGGGTCTGGTGCTGGATACACCAGTTTCGAGGTGATCATACTCACATGGTGAACCTGCTCAGCCAGATCTGGACGTTTGTGAATGGCACGGAATAGAGCCAGGACCCGCTTGAGTGGGGGTCTGGTCCAGTCAATATGGACCTGGCGATATAGTGAGCCCTCCGAAGAGACTTGTAGGGCTCGGGATGTAGCTATTACAGATGCAGTGTCAGAGGGCGAAATTTTATCCAGAATCTGCACCCAGCAATCTTGTGGGAGGATTTCCAAGCCGCTGCGGTAAGTTAGCTTGAGCTGTTCTTAGCGTAGAAAAGGACTTACTTCGGTGTTGATGGTGTTCCACGCATAGTGAGTTTCCTCGTGTAGCAGTGTCACCAGGTGAAAACGTGTTCATGGAGATTTTCAGGGAAAAGCGCAGAATTGACAGGAATTTAAGAATTAAATTTACAAAAGTACAACATAATAAAAATAGGGTTAATAAAGAATAAAACGTACTCCCGTACGGAGTACGGAGTACAAGTATTCTGGTTTTCTGTAGGTGAAGTTGGGGGCCGGGGGCCGGGGGCCAAGACGTCACCCCTCTGTCGATCTAAGGATTGGAGAAAAGAGATACAGCTATTTTACCACTTGATGAATTGAAAGGATAATAGTGAATGAGATAAAAAAATGTTGACTTGCTAGGTTCATTGTCGAACCAAGCGATATGGTCGGGGGCGCGTAACTGACAGTGGTGGATAGATTGGTGAATAGAGTGGTGGATGGGAATAGATTGTCCTCGACGATGACTCTCCTTTGCCCATCAACACGAAAAATATAGCCACTCTCTTCTAGTGTTTTGTATCGCCTCTCTTTAGCGATATCATGCCTTTTGAAAGCGGCGAAATGAATATCAAAACACGATGATGGGCAAAAATATGAACAATCTGATATTAGAATCCAGCACCATGATTTACTAGAATTGATTGGTTAGTGCGTAACGAGGTCATGTCACCCAACGATGGAAGAGTTACACCATATTCTACCAACGGAAAATAAAATGTAAGGCGATTTTGTGCCTTGATGGCCCACACATAGCCCTTAGGAACGAGGCAAGGGTTTGTTAACCCTGCTACCCTGCTGTCAGATGAACTCAACACCGCAATCTGAACATGAGAAGTAGGGTAAACGAGGGACACAGCAAGCTCAAAGGAGAGAGATTACACTTGGTAGAAAAGGACAATGGTCAACAAGTTACTACGGGCCCATTCAGTCCCGTGTGTAAGAACCAAGAGGTTTCAATTGCTACCAGAAACTATGATCTCATTTTGGATATTCTAATTTTGGCCCTGACGTTTGCATGTTTGGTAAGATTTGCTCTGTTCAGCCTCATTTACCTGTTAGCGATCATTCTATTTCTGGGGGTTGTGGAGAACTCTCAGCTGACCAATGCATCTTATGTAGCCCTATATTGTAGACGTTTATCTCCCTCAAGCCACTGTTATATCTCAAGAAATATCATGGGCTTAGCTCATATGTGAGATAGCCACCGTACGAACCCTCAAATCTTAAAACCTTGCCAATAATATGAGGGGCAGATTTGAAATCAAGCCCGTGTTCGTTCCTGGCCGTTGAAGGTGAGACCACAGCCTGTTTGCTTACTTCAATATGCAAGGCGAATCTATAATAAAGGGAGATTTTCCAATGTAGTTTCCCGATTGACCTTAGCGTCAGGCGGCTATCCGTGGCTTCCTTGAACTGTATCTGAAACTTAGAGAGACTCGGCCAATCATCATCTTCGACGCTTTTAGAATCCTAGGGGTCACTGTTAGGGCGAACCCTTCATCCAGATTTTGAGTATATAAATACCCCACGATCATCGCATCTTATGATTCACCACACCACAGAACATCTTATACGATCTTATCGTCTCACTAGCATATTTCCCACTCTACAACCCTTTGTTATCAATCAAAATGAAGTCCATCTTCTCTATGGTTCTCTTCATCGTCGCGGCCATTGCCCAGAGAGCCACAATCGGACTCCCCGTTGAGAACCAGAAAATCAATTCCGGCAAGGAAGTCGTTATCCAAGTTCAGCGTCCTGTAAGTTCAAGAGTCCGGGATGCAAAGTTCTTCCAACTTAGTCACCCCAATCCTTTATACTAATATATCATTCAGAACTCTCTGAGTCCGTCCAAGGAAATGGGCGTAGCAATCGGTCTCTCCTCATGTGCATCCTCACCCTGCAGAGACGCAGATGAGGTTCTCGGAACAATTCTATACAACGGGCCTTTCAACCCCGTGTACCACGAGTCCTACCTGCCCCCATATGAGAACTTCACGGTAACGGTGCCGGCCTCGGCTACCCTTGGCCAAAGCCAGATTAATATCGCCCATGCGTCTCTGATTGGTGTAAGTAAATCTCTTGCATTTGCTGGAATTTAAGTATGCTAATTGTTGAATTGCAGGCCGGTCCTTCTGCATTCTTGGAGTCTCTCAACCAGACTGTCTTCGTTGTCTAGTTTTCTAGATTGGTGACAGATCTAGAGCCTAAAGCCGGCCTTGTGCTCGCTTTGTACATTTGTTCTTTTTCTATTCTTTTTGTAAACTGCTTTTGGTGTGAGTCCTGCATCGGGGATTTTGTGAATATGCCTTGAGATGAATTTGTTGGTGGATATTTGAATATTGTGCTCAGTCTAGTTGGTTATATAGATACTTCGAGCAATGCATTTATGTTAAAGATATGAAGTGCTTTTTAAAGTGCATGGGAATAAAGAAAGTATGAGAGAGTATGAGCGACAGATGTCTTTGAAAATGATGTTGCCGAGTTTCTAGGGTTTCTGGGGTTTCTTTGTTTCGGACCAACCATTTCTTCCTAGTCTTTCTTATTGAACTCTTCGCTCGGACGTGATCTCTATTAAATGGTCAGCCTTTGGTTGGTTTATTATTTCCCGAGTCTTATTGACATCTCTATCGGGCCATCTATAGAACTCGCCTGTACATCTACTCTTTGTCCTGTGAATAAGACTACAGTCTCAATAAACGTCATGTGCAGCTGCTGGTCATTTGTTACCTGGAAAAGAGATCTTTCTCCTCTCTTCAATTCCACGGAAAATTCCAACGTCATCGCTCGTTGATTCTGTCATGATGGACAAAGTCTTCTCCCGCGACTACGACCCCGTCCCCAAAGGCGATGCTGATGGCGACAGCGATGCCACCACCACAAACAGACCACCCCGTCGGGGCCTCCATCAATTTCTGAAACGAAACCTTGCTGCAATCACCATCACTGGCCTGCTCATGATCCTACTCCTCGTGGTCATTGCCGTAATTACAGCTATCACTGTGGAACCCTTCCGCAAGGTCGTTGTTGTAAAAGGACCACCTTCTGATTCGCTTGCATACCCGGAATCACTCGAAGGCCAGCGACAGTGCCTTCCACCAGCTCCACGAGTAAGATACTCATGCGGAAACTCAACCAAGGAGGCCGAAGCCCTCGGGTGCGCCTACGATCCTCTTGCTGGCTGCTGGCTGCACAAGGAATGTCCGCACGACTTCACGCACGAGTTCGCGCATTTCAATAACGGCAAGCCGTTTGTCTATTTCTATGATGAGGCTGCCACCAAGCAGATGAAGGATTACACTGAACTCGGCAATAACCCGGACTTCTATTGGACTGCTGTCCGCGAGCATCTGGTCCATTGTCTGTATCTACTTCGACGAGGCCACGATGTTCACATGCGTGGTGCTCGTCTGGATAATATGCTTAGGGACCTAGAGCATGTTGATCACTGCACCAATATGCTGGCTAATTGGCTGCGGAGACCGGATCCTGCGTTGGAAGAGATAGGCACTCAGGGACAGACTCATTGCTTTATGTCTTGTGCTTGATTCTTGGGTATATAGTCATTGTTTCAAAAATTGAAGGAGAGGTATATAAGAGCCGGCAACTCTGTGTCTTTGACAGATTCTGTTCAATCTTCCTTGGGTTCTTTTATGCAAAGTCCAGAATGGCAGTGGCTTTCCAATGTTTCCCACTATTTTGTTATACTATCTTAATTTAACTACTGCGTAGCTTGTATCTTTTTTCAAAAATGAAGATCATCATAAACCATTCTAATTGATTCCAATAATAGCCGAAAGTAAATTTTTTTTCCAAAAAAACCAAATGTAGTAAAATACCGAGTTTCTGAACTCCGACTCCCCCGAGCTACTATGTCCGCAACCCCGAAACCATAGCCTCCCACGAAACCTCATATATAAAAAAAGGATTCCCCAATTCATACTCCCAGGAGTCATTTACAACATACTCAAAATGCCCCCCAAACGTGTCGCGATAGTCACCAGCAGCACGCGCAGCCCGCGTCTCAACCCCACAATAACGCAGTACGTCTATGACGTCCTCATCTCCAACCCGACGATCCCAACAAACCACAACGGAACACCCGACACAGATCCACGCCATATAACATTCGAAATCATCGACCTAGCAAAACAATCCCTACCCCTCTACGACGAGTCTGTCATCCCCGCCAGCCTACCCCCGCAGACCCCACCCCGCACTACAGCAAAGCGCACACGCGGGCGTGGTCCGCTGTAGTGCGACAGTACGATGCGTTTATCTTCGTTACACCGCAGTATAACTGGAGTATCCCTGCGAGTCTGAAGAACGCGCTTGATTATCTCTACTTCGAGTGGAAGGGGAAGCCGGCGGGGATTGTTTCGTATGGTGGGAGGGGTGGTGGGAAAGCGGCGGATCATCTGCGTGGTATTTTGACGGGATTGCGTATGAGGGTTGTTGGTACTGCGCCTGGTTTGCCGGTCAAGTTTACTGGGTTGCCTGTTGGGGCGTTGTCGGAGGAGGAAGAGAAGGTGCAGTTGGATGAGAGGGATCTTGCTGGGTGGAAGGAAGCTGGGGTTGAAGGGATGATGCAGAATTTGGGAATGGAATTGGTTTGTGAATTGGATAAGGAGTGATTAGTTCTTCGTGTTCAAATGTTCTATAGAGAATAATGTAGAGATGCAGAATTGAAAGATGATACGTATGTGTGTATGTATTAATTAATAGTCACTTTTGACGTGCCTTAGTATTTTATATGTATGATGTGTAGAGATTATGTACTGATTTTCAAAACATCAATCATCTCAGTCAGTATTGAGAATGTCCTCGCGTGTGATCCCACTGCGCTCACACATGGCACGGAATATGCCATCTGCCTTATCCCACAGCACAACTGGTGCATCCATCTCAGCAATCCGACCCTTATCCATAACACAGATGCGATCATAGTGGATGATAGTGCGCAAGCGATGCGCAATACACAGCAAAGTCTTCCCTTCGAAGCCCTGAGCCATAGTATGCTGGATCTTTTGATCGGTCTCGAAATCAACGGAAGAGGTAGCTTCGTCGCAAACGATGATACGTGCGTCACGGACCAGCGCCCGGGCGAGGGCCATCAGTTGCCGCTGGCCTAGAGAAAAGTTCAGGCCTTCGTCGTCGACAGGCGATTCAAGGGTGAGTGCTTTTGTCGGGCGCGCTTTCACGTCACTGCCTGTGACTGGGGTAGTGGCTCCACTGGCTGGCCCGCTTGGCAGTTCCTCGCCTTCGAGTTCTTGTTCTTGTTCGATGAGGTACGCCTTGCGCAAGGCAGACCATAGTTCGAGGTCATTGTGCTCATTAAACGGATCAAGATTCGAGCGGATCGTGCCCTTGAATAAAGCGGGGTCTTGGGGGATGATGGCAAGGCGGGATCGAAGGTCGTGGAGGCCGACAGTGGAAATATCGATGTCATCAATTTTGATGCTACCCCCTGATAGTTCAGTTAAACGGAATAGTGCAGACATGATACTCGATTTGCCGGCGCCAGTGCGGCCGACAATACCAATGCGCTCGCCTCCTCGCACGTCCATGGTGAGGCCCTGTAAGACGAGTGGAAGGCCAGCCCGGTAGCGCATCTCCACGCTGCTGAACTCGATGTGGCCCTTCTCGGGCCAGCTAGATGACACCTCGGCTAGGTGCAAAGGCGCTTCCTCTTCCAACTCAGTACCATAGTGGTGAACACGTTCTGTGGCGTTCATGTTGTTCTCAACCTCGGCCAGCTGACGAACCGTGAACTGGAGCATCTGTGCGATAGCCAAGATATAAGACAGCACCAACCCGGAAATACTGGGCGAGACATTGAACCGAGAAGTGACAACCAGAACACCGACCACGAAGACTAATAAAGTCGCCACGGCATCGAGTCGGACACTGAGCCAACGCTGATTGGAGAAAGTGAGGAAATAGGCCCCGTTCATCACATCGATCGAGTCTCGAATGGTGCGGCGGAATTGGTTCTCTACGCCATATGCTCGAATGCATGCGATTCCTGTGATGGCTTCGCCGAATCTGGCATACACCATTGAGCGCAAGACACTCTCGTGGCGCTTCATCTCACGGGCGGACGCTCTGTAATAGTTCGAAGCTAGTAGGAACAGTGCAATCATAGGAACAAGTGCGATGACGAACTAAAGGGGGTTAGCAAATCTCGCACCACAAATACCCAAGACATTTCAAGGGAAAGATTACTCACGTAGTAGAAGAACACTATGACTAGGACCATTATAGAGATAATCATAGTCATCGTCAAGGCATAGATACGCATCGCATCGGAAAGTTCATTATCCATCACCTGGATATCCTTCGAGAAACGGTTGGTGATTCGTCCAAGTGGCGTGGTGTCGAAGAAACTCATAGGCGCGCGGAGCACCCGAGACATCGCACGCTGAAGCATAGTCTTGCTAGCATTCGTACCACACGTGGTCATATAGGTCGAGAAAGAGAACATCAAGAGAACAACACTGCCACCCAGTCCAGCGTAAATTCCAATATACTGGCCGGTCGACAGCCCCGGGTACTTGTCAGAAGTCCAGTAGGACAGCCACAAACTAGTCCAGACGTTGGCGACATTCGTGAGGCCGAGCAAGATGAATACCATGACAGCATTGAAATAACTGCCGGAGGCTTGGATATACGCCTTCCAGACACTCCAGTCAACGGATTCGGTGGCCTTTTCTTCTTGCTGCATCAGGGCTGCTGCGGGTTTTGCTGGGGCGGCCTTCTTGGGGCTTGGCTCGTTTTCGTCTATTTCATCCGTGACTTCGTCCACAACCTCTTCCTCTTCCTCTTGCATATCCTCCTGTCGAGAACTAGACATCAGCCGCTTGAAGACCTCATTGTCGCGCATCAGGTTTTCGAATGTATCAACCGCATTGATCCGGCCCGCGTCCATAACAATGATTCGATCACATCGGCTGAGCACATGGAGTTGATGCGTCGCCAAGATTCGGCAGCGATCTTTGAGCAAACCACAGATTGCCTTGTCCATGATGTGACGACCAACGTGTGCATCGACAGCCGACAAAGGATCATCCATGAGCACCATTTCCGCATTGAAATATATGGCTCGGGCGATGTTCAACCGCTGTTTCTGTCCACCAGAGACAGTGATACCTCGTTCTCCAATCTCGGTTTGGTCTCCATTCGGTAGGATCTCGAGATCTGGAGTGAGTGCACATGCATCGATAACTTGCTGATACCAAGCCTCATCATATTCCTTCCCAAATAGAATGTTGTTGCGCACGGTGGTGTTTTGGATCCAGGCATACTGGGGACAGAATGCGCGTGTGGTACTCAGACGTACAGTACCATCGGTCACACGCATATCGCCCGCCAGAGCCGAGAGTAAGGAACTCTTGCCACAACCGACTGTTCCAATTACGGCTAACAGTTCATGCCGGCCAACTTCAAAGGTCATATCGTTGAGTTTGAACGGCTCTATGGGGGTTTCATCGGCGTTATCCTCTTTAAGTATTGACTTTTCTGTTGGTTCAGGGTGTGCAGCTGCCTTCTTTCCGGCTTTTTCTGCATCTTTTTCATCTGTCGGAAGGCGTTCCCAGGTAAATGAAGCATGTTCCATCTCGATTGCATTCTCCATGTTCTGATCCCGCTCGATATCTTCTGTTTGTTCTTCGGCGAGCAAGAACTCCTGGATTCGATTAAAAGCAGTCGAAGCATCGGTCACTTGACCGATGACCATTGGCAGCATGTTCAACGGCATCCGCAGAGAATTGAACAGCGCCAACGAAGAGAAAATCGGAGCGGGGTCCAAGTCATGTTTTGACAGCGCATAGGTAACGAAAGCCAACATCGAGGCGAAAACAGGAATAGACATCGCCACACAAAGAATGGCGTTTCGGATCGCAAGCAGTGTCTGGATGGATCGGATTTCTCGTCCACGGATCTCTTTCAGACGGCCGAGGAAACTGCTCTCCCAACCGAAGTATTTCACGAAGCGCACAGCTTGTAGAATTTCCTGAGTGAGAGATACACGTTGATCTGTGATCTTGTTGATATTCCGTCGTCGGGTGATCAAAGATCGCACGGCGAAAGTCAAAAATGGCATTCCAATTATCAGCAGTGCGTACCCGGACAAACAACTGTAGCCAATGTTGACCAATAGGAGGACAAGTGTTACTATAATGGAGATGGGTGCTGTCCAAATCATGTGGAACATGCCGCAAGCCAGGTTAATTCGGTCCACATCAATACTCATGAGAGCAGTGATGCGACCATTGTTCCATCCGCGGCCATCACCTGCAATGCCACCAGGTGCAGGAATCGCGGTGTCAGGTTTCTGTTTCTTCCCCTTTTCTCCGGGCTTTAAGAGAGCATCCTTGGTTGTCTCCAAGGCTTTGACTTCTTCGGGGGTAGCTTGTCCTCCTGCCTTAGCACGACCAGATAATTTCATAGCCTTGTTGAAGATGTGAGAAATAAGCACCGCGCGAATCTGCCCACCAACAACTTGGCCCCGATACAAGAACTGATTCGTACATATGCTCTGCAGTGCCTGCATACAGGTGATACCAAGGACGAACCCCATCCCCTTGCCGATGTGAGGCGCCGGCTGGCCAGCCTTTTGTGCGACATAAGCCTCCGTCGCAAAAGCAATCAAGTACCGCGTCAAATACGGCGCAAAAACCAGCAACAGCGAACTGAAGAACTGACAGATGCCGCCGAGCAGAAATTCAAATCTGAACGTGTCATATAACGCCCAGAGAAGCGGGCGGTTAATGCCACTCTCCGTGCGCTTTTCCAATGCAGCGTCTAATCGACCAGACAATACGTCAACGGCACGGTCGGGATTGACAGTCCAAATATCCTGCAATTCGAGTGGACGTAGATAACCCACTTTCATCAACGGGGACATCCATTGGAAGGACAGAACACTAAAAATGGAAGCGCCATATTCATGCGATACAGATCGCTCCGTTGGGACAGAAGGGATCTTTTGCATTCGCAGCGGATTGAGCCTGCGATACCATTTTTCTTTTGAGGCTGCACGTCCAGATCGGACACCTTCGCTTCTTCGGATGCCGATCTTGAGGGGGCATTGGCCTGGACTTTGTCATCCGCCACCACTACTTCACGTAGCGGCTCGGGCGCCGACATGCTGAACTTTGATCTGCTATCGAATCTAGATCACTTGGGCAGTGTTCTAGAAATTCGAGGTGTAATGGGGAAAAAAATGGGAGTAATAACAGATGTGGAGACGGCCCCGAGATGCTGAATGCGGAAAGCGGAGATAGTGTCGGGGATTAGGAATTAAAGGAAATAAGGAATCAGGGAATTAGGAAGAACCGAGGAGATATATATTGAAAGGGGCCTTTAAATGGCTATAGATACGACAACGAGAACGGAGTATTAAGAAAAAGTCAGACGGAAGTCCGGACCTTTTATGATAATCCACCTAATAGGGCCAAGCTTCCTAAGATGGGGCTTGTTGGGCCTGTCATGATACATCAAAAGGCAAACCAACCAAAATCAATCAAGTGAAACAAACATGCGTTCGCTTAGAACTTCACTATCAACCGTGGACTGGTGTCTTTGTTGGTTTGTAGTCACCGGCAGTCGGCATCACGGACTTCATCATTCCCGTTCGCCGACATTTGGATTACTAATGTCTATATGGTCGTACGGGTAGTGGACCTCGGGTGAGTTGTGGGGGCTGATTTGTTATCATTATTTTTGTTGTTATTATTGATTCTAACCAATGTTAACTTCTTACAATTTCACTAACAAACTAGCAGACTATGTTCACAATCAAAATTGTTATGATCCATTCTGCCCTATGACATACAAGTTTTGAGCCCGAGAAAGGAAGGGGCAAAAAAAAGGAAAACCATTCCATCATCACGTCGTGGGATAACAAGCAAATCCAAGACAGTAAATGTGCCAGATAGGGACATTTTAGTCATCTCAAGCTTGTGTCCAATGGGAATCACATGTAGCCAGCCCTAATCCAGAGAATATGATATGCATGGCTTATGGCAGATCGTGGATTTCCCACGCGGCTTTGGGGGTTGCGGCTGTGATCTGTGGCACCTACAGAGGTCCCGTTCTTTATAGCTCCATCTAGTTTTCAAGGTCAATCTTGACCTTTTTCTCCGCGGGAGGGATAATCTCGTCCTCGGATGTGCCCTTGAGGTTGGGGAGGTCTGTCACGGCCTCCTTGATGATGCCGAGGGCCTTTTGGATCTCCTCCTCCGTGATGACCAGTGGAGGTGCAAGCCGAATGATGTTCTGGTGGGTAGGTTTGGCCTGGAGAATATAAGAGTCAGCGATCCCCGAATAAAACTTAATGAGTGGGGACTCGGATACATACCAACAAACCCTTCTCCTTCATCAACATGCACAGATCCCAAGCGGTATGTCCATTCGTCTTTGACTCATCAATGACGATAGCATTGAGCAGACCCTTTCCGCGCACTGTCTGGATGACCGGGCTCTTGATAGCCACCAGCCCATCCCGGAACAAGTGGCCGAGCTGCTCTGCGCGCTCCACCATGTTCTCCTCGCGCACGACCTCAAGCGCGCGAATAGCAACGGCACAGCCAAGTGGGTTTCCGCCGTAGGTCGAACCATGGGTACCGGCCTCGATCGTGAGCATGACGTCCTTGCTACCCAGCACGCAAGAAACTGGGTACATACCACCCGAGATGGCTTTGCCGAGCAAGACCAGGTCGGGCTTGATTCCGCTCCACTCGTGGCACAGCAGCTTACCCGTGCGGGCGATACCAGTTTGGATCTCGTCACAGATCAGCAGCACATTGTGCTTGTCGCAGAGTGCGCGGGCCTCCTGCAGGTAGTCTGGGTCGGGGACAACGATGCCTGCCTCACCCTGGATAGGCTCGACGAGGAAAGCAGCGAGATTGGGGCCAGCTGCCTCGAAGGCCTCACGTAGAGCTACCTTGTCATTGTAGGCGATGGGCTTCTCAGTTCCTGGGATCGTGCATCCGATACCGGGAAGATAAGGGCCATAGTTCTCGCGTGACTCAGGGTCGGAGGATAGGGAAATGGCGGCGAACTAATGCAAGGGGTCAGCATAATCAGCCACCGATGTACCTTCACGGGTGTAACAGGGAGGGGTCACAATTCACTTACTGTACGCCCATGGAAGTTATTCTCTGCACTCAAGATAACGGCTTTGTTTTCCGGAATGCCCTTGACCTTGTATCCCCACTTGCGGGCGATTTTGATACCTGTCTCGACAGCCTCGGCACCGGTGTTCATAGGCATCACCATGTCAAAACCAAAGTAGCTAGTAACAAACTTGGCAAAGCGGGGGAAGACGTCATTGTAGAAAGCACGGGAGCTCAGAGTTACTCGCGAAGCTTGGTCTACCAATGCAGCAATCAATTTGGGGTGGCAGTGACCTTGGTTCACGGCAGAGTAGGCGGAGAGGAAGTCAAGGTAGTGACGGCCTTCAGGGTCCCAGACCGAAGTACCCTGAGCCCGGGCAAAGACAACAGGAAGAGGGTGGTAGTTGTGGGCAGCATATTCCTTCTCGGACTCAATGGCCTCAGCAGAAGAGGCAGCATGGTAGTGGGAGAAAGACCCGTTAGTAGCCATGGTGGATTGCGGGGAGAGCTAAGAAGTTGGGGGAAGTTGGAGGCGATGGGGGGGATCGGCAATGGGGTAAAAGAGAGAGAAGATGAATTTGAAGAAGTTGAAGTTGAAGAAATTGAAGAAATTCCACCAAATAAATATGGAAGATAAGAGAAGTTATATAAGTAAGGGGAATTTTCTCTTTGTACAGCCGCTATGCCGTTAAGTGTTAGACTTGTTAGAGCCCATGTCCGCTAAGTACAGGTCGTGCCGATGTTGTTCCCTATGCGCAGGATTACCCTACACGGGCTCCATTAGCTTTGATAACCACCATTTCTGATTCGTTCATTGGTTAAATATGCTCTAGGATCATCTTCCTGGTATTAATTATTGGTCTAATTTAATTCAGAAGAGAGAGGCTAAGTGTGGTATGGAAAAAATGCACGTCATACTTCGGTTATTGAAGGGCAAGAATAAAAATATAAAAAAATATAGTATATATATACATGTAATACTTGAAGTTTGGAGAGAAACATAGTGAAATAAAGAATTATATACCCTCAAATAAAGATTCAATTATCATTGAAAGAAAATCCAAGACAAAAGGGTTGAAAATGTGTAGAGCCAATGAGTCCACTCGAATAGTTCGAGTTTCGGAGTGAGACCCTCTTCCGCCCTCTCTCCTTTGTTGTCTATGTTCATTCATGCGCTTCGCGAGGTCAGATATCTTGAACCTCCGAGCGCAATGTACGAAGGGAATGAGTACTTACAATATTCTTACCCTTGATCATGCCTACACGAACTTTTCCGCGCGCGCCTCGAACTCCCCCGCGCCCACTCAAAACATACTCCTCTTCCTCATCGCCTTCCGTCTCGTCAATGCGTTCGCAGTTCGGACCTTTTTTCAACCAGATGAATACTTTCAGTCACTGGAACCAGCCTGGGAGATCGCCTTCGGTCAAGGCCAAGGGGCCTGGATAACATGGGTGAGTGAATGCGATCGCGTGAGCACCTGAGTTTGGCTAACCTCAACATTGCTCCTAGGAATGGCGACACCAACTCCGATCCTCACTACATCCTCTCTTCTTCGCCGCTCTCTATAAAACCGCCGATTTCCTCGCCTCCACCCTCAGCCTCTCCCCGGCCACGCGCGCAGAGCTCCTAGTTGCCGCCCCGAAGACAGCGCAGGCCGTTGTGGCGGCAATTGGTGATTTCTACACGTGGAAGCTTGCAGTTCGCGTCTATGGAAATGATTCCCGTGGATCCTGGACAACGGTATGTGATATATGTGTCGCGTTACTTTGGAATTTCTCTAGGCAGGAAAAAGCGCATGCTAATTGTTCAACAGCTGGTCGCAACAGTCCTAAATCCCTGGCAATGGTTCTGCTCAACTAGGACCCTGTCGAACTGTTTTGAAACAACAATCACCATTGTCGCGTTGGAACTATGGCCATGGCAATGGTCGGTAGGCTCTACAGCCGGCGATGGCCGCGGCAAAAAGACTGGCAATCAAATGAGGGGTACGGACCGGGATCGAAGTGTGATTATTGGGTATGACTGGGCCTCCGAGTTTATGACAACAGCTACTGACGCTACTTGCAGCTTCCACAAATGCCTGCCGCTGGCGGCGCTCGCATGTATCCTGCGGCCGACTAACATTCTCGTTTGGGCAACCCTGGCCGGCCTCGCTTGGCTTCGGACGTCTTGGCCCCAGCGCAAGATCCTCATTTTTGAAGTTATACTTTGCGGGTAAGTAATATGACCTCCTGTTAAGGAACCAGCTGACCTTTGATCTGACAGATCGGCAATTCTCGCGGTGTCTACCGTTGCAGACCGTCTCTTCTATGGAATTTGGACCTTCCCACCGCTCAGATTCCTATACTTCAACATCGCCCAGTCACTGGCTGTCTTCTACGGCAGCAATGACTGGCATTACTATATCTCACAGGGCTATCCGCTTCTACTCACCACTTTGTTGCCTGCTGCGCTGATTGGTTTATACACAACCTTGACGGCTCGGAAATCTACGGTGGGAGACAGTTTACAAACAGCGATCCGAGCACAATTGGCCACAGTCTGCCTTGTGATGCCATTTGTCCTCTCTTTGATTTCTCACAAGGAAGTTCGCTTCATCTACCCATTGCTACCATGTCTGCACATCTTAGCCGCGCCACCTTTGGTGCAGTTCTTTTACCCAGCCATCTACTCGCCGGCATACGCGCGTTATACTCCCCGCATGTTGATTCTCATTTTTCTCGTTCTTGTAAACGTGGTCATTGCGCTGTACACAACTCTCTATCACGCATCGGGAACTATTAAGGTCCTCTCCTATCTCCGTCAGCAGCACCAAACACACTCAGCATCGATAACAAAAAGAGGAACAGACTCCACCTCTGAAACCGGAATCTCTGCTGGTTTTTTAATGCCCTGCCACAGCACACCCTGGCGCTCCCATCTAGTCTACCCAACAATTAACGCTTGGGCCCTTTCCTGCGAGCCACCGATCGATCTCAATGCAACCCAGAAAGCCGTTTACCGAGATGAAGCAGACCAATTCTACGACGACCCGGACCAATTCCTACACCAGAACATGGCTGGTGGTCTCCGTCACTTCCCTCGACGACCCAGCTACATCTCTCCCGCACACCATTCTCTGTCAGGAAATGCCCCCGATGAGGCCCCACGCCATGATTGGCCCGACTACCTCATCTTCTTCGCCCAACTCGAGCCAACCCTCCACCCCCTGCTGCGCAGCTCCCACTATGACGAGTGCTGGCGCACCTTCAACACCGACTGGCACGACGACTGGCGTCGTCGCGGCGACGTCGTAGTCTGGTGCCTGGATACGGTAGAGCAGGACGCCTGGCGCTCCACTGCCCAACGCCAAGTGCAGCAAAGCCGAGATGAGCAATTCGATCGTATCGTAGAATCTTTCAAGCAAGAGGGCCGCAAGCAGAAACAGCAGTCATGGATGGGCTTCCACGCGTCTTCGACGCCTTGGTCCCCATCGCCTCCTTCATTGATTGAGTCATGGCGACGTGCAGCAGGGTCTCTTTTCTCGTTGTCTCCAAAAGCACCGCTGTCTTGGCCTTGGCAACGTTCAGCGGGCTCTCTTTTCTCGTCACCTGCACAAACATCGTCGTTTTGGCCTTGGCGGCCCCCCACTCGTTGGGAGAGCTTTGTAGCGAAGTTCTCATTCGCGAAACAGAAGCCAGGTTGGCTCCCTTCTTGGGCGTCGGATCGGCTTTCTAAGTTGCCGTCTTGGTTGGGCGGAGCTAAGAGGAAACCTACGGAAGCAGAGTTGTGGTCTTGAGATCACCGATTCCCGGTTCTTCTCCAGCTATTTGTGTTATATATGTGGCGCTGCAAGGATTCTTCTTCTTCCCTTCAGCTTCTGTCTTCCACCTTTCCTTACTATTTCCTTTTTATGTCTCCACTTTTCTTTGAACATATAGTTATAGATCTATAGTATGATAATCTGTATTGATTCACCAGTAATATATTATTTCAAAACTCATATGTAACAAGAAACAACATTTATGTACTATTTTGACTCGCTAACCAGAAATCAAAGGAATCTTTTAATAAACAAAAAAAAAAATATGGACAACAGGGAATGAGATCTAAAGAAAAGAGAAATCTAACGAGTGGTAAAAAGACAATGAAAATGCGCCAGACATGCACAACCATAACACGTCTCGTCAATCTTCTATATCCAAATTAGTATAAAAGTCAAAGTGGAAATGAAAAGGAAAACCAATTCCCATGTCAATATCCATATTCACATTGCGCGGCCATCCATATACGATCCAAGGCCAAAGTTATAGAACTCAACCGTAGCGAGCACTCAGACTAGCAAAGGCATCAGGGCTATGACGACCCTTCTGCATGCCGCTCACATCAACGCTCGGCTGGCTCATGTGTGTCCGTGGGAACGCCGAGTTTGTGGGCGGCGGGCCTGAGAAGGGGGACTGGCCTCCAGCAAATGGAGAACTGTTCGCTCCTGCAAAGGGGGGACTGCTCATTCCTGAAAATGGGGAATTGTTGGTTCCCATGGCCGGAGTAGTGGCGGGGGCAGTTCCGGCTCCGGGCTGGCCATTCATGCCGCCAATTCCTAGCCCTGAGGATTGCTGCTGGTATGGGTTGATGCCTGCTTGTGCAGCAAGGCCGGACCCGCTGCCGGCGGGCGCGGTGCCGAAGAATGGGTTGTTGGATGTGGCGGGCTGGGCGTTGGCGGTAGGTTGCTGGGGTTGGAAGTTTTGCTGAGGTTGGGGTTGGGGTTGGAGCTGGCTCTGGGGTTGGCTCTGGGGCTGATGTTGGAAGTTTGTGGCTTGCTGGGTCTGGGGGATGGAGGTGTATGGGTTCGATGGTTGAGAGTATGAATTCATTGTGGGGGTTTGAGTTTGGAACTGCTGAGGTTGCTGTTGCTGCTGTTGCTGCTGTTGCTGGGGTTGCTCGGAGATGGATGTCATAGTAGACTGCGCAGGACCCATATTGTACAATGAAAGAATGCTATTTTTGTCCATTCCAGTGGGTTGGGGCATGAGTTGTTGCGGTTGTTGGGGCTGCAGGTGGGTCTGGAATTGGCTGGGATAGCCGCCTGCGCTGTTTGCTGTGTTGGGTGCCGACCCTTGCTGGAACGGATTGTAAGCTCCCAGACCATTTGATGGCTGCTGTTGCTGCTGCTGCTGCTGCTGCTGCTGCTGCTGTGCCTGAAAAGGAGCATTTAGTCCAAATGGCGAGGCGGAAGACATAACTGGCATGGTATTTGCATGGCGAGGGGGTTCAAAGCCCCCCTAGTTGGTTTGAGAGCGGCGTCATTTGCTGCTGTTGCGGCTGCACGGGTTGATTTTGCGGCGCAGTGTTGAAGAAAGGGTTCGTTTGCGGCGCATTGGGGTTGGGATATGTCTGACTGGCCAAGCCACCCTGCGGCTGCGGCGGTGGCTGATCGAATGGATTGAAGCTGTTATTCATTGGCTGAGGCGATGTAACATAGGGAGATTGCGAGAATGTCGATGTGGCCGGAGGCGTGTAGGGCTGTTGATATACAGGGTGCTGCAGAGAACTGGTCTGGTTCGGGTATCCACCGGTAGAGTGGGGAAACAAGGGCTGAGAAACCTGAAGGCCCTGGAAAGCTGATTCTAGAGGTTGCGTAGATGCCGGCTTCGAGTTTAGTTGATCGAATGGGTTATATGGAGTGGTCTGTGGTTGCTGGGTTTGCGACTGGGCCACTGGATTTGAGACTACCCGGTCAAATGGGTTGTTGGAAACCTCGGGGAATGTGTTGTCGGTTGTGACGGGGAATGGGTTTTTGGACGCCTCGGGCTTCGAGATTACTATATGTGCGGATGCACCAGTACTTGTCCCGGCCGGGGTTCTGGATCTTGATGCAGGATTGCTCCCTTCACCCAATCTGACCAGTGTTTCGACTGCTCGGTCCAGATCCTCGTGAAGTCCCTTGAGAACCATCTCGTTTCGTCGGTCATCGGTGAATCCCATCTGCTGCAATGCCGCCATTTTGGCCTCGAAAGATGCCGTTGTCACATCGATGACAGGCGCACCGAGTCCGGTCGTCTTCCTGGATTGCAATGGTGGTGGTGACCAGGCTCCATTCTCCGATGTTGGCGAGGTCACCTTCGGCTTGCCACCAAATCGGCGGAGGTTTGATGTAGAGGACGACGAGCGTAGACCAAACTTGAAAAACCTTCCAGACTTTGGAGGAAGCGGAGGGGGAGAACCCTCGGGGGATATGTCGTAGTTATTCTTTCTTGATTCCACGGGGGACATAGCCCTAGGGTTGGAGTAACTCGAATCCTCCCTGCTCGGGGGCTTTGGCTTTCCGTTTTCCAACGAGCGGTGTTGATATTTCTGCCGAATAAACCGTTCCATGCATGCATCGGCCTCGTCAATGTCGGTGGGAATTGGCGGTTTGATACCCCGCGGGTTGTTCATCTTGTTCATAAGGAGGTTGCCGTGCGATTTCATGTTCTAGTACAAAGTCCATTTTGTCAGCTCGTGGCCTTTGCCATTGCAGGGTGTCTGATTGTGCCCACATCAACTTGCTCTGCTGTCCATGTGTCCATGGTTAAAGATTTGATCTTGGAAATATGTGTGCCCAGCTTTCGGTGCAATGCGGCGCAACGCATGCAAAGGAAAATGCCCATCTGTCGGAGATGAACAGTCAGTTTGTGGATTCGCTCGAAGGTTAAAGAAGCAGTGACATACATTCCAGCTTGCCCATCCTATTCAAATAAGAATTAGTGGGATCAACAAAAAGGGTCTCTAGGGACGAACCTGGGGTTAAGGCATCGCAATCGGCACAACGGTCATTGCCAGGAACGGTCCGGATCAGCTCCGTCAAGGTCTTTTCATTCCGCGCCTGCTCGCGCTTGCTGGGGCCGGGAGCCATGATGCAAAAAATAATAATTACAAGAATAAAATAAATAAATAGAAGAAGCGGCAGTTATACAAAGTGGAATAGGGGAAGAATTCTGGTTCCCAAGGCGGAGAAGGGTTCAACTGACGTCCGAGGGGCAGATCATTCCAAATGAGACATACATGTACACTAACGAAGTATATGGAGTACAGATAATTAAAAAAATAGAGTCAAGAGACAGTCAGGATTTAAAGATATTAGCTAAACTGTTCCAAGGTTGAGTTGAAGTAAGTTAAATTAAGATGGCAATCTCATTCTGCTGTATCCTTTTTTTTTTTTTTTTCCTCGGCATAGCTTTCTCTATAAGCATCTTCTAGAACAACTTAAGAAGTCTTAGATATTTATAGACTTGAGTCTAGGCTCGTACAGTTTCGGATGGACCGACACAGATTGACAGACAAGATTATCTATGTATATTAATACTAGCTCAAAATATATATATAATTGGCATGTCTGGACAGCAATGACTCGCATCTACCAATGCGCCTAAAGGCCGAAGCCTTTTCGGAGCCGTCGAGAAGTCGTAATGTTACCCATGAGTATCTTCTAGTACGCCAATATGACCAACCATCCTATGATAGAGGAATTGGCGGTTGATTATGCGTTCGGAAAAGTGTAAAGAAGAAAAGTTTCCAATTTGCGCGGAAATTTTCGATACAAAAGGGAGTTGTCATGTGACTACGCTAGTTCAATCACGTGCCATGAATATTAAGATAAAAACTTTTCACTTCACACTTTATCTTCTTCTTCAACCATCATTCGTGTGTTGGAGACTTGAGAATCCAATCCTTTAATGTCGGGGATTGTTGATGACTTGAATCCAACATTTATATATAAACTTCAAACCACATAACCCGCGTGGTGCCTACCTGTGGCACTGGACGTCTCTTGGGTGATTTTTTAATCGTTCGTTCGTGGAATATCAAAACCAAACAGTTTTTAGCAGAGCTGCGTCTACTCCACCCTGGTGTTCATATCTATTGAACAGCAGGACTTTTTTACGACGGACATCCCCAACCAATAATGAAAATATATCTTCCCAAATTTACTATGTAAATATACTTATTGCCCTAAATCAGTAATCATCTTACAGCACAGAGTACGGAGATCACCCTACAAGATCTTTCAAGTCTCTCCTTACATGTCACATGACTATTCGGTTAAATGATTTTCCGACAAAACAGCTTTGCCCAAACTAAACAGTCTCTCCGTGTAACTCTTGTTTTCATACATGCTGCTCCAAGCACATGCAAATTGAACCGCAGTCAGATCGACTTTGGTCTGCTCAGTACAGAAGAGCGGAAATTGACGTCATGATTGAGACTAAAAGGCATGAGGCAAGCGGAGACAATGTGGTTTCTCATTACCGTATCGACGCTCTAGTTGGTCTATACATATGTAAATATGTGATACTGGGATACATTTGGAGGATTCATGCGCAGTATCATGCAAAAGGACTGGTTGTCAAAAGCAAGGGAATATGCGAAATATAATTAATATGGAAGCTTAAGCCCCAGAGGTTCCAGAAAGAACCAATATAGGCTTTGGGGTAGTTCGTTGCGAGATTAGAGAAGAGAATAAAGCCTATTTAGTCGGGCATACAACAACACATACGTATGTGTATTTCTTTCCTCTACAATTCTAATAGGACAACTCCTGTTCCAATGAGAGCAGTCATTGATATATATAAAATTGGGCATTCGCCGGCTTCCTGACGGCAGAAACACTGTCATAGCGACGTACCTATCCATGGACATAGTAATCAGATGGCTAGAACCATGGGTAATAAGATTGAGACCATCAAAAGCGTTCAATTTTTCCAAGGGATCTCGAACCCAAAGATTAATAAATAGCTTATTTGGCATCTTATTTAATAGATATAGATGTGTAGTATCTAGACCTGAATTATTACCGAGCAAGCTAGGCCCAGACATACCCTTCGAATCAGGTAAGCAGGCCGGAAGCGGGAGAGTGGGTCGGAATTGACCAAACATCGCTTGGCTGTTAATAATACCATTCCGCGATACCTACGGAGTACAGGTATGGATATCTCTTTACATACTTATGTCTCATGCCTCTGGTGTCAGTCTATACTGCCATATCAATAAGTATGATCTCCTAGTATTGTACTTGAAGACAATGAAGAGTATAGTTGAAAGGGAAAACTGTGAAAGTCTGGGGATGATGTACGGTGATGTACCGGAATGCGGAGACGAGACGAAACGCCGAGGCAATAGCATATGTGGCCCCTTTGATTGGCTGTGATTCCAGCAGCTTCTGTATGATGTACCGAAGTATTGGCTCAGGGTTGGACTGGCATTGGGAAATGGGACAGGAGGAGTACAAATGCCCCGGTTCTTCCCATTCTCTCTTCATCTGCACTTGTACTCCCACCTTTACTTTCCTTTTCCCTGCGTGAAACCCATTAGACTTCTTATCTCACACACCCTCTCTGTCTTATCACAATGGCTTCGGCTGCCAGAACTGTTTCCCGGGCCTTCCTGCGCTCAACCCCGGCGACTTCCTCATTCCGTCCTGCTGCGCGCAGCGCCCGTTTTGCCATCCCCACCAATGGTCTCCGCACCTCTGCCCGTCGTGGATATTCTTCAGAAGCTGGCTCCGAGAAGTCTAGCTCATCCTTTGGCATCTGGGCCTTTGGTATCGGTGCCCTCGGTGCCGCAGGTGGAGCGTACCTCTACCTGAGCGGCGACTCCTCCCCCAAGGGGCCCTTCGTCCCCACCCAGGCCGACTACCAGAAGGTGTACGACGCTATCGCTTCCCGTCTGGCCGACGAGACCGACTATGATGATGGCAGCTATGCTCCCGTAAGTGCAGTCACGTCTGCTCGACATTATAATCCAAGATTAAAGACCTAATGTTGCTCTTAATAGGTCCTGGTTCGTCTCGCATGGCACGCAAGTGGTACCTATGATAAGGAGACCGGCACTGGAGGCAGCAACGGCGCCACGATGAGATTCGCCCCGGAGTCTGATCACGGCGCCAACGCCGGTCTCAAGACTGCCCGCGACTTCCTCGAGCCCATCAAGGCTCAATTCCCCTGGATCTCTTACTCCGATCTGTGGACTCTTGGTGGTGCCTGTGCCATCCAGGAGGCGAGTGGCCCCACGATCCCCTGGAGACCCGGCCGTGAGGACAGGGACGTCGCCGCCTGCACTCCCGACGGCCGTCTTCCTGATGCCACCAAGGACCAACGTCACATCCGCGACATCTTCTCCCGCATGGGCTTTGATGACCGCGAGATGGTTGCGCTTATCGGCGCCCATGCCCTGGGCCGATGCCACACCGATCGTTCCGGCTTTGACGGGCCCTGGAACTTCAGCCCTACCCTTTTCACCAACGAGTTCTTCCGCCTCCTTGTTGAGGAGAAGTGGATCCAGAAGAAGTGGAACGGCCCGACTCAGTTCACTGACAAGACCACTGGCACTCTCATGATGTTGCCCACTGATATGGCTCTTGTCAAGGATAAGGGCTTCAAGAAGCATGTCGAGCGCTATGCCAAGGACAGCGATGCCTTCTTTAAGGAGTTCTCTGATGTCTTTGTCAAGCTCCTTGAGCTCGGTGTGCCCTTCAAGACTGAGGACCGCTTCGTCTTCAAGACTTCTGAGTAAGGGGATTGCTCAAAAATTGCCTAATATTCCCATCACCTTTTTATATACCTGTCTTGATATCCGAGTAATTACTCACTAAGATTATTTTTCTTCTTGCCAATGGAACTTCAGATCTCCTTCCATATTTTCATATACCAGTAGTCTAAGCTGTATTCACAGCATGTGGGTTTCGTTTTGGGTAGGATGTAGCATTAGCGTGGTTCACATAGAGCCATTGAACGAGGTTTGGCAGAAAGATCGCATAGCTCCAGAGAATATCCATACAGGGCATGAATATCATAAAAGAAAAGAAAAGAAAAGAAAAAAGAAATACGGTCATGACGAGGTACTGAGAAAATAAAAGAAAGAAAAGAGTATGCAGCCAACGCTTAACATCAACAGGTATGGGTCCGGAAGGCCTTCTCCCAAAGTGGCGTGCAAGGGCTGCCCGCCAATTTCAAATCTTCAAGGAAACCTCACAAAGCTCACCAACCCCGCTTTGTAGCACCTTGCTACCCCAGATTATCACAATTATTCCCTGGAATGCAGGCGATTGGACTTCCGCTAAACTCCGAGGTGTCACTATAACAGCCGGGCGCGCACCTCCAGTCGTTCGAGGACTCGGTGCGGGACACGGAAACAGCGCGACCAGCCAGATACCACGAGCAGATCCTGAACAGAAAAAGGAATACATTCTTTCGACATGACGAGGACGACACACGCCGTGGATCTCTATGAGATCCTGTCTCTTCCCTTCACGGGGTCTTCGTCGACGGTCCTTTCCAAGCAGCAGATTAAGATCGCATACCGTAAAGCGCTGCTGAACCACCACCCTGACAAGGCTGGTGCTATCGCAAGGGAGACCGGGCTAGGCGGCTCGGCTAACTCTACCTCCATATCTACTCCGAACCCTCTCTTTGCCAGATCCGATGGTAACTCGTCGCGACAATTGTATACCATCGACCAGATCACCACCGCCTACAAGACCCTATCGGACCCCGCCCTTCGCGCTGAATATGATCGCTCTCTACGTCTGGATAGGCTGAAGGTCGCGGAACGGGAGAAGACCGGCGATGTGTTCCATACCGGCTTGGAGATTGTGGATTTGGAGGATCTTGCCTGCGAAGAGGCGGAGGGCGGCGACGGCGATTGCTGGTACCGCGGATGTCGGTGTGGTGACGAGCGCGGGTTTCTGGTCAACGAGGAGGATTTGGAGAGGGAAGCCGAGCATGGCGAGATCATTATCGGGTGTCGCGGGTGCAGTCTCTGGTTGAAGATTCTGTTTGCCGTTGAGGCCGATGAAGGATGAAGAGATGGCTTCTCAGATCGCCTTTTTCCTGGAAATCATCTCTGCTCTATCCTACAGTCGGAATTCGTGTCCACTATGTGGCCCATGCATCGTCGCTGTGTGATAGATAGCATCTCGTGGTCGCATGTCTATGCTAGGCTATCTCGTCCAGGGACTAGGCTCGTTAGTTCAGGCAGGAGAATGGCTCGGATGTTCATTATCCTTCTGTTATGGCCCGGTTTTCTTCTGGACTTGGGTCGCTGCCAGTCTCCTCTGGTTTGTGCACACGGTCCTGTTGGTCTTGTGTAAACCAACGGCTCATACCTACCAAGTGATATACTCGCTTTTAGACTCATATCGCTTTGATGGAGACAAAACCCAAGCACCCTTGCTAAATCCCAGCTATGACCTCCTACGTTCCGGCTGAGCCTAGCTCAGAATCCAACGCTGAGACTGAATGCTGTACCATAGAGCTACTTCTCAAAATTTTGTCCTACATCTATGGAGATGTACTTCTTGTATATATGTTTTGCATTTTGTCTGCCCTTGGGGGAAATAGAGTTAAAAGGCAAATTCTATAAGCAACGATTTTTATTGTGACCAAAAATATATATCTCAAATATCTAAAACAGCTATACTTGATACCTCGGAATTTAAGTACATATTGGAATAATCCTGCATTGCAAAAGAAAATCCAATAACTGACAGTTTAAATAATACAACAATTAAGCGGTACACAACCTCTGGTGTGGTTTATATGAGGCTGTTGACTGTGTAGAGGGGCTGATGACATATGCGGAGGCAGCAAAACACAGCCTCACATCTTTCCATCCTCTTCCACCCTCCATTCCACACTCATTCCCCTCCCAACTTCACCATGTCTGTCATTGAGATCTCATCGAAGGAGCAATTCACATCGCTCCTCACCTCGTCCCGTCTTGTCGTCGCCGACTGTAAGTATTTGCTGCAGCGCGGTCCTGCCCCGCCGAGACCCTGTCTTCCCCTTCGAACGACCAGAGCTATCGCTAACCCTGGCCTGATATTTAATAGTCCACGCCGATTGGTGCGGACCATGCAAAGCTATTGCGCCTGCGTATAACGCGCTGGCGACCCAGCTCTCCCGCCCAAATCACATCACATTCACCAAGATCAATGTCGACCACCAACAAGAGCTCGCCCAGGCCTACGGCGTCACAGCGTATGTGCAATTTATCCAAGCATCCAGAACCTAGCCCGACGGGCACATCCAACCCTACAATATTTGCCTTGATTACTGACAAACACACGATACTTAGGATGCCGACCTTTATCGTCTTCAAGAACGGCCGCGTGAACCAAACAGTTAAGGGCGCCAACCCCACACAGCTGAACCAGATTGTCCAGAAGCTCGCATCCGAGGCAAGCCAATCCGACGACGCAGCAGGAGCTGGCGAAGGAAGCAGTTCCGGCGAGCCCTGGCTCGGCGGCGCAGTGGCCAAGGGCTACAGCGACATCACAGATCAGGTTGACGTGAAGGGATTGGAGCTGTTGAACCGGGACACGGATACAGCAGAGCCGCGCGCCCTGTTCAATACCTCGAAGCCTTCCGCACTATCAGGAAAGGGCAAGGGCAAGGCTGCTGGCCAGGCGGATTGGACCGAGAGTGACACCGATGAGCAGCTGATGCTATACATCCCATTCAACTCGACACTGAAGGTCCACTCGCTTCAGATTACCTCCTTCCCTCCTGCGGACGCCGATGCCGACGATGACGAGACACCGATGCGTCCTAGGAACCTGCACATCTACAAGAATACTTCCCATGTGCTTGGATTCGACGAGGCGGATGGCATTTCCCCTGTGCAGAAGGTGGAGATCCAGTCTGGTGATTGGGATGCGAAGACTGGGACTGCGACGGTCAACCTGCGGTTTGTTAATTTCCAGAATGTGACGTCGCTGGTTGTATTCTTCGTTGATGGGGATGGGGACAGCGAGAAGCTGCGCGTTGACCGCATTCGCATCATTGGCGAGGCGGGTGCAAACCGATCTATGGGCAAGCTGGAGAAGATTGGTGACGAGCCTGGCGAGTAAACAACATAGACCCTGGAGAAAATAAGCGTTAAGCTATGGAGATAAGAACTGTGAGCTGTCATGTGCGATTGATTTTTCCAAGACAGAGTTTGGACGGATCAACATTTGATGTCAACTTTATGTCAGGTAGAGTAGTTCAACTATGCCTAATGAAGAGAGCTATATGGCTGTAAAAAGTGATGCAAAATTCGATGACTTGATTCCATTTCGTCTAATGCTATGGAAAATACCCGAAAGTATATAAAAAAATTTGTTTGACTCCCACCAGAAGGTCTCATCCTTGTGAAATCAGAAAGACCCATAAAGGTAAGAATCAATGTGCAATTCCCTTCGTCTGTGGCGCAACTGACACCTGATTACATCACTGAAAGCCAGACTAATGGCCGTAGATGTCCAGGCAACACGGGTTATCGAGTTGCGCCGCCGCACGAAGAAGGAAAGAAAAGAAGAGGAAAGGCGCTGGATGAGATTTCCTTTTATGCTGAGCTCCGGAGATTAAGTTTTTCCGTCTTCCCTTAACGGAAGGTTCCAAGGATTTCGGCGCACACAGAAACTTTCATTATGTAAGCCATATGCGAGGAGCCAATTTTTTCATTTGATGCAATTTTCCTTCTTTCTCTTTCTCTTTCTTCCATAAACATGGTCGATGATGAGAAATATTATAAATTCTATGATAGGAAGAGACTGACTCCCAATGGGAGCGTGATCTCAAATTTATTATCCCTGAGGCCCTTTGTTGTTTATTTTCTGGTGCTGTTGGGGAGTTTGACGCATGACCTGCAACCAGGGCGAGCTTCAATATCAACACGCAATGGTTACTTTCCAACCTTCCAATTGAGATTATGTTTTGACCTAGCAATCTTGCCGTTAGAGTTAGCAATGCATTCACAAGCACATTCATTCCAAATTCATATGCGAAACATCAATTCGTGTTCCTTGGTCCCGTACCAGATATCCGAAACCTCTCAAACAGATATTCAAGGACCTCGGGACAACCATGCCGGCTGAAGCCGATTGTTAATATAAAAACAACATCCACTCGAGAAGAACTCAGACAATGTGACGCAAACTTCCAACCCACCACAGAGCGCCCCCGTATTAGGGCCAAACACTGCTGGTATGTAGTTTGCGGAGCCATCGCTGTATAAAATTCGGCCCGATAATCATAGACATCGGCGACCGGATGCATCCGGCATCCGGCATCCGGCATCTTCGTCTTCTCATAAGATATGTGCATATATGCCATCGCTACAAAGTAGCCGAGCAATGTACCAATGAGGGTGGTAGCAAACAGCTATATGGAGATGGGTGATTCCATTCGCGTGCCACAGATGGGAGTTTGAGCTCTTGGCACACTCGATTTATGTAATTCGCTTTGTGCTGTTGGCCATTTCAGGCAGGAGTTCACAGGCACGTGGGGAGTATTGTGCCTATTGTTTTTGGTTTCATCACTCGGTATCCATCTCCACTGTAGGTTTGGCGGAGAATGGCTTGCTCCAGGACCATGGACTGGATGGTTAGCTGGCTGGCTGAGGCGTACCAAGTTGCGACTTGGTGTGGATTTGTTAATCTGGGTTTTTAGTACTCCGTTAGTTGTTTCATGTATTAATATCCAATATGGTGTTTGCGGGCATTGTACGATGTACTCCGCATTGCCTGATCGCGATCGAAGATTCGGGTTTGGCGGACTCCACGGTGATTTCCTGAACCAAGGATTGCTTGCGGGTTCCCTTGTTTTGTGTGGGTGGAAGATCGATATATTATGGTGGCACGTGTGTGGACCTGGAATGGTGCGATTTATGCTAACTATATTGAGGACCCGAGTTAGTTTTGTCGTGTGTTGTAGCGAGTTTTCTTGGTAGTATAGCCGACAGTACGGAGTACCACATCTGGGATCAAACTTTTGTAGAATTGGGTTAAGACCCGCTCTAACCCGCCCAGCGACGAGCACACCGTCCAGTGTTTTTCTGCTAACAGCGCACGCCATTCAGACTATGTATCCACTGCTGATAGCGTGTCTTCAGCTGTGATTAGGACTGGACAGACTCGTGTTGGTCAGGCGCTGGGCAGCAGACAAGACAAAGCAAGACAAGAAAGACATAGGCTTGTCGCTGAATGGTTTCTCACGAAAAGGGCGGTTCTCATCTCGAATAGTCTCACTAGTCATGTCCGATACGGGAGGTTTGCTGCGACAAGTTTCGTCTTATCTCAGGCGGTGGCTCCAGCCCGTAGATCCAGAACCAGCTCCAAAGCCTTTGATAAGACCTGTGTTGGACTCTGTACACACATACCGGACCGTATGAGACAGTCAGCGGGTGCAGATAACGGTGGACTTGTCTGCCAGCGCCCGAGTCATGGCCGTGAGCTTGACCGAAGAAGAACGTGAAATCCGTGAAATCCGTCAAATCTGTTACGTACAAGATACTGTGCGGGAAGATGATCTGCTCGTGTTGGAGCGGGCTGGGTTAAACGTTGGAAAGGGCCACTTTCTCAGTTCTGAGCCCTGGGCTAAATGATATGGGAACTGGAGCCGGCCGTCGATCCTGATAGCTCAAGGACGAATGTACGAAGCCGCCGAGTCGGACCTCTCCGAGCGGGATACGCTTACCGATAACAATTACGGAGTGCATTCTGTTTACTCCGCATGATGTACGCGCTAGATTAGATTGGTATATCTTCGGGGATTTCTGGTGATATGGGTGGGGACAGATGTTCATAGACTACGGGATATAGCGCAATGTTGGAGAAAGTTTGCACAACATGGGAACTAGCTACGTGATCATATTCTGAAAGTATCGAATGTTTTTCTGGAGTCATGAAGCCACGTACGACATCCTGCTAGGCCTCGGGAATACTCCGCCAGATGGATACACAATGATCTCAGTACCAGGGAACCCATGCAAAGATTAGATCAGATAGGGCTCAGGGAATCACATCCTTTCCTCATTTCGGACCTCGGGAGTCTTTGCACGCCCCCATTTCTACCAGAGATCCCAAGTCCGAAAATGTCAATCCGTACGAGGATCCAAATTATTTTCGACCCACTGTGTCTCGTAAGAAGAGCGCGATAATTGGGTAAAATATACAATCTATGGAGTATGTTGGAGTAATGGTACCTGAACCAAGGAATGATTCCGTTTGATATTGGGGTCAATGGTGATGGTCAAGGTTCGACGGGAATTTGCCCAGGACTGGAAATTCAGTGAGCTATCTAATTGGCGAGGCCCCAGTCTGGGCGGAACCGAATCCGGTGCCCTAATGCACATTCCCACCACGGGCTGGACAAGCTATCTCCGCATTCGCGTATATATTGTGTTAGGTGCAGGATCGTGCCGAGTTCAAGAATCCTTCGATCGAATCTTGTTGGTTTTGATTTGTCCAAATTGTCTAATCTGTGGACTGTCAGCCGATCTATGCCCTCAATGGAAAGTGGGGATAATATTCACACACCTTTCCCCATCCTATAGGTATGTCGTAGCTGAAGCTTCACGAAACTCTGTCCTTGAAGATTGCGGCAGGAGAATAAAATCAAAATAAGAGCATCGAGAAGTTTCCATTGGGTATGTTACTTTCTCACTTTACCGGATAAAGTGTTAGCGGTAACCTTCCAAGGTTGGAGAAGGTTCAGGAACCATAGAAATTGAACGAGCTGATACCTCCTAGGTAACTGCCAAGTGGGGACCACAAACTCGATGCACAGCAGATCTTACCTAAAACAGCCCCTGCATCCCACGTTCTTGCAGCCACGTTGGCACTGGCCTTATAGTTCGGTAGTTCGCTAGTTTTGATGTTCCATACTACTCTATACTCTGTGTAGCACGTGCTTCCTTGCAGAGCTCTAAAGAGTAAGTTGTGAGCGATAGTACGGTTGATCATTTGAAGGTTATCCCAGTTTTATCCAGTTTTACCCAGTTTTACCCAGTCTGGGACGATCGGATCAGGGTCTGGATACCATACTGGGTCTAGTGTCTCGGATGCGGTAGCCAGTTACACAAGGTCCTCGAAATTTAGAACTGAGATCGCGATATCACTCTGGAGGCCCGCGGATACCGAGGAACCTATCTGAAACACATGCCTAGCACGCCACTTTGACGGCTAGTGCTTTCTGTTTTCTGTTTTCTGTACTACGTACTACGTACTCCGTAGTCGAAGTTACTTTATACAAATTAGTTCTGGTTGTGTGTTCCACACTTTTCTTCCAAATGTATTTTCCAACGTATACTCCGTAGGTAGGAGATGTTCGGAGCGAGTTACACACCGATTGCGGGGCCGTCTAAAATGCCCGATTTGGAAAGAAAATGATTTACCCGCGAGGACGCTCATCCTTTCAACCATGGTTGTGTGACTGTGTGGAACTGGGTTGATCGAGTTTCCCCCCGCACTTTTGCTCGCTTGGAGTTTGGTCGATGTAACATGGGTTGCGCTCCGATATACGAGGACCTTGGAAGGAAACTTTTTGGGGGGATGGTTGGAAGTGTGTATCTCTATGGGAGTAGGAGGGGCGTTCTGTAAAAATAATAGCTAGTAATATAGGTGGCGGCAGTGTGTCGCACATGTTTGGCGCACGGAGTATAGTTAGTCAGTTGTTAGTTATATTGGTTGGTGGCAAAGTGTCCGATGTTGTATGATTATATTAAAACGAGGCGCAACGGTCGCATGGGACAACTGAAACCATCTGACCTTCAAGACAACACAAGCTATCTAATTTGACCTGACTCAATCTTAGATAGCGAGATTTTGAGATAGTGAGATTGGAGTCCGTCGGTATGAGATGTCACTGGGTGAGAGGCGTAAAAAAGACCTCGTACTTCCCAATTGGGACTCAATTTCCCGATTAGGAATCTCACTGCCAATTGCGCTGGAGACATTTGAGGTATTAACGGCTAATTAATTTTGGATTAGGATAATATTAGCAATTTCCATTCCTCACGTTCTCTTCTAGCGGTCTCCGAGTCATTCCAGCAAATTGCCCTAACAGGCCATAATGAGGCCAGTGCTCTACATCGAACGGGAAGGAAGTCCAGAAGAGAGAGGTACACCGCAAAGTACCAAAAGTATAGGCTCCGCTAAAAATGTGACCATCGACAATAATCCTACGCCCCAAAAGAGTTGGATCCATTCTCGAAACTCGAAACTGGGTCCAGAAAAAAAGTAGCCAAGCCAAGAGAGCCGGCGCACACTAGCGCCAACAGCAGCCTCGAAAAACGCGTGTTCCCTATCCGTTCTGCCTAGATACTGTGATTTGAACTTGTGTTTCAGATTTTAGCCTTGTCAAATGTGCGGATGTGCCCGCCAAGGTATCCTGTATCCAGACATAATTAAAAATCTAAAACAAGAAAATTCCTAGAATCCAGTAAACCCACCATGTGTACTCCGTGGGTATGTACGGAGTACCTAGGTACATTCTCTTTCCCCCGCAAGTCCATTTTAGAGATCTGGGTACGTCACAAAGTCTCACTACTTTTCAAACACTTTCTATCGAGGTCATTGCCATCGGCTTTAGCTTCTTTTTCCTTAGGTACATGCAGCACCACGGCTCAATTCCCTCGCTATTTTTTTTTTAGCGTCCACATGTGGGCAACGGTGATAATCCGGGGTCCTTGCGTGATGCGAACTCCATAGAGGAACCAGAATTGGAATGGCTCCCACTTTATATTGCTTGTAATTACAAGCCCTCCGAGGCTGGTACCCGCGCTGGTTTCGGCCTGCAATAGCCCTACTCCGTAGTAAAGATATGCGAGCAACATAGTCGGTCTGGATGGCTGGGGCTTTGAATAAAAAAATTTTTTTTTTTTTTTTTTTTCCCTCCATGGCATGATGGATTCACATCTTTCAAATCTTTATTCAACAACCCATAACGTACGATGTAATTGATTATGTCTATGATACGGAGTACTGAATACTGAGTGGTACACTCCACATAGTGAATGAAATAATTTTTTTTCGCTTTATCTGAAGCCTCGGTGGTCCCATGTGAATGGCCTCGAATGGTGCTGGTCATAGCGAACTAACCCCTGCAAGTCTTCCGCTAAGGACCGTTGACAGAAACGCAAGCGCAGAATAGAGGGCCGTGTATTCCTTGCGGATCTGCTATCCACATCTCTTTGTGACATTTTCGCGAAATATTAAGTCTCATATCGTCTGATGTATCCAAACCCACTCCGAATCCTTGTGGCGCTGACAGGTGCGTTTGCGCAATCCTATTCTCTTTGCCTTGTGGATTGCAAATAGTAAAATTGTGGGTTTGGATGTGTAGAATATGTGCGGTGAATCCTTGGTGGACCAGGACGTTTTGCTCAAACCCACTGATGCATGGAAGATCCCAACGGTAAATAACTCCCGTACCTATCGCGAGACGTAAATCCGAGCCCTTACTGCGGGCACCTTCGGTCTCGACCCCCGGGGAAAGACTAATTCCATGCTATGCATATAGCTCATCCGGGGTTAACCATGACAGATAGACTGGTCAACTTTTGATGACAGGCCCTTAAAACTCGGTTATGGACATGATCACCAAACGATTTCGCGCATCGTAGACGGAAAAGCTCTCACAGACATCCCCATAGTTAATCGCCAGCAGCCGAGCATGATTCGTCGGGGAACTGGGAAGATGCTCGCATCCTAGGCGAGTCACAGTTTTTTTTTCACTTTTTTTTTCTCAAATCGCACGGTCAATTCTATGATCATTGCTACAAGGTAGGCCATTGAATTGGTATTGGCATTAGTACTCTGTAGATCAACTTTAATCCTTTAATCAATTTGCCTCTTTGTTTTTGCTTTTTTCTCCTTTCGATTCAGAAGAGTGCACACCGTAAATCATACTCCGTTTACTTCATCCACTCGGGTCTCCATTCGAGGGCCACTGGGGGGGGTCCGGGTTCCCTGGAGGACCTTCCGCGGCCTTTAGTTGGAAACTAGGCACTGCCCGCCCGCCCATCTCCATGTTCTCCACTCCTACTAAGAGTTGGTGTCGAGGCTAGAAGGGCCGTTGATAGAAGTGATTTGGAAGTAGCTTGTTTTATCCCGTGTGAAGCCGTTAATCTTTTTTTAATTTCGGGACTTTTCTCGGTCGAAACTCTTTAATAGGGTGAACTTGGAGCTGTTGGAGCTGTTGGAGCTCCGTATTAATTCTGGACGATCAGGAAAAGGCGGACTGCAATTCAATAGCGTCCATCTTTTGGCTTCCGGATTCTCCAAGGCTATCTGCCCCCCTCCATTGTCCCGTAAGCATTGGTAACGAGCCCGTGGGCTTCGCAAAAGCAAAAAAAAAAAAAAAGTCGATTCGTCTGTGCGACAACGGTGGCGGCAAGGATTTCGATCATCGCAAAGTAAATGCACAGTCGTAAAAGCCAAGGCGAAATGGATTTTGAGATGCTATCCATGGATGTTACTAAGCTTATGAAATACAAAATTTGAGTGATGCGAACAAGGTACTATGCCCAAGTGTAATTAGCTTCAAGATTAGAAAGTGGACATTTGGATTTCTCGAAGAAGGACTTGACAGCCTTCCATGCATGACCCTTTCCAAATCTGCGGGAATTATCTAAACCTAGCAAGGAAACACTCGAGGCCCGGTGAACCGGGTATCTCCAGTGTCTATACGGAGTACGGAGTGTTAGGACTTAACGGTGGGTTATCTTCGTAGAGTGGAACGGTAATGAATATCTATCAGTGACTCTCCCCAATTTCCCCAAGTCCACATTGGTGTGGTTCATCTGCCTTTTCATTGGTAGCGGATAACGACAAGTCTCCGCTGACGCCGACGCTTTGCTGCGAACGGATTAGTAGCCAATTGGAAGAGCACGCTATCTTTAGAACCGACCAATTACGGTCAATTGCGCTGGAGATACTCCGGGCCCCCGATATTCATTAAGTACTACTCCGTACGGATACCGGGATATTACTTTTTTTGGTTTTGGTCTGGACTCGAGGGGAAGAAAAAAAAGGGACCTTGGAGATTAAGAATTCCCAAGATTTGGAAGACGTGGAAAATTTGGAAGATTAGCAAGGGTGTCCATTTGTAATGTACAAAATAGAGAATGTGCCACGAGAGGTAAGAATAGAACAGGACCTTGCTTGCGTGGCCACTGTATGTCATTGGGCTGTGTCAGTCGATATGTCGGATTATGCATCTGCTTATGCTCCCAAGTTTCCAACATTGTGATGAGATCGATCACAGACACAGACAACACATGCCTTACCATTGTACTCCGTAATAATGACGCCTGTGTACTCCATGCGCTGACATACAACCTTGAAACATATACTAAGCGCACTTTCCCCCGGATCTACAGGTCAGGTCAGTGAGACAAAAAGCCCTATCACATCGCCCTGCAATCGGAACACATCACTTAGCGACCATGGCTAGACCCTTAATCCAATAAGATGATACATCACAGGTGAGACCTATTATAACAAGTATATCACACATACTGGAATTTGGGCCACCAAATATAAGCACCAATCTTAGTTTCTTACTTCTTACTTCGTACTATGTCCCCGATCATACTTTTTTTTGGGTAGTCTGGGGACGGACAGCCCAATCAATCGATTTAGGGTAACCGGAACCTCCTATCCGGTAACGGAGTAAATCCTCGATGATTTGAGCTTCAAAGGAAACTGCATCTGAGCCTTGCCTTTTACTGAGAGCCAAGCACCCAATAAGCATATTTTATGTAGCTGCCTGTGTGATTTTGCCCCCCACAGCTGGTTCCTGCAGTAGGCCGCACAAATGAATTGGAATTCCACCTTTTTTGGGGCTTGCATGTTGCGTAGTAATAATGTAATACATTTTTTTCTCCCTCGGGCTTTGACGTTTTGCTCTGCCCTAGATATTATTGCATTTTGATGCCATTGACGTGTACAATATGAGATTTGTTTGTATGGGCCATGGCATAGCCCTTGCAGCGGTCGGGAAGAAACGCTTACTTACATTGTACAATATAGGACCCATGTGGCAAACTACGTACATCCGATAACCTGCAAGCTGAGAACTACGAACGATATGCTCCGTACTCCACATGATATTTAATATGAATGATCTGGAGACCAATTGATGGGAATTAACGCCAGTTTACTGTTGATGAGCGCACACCAAGGAATGGCTTGGTGCATACGGCACATGAAATTGGCCAGGTAGTAAAGTACATAGTAAGCACTGTACAGCCAATGCCGACCGTTTCACGATCGAAGCCAAATGGTTGCACGGTGGTCGCCACCGTTGATAGCCTGATCGGCAAGTGAGCGACTTTGGATGTGCAGCCCAAACTGGCAACTGATTGGCGGCCCGCCCTTGGGTCTTGGGTTTCCACCTGTTGATCTTTATGTCTGAAAAGAAAAGTCGAAAAGTATTTTATCCAAGAATTTTAGTCAAAAAATAATAAGAAGCTTTACAAGGTATCTAGGGTACTCCGGGGGTACATGGTACATGGTACCGGACGGGATGCGTGGGCCCTAATTCTTCCGGGCTATTGGTCCTCAAAAAAGCAACGAAAAAGACGACCTTCTGGGTTAAAGGCCTCTTATTTGTCCGACATTGCGTTGATAAGACCAATTGAGCAAGTGATTGCCGCTGTCACCATCACATAGTCCAATGGTCGTGCACCTCGTGGCCACACCTCAATTTTTAGATCAGGTCTCGGGCCACGTCCATTTTTTGTCAAAAACAAATGAGAAGTGAGAAGTGAGTCCTAAGGTCACAATGTGAATCACTTTCTTTTCTTTTCTTTTCTTGTATTTTATTTTTTTCAAAGGCCAATGTTATGGTTATAATGGTAGGAGATATCTAGGTCCAAGTTTAGATTTGGTATAACGCCATACTACTTTTGGGAGGGTGACCGAGAAAAACGAGGTACATACTTTTTTGGGATAAGAATTATAATAGAAAAGGATTTATGTATAATAAAATAATAAATAGATAGAAATATACGGAGTACGGAGTAGAAAATATAAATATTAAAATATATAAAAATTGATTTAACTCAATGTTCCTCTGTCCCCACTAACTGAGGTCACTCACTGAACTCCTCCTCAATCAATGCGATTGGTCTCTTCTGACGGGATTGAGCACTTGATGTGCAGTGTCTTTCCCAATCCCGCCCCGGACTGGCATATCCACAATTTCCATCTATTTCATTATTCTAATTATTCTAAATATTCTAAATATTTCCATTATTTCCATTATTTCCATTTAATCATAATTCTTGAGACAAAATTAAAATAAATAAAAAAGCACCCGGTTCCTGGCCCACACCTAAACTAGTGACCCGGCAAGTAGAAAATAGTAGCAGATCACTCATTTATCCACCGCAACCTGCTATCTTTCCCTCAATTGTCTCTCTCACTCTCTCTTTTTTATTTTATTTTCCCCGCTGTCTATTTTTCTTATACTCACACTCTCTAACTATTTTTTTTTTCTTGTTTGACTATTTTGGGTTTGGGGTCATCCTATTAGATTTATTTGGGATCCTCTCTGCTCTATCACTCTCCTTCCTCAAGTACTTCGTCTCCCGGTTCCCAGAACCTGTCCTTCCTTTTTTGACAACACTCATTCACCATCACCTATACACACCTAATTGCCTAGTCCACTCATTCATTCGGACTTGACTCAACTATAATCCTATTAATATACAACGGGAAACTTTCAATTGGACTCGAAATCTCACACAGGTATGTATATCTATCTATATACATCGCTTGTTTGGTTCTAATGGAATACAGCACAACTCACAATGGACTCAACATATACCATGGCACCAACTTCGGTGCAAGGACAGCCCTTCGCATACTATCCCGACTCACAAAGACAGCAAGGTCACTACCAGTCTGATATCCCATACTACAACCAAATGCCGTATGGACAAGAGCAACCGCTCTACTCTCCCCAGCCCATGATGAACATGCACCAGATGGCCACCACCAATGCCTTCCGAGGAGCTACCATGAGCTTGACACCAATTGCCTCTCCTCAGCCCTCACAAATGAAGCCCACCATCATTGTGCAGCAGGGCTCTCCCGGCTTGATGCCCTTGGACACTCGCTTTATCGGTCATGATTTGTACTCCTTCCCCTCGACTCCTCCGCTGTCCGCCTCGGGAAGCACCATCAGCAGCCCTCCGTCTGCTCATGGCGCGCTACCAACCCCGATTCATGACACCTTCTTCACCTTCGACAAGGTGGAGGGTGTCAAGGAGGGATGCGAGACCGATGTTCACCAGGAAATCCTGGCCACCCCGGAGTGGGCGCGTTCCGATTCACCTCCGATGACGCCTGGTAAGTTTTATAGATCACACTTTGATAAGAAAGGTGGATATTGTGAAGCAAGGGCGAAAGGCTAATTATCATGCAGTCTTCATCCACCCCCCTTCTCTTACTCACATCCATGGCTCAGACCTTTTGTCTGCAACCTCCTGCCCCTCGCTTTCCCCCTCCCCCTCACCAGTGCCCACCGACATTCTTGCCTCGCAGACTCTTGGGTCTAGCCAGTCTTTCTGCGATCCCCGCCAGCTCACCGTTGAGCCCTGTGTCAATGTGCACGCACAGGATCTGCCTCCTCTACCCAATCTCTCATGCGAGGAGGAGGAACCTCGCGCCGTCGTTGGCAGTGCGTCTGTGACCCTCCCCGTCAACGAGAACCCATCTCCTTCTTTCAGCTCCTCGACCCAGGACCCTCTGAGCTCGCTGCCGACTTTCGACAGCTTCTCAGATCTCGATTCTGACGATGAGTTGAACCGCCTGGTGGAGTTCCACCCTGCCGCCAATGCCGTCTACATGGGTGGCAAGCGCCAGCGTGTGCACGCCTACCCAGTAGAGGATGATGGATTCCTGAGTGAGCACAGCCTTGAAGACACCGATGACTCCGAGACTTTCATGCACAGTGGTTTGCCATCATTCGAGTGGACCCAGACGGCCCAGCCTCACACTGAGAGTGAGGAGGAGCCTATCGAGGAGCCCAAGACCAAGAAGCGTAGCAACCGCAAGTCCCGAAAGGTGGCCGAGGAAGAGGCCGAGGCAAAGGCGCTGGCCGCCTGCGAGTCCTCCGGCGACTGCTGCTCTGATGATGGATCAGTTGATGACTCAGAGTCTGCTCCCATCTCGGTCAACCGCCGCGGTCGCAAGCAATCTTTGACTGAGGATCCCTCCAAGACCTTCGTTTGCACTCTGTGCTCCCGTCGCTTCCGTCGCCAGGAACACCTCAAGCGCCACTACCGCTCTCTCCACACCCAGGACAAGCCTTTCGAGTGCAACGAGTGTGGCAAGAAGTTCTCCCGCAGTGACAACCTCGCTCAGCACGCCCGCACCCATGGTGGTGGCTCTATTGTCATGGGCGTCCTAGATGCAAGCGATGCTGGTTCTGTCTCATTCGATGATCAACATGATGCTGGTGCCCTTGGCCAAGTCATGTACGAGGCTGCCCGGTCGACTGAAGTCACCGGGACTCCCTCCGTGGATCGCCGAGCGGCGAAGAAGCGCAAGCGTGACTTGTCCTAAGGGACTTTGCGTTTCATGATTTTTCTTTTACGAGACCAGGAGACTTCCTACTGCATATATAATACATACATTCTTCGGTCGGAGTCTTTCATTGGAAGCTCGACCACATTGGTCTTGATTGGGTTTGGCGTCCGGGCATTTTATACTGGTGTCGGAAACTGGATCATCGGTGCACAGCAAAATGGGTTCCCTTTTTTTTTATTTTCAGCGTTTTGACATCTCGCACGGGGACACAGGCTGGGATTACCTCGAATGGTTCTTTTGGTGAAGGCACATGGCGCAGAAGAGTCCAGGAAGAAGAAAAAAAAACGACATATAAAGCGAATGACGGCAACTGGTCTTTGACAGTGCTGGGTGAAATTATTTCCTTTGTGACTTTGTTTTTCTCTTTTTTCCTTTTTTCCTTTTGTTTCACTTGTTTTCTCCAATCTCTCCTGGACCAGCACATTCGGCGTGAGCAATGTGCCTCACAATTTGAACCTTCGGTTTTCCCTTCGTGTACTCCCTGTTTACTTCGCTTCTTTGTGACTTTTTTAACCTTTCGTTTTTTTACTTCTTCTACCGTTTCGTTCACGCTTGTTCCTGTCTATTCGATGTAATATTTTTGTTGCTTTTTTTTTGTTATTTTTTTTATCTCTTTTTTTGTGCTGGTCACATTCGTGTATAAGTTAATTGACTCCCCTTTTCCCTCCCCATCACTTCATACCCCCTTGTATTGCATTGCCCCTTTGTGTTGGTTCCAGGTCACATCTCTAGATGTTGATTTACATGCATCAAATTACAAGCATAATCTTACTACACTATTTCCTGGTAAACCTGGTAAACTTGATAAACTTGATAAGCATAGTAAAAGTAGAGGAACTGTAGAGTTAGGGCTTTTGGCCTCGTAGTGATTTATACTTCCAGTCCCCTAATTCCTAAGAATGTCAATAAGAATGTCATGCAGTAGTGTATAAAATACTTTGATATCCCCGTGATCTTATGATCTTATCGCTCTATCGATTACCGATAACCTTGGAAACTTGCCCGGGCAAAGGTGGGGACGGCAAAAAGTACCCCCCCATCATCCGCACCCAACGTCCAACAATTCTGCGAAAAAAGAGACCTCGGACTCCTAGACCCGGGCGAACAGTTGTCATGTCTGCAGCACAGCCTTCAGCCCCAGGGCTCAATGTGATTGCCCTAATCTCCGGCGGAAAAGACTCCCTCTACTCGATCCTCCACTGCATCCGCAACGGCCACAAAGTGGTCGCGTTAGCCAACCTCTACCCAGAACCACAGAACAAAACCACAAGCACAAATCCGCACCAACCAAAATATGACGAAGAAGACGACATCGATAGTTTCATGTACCAAACAATCGGTCACAGCATAATCCCTCTTTACGAAACAGCCCTCCAAATCCCTCTCTACCGCCAACCCATCACAGGCGGCGCAGTCGATACAGACCGCATCTACGGATCCAAAACATCCGACAAAGACGAGACCGAATCCCTCGTCCCGCTCCTCAACCGCATAAAAAAAGCCCATCCAGAAGCAAACGCCGTCTCCGCTGGCGCTATCTTATCTACATACCAGCGCACGCGAATCGAAAACGTCGCTAACCGCCTAGGTCTTGTACCCCTTGCTTGGCTATGGATGTATCCATCCCTCCCCGCCCCCGCGGCTAGATCGGCTGATACGCTGGCGATACGCCAGGCGGGGCTCTTGGAGGATATGGCAGCTGCCAGATGTGATGCTCGTATCCTTAAGGTTGCCTCCGGTGGTCTGGACGAGGGCTTCCTGTGGGAGAATGTGTCTGGTGCTGGGAGTGGCGGCCGCATGATGCGAAGGTATCTTGTTAAGGCTATGAGTCGGTTTGCGGCTGCCGAAGATATTCGTGGTGCGGTGTTGGGTGAGGGTGGGGAGTATGAGACACTTGCGCTGAATGGTCCTGGTTTCTTGTGGAAACAGAGGATTGAGGTTGGTAGTCGCGAGGAGAAGGTTGGGGAGGGCGGTGTTGCGTTTGTTAGGTTGAGGGGTGCTAGGTGTACGGCTAAGAGTGCGTGGGAGATTGACGATGGGATTACGCCAAGTGATGTTAGGAGGCCCGGGCTGCTAGATGCAGTTTTTGAGGGTGTGTTAGGTTCTGCATTGGATGTTTCTGGATCGCTTGACGATTCGAAATCGCGTGCGATGACGAGTACTGCTCGGTCGCCTGATTGGCCAGTTTGTGAGCCGGTGCATCGGCTGTCTGGTTCTACGTGGACTATTTCGAATATTGTTGCGCCTGAGGCTGGTCCTGGCGCAGGAGAGCAGATGAGAGGAATTGCAGACAAGGTCGAAAAAGTGTTCAAGTCCTTTGCCCACCCCAGGTCCGGTTCTCGATCAACAGACGACATTGTTTTCGCTACGGTGCTACTCAATTCAATGGCCGACTTTGGATCAATGAATGATATCTACGTCTCACTATTCAAAAAACCAAATCCTCCCGCACGTGTTACAGTGGCATGTGGAGACCGACTCCCGTCGAACGTCAAGGTGATGGTCACATTCGTGGTTGACCTGGGTGCGAGGGACCGGCGCCAGGGCTTGCATGTTCAATCCAGGTCGTACTGGGCTCCGGCAAATATTGGACCATATTCCCAAGCGTTGTCAGTTCCGATGCAGAATTCTAGCAGGCTCGTCTACATTGCTGGCCAGATTCCTCTAGATCCTGGTTCCATGAACTTGGCGCAAGTGGAGGGGTCAGCTTCATGGGTTGAGAACTACCGTCTTCGAGCTGTACTGGCCCTTCAGCACCTCTGGAGAATTGGTGAAGCCATGCAGGTAAACTGGTGGCTCGGTGCCGTGGCCTTCTTGGCTCGCGGAGAACACGCTAATACTCAGGCGCAAGTGGCATGGCGCCTCTGGGAAAGAATGCATGCGTTGCCTGACAATGAAGATGAGGATGATGACGATGGCCCACAGCTGGATGCGTGGGATATCAAATATGGCCGTCGCACAGAGGAGCTGACCGATGCCCTTGTGCCAAGTCTGCCCAAATTTACTGTTCTTGTCGAGTCTCACACATCCATTCCACCATTCTTGGCTGTCCAAGTGGATGAACTGCCACGAGGAAGTGATATTGAATGGCAAGGGCTGGGAGGCCGATGTGAGCAGGTCAAACTGGACATTAAAGGGGGGACATCTGCCACCACTATGGACAGTCAATACAAGTATATCAATATCGAGATCGACGCGGGCTCGTCGGACGATACATTGAAACAAATATTGAGATCAGTGAAAGAGGCTCACTGTCGAGACTCGACACTGTCTCAGGCTGTGTTATACATTACGCACTCAGTGCCTGAAGCCTTGTGGCCAGGACAGGTTGTGCCGTGCAGATCAATTTGGGGGCGAGAAGGACGAAGGTTGAGTGCAGGTGTGGTCCTGCAGCAGCTTAGTTAGGACCTATTTAACAAAGAATAAAACCACTTGATTTGACCAAAAATCAAAAGAAATAATATTAAGAGATCAGAAATCGCTGATTGTCGATGTCATAGCCCCGTGCATCGATGTACGGCGCACTGTCCGCTCGCATGTGATAGGCAAAATCCCTTCCGCATTCAGGAAAGATAACATGTCATTCTCCCTCTGCCACGTTCTCAATATTTTCGATATCGAACATAAACCGGGACTAAATCGTTGGCTATTCTCTTCCTGGGGGTTCTCTTATCCTCCCCACGCACTGAACATCACTATCCCACCGCGACATGACGTACGCATCGACATAAGCATGGCGCCATGAGTTCGCCGTGGAAAGAAGAACAAGAAGCGACGCCTCGCACCAGTACACCTCTGAGCATCGAAGCGTTCGCCGAAGACCTCCGATTATTCAATCGTTCCCCCCATCCATACCATAGAAGCCGACGCCTCGGATCATGCACCCCCTCCGAACACGGCGACCGTCTCCAACCGCTCTCCTACTCAAGGTCCTCACGAACAACCAGCGATAGTGGCACAGAGGCAGACGATGAGAGCACTGGTATCCTAAGAGGATTACCTGCCCCGCCGCTCCGTCCTCGAAAAGGCCTACGACTTGGTCCCGCCGACCTCGATGACTGGCTGCCGAGCTTGCAACCGTGGCCGTCATTTGTGCGGCCTATGTTGCGGACGTCGCGGCGGAGCTCGGAAGAGGAACTCGAGGAAGAGGCCTTTGAGGCGAGATTGAGGTTCAGACGCCAGAGACGGGTGGAGGTCCTCCGGCGGTTGTTGGAGGCTGCGCTTCTGCTGTCTGTTGGTGGTGTGGTCTTGTACCAAGACGGGGCGCGCTCTTTAGCCTGGGAATGGCGGAAGGGTATGTGTGAAACTGATATCACCACCAGAAAAATGGAATGCGCTAATTTGTTTTGCAGAAATTGCTGCTCATGGCCTCGTGGTCTCGAGTCTCTATGCCGCCTATCCGCTCGTTGTTCGTGCATCACAAGGCCGAAGCTGGCGCATCTGGCGCATCTGGTCTACGAAACGGACATACTTCTCAATACCTTCGAGCTTCGATCCGGCCCCCCTTCTCTATCCGATCCTTATTCCGATCTTCGTTTCGTTGTCGTTGTCCAACCATATCCCGCCACTTATCATGCCTAATATCATCCTCAGCCTATCCTCTTTACCAACGCCTGTTATACCATTCCAGAACCGGACCAATGGATTCAATACCCTCCATTGGATGATTTCTATGATTCCCATTCTCGTTGCCGAGCATTTCTCCTTGGACCATACAGTGCCAAAACCTTTGACGCTCCGCGGGCTCGACGCGGAATCTCTAATACTTCTTTTCCCTTTGCATCAAGCGTTGATACCCACTTTAGACTTTTTGTTGACGACCAGCATTCTTCCCGCTGAGCTGCAGCTTTTGACAACTGCTTTGATCAATTTGTACTTGTTTGCGGCCTCTCCCCAGATGGAGATACTTAAAGCCTTGTTATGGCTTGGTGGCATGTGTTTGTTTGCTTCTTGTCGACATATACTGCGTTGGGAGGTTTCTTTGGCTAGAATCCCCAGCTGGAAATTCCGCCGTGCCCCGCATGGCTCGCAATCTCCCCGCAAATTCTTGAATATGATCGACCATCGACTTTGTGAGAAGTTGAGTAGAACAGGGCACGTTCCATCGGACGATGCTTCGTCGGACAGTGACGGGCCCAATGGGTTTTCATTTTCAAGGCCGCGAAAGACCAAGACCATGAGGGAAAGTCGCTCATCCCACCCACCGGTAGAGCCGGCATCTGCAGTTGACAAGATCACGACGGAAGAGATTTTCGAACAGCATGCTCGCACTGTGCATCGACGACGCCATACTATATCTACATTCGATGAAGCTGTTCGAGAGGAACGTGTACGCACTACCCCTGGTGGTAGACGCAAAAAAATGATGGGTCCTGGTCTGGCCTCCTTCCTCTCGCTCACTTCAGCCCAGGCGCAGGTCCGCAAATGGTTGTTTGCCTTTTACGTGTATGTTTTGTCCTTGATTATCATCCTTGGACCTATCCGAAAGTACGTGGCAGAGCGCGCACTGCAAGGCCAGGATCCGTTTGGCTGGGCTATAGGCTACATGTTGGGAAATTTCCCAAAGATTCGCTTTTGGGTCCTCATGTTGAATCTTGAGTACTGGATTGAACTCCCACCTCGTCCTGATGCAGATATTCTGAGTGCTTCCTGCTTTCTCGGATCGATCGAACATATTCGCCAAGTTACTTTTGGGGCTGCCATCACCCGTCTACTACTCAGTGGCTACTGCGTGTTGGTACTACTGACGGGCCTGGCTATTGTGATCAAGCTCAGCTCTGTTGCCGAAGTTGATACGCGCCGCAAGATTTTCCACGGCATGATGGTGGTTATGTTCCTTCCTGCTATATTTGTGGATCCAGCTTTCTGCGCCATGGCGCTGGCCTTGGTTCTCTCGATCTTTCTTCTGTTGGATCTGTTCCGCGCGTCTCAACTACCTCCAATTTCGCGCCCACTCACCTATTTCCTGGCTCCGTATGTTGACGGCCGTGACCACCGTGGCCCGGTCATCATCTCACACATCTTCTTGTTAATTGGATGTTCGATACCCCTTTGGTTGTCACTTTCCGATCTTCCTCGGACTGGTCTGGGCCCCTGGGCTGGTTGGGAGATTCCATCACGAGATGTTAGCATGGCTAGCGGAGTTATTTGTGTTGGCATGGGCGACGCCGCTGCATCCCTCGTTGGCCGACGCTACGGTCGCCTGAAGTGGTTCTGGGGTGGCGGCAAATCACTCGAAGGCAGCATCGCTTTTGTCGCAGCTGTTACCTGTGGGCTGATCGCGGTTCGTGCCTGGTTGGTGCTCGGTGGCTGGCCGGTGTCTGGGGTCGAATCAACGGAAGGCGCAGCTCTCTCCGCTCATTTCTGGGCCTGGACTTTGCTCAAGGCGGTTCTGGCGGCAGCCGGAACGAGCGCCACCGAGGCGATCCTCACTGGCTGTAATGACAACGTCGTGGTCCCAGTGGTGCTATGGCTGCTGGTGCGGGGTCTTGGCGTTTGATGTGCCACGTTGATGTGTATAGATGCGCGACTTGTTTGCTTTTTATTTCCCCCCATATTTTTTTTCTTTCCTTTTTGTTCGGAGGTTTACGTGTGATTATCTACCTATCATTCCCCTGCGGCATTTGTATAGTATAGTGGGGTACATAGCCCGAGGATGTATAGATTGACCTCGACTACTCAACTAGAGATCGTTTTTGGATGCCTATACTAGCGGCGCGTTATTGCATATCTGCCTTGCCTTAGCTTCCCCCCTTTCCTTCAATTCGACCAACCGATGCGCCATGACTGGGAGTCATAGGCTGCAGATAAGCTTCCGTCACCGTACAGTTTCATCGTGTTTGTGATCCGTCATCCACCTTGTAAACTGGACGTATTTACAGGAAGATGCGGAAGTATTGGGGATGACATATATAGAGGACCCTTGATAGAGTCTCGACACTAAATATTTGATCTAACCCCACAGAATACGTCTATTCCTCACACTCACGTCTCTGGTATGTAACAGGGATACTGGAGATCTCGGTATCTGCCTTGCCGATCTCGGCCTTATCTAATCGATAAGCACATGACATAGATCACTGCGATTTGGACTTCTTTCTCGCATGTTTCTGGTGCTTTAAATAGGATTGTATCCTGTATATCTCATAATTTCCGATCTTTCTTTTATTTTCATCTATCATTTCGCTTTCATCTTTCCCTTTTATCTAGATTTCTCTGTACGGTTTCATCTTATCGAGACTCCAGATCATCTCCGCCCTTCTGACCGCCTTACGCGATCATCGCTGCTTGTCACTCGTTATCGTTGGGTCACACCCCCCAATCGTGGAGTACCTTGGGTCTTGGGGCCCTCTTCCCGCTTCCACCATCACATCATCTTGCTCTTTCATGAGGACTGTCATTTTGCCTCCCTAGATCTTTGGTTCTCTCCATATTATACTCGAATCTTCATCCCGCCATTTTGGCTATTCTGCATCACCACCTCTCACCGCTTTAAGTGTTTTGGATCAACTTGTGTTTGCTTCCTTCAATACATCATCTACATCGACATCATCTCTTATAATCTACCCGAGTTCACCGGTCTCGTTCCACGGCACCCCTTTTAAGTACCTTCCCAGACCCATTCTCCCGGCGGTTCCTCGTCCTTCCAGGCTTCCCGGAGGCAGCGTCATCCTTTCCATAGCTCCCCTGATGGGCCTCTCGACTCGACCGTTTTCATTGCTGCTGCTGAGGTAGTTGTGGTTGCTGGGGTGTGACTGGATCCTTATTTGGCCCCCAGAGCGAGTCCATCAGAGACAGAACAGGCATTGGCGTGCCCACCGCCGTTATGGCGTCTCAACATTCGAGGAGATCACGCGAGCCCCCCCGCCCAGAAATGTCCATCGGTCGCTATACTCGACTCGATGAGATCGGGCGAGGTAGTTTTGCGACGGTCTATCAAGGTGTCCATACAGTGAGTCATGTCTTGTCCTCTCACATGTCGAGTGATGAATGCTAATCAGTTCCTATCACGCAGAAAACGAAAACCTATGTAGCTATCAAGTCCGTGAACTTGTCGAAGCTTAACAAAAAGCTCAAAGAAAACCTTTCGTCCGAGATCGATATCCTCAAGGGCCTTCAGCACCCACATATCGTGGCCCTGATCGACTGCCATGAATCAACATCTCACATTCACTTAGTAATGGAATACTGTGCGCTGGGGGATCTATCTCTGTTCATCAAGCGCCGAGATACTCTCGGATCACATAAATACACTCGGGATATGATTGCGAAGTATCCAAATCCACCCGGCGCCTCGCTCAATGAGGTGGTTACCCGGCACTTCCTCAAACAACTGTCAAGCGCACTGAAATTCCTTCGTGACCGAAACCTCATCCATCGAGATATCAAACCACAGAATCTCTTGCTGTGCCCATCACCTTCGTCGTATCGGAGTGGGAATGCCCAAGTGATTCCCTATAAAGGCAGTGATGACTCTTACGAACCCACGACGGGGCTCGAGTCTCTCCCTATGCTTAAAATCGCAGATTTCGGCTTCGCTCGATCTCTACCAGCCACTTCACTTGCAGAGACCCTTTGTGGATCTCCGTTGTACATGGCACCCGAGATTCTTCGGTATGAGAAGTATGATGCCAAGGCCGACTTGTGGTCGGTAGGTACTGTGCTATATGAGATGGTGGTGGGCCGACCCCCGTTCCGGGCTACAAATCACGTTGAGTTGCTACGAAAGATTGAGAAGGGAGAAGACCGAATCCGCTTCCCTGAAGATAACCCCGCATCAGACGACATCAAAAGGCTGATCCGAGGCCTTCTGAAACGGAACCCAGTGGAGCGATTGAACTTCCCCGACTTCTTCAACAACAATGTGATAAATGATCCGATTCCTGGCTTGGTGGCAGATGATGCCCCAGGGCCACCACAATCGCCACGGCCGAGGCAGCTTGTCGCAAAGGCCGAAGATTCCCCTTATGATACTGGCCCTGAGGACAAATTTGCATACCCCCCCGGTCAAAGACCTGTTGCAACGCGTCAAAAATCAGGAACGCCCCCGACCGCTACGCACATGCGCCGTGTGGGAAGCGCTGACCGGCCTGCTTCAGGGATTGCTAGGGAGCACCAACCGGGAGGTACACCACCTCAAAGGCCTGGTCCTGTCAGCCTTGCCACTGCTCCAGGACGCCAGGAGCTCATCGATCGCAACGCAACCACCGCGGCCATGGATCGGCCGAGAAATCGGAATACCTACGCTGGCTCTCCTAAATCGAGTGACTCAACAGCTCGTGCCCAGGAAGCACGGGACCGCGCTGCACAAGAAGTGGCGTTTGAGAGGGACTATGTTGTGGTTGAGAAGCGGGCCGTGGAGGTCAACGCCTTTGCAGATGAACTGGCTCATAGCCCACGCCTTCAAGGCGGGCTTTCCCGACCAGGGCAAACTGGCGCCGGGAGCCGTAGGGCAACAACGCAGGGCATACCTACGGTATCACCATCTTCTCCGCATGCGAATGCGGCTAAAGCCATGCAGGTTGTCTCGGGTCGTTCGCGAGCAGACTCCGTACACCAGCGTCAGCATTCCTACGAACGACGTTACGGGCAAAGTCCTACGTCAGCGACCTCGGCAATCTCGAAAGCACTCAACATGGCCAGCGGTCGTCTGTTCGGAATGGGCTTCTCTCCTCCCCTTGCCATCACCAAAGGTGGGCGATCTCCGCCTCTAGCCTACAATCCTTTCCCCGCCTATCCCCCTGCACATGCTAGTCTTTTGATCACTGGAGACGGCTCCAAACCCAACGCAACTGTCGACGAAGATTGCAAGGCAGTCCAGGCAATCGAGGAATGTGCTACGCGTAGTGATGTTGTCTTCGGATTTGCTGAGGTCAAATATAAGCAGCTAATCCCGCTAGCACCTTCGGCGCCGACTGACCCATCTGCGCGACCTATGGACACAAACATTGAACCAAACTCTGCCGATCCCGATGACGGTCTGACAGTCGATGCCATCGTTACATTGTCTGAGGAAGCTTTGGTACTATACGTCAAGGCTTTGTCGTTACTTGCAAAGTCAATGGACATCGCTGGAGCTTGGTGGTCGCGCAAGAATCGGGAAGAGGTCTATGGGGAGTCTCCTACCAAAGACAGCATGAGCGCAGTGGCCGGTACCCGGATCAACTATGTTGTGCAATGGGTGCGCAGTCGGTTCAATGAAGTTATCGAAAAGGCCGAATTTGTGCGCCTAAAGCTCATTGAGGGACAACGGCGATTGCCACCAGATCACCCTAGCCATCCGGATAACCATTCCACTGGCTCTACCGTAGGCTCAAGCTCAACCACTGACGTAGTGGTGAGCTCTGGCGTCACGGCAGAGAGGCTGATGTACGACCGCGCACTAGAGATGAGCCGGGCGGCTGCCATCAATGAATTGACCGGCGAAGATCTTGCCAACTGTGAGATCACATACGTTACTGCGATCCGTATGCTCGAAGCTGTGCTTGAGGATGACGGAATGCGATCGATGCCCGGTAGCAATCTTGAACGGCAAAGCGGTTCGCAACCTGGTGACAAGGTCATTCTGGACGAGTTGCAGGCGGAGGACCGGCAGGTCGTTGTCAAACGTGAGTCTTATCTGAATCCACCCATGAAACTGACCGAAAACTCACACATTGATCCAGTCGTATCTAGTATGCGTGGCCGCCTCGCCTCTGTTCGGAAGAAGGTAGCTGTTCTATCCAAGCGATCCTCGGTGCCGACTCCGACAGTGGGCAGCGCAGGCAAACCTACATCTACCATTTCTCCTGTTGCATATTCCACGGGGGTGACACCGCCCAGATGAGTACTTTGTTTCCCAAATTTTTGACCAAATCTATTGGGAGTATTGCGAGATTACAGTTCAGTAGCGTCATGATTTTAGCCTTGCAAGTATAAGGTTAACTCACGACGCTAACAATTAACCCCCTTTTTACCCCGCCCTTTTATATAAGGTAGCCTCTGGCTAGCTCCAGGGTCATGTTCCTGCCATTCATCTGCCATTTACATCTCTACGGAGATACTAATTTCTTCGTTCATATTTGTTTGTCCGTCTATTTTTTCCAGTTTACGTTTTGCCATATATCCCACAGCACGAGACCAGGGGAGTTCTTATTCATGTTATTTCTTGTCATGTCATGTCTATTCCTCTTTTTTCTCGCCTATTCTTTTTTATCTTTTCGTTGGGATTGGCGTTTGACCCGGGGACCCACGGTATACAGATTGGCACTTGAGTTGTTTTTTTTGGATTGGGAACGCAAGGTCATGGCGTTAGGATGCTCCAATATTGGATTTGGTGCAGATATGGCCAGATGTATTGTACATAGAGAAATTGGGGAAACTCATTTACATGTTTGATCTCTACTCCGTATATTGTTACGATCCACTGAAGCTATATAATATGGAGTAGGGTATCATTCCGAGTATCAGATGTGCTCCATCAGAGTTATTTTAGGCTAATCTTGGCAAAGATCTGCCAAACGCAAAACGCCAATAACCCTAAAGATGGCGTGCTTGACTATGTGTCATAGTTTCTAAATTTCTTCTTTTTTCATTTAAAGTCTTGCGGGTTTTTGCCTCTTGGCTTTTTCTAGGCACGTTATATTCCCTCAATCATGATATTTATGTGATTTTAGCTGATTGACCTGACACGTGCTGGAGTGCCCTAAACGATTGCCTCAAACCCTTTTGTACTCCATGCTTCAAACGTCTTTGCATTTCCCAGTAAAGAACTCACGGAATCAAGAATTTATATGACCCATGTTCACCGTAATTTTACCACGGCCCGGCCCCAAGATATATGGATTCTCGGCAGCCCACTGGCCACACACGGCATGGCCGGTCTCCGACGCTTTTCTTTTATTTTCCCTTACGTTGTATATTGCGCCATGATGGTTAATGCAGACGACATGAATCATGTGTTGTTATTATTCCCTTCCAAGACAAACATATGTCAAATTGGGTTGCCAACTCCTCTGGAATGTAACGTTAGAAATTATATTCGGCCTGGCTAGGCGATGGTGCGATGATAGTGCGATGGTAGCCCGTTGCCTTGCCCAAGGCTTCTGGAATTCTTCCAGACATGTGGGTCAGGTTCTGCGGGAAAAATCCACAAACTCTGGTGGGACCTTTGCCTGCATCTGGTGCTCGTGGTCTTGCAATTTCATTTTCCAAGGTAGTATAAGACACTGCCCAGCCGCAATGACCTATGGCATCAAATTTAGTGCTAGCACCTCATTTTTGCGCCGTTGCTAGCCGTGTTAAATTTGCCTTTCAAAACACCAACTGAATACAAATACTCGTCGATCAGTTCCACGTGTGGACAGTGAATCAGTTACAAACTAACATAATATGGCTGAACGGGTTGACCCTGTTGTTGGGGCTTCTACTAAGTCGCCAGTATTTGATACAAAACCAGCGGGAGATGATGGCCTCCGCCGAGCAGATGGTATTTCGGGATTATGTATGTTCTTCCTTGATATTGAGTGGTGGTTGAGTGCCATTTCTAACCTGTTCCGTTTTCAGACGAAGGAAATGTCTTTGAGGCCACCCCCGAGAACCGTCGTCAGATTGGAATTTTTAGTGCTGCCCTCTTGATCTTTAATCGGGTTATTGGTACGGGTATCTTCGCCACACCGAGTACTATCCTTGGATTGACCGGTAGTGTCGGTCTGTCATTGTTTATGTGGGTTATTGGCACTGTAATTGCTCTGGCTGGGACAGCAGTATATCTAGAATGGGGAACTGCAATTCCAAGGTACGACATCTAATAGGACGAAAGTATTAGAGGCAAGGCATGTCTGACTAACCTGTCGTTGTATAGAAACGGAGGCGAGAAGAATTACCTCGAATATGTTTACACAAAGCCCAAGTTCTTGGTTACTGCCATGTTTGCCGCCTATGCCGTGTTACTCGGATGGGCAGCAAGTAACAGTGTTGTCTTCGGTCAATATATTCTCAACGCAGCAGACATTGAGGTCGGACGATGGAATCAGCGTGGAATTGGCATGGCTTGTCTCACTGCCGCTTTTCTGATCCACTCCGTTGCCCTGAAATGGGGTATCCGTCTTCAGAATGCGCTTGGTATCATCAAGTTGATCATCGTCGTGTTCATCATTGTTTCTGGTTGGGTAGCACTTGGTGGCCACACAAAGGCTGAGACGCCGCATAACTTCACCAATGCCTTTGAAGGCACCGAGGGAAGCGGATACGGAATTGTTATGGCGTTGTACAACGTTATTTGGTCCTTCATTGGCTACTCGAATGCCAACTATGTGAGGACACGAAGATATGAGTTGTGTATCTTGATCACATTGCTAATTGCATCTATAGGCCCTGAGCGAGACGAAGAACCCAGCCCGCACCTTGAAGATTGCAGCCCCCGTTGCTATCATCTCTGTTGGCATTTTGTATATGTTTGTCAACATCGCCTACTTCGCCGCTGTATCGAAAGAAGAGATGCTCTCATCTGGCAGTATTGTGGCTGCAGTGTTCTTCAGAAACATGTTTGGCAAACAAGCCGAAAAAGTCATGTCGGTCTTTGTGGCTCTCTCTGCATTTGGCAATGTGTTATCCGTTATCTTCTCACAAGGACGAAGTATGTATTCTCAGTTGCACATTCAAGAGATTGAACGATGTACTAATATGATACCAATGCAGTTGTTCAAGAACTCGGCCGTGAAGGTGTCTTGCCCTTTTCCAAGGTCTGGGCCAGCAACTGGCCTTTCCACTCTCCAGCAGCTGGTCTGCTTGAGCACTATATTGTTTCGGTCATTATTATGCTCGCACCCCCTCCCGGTGATGCATACAACTTCCTCGTCAAGTATGTGATTTCCCAAGACACCTGCAAGATCCTTACTAACCAATTATCCCAGCCTCATCTCTTACCCCCTTGCAATTGTCAACTTCTTCGTTGCCGCTGGCCTCGTTCACATCTACCTTACCAAGGAGAAAAATTACCCGAACTGGAAGCCTGGAGTCCGTGCCACCCTACCCGTCACCATCTTCTTCATGCTGTCAAACCTGTACCTCGCGATTGCACCATATGTGCCGCCCAGCGAGGGCCAGAACGTGTACGAACAGCTACCATACTACCTGCACTGTGTAGTAGCCCTGGCACTTTTCGCAGCCGGAGGAATCTACTACATTATCTGGGCTGTGTTGTTGCCTAGATTTGGCGGGTATGTGCTCGTCAAGGAGTCCGTCGTGGATGCCGATGGATGGTCTCGCAGTGTTTTTACGAAACTGCCACAGGCCGAGGCAGTGCACTCCTAGAGAGATATTGGGTGTGAGATAAAAATCGGATTGCTTAATTTTGGATCTTCTTTTATGTACTCGAAAGGTAGATTTTGTCATGGGGACTGGGAAGAAATTCCCACCAAACACTACTAGTAATAGGTAATAGATAATACCGGAATAGATCCATTCATTATTGATTATCTTGGACCTCATTACCAACTGCCCTGTCATGCTGTGACATCAGAGTAATGAACCGCGGTGCTGTATGTTCCAGTCTTCTATGGTAGCCCACCCAAGAGAATCGATTGAAACTGTCATGAGCCCCTCAAACTTGCTGGTATATTGTCTTGCAATAAAACAGCATAAAAGCCATTTCCAATCAGTTGTCTGTCATGTAGAAATTAGACATCCACTGGGTGAAATTGCGTGTTGAAGAAAGAAAAGAAGAAGAAAAAAAAAAGAACAAAAAAGCAGAAGATCCACTGACATTCACCGCCTTCCCATCTGCCGGACTCTGATCTCATGTTTTTCTTCGTTGACCATTGTTATCGAGTCCGTGGTTCAATTGATCTCGCATTTGGTTCTATTTAATTATTTAATACTAATACCTCTTTTATTTCCCCTTCTCTCTCTTCTTTCCTTTCTCTCCCGGTATTCGGGTTCGTGGAGCTGATGCGCCGCTTCTCCACGCGTGTGCTTCTGCAGCAAGCAAAGCCACCGCTTCTTTCCGCCAGATCTCCCCTCCCCCTCTTTGTTTCCGCGCGCTCTCCTCAAGCTTCAGTTCCTAGATCAATTACTCAACGCCGCTCTCCTTCTCCGCTATCACAAACCTCCAAACGCTACTGTTCCTACCGCAGAATGTGTAGCTCACGCCGGGACACCTCCGGGTCAACTAACGTCCAAGGACGTGAGGTCCTACCTACCAACGTCAAGCCCAAGCATTATGACTTGACACTGGACCCCGACTTTGAGAAGTTCACCTATGAGGGATCTGTCACCATCGAGTATGTCATTGATACATATGTGCATAGTTGTATAAGTCACTAACATCTACGTCTAGCCTCGATGTGAATGAAGACACCGATTTCGTCACCCTCAATTCCAACGAAATTGAAATCCACAGCGCAGTTATTTCGGCCAAGGGCTCGGTGGTAGACTCCAAGCCTGAAATCTCCTTCAACAAGGACAACCAGACCGCAACCATCAAGTTCGGCCAGGCCCTCGCTGCGGGGTCAGATGCCCAGTTGAAGCTTACCTTCACTGGTATTCTCAATGACAACATGGCCGGTTTCTACCGGTCATCATACAAGGAGAATGGTGAGACAAAGTACATTGCGTCTTCTCAGATGGAGCCGACGGATGCCCGTCGGGCCTTCCCTTGTTTCGACGAGCCTGCTCTCAAGGCCAAGTTCACCGTAACTTTGGTCGCAGATAAGAACATGACCTGTTTGAGCAATATGGATGTTGATACCGAGACCGAGGTCCAGGGTGGTGCGAAGAAGGCTGTGAAATTCACCACTTCGCCCCTCATGTCCACTTATCTCGTTGCCTTCATTGTCGGAAACCTTAACTACATTGAGACAAAGAACTTCCGGGTTCCCATCCGTGTGTACGCCACCCCGGATCAGGATATTGAGCACGGCCGTTTCTCATTGGAGCTTGCTGCCAAGACTCTTGCCTTCTATGAGAAGGCCTTCGATAATGATTTCCCTCTGCCAAAGATGGACATGGTTGCCGTGCCTGATTTCAGCGCCGGAGCCATGGAGAACTGGGGTCTGATCACATACCGTATTGTCGATGTGTTGCTGGACGAGAAGAACAGTGGTGCGTCCCGAAAGGAGCGTATCGCCGAGACCGTCCAACACGAGTTGGCTCACCAGTGGTTCGGAAACTTGGTCACCATGGACTTCTGGGATGGATTGTGGCTCAACGAAGGTTTCGCCACCTGGATGTCGTGGTACTCTTGCAACGTCTTCTACCCCGAGTGGAAGGTTTGGCAGACTTACGTTATCGACAACTTGCAGAGCGCTCTTTCCCTTGACTCACTGCGTAGCAGCCACCCCATTGAGGTGCCCGTCAAGCGTGCCGATGAGATCAACCAGATCTTCGATGCGATCTCCTACTCCAAGGGTTCCTCTGTCCTGCGCATGATCTCCAAGTACCTGGGCGAAGATGTCTTCCTCCAGGGTGTCCGCAACTACATCAAGAAGCACGCCTACGGTAACACCGAGACCGGTGATCTGTGGGCTGCTCTTGCTGATGCCAGCGGAAAGCCCGTGCAGTCCGTCATGGATATCTGGACCAAGAACGTCGGCTTCCCTGTCCTCAGTGTTACCGAGAACAAGGACAATTCTTCCATTCACGTGAAGCAGAACCGTTTCCTGCGTACCGGTGACGTTCGTCCCGAGGAAGACCAGACTATTTTCCCTGTCATGCTCGGTCTGCGCACGGATAAGGGTATTGATGAAGAGACCATGCTGACTGAGCGCGAGCGTGACTTCCCCGTTCCTGACCTGGACTTCTTCAAGCTTAACGCTGACCACTCTGCCATCTTCCGTACCTCATACAGCCCCGAGCGTCTTAAGAAGCTTGGCCAGGCTGCTCGTGACGGCCGCTTGAGTGTCGAGGACCGTGCCGGCATGATTGCTGACTCGGGTGCCCTGTCTTCTTCTGGCTTCCAGCGCACCTCCGGTATGCTTTCCTTGCTTCAGGGTCTTGATACCGAGTCAGAGTTTGTCGTTTGGAACGAGATCCTGACCCGTATCGGCACCCTGCGTGCTGCTTGGCTCTTCGAGGACGACAAGACAAAGGACGCCCTCAAGGCCTTCCAGCGCGCGCTTGTTGCCCCCAAGGCCCACGAGATCGGCTGGGAATTCCCCGAGAACGACGATCACATCCTGCAACAGTTCAAGGCTCTTATGTTCGGCTCTGCCGGTATGGCCGAGGACCCCGTTGTCGTCAAGGCCGCCTTGGACATGTTCACCCGCTACGCTGCCGGCGACCTCTCCGCCATCCACCCCAACATCCGTGGTAGTGTTTTCACCATTGCCCTGAAGCACGGTGGTCTCAAGGAGTACGAAGTGGTCCTGGAGCGCTCCCGCCGCGCCCCGACTTCGGACGAGAAGACCACCGCCCTGCGCTGCCTCGGTGCCTCCGAGGACCCTGAGCTTATCAAGCGCACGCTTGGTCTTGCTATAAGCGACGAGGTCAAGAGCCAGGATATTTATATGCCTCTTGGCGGTCTCCGCAGCCACCCGGCTGGTATCGAAGGCCGCTGGAACTGGCTCAAGTCTAACTGGGATGACCTCTACAAGCGTCTTCCTCCCGGTCTCGGCATGCTGGGCACTGTTGTCCAGCTCACCACTGCCAGCTTCTGCACTGAGGCACAGCTGAAGGACGTTGAGGACTTCTTCGCCTCCAAGGACACTAAGGTTAGTTACTCACCAAGGCCTTCACCGAAATTCCACCGCAATCCATATTTTTGTAAAATTTACTAATTTGAATCTTCCTCGCAGGGCTTCGACCGTGCCGTTGAGCAGAGTCTTGACGCCATCCGCGCCAAGATCAACTGGCTCAAGCGTGACCGTGACGATGTTGAGCAGTGGTTGAGCAGCAACAGCTATCTCCAGAGCAAGCTGTAAATCTAGACAAAAGTGATTGAACAATGTTCATATATCTCTTGGATGCACGGGGGTTCTTGGTCTTTCAGAGCTCGCAGCTCGAATTTTTCTTCGACTGCACATTATTCTTACGTTGTCATCTACAGAAAGCACACGGGATGTGCTTATTTGAGCTCAAATCATACTCTACTCAGTTATCCAATATCTTGTAGAGTAAGTGCTTGTATTGACCAGGGCTAGATTGATAGGTATCTGCCCTGATTGCAACAACTACATAACTACATGATACTAGCAACAGGCGACTAGATTTTTTGAAACAAATGGCATAAAAGCCTTCCGGGAGTCATGAATGGCGTATTTGATTGCCTTCAAAACACCTCATATGGCCATCCTGGCCGCCAAACGTACACTGAAACACCTTGCAGACAAAGAAAGAGGGGGTGGTATCGATGGAAGATAATACAGAAAGAAGAGACATAACAGAGAGGCTTACGCCCACCCTCCCTTGCCTCCAAACCCAGAACTGTCCTCGATCTTCTTCCCGCCAGGACCGCGTGAGGGCTTGGATTGCGCCGCTTCGTGCTTGCGCAATTCCTCGGGGACACGTGAAATGGGTGATTTGATCAACATTTGTTTGAGATCGTACCTGTAGAAGTATTAGTAAATCGAGACCACGAGGAAATGTAAAAGGGAGAAAAAGGGGTGTAACATACATAACATCGCTATCCTCGCTGCCCAGGAAGGTGATAGCAACACCACTCTTTCCGGCACGACCAGTACGACCGATACGGTGAGTGTAACTTTCGATCGAGGTTGCCATGTTGAAGTTAACGACCAGTGACACGTCCGGCACATCGATACCTCTTCCTGCGAGGTCAGTTGCGACGAGAACTTCCGTTGAGCCATTGCGCACGGAGGCGAGCGCGGCTTCACGCTGGTCTTGGGTTTTGGATCCATGTAGAGTAACCGAAGAGAAGCCCATTGATTTGATTTCACGAGCGATGGCGTCACAGTTTCGCTTGATGTTGACGAACACAATAATCGGGGCACGGAACTCGCCTGATGAGAGGATTTCGCCGAGGCGCTTCTTGCGTTTGTCTTCACCGGAGATCATCTCCACGCGCTGCTCAACTGTGTCGACGGCTTCACCGACGCCACCGATGGTGATAATGGCTGGTCGGCGGAGGTACTTGCGAGCAATGCGCTCGACTGCGGGAGGCATAGTGGCTGTATACATCATGGTCTGGCGGTACTGGTGTTGGCTCATTGCGGTTGAATTTTCTGCTTCCTCTGTATCGGGCTTTTCGTTCGAGACGGGGAGGGCATCCAGGATCTTGTTGACAGGTTCCTCGAATCCAAGATCGATCATACGATCTGCTTCGTCCATAATCACATAGCAACACTGGCTGAGGACTAGCATGCGACGCTCGATACAATCGACCAGACGACCAGGGGTGGCAATAATGATTTCGGCGCCATTGCGTAGGCTGAATGCTTGCTCCTCAAGCGAGTGGCCACCGACAATACTGACCACGTTGAATCCAAGGGGCTGTGTGAACTTTTTGGCTTCGATCTCGATCTGCTGCGCCAATTCACGTGTGGGTGCTAGAACAATAGCGTATGGCCCGTCGTTTTTGCGCCACTCGTTCTCGTCAAGCCGTGGTAGATTCGAGATGTAGACCAAAAGTGGGAGTAGGAATGCGGCGGTTTTACCGGAACCTGTCACGGCGACACCAATGAGGTCGCGCGACTGCATAGCAATGGGGATAGCCGCGCGCTGAATAGCTGTTGGGTCCTTGTATCCGACACGATCAACAAGCTCCAGCAAGCGCTTCGGCAATAGACTTTCCTCCCATGAACGCATGGGATTAGGGACGCTTCCACCTTTGGTGGCAATATTGAAATCTTCCTTGAAAATGCGCCAGTCTCGCTCGCGCATGTGGCTCAAGGCCTTCTCACTCCAATGCTTGTCAATCTGTGTGCGACTACTGCCATCACGTCGCTGGCGTTCCATATCCAGCATTTTTTGGGCTCGCGCACTACCGGCTTCCTGATCGCGGGTCGCCAATGCTTCTGCGTATTTGCGCGCGACATCATCGGCAACATCATCGCCAAAGCCTGCCAAACGCCCCCGGCCGAAGAAATTGGCTTCTTGTCGTTTTTGGTATAGGGGGTTATAGTCGCCACTCGTGTCTTCCTCAGTGTTCCACTCGAAGTTGAACTTTCGGTCTGCAGTACGCTTGCGCTTCTTCTTTGCCGAGAAATTAGACGTTTGGTCGGCTCCCATGTATCGGTGCTTGGTCAACGCAGCCAGCGCTGCAGCTTCATCTTCTTCCGTTAGACGCTTTTCCCCTTTAGTCTTGGATGCAGGAGGCGGCATATCCTGGTCGCGATTGTACTGATTGTGCTGTCGGCCTCCCTTCCGCATACCACCAGATCCAGTTGAAGGTTCATCGCGCATCGCTCGCGGCCCGGTGGGTACATGACGTTCCTCTCGAATATTGCGAGGCGCTTGAGGCCTCACAGACGGCGGCTCAGATGGGAAACCGTTATGATCAGTGCCGTTGGTGCGGGCCTTAGCTTGCCGCTCTGCCTCAACTTCTTGCGCCCGTTTTTCCAGCGCGAGTTTCTCTCGTTGAGCTTTAGACAAAAATTTAGGCTATAGAAAGGGGTAAACGTAAGTAAAAGTCACCAAATCTTACGCCACGTATTTCGTCGTCCTGAGAGTAGGAAAAGCTTACCTTTGCCGTTGCCGCATCTGCTTCTTTCTTCTTGCGTATCAAGTCCTCCACACTCAGCGGAGTGACAGTCGGTTTCTTTGCGCCCCATCCTAGCTTCTGCTTCTTCTGGGTCTCAACTGGGGGCGGGGGTGGCACATCATCGGGAGGAGGTGGAGGGGCGATGCTGTCTGGCGGCGGTGGAGGAGCGGCCAAGTCCTCTGGGGGAGGCGGAGGTGGGCTGGGCGGGCGCTCCACTGGGTCTGGGGGAGGGAGTGGAGGGAATCCCTCAGAGCCGTTGGTCATGGCTTGCGTATGTGAGAAAAATGAGGGCTAATGAAACCACTGAACTAGAGACGAGAAGGAAGTGATATTGAATTTCTACGGGATATGATAAGAGCCAAACACGCAGTCACGTGAAACTATCACGTGTTATCATCTATCTACTATCTTATCTACTATCCCCATGTGATCACGGCTAACAACGGGTGGCCGTAGGGTAGTCGAACTGGGGTAATAATATTAAGCCGAAGGGATTATACACTACAATTTACTACAGCAAGCTAGTTGTTGTTGTGTGTAAGTCTATTAATATAATACACTCGCCGACGGATCAATTTGAAGCAATTGGAATTAATTTTCAGTGGAAAAACAAGCCACCTTAGAATACAATTGGTCCCGAAGGATCCAATCTCGAATTGGCCACAGACCTGCGTCAAACTCCGAGAAGGAACTGGGCACCAGTACATCTGACAAAAGTGAGAAGAAGCTGTCTTTAAGTTGCGTCAAAATCGCTAGACAACGGGGGGAAGGGAAGGTTGCCCAACACGGGCAACGGGGATGATACTACATGAAAAAGGAACTCACCCACCCAGGTGAATCAATATGCCAGGGTAAGTAACGAAGATAAAGATAAAAACACCGAAAGAAAAGGCACCAGCAGAATTTCCAGAAACCAACCCATTCGTGAACAAACGTATCTTTACTTGAAGTCATCGGCTTGAGGGGCCGCGCACATGGCTATTGGGCTTCAAGCAGTTGTACCGTTCGCTGCGGCCTGTTGGTAGTAGGCATATGCCTTTGCAGCAGCCGCGGGGTCATCGGGTATGGGCTGCGTCTGGGGAACTGGCACAAACTGTGCGGCTGCAGGGATGGGGTTCACCGCCACATTCCCGCCAGTCCGAACAGAAGCAATGGATGAAGGGCCATAGATTTCGCGATCTAGGGTCATATATTCCTTTGCGGTATCCTTGGTGCCCCTTTCGAGAAGGTATGTCATGTAGATTTGCACAAGCTCCTTGACAGCATCGACTTGCAGAACGCTCTTGGATCGGATGTCAGCAATGACCTGCTTGATACGTTCATACTGAACCGACTCGGTAGCCGCGCTGGTGGGTTGTTCGATTTCGAAGACGAGGTAGCTTCCCCAAAAGGGTCGGCTGTCGAGATAGTAATGCTGATTCTCGTGGAAAACCTTGCGAGCCTCGTCAGGGTTGCCCTTGATCTTCCATAGAAGGCGAGCCCACTCGGCAACGAGGGCAGCCTTTGTGGCCATTTCGCACTCTGGCGAATCCAATTGTGTCTTGTAGACTTCAATGGCCGCATCAAGACCTCCATGACGACGACACATATTGGCGAGCGAGATGATCGTTTCGACATGGCTGGGGAGGTACATAAGAATGGCGTTGTGGATATCTTTCGCCACGTCCACGCGGCCTGATACCTCTTCGAAGTAGGCATAGTGGAGTCGGACGGTGGGATTGGCGATCGGGACGTAGAGATACGAGGCACGTTGGTATATGATCCGTACCTCTTCTTCCTTGTCAGGCTGAGCAGCCATCCAGCGAGCGTATCGGAGCCAGAACTCGTCATAATGGGCACAAGTGACTAGGGACCGCTCATACAGGAACTGAGTCCGGGGGAACGAACCCTCAGCTTCCTCGAAGTCAAGATAATTCTTCCAGTTCACCAACTGGCCTTCATCGAGCTCAGTAACATGGAAGTAGGGACGCTTAATCTCCGATTCGAAAGTCCAGCGCTTGGTCGTCTCCGTTTGGGTATTCGTGAAAACCTCAACGTGGTAACTGTCCACGCGATGCCGGAGATCTCGCTCAATCTCGGCCTCAGCCTTGGCACCAGGAGCCGGCTGGGATGATGCAGCTTCGATCTCAGCGCGGAATGCGGCAATAATCTCTGCTGGGGCGAGCTCAGACAAGGGGCGGGTTTGCGCCATCAGACGGTAACGCTCGAAGTAGCGAGCATACTGGTGCATTGGGATGTGGATGACACGTCCAAGAATGGCAAAGATCTTGTCGTGGGCCTCAAGTCGCTCCTCGAACTCAATGTATTTATCCCAGAAGGGATGGGAAAGGAAATCAAGACCCACACTGCTCGCACCCCGTTCGAAAAGCCTGGTGGGTATTTAAGTTAGCATTCCGCAGAATTATGGGCCTGGTAGGTGGGGTGGGAGTGGTAGGAGACAAGAACGGGATATTGAAGATGGCAAACATGAGCAGGGAACTCTGCCCGGTTGTGAACCCCCAGGTAATCAAATGAGTGTGGTGGATGAAGCTAAGGGATAGGTGGACATCCAGTGCTCCGTAAATGGCCATCGAACGAGACTATCCATTGGCCTTCAATGCAAGGTGGTGAATCGGCCAATCAAAGGAGAAATGCAGCCTGGGTGAGCTATGGGTGAGAAGTAAACTCCACTTAGATCAGGGGAAGCAAAGCAGCGAGCGGTCTCTCACCCATCAACAATGAAACCAACTGGATATTGAAATATCCAGGAAACATATGTGACCGGCACCACGAGAACTTTCGCGAGCTGCGTTGGTAACGGTTATAGGGAAAGGGAAGAAGACCATCTCTACTCTCACTTACTCTCGAATGATGTCGGAATCGTGCGAAGTCTCTGCCTTGAACGAACAATAGTTGGTCCAAAGATCAACGGACGGCGAAATGCTAGCAATGCCTCGTTCATAGACCTAAAGCGATAATATTAGTACGAATCCATGGAAAAGAAGAGGCAGGTGCCTAGGTGTTCCGCATGCATACCATCTCGGCGGCCTCAGTGCCGGTGATGGAGAACTCTTGGTCGGCATACTTTTTCCAGTATCCAAAGAGCAAAGGGAACTTGGCGAGGAACCGGTCATAAACCGAGCGGACAGTTGTGATGGCCTGGGGGCTGGAATTGCGATTTATTCCACCCTCGAGGCCCTCCGCCGCGCGAACCAGCTTCTCCCAGGTTTCGAAATTGTCGGGATCATCAAGCTGTAAAAGATAAACACGTCAGTGAACGAGGCACACATTCATAAATGCGTGTAGAACACGTACCAGCTCGGTCTCGAGTTTTCTAATCTCCGCATTCTCCTCTTCGGAGCCTCCGTACTGATGATAGTCGGCCATGGTCGTCGCAGTGCTGAGGATGCGCACGAGAAATCGAGGTCCCAGAATAAAACTACAGGAATGAGGTTGCAGGTCCTAATAAAATAGCAGTGATGGTAACAATGAAGATTCCGAAAGGAAGAAATTCTGGGGCTGAAACGAGACAGAAAAGCGAGCCGAAGATAGGAACCATTGATGCCTGAGGCGAGGATCTTTGGTTATCCAGCCCACCGCCCGCGGGCCCTCCTTCCGGGGGTTTGAGGGCGGTTTGGCCCAAGGCGGTGTGGACAATGACTAAGCTCAGGCTTGACCCCGGAGCCGGCCCACGGGGTACCTAGGCATGGCAGCACGGCAGAAACCAGGATTGACGCCTTAGAAACAAGGCGAAAATACAACTTAATGCCGTGACGCCTGAGGCATAATTTCAAGGCCTTGGCGTGAGCCAGGGCGGTATCAACTTTTTGACCAGAACACTCACAAACAACCTCAGAACCACCTGTGCACACTAGGATCACAAACCATCTTGATCCATCATGTCGGTTTCGAAACAGACGGGTGCACTGTTGGAAAACCTTCCTCAACGTTTGGTTAATTTCTTCGCTCGCTATCCCCCACAAGTCCACTCCGCAGCTGTCCGCCGTCCTGCCCCTGCGAATGGAGAGGGTTATGTACCAACGAAGGTAGAATCTCCATACACACCAGACCGTGATGCGAAGGGTGCCCCGGGAGAGAAGAAGCATGGTTGGACTCCTTCACGCGCCCTCCTCGTTACCAGCGAAAAACTCCGCAATCCATTCCTTCCGCATAAGCGATTCGGCAAATGGGAAGCACCGAAATATGGGCTGCGCCAGCAAGCCGATCTGATGAAACTGGCGATCAAATACAATGTGGGAGAACTTCTCCCTCCCAGCCGCAAATCGCCTGAATTCAAGGAGACACGGCGCGCAGAGCGTGGTTTGCAGGTTAAGGGAACTGGTGTTGGTCATAAGGTTAAGGGTCACAAGTGGGAGCGTACTATGGAGTCACGTCTCGAGGACCGCCGCAAGGCAATGGAAGGAATGCCAGAGATGGTGCGGTTGTGGAAGCAGGTAAGTACTCGATTGGTCCTTCCCATTGAAGTGGTTAGAGCAATGCTGACTCGGCGCAACAGAGAGGTCATGGCCGTGGCTGGAGACAATGGCCCAAGCGGTAATGGGGATGCCCCACTGCCACACATCGCAACATCTTGTTTCTCTTCTTTATTATGGCCAGTTTGTTCATTCTGGTCTTTCAATGTTCTGTTGATTCCCGTGCGAACCGGGTCGGCACAAATACTTGTACGAGCCATAGCAGGAGCTTGGGACGGAGTTTTGTCTTTGAAGTATACTATCAACCCCATCTGTACAATACAATCTACGGTCATATCGGAAACATCGCCCAATGGTGCCCAAGAAAATCATTTACATGTATCTGGCCGGTGTTATCTTTCACTATCCTCAACACCAATAAGAAACCTACTTCCTCCCAGCTAAACATGTTCAACCTCGCGGGCAATTACCAAGCGGACTATAAGCAGCTAGGATGAGGGTGAAACCTAAAGAAACCATAGTCAACAATAGTATACGTACTATAGAAAACACCTCATGTAGATCATTGTGGCGAATATCATCGTGGCGTTGACCAGTTCAGCCTCAGAAACAATTTGTAATACTACAGGGGCGCTGCTCTAGGCCCTTTTGCACAATTACCAGATTGACGTGTCTACGGCGCTGGCACTTACCTCGGATGTCCTGGCATGGATTGTTTAGTCCCTTGCGCTCAACTTGTGACTACGGGTTCAGCCCAATTGAATGGACGATATTAGGCGCACTCTTTCTTTGTATGAATAGCCGAGTTGGTAAGCTGACATGTGATGAGACTGAAGGTAGTGCTTTAGCCTTATCACGATCCTAGAAACTCATGCAAGTTGGGTTGATCGTTGTGCATCGGCGGCGCTATTGGGATTTGTGAGACATAATGATCGAGGAAGTGCCTCATATGCAGAATGGTTGGTTGGAAGCCTATATTGATCAATGTGATTGTGTACTAGAATGTGGGGATTCCAATCATTAGTTTCAATAGTACTCATGAATCTGTCGGCTGATGCAAACATGTCTCCCCGATGAGCTTTTCCGTGACCGTAACAGGTATAGTAACTCTGATATTATGCATGGAGTGCATGAGCGTCACGATGCAGTGGGGTCCAGGGCTGACGGATGTAGATCGTCGTGGATATAGAACCGAAGAGTGCGTGTGGTAGGAGTGAGAACAATCAACAGGAGCGGTGAAGCTCTATAAAAACACCTTATTGCCACGTCCAATACATCACAGGCCACATATGAGGGGAATCCTATCTCGAGACATTCCTTGTCCCTTCACAGTACACCTCGAAAAGCTGAAAACAACCTATAAAGGCCATTTACCAGACTTTGGGAATGTGCTTTTTCCCTAAGCCTCCGACAGCCTATCCATTTGCAGTGGACTGGAAATCAGACCCGGGCTAGTTGATTTGTTAGTATCGGTGACCTCCGATGAGAATATAGCTGTCTGCTATCTTATATGTGGTGAGCCTCCCCCCCTTTTTCTACACAGTTTGATATTGCAGAGTCGCACATCTATACAGTCTCTTTGGGGATCTCTTGGGTAATTATGTGCTGACTGTGCTGCTAGACATATACAGAAAGTCCCACCTTCTTTCAGCATTTGCCACCTTGATTTCAAACAACGTACAACATAGTGCAACAACCCCTGGAGTGCGTTTGTTTAAATTTGAACTTCAACAATGGTGGAATCAACCTTTCAGGGGTCGGTTCATCCCAAGTATAGTCAAGGTTACTCCGCCGATGTGGACATAATCCGAGACCAAGAGTACCCTCTACTAAATGGTACAAATGCCCATTTACTACACTCAACTCATGCTAACAACTACTCTATTAGGAACAACATACTTGGATTATGCGGGGACAACACCCTATGCCAAGTCCATGATCGAGTCTTTCTCGCGTGATCTTACATCTAATCTGTTCGGGAACCCCCATTCGATGTCTGTATCATCACAGCTTTCTACCCAAAGAACCGAAGATGTTCGGGTCCGCATATTGCGATTCTTTAATGCAGACCCGGATGAGTTTGACCTTGTCTTTGTGGCAAACGCAACTGCCGGAATTAAGCTAGTCGCAGACTCACTGCGGGACTCCGATCATCGAGGATTTTGGTATGGCTACCACATTGATGCTCATACCAGCATCGTCGGGGTACGAGAGCTAGCTGAGATGGGCTACCAGTGTTTTCAAAATGACGATGAGATGGAGGCTGAGATTTCGAAGTTGGCTAGCAACCAGTCGAAGGCACCTAGACTACTTGCATACCCAGCCCAATCCAACATGAACGGTCGGCGTCTGCCAATGCGATGGTGCGAACAAGTCCGATCCGCAACAAATGAAAGCGGAGGGAATGTATACACCTTGCTTGACGCTGCGTCACTGGTATCAACCGCTCCACTTGATCTAGGCCCGTCCTCATCTGCTCCGGACTTCACTGTCCTTAGCTTCTACAAAATCTTTGGATTTCCCGATTTGGGTGCTTTGATTGTCCGAAAAAGCGCCGCACGGGCTTTTGAGCGACGGAAGTATTTTGGTGGAGGTACCGTCGACATGGTCCTGGCCACTGGGGTGCAATGGCATGCGAAAAAGGAAAGCTCAATCCATGAGCGGCTAGAGGATGGTACTCTCCCGTTCCATAGTATCATAGCTCTGGACACGGCCTTGGACACCCACGAGCGCTTGTTTGGTTCCATGGCAAACATCTCGGCACATACTGCGTTCCTCGCAAAGCAAGTCTATGAAAGGCTTTCTTCATTGGCGCATTTCAATGAGAGAAAAGTCTGTCAAATTTATCAGTCGCACACCTCGACATACGGCAATTCAAATACCCAAGGCCCGATTATTGCGTTCAATCTTTGCAATAGTCGTGGTGAATGGGTTCCCAAAACCGAGGTGGAAAAACTGGCTACGGTGCAAAATATGCAGATACGCACTGGGTCCGTTTGCAATCCAGGAGGAACTGCCTCGTCACTTGGGTGGACTGGACCTGAGCTTCGCCGGCATTACTCCGCTGGATTGCGCTGTGGTGATAACCATGATGTTCTGGGAGGGCGACCAACCGGAATTCTGCGTGTTAGTATTGGTGCCACAACAAATATGAAGGATATCGACTCTTTGATAAACTTCGTGGAGGAGTTTTACGTGGAGAAGTGTCCACCTATAGTCGCTCTGGATCCTCTAAAAGAAGACAATGAGGTCGTTGCCCCTCATTTCTATGTTGAAAGCTTAGCAGTATTCCCAATCAAGAGCTGCGGTGCTTTCAAGATCCCCGAGGGAAAGCGCTGGGAAGTGAAGAAAGAGGGACTGGCCTGGGACAGAGAGTGGTGTTTGGTTCATCAAGGGACTGGTGCAGCCCTGAATCAAAAAAGGTACGTTGTGCCCAAAAGGATCATCCGAACTACTAAACTAACGCTAGTAGATATCCTCGTATGTGCCTGATACGACCCTCCATTGACATTGAAAAAGGAGTTCTCCGCATTACTTGTGGTGCAATCGCCGCACCAGATCAGGTCAGCCTTGAGATTTCACTTGGCTGGGATGACACAAGTCTCATCTCCACATCCTTCTGCCCGAGCTCGACCAAAAAGCCTACAACAGTCTGCGGCGACCCGATTTCTCTCCATGCCTACACGTCCCCGGTGGTCTCAGCATTCTTCTCAGACTTCCTGGGGGTACCATGTACTCTCGCACGATTCCCTACACAGACTGCCAGCCGGTACTCACGGATGCAACGGATGCCAAATACATGGAAGAACCGGTTCCGCAAACTGATCATGCCAGGCTCATTCCCACCCGACTTCCCTCCCCCAGCGCGTGAGAGTGGCCAGACAAAAATCACGTTATCCAACGAATCGCCAATTCTCATTGTCTCGCGTTCGTCTGTCAACCGACTGAATGAGACCATCAAAGCAAACTCGAAGTATGGCAGCAGTAAGACTGTCGCTGCAGACGTCTTCCGGGGTAACATTGTCGTTGCTGAACGACTTGCTCGCCGAGGCGATGTGGAACAACCATATGCGGAGGACCGGTGGTCATCCCTTCGAATTGGACCAGATCAGCTTCGGTTCGATGCTCTCGATGCATGCCAACGATGTCAAATGGTTTGTATAGACCAGTTTACGGGTGTCCGACGCGCTGAACCATTTTCGACGCTTGCCAAGACGCGAAATATCGACGGGAAGGTCAAATTTGGCAAATATTCCGCACTTTCTCCGGAGGAACTAGAGGGCTTTGACTCGGAACTACCTGATCGCAGGACATTGATGGTAGGGGATGTGGTTGTGCCTTCATATCAGGATGATTGAGTATTTAAATGTTCTTTTTTTGGATGGATGGTTAGTTTGTGTTTTTGGGTGGACTTGAGTTTTTGATAGTGCCATTATATACATACTGTATACTTTGTGTGCAGCTGTACTTACCAAATACATGTTTGATTTGTCTATTACAATTTGATCAAGAACATTCAAAGCACTGCTCGGGAATCTTGAGGGTCTTTTAGCAACGAATACGGTTGAATGTTTCCGTTCTCGTCTGCTGGTAGGAAGTAGATTCTTCGCCTAACATTCTCAAGAGGTTTATCAAATATATAGAAAGACTTGGCCCAACCCGTTTTCAGTCTGGTTTTCAGTCTGGTGTTCAGAGGTTGCCCAATAAATTCTGAAATTGATGAACGCGAAAGTGATATACCTGCTAGTACCGACTAAGCAACATCAACGGCTGCAGCAACATTTTTCCGGGCTTTGGTGAAAGGCGCCGCAAAGCCATAGGTCTGGTAGCCTTTAGAGTAATCTTTGCCTTCCTCGCGCTCTAGGGGATATATATCAGCAACTTGGACCTCAATCATCTAAAAATCTAAATTTCCAAAGAACAACTCACCATGCTCAGGTGGGAACATCTCCATCCGGTGCTTGTAATATCGCTCCCTAAGATCCTCCCCGTCACTCCTCGAGTGAAAGGTAGCATAAAGGCTTGACCGACTCTTATCAGTCTTGTTCTCAGCCGAGCGATGGGCGAGATGTGACCCAAAAATCAGCATGTCACCCATTTCAAGTGGAACAGAAGTCCATTCGTGCGTGTTCTCCCATTCAGGCGTAATTCGGCCAGCTTCCGCAAATTCAACTTTCATTTTGTGTGACCCGCGCACAACCTCTAGACATCCATTTTCGGGAGTCGCGGCGTCAATGGCTATGTTGGCGGTAACATGTTCGATACGGCCGATGTGGTCGTAGGCTGGTGCATCGAGATGCGCTTGGAAGCCGTTTCCCTGGGGCTGTTTGTAGTTGATCTTCTCTTTGAAGAGCAACATATCCTACAGTTAAGAGCTTGACGTTAGTATGCTATCCTAATAGAGTTTTGGTGCTGGGATTTAGGGAAGATACATCGCCTGAGACTGCCTTCAGAATCCCGGCCAGCTGCTCGCCGCAGACCAGTGATTTAAACTTGGGGTGGAAGTCAATGAACCTTTCCGTGCGCATCAGCTGGCGTTCTCCGTTGATGTTGATTTCGTCGTAGGGCATCCATTTTCCCTTGACACGAGGCCAGGCTTGGACTTCTTTTGTCCATTGCTTGAGTTCTGCGGGGTCGACGAGTTTATGCTCGTCGGCGCGTAGGAGGAGGTAACCATTCTCATGGTAAGAAGCTATTTGTTCAGATGTGAGAGGTGACATCTTGGAGTAAATTGATCAGAACGCCAGAGGCAAGCAGATAATAGGATGATTTAGTTTTGAAATAACCTGATCGAAGGGAAAAAGCAGCATAACAGCGAGCTTTTAATAGTTTCGAAATGCGTCAACTTCTGGCTTCTTCCAAAGTTACTGCGGGGCCATTCCGATAACTCGGCCCCCGATTCCCCCATGAGTTAGTCCTCATCGTATTTTTCAATAATTTCGGGGATTAAGTGAAGGTGTTCGTCCCGGAGCCAGACAGAGACCCTTGGGATGCAGCACAGACCAACGGGCTTCGTGCCGAGATCTTGAGAATATCAAAGGACTATACGTAGAAACGTCGATTTTTACATTTTAAGCCATTTATATTCTAGCTACACAAGTGAGGAGGAAATATCTAAAAAAAGGACATCTAAAAAGGCTTTGAGCGTGACACCAAAAACAAGTTAGGCCTAACTATTCTTCTAAATTATTAGGGCAAGTTAGATCATCAACACGTGGACGGACTTCGTGCCTTGTAATGCTTTTAATATATCAAGACCCTACATGAGGGATTTATTTAAGACTCAATCCATCTCTTAAGTCGAAATCGAAAATATTCATCAAAATGAACATGAAGATGACCATCTCCCAGACTAAGCAACCTCTCGCCTCGGTCGAGGAGCATACTCGAGTAACCATTAAAACATTGTTCCAGTTTCTGCACGCACAGGGCCAGGGTGACTACCTCGGCGAACAAGTAACCCAACTAGAACACTCGCTACAGTGTGCATACCTTGCCACACAGTCCCCCAAACATGGAAATGACCCCGAGGTCATCCTGGCTGCACTTTTGCACGATGTCGGACGGTTCATCCCCGCGGCCGAGAAGATGGGCAAAATGATCACGCCTGACGGCAAGTATATTGGAAGACAAAGCCATGAGGCTCTGGGAGAGTCATATCTGCGCCAGATTGGGTTCAGTGAGAAGGTGTGCACACTGGTTGGTGCGCATGTAATGGCTAAGCGATATTTGGTCGCAACGGATCAAAGCTATTATGACGCATTGAGTGAGACCAGTAAGCGGACATTGAAATTCCAGGTAAGTCATCTTTCCCTTCTTATATTTTCAATATTCAAAGTATATTAACGACGATTAGGGTGGCGGATATAACACCGAACAGGTCCAGGAGGCCCAACAGGATCCCCTGCTTGAGGCAAAGCTTTCTGTCAGGCGATGGGATGATCTTGCGAAAAAGCCGAATTTCAAAGTCCCTCCTCTGGAAGCCTATGAGGAAATTGCCTACCAATGTCTTATTGGTGAGTATCTGATCGCGACCTTCTACCAAACTAATATAAATATTAAAACATCGATCTAGACTCCCGGTCAAAGTTTACCCTACATTCGAAAGAATATCGCCTGCCAACACAGTCCACAGTCGTTATTTGTGTTGATGGCTTCGATCCGGAATACTTAAAGTCTGGTATTGAGAGAGGCCTTCTCCCAACTTTCGAGAAATTCCTCGACAATGGATTCCATGCCACTTCTAAGAGTTGCATGCCCTCATTCACCAATCCGAACAACGTGTCTATCATTACAGGCGTACCGCCATCAACCCATGGAATTGCCGGAAACTTCTTCTTGGATCGAAAGACAGGCGAGACCAAGATGATCACCGATGACTCCCTGCTTCGCGGATCAACAATACTGGAACAGATGTTCCAACGTGGCGTACGGGTGTCAGCCATCACCGCTAAAGACAAATTGCGCAAAATCCTTGCCCATGGCTTAAAGGGAGCTATCTGCTTTTCTTCGGAAAAGGCAGCGGATTGCACGCTGGACGAGAACGGGATTTCTGATGTGGAGCAGTGGCTCGGTCAGCCGGCCCCTAGCCAATATTCGGGCGATTTGTCTTTGTTTGTGCTTGATGCAGGCATTAAATTGCTCCAGGAGAAGAGATCGGACTTTTTGTATTTGACATTGTCCGATTACATCCAGCACAAGTATGAACCTGGCAGCAATGAGGCCGACAATTTCATGGGGGCAATTGACGAGCGTTTGCGGAGGCTCGCAGCTCTAGCTCCTGTTATCGGGATAACTGGAGACCATGGCATGAGCCAGAAGTCGAATGAGCTGGGGGAGCCAAATGTTCTCTTCCTAGAGGAAGTTCTGAATGCCAAGTTTGGGCAAAGTGCCTCCAGGGTTATCTGTCCCATCACAGATCCATTTGTTCGACACCATGGCGCACTTGGTTCCTTTGTGCGCGTTTATCTCAAAGACATCACGCAACTTGGTTCGGTACTTTCATTCTGCGAGTCACTCTCAGATGTCGAAGTTGCTCTTAGCGGCCAAGATGCTGCCCAAAGATATGAGATGCCTTTGGATCGAGAGGGTGACCTTGTGGTTATTTCCAAACCACATGCCGTCATTGGTAGCTGCAAAGCAGATCATGATCTTTCAAAATTGAAAGACCATCCGTTGCGGTCGCACGGAGGTCTAAGCGAGCAAGACGTCCCATTGATTACGTCCAAACCGGTGAACAATGAGAGCAGGGCTGGGGCTAAAGACTGGAGGAACTATGACGTGCTTGATCTTGTGCTCAACTGGTCAATCTGATATTTATCTTGATGCCTCTGGGCAAAGAGGGGGTACCATTGATATATTATAATGTAGCCACCAGTCGTCAATATCAGGAAAGTTACTTTGAAAATCAAAGCTCGCCATGTTTTCCATCCAAGTTGCATCAAAGACCGGGGGCTGTTCCTGGGCAGGAGAAGGACGATACATTGTTTCGTGGACTGCTTGAGTGGACATCTGGCCTCTACTCAACAGCCGTTCCAAGCCTTCACTAATGACCACAAGGAGGTGGTGCTTGTGCATAGTCTGGGTGATATCCCGAAGGGCAGCCACAATGTCAGCGACCAGAGAAATGATCTTGCCGGTGTCAATTCTAATCATGAATGCATACTTCGTGGCAACTTTGAGAAGAAAAACAACGGCGAAGGCGAGCATAGTATCGAAATATAACGGAAGCCCGTTCATGAACGAGCGGAATTCGGCATCACAGACAATCATCCGAAGGATTGACATAGCTGACAATACGCCGGCATTGGCGATCTCTTCCAATTCAGAAGACATGTACTGAGGTGAGCTCTCTGATACCGGTACACCACGAAAGGCGTGCGAGCAAAGGTATAGCTTTGCAAAATGGAAGTGAAAACCAACACCCTTTTGTGGATAATTTCCAACATTCTGATTCTCTTTGAAGCTTTCGCTCCAATCTGCAAACCACGTATCCAAAGAGATGGAGTATCGGCGCAGTTGAGGCATTGCCTGAGGTGCAACAGGGGTATCAACGTCAACCCCGAAGGTGTCAAAGACACGACCCAGGATTGACCATTCTTTGACTTGGCTGATTAATCTAGCATCATCTTCTGTAGCATGTTCGGTTTCTAGTATTCGACTAGCCGACTCGATGATAAACCCTTCCCTTGACATCGGAGGTCGACCATAGGCGATCGAAAAGTGGTGGTCGCATACATAGACGAGATAGTATAGTCGAGCTTGACGATAGCCATCGCGGTCTCCCTTGAGGGCCTTGTAGATACTACTATGAAGATTAATGTCCGATGCAATTCGGACAGCTAGTTCTGTTAGCTTTGTTTCACCGGAGGATTGCAGCCACATACCATTTCCGATCAAGGGCCAAGAAATTTCATGCAACCAAAATGCACCAACACACAGGCCACGGATGTCATCTTCGTTCACATGTCTTGAGAACGTTTGAGCGGCGACAAGATTCTTGTATTCGCCATAGCAGGCTTCAAAGAGATGACCGAGGGATTGAGAATGCAAAGCAGCTACGGTGCAAATCGCCGTCGTTAACAGTGGGGATGCGATTCGAACCGAGTCCAAACTAATATGGTCGCCAAGAATGCGATAGAGGAAGTGATCAAGTCTGAGATGATATGTTTCGAATAATGCAATGGCTTGACGTAACGAGATGAGCCCCGTCGATATCAAATCTGGACGACGGGCAGTTGATAAACTATTTGGTAGACCTACCTTCCCACTTTCTGAGACGCAAGAGGCCGGGATGGAGGCTGGGCCGCCTCGGGGATCCATTATTACTTCCCATGTCTGCGGTGGCTCATGGTTCTCTTTTGGCTGAGATGATTGACTTGAGGTAGATATTGCCCCCGTGATAACTTCTTCATTAACAGCTTCAGCCGGTGGGCTCGAAGAATCATCTTGTGTTGCAGGAGCAGCTTGCAACGCTTGCAACTCGGGCATGTCAACTTTGGCAGCAATCTTTGCAACAGCCTCTTCTAGCCGCCGCATCTTTTGCACCACGGCGCCTTTCCACCTAGATCCTATTAGGACATGCCAGTGTAATATATTCGTCGTACTTACGTGACATCGTCTTCCAGTAATGTCTGCAAGCTTCGATTCACGCTGCAAGGGAGACCTCTTTTCTTGCACCGCGAGCATGGTATCTGACCCTCCCGCATATGACATTTGACCTTCCCCGCATGTCAGTTACTTACTTCGTTAACTATCTCCGACAAGAGAACTAACCTTTTGCTTTCGACATGCTACACAAGCAGTAATCTTGCGAGTAATATCGGGTGGCTTCCGATCACCGAATGATTCTCGCAAAGCACTTACAGCCGGCGGAGAGGCTAATTCGATGTCCATGTTGTGTGTTCAATTGAGGTTAAACTTGCAATGCAGATGGGAATGTTCGAAATTTGCAGTGTTTGCATCTGCCATTAATCGGAAATCAACTCAGATCAACACCAACCAGAATCAATACAATGAGCATGACCTTTCACGTCTGAATAATGTTACGGACTTCGCACCGAAGATATAATTTTATGGGCAACACTTGTAACACTTGGCGGAATAAAGCCGGGCTCCACGTGGGGGTAGTGCGGGCTCCTGACTGGCCTCCCCACATGGCCTGTTTTGGCGGTGCATCCCCCCGTGGCAGCTTGAGCGTTGCTCATTGCATCTTTGATTCTTCGTGAGGAAGCTCATGTCCGACAGAAATGTATATCACAGAAAGACCTACGGTAGTTCTCCCCGAGATAATAATGTTTGTGGTAGTTACGCCTCCTACTATACGCAATGTTAAAGAGTATATAATATCACTATTCGGCAAAAAGTCAACGATGTATATCTGTTGAGGTTCAACTCAGGGCTAGGATCGCATTTTGCTCCCTTTCGATCACTTCTATTCTTGTTACCCTCAAAAATCTTCTGATTCGCTCCAATGACATCTCTGGGAGCCAAACTGAGATTTGTCGTCACTGCGGGCGTTGGATTCTTCGCAGATGGCTATCTCAACTTGACGATTGGACTTGGTGAGTGACTTCGATCAATTGAATTAGGTCGAAGACTAATTTTAAACAGTGGTACCAATTCTGGGTTACCTATACTTCCAAGATGGCAAGGTACCGACAGTCGACAGCGACATCATGAAAGGTGGCCTCAGCCTGGGCATGGTAGTTGGTCAGCTTCTTTTTGGGGTTCTAAGCGATGTCTTGGGTCGCCATACTGTTTATGGCAAAGAACTTCTCCTTACTATATTTGGAACCCTGATGGTAGTCTTGTTGCCTTGGAATCGGATGTCGGCCCAGTCTGTGACGGCATGGATTTCAATATTCCGTGTTGTGACTGGAGTAGGAATTGGGGCCGGTAAGTCCATGTTCCTTTGGGATAAAGGTGTATATTGGGTCTAACATTCAAGGAAGACTATCCATTATCTTCATCTTTATCGGCAGAAAAGTCACCGTTTGGCTCCCGTGCTATCCAAGTGTTGACTGTTTTCTCAAATATCGGCCTCGGTAATATTGCGGCCAGCATCGTGTTTCTGATCTTGCTCAAGGCATTTGAGGGGTCGATAGCCGATAACCTGAGCCATCTGGAATGGGTCTGGCGTCTGCTATTGGGCATTGGAATTGTGCCTGCGATGTTCACTCTTTATGCACGGTTAACGATCACGGAGACACAGCCCTACAAACAATGTGAGATTGCCCATAGTTTTGTATTTTGGAGATAGCTAATACTGTTTAGATGTCTGTGATGATACTGCTGGACAGAAACGCACATTCATGAGGCAGTGGGAAGACTTCTGCGAGTACTTCAGTCACTGGAAACATGCCAAAGTGTTGTTTGCAACCGCGGCCTCTTGGTTCTTGTTGTAAGTTAATGACTCTCAAAAGAAAAAGCATCCCCAAACTAATACAAATAGCGATATTGCATATTATGGTATCAATCTTAATCAAAGCATTATACTGGCAAGAATCGGGTATGCCCATGGAGCAACACCATGGAAGACACTGTACAACACTGCTGTGGGTAATATAATCATACAGACAGCAGGGTATCTCCCTGGATTCTACGTCGGCATCTTCCTTCCTGATCGCATCGGTCGTGTACGCCAACAATTCTGGACCTCTATCATGGTGTGCATCCTTTATGCCATATGGGCCGGAATCAGTACACAAAGCGCGCACACCTCGACAGCTGGCTTGATGGTGATATTTGCTCTCTCGCAGTTTTTGCTGACTGTTGGTCCTAATTGCACAACGTTCTTGATCCCCGCAGAGGTGTTCCCAACGCGTGTTCGAGGCACAGCACACGGAATATCAGCTGCTGCTGGAAAATGCGGCGCCATTATAACTGCATTTGCTTTCGGTTCTGTTGAAGACGCAATCGGCTTGGAGGGTGTCCTTGGATTGTTCTCGGGGATCATGCTGCTCACTGCTCTTGTGACCTTGCTGATACCTGAGACCAAGAATCGAACCCTTGAGGGCATTGAAAAAGATGAGCTCTATCGAGCAAGCGAAGCCGTTGCCGAGCTTCCACACTCTGAAGTTGAGGCAGGGAACAGGGAGCTATATGTGGCAAAGTCTAGCTTTGATGACAATTAAGCTGAAAGACTACCGACATAGGCAGGTTAAGAAACTGGTCCTAGGTCAATGATAAAAGGAACTAATCAGTTCACCTGGGTATTATTGTTTGTATTTTCCATCCTATTTCATAGGTTATGACTGATTATCCTTAAAAGAGCTCTAAAAAGAGACCATAGTAGAATCTTTAATTATAACGTCTATAATATCCTTACAAAACAACTCTATATTTATATTACGTCGGTAAATATACTTGTTTGAAGGCTAACCATCAAGGCCCTTTTTCTTACCTATTGAACAATTATTGGCCTCTATTTGATTTCGCATGCCATTTTCATTATCTTTTGCGCCAGAAGCTTCAGTTACCATGTCCCTGGGAAGTTCATACTTGGGTGTGGAATATTTTTGCTATTTGGATTGTGATAATGGTCTTGTCACTGCAAAGAAACACATTCGTCACACGCATTGGATGCCATAGGCTATTATACACCAGAAATACCCTCGGCGATGCTTTCCTCCAAGCTGACCCAACCCGACCGATTGAAGTAGCTCTTAAGAAGCTGCTCTGCCCGTCTGGAAGGCACGGCATCACTCAAGTCCTGAGCTTCATTTTCAGGCTCAGGGGGAATAAGTAGATTATCCGGACGAAGCTTTCGTAGGATTCTGATGATATCGGTCCAGTTATGGGTGGCCGCAAATGCGAAAATTCGCTCGAAGTTTACCGATGGCGAGAGAAGGGCAATAACGTGTAGTCTCGCAGCGTCCGTAACGTCAACATACCACTCTATAAATTCTATTAGTATTTTCTGCTGCTCAAATTCATCTTATACTTACGTGGAGGAAGGAACCTAAGTGCTGCCGCATCTCCTTTAAGGATATTCCCGACCAACGACTGCGTTGAACCGCGTATTTCGGGGGCAAGGATCTTGCCAAACTGCGAATTTTTTTTCATTAGTAAATTTCCCATAATATGAAAAAGGAGTGACGCACAGTGATGCCTGGTAAGACCGTATTTAGAACAAATGGAGTATCATTTTCTCTGACCCATTTAAATGCCGCCCGCTCACTTTCTGTTTTAGAGGCCCCGTATACAATGTATCCCTTACCCTGACGAGGAATACTTTCATCCCAAGCCACTTGTATAGCGGCATCATTCCATGTGTCTAACACTTAGTTAGAGGCCGAGTTCTAAAAGGTCGTAAATAGCGTCTACATACCTGTGGTGAGCACAATCCCTTCCTCATTGGGCTTCGGCAGGTATGCGGCGGTTGAAGATGAGGTCAGAACAAACCGCTTAATTGTAGCTTGTTTTGAGGCTGCTTTCAAAAGGTTCACTGTCGCCTTAATGGCACGCGGAATGGATATATTCGGGTCAGGGTTCATCGATAGATCAGCTGCCTGTGAGATGTTAGGTAAACGTTCTCTTTCTCTTTTTTTTTGCTAGTTCGTATAAATAGCACGTACGACGTGGATGATTCCTGTAATTCCTTTGACTGCTCCCTCCCATTGAACTCCACTGGTGAGGTCCGAGACAATGCAAGTCTCGAACTTGCCTTTGCCGTATTTTTGGTCAAAGAGCTCATTTAACCAGGGCTTGGGCTCCCGAGTACTACCGCGAACCAAGTAGCCTAGGCTCAATAGTTGATCGGCCACATGGGAACCAATGAAGCCGTTAGCCCCAGTCACGAGGATTCTAGACCCTCGAGGGATTGTGTCCTTGACATCTGACATGATGTCCAACAATAAGAGTGTGTCCAGACACTAAATTAAGATGAGGTATGGAGCTTGAAAATCAGGTAGATGACAGGTCGCCGGAATTAGAGTGTCATCAAAAATGTCAGTCGCACTGTCGAGTTATGTATCTATGCTCCCCACATACCTTAGACTAATAATAGTTGCAAACGAAATAAGTGGAGTCGGCTGCTGTAGACTGTTCTTAATAATCACGGGTGGTAAATTAAGCCCGAAGCAGCACTGCATTCATCCACAAGTACGGTCTATCTGTATCACTAGTCCGCCACCGAAGACGATGAGGTTCTGATTGAAGAGGTTCCCCCTAGCGCCGACTCTGAGTCAAACCAATCAGCTGATCTGAAATCAAGGGGTACGGATCATCATCACCACGGTCATCGGCCTTCCTGGCCATTTCTAATCCCGGGCTACGGTCTATTAACAACCATTATCTGATTGAGCCCCAATTTGCGATTTGAGGTGGGGCCTCCTTATGTTACTCAGCATCGACCGTGTCGGCGTTGATATCAACGCCGGTAACGTGTAGCGTATATCGACTTTGGCGCATGCTTGAAGCTTTCGACCGCTTGAACCATATTGATTTTATAATGCTGAATAACTCGGAATGGTCGGAATTACTCATTATCCCGGCGCTTTCAATCTATAGGTATCTCCCCTTAACTAACTTACTCGACTTTATATTTCAAACTATCCGTCCATTCTTGTCAGAAGTGGTCGACAAGTTAAATATGTCGGGTATAGAGAAGCACCCTCATATAGAGGGAAACGTGGCCGATGATGAGGAGAGTCACAAAGCCCATCATGGTCACATCATAATCATGTGAGTTGGAGCTGGTCTTATTACCATATCCATGGCGGATGTGTCCTAGGCAAAACGGGTCGGTTTCCTCTTTATTTATGTCCTGGGGGTGGGCTTTCGGTTCCAACAAGACCCTATTACCGCAAAAGCCGTGCTACCCTTACCAAAGGTGCCCATCGGCACTTCCATTGCCATGTTCCTTCAGATGCTCGGTGGGTCGTTGTTTGTCTCCGTCGTACAAACCATTTTTACGAAGGAGCTTATCAGCAATCTTGCGGTTTGACTTTTCTCCCTCCGATGTGTTGAATGGGGAAGCAACAAGCATTCGATCTGTTGTCAGTGAATCTGTTCTGCCTGAAGTTCTTGTGGCATATAACGATGCGCTCCTCAAGGTCTTCCAAATTGCTCTCATGATGGTTTGCTTGAGTATCATTGAAGCTCTGGGTATTGAATGGAATAGCATGAAACCAAAGAAATAGAAAATGGGAATTTTGATAAAGCATGTACATTATGCCAATCTTGCGATGGAAATGTGTGTTTTTCCCCCTTGTGTCTAAGACTCTATTATTGCTCTAAATCTGGAATATCTTTCAAGACCCAGACAGAGAGAAAACATTGAAGAGGTGTACATTTGAAGTAGTCCACGGGTTGCATATGTAGTTACAATAGCTATATGTATGTAACTAACTAATTATTAACTAAGTTACCTACTTTGTAGGTAGGTATAGGCCATGACATTGTTATTGGCCTGTTTTGATTGGTTAGATGATTTACCCCGCTTAAGGACCCACTTAATATGATCAACATCACCTGATGACCTCAGAAGGATCAAGTAACCTTGCTGCATTTCACATTTTCGCAATATATTATTGACCCTTGTCTTTGGCTAACCTTCCGAGAACCTTTGACATGGCGGGCCGCTTCCACTCCCGCGAAGGGTCCGACACTTCCCTGAACAATCTACCCATTACTTCTCCGCGATCCAGCACCGAATCCCGCTCCCCCTCTACACGAAACCAACTCCGCGTTTCAGCAAACCACCAGCACAGACAGAGCTTGAGCGAGTCGCTTCGCGGCCCACCCGGCTCCCCCCGCGCACGCCGGCAGCCTTCCCTTCCACAATCCGCCATCCAGAGCCTCATCGACAATCCCCCGCCACCGAAGACTATCGACCCTGCCTTTGTTGGCCGTGATTGGAGAGAGATCTCAATCGGCGAGCTGGTCAGCCCGGATGACCTGAAGTTTGTCGAGCTCGATACGGGCATTGAAGAGGCAACGAATGTGAGTACATTATATAGGCAACACTAACACTTCCTGTCCTTGGACTAACGTGCTCATCCAACTAGATCTTAATTGATTCAGGTGCGGCTGTGCTGTTGATCCGCGAAACCCCTGAAGCCACTTCTGCCGTCGCCACATTCGACTATGCCGATCTAAACTCTTATCTCCTGCTGGCAGCAGGCCTGACACACCCCGACGAAGAACATCAAGCGTCATATGAAGAGCTAGCCAAGAAAGCTCACGACGGCGTGCCCATTCCACTGAGAGATGTCAAGAAGTTTGGTATGGAGAAGGAGCCGCTGATCAACCTGCCGTCATCGGCCAATGTTTTGACTGCAGTTGAGATCTTTGGTGGTGGTGTTCATCGGGTTGTGGTAGTCAATGAGTCAAACGATCAAGAAGTGGTCGGAATCTTCAGCCAATTTCGGCTGGTCAAATTCCTCTGGGAAAATGGCCGCAGCTTCCCGGTCATTGAAGAGCTCTACCCGAAGCCTCTGCGTGACCTGGTGATTGGATCTCAAGAAGTGATCTCCATCAAGTAAGTTGTTTTGATGAATACTTGAAGAGCAATCTAACCGTCATTTTATCGTTTGCAGTGGCGATAAGCCCCTCTCTGATGCTCTTCATGTTATGAACAACGAGGGTATGTCCTCGATCGCAGTTGTCGATAACTACTTAAACGTGCTTGGGAATATCTCCACAGCGGATGTCAAGGTATGTGACGAGTCATCTTCAATAGCAAAATTTACTCACAAATTGGTAGCTTTTGACCCGATCATCTTCATTGCCGCTTCTTCAAAACACCTGCACTCACTTCATCTCGGTCATTCTGTCCACACGGGGATTGATTGAGGGTAAAGATTCATTCCCGGTTTTCCATGTCAATCCTGGATCGACACTCGCCCACACAGTCGCAAAGATCGTGGCAACTCGAGCACATCGGTAACTACAAAACACTTGAGACATAAGCAGAAGATGTACTGACTGCTTTTAGGCTCTGGGTGACCGATCCATTATCTCCAACCTCATCAGGACCTCCAACTCCCTCGCAGTCTTCAGTGCACATCCCTCTTTCCAACAGCATCAGCCCACCTACCGCATCGTATACTGCAAATTCACCACCACCATCTCCTTCTGTATCTGGAGCACCTTCTGCACAGCCCTCTCAACATCCCGCCCCTCACCTACCAACTCCTAACTTACCCTACACATGCCCAGCCCCAGGCGTGCCGGTCGCAGTGCCGTCACCCATCTCCCATTCTATTCCTTCCTCTGCCCAAGACGGTGCCCGACTGTCCGGGCGCCTAGCCGGAGTAATCAGCTTGACTGACATCCTGAACTTGCATGCCCGAGCCAGCGGGTTGAACCCAGCTGACCCTGCGGAATCTCGTAGCCGCCGACGCCGCAGTAGTTCGTCGAGCCAGAGTGTCCGCCGCAGCGGTGACATTGGCCGGGAGCTTTTCAGCCGTGGTGGTATGTAAAAGCATATACTGTGTTTTACACTTGGGCTCGATTGCAGAGTATGTTCTCAGTACAACTGTATTTTGGAGATCCGATATACACACTCGCTCCGTCCGACATGATTGGGTCTGTGTCAAGCCCAATGCCAATCAACCCCACTAGTTATGAATATTTGTCATACTTCACCAGTCATACAACAGGAGGCAAGCGGATGGACCTCCGGACTTGGCCAGCCTCTCATTGTCGTCTTTAGCAGCGGATATGATTTCCATTGTGGATCAGCATTACAAAACAACTTCAATTGACTATCTCCATGCGTACTCCCTCGCTTGCATCTTGCTAGACTATGGATGTTTCATGCCTGAATTTTGAGTCTACCTTACCAGATCAACCAGATCTATACAAGATCCACATCAGGCTTAGATCGACAATCATCGGACAATGCCGACGGAACTCACGTCTCCATGTCTGATCGACGAATCCTCGTTGGCATTGTCCGATGATCGACAAATCCTCCATCGTAGCACGGACAAGATCCGAATATCCACTCGAATTTCAAGAATGGATCTCCACAGAATAGCACCCTAATCGCACACCGTCCCAGTCAGCCGGAGAAGCATCTCCGGCATCCGTAAAGCCGTCTTATTGTGTCCCATCCATCACTGTCCAGCGGCGCGAACACTCCCACACACACGCAATGAGATCCACTCTTGTGCACCGAACATAAGAGGACAACCAGATCAACGTGCTCTTGGCCCTATTGCTCCGTCATTCCGTCATTTTGATGGCATTTTGTGTTGAATTGTGTATCAGCATGACTCGAGTAGGGGGCGTTGATCGGCTGCCGGGCTCTGGGCTGTGTGTGGATCTGGCGTAAGCTGGTACATTCCCGGGATTTGGCTTCCTCCACCTGGGCAGCCTCTCACTGGCCCATCATATTTTAGCTAACCCTCCTATTGCACAGTGGTACCACCGGATTGGGGACATCGCTTGCCTTGTGATTTGGATTAGAAGATATTGCTTACTAGATTGGAATTAGGCTTGGTCGAGATACCGGACATGCCGATCTGGAGATAAGTTTCGATAATTTTCTATTATGTCATGAGTAGATTGATTTTACTTCAACCAGCAATATCATATCTTCTCAGTAAGGCAACAAACCTAGAATAGAACAAAAAAATGCATGTCTCTACTAAACTCAGAGAAATAATGAGCTTAGATGAAGATCGTAAACTCTCTAAAAATCCGGGGAAGGTCCTTTTAGGTGGGCAATATCTCACGAACACATCCACAGCCACTTCGCCTCGTGCCCCACCTTGCCCATTCGGTCGGGTCTCGTCTGCAGCCACTTGTGCTCCACCAAACACCAAGAGACCGGACTAGACGCTGATCATGGAGACACCCCTTGGGGAATTTCCGGGTGAATTGGGAATTGTGATTGTGATATTGCAGGGTTGTCTCAACCAGGAAGGACTTGGGTATCTAGTTTAGAGAGGATGCTTGGCGAGATTCCAGTTCAAACCATTTTGAAGCTGATACGATTTAGAACCATGGGAGAAGATTGAGGAATCAGCTTGGTCGATTTGAGGTATCGATATAGTTCATTAGTCCTAGCCGAGTATGTACGAAATAACCAATCGACCTCGCGGCGAATAACATACGAAGATAGCGTGATTCGGTTTAGACTAATCTAGACTCCACGGCCTGATTGGCCTTAATAGGAGATGAGTGCCGAGTTAAACCACCGCTAGAAAACACCTCAAACGCAGGCACCTAGGCCCCAAGGCCAAAAAAGGACAAGGCAGTCCAGACAAAATTCACGAATCATGCCCCCTGGGACTATCACGCCGGGGCCTCTACCCTCACCATCACTATCACCACCCATGGGCCTATTATCAACCTTGGAAGTCATCCCCAACACTATCTGACAGGGTACCCACTGGACCCTCAAGCCATGAAACCAGTGTTCAACCTGATAAGCGAAGAGAAAAAAAAAAAAAAAAAAAAAGAAAGGAATCGCCACCAATCACCCCTCCACAAGCGTGCACGGGGCCAGTGTTGCAATCCAATCCAACCGGAACCAACTATATAAACCCTAGTATGAGCCCACATCCAGGCAAGCATTCGTGGAGCCAGTGAGTGGATGCTGGACCTGGCCCCGTTAGAGCTGCACGGGGATCCCCTCTCTGCTCCACCAGGCGAGAAGAATTAGAGTTCTCTTATTCAAGGCGGATTTTGATCCTGTAAGATTTGCTGTATGCCGACAATAACCATGCCTCAACCGTTGGTACGCTGCCCTCGGACTTGTCTTTCGACCGTGGTAGAGGTTTGAATGGATTCTATACTTTCTCATGGGTCAGTGCGGGCGCTAGTCTGTTGATTGGCCAATTAAAGTCTGGGCTTGGCTTGCCAGCTGCAACCTTAACCCCGCAATCTGGGATTCTGCAGGTCACTCCTCTCTTTTTTTCCCTTGCAGTTGGTTACTTCTGGGGTTGCTGGTCTTTTGGTTTGGGATTTGTATAAAAATTATAGTCAAGTTACTCTAAATACTACTCGTAATAGCATTGATAGGTCCTTGTAGGATATCAGTGCATTACCCTTGATAAAACAAAGAGAGAGAAGAATAAATCGATCCTGCACGATCGCCGTTGGCCCGTAATCCCGGGAACGCCTCACCGGTCCAAGCAGGGACCGGAAGACAGCAACCAATTTCCGCAGGGCACGGGGCACATCGATTTCAATTTACTTTTCCCTCAACACGAAATCTAAATCTACACGAAACTAAACTACCACATACACCAGACAACTCAATTTCCGATTTGTAAGTTAGCTAAGGAAGGCTAAAGGCTATTCTACCTCATGGTCAGCGCGAGTCGGAAACAATCCTGAGGTAACACATATGACCGAGACCGAGATTACGAGATCACGAAACTTTCAAAGACCAAACAGAGAGGAAGCACAGTTCCCCTCCCCTGCAACCAAGATACAAAAGTACCTGTTCCCATATATCACGCAAGGCCTAGCCTGAGATCTACACAAGGGTCCAGGGATATGACATAGCGTCGTGGTCACGGCGTGACAAATTAAGGCGGGCGGTTCCACGGTTAAGGATGGTCTGATCGCTGGGATTAGATTAGGTACTTGGTCTACGAGGAACTACGTCGTGGGCTAGAAAATACCTCATAGCCCTACAGGTCTTGTCTGTGTTTTTTTTAAATTGTTGGATAGACCTACGTAAGTAAGGCTAGAGACTTACTACCAACTTCCAAGGGTGCATGTTGGTTGTGGGGTTGGGTTACTAGATGCGGGATTTTGGAGGGAGAAAGTGTGGAAATTACAAGGGATAAGATTTGTTACACGAAGCTAAAGATAAAGCATACAGTCCTGGTTAAAGAGAAGAGAAAGGTAAAAAGTCACTACTACGTATGTAATGTCTAGGTGGGGCGGGACTGTACTGGGGGAAGCTATAGCTCTAGCTACATATGTATGGATAGCTACAGCTCTACTGGCACGGGCCGATGGAGCATAGAGTCTGAGACTAGGTTTATCCCATAGAAGAAAATGAGATACCAATAAACGCGCAGTCTTTAGAAGAGAATGGTGGGGAAGCCTCCGGATTAGGATGCGGACTTGGCGAAAGTTGTTTGCGGATTAATGCAACGTTAAAACTTGCAACGTTAAATCAAAGTTGAAAATTTAATACGGAGATTGAAAAAGAAAAGTGGATAGAATTTGTTTAAATTTTGTTTCTTCGTGTCACCTGTACATACATTGAAGAAAGTAGAGTAATAATGGGGGGAAAAAAAGAAATGAAAAAAAGAAGAGCAAAAATTCATCCAATACATACAAGCATTTCCAATCCTGACGCCTGTTCAGGATATTGAATGAGAAATAGATGAGAGAGACAAATAAGATATGATACAAGAGCAAATGTGCATAGTCAACCCCGATATACACCCAAATCCAGAAAAAGAAACCAAGGAAAAAGAATCAAGGACCACCTAGGTATATCAGGTATCATAGATCATAATAGGCATGATAAGATAGATGAAGTTAACAAGAGACGCTGGTGAAATCATCAACAGCGAGAAGATCGTCAAATCCAAAAGGCTGGTCACGATCGGAAAGCGGGACAGTTGGGTTACCCAAATGGAAAGCAAACTGACTGAAATCCGTGAAATCAGGATCCATCCCCTCATGAGAGACCATAATACCATCACCGTCAACCTTCCCACCATGCGACATGGTAGCATGCGCGGTAACAGTCGTTGGTGACAGTGGGGTATTGGGAGTGGGACAGAAATCAGGTGTGGAGTGAGTGCCGGCTGAGAGGGCCTCGATCTTAGGAGAGCTAAGACTGGAGGGGGCCACCTGGGGGTGAGAAATGTGTGTACTCTGAGTAAGGAGGTTGAGGTTGTGGAAATTGTTCGATGGCTGGGACTGGCCGCGCGAATGACCATGGCTAGGACCATGGCCGGTGGGGCCAGAAATGGATGCTGAGGGAATGTGTGGGGCCGGTGTGTGCTGCAGAGGCAACTCTGGTGCGGACGCCAGGCGATCTCTGAACTGATGCATTTGGGTTGCGGTGTCAGGCATCTGAGCCTGCTGCATCATTTGCTGCTGCCACATTTGCACGGCGTGTGTGTCTGTGGGGGTTTGCGCAGGGGTTGGGTTGTGCTGTTGCATCGGGGTCCATGAGGGTACTTGGGGGTTCCAGGTTGGCGCTGAGGCTTGTTGGTTCATGTAGGCTGGGATGTGTCCAGACGGGGCCCCTGTTGAGGCAGAGAACATATCGGAGTATGGTGTCTGGGAACCGTTCATGTAGGCCGTGTAGGGCTGGGCATTCGGGTCGTATGATGCCGTGGGCGATAGTACGTAGCCATCACCCGTTGTCATCGGACTGGCCATTGAGCCTGAGCCCTGGGAGAAGGAAGAGCGGATGTTGGACAGATCCAGGCTCATTTTGCGGGCACCACCATTGACTCCATTGACTCCATTGACTGATGGGCGTGGAGTCATATGGCTTGCTCGTCGGCTGTGGATGGAGGATGCATTGAATTGAGCGCGAGCTGCAAAGGCGGCCAGTAGATGGTTTTTGAATTGGTCTTCGATTTGCTCATTTTGGCGTTGCAGCATGAGAATGCGTTTTTCTTGATACCGCTCATCGACCTCTTCGTACATGGCTTCTTTCTCAACAATCTCCTTGGTGATGTGGAAGGCCTTGCCCGTACGCTTCTTATGCAGCATAGAAGCCCGATTAGCAGATTCTAGACGAGCGTCTAAGCTGCGATCCTTTCTCCGTGATGCAGCAATAAAGGCTCTAGGTGATTGTTAATAATTTGCTTTTTTTTTTTTTTTTTTCCTGCATGGTAAATAATGTAGCTTACATACCTCTCTTGGTTCTCTTCCCGCGAACGGGGGATAGGTGTGATATCCTGGTCCATATCTGACAGGGGCATGTTGTAGTAATAGTCAAGGTCGATTTATATAAGAAAAGTATATGACCAAAGAAGAGGGGGAAAGGTAAGTTAAATACCAAAAAGGCTGAGGGGAAACCCGAGTGTCAAAGTTAAGCCCAAGCTCAGAGCGAGAACCACGGAACTGAGCCGATCATAGTTTGGGTGATTAGAAAACTTACGGCCGCTCGGTCCATGGTAGCCCAGTCCCTCTTCTCTGCCCAGGCTAGTCCGCTCGAGAGCGCCACTAACCAAATACGAGTCGATATGGTGCCACTCAGAATCTTTAGCCCTCCCGGAGACTACTCCCTGCATCCCGCAATAAACCTGCAGGATACCACATGTGTGTATAGTTATCAAGATATTAAAAATTATTTCAGATTAACTAGACCTTGAGGTCTAGGCCTTTTTCAGTTGTTAAGTGGGGCGGCGTTACCCTATACTCCAGACAGGTCCCGATAGACGTATTCCGATGGATGTTACTCTATCGAGAATCAATGCAGATCATCTTCCTTAAACGTTAGACCGTCACGTTTTTTTTTTTCTTCTTCTTCTCTCTTCTGTGAGAAAGTCCCTTTGGTAGCACGCAGGAGAATGGTACCACGTGATAGCCGGATCAGGCAGGGGCCAGGGCTGGACCACACCACACGTTAATCGGCTTATCATTTCCTGAGAACCTGAAATTCAAGGCTATGATTATACATGTCTTCAAGCAAAGATCGTCTTAGAAGATGTATGGATAAGGTTACTGCACGTCGAAGCTACTGCAGTATTTCGGATACTCGATCGTCGATCAACGATCGCATCTTAGTGCGATAAATCACTTAATAGAATACATATGTAGGTACATTACTAGTGTCACCTCCCGAGGGAAAGACCCGGTGCAGGATCTAGATCATCCTATCAATCGAAAATTCCAAGTAAATTCTTCGTCAACCCCAGGTTTTCATTGAATACGATATAAGCGACTTGGGAGTTTCTGCCTTCCTAATTAGGTGACTCCCTTGGCGTGTCTAGGCGTACCCTTCCACCCACAGGGCTGGGCAGGCTCTAGGCCACCTCGGCAAATTTTGCTTGGAATTTCATTTCGTAGACTACATCGTACTGGCAATTATAATCAGCTTGGCGTGGAATCAGTATCTATCTCCACTAATAGCTGCCAATGTGGTCAGCTTAGTTGTATACATACGCTCGAAAGATACATACAGGTATGTATCTATGTGGCTGTATGATATAGCCTTGGAAATAACGCCTACACTTAGGGTTAGATGTTGCGAGGCGTAGGATCATAACTATCTCACATTACATCGTACATACGAACCGAGGTATAAACAGCAGAAGCTGCACGAATACGTAGATATTATACATAATATGCAGATTACGACAATTGACTCCCATCGTAAGCTATCACTAGGCATACTGGTAACTGCACGATACAAGAATGGGCTCAATCGGCCTCTTGCGCACACAAATCTGCCTCCAAATCCTTCCTTCTCTTGGCCTTGATCTATACCTGCCTGATCTAGCCTCATCTCCCATGGAAAAACGACGCCATATTGAAAGCCCATAAGACAAGGGGATTTGCCACCGACTCTGGGCAACTGGGCAGTCCAGCCCTGGAGCCCTGGAGCCCTGGAGGTGAAGCCGGGTTACCTAATCCCATCCGGCCGAGATTAGGCGATTACCGAAGTCGCCACTGTGTAAACAATCCGATATCATATTTCATATTATTTTACATGAACTGCCCATGTCTTATTTTACTGTAATACGATCAGCATATTAACAATCCCAATTAAAGTCTTATCCTTAACGATTAGCTACAATGTAACTATGTACATAACTACTATGTACATAGTAGTGGGGACTCCGCAATCAGGCCGATCACCCCCGCTGATCGCCCATACCATGTCCGTCGGACGAAGTACGGAGTACATGTGTCCATGTATTCCGGACAATCTGTGAGAAAGCATAGACCTGGGAAATTAACATTGGATATCAACATTAATCCCAGGGGTCTCTCACGGGCCTCTCACATCTCCAGTATCCGCCCAGGTCAAACAACCAATCCCCGAATTCCACCAGGAGGGGTACCGAGATAAAGTCGATCTCGGAGAACGATCGGTAACCGAACAAGCGCTCCATAGAAACTCCACACTCACAGCCACAATATAAACCTAAACTACTGTTCATGTCGCATACATCCGCCAGGATGATTTATGGGAAACGCCCACCGAGATCTGCAGGCATACATACTGGGAAGGGAATGTGTGGCTAAATATCACAGTGGCCGTGGCACTGGGTGGGCCAAGGGGAAAATTCCGCGGAGTTGACTTTATTTTTTTGGTTTTCTTATTTTCATTTTCTTCTTCGGGGTACATTCCACGAACGTGCCTGCAGGTACGTGGGTTTTAGCGCTAGGGCTAGTTCCTCGTGCCCAGTGTGCACGCCGGTTACTCAGTCAGGTAGGACGGTACCGTCGCTTTGGGAGGCTTAGTACTATCGGATGGAGTATGGAGTATGGAGTATGGCAAGGGAATCGGTCCCTCTCCCTTTCGCATGGAGAGAGCACAGGGATTGGTTGATTGATTCGCTCTTGACTACTTTCATATCTAGATCGTTGCGAATCAACCAGTCAATCCACACGCACATGCACATGCATATCCTCCCCTTGCCACGAGAGGAAACCCATTGCAAATGAAATCTTGTTTATAAACAGCATGAATAGGTAAAAAGACGCTAAGTTCTCAACGAGTGCAAAGCCAAAGGAAAAGGACATCAATCAAGGGTAGAGAAGAGCCAAATCCGCCGATGCCTGGATTGGAGCATCAATACATAAGAACACGATTTAACGGGAGTAGATGCTAGGTTGTCCAAGCCAAGCTCCCATCGCGCAGATCTAGGGGGAAATCTCGGACGCAAACGGAAACAGCAAAATAAAGTTCTGGGGTCGTGCTTAGGCAATTCCCAGCGGTGGCACCATCCCCTGATCCTCGCGGGCCTCGCTGCCAAGCTTGTAAGACACCTTGAACCGAATTTTAACCGAGTTGCCCTTTCCAACATCAATTCCGTCGATGAGCATCTCCTGTTGGACCCCATTTTGCTGCTGGGGTGCAATGTCTCGGCCCGATTGCGGCCGAAGCTGTAGCGTGTAGGACTAATCAATTGTCAGCAAACTTATCTAGAAAGTGGACTATGGATATAGTGGCAAATGGCTTACTTTCTCCACGGCGACTTGGAAATGGAGATCTCCAATACGCTGACTGGTTGTGTTTGAGAAGATGGCTACAACGTGAATCTGGCGTGGCTGGTTCGGCACCCGGCGCGCAGCAAACTCAACACGGAGCTGGGAGTTGAGGACTTGGATCTTGTTGGTCGATGGAAGTGCATTGGTCGCTGGCAATGCGGATGCGAAATCCCATTCATCGTCTTCCACTGGAGCGGCCTGCCGCGCCGGTTGCGGAGACGGACCCGTGCCTCCGACTAAGTCAAGCAATGATGACGAAGCAGGTTGGCTTTGCGCCGGTGGCTGGAAGGGACTAGATGTTGCCCGTGGACTGGCAGAGACGAGCGATGCAAATGGGTCAGCCGCTGGGGGCGGAGTCGCTGTGGACTGAATTTGGGGCGAGACCCCCATGACGGGTGTGGGAGATTGAGAGACAGGTCGCGAACTGTTCATAGAAGCAAGGATATCATAATTGGGTTTGAAGGCTGCTGGCGCCTGCTGCTGCGACTGTGGTGGAACAGGCGGCGTGGAGCTTGCTGACATGGACGGGAAATTCACTTCGATATTGGTCAGTGGGGTACTTCTTTGGGAAATATTATGCCGCGGTACTTACTAGAAGATCCGAGAGATATACCACCTCCGGGTGAGGGGCCTTGTTCACCTAATGAAAGGCCGAGCAGGTCATTCTCCAAGGAGTTACCACCCTGGGATGGCACCGCCTCGTTACCGTTGGAACTGGGTTCAGGCTCCGGGTCGAAATCGATCAGAGAGAGCTCGTTGTTTGCATTTTTTGAGACTCCGGTCGTGGTGCCCAGTGTACCCTTTGGAATCTGAGATGCAGCAGCCAGATCACCCTTCTTGACTAGCTTATATCGCTCGATTGTGCGATGTATGCTATCGTTTATCTCCAATAGCTTATGGACGGCCTCTGGATCATCCGATTCTTCCTCACACATTTTCTGGATTTTGGGGTGAGCGCTTTGCAAAGCACTCGCAAGCTCCTGGTAAAAGCATCAGCGGCCAATCGACTAACAAACAACACATGTGACGTTTTATCACCCACCTCGAAAACGTCCCCTTCGGGGAGAGCTCCCCCGGGCTGTTGATTCTGCAGCATCTCTTCCAGAATCTTGGCTTTTTGCTGCACCTTAACAACCTCCTCCGCGGCCTTTGCTCGATAGTCGGTTTTATGCCGATTGTCGAATCCTGCCATGACCTTCATGAGCCGGTTCGCTTCCTGTAGATCGGAGGGAGTGCCTCTCCGAATCAACTCCTGGAGTTTGGCAGACTGTGCTTCCCTCTCTTCCTCTTCCATCTCATCCGCGGAGCGGAGATTCTAACTAACATTAATTTGGCTGCGCAAACAATATTATATGGGGGGCCACATACATCACTTGGGTTCAAGACCGCGGCATCTTCTCGGCGGACCTCCGGGAACATATACCCCTTATAAAGCAACAGACGGTGCATGTCCCGGATGAAGCCTAGGTCAGCCTTATAGCGCGAGGTCTGGCAGATAGTCTGGCGCCATTCCTCGATCGACTCCAAAATGCGGTGCTGGACCCTAGAGGGCCGTATGGGTGGCCGTTCGGGGAACCTGCGGACCAATTCATTCAAGAATTCCTTCGTGCCGATCTGTAGATGGAATGGATATCCACAGTTCTTGACAGCAATATCGAGTAGCTAGAAACCACGATCGTCAGCCTCCCCCGCGCCAGCTGTCATTTGAGCTCCCCACGTACCGCCAACGCCAACAATGCGACATTCTGGTTTCGGGAATTGATAAGATGAACGATATCGAATGCAGCTTCTCGGGGTCTAAGAAATGAATTTATGAGTGTGCGCCATATAACGTGAGAGTTCTTACTCACGCATTGCCTTTCTTGGAGTTGATTAGATCCGCAACTTCGAGGTTCAGGGCCAGGTTCGGCTCGTAGTTTTGAGGATCGCAGGCATTTCCTATGGATAATCAAGTATCAGTATGAATCATCTGTGTTACATTCATTCCAACACTAGACTCACGGATTGCCCGCTGCAACGGCGAAGCGCCTGGCTCAGCGTAGACACCGAAGCGGTCCCTAGCCGCCATTCGTGCAGATGCAGCCTCCAGGATGACGGTGGACAAGAGACAATAGAGAAAATGGTATTAGTCGGATAAAGAGGGAGGTACTGGAAAGCACAAGGATCTAGAGGAGATGTGTACAGTCGCGGACGGGGATGCGGGCGGAGAACCCGTTTAGCCTTCACGTGTGGCGCTTGTGCTTGGATCTTTTTTTTCCCCAATCACTACGTTTACCACTACAGAATACTTCAAGATACTCCAATTAGGGTATTCTTAGATATTCTCTTTGGTTTTTTTTTATTTCATCATTCATCATGGTCCGCCACAAAAAAGACAACTTCTCGCGAGGAGGCAAGAAATTCAACAATAGCCCCCGCCCCCGAGTGCCCCGCGGTGATGAAGCAGGTGAAGGCGCCTCCTCCTCGAGGCCTCCTTACAAGGCTGCCTGTTGGGATATGGGACACTGCGACCCTAAGAGATGCTCAGGAAAGCGACTGATGAAGCTTGGTCTGATGCGGGAGCTTCACATTGGCCAGCGGCACTCCGGCGTGATCGTCTCGTATGTTTCGCAGCGCATCTTTTGTGTTTTATTAGCCCGTATACTGACAATTGACTAGTCCAAATGCCAAGCGAATCATCTCTCCCGCAGACAAAGATATCATGGAACAGCACGGTGCTGCCGTGGTGGAATGCTCTTGGGTGAGAGTCAAAGAAGTGCCCTGGTCGCGAATCGGCGGAAAATGTGAACGACTTCGTATGTGATAAAAATTGGGCAACGATGAACTGTATTCATGGGGGGGCTAACTATCTTACTATACAGTCCCCTACCTTATCGCTGCCAACACGGTTAACTACGGCAAACCATGGCGCCTGAACTGCGTCGAAGCGCTCGCCGCTTGTTTCGCCATCTGCCGTCGCCTGGAATGGGCGGAAGATCTTCTCAGACATTTCAGCTATGGACCATCTTTCTTGGAAATCAACAAAGAACTTCTGGCGCGCTATGCCGCATGCGAAACGGAAGAGGATGTAAAGAGGACGGAAGAGGAATGGCTAGCCAAGATCGAACGCGAATACGAAGACAACCGCGTCGATGGAGGTGATGATATCTGGACCAAAGGAAACACCAATCGTTTGCCCGCACGAACTTCAGACGATGAGGACGATGAAAGCGGAGATGAAGATGACGAAGATGAGGGCAGCGACGAAGAGGAAGATGAGGACAAGGACCCATTCGCGATTTCCGATGACTCCGAAGATGAAGAGCAAATGGCCGAAATCCGCCGCAAGATTCTCAATTCCAAATCTTTCCAGAATCCGGAAGAAGAAGAAAAGCAGCAGCCGGAGAAAATTTCTCGGCCGGAGCAGCTGTATGTCGACTCAGATGCTGAGTCCGGCTCAGGAGGAAGCGAGGACGAGGCATTCGACAATATCATCAATGCGACGACGGTCACTGACCGCACGGGAATCAAGGCGATTCAGCGGCGGAAAGGAAATGAGACTGTCTCTGCCTCATTTTCTCGTGCGGAGATTTCTGCCCCGAAGAAATGGTGAAGATGAGGCCCATTGAACATCAATTACCCACATTCAACAGGCTTTGGTCAGCTTCTGTCGTTTTTTGGAGTATCCGGGGTGTTCGTTTCTTCTTGCGACGCCCACAGACAGCTTTGTTGCGACCATAGCCCTAGCGAGTGCACTTGGTGCATTCAATTCGGATCTAGCATTCTGGTACCCAGTATTGCCACTCACGATTTCGTCATTGGGATGGGATCGTTTTATTCTGAAAGTGCGTCTTGGTCAATTTATGGGAGCACCTGATTTCCTTTTACTAGACCATGCTACCTCTGCAACTATATCCGCTCCTTGGTTATTGGGCTGCAAATATCTATGTGTTATGACTCATTATAACGATATCTGTCTTATTTTGTACTCGGCGAGGGTCCAGATGTCTATATGCACCAAAAAGGGAAAAGTACCAGGTACCCTCCATGGATGGCACACATCAAATTCACTATTTTCCCCCAAGGTTGGCTTAGCTCCTAAAATTATAGTTGTGATTCCGGAGGGCATAATCATTCCCTCTGGGCCAAATATGGAATCGGAGCGAGACCAAGGCGAGCGGCAACATATGTCCCTCTGTCCCCTGAGGTCAACTCACCGGAATCATCCACTTTACAAATACGCGTAACTTAACTATCACTCACAAGAATACTCACAAGCACCCATCTCTCGTGAACTTTTATCACTTGTCAACCCACCCAAACCCAAATAAGAGAGAATCCTCACTAGAGTCACATCTGTTTTTCAAACACCCAACGCCGGCGGCAGACCAGCCCGTATCAACAAAAATGGACGTGATGGCCACCCTTGGGCTTAAGGTGCAACGTACAGAGGCCCCCGACCTCGAGCAGCAGAATCAAAACACGAACCGCGTACTCCTCGGGGAACCCGAATGGAGAGAATCTTTGGTTAACCCGCAGTGCATGATTAACAATCCAGGGCCAACATGCAACTCTATGCTGCTACAGCATGACAACAAGCTTGACGACACACCTAAGGAGCCCCAAAAAAACGCACAGCTGAGATATAAAATAATGAAACAGGCGCAGATTATCCTCAACCTCACTAAGAAGCACAAAGAAGCCGTGGGCCGGTTTGAACAACACACGGCAAATATCACATACGAATTCGAGGAACAGAAAAAGAAAGTTTCCCACCTCGAGTTCCAAAAAAAAAAAGCTTGTTCGTGATCTCGAGTGCCAAAATGGAATGCTGGTTCATAGTCTCGGGGAACAGACTAGAATAGCCTCTGCGCTAGAAAAGCGAGATGCGAAGATGAAGGAAGTCTTCGGTGACATCTCCAGCACGATGTTTTTGGAGCTCGAGTACCAAGAAGAACTGATCAACGAGATGACACCAGGCGAAGGAGAGTTTTTCCAGCCAAGCCACAATACCCTAGTGGATCTGGTTGAAATCATTGAGCAATGGACAGCAGACGACAAACATTCAGAGATGATGTTCAATCTTGAAGATGGGCCGCATTTTGAACAGCTATACGCGGAACTGTTGTCTCGATTCAACGAACAATCATGCTAGCTCAAAATGCAGGCAATGAAGCTCGATAAAAAAAAAGGCATGATTGACGAACAAAGGGGCGTTATCTTCGAACTCGAGGCGCAGAAACGAAAGCTTGCTGGTGATCTTGAAGAACAAGATGGAAAGGCGGCTTCGTTGCTTGAATGTTTAGAAGGGAATGGTGTAGAATTCACATTCCTCTGGAACTAGGAGAGGAGAGGAGAGCTTATTGTTTTCATAAAGATTTACTTAATGATAATAAGGCTGGAAGTATTAAGCGCCCAATCTCAACGTTTCTTAAAGACCAATATCAGACTTGTCAGATGCGAATCTCATATCATAGAGGGAACCCTAGGTAGAGTCATCCACCATGTCGATTCCGATCTCATCACCTCGACCAGATACTGATATAATATAAAACTGAGCAATATGGGTTCAATTGAGGCGAACATGGACAACTATGGAGTTCTCCCTTTGAGGATGGTACATTAAAGTGAGTACCACTTGCGTCTGGTTGTGATGTATTTCATGCCTCGACTCACTTCACTCTTACTTCACTCTCATGTATATCGCTCTGCCGCCAAGCAGAGCCTTTGTGACCTTCGTCAATGATCCTTCTTTGAAATCTCACCAACCAGATATTCAATTCTCTCTTTTTCCACTAGATTAAAGGTATATTTGACAAAGAATCACATTAAATATTATTCACATCACTCTCACTTTGGGAGCCAGATGGCTAGGCAGGTTATAGAAAGGAATATTTAGGTACCAGCCAGCCTAACCACTTTACATCATATTATGCCCCCAAAGTAAATCCCCAAGCTCAAATCCTTCTCACTACCGCTGCTGTCTGCAAAAACTGACTTCATGATGCCGATGGCATCGTGGGCAATCGACTGCATGATGTTTGGGCCAAGAATGCGTCAACGAGTGTGAGGAAGTGTGACAGATGAACGGGTTTGCATCCATATAGACCGGACGGGTGGGAGCTCGATTGGGTCGGTACTTCCGACGGGGAGCGTATCTGAGTGCGTTTCGATTTTGAAACGATGCTGGGGTAGGTAGCACATATGAAATTGTCGAAGGCATGTTGGAATATTGGAGGATCGTTGGCTGGTATATGCTAGGATCAGTCTCGCTCTGTAAATGGATCTATATGCCACATACCTGCTCAAGTCACGTTTCGTGCCGAATTCAAGTGGATTATGCAATCTGATATATCGGTTTAAGATATCAACATTGGAAGCTGCTTTGGCTTTTTGTTTATCTTGCTAAGGTAAACATAACAGAAAGACTTTATGGGACGTCCAGGACACGCAAGACTCGGAATATGCAAGGGCTAAAATAAATTTCAATTTCTTTTTTTTTTCGAAGGTTGAACCAGACATGCAAGGTATCAATTGGATAATGATCTCTATGTCTGAGATTTTATCTAGACAAAAAAATAGTTGATAGTTTAGGTGAGAAATACAGACCTCGACTTAATCTCGGCTTGGGCCATTGCTATTGTGGTATCATTCCGCATACAGCATTTGTTTTCTGAATGGGATGGACGAGGTACTCTTTGACAAGGATTAGACAAAAGGAAAGGTATATGTCTGCATGGTTCAACACAAGGCCACTGTCGATGAAACACTACTAGACCAAGCTTATTGTGTACTATGAGCATGTCGGCGCTCATTTAATGGCATAGATGTTTGTAAACGAACCCTATTTATTCTAAGCTATACAAATCAAAGTTATTCATATATATGTTGATTTAATGTATACGAATATCAAATTGTTCTGTGTTATTCAAGACATCATTGACTTATAAAGTACTATAAAAGCACTAACCCCGCGATGGCGGGGCAAAATCGCCTCCCAGGTCATAGATATGAAGTACACCATTTAGCAATCCTCTCTTATGCGACGCCCTTTATTTAGAAATACCCATGCAGGTAGAATAAAAAGTCAATATTCTACTATTCTACTTATAGTTGAGTTAGCACACGTGGCGGGTGAAGTTCAAAACTCACCGGGGACGGAAATCCTTTCCACTTTTCCCACAATCCCGCAACCCACTTTCAACCACCATCCTTGAGCTGCCCTTGAACAATAGTGCAAACATGCCCGATAAAGACTCCACCACACCCCGTGTCTTCCTCTACCGACACGGTATGTTCCAGAACGTCCATATCTTCTTTTGGTAGTCTAACTAGGTTCTAGGGCAGACGGAATGGTCCAAGAACGGACGGTACACCGGAATAACTGAGCTTGAGCTCACCCAAGATGGTGTCAACCAAGTCAATGCATCTGGCAAGATGATTGTCGGATCCGGCAAATTGATTGACCCGGCTAAGCTTGCCCATGTCTACATCAGTCCTCGCAGGCGGGCAATGCAGACCTATGAGATTGCTTTCTCTGATGCCGATAAGCAAGCGCTTAAAGATGCACAGAAGGTCTCTGAAACCGACAGATTGGCCGAGTGGGATTACGGTTTGTATGAAGGTCTGTTGACTAAACAAATCCGGGCCTTGAGAAAGGAGCACGGTCTGGATACCGAGAGCGAGTGGGATATCTGGAGAGACGGCTGTGAGAATGGAGAGTAAGTCATTTTTTTAAAAGAAAGAAAGAAAGAAAAGGCTTTTTTTTTATGTCCAATCGCCTATGATCAAGTATATCTGACCAGGTCAATACAGGTCTGCGCAACAGGTGACGGACCGTCTTGATAATCTCATTCAGGAGATTCGTGCGATGCACAAGGACAACATGCACGGAGAGAACCCTTCTGATATCCTGCTGGTTGCACACGGACATTTGCTTCGTGCCTTTACCAAGCGCTGGTTGGGATACCCTATGGAGTTCCCTCTTTCTCTGATGCTCGACCCTGGCGCTGTTGGCGTCCTCAGGTAATTTTCCTTAATCCCACTTTACTAGCCTGGTAGTTAACTTTTTTTCCTATTTTCAGTTATCAGCATCACAGCATTGATGAACCTGCTATGCTGGTTGGTTACGGATACCCGTTGCAGGAATGATCTGATATGCTTGGATAGTGTACATCTCATACAAGTTAACCGGACAGTTACTAAATATAGACTTGATCCATCATGACAGTGTTGAATAAAAAAAAGAATACGCTCTCCTCCAGGGTAGGTAGAATATTGGTTGTATAAACCTCAGTCCGGTCCGTCTAGTAGTAAACGAGATAAATTCTGTGTCCACACACAGATACGTCATAACTTCAGAGCCTCCAAAATCTTCTGAAACGCATCGTGGCTGTGTTCCAGATCACCCGGTTAAAGAAACCCGTTCATCAAGTCATGAAGTTCATCAGGTTCATCAAAGGCTCAGCCCTACTGCCAAGCCAACTCCCCCGCAATGGGTGCTCTGTTCGCCTGACCTGACCAACTGACAACTCATATGGCCCTGCCCCTGTCACCCACCTAAATATTTTGTGTCTTCACTTCAAATATGACATCGAATACGAGAATGCCTTCAAAGACAGATAAGATCAGGTGGGAATGGAGCCTCTTGGCTGAAGAGCACCGGATGGCACTAACGCTAGATCGTCAACTAACGGGGGCTAGGGAACTAGCTATATGATCGTCTCTCCCCTGATGAGTTTCATTTATTTCTTTTGCATCTTTGCGCCCTGACATGTGCTTTTCAGGGATTTCATTCGGGATTGATTCTACTACTATTTTATCATAGACAACGCTTCAACCTTGAAACTGGAAGCTAAGTCGGCACCAGTACCATGCCGCACCACAAATCAGACGAGTTGTCGGTCGCTGATGCCAGAAAGGAGGTTCATGAGGTCTCAACTGCCACATCTCCAACACCAACACAAGAAAAACGCGGCTCGGCCTTGATAAATTTCTTCTCATCCTTCCTTGGTCCTAAAAACCCACTCGCGCACCCAGCAAACCCACGCGAGCACACCGTGTGGCTGCTAGACAATACAGCGTACCAGCCGGTAAATGAGGAGACAGACGAGAACCAGCCGTGCTGGCATGCCGAAGTAGTTGCCTGTATTTTCGAAACAGAAGGCCGGAAGGACGTGGGCAACCTCGTCGCCGCAATCGCCGACCACATCGGGCTGGACGGCGATGTGGGCAGCGACGACGAAGCACGCCGACGCATTGCAGAGCGCGTCCAGCCTTTTCTCAACCAGGTCTCACCAGCGCGCACGGTCACGCTGCAGATACCCCTATCCCGGCCGGCGCAGTCGCACGGACTCGGCCCGTCCGACCGCAACGGCATCGTCAGCCAAACGGTTGATATGGGCGAAGTCGAGGTCTACGACGGGGCTTTTGTGCGACCGCGACTTCAGAATTTCGGCGATGAGGCTGTGTCAATGAGCACTACTTTTGCTGCGCCTGAGGGCTGGCTGGTTATCTCGGATATTGACGACACTATTAAGCATACTATGACGCTTGAGCCGACGGGGATTATTCGCACAACGTTTGCGGATATCCCTGAGCCTATTGCTGGTATGCCGGAGCTTTATAAATATATTCATTCCGAGCTATTCCCAGCGTGGTTTTATCTCTCCGCGTCGCCGTATAATCTGTACCCTTTCCTGCACGACTTCCTGGATGAACACTACTCCCCGGGCACACTAGTGCTACGTGATTACTCGTGGATGGATATCACGGGGCTTATCAAGTCGTTCACTGAGAAAACACAGGAGTACAAGGTTGATCGGATGGAGAAGATTCGGGGGTGGTTCCCGCGTCGGAGGGTGCTTTGTATAGGGGATTCGACGCAGAAGGATCCGGAGGCTTATGCAGAGATGTATAGTCGGTATCCCGAGTGGATTCATGCTATCATCATTCGCAAGGTTAAGGATGTGGCGCATATGGAAGAGAAGAATGAACCGGCGAGGTTTGAGAAGGCGTTTCAGTATGTTCCATCACATATCTGGACGGTCTTTGAGGATCCGCAGGAGTTGTATAATTTTGTTGATGGGCTGGGTATGGAGGACCAGGCTTTGTAGATGTAATAATCTGTACATATTTAGTTGGATTGGCTATTTTGACTTTATGCTTTCAAACATTTTCTGCCTTTCCCATCATCGTGATACTCAGTGACACACGCAAGAACAACGTTACCGTGCCATCCCGAGGTCACATAGATAGGAGATAAAGCCACCTGTGCAGCCCTGAAGAGATAAGATTGAGATAAAGCCGAAGATAAGGATCTGAGAAATAAAAATAAAAAAGTCATCACCTGGATTGACCGGCGATCAAAAGGGCACGTCCGGTCCAGGTGATAAGGAAGGCACGCAAACACCAAGGTAAGCGGGTTGAGGGATAATAAATGCACCATAACTATCAACCCGCTAGACTATAGTGTCCACCGTACCTTGAAGGTATATGGCACGTAACGATCTATATCACCCAAGTGGAATGCGATGCCTAGGTCAGCTGTAGGGGCTACATATTCAAACGGACCGCACTTAGCTTTCAATTTATCTGGCCTCAATTACAGATGTCAGCATGATATGTGATATAAAAAAACTAGTCCTCTGGCTTGTAGCTTCACCTTCTATGCCCTCCCACGGTGCCATTGTTTTGATATTGAACCATATTACCCGTCTTTCACAAACCATAAACTCTATATGCTATATTTTCATGTTAAATCAAGTCAAATAGAAATATTATTGCTCATTGCAATTGAATTGGTCGGGATTGTCAAGTGGCGAAGTTGACCTAAGCCCTACATACGTCAAGCTTAGGAAATGGCCTCCGATCTATAGACCTATCATGGCAAAAGAGAAGACCCTACTTCCAAAGCCTCAACTTCCTTACAAGCAACCCATTGGAAAGATTCAAACATCTCTAGACTAACAAGATGCATCAAGATCCCAATGACACTATGCAGTCAGACATACCCCCCACACAACCTATCGTGGAACAAGACCCCAAGCATCCATTAGAGCCCTCAACACGCACCCCAGAAGCCATGGAGCAGCCATCCGAACCTCCCAAATACACCTCAGAAGCGACAGGACGCACTTCAGAAGCCATAAAGCCCAGTTCACATCCCCCAAAGCCAACCTCCTCAACCCTGAACGACTCGCCTCTCACACCACTTTCGATGCGAGCCCTCTACTACACCCCAGACGGATTAGACAGCGACACACCCGACGGAATCCCAGAAGGAGAAATCAGCGAGGCCCTCTCACCCGACACAAGCACAAGCATCATCCGCCAGAAAGGAACAAACCTCGTCTTCGATGCTGGCTTCCCAACCCCACAGCCTTCCGATCAGCAATACCTCCTGAAGATCACCACAGCCGCCTTCTGCCACGACGAGATTCGTCTCGCCAGACTCCTCAACCCGCCAAACACCACGCCGCAGATTCCACTCCACAGCCTCTGTGGGACAGTCATCAGCACGCCGCGCGAAGACGACGAGCGGGAAGAAGGCCCGAGATTCAAAATTGGAGATATAGTTTTCGGCGTGGTGAGCTATACTCGTGATGGTGGAGCTGCAGACTATGCAGTTGCGACGGAGGGCGAGCTAGCGCTGAAACCAGACAATATCACTGTTGCTGGGGCGGCAGCGCTTGCATTGCCGGCGTTGACAGCCTGGCAGGCGCTTTTCCGGTATGCTGGGCTTGATCCCGATGTGCCCGGAGGACTGGGTGAGGTGAATGATGAGTTTGAAAGCGGTGGCAATGGGGCGGGACGGTGGCTCTGGCAGCGTCAACGCCGTGAGTCCGTGCTAGGTAGCAAGGATTATGGCTACGGACACCGCAAAAGCACAGTCGCTGGTAACGGCGGCATGCTAAATGATACTACCAGTGGTACTGGCAGCGGAGCTGAGAACGGGCGTTGGATTTGGCAGTGGAATCGCCGCGGCTCTGCACTCAACAGCAATACCCCTGGCACGATCAGTGGCAATGGTGATGACATTGACAATATCCCTCCTGCTGCAAAAGCAGTCAATCCCACTCCCACCCCCAAGAATGTGCGTCGCGAGAGCCTAATCAGTCTCGTTAGCGGTAATCCCAGTGGCAAAAAAACTATCCCTCGCGCTGCTAGCACAGTCGACCCCAACCCGAAGGCTACTGTCCGTCGCAACAGTTTGATCGGCCTAATCAAAGGCAACACCGATGCTCCAGCCACTCGCGCTGCTAGCACTGTCGATCCTACTACCGGTGCCAATGCCAATGGAAATTCGCGCCGCGCCAGCCTGGTCGACCTAGTCACTGGCAACGGTAGCTCTGGACGGCGCGACAGCCTGCTAGGAAGTATAATTGGTAGCGTGAATTCCAATGGCAACGGGAAGCAAAAACTGTCTAAGATCCGAGTGCTCGTCACTAACGCCCGTGACAATGATATCGGCCGGATCGCAGTGCAGATCCTGCGAGCTGACTCGCTCTTCCCCATGCCCGTCCGGCCATGGATCTGTGTAACCTGCACGCAAGTCGAAGCCGACATCATCGAGAAGGACTGGGAAGTGGACGAGATAGTCATCATCCCGCATCTCCCATCGCCGGAGGAGTGTAATATCGAGAAGGTGTTCCGCGCACGTCGCTGGCAGCCCGTTGATATTGTGCTCGACTGTGCTGGCGGGGAAGTATTCCGGGCGGCTCATGCTGCAGGTGTTGTCAAGGACTACGGGGCTGTGTTGACTGTTGTAGATGGCCAGGTTGCACAGCAGTCTCCGCTTGTTCCTGAGAAGGATTTGCTAGGCGAGAAGAAGCGTGGGATTAAGAGTAGGTTTGTGCCTGTTAATCCTGATGGGCCAGCTATGGAGCGGATTGCGGAGTTGGTGGAGGAGAGTCTGGTTCGTGGGAGGGAGAATACTATTGTTGATCTTGCGCGTGCGGCGGATCTTTTGGCTTCTGGAGCTGCTGGGACGGCGGGGAGTCGGCGTGGTGGGATGGTGGTTGTTAGGGTTAATAACGTTGCCTATACTTAGATTGTCATGTTGATGCAATGATTTAATACAGAGATATCACAAGTACATCGCAGGAAGAAGCAATGCCGAGGAAAGCAAGCTAGGGTTGTGTATCAATTTGAAGATATTGGGCCACTTACTTGGTTAGGACAAAGACCACATGCACAATGCCACCAGAAGCCAGGTCCAAGAAAAGAAGAAGAATAAAACAAAGGGTGAAGTAAATCAAAGTTAATGAGATATCCCATACAAGCATAAGTTTTGACCCGATGATTCCATATGAAAAAAAGAAGCAACGCTCTGCCCCATCCCACAAGATCGAACTACATGAACAGAAGAAGAAACCGAAGTTTTGTGGCCGAGGTGCAAGGCAAGCGAAGGGAAGACGAGCGAAAGGGAAGACGAGAAAGAAGTCGTGAAGAACAAAAGACAAGTGTATTACGCGGTACCTCCGTTAAAGTAAAGAATCAAGTCTGGTAAAAACGCTCAAGCATGCGGCGACAATCTGTTTGTTGGTTAGCACGTAGCACGAGTCAAACGTTTGAAGTATGAGGTGCAGCTTACCTCCATCTGAAGCTCTTTATCCTTGTTCCGATTGATCTCCTCATTGACTACTTGAGCCAGGTTGGCTCCAATAGCCTGTGAACCTCCGGCCTTCCGGCCAAACGGCCACTGCGAGTACTCTGCTAGCAATTCATCCACCTGCGCGAAAGCTCTCTCGCGAGCCTCGTGGCTCATGGTAACCAAAGCGTTCTCGAGGACATTGGCGGCGTATGCGGCGCAAACCATGGAAATAGAACGGATGTATCGGTATTCGGCGTCTTCGGGGAGCCATGGGCTAGGAGGGATAATCACGGTGCGGTTGCTGCAGATGTTGCGCACCCGTCGGTGGAGCTCGTCTTTCGCGCCGCCGTCGGCCACGGGATGCGTCGCCATATCGAAGAGAAGGAAGTTGCGCTTTTCGGTCCGGAGAATACCCTTGTCCACAAGACCCTTGGCCAGTCGTTCCCGGACTTGCTTCAATTGATATCCGATCTTCATCAAATTCCAGGTTTCGCCTACAAACAGTCCCGGTCAGTAAGTACGTCGCAAGCCAAATTTCTACGAGTCGATCTCACCACTCAGCAAATCAATCCATGAGTTGACGCTCATCTTCTCGCTTGACTTCATCATCTTCAGAGTCTCGTCCAGCAAGACCTCCCCAGTCAATGTATCGTCGATGACTTCGATGATGCGGTCAGCCAGGGGGAAACGTCGCCGCGACGAATCCTTCTGCATGCTTATACGGCCGCGGAGTGCGAGTTCAATAACGATACACCCGCGCAGGGCATAGGAGATGTTTTCGTTCCAGAACGACAGATAACCCTGTTGCGGCGCGGGCGCGAGGTCAGTGATCGGAACCACGAATTGAGCAAATCAGCCATGAGATAATATCCATGAGGACTCACCTGCTTATCCTTCAGACCCAGCAGCAAGATATCCTCCATCAGAGTCAATTTAGGTTGCTTGCCCCGTTCCTCATTTTCGCTGATGTCGCGGGGGTCGAACGCGATCTTGTGGCCATTCTCTGCACTGGTAAACGACGTCTCCGGTCCACGGTTATCCATCGCAGAGCCATTTCGGGAGATTGGCGATGACACTCGGCTGTCATCTTGTTCGTCTGCCCCAGCGACTCGACCGGCGCCTCTGCGGCGAGTCAAGCCCCCGGCTGCTGAGGCCATGAGATCGGGTCGGGTTGGCGTGGAGAATAGAAAAGGGATGGAGAGGGATATGGCCGGATATGACCAAATGCTTCCGATCTATATGCCGGTGTTGTTTGAATTGTCTGGGTTGGTGAGATGTTGAGACTGTTTAGACCGAAACTCTGCGGGTGAAGTGGGACTTTCGGTGTCAGGGGAAACCAGTGACCGGAGTGGGCTAGCCAAAACGATACAGTGTCGGGTATATTGAACTAAACCCGCCTAAATACGAGAGGAATGGGTGACTGTAATGGACGGAGATGTGAAAGGGTGAAGTTCAGAGTAAGTTAGTTCGGTGATGTGGCTCGTTTGAATATCTGCGGGTGCTTAAACGCCGGTCAAAGGACATTATGATGGTAATCTCCCCGATTCTATTTTATGGCTCGAATATTATTATTTTTTTTAAATTGGTAATCTATAGACTACTTGGAATATATCTATGGTCTCTTACTCAATTTCAATATACTAATGTATTTAGTCTTTTGTCCATGTTCATTAAAACTAAACATATAGCCACAAAGCAAACTCCAGAGGCTACATCCATATGTAACTACATCTATGTACAATCAGATAATAACTATACAGAGGTAACAATGTACCTATATATAACTACACATACCTATGTATGGAGCTATTAAAAATGGCTCAATGGACCATTAAGCTGAAAACATACTTTGCACACCAAAAATGTCCAGACGCATTTGGTGATTATCACCACGTGGTAGCAATACTGCTTCAAAATTGCATAAATTGCATTCAAATGATATACACGATATAGGAAAGAAAGGCCACTGGCATGTATTCAGCATACAAAATAGCACGTCAATTGAGTGTCGCTGTGTCCAACGAGCCCCACTGATGCCAACATCCCGATTCTTTTTCTATCCGATTCTCCAACCGATCCCAAGTTTTCAAATTAAATATTTAGTGGGCTATGAAGAAGTCAGCAATTGCTAAGGGAGAAGAGGTGGTATGGGATTCACATACCATCGGGCTGGGCCAGGATGTACTCGACAGCCTTCTCAACTATGCGGAATATTCATGTTAGCTCTGGTCCACGAACCAAAAAGGGGTCATCGAGTCTTCACGTACCGCTGTGGATCTGGTCGGCCTCCTTGTCGGGGATCTCAATGCTGAACTCCTGTTGAAACAGTTAGATATCCATCATATAATATACAATTGATGCTTTTCCGAGGGAAACCGGGCGCGTACCTCCTCAATAGCCATCACAACCTCGACAGTGTCCAGGCTGTCCAGACCAAGGTCGTTCGAGAAGTGGGAAGCGCCGTTAATCTGCAGGTCAAACGGGTTTAGTTGATGAATGTTTTCGGTCGCCTTTCTTGTAGCTCATGGCGATATCAAGGTCACGACGGTGCATCCGATAGATAATCACTGACCTTGCTGGCATCGGAGACCTAAACATGAAACAAATCCAGTTAGTATATTGCTTTTCGTCTATAGCCGATAGATGGCGGGATTCCCCGGGAAAACAACATGACGCACCTTGTCGAAGTTCTTGAGCAGGTTGACTATCCGGCCCTCGGCCTCAGTCTTGCTCAGACCAGCAGGGGCAGAGTAGAGGCGGACACCCTGAGCGAAGCAGGGAGTGAATTGAGGGACCTGGGCAGCAATGGGGGAGCTGCGGATGTGGAAGGGAGCCGGGGTCTTGATGACACGGGGGGCGGAAGCCTTCAAGGAACGAACAATGGCGGAGCGGAACATGATGAAATAGATTGATCGGACAAGCGCAAAGGCTGAAAAGATCTAATGTATTAAAAAGGAAATGGTGGAGAGTAAAAGGGTAGAGATTGGGGAAAGACGGCTGCCGCAGAAGAGGAAAGATGTGAGGTCGCGCTCCAGCAAAATCCTGCGGGCCAATCAACGCCCGACAGAAAGGAATGACCTAAGCCCGAAACCTGCAAACCACCACAACCTGAGACTTGCTCCCCTTCCACCTCCAATTGAACCTCGATTCCCCCCATATATCCAACCTCACTCTCCTCTCCAAAACCATGGCCGCCACCCGCTCGGTCGCGAGGCTAGTCGCCTACCGTCGGCCGACCCCCTTCGGATTGCTGGGCTCAACCGCAAACTTCTCTTCCTCGACGTACCGCGCAGCAACCCCAGCGGGACCCCCTCAGGCCGGGTTCCGCCTGCCCCCGCCCAAGCGCTGGGATCAGGACTCCGAGTCCGCCTTGGACAAGGCCAGCAAATACTTCCTCATGGCAGAGATCTTCCGCGGCATGTACGTGGTGCTCGAGCAGTTTTTCAGACCACCGTAAGTCCTTGTCCCACCTCAACCTTGCCGGCGATACGGATTGCAATCCAGAATCAATGGCATCGAAATATATCAACTAATTACGTTCCGATGCTCCAGTTACACCATTTTCTACCCCTTCGAGAAGGGTCCTATCTCCCCCGTTTCCGTGGTGAACACGCCCTCCGTCGTTATCCCACTGGTGAAGAGCGCTGCATTGCTTGCAAGCTCTGTGAGGCCATCTGCCCGGCCCAGGCTATTACCATTGAGGCTGAAGAGCGTGAAGACGGAAGCCGCCGGACGACCCGTTACGATATTGATATGACCAAGTGCATCTACTGTGGCTACTGCCAGGAGAGCTGCCCTGTGGATGCTATTGTTGAGAGTAAGTCCAACATCCTCCGGTTATATCTCAATTGACACTCAGACTGGATTACTAACATTTTGTCTTTCAGCTTCCAACGCCGAGTATGCCACTGAGACCCGTGAGGAGCTTCTGTACAACAAGGAGAAGCTCCTCTCCAACGGTGACAAGTGGGAGCCTGAGATTGCGGCTGCTGCTCGTGCAGATGCTCCCTACCGATAATCTATTTCCCTCCAATCCGATTGGCATCTTCAAGGCAAATCCACATATATTCCAGATGTTAGATGTGTGGACATGAAGATGCTGATCGCAATACCCATCCATTCAAGAGGCACTACTAGTGCCTTGAAAAACAAGAAAGATTTTAAGCCCCATCACATCACTGTACATAACTTGCCCTCGACTGTGTTATCATCTTGTACTAGTCAATTCCTAAAGGGGAATGTCTTTCCCTGGAAAATTGGCTCCCTTGTCTCTTTTTATTTCCTATGTTGTGGAATCTAGCAGCTCTTTTCTTCCAGTTGAGATTCAAATATATAAATTCAATCGATTGAATCCCCTTATGGCTGTGCGGTACATTTTTCCGCTAACCGCATACATATAGTACATCTTGATATCTAGAGGTTTACATAGGGATAAAGACACAAGGAACACATATACAGCCCGATAAGAAAATGATATTGTATTCACAGATAAATCAAATCGCTACCGATGCTGTCATGCATAGACATAAATTGACAGACCAAGCCGCCAAAGACACAAACGCAAACACCAGGCACCTTGATCTCCGGACGGATATTTCCCAGTTCAAAGTCTCAAAACACTTTTTTTTTGTCGGTTCGGGGGCTTCTGTTTGCGACCTTAGTTCAAGGATCTTTACATCCAAGAGACAAAGACCGGTTTGAAGGGTATGCAGAGAAAAGAAAAAGAAGAATATAAAAGAAGGCGGGTTGATGTAAAAGCAAGTGAGGAACGAAATAAAATTAAGCCACCAGATAGAAGCTTGTTTATTTCTTCTTGCCACCACCCTTGAAGCTGCCCTCGAATCCAGGACGAGCAGCCTTCTTCTTTCCACTGCTGGACTTCTTCTTGCCACCCTTGGTGCCCTTCTCGTCCCGGCGCTTGCGAAGGTTCTCATCGCGCTTGTTCTGGCGCTGTTCCTTGGAGCTGGCGACGGTGTCGATGCGGTCCCTCCACTCACGCGCGGACTTCTTCTTCGCCGTCTCCTTGCGCTTGAGGGCCTTCTTCAGCAGGGAGGTATCGTCGCGGACACGCTCACCGTGAGCACGCTTCTTGGCGTTCAACCAGAGGTCTTTGTCCTCCACATCGGCACGCTTAGCAGGGTCCATCGCTTCGAGGCGGGCTTTCTTAGCCTCGACGGCCTTGAGCTGGGAAGCTGGGTCACGGGCGCCATGGGTCTTCGGCTTTTCGCGCACGTTGGTTCCGGTGAGATCTGTCTGCTGGCCATCTGTGAACATCACACGGCCGAAGGAGAAGTTGTTGCTGGTGGAGCCGACAGACTCGGCAGGGGAGCGGGGGGATGCCAGGAGGGATCCAGAGCCACCAGGCGAGAAGCGGCGGGCCATGGCCTCGTCATTCTTCTTCTCTTCCTCAACCTTGGCCTTTTCACGCAATTCCTTCTTGTGTGCCTTTCTTTGCTCAGCCTTTTGTCGGCGGGCTTCGATCAGCTCTTGGCGGTTGCGTGCAGGCTTGCCGTTGAGCCCATCTGCGTGGCGCTTAGCCCGGAGCTCATCCAGACGCTTCTGTAGACGCTGCTTCAGCTCTTCGGGTGTGTGCTTGAGAGGTTTGGGCTCTGAGGATTTGGCTTCGGTGGAGGTGGAGGGAGGGATGATAGAGGAAATGGAGGAGGTGCCAGATTGGGGATTTGAGGCATCAGGAGAGTCGGTGGTAGAAGGAGCAGAAGAAGGGTTTTCCTGTTCAACGTTGAACTCAATGGAGAACCCTTCCTCGACAACACCGTCATCTTCTTGGTCGTCATCCTCTTCATCCTCGGATGCTTCAGTGTCCTTGGCTGCATTGCTGTTAGGCTTGGTTGCAGATTTTTCCGAACCCTCGGTTGGGGTAGTCGACGGCTTCTTGCTCTGCTGTGATTTCTCCTTCCGGGCAGCATCCTTAGCCTTCTTTTTCTCCATTTGGGCGGCCTTCTTCTGGGCCTTCTTCTCTTCCTTTTGCTTTTTCCGTGCCTCAGCCTCTGCTGCCTTTTCGGCGTCTGGCTTATCAGTCTTTTCAACCTGCTTTTGCTTCTTCATGTTGGCGGTTCCACGGTTCAGTCCTTCCTTGGGGGTCTCCGTGCCCATCTCTCCGTCAGACGAGTCGGACTCGAGGGTGCCGTCCTCCCGCTTTCGCTTGCGTGCGTTTTCATCCATCACGTCTTTGGCGGTCTTAGCGGCTTCGGGGTTCAACTTTGCCCGCTTCGCCTCACGTGCTTGTTCTTTGGTTTGCTTTTTGCGTTGCCATTGATCCTAAATATGAGGATGATGGTCAGACAGAGATCTTCGGAATGAACGATAGAGGCAAGAACACAAGCTGACTCCAATCCCAAGGCCAGCAACTTATGAAATGCAACAAGGGCTACATACACTTGTATCTTCTTCACCATAATAGTATTTGGCGGGGATCAAAGACAGCAGACCGTCAAATGCCTGCGCATGGCTGCGCAGCCGTTCCTTGAGGGCAGTCAGCTCGCAATCCTTGCGGGGCATTCTCCGAGTGCACAAACCTCGATATCATCCATAATCCTTTCCCGTAGACAAAAATTGTAATCTGGAAGGGAAAGCTCGACAGTCAAGCGCAACGAAAAATTTGGGGGGATGAAATCTTGGCGCTACAATTGTCTCCGCTTCGGCTGGTTCACCGCCTTCCCGCAACAATTTTGCTAAGTTGGTCTGTGCATTGATCGAGAGGTTCCTGGAAGTTGGTTGATTGTTTCCTCTACTTTATTGTTTCTATTCACCCCTTTTGATTGTGTTTTTGTTTTCTATATTTCTCTTCCATTGACTCTCTGTTTATTATGCTTTCTCTTATTCAATCCATGGATATACGCTCAATAACAAACAAAATGGACATGCTTTCCCTCTCTATATCACGACTGATCCACGAGGCCAGTCCTGGCATCTAGTCCAGGGCATTCCTCGCTTTTGATACTCGTTATATTTCCATACGGCCAAGGATCTGTCCAAATCAGGTCGAATCTGAAGCAGTCAGCGCTAGGACACAACACAAATCAAACAAACGGGCTTCTGCTGAAGAGAATCGCGAGTCGAATATTCCATGGGACAGCCGTCTCCCAGGCATATCTCTTCCAATGCGAAACCCATACGAACAAGCCATAGAGACACGAAAACATAATCACCTACCGCTCATCCGGATATTCAATAGGCTCTAAAGCACCAAGCGCCTCCTCGATCCCACCCATCTTCGAGTGCCGCCATGAAATCAAAATGTTGCCTGGTCCATCATACGACCTGATCGCCTTGGCCACGCATTTCACTTTATTCCGCTTGCAGTGTGTGTCAACTGTGAGACCGAGGTCGTTGGCAAGAGGTAGAACGGTTTCAAACGAACGGCCATGCGCGCCATCTACAAACAGAAAGCATATTGTCAGCCATTTCTATGACGCTCAATCCCCCGCGCGTCTCGTTTCGGCACTGTGATATGTTTGCTCTCGGGACATGTTGTAAACCTACCCCATTCCACACGAGGTGCCATAATATGCCCTATGCCATACTCTGATCCTTGACCGAAAACACGTCTCAGACACTGTGCCCGCTTGATCCCATCTGGGGTTAAACCATGATCGTTTGGGTTCTGAGGTTTCTCGCCGTGTCGAATCATATAGACCGTTGGGTGTGATTTGGCGGATGCTATGCCGAGACAAAAGCACAGAGCTGAGAGGACCGATTGCAGTATCATTTTGGCACACAGGCTAACTATAGCCCATTCATATACAAAACAAGCGCGTAATAGCTCGTCTGGACAGCGGAGCAGTGAATAACCAAGAAGAATGAACCCTAGTAGCTAGTAGCAATTATAAAAGTGCGGAAAAAGCAAACCCCTCCATTGAAACTTTCCTATGCCGATCTGGTATCCTTAGCTCTAGTTATAAGTGCAGAACAACCATAATCCATATCCTAATATGGAAAATCACACCGAAGGGGGAAAAATACGGAGTAGGGCTGACACAAAAAAAAAAGCAAAGAGTGGATCACAAGACCGCGTCCCAATGATCATCCAGCAGCAAGGGCGCCAGTTCGAAAAGGGGCATAAAGTTATGGAGCACGGGTGAGCACTTGACAAACTACAGGCGGACGCTCGGTTGAAGTGCTACAACTCGGCGGTTTGATTGGTCTAGCGTGTTCTGCATGTCCACTGCACTCTGTTGATCGGCTCGGGGTTGAAACTGATCTCGGAAATCTGTATGTAGTGTTCGCAGAGATGAAAGTGTTCTCTGGTTTAAGTTTAGGGCGTATGTGCAGATAACATATCAGATCTAATGACAATCAAGGCCGTGTGTTGAGAGTATGTATATCTCAGATGTGGTTTGGACTCTCGCACTCGGCAGTGGTCAGCGCGTACGTTGTACAACGTAGGATATACATGAGGACCTTGCGGGATGGATTAAGCTACTGTCGTCCGATCAAGTCCCGTGTTGGTAGTCGAATGTTTAAATCAGTCATGCGTCGATCATAATCGATCATCCAATGCACACCAACATAGAAATGAGAGCACCTGAGTGGTCCACGGGGTCAAGAGATGGGCTGTGATGGGGCTGTCCTTCAAGACAACAGGTGATCTGATGATCTCCTTTGTCAGTAATCATTGCAGGCAAGTTGTATCTATTATATTGTACAAATTCTACAATTTTTGATCGCTTGCTGTCGCATATTGTCGTATGCTGTTCAAGATATATATATTGTTGACATCCCCGAAGTCAAATTCTATATAAGTGATCTACGTTGCACATCATCCCCCGCCCCCCGATTCCTACCAGGTGAAGGTCACTTGAACATGTTATCATTATGATTTCAATGCAATTTGACTTGTTTTGGGGAGATGTGTTGACACATCGAATGGTGGTGGCTTGCTAATGTTGATGGGGCACCGATAATTATTATAGGTGATACTACAGCTATATAATTTTGGCTTTAGGCACTATTTATTCTTCTTCGAGTCACAAAGTTCGGCCTCGTGATGTCAATACCTACGGAGTATACAACAAAGGTCTGGAGAATATCGGGATGACGCCACCCTCAACAGTTCGGAGGAGTGACGATTCTCCAACATTCGGGCGTCTGTTCGGGTATGGTGGGGTCGGACACAGATGGAATAAGGGGCTTAGCGTAGGCAGCCACATAAAAAATGTCCCAATACAGAATGCCGAGAGCCAGTGTGCAGTAGCGGAGATAAATATTCTGGAAGATCCGTGGAAGCCGAGAGATCCGCGTATGCTGTAATCTATTTTTGGGGAGGGTAATGTATAAACCGAGGCTCAGCCTGACATAGCCACAATTAAATACAGTATTATGTTGCGCGGATTGTGGCGGTGTAATTAACTTAATCAGGCTGAGTGCATCCATTTGACGTTCTGGGGGGTTCGATGTCAAGTTTAAACTAGTAAGATGACGGTAAAAAAACACGAAGATGTAAGATATGCAAGATATGCAAGATGCACAGGGCTGAAATGGCTGACGCTTACCAAACGCTGCGCCCCTCGTTTCGTAAGTTTTCGCTTGCCATGTGGGGTTCTTACCGTCAGCCCTGTGGTTACTTGGAGTCACCTCTTATAAAAGGTTGCCCCCTCACTTTACTTCTCTTCATCACTTACCACTCCCCACCTTTACATTACTCTCTACCTTCCATCTTCAATCTTTTATCAAATTACATCATGTCCGGCTACGATCAGTACAACCAGGGCCACGGCCAGCAAGGTTATGGCCAGCAAGGTTACGGCCAGCAAGGCTACGGCCAGCAGCAAGGCTACGGTGGCCAACAAGGTTACGGTGGTCAGCAGGGTTACGACCAACAACAACAGTACGGTCAGCCTCAGCAGGGCTACGGCCAGCAAGGCTATGGCCAGCAGGGTGGTTCCTCTGACTACTATGGTGGCCAGCAACACCAGCAGCAGGGCTACGGCCAGCAGCAGGGTGGTTCTTCCGATTACTACGGCGGCCAGCAGCAAGGCTACGGCCAACACGACCAGAACCGACAGGGGTATGTGTTTATCCCACCTTTCACTTCATTCACCATGTACTGACATATCACAGTGGCTACGAGCAGCAGCAGGGTGCCCCCGGTGATGCCCAGGATGGCGAGCGTGGTCTTGCCGGTGCCCTCGCCGGTGGTGCCGCCGGTGGTTTTGCCGGCCACAAGGTCAATCACGGTTTCCTCGGAACAATCGGTGGAGCCATCATTGGTAGCATCGCTGAAGACGCCGTCAAGAAGCACCGCAACAAGGACAGCCAGTCTCCCCCCCAGTACGGTGCTCCCCCTCCCGGCGGTCAATATGGCGGCCCCCCTTCCAACAGTGGCAGCGGCGGCTCCATGATGGATCAGCTCGGTGGCTTCTTCAAGAAGTAGAAGGTTTCCGATGAACTTTCCTCTTGCGTTTTCTGCCTGATGACACGGTTTTCATGAATTTCTTTCTTTGCTCTTATTATCATCACAATGGGTCGGCATGCATTTTTTTACCCTTTCCGCCAGATCGTTTTCATTTTTCATGGCTTTTTCTTCGCCCTCAAGAGGCTTGTACCATGACAGAACTGCGTTGATATCGGAATTCACCTTTGTGTGATCTGACCATAATTTTCAGAATTGCAACGTGATTACTTTGCTGAACCGTTTCTTGTAGATAACAGTAAACCAAACCGTAAACCGTAGGTCATAAATGATCATAGACAGTGCTGTCCATGAGAAGAAGTGTAGTAGGCGGAGAGGCCAAAACACAACCCCAAGTGGAATAGCGTAAGGCCTCAGGCACCAACTGCCAAGCCCGACAAAAGTTCGAGCGGACAAGTCCCCAGTAACCTCCTTGTCAGACACATCTGCAATTTAGCATTCCCAAAATGATTATACGGAAGCTTTGTATGCGCCAGAGTGAGTGTGGTTCAATTGCTGCCATGACATTCAATGCCCCTGTTAACAACATCCCAAAGGCCGCCAGCTCCTTGCTCTGAGCCGACGAGCCCCGGTTTCGAGTCGCTTCCAATCGACATTGCCCGAAACTCCAGTCGAGACAGTGCAGACATCTATCAGAGATGAGATCCCTCGGATAGATAACCCCCTATTTGAGATGGTGCAGGCGCAATCCGAGGCCACCACACCCGCACACCAAGAATTCACATCAGACGAGCCGCAAAGTGAGCCGCGAATTCTTCCTCGGAGAGTCCCTCAACACATCAACTAACCCTATCTTTCTTTTCCTCTTCCAGGAAGCAACTTCAAAAAACTCGGCACAACCGTGAAATCCTCCTACGACCCCGAAAATGTCATCCGCAACCCTCCCAAGCCATCCCAGATCTCCCTGGAAATGCTGCTCGCAGCAGGAACCCACCTGGGCCACTCGACTTCACGCTGGAACCCCCAGAACTCGCGATACATTTTCGGTATCCGCGAGGGGGTGCATATCATCTCGTTGGACGTAACAGCCGCCCACCTCCGCCGCGCCGCAAAAGTAGTTGAGGAAGTCGCCGCACGTGGCGGACTAATCCTCTTCGCCGGTACACGGAAGGGTCAGAAGCGGGCTGTTGTCAAGGCGGCGTCGCTGGCAAAGGGATACCACATTTTCGAGCGGTGGATTCCGGGCTCTCTGACGAACGGCGAGCAGATTCTCGGCCACTGCGAGACGAAGGTTGTCAACGCGCTGGACGAGGAATTGCCCAACTTCAAGTCTGATCTTGCCGATCGCCCGGCACTTAAGCCCGATTTGGTCGTTTGTCTTAACCCGCTTGAGAATGTTGTCTTGCTGCATGAGTGTGGACTTAACAATGTTCCTACTATCGGTGTTATTGATACAGATGCGGATCCTACGCGTGTTACCTACCCGATTCCCTCGAACGATGACAGTCTGCGGGCTACCTGTCTTATTGCGGGAATTCTTGGTCGCGCTGGTGAGGCGGGTCAGATGCGTCGCTTGAAGATGGCACAGGAGGGTCGCACTTCTTACACCCCTATCACAGCTCAGGAGCTGCGTCTTGATCCGTTTACGGGCCTGGCTCCTGGTGGCGAGGGGGTGAAGAAGTAGGGGATGCGTCTTGTGTCTTCTGTCTTCTGATTGCATTTTGCCTTTTTAGTATCCGGTCGATTGCATTAAAACGACGGGACTCTGTACTGTATAGATGATTCCAGGTCTTGGTGTTGAGATATGTATTAACAACTTTGAGTCAATTTTGGTTCTTTTTTTACTTGATTTCATTGCAATGAGGGACGACGCATTAGTAATAGCTTTTCCAAGGCGTAAGCCTTAGATGATGAGGTCTTTGGTATGTAGTTGGCCCAAAGAGATAACCACAACTAAGTCAAATTGTACTCTTAGCAAACTATCAACGGGCTTACCAATTGGGAGTCTATCAGGGTAGGTGTCGCCGTCAGTCGTCAGTGTCTATAGCACAGCAACTTCACGTGGCAGTGATAGGTGATCGTACTGTAACCAACGATGAGGAAGACATGTGCATCAGATAGGCGATATTCTGGCGGAGAGGCACAACCCTGCTGCCGGCGTCGTATCTGATCTTGTCATAATATAGCAACTTTGAGTGCCTGACTTTCTGCTTGAGGACCCATTGTGCGTCCTTGTTGAACTTTCATATAGTATCAATGGGTATAAAACGTTCGCAACCGCGGAAATATGATAAATGATGGAATAATGATGGGTTGAGTCCACTCATTTCTGTGTAGATGGATCCATATAGACGACGAACAGGAGAGAAAATGCTACATATATAGACATATATAAGTCCCTAGGCAGGATGCACGTCGAAGCTGCTGACGACCCTTTGAGACTTTGTCTTCAGGCTAAGCTTCTTGGGGATCGTTGTAGTAGGTCGGTTGTTAGGTCTTGCCCGGCTGGGTTTGGGAAATTTTCTTCAACTTCTGAGCCAGATATGATTGTCACAATCAAAACCACGTTACTGGTGTAGTGGTAGCTGTGAACTGCACATGGCGCAGTGGAAACGGTGAATGTGCAGGGGAGGGGGACCCAAATGATTCGCTGGCCCACCGGCGGGATCGACTGGACCGAGGAGTCATTATATCAGTAAGGTGGTGAGTGAGTAAGGCAATAAGCGAGGCCGGCTACCTGTCGTACTTCTTTTAGCTTGAGGTAGGTATTTTCGGGTTCTGCGTAGCAGGAAATGGTAAGGCTTGTGAAGGTACCTATGAGTTGCTCACATGCTTGGAGGATTTCCATATATCTGTTCTGGCTGTGAAAGCGCTAGAACTGGTCAGATGCTCTGTCTTGGTTGTGGTTTGGGGCGAGGGAAAATAATTGAACCTTACTCGGACATAGCAGGCGTGTACGCGAATCTCAACTTTATATAGACCTTGTCTCGCTTCTTACTCGATAACGAGGACGGCGTGCATAATTAGTGAGCTAGTCGCAGAATTATCGAACAACCTGCTCCTTTGCACGTAGGGTTTTTGAAATTTTGATGAACGACGCCTCTAGGTTGTATCAGTGCTGGGACTTTTAAGGTTCGATTGAACGCGCTAGAGAGACTGGAACAGGGATTTGGATGTTATGATATGAGTATGGTATAGACCCCTGGGTTAGAGGGAGAGAGGAGGAGAAGGGGAGGAGCAGGGCCGGTTTTATATATTCGCTGGAACAAAGAGATGTTCGGGCAATCCCGCAGGACTAGGGGTGGAAGACACAATTAATAGGGTCTTTGGAGTTGTTGAATATGTGGGACATGCGTACATGTCTTTTTGCAGACTGAGCGTGCTTTAGATATAAAAACTGTGCCAATTGTTTAGATATTGGCCCTGTTTTACTTGTCCAACTCTATAGATGCGCTTGATATACGTTGCCACCATTAGCCAGATCCCTCATTAAAGGGGATTATGTTATAGTAGCCGTTAAATAAGAAATCTCCTTACATTATGGGCCATTTTTGATGAAAGCACTGCCCCAGGCTTGAATTCGAATCATCATAAATCATAAATATGTTAAAGTCTGCTAGCAGAAGTAGGATTACTCAGAATCCTAAACTTCGAAAGATCTTCCGTACTCTTCCCATCAATTGCCAATTCCGCAAGAGCATGACCAAAGGCCGGCGCAAATTTGAATGCATGGGCAGCCCCGAGACCAACAATAATGTCCTGGTGCTTTTCCAACGGACTAATAATGAATTGTCGATCCGGAGTGATAGAGTATTGACATGTGATAGTACGAAGCGGTTGAAGACCCTTGTCGGGCATGAAATTTGCCCATAAACAAACAAAGCTGCTCTAACAACTGTGACTAGTGCACATAGGTACATTTCTCAGGTGTCATTGAATTGTTTGAAGTATCGCGGGCTACTTTGATAGTCGGCTCCCAATAGATGGGAACCCATAGTCTTGGTCGCATGAGCAATGCTGGTGTCGGCCGTATATACCGTCTCGACTGTGTGCGGGATGTTGAACTGGGACCAATGCTTCGGTCATCGTTAACAACCTTTGATCCGTAGCCTTTTCCAGGTCAGCCCAGTCCCTGTAGGCGGACTTTGCCAGAGAGACGTATTGCGGCGATGCGTTTGCTGTTCTGACGATTCATAATGTATCATAGGAGGCTCCGCGCATATGGCCCAGCTCAAACTGCTCGAACGCAACGCAACTACTTTCTTGCCTCCTAGAGCGGTCTGGTATGCAGCCGCGCTTTCAAGCACTCCAAGTCCAACAACTGCAACGTCAAAATGTTCCATTATTCCTGAATATCTTTTTGGGTATTCAGAGTACTGTTCCTACTGGATTAATCGACTGATAGGATGGTCTGTATTTATACTCTCAGTGGACGACCCGCTCACGTGTTGGTCCCTCTCATAATGAAAGATGTATAAACTCAGGGAGCCCGGGGAAGCTTGAAATGAGACCTCGGGATTGATGGATTGTATATTGATGTAGGCGGATCGAGTCGGCATTTTCTCCGTCTTCTGTTCATTTGCACGTAACACTAGCGGTGATGTGATCAAGTTTCGACCTCTGTATTGTGATATCAACGCTTTCTTATATTTTATGTACAGAGAAGGCATAACAATATCTATTTCTTTGGAACGAAACGGAAAGCAACAAGATTCACGATCTTGGTACCATCCACTTCGACAAACTCGCGGAATCGCTCAAATCCGCATTTCAACAACACCATCTGACTTCCACTATTGTTTGCCTCCGTGAGAGCAATAAGGTGTTCATCCACTACACCTTCTCCGATAACCATTTCTTTCACAACTCTGACCTCTCGCTCTGTCCGAGGTAATTCTGACCAAATCCGTAGCCAGGCGCTCAAGAACTCCGTCGCAAAGCCTTTCCCCCAAGCGTCCGCCCGAAGCATGTATCCAATTTCAGGCCATCCATGTCTTCCCGGGTAGAGATGGCACCCGCCAATACCGATAAGTTCGCCTGTTTCTTTCAGGCAGATGACATAGTTGGCCGTGATAAGATCATTTGGTGGTAGAAAAGCATCCAGTTTGGATTTGGTCATCTCAATATTTTCGTCGATGCACCCAGCCTTAGTCCATTTCATGACTTCTTCTTGTGTGCGTAGGACGTGTAACGCTTCCAAGTCGGTTGATTGGGGCGCGCGGAGAAGTAAGCGGTCCGTTGTTACTGCTGGCCGCTGGCTATTTGCGGGAAGTGGGACTGTGGGCAAGGATGCCTTCACAGTTACAAATTCTTCCTCCGTGGTCATGTTGATCTTTGCTTTCAATGCTGTTTTCTTTGGAAATTCCTGTGTGCGGTGCGGTTGAGTCACTCGTATGGAAATATCGAAGCCTGCAAATCCAATTTAACGGAAGTACACTAGTATGACAACCCCACCTCGGCCCAATTCCGAGTTATAATTGGTCTGTATAGCAATCTTTATTTGTGTGATGCTCTAATACATAGATTCTCAATGTTTCTAGGGACCACCATCTACATGATCACCTAAAAAGGCTAGTGCACTCACCAAGGGAGAGAAAGAACGAATAAGAGAAAAAAGAGAGAGCGAGTCTTGATGATATTGGTGCCTTGGGCAAAAATATCCATCCCACCGACGCAGGACGCAGTTTATCCGACCCGAGCTGAGCTGACCCGTGGGATCCCATAAATCACGTGACATCATCTTATCTTATCTCCACCAGTCAGCTCAGCTCCCGCAATCGGTATATAATACATAACATTACTTAATTTTACGTATTTGAGTCTAACTATATTATTGAAGTATATACTTATACCACTATTTAAATAAGGCCTATTGAGATAGTAGCGTTGCTAGGTATATACTGTGAAGATATTATATTGATAATACTTTATTACTGGACCAGGTGTGATTTTTATTGACGATATCTTTAGATCCAAGAGGAGTGATGATCCATACATCTCCGAGTTCACCAAGGCAGCCTACAAATTGGACTTCCCTTTGGACAGCCTGAGGAATGTATTTGTGCCCAATTTCAACGAAACAAACACCCTATCCTGTATCAAAAAGGTGTACAAATTGCGCGAAGGACTTTGTTATCCCTCCAGCACACATCAGATCTGGGAGCCTTCCTCGTCTGAATTCAGTGCTCTGCTGGGGATTGGAATAGGTAAAGTCGTTGCAGCGTTCATTCTGTGTGCGTGGGGTCAAGAGAGAAAGAAAATTGCGAGAATCATTACTTTCCATGTTGATGCTGACGTTCACAAGCTGTACATGCGGTTTGATCTGGAGGATATATGACAACTCTCAGCTTACTTTCGCCGGGGCTGTGATCAGATTATTTTACATGCTTAGTTTGAGGTGCATAGGTAGGTTAGATTGACCGCGAATCTTTCTTTTTTAAATAAGTTGCCCCCTACTTAATATAGACTAAACCAAAGCATTCTTGTAGAATAAATTCGATCGCCGATCACCACCGTCACCCGACGCAAATCCTAGGAAAAGACGAACTTCCCCGGCTGCAGTCTTATAAATAGCCAATCCTTCAGGCTCACGGAATGATAGTGTTGATCCCGCTTTTGTAATGAGAGGACCCTGGACGACAGATCCAGTATTCATGTTGACAGCGGTCACGTCTGAATTGACCTTACCACCGGTGACATCATACGAGTTTCCGTACAAGAGATAGATATACTGGCCATACGCTGCATACCCTTGGAATGTAGCCGATGCCGTGTCTAACGACGGATGCTTGAAATTTGCGAGAGGGCTGGAGAAATCCCCATCCGCTGCTTCATCCAAGTTGAACACGGCAATATGTTTACCGTCACTGAGGTTGTGGCGGACAATGAGACGGTTGCTCACGGGATCAATGGAACACGTATGCTCTGTAGCACCCGTGATAGGGACGAATTTCTCAAGTGATGACGAGGTGGACGAGAGTGTAGTCCCGCTAACAAACTTGAACCGAGCAAGTTTCTTGCCATATCCATTAGAACTGGCCTCCACTTCCGTCCATAGGTAGGATGATGAGCCGACTGCTTGAACGCCAAAGGAGACGCCGTGACCGAAACTGGTTAAATACATGTATCCCACGTAGTTGCCGTCGAAATCAAGTTGGGTAATGCATAGGTCGCCCGAAGTCTCGGAGGAACCATCACGTCGCTGGGCGACAAAAAGTCGGCGATTGGTATTGTCAAATGCGAAGCCTTGCTGTACAGTCTTATCATGTAGGGGCTTGCTGCGGAAGAGGTCGTAGGAAGGCTTTGATAGATCAAAGCGCTGAGAAGTAGGAATAGTCGCCTGTACAGGCAGGATATTGAACGCCAGAACAATCAATGCAATTATGAGAGCAACCGGTCGAAAACCCCCTATCCAGTGTTGGGTAGACATCATGATTAAAGTGTAGGTTTATTAGAAAAGATTAGACAACAAGTGCGCAAGCCAATGCTGGATGCAGTATTTATAGAGACGGGGCGCGGGACGAAATACGAAAGGCCGAGTAGATCTTTGTCATAATAGGATCTTGGCCCCTCGTATTTCATATTGCGTCTAACCATAGAGGAGCTAAATCCAAACGCACCTTGACATTAGGGGTATTATTCAACATGCATGTTTGACTCCCGAGGTCCCTTTCTGTCCAGGAAGCATTACCTAGGCCTACTGGTTCTTCATAGATAAAACTGGCGCGCCAGCTTCAATGGATATTGAGAGACTAGATGACACAGTGGGCAATCTGGCCATCTCTGCAGAAATATAAGCCGAATATCATGTGTTGATCATAATGGAGCTGGCATTGCAAACAAAACTAAACAATAGTATGAAAAGACATGGAGACCGTAATCTCAAACGTCCGAAATGTCCATTTTTCCAGCACATATAACGAAAATCTGAATATGGTACCTATCGCTGCGATTGCGCAGTTGTTCTGGTATCAAATCATCCAAGGAAATATCCCAATCCGTATCTCATTAAGGCATATGATCTTCATTCAATCATGAGAAGCACCTCGCGTAAAAGAAAAAGAAAAGCAAATCATATAAAACAAAATCAAACGACGTAAGGCGCAGGTCTGCGACTAGAGCTGCGATGACGTGAGTGCGATCCAGAGCCATGACCACGACGACTGGAATGACTACGTCTCCGAACAGTCGTTGTCTCCTTAACAACAGTCGGGTTGTGCGAGTGGTGCAGGAACAGCGCAAGCAGCGCAGTCCAGAAGAAGAATACTGTCTCCATGATACCGATCGCGAAGGAAGCCTTCAGCATAGCGCAAGTCTTGTTGACGTTCAGCGCTAGGGGGTTATCTGTGCGCTGGCCATAAGATCCGAATGGACCTAGCGAGATCCAGACGGAGCCGCCATTCCAGCTGGCACAGTCTGCGTTTGCGATGAAGCGGAGCTGGTAGACGGATGCGACAAAGGCACCGAAGAAGAGTAGGTCCACGAATGCGACAAAGATTGCTGATCGCTTTGTTGTTGAGAAGCGGATTAGAGTGTCAAGGGCCCAGAAGATGGCGATTACGCTGACGATGAAGAGGACCAAGATATATGGTGGGGTCAGCTCATTTGCTTTTAGGTAGCCGTTGACGAAGTAGGCCTAGGTTCGGAGACATTGTTAGCGGGAAACTTGGAGGGGTATTGCTGATCGGACTGGTTGATGGAGGGACATACCAGCATGCCAATGATTGGGATCAGGAAGACGATCTCAACCAGGCGGTTGAATATGAAGAAGACGCTGCCAATCATCTCGGCGGTTAAAAGATAGACTGGGCTTCAGATCTTTGGAATGTGCAACTGTCCCGATGTGTTTGGTATGTTCGAGGTACAGTGACAAGATCGTGGGGGCTACACGAGCTCGCCAAAAAAAAAAAAAAGAAAAAGCACAGGCAGTTGCGATTACAGTGCAGTATGCACGAGGTGAAGATGCAGAGGGATACAGAAGGGAAAGTAAAAAAAAAATAGGAAAAAGATAGAAATAAGAGGGGGAATTAAAAAAAGATATTCAGCGTCATCTTAGGCCGAGGAGGCTGGGCGACTCACAATGTACGATGTCGGTGGCTGGGGTAACCCGAGTCCCTCAATGCTGGTCTCGACACTTTGCATATATTGATTAGTCTAGGTACTTGCATGAGCCGTCCCTTTTTAATTAATGTCTTGCATTTGATTACCCCGTATCCCTCGGGATGGTAGGTTAGGGACCTTAGGGTATGAGAATATAGATACGTTGTCAAGCCAACCACATTTAAGTGGAGACTCTACCGAGTACAGGACTTGACTTAATTGTATTTGTAGTAATTTGTATAGATCACTATTTCTGTTGTAAGAGATATAGAACTCTTATTAAATCTATGCTTGGTCTCGATGGCAACAAAGAATCTTTTGTTTTCAACGCCAATATGCTCATAATCATACTAGTACAGAGTTGGATCACCAGCCATCGCAATAACCTATGGCTGAATCAAATCATAAACAGATAACCAAGGTAATTACCACTCTGAACTAGACTGTGCAAATCATCAATAACCCCATCATATACTTTCACGTGGCCCGGCTGGGCATGTCCGTCAACGGACGCCCCGGACCCGCCATCGGCTCGGAAACATGAATTCCCACATTAGCCGTCAGCGGCTGTGTCTGGGACACATATGCATTACTAGGATCATATTGAGGTGCATGGTGACCGGCACCATGATGCTGCTGTCGCATCTCATACCCGTTGGTAACGTCATCCTCACTCGACGACCAAGCACCATCGGGATCATGGTCGTGTGGGCGGCGACTGTACATATTGGATGCATATGGGTTGGAGGGCTGAAGATAGGTAGAGGCGTCGGGTCTGGCATGTTCCGAGCTGGGGATATCTGGGTCCATGCGCTCGTCTTCAGTGTTGCGGAGAGCAACCGAGCTATCGTGTTTCGAACCGACAAATCGGACGGTATCGGGCCCTGCAGGATCCGACCCCCAGGTTCGGATTGGGTAGGCACGGCCCTTGCGCCAGGGTTCGCTGAGCGGCGGGAAATACTGGCGATATGCGACAAAGCCGCAGACAACTCCAAGCATCGACCCCGTGATCACGTCGAAGGGGTGGTGGCGCGCATCCATGATACGCGATACGGCCACGAGACTTGCTGCTAGGAGAGGAACCGTGACAAGAAGGGCCTTCCAGGCCTCACCGCGATTGTCCATAATGTGCAGCTTTCCGCCTAACCAAAGCGATGTGTAAACAAGACCAGCGAAGGAGGCTATTCGACAGTGTTAGTAATAGAAAAAACCCCGATAAATCGCAGATGGGGTATACACACAACTACTGTGGCCTAGATGAATCAAGGTTAGCATTCGCGACTCTAACAAGCAGTATCGGGTCATATTGCATACCGGACGGCCATGACCGAAATCCATCCGTTAACAACGCAGGGTCACCTGTACAGATCGTAGAGTTGGATAATCCCGGGAAAAGGTCCTTGCTACCAGCACGTGGTTGACAACGATCGATGAGATCGGGTCTCGGCTTGCCACATGCAGTCTTCAGCGCCTGTGTGATGAAGAAAGCGAGTCCCTGGGCCAGTAAAAGACCCAAAATACCACAATTAAGCTCCCAAAGTCTGTCCTTCCAGCGATGCGGACCTCGCAGTTTCCGCTTTCCCGACGCTACGTCCTGTGGCTTATGGTGTGAAAACAAGCCATCGATGAACAAGGTGTAAAGGATGATGAGAACAAGTGGGAAGGCAGCGGAGATACAGAGGGCGTAGGCCATCGGGATACGTTCGTGTACGGCATAAGGATATTGGATGGAGATGTTGGTGAGGGAGAAGTGTTGGTGGAAGGGCTCAACCTTATTGAGAATCGAGAAGCCGATAGCACAGGCACTATTTCCGGAGTCAGTATAACGTAAACAGAGTGAGATTCCAAGGTTGATGCTCGTACATAATGATCACATAGTCAAAGATGTAGCTAAAGAATTGTTAGTTCAGGGCTTTGTGGGGACCTGGGGAAATTTGACACACGAGATGACAACACGAGGTGGGAGCCGCCGCTTGGAGAAGGGGAGTTTTGCGGGGATTTCCATGTTGACTTCAGGACTTCCCCCTAAAAAACAAACAAACGAGACAATTGGGGAAGATCAGGAAGTCAGAATAGCAGAATATCTTAAGAAGGGGAAATAAACATATCTGCCTAGTCACAGCCTAGTCACAAAGGGCATTGCTTGGCATCGGCATTAATCGCCCTTGGCACATCCCCTTGTTTTCTTCTCATGTGATTGGCTGTTAAGTGGGCGAAGCTGACACGTGGGCCTAGACTTTTGACATGGGACATTACACCTGCCCAGGTGGGCAGGTGGGCACTGCCTTGGGAGTGGGTAAACCCTAGAGGAACCACAATATGTTGTACCAGGGTCATAATAAACTTAACGGCTTGATTTTGCATCCAAGTTCGATATGGGGTAGTGGTTAACCTAGCGGATTTTCATTATATGACCTCCGCGGCCCCGGGTTCGATTCCCGGTATCGAAGTTTCTTTTTTTCTCTTCTTTCAAACCTTCACAATACTTTTTTTGCTACATAGGTGGAGAAAGCAGAATATTGTTTGCCTATGCTACTAAAAGGCGAAAAAAAACCAAGGAGTGGATTCCATATACTAATACACAAGCTGAAGGAACGTTGACGCTATATGCATGCGCCTCAATTACAAAAACATCAACCAGATATGGCTATGTTTTCTGATCCACCAAATAGACAAGTCAGCTTTTGAGAAGGGTTACTTCCGTATGGACACCGGACCAAAAAAAAGAAGAAACCGAAAATAGGAAGGAAAATATCAAGAAAATACATATCGACGCGTAGACGTCAATGGAAGTTTACAAGGCATCAAAAATGCATGTCCATAGTCGCAAACTGCCAATTTGCACAAGAGGTTCATCACTTAGCAAGTGGTGATGAACAAACCGAGACTGAAATTGCTGTTAGCTGATATACAGGCAAAAGGGCAACTGAAAGAAACACTTACGGAGAGGGGTTCCAGTCCTCGAAGAAATCGAAGTCAGTGCTGCCAGCGTTCTTCATCTGATATGCAACGGCCTGGCCAGCTGGGCAAGAGAAGGTAGAGACAAGGTATGAGTTGCCGGGGGAAACGGTGATGGTGCCAAGGTCCCGGGCCACCGAGGGCACCTTGCTGAAGGATGTTGTGGACTCGGCGATGGCAGAGAGTTGAGCGAAGTTAATATTTCCATCACCACTGAAGCTGAAAGACGAGGTCTCGAGATCCTCAAGCTTGGGGAAGAGGAAGATGAGACTGCAGGTCTTGCCAGCGTCGGAGTTCGGGATGTCGAAATTGAACACAGTCGAGGTGGTCGAGCTCACGGTACCGTTAAGCCCACTTCCTGCGGCGGTGTCGGGCGAGGAAGAGTCGACAGGAACAATAAGGTGCGGGATCTCGTAGTTACCCGATTGGACACTGCCCGAGAGGGTAGTGGCACAAGCACCGCCGGAGGTTCCAGTGGCTGAGCCTGTAGGAGAGGCAGAGGTAGCAGGGACAGATGCGGTGGGAGATGCGGTGAGACGAGGGCCACCGCCAGTGGTAACGGGAACGGAAGGAGATCCAGAGGGTTGCGGGCTGCCAGTGACAGGCACGCTAGTAAAGTCACCAGGGCGTGTACCACCACCGACGGTGACATGAGGTACACCAGCAGAGACGTTAGGCTGCGTACCACCGCCAGTGGGAGCTGGCACGCTAGCAGAACCACCAGGGTGTGAAGGACCGCCGTTGGAGAAAGGAGGCACACTAGCAGAGATACCAGGCTGTGTACCACTGCCGCCACCGCCACCGGGAGCAGGTTGTGTAACAGAAGGCTTGATACCAGCACCGCCGGATGGGGCAGGCATGCTAGGAGAGGGCTGCGGCGCTCCACCACCACCAACCCCGCCGCCGCCGCCGCCGACGCCAGGGCCAGGAGGCTGCGGTGTTCCACCACCTCCACCTCCACCAGGAGCGGAAGGCTGTGGCCTAGCACTGCCACCAGGACCAGAAGGCTGCGGTGCTCCACCTCCTTCGCCTCCACCGGGAGCGGAAGGCTGTGGCCCACCGCCGCCACCTCCACCAGGGGAGGAGGGTTGAGGACCAGGAACCGACGCCTGACCGCCACCGGGAGCCCCAGGAGCCCCAGGAGCCCCGGGGGCACCAGGGGCACCAGAGGTAGGGCAGCTGCAGTCAGTGACAGTGATAGTAGTCGTAGCAGTGTGAGTGGTACCACCTCCAGGGCCAGGCGCGGGACCAGGACCACCACCTCCAGGGGCACCACCTCCAGTACCAGCACCAGGGCCAGGACCGGGAGCAGGAGCGGGGCCAGGCGCGGGACCAGGACCACCACCTCCAGCACCAGCACCAGGGCCAGGACTGGGAGCTGGACCGGGAGCTGGACCACCACCTCCAGGGGCACCACCTCCAGCACCAGCACCAGGAGCGGGACCAGGAGCAGGACCACCAGGGCCGGCACCAGTTCCCGAGCAGGAGTCAGCAGCTATCTGCACGTTCACGCAGCCAGTGACGTCCATCTTGTTGGGGCTGGTGTAGACATTCAGACCCCCGTTCTGGCCTGTGGCACAGGCAACGAAGTCAGGGCTGTTGTCATACTCAAGTTTACCCTGGGAGTTGATAGAGAAACCAGGGCTAGCAGACACACCCTCGTCACACTGGAGTTGAGTGGTGGGAGCTGTCATACAGTCAGATACACATTCTTTCGTGGTTGGTATATTGGGAAATGATTAGTTTACTTACGGGTGAGGATGCATCCACGGCCCTTGCCATCGGTGATTGCGCCGTTAGAGTCGATACAGTATTGCGCGGGTTGTAAACTATCATCGCCAATGCGATTCTGGCCATCACCAAGCTGGCCAAGTTTACCGGAGGCACCGCCGGAGGAGGTGAGGCTGAAACAACAGCTATCAGTGCGGCCAACGAGGGCGTTGGAGCCGGCAGCAAAGGCAGCGAGGGTAATCAAGTTCCTCATTGTTGCTGTTCGGCGAATGTGGATCGGTTGATCAGTGGGCGAATGGACACGACGCCCCTTTTGAAGATCGTGAACAATTGAACAATCTGATAATATCTACCTGTAGAGTCGTGGTAGTAGATGTGGGTTTAGTTGAGAGAGCACGGATTTGGGGGAGAGTGCATCTTTATAAGAAGCGGTGGGTTAGAGCTCCAAACGAATCAACGAAGAATGTAACATCAGGGCACACAAGACCGGCAAAAGCCCCCGATATGCAAACATGAAGAAATAATAGAAACTGTATGCTGTCAGCCATTCATGCTGTTGACCGTGGGGAAGATCTCCGATGGACCAATACCCTGGTCCCGGAGAGTAGACAATAGAAGGTCCGAACCAGCCGGAGGGAGATGCGTAGCAACACGCATAACGTCATCTTGAACAGAGTTCCAATCCATTGAGATGTGGAGCAAAATGGAGTACAGGAGTGTGCTTGTTTCTCCACTTTAAAGCAGGATATGAAGAGACGGACAATGATCACTGGCTGAGTATGAGAGGGATGAGGACTTAGTGTTTACAGCCCAGGTAACCCGATTGAAAGTGGCAACATGCATTTTCCCATAGATAAATGCCTATTGAGTTCTCTAAGAGACTCAAACCATCCAACTAAGTCCCATTGTTGTTATTGTTAGATAATGAGGATTATATAGATCAAGATCCTATCTGATACTCCAGCTTTTGATCCAGCAGTTAGTATATATTGTACATATAACTAAACAGCCATGCTCGTGGGTGTAATCCTTTTATGCTCATGTGATATAGTTACTGCCTGAACTTCTACCACCATATGGAGTGTATCGTAAAGTACTGTATTGCAAACAAGAGAATAATATAATGATTTGATAGGGCTAGACACCATTGTTACTGGCCACAGTGGATCTCTGGCTAGTGTCCCTTATCTGGTGTACATACTACATACATTGTATCCTTCAGTGTGGTCATAGAGTTGAGGTAAAATTGTGATACATATAAAGAATAGTTGCCACTATGTTGTACAATGACTGTGGACTGTGTAACAAATGCGGGTAGAGACTTACAACATAAAGCACCATCTCATAAGTATGATGAAAGACGAAGGCCAAAAGAATGCAAAGTACACCAAGAGATTGGATCGGATTGTCCACGGGTATGAAGCCGACAGTTAATCATCATTGAACAATATGGAAGTGGAACCTCCGAACTAGACCCGACCAACGACAATATCTGACTATTTTTATATTGCTCAACCATGGTACATTAACATAAAGTCTCTCATTGTGGAATTATTATCCACGTCATGCTATTTGCACTGTTTGAACCACTGTATCTTAGTTGTAGTACAACTGAGTTTACTCCACAGTAGATGGGTGCAATAGTCTAGACAATGCGTGTATATTGGAGTATTTGACCTAGACCATCATCGCACAATAAAGCCCCTAATCTGAGATTCTAGAGCCCCGCTAATACTGTCATGTATGTACCCGTGAACGTTGTATAACATATGTTGTAAAATATAGCCCATAGATTGGTGATATGATACGGTCAAGATCCCTGGAAGCTAACACAAGAGGCAGTGTCCCTGTCCAGGGGAAAAGTAAGAACCCTTTTAGGAACCAAGCAACATTATTCACTATGCAAGGCCATCCATTGATCGCAAAATGGTATATAACTAGTCGCATCTGATTGGATACCATGACATAAATTTAGATATGCTAAACAAGTTTAAGATTAATATACCGGACTTACAATGCATAGCAAGTCACTGTTTCATTTGCCCCGCTCTTATTAGTATAGATTGTAGCGATCTACCCTACCCATGGACGGTCACTGTTAAGTTGACCGTCTCCCCCGTTTATTAGCATATCTACGAAGTTTAACCCGACGTGTTATGTTGATCCCAATGTGGACATGACATGACTGGATAGCGAAGTGGAGTTCAATTATATTATAGGAATGACGAAATTGTTTACATAAAATCAATTGATATATCATGCGTCATAGTGCCACGGATCTCAAATCCTAGGCCGAGACCGGTAATTTGATTACTACTAATACTACGTAGACAGAAATGTAGTATCCGACTCGGCAAAGAAGCTGTTCCAGTCCACTGTTCCTGGGTCCACATTGTCATCGAATACCTGCCAAAGATCATCCAGAGCAGGGAAAGTAGGGTCCATTAGGAAGTCATCGATGTTACCGCCTGTCGGATATACCATGCTTGGGGGTGCCGGAGAACCACAGGCAAGTCCTGGCGAAGTCTCGGGGCCTTGAACGGTGGATTGCGTTGTTGTATTTCCCTCAATGGCTGAACCCGAAGCACTGTGCCGGCGAAGAGCCGTTTTGAAAGTTTCAAGCAGCTTTCCTGCAAGAGGAGATTTCTCTTTCGCGTTTTCTAGAATCGAAAATGCTTCCAAAGTTTCCGTTATGTCCTTTTCCTGCGGATCACCACTCCCACAAAAGTCAATGAGGAGAACAATAATAGCCACGCCGATGCAATGTAGTAAGCCTGGGAATTTCAGGCGCGCCGCCACAAAGGGGATCACCTCCACCGAGAGTTGGCGCTCGGTTCGGATCACCATTCGAGCAGCTTCCAGACAAGCTTTCCGTGAGTAAACATATGTAGGATCCTTCGACGCTCGTGACAAGTAAGGCAAGTGAAATCTGCACCTTTGCGCATGCAACAGAAAATTGATTTTGTATCGTTGGATGATTATTCCGGGAGATCTCCGAGGGTCGGATTTTGGCAGCTCGTCCGATCTAAAGTCCAACGAAAAGAACGAGGGTAGACTCTCGGCAAATTCACAAATCTTAACGTCAATCTGTTTCGTGTGCTCATAGTCCGGGCCTCCTGGATCGGACATTCCAAATGGGGCACGATCTGTGATTTCGCGGCAAAACTCGCTTAATCGAATCCTTTGGAGACAGTACGACATCGATGTGGGATGTGTGAGTGGCTTCCCAACCCCAACCATCCCGTCTACAATATCTTCATCATTTGCATTGCAAGGCTTGTTGGTCATCATGTGGCGTGGATCAATTGAATACGTACCCTTCTGTGGGCCGGATATCTGTGACATCTGCCTGTTATCGAATAAACTCACATTCTTATAAGAAGGGAAAAAAGAGAAAATTTACCAATCAGACGCGACGAGATACCACCACACTCTTCTACATATCTCTGCTTTCGCGGAGGAAGGTGAAGGCATATCCATATTGGAATTGTGTGGGTAATCGATCCGATGCAACGATAGTTGTCTTGCAAACGAGATGGCGGTGGAAATCATATGCCGTGCTTGGGATGTAATTCCCACGAAGTTGGTTGTCACAAAAAATAGAATGACCATCGCTTGGATATCGTGTATTGACTCGAAGTGTTTGTAACGCGAGTAATCGACTACCTCCATTGCAAGTCTCATCCACTGTATAGACTGGGCAACTGCTTCTTCAGCAGTCGAAAAGATGGGGTTGCACATGTCGCGTTCAGTCCAGAATAAGGTGGTACTGGCGATAATGCCAAGGAGCAAGGAAACGTATCCAATCTTGACCGGCTTGCTTTCTCTCAGGTCACAATAGAGTTCATCTACCATGGTACGCACTGAGGGAATATGAACCACATGGTGGAGGAACGTAATCTCTGTGATGTACTTTTCCAGTATTATTTTCGCTTCATTGTGAAGTGGCAGCCAGATACATCTTTTCATGGGCTGGGCTTGATATGCCATTGGTTCAGATCCCACTGCATTACGAATGGGACAAATTCTGAATTCAATCTCATACTTTAAAAGATTACCCTGTACATTTTTACTTTTGTTAGCGATCAATTACCCCTCATTTGGTTTCATCAAGATAGGCCTACCAGTGAGCCGGACGATGTGATCTCGCCTTCTAGCCAAGTCGCAGCCGCTGCAGATGACTGTCCTCCTTGAATCATGTATGGTTGATTTGATATTGGGTCAGGAGGAGAAGGGAGTGACGAAGCCTGTGTAGTACCTTGGACTAGTGGACTATACACTGGTCTATTGGTGATCACTATCTCTTCTAGTCGCCGTAAGCGGGCCAGTACATCTGTATGATCATTACCGGGCAACCCATCAGTCTGGCACTGAGGACTGGCAGATAATGCTGTATTGGGATAGAGCTGACAAGTCTTGCCGCGACTCGTGCAGTTGGAGCAAGGGAATTGCCGACTACACTTCAACTTCCTCGATCGACAGAAGTGGCAAGATACAGGTCGTGAGCGTGAAGATCTAACACGCTCTTTCTCAATTCGATGCATCTCTGCCCTTGAATATTAACGAGGCAGTGTTTGTTGAGGCCTGGGAGTTCGAGGGGGTGAAATGGGGGCGAGATGTCATTGATGAAGTTGACCAATCAAAGCCCGGCGAATCCGCGGAAGTTCCGCGGGGTCCATGGATTTCTACTAAGGAAATTATATGTGAGACGAGGGGTATATAAGAGCTGATTTTCACTAGGAAATTCATAATGATCCATCATATCGGCCTTTCTCTTCATATCCTTCTCTACCTTAAGATTCTTCTTATGCCATTTGTGTCAACATGGACTCCATCGTTGCTCAGATCCAAGCTATCGCTCAAAACACCGATGAAGCTGGTCGGTTGAACATCATTCGGGCACTCAAGCAAGTGAAGGTTGAACTTCAATCTCCACATGATACCTTCTTGGAGCTTGCAGTACCGGTTCGTGGTCATTTACTATAGCTTGGGAGTACCTGAAGTGCTGATAGTTGCAGGGACTAACGAGTGCGATGCTCCGAACCAGTGCAGACCTGGGACTCCTTCGCCATCTCACAGAAAGTGATAAACCCTTGACTGTCACTCAAATTGGGGATCTGACTGGAGCGTCTCCTGCCCTCCTAGGTAATGACCTTTGAGACGACCGTATCTACTTCGAGTTCTAAAACAATTGTTACATTCAGAGAGAATCCTTCGTTACCTAGCTGGAGTGGACGTGATTAAAGAGACCGGAGTCAATGAGTACACTGCAAACAGCATCACTCATATTTTGACTGATCCCAAGGGCGAGGCCATGATCTACCACGGGTAAGCTACATAGTATCCCCCACCTGGCAAACATCCATGCTTACCTATCATCATATAACCTTAGATACGACACTATTGGACCTGTCATGCAAGCAATGCCTGACTTCTTTGCTGAAAACAACTATCAAGATGTCACCGTTAATACCAACACCCCGTTCCAGAAAGCCCACAATACTAAACTCACCTCATTCGAGTGGCTTGTCCAGAACCCCAAGCACTTCGGAAACCTGCAAAAGATCATGACTGCACTTCAAGGGTCAGAATGGACCGAGGGATTCAATCTTTTTGATGATGAAGCGCGTAAAATTTCATCCAAGGATTCATCCACCCCACAGGCTTCGGAGAAACCCTTCTTCGTCGATGTTGGTGGCGGCCACGGCCACCAATGTATCGAGCTTGGAAAGAAGTACCCGAACCTCCTAGGTTACCTTGTTCTCCAGGACTTGCCAGAGGCAGTGAAGAATCTCGCTCCTATTGAGGGCGTGAAGGCCGAAGCTTATGACTTTTTCCAACCGCAGCCTATCATCGGTTTGTCTCCATTTATCCATTGGATGCAGCTCTGGAAGGTAACATCAAAAGCTGACATTTTCTTTAATCAAGGCGCCAAGTTCTACTACCTCCGTAGAATCATGCACGATTGGCCTGACGACAAAGCCGCAACGATCCTCCGCAATATTCGTGCCGCCATGGGCCCCGACTCGCGGGTCTTGATCGATGATGCCGTGTTGCCGGATACTGGCGCTAACTGGCAATCAGCCGTGGCCGATCTTGCCATGATGACCTTTGCTGGTAAAGAACGGACCAAGCTCCAGTGGGAGGCACTTGCGGAAAGTGCGGGCTTGCGTGTGGAACAGGTTCATAATTATGTTGCTGCAACTTACACAGCTGTTGTTGTTTTGGTCGCCCAGTGAGCCAAACATGTCTGTGGGGGAGAAATTTGGACATATCTAGCAGGTTAGCTTGCCACTCTCTTCTCGTCACTTGTATCTTATGACATATTACTCCGTGCACGATTTGAATTTTGAGCTTGATGAGTAAGACGTATGTTCGAGCTGCTATGCAGTTGGTAGGGTGGCGTTGTAGTCAAACCGGGGTTATGGTTACTGGTCGTAGACTGGGAGTGTCTTGGCGGGATATCATGAAATGAAAGAGATTGAAAGAGATTAAGGATGGGGTTATGTAGTATCCCTACAATATCGAGTCTACGAAGGTATTTTTGTGGGATGTGAGCGAAGTGACGGGAACACGGTGGAAACAAGAGGCGGGCCTTTACTTCGCAGAAGATTGAGTAGACGAAGAACTCGCCCTGGGGCGAGTCGAATATTCACATGATTTGGTGGTGTGCGACGCGGTTGTGAGTATGGGTGTGTTAAGATGGGTATCTGAGATGGGCTAGAGAGGTGTGGCGGAATATACATGCGTAGGAACTGGCAAATATAAGTCAAGTGCATTATTGATCTCCATTTCACACATATATTGAAAGTTGTAGATACATTGATAGCAGCCCTATATATCTTTGTAGAGCAATGTTCTTCGCTAGCCACCTAAATTCAGAACGCCTTGCTAGCCGAGTAAACAATATAAATTGGAAAGTCGCTGGGGGAAAAAAGGAGGAAATCAAGTGAGCGAGAGAGAGGACGAAAGCCCCCGAGACTAATGCTAATACAGGTCGTGAATCGTGCGCGTGCTGTGCGGTATATTATGAGTCTTTTCCTGATAGGGTTTACCTAATGGCTGGTTTCAGGAGTGGTCGAATCTTGGATGGGCGGTGGACCACGGGTGGTAGTTGTCGATCCCGCTGAGACGATTCGGATTCCGGGGGTCTGCTCCGTCGGTGTTGGAGGTCCATCATTGTTGATATTGATAGTCTGGAATTGCGCCTGAGTCGGCGTCACGGGAGATACAGTCATAGGACTGGGCAAATTGACGTGGATCGAAGGCAAACGGTCGATAGGTGGGAGCTGCCGCGCTTGTTCATTCTGTTCCGTAACAGGGCTTTGATACGCCGGGGCATCACCCCAGTCCAAGTGCTCGTAGTCGGGAGGCGGAGGAATGTTGAGCATTCCCAGATCTCCGTCGTCAGTTTGTGACTCTGGGCGGGTCGAGCCTTGTGTCGTGGTCGGAGCAAGAGTCAGTCGTTCAAGTTCAGTAGAATTATGCGATTCGGTCATAAATAACGAAGCACCGGACTGGTCGACGCTGGATCGTTCGTAGGATTGGGCGGTGGAGCTAACAGCGTCACTTTGCAACAGCGGTCGGCTATCCGAATCATGATTGTCAGAATTGTGCGAGTCGGCTCGAAGCCGTGATCCATCATGGCGAACACGTCCAAGTTCCGCATAGGCAACACTGGAGATGCGTCGGTCCCGCTCTCTCGCCTGATGTTCAGCGAGGACCCTGGATACATCGACTGCACTGTTGGTTCCTGTACGGCGACGCTCCGTCCGAGCGCGAGCTTCGGCATTCAACTGTTCGAGGCGAGCAAAATCCCCACGCGTCCGAGCATCTCGTCGCTCCCGACGACGTGCCTCGCGATCGGCTAGTTCCTGACGGCGCTGCAGGCGAATCTGGTACATCGAGTCCATTTGTTCCTCGCGGCGAGTTTCCTGTTCTTCCGCCGTCTCCGGATATTCCACGACCATATCCATCCCGGCGCGTTCACCCTCTCGGGCGATGACTTGTTCGGTCGGCTTTGGGCTTTGGGAATACGGGGGGAGGGTCATAATTGAACGGATCGAGGTATCGCGGCGGACGCCATCAGTGGTCTGCATTTCTGGTGCTGGGCCAGCTCCAGGATAAGAGGTATCTTGGGCGCTGGTTTGATTCGGGACCTGGCCGTATGATGCCTTCCTTGGACCCCATGCTTTCCATTTCCGCTTGAGGAACTTCCCCGGAAGGTATTTTGGTTCGTAGTGATGTTTTCGTAGATAGCGTAGGAGGAAATAGATGCCCACACAGAGTGCGATAGCAAATATGATGCTCACAGCACACTAAATATCAATGAGGTCAGCTTAGGGGGTCGGAATGATCGGAAATAACATACGATAATGAATATGGTATTCTTATTATCATTGCCATTTTTGTCATTTTGACGTTTTTGTGGAATGTACATAATGTTGGACAGGCAACTGGGCCTAGAAATCCTTAATGGAAGGCATGGAATAAAATCCCCGGATTTCAAAAGAGTCGAGGAATGAGAGAAAATGGACAAAGCGCGCCAGCCTTTCCAAAAGATGCGTCGGGGGCCCTAAAAGAGGCTATGCTATTATTATACGCCAAGCATTGAAACGCTGGCGTGGCCCCAGGAGGCTGGTGGAGATGTCCCTTCGCTTTCGTCCTTTCAGGTTTTCTTTTCTTTTCTTTTCCCTTTTTTTTTCTATCTGCAATTGTCTACCAATCATTTCATCCTCACTATTCTTGTTTGGAACGGTTTCCACAGCGATCGGTTCGCTAGGAGATCCCCTAGGCGTTTTGACTCCAGGGCCGGACCCTTTACGGAGTACTCCGTACTCATCTCAAATCTCAAATCTCAAATCTTTAATCTTTTATTGCTTTCATTATTGATTTCAATTATTGACTTTCGATCGTGGGAGATCAACTGCACGAGTCCCTTCGCAGCAAGGGAAGCCCTTATACAAAAATAGATACGCCCTTGCGTTCGGGACCAACCGGTATGAGATCGTGCTGAGACATCTGGAATATCAAATCGCAAATCGCCAAATGCCCACCGTTAGGGCTTATGAGGCCCCGCTGCGATTGTCGCAAGGAAAAAAAAATTCACCACCCTGCTAATCTCGGCCCAAGCTGTGAGATGTAAATTAGAGCAATTTTGAGATTGAAACGTCACTTTCTTTCACCTCCCCTTGTCATTTCTGAAACACCCCCTTCTCTGCAGGTTGGCCTAACTCAACGCCGATCAGACTTCCCCCGATCATCTGTCTCCACCAGCTTGTCTCGGTAGTTCTCGGGAATACTGATATGGAAGACAGCGAATGCCCCCTTCAGTGCGCCATCTTGCTGCTCGGCTTTATTCCGGCGCGGCCGGTGTCTGTCCATTAAGAACCGTGCCTCACACAAAACGGCTCTGATTACCCGTGTCCTCGAGCGAATTACCATGGTTCTTTGACCATCGCTTAGTCCGGACCATGAGGCCGTGCTGGGAGTATGAGATGCTGCCGTGGCTCCCGATATCTACATCAGCGTAGAAATAATAGAACGGCATTTCCCGGCACCACTGTAATGCTTCAATCGACAATGCCTCTCGAAGCTCATTGAAACATCATCATATTTCACTCGATATTTCTAAATGGATGTAGTCGGTGTTTACATTGGTCGGTGAGGCGCAGTAAATGTCAGATTGGCTGACAGCGACGTCAGAAACCTGACGAATCTTGGCCCCAGAGGCTCAAGTCTTTCCCCAGCCCCAAGTGGCGTCATTGTGAAATGGCCATTTATCGTCCTGTATGATATCGAACAAAGATACGCCGGGAACTCTCCCTAGCCAATCGTAGAGACATCTGTTTCCCAACAATATAATGGCTTTGTTTAATGCGGATTTTGCTGAGGCAAGACAAATACTAAAGTGCCGACAGTACGATTGTTAGCCCACCCGCTCTTCTGTTCTAAATATACTCCGTAAAAATCTGGCTCTGTAATTTGTTGTTTCCGCTGTGTCCGCGGAAGGTTAATGCCCAGTCTGAGGTTGACTTATCTATAGCTTCGGGTTAGCCGGGTTTTATATAGATATACTCTGTCTCCTAGGCATGGCTGAATCCGCTGGGTCTGCTGAGTCCCCAGTGAATAAATTGGAGATCATGCGGGTTGAGAAAGTCCCTGCCTGTCAAGTCTCAAGTATGTATTTGTCTCTTGTCTCTTTGCCCAGGAAATTTGACTTCGGGGCTTTAGAATGGGAACGCCTTGCCAATTTTTTATACTGACGACTCTCCGTCAACTGTTTATTTGAGCTATTACTACCAGAGATAAGGGGACCCCCATGTGCTACAGTCCTGCATGATTTACTCCTCATGTTGTTTCAGTAGAGTTGATCACAATGTCTACTGTGGGCCCGCTAAACCAAATAAAGTGCGAATTTCTCATTAGTGTCGGTGATGATATAGCACTACAGTAGTCGGTATCAGCCAGAGTTCGAGCAAATTAAGGCATTGGCGTAATTACGATCAAATTGAAATGTGTGACTATGATTCCTGACTTGGCCGTTAATCGGTGTCGTACAAACACCAACTTTGATAGATCACCACTTATAGATCTTGGAAAGGGTCTAGACACGCCGAGGCAACTCTACTTGAATAGCAATGCTCCGGTGATGCTTCACTCTCACCTATACATAAACATCAGGATTGAAATCGAGGTATGGTTTTTCTACGGAATGTGCCGCGCCTTGCCCAGGCAATTTAACGTTCATCGGATGGTTTTGTTTCGAGATTTGAAAACGTAAGATAAAACACGTGGATAAAATCTCCTCCCATTTGCTACTTTTGGATATTGCTAGGAAATGACATGTGAGTTGATCTGAATATGGATTTTAGCATATTGCATCTTTGTTATATCCGAATACAGTGGTCGGGATGGATACAAACGTCATAGAAGGAATTCCAAGAAAAGTGAGGTCAAATAGTTCAAAACAACAGGCTTGATAGAAGTCTTGGAAACCCATCTTTCATTGCATTTTTGGTACCCTATCGAGAAGTCTATACAACGTTAGAAGGTGTCTCTTCAACTGAAATGAAAATCTCCGCTTAGTGCAAATAACATTTTAATATTCCTAGTCATCATAGTATATCGGGGGAACTCTAGAAAGTGGTTGGAATATCTGATATTTAACTAAGCCAAGAGAGAATAGAGGGGATATCCTAGCATCTGATCATCTTCCAGGTTTATATTGCTTTCAATGTTCTAGTGCCGCGTGATAATATTCTTTTCCTCTGACGGGATACCATTTTTTAAAATACAAACCCCTCAAATCCATTAAACTAAAGCATTCCTTGTACTTATTCTCAAACTCCTAGGCGTTGGGCGGCTGCGGTGCGTTGCGAGGTTATTGAGCCTCAGGACTCGGGTACCGGGAAAACCACGATTAACGGTCATATGATCTAATAAAAGCAATTCAAAATTAGTGTACATTTTAAAGCTGAGCAAAATCTTAATGATCGTCTCGTGGTGGTATATGAATATCAAATGGTTGTATTGGCCAATAAAATAAAAGCGTGAATGACCTGATGCTGGCCATTAGGCCAACCTGGAAATCTCACGCGTCCCCCTTGATAGGAATGCGTGTCGTAAATCGGTTGCCTTAAAGGTCAGGTATTTGGTCAGCCCTTCCATTCGTAAACTTATCGAGTTTCCACATAATATTTAGCTCGATGTTGTTCCCCGCATAAATAAGCCAAGATGAACAGGTGGGAATTGGATCACCTGGAAACTCGGCATGATCGTGCCGTCCCGCGAGTGGCTTAGATCGACATTGGTATATACTGTTGTTGATATTGACGCGCAGCCTGTTCTGAACGATGATCGTCAAATGAGGTAGCCGCTCCAATAGGGTCGAAGCCACCCTCCCCGAGAAACGTGAGGTCATCGCCACGTTGTATCACAGGGTCCTGGTCACCCTGCCCTACCTGATGCCATGAGTTTGGCACGAACTCAACAAAGGACGTCGAGCGATAGTATATATTGTGGCCTCTATTGCGACCTAAAATGTCGGCAACAACTTCAAACCCCTCATCGGCAGCCTTGTGGATCTTGATACGGCTTTCTTATTGGACTTCTGCGCCAATCATTTCAAGACCTCAGTCCATCTGAATTCTTCTTCCAACACCGCAGGGTATTGATATCACGCAAAATGGCAACATTAAACTTTGATTTGAAAAACAACACCGGTTCCAACACGGTCTACGCCTACATTACAGGCCAAGCGCTTGATAAAAACAATGCGCTTTTCCTCTTGCGATCTGATGGGAAGACAGCCTATTATCCGACCTCACCATCGTCCACAGGGACCAGCCTGAGCGAGGATTGTGCGATTCCGCTAGGTACATCTGGCAGTACCACCAGGATCACTATCCCGCACCTCGCAGGCGCACGATTGTGGTTCATCCGAGACAGTAAATTGACATTCTTGCTGAATCCTGGCCCTGCCCTTGTTGAGCCTTCGGTATCCAACCCAGCAGACCCTAACTATAATCTGATATGGTCCTTCTGCGAATTTACCTGGAATGACTACCAACTTTATGCGAATCTCAGCTACGTCGATTTCGTGTCGATGCCCATCGCCATGACCCTAACCAACGGAGCTGGTGCAACCCAGACCGTCAAGGGTCTGCCAGCCAATGGTCTCGACCTAGTCTGCAAGGCTCTCAAAGAACAGAACGACAAGGATAAAGCCGGCTGGGACCAGCTCGTAATCCAGCGAAACGGGGTCAATTTGCGGGCCGTTTCACCCAACACGGGAAGGACCCTCAATAATTCTTTGTTCAACAATTACTACGAGGGTTACGTGAATGAAGTTTGGTCTCACTATGCAAACAGCACCAACAATACTTTGACTGTCAACACGCAGGCTGATGCCGGTGATGTCACCGCCAAAGTTGCCTCCGATCTCTTGTCCTTCTCAGTTCCAGGTATTACTTACACCAAGCCTTCTACTGGAGACATCTTCAGCAACAGTACTGGATCCTTTGCTGTTTCCGGGAACGGCACCAAAGACGCCATTACAGCTCGTCTCGCGGCTGCGTTCAATCGATCAACCTTGTTGATAAATGGCAACCAGCCGAACGGGGAGACAGTTTCCAACTACTACAAGAACTCGGTGACAAACCACTATTCGCGCATCTGTCACTCTGTGAATCTTGATACTCGGGGCTATGCATTCCCCTATGATGATGTTGCGCCTAACGATGGCCCCGATCAGTCTGGTAGTGTTTTTGATGGGAATCCAAAGCTCTTGACAGTCACTATTGGCGGCGGCTCTAGTAGCTCTGCCAAGGAGTCTGTCGTTGAGGCCGATGCTACACCAGTCCAGCAGCCTGTGGAAAGTGGAAAAAGCAAGGAGGATGGAAAGAAGCCGAGCCGCTTCCACGAGCTGAGGAGCTTTGTGGATAAGCTGTCGCATAGGAAGAGCAGCACCTGAGAAAGATAGGTTGATCTCAGTGCTATTTGGTCATGTTGTTGTATATTGTAAATGCTAGTCACTGGTATATACATCATTTTCGGTGGTCGTCCTCTCTCTTGAATTTATTGGAAATGGGTCAATATGATTCTGTGTCTCTTCTCTTAGTTATCCCTTGCACTAAACATGAGAGTAAGGTATCTGCAAATCTGCAAATTGAATGACGACCTGCATCATTGTAAAGAAGAGCTAGTTCCCTCTTATTCCGTAGCATGCTTCTTAATGTAAGCAACCACCTGACCCGGCATAGCCAACCAGGGCGTGTGTCCCGTTTTAATTTTCTCAGTTTCAATCTGCGCCCCCTTCCGCCGCGCCCGCTCCACCAGTACCTGCTGAACCGGCAACGGAGTCGCACGATCCTCCTCAGTCAAAAGATACACGGAGGGAATGTTCATGTACGCCGCACCGGTAGCGGGGGCATTCTGCGTCGCCCAAGAATGTGGCTTGAGAAGCTTAACCCACTCCGCACCATCGACAACATCATGGAAAAACAGCACGAGCGCATCGCTGGCAGTCACAGTTCCATTCTCTTCCTGGAATAAATGTTAGTGGTCACATAGACATTTTGCAAGTTGCAAATAAAGATCGGCGGGCAACTTACATCGCGCACATACCACGGCGGGGGCATCCCACCAAACGCGCCGATCAGACCCTCGCCAATACTAGGTAGGAACGCGGCGATGAAGATGAGTTTCACGACGCCACCCTTTTGGCCGGCTGCTTCGCGCTCTGACTTGCTTAGTCCATCCAACGCGCTGCTCACTGGTAACCCGGCCCAACTGTGCGCGATGATGACAGTTTCATGGCCAGCATCTGCTTCTTGTTGAGTGATGGATCTAACAGCTTCGATATCTGGTTGAAGGTCGACAACTGAACTGGCTTGCTGGATGGAGGGAAATGAGATGCTGTGGCAGGTATAGTCGGCCAGTTCCTTGATGATTGGGTCGAAGATGGTGGGCGGGTACCATGCGCCCGCCGCGAAAATCAGAGTTGGCTTTGACATTGTCACTCCGGTTGATGTGGAAGCTATGTGAATTGGATGCAGGTTCCTGGTTTGTACAATAGAGGCTTGTAAGGCTGAGAGGTTGCAGGGGGTCTGAGATCGACCAGGCGGGACTTCGCTTTAGTCGATTTAATTTTACCGCTTTTCTTCTCCCCGGCTGAATCAATATATCATCCACATCGGTATTCTCTATTACACTCTTGGTTCCCTATATTAGTGAGATATTTACGCGTTGTTGCTGATTAACTTGCGATGCTTGCTAACGACGATGACGCGATTGCAATGAGATTGACCGAATCAGTATAGGAACTAGAAAGAAATCGAAAATGTACATTTCAGGACTAACGATCAAAGGAAGAACCTTGGGAACAATCTAACCGCCAACCTCCTCAGGGTCACTGAGCAAGGCATTCAACTTGCCATCTTTCATTTTCGCCAGAGTCTGATATGGTCCATCCTCAACGACAGCTCCCTGGTCAAGAACAACGACATGATTCGCGATCTCGATCATTTCCTTTGAGTGCGTGATAATGATGACAGTAAGCCCCTGGCGCACGGCAACCAACTGCTGAACTGTTTGCCGCACAATCTCCGCACCCGCTGGGTCTAAGCTGGATGTGGCTTCATCGAGAATCAGGATTTGAGGTTGACGCAAAAGAGCTCGTGCAATGACCACACGCTGTTTCTGGCCACCGGAAAGACCAACTCCACCATCTCCAATCACAGTATTGTACCCCTGAGAGAGAGATGAGATAAAATCATCAATCCCTGCCCCTTGGGCTGCAGTTCGCACACTATGAGATGAAGCTAGAGGTGAGTGCTGATCTAGCCCGTAACTGATGTTCTCATGAATGGTGCCGGGGAAAATGGTTGGTTGTTGCGATACAACGGAGATCTGTGAGCGGAGAGTAGGAACATGTAACCGAAGAATGTCCGCGCCGCCCAGTGTCACTGTGGGTTGTCCGGCTTGAGAGGCCGGAGCTTCGTAGAGTGATAATAGCAGTGACGCGATCGTGGATTTTCCTGAACCTGATCGACCTACGAGCGCCGTACAGGAGTTGGGTGGGATGGAAATCGAGACATTCTTCAAAACCATTGTGTTTGGCCGAGAGGGATATTGGAAATTCAGGTTAGTGAGCTTGATTGGGGTGAGCTTCGAAACCGTTAAGCTGCCGAAATATTCGTGGGATCCATCTTGTGGGAGGTTTGCAAGACGAATAAGGTGTGTCGCTATCTCGCGGGAGGTATTGATCTGGGGAACTATAAGAGGTTAGTAGAGTATTTCGAAGTGGTTCAGGATCTACTAACTCCATGAGAGAATCTGAGCAGCGTATCCAATGCTGAAAAGTAGCATCGAGAATACCATCATCACATCGTTCACATTGAATTCGCGAGATGCGGCGAGCACCGATCCATAATAGAAGATCAAAGCTGTTGAACAGAGTCAGAACAATAGCAACCAAGTAGAGAATTAGCGAGCTTACCGCTAGAAAATATGACCGTCGATTCTACCATACCGAAAAGCATGCCTGTATAAATGGCACGTTTTAACCCTAGCAACAAGCAACGCGCGATCGCATTAGCTTGTTTGCGATGGAAGTGACCTTCCAACGTCAATGTTCTCACGGTACGGATCTCTGAAAAGGTCTCGGTAAAGACATCAGCGGCGATATTCTTCGCGTCATTGCATCGTCTTTCCCATAACCCATTTGTTCCCTCAAAACCTCGAGTGATAACATAAATGACAGGCCCACAGGAAAGAGCAACAAGCGTTAACTTCCAGCAAACAATCAAACTCCAGATAATTGCCATAACGGTGATTGATGCAGCAACAACCACAAAACCGGCGAATCGGCCTAGTAGATTTCGCATGTCTTCTCCATTCTGATCGAGAGACGATGTGAGTCTGAGAGATCCGTTACCATCTTTCTCAAACCAGGCCCGCGGCTGATCGAGAATGCGTTCAAAGGCATTCTTTCTAAAAGAATCTAGCCAAGCCTCGCCGCAGATTTCTAGGAAGTAATGCATGAAAAAGGACGCAAGGCCATCGCCGAGAGACACCCCTAGTACAGCAAGTGACCATGTCATTGTCAGATGCCCACTGTTGGACCCAGTATAGAATGTTCCAAATAGCTGCGACAGACAATATGAGAATATCGGAGTTGCGCTTGCATGGGCTAGTGCTGCCGCGAATCCCAGGAAGAGGGTGATTCGCTGTCTCATCGTCAAAGTCAACAGAATGGTGCCCATAATTTGAGAAAGCGGAGTCATTCGTTCTTTCTGTAGGTGCTGCTCTTGTGATTTCTTGCGGCGGCCATGAGGTCTTCGGCTGCGCTTCGTTCCGGATAGTTCTTTCGCGGTATGTCCATTGGGCCATGGATCCGACTTCAAGCCCTGATCATCAATGCGAACCATTTCGACTTCTTCCGTGGGAATAGTTATTTCTTTCAAGTCCTGTTGGGGAATACGTGCTTCTGCCATGGAAAAATGACGTTGGCTCCAATCTCGCACAGGGGAATCCCCATTCCTGACCATATATTCCGAATTCCTTTTCGTCGTCAAGTCCAGCGAGCCAGAGCGAAAGCTCGGGGGAATGTGGCCCTGAGCCCAGGATGTTCTGGACCGAGGATGTCCGAAGAAAGCTGTTGGAGGTCTCAAGGTGTCCAAGCTCTCCGATGATGAGCTCTCCCACGGAACGTCCCTCTTGTTCTGGGTCTTGGTTTCCAGATGACCGCCGGCTTTCGTATGGAAATACTTTTCGCTCCCCGGACTGACCTCGACGGCATATCTGTAACCGGAGTTCACAATCGAACCTTGTTCGAGGATGTACAGGAAATCCTGTTCCATGATTTGTGACATATCGTGAGTGATGATGATAGTCGTCTTTCCTTTCCGCCATTCGCGGATTGCTTTCATCACTGCGACTCGGTTGGTGTGATCAAGAGCGCTGGTGGGTTCATCCAGGATCAGGATTGGTGTGTCCCGTAATTTCGCTCTGGCAATCGCAACTCGCTGCCTTTGGCCGCCGCTCAAAAAGCTTCCACCCGGGCCAACGCAAGTGTCGAGTCCTTTGGGGAGACTGTCAATTGTTTTCTCAAGCATGGCCAACTCGATGAGATCTTTGACATCTTGCTTGGTGACAGTTGCATGGTCCTGGCGACCGAATGCGATGTTTGTGAGCACAGACTCATTGAAGAGAACACTCTTTTGCTCTAGAAGAGTAATATTGTTGCGAATCCACTTGGTGTCAAGTTCTTGCATTGGGTTGCGGTCAATCAGGATTTCACCTGAGGTTGGCAAGTAGAACCGCATCAGCAGTTGACTGAGTGTACTTTTACCAGAGCCACTCTTCCCTATAACAAACGTCGTTTCTCCGGCGGGGAAGAAAAAGCTCGACGGCTTGAGCACACATCTGTCAGGCTGACTAGGATATGAAAATGACACCTTCATAAACAGTCATTAGTGTCCGAATAAAACCTCGGGGAGGATTTAAACTCACGTTTTTGACTTCGATATCACCTTCACAGTGTTCCGGATACCGAATTCCCTTTGTCTCGCTCACAATTTTGTCTTCTCTCCGGCTTTGTATTATCGATTTCAAGGCTGCACCAGCAACCTTTCCTTTCTCCATCACGATCATCTGCGGCAAGACCTGCTCAATAGACTGAGCTGCGGTCAGACAGGCCCAGAAAGTTCTGAGCACTTCTCCGGATGTGAGCTTTCCGGCGCGGGCAAGCGAACTGCCATACCAGAAACCCTGAACAAACATCCCGAACATCATCCACCGGATGATAGCAATTTGTAGAGAATTGTGTCGCGCTTGTCGAAGGTAGTGTGTAGCAGATCTCTCGATGCGTTCAACAAAGTTCCGATGCTCGAAGGCTTGCCCATTGAGGCATTTGACCGTGTCGATATTGGTGATAGCATTGTTGGCAACTTTAGAAGCTTCGATAAGCTCAGCCTGCTGGGCTGTAATGCTGAACTTCATTTTGGAGGAAAGAAATCCGATAATTGCTGAGAATATGGGGATGCCTGCAAGAGTTACCAGAGAGAGGCTCCATGATGTGTAGAAGCCCAGCCCTAGCGAAGCCAGTGAGCGGCATGAGTATTGCAGTACAAGTCCGAGTGGCTGCGATGTCGCCATCTGCATTTCATGAATATGTCTAGAAACAATGCAATGTTAGATATAAGATTTTAGCGAGTATAGTGACAAACTCACGCTTGAATTCCCGACAGCAAAGCCCCGGAGCCCTCGCTTTTGGCCTCAAACCACTCAACGTCGCGATCTAGCAGCTCTAGAAACACTTGGCTACGAATAACGGAGGCCTGCATTTCCCCGAATGCAACGAATAGAGCATAGTATGCACCGTTCAAAAACCAACCAGCTACTCCCAGTCCGATCATTCCAAAGCAATTTGTGATTACTTGGCTATGAAGCCCTTTGGAATCAGTGTGATCGGCACCGAAAGAGGTAAACGAGTCGAAAACATTGCCAAGGAAGATTGCAAGTGCCGGCGTGACGAGACTAGCAACCAGGGCGAATATAGATCCGAATATGAGAGTCGGCAGATGCCTTCTAGTCGTGAATCGGAAGAGCGATTTCCATCCCGGATTGCTTTCGGGAATATTTTCTTTGTTGATGTCATTCCGATCGGAAGTCTTGCGTTTGGGCAACATTTTGACGAAAGGCTCGAACGTCACATTGAAGGCCTGGTATGACTCGTGAAGATTTTTCTTGCTGCGCTATAGTAGCATAGCAGTAAGGCAAGATGGAAGAGGATACAGATCGGCATGAAATAGTCATGACGGGCCATTTTGAGTGTTGTTTCACAAATATAATCGACAGGAAGAACAATACTAAGAAATTTCCCAATGGAGTAACATTGAAGAGGGGCGGACAAAGACACCCATGCTCTGGCATTGTTGCGAAGCACGTGGGATGAATGTACCATTGATCGGCTTTAACCTTGAGACAGCATTTACAGCCTTCACTGTTGATGGCAGATCTCTAACAGTCGAAGAAACCTAGGGCTAGAAGGTGAATGTTTGATGCGCGATGGGCGCAACCACCCCAATGAGGGTCCTAGCAAACCGGTCCTGAAATAACGTTTGGGAAGATAAAAAAAAAGACCAGAGGAAAAACCAATGAAAATGACATTTTATTCAGGGTATATTTCGAACGCAATATCGAAAGACTGTCCAGGTCCGACCAGACAGCCAATCTATATTTGAGTCGCGATTGATGGTCCGATGCTAAATCAGAACCACACATTTATGGGACATGACCACAATTCTATCGTAACAATCAATCTCGAGCCGTGATACTGCGAGGTCTTGCAATCAGTATCACAGCCTCGAGGCCATTCATCATCTGCGCCACAAGGAAACAGGCAAATGCCGTGGGCCAGATCAGCCCGGATGTGGAACTGCCCTCGATTTCAAAAACAGCAGCATTGAGACACTATTTGTAATCAAGAGCTGGCCTTCTGGGCCTTCTCGTAAATCCAATCGTTCAGACCGGCGCGATTTCTAGAGGACTCTGTCAGTTTCCATGCGTGACTCAGCCGGCTCCAATCGGCACTAACCTAGCGATCTCAACAGCGTAGAACTGCATGCGCACACCGAAAATGGTGGTATCCTGGTCATACTCGGCATCCGCACGGGTACGGATCATGGTGCCAAAGTTGAAGTCCTCGATCTTGTTCCACTTCATCATCCAGGTGCGCCACTTCTCCTTGCCAGCCTTGCTCTTCATCTCGTCCTCGATGAGGGTTCCGGCGGGATCGAAATCGGGGAATGCCTCCATGAATGACTCGTAGATCTCATTGTCCTGCTTGGTCAAGCGAAGCTGCGAGCCCTTGACCTTCTCCAAAATAGCCCAGTATGTCATGAGGTGTTCAACCGCTGCAATGTAACAAGATGTCAATATTATGACCTTATCCGATGTTTCAAATGGGATGTAAATCGAGGCGTGACTGACCTTTGACGGCAAACTGCTTCTCCATCTATTGCGATTGTTAGCGATCAAACTTCTTCGGTCTGTAGACCATATGGACGCGGGGTCGTACATCCTCCAGATTCTCCGCCTCCTCGGGGTTGAATGGCTTCGACATTTTGACGGTTGCGTGTAAACTAAATTCTTTGAAATACGAACGCAAGAAAGCAGTGATATGACGAGTGGGAAGGAAATCAAGTGGGAGTGTTCAGTGCCCCGCGCATAATTTTTTTGACGGGCGGGGAGCACCCTCCGCTTTGCATAACGTCATTCCGCCCGCAGTCCACGGGTATAAATCGTTTCAGCGTCATGTCCAGCTCAACTATATTTAATTCGCTGTTATGCATGGGTGGATGTATAGTTCCCTTTTAATTGATTGAACCGAGCTGAAATTTCCATATATATTTGAAATTGACGCCCGCATCGCTACAGACCTATTGTAGGGTATATTATGCAGTGAATCAAGCCTAAAAGCCATGCTTCCAGATAAGGGCTCAAAAGCTGATCTTGTGAGATTGAAACTGAGAGCAAAATTTAATGCTCAGTCACTATCGGTATCATCTGGCAGTTCTTCGAATCTTCCCTCGTGGAGAGCCTGAGTCACGGGGTTCTCGACATTGAGGAGACCATTTGCTTTGGCCCTATGATATTTGTTAGCAAGAGCACTCACTATATAGCTCGCTTATAATGCACATACCTCTCAAATAGCACAAAGAGTCTCTCTGCTTCACGCTCCTTCTCCTCCATGGTCATAGGCGGACCGGAGTCCTGTGGCTCAGCGGCCCACCGTTGTCCAGTGATTGGATTGCGTGCGGTTTCAGGGTCGTCTTCGGCTGAATATGCTTCACTTGCACTCTGTGGCATCTCAATGCCGCGCGCTGCCAGGAATCCAGCAGCGAAGCCGTAGCCAATATTCTTAGTGAGTTTCTCGGCATCCTTATCCGATAAAACGAACATCAGCTCGGAAATTGTCACCTTCAGATTGGCAAAGTGGCTTGTCGAGAGCTTTAGAAGTTTTGAAGGAAGTGTTTCAGACTGTCCAATTGGCAAGCTCCGGTCAGTGTTCTCGGGCAGAAGAAGCAACTGCATATGCTCGCGGGGTCCATCGGGTGCCACTTCGTGGATAGCGATAAGTGAATAAAGCAACGGGATTGCGGCTGCCTCTAACTCCTTAGGGCTATATGTGGATATGGCCTGATCTAAGATGCTGATCAACTTATCCACGTTGCAATTGTTGTCGAATGTCGGGAAAAGGGGGCTGCTTTCGAAAACCTTGCCTTTCTTTTCCTCCAAGTCAAGGATAGACAATGTATTGAGCAAGCCACCAAGTAACCCATCTAGGGGCTTTGGTGGGATATCAATGCGACATATAATCTTCAAAATATGAGGGATGGAAGGGGAGAACTCGGTAACAAGATCGGGAAATATCTTGGAGATATTGTATATCAACTTGAGGGTGTCAGATAATGCGAGCTCATCCATTTGTGACAATGGCTTTCTCCCTGACTTGGGGAACTGCTTCGCATGACGGCTCAATTGCTATGCTGGTCAGCACAGCACATCAACTTCCGAGTCTGGCAATCCACTCACGTAGTTGACATTCTCCCCCAATGCATGGCTCTTGATCAAATCCTTAAAGTCCAGTGTGGTGTTATAAGTCGCGTAGAACAATATCCGACTTGTAACCATCTCGTCCTCTGAGTCTTCGGTCTATCAAAGATCAGTGTCAGCTTTGATACTGGCATTTGATCTGCTGCGGGAGTACCTTAAGCTTTTCTGCTAGCTTTCCACTGTATCCCGTGGCCACAAAAGCCTGGCGCATCTTGGGGTCAAGTAATAGCGCATTTGCAACACATCGCAATGCCGCTCGACATACATCAGGGGTCTCCCCCTCAACGCCATACCGAACCAATGTATTAATGCCCTATAAATGATCAGAATCAATGGTAATCTTAATTCTCGATGGGCAGCTTTATTCGTTGTGCTCGTACATTCTGTGAATAGATCGGTTCTGCGTTGGTAGGGCTTGTGCCGTGTTGTCGGAGCTGGAGGAGGGTTTGGACTCGGTCTAGTAGTAGATTGGGTCAGCATTAGGCGTGTGCACAGTATCAGGGTAATTGCATCCGACTTACCTGCTGTTGAGAGGTTGTTTTCTTGTAGGTCTTTTTCAAGAGATTTTAGAAGCTGTGTCACTTGCTGCAGCTTCGCTGTATGCGCAATATCGAATAAGTCAACCTGATTGCCAGGGTGAAGCTTCACAATCTCCACAACGCACCTGTTCCTTGCATCTGAAGAAATGCCATACTGGTCTGAGCTCGGAATGACCCGATTGTTCCGAGTAGGGGGGTGATGTAGGACTGTGTCACTTTCGCCGACGTATTGTGGTGAAGTAGATTCTCCTACACACAGTACAAGAGTAAGATCAGATTAGCATGCGCAGGTAGCTATTGACGAGAGAACCAAAAAAAAGGAGAGAGAGCTACGCGGGGAAGTCAGACGCAAATCGTCATAAATTATTTGGCGACCCCCCCCACTTAAGCTTCACCTAAGAACCTCTTCTCCAGACATTTCTATTTATACATATAACAATTATTAGTACTTTATTATAAGGGAAGCTATATCATACACAATCGAGTTTAGATCTTTTGTATAACGTGAACTTTTGAGCTTCACCGTTTGCTGGGAAGAATGCGACATAAATCGAAAAGTCAGACATTTAATATCAAATACTCAATACTGATTATTGTTGAATGTTGATTATATCATGCCTATACACCAAAATACCTGATGATTATTGAAGCTATAGTCGATCGCATGAAAAGTCCGCGTATTGGTGCCTCGTCGCCTCAGGCGGTGACACTTTACGCGCATCGCGGCGCGTCGGAACTTGAACTTAGTTTTCTCGGCTGGATGTGGCTTCTTGATTCTTCAGCTTCAGTCTAGAACAGATCATGGACAGGGTCTGAACAGCGTCTCCTTCAGCAATGATCCTTCACTATTGCTTATTTTCCTTTTTCACACTTCTTGTCTGATCCAAATCATGGTGGAGATCCTCTCTGCTCGTCCGCCTACACCCCCAAGGACAGCCTCGCGCATCGTGATTGAAAACACCGAGTCACCACTAGCAGTTCAAACACCTAAGGAGTCATCATTTTCCACGCTGGAATCGGCGGAAGCTGGCCCGTCCAGCCGCAGTTCGAAGAAAGTGAATTTCTCGCCATGGCCCAAGTACATCAAACCACCAACCTTCGCTAGTGCTATGAAATCGGCCCCCGACTTCAAGGCTATTTCTCCGTCCCCGAATTCCAAGCCTAAGAAGTCGATCCTGAAAGCAACCCAGTCACCAATTCCTGTTTGGTCACCTAATGTCGATGCATTCACCGCCGAATCGCTTGCCATGCTGCTCGAATCGGTCACCCAACAACTGGCAGGCGAGTCAATGACCTCCCGACTCGATGCCTACATGCAATTCTATGGCGCGCTACGAACGTATGATGGGCTTCCGGCGGGTCAGAAGATTACCGAAAAACTGAATCTCATCACCGAGTTTATTCAGCGAGATGTGAATCTGGACCTTGCGAACGTCTCCCCTATCGATACAAACCTTGCCAGCCAGGCTCTGAAACTGTCAGCTGCATTTGTTTGGCATCCGGAAATTTCGACACAGCTTTCAGAGGAATTCAAAATCTTTCTGGTCGACCACTCCATCACTTGTCTACATGAGGCCAAGGCCCCGAAGTCTGTTTTGACGCACTACATGTCCATATTGTCTACTCAAACCTTTGGCCCCAAGATTATGACCGGTGCCCGTGTGGCTCGTCTTTTGACGGTACTGCAAGAGGTAACCAAGAATATCAGTGGCAACGCAATTGTTTCCCATCGATTGAACATTTACCAGCGGCTGCTGGGCCAAGCCAAGACTACTTTTATCTCCCAAGCCAACCTATGGATCGAACATTTGATATTTGGGCTGCTTCATCATTTGAAGGATACCAGGTCAAAAGCGATCGCATTTGGCCTGCAGGTGGCCACAGAAGCCGGTCCTAATCCTACACTGTCAAAAAACATCCAGGATCTCTTCGACCGGCCATTAGAGCACGGCCGAAAGCTTGTATCAGAGGTTCGTGAGCGCATGACACGAATGATGGCGTCGGTGGATAGCGGTGAGCACGTTCCTCAAATTTGGAGCGTCATTATCCTTCTTCTCCGCAACAAAAGATGGAATCTGGAGAAATGGGATCATTTTAAGGAGTGGGTTCTCGTGGTCCAAAAATGCTTCAATTGCAGCGACCTAGCGATCAAGACGCAGGCTATCGTTGGTTGGAATCGATTTGTCTCTGCTATCAACCCCAACGAATCGACGCCCCGAGCGATCCTACACATGCTGGGAAAACCGGTACTTTCTCAATTCGACCGCAGGAAGACCGACAAATCAGGATCACCGCCCACTCCAGTTGCTCTGACCAGCTACTACAATCTGCTATACTACACTTTCCGCCCTTCAGTTTCTTATCAGCACCTAGATATTATATGGGAAGAATACGTGGTAATGCCGTCCTCAGGAATTTTCTCATCAGTCCCGGTTCTCAGTGACTGTCTTTCACGCATATTGACGAACCTGCTGTGGAGTACGCAGGCTAAGTTATGGACAGAGAATCGAATCAATGACACTACCAAAATGGAAGCAGAGGAACTTCCTGCAGCTGACAGCAGATGGGTTCGATCAAGAATTACCTCAATTCTGAAGGTTTTTGAGCATATATTCAAAGCATCAGTTTGGATCGATGACGCAGTTGGCCAATCTCACGTGGCATTGGCCTGGAACAGTCTGTGCAGTGCGTTATCGCTTGCGTCCAGCAAAGAGATTACCCCCTCGGGGGAGTCGATGCAAGCCGTTGCTAGCGTTTGGAGTCTACTGCACCGCCTTTGGATTGCAGGGCCGCCCTCGTTGAATGCCAACAGCACAGATATTTTCTTCGAAAGATTCAGATTCTTGTCTACCACAATGATTGTTTCTATTGGGGGCATTCCGTTTACCGAAAAGCTTCTTTTGAGAAACGCGGATGGAACCGACAACATTTCCAAACATTCACACCCGAATACGACACAAGAAAGTGCTATTCTTCATCTCCTTCGAATAATCAGCAGCACTGCAGGGACAATAGTGCCAAGCAAGTCTTATACACACCTTGTTTTAGGTAACATTGACGCGGCATGCAACGGGAGATTCTCCCGAGGATCTCGCCTAGAGCTTCTCCAGCAGAGTGCAGAATTGAGCATCACAAAAAGCAGTGCTATCCCTCGTGCGGTCCAACTGTCTGAGGTGATTTGGAAGGCTACTGCCCAGGCGGCCGCAGGTGCTTTGCAGTCGTTCCCTATGGAGTCCGCTCGTGGTCGCGACGGCTCTGTATCCCGTGACTATGAAAATGTCATCAAGATTCTCTCGTTTGGACTTTCATTTCCATCGGCCTTTCAAGAGTGGTCTCACTTGCTCGAAATTTTTGTTCGCGTCGTTAGAACAGAGAAAGGGAACCAAGCGGTTGCCGATATGATTGTGGAACCCATGGCCGAACGCCTCATGCATCTTTCTGCTGGAGATACCTACCTCCCCTCAACTTCGTTGCTTAGTCATTCTTTATCTATCCCTTTCATGCAAGGAACCGGGCTAGGGATTGATCGCAGTGGTATCCAGGCAGCCGGTCATGCCATCTTTCCTCATAAACTCCTCGCATCAATTGCCCAGACATTACATGGCGCATATGACAATTTCAACGCATCACAATCCAGTGGCCTTCCTGACTTCATAGAGGCATTGACTTCTTTTCTTGGCACCGGTGTTCCGCAGTTCCAAAGCCAAATTCTTCAATGTCTCCAGTCCTCAATCGGTGTTTGGTTAAAGGATGAATCTCACAAAATCCATGTTGACTGCGGTGTTGACAGCAGAACCCTGACGGCTTGCCGTGCGCTCTCATCAGCTACCATCAATACTCTGCAAACATCAGTTTCCCATGACCTACCTTCTTTGAAAGACTTCGAGCCTATTCTTTGCGCCGGGTTGGAGTCTTCGCATATGTCAACAGCCAAGAGATATGTCGAACTTTGGGGCTTGACCTTTGGCTCACAGGCTTTTGTCACCCCAGCCACCATTTTGCAAGCCGTACAAACTGCCGAGTCCAGGATCCAGGCTGCAACCTTGCCTCCGCAAGACGGTGATCAGGATACCGAGATGTTATCCCCACCTCCTCCGCAAGACAAAATGAATCAGTCATTGCATCAGCCGTCACAGGACAATCAGCTTTCGTCTCCCGTCATACGCACTGAAGACCCCTCTGTGGCTCTCAAGCCAACCGAACAGTTCCGTGAACCCCAGTTGCCGAGCAACCCTCAGAAGCCCATGGATGCGCAAATTGTTGATGGCCTCTCACTATCTCACAAGCGTAAAAGCCATCACGAAATGTTTTCGATGATTGAATCGATTCAATCTTCGTCGCCAGCTAGTACTCCACGCAAATTGGGCTTCGATACTCCTCGTCATGTACGCAAACTACATGGAGAATCACTGACCAGACTTCCTCTAACGCCCACTCTCGCCCCTACTGAGAATGAAGACGGATTCATCGGCTCGTCTCCTACGCCTGGGACCAGAGACCCGACACCTGCCATGAATTCCGATGCACTCATATCAAGCCACCTGCCTGCGGATTTGGGTGGAGACCCTCCATCATCTCCTCCCGAGATGCAATCTCGGAGTCCAAGCCCTCGCAAGAGTCGCTCGAAAAGCGCGCGGCGAAGGGCGGCGAAAGCAAGAAAGGCTCTCGTTGCTACATCCAGCAAACAGTCAACAGTCAACAGCCCCGCTACTTCCCGCCTTGCGACAGAGAACATAGACACACCTATGAGTGATGCCCATGACTATGATAATGAAAACGCCGACACTACACCTCGAGCAAACGGAGTTACTCCCAGTCGGCGACTTCGATCTGCCCTGGGTAAGGACTCAGATACAGCAGAGCCATCTCCGGTGCCACCTGTTGACGCCGACAAAACACCTGTCCAACAACCAACTCGCAGAAGTAAACCAAGCTCGAGCTCCAAGAAGAAACGGAAGCAAACTCAGTCTAAGCCTGTGGATGATCAACCCCAGCAAGCCATGGACATGCCCCCTGATACCCTTCTGGATAGTTTCATGGACTCGAGTGAAGAGACAGAGTCACAAATCGCATCACAGCTCGGGCAGGACTTGGAGTTAGCAGTGGATATGGAGGATAGGGATAATCTAGAGCAAGCAGAACTTCCCAGTGAGCCATCCATGAAGAAGAGAAAGCGAGATCAAGAGGATTCTCCTTCATCGGTGAGAACGGACAGGCGCCGGTCTACACGGCTGTCCACAGTTAAAGACGCAGTCAGCACCGAGTCATTGCAATCTGATTCTTCACACTCACACCATGCCATCTCTCGGCAGGTTTCTCCTGCTAAATCATTGTCGCCAACTGCTACTCGCCGATCCACCCGCAGTTCACAACGAAAGGATAGTGATAACCCTCCTGCAGACTCAGTTGCACAGGAATCAACACAGGCATCAACGCAAAACACCGAGACACCGCGGCCGTCTAAAAGGTCTCGCAAATCCATTCGTCTTGAGGACCAGTCTTCCTCTATCGCCATCGATAGCAGTCCCCAAAGTGTCCCTCGAGATACCCGGTCCCGCAAGACGCGGTCTCAGCAACATGCATTTGAGGCGTCTCAGCCTCAATCATCAAGCATTCCATCCGAGGAACATGGCGATACTGATCAGTTGCCACCTCAGGTCGACGTGGACATTGTCCCTGAGGGCCTCATCACAAAAGACCAAGTGGGGCAGAACACCCCTCTTGTGTCTACCGAGGAGGCAACTATCACTCAAGTCTCCGAAGTGGAGCAAGCCATTGAGCCTGCGGTAAAACCAGACACCGAGGTGGACATCGAAATGGACATCGACATGAATGCAGTACAGCAGTCCGGTGAAATAGTCGAGCAAACTACAAGTGTTGCCACCACGGGTACACAAACCCAAGAATTACCCCCCGAACCCAAGCCCGGCACCAGCGAACAAGCCATCACCCAGTCTTTGAAGAACTTCTTGGGTGAAATGAAAATGACCAATTTGTCCCCGAGCGCTTTCCGCGAGGTGGATGATATTCTCTTCAAACTCCGTTGCGAGGCACAAAATGCATCGACGCGACACAATACTTCAGCATAGCGAAAGGCGTTTACAGCGAAACCTGTTGGATAGGATTTTTTTTTATATTGGACCCCGTCTCATCATTATTCCCCACATGCATCCTACATGTCTTCATAACTTGAAGCACAGCGCCTATTTTATTGCTTGGAATGCTTGGTCCTAAATCTTTTTTCTTGTACGTTACGTTTTTCGCGTTCAGGGGGTTCTGCGAGTATAATACGATCCAAACATTGAACATTATGATCTTCAAGAATTAAAACCCCAGACATGGCAGAATGAAGATGATATAGGAGTCTTGTTCACCAACTCACTTCCATGCGTTTCCCCTCGTCCATCTGCCGTTGCCACCATTTTAAGATTAACCCCCAGATTCCATATTGGCCAATTGGGGCTTGACCCGAAGCTGCTCAGGTACGGTTTACTTGAATGTCATGGTGACGCAGAGCGCCACTCCTTCCTAAATGGTATATCAGACCAGGTCCTACCTAGGAAGTCGCGATCAATTTTGCAGCGTAGTTTATTCAACGCCCACAATTATATGTACATATTGGCTCGACTGTTGGCTAGACTGTACTTGTCCGAACAATGGCAACCCCAGGCACTCAGTATATGATGCAAGCCGGCCTAGCAGTCGGCATGTCAGGCACACAGGGCATGCACTCTCCACACCCCAAGCCGGTGGACCCTCGCTCTGCATGGTGTGGGTGGAAAGGACGTACTCGTTCCCTACCTGAGTATCGGCGCATGGTCATGGGGCGATAAAGCAACCTTCAACTACAACCCAAAACGAGACCTCCCGCGCATTCACGCAGCGTGGGCCAAGCTCAAGTCTGTCGGGTTGACCTTTGTGGATACAGCGCAATCATACGGCGACGGCGAGAGCGAGCGGATATGTGGAACCCTGTTCCGGGGCATACCTCGCAACTCTTTCGTAGTACAAACAAAGTGGCTCTCAACACCAGATATGACCAATACACTCATGCAGGCTGGCGGGCCCAAGTCTAAGCTTAAAGATTCGCTTCTCCGTCTTAACCTAGATTATGTCGACATCTATCTCGTACACGGGCCTATCCACCCTAGCAAAATATCCACGATCGCCAAGGGAATGGCCGACTGTGTGGAATCCGGGATGGCGCGCGCGGTTGGGGTGGCTAATTACGATACAAAAGAGATGATCAAGATGGCCGATGAGCTGGCCAAGCACGACATCCCGCTCTCTGTCTGCCAGTGCGAGTACTCAATCGTCCGCCGCTTGCCTGAAGTCAGCGGCATGATCCGAGAATCCAAAAAGCGGAGTATCTGCTTTCAGGGGTTTGCTTCGCTGGCTGAGGGTCGTCTTTCTGGTAAATATTCACGCTTCAATGAGCCCCAACGCAGGCGGCGCTTCAGCAATTATCACATGCACATACTGGAACCTACTATTAATGTCTTGAAGAGTATTGCCGAGGAACGGCATGTGCCTGTTCCTGCTGTTGCACTGAATAACTCTATCAATAAGGGTGTTCTGCCGCTGGTTGGCGTGCGCGATGCTGGTTAAGCGGAGCAGGATATGCAGGCACTTGGATGGCGGCTGACGGAAGATGAGATGAAACAGATTGAGGGAGTCAGTCTACAGGGTAGTAGGTCCTCCTTTATGCAGCATGGATAGGTACTGAGTAGACAGATGATGAGAATGTACAGTGTAAATAAATGGTGGAATTGTGAATTGCCTTTTCGGGGTTTGACCTGTCAATACGCTGTCACATAACGTCTCTTCAATGCTCTCAACATGAAAAACACATTATATTGATCATGCTATGCTTGCCTCGGATGAGCGCGATATCTACTTTTTGCACCTAAATCATAACTCGGCCGAAACAACTACCAGACTAAAAATGCGCTACAGACTCGAGTTTAAGTCTATACTATCAAATTACAAATTCATATTGTAGAGTTTAATATTCGATTTTGACGTGTGTCAGGCTTGATATGGGCCCATAGACAAGATGTAGCTCATCAAGATTCTAAACAAAGCAAGTCCAGAACGATATTTCAAGGTAGAGATCACGTATGTGAGGCTAGCACCGTAACATTGGCTCATATGTTCCGTTCTCCAAATTTGAATTCAGGCAATCTCGCCAGATTCAAAGTCTTGTTCATCTTCGTGTTGCAAAAACCAGCCATGAATTTCTTTGAACTTGTGTGTCATGGTACGGTACGGATACCCCTCAGGCCTCCTTAACGCCACGAAATTATCCTCATCTAGCGCATTCTTTTGCTGCCATGCCAAGACAGCATCATAGTTCTTGCATTTGTGCTCTATATTGAAATCAGGAAATGCATGATCCAATGTGTCGGTCCATATGTGCGTATAGACATCTGTGTTGGCGGAGCACATTATGTTTTGAGCCAGCAGCCATACACAGTGAGAAAGGTGTAGGCGATGCATTTCTGTCGTTGTGTTGAAACCGCCAGGATATTTTGCGCCATAGTAGTGATCAAAGCGAGCCTCACGTCTTAGTGCATCCAAGCAATGCATCTGGTGGAAAGCATCGATGCGGCCAAAGTACCTGTCATCTCCCAAACCCCAACTCGAAGGGATCTGGACTGCTTCGCCCGGATCCTTACCTATATCTAGGACCTGTTCGCGGGTCAGAACAATCGGTCGCGTATCATACAAGGCCGCCCATGCTACATCAACCTCGTGGCTGGGCTCCTGACGATATATTGTGGGTGGTTCATTGTTGAGGAGTGTTGCATCCATACGTTTTGGAGAGATATGTATGTCTTGCTCGTTGAGAATTGGAGCTTTTTTCCCGCCATGGATTCAGTAACAAGTTATTGTGATTCATCGGATAACGAGGAAACTTACATGGCATGGAAATGATTTTCAGATTATGATTTCTTTGTTGCCCCGGCTCTTGGCCAACATAGAGTGAGGATGGTGGTCGAAGAGACAGGGTGAACATGGTGGCTGACAGCAGAAAGAATCCCAAGTTCAACCATAAGAGGAGAACCCAACTCGGTAGGTATGAGTGATATTTGGCACTAGCAGACAAATGGCCCGACTCATAGTTCGAATCATCTCTATCGCCATCTTGAGCATTCGATTTGCGTGATTTTTCAGAGCCCCTGAGAGGAAGATATGTGAACTGTTGAGCGATTGTAAAAAGCCCCATAGTTCAATACCACTTGATCAATGAATACAAATGGTTGTTCTTAATTCGTGCGGTCTCGTAGATTGGCAAGGGTGCCTTTTTGGTTGCATTGGAGACTCTTCGAGAGAGATACTGCGGTAACAAGTAATCACTGCGCTAGCCTTGACAAGACTACCAAGTCCATGTAGTAGAAACTAATTCGACATAGCTGTTTACTAGTGGAGAAGATGCAATAATGGTGTAAAAAGTCTTAGAGTGGGGTGTGTCAGCACATCGTCAGCACACTAAGATACCATAGCTGTCATCCCGTATACACATTTGCGAGTATGCTGTTACTGATTTTGCTGATTGATTGTAGTGCGGTGTATAACTTAGTGCTCAGGGCCATCCCCCCCCCCCAACTGGATTAGTGTCTTAATGCTTAATTATAACCTAGAGGAAAAGCAATGATACCTAAATTGTAATTGTAGACCCCTCATTAGGCAATGTATCCTGTGTGTTACGTAGAAAAGTAAAATGATGCTTTTGATCCCATACAAAATTCACATATCAACAGAAATGGAGGTGTATGGATTTTCTATGGCCTCCAAAGCTTCATTTTTCTAGGTTTATCAGGCATAATAGTTATTCCACTTTGGATGGTTTACAATACACCATGGCTTTAAATAGTTGGTTAAACCCAGCCATAATCCAGGCATCAGGACAACAATTCAGTGAAATAATCCTAAGCTTTATATATCTGGATACACCTACCCAATGCCAATTATCATTACATTCATGTTCTGAATATGGACTATTTCAAGGTCTAGTCATGTGCAACTAAGGGAGGAAACTAAGGTGCTATGAACCAATTACTCAGCTCTATCGGCCGCCACTAAAGGCGATGCATATTATCAGATGTCAGGTTTAGTAAATTGTGAGGCCAAAGCTCTAAATGAATCTTCGAAGGAGAACTATTATCGACCCCTATGCTTCATTTCCCCTTGCTGCTTCAGCTTCATCTGGGTGCTCTCTCCAATACTTGAAGAACGTATTCCCCGGAAATGCCATGTACTGGTCCTGGATGTTCTCCCACGGAGCGTTGTCAAACCCCGACGTTTTGATGATCTCTTCGGCCTCCTCGGCTGTAACATTGTAATTCCAATACCCTGCTCTATGTTCCTTTGCCCATTCCTGAATCTTAGTGAAGTTCCGGCATGTATGTGTCGTGGCAAGGCGTGGCACGATGACCTGATTAGCCGGGAAATTGACCCTGAAAGGAATGGGAGCAACATCTGCATGGCACATGAGCGTCTCTCGAATAGAGTCCACGCAATGATCTATAATGATGAGGATTAGCTTTAATGAATATATAGAGTGATTATAATGGATCTTCTCGACTTACCCCAATGCCGAAATTCAATTCTTTCCCGATCAATCACTCCATTTTTATCTGTCACGCCTGCTATACCTGGGAAGCGCTCTGGGTAAAGCAACATGCGTAAATCGTTAAGGCAATGCAGCTCATGCCATATATCTAACTGCACGAGGTATTCATTCGTTCCAGGAATTGTTAGCGTAGGGTGTGAAAGCAATTTTGCCTCTTCTTCGGATATTTTGGATATCCCAACTACCGGATCGAATTTAGCATGTTGATTCTCAGACTCTTATTCTACAAAATTCCTTTTGACTCACAGTTGTATAGTTCTTCCCACAGTCTGTCAGTCTCATCACTGGGGAATCCCATGTACGGGGTTTTCTCGAAGAGCGCGGCGCGAAATTTGAATTCTTTAACATATTCTATCGCATCATTTGCCGGTGCTGTTCGAAACAAATTAATGCAATTCAATTCCAATGATAGAGTAAAATTCTTACAATATACTCCAACCGTGGGGTCTTGGAAAGGCCTCTGAGCAAGCTGCGATACCAGAACACCAGCAACAACCAGTAAAAGTATGTTCATAACATAGAGGATCACAACATGAGCCCTTGAGGCTGACCAGGAGCGACGCCTCTTTGGTTTATAATGAGAATGGTCAACTAAGCTGTCTTTCTCAGTCTCAATGATGCATTCTTCAGAGAGATCTGATGATGATTCCCTTGATATCATGGCTGTGTAGAGTAAATGACACGAAGAACTTCGCCACGGCTAAGGTCTTTGAATCGAATTTGCTTTCTGTAGGAATTATGTCTGCTCAGTGATATCTGTAGCTGGGCTTTGTTTTTTGTAGAGGTGCCGCTGTGAATTCCATGAGAAAGAAGCACCTTCCTGTATGCTGACCTTGATGACTGTCAGCCATCCCAGGCAACTACCTAGGTAGTTATCAGTTAGCTATTTATCATTACCTAAGTCCTCCTACTATTTATATGCCATTAGGTCCTTTGTTTTGGCTAATATCAAACATAACTCAGTGGTATTCTAAGACTTCGAATCCTCGAGACATCGCAAACATGAAGCTTTCCGTTGTCATCTCTTTTTTCGCTACCGCAGCTCTTGCTATGCCGCTTGGTACGACCCCAGATGATAACTTGAAAATGCATACATACAATTACTAATGCAAGATAGACGGCCAATTCAATGATGTGGCAAAGCGATGCGGTGTTGGCAGGCGGAGTGAAATTGTCCACGCTGTGCGATCTGCTGTGGATACTGTCAAGGTCAAGCGAGACCTCAATGAGGTCGATGTGGAAGAGATTTCCGCGGCTCTATATTCGGCTTGGTGCACCCCGTGATCCGAAGAATACCTTCCTTCAGATGGGCGAACCTTCAGGGAGAGGAATGTGTCGTGAATGACGACTTGATGTGTGGTTGTGACTGAACCTGAAATTGGAATATGCTGCGTTTATTATATGCTGCAAGCTTTGTATCAACGGGGGAATATACCCTATTTTGGATTTCTGTGCATTCAACATGCTACGATCTTCTGTGCTCTTCTCCTATTGCACATATAATGAGATGCTCATGTTCGTTGAATTCTTACACATCCTACAACACAGTAACAAAGAGACATCGTAAATAGTTTTCTCCTGCTACAACATTATATTTGGTTGACTCAAAAATTTATCTTCAAATGTTAGGTTTTCAATTTTATTCACTTTACTCAACACACGATATTCATGGGTAGGTCTAGAGTCTCTAGTGGAGAATACATAATACAGCCTGCTACTTGTCAAAAACTATCGAATAGAATAGAACCACTGCTCTAGTTGACAACTTTGAAAGACACTGTATCATATGTCAGTTCCTATATCCCGAGCTAGTAGAGTTTTATACGAGGCATTAGAAAATAATATACAGCCTCGTCAATAGCATATTTACTTACAGCGAGAAGGTAGATACAGAGACCATATTTTGAGTAGGTGTCTTCTGTAGCATGAAACTAGTGTATTATACACCAGACAGTTTTTGTATCCTACCAATCTCCAAAAGAATTGTGCCCAGTCAGCACACGGTTTCAAATTTTAGTCTTGTCAGCAGCCAATTTAGGGATAGCGTTCCTTTTTCTCTTAGAAACTTATAAGCCTCTCACCTCCCCCCTTAAACTGTGCACACAACATTTTCGGAAATCCAGTCATTTCTATATTCAAAATCTTCAAACAAATACATCACTCAAATATCTTCTCACTTTCATCTCAAGGATGACATCCACCCCTCATTTCCGGTACTCGACAGGCGAAATTGCGACTTCCGAGGCCGCCAAGGCGTTTTCATGGGAAGCGCCTGTCCCAGTGAATCGTTTCTGGGATAGCTTCAGTTACTGCATTGCCCGGAACTTCTTAGGCAACTTTTCAGATTCTGAACTGGGGCAGCTAGCCTTGGATCCAGCGGGAATAGATCCTGATAGTACTGCAGATCAGCAGACGAAGCTTCAGCTTATCTTACAACTGCTCAAGAGAAAGCTAGAAAAAGAAGAAGCGGCCATTTCACAAGATCAGTCATTGTATGACGTTGATTACAAGCGATGGTATGCGCTATGGCAGGGGATTTATTCTTTGGAGAATGAATTAGATATCCCGCAAGCAGAGGAGACTGTCCGCATGCTAGTGGAGAAAAGGCCCGACAAGTCAAACATTGTTCCTCTACACATGCTAGCGGAACACTTTGTCAAGGTTGGGAAGTATAAGGAGGCGGAGGAAACAGAGCTGCCGGTTTGTGAGTGGATGGATACTCGTCCAGACCTAGGGAAAACCTCCCCGCAAGCTCTTAGCGCTCGTCGAATTATTGCAAGAGCCTTATGGGGACAGGGTCCCTCACGACGACCTGAGGCTGAGGAGCTAGTTGCTATAATCCATTCACTTGTTGATAGCATGGGTGAAAGCAAGTTTGGAGTTTATCAAGAAGAGGAGAGAAAGCTTAATAAGGATATGGTGGCTCAATTCAACTAAAGGATATAGATCTCGAAGTGTGCTATGGGAAGAAAATGCTAGCTTTATTTTACACGTGAATGGCTGGTAGACGATATTACTCCCTCTCCACTATAGATTATATATAATCATGCCATTAATGCCGTTATCTTTGGTTTACTTACTTGTAGACTTGGAGTTTCGACGGTGATACAGTGTTCCAAAATTAAATGACAGGTATCCTCATGGCGACCCAAGATTAAGAAGCTTATTGCCATGATATAGTCATTTGTTGATAGCATAAGTGAAAGCAAATTTAGAATGAATTTGGAGGAGAAGAGGGGTCCTAATAGGTATATAATGGCTGGATATAGATTCTGAAGTATACTATCATTTAAGCGTAAACGTCTGCTAGGCGATATTGTTTCCTCCCCACCACAGATTATCCATGACCACGCCCTTTAAGCCGTTATCCTTGGTCCATTTGTCTATGGTCTCGAAATTCCGACAGTAATGCAGTGTTCCAAAATCAAATGACACGTCCCTGAACGACCCTTCTTCGGTGGTTGTATCGCCATTATAATAGAGTGTAACGGCACCAACATCTCCCCAGCACTTTAAAATCATAGTGGTAAGCTAATTTCATGGACAATAGGATGACTGAAGGGAATTTATTACCATGATAGCGTGTCGTAATCGCTCTATGCACTGATCAGCTCGGGCCCAGACGAGAGAGTCATCGCCTTGGAAGGATTTCAAATATGTGAAATCTTTATCAGATCTATAACCCAGCTGACGAAGAAAATTCAAGCAGCCAAGCTGAACGGTATATTCAGGCAGTGCCAACAAATTTTCGCTATTGTTTGGATCGCGAATCCATGCTGAGTCATCTGCAGAATTTATATGACCCAGGCTTTCAATCCGGGAGGACGGTATCGCAATTGGGTGCTCTAGATCAGACTTAGTCCTGAACACTCATAATTTTGGTATATTTCCAGAATTCACGCCAGAAGGAAACAGAAATAAGACTAAAGTATTTAACGCGACGTACTGGGAAGTAGTTCGTTCCATATATCCTCCAGTTGATCCGTCGCCTGGAACCCGAAATACGGGGTTTTAATAGAAAACTGATGATTTTCAAAAGTCTCCCAGTGATACTTAACCACGTCCAGCGCAGGAGACCAGGGGTAAGTCAGACGATCACATCTTGCTTCGCTTGGCTCGACCTGAAAAGCTTGCAACAAAACCACGGCCGTGGCGAACAGTAAGGCCACAGAACCAACATAAAAAAGCGACACCTTGACTCTTTTCTTGTATTCATAAGCCATATTTGGGTTATAGGTAGTGCCTCTGGTGGTATAATTTAGTATTGGTAGCCCAGAAGGTACATGGAAGTCTTACCAAGTTCAGCGTAGTCGCCCTTGATTACAGGAAAGCCGGATCACGGTGTAATTCCGGCAAAGTACTTCAGTGCGGAGGGATACGTTTGAATTGAGGAAAATTCGCATACATGTGTGCTGACATCCTAAGAATTTCGATGCTTACCATGCATGTCCGACCCACTAGGCTCGAAGGTTCAGCTGACAGAGTCCCGAAGATGGGAACTTTGGCTCTGCCACTAATTTTTATCCGGAATTTACTGACTCTAGATACTCCTTTGCTTTTGTTTGAATATTTATTATGATTTCTGTGTTGATCTAAGTTAACTGGCCTCTCTTGCTGCATTGCCAACTCGCTCAGAATGTCTGGCTACGAAAGACTACGTCACACGGATGATCAAGCTACAAATAGCAATGTGGATCAAGCAGATATAGCCGAAGAAGAACAAGAACAAAAAGAAGCAGGATTCCCACTTCTAGAGGAGAAATTGGAAGATGGGCAAACGGAAACACAAAAGAGCAGCAAGCTTGCGAGCTTTTCTGTCCACCCCTCCACGGTCCTTCTTCTAAGCCTTTCTGCTTTCATACTCAGTTTACTGTTTTATACGATTCAGTATTACTTCGCGGCAACGGATGCATTGTGTCAACAGCGAATGTGGGCCTTCAGTAAGAGCCTCTCTCGTCCTCAATGCTAGCAAATTCCAGCTAATTATACCAGGCCCCGAGGCAGATTTCTTGGAATATGAATCGAGGCAATACAACTCGGATTTAGTTTCTCATGACTTTATTGGAGTACCCACCCAGTATCGTAGGGATGCTTGGGACAATCTTTGGAAAAGTATGCCCTCAATGTCACGTGTTTTGGAACAAAAATCTAACCGAAGTTTGAGCATAGCTGGGCGATTTAGTTTTCCATTCGATAAACTAGGCTTGATCAATAAGTCAACCGAAACACATGAATGGTGGAGTCTGCCTCCTCCGCGAGACAACGAAGTCATCGCCATGTCCGAAGGCATGTTGCTACCCATTTACCAGCTATGTTTCAGGCTTTTCTAGATATGAGGCTAAATTTATAGCAGTTATGCATCAGGTCCACTGTGTTGGTGTCCTGTGGCTCTTTGCGCATCGAGATGAGTGGGACTTTCGCACAATACGGAATATGACGGAAGACTTCATGAAGATTCACTCCCGCCATTGTAACGTCATGCTAATGAACATGATAAAGTGCATGGCCGATGTTACACCGGTTTTGTTCCAGAAAGACGTTAATAACTCAGCTTCTGGCTCCGGGCTGGGAAAGTGGAAAACAATTGACGCGCCGCGTCGGTGTAAAAACTTCGACAAGCTCTGGAACTGGGAGCGGGAGAACAGTATTTGCCCTATGGGCTGTGTGCCCGAAGATATTGCTCGTCTCTACCCAGAGAGCATATGATGTCAATTACGATAAGCTTTGAACACAGCTCAATAGAATCAAAGAGTACATCATCACAATCTCTTGTAAGGATTTCCATAGTAAACTCGAGATTTCTCATTGATTGTGGAGCATGTAGGCTTCCGATCTAGAGATCGCGAATTTCGTGTATCTTGTGATAATCCAATAAAATTTAGCGGAATGTTACGTTGCGGTTATTAGAAACTAGGAGTAAGTAACAGCATAATTGGGCTATGCCACCTAAACTCAGCAAAATACTAATGCATGGATGAAGAGGGCCAAGAGTATACTATTCCAAACTTTTAAATATACCATGCCACGACAGCACGGGCGAGAACTACACCAATGTGTACGCATATAGCCCGTCTGGAGGTAGCCTACTAGTAATGCTAATAACCCGGCGGTTATTATTTCGGGCATTTCTATATCCAGAATTAGTTGTGTGGGTATGAAAGAACACAATATTTATTACCGGTGGCGTGCATGCATCAGCGCTGTTCTCGCGCGGCAATTTAGATGGAAACTTCGGACGAATGGGAGCTAGTGAATAGCAGCGGGATAAGGCTCGGGGTTCAACCTCCCTTTAGGAAGGGACCGATGCATGGATGTCTTGTTTTCCTGCCGTTCTAAAATAAGACATCCGTAAGGCATTCAAGGATCAGCTCCTTCCTACAGGGTGGTGAACCCTGAGCTTTATCCCGCTGCGTAGGCAAATTATAAATTGATACTTCAGCAACGGTAGGCTATAAAGAGATATACTTAGCTATAGTTTAATGTTTTCTAGGTGATCCATTGTCTCTTTGCGGAGTCTTGAGAATATATGGAACTTGGTGGTTTAGATATAGTTATATTTTGGTTTTTTACAACTGAGTTATCGGTATTCTTGAAACGTTAAATGATACATGGGTAGTTATGTATAGCTTTCTACTCCGTACTTTGAAATTGATACACAACGCAATTTACCTAGGTACATAAGTCTTATCTATGGCTATGGACAAATAAAAATAAAAACATGGTTATTGAAATATAAATGTAGAAAATAAATTGTCGCATTTACCATGTGTTTTGCGGTGAATCACTGTAGTGAAATACGTTATCTTCCTGTTTTGACTTTGTTTGGAAACCACCCAATTGCTTAATAGGACACCTGTCATTGTAATTCCGGTATTTTAATTTCTACCTATTTACAATAAGGCACCAATAAGGTATTTTAAGCCTTCGAACGCGAGACCTACGCTAATGCACCGAGCTAATTAAGTACAGACGAAGCTGTTCGAAATCCTGTGAACGTATGTAGACCCTGCCGATCCTTCTACACTAGTAATTTTAATGTTTTGTTTCTTCCGAATACTGTAATTCCTACTTTTAAAACAACTTAGTTACTTACTTGGTATAGATGGTGTAAATGGTATATGCAATACACCGCATTAGCAACGATCAGCATGTTCTTGGCGGAGCCAAATTGACAGAATTTTGACCTAGGGAGGCTACATACCGGGAATGGATCACTCCTAATTATGGGCATCGGTTTTGCTAGGTACCCTATCTCCCACGCAAAAAATCGTTATATCCAGGGATATACACGTCATTTTCAAGCCTTTCTAAACAACAAAATATTTTATCAGTCATGTGATCCCTCGCCGATTTATCCTAACCTCCTAGAAAGGAGCCCTAGAAAGTGGCTCTACGAGAGCAGTTAATTAGTACGCTTGGTATATATAAGAGGCTAATTGAAGTAAGAAAAGTAAAAGGGCAGAAGTATAGCGATATTAGGAGCTGTTGGGGGCTGAATTTGTATGTAACATGGAAATATATATTAACCTTGATGTAACGATTACCCGGCTATAATGATAATTTTCTCGTGTCTGAATTATCTCGTTATAACTAGTACATGCATTATCGGGCTGTCCGGGCGGGGTAGTCCCGCGCACTAGTTAATGTCTACAGTGCTTTTGTACCCTATAAAATCTACAAGCATTCATGTGAGGCTTGGCAGTCTGCTGTGACCTAGTAGATTGATCAATGTTAACCCTGAGCCATCCTTGGTGCTGCATCATTCAAGGGTCACAAATTTGTCGAATACATACTCCATGTAAACCGGGGGCCATAGCTAGAGAGCCTAGTCTCCAAAAAGCATTAGGCTTAGACAAGTGTTGATAAGCGCATTTTTTCTTGAATCTTATTCCGCCCCTTCCTTCCATTTGATCTGTTCTTTAAACTTTATCTACTCGATCTATTGATAACACGATAGGAGTCAGCTCTTGAATATCGTTGCATATTTATTGCCAAAGAATGGATGCTCAGCCAGATGCAGAGGCTGCCATTGAAGCCTTGCAGAGAAGAAGACTTCAGAACCGCATTGCTCAGAGGAACCGTCGTAAGCTATCAAGATCACTATATTGCCATCCGTATGATCTCAACTTTCCTAATGATTAGTGTACTTAGGCAAACGACAAGCAGACATTGAGCAACAGCGACTAAAGGATCTGGAGAACCAAACCAGGGGAATTCAGCAGCAAAAAGATGGCAATACCTGTGCTCCCAATAATAGTGAATGTCATGAATTCCATATGAGCAACCTTGATAACACACGAAATAAACCGGGAGGCTCCCAGTTCAATGGGAATACGCCAAATCTTGCCTGTTTTGACTCAGAAACGCTGCAGGCTGAGGCCATGAATCGTGGGCCTTCTGATGCCATTCACCCCGAGAAGTTGACAGGGCAGAACGAAAGTCCCGGTATTGCCACGTCGGTTTCTGGGATGAAGAACATCAATATATTTGATGCCGCGATGGAAGAAATGCCGACCGCTATTGGATTGGACTCTGATCCCGGAATTGGTTCTTCATCTACTCCCTCCAGAGCTTCCAAGAATCAGGAGACACCCCAAGCAGAGGCTAAATCTATCCATGGACAGAATATGAAGCCTTGGGAGTCTCCGCAGTATTCCAACCATACCGCAAATAAAGGGAAAACAGCATTACACATCAGTGTGGAGCGCGGCAATCTAGGTATCGTCCGCTTGTTACTACAATATGGGGTCAATGTGGATAGAAGGGACAACTTGGGGCGCACAGCGCTATACTATGCAGCATGTGGTGCGCATATCGATATTGTTGGAGAGTTACTTGCCGGAGGTGCGGACCCAGAAGCTTGTGATAATGAGGGCAGGAGCCCCTTACATGCCGCAGCCTATGCCGAGTCCGAGGCAGTGATACGGTTGTTAGTGCGAGAAGGCGTGGACCTGAATGTAGCCATAGGTCCTGGTGGTAGTAACAACAGCGAGGATATGGATGGTGTACCTGGGTCAATGATAGGTTTAGCAGATGGATTCCATATGTATGATTGGACTCAAATTTAACTTCGCTTTAAAACCTGTATTTTCAGTAACGCCAATGGACCAAAATGTTACAACCCGCCCCTGAACTGGTGAGTTACAAATTAGGCGAAAAAGCTACTATACCTGAGCATTGTTGAATAATATACTCCGTACTACAGAATAATATACTAGACAGCATGAAATAACGAATTTGAACCTTTCACAAAAGAAGGGGTAGAACGTAAATTGTAAATTTGTTTAATCTCCCCATGCATGGAGATGAAGCCATGTTTATGCCTTTCTTTTTCTTCTGTCGAATCTTCTATTCTATTCCATGGAACTTGCTTTTTGTGATGAGAATTGTAGGTAATGAGAGGTGTCATTTCCTAAGCGCTTGTTGCTCCGAAACTCCGTGGTTCGTACAGGGATTAATGAAGGCAGCGATGCATGGAGACAGTTCAAAGTGCAGTGCCATGTCGTGGTTTCAGGATCTTTGTTTTTATATGGCGGCATAGGTGATAGAGGCGTAGATACTGCATCAAAGATGGTAGCCTCAATTCCATAGGAATCCTGAATTCTTGGCATGCAAGAACTGTTTTGCGAAAGAAGCAATGTATGCATGAAATCGATTATGGTTTATCGTTGAATTCCAGATGCATGTTAATTATGACGAATTAAATTGAATTTTCAACAAGCATTACGCCAGATAGACGAGGTTCCGACATATATATAGTGTTGACATGACACAAAAGGTATAGATTTACATAACACAGATTTATCTGGTCTTAAAAGTCGAAGCCAAAGCAATTTCACGTAGTTAACTAAATTCGTCCACATCATAAGCAACTCTCATATCGTATCGTCATCGGACGTAGAGTATTGTGTGCTGAGGGGTATACGTGATATAGTGCTTATTGCTGCCTGCAATGTAACCTTAAACGAAACTAAGGTCTCGATTTTAAGATCAATTTATCGGGATTTTGAAAATGGTTTTCTGTTACTCCGTTCTTTGGCCCGAATCTACCGGGGTATCTACTTAGACACGGTCAGGCCGTAGATGATGACCTCCTGGTTTTATTTCCCCCTAGAAACACTTCGTCATCATGCAATACTACCTAGGTATTCAACCAGTATTGGAATACAAGCAGAAAGACCGTTTCTCTTATCAAACGCATAATACGGAGTACGTAGGCGTATCCATAACGGCCAGGGGTCAGATGTGGTTTTGTAATGGTATTAGTGCCTGAAGATGCCTTAGTTACACCGCTCTATACAGTGTATTGTAAATGAAACTCCAGCTCCCCGGTAATATTGAAGCTATTCCCACCACCACAAATATCCAAAATCGCCCATCGCCCATCGCCCATCGCCTATTTCTAGCCGCTAAAGCGCCACCTCTCCCACTGCCCCCCTTCCCCCCCCCCCTCCCGATTATATCCCCTTATCTGACGATCATGAAGCTGTTCAGCTCGAGGGTAGTTTCGAACCGCGGCTAGAGCAATCGTACGAGATTGGGTAGTGGAAGAGAAGAGAGATGGAGTGGGAAGGCTTCAACGCCTAGAAATAAGGGAATCATGGGATTTGTATGGGTGCAAATAACTAACGCTACATTTACTGCCCATTTTTTAAGGTGTTGATTTTGTTGATCTCGAAAGAATTCAAGTACTTTATTTACTGAGGGCTCTGTTATGGCAATTCTATTCAGAATCTACCAGCCCACCCGCGTGTGTATCTTTATTTTCTGCCAGCTTTCATTTAACTAGGTAAAATAAGGCACCTTCAGGCACCAATACCATTACAAACCACATCCGACCTCTGGCTGTCATACACCGCCAGCTCTTCATTCTAAAGGATATTGTTAGGCCAAATATTTTAGAAAACGCCGAAAGCTTCAATTTCCTCTTTCGACTTGTTTAATATGTTCAAGAAGTCCGGGCATCAGCTCTCCTCCCGATGGTGAGTTTTCGTGATGTCTAGATCGAAGACCGTTGAGCTGCAAGTCAAGAATGAAAGGGCAGAACGTGACTCTAATCGCGTCCTAGCTAGTTAAACAACTATAACTATCTTGAACCGTGATAGTACATGTCGCAATCAGCGCCATGCAATTGCGCAACTCCATGCCAAGCGTCGTGCCCTTGGCAACTGCCGGGATTTCGACGGTTTCCTAGACATCTCAGCTCATTCGGCCATACTCCGAGCCCTACATCCGCTCTTCGTGACCGTGAGGTACTTAGATGTTACCTCACTTGGGCGAGCCAAGCTGGTTAACTTTTGCCTGTAATAGTAATCCCGCCAACAATACTGCGACATGCCACACCATAACCGCACTCGGATGCTTCCAAGACTCTTGGCGTGGCTCCCCCATTGTACCACCCGCGAATATAAAGATCCAGGCTGAGAATGCCTCTCCGATCCTCTTGGCACCTGGGCATGGGTCCGAGGTGACGGTAGCAGCAGGATTAGATGGTTGGCAAGCCCTTGGCATCAGCCGGAAGCCATGCGAAAGCCTCTCTCATCTGCTACGAAGGTTTCTGCGCGACTTCGTTGCTGTTACCCTTTTCTTTGATCTCTCATATCTCGAAATCGCGTCGTTCTCGTCCCATGAAGTTCAATTTCTTGAAAATCTTCCCCATTTAATCGGTACCACCATGGTACTTGCCCAATATCTGAAGAAGGTAGTGGCCTGGATCGCTCCTCCTCCGAAAAAATCGGAAGATGGACGTGACCAATGGCCCTCTCGAGCAGCCTTCCTGCTGGCCGCCATGGGAGGCTGCGCTGGTCAGGGAAATCTGCTGCGATACCCCTCGGTGGTCTACAATAACCACGGACTACAATGGTTTATTCCTTACCTGTTGGCCGTGTTCATCATCGCCATTCCGGCTCTTATTCTCGAGATTGCGATTGGACAAGCCTATCGTGGTGGAACGGTGATCGCGTTCAATAATATCAACCGTCGGCTGAAAGGCGTTGGCATGGGCCCGATTTTGATCAGTTTTGTCGTCGTACAATACTTCACGGTCAACTTGGCATGGATCATGAACTATTTCCGCAACTCCTTCCGGAGCCCACTACCATGGGAGGGCAGGATCGAGGAATTCTACATGGGAGATGTCGTCGCCAATGTCGATCCAGTCGTGGGCAATCTCACTGCTGGCAATAGTGCCGTTGCCCGCTATACCGTGTACCCTGGTGTTGCCCTTATTGGTGAGACGGTCGGCTGGAGCGCCTTTATCTGGTTTCTCATATGGATTTCTATCTTCCGTGGAGTGGGCCTGACGGGTCGCGTCGTCTACTGGACAATGGGTCTGCCGATTGTCACCACCATTATTATCGTTGGTCGCTCTTGTTCACTGGAGAATGCGGGTGAGGGTATCCGACTCTTATGGGCGACATGGAGAAGCGACCAACTCGCCTCTGGAACTGTCTGGCAAACCGCTGTCGGACAGGTCTTCTTTTCCACTGGCATCGGTTTCGGATATTTCACTTCCTATGCTTCTTATAATTCCAAACACTCCAATGCTGTCATGGACGCAATTCTCATCTGCGGAAGTAATGTTCTGTTCGAGAACGTTGCTGCCTTTGCCGTGTTTGGTGTTGTAGGCTACCTCCGACGTTGGCCGCAGGATGGCGAGAGATTGGGTGCATTCGTGGTGGGTTTCCTGACGCTCCCCGAAGCTGTGCTTCACATGCCTGGTGCGAATTGGTGGGCAATCCTTCTATTCTTTACCCTGGTGGTTCTCGGGTTTAGTTCGGCCTTTGTGATGCTCGATGCGGTAGCTACGTTAGCCGTGGATTCGGGTGTGAAAATGTCACGACCGATGATTGTGACTGGCCTCACAATAATTTCATTCCTTATGTGTCTGCCGTACTGCACCCAATTCGGATTCTACCTGCTGGATGGAATCGACCGATGGATTAACAATGTGGCCTTGATCTTTGTGGTGTGGTCGGAGCTCGTCGGTGCAACCACGGTTTATCGCTGGCACGATGTAGTTAGCCAGACAGGGCTGTCTGCTTTCGTTGTGTATAATTTCGGATACTTTGGTGGCCAGATTGTCGGAGTTGCCGTCGCACACGGTGTCTCGAACCCGGCAGCTGGCGCCGGTGCCGGGTTCGGGTTGTATATCGTTTGCTCGATTATTTCAGTCCTCATCGCCATGACCCCAGATATCAAAGCAGCCAGCTTCTGGGGGCGGAATCCTCTTCTCGGTCGATTTTGGTATCTAGCTTTCTACTCGGTATGTCCCTGCTGCCACCAAGTCTTGCACCAAAAGAAACTAACATGCGCAGGGTAATCAATTAAGACGCGACCTGAACGGTGTCATTGGTGGTAATGGAAACTGGAACATCCCTCGTTTCTGGCCCATTCTACTTCGATACGTCAGCGCGCCTATTCTGGCCATTGTGTTCAGCTTCGCGTATCCCGAATTCTATACTCTGCGATACGACCCCATGATGATCGCCGGGTTTATTTTAGCGCACTTTTGTTTGCTCCTGATTCTGCTCGGTGTGGTGTTTCCGCGATATTACGATATCTTTATTCCGCCTCATCGGAGGGCCGAGGGTACCGAGTTGACTATCCCCAATCAACCCAAAGAACAGGACTTTGAATCTGGCATGTCAGAGTCAATTCCGGGCCACAAAGGTTCCGACAGGATGGATACTGGACATTCGACGGCAGTGCCGAAGCTATAACTGTATATATCTTTTTTCGTCGATTTAAGGTGGAGATGAGCGGGTTATGATGTGATTTTACTGTACTTTTTCTCTTATAGGGTTATAGGATACCTAAGACTTATAATTTCTCTTCTTATGGGTTGAGCTCAGCTGAAGACCAGTTACTGTCCTAGGATATTGGCTACAGCTGAGAGCCGGAATTCACCCACCAATGAGCAGTGGGCCCAGGCAATACTGCATGAGCACATGTAACAACAGGTGATATTAAACTACGATATGGAGCAGGAGGCAGAATGAGTGATGCATGGTGTATTCATATATACTAATGTGCATTGGGAAAAGAATGAAAAGCCGACTCACCTCCACAGCATGGTAAACCCGACTGGTGAGTGAATAAATTGACCGGAAGGAGCTCTGACCAGAGACCTGGCCATTGATATAGCTGGTTTGATACCAGATTGTTGGTCTTGGGGAGCTGGTCCGAGATTCTCCTGGCCTAGTTGGGCATACTGAGCCAACTAGGACTTACAGGCTTCGTGTTGTTCCCGTCCAACTGATCCGATGGAGGTCTTGAATGCCTCAAATTCAAGATCATACTTGATCTTATAATGAGCTCGCAAGGCCGACAGTTGTTTGTGTCTAGTTGTGACACTGCATCCAGGGTACCGGCAGTAGAGCTCCCCTCTGAATACTGCAGGAGACTCGGGGTCTAGGTGGGGGAGTCGGGAAGCATCACGCTCGGCAAGCTGGAGGTAGGTTTTTAGACGATTGTTCGGGACAGGTGGTTGAATGCTTAGTGAATTCTTATTCACTCGAGTGCCCCTTTTCGCATTCTTTTTCCTCTCCCGTTATTGTCCATCGGGGTTTTCTTGCACGCCTTCTGATATGGGAGTTCCAATGGTGCTCAACCTCGGGAAGCTAGTGGTTTATCGTATATGGAACGAAACCACTATTCATGATATAGATAACTTCAGAAAGCTGCAACCGGAGGCAGCAAAGGTCCTGACCGTGTTGTATTTGGAACAGAGCGAGTTGGTTTTGCTGAAAATGGAGCCACTTGGCCATTTGTTCCTGAGTCATCGTTTGCGGAGGAAACATCAGGGATGAGTCGGTTCTGGGACGCGATATATCAATCGAAGGGTTTTTTTGGGGCGGTTTGAGGTGCCAAATTCTTCCCACGGCCGCCAGAGCTACCGGGTCGCACTATGTATGGCCTCAAGTGAGTGCTAGGTGATAATTGATTGATCAATAGTAAACGCATAGATTGGGTTCCAACTGTCTGAGGGCCCAGGAACTGGCCTAGTTGAATAATTGTATTCCTCCATTTCAAAATCGGCTTCTAGGGTTGGACAGTGCTGGTGTGATGATTCGCTGTGTTGAGGTGTTGGGTCATACATCAAGTGCCGGACCCCTGGAGCCCTGTGGCCCGTCCAAACAAAACAGGTGGGGGCCCGATAAGATCCCCCCGCGCTTCAATGTGAAACATCAAGCTCCCTTCTTCCTTTCACCTTTCATCACCCAATTCGATTTTCTCCATTTTCTTACACCATGGACCGATCAAACAAACCCTCGGCAATTGGGGTGGGAGCTTCTCTTCCCCAGCCCACCCTCTCCATTAAGGACAACATCATCGAAGCCTCGTTGCCCACTGGCCAGTCAGTCACTGTGCACCTGTATGGTGCCACTGTGACCTCGTGGAAGACAGGCGGCCAGGAGCAACTGTTCATCAGTGAGAAGTCTCATCTGGATGGTTCCAAGCCTATCCGTGGTGGTATTCCGCTGGTGTTCCCAGTATGTGAACGTTAGGATGTCTCTGCTTGAGCTACTAGCTAACCGCTCTGCTTATTCTCCAGGTCTTCGGTCCCCCGCCCCAAAACCACGCCACCTCAACCCTACCACAACATGGCTTCGCTCGCAACTCCAACTGGGAGTTCTTGGGCAAGTCCTCGTCGGAAGCGCCCGGAAGGGATGGCGACCAAACCGATCTTACCGTGAAGTTGGATTTCGGCCTGTCGCACTCTATGCTGACCGATGAGTTCCGCGCCGCATGGCCATACGAGTTCGGCTTGGTATACAGTGTCACGCTCACCACGAACTCACTGGAGACCGCTCTGCAGGTTCGCAATGAGGGCCAGCAAAACTTTGATTTCCAGGTGCTGATGCACACCTATCTGAGCATTGCGGTATGATCAGACTCCCCAGGGTTCTTTTTCCCGATTCCCCGCTAATTTGGAATTTGATGAATAGGATATCTCCGACATCCGTGTTAAAGGCCTCGAATCCAAGACCTACATCGATAAAACCCTCCAAGCGACTTCTCACACCGAATCCTCCCCCGCATTGGCGATCACCCAAGAAACTGATCGCATTTACCAACAACTTGATCCCGCCGTTCCAATCGTCGTTGCCTCTGCTAAGGATGACCAATCTTTGTTCTCGATCACTCGGGAAGGTTTGACTGATGTTGTGGTTTGGAACCCTTGGATTGAGAAGGCCAAGGGCATGGCCGATTTCGGCCCAGACGAGGCTTACAAGAACATGATCTGTGTGGAGGCTGGCTCAGTATCTGGTTGGCAAACACTTGAAGCAGGAGAGGCCTGGGAAGGTGGACAGAGCATTAAGTCGCGACTATGAAGATGAGAGGATATCTTGTCTCCTACTAGTGATCTCTATGCATGATAGTTATGACTTTAAGATGCCTATTCCCAATTCCAAATTGAAGGTTCGCTAATCGTGCGGCCATGTTTGATCTCTAGCCTCGACTTGTTTGGCAGCCATGGTAGTTCAGTACACAAATCCTTATTATATTCATCCAAAGTTAGTTCAAGATATAGATACACATGCTTTAAGAAGGTTATATGTCATCAACAAGCAACAATAGTCACAATTCGCGCCCATTTTCATTGTTTTGGGGGGCTGTTTCCTGTTCATCATGAAACATTCCCATGCTCAATACCAACAGGCGATACCACAAGATCAATAAAAGATCGACGACCCTCCTTGCCCTCTTGGAAAGTAGCCAACCGCTCAGCAGCCTCGAAGCTATACTGCGGGCCATGGTATTGGTCTCTGCCACGGAACACCCACCAGAAGGCAGTGAGAACCATCAAACCAACAACGATCACACTGGTATAGTTCATATTCTGAACTGTGGCCGGCAACACCAAGGGGAAACAGAAGAAAATAACAGTAACCAAAATATACAACAAAGAAACAATATTAACTGCCATCCCAAGTTTCTGTCCCATATAAAATGGTCCGGGGACCATGTTCCCACGACCAGACAAAACATGCGGAAAGATGGCTCCGAAGTAGGACAGCGAGCTTAGTACAATGAACGACGAGATCAGCGCTTGGAATGCCGTCGTGCTGCCGATATATATACACCCCAGACAAGTGACGAGCGCGCTCATAGCCACTGTGGCACGAACAGGGCAGTTCAGTGTCGGGTGTACTTGAGCGAAATAGTTCGAAAAGGGCGTTGCATTGTCGCGTGCTAGACTCCACCACATTCGACCGCCTGTCACGAAGGTTCCGATCAGAGTTGGGAAGGTTGCGAGAAACAAAACCGCAATCAGACCGATGGCGCCTGCGTTAGACCCCGTCGCTTGCCGGTAGATCTCGGCGGTTGGGAAAAAGCCGATATTACTTGTAAAGACGGCGTCCAGATCTTGGATAGAGTAAAAGAGGGCGATCAGGTACACAAAGGATGTGACAAAGGCCGTGAGCATCTGCAACATTATGCCTTGCGGGACCTTGATCTCGGGTTTGGGGACTAGAATATGTTGTTAGTTGGCGGCATCCTGTTTCTCCTGTTTCCAACGTACCTTCTTCTGATAAATGACTAATACAGTCTGGAACTCCAACTGCAAATGCAGCATTCAACAGACCTGTCATAAAACAAACTCCGTCTGACCATCCGCCCGTGTTGTTGTGGTACTCAGTCCATACCTGAGCGCTGCTCGCATGCTGTTTCGGCATCACTGTGAGAACCACCACAGTAGTAATGAGACCACACATTGACAGAGTAAGGGCAATGCGGTTGAGGAGGGGAATGAAGCGATTTCCGAAGCATACAATGGCACAACACGTCCAATTGACAATTTGGAACACAATGAATACTTGCCATGACTGCCACTTCACAGTCGGATATTTTAGCAGATACATTGCAACGCCCTCATTCCCTAACATTGAGCTCATCGATGACGCTGATAGTAGCCATGCGCAAGCATTTAGATACCCAGTGAAGAACCCCGCCGTGCGACCTCGACTCCGGCTTAATACCGATGACCAATAGTATACTCCACCGGCAGAAGGCATAGAGGAGGCGAGTTCAGCCAGGGAAGCTGAGATAGTCGTGTAAAAGACGCTGACTAGAATGAGTCCGTATAGAACTGCCATCGGGCCGCCATTTTGGAGCGCAGCGACGATTGTACCTCCTGTTGAAGCCCAAGAGCTTGGTCCCGTTAGTTTATTGAAGTAGGAACAATGCAATCTCTGATTTACAAGGGTCTTACTTTGCAATAACAATCCCCAAGCTGGTCAAACTCCACAATCCAAAATTCCGCGACAGTTCTTGTTTATGCCCAAGTGCAGATTCCAGCCGTACTTCGTCCATTGCGGCATGGCCTTTGGGGGACTTTTCAGTGTCCGCGGAGGTTGGCCTTGAGAACACCACCATTTTGCCGTGCGTCGTTCGGTGTTAGAGAGAATATTCAACAAAAGGATCGAGGCATGGCAGTGTCAAGATGAAGAAAGAGAAAAGGAGGTACATCACCCCACTAGGTTTGACAGAGTATACAGGGCGCACAGGAACAATCAGGCGTGTCGCAACAGGAATGCAAGATTTGAGAGCATTAACACGCATGGCTGCCACATGTATTACACAAGGTCCAAGCATTTATACGAGTATGACATATCTACCATTTTCTCCAAAGGAATGCTCATGTTTTCTTACTCACCATGGATTAAACATGGAGCCAGGGATGTTATTGGTAATAGTGTCACTATTTGTGTTAGAAAAGGACCAATGCCGTGTACATCCAAGGAGTAAATTATCTAAATGTATTACAATATTGCCTTTGATTGGACCCATACGAATTGTCTCTCTTATGACCTTCCCAAATCGAACCGAGTTGATACATCGCTAAGCAAGGGGGTTCGCGGCGAATGCGGCATAGAGGGCGTCGATCACCGACATACAACCTACAGAGTACTCTGTAGCTTTGGGGCGAATTTCACTCATCAGTTAGGGTAACTCTTGAAATATTTTTGCCGGTTTAGTTGTTGGCTTGCTGAATATATTCTACATTCCGGCGTTGCCAAGGGTAGGGTCTGCTGGGCAACATTTAATTGGTCTGTGCCATGCATACAATCGCCATACCCCTTGATGCCTTGATAGCCACATGGCCTCGCATGGTCGATCATCTACATTATAAATACTCCGTGCATATGAATACAGCATAGGCAAAGGGCAGAGAATGCTCCGTTGTGCTTTGCTGGTTGAATGAACAGCACAAATCCTCATTTCTTCTCTCGGAGAAGCATTTTTCGACTGGTGCGAGATATGGGCCCAAGCCTCTTGAGAAATATACCAAATAAGTAAAGTTTAATTCCTGGGGAGAGTCGAATAACAGGGATACAATATCTAATATGGCCCGACCGCATCGAGAGATATCAAGATATCAATGTAGCAACACGAGCGAGGTAGTATGGAAACTACCATTCTATTTGCATCTATATGGGGTCACAGCCTTCAAATAAAGGAACGCACCCAATTCGAGTAGCTTCTTTACGATATCCTGGCCAATATAACAATAAAGATTGACGCCACCCACAGCCTCTAGGTCGCCGTAGATCTTTATCACATAAATATACGGAGTACTTCGTATATATTCCGGTGTTGCAGGGTAAAGCTTACTGGTGAACTGGTTCAAGCAGTTGTAGCTGGTCTTCCAAAATTTGACGCGACACGCCTCATTAGTGACCGACTTCGCTCAAATCAGTGCCTGTCTCGCCAAAAGTGGAAAGGGAACCTGCCGGCGGACATGAAAAAGAATGGTTGAAGAGCGTCCAAATGTACCGTTAATGACTAGATACGAGACAAGACTATATCAGCAGTCGGCTATTCTTGTGTATGATAGATATCCTGCCTCTGATAACTTGATATCTCAAAACCTCGAACAGTTCTCACGCTGAAAAGCTTACGATTTGCCACGCTGTATATTTTGTATTATGAAACTACCACATGGCCATTTAGGATGAAGGTACAGACGCTATACGTATCATATTCAATCCTCCTACTCCAGTGGAATTTGGCATTTGCGGCTTTTCACGTGGCCAGTTTTACCAAGGTTGTTATTGCATCCAACAAGTGGAGTATATCAAACGTCAAAATTGGAATGCCATTTATTAATTGCTGTTCTCCCTCGTCAGGCGCTACAATCCTATCCCAAGTATATGCATATGCAGTTAGCGGTCCTTCTACCAGATTCATCGAGGATGACTTCTCGATGCCATTATATACTAGGCTAGGGTAAATTGGCTATCTACGAAAATTATTAGCTTGTTTTCTTTAGAATCATATATCGAGCGTCCTAGTCGCCGTTAGAAAACTCGAGCGCACAATCTGCTCAAAAGCCACTCAATTTTGAGAGGTAGTAACCGACAGATGTTACATATTCAAAGATAGCGCAGCCTGACAATCACCAGAATCGATAAAATAGGAGCCTGGTTCTCAGGCGGTCCCAATTTCAGCTGGCCTATCCAGCTTTGCTTTCGCGGATTAATCGGCTGCTAATAATGGCTAGGTCTCTATGAAGGAGCTTCCTTACCTACCGAATAAATGACCCCTCTTCATAATGTACCTGAAAGCTTACATTTATTTATCTAAGTCTTTTGTTGACAGGGTCCTTCGGTTCAAAATTTAGATTTGTCGAGATTTTCGAGCAACAACAACCAGTAGCGCTCAGCCACCTTTTTCCATTATACCAGAAAGGTAAATGGGCCGATCGGAGAGTAGTAAACGTTATCACTCTAGCGCCTCTCTAGAATACGATGGAGCATTGGGTAGTCGCATTCATACAACAGGGCACAGCTGAGTAGAGTTTAGGTGCAAGGCTCCCATATTTGTATGTACTAGCGGTAGTGGCGGCTTTGGGGCTTCCATAATGGCCAAATAGTCCGTACAGAGTACACACTTGGATATTGTGGAAAGTAATTGGGGATTAAGGTTTCCTAGGGATAAAACGCAGAAGGTTGAAGATTTATAGATTTATATCAGGCATGATCTTCGGTCCACGATTGACCCTTTACTCCGTACTCCGTACTTATCTCGCATATCGCGCAAGTTATTTTGATGAAGGATCACTGTGCCCGGGAGCTATTGAATCTTGTCATGCAGATCAAAGTTGCTCCCCAATAATATTCACCGCAGGTCTCCTACGTATCCACTATGAAATATGACCCATCAACGAGTTTGTTTGTGCTGCATGGAGATCACAAAGCTATGAGCAACGTGCATATGGGAAAATTTATGGCCCAAAATAAGAATATTAACTGGATGGCGATCAAGGATGGCACTCCGGAGTAATACTGGGTTACACCAGTCTCGCTTAACGCATCCTGTTAGAGATATCGCGTACAGCTACGTCCTTTTGCACAACATTGAGTATTCCTTGGAAGACTCGGTGTCACGAGCTGATTTTATCAGCCTTTTGGTCTGGCCAGCGGAAGAAAAGAAAAGAAAAAAAACAAAAACAAAAAAAAACCCCGTAAGACACAAACGAGGAATGTGAATTGTAGAACTTCTTCACCCATGCTTATTCTGTACTTTGTGCCTACTTTGTACATTCCAAAGCCGACTGTTATCGACTGGATTGGCGGTTCAAGGGAAGCAATCCCTTGCGTTCGCGCCCCATTCCTCCTTGCTTATCAGTCAACACTGACATCTCACGAGCCAAGACGCATGACGCTACAGCCCTGTCTCGGCTGATAGCTTTAAATCCCATCCCCGGGACCTTAGCCACTTTCACCGACTAGATGAAATGATCGATCTCCTCGGCGCAGTAACTTGTTCCAAATACATCACTTATAGATTTATGTGGGCGCTCGGTAAACAAGCCATGAGAACAATTCAAACTTGTCACTGATGCTCCTCATCAGAACCCTTCGATAAATTGCTGTTTCTCATACATGGCAGGCTCGTTCTATAGCGTCCTGGCAATTTGAGGCCCGGTTTAGGCCGAAGATCGCAATATCTGTCAAGATGGGGAATGTGTCGCCCACTCCAAACCAGCTCTTTACAGAAGCCATAGTCTTCTGGTCTATAGGGCTTGTTATTTATGTCGGAAGAGTGTAGGTTTTGAAATGCAAGTCCGGAATTAGAGCAACGCTAATGGCAGCAAAGTGTGGCTCGTATAATTGCCAATGGATCATACAAGCGGTTGTTTGGTAAGACTTCTAGGCTCTATCATTCTGATTCTGCTAACGAGTAACCGTTTAGTGGACGACTATGTGATGGCAGCAACCTTCGTAAGTGTTATCAGGAAATCGAGTCACTTCTTTCGACTGACCCGCCGGCTCCTCAAAAGGCAATCTATACCACCCTGCTAGTGCTGATTCAAATATCGGCCCGCTACGCAACGAATCTCATGGACCCCAAGGACTACGACCAGGTGCTAGCGGACCCAAAGCAAGTCAGCGACCGGATCTATGGAAGCAAAATTGTCATTGGGCTGGAGCAATGCATGTTGATCTCAACCTGGGGCGTCAAGACATGCATGCTGATGCTCTATTGGCGAATCACGCAGAATCTGAAATCGAACCTCTATATCAAGATCCTTGCGATTTACGTTGCGGTTGGATTTGTCGTCATAATGGTCACCTACTATGCAGTTTATTGCCGACCGTTCTCACAGTACTGGGCCATGCCGGTGGATAATATGCAGTGTGCGACATACCAGCACTACTCGATCACCCAAGCCGTCTTCAATATTTCCTCTGATGCTGTCATGTTCGCCATTCCGATTCCTCTCCTCATAAAAGCTCAACTCAAACGGCGCAGAAAGGTCGTCCTCATCGGCGTTATGAGTCTGGGCTTATTCACGATCATCGCTGCTATCCTAAACAAATATTTCAATTTTGCCTCCCCACTCACAACCACATACCAAATCTGGTACATCCGTGAAGCCAGTACAGCAATCTATGTCGCCAACCTCATGTGCTGGTGGCCACTACTCCGCAAATTGTTTGGTGTCAAAGCATTCCAATACAACAGCAACCGAGCCCAGCGACCTGGAAACCCCAGCGACCAAAACAATGATAGTAGCGGCTGCGATTCCAACAACTCACAACCTCGTCCTTCATTCGCATCCCCTCGCTCATGGAAACCACCTTTTCGTCGAGGAAATAAGAACACACCGCCTGGCAAGTACAGCGGCACCAAACGCTCGAGCACTGAACCCATCAACAGGTCCAATAACGAGTTCGTGAACGATATGCACCGTGTCGAAGCTGTCCCCCTCGAGAACTGGGCCACAAAGGAGCATCATCGAACTGAGACTTGGACAACTCAAGGCTCAATCAACACGCTTGAGAAACAATGTGATGTTTAATTGTATCAAAAGCAACATACACGATCGCGTTGTTGATATCATAATGTTCTTGCTTTGGAATTATTGTTTACTTTTTGTACATTTTAGGAGACAACGCTTTTATGCTTTATGCTTCTCAATGGGTCGCAACTCGATCTAGAGTAATTGAGCCATCAACCATACGTAGTGAAATTGACTATTGTGATAATATGAATATGATTCAGAACTAAAACTAATGAAGGGGGAGGAAATAGACCGGGGTAGAAGTACCCCAGTTCTACCCCCCATGTCCGCCTGGGGCCAGGTCAGCTAGTGACCCAGAACAATCCCGGCATAAGGTTCCGCTGGGCAATTTCCGCTAGGCCAGGAAACGAAATTCAGACTAACGTACATGATAGGATCTTGGTTAATGCTGGGATACCTTGGCTCACTCTTTCCCGGAAGAGGCCTCACTTTCCTCGCCCGTGTGAATGTAATCGGGAATCCGAGTTCGGGGCGGAAGTGGACTCCACGTCTTCATGATATCTGTAGTAGCTAGATTCTCCTTCAACAAATCCTCAGCTAGGTTCAGCCGGTGCCGGAGAGCTTCCACAACATCAAAACCTGCTCTTCGTACTGTTGCGTTGTCCTCCGCAGTCGCTCAACTGCTTTGTTGCTCAGCTCAGTCCGGTTTTCTTTTCCGCAGTAACCTCTTCAGCATGAGAACTAGCAACAAAGCCAGCCTGAGGGATCCTGGACTGGGGTGGAGCAATCAGGGTCGAGTTGGTTTGTTCTTGAATGAAACTTGTTTCGTCGGGAGAATGGGGCATCCAGCCAACATGACGGGTCACGTAACTCTCCACCAGACCCTGATAGACACATGTAGTGTACCGCGGATGTATAGCTTGATCTTTTGGACAAAACCAGGTGAACATGACTCCGATATATTCGTTTCATTAATACTGAATGTAAGCGCCGGTAGTGTAGTGGTTAACACTCTGCTTTCCCAGCTTCCTATATAGGAAATGTACCTGAACAAAGCAGCGGCCCGGGTTCGAACCCCGGCCGGCGCATCGATTTCTTTTTTTTTTCACTCTTGTGACAGAAATCGACCGACGTATAGAGAGAGAGAGCAAACAGATATCTGTCTTTTAAGGTGTCATTTGACGCTTTCTTTCGCAGAGCAGACAACATGGCGTATATTCGCATTGAAGCACACTTGGTGGAGAACCTATAGGCGAAGCTTCTCATCGGGATGGATGTCATGGGTCACGAAGGCTTCCGCCTCAACTTTGACGCAAAGACGGTCAAGATCCCGTCATGTATGGGGTTGGAGGTCCCCATTTCCACACACGATAAGCCCCATCATGCAGCTCAGCGTGCGGTTTACGCAAACACATTGTCGTCCCACCACGCTCCATAGTGCGCGTTCGTTTCCATATACGATAAACTACTAGCTTCCCGATATTGGGTACCATCATAACTCCCATCCCGATTGGGAGCACCAGTTCTCTAGCATATGTGAGGTATGCGGAAAGAAGTTTTCCTCGAGAGCGAGGTTGGAGATCCTCCATTTCAACGATTACACCGAGGCACTCCTAGATGGGTTTACCCTACCTAAGTTTAAATGCGTGTGTTGCGGGATAGTCTTCACAGATACCCGTAATAGGCATCACAAGCTCTGTAAGAACAACCCCGATGGACAACAACGGAAGAGGAAGAAGAATGTGAAAAGGGGCACTCGAGTGAATAAAAATTCACTAAACATTCAACCACCTGTCCCGAACAATCGTCTAAAGACCTACCTCCAGCTTGCCAAGCGTGATGGTCCCCAACTCCCCCGGCTAGACCCCGAGTCTCCTGCAGTATTCAGAGGGGAGCTCTACTGCCGGTACCCTGGATGCAGTGTTACAACCAGACACAAGCAGCCATCGGCCGTACTAGGACATTACAGTATCAAGCACGATCGTGTGTTCAAGGCCTTCAAGACTTCCGCGATATGAAGCTGACACAGCGTGGCTTGCCCGATATGCTCAACTCAAAACACGCAGGACCACCACGTGTTCGGCTCATTCGAGCAACTCGATAAGGGAGCATTTCGTCCGTTGCCTTTGTTACTAGATAATTCTCACAATTAAATGAGAATCCTTTCTGATATCAAATCATTTGTCCATTTGATTTAACATTTGATTTAGTGTTTGAGCCGCTCGGCAAGAATCCACTGTATACATTTCCTAAAACAGCAATTCTGATATCCTCATAGAGAAGAAGAACAATCAACCCGTATACAGCCCTATCATATATTTTTAGCGGTCTTTTCAGGATATCTTACAGTCCATTATTACGCGGTTAAATCGGCAACATCTCCATCGCACCGGCCCCACGCAAATGTGGGGGAAATGGTGTCATAGCTCCTTTTCCACTCCGACTTTCCTCTCTCTAAGTCACAACAGTCACACAGACTGCTGTACATATTCAAATCCGTGCCAAGGTCGGATCACACAAACCGGGAGTGCTCTACACCCCGGTCGGCATCTACCCCAGCCGCGCTCGCGTGACAGCTTCCCGAGCCGGGAGATCTCCATTGATGGGGGCTTCTCCGCAAACTCAGAACCATGGCCAAGACCGCCACGAGGACCCAGTAAATGTTCATCTTGCCTCGGAACCTTACGACTTGATCGGTAATGATGCAGACTTGTCGAGCACCGAAAGTGACACCGATCTCGAGAGCGATGACACCGCAATTTTTGACAGCGGTTCCTATCGGAGGAGATTAGAGTCCGCGCCGCTGATAACCAATCACCGACGATTTTCCTCCACCAACGAAGATGATGATCACGATCATGACGGCGTGCTCAGGCCGACTGACGAGGGCGAGGAGAAACCAGTGACTTGGAGCTCGTTGCCGAAGAAGGGCCAGTTGGCGATCTTGACCTTGGCGCGACTGTCAGAGCCGTTGACGCAGACTTCTCTGCAGGCATACTTGTTTTATCAGCTTAAATCATTTGATCCGTCTTTGCCAGATTCGAAGATCTCCGCGCAGGCGGGTATGCTCCAGGGTTGCTTTACGGCCGCGCAATTTATCACCGCTGTCTGGTGGGGCCGTCTGGCTGATGCTGAATGGATGGGACGCAAGAGAGTGCTGTTGATCGGATTGATGGGCACTTGTCTTTCTTGTGTGGGATTTGGCTTCTCTCGATCATTTGCATCGGCCATGGTCTTTCGGACACTGGGAGGGGTATTGAACAGCAATGTGGGAGTGATGCGGACGCTGATTGCAGAGATCATTGCTGAGAAGAAGTAAGTTGATATGTTCACATGGTGTCAACATTCCTTGAGCTAACTGCTTAGATACCAATCCCGCGCGTTTTTGCTTCTACCCATGTGCTACAATATTGGTGTAATCATAGGTCCAATCTTGGGAGGCTCTTTAGCCGATCCTGTCAACAGCTTTCCGCAATTCTTCGGACCAGGATCTACCCTTGGAGGCAAAGAAGGCGTTTGGTGGATGCAGCGTTGGCCTTATGCATTGCCGAATCTTTTAAGCGCAATCTTCATATTCGTATCGTTTCTCGCTGTATTTCTTGGGCTTGATGAGGTGAGATCATTGCCTGTCCAAACTCATGCTGTCACTAACAAAGAACCCCCGTTTAGACCCATGAAATTGCACGATATAGAAGGGACTGGGGTCGTAAACTGGGCAAGCGGCTCACAAGAGCTTGGACCCGACGACCCCAGCATTATCGTCCATTGACACGCTCCAGAGACGATGACTCCATTTACACTGACGGCAGCGTCGGTACTTGGTCTACGCCATCAAGTCCAGCCCGCTCTCGCGGGCATCCACAGCCACATAAGAAAATAGGGTTCCGCCAGATCTGGACACGCAACGTTATCTTGACTCTGACGGTTCAATTCCTCCTCGCCTTCCACACAAGCGCCTTCAACTCTATGACATTTGTGTTTTTGCCCGCACCCCGTGCCCCGGAGAACTCCCGACAAGGTCTTTTCCATTTTGGTGGTGGACTAGGTCTTCCGTCATCTCGAGTTGGATTTGCTACTGCTATTATTGGTTTCATCGGCCTGCCACTCCAGATCTTCTTGTATCCGCGGATACAGACAAAGCTCGGCACGCTCACGTCGTTCCGAACCTTCCTTCCTTTTTCCCCTATGGCATACATGCTTATGCCCTTCATTGTGATTCTTCCACGCATACCATGGATTGTTTGGTCTTCTTTCACGTTTGTCGTTAGCTTACAGGTCATCTCGCGGACATTCATCTTGCCCGCTGCTATCATCCTAGTGAACAACTGTGTCACGGATCCGTCTATCCTAGGCACAGTCCATGGAGTAGCACAGAGTATATCCAGTGCTGCTCGTACCCTGGGTCCTTTCCTAGGTGGCTGGGGGCTGGGCCTGGGTCTCGAGAATAACATGATTGGGGCGGTCTGGTGGGCACTAGCCGTTGAGTCTTTGCTTGGTTGGGCTATGCTATGGAGTATTTACGAGGGCAAGGGAATTGAACGAAAGAAAGATGAGGTAGAGGAAGATGAATAGTGATTTTCGTCGGCCTGTTGATAATAATCATTGTGTCCACGCTCCTCGGACGTGGCACCCAGATCCCTAGCATCAAGAGCGACTCTTCATACATAGAAATGACTTTTTTTTTGTTCTCGTCTGCTTCATCCCGAATCAACTTATTAGATAATAAAACGCTTACAGTAAATAATTCAAGTCATCACATCTGGGTAGATGGGGCAATGAATGCTTTCATTGCCTTGATGGCATCCCCGTCATGGGCCTTGAGCAATTCCGTGGCCTTGCTCTTATTTAAATCCAACTGGTCGACCTACAGCCATGTCAATAAAGCCGCATAGGTACGAGCACCGAGGTAGACACAGCAAACATACCAGCAGTGTGACATCCGCCGGAGCAACCTTGACTGTCTTCTTTTTCACCACCTCGTCAGTCTTCAGTACCTCGACCGTCGTCCTGTTGTCGGTGCCTTGTCTAGCAGTTATCTCTAGTCGACTCATGGCCCTTCCAAGAGCCTCTTGCTTTGCATTAACCGGTGCTCCGATGGAGGCACCTTCCGTTGCGATTTCATTTGTGCTGAGGGAGGAGAGAGCGGCAGCGGCTTTGCGATCTTCGGCATTTGAGGAAAGGGGGTTTTCGGCAATGTTTGGGTCAGCAGTTGCGGAGGGAATAGGATCGGACATATTTTCTTTGTTCAACAAGGTGCTAGGAGTTGAAGTTAGTGTTTGGACAACACACGTCACCGATAAGCCCCAGGTTTAGATAAGTGCTGACGTAATTATTTATTCATTCATGGATCCGTCCACGGGCCTGTGCTGGCCAAGAAATATCTTTGAACGTCTTAATCTTCATGTTCGGCTTGATATCTTGATTTTCTAGATGCCCTGGAACTATTTACAGCTAAGATCCCTTTCGGGCTGACTCCACAGCTTGTAATCTCCACTCTGAGGCTCCGCTTTTGAACCCTCGGAAGAACCTCGGATGAGAAGACACCCAAGGGTTTAGGCCAGTGTACTTCGAGGCTATAGTTCGACCAAAAGTCACCAATGATGGTGCTGATTACCCCCAAGTGCCGAAGTATGTCCAGTCACACTCAAACGGACCATACCAACCTCCTCAATATTATATCTGACTTTATATATGGACTTGAATACGCATCCATCTCATCTCTATATCCCTCTTTACATATACCTATGCCTGGTGCTTTGTAAGCTCAGTTTTCTCGTCTTCTTAGCCCTCTTCCCGGGGTCAATTTACATGGTTTCATTTATTTCATGAAGCTCGAAGAAGAAACCGTCTACCTGTAGGAGAAGCCTCGCTGCGGTTTGTTTTTACCAGATGACGATTAGCCTGTGGAGGTTGAGACGCCGGCAAAGAGTAACAGAGTAATGTTCCAGTTAATACTGAAAAATAACTATATCCCAAGCTCATTTATAAAGTAGAAATAAACTAAGGGGATCTTCTGCAGAATCCATACCCTTGAATTGCTTTGTTGGTGTACATGATGTCTTGACGTACCTCCAAATCTGAGAGCTAGGATGAATAGATAACAAGACAAATGCCTTGAACAATGATCTTTGTTTGCTTAAATCACTTTCACTTTAGATCCCATTAGTGCTCAGATTGCTCTGACTTCCATCTGACAATTAAGCCATTGTCATGTCCCCGATCCTTTCCCAGTCCCACAAACGCATTCATCTCTTCCATTGTTAACTCTCGACATATTCGATCAAATCGGTTTCAGTTGAAAGGGCTAAATAGCTTCACTCTAACCAACACCGCGTCGAGTTATCCTCTCCTTTATCTTCCATCTCATCCATCACTCGGCTGATGGTTGTTGCATCCTCACTGTATCTTTTGGTCTCCTTGGGCCTTTTTGGGGTATTGATTTACTGACAACTATATACTACAGCACAGGTCTATCATAGCCACTGCTATTCGAGATGTCCTCCTCCACCTCTACCGACATGTCCACCTGGGAAAAGGCCTACCACAACGCATGGCGACACTTTCACACTCGAATCTTGGACGTGTTGGAAAGACTAGCCTGGCAAAGTTCATCCCCAGAGAACCGCCAAGAGACCATCGAGCAGTTAGGCCGGCTTCCAATTGAGGTAGACAGAATCAGGACCACCGGCCAAGAGATGTTTGAACATGTTCCAGGATGTCAGACTGTCCGAGACCATCATCTCACCTACTTCGCAAATGAGTTTATGCGGGACTGTCACAAGCTTGATTTCAAGCTTGATATGCTGCTATGGCGTCTCATGAATAGTCCAAGTAGCGACAGAAAAGTCTACAACAATCTTCTCATGCTACTTCATACTATCCAGGATCGGGTTCCCAATTAATGACGATGAGATTGATAGTCTGGTTTGTCGGATTGTATTACTGTCTACTGCTTTTCATTTTGAACATACTAACCTGGATACATATGAACAGCTCGCAAGGGATATGATCGGTTGGCCGCACCTTTTCAACGATTTTGGAATGAATTACAAATGGTTACAATGTTTGGTGGGCTCCAGGGCTCCATGGTGTGGTTTTTTTGCTTATCATTATCACCATCTATGTTGACCTTGGACATGCTAACATCTCAGATTGAACACAGCCTGCAAGCCAAACGAGTGATTTACCGTGGGTTTCTTATATTGTTAGAACCCCAGCGATACCTGAAATTGAATAAGGACCGTAAGAGTCATGCTTGATGTGTTCTTGAATTCTGTGTAAACCGTCAAGCCAGAGTCTGATTTGTACCTTGTAATAATCGGCAATTAATACTTAGGATGGTATGTTGGCTATAATGTATCATATAATATATCTATAGTATATCCATAAAGAAATTAAGTGCCCTCATAAGTACATATATAATGAAATGGTTATTATACACAGAGTTCTATGCACATGGGGTGAAAGCTTATCATAAACTGCCAGACAGGCAAATGAATCATACAGCAATGCTCTACAGGGCAAGAGCCAGAGCCAAAACACCAGCTGCACCAGCAACACCCATGGCAATACCTCCAGTAGGAGCAGGGGCACCGCCAGTAGACTGCGAAGAAGAAGGAGAAGCCGATGTAGAGCTGGAGCTGGAGTCGGAGCTGGAGGCCGAGGAGGAAGTGGAGTCAGAGCTGGAGCTCGAGGTGGTGGTGGAAGCCGAAGTGATCTCGGCGGCATTGGAAGAGGCCTGGCTGGAAGCGGTGGTGGATCCAGTCTCGGTCTGAGTGGCGCTGCTATCGGTTGCCGTGGCACCAGCGATCTGGTCAGCGAAGTTGGAAGTGGCCCAGGCCTTGACGCTGCTAGGCAACGCGTTGTACCAAGCAGGGTAGGTGCCAGCCTCAGCTTCGCTGACGATGGAGGAGCGGGAGGCGGGGTCCATGATATCGTTGTACCATGAGGCCGGGATGGCTGTTGCCAAAACGGTCATAATGGAGCTGGGCACATCCGCGAGATCGTAGGAGTCATCACTATCGGTAGTCTCAGTGCTTGAGGATGTGGCAGTAGTATCCGCAGGGGCAGCCAGGGCCGTGGCGGCGAGGAAAAGAGTGGCAAGGACCTTGTACTGCATGGTTAAAAGAATGTGGGTGTATAGGTCGTATAGGGATTGAATACGGAGTAGGAAAAGGAAAAACAAGGCTGGCAGCAGGTTTAAATACCCTTCCGAGGAAACTAAATGGGACTCTCATGGGGCTCTTCCAACCTTGGGCCTCAAAGGGACCTGGCCCACGTTGTTACCTCCGTTAGAGCCATTTCTGGCCACTCAGGGCCACGCTAGTACAAAAGGGTCACACTAGTACAAAACAAGGAAAACATAAACCGATAACGCTAACCTAAAGAGGCCACCCTACAGCTAGTGCCGAGCCTCTGGCCAATCACAATCGACAGACCCCTTTCGGTTGGCCCGATTAGACTTCTCAATGCGAAAAGTTGCCTGCACTGCTCCCCATTTCAGGCGCTATGGCTTGGATTAATTTCTCGTCTCCGTCAGCATTTGCTCTATAGGCGATCTATCGTACCCCTTTTTTTTGTTTCCGTGGTCCGTCCTCTTTTCCAAATTTAGCTCCTCAAGGGTCGGCTTTCTATGCCAAGTCTGGGGTACTCCGTCGTGAGAAATGGGAAATCTGCATCAAATCTGCATTTTACTTCGTACTCGGAAATTATACGACAAACATAAAAAGCTTGTTCCCCCCAACCCTTATCGGTCTAGACTCTAGTAAATACTGCAGATCACGGCCTTGACATTACATTTGTCAATACCCAAGGCTCTACAGAGTACTATGTCTACATATGCACCTATGCTATACCCAAAAATTTATCGTAAGGTGCTTTAAGAATTTTAGTTTGAGGCTTGTTTCACATCCCTACTGTTAATCTCTCAGCGGGTACGGTGTGGTGTGCCAGGTAGGGTTAGGTAGTCAACACCTATCGGCTAGTGCTGATGCTTGAAAAATCCAATAATCTAGCCAGGATGTCTCTCGCCTTATGTAATTAATCCCCGCTCATATTATCCAAAACCAAGCTTTTAAAACTGCTTATTAATATTTGTAGAATATCGTGTTGTATTTTGTACCAGTCCCATTTTAGTAGGACAAACACAGCTCTACTATAACTTTCCCCCTCTTTTCTAAGTCAATGATACGCTGCAGATGTGATGTCACAAAACCATGCAGGCTGTGTGTGGTATTTAGAAAAAGGCACGCCTAGTTTAGACAGACCATAAGCAGGGTTCAAGGTTCACCAGACAAAGAGATGCCTGAACTATCAGAGACACCATTTTAAGGCACTCAGATGATACTAAACTACGAGGCTCTATTCATTTTTTACCAGTGCTGTCAAACATGACTATCAAGTCAACTGTGAGAACTTTCCTGCTGTTTACAAAGCAGCGAACTTCATCACTCGATGCATCTTACAGGTCAAGTTCGGGAATACTCACTCGCATCATAAGCCTCGGATCCACAGCTTTTCAAAATTGCTCAGATTCCAAAGGAAGAGGAGAACCAGTCATTTGGGCCATGACACCTTCCACATCCATGACTGTACATGTCGGGGGTACCACTTGATGACTTGAAGAATGGAGGTTAGAGGTTAGGAGTTTGCTACATGGTGAGAATGCAATGGGGTCCTATGATCTGTGCTATTTTTTGAATAGGATTCCGTTATTTCCAGTCAATTAACACCATCTAGTCTTGAAAAAAAGGCTGTATGGAACTCTCAGCCCCGACCTCCTAACGTATACCTGTCACACAGGAATGTGAGACAATTATGATGCCTTGAAGATCAGGCATCAAAGTGAGTCATCCGAGTTCCGACAATAAGCGTCTCACGTACACACACCGTAAGGTTAGCTTTCTTTTGTTATGTGCCCTTGATATATTTTCGCTCATCAGTGCTTTGTTCCATTTTTTTAAGAAATTATCACTTATCCACTGCCTATTCCGACCCATCCTTCATTTCATTTGTTTGTTACTGCCGGTTAAAGGGAAGACACTTATCTCATATCATCCCGCCACCTTTCGGGATCAATTGCCCACCATGGCCGAATGGAGCCCTAGTTGTAAGAGCAAAAATCTGTAAAAAAATCTCTTTCGCGTTTGATCTAGTATCACTAACTATATCTAGCTTGGACACAAAAGCCCATCAAGCAAGATGTCATCTATGAGGATCTTCAAGGGTTGGAGGTCTCACTGCAAAAACTACAGAAGCTTCCTCCACTTGTGACTACACAAGAAGTATGTCTTTTCTTTAGACTGGATCTTAGCTACCATATTGACCTATTTTTCAGATCATCAATCTCAAGAAAAATCTGCGAAATGTCGCTTTGGGCAAAGCATTCGTTCTACAGGGTGGTATGTTGCACAGGGAAATATCCCCGAAACATAGGACTAACCCCTTTGTCCAGGTGACTGTGCGGAGCTCTTCGACTATTGCAGTCAAGAGATGATCGAAGCCAAGGTGAAGCTCTTATTGCAAATGAGTTTGGTTCTCATCTGGGGTATGTCAGAACCCCCCACAAAAAGCAAAGAAACTGGCAACTAATCAACCAATAGGTGCCAATAAGCCCGTCATCCGTATTGCTCGGATCGCAGGCCAATTTGCAAAGTAGGTTCCTCATCTATTAATCCATAACCACAAACCTAATCACAAAAGCTAGGCCTCGCTCAAGTCCAACAGAGGTTGTCAATGGAGTGGAAATGCCCTCGTTCCGCGGTGACAACATCAATGGCTTCGCAGCAGACCCTGCATCCCGCCAACCAGACCCATCACGTCTAGTATCAGCCTACTTCCACTCCGCAGCCACTCTGAATTACCTCCGTGCCTCGCTCTCCTCAGGCCTGGCAGACCTGCACTCCCCACTAGACTGGGGTCTGGGCCATGTAATCACGCCCTCGATCAAAGAGCAATACGCCAAAACCGTAGGCGCCGTAAAGGATGCCCTACGCTTTATGCACACAGTAGGAATCGACAAAGACCGCGGCTTCGAGACAGCCGACATCTTCACCAGTCACGAGGGTCTCTCTCTGGAATACGAGCAGAGCCTAACCCGACTCCTTCGCCACCCAGCGAACGCAGGCAGCAGCAGCAGCAGCAGCACATCTCCCGAAACAGGCTACTACGCAACATCCAGTCACTTCCTCTGGATCGGTGACCGCACACGCCAACTCGGCGGTGCGCATGTCGAGTTCTTCCGCGGCATTGCTAACCCCGTTGGAATCAAAATCGGGCCTAGCATGGCACCGGATGAACTGGTCCAGCTGTTGGATGTTGTCAACCCGGATCGTGAGGTCGGGAAAGTGACTCTGATCTCGCGGTACGGCGCTTCGAAAATCGCTAATTTCCTTCCCGGACATATTGCCGCTGTGCAGGCCTCTGGTCATATCCCTGTCTGGCAATGTGATCCTATGCATGGCAATACACAGAGCACACCATCTGGTGTGAAGACTCGCCATTTCACGGATATCTTGTCTGAGTTGAAGCAGGCGTTGGAAATCCATCGCGCTGCTGGGTCATTCCTTGGTGGTATGCATCTTGAACTTACTGGAGAGGCTGTCACTGAGTGTGTTGGTGGTGCTGCTGGGCTGACCGAGGATGGACTTGGGGAGCGGTACACGACATTCTGTGATCCACGCTTGAACGAGAAGCAAGCTTTGGAGCTCGCTTTCTTGGTTGCTGGATTCTACCGTGAAGAGTCGGAGGAGTAATACCATCGCTTCGGTTCATTGGACACGAGATAGTTGAAGCGGGACAGCGAAAAGATTTCGGGTATCATGACCAAATTTCTGAATAAAAAGTATATTTCTTTCCAAGTTCACCACGAGTATGAGTATGTTTAAATCATCTGGTATTGAATTGATTTAACTGAGATTCGAAACAAAAAGTAACGACCAATAACCTTGCACAACAATCCAACCTATGCAACTCGCCGTCGTGGGGCAAAATTTAAGAAACGCCCAAACAAAGAGAGTCCCCATATTTACAGTGACTGGGTATGAATCTACAAAACGCGAACAATGCAAATAATAAAATCAAGGAACAAGAGGGCTGGCAACAGCAGGCTTGTAAACAAGACTCTTGCGCCTGGCAGCCTCCATGCGGAATCGGCGCTGTCTCCTAGATTCCTCGTCTTGTCCCTCATCGAGCATAATACTCGCAGGCTTAGCGCTCGGGAACAGACCCCGGTTGCTCTGCTTTGGTGGGCAAGATTGCTGGATAAGCTTGGAGCGATTTCCAAGGAATCCGGGTGTAGCGGGCGACATGCCAATGGCATCAAGGTTGGCAAAGTTGTATCCCGGAGTAGCAGGGAATTGGTAGCTATCAGCAGAAGATTGTTGTGGGGGTGTGGACGGCATCGGCTGGTGGGTCGGAGGTGTGATCTTGCGGAAACCCTCAACGGCACCTGGATTGACACCACTGCGACGTCCACCGGCAGATGGCGCGGGGGATTCGGAAATGCGCACGAGTGTCCCATTCACATTGCTCAATGCACGAGGCTCCATACTCTTGCGGCGCTTGGCGCCTCCGCGAGGAATTATAGAGCTGTCAACTGCATACGGAGTTTCATCGAGCCATTGGTTTTCCCGTTCACAACTAGAGATAACAGTCAGAAAAGTCGCATAACATAAGGATGCACAGAAGATAGACTTACTCAAGGACCCAACCGACTCCAACACACTTGACAAGACCCGCTGCCTTCTTAACTTTCTCCATAGTCCGCAGCCCACCATCCTTGTACACAACATGGGTGATGCCAACTCTCAGGTCCTTGGGCTCTACGCTATCAATCGGCGAGAGGCTGGAACGAGGGTTCCAAGACCAGGACTTCACACATCGGGCGCCCATTTGCTGCAAAAGTTCCACAAAGATACCAGAGGCATCCTCACCCTCAGTGGTATGAACATCCACATGCACAACTGCCCCGTGCAGAGCCTTCTGTTCAGTGTTGATGCTACGACGTGCCTTCTTGGCAGGGCTGGGGGTTGCGACGGGAGTACCGGGCGCAGCCATCACTGGTGCTTTGACACTGCTGCGTCTACCCGTGATGGAACGGCGTTTTGGTGCTGGACTTCTCATCACCCGTGGAGATTTCCGAGAGGGAGACAGAATCGGTGCAGTGTCATTGAGTGCAATAGAGGTTGGCTTCCGAACACGCGGAGAAGACCGAGTGGGAGATGTGCTTGAGAGGGAAAGACCTCTCTTGCGGGGCAGCTTGAGAGGTGATACGTCGCCTTCGGCTTTCAGAGGCACTTTTGACACCGTATGAATGGTGCGTAACTCATCAGGTTGGACTTGAGCCTTCATTGGAGTTGATGGAAGAATTGGGCCACAGTTCTCTTTGTCATCGAGTAGATGGAACTCTTGGCCCTGATCTTGCGGGACTTCGGCGGCAGAAGTATGCTCTAGTCCAATGATTTCCGAGTCGGGATCTTCGAAGATATCCGTGCTTTTGTTTGACAATTCAATTATTTGATGATCTTCATAGATGGAAGATGGCCGTGGAGTCGGTTCATACTCAGGGCTTATGCAAGCACTTTGAGGCTGAAGGGGCGATTGGGCAAACAAAGAGAGACTATTTGCCAAAGGACTCTTTGACAAATTGGGATACGACACACTCTCAGAATTTGTCGGAGTTTCAGTGTTGGTACGGTCCAAGGGGCCTACTAACGAGAAAACTCCACGGCGACGTGGTCGGAGTGATCTAGCTTGGGAAGGGGTATTTTGTTCCCAACGGCCAAACTTTTGTGCCAATGGCGTAAAACCTAAGCTAGCCTCAGCAGGGGATTGGTGCTGATCAATAACGCTTGGTGTGTTAAAGAGACTAGGTGCCATTAACGCAGGGCTATCGACCTGGGTGTTTGGCGTCGAACTATTTTCTTCATGCAGGGGCGCGTCAATGATGGCATTATTGGCATTCTTGGCATCGAGGGTGGAGTCATGACCATTCTCGGAGTTGGCTGGGCAATTCAAGGCCAATGGAGTAGATTCACCGCCCGTGGGACTTGATCGTGGTAAAGCAATGGATTGCGTCCTTTGGACCGGGGTTGCAATATCATCGGCATGGTGGTTCTCATGTGGCGAAGCAGGCTTTGGCGATATTGTAGCAAACTCAGGACCATCCAGGATAGACTCTGTGTCTTCCACATCATTCTGCTCGCTCATAACTTGTCGCTCTTCCTCGGGTTCTTGAATGGCCTCTGGTAAATTTTGGGGCTCTTCCTCGATCTCCCGCTCCAATACCGCCAGCTGGTCTTCGGGGTAATCTGTGTCCTCCATGTCTGAGTCTGCCACCTGACCTTGTTCGTCATGCAGATCATTCTCTGCGTGGTATGCATCTTCCATAGTGTCGAAGCAAACTGTATCAGCTTCTTCGTATTCAAACTCGCTCTCGTCATGGAGATCTTCGCCCTCTTCTAGCTCTGAGGCTTCCTGGACTTCTTGGCGATGAAGATCATGCGCTGCAAATTGGGCGTCTTCCATAGTGTCGAAGCAAACCGTATCGGCTTCTTCGTATTCGAATGCATTCCCCTCATGGAAGTCTTCATCCTCTCCTAGGTCTGAGGCTTCCTGGACTTCTTGGTGATGAAGATCATACGCTGCCAATTGGGCGTCTTCCATAGTGTCAAAGCAAACTGTGTCGAGCTCCTCGTACTCAAATTCACTCTCGTCTTGAACATCTTTGCCTTCTTCTAGGTCTGACGCTTCCTGAACTTGTTGGTCATGTAGATCATAAGCTGCCAATTGGGCATCTTCCATAGCGTCAAAGCAAATAGTGTCGGCCTCTTCGTGGTCAAATTGTGCCTGATCTTCAAGTGGTTCGCTAGCTCTGGGGCCTGAGTCTTCCTCAGGCTCTTCATCATCATAAAGGTCCTCCACTGCCATGTTGGCCTCTTCCATGGCGTCGAAGCAAATGGTTTCAGGCTCTTCACACTCGAACTGGGCTTTATCTTGAGGTTGATCACGTTCGTCCTCTTCCAAGTCTGAGTTTCCTTCAACCTCCACCTCGGCAGATAGAGAGTCGGCGTTTTCATCATTGAATGGGTCACGGGCAACTTCCGAGGTAGCAATATCTTCCTGGATAGGAGAAACCGATGATGCCTTTCCATCAGAAGATAACTCAATGCCAAAAATGTCTCGAGCCACATCCTCGACCATTTCAGTGTCCTTTTCAAATGCCGCCTCGTCGGGCAGGCTATGCCTTGGCGAGGATCTCGGGGTGGTGGATTGTGCGAATTCGACTGTCTTAGTAGGGGTTCCATCATTGTCCGTGGGTTTAGAGGGGCCCACGGACGCATGAGCAGAGAATATCGAGTTTTTGAAAGGAGAAGCTATTCTCTTTGCGGGGCTTTGAAACAGGGGAGTTCGAGCAGGGGCTGCTGCTGTAGAATCTTTGAATAGCGATTGCGAGAAAGAAGCACCCAAATAACCCTTCTTAGGTGACATCTTCAATGGAGAAGTGCGTCCGGGTGTGAAATCAGGCGCGGAAATCGGATTCACACTACCCCCGAAGAGGGAGCCTCCACGATTCGGGGTCTCTCTCATGGAAAACTGGAAGGGAGATGATGGCGCTGGTCGTCTCGCAGGGCTAGACATGATCATAGAATCACTAAAAATAACTGAGTTGCCAGGTGGAAGAGCGAGGTGACCATTATCTGCAACTGTGTTCTGGCTTCGGTTGGGCGCAAAGTTGATTTTCCTGACTGGGGAGCTAAGTCCGATGCCGTCTGATCCGTGTTTTGGGGTTGGTAGTTTCGGTTCGCCATTCTCGTCTATGAAGCTGGACGCCTTCTTGGGGGTAAAGTTGATCCTGCGTACAGGAGAGCTCAGTCCAGTGGTCTCCAAGCCATGCTTAGCAGGCGAGTGAACAACAAGTCTGAGCGGATCCTTGTTGTCGTTCTTAATGATATTCAATTCATCATCATCATCTTCTCCGTCAGAGCTTGCATATGCTGAGAGAGACTTGGCCACCTGCTTGGCCTTCTTAGGAGATAATGGTTTGGTCGCTTCTTTCTTCGTCGCAGCTGGCTTCCTTCCACGAGTGCCGGTTGTGACGGGTTTTCGAACTGGAGTCGCTCCAAGACCAGCCTTGCCAACGGCCGTGCCCTTGGTTGCTACTCGCCGACGGCCCGCAGGTGGAACCTCGGGCTCCTCGGCTTCGGAATCTGACACATCCTGGAATTTCACTGTCTTCTTCTTGGCAGGTCCACGTAAAAGGTTCGAGCGCATTGTTGTCGAGTTTGTCGCAATCTTAATTTGGTTCGATTTCGTATCATTCGCTGCGTCGATTGCCGCACGTGTCCGCCTGCTCGTGGCCACCGTTTCACGGGTCGGAGGGGCCTTCGCTGTTGTTGCCGCTCTTGGTCGTCCCCTGGTTTTTGGTGCAGCCTCGGGCTTGGTTGCAGCAGCTTCTGCAGGTAAGGGGGCTTTTCTCGGTCTTCCAACACGCTTCTTTGGTGCCTCGGTTTGTTGTCCCAGCTCATTTTCACCAGCGTTATTTTGAGGTTTTGGCTTGTTGGCAAGGGACTCGGAAGCCTTTCTTCCTCGCGCAGTCACAGTTGTCGTAACTTTTGGTTTGATAGCCGGGCGACCAGGAGGACGTGCAGTGGGTTTTGTGGGCTTGCTTGTGATAAACCCAAGCTCATCATCAGACTCGGCATCGAGAGCCGGGGTCGCAGTCCGTGGTGCTGGTGTTACCCTTCGGGGGGCTTTCTTCTTTGCATCGGCAGCAGCTGTGGACTTGGTCGAGGTTCGTGCCACCCGTTTGGCAGGGGATTGTGGGATTACTGCAGCGCGCGCCATGTTGATATCGTGTTGTCGTTGATGGTCGCAGTTAGTATTGGCACGCGGCGCTCATGGCCGGTTTTGGCGGTAAAATGTGGTATCGGCCCGATGTCGTAAGGTCGATGTCGTAAGGTCGCAGGTTACCGGGAGTTGTCGAATTAGGTGCATGAACGAGGAAGCAAGGCAAAGCAAATAACCCACTGTGGAGGTGGCGGCTGATCGAACGTTGCTTGTTGTGGCGTTTCCCATGGCAACGTGGACACGTGACATGATATACCCATTCAACAAACACATCTAGGCCATCAAGATGTTACATCAGATCAATTCAAGGACAAGTGAAAAGCATAGCATAGTAGCACTGTAGAATTCTGTTCCTAATAAAGCTATAAACTAATCAGATATTGGAACTTCCACCATGGTTTGTATGTCATCAGATATATATTTCTACGAGATCAGATAACGGCATAATATGGCTTTAAATGACCTTCAACCCGTATTACCTTCATACTGGCAAGTTTAGAAAGTCGTAACCATGTACTGAGAAATGGAAGGGATAATGCTGTACCGAAGTACAGATACATTCTGATATGGACATACATATATGCATTACTATTGAATTGGATCCCATGGGATCCGAAGAAATCTAAGCAAATACCAGGAAAAATGCAAATGACCACGAGGATGGCTCAATGGCACATCACCCATGCTTGAAGAAAGTACCGAATGGCGAAAACCCGCGTTCCGAGTGCGGGTAGCTGCAGCATGGCAGCGAGAAGAAAAGGAAATTACGATGACTGGTTATACCAGGATGAGCATGGCCAGACTGGCTGCGACAACCGTGGTCAGCATGGTGGGCAAACTCACCGAAGCCATATTCTCAGACAGGTAATAAGCTGGATCATAAGATGATGGCGTGGTGGAATTCACAGTACCGTTCCAGCAGTACCGGTCGAAACACTGGGTGCAGATATCCGGGAGAGTGGTACCCGTGCGCTCGAACGAGCGACTGAGGATAGCACAGCCAACACAGGATGTCCAGTTGCCGTCGATGGTGCTGTTACCCATGGTAGCAACCTCGTAGCCATTGAGAATGATATTGTCACGCTGAGTGTCGTCGGTGCTGAGTTGGAAGGTTGAGATGTTGGAGTGGTAGGAGTAAGGAGCATTGGGGATGTACACGATGAGAGGCGTGGGTCCAGTCTGATTGGAACTATCACAGCCAAAGAAAGAAGGGCGGGTGCTGAGACCCAGGTTGACGAAGGTGTTCTGGTCCGGAACCGCAGGGAAGGCGGTGCCGTTGCCGATACCGCTGCTGTTCAAGCTGCGCTCGTAGGTTGCGACCAGGGAGGTGCCGTTTGGCCAGTAATAGTCAGTGTCGGCGGAGGAGTCAACAGCGAAGATGACATCGACATGGCGCTCGGGCTGGATAAGAGGGTGCAGGGGAACGTTCTGTCCATCCTCGCCGCCATCGACGACATCCAGCATTTTCTGCGCGGCGTACGGCGACGAGTGCTCGTTGTATTTGTAGAAGGGGTTGGGATCGTACGAAGCGATGTCGTCTTGGGCTCTGTCAAACTTTTCCAAGAGGTCGGTGAAAACGTTCTTCACGAAAGTGGGGAGCGAAGTGGTGTTAATCTGGAGAAGGAACTGGTTGAAGAGTGTGGATGAGGTTCCGATCACAAAGCCAGCACTGTCGAAACCGCTGATGCAGCTCTCGTTGCTCGGAAGCGAACCACTTTCGAACCTAGAGCCCAGGTACTTGAGCGGGACGAAACCAAAGATAGTAGGGTCAAAAGTGCCAAACTCCCATGGGTTGAACTCATAGACAGTCGAGTTGCTGCCAACGAGCAGCTCACCGGGGTTACGGCCATCCGCAACAACAAACGGCATGGGGTAGTTTCCATCCTGGAACTCGGGGGTTTCGGCAATGGAAGACCAGGTATAGCTGAGTCCACCATTGCTAGCATTGAACATTTGATAGGAGAGTGCGCGACCCCTGTACCCAAGTTAGCAAACATACATGCATTGCTAAAAAAAGGATAACATACCAAATATCAGTGAGAGAAGTATCAAAGCCAGCGTTCTTCTTCCCCTCGACAGCCTCAGCAAGTTCCTTGTAGTAACTAGCAGAATCCAAAAGCTGGATACCACCAGTATCAGGGCCCTCAAGGATCGAGTTTCCGAACTGCCAGACGGAACCATCCGTGTGGGTCTGCAGCTTGTCGATAGTAGTGAAGTTATTGATATAGATCGAACCCAGCAACCAACTGCCTCCACTCAGACCAGCAACATAGGTAGCAGACTGCAGCAGACCACCCAAGTGCCCAGTCGTCGACGCATTGTACGTTCGACTGTCAAAAGCCTTGATGGCACCGGCACCGTTCATCAATGCACGCCATCCACCGCCCGAAACGGCAATACCGATATTGGGCAGATTTGAAGAGTTCCCAGAATGTTTGTCGAGGTAGCTAACGACGTCATAATCGCCGACTTTCACATGTCCGAAGAAATCCTTCATCGCCGACAGAGTCTTGTTTCGGCGGACTTCTAGCCATGATGTCTCGTTCGAGGACAGCTTCGCTGCGCTGCGAACTGTCGGTCGGCTTGCTGGACAGCTGACATTTGTCGGCACATACCCATCGGGCGCATTGGGGAGTGCTCGCTGTACACCTGCGAATGTGATCTCATCGGAATTGAGCCCGCTAGGAACAGCGATTGCACCTGCGAGAATATGGTGATTAGGGCGGTGAAAATATTGATTTGTCGACGCGTGTAGAGGTCCAATTAAGCCAAGCACGGTAATCCGGAAAAAAAAAAAAAAAACATAAGGAAAAGCACTTACCAGGCAAAGCCAGAGCAATCGAGATCAGCGTAGAGGTCTTCATGACGGCTTCACAATTGTGGCCGATTGTTAATTGCAGAGAAAATAAATAGATTCACTCCTAGGGGGAGATACTTATGCACCGAGGGGGAATACTTATGAGCCGGGCCCGCCGGAAGCTTAGCCAAGCCCCCCTCCAATGTCCCAGAGTAGTATGCTGGGAGTTCGTTTGGTTCTTTGGTTCTTTTGGTATGTTCGTAGGGTTCGCGAATCATCGTTGCCGAGTGGAGTGAAGTGATGTCAAAGATGCCGGAAAACTCCGTCCTACTTTACAATACATTAAATATAAAATTGAAAAAAAAAACTCATTTTTCAGATGCTCAGGTCAGAATACAGTATGCAGTTCGGAGTACATCATGAATAGGATGGTGGCTGCCCAAATGGGGGCTGGACAGGGGCTGATTTTGAGATTGTCATGTGATACGAATACGATCACTGTGGGCACAAGTAGGCATCCGCATTTCAACTGTCATTATTGGAGTACATTCCCAGTCCACAGGTACCCGTAGGGCTTAGAAATGCACAAAAGTGGACTCATTTCCAATCACTCCATAGTCAGATGTGGCTCATGTAAAACGGGGGTGACTTAGGGGCCGAGGTGGATCTGGCACAAGAGCAAAGTCAGAAAGAGATTGTAATTGGATGAGATCAAAATTATGCAGTATTATGCAGTACAATATCTCGCACTCGTATTACAACTTCCAGGTATGGAATAGTACAAAGCCATGTCCACGGGTGTAACTGGCGCTATGTGGATACTGGTCAACAGAATGAGATCGGCAGGTGTGAAGGAGCCGAGTATTTGGAACCTACTATCAGATGTCAAAGTGAACTAGTTATCAGTTGGGTTGAATTGAATTTGATGAAAGCGTTGGACTAAACCTTGGAAGTAAAAAATATCATTCCAATAGAACCAAGCTGAAGCAAAGTAAAGTGAACCAGTGATTAGTTGAATTCATTGAAATGTGAGGAAAGCGTTGGACTTGACCTTCTTTTTTTTTTTTTTTTTTTTTTTTTTAAAAAAAAAAAAACACCATTTCAAACGAACCAAGCTAAAGCAAGGTAAACTTTCTTTCGCACCCACAATCTCAGCCACGACTAGGACCAATCTCGGCATGTTCAAACTCTGCCTGTCCCTCCGTGGTATCGAGAGCCTGTACATGACCCTCGGGCAAGTTGTTCAACTCGTCCTCCTCCTTGTCCAGACCCCAGAACTGGATAATGAACAAGGTTCCACCGACAAACGTCAAGATAGCGAAGACGGCGTAGTTCCAGATTAACAGAGGGTCCCTGGACAGCGTTATCAAAGCCTCGGCGATAGCAGCGGAGATGGCGTTGGTGAACATATTGATCGCTTGGATGAGAGAACGCATACTGCGAGGCGCCTTGGAGTAGGCATACTCCATCGAGGTGATGACGGCAAAGATCTCCGATAAGGCAACAAGAATGTACGAACCAGTCTGGGCCCAGACAATGATAGGGGATGGGTTGACACTACCGTCTTCGGTGTAACAATTGTTAGCTCGGTAACCACACGGCGAAGTCATGTAGATATAGTACTGGATGACAGCAGCCCATATCATAGACAGTGATGCGAACAAAAAGCCAAGGGTGATTTTCTTGATGGCCGTGAAGTGGATGCCCATTTTGCGCAGCCCGGGGTATAGGAAGATGTCGCAGAGTGGGACGAAGATGAGCAGCGCCAAGGGGTCAAGATTGTTCACAACGTCGTTTGGGACGCCTTTCAAGGTCATCGTGCCGGCCTGTGCGGTGAGATTGTTTGTCAATTGGTTGTAGGCTAGCCAATAGACCGGGAAATAGCAAAAAACAGCACAAGCGGCAAATCCACGACGTACTTCGTCCACCCATGCATCGTCGAAGGTCATCCACTTGGGTCGGAATTGGGGCTCTATGTTAGAGGGCTTCGCGGTGTCCCAGAGAGTGCCATCGTGCGTTCGCTTCCAGAGTATGTATGGGTTGTAGTGCCAGCGATGGCGCATACAGAAGAAGAATGTCTTGATGGCCTTGTAGGTGACTGAGCCTGTCGGGGGAGACTGGCGATAACGCTTGCGACCCCACCACATGACGAATGGGGTAGTCAAGAACATGGCGGTGGGCAGCAGGAATGCCAACCAGAAGCCGATATACTTCTCTGCATAGGCCATGCCAATCTGACCCATCAATGCGCCGATGTTGATGAACAGGTAGAAGTAGTGGTAGATGCGGCTTTGGGTGATAGTCGGGTCGATGATGACTCGCTCACCGGATTCAAGTGTACGCACCTTGAGATTGATAGCAGGGATCTGCTCGACAACCAGGGCAGATATGTTGGGCTTGAAGCCACCAGTTCCCAAACCCATGATCATCACACCCAGAACAAACACAGCGAAGGAAGCATTGGTGTGGGTGATCACTGGTGGGATGGCAGAGACAACGAGAATCATATGACCTAGAATAGCGGCACCAATAGACCAGGAGATGGTCTTGTATCGTCCCCAGTACTCATCAGCGATGTAGGCACTCACTAGGGGAAGGCAGTAGCACCAGAAGGTGTTGAAGGTGTTGATGGCGCTGGCAGTTTCGATACCCTTACCCAAAGCACCCGATACACCCTGGGAGCTAGGGCCGCCAGCCCCAGTTACGTGGTTCGATCCTGGAGGGCCATTCGGGGGAGGAAGAGGAAGTGCATGGTTGACGAAGTTAGAGTCTGTGGTGCAATGTTAGAATCATCTGTTAATCTGGCTCGTATGGGGTTGGAGTATCTTACAGAGGACCTGTGTTCCATAGTAGGAGAAACGCTCGCACAGTTCAACAAATGCGACGGTGTAGACGACCCAGGGAATAGGAGCTGAGACGCGACGCAACGCGTTGTGGCCATGAAGCTCATCAGTGGTTGGGTCCTCGTCACCTGCACCAAGGTCGTACGACTCGGGGATGATACTTTGCTGGGGCTTCTTATTGGTAACATTGGTAATTTGGTCACTCTGCCCAATGGTGGTGACAGGCTCGATATCATGGACAGCGAGCGAGTCCGAGCCAAGGCCTGTGGCCCGAGCAGCCATATTGGATAGAATAGAGACCAGTGCAGGACAGGGAAGGCAAAAGATGAGAGGGACGCGCGTAGAAGAGAGAAAAAGAAGAGGAGAACAGAAAGAGAGAAGAAGTAAAAAAAATTCACATGCTGGGACTGGAGTCGGGATATTGTTGGACATGGGGCAAACAAACCTGCAGACTCCCTCACCTAGCTTGCCCATAACAAAGCCATGGATTCAATGGCAGTAATACCTTCTTTTTGCCCTGTTGCCTTTGCGACAAGACAAGACTGGCTTAGGCTGGGGCGATACGACTCAACACCAAGCGAATTAATAGATCAAAACGGCAATTAAAGGTTGCGATAGATGAAGCATATGCCATACCATGTAACCTGTAGTGATATGTAATCCCCCCAGTCCATAGCATCGATGGGATCTGTTTCTGACCAATTCTGACCAAAGAGGAAGAAAAATAACGCTAAAGTCAATGGCCACAGCATTTTATTCTACACCAGATTCTCCTAGGTTAAATTGATACGAGTACAGAGCCGGATATCAGATATCGGAAATTGGTCAATCACACAACTCTCTTTTTGGAAATTAAGAAACAATGAGCTCCAATGGAGGTCCAGCGGATTGAATTGTAAGAAATTTAGGATAAGAAGAAAGTTTAACAGGAAATGGGTAGCCCCTGGTAAGCATCTTAGTGCAAGTTTGTAAAAAGCTTGATACATGGATTCGATGTGTTTTTTGGCATGGCCCACTAAGAGATCAATATATCATTATGGATCCTCGGATTTTGGTTTAGAGTAATACCATTAACTTCAAATTAGCCTGCTCCAAGATTATTTTAACAATACTAGGTCCTTGTTCATGGGTGATTACTTTTAAAGCAACGCCGATAAAGGAAACCTAAGGTCACAGGGCTGTCGAATGAAGGTTGTAGGGTGAACGTTTGAACATAGCATATTATACCAGAGAGGTGTATTATCTGAGGTTTAGTAGCAGCTTTGGAAGGCTTATAATATTAAAAAGCACAGTGGGCTCCATCAAACCAGGTTCTCTGTAGTGCAAAGCACCGTGACTAGTTCCTTGCAGGGATAGTAGAGAACCCTGAAGGTGGCAACAGGGCAATGCATGTCATACCAACCAACCAATGAGATATCCTATATTTAAGCAAAGGAAACAAAAACAAAACTTAAATACCAAGACATGATGGCAATTACTCTCGTTGACAGAGTGTGTAAATGAGGTAGTCTTGACGGATTCACCGATCCAAGTATACATAATATTCAGCAAAAAACTATTTCTTCCGCTCTTCGGGTATTTGACCCAGTGATCACCTTTGAGACTACTTGCCTATCTGGGCCTGTCGTCATTAGAAAAACGAATCAGGATCAACTCGGAAAACTGTTCGTAGTTCATCCATGCTTCCAGAAACCAACACGTGCCATCTCAAGTGACTGTTTGATACAAGTACACAAGGATAAGTCCGGAGTGTAGTGCCCAACAGGTAATTAAGGCATCCCCACCAGTAAGCGAACAAACCCATTCACCCAAAACAGTTAATATCCGGGTCGACCAACTCTGATTGGTCCCGGTTCTCCGTATCTTCCCCAGACTTGATGTCAGCCGCGAGTTGGTTTCCATGGTTATTGGCGGCCGAGAAGAACATGACATGTGTATTGTTTGAGACTATATTGATGACGATTACAACGGCCACGTACTTATCACGCGATACTTTGTGATCTGCGGGCTACTCGATTTAGCAACAACATTCTTTTCCAATGTGTATCCCCAACCTTTGATCGTTGGATCGAACCTTAAAGTTTGTTGATCAGCCTTGTTGGGAGGTCAGGTGCCCTGGTTTGGCGATGTGGTACATTCCGACTGGATGGATGTACGCGGTTAATTTGTCGGTGAGGGGGAAATGTTGAGATTCGGGTTCTTGGTGCCGGTTGGGAGATGACGCTTAAATATCAAATATATAAGAGGTAACGCATGACATTTAATATATGTTATTGTACGACACTGAGATTCGAATGCCGATCTATCTTAAAGTGGGGCAAGATTTACATGCAGCTAAACTCTAGAATAGAGATGAAACAGTTGAACCAATTTATAACAATTAGTATTCGAGGGATCGATTTGTAGTCTAACGTCATGATAGAACACAAAATCTGCAAGGCCAATTATCGCTATCCAAGAAAAGACAACGACCAAAATCATATTCCCAAAAACAATCAAAGCCCACGCTGCGCTATTCCCGCCCAATAACCCAAAAGAAGACGACGCAGAACGCCATGCAATGAAAGACCAAAAGAAGATGGTCACGCGCAATGATTGAAAAGGCAAAATCGAATTAAAGCCATAATCAATCTACCACGCGGCATGGCCACCATCCATGCGCAAGTCGCTTCCAGTCATGAAGCTACTAGCATCGCTGAGCAAGAAGACAGCAGCGCCACGGTACTCTTCTGGTCGAGAGAGACGGCCAAGCATGTTCTCTTTGGGCCACTGGTCGCGACGTTCAGGGAACTCGACGAACAGCTTCTCAACCATAGCGGTAACAATGTAACCAGGGGAGATGGTGTTGACGCGGATGTTGTAGGTGCCCCATTCGGCAGCGAGGTTGCGTGCGAGCTGGATGACAGCAGCCTTGCTAGCATTATATGCGGGGCAAATAAGACCCTGTAGGAAAATAATGTTAGATCCTTGTACTCCGTAGGCCAACTAGAAGAACGGAATGTGACATAAAAGCGGAGAAATAATCCATAAAAAGAAATAAAGAAAGTCTGGGCAGGGAGACACTAGGCCTATACCGACAACATAAATGCTGAATGGGGTGGAAATTGTAAAGGGTAAGACAAGAAGAGGGGAGTGGGGACGTACGCGATTGGCAACGGTACCGCTCATAGAGGCGATCATAGCGATACTACCTCCATTTCCAAAGCGAATCATCTGTTTAGCCACAGCCTGGGAGGTCATAAACACTCCCGTGACGTTAACCTCAAACATAGTGTTGCTATCCTTGGCTGAGTATTCGAGCGCTGGGGTCTCCTGCTGGATACCTGCTGCGGCAACGAGGCCATCCATACGGCCCTCTTCATTGGCGATGGTCTCGATGACACTGTTGAGAAGTTCTGTGTCACGCACATCAATACGACGGTAGTGCAACGCGGTGCCAAGCTCCTTTGCGCGCTGCTGTATCTGCTCGAACTCGGGGGCCTGGTGATCGAGTGATGGTTAGCTTAGTGCTGATACAGAGGAGGGATATTGCGATTGTATGAACTAGATCCGAGGAATGTAGAAACTTACCGGCTCCTCTAGACGGTCGAGTGCGTATACCTTCGCTCCGGCTTCCAGGAGTGCCTCTGCTTGAACCAGTCCTAGACCCCGGGCAGCACCTGAGACCAGCACCACCTTTCCGGCGAGACTGAACTCGGGCATCCTGGACTTGTGGCCCATCAAGACGGGCTGGGCGGTCATAGGAGCAGCAGGAACTGTAGTGGTTTCGATGGAGACAGACATTGCAATGTGATACACTAGATATTATGCGAGGGTAATGGGCGGTAGAAAGGATATCAACAAAGTTGTCAAAGACTATTAATGTGATTGATGGTTTCGGATATGATAAAGAAGAATGAAGATGTTTCATGGAACCATGGACCGGAGAATGAACTCTCTTTAAATACATATCTTATTGACCGGAAAAGTCAGGCCGAACCAAGACTAAAGCGCCCCAGAGGGTGTCTCGTGAGCGGAAAGAAACCAAACGATAGCCCAAAAAGGAAATCCAGACTTGGACCAAGGGTACTGCAGAGCGGATCGAGTCCAGGCCTCCTGGAATGCAGGCTAAACGGCTGTGGCAAGGCATACGCAACCCTACAAATAGGTCGAACATATAGAGCAATCATCTATGTAGTATAGTATTGGGCTACTATATCAATTGATCTCTCGAGTCAAGAAATTTGACACTCTTTTGTTATCTTGTTAGGATCCTTGTTCCAATTTGCCTCATACGTACTGTCTAGCAATAATATCGATTTAATAATAGGTTGAATTCAGGGATAGTTCATCTAGGGGAAGTAGCAGTCACCAGACATGATGAAATTCACGATAGTTTGACGATAGTGTGGCCGTTCGGAAGCTAAGGGATGGCCGGATTTCTCGTTTGGGAAAGCCGTCTGGGGACTGGGAACCCGGGGAACCCCAACGCCACTCTAATTTTTGACCCTCAACATTATTTTCCGTTATTTTTATTTACTGCTTTTGTAAAGGAAATTCATCCAGGTGACCTCCGACCCCCTTGAGGGAACTACGCGTACATCGTACACAAACTACCAAGCCTCGAGCCGGGTCTTCTAGAAATCTTCCGAGCATTTAAGTACTATCCGGGGTCAGGTGGCTCTTCGCAGATCAATGACTGATTTCCTACCAATTAAATGAGTACATATGGCTTGTGATATCTGTTCCTGTCCGATCGCCCCGACTTCAAGATGGCGGCCCGGGCGAAGAGGAATTCATTGGTCAATTCCTGTAAGCGTCTGAAGATTTTTTTTTTCCTTCTAAAAACCAGGATATAAAATTGAATGCGTCAGATATTATTTTAGGACACAGTTACCAGAGAGTAAAAAAAAACAAAGTACAATGTGTTCCATGGTTCAACTCCAATAGCTCAATCTGGATTCTCCATGCGGGGAAAAAGTACGGAGTACAGAAACTAAAATTAGGACTTCCAGCATTGAAATCTAAAAGAGTCCAGACTTCATGCTAATACTCAGATAGGTCTAAGGTCATATAGCTTATCTGACTATAACCCTGCACTAATATAATACTCATAAGCCAAGGACATACCTTGTGACCTTCAGAATCTTTCATTCCCAAGCTCCTTACTCAATGGGGAGATTCCGAGGTTTCCACTTTTTTTTTTTCTTCTGCTCTCGTGATGTTTCATTTCTATACCGAATTTCCCAATTTCCCTTAAGCCTTGGCTCTACCGTACCGGTGTACACTCTGCATACTTCCAAGGTTCGGCCACGTCTCCAATGGCTTATAGTTATACCCGGACCCCAGGGATCTTGCGGACGAAACCCCCACACTATGAATTCCCGGTAGGAACTGCAGCAAAAAAAGAGGAAACAAACAATGTGAATCTGTGGCCTGTGTAGTCATTTTCTCTTTGTTTGTTAGAATCTGGTCTGGCCGCTTCTTCGTCCCCCTGCCGTACACTTTTCGGGCCCGCCCCGAATGGCCCGGTGGTTCCCCGGCCTACAGGAGCTGTTCGTGGGATATGCATGAGTCAGTCTCATCGGTGCAAAAATGGTTAGCTAAGAAAGGGGAATCTCATTCGTTAGGGATTTCTCAATTGCCGCCGGACCCTATTTGTCTTGCGCAACCATCCCCAAGTACTTATGTAGGTATTTTCTACCTAATTATGTATGGAGTATTACGAAGTGATCTGTGTAGCATTGTGTTGCGCTTTCTGAAGTTCTAGTTCCCTTCTTCTTACTCTCTTAATTCTTGCTACTCTGTATATACGGCCGTCTTTCGAAATCGGCATACAATGATCTCTTACTATGTATAACAAGTCGCTAATATATGACTATATGACTATATGACTTGTTTATTCATCATTCAAAAGAGGATCATGAATACAGCTAATCATCTTTATATGCATGTAGTTGGAAACGAAATAGCAAGGCTGCACATGAGTTGGAAGAGGACGGAGACAACAGCCTAGTGGCTAGGTTACTAAAATGCATGGCATGCAGTTAGATTAACAGGATTGAACCTTGGAAACACTGAATTGAAAACAAAGCTTAACATCGATATTCCAGGATCATGCCCCGGAGCAAGATACGTACAATGTAGGTACCGCCAAGTCTCATCCACACGATGCCATGCGAACATGATACCCGGGAAAAATTCAGTGGATCAAGCGGGTCCTGCCGAACCCTACATGTATGTAGGTTAAGCCTAGGTAAATGATAAGGATCTGCATTCGTTCAAGGTAGATCGCGATGATCCTAATCAAGCAGGGAAAGCAAATCAGAACATCAGACCCCCAGGAATGACCGGTCTAGTCTTATATTCCTAAGGCTACAATAAAAGAACGTTCCAAGGAGACCGAATGAAGTCGAATAATGGATTAGATTATACATGAGGTAAGAAATACCTGGCCAATCCTCAACCACCCAATACGCGATATTGCGCTTGAACAAGATGCCACCCCTAAATACCGAAAGGTCCTTCGGTGCTATGTACAATGTTTTGATCTCTTCCAGTTTCCATACAAGTACAGTTACCGAAATTCAGGGTTGATTAACATCAAGGGATAGAAAAGAAAAAGAAAAAAACACAGTGCCATCCAATGCCATATAGATGCACATGAGAGATGAAAAAAAAGGGCTGTCCAGCCACAATGGGGGGAATAGGGAATATCTTCAAGGAAATGAGGGAGCTCAAGCGTTCACGCCCAAGTACGTGATTAAAAATAACGCCGCTGTAACGCCGGTTCCAAGACAAATGTGGGAGATATCATGAGATGCAAAATGGGCACAGAGCCAGAAGAAAAAGGGAAGAAATGCAATGCGAAGTGGACCAGAGCAATCACAAAGGTCCGGTTTATCTGACTTTTGACTTGATTCTTTTTGATGATTCCGCGGAGCTAGCATATGGCTAGGCTTCACGGTAACCCCATATGCGTTTTTGTTCACTCACCCACCACTTGCCAACTAGCTCAGCATCGTTGAGCCAATCAGCGGACTCTCGGCCAAATTTAGGCTTAACCTCTTTGATGAGGGTCTCAAGAGTCCAAGCCTTGGTGGGGTGGGCTTCACCGGGGTCTTCGCCTAGGTGAGTGAAGGTGTACTCGAAACCTTCCTTCAGGGGAAGGATGAGACGGTATGGGACATCTGCTGCCATGATGGAGAGCATAGAGCCACCGGCGTTGATCAGTCCCATGTTCCAAACGATGCGTTTGGGAGGACTCTCTGGGCGGGACCGGGCTTCGAGCTGGGTGTCTTCTCGCTCGTGTTCTGGCTGCCTATCTGGTGGGGGAGGATGGTGGTGATGGCGGTGGGGTGGTTCGTCCATAGAAGAGAGGAAAGGACGTATTAGGGACTGGCCTTGGTACTCAGGGAGGAGAGAATTGGCGATCTCGGAGTCGCGCTCGTCCAGGGAGTTGGACTGGACGAGGAGATCCAGGATGGTGGGGACAATGGAGAGGGCGGTGGCATTGGCGGTGATATCTACCCGAGGCATGTGCGGGTGGTGGAAAACCAAGGGTACGCGGAAGTTGCTAATGTGGCCATTCTCATATGTGCCGGTCATGTCCTTGTTATCTTCGCCAAAGGCTTGGCCATGGTCTCCAACGACGACGACTAGAGTCTCGTTGGCAATGCCGGTCTGGTCAAGCATGTTCATGATGTCGCCGAGCCAGATATCGACGAATCGGGCGGAATTTAGGTAGTTGTTCATCAGGTCGTGGTTGATGTTTCCTTGGTCGCCCATGTATGGTTCTTTCTCGAAGTCGTCTGGCGTGGTCCAGGGATGGTGGGTTGTGCTGGTGACATGTGAAAGGAACATCCGGGTCTTGTTATTTGCAGCCTCCTCAAAGAGGTCCATCACGTAAGGTCGAAGCTCAGTCTCCGCAAATCCGAAGTAGTTGATTTCTTGGCCCTGGGCTCTGTGTTTCGCGTGGGGGGATTGGATAGTACTCTTGACGACCTTGTGCTTAAAGCCCATGTTGTTGTTCAGCAGGTCTTGACGGTCATAGTCATCGGTAATTGACTGCATGAATACAGACTTCCAGGGGTTCCTGAGAGCTGCGGATTTGTCCTCAGAAGAAGAGTTCTGGAGGCGCTTCCCCGTTTGTGACTTGCCTTGATTGAACAGATCGAAAATCTGTGGCAAGCACGGCTGATAAATTTCAAGCATAGACTCCTCCAGAAGATCCACTGGCAAAGGGTTCACACCACAGTGACTTCCCAAAATACTCTTGAAAGTCAAGGAGCTACCGGTCACGGCGCCACGGACATTAAGTCCACCCATACCTTCTTGTGGCGGGGTCTGCCACGGAGAGTGGCTCAAGTCGAGCTTCTTCCCCTTGCTATCGATTGCATACTCGCCGGTCAACTGTTGAGCGACCGGGGTCATGTTGGCCAGACGATCGATCGCCTCATTGACGTCCTGCCTCTTATGAGACGCGAGAAGGCCATCGAACAAGGGGGTGCCCTGCTGGGTGGGGAAAAGTTCTTTGCGGCCACTTTCGAGCGTTAATAGGACAACGTGGTTGACCTCAACGGAGTGCTCCTTGAAAGCCTTTTGTAGGGGCTCATAAATTTCACCATTCAGATTTGTAACCATTAGCGGGTCATTTTTCGGATTGTAGAATGCGCCCTCATCGCCGGCACACACAAAGGAATATTGATTGTCCTTCTCTGCACGATCATTCGGGCTGAGATCCCAGCGGCTGAATCCTGGGGGTGGGTTTTCGGGGAGCCATGTGGCCCGTGACCATTGTTCCACAAATGTCGAGTCCGGTTGGAACTGAGGACCGGAGACCCCATTATCACCCGTGAATAAAGGGAATGGCATAGAGGGCTCGCGGCATCCCTCCACCGTCGCCGTCTTTTTTTGAAAAGCCTCGAGCAGTGTCAGCGGCAGAGCTCCGGATAAATGGTCATACGGTATAGCGGGCCTAGTGATTTCCAAGAAAATGAGCGACACGCAGATGGCGACTGCGGGAATGATGCGACGGAACGACCGGATGTCTATCGAGGCCATGCACGATTTGCTGGGGGCGGAAATCAATGTATAACGTGATTTGTATCCCCCTACTGCCAGGTCTCGGATTGCCTGCAAGCCGAGACCAGTGATGTTGTACAAATGGGAATGAAGCAACCACGAGATTAGTCCGAGCATGGTGGCCGCAGCGGATACAGTTGAGATACCGCTGAGGAGGATTTTCATGGCTGCCGGATCGCTCAGGAAGCTACCACCAGCTGCCCAGGCGACCTCGGCACCGGTTTGCATAAAGAATCCGAACTGGATGGAGGAAGCACCCCATGTAATTAGGCTGCAGTGGTGTTAGATTATGTTGCGCAAATTTCCCCTTGTCCTCCATTTCGGTGTTCGGTATTTGGGGGGTAAACATACGACAGTGCCCCTCCCAACACAGTTGAGAGCCATTGCCATCGACTATCTGGCGCTTGGAAGCGTAGCAAGACCCGTACGAATATGATAACCAACACATCTCGTAGAATGAGGGTGGGTGAATAAAGGACAAAGTAGAGGAACGGTAAGGACTGAATATGGAGCGCAATATGTAAGGCCTTCGAGGCGAGGCCACTCACGACGAGTGCTGAGAAAAGGAAGGGTGGCAAAGGTGGTAAGAGGGCGAAGATAGACATGTTGGAATCATTTCATTTGTACAGTAGGATCGCGCAGTTGGCAAGGAAAGTGGAGGTTGGGGAACTCGAGGAATGTTGAAATTGTAAACGACAGCCCAGGCAACAGGAAAGAAGGGAGAAAGAGAGAGCTCGGGAGGAAAGGGAAAAAAAGGGTCCACGACTTATTCTTAGATATCACGAAATAACAGAAAAAAAGGCCAATTAGGCGATAGGAAATTGGGCACGCGACTTGGCTTAACCTGAGGCTCCCACTTACTCCAAATGCTTAGTTCTCTTCTTTTTTTAATTCTATCGATTTTCTTTTTATTACGTCGCTAGAGCCACTTTCCCATATTAAAATGCCTGTCAACCTGTAACAGTGCTCTAAATTGCCCAAGTGGGCCTAGCTTAGAGACATAAGCGGCTGTACAGGTTAATTATGTCCAAGTTTGTCCAAGGTTGTGCAGCCACTAAGTGGACCCTGCATAACACTATTCCAAAATGATTCGCTACTACGGTGAAACATAAAACTAATAATACAATACAATACAATAAAATAAAATCAAAACATTGAATCCCTGAAATTCCAGGTCCAATTCTATTGAACCATGGACCATCTCAGACCTCCCGAGGGCGTTCCAATCTCGTAAGGTTCCAAAGTTACACATGTACCTAGGTACTCTTCAGAAAGGGGAAATATGACCGTTCACCTGTACATTTGGTTGCATAAAATCTGGGGAAAAGTCAACATTTGCGGCGATTTCCCGTTTCCGCCCCCCACTCCCAAGGTTCCAGGGCCCCCGTCTACCTATTATTATAAATGATCCTCGGATCTTGAAGATCCCGTGTCTCTGAGATCTGTGGAGAGGACATGAAACAATCGCACTTTGTATTTTTGTACATCTACAAATCTACAATATGTATTCATATGCATGCTGTACTCCGTACAATAGACACGTAATTTTTCTATAATACAGGGATGTACCTAGGTAGGTGGTTAGAAACTCTGTGCACAGGCCTTTGCCTAAATATGCTTGGCAGTAGACCTTACAGGAGACTTATAAGAGACCAATTCCAAGGTTGTTGTACCCCGTATGTTGATCTCGACATGTGTGATCATCTGATTCGACTCGACTCCGAGTGCTACCTCGTATTAATTTTAGTGTTGATATATGGCCCCCAGACCCCAACACTAAGGGTGGACAGGGTCGTATGGGTGATTAGGTAGACACATTAAAAAGCTAAAAGTGAAACATATCCCGAGGTTGAACTACAGAACCGTGCTAGCCTACAAGTACAACATACAAATATGTACATCTTGAAAGCTTCAAAATTTGGATTGAACACGTTTCTGTAAAGGTGCTCTATCATCTATGCATGTTTATCATTCCTCATGATCACATCATGTCAAGTGTATGTGTAAAACCGGATATCTTCTCTAATGGCCCCCGAGGTCAATCACTTCTGCTGATCCTTCAAGGCAGCACGCTCCTTCACACAATCAGCAATGCCCCTCCCAACATCCGACCCCAATTCCTCGAACCCCTTCACAACCCCCTCCCGATCTCCCTCGCCCATTTCTTGACTCATCTTAAACTTCCCCTGTAACCGCTCAACCCGAATCTCAATACCAATGATATTTTTCTTCAAAAGCTCCACATAATTAACCGGTGCATCAGAGACATTCCACGCGTTCTTCTTATCACCCCCAGTATACCCCATGATGCCCTCCTCAGACTGCCGCGACAGATCTTGAATCTGTTTTTGCAAAAATGCACCCGTTTCCTCTGCCTTGGAATTGCAGTACACACTGATCTTGCCATAGGCCTGCACAGCGGAGTAGTTCCACGTCGGGACGACCTTGCCGGAAACCGGTTTAGTTTCTGTGTAGAATTTGGGTGTCACGTAGTGGTGGTGTGGGCCGTTGAAGAGGATCAGGACTTCGTCCGTGAGCTCGAGTTTGTTATTGCCTGCTGCATGTTGCTCGGCGAGGGCTTCCATTAGGGCTTTTGCTTGTGGGTTCTGCTTCGCCATGTGACCGCGCAGGATACCAGTCGGGATTGTGTCATCGCTTTCGGTTGAGGGAGGTACATCGAGAACGAAGGGGATGTGGCTTGATTGGATGAAGGAGTAGATTGGGGATTTGATCGCCGTTGTTAGGATGCCCAATGGGTTGTCGCGGATGAATTGCTGGAGAACGGGGAGTTGTCCCTCGGCGTGGACGGCGCGGAGATACATTGGAGCTGTGAATTCCAAGGAGAGAGGGCCTAGAGGCAAGTATGTTCAATGATCCTCTTTAAAGTACATATAGAAGAGAAAAGAAGACATTATAAATATGTGGGAGTTCATCAATATCAGTCATAGCATAGGGCGTGGTTTAGATCGCATCTCACTGACTCAGGGCTGTCATCGTGTCTCTGTGTTGAATGATTGGTCGCCGGCACCGAAGTATCACCCCTGGGCCCCACCTTTTCCTGATAAACCCAGGAAATCACAACTTAGAGTTTTAACTCAAAAAAATTGCCTGTTCTGTCAGTTGTGGATATAATTCCATCTATACTAGCAACATTGAGACACATTCTATTGACAAGCTGAACTCATAACCCAACAGAGTAAACAGCTCAATCCACGCCACGGGACAGAAGCCTCGACCAGTTACTACTCAAGTGGTACGCCGCCATATTTGCCAAAAGTCAGAATGTGGTGTTGGGGTTGGACAAAACCTGAACGCTGACATACAATCCGAACTCCCTGGGCAACCAGATTTGTAACTCCACTCTGTTCATAGAGACTGCGCCATGCTGCGCGACGGACACGCCGTGAAGGTGGAACTTGTCCGGCTGCATGCCTAGAATTCGTGCGGTGCTAGATTTGCCTGCAAAAGATGCAGATATGATAGACGGCTGACCCCCAGCGTGAGCCATCATTTCCCTTTCATCGGCAAGACTGTCTAATGCCACCCGCGGCGAATGAAAGCGAGCGTCTTGAATCACTTAAGCATCCGACATGTTTGTGGCCGATGATTCCGTGAGTGACATGATAGCCAGTGGCATGAGTTCTAGAACCCGTCTGATGCGACATTACCGATGATGGGATGTATCTTCATATATCGGAAATTGCATGGCGACCTGGCAGATCTTAATACTTTCGGCGGCTAATTGATTTTCTGTCAATTATGACCGTTGTGGCGGAACACTCGAGGACCATCTCAGGTTGCCTCGGGGGCCTTTTTTCAAAGTCTTTAGTTCGCTTAGATATTTCGTAGTTATCCGTCTTTAAGCCAAAAAAATAAAAGGTCGAAAGAGAACTTCGTAGCGACTCTGACTAAAGCATTTGATATTATCATGAGTAGGGATGACCGAATCAAGGTACTATACAAAGTGTGCACAAAAACAGGAAGAATGACGCCAACCAATAATCCAAAATGCACCATACACACCGAATGATATTTTGGGGGAAAAACCGCTAAACAACAGAGCTCACCTGGGCAGAGAACCAATATCACGTAATACGCGACACAATCTCATCCTTCCCTAACCGCTCCAAGACACCCTTCTTCAATCCGAGGAACCGTTCAATATCACCACGACGCATACCCTGCTTATCACGCATAGTCAACACCTGTTGGATAGTCAGGGCATCCAGGAACGATCTCCCGGGATGACCCGCATGACCGAAGTGTTCAGCTTCTTTTTCTGCGGCCTCCATGAGACGTTGTCTAGCAGTGACAACTAGCAGTGCCGGGTTGGAAGCATGCGGGAAGACTGTTTGCATTGAGCCGGGGCGGTTAAAGGTGCTTGAGTTTGAGAACGTAGGTGATGGATTGACGGGGCCTATTGATCGGAGGGAAGCGGCGAAGTCAGGGTCTCGACCGTCCATGTCGATGGCTGGAAATTCATTAGTAAATGTTGCATTCCAGATCTTGCATGTGTTGCATAGAAGAGACTTAAAAGAATCGCAGGTGAGTGCACGTACCATCAGACTTCACGCTGGATGCTTGCTCCTTTGAGTGGTATGTTGGACCTTGAGAGGGAGCTGTAGGTGCGCGAGGAGTCGAGGGACTAGCTTGGGCCTTAGGCTTGGGTGTGGGGGCAGGTGAAGGTGCAGAGGCTGCTTTAGTTTCTTTCGGAGCTTTGCGCGGGCCTCTCGGTGGAGGAGCTGGCTGCTTGGGGTATTGGCGCCGTGAGGCTGCGCCAGCTGCCGACTTAACGGGCTTCGATGCAGCAGAACCCATTGAGAATGATGAGCTGTGGAATTCGGAAGTGTTGGTGGAAGTGTTGGCCGAAGGCGTTTTTTGCGGAGCTTTGAGCGGAGGTGCCGAAGTTGCCTTGGCATTCGATCTGGACGTCCGGGTCTTTTGCCAGCAGAACAGTCCAGACTTTTTGGCACCGGAGTATACAAGTCACATGAACTAGTACTTTTGAAGGTGTCGAAATACCCAAAGATGAGATAAAATATTAGGGATACTAGAGAAGCACTCTTTATGTACAGTTTGAGTTGAAATAAAGACCTCATCTCTGAGGCAGGAGTGCATATGCATACCATCCTGAGTAGGCGGTAAATAAAGCGGTAAACAAGTCCCTCAAAACGTGCCCTACCTTGTGACGTCAGAAATACATAGTCAACAAACAGCTCCCTCGTGAGTATAGATTATCTAGTGAGATTGACTGATGTATAGCAATACAATATATCTAAAATGTGAAGGTGAAGCTGAATGCTAAAATGAAGTCGATAGGAAGTATATGTTGGCGCGGCTGCGTATCTGAGGAGCTCCAACCAAACCCGTATTACAGACAATATGTAGGGAGATGATCACAATTGAAGGTCAGTGGAACTTTCGTGAAATTTCAGTGGAAAACTTGTTATTTTGTAAAAGACATACGGGGTACCACCACAGTTAAGATACAATACCACCGGAATCCAAGACCACACGGCGATTTGAGACCACCGTGAGAGTACATCCAGGAACACGGCAGATATATTTATGTATGTTCCGGAAGTTTACCGGAGACCAGCAAGGCGCCGGCCCTGCACTTCGCCCAGCGCACGGCTACCACTGATGAATGCGATCGCACCGACAATAGCCATCGCGGGAAGGATCTGGAACAAGTTCCACGATGTGTAGTAGAGGAAGAAGATCCCCTCAAATGCGATCAAAGATCCGAGGAAGACGGCGTGTGAGAGGGGGGCGGACTTCAATGCGGTGGGAAGGTGGTTAATGTTGGCGCCGAGGAAGAGCCACTAGAGACAACCTGTAAGCAACGTCGTTTGCACAGCAATGATATCAACTTACCAAGCCAGCAAGAGCGGGAATAGCAGCGCCGACCATGGCAACAAATGTCAGGGTGATGACAATTGGTGGGCTAGACGCAGAATCCTTGAAGATATGGTGGATCTCGGGCTTCTTGCCATATCGCTCAGTCTCAACGGTCGGCACGGCCTCTTCGGGGTTATGATCAATCGACAACTTGAACACAGAGCTGTCGTAGGCAACAGAGCTTCCGAACCCACCAATGACGATATGCGCATCAACTGGGCCGGACAGGGAAAGGAATTGAATCGGCAGGTCTTTCTGGGTCTGGAGAGCATTTGTTAGCTGCGCCGCGGAAACTCGTTTGCGGGGGTTGCATACCAATTCGACTCTTGACTTGCCACTATCCTTGACACTGAAAGGGTAAGAGATATCCAATCCAGTCTGAGCATCCTTGAGCAAAAGGAAAACCTGGTCTGGTCGCTTTGCAGAGCTGTCTTCCTGGGTTGTCAAGGTGACGCGTAGTGTATCGGCACCGAAAAGGGAGATGGGTTTGGAGAGCGGCTTGGATGCAGTAAATCTATTTTAAGTGTTTGATTAGTTTCATCTACCTTGTATTTGAGTCGAAATGCATACTGTTCCTTGAAACCTCCATTGACACCAGCACCTTTTGCTTGAACGGCCACGGTGGCATCAGTAAAGCCCCAAGCTGTGGCAGCAGCTCCAGGCAAGGCAGCTGCAGCCAACAGGCAGAATGGAACGGTGGCCTGCCACAGATGCATTGCGAAGGAAATAACTAAAAGAAAACAGAAATAACAGAAAACAGCTGTAGAAGCTCGGGGAGATGATGGAGGATGGAGGAGTTGCAGAATAAGGCGGACAAGTGAAGCCGATAAGCGCCGATCAATCGTAGCCCTAATTTCTTTTCTGCTTGACCTCAACATCTTCCATCACTTTATTTCGCCTCGTCTACCTCAAATACAACTCCAACGTCCGCCTAGTCCTTACCAGCCTGTTTATGAACCCTTTAGAAAATAACCACGGATGGTTGTACCTCTGATCCCGTGAGTACTGCGCCTATAAGTCGGGCCCTAATTCCCAACTTCTCCCCTTCCGCGCACTGCGGCCTTCTGACGTCGACCCTGCACTTCACCTGATGACCCCATATATTCTTATTCCCACCCCCTAGTCGCCTGTTATTGGAGGTATTATCTAGTCTTCCATTTGTACAGCTCGTTTGACCTATTTACCACCTGCTGTATTTGCATGGATAGATTATAACTGACAACTTCCGGGCCATTTAGCTTTAAGTCACGATGCCTCCCAAGAAGGGCCAACGTAAGTCGATGCCGGCGCGCATCAATAAAGCGCCTACATTGACACCTTCACGGCGCTCCCCCGAGTACCTCCCTCATCAAAAAGTACGAATGAGAACGTGCAACCCGCCAAACCGTTAGACCTTACATCCACCTCACCTCAAGACACTTCTATCAACATTCGTTTTTACACTCCGAACACACCTCTTCCAAGTAATTCGTCTGTCCCAAGTCCTAGCCCACGTGGGAAATCTCCTGAAACACCTTCCTCACGTCGAAGGACCTTTCAGTCTCGTCCGTCACGTTTGTCAAACGTTTACACGCCAACCCTAGAAGCCCCGCCCACCAACCCGGGTAGTCGACGAACGAGAAGAACAGCTGCACTTGAAACACCCAAGCAGGAAGTCTCAGATATTGATTTCCCAGAGAGTACTGGTAGCGCTAGCTGGACGGTTGATCAGTACATGGGCAGTGTTGAATCCGAAGGAACAGCTGATGGTCCCTCGAGCCCTACCAGTGCCTCCGACATGCGGAACTCATCCCGGGTTCGTAAGCCCACCATGAGGGCCCTTGAATCTTTTGAATCAAGTAAGAGGAAACCTCGCCGCAAAAACATGACAGTGTCCACCCCGACCGTGGAAACTCCTGCCCCTGCTACTCCTGCTCCCTCTGCTGTCCCCGTGCCTACCAAGGTTGTGAAGAACAATGTATCGAAGCAACCAATGAGAAAAACCAGAAAGTCAAAGAGAATGTCCAACTTGAACATGCGAAAGAATGCTGTCCTGATCGGTTGTGATATTGACGTGAAAGTCGCTGGCAAGATACTGTATGACTTAACTATCCAGTCCCTCAGCCCTGACTTTACTCTCCCTTCCAATTTCCCTGCCTTCTTGGAGCAACAGCGAAGTGAATACTTCCGTCGTCAAGAGGAAGAAAAATATGGCGTCGACGTGCCCACCATCAAGACCACCTCGCCAAGTGATGTCGATCTCGACGTCGAAATGATTGACCGAGACACCCCACCACCTGTAATCGCTCCTTGTGCTCCCACCCCACCTGCTCCTCCTGTTGCAGTCACCAACGGCGAAGTCACCAACGGCACAGTCACCCACGATGCAGTCACCAAAGATGTAGCCACCAATGATGCAGCAACCAACGGCTCAAGCATCCTAAGCTACAAAAAGAGGTCTAAGACCAAGGTCGACAGCGATGGCTGGATTCAAACTGGCTATGTCAACTCCAGTGGTGAAGAGGTTGCTCTGATCCCTGAAAAAAGCCACCCATATTATCCCCCTCACACTTACGGCTACGAGGGTCTTCCTTTCCCCCGGTGCGCGCCAGAACTACCCAGCAAGCCGAGGCCGATGCCGCCCACAGCTTCGCTCCACTCATGGGAGACCGTAATCTCCCATTTGATGCGACAGCCCCATTCGTCACTGAAAATGTGGAGGAGGAAAAGGCCAGGGCTCTTGCTCGGACCCCTGCGCCAGCCCCTGCGGCCAAGAAACCCCGCGCCCGAAAGCGCCGTCAGACTGCGGCTGCAGATGCTACGGATAAGCCCGCCTCGCCAGTCCCCACCGCTACTGCCGAGACCGGCGGACGCAAGTCACAGCGTCGCCGTCGCCAGACTGCCCCTGCCCCCACCGTCCCCTCTTCCGCTTCTCCTACTTCTCCCCCGACCACTGCGACCAAGGTCCAGTCTTCAGGCCTAGCTGCTGCTGTCGCCCCCGCTGACACCGAAGGTGACAAGCCTAAGGTGCAGCGGCTGCGACTGACCTTGAAGCCGGCGCCTAAGACTGAGGCCTCCGGGGCTAAAGCACCTGCTTCCAACCCCGCCGTGCAGTCCCCTTCCTCCCCCGCCCTCTCACGTGCGCCGTCCTCCGCACAAACCAGCAAGCGCCGCCGCCGCCGGGCCATGTAAGGCCCTGGTGAGGGCAAATTTATGTTTCCCGCCCGGCCTTAGCCGGGCACAGTTGTTCATATTCGGTTTTTTTTTTTCTTTGTATGATTACCAGCCGGCGTTTCAAGCATGTATGATTAGCACCGCGGGAGCATACCATGGAGTTTACCATGGTGAATTGTGAATTTCTTCAGTTATCTTTGTTGTTTTCCATTAGTATTGCTTTATTTTGTAATCTTGTAATCTTGTAGTCTCCATAAATGGAAGCCCACATAACTCTAATATCTCACGCAGATAGTTTCTTCCTCACATTCCACCGAGCTTCCGCTTACTTTTAGCTTACGTTGCATTTGCCTAGTGCAATCATAGTTCCAGTAAGTACTGGAGACAACTGTGATGGGTATGTATGATGTACGCAATCTGCTTGAGAAGTAACTTTCATCTAGGGTGATCTTAAACCAAGGGCATCGTATTGGACAGTTCGAATTTATATAATCAACTACCTTAACCTACCTAGATATGCAGAGAACAACCAAGCTACTACCAAGTTCTTATCCCACTTGGTTCTAAAACAAAATATCTTAATATGTCTTACGCAAAACTAAGGATTCCAGCCACTGGAAAGGCGCGTGTAAAAGGACCAGGCTTGTTCTTCTTAAAACCAAGAAGCTTACACTTCTATATGTCAACCAACAGCATTTAATACCTATATATAAGCATGGAACATGGATATTGAGCAAGCTCAATGAAACCAGACCGTTGTTCGTAGATAATTTGAGCTTAACGGGGTTGGGGTAGAGAGGTATATTTTGCAGAAGAAAAACATATAAATTAAAAGATTTCGTACATATTTTTTGTGCTTTCTGGATCTATTTTCACTCGAATACCATATAACTTCCATTATCTATCGACCGCATCATCAGTGGTTGAAGGACAGCCTATATTTCATGAGCTACTCTTCCCAATGTAGTTACATTCATGCCTCAGGCGCTAACACCTCCCGGAATCTTCCCTCAAAAGAATTCGCATCGTCCAATGCATCAACCAAAACATATAAGCACGCCCCGACAATTTCTTCTGCGTTCAAATTTATCTAATAAAAGTCAAGAATAATGGTATCCATCAAAGACCAGAACAGATACCGATCCGTGGATCCCAAAACTCGGCCTCCACGCCCAGTCCAACAACCCGCTCCTTCGCCGCTCCCAAAGGGGGTGGATGATATCCGGAAGACGAAGGAGTACAAGGCTGCTGCACGGAGGTATGTGCTACCCCTCTCTGTCCTCTTTTTTTTTTGCTTTGGTCGTTCGATGGCAAATGATACATGACAACAATGAGAAATCTAATCCTCTTTCTAGATGGACGACGACTATCGTCGGTCTACCAATTTTAATGTACACATCGTACATTCTTTATGAGCGGCGTGAGTTATTTATGCTTAGGAAATCTCAACCTTCTTTTGATTGTACATACACTAACTTATTTCCCTTTAGTCTATGCTGGCAAGAGTCCCAAGCAGCTTGGAGATGTGCAGGCACGGAAGGACTAACTCACTTCTCTTTGTTTTTAATTCTTCTGAAAGCGGAGTTATATGTACGATCTGAACAAAAAGTGGTGGTTGAGAAACTTCACAACTGTATATAAAAAGTCTTAGCAGAACCTGTCTCTTCTCATCTCTATCCAATGCAGTAGCAGTATCTTAAGGGGAAAAGTCACAAATCCGATTTTAATGCAGTTCATTGCATTCATTATAAACTCCAACGCCGGAAGTCTCAGTATATATCCATGGCTATGGGTAGGTGAGAGCAACCTACCCAGCCCAAATAACATGAACAGAAGAAAGGTACAACATTCAGATGCATCGTTCCCAAGTTTGGAAGTTTTGCTCCAAATCCTCCCCACATTGCCAGCCCGCTGGGGTAAAAAGCAAGAAGGAAAAAAAGTATGTAAAATCCAAGGGACGTGTCTGGAAGAGATCATCTAAAACCCGAAGTGGCAGGAAGGGTAAGGCGGGGAAAAGAGATCGTATAGCTGTCATAGTATTGAACCCCAGGCAACGATCAACTGGCAACGCCTTGGAAAGGAACATGTTGATCACCTGAGCCAGCCGACTGCGGCATAGATATCGAGTTACTGCCAGTGCTAGCGGGCTTCGAACTACGTTCACGCATGCGACGGCCCTCCATGAGACCACGCAAGCCGCGCTTCTGGAGACCGATAACGCTGCTTAGATCACCGGTCCAAAGCTCACGCTGGGGGCGACGCAACTCGGTGTCTGTGTCACGGCGGTGATGGGTAGACCGAGACTGGGAACGGCTTTCATCGCCACTGACCCATTCGGAGTCGGACTGGCTGAAACTAGCGCTGGACGCGGATGTCGCTGTGCTCGGATTACTGATGGAATCCTCGCGGTCGCGGCGGGCGTTGCGGTGGCGGGAATTCTGGGAGACACTGGTGTCGATGCGGAGAGATGGAAGACCTCGAGCGAAGTTGGTGAGATCGCCTGTGCTGCTCGCTGCTGATGCGGAGGCAGCACCGTGCTCTGTGTCGGACGAGCCCGATGTGAGTGCACCGTGTTGGGAGTTGCTGTTCTCGCCAACTGTGGGCGCAGTGCCGTTGTGGCCGGTATAAGCTCCGTTCAGAGCCTCCAGTGTACCTCCTGGTCCGCCATTGAATCCAGTACCACGACCACCGCCGGCAGCCATGGCAGCTGCGTTGAATACGGCCGCGGCGTTGCGCCCATCGAGAACTTGATGGAGTCTTTCGACGGTAGCTTCTAGTAGTCCGTCGATCTGGTACGGACGTGCAAGCTGTAGAAGGGAGCAGAGAATTTGTGGTGTGCAAAGCGAGGTGCCTGCGGGTGGAAGGGCTGATGTGTAGAGGTATTGAACCAGCACCTGGAGAGTCAAAATGGTATGGGGGAGGTAGAGCACACGCGGACGGGAGGTTGGGGCGAGGCTGTGAGCAGAAGGAACTTCGAGATTCTCAAGCAGAGACTTCGAAGGTACAGACTGATTGACAAGAGTTGTTGCATCGGAGCCTATCGAAGGAGTGATGGTAATACTCGAGTTGCGGCTTGGGTGTGTCTGGGCCGGACGAAGAGTTCCGATGTCTGCAATACCTCCGTCCGACGACTCGCGGAGGAGTTGGATAAAGTAAGGACCCCAGCGTCGAGTCAAGATGCGGGAGTTGACGGAGATACGCTCTCCCCCGACAGCCTGCAACTCCATGTCGGCCATCTCTGGCAAAGTTTGTGCGAGTTTGCCTAGCTCATCGGATGCGGCAGACAATGGCCGCCCACCTGATGTCAACTGAACTAGTTTCTTCTGCAAAGATGCTGGAACGGAAGAGGAGCTATAAGACTTGTATCCTGAAGTTGGAGAAGTGCGGCAAGAATTGTTGTAGAGTCCAAATGCCTCCAGCTCGACCAGGCAAACGTGCGAAAAGTTGATTCGTCGGTGGTTGTAATCATCGACAAGGCTTCGCTTCCTGTGTCCAAGAATCACAAAAGAATTACGCCGAGCCCAAAGCACTCCTCGGTTCCAGCTACCCTGTCCAAATACCGATCCTCCGGCATCAATACGGCCCCAAGTCAATGTCTTTAGGTCGAGAGCCCACAGCGCATATTCTTGCTTTGATGAAGTCAGGTAAGTACCACTAACAACGAAGTGGCCATTGATGATGCCACCATTTGGGAATCGCAGTCCCGGAGGTGATGCTTGGCTCTGCATAGGTCGTTCGACAAGGCGTCCGTCCGGCAGGCGCACCTGCAGCTCCAGCTTGACATCAAGGAAATTGTAGTTGGAGTATATCAGCATGGGGCAACCTGGCGATTCAGTGCTATCTTGAATCGGCTCATGTTGATCGCGGTCTGGAGCTGAGGATCCAATTTCGGACACATCCATTCCCACCAGAGGAGCTACGACACTGCGATAAGCACCGCAGCTCCTTCCCAGGGGGCTAGTGTTGGTCCACTTGAGGCTCCGCAGGTTGAAGACACTGATTTGTTCGATATAATGATTGGAACTATCCTGGCCACCGACCACAACCATCTCTGCACCTCCGAAGCCGTCAATATCCACGCCGAGTGTACCTTGATGACTGGAGGATTCGGGATTATTGTGGATGGCGGATAGTGGTGCACTTGCAGATGTGAAGCAAGCGCTCGACGGTAGGATCGTAGCACAGTGTGCATAGCGCCCCTGGGGAGATTCATGAGCAGCAACACGCGTCCATGACCTCGATGGTACATCGAAGATGTGAATATCCGACATAACCACGACTTCCGATTGTGACTGCGATGGCGGTTCCGCGGGGTTCTCGGGGTCCTTTGGCGTAGTTGGTGCAGGTGACATGCCTCCATAACAGACCAACTTGTTATCCCCCAAAGCACACACACTGTGGAAGTACCGCGGCGGTGGAACATCTCCAGCGGGCTCTACCTTCGTCCAATGTCGTCGAATCAAATCCAATTCGTAAAGGTCGGAGGTGAGTTGAGGGCGGCTGCGCGAGAGGATCCGGCCTCCGAACACGTATAGCTTATCGCCCAGTATGGTCGTGGTGGCACCGACGAGAGGACGGGGTTCCTTGCCAGTCGTTCGCCGCACGTTGCATACCAGACCAGATAGATTGATAGGCCCAGAGGCAGACTGCTGGTTCAGGGACGGCGAGGCTCCCGGCGCAGAATCCTCTCGCCCTGAATCCATATACCCCAGACTCGACTGACTTCGAGACATCATGGTGGGCGAATTTCCTGTCCCCTTTCAACGGAGACAATCGTGTGGGTAGCCGTTGAGCCCCTGTTTCAGTTCACCCAATATCACTGACATACGATGAGGCGTTGTTCTCTCGAATGCGGTATTCCCGGAGAATATTCCCGGCGCGGATCGTGTCTGGTACGGCTCGAAATGGTGGTTTGTGGGGGGGCCGAAAAAGGGGGTGGTTCCCCGCGACGCCGCAACTTTCGCAGGCTTCACAGTCTTCACAGTGAGGAGATGAACAAAAAAAACTAGACAATGCAGACTACTGCCGATCGTATGGATGAGCGCGCACAGTCTTGGCCGAAGTGTCAGCCGTCGAGTTTGGAGATCGGCACAAAAAGTGTTTACCGCTTTTCTCTTTCACATGCCCCTCCAATCTAGAGCCTTCAAGAGATCAAGTTGGAATTTATATCTTCTATTTGAATGGGAATATCCTTGGTCCTGTATAGAAATGCACTTCACCTGAACCTCTTCCTAGTATCTGCGGTGCTAACCTGCTCAACAACATATAACTACCACACACTACTAATAACCATGAGTTGGGGAGCATACCAAGAGAGGTTTCACGAGCGGAGGTAATAATGATGAGATTGAAAGAAGCCTTCCGCCGTCATTTATGCCGATCTCGGTGAGTATTTGCTGGCAGGTCTTTCAATATTTTTCAAGAATCATCTAGTGCAGCACAGTGATCATCAACACGCACTATACATTCCTTCCAATGTTCCAAGGTCTTAAACCATCCTCGTCATAACTAAACCCAGATGGGCTAAATACATGGTGACCTCCCTCTTTCAATATATCGATGCTCTTTGCCTCCTGGACTACCTGTTGTGGGACACTTTGACGCAAGATGTCTTTGGTATATGCTGCGGAAACCATTACAGCATACCACTGCCAGTCCATGTTCTTATGCGTGTCTGCATGGTCAGAAATGCTTCGGATCACAAGGCAGGGAAAGTGATTCATCATCCCAACTTTCCATTTCAATACACAAATATCCTATCGCGCAGCCACTTCATCTCACATTGTAGCGTCCTTTATATCCTGATTAGCGGAGGCGATTAGGCCGTAATGAACTGCTGGATTATCATCGTATTCCGGGTGTGGGGACCTCGAAACCGGGCAAGATAGATCGTCGCCACATAATACAGTACAAGGCGATTCACTATCCGTGGAATGGAGAATGTGACTTCGATATAGCCGATCACTTGCTGGATCTGAGCACTGGCACCTCTCCCGTAGTCGCGGTTTCCTCTCAATGATCTCGTTGAACGCATCATCGAGTTTCTTTCCTTCGTGCTCATATTGAGCCTGAAGTCCATATACTGCGCGTCGGATGGGTGGCTGATCAAGAAAGCCAAGGGACTTGAAGCTTGTGCCTTGTACAGTCTTACCAAATTGACATTGAAGGACAACACTTGGGCAGCCACATATTCAGCGGTGATGGCGCAAATACAACCTACAGTGTAGTCCTCCGGGTTAGGCATCGTTGAAGGAGGATCTAGCCTTGTATCCTCTGCAATATTTTGTATTCGACATGCTAGATCAGCGGTCTGACAACTTTCATCCACGATCGACTCCCCTCCTTTCTTAGTTCCTCCAATTCGTCCCCTCTTGATCCATTGGAATCAGGGAAACTCGAAGACAATTCCTTTGAACTGCTAGCAAAGTAGCGGTTTTGTTAAAAATGCTGAGAGTGCCAGACCCTCTCTTCGCGCGATGGTCGTTCATTATCAGAATCCCCTGGAATTTCATTTTGGACTAGCCATTCGTAAACCTTTTCAGAGCTGTCGCGAATCCTCTCATACCTCTCTTGTCCGTTATCATTCACCCATGGCACTGCCCGGAGGGAGAACGAATGGATCTCCTTTGCTATATGATTGAGAAGCACATCATTCTCCACCATGACTTTTTCTTCTTCTGGCCAATTACACAATGGGCAGCGTTGGATTCCTGCCGGTGTGGTCTTCCTGGAAAGATCACAGAGGATTGGAATCTGGTCTGGTGGAATGGTCGTTGCATGATCCGACTTCGTGTGCTGCACAAAGGCACTCTTGTCATTGAATTGCGGCCCATCACCACAAGCAAAGCAAATCCTATACATCAAGCTGCTATGATCCTTCAGAATAGGCTGTCACCAAGCTTCCTTTGTATTGAAAAGGACATGCAGTTGACCGCAGTCGGCCACAATACAGGTGTAAAGGCTCATCATCTGCGATGTGTTTCCTATTATTATTATTAGTCTAAGTGTTATCGAAGTAATGTCAAGAACATTACCTCCACCTGTTTTTGTTTGCCATCTCTACCGGAAATACTTCGCAGCAATGTGACACCGAAAGAGATGCGCATCGTTTTTGAATCGAGGTGGGCTCGGACAATTTAGACGCACTGGTTCCAGTTATGATTGTACTATTGGCGTGTGTTGATCCATCATTTAAGGGTTTCGAATCTGTGCTTCCCTGGACCATCTTTTCTTGCGCCGATCCAACTTTCTTCGGCGCAGCCGTGGGACTTTCACGTCATGTAGGGCCAGCATCCAGACCCCTAGAATGTTGCTGTGCATCCAGAAAGCGACCCCAACGTTTCAGATCACAGCATATCAGTCGCAACTGAATTTCGTTCAATTTTGATGGCTCTCGTTCTTGGGGGCAACACTTCAATTGAGTGAGCAACATTCCGACCAGGTGGCCCTCCAGTTTCTCGTGCCCTGTTGTGTCGAATCACTAGTCGGCCGTTTGCAACCGTGAGCGCATCTCAGAGTGACGAATAGCAACCGCAATCCGGGCAAATTGATCTTGCATCGATTCGATGTTATACATTGACTCCCGCAATGGATTTGCATGTATCATTTTCATGTATTTAAGGACCCTATGAATTGACTAGATCTCAGGTGATTTGATTCAATTGGCACCTTAATTTACACATTGGTTCAAGCAAATTATCACAAATTATTCAAACGGGTGACGATGCACTGCCATATCATATACTACGCACGCTCTATTGCATAGTGCCATTCCAAGGAAGTTTTGAGATATAAGTCTAGAATTACTGGGATGGACAGTCCGCAAATATTTCAATGTATTAGAAAGAGGAAAAGCACTATCTGAGAAGCTACGACAAGATGATCTGGGAGCAAACAGGTAGTGGTCACACGACTACAAAAGCGCATTATTAAAAGGGATGGCGTGAGTAGGTTTCATTAATTTCAGGAAATTATGTCCCCAAGTATTATAGAACCCGTTTTATCATTCTAGCATCACATCATAAGACCCCGTTTACTGATCCTTAAGAGTAGTGAAACGAAGGTAACTATAACATGTTAGTATCTGTTTCGAATTAGCAGTTGGACATGGAACTTACGGCTTCACTTCACGGATCTCGCCGAACTTCTTCTTGGCATCCTCGGTGCTAACTGTTGGTGGCACAATAACGTCATCGCCCGCCTTTGATCGAGTTAGTAAGATACTTCGCATAGTTTCAAGGCTTGGGTTGCGGAGGACAGGGGGGGTCATACCAGCCAATTGATCGGGGTGGTTACACCTCTCTTATCAGCGGTCTGGAGAGAGTCAACAACCCGGAGAACCTCAGCTGTGTTACGTCCAGTAGAGGCAGGGTAGGCCAAGATCAGGCGGATCTTCTTGGCAGGGTCGATGATGAACACGGAGCGGATGGTGAAGGCGATGCCCTTGCTGTCCACATTCTCCAAATCTTGAGCATCAATCATGTCGTAGAGGAAGGCGACCTTGCGCTCAGCATCTGCGATAATTGGGAATTGGACTTGAGTCGAGGCGACTTCGTTGATGTCCTTGATCCACTCCTCGTGGGAATCAAGTGCGTTGGCACTCTGGAAAGACGGGCGAATTAGCTAATGCTTGAGAGTTATCCGTCTTAGAGACTCACCAGTCCAATCAACTTAACACCACGCTGGGTGAACTCGGGCTCGAGCTTGGCGAAGGCGCCGAGCTCAGTGGTACAGCTATTGAGTGTCAGTAAAACGCTTCGCGGGGTTGAAGAGGGGTTGGGCACAACTGACACTGGTGTGAAATCCGCAGGGTGTGAGAACAGAATAGCCCACTTGTCGCCAATCCACTCGTGGAAGTCGATCTCGCCCTTGGTGGTCAGAGCCTTGAAGTTGGGGGCAGTAGAGCCCAGGCGGAGGCTAGCATACAGTTAGCATTGCGTAGATGCCTCAAAAAGAGACCATATGAGCTTACGGAGGAGCGCGGTCAGCCATTGTGATTAGATAGGTAGGTAGAAAGGTATATTGTAGATGAAAAGGAGAGAGGGAAAGAAGAACAACCCGGCGGGATACAAGGTTATAAGATGATGATCCCCCTCCGGCTTTCGCATAGATACATCTCATCATCCATGGGTTTGACCCCACTTAACCTCATCTGGCTGGACTGCCCCACCTGAACTGCATTATTGATGGCGTGATCATTGTTTCCGCCCGGCAGAACGTCCATGATTGGTGAATATGCAGCATCACATAACGTGGGCTGTTTAGCGTGTGTGATGCAATATCAACTGTGGATGAGCACTTCGGGTTCCTTGGGTTTCCAACTTTGACCCCTCAATCTTACCCCTCAACCTTATGTTAGAATGAACCTACGATCCTGCACTCCGTACCTGGGTTGTTTTATATTGTAACATCTATAAATGGTTCTATATTGTAGGTGGTGGGTTTTGCCCATAAGATACATATGCATAGTATGTAGTACTATGATATCTTAGCTTTGTCGAACGATTTCCCCTGCTATCCAGTGACCTTGAACGCAAATCGCGAACTATATACGAAGTACTTGAGCGGGAAATGGTAAATCACGCAATTCTTACAAGACGACTTTGCCATACTTTACCAGGGTGGCTCAACAGTGGCATCAGAGGTTTGTATTTCTTCTACTCTTTCAGCTAGGATACAGCTTAGCCTATTACTTTTTTCCAGTCGCATTGCAATCAATCAGTTCCTGTTGATGGGAAAAAACATAGAAAGAGGCGTATCCATGAATATATACGTGGCTCTTTCCTATGTGGCCTCAAAATATAGATAGAAAGGTTAACGATCAGAAACGAAGCAATGATATGTGCAAGCTGCCTATCACGGCGTGATTCCTGGTTGGAGACCTACCCAAAGTTTTTGAAGTGCTAGTATATTAAAAATTTCAAGTCTGCAGTATTGATTGTAGTGTTAAAACTACATATGTATATTTGGGGACCTTCATAGCGAGTCACTTTCAAGCTTATTCGGCCGACATGACTCTCTCTGATCGGCACCAATGGAAACCCAAAGCGATGGCGCAATATCACCTTTACATGACAAATCGTCTATAAACTGACATCAAACCCAATAGAGTGCATTAAGTCAAGATTGGCTTTGTATGCAGGTCTGTCTGCTCCCTCCAGGCAGATTGTCCGAAATACCACATAAATAATCCAACATTCTACTCGGTAGATAATGGGGATTTGGCCCACATACATACGTAGTGGGGCTAATTGCATGTACCACATACATCATCTGGAAGTACGTCCGTCCAACATATTCTATACAGTGGCCTCCAAGTGTAATATTACCTTAACACTATAGAATTAACAAGGTTACCTTAAAGCTATGACACAGTACAGTATTCATAGGAATACCTTCATTGGAAAAGACTTGACTCAAAGTGACGGACTAAGCCGAAGGGTAACTAGCTGGTGCAACCTCATGTATGCGAATGGACCTACGATGAGCTTAATTAACACTATTTGATTGCTTTGAAACATTTTGAGTCAACTCAGTCTCTGCCCAATAAATCTTCATATTTTATCATACATCTATTGGTAGCATCTTAGATGTTCGATTGATTCCATTAAATATAGATAGATCTGGACTTTGAGTTGCTGTTCAGACTACCCCGAGGGAGAATACTCGCAGTGAGTCACTTACTCCAGATTAGGTAGAATATATGTCTCCTTCGCAATCATAATATGCACAACGTATTCTCTTTCGAAGAATTTGACATAATCTGCAACCTCAACATGTCTTTCTCAGAACAACATTAATCTCCTCATTTTCGCATTGATTTTGTTAAAGTGAGAGCATTCCAGGCGGTTCAACTTTGGAACCCGCACAAAACAGACAGTCTAACAGGTTTGTACCTCTAGTGGAAATACCTGAGTGTATAATTATGCCTTGAATATTGATAAGAATTACTGTTGGGAGCAAGTGAAAGGATCTTAAGAGGATAGTGAGGTCCTAATAATAGCTCTCAATGTTGTTTACCTGGAGAGCTGACTGTAGTGCCGATCATGATCGACCTCCATCACGTGCGACCCCAGACCCACATCCGCGTCAAGCTCAGTGCCAAACATTCCAGGAAACTCCTGCTCAACTTGATTTGATAGCTTCTCCAACAGTTCCAGGGAGCACAGCCCCATTAATTGTACAGTTTCAATTTAATTTCCTTGCCTTTTCTGCCTTTTTCTGCATATATTTGCCGCCTTTTACTGTCAATAAACCTGCGCAAAACAACTGGACAGTCATGCCAGCCAAGCGCAAGTCTGAACGCGCTGTGAGCGCAAATGAGTCTGTCGCAACGCCTTCCAAACGGCCCCGAAATACCGTAGATGCAACCCCAGCTTCTGCGCCATCGGCTTCAGTGGTAAGTGCACTATGCAGGGGCTGATCGTCGCGTCCCGTGGCTTCTCCACTTCAATTGTTGACACAGGGCTGACATCATTGGAACAGGTTGATGCTACACCTCAGACAGGTGAAAAGAGAGGCCGCGGCCGTCCACGCAAATATCCCGCCACTTCGACTCCGAAGCCTGCTTCTGACGCGCCTAAGCGTGGCCGTGGTCGCCCACGGAAGATTGTTTCTGAGCCAGCACCTGCGGCTGTAACCCCATCAGGCCCTAAGAGAGGCCGCGGGCGTCCCCGCAAGGACTCAGGTATGGAAAATACATTGACATGTTGTGGGTGGTATATGCTGACTATTGTACTGTGTTATCAGGCGATGCGACACCCGTCACCCCAAAGATCAAGAAGAAGGATGGCCGTGGAAGACCCCGCAAGAACCCTCTACCTAATGGAGAAGCCAAAACTGCTGAGCCGAAGGTCACACCTGTGGTCGACATCATCCCTGAAACTGGCCGCTCTTTCTGGTTGATGAAGGCCGAGCCTGAATCTCGCCTAGAGAAGGGCAAGGATGTGAAGTTCTCTATTGATGACCTGGCTGCTGCAGATGCACCCGAGCCTTGGGATGGTATGTCCAAACTATCTTGAATACTGCGTATAGTATCCGATTGCTAACAGCTGAACAGGTGTGCGCAACCATGTTGGTATGTTATCCTGTCAAAAATCATAGAAGCTTTCGCCATGAGAATTATACTTACAGTGAACTAGCTAAAAACCTCATGCGCGACATGAAGAAGGGAGATTTTGCATTCTTCTACCACTCAAACTGCAAAGTCCCCGGGGTTGTGGGAGTGATGGAGATAGTCCAGGAACATTCCACTGATGGTTCGTCGCCGAAAACTAAACTGCCTAATAATATTGCTAATACACGTCTCATAACAGAATCCGCTTTCGATTCAGCGCATCCATACTACGACCCGAAGTCCAAGCGAGATGATCCAAAGTGGGTTGTCGTCCACGTTGAATATCGCCGCAAACTTGGGAAGCAAGTCACCCTCCAGGATCTGAAGGCTCATAGCCAGACCGGAAAGCCGCTTGAGAATCTTCAAATGATTAAGCAAGCCCGGCTTAGTGTGTCTTCTGTGACCCCCGCACAATGGAAATACATACTGGAGCTGGCAGGCGAGGAACCGCAGGAGGAGTTCACCAAGAAGGAATCCAGCGAGAAGAATGAGTCCAGTGAGAAAGAGGAGTCCAGTGAAAAGGAAGAATCCAGTGGGAAAGAGGAGTCCAGTGAAAAGGAGGAGTCCAGCGAGCAGGAGGAGGAATAGGCACGAGAAAGCAAGCCGCTACATGCAAGCAATGCATAGAGAATTTTATTCCATATAATTCTCTTAAGTATTTCTATCGATGGCGTTGCTGGTTGAACATGGGTTATCTGCACAAGCGAATTGAAGCTTCTTTTACTTGACTCGATGGGTCCTCTAGAGATATCTGCAAGGTATAGACTCACCGGAAAAGTTCGACTCTCTTGGATCCATTCGCAACTGCAGCCATGTCACTGCCATATGGGCCAATCACATTGCATTTTAGCTTGACCAGTGCATTACATCCGACATTTCACTGTCCTAGTTTCGGTACGACGCTACAAATGCCCTGATAAGCGGCACTTCCGGGATGGTGTCACATCGCTTTACGGGACTGCCCTCATACATGGGCGCCAAGTTGTCCGCCAAGTCTACCGCACTTCCAATATATGCGACCGTTGCCTGCGCCGCCGGGACGAGCTGTGTCAGGATTTGTCTAGACCTTGAGAGACACCCGTCGGATCCTGTGGGTTTGATGCACAAGCGATATGCAAGGAGCCACGGAATACGGCTTGAGTACCCGGAAGCTAGTGGCAGCGAAGTACATACATATTCGATGTGTTTGACGCTATGTATGCCCCTGCAGCCCTGCAGTCCTCGAGTACTTTAGGCGTTAATGCATGGCAGAGAATGAATTTGACCTCGGAGTATTGATAAGCAGAAGTGAAGGCCCGGCAAGGGAATATCTAATACGCCGAATACGCCGAATCCGGACCCCGACACTGTACAGCCAACCAGAGAAGAAAAATAATGCAAACCAAACAAACAACTTGAGAAGAAATGGATCTTGACTCGGAAGAGAAAGTCGATCCGGAGTGTGGAGCACCCTGGGCATCTTTATCGGCTTATCAGGCGGGGAGCTCAACTTACAAACTTTCCAGCTATGGAGGCTTTCCCCTCTTATATTATTCCCCTCCCTCTCTCTCTCCATGTTCCGTATTCACCAGCGCTGTTTGTACAAAGTTTCATCAACTCTTACTAGCTCCATTAGCCCGCGTCGCCTATTTCACAGTTCTCCCTTCGTGATGTCTGACATCTCCGTGCAATTGACTGCCCCCAACGGGCGCAGCTATACCCAGCCCATCGGTCTCTTCATCAACAATGAGTTCGTGGCCGCCAAGTCTGGAGAGAAGTTTTCCACCGTGAACCCTGCGTATGTACATCGGAACTGTCTTATGGGACCCTCCTAATCGTCTGAGAGTTGAAGCTGACCGGATCTTCAGGAATGAAACCGAGATTACGTCAGTGTATGCTGCCGGCGAGGAGGATATTGATATCGCCGTCAAGGCCGCTCGCAAGGCTCTCAAGGACCCCTCCTGGAAGCTACTGCCGGCCACTGATCGTGGTGTCCTGCTGCTCAAGTTGGCCGACTTGATTGAGCAGCACAAGGAGACCCTGGCCACCATTGAAACTTGGGACAATGGTCAGTAACCTAGGAGATGGTTGAGCATCAAAGATAGAAACTAACATATCCTTTAGGCAAGCCGTATCAGGTCTCTTTGAATGATGACATCGGTGAGGTCACCAACACCCTCCGCTACTATGCTGGCTGGGCCGACAAGGTGTACGGTCAAACCATTAGCACTACCCCGGCCAAATTCGCCTACACCCTTCGTCAACCAATTGGTGTTGTTGGACAGATTATTCCCTGGAACTTCCCCCTAGCAATGGCAGCATGGAAGCTGGGCCCTGCGCTTGCGTGCGGTAACACCGTCGTCCTTAAGCCCGCCGAGCAAACCCCGCTTAGCGTCCTGTACTTGGCCGGACTTATCAAGGAGGCCGGGTTCCCCCCCGGTGTTATTAACGTTGTGAACGGTCATGGCCGTGTTGCTGGTGGTGCGTTGGTCAGCCACCCCGGCGTTGACAAGGTCGCCTTCACTGGTTCCACCCTTACCGGTCGCGAGATCATGAAGATGGCCGCAGGCACCCTAAAGAACGTCACCCTTGAGACTGGCGGCAAGTCGCCACTGGTTGTCTTCGAGGATGCCGACCTCGAGCAGGCTGCCAAGTGGGCACACATTGGTATCATGTACAACCAGGGTCAGGTCTGCACTGCGACATCCCGAATCCTTGTACACGACTCTGTATATGAAAAGTTCGTTGAGCTCTTTAAGGAGGTCGTCCTTACCACCAGCAAGGTCGGCGACCCCTTCTCCGACGACACCTTCCAGGGCCCTCAGGTCACCAAGGCTCAATACGAGCGCGTGCTTGAATACATTGAGGCCGGTAAGTCCGAGGGCGCGACGCTCGTTTCCGGCGGCGTGCCGCACAAGAACGTCGGTGATGGCCGTGGCTTCTTCATCGAGCCCACTATCTTCACCAATGTCAAGGACTCGATGCGCATCTACCGCGAGGAGGTGTTCGGACCCTTCGTTGCCATCGCCAGCTTCACTACTGAGGAAGAGGCCGTCACCCGTGCTAACGACACCACATACGGCCTCGGCGCCGCAGTCTTCACTCGGGACATTGAGCGCGCCCACCGTGTTGCCTCCGATATCGAGGCCGGTATGGTCTGGATCAACAGCAGCAATGACAGCGACTTCCGCGTGCCGTTCGGCGGTGTCAAGCAGAGTGGTATCGGTCGCGAGCTCGGTGAAGCTGGCTTGGACGCGTACTCGCAGGTCAAGGCCGTCCACGTCAACATGGGCACCAAGTTGTAAGCTGTTTACACTAATAAAAATGGATGGTCTCTTTTTGTCACTAAGTTGACCTGTTATGTATAATGACCGAACCTTTCCTGTTCACATCATCTCTGCAAACATCTGCAAACATGGTGTATATATTTGCTCTTGTTCCTGTATTGAACTTGTCTGTTTATCCTAGCCCCCCCCTCGCCTATAAATCCCAGTCACCAAAGATCATCTCAATTGGACAATCTCAATCTCAAATACCGTTGCCTCCACTTCTCAGTTTCGCTCTTCAGATCCCACACCCATGACCGCAAAAAAGGGAAAAGGGAAAAAAGGCAAGAACCCTCCAATGGGTGCACAGCCTACATACATAGGCAAAGTTACTTGAAATCACTTATGTAGATCAGGCCCTGCACCATGCAGTGACATGACGGCCAATAATTGTCCTGTAGGCAATGCCCCCTCCCAAAAAAAAAGGAAATGGAAAATCCCAACTCTCACAGGGTCTATTCGATGTCCATCACCGTATATTCGCGTCAGACAGCTAGCCACGAACACAATTGATGCCCAACTTTTTCTCCCCGCAGCTACGATGGCTGCAGGCCTTACCTGCATGCAAGCCTTACCTGGACCATATGGGGCAGGGTGCATCTGAGGATTGAGCTGTGCCGTTAAAGCCAATTGGTCACGGTAGGTATGAGGCGTGTACGGCAACACATCCATGAATGTTCATAGTTTCAGGCACTTTACACTTTATTATTTCCATTACACACTACCTTTTTTTTATAAACTATAAACTTCTCTTCCTGGATCTAATTCTCGGGTTCGTATTAGAAAAGGCAATGAATTTCAGCATAATCCAATTACCCACTCCATCTATTCCTTTGCATGATCCATCACCCCCTAAATCAAGGTGATACAAGTCGGCTGCAGGCACATTCTCGCAGACATGCATGATAATCAAAATTGCAACGCTGTGTGTATGTGTGTTTGTGTGTGTGTGTTTTTCTCTCGCAAACTCGGTATTGGGGCCCAATTTTCGAGTCAGGCAGGAAAGGAAAAAAAAGGTTCGGATTACCGTTCGAACTCCGGGATTGGTAGTCAAGAGTAAGTCCAGGATTCGGGTTCTCTGTCTTAGCGCCCACCAGCACACACACGCAGGAATCTCTTGCATCTGCATGCAGAGTCGGTCATGTGAAAAGCCACCCTGGCCCTGGTATGAAAAGTGATTTGACGGTACTTTGTGACGGATATTTTTCTTTGTTTTGCTACGGAGTACAGAGTACGGAGTTCTAATGTGATTGAAATTGATGTTCGAGCATAAAAACTCTATTATATAGATTGGGCGGCTAGCTGCACGAATTGATGCGGAATGGAAAGTTTACGCATAGGAAGGACTCCATCGTTCATGGGAATTTCAGAGAGTGTGTGATGATTCGCATTGCAGACACGGGATTCCTGCAGGAGATTCAATAGTGGCATTGGAGAGTTTTTTTTCCCCTTATATTTCAATTGCCGAATGAACCTGGAATTAGTGTGTTTCTTGTATGACTCGCAACAAAAAAGAAAACGATATCTATGAGATTATATGATTATATTGTTCCAAGATAGCAAAAGGTACGGAGTACGTGCTCCGTACCCCAGTCAAAGTGCCAAAGTGGAATAGTGAGCCCTCGTGGGGGTGGCTTGGCATATCCCACGTCTCATCTTTCATCTTCTCTGTAATTCTTCTCTTCCAATACTCCGTACATATATTCATATATCTGTGGACAATATACGGAACACCAGTGATTCCGACAATTTTGTCTTGACAGGTTTCCGTGACTTGAATTTGAATTTTTGAACAGTAAACCGTTTTATGCCTAACCCCCCTCTTCTCAATTCCCAAATAGCGGTGTCCACTCTATCACCGATCGGCATGTCTGAAATTCAGAGGTGGACGGTCAATGAGGTCAGTAATCTATGCTATTCGTCAATTCCTAATTCGCTTGGGTCTTTTGTTTTTGTTTTTTATCGCTGGTTTTCGTGTCGGTCAGACGTGACGATTATTCTCCCGAGCCTGTCACAGCACAGAAAAAAAGAAAAAAGAAAAAGAAATATACACCAATCACAGACAATCACAGAGGGCTAACTCAATCAGCCGTACCTTGACATTCCAGGAACACTACTCGAAGGCCCCTTTTACGATGTGGCCAACAATGAGTTCCGTTTCGTGGATATCTGGGACCACAAACTATATCGTCTCGATCTGGCAAAGGGTCCTGACTCATTGAAGGTCGTTGAGACCGATGCCTCTGTTGGGTGGGTTTCCCAATTTCCCGGAAATCCTTTAAATTGCATTTTGCTGAAAAACCACGTGGACTTTTAGCGTGACCGCTAATATTGCAGAGTCCAATCAGCTAATTGTTGGGGCCAAATTCGGTTTTGCTCGGCTGGACCAGACTACTGGGAAACTCTCCTATATCCATGATACTCAGAAGCTATGGGGAGAGGACGGAGAGAAGGCAGAGAGGTAAGCATAAGTCCCGAAAAGGAAGGAGAAAAATAAAAAACCCCAAAAAATATTACCTATGAAACACCAACTAACATCAAACCCTTGATTTGTTACAAAATGTAGGATGCGTTTCAATGATGGCGCAATTGACAGCCACGGCCGATTCTGGGCCGGGGCTATGAACGACCCAAAGATCAAGAAGCCGGAAGCAGAAGGCGTTCTCTTCAGACTGGATCCGGACCAGAGTGTGCACCACATGCTGGCACCGGTGACGATCCCCAACGGGATCGGATGGAACCTAACCAACGACGTGATGTACCTGACTGATTCGCCGACAGGCAAGATCTTTGCCTTCGACTTCGATGCGTCCACCGGCGCCATCAGCAATCGCCGGGTGCACTTCGATATCGGCAATGCACTAGAGCCCGATGGCTTCGCTATTGATGTCGAGGGCTGCATCTGGAGCGCTGTCTACGGTGGCGGAAAGGTACTGCGCATTTCCCCGGCCGGGAAGATTATCGGTCAGATCGATCTCCCGACGCGCAACGTGACCTGTCCAGCTTTTATTGGCACCGAGTTGTTTATTACTACTGCCAAGGATGATCGGGATGATGACCAACTCCCGCAGTCGGTTAGATATGGAGGCCGGGTTTTCAAGGTTGATGTTGGAGTCCGCGGCGTACCTAAGAATGAGTTTCGGTTTCAGTAGGGTCTGATGGGGACTTGTGTTTTTGTGTGCCATCATCACACATGGATACATAGTATGTGGTACGAAGTTCATAGTACATAGTACATACTCCGTACATAGCACCTACATACTGCCGGGACGGCGTACCATGCTTAGTTTGTTCTTGGTCTATTCTTATTCTACGTACTTTGGCCACATCCACTGCAACGTACATGTGCATACACCGCTGAGCAGCAGAAGGATCAATGGTGCATTAACTAGTACTTTACATTTCCAAAAAAAAAAATTAGGACCAAAAGGCGGTAATGGTTAATCGTCATGCCATTCGCACAATAAAAAAAAAGTACTTTGTACCGAGTACCCAGAAGACACAGTCGACAAATCGGGATATGCAGCTCCAAGCTGAAGTGTGGATCGAATGATCAACAAACGGGCGAGCACGCCGGTCCGCGCTGTCATTGTCCGGAAACCTGGGTTCAGGGTAGCCTTCCACTGCAGCTCACGCAAGGGACAAAAAAAAGGAAGAAAGAAAGCCAGGTTTATAGATCGAATCAGGTTTTTTCATTTCGATCTCACATCATGTCGGCCATATACTCCATACAGGCTATTGTAAATTTAGGATTGGATTCGATTCCCCTGGTTTCCGTCTGATTTCAAACTCGGCTGGGTTCTGGTCAAGGCTGGGTAACGCGTGGGCACTAACACCGCCACCTCTCTCTCTTTTTTTCTTGGGCGGATCCGTCCTGCATGGCGCAGGCACGGAGTGATCAGTGGTTGTACTTTGTGTATTTTCAATGTGATTTTATGGTTTTGAGCTGCTTTTCCGAGGACTATACGTGTGTATGTTGATTGGATTGATTTGAAGATCTACTGTACTTTGTACCCGTCAAGCGGGAAGATATCCCAGTAATCTCGATTAGACAAAGGTATTCTTTTGCTTTTTTTCTCTTTTTTTTTTTCCCAAGGGGAAATGCGGTTGCAGCGGACACGAGATAATGGGCGATCCATGCGGTGAACAGGCCGAAGCAGATCATGAAAAAGGGGGGCACAGTCTCCACTTGGAAGTTCAGAGAGAGTGTGTGAACTACAAATTGAAATTGAAAAAGAAAAAAAGGATCCAGTGATGGATGAATCCATTCCATCGGATATCTTTTTAACTTCTCCGTTTCTGCACAATTCAAATAGTCTGATGACACGCATCCGACCCGCGGGGATTGGAAGAACTCGATGGTCTGGGAACGGTGGTTTGAGACTGTACGCCACAAGTTGACAGAGAGAACAGCCCTACTCCATATGGAGTAAGGAGTAAGGAGTACGGAGTAAGAAGGAAATAGAAACATTGTGCTTCCAAATGTTTCCATATTTTTAGCCCTGTTCAATTCAACCAGTCAAATTCACTGGATCTATCAGACCGCAATTGTCTTTTCATTATGTCCAATGATTCGCTCAAATCCCGGGAAAAAAAAGAAAAGAAATAGAAATAGAAATAGAAAAAAAAAAAGAAATCGACAATATAGCGGGTACTCTGCACAAAAAAGACTGACAGCTCCCCTTGAAACTCTGTCGGACGCGGCCTCGGGAAATGCATGACAACACATCCAAGAAGATCTATCGTAAATTGACAAGCGCCGACTCTCCGTACTTATCCACATCCGGAGTATGGAGTACCTAGATCCGAATCCGCGGAAATCATGGAACACTTCCGGTATGCCTTTGGAGGACCCAAATCCTCGCCAAGATGAGGCGCTTCAGCTGCGCCAGAGCTCGCCTATCCCATAAAATCGCCAATTTTATTTTGCCCATTTCAATCCATTTCAATCCACTTTAGTGCAGTGTTTCTGGACTAAACACTAAACCGATCTCCGCTGCTTATTTGAGGCGGATTCTTTATCCCGTGACCTTGAAACGGAAACAGAGCTATCCACACGGCTTTTCTCTTGCTCTCACATCCTAAGAAAGGAATGACCGGATTCCTTTCCGCTGGATCCGATCGTGGAGCATCAAAGAGGTGATAGAGAACGTTGTCACCTGGTTACTGACTTTGTTTATTTACTTTTTTTTTTCCCCTTTTGTATATTTCGAATGACATCATTTCCAGCGCAGTGGGCATCCAAGTCATACAAATGGGTGAAACGAAGGATTTTTTAAGTTGATTCTCCAACGTCTTCTCCTGCGTTACCCTGTTCAATTTACCCCAATGACGTCAAAATAAATCTAGCAAGGTTCGATATGGTAGAATGGTACGGAGTAGATATATGAAGTGGTAAAGGGTGTTAAAAGCTAAAGACCCTCCCCCCACTGACTATTTCTTAGCTGGGAAACTGTCCCAATTACCAACGGTCAACGGCAACGGCCCCTTGTGCCGGGACACGGGGAAGATTTGGTGATGCACAACATTTCTCAATAAACTTTGGATTCGAACTTCCGTTCTTCCTTTCTGCCTTGTCTCTTTTGATTTGTAATTAAATATTTAACTATTCAACTATTTAGGTATATTTCCTTGTTTACATTAATATCAAAGTAGTTTAGTTTCTCCCAACTCCCGGAAATTGATAGGACCTGGACGCTTACAAGGCAACCATTGGGGATTGCCTCACTTACTATACCCGAGTGGGTATAGATCCGATAGGAAATGGAGTTCGGCATTCTTTCACTTTTCACCTTTTTTTTTCCAGATTTGCTCTTAGAAAAAGGAACTTTCTGGATTTTCGTGTCTCCATACTATCGTACTATCGTCCACTAACCTTCTACCTAGGCACGCCCCCAAAGCCCCCAAAGCCCCAAACCTTCCGAGCTTGAGAGAATAAAAAAAAAACAAAACAAATCGTAGTCAAAAAAAGAGCGGCAAAAAGGGCAAAAACGGAAGAAGAAAAAAAAATATATGCCCTCCCCAAAAAAAAGAAATGGCAGTCTCCACCTGTCCCTGTCCATGTCCATGGTGACGGCGCACACTTGCAGCTCCCGATGATTCGTGCTGTGCATGACGATCGCTTTCCCCGGGTACATTTAGGTACTTTTATCGGCTGTAGGACCTTGGGACTCTATAGGATTTGGTGTTATTTGTCTATAATAGGGGGGATGATATTAGTGTACAGGCATATTGGACATATTGGACATATTGGACATGTTGAATATATTGAATCTATTCTATCTTCTACTTCTATTTCTGTTATTTATATTTTCTTTTCTTTTTTTTCTTTTCTTTTCTTTTCTATTTTAACTATTCTAATTAAATATCCAAATAAAAACTAAAACTAAAACAGTACCGAAATATAAAATGTAAAAAAAGGAATAATAATAATAATAATAATTAAAAAAATTTAAAAAAGAAGCCCAATACTCCGGGGGTTAGACTTAGACTAGGGTGTCTCCATAGGAGATGCCCAACTATCCGCCAGACTGGGTCGGACAGAGAGACAACTAAGTTGTGTCTTGGAGCCATCCAGACCAGGTGATGGATCATTCTCTCACCGCTGCTAAATTTCAACGGTTCGCTCTCTTCTTAAGCTTGCCCCATTTTCCAATTTTTGTTTCTTGACTTTCGTGACTTTGCTCTTTTCCTCTTAGCTCTGTTTTTTTAAAGGGCCTCGGATCTTTTCCGTATCTTTCCTAGCTTTCCTAGCTTTTCTAGCTTCCTTAGCTTCCTTATATTGATTATCTTCTCCTCGATTCTCAATTGAAGAGAATCGAGTTTCTTGTTCTATACATCCCTTATCCTCATTTATTCTATCCATCGTGGCTGCCTTAGGGATTAGTGTGTTGAACGCACCATATTCGGGCTCACATTCACCCAACCTGTCACTTTACTCAGATAGGTATCCATCGCCTTCACCCTCCCTCTCTCATACTCCTCGAGAACCTAGCGACGAGGAGAGAGGGGGGTTTCGGTCATGCCATAACTCCCGCCCCGTCGTGGGAGATTTGGCTTCTATGTCGCAGGATTCTCGACGTGCAGGTTCATTGTCCAGAGATGTGGCTCACGCAGATGACCGTTCGAGTGACAATGACCGTGCCTTTACAAGCAACCGAAATCCTGCCCGCCGACCACCTCAACGACCTCGACCCCAGTCATGGCATCCATATGGACCCGTGGAGCCACCGCTGGAATCCATGTCATCCCGACCCATTGGTGTTCATGCCATCTTGAATCACCCGCAGACAACGGCGGACCCGACTGCACTCAGCCGTGAGCCACTGAGTCTACCGGGTCCATCTTCCTCACCTCGTCCCCAAGGGACCTCACCTACAATCCGCTCAGGATATGCACCGGCGTCGCAGCCATTATCTCCTAGGTCCCATTCACGCCCTTTGATGAATCCAGCATCGCCTTCAGCACGGTTTGTGGGTGGGAGCGGCAGGGCTTCGGGTCAGTCCAGTGTCGCACAGTCACCGCTAGTCCCCCACGAACCGTTGATGGGCCCACGTCTGCCCGTCACTAGCTCGCCCCTGCCCCTAGAGACGGGTCTACGCCCAATAGCACCTCTCGCTGTCAGTCAGCCCCCTACGCTGACTTCGCTGCATTCTACAACCAGTCTGCACTCTCGGCGAACTAGTGCCGGCCCCGGGCCTCTCACCAACCCAAACTCCCAAGAAACGAGCCCTAGCACGCCCCATTCAACTTTCAGTCCCTTTCACCATGCATCCCCCGCAGTGGCCAGTGTACCACTCGCACAAAGCAACCCATCATATCCCATTGCGCCTCCATATATGACAATGGATCCTCTGACTCGACCCATCCCCGCAACAAAAGGCCCCAGACACCAACCTGAAGCCCCCACACGAACCGGAACACCACAGGGTAGCCCTCTCCCAGTGGGAATGATACCATGCGTACTAGACATGCGATCCGGCTCCTCCAGCCAAGCCGAAAAGCGCAAAGCGAACAGCGACGCCTCACGACGGTTCCGCAATCGCAAGCGCAATGAAATGCAACTCGAGCAGCGCCTCTCCGCACAGCAGGACGAGATCCAGCGCAACGTAGAAACCGTCCGTCGCCAGAGCGAGGAGCTCCGTTCCCTGGTCCAACAACGAGACCACTATCGCTCCGAGCGAGACTTCTACCGCGACCACCTCGGCCGCACAATGTCCCTGAGCGCCTTACCCCCAAGACCCTCTTCTCCACGCTCCGCCCAACCCACCCTCCTGCCTGCATCAGAACCGGGCACCACGACGTCTTGGTCGGGCGCCGATGCTGCCCGATCAGCTTCAGGCACACAGCCCACTTCGGCGGGTCCCGCTCCCCAGGGAAGAATGATTGACTCAGTCCAATCCCAACCTGCTTGGCCTGCAAGTCCACCGTATTCTTCAACGCCCATTGCACCCGCCGGACGGGCGGTTGCTGGTACGCCTTCTGGGTCGCCTTCGGCAGCTGGGGGTCCGCTGCCTCCTCTGCAAGGATCGTGGTCACGTCCTTGACATGAATTTGCCGGCAAAATCAAAAGAAAACTTATTATTTCGTTCTCTCTTGTTCTTTCCTCCCTTCCCCTTGCACTCTTAATCCCTCCCTTATCTCTCTTGTGTGCTACCACTACCAGGAGAGACAAACAAGCGGTCACTGGCATGGCCGCTCGCAGGTGGTCTATACTCCTTTAGTGAGGTGGTCTACTCAAAAAGTGCCTCTTCCTTTAGGCTGGGTGTGTATAACTATCTGCATTTCCTGTCATCAAAAGACTCGTCGGGTCCCGCAAAAGTAAAATCTATACTTTTCTTCTCGCTGTCATTATATTATCCCTGTCTTACTTCCTCACATACTGTCTTTCTTAAATTTTCTCGCTCTTTTTGTGTATGGATTGCACAAGCGGTGATACCTCCATTGGCGATGTATTGAATCATCATTTTTGTTTTAAATTGGAAGATATATTTTGAAAACTGGACATTCAAAGCCATTTAAAGCCCTATGAAAGTTTTCTGCACCCAATTTTCACAAGTGCTGCCTGAACACCTAAATATGCCCCCACCGTCCAGATGTATATCTAAGACAATACTCGGATCCAATGTCTCGGAAAGCTTAGCCTACAATTTACTTTGGGACAGACAATGCTTTGAAGTGATTGGTCAATCCGTGATGGGACCGAGACCGTGATGCAGGCTCAGGTGGCACAGTGTGGCTCATGACATCATAAACCTACATACTACCTATATGTATTCTAAGATTCCTCAATTCATATGCCTGATTCTGGGTGAGATTCGACGGTATGGACAACTATCTATTGCGGGTAACATGTCCGCATGTATTTCTCTAGTTCGGCTTGACCCAAATATCTCCACATTTGGCGTAAGATTCGCACTTCGCGCTTTCCGGCTTAACACCGACGGCGATAGAGGGCTTATATCCGACTTGTAGTATCAAACCTCATTATGTATAGTATTTAAAGTCTGTGATATCCATAGTTACGAGTCAGTTTTGGTACCAAACCCCTTCTCACAGACCAACCAAGCAACTACAGCAGCATGTCTCAACAAACCATCATTCTCATCACAGGTATGCCACAAACTAAAAAGCCAACCCCAGTCCCCAGAACCTAACTCTATCCAGGCGCGAATTCAGGAGTCGGCTACGCAACCACCCAAATTCTCGCCGCAAACCCAAACCACCATGTAATCATGGCCTGCCGCAACCCGAAGAAGGGCCAACAAGCCCTCTCTGAACTCCAAAGCAAAGACCTCAAGGGAACTCTATCTCTCCTCCAGCTAGACGTGGAAGACGATACCTCCATAGCCCAAGCAGTCAGCACTGTATCCGAACAATTCAATCGCCTCGACATCCTGCTTAACAACGCCGGCTCCGCCGCACCTAACAGCAGCGGCCGCGCCAGACTGAACCAGATCTTCTCCACGAACGTGATTGGAGCAACTCTAGTCTCAGAGGCTTTCATCCCCCTCCTCCTCAAATCAGAGAAACCCTATCTGATCCACGTCTCCAGTGGTCTGGGCTCGATGAAACTAGCAACCGATCCTAGCAGTCAAGTTTATGCTGCGCCTTGGGATGAGTATCGCGCAAGTAAGGCGGCGTTGAATATGATAACTGTCCAGATGCACAAGCGACTGCAGAGCCGTGGTGTGCGTGTGTTTGCGTTCTGCCCTGGTCTTGTGAGGTCAAATTTGAGGGGTGAGGATGAGACTGCTGTTAGTGCGCATGGGAGAGCTGGGGATCCATTGGAGGCTGGGAGGGGGATTTTGGGGATTGTACTTGGGGAGAGGGATGGGGAGGCTGGTGGGTTTGTTAATAAGGATGGTCCGTTGCCTTGGTAGATAGTATATTGTTTTGAAGTAGTTGCTGGATACTTCGTAGCTTTGGAAATGTTCATGGTTAGTTAAAGAGTGAGGTCGTTTCCAGTGTAGAAGTGTGTGAACATGTGATTGGTTCCTCAAGTTCCGGTGGAAGTTCCATTCCAGGACTCCGGTGGAAGATGATAATCCACTCACCGCAATTCCCCAGCAGATCAGAGTCTAGATTTGGAATTTGAGACAAAGAACAGCCAATTAGCACAAAGAAAATTCCTCGGATCCTCGAAAATGCGGGGCCCCGAGTTTCCCCACGGATGTCGCCGGTTGCTCATATCCCCTTCATATTAAGGGCGGTCCTCCACAGGACAACGTACAACATAGTCGAGCTAAGAAAACATCTGAAAAGAACATTGAAACAAATAACTCAACAATCATCAAAAGAGTGTATCGAGTGCGGGCGGTCAAAGCTGCTGTACAAAACCGACCTCGGTTCACGTGCCAGTCACAGTCACTCGAGTACTTTTCTGTGTCATCAAGCATCAAGGTAAATCTTTCTCCGGAGTTCCGAAAGAGGAACTGCATATGGAGGTTAAACTAGCGCTAATTCCCTTAGCAGCAGACAGAAGAAACGATCGGAGTCCGTGCCGATGGATCTATCGTCTTCGCTTAGTGGTCTTCTGGCGGCCTTCTCCAATGCCGAGGATGTAGATCGGCTAGAGAGAGGCGGGGATGGTCAAGGTAAGACACAAGACACATGTGCCAAGCATATACCCCCAAGTCTCCGCATAGTCACTGACGTTTTTAGGTCCCTTTGCGCAGTTCGTCGCATCGGGGAGTAAGCCGATATCTGATCAACCACATATGACCTTGACTCAAAATGTGCCCCAGACATATCCATTAGACAGCTATCTCACAACGATAAATGAGCTTCTCTCGCCGCAAACCCCAGATCTTACTCTAGGGGAGCACAATCAGCCATTCGAACTGCAACGAACTTTCGAAACTCGGCTTCCGAATCTCTCGGCAGAAAGTAAAGAGTATCTACAGTTGAAAGGAGCTCTCAGGATAGTTCCCATCGATCTTCGGAATGAGTTGCTTGGGGCTTATATCAAATATGTTCATCCTCTCCTACCTGTCATTGATCTGCAATGGTTTTTATTAAATGTCATGGTCGAGGATGAATCTCAATTTCGGAGTCCGCTTCTTCACCAAGCTGTCATGTTGGCTGGAAGTGCATTTATTGAGCAGGAAACTGCCGTCAAAGCTGGGTTCTCATCGCGGAAAGCATTGCGAAGAACATTATTTGGACGAGCTAAGGTGAGATATTTGGTGAAGATGGAATCCATGGCAACTCAAGACTAATTTCGACTCTATTATCAGCTTCTTTATGAATTTGAGACCGAACCAGACGCATATACCCAGATCCAAGCATTATTGCTTATGATGCAGTGGCATGGAAGTGGAGGCGGCCACAAAGACCCAACATACTGGTTCGATCTCGCCTATTCGACAGCAGAGCGCGTCGGTCTCCTGGCGAGTTTAGAAACAGGTAGTTTTTCTCACAAGCACAGAATTTGGTGGTGTCTCTATGTGCGCGACCGCATCCTCTCCCTCGGCTTCCGTCGACCACTACGAATCCCAAATAGCGATGTTACAATGTCGCTATTGGAATCTACGAGATACTATTCCTCCGAGCCATATCACGAACTTGTGCTGATTATGCTGGGAGAATCGTCCGCCATGCTCAACTGGGAAAATCAAGAGCGAATGATGCTTCTGTTTATCCAAGAAATTAAACTTGCTCATTGTTTGGGCGTCATTATCAATCTTCTTTATCAGGATGCTTGGTCAACATCACAGTCGGGGGATTGTGAATATTCCATGGTGCCCAGGTCAAATGTATCTCAGGCGGTCATAACTGGATGCGAACACCTTCTGAAGACCTGGATTCAAAATCTTCCTGCCCCTGCACAGTATTTTCCCCCATCACTCTTGCACGATTGTCATACAGAGTCTCCGGAGATTGTTCTACTCGTTCACCAGGCTTTCCTATATCTCCTCCATCTCACTGCGATGTCCATACTCTATCAAGCCGCGTCGAGCGGAGGGGATGGTCTCCAAACCACTCTTGTCTCGGAAATGAGAGGATTGACTTTGCAAGTCAATGAGATTCTCAATGAGCTGCATGATTGCAAGATGCTTCATTTTCTCCCCGGAAGCACTGTTACTATATTGATTATTATCCTGGAGGCAAGCCTTCCTGACCTGAAGGTTTCGGATAATATAGTGAGGATGCAGGCCATGTCAAACTTGTATGCTTGCGAGGAAGCGGCTGGGCGTTTACTACAAACATATCCCGCGGCAGAGATTGTTCTTTCACAGGCGCAGAATGCCCGTGGACATCTTTTGGGGTTGATCACAACTTGATACAATTAAAAGCATTTAGTTATTTTAGCGTACATACAGAATGAAACCAATCAAGATACTAATATTATATTCTATTCTTATGCTTTGGGAGGCGTAGGCTAAGCTCGGTTCCCCGCGGCTATTCGAAAGTGCGGGGACCCCAGTCGTATCCCCCAGTCGTATCCCCAGTTGTAACCCCATTTGTGGTCTCCAGTGACACGGGACCTGCAGATTTCGATTTTTATACGGGATTGGATCTGGATAAAGTACTACCTTTCTATACCCATGGAGGAAGAGACCGGTGTGTTGCAAAAGACACTCCGTACATCGCGAGCATGTGACAGATGTCGCCGCCAGAAGCTCAAGGTAGATAGATCCCTTCACGACACCCCTGATATGAAACCATCGTTCTGACGGCGTTCGTATAGTGCGATAGCTCACGTCCTTGTGTTCTCTGTGCTCACGCTGGAAATAAATGCGAGACATCTCCGCGCTCTGCGAAACGGACTCGTAGACAAAATCCAGGGGCCAGAAATTTGCATGTGAATTCTGGAGTACACAAAACAATCGCACCAGCGACACACAAAAATCCTAATTATATCCATGGCACTGGAGGAACTGAGATATCTTATGCCGCAGAGAGCTCAACATTCTATCCAGAACGCTCTCCAAAAGAGCCCCAGTCTGGTGCTAATGCTTCTGCGATTGACTTCGCCAGACGAGTTTTCAATGAGGAAGAAGCTGGCCGGACTCTGACCGGTGCATCAATCCCTGGTGATACAGGAGCTCCTGTGATAGACAACTCATTATGGCATTTAACAGAAGTAGAGCTTCCCCCAGAGGCTGTGATGTTTGCCCTGATCGACGTCTATTTCGACCGAATGCAATGGTTCATCTTGATATTCCACGAGCCCTCGTTCCGACAGACCGCACGCCGGATAATCTCCCAAACCTCGTGGAGACGCCAAGATCTCAGTCCTACCATGGCTGTCCTGGCCGTGGCTATGATTGGCTTGCAATCTGTGCTACCAGATCAGAGATGGCCCGGACACGAATTGTTGCGCGAACATTCCGTTGACGGGCAGAAGTTAATGCACGGTTTAATTGCTGAAATACGACGGAATCTTCTCGATATCTCAATCGACTGCCGAATTGAAGCTGTCCAGGTTTGCCTCTTGGTGTCCTGCTATTATGTTTATCATAGTTCGCCGAGTATTGCTTGGACTGTCTCTGGTATGGGCGTGAGGTCTGCTTATGCCCTTCGTCTTTATACAAAATCGGCCCAGTGTGAGAATCCAGTCGTGGATGAGATTCGCTCTCGCTGTTGGAATCATGCTATTGTCGGCGATACGTTTGCGTCTATCATCTATGGACGGCCTTCTTCTATTGATACTGGACTTGTCGCTTTGCATTCGCTCAGAGATATGGATGACCTAGCCATTGATCCACTTCTGCTGAAAAATGAATGGATATCTGGTGATGGAATGCCAACAACGACAGCCGGGTTTTTCACTATGAAAGGTGAGATCTATAACATCATTCGACACATCCTTTCACGATTTCGTCGTCTCCAATTAAGAAAAGAGACAATCAAAGAGGACCTTCTGGCAATTGCAGAAGCCGCGCAAGACTCAGAGAAGCAATTAGTCTCCTGGCGGAAAAGGGTTCCTCGGCTGTTCGATTTTGAGTTTTGGAGCTCCGACAACCGCCTAGAGCAGTTCCAACAGCAAATCAAAGGGTTACCACATCGCACTAAATACCAAGCAGAAATAATCATCTTGCAGGCAGCAACTCTCCAACTGACATACGATGGAGCTCTGATACAAGCCCATCGACCTTTGCTCGAGCAGAAAATCACCGGTTCTTGCTCGCGCTCGGTGGTAGATGCAATCCACGAGTCATTGAGAGTAGCCACAGCGGCTGCACTGCGAATATCTCGCATCCCAGTTCTCCGTTTCAAGCATCATTTCGCCGAATCCTTCACTTCTCTACAACAATTTACTGCAGGAGTCATTCTTTGCATTCTGCCGACTAGTCAACCATTTACTACAGCCGCTCACGAGGCCAAGGCTGGAATCATGCGAATCATCCATGCTAGCACGGCTTTTGGGCCCCACAATCGTATTGCCAAGCAGACCGCACAGCTTCTGACTGAGTTGCTGAAAGTAACTATCGAGCGAGAAATGTCTGGTGCCCTGAGAGGGGGACTGGAAACAAGTCTTCCTAGGGACATATCTGAGAGGGGTCCCGTTCTGGGTGTACAAGCGCCCTGTATAGACCATACTGGGAGCCATTCGCCATCCGAGCGAGAAGTCTGCCGTGACCACCCTCCACCGTCAACAATTCACGCACTGTCCCATTCGAGACAACCCCCAGACATGGCCCAAGCGATACACGACGAGAGTAAGGTAAACGACCGACCAGTCCAAGCACCCATCGAATCGTCTGAATACCCATCTGCGAATATCTTTGAACAACTTGACGATACATTCGGTGCCTTTGGTGAGCGTGAGTGAAATCGAAGTGCGGACCAATGATCAGAGATTCTAACCAATGTGTTGATAGTCATGTTCAATCTGATACCCGACGACCAAAGTAGTGCTTGGAATTGGGGACGTACGGTCCCTTAGCAGAGAATCAGAACTGTATGAACAGACGGACTCGATCTGATAGCTGGTCTACGGAATTGAGTGCTGTAAGCGCTAGGAGGACTAGTATGGGTGTGAGCAAATGGTTCAACAAGGCCATGAGTAGAAGGAGAAAGGTGGTGAAAATGAGCTGGGAGAAAAGGCGGTCTTGGTTCATAGTGGGGTTCTGTATATGTAGCTCTAGGGAGACTTGGTTGTTACAAATGTTGAAGCACAGTCCTAGTTTTATACTAAATACTATCTCTAGGATATGATATATCACCGGATGAAAGAAAGAGAGTCCCTAATAGTGTATATTAAATATCACGTATTGTAGCAAAAGTTAACTATATCGGTTCGCCTTCTATAGGTACTTGTGTATTCTTTTTTTTTTTTTTTCCTTTACTGTTTCTTTTAGGTATCTGCAAGGAAATAGGTCTGGGTTCTTCTAATCTGCATCATGCACAAACAGATCTAGACCGCATTAAATGTAAGCGGTATGTTGCACTGTTGCACTACGTTGTTTGCTGCTTGTTTGATGTATGGAGATGTAGGCGTTTGCTCAGGCTTTGTTTGTCAGACCTCTAGTTGCCCCTATTTTGCTTGATTCTGTCTCCATAAAGCTACGCAGATAAACTGTGTGGCAATAGGGGAACTCTATCGTTACCACGTCTATCGATCACACCATCTTCTTTCCATATGTAAATTGGGCTTGATATTTACAAGTCTATAGTGAAAACTCGGCCGATGCCCTAAGATCTACCTGTGGACAAGCTACAAGGAGGAAGAAACATTAGGACATGAACTTCACATTACGCAACCATAGCTGAAGAGAGATGCGAGAAAAATAGCAGACAAGAAGAAAACATGGTATGAGACGGAAAGTCAGCCCAGGGACAGAATCCAGAATGTCCATATCAAGATATCAATAAATTAAGCTTCATGAAAATAACAAAAACATTATTTCTGCGCTTGTAGTAGAAAGAAAGAAGATGCCACTGGCACGCGATTCCATTTTAATAGAATGCGCTTAGAGGGCGAAAGCAGCGAGGACACCGGCCATGACGGCACCGAAGCTAGCAGCGTTGCGGCCAGCGCTGTTGAAAACAGGGGAGGAGGCCGAAGGAGAAGCAGAGGCGGTGCCGCTGGGGATAGCGCTGGTGGTGAGACGGATGGAGCTCAGAGGGGTGCTGGAGGGGGGTCCGACGGGGGAGACACCGGTGGCGGTGACCTTGGGGGCGGGGGGTGGTGGCAGCAGCGGTGGTCTCAGTCTCGGGGCAGATGGTGGTGGTGATCTCGATGCTCTCGATGACAGTGGAGGAGGCGGGAGCGGAGGCAGCGGCGGTGGTCTCGGCAGCGCTAGTCTCGGCAGCGGTGGTGGAGCTGGAGCTGGAGCCAGCTGCGGCAGAGATACCGAACTGGGTGGAGTACTGGTACTGGCCGGTACCCTCGACAACGAGGAGGAGACCGTAGTGGGTGACGTCGGCCTCGAGGTCGGAGCCGGGGGTCCACTTGAACTCGCCGCTGTTGGGGATGGACTCAGCGAGAGTCTTGAGGGGAACGACGTTGGTGGAGGGACCGCGCAGGAGGACCAGGGAGATGGGACCAGTGGTGGTGGGGGTCCACTTGATGGTGTAGGTCTTGCCCTCGTGAACGATCTCGTTCAGGCCGGGAGAGGTGATGGCATTGCCGCTGGGGTTCTGGCTGTAGTCCGGAGCAGTGTAGGCAGCAGACAGAGCCACGAGGGCGGAGAAAACGGTGGCGACGGAGAAACGCATGGTGATTTAGTGTCGAGATTGACAAAGAGTGACTGAAGTGGGAAATATAGGAATGACTATCGTTGAAAAACGAAAAAAAGGATTGTGAAGAGGTTTAAGAGAGAAAGAAGGAAGAAAGAGGGGAGGCGAACTACATTTCTAGCTTGGAGACACATCCAGGTGGGTCGAGACTAAACCCCAAGGCCATAGATATCCCCACCTTCATTTCCTCGCCTACATTTTACTTTTTTTAATTTTTATTTTACCTCGTGTGGCTTTCCAAGGTTGAGTTTTAAGGATATTCCTTGTGTAAATACTCCGTATTAGTTCAACTGTTGACCGATCACAATCATCCTATAGGATATAATACTGTATATAGAGTACACGGCTGTCATCCTTTCGTATATGACAGTCTCGTGCTCCAATTATCATCTTGTCCTCGTGGGGCATGCAGGCCGGCTGTGGCTCAGATGTTATTGTAATATACCAGTGTGTTACAGACAGGCACGGGGTTTTAATTGGTGGGCAGTCCGGAAGTTAATTTTATTCCTAATAACGGTTGACCCTTAATGTAGAGCATGTCCCGAGATGTAAGATTAAAAATACCACTTAACTGGGGCCAAGGAGAGAAGAACTTAAATCTAAAGGAATGTAGGCACAGCCCTGGGAGCTAATAATATACTCCGGTACTCCGTACATAGTAAAGACCTCGGGAGTAACTGACATATTTGTTTACCTGTCAAGCCTTTCAAGGAACCTTGGAAAGTTCCAAGGTAACCCCTCAATACCGTGGACCCATAGCACCCTTCCAAGGTTGGCGACCACAAAACCTTAGGTTGGGACCTGATCCGAGAATTATCCATAATTGCCACGGAGCCTCCTGCAGCATCTCGGTTATTATTTATGTTTTACTACTTCGTATGTAAAATTAGATAGATATTATTTTAAGGATTCCCTTTTATTTCTCATTACGCCACCCGTGTTTAGGAAAAAAAAAAAGGATCAAAGTGGTGGGAAATTTGCTTGATTACAACATTGCGCCTTCAAGCCCAGACCCTATGACAGGCGTCGTACAGGTATTGTATTGAAATCCCTCAATGCAGCACAGGGCGCAGTGCCTTGCAGGTGCAGGTACCATGTGTCTTTTCTACACGGGAGAAACGGGATTTCAAACCTAACCTGCATGCAGGGTTTGATTCTGATATTCACTGATATTCACTGATAACCACGATTATCACGACAATCACATCATAACTCCACACCGATAGGCCCGTGCCGTATCAACAATCGCCGATCCCACCGGTTCATCGAGGGGTGTGATGTCCATGGGAAAGATCAACAGCCTATACAGTGATACAATGATATTCAGGAGGTCGGAGTTTAATGTTGGTACAGTTATAGTAACTAAATAATATACGGAGTACAGTGTTGTTTAATCGTAATCGCTCATTTCCCAGAATTTAAGACAGGTAAGAATGAAAAATAAAAGTAAAAATAAAGAATGGGTTTTGTCTCACCCGGTGATTTGCCGTGATTTGCTACGTTCTTTGTGCCTGAATTTAGGGTGGGACTTGTGTCCAGCGCCTTGTCCGCAACTATCGATGTTCAAAGGTTTCTTTATCGGGTCTGAAGGTGGGAATCCCACTACACGAGGGCTATTCATAGGTTCAAGTCCTTCGTTTATTACAAAACAGGTATACCTAGGTATTTTTAGAATTCATCTGAGGCAAAAACAGTAGATCACATGACCTTCAGCCTCATGGCGAAGGTGAGACAGAACTAAATCGAACTAAATCGGAGGCTCGGAACCAAAAAAAAGGAGAAAAGACCGAAGTATCCGGTATAGCTGTATGCTACGCTGCACACTGGATGCAACACAAATCACACACCGCGAGTTATAATTCAACTCGTTTACATGATAATAAGCCGGGTATTCGGACCGCCTCTTCCTAGAGGCTCCTCTAGGCGACGCCATAGGGCTCCATCATTGGCTACATTGGCTGCAAAGTTCGGATCAAAGTCAACTAAACCCCAACTTGGCCTCCAAATAAGCCCAGAACAAGCCCAGTCAACACAACTAGGGAAAGAGTCGCCCGTAGCGGCCCAATCTTTCCGGGGGCCAAACGGACCCAAAACGGACCCAAAATCAAACAGGTCTGCTATGTATCGTCGTAAAGTATGTACCTGTGCGTCTAGCCTTTATTCCTTCCAAGTAACAGTCTTAGTTTGGAGGAATTCATCGTATCCAGACTTTCCTCCGAAGCGACCAAAGCCGCTGCTCTTCCATCCTCCGTGAGGGAGAACAGCCTCGTCGTGTACAGTCAGAGAATTGATATGTACGGCCCTAGAAAGAAAAGAAAAAAAAAGGACAAAAGTTAGCCTCACTCCAATCTCCACCATATGAGGTGATCGTATTCGCAAGTCAAAAACCCACCCTGAATTAATTTGCTTAGCCACCCGCAACCCCCGGAACAGGTTGTTGGTGTACAGAGCCGCAGTGAGACCATATTCGGTATCATTGGCCAGGGCGATCGCTTCATCTTCGGTATCCACCACAAAGAGAGACACGGTCGGACCAAACGACTCGGTCGCGTACATGTCCATCTCCTTGGTGACACCGTCAACGACGATCGGCCGCATACCTGTGTTAACGGACTCGCTTGCATTGGCATCGCCGAATAGCAGCGTAGCGCCGCGAGACACAGCGTCCGCCACTAGCTTCTTGTTCTTAGCAACGGCTGCGGTGTTAACTAGGACTAGCGCGGGCGCATCCTTGCCGAACAACTTCTCAGCTGTCTCAGCAAGCTTCTGACGGAACTCATCTGCAACCGAACGCTGCACGACAATCCGCTCGGTCGACATACAGATTTGACCGGACTGTGTATCGCTTGTCAGTATGTGATTGTCCATGTCTCGATCGAATCATCACTACATACGTGCATGAAGGATCCAATGGCACAGTTCATGGCAGCCTTGTCCAAGTTCGCATCATCCAAAACAATCGCCGACGCCTTGCCACCCAACTCGAGCAGCACAGGCTTGATGTATTTGCCTGCGGTTGAAGCGATGATCGAGCCGACCATCGTGCTACCGGTGAAGTTGATCTTACGCACAGCCTGGTGGGCGATCAGCGCGTTGGTGACGGCCGGGGCGTCGGAGGGCTGGTGGAAGATGACATTCAAACATCCGGCGGGAAGACCAGCCTGACGGAAGATGTCGCCGAGAGCCCAGAAACACTTGGGTGAGAGCTCGGAGCCTTTGAGAACGACAGTGTTTCCAGCCGCGAGAGGGAGCGCAACGGCGCGCGTACCCAGAATGAAAGGGGCATTCCTGCGATTCAATTAAAAAGAGTTCCAAGCCAGCTGATAGATTGCAGTATATGCCACAGATCGGATCCACGAAGCTTACCATGGCGCGATTGACAGAATTACTCCGTACGGCTCCTTGTATACGATGGCCCCCTCGCCCTCACCGCTGACATTCGGCGCAATACCCTCGATCGTGGATATCCGACCTGCGAACTCTTTGATGAAGAGTACACCCATATTGAAAGTGGCTTCTGAGAAAGGTCGACCGGCACCGGTCTCCTCGCGCTGGTACTGGATCAATTCCTCTTTGCGCGACTCCATGATGTCGGCGGCCTTCAACAGAATGTCGCGGCGCGCTTGTGGCTTGGTCTTGCTCCATGCGGGGAAGGCAGCTTGGGCATTGTCGACGGCACGGTTGGCATCGTCGACTGACACGCCGGCGCAATAGCCACTCAGCTCGCCAGTGGCAGGGGCGTGGACTTCGAATTTGATTTCGGTCTCAATGGACTCATTATTGATGATAAGCGGGGTCACCGCCTTGTTCGATTGGGCCATTATGAGTGTTTTGGGAGGAGTTGAAGAAGGATAATACGGGAGGATATCTCTTTAATACAGAAAGGGACGGGTCTCTTTAAATGGAGGGGCTGAGTTGGTTTAATAGGAGCTCTGATCTTAACCAAATAGAGGGGGTGGGGAACAAAGGGGGCAGACTCTTATAGCTCACTGTTCAATTGAAACCGTAGATCGGCTAGTTATGTCCGGGGTATGGGGTCGTTATTCAGCGGCTTAATGGAATTATCTCCGGTCTGTCTGCGGATATAGAATGCAAAAGCTTCCTTCAACTACCTTGAATAACAGCCGAGCTCGGTAGTTGTGGGGGAAGAAAAAGCTGACAAAGCCGGACTCATTCCGAGATGAGATCATTGAGATGAACAAGACGAATTAGATGAACGAAACTAACGAAATGAATGAAATGAATTAGAGATGCCCAGGTACTAATTTCTTTAAAGATCTTTTAAAAATTATTTTCACCCCGTCTATGCTGATCCAAGGTATTTCCAAACCCCTAGACTACCAAAGTCTAGCCCTATCATCCATAATCCCTAATCCCAAGCGCCTTGAAAGATGCAAATCATGACCCGCAAAAATAACACAGGGGGCCCCCTCAATTGGCCCAAATCTTCGTCTCAGTCGCATTGCTGCTTTTGGCCATTTCCGCGAAAGGACACGCCGACCCCCTGGAAGTAGTTGACGCGTCTCCTATCGTCGTCGACGGCGCCATACTATTGATAGAAGGCGCTATAGAAGGTGCCACGCCACTCGAAATACTGGATCGGTCATCCTCGGTCGAACTACCAGAGCTGCTGCCAAGGATCCGCTTGTCGCCCAGGTATCCCTCCTGGTCATCGGCGTCATTGAATAGAGAAATCTCATCCGCGAACTCCTCGCCATCGCTCGAGTGGTACCGAGCGAAGAGATCGTTCTGGATCCAAAGGATCTTGTTGACGGCACGCACGAGCGCGATCTTGCGTCGCAGCGACAGGTGAGGGTGCGATAGCATCGCTTCAATCCAGATGTCTTGGATGTACCCCAGACATACCCCGAGGTGGATGTACTCGATGTTCAATGGTAGCAGGCGTGACTGTCCGCTGTGCATCATGCTGCGTAACAAAACCCCACATTAGCACGTTGCACAAGCACGAAAGCTTGACCCTCCTGGGATGTGGATGTGGGAATGGAAAGGTGGGGGCTTTGTGTGTGAACTTACCCAACCTTGTTCAAGTACCGCCAGAAATCCATTGTGGTCGGGTCTTGGCATAGACGCGTCAGGTACCACCGAAGGAACATCTTGCGTCGCTTGATTTTCGGTGTCTCTTCGTGGAGATACTCCTCTTCGGGCTCAGTCTCGTCGGCTGTTGTTCGTGTGTGGAAGGCCCGAGATGTGATGTCATATTGGAGAAGCTTCTTATATACGAGGTTGACTACTGCCGGGATCAATTGCTTGATGTATTTGTTGCCGGTCAAGAGTGCTTCGATATCGCCTGGGGAAACATTAGTATCTGTGGGGTGATTCTAGGATCGGTTTGTGGTAAGAACTTACTGGAGTTGAAGTCGAGGAAGCTATGGAGGTACTTGATTCGCTCTTCCAGGTTTGTATAGAGCAGCTTCCGGTCGACATGCATCGGGTTAGGACCCGATCCCATACTGCGATCCATGCTTCTAGTGCTGATATCTTCTGGTATGTATAAAATCGCCCTTGGCGAACGGCTGGGGTTTTGTCTGAAAGTGTTGGGAGGAACGAAGTGTGGAAGGGAGATCGGAGATCGAATATAAAAAGAGAAGACAAAACTGGGGAACCTCGTGGTAAGCTGGGGGATGGGGTATTTATACCATGGATGCGCGATGTTCAGATTACTCTGTTCACCGTTCTTCTATATTGTATGCAATTACGAAGTACATTGGGAGCCACCGAACAGTGAAAACACATGCTATCGGGGATCCGCTCTTGGCAATTCTGGAGCTAGACGATAGGTGACTTTTACCCAGAAAAGCGACATTACCCGATTTCATGCAAGGTCCGTAATATCAAGCCGAGATTTTCCTTAAAATACTTTATTTCATCGAGCAAGCAAAGTGCACATGGTCGAATCAGACCACAGAGATGACTCAGTCACTATCCAAACCTTGGAAGTGGAGTGACCATCTAAGCATGTGTGGGCTGATCCCTGTAATCTCCAAATTAGGCAAAAGAAGGAAAAATCGAAATACACATAAGCCATTGACGGCACACGATCCATGGCTACCGGGGCTATCAGGCTCGGTAACCTGAAACAAGCGACTTTGGAAATGTAAAGAGTACTGCAAGCTCAATCCTAACAGGCTGGAGTTTAAACCTCTCTTCGTTTTATATCTAGTATACGATCAGATGGCGTTTTTGGCATGCATGCAGGGCATAAAACACCAAGATCATACATATCAATTCCGCGAACCATTGCCCGTGCCATCAAAACAAATGAAGCATAAATCGGAATGGATAAATCGGCATTTCCATTCCACTTTCGATCACTGGCTACAAACATTCAGGCTCCGCAACGGGCTCAACGGTGTAGCCTGGGACCCGCGATGAAGTGGGTTCCGTTCGGGTCCGACTGGGTTGCGGATCTGGTGATGTTCGGGTGCCTTAGGATGTACTCATAATAGAGTACCCCATACGGAGTACATAGATGTGCGTTAGTCGTCATTTGATCGGAATTTAAGTTTGGATCCAAGATCTTGAGATCAACCAACTTGAATATTAAACATCTATGACAACACAATTGGCCTAGAAAGGCAACCACAACACCCCTGGACAAGAATATCCTTCTAGAAAACACCGACCTGGTGGATGTGTGGGTCTGAAGGAATGCATAGTTCTCAGACGGACTACCAATAGGGGACAATAGGGGACAATAGGGGCAATCGGAGCTAACGGGCAATAGTGTGGAAAAATCAGCAAACACATGCATATCAAGCGAGGTAGACCCTAGTTAAATCTATTAAAACACGAACCGGTGTCGTGTGATGGTATGGCCTGATCGGGAGGGCTAAACGGCTGGTGGGTAATGGCATGATCAATACGGAGTAGGTCTGAGAAAAATTTATTAGAAAGATGAAAATTTTTCACTCAACCAAAGGGGCCGAAAAAAAGCTTGAAGCCCCTCGTATTGAGAATTGATTCTTTTAATTCTCCAAAACGATAGATCAGAGATGATTCCCTTTATCTTCTTATTTCCTTAATCTCGGACGTTTCGAAAAATTGCCGCGGTAGACGATCACTGCCGCCTTAGTGAGGGCTCCTCCTACTTCTTGGGTCTAGAACAGGGCTGATACCCCTCTAGACGCGTATCCATGGATTAATCGGCTCCAGGGCCTTCATACCATGGTTTTGTGATGAAACTTAATCTAATTTGATTTCTGGGGAGATTTGATGGTGACAGCGGCCCCGCGGCTGTTGAAAATACCATCAACCAGTCAAGATGCTCCGAATGGAAATTATGAAACAGGGGCGTTGGAAGAAAGTGCTGATCTTGATCTCCGATGCCTATCAACGGTCACGGTAGATCATTTATGATAACACCGGTTATCCATTTCGGGACAATGAGCCGATATAAGATTATATACTCCATACTCATCACATTCATCCAGATAGCCTCGGATGGCGTAGTGTGTCCACTAAATACATTATGAGATTTCTCAAGTCGTTTTGCTCCGTGCGGCGGCAGCATCATAGAGAGCCTTAATATCTGCCTGCCACTGCTTTACGTCGACTCTTGCCACGCGGCGGTCATACGTAATCAGGCCATTGACCTCACCCTCGACATCAGTAGTCTGCGTCCAGACGCCCCCACTGCATGCAAACAGGCGGACCTGATCCTCGAGTTCATTCAGGAGCAGGTGACTGCGATAATTCCATGCCTCAATGGTAGTGTCGATTTCATATGTTTGGTCGATAGTATTGATGGCTGCCTGGTTGTTCCAGAGATGCTCAATGGATACATTGGTCCCGATCCCGCCAAATTCACCTTGGAACCCAATCCGAGTGGGGTCGTATGGGCTCGAGGGTGTGGAATAGAAGGGAGTGCCGCACTGTGGGTTTGCGTAGTGGTGGTTATCCTAAGACACGTTGATTAGCCACGTGGTTCAGCCACAGGGGAACCTTGAAAGAGTGCATACACTAAAGTCTCCAGCGCCGTGGTCGTCCCAACCAGTCGTCGAGTCCACAAGCCGAGTGGGGTCCAACTGTCTAACCCGCTCGGTCAGCTCGAACTCAGGGTAGTATTCTGTAATCTGGCCCCAAGCTTCGTTGTAAATGACCTATACATAATGGTTTCCGTCAGAATATCTCTTGCTTTCACCCAACAGCCTCACTTACCCAAGTTACAATACTGGGGAAGCTCTTGAACTGGTTAATCAACACATCCAATTGACGAGCAAACTCAGCCTGCTGCTTCTCGTCCGGTAGAATAGTAACCGAGTTGCCGTTTGCATCCTTCTTAGACTGCAGCGGGCGCAGGGAAGGCATGTCTTGAATTACAAGCAGACCTAGCTCGTCACATGCTTGATAGAACAGATCGGTTTCGACTTTGATCTGCATTCCACAGTGTGAGCACAAGGAACCATGGGATATGATGTAGCATGGCGACACTCACATGCTTGCGGACCATGTTGAATCCCAACTTCTTTAGCATCTCCAAATCGTACACCATCGCCTCCTTACTAGGGGGCGTGTATAAACCATCGGGCCAATAACCTTGATCCAAGGTACCGAACATGAAGATGAATTCTCCATTGAGCAAGGGCCGCTCGATTCCGTCAATCTTACCCCGGGAGATTGTGCGGAAGCCAATATAGCTCTCCACTTCATCTTTGCCAAGTTTGACAGTCACGTTGTACAGGTCAGGCGAATCCGGGGACCAGAGCTTGGGCGAAGATACGGTGAATTGGAATGGCTCGTTAGTGGGGCCTTTGTGGGTTGCAACAGTCTTGCCATCTTTGTGGACAGTGACCTCGGCCTGGGTGGATGTCTCCTTGGCGGAGCTGTGTACAGTGATGTTTACTACATGCAGTCAGAATCAAGCAAAGATTTCCACAAATTAATCCCAGACACTTACCTTGACCCTCCATGTTTGCGTCAAGATCGAGTTGGGTAATGTGGTTGGATGGGGCGGCCTCAAGCCAAACAGTTTGCCATATACCACTGCACGGGGTATAAAAGATGTGACTGGGTCTCAGGGTCTGCTTTCCAATGGGGATAACATAGTCGCCACTGTCAGTAGGATCATGTACGAACACAAGTCTATATGCAAAGTCAGCTTTGCAAGCTGGCTGCGTTGTGAACCTGGGATGCTCACAGCTCATTCTGCTGATCAAACTTCAGGTATTCCGTCACGTCTACCGCGAAACGGAAGTATCCGCCACGGTGAAATCCTGCCTTTTGGCCATTGACAAAGACTGTGGCTTCATAGTCTACAGCTCCAAAATTGAGTACTGCCTGCTCACCCTTCCAAGAAGAAGATACTTCGAAGGATGTTGAAAACCAAGAGTACAAGGCCGAATCGGCTTGGATTCCTGCGAATATTTGTTAATTATCTGATGATAAAACACCAAGCAGCGCAAGACCTACCGGACAATCCACTCTCAAGACACGACGGAATCAAAACATCCTGTGCAAGTTCTTGTCCGAAAGGTGGTTGCTGAAGAGCATCGAGGCTTGCAGCACTTTGATACTTCCACACCCCGTTGAGGTTCTTCCATTCAGACCGTTGCAGTAAGGGCCGCGGATACTCGGGCCATGGGTTCGTTCCGACTTTGTCAGTCCATGGTGTTGTCAGGGGAGGCTCTTTAAGAGAGTAACCCGCACTGCGCGCCTTGTTTTGTTGGTGCTTTGTGCCCTCATTGCTAGGCAGAGCTAAACTGGTCGCCGCCAGGCACGACAAGACAAAACTCTGAACTAAATGCATATCGATCGGAGTCACTCAGATCTTCCGACAGAAGTACACGCACACAACAGCGATAGTACTGAAGATCTTCGGAATAAAAGATCACATTCTGGCCATGATTCGGCCAGTCCCTGGATTTAAATACATCGGACCCTACTGCGCGGGACTAACAGACTCATGGCACGGTGCTTCCCTGCATACAACATATCCACTTGGCAGAGACGCCCCCACAAGGGCTAACCCCGCAGCAAGTACACAGGACGCCGAGAAATTTGGATTCACTAAGGATCGCGAGCATTTCGGCCGCTGGCTGGCGTCTGACCACAGGGAGTATCATTCACTGCTTGGCGTTAGTGACAGCGCAGGAGCCAAGAGCAACAGCCAAGAGCTGGCGGGCAGCAACGATGTCGATGTGCACATAGTCAACACATAACCCTTCGCAAAGGGTGAGCTGAATATTGCCTGCCACATGAACTCATATTGTGGGCTCCCAAGACAATGCGGAATTATCAGAATACTATCGACACACAATAATAGTCCCTCCACAGTTTTCACAGCTAAACTCAATGCTCGGCTCTAGAAAGCGACAAATCACGGCAGTGATAGGTATTCCGTGGAGCATTTCTCGCCAGCAAAACACGGGTCACGCGACAGAATGTTCGGTTTGTGCCGACTATGTCCAATACCGCGAAAACTCAACGCCGATCGCAACACACGGGCGACAGCCGATCTGTCTTGTTGCATACATTTCCCGTGCAAGGGAAATCAGGTTGCTTGCTGTCCCATCCGTTAGCCGAGATATGCAACTCATCCAAATATCCAAGCCAAGTCTAAGAATGAAGTCATGTTTACATGGAATGATTCGATCTTGCATTGTTAGTTCACCCAGCAAGGATCGTGTTTCCAGTCCAATCCCTTGCGTCCGGATTGCATGGCACACCATCGTCCCCACACCGAGTAAGATACATATTTGATTAAATGGTCTAGCCACGATCTACTTACTCATCTACGATATCTGCCGAGGTCATTCACTCACTGTTCATAGCTGACCAACATCGCCCTACCCCGCTGTCTCCGACGACGTGGTAGCTTGACGTTGTATCAACTTTCAATTTAAGAATACGAAAGGCCGCCCTGCCCCTCCGAGTCTGGCTTGGCGCGACGATCCCCTCTTCTCGATTGGCGAGTTGTTTATCCGGTTGCTTCCTCCACCGAAGCCTAAGGCTGTGGCTGTGGCTGGTTTTTGGGCTTCGGGGGTCCTCCGCCTCCGTTCTTCCCCGCGTTCTGGGAGCGGGGCTTACGGTGAGTTGAATTGATGTTCCAATCAAATATTCGGAACTTGTATAATGGTGTGATAGAAAGGACAATTCCAGGCTTTTAGGCCAACAAGTCCATTTGTATCTTCTTAGTTTGGGAAAAGCTCCGGTGGGTTGGATCATGTGTCCCTGACCGATATATAGCCTTTCCTTCCTGGTTAAGTATTCATCCTGGTAACCAAGGCTCACAGCTAGTAAGATTAACCTCGCAATTCTCGAGGTAATAACAAAAGCACATAACTACACTTAGTCCTTTCCAATCTCCCATTGTGGAGGAACGGCGTAATTCAATCAGCTGCCGGGATGCTGATCTTGTTGAAAATATAACTGACCTCAAACATAAAATGCCTGAAACCAGTCTCAAATAGTAGGCCGGTTGATCAGTCCCACTAGCCCTGATTCAGAATACATACAGGTGGCAGATCACCAATGAATATCTTTGAAAAGTTGGGAATTCGGCCCGCGAAAAAGAATGTTAGATGTCAGTGTTGCTCCGATACAAAACATGTGAAACAGACCTGGTTATGGCGGCCAGCCTTGAAATATTGTATAGACGTGATGGTCCGATTGCTAAAGGTGGTCGAAAGGAGTCCAATTTGAACCAATATATTTATTGACTTGCATAGAACATACTACTCCGAAGCTTAAGTTACTGTAGTTGACTTGCGCTCTAAGGGTAGGCAAAATAGTTGGCCTGACCGTCGCATGGCCAAGAAGCCATACTAGAGCACCCTATGTTGACAATACCCGACTCCCAACTAGAGATATTGACCGAAGAATTTACCTCGTGCCAAGCTTCCCATCGTGTAAGTGATCAGCTGCGCTATAAATAAGGTTCGATGAGAATTTTAATTCCTAGATCCAATTTCGCGGAATATTTTGATAACATTCCAAAGCAAATAATAAAATGTGAAGATCTTCATATTTGCATTGTAATCTCGGGCCATTTCCGAACATCACACGAATGAATTCGATCCCGTTACCCAAAGTATGGTGAGGGTAGCATTGCATTGATTATAAAGCCTATCCTTATTCTATACTAATATCCCAGCGCCGCATTGACAGCAGCCACATCCCAGTAGAACGGCCTAATTTCCAGTATAAGCCCCTTCTCCAAATCCACAGTGAAGGCCTGACAGAACGGAAAATCCATCTCTTGTCCGGTGGATCGCACCCTCAAGTGAACATTCGATAGCACCACAACACGGTCCGATCCAGGGCGCTCAAAGATCTCAGGGTTCTGCACGTCGACAATGTCAAAGTAGTCCCCCATGCGGGTGCTCCAGTCCTGAATTCCTTGGGGTCCGATGTAGACGCCAGCGTACGGAAGGGCGGGTGTCTGCTCTAGACGGACATCAGGTGCGAGCGTGGCGGCGATGCCGGAAAAGTCACGGGCCTCAGGCGCAGAGGACATGTATGCTCGTTCTGCTTCATAAAAAGCATCGAGAACTGCGCGTGGTGTGTATCCTGGTGTAGATGCCATGTTGCTGGTAGGTGCCTTCTTAGTGTAAGGTGGAGGTGGAGTTCTGGTTTAATGGGACGGTTCAATTTAAGGAGTATGTTGACAGAGGCGAAAGGCTCATCTGGCCTACGGATAGCTAGGCTCTTTATATGCGACTATAGTCTAACGTAATTTACTAAATGCCATGATTGTACTTTGTATACCTCCAGGGCTGCTCAGGTGGATCAGTTGGATTAATAATCCATTCCACAAAGAAGTGCTTACAAATGCTTATCAGGCTGTCTACCTAGGTAGTGTCCATGGTGTTTATCATTTTAGGTAAAGAATTATATCCATTTGAGCCATACCAGTGGTGGTCTAAGACGATACGGCGAGCGGTGGCTTGCCGCTAGAAGTTACAGTGGAAATGATGCCGTTTCTAGAGCTAGAAGCTGTCATTTTTGGCAACGATATGATGTTTGCAGGGTATATGCAACAGTCAGGAAGCAGAGGTGAAAAGATGCTAGACTCATAACCTCTGTAGGTGCTATAGTGAGATTAAAAAGTACATAAGACTACTAATGCTGTATTAGCTGGGATAATCGCTATAGGAGAAGATTTGGAGGCATGGGAAAGAAATATATAAATTGCACAAACAAAAGGATGTGTGCTACTGACTTCAATCTTGTCAACCCACATTTCCAATTCCTCTCTCTATTTCAGAGGGGCAATCTTGTAGAGATGGAATGTTCCGATTTCTAGAAGGCCGCCAGTTTGATCGGCAACGATGGCATCATCTTCTTCATCCCGGTTATTGTTACCTGAGGGTAGATTTTGCTAGGTTTGTGCTTGATCCGCCATGTTAATGAAATATCCATAAATAAAATGCTGAAATGTCCAGTTGAGCTTCTGCTCAGTTGTAAAATCAGGTAAGATATAATGAAAACACTATCATTGTCAAAATGAAGATTTCAATACAAGATCTAGTACTTTGAATTCTCGATGGAAGTTAAAGAACCTTCATTGATTTCGATTAATTTTGATTAATTTCTGATGATTTAGGGGGATAGAAAAGACTTCATAACCTCTCATGGCTACTACTACGGAGGGGGAAAAGAAGAGGTAAGATTATAATCTATCCAATCTAGCAAATACAGGGTATTTATATCCTAGAAAAACCATCCAAAAATGCTCAGTCTGCTAACAAATATGCAGCTATGAGATGATCCAACAACCATAGCCTCAGACCTTTCACCCAGTTGCTCCATCCTATCAGAAACCTGGGTTGAAGGAACGGGGAGTGTAAGGCAGTGTAAGGTATGTCTTACTACAAGCTTCAACTGCCCGAGGAAAGTAGCAGGAGCTTTACGCTATATTAGATGTTAGTGCAACTCGACAGACCGCTTGGTTGCTAGCTCGCTAGCGCACAAAATGGAGGGAGACAACCGCGTTCCATCGCGTTGCGGCGATGCTTTTGGACAGCACGCTTACACTGATGGGGCTAAGCTCACCGCACAAGGCGTGGAGGCGAGAAAAAGGAATAGAAGTTCAAGAGTAGTGGGAAAGGCTATGTTATAGGAAGAGTACGTGCGCCCTCCTTAATATGAAGTCACCCTTGGGCCTTCCACTTTAACCTTAGAAAGATTACTATATGTCTGATTTTGTTCGAACGTTGGTCAAAGGGTCGATGAAGAATTGACGAGTTTTCAAATTCAACCTCTTATGCATTAGGTTATTCAATTTTTGGTTCCTTTGAGTATGCTTATGGTAGAATATGTGTAGTGTAACAGGATGTAGGTCGTAAGACAATCCAATATTCTTCGGGATTTGTAGATGCTTCATTTGTGATCACATGCATCCGGGTCCGTGAGTAGAAAATGGCCCAAGAGCCAAGACATCGCGTAATAGAGAGCTAGAAGATGGCGGCGTACATGCAAAATTGTCTAGCTAAGACATCTGTCTGTGTTTGAAGGGACCTGGGGGCGGCAATTGGGCATTTGCAATTGCCCCGTTGGATATCATCGAGAGAAATACGAAATCTATGGGATGCAATAAAATTCGAACAAGGAAATTCCCCTATTCCCATCAGCATGGTGACTGAACATTTTTATCGGGATTGAATTGATATCGGGATTTGGGTGGAACAATCCGGGAAGCTCTGTATGACCCCGGGATTAGGGCAGATCACCGAAGTTCTGCAACGATAAGGTCCACCTATCATGGCGTGATTCAAACCAAATCAAGCCCTAACAGACCCCGGGATAAGAATAGATAACATATACTTGCTTACATGCAAGTTATCGAACATTCCGGGAACTATCCTCTGGCGTGACACTACATTGAAGCAAACCCCGTGTTGATTTCCCGCGTCTCAGATTTGCGCCTTGATGCCAAACATAACGGCCATTATTCAACAGCTTTAGAGCAGTCCCCGAATCCGAGAGCTTCCGAATCTCATGATGTTGCTCATTTTGTGCTTCGGGGTCTGGGAGATGCAGGTCATCGTTTCAAAGCCAACATACAAGACGCAAGTCTTATAAATTGAGCTTCTTCCCGGGCTCGAGGTAGAGATTTTCATTCTACACAACAGTTTTCAAAGCAAACATTCAAGGAAAGACAACAAGCATCTCAACATGGTTCCCGTTCTCAAGAAATACAAGGCCGCAGCAGTCAATGCTGAGCCTGGCTGGTTCGACCTCCAGGAATCCGTTCGCCGGACAATCCACTGGATCGATGAAGCAGGAAAGGAAGGCTGCAAGCTTATTGCTTTCCCCGAGCTTTGTTAGTATTACAGTTCTAAGTACTGGATACAATGTCCTAACAAATATGAATAGGGATCCCCGGCTACCCCTACTGGGCTTGGAAGGTAACCTACCAGGAGAGCCTGCCTCTGCTGAAGAAGTATCGCGAGAACAGTCTCGCCTCCAACTCGGATGAGATGCGCCGCATCCGTGAAGCAGCCAAAGCCAACAAGATTTGGGTGTCTCTCGGATACTCCGAGCTCGATCTCGCCAGCTTGTATACCACACAGGTTATGATCAGCCCAGCTGGAGATGTCATCAACCACCGTCGCAAGATCAGAGCCACCCACGTTGAGCGCCTTGTTTTCGGTGACGGCACCGGCGATACTACCGAGTCAGTGATGGACACCGAGATTGGCCGCATTGGACACCTGAACTGCTGGGAGAACATGAACCCTTTCCTGAAGGCTTACGCCGCCTCTCTCGGTGAGCAGGTGCACATCGCTGCTTGGCCACTGTACCCCGGAAAGGAGACTCTCAAGTACCCCGACCCATACACCAATGTGGCCGAGGCAAACGCTGATGTATATTACCCCATGACTTTTTTTTTTGCGAGGAGTTGATCTGATTACTGACAAGACTGCTCAGCTCGTTACCCCTGCCTACGCCATAGAGACCGGCTCGTTCACTCTCGCTCCCTGGCAGACAATCACTGCCGAGGGTATCAAACTCAACACCCCTCCTGGAAAGGAGCTTGAGGATCCCAACATCTACAACGGAAACGGCCGTATCTTTGGTCCCGATGGGCAGAACCTTGTTCCTCACCCCGAGAAAGACTTCAACGGTCTTCTTTTCGTTGACGTAAGTGGAGAACGTTTTTGTTTTACCAGAATGTCAAACTAATTGGTTGCCAAATAGATTGACCTCGACGAGATCCATCTGACTAAGTCTTTGGCCGATTTCGGCGGTCACTACATGCGCCCCGACTTGATTCGTCTTCTTGTCGACACCAACCGCAAGGACTTGATTGTTCACGAGGACAGAGTCAACGGCGGTATCGGTTACACCCGGACTATTGACCGAGTCGGACTTTCTGCTCCTTTGGATTCCTCGGCTGCTGAGGCTCAACCCGAGAGCCTGTAGAGATATTTGCTGGACCCTAGCAGATATTTGTATCATAGAAACAGAAATACCAACTTATCCACTCTTTTATCTTGGCAATTGTCATACGATCTTTCATGTATTGTACGTAGCTTCAAGAAAGTGAAGGTCGGAGAGGGTTCTTATATTAACTAGGAAGCGACTTAGGTGTCTGCTTCAGTCTGCCTAACTAACGGTACCCAGTATTATGAATGGGCACCTGGGATACACGCTACTGGGAGAACCCGATCGACGGTAGTTGAAATTTTTCTCTGTTATGACCTAATGGAAATGTGAAGCCGAATTAGTTGATTGAAGTTCAGTCTACATACTTGTTCGCTCAGACCTCGAGGGCCTAGATCTGTGAAACGCGTGGACGCATATTTCGACATCTTAGCATTCTTCACATTGCTGAGGATTCTGTCTTATGTGGACTTGAGGTTACAAATCCAAAGCCCCCAAGACCTTGGTCTAGTTGCAACCATGTGCAGACCCATACTCCCCGACTTGTTGACGGGCCGGCGAACGGACAATGGCTCCTGAACTAGACGGATGTGAGAGTGTAACAGTGAAATTTTCTGGGGTATAATGCGAGTCCTAAATCTGGTTCGTACTATGTCTCAGATACAATGCACTTGTTGCCGGAAACGGAAGTATTGAGGACGACAGGTCTCGACCACCTTGCCTTGGCTATACTTACCACTCCATATTTCCAACACATGAGACAGGATATTAGGCTTTGAATAACTCTTGAATTTTTTTTTCTCTCTAGGGGGGCTTTGATAACTATGCCCAAGGTGGTACGTATGTACAGCAATATACGTACTTAAACCCAAAAGAAAATACCGCAACCTTGTGAAACAACATAGTTTTATCGGTAGAACTCGAACATGCTTAAGTTTAGTCTTACACCAAGACTACGTAGTGTAGATATGCTCAAGCCCAAGCTGGCGTCTAGAAGCTGCCAAGAAATCACATTCCACAAAGGGCGTCGACGATGCCACGTGCTGATCACCATCACATCACGGAATGTGAGATCCTGCTGCAAACAACATTTGAGTTTTTTTTTTCTTTTTCCCCTGAGTTACTGAATATTCAGGGCATAATGTGTCTGGTCTATATTGAAAGTATCCAGTCTCAATGAAAATCAAGTTGAAAATCGCAAGGGAAACCCTAATTGATATAGGGCAATGACCTCAGAAGTATGGAGTATAGCTTCCCCAGATACTATTTTGGGTCGTACCTTCCAGTAGAACACATAGTGACGAAGGGATGAAGTGGCAAATAAGACAAAACGAGACACTTTCACACTCCTTTACCCCCACATTATTTACTTGTCCAGACCTGATCCATATTTGTTGTGACCTTCAACCCCCGTCCACAGGTAGTATCGAAGAAGCGCCCAAGTCTCCATTTCCCGAGTCCAGCTAGGTCGCGTTACTCTCATCAAAAGAACAAGGCCTTTGTGCCTTTGTCAAACCCCAAACCCCAGGACAACTAGACCCACCACTGTTTTCGGCCACTCCACCTTTCTCTTGATTCAGACCCCTGAACAATAATCTACACAGGTACGTTACTCTTGCTTCAATTTCTATCATTCCCCGTGGGGACTTCCGTTCTCGCCCAGGTAACCTTTGCTTTCCTGCATCCGGCTACCTGATCAACCACCCATCGATATCGAGTTGCTTATAACAGCTGATCTCCAACCATTCGAATCAAATCTAATCATTCCTCATTCTTCATTCCTCATTCCACATTACTATACTCGTCTTTCAACCCCAGCCTCCTGATTTTCTGGGCCTGACCAATTTAGGGTTTTCAACATGCCTACCATGTCCAAGTTCTCGCAGAAGTCCTTGCTTGGGCTGTCTTTATTGGCAGCCTTAGTGCAGGCTTCAACTACAGTGTGAGCATTACCTCCCTATCAGCACTATAGTTCCGCTGTACCTGTGTCCATACCGATACTAACATACGTCGGTGCATAGTGGCCTAAACTTCGACTACCGTGGTGACAAGGTCCGAGGTGTCAATCTCGGTGGTTGGCTTGTAACAGAGCCCTGGATCACTCCGTCTCTTTTTGACGCAGCTGGCGATGCCGCTGTGGATGAGTGGTCTCTTTGTGAGACTTTGGGCGAGGACGAATGTCGTTCTGTTCTATCCCAACACTGGAGCAGTTTCATCACCGCCGACGACTTGACCCAGATCGCCAGCGCAGGAATGAACCACGTCAGAATTCCCGTGGGATACTGGGCCCTAAAGCACTTGGATGGTGACCAATACATCGATGGTCAGCTGGAGTATCTCGACCAGGCCATTGGCTGGGCTCGCGCCGCCGGTCTCAAGGTCATTCTTGACTTGCATGGAGGTATGTTTTCCACATATGTATATTATATGCATATCCACTGACCAAAAATACAGCCCCTGGCTCTCAAAATGGCTTTGACAACAGTGGAAAGCGCGGCTCTATTCAGTGGCAACAGGGTGATACCGTTGAGCATACCAAGGATGCCCTGGAGGCTCTTGCTGCGCGCTACGAAGGCGATGGAGATGTCGTGACTGCGATCGAGGCTTTGAATGAGCCCAGCGTCCCAGGTGGAGTGAACGAGGATGGCCTGAAGCAGTACTACTACGATTCATGGGGTCTTCTCCGAAAGGCAAACGAGAACACCACACTTGTCCTGCATGACGGTTTCATGCCTACGGAATCATGGAACGGCTTCATGAGCGAATCTACCGGTGTCTGGTATGTGATGATGGACACCCACCACTACGAAGTGTTTGACAGCGGTCTTCTCGCCATGGATACCCAAACCCACGTCAGCAACGTCTGCAGCTTTTCCCAGGACCACCTTGTGACCTCTGATAAGTGGGCTGTTGTTGGTGAGTGGACTGGTGCCATGACCGACTGTGCTAAATACCTGAACGGAAAGGGTATCGGTGCCCGCTACGACGGCACTTACTCTGGTAGTCAATACGTCGGAAGCTGTGAGGGCAAGTCCACTGGATCCGTGGAGGATCTGTCCGAGGAGGACCGAAGCAACACTCGTCGCTTCATCGAAGGTCAACTTGATGCTTATGAGAAGGGTAACGGCTGGCTCTACTGGACCTGGAAGACCGAAGGTGCCCCCGAGTGGGACATGCAACAGCAAATCGCTGCCGGTGTCTTCCCCAACCCTGTTACCAGCCGTGAATTCCCCGGTCAGTGCTAAGTACTAGCAGTTATGTGCCTTTTTGTTCTTGTCGTTTTTGAAACGTAGCATGGAGCATGCTACTGACTTTGACATGCTTGGGTTTTCTTTTGTCTGATTGATTGTCCAGACTCGATTTGTATTCTTTCGATGGTCTGATGGACTTGCGTGTAAGCGAGTTGGTTCCTCTGGCGTTATGCTGTGATTCATTTTTAGGCTTTGTTGGTTACATAGGTTGTGAACCTGACAATTCAACTTGGATTTTTTTGCCTTCCTTGGTGTTCCTTGTTTTTTTTTCCTGAGTGACAGCCAATTTACGTACATGGTACTACCTAGATAGGTAACTTTGGTAAATTCCTACCTAGGTAATCTTGGAACCTTGGAAGGTACCTCCCGAGGTCCATGTGGACCTCGGGAGCCCGGGACAACCTTAACTTTATCTCAAGAAAGTGACGTCGGAGAATACTAGAATGTACACGGTACCTACATACTCCTCTTCTCTAAAAAAGGCTATGTTTTGGTAGGTCTTTCTTTTTCTTTTTTATGTTCTCTTCCCTTGCAAGAAATGAAATTAATCATACATCGTAGAACACGAACAGAAAAATGACACAGGGAACTCGTTACTTTGAATCCCAACAATTCATTTTTCATTCGCAACGTAAAATAATTAGACACCCCTGAAAGACTTACTATTCAGCAATTAGAATGGGTTTTGAAAAGAGATCTTATGAATTGGGATATGTAGCTAGGATTCTGATAATACTAAAAGTCGTATGGACCCAGTGGTCATGCAAATAGAACAATATGAGGCTGTAACAAGCATGTACAATGTAATGGTGGCAATGCAAATGGAAAATTGCGTCACTGGTATCAAAGTGGGCAAGGTCTTCTTCATTGCTTCAGAGCAATCCAAGTGCGCCAAACGCTGAAACAACATCGGTGTCAACGTTGACTAGCCACTCATCCTGGAACCGCTCCGCTCCACCACAGCCAGCAATAACCTCTTGTAGACGATGACGTACGAAGTCTCGGATCATGAAGCGATGGATTGCATCCCCGGACTGCCAGTCACGGCGACGAATGATCTCAGGTGATTCGACTTCTTGTGTGCTTTCTGGCATCGCGGTTTCCGAGCCGGCTGGTGCATTCCAGCACACCAAATAATCGGCATTGGGGTCAGTACTACCGTCTGCTAATTCGGTGATGAGATCGGTCCATACACTCAAGTATGATTGCAGGTGAGAAAGGATGTAAGCAGGGGGTGGAGGAGGTAAAGACGGATCGAGTGGAGGTCCTTGTAGGGCCAGGAGTTGGGTGAGGGCAAGCACATGGAGTTTCTTTTGGTTAATGCTGCCAATATTGTCGTAGTGCAAGAACCATTCGGTCAAGATCCAGGTGAGAGATTGTTCTTCGGATGAGTTGGTCGCGGCGGCGACTGATGAGGCTAAAATGGTAGGGCTGGCCAGCGCAAGGCGAGCTAGCACAGAGTAGTAATCGCTTTCGACGACACCGACCACAGGGGTTGACTTTTTCTTTGGGCCAGACGTCTGACTAGCTTCGTAGGCAGAGTAAAGGCCTTCTAGCAGGGAAGCAAGGAATGAGCTGTCCAAAAGAGATTGGGAAATGACGGCATAGGTTGCTTCGCTACCGCCATCAACAGTCTCAGCGCCGCGAAGCATCAAATCAACAAGGCGAGGTATCACACCAAGACGTTGCGACGTTGTGGATTTGAGTAGTGATTCAAGGATCACTAAGAGTTGGAAGCGGAACCGGTCACTGAGAATCTCCTGCGGTGCCAGGAACACATAAGATTCGAGGATATGGATGGCCTGCGGGGTGCTATCGGTTGCTCCTTCAAGAATGGGGAACAAAGACGGGAGGAGTGATATGATATCCGGTGAGGCAGGAGATGGCGTAGCCTGGATGATGGCATGCCATAGATCCAGTGCCTCATCTAGAAGGTAAACAATGGTTTCCTTGACGACAAGTTAGGCTTAACTGACATGCATAGTATGATTTACATGGGACTTACCGAATCAGGTTCTACTGAGCTTTGGATCAGTGGAAGAATAAGAGAGTGATACCTCACAGACTCCTGTGCTAGCGATTGAATCAAGGATGACAGCAAAGTCAAGATAGCTTGTTTCATCAAATGTTCTTCGCCGGAGCTTTCCCACAACGGTGGGAGTAAAGAAATAATTCGGTCGGAGAAAGGGGTGATCTAATATTGTGAGTTACGGAGCCGCCGACGAAAACGAGACAACAACTTACGTGCTCTTCCATCTTGACCACCACCATGCGAACTGTCTCCAAAAGCCCCATCTTCGTGTCTGAGGATTCGACTTCTTGAACAAGAGACATGAGACTCTCCAAAATGGTAGGCGCAAATGACATAAATGCTCCCGCTGAAAATTCGTATGAGTCAAGTATACTCCGGAGTTGTCGACCGGCGGTGATGCGGACGACCAGGTCGTTCAAAGGGTCGTGCTTGCCAAGCAAATGCTGGAAGATTTGATAAATTGCGTTCATGTTCAGTTCGCCTGGCTTAACCGGGACCCATTGACCGAGCACGAGCGCGATTCTTCTCCTCAGAAGCTTGTACTCTGGTTCCTGAGACTGAACTTCAGCGACCATAGTATGTTCCAAGAATGCGTTGAAGTCCAGATGATGTTCAAGACTGGCAGCCGCCAACCCGATGGCGGAATACAGCGAATCTTTCAACAGCACATTGTGGTTGTCGGTGCCTATGGTATAAATGTTAGTCACGCACACGGGATATAGCTCATCGATAACTTACTCGCGAATGTGTAGAATACGGTCAGCAAACGTGGAATCAGTAAATCCTTGAAGTGAATCACTAGATCAAGGAAAAGTTTTTCCGAGCATGAACGGATTGAGAACTCCCAAGCATCAGCATTCTCTTCCTCTCGCTTCTCCCAGTCCTCCGGTTCTTCTTCCCAATCTTGGAAATCGATATTGCGGAACCTGAAGAACTGTGTAACGAGTAGCTCCATGACATTGACCACAAATTCTTCGGTAAAGAGTTGCGTTTTGACGAGCTGAACAGATTGTTTCCGTTCTTCCTTGTCTTCCGGTGTCTGATATTTGAAAGTCTGGGCAGGGTTGAACGCCATTTTTGCGCATGCACGAATCAAGAGCAGAGCCCGGAGGCCGGTCTTCTCGGTCAAGGACTTCCCTTCGTCTTCACCCCCAGCACCAAGGCTGTCATACTTCTCGCCAAGTTTGACGACTAATGACCAATACGACTTGACAAGCGAGATACTATCCGGCAGCAACGCGAAAGATGCGGGGTGTGTTTTGGCCATTTCAACATGCAACTTCGACATCTGCAGCAAATGCTTCTCGATAGCCCGATGAATTGGTTCGGGTAGATTGGTAGACCCATCCACAAGAGAATGGAATTTACTAAAGTGCGAATGAGTCAGCTCCCAAAAGCCCTGTACTTCTTGGCTGCGACTCGGGTGTTCAAAGCCAGCAATGATCAGGCGCCGTAGAACCTTAAGAGACACCAAGCTCAATTCGAGCGTCTGCAGCAACTCCCCCTCGCCAGCACCACCCTGTTCCAGTATCGCCCCCCATTGATTGATTTTGTCAACATATATCCCTCCCAGTAACTGGAATATCTCAGGTGACGCAGATTGAAGATTATGTCGCGTTCGCTGAATCCGTGCCGTAGATAATTCCTTGATTATTTGGAGCAATATGAGGAGAGTTCGGGGAAGTTGGAGCGGATTTGCTCCAGGCTGGACGGAGGATCGGAGCGAGGAGATGATGTACGAAATAGCATCGGGCCTGACTGGAATTAGAATGAGAAGACCAACAGCTGAATGTTGCCATACCAGTCATGAGGAAACTCAAATCGCATGATTTTGGCAATCATCAACGAGTTATGGAGAGCCAGCAGCGGTGCGGGCTCAATGATTCCTGCCTCAAGAGCCCGAGTCTTGATATGTTCCTTTTCTTCCGCTTTGATCGCACTTTCATAAGTGTCAGCATGCCCTCATCTTGACAATATTCCAACAACATACTTTGGTGCCGTCTTGCGCCAGTATTTATCGATGCCGTTCTTCAGTTGGATGATGGCAAGATAGCGAACTTCATTCGGTACGGAGTGGTCCAGAAAGACATCCTGTATGTTGCAAGATTTGTTATTAAGTGAAGCAACAACAACTAAGACTGTAAACCCGTACCTGTAGAAAAGAATAGTACATGCCCTGTTTCTCCCAGTTCTGAAGCTGTTCAGTGCCCGTCCGAACTTGCTGTTGAGATGAGCTTGCCGCAAGGACTAGCGTATTGAGCACATTTTGGGGGCTGAGTGGGTTGGTCTCGCCTTGTGCTTCGATGGCGAAGGCCATGGCGAATAGCGGTGTTGATCGACGCGTGAAAGAAGACCTGTAAAGCTTGTAGTTCTGTTAAAACAAGCACCAGATCAGACTTTCATTGAAGTGACCTGAATCACTAGACATTCATGAAAAGGAACTCTGCGTGAGTTCCAAGATGTTAATTGATTTGATCTAAGAACTGCCATGTCTCGTCGGAGCTCCCTATCCAACATAAACTCCCCGCCTCCGGAAAAGCCATACTCCGGTCCCGCCGAACCCTAGGGCTGGACCCTAGTCTCTATCCCGATTCAGATATGCTGCTAGGGCTGACGTTTCCCCTCAGTGGAGACAATGACCTCGGGAAGTCCAGCCTCAAACAGCTTGCTCAGAGTGTTATCAAACTATGATCGACGACTTCCAAGGTTGTTTTCGAGTAAAAATCCTTCACTTCACCTACAATACTATGCATCTTCCTCCATTCGTGACATACCTATGATGTAGCATGATGCAACTACAATTCCCGATCTGAAGTGAAGTAGGTATGATGTGGACGGGGCGATGTATATATATATAACGTGCAAGTCGGTTCAATGTAGATGGCAATCTCTAGGCCCATTCATCTTAAACACCTAAACATCAATATATCTACGTATATTGCAACATATAAAATCCTCGAACAACATGCCTACCACCGAAGAATTGAAGCATGTAGGCTTCAACGCCGAGAGAGACCTTAATTCCCACCAGGCCAAGCAAGGCCGCAGCAGAAAGAGTGACTCAAGTACGTGGAGAAGCCGGTCTTAATCTGTGCCATTATTCTAATAATCTTTCAAGCTGTCGAGTCTGGTGTTGATGAGATGGTCGACCAGCGATTCTCTCAGCCCACAAGTGTCCAGTATGGCGCTGGCTCAACTGCCTCCGGCAGCGACCACCGCGTGATTCTCGATGAAGAGGGTGGTGTTTGTGATGACCGCAACAGGTAAGCTACACGTCGCTTCTCTGTAGGCTGTCAATCGTTGACATTGTTAACATCTCATCCCTTCTAGACTCGCTAGGGCAAATCAGTTCGAAGGCCCTGGCGGCCCGAGAGACTGATGTCAAGATTTAGTGGTGGTGATCGGCATACTCCGAGCCTTCGGAATACGAAGCATCGCAGAATTACCCGGCCAAAATATATACTACAAATGATACCTGATGATCTGTATGATAATGAAAATTGGAATCTTCATCGTTTAATAGTATTGTTCCCGAGGTCAAGACTTGACATTAAGCCTCGGGATCCATGGATGGTGCATAGTAATGAGCCTCGCTAATGTTACCTTCCCGACTAGGACAATGGATAACATTTCAGACCCCACGTGTAACAGCAACCCTAGAAGCTTTGCGATCCCACGTGATTGTCTTCCGTGAAATCTATAGGATCACAGAGAACTTCCATCCAAATTAATTGCTCTAGAATTCTCATTTTATGACCCAATCTCAAAACGGCCAAGCGTTGGCTTGACTTGTACTCCCCGGCAACTACTCAGGTGAGAAACTGCCCTAGTAGGAAATGCCAAGGTGTATCCTGATGTTTCACCCAGCCCTATAACTATGCCCTTATAATAAACTTACATCTGAATACATACATGTGTACGGAATACGTTGTAGTTAGGTACCTGGTAACTAGTTACATGCACCTGCATAAAAATGCCTCTACCACTCCCGGGTCCATTTCCAAGGTTCCTTTTTAGTGCTCACCTACGTATGTATTGTTAATAGATTTTGATCACTGGTTGAAACTCAGCACGCCCCCAGGTACAGCTCAGTGATTTGTCTGGGCACCCCCGGGTGTTCCCCACTCACTAAGCGTTGGGCTAAGCATCGGAGTCAGCTTATCGCAAGAAATTCACCACCTGGGCACGCTAGCGCCTTATGAGTCCCCACTTCGGTTGGCTCTGTCTCACTAACTAATGGAAACTACACGAGATCAGATGCATGGGTACATCTATGGATAGATGTTCTATCTATGTACTCTATGTGCCTCGAGGTAGGTACATAACATAAACTAATTCTTACCATCAAAAGCTACTATAAATATTAAAAGAAGAAAAAGGACATCGGGTAGGCCGGACCCCGGACTCCGGGGCCGTTGCCATGGATTCGCTAATCGGCTAAGCATTCGCCTTCCAACCTTCCAAGGTTGGTGGGCCCCTCACTTTGAATCTGTTGTGATTTTCAACCAATCAGAGGGCTCCATCGGTCCATGTGCCCGCATCATACAACCGATGCTCTCTACCTACGTACCTGAACTTCAATTCAACATCAGGTACGGGGTACGAAGTACCCATTTGAGACTTGAAAAAAAGCTGGTAAGGACATAGTACCTCATGTACCTGTCAGGTATACCTTCCTCTTGAGTTTGTCTCCAATGTAAGATGCACGTGTGGTGACCCCTTAGCTTCGAAACTTCCATACATATTCTGGCATTCCTCTCTTGACGATCTTTTCTTCTTTCTTTTTCTCACCATCCTCACCCTCCTCATTTTGTCTCATCCTCATCTCATCAGCTACATCAATCTTTCATTGATTCTCTGCGAGATCCATCAAAATGAAGGCTGTTATTGCTGTCTTGATGGGATCGGCTGCTCTGGCAACCGCTCAGACAGCTACCACCTCCGAGCCCGCTGTCGCGGACATTCGCGCGGCTGCCGCAACTACCAAGCCGGAGGTTACCACCTCCGATGTCAAGGGCTTGGCTTTTGATCGGTTTTATCAAGTCTGGCTTGAGAACATTGTACGCGACGAACTCCTAGAATATTCCTGCAGTCTCTGAGGCACTATGACTAACGGGCTCATAGAACTATGATGACGCCGCCTCTGATGCCAACATGCAGTGGCTTGCTTCTGAGGGTATTCTGTTGTAGGTTTCCAATGACTTGGGCTATGAGTGAGAGGACCAATTCTGATACTATGTAGGACCAACTTCTATGCTGTCACTCATCCTTCCGAGCCCAACTACTGTGCTGCCGCTGGAGGTGACACGTTTGGAATGGATAATGATGACTTCAATCAGGTCCCTGGGAACGTTTCCACCATTGCTGATCTGCTTGACACCAAGGGAGTCTCGTGGGCTGAATACCAAGAACACATTCCCTATGCCGGTTTCCAGGGCTACAACTACTCTAACCAAGAGACTTACGACAATGATTATGTTCGCAAGCACAACCCATTGGTGCTTTATGACTCCGTTGTGTCCAACAGCAGCCGTGCACGTCACATCAAGAGCTTTGATGACTTTGAAAATGATATTCAGGACAAGAAGCTTCCTCAGTGGGCTTTCATCACTCCTAACATGACCAACGATGCGCATGACACCAACATCACTTTCGCTGCTAAGTGGGAGCGTCCTTGGGTGGCCAAGTTGCTCGAGAACGAGTACTTCTACAACAACACTCTCCTCCTTCTGACCTTCGATGAGGACAAGACCTACACCAACGACAACCGTATCTTCAGCGTCCTCGTCGGTGGTGCCGTTCCTGAACACCTCAAGGGCACCAAGGACGACACCTTCTACACTCACTACTCCACCATTGCTAGTGTTTCTGCCAACTGGGGTCTTCCTTCCCTGGGTCGCTGGGATTGCGGTGCCAACCTGTTGCAGATTGTCGCTAACAAGACTGGTTACGTCAACTACGAGGTCGACAAGACCTACCTCACGCTTAACCAGACCTACCCTGGTCCCCTGTCGATTGGTGACCCAACCATTGGCAATACCTCCACCTTCAGTGCTGAGTGGCCGATTCCCATCACCGACAGCAATGAGAAGTGTTCCGCTGGTCACGGTATCCTGGATGCCGTCAAGAAAACCTACGGACACCTGAACACCACATACGACACCAAGCCGTACCCCTGGAGTGCTAAGACTCACTACAACGACAAGGTCACCGCCAAGCGCTCGAACGAGACCACAAGCAGCAAGACCAACTCTACCACATCGAGCTCTACAACGTCGAGCTCTAGCCAAGATAACGCTGGTGTTTCTGCCACGGCCCCTATCACTACTGTCGTGCTCGGAGCCCTGTTGGCCATCGCTGTCTACTCCTTCTGATTAAGCTGCTCTTCGTCCATTCTTACTAGTCGGCCGGGGGTGGCTGTGATCCCATGATACTTGATCATCTGGAAACTTGCGAATGCGGTACCGATTGATTAGGAACGAATGTTTTCTCCAAATTTCGGGGATGTAAAACGCGAAGAGAAATCTCTATCTGGAGGCCAATATCTTAATTTTTAGCTATGAATCAAATGCGTTACCATTCTGATATTCTAGAAGTAATGCTAACGTAGCGTTTGCATCGCTCGATTCATTTGACCTAGGAGCGTATGATAATCTTGAGTATGTCAATACTCTGACACGAAGGCTGAATATGTGAAGTATATCGCAAAAGAAAGGTGGAAGTGAAAAGGGCCCAAGAGCCAGGTACTCCTGTATGATTTTATTGCACTCATTTCATATAGCCCGAGAATCACATATCCTTTACCAGCCATGCCTTCGATTAAACCAGTCGTCTATCATAGACGTGCTGTCTTGATCAAGATACTCTTAGTCTCAAGAAAACCATCAAGACTATATAGAAGCCCCTCCCGGCCGTTCCCACTCATCTTGAACCCACAAAATCCATTTTTCTTAGCATTCGTCAGCCTAGTGCAGTTCACCCCAACAGTGCCCGCATCCAGAGCCTTAGCCAAACGAACGGCACGATCGATATCCTTGGTGAAAACAGCAGCATGCAGGCCAAACTCCCATTAGCCATTAGTCCCAAAGCCAAGGACATTCTGACATAGCTGTCATAGGTTTTATTGCGCAACACCGGTTGTAATCATGTACAAAGCTGACTTGCATGGATCAATTGAAATGGCCTATGTCGGCTGCCCAGATATCTGTGCTCTGATTCCACCTGGTCAGCAAAGTGTCTAGTGATACGAGCATCTCATCGGTCAATTGAGTCAATGATAAGCTTTGAGTCATAGATGCCTCGATCAATTCCGCGACTGGGGTTGATATGCATGAGGGTATCTCCGAGGGCCTTCTGAGTTCACCACAACGCTTTCAAATACAAAGTTGTATCTAGGCAGGTACACATTAGAATCCTGCTTGTATCACTAAGAGTTTATAAACTTCTTTACTACACACAATTTCCAAAAGAGCATTGGAAAAGGTAAAGTCACGTGAGATACCTCGGCTCTTCCGTCTGGGGAACCGAGCGCGGTCAATGAGCAACTCCGGGACCCATTTCCCCGTGTTCTCACGAATCCCCAACTCGTTCCCTCCCATCCTCTACAAACACGTCATGATTTCGCGATGAGTTCAACAAACTTCGCCGCCGCACAAGAACGGGTTCTTGAACGTCGTCGCCAGCGTGAGGCTGAAGCGCGCGCCCGCCATGCAGCACAGCAGCGGGCCTCTCCGATCAGCCCGGCCACCGTCCAGCGTCTACCATATCCATTGAATCGATTGCCCAGCTCGGGGTGGCGGATATGGAATTCCATCAAGGGCCGGGATGGCACACGCCCCGCATTTCGAGTGGGCCAGGTGGATGCTGAATTATTAGATGAGGAGCTGCTTGATCTGATGAAGGGCCAGGTCGGGGATGCCCTCAAATACTTCGGGGTATGTCTGAATGCTTGACGAATGAATATCTGAAGTGTCGTGATACCAAGTAGCTGACAAGGATAATAGCCTCAAATGCGCGAAGATTGGTCACATGAGATTCTATTCGCGTTACGGGCTATACTCTTCAAACTATCAATATGGGATCACAATGCATCATATGGTGCGGCGCTACAAGGCCTCAAATACACCGATAGTCGAAGCAAAGGACCTGTTTACTCTTCGCCAACAAAATGGCAGAAGAGTGTTTATGGCTTATTGACGGTTGGAGGGCGATATGCTTGGGACAAGTGGGAGAGCTGGTTGGTGGGACAAGAAGGTGGCTATGATGAGGTTAGTTGCCAAATTATTACTCTCTGTTGGCGGTTTTTTACTAACAGACACTACAAAGCCATCACAGGACATTCGAATGCTGTCGCGACTCACAGACATGCTGTCGACATCGCACTCGATTGCTGCCTTCGTCTCTTTCCTAGTGTTCCTAGTCAATGGCCGATATCGTACCTTAGTCGATCGCATCCTTCGCATCCGCCTTACTCCGCCGTCTGCACAGGCTAGCCGGGAAGTATCCTTTGAATATTTAAACCGTCAACTAGTTTGGCATGCATTTACCGAATTCCTACTTTTCCTCCTTCCTCTTGTTGGGATTGGTCGCTGGCGTCGATGGATCGGCCGTGCCTGGCATAAGATGGTCAATTCTGTCCGGTCAAGCGGGGATGACGATGAAGTTCCCGAAAAACAAGGAGAGCTGGCCTTCCTCCCAGAGCGAACCTGTGCTATCTGCTACCGCGATCAGAACCCCACCACAACAACAGAAAGTGATGCCATGGCAGCGTCTGTGTCAGGGGGTATTGTAGGATCGGCACAGACTGATATCACAAATCCATACGAGACCGTCCCATGCGGCTGTATCTATTGCTTCGTCTGTATTGTGCAAAAAGTCGAAGCAGAAGAAGGCCAGGGATGGCCTTGTCTCCGATGTGGTGAAATTGTTAAGAAGTGCCAGCCTTGGAATGGCGATGTGCTAGAAGAGGCGCGGTCGCAGCCTGGCACTGGGAAGATTGTTGGCTTTGCCATTGATGGAGAACCGGATGGCGAGAGCCGCGGGACAGATCTTCACCAAGAAGGCTCATTGGACAAATCCAGCCCATTGCAGGAGATCAGCGCTGATGAAGCACTGCAACATTCGGAGCAATGGTCCACCATTGAGAAAGAGTCTACAGAGGACAATGGTGCAAGAGGTACGAACGAGGATGAGGAGCTAACTCCTACTTCAACATGACGGTAACGCAAAGGCACACGCCTCTGATACTCTTGGGGCTATATACTGGCATTATTTTCTCCAACTTGTTCATAAATATACAATTACCTGGGTATCCGCAGTACATACACAACATGCAAGCCCAATAGAAATTTGACGATACCCATACTTGAACATTGGAGTTTCCTTTCACATAATCACACAAGGAACTACCTACATAGGCAATTTAACACGAACAGCAGAAATCCAACCCCCCACAGCTACTAGCATTCCTGTTTAAGGAATTATCCAGCTAGAGACAGCAGCATAGAACCCAATGCCAGCCCCAACAAGTGGGAATGCAGCCCTGATCAAATTCAACTGCGACCAATGCTGCAAAAGTTCAACCACCTCGCTATCCTCCCTACCCCGCTTGGCCTTCTCCTGCGGACTAACTACCATGCCCTCAGTGCCCTCAGCGCCGGCCGCATCATCGCGCTTTGCATGAGCCTTTAGTTTGTCATTTGTCTTCTTCATGGCCATGACCGTAAAAGGTGCAATGCTCATCGTAACTCCCACAGCAAGCAGATAGCATGTGGACCAGCTAGACCCAAAGGTATCTGGGGCAGGGGTAGGGGAGTCCCGCAATGCCCAGAGCGCATAGAGGTTTGCGAGTGAAGATACTGCGGATATACCGGGGAAAATCTTGCTGCCACGATCATACAGATCGAGCCACTGGTGGGTCAAGTGGGCAGTCGGGGTTCCTGGTGTATCTTGAAATGGCAGTGTTGCGCTGGGTGGACGACGGGCTGGAAGGATAATATTTGGAATGCTCATTACTGACAATGTAGCAATACCACCTTGTATACGTGTGAGTGTCTGGTCATCTGTTGCGTAGGTGGTGCTACTCACTTGCTGCCGCTGCACAGCCAAGCGTCCCTATTGCCTGGGCGATTCTCACGTCGGTGGCCATTATCATATGGCTAATCTGATATCTAGAAAGGTTTGTAATAAGATAATTGCAATGAAATAGAGGTCAAGGTGCTAATGTTGCTTTTATAGCATATGTATGACGTCGGTGCCGTGGATGATGCGGTGACTCTCTCTCTCCCTTGTTGGCAACTACGTAAATAAAGTACACACATAACTATGTAAATACAGTGAAACTCGAACTTCAACTATTGATATATAGACTCATAATGCACATATCTATAAAACTTTATACAGCTTTATACATAGATCGGAGACTAGGCCTAACTCCGATCTGCTCATAAATCGGCCGCCTCTGACTGGACAATGAACGTGGGGTCCTGGGGTCGGACATCCCTGCGAAGTTGAGCTCCCGAGGTTGTGTGGGCTATAATTTTGGTCAATTGCCTCGATAATTCTTTTTTGGTTTGTTTTGTTCCCATCTAACATATCATCATGGATCCTTCTAAGCCAACCGTGCCTAGCACTCTCAGTGAGGCCAAATACATCAACTTCCCTTCTTTGCCCACAGATGCGAAGCATCCGGATGGCTCCCCCGCACTCAACCGTCACTCCCACACTATCACTAAAGGCCATGATTTCCCCGGCGCACGGGTAAGTGGACAATGTGAATACAATGAAGGTCTCTTACTGACCGCTGTAGGCTATGCTCTATGCCGCCGGTGTTCCAGATAAGGAAGCGATGGCTAAGAGCCCACATGTCGGTATTGCCTCAGTATGGTGGGAAGGTAACCCGTGCAACATGCACTTGATGGACTTGGCCAAGACTGTCAAGAAGTCAGTTCTGGAACAAGGAATGCTGGGGTGGCAGTACAACACGATTGGTGTTTCCGATGCGATCACCATGGGCAGTGAAGGTGGGGTTGACCGACAATTTCTCACCGTTAGGAAACGAAATAGCTAATTTTCCGCTAGGCATGAGATTCTCTCTTCAGACCCGAGAGGTCATTGCCGATAGTATCGAAACTGTAACCTGTGCCCAATACCACGATGCCTGCATTGCTATCCCAGGCTGCGACAAGAACATGCCCGGTGTCGTAATGGGCATGGCTCGCCATAACCGCCCCTCAATTATGATCTACGGTGGAACTATTGGAATCGGCTACTCCGAGCACTTGCGGAAACCCATCAATGTCTCAACATGCTTTGAGGCTGCTGGTGCCTACGCCTACGGTACTCTGCGCCAGCCCGACGACGGCGGCGACCAGACCAAGACTCAGGATGAGATCATGGATGACTTGGAACAGCATGCTTGCCCTGGCGCCGGCGCCTGTGGTGGTATGTTCACGGCGAACACCATGGCCACTGCCATTGAGTCAATGGGTCTGTCACTACCCGGCTCATCGTCCACGCCTGCTGAATCGCCTTCCAAGATGCGCGAGTGTGTTCGTGCTGCGGATGCTATCAAGGTTTGCTTGGAGAAGAACATTCGTCCACGGGACCTACTTACCAAGCGCTCCTTTGAAAATGCTCTCGTTATGACTATGGCCCTGGGTGGTAGCACCAACGGTGTTCTCCACTTCCTGGCCATGGCTCGGACGGCTGGTGTTGATTTGACGCTGGATGACATCCAGCGGGTCAGCAACAAGATCCCTTTCATTGCCAACCTCTCACCCAGTGGCAAGTACTATATGGCCGATCTGTATGAGATTGGAGGTGTCCCATCTGTGCAGAAGCTGCTAATCGCAGCTGGTCTGCTCGATGGAGATATCCCCACAGTGACTGGAAAGACACTGGCGGAGAACGTCGCCTCATTCCCATCCCTGGCCGAAGGACAGGATCTGATTCGCCCATTGGACAACCCAATCAAAGCGACCGGTCACCTGCAGATCTTACGTGGCAACCTTGCACCAGGCGGTTCCGTTGCCAAGATTACCGGCAAGGAAGGGCTCCGGTTTGTTGGCAAGGCCCGTGTCTTTGATAAGGAACACCGCCTCAATGAAGCCCTGAATGAAGGCCGCATCCCGCGCGGCGAAAACCTCGTGATCATCGTACGTTACGAGGGCCCCAAAGGTGGGCCCGGAATGCCGGAACAGCTAAAGGCCAGTGCCGCGCTGATGGGAGCCAAATTGACCAACGTGGCCCTTATTACTGACGGACGGTATTCAGGTGCCAGCCACGGTTTCATTGTCGGCCACATTGTGCCCGAAGCCGCCGTGGGTGGTCCAATTGCGCTGGTCCGTGATGGGGATGTCGTCACCATCGACGCTGAGACCAACTCGCTTTCAATGGATGTTTCGGATGAAGAGCTTGAGGAGAGACGGCGTCAGTGGACCCCCCCTTCACCGCAAATCACTCGTGGTGTATTGGCCAAGTACGCACGTTTGGTCAGTGATGCATCACAGGGAGCCATGACGGATCTCTTTTAATGAATCATTATGATATGCCCCTTAAGGTATATAGCACATTTCGAGGCAGTTGAAATGATGTTATGATCTACCGTGTTCTAGAAAAAGGGATAAACATTCGATTTCGATATGATCTTCGTGGACCCGCTTGGAATTGGCCAGTAGTAAGTAAGAAGCCACCCATGCTGGCCCCGGGGGTACTATGAAATGGAGTCCAATACCAACATCTTGGGAACCATATTATACATAGTACATCGTAGGGGGTAATAAGAGAGCAAGGGATATACATAATAGACAAAAAGACTAATTTATGCCAAAACCTTGGAAGGCATGCCTAAATCGAGTACAAAGGGTATGAAAGTTTCCAGAAGTACTTCTCCTTCCATAGTAAATGCCATAATCAACCAAGTTCCTTCCCAAACTTGTGGCAAGAATACAAGAATAGAGTGGACCAATGGATGACGATGACTCACCCCCACGCCGCCCCTCCCGAGGCTGTGAGTGGCCGAAGCTGAACTCTCCGTGCATTTTTGTACTTTTTCTTATTCTCATAACTCATTTCAACGTTGTCGATCTGGCTTCGCTTATTGGTCTCAACGCTATCCCACCTACATCCAAAGAGCATCGGGAGCGCCGTCTCGTGATCTTTGGTCAAATCACTATCGGGGGGCTCTGAAAGCGCCCAGAACGCCCCTCCGGTACTTAATCATGGGGTCCGACGCTTTCTCCGCCCTCTACGACTCTTTCACGTCTCAATCTAAACCCTCAAGTGTCGCGCCTGTCCTGCGATTCTTTCACTCGGTGCGCGCGGCCGCCCAAAACGCTTCTTTTTCCTCCATCGCCAGCTCTTTCCGCGGCCTCTGCCGCAATGACAATGTGAATTGGGGTCAGGTTGTATTTTTAACTACCTGTGTGATCGCTATGACTGGATGTGGATTGTTGTCGTCGCTGGTGAGACGCAAGCGGTCAGGGTCAAAGCCCTCTCGTGCGCAACGTCCCGCTACTCGCAAGAGCTCGACCAAGTCTTCGAAAACTCTGAGTTCCTCGGAAGAGGATGACTATGAAGATGAAGATTACGATAGCAACGCATCGTTGCGACATGGAACCAACCCCAACTACAAAACGAAAGAATGGCAGTCAGAGACTCAGCAGCAAAGCTCTGATGGTGGGTGAATATTTCGTCTTTCGCTTGGCGCTTCTATTAACACTCGCGCAGCATACGAAACCGACCCGGGTATTCTCAGGAAATTCACTACATACAACTCCTACACTACCTCGGTAGCTACCTATCCCGCCATTCGCACCTTCTACAGCCCGCATCCACACCTAGCTCGACTCCCGACCAAGCCGACTCCTGTCCCACTGGTCGTAGTTGTTCATGGGCTAGGCGGGTCACTTGCACAATTCCACCACCTCTTAACCAGTCTGTCTAATGTCGCTTCGTGTTTTGGTATTGATTTGCCCGGGTGCGGACTGTCCAAGTTTGAGCCTACGGATTGGAATGCATACACTGTGGAGGCTCTGTCCGAACTTTTGGCTGAAGCCATTGATCAGCACCGTGACCGGGAGTCTGGTCAGGAAGTCATCCTGGTGGGACACAGTCTCGGATGTTCCTTGTCTGCCCTCTTGGCTTCCTCGACATCGTCGATTGGCGCAAAGGTGAAAGAGCACATAATCGGCCTTGTTGCTGTGTGCCCTCGAGCCGATCCTCCATCTGCGGAAGACACTACCAAGTTTCGCCGAGCGCTCTATATTCCTAGTCTAATTTTCGATCTTTGGCGTCGCTGGGACAGACGTGGAGGCGAGCAAAGTGCTAGTGTTAGGCGGATGGTCGGCGTCGCTGCCGACGTGGAAACGCGAAACCTCCAAGTGCGCTTCAACAAGCAAAGTCGGACGCCTGTTTGGCGACGCATGGCGTGGGGCACACTTCCAACATACGATACTGACGGCCACCCGACTGGCGGTCTCCCTGGTCAACAGGTCTGGGCCGGAATTCGCATGCCGGTTCTATTGGTCGCGGGAGAGGCGGATGCTGTGACCAAACCGGTGGAGGTGCAAAAGCTTTTGAAATTCTTTGGTGATGCTTCGGCCCATACCACGATTGACACCAGCGATAGCAGCATCATCCCAGACGCTTCGCGAGTCCACGACCAGATCTCAACCCCAGTCGGCGATCGCGTCAACGAGAAAGTGCTTGGTGTGCAGATCTCCGAGAAGCATTTGGAGGCTGGCCAGCGGAAGCGAGTGGTCAAATCCGCAATTTTGCCGGCCCCAGCATCTCATGCACTGCTCTACGACCGGGCGACCTATCGTACTCTTGCAGGGATTATCCAGGATTTTCTCTCGTCAAATGTCGATAGGCGTCTCGGCCTCGGCTGGCAATTACAGCACATGAACACATCCGGAAAGTGGGATGTCAAGAACCTCGCCAAATGGAAAAAGGTTGCCCCAGTCTCGGAACGAATTGCCAACACATTTGCTGCGCTCAAGATGTTGCGCGAGGTTGATGAGGAACACAACCCTGTCACTTTCTCGGCAAAGTACCGTGGGCGCATCCACGCTGTCATAGACATCAGTCATGAAAGTCCGGTCTACAACCCGGCCGAACTGGAGAAGGGTGGGGTTCGCTACTACAAGCACCCGACTATATCCAAGATTCCTCCGACTCCAGACGAGACGCGCGATTTTATCGCTCTGGTCAATAGCATTCAAAAGGATATTGATGAGAAGATGGAGCAGCGTACGGAGGAAGAGAAGCTTCTACCACGCCCAGTCGTCGGAGTTCACTGCCACTATGGCTACAACCGCACCGGATTCATGATCGCTTGCTACTTGATCGAGCATCTTGGTTTTGGTGTGCAAGACGCCATTGACGAGTTCAACCGGTGCCGACCTCCTGGTATCCGACATGGTCATTTCATTGATACTCTATTTGTGAGGTATTGTGTTGGGCTAAAGAGAGCGCCCACGCTGTAATTGGGAATCATTGGAAATCATTCAGGCGTTGAGATCAAGGGAGTAGGAAACGGCGTACAGCTTTTAATTGTTTCAAAGTTACGAATAATGACAACTGCCATGAGATAGATTTTAATTGGTGTATAATTAGAACATGAGAAAATGACATCGTTCCGGGAATTCTTCAAATAATCTTTCATCCATCACCAAGTACTCCATGTCAAATAATTCCTAAGGTCATGTCTTCCGAGGATATATTAATGCCTGTAACATCAGGCACCAAGGGTTTGATGTGGGGCCTTAGTTATCAGGCACAAATTGGGCCACATCACATGACCCAGCTTAGGGTACGGCTAACCCAAAATGGACAAGCGAACGGCACACAGACCCAACCCGCCCAGAGTTGTGTGTGTCTTGAAATTTTGAGCGACTCTTCGACTTCGACCTGCCCACCTCGACGCCCAACGCCTCTCTCTCTCTAATCCCTACCCTTCGACCCCTCGACAAGTCGCCAAAATGGGTGGTGTTACCGTTCGCGATGTGGACGTAAGTGTCCTGCTCGGTTTTAGGTGATCGGCCAGCTCTGGTTTGCGTGATGTGGACGGTTCGTTTCTGGATGCACGGATATCACAACATCGGTCGGATCATATCGCCAAGATGGAAATGCGTCGGATTACACACGCAATAGGCGAATGGTTTCATTGCCTATAGGAAATACGTCGAATATTGAAGGATGTGCATGCATGTTTTGAGGGGCGAATATTTGATGGTATATCTATCTATCTGTCGGTATTCGCCCTGGAATACTTGATATAACGACTGCATACTAGCGAAACACTCCATACGACGAATGATGAAATGCTTCCAGAAACGAATCCGCCACATCTGCAAATCCACAGACTTTTGGCCGATCCACGCATACCTTGATGAGCCACAACTAACATATAACTTTTCTCCCCCACACAGGCGCAGAAGTTCATCTCTGCCTACTCTGCTTTCCTGAAGCGTCAGGGAAAGCTCCCCATCCCCGGATGGGTTGACACTGTCAAGACCTCTGCTTCCAACGAGCTTCCTCCCCAGGATGCTGACTGGTACGACCGCATCAAATATCAAACCGCGAAATTTCGAACAATCCATTGACATTCTTGCTTTTTTTAAAGGTTCTACGTCCGCGCCGCCGCCTGTGCCCGTCACATCTACATGCGCAAGACCGTCGGTGTCGGCCGTCTCCGCAAGGTCCACGGTTCCACCAAGAACCGTGGCTCCCGCCCCGCCCACCACGTCGATGCCTCCGGCTCCGTCGACCGCAAGGCCCTCCAGGCTCTTGAGAAGATCGGTGTCCTTGAGACCGATGAGGAGAAGGGTGGCCGCCGCATCACCCAGAGTGGCCAGCGTGATTTGGACCGTATCGCCAAGACCACCGTCGATGAGGAGGAGTCGGATGAGGAATAAACGTATCGCAATGGGCTTTTAATAGTTCGGGGATAAGTCGTTTGTTTTTGTGGTTTTGTCTTCGCTACGGCGGCAAGATATTGGAAATGACGGCACAAAAATAAAAATTCGGAGCTTGCGGTCCCGTGCGCGACTTTACGTTTGTTTCTTTTTTCTTGTTCCACTCCATATTTTTTTTTCTGACGACCAGACGGGGCTACTAGCGGAGAGAGATATGGGCGGTGCAGAGTGCATGAGGATGAGGCATCATTATCCGGAGACTTGAACGAGAGAAGAGAGCGGACGAGACGTTCTACACAATCCTTCCCCTCTCTCTCTTGTCGAGGGGAGGGGATCTTTTTCCCTGACATGTTTTTTTTTATGATCTCCCTCACCTCTTTGACCCCGATCAACCCTACGGCGTCTTTGTCCCTTTTTTTCTCTCGTGGTCTCCTGGAAATAAAGAGCATGTCTAAACACTTCAAAACTGTTCCGTCCCCTCTCTGTGTTGTAGGTGTAGATGTAGACGTCTGATATTATTTAGCTACCATCAGATCCTCAGCCGCCCTACACAGATCGACGTGCACCAAAAGCAAAATCAATTTATATCGAATTATTGCCATTGAATTTAATGCAACTCTGTTCTTACTGTTCTTATGTATGTACAACAGAAGTCTTATGTTAGCTCGCATTTCAATCTTCTTTCTTCATTTCTTTCCCGACTGGGCCGCGGTATCCTAGAAGACAATCAATCAGCAAAGAAGCCACCTTACAGCAGCACGATATACTCACCAAGTAAACCTGATAAAACTGCATTTTAATATCCTCGTCCCCCTTCTGGGGCGCAAACACAACCCGTCCAGCCCAAGGCACATAAACATCATTATCGGGGTTAGCCTTGAGTCTATAGTTCACGCCACCGTACAACATGATCTCATCATCGCCGCTGAAGTAGATCTGCGTCGGCGTGTGTCGGCGCGAAGCAACGTGTGTCCAGAGGCCGTGGCGGAGGGGGGAGAATTTCTATTATGTAGTTGGTTTTGTTAGCTGGAGTATAACCCAATGTTGATGTATATTCTGGAATATAAATCGGGTTCGGATTTGGCTATATAGCTTCCTTCACCAATGTTAAGGGTAGGAATCGGATAGCACCATACCGCTTGCACCCTTAGCCTCCTTAGGTCCCATAATGAGCGTCGCATCTTCAGTAAAGCTCTGGACATATTTATCATGCAGGGACTCGGTGTCGCTGGTGCGGTAGAAGTCTTCCATAAATGCGACGAGCGCGGCGCCGCGGGGTGGTGCGCGGGTAGTGTCGTAGGCGATTTGGTAGGACATTTTGGTTTTCTGGGTTAAGGAGGAATGTTTACAAGTAGAAAAAAGAAATAATGAGACGATCTCCGGTACTTGCAGGATATGTCTTTCATGAGGGGGAACATCGGAAGGGACGCATCCGATCTTATCAACGACCATATAGAGCGAAGTTTTTCATTCTAACTTTTTATATAGACCAATAGACATGTTATTAGACTTATACCAAGGCTAAATATAGATACTGGTACATGTGAGGTCCTGCTATATCTAAAAAAGCACATGGCCTACATAGTACTCGAAGTCGCATGTTGTTGTACTTCGGAATCGTATCGGATGTGGACACCCCCACAAATATAGCCCTGATAGTCACCAATTTAGTGGTTTGTATATTATATTATCTCGGTAGCTTAAGGGAAAGCCTTTATGACATTTATGGATTCGATACATCTTATGTCCTTTGAAATAAGCGTGCTTTCAGTATAATGCTTATACTTTAACAATGTTGCCTGATATATTTATTCTCTTCCTAGGTAATATCACAATACAAGGGCTTAATTGACGGGGCTGGAAAAGAACCACTGATTATTTCAGTTGAGAAGAGTGAGAAAAAAGAGAGAGGAAAATGCTGGCAAAAGAGAAAAAGGAGGCATACAGGTCTTCCTTGACATATACACATATTCTCCTCCAAGCAGATCATACATCGCGTGGAATAGGTCTCTCCTTGGGCAATTCACCACTCATGTAATCATTTTGAAGCGCTTCACTATAAGGGGTCCGTTCATAGATGTAACCCCCCCCCTTGTTCCCTTTCCAGTTGCGTACTCATCACTATTCCAATGGCGCCCTCTGAGTCACCCTGCGCCTGCCACCATCGCCAATCCTCTCCAGGGTGGTATTGTCTGCGGAATCTGGTATGACCAAAGTCGATCATAGTCAATTTGAACTTGTATTCGGAATCCAAAGTGTTGGTTGGATCACGTTGCACGATAAAGGACCTTTCTTGCGTATCGTTATTGATTATCCCATGGCTCATGATATTGTTGACAATCTCGATAGCTTTGTCAATAACTGGCTGTCATTCTTTCCTGGGGACATTCTCGGCGATATAAGGCCGTGGAAATCCTTCGATGTATTCTATAAGAATTCCAGGATGTTCGAAATACCGACTGATGGGCTGATCTTGGGTGTATGTCGGCCCCAGAATTTTGGTATGTGCAAACATCCGGGGAACTTGAATGCCCTGCAGATCTTTCATCGTTTCATATGCTTCGACCTCAGATTCGTACCGGATCTGCCCGAAGAAACAGAGATCTAGCTCATTGCCTAAGTAGTTCCATTCCGCTTCTTCATTCTCAGATTTCCCTGCATCCTCAACCGCTGGATCGAGATTGTTGGGCTGTTGTTCCTCAGTAGTTTCATGGGTTTGGGTAGAGTTGTTTCCACTGACTTCATCATCTCCGTTGATCTCTTGGGTTTCAATATCGATAATCTTATGATGTCTCCAGGGAAATACCGCAATGACTCCAGTGTGAAAAAGGCGAGTGGCGCAAATCAGACCCCGGGAAGCCATCTTATATTCATGTGAGAAGAGAGAGAAGAGACCGGTAGAGAGAATGGAAAGCTTGAAGAAGGGGCCTTTGGAGTTGGCATCATCAATTCTCATTGGTGTAGTCATTTTCATTGGCGCCTTCCTGCTCACGGGTGTTCTGTTGGTTCTGTTCCTCGTCGGTATCTTCCTCGATGATCGTTGGCATAAAATAGTTCTCTTTTTCTCTTTACAAAACTTTTCATGCTTGATTGCAAACTTTATTCCCTCATCTGAAAAAAGGTACTCATAAAGATCTCTCTCAATTTCTGGAGTTCAAGGATCCGTTCCCCGGTAAGTTCGTTGTTCCGTTGAAAACCGCCGATCATAAACCTTCAGGACCACATTTCCCTCTATGCCTAGAGCAGAAAGATCGGAGTCAAACGAAAGGACCATGGCACATGCATTGGTCCAGGGTTCAAAGGTTTTAACGATTGTGGCTTGAACTGGGCGACTCTCCAGCTGGAGCATAATCTTGTTGCCGACCACATATGGGCATCTGAAACTGTTAGGATAAAGACTGCAAAAACCCAGTTGTCACTTACTCGATCATGACATTCATTATCTTGAAGTCTTCTTCTATGACAAAACAAAGGTAAAGCCCTACAACGGTGGAACTAGGCGTCCAGGTGGAATAGAAGTGAAAACACAGTGAGAACAACTGGGAACAATTCGAAAGAGGGTAAGCACAGAGTACAAATATTTCACAATACAAAGAGCCAAAAGAATGCCAAAAATAGAGGGGCAAAGCACAAGAATATGAATGAAAAGCTTTCTTTCATGCAGAATGCCGTGCCAACAGCCAGTCTAATGACACTTCCCACACACATGACCCTAAGGATAATAAAATACTCTTTTAATTAAGAGTCATACATTAGTACTTCTATCTCTGGTTTTCTTTGCCTGTCCAGATTTCTAATTATGTGATATCCCGAAGGAGATGAGGAGGGTATTGAAACACCGAAAGGGAAAACGTCCAAAGGACCCTAGAAGCCAAAAGTCTCTGTTCCCATTTAGGGTGTTGGCAGAACTATTAGCTTTGTAAATGGAGAATTCAACTCCAAATTGGACTACGATACCCATGATGTCTCTCGCTATGAAACTTGTAGTATATAGCATGTACTCTTTTCCAGGATTCCGCTTCAACTAACTGCCGACTTAGACTTACATCATTTATTACGTTCAAGGGATGGATGGAAACTTTGTTTCTATGATTTAATTTTGCTTAGGAGCGAAAGGACGATATTTTGTTTGGTGATAGAGGCGAGAAGTCAAGGCTTTGATTGGTATATAAATGGGGACACAAGCGAAAGTACGAGAAACAAAGGACAAAAGAAATAGTTCACACTTAGATAAAATACCAAATATCCTGTCAAAGGAAGATGTTGTAGTCAGTGTAATTTGGGGAACTACCCAAAACTAGATCCAAATCATCATCCACTACACCCGGGGTTGAAAGCGAGCCCTAAAAGTGGTTGCAAAACTAGACTGCTGATTCTTGAGAAAGACCTCTATATTCAAACTTGTAGACTGGGTTGTTCTACTTACCGATCTTGCCGAGTTCAATTGCAATGATATCGATAACTTCCCGTGGGGTAGGAGGGTCGGTCGAACCGTTCTTATTCGGGCTACCCGGCATAGTGAAGTTTAACACAGGCTCCCCTTCGTGCAAAAGCAGAATCCGGTACTCTGGTGGCTGAGTACTTGTCTTCATGCTCTTCAAGATATAGGCACCACGAAATGACGCCTTGTTATCGCCGTGGGCCTGGGTCCACTTACCTTTGTCCCAAATGCAACTCAAATGTTGTGGCTTTATATTAACCAAATAGTCCCTCACAGTACCATTAACCCCACGAATTTGATTGCCTCCCTTTCCAGTCATCTCGAAAGAAAAGGATGATCTCTGTAAGATGTATATAGTGAATAATGAGTGCAGTCAAGGTAGATCAAGATGAGATCGAATGGTTTGAGTCTCCTCATTGAGACGGACCATCATGGTTTTTATACTGTAGCAAACAGCTATCCAGGAGACGGTTTAAACTATCCGACACAAAGAGATACCTATATAATAAAGAGACCACAAAGGGTTTCTATCTACAAATATCATGTTCGAGCACTATCAAAGACACTATAAAGGAATTGAAGTCAAGGGGACTGGGGAAAAGAATTCTAAAACGACCTTTTAAACGGGACTGTCAATGGAAATCTCTCACACTAAAGGACCGAAGAGACTTTCATATTGGTCCTGAAAAAGTCTTTATGAGATAAATTCAAGTTTCGTGTGGAATAGATCTTGGTGCGCACGTTGTCATTATCGAATCCATCTATGATCTAGGCTCAAGGGAGCTAGAAGATGCAGAGCCCCTTGTCTATACCCAAAAGACTAATAGGTTTTGTTCAATCCTAAGATTTGAAGTAGTCCAAAGATAACTTCAACGCACGACATTGTTCCAAATCATCCAAATCCCTCATCTTTGAGGGCCACTGAAGCAGCCGAAGCTGACTTTCTTTGCCAAACGGCTGCCATATCCCAGTTAATTCAATTTCCCGAGTTGTATTATCATATCCTCTTGCCTTCAAAAAGGCCAGGTCAGGGGTAGGTTTGGCCGCCCTCGCAAAACTCGCCCAAGAATCCAACACATACTGCCCAAAAGGTAGATCGAACTGATCACGGAACGGCAGACCCTGACGACGGAAACTTCCAAACACGTAGAACAACTCGCCGGAATGACATTTAAAGTACTCTTCTCTGGGATTACCATTCGGGAACTCATCTGTGATAGGAGCGTTGCATACCGGGGCATTGGGCGACCAGCCGGGCATTTGGTATGAACGGTTGAACTCGTAATAGAATATATCGGGGAATATATGTGTCCTTGAGCCTGTGTGTGCAGTTGCTTCGTCGATGCAGCGGAACATTCCATCTGTAGCTATGCGAGAGGAGGTGTTGAAGATATCGAGTGTAGCGTTGGCGGTTGATGGCACAGGGAATAGTTGGCTTGGTGCAACTGAGTCAGGTAAGCCGGATTCATTGAGGAAGGACTTCAGAGTTTGTCCCAATTCAGGATAGCCAATCATGGCAGCACCATCGTCTCTCATAGTACCGATCATTAAAGGCACATTGGCGGTCGATGACGGGTTTGTTAAATCCAGTTCCGAGTTTCGGAGGTAGACACCATCAACAACCAGATACCGTGCCGAATCAGCGAGATTTGCAATAGTCGATGCGGGGAGTTGTCTCAAACATTCGACTGGTGAAGCAGCATCCGTGCAGTTTGTCTCGTTGAGAATAGAATTCCCCACAACGTTCATTTCTTGCGCGATGGTATAGTATTTCGAGTAGGTTGTGCCATAAGCCAAGCCACCAAGATTACTCTGCATAATCGCACCAGCGAATTTACCTTGTGCTGCAGGAGAAGCAAGTAATGCCCGTACTGAGGCTGCACCAGCCGATTGGCCAAAGATAGTTACCCTTTCCGGATCACCGCCGAAATCCTGGATGTTCCGACGAACCCACTCCAGGGCGGTGGTTTGGTCTGCCAATCCGTAGTTCCCGTTGGTTTCGCCATCATCTAGTGCGAGGAATCCCAATGTTCCCAGGCGGTAATTTATCGTAACGACCACAACATCACCTCTCGAGGCTAGATTGCCACCGTCAAACGTCGGATCACTGCCGGTGCCGCCGGTGAAAGCTCCACCGTGGATCCAAAGCATGACAGGTTTGAGACGGCTATTTTGAACTTTGGTGTTCTTGGGGAGATATGGAGTCCAGACATTGAGGAACAAGCAGTCTTCCGAACCAGTTGTGCCTTGTGTGCAGTCAGAGCCATAGTCAAGAGCAGAAGCCTTCTTTCCAGTCCCTTGATATACTTGAGAATAGTCCCATCGCCGGGGTTGTTTAGCATATCGAATTCCCAGAAAGCGGAAACTGAATCGATCCCGGAATCTATATTTTGTTAGGATAGGCTGCGAGGCTCCAGGGAAATACTAGGTCCTACCCAGTGAGATATTCATCGTTGGAATGGACAGTCACCTGCCACTGAGCACTTGTATTTTGGAATGTACTGCTAGAAAGCGGAGCACTTTGTGTACAAATAACAGGCAGTTTTTCGTCCGCAGAGGCTTTATTGACCCGACCAGTTGTGTCGATGGTCGACGGTTTGCGGTGGTCCGAGGCAGTCCAAAAACGTTGGTTGCGAGTGTATTTACCTTGGAATACAAGGTAGTCCAAGTCACTTTGGATATTTCTATAACTAGAATTAGTCCCCCACAGAGACTCTCCAAGTTTTTGACAGCTATCAGTGGCTTCTTGCCATGATCTCGCATCGAGCACCAGAATCCCCGAACCTGATAGAGGACTTTCGGTTTCTGTTTCAACGGTCATTGTTTGATTCCAGATTCCGATTTCGGGGGATATGTAATATGCATACCTAGCAGATCATTGTGAATGAGAATGGAAATATCAGAGTCCAATGACTTGGGGCTCACTGCTGCGTTTGCGATGATTGCCAAACAGAGGAATGCAAAATAGTAGACCATTATGGTCAAGTATGCGAATGCGATGAACCCCCAAAAAATAGCCCCTAAACCGCCGGAAAATAACCTGTCTTCTTATTTATCTTTGCTTTTTTCCCCCTGATTATCCAGTTTAATAATTTTGTATTTAGGCAATTGCACCCCCGCGTCGGGAAAATAGCCTTAACAGAATAGGGGAAGATGTCCAATTTATCCGATTGTAAGAGTGTTTTAACCTCACTTATTCAACATTGTGGTTTAATAGGAATTAAAGCTTGTTTTGCCTAAAATCGTAGCAAAATAATATGTGTACATAATAGTGAAGGCATCTGCAATCCCCCGCACTGGCAGGGATTTTCCCCACGAAGGTCCGAACACATAAGCATCACATCAGCGTATAGGACAACATCTCACAGAGACCGTAGACATCGCTCAAGTCGATGTTTCATACTTTCATACTACAGTCATGGCCGACTCAACGCGATCAACGGACAGTAGACCACCTCCACCCCCACCTCCCCCAGAGAATCCTCGCTCAAAAATATCATCCACAGTCCTAAAGATGCGAAGGACATCTCCCAGCCACTTCTTTCAATCCCAAGTTCCCCGACCTCAATCCCAAGGTCCTCCTCCAACAGGACCATACTTCTTCTACGGCTCACTCCAAGATAAAAGTCTACTCATAGATCTGTTAGACCTCAAACAGGCATCCCACCTGCGACCTGCGTACATTGAGGGCTACAAGTGCAAACTTTGGGGCCCCTATCCGGCCTTACTATCTGGTGATCCCGGGGATACCGTCAGAGGGGCTGTGTACGAGGTACCGACAATTGAGGACGCAGAGAAATTGGCGGCTTATGAGGGCCCTAACTACACAACTATTGCTTGCTCAATTCGGTATGCGGATGGCCAATCTCCCACACAGGCAGAAGGGTACGCGTTTCTCTTCGTGGGGAATATGCGTGATCTGAGTGAGGGATCTTTTGATTTGAAGATTTGGTCGGAGAGGAGGGCATTGCGAAGAAAGAAATGAAGAAGGAGATGTGGGGTGGGCTCATACTTCGGAGTCCGAGACGGGAAGTTATAGAATGTACGATGCACATATACAGCGCAGAGTCGAAACGCCCTTTCTGCTTATCACTTTTAATCTGAGTCAGATTGTTGACTAAATATCGTCTGACTACCTGTAAGCAACAAATTTCAGAGGAAGCATGACCAAAATATAGTATCGCATGACCAAAATGTGGTTATCTGCAAAATCAAGTTGATTTCGAACATCGCGGGGTAAAATAGGATAAGCGCACCAGGAACCGACCAAGGCACAGAGAACTCGGGCGACCAACAGGAGAGCAAGTAAAACCCTCGGTGCACCACTGAGGGGTTAGAATTGTATAGAATGGTGGAATGACATAGAAGGTGACATGCAGGGCTAGTTCGTTCGTCACCCGCATCTACTTCCCGCACAATGGGAGGGGGGAAAGGGGAATTGATGGCCTAATTGAGCAAGCCCACAATTTCCAGCACACAGACCCTACTAAACCCACAAGTCAACAGGTGTACAGGTGTACAAGTGGCTTGTATGTCGTACATGGACCTCGCACTAGGTGCATTCCTCGGATGTATTCGTACGGGGCAACGGGGGCTTGGGCTTCTCAGACAGGTGTCAACTATGCAGCATTACATTCCAAGAAGATAAAGGCGAATGTGGACAGCATATTCGGGATTGTAAGGGTGAGTTCAATGTCGTGTTGTAGTTTAGGGATGAATTACGTATACTGCTTGGGATGCATATACAACGCAGAATATACAACGCACAGTATATGCAGATGTATAGAATAATCGAATAAAATAGCAAATGCCCAATTCCAAGAAATGTCACTGGTACAAGTGACGTCAAGCGGCCAGAGCCCAGATTATAGTGGGACCCGAGGGAAAGTGGATGTACCTGATACATTGCATGCTTACTCCGTACATGCTTACCCTATTACTTTATGTTGGACTTACGAAAGTACTCCGTAGTTACACAATAGAGGGGCAATTCTTGATCGGAAACAGACATCGAAATAAGAATGACATGTACATTATGAATGAGTGTCCATGGGTACAAGTGATAGATGTTCCTTTAAAATGGTCCACGTGCCCTGAACGATGGTTATCAGCCGATGATAGGAGAAAATAGGGTTACGCCCTGGAGCGCTGCAAGCGTTCATTAAAGGCGCACGAGCACTGGGGATCACCATGACTGGCCGATAACAACTTGGCATGAGGGGTTTTTTATTTCACTATTACTCAGATATCTTTGGACCAGTGGGGGTTACAATCTGGATTGCCTTGATCGACTCAGGGATAGTTACGGAGTGTGAACATGAAAGAAGATGAGTATGTAGTTATATAGTTAGAAAGGGTTAGATAATAGGGCATAACTATATAGGTAATGAATATGAATATGCTAGAAACTAGAAAAAAGAATACAGAGTAATAGAGGGTAATAATGTCGTAGTTTAATAGTAAACAGTTCACAGAGTATAGAAAGCCGAAAGCACCCGGTGTGTCCCACGAGGCGCCAATCAATTCACCCACGCGCTTTCCTGATTCCCATACTTGGGCCATTCCTAGTAAGAGTACAAAGGTCTAAGTCACTTCCAGGGAGTCACACTTATCTTTCTCCCTCTTCCTCTTCTCCCCAATACTCTGTGGACAACTCTTCGGCCCTTCCCCTTGGAATCTACTCTTATCGCGACTATCTATCTCCCCTTGCCGCGTCGCATCCCCCTACGTGGATCCCCCAAGCCCTAAACAAAGTTGGCCCTTCGCTACACGGAGTGTCTCTTTGTCCACTGTGTGTGAAAGGTGAGTTCTTTTGTTTTAAACTCTGACTTTCTTTCACTCTGAAACTATTCTGTTGCCACCCGATCCTTCCGTGGTACCTTCCTTTGTCGCGTATTAGAAGGTCGTCTGACTCATATACCCCCGGCTTGCGCGTTCTAGGTTCTTCTCCTTTCACAACTCCATCTATCCATCATGGCTTTCCAGACAAACTCCAGCATTGCAATGGCTCTTGCTGGCAAGACTGCTTCGGTTGATATCCCTCAGCGCCGTTCTGGCCTGAGTGGCGGCCGTGTGCCTGCGATGCTGCCCACGCCACCCAACTCTATTTCCCCGACCCTTCCTCCCCAGACCTACAAGCACCGAGCGACACGGTCGCCAGGATCGCCGCTATCGACTGTTCCCCAGTTGGACTCCGATATCGATCTCGAGGATGCGGAAAACGCCAACGGTCATCACGTCTCCCTGCCTGTCGATGACCTCGACAGTACCGGCGCGATTACCCCTGCCATGCTCTCCAAATATCATCTCCCGGAGATCTTGCTTGAGCAGGGCCCCTTGGCCATTCGCCACGTTATGGGTCATTTGACAGCCTCGGTCCCTGGCTTTTCGCATATTCCCCCAGCCAAGGCGCGCAGACTGGTTGTCGCGGCGTTGGAGGGTCGAGGAAATGGAGGAGAGGCGGGTGGTGTCCAGGGCGACGTGGTGTTCGAGAAGATTGGTTGGGGCCGCTGGGACGCGCGACGTCGCGGTGAACCTGCTCACGATCGTGATTTGAACGCTTCATCGTCGCCTCCCTCGAGTGTTGCAGGTTCGTTCCAGCAGCGTGGCCTACAGATCCAGGGCCAGTCCAGTTGGCAGGGTGGCAACCGTCATCCATACCGGATGAGCTTTGCCGAATCTACGGCCTTCTCGTACACCGACGATTATGGCATGCACGGCGACCTCGACATGCTGGAACATGAGGCCGACAAGATGTCTCTTGATGGTGATGACGGCGAGTATTGTTCTTCCTCAGAGGCTCCCGATGAGATGCAAGAAAACGAGTGGGTTGAAGGCGATGACACCGATGAGGAGGACTGGGCACAAATTGGCGCCGACGCTTTGCGCGCCCGTTCGATGAACAATAACGGCAGTTTCATCAACGGCCACGTCGCTGCGCGCGCAAAGCCTCAGCCATCTGGGATTTTCCCCGCCACCTGTCCATCTGTGGCTAAATTGCCACCCCGCACCTTTGACATCCAGGAACGCGCCGCTGTGGAGGCGCTCCTCCGCCTGGGCTCCATGTAAAGCCCCACTCTCATCATGATCGGCGTTTATTTCTTTCTACTCTTTTCTTTCTACTCTTTGCGGGATACACTATTTTTCTTCTCATTCAAGGCCGTCGAAGCTGGTCTGGACCGCTTTCGGCGTGCCATGGCTTTTCGGCAATTCCCAAAAAAATTCCAAAGCCAGGAAACTCGGCTAGTTTGCAGTGCAACTACCTCGATATGGGCGTTGGGTTGGACCTTTGTGGTATTGGGTTTCCAAGATGGCGTTCAAGTGTTCACTTTTCTGTTATGCCTGACACGAAACAACTTGTCATGACGATTCAGGGTAGCAGTCCCGTCGCTGCTACCACTATGACAACTCCAAATACCCCTTTTCTTCTCCGCTCTCTTTATTTTTTATTTTTTTTTACGTGGGTTTACTCACAGTACAACTGTCTGTCACCTACTCATTCTGGCGTTTATCTTTGCATTAGTCGAGTCAGCTACCACTGCTACAAGACTCGTGTTCTTTTCTCTTTTTCTCTTTCATACTACGGACTTTTCTAATACTCTACTTGGTCTCTTTTTTTTTTTTATGGGCTTTCGATTTCAACAACTCCCAATCATCCTCGGAAGATCTCAGCCATCTGGTGTGAGGTTCTGGTCGTCTTTATTGATTGCACTGGCCCTTCCAACTTGTATGGAATCTCAGTCATCTTCACTGATCCAACTGAGAAGTGGTCTTCTTTCTTTGTTTGTCTCCTTCTCTGTGTCTATTTTTCTGTGTTCTCTTTGTGTGCTCTACGCATAGTCTGTTGTACATTGCAGGTTCATCATCCTTGCATTGCCCTGGGGGTTTCGGCTTCGGTTTTCGAGGCTGAATACTTAACGCTTTTCGGCCGGGGATGGGATGAAAATACATAGTCACTTAGTTTTAGAAACTTAACGCGTTGCAAATGCTGCGTGGTTCAGTGATCATCTTCTTCTTTTCGCTTGTAACCTAAGTATCCTAGTAGGTAGTTAGAACTCTATACTTATCTAACGAATCCACACTGCTATACTCCAAAGCCACCAGTCCTCATCTTCAAGATGCAAGTCCAAACAAAGCATTGGTATTAAAAGATATTGTCCAAACCAAACTCCAAATAAAGTACAAACCCCGAATCCATAACCTAATCCAATACTCCCATCATACCCCAAATATCCTACCTGATACACAGAAAAGTCCAACCCGCCGCGTGCAAACCGTCGACCAACAAATCCATAATAAAACAAAATCCAACTTTCCTAACCCCCCAATAAACCCAACCGTACCCCAACCTGCTAATCATGAACATCATTAATCTTCTTCCAAACCTCCTTCTCAACCTCCGCCAACTTATTCCCAGACCACCTCATCCACCCCTTCGCCGCACCAATAAACCCCTCCTCCTCTTCGGGGAAAATACTATCCGCCCCACCCCCAGACCCGGTACCAGCACCAGCACCGTAATGCAGCGGCAGATTCTGCGTCTGCGGACGAGCGTATGATCCCGCCTGCGTCTGGTACACAGACGAATAAGGCGAGGAGGTCGAGTTCGGTGATACAGTCTGCGCACCCAGAGTTGGCGTGTTGTAGGAGTAAGATTGTGCGTAGCTTTGGGTTGGCTGCGCTGCTTGTATTGGTGGTTGGGAGATGGTCTCGCCGGCTTTGGGGGGTGGAGGGATTGGGGAGGAGGATTGAGCTGGTGCTCCTGCTCCTACTCCTCCTGTGTATGCTGTTGATGGTGATGGGGTGGCACCCGGTTGGGGTGCGGGTGGAGTCTGGGTTGTGGATGTTGCTGTCTCGGGAAGGGAGGTTGTTGGTGGTGGTGGTTGTTCCACCGCGGCTGTGGCCGTTGGGGTGGGTTGCACTGCTGTGGCGCCTGGTTGGGGTGGTGCTGGTTCTGAGGGGATGGGCTCGGCGGTTGTGGTGATTGAAGGGTTGGAGGGGGCTGTAACTGTTGCTGTTGTTGTTGCGTGTACTGGTTGAGGTTGTGAGGGTGCGCTTGCTAGTGACTCGATTGCGGTGGCGGGTTCGGGCTGTGAGGTTGTTGCGTGGGTGCCTTCTTCCTCCTGGTTGGAGTTGACGGGCGCTGAGTTGTAGGTTTGGATTCCTGTTGGAGCAGACATTTTGGATGTTGGTGAACAGATATGGGGTAAATGGGAGGCTCAAGTGTGAACCGGAATGAAGAGGCTTTTGTAGCTTCAAGGAGCTTAGACGTCATGGTTATTGCCGCTGTGGATCCTTTCCGCTTTAGGACGCCTTGTCTTTTCTTTTTCATTTTTTGGCTGTTGCCTGTGCTTCAGTGAGGTTGGTTTGAAATATTGACTGAAATTGTATTGGATTTAATGGTTGACCATTTGCCAGCCGCTGTTTCGAGCTAAATGCAGACAACATATAAACCCGACATAGGTCAAATAATGATAAAGAGAAGAGAGAACATTCTTAACCCCTTGGGATCTGTACGATTGTTTACTTTTTACGATGCTTACGAGGATCAAGTTGAAAAAACGAAAAAAGAGTTTGCAGGCAGTAAAGTACATTGGGTACAAAAAGGAAAGAATCAACCATTCTATGCTTCAAGATCCTTCAGACCCATTTCTTGACGCATCTATCTTTTGACCATCCCACATCCTCGAATTCCACGCCCAGTGGTTACACCGGGGGAGGTATGCGTCCCCTATTCCAGTATAACTACAGTGGCAAGAGACTCACATTTTCAGTGAATCGCTTAGAACTTCTTGCCGAGGAGGAGGAGCTGAGCCTTGTCGTAGATGGACAGGACACCAGCACCGGCAACACCACGGAGGATGTTAGCACCAGCACCCTTGAAGAGAGACTTGACACCCTCCTTGGCGATGATCTGGCGGGCAGCATCCATGGAGCTGGAGTACTTGACGGCCTCACCGGAGGTCATCATCATGCGGCGGCGAACGGTGTCAAGAGGGTAAGAGGCAACACCGGCACCGGTGGTGACGGTCCAGCCGAGCAGGAAGGAGGCGAGGAAAGAGCCCTCAAGAGGACCAACGAGGAGAACGGGCTTGATGGAATCGTACATTCCGAAGTAGAGACCACGGTAGACGACAATTCCGAGAACGGAGGGACCGAAGCCACGGTAGAGACCGGCAATACCGTCGGAGGCGAGGGTCTTGCGGTAGACATCGACGAGACCGTTGAACTGGCGCTCACCGGAGCCCTTGGAGGACTTGGCATCGTTGGCCAGACGGGTACGGGCGTAGTCCAGGGAGTAGACGAAGAGGAGGGAAGTGGCACCAGCGGCCTAAATGTCTTGTTAGCTGTGGTCCCAGACTGAGAGTATTTTCAGAGATACATACACCACCGGAGGCAAGGTTACCCATCATCCACTTGCCGTATCCATCACGGTCCTTCTTGTAGGCGAACATGGACTTGTAGGTGTCACGGAAAGCGAAGTTAAGAGCCTGGGTAGGGAAGTAACGGATGACGTTGGCAGTGTTACCACGCCACAAGGAGACGACACCCTCAGCGGCGGCGGTGCGCTTGAAGCAGTCGGCAATACCGTTGTACTTGCGGTCGAGACGACCCTGCTTGAGCATCTCATCCTATTGATCGAGTCTGATTAGATGCTGAATTGGTGGAAATACTGACGAGCCGACTGGCACGGGCCAAGGGAGAAAATTTTTCACAGGCTGTGATAGATGCGAAAACACAGCTCGTGTCAAATGTTTCATTCCACACTCAATTGCAAATCACAACCAAGCGTGATCTTCTGCCTTCGGCCCATTCCAATCGGTGTTAGACGGGTGGTAACCAACCTGGTTCTGGATGAGGAGCTTGATACGCTCGATGGGGGCAGCGGCGGTCTTGGAGACAGCGGCGGAGACACCACCCACTAATAGACAGTTAGTATTGAGATCGGAGACGTTATTGAAGTTTGCAATTGCTAATAATCGCAAGCATCAAGCGTGACACGTACTCAGGAAGTCGACAACGAAGCCCTGTGAAAAGTTTGTTAGCATTGTTGCTCAGCTCAATTCACATTGAGATAGCGATGAGCGACACTTGAAATCACGTTTTGAAGCAAGTTCGATGATAATTTGATGCTTGACATCTCATCGCTTTGAATCTTCACGCGACATCGAGGCCAGCTCTCACAAGCTCGCAGGGAGACACTTACGGGCATGCCGAGGACGGACTTGTCGGCCTGGTTAACATCACCGGAACCCATTTTGAAGATAGTGCAAAAGAAACGGGATGCAAAAAAAAAAAAGAGAGGAGATGGAAAGAGTGTCAAGAAGAAAGAGACACCAGGGATAATGAGGAAGAAAAAGGAAGAGAGAAGGCGGGAAGGGGGGGCCAGAAAAAAAATACTCGACCGCCGGGCGCTAAGACCCAATCAGGAAGCCCAGGGGGTTTTATTACTGTAAGTTACGGTTATTATGTTGTATTGGTTTGCCTCTTGCCGATATCTCCCGATCCACTGAAAATTCTGCAATCTGGCCTGGTCTTTGATATTGGGCCTGGGCAAGTGCTATGGGCGTATGGGGGTCTTTTTGAAACTGTTAAAGGGACCACTCTGCCCCTATCTAAAATACAGCACTTGATAAATTCACTTTTGTTTTCTTTATAAAATCAATCAATATCTACACTTTTCATTATGATCATCGACATCCTGTAGTCCCGAGCAACGGCCCAAGCGCCGGTGCATATTACCGTAGGGGTACGGTGTATATTTCCCTGTCCAATACCGGGCCTCCACTCCCCGGGGCAACCTCCTTTTTGCTGGCCGGGTATCCGATGGCGAACCGGGCATAAAAATTATATCTCGGACTTGCCACCGACGTCGCTATTCCCTTTTAGCCTTGCATTCTGGGGTTAAACGATTTCGAACGTACCGCTCTTGATTAGTTGTTCGAACTTGAACTCAAAGCACCCGATGTTTCCTTTGTAATTTGTACGAATGTGTACGGAGTAGCTTTTGTTTGCCTCGGGCGAGTGGATTCTCCCCAGGTCTCCTCGGCCCCCTACACTAAGCATCTTATTTCTTATTTTCGATTCATAGTTGTAGGAATCTAGGTCATTGTGGTATAAACAACTCAATTGAGCAAATGTGATCCCTCCCAATTCCGGTAATAAGACACTACGATATGTGAGGGATACCTGAACTTGATATGAGACATTTTTTTTCCTTGCTACTATTTTCGTGTCGCGGGTACAAACTTTAAGGTGATAGATCGCCGCATGGACGATGTACCTGGGTACTTCACATGTTAATGCCAGGTATTAATGCCAGGTACCCAATAGCACAGTGTGTACAACACTTGGCTCCACTTTCCTCGGCCCTCTAGGAAATTATCTTATACAGAGTACGGAGTACACCATACACCGTACCTTCAATCCATTTAACCGCCCAGGTCATAATAGCAATATTTGGAGCTTCCTTTAGCTTGGAATCAAAACATCCCGAGGTTCGCCCCAGCAACCGCTAGCGCCTGAGTGGGCCCGCATCGCATGGTAGCTTTCCGCTTTGGGAGCTATGGAGTCCTACAGGTATGTATGGGAGCCTGAAAGCAGACAAAGCGGGAAAGTCATTCTCATTCGAGTTTAAAATATCTGTATGAGGCTGTAAATCTAACTAATAGGTAGTGAAGTAGAGTTACAATTTGTATTTTTATTGTGTTTGATGTTCCAACTCTCCAGAAAAGCATTAAATATATATATTCCTAGTACAACCATCCAACGTCTCTTAAAGCTGTCTATTCGCTTTTCTTTCGTATTTCAGCTACACCTTAATTCGACATGATGAGTTATGGTTGACATACATTATCACAAGGAATTGTCATTGAGTGCCTAAGTACATCTTCTAACTCGGAATAGAAAACTTTGCTTCGTTTCATAAATTGATTCGAAAAAAGCTATATAAACGAGGGATTGACAGATGCAACATGTTTAATGCTTCTTCGACCTCTTTCTCTTCTTACGTGTGCCATCTCCTTCTCTGATATCAACCCTATCCTCATCAATAGCCTCCTTGGGCTGACTAGGTTGGACATCACCGCCAAACTTGAACACCGGCCCATTCTCATCACCGAAAGTGTCCTTACGCCACTCGCGAAGTCGGGCCTTCTTGCCAAGCTTCTTCTGATCGCGACGCTTCTGCTCTTCTTCGCGGAAGGTGGCCAGCTTTTTCAGACCAGCAAACTTGTTGAGCTGCGTGTCGTCTGCCATGAGGATATCCCGTGCGGTCAAGCCAAAGCTCTGCGGCGAGGTTTCGCGGTAGCGGAACTTTGTGGCATTTTTCTTGGTAGCTCCAGGAAGCAAGGTGATATCGAGATCCAGGTTGCGCTCAACCGCATCCTCAATGCGAAGACGGTCTTTGCGGGCCTCACGTTTTTTCATACGCTTCTCCTCAGCCTTGCTCTTCTTAGATCCGGAAGCTTCGCCGTCATCTTCATCTTCGGCTTCTGATAGTTCGAGTGTGGGCTGCGGTTCTTCATCCTCGTAGTCTGGGATCAAGTCGTTGATATCGATATCGTCATCCCATGTAGGCTTCTTAGGATGCTTCTTCTTCTTGCCTCCCTCATTTTCGCTGCCGTCACCCTCCTCCCCGGCATAATACTCCTCGCCAAACCGTTTTTGCATCTCTGCTTCCCAGTTTGAGTCGTCCCAGGAAGCGTCCAGGAAACGAGACCAGTCGTCGTCGGTAAATTGTGAGGCACGGAGTCCCGCAACCTCCTTGATCTGCTCCACCTTTTTCTGGAGTTCCTCAGTCTTCAATTTGCGAAGACGATTCTTCTCAGTTTCACGCTGCTTCTTCTCCTCATCCTTGAGTGCGCGCTCGGCCTCACGAATCTTCTTACGGGAGCTCTTTTCGTCGCGACGGACGGATTGCTTGTTGGTCAGATCACGAGAGTGAGTGACAATCACCTCGTTCATCTTGTTGGGGTCTTCGAAGCGGAAGTTGTATGCTTCTTCGATGGCGTCCGCCCGCTCAACATCGTCATCCGAATCCGAATCAAACGGATGCAGCTCTTGCTTGTCGGCGGGGATCCAGGCTCGTGCTGACAAGAAGTTGGATAGGAAAGTCTCAGGGTCTTTGTCCGCATTCTCGATATCGAGTTTGATTTCAGATTTGGGCAACGAGGCATCCTGGCCGGGTTTGCGGACCATAAACTCGTCGGCATCTTCCATCTCTTCGTCAGAGTTATCTGCTGCTCCGTGCATCTCCTTGACAATAGCATTTTTCAGGTCGGCTTGCTCTTGGGCATAGGTCTTTGGGGTGCTTTCCTCCTCAGCTGGGTTGACACCACGTAGAAGATTTTCAGTATGGTATTGGCGCAGCGTCATGGACTTTTCCTTGGGGGCTTTTCCGGCATCGACTGCCTCTGGGTCGAATTTGCTGTAAAAGCTGGCATCTTTGTCGTAAACGCGAGGATCCTTGGAACGAATAGCGTTCAATGTCGCCGAGATTTCAGCATCCAGAGCTACTGTAGCGAGCTCTGCATCGTCATCCTCTTCTTCGGAGTCCGAATCCTCAGAGTCTTCGACTTGGCGGTTTCCAAGACTTGAGGACTTGCCATACTTTGCTTCCACTATGAATTAAGCGAATGTTAGCATGCGCGACTAAGGCGGAAAAAAATATTGAGTGTAAGCACGTACGTCTCGCAACTTCTTCTCTCTTCTTGTTGTGTTCAAATCGACGAGCGTAGTCTTCATTGATCTTGAACCCGGTATCAGACGACTGGTTGCCGAGGAGAACTCCACCAGCATCATCCCCAGAGTCGCTATCGCTATCTTGATCCAATAGCTTTCGCATTTTCTTAGAAGGAGGCTCCATTTTGTGTGATCAGGTATGTGATTGAAGGCCGACTCGGTGAAATCCCCAATTGGCAGAAAGAAAAAAAATCTCACACCGCCCTCTCTAGAGAAACCGCCCTCTTCTCTAGTGCCTTGAAGATCAGGCACAAAGGCAGGGACCCCATCCCTGACGTAGCCAATTAGATCATCCGGAGGCTCACCTGAGCAGGAGGTCTCAGTCAAGTCGAGATCGCTACAAGCCGGAAAAGCATACACGTGGGCTCTCTCCAGGCCTTGAATTTGAATTGGTTATTGAGTGGCATGAACGAGAGGAGGCCCTTTCACACATCTCGCGTCTCGGTCTTTGCTCGCGTCAAGTGTATGGCTGGAGACATGCACTAGATGTCGACTCAAGCACAAACCCCGTTACCCCAAGTTGGGAAGCTTGTGAGCGTTGTGTGAGTACTTGATATGTCTGATACTGCAATTCTATTTCTTACATACTAATTTATACGTCCATTTTGTTAGCCCGGTCGGCCTCAAAGAAGCTGCTCTCGACTCGCCCACCTTTCGTGCCACCACCCTCCATTTCTCCGATCAGGTCGATTTTATAGAGAAATGGCTCGACGGATATGCCAAATCTGCAACAAAGCTCTCCAGCGAGCTAACTGCTCTGGAGAGCGTAGTGAGCAACTTTCTTTCCTACTCGACACATCCCCTCGTTGTCTCGGAAGCGGTCGTTGACCATGATTACACACTTTTGGCTATGAGGAGATGTGGCGAGGGGTCTAAAGATCTTTGGAATGGAATCATAACAACAACCAGAAAGTTGGAGTCGTTGATTTCCGAACCCATTCGAGATTTCATTCAAGAGGATCTGCGGCATTTCAAGGTATTGCGGAGCCCCCGGACCAATTTGTTTTCATGCAGGCTTATCTGATACAACTATAGGAAATCCGTCGCAACCTCGAGTCAACGCAAAAATCGTACGATTATCTTCAATCTCGATATGCCTCTCAGTCGAAGTCCAAGGAGGCCTCAGCTCTGAGAGAAGAAGCGTTTCAACTGCATGAAGCCCACAAGGCCTACCTGAAAGCGGCAATGGACTATTCTGTGCAGGGTCCTCAGGTACGAAATGCGCTTGACCGACTTCTCGTCAAGGTCTCCTGCGACCAGTGGCGGGAATTCCGGGGATTTCACAACCACAACAGCGGGACCTTCTCGAAATGGTCCCGTGAGATGGATCGTATTAAAGGTTGGCTTCATGAGATGGAAGGGAGTGAGAAATCGTCCAAACGGGAGCTGTTATCCACCCGGAAACATATTGAGGAAGCCGCGGAGTTTGCGGCTCGACCGTCTCGTGAATTGGAAGACTACAATATCTCGACAGTTCCGTACCTTGGCTCTCGTCCCATTTCGAACCTTAATGTGAGCAAAGAGATGCGACCAGAGAAGCAAGGGTGGCTCTATCTGCGCATATTGTCAGGAAAGCCCGCTCGCACTGTATGGGTCAAGCGGTGGGCCTTTCTCAAGCACGGCATATTTGGGTGTCTTGTACAGGGCTCTCGTACAGGTGGCGTTGAAGAGAGTGAACGAATCGGTGTACTGCTTTGCAGTATTCGTCCTGCATTCCAGGAGGAACGCAGATTCTGCTTCCAAGTGAAGACCAAGAACAACACCATTTTGCTGCAGGCAGACAACCAAAAGGAGCTGATGGAATGGATTGGTGCCTTCGAGGCGGCCAAGCAGAAAGCACTGGAAAACCCTGCAAGCACTGATCTTTCGGTTTCTGGAAAAGTCACAGTTCAAGATCCTGCATTTTCAATTTCTCAACCCCCGGCCTCTGAGTTCGCTGCAGATCCTGCAGACTCTCTTACCCCCCATACGAACGACGAGCCTGGAGCAGGAGATCGCAGTATGACACTTCCTATTCCGGACCGTGATGGATATACTATGAGAAATAGTACCGATATTGGAAGCGGTAGAAGACCCACAGGCTTGGATGGCGAGAGTTCTGCAAGAGAACACGCAAGAGAGCATACCTCTAGACTTATCCAAAAATTGGATCTTCACCGCAAATCGAATAATGCGGCTCCATTATCTCCTTCCATCCCCGGTCCTGCAGGCGGAATAGCCAGTCTCATCTCTGCCAGCCACAATATTCTCCCTTACAACAACAACGGTCCACTCAACGTGAATGGCGACGATAAACGAGGTCGTAGTTCAAGCAACGTGGATGAGCCTGGTTCAAGTCTTGCACCTGCCACGCTCGCCAATCCTCCGGCACCCACAAGCATGAGCAAGGCGGCAGTGGTTGTGAGCAATGAGAGAGGTATTGGATTAGGTGTCTCTGATAGCACAGGTGGCATGCCCAGTGGAATGATGGCGAACTTGTGGGGTAGCTCTAACTGGGGCTTCGTGAACAAGCTTCAACGGGAACAACGCCAGATTGATGGAGCGTCTGATGACACCGCAGAAGGCCAGCCGTCTTCCACCTTGAGCGATACCTCACGCACGATTGCTGCACAGCCCGATGCAGAGGCTGCTTTAACGGCACCCCGACAGCAATCGGGTCCACGCCACAGACAGACAGTAAGCCTTGACGGAGACGATGTCAAGCTCACGCAAGTTTCACTGGGTATCGGACGTGAATACCCCAGCTACTATCCTCAACAATTGAAGATTCAAGATGCTCAGTTCAGATTGCTTTTCCCAGACGTCAAGAGAGACGACGCATTGGTCTTGGTGTTCAGAGCCACCTGGAGTCCTAACGACCAGCAAGAGTTCCCTGGACGAGCTTATGTCACAACAAGGAACATCTACTTTTACAGTCATCATTTCGGACTAGTGTTGACCACTGGCGTGTCTTTGGAGAGCATTAAGGAGGTAACTGCAGCTCCTGGGCGAGATTGTGACTTCCTTTTCCTCCATACCATTCCACCCCTCGGCAGTGATACTCCTGGTCGGGTTACGATTAAAACTTTCCTTGAACCTCTCCGACTTCTCCAAAAACGGCTCAACTTCTTGATCCAATGCTCCATTGCTGTCGAACAATTGACTTTGGAATCCTTGATCAAAGCACTGATCAAGATGGACACTGGGTCTCCAGCCCGAAATTCCAGTGCAGATAGTTGGGAAGATCTCTCGTCTGGACTTGCAGACATCAAGCACGACGGGGTCAAGCATACAGACTTTAGTCATGCAAAGGACATTCGACTCCCTATTTACATTGACAAAGATCTTGAGCTGGATGGAGGTAAAACTGGCCGTGGTCGGGACATTGCTAAATTCAGACTCCCAACCCAACCTGTGGAGTATGTTCCACAAGGTGACCTTGTTTTGGTGACCGAAAAGATTCTCGATATAAGCCCTAAAGCTTTGTTCCATATATTATTTGGCGATAAAAGCGCTGTGTGGCAGCTTCTTTTACATGAGAGGCAAGCTCGAGGTTCGTCGATTCTAGATCCCCGATCACTTCACTTATATATGGCTGACATTTCAAAGACATCAAACAAGGCCCATGGGCTAGTACAGAATTGCGGCATTTGAGGCGTGACTTCCACTACAACATCTGTACCACAGATATCCTTGGTAGGCTTGATTATTGATGATCTTGAGATTGAGCTATAACTGATTTTTTATAGGTCGTACTCACGAAAATGCCATATCGGATTATCAGATCATCGATGTTCTTAACGACCATCTGTGCTATGTGATCACAGATAAGAAAACTCCATGGCATCTCCCCTTCCGACGGTCGTTCCGGTTGGTTAGCAAGGTTGTCATTACATTCCAGGCCAAGTCGAAGAGCAAGCTTGCTATTTATACGAAAGTCGAGTGGCTATGGTCTCCATACGGCCTCAAAAGTGAGTCTTACCCTCTTACTCGCCCATTTGAATAGAATAAAATAATCTAATATACCCAGGTGTGATCGACAAAAAAGCGAGTGACGATCTAGAACAAGACTCCCTAGATCTTGTCGATCTAGTCAGTGACCAAGTGCGTCGATTGGGTGCACACAGTCGTACCAAAAAAGCCATCACGATCTTCGGTCACGTTGGACGCCAAAACCACGTCTCCGAATTCAGTGGCGCTGGTTCCAACTTGAAACTGGAACCCCGCAAGCCTCGAACACAGCGTGCCATGCACGAGCTTCTTCTCGAGACCTTCTTGTCATTCCTTGAAACGAGTATTTCCTTCCTAATGATGTGGGCGTTTGGCGTAGTTCGCTGGTCTTGGAAGACCGTGAGTGCACACAAGATCATCCTGACCATGTTGGCCACAAGCGCGATTCTGAACGGATACTATTCTTCACGGGATAGTTGGGACTGGTGGCACGAGAGACATGCAGGAAACTTCATGGCACGGCTGGGCGTGCAGCCAAACCTCGTTATGAGCAAATCTATCTACATGCGGGATGTTGATGACGCGGTTGCAAACTCCACAATCTGGCTCCGTACTGGCAATGCCAGTGATTGCTTTGCTACCTTCCATGAGCAGACCATGCGATATTCCGAAATGCCTCTGTCACTCAGTCCATCGGGACCCCGGGATGCATTGACCAAGAGCGCCATCAAACGCTTCCAACAAACCCGTGAGCGTCTTGGCATGTATCGACACAGCCTTCTTGTCGCATTGCGTGTCGTGAACAGCATCGAGAAAGAGGTTGTTCAGACCGAATGGGAGCGTTGGCTCCGCGAGGAGGTCCGGCGTTGTCGCCAAGTCGAGGTTCTCCTTGGCGGAGAGGCCACTCAGGGCGACGACTCGCAGACGGACCGAACGGCCAAAGCCGAGCGAGTCTTTGCCGAGCATGCGGACGATGTCAAGCAGTGGTATGAGGAGTACTGCTCGAGTTGTCGAATGGAGCAACAACAGGTCATATTCAATGATCGTGGTGACCTAATTCCTTGATTTTCTTCCTGCAGCAGTTTCTAGCCGTCCCTGAACATATTGTCAAGCCTTCTGTACAGCCATCTAGCATTTCTTGCTTCTTGCTTATCACTATACCCTGTGGCTAGCTGATCATGTGCCAACAAAATTTCTTGTGTATAATTTCGGCGCTATCATGCAAGTCGTTGCTTTGATTGTACTCTGGATACCACATGGATAATTTCAATTCATTGCTCTTTTGAATGAGTATTCGTCACATCATGTCGTTAACCCACGAGGGGTAAGAATGCAATAGGTATTAATGTGTACATATGAGAACCACCCAGCGCCGCACCCTTAGTTCTGCCTCGGCTTCACCTCGCCTTCATGCACAACATAGTACGCCACTGTCCCGTCCCCACCCATGCCCTTATCCACCATAGCAAGCAAGAATCTTTGCGTGCCCCATTCTTCGGTCAAACGAGCCTGCTCCTTTTTATCATAGTATTGAGCCAATTTCTCTGCCTTTTCAGGATCCAAACCCTCCACCCCCGGCTGCACGCTTGTAGGATTGGCAGACCGATCCTGCTCTTCAACCTTTTGCTTGAAATCAGAAAGCTGGTCAAACACAGTAGCCATATGGCGCAAGGTCCACGGCTGACCCTGTGTAGTTGGAACCACGAACATGCGCTCTGGTGCGAGGTCGTCTTCGCGGATCCCGTTTTCTAGCATATACAGCTGCTCGTCTGGATGTGTGTACACGCGGTGTGGGGGGTAGCCGGAGAGCAGAGGAATTGGTTCTTTTGGTGGTTGCCGGGGGTCTTTGCTTAATGTGTTTGAGTCATCTGCTCGTCCAGGAATGACGTATCCCATTATAGAGGTCCAGAGGTGTTGGTGCTCGAGGTTGTGCTGGACTTGGGCGGATGTTGCGAGGTGGGGGGAATCGTAGCCTTTTTCGGTGATATGCTCGGTAATTGCCGATGCATTGGGCCGTTTGGCGGCTTCCTGTGAGTGCGCCATCGTGGATATTTTCTTGGAGCTTTTTGTCTTGTCAGCCTTAAATAGAGGGAGCTCTAGTCGAGAAACTGTAAATCTCGGGACTTTTTTGGACACACCGCCTGCTTAAATCTGATTTATTTACACCGCTTTCCTCAATTGGATTATATAGTTGAGATAAGAAGCTAGGAAGTTCCTAGGTTAATGAGAGATTTGAAATGATAATTTGAGGAGTGTCTCAAGTCCGTTCCTTGTTTCATCTTGAGTTCAATTTTAAAAAAAAGAAAGAAAGAAAGCTAAGTGGGGTGGCGATCATAGACGAGCTCAAGTAAGAACACATGGCATCTTGTTATTCTTTTGGTTTCAGGTCCAGGAATCCTCCAGGACCCTCATGACAACCTAGGACTATCCTCGACAAAGGACCATCTTCCAATCCTTTCGCATACATAATTTATATTGTCTTGTCTTGTTCGATTTCCTTGCATCTCCAACTTTAATTCCACCCCAATTTGTCGCAATGGGACGACAAAAGCAAGCAGCGCCGCTCCAGAGAGCCCCTTCTCAATTAGTGCAGCTCTCGGAAGAGTCCGATGCGCCACAAAATACTGGAACTGGCAACACAAACACAGTATCCACCGCAAATGGAAGCGTGTCCGAAAAAACATCAGCGGCCCTGGAGACAGTCGCCGACAGCCCTGGGCTGGCGCAACTTGTGATTTGCGTTCTCGGCATATATGCGGCATTGTAAGTGCCTCGACCGCGTTTCGCCTGATTTCTAAGACCGGCCAAAGAAACTAATAAGACAAAAGCCTCTCGTGGGGTGTGCTACAGGAGGCGATCACGACGACCAGCTATCTCGTTCGTCCTGCAACCGTCGCGGAACCAAACCCTCCAACAGAGCGATTCACCTACTCCTTGGTGCTGAACACGATCCAGTCCTCCTTCGCGGCCATCACCGGCTTTTTATACCTTCTATTCTCCACCCCGAAAGGCCAAAAGATCCCATCTATCTTTCCCACACGCCGGATCATCTTCCCCCTGGTGCTAGTTGCAATCTCCTCGTCACTTGCGTCACCCTTTGGCTACGCTAGTCTCCAACACATCGACTACCTGACTTTCATCCTTGCTAAATCATGCAAGCTCCTCCCGGTCATGGTCCTGCACCTGACCATCTTCCGCAAGAGATACCCGCTGTACAAGTATGGTGTTGTCCTGATGGTCACTCTTGGTGTCGCAACTTTCAGTCTGCACCACCCAGGAACTAGTAAGAAAGTCGCTGCCAAGGATCAGTCTGGATCCTCCGGATGGGGCATCTTCTTGTTGTCCATCAACCTTCTTTTGGATGGCCTGACCAACACCACTCAAGACCATGTGTTCTCCTCACCCAAGCTGTACACCCGCTTCACTGGACCCCAGATGATGGTCGCTCAGAATGTTCTGTCGACCATTCTAACGTCAGCGTACCTCCTGATCATGCCTCACCTCTCTCAGAGCGGGGTTTTGCATAACCTGCTTCCCTTCCCCATTCCCCCGTCCACCGAGACTGAGTTGTTTGGTGCCCTCTCTTTCCTCTCCCGCCACCCAGAGGCGCTGAAACATGTCCTTGGGTTCGCGGCATGCGGCGCTGTTGGCCAGCTCTTTATTTTCCACACTCTGTCTCGCTTCTCTTCACTTCTGCTTGTCACTGTCACCGTTACACGTAAGATGTTGACTATGCTTCTCAGCGTTTTCTGGTTCGGACATTCTCTATCCGGTGGCCAGTGGCTGGGGATCAGTCTGGTATTCGGCGGCATTGGTGCCGAAGCAGTGGTACAAAGATCAGAGAAGAAGGCGAAAGAGCGGTCGAAGATTGAGGCTGCGAAGAAGGAGCTGTGAGGTGTTTTGCTAGGCTTTGTAGATAAGCTTTCATGTGAAGAGCATTTAGATTCCCAAAATATAAAGCATAATTTATAGCCTCGGTTCTAGGTGGCTTCTCCTTCTACATATTTTCTCAGGTCTTTTTGGGTATATTCTTGAGGTGACGGGTTGTCTTTTAAAGGGCAAAAGTGATTGGAAGAAGCTCACTTCCGGCCCTCAACCATGATGATGTGATATCCAAACCCAGTCTTGACCTCAGCATACTTGGGATTTCCCGTTGTGCTAGTTTCGAGTTCAAAAGCAACATTCTCAAATGCAGGGTCCAGCCCACCCTTCGTCTTCCATCCAAGCGACCCTCCTGCAAAAAAGAAATCAGCTCTGTCCATTTCGTCCCTCAGAGGTTTACTTACCCTGTCTAGCCTTATCCTCCGAGAATTCACGAGCAACCTCATCAAACTTGGTGCCATTGCGAAGCTTCTCTAGAGCTTCTTCTTTCTTGGCGTGTTTCTCGCACTAGACATGATTAGAATGAGCTATATAACAACGCTTTCCCCTGTCCACAGAATATGGTAGTATTTGGCCAGCTCCTAGCACCATAGATAGAGGTCCTGGGATTGGGAAGAGAAGCGCAAGAAAACATACAAGAATGTGTCGCACGTTAATCGACTGTGCGCCTTTCACAGCTCCTCCCTTTCCGCCTTTGCCTTTGGCATCATCGGCGGAGGCATCTTTGCCCTTGCCCTTGGCAGCTTTGGCGTTGTTCTTTGGGGCCATTGTGGACGAGAGTGTTCAATAATATGTTGTTATCGCTGCTTCGGCCGTTGGTTGTTCGGATTGAACTGATGTGGGGTGGGATATTTCTGCCTGAGGTTGTAAGGCAGAAAGGGTATGTGACGTGGATGCAGGTGTATTCATTGTTGACTCCCTCTACTCTAACGCGTTATGCATATTATGGAATTATCCTAGCTCGAATGCTGCAATATATTGTTTTTCTATAAACTGTTCATCAATTCTTTGCCTTCGTTCACGCTGCCATCCATTCATCAATAACCATTGCCGAGACAAAAGACCAACTGAAACCAGCAAATACCGGGGGACTAGGAGCTATATTCGGTATCAGTCCGAGTTTGGAAAGCAAATGGGGCCCGATCTTGAGGCTTCACGCATCACCGCTTTGCCTGAGGATGCATTCTATATATCAGACTTCATTACAGAGGATGAGGAGGATTGGTTACTCCAGAAGGTAAGTGCCAATGATTGTCTTATGATGTGTTGTTAGAAATTATGCCTTGGACGGTTGATGTTAGCTACTGGACGAAAAGTTATATGCGCTTGTGATTATGTCATTTCTCCTCGAACTATCCATAGACTGCATGTCACTTGTTCGTGTTCAGATCTCACTCACTGCAACAATCTACAGGTAAAATTAGCGCCACTGCCGCGCTGGACCCAGCTCTCGCACCGCAGGCTTCAGACATGGCCATCAGCTCTGACAAAGAGTAATGCCCTTCTCGCATCGCCCCTACCAGCTTGGCTTAGCTCGCCGATCATCGAGCCGCGGCTTGAGGCACTGCATGTTTTCAACGATGCCCCCCACAAGGCGCCCAACCATGTCTTAGTGAATGAGTACCAGCCCGGACAAGGGATCATGCCGCATGAAGATGGATCAGCCTATTATCCCCTTGTTGCGACAGTGAGCCTAGGGGCACCGATCGTGCTCGATTTGTATCACAAACACACCACAGGCGACAGGGAAGCAAGCGGTACACCAGCTGAAGGCGGAAGAGATGTTGCCGGGATAAGCGACAGAAATCGAAAACCTCAATACAGAATCTTGCAGGAGAGACGAAGTCTGCTGATCACGAGGTGTAAGATGTACACAGATCTTCTACACGGAATTGAGGAAACGACGAGAGATGAGGATCTGGGCCCCCACTCTATCTGCAACTGGGAGCTCTTGCGGGAGAGGGAACCGTACCAGGGCGGGTGGTACAAGCGGAAGACGAGAACTAGCCTTACATATAGGGACGTGCTTCAAGTTGTGAAGGTGGGGAATGGCTTGAAGTTTTTAGGTGGGAAGTAACGATCGCGTCATTTGCAAATACCGGATTTTTGATTTTTCTTTTTAGCTCTATGTTAGTACACGTGGGGAATCATTAACCACCAGTCCTGCACTGAGTCTTTGCCGAACTTTTGCGCATACCACGTCTTGGTATTCCGAGCTGTGAGACCCAGGTTGACTGCGACAAAAGCCAGACAAGACAACATAGTTTTATTGACCCATTCACCCCGCGGCGCAGCCAACAGCGCCAACGACAAGTAGATAATGCATTCTGCGCCGTAGTGGGGACAGACGACACCGCGGAACATGGGATGCTCCGGGAGGGTGTACTTTTTCAACGAGTACAAGTAGTGATGGGAGTCGTGCTGCAGACCAGACGCCACCAGGAAGAGCGGGATGAGAAAAAAAGTCCGCAAATTTGGGGCGTTGGTCATTTGTAGATGAGCAAGGGTCAGATTTTTGGTCAACAGAGTACCCGAACCCTCGATCCAGATTGCAACTCCTGCCGCTAGATAGAAACCCAAGCCCAACAGCCAGTGCATAAACCACATCTGCGAGGACGAAGGTTTCGAAAAGACAAAGCACTCCCATAGACGCCGGGATCCCTGTATAGCCAGTAGCACACAGCAGATCACCAACTGCGTCAGGGACATGGAGTGTCGTTGATGGTCCTCGCTAACGCGGGATGCGATGGCTTGGAACACCACACCCCGCGACAGCAATTGCGCAACCCAGAAAACCGACGAAAGGACCGATGCAACGTAGAAATGTGTGAAATAGCTATGTGGCACCTGCCAAGTAGCAAGATAATCAAGGAAGCCCTTGCTCTCGGCGGAGGGGTTCTGGGCGCGAGGTGGTGCAGAGCCGGTGGAGATCGAGGCCGGGTTTGCGCGTGGGCCATAGGCGAGGAAGCGGGACCGTAACGAGGTTGGGATACTGACTGAGATGGTCTGCATACGAGGGGTCGGCGTTAGTTCGGTTCGTCTGCAGGTGGTGTCCACTATCACCAACTATCACAGGGCGTATCGTACCGTGGCGGCGGCCAGCAGGAAGAACGCGCGTAGAGCGTCCACGGCATCCATGCCGGTGGCTTCCAGGGTGTTATCGACCCATTGAGAAATTAGAGACATGACTCTTGGATGAGTCTTTCTTTTTCCACCCTTCTTTTCCCCCGTTTTTGTTTCGTATTGTTTCTAATTTAGTGTCATTGTGGTGATATCAGTGAGGTGTTTTAGGGGAGGTGTTTATTGTGGAGAAAACCAGCCCCCCCCCGCCGATCCTTCAGCTCTCGCCAACGGATGGAGTTAATTCGGCCTTGAGATTAGCTTGGGATTAGGTAGCTTGGGAATTGGAGAAATTGGGGAAATTGGGGCCAATTGCGGTTGGTCACAGACAGAGGTATTTTGTACTCCGTACGTATGTCATTTCTAATTTCTACAGATGTTCTAATATTATACTCCGTAGGTAACAACATTAAAACTGGTTATGAGATATGAACTGATGCGCTGAGTGGCGAGTTTTTGAGGCAAATCCACTTGACCGCATTTGGTCTAGCCTATATAGGATGTTTGACGGGTTTGCAATTTCCGAATTAGGGTTAGTGGCCAGAGGTTGGTGCCCCCCTTTTTCGCGGTATCATGGTATCAGCGTATCATGGTATCAATCGTATCAATCGTATCGTCTTCCGTCTTCCCGTATGGACATCTGGAGTATACACATGTTACTAGTATACCCTCGGAACAGGATGTGCATTCAAGGATAAGAAAAAAAAAAAGAAAAGAGGTAAAATATTAGAGCTCTAATGTCGACCCCTCATAGACAAAAGCATATTTCGAGTAGTCAAAAATCCCACCTGCAGCTCGATGATTCTACTGTGGCCAAACCTGACCCAGTGAGGAGCCCTACACCCAATGAATCCAGTCCCATTCCTTTCCCTTCCCGCTTTTCCTCTTCCCTTCTCTTTCTTCCCCCATTCAACCCCCGAACTGAAAAACAACCCTCGAAATTAACCTTCGATCTATATACCTATACCAGTAAATCCAATAACTGGACTTCCTCGACAACTATCCCGTATCGCTCCCGTACCCCCCGGAGCGGTATTGCCCACGTTTCAAGACTCTCTTTGCGGGTGAAACCCGCGGTCGAGGATCGGCATCCGCGCACAACTGCTGGCGTTGTCGACCACGGTTGTTTTGTCGGTCGCGTTTTCCCCCCAAAATGACGAGCGGCATTTCAAGTCTTCGAGTGCTATCGCTATGAGTGATGTCGAGGCAGTCTCTTTACCAGCTGCCCTGGACGTCGGTCAGAATAGGCTTGCCACAGTAAAGCCAGACCCTGTTGGCCCTTCATCACCGGGCAAAGCTCGTGCAGACTCTCACCCACGGGTAGACAGCGATGGACCGACACGTGTACATTCAGAAGGGGAGGAGGAGGACGGGCCTCCTAGTCCTAGGGCGGATTCGGAGGCGGAGACCATAATCCAGTCAGGTCGAGAATCTTTGTCGCCAGAGAAGAAAAGAAAGCATATCAAACACGACCCGAGTCGCCATGAACCTAACGGAATCGATGGACACCAGCGAAAGAAACCACGAGTGCTTGGCGACATTCGAGAACGCGAACGGGAACAGACACGGAGCCCTCCTTCTCCAACCCACCGAGCAATTTCGCCGTCAGTGGTCAAGATCGAAAAGGTCGATGATTCTCAGATGTCAGATACGGAAGGCGTTGCCAATGGAATCGACCGTACGGCAGAGGTACCTCGTGCTTTCCGTAAGCGAAGCCTAAGTGACAGCGCAGAGGAGCAACGGGGTCATCGTCGCGCACACTCCCACGCAACATCCCATCCTGTACGGGAACTTAAACATACCAATAATACGCGCCTCTCAAGGCCTCCATCCAACGCGCGATCACTCTCACCCAGCCGACCATCTCACCAACGATCTGCTTCTGGCTCTCAGTTCCCGACGAAGAAGAAGGCGCCGACCCCCGTGCTCTCAGGCTCTGGGCGACATAGCTCCGAAGATAGACAATCGACGTCCTCCTCCCAAAGCGGTTCCCCAATGCCGGCGCACCTGCGGAAGCTTGGCTCTGGAGTCGGTGCGTCCGCGTCGCCTGCTAAGCATATGGGACCGAAGAAGTTGCGTGACAAGAGTGGCCGGACTCCTCTTGCGCGGGCGTGCGCGGACCGGAAACATGATCAAGTGATGATGCGCCATGCCGAACGACCGGAAGACATTAATATCCCCGATAATGCAGGCAACACCCCCCTACAGATCGCATCGCTTGCTGGAGAAGCCGAAATCGTCAAGTTCCTGCTAGATGCAGGCTGCGAGATCAACACTAAGAATATCGACAAAGACACCCCGTTGATTGATGCTGTGGAGAACGGCAATGTGGAGGTGGTCAAACTTCTGCTTGATGCAGGTGCAAACCCACGAACTGTGAATGCTGAAGGCGACGAGCCTTATGAGTTGGTTCCGTCCTTTGTAGATGATGACGAGTATGAAGAGATGCGGAAAGCGCTTGCAGATGCCAAGGCCAATTTAAGGCCTGGCCGACGCTCAGAGGAACATACAAGACCAGAGAGCAAGGAACCTTCTTCACGACGAGCTTCGGCAGTCAGAGGATCGGTAGCTAGCCCCCGAGATTCGCCTCCGATGCGCAGCCCTCCTCCGGTGGGCGCGGCAAATCGACGAAAGGGCGGGCGAAGCGAAGCCACGAGAAATGACCTTCTGTGGACGAAACCCACATTCGAGAACCTTCGAGAGTTTGCTGCTAAAGGTGATGAGGCTGGGGTGGTGAGCATTCTGAATATTTTGCAGAAAGCCGACAATGCTTCCTTGATTGCTGCAGCAAAGGGTGGCCACCACGATGTCCTCTCTCTCCTGTATGCGATGGGTAATGCAGATGCGGATCCCAACCCGTTGCGTGGTCAAAAACCGGGTTACAACACGCCTATGCTTGCTGCGATTGGTCGAGGCAACAGCGCTGTTATTCAGCTTATCCTAAACCAACCCGGATTCAACCCAACTCGACGGCTGTTTGAAGAAAGGACATATTTTGAACTGTCTCGGGGTCGACAGGGTGAGAACTGGGAAGACGAATATCAAATTCTGAAGGAGGCGCATGAAAGGTATGCAAGTTCTGACAAGGGTCGCAAAGACGACTCACCCCGCCGTGCTCGTGGGAAAGAGAAGGAGGAGAAACGCCCCCCACGCAGAGGGTCTTCCTCCCCTGTCGCGCGCAAGAAAAATAACAGTCCCAACGCCAACCGAAATCGCGATTCTTTGAAAGAAATGGACTCAATCAAGGAAAAACGTCGTCAAAAAGAGCACGATTTATCACGACCATCGGATTCCTCCAAACCCAAATCTTCGTTATCCGTCAGACGAGACAGCGAGTCTAGTGGAGTGGCACCCAACGAAGACATCCGAAAGAGACGACTCATTGCTGGACGTCGCCCCCAGGAGCGCAGGCCAAGTCTATTTTCATCTGATTCACTCTCTGGACGCGAAGAGCCACCGAAGCCACGTGTCGACACAGCACCCGACAACACATTGTCCTTGAAGCGCATTCGCGCTGATGGGTCCCCGGAACGATCTCGTTCACGTGGTACAGATGGTGATCGGTTGTCTCCCGAGGCGCGCAAAAAGAAGAGACGGGTTGTCTCCGAAGATAAGTCTTCTGGCGCTACACATGGTGCGCCAAGACAACCTGATGATACCAGCAAACCTCATCCTCGCCGACCCCACGAGGAATCTACTCGACCTGCTGAACCTCAGCCACATAAACCCACCGACGCCCCCAAGAAACCCTCAACCCGCCCAACTTCACCCCGTCATGATCCCGTTAAAAAGAATGGCGATACGAAAAAAGAACCACACGAGCCTAAAGCTGATCCTATGGAAGACACAATGGCCGTCGCGAAACGTATCGAGCTCGAAGCCCATGAGCGTCGACGAGCCCAGGCCAAGAAAGCGCAAGAGGAGCGTGCTGCGAACGAGAAACGCATCGCAGACGAAGCCGAACGCGATCGCCTGGCCAAGGAAGAAGCCGAACGATTGGCTCAGGTTGAAAAAGCCGAAGAGGAAGAGCGCAAACGCAAGGAGGTTGAACAACGACGCGCCAAACAAGCCGAAGATGATCGCCTGAAGCGGTTGGAGCAAGAACGCGCTCGAGCTGCCAAGATGCGTCGCGATCAGGAGGCAGCAGAGCACCGACGCCGTGAGGCTCTTCCCAGTCGCCTTCGTGTTGCGGCAAACCTCGTGGGATCCAACAATCCTCGCGCGAAAAGCCATGACTGGCTTAAGTCTTTCATGCCTCTTGTTACTGCTCTCACCCGCCAGCTCGATCCTAGCTGTGGCGTGGATGTTGCCGACGAGAAATGGATCCCGAATTACTTGGTTGCGCCTCTTCTGGCTACCAATGATCTGCAACTTTCGCAATACCCAAGCTGGGAGAAGCGAAAGGCCACACCGACTCAACGTGTAAATCTGTGGCGAGTCACTCGTCGCATGTTGACCCATACGGACGATGTTGGCTTCCAAAGCTCGAGCATCGGGCAGATTATGCAGAAGGATTGTGACACGCGCCCAAAGTATTTCGAGATGGAGCATGTCTTCTGGATCCGAGTAAGTTTCCTTGAGCCTTGCAGATTGTGCTTCACAACTAATAAATCTCTTAGCTTTCTGATTTCACAGACCTCGTCCCACACATCCCTCACCTGCACGGCCTAGAATTGCAGTTTTTGAACATGCATGTCGATCCGGAGCCGCCGGTGGCTGGCGCAGGCTTCAGCACTCCCCAACTCAATGGCCATGGCCCGGAAACCTCAGTCGAAACCAACGGCACCGGGCTCAATGGTTATGGCCCTTCTCGGTCTAGTACATACGTCTAGTTTTGTTTTCAGCGTCTTTTCGCAGACCCGGCGCGATGTCAGCAATTCAGCGAAGCGGTGTACAAGGCGGATTCTGATTGTACGATTATGATACCTCTCGCGTTCAGTGATGATTCTACTGTTATTAGGTAGTTTTGCTGTGGTTTAGTAGTCAGTGTGGTCATGAATGTAATCATGCATACCTGTCTGTGTCAATAACACCAAGTTCAAACACAATTCTTCTTAATAGAGATAATGTAGGCACCTGTAGCAAGGCAGAAAATCCCATACTATGTTGGAAACCTAAAGATCAGATTATCAGCGCCATCCAACTGGACTTGTCGTATATACATTCATTGTATAGATGCCAATATCACGTGATTACATCTGCGGGGACTACATGACATAATCGTAGGGCACACACAGCCGAAAAAAGTCGAAATAGCGGGAAATTTCACGCCGCCCGCACCACTTCTTAATTTCTCTCTCCAACAACTCTACTCTTCGAGGATCATCCGATTTCAAGCATAACAAGCAACAAAATGGTATGTTTCATATCTGTGAATTACATTCACGCCATACCCACGCCCGCATCGGATCTCGTTACGACGATTGAGACACTGGAATGGACATGGCCGGCGAGAGCGATTGCGTCGCCGCACTAGAGACTACCCCTCGTCGGCCCTCTTATCTATCCTGCGCCGATCCAGTCCAATTCCAAGTCTCAAGAGTTACGACAGCGATCCAAGCAATGGAACTCTTTACGCACATGATACTAACAAGAATCCTCTAGTCGGACGGAGAAGAGCCCACATCCCCCATCGCCCCCGCTGAGGAGGTCGAGGTTTCTGCCGATGCCGGCAGCGGCCAGATGTCCGTCTTGGACGCCCTCAAGGGTGTTCTGCGCGTCTCCCTGATCCACGATGGTCTTGCCCGTGGTCTCCGTGAGGCCGCCAAGGCCCTCGACCGCCGCGAGGCCCACATGTGTGTCCTCAACGAGGGCTGCGAGGAGGAGGCTTACAAGAAGCTCGTTGTCGCTCTCTGCTCTGAGCACAAGATCCCCCTCATCAAGGTTCCCGATGGAAAGATGCTCGGCGAGTGGGTCGGTCTCTGTAAGTTTACTCGCGATCTCGATACATGATATATCGTTTTAGGGCTATGTTTTCTAACGTTTTGTTTCTCAGGCACTCTCGACCGTGAGGGTAACGCCCGCAAGGTTGTCAACTGCTCTTGCGTCGTTGTCAAGGATTGGGGTGAGGAGTCCCAGGAGCGCTCCGTTCTCCTCAACTACTTCCAGACCGAGCAGTAGATTATTTCTACTGAGCGGCTGTGAGTAGTGGACCTCGTTTTAGACGTCGGGTTGACTGGGGGCTTTGTGGTGGGGATCAAAGGAGGAATACATGAGGGATGGATCAATGTCGAACCAACCGGCTGGACTCGGAGTTCTCTGGGTTTGGTACTTTGGTTGGCGGAGCTTTGTGATATCTCTATTTGGTCTTTTGAACCTGTCATTTCGAATCACCTAGTCTATAGCCGTGCCCCGTTTACTCGGGTTCGCGGCACCAATGGCATCTGGACATCTTGTCTACTTTGACACCAAAGATAAAATGAGATGCGATAGCATCTGTTCCTCATTGTAAAAACTTTTTGACATAAGTACATGTAATCAACATTGTCTCAATATCGCCTGAGCAAACTAGTGTTCTTCGATTAACATCTACTACACAAGCAAGGAGCAAAAATGCCAATCCATGAAGGCTCTTTTTGCACAGAAAGTGCACTGTCCAGTTCCAAAGCCCAAAGAAAGAGACCCCAATCCAATGAAAGAAGACTAAAACTGAACTAACTTCTTTACATTGCCATTTGGTGTTAAGTTGCGCAGTTCCCACTTAACACCAAAATCGATACGCCAAAACACCGATAATAGGGAGTGGAAGGAGGCAATAAACAAGCTTCGCCCAAATGGGGAGAGATACACTCATAAACCCAATGCTGTATAACCTTACCGCTTGTTCGAGAAAAAGGGTAGCGTTAGGTCTTCGGTCCGCAAATGCAGTCTCCACCATCAAGGAGCAAAGAATGAGTACAAACATCCAAAGACCCGCGAAGAGGAAAGCGTCTAATAATATCGTGGTCGTATTGGCGAAAGGATCACCCTGTGCCGCCCAGAGGATAACTGCAAAAGCCAACCTGCCTATATGTACACTGATCAGATCAGATATTTTGAGGTGGGAGACCCAATCATTATGCGGGACGTTGAGGTCCACGGTGGTTGGGTCTGCTATAGAACGGGGTTCGAGTGGGGGTATGAATTGGCCGTCAGAGAGTGTTTGTGATCTGTCTTGTACGTGAGTCTCATCCTCTGCGCGAGTAGAAGCGAGTTCGGGCAGAGGTACGGTGTCGCCGTTAGAGAGAGGTTGTTCGTCATCCTCTGAGCGAGTCTCGTCCTTTGGGCGAGTCTGATCTTGGGTAGGAGTCTGATCTTGTACACGAATCTCATCCTGTGTGCCAGTCTCGTCTTTTGCGGGAGTCTCATCTTTTGGGGGAGTCTCATCTTGTCCGCGAGGCTCATCTTCTACGCCAGTATTAGACCTCTCAGTTGAACCTAGATAATAACCACCAGAACTTGACTCACCTTCCTGTATATATTCGATGACTGTGATGAGCGGTGCGGCCAGTAACACCACAGAAGCAACTTGGCCAAACGACCAATCATTGAAACCAGTCAACGAAGCCTCGAGGCCAATTTGTTCCGGTCGGTATATTGTCCTTATCATTCGGGAAATGCCACATACAAAGGCGATAGTTAACCAGCCGACCTAAGGCCAAGTCAGAAAACATGAGATATAACCAACACCCGTTCCATATAAGATATCTGACCTCTGTAGCGGCAGAATCCCACACATCCACGAGCACCAAACACGTGAAGTAGACAGACAAGAGGGGAAGGTAGCAAAGCACCAATTTCAGACTCCGTGGTGAGCCCGATGCGCCGCTCCAGTTAGACACATTTCTCCAGTCATTCACATCGCTCCAGTCATACGCAATATGCATCAACCTTCGTATGGGCCGTGCAAGGAATGTTCTGGCTCGTCCAACAACACCAACTGAAAGTGTATCGTAGAGGTTAATCACCCTCGAAGCAAATCCAAAGATCATCAAAATCATCATGTAAGGCATCGACAAAAATGCAGAATTGATTCCCGGATGAGGGCGCATATAACAAATTGCAGGGTCACTAAGAGTCGGGTGATCATCATTGTCTGCGCCAAAAGCCCAATGATAGTTTCCGGTGAAACTAAGCCCCACGATCAATAGTATCACTGATACACCCACTGCTAGCAACCTAAATACCCGCTCAGTGGGGTGATCATGGAGATGGTTGCGCAGAAGCGTTAAGCAGGAGAACTGAGTTAGGCAGGAAAGCCAGCCCAGGTGGACGACGACTTGCCAATGATAGGTTGATAGGCCGCATCTGAGCTGGAGAAACCCACTGACCAGGATGGAGAAACCCGTCACTATTTGTATGTCACTCAATTCTCGGATGCACTGTTTTTTTTGAAGTTGTTTTCAATCATTCCTGATTCCCTAATCTGATCTCGTGAGAATTAACCCACCTTGAGTAAGAAGTCTGCGCGTTTTTGGCGGCCATTGTTGACGAAAGGTACGTGACTTAGGATTAACCTGAGGCCGTTCAATATGCTTTCATCTATCGGGTTAGGTCGAAATGAAGTTGCTGGAGTTTGACCATGTTTTTGAAACGGTTCCCGGGTTGGATCGTAGATGGCGATGTAGTGGAGAAGAATGACCACTACAGTGAAGCCGGCAGTCACTATATTGTTGATAATGATCTAAGAATGTGAGATGCGCCCATGGTCAACAAGTGAAAGGCCCAAGGGGAAACTCATACCCCAATCCCAGTGATATCGCTGTTTTCAGATAATGCGGGGGTGGGAGCTGAGCAGTTGAAATTGCAGGCCATAACGTGACCGAAAGGCGTCTGATTCCTTTCCCGTATATCTATCAGAGTATCTCTCTTTATTGTAGACCCCTAGGTTGTTAGGGTGAAGTTGTTGAGGTAGACATGGGGGGTTTCTACCTACACAGGATATCCTCGCTTACGCACGTGGTGGTGAGGCTGAGGTTTATTGGTATTGGTATAATCTCTGTTGTTATACGTCTAGGATAAGCCCTATTTTGTATAAGCCGGATCTTTCCCTTTATTTATGGCTACAATAGACTACATTAAGAAGATATTTAACAGAGCGGTGCTTATACACTTGTCGCATACTCCAGGGCTGTATGGAGTACAAAATAGGGCTGGCCAGGTCCCCGGGACCAGTGGATCGTCTTAGTCAGCCGGATTTCGCACCTGGGCAACTTTCCAACTCCGACGGCCCATGTGTGTTTATTTGTTCCTTTGAGCTCCTTTAGGCAAATCTCTGCTTTTGCTTTCTTTGTCATTTTAGGTTCTAATCTTGATGAGAGAGAGAGAGGTATATTGGCATTATTTGCTATAAATTTAGTCCATATTAGGGTTTACATCTTTCTGAGATACCCTAATCTATTTAATCCCCCAATCCCGAATCCGACCGGACATCGGGATGGAATCCGCTCAAATCCCAGCCGGGACCCCGGCGCCATATGGCCGTGCATGTATGAACTGTTCCCGTGCCAAGTGCAAGTGTATTCTCCCTGCAACTGGTACTGGCTGCGAAAGGTGAGTGACACTGCTAGACAGTGTGGCAATAATAGCCCGAACTAAGCACACCATGGGTAGATGCCAGCGCCTAAACAAGGAATGCCGGCCTGCGCAGACAGTCCGCAAGCGCAATAAGCAACCGTCGGGTTCTAATACTGCCCATCTCGAGGCCAAACTTGATTGGATTATGTCCGCATTTGAAAAGAGTGGTGGCCCCCCTGGTCTTCCTCCAGATTGGCAGCCTGTAAACCTAGGACAGCGTTCACGGCATGATCCAAGTCAATCTGCACCAACCGCTCAAAGTCCACCTAGTGTCTCTTCTCTTTCGACTGCAGAAGAAGGACATTATCCTGCACGGGTTCTACCTTCGTATGATAAGGAGATCTTGTCCCTGATCTACGTCCCGCCCGCCATGGCTCAAAAGTGCCTCGACCATTTCCGCACTCGGAACTTACAATATCTCCCCTTTGTTTATATTCCTGACAGCATGACCTCTGACCAACTGCGACAGAAATATCCATTTCTCTGGGTATGTATTATGGAAGTCACCACATTTAATAACCCAGAAAAAGGCGACTCTTTCGGGAGAATAACCAACCATATTCACCAGAGAGTTATGCTCGACCTTGTGCCGAGCATGGATCTTCTCCTTGGAATAATGACTTTCATATCATGGTGAGCAGAAAAGAAGTACCCTTTCGAAAACCACTTTCCTCATTATAATTCTCTTTGCAGGGTTTCATACTCTAGAAGGCCATTCCTAAATATCTACGCACACATCCTAATGGCAGTTGTCGCCGAGCTTGGGATCAATGGCCCGAATGATTATTCGGCCATGAGTTCTTTCAAAGACGCCATTGGAATGAAGCAAGCTCCACCCGCAGCCAGAACACTAGAAGAAAGAAGGGCTGTGCTGGGATGCTACTTGATTTCATCAAGGTAAATAGTAAATACCTCGATAAACTCTCTAAACAATAATTAACAGCTATACTATCAGCGCCGCATTGGCAATATCCAGGATCGACGCTATGCGCTGGACACCGCACATGGAAGAAAGTCTTTCAATACTCACCGAGGCTAAAGAGTGTCCCCAGGATGAGCTTTTAGTTGCACTAGTCAAGATCCATTTGGTCTTAGACAGAGTTTATCAACTACGGCGGGATGGTGATGTTTTTATCTCGTTGCCCTTCTATTTGGATAGCTTCAAAAATCAATTAGACACAGTGAAGGGCCAAATCCCGCCTCACCTTCAACATCACAGTGCGTCTCTACCCCTCTTGACTCTCCACAGCCATGACTAACAAGACAAAAGGAGTCATCCTGCTGTTTCTCTACAATGCCGAAATCATAATCAACGAACTGTCAATAGGAACCCCCGCCATTCCACATTCGCCTGATCCCCGCCGCCTCGACAGCCTTTACGCCTCCCTTCGAGCAACAAAGGGCTGGCTAGATGTATGGATAGAATTCGAAGCAGAGGAGTACCTACAGTTATCATGTATAATCTTTTTCCAATTCACTCGAGGCATTGTCAGCCTGTACCGGCTCACCGTCCTGGAAGACCCGGCATGGTCCAAAAGTATGGTCCGAGACACCGCAAACATCCTCGAATACCTGAACAGAAACGAAGCCATCATTAGAAGGGGCCCAGACCTTGCCACTTTCGACCACAGCAAGGAAATGAACCTCCTCGAAAAGGGGCTGAGAATGATCCAAGGCATGCGAATGAACTGGGAGCCGAAATTGATGGAAATGTGGCGCTCAGATATACCCGGTGACAATGGGATAGATAGCGACATGATCCAGTCTAATGCTGTACTCCCTGATGTTATGCCTGTGGGTGAGATTGATGAGGCCTGGATGATGGACTTCCTTGGCTCATTATGAATCTTGGCCTGTGATGCTTGAAACCGTGGACAAAAAGTGAGATGGGGTTTAAAAGCATTATACATAATATAATTTACCCTAATATATTGTTGAATCTTTGGAATCTCCCACAAATCTCCAATCTATGGCATGCAGAGCTGCAAGCTCCGAGGCCACGGAAATGATTTTCTATTTACCCAAGAGCACCAGGGTGTCTACAGAGTCGAACACAACTTTATAATCCGGCATTCCTTCGCTAAAATGCACGTTCGAGATGCACAATGACCAAGCACTAAGACGCTACCCAGGTGGGATTCCATGTGACATTGCGGGGAAATGTCTACATGCCACTTGGCCCATCCTTCAAACCATAACTGCTTGATTGTTAAGCACCTGAAATATCCATTGTTTTGTCCAAAGACTGCCATCTATCAAGACGGGCTAACTATTGATTCTCATTATGCTATCTTGGAATTCTAACACATGCACTTTTGATACGATACACATGATCTGTCTGGTGGCCATCACTGTAAGTGCTTTAATTTTCTTTTTGCATATCAGTCACATCACTGAGAATGTTCCAGCTGCTAGGATATCTTTTATGGACTGTGGTTTACAACCTTTACTTAAGCCCACTGTCGAAGTTTCCGGGACCGAAACTTGCCGCATGCACCAATCTCCAAAACCTATACTGGACATCAACAGGGCAGTATCACTACAAACTCAAGGAGCTCCATGATAAGTATGGAGATGTAGTTCGGACGGCTCCCATGTCTCTTGTCTATCGCAGCCCGCAGGCATGGAAAGATATCTACGGCCACCGCAAACCGGGAGCTGGGTCGTTCCTGAAAGACCCCAAATTCTACCTTCAGGGGCCGAGAGGACCAAACCTTCTCAATGCCAACGACGAGGATCATTCAAGAGAAAGAAGATTGCTCTCGCATGCCTTCTCTGAAAAGGCCCTGCGTGAGCAAGAAGGCCTAGTTCAATCATATGTTGACATGTTGGTGGAGCGACTGAGGGAGGTAGTCTCATTATCGCAGGAAACAATCGACATGTCTCAGTGGTACAACTTCACTACATTTGATATCATCGGGGATTTAGCTTTTGGAGAGCCCTTTGACTGCTTACGGAAAAGCCAATACCACCCATGGGTCAAGATAGTCTTTGTGAGTATGAAAGCGATGGCATTATTGCGTCCATTGTTAGTCTATCCTTTTTTGGCACCGATTGTCAGAAGGCTTCTCCCAAGAAGGCTCACAAAGATGCGAGAAGAGTCATTCGCCTTGGCAACAAACAAAGTCCATCGACGATTGGAGACCAAGGTTGAACGGCCAGATTTTATGACTTACATCTTGCGATACAATGATGACAGGTCTATGACCATACGGGAGATGGAAGCAAATGCAGCTTTGCTGATACTCGCTGGAAGTGAGACGACGGCCAGTCTACTCTCAGGGTTCACCTATTATATCATGGCAAACCCTATGTCCTATAGGAAACTCGTGGATGAAATCCGAGAATCATTCAAATCTTACGAAGATATTGATTTCCAGAAAGTTGGTCAACTGACTTACCTGAACGCAGCACTCGAGGAAAGTTTGCGGGTTTACCCACCTGTTCCGGCTATTATTCCGCGGGTTGTACCTAAGGACGGTGCATTGATCGATGGGCAATTCGTCCCAGAGAACGTAGGTCTCTACTTCCAATTGTAATCTTTATGTATATTGACCTCAAAAGGTTTCTGTGTCTGGGGCCCACTATTCTACCTACCATTCCGAGTCTCATTTTACCAAAGCTGACTCGTTTATCCCCGAGAGATGGCTGGATAACAGAGACAAACGCTTCAAGTCGGACAGTCGGACAGCAGTTCAACCATTCTCACTTGGGCCCCGTAACTGTCTTGGAAGAAAGTGAGTTTTGGCATTTGATACCTTCGGGGATTAGCCTAATTGTGTCCATTTACAGCCTTGCCTATGCAGAAATGCGTCTAATTGCGACCAAGGTCTTCTGGAGCTTTGACATGACCATGCACGAGAGTTCAACCGCTTGGAATATCCAGAAATCCTATAATATTTGGGAACGCAAGCCATTGATGGTAAACCTCTCGCTGGCACAACATTGAAAGTGTTGCAAAATTAGCCGTATTATGCGTTTTATTTAGTGTAACTGAGTGCTGTGGATTGCTATACAAGGTGTCTAGGTAGATATAGGATCACTCGCCACACTCGTGATACGAGACGAGGAACCATGGACGACTAGCACATCACTATCTGCCAATAAACAAAGCTCTCGATATTTTATTTGCGTGTCATGTGTAGAACAGCTGTCTCAGTTTATTTGCCTTTAGGTGAGCTATTAAATGTATATCTTGCTGAAAACTCTGTTGTACATACATGTATAAGGTTGTCATACAGTAGTTAGTCTTTGCTATCTGTACAAGCATGTGTACAACCCTGAAATTGAGACATCAATCAATGTTGGAGGTGCGGAACCAATATTGAGATCTAGCCGAACATGCAGACATGGGCTATGGTTGCACATTTGAAGACAAGGCTCGGATTTGATGTTTTTAACGGTCTAGTCCGAAAAAGCCACAGCTCTAAAGTTACACGCCATGAAGTTTAAGCGTGTTGACCGTTGGGTTTATCCATATTCCCCGGTAATGCCGGCTCTCTGGCGAATCGAGATCAATATCTAGATCAGACGACATGCAGACTTGACAAGGGCCTAAATCTTTGTATCGCAACCCAAAGGAAAAGTAACACGCTTCGATAGCGAATTCGAGTATAAAGGTTGCTCCTAATCCAACGGTCAACCCACTACTCACCATTGACTATTACAACCATCGCAAACAACAAACAGAATGTCTAGTTTCGTAAAGATTCTTGCACTTGTGCCTTTGGCACTAGCTGCCAGCCCGGTCATGATGGTCACTAATCAGGTACGGCTGAGTGTGTTTACACCCGATCAATTCATTTACTTTCTATCTAGGCCATGGTTTTCAAAGAAAACGACTTCGCGATGAATGCCGGCCGAAAAGGATTACTCATTGCGTCTGATGGAAATTGCATGAATTTCGACAACATGTCCGACTAGTAAGTTGAATCTTCTTCGCATGACTATGAAGTTTTGTTAACCAAAGCATTAGCCGCATGAATGTTGGATCAGTCTATGTCCCATGTTCATCCGAGGTCAAGCAAGACATGATGTGCTCAATGTACTCGTAAGTGCAGAGTCTCTGACTACAAATATCTAGTGCTAAATCATCTAGCGACAACTCTTGCAACAACGAGCTGTTCACATTCACCCGACCCCATGCGAATTTGCTGAGACAAGCTGTTGGCGGTGGTGTTGGCAAACATGCCAGAAGCATGAAATGCATGACGGTTCAGTCTCCTGCCGATAGACAAGGACATATCTTCTCAAGTGATCATGCGTCCACCAAGAGTCCAAGCAGCTGCCCCAATGACAGATGTTCCAGTGGAATGAACTGTCAATCAACCCACCCGGATTATGGCATGTACTGCTCTTCAAGCTCCATGACCTGCCAGCGAACTTCTGTAACTGGCTCCCTTTGCAGAGAGGATGGCCAGTGTGTCGGGGGTTATTGCCAGAGTGGTATGTGTATGGCTGCCGCGGAGAACCTGCGTTGTATGTGGGGCTCTGATTGTCCTTCTGGCCTGCGGTGCCGTCCTACTCGTGTTCTCAATTCGCTTGGGGCTTCCATGGTCGAGATGGTCTGTATGAAAGATGAGGATGTTCGCGGCATGCAGTGCTCTGCTGAAAAGCCTTGCGCAGAGCATATGTCCTGCAGTCTTCAACATGAAACTAACGCGTACTGTGAGTGGGACGGTACTTGTGCACTGAATAATATGAGTTGTATGTCGGGCAGCCAATGCTGCTCTGGAGTTTGCAGGGCCAATTTATGCCAGTGACAGTCGTCAGTGATAGTCTTTGTGGAGGATGCCAAGCTTGGAGCAAACGGTATTGAAATTGATATATGAACTGGATTATAGCTGGTAATACGCGTGGTAGCTGAGGATAATTGAGATTCATTAGCAATGGGAAATTTTCTCTCTGATCGTGCCTGAAGTTGGACCTCCTAACGAAACTATTCCGACACGTTCGAAGGCATTACCACACGGATGTTTATAGAGATCTCAACTTATTTATCTGATCTGATGCACAGAGTAAGTTTTTTTAATCAAATCTCAGCCCAGCTGTAGGCAACATGGTCGTTTGCATCATCCCTTTCAAGGACACAGCCGCTGAATTCTTTCCAATGCATCATCTCGAATATCATAAACAATATCTTCTGCAGCTTTCACATCATGTATCAGTCCCACAGAGGCTCCTGCATATGTCGCTAGTCTCCCCTCAGGTCCCCATCCCTTGTCTCCCGTCTTAATAGCTTCATCATGAAGCTTTTCCAGTTCCTCGAAAGACTTCCCTTCCTGCTGCTCAACAAATGATTTGTTTAAGATAGTCCGGGGACTGTATTCTTCTGGCCACCCAAAAGTACCCCTGAGGTGATTATACAGTAGCGTACGGGTGGTTGAGGTTGCACCATCGACTGCACGCACAACTTCATCCTGGTAACCCCGGCTAATGCGTGCTTCACTGGCAGCCAGGAATCGCGTCCCCATCACCACGCCCGAAGCTCCAAGACACAACGCCGCTGCAACACCACGCCCATCTGCGATTCCGCCAGCCGCAAACAAATGAATTTGACTGCCTGCCATGGCATCTGCTACTTCGGGAAATAGCGCCATAAGACCCATGCCATCTTTCGCCCGGCCGTGACCACCGGATTCAGCCCCTTGCACAACAACAACATCTGGTCGCTCCCGGTTCTGGAGAAGCTCCTTTGCCTCCTTCAGAGTGCCAATCTGAATCCAGATTTGGGTATCAGGTGATACCTGACGGATTTTGCTAGACCAGTCGTCGTATTCCTCGGGTCCCTTTCGTGGGGCATATAGCCAGGCTGCACATGGTTTATGCTTCTCAATAGCGGTGACGGCAACATTGATGTCGTCACCCCAGAGTTGGTATCCTATGCCGACAGGTAGTGTCGAGCCGGGAGTTGGCGCTGTGTTGGCCGCTTGGCGTATGAGCGATGATGCTTTCTCGAGATCATCACTTGTGTCCTGTGTTTTGGCACCGGGACCGATGAATCCCAGTCCACCAGCGCTAGAGACGGCTACTGCCAGTGCTGGACCGGACATTACTTTCATAGGGGCGCTGACCACAAATGGACTAGATACCCATGGGTATCGCGATAGCAAGCTTGTCGCCATGGTTTCGTGTTCGAGATGGTCGGCAAATATTTGGCTAATGTCACTCTAAGGCCAGTGGTAATTAACATGCGATAAGACGTGCGGGAGGAAGCTTGTTTTAAATGTTGTTTAAACATGATGTTTCGAATTTACCGAGGCATTTTCGTCGACGTCATAACAATCGGTAGTTCCGCAATATCCGCATTCTATTCCGTACCTACATAGTACATACGTTGCGGGAGGAATATGCCTGCAACTGTTGAAAAATGTTAACATATTATTACTGAGGGTATTAAAAACAACAGGCATCAAATGGTTTTGTATAGTTATTAGAGGCTGGTTAAAAAAAAAACCTTGAATTCTTGTTCAAGCATTCCTCTAATGTATGCACTATCCAATATTCACAACTCTAAATTAGTCTTTCCTGACTTGTGCCGCGGAAGAGTCTGTGTTTTCAAAACATAGTCCACTCATCGCTCATAGTGCTTATGTCAAAATTGATGGCCCAATCTGCAAGGTCAAAGTGATCAAAATCAACGAAGCTAGTCGTATCCATATCCGTCATTGTTGTGGTGTTTAGCGCAGGTAGTGTTGGGACTGGCTCTGGTATACGATCAGGAGGCTTTGTAGAACTGGCTGTCGTAAAGCTATCCAAGATGTGGTCGAGCTTGCGCGAGATAGCCTTTGAGGCTTTGATGCAAAATACATGATTGGTCTCACTAGGACTGGAAACGGTCTCGAGTTGAGACACTAGGACAGAAAGATTTCGAATAAGAGTGGATGTCTTGATGCCAACAAGAAGTTGTGCTCCTCTTGATGAATCTTGAATAGAAGTTTCCATTGCAGTAGAGAGGATTGCAGCACATGGCAAACCATATGAGAGAATCTTGCACCCGTTAATGAGAGGTATTTTATACCGGCGATATTAGAATGGGGTACATACAATGCCAGGCAGATCGCGAGGTGAAGATGTTCTCCCGCGACAATTCGTCATTTTCACAACTGTTTCGAGCATGTTCGCTGACACCTCAAGCAACTCTGGTTGAAAAGTCGTGTTACCATCACCCCTGCCAAGTAATCGATAAATTTGAAAGTGGATGTGAAGATATGACAGGTAGACCTTTGCATGCATATAGCAATGTGCGGGTGGGAGATTCGATGCCCAGCACTCCTGTCTGTATTGAAGATAATGGGGTAAACTGTTCCACGCTACATAGCAGCGACTGGACAACTCTCTACAGTATCTTCAGCATGTGAAAGGGGCAAAATAGTACAAGAGCATACCTGAGCTTGATATTATCGGCAGGTTTTATTGATCGATATTGATATTCGACAATTTCTTCACGAAATTCTGCTAGAATATAACGTATCCGAGCCCACGTGGCGGCTCTATATTTTCCATCTGTGTTCCAGCCGTTTTGCGTAAGCCTGTCTTTTGCTTGTTCTATTTTGTCTGACGATGTGAAAATTTCGTCATCAGATAAGTCCAACGGCAGGTTGCAGTCTGCATGTCGAGCAGTTATTCGAGGCGGCCGGTTGAACACTGCTGCGAACACTTTGTCAAGATAATAAGCTCTGACAAAGCTTCTTCGTCGACACTCCGCCAGAAAAAATGGCGTGACTGAGTGTGTTGCTTCTCTATTCAAGCCCAATGCTAGTAGATCTGTAGCGAGGTCGCCTACCCGTCGCCAGACACCTAGACCTAGGACACTGTGAATATGCGAACTGCTTGTTTCAGGAACGCTGGACTCACTTGCATCTCCCTCAAAAAGCGTGGTAAGTTGCAGATTCTCATGAGCAAGCCATACCATAAGATCAGTTGTTTCTGGTGCAAGCTCACGAGCCAGCCGCAAGCATGAGTTGCCATACCAACCCATTTCCGTAGTGAACTTATCATCTTGGTATTTATCGTCTCCATAACCTTTAGTATAGAGAGAAGAGCGTGCTGCCATAGTATATAATAGACCAAGAGTTTCTATGCGCAAATTCGCTCCGCTGAATAGCGCGCAGAAGGCCTCCAAGTCCAAGTCTTGCGTGATGGCTACGTCCGATGAGGATGAGCGTAAAATATCTTCTGCTAGTTGCGGACCCTGATGAATGGAGATCCGGTCGGTTCTCTCTTCTCTCATGTAACCCGAGTCTGCGAGACACGTTCGAAGGGAAGTGATCAGCTGCAGCACAAGTGGCCTAGGTACAAGTGCAACTTGACTGAATGAATAATACTCGTGGATTCGTTTTTCAATAACTGGGAATAGTTCCAATTGGGAGACAATGTCTTCAATGGTTGTTAAGTGCTCATTGTGTGCCTTTATATTGTAATTGTGGCCCCCGGTGACCGTATCACGCGATGTCAAACCGTTGGGTTCTGCCGACAGGAACGGCCATGTGTGGAATATTGGAGTTCCAGTCGAGGGACTATTGGCATTGTTTGAAGGTTCACTTTGTACCACACTGGTTGAGCTGGGTGGAGTTGAGATAGTCGATCCCTGGAAATTCCGTTGTTTGGTCAAAGGCGCAGGGTGATACCAGCATTGTAGACCGCGGCGTTGACATGAAGCACAGACGGGTTTCCTGTGATCACACCGAATCTTGCATTTCCGGCATGGCTCACAAGAAGCCAGAGAGCGATTACGTCGGCGACTTGGCGCTGACATGTCAAGACGCTCCGATAGACTCTCTAGCTATATGCTGTCTATGAAGATGATGCTAAGGGAGCTTCCAAAAAAAAGTAGATGCGGAGTGCCGGATCTCATGTGGTAATTTTAATTATGTATCGGACTTGTATCGGTGTAAACAGGTTAAATACGATGGCCCCGGAATAGCTGCAACATGCGTCCATGACGGGCTACATGTAAATCGGTTACCCCCGATAGCGACTAATTATTCTTCGATGGTTCACTACTAGCCTTAATGAATGTCCCAAATTATTAATCCCCTACATATGGAGTAGGTAAGATGTATAATTCTGTACATAAGCACTGAAAAATGCAGGTCAAATGTTCAGTGAGGCCTCAGGCACCACAGAACTGAGTCTCGACCCACACTCACTTGACCTCCCCACTCATCTCCGCAATACCCGCCCTGACTAGTATCTCTCATTCCACTCGGAAATTGCGGTATCTCTACTCCGTACAGGTGCTGCTTATTGTTCAAAGCTATGTCACAACCCGGCTTGAAGCGAACGTACGTCCGACTGGCCTGTGCGCCATGTCGGGTGCGGAAAAGAAAATGCGATGGCACCGAGCCTTGCAGCACTTGCCGTGAATGGGGCTATGACTGCTATTATGAACCTCGGCCACCACGAAAGAAGCGCCATATTTCCCAACAGCCTTCAGACGAAATCGCCCCGCCAACGCCCCAACAGCCAATTGACTCGGTGGATACACACGGACTGGATCGTCGGTTGTGGGCAAACTCCGGTGCTGCATTTGTTCGGAGGATGGGCCTGAATATCGATCCTGCAAAAGCGCCAAAACTCAGTCTGTTTGGTTGGAATGTTGGAAAGCGACAACTGTCAACCGAATCTCAGGCTGCATGCCCTGTGTTGTCAATCAGGGATATCACATCCTTGGAGCACATGAGGACCCTCGCTCAGATCTACTTCGCTAAGATTGGTCTGTGTTATGGCTTTATTGATTCTTCTCAATTTTTCGAGCGACTGGAGGCTAGGTGGCAATCTCCTGAGGCTACCGGTCTATACGACAGTGTTATCGGTGGTGTTGCTGCACTAGGTTGTTTGTTTTCCCAACGAAACATGACCATCACCGAATTACATCTCATCGGATCGGCACATTCTATTCTCGACACGCATGTTCTATGTGGTGCTCCTCCCGTCGACCTTCTCACTGGATGGACATTGCGAGTCGTTTACATGCGAATGACAGATCTGCCCCACTCAACATGGATGGCGAGCTCGAAGTTGATGCATCTGGTAGAAGCTGCGGGTTTCCACCTAGAGTCCACTGACTCAGTATTTCCGCGCAGTATCGGCACAGACTTTGATCCAAACATCCGAAGACGACTTTTCGGCGTGGCACTACACCTAAATATGTGGACATCGTACGATCTCGGTTTATCAAGAGTCTCCTTTCAAAAGAATGATTTGCCGTTGCTTCCATCAACCTCCGAGGGTGATTTAACAGATGAGCTACTGGGACTTATTCCATTGTCGGCAAGCCTAGACCCAGGAAGGACAAAAGGAGATGAGATTAAGCTAGGGGAAACCCTTTCGCAAATCCTGGAAAGAGTTCATACTGAGCCTCCCTCGGCCATGGCGCAATGCAATCTTGTGCTTTGCATTCTGCGCAGAATTCACACAGAGAAACTCGAAATTTCCGCTCAACTCGCAGAAAAATCCTTAGCGTTGCTGAAAAAGGGACTTGATTGCTCACGCAGTATGGTCAGGAACTGCAGTCCCTGGCAACACATGGCAAATGTACCTTTCCACATCATATGTGTCTTGCTTGTCATGGACACACGGCAATCACTCGCGATGCTCCCCGAAGCAATGGAGACATTGAAGCTCGTCGCATCCACTTACGATACAAACACCATGAGAGAAGCATGGAGTGCGGCTCTCTTGCTAGTTATGCTTCATCAACAGCGGAGGAAAGATGACCTTACGATCTTCAATGGCATCATGAAGATGGAGGAGCAAGAAAGTCCAGCCGAGCCACCCCAGCAAGAATTTCCAAGCGCCGAAGAATACTCATGGCTAGGGGCTTTAGTTGCTGATCTACCCGGTTTGCAAAGGGATGATCTTGATCAGTTTCTGAATGCGGATATGATCGATGGTTCAAGTTTCCTGGGCGGATCTGGATGAGGAAGCCCTAAACGCGTTTATGTTCTTGAGAGAAATCAATGGAGAGAAATCAATGTCTGTTAAATTTTGTCCCGAGTCAATATTTTCTTTCATCAATTTAGCAATTTAACTTTGCTTCCAACTTTAAAACCCGAAAACAAGTATGATATTACAAAGCCTTGCGGAAATTGCGGGTGGTTCTTTTCTTTGCCCGGCTGGTAAAAAAGTCTCCATTCCGCAATACCCGCTTCTATGGAAAGACACATGTAAGCTCACTACATAACTAATAGTCTTAATGCCCCAATATTCTCCCGGAGTACAAGCTCATACTAACTAAGGGAGTTCAACTTGAATCCAGCGCTCCTGGATATCAAACCATAAACCTCATTAACAAAACGTGTCACTACTCCAAGTTCAAAATGCACGAGAAACCGTCAATTGAAGCAAACAAGGCACTTTCAACACCTCTTTCCAACACAACAAGCTACATTGATTTTGAAGGGGCGGGTGACCCCAAACATCCTCAGAATTGGAGACTGTCCACGAAGTAAGCCACAAGTCCAAATCAGTAAGAGCTGGATATCCTGAAACCAAACTGACACCAATTTCACACAGACTTTTCAACTCAATCCTAGTCTGCTCAGGGACCTTAATTGTCTCCCTAACAAGCGCCATATTCGCACCCGGAATCGACGAAGCAAGCAAAGATTTCGGAGTGGGAACGGTTGTCGGAACACTGGGAACAACCCTCTATGTCCTTGGCTTTGCATCAGGCCCCCTGATCTGGGCACCTGCATCAGAGCTACGGGGAAGGAAATGGCCCTTGACAATTGGAATGTTAGGAGGTGGAATTTTCACTATTGCATCGGCAGTAGCCAAAAATATCCAGACCTTGGTTATATGCCGTTTCTTCGCTGGCATGTTCGGCGCCAGCCAACTGACTGTTGTCCCCGGCGTACTGGCCGATTTATACAGCAACGTAACTCGCGGTGCTGCCATTTCGCTATATGCTCTGACTGTTTTTGTGGGGCCGTTTATGGCTCCTTTTGTGGGTGGCTTCATTGCGTCGAGTTATCTTGGCTGGCGATGGACGCTTTACATTCCGGCAATTTTTAGTCTGGCCAATGGACTATTGAGTGTTTTCTTCTTGGATGAGACATACCCGCCTTGTATTCTCGTGGCGAAGGCTGCTGCTATTCGCGAGGAATCACTAAATTTGAATATTCGCGCCAGACATGAGGATGTCGAGGTCAGCATCGCAGGTCTCGTGGAAAAATACTTCACACGTCCATTGACGTTACTTTTTACGGAACCTATTATTCTCGTTGTGTCGGTCTACATGTCTTTCATCTATGGCCTTGTCTATGCGCTTCTTGAGGCATATCCCTTCGTCTTTGAGCATGTATACGGAATGACCCCTGCCTTTGCTGGTCTAATGTTTATTGGTCTCATTATCGGCGTCGTGCTCGCGTGTGCCTTCATTCTTTTCGGGCAGTTGGCCTATGCAAGGAAATTGGCAGAGAATAAAGGCATCGCAGTGCCCGAGTGGCGCCTTGCTCCAACACTCCTTGGAGCGCCTGTTTTTACAATAGGTCTATTTTGGTGAGTAGAATCATTTTGTGCTAGAATGATGTATGATGTCTAACTGGAAAACCATCAGGTTTAGTTGGACGGGGTTCACCCCTCAGATTCACTGGGCTGCACCTGCTGCGGCGGGGATATTCATCGGATTTGGGGTGTTATGCATCTTCCTTCCGTGCTTCAACTATATCGTCGATGCATACTTGCCAATGTAAGTTCTCAGTCTATCTACTCGAGGTAATTCAAACACCCCGCTAACGTACCTGGATCTTAGCGCTGCTTCAGCTGTTGCTGCCAATATCATTCTTCGGTCGGCAGTAGCTGCGGGCTTTCCTTTATTCTCAAGGCAGATGTTTCAGAATATGGGAATTCAATGGGCTGGCACGTTACTTGGCTGCTTAGCCGCCATAATGATCCCCATTCCGATCATATTCAGGACTTATGGTCCTTGGCTACGAGGGAAAAGCAAAGTATTTCCTTAAAAGTGCTATGAGTTAGACCGAACGAAATGACACGGTGAGTTTTTTCCATGGAGTCACAACTGCTACCAAGCCCATGAGGATAGGCATATAGTGTATTTAGTAAGAATTGAAACGCTTTATTCTCAACTTCCCAAAGGCATCGCCCCGATCCATCCTACGGGATTAGACCCTCCGAACCCAGCACGAACGTAAGGAACTCATTTTGTACACCATAGAAAAGATAACAGTGTTTCCTCATATTTTTAATACAAGTTTTCCGTAGCCTGTAGTGGGATGCGAGGGTTCGGAGGTTCGGAGGTTCAGAGGATTAGCCTAGAGAAATGGCCTGTTGTGGGATGTACCTTGCGCTAACTTTGATCTCCATGCGACGTTACTTCGTTGAACGGGATACAAAATTAATTCACAGTCAATCTTGGAAGAAATGTGATCTGCTCTCAGATGAACTTTATAAGTAGACAACATCCCTAGCTGTCTAAAGACTCGGGATGGAGTCCTATTTACCCCCAAGCTGAGAAAGTATTGACCTCGTTCTTTCCTTTTTAGTACCCCGCCAAGCTCTATTATGTCACCCAGCCCCTTCATCATAACAATTGCAACCTCTTTCGCAATGTCGACAACCCGGTACACTGTACCTGTCCCCGAATCGACGCTAATCTTGGAGACTCGTCAACAACTCAATGATATGGCAATGCAATTCCCACTCGGAACGGTGGACGACAGGAATGGAGGCTATTATCTCCTCGACCACGATACTACTGTTTTAGCTGTTGCGTCTGATCCTCTCTGTGAGGAACTGGATGCTTCAATGGAGGCAGCAAAACGGTACCACAACGCCCATCCAGAAATTGACGAAGAGAGCAAATCCGTTGCACCTTAAAGTGTTGAGGCAGACTCGGTCCTGTCAATGCGCTCTTTCACCCATCCACGCTGTTACACACATGCCCTCTGCCGGACCTACCGCAATTGCCATGTGTGCTCAAGTAGCTACTATTGGTGTTCCTGAACACATCTAGGAGAAAAGATGATGCGGGAAATCCATGTGTTGGGGCAAAATAGCGTTGAGGCTTCGCCAAAAGAAAAGTCCGAAGGGAGTTGATTTGGGGAGAGAAATGGTCTCAAGGTCGATCCATATGTAGTTGCTAGGAGATAGAAAGAGAGTACAATGAAAAGACAGCTCTTTAACTAGAGTGACTATTTAGTAAGACAGCTAAACCTTATCAGCTTCTACAAACAAATGCGTACGTGGGGAGTTTATACTTTCAAGAAGAGAAGAGAAGTAAGATGTGATGAGATTAGACAAACGAATTACTTGAGGGTCCTTTGAGCTCTACTTATATCCGAATACGGAGCATATAATTATATTATTGAATAAACTCAATCACTTGACTTCAAAAGTTGCAAGCCTGTACATGGATTCCCTGTTTGCCGACCTCCACTTATTCAGGGTTGTTATCAATGGAACTATCCACAGCCCATCCGTTGAGCATGGTGTAGTCGGAGTACGGCGAGGTGCCATGCAGGGTCTCATAGTGTTTGCGAGGCCCACACTCTCTCAACTTGGCGGAGTCTGCGTTGACGCACCGGTGCTGCATGATAGCCGCGATTTGTCGGCCTGCGTCTTGTCCTTCATAGTATGCACCGTGAAGGAATCCAAAGAAGGTCGGGCTGGTAGCCTCGCCGGCAAACCAGAGTCGGCCAGTGTTGGCGCGAAGGTTCTGATGCATCTCCAGAGTTGTGGCAGGAGGCCAGTTGGAGTAGCTGCCGTAGGCCCAGGGCTCTGATGTCCAGCGTGGGTACATGAATGCAGTTGGCTCGGGAATATCCTTCTCCGGGAACATCTTGCGCAGAACTTCCATTGCTTCCTTCTTGGTCTGCTCGTCTGTTTGGTGCTCGGCTCGATAGGCCATCTCGTTGGTCACGGTTACAAAAATGATGTTGGAATCAGGGAGGAACCCAGGGGTGGATAGTGACTGCCAGATGGGGTACCAGCCACGGGTGACAGGGTCGGCGTAGAGGTGATATTGTGTTTCCGAGGGCCAGAAGGTCTCGTTGAACTGGAAGAAGATCTTGGTGTATGTTCCCATGGTGAACTTCTGAATAGCTTCCTGCTTCCAATCCGGGAGCTCTGGGGAGAAGTTGACAGCGCCATTTTGTAGAACTCCCAGTGAGAATGTAGTAATAGCATAGTCTGCTTCTACACAGCTGCCATCTTTGTTGTGAACTGTGACCCCATCGTTCGAATAGGTGATGTTTGTGACCTCAGTGTTCAAGTGAAGACGGGGGTCATTGTCAGTTAGGAAAGTCGATGCAAGACCTTTAACAATGATATTCAATCCACGTTGGTCTAAAACAAAGTTATCGTGGTCGCTGAAATAATTGAAGGTCAAGTTGTCACCAGCACAGCCGAAGACAAATGAACTCTCTATTGGGGAGTAAGCAGCTTCAAAGTCTAGCCGAGATGTTAGTTGACCGCGCTAGGTGAATTTACAAGACAGATAACTTACCCCACGACCACCAGTCAACAGCTTGTGCTTCCATGTCATGTGCCTTGGGGTTCCAACCAGCCAAGGCCATACCTGACTTGGCGTTCTGATCCTGGAGATTCTGGGTAAGAATCTCACCTGCCTTCTGGTTGGCAATATCGTAAGCCTCGTCATAGGCGTCCAATAGATCGCTATAGTCGGAGTAACCATCCTTGTTGTAGGTTGACACATTGTCGTAATTTGACCAATGGGTGTTCAGTCCGTATTTTTGCGCCTATCCGAAGTTAGTTTGTCTTCGATCGAAGACATTTCAAGACTTACCAAGCCCCAGATTGGGTTCTGTGGGCCTCCCACGCTTCCAATGCCTTGTACCTGTTTACCTGTCAGCATAGTCCTTCCATACAGCTCGGATATGCATACCCAGTTGGCACCCATCTCAATAACATAGGGCTTGCCATCTTTGTCTTTGCCGAATGGCTTATGCCAAGCCCGACCGCCGATGGTATCGCGGTACTCGAGAATCACGAAATCATGCACGGAAGCATTCGTGAGGGCTTGCTATAAATTGTCAGTGACATTCAGATTAAAAAGGAGGGAAACTCACAGCAGCAGTAATACCAGCCACACCACCTCCCCTATACTTGGTTAGTTTTGAGATCAATCAAGAAGACATCCAGTTCTTACAAGATTGCAACTTTAGTCTTCTTGCATGTTCCCTCAGTTCGAGTCTGGTGGGGCGCAGCGATAACAGGCTGGACTGCGCCTGCTATGGCCAAAAGGGAAAGGTGTTTCAAATGCATGGTAAAGCTCTGAAGATCTGAGAAGGGGACGGGTTGCAATAAATAAATGTACTCCACGAGTCCAAGACATTGACCGAGGTGACCCACAGTGGGGGCTATAGCTGTAAAGATAAGATCCCGCAAAAGACGCAAAAGAGAAGAAAAGAGAAGATCTACCTACATGTAGGTACGGGGAACCTCCGACTGTGAGGCTTTCCGCAATTGGGCAAGTACACGCGGGAAGCTAAAAGCATAATTTAATTCAACCGAAGTATGTAGTCCATATAGATACCTACGTATCTGCGGGGATGGCTTCAATATTCTTTCCCTTTTTTTTTTCCTAATTTAATTAATTCTAATCTCCTTCTCATCCTTCTCATTACGTTTAGAATCCCCAATTAGGCTAGTACATCCCGAAGTGTTAGATATACTGTTGGACGGGAAATATCTGAGGCTACCTAGGTAATCTATAATGTCTACCGTTAACTCGTCACCCCGAGTATCTCCCAATTATTTGCTCATGATATCGAAATTATCGGAGAAGTACGATAATCGGTACCTCCACTAAAATAGTGACTAGATTCAACCGGTACTTCCGGCACTAGAGCCTCGGCATTCATACGTACCTGGTATAGCTCGAAAGCGGTGTTGGAAGCTTTAGCGAACATGCGATTGAACTGTTTCAGATAATGACTCAGCGAAGCGATTATCCATGGATCGTTGGGGATTCTTCAAATAAGCTGGGATAAAAGGTCTCAACACTAAACGCCGCTGCTCCCAAGGTCCCGCTAATCCTCACCTCTCCGATTGGAGATACGATACTCCATGCAAGCTCCACCGAAGGTCATTGACAAATAGAGTCCGCACTATCGTTGCCGAGGTTGTCACACCAATAATTAATCCAAGCTTCTGGGCAAGGTAATAGGCAGTAATTGTTGTTCTAGCATGTCCCCCTCGACTCGGTGCCGATAAAGCTACAAACTCTGTCATGAATAGGCCTTCCATTCCGATTCCTGCAAGAAACACTGGGATCAGACTAAGATAGATAGCACTCGAGCACCAAATAAGGGTGAACACTGTGAAGGAGCTCAATCTAATAATAGACAATTTCTTATATCTCATAGTTCGGGTTCGATGGTTCGATGGTTAGACTGCGTCTTAAGCCACCCAACTTACTGGCGAATCAATCCACCATAAATAATTGAACCTAGGGTGATACATAGTGGAAACGGTGAAATTACGAGGCCGAATAAGCCAACGTCTGCTCCGCACAATCGAGCATAAAGCATTGCAAAGTTCGAGGTGAGCTAGTTGGTTAGCAGAGAGGATGCAAATATATATGATCTAGTAGACGACAGGACAAAGTATAAGACAGTCCGGACTAAGCATATAGCCCAAGGCCCGTTCTTTTTAAGAGTTGAAGCCGGGATAATCGGATTCTTTGAAAGATAACTAGAGCTCATTGACCATAGAGGGTAGCCGAAGTAGCGAAACCGGCGAAGGTAATCGTCCTGGAATGGGCTATCAGGCCGTGAAATGGTAGCTAGAGGGTAGGATCAAAGAAGATCAAGTTTGTCAGCACATCCATGGATCTGACTGGCCATGCTCCTATTTACTGGACATGCAGAAACGGGGCGATGTATTGAATTCATCACAACATCACTACCCAATAGAAAGATGCGGCTGAGCTGAGTCCTTGCATTAGAATTGCCAACGTTTTGACTGGAATGTGGGGGTTGTTACACATATGTAGCGTGTGTGACTTGTCACTATCCAGGATCTACATGCATATCATTGCATATTATTGAGTCGTGCGTCTCAAGACTGTACTTGTCAAACAGCTTTTCGATTTGATTATATCCTTATAGCCACCCACTTCTTTCTTTGATGCGTCCTTAAGGTTGGTGTGCTATTTTCTTTTAGCGGGGTATACAACATATATGCAGTGGGCAAGGAAACGCCTTTATATACGATAGTCGTCTAGAAATTCGTCTAGGACAATGGAGTAACATCGTACCAGGTTCCAAGGTTGGATTTGGAAACTCGAACATCCAAGCAGCCATCCTAGTGTCTGTCAATGGACATATGCTAGGCATCGGTGATCTACAAGTTACCCCTAGCCCTCATCACCGTACTCGGGGCCAAGAGACTTATTCATACTTCATGCAGTGAATAATATTCTCAAGGCAGCTGAGACAAATAGAAAATCGCTAATCATGTCAATTTGTCTTTTCGGCAAATTCATAGAGATGATTGGTCGAGTTTCCCAATGTCTTGGATAGGACAAGGCCGAGGGCTTCTGCGTGAGCTCCCGAGCCGTGGGGATACTTCCATTGCCGTCTCGGTGAGATAGGAGGTTAGTGGTTGATATATCGAGGTAATACACAGACCGACAAGGTGAGAACGTGGGAATAATTTGCGCGGCCCCTTGGAATAAGTGGAATTTCCTCATTCCCGGAGTTCCATGACAGCCAAAAAGAAAAGATTTTTGTCCATAGATACAAGAAACTTAATAGATATAGCCATGATCGTAGGAAATAGGGTAGAAAAATTGCTGTAGTTCGATGGCTGCAAAGCTATTCCACAAGGGAAAAAATGCAAAGAAGAGGAAGAAACCGAACCAGAAGAACACCGCGGAGCTATGCAAAGGCCGTGTCAGATGTCATCTGACGTTTTCCTGAACGCCAAATCAGAGACACCAAAGATTCAGAAAGGAGGACCAGAAGATTATTCTGGGCTAAAGCAAAAATAAGAAGAAAAGGATATGCATAGGATAATTCCTTTCAGCGGAAGGCATAAGAAGGGCGAACCATTTTCGATACTTCTGGATTCAAAGAGAGCTGCTGGTAAGGCGAGCTTCCTGGGTCATAGTACAGGCCTTCGATGTGCCCGTCCTCGCGGCGAAGAGAGATGTAGTAGAATCCGGAAATTGTAAGACCTTGACGAGCGTCGGTCGGGGTGATGAAGCATCTTTCTGGGATGTATTAGCAAAAAGCAAATACAAGATAGACAGCGGAAGCAGACATGATCTTCCGCTACTTACCCTTCCATCTCATCAAAATCCATCCCTTAGATAATTCCTCGGTAATCCACTTCCGACTCACAAGGTTTTGAGCCATCTCAGCGTCTGTCAGATCCTTGAACGGTTGCAGTTCACGCCAGTAGGTGCTATCAATTTCAGCATCTGCTTTGAAGTTCTTTGTCTCCAGCGTGTGATTGTTGAAATCGATGATCTCGCCTTCCAAGAAAGTTATAATGTGTGCATCGTGGGTAGGCGAGGTCTTATCGGGGATGTTGTAGGCCTCCATAGTGCCAGATAAAGTCATGTCATCGTAGTTAATCTGGTGTATCGTCACTTTGACGGGCCAATTTTCATCGCGGTTGTTAGCTAAGTATCGGCGGCCACTTGTAGTAGAAACGCTGATTCGAGTGCTATCACTTCCATTTACAATGACAGGCTCAGTAGGGGCGTTCGGACTGGGAATACGTTGCGACAACACTGGACACCCGGCACTTGCAGCCCGTTGACAGCCCGAAAAAGCCATTCCAGATCGAAGCCATGAACATGCCGCAGGTGGTGCAATGTTGGGAGTGTATAAAATGAAATCCGTGTCTCTCCAAGACTTGTTATCCATTGAGAAGGATAGCCGACTGTCCGCCAAGGCATGCATACTATCTTCAAGGGAGTCTGAATACCGAATGCGATCGAGATAGTGAATGGTTTCCCCCAGCACGTTGCTCGGATACGTGTCTGGGTGTAGTTGGCGATGAGCGGCAGCCCGAGCGCGTAGGTCGTTGTGGGTGATGTTGGTATGATTTGGGTCCCCGCGGGTTGCAGGACGATAGCGGTATCCCCGAGATGCGACCGCTATCGTATTTTCAGTGTCCTCGTCTGGAGTGATCTCTGAATAGCGGTCGATGATGTAGTTCTCCAGTGTGCGGCTTCTTGGAAGCCGAGGCTGACGCCTTGCAGATTGTAGTAATGCCGCCACTGCGGATATCGATGTCCGAGCCTGAGTGCTGCTTGGTAATGTCGCATACTCATGGGGTATCAGTTGCGCGGGGCCCGGGACCGGGACCTCGTTGCGCGGAGGTCGTGCGGGGGGTGTATCACGGCTTGAGATGGAATGGAGGAAGGGCTGCATCTGATCATCTTCCGAGTCTTCGCGCAAACCACCTTCCTCATCATCAGATCCGGGCGCCCATCCATACAACGATCTCGAGTTGGGCACTTGGCCCTCGTAGTTCGGCATGTCGGTTGATCTCTCCTGGCGGCGGACAATCGGGATGCGGCGGTTGAGTTCAACGGACGAGCGCGGGTTGGTGGGATCATCTACCTCCATGCGGTCTTCGTTTTGCGGTGGCGGATTAGCCGGATAACGACGGCGACGCTGTCGGCTCAAGGAGGGTAGTAGCGGATTGAAGAGAGCTGGTCGCGATCGCAGGAAGTTCACGTTGTCATCGTGGGCATTATCGGTCTCCACAGGGGCCGGTGTGGGAATCGACGATCGGCGGGGAGGGTCAGGTGCCGCAGTCGTCGGAGAGAGTTGCGTGGCGTGCTAGAGGATATTAGTTCACTGATTACATAGACTGTGATGGATTACAAGGATAAAACATACTGAGTTAGGAGGTGGCATTCTGATCGGAATGCGCCGTCAAGGAGTGTGCGGGATCGACGTTGGCCATGCAAGGCCAAGAAACAAGGATATGTATAGCAACAGACAATTAAGTCTGGGGGAAAGATGTCCACAAATTGCGATCGAGAAAGTGTTGGATGTTGTGCTTCTTGGACTTTGGAGATGTGGAGATGCCCACAACATATGACGTTCTTCCTTTCAGCCGGCCGCCTCTGAGCGAATCTGTGAACTCATTTATTGAACTTCACGATGATTCTAATCTTAATTCATTACTTGTTCTTCCTTAATTCTATGCATATATTGGAGTAAAGTAATAAAAATCCAGGAACGTGGGGCTCCATGTCATCCTGCAACACATCACACAAAAATAATGCTGACTGCATCTAAAAATCGATCTATAAAGGTCATTCAAAAAGAAACCCCATATATTTCACAAGCCTCCGTCGGCCTTACATTTATCCCCCCGTAAAACCCAAACAGCTCTCCATGTTGGCAATCCGCTTCTTCATTGACTGAAGTGGGAAACCCTATCGTTTCCTCGGCTTATGAATAAGTGGCTCTCTCTTCTCGTGAAAAAGCGGGTATCTATTTCCTGTTATTCTCATAGAGCCTGCTGAACTTGAGCCTCGTGAGTACCCTGTTCAGTACCTTTGCGGGCACCTCGAATGCCCTATGCAATCGAGGTTCATACCCGCAGGTGCTTCTAACGTTTAGTATATGTAACGTTTGCACAGAATCGGTGTTAAATTGTTGAACGAAGGCATTTATAAACAATAAATCCACAGATATTTTCATATCTCGTTACCAAGAACAAAGGATGCACCTTAGAATGAATTTCTCGGAAAAACAACTTGGACTATTTAGACATATCGAAAATCTTACTCTATGACCTATATCCGACCTACATCTAGACATTGTTCTAATCAGTGTAACAGTATGTGCAATCGAAGATCTATGCAATAGTCTAAAGGGTTCGTAGATCATCTACAGAAATCAAACTTTGCGTGCAGCATTGCAATCATCGGCCAGCTGGACACATTGTAGGACCATGTTCCAGAAAGCATCTAGATCAACACCCCTGGGGATAGCAACGCCCGGACCATCTACAGGAGTAGCGACCGAGCGCCCTAGTTGACCTGTTATGGATACATCTTTCCCATGCTGTCCATCGGTGACAATACTCAGAGCAAAACGCTCGCCGCCTTTGTCATCAAACACAAGAGCTTGATTAGGGTGCTTGCTGGCAAAGGCTGGATTCAATGTCGACAAGATCGCAGCCACAGCAAGGGGATCATGCAGCGGAGGCCCGGTGGTCAAACCAAAAGCTTTCTCATATGTGGCAGCGAAGAAAGTGAGTAGCGCGTGCAATATTTGCCGAAGGATAGTGGGTTCCTCGGCCGAGTGGATCGAGCCATGCAAGATGCGCGTTTGAATGGCCTGTGAGGCCAAAACCTGATGTGTGAGATCCAAAGCCATAATGGCTGTCTTGGATGCAAGAACTGGGTTGCTAAAGATTGACTCGGCAGACTCGGGGTCACACTATACCACCCTGATTAGACGAGCTAGAGAGTGATGAAAGATTTGAAAACATACATAGAAGTTGAACTCAGCCCATGGGGTCACATTTCCGATCCTAGACTTCTCACCTGGAAGTCTGCTCATGGGAGCATCGGTGAATCCTTCACCGATGGCACCACCCATAATGCTCAGCCCTTGGATGTGTTCAACCACCTCGGGGAATGTTGCAAACAACAGTGCGATATTGGTCAATGTGCCCGTCGCAACTACCCAGGGAGTGCCCTTGGGCTGTGCAAGAAGTGCATCTCTCATGGCCAAAATGGCGTTCTTATCGGTGACGGGTGCTCTAGTAGCCTTTGGAAGAAGGTCGGTCCCATCAAGACCAGATTCTCCTAGAGAGTGTTATTGGAAGTTTTCGCCCGCGGTGTGTTCATTCCATACCATGAATATCGGGCGCATGAAGAGCAGGCCGTGAAAATGGCTTATGGCTGCCGGGATAGACAGGAATATCGGGCTTGCCGATCGCCTCAAGAACGCTGCCGGTATTGGCAGTTGTCTTCTCTAACGATGCATTTCCATGGATAGTACTGATTCCAAGAAGGTTCAAAGATGGATGATGAGCGGCGATCAGAATTGCAAAGGCATCCTATCTCATATTAACGAATATCTCTCTATAATACCTTTTGGGGCTTACATCGTGGCCTGAAGAACAGTCAGTAATACGAAGGCGAGAGGAACATGATGAACTGACCAGGATCGCAATCCAACCACAATGGAGTAGGATTATGTTGATTAACTTGGTCTAACATGGTGTATATCTTAGAGTAACAAATATAATTGAGAATCAAGAGGCCACTTAGGCACTTAAGTACATATGGTTGGCCATAAACAGATCCCCGCATCAATGGAGGGAGATAAGGCTTTATCTTAAAGCCCTAAGCCCTAATGTCCCAATTGAGCCACGTACAGATCATCAACGCTTTCCAAAGTTGATTGTTGCTTCTAACAGAGAACTCTCTGTTCCTTTATAGCTATTGAACCAACTCTAAACGTCTATGAGATGAAATGAATGATCCGCTCCGCCCCGGCCTTCAGCCGATATCCCATCTCAAGGCTGGGCCGACAACATCCAGCTCCAGATCCACCGCGCTGCCTTCCCCGACGACGCTTCAACCTCCTTCGCGTCCGTCCTCTCGACTGCGTACACAAAGAGATTCTAGCAAGGATGACCCGGACTACGCTAGCGAAAAGGCCACTACTGCTTTGATTCGACGCGTCCTGTGCCCCCAGACAAGCAGCCATGGAGCATCTTCCCCACAGCCTCCGGAAGAGCTGTTACCTCCCCTCACGAGCTCCAATGACGTTGATCGTCAGCTCTACGCCCTTCTCGCTATAATTATAAAGGAATTTGTTTACTCATGGTATTCGAAGATTACCCCCGACCAGGCTCTTGTGAATGAAGTTCTACAAGTAATCGCGCATTGCACGCGTGCACTCGAGCAGAGGCTGCGCCAAATCGACGTTGCACAACTAGCCCTGGATGAGATCCCTGGTCTAGTGGAAGCACATGTACTCTGTGAGACTTGACCATTTTAAAGTTCTTCTTGTCGGAATCCATGGTGGTTCCGCGGAGAGGGGAAACATTGCTGACTATATGATATTGCAGCGTACAGACTTGCCAGGCAACAGTCACATCTTTCTGGCCTACCGACGTCGTACCGTACGCTCTATCATGAGCTAAATCCACACCCCGGTCTTTCTCCAGTACCTGATCCAGGAGATCCAGATACAATCGCCGAACAGGTAGAGAACGAAGCGGTCTATCGACGACTTCTCGCCAACGGTATCCTAGCCGTGCTACTTCCAACGGAAGACCTTGAAAATAGCAGTCTCCGAGCGCTGGTGGTTGATGTTATAGCAGATCTGATCCTAGGAAACCAAGTCAGTGGCCGGGCATGCGAAGGATGGTTCATTTGGGAAACTATGGGCAAACTCGCCGCTCAAGTGGGACGTCGTCAAACCCAAGATGTCACAAAATCCGCCCCTGACACCCAAATCAACCGATTAGAGAAGTTTGGCTTACTTTCAACCGATGATGAGCTCCCTGACCAGCCATCAGCGTCGTTCTCAGCCACCGCTTGGATATGGAGCCTTCTGCAGATGATTTATCTTGGTTACGTCGTCTTGCGTTTCATTGCGACGGGTTTATTTCGTGTTGCATCGAGTTCAGGCCCTTCTTCTTACAACCTCGGTGTTTCACCTGCCTTACCCATCAATCAAAAAAGAGATGGGAAGGAGTCGACAGAGGGCATCACGAGTAAGCGCCCGGTTCTCGACTACCGGATGTATTCCATGGTTTCGCAGATACTGGGAATCTCATGGAGAATGCCATGGCTGAGTGGCTTGCTCGCTCTATTCCAGCACCTTATTTTGGCAGGCCCAGGCAGGGTCGGTGCTACGGACGGAATCTTTGATAGGTGAGTTTTTGTTCTCTTTTCTGTTTTTTGATTTATTTCCGGAGTCCTCTGCAACCTCTCAACGCCCCAACCCTCCTTCACGAAGGCTCAGGCCTTGGAAATCAATGACTGTGGAGCAACGGTACGATCTCCGAAACACGATCTACGGGTCAAGTGTCACTTGTGCGAGTCAAGGTGGGACGTGAAGCGTCTTGCTCGCATGCTGCGTCGGTCACTTGATCTGTAACCTTGGGACTACATTACCCGTGGGAGAGATTACCGTCATCTTACGACCTTACGAGGTCTTCTTACTGTACGGTCATTACCGTCAGGCTTACTGGGCTGTTCTGGCATCAGATTGGTTGCCCTCAAATTGGTCCGAGCGACCTTTTCATTTTTTTATTTTTTTATTTCATTTTTCATTTTTCATTTTTTTTTCCAGACAGGGATGACCGCTGCTCACGGATACTCCGTCTCTGGATTTCTTTGACAGAGAAAGTCCCTGTGTGATAGCGCCGGGGCCCGGCCCTTTCCGTGCCGCTCGTCCACTTTTTTGTTGCAAATCTTAAGATTCCAACATGTGCCAACTTTCAATATCCAAAAAAGAAAGACCACATCTGGACGATCGAAATCTCGGCAAGAGACATGCACGGGCGAAAACGAAAACCCAAAAAGAAAAAACCCAGAAAAGAAATGAAATGAAAAAAGAATCATGCCGATCACCCCATTGGAAGCTGGGCCATACCCCTTTTGGCGCCAAAAGAAAACGCAAATGGCTGTTGAGGCTAGTGAATTACTGGATTTGGTCCAATGAGCGAAATTCCTACCGGGAAGGATTGGAATTCGTAATCTGACCGAGGTTCGTGCATGAAGCCTTGTGCTCCAGGTACGGGATATTACCTGAGGGGAAAATTCTCTACTTTTCTCTTTGAGAAAATGATATGCCAGTCCAGGGCTGGCCCAAGCTCCTTCATCTCTCTGCCTAAGCCGATCTTACTCCGCCTCACCCCCACTCTATATGGTCAATTCTTATTTGATGGCCAACTTGGACATTTTCTAAACTAAAATATGCGCGAGAAAAAAAAAGGCACAACGTCCCAGAAAGCTCCACAGTCCAGATTCTTGCTTCACTTTCTTTTTTATTATTTTTTATTATTTTTTTGGGACTTGCCTAATTACTCCGACGTCATGATTTGAGAGAGACCTTTGCTAACTGCCATAGATTCCTCCGGGAGACCATTGAGGATTACGTGCTGACCCCCACTTTGTTGCCCAACCTTCTTCTTGCGACGAGGACCGCCTTGTTCCCAGCCAATACCCGTCCGATATCTCAGATAGCGGCCGGGCATATTGAAGCTCCGGCCTCGGCTCTGCAGTCTGTGCAGACCCCGACGCCCAGTCAAAAAACCCTCGCACCATCGGCCTCTAATACCTCTATTGTGGAAGGAGTCAGGGGCTCTGATACCGATATCATTGGTAAAACTAATAATCCGGGGAACAGCAGCAATAGCGGCAATACTGGAGGGGATCATGCCTCAACCAATACCTCAACCCATCCACCACCACCATCCCTTTCTGCCACTGCAGCCGACGTCCCAACACCAGAGTTAAATGACCCGGCCGAACCGGCAAAAAGGAACAGCCCATCTAAGGCGGAGATCGCCGCTATCAAGCGACGATGTGCAGCTAGTCTTCTGGCCCTGATTCCGCGCTCCATCGTACGAACTTTCCTTGGTGTTCCCTCTTCGGCGCCTCCGCCGCCCTACAATCGTGACGGTACCTGCAGATCCAACAGTTCGCCCTCTCTCGTCACATCATCCCCACCCCCTTCCCCCAGTGTGCACCGTGAATCTTTCCAGGAGGGGAAGGCAAATCTGGCGCCATCGCATTCGCCTTTGTCTTCGAGTCCTTATCCAGTTGCGTGTGGTAACCTTGCCGCTGAGCGGCTGCGCACAGACAATGATCCATCTGCGGGGATTGATTGGGAGGAACTACACCTCCTGGATATAATCGAGTGTGATTTCCTAGACCTCTTTGCAGATGAGTACTGCAATAAACATTTAGTCTGGAGTATTATCGAGACAGTGTTGGCCAAGGTGCTCCCCGAAATGGCTGAGCGCAGTGTGGAAGATTTACTGGAAGACCGTGGGGTGGCGCCAGTGCCACCTGCATTTGTATAGACTACATATTGTTTACGGCTTTCTTTTTTTTTATTTATCACACTTAATTAATGAGATATGCATTACTTATGACTAGCATAACTTCGAAACTTGAAAATAGTGTGATTGTAGAAAGATATTGGGGGTATAATAATAGGCAAGATTAATCTGACATGGGTTCATATATAGGCGAACCAAGTGAAATTATGTCCTTTCCGCGTGAGCAGCCCAGTTTTTAAAAAAGAAAGGGGAGAAAAATTAATATGAAAGGAGCGTAAGAAAGAGATGCAGTACAAGAGAGGGAGGGGGTGTTCAAGGAAACAGAATGCAAAGAGCCAAAAAAAAATGACAGGGGGATATAGAAAACCAGCACAAAAAAAAGGACAGAAAAGACAGAAAAAAAACCCCGAAGAAGAAGGCAAGCGGCAAAAACTCCCAAGTCCAAGTCCAAAGCCGATGATCCCAAATCCGTATACCATCACATATTGCCATGTGCCCATTATTCCATATGCATCCATCTCCAGACTGGGAATCCCAGGGCGTGTGCGCCTATTCCCAAATCCGTAACCCCAAGAGTTCCAAAGGAAAGTAGAGGTCGCCCTCTGGATATGTGTATGTTTTTGTTTGGTTGCCCAGGTTTTTATATCTCGTTGCCATAGTTGGCTAGAGAGACAGGGAATATAAAAAAGACATTGAACCTTCGTACAGATGATACCAAAAAGAAATATAAAAAAAGAATAGAATAGAATAGCAAATGAACCACCGAATCCGAATGAAGGAAAGGAAGAATAGAAAGGGGGAATCACGAATCATAAATCAAAATAACGCAGATAATGTTGGAGAGCGAGGGGAGAGGGGGATGCTTCAAGAAGAAAAATAAAACCAGCAATGCAAGAGAAGGGGGAAAACAAAAGGGGGGGGATAAATAAATGCATAAACAAAAGGAAGGGAAGATATGCAAAATGCAGCTTGTTTAAGGACTCATCCCAAATTGTGGATGCTCCTTTTCTTCGTCACACGCGGGATGGGAATATCCTCATGTTCATCAATGCGCGGCAAGCCACCCAACAGAAACCCGGCCTGGTTCTTGGCAAGATCAAGCCTCTCCATTAGTTTTCCGATGGTCATGTACTCCTGCGCTGCCAGGCCAGAAGGCTGGTGGTCGAAGTAGTTGATGACGAGTTCTAGGGCACGGCGAGCCTCGTCCTGGGTTGGTGATCCTGGAGTGCTGATGGGCGAGATGGTAGCAGACTTTGAAGGCGGCGGCATGGACTTTGTCGTGATCTCTGGGTCGCTGCGATTGCGCTTGATGACGTTTGTCTGGTTGATCGGACAGATGGTGGACTTGGAGTCCTCCATTTCCAGCGGGGATTGCAGGGTAGTGACCGAAAGAGATTGCTGGAGTTCGCGCTTTTGGCGGTGCGGGTCTGTGATTTCATCGGCGGATAGGAGAGTTGGATCGATGGGGACGAGAGGGAAGGTCTGGCTGCGCGGCCGGTTGGTGTTGCTGTTGGCGGCTGGAAGACGGGATTGGCTTGTTGGTGTGAAAGGGCTGTCGGAGACTAAAGTGGATGTTGGGCTGACCATACCCGCCGAAGTGTCGATCGAGGTTGTACTCTTGGAATACCCGTGTTGGTATCCACCTGTCAGATCCGGTAGTTCAGTCATGTCTCGTTTCATTCCTTCTTGGCTTGTTGGTGACAATGGGGATCCAAAGCCATCAATGGGGGACGTAGGCGAGGGTCCGGTGGGACTTTGAAGAGCAGATCCAAAGTCTGTATTGAGATGGGTTGGACTGTTTGATCCGCTGCGAATTTCGGTAGATCCTCTGCGCTTCTTGGCGCCGAGTAGATTGTTCTTTTGCTTGAACTTTTCTAGCCAGGCTGTGGTGGAGACCTTTTCCTTGCCTTCAGGGCAGCCGCAGGTACTGGCAAAGAAGAGTGCTTTTTCTTTGATCATCTCATCGTTTAGGGGATATCCTTGGCGCTGGTAGTTCCTTGCCCAGTTAGATAGAGCTTTCTCAATATCAGGGACTCTGCCCTTGGCCCGTTTGATGGGAGATCGACTCCCATCTTCAGGGTTTAAGTACTTTTCCTTCTGGCGAAGGACCTTGGAAACAGTACTATTACATATTAGATTGAATCAAAAAGAGAAAGAGAAAAAAAAAAACGAGATTGCAATGATACCTTCTCTCGACTCCAAACAATGCTGCATATAAAGTCAGCCTAGCCCCTCAACGCAGATACTGAGATATGCTTACCTCCAATATCAGTCTGCTTAGCAGTCTTGTTTTCCTCGTGATATATACACATTTGCCGACGATCATCGTCGGTAAGTGTCCTGCGTGGCGTAGACCCTCCAGTCGAGGTCTTTCGGACCTGAGGCAGGGGAGTCGAAGGCGATACCGATGTCGGGGTGGTAGAAACGGGGATTCCAGACGCAGCAAACGGAGAGTGTGTGGTGAGCATGCTGGGCCACGAATGCGAAGGCATGGGTAGTGGCATGGAGGCGTAGGGTGGTGGGATTGACATGCCATACGAGTCCACCGTCATGAGCTGCGATTGACCGTAGTCAAACCCACTATATTCGGGCATGGGAGGCGAGTTTTGGGGAGAAGCAAATGTGCCTATTTCCACCCATGGCGAATGTGGGAATTCACTCTCTGAGACATGATGAGTCTCTGTTTCCATGGTGGGCTCCTCCATGGATAATGGATTTCAAGAACAATGGGGAATAGAGCTTTTCTTTGGTGGGTGGGGGGTTTTTTTCGTGATAGGCTCGATTCGAGAGGAAATCAAAGAAAGAGAGACAAAAGAAATCCCGGGGAACAATGAAACAATCTAAGGGTAAGACAATAAAAGCTGATGCATGTTCCACTGCTTCCGTAGACCTGTATCAAATTCCCCAGGTAGAGAGTATTGTCCCGAGAACAGTAGCTCTATAAACTACGGGCAAAGGAAGTAGAAGGGAAGTGTATAAAGTATACAATATGCAAGAAGGTCGAAAAGCATGCGGGTAAGGCAATGGGGGTTAAAAGGAAAATCAGGGCTAGGACGATCAGTATCGCGTGGATTTGACAGAACGACTGTGAATATCAATTGCAACTGGCACGAGAAAGACCGTCCGGAAAAATCCATGATAGCCTTCCCCCGAGAGTTATCCAGCCGACGTAGTTGGTGATTGGTTGATACAGTAAAATAAAAGTCCATCCAAAGGAGGGAAAAAATCTCTAAAAAAATATTAAAAAATATTAACATGCGTAGAAAATAATATGCAAAATAATATATCAATAATATATCAATTTGAATTTTGCGCAATTTCAAAATCATCCCTGTAAATAGAGGGGGGAACGGCATCTGGTTGGTTGACCGTGAGATATATTGCGGCAGGGGTTGCATCTCGTCAGGCCCAATTCGTTTTGTGTATTACACTGTAAAGGTATGGAAATCTTCGTTCTCAGGGCTAACGCGGTTTATACTTGTTTTTTTTTGGTTTTTATGGTTTTCTTGTTTTTTTTTTCCTATATTTTTTATCCCCTTCTTTGCATTCTCCCGTATGACCTTCCAACCAGGATGGCAGGCTCCACGGTACGAGTACGTTGTATACTGGCAATATAACCTAGTAAGTATATATTCAATATAGGTCTAATATAGCGTCAAATGCAAGTAACCTAGGGTTCCTGTTGGGGAAAAAAAAAAAAAAAAAAAGAGGTGTAACAACGTGACCGTTCAGTGTTTTCACTCCAAACCTTGACCAATGTTTGACAAAGTATCTAGTCCTTCACGGCAACCGTTGCCTCGCTTTGACGAGGCTGAGGGTCTCTCCTAAACTTAGGTCAAATCAGGGTTGATCACCCGGGGGGGAACGGGGTTCGTTCAAAGCGCAGCCCAGTTTGTAGCTTGATTTGCTCAAAGCCGGGTAGCGGATCGATAAACCGCTGAACCTAAAGCCCGCATGACAACCCATGCACATCGCAGGCGAGGAGGGCGATCAGGATAGACCGGGAAGAGGATAGCGGCAGGCAGACTATCGATAACTCTCCCGTTGAAAGAGTCTTCATTGGGGAGATCTTCATTTCGGCCAAAAAGCAAACCGTTGAATCAGAGACTCAACATCCAAATTCATGTCCCCATAGGACGTATTTCGGGGCACGGTTCACGCTGTGGAGGTGAAGAAACCGGGTCCGAGGGGTCTTAATCTCTAGTGAATACAAATCATAAAGCAGAACAAAGGGGACCGAGAGAGAGAGAGAGAGACAAGGAAGAAGTAAAGAGAAAGCAAATCCCTACGGAACAGATTGAACAGAGTCCATGGAAGGAAATATTACCCAATTAGGGCAAGATTATGTGGGAAGGCGGGTCCTAACCTTCGAGGTTCAGCATATGAACCGCATCAGACACCCACGAGAGATGACACGGCTAAAATGAGCAAATCAGAAGCAGCAAGGTCGATCTTTGGATGGGCGAATCTGCCGTCTCCATTGCCCTGCGGTTGATACGACCTGGTCCATCCGATACAAGGGCCGAACAGTAGGTTGGAGAATCATCCTATCAGAAGACGTAAAGGGCATCTCTTGGTTGTGAAAAAGAGGGGGAACTTCCCCCATTTCGATGCGGTTTTGGCGCTAAAATCCCTCGTCTTTCTCCACTACGACCCACTGCGGTCCCCTCCGGCCCGGTAACCTTCAACATTTCTTTGCATCTTGCATGTTGAATACAATTCAATTGAGGTAGAGAGTTAGCCAGAAGTAGAGAACAGATATAGACTACAGAGCATAGAGCTATGAGAGGGGATACGCAGTGGATGTTGATTATCAAGGTAGTACTAAAAACAGTAAGACGGGCTTCTGCAACATATAATACACTCTACCATAGAACGGGTATTCTCTTTTGGGCGCGGTCTATTTGGATACTACCCAAATATCTAACGAGACCCCGCTTGTTCGACTCAACCACGAGGAAGCCGAATGTGAAATCCGCCTGCTTTATTACTGCCATTGGGAAGGATTTGTTCTCGAAACCTGCCGGGATGGAATGTATCTGAACGAAAAGAATCAAGCAAAAGCAAAAAACAAAGGTACATATTAAAGAGGTCTGACAAATCATTCCAACACCCGTGGACTAGAGAGGGATTCAATTGGTATATTCGACAGTCCACTCCGTCACTGATTTGGTCGCAGTACCAATCATTATGCCTGCTGCCGTCAGATTTTTTTTACTTTGCTCCAGTTAAAATGCAAGGAAACAAAGGAAATGTGTGACGAAATTTAAAATGGTTTAATTTTAGCCCTTTTAATTAAACGGTAATCGCGTTCACTAGTAATAATGGGAGTTTTCCAACATAGGGGGCAATTCGGGGTAGATGCTGGGCTGACGCCATTGGAGAGAGATTTCTATCTTTTTAGGGCAAGGCCATTGCTTTACACAGTTTCCACTATTTCGGAGATGGAGCAGGAACAAGTCTAGACCGGTCAACATTGAAATTCCCTTCGTATATTTGCTTCTTTCAATTTGGTCCGTCATTCTTGGCTGTCATATTCAAGCGGGGAGAAATTTCCTGTTACCTTCGGGGTACACAACTGTACTATGTAGGGTAACCAAGGGTTGGTGTGACTCGAATCAGGTACCGTTTGACCTGTTGCAATTCTAATTCTGTCCGAAGTATCTCCGGGAAATTGAATTGTTGCAGAATTAATAGAATTGTCTCTACGACATAAGCAATTAATGGTATGGGGAGAGTATGGCATACAACATAGAATACTCCCGCTTTATGTATGTCGATAAAATACAACCCTGGAAATCAGAATCGACTCCATACCCAATAGAAGGCGTTTTTTTAAATGTAAAAAAAAAAAAAACCCCCAAGTAAGAAATGCTTCGCTACTCTGGGGAAGAGCATGGCGTATGCAATGCAATGCGACGGGGATGACCGATGGATCCCCCACGAGAGCAGAAAATGTACAACGTACGTTATAAGGGATGCGGGCGATCGGTGCCCTCGCAGTCACCTGATGAAGAGATTACCAAGTACATACTAGCATCTAAAAGAAATTAATATCCATACTCCGTACACCGATCTTCCATCTGAGAACGGACCAGATCGTGAACAGCCCCCTTTCTCATTTTCACTAATCGGCGATTTGCATTCTCCACCTTACTAGAACTATTTTGTGTCTCTGCAGAGGTTCATGAGAACTACTCAGTAGCGTACCAGACTCAATAGACTATAAGGACTCCCTATTGGGTAAATAATATACGTACAATACTATACCTTGGGTGTGTACTGGATGTATTGGATGTATTGGATGGGAATTGATCAGATAAACGTTCGTAATTCAACTACTCCGTAATATCTCTCTCATTCACCGCTTATTTTCTTATAATCCTTTGTGCCTTGCCTCACTTTTTGCTTTTTTCTGTTTGGTTGAAAGATTTTGTTAGTTTGCATATCAATCCTGCGCAGATCTGTACTTTTTTTTTTTTTTCTCTCAAATTTCGGAAAGTAGTTGCAGGACAGAAGCCAAGAGATTAGAAGCTAAGAGATTGAGAAAACGTGCTAGTCAGTTGACAGATCCATTTGGATTCCTCCCCTATCATGCTCTCGGTAATATACTCACTCCCCTGGGCCTATCGGAAGATAGACTAGCAATGCCGGGTTTATTAAACATGTACGGAGTAATGGTTTACAACTCAAAGCTCTCGTGGCTTTTGAGTACAGCATATACACAACCTCGTCATGATCACCGTTATAGCTATTAGCAGTAGGTCAATGCGTTGAGTCGCGGCCCTTCTCTGCACCAAAGTATGGAGTACGGAGGTATGCACACCATAATTACCCTTCCGGCTCTTCCGTCGAAGCTATCGAGTTCGTTTTTTTTCTCTCCCGGAGCTTTCAAGCTGACAGCTAGAAATACTGTGATCGGCATTAACAAACAGAGAGGTCTAGACCTTTTGTGGCCTGACTCGTCAGCCTCGAAAGTAAAAAAAATCGGGGGAGAAAAAAAAGCAATGCGAACAAAGAAATCAAGCCACGAACGAAAATCCTATAAATATTAGAATTACTGGCAAGGATGCTGTGCAGGACGGGAAGTAATGGCAAGGGGAACATGCCAATCGGAATGTCATCAAAATTATTGTCCATGCAGGCGTCCTCGGATCTGTACATAGGGTCTGTTAGGTACAGGGCGATAAGGAGTCGCATGATGCTGCATTAATTTCCAAGCACTGAATGTAATACGAATTGACCAGGGGGAATGATTGGTCTGACATGATATCTTTTTTTATATGGAAAAAAGGAGGGCAGTGGCTTTTTCCAGAGTGGAATTGTAGAAACCTAGTAGTAAGTGCGAGCAGACCGTTTATACTGGTATTTATATATTTTTTATCTGTTTTTTAAGACAGTACAAGAGTGCCATAAAAAGATCTGAACTTTTTGCGCTGATAGACAAAGAACATGAAAAAAAAAGGGTAATCATAACAATATGGACTGGGTCGCTTCAAAGGCCACAAACTACCGAAGATGCCAAGAATATCAGAAAGACATGGCTTTTCGCCCCGTGTGCCCCTGGGCTTGTGTAACCCTGGAAGCCTAACTCGAGTTCATCGAATCAAGTCAAGCTATACCTTGACGCCAAAAATTCAGCAACGCTGTGCATGACCGCTGATTTTGATGTCAAAAGGTATCAAGACTTCCCCTCTAATTATGTTGCCATGAACGAGTCTATCCATGCTCGGATCCAGTGGCGTCTTACGGATGTCCTAGAAACCTGTCAGATCGCGGAGGCGCAACGACAAGGGCACAGACCACAGCGCTTGGATCATCTCGCCGCTTCGGGCTATGAAGGTCAAGGAGTTGACATTAATCCTTTACCGCTTGACGATCGACACTATAGCTGGTCAGCTTTGAAATTCATAATTCGTTTTTGTTTGGTAGAATTACCGATATCTTCATCGGCAAGCTCGTGCGAAAGACCGACTCGCTGCGGCTGGTGCTTCACTGAGCGACCATACACAATGGCGTGCTTGAAATCGTCCTTGATTGTGCGGTGAATAGCGTCACACTGTTTCGTTAGTATAATTCTTAGAAAGATGAGGGCAATGCTTACGAAATTTTCGACTGTGCATGCGTAGGAACGCAGCACGACAGGGGCTGTATAGTCGGGCGCTCTGCCCTTGGGTTTCGTGTAGATTCTGCGCAGCTTGAGCTTCTCCCACATCATCTCCATCAGCTCGTCGACATTCCATCCATGCTCCGAGCTAATTGGGCAGGCATCTGGAATCCGGTACAGCAAATCCAACTCTTCGATGGAAATAGCATCGATCTTGTTCAGCGCATAAATAACGGGAATGTAGCTGCGGCTCTTGGCTTCCAGGACATCAATCAGGTCGTCAATGGTGGCGTCGCATCGGATGGAGATATCAGCGGATGAAATCTTATACTCGCCCATTACAGCTTTGATTTCCTGGGATCTGTTAGTACCCACCAAAGACTATGTGTGGAATCGATCTTACATCATTGTCGATATGAGTCAATGGCTGAGTGCTCGTGATGGCGATACCACCCTTGTCCTTCTTCTTGAACACAATGTTGGGAGGCTTCTTATTGATGCGAATACCAAAGCCCTCCAATTCGTTCTCGATGACTCGCTTGTCAACCAATGGCTTGTTCACGTCAAGAACGATGAAAATGAGGTTGCAAGTCTTGGCCACCGCAATAACCTGTCGACCACGACCCTTGCCGTCTTTGGCACCTTGAATAATACCTGGGAGATCGAGAATCTGAATCTTGGCGCCATTGTACATCACTTGACCGGGGACAGTTGTGAGGGTTGTGAACTCGTAAGCCGCGGCTAGAGGGTGTTAGAGAAATCGTTTATCAAGGAGGTTCAATGGGTTTAACGAACCTTCTGAATGTTGGCCAGTCAGTTTATTCATCAATGTACTCTTGCCGACGGACGGGAAACCAATGAAGCCACTGCACTTGTAAGCGTATGCAATCACAATCTTCTCGAGTAACTTACACACTGGCTACACCAGTACGCGCAACATCGAAGCCAGCTAATCACAAGTTAGCACCTAGTAGAGTGCTCAGGTCTGGAATACTCACATCCACCACCACCACCTCCTCCAGTCGGGGTCAAAAGTTCACGCTTGAGCTTAGCAAGCTTCGCCTTCAGTTGTCCTGCATATTGTCAGAAGACGTCATCGGTGAAATGTCGTCGGTGTGCGCGTACCCAAATGATACGAGGTGTTCTTGTTTTTTTGAGTCCGAGCCATCTCGGACTCGATCTCCTTGATCTGTATGACAGCATTGTCAGTAAATTGTTCGGTGCCATGCTCAAAAATCTTGACCGCACTCACCTTTTCAATAGTGGTCGACATTTTCGCGATTTGACCCAGCAATCAAAAAATCAATAAAAAGAACGATTGAAAATCCCTGCTACCACGGGACTTAATGTATGCCCCTCGCTAAAAACGAGTGAGTCGAGCGACAACTTTTTGAAGGAGAAATGGACTTGCGGCGACAATCTTTGAATTGTGGCACCGCAGTTTTTAGTCAGGGCGGGGTGTGCGCCTAAGGCGACGAGGGCAATTATGTCATTGACAGCCTGAGGCACTCATTCTTATCGCTATCATAACCAATTTACGACAACTTGGGCAACTACATACTTGTAAACATTGTATTGCTTGAGTTGGCCTTGAAATTTATAAATGGAAATACATTTCTTGTGCGAACTCTTATCCTAGTCTACATTTATGTTGTGGTGGATACAACATAAACTCTCCGTTTCGTCATTCGGTCAACTTCCGATACCGCTTCCTCGTTACATAGACTTCATCCCAAACGCGCTTAGCACAACCGTTCATCATGCCATTCCTTAACGGGTCCGAATCGATCACTGAGAAATCAGCTTTTGAGAAGCTCGTGGATGACCTGAGTTCTGCGCTAGGTCCAAGCTCAGGCCTGGATTCCAGCGATGTCGATCCCATGGAGATACAACTATTGATGGAGAGATACGTCTCGAATTCGGATGAATGGGCTTCATATGCGTTGGGTGACGCGAGTAGGACATATACCAGGAATCTGATTGATGAGGGAAACGGCAAGAGTAATTTGGTAAGGAGATCATCACCCCTCAACGGTTACTTGGCTGACTTCGTTTCAGCTGATTCTCGTCTGGAGCCCTGGGAAAGGGAGTACAATTCATGACCATGCAAACGCACACTGCGTGATGAAGGTAAGTCGTCTTTGATTTGATAGATAGACAGGAGCTAATTTGGAACAGATCCTAAAAGGCAAACTACAAGAAGATCTGTACTCCTGGCCCGATCAAGAGCAGATCGAGAATGGCCAAATTTCACCTCCACGGCTCACCAAGCAAACAACCTATGGCGAAAACCAGGTCACCTACATGTCTGACAAGCTCGGTCTGCATCGGATATCCAATCCGGATCAGGGCAACTTTGCAATCTCCCTCCATCGTATGTTATCCTTTGTGGGGAAAAAATGATTGGAGCCAAGGCTAATTGATCAGTTTACACGCCACCCAATGCCGCAATCCATGGGTTTGGCATTTACGATGAACGAACTGGCAAGGTCAGGCACATCAAGCAGACCAACTATTATTCGTTCCGCGGTCATCGACTCGATGATGGACAGGAGTAGTGTTGTCGATGCCCTTCATCATTAACGCTACAATGCAGGGAATTTTCACCTTGTACGTTACCTACTTCTACCGGGGCTATGGTCATAGGCCTTGGAAACTCTCTTTTGGTAGCTTGGCTCTTCCTTTCGGATACCCCTTTTTGTACTTTATGTTCAATTACATATTCTTTCCGGCCGACTCGTACTGTATATTGAAATGTGTTCTGCACAATTATTGGTAAAAGCAAGCTCCTTTCTGACACGTCATTTACTGAGGATCTTCTTGGATTTATGTAGATTTTTTTTGCTTTTGGTCATAACTCTAATCAGAAAAACAGCCACTTGTCTGTAGGCCCGCTTGCTTTACATGAAAGCTTCGACATTCAGCTCCAGGGTACTGACTGGGTACTTCAACTCGTACTTCTCGAGCACAGTAGGGTGCAGAATACCGAAGGAGCCAATGACCTGATCCTTACCGCCAATAATGACGTGAATAGAAGCAGAGTGACCGGGGAAGTAAGTGGGATCTACACTGTTAGCAAATATTTTAGTACGGTTTGAGAGGGTACACACCGTCTAGTTCCTTGATGTAGTATGAGTCGCCTGTAGGGGTCTCGCCCTCGACGAGGAAGTTGGTCTTGAGCATGGCCATGATACGATCAAGAAGACCGTGGACAACCTCGAATCCACTAGTCTTACCGTAGAAGGCAGCAGCAAAGTGTCTCTCGTTGCGACTCTTGCGTTCCAGAGACAGATCCTTGAAGGCAACATCGCTGACCTCGAAAATCTTCATGGGCACAGAGTGGTGCTTGTTCTCACGGATGGTCTTGAGCAGACCTGGGAGCAGGCTGGTACGGACAACCTGGAACTCAAGTGTCTTGGGATTGGCTAGTTTGACAGCGGTATTTCCGTCATCCTTGCGGTTCAACCAGCCAAAGTTCTCATCATGCGAGCACAGAATCAACGGCAAAACCTCTGACCAACCAGCCATGGCAGTCTCCACACGAACAATGTCGGAAAGCTTGTTGATGGGGAGAGGTTGAGCGACTGTGCCGGAGATGTCGGGGAATGCACGGGGCAGCGAGTTGAAGCCGTAGGCAATGGCCACATCCTCCATGATATCACACTGGTGGAGAACATCGGCACGGGTTGGGGGAATCTCCACGTTGATGATGTCTGAGGAAGTAGTCGAAGGCTTGGCGCGGAAAGCCATCTTTGTGAGCAGAGTACAGATCTCGGCGGGGCTGAGGCTCAAGCCACAGCACTGGTTGATGTACGAGACTTCGGCCTGAGCAGTGCGGGGAGCGATGTCGGGGGTGACCCGAGTCTCCTTGTTGTGCTCAGACACAATCTGGACAGGTTCGATGGTGAACGGCTCCAAAGTATATTGGGAGAACATGGTAACCATCATCTTGTTCACAATATCCAGCTTTGTCTTATCGAGGGCTGTGATCTCAATCAAAACATTGGTGGTGTCCAGGCTGATCTTCGAGTGATCACCGTTGATAATGGGTGGCAGAGAGCAAACAGTCCGGTTAGAGTCGTAGATGACTGGGTAGACCGGAGAGTCACGAATGATGTGCAGGTACTTGCCCAGCTGTTGGTGCTTCTCGTAGAAGTTCATCAATTCCTCGCCATCCATCTCCTGGGTCTGGTTCAATGGGATAAATTTGATATCCTTAGGAGGTAGAGCCTCATAAGTGAAGGGACCCTTCACGGTGTCCAAATCGTGGGTACCAATTGATACCAAGGTTCGTTGACGGGCCAAGTTCTGGTGGAGCTTGTCTTGCAAAGCAATGAAGGACGCATAACGGGCCGGGTCAAACTTGATGTTCCGTAGAATAGCACCAGCCACGTAGGGTCTGATTTTCGTGGTCTATTTTGGTCAGCGGAGCCCCTCCACCTAGGCAGTGGGTGTTGAGGTACTGACATCTTCCTTGACAATAATCTGCTCCATCTGTGCTGGCTGAGTCAACTTGTACTCGGGCAGGGGGTTCCGGCCGAGGAAGATGTTCAACATGAGCGCAATGCCCTCGAAGCACAGCAAGTCATATCTAATCTATTCTTAGTTGGGTTCTTCCATCTCTTCTCTTCGGATGTCATGCGTACCGGTTGGCGGGGATCTCGATCTTGAGTTGCGGAGGTTCTTGCTTTCCATCAACAATAGGACGGTCCGAGTTTGTAGTCTGAAGAGATCAGCATTGGTTATGATCGGGTTTCGGGGGATGTACATCTTCGTCGAGCTCAATTCCTATTCAGAGTCAGTTATGCCCCGCAAAGATTTCTCAGCCAACCTACCAAATTCGAAACACAGCTCATCGAACTCTTCCGTAGTATACCTGCAGAGAGGTTAGTAGAGTTCAATGACAAAACCCGGAAACGTACTCTCGGCCCAACTCTTTGAAAAGAGCGGCCTTGTCGACCGAGATGGTGGGCATGGTGGGGGTTGCGAATTCTGGTGTCAATCAGCGAAATGTCCGGTAAACCAGAACGAAACCCAAGTAGGCGACTCCGATAGAATATAGGGAAAGTCCGTACAGAATTCAAGAAGTAGCCCTAGAGTGATCGGTGCACAAAGTCGTGGATGACTCTTGCGCTGGTGGAAATTCTGCCCGCAAGCCACCACCGCCACAGATCCCCCCTCTTTTGTGACAAATGGTATTAGTATGGTAATTCCCCTCCATATTCAAAAGTTTATGTGCACACCGCCAGTATGTAATTTACACCAGTAAACACTCAAAGCTCGACTGTCCTGCTCTGGTTACTGCATCATCGAAGGGGGCTTTTTTCTTTTCTCTTTACGAACTTGTGACAAACCTATTAATTTGCTGTTGATCAAGGTACTCTTCAATTGTCGAGGTATGCTTCTGCTGAAGGTGTCCATGCGGCCCAAAACCCCACCCTCACTCTACCACCATCCATCCCCTTTGCCATCTCGCGAAGTCGGAACTAATCCTTATCAGCCATCACATTGCCTCCTACACCTCCTCTGCCGAATCGCTGCCAGGTCCAACACCACCCTCTTCCCTTTCAGGACCGGGACTCGTCGCGTCCCCTTAATACATATCCAAATCCACAATGGAGGGCCAGAACGAGAACGATGAGCTCTACCCCATCGCCGTGCTCATTGACGAGTTGAAGGTAGGTCTCTCTCCGGTTATGCAGACAATATTGAGCTCACATTTCTTTAGCACGACGATGTTCTTCTCAGACTCAATGCCATTCACCGTCTATCCACGATCGCGCTTGCACTTGGGCCCGACCGAACCCGGGAGGAGCTCATCCCATTTCTTGATGGTTTGTCCAGCCTTCAATCGCCTAGCACCCCCGTCTAACAGTGGTAGATTCCGTCGAGGACGAGGACGAAGTTTTGACTGCGCTGAGTGAAGAGCTGGGCAATTTTACAGAATATGTCGGGGGCCCCGAATACGGGCACGTGTTGCTCTCCCCGCTGGAGAATTTGGCGGCTATCGAGGAGCCGTTAGTGCGGGAGAAGGTAACACACTAGCTGAAACTTTCTGGGGACGCATGCTGACGTTTCAGGCCGTTGAATCTCTCAACAAGGTATGCGAGCAGCTCTCGGAAAACCAAGTTGAGGAGTATTTTGTCCCGCTAGTCCTCCGCTTGTCAAAGGCAGACTGGTTCACCTCGAAGGTCTCTGCGACTGGTCTTTACTCCACACCATACAAGAAGGCTACTCTGGCTTTGCAACAGAGCCTCCGACAGCACTTTGGATCTTTGGTACACGATGAAACCCCGATGGTGCGGCGACAGGCGGCCAACAATCTGGCCAAGTTTGTCAAGGAAATGCAAAGCCAGGTCGTCATCGAAGAAATAATTCCCCTCTTCCAATACTTGGCGAGTGATGACCAGGACAGCGTCCGTCTGCTTACCGTTGACATTCTTATTGCGATTGCGGAGGAAATTCCCAAAGAACAGCAACCTAGCCACGGCGTTTTGTTGACATCGCTGCGGAATCTGTTTGAGGATAAGAGCTGGAGAGTCCGGTACATGGTTGCCGACCGATATGAAAAGGTACATTGTCCTGGATTTCGAACTGTTGAGCGAAACTGATGTATGCAGATCGCCAAAGCTGTTCACGAAGAGGTTGTCACCCGCGACATGGTGCCTGCCTTCGTCAAGCTCCTCAAAGATACAGAGGCCGAGGTTCGCACCGCAATTGCTGGCCAAATTCCTGGTATGATACCCAAATGATGTATAGTTGATGCCTGGCTAACACATTTTCAGGCTTCTGCAATTTGATCGATCGCGACACTCTCCTCAATGAGATCATGACTAGCGTTGAAGACCTTGTCTCTGACCCCTCTCAGCACGTCCGGGCTTCCCTCGGAACTCAGATCAGCGGGCTCGCGCCTATTCTAGGCAAGGAGGAGTAAGTATCCTGCCTATCTACTAGCAATAATCTGTACTGACCGTCCAGGACTATTGCACACCTACTCCCCATGTTCCTGCAAATGCTTAAGGATGAATTCCCCGACGTCCGTCTGCACATCATCTCGAAGCTCGAGCAAGTCAACAAAGGTGAGCGCTCAATTCTTTTGTTTTTTTTTTTATGTATGTCTTCTTACCCTTTATAGTCATTGGTATCGAGCTTCTCTCCCAGTCTCTTCTTCCCGCCATTGTTCAACTGGCCGAGGATAAGCAATGGCGTGTTCGCCTTGCTATCATTGAATATATTCCGCTCCTTGCCAGTCAACTTGGAGTCGGGTTCTTTGACGAGCAGTTGAGCGATCTTTGCATGGGCTGGCTCGGAGACACCGTCTTCTCCATCCGAGAGGCTGCCACTGAGAACTTGAAGAAACTGACAGAGGTCTTCGGCGTGGAGTGGTCAAAAGCTTCTATCATTCCCAAGGTGATGGCCATGGGTCAACACCCTAACTATCTTTACCGCATGACGACGTGCTTTGCCGTTTCTGTAAGTTTCCTCTCTTACTACATCGATCAATGCTAATTATCAGACTCTCACCCCCGTTGTCAACCTCGAAATTATTGAGAGCTCTCTCCTCCCTATCCTGGAACGCCTAGTGACAGATGAAATCCCTAACATCCGTTTCAACGTCGCCAAGTCTTACGCCGTTCTCATCGCCACATTGCGTCGTCTACCGGCCGATAAGACCTTGGTTGAGGTGGAGAAGTCTGAAGAGCCTATCACCCCATCACCTCAGAGCCTGGAGTTGATTCAGTCAAGGGTTGTGCCCAGCCTGGAGAAGTTGCAGGAGGATGACGATGTGGATGTCCGATACTTTGCTACGACTGCTGGTGGCAATCAGGATGAGATGCAGACCTCTCCTTAAACTATGCACTTGTTCGGCCAATACCCGACAAGACATCCTGTCAGGTTAGAGAATAGCCAAGCGTCCTTTTCTTTCAGGCGTTTTTAATGTAGAGGTTTCACATACTGTTTAGCCAGGGTAGGTAGTCAAAAACAAATGCGCAACTAAAGACCTTTCGATGCATGTAAGCCCACTCACATGGTGTATCTACGGTATAGTGGCCGTAAGGCGAAGGGCTTTAAGCCAGCCCTCGGGCTGGACCTCGGAAGTTCGCCCGGGGAGCTATTGAGATTCATTTGTCAGCAAAAAGCAACCCTGCCAGGTGGCCCCGGGGCCCCCGGGGAGGGCACATCCATGGTTGGACTTCTTATTTTCCACCAGCAGTATATCAAATCGACTTGTGATATCAATGTCAACATTCTAAACATGCTTTTTTGAACAGCACTGTGTCTCATTGGCATGTCAATTGACTTATGATCATACAGAAACCCTCATTTCTCATTTCTCATTTCTCATTTATATTGTTACTCAGCCGCCATGTCGTGGCCATACCATTTCATTTCTCTCTCCGAAAACGACAAGCTGCATCGCAGAGAGCTACTTGATCTTCGAGGATATTATGCACAATGGTCAATTATTGTGGTCATTGTCGCCATCCGAATTTTTCGCTTTGCTACGAGATCAACCGCGAAGTGGGATCGGCTGGTTTCTGGAAAGACTCGACAGTATCTTGTCTGCGGGTTGTGGCTGCTATGGCTTGTAGGCCTTTCGATATGGGGCAGTGGTGATGGTATGTCCTTGTCTCCCGGTGGGTTGGAAGCACGAGCTAACATGCTAGACTACCTCCATTTGACCAAAGCATTGGGCCGAGTTGGCCTATCCCAACTACCACTGCAGGTTCTGATGTCCCCGGCATACATCTCTCGCCCCGCAGCCTCATCTGTGCTGTCTCTTCTGACTGGTATCCCTCAACCAGTGTTGACACCGTATCACCGTCTCTTTGGTCGGGCGGTTGTCTCCCTTCTGTTGTCTCACGCCGCGTTGTATACGCTATTCTTCGTGCAATCCAGCCATCCTGAATTTGGTATATTGCTTTTCAAGCGAGTCCAAGACCTAGATGTCCAATTCGGCCTAGCTGCGATATTTTCGGCAGTGCTACTCGTCCTCTTCGTGCGACCTGCGTCCCAGAAAGGACTCCAAACTTGGCTTGTGCAGGGAACCATTCAAGAACGCAGAAAGATGTTTTACTTTGGTCATGTATCTTTGGTGATATTATTGTGTGTTATGGCTTACTCTCATGTGAAGCAAGCGCAAAAGTACATGCTGCAGACTTTAGCGGCTTCTGTGCTTAATTGGGTGTGCTGTTGGGCGGCATATTAGTGTATTCTAGAGGAATGTGACATGCTTGGCTGTTATTTAGAAAGAAAGATCCGTTGGTCAGTATCCTAATGTTGAAGTCTAGGGATGTCATACATATAAGCTTGTGTAGCATCCATGGATGAACCTCATTTATCAATCTATCTATCGCGGGAGGAAATAGAAGATTCTAATGCCTGACCTACTTCCAAGGTTTGATCAAACGGTTTGCGATGTATTTCGTTTTGTACTTGTTTAGATCTTGTTTTTGGAGAGGGTGTCGATCTACGGAGTACATACAGTGTATGAAATTGTGCCCCTTTTTTCTCCCCCTTAATGATAGAAACCAACCACAAGTGAGTAGAGAATCAAGGGGTAGGGACTATGTTGTATACATACAATGTTTGTATATAGTTTACATGATTGTGTATTATTGAATATAGATTCGAGAGTGATTAGATCTGCTACTCCTTCAAGGGTTCCAACCATCTTTCTACCAACCAATATTCTTGATATTCTTGATATTCTGTAGCAACATCAATGTAGTCCCAGCACTTTTGGTGACACGTATATGGATTAGATTATGGCGTACGTCCCCTGCAGTCGGCCAACGCCACATATTAATACATTGGCTAGATTGGTTAGATTGGCCAGATTGCCCCCCTTCAAGAATTGGGGACTACACAAATAAAAATAGATAACATAATATGATTGATAGGCATTGTCTTTTAAACCCTTGTAACAGTTGGGTACTCCGTACTACGGAGTAGATTGTGACGATTACGTTAGAAAGGCTTGGCGGATAAGGTTAATAGCCCGAGGTCAACTCTAGACTTATGGAGAACCCTCCTTAAGACTTAGCTTCGCTCTTCTTCTTCATGCCTCTCCCCAATGGCAGCATGCGCATCCAACGGTTGATTGTGTTACTTGGGATCAGTGTTCTTGCCTGTCTTTCTCTCCTACTACTACGATCCTCAACTCCCCCAGAGCAGCAGCAGCCCATAGATTTGCCTCCTCCCGAACCGATACAACACCCTCAACTCCATGCGGGGCAAAACACATACCTCCCCGAGAAAGAACACCCGATCACGCGTCTGATTGGAAACGCTCAACAGCATTTCAATCATGCGAAGTCACGCCAATCAAGAACCCTGGCCGAGGCCGTGAGTGAATACCAGCGCCGCTACAATATGCACCCGCCGCCATTTTTCGACAAGTGGTTCGAGTTTGCGAAGTCAAGAAATGTACAACTCGTCGATGATTTTGACTCCATCTATCATAGCCTCCTCCCCTTCTGGGGTTTGAAACCTAAGACGATTCGCGACCGGGCGCGCGAGACACTTGGATTTGACAATGCGGTGCTCGGTGTTCTGATTCGCAACGGGAAAGTGTCTCTAACGGATGGAGGGGGTGACGACCGCAAGTGGCAGCGAGACGCCACGGCCGGTATGATGGATCCTTTCGTGAAATACTTGCCCGACATGGACCTGGTGTTTAACATCCACGACGAGCCTCGCGTGATCCTTCCTAACGAAGACCTCCAGCGATTGGTGCAGAAAGCCAAGGACTTCGTTATACCAGCAGCGTTCAAGAAAACCCCAACCAATGCGTGGTCCCCACGTGCTTCGGACCTAAACAAAGGCGACCGCATTGACGAGGTGCGCACCACTCGTTTCAACCGATTCGCACACCAACCGACCTGGACAAACTCCCGAGTCTCATGTCCAGTTGATAGTCCAGCGCGCTCACTCGATGAAAACCCTTCTGATAATGTTGATCCTTATGCGTATGGCGAACTCGGCTTCATCTATAACACCACGGCGGCCTCTGACATCTGCAATACCCCCTCTCTCCGCCATACATACGGATTCTTTGACCGGCCTAACGCCTTCGATGTCGTCCACGATCTGTTCCCTGTCTTCTCGCAAAGCAAAATTTCCAGCTTTCAGGACATTATTTACCCGAGTCCCTGGTACTGGGCCGACAAGGTCCCCTACGACACCGAGAAAGACTATCCGTGGGAGGCCAAGTCTGACCGAATGTACTGGCGTGGTTCCACAACCGGCGGATTTTCGCGCGCGGGTGGTTGGCGCCGACAGCATCGGCAGCAATTTGTCGACAACGTCAACGCCTTGGGCACCACCGAAGTTCTCGCTCACCAGGGGGACAGCTGGGTTTCACAGGTCGCCAACCGGGACGCGTATCGTGATTCCTTCGATGTAAAGTTCACACTTATTGGTCAGTGCGACCCGGACGATTGCAATGCGCAGACTGAATACTTTGGGGTGTTCAAGCAGGCCGGGCAACAAGATGCGTGGGCGCACAAGTTCCTAGTCGACATCGACGGCAACGCGTTTAGTGGGCGATTCCACGCGTTCTTGCATAGTAACAGCTTTGTCTACAAGATCGCTATCTTCCGCGAATGGCATGACGAGTGGCTGAAGCCCTGGGTACATTACGTCCCTCTCAGCTTGAAAGGCAACGAGTACGTTGAGAGCATGCGATACTTTACCTCGGAAGAAGATGGTAAAAATGCAGCTCTTCAAATCGCCAAGCAGGGCCAGCGCTGGGCACAGCAGACCTTACGAAATGAAGACCTGGAGGTTTGGTTCTTCCGGCTACTCCTAGAGTAAGTACCTCATTATTCTATAAGAGAATTCTGCTAACCTGCTCACTTTTCAGATATGGACGCTTGGTAGACGACAACCGTGAGCAACTAGGATTCGTTCTTTGATCTGTATATATTCCTTCGACGAGATGATGGCTTTTTGTTTTTGGGCTCTTGTTAATACCCCCTTTCTCTTGGACCTGTTTCCTACCAATAATATTCGTGCATGTGGAGGTGGCGTTCGGTATGCCATAGATTGAGAAAAGCTGTAAACTACCTACAATTTACAGCATAATATGCTTGCATCCCTGAACCTGTATCTTGATGTGAATTATCTAAATTATGAGATGTCCATAGATACTTCCTACACACATAACATACCTGCATGTAGGTACCCGTCCACGGGTCAGCCCATCGCTGACTCAGGCGTGACGCTACCCGTGAATGGCCCGAGCTCCGTTTGCCCCAGCTCTAGATTTATTACACGCTCACTCCATCTCACTCCTTCAACACATGATTCCAATATGGGTAAATCCCTATCTCGTGCCTTGATCGGCGCGGCCGTCTTTTCCTACGGCCTCTTTACAGTTGCTCTTTATGGTTTCATTGCCTTGGCGAAAGGCACATACTTCAAACGCCCCACCGAAAACGAGAAACGGGACCTGCAGCTTGGTAAGCTGTGTATTCACCACTATGAAGGTTCTTTGCTGACTTTCCAGCTCGCAATCGCCTGTGGGATTTATCTAGAGACTTCGAAGGTCTCTCTCACCACATTCTAACTTTGCAGAGCGGATTCAAGTTCCACTTTGTCAGTAACGATATCCCGAACACACCGGAAACCATCAATTCCGATAAACCATTGGTCATCTTCATCCACGGATTCCCCGATAGCTGGGCGATCTGGCGACACATTATCAGAAACCCTGCTCTGCAAGAGGCCGTCTCCATCGTTGCGATTGACCTTCCTGGATATGGAGGCACAGAGAGCCTGGAAAAATATACTGCAACAAACGTCTTGGAGAAGTTGACAGAGTTGATCGTCACCCTGCGGACTCAGTATGGCGTGGACTCGGGGAACGAAAGCAACAAGAAGAGAACCATAATTGTCGCCCATGATTGGGGCTGTGTCTTGTCCATGCGCCTCGCTGCCGAAGCTCCGTCCCTGGCCCATCGGTTCATCCTGTCCAACGGACCATCAGTATGTCAAAACACCGGTGAATATGTTTATCTTAACTAACGATTCAGATGAAATTGGTTGAATCCAATATCCGCCGTCTGCTCTTCTCGGCCAATAAGATGCTCGGTAACGCATGGCGTTCACCATTGAACGCCCGCGTGCCGTTGATGCAAGCACTCCGAACCCTTGCCCCTCTTGGCCGCCAGCTTGTTCTCTCCGGCTACATCTTTGCAATGCAGCTACCAACGCCAATTGTCTACTACTTCCTGTCTGGAGGCAACCACTCGCTGATGAAAAGCTGCCACCTCACCTCGTACAACAAGGACGAGTGTACCCCCCTCGACGTGGCCAACAGCATGGCTAGCACCATGGGACCGTCCGCTGCAGAATCGGATACTAAAACCCCCAGCGGTGATGCCTATCCTGCCAGCATCAACGAACGTGCGTTTGCACATGTCCTCCACATGGCGGCTTATTACCGTGACCGGGCATCGGTGGCGCGTTGGGACAAGTCTCTTGAGACGGTTGCTAGTTTGCACAGCATTTCATCCGGAAAGCGGCTAGCGAGCAGTGGGGCTGGGTTGTTTGATGAAGGTCCCCCCGGCGCTCTCAAAGCCAGCACGACCATTTTCTGGGGCAAGGATGATATTGCTCTTGACCAAAGGATCTGCCTTGATGGGATGGGTGATTACTTGGTACAGGGGTCTCAGATTGTGCTACTTCCCCGTACTGGACATTGGACCCCGGTTGAACGTGAGAGCGGGGCAGCTTTGATCAAGGCTGTTGAATGGGCTGCCCAAGGCGAAGAGGGGGATATTGGGACCGTCATCAGTGAATCCTATCCTGGTATCCAGGTCAGTTTTTCACGATAAACATAGGCAATATGTTGGACAAATCTGATATTCGACGTTTCGACGTTTTCGTATTGCGGGGGCAACCCGATCTAAAGCGGTTAGAGTGAAGGTGTTATTTCACTTCCATGTTAGACCATAGACCACTTTAAAAAGGATGGATATTCAGCGTATATTTTGTAACAATAAGGGCAGAGGATATAGAATATAGAATATAGAATATAGAACACTCAATAAAGTGTTGAAGGGAAGAGAGAAAAATAATCTCAACAGAATTATCTCCCCAGCGGGGATCGATGATTTACCCGGGAAATACCACTCCACTTTTTCCCCTCGGGAGCTTTGACCTTAATTTGCCTACATCTCGGCCTTTGCTTTCCATTTACTTTAATCTTATGACTCGCCACTTTCTCTTTTCTTTCTCAATCTCAAAGAGTTCAACCTTACACAACATGCAGTGAAAAGAAAAAAAAAACCAAAAAATTCTCCTGTTTTCGTCCCCCCTCGAATCTGCGTTCGGTCCAGGTACCACAGTCGGTGTATCGCGCTACCGGTCTGAACTGTCATTGGCAATTGACAGGTTAAATATAGCCCGACAGCTTTTCTTGTTTTGGGGGTTTTTCTTCTCTGCTCCAGAATTTGTCTGCGATCTGATCATTCTTTTGCTGTTGGAACTGTGGCGTGATGGATTCCAATGGAGCAGTCTATTGCACGGTACTTTAACCATCCCCCTTCCTATGCTTATGGCGTAAATTGACGATGGACAGCTTCTGTTGAGTGACAATTATCTTCCTGGTATGTTCTCATTCATATGTGATGTGGAACTATTCTAAATCTAAATCTTTATAGGTGCTATGGTCCTTGCCCATTCCCTACGCGACAATGGTACAAAAGCGAGGTTGGTGGCGCTATTTACGCCAGACAGACTACAATCGACCACCATTGACGAGCTAAGGGTACGTACAACATGCCCCAAACTATACATTTGACTTACAAATTAGACCGTCTATGACGAGCTGATCCCAGTGAGCTCAATGGTAAACGACACGCCGGCGAATCTCTGGCTCATGGATCGCCCAGACCTAATTGCCACATTCACCAAGATCGAGCTCTGGCGCCTGACGCAATACCAGCGGGTCGTATACATTGATTGTGATGTCGTAGCTCTCCGAGCTCCCGACGAGCTGTTATCACTGGAAGCAGATTTCGCTGCTGCGCCTGACGTTGGTTGGCCGGATTGCTTTAATAGTGGAATGATGGTCCTCCGACCTAATCTACAGGACTATTATGCGCTAAAAGCACTCGCTCAACGAGGTATCAGCTTCGATGGCGCCGATCAGGGTCTGCTGAACATGCATTTCCGGGACTGGCATAGGCTAAGCTTCACGTATAACTGCACGCCAAGTGCTAATTACCAGTACATTCCTGCGTACAAGCATTTCCAGAGTACCATCAGTCTTATTCATTTCATTGGTGCCCAGAAGCCATGGAATATGCCGAGGCAGATTGTCCCGCTGGATTCCCCGTACAATCAGCTTCTAGGCCGGTGGTGGTCTGTCTATGATAGACACTATCGTCTGGCATTTGTAAGTGATATGCCAGAGATCGTGAAGACGTGGACTAACATCCTTAGGTACCGACCGCGCCAGTTGAGATTGAAAAGACGGCGGTTGCTCAAGGCGATCAAGCCCATGCCTCTCGTTCTGACCACATCCCTCGTTATGACGCTCCTCGTTATGAAACAACCCCCCATTATGAAACACAGCCGACATCTGAACGGCAGACCTACCATGTTGAAAAACCCACGAACTTCCACGAGGAATCACACCAAGAACCGAAACTGCCCCACGAACATTCTACTCCCGCCCATGTAAATCATGCTGCTGTGCCTATATTGAGTATGGTACCGCAATATGTTCGCGGAGAGGAGCATGTCTCAACCTTTATCCCACCATTGCCTCCTGCGCCAATCACTTTTGCGCCCCAACTGAGCCACGAAACATATGAGACACAGGTACAAACGCAGGCGCAGACGCAATCCCTAACCCCGACCCAGACACAGTTGCCGGTACAGACCCAGACCCAGACCCAGATACACTACCCCGATGGCCATATTCACCAACCACAGCCGCTGGCCCCGATCCATCCTCCAATTATCGAGTATCAATCACCCCCATCTCCAGTCCCAGAGGTTTCGACCTTTGAGGCGCCGAGATCCGAGTGGGATCCCTCACGGTGAGAGCTTATCCCTCAGTATTGTCTACAGTGCTAATATCCCATAGTGAGCCACCACCGGTCAACACGAAACCCGAAGGTTTCAGTTTACAACAGAAAACCTACAATATGTCTGAAGACACGCATCTATTCCAACCCCCGTCGTCCTACCCCGAGGCACCGAAAAACATGTGGTATGAGGTTCCAGCCAAACCGGAGCCCAAACCTACCACCGTCTTCCCCTGGGAGAGCCATGCTCCGAAACCCACTCGTGTCTTCGCCGAGGAGGCACCTGTGCAGCTCATGGAAACCCCCGTGATACCCGAGGAACCAGAGCAACATTCACTACCAAGCGAGCCAGTCTCTCCCCAGCCCTCACCTTCCTACACCCGGGTGCCGTTCGAACCCAGTTCCGAATCATGGCAAACATACACCCGCTCCAACGCCTGGGATGAGGACCCAGAGATCCAGCGATACATTGAGACAATTCAGGCTCGGCGCACAAAATCACAAGTGACCAGTCCGGGGGCCAATTCCAACAGCCCCGGGAGATCACCCCCCACCCCAGGATTCCGCCCTAGCACCAAGATTACCGACTTCCCAACAGAAGTTGAGCGCCCCAGTCTGCCCGTAACGCCGGCCCCAATCCGCCGCACCAGTCATGGGGATGAGGCCTCCGGTACGGCCGCTCTCCCTGTTGCCGAGGGCGTGCCTAGCCAGGAGGAATGGGTGGGTGTCACGGTTGATGTGTTCTCTTCTCTCCTCGGCGCAACGTACTTATTGTGGCGATCTACAGAATCCCCTAACTCAGCTCGAGGAGCTACATCGTCGGCATTCGGAGGTCTTGGAGCATCCCGAGCTGCTGTTTAGTCGGCTTGCCGCTGCCTCATACCGTGACCGTTGACAGTACTCATTCCTTTTCTTTAATTTCTTTTGTCAATTTTTTCAATCTTGGATAAGCTGATTCGATTCGTATTTATGGTTGAACCTGGTTGAGACATGTACTCCATTGTGCTTTTGCATATGCATATGTATGGAAATTTCTTAGATGATATTTTTGTTATGAAATAATAATGGCGACCCTGAATGGAGCATTGCATTCTTCCTACTCTTATAGTTCAGTTGTGCACCCGCAAAAGTACGAATCCTCTCGTGAGACTAGAGATATGTATCCAGCTAGCAGTATATGTAGGTATTCAACCTGTTTTCATTTCTTTCTCCCCGCGTACTTCTTGCCTACATATTTAGATTAAAAGGCAGAAGAGATATCACCGAATTACCACCACTTAGGAAATATATATAAAGGAAATCCAATAGCTCTAAATTGGTTAGCTCCATCCGAGAGCCTGTCAATGGCTTGATAAATATATATATACACATCCTAGTTGAAATTCTCCAGTCACATCTAAACCAAAAGCTATATGCCAATGATCCGAAGGTGGACACGAGAGCTATATTTCTGGATCTAAATCCCCCATACTACGCAAAGTAGGACGCAGACACGGAAACAGATAATATATATCGAAACTTTGATTCCAGTATATGATGCCTGATATCCAATGGCAAGGAAAGCCTCTTCTTGCCAATATGTACCAGACCTCGAATCTTCCAGCTGACCTTCACCGCATTGGCCAATACAAATTATAGAATAGCGAATAAAAGGCTTTGAAGGTCATGTAATTTTGATTGCGTGAGGTAGAGTATCAGGTTAGGTTAGGACAGATGGAAGAAAAGGGAAGAGCCGGGCCTAATGTAGATAAAAACATTTACTCCTGAGCGAAAGTCTCCGCACCACCCTCTGCCTCTGCGGCCTGCTGCTCGGCAAGACGCTGCTGCTCGGCGGCCTGCTGAGCGGCAATAGCCTTGGCACCGTAGTCCTGGCTCATGGGCTGGAGAACGGGCTGCTCCTCCTTGGGCTCGATGATGGTGACCGAGTCGGGGAGAGTCTTCTGGGGGCCGGCCTTGCCCTCGGGGTCGGAGCCGCGCATGATCTTAACCTTGATACCGAGGACACCCTGGCGGAGGAGAACGTGACGAGTAGCGGAGTCAATGAACTCCTTGGCGGGCTGACCGGAGTGGATCATGAAACCGTCCTGTTACTTGTATTAGCCATAATATTCTTCCTCAACTGGTTTTCGCGGGTCGATTCGTCGGGCGCAATTTTTTCCCCTAGGATAGACGTACGGTGAACTTCATGGACTTGGCACGGGCAGCACGGAGCTTTCCGGACACAACAACCTCGCAACCCTTGGCACCAGACTCCATGATGAAACGGAGGACACCGTAGCAGGCACGACGAACGGCAAGACCGTTAAGGAGCTTGTAGCGGAGGGACTCGCACTGAGCGACAGCGGAGAGACCGCGGTTCTGGACCTTGGCGGCGTAGAGGGAGACGGAGTTCTCGGGGAACTTGAAGCGCTTCTGGATGAGGGAGGTGAGCTCGCGGATGCGGCGACCCTGCTCACCGAGAACCTCCTGGGTGTGGGTGGCACGGACAACTGGAAAGCCCGTTAGCATCAAATCCCCAATTCGTATTCCGTAGATCCCATCGCGATCGTAAATCTTTCTCTTCCTCCTCTTTCCAGGCAATTTCAACCAGCAATTTTCAAGCGATCACACGAGGGATTGGTTTTTCGGGTTCGACGTACTGATGTCGGTGACAGTGGGAGTCACACGGACTTCCACACCGGAGTAGCCCTCCTCGGCCAGCTCGCGCTGGAAGAACTCGTTCAGCTCGGCATAGAAGACACCGTCGGCGACGAACTTTCTGCGCTTAGAAATAGCTCCCTGAACAGCGGCCATTTTGACGTTCCTGGTGGTGGTGGAATCGGGGGTTGTCGACGGAGGGGATCGTGGTCGAGAGACTTCAATTCTGAGAGTGTATTATTTAGTGGGGATTTTTCGGGACTAGGGCTGCTTGCCCGTTTGGGCCAGGGCTCAACCCTCGCTTGCCGGCGCCTTTCCTGCTTGGTCCTAGCGTTGGCACCTTATCTTTGAGGCAATATTAAGGCAATAAGGCAGTAACATTTATTACATTTAAATACCTACTCCGTAGGTACTCCGACACCATTGGACGAATCACTTTATTGGTCGCATGAACGCGGATGCATAGCATAAAATTGTAAATGCTTGAAAATCATATCCGAGTCCTTTGATATTACCTCGGTTCATTGCATCTCTACTTCTAACTCGGTCGGTTTGTCGGTGCGCTCCGCTGGGAATGCAAGCTTAGATACGCCCGACGTCACAGCAGCTGTCATCCCCGATACATCAGTCATTTTACCCGCACTGTTTGTCCCTGCAGTCTCAATACCAGTCAACACTGTACTTTGCGGGATGTCACTGGGTGTCGCCGAGGAACGGGGCCCGTTCATCTCTGCGTCTGTTCGACCGAATACCTCATTCCACCACCGTGTTTCATTGACCCGGGGAAAGATGAGTCGTTCCTTTCCGCGCTGATTGTCGTCAATGACAGGGTCATACTGAGGATTCGTGAATTGCTCCCGGCGAGCGAGGAAGTAATCCCAAACGCTACGGGTTCGTTCACTGGCCTTGCAATCCACACGTTCTTTCTCGCTGTTGAACAAGAATGTGCCAAATTGACAGGAGTAGAGATGATAGAGCAGTCGTCGCAGGAAACGCTCGTTAAACTCAAATCGTGTCGGATGTTGATGAAGCAGCTGATATGTTGCATCCAAGAACTGATGGAACACAGGGCTCGTCTCTTTTGGTTTGGTTATCTCCTTCTCGGACACCCCCGAGCGCGGTATAGTAGGCTTCTTCACGGGAGTGTCAGAGTCATAGTTTTGAAGCTCTCCATCTGAGTCCGGCAAAGAGTCACGGCTATTGTTGTCTCGACCAAAGAATCCCTTGGCACTCAGGAAAGCATTTTCAATAGCCTTCCCTGCACCCCCACCGTCGCCAAAGGCACGGTTGGGATCTCCGCCGATGCGTTCGTTTTCGATCTGGAACCATTTCTCGCTGTTTAAATGACCAGACCGGTGTCGGAACATGTGTCCAAATGAAAGCCAGTCTTTCTCTACCAGCACCATGAAGCCCTCCAGGGTCCGAAAGTAGGGGTCCAAACAAATCTGGCTCAGCGCACTGAGCTGGCTCGTACGGTCCCAGCCATCAGAGCAGTGGATCAAAACATGAGAATGAGTAAGTCCAACTTGACGAGTGATTAGCCTGGCTCCCTCCAAGATTCCGCCAATATGCTTCAACCAGCCGCTGCGCGCTAGCTGGTCACGATTTGGCCCTAATGGGGTAACATCTGACTCCTTCAAAGCATCAATCACCTTGTTAAGCGAGTCTCGCATAACATGGATATTGTCAATGCCAAGATATGCCTTGGTAGCGAATTTGTAGTTGTCCATGTTCTCCGATCCAAGTCCAACAGCCTGCATGGCAAATGCATTCACTGTAGGGCGAGCGTCTACGATCAAATTCGACTGCTGGGCACCATATATCGAGCGATGATCTTCAGGATCGCCACTTGTAGCGGCTAACAAGTCGTCCTCAAGTTCCTCGGCATTGTTTAATTCAGGAACCATCACCTGGCTCGTTTCTGGGCTGCTGGAATCTGGCTCTTTCTCTGTGGCCGAGAAACTTGCCAACGGCCGCTCGGAACGAGAAGTCAAGAAGATAGCGGACAGAAGCTTTTCATCTTGAATGCTTCGGTTCTGACGGACACCGACCAGCGGCTGTGAGCTTCTGGTGATGGTGCAATTATTGACAGGGTGGAAGTACGTGAGGGCTGGAATTCTTGCTCGAGATCGATAGCGCCCTGCGTAATTAAGTGTATTGTCGGAAATGGAACAAGGTACAGGGATGAGGGCAGGATAGGTCGGAGAGAACTAGGATGAGTCAGTAGAGCACAGTCGGATTGGTTTGTGAGCATGCCTCATAGTTCATGTTGATCTCTGAAAGGCGCCATGCTTTCCCATCGTTCAAGCAGCCCTGGCGTGCCCATTCCTTGCGTGGGTCATACAACTCCCACCCATTAAACTCCTTTTCTGGCGGGGGAGGCTGATAACTAAAGGCGTAAAGCTTATCGATACGACTGGATTTGCACGTCCACTGCTTGATACTTTCAAACACATCCCGTGCTTTGTGCTCATTTACAAAGTAGAAACAGACGAACGTGAAGTCTCGGCATCGGAGGCGGATAGAAGAGAGCTGGCGGGAGGCGGCGGGAGCTGGCCGCAGGGTGCAGAAAGCGATGATAGGATATGTGATCCAGAGTTCTCTGGGCCTTGTTATCACGCCCTTTATCTGGTCCTCTGGGGAGATAGGTGGGGTGTGCGAAAAGATGAGGTGGTGAGGGGTTAGATGGAGGGTACCATCGACCTGCTCTCCGCGGCGAGCCAAGGTCACATTGTCAACCTGGAACGACATGATCGGTGAGTGGGATGTTTGTAGCGCTCAAGATGGGTTCTCCGAACCTTAGCAATCCGTGTTTTCTCCATGCCGTGTAAATCACTGGCGCGTGACCTTCATGCTGAATATGCTGGGTGAGGGGAATGGTGTCGAACAGTAGGATCGGAGGGCACAACAAAGATTGCGAGTAATATGGATCAATATAGGTACATATATTTTTTTATTGTGGACCTTTAATCAATCAACTGACTGGAATCAGTCTTAAACACCTGCCTGGGCAGTCCTGGAGGTATGAGGCGCGTGAAGTAGTTGGGATGAGAAGTGTTACACGTCACGGGCCTTGATCAGCTGTGGGGCCCAAGGTCACGCCGACGACCTACAACGTCTGTAGGCATATTATATGTTGTCTATATTGTTGTTATACGCGAGAATAGAACGGTTTAAAACGAGGCATCTTGGCTTATGGTTTAAAAATTCTCTAGGAAAACTCGGAGATGCACAGCGTGGGTTAACTGAACACTTAAAAGGTTGAGTATGAATATATTGACCTTCCAAGCGTATTATGTTAGACTGCTGTCCCCAGTCCTCCAGATAGTAATTGATTATATTAACTACTCCTCATCTTCTCTATGAAAGCAAAATTCAATTTGATGGAGCGGGCTTGGAGTGGCCAATTATGCCTGTGGATTGTATAGCGTACAACGTAAACGTACCCAGTTATATTATAGCAGAATATCAACCTAGATACGAAGATCAACGAGGTACCCCATTAGTAGATTCAAATGGGCCATTAGTTCAAGATCGTCAAAGCCTATTTGACACGATTACACGGCATCTCTAGATTACCTTGATCCTGAGTTAGGTCACCCAAAAGATAGTCAATGAGCGAGTACCAAAAAGAGGCGCAGTTTAAAACGTCGAGTGATATCATGTTTGTGACAGATTTGGTAAAATGCTTAATGAAGTTTCTAAATTATGACCGCCATTCTTACCTGGTGTCTGTGAATAGTGGGGTTTTTTTTTTTTTTTTTGATTTTTCGGTAATTGTGTATATTCAGGGAGACTTTCTGACTAGCTAGATTAAAAGCCAAAACATAATCCAAGTCTAAACCTTGGAAACAAATGAATATTTTACATAATGTACAGTATATACAGACCCAAGACGCCGCCATTCCATGATGATGGCTGTTGATGCACGCTGTACAAATTCAAAAAAAAAGCGACCCATGCTGTTAATCCACATATCTTTTGCCGTGGATTTTGAACGCCATGTCACACGCCGCGTTGTAGAACGAATGGAATTCATGATCAAGGTGCTCAGATTGACCATTCTCTGCAACCGAGTCAATTCTGGGTATCTCCATGCCCAGAGAGACCTCATTTGTCCGAGCAGCAAGGAGCGAACCGCTTTCGTAATACCGGTAGTCAAGTGATCGTCCACAGAAGTTGTACTTTTGGACAATGGCACCTCGGATGTCGCTGAGTGGAGGGAACATGTATTCGACAGCGACGCTGTTCTCTGCCATTGATTCGTCCAACTTTTTGGATTTAGCTTTTTGTGAGGCAGGCTGATGAACAAGTTCACAGGGAAGAGTAATGTTACAAAATATAGGGAGTGGAACAGGGCCTTGCGAAGCCTCACTGCGGACTATTGAGCCCTGGAGGGAGATTTTGAGGCTTTGCAGCATTGCTTGGATTTGTGGCGACGAAGGCTCGGGGAAGATGTGCCCAGAAGAGCTTTGCGGGAGTTCTGGGTTGGAAGATGGCTTGGACAGGAGGTCTTGGGAAACAGTTCGTGTAAAACGCAGGTCCAGACCATTTTCCGGAAGCAGGTAATCAACGTTGTTTGTGGCAAGAATAGCCTTTACGCTGTGGACGTCCACGCCATCTAAGTTTGAGTTCATGGCTACTTCGATTTCGAGTTCCGGCGGGGATCCTCCGTTGGAGGTTGGAGATAACCGAAGTCGATATAGCCGTGCGTCATTATTTGGGCGGATAGGCGTGAGTGAGTTGATGAAACGCGACACCAGAGGTATATCGTTTGTGAAAGCCCGTGGAAGGGACAGTCTCCCCAACTCTGCCGGACTGATGGCTGTATCATTGAAAGAGGACTTTTGCATAAAAAGGCATTTCCCAACCACGGCTGTCACAGATTCATGCAAACCAGGGGCCAGCCCGGTTTTCGGAGTAGTGACTCGGAGAAGCTTCAATAGTTCATCTGAGAGTCGTGTTTGATGCTTATCGAAGAAAGGAGTTTCAAGGTTTTCTGCCTCCGCATTTTGACTGGAAGACATCGCCCACCGGAACCACGACTTTTGCTGCTCAAACCACGAAGCATGAGCTTCTGGTCTGTAGCTATAAGCACTCGCAAGTTCCGAGGCAGGTAAATATGTTGAAAATGGCGTCGATGGAGATGTGGTGTTGGATAAAGCCAAGTTCAAGGTCCTTCGTGCATTATCTGCTCCCACCTTATTTTCAGCAAGATAGAGAATCTTTTGCGGTGTTCTGTGCGCTTTATGTTCCACAAACACCCCATATGTGCTGTTAACCCATTCCAAAAAGTCCGGGGTAAAAACCTGTATGGTTCCATCTCCATGGGAATAAGGCTGGATTCCAACATCATCTTCGCAAATTCTGCCAGTGGCATCAATGATAATCTCGTGAACAGACTCACAATCATTTCTCTTGCCAGTAAGTGATATCAGGCCGGCAGATTGCGTCACATCAATGCCACAGCCATGGAGACTAGCCAGCTCGTGGAAAGAGAAATGCTCGGCATGGAGAAGCAATGATATGAACTGAGCTGGTATGCGGAATTCCAACTGGCCACGTTCACCATCAGCCACTAGCTGCCAACAATGCCGAACAATCGTCTCGGCAGCCCGGGATTTCCCTCTGAGGCCCTTGGTCTTTCTCAATGATGTGTCCTGCGACTTGGAGTTGCTTGGTCCCCATGTCCAGTCTTTCTCTTCTATCACAGCATTACGGTTGTGCTCTGAAATGAAGTCCGATAATTGCTTGTATGTGAAAGAGGAAGCTAATTTTGACCACAATGCCTCGAGATCAGCAGTAGGCAAGATCTGTCCCAGTTGATACGATCCACGGACCTCATCAATTCTGTCCTGGACCGACTTGTCGCTGGGCGATGAGCTCTCGTCATTAAGTTCATCCAACATTGCGCTGATTGTGCCGCTAGATTCATTTTCGGGGCTTTTGTTGCGATGGCGATTTAACTTTCGGCGGCGACGTGAAGGTACAACAACGATTTGTCCTGGCTTTCCAAGTGAGTCCACATCTAATGTGAATCTGCCTGCTTCATTTTGTCCGTTATATTTCGGTTCGCGGTTTCGTTCGGAATTGGGTCCATCGAAAGCTTCGCGCTCATGGTCGCGACTCCAGTTGCTCTGGTATCGGGGAAGAACGGCATGTGGGTATGACAATAGCGGTCTCCGATATGAAAGTGACTGGAAGCTCAGAAGCCCCAGCTTTTTCCCTGAGGGGCGTCGAAGCATGACAGAACAGTAGGCCTATTGCAAACGTGGAGAGGACAAATTATCCTACAATCACTTTTCTCCGGCGATAATCGGGGCGCTAGGCCGCGATAAGAAATCGATTTCTGCCTCAGGCAGCAATTACATGACCGTAATATCTACCTACCATGTACGATGAACAAAAATTCTTGAATTACTTCTTCGGCTGTGTAGAACAACCTTTCAAATGTATCTTTCAATTGTATGAGAAAGGGATTATTTAAAGTAATGCTTAGCGCAAAAATGTATGTAGAATTCATTCTTTTGGTACAACTTCCCAGCTGCGCAAATCCTCTCTCACATCAAACTCAGAAAGCTCATTTTTTGTGTCTGGCGCCTTCCATGCCCGACCCTTGACTCCTTCATACAACTGCTGTTCAATGCTACCGCTCTTTTTCTGATGCCCAAGCGCAGCAAGAGACTCTGGGGCCTTACTGCTACTGTGTGAGCGATTGCTGGAAGTACTTTTGGGGCGCCGTTCAAAACTGGGTGACAGCTTTTTGCCGGAGCGGCTTTGGCGTGGGACTGCCTCTGCGCTCAATAAGGAATCTCTGTGATCACCTCCTGATATGCCAGTGTTGGCATTTTGTGCGTTGCTCCAGCAAGAACCCCCAGCAAACAACTCTTCAACCAACTTATCAGCAGGCAGATCACAGGCTCTAGAAGACCACGACGCTGCTAGAGTGCGTCGATACATGTCTTGCATATCTGCTATCTCCCGACTCTTGGTGTCAATAGATGGCAGGTGGCCAAATTCATCGGCGTTGATAGGTAGTTCGGTGGATTGAACAACTCCGGCAATTCCTCCAAAGACGGTGGCAGATTTCAGCTGGGGTCTTTCATAATCAGTATTGACGGTGTTGCTCAGAAACAAGTTTTGGGGCTTCGCTTACGTCGTAAAGTTGCGGTCTCCTTCCAGCTGACGCATCGCGATCCCGATCTTGACAGTACTGTTCACTTTACTTTCATGCATCAGGTATCGCCGAATGATCCCTTCATCTTCCTCGGTTTTGTCCACGTATTCGGCGAGATTGAGTTTGATTTTACCAAGCACGCACTTTTCGGATATGGGTGACGTGGTGTACTCTTGTATGACTTCAAAGTTGAGTTCACACTCCTGAAGAATTGATGTCCTATCAATTGTAAGCCTTACTTGAAGGCATTTCTCATAACCCCAGTAAGCGCGGTGATCTGATAGAATTGCTTTCTCTGTGTGGCCTTGGTGTTCCGTGGAGCTTGATGATGGCAATCGCCATCGCACAAAAGCAACGCTGTTGCCCAAGGGGACATTATTGATATCAATGATCTTCGAAAGGTCAGAAATCTTGACAGCATTTCCATGGTTTGTGTATAATGCGTACCCTCAAAATGAGCTCGAACCTAGGCTGTAACAGAAGTCAGTTACAAATTTATTTCACTTGGGCTTATCAGATAACGCACTCGCCTATTCTTGGGGACTACCGCGAGTTTGTTAGCTTACATCAATCAGCAAGTATAGAGGAACATACCAAATGCCTGCATGTTAACGGTCACGTCACCGGTTCAAGCTTGTGGGAACTCAGATATCACAGGCACATCAACTGGTCCACCCAGGACCGGCCTCGAGGAAATATCTCGATCTGGAGCTGAGAAGAAGCCCAACTAGCATGAATTTAAAACGTCAGGTAGTGATAGAGTCGTCAATTTGGCTAAGAGTCCTCCCCGCATACGCCGCGGACACTATGGGCGGTGAAGTGTGATGATGTGGCAGAATCAATAACCAGACTGTGAAGGTGACTTCTACAACATACGCCAGTACTCATCTCACCTCTTCTTCGATAACGTCAGGCGATAAATACCTGTTGCTTGCGAAATACTACCGTTTTTTTACCTTGCTATCACTCCACAACCATGGTGAAACCCGAACCTACCCCTCCTGCTTCATCTCCCCCGGCCGAAGCCGTAGCCATTCCTTTGGATTCAACAACCCGCGTCACCCCAATCCACCCTGATCTCGTCGAAATAAAACTTCCAGATGGACCACTGCCATTATACATCTATCACCCAGTAACATGCCAACCAATCAAACCTCGAGACTACCAAACCGAGCTTAAGCAGCTGGAAGAACAATACAAATCACGCGAGGCCGCGCTCCATGCGCAGGAACAAATTGCCAAAGAAGTCAGAGACAAGATTGAGACTTCTAAACGGAAACGAGAGGAGGTTCAAAAATCCATGGACAAGAAGGTCAAGGAACGCGATACTGAGATGAAGGTCGTGTCCAAGTTTCAAGAGACCAAGGCATCGGACGTTCCGTCTTGAGGCAGGCGATACCAACTTTTCTTCTATACCATTCAGACATTCAGACCACAAAGGAAAAACCAAACCTTTTTTTCATGCTCTTGTCATCTTTCCTGGTGGACAGACTACCATTCACAAAAGAGACTTGGTTCGTTCTCAGCCGCGCTTGAAAGAACTCTTCATTCATGATTCCGGTGAAGTTAAATTCCTCGTGACTTCCCATGGATCACATCGCCATCATCTCCAGCATTTCCGAGAAAAAGAACACCCTTTTTGGGTCAAAATGTGAGGAGACAGGCAAACTAAGGATCATGCGCCCATGTCATGTCTACCCATGTGAGAGTTCGCTTGAACAATACGACAATAGACTCTCCAATCCAACTGAAACATCTTGAAGCAAACATAACTTGCCTCTTTTGGGAATTCCAGGACTGGATCAACAATTATAACGCCTCGCGCGAACAACGCCAAACTTTATGGAAATCGACGAGCTATCATTACAACTAGAATATCGGGACCTGTGAAATCGATGCCGAAAATTACAGTCTCTGGCGCCAGAAATAGCCGAATTTCCACCCGTAACTTTGGACTCGATTTTTTACCTTGGGTCCTATAGGCAAATTAGTTGTTTATGGGATGAGCTATAGTAGAGAAGCCCTATAAAGAGAGAAGATCCGAGTAATAGAATTTCCGTGGTTAGTCTTCAGTGCAGACTAAGCTGCATTTACACCATAGACTCCTACTCTTCACTCTAAATCTATCTACTATTAATGAAAGGATTCAATGATCAATGAAACACCGTGACAGCCGAGCGGACCTAAGCCTTCGGGAGAAGTACAATTGTGGTAAAAAATACATCTCCGCGTCTGTCTCCCCTAGGAACTTGGGGGAAACCTCTGGCTATATGCCAAAGACCCACGAGTTCTAGCTAGCATACAAAAATAGGGCGAAGAAGAACACAGCTATCCTCCTTTCTCGGTTGCGTTTCCAAAACGACTATTTCCCAGGTCGTAGGTCACCAACCAATCGCCAGCGGGCTCAGGCTCAGGCAGTTTGAGCTCCGGATTGTACTCTAATTCATAACACAGCACATTCACTAAAACCGATGTAAAAAGTACACTCACTTAGGGAGGGGAACCCTGTCAGTTGAACCAATGAGGACCTCGGGAGACAACGTGACATTACCACATGTTCGAGCTAATAAGAGTCACAGATAACATGGAAAGATAGTACTTTAGCTTCCGTCAACTCAATATAATTCCAAGGTTACTTTCATACAACGCTGAGACCAAACTAGCTTGGCTTCCACATATATCTCCAATGTGGTGGACTCTGATCTCCTATAAGATAAGATGATGACCTCCCATCATACTAAGATGCATGAGACGTAGTCTCTGAGGCAGAGCTTCTTAAAGAAGAGTTCTCTGTCGGCAGGATACTGTTCAGGCCCGAGGTGTCCGGCTTGACCGAAGTCTCAGTGTTGGCAGAAGTCGTGGCACCATGGGTATCCTTCTTCGCCACGCTGGCTGTGTCCACGGAAGTTTCCTCCTTATTATTGTGCTCGACTAAGCCTTCAATACTGCAGCAGTAGCGTGGGTAGTCTCGGTATTTTACTGTGCAGCAGTCTGGACAATGTTCTCTGCTGCCTGTACAAGAGAAGTGGTGGCATCTGATGTCATGAGGTAGCGCGGTGTCCTTACTGTTAGCCTCTACCTCTGTGCTCGCACTAGCTCCCATAGATGAGGATACCTGGGCGACGGGATTGACTAGTGCGATTCTGGGGAGCACCAGGGTCAAGATCAAGGCGGTAGAGAACCCCATACTAGGCCGTTGCTCTGTTAAGAGGTAACTTGACAGTGGGAATCAGTCGTTTGGCGCGGGATACGCCGTCCCTGTATTAGTATATTGCTACATAACTTGTGCATTATTGCGGGAATCTGTGTCAACTCGCCTATTCTGTAATGTAGTAGATCTAACACATTATGCAAACGTCTGCGTGGAGCGCCGCCCTACAGTCCTATGCTCCACAACTTCGCTCTTTAACTATTTGTAGGCACCATTGCTGGAAATATGTGTCATTACGCTGAAATTTTAGCATCAGTTGCTTAGTTTTCCGCCAGGTGATATCCATTATCTCATGGACACAGCTAGAGGAGCAGCCATCAATGAAGGGATACATATGCGGCTATTAAGGCAGGTGAGATACAACTGGAGTAACGTGCTTCTTAAAGGGGTAGATGACCATCCTTTATTAAATATCAATCCCTAGTAGTAACCTAACAATCGTCTTATGTACCAGTGTGCCAATAAATACGGATTAGTGTCAGGAGTGTCAGTCATTGAGCTAGTTTATTATTGAGCTAACGACAAGCCATACTTACCGTTGAGATAATAATGAAGAGGCTCAAATTTTATATTGGTTAATGTAATTTGTTTAGTGGTGATTTATAAGAAGTTCAGTTCTTTAGGGCTATAAGAGCCAGCTATATAATCCAAACATATAGAAAGCTACAGTTTATGCCTACAACGTATATAATGTACAATATTCTTTTGAAAATGCAGTAATATGTCTCCTTCTTCATATTTGCTTTTTAATTGGCAGCGCGAGTCAGGTTTGATGAACAAAATCAGAGGCTACACGCAGAGATTATAATATCTTCATGAAGCCAAGAACGTCAACTTGTTGCTAATGCTACTAGAGACATTTTATTTTCTATACCTGGTGCCAATACCATTATCATACTCAAATACCATTCTTTTGTAGGGTGAACTGGTTCCAAGGATCCCAACTGGCATATAAACCGTTCGGAGATTCTCAGGCCAAACGCTTTCCTCGGAGGTTTGGGCACAACCCGACAATCTGTGACACCTAAAAATAACAAAGGAAAGTTTAACAAGGCGTTTAAAAAAAGGAGCAGTGATCTATGAATTATTATTTTCATGATCAAGTAGTCTAATGGATGCCTACGTGGAACTCTGAGCTCGCTGCACCACTCATATATGAATGAGCCACTTGGGTATGTTCCAAGCATAGGTCGCAGGGAAGCAATCATTTGCCATACCTAAAAAGCAATGGTTTATTCTGGGTTCGCCTAGGATTCTGTCCAACAAACGGTATATCGTGTAAATAATGGGGCATTGTCTGGCTTCGTTTCAAATCGAACATCATCAGCACATATGAGTCATAACCGACGCAGTCTGCAAAACGCAATGGATTCCAAGATACTACTTAACTCGTAGAGGGGTGATTTCACTATCCCAACTTAATGGCAGCCTGACAATCATGAAACCAGGCATGATATGGACCCGACGGAGCTGAGTTTCAGTACCCGCCTGACTGTGGATGTGGTTAAGATCTGCCTGAGATCCCAGCTCCCGACTCTTGCCAACTCATATCTCTTCTCCAACCGGTTTTCGGTAAAGCAAGAAAATGAACCAAGTGAAGCAAGAAGCCATACTCCATAGTGACTACATTGTACGTACAACATAGGGCTTTTACAGACATGTGGGGCCGGAGATATCCGCCACAACGTGGCGAGTAACATGCACCGCCTCATATCTATTTTAGGAAAAAGCAACCAACTCGGTCGCATATTTTTCCACACGCTATGTTGTATATGCCCACCCTTCTATAGATACACAATGACAATGACGAAACCCCCGACTCAAAGCGAACCCCCTGGTACACCCACATCAGACCATGTGACCGAACTCATATGCAGCAGGGATTCCATTTTAGGGAAGAGGCAGAAGGCAAAGGGCGCCTGCAGAGAAAACAAAGTAAGATGATATCATTGAAAACTTGAATCATGTGGATAAGACAATAAGAAACGGTATTTCAGTACGGAGAGTACGGAGTACACAAGGGCTAGTGGCGCCGTCCCAAAGTCTGGCAATGGAGGCTCAGCCCAATGGCAGATCGTAACAGGGATCTCAGCTTTCTGTGCATCGGCCGGTCTCGGTTGGTCTCAGCGAATCCCAGCCCTGAAGTGACTCAAGACGGGCTCTGCCCCACGCTTGCTCGACCCTCCATCAGCTGAGGTCTACGACTCTGTATTGTCTTAGCGGCACTCGATAGGTCCAAAAAAAACCTTGATATGGTTGTTATGGTTGTTATGGTCGTGTTTCGTGTAATATTATTAATACTGTAAACCTTCCAAGGTTGGGAAATATTATTTTCTGTTAATATCCTGGGATATTGAAGTACAGTATTGAACCACATTGAAAAAGGGATCGAAACTAAGTCTTGGCTTGCAGGCTGCAGCCTAAATAGAGTCTTCACCTAAAAGCATGGGGACTCTAGTGTCTCTAGTGTTGAGGATCCGGTATCTCTTTAACGATGTGTAGATCTTGGCGCACACTGAAATATGCACATCGCCCAGCTGAGAAATGTATTTAAGTCCCCGCTAATAGTAGATAGTAATTTGATCGCTCTAGACGATCTATGGGGACTCGGAGGTTTTCTAATTCTTTCTGTTTAAGCCGTTTCATGGATCATTGGGGCTTAGCTGTTGCAGTTTAGGGCATCCTGCAGCTGTTCTGGCCAAATGGACGTGCAACGGGTGTGTGAGACTGGCACTGTGCGAGTGAACCCATCAAATTTGATGAAACGTTTGGATCTCGTGCTTTTTTAACCGTTTCAAATATTCAAGTATTCAAGTATTATCGCCACTGGAGTCTTCAGGTTGCAGATCGGGGAGTCCGAAATGTGCCATAGACTGATGTACATTTGACTCCATCAGCCTGCATACCACAATAATACCGTAGAAAAACATGAATTCCTGATGTTTTTTTTTTTCTATGTTTTCTTCTATCTTAAGAGAGAGAAAAGAGAAAAAAAAATGGAAATAATCCCAAAATTAACATATTATTGTGGCCATTAAATCTCCACTTATTGATAGTTCCCCCCTCCTCTTATTATTCTTCTTGACCATCCCTCTCTTTTCTTTCTATAACCACTCTTGACTTTCATGTCATCTCCTTTCTTTTATATTCTAATTTCTGTTTTCGCGCATTCGCCCGCACTTTAATATACATCTCAACACAATTCCAAAATCCAACAACATTTTGTGTGGGCGAATGTCGCCTTTATGATTTATGTTCTATATTCTACATTCTTTTATATCATCTATACCAACGCCGGACGTATCACCTTTCGCACAGTGTCATAATGCCAACAGTCCTACTCCCATCTTCCGCCGCTGCTTTTGCACCGCGATCATCCCCGAATGTTGTGTTGAACACCAAGGTTGAGCCTTGGTTGACCGCCACCCTGAAGCGAGTAAACCGGGTCAAGCGTCCTTTGAACAATGTTACTCAGCATACCCGGTGTCTGACAGAAACGCTCTCATCGAAAAATGCCATCTGGACCTTGTGTTCCATGATGTTCACCAAGGCTCCCCAGACAGAGTTAGAGAAGAATGAGAACCAGCTCTGGGAGGCCCTGCACAACCACCAAATGATCCACATGGAGGCCTATGTTGTACACGTCGACATGGTCTCCCGTAACGAGGTGGCCTTTAAGTTGACACCGGAAACTATTGAATCCCTAGTTGATTTCCACAAGGAGGTCTACTCGGTGGATGCCGCCGCCAATACATACAACTGGTCGGGAAAGCATGGTGAGCTGAAGAGATTACAGGAGGAGTTCGTCCAAGCCGCCAACAAGTTTGTATACCGCGCCAATGCCCAGGCGCTGGAGGGGCTAGAAGAAGACGGCGCTGGAGAGCTACTGAGTGGTCGCAGCGAAGAAGCAAAGGCAGCCATCGGCAAGCTCTTTGTCCCACTGGTTGCCCCTTCACCACCGGTGGTGGATGTCATGCGCCCAATCCCTATCCTGCCTAGTTCGACAGGCCCAGAAAACTGGTGGCAGAACCCGGTGCCCCAGCCAGCGCCACTCGAGTCGTGGAAAGTACTGTCGCCCAGCCCCAACCCGGCCACCACGGGTGATTCTAATCCGAATCTTTGGGCTAGTCTCAGTTTCAGTGATGCCCAGCTTGCCTCACCGACCCCGTCTTACAGCCAACCCTTCACCCCCTCGCCGTTCCAAACCTACGACTGCCTGCCGACCACTTGCATGCCGGCCACATCGGCCGCTATCAGTCCGCTCCCGTTGCCGACCATGTTCCCAAGCATGCTTGTACAACCCTGCAGCACGGCTGTCAACATGGGTATGGGGGGCTTTAGCTGGGGGACTTTGCTCCGCTGCCATATGGCACGATTGCCTAACTCAGCTCTCCTGAGTAGACTCGGTGATGTCGACCATTCCCCAGTCCAGGCTCCCCCGGTTCGTGCAACCTGTGTTTGAGAAACGTAGATCGTTTCTTGAAACTAGATGCGCGCGCAATTTTTCGGTTTCTTCACGACTCCTAAACTACTCTCCTCTCTTCTTACCGGGAACCCGATTCCAAGCAACGACAATTCGCATTCTTGACGGCGTTCTCTTCGATTTGACACTGTGCATCTGTGATACTCCCTCCTGCCTTTTGCATGATAACCAGAATTATCTTCTTTTTTCTGCGCTTGTTTTGATAGTTTTGATGTTTGATTCCAGCGTCAGCGATGTTTTTTTTTTTTTTTTTCTTTTTTTTTTCCATTTGCATTAAGAAGCGGCGGGACGGCTCTCTGTTATGTTTCGTTTCTTTTGTCCTGCATATATGTCATGAAGACTGGTCTGCCTCACGGCATGTGGAGGATATGAATTTGGACGTGGAATGTCCAATATTATGTTTTCGATTCTTATGTCGCAGCTTGCTGGAAAGGGAAGAAAGCAAGCTTGAGTTACTCGACTGGACTGGGTTCAGCGTGTGCTTTTGCTTTCTTCCCTTTCTTACAGGACCTGTCCTTCTGGTACTGGGTACTGGACCGGCTAGTTCTCTTTATCGGAGAATTGGAGGATAGGTTTATGCGACAGCGTCACCTTCTTGCATCTGTGATGCTTCGTTGGAGCACGCACTTTTTGTCATCTTTGGTCCGAGGAGGTGAATATCAGCAAGACGAGTGTGAGAGAAGATTGCCTTCAGCCCTCGTCAGACTTGAGCACATCCGCCTGTGGCAGATATCGAGCGCAAAGGGCGACGCACTGGATTTCCCCCCTTCGGTCTGTGACCTGGGGATCTTCACATCCCGCCCTAAGCGACGAGTGGTCTGAGTGGCAGTCATCTCCCCCCTCTGAGCTACGAACTCACCTCCAATGGCCATATTTGGCAATGATAGATTCATCTCCTATCGCCTAGGCTGGGTTTTAGAAATTCCTGGGCAAGCTTGGTCTGTCGGGGGGTTCTTTCACTGGATGGAAGAGCCCTTCATTCTTTGTCCCGACGACAAGAATCAGATGCTCGATCTAATAGATACTCTCCTTTTATGATCTATCTGATCGGGGGGCTGGCCCCTTGCGCTGGCCGCTTCTTTTCTCTTGGTTTTATGTTGATCCGTCAGCAGTTCTGTTCAAATTCAAATGTTGTATGTATCTCTTTAGCTTATGTAGTTTTAAAAAGTGCATACACAATTTCTTCCTCTCAGTCTGTATCTATAACTCGATATTCGTATTCGTTAAAAAAAAAGGAGGACTCATAGTTCGCAGAAATCTAAATATAAATCCATCAAGATCCAAGGCAGCCCCATACTCTTGCAATATATCTACTATCAGGTATATTACCCCAGGTCTGTATGACGTCAATCGCCAAGACAGTCCTGCAGGTAACATCATTTTCCAAGTTGATCCTACTTTTGTTCACAGTCACTCCCTTGACACCTCTCTCTATGCCTGCATTCTAACTTTGGCTTGTTTCATATGTTATACGATTTCTTTGCATTGTAATTCTATTGCATTTGTCTCTTGTCGCTTATCTCGGATTTACCACGTGTTTCATCAACTTATGACCTAAAACTTTTCTACAACGAAACAGTTTTGCCTGAGCCAGCTTTTGAGCATTGCTAGACATTTCAGTCTTCATAAATTCCGGAGACCCGGGTCTTCAGTTGTCCGCCACCGCTTATCCCACCTCCGTGTACTAATTCCAGCACACCACGAGCTGACATAACCCCCCGCTACTCGAAACAACGTCACTGCACTACCGACACAACTTGGAATTTACAAAATCGCAGAAGACTAGGACTTGAAAATATAGAAGGCCTCTTACCGCACTTATGGCTACCTTACACGAGGCCCTCCAATGCCTCAAACCAACGTTATGGGACGAAGTTCCCCGGAATCCTGACGAGCTCCGTGACTACGTGCGCGAGATCTTCAAAAATAGCCGCCTGGTAGCGGAATCACTTCCAGACCCCCCAATATCCGACAACGATAACTACCCCGGGTTAGACGACACGAAAAATTCCGCCCGACGAATCGTCCCATCGTCCGCACGAGTGGGAGAAACCGACCCAGAGATTACAGACCTGCAAAAGGAATGGGGGAAGCCACTCAAGATGGGCGGAGCAAGGGACAATCCATTGGACGTGACAGTGTGGAAACTTTCCGCAAATGACGGTGGGGGCTCATGGTTCGGGCGACGGAGTGTGCATGAGGGTCTCCCATTCTCGCGGTGGCGGAAGAAGCTCTCAACTGAGTACGACGAAACGCTCAAAGTAAATCGCAAGAAGATTGAGAAGGGACAGACGCCTGACAGGTGCATCCGTGGGATCGGTGCCGAAGAAAAGATCGAGAACATTGAGATCAAGGACCATGATGGTTCGGTTCTGGGAGATTTAATGGTTTACCATGTCTCGGCGCAGTTTCCCAAACCTACTGCTCCACGCGACTTTGTGGCGCTGATAATCAATTCCGATTCTGGGTTGCAAGCTGGCGGAACTAAACAGCCTGGTCGCAGCTGGATCATGATCTCTAAGCCGTGTGAACACCCCGATATCCAGCATAAGCAGGGGTATACTCGCGGACAGTATGAGTCTATCGAGCTCATTCGGGAGATTCCTAAGAAGAATGGCAGTGGGAGCAGCTCCCCTAGCCAGGGGAGTAAGAAGAATAGTGATTCTTCATCCTTCAATCTGCAACAGCCTGGAGGGCTACCTGGGCAGGATGGAGCTGGGGATGAGGGAGATGAAGAAATGAACCCTGTTGAATGGATCATGGTCACTAGGAGTGACCCGGGTGGCAACATTCCGCGATGGATGGTGGACAAGGGAACACCACGAAGCGTGGGAACGGACGCGGCTAAATTCATTAACTGGGCTCTTCAAGATGACAAGCCGCCCAAGCAAGAAGAAAGCACGGGTACGGAAGGTGCAAATACTTCAGCAGGCGCCAAGGCTCAATCGGACGGGGAGTCTCCAAATGAATACGACTCCGACCAAGAAGACGACTCGGATTCTGATTACGAATCACTCAACAGCGATGGCGAACATTCGCATCATGGTCTAATTGCCAGTGTTACCAGCTTGCTCAGTAGTGGACTGGAACGGTTCGCACCACAAGTTCTAGGCTACGGCGCCCACACCAAAGTATCGGGTGATATCCCGGCCGGGGACGAGGTTTCCTACATTGATGCAGATGGCATGGCACACTTAAGCCCAAATAGTGTCCAACAAAATAAAACAACGTTGGACGCCGAATCTTCAAGATCCCGTGAGCATGACCATGTTTCACTCTCCTCAGCCAATTCCGCACAAGAAGCAACTACCATTGACGAGGTAGCACACAACAACATGTCACCGGAGGAACTGACCGAAATGACAAAGAATGGCAAGCTTACTTCCCATGAGAAAGAGCTCGCAAAGCTGGCCATCCGCAAACGCGAGGTTGAAGACAAGCTAGACGAAGTCCGCGCCGAGCTCGACAAGTTTCAGATCTCATCACAACCACCTAGTGTCTCAGGGACCCCAGTGAAAGGCATCAGTGAAGTAGACAGCGACACTAACGGGATGCGCAAGCGCGCAGCGACGAATAGGTCTTCCAGGCCCGCCAGCACTCGCACACAGCAGAGCCAGAGCCACCCGCAGGACGAGATCAGTAATGAAGACCAACCATCTTCTACGCGGACGGAAACCCCCGACCCGCCACCGCGTCTCCCCAAAGCAGCCGCTCAATTTCTCCATGGAGAATCTAAGCTGCTTAAACAGCTGCGCAAGATTGAGGCTAGCCAGCTAAAAATTATGTCGAAGATTCAAGCGAAACAGAGAAAGGATGATGAGCGTTCGCAGAAGTCCAAGTCCAAGAACAAGTCCAAGAACAAGTCTGAGGTTGATAACTTGAAGCAAGAGGTACATGATCTCAAGAAGGAGGTCAAGCAGCTTCGCTCTGAGCGCAAGAAATGGGTCGACCTTGTTTCTTCGTTGCAGGCGGAGAATACAAGGTTGGCGGCGAAGTCGGAGGATGCTTAATCGGTGGATAAACCATAATTCCATAGTTTGTACATACTATACTGCATGACTTATTTTCTAGCGTCTTCCTCTATTTGTTTATTTTTAGCTTTGGACCGGGGTCTGATCTGTCCAATGGTTCTATAACTACATACTTTGCCCTGTATCTATTACTACATCTATCTACGGAGTGAATTTCAATATTTCATATCTTCATATTTTAAGTATTATGACTAGATTATGATATTTCTAAGCATGATCAATCAAGTGAGATACAGCTCTGGGGCGGTTTCTCCCAATTATTGGGTGTAGCTGAGGAACCGAATTCTCGACAAGCAATACCAGGACATCCGTTACGATGCTAGTTCCAAGGTTGGGTATATGAGACCTTGCTGCTGGGGGCATAATTTCATGTGGTAGGCGTGCGTATCACAAATTGTCCCCCCTCACTGACAGAATTGAAGGATTCTTGAAGTCCCGGAAGCCAAAACGCGGGAAATCCCTAGCCCAGAGAGAGGGATCTATTGGCCTTGTTCCATAGAGCGTTTCGTATGTTGAGTTGGAATTGCTATTCCATATTGAGGTGATCGAAGGGGAAACTGAGAAAATGTATCTTTGGCAGTTTCAAAATGCGTACACAGAGGGATTTATGTCATGTCAGCAAAGTTGCTGAGCTCCAGAGCTGGACTAGGGGGTGGTCGGGGGGTCGGAGGATCTGCTTTCCTGTATGGAAAGCCAAGGACGTGACAAGGGGTATCAAAAAAAAACAAAAATAAACCACACTAAGTAGTTTACTCTTGAGTCTAGATCATTGGAGGGCACATGTTAGTCAACCCATCTTGTATTATGTTGAGCAACTCTGCAAGACACCACATACCTCTGGCGGATTACCAGCACCTCTGACCATTTTCTCCAACATCATTGCGCGCACCTTCTCTTTTGGTTCGCCCATGCCGACGGCCATGTAGGACAGCAGGGGAGGGTGGCCGACGTAGGAGGAGTAGCTGTCACGGAGGATGTTGGAGGTCCACTCGTACTTGGTTGTATCGGCGTGTCCGGTACCGATGTAACGGGCCTGGAGGGCCTCGAGGTTCTGGATGGTGCGGAGCTTGTCGGCCATGGTGGATAGTAGAGACGTTGGTGTTGGATTGAGAAGAATAGCGGGAAGCTCGAAAGAAGAAAGAGAATATCGACGCCTTAGGCACAAAGTATATGTTATCACGTGATCGTATGGCTATCTTGAGATTCTTCCATCCTGTCTTTTGCCTTTAATAAAGGATTTGGGGATTTAGGAAATTGTCGTTCGGACTATTATAATACCCAATGTCTGTTGATACATCTGGTTTATCATTATCGTCCCGAATAGCATCGCTGGTTCATGCACATTTCGATGCTCTGCCAGCGCGCAGCAAACCAACCATATTTCCAGATGGATCGAGGGAATGGATTCCAATGACCGGTATTGTGGCTGTCAAAGGTATGTTTGTAACTTAATATTTATAAGCGAGTTATCATCCTCGTCCATGTATGTACAGTGAGGGAGATGGGTCGATTCTTTGCTTTTTACTTCGCTGTCACACATCTTTTTTCATTCAAATAGTAACATTTTTGGGTATGTTCGTTTATAGGAGAAAACACACCTTTGGAAAGCCTAACCTGCATATCTGTCACGTAAGTTTTGAATTTTCTACTTGCAAGTCTGACCAAGTCATATGCAAGCGACCTATATGCAAAAAAGCTGATATTGATGTAGGAGTGGCGCTAAATGCTTGTCGGCATCTCATATCCCACGCTGCAGGGGCCTTGTACTACATGACTGTCATGCTGAAATATTGGCCATCCGAGCATTTAATTATTGGCTTTTGACAGAGTGCAACAGTATTCTATCCCGGGAAAAGCAATTACCGAATGGCCATGATACCCCCGATAATGAGAAGGTCCCGGATTCTCCATTCATACAAAGGAGAAAGACTGAAGGGGATGAAGATGGTATTATTACACCACCCACAGAATGGCCGCCTTTTGAGATTCGGCCTGATATCAAGATTTACATGTATTGCACATGTGCTCCTTGCGGCGACGCAAGCATGGAGCTCTGCATGGCAGCTCAAGAAGATGCGACACCCTGGGAAGTCTTACAGCAAGAAGGTCCTTTTCCAAAAACTCAAGACGCAGAGGTCCCAGGTACAGAGACCCTTCTAGATGGGCGGGCCCATTTCTCTCTTCTCGGAGTCGTGCGTCGAAAACCAGCGCGCATGGATGCCGAATCCACGCGCAGCAAGTCCTGTTCAGACAAGCTTGCATTGCGGCAGGTCTCCTCCTTGCTGTCCTGTGAGACCAGCCACCTCATTGCACCTACCGAAAACGCCTATCTGGCAGGTCTGATTCTTCCCGAGGACGAAATCAGCCAAGTTGGCTGTGACCGCTCCTTTGGTGAGAACGGCCGAATGCAGGCATTGGGTGGGCGATATTGGCCTAGGGAGACAAAAGTTAAAGAAAACACACCGGGGTATCGATTCCGGCCATTCCAAGTTCTTTCGGTGCCTAGCGAAGAGGTGGCAGCGCTTTGGCCCTTTGCGAAGCCAAAACCCGTGCCTTGTCCTGCAAATTCTTTGGAGCAGGAAGGAGACTCTTTGACGTCTGGTGCAAAAGTTAAAAAGAACAGGCCAGGGAATGTGAGCGCCGTTTGGGTATTGGCTCCCTCGTATAAACGCCCATCGGCAATGACTATGGATACTGGCAGCAAGTCAATGCCAACTCTTTGCCGTTCTAAAACCGGCGTATATGAGACTATTATCAACGGAGTGAAACAAGGAAACCGGGCATCCTCGCCGGGTGCCCGCGGGGCCTCGTCTCTATCCCGAGCTAAGCTTTGGGCTCTTCTTCGCGAAATTTCGCCTACCTCAGTTCCACATACCTATCAAACCGACATCTCCCCAACTAGATTGCTGTCGGGTACTCCAAAGGCTGAAGATCCACACGTCAATACAGCCCAGCACCATATACCAGATATAATTACCTACCAGGATTTCAAAACCCCTAGCAGCTTGGAAGACCCGTTGCAAATCCGCATGCAGGCCATCAAGGATGCTAAACTGGTTCTCAAGGGATGGGTGGCTAATTCAGGAGATGAATCTTGGGGCTTGGATGTTTTGGTTGACCCCAAAAAGCGAAAGCGCTGATTGTGTCCAGAGGATGAAAGATCACTCTGCGTCATGTACAATAACTCCGTCATATCCTCCTTTCAAGATTTCCATTGGAATATAAGATAATTCGCATCTGAACAAAAAGAGCCATGCGCTAGTTTAAGAAATATCCTGCTATCAATAACAAAGGGACTGGCTTACTGTTCATAATTGGCATCAGCCCTTTATCGCTGTCAAACAAACCACTGCCTAGTCAACCAGGCACCGAGGCAGGCTTCTATGAGTCGAACGGAATGTCGACAATGGGATGTTTCTCGGTTTTCCTCGGGTGCTTTTGATTGTTAGATCTTGTTGCTTTTCTCACAACTCTCTTTCTTCCCCCATACCTTCTAGTCTCCAGCCTCATCAATCTACGACTTCACACCTCGGGATATCAACCCCCACAAGCAACAATCGATGAATTCGACATAGCGTTTATTACAGCCGCCAGCTTTATCTTCAATATGGCTCCGAAACCTCCAGTTGAATGCGCAAAATGCGGGACGGAAACTAAGACAATATGTTCGGGCTGCTCGCATGCACCCGAATACCAAAGCGGTGATTCCCGAGTTGTTTTTTACTGTAGCCGCGAGTGCCAGACACTAGACTGGCCAAATCACCAGGACTATTGTGAGAACATGCAGCAACGAAAGATACTGCTCCGAGCTGCCCAGGTACTGAAGGCAGCCATGCTGGCATACAGAGAGACTGTATACGATGTGGATCTAACTAAGATCGAATATCGAGACGGTGTCCTCTATCTCCATCAAAGTCAAAGATCGGTTTCGTCTCAATCCAAGCGCGGTCCTTTCCCTAATCACCTGACTGACAACATCGATCACAAGGAAGCAGCTCTCGTTAAAAGTCAATCTACAGCAGCCACGGCGCTCTTGGGTCCCTTGACCAGAAAACTACTTGGAGGTAAAAAGCCTTTCTACCCCTACTTACCAAAGCGAGCTGTGACCAATAAAAAGTTAGGTGTGCCTTTGAAAATCGAGACCATAGTCGTCAATATCGGAAGACCATGGGTTCCAACTAGGCTTGTTCCTGGTCCTGACATACACGGCGGTCCACACACGGTGTTGAAGATAGAGCGAGTCGAGAGCAATGAAACATGGATTATCGATACTACAGGCTGTCAATATGGATTCCGAGATGTGCTTGTTCCATTTGGCAAGTACATTCATGACAACGAATGTCGGATTTTGAGCGGACCTCGGATTTATGACGCATGCGAGACACAGGACTTGGACTACTTGTCAACTCTTTATGTCTTTAACAAAACAAAAGCGCAACGGCAGGATATGCGACTAGAACGACTGACCCGTCACCATTTTGCTGTCTTCGTTTATATGAGTGTGTATGATGACTTCCTTATGGGCTTTGGCGCTGACTACAAGAGAAAGTTCGATCACTTCGTCAATGGGCTCAAAACTCACATGGTTGATTCTATAAGGAAGGCAGGTAACGATTTCGAAGATTCTGAAGATGATTGAAGACGGAAGATTGCATATCTGGGACTATCTATTCAGTTATTTAATTTATTTCAACCTTATGATTCACTTTTGACCTCAACTATATAAAGAATTGCCCTTGTAAGCTCCTCTACTTGACTACTGTTGTGGAATTAACAGCAAGAAATAACCTGGGAACCCGAAATTAATTGTAACGAGCAACATAATCTATTCAATTAGTTTATATATATCACTTAGAATCATCTGGGGTCTTGTGCACTGTTCACGTCCTCACAGCAGGGGCATCCATGGATGTTTCTTTGATGACACTCACACAATATACGTAGCCTTAGGCATCAAGGTAAAGTCAACCTTCCCACCTTGGGAAGGTTCGAACCCTGGAAGCACGAATTTACTGATCTGCAAGACATCAAAGGACACCATCCCACTGCGTAAGTGGATTGGCTTTGAGCAAGACGAACACCGTCACATCAGCATCGTGGAGTACAGCCCATCCGGACAACCACGTCGGGTCGGCGATGGAACTGGAATACAGGGGCGGTTCCAACAGAGTGTTGGACAGACAATGAGTCCTGTGTTTGGTTCGCTGCGCTATGACCTCGCATTCGCCGACTTTGAGATCTATACGCACTCTTATTAGCGCAACTCCAACGCTATCATCATGGATGCGCAGGGAAACATCGAGACGGTCGGTGGGCTTGAGGCACCGTGGGTTCTGGAGCACCAGTTTCAATGTACTCATTGAATGGTGAATGGCTAGCGATCTAGAGGATGACTTTGGGAACCTATTGGAGCTCCATATCATCAACCCGAAACTGCTCAAGAACAACGAGTTACCAATTGGTATATCGGTCTCGCTTTAGCTTCTAGCGTTACTTCAAATCTAGAATAAAACAATAACTAGAAGTGTCTCCTGATAAGAACTTGCAGAGTAGACTTTGCATTTGCTATCTTGTTCTGTCGAATTTTCCTGCGACGACAAATTTTAACGATGGCCAACTATGGAAGATTGTAATCCAAAAAGTGCGCCTATCATAAAGGGGTTCACAAGTCAACCTTGGGAAATATTAGGGATGAAAATAATGTACAATAATAAGGCATGGAAGTAAATCCAAAGGGAGAAACAACCTATGAAAGAAGTTTTTTAATGGAAATCTCTCAGTAGATTCCAGGAATGATGCGGCTGCGAACGATGGAGGTATAACGCTTCCAGTCAGCGCCATACTTCTTCTCGCACTTCTCCTCATCACGCATCTCACGGTGAATCAATAAGACACCAAAGTAAAGCATGTAAAAGTATGTGAAGATCATACCCCAGCCACGGATTTCTGGGGTCTGCACGGCTTGCTTCTGGACAGCGCCACTGGCTGGGTTGATGCTCTCGATGAGGACGTATCCCGCAACGCCAGTGGGCAGGCAGTAGGCCCACGACATTGTCCAATCACCCAGGTAGTTGATGTGACGCGCCAGACCCCACCAGCCAGAGGTCATCAGTTTGGATCCAGCGGCAGTTTCGATGTACTTGATGTTCTTCACGCGGGGGTCATTGGGATTCGTGCGGAAGCGATTCTTCTGGTTATTGGCGCCACGGAAGATCGAATATCCAACGGCTGTGATACCCAGAACAACGGCCATACCGCTCAAGCCAAGCTCGTAGGGGAAGACAGAGAGATACCGGGTCTGAATGCTATACACATGAGGAACCCAAGCCACATCGCCGAAAGACAACATGAATCCAAATCCGTCCATGATTACATCCATGGTGGTCATGATTGCTGGTTCCATGTACAGCGCATCCAGAATATAAAACGCCTGGAAAATAGTAACCAGCACAATCGAGTCGGTGATGTAGCCATAAGTTCGGTACTGGTGGGCCACGTTGGACAAGTTCAGAATTGTCCATCCAAGCAAGCCTGGTCTCATCTCCATGAACACCTTGATATCAATGGTGCGCGATGCCTCGCTAACAAATGGAATTGGCAAGCGAACACGAGGGTTGAGTTCACGACCGATGAAGAAGTCGTAGAGCATATTGCCCGTATGGCCGCCAGGTGCCAGCTGTCGTAGGCTTGGGTTTGCCTGCCCTGGGTCTGGAACTGTGAAGCTCTTCAAATAGACAAACAGCGCGACAGAAGAAGAGATCAACAAGTTTGCTGTAATGACCTGGACGTAGTTGTCCCATAGGAATGTCCACACCACAAAGTCGGCTCCATAGAGATAAGTGCCTCCAGCGAGGCCCGAGAGGATAATGATGGCAGAGGAGAATGCTATAAAATGAAACTAGTCAGAAAAAAAACGTCCACCTGTTTGAATGCGATATGCGAAAAAGGACTGCCATTGCCATACCATTGAATTTGTACTTCAGTCGTCCTCCGCAGGCCAACACAACACCGTCTGCCTCCTGACCGGGAAGGAAGACTTGCAAGAACAGGCTGAAGGCATAGTAGCTCAGTGTCCACAGTGTAACATTGGTATCATAAAGCGCCGTGACTCCTTCCTCTGGCCAACCCACTTCGCGCTTCAATTGGTCGAGCGACAAAGTCGAGGGATTCAGCAGCGACGGCGCAGGACAACCGGAGATATCGTTGCAGACGAAAGTAAAGAGGTAGATCAGGGTTGGCAATCCAAATACAATACCGAAGGCACCTATTCTATTGAAAATGTCAGCTCAGCTTAGCTCAATTGAAGGAAGAAAGACATACGGTCCACAAAACTCATAACCGCGTTTCTCTGGCACTGGCTGCACGGGTATTTTTTTAGAATCCTTTTTGGTGGACATATTGAAGTAATGACCAATGGATAGACAGGGAAATAATCCAGGAACTACCCAAAGTGTGGGGGGAGATCCTTAAATAAATGCCTGGAGCCTTAAAAGTCGCGTACGACGTCGGATGGTGGGTGTTCCGCCAGATTTGCTCCGCATCTCCAATCACAGCGGTAGTGATGCTACGTAAGCCTCCCGAGGTCTCTCTATCTCTAGGGCTCTCTCTCTCAGGCGCTTATACACTTTACCTCCTTCACACCAATTCATACATTGCCATTTCTATCATTTTACACGTATCTTTTCCCTAGTCTCTTCACATTCCTTATTCCATTTCATTTCTTTCTACTTCCAGACTACCTTGGGTCGACCCCAACATAGCCCACCATGAAGCTCACCAGCTCCGCTCATTACTCTATGTTCCTTCTGTCCTCGATTCTCGGATTATCTAGCGCATCATATTCCTCCCACTTGGAAGATGACGCTTCATGTGTCGCTCGCTCCCCAACCACCGGGTTGTACTTTGATCTCAATGCGATCTCATTATCCCCACCTGAAATGAAGGACGGCAAACTCTCGAAAGATGCGCGGAACACCAGCTGGTTTGCCAGGGGTCATGACTACCCGGCCAATTTCACAATCAACATCTGCGCGCCGGTCATTGAGAACGTGACCGATGTGGTTGGGATAGAGTCGTCGCGGTGGAAGAACGTCAGTGCATATTACGAGCGGGATGATAAAAGATACTCCATAGGGTATGTCAGGTCTCCATCCCAACCGGTCGCACTAGTTGGATTCATGCCCTGCTTATTGTGCTAACGATTCTCGGTCATATACAGGCAACAAGCATCTGAACCTTTCTTCCGCGGCCGCAAACTCGTCCTCAATTATACCAATGGCTCGCCTTGTCCGGACGACTATAACATGGGCAGTTCCAATGCCTCTACGCGCACTAAGTCGACTGTCATGTCTTTCCTTTGTGACCGCGACGCTGCGCCGAATGTGGCTACAGCTTCCTTCGTCGGCTCCATGGATGAATGCTCGTACTTCTTCGAGGTCCGTAGCTCGGCGGCATGTGGTGGAATCGCCGTGGATCCCAACGCTGGTGGTTTGGGACCGGGCGGCGTATTCGGTGTTATGTGAGCATACATTTTTGCCTGTTGGGAAAACACCCAATGTAATCCATGCTAACCCTGTCCTCTAGTATGGTGATTGCCATCGCCGTTTATCTGATTGGTGGCTGCGCCTACCAGCGAACAGTCATGCATCAACGTGGCTGGCGCCAGTGCCCAAACTTCAGCCTGTGGGCTGGGGTGTTCGACTTTGTTAAAGTAAGTATCCTATTATTGATCCCATGTTGGCCTCGTCGCAAATTTAGATATGGCAAGTTCGTGTCGCATAAGTTTCGGGATTCAAATGTGACCGGACTACCTGTTTCAAGGATGGATTGAACTCTCTCTAGCTGGCCTAGAAACCGATCGCTTCGAGAGAGACGGTCGCGGTTTGCCTGTTCCATTCATCTCCTTGTCTCTTGTCGGGCATAGATCATTGTTCTTTTTTTTTTTTTTTTTTTTTTTTTTTGCCATATTATATCTTTTGATTGAGCTCTTTGGGCCTTCCGACACCTGTGATGATCACAGCGTGTACATTTCCATATATTTGACAAGATGTCTTGATTTATGCAAGTGAACTGTCCCTTGGGTACTTGTCAATGGACGTGTCACTTCATCTTTGGGATCCTTCCATAGTCACTGCTCCTCTCTTGTTTCATTAAACGGACAATTTGTTCTATTGCATGTACTTAAATGATCGATTGCAGTTGCGAGCCGCATTGTCTGGAACGTGACGCTGACCACTTCTTTCTTTCTACACCAACAGGACATGTTCGTGATTATCCTCTCCTCGCTAGGAAACCTCTTCCGTTGCAAGGGATCCCCCGCAGGCGACGGCTACACCCGTGCGGACTCTAATGGCCGTGGTGGATTCATCGGCGCCATCGGGGGACGGGGAGGACGCGGTCAGGGCCGTGACGTGGATGCCGAGAACAGGCTCATAGATCAACTGGATGAAGAGTGGGATGATTAGTGGATGGTTACTTTTACTTTCTTTTCTCTGGTTTCCCTTGTCTTATAACGACTTGTGTTTCCCATACCCTTTCTCTACACTCCTTTTTGTCCTGTGACAACTTTTTATTTCTCGGATTATTCAAGGAATAAACTACGATACCTTTTTGCTTGTCTGATTGTTCGTAATGCAAATGGCAAATGTTTTCCATGTTATCCACGTACACATTCTGTAGCCGTTTACCTACCTCGCCAGGATATATATATCCACATTTGACATCATATCCTATCTCAATTCATTCGCGTGGGCGTACAGCGAGCTCACACACGACTAGGGTTACGACTAAATTATAAAATAAGCTGTCACATTATACCTACCAACTTTAATTGCACATACTTACACTGTACAGCATAGTTAGTTGATCCTATTTCTAGGTGGGTCATGCTCATAGATTGCTAAGCGAATATATACTCCACAACGCATTGCTAACCATACAACTAGCATCATTGGTCTAGTGGTAGAATTCGTCGTTGCCATCGACGAGGCCCGTGTTCGATTCACGGATGATGCACAACAATTTCTTTTTTGCAACTTCTTCTGCTGAATTTATTTTGGCGTTGGGAGAATCGATTTTTTTTGTTAGGGCATTGGAAACTTTTACGAGACTGTGATGTCTACCCGAGGAAATCAAGCTATTAGATATAGATATTCTTCAGAAAACCTGCTTAAAGAGAAAGGGATATACACGTAGCAGACGATATAATAATATTTACACAAATCAACACAAATGGGGGGATAATACGGTAGCGCAAAAAGTAACAAACCCCAGCTCCAAATGTCCGACTCCAAGCTTTTGTAATCACCGCAAAGAAAACTCAAACACCACGTAGCACATGGCAGTCGTTGGGAAAGCATTAACTGATGAAAAAAATACCCGATCATGGCCGTGAGACTTTCATATCCGAACCAGATAAACCAAGATCATATGCGCTTAAAGGCATACCCACAGCGCCGCCAAAGCCAGACATATGCACAGAAGGGTCCCCGGATGGTGTGCCACCACGATTGCTCCCAGGTATGGGAGCCGGAGCTTGTGGTGAGTTTCCACCGCCAACAGGGTCAAGATTGAAGGGGAGGAACCACGCGCTGGGCTGGTAGAACTCGCCCATTCCAGCAGGGGCACCCGGGTCCAGATGGCCCGTGAACAAGGTTTGATCTGGACTTTGTGTTTCAACGCCATTGAGCGGTGGGATTGGAGGATTGTTTGGGACGAATGAGGTGGGGTCAAAGTCAGAAAATGAACCGTAGACGAATTGCCGGTCTAGTTGCGGCAATTGGTCTGGTGGGATGCCGAAGTCGAAGGGTGGTTGGCCGAATGACATTGGCCGGGATTGTTGGAGCATGGATGGTTGTGGGAATGCACTGCCTGGAACACCCGGGGTGTTTCCCATGGTCACTTCCATCATTGACTGGGGTGAAGTCTGGTCCATACCCGGAGCTCCATCTGATAGTTTGCTGTTCTTGCGAGATCGTGATTTACGGGGTTGACTCGGCTGTGGAGTAGGCGAAAGGCCAGCAAAGAAATCTTCTACGCTCTGGAGGTCTGGTTTTTGGCCCATGACTGCGTCTTCGCCCGTTTCTTTGTTTCGAGTATCGGGGTCCTCCCAATGTACTCTTGACACTCCATGCGGATACTTGTCGAACCAGTCACCATATTGGAACATGGGTGTTAGGGATGCGCCATTCTGAATTGCCACAGAGCCCTTGATAGCTGCATCGGCAAATTGCCGATACCGATCCTTGGCACTTTCAACCATATAGTGGAACATGCCCCAGTACTTTTTCATTTTATTGAGATAGCGGTACGTATGCCGGAGGTTCTCTTTCGACCGTGCCTCCAGCTGGACGTTCTTCGAGAAGATTCCCCAGATGTGGACTGTACTTGCCGAGTAAGCGCAGTACCCAGCAAAAGGAACAGTGAGGGGATAGGCTGAAGCTCGATCAAAAAGCACTGAAATGTGATGCGCTGCTTCCACCGCGGCCCGACCTGCATTACTGAGGAAGGACTTGGGCATATCTCTTGGTGGACGCCCCCCCGGAGACAAGGGAATGGCGAACTGGTTGAGAAACAGCATATTTTGATGTATGATGATGTGGAGGAAAATGAACTGATTTGCAATCTTCTCCGCTGCGTGGATTTGAAGATTCTCGTAGGTGAAGGTAAAAGGTGCTGGAAGAGACGCAGAGAACTCCTCAATTTGCCGCTTAAGCTGCGTGTACCCTGATTCTGGATGCCAAAGTGGATGTGCGTCCTTTCTTTTCCCACCCAGATTCAGGTAGTCGACAATGCGCCCCCAAATGACGATAGCGCGAATAATGTAAGCGGAAACACCCATGTTTTCTTTAGCATTAGATAATTGGCCTGAATCCTCAGGCACAGGATTAATGATATCGCCGTCAAGATCTTCTGTTGGACCAGGTATTTCCATCTGGAAGTGAGGTTCCTTGATAGGAAGCTGGATTTGTAGGAACTTTTCATTCCCAATAGGTGGCCGTTGACTTCCAGAAGAGTTATACCGATCCATCAAGTAACATGCCCACATAGTCCGGCGCCGAATTTCTCGATCAGTGAAGCTCAGCTGTGAGCTGTTGCCGTTCTTCTGACTGAGTAACGGATCCTGGTCAAGCTCCTGGTGGAGCTGTAACGCGTATGCCATCCGCAATGCTTGACCCCCAAAAGACCAACTTCGCCCACCATGACAGGTTCCAAACTCATGAAGGCCAAGAAGCAAGAAAACAGTAAGAATGGTAATGTTAGGCTCATCATGCCGGCTCAGAGCGATGGCCGCAGCGGGATTAGCCCAGTTTTCTCCACGTAAAAATGGTGGATCCGAGTTGAGCTGAGGGTGTGTGGAGAATCGCGCAGATACGGCACAGACAGCAAGAATCAAGACAGGGGGATCGTGCCTGCTTTAAGCCGTCGCATAAAGCTGGGTTTGTGTAATAGGAGATATGACTGCCCATAGACACAATCAAAGAACACCTCCGCAAGATGCTCCTGAATCTCTAATGAGGGCAAAAACTCGGCTCCTTCGGTGAGAAGCCCAGTCCCATCGGTGGATTTGATTTCACGGTTTATTGGGAACGTCTCGTGTGGTGGCCGGCCGTTTCCACGAGTCCATTCTTCCATTTCTGCCGCAAATGCCTCCTCTGCGTTTCGTTTCTTTTGTGCCTTAGACGGCTGAACCGAAGCGGAAGGCTTGACAACCGATCTTCCAATAGAGAGCATATCTCTCGTCTCCTCCTTGGGTATCGTCTTGATTACGCGATCTTCCATCCTCTTCAATCGCTTGTCCAACATAGCCATATAATCCGTGCGCGGCGCCGCCTTCCGTGTAGTAACTTTATACACGCAAGGAATCCTCGAGCGCGTGCAATGTTTGCAGGCGGGCTTCTCGCCCGAGCAACGGATTTTCTTGCGGCGGCATGCGATGCATGCTAGTGGCAGGCGCTTCCGCTCCTTCCCAGCCTTGGTCTTCATTTCGCTCCAAGCCGGTTTATCGTCCTCGTTTATATTTTCAAAATTGGACGGGCCGTTGCCGGAGTCGTCTCGTTGGTCTAGCGTGCCGTTGTCCGGGCCTACCGCGGGGTCGACCGTTTGTATGCTACCAGGGTCACGGGAACTTGCATGGCTTTGAGTATCAAAGTCTTCAAGAGCTGCTGCCGCCTCCTCCTGGCCTAGGTCAAAGCCGACACCAGGGGTTTTCGATGGCGATTCGTTGGAATCGGGTTGGATCATGACGGGTGCGGATACCCCAGGAGCCAGGCCCGAAGCATCCTTCGGCACGGTCGGGAACAAAAGAAGGCGCTTCCGATATGGAGGGCGTGTTTGATTCCGGGGTAGGTCCTTTTTGGGTGGGGGGTTGGAGGCCGAGAAAGCGGGAGAATGTCTGGATTGAGGAGAAAGTGAAGTTGAAGGATGACAGAAATAGACGGATACGACAATGTATGGTAAATCTGACATATGTAAATTCTCTAACTAACTAAAATGACAAGATCCGCTCTTTTCCAATCTCGGCGGACATAGCTGATTAAGCAATGTATGTATTTTTGTATGGTACCGTTATCATGACGGTCCATTGATTTCCCGGTTTGTAAAGACCTGGTAATTTCAGCATGCATAAATGCATAGTACTTGACACACCCCCCCAGTTCTTGAAGCTATTCAAAGCTCTCAAGGACTGCCTTTCTTCCAACTGTTTCGCAGCTGCTTCGCAACCGCTTCGCAAATGATTCGCAAGTGATTCCAACTTACCTCACCTGTCTCCTCACTGATCTCGGCTCAAATCGTCGATTTATGCAGTTTCCGCAAAACAGCCTCTGTTCTCAGAGGTCATGTGACGAATCATGTGACCTACGTCCCTCATTCCAACCAACTCTCTGAAGTGTCCCTGCTTCTGCTTCGTCAGAGCTTTGGTGAGCCCATCTGCTGGCATCGCAGCAGTTGGTACCCAGTCCACATATACTCGACCTGCGCTAACTTCTTGCTTCATCCAGCATCGATTGATGTCAACATGCCGGAGCTTCGTATGCATCGCGGCCCCTTCCTTCGTCAATAAATCGACAGTTTGCTGGTTGTCACACATGATGGATAGTGGGTGATCTGGTTCGAAGCCTAGTGCATTAAGCACTCGTCGCCACCACTGTACGGTTTTTCCTGCCTCTGCTAAAGCTAGTAGTTCGGCCTCGGTAGTCGATGTGGTGACAGTCTTCTGCTTAGTGGCCTTCCAATCGATTGGGCCACCATATAACTTGCAGATATACCCTTCGGAGCTCTTTCGATCTTTATGGTCTCCGAACGACGCATCGCTTGCAAATTCAACTGATTTCGCCGCCATCGTCAGGGTCGTATCTCGATTTCTAGGTTGTTTGTTTGGTGTTCTGATGCCGTATTCAATGGCCCAAAAGCGTGTCTCATAGAGATACTGTATGATGCGATCGACTGCATCTATATGCTTTGGTCCTGGATTTGTAAGGAATTCAGCCACTTTGGAGGTTGCTTTTGCAGCATCTACCCGGGTAATGGTGGTGGCATACTGCGCAGATCCAACCTTGGCCTGGAAACCATGAATCTGTTGCGGTGATGCCACCCCATCATAGGGTACTAGAGGCTCAATGCTCAGTGGGGACCCTATTTTTCTCTCTGTGACGAGATTGTATTTGTGTGCCATGCTCTCGATGTAGCTATCTTGGCATAACCAGAGCTTCTTCTGCTCTCTATCACGTATAATACGTATATTCAAGAACCAGCTTGCATCCAGTTCTCGAAGCTCCCATTGCTTCTTTAGATTTTGATCTAGTAAAGCGGCTTCTTTAGCCTGTTTGGGGTGATTGACGATGATGATATCGTCCACGTAGAAAAAGACAATAATGCCTTTGGTTGTAAAGATGCATGGATCTTCTTCCACTGGGGTAAGGCCTAGTTTTACTAGCACCTTTGTAGCTTCTTGCTGCCAAAGCCTTGGTGACATGCGCAATCCGTAGAGGGCTCTATGCAGGAGCCAGCACTGATTTAGTGCTTCGAAGCCTGGTGGACACTTGGTATAAACCTCGCTTTCTAGCATTGAATTCAGGAATGCGGTAACCACATCTCTCTGAATCATATCTAGATCAAAGGCGGCAACTAGTGCGAATACTGCTCTCGCTGTTTTGACAGCTAGTGTAGCAGCTCTCTTTTCTTCAGTTGACATCCACTGTAGATCTCCTCTCACGCAGATTCTTGCTTTGAACTTCTCGAGCATACCATCTGCATCAAATTTGTATGTAAATACCCACTTCAATGGCAAGATCTGGGTGCTCTTTTTGTTCGGTAATGCAACCTGAGAGAAGGTCTCTTTAGCCTTTAAGGTCTCAATTTCAAACTCCGCAGCTGCCTTCAATTGCGTGGCAAAGGGATGGATTTTTAGCTGCTTCCAGTTCTCTGGTGGTGGAGGCATCTGATCTCTATGCAGTCTGTTTTGCATATTGAGCTTCTTCGTAATACCTGTTGTAAAGGCATATAGAAGGCTTGGTGGCTCGGCTAGCTGTTTCTCGTCTAGCGATAGATATGCAGTGTAGTCTGGATCTGCCTTTGGCTTCCGTATTCTGGGGCCTGAGATGATGTTAGATTCATCAATTGACGCAGAGATCTCTCTAGTAGGCCGATCTTCTGGCTCTGGAGTAGGCGTATACTGCATCTCTTGTTGCAATTGACGCTCTATCTCTGCTTCATCTTCATCATATTGATCTCCCTCTCCCCCTTCAGCTTCGATCGACTGTATGACATTGATCGGATCTGGCGAAGATAGCGAGGTAGGAGATCTCTCATGTGGCGTACTCTCAATCGTAGCAATCGACGATAGTGCTCTTTGTGGTGAGGCTCTCTGTGGTGACATAGGGAAGCTCCCAGGGATCTGTTCTTGATCCCTTACCTCTATCATTGAGATATGTTCTACCACTGAAGCAGGGCCTGCCATTGAAGCCGGTGTTAAAGGTAAAACAGGTGTTTCCTTTAAAGGGGGGACCCTTGGTGTCTCCTCCCTACTATCTAGAGTTTGAGCTTGCTCCACAACTCTAGATTCCTGGATTTCTTCATTTACCGCCTCTGGTGCAGTACCTTGTTCTCGGTTTTCGACGTCATCATTGAGAGTTATGCGAGCAATTGACATCGGCATACGCATCTCTATGCTCAATTCTGACTGCGCTTCTTCCATTGAGAGCACTTGGGGCCAGTTCTTAGCGCTTAGTCCATTTGTCATAGTACTAATTGCATCTTCTTCTTGCGGTAAAGGCTTCGTTTTAGAGTACTGTCTCGATTCATCGAATACAGCATCTCTTACAACTTCAACTCTGCCTATGCCTGCTCGCCCTTTGTATGGAAACCAGATCTTGTATAGGCTCTTTGAAACATAGCCTACAAGATAGCCGATCTCTGCTCTCGGAGCCATCTTGTTAGATTGTACTCTCTTCAGAAGCCTTGAGTACGTTAAGCACCCATATAGCCTCATATTCGACAGGTTGACAATTTGATCTTTTAAGCCATCTGGAGCCGCATAGCGCATCAATTCCTTCCATGGTATGATCCACTTACCATCCATCTTTGTAGGGGTACGATTCATCATATATGCAGATGCATACATCGTCTCTGGCCATAGATTGTGGGGTAGGTTCGTACCATTGAGCAATGCTCTGCCGTTCCTTACTATCATGCCTCCAGATCTCTCTGCTGGTCCATTCATCTCTGGCAAGCCAGGTGGTGCATGCTCAATGGTACACCCTTCGTCTTCAATCATAGATTCAACCTCATTGCCGGCGCTTCTCTCATTATCATAATGAAATACCCTGATCTCGATTTTCAACCAGTTTCGGATCAATGCTAAGAATTTACGAACTGCCATCTGACACTCGCTCTTCTTTATATGGGTAAATACGAAGTGACACCTTATTCCATCGAGATAGAAGTGCGTCATCCATATATGACCGTTGTAGGCAGGCTGGTTTTGTACTAGATCGAAGTGTACTCTCCCTAATATACCATATGCCTGGCCTATCTTCCGGCGAGAGATTTGCCTAGGTGCATCTGCCAATTGACAAGCTTCACATACCTGCATTTCTTTGCCTGGGTTGCTTGCAATAGTGATTCCTTCAGTCATCTCTGCCAGTTTGACAATTCGCGCCTTGCCAATGTGGCCTAATCGACGATGCCAGAGCTCAATTGAAGCCTCAGATTTTGGCTCCTGATTGGATTTCTTAGTGGCAAACGTCATTTCAGGCTTCAAATCTGATGCCTTTTGGGTTATAAAACCCCTTGTCTGGGTGAGCCATGATAGCTTCTGATCGTGGTAGATCTTATAGATCTGACGATGGCCATCAATTGTCTCAATGCAGTTTGCTCTGAGATTCATTAATAGGCCCCCCTTCATCATCAATCCATGAGATATCAGATTACTATGGAAGTTTGGCGAGTACCTAGTTTGAAATAGGTTCATCTTAACGGCGCTTCCAGTGGTAGGGTTTACACCATAGATGACCACAGTGCCTATACCGGCCACCTTCGTCTCTGTATCTCCCACTTTGACGTTGCTCTGTACGCTTTCAAAGGTGCTAAACAAGCTCCGATTGTTGCATACGTGGATTTGAGCACCTGTATCAACTACCCATCTGTCTTCTGTAGGTGTAGTTGTGGCTTCAAAATCCTTGATTTTTGTTGACATAACGGTGTCAATTTTGACTGCGTTGGTTGTCAAGAAGCCAAAGGCTTCATCGTCGAGGGTTGTATTCGCTTGCTCTTTAGCAAGGGTCCCCCTTGGCCTTCTGCATATGCAGCTCGCTTCTTGTCGACAATTGCCTTCCATCTAGGATTAGCCTTCATGGCCTTCTCCCACTTCTGTTTCAATGCCGGTGAGGGCTGGTAATTAGCAGGCCTTCTATCTTCATAGATTTCCCAGCAGGCCCAAGGCATATGAACTCTCGATTTTACCCTGCCACATGGACATGGCCTTCTTTCTAGGCCATCATTCCTTGCCTCTATAGGCTTTGCTTCTTCATTGCCTTGCCATGTCGAGAAAGCAGCCTTTGAGATGCCTCTTTGCGCAGCCGGCCTGCCATGGGTAATCTTCCAGTGGGCTTTGTACCGAGTCATGATTTCGAAGAAAGGGATGTCCTGATTATCCTGTACTCTGAGAGCCCATGTTTCATAGAATCCAGGCGACATTATAGAGATTGCTTCAAGGAATTGATTCGTGGCATCCTCTGCTTCTGGCATCCTTGCCTTCTTACACGATTGGTAAAGCGATTCCCAGTTTAGAAGCCATTTCTCGATATCGGTGTTCCGATCTAGGCCTCTATCTAGGTTCCGCCACTGTTGACGGAGCTTAGTTTTGTATGTAGGATCGCTCTCTGGTGCAAATCGTTTGTGGAGATTGAGCATCAGCTCCAAAGGTGATGGTATATCAATGATAAAGGGCTGGTAGGGAGTATCAACTGACTGCCTAATTGCCACCGCCACTAGATCTAATGCCTGTAGTTTCGACTGATAGGCTCTGTTCTCTGCATCCCAATCTGCTTTTAGGGATAGCCTCACATTGAACCAGTGTTCTGGGTATTCTTTTATGGCATCTTTGACAGAGATGATCTCTTCAGGTGGTTCCAATTTAGGACGTTCTTCCTCCTTAAGAGACGGATTGCATTGATCCCATACTTTATATGCAACTGCAATTGCTTTAATATATGAGAGCCATGCATCCCATGATTCTGTATCCTTCAAAATGACGCGGGAGGAGGCCGCGGAGAGGCTTGACATGATATTCATTATTGTCGATTTTCGTCGATGAATCTGATCTTCTTCGAAGGAGATAGGGGTGCTTCGACGATTCAGGGGTTGACCGTTGTCAAAACCACTGTGAATCGGCGACAGCTAGGTAAAAGATGGTCTATATGTTGTAGACAGATCTTAATTGGAACGAAGCCGGGCTCATAACTGACAGAAATAGACGGATACGACAATGTATGGTAAATCTGACATATGTAAATTCTCTAACTAACTAAAATGACAAGATCCGCTCTTTTCCAATCTCGGCGGACATAGCTGATTAAGCAATGTATGTATTTTTGTATGGTACCGTTATCATGACGGTCCATTGATTTCCCGGTTTGTAAAGACCTGGTAATTTCAGCATGCATAAATGCATAGTACTTGACAAAGGACCTAAAATATGGGGAAAGGTTCAGCGGCGAATGGTAATGGTGGCTTGGCAAATAATTCGACCACTGGCAGCGCCAATATTACGGAAACTCGACCACAATCTCTATTGGAGTATGAACAACTAGCATATGCTGTAGGTAAGAAAAAAAACTTGAAACAGAGAAAAATACCTACGCAATAGACTTGAGGTTACATGTTGAATCCGGAGGTCCCAACGCTATATTCCCCTTGAACCCCTATAGTATTCCAGTATAGGTAGTTCTAGGATTAGGAATATATTTGTAATCCAACTTCCCTCAAGCCATAAATATCACAAGTGGCTCAAGATCCCAACTACCTTCGTAGATATACTCGTAGGATGTTCGGCTCTCTCGGAGCGGACCCAATACATAGGACAGTAGCACAGCCGGATTGGCATCTGGGCTGGTACACCGGAAGCTTGACAGGAGACTAGGACGAGCATACAGATACGTGCCAAGGGGATCCTTACTGGTTAGTAAACATAATAAGATATTCATTGACCATCTCGAGTTCACTACAGAAGCAGGACCTTGTCTCTTTTTCTCATACTAGCCATATCTCAATGCCACTTATCGATAGATAGGCCGAAGTGACCCGATTTTTTTCTCTCAAATAAACTCACTATCATTGCGTATGTCGCATTTCTGTACGCAAGCTATTCGCTAGTTTGCGCGACTGATCCTACGTGGATTTCGGGCGTCCGACCTTCTGGCGTGGTGTTGCAAGCTCAAGCGAGTTCAAAATCTCGCCTCCGAGAATATAGATATTGTAGCTGGGAAACACGAGCCACATCCCACTATGTAGAATTAGTTTTTAAGTTTTGTGTAAACATGCACTAGATGGGCTCACTTGGGGAGGATCCAGTAGAGGAAGAGAGTGAGCGGTTCGTTGTGACCAATGTTCTCGAAGCCGGAGAAGACCTCGTTGAGCCCTATGTCTTGTGTTATAATCTAGCATACAAATACCAGGCAATGGAAGCAGCTTACAGTAAAGGACAGTCTTGCTCAGAGTCATGACAGACGCGGTGTAGGCGACCAGAAGCGCGGTGGCACCAATGCGCCCAGCAACCACCTTGTCCCCCTTCAGCAACCAGGTGAGTCCCTTGGAGATCTTCTGCGATCCACCTCTCCCAACAGTCGATCCATAGTGGTAGACAATCCAGAGGTAGTAGATGTAACCAATGGTCTCGAAGATATTGAGGATAGTCTGCGCAGCCGTGAAGCCATTATGCGCATTGAAGGCGGGCCAGCCGTAGATATAGTCGACCTTTCCGTACAGCGCATAAGGTGTCCAGATGGGAGAGTGCAGTCTTCCACCAGGCATGCTATGCGGTCGCAACAAGACATAGCCCGTGTCCCAAATAACCAAGGGAACCGAAATGATGAGCCAGATTGTCAGCGCAGCGGCGGGTGTATGGGTCCATTTGCGTGAATTCGCGCTGGTGGTAGCTGGTGGTGATTTGGCCACCTCTTTCCCGGCCTCGGGGGAAGGAAATTCGTGGGGATGGTGTCGCGTGGAGACCATGATGGAAGGGTTTACAATACAGCAATGAGAGTTGAATGCAATTTTAATGATATTTAATGTGACAGGGGAAAATACTAGGTAGAAACTAGTTAGGCGCAGAGGAAGAATGTCGGGGGCTACATAGCAGCTCAGGCGCGACTGACGGCCAATGACGTCGAGGGTGATCGTTTGCGATCTGCATCCGATGGTTATCTACCTCCCGCTCTCGCTTTCGTATAGAACTGAGTTGGAAATCTGCCTGTTTGTAAATTCTTTGAATTCTCCTGTATAGGGCTCTAGTTAGTGACCGATCTCTACATAGTATACTATTTGCCTGTTACTCAGTCCGTGATATAGATTTGATTAAACTGCTACACACTTATACAAATGTCCGTACTTATGAATATCCCGTAGTTACATGTGTGCCTCTTAAATGGCAATGTTTAGCTTTGAGATACGTAGAGTGTAGGTAACATGCTCGAAGCTACCTACATATATCTAGCTATGTATCTAACCCAATGGATACGTCACTTTCGTTCTTTCTGCTTTTCCTCCCTAACTCGTCATATCTATCATGGTCTGCCAGTGTATCCTGAAAATATCTGTAATTTGAAATCGAGAAGGCATCAAATTGAAGGCCTGCCACCATTTGACTTTGCTACTCAATTCACACAGCACCGGTTGGGATTCCACATTCGCCTCTCGCTTGGTTAGGGAGGGTCCAGGTAAGATTTTTCAAACAAGGGAATCCTACCATCGATTGTTTTGTATCTTTCATCTTTTAGATAGTAAATATTGCGTGAAGATAGGTCTCCTAGTGAACTACCGCTAGAAGCGGGTTCAAAGGAGACCTATCTTCACAAAGTTATACCAGAGTATCAGGCTCCTTGAATAGCCCATGGTATGCATGAGTCTTCCATCGGAGGTCACCCGGGGTTAATCCAGAACCCAAGTTGATCCATCTGGTGATGAGTAGAGCTATATTCCCACCGTGTTCTTGGATGTTTTCTTGGATGGTAAGTTCGAAATCTGCCTTGCGTTTATTGCAGTTGCTTCTCAATATGAGAACTGGTTTGTTTGTAGCATATGCCGTGACAATAGGCCTCATCAGTTTCAAAATATTTGAATGATTCATGCGAGAGTAGATTTTCAAGACTTGTGGGGGCTCGTAAATCCTCGGAGAGGGCGCGAACAAACCCCCTTTCCCTGGTTTCACAAACATTATGCCCTGGATTCGTACGCATAGACCCGGTGTAGGTGGCTTGAGCAGATTCGTGCTAAAATGGATAACAACGTGGCCAACCTATTATATTCTGTAATTTCGATATGGGCGAGTGATCCAACTGTAGCACCGCACCGAGGGCCGTAAGAGAATCGTCTCATCGTAAGTTGAAGCGGACCTGTGGACGGGGATGGGCAGAAATGTAGAGCAAAAATCATAGCTTGACGCATTCAACAGTACAACATCTTGAACAAAATATCTTTATAAATACCATTAGAACCATAGGGAAATCTAATATGTATTCAAATATTGTGATTTCTCCATGAAGAAAACAAATAGTTCTACCTATTTTCCCGGTTTAAAGTAAAAACCACGTGATTAAACAACAGCCTTAAAAACCTGGCAAAAATGCGAGGCATCATTTCTCCGAACTCGAAATTCCAAGGTGGCAATGTCAAACTCTCTGCCACGACACCTGCCATATCACCATTCCAATAAGTGCTTTGCACGGCAATTTTGACTGATATTAACTCAGTCATGTTCCACACCCCTGGGTCAGCTACCGATGGATTCAACGAAAGACCAGAAGGTCAGTAATATCTATTTAAGTAGTTGCGGCCAATACATGAAACCTGACTAGCATAGAAGAATGTGGAGCGACTTGCACGTGTGCGTGAGAACCAACGCAAGAGTCGAGCTCGGAAACAGGAGTACGTGAATGAGTTAGAGCAGCGCCTAGCGGTGTGTAAAGAACAAGCCCACCAAAAGGACATCGAGCACCGACTGGCAACGCAAAGGTTGAAGCCGAAAATCGGCATTTGAAAGCCCTTCTGGGATCACTGGGAGTCTCGAGTGCTTCTGTCCAGCAGTATCTGCAGGAAGCGGATACGGGAGCAAACACCAACCGGAAGGTTGCTATCCCTGCCATTCAGCGAGTAGAGGGAGAAAATGCTCTGTCTCAACCACGCTGGGATACTCGCAGATCAAACTTGTCGATGGCAGTACCTCGCGTCTACAAAAAAGAATCAGAGACAACCGATCTACCAATGGCGGTCAATAGTACATGTGCCTCGACAGTGGTGCAACCAACAGATCCGCCGTCAAAGCAAACCCAACAAGAAGAAGACCCGGCTTTGTGTGGATGCCGATCTGATAGATATGATCCGGAAATGGTATCTGATGAAGATGTGCTCAATTCGACGCTGTGTGCCATTGCAGAAGAAATGATCAACCAATACAACACCAAAGGAATTGATGTGGATGAGATTCGTCGGAAAATTTGGTCTGGGTTCCGAGCAGGTGCGAATGGCACAGGCTGCAGAGTTCAAAATCACATTCTGTTTCAAGTGCTAGACGATATCAGCAGTGATGTTTGACATTGACATTGGGGTGTTAACATTTGAGTGAACCTGCTAGTCTAGCTGTCCCCGACTTTGAACAAGAGGATGAGCATGGGGACTAAAAAATCGCTTTCGACTCTGTCATCTTGTCATTTGCAGATCGAGTACGGTCAAGATGCCACCGACTACTAGAACCCGCAGCCCGGCTCCTCGGCCCTAGACCCCGAATGGGATGATTTTACGCCTAAACATCCCAAACATCCCACGCAAGGTGCGGGACCACTCAACACCAATAAGCCCGTGCAGGATCTTTTTCCGGCCAGACCTCATGCCCGGACGGGTGAAATGCAACAACACCCCGACTCTGCAGTTCTAAATGCGAGATTAGGAATGAGGCCAACGTTTTGCGAGCTGGAGCATAGCCTACAGCTACAGCTATGGCATTAGCTATGTTAATGACGTAAATGTATATCATAATTTCCGATGTAGCATCCCAGACAAAAGAGCTGCACAATTCATGAGAACCACCCAACTAAAATTGAATTAACTTAAAAGGACAAGCCCATATCACTACTATCCGGAAACTGAATGGCACCCATACGAGCACTCGGAATGCCGAATCAACCGACAGAAGCCTTGAAACCTAGCAATTTAAGCCGTAACACCGATGATTAGCCACCAAAGGGGAAAGTATGGCTGCTTGGCGGGGCATTCCGACAGGAATTAGCTCTGACAGTGCGGCCTGAGCTGAGGACCCGCGGATACGGGGTTTGGTCCGATAGTGGGTTGGGGCGGGGGCGGGACATTTCGGTGGAGGGAGTATGCAGTACGGAGTACGCACTATAGCGTTGAAAGTTTCATTAGGCAGCCATTATTATTGGACACCAAACCCGAAAATAATACTGGGTATACTGGGTATACTGGGCCGAGAATGCCCCGACTTGGCCAAGAAGCTTCATCGGGGTCATGATATGACAACAAGCCAGAAAACTGCCTACTGGAGTCCTGGAGTCCCTGAGCCTGGAGTGTGGGGCTTCCGCACTTTGACCGGTAGCGAAAACGCTTAGCTGCGGATGACGCCCATGGTTCGAATGTATATTGGTACCTAGGTAGAGTAACTATGTACGTTAAGAGCAAAGCAAATTTTATTCTGAAGTAAATTTATATGCATGGAACACTTTGTACTAGGATTGCGAGAAACAGCCCCGGATGGTCCGGGCCTGTTTCCCCACACTCTCGGAGGTAATGAGAAGGGGTTTCCCCATTCGGCAGGATGAGCGGTGATCTGTTGGACGAAAGTGGTCAGATCAGGTTAAAATCTTGGAAGTCATCTCTGTATATTTATTTGATCAGGCGAGAGTGATCAGGTGAAAGCATTTGCCACAGAATGATTGGGATAGCCAACGCCAATATGTATGTAGTTGGACTTCGTATACCACCACAACACATGCAAGAAGCTAAACTCCGGGTGAAATTCCCAAAGATCGACTGTTTAACCCCACGGAAATTAGAATTAGCGGGGAAAGGGCACGAGCGCGATGGTACGGTAGCCACGGCGTGGGATGCCGAAGTTTAGCCATTCTCGTATGTGGAATCGAAGCAAGGCGATGGATTCCAGGGGAATTGATAATTAATCACCCTGAAATGTACTACATTGCGATGGTTTAAGAGAGCGTGGCTGGGTAATGCTCAGGTGTCTGACATGGTTGGGAAAGGGGGTTGACTTCTCAACCCTGCGCTTCTCCTTGTCCCCCTCTACCAGCCACAATTGTGCCTTGTGTCTCCTTTCAAGGATGACTGGTGTCTCCAACTTAAGTAAACAACAGCTCCAGTAGGAATAAGCCACGGCCAATAATAGGACACGATATGATGTAATTAGTGGGAGAATGCATACTTTTGTCGATCCTTTTCTTCATTCTCTTCATTTCTTTTTTATTATTGATTTTTTTTATGGAGTAAATCTTATACGCTATGCATACTATTACATCCCCTGTGAGCAATCAGGAAACCGAACCTGGGAATATTTAAAATCCCAGCCTTTCCCTCCCAAATCTGTGACTCGTTCCTTCCTCACGCCCTTTTCTTTCAACTTCTCTTGTGCTGTCTCTGTGAAATCATCTCTAGCACTTTCACAGCAATGAAGTTCGCGTGGCTTGAGGTGGCCGCTTTGACGGCCTCGGTGGCTAATGCGAATGTGAGTCCAATTTAAATCCTTTGGTAAGATCACTGCTAATCAACTCGCGTCAAAATAGTCGCTGGCCCATTCTCCTCCACACTATCCCTCCCCATGGATGACTGGCGCAGGCGAGTGGTCCGAAGCATACACACGCGCCGTCGAGTTCGTCTCTAATTTGACACTGGCTGAGAAAGTCAACTTGACAACTGGTACTGGTTGGGAGCAAGATCGATGTGTTGGTGAGACCGGTGGCATTCCTAGACTTGGCATGTGGGGAATGTGTATGCAGGACTCACCATTGGGTGTGCGCTTCAGTAAGATTTCCCAACCCGAATAAGCCTGACACGGTTAACTAATGGTGCCCAAACAGGTGATTACAACTCTGGTTTCCCCTCGGGTATCAATGTTGCTGCAGCATGGGACAAGCGACTTGCCTACCAGCGTGGTGTGGCAATGGGCGAGGAGCACCGCGACAAAGGTGTGGATGTGCAATTGGGTCCTGTTGCTGGCCCTCTTGGCAAGTACCCCGATGGCGGTCGTAACTGGGAAGGCTTCTCGCCTGACCCCGTTTTGACTGGTGTAATGATGGCCGAAACCATCAAGGGTATGCAGGATGCTGGTGTCATTGCTTGTGCGAAGCATTTCATTGGAAATGAACAGGAGCACTTCCGTCAGTCCGGCGAGGCCCAGGGATATGGGTACAACATCTCCCAGAGTGTGAGCTCAAACATTGATGACAAGACCATGCACGAATTGTACCTCTGGCCCTTCGTGGATTCCATCCGTGCTGGTGTTGGCTCTGTCATGTGTTCCTACAACCAGATCAATAACAGCTACGGCTGCGCAAACAGCTACTCCCTCAATAAACTGCTCAAGGGCGAGCTAGGCTTCCAGGGTTTTGTGATGAGTGACTGGGGTGCGCACCACAGCGGTGTCGAATCTGCTCTAGCTGGCCTGGATATGTCTATGCCCGGTGACGTCCTTCTTGGCAGCCCGTACTCCTACTGGGGAACCAACCTGACCATCTCGGTTCTGAACGGTACCGTCCCCGAATGGCGCCTCGACGATATGGCTGTCCGAATCATGTCCGCTTACTACAAGGTTGGACGTGACCGCTTCCGTACTCCTCCTAACTTCAGCTCCTGGACCCGTGACGAGTACAACTTCAAGCACTTCATGGTGAGTGAGGATTGGGGCAAGGTCAACGAGCGTGTGAATGTCCAGCGTGACCACGCTCAGATTATTCGCAAGATTGGATCTGATAGTACTGTTCTCCTCAAGAACAAGGGTGGTGCACTGCCCCTTACCCACCGCGAGAGGTTCATCGGCATTCTGGGAGAGGATGCCGGGTCTAATGCTTATGGCGCCAATGGCTGCGCTGATCGTGGCTGTGATAACGGAACTTTGGCTATGGGCTGGGGCAGTGGAACTGCGAACTTCCCTTACCTGATTACACCCGAGCAAGCCATCCAAAATGAAGTCCTGGAATACGGCAACGGGCAGACCAACGTCTTTGCTGTTACTGACAACTGGGCCCTCACCGAGATGGCCGCCCTTGCCTCCCAGGCTGATGTTGCCCTAGTTTTCGTGAACGCCGACTCTGGCGAGGGATTCATCAACGTTGACGGTAATGAGGGTGACCGTAAGAACCTGACTCTGTGGAAGAACGGCGAAGAGGTGATCAAGACTGCTAGTCAATACTGCAACAACACTATCGTCGTGATCCACAGCACAGCTGCGGTTCTGATTAGCGACTGGTATGACAACGACAACATTACCGCCATTGTCTGGGCTGGCTTGCCCGGCCAAGAGAGTGGTCGCAGCTTGGTGGACATACTGTATGGTCGCATCAACCCTGGTGGTAAGACTCCATTTACTTGGGGTAAGACTCGCAAGGATTATGGCCCGGCCATCCTCACAGTGCCCAACAATGGCGCGGATGCTCCTCAAGATAACTTCGAGGATGGTGTCTTCATTGACTACCGCCGTTTCGACAAGGACAACATTGAGCCTATTTACGAGTTCGGTTACGGTCTGAGCTACACCAAGTTTGTCTTCTCCGACCTTAAGGTCACCCCTCTTACCTCATCCGCGCGTCGCGAATACAAGCCGACCACTGGAAAGAGCCAAAAGGCCCCCGTTCTCGGCGAACCTGGCAAAGTCTCGGATAACCTGTTCCCTGAGGGAATTAAGCGTGTCCGCCAGTACCTTTACCCGTGGTTGAACTCCACCGACCTGCGTGCCTCGTCCGGTGATCCTGACTACGGCATGGACTCTAAGGACTACCTCCCTGAGGGTGCTACCGATGGTTCCCCCCAGGACCTTCTCCCCTCTAGCGGCAGCTCCGGAGGTAACCCGGCTCTGTTTGAAGACCTCTACCAGGTGACCGCTACTATCACAAACACCGGTTCCGTGACTGGTGACGAGGTTCCCCAGTTGTACGTCTCCCTCGGCGGGGATGATGACCCCTCAAAGGTCCTCCGCCAGTTTGACCGAGTCACCATTGCCCCTGGACAGACCCTCCAGTGGACCACCACCCTGAACCGCCGTGATGTCTCCAACTGGGACGTTGCTTCCCAGAACTGGGTCATCTCCGACGCCCAAAAGAAGGTGTATGTCGGCAACTCATCCCGCAAGTTGCCTCTCTCGGCCGACTTGCCCTCGGTTGAGTAAATTTTTTTTTTTTTCCTGGAACGGAAACAGGAGGGTACATATGTCCACATGAGTCATTTTCTTTAGGTTGCACAGCCAGCATTGCATTTTTGTACATAGTTTTCTTTTACGCTCAAGGCATGTCTCCTGTGACTACTTAATGAAACCAATTAGTATTTTTTTATTCAGTGCCTTCATATACGCATAAGATTGTATGTACATAGGTACCTACGTACTTGATTTCCTCTGCCACTTCTTGGCTATCGCTTTCCGTTTTAGTGCTCAGGCTTTGCCGCTTTTTGCTCACTGAGTAGAAATGAGCATCACCTGATCATTACATAAGCTATATGACTCGCTCACTGAGTAGCCTGGTCTTACTCACTGAGCTTGGCCTGAGCACTGACTAGCTCACTGAGCGCCACCTGATTATTACATAAGCTCAAGACTTGCTCACCGGAGCAAAGCACAGGGAGCAGCTAAGTCAGCAGCTCACCTCAATAAAATGCACCACGCTAGCCCCATCCAAATGCAGTCGTTCACCCGGCACTCTTGACCGTTGTCCCCTCAACGAAAGGCTGGTGTCATCAATTTGGCGGTCGATCCTGGTTGTTGCGCCTCCACCTGGAAGGCAAATGCACAGTGGGGCCACATTATTGGCTTTACTATTCTGCGCCTATGCCACTATTCAACCTCGCCGAACTCTACATAGCTGCGGAAAATACCCAACCCTCCATTTTTGGTTCTACAATATCTAGGAATATCTCAGAAAACCCTAGTTGGATGGTTTGTAAATCCAGTTCAGTGTTTTATTCTGATTTTTTTTGGTTGATTTTTTAACGGACTATCGCTCTTGCTCCCTGCCGCTTGCTCCTAGGAATACGACTTCAGCCCTAGCGATGGACATCCGCAAAAATATTCTAGACCCATCGATCATACCTACTGTATGATCTAGCCGCCTATAACAAAATTTGCGGCCCCTTATTTGCCTAACATATTCTAACTAGCAATTAGAAAATACCTTATTCTAGCTAAAGTCTGATAGGACTTCCTAGGAGCTCTCAGATATTTCGTGCCACCCCGATATGATTGGTGAGATGATATAGATCCTAGGAGCTTAAGTGCTGGTACCTACTCGCGAGAGCCGTGAGTGCCAACGCTAAGAGTCAAAGTATATAAAAGAAACACTGATCCCTCCTAGAGTGAATATATCCAAGTTTCAAGCATTTCTACTCAAGGTCTCATAAAGGCTGCTCATAAGTTCAGCAGCCTTCAGTATCCTGGGTCTGTCTCTTCTCAGCCCCTCAGCAAGAGCAAAAGCCTAACTATTATGCAGATTGTCTGATACTACAAAGAAAACCGACAACCTGGTCGATATTCAGGATCTCCTATTCGATGAGAGTTACAGGACCGTTTCCTGCATAATCCTAAGCTCTGAGTTTGTTATATATGGCCGAGGCCTAAATGGAAAGATATAAGTGACTCTCGCAATTTTACCAGTGGGAGCGCGAGAATTTGCAGGGGGCCTATGGCTAATGTGACTACATATTATCCGTTATGCCACGATAATCGAGAGCCTCGCGTACCAGTTTGCAGTCTGTGTCATTTCACTCTGACTTATAGGCATCATTTTGCCCCCTGGCCCTAGCTTGTCCGACCATGCTTCTTCCTGTCGTAGGACTTGAAAGCCTTCAATCGAGTCATGGTAATCGAGAAAATCAGAAGAGCTTATCTATTGAAGCGAAGACGTGGCATCCCGGTTTGTTGACCTATTCAGACTTGACGAGACAACCAAAAGGCCGTATTCTATTCGCTGCCCCTCAGTGTTCCGGCTTCATATTGCAGACCTGGATAAAAGTCTCTAGAACTGACAAGACACCCGCTAGTTATCTTGTTATATTTCCTATGTTTGCCAGGTCGATGCTGTTGGATTACACTGTTTTGATTTGATGTTCGTGCAAATTACGACCCAAGTTGCATCGTCGAAATTAATTATACACTAACTTAGAAGGAGAGAGAGAGATGAATAATCTATGAAATAGTAGGGTATTTATCCCCTGTAGATGTAGCAAAAAAACAAGAATACTAGTCGGCCGGCAGTATTTTCAGTAATTTTTCCAGTTGGTCTTCTCAATGTGTTTTTTTACCTACTCTGCCTAAGCAGGAATTTTCTGCAACTTTATTTCTATATTTAAAGGATAACATTGAACCTTGCATCCTATTCTTCTTCTTCTTCATTCATTCCAAGTTTCAGTCTCACTACTTTGTTCTTCTTAATTCATTCCAAGTTTCAGTCTCACTTCTTTGAATCTCATTATATTCGATTTATCTTCTTCAAACTTACCCACCATGTCCCTCCAAGCCATTCCCGAACATCATGCAGATCTCCCATCCGGTCCTAGTGTTTTCACACTACAACAGATACGATGCCTTGAAGAGGCTGCAATCCTCCTTCCCGAGCCTCAGCCGAATGCATCCGCAAACGCTAGTGGTAAAAGAAAAGTTTCCGCTGTATTCAGTGCACCAAGATCTGTGTCAAGCTCATCCACCTCGTCGTCGTCTTCTGCGTCTGTTGCCACCCATGGTTTCCAGCCCAATGTCATCCGAACCTTCGACATCCCAATGGCAGAAGAAAGTGTCGAGGTGCTTGAGTATATTGGGTTTGTACCGGATGTTGCCAGACTGATCTATGACCGATATTGCGGCCGCCCAAGTCCAAGCCAAAATCCTGATGACCTAATGGCATATGTCACTGCACATCTCGCCTCTCTTAGCCGACGACAATACGATAACATGAGCCATCAGGAGGCGCTCGCTGATGTTGGTCTTACTCGCCAAATTCAAGAAGCAATCACGGACCCGAGATTCTCACACATCTTCGGTACCCAGACCCTCACTTACTGGGCACAAGATACCGTTGAAACCAACTATGCCGCTCTTCTTCGTCAACAGCAACTGCTACAAAGTCATGCAAACAAGCGCATAGCTCATAAAAAGAAACATAAGCGGCCCAGGCATGAGCCGAGCCGAGAAGACCAAGACCCATCTGAGCAGCAACCCGTGACCGCAACGATCAACATGACACCCCAAGATTTCCAGTTCCCAGACCCATATGTGATGGTTCAGCCTGATGCCAATATCCTCGCCGATCACATTTCTTTATACAAGGGCAAGGCATATGATAAATTACGGCCAGCGGGTGATATCATTGAGAGTGATGGAACAGTCAACCTAAGACCACTCAGCACATACCCCGGCGGAGACTTCAATTTCGATTTTAATGCGCAATACTGGACCCCCGAAATTGAAACGGCTGAAGAGTACCGCAAATTTGCAGAAAGGAGAAGCCCTGCAGCCGATACCTGCATCATTCACATTCAGGTTCCGCGACCATTCATCAACTGTAAGTGGATATATTAGGAACTTACTATAGTCTTCTAGATAGTTAATAAGCACATAGAAATACCTATATTCTTCCTAAGATCATTTTTGACCTATCGCTTATTCTTAGTCCACATATCTCTTTACTAGGCTTACTCTTCGGGGATCGTACTTTCAAACGGGTCGAGGGATAGGAGGTTTTGTTCTCCGCAGATCAGCTCCCTCGTCTAAATATTCCGGAAGATTGTAATAAACTTCTATTACTCCTCGATCCGGCTTTAGACGATATTCTAGTATTCCGACAAATAGAACGGTCGTTATAAGGAATAAGTATCTCCCCTAAAAAACCTCTACTATACTCTACGCTACTCCCGTAGGTCAAAACAATTGGAGTTATTACTAGATTTCGACAAGTTACTCTCCCTTATAGCTTACGATATAGCGCTACCAAAGCGTTAGATAATAGCGGTAAATAATTTTATATATATATATATCGTACGCAATCACAATTTACTAATTATAGTTTCTTTTATTTAGGTTCTGTAAGCGACTCTCTTCGTAATCTGATTATATACTATTCCGATACTCGTACCTTTCTAAAGTACTACCTTAATAGGAGGATTAATAAAAACCTACCTACCTTAATTCGCGGTCTCAATCTAGACGAGGATATTATATACGCAGCCTACCGAATGAGTAGGACTATCGACCTAAACCGGCCGTAAGACCTAACGACTATACAATCGTCCTCGGTTAATTAAAGGCCGGAAATTCTAGTACTAGTCTAGCGCCGTAACGAGCTTAGTTAACAACTAGGCCGACCCCTCTCGCGGTATCGAGGCACTATCAAATATAACGCTTATTAGACCTTGCCAACTCCCATGGGACTAGAAAAATTTTGGTCCCATATCCTGGTCCCATCACTCCCATGGGACTAGCCAAAATTTTGGTCCCATTACCATAGTGGTCCCATGGGAGTCCCATGGGAGTGATGGGACTCCCATATGGTCCTATGGCATACATATTTTTGCCAAGCATTTCCTATTTTGGTTGCACAAAAATGCTAACTCAGCAGATAAAATACTGTTTTTTATAGGTGTATTAACATTCTCACTTCAAGTTTGTAGCAATCTAACTTTTTTATATAGTATACTATTAAAAATAGAAGATGAATATCTCAGCCATATATTTAAATATTATATTCAAGCAAAAGTAAGCTTAAATATGTAAAATTAGGTGTAGGAGATTAAGAAGAAGTTGTTGACTTAGTATTATAGTCAGTTAGTAGAGATATATATATTCACATATATGCTATACTCTCCAGTTTCAACTAAGCTCTACACATATTAAAAATTATACCAAAATATAATAAATCCTTTTTTTTTACAGTATTAGATACTATAGATAGGTCTAGACTGCGACATCGCCCGTCCATGGGCACCTAGGAGGTGCCCAAGGCCCGTCCACGGTGGGCCTTGGGCTATTTGGATTTTCGAGTGCCCGTCCATAACGCCCAAGGCCCACGGGCATGCCCACGGCGGGCATGCCCACGATGCCCACCATTGCATAAAGTCACCCAAAATGGACGTATAACTCGCTGACTTTGCATAATAAATAACTGTTATTTACACCTGTTTTGCCAACTCCATGTAAAATGGCAGTTTTAATCTACAACATCTATAAATTTTACTGAAATATCTATGTATATGAGAAACTAGTATATATATGATACGAATTGGAATAAAATTTTAATCGAAATACATCATATTGTGTGGTATTTTTATTAACTTATCAAATCATACTGTAACAGCTTGAAGATATATATTTAAGTCAGTGGTACATGCCTGGCATTTTCTATAAGTAAAATACTACTAGACTGCGACATCGCCCGTCCATGGGCACTAGAAAGTGTCCACGGCCCGTGGGCCTTTTGAAATTCGACGCCCATCGCCCATCCTTATGCAAAAATAATGCAAAAATTACCCTATTCGGCGATTTTATGTACATAACTAGTTCTTGGCAGTACCCACCGTGCCAAGAGTGCCCGCATATGTCTTGGCGACGCTAAAAATGTCTCCACAAAAACGGGCGTTGTCGCAGTCTAAATACTACTTATGGATTCTACTTTATCTCTCACTCTAGTATATTTCTCATAGGTAGATCGAAAGATAATTAGTATAATTCTTATTTTATAAGCTTATATCACTAAATTCTGTCAATTATATCACTCAAAGACTTGTGTTATTATTCTGGGAGTTTTAAATCCTTCGATTGTAACTCAAGATGGGCGTTTAGGTATGTTCCCATGGGCGTGCCCACGGGCGTGCCCACGGGCATGCCCATGGACAAAGACACTTATAGCCAATCAGCTTATAATATATAGTGGGTCTACACTCAATTTACGATCTATCAGATCTATACAAAGCACCCCTTTTACTAGTAATCCTCGTTTCACACGGTCGCAAGTTACCTATTGTAAGTTCAGATCACTCACTCTCCTATAGTCGTTATATTATCCCTTACATCACATTAACCATGTCCCAACCTAGTGCCTATACCGCAGGGCCTTCTTCACTTCCTCCGAGCTCCCAACCAGACCTCTCCTACGTCGCCGATATATTTGATCCTAACCTTAATCCAAATATTGATCCCAGTCTCTTCAACAGCCAACAGACTTCTATCTCACTGATAGAGTCCGAGTTCACTCAACCGGCTATTCTTGATTGCTCTCTCAAACGCGTCGGCCCCGATCGGAGAAAGCAGTTTATCCTCTACGACGCGATGAACAACGCGTCCAAAGTAAAGTTTATCGAGTGGTGGCGTACCACAGTACGCGGCAGCAGTACTGAGACACAACAAAGGCTACGATAGGATGCAAAACACATATTAGATGTCTGGGAGAACTTCGACCAGGTAATGAATTCCCAATTCTTTCCAGTGTTGCTCGCGACATTCTCTCTATTCCTGCAACAGGCGCTAGAGTTGAACGTCTTTTCAATTTAGCACGGGATGTCTGCCACTACCGACGTGGGCGGCTGAGTACGAAGACAGTCCAGGATATCATAATGTTCCGGTATAAAACCCAGTTCGACATTGAAATAGAAGAACTACCCGATGAGGATACGTCCTTGGATTCAATGCAAGAAGCAGACGAACAGAGAGAGGCTAAGCTTACCACTGACATGCCTGAACCAATCAGCGATAGTGAGGATTCCGAGGATAATGATCCTGTTGGACTGATCGAGTATGAGTTTATGATGGAGAGTCAGCTTCCTCGTCCTTCTATAGTGCTAAGTACGCGGAAGCGACAGAGAAGTGAGCTAGTCGACAGCGAAGATAAGAGCAGTCCTCATCTCCCTCATTATGGAGATAAGGGTAGCACTCAAAAGCGCCCTGGTTTAAGAGAAGCAAGGAAGCGTGGCAAACCTAATAATGATCAATTTGTATCGTATTAGTGTAAATATATGAATATAATGAATGCCTAAGTCATTATGCAAAGGCTTCCAAGGCTTATTTCTGACCCCGGTCAAAAAAGTGACAATGTGTCAAGTTGTTGTATAAAGGCTTCTAAAGCTCATTTCTGACCTCGGTCAGAAAATTGACAGTAGTATCAAGTCATTGTACATGTAATCGAATTACTCAAAAATACAGAGAAAAAAATGCACAAATAATGCAGGTCACGAGGTCAAGAAATTCTGCTTACTAAAAAGGCCCATGGGCGCCCACGGTGTCCATGGACAATGGGCCCTAAGGGTAGGGCCCGTCCATGGGCGTATGGATAGTGCCCATCGCCCGCTTACATAAGGCCTGTGGGCACTGCCCACCCGCCCGTCCATGGGCGATGTCGCAGTCTAGATAGGTCTTTATTTTATCCTTTTATTTCAAAACTACTCTTAATATTATATTATTAGTATAGAAATCAATGTCTGGACTGCGATATCGCCTATAGACGGGCGGGTAGGCACTGCCTATAGGCCTTAAGGCCTTTTAGTAACTAAGTAGAATTCCTTAACCTCGTGACCTATATTATTTATATATTTTTTCTTTATATTTTTAAGTAATTTAATTATATATATATAGTAGTAGTATTAGTATATAGTAGGTTTAGAAGTATAATGATTTGACACTACTACCAATTTTCTAACCGAGGTCAGAAAAATGAGCTTTAGAAGCCTTTATATAATGACTTAATACGACTATCAATTTTCTGACCGAGGTCAGAAAAATGGCAGTAGAAGATACAATGATTTGATACGACTGTCAGTTTTTTAACTGGGATCAGAAAATTGAGCTTTGGAAGCCTTTATATAAGAAATTCTATCAAAATGCTAGGGGATCGGGTTGACCCTTAAAACTGACTATACCCCTGACTTGATAGGACTCCTATAGGACTCCTACGGGACTCCCGCGGGACTCCTATAGGACACCCGTAGTGTAACGGGCCAGAGCCCGGCTTGGATCACGTGAGGCACGTGCCCATAACATACATAAACCCCCATCGCCAGTAGATAGTTACCTTTTCTCTAAGATTGATGTAAACAGCATGTTGGCCTAGCCTAATTGAATCAATAAAGCTTCAGCCCTTCACATACATCAATCTTCCGATTCTTATCGTTAAACCATCGGACCCCAACGGAAAAGCCCTAGAAGCGACAATCCCTAGGCATAGCAGAAGAATTACCCCTGAATCACCCCCGATTCAGCGACGAAGCACCAACAGAATACCAGTAACCATGGAACCTCAGGCTCAGCAGAGTACACCCCCACAGTGGGTGGAAGCTATAATGCAACAGATGATGAGGAATCAACAAGCCCATGGCGAAGCAATGGAGCAGTTCACTACCTCCCAACAGCGGATGGTGACTGCACAAGAGCAGCACGCGGCAACCCAGGAACGACTCTCCGCCGCACAAGGAGAGCGAATCCGCCGCCTCGAAGAGATGATAGCACAACAAGGCATCAGCAATCAAACCGATGAGATCACTAGCGAAACGGTCACGGAACAAGTACGAACCGCCACCGAAACACCGTCGAGTATCGGAGAGCCCTACCGCCGACCAAGAGCGAGACTCCCCGACCCAGTGTTATTCGCGGGAAGTGTAAATGACTGGCCTACATGGCGCATCACGATGGAAAACAAACTGGCAGTCGATGGCGAAGCTATTGGTGCCACACACGAACAATTTATGTACGTATTCTCCCGGCTAGAGAAGCTCGCCTGGAAGAACACCGGGACGTATGTGAAACACCGACGAAACGACGGCACCCCGGAAGAGCTCCTAGATTACCTAGAAAAGATCTATGGTGACCCAAACGCACAAGCACGGGCTGCCCGACGCCTTCACCAGATCAATCAATCTGAAGGTATGGCTTTCTCGAAATTCCTACCACGGCTAGAAAAGGAGTTCGCCGACGCTGGAGCACTAGAATGGCCCGACGAAGCTAAGCGACAGATCTTGCTCGGTTCCCTAAATCGAACTATGAGCAATTCGCTGATGAATCGTGGTATACCCGCCACCTTCCAAGGCTTAATCTCCCGTCTTCACGAAATTAGCACAGATATGGACGCGTTGAACATAAGTAAACCGCCCACTCGCCGCTCTACGAAATCTGTAGATGAAATGGATTGGACCCCGACGGTATCGGTAAACCGCGTCGATCCGCACGCGAATCACCGACGAATCAGTCGCGAACGCCACGAACGACCAAAGAGAGCACAATGGGTTAGTGAAGAAGAGATAAGCAGCCGCCGGGAAGAAGGCCGCTGCCTACGTTGTGGAAAGCCCGGCTGCTGGATTTCGGAGTGCCCGCTCTTACCAGCAAGACGCCCAGAGCAGAAAAACCGCGTGGCGGCAAGCAAGCCGAAAAGGAAGGAGGATCGCGACAGTAGCGAAAAGCCGCCGAAACATAAACGAACCGCCCGTATCAAGAAATCGCGAGCAGTAGTCGAGGAAGATACCGAACCTAGTTCGACAGAAGAGAGCGTACAGACCAATAGTGAGTCGGAAAACGAGTAGCTCCTGTTCTTAGCCGCGAGCAGGAGCGAAAGGGGGTCGAGAAACTAGACAGAAGCGAGGAACCACCGTTCCTAGTTGACGTTAGAGTGAATGGAATCCAGTTTGCAGAAGCACTAGTCGATCATGGCTGTCTAAGCTACGCAACAGTAAATGGAGCACTCGCTAAATCTCTCGACCTTCCGCGCATACAGATTCGTCCCCGACAGCTAGACGGAGTGGTAGCGAATCAGGGCCGAATCACCCACGTCACGTATTTCAATGCGGATATCCACGGCCACCAGAACGGTACGATCTTTGCGTATATCATTGAGGACCAGATAGACGAAATCATTCTTGGCCTCCCGTGGATCAAGGACGTCGATGGAATATACTCGCCGAACAAAGGATATATGGACATTTTCTCTAAAACCAGAGAGAAAACCAGATGCTGGAATCGAAAGAATAGGACCATCGGACCGGTCGGTACAAAAGCACTACGTGTTAACCGCGCTTCAGCCAAGTCGATTCGGCAGCTATTCGATAGCACCCCTCGACCGGATCGCCTACAGATTGGGAAAGTCACGCTAGACGATATCGACAAAGCACTACGACCTAAGAAGCATGTCGATTTGAAGGAAAAGCTACCGAAACGGTACTGGCAATGGCTGGATGTCTTTAGCCAACAGTTAGCTGATAAGCTACCACCACATCGACCTGGAATCGACCATAAGATACCACTGAATCGCGACCGAAATGGTAACGAAGAACACCCGCCTTACGGTCCACTATACGGAATGAATAAAGAGGAGCTTTTATACCTACGAAAAACGTTGACAGATCTACTGGATAAGAACTTCATCCGTGTTAGCAAGTCACCCGCAGCCGCCCCAGTACTCCTAGTGAGGAAACCGGGCGGGGGAGTTCGATTCTGTGTCGATTATAGGGGGTTAAACGACCTAAGCGTAAAAGATCGCTATCCACTACCCCTTATCCGAGAAACCCTACGGAATATGGCGAAAGCGAAGTGGTTTACGAAACTGGATATCATCGCAGCGTTTCACAAAGTACGGGTAGCACCAGGAGAGGAATGGAAGACAGCGTTTCGTACCCGATACGGCCTCTTTGAGTGGAATGTTACGCCTTTTGGCCTCACCGGAGCGCCAGCGACATTCCAACGGTTCATCAACCAAACCCTACAAGAGTACCTCGACGACTTTGTATCAGCGTATGTCGACGACATCATCATTTACTCTAGCGGTTCGATAGAGGATCACCGCCGAAAAGTACACGAAGTGCTACGGAAGCTTAAGGACGCGGGGTTGCAATGCGACATTGGAAAGTCGGAGTTCGAACAGAGCTCTGTTAAATACCTTGGATTCATTATCCGTGCAGGCGAGGGAATTCACGTGGACCCGAAGAAAGTGGAAGCAATACGTGCGTGGGAAGCCCCGAAATCAGTACGCGATGTGCGCGGATTCCTCGGATTCGCCAACTTCTATAGATCGTTTATACCCCGATTCGCTGCCTTATCGGCACCGTTGACCCGGCTCACGAAGAAGGACGTGGTGTTCCAATGGGATGAAGCTTGCCAGCAGTCCTTCACAGAACTTAAGGACCTCTTTATTAATGCCCCAATCCTAGCACACTTCGAAGAAGAAAGAGAGACGGTAGTAGAAACCGATGCATCCGGATGGGCTACGGGAGCTGTACTATCTCAACGACAAGACGACGGCCAGTTGGCCCCCTGTGCCTATATCTCGCAGAAATTGACCCCAGCAGAGTCGAACTACGAGATCCACGACAAGGAGTTGCTAGCGATCATACGCGCACTACGGGAATGGAGGCCTGAGTTGAAGATGGTCCCACGATTCACTATCGTAACAGACCATAAAAACCTACGATACTTCAACAAAGCGCAGCACCTTAGTGAACGGCAGATGAGATGGGCAGGCTTAATGGCAGAATTCGACTTCACGTTACACTATCGGCCTGGGAAGCTCGCAGTGCTTCCCGATGCACTCTCACGACGGGGCCAAGATATGCCACAGGATGCTACTGACGAACGACTATCGAATCGGTTCCGAACCCTCTTCGAAAAGGTCTCGGTTCGACTGAGCAGACCAAGACAAGCAGTCACCGATGCCTCAGAGGAAGAAGCGCGATTAGACTTCAATACCCCAGTTTCCCTCTTTGAAGAACCCGAGTTACAGGAGGAATGGAAGAAGGGCAGGGCGACAGATGGCACATATCAGCTATACTCCCAAGCTCTACAGCAGGGAGACCGCCGAATCGCCGCCGAAACGGGCGTGAAGACTAGCCTATCGGAATGTCACCTCGATGAACGAGGGCTACTATGTTTCCGCCAGCGATTATGGATCCCAGACAGCGAGCCATTACGCACAGGGATCATCCAGAAGATTCACGATTCTCATATCACCGGGCACCCAGGACGAGATGCCACATACTCGATACTATCTCGACGGTTCTTCTGGCCCGGCGCAGCCAAAGATGTACGACGATTCCTACGAAACTGTACGGTATGTGGAAGGAGCACAGTCTGGCGCGATACGAAACACGGGTTGTTAAAACCGTTACCGATTCCCCAACGAATCTGGGCCGAAATAGCAATGGATTTCATCACAGACCTACCCCCGTCGAAGGAAAACGGAGCCACGAATCTATTGGTTATAACGGATAGGTTGACAAAAGGGGTCATCTTAATTGGTATGACAGAAATCACGGCAGGACGGGTGGCGGAAGTCTTCTTAACGCATTTCTATATGCACCACGGACTCCCGCTAACGATCACGAGCGACCGAGGCTCGCAATTCGTAGGTGGGTTCTGGCGAATCGTCTGCGAGAAACTATCGATTCAGCGACGATTATCTACCGCCTTCCACCCCCAATCAGATGGAGCAACAGAGCGAGCGAACCAAGAGGTCGAACGGATCATGCGAACGTTCATTGCCTACGCTCAGGACGACTGGATGGGGCTACTACCAATAGTAGCCATCGCGATTAACAACCGAGACGCCTCCTCAACAGGTTTATCCCCGTTCTTCTTTACCCATGGGTATCATATCGACCCCCTAGGAATCGAAGACAGTAGTACGAACGCTCTCGGAACAATGATGACTCAGCCCGCACGCGCTGGCGAAACGTTCGTGAATCGACTACGAGAAGCCACCGATTGGGCACAGTCAGCGATTGCAGTAGCGCAGGAGAAGCAGCAGGAACATGCAAACCGATCTCGGCAAGCAGCACCTACCTACCATGTAGGAGATCGGGTATGGTTGAACCTACGAAACGTGCGCTCTCAGCGCCCGTCGAAGAAACTAGACTGGATTCATGCACAATACCAAGTTGAAGAGGTGCCTACGTCCCACACTGTGCGCCTCAATGTGCCTTCTGGCATACACCCAGTCTTCCACGTAGAGTTGATTCGACCTGCCGCAACGGACCCGTTTCCGTCACAAATCGTGGACGATTCGCAGCCACCCCCAGTTCTAGTCGATGGCGAGCTGGAGTACGAAGTTGAAGAAATATTGTCGACACGGGAGAAACGAGTTGGTAGGGGAATACAGACTGAGGTTCTGGTGAAATGGGTGGGATATGCAGAAACGACATGGGAGAGGTTGGATCTGGTTGAGAGCTGCTCAGCACTTGATGACTACGAACGACGATACGGGCCCGTTCCGAGGCCCTCTCGGCACCGTTTCAACGCCGACGGCGACATCATCGTGCCTATTGTGAGGATCAATCTAAAGGGGGGGTACTGTAACGGGCCAGAGCCCGGCTTGGATCACGTGAGGCACGTGCCCATAACATACATAAACCCCCATCGCCAGTAGATAGTTACCTTTTCTCTAAGATTGATGTAAACAGCATGTTGGCCTAGCCTAATTGAATCAATAAAGCTTCAGCCCTTCACAGAATATAACTGGTACTTATCTATACCCTCTACTCTATAAAGTAAACTTCGAAGTATAATATATATCTTCTGCTTGGGATCAGTTTGACTAGGTAGTATACTATTAAACTAGAAAACCAATAGTACTCTATCGGAGATATAGAAAGGTGCTATCGTACCTATTATCAATCTTAAATAGGTCGAAATCCCTAACTACGTACTTAAGTAGCCGCGTATATAAAACTAGCGTACAAAAGGACTTAACCTAATAGGATATATAATAATCGTTTGAACTTTCGGTAAGACTAGGGTCTTATAAATAATCTATCTAAGGCTAACTTCTATATTATTCTTAGTCAAACCGTATATCTACTCGAAAGGCCTTTAATCTATAAAGATTTAAGAGAGTCTAGATAAAATTTATCGCAAACTCTCGCCTTCTATTTCAAATCCTCCGGCACTAAGAATTCTAAGATCTTATAGCAGAGGTATAGCTTTCACTATAACCTTTAAGCCTTCTTTTACCGAAAACTGCGCGGTATCGACTCTAATCAATTGTCTAGGCAGAACAGTAAAAGCTACTCTCCTACCTCCCTATTAGGATAAAGCTCTCGATTACTCTTAACTGCTAGATCTTACTATTCCAATAAGCGTTTATAGCGATTATAGGGTATTTTGTAGATATCGATTGGGTATATTATAAGATACTTCTAGGCTTTATACCGGTTTATAGCTAGTATACCGGCGCTTACTTAGCGGAGGTTCTCCTTAGTATTCTTTCTGACTATAGGATCGTTAATAGGGTGATTGCAATTACTACTGATAATACGTTAAATAACAAAACTATAGTTGAAAGTCTTTATAAATCGATCCGATAGATAGATCTCCCGGATTCTACTAAGATTATACGGGTTCTATACCTTACCTATATAATTTAGTTAAGTCTAAAAGATCTTCTTAGCTTAATAAAGGCCAATCCAAAGAATAATAAAACCGCGACCGTATAGTTAGAAGAAAATAGGAGTATCCTTTAGTAAGCAAAGCTATAGAAGGGAATTATTTATATACTTATAAAGGTATATATCTAACCTCTATAAAGGTATCTTATATTAATTATAATTATAGGTTCGCGCTTTTACTATATTTATTAATACTAGCCTACAGCGACGGGAGGCCTTTCTAAATCTCTAGAGCGACGGAATAAAGCTAGCTCCAATCTAAGATATCCGTACTCGGTAGAATTCTATATATCTTATACTCTAGCGTACTAAGCGCCTTTAGACAATATTCTAGCGGTATTATATAGAGCACTAGCGCCTTAAGTTCTATATTAGTAAAGGGGAGTAGCGCTAAATCGATTACCTACTCTGTATTATAAAGCCTTTCTACAAGTAGACGGTCGGTCTATTAAAGATTAAGATAACAACTATTTACAATATTTTTATAGTATATAACCGGCTATTTATATATTTTGAACAATCCTAGGCCTAGACTGCGACAACGCCCGTTTTTGTGGAGACATTTTTAGCGTCGCCAAGACATATGCGGGCACTCTTGGCACGGTGGGTACTGCCAAGAACTAGTTATGTACATAAAATCGCCGAATAGGGTAATTTTTGCATTATTTTTGCATAAGGATGGGCGATGGGCGTCGAATTTCAAAAGGCCCACGGGCCGTGGACACTTTCTAGTGCCCATGGACGGGCGATGTCGCAGTCTACCTAGGCCCGACTTCGTCGTAAGAAGGTACCCTAGAAGAAGGCTATACTAGCGGCTCTTAAAGCTAGAAGGGAAAAGCTTTCGGTATACTACTAATTAATAGAGGAAGCCTATAATAGCTTATACGCTATAGGTACTATTCTTGCTCCCTAGTATAAGCTTAAGTTTTTTGAAGGCCTAGAATAGTTAGGTTAGGTTTAGCTCAATAATACTATTTCCTCTTAGTATAATATATATAAGTCTTCGCTTTATAGCTATCTTGAAGACTATTCGAAATATCAGCTAGAAAGGGAAGTACTACCTACAGCGATACCTTCGGTATATTATATAGAGGATAAAATAGCAAGCCTTCTCGCTAAGGATTAGCTACCGCCCCCACTACTATTAAAAGCTACTAGTTGGGAATAGACTGCGACATCGCCCGTCCATGGGCACCTAGGAGGTGCCCATCGCCCGTCCACGGTGGGCCTTGGGCTATTTGGATTTTCGAGTGCCCGTCCATAACGCCCAAGGCCCACGGGCATGCCCACGGCGGGCATGCCCACGATGCCCACCATTATATAAAGTTGTCTTAAATATATATAAAAATTAGATATATAGTAAATTATAGTATATATATTTATATATATCTTATTAAAATCCGGAATTATGATTGTAAATATATAAAAAATATAAATTTAGTTGAAATATTTTGAAATCTGTCAATTAAAATCACGTGTTGCGCTAATTTTGCTTACTAAAAAGGCCCACGGGCGCCCACGGTGTCCATGGACAATGGGCCCTAAGGGTAGGGCCCGTCCATGGGCGTATTGATAGTGCCCATCGCCCGCTTACATAAGGCCCGTGGGCACTGCCCACCCGCCCGTCCATGGGCGATGTCGCAGTCTAGTTGGGAAGAAGAACTTAAGGGATATCTCAATCTTAGTAAGTTTATACTATCCTTTTACTATTTTACGAACTACGTTACTAACTCTCTATAGAATGGAGCGCAACGAATCTATACCATTTCTAGAGGGAGAATGCGCGTAACTTTCCGATACTCGTAGGACTTATACGGGACGTCTTTTCGATCCCAGCTATAGGCGTAGGTATTGAGCGTCTCTTTAGTACTGCTCGCGATATTTGCTATTACCGACGGGGCTCTTTAAATAAATCGACGATTCAAGATCTAATAATACTCCGTTGTTTATTAAGGTTTGATATTAGAGATGAAGAAACTAAGGATACTGTTCAACCTAAATCCGTTCTTAACTAAGACGAAAGAACAGAGATTGACGAACAAAGGGAGGTAGGACTTCCTGACTATATACCAGAGCCAATCAGTGATAGTGAAGATGGCGAAGACAGTATAGACGATGAAGCCGATAACGTTAATCCAGACAATATGGATACTAGACTGCGACAACGCCCGTTTTTGTGGAGACATTTTTAGCGTCGCCAAGACATATGCGGGCACTCTTGGCACGGTGGGTACTGCCAAGAACTAGTTATGTACATAAAATCGCCGAATAGGGTAATTTTTGCATTATTTTTGCATAAGGATGGGCGATGGGCGTCGAATTTCAAAAGGCCCACGGGCCGTGGACACTTTCTAGTGCCCATGGACGGGCGATGTCGCAGTCTAATGGATACCGCCACAGAAGAGGCAGAGCCAGATCATTCTATACGCCACCAATTACCAGTGATTCCGTTCAGTCAACAACGTCCCCAAAGAGAACGCAAGCGACGAAGAGATGATGATTTGTATACTTATACATAATAGAGATAGATTAGTATAGAATTTTTTAACAGCTGTTAAAATATCAAATTCTACTGTCTATCAGAAATTGCGCTCTAGATATAGCACTGCAAATCTACTATTTTTGTCCTAATACCAAGCCTAAAGTATTATTATCTCTATTCTTTGAGTAATTAAAATACCCAAAAAAACAGTGGCATTCTTCATAAGTTATGCAGGTCACATTTTTCTACATGTTTGCACTGTTTACAGTCCCATGGGAGTCCCATCAAAGTCCCATGGGAGCGGACTGGACTGCTTAGTCCCATTCTTGGCACTCCCATGGGACCACTCCCATGGGAGTTGGCAAGGTCTAACGCTTATAGAAAGCTAAATCAAGAAATTAACGGCGCGAGAGAACGGGCCAGAAATGCCTTACTATTATAGCTTTAGGAGAAATACGACTAAGAGCAACCTATATTAGAAGTTCAACGATAGCTGTCCGAGGCTACGCTTAAAAAAGCGGTTAAAACAAAACTATAAAGATCGGAGGAGCTTCCTCTATCTTAAAAGCGTCTTATCGAATGCCTATTAAGTCTGCTACCGCCAACTTTAGATTAAGAGATACGTCGGCGGACTGAAGAAATCGATGCTATCGCTATTTATTATCAATTTGAGGAAGGGGAAACGTGCCGTCTGCCGCGTAATAAACGTTTTGAGAATAACGTGGTTAAGCTAGATAGTCCTAATAATTACCCCTTAGAAGATAAAGCGACCGAGAGTAAGTTTCAACCAGATTTTCCTCTTAAGGCTGCTTTCCGATCTATTATGAAGGATCACCGACCTCTGTTTTGCTTTATTTGTCTAGGATAAAAAGAACTAGATATAAAGAAGCGTGTGTAGCAATTTGTATCGTATAATAATATTTCGAAGTATATCAAGCGAAAGCATCTTCAAAACATTGCAGCTGGCACCGTAATCTCGTGTAATATATATAATCGAAAGTTTGATAAAGTTATGCATTTTCAACGCTATACAATTGATTTCTACTCGACTATAACGGGGTCTGTGACATTTATCTATCAATAAATAACTTCTTTCATTGGCTTTACCTGAATCGAAATCAGATCTAGTATCTACGTCATATATAAGGATTATTAAATAGGTAATTTGTAAATTAGGTCTATACAGTTAGAAGGATCGAGTATAAGAAATAAGATATCTAAGTAAATAATTGTTAATCTCTGTTCGTCACTTATTCAACGGTCGCCAATAATACTCATAGTGAAACCCCGTAGGCGAGATCTATGATCATTTTCGTAGCCATTTTATTAAGGCTTTAGCGATTTTCCTAAAAACGAGGCGCCGTTTGGTCGATCAGTGTTCTGAGTGATAGACTTCCGTCTAGAGTGGGTCGATAACCTCTTTAGGACGAAGAAGCTAGTTGAAATTTGACTATCTATAACACTGCTTCTATATACAGCTTCTGTGTGCTCCTCAATTAGACAATTTGAGTTAAAGGATCACGATCGCCGTCCTTAACTAAAGAGATACATGGGAACACGGTGAGAATATTCACGTCTCGCACAACTTAATCCTACCTATTTAGGATCGTATTATCCCCCGGGAAAGCGGAAGGGCTCCCAATCGTTATCCTCGAAGTCGACTAGATCGAATGCTGTTTCTTATCTCTACTAAGCTCGCTAGATTGGAAACCAAAATTCAGCAGCTCTTTGTACGATTTTCTCAATACTTATGTAGATCGCAGTATACTAAGTATCCGAGAGCAATTTCTACAAATATGACGATATATTGCGGATCACCGTCTAAATTCTTTCCCGGAGAATACTTTCTTCGACACTGTGATCAATCGAGAGAAGAATACGTCGGCAAAAACTTTACTTCTCGGTATCATTCTCGGCGAGTTAACTGAGAATTCCGTAGATTTCTCAATCTTCCGGTAAGATATAACTTAACTGGAAAATATGTTTGTAAATCTCTCTTGACAGGATGGCCAGAGTCATGGCTAGACGTGTTCCTTTAGCTCCGAGGGAGTTTGAGGATACTAGCGGGACATATTGTTGTGCAAATTTAGCATTTTCTATTGGGAGCTTGTCCCAGATCGATTTATCCTTAAGATTGAACGAATTAGTGGATCTGTCGTAAAGCGGGTTTAGATTATAGACATATCTTAAAAACTTTCTCATCAAGATCCTTCCTCAAGATGGTGAATATCTCACTTAAAGCAAAGCTCCACAGACCTATGAAGTCCCTTAATCTGAGTGAGATAAATTAGCGTAGGAATGTTGTTAAGTACCCAACGTAACTTGCATTGAATCTTTATCAAGCTCCAATTGCTGAACACCGAAGCTTTCGAGGGTTTGGAGTCGGCCTTGGCTCGCTTGTAGTTCCGTATCCAATGAGACCTTTTCAGCTTCTAGCTCTTCCACCTTCTGCTGCGCTGAGCATTGATTTGAGACTTGATCCAGAAGCCTTCATCTTGTCAATGGCTTTCTCTTTTTCTTTTAAGTTCTGCTGGGGTGTGCTGATGTCCTTCGCTGATTGAGAAACTTTGCCGAGCTCCAGTGAAAATGATGACTTCAGGATGTCTATCTGCTGGCGGAGTCCTTGTATTTGTTGGAGTACTCGATGAGATTTCTGTGTTTTTGGTCAGCTGATGCACAAAGTGACTCGACGCGATCAAAGGCTTCTTTTTGCTTTGCCTTTTCGCTCTCGTTGGCTGCAAACATTTCCTCAATGGCGACTGGCTTTCTTTCCTTTAGATCGAGTATTGCATCTTTGGATTTCTTTAGTTCTTCATCTTTAGCGTGGATTTGTTCGCGCTGATGTCCATTAATTCAAACATCACCGACGCGGCTTGGGATTCAGGACTTGACGCCAGTACACTAACTTGCTTAAGAAAGCTCTCAACGCTATCGCTATTAAGATCGAAGGGGCAACACATTGACTTGCGCTCGAAGAGGTTTGTACACTAGAAGAAGACATGATGAGAAGACAGTGTTGGGTTCTTAATAGTCAAAGGGCTGCCAATTTGAAAAGAAAGATTTCTTGACGATAAGGGGGATAGCAAGAAATTTTATAGCTTTCTCTTTCAAAAGAAAGTGCCGAAAATTATTACGACTGACTGTTCCATATAATTGTGAACAGCATTTTACAGATTCCGATCATACTGTACATGCGAACGGGTGTTCTACAAACGTACGAGGGGAAGTTCCATGAGCCTCATAACTGAAAGCGCAAAAGAAGTGATGCTGTTTTATGCGTGCAGAAACATTGCTGAATTGCAACGTGTTCTCGATCCTATTGGTTCGATGTACGCGAGTCATTGTATGCATATTCCGTGCATCCATGTCTGCTACGTGGGGCCGGGAATATGGTCGCCTCACTCGGGGGGCAAGTTCGATTCTCCTGTGGCCAGAGGATCAGATGGGGCCATTACTAAATGCAACTACATTCTTGACTGGGGCAAAAAGTGCAGAAGCATTTGTTGAAGAAAAAGTCTGAGGCGGATCCAAACTACTTTTTTGTTTACATGGATGGAAAGATCAAAACCTAAATATAACGCAGAGGATGGGGCTACCAACAACCTGCCTAAAGGCAAAATTCGTTTGATAAGAGTGTTCGCTAATTGTTGCTTGCGATTTTCCAGCGGAAAACTCGGATGTGTAAATATCTCAAAAAGCCTCTGACGGGACTGTGAGCATTTTCTGATCAATGTCACAGGCCGCTTTCGAGTTTGAAATACCTACAAATGCGGGAATTGAGGCTAAGTATACTACAAGCATCGCTAACGCTGTTCTTGAAGTTAAGACCACTCATTACTTACATGTCATCGTTCGGAACTGCAGCTTTTGCTGCGAGACGCTTTTGGTATTTCGAAAACTACCATGATGCACTTAATGAATCAAGGCACTTACTGATGCTAGGGCTTGTGTGGACTTTCATACTTTTGGTATTGATAGGGGCGTTTCTATACCGCGAGAATTAAAGGTAAACAGGCCATAAATGCTCATTTTAACTACAATAATAGCTATAGGTAATATCAATAGCACGTGGTTTGCACCTCCACCATTATATCAGGCAATCGTGCAGCTTTCTTCCTGATATGAACCAGCCTCATATCGAGCTATAAATAAACACGGTTGTGGACGTCACATGGAAAATTACAGATGATAGATTTGGACATACAGTTTTGAACGTGAATATTCAATCAAGGTTTAGCCCTTGCGTTTGCTGTCTTGTAGAGAAAGCTGTTTCTTTGCCTTTTCTGTAATTTCATTAACATCGGTTGATCTAACAGGTTTGTATAAGAATAACTCAGTGAATAGCCCCATCTCGAAAGATCCGAAAGATCGAATATCGCGAGTTCTGAAACCTCTATCCAATGCTTCCTTTATCAATTCACTCCAAACTTCAGCGTACGTCCCTTTCCAATCCTCCAGGAAAGCTTCGGCTTGGGCCATCGTCTTAAATCTTTTATGACATGAACCTTCCACCTTGGTGACCTCTCTCTCCGCACCGTTCTCACCACTAAATATTGTCAGCTTTTATGAACATCTTCGTGGTGGATGATTGGAAAATACCTGCCGGTAAAAGGGGTAGATACCAGGCTTAGCCCCATTCGCAACTGCATAGAATCCGTTTCCATCCAGAGGGGTAGTCTCTCCTGCTTCACTCTTTATGATCTCTTTTGCCTTTATCACATCCATCTCTTCCATGTAAGTTCGTGCTTCTTGTAGGGTATAGCAGCTTTTATATTTTGAGGTGCAGCCTGTCACGCGGGGATGCGCATCCCCCTACCAATTTTAAGTTAGATAAAGCTTGAATTAGTAATACAGGAGAAAGGAGTATTACCACGATGAGAATATTGTCGGCTCTTTGATACGCCCCGTAATGATCGCGTAGTATTCTTTGTTCTTTCGACGCGGACGTTGCGGCATAGCTCAAGTCTACTCGGAATGAGGCACGGTTGAAAGGTTGTTCAGGTATGCGGTAGTGCTTTGAAGCGAAGAACAGGATATTAGTAGAAACTTCCAAAAAAACAATATTTCCACCCGAGTCCAACCCGTTCAATCAGGTGACAGCCAGCATGTAGTGCTGTGCGAAGTTCAAAGACTCTGTGATTGGGCCACGTGTATGTTTCTGCCAGAGCTAATGCACAGGGTCCTCACAGTGCATTGAATCAGGCGCCGATGCGCATGAGGATTCCAACAAAAGAACCCGCGCCTCTGTTTCTAACGCATAAGCACCGAGTAACAACTTAATGCCCGGAGCAGGAGCGCGATTTATAGAACAGGTAGTCTACAGAACCGTTTCAAAGAGCTCATAACGAGCAGGCTCGCAGAAGAACGAGGTTTGAATATGAGTGCAAAGGTGGCCAAACAACGAAGTCACCTGGCACTATCTGTTTAGCGCCTTTGAGGTTCATGCTGCTGAAACCCCCCACTCGAAAATCGAATGTATCTGAGCGCTGCTTTCCACGATTCATCTGCTTTGAAATGATGCAGTCCCGAAACGAAGCCCACTGGGCGTTGAAACATTGCGCCATAAATTTGGTCTACCCGACCTTCGAACCGGATATCACTTATCGAGTGACACTACGCGCCACGCTAACAACACGAGCACTTTTGTGTGAATGCGCACTTGCATTAGCGGGCTTTCGGTACCACGGGACAAGGAGGCTCTGGAGCTGTGGTTTTTCTGCCTATTCCGTCTTTCTTTCAAAACAATTTTGCCGTATATTCTATGATCCCAGCCAGTTTTCTACGTCAAGGTTTTGTAGCCGAAGCTGATGGTTCGAATGGATCTTCAGATTTATAACCTCACTCAATTTCAAGTCGTACAAAATTTGCATACTAAGCGATCGAACCTTTTCCCATTTGCAGCCAAAGTGACTTGGAGGCTGAGTGTTTTGCTGCTCTTTTAGAACTTGCCTCTGCAGATGATTTGACCCCTCTATATTGAGCCACAGCACACCACCTTGGAGGATCAAACCCCAGTCGAATCAAACTGTAATCCGGTGAAGAGCACTCGGAATCTCCCATCTCTTTCAGTGCACTTGTATATTTATGATCTTCATAAATCTGGTCCGTATCGTTCTGAACGTCGCTTAGCCGGCGGTTTTCAGCATTTCTTGTGTTGGATAGAGAAATCGATGGTTCATTGCTCATTTTAGCTGCGACATGCTGCTCTTGCGAGGAAGGGCCTGACTTGTACTGACAAAATTGCGAAAGAGTAGCGACAATTTGTTCAAGGTTCAATGATGTGTTTCTCACAGCAAGTCCCAAAGCTTTGAAAAGCGAGGGTCTGTTTAAATGATGAAGAGACTTTTCCAGATGTGGGTCAGCTTCGACCATCTGCTTAATAGCACCGGTGGAGTTGAATCCTTTGGAGAACAGTCGGTCCAGTTCCTGAAGGACTTAGTATTTCGCAAACAAAAGATTCATGCCACGTTACAGGTATTCCAGGTGATAATCCGGCTTTAGGATTACTCTCGATAAATTTTATCCTGATAAAAATCGCCCAAACATGAAGCCCAAGCCACTCATCTGATACATACAGTCAGCAGTGTATAAAGTTTTTAATTTAGCTTGGATCTTCACCTTGATCATGGGAGCAATCCGAGCCATCCAGTTCGAAGACTCTCAATTTTTCGATGGCCTCAAGTTCGGACAATGATGCGGTATGAGGAGTTTTGCTGGACATTTCTCTCTCAGTATCGATACTTCTTGTTTATAAGTCTTTTGATAGTTCTGGGAGAGGCAAAATCGTGTGGAATCCTTTACTTGGTGGATGCAATCACGGAAAAAGGTCACTCTTGTGAATGATAAAAAGCCGTCGACCCTTGAAGTGCTCGAATTTATAATAGATATTGATGTCGAAGTTATAAAATTTTGCTCAGCCCATGACTTTCGAGAGGCTGAGTTCCTGTGAGGCTTTGCTTGCATTAGTGTGTTTGCCTCGCCAGCACATCGCCTGCATCTCTGCCTAATGCCAGAAGTGACTGATAGTAAAAGTTCAAGGATTGGAAGACTATTGATAGTAAGCATCAGCATGAACGAAAAAGCTGCCTTGGGAACAAGAGGAGGCTTGAGTGCTATCCAGCTGATTATACTTGCATTAGACAACATAGCCTCAATGACGTGGCATTTGAGTCTGTGATCTGATTGCGTGTCAAAAATATAATTAGAACAGATAGTCAAGCATTCAATCCTAGCATTGAGGGCAGATAACTAGAAAATAAAAGGCTCATACTTTACCAGAAAGTCCTCGAGTTTCAATCATACTCTGATAGAAAGCATGTCTAGGTTCTTCGCTCAAAAACGTAAGTGCACGCTGCGATGACTTCGGAATTTTCACGTAATTGACCAAGCAGTTGAATTTGTTGGGCTTGAATGGCTTAAGCTTGAGATTGGCTTATGGCTATATCTCTACGTTCCACAACTGTCGAATGCATCCATTGTCAAGGTGAGTCCTCACTTGAATATGGAAACCAACAGATCTTAACCGCAGCATGAAAGATCTGTAAGCATCTGCTTCGGAACGAGCTCCAGTATGACGAGCTTCTTTCGGAAATAGAGCCGACACCACATTTTGATGGCTCGTCAGAATCTGCCGCAACTCTTTTCTTCCACAACATCGGAACAAAGGTCATCCAAGGTTACCTAGAGCCATCCCTATCTATGGTGCCCATTCGGGTTCTTCTCTCTGGGCATCTGGACAAGCGTCGAGAAGGGATCGTAAACCTTACCAGGAGTGTGAAAGAATGCTCAAATGGGGAAAGTGACAATCTACCGCTCGCCCACTTCCAGGAAGATACACCATACAAACCATGGGACCAAGAACAGCAATTACGCACCAAGGACGAATTGTTCCATCAAAGTTACTCTCACCTTGCTATAGAGCAGATTTGTGAGGATCATAAATATACAAGTGCACTGAAAGAGATGGGAGATTCCGAGTGCTCTTCACCGGATTACAGTTTGATTCGACTGGGGTTTGATCCTCCAAGGTGGTGTGCTGTGGCTCAATATAGAGGGGTCAAATCATCTGCAGAGGCAAGTTCTAAAAGAGCAGCAAAACACTCAGCCTCCAAATCACTTTGGCTGCAAATGGGGGGTGAACCCATCGCTTAGTTAAAATATCTATACGACAAACCCTTAAAATTGCTTTGGTTCTTGGGCTGCCTAGGTCTACTGGGGTTTGAAGGAAGAACTACACTTGAAGATATTCATTCAATCGCTAATTTAACTGGCTTTTACCTTTTCCTTGTTGTATCTCGGAACAAGGCAAATGAAGTTTTGACCGTGAGAAGAATTCACAGAGATCCAGAGAGATTGCTCAAGATAGAGTAGTTTAGTCCGGGTCGCTTCTGCATCAGAGAGGCGAAGCGGGGACACCGTACAAGAAGTCTCGAACGCGACGCGGCATAATGAACCATCAATGTGTATACATCATCAGCCTTATCCAGTCCACTGACCAAGAACAAAAGCTTGACTACACCTTCGACCCGACAGGGATCCAAGTCTAAATGCTCAAGGACATGAACTAGCTTCCACAGGCTCAAACGGTCAAGTGTATCCATGCCGTGCTTTTTCGCGAATATATGCAGTCGTGCATGTATGAGTAATACATCAATATTTTGGCAAATGTTTTCTGTTTCCCCGCAAATTGGCTGGATGGGTGTTTGCGGGAAGTTTTCTGCCAGATGATCCAAAAGTTGCTGAGTACTCGCACGGGTCCGAAAATAGTTACAGACGCGCTCGAAATCAGTTTCACCTCTTTACTATCTTTGATTGTTTGTTAAACTCTGTTTTGCATAACGCCATAATCGTGACTAAGCATTCACCTACACCCGTCCCGCGTGTAGGTGAGCCAATGCCTAAACACAAACCAATGCCTAAACACAAAAACTTCATGCGTTCAATTTCAGACCTATTTTTCAGCCACCATACTATCTATATTTACATATTTAAAGACCTCATCTTCTACATCGAGATAATCTCTACCTCCTGATGCCTCTTCTTTTTCTTTGAGAGCTTGGTTGGCCCGAAGCCAGTAGTCTCGAATCCTTGCGTGCGCACTCTCATTCCCAATGTCCAATTTTGTTTCCTTCGTACAGCGTCGATGAACCCTCGAATTGCCTGCAATTGACGATAATGGGGACTTAGAAGCACCCTTTATAATACGCTTTGATCTTTTGACAGGAATTTTGTGGCTTTGCATCTTTTTAATCGTCTGCTTTGCAAGGGCTAGGTCTTGGATAGCCTGTTTGCCGCCACGAATTTCACGGTTTATATGCTTTTGAACCTTCGGAAGGTCTGGTTCGTCGTTTTCGAATATCGTTTAAAGCTTATTCTCGATTTTTGAGAACCTTTGATCCGAGTTCGGCGGCGAATTCGTAACTGAGCTAGGAATTTCCGCCTCTGGCGAAGGTGTATGACTATAGATCTCAAGTACTGGTTCATCTTCCCAGCCAGGATCAATTTGATCATAGACAATATTTGGATTCCAAGGCCAGATACCAGTATCATAGAATGATGATTTAATAGTTCGTGATTTAAATGTGTCTTTGCGAACTGTTTTAATCAACCGAAGAAAATGCTGTTTATTATCAATATCTCCACCCTATCGTACGATTAGACTTCCGCAAAGCCCAACTTTGGGCCCAAGCTCCGGGCTCGAAACCCGACCCTCAACGGGCCCGGGGTCGAACTTTTTGGGCTCGACCCGGACCCCGGCTCGAGGGGGCCCGTCGGGCCCCCCTAGGCTCGAAATTGTATAAATATATGGTCTTGGCATTCATGAAACTGCTTAGTTATTAATGCTGTAATCACTGTATCTCAGCTTTTCCTAGGTATATTTAATTTAATTTTTAAATATAGAAAGAGAAAGAGGGTTTAAATATATATATTAAATTTAAACTAAATGCGACCGGTAGAAAGTGAGAGAATATAAAAAGTAATAAAATTATTATTTTGAGTTTGAAGATATATATTTACTCACTATACTACAACTACAATTTTATATGAACTTCTGTAATTTATTTAATTTCTTAAATAACTAATTTCTCTAAATTTAAACTGTAATTTATATATTTAAATCTAGATCTACTATTCAGAACTAAATTGATTTAAATATTACATTTATTAAAGGCTAAAAAACAGCCTCTAAACATTCTGTAAGTTTCATAAATCATGTGATCCGGAGGATTAGGCTCGGATGGCCCCCCCTTTCGAGCTGGGGGCTTAACCTAAAAGCCCGAAACCCGCTGCGAGCTTTGGACCTAGGCTCGAAACCCGACCCTTTTGAGGGTCGGGTCGGGTCGGGTTTCGGGCTTTTCGAGCTTTGCGGAAGTCTAGGCTGGTTTACAAAGGCTCTCATTTATCTCTGCTATCGAGAACCCTATGGATATTCAGCACTTTCTTAATCCTGAAGAGGAGATTGTTACCGATAGCTCCGAGTCTATTGACCTACAAATCCTCGCTCAATTCCAGGCGCCTGATGATGAAGAGGAAGAAGAGGATCCTGAGGTTATGCCTAAAGTGTCATCGGCTAGTGCACTTGAAGCCGTGCAACTGCTACAGCTCTATCAGGAGCAACAGGAGGAGGGTGATATTAAGCTAATTCATACTCTGAATAAGCTTAGGATGGAGATCCAGGGGGGCATCGCCCAGAATCGCCAGCAGGGAGACATTCGTTCATATTTTAGTATTTAATATATGGTGTATTCTATATAACGGATCCCTGGTTATAACGAATAATTTCATTCCCAAAATTAATTCGTTATATAGAGGTTTGACTGTAGCTACCTATGTACTCCCGATGTCGTGATCGAGCGGGTATGATCGAGCGGGTACAGCCGTTAGGCAATAGCCTATCTGCACAACCATACTTCCAAGACATAAAAAGCCAAACATCCATTCAATCAACCCCTTCAAATTATCTCTAAAACAAATTCATACACCTCAAATTTACCTCTAAAACGAATCTATACACCGACGAACCCTTAAAATGCAAGCCATCCGTGTCCATCCAGCACCACCATCTGCAGCACCTTATTCCCCAACCAACCCCGCCCCAACAACAGCTCTCCACAATGACCAAATCCCCATCCCAACTCCGACAGCCCCGAACCAGCTTTTAATCCAAATTAAAGCAACAACCATAATCCGCGACATGCTCACATGGCCCGAGACGTACTACCAACCATACACAATCCCAGGCCACGACTTCTCAGGCATAGTAGCATCAGTCCCCCCCAGATTCAACAACAACCCTGAAACCCGGCACCTCCGTCTTCGGCATGACATCTGCAGACCGTGGCTCAACATGGGCGTCGTACGCTCTCGTCACAACTGACGAAGTCGCACTCAAACCTGAGAGTCTCGGGTGGGAAGAGGCCGCGGCATTACCGCTTAGCGCGCAGACGGCGTACGAGGCGCTCTTTGTGCATGCGGGTCTTCAGCCCCCGCTTCTGGGCGGGAGTGCGCAGTCGGGACCACAGAATCACCAGGAGAAGGATGATCAGCAGGCTTGTCAGCTGGGAAAGCGTGTGCTTATTACTGGCGCTTCGGGTGGAGTTGGGATTTTCCTTGTGCAGCTTGCTGCGCGTGCTGGGATGCATGTTGTTGCGGCTAGTGGGTCTGTTGCGAGGAATGGGGAATTTTTGAGGGAGTTGGGAGCTGATGAGGTTGTTGAGTATGCGGATTTGGAACGTGGTCAGGAAGGTCGGTTTGATGTTGTTGTTGATTCGGTTGGTGGAGAGATTCTGGAGAGGTGTTGGGGGTTTGTGAAGGAAGGAGGTGCTTTGATATCTGTTGATTCGGCGAGCTTTGATTTTGTTGAGGCTCATGAGAAGCGTGGGTTGAAGAGGGATGGGATTAAGGCGTTGTTTTTTATTGTTGAGGGGAGTGGGGAGGTGTTGGGTGCGCTGAGTGAGTTGACGGCGAGGGGGAGTTGCGGTCGTTTGTTGCTGCTAGTTTCGGGATTGACCGTGTGAGGGAGGCTTATGATTATGCTAATGGGAGGTTTGATGGTCGAGGGAAGGTTGTGCTTACAGTTTAGATTCACGAATTCTATGCTATGCTTGATATGTGACAATCCCAAAACTGCTAGTGAGGATTTCACGTAAATATCTCTAGATAGATGTTAAACCATCTGCGCAGTATAATCTTTCCCTGGCAAACTATCAAAACGCATCCGCGGTCCCCGTGGTGGCCCTGTCTGTAGTTGAGTGACCCATTCCTTAAAGGAAACACCAGCTCGTTCAGCGTTGAAGACGGCAATTATCGGCCCATTCGGCTCGGTAGATCCACTCAGATTGCTTAAATTATCGTGCAAATGCAGACGATGGCCTCGATAGCCGAGATGTTGCAAGGAAAGAGACCGTAGCGAAAATCCGTCTCCGAGAAAATCCCAAACCTGTCGCCAAGCAGCACTACTCTCCTCATTTATCTCTGGGGAGTCCCATTTCGACAGATTATGGCCACTGTCGGTGTCCATTGGGACGACACCCCTCAAATTCAAGGACTGTAGCGCAAGAATCCTCAAAGTCGGCATTGTGGTGTGTAAAAACGCCTTGAAGGTATCATATGTGATTTCAATCCAATAGAGATTAAGTTCCACTAGCTGGGTAAAATTGATACGATGAGAGAGGTCGTTAATATATTGAGGGCTCATTGCACCGTTCCGGTCCCACTGTGAGAATGTTAGGACCTTGAGACTTGGTGCAACCATTATAGGAATATCGATGAGGTATCTGAGTGTAGAATCATCTGACTGTACTTCCCAGACGCAGATGCAGAGGTGCAGATACTCTAATCCTTCCAGGGAGGAAAGCAGAGATTTGTGCGTGAGTTTGAGTGTAACATCCGAAGGTGGCAGAGCACAATGGTCACCATTACATGTGTCTAACGTCTTTAGTTTCCTGTTAGAGGCAACTGCTGCCTCTAGGAGAGCGGAAAAAGCTATAGCATGGTCCTTCGCCCTGCTCTTCCACAGGTTGTGTATGGGTTTTCGGACGTTCAATCCGAATGGGTTGAATCCAAGCTGGTGTGTTACCCCACGCCAGCCGAGAAACTGGACTTCATCCTTTGCGATCGGATTTGCATTCCAGAAAAAGTCAGAGTCCTTGAGTTGCATTCTAATAACAGTGAGGTTCTTAAAGAGTGCCATACATTCGTTGAGGACGTTGTTAAGAGTACCGGTTTCGATGATACTCAGATGATCCTTCACTACAGTCTGATATGCAGTGTGCTGAGAATTGATCTGGGCGACGGTCTTAGACGGCCTGTCTCTATGGGAAGTGATGCAGGACTTGAAGGACTCAACATCCATCTCATAAAAGCCTCCGAATAAGGACGGCACAACCCATAGCTCTTGGACTCGTGTTCGGAAACTATAGTTTGCGGCGAGCTCTTCTAATCGATCAATACTGTGACTGGTGAGGATCAGGCCGATACTCTTGCAATACCGGTCCGCAAAAGCATCCAGTGACTTCGTGTATATTGCAAGGCAGGTGGTTCGAAAAGCAATCCAGTCACATAGCTCCAGATAGCTGCAGATATCACATACGAGCTCCGTAGGAAGTGTTGCAACAGACATCTAGACGGGTATTATATGTTGAGTGGACAACAGAAATGAGGAATACTGTTAACCTAGGTGCCTCGAAGTGGGTGTAGACGTCATGTGATTGGACGATGTATCCGTGATGTTTAATCGGGTTGCAAAGAGTTTATGCCTTAGGCATAAATTTACAGGCTCACTCTGTACGGAGTACAGCTATACAAATTGCACTCGTGGATTTTTTACATGTAACAGGAATACATTTTGGTGCCGCTGTTAGAAATTTGCTCGGAGAGATTGAAGCTACATACGCAGCTGGGATCTTGAATTGGAGAGATGCCACCACTAGTTATATTCCCTAGAATAGTAGATGAGATTATAAGTATGAAGCAATACAAGTATGTTAGAAGGTCTAAAACCGCGAAAGAGGGGAGGAAGAAGAGGATTCTATGGAGTGACCACGAGAATATGAGAGACTTCAAGCATCATCATTGTCCGACGTGTCCACCGTAGATAGTTCAACACATGAGTTTCTAGCAATTCACCAGGTCAAGGGTTCTGGATCTGTATTACAGTCTCTCTCCTCCACTGTGACTTTATTATACGTATTCTGCTCAGTTACATAGGCACTCTTATCATCAGAGCTATTGCATGGAGCAGGCAGCTCTCTGATTCGACAGCCACTAATTTGATGAACAGTAGGCGTAGGCAGAGAAGAGCGCGACAGTATCTTTCTGTGACAAGCAACTGCCTGATCAATTATGTCCTGAATCTGGCCAATAATATGGTGCTGTTCGTCGCCCCAGGATAATACCTTAATTGTATACTAAAAAGGAAGTATTAGTGAAAAGATTGCTCAAACTTCCTCAAACACACTGGGGGTTCCAGGGTTACCTACCCGACTTTTGTTGGTCAGATGTATGAATACCCATTTTGACCCGTCAGTTATAACACCATAGATAACTGCGTCCCTTTCTGCGAGCTTCCGAGCATGGTGGATACTCGCCATGTTTTGAAGCAGAGTCCAACTCTGAGACACCGGACTTTTCGACTTCATAACGATCATGTTTGTTTCTAGCTCCCAGCAGTGGCCATACCATAAAATGTAGTCAATGATTTTATATGGGGCTATACCTTTGTCGTCTTCCATTCCTAGCGTGAATACCTGCTTTCGAAAGCTCCAGTGGGGCGAGTTTAGGGGCCCATGGGGATTGAGGGACTCTTTCTTGATCTTGTCCACAAGTAGAGCGAGGAGAAGTGATTCTATTCTCATTGGGGACAGCGGATGCATACTACCGTCCCGAGCCGTGACTAGCTCAAGATCGTCCCACAAGCACACTAATCAGTCATTAGCACACAATATGCAAACGAAATAGATAAACAGCTGAAACTTACCGAGATGATCTGGGATGCTCCAGGTGTTTCTTGCGTTGAGATGCCTCTTATTCCACCACCTGGTAGGCGAGAGCCCAAATGCCTCCACTACATCTTGATATTCCTCAGTCGCCTTGATCATTGCACAGTCTTCTTCAATCATTGTGGTTGTATTGAGCAGAGAGTTTTCAACTAAGCGACTTGAAGAAAGCAAAGCTAATAAATCAGAATAAAGCCGAGTAATTGAGGAGCAGAGAAGGGAGTGAAGAGAATGTATGGAGAATAGAGAGAGGTGCTCAGATGACTCAACTATGTGCTTTTTCCTCTTTTGGAAACGGCCTTCAACCTTGGAACCTGATGTCGGAAGGTGTCCAGAAACACATTTCAAAATGAAAAGACGTGCAAAAAGACATTCAATGAAGCTTCGCAGTTCATAGATCCATGGATACAATGTACGAAGACTTTTAAAGAAGTAAATCGCACCTGCTAGATTTCAAACTCCCATACTACCCTATTTCCCTTTTTCAACCTCACAGCCGTTGAACTCCTTCTTTTCTAACCATGGAGGAAGTCGTTGAATCTCGAAAGTTGAAGTACAAAGCTCTCAAAAACAGGGTATGTGCCGAACGCAAGAAATCGAAAAAGATGCCTACAATCGCCATTACCGACCTCGAGCCGAGTGAGATTCCCCATCACTTTAACCTCACTTATCGTCTGCCCACCAAGTTGGAATTTTCTCCTCGCAAGACTGAAAAGATCTCTCTCCCTCCCCACTTGAGTAAGTTAGATGGTCGATATGAATATGTGCATACATTTACTTGTATAGATTCTGTCCTCATAGACTGTGGCATAGCAACCAGTGGCTCACCAATAAACGAGACCTTGATACGATCCCGTATTAATGTGATTATCCTGACAACTCTGGCTAAGATGAAGCGCGAGTTTCCTGGAAAGCCCTGTACAGGCGTTGCCTCCCCCGCATCACTCAAGTCTATTCACCTGCAATTTGATCGCGAGATCGATTTCATTTGGAAAAGCGATGATCGACGGGTGAGACTCTCCGGTATTGTTGACTACTCGCTTTGGTATGGCATGGCTGATGACTATTCCACTAATATGGTCATGGTCGAGGCGAGGCAACCAGACTTGATCAAGCGGGGTGTGCTTCAATGTCTCGCTTATATGGGCAAGTGATTTTGATTTACATGATACGTGAATTTATGCTAATATGAGTAGCGATGATCCATGAGACAAGGAAGCGGGCTAAGATTATAGACACATCAGTGTATGGAATTGCAACAGACAGTTTCCAGTGGGTGTTCATCCGGATTCGTCCAAATGGCGAGGTGAGAAATCGTCATGAAACTTGCTATAACACCACTAATATATTTTCTAGTGGACCGAGAAGGCCTACCACTGGGTACATAATGCGCAAGAGATTGTCTCGATGTTGGCAAATATTTTCGCCCATACTGCGACTAGCCACAAATGGTGGAACCTTGGGATTGAAACGGAGGTCTCAGCTTCGTTGGAGCAGCCCAAATTAAAGCCGAAGTCAAAGCGAGATATGAGGCACAGCATCTAGACTTTGAATTCTTGTTGGTTTATAACTCGGCTGTTTTTAGTTTGAGCCCTTGTAAAATTATCTCTGGTCTCAAATCACATGCAAAGGACTATCCCATGTCTATTCTTTGGAACTGTCGCGAAAAGCCTCTAACAAAATCCTAAAACCCGATCCCTCTTTTGACAAAAGCGCTTTGGGTGTATCGAACTCCACAATTTTGCCATTTTCCATGAGAGCAATTTTGTCAAAGTCTAGAACTGTATGCAGTTTGTGTGCAATAGCGATGACAGTCTGATCTTTGAAATGCGTTCGAATGACGGTTTGCATGTGTGTATCTGTGTCCGAGTCCACACTGCAAGATCTCTTAGCAAAAGGTCATATATCCGTTGCTTTTTCTACATACCTGCTAGTAGCCTCGTCCATGATAATAATATTGCTGGATTTGCAAAGTGCTCTTGCGAGGCAGAAGAGCTGTTTCTGTCCATGAGATAGTAAATCATCAGACATCTCGATATCAAGCCCTCCTTTGAGTTGAATGTAAGACCATAGATTGACTGCTTGTAGGGATGTAATAATTGTTTCATCAGTTGAATCTCCCTCAGGATTTGCATTTAGCCTTACCGTGCCATGAAGGAAAAAGGGCTGTTGCGGAATGGTGTTGATTCTGGACCGAACGTGTGTTCTGGAGACTTTCGAAATATCTACTCCATCAATGGAAATTGTACCGCTATTTAGCTCTAGTATTCGTAAAATTGCCGAAACAAGGGATGATTTCCCACTAAAATATAAATCAGTGAGTGCTGACGCAACCTGATGTAGGATAACACAAACCTGCCAGTCCTGCCACAGAGGGCAATCTTTTCGCCGGGGAGAATTTTGAGATCAACTCCCACGAGAACAGGATCTGAAGAGGCACTGAAAGACTGTTTAGCATGTATCCAAAGAAACCCAAGAAGCATCCGAGAACATACTCGTAAGATGCTGAAAGACCAGTTATATCAATTCCACCCTGCTGAGGCCAGTCCTCGGGAACAGCCACTGTTTCGGTGTCTAAATCCTCGGTAGTGGCTTGTAGCACATATGAGCGAATTCTAGAAACCGCCCCAATGGAGGTTTCCAATCCAATCCAGTATATAACAAGCCTCTGAAGGGTGCCACTGAAGTTGACAATGTTGAATAGCGCGATACCCAATAAGTTCATGGAAGGTCTACCCTTCATCGAGATTGCAACAGCGATGACGATGACAGCAATACATGCCACGATCAAATCTAGCACGAGACCAATCCAGCGCTGAATGCAATAAAGCAAATAAGAAGAGCGTTGGGAAGCGTCGAGGGCAATTTGATTACGACGGTGGTAATCCTCTGTCCAGCCATAGGCTCGAATGCTGGAGAGGCCATTGAGGGCTTCTAAGAATTGAGAGAATAAAGGTGCTTTGGCTTCAATGTCTAGTAGACGCATTTGGCGAGAGGTTTGGACGTAGAATTTTGCCACGTAATATATCACCAGGACGCAGACTGGGATCACTGCTGCTGTCACGTAAGAAGACCCAACAAAGACTAGAAATCCTTCAACAACACAGCTTAGGGCAGCATTGACTGTTAGCTCCAAGGCCGAAGGAAGCTCGTCGTCAATGAGCTCCAGGTCTTGGCTAAATCTGTAAACAACAAACCGGGTCAATAAAAAAAAGCTTATTGTAAGAAAGAATAGTATACCGACCTATTTGTGGTGCTTCCGATATCCGTAGAGGTAAGAAAAGAGGTCGTGGCTCTGAATCAAAGGTCAAAACAAGTAACACCCAGCAATTACTATGTTTCCGTTCTTACCCTATTGTAGTACGCAAAAGAATCTCATGGAACTGACGGGCTGTTCGGGGCTGTATGATCATGATGAGGATCCTATACAAAGTTAGTCATAGAAGAACACCTCCAAGGTCGAAAAGATATTTTCATCGTACCAAGTGCCAATAAAGGTCGTTAGAAGTGAGAAGAACCCAAGTGCAGCATATACACCTAACCAGTAATGAACATGTTCATTGGGATGCTGTTCATTGGCACGGGTCCACCACTGCAACCATATTTCTGTATATAATGTTAGGCGTGGAACAAGATATCCAGGTAGGTTTGTTGAAACTGACGAGGAAAGCTGAGACCGAGAATAAAGAGAACACAGCATGCAAGGAAGAGCGACAGAAGAGGCCAACCAATGTTCTGAAAATAATAGCGATAGACAGTCCAGTCGCCAGTTCGTCGACTCAAATCCGTGTCTTGGTCATCCAAGTTCAATTCCCCCAATGGTTCGTCGTCCAATACAAAATAAGGGGGGCTGGCAGTGTTGACTTGGTTAAAACCATCGGAAAGCATTTTAATATAGCCACCGGAACTGGTGAGATCACTATATGACCCGTGTTGGATGATTCGCCCATCCTCACCCAGCGCGATGACATTATCAGCATAGAGAAGATGATGCGCTGTGATGATCAGTTTATTGAATGTCTTGCACAGATACAGGGCATATACATACCTGAGTTTGTTGCCATAATCACTGTTTGCCGAGAACGCTTGATGGAACCATGTTCAGCAAACAAATTCTCTAGAATTATCTTCTCAGTTTCTCGGTCAAGACCCGTTAGGGCGTCGTCTAAAACAAGAACTGGCTCTTTCGAGTAAAGGGCCCGCGCAAGTGCCTAGAGAACCTTGTGTTATTCCAGGTGTTTTAATGCACAGGGTTAGAGTTGCATACCACACGCATTTGCTGCCCTCCACTAAGTCGAGAACCCCGAACGCCGACTTTTGTCTGATCCCCCGCAGGAAGTTGTTGGAAATCGGCTTGTAGAGCGCACGACTTGGTAACCTGGTCGTACCAGGGTCGATCCCATGGCGATGCACCAACAATATTTTCTTGGATTGTCCCGAACGTAATCCATGGCGATTGACTACAATATGCGGCATGAGTGAAGCTGGTGGAGATCGAGCCAGAATATTCCGGGATCTCTCCTATGAGCATCTTCAAAAAAGTAGATTTGCCACTTCCAACAGGCCCAACAATCATTGTAACCTTGGACTCTTGGATATTAGCGGTCAGATCTTTTAGCACCGGCTCAGTGTCAATTGACCAAGCTACAGAGAGGTTTCGAAGGATAGCACAAGGTTCGATATGATGTTCCCAGGCCGAGGAATCAGTCTCAATCAGAGGCGCTTCACTAGTACCTTGCGCTAGTAGAGATCCTTGATTATCGTGCTTTACTCGGCGATCAACTCTTTCCGCTTCCATCAAGTGCTTTTGGATCCGTTGGAAGCAGTTGACCACGGCCATCAGATCCTCCGAGCCATTCACAATAGAGCCCATTGGCTGATCCAACAGCGAAAAGAGTGTCAACGCAGAAAAGGCCAGCCCGTTTGTTAGTGTAGCTGTGTCATTTGCTTCGGCAAGAATAATATAAACACCAAATCCAAACACCGGGGCCAGGGATGAAGAGGCATACCCTATATGATTAGCGAAAATCTCCCAGCTGGAGCCGGACATACCTAGTGTGATTCCCAATGTTTCGTAGAGTCGAAACGGAAATGAAGCATCGATTTCTGCAGACCGCAAATCGCGAAGGCTACCAGAGATGGTTTGTGTCAAGCCTGTCATCTTGATGTTTTTCATCACCCCAAGAACCTTGGAGGTAACAGTCACTCGTTCCTCAGTGGCCTCAAGCCATACGCCTTGTGCTTTTCCACAAGCGACTGCCAGTGGGACGCCTGCAGCCAAACATACTAAATAATGGTCAAGTCAGCCAAAAGCTCTTATCAAAAGAAGAATTTTATAAGGACGTACCGACAACAACTGTAGTAGACGCGATTGTCGCAACATTGAGCAGTCGTGCTAGTAGCCACAAGGCCAATGCAACCTCGGTAAAGTTAGAGTATAACTCGTGCATCTCTTTGAGACCGCTTCCGATTCGTTCAACGTCAGTACTCATCAACGTAATGGCAGCAGTATCCGAGATGACCGTAGTGCTCAGCCGCAGAGTTTTGTTGAAGATTAATGTGACTAAACTTCCTCGGACCATAGTAATAAGACGGTAAGTCTTGTGCTCGTAAGCAGCATATGAGATCTATGGATGGATTAAAATCAGTAGAATTTCCATGAAGCCATGAAAGGCTACATACGGCGATACCGATATACACAATAGCATAGGCACCGATAAGTCCATACGCATAGTTGGCAGAGTTAACGTGCTCTGGCTCAGTCATAAAATCAAGTACGCGCTCGACGAGAAATGGCTGCGCAAAGCAAAATCCCGTGTATGCAACTCGGGGTAAAACACCCTCCAGGAAGGCCCATTTGTAGTGAGATACGAAGGTCCATAAGAGTGAATTTTGATCATATTTGTTGGCTAGGAATATGGATTAATATTAATTTTTCGTATGATAATAGACGTAACTCTGGAGCTCACCTTTGTCCCATCTTTCAAGGAGTGACTGAGGATTTGAAGCAGCCCTGATATCATTGTCGAGAGTAGGTAGACTGTCAACTGTCAAAATATCTTTTGACCCGCGCCATAGTAGTTCATTCAGCCACCAAAATATAGCGCGATTCAGCACACCACTGGTCGACTCAACCGGGCTATTTTCATATCTCTTTTTGAGCAAAGATCTCTTTTCTGTCGCCTCCAACCCGAGAATCGTCGCTTTGATGACCCATGATATAGCAAAAAGAATGGTCACAGTTTGAGTAATAGGCATGAAATACAGAGTTCGAAGGCGTACGAGATCGAAGAGCAAGGTAAATACGAGGAAGACATTGATCACTGTAGATGGGCGTATGGACCGGAGATGCTCAAGATGAGACAAGTAGGCCAGAAAAAGGGAAATAATGACAGTCACAGTAGCTGTAAGAATAGTTGCTTTTGTTTTGAATGTGGCAGTCTGACACCAGAGGGCTAGCAGGACCATATGACATCCTGTATAGAACAGCCACAATAACTACGCGATGCTGGTTAGCGCAAGGAATGTGGGGGATCATAAACTCTTGGAGTTTGGAGGAGCCCTATACCTCCTTTGTGGTATACAACCATGACCGGTTGGCCTTTTCTGGGACCCCCGAAAGCTTCCAAATTCGAATGGACGCTGCTAAATAAACAACACCGATCGGCCCGAGTGTGAGAATGCTCTCTTCAAACAAGAGTGTGAAGTCAAATCCATGCAGACAAGAAGGAGCGACAATTGGCCCAAAAGCATCCTCCTCTAGAGAACAGTCTAACATGGCTGTTAGGATCCTTCCAAGGTTGGAAGATGTGTGTGGGTGTATGTGTGGAGATGAGGCTTAATGTGGGGAGAAATATGGAAAGGGCGGGAGATCGCTGGTGCCTAAAATACGAAGCTGGACCTATCTGGACCCTTTTGACTCACAACTCGGACACCTTACATATATGTATGCATATTAATTGATGACACCTGAAACTCATTGTGTCGTATGTTACCTAGTGACTAATTGGTGAGTCACCTGCGATCTCAACCTTGGAAAGATCCGCATCTTTCTGAGCTTCGGGGATGGTAGGCTAGGTATGGCACCAGGCTCACTATTGTGCCTGGTACGCGTCTTCTTCAAGGTGAGCTTTCCGGATTGTACATGCATGGGTTTAATAATGGCTATTCACAGGCCACAGAGTGACACGTAGATTCATATGTACAACGTTTCTAGTCTTTCACCAAAATCAAGATCTCTTCTCGACAAATACCAAGGACACGACACACACATATCCAGCGATGGGTCACATCGACCATAACGATCAAAGGATTATAGAATGAGATATCTGCCGCCACAAATTGTCTTTTAATTTACAATACCTCTTTCAAATCCATCACACTTACGGAGACCCGATTATTGGTACCAGATAGCACTCCGGCAGAATTCACAACCAGGTATCGACCTCCATCCTCCGACAGCACACGTAGAGACCGTGTGTAGCCGTGTTCCTCGGGCGAAGCGATCTCTGTCCACTCTCCCTCGCCAAGAGCTTTGTTAATGAACAATGTGCTCTGTGTACCGGAGCTGGCGATGATAGTGCCATTTTTACCACCATAAGGTGTCCACACGGCGTACGGTGAAGATGTCGGCTGAGTACCACTCGAGACAACGAGGCGCTGACCTGGGGCGGAAGCGATATTTTCGGGGTCGGATGACAAGCGGTAGTAGATAGGGAAGGAGTAGCTTGATGTACCGAAGAAAGAGCCATATTCATAGATGTAGAAGTATTGACCGTTCGGGAGCTAAAAATGTTAGCATTGTCCGGGGTATGGCACAGAATAATTGCAATTGAATTGGTGTCTTCCGCGTAGCTTACCTTGGTCACAACTGGCATGCCAGGTCGGTCGGTATATGTCGGATAGGTAACATCCTCTACAACAGGTCCCCAGCTCTTTAGATCAGTTGAGACCTGGTGAACCATTGTCTGTCCGTAGGTTGCATTATCCCGCTGATCCGAGTAATAACAAATCAGCTTGCCCTTGCTGTGAATGGGGTTAGCGAGTTATCTCAAGGCTCAATAGAGAAACATACTGGGCGAGTAAGAATGGCTCCCATACAGGAGTCAGTCCATTATTCGGCAGCGCCTCTCCTCCGGCAGCAATATGGCTAACAAACTTCCAATTGACGCCATCGTCCTGCGATGCGTACAGATCGATGTGTGTGGACGACAGATCGGTCGGAATGCTACTACCAGCTAGAAGTAGAGTTCCCTTTTTAAATGAGCCGACGCGTTCGGGCAGGGAGTAGAGGAATGGCTGGTAACGCAGGCCGTATCCGTTGACAGTGTCGTGGACCTTGGAGATCTCCTTCCAAGTCTTTCCGTAGTCCTTGGAACGGTAGATGGGGAAATAGACCGCCGGTGGCTCTGGGGAGTAGTTCTCCCATGTGGCAAGAAGGTCGCCATTGGGCAGCTGCTCGTTACGTGGGTAGAGCGTCCGTGGAACGATGTAGTCGGAGGGTGGTGAGAAGATGGTCACATTTGTAAGGGAGGTAGGAGAAGAATGCTTGGAGCGTGGAATTGTCACTCCAGCTACAGCTGCAGCAAAAGCAAGAACCTGTGGAATCCTCATGTTTGGTATGAAGCTAACTGGTATTCTATCTTCATTGGCAGCATTATCCTCCTTTTATAAGTCCTTTCTGTCAAGAATTAAAGTTGATTTTTTTTAAAAGAGTATATAGTACCCCGGGGTTATCCCACCGGAATTAGCCTTATTATGGACTAATTCAAAGGTACTTAATCTGAAGAATTTCCATCAATTAGCGCCATCGTAGATAATCCGGGGAAATGTCAAATGACGACATAAATTGAAAGATCACGTGGTACCACGTGGTCAGGACCCCTCTGGGGCTCTTCCAAGGTTCCCTTCCCAGGGATTATTCTATATTCTGTATTCTGTGTTCTGTACTCCGTACTCCCTAATAAACTTAAGCTCTCCACCCGGGCAAGGCTGAGCATAGACTCCTAGGGGGCTATAAAGGTGGAAGGACAACCTCGTATTGACCACAATACACTTTGACGTTCGAACCTTTGAAGTCTGCCAATTGGGCAGCACAAGCCCCCAGGCAGTTTGGCCCCCACCATCCACAACCAAATTTAGCAATGCCCAAAAAGTTGGCCAATGATGAACGTGGATCTACACTCCAGTACTAACTACGTTGCCTATCAACACACAGCCTTCCAGCATCGCCCTAATTTGCTGGCAACCAACATGCTTGAAAGTAATTGATTGGGAGAAAGCCATCCTTAATTTCCGTGTTAGCCTAGGGCTGGGCTAAGAAGGGAAACTTATTTACCTTGGGTTTCTTCCACTTTTCGCATTTGGATTCAAACTGCCTTTCAGATTCCACCTTTCTCCGAGACATCCAAGACAAAATATCCATTTCCAAGCCCTTTCCAAGCACTAAAAGTGCATTTATCCGAAAATGGTACCCACCGACTTCGTACATCGGCCAAAAGGCCAGTGGACAGGGAAATTGCAGCGATCGACAAGGGACCTCATCGGTCGTTCAACAGCCATGTGGGATAATTCAAGATATCGCTATCAACAATCGAAAATGCAAATATTGCACAAATCAGCAGACACATTAAATGATTCGAAGGATCGGTGTCATCAATCAGCCAAATTGATGCTACATCGATCGGTGTCAAAATGGAATCAATCAGCAGATCAGTTACACCGAGTCGCTCGCATTGAAGATACAACACACCATGTTCCAGCGCATGATTGGCAGGCCCAAGAGCAAGCCACTTCACAATCACGATTTTATTCCCGGGCTCTCAACTCGAAATCGATAAACTCATCCTCAAATTTCAAGCCCACATCACTCTCCACAAAAGTGAAACGAATCAGTTCTGCCTCGGTCACTGGACCTTCACTATCGCCGGAGGAACAAATAAGAGGGTTTTACAAATCAGCTGTACTTGTAAATTCCACAGTGGAGCAGACAAGACAGTTACAGGATGACAAAAGGACAGTCCTGGGCGAGATCGAGATCGAGTGGATCAACTCAACCCTCACCGATGCCGAGAATGCCGCGAATGATTTAGCTGCTTTTGTGAAGCAGTTTAAACATATCACCTATCAAGACCGCAACAGTTGGAAGCGTCGTCACTATGAAGTTGCCCTAAGACAGGAATCCCGCATGCTTCTTTTATATGACAAAGTCGAAATGGTTCTTAACCACCTTGGCTCACTACCAACTACTTTCGGCAACGAGAAAGTATTTTTCTCTCCATCTGAGGTTTCGACGGTCACTTCTGCAATATCGGAGCTCCCATGTGAGACGAGTGTCATATCTGTCTATGAGCTTCCGGTGTTATCACCCCCTGAAAGCCGAGCGGCCTATACCCGAAATTATTGTGACACAATTTGAGGATGAGCATGACGATAACGACATATACTCCCATACCGATAAAAATCTCCCCCAAGCTACGAAGTAAGTGGGATGAATAGCACGGCGGGGCCACGGTGACCCCATCAATATGGCTTCCAAAGGGTTGACAAGGATCGATATGATTTTTATGTAGCTTATTACGATACCACACGAAGAATGAATCATGATCTTAGAGTTCCATATGTTACATTAAGTTCCGTGTTTGCAAAATTATTCGGCTATGTAAATCCAGTCCTTCTGCCTAGTCAATAAATCCCAAAAGAAAAAGAAAAAAACCACCACCACCACCACCACCGCAAAATCACACCCAAAATGGACATTGGACACAACATTTAAAGACGCGACTGGATATCAAGTGTGTTAATCTCCTCGACCACAGTGTTGACTGCCTCAACCGCCATTCCGTATCCAGCCTGGTAGCCAGTTCCACCGGCGCCATAGTTATGGACAACAACAACCCGGCGCCCTGTGGCTCCTAGTTGTACATTTTCTCTGGCAACACGAGCGCCACCCTCGCGAGATGGGCGTAGCCCAGCAAATGCACCAAGAATTTCAGTCTGGTTTGATTTTAGAACAGGAAGCAAGGCCGTCGTTCGAGTCAGAATTGACTCTGTCTCTTCTCCGAAGGTATCCGGTGTACTGTCGATATAGTTCAGTTACTAAAATATGGAATACCCAATAAAAACAACAATGAACTAATGTTGTTCTGGAAATGGACTGAAAGGACCCCACTTACGCAACGTTCTTTTGCATGAATCCACCAAGGATTACGTTTCCATTCGAGTATGGTCGAGGAATCACGTAGGTTTCATAGTCCTTACCATGTCTCATGATGTTTTGTTGAACATGAGATGCTCTTGCAAGTAGAATCTGACCTCTAGTGGGGTAACACTTTGAGTCTTGGACTCCCGGTAACTCTTTTGCTGCATTGCCAGTGCAGTTGAATATCACCTTCGTATCATCACTGAGATGGCCGGATGAGACTTGGGGCACCTTTTTACGAATGACTCGTACACCATATTCCTGGGTGAGCTTCTGGAACAAATATCGAAGGTGCATTGGCGCATTGAGCGTTACTGTCGTGAACTTGATGCCAAATGCAACACCCTCTGGTAGGTCTTGTGCGGCAATCTCTTTGAACTGTTCAATGGAGAAATCGATAAGCAAGTTTAGGAACACACAAGGAAGTCATCCATAACCCACATTTTTGAGATACACGGCCATTGAATCGATCTTTTCACGGGGCGGTAGCTCGTCCCAGTACTCCACTGAAGGTGTTTCCTTCACAAACGCATTCTTGCCGTCCTTCGCTGCAAGATCGAGAAGATACTTATATCCAAGCTTGTCCCATCGCAACGCATTCGGGTCGCTTGCAGAAATAGCAGAGAAATTTGCACCTGCCCTGAACTCCAGTTAATATTTTGTAAATGTAGACTGGCAGTAGAAGTTGCTCAACAAACCATGGCGAAGTGTAATTTATTGAAGTGTCTCCTGGAAGATGTTCTGCAATGATGGTTGTGTGTCGGCCATGACCCTTTTCAGCAAGGACGAGAGCTACATTCAGGCCGATCACGCCGGCCCTTGGAAGAATCAGTATCAACGTTATAAAACAGTCGTCGCGTGTTTTGGCTCTCACGTACCCAATGATCACTACAGATTCGCTTTTCATATTTTCCAGTGGTTGTATTGAACCGGGGTGAAATTTAGCGTTTTTATTTGCTCTTTGCCTGCTTCCTTTGAAAGCTTTAAATACTTTACAATTAAGGGCAACTTTTTTGGATTATATGGTCTGATGGTGACTTAAACCGCGGCAAAGCCCGCGGTTCATCGCCCGCGGGCTGATTGAAAGGCTCTAATTGGCGGCATGGCTGGCAGGGATGGGCGGGGACAAGCGGCATCGCTTTTCATTGGGTACTTTGGTTACCTAAGAGCCCTCTAAAATTGAAGAGCCTCGTCGCGACAATTTCAACGATGGATAATTATTATTATATGGCTATGGAGCCAGCTTAAAAAATAACATTTATTCAGTCAAAAACTTGAGGCAATTGTGCCTGAATTCTAGAACCTACTTCCTAAGAAGAGAAGACAGAAGGAAAGATAGGGTAAAATCTGGTATCATTTGGCAGCTTTGTCGATGGTTTCTTTTTCCACTATGTCTTTTATAGGATTCTTCCCATCTTCTATCAAAGATATATATACTACTAAGAAACTAGTGCGCCGCAAATCAGAACTTTTCCATACACCACTCTAGTCATACAGCAAACTTCCGCCGTTCGTGACCTCTCGAGATATGATCGCTTGGAGTATACGACTGCTGTCCCGAGAGTTTATCAGAGTCCGACAGTGCATTTGTACATTGTGGTTCGACTACAAGATGTATGACCTTTGAGAGTATCAAACAATTTAGGTTGCTAGCGCGCCTGGGGCAGGGCCATGATCCACTATACGGAGTACCTAGCGCGAGTCATAGCTCACGCCTCCTCACTTCCAAGGCTTCCTCTCCCTTCTTTCCCCTTTCCCCAATAATGCATGCACTGCAGTATTCACTGATCATCTCCAGTAACATAACGTGAAATGTGCTGCCTAAGTCGGTAAAAGGAAACAGTCATCTGGCGTGAAAATAAGAACTGGGCTACGATCTCATACAATGGCAATTCTTGAAACAACTCGACGATTTGAAATATCAGATATCAAATAGGGGAAAACAAACAAGCAAACAAATGTCCTAGGGTAGGCGCGCGGAGATACCTCGGCGGTGATATCTCGGTAGTCGGTCGGGCGAGACTCGGGTTCACAGTTTTCAAATGACCCATACTTAAGATGTCATCCTTATCTCAAGAAATATAGATATAAAGTCTGCAAAATCGCAGCACAAATATAAATCGAGATCGCAATTAAAAATTTTACAAATTATCAACACATTATGTCTGAGCATCTTGATTCACAAGAGTCTATCTCTAAATCGAGCACATCACAATCTTCCTTCGTCGAGGATCTCAACGCCACTCAGGAGAAGTCACATCCTTCACCTCTCCAGCGCTTGAAGAAACAATGGAAGGAAATAAAAAGGAGTGGGGACCTCTCATGGCGGCCAAAGAGGACCTATATGACGAGTACACTTTCCCACCGGGTCGTTATTCTGGACAAAGATAGCTTGACAATGGTGAGTGTTTAACCGTCTACCACATCATCCTCAAACCAATCTAATATTGTTTTGAAGAAATGTACGCGACTCAGTATTTTCGTCAAGACGGCAAAAGGTGGAACTTTCCTTCAACCCAGCGAGCGCCATTCCTAATATTCGATGATCGTGGCCATGCAAGATATGCGATCTTCATACTATCAACCTGACCCCCGGCTGCTTCCCACAAGCACCTTTCACGATACCGACGAACACTTTCAAAACAATGGCCTTTTCTTTGCGGAACATAGGCGGGGGTTATTTTTATTCATGGCGTTACCCTTCTTTCAGTCACATTTTGCCGGCGGGCTTTCTGGGATGTTGAGGATGCGGGGGTTTCCACCAAGACATACATCTCTCTCTCGAAACACATAACTCATAATATCCTAATGCATATTAATTACATATATCTCTTATCGGTACATCTATATCTATCTGAATTTCGATCTCGAAGGGAAAGCAAGTAAGAGAAGGAAAATAATATGAAAAGTAAGAGACGCAGGTAAGTAATTGAGGTAGCAAACGAACAGGTTTATTTCCATTAGCAAACCTAAAAAATCGTACTCACCACTCACAAAGGATTATCCAGTCGCAGGTTGTATACCTATGTACACATGGAGACAAGGCGTGAAGTAATTGAATGTACATTCTGCAGCTGCTCTGACGCGAAGCCAACTACCAGAAAGAATGTGAATTTTGCTTTTTACTAGTCTCTAACTAGGATAGATGCCCCAAAGAGGAATAATGTACCCCCACGCTGAAAGCTAGTTTGACTGCATAGTGTTTGCCTGAGAATAGAGGCATTAACAGTGGAGAGGCCATGGCCCCGGGAACTCCCGAGTTCCGTGACACACCCTTAACTCTAAATTTACAAGGATCCATAGATGGGATATGACTCTGGGATATAAATTTTCTATTCACGTCGCTGAGGCACTCACTGGTCCTGCGGGTTTCTGGCCGTAAACCACCCGCACTTTCGTGTACAGGTGATACGATGTATCCCGCAGCTCCATTCGAATTCCTGCCAACAGCCCCTCAATCTCGGCGCGTGTCCACCCAAGCACCCTTGAAAACAATGCATATGTGTAAATGGGCATAGCTTCAAGCATGTTGAGTTGATGGTACCGACCAAGTTCCTTGAGCTTGGGGTCTTTGGGCCATGGACTCTGGGGCAGCTACTCACCAATAAGTACGGGGTTTCATTCTCCATCAAGAAGGGACAACATACCTTGTGGATATCTTCCTTGACATTTACGAACCCGGCCTTCTTCATCCGATCTTTCCACGACTGGGAGGATGTCATATCCTTGCCAAACATGCGCGATGATTCGTGCATGTGCTTAATGGATAAGAGCAAGTTCGTCGCGCCGAGGTGAGTTCCGTCGTCCGAATAAGTGTTGACGTCGAAGCTCGCTATTTCAAACCATCCATTGGGATTCAGGTTGTCAAATGCTTGTTTGAAGAGACTATCATGGTCACGAATGGAACCTTCCAATTCGCGCCCATGGATGTAGTCAAATGGTTTGCTATATGACCATGGTTGTTCAAAGTCATCAATTTCGAAGCGGCAGTTTGGAGGCACCCTAGACATATATCAATATTATGCAAGGAGTCAATATAATAACAATGACACGTACCATGATGGCTGAATAGCACTTAGGTCAATTCCTATTCCAATTAGCCAACGTTTTGATCGGGCTGTAGATATATGCCGTACCAATCACCTGTGAGTCTGGGTTTGTACTATATTGCTTGTTAGGGATAGTTTATATAGATATCTTGGGGGGAAAGACTTACTCTGCATACTCGATTGCCCATAAACCTGTTCCTGTCCCGAGATCTAGTACTCGCTTTGGATTATTGATCGGTGCTTGGAACAATTCTCCTTTGAGAAGCATTAGGTAAATGTGGTGGCTCTACCTATCATTAAAATTTTGTCTTGTCGGAATCAAGAGGACACTTACCAGATCAAGGCGATCTTGCTCTCGTTCATCATTTGGCTGTTTGAACATTAGTCTGAGATGGAGATTAAATGTTGACAGGATCATGTGTACCAGAACATATTCTCCTTCGTGATAGGAATGATATCTGCGACCGTTCTGTATCTGATAAGCACAGTTCGTGATCAAGTAGCGATGTAACACACTTCATATCTGCGATTATTAGCAACATTGAACACAAATTTCAGCCACATTAACATACTGATAGTCCAGCACGCTCGATGTCACACTTGTGGTGTAGCTGGCGTTGTCAAGTCTACCATGGTCAGTAGGATATACACATCATGACAAGTCACTGGTCTTACGAATCAGCGTATATTGAGGAACCGTCAGGGTCAGACTAGTGATGTTAGTTTCATAAGCAGAGGAAATGGTGCAGAAAAAAGATATTTTCATAGAATACTGACATCAACCTCGACCGGAGTCGATCCGCGGTGTGCATCTTGCTGCATCTTCGATAGTTCCGATCTATAAGACAGAACACGAACGCAGCGAAGCACGGTGTAAACCGGCAATGGAAGGGATCAGGAAAAAGTGAAAAGTGAGTGAAAACTGCAAGCACACCGACTGCAGTCTTATGACCCCCCCTTATGACCCCTCTGTCTTCAAGGCAGTTTTTAGCGTGCCAGACTGTCGGGTCCAGCGTTACCACGTTGTATCCAACGACCATTCGCACCTTCAGCCGGATAAGTGCTCCTTCGCGTAAAGAAGGCTGCCGCAGGATGTACCTTTTCCTTAGTTTTTGAGTGCATATCCCGTGCAACGGTTTTCAATGGGCGTTAGTTGGATAATCTAAGTGGTTCGACAACGGCTAGCGTATTGATTACTGTAAAGTGATTGGCCCACTTCTGTATGACGATCCGCAGGGCCAAAAGGGGGCTGGTTTTAACCAATCAGAGGTGCATTGAAGCGGGTTGAGGCCCCACAGCTGTAATCTGTGCCAGCCACACCACCTAGGCATTTAAGTTTGAATGACATCCCTCTACTTCGGAATACGGAGTATGTACCATGGATCTATGGAGAACCAAATAGCTTACATTTAATACCATGTGAATATCTGGCGTTGAGACTGCAAAGTCGAACCCCTATTAATACCAAGCCCGTGCAGTGACCAAGGAGTGGGGCGGACAACGTCAGTGCTTGTATCCGTAAGTACACTGTACTTTTGTTCAAATCCTCGTATTCATGTCACAAAATTGTTCAATTCGCTGCTAGTCACGCATGTTTGACGTTGGCAGTCCCGACAGCTTGGTCGTTCGCCACTAAGAAGCGGAAGTGAAGGAAAGGTCCCGAGACTCATTCCCCTCACCGTAATGATAGTCGCTTTGGCCCAATTCTCAATATTTTCGGGACTTGAGAGATTGTGATCTGTAACGCATTTATGGGGACTGGTATCTAAGTTATTGGTTATCTGCATACTTATGCCGGTTGTACAACATCCCTGATGCATATCCCCAGTGTTCTAGAACTCGAATTTTTTCAATTTAAAGCATTATCACGTGCTAGATGTGCGATAATTATTTATGTTGTCCGAGACAGTGATTGCATAAATCCCCAACGCTACCTAGACCCCACAATAAATCCAAGACGCACTATGAGGGACTCAACAGTGCGATACAAGCCCACCTACGCAGTCCGGTCATTACAGCCCTTGACCAATCTACCCGCGACCATATTTGCCACAATCTTTGTATGGAGTTCAGAGTACAAATACACCATTTTCAGAAAATGCCTACAGGCGGCGAAGCAGCTAATCCGTAGGGAGACCATTCTTACTGCAACCCCCCATAAACATATCTTAAATGCCTACACTGCAAGTACTATATGCAACCATGATTTTCAAAGTTTTACTTTAAATAAAGAAACAATTCAAACTATAATCTCTTTTGCCAATCGCCTGGACATAACTCTCTCATTGGATACTGCCAGGCTGCAGTTCTCACCGCCCCCTCGAAGTATGTATGCTAATTTCAATCTGTATAACTACTATTTTCAACTTCTCTTTTATTTTTATACACAACAATATTCCGCCGCTTATACGACCTTGCCATGTCTTTTCACTGGCTATTTTAGATATATAGGAAGGTGGTAAAAAGCATATTTTACATAAGAGACTTTTCTATATATATAACTAGGGATATCAATAGCATGCATACATATATCAATATCCAAGAAGCTAAAGAAGGGTAGGGTACTCTCTTAGAGGATATAGTACACTAATTTAACTTGAACTATAACACTCTTCTAATTTATTGTGGCTTTTATACTATGCCCTTGTTGGGGGATTTTGATTTTGATTTTTTTTTTTAAAAAAAAGGGATGAAGTAGTTGGATACTATAGAATTACCATTAAGTGTAAATTTATAAGTTATTAATTAAATGGGCTTAGAGTTTACATATGGTAGGCAAGCTGATACGATTTTGACTGTATACCAGTTGAACTTCGAAAGTGAGGGTGCAGGAAAATTACCATCTGGCAATATTATCTAATGAGAGAGTTGCGTCCTGGCGCGCTCAGGCCCCCGTACACCGCGTCCATCATGCTTAACGTCGGTAGAGAACCCATGCCTTGCTAAGAAGAATGAAGCGAATAAGCATCAAAACATCTGGCCACTAGGCCACTAACCCCTATTGACTGGAATAAAACTCCGACATCCTTTGCCATGACTATATTATACTTGTACATTGAAGGTCTGTTCAAACTTCGGCCCATGCCGTCAATGACGTCCAACTAGGTGGTATTTGAACGGACCTCACCCGTTTTCCCCGCATAGTTCTTTGTGTAGGGATACAAAGCCGGCTTCTAGTATACGCAATGACGTAAAATTCCTAAACAAGTCTATTGATTGGTCGGTCTTGCGCTGATCACTTTGTGCTCTCTACCGTTCCGATTGCTTCGATTGCTTCTATTGCTTGGTTCCAAGGTTTAATTGTCGAGTGTGCCACCCAAATAGGAAGGAAGTATCCGTATCCTTACTTTCTGGATCGTGACTTCGATGCCATTGGTGTCCATCCGTAGTGATCCATTGATTGATACATGATTCATCGATCTACTCCACCCCCATGGGGAATCTCCGTTTCTGAAAATATTCAGTGACAGGGAACGGCGTCTCTTTCTTCGGTGCGCAATGTTCTGTCCTGCTTTTTGGTTCGTTCTGCAATCCTCTCTAGCCCAGAGTTCGAGGGCTCGAGGGCTCATTATCCAATGATTTGATAGAGATGCCGCCCTCTTGACCGATTGCGGGCTACCTATATAAATTATATTACATGAGACATTCTATGCTTTCCAGTGAATGATGTCGTGTGGGAGACAACCCCCCGGATTCAAGCTCGGCGATTTAGCGTGTCCCAAAGCTGGTGGCGAAAGGATACTTTTCTATAAAGCAAGCTGTTCCCTTTACTCCCCACCCTTGAAGCATGAAGATATTCTCGCTATTGCTCTAGATTTGCCTTGATAGGCTACAGTAATCCGCACAGCTGTGATAAGGTCACTCTACCTCATGCTTATGATTCTTTGTGTGAAAACATCTTTTGGCTGACTTGGCTACCCCCAGAAGACAGATAATTGTGCAGTAGATTGCTGCCATTTCGTGGCATATTTGATCATCATCTGACACCATACATTCTTCCAGGATGAAGGAAAATGAAATGACTGACTCCACCGCGGGGAAGATAGAGCATATAGAGGAGAGCCCATCTACAAACGTCCAAAAGGAAGAGAAGGCAGACCTTGAGAGCCGCTCTCCTGGCAATATCAATGCCATATTCGAGAACCCTCTTGCCGGAATCTCCCGCGAACAACTTTTTAGAGATGTCATCGAGTTTTGTAACAAGTACGACTTGATGGACCATATCGAGGTTTTCAAGAAGGGTGCTCTTATTTCACAAAATCCCGCATCGGCAACAAGTCTGCCCGAATTGTCGGAGGAAGAGAGGGAGGCGCTTGAGCGTGAACGTACCCATAAGTGGTCACAGCCGTGGCAGTTATACTTTCTAGCATGTATGTGTGGGCATGCAAGTGATCCATTAGCCCGGGCTAACTTCCTTTCTTTTACCTCCAGCAATGTGCTCGCTCGCTGCAGCTGTCCAAGGTATGGATGAAACTGTCAATAATGGTGCCCAGGCTATCTACTTTGCTGAAGATGTACGTTTCCCGTCCTTGGTTGTGCTAGCATAGACTGACTTTTTGTTCTAGCAACTCAACATCACTTCCAAAAACATTCGAGGTCTTGTTGTTGGTGCCCCATACTTAGCTTGCGCGATTATCGGTTGTTGGCTTACTGAGCCTCTCAATCGGTTATTTGCCCGGCGCGGCACAATTTTCATCTCATGCTTTATTGCAGCTGTTGCCTCAGTATGGGAAGGTGTTGCAAATACTTGGGTCAATCTTTTCATTGCCCGCTTTGTTCTTGGCCTTGGTATCGGGTCGAAATCGAGTACCGTACCTGTATACGCCGCGGGTAAGTGTTGTTGCGTGACTTCCTTTTTGTCATCGCTAATTCTATAGAATGCTCTCCCGCTCCAATTCGAGGTGCTCTCGTTATGATGTGGCAAATGTGGACAGCCTTCGGTATCATGCTTGGCAACATAATGGGTGTTGCTTTCATGAGTCTAGACCGAGACATCAGCTGGCGTCTCATGTTAGGATCCACTGTTGTACTGCCGCTGATTGTCTGCGCTCAAGTCTACTTATGCCCGGAATCTCCAAGATGGCTGATCCAGCACGGCAAAATTCAAAAGGCCTACACCAATTTCCGTGTTCTCCGCCCAACAGACATTCAGGCTGCAAGAGATTTGTATTATGCATATGTGGGCGTTGAGCTTGAGCGAAAGATCAACAAGGGCAAAAATTTCTTCACGATGTTCATTGAGCTCTTTACCGTCCCCCGCAACCGCCGTGCCACGCTCGCTAGCTGGATCGTGATGTTCATGCAGCAATTCTGTGGAGTCAACGTCATTGCATACTACTCTACCTCCATCTTCACCGAAGCAAGCTACAGTCTGACCAGCGCGCTACTGGCGTCCATGGGAACCGGTATTCTCAACTGGGTCTTTGCCATACCTGCCTTCTTCACGATCGATACCTGGGGTCGGCGAAATTTGCTACTATTCACTTTCCCCTTCCTCGCTATCACCCTCCTGTGGACTGGTTTTTCCTTCTGGATTGAAGAGGGGAATAAAACAAGCAAAAAGAGAGTTGCAATGGTCACCACGGGCATGTACCTTTTTGAAGTATTCTACTCTCCTGGAGAAGGGCCCGTTCCATTCGCGTATTCCGCCGAGTGTTTCCCGCTGCAAGTCCGTGACGTCGGTATGTCGTGGGCGACAGCGACTACTTGGTGCTTTAATTTCATTTTGTCTTTCACTTGGCCGAATCTGGTCGATGCTTTCAAACCCCAGGGTGCCTTCGGTTGGTATGCTGCATGGTGTATAATCGGCTGGGTTTTGGTCTTGTTATTTGTGCCTGAAACAAAGTGTAAGTTTCGTGGTCTATTCGAGATTAACAGTACTAATATTTTGTCTTCAGCTCGTACTCTGGAAGAGCTGGACCAGGTCTTCTCTGTCCCAACCCGCAAGCATGCATCATACCAGATCAAGAATGCTTTGTGGCACTTCCGCGTTTGGGTCCTTCGTCAGAGGCTAGAGCCTCTGCCAGAATTCTATCAAGGCGCAGAGCGTCTTGTGGAAGTAGGCGACATAAGTTCCAAGACAGGAAAAGAAAGAGAATGCGTGGGTAATGACTAGATGACGCAGAGATAGAAGCGAGGGTAGTGAGGTAGTAACATTCTGCAGCAGGTGGTATCGGACGAATAGGTCCCCGGGGCCGGTTTTAATCGATTGTGGGATGTGCTTGCCGTATTATGTAGCCCTAGCATTGTGGATCTGATATCATTACAGGCAATGTAATTAGTAGCTCTTCAGATGAACGTTGAAGGACCAAACGTATCATGTATTTCATTTATACAGTAGACAAGAGGGGAGAATGAACGAAATGTGCACAACGGTTATATACATCGAGCCCCCTATTGAGCATTGGTATTGACCGCTATTGTCAAATTACTCAATTCTCTTGCTTAGCACAACACCGTACCAAATTGTAGCAACCAGGCTGGCCAAGTTGACCAAGCTTGAGATACCATGTACGCGGCCAAACTTCTTGTTCAGGGCCAGCATCTCCTTGGAGTGAGGCGCTGGGTCGTAGCTCCTCTTTCCATCACGGGTTTCTGCGAATGTTAGAATGCTCAATTGAATTTTACTCGAAACATAGTGCCAGCAGCTAACGCACCTTGATGCTTGCGCTCGCGCATCACATTGGTGGTGATGGGACGCAACACGAACATGTTCACCAACCCGGTCACTGCCACGGTTGCCAGAGGCAAGAGAGTGTCAAGGCGGTTCTCAGGTGCAGTGAGACCAGACAGACCCAATACTTGCCCACCGTGGGAAGCAGTCAAGGCGACCACTACAGGCAGCGCGGATTGTAGTGAGAAGTAGATGGGGAAGATGGCGGTCTGCAAACTAGCGAACTGGGGCCGCGGAAGGGCACGGAAAGAAACGAAGCCTCCGACAAAAGTCTTTGGACATGTTAGACTATTCTTTGGGCGGGGACGATTCGATATGCGCCCGATTCAACTATGGATCTCACCTGGTAGAATTGTGTCCCTAGAAGGGTGCCGTAGCTACATCATTTATTAGAACATGAGCCATAATTTTCAATAATAAACAAACCTTAAAACGTGATAGGGGCGAGGATCCATGATATCGGATATGTTATGATCTCTGGAGAGTTGAGTTGGCGATAAAGTTGGAGTGAGGCAGGTTGCATCGAGGGGAAGAAGGGGACGTTATCGCTACATCCTGATTCTTAGGAAATCACTTATTTCCACCGCCAAATAGTCAAAGGTGTCTTATAACGACGCACAGACCACCAAACACCAATAAAGACGACGTGTGATGTCATGTGCCTTCGCGTTTGGGTCTAAACCGCAAGTGGAAATATCACGCGTCTGCCTGTTGTCTTGAGCCTCAAGCAATTTTGAGTTGCCATTTTCCCAACATCATCATCATGGCGGAGAAAGAGGCTACAGTCTACATTGTAGATATGGGACGGTCTATGGGCGAGCATCACCATGGCCGTCCTATTACAGATCTCGAATGGGCCATGCAGTATGTCTGGGATAGGATTACCGCCACAGTATGTGATTCGACATTGTTCAACGCCAGAGATCTGACAAATCTAGGTGGCTACCGGTCGTAAGACAGCTACAGTTGGCGTGGTCGGTCTCAGGACAGATGGTGAGCGGTAGCCCACAGGTCAGCACCCATTGGGAGCCTTGTCTCATGTTCGGAACAGGAACTATCAACGACTTAGAAGAAGAGAACTTCTCTAATATTTCTGTCCTCTTCGGGCTTGGCCAGTATGTGTGGCTTGATGAATTGACGCTTTCATATTGAGTCACTTGACTAAATCGCCTTTTAGGGTCCTCATGCCTGATATCCGGAAACTCCGAGAGATAATCAAACCCAGCAAGACTAACAGAGGTGATGGTATGTGACAGTTGAACTCTTGCCAAAATGTTCGTTCTGACTCTATACAAGCCATCTCTTCTATCGTCATTGCCATGCAGATGATCATTGAGTACACCAAGAAAAATAAATACAAGCGCAAGATCGTTCTAGTGACCAATGGTACCGGTGCGATGAGCGATGATAACATGGAAGGTATCATCGAAAAGATGAAAGAAGTCAACATTGAGTTGGTGATCATGTATGTTTCTTGCTGTTATGACTTTATATCCATGCTAATAATATCTAGTGGGGCCGATTTCGATGATGCTGAGTATGGTGTAAAGGAAGAAGACAAAGACATTCGAAAGGTACTAAACCGGCTTCGATGTGTTTCAATATTCATGTTAACCAACTTTTCCTCAGGCTGAGAATGAGACTCTTCTCCGAACCCTGACTGAGGACTGCGAAGGTGTTTACGGCACGCTAGAGCAAGCTGTTTCGGAATTAGATATTCCCCGCATCAAAGTGACCAAGAGTATGCCGTCTTTCAAGGGAAATCTCATGCTCGGCAATCCCGAGGAGTATGACACAGCAATCACTATACCAGTGGAGCGATACTTCCGAACTTATGTCGCCAAGCCGATCTCAGCGAGCTCGTTTGTGCCACGCTCCGGCACTGAACCCGGAAGCCAAGCACCAGTCAAAGGCAATGGTGAAGGTGACACTCTCGCATCAGTGCGAACATCGCGGACATATGAGATCATCGACGAGTCCGCGCCAGGTGGTAAGATCGACGTTGAACGCGATGACCTCGCCAAGGGGTACGAGTACGGACGTACAGCAGTTCCTATCGAACAAACTGATGAGAATGTGGCAAATCTACAAACATTTGCTGGTATGGGGCTGATCGGGTTTGTTCAGAAGGATAAGGTGTGTTTCCACCCCGATCCCAAATGTTATAGCAGCTAATTCTGTTACTTAGTATGACCGGTACATGCACATGTCCAACACGAATATCATCATTCCTCAGCGTGCAAATGACAATGCGTCTCTTGCGTTGTCTTCTCTCATTCACGCACTCTACGAATTGGAATCCTATGCGGTTGCCCGGTTGGTGACCAAAGAATCCAAACCACCGATGCTCGTGTTGCTAGCTCCATCAGTGGAGGCAGACTATGAGTGCTTGATTGAAGTACAGCTTCCATTTGCAGAAGATGTGCGGTCATATCGGTTCCCACCTTTGGATAAGATCATCACTGTTTCTGGAAAGGTAGTAACTGAACATCGCAACCTCCCAAGCGCGGCTTTGAAAAATGCGATGAGTGATTACGTAGACAGCATGGATTTTGTCACCATGAATGATGAAGGGTAAGTAAAGGCAGAGTTTACTTCACTATTCGGTTAACTAGCTAACCAAAAGAGCTAGTGAACGCACTGACGATTTACCAATTGACGAGTCATTCTCGCCATTACTGCACCGCATCGAATCAGCTGTTCGATACCGTGCTGTGCATCCTAATGATCCTATCCTTGATCCCTCAGAGCGACTCACCGAATTCGCACACCCGTCAGAAGAGATGGTCAAGAACTCCAAGTCCCACCTTGAGACATTGATGTCTATAGCAGATGTGAAGAAAGGTAAACCCGATTTTCGAACGACATTCAGAAGAAAGCCTACTCACAACCATATTCTATTTTATAGTTCCACCAAAGACAAAAGGCCGTAAACGGCAACGCGAAACAGAGAAACCCCTCTCAGGTTTGGACGTTGACGCCCTTCTCAGCCTCGAACCCAAGCGAACGAAAATTTCCACCGAGAATGCAATCCCAGAATTCAAGCAAACACTTTCCCGCGCAGAAAACATCGATGCAATCCACGACGCTGTGCAACAAATGGCTAAAATCATTGAGACCCAGATCACACACAGTCTTGGTCACTCAAATTACGACCGTGTTATTGAGGGTCTTGGTACTATGCGCGAAGAGCTGGTGGATTACGAGGAACCAGTGATTTATAATGACTTCGTGCGCCAGTTGAAGAGTAAGATGTTGCGGGGGAGCTGGGTGGGGATCGGAGGGAGCTGTGGTGGTTTGTGAGGAAGGGTAAGCTTGGACTTATTGGGAAGAGCGAGGTGGATAGCTCGGCTGTTGAGGAAGAAGAGGTTCAAGAGGTGAGAGTTGATATCTTAGTGTGGAATGGAACGAGTGCTAACGGCGTATATAGTTTCTAGCTGCCAATTGATAAGTTGAGTTGGGGTGGGGGGCTGATTACGGCCTCAATCTGGAAACATGAAATAGCATACGAGGGATATGGAATATTCATACTTTTTCCCACACTGGGTTTTACCCCATGTACCCCCATGTAGAGCTTGCTGTGTGAGTGATGTTATATGGTGCGCAGTCGAAATATGGCCGAGTAACGAAGCCAAGTATAGCCTACCTCAGATGACATACTGACTACCTAGACCAAGAAATACGAAAGATTAGGGGGAATTTAAATATAGAGCGAGCTCATGAACAGCATTGTCATATCGACGTAGAATTGACACATACAGGAGCGAACGCCGCAGACAAAACAACATGTGGGACGAAGTGAATCGGTACCCAATTGCAAGACGTCTAACGAGTCGCCAATCAACAACAAAACCAAACGCCGTGCATAACATGCCCAATAACCAGTATTCGCTCCAGAAAACAACAACAGACCGAGATTTGCAAACTCAAACATTAAAAAGCATCCAGATGCATCACGAAAAAGGGGTATGCAGAAGTATTGTCCCAGTAGGACGAAAAGAATGGAAGAAGAAGCACTCCCAGGAAACATGCGGAGTTCCCAGGGGTGAAAGAAGATAGCAGGAGGTTTAGTGGATGGTCTTAATTGCCCGTGCGGGGCTGATGGTATTGCTACCAATACGGCCACTAGGCTTGCGAACACCACGAGACTCGCTGCGTGTATTTTCCGCTGCCCGGCGAGGGCTAGAGCGAACTTTGCTGACCGAGATAGGGGCAGCGCCGCTCTTGCGTGTCACGGGAGTCTTGGGTGCTGAGTGATCAACCCAGTTCTCCTGATCCTTGTGGTTGTCTTCTGCGAGGGTGTAGCTAGCTGTGACAGTGGCAGAGTAACTGATAGAACGGGATGTGGGTGAAGCAACAGGAGACCTAGATGACCGCTGGGCTAATCGGCGAAGCTGAATCTCTTCTTCACTCTCACTGCTCTCGTTGCTCTTCCTGTGGCTGCGCTGGCTGCGCTGCTCGTGTTCAACAGCGAGGGATCCGGAGGCAGTTCGGGAATAAGGGTGGTGCCGTGAGTCCTTTCGGTGGGACTTGCGAGGCTGGCCAGGGGTTGGTGCAGGAAGATCCTGGTCTGGGTAGGATGCGGCTTCGTTGTGATCAATCTCTCCGAGGGCTGCACGTTTGGAGTGGCTATTGTTCGGTGGGGTGGAGACCACTCCGTTGCTGGTGCGCTTCTTCGTCGACACTCGGGGAGTGACGGGTGTGGATTGTGCCAGCTTCTCGCGCATGCTATCCTCAAACCACCATTCACGGAAGGCACCCTGGTTGAGGTGGAGCCAGTGCTGCTGAGGTCCGACGACCATACCGGGTCGCATGAATCTCATGAAGGCAATTACTTCATTGGCGGTGAATCCATACTTGTAGATCAGGTAGGCGCCAATCAAGCAACCCGTACGACCCAAGCCTGCCTTGCAGTGAACTGCGATACCCTTCTTCTTGATGGTGATCATCTCATGGGCCATTTTGATAAACCGTCTGACAAGCTGGAGGGGAGGGCACGTGCCATCCTCGAATATCATATCAATATGAGAGATCCCCATTGCGGTGAAGTAAGAGGGGCAGTAGAGCTCCGAGTTAAGTCGTACAACAAGACCGATGTTGCGCTGGTGGAAGTGGGTGAGAACATTCTTGAACGGCATTGGAAGCTTTGAGGAAGAGATTTCCGAAATTGTTGCAGGCAATGCGTTATATTCAGGGGTGTTGACCGGAATTGGTTCGACGGGCTGCTGCTGAGGAGATGCAAAGGCAAGGAAATCCGGCGTAACCCAGTTGAAGTCACCCATGTCGACTCGCTCGAACTTCTCGTACCTATTGAACAGAATCAGTATTCAATCTTCGGCTGTGTAAAGAGTACCTAGCACTTACTCCTCGAGATTGAAGTCGCGAAGTCCGCAAAGAGACTGCTCCTTCGCCTTCCACACTCCGTACACAACATCTTGAATGTTCAAAATGAAATCTGCCTGGCTGTATCCAGCATCGCGGAAAGGCATGTAAGGAGGGTCTGCCTGTGCGATTGGTGCTAGAGCCAAATGGGGTGGCCAGGATTGAATCATGACCATATAGCATGCAACAAGGCAGGCCGCATTGGCGCGACTCCGGGCATCAGTCTTGCTATAGAAGACTACCGGACGGTCGCTGTTGGCTGGATCACCAAGAATCTCATGGAAAAGCACGGCGAAGCGGTAGAGGTGACCAATGTGGAGTGGGCCGAAATCAGCGTGGAAGGCATTGTAAAGAAGAGTGTCATCAATGGTGAAGTACACGGGAGAGCGGCGCTTGCTTGGAGTGGCGGGCTGGGCACGTGCTCGCTTGCTTGGTGATTTTGGTGCGTCCAGATGGAAGGGAAACGGAGTTCTGGAGCTGGGCGCAGAATCATAGGATGCAAGGTATAGTCGGTCTAATTGGTGGTTTGTCTTAGCTCTCAACACTGGGTAAAATACCTTCAAATTGTCGAAGAACATTGTACCAACCTTGGATGTACTCGATCATCTGCCCGCCGTGGTTGAAGTCGGTAGTCATATTGGGGGCTGTTTGTTGGCAGCTGGCTAGACCTGGAATGATTGTGTAACGCTGATAAACAGCGAAGACAGATCGATATGGTACCGTTACAGGTCCTGGGGTTGTGTTGGTGCAACTCGGAGAGTAGCAAAGCCAAAGGTAAGAAAATAGTCGGTAGTAAAAGTAAAACCTAAACGCTCATGATCAAACTGAGGGAGGGAGATCTATGAGTATAGAATGTTAAGGATAAAGAGAAAATAAAAGCCTGGATGCGAGAAGCCTGTACAGGTGAGGGGATCAGAGGAGAAAGAAATCAACACGAAGTCCGAGTTCATGATGTTTGGGGCAGCTGCCATGCCACTGTTATGTTGTGCCTTACCTCTTTAGGACTAGTGGCGGCCGTTGACGTGACAACGTTCAAAACCTCAGGCACCAATCCGTTTGCCTTCCACATTCCAAAACATCACTACCATAACAAACAAACAATATAAACCGGACAAATTATATAAATCATACAAATCACGCAAACTTGACAAACTACACAAACTACACAAACTACACAAATAATACAAACAACCTCAATGTCAACAGGACTTACTCTGTACAACTCACATCTCTCCACTCTACATTCGCCTCCTGGAACCCATTGCACATTCCAATGGTGCATTACTCTGTACACTCCAGAATCACGCATGTTATTTGCAAAGGATTGATTGGAGGACCACCTTCATGTTTCCAGTTCATGCCATAGTTAGGGTTCCAATCTATGTCGGTACATGAGTTCAGGTGTAAGGCACTCCTACGCCCCCATGCTTCTTTTCATACACCCAGGGCCTGTATTTCACCTTCGGGTCACGATGGTCACTGCAGGATCTACCCAACTATTCGTACCATTGAGCTGGGAGGTGACAATCAACCGGCTACGCTCTAACACTGCCTGATGCTGAGTGGCCTGTCTTGTCTGGGATACACAATTGGCACCTTTGAGCTGCATTGTCTTAACAGAAATCTGCTCAACTTAACAGCTTGTTTTTAATCGCTACACGTTGACTTTCCTCAGCCATGTGTATTATGTATGTTAAATGGTTTTCTGGCGATTCAACACCCCAGTAATCATTCCAGGTGATCCCAAGGTCACAGTTTGCCCCAATGGTGCCCTCTATGATGTCCACTGCAGTGGTCTGGTTCTCTCACTGAAGAGACTTTGCTGAACCTAAAAAATAAGAAATAAAATATATAGACCGTCTTCGGTTCCACTTCCAAACGGGCTGTGCCCCCATATGCCAGTAACCACCAAGGGGAGGGTGGCTGCCGCAATCTCGGTAGAGGCTGAGTTTCATGCGGAGGTAATGCAAGGATGCCTCATGACGAACTGCTTTGTTTTCCCAGTCTGAATGGTCCACTTGGTCAAACTCACGTTCAGTCCCCCTGGGAAAGCTGTGATCGACATAAATTCGAGGCCCCGCATATGACGACCCTTGCCTGAGCCTACAGTCAATGCACCGACTGATATACATCCCTGTCTTTTTGAGATAGTTCCGGATTGTTATCGAGTATTACTCTTCTTGTGAATGAGAAATACTCATATTGGTTACACATGTCTAAATAAACTATTCGAAATCTACCACGCTGCAATCTTCTCTATAAGACTATGCGAGATAACCCCAAATCTCCCGCAAAGCAGAACAAGCTTCCACAATTCACTAGCCTGTCTTGTCCGGTCCAACCTTGCTGTAAAGTCGCTCCAACTACACCGCTTGAAACGTGTCACTCACCTTAACTCCAGACCATGTGGGCTCATACATCCCTTCTTTCGTGCAATTTCCGCTAAGATGAAACTACCTGCACGGCATGACGGATTGCAGCCCGTTAGCACCAATCGTGGTAATTTAACACCTTAATGGACCAAAACAACCACGGTCAAAACATCACCCCTGATAATCTCCAATGCGAGGGACCTGTCGATGACCGGGCGGCGCACTGCCAAAACAAACCAAGAGAATAATATATAATCCGGCGTTTAGATCCAGCAACTTTGTATTCTTTTCTATACACAAATCATTAATTCACTTCCAGTCACTCTTTTCTACCTGTCTATCCTTCTTTTTCTTCTTCGCCAAGTCACTCTTTTAACTCTTTGAGACCATATCACCATCGCAACAATGAAGTTCACTGGCTTGACCGTTTCACTCGCCCTTGCTGGCTTGGGCTACTCCGCCGCTCTTCCCGTCCCCAATAATGCGGAGGGTACCGTTCCTGGCATTGAGAGTGCTGTTGGCGGTCTCACAGGTGCCGCTGCCGGCTTTGTTGCGCCTATCACCTCTACCGCTGGAGGCCTGGCTGGCGCCATCAAGCGTGACGGTACTGCTCCCCTGGGTGAGACTGTTAAGAGCGTCCCAAGCCTTGCAAACGGCGCTGTTGCCATTGCTGGTGGTGCTGTTGGTACCGGCGAGAGCCTCGTCTCTGGTGTCGCTGGTACTGCCGAGAACGCCGTTCCTGGTGCCAGTCCAGCTGCGAAGCGTCAGCTCAATAACGACCTCATTGGCAGCACTCTGGGAAGCGCCATTCCAGCCATTATTAAGGAAACCAAAGCTGGCGGCCTGACTGGTGCCGTCAAGCGCGATGAAACTGTCCCAGGCCTTGCCAACAGCGCTGTTGGAATTGCTGGTAGTGCTGTTGGGACTGGCGAGAGTCTCGCCTCTGGTGTCGCTGGTACTGCCGAGAATGCAGTTTCTGGCGCGGCTGGGAAGCGTCAGCTCAACAACGACGTCATTGGCAGCACTCTGGGAAGCGCTATTCCAGCCATTATTCAGGAAACCAAAGCTGGCGGCTTGGGTGGTGCCGTCAAGCGCGATGGAACTGCCGGACTTGGTGATACCATCGACACTATTCCAAGCCTTGCCAACAGCGCTGTTGGAATTGCTGGTAATGCTGTTGGTACTGCAGGGAACGCTGTTGGCCATGCTTAATCATGCGATATACTTTATGTTTCATCTGTTCTCCCCACATGTGGATCATCCTTCGGGGTTTTTTATGTACCATACTTCTTGGAGGCCTTTGATCCCTTATGACTTTAAATGGATAATGAGGAACAACCTTTCTACAAATTCATGCTTTATTCTTTGCCTCATTTCTTCTCCAGTTCTTAAAACAAAAAACGCATTATACCTTGCTTTGGTGACCCCCCCTGCCTGGTTCCCGGCATCCGCCAGTAGCTGTAGATCCCTTTTATTAGATAACTTCCACTTGAAAGCCCCGTGAAATGATTCTGACGCAGTGACTGACTTCCTATTGGGTGTGATCTTGATTTGCTGAGTCTTACACGTCAAAAACAATGCTAGTATATATTATATATACATATATATATATATATATATATAGACCCTGTGTCCAGGCACCAAGGTTCGCGTACTCATATGCAGTGTTTAATTTGTATTATTTGTAGTGGGTTGATTCTCTAGTGCCTTGTTCATATAATTATGTACTGATTGACATACCTGACGTGATAACGAGCTAACAACCAATCTTGCAAATGGCATGATCTCAGGTGACACATATTGTTTCCTATTGGTCGTTTTTATCGGTTTTACGTGTCCTCGGATTACCTAGATATTAAAAAGAAAACAAAAAAAAAAAAAAGATATACCTTCTGTGGGGCTGCCGTGTACTCCTTGATATATATATATATTTTGGATACATTTTGGCCTACCTATATTAAATCAAATAATTCGATTACGCTAGCCTTGATAATCTACATATGTAAAAACGCAGGTTATACTAAGCAATATATTGGATCCAATAGATATCGCATGTATTGAAATCCATGGCTGCTCGTGACCCCAACCCCAGCCCTGGACGCGAAATTTTGAGCTGACAAAACCTGCTCAGTCGGTACCTAGGTATAACTTCGGCACCCAATAAAAAGCCCCTATTAATGGAATCTTCTGAGCCTCAGGGCTAGATTGCATCGATTACTGTCAGCAATGATTTGGAATAATGTTATGCACTGCATTAGTTATATGGATCTCCGTACTCCGTGCAGTTTCAAGGTTATTAAGCAGTCTCATCAACCAATCAAAGAGATAGCCAAACCAAAGCCAATCATCAATCGGCTCGGACGATTTCCAATTCCGTCGGCGCCTCTGGATACCCCGTGGCTAGCCCTTGGCCAATTGGTAAGAAAGTGAATCAACCGAGGTCGATTTAGATTATCAGACAGAATACAAGAACAGAGTCATGTTCTCTTGTTCGCAAATTTTCCCCCTATCACATTCTGCCAAGTCTCTCCGATCAACTCTGCTACCAACGACGTCATATCGATCCCCGCGAACATTGCAAAGACAGTTTCCTATTTTCGCATTTCCACGTCAAATAACAACCATGTCGTCTGCTACATCTTTCTTCGACTTTGAGCCTCTTGATAGTACGTATAATCTGCGTGGTCATCTGCCTATTTTTCTCCCCCTCATCGCATCCAAATTTAAGCTGCGAAGAACCTAGTCGCTAACCAAACCCCGCATACGAACAGAAAAGGGCGCTCCCTTCCCTCTCTCCTCGCTGAACGGCAAAGTTGTGCTAGTCGTGAACACAGCCTCGAAATGCGGCTTTACACCCCAGTTTGAGGGTCTTGAGAAGCTCTACCAGGACCTGAAGAGCCAGTACCCCGAAGATTTCACCGTCATCGGATTCCCGTGCAACCAGTTCGGTAGCCAGGACCCTGGCTCGGACGATGATATCCAGTCTTTCTGTCAGCTCAACTACGGCGTTACCTTCCCCGTTCTTGGAAAATTGGATGTGAATGGCGCAAACGCTGCACCTGTGTGGACTTTCCTGAAGGAGCAGCAGCCTGGGCTCCTGGGCATGAAGCGCGTTAAGTGGAACTTTGAGAAGTTCCTCGTCGCTGCTGATGGCAAGGTTGTTAACCGCTGGGCTTCACTCACCAAGCCCGAGACACTCCATGATACTATCGTGAAGGAGATCGAGAAGGCGAAGAAGGAGGGTACTCTTGCTTCGCAGAAGAAGAGTGAGGCTGGTGCTGAGCAGGCTAAGCTGTCGTAAGGTTGTGCTGAAGGTGTTATTTTCGGAATGATGATGGGGGTGCCTTAATCTGTTTTCTTGTATCTATATCCCGGTTCGCTTGTGACATAACTACTTCTTTTCGGTTTACGATTCCGGTCTACAATGGGAATTATACCGAGCGGTAATAGTAATTCATATCCCAGTCTCAAAAGTCATTGATATCAATTTTGTAAAAGTCGCAAGATCATTTCCTTGGGTCTATATCCGTTTTCCCCTAGCATGAGGCCCGACTCGGTGTGCTTGCGAGTCCCTGATGTCACAATTCAAGCAGAGGAACCAGCCTTGGGAACCAGATTCCGTAGCGACAGGTCGTAGACCACATCTTCAACCTTCTTGACCTGTAGTGCAATCAAATTAGAAATTGAAAACTGCGAAATAGATATTGCAATGATCACAACGTACGCTGTACTTGATACCGTCGCTGCGCTTGCGCAGGATATCGTTCTTCAAGTTCAAGAGCTGGAACCCAGCGAACACTTCCTTGACGAAGTTGCCAATCTGCATGGGACGGGTGTAATCACCCAGGGTGACTGAGTTGACAGCCAAGCGAGCCTGGGAACAAATTAGCTGTGGCTAGACATAAAATCCCTGAGCTCTCGGGAAACGAACCAGTTCCTCAACCATGGCAATCACTGCCAGTAGGTACTCCTCAATCGTCAGGTGGAAGGCATCCTGCTCCTTGAGGTTGACAGGAACTAATGAAAGAAATGCCAGTTAGTATTGTACGTCGATTTATGCATACAGCACCCGTGGTGCTCATCATAGATGGAGATAAGTAAAACGTACTATCCAGGAACTTGCCCACATCCTCAATGGTCATGAAGGATGTTGAGTTGGGTCCCTTGTGCTCTTGCAGTCCTCCCAGCCATGCGCAAAGCTCAATAGAGGCGACCTAGTAGATTGGATCAGCAGAAGTCTTCGGGCATTGCATTCCAGAAACAAACCAGATTTTGCAGCTCACGGGTCCAGAGCCCATTATACTTGTAGAAGGGATGTTGGTCTGCCACGGCCTTCAGGCGAGCAACCTCTTCCTTCTGGGCAAGGATTTCTTTGGTGACATCGTCAAGCACGGGCTTCACTGTTGTAGAAATCAGTGAGATGATTCATAAAGAATAGACGAGTGGTGCGAAATGTTGGCTGGTGGAAACGTGTTGGGATTCAAACGTTATATGGCGAAGAAAAGAGAGGGAAAAGAGGAGTGATCAAGAAGTGAGTTCAAAGTCGAATGGGATTATACACCAACCCTCTCATCAGAGAATGAAATATAGATAATAGATACTTACACTGATCAGCGGGCGTGGAATGAGCTCGCGACAGGATAGCCTGTGTGGAACGTCCTGTATCATTCAACATCAGTTTTCATGTTCGACCTGCGACTTCAACCTCGGAGTGTCGTCCCCGGCAGGGCAGGCACTTCAGAAGTCCTGGTCGAAGTTGTGAATTGCAGAGCATACCTCTTCTGGCAAGTGTGTGGACAATTTCATGTAGCTCCTATCCAAAATAGTTAGCCATCTGGCGGTCTTCCTGGCTCAATGGTCTTGACGCCGGTGTAGGCTTGGCGCGCGAAGAATTCACCAAGCTCCGGACGCGTTGGTCTGACTTACATCCCGGACGGTGCTCTCCTCGTCGATCTTCGTCTGGAGATTCTCAAAAATGCGTTGATCAATCATTTTGTTGCTTGGTTGTGGTTGTAGATAGGTATTTGAGAGAATTGAAGGCAGATCTGCGAGGTGTGGTGTTGGAAGTGCGTTACGTCAAAATTCATGTTTAAAAAAAAAATAGGATAGCTTGCGCAACGCGCCACAATTCTTTGTTTCAATTGAAAGTTGTATGATGAGTTTTATATCGCTTCCTGAAATATATTTTACTTCCTCAAGGTGAGATTTTCTCCAGATGGAGATCATAAGAGGCACTCTACATATGATTTACGATGCTGGCCTACAGCTACTACTCATGGAACGATTGATAAAGCCTTTAACAATTCTTAGTTGTTTATCAAGAAATTTAGACCTCAAAAGCTGAGGCCTGTATGTGAAACATGTTCATCCCCCCAATTAAAACGATTGCAAAAGCGACTCCGCGGAAACAAAAAACGCCAGAACCATGACCACATTTGCGGGTTTTATTGTTGCCAGATCAAGTCTAGTGATCGTCGTAAAATGTCGTAAGGAAGCGATACACACACTGGCCGGTGCCAGGGTGATCACGCGGCGAGGGAGGCAATGTTTAGTATCGGTACCGGGTCGAGTAATCTGCAAAAGCTGGCTGTTAGCGAATGGCATATATACTACAAGACGTAGATCGGATGTACCTTTGGGGCTGACCACCAGACCACGGCCCTTCTTGGCACCCTTGTAAATCGTCTCGATGATGTCGATCAACTCCTGCTTGTCCTCCAGCACCCAGTTCAACTTGTTGTTATTTCCCGTGCCGAAATCGCACATCATATGTTTGTTGCGGTAGAAGAACATGATCGTCATCGGGTCGTAAAGCTCGTACATCTGGTTGAAGTCTGGGACCTGGTCAAGGTCGCATAGATAGATGACGGCGAAGTCTTGGGGTACTCCTGTTAGCTGCTGTTCGGTTTACTTTGGGGGTATATTGGTCACTCACTCTTTACCCGCTCAGCAATCTTGTAGAGGAGCTCATCTTGGCGGACACCTGGGAGAATGGGTTAGTCTGGGAGCTGGCAATGAATGAGAGTGGCACTCACAGTCGGGATCGGGGTCTCGCCCGAATCGGATCACCACCAGGCGTTCCTCTTCAGAGAGGATCGCCTGGTCCACATGCCAGGCTGTTTGCAAGTGAGGGAGGACGATCGAGCCCATTATGACGGCTGATTTTCTGTCGACAGTTTGGAGTGTGCGGAGTGGGAAAAAAATGGCAGGGAGGCTTATCGATTGGGCTCCCCGCGATCGAAGCTGTTGCGTCACGTGATCACTTGGCTGTTTTGAGCAGCGATCACAGTGTTGGATAATCGTTTTACTCCGTTGTGGTAGTGTTGTCTAACCTGCTTGGTCTATTTCTCAGTGTATCATGTTAGAGATATCACAGTGTCATTCCAAAGCCAGGTTGGATGACCTCATTCATCCAAGCGCCTTCCGGGGTCATATTGGTCACAATCTACGATCTACGACATACATGACAGCTAAGAGATCCACAGTGACCACGCCGTTTCTAAACTGCTTGGTCTATTCTCCCTGAGATAGTTGTGGATGGCATCTCATCCCAAGTGTCTCAACTCGGTCTTCGACGAAGTACTCAGGATGCGATCTATGGACGCAGGAGCGTAAAGGTTGTACGAAATACGTCGTTCTTTATACTACATAATTCGATAACAAAGACATCTTCTCCAAGCGCCCGGACAAGCCGAACAATTGATGAAAAAGTAGTTCGCGTCGATCGGGGGTAGTGTAAGCCCAATGACACTGTGCACCAAGGCATGCGCAAGCACAGGGGCCAAGTTGCGGGTTGCAAAAATAGGAATAATCAAAGTGTTTCCTGGACGGAAACTTTCAGAGATTAAACTGAAAAGAACAGATACTACACTTGATCTAAGCCAATAGGCAAAGAGAGCTGAAGAAGAAAAGAAAAGAAATGGAAGTTCGCGGGAAGACACTCCTATTTATACCAAGATAGTAGTGGGTCCCCCTTCACTAGCGCAATTAAGCGAGCCAATCGGGGATAAGACACAATATCGGAGTTTGCTTCTCTCGGGCCGGAGTTACCTATCTTGGCGATTTCACCCTCCTATGCTGTAGGTAGGTACCTGCAGGCTCCAGGGCTAAGCGACCTGCTGACTTATCGTGCAACTGACTCATCAAACTTTGCCCTACCCTATATCCAAATTGAGACTAGCGCAACACACCTCTGGCTCGTGAATTTTTGATAACCAAATCGGCTCCACCGTGAAATTTAGGAAGTTGTCTTGACCACTCTCTCGCCGGCGCAGGATATTCACCTCTTTGCGACCTTTCCCAACTCTCCAAAATCCATCTCCCCCAATCCATTAACAATGGCTCCCGCTGCTGTACGTTGAAGTCCAAATCGCTTTGCTGTTCCCCCCACCGGAGTCTCTGCCGGCTCGTCTTCGACACGACTGTGAAACTCGGTATTGAAAAATCTATCGAGTCTCTCGTGTCGTCGAAGATGAATCTGCGAGACTACCACCGGGGCTCGACATTATGGAGCAGTAGGCTAATTCGATTCCATGTGGTATAGGCTCGTGGTCGCAAGGCCCAGAAGGTTACCCAGAAGTTCATCATCAACGCTTCGCAGCCCGCTAGCGACAAGATCTTCGATGTCTCCGCCTTCGAGAAGTTCCTCCACGACCGCATCAAGGTCGAGGGCCGTGTCGGTAACCTCGGTGAGAACGTTGTCATCTCCCAGTCCGGCGATGGCAAGATCGAGGTTGTTGCCCACATCCCCTTCTCCGGCCGCTACCTGAAGTACCTGTGAGTTTTTATCTATCCCCCGGGTTGATAGCCCGAAATTTTTAGAGCGCAGTTTTGCTGACCATTGTGTTTTCTACAACTCAGCACCAAGAAGTACCTCAAGAAGCAGCAGCTCCGTGACTGGCTCCGCGTCGTCTCCACCTCCAAGGGTGTCTACGAGCTCCGCTTCTACAACGTCGTCAACGACGAGGCTGAGGAGGATGAGGAATAAGCGTGTCGCTCCTGACATAGCTTGTTTCTTTGCCCCGATGATCGATCGGTTCTAGTCTGTGTGTCGCGCTTGGGATGTCTGTATGGATTGAGAGCGAGAGCCATGGGGGGATAAGATTGGTCTATGAGGCCACGAATAAAACTAAAAAAGTTTATACCCTCATTTTCTTCCTCGGATGATGCGTAATAATAATGTAGATTGTCCTCATTTAAGTGTACAGGCATGGGTATCATACAAGAAAAGCAGGAAGAAAAATAACGCGAAATGAATGGTATTGGGGATACATATCCATGATCACCTGTTAGACTTTCTCTTCTGGACCGTAGTCCATGAAGATGTGATTGTTGATACTTCGCCAGCAGGACAGATCAACCTGCCATCCTCGATTTTTTGCCCCTTCTTCTTCAGCTCTTTCCATTTCTCGCCCACCTTCACTCTGACAAGATCACCCGTAGCAATTGAATCCTCCTTTGAGTCGTGCCCATGGTCCCCGACTTGGATATCGCGGCCAAGGTGTCTTTGAACAAGAGCCTTGAGACTTATACGAATGGGGAGGCCCTTGGGGTGGGGGTACAACAGAACGGTGTCAATAATCGTAGGGTGGATGATACGGCAAGCGTTGAGGTCGTTGTCGATTGCATGGCCGATAAGAGGTGTCTCGGGCTGGAGGAGCTTCAGCAGTAAGTCGCGCGCCTCCGCGGGTGACTGAACAAGTTGCAAGGGTGGATTGGTTGTCTTTTTCTCGTCTGCTGACGGTGCATTTATACTGGGCACTGGAGTGCCATATAGGCTGGCAGAAGCATAGTGTTGTGGCGTGACACCGGAAAAGCGTGTGTTGAGATCTAATACCTCGCCCATAGGCCGGACCAGCACATCGAGGAGGTCACGGCCTGTAGGCCAGCTGACCGCAGTGAGGCGAATCAACTCGAGACCAAATGTTGTGTAGCCCATCTCGCAATCAATAGAGACCGGCTCCAGGGGCCCTTTTCCTGGCTGGGATGGGGTTGTCTTGAATTGGAGGATGGATGCAAGTCGCTTGGCCTCCGAGACCTTGAACACATGTGTATTGGCTTTGGTGCAGCCGGTAGATGCTCCCAGTGCTTCGCTGCAGCAGGGAAAGTATGGCTGGGAGGGACCGGTGACATGGTCTGTTTTCTTGCGCTGAGGGTAAACGGGCCGTCCTGGATGATAGTCACAGTGGCCACCGCTGGCCAGGGTACCGTCCTCGCGACGACCTGGAAATACCTGGAATCGTTGACCGCATCTATCGCACTTCTCCCAGCCTTTGGACTCATCAACGCCCCTCTTGGCGGTTTCTACATCTGCATCTGTGGGCTGCTTTGTGACATATCCGTGTTCTTCGAGGCCAGTGACAGGTGTGACTAGCTGGGATACAACTGCGATTTCTTCTGCGGGGGTGAGCCCTGTGTTGATAGCCCTGGGAATTTCCCGCGGCTTTTGAACAGGATTAATCTTATAATATCGCGTGTTCAGATGGGACATCACCTCCTTTGCCCACTCGTCAGTGCCCATTTTTGTAACTTTCACGATTCGAAGTCTGATAACATTGCCGTAAACGCTTGGACTGTCCCTCGCGAATTTCTCTTCCTCGTCCAGAGCCATTGTGATAAGTTCGTCGGGAGTTAGGACAAAACATCTGTTGGAGTCATTCTTGTCCTTTCGTAGCTTTTCATTGAGAGCAGTCATGGCGGAGTGCAGCTTCTGGAGAATGGTAGTCCGACTGCCATGGGTTGCCGGTGCATGAGGAAGCATGCGAGGATTCAAAGTTTCTTTTGGCGCTTTGCGAGGAGGTAGTTGGGATGAAGATCCAGCCGATGTGGTGTTAGTGCGCTTCGCAGGCTCGTTCCCCGAAGGCTTTGGTGGATCATGGCTTGAGGTAGGCCGGGAGATTTCTGGAGCACAAGAGGTGTTTTGTGTATTTTGACTTCGCTTGGGCGTGACTGATTCCGACGAGTGCCGTCCCATTTCGAGCGATGATTCTTTCAGGCTGTGAGATGGAATAGGGGACCCCAGCAACTGTGTGTTTTCCACTTTGACCCGCTTGGAAGGAGGGCCATCGTCACCTGACGATGTAATCCTCGAATTCCGAGTCTCAGCCGGGACCGACTTATTATCATGAGAGAATATGCATTTCAAAAGAGTGCAACCATCGCCTTGCGGGCATGGAATTGCCCCAAAAAGCCCAAGCGACGTGAACATGATGACTGATGATGATAGGTTAAGATGTAAATATCTCGGCGTCGAATGCAAGAGCTAGTCAAGGCGGATCACAATTTTAAGAAGTACATAACGAATATGTATAGTTATTTGCCGCCCATCGACCCTGTTGTGTTGGTTTTGCGCACCAAATAGATCGAAACGGATATTGCAGGTAACACTATCGCATCATTTAGCACTTGCTTGTGGTGAAGACTATTAAGAATGAGCAAAACTGTCTTCTACCAAAGAAAGCAACTGGGGGTCAAGGTAGAAAGTAGATCTTAAAGGACTAACAGATCAGATTGACATCACTAGAGGACAACATTGGAGCTGCTCGGCGAAGTGATAAGTCAATCCTGGATGCAAAGAAGACAAACATTGAATGCCTGATATCGAAGGCATCTAAACATGGCATCTATCTGTTCGCCTGCTGTTGCTTTATTTCCGGTTGATTTTGAAGTTTTGCTTGATGTGAGAGAGACCATCTTGATTCTAATTATAACTATGGTCTAGATAATCTCCTACACCAATAAATACATATGTACCTACAGGCCTACGGAGTACTCCGTAGGTTGTAGAGAATTCGCCCGCTATGCCCGGTCGAGATCCCTTATCGCCGATAGCTCCAGGCTGACGCAGATGCGCGGCCTTCGGGTGAACAGGCATCCGACTTGTTAAACAAGCTCCTTTTCTTCCTTTCCCCTGGAATCAGTTCTATTCTCAAAGATGAAACCGACAAACGAAACAATGCTAGATACATCCAAAGCCGAGCACCTCTGTGTCTTGGTTCACGGGTACGCCGCTCTTCCCTTCTCAGTGACGTATCGACGAGCCCGCTAATGCGACAGATCTTTCCAATAGACTTTGGGGAAACCCTTCGCACCTGGATTATGTCGCGTCTGCTCTAAGAGACAGATATGGCAGCGACGGCCTCTACATCCTCTGCCCGAAAGCGAATAGCGGCAACTATACCTACGACGGAATTGAGTTGTGCGGAGAACGAGTAGTGCACGAGATCGAGGAGACACTTGAATCGCTAGCCGAGAAGGGACAAAAGATCACAAAAATCAGTGTGGTTGGATACTCGCTTGGTGGCCTGATCGCGCGCTATGCGATTGGCTTGCTTAATGCGCGGGGTTGGCTAGATAAGCTGGAACCCATGAACTTCACGACCTTTGCCACGCCACATGTTGGTGCGAGAGCCCCACTGAAAGGGTACATGAATAAAATTTTCAATGCTCTAGGCTCGAGGACGGTCTCGGCATCTGGCCGCCAAATGTGGCTAATCGATTCCTTCCGAGATACTGGGCGGCCGCTTCTCAGCGTTTTGGCTGATCCCGAGAGCATCTTCATAACTGGACTGAAAAAGTTCCAGCAGCGAAGTGTTTACGCGAATATTGTCAATGACCGCTCAGTTCTCTTCTATACATCTGGCCTTTCTAAAGTGGACCCATTCCGGGATCTGGAAGACGTGAATATCAACTACGTCGAGGGTTATGAAGATGTCATTATCGATCCCGACCTTCACGTGCTTCCTCCAGTGCAACGAGGACCGGATACTGCAGCAGCGCGGTTTTGGAAGAAATTAAAGTCGGTAGCCCATTCGATACCTCTGTCACTCCTGATCATTGCCCTCGCGCCTCTGGCTTCTGTACTCTTCTTGATAAATGCCGGTATTCAAACGTGCCGCAGCTCAAAGCGCATCCGTATGCATGAGGTTGGCGAAAACGGCGAGCGCTTCGGAAGATACAGAGTACCAGTTTTGATCCAAGACGTTCAGCATGTTGTTGAGCAGGCCTTTGAGAACGTCACTGCTATGCAAGAACCAGCTTATCTATCCAACAGCGATACTGAAGTCTCTGACGTGGCGCCCGAGAAGTCCACTAGATCATCTCTCTCGAAGTCTGCGCAAAAGGGTGCCAACGGTGGGCCTGCATCAGCTAGACGTTTATCAACGATGGAGGGTTCGACACATTACCCTACACTTGCCTTGACTCACGAACAATTTGGCATAATCGATTCCCTCAACGCCGTGGGAATTCGTAAATATCCTGTCCACATACAGAAGCACCACCACAGCCACGCAGCTATCATCGTCCGGGTTGAGAAGGAGGGGTTCCGAGAGGGCAAGATTGTGATGAAGCATTGGTTGGATAATGAGTTTGCATTATGATGGTCTTGATTATATATCAGGCCTTTCTTGAGCGTTAGAGCATGTATTTATAGTCTCAATATCCCACCAACTAATTCCCTATATATGAACATAAAGACCAGATCCCAAGCTATCCCTCAATCCCCGGAGAAACATCATAAGACACTCGACTAATTCCCTTTTGCCGACTGATCTTGCGGATAACAACAGACCCAACCAAGCTCGTCCTCGCAACATGAGTACCACCACAGGGATTGTGATCGAGCCCACCTATACTCGCAATCCGGGTACGACCCTCTTCAGCACCCTCCTCATCCCCAACCTGCGCGACACCCTCCAGCCAGGAAATGAGAATAGGCAGATCCAGCTGTACAAGCTCATCCACCTTCTCCTGGATAACCGGCTTGTGCTCATTATACAACAACCCCTCATATTCCATAGAAGCCTCCCTGGGGAAGTGATTTGCCTTGACCTTCTTCTTATCCGGCATCAGAAGCTGCATGGCCAGTCCAACGATGTGACCAGCTGTATGGAGCCGGGAATGATAGTTGCGCTTTGAGTCATCGACCTTCTGCACGACAGGTTGGCCCGCGACGAAGGAAGAGGTGGCGTCTATGAATTTTCCAAAATGAAGAAACCGTCCGTCGGACGTCTTGCGTACCAGCGAGACTTCAAATGTGGGGTCTTGGTCTACTGGACCAATTGCGCCAGTGTCGCTGGGCTGTCCGCCGCCTTGTGCATAAAAGATAGTCTGGCGCATGGTGATTGCGCTGTCTTCCGCGGGCACATTCTTGGCTAAGAGTTTTTCTTCTTCGGAAAGTGAAGGTATTGACTGGGAGGATAGAACCTCCGTGGTCAATGTCCGCAGTGTGGCATCATCGAGGTACACTGCCTCTGTTCTTGGGACCTGGGTTGGCGCATTAGTGGTGGTATATCGGGATAAAGTCGGAGAGTTAGTACCATTGTTGTTACAGGTGCTGCTTTTATGCCCAGGACCTTCTTGCAGATATTGTTCAGGGGGGAAATTCTGTTGGTATGAGAGGACTTTCCCGTATATGGTGGGTCATGTCAACCAAAGGGCGGAATGCCTCAATATTCAGGTTTCTAATATATTCTTGTCGCGGACACCGGTACTACAAAATATTTATCTCATTAATTTGGAACATTTTTTTTTCATTGATCATTCTGGAATCCATTTAAGGATCTCAGTAGTACTATGTAAGGAAGATATCTAATTCATGGCAGAATTGTATGTGTAAAAGACCTGTGCCATGAATCGCGACAATGCAGAAGTTCAAGAGAACCGGGAATCATATCAAAACATGTCGTGAATAAAACGTAGGAATAAAGTAGAACGAGGACGCGAGACCAGTCATCGAGGAAGTGCAGCCATGAGCGAAGGTCACATCATATCGAGATCCGCTTATTTGGGAACTTCTTCGCTGGTTTCATTGTCGAGCTCGGAATAAATTTTGCCGTTGGAGGTCTTTCGGTGCTCGCGCTCGATAGCAAACTTGACGGCATCAAAAACATTATCGCATATTTTCCTAGGTGGATAACGTGGGACAGCACCATCCTGGTAGACGCCAGTCTTAACCAAAATCGAGAACCAATCATTTTCCGTGGTCTTGTTGAATTCATTGGTACCACGGATGTCAGACTCCGGGGTATCGCCGATGAAGTACACGGTAGACGGAGACTTGTCAATGCCGCACGAATCTTTTCGCCACTTCTGCAAGAGCCGGGTGGCAAATGCATAGGTTCCGAGCTGCGGCTTGCCGAAGGCGATAGTGTTGAGGTCTTTACCTGTGATAGCCGTGTAAACGGCCTCGAGGGAAGCGCGCAGCGCTCCCATCCCAAGACGTGAATGTTCATGCGATGTTGACCAAACCACATCGGTGTGCGAGAAGAAAACCGGTGGACCTTCGGTAAAGGTCTCTGACCGTGTATTCAACCAGCCGTCTTTGGTCATGAGGCAGTCCAGAATGATTTGCTGGTCGCCGGCCCAGTCGCGGCTATCTGCAAAGACAAAGATTGCTTCGATGCGGACATTGTCTAGATCGAGCAGTCGGGAATTTTCGTGCTCTTCATCCGTCAATGTTCGGAACGGCGTAGTATCGTGTCTAGTCTTGATGATATCTCCGGGTGTGATAACATCCTTGAATCCGTATCCTTCGGCCACGTCCCGGCATTTCTCTCCCTCGCCACCAACCACCAGGACGGTGTGGTATCGCTCTGCCATTTCGCGCATGGGCGTGTGGCCACAGATGAACTGGCCAGGGTCGACTTCCAGGTCAAGTTGTCTGCTGAGATCGAGACATCGCTCTTTCTCCGTCTTTCCGCCGCCGTTGGTCAAGAAAATATAAGGACTAGGATATTTCCGTTAGATGTAAATTCTCCTTCTATTGGCAATTGTTACCCCTCACCACAGGGGTGAGGGGTAACATAGAAAATTATCAAGGGTAAAAACTTACACTTTGACTCCGTAAGGGTTCTCACCGTTGATATACTTCATAGCATCAACGGCTTCAGGGATAGGCTCGCCGCCCTTGATGAGAACACCATCAATGTCGAAGGCTAGTGCAAAATCATCGCTAGTAACCTTAGGTGGGTGTGGCATAGGTGTGTTGATTGGTGAATCCTTAGATGAGACATCGGGTTTGGTCATATTGGATTTAGATTTGAAGATATGGTTAGAAGTAGAAGTGAAATGCTTAGGGACGACGAGATTAGGACCATAGAGATCGGTCCGAGCGGTGTCCAGGTCGAGTCGGACTCTTTGAGTTCCTAATGTATTTGTGGCCATGGTGAGATGAAGGGTGTGGGGCGGGCGGGTACAATATGACGATGGTGATCGCTGCCGTATAATTATGTACTCTTGAATCTCTTGAGTCGGTTCTCTCTGTTGAATCTCTCCGTTGAATCTCTTAAAGGGAGTCACACAAGCCAATCCGATCCTTGCGATATGTAGGCGCTAAATGTGCAGGTACTTGATGTACTGCAGGATCAAATAGGCAGACAAATGTAAATTGAATTGGAATGAATTACTAGGACGAAGCATGTGGGGGGGAATCCAATAGCCATTAATATACCAAAGTAGCAGATCCCAAAGGGGGACTTTGCATCATCGACCCTCTTTACCCCAATAAAAAATATGGGGCCTTCTGTTCAGGCTAGGACTTCGTCATTTTGCGGGTTTTTTTGGATTACAACAAATCTGAAATTGTCGATCCACAACAAATCCTTGGCGCATGAAACCTGTCTAGGTGTTCTAAGAGTCGGGTTGATGACGCTGATTTGATAAGAAGTCCGGAGATAGAAAGTGAAATGCCTGGTTGCGGACAAGAAGAATCAGAACCAATGATGATGATAGGATTTGGCACGATTTGACAGGATTAGACCGCTTCAAGCCTTTTGGCTTGCTTGAAGCATGAATACTCACGTCAAGAAGTATCTCCGTTCTTCGGAAGTATCGGGTATTTCGAGTCTGACCTTTCTCAAGGGAGTAGAGGCATCCATAGGGAATATCAGGGTGTATCAGGGCATTGACGTCATAAATCTGGATCTCATCCTCAGGAACGGAAATCAAAACTGGCAAGTTAACAACCATCTATAGAGTCTATGCCTTATACCATGTAAAGTAGGATCTTGATATCCGAATCTAAAGTTCTGAGTAGAAAAAAAAAAGAATAAGGTATAAACTAGGTATGTTGGCACATGTTGGCCGATACTACTCTGCACCTCGGACCAACATGCAGCAGTTGGGTTAAGGAATGCAAGCCATAACCAACGATCACGGTTTGGATGAAGTGCCCCCAGAAATTGTCTTTATTGCATTCTGATCAAAACATAGGAACAAGATGCCAAGAGGAGAAGCCAGAGTTATATTTTGAATGCTCAACGCAATGGACACTTTGATACTCTAAACAAAGCCTGACAAACTCGTGACAATATGCGGGATACCTGCCAGACTTGGTCAAAGTGTCACTATGCATGCATACCGTCAAACTAATCACGAGATCCTGCGTACTGCAGGCTTGCGAATCTCTCTGGGCGATAACGGATTCAGCCCTTGACCAAGAGATACAAGATGGACTGGGCGTATTCTGGGGCGCCATACGCGGCTATCTATAGCTCCGTGTATGGAATCTTGCACCCGGGTGATTTTTACGGACGGGAAAGGAAACCAAACTGTTAACTTTCTAGTTTGGGTCCGAGCACAGTCTGTGCACGTAAATTGGAGGGGAATGGTTACAATCACCGTAGACAGACGAGTGTCATTGCGTTGAGATGAGCCCGGGCCTAGGTTGGAGGGGTTTCACAAGCCAGATCGAAAACGTATATCTCTGACAAGTGTTTTGCTGCCTATGTGTTGGAACGAGGTACTTCAAGGGGCCTTGGGGTCTCTTGAAAATAGCAATAAGCGGAGACTTTGACCCAGATATGTACATATTTGCCGACACACGAAGATCACGATCGGCAGAATCTGGGGAAGGACTCGGCTTCTCCACTGGGTTGTTTTTGTATTACGTTGTATAGTTCTTATCCCCTTGGTGATCTTTACTTGACGTTATCTACACAATGGAAATATCTGTAGGACTAATTATATCTTTTTCGTAGCCATTAGAAGCTTACTAGCAGGTAGCTATGCAGGTTTTTCATGTTCTTCAGCCCCGTATGGCTTATTTCGGTGATGCATGAAATGGCCCCAGCAGGATCCCGGGATATGAATCAAAAATGGAAGAAAGAAAATACGACAGTCTATCAATATGCTGAGGGGATAGGGAAGAAACAGATATCTCTACAGAGCTACAATCTGGATAGATCCTCAACCAAGAAAGTGTATCCAAAGGATCACAAGCAACTCATCTAAAAGATATAATAGACTTATTATAATTTAATCCAGTCCGTTAGACTCCTGGTCTGTTTAATTCATTCCCTCACATGGAAGAAGTTATGCTGAAATTTGATGGATATTCTTGTAAGACATATCACAATCAAATTATAAGAGATGCACTCAAGCCGAGACGTCAGATCCAGACTCCTCTGCAAGATCATCGATAAGACCATCAAGGTCTATTTCATCGTCAATATCGGCCCAGTCATCAAAGAACACGTCCTCCTCTCCAAAGTCGTTTTCCTCCCAAGGAAGTGTCAATGGTTTGCTTGGATGGTAGAACATGCGGTGGTAGAAGGACAGACATTCGCAAGAACATACGTCATATTTGGGTAGATCAAGAGGATAAGGAACGGATACCATGGACATCTCCACATTCAACTCCGCAAACTTGCTTTTCCAAGTGTTGCCCTCCTGACATATCTCAGTGGCAGGTGGGTGGGACTTGTCTGGGTTGATTGATGGGAGTCGCTCTATTATTTCTGGTACCTCGCAAGTAAAGCGACGCAGCTTTGGGAGTTTCCCGTCGTTCACCATCTCGTAGATAGCCGAAGGAAGCCAGGCCTTCACTTCGTCATATCGTATCGTAAGACTCTCGAGATTCGGCGGCAGAATATCATCTGCAGGATCCAGTTCTATACACTCCCCCCTGTAAGTGTGGCGAGGGTTGTTGTGAGGTGCTTGAGGCGGACTAGTTCACCAAAATCTGTCTCCTCGTCCCCACCCCAGTAAAGATCGTAATCTATATATTCCAAGGAATTGTCGTGTGCGAGCACCGATTGAATGTAACATTGGGCTTCATCCTCGGGGTCTAACATCTTCTGCGACCTAGGGCCTCTGAAAGTGAACCGCTTCAAGGCTGCTGGGTGTTCGAGGACTGTTTGGAGATCGAATGGATTCATGATGCAATTCAAAAGGGTTAGTTCCTCCAAAGGCGATTTGGATGTTGTTGGCGCAAGCCCAGACTGGGACATTCGGAAAGTAGCGCCAGTGATACAGAGCTTTTTTAAACCTGGATGGCAGAAGAGTGCTTCATTGAAAATTGGTAAGCATCTGCCATCCATCTTAGGATTCTTCTCGTTGTGATCATAATCACTTCCGATGTGACCTGATAACATTAGATTTTCGATTCGTCAGAGAGCCAGTTGTAATACCCACAAACACGTAGAGAAGGCAGCCCCGGCGGGTGTTGAAGAGAAGCGTGCCAGAACAAAGTTTCAACCGCGCCATCTCGCGTATAACTAAGCTCGTTATCTGGAGGACTGAACGACGACTCTCCTGAAGGCCCATATCCCAACTCTCGGTACTCTTTGACGCTCCCTGATCCAGAGCCAATTTTTTTCACCCATTGCAACATAGCTTCGTCTCTAGCGTGTGCACTGGCCCACCGAGCAGAATCAAAGGGCCTAGGATTTCTTCTCAAACTCAAGTTTTCCAGATTCGGTAAAGTCACAGCCGTCTCATAAAATTTGAGATGACGGGAAGACCAAAATTCTGACCCAGCATCCTGCTTGTGTCGAATCTCACGAATGAGTGGTGCTAACTCTGGACGCTTCTCTATCGTGAGAGCAAGATGAGCGCCGCTTTCTGAATTGAACAGGCGTACGGGTTTGCTGTAGAGCTGAGGGTCAATTCTAGAATAAAGCGCCGGGCATGTTTGAGCAAGTCGGCTCAGATGTTGAGCAGATTCTTCATCATGTAGGTATTCAATGATGATATCCCAGAGCTCCAGAGGAAAGATTGGCAGTAATGTGGATCTCTGAACGAATGTCCGCTCCGTTGAACTGGCCATTGAGCATGAACCAACAGGGCGATTGGATGATAATGAAGTCCACACAATGTCAGAGATGATGTAAAAGGATGTGGAGGATGTGCACGGATGGGTTTTCTACTCTCTTTGGCGGGACCCCAGCTTCCTTATCTAAGCCCCACGAATGCCCGGGGCCTGTACGCTTGACGCGTTTTCGCGTTTCGTTCTTTTTTTTTTAATTTTTAGAGCCGAAGTGATTCAAAATTTAAGAAATTTAAGAGGAAATCTATGTGTTCCTTTAAGGAAGCCAAGTCGATCTTCAGTTATCGAATTTCTATACAATTGGATGTTCTCCTGCAATACAAACAAATTCAAAAATTCAAAAGCTCTCCACCCGTATGCAAGAACATGTTAATATACAAAGCAAACTCTCATGATGGCATAAATCCCAGATCACGCCCATCAAAGAAAACAATATCTACTAATCAACACGGAGAATTAAATCATCACCTCTCCGCGACGGCGTCAAATTCCGACTAGTCGGAGAAACCCGATTCGACACAGGGCCAACCTTCTTCTTCGGACTAGCAGGATAATGCACAGCACCCTGAAACATATCCGACGGATACGGCAGTTCCCCAGACGGTTCTCGGGACTTCGGCGGCGGGATGGTGCGTCTACGCTCTAGCCACAAGTCATCTGGGCAGTATGGCGCGATGACTTCGCTGGGCGGTCGTGGACTGTTGCGGATCTGGACACGTTTGATGTCGTTTCCGCGTACGATCCGTGGCCTGGATATTATCTCCGAGCCTGGGGGAGTGTTGATGATGATGGGGTGAGGTATGGTTGAGGCGCCTGTCGTCCTGGTGATGGGCTCCGGTTCTGGGTTTGGGTCTGGGTGGTGTTGACCGGGGCGGCGAGGAGGGTTGGGCTTGGGGAGGAGTGGGATGTTTCGTTTGGTGCAGCGCTGCTGTCTGATGAGGAGGCTCCGAAGGCTGGGTTGGGATTGAATGGAGGTGCCAGAGCACTCGTGGCTCCTGATCTTCGTTTGAAGTTGCCTGCTTGGAATCCATTTTTGAATGCGCGTGGATTGGCTGGCAGTCCTGCGAGCTTCGGCTGGATCCCTGGCCTTGGGGAGTTATTTTGCATCATTCTTGCTGCCGCCGCCGCCGCCGCTTGTTGACTTTCGTCTTCTTCAAACAGAGTCTCTCCACTTGGTGGCCGATGACTCCACTTCAGCGGCTTTGGGTATAGTCCAGCTGCAGGATCTGGGAGTAGTCGTGCTACGCTGTGCTGTGACGATTGTGTCCGGGGCGAATTTTCCCAGTCCGAGTCGGAGCTAATGGCAAACCCTATTCGTTCTTGCCCTTTGGGTTCTTTGCCCTGGCCCAAGTTATGTACCGTCGCGGATTGCGGTGAGTATTGTGATGGTGGTTGAACGCTTGCCATCGAATGGAAAGTACGTGGTTGCTGTAACATTGTCTCGCGGTCACTCGTTGGGCTGTGTGAAGACTCTAGACCCAACCCGTCGGTTGGGAGCCGTGGCATCGGTTTCAAAAAGTCAGAGGGCTCAGACATGGCGCCTCCGATTTCGAAAATGTGCGGCGTTGCCTGTTCCCGGTGTTTTCGTCGCCATCTTTTGCAGCAGAAAAACAGAGCAACACCAATTATGAAAGACCCTGCTACACCTGATGCGACTGACATTCCAATGACCGCTGCTGGAGTGATACCATGATCACCTTTCTTATTCGTATCTTCAGAAGAGTCACTGGAAATTTGTTCGGCGGAGGATGTTGGCTCGGCTTGGGACCCTGAAGATGAAGAAGCGTCATAAAATGTGATTTCGGAAGTTTGACTGGAAGTAGTTGACGTCGGTGTCAATGCCAATGTCGCTGTAGATTTTGCTACAGAAGCTTCCGGAGTGCGTTCAGTTGTTGGAGTTGAGCTGGTTGATATTGTCTCTGTAGTAGCTTTTGGATCACTCGTCATCGTTGTACTCATATCAGAAAAAACCGTCGCGGTAATCGTCTGGTGTGTTTTCGGAAGAGCTTCAGATACCGAGTCACATATGTGATAAGCCTTTGACTTTGCGATAACTGTCTGTGGGCATACAGACAGAACACAGCTCAAAGCTGCTTCCCCCAATGTCAAGCTACTAGTTGTCTCCGTGCGACAAAGGCACTTGATATTGGACGGTGACGTGCATTCCATGGGTGTGTATTCGGACTTGATGAAGCTATCAATGCACTCCTTGGCACAGTCCGGGACCATGTCATACAGGACGGAGTTTGATGCATCACTAGAGGTATCTTCGACGGCAGAGCAGAGTGTGAGTAAAAGGAGGATCGCGATGAGTATCCTGTGGAAAAGAAGGAGGAGCATGCTGCGGTAGCCCTATACACGTTTACCATGAGCAACGATCTGCCATGTATGTCTATACTATCAACTAACCTTGTAGATTCCTGCATGGGAGTGATTACCCGTGAAAACTTGTACATGTGGTTACCATAATTGGTCGGTGTGTCTGCGAATTGAGCACCAAATGGCGTGAAGGCAGCAAAACAAGCATACAAGGCCAGAAAGAAGAAGAAGAAGTAAATGCCAAAAAAACAACCAAAAGAGGGACTCCAATCTAGTTAAACACCAAGTCAGTGTGCGATATCATTCTACGCGCGAGGCAAAATTGTCCATGACGCCCATCGACCGTAGGAGCCAAGTAGCTGCGTTTCGACATCATTCTGAAACACATTACTTGAGGCTGTGTATGGATAGGCGCTAGAGTGAAACCCCACGGCATTTAAAATAGTAGTAAGATCCTCCCGGGAGATCTCAGGACGAATCGCTGTAGAGGTAAAGCGCCTTGCCAGGATGGGCCTAGTAAACGGCTCCCGATACGCGCCGGCCCATCGAAAGCGCTTAGGCTGCAGAACAAGTTGTGGATAGCGCCGGGCTAGGTTTCAGATTTCTCAAAATCAGTGGGGGAGTTGCTGGGATTTATTATGTTCAATTCAACGCTGTGCCATGTACAACGTTGCTTCAAAAAAGCGGCGATGAAAGAGACGGTAAGGTAATATCCAACCAGAGACCTATGAAGCGGTGGCATCCAAGGTTCCAAGGTTAGGTAGTCGCGCGTACCCGCCCCATGCAACACTTTGCGCCAATCACTTGATATATTCAAATAGAGACGCCGAGGTCCACAGGGCTCCGTTATATTATGATCAAATCTTGTCTGATTTGCTCTTTTGCCAGTTGCGAGGGATTCTGGGTTCTGTATGGAGTACTCTGTACCTAAAAACATCCAATTTATATGTTCTTTCCTACGCTCACCCTACGCACGAACAACTCGGTGGTTTATAGTAAAAATCCCATTGAATTCATAAAGACTAGCCAACGGCTGGCATTGGTACGAAACAACGAAGCCCCAGAGTCAGACCGTGTGAGCTGGTATCATTCAAAGAAAAAGCAAGAACCCGCAATATCGAGCAAGACAAAGGAAAAGAAACAAAATAAAACATAACGATGCGACCACACAAAATATTAGGGAATTATGGACATCATGTCGGACCCGTGCCGGACCGAATGCCAAGCGGGGGAGGCTGCATTAGGCTAGTCCCAACCGGACCTCCACGGAATCATGCTGACACCGACGTTCAGGGTATCGAATCGCAGACCCTTACTCAAAACGCAAGGCAAGAGTAAGGGTTGAACTGAAATTGGTCGCGGTGCTCACTTCCCAAGGGATATTAGTCTTGGAAAGCGTTGGTTGCGAGGATGTGTGGGAGGTGGGTATCTCTAGTATTTGAAGATAATGTAGCTGTAATATGGTCAGCAGCTGTCACAAAAGACTCTAAACTCATCAAACAAACACATACATGGCGTGAATGACACCGGGGATCCATCCCAGAATGGTCAATAAGATGTTGATCAGGAAATCAGCACCACATCCGCGCTCCAGGAAGACACCCAGAGGAGGCAGGATAATGGCAAAGATAATTTTGCAAATGTCACTGTCGACGATATTAGTATACTGGACATAGTCTCATGGGTGACAACGCGACCTGGGGTGCTGAGAGTGATAGTGACAGGGTGACAGGGTAGAAGCTCGGACTGTAGAATCTACAGCCCATGGCAAAGACAATGGACAACTTACGAAGCGGTGAAAGGCATTTTGGGCAGGTTTGATGGAAGTTTGAAATGTTAACGGAGAAAATGGGAAGGAAAGTGGAGGGAGGGAAGTCTTAAAAGGGGAGGGCCTAAGAGAGCTTGGGTCATTACATCATGGCCCGCCACCTTTGGTGTGGCTCATAGAAAAGAAAAAAAGACAAAAAAACACCCATCTCGGCACATCAAGGCACCAACAGGCTACAAATGTGGCTTAGACTATGACCAGTGTTCGGTTCTGTTCTATTTTATTTTATTATTATTTTCTTCATATTCCAAGATTTTAATTTTAACTTGGGTAATCACTTCTTCATTCAAGTATTAATTACATTCTGTCCAGGGTCGCCAAGATAATGATCTTCTGTGCTGGCGGCTATGACCAACATCTCACCTATCCCGTTCATTCTTTTGCTCGCTGCCTGGAGGAAGCTTGGCGCTGTGTATTAGCCTGTATTTCTATTTCCTATTTTTCACGTTCTATATTTGATTGTATGTTGTACAGTACTCACAGAGTTCTTTGTTACCTGCTTGTACATAGTATGTGGCTATGCGCCCATGCTGCAGTCCAAGTCTCATGATGGTGACGATCTCTTACAAATATCGTCACTTCGTCACTTCGTCACTTCTAAATTTGGCGAGAATCTTTACTTTGTTAGGTCTGCCAAGTACTTGCTGTACAGTTTGTGGCGCTAAAAGTTCCCGGTCGTGGCCAGACAGCTCAGCCCTATGATGGGGCCCCCTTGCCCCCACCTGCCAAGGCGCCTGGTATCGGTATCATGTGGTCGGCGTATATGACTTCATTGAAACTGAAAAAGTGACTGGGAACAAGGTTAGGGACAGAACAAAGGGATAGGAACTAATGCGAAAGACTATATATACACGTTCGATACCAAATTAGAGAGGAAATTCCTAACACACACATCGTAGTCAATAGACTGATCAAGTGAGTTCTATATATCGTTTTTCAACCCCAAACCAATATAGTCTAATAAGGAATTCCGCTACAGGACATCTAGACCTGGCCCGACAGCCACAAAATCTGACCAAAACTATCAATTGCAGGGCTCCTTCCCCAATGTCATCGGTCAAGTCTCCACTTGCAACTCCATCCACAGATGTCCATTTGACATGACTGCCAATATGATTGGTCGTTGATGGTTCGATGGGTCCTGAGGTCCACAGTATGTGCTATTATTCAGCCCTGTTTCGCGAGTCGCTACAAGTGGTTCCTTATTTCCTGCAAGAGATCGACCCTGCACACTTGGTGTGCGGTGTTGCTACTTTTGTGGTGTGTCCGACTGCAGCGCCTGCATGTTCTTCTGAACCCCTTGGAACAGTGGTCTAGATTCTCCTTCGACTTCTCTAGCATCATATAAGCGGTAGGCACCCTGGCCTTTCGAGCCTCAACATCGGGCTAGCGCTGGGGTTGGATAGTCCACGTTCGTATGGAAGATATAGGCACCTTTTGGCGGCCCCCGAGAATAAATTGGCATATGCTATCCATAGGTGCGACGAGATATTCGCCAAGGTAAAGCCTGGGTAGCCAGGGCTGTAGCTGTTTGATCTTTGCCAGTAAGAGCTGACACTTGAAAGTCCCTCTGGTCTCCGGGAACTCGGGACTTTATATAGAGTATCCACGCGGGTATTCCTTTGCATATAGTTGAAGCATGGCTGGGCTTGGTCACGGCAGCGCTTTTTCTCTCCACAGGCCTCGCACAACAAGGACAGTGGATTCCACCGGTACATCATTGTAATCGGAGGGCTATGATTATGCGCTGCATCCTCAATACTTCGAATTCACATAAAGCTTGGAAGTATAAGTATAAGGCGAATGAGAAATGTCTGCCGGTTACGTAGCCTTGCCATGCCTTTTTAGGGGCCTTTTTTCAGTCATTTTAGATGCCGTTATGAGTGTCTTCTTCTTTTGCCGATTTCATTGCTAAAAATACAAAAATGTGGTAGAACGGATAAAATGTACAGGCGACCTTTTTATGTATAACTAGGCGAACATATCCATGGAGGCATGCGATGCTCCGCAGCCTTCCGTGGAGGCTCTTGCTTAAATGGAATTAGCATGCTACATTGAGGCTTCACATTTTCACCCCCTTTGTTCCGCATCAAGAATCAATTTACCTCAACTTCGAATAAATCAACATCGAGCTCATATCAAGTATTTCACGTTAGTTAGCTATAGTGCTCGTATATTGACATAGTGCCAACTACGGTGGAAACAGATGTTCCGCTCCGCGACTGACCCACTATCCTCCGCAATGACTTCCGCGTTTTCCTAATTGGACCAGCTTTTACCTGGATCTCTCAATGTCAATGAGATTCAAACAGATGAGGGCAGCCCTCAATTCCGGACGCTGGCAGCTTCCGGGCTCATTCCAAGCCCCTGGAAACTTTGGTCGCGCAAATCGATGGTATGCGACACATGGGCGGCCTTTGGCATACACATGGCTCACAAAGACAGCAGAAGAGACAGTGAGCCAAATCCACATTTCTGCACTATTGATATTCAAGCTAAATAATAAAAGACTCCAGATGATATTCTGTCCAGTCTCCCTTCCGGGCCTGTGAGCCCATCAGCTGCGCCTGCTTCTGTCCCTCTCCTCCTCGTCACCCCAAGTTTCGCCCACTGGCTCGATTCTTCTAGCCCTTTCTTGTCGCAATTTCTCAGTCGCCTTTACGGAAACTCCCCGGGAAACGATACTCTCTATGCAGTTACAGCTGTGGTTGACGCGCTCCCGAATACTAGATCTGAAAGCTCACATTTAAGTGAGTCCGAAGGGCTGTCACTTTTGGCAGTAGAGCAATCAGGTGTCCAGGCAAAGGTTGCACCACCTCGTCTCATTAGAAGTTCTGCCAGTGAGGAAACCAATCTTTTGTTCAAATTCCAACCCGAGGCGATTGGTCCAACCGGGAAGGGACCTGCGCACGAGATCGGATTGCGCCTAGCGAACACTATATTTGTCAATGGGAAAGAAACAACAATCTTTGGCACACGCTGGCTTTGGGATAAGGCCTCAAGCGGATATACCTTGGACAGTTCGATGGATTTCACAAGCTGCATGATTACAGCTACTTCCCAGGCTTTAGATACCACATTGGAGTTGCCGTTGCATCCGGTGACTGAACGACGAAGAGTCATGACTAGCATGGGAAACATTTTACGCCAACTAGCAAAATCGATGGATCCGACGTCGACAGACACAATGCCTGCTTCGTCGGAGCTCGAGAGGGAGCTCCCACGTTATATCGCAGAACATAATATCATTGACCGGCGTGTTTCCGTATGGGCGCTTGTCGAGAAACCTGACTTGGAGGTGACTGATCCAGGTTCATCTGCTCATGATCGCTTGATCCAATCTCTGCACCAAGGTGGGAAATTGCACCATGTTATGAGCGGTGGAGGCGGATGGGGAAAGAAGCAAGGCCTCCTTTCGCTGGATCCTGAAGTCAGCTTCTCAGGGACTGCCAACCATGACGATCTCATTACATTGAGTCAAGTTTTTGATCCTGATACGACACAGTTGGATACACTCCCTTCTATCGATAAAGGGATTACTGTAGATGATTTATCTCTCCTTTCACAGGTTGCTACTGCGGGGGATTACATTCAGTTCTTTGTGTCGGTAGAACCGACTGGGACACAGCGCAATGTTTCAAGCCATCATGACTCGCAGGAAGAGCCTATCAGCTATCAGTTTGGAATGGTAGCGGACTCTATGGAACTTGCGACACATGAAGTGGATGAAGACAGCAATGTGGTCGTTTCTCTGCCTCGCACCTTTGGAGCATTGTCCGAGAAGGCGATTGCCTACTCGCAGCCCATCAAAGGAGAAATGGTGTCAGAGTCGTGTACGAAGCTAAATATTCCAGGATCTCGAGTTGTCCTCGAAGTTGTATAAAAAAAAATGATACATGTACTATAATGCAATACATCCATATGTAACAAAATGAACAAATTCCGGCTGAATCTATACATGTCACATATGCTGTAGCCACTACCTATCCCGGTGGGTATGCCAAGACATTGCACGTGATCCAGAGAGGCCAGCATGTTTGCCGTCGACCTCCAAGCCTCTGGACTCTCCATCCTCCCCGACCGCATCCAACTGAGCTTGCCGACCTCGGGTGTTTCTATTTCTTTTTAAAGCTCAAACTACTCTACGAGAACCTCGTCGGGTCGTCTTTCATCAAAATGGCAACCGAACTTTGGTAAGTCGTCAACCAGACCTCCCTCCAGCCCCTGGGTGCTCGACAGCTTCCGATCGACACCTTGCTATCAAGCCCATCACTCCCCAGAATTTATGGATCAATCTTACTAACATTTTGATTTTAACAGCCCTGTCTATGCGGTGAGTCTTACTATATACTAGATCCCGACACTCGAGCATGACCAAGTCAATCGCCCGTTTCTCGGCCCCTCCGCGTCATCCATCTGCTCCCAATGCATCGGCATGATAACTAATCTTTCTTCCTTTAGCCCTTCTTTGGTGCGCTGGGCTGCACCTCTGCTATCGTTTTCACCTGCTTCGGTGCCGCATATGGAACTGCTAAGGCTGGTGTCGGAGTTTGCTCCATGGCCGTCCTCCGCCCCGACCTGATCGTTAAGAGTAAGTCGACCTCAACAAAAGCTCCATCGATCTGGCAATGGGATATTCCTAGCTTCGCGCAAGGAAATTTGGCAACAATTCGCTGACTCGATTTCTAGACATTGTTCCCATTGTCATGGCGGGTATCATTGGTATCTACGGTCTCGTCGTGTCAGTCTTGGTCGCCAACGACTTGACCCAGCAGCTTCCTCTCTACACTGGTTTCATCCAGCTCGGTGCTGGTCTGTCTGTCGGTCTGGCTGGTCTTGCTGCGGGGTAAGTTTGCGACACAGGGAGTGTCTCCCATTGTTCTAGAGCTTTGTTCCTGACTTCGATTGCAGTTTCGCTATTGGTATTGTTGGTGATGCGGGTGTGCGTGGAACGGCTCAACAGCCTAGACTGTATGTCGGAATGATTCTGATTCTCATTTTCGCTGAAGTCTTGGGTAAGTCGTGGCTGCTCCCTATACCAATCCGTACAATCACATCTAACCACTTTCCCCCTCACAGGTCTGTACGGGTTGATTGTTGCTCTTCTCATGAACTCTCGCTCGAAAGCAGTCTGCTAAACGAAAGACCTCCCGCTGCATTCCGGGAATTGGACCTCGAATCGCCCATGGACTGCACCTACGCGATTCTTGGTTCATTCCCGGATGTGCCTTTTTCAACATTTCCCCGACAGAAACCAATGTGCCTCTTTGGCCGGGGAACCTGACATGATAAAGTTGGTGCGGGTGCAGGATCGGATGACATCGGAAACTGATGAATCGATTTCAGCCCATTTGAAAGTGAAGATTCGATGACTGAGTGGATGTAGAATCGGGGAATCTGTTCAAGCATTCGTCCTGGACTCGGTGGATAGGTGTGGGTAGATATTGGATTTTTGGCTTTACATTGCATGACATCGCGCTGGACTCTGTACTTTATATGAAATTCGTTGATCCGGGACTTGAGTCTCCGTCCTATCTTCCATTATGGTGGTTAGGCAGGATCTTCTGTAAGGAGTTTCTTGTTTGTTTACTTCTCGTCCTTAGTCTTCCTTGTAGACATGTATTTATGCCATCTCTCAGGATTGCCCAATTCTGATTGCGTGGCCTTCGTCGCCTAGGATTGGGTTTGGTAGGGCAGTAAATCGCCATTTGTACATTCAGCTTCATGGTGGTGTTACTCGTGGTCCAATTCTTAGGATATACACTTGGATATTTTCCCAGCTACGTATTGGGTTACTGACGACAAGCTTACGAAATATGATGATCTGAAACAGACATTCTCTGCGTTATTACCACCTGGTCATATTTACTGACATGAAAAAAAGGACACCCAAATCAAACAAACCACCAGCGTCATAACATAAATCGAGTAATTAAGATCTATTAGGTTATCCGATACGCATGGGGAGAATGCCTATATAACGCAGAAACCAAAGACCGCATTTACTTCTGTGCAAATACAGGTGTTCGCAGCAAAAAGACCAAGGAGAGGTATGTGTGGATATTTGATCTAGTATGGGTGAGAGAGAACAGGTGGGGGAGACTGAGAAAGTAATAAAAGAAAATGTATGAAAACAAGGATATATGCCCTGAACTCTCACAAGACTAGCCTCGACCCAAAATGCAGACAGAATGCAACTGACAGTAAAAAGAACAAAAGTAAACCAGAAAACCTCAAGCAATTCTACTTCTCAAGTTTCCGTCTCAGGGTACGCGTTCTCTTCATCAGCTTCTTGAACTTGTGCTTCTTCATCTTGGCCTTGCGCCGTCTCATGGTGCTGATGGCATGCATGGTGTGGTTGTTACGCAGACGTTCCATGTATGTCATACCTGCGTTGGAATCAGAAGGCGCCTCGATGGAGATCTCGTCACGCATATCAGATGGGTCCTCCATCTCTCCGTTGCGAACAAAAGGTCCCGTGTGTGCCTCGTAGGTCTTGCGACCGTCCGCATGACGGGCTTCGCGGATAGTCAGGACGGTCGAGTAGGTCTGGTACTCGTGGTCGATCTGAGCATCGGTGGACTCGGCAGTCTCGGCAGCGGATGTGTCCATGGGGACGGGTGGGGGAGGGGGCTGGAATGGGCGAAGACGACGGGTGAATTCCTCCACGGACAACTTTGCATCGGGGCCATCCAGCATGCGGAGCTCGCCATCCTGTTCGCTGAAGCTTCGGAACTGGTCTTCGGACTCTGACATGCCCTGGGAGCCAGTTTCCATCGACTGCACGGCCGAGGAAAGAGTGAAGATGACGTCCTCCGGCTCGTTCTTAAGCGGCCGCTTTGACGAGAAAATCGCTTCGAAGGCATCGGTGCTCGAGGTCGGGGGCACAGTGGTCGTCACCGAGATTGGCCGGTGGATGGAGAAGAACGATGCTACATGGACATCTAATAGCGAACAAAGAAAGATGTCAGCGTCAGGTTATTTCTTTTAAGTGACAAATATGTATGGATCTGGCCGGGGTTTGAGCACTCACCATGTGGCTGTCGGTGCTGTGTTGAGGGAACACTTGGGAGGTTGGAAAATGCCGTATGTTGGCTAGACTTTGAAGATCCGTTTCGGGCAGAGCTGTCCTTCCCCCGACGGCGGTTAGCCTTACTCTTTTCGCTAGACGAGTTGACTCCCTTTGCCGGGGCAGAGGTGTCCATTCGTCGGGAGCCATCGCTTGGTGGGACGGGCGGTTTGGAGGATGAGGAGGAATACCGGCGTTGGTGCAGAGGTCGGGTTGCGCCGAGCAAGCTGCTGGTAAGAGTTTGACCGGAGCGAGTTATTCCGGGAAGCGGCATGGGAGTCCATGCCGCTCGGCGTAAAGATGTTGACAACATGGTTTGGCAGATAACCCAGTCACTGGGGAGGTGAATGAGTCTGAATCGGAGGCGAAATCAGTCGGCCCGGAACTCGGGGTCACTGATCATGCGGATGTTATGTAATATTGATGCCTAAGGCGTCTAGTTTCTGAACACTTCGGGAAATCTTGAACTTGCGTGATGCGACTTGACGGGGGAAAAACTCCGTCTTTTATACATATTGACTGTAGTATTTCATTGAGTCTTCTGGTTGATTCTTGGATCCTAGGTTTCCGTGTAGTGTATCCCGGGAGAAATAATCCATGCAGTGTGATCTACAGCAGGGAAGGCGATGGTAAATCGACCTGAGGACCTGATAAGTTAACCTATTTGTTTGAAGCTAAGCTTGTACTGGTATCCAGAGAGTGAAAAAGGTGCCCACAAAAGAGCAGGATATCGAGTTCATTCAGAGATAAGATGTAGTAAATAAAGACCCAGAATGATTGTGGTAATACAGAGCAGTCGTTAGTAAACACAGCTACAAGGACAAACAAATGGTATCACTCTGCATTAAACCAAAAAAAAGGAAGAGAAACAGGGGGGTGGCAACGACACAGTCGCTAAACGGAAGCGTGGGCATTAGTTGGCGAAATCGGATAGGCTTTTGGATGCAACATGATAGACCCAATGATGTGAGTAGAGAGCAGACAACAACCTCTCAGTCAAGACGCCTCGTTAGAAAACAAGAAAGAAAGAAAAGAAATGAGATATGAGATATGAGATATGAGAAATGAGAAATGAGAAATGAGAAATGAGAAATGAGAAATGAGAAATGAGAAATGAGAAATGAGAAATGGCAATGGGAATGATCACGAATGAGTGAACAAATAGTAGCCGCCCTGAAATGCAACCGGAAAGTAACTGGTAGGCTGAAGAGCTTGAGAAATAGGAAATGAAGAGAGAGAAAGGAAAAAAGAAAAGAAAAGAAAAGAAAATTATCGTCACAGACAGACGGTCATGGGGATTCCTCGGGAATTTGAGGGCCGCTGCCTTATAGTATTAAGGTATGCAGATTCTTTTGAATGATCATGTCCTGTACTGAATCCATAGTGGCCTTGAGTAGTGTTGTATCGGTTGCGTTAGTGTAGTGGATGTAGATTTCACGATCTGGGATGCGATTGATGCCACGGAATCGGTCTGCAAAGTACTGTGCCGAGGCATCATAGTCGGTGTCCGAGCCGGTATAATCTGGGAAGTGCTTCGAGATGGAGGAGATGGCGAGCTTTCCTTTGAACAGATCAATTTTGTTGAGGAATAGAATGATTGGTTTGCGCTTGAACCATTCGCCGTTGACTAATGATTCGAATAACATCATAGCCTCGTGCATTTGATTCTGTGGAATATAATTAGCGGTGCGAGCGAGGAAATTGGGGGAAATTAGGCTTACGGCATTCTGGTCTTCGACCAGACATTGGTCGTATCCAGATAAAGCGACCATGAACAAAAGACACTGGACACCCTCAAAGCAATGGATCCATTTCTTCCGTTCGGACCGTTGTCCGCCAACATCCATCATGCGGAAGTTCATCTGTCCGAGTTCAAACAGAGTTTCCGTAATACCCGTTGTCCGGAGTCGAGCCTGCAACATGTCCTGATTATCAGGAAGCCAGCCCTGAGTGAATATGCGATCGAGAGATTCATAGAAACTAAGTATCGTCAGCCTAGGTTCATGTAACGTATCGCCAATTCGACTTACTAGTGCAAATTATCATGGAGAGCAAATTCATGCCCCCGTGCAACGGCCTTTTGCACACCGTCGTCCTTCCACATGGCCCTCATTGCATCGCGAACCTCGAGATCGGAGAAGGCTTCGTCGGACCCTACATCTGGGTCCGTATTGTCTAATAGGTCCGCAAATGGCTTTCAACCCTGTGTCAGCTGATGTAGGTCTCATGAGGAACAGGGTGGTTGGTACCTTGATCTTTTCCCCATTCTCGAAATCGATATCCTCGGCATTCATAATATCCAACAACACCTTGAAGGCAATGACGAGGTTTGAGTAGATTATGGCACGGGTTTGGTGACGCTCTTCCTCGGGGAAGCCTCGACTGTGAATGATTCGCATCTGCTTGATAATGGTGGACTTCCCAGACTCTCCCGCTCCTGAGTATTTTGTTAGTAACGCGACACTGGAGTAAACCGACAATCAACCGAGAACCACCCACCTAATAGCAAAATCTTGATGGTCCGGTCCAGCGTCTTCTTGTCATTCTTGATCGTCCGGTCAATACGCGCATTGCGCTGAAAAGCATCCCTATCGGCCTCCTCGGGCTTCGAAATTAAGCAACCCATGGTTCACGTCCGGTGACGACAAACTACCTAGCGCGATGGTGGTTAGCAACGGTTGATTGCAAGCTGAACTGGTTTAACAGGGGACTCGACGCATCAACGACGTGTATTTGATCTGAGTCAGGGATGCGATTGGATTGCGCCACACGGGAGTTCAGTCGAAGCTCAGAGACAAGAGACTCGACTAGACTCTACCAGACTTGACAAGTGACTGGACTCTTCGCACAAGGTAGTAGATGTACCTACCTCCCAAAGAAAGAACAAAAATACTCCCGTCTGCCAAAGTCCAACCCAATGTCGAATGACTGGTGTGCGACGTGATAAGCAGAAGCTTGAGAGGTTCGATCGGTGCTTCCGTTGTTCCCCACACCTATCGACCACGTTCCGTTGAAAATTGGGCAGTTGTGTTTCCAATTGGACCAGGTTATCCTCCGAGACAGGCGCCGAATTCGTGTGAGCGACACAATGTCAGCCTACCGAAGGCCAAATGGGAAGCTCGAGGGGGAAAAGACGTTGGCGGTGACGGGGAAAGCCGAGATCGCGTTCCAAAGTTCAAAAGATGGGTCTTTCCCGACTTCTGAGGACAAAAGGACGTTTCGGAAGCTGAGAGCCGAGTTCTCCGGAGGGGAGAGGGGGATAAATGGAAGAAATGGAATGGCGCATTCAAGGTCGTACGTCTCTCCCGTCCCACGAGCGAGTCCACAAGCGGGGAGAGATGATCAACTCCTGTCAGATATTCTGGTATTCTGGTATGATGGTATGATGGTATATTTATTTCGGTATCTTTGTCTTCAATGTCTGTCAACATTCAGTATTTGAAGTATTTCCAGGTATTCTCTCTGGAATGGGAAGATTTGGAAAATATATCAATATATGTTTCTTCTCCCTTATCATTTCCCTTAATTATTTTATTTCTTTTGATCTCATTTCGACGATCTCCTCTTTGTATTGAAATACAATGGCTTTACTCAGTACTCCGTACTCCGTTCAAATCTTCACTTGGTTCCCAAGGGGGGCGCTAGACCGATCCACCATGGGGCGTTTGACCCCCCCCTGTCTGCAGCCTCTACAACATCCAAGTTGAATTCAATAACTGTAAACGGATACTGCAGTTTGTTTCTTCTATTACTCTTTCATTTTCTGATAGTAAATATTTTACAGTCTTGCAGGAGACAAAGGGAGAGAGGGAAACCCTTGTAAATTCATCAATAGCACTATTGAAAGCGCTTCGGCTACACCACGCATTGATCCAATCAGCAGGATTTTGCGAACAATTGAATTGTTTTCCCCCTTCTTTTTTTCTTTTCCTTCTTTTCTTACTTTTCTTACTTTCTTTTTTTCAGGATAAGAAAATAACTACCCCGTACATAGCTAACATGGCGTGGAAACATGTACAACATACAGAGTAGTACTCTATACAACATCTGATATGTACAATACAAAGGGACAAAAGGACACAGTACATAATGTACAGAGCACAATTTGTGCATTCGCCAAGCCAATGTGGAATGCAAAAGCTCTAGCGATCGACATAAAGGTGCTGAAACCCGCATGGGCGTGCCAGTGGGTAATGCAAGGGCCATTCTGAAACGTTGGCGGATTCCTGTCCCGGTTCAACACTAAGGATCTACTTAAATCACGGACATGTTCTTCTTTTCTGCTTACTTCTCATAGAGGTTTAACCCCGTTTACGTCCACTAGAGAGCCCCTGAGATTTGGATTCGTCAAGAGAACTGGATGGAGTACGGAGTAAATTCACAACCATACAGTTCTGCCGAGGTTCAGGCGGACCTAAGACTAGCGCTTAGGGGGTTCCGCACAAACCACTTAAAGAGTTCGAATCCAACATCCGCTCACTTTTACGCTATCACAAGCACATTCTAAAGAACTCGAATAAGATAAACAGATGTCCAGCACGGAGTAGACCGTGACTACTTTGTATAATTTTCTTTCGTAACACTTACTCTAGGCCACTAACAAGGGTTTAAAATAGAGACCAATTGCCCCATCTACCGTTCACAGTCTTCAGTTTCAAGACAATGATGTTCATTAATTGCGGGTAATCTCACCACGCCATGCTTGTACTAAGGCAGGGGGTGATCCTTTCAGGACTAGTCAAATGCACCTGTGGGTATTTATTAGCCTCTCAAAAGCCAAGTCGCATTTAACTGATTCCTAAGAATATATACTCCGTACGGAGTACAAAAGTACTCCATACAACGTTGTAGGTATTTTGTTTTGTATGGAACTAACCCGGATCATCCTGGACCAGCTTATTTCGCATCCCTGAACGAAAAAAAAAAAACTCCGTGGCCCGACGTGACCCGATATGGTATAAGATTCGTCATCTCGGAGATGTGATCGAGGCTATACTTATGATACGTATGCATATACTCCGTACAGAGTATGGAGACTTCTACCCGTGGACCCCCAGTTGATTACCAGCTGCTTAATGTAAAAGAGAATGCATGCTTCAACCCTGAGATTGTCTTCTGCCTCCACATGCAACTCCAGCGGAATTTCCCACGTGTGGGCCCCATCTTTTCTCTGAAGGTCAGAAGGCATACCCGAGGTATCGACTTTTTCGTATGCACTTATTTCCTGTCATCCTATTATTCTATTTATGCAGAATGGTACTTCACTGGTATCATGAAGCTCTGGCAAATCTTCATAGTGAACCCCTAAGCCTTTTCACTATGCTTAAAACCCCGAATGCCTTATATATAGTACATTGTATATGTAAATATATACCAGATCCTTCTCGTCTAAAAATATTGCAATATAATTCCCGGACCAAGACCGAACACACATGTACGGAGGAAATAGATAGGGTTTAGGATCGTCAAAGCCAAACGCCACCAAAAAAAAATCACTCTGAAAGACCATCTAATATTAGCTATCATCTGCCCATATATAAATATATACTTACCTACGGAGTACGGAGACATTAGTAGGAACTCTACTCCGTACCTATGGCTAGTGCGAAAGCTAACGATGAACCCGTCTACGCCAACGGCCAAACTACTCAGGGCGTTGAATAACATTCGAGCAATTTAAACGTTGTTGATCAGCATTTGACAGCAGGTCCAGTTTCTGGGTTTTTCTTATCGTCCGAGCGTGAGTCGTTCGGGAATAGCTCCGGCTGAGATACCTAGTCTAGTATGCTCCGTAGTACTCGTCAGATTAGTCAGGAAGGAATATCGGACACGTCCGGAAATGTGTTTTTTTTTGTCGAATATAAAAGGAGAAAAAAGCAAGGAATGAAATATGGAGAACCTTGCCTGTTTTTAGTGGCCGTTTCGATGGGTCTGTCTTCAGACTATGGTCCTGCAGGATTGCGAGGACCGGAATACATACTCCGTACTCGTAAAAGTAATCTGTCGAAAGTATATATCCTTTAATTTTTCTTTTTATCACTAGTCCTATGTTAAGGGATACAGAGTGCAGACCATTTGTCTTTCCTTTTCTACCAGTAAGATATCCTAGTGTCGACATAGTTTCCACCAGCAAAGCTACATAAATTGAAATTTTTGTACTCCACACGGAGTCCTCCGTATTGACTAAAGTAGTGATCAATTGGATAACTAGACCAACAATAGTAAAAAATTTACTTCCAGTGGGGACCCTTGATATTACACTTTCCATAGCTGTCAGCGTAGCTTGAGCAATATATGTGAAGCTTTCTTTGCACTAAGATATCAGAAAGTTAAGGACAATCAACTGCACATGTTCGAGTATTGACCATTCAATTTCTCCTTACAATGATTGAGCATACTGTAGTTAACTATAAATGGTTTAGATGAGACCAAATATTGATGACGTCACTGAAATGTTCCAGACCTCGGGAACGTACATACGCAGAGACTACACCCCGCAGAACCGAGTTTTATATTCACTCCGTAATCTTCCAGGTCTACAATGAGCCGCACACAGAAAAAAGCACTAGTGGTTATCTTCCCCGGGTTCAACGTTCTCGATGTGAGCGGTCCAGTTTCAGTACTTTACAATTCGGACTTCTCCGTTAGCTATGCTGCGAAGGATGAACTCACAACATCTCAAGAGAGCGCAACAATTAAGAGAGACATATCCCTTGCTGAAGCCAAACTTCATCTGTCAGATTATGAAATATTGATCGTCCCTGGCTCACGGCCAAATAATATCCTGCCGCACATGGAACCCGAACAGGGGCAGCTATCAGAGCTTGTTAAATTTATCGCCTGTTTTGCATCTGACACAGATCAAGATAACGTACGGCAGCGTACCATCTTGGCAGTTTGCATTGGAGCCTACCTCTTAGCCTCTGGGGGTGTACTTGATGGCCTCACTGCAACTACACACCGTCTTGCGCTCCCCGGGCTACGAGGTGCGACTCAACATTATCTGGATCAAACTCCCGGTGCGAAGGGTACTAGAATCGTCCCCGAAGATCCCTCAGACCTGGTTTCTTATTTGGATGCTGGCCTGAACCAGTTCGGAGTCAGAATCATCACGACAGGCGCTATGGTCAATGGCATCGATGCCGCATTGCATTTCGTCAGCCTTGGTTTGAGTCGATCACTTGCAATTGAGGTCGCAGAGATCATGGGGCATCGATGGAAGGATATATAGATCAAGGGAAACAGTGGGGTTAAGGTTATCTTGGCAGAGCTAGTATTTTTTTTCCATGCACTCCTTGCATTCTGGCCATGTGATAATTATGGAGTATTGCGAGACACTATTATATGCAGGCAATTTGAAACAAAAATCACCACATAGGGCTGGAACTCTGTTGTCACGCGGCCGCCTAACGCAAGCCACCTATCGATTCAACAATTTCTCAAATATCAACATGTCACGCTCAAAGAGTATAATACCATCCTGACATACCCTCGATCTGACCATTTGTCTCCCGTGCCTTTTTGTTTGTTTTCCAAAAGTGGAAGTCCATCATTAGGGTTAAGCATATGCTAACCATTGCAATACCAAATGTCACCCAAATTCCCGTAGTATAATGCGGACTTTCATCAGATTTGAACGTGACACTTGCAATGATGCCCCCGAGTCCCCCGCCAATCAGACAGGTTGCTGATGCGACTCCACGTTTCGAGTGGGAAGTAATGTTGTTTGCTTGGAATGCCAGCACACCGGGGATACAGAACTGTAGGAATCCCACACCTAGAGTATAAAGTTAGATGTATAACAATTCATCCCGAAAAGATTGAGAGCTCACCCATGAATATCCCAAAGTACCTTGCACCACTTGCACCGCCATAGGCTGTGATCAACATCCCCACTGCTGTCAGTAGTTGATGGACAGCAATCACCGGCCCGCGGATTTGGTATTTATCGGTGAGCCAGCCACCTAAATATGTAAAGAATGCAGCAATGATGTAAGGCGGGGCACTGAGAAGTTGACTTTGCGTGTTGCTGAAACCCATGCCCATGAGAATGACCGTCTTGAAGTAGCTGTACGCATATCCGGGCAGGGTGGAGGCCATGAGATTGAACGCCCAGACGTACAGCTTCCAGTCCTTAAGATGATGAAGAACACGTTCCATGGTAATTGGATCCTCTTCCGCATCTCCACTGTCGTTGTTGATGCGAGCGATGATAAATTCTTTTTCCTCCGGCTTGAGAAACGCACCTGCTTGAGTCGGAAAATCGATGATGATGAACCAGCCAATTAAACAAATGCTACTTGTAATGGCACCTTCAACAATGAAAATCCCTAGAGTGTTATCGATGTCAGCCGTTTCTGTTCTCACGATATGGTGGTGAATAACCCACAGCGCCATCCGTTCAGACCGTAGCTCCCGTCTAGGAGGGTCAAGGCATAAGCAAAGATTGCCGCGAATGCGTTCAGCACAACAGAAACCAGCCAGAAAGTGGCCAGCCTCTTGCCCACCTCAAATCGCGTATACCAACATGTAATTAGATAGGTACAACCTGTATAGTTAGTAATGCTTACCTTGGAGAAACAGGTCATTTTGACATACCTGGAAGAAATCCGGCTTCCATCACACCTAAAAAAGGCACCGGGTCACTAAGGTAAAACAGGAAAGGAGGACATTTCTTTACCTAGCAGGACTCGGCAAACTACCATTGTTGTCCAACTTCTGGTGAAACCCATGCCGATCAAGATTACTCCAAAACTAAATCCAAGAAACGCTAGCCAGTTTGCTGCACCGGCTCGGGGAAGGATCAAATTCTGAGTTTCATCTATCAGTGATGATTCCTGGTTGAGGAGCGCAGACGTACGCTGGGTATCTCGAATATACTAAGTGAGATGAAAAGTTAGACAATTAGTGTACCTCGAAGTCTCCAGGTTGTATCAAAGAGCTTACATATATGCCACGAAAAATACCATAACAACGATCGTATACCTACTGCCAATGTCAAGTCCAAGATCCTGTTCCATCCCTGCTACAAATGCAAGACCAAGGTTGGTCCTGTCAATAAGCGATATGGAATACATGATCCCAAGAATTGGAAGGAGGCGGAGATCAACGCGTCGACTAGTCCAAGCATTAGAGTTGGCTTGCTGACCATGTTATACTGTAGAGAGAACGTACATGACCCTTTTTTGATGTGCCTCGTCAATGCCATACACAGGAGGTTCATTGCCAGGGCTGCGATGTGCCAACTCTTGTTCCTCAAGGTGGATGAATTCCAAGTCCTCTTTCTTTATAGATCCATCTTCATGGGGGCTAGCTGAAATTAATGCCATTGTCGTTGTCGTGACTTGATGGGTTCCTTGGTGCTTCGACAAATCGAAAGAAGAAAAATATGATGTGGATTGGAAATACCTACACAGGCGGTACTTTTAAGAGCATACTTTAAGAGAATCTTAACCGAGCTTATCCAACATAATAGTGACACCTTTGCGACAAACCTCGGACCAAGATGGGCAATTGAAGTATCCGGGGAACTACCAAGACTACCCCTCAGCTTTGCGCTTGATGCCAAGCAGCAGAGGAGGGCATGAAAAGCCGGGGAAGTCTTGGTATAACTTGGCATCAAGAAGGAGTAGCCTATCATATACCGGGATCTCCCAGATATCTGATGTAAAATGTGATGTGGAGGGTTGTGGCATAAAACCCCCGCACAGCACCAAAATCGAAAGAGGCTGTGGTGAGCAAGTAGCCTTTATATCAACCTTAGCTTGAAGAGGAAGCATGCTCAAGTCGCAGCAATAAGTTTGGTCATGGACCCCTAAACATATGCATAGCCAAATAGCAACTGCAACTACTGATAGAGCCACATATTACTATCCTTGCACAGTGTAACAAGAATATCAAGATCGTTAATCTATGATAATATATAGTACAGGAAGAGGGACAACCTATCTACTGGACGATCGTAACGGTCTCGTGAAACAAGGAGCCTAATGAATGCTTCTGACATCACAGGATCTTTTCGTCCCTTCAGATCAGTCCTTCCTAATATATATATTTTATTTCGTTATTTCGGTCAATTTCCCTAGGTGGGATATGTTAAATACGTCACACAGGGGTCACTATTGAAACCTACGTGTGATGTTTTGATCAAAAAGAGAGACGAAATGTCCCTGGTCTGAACATACACCGTTTGGATACCGATCAAAAAATTTTCTATCAACGAGGCGTGTTGAAATCGCTATAAATCTCCATGACTCATGCGAATAGGCCTTTTAATCAAGTCAGATTGTCCAACGTGGCATGAGTATGTTGGCTTTCCATGCTTGAACCTCAAGAATCAAACTCAATCGCGGTGCGCAACTGTATATATAATATTCGGCTATATGCTCTCTATAACAGCCTTGAGTCAGGCCGAAATACCAAGGTTTACCCATCATTCCCCGCTCCCCCCAAATGCCCAGTATTCCAGTAGATATTCCAATGTTCAGAGCTTTGACAAGACGCTATAATCTGAGGTGCTTTCAGTATCCTAAATATACTCAACAATAGTGCAATTGAATCTCGGGGCTCCACTTCAAATAGATCTGTCATGGCATGGGGCACTTCATACAGCGGTACCCGCATGCTCTAGGTGGACACAATGTACTCTTTCCTGTATCAATATGCTCGCGATTCATACATCATAATGGCTACTAGAATGGTATAATCTGTGCCAAATTATGAGTTGTCTATTTATAGAGGGTGGATCAAGAATCTGTGTATGTACCCAGGTAGATAGATATGTGGATAGATATGCTTGATAGGAAAAGCTCCCCACCCTTACCCCTCACAACGACTGCGCATTACATTTCTCTCATACCTCTTGTTGTATCTCCTTTACAATGGCAAATAAAATATTGTCAATAGCTGACCTCGAGGAGGCGGCTTCCAACTCACTATCTGTCTCCGCGAGAGGTATGTGTCGAATCTCCCTCATTTTGCCGATATCTATCTTTAACGCGGGGAAATAGACTTCTTCAACTCTGGCGCAACGAACCAAGTCACACTTCACGACAATTATGCTGCTTATAGAAAGTACCGCCTCTTGCCAAGAGTTCTGAGGGATGTCTCACTTGTTGATACTGGAATTTCCCTCTTTGACCGAGACATTAAATTTCCGCTATGTGTCTCACCTGCCGGAATGCAGGCCATGGCTCACCCAGAAGGCGAGCTGGCCACAAGCCGAGCCTGTGCCAAAATGGGCATCAATATGGGTGTCTCCTCCTATGCCAACCACTCGGTTGAAGAGATCACCGTCGCTGGAAAAGAAGTGGGACCAATTCACCATGTGATGCAGCTCTACGCGATGAACGACAAAGCTAAACAAGAGCGCATCGTCCGTCGGGCTGAGGCTGCGGGGTGCAAGGCTATATTCCTGACTGCAGATAGTCCCGTACTTGGGGTGCGTTGGAATGAATGGCGAAATGGATTCATGCCTCCAGTTGGCTTGGGGTATCCGATGTACGAGAGAACATCTGCCGAGATTCAACAACAATCTCACGACGATGGGTTTAGCTCGACAAACTCGGATTCCCATTCCTGGGCCACAGAGATACCATGGTTACGTAGAGTGACGAAGATGGAGATTTGGATTAAAGGAGTTCTCACTCCGGAAGATGTCGAGACTGCTATTGAATATGGCTGCGATGGTATTATCATCAGCAATCATGGTGGTCGGCAGCTGGATGAGACACCGGCCACAATCGATGCACTTCCTGCCTGTGCTAAGGCGGCGCGGGGGCGGATCAAGATCCATATTGACGGTGGAATTCGATCCGGGGTGGACATTTTCAAAGCCTTGGCTCTTGGTGCTGAGTGCTGCTGGGTTGGTCGTCCTGCACTGTGGGGACTTGCGGTAAGTGCTCCTTGTTACATTAAGGATCCTGGTAGAGGCGGGTATACTGACCTCTTTCTGCAGTATGACGGTCAACAGGGAGTCGAGCTGATGCTTAGGATCTTGTTCGACGACTTCAAGCGATGTATGCAGCTTACGGGCTGTAAATCCATCTCTGACATTAGCTCGGCAAGTCTAGCGATTGTCAATGCATATGGGCCTTTGGCTAGACTGTGATGTACAATGTTGTGATGACGCCTGATACTTGAGGCCCTTCCACCTATCTCAGTGTATACTCACTTCTTGGACAAATTATACGCATCAGACCATTTTTAGAAGGCTGTTGATAGACTCTGACTCTTTTGTGGGGGAGGGGGCGAAACTGAATGGCCTAGAGCATCGTCGTCTTGTGACCTATGGGATTTGCTCATATTTTGAACGGACAACTCTGCTATTGCTATCAGATCAGTTCCATCAAACCCCATTCATTCCATATTTAGCTAAGATAAATTGTGGACATGAAAATCAATTACCGGTTGCCCGATAGGTTATAACAATAGCCCACTTCCAGGGCTTCTTTCCCACAGACTGGTCGCCCAGCGTCCACCGGGGTGTGACCTCAACTTCTTGGAGAAGATGAATAGTCACAGAGCAAATATACTCGCCAACCATAATACATACATATGTAGTTGACCGGCTCTAGGTAGGGTAGTATGTCGTCCTGAGGACCTCACCTGGGCAACCTTCCAAGGTTGGAATGCAAGCCGCTGAGTCATCAATGGTGGGCCCTGGCTAGGCAACCTGTGCAGCCCAGCTGGAGCTGCCAAGAGTTCGCCGGGGGGCTCCGAGTGTGACGCCATTCCGACCCCAGCTTCTCCTCATTGCCCAAGGAGTTATATGCACCGAGGACTCATCCAATCCATGACTCTCGGATTGGCATTATCTTTTTAAAACAGTATAGTATTTCCAAAATTGGCTCCGCCACCATTTAGGTATGCCTTTCTGAGTGCATTGTGTTCGACACATATGAAGAGGTGCTAATAGCTCCTCAGCGACCATAGCAAGCGTGACTCCAACAACTCGTTTCACAGTATGCAGTCCGAGAAAGGTCCGCTTCTGGATGTAAACGAGGTCTACGATTCCGAGGACAATGACTTTGTTTCCAGCCACACCAGTCACAATAGACTACAAAGAACTCGCCCTTGCTGGGCGAGAGCCCTGAGGAAAGGGCTCTGCGTCTTTGTGGTCACCGGTCTTATCACCTACTATCTAGGTTTCCCGCATGGTATGTGTCCTTTCTCCCTATTACAACACGTCGCTGACATGACTGTCCTTGCGATTAGGCTCCCCATCTACCGAGAAGAAGCTGTCCCCGCACCCCGAGGCTCCCCCGCTTTGCCAGTCGCAAGAATGCATTCATGCTGCATCTGAAATTCTCTATAACCTGGACCCCAACTATGAGAACATAGATCCCTGCACTGATTTCGACCAATATGTCTGCGGTGGATGGAGGGAGCGCCATGACATGCGGCCCGATCAGGGATCGATATTTGCGGGCACAATCATGGGAGAGAATGCCCAGACTAGACTTCGTCATATATTGGAGCGCACAGAAGCGCCACAGTCATCTGATGCTGACAATCTCAAGAAATTGAAAGCTGCATACAATGCTTGCTTAGATGAGGCTACTGTCAATGAACGGGGCAGCAAGCCTTTGACTAATATTCTGGATGAACTGAAGACTATCTATCCCCCACAGGCAGGGCTTGTGAAAGGAGCGCAGGATCACCTCACCAGTGCTCTGTTGTATCTGGCGAACGCTGGTGTTGAGGCTCTAACTTCTTCCGGTGTCACTGTAAGTCTATGCGGCCTATACTTCACGAACGCCACTAACAACTCCTGCTAGCCCGACGATAGAGACCCTGATAATGTTGTTATCATGGTCTCGCCGCCTCGTGAAATCGGACTTCCCGCAAGAGAGTACTATAATAACACAAAGACCGTGGCGGAATACACGGCCGTTTTGAAGCACGTAGTTCAGGGACTTGTTGGAGATGGATTCGACAAAACTGCCGAGGATGTTGTCGCCTTTGAAAAAAAGCTCGCAGATGTGACTCCAGACACCCAAACCCAGGAAGATGTCACCAAATACTACAATCCCCTTAGTGTCAAGGAAACGGAGGCACTGGTACCTGAGATCTCATTTTCTGATTTTATTTCATCTTTGGCACCCCATGACTACAAAGGTGATCGCCTAATTGTTGGGTCGCCTTCCTATATGAAGGCATTATCTGTTCTCTTGAAAGATACGCCCAGAGAGACCATCCTGCTCTTCTTACAGTGGAAGCTCATCCAAGCGTTTGCCGGTGTTATCGAGGATGCTTCCATTGAACCTCTTCGGCGATTCGAGAATGAACTCGCTGGAAAAGAGCCTCAGGCCAAGCAGGAGCGATGGCGTAAATGCCTTAGGCATCTGGATGAAGGCCTTGAATGGAGTCTCAGCCGTTTCTATGTGCTCGATGCGTTCTCCGAGGACTCGAAAAAACTCGGTGATCAGATTGTTTCCGATATCAAGGAGAGATTTATCTTCACCCTAGACCAAACCAACTGGATGTCTCCTGATGTGCGAAAATTGGGGATCGAGAAGGTGGGCAACATTATCCAAAAGATCGGATTTCCCACAAAGAGTCCCAATGTTTTAGACCCCGAAGATGTGAATAAATTCTACCGGGAGCTGGAATTGTCCAAGGACACTTTCTTTGAGAATGAGGTGGCCGTGGCGAGGTTCCAACTTCGCAGCGAATGGTCTAAGCTCGGAAAGCCCACCAACCGTGACGAATGGGGCATGAGTGCCCCGACTGTCAATGCCTATTACAACCCGCCAGGTAATGAGATCGTCTTCCCTGCCGGCATTATGCAGCCGCCAGCGTTCTATGGACCTTCCGCTCCGTTGTATCTGGCATATGGTGCATTTGGTGCCGTCAGCGGCCACGAACTTTCACATGGTATGCTAAATTCCTTAAAAAGCTCCTGTCTTTTCTATAACTAATCAAAATCTCATAGCTTTCGATTCCACCGGTCGGCACTACGACGAGAGTGGAAACTACACTAACTGGTGGGATGATAAGACCGTTGAAGCATTTGAAGAGCGTGCTCAATGCTTTGTCGACCAGTACTCCAAGTTTACTGTCACTGGTCCCGAGGGCAAGGTTCTCCATGTGAATGGACGGTTGACACTGGGCGAGAACATCGCCGACGCTGGAGGGTTGACAGCGTCCTACCACGCATGGAAAAAGCACGATGAGGCAAAGCCTGACCCCCACCTCCCGGGATTGGATGCATTCACCAAAGAGCAGCTATTCTTTATATCTTATGGTAATTGGTGGTGTGGAAAGACTACCAAGGAGGCGGCCGAGCAGGCGATCTATAACGATCCCCATGCGCCTAAATCGGCACGAATTATCGTGAGTCTCATCAATGCATTCCTTTATTTGTGTATCATGACTGACCACTGCCACAGGAGACTATGGCGAACTCTAGGGAGTTCAAGGATGCCTTTAGTTGCCCGGATAGGAAGCCAGCTTGCAAGCTCTGGTAGTTTTGAATAGATTACTGTGAATGGCATTTAGTTGCTTTCATGATATTTGAGTTATTCGAGTATTGTGACACTGGTCCCAAGTGTCTACATATGTAGCTGTGCCCCAGTCCCATTTCAGCCTTGCCCAGTACCCGAATATAGATTGTAATTTCCCCGCTTTTACAACAATACCTCGTCGATGCACATCCACCATAGGGCTTTTTACGAGTTCAGTAGAAAATTCTTCACGTTCATTACACATTTAGACATTCATTCTCACCAAGCGACCGTGGATGTAATGATACTTGGGGAATAGGGGTAGGGTTATTTCGTGATATCTCCAACGCCCAGTCTCCCGCTGGGATTGAAGCAACTGGGGTAGTAACATTAACCCGAGATGCCGAAACCCTACAGCTGCTGACCTCCATAGCCATGCCCAACACAAGTGGGAACGGGTCCCAGGCTAGGAAAACATTATCGGTCAGATCCCGGGAAGACAAAGGAAGAGGAAGAGGTAACTAAAGGGTTAGCCAGTGGATTTAGTTTACCGATTACCTAGATCAGTAAGGTTTGGGCCCCCTCACTTCTTCAGAGGTGATTTTAATTTAATATCGATATATCAATTGTCAATTTATTATGGATCACTGTCAGTTTGATCGACATTTGACATGTGATGTCTCACCGGTAAGATAGGTGAGAGTAATTGAAGTCTTGTGGAATAATTATGCTTGGAATACTCCATACTCCGTAGGCAGCTCATGAGATACAATAATAATCATAATAAAGGATGAATCTATAAAGTAGCCCCCCAAAGAATTTAACAAAATAAAAATAAAACATAACCGATTTCCTCCTAAATTTCTAATCATACGATGCTCAGATCTTGTATGAATCTTGCGCTAGCATGGGTCTATAAAAGTAGGGCAGCCAATGATCTAAATTAGGGCGCTGCGCGGTAATTTCCTGGGCTTTACGATGAGAGAGGTCACACAATTAAATCTTGTCCTATCCCGTACCTCCAGGGCTATCTACTACTCCGTATGTTTGAGATGAATTAAGACGAATTTTTGGGTTAAGCCACTACTCCGTATGAAGTACTCCATAATACTCCATAATACTCCGTACAAAGTAAGACATCTGAGTTGATCGACCCAGATCCGGGATATGTCAGACAGCTAGCCCCAATTTTCCCTTCGCGTCACTATTAAAGTGGAGGAAATAACGGCGGACAATTCAGCCAACCAGAATCCCTGTTTGCACCGCCAATATAGGTACTTTGGGCTCCGAGATGATTTTCACCGGCCTTCCGGAACGTACCTATCACCTTTCTTACACAGCTTTGGACGGTGTGCTCCGTACTCCGGACTTTGTACCACATACATAGTAGAGAGAAATAAGTAACGAGTAGGAATAAAGTGCATACAGTACATACAGTATATGTAGGGAGAGAGGCCGATATACTCCGTACAACAACATAGAAAATCAAATAATAAAAAAAACCGGTAAAAGGGGCTCTACTATGTATTGAATGGCCCCAGCGTTCCCAGTGAGTGCCCAGGTGCCCACTGTGTTCTTCCACCGTGTCGGGTCATCTCCACAAAAACAAGAGCTGTCCGATTTCTTCCCTTTTTTTTTTTTTTTCCTTTTTTTCCTTTTTCTTTTTTTCTAAAAGCCCTTCTGACCTCATAAGTCATGTATTATTTTGTATGATTTTACCCTGATTTCTTCCAGTGGTACAAACCCTGGCCCCGTCGCGACGGGAGCATTTCGCGTTCTTATAGCTTTCGCGCCATGGAGCCCTTTCCTCCACCCATCGATCCTTCGGAGTTCAAGGATGCCTTTTTAGGCCCGCAGGTTCAAATCAATGAACTTCCACCCTCAAACCGGATGTCTAGTGGAGGGCACCAGAATCCAATCTCGAATCTTCGCCGTGTCAATACCGTAGCCCAGGGCAGCAACGTCAAGCGGAATCTAGAGTTGAAGGCAGCACGCGAGAGAACAGCAACTGGAATAAACGCCAAGGATAGCCATGAGCTCCTACGACAGAACAAGCTACAACGGTCCCAAACACACCGCGGCCCACTAGAGGCGCGTTCACCTGGGAGGAAGGCTGGCCATTTCACCGTAAGAAGTGTCGGCCAAAATGGCAAAATCTTTCTCAGGTACACCAATCGATCCATAATCCCTCGTGCTATGTCACATACTGTGCAGCCTGCTGATAGTAAGATCATTTCAATAACTTAGGCCGATTGCCAATCCGTCTCAGAAAAGCCCACAGCCTGCATCTTTCTCTCCAGTCGATACCGCGAAACCCAGTCACCTTCAGCCGCAGAGTCATGCACATACCCGCGAGGACCCAAATCCATTCAGGTGGTCGAGCTCGCAGCTCTCTGAGCTACGTCCGCGTGAGCAGCCCGAATATCCCGAGCCAGTCCTCGCCGTGTCTCCTACCCCCGAACTCTCGAGTGAGCACCGCACAAGACCCATCTCATTTTCGACAATATCGGATCAGCAATCGATAAACGGTGCTGGGAAGCGTGGGGAGCTGCGGATAGTGATCGATAGATCTGAAGACCGCCCCAAGTCTGCACGTGAGAATTCAACACCAGCCTTGGAGGTTCCTATTCCGCGTTATCGGCTTGGGTCGCCGCAGTTCAACGCTGAAGGCAGTGCGATTATGCAGAGTTCTATCTATACGCGAACCTCGATGTCGGACAACTTTCGGAATTCAACACTGCTTGGGGGCATGGCTGACCCACTGCCGGGACTCCATAACCCATATCCTCGAGACTCTTTCTCGCGGCATCGGCCATCTTTTGCGATCTCGATGTTTTCGGGCACAGCGACGGCTATGGATATGAACCGAGCCTCACCGGCCCCGAGGAACTCCATGGTCTATGAATTGAAAGAGCCGGTCGAGCCATCCATCTACGAAACGCTGGTGTATGATATGGATGATGGGTCTGTTGTCCGATATATTACGGGGACAAAGGATATCAGTGCTGCCACCCCTGCCCGAATAGTTGCGCAAATTTCCTCTGAGTCATTCATGGACTATGAGTTGGTATCGGACTTCTTTCTTACCTTCCGTTCGTACCTATCCACAACACACCTTTTGGCTCTTCTTCTTGCGCGATTAAAGTGGGCAATCAACCGTCTACAAGATGATGGACGCATTATTAGGATTCGCACATTTGCGGCTTTGCGACATTGGATTCTCAATTATTTCGTTGACGACTTTGTTACGAATTACGAGCTTCGAACCCGCTTCTGTGAGACAATTAACAAACTATATTTAGAGGTCAGGTCTCGACAAAATGGCGGCACGAGTGATCGAAAGATTCTTATCGACTTGAAGCGTTGCTGGAACGGCAAATGTTCACTTTATTGGTCTTCCCCGGACTTGTCTCGCGCCTATAACGACCCAGAAATCTCAATTGTACCTGGAGATGTTCAGATTCAGTTACCTAAAGGCGAGGAACTGCAGCAAATCGTCCCTACTCATGGTATGACGCCCCGTGCAGACACCACCTTTCGCGAAAGTCTTCCTTTCCCCATACAGCATGATCGAAATGACTCTGCAGCAACCACACAAAGCATTCCGCTCTCTGCCAAGAGCGAACAAAGCTTAATGGCTCTCTCATGTTCATTACCCCCCAAATCCCCCAGGCGGTTATCCATGTCTGCCTCGAAAGGCAAGGCGCCCCGTCCTGTGGTATTATGCAAGTCCCCATCCAGGACTCATGAAACATCCGGGTCACCCGTATCTCCCATGGTGTCGCGGCACCCATACCACAGCCATAGCCATAAAAGAAGCGGAAGCTTCTCGGACTCGGTACGAGATGATCGACTACCTATATTTGCGATAGAGCCCGAAACGGGACCCGCACCACAGGAGATACTCGATCCCGTCAGTTTAATACGTGGGGAGCTGTATCCCCCTGCTGAGTCGTACATGACAATGATGGCGCCGGAATCGCCTCCCCTTCCTCCGCCGTTGAAGAACCCAAATCCGGATCGTCGGAGTACACCGGACGTGCCTAAACCATCCCCTAACTCGGGTATGAAAACAATCATTGGCTCAATCAAACGAGCATTGCATACGAGGAATGGTGGACAGAGCGTCTCTGCTCGCATTGCGAACTCCCATGAGGCTATTTCATCGCCTTCCCGCGGGAAGACATCTGCGATGCCAATTGGATTGGCTTTCGGATCTGAGTTCTACCGCGAAAGGAAAATGGCTGCTATTCCCAAACATCCAGCCCGGATTGATGTACTGTGTGATGAGGTCCTCAAACAATATCGCTTGGCCATGAGCCAGGAAGGAACGAAAGATCAGCCGCCAGCTGTGTCTCACTTCCATCAAGCGACTCTTCAGGAGCCTGCATCTGACAATTCTAGTGTTTTACCGACGCAAGCCCCTAATTCCGACCCCAAACTCAGGAGTGGTATCACCATGGGCAGCGAATCAATCATCATTGTCGATGATACCGGGTTCGAAATGCCCTTGATGTCAGGGGCAACACAAGAACTAGTACCAATCGCTGATGATAATCCCCATGAAGTGCCAGAACTCGAAGTGCCCGATGACGCCTCAACGCAATCGATACCCGTGGAGGGAGAATATCTTCGGCCGGTCTGCTACAATGCCGACGAGTCAGAGTCGGCTGCTCAGTCGAACGTATTCTACCCCCTTCGCCCTGTCACGCCGCAGAGATCGTCCTCGGTCGAACGAGAATCGACGCCTTTAAAGAAGAAGAAGAATTCTTTATCTCTCCGACTCAGAAAGTACGCGTCCTTCCAAAGCGGGATCTCGAGACAGCGGTTTTCGATGAACAGTGAGACGGCTCGATCCACTGTCGACTCCTATGGGATGCAAGATCAAAACAACAAACAGTCAGGGCCGGTTCTCCGTAGGCGTCGAGGTGGAAACCTCCGTCAAATGCAGACTGGGGACGAGACCGAGCCTCCGTCCCGTCGTGACTCGTTCGCGTCTTGGGATGGCTCAGTTGTGAACGAAACGGCCCCCTCTGATGGCGGTACCTCAAGACCTCCTTCAACGTTGATCCCTCCAAATCCCCGGTACTCGCTTATCCAGCCGCGCACTTCCCGGCAAATTAGGCGCTCTTTTGAGTCGGTCATTGCGAAGTTTGCACAGATTCCCGACGACGACGACGGTGGTATTGAGTCAACGCTGTTGAAGCTGGAGGGAAAGTGGGATGGACCACCCAGTGCCCGTCTAGACTCTTCGTTTACACAGGCAGAGGGGTCTCACTCTCACCGAGGGCAACCTTTGGTTTCGAATGGCGCCGAACCTACCAAGCCTGGGTGGGATGTTCTCTCTCGCAGACGACAGACGGACAAGTCTTCGTATTCCACGGTTGGGGGTCGATTGGCGCCACCCAGACCTTATTCTGATTCTGTTACTGAGTCCGAGGAGTCCTATAACTCTATCCCGCTTCTTGAAAGAGGATTGACCGACGAGTCCATGAAATGGCAGCCTACAAGCCAGCCACACCAATATGACCCGCACGGTGCTCCGCTCACCCTCGTATCAAGCTATGAAACATCTGAGCTTGCCTCATCACACCCCTCAATTCAAATTGTGCACGAAACCGACAGCATGCGTCGCATTCCTCGTGGTGCAACCATCCCGGTCTTGTCTACTCATGATGCTGGTCAGGTTACTCCGAAGCGCTTATCCGCTCTGTCTTCTGAGATGTCAGTCGACCTGATTGATCCGCATGAAGCTATCGGTGCAAGGATTTCGACAGAAACCCGCTGCCTTGGTTCATCAACTGTTGAGATCCAGTCCCAGCCTCTCGCGCAACCTCCCTCCCCACCGATGACCATACAACATCCGGGATCTTTCACTTCCTATCCTTCGCCATTGAATACAGTCCTGTTCCAGGCCCAGCCCCTTACCCCCGACACATCCCCGCGACACAAAGAAATGAGCAATTCTGCTTCGCGTCCTCTAAACATACAGCAAGTTTCGAGTGACGTGTTGTTCAATTCGGAAAACAATCGTCCCGACCAGGACCCTATCATCAACTTCTTACCCGACCATGTTCCCTTCATCCTATCATGTGAATCTCAGGTCCTCGCACATCAACTGACATTAATCGAAATGGCCGCCCTGAGCGAAGTCGACTGGCGAGATCTCGTCGATATGAAATGGAGCAGTGCCTGCCAATTAGTCACAAACTGGGTCCAGTTCCTGACAGGCGAGGAACGCAAAGGTATCGATTTGGTCGTCGGCCGCTTCAACCTTATGGTCAAATGGATCCTGTCGGAGATTGTCTTGACCCGCGACATCAACGAGCGGGCCCGCACAATTATCAAATACATCCATACAGCTGCGCATGCACGCCGCATCTGCAATTACGCCACAATGCTCCAAATCGCCATTGCTTTATCTTCGTCTGATTGCTCCCGGCTGCAGAGTACGTGGCAGTTGATTTCGATTGAGGATAAGCGGCTGTTCAAGGATATGGAGTGCCTGATTCAGCCGGTGCGCAATTTCAATGATTTACGTGTCGAGATGGAGACGGCCAACTTGCAAGAAGGCTGTATTCCCTTCATCGGTGAGTTTTGAACCCGTTTGCTTCAATATCGCGCTAGATCTTATTTGCTAATTCTTTCTGCCCTTCTTTCCAGGCCTTTATGTTCATGACCTCACTTATAATGCACAGAAACCCGCACAGGTCAACAGCACTAATGGCGGTCTACTTGTCAACTTCGAGCGCTATCGCACTGCAGCTCGAATTGTTAAAAGCCTCCTCCGTCTCATTGACGCCAGTACAAAATATAAGTTTGAGCCCGTGCAGGGCATCATCGAACGGTGCTTGTGGATTGCTTGTCTCCCCGAAGACGAAATACAATCCCGGAGCAAAGCACTTGAATAATCTCTCGTTTTTCACCCTCGCTTTCCTTGGTCCTTTTGGTTGCATCTCTATATCCATTTTTGTACAACAACCTTGACATCCGTGATTGGATAGTTTATACCCCCTTTCCAGAGGCTGCTTTGTCCCTCTACCATTTTGTACCGATACTTGCATCTGGTTAATACCTTTCGTTTTGGAACTCCTTTTTTTTTGTCTTGTTGGTGCCGGACCGGGCAGTCCATATGAATGGAGACGCCTGCTTGGATCTACCACTCCATAATGACAACAAGCCTTGTACATACCTTGGCCATCCCACCCATGTCGCATTTGAACTTGTCGGCATTCAAACATCTTGAGAATCCCCGAACGCCGCTGCCATTGCCAATCCGTTAGAGTCGCTTAGGCGGTTCAAGGTTCGCTCTTTGCCTGACGTCCCCATTGATCTTTTTTTTTACATATATATATACCTACTAGCCTATAATGACAGCAATTATTATGCACATTCTGGTCATTCCCAATCTGTCAGAGTCGCTTGTGCCGTTCACGGGTTACTCTCTAGCGTCGGAAATATTTTTTTTATATCAAAGTCAGTAATAGATTTTAGTCCCATATGATGCTGTATGGATGGGAAATAGTATTTTAAAGTGAATATTTTTGTAGTGAATAGGGGCTTGCTACCTACGTACTACATACTAATAGAAGAAATAATGATTCCAACCAAAACAAAAGATAAGAGCAACCTACCAAGTTATATGCCTTCGTTGGCTTCAACATTAGTACCATACACCCCCAACATTTGATATCACGGAGGTATTACAAAGCTGCGTCATATCTCCCCGAGATCTTCGGGGCCGCATCGCGGGAGCTGGTCCAGGAACGGAACACCAAATCCATCACCCACTCATCACCACCACCACCTCCCTCCAACACCCAATTTCCACGCGTGGAGGGTACCCTCCTTAGAGAACATATCCCCAGAGAGGCTTCTTCGACCTCCTCCCAAATTCAAACCTTTTGATGTCCCGCCACAACTCTACCGGATAGCCAGCCCGCCACGATGGACACGACCGAACCGCGGCGCGGGGCTTCAGAGGACCCCATCGACTCCAATGACTACAGCGACCACAGCCCCGCGTCCTTCCACGAAGCTAAACAGGAACTCCCAGATGACTTACCCAAATCACTGGACGATCGTCGCTCCGTCCCAGTCTTCCAGCCGGAGACTGAGATGTACGATGCTTGGCAAGGTGAGTGCTCTTGTGTCCGCGGAACCATTTCCTCGTTTCCCCGACGCGGGAGATCAAACGATTTCCCCTTGAACACTTACATACTGGAAAATTTACTGGTTGTGTTGGGGGTTCAAGCATTAAGGTCTAATCGTTGAACAGGTCAATCACAATACCTGACCGCGCCAGTCGCCGCAAAACCCTTATCCTTCAGCCTAGCCCTCGACGATCATTCACACGACAATGAACACGAACTGCGGGCTCAATATGGGCGCGATATTGAAGATAGTGACGCACGGCTGATGGAGATGCTTGCTGCCCAAGCTGCCCATCGGGAGGTGGATTCGCTTACCGCAGACGAAGAGACAATTGCCGCCGACGAGAAATTGACCGATGACGAGAAGCGTGATATACTACAGAAGAGCTTGAACATGGCAGCCAGTAATGGCGATGTGGAGCGCGTGCGCAAACTGGTCCAGGGCCAGGCGAGGACCTACGTCGATGTCAATAAGCCCGATGAGGAGGGGACTGTGCCGTTGATCTATGCTAGTTGTTTTGTCAGTTTCCCCATATGCAAAATATTGGCACGAGGCTGACGGTTTATAACAGGGCCATCAAGAAGTCGTTTCTGCGCTCATTGTCGCCGGTGCCCTCGTCGACAGACAAGATCGTAACCAGTGGAGCGCTCTGATGTGGGCTATGACCAACAGACACAAAACGATAGCGAAGATCCTTCTTGATAACGGCGCATCACCGGATATCAAGTCGTCATCCGGTGGTAGGGCTTTTGATTTCGCCCAGCCCGGCAGTGAGATTTCCGAATATTTACATGAAAATGGTTACAGCTTTGGCTCTGGTAATATCGATGACTTCTATGATGCTGGATTGGCGCATGGCCGTTTCGAAGAAGAGCTAGCTGAGAGTGAGATGAAGCGTCGAATGATGATGGAAGAGAGCGCAATCAACCTGGAGGTTGATTTGTCCAGTCTAGGACTTGACGAGAAATTCGAGGTTAGTTTATGTCATGAAAATAAAGTTTCAACCTTGACTGATTTGAGTTCTTTAATCCTTTAGCCATCTGATGAAGATGAGCTTGAGGAAGATCAGCAGGAATTTGTCTGGGACAAGTGTCTGAATGATCAGATGTTTGTCTTCCAGGATCATGAGCTAGAGCGCATTTTGGATATCATCATCACCAACATGACTCCCCAGCGGTCTCCTTCCCAAAAGCCAGTGCCTGCAAATCTTCTCTTCCTCAGTGCCCGTTACGCGCACTATCATGCCAGCCCCGAGCTGCTCACAACCCTGCTATCATCCGCAATGGAGAAGATTAATGACGTTGTAGAACGTCACCAGTGGGACATGACAATGCAAGCATTTTGGTTGTCAAATGCCACGCTTCTGCTTCACTACTTGAAGAAGGATGGGGGCTTGGTGGAATCTACCGTCGAGTTCCAGCTCCATCTAGCGGAGCTGATCAACGAGATATTCGTTCTCGTCATTCGTGACGCCGAGCGCCGAATGAACAAAGTCCTGGATGCCGCAATGCTGGACCATGAAACCATCCCTGGACTGGAAGATATTGCCTTTCAAAACGAGTGGAAGTTGTTCCGCAAAAATAAAAGTAAAAACCCCGAGCCTGACGAGAAGCGATTCCGGCCTCCATCCCCGCGACGACGAGCACAAATCTCGCCCCGGAACATCACCTCTTTACTATCATCGACCCTCTTTGTACTTGACCTCTATGATGTTCACTCGGTGATCACGACCCAGATCCTCTCCCAACTTCTCTACTGGCTCAGTGCCGAGATATTTAACCGAATCATGAGCACTAAACGTTACTTGGCGCGCACAAAAGCAATGCAGATCCGCATGAACGTTTCATCATTGGAGGATTGGGCACGCACGAACAACCGTGTGCCAGAACATTACGAAAATGGATCTACAAACAGCACCGGAGAGTCTACAATTGACGCCGCTCGTCGACATTTAGCCCCGGTCATTCAACTCCTCCAATGGCTGCAATGCTTCTCGTCGCTCGGAGATGACCACGAATCTCTCGTAACAACCCTGCTCCAACTCCAACAACTCACCCCCGCCCAGCTCCTACATGCAGTCAAGTCATACCGCCCAGAAGTAGGCGAGAAAGGCCTGACTAAGCAAGCAATGAAATTCCTTCTCGACATGCAAAATGACCCCGAAGTTCTATACCGCGAGCAACTGGAAATTCAAGAAGAGAAGGCAAAGGTAGACGCTGGGCTAGGACCCCAAGCAGCAGCAGATGCCCGTCCAAAGACACCATCCAAGGAGCAGTCCTCCGCAGCACCCACGTCTCCTGATACTGGACTATCACCAGGCTCCGCTGGTGTATCATCCCGACGTGCAAGCATGGTGGCCACCAAAAACGAAGAGCGCCCCGGTAGCGGCAATAGTGTCTTTGTCGACCCAACCCTCTTCCTCCCCTTCTCCCTTCCAACCAGTACAGATATGCTGGTCAGCTACGGCGCCGGCTTCGGTGGCACGAACCGTGAACGAGCCCGCAAGTACATTCCCACAGTCCCGCCCGAAGTCCTGAGTCGATTCGATCGCGGTGATGTATAAAACAAAACAGGCATGATGACTGCCTTTTCTTCACTTTCCCTCTAGCATTCTAGCATGGATTTTTGATGGTGCGACCTGCCCCCTTTGCTGAGATATAGTCGCTCGGGTATGCACGAGTGCGGGCTCGAGGCGGAGAGATAAAGATGGCGAATGCAGCGATAGGATACCCTTTGTGCCCTTTTTCTTTTTTTTTTGCATGGGGGATATCTAGATGTGGCTTCCATGTGGGCATCTGCCGATGCGCCGAGTATATATTTTAAATGAATTTCATCTACATAACCAACAGCTCAATAGCTCAAGCGTTGGCCACGTTAACCTATTGATGTTCTCAGCCAGGACGAGGGGAGGGGTTTATACTCGCAGGTGAACCGTAGGAAGATGGCTCCTCTTACCTCATAATAGACTCTCAATTGGAAAGAACACCCATGGACGAGAGCAGACGCTGAATACATATCGATGAAGGCATGCGAATGGCATTGATTGGCCTTTGCTCGGAGAAGTCTTGGGCCATTCGATGTCGGCTCCAAAGAATCCAAATGAAGTAAGTATACCCAGGTCTTTCAGCAAATTGCAGTTTCATTGCTTTACCTTATGTATATAGTGATCTGGGAGTTTCATTATTTCTACATAAAGCCCTGCACTGGGACATCTCAATGAGGTAACCGCATGCCCTAAACTCTCTGTCGTTTCCTACTTGGGGTTCTCTCCTTCTCTCCTCCCATCTCCCTGCCTCTCTACTAGAGGTCATTGCATAACCATCGTGTGATCCAACGCGCGGGCCTTCCTGTCATCCTCTGTGTTTATGCAATTCAAAAGTGTTGTTGCACTGCTGCCAACATGAAGCGCACCTTAACCCCCTCCAAGCGCATGAACGGTACTAAGGAACCCCATGAGTCTGCCAAAACAAACACCCAGTCGCTTCTTCAAAAAGTACTGTGGCCTTCAATTGAGGAATCCCCGACAACCCTGAATCACACAATGAGCCCACCCCAATATCTGGTCCCGCCATCCGGGCACAACGACCTGCCATCTCCACAGACAATGTCGACTCCCCTCACAGAGGACATGAAGATGCGGTTGCATGCCAAAATTGAAGAAGACCGGCGCAAGCAGGAGGAAGAAAAAACACACCAGGCTAGTTTGGTGCTGGAACAGCGGCGCATCGAGCAGTTGATACTGTCCGATGCCCTGCGCGCTGGCGTCCCACCGAACCTAGTCCCGTTCATCTTCAACGGCATCTATACCACCTGTGCTAATATTCAACTGCTGGATGAACTGCAGAATCAGTGGTCTGCACCGGCTTCCCAATCTGCTGCACCCCCTGTGGTGCCCCGGCAGCAAGATAATTCGGCCCCGGCGTCGCCTACAAAGCTCCCAGTGGCACCCCGCCCGCCTCAGCAGAGTCTTAAACAGCAATCTCAAGCGCATGCTACTGAGTTGACACCAATGGCCACAACGCATCTGCCGGAAAGGCGCGAACGTGAGTGGTCGGAGGCCACATCCAGTTTACATCGAGACCGAGTGATAAGGTCTGAGCGAGAGCAACTGAGGCGCAAGCTGAAATCCCAGAAGGTAGAGTTTGCCGACAAGGACCTGTTGGATACAGCATTTGAACACACCTTTCCTGTTACGAGCTCTATGATCGAGGCCCTATCCCCTCGGCATCTGGCTGGTCCTCCCAATAAGGCCTCTGGGACGCGGGGAAAACGACAACAACCACCTCAGAAATCTCATATCAGGCCTTCCCAAGAATCGGAGCGACAGGAGTCCCAATTTAAACCACAACAGGAACCACAAATGGCGCCGAGGAATCCTGGCGGTGTCTCAAATGCTCCGTCTCACGTTAATCCGCAGCAAACGAACTCCCCTAGCCCGAAGCGAAAGAACCAGAGGTCACACGAGAGAGTCCCTCCACCTAAATATCGGCGACACGAGACAGTATGCGGTCAACAAGACGCACTTGATGACTCACAGCTTGCTCAGAGGCAACAGCAGCGCGATTTATTCAGCTCCCACGAATCCCGTACCTGCGATGGTGGTTCTTCCGGGCAACCATCGGAGTCAACCCCGGCTGCAGTAGAAAAATCCAGAGGAACTGCAGCTGAAGGCCTCCAGAAACGACCATCTCGTTCCCAGAGCACATCTGATGTCGATGCATCAGAGCCCGGCCAAGACACGGTTCCAGACATCAAGTTGGCATGATGCTTAACATTCTGCCACTTGTTTCTTTTTCTTTGCTTTCTGAACTCCATTCGATTATTCTTTCGGACATTGAGCGTCGGTCTGCTTTCAATGTTCTTTACATGTGCATGTGGTTGTTTTGTCCGTTGGGCTAAATAGGTGTTTATGGGCGTTCACGGTGATGTTCGAGCTGATTGCATGCTCTAACATCACCCCGAAGGACTTTCGGCAATTGCAAAGACACCAAATGTTATTATTGTTATGTTGATACTGGGCATTGGTTGGTCTGTATTGTTACCCTCTATTCATGTTGATCGCTGAATCCTACATGCCAAGATTCACTGGCAGCCGCCGAAAGTATTGTTAGAGCTAGCTCAATGGATCGGACTCTCTCTAGACAGTGAGGTAAAATCTAACAATTGGGAGCCAAAACAAAGTCCAAACTAAGCTAGAATGTTCCCTATCACACACTGCAATATATTACAATCTACTACAATCATAAAAATAGATAAAGTTGTCGAACGAATCTCTTGGCGTGTCCAGTATGACATCGAAGTACGTCATCGCTAAATGACATGGCAATTGCCAATCCCTCGAAACCTGATTTTACAGGGGACTGACTTCCAAAGTAGTATATAAAGAATTGAGTTCCACTTGGAGCAGTCCATATTCAACTTCCTTCAACAATCCTATAAACCAAAACACTCCTCAACATCCAAAATGACAACCTTTATGCGCCTAAAGATCCCATTCCAGGGCCGATCCCCAGTTACAGCTCTCTCTGCAGCACGAACTCAAACATCTCGCACCTCCTTATACCGAGGCTACGCGACCAAATCCTCAAATGACCCCGAACAAGCAACGACCACAACCCACCGGCCAGACTCGCCCAATCGCCCGATCCCCTCCAATAAAGCAAAGCCCACTATTAACGAGGGAGAGCAGTCGCCTCTTACAGACCAAGAGGGGAACCCGAAAAAGGATATTCCCGAGGACGTGAAGAAGCACAATCAGGAGATGGAGGAGCGGTACGATAAGCCGTATAACTCCACTGCTGATGATGGCACAGTTAAACCTGCTTTCAAGAGCTAGGTTGATTCCTTGTGTGGTATCCTGGTGATACACATGGTGCTGGTTCACCATTCTTCTTTTGGGGCTTCTGGGTTTAGGCGCCTACTTTGGAGCTGTGGATGAAAGGCTTTTCTCTGTACACTGAGATTTAGTATTTTGATTATGAGCTTTGTATTCTATGTTCTCTGGGTCTATTCATCATTCTACAAGAATAGTTGGCCACATTGGTGGCCTTGTCACATCGTTACACCGGTCGTTTTTATGACCTTTGTTTAGATATTTCTATTCTTGCTGGTGTTGTAACTAGAGCATAGGCGTTAATATCGACTACATAAAATGTTGCAGAACGGCATTCGAATGTAGAACTAGTGAGATATATAGTCAGCCTTATCAAAGTTAATATATATACTTACCCAGTCGACAAGTGAGATCCTAAAGGTATTCAAGAAACCTGAGTCATTTTTACTAGAAAGACTACAGACGGGCCGTGCCGCCTCGAGATATCTAAACAAAAGCCAGTCACGCGCTCGCTGCGATAACGCTGGTGAGGTTCGGGCCGGTGACTGGGTCAGGGTCTGCGGTGCCGAAAGCCCAAGTTGGCCGATTGGTAACATTCAGCTTTAGGTGCTCAGTGTGTTCGTCGTTGAGGCGCCTGTTGGGATCCGCAAGGTGTTTTGCCAGGATGACCTAGATCTTTTCAGGCTACATCTACATTCAGCAAATTCATAGGAAGATGATTGATTGTTGCTCAATCTACCTATCTATGATGATGTACAAATCAAGGTAGTCCCTAGGCTTGTCCCAAAGCCAATATCCACCAAAGATAAAATCCTAAGCACATTGTAGCGAGGTAATATGATTGACGTTTCAAAGACAGCCATGCGTGTTTTTTTTTTTTCTTCTTCTTTTTTTTTTCGACAGACTTGCTCCACAAATAGACTGCTTTGGTCATGTCGTCCTTTCATGGGATTGAATATGACCAATGGGTCAGGAATGTAAATGTTGTTTTCTGATGTACCGTTTAGCTCACAGGCAGCTTGCCCATGTCACCCTTGCCACCCTTGATCCATTCAGGGTCGACCAGGCGCTCGCGCTCCGCGTACAATTGCTTGTAAGCACCACGAATGGTTCCATCACTGACATGCGCAACCTGGGAAATTTCCTTGGCAGACTTGCCGTGGCCCATAAGGAACGAAGCCATGTAGATACAAGCTGCAACAATAGACAGCGGAGAACGTCCAGCTAAATCGCCCATGGCGGTGACGCGGTCTGAAAGGGAGACAGAAACACTGGTGACCTGGTAAGGAAGGTCGAGAAGGTTGCAGAAACGATTGCAAAGGTCGCTTGGCTTGGTCGAAGTAGTCGCGTTGTAATCGCCAGCAGAGTCGTGAGTTTCGCCATTTTCCAAAGCAGCATTGTGGCGCTCCACATTCTGCGTGGTGAAAAACTTCTCCAGAGCCTTGTAGATGCGACCGATTTCCTTTCGGGTGACCTTGGTCACTGCGAAGATCTCGGTGAAGGTACGAGGAACCTTGCACTGACGGCATGCGATGAAGATGCAACCAGCAATAATGACTTCCTGCGACTTGCCCTTGAAGGCCTTGGCGTCGTCGACCATCTTGAAGAGATACTTGGCGGTATCGGCGACAGTCTTTTGGATGTTGAAACCGTCGCACAGAGCACCGATTTCCTTGTAAGCTGCCAGGAGGGCCTTGTTGGCCTTTTCACCAGACTGCTTGTTCTGAGCGCGGTACAGGTCGCGGGCACGGCCAGAGCCTCCACTTGCGATGGAAGTCTCTAGCTGAGCGCCGTTGAGTAGAGGGTTCGAAGCGTCTCCGACACGGGACGGGTCGTCATTATTTTGGTCGTCGTTGGAGAAGGTACGCCATTCAGAGTGCAAGTCGATCTCACGGTCTGCGAGTACAAGTCCACAAGAACCGCATACTGTCTCGTGGGAGTCGGGGAATTCTAGGTTGGGGGGATCCTCTTTGCATTCGGGGCAAACGAGATGAGCGGACAGGTTTTTCTTCCAAGGAGCCGCGACCTCGGGTTTCGCAAGAGCGGGAGTAGCCATATTTTGAGTTTTCAAGTAACTTGTGTACCGATTGTGGCAGCGTCTTGCGAGAACTTTAGGTGCTATACGAGGTAGATTGTATTTCCGATTATAATAGCGAAGGAGAAGTGGCGAATACAGCTTGGCGGCTGTAGCGAGGAACGAAAGCGGGCCACTTGCGGAGGATCCCTTAGCAAGGGAAAAGGTCGATGAAAGAAAGCGAGTCGCTCAAGGCCACTTTTTTGCGCAGTGATGTTAGCTCAGCCCAAAGCAAATCCATTGTCTCTCATATCGCAACGTTGGCTAGCCCTTGACCGCTAACAATATCATGCCAAGAGGTACTCGAACAAAGAGGCTTTCATTACCTTTCACAGGCCAGAGCCCTCAGGATTCGAAGGAGTCACCCCCAGTCGTAGAAAACCCTTCACCAGTCTGCGCTTTCTTGGATCGAAAGTGGAACAGAAATCTCGCCTCAGCTTGTCCAGCCGTGTTGAACCAGTCAAGGTCTCCGCAAGAAGTCTCTCACGAAAATGGCGACAGGCTGAGGAGGAGAGAAAGAAGAAGCCAAGGACTGGGGGAGGATGAGACAGGGAAACGATGGGATGAGGTGAGGCTTCAATAGGCGGCACCCGAGAAAGGCGCAGTCCAGATCAGGCTTAATAAGTAGATCACGTGATGTTGTTTATGTATTTTGATTGGCCGAGGAAGTATAGGAAGCTTTATATAGCAAACAAAGATTCTTTGTTCTCGTTTGCTGGCGTAGATAGACCATACCGAGAAAGGACAATGAAACTTTAGATCAACCTCTATCGATATATGAGAGCAAATGATAAAGTCAAGAGATTCAGACATCTCTATACGGGCGATCTCGGGAATTTGTGCAGACAAGTCGGTTTAGAGGTGTGTCCTGTGTTCCCATAGATAACATACCGTTCATATTTGAATGTAACAAACTTGATCAAGTATCATTTTGCATCGATAAATTAAACTACTGATGACTAGGTAGTTATTTGTTTTGATAATTGCACGTAGTGTTGAAGCCCTGGAAAGATCCGGGAACAACATGGCCCGGCTGAGTCATCTGCCAAGGAACCTTTCCGAACAGAAGTCGTTTGAACCTCCAACTTCACGGAAAGACGGATCAGACCTATTCTATTGAGAACCACCCCCTCGTTCTTCATCTACACCCTCACTCAAGATGATGTCTCAGTCTCTCCGGGCCTCGGTGAGTGCTCATTGACTTACAGCTGTTTATCTCGACCATTGACTAACGCGAAAAGCAGCGCACCCTCTTCTCCCGTGCCTCTCGGGCTCAGGTCTCGGTCGCTCGCCGCACCTTCTTGACCTCCGCCGTCCGCCAGGGTATGTACTTTACCTGGGGGCTATCTTCGATATGACCCAGAAGACTCTGCTACATCTATCAATCGCATCATCGCTAACCCGCAACTCGCCGCAGCCGACCCCGTCCAGGACCTGTACCTCCGCGAGCTCAAGGCCTACAAGCCCACCCCCATCAAGGCTGGTGACGCCGACGAGCACGTCCAAAAGTTCACCGCCCCCAAGCCCCCCCAAGTCTCCCGAGGAGGCCAACCTTGCCAGCGAATTGTCCGCCTACGAGAGCCAGGAGGTCGAGGTCGAGGGCCAGGCCGCCGCTGGCGAGGCCGCCCCCGTCGAGGAGAGCTGGTTCGAGGAGGAAGAGGAGGCCCCCGCTGCCCACTAAATTCCTCTTTCTTTTTCATTTAGCAAGGTCTGGGGAGATATGGAGGGAAGGCCGGTTTTAAATGCCTGCGACGCAACTAATGTGGCCGCCTCTCGAGGTCCTGAAGCTTGTAAATTAGACCACATTTTTGAACGTTGAGACTTCTTTTTTTCCTTGACTCTCACCTTTTCTGTCTTTGTCCGGGATAGGACTTAAAGAATAAACGTTTTCGGTTAGGAAGAGTTATGCGGGGTGGCTGGGATACCAAAGACAAGTCTTTGGCAAGTTCAGCAGGTACACTTTAAGCTAGGGTCATTCATGAGATCTTCAGCTTTTCAGCTGAGTGTGAAGAGCTGGGCTTGTACGGAGTAGTATCCAATTCATTATTTCAAGAATACTGGTATACCAAGTAGAAGATATCTAAATGGCTGAACTGCGTGGTTGAACTGTGATGGAATACACGGTACAGGCAGCACACGGAACCGAATCCTAATACCCCAAGTAGTCAACCATGATGATAAGGGCTGTGGGTAATCAATGCGGCATGTGCCTATCGAGACTAAGCCACGAACTCAACCGTTAGTACAGAGTAGTTGGCAGATCGCTTGATATGTATGGGCAAGATGAACCAAACAGATAGCTTGGTTGGAACATGACATGGGACTGCTGGGTTACAAATTATGATCTGCATTGCTTAAGCAGGCTTATTGTCATGCTCATGCAATAAGTCATCCGGTAGTCCAGAAGTATATGCGAAGTATTGATGTTCATGTAAGAGAAGTATTGGTACTAAATTATTGGATCTACCGCTGCAACCGATACCTTGTAGATCAACATGTAACTAACGAACACACCGGAAGTCCATGAAAGTATTGCAATTGATCTGATATATCAAATTACCACATTCTCCGAGTTGAATACCTCTCAGATTCATTGTTTTCCCGTAGAATTTGACATCCACTTCCCTGGAGGGATCAACCAGGATGGCTGGCAAAGCAAAAGCCAAAGTTCAATAAAACAAGACTATTCAAGTACCATTGCACTATGATTGTATACTTACTCCACCCCAAGCCACTGTTGTTCAACTTGGGTCCTGATTTTCCCAGCAGGGGGCGCAATGAAAACATTGGTCGCCAAGAGCTTGTGCAATGTGATTCATGGTGTGTCAACAGGGCACTCGTCCCCGGGAACTCTTAGATACATCTCGAAAATTATAAAGTATGGCACCTGCGAATATATCGCCATTCATAAGGCTATATCTGTACTCCGTAAGGTGATATACTTTGTAAGCGCCTTATCACTCATCCCCCCTGCAGGACAAATTATGACAGGTAGTGGAACTAGCCCCATCCTTTGGAAATCGATTTGAGCCTGATCCAGATCTCGCGTGGAAAGCAATGTTTTTTTTTTTTCTTTCTTTTTTTTCTTTTTTCTTTTTTACAGTCCATATGAATCATGGGGAAACATCATAGAATTTGTAAAGGAATAAGGAATGTGACAATAATAGGGAATTAGGGTTAATGTTAATGATGCCATCGGAACACAGGGCATTCTAACATTCCATAGCCAAGAATGAAATACGAGAGATCTGTACCGATGTACAGCTGTCATAGCCCACTCGGTGAATTCTACCCTATTATGTTCCGGAGAGGATGCCATTGGCCCTATCGCCTGTAAAGACCTTGCAATTGGGGCTGAACAGCCCTGGAGAGAGCCCAATGTCTTTACAAATCAGACTTACTGCATGGCGTTGCATGCGGAGACCATGGACTCGAGCTGACACCGTGAGACTGTTTTAGTATTACGCGATCATGATGGCTACAGGCTACAGAGAGAAGAAGCAGAAGAAGAGATCCGTGGAAGAATAAAGTGGAGTAAAAGAGAAAAATAGGTCTTGGATGTCTCAACTAAAGGGGAACTGATTTTAATAATATAAAATTAGAATATACATTGCTCGTATAATCGGGAATAATAATAAGATTATAATAAGATAATAAGATACATGAAATCCGTTTAAAAATGCCCAGGTGTATCGAGTTAATTAACAAGAAATGACAAAATAATCAAAATAAATATGTACGGAGTAGACTTTGGGGATGTTTCCCCCTGGGAACCATTTTGTTTTCTTTTTCTCCCTTTTCCTTCTTCTTCTTCTATCTCTCCCTCACTTCCTTTTGATATTATCCCCCCCACCCTCTTTCCCGGACCCTTGTGCAGACGCCCTTGGGGGAGATTCCCCCGCCGATCACTTGCTGAATCAGAGTGGCGCCCTTTCTAAGCGGCTGCATAGACGATCTATCCACCCCCGAAACTCCGTTATTCCTGGCCTCAATCTTATTGTTTTGTCTCTCTACTTCTACCTCTTGCTACCTAATTTCCTCTAAAAGTCGGCATTTCAGCATTGTGATTTTGCTTTGTTTGCCGTTCCCCAGATGCAGCGCGCCTGATCACGACGACCCGGAATCTCCTGGTGCACAGAGGAGCTGGTCTCTTCTACGCTCAGAATCTCAGAATCCTGAGGTTTAAGGGGAAATGACCAATAAATCCCCGTAATAACCGATTTGCCCCCCTTTTACCTTCTAGACAATGTCTTCGCCATCCCCCGAGACGAACGATGACCAGAACCCCGAGCTCTCTCGTGCCGCCAGCTATACCGATCTTCCCAGTCAAACCACAACAGAACCCGTCTTAAGACGTACGTTTTCTGATTATGCTGTCCCAACTTTGGCAGAATCGCCGACAAAGGAAACCGTGGCTGCGGGGAAGGATATTCTCCGCCGAACCTCTCTGCGATCCAAGGACAAGTCAAAGCCTGCCCCCGTCTCTCGTTTTACATTATCGTCATCGGAGGATTTAAAGGATGCAGATTCACATGTGCCTGAAACCAGGGCACCAGAGCCTGCTGTAAGGCCATCCAAGAGCCGGACAATGTCTGGAAGGATAGTCAGCCTTGCGAGGAAACCATGGGGCTCTTCATCCCGATCTCCGTCCCCGTCAGCCAAGAGATCTAAACAGCAAGATTCTCAATCCCCAACTCGATTCAGCAGTCGAAAAACAGAAGATGATCAGTCACAACCATCCCGCAGACGAACAATCCTTTACAAACGCCCGCGCCGGCCAATGCTGGCGGTTGTAGCCAAGGGCCCCGAGGATAACCCCGGGTCTCCAAACAGTCCTTCTAGCAATTCGCTACGACACCGGTCCTCATTCGAAAAATTCACAGCATCACTCTCTGTTTCGACCCCGGTCTTACCCCCTATGCCCAAGGGAGCCGCAGAAACTGCTGCGGCATATGCAAATTCTGGCACCGATCATACACGGAAAAAGGATGAGCTTTGGGGAATCTTCCGTGGCCTTGAGGCGGATTTCCAAAAGTATGTGCAATCACCTTAGCCATTCCCACTTGTGATTACTGACCAGAGAACAGATTTCAAGCTAAATCTAGCTCGTTGAAAGCCAACGTCATCCGTACCTCGCTCCTCCCTTTTCTCAGCCGTCATCACCTCCACACATCATGCAAGAATCTAAGACCAGAAGACCTGGATCGTCGAGTCAATATTCTCAACAAATGGTGGATTGGAATGTTAGAAATGCTTAATGGCAAGCATAACCAGTCGATCTCGGGAACCGATAGACCAGTGTTCCTGGAAGCCATCGTGGGAATCATGGCTCGCCCGGAATGGCGCATTCCCTTCCCCATGGCCCAGAATGGAAGTGGGCCTACAGAATCATTGAAGTATGCGTCAACTTCTGTGTCAGAAACATCGGATGGGTCAGGGTCCTCGGGTTCGGATTTCCTAGTGGAATCGATTCATCACAACATCCGAAACATTTTTATCCAAAACCTGCTCTCTCAAATGGCATTCGTGGTCGAACGAATGTCTATGCGACACGCACCAGCTAGTCTGGTCGCGTTTTGCGGCAAGGTTTGCGCATATGCGTTTTTCTTCTGTCCGGGGGTGCCCGAGATCCTGGTTCGGCTGTGGAGCACGCCTCCCAATACATTCCGACGAATCTTGTCAGAATCGGCCGGGTCACGCACTGGAAATTTGCGTGCATGCACGCAAGAACTCTCTCTGTGCTTTCCACCTGCTCTCCGTCCCCTGGCGTTTCACTCACCAGCACCCCTATTGCGGTATCTACGCCAGAAACCCGAGCTACCCTTGAACACAACTCCTATTAATTGGAACCGCCCGTGGATCGCACGATGGGCCGGGCGTGACACGGACCTCTTTTTTGTCTTCGTGAAATACATTCACATTCTGTATGCTGAGTATTTGCCCCCAGGGACCGAAAAGGCGAAACGGATATTGGCACCTGGGTTGTTGATAGTTCATGCGCAACTCCTGCTCGTTCTGGAAGACACGATATACAAGCAATCGGCACAACAAGGATCCGACAACCCGCACACAGCTGCTGCAATCACCTTTGATGATTTCATCGAGTCGCCGGATGCTTCTGCCTCCACTCAACATCTTCGAAGTGGCAGCAACACCCATCGGTCGATGGCAGAGAATCGTCTGATCATCCTTCTCCGTGACCTCCTGTCTGAAGCGTCCGTGGAACCGAATCGTGCTCGATTACTGTTTGCTGAATCATTTTGTGGTATAATCAAAGCTGCGGCGCAGAAAACGTCTCTATTTGATCATAACGCATGCTTTTTGTTGTGTGACTTCCTCGAGGAGGTAATTCCAATCATCACGCGTTACGCCCAGTCGATTGAAACAGAGTTGTTTGATTGGGGCTTTTGGCTCGACGTTTGTCGCCAAATGATGCAGAGCCAGAATTCGCTCACCGAGGTGCGAGTGTTTTCTTTCCTCTTCTGCATATGGGGTACCTGGACTGCTACAGAAGAAAGAAAAGCATCTATCTGTCTGGATTTCTTGTTGCATGAGCGGGTATTCTACCATTACTTCAATCACTGGAGCCCAATGGTGCGAGCCTATTTCCATCGTTTGTTGTGTTGGAGGGTCGGGCGGTTTAATACCGAGCCCTCATCGCTTGACTCCAACGTCTATGAACTTCTTTCGGATCGACTCTTACGAGTCTGGGAGTACTATGTTGGGTTCCAATCTAAGGCCGAAGAAGATATGACAGCTCCTTTGTCCTCTGCTCCTTGTACACCAGCTCCAGGACGAAGAATCATCATTATCCGTTGCGAAAACCAACTGTCTCCTGTCAATCTTTTCGTCAGTTTCGACCGAGTCGTTCCACCAGTTCCTTCGGACCAACTCACGTCACACCGTCGAACTGGATCTTCCGACTCCAATGGCTCAGATGGTCAACCAGCTAAAAAACGGTGGGGAATACTCAAGGCAATGTTTGGCAGCTCTTCCAACACACGTTCCGGTGATGGCGTCAGCAGCAGCAGTTCTGATGACTCCGAGAATACTGCATCAGATCCAACAATGACTGCTGATAGCAAATGTCTGGACGAACATGAACAAACTCCAACCACCAGTATGGAAGAGATAATCCGCCCCAAAGCTCCCCACCAGCCATTCTTTTTCAAATTCTCACTGGAATGGATGGATCGCCCGCAATGGCCCACCAAAAACAAACGTCTTTTCACCCCTTGTCTCCCTGTCGCATCCCAAATGCATGTCGAGCAGCGGCGTTCTCCCGACAAGTCGGATTATGACACAGCATCAGAGAATCCGGGCCAGTCCGACGTGGAGAATGATGAACAAAAACCAGACACCCTCACCGCCGACCAAGATACCCCCACTCAGCCTACATCAGATACCTGGCCACGATCACCTACAACCAAGAACTCCCCTTTACCTGAACTTCCTTCCCAGCCTTCTTACGACCATCTTGTGCCTAGCAAATATGCAGGCCGTGCCCTTGCGGAGTGGGCACACATCGTCTCCGAATGCGATAGCTTTTTCGCCCGTCGTCGTGACGAGGGCGTCCCTTCTGATCGCATGGTGGAAACCCCAACCCTAGGGGTTGAAAGCTTCCGCAAATAAGCATAATTCAACATGACTAAAACCCCTCTCGGTAACAAAGATCAATTATAGACTCTTCATGGCATGTTCAAGCAGATGTCCGCTTTGGGATGTTTCGGGGTTATTCCTCTTTTTTTCGTTTCTTCTAATTTCACAACACTGTGTGCATGGCGGATCTGGAGCATAGGGAATCGGCGTTCACTTAGGCTCATTTTGTTCTTTCAAGGATTTCTCATTTCGTGTACTAGGAGCGAAACACGCAATAATCATAGTAAGACACTCTTCTACTTGAACTGGATCAAAATTGCCATCCGCCGTAGTGAAACATATACATAATCATTCTTTTTCTTTATGCAACCACCTTGGAAGTGATCTCCCCTCTTTCACTCTAAATCTGCTCCTGCTGTTCAGCCTCCTTCTCTTGGGCAAGCTGCTTGTTCAGTAAATACAGTAAAGCTCCCTGTACATCCTCCCTACCCATAAAAACCTCAACCAGTCTCACCCCGGACCCATTCTGAATCCGTTCATCAGCCAATACATCCTTCAACTCGCCACAAGTCCTCGCCGTAAAAGTATTATTTGCCGCATGCTCTTCATCAGCCCCGAAATAGTTTAGCGCCTGGGCATGTCTCCAGAACGGCACATCGTTGTACACCTGTTTGCGCCCGTGGATCACCCGTTCAATGGTATACCCGTCGTTATTGATAATAAAAATGATAATGTTCAATTTCTCGCGGATCATCACACTGATCTCCTGGGCTGTCATCTGCAGACTCCCGTCGCCGATGAACAAAATCGTCTGGCTCTTGCTTTCTGTGCCTTTATTGTGTTCACGCTGCGCCAGCGCCGTGCCTAATGTTGCTGGGAGCATGAATCCGATCGAAAGCCAGGTTACTGCGCCGAAGATGCGGGAATTTGCAGGCAGTTTGAAGTTCCGGCCGCCATGTGCGGCAGTGCCTGTCTCGGTGAGGATTATGTCGCCCTCGCGGAAGAGGGGGTTTACCAGGCGATAAAAGTTGTTTTGGGCGATAGGGTCTGTGTTCTCGATGTCTGCCAATGTGATTTCTTGTTTCGGGGGTCCGGTGGCTTGGACTAGGCGTGTGGAGTCAAGGTTCTGGAGTAGGTTTGATAGAATGTTGCGGGCGGAGAGGTCGCGATAGGTATCATTCTCGATTTGAACGGTGCTGCCCGAGAAGGTAATTGCCACGGCGGGCTTGGGGATTGAAGTGTAGAAATAGGTGTTGGTATCGCTGTTGTGGGGTCCGAATGTCAGGATCAGATCTGCTTCCTCGAAGTACTGTTGCGCTGGCTTGTCGCCAAAGGCTGCCGCGTATAGTCCGTACACATTTGGCAGCTGCTCGTTGACTAGGCCCTTTCCGTACACGGTTGTCCATGTGGGCCAGTTAGTCACTTTGATCAGAGCATCGAGCTGGTCAACAATGCCGAGACCTGTGCTTTCTCCGTCCACGAAGATGAATGGACGCTTGGCGCTGTACACTCTCTCCAAGATGCGAGCCAACACCTGAGGCTCTTGGATAGAGCTCGGTGGCTGTGGGATGCAGATCTTGTGTTCCAAATTTGCAGCTGATACCAATACATCGGGCATATCATCGGGGAATTCGAGGTAGACCGGGCGGTTGTGGACCAACGCCTGGCGTAGGACATAGTCGATCCTTTCCGGTGCCGTGGTGGCATCTTCTAGCCTCACTTGAGCTGCAGTGACATGCGTCGACATGTTTGCAAAGCGACGATAGTCGCCATCTGAGAAAGTGTGGTGCATAAACGTGCGTGCGCTCTGAAGCGGGCGCGGTGGAGTTCCGACAATGTGTAGCACAGGGGTGTTCTCGGCGTAGGCGCCTGCAATACCGTTGATAGCAGACAGCTCGCCAACGCCATATGTGGTGATAAGAGCAGACAGGCCTTTAATGCGACCATATCCATCTGCCGCGTAGGCGGCATTGAGTTCATTGCAGTTGCCCACCCAGTGGAGACCGGCCGGAGTAACAAAATCCAATAGGCGAAGGTTGTAGTCACCAGGGACGCCGAACATGGAGTCGACGCCCAGCTGGCGCAACCGAGTGAACAGATAATCTGCGAGTTTTATATCTTGAGTCATGATGAATAGTATTTGAGTTGGAGAAGAAGAAAGACTACTATGTATTTATAGATGGATGGATTCCCCGCATCTTATCTCGCCGACACGCCGATTCTCCGATACTCCGATCTCGCCGCTTTTAGCCGACTTCACTCTTTTTGTCTCCACTGGCGGGCGAAACTCCGCCAGACCAGCCATGTCGCGTCTGGCAGCTTGTGAAGCCTGTAGGAAGGCTAAACTGGCATGCGACCATCAGCTGCCTGTTTGCACACGTTGTAGCGCCAGTAAAGGAATTTGCATCTACAGGACTACCCCCTTTAAGCGGAAAAGAGTCGAGAAGCCAAGGTCTGTTTCATACTTGCCTGGACTGCATTCGAATTAGCTAATTGTATTTTTGTAGCCTTGGTTCACCAGATGAATCGCCATCGTTTAATCCAAGACGTAGTCCATACCCAAACCCTGGGTATCTTGGATCGTCCAGCCATGCGGCTATATTCAAGCACATCACTCCGGATGGAGACCATGGCCCTGGTAGTCATCAAGTAGCACCAGAGGATCTGCACTCGGACTTATTTGGGGACAACCATCTGGTCCTACAAGGCGCAGATATCCTCAAGCACCTCTTGACGACATACAAATTGTCCGCCATGAAAGATCTAGTCATGTTCTGGCTAGCTAAAGGAGCTAACCTGGCTCTGGCAGAGCCATTTGTTGACCAATGTGCTCAGAGCGTGAGCCAATTGTTCACTTACCACGACGACAACTGGCATCTAGTCTATGCAAGACGTCTCTTGCAGAACTCGGCCCAGCCACTGCACTTCAATGATACCTCTGACCTAGCTGGTTTCTCAGCTCAATTCCTAGACCACAATTCTCGTTGGGAGACATTAGGAATCTTTTTTGCAGCTGTCAGTCGAGCGACAATTGACATTGCGTTCTTCCCGTCTCTATATACCACCGAGCAAGAGCAGTACACACTTCGAAGACTATGCACCAAACTTTGTGACTTCGCATTGGAGATATCCCTCTCTCTAGATTGCCTGAATGATTTACAACTGATCATGCAATACGAAAATTTTATCGTTCATTCCTACGTGGATGGAGATCAGAGTAAGTCGCCAGCCATACATTTCAATTTACTACCTCTACTTGGCCATATATTGACCTCTTGAAGGCTACCATTCCTGGCGCAAACTAGGCGATGCAATATCCTCCACATTTGCCCTAGGCTACCATGAGAACATCGAAATAAAAGCAGGACTCCCACCATTCCTCAAAGAACTGCGCAAAACAGCCTTTGCGCGCATCTACTCGGCAGATAAAAACATAGCAATATTCCTCGGCCGCCCACCGCGAATGAACAAACGCTTCTGCCACTTTCAGATCCCATCCTGTCAGAATGCAGAAGAAGGTTCAGCAGACTGGACCCCAGATGCGGAACCGGGGTACCGGGCTGATACGCGATGGTCTGCGCTGTGCGCATCGCTGAAAGAGGAGGTCTGGGAGCTTCTTCAGGACAAGCACGATCCATCATGTGCACAACGAGCAAGGTATTCAAAAAACCAATGCCCGCGCTGAACCTCTCAGTGGAAGCCATGGCTAATCAATAAATGGTATAGCGTGATACAATGCCAAGCAGAAACGCAGTGGCAACACCTGCCAGTCCACTTCCGACTCGAGAGCAGTCTGAAGAAATGTACGCAAGGACCCTTCGAGCGAGACTTTGTCGCCGGCGTACGGCTACACCACTTACATGTACTATTCTTGCTCCGTCTTTTACTTCTTAAATCACCAACCGAGCCTGATCTGCCGATCATCGAGACGGCTGGTCAGATGCTCACGCTAGTTGTGGAAATTATTCTGCTGCGGGATCAGCTCACTAATTCCGGGACGGGTCTTATTTGGAAGGTATGTATGGAATTGACTTGGTGTTTACATACCATACTTTTGTCTATAAAAGCCCACAAGTTCAAAGCAGTCAACTAATATACATACTAACTAGGTCGCATACTACGGCCTCCCGGCTGCGGGGATAATGCTTCTGGCCATGTTAAAACAGCACATGCCACGAGCGCACCGGACACGGTCTTTACAAGATCTTAGTGTGTTTGTAGCGGAGGTGCAGATCGGGACCATTGTCAAACCTGGGGATCCGAATTACGCGTTGCTTTCTAAGGCTACGCGGACTATACAGCGTTTTCTAGACTCGACTCATTCGGACCCGGCGCAGCCTCTGCCTGAAGTGGCGGGGGTGGAGGGGAATGATGAGTGGGCTGCACTGTTGAGTCAGGATTTATGGGATTTCGAGGCTGGGTTTTGGCAAAGTCTGGCCGATCATCCGTCTTTATTGGCGATTGAGCCTTCTTTGCCTCCTGTTTAACCCGATGGGATTGTGATGTTGTATGATACCCATGAGTGAGTACTATGGGGATAGGGCTAGGAGAAGGCCATTCAATTTGAGCTCATATACCCATACAATATGAAAAACGATAATTTAGTCTGGACTATATACGTATCTTCGCTTATACTGGTCGTATATCCTCGGAACGAAAAACCACTGGAAAAAGCACTGAGCCTTCTCCTAGAAGGACTCGTCCTTGTCTCTGCGGAATCAGCTTTGTCTTTCCCCATCATCATGCTCCTAGAAGCTGCGTGGAGTACGATCTGTGGATTAAGGGAAGAACATTATGTTTTCTTTAATTGTACAGCTCTAGCAGGGTCAGGTAGAGAGCATAAACATTTACAAGGTATTCCAGCTCCCGGGAAGCGTGAAGGGTACGATGGCGCATTCAAGTTGTTTCCAGACGATGATACGACCCGTAAGACGGGGCCCTCTTTTGTAATTTCTACAAGATTTGAGGACTTGCCCGAGGGATGTGTGAAGAATGGCGAACACCTTCTGGAGATTTACCGGCGTCTATTACAGCAAGCAAGAGACGCGCTAGAGTTACCGACAGAAGTCGTCCCTTGTCCCCACAACTTCGTCCTCACGAGAAGATGGATGATGGCTATTTCTTGACGGGCAAGGGAATTCTACGGTATCACAGCAAATGCGCCCGGAATGATGGGAGCCATTTATATCTGGAATCATGACCAACTGAATGCATGGAAAGAAATTGGCCTAATGAAGGCCCTGGCAGGATTAGGGCTGCCAAGGGAGAACTGATGTTGAATTGACTGATTTTATTCTTGATCGATATATTTAGACCAGTGATAGAATGAATAATAGCAAAATATTTCCTAAAAAAGTAGCCACTACCTACCCCAAGGGCGTAGTAGTCGAAGTGAGCAAGGGAAACCATGTGGACTGGCAAGTTTCGAGGAATCCTCTGAAAAGCTAGATACGAAATGTGATATATCCCCATATGAACGCCGGTCCCTCGGGACAAGGATGAGAAGCTAGATACATTCAAAGAAAGCGAAAATGACGCGACTAATAGAACCGATAGAAGAACGATCTGCTAAGTCCTGTATGAGCTCAAGACATGCGTGGTATATGATGGGCATGGAAGAAGTTCCCAAAATGCAGGTATAGAGGTATCCCGACAACCACGTGGGAAAGGTGTCGGGCTGTACAGTGCTCGTTTAGAACATGACAAAAGGACCAATCCAATAGGCGTGGATGAAGGATGGCTGAGAAGAATAACAAATAGGAAAAGGGCTGAAAGGTAGAATACATTAGTGGAGTAGCTTGTCGCTGGCGTGGTGAATCGTGTTGGCGACGCGGTCGATCCAATATTGGGTCAATGTCCAATTCCCTGTGTTGATGCTGTCGCGGATAGCAGGGAAAATCGAGGCGTCGTAACCAGACCACAGCTCTGGTCCAAAGATAACGTGTCGGAATTGTGTGCGATTGGGGATCTGCACAAGTCATTAGCTAGGGCGAGCAATGTTTCAAGCAGAACGTCAACTTACACCTCCGCCTTCTTCCAAGTCAAGTAGATTTGTATCAAAGGCAGCCATTCGAGCATTATGGTTTACCCGCTGGACTGCCATGACGTTGCTTTCATACCCACCCATGCCCCACACGGTATCGTGCCAGAGTTTGTTCCAGGACTGGAATGTAACAGCGCTGGCTTTCATCTCGGTCGCAGCCTTGAACATGGGTTCCATGTCCACCTCGGCCTTCTTGGATTTGGCAAATTTGTCCAAGTCCTTGACCCATCCGTCAATGGAGTCGCCGTAGACTTCTAGGTCAAATGGCAGCATGGGGTTCTCCGAAAGGTCAAGGAGGAGAAGCCCCCAAAATTGAGCCAGGATTTTATGGTATTGGAAATCGGGGTCTGCAAATTTCACCATCCAGTCATATGTTTCATAGCAGCTGTGGTATGGATAGGGCTCGCCCTCAAATCCGAAGTCGATGCTCGAGGTACCAGCGATATCCTGGAACGCAACATAATCACTTCCAGCACCAAGTGGGGTGATTTTTGAGCCCTTTTTATCCCAAAGGTCTTTTAGTGTCGCGTTCGCATAGGGGTCTGAAATACGACCCAGAACTTGCAACACGGTGCGCTCAAAAACGGGTGACGCAGACACGCGGAAATCGGGCCCTGCAACACCCACGTCGACATTTAGGTAGGCAAATGCATTCGCACGGAGATCATCAACCTCCTTTTCGACATGTTCTGTTGAGCCGATCAAATTGTACTCCTCTCCGTCCCAACTGACAAATTCAATGGTGCGAAGCGGCCGCCATCCGTAGGTGAGTAATTCGCCAAAGGCTCGTACAACCTCTAGGAAAGTAGCTGTGCCACTTCCAGGGTCAACACTTCCCATGCACCATGAATCCCGGTGGTTGCCAACAATAATCTTCTTATCACGCTCGTCCATTCCGTTGATCCTGCCGTGGATGTTGTAGATAGGTTGACGCTCTACTTCATCTTGCAGGTTCATCAGATGAACAACCGGAGAGCCCTTATCACCAGTCCACCACTCTTGTACATCGGGAACACCGCCCACCCAAGCGTTTGGTACCTTGGAGCCGTGGCCTTTGAGACCCTGCAAAAGTATTTGTGCATCGCGCCAAGCGAGTGGGAGACTAGGAATTTTGGGTAGACCAGAGCTCTCCTCGGGAGATAAACGGTGATTTTCTCCTGGTGTGGATGCCCATCCAGGGCTGAGGACATCGCCAACTACCTGCGACATCATACTGACACCGCCCCTTTGCACGCCATCGCTTGGCATGTACCGCCCTTCGGGGAAGGCCGGGCCTTTGCGAAATCCGTCCTGAGAGGGGTCGGAGTAGATGATACAGCCGGCAGCCCCGGCTAATTCAGCGGCCTTAATTTTTAATGCGCGGTCGGATTCAGTTCCATAGTAACGGACCAAGGCAATGGAGCCATCGAGTGAAACTCCTGCATCTGCGAGCAGCTTGAAATCTTCCCGAGATCCGAAGTTAGCATACACTATATGACCGGTGACATTGCCGGATTTTGAATGCCCATGAAATATCAGGTCTTTGGCGTTGTCCTCTTCGAGTTTTGCCTCCCAAGCTAGACTGGGTGGGTCGATAATCGCGACTCTCCTCCCGTCCTTGCGTGGATAGTTGAGGTAGACTTGGAATTCCTCCCGCGACACTTCATCGAAGCCTGCATTCCGGAACTCTTGTTCGATCAATTTTGATAGCGCAAAGCTACCTTCTGTGCCAGCTACGTGGGTGTAGTTGGTGACTCGTCGTAAGTTTTCAGCGATATTGGTCTCGTTGATGTGACCTTGGATGAAGTTCTCGACGGAGGCGGCGCTATAGGACTGACCCATGGCCATGCGACTGTTGATATTGAAGACATCTGCGATGAAGAAAACATACACTAGGGTAACCACCAGTAGAAGAGCGAACACTCGGAGAAGCATAATGCACCCTTGATCTTTTAAGCGTGCCCTCGTGTCACTGAGGTTTATCGTGAAGCGGAAACTGGGCATATATCGTTGGAAGGGTCGTTGTATAGCGGACAGGGTACGACTCAGACTCGATAGCTGCTTGGAAAAACGATGTCGTAGAGGGGCGTTTCTGCCGGTTAAGGAGGCCGATGCCGAATCATCCACATCCATTTGATCAAGCTCCCGCCGTAGTTCCTCCACTGACTCTCGGTCAGGGTGTGAGGTCAATGATTCCAGATCATCGAGACTGGAGCGTGCCGATTCCACGGTTGGTGGGTGGTAGCCGCGGGTGGAGGCATGATCGCGACCGAGTAGCCCCTGTCGTTCAACATCTGTTCCATCGCCAAGATCGGATCGAGAGGAGGAGGGTTGGCCGGTGGCTTCGGCGTAAGAAGGGATGGGGACAGCCTGATAATCAAACTTCTCGTCGCCCATTGTGGGAGATACGGGGCTCCGGAGAGCTGTAACAAGGGTGTAACGCGGGTGCGGAGATCCGGAGGATCATGATCTGTATGAGAAAGGGAAATGAGCGACGTCCGACATCATATGCCGATAAATGAGTATGTCCAGAATCCGATGGAGTTGTATAGGAGAGAGACAGGAACAGGAGATAGGCAGACGCCCCCGGAGTGAGACCTGAGTGACCCACGCTTGGCAACTTCGGTACTGCATTACACATCATGGCATTAGACATCTTTTTTATGTTATGCCAGGATTAGGATATTAGTAGAATATTCTTATTAGTCGAGATAGATTTGGGAGTTCTTTCTTTTTTATATATATAGATATATACATATATGTATATATCAATATATCAAACCTCGGAAATGCAGTGTTATGCAGATGGTCTCCATTATGTTACATACCCCATCCACGTCAAAGACATAGATCAGTGGGCAGTATCAGAATAATACAAAGCAAAGGAAGACTGAACATTGAAACTCCGGAAGGTCTGGAATATTAGCGAAGTCGAACACAATAGGAATGCAACTTTCAGGCTAAATATCCCGACTTCCGAAGTGATGCCACTTGACCATCGTAATATAGCCCAAAGTTGCTCCATTATTGTTCCATTGTTCCATTGCTCCATTGCTCCACTAAATTCGAGAACGAAGAGGAACCTCGGAAAGGTATGTTATTAGATATTAAAAGATCTCAAAGAGGAAATGCTGAACGAAGAGAATTGAGTGGAGACAGATCGATAAGATGGCAGACTCAGTTCTACACCGTAGCTTAGATGTTGAGGGTTTTTTTTGTATTAAAAGCCACGTAGCAGAGTAATAACACATAGGCATATAACCATTTGCTGTTTTATATTTACTGCTTGCTATTTACTATTTACCATTTAAAGTGTTGAAGTGTAGAAGTGTGAAATAGTGGTTATAACTTATGTTATAGTGGCCAGCGGTGAGTGCACCTGTTATATACACTTCAGTATAGCTTCACCCATGCATAGTACTCCGTACACACTAACTCTTAGATATCCCCTAGGCAATTATCCGGCCCAAAGGAACTGTAACAAAAAAGTAACCCCAAGTAACAAAAAACAGGGTAGATCTCCCCACTTGGAATTAAAAAAAAGAGAAAAAGAAAAAGAAAAAAATAATAATCAGGTGGTGACAGATCGTACACGGTAGAACCGAGTACACAGGAACTCCTTTTCATTCTTATATCAATTGCCTTCTCTTCGAGCTTCTTTCTCTTTTCTTTACCTTCACCTTAATCTTCTTCAGCTTATTCATCTCTTTTATCTCCTTCATCTTCATTATCTCCCTTCACCTTCACCTTGTGTTTCCTCTAAAAAAAAGTTGCCCCTCCATACCCCCACCATGGCTGCTCGTGCCCAAAACATCGGTATCAAGGCCATTGAGGTCTACTTCCCTACTCAGGTAAGTGTTCCATGTGTATATTACCACCTAGGATCTATACTGATTTGTCAATCGCAGTGTGTCGACCAGGTTGAGCTTGAGAAGTACGATGGCGTCGCTGCTGGAAAGTACACCATCGGTCTCGGACAGACCAAGATGAGCTTCTGTGATGACCGTGAGGGTATGTACACCGGCAAATTTCAATGGAGATCAGGACCAATCAGCTAATCTTACCCGGCAGATATCTACTCCATGACCCTCACCGTCCTCTCCTCCCTCATGAACAAATACAACATCGACCCCAAGTCCGTTGGAAGACTCGAGGTTGGCACTGAGACCCTTTTGGACAAGTCCAAGTCCGTCAAGTCCGTTCTCATGCAGCTTTTCGCTCCTCACGGAAACACCAACATTGAGGGTGTCGACAACGTCAACGCCTGCTACGGTGGCACCAACGCCGTCTTCAACAGCATCAACTGGCTCGAGTCCTCCGCCTGGGATGGCCGTGATGCCGTTGTGGTCTGCGGTGATATTGCCCTGTACGCCGCTGGTGCTGCCCGCCCTACTGGTGGTGCTGGTTGCGTCGCCATGGTCATTGGCCCCGATGCTCCTATCGTCTTCGAGCCCGGTCTCCGTGCCTCCTACCTCACCCACGCCTATGATTTCTACAAGCCTGACCTCACCAGCGAGTACCCCGTTGTCGATGGTCACTACTCCCTTCGTTGCTACACCGAGGCTGTCGATGCCTGCTACAAGGCCTACGACGCCCGTGAGAAGACCCTGAAGGCCCAGACTAACGGTGCCAACGGTGCCGCCGACGAGTCCCTGTCCCCTCTGGACCGTTTCGACTACATCTTGTTCCACGCCCCTACTTGCAAGCTCGTCCAGAAGTCCTACGCTCGTATGCTCTACAATGATTTCCTGGCCAAACCCCTCCCACCCTGCTTTCGCCGAGGTTGCCCCTGAGCTCCGCGACTTGGACTACGAGAAGTCTCTCACCGACAAGGTTGTTGAGAAGACCTTCATGGGTCTGACCAAGAAGCGTTTCGCCGAGCGTGTCAACCCCGGTCTCCAGGTTGCCACCCAGTGTGGTAACATGTACACTGCCACCGTTTACGGCGGTTTGGCCAGTCTGCTCAGCAACGTCGCTTTCGACCCCAAGGAGCCCAAGCGCATTGGTCTGTTCAGCTACGGTTCCGGCCTTGCCAGCTCCATGTTCAGCGCCAAGATTGTTGGTGATGTCTCCAGCATGGTTGAGAAGCTTGACCTCCAGAACCGCCTCAATGCCCGCACTATTCTTGAGCCCGCTGAGTATGATGCCATGTGCAAGCTCCGTGAGCACGCCCACCTGAAGAAGAACTTCAAGCCCGCTGGTAACACCGAGACTATTAAATCCGGTGTCTACTACTTGACTGAGGTGGATGACATGTTCCGCCGCAAGTACGAGATCAAGGCTTAAAGTTTCTTTGATGTTCTGCGATTGCCTTTGCCGTTATGTGTTGTTTAGACGGTTCAGAGAGATTCCCCCGAGCGTTTTGAATGTTTTGTCAGGGTGCATAGACCACAGGAAGGACTTTTTTCGGCCTTTCCGTTCGTTTTTCTTTTTTAACTCTTTTAGGTTGGGTGTTTTTAATCATTTCGACCCACATGCAATGAATGTCATGAAATAATTAAAAGACAATTAATGATATGAATTTCTAAATAACTCTTTTTGTATACTCCGTACCTAAATAGTCGATATTAACTACATACAAATGTAAACTTAACAACACTAACAACACTAAGAACAGTGAAACACCCCTAGGGGTCAATGCGCGGTTATGTGTTGATCCTCCCGATTTGACCTCAACCTCTTTCGAGATAACTTAGAATGTATATCTCTTGCATGAACTCCCCCATCAACTGCATTAATTGTTGCTAATTATGGGACATTTCTCAGTTTCAAGATCAGATCATCCAATCACTGCATATGACGCCAGTGCTCGGCGCGTACTTCAAACTCATCCCATACATGTAGCCGCCGACTTCGATATCACATTTGGCTGGCGCATCTAGAGCTGGTAACCCTCTTTTCAAATGGTCCTTTTTAGCCCGTTTAGATCCTGGAATCACACATTCCATGACCCCGATGGCTATTTTTATCCATCTGCTTTCTTGGAACCCTTAACCGCTGAACCCCGCGAGTCCTGAAGCAGGGAGAATCACCAACAAGTCCGCTAATTACCTAGAAATGTGACCTAATTGTTGCCGTTTTTAGAACATGTCGAGAATCTTGCAGCAGGCTAACCATTTTGGGGAATCTGAAGAATGATATTGAAGAAGATGCAAAATATAGTAACATCTTAACGCGCGACAGTCCGATGAAACCGCACTATGCCGCACTGGACCCCCTCGGAGGGGCAGTTTCAAGGGCCTTGTTGCTCAACATGCCTGTCTTCAGGCACAATGTCGGCAGTTTCGCGTTTCATCGAGTGGACGTGCCTCTGATCGGAGACTAGGATCCCAAAAAAGATTCTCAAGCTCCATAGGCGTTGCAATGGGGCTCTTCTCCATGTTTCATCTTTTTCTAGATCGGCTAGGGTTCGTCAGTCAATCTTTTTATATGCATCATGCCTGGCTGTTTGAGACTCTGTCGATGTCCATTTAATATCCAAACATTCTCCTTCTGGATCATGCCTTTGTGAACGACTTGGTCAACAAGATATTAGTTCCTTCATTCACTTGTTACTCTTCTGATAGATTGTTATTGGTGACACACCTAATCAACAACCTTGCTATCATGTCTGCTGTCGATTCTGCTCGCTTTCGGCCAACGACGCCACCGCGTCTTTCTCTTGAGGAGTACATCGGCTCTGGACATAGTCGTCATGCCTCCAATTCTTCCGTCTATTCAAGCGAGTCATCTCCCTGGTCGACAATGACTGGAAATACCAGTCCTACCACGTCACCAACCAGGCATCATCATGGCCCCAAGCTATTGCCTAAGATCCGACCCCAGGATGTCGTGATTGAGCCACTGTCTGCTGGTGGGCCTCTTCGTCACCGTCGTGTTCTGTCCAATACACGGAACCCGCCTCCTGGATTTATCCCTTACCCACCGCCGCGGTCATCAACCGGTCGTCGCACACGCGATGTCACGGACCGCTTAACATTGGCTTCTCCCATCTCGCCCGCGCCAATGACTGCACCGGGTAGCTTCCCTACCTTATCATCACCCGTAACCATCACCCCTTCGTACAAGCGCAAGGCAGGCGGGGGACACTCACGCTCCGTGTCAGCATCTGTCATCGATGCCGCCACTTTGACTCGGTTTGGGTATCCCACCTACCGGGAACTACCAAAATATATGCCTCAAATGCAGGCCCAGACGACCCCGACTACCCCAGTCACCCCAATGACTCCAAGCATCATGTCCTACCCATCATACTCTCAAAGACTAGGGGGCCAGCATGTCCCTGCAAGCACACAAACCCCATTGACAGTGCCGACACCTCAATACAACTACCGCCAGGCATCAGCTGCCCAGCATTCACCAGTGTTACTCAGTCCCCATGAAGACCTGGCCCCAAGGTCCACAACTCTACTGTCCTATCTGACACTACCAATCCAACCAATCAACCTAGTCCGCAACGTGAGCGTGATTCCAACTCGGGGCCTACACGATTACTTCTGGTGGGACATCCGCAACCTGCGGAGCTGGAGCTCCTTCTCGCTGGCAACGTTCGACTCCTTGGACAGCCGACTAATCCAGCTCCTGAAGACCGACATCCCGGCAGAGCTCACACCGCGCGTGGCCGTGCCCCCAGCAAGCCTAGCGCCAGAATCCGAGCACGACCTAGTGAGCCTAATCCGCGACCTCTACGCACCACGCATAAACGCCGCTCTGGCCGTCTCCCAAGGCAAAGACCATCTCCAACTCTATGCCGCCCCAGACGTCCGCAACACAGGCCACAAAAACCACGGCCACCCTCACTTCCTAGCAAACTACCTCTCAGACACCGAGCAAACAAGCGCTGGTCTCCCCCGCGGCCGACTAGTCGGCATCGTGAAAAGCTTCGACCGGTGGAATACCGGCATGCGCAACGAAGCCCCGCACAGACGCGTAGAGTACCTCAACGGACTCGCCCACCTCCAGCGATGCATGCGCGAGCACTCCTGCCGCTACGGCTTCATAATCACCGAGATCGAGCTAGTCTGCGTGCGAGCTGGCTGCGATGCAGGCGACGACGTCCCATACTTCGGGTACCTGGAGATCGCGGCGTCAATCCCGCTCAAGACAGCATCTGCGAGGGGCGCGCATCCACACGCGCGCGACGCACCACTTGCAACGCCAATCAGCGCGCGCTCTTTCTCGTCATCGTCAAGCTCATCATTCTCCTCGCGTCATGACTCCTCGGACCCGGAACCGACTGAGGATGCATTGCCGGCTATGACGGCGGGGCTGGGGTTGTATTTCTTGTTGATGCTTTCGAAGTCGGTGCCGCTTCCGCAACAGCCTTCTGCTCACCTCAACGTCGGCGGACCTGGTGCAATGACTCGTCAGAGGATTCTGGCGGAGGCAAAGGATAAGTGGATTCCTGAGCCGCAGATTGGGGAGAAAAGGGATGCTAAGAGGGTGAGGGGTTGGGTTTGGCCTTCGGATCCTTGGCATCGGAGGGAAGGCGGTACGTCCAGGGCAAAGCCTGGGATGAAGACGAAGAAATGGCATAAATAAGTGTTTTGTGTAGGCGCAGGTATGGAGGTCGTTTTGGTTTTACGGGGTTTGGAGTCTGGACTATATTCGTTTTGCTTCTTTTGCTGTTTCCTTTTTTTTTTTGGTGGCTTTTCGTGATTTGTTATTCCCCTTATTCCCCTTTGCAAATATTCTTTTTCATAGTAATTTAATTTCTTTTCTTCTTTTCCATAGGACAAAGAGTAGAAAGGCCCTAATACCTCAAACTAGGCTTAACCAAGTCTTTGCATTTCGGTACCCAACTAGTACATGTTTTCTGGAGACAGTCTGATTTATCTCAAGGCGGCTCTTCTATCCAAGTTTATATCAAAATGGGTTGTCATCCATAGGATCCATCATGGGTGTATCCTGGAATGTGCCCAAGCTCCCTCAAGGTCCAAGTTTAATTCAACCTCTTACTCTATCTACTCGCCTACCTTCTTTCGTCCCTTCTACTCTTAATTTACATAACATCTTAGCACATCAATCAAGAATGGAAGGGAAGTTTATAGGATGATTGATGCGAGACATAGGTGAACCCAGGGGTTCGGGGATCATGGCCATCTGCGAATATTACCTCTGGTATTTCATACTAAGCTATCTAGCCAGGCCAGCCCTCATTAGTTTTGAGCGTGTTTGCACTGATTGAGAGTGTCTGGATATTCGTGCAACCAATGTCAATACCTATGGTAGTACACGCACATCTATCGGGCGTTTGCTGGAACGAATACAGCCGGCTTGGCAGCCAAGATCAATAACATGTATGATCAACGGGACAACTCCAAAAATTGCGTCCAAGCGCATTCTTGAAGGGTGGAGATTCTCAAAGGAGGTGGATACATATGATACCCTGCGTGTGAGGCGAGGAAATGGCGGTCCCTGAAACTTGCATTACTTTCGCAACGGATATTACGAAATCTAGGAAGGATGAAGCCATTTATGGCGTGCTTTTGACTGGGAATATCCAATCCATAACCATTCACGTTGAAAGCAAGCAATTTACTTTACAAGCCGTACCTATATATATCAGGAAATTCAAGGATCGGATTGAGATTTCGTTACGCATACATTGTATATCCTAAAAACTTTACAACTTGTTTCATTCTCATGCCTAGTCCAGCATCTTAGATGAGTCTAACCCCTGCAAAGCAAGAAAGTATCAAATATATATATAATAAGTCTATGTGGCCTGTATCTATAAACCTAACACAACAGTACATTGGAAACGCTCAAATATTTAATCCAATACGACCGAAGACACCCCTAAGGTCCTCAGAGATTGACACTAATACCCCATCAAATCCGTCATGGTAATTGTGGAGCGTGAGCTGTTCTGCCAAACGTCTCTGTTACCATGCCCAAGGACCTTGGGGACGAGTACCTCGATAGTCAACGTATGAGGACATTGTAGAAATACAGTTATATTAGTAGACTACAAAAGAAAGACATTGCTCCTGTTATCCTACGTTCTTGCAAATTTGCTATTCCATCTAGCCTCGAAAGACTACTACAACCACTACATATCTACCCCCCACCGTTACTCCAACACTACCTCGCCCTTCTAAGATGTCCTCACCTCAAGAGTTACCAGAAGACTATGAAATCCGTGACGTAATAATCATCGGCGCAGGACCATGCGGCCTCGCCGTCGCCGCACGTCTAAGCGAACAAACGCCATCAGCAGTCTTCACAGACGAAGAACACCAGCGCTACCATTGGATCAAGAAGCATAGCGGACGGATGAATCTGGTACAAGGGCGACACGGCAAGATCAAAGGTGTGCGAGCCGCAAAATGGGACAGTGAACGCGGATGTCCTTGCTCAGAAGGTCGGGAACGGCGCACCTCAACTGACTCTGCATCATCTGTGCCATCGCTGTCGTCTGCATCATCGACATCGTCAACATCGCCGACATCATCTATCTCAACTCTCGTCCTCGACGGCTCTGGCGATAAATGGATGCAACGGTGGAATAATGCGTTCCGCACGCTGGAAATTAAACAGCTCCGCAGCCCGATGTTTTTCCATGTTGATCCCGGGGATCGGGATGGTATGCTGGCTTATACCCAGGAGAGCGGGCGTGATGCAGATCTCTGGGAAATCTCCGGGTGTGTTGGGAAGGAGATGAGCAAGCATAAGAAGAAGAAGAGGAGACAGGGCGGGAAAACCCAGTAAGTGATGTTCCGTGGGAATGTGGTTGAAGCAGAGCCCTAACCATTACATCCTTGTAAACAGGATAATCGGAGGCGAGATTGATGAACGAGACCGGAAGGATTACTTCTCTCCTTCCACGGACCTCTTTTCGGATTATTGTTCGTCGATTATCGAGCGGTATGGTCTGGATGAGCCCGGTCAGATCTTGCAGCGCGAGGCCACAGATATCTCATATAATTATCTGTCTGATGACTCAGACTCAAAGGTTTTTACTGTCACCACATCCACAGGAGAGAAGTTTTATAGTCGGTCTGTTGTCCTGGCTATCGGTCCTGGCGGAGCAGGTGTCTCCAAGATTTATCCGTGGAAACCCTCGACAGAACAAGAGGGTGCCGCAGCATGTTGCCACAGTACGGAAATCAAATCATTTCCCAGTCCGAATGTACAGAATAAGATCCAGCGACGGCAAGAGACCAATGTTGTCGTTGTTGGAGGTGGTCTATCGTCAGCGCAGATTGTCGATATGGCGGTTCGCAAGGGTGTGACGAAAGTATGGTTCTTGTTGCGGTCCGGCATGAAGGGTATGTATAATGTCCCTAGAAAGCACAGCGTTATGGACAATGTCTCATTTTTAAACCAGTCAAACACTTCGACATCAGTCTGCCTTGGATGGGCAAGTACAAGAACTGGGAGAAAGCTGCCTTCTGGTCCGCCGACACCGACGAAGGTATGTATAAAAAAAAGCCCCAAGTCCCATTCAAGACCGACACTAATGTATGTCCTAGAGCGCCTTGAGATGCTCCAAACCGCTCGCAATGGCGGCAGCATTACACCACGCTATACGAAGATCGTAAAGCAGCACGCAGCTAAAAACCGCGCTTCCATCCACCCTTGCACAGAAATAAAAACCCACGAGTACAATCCAGTCACCCAGACCTGGACCCTAACAACCGACCCACCGATCCCCGAGCTCCCCGAAATAGACTATATCTATTTCGCAACTGGAGTAAGGGCGGACGTGCGCGAGATGCCGCTACTCCGCGAAATGAACGACCAATACCCAATCGAGGTCAAGTCGGGTCTCCCATGTCTAACGAACGATCTGTCATGGCGGGATGACGTACCATTATTCATGACGGGTCGGATGGCGGCTCTCCGGCTTGGACCCGGGGCGCCAAATCTCGAGGGCGCAAGGGTGGGCGCGGAACGGGTTGCGTGGGGCATGGAGGAGGTGCTGCATAAGGGGAGGGAGGTTGGTGGGCAGTGTGAAGGGTTCTGTGGGCTTGGGAATCGGTATGCCTCGCTGCTTGGGGAGTGTGATGAATGAAATTCTGCCTCACATCACTGTGGTGGTGGGTGGTATCATAGAGTCCAATGTCCTTCTTCCCTTTGGACTGCAGATCATGGGGTTTGGGTGCTGTGACGAGTTGATCGGAGATAGTGGGACGTTTGTGCTGGTTAAATTGCCTGTTTGGGTAGTTGGATCTGGCATTCCTCCCTTCATTCCGAGCATTCAAGTTATAGCCACCGGTTATCCTCGAACTATCTGAAGATCATCCGGGGAGGGCTGGAGGTTTGTTGGGTCGGAAGAATGTAGATGATCCCTTGTTCTGTATAATTTTAGGGTATAAGCTAGCCAGTATAGTACGATGAAGTTCCGAGTTGATACAATTCGACCTTAGCTTGTCCAGAAAGCCCGATCCCCGAGAGAACACATGATATGGCGACAAAGGCAGATACAATGGAGAAGGAGCCCCCGATGGAGGCCTTCAGGTTACTACCGAACAACACAAATCCGAATTGGATTAAAGATAGGGGGCTCCGTAAACTAAACATGGGTATTGTGTTCATGTTCTCCACTGCTTCTTCGGCTGGGTATATTGGGAATCTCGTGAATAGCTTACTTGTGCTGCCTCAGTGTAATGTCTCCATCCTGATACTGTGAGGTTTATGCTAACTATGGAATAGTTGGTACTATCATTGGTGGACTGGATCCCAATATAGTTGGTCTGATAATTGCTGCCACTTCTCTGGGGGCGTTGATTTCCTTCGCACCAGCCTCTTATATTGCCGATACATTTGGACGCAAGATATGTGTTTTGGTTGGATCCAGCATTGCGATCGTGGGGGCTATCATTCAGACCGCAGTGAAAAACCACTGGGCCTTTTTTGGCACGAGAGTTTTGTCGGGTATTGGGATGGGTATTGCCCAGACTGCAGCTCCTCTCCTGGCAACCGAGATCGCACACCCTCGCCAGAGACAGACGGCCACGGCACTCTATAATGCATCCTGGAGTTTGGGTGCCATTAGTTCGGCAGCTGTCACGTATGCAACCATCGGCATAGCAAACAGTTGGTCGTGGAGAGTTCCTTGTCTGCTACAGATGTATTATCCGTTGTTTCAGATCCTAGGGTTGCTCATGTTTGTGCCCGAAAGCCCGAGGTGGCTCATATCTAAGGGCCGGAAAGACGAAGCCCTGGCTGTCCTGGGGAAGTACCACGCGAATGGAGACACAGAGGACGAGCTGGTCCAGTATGAGTATCGTTTGATATGCAACACGATCACAGCCGAGATCACTAATACCAGAAATTGGAGCTCCTTCTTCTCTTCCAGAGGTAATATGCATAGATTGGCCATCTGTGTGTTAGTTGGGCTTATGCAAGAATGGGCTGGAAATGGTATGTTCCTCAATATCTTGAAGAAACTCCCGTCGCTAACAGTATCGCAGGTCTCTTGTCATACTATCTCGCGCCGATTCTCGGATCAGTGGGAATTACCAAGGCATCGGACCAAGCAGCCGTGAACGTCAGTCTTAATGCCTGGAACTTCCTCCTTGCGGCAGCCGGTGCACTTGCATCGGAGCGGTACGGCCGCCGCATTCTATGGCTTATTTCCACAGGGGCCATGATCGTCTTCCTGTCAATGTCTACACTAGCCGCTGGTTTATTTGCCGAAAGAAATCTCCACGCTGCAGGAATAGCTGTAGTTCCACTCCTATTTCTCTTTTTTGGCGCATACGATATCGCCTATGCGCCTTTGTTCATCTCGTATCCAGCTGAGATCCTACCCTTCCAACTGCGAGCTAAGGGTATTGCTGTCACCCTGTCGGTAGATGCTGTGGCATGTTTCTTCAACCAGTATGTCAACCCAGTGGCGTTCACGGCGATTGCATGGAAGTATTACTGTGTCTTTCTCGGTTGCCTGGTAGTGTTTTTGGTTCATATATACTTCCTCTTCCCCGAGACAAAAGGGCGGTCTTTGGAAGAGGTTGCTATGATTTTCGACAAGGAAAAGGAATGGGAGGGTGACAGTAAAAAGACAGAGACAAGATAGACTGAAGACAAATCCATGTCCATAATATAGTGATCGGAGTGGCCAATCAGAACCCGGTTGATGTTGCTGATGTTGCTGATGTTACGTTCCCCCGCAGTTACAACGCGGTGTCCATTGCAACTTCTCATATCTCGCACTTTTTGTTGTATATATATTTCTACTCTTTGCTTGTTTTTCAAAGAATAACAGGAAATATCAGAGCCAAAAAAAAGCACATCAATTACTCGTCATAGTGCTAGACCCAAATCTTGGAATCTCCAAAGCTCCAATTTATCCCCCGCATCCCAATACTTTAACCCAAGCCAACATGAAAGAACCAATTCCACCTCCTCGGGATACAATTCCCAGCCCCTCCTTCTCGCCATTGAAGCAGTTACGCTTTCTTATCATCGGCGCCGGCTCTCGAGGAAACGCCTACGCTCGCGCTGTCACAACCGTCACACCGGGTGTAATCCACGCAATTGCCGAGCCCCACGCATTCAAACGGCGGGATTTCGGGCAAAAATATATATGGGGTGCACAGGGATCCTCAAAAGAGGGCCAGGAATTCACAGATTGGCGCGAATGGGTGCAGTGGGAACTCGAGCGACGGAAGCGGGCGATTCCAAACGACGAGAACACAGCAGACACAACCCCTGTGGGTGTAGACGGAGTTTTCATATGTACACTAGACGAAACACACGTCGAGATCCTACAAGCTCTCGCCCCACTCCAACTACACATCCTCTGCGAGAAGCCACTAGCTCTCTCGCTGGACGACTGTCTGACAGTATACCGAACCCTCCAGCCACCCGAAGGCCCAAACAACACCCCACAAGCCCCAAAGAAGATCTTCTCAATCGGTCACGTCCTCCGCTATAGCCCGCACAACATCCTCCTCCGCAAACTCCTCCTTACAGACCGTGTAATCGGTGATATAGTCTCCCTAGAACACTGCGAGCCAGTCGGCTGGTGGCACTTCTCGCACAGCTACGTCCGGGGCAACTGGAGGCGCGCAACATCAGCAGGCGATGGCTCCCTCCTGACAAAATCCTGCCACGACATCGACTTCATTCTTTGGCTCCTCTGCTCCCCGCCTTCCCCCGAAAAAGCATCCAAACAAGACCAGCAGCCGCACTTCCCGCGCTCGATCTCCTCCGCCGGCACGATGACACAGTTCCGTCAAAAGCGCAAGCCTGTGTCCGCAGGCAACGCTACAAACTGTCTCTCCTGCCCCGCTGAACGTGACTGTAACTACAGCGCGGTTAAAATATATAACGACCGCCACCTTGCTGCAGGTCACACGGCTTGGCCGGTTGATATCGTCTGTCCGGATATCGAAGATGTGTTCCGCGCGCAAGGCGGCAAGGCTGCCGAGTCGCTCCTCCTCTCTCGTCTTGCCGAGGACTATGACCGGGATACGGTGTTGGACTCGGATATCGCTGCACGACCTTGGTACGGGCGGTGCGTCTACGAAGCTGATAATAACGTCTGCGATGACCAGGTTGTGACCTTTGTTTGGGATGATGAGGAGGCGGCGCCGCATCGACTTGCTAAAACGGCGAGTTTCCATATGATTGCACCTACAGAGAAACAGTGCGAGCGTCGGGGGCGGGTATATGGTACCACTGGTGAGATTTCATATGATAGTACAACGATTTCTGTTTATGATTTTGCTACGGCGAAGACTGCTGTTTTTGATGTACCGAAGCCGCCGCCAGGACAGAACGAGTCGCATGGTGGTGGGGACTTTGGGCTTGCGAGGCAGTTTGTCAGTGCCGTTGAGGCTGTTGAGGGGGGATTAGATGTTGAGACCGCGCAAGCGAGGTTTGTTGGTTGTTCGCTTGAGGAGGCTGTGCGAAGTCATGCTGTTGTTTTTGCGGCCGAGGAGGCGAGGAGGGAGGAGAGGGTTGTTAAATGGGAGAGCTGGTGGGGGGAGAAGTTGAGTGTGTCTGCTGCTGCGTGGAACGCATAATGATATGGAATTGGTTGATGATTTACGATGATACGATAATATGAGAATACGATACTATAATAATTTGTGTTCAGTTCCCCTTGTTTGAGATATGGTATAGAGGCCAATAATGCATATACTTCATTAGCTTCACAGATCTGGAGGTTTGAATCCAAAGACAAGACAGGCTCGGATTATGATAAAGATGCAGTTTCTACTTCATGCTAAAGTATAATCTTTTAATCTTGATCCTGCTTTTCGATCATCATTCTTCTCGCGTTCAGATAGAACTGCAAAACAATTAAAAGGTGATCCCCATCCAGCAGGTTCCACATTAACCCTAACAACCTAAGCAAACTTAAGTCTTAACATCAGGCTCCTCGCGGCCAACATACTCCTTGAACTTGAGCAAAGAGAGGGCCAGCGAGATGTTATCGGCCAGGTACTCCTGAGCAGTGAGACCGAACTTGGACTTGTCGGCCTCGTAGCGCTCAACGTACAGACGGATAGTGGCACCACTGCTGCCAGTGCCGGAAAGACGAACAACAATGCGGCTGCCATCATCGAACTTGGTGTACAGACCCTGGTTCTTGGAGACGCTACCGTCGAGGTCGGTGTAGGAGAAGTTGCCAGCGTCGACGACCTTGCGGCCGGCAATTTCCGAACCAATGAAGGTGTCGCGGTTGGCGACCAAGTCGGACAGAGTACCGACGACCTTGTTGGCGCCCTCGCTGTCGACGTTCTCGTAGTCGTAGCGGGTGAAGAAGGTGCGGCCGTAAGTCTGCCAGAACTCGTTCTGGATGGAGCCAATGCTGGGGGTCTCGTTGGGCTTCTGCTTGGCAACACCGGCAATGATGTTCAACCAGGCCACGACGGCCCACAAGCCGTCCTTCTCACGGATGTGGTTGCTGCCAGTGCCGAAGCTCTCTTCACCACAGATCGACATCTTCTTCTCGTCGAACAGGTTGCAGAAGAACTTCCAGCCGGTGGGCACCTCGTAGCTCTGCAGACCCTGGGCCTTGGCCACGCGGTCTACGGCTCCGGAGGTAGGCATTGAGCGGGCCAAGCCGTATACACCCTGCTTCTGGAAGTAGGGGATGAGCTTGGCGTGGTGGGCGATGATGGCCAAGCTGTCGCCGGGGGAGACGAAGCTGTTGGCACCGTAGATCATGTTACGGTCACCGTCACCATCACTGGCGGCACCGAAGTGCACGCCGTTGGCGTCGACGGCCTCGACGAGCTCGTGGGCGTACACGAGGTTGGGGTCGGGGTGACCGCCGCCAAAGTCCGGCTTGGGCTGGCAGTTCATTGTGCTGCTGGTGGGCAGACCGAGCTCCTTGACGAAGATATCCACGCCGTAGGGTCCGGTCACACCGTGCATGCCGTCGAACAGGACCTTGAAGTCCTTGTGGGAGCTGAGGAACTCCTTGATCAAATCGAAATCAAAGATCTCCTTCATCATGGTCACGTAGTCGGCGGTAGAGTGAACGATCTCAACCTCGAGGGGGCCGTAGTTCTTGATGCCAATGGTGGAGGTATCGACATCGGGAACATCGAGGTATTTGTAGGAAGTGAGGGTCTTCGCGGTCTCGAAGATCTTGTTGGTAACACCCTCGGGGGCGGGAGCACCGTTGGCCAAGTTGTACTTGATACCAAAGTCATTCTCGGGACCTGTGAGTGTTCGGTCAGTATCCAACAGATCATATTATAGTCCTGACCATCACTTACCACCGGGGTTGTGACTGGCAGTCAAGAGGATACCACCAGTTGCCTTCCTCACACGAATGAGGTTGCTAGCAGCCGGGGTGCTCATAATACCATGCTGTCCAACCAAGAGCTTCTTCACGCCATAGGCGGCACTGATCTTTGCGATCTTGGAGATGACCTCGGGGTTGTAGTAACGGCCATCGCCACCAATGACGAGGAAGGAACCTTCAACACCCTCGGGGATTGATAGAAGAATGCTAGTAATGAAGGATTCGGAGTAGTTGTCCTGTTGGAAGACCTTGACCTTCTTGCGAAGACCGGAGCTGGGAGCAAGTTAGCTGGGAGTTCAATTGCGGGGCAATGAGCAACATACGTTCCAGGCTTCTGGTCGGTGAAGGGCTGGATGGAGACTGTCTGGACAGACATGATGGAATAAGATTGGAGGGGATAAGGTAGTAAGGAGAAAAGAAGAAGAAGGGGGAAGAAGTTCGAGAGAGAAGTTCACCGACTTGTTGAGCTCCACGGGGAGGGGCCAATGTTTGGCGTCATGTGTTTATCATTCCACTAGTGCTCTTGTGTCTGTTGTACTTTGCCACATTCGAATATTTAATTTAAATATCAGTCTGGACTCCCTACACTTCGTGCAGCTTAAAGGCTCTCTGATTTGTTCTATTCAGTCCAATCTACAAGTTATCTGTCAAGGTACTTCTTCCAAAATGACCCCCGCCGCAGATCATTCCCGCGGGGGAATCAAAATAATGCCTTTCGTACAACATTCTTCCGAAGTATATTGTACATGGAGTGTACATTGACGATCTCTTTTCACCTTACGAAAAGGTACTCCGTAGTCAAGGTCAATTTCAACAAGCAGAGTTTTAAAAATAGCCCCCCTAGACCCATGTCTCAGAGTAACAGAGACAAGCAAGCCACAATATCAGCCACATTCACCCAAACAGCTTCTCCTTGTAAAATCGCATCTCCTCAATACTTTCAAGAATATCATCCCTGGCAAGATGAACCTCCCGCTTAGGGGGGACCTGCTCAAGCATCTGATCACTTCCCCACCTCCGCGCCGCCTCCTTCAACGAGCTAACATCCAGAATGCGATAATGCAGATGATCTAGAACCTGTGAGTACGGCGCACAAGCAAGGAAAGCCTTATCCGCGTGAACACTATTTCCCGCGAGGAGGGCAGTGCGCGGGACCGGGACGTGCTGGCGGATGTATGCGAGGAGAGAGTCGGCGGCGGTGGAGGGGGAGGTGGTCGAGGCGCGCACGGCGGCGGTGAGGCCCGTGCGGCCGTGTGTGTCGATGCACCACTGCGACATCGCGTCGAGGGTGGAGTCTGGGACATGGATGACGGTTTCAAAGCCAGTCGGTTCGAGGAGGTTTAATTGGGCATCTGTAATGAAACAGCAGATCTGGAGGATCTTGTCGGTTTCCGGGTTCAGGCCTGTCATCTGGTGGGGAGTTAGTGGTGCGAAACACCTTGGGGGAGGGTTTTGGATCGGAGATGGGGTGTCTGGACGTACCTCACAGTCGATCCAGACCAAAGGGTCTGTTGAGCGTTCGAGTGGCATGGTGGATTTATGGCGGATGGGGACGATTCTGGGCTGTTGAAGCTGTTAATGATTTGAGGTGCAATTGGGTGCTCGGCAGAATCTCTCACTTGGTGGAGAAAGCCGGGCTGGGCCAGAACACTGCGTAATGCAGATGCAGGTAGAAAAATACTTCTGAGCATGGATGTGTAGTTGAGGAGTTTGAAATAGGGTACATTTGTTTCAGCTATAGCTTTCAGGGTTCAGAAGCTTATCGGGTTTTAAGCCGTTTCAGCCAATGCTTGACCAACGCAGCATAGACCCCCGGGATCCTTTGGAATATCTAGTCTACAATGTATATAATTACGTCTCTCCTCCTACGCTTATTTCTGGATTTAAAATTATGATCAAGCTGCCCTGATCGGTGCAGCAAATGTATTTCTCCTTCAACATGTTCCCTGTATTGTAGGTAGTGGGCATAACGGCGTAATTGTAGAAAAGCAATACATATGACCGTCCAGAGGACCCAATAAATGGCAATGAGGATTCCGCCAACTCGCAAAATCCTAATCGATCCATAGGATCACACCGAAAACGACCAGTGCTTTCCAAAGCGAAGAGTAGTAGCCCGTCAGGCCCGATGGCTCAAACGGGATCTCGAGATCCGACCACCCAGAAGTAAGCGATTTTCGATAATTGCGGGCTTACAACTCCTCTTCGGTTTCTGGCGGTCCAGCGGAAAGATCAGGTGTAAGACTGAACCCATCTGCGAATATCTTCGGGCTGGTTAAAGTTGATTCCGCTGGAGCGGAGGAGCCCAGAACTTCATTGATTCTACCGGACGACTCTGCGATCCGGCGTCTGAGGGCATTCTCATCTGCTGTAGAAACACTCGCGCGCTGTTTCTTCAGCGGACTACCGAAAAGGCCATCTTCTGGTTCAGCAGCTGGCTGAGAGGGCTCGGAGGGCACACCTGCAGATCCAGTTGCGGCAGCCTTTGGTGGTGTTGCTGAGCGCTCGTTTGCGGGGGCGTGGATCCGGAACCGGAAGCCGGCGTATCGGCAGAGTCACCGACACTGGCCCCAGGTGGCTCGGCGGAGTGCTGACGCTTGAGCTATGGGATTGTTAATAAAGCGCCAATGGAATGTGAAGATTGTACCTACTCGAATCTTCCGCAGGCTTTCCGCCAGCTCTCCCTGGCGTTGAATGTCATCTGGAGACAAGAACCGATCGTCATCCTTGGCTTCTTCATCGTCTGCCTTGCCAAGTATGGGATTGTCGGTGTCGTCGTCATCACTGTCCATTTCATCGACGCTCTTCTTGCCCTTCCGCGGCTTGGGTTCGTTGTCCCGGAAATTAAGGAATCCAACAGAGCCCCCAGGCTTGATAGGGCCGAGGTTTGCGAAATCAGCTTGTATGGACTTGCGCTTCGTGGCAGCAGGCGTCTCTTGCACCTTGGGATCTTTCAAGATACCCATCTTCTGCAACTGGCCTATGTTCATGTAAAATTAGAAACAATTCCCATCAAGAGTGATATAGAGAATACTCACGTTCACCACGGTACATAAAAGTGAATACAGCATATGGTTTGTCACTCGGGTCAATACCAGTAACAGTTTGCGTACTAATGGTCTTCGGGTCGAGTGACTTGGGCTTCGCAAAACTTGTGGTGTGGTCAACATCGGCATCTCCTCCGCCGCTGTTATCTTGACCACCCTCCTCATCGTCGTGTGCATCAAACTGCGGGGAGTACTCGCCCCGCTTGATTTCTCCCGACGCCAGAACTCGGAACAAAGCAACCTTAATCTGGCCCGCTGTCTCGGGAATTGGATCATCGTCGTCAGAGTCGGAGGAGAGGTCGTCGTCTGAAACATCCTCGAGGGGCGACTTCTCATCATTTCCGTATCGCATAATGGTCTTGGACTTGGTAGGATGATTGTCCTCCATTTCCATGGCAGTCGGATCTTCCTCAGCGGCGCGCTTCGCACGTCGTTTCTCCATCTTTTGTCGCCTGCGTTCAATCTTGGCTGCGGCATCCTTGCCTTCCAGGTCCAATCCGTTGAGCCAGCGCTCCAGACCGACCTCGCGGAACAAGAACTCGCGCTCGGCAATTCCCCCGCCTTCGCTCTCCGGGACGCTGACCCAGCGTGAATTCACCCATGTCTCTTCTCCTCGCCGCAGTAGTGTAGCCACCTCCTCCTTCTGTCTTCCGTCAAAGTAGATGTATGCAGCTACGGTCTCGTTCGGTGAGTTTGTCAAGCCTTGGTATGGTGCGACCGTCCCGGCGATTTGACCTGGTTCACCGGGCAATTTGCCCACAACTTTTGGTTTCGGCGAGGGGCAGTCTGCTGTCGGCTTTGGGGTCGAGTAAGGAACATCTTGCTCGGGATTCAGGAGGGTGACGGAAATGGCGAAGGTTGATTGTTCCGCTTTGCCGGTCCCAGATTCGGGAATTTTGGGTGGAGGAACAGGAATGAAACAACCTATGCGCGAAGCTCGAGAATGGCGTTGAATGGAGTATTCGGAGATCGGGCCATCGGGCGTGTGGATGCTCACGGCAAGCCCTTTAAAGCAGGGCATGGTGGGAAAGGGTTAAGTGGGATATGGATGTTGCACTGTGGGGAGAAGAGTCCAACGAGGGCGCAGGGCCAGATCTGCCCCGCAACTAAGACAAGAAATACTTCGGGCAAAAACACGAGAAAAGTGACACCAAATTGAGGATAGGTGAACTTCTTTCTTAGTTTGTTTTTTTTTTGCTCCCTCGTGGGTGTTGAGAGAATAAGCTATAGGCGGGAGGCGGTCAAGGTAGTGGGTTTCGACTCACCCAGCAGCCCACAGCAGTTCCTTGAGCTCCACTGCAGCTGCTGGTGTGTTTGTTTCTGGGGTTCAAAAATGAGGGTCACGATGACGGGGGATTCTAGATTTCCTGAGGACCAGGCCCAAAGATACGTCACTGAGGTTCCTGAGCTCAAGTGGGCACACACAACCTCAAAATGCGAACAGAAGGAATGAAAGTAAAAGAAGTAGACCTGAGCTCTCTTTCAAGGGAAGGGTGAGGGGCGGGAGTGGACCAAAACATGAGGGTTGCCATCCCCCCGAACTCCCACGTGATACACCTATCAAGCCTATAGTAGGCTACAGCCTACATTGTATGTATATACACGGCCATTGAGATTCTTTTATAGTCATTTATACTTTATCCCATAACTCTGGGAAAATCCTGTTATCTACCTCTATTTATCCCCCATAAAACAATATTCATCATACCAATCATGCCAATATTGAACTTGTCCTGATCATATCTCCACATCAGCTGATCCCCCAGCAACCATGGATTCTGCGAAGCCTGGTGGAGCACACTTTCCCTACTATAACCATGATAGGGTATTATACCCTCTTCTGATATCTAAAGGTGGTTTTTGAGATAAATTTCATTTCCAAAATCAATAGTGCATTATTCATTATCTCAATTTCCAAATATCAAAGAAATGAAGGAAAAACAGAAAAAAAACAGAGGCAAGTGTCAGCCCGCTGCTTCTAACACCCGTGGGAACAAAACCCGCAACTCGAATCCGAAAAGATCAGACGTTGACTAGACTAACCTATGACTTAACATGGTCAGAAACAACACTCTGTCTCCGCGACCCGGCAACATCTCCATTACTACCCGCAAGATGGTCAAAGTGGTAAAGAGGCTCCAGCTCAACATTCTGGCGGAAAATGTAACGCCTGAACCAGTACGGCAGCGCCTTGGTGACTTGATACTTCATGTGCACCCGAGTAGGAACTGCGAAGATATAATCCAGCTCTTCGAGAGTGCGCTGCTTGGTTTCGGGAACCCAGAGGAAAATCATGACCATTGCAGTGACGTTCAGACCACTAAATACAATCGTTAGAGAACTTGATAAGAAAACTGTAATGTCGGTAGAAAGACTTACGCATAAAATCCGAATGCTCCAGTGGCAGTCATTGCACTCAACATTTTGGGGAACGTGATTCCAAGCACGGCAGCCCAACCTAGACAGGTTGCCACAGCCCAGGACATGCCAACCTCTGATGTCAATGTTAGTTCGGGAAACTATACCAAGAGGAAAGGAGAAGCTGAAAGTGAAATACATACCGCGATGGGAAAGAGGGAATACCTCTGCCGAATAAGTGAACGGCACGGGCCCTTCACCGGGCGAATAGAATGCAGCGAACAGGAACACGAAGAACGCGATTGAAGCCAGGTGACCCGTACCCTCGGGAGTCCAGAAGCAGAAAGCAGCGCCAAGCAAAGTCCATGCCATCTGTGGGAAAGTGAACAAAAGCAGAGTCCGGCGGCCATATGTATCGATGGTCCAGATGGCAGGGAAAGCGAACACAAAGTTAACCAACCCGAATCCCCAGGAAGCAAACAAAGCCTGTGTGTCATTTGCACCCGCGTTCTTGAAGACAGTTGAGGAGTAAAAGGCAACGATGTTGATACCGCACATCTGCTGGGCGATCATGACAACGAACGAAGCAAGAGTGGCACGGCGGACACGAGGAATAGTGAACAGCTCAATGAAACGGGTGACATAGTTGCTATTGCCAATTAGATCCATTTCAATCTTGATCTGGGCATGAATGTAGTAAAGGTCACGAGCAGCCTGCAAAGGCGTGTTACGGAGACGGCATAAAGACCGGTACGCCTTGGCCATCTCGCCACGTCGAATGTACCAGCGAGGTGACTCTGGACAGAAGTAAACCCCAAATAGGAGAGGGATAGCCGGGATAAAGGCCGATCCGAGCTGTAGACGCCAGGATATTTTACCAGTATCCTTGACGGCAAGATTGGCACTGAATCCGAGGAAAATGCCAAAAGCGGTCCAAAGCTGCCAGGACATGACCAGACCACCGCGGATAACAGCAGGAGTATTCTCAGCGCAAAAGATTGGAATTGTCGAGGCTTTCAATCCCATTCCAATACCCAAGAGAAGACGGACCACAAACAACTGTACCCAGCTCTGGGCCACTGCAGAGCCAATGGGGGTAAGGACGCAAAAGATAGACGAGGCGAAGATTGTACCGCGACGGCCCAGGATCCGATTAAATGGATCCGAGAGCCAGCATCCAAGACAAGCACTGGCGATATAGGGAGCAGCATTGACGATGCCGATGAGCCATAGGTTCCGCTCGGCCTGCGGGCTCTTTTTGGGATCGTCCGATATACCAAAAGCATCGGGGAATGACAGGTTAGCACCATTGGAGCCAGTCTGATCCCATCCTCTGTATTGATGTTAGGGGTGTATCTAAGGTGTACTGGGGAAATAACGTACTGCACGGCTGCACCAATAGAGCACAGGATAATGGTGAAGTAGAGTGATCTCGGCTGGCGCCATTTGTGAAGCACTTCGTCACGCAGGGCAGTGAGCTCCGGCTCAGTCAAGTCTGCCACTGTCTCGAACTCAGTAGGATCACGCGCAACTAGCGCTCCTTTTTTCAGCTCGGGTAGGATGTCTGTGACGTTGTATTCCTCGGCAAAGTCTTCCACGTCGCGCAGCACCTGATTCTTGGTCAAGTTGGCCAAAGGGTTCTTGATCCTGTTTGATGTTAGTGAACTGAGAGGAAAAGCCAATTTATGACCGGGAAATCAAACTAGTGGAGCTTACCTGGCTGAAACATTGTTTTGAAGGTCAACTTGCTCAACGTATCCCTTCTCAACACTGTTTTGATCGTTGCTGGAACTATATGAAATCGACATGAGCACTGCGAAGCGCACGAGGAAAATGCAAATCTTACCGCTGGCTAGAGCTAACCTGCGTGATGGCCTCCTGAACCATTTTGAGGGCCCAGTGCCTGGTCAAGCCGTTAATAGCAACTAAGAAAGAAACTAGAGGCCGTGGGCTGAGTTGACTGTTCTGATGGGGAAGAAAAAAAAAAGAGAAAGATGGATGGAGAGGAAGAGTTGGAAAACCAACTAACAACTTTAGTCACCGCAGTAGCTCGTTTGATGGGTCTCAGAGACAAACGAAGTTGTGAATGGTAGCTATTGACCTTGGGGGAGGGGCACCCTTTTATATTCTGTATTTCATCTTTTCTTAGACCAGCCCGTTTGACAAGAGATACACAACCCCATTGGCTAGAGTAAAATATGCCCAAGGCTCACGGGTAAATCCAAAAAAGGGCAACCTTTTGTCATGACTTCCTTCTGATCTACTTCCCGAAACGGATTTAATCTGGGGGCCCGCGTTGAATTGCCCATGGGGAAACTTCAAACCCTAAAAAAATGGAGATACAAGAAATACATACTCCACTCTTACACTAAGCCTTCGGCCTTAAGTGGAAGGACTTGGTCTCGGCAAAATACTACATTAAGACTGCTCTGCTACCTTCCCTAATGCCAAGTACTAGAAACAAGTATGAACAAGTCTCGCGGCCCAAGTATAGCTACATGCATCTGGAAAAGAACCCTTCTAGGATCTTTCTCCCTGTACTAGGATCCCTGTCTAGACCGGTTCAAGTCCTAGGTGAAAGCAAGCCTTCCACTGTTAAGCCCCAGGTTTACTTCCTATTGATGACGGGGCCGTTGTCTCCATGTTATGCAATCAAGTCCTATAACCCTACCTATAACTACGGTCAGATTCAGATATGAAAAGCAATTGTCGAGAGGTATCAGACCGCCGCTCTCGATACCAGCATCTCCAGGCGAGCGCCACATTCGTCGACCAAAGGCACCGGGTTATGGTAGTCGCCTCTAGGCAGGGGCCAGGATTGTGATTGGCGAAAATAATTTAGGCATATGGCTAAGGACTAGCCAATTTTTTGGCGCTAAATTAGCCTCAAATCATGGTAATCCCTGCCTCCCAGGTTTGTTTCCGGTAACTTCACGAAGCTTAGAGTTTCACGTGGACAATATATTTTACCTTTTTGACTCGCATTGAGCGAGACCTAAATGATCTAAATACTCTTTATTATCTAGCGAACATCTAAACTTGAACTTATGTCCGAATTCGGTAAAAAGGTAGAAGGAAAAAAAGTGGAAATCCGGGGCAAATTACGGGGGAATCGACATCGAGGTATTTGCTTCCAAAGTTGGGGTCGAAGTCTCACGCTAGTACAATCCCGTGTACAAAAGGACTTTGGACGGAATAGGAAAAAAGTCAAATCCTCGGGGATGAATTACTCTCGGAGCCCAACCATCCGGCATTAAAAGCCGTGGCACAATATCGGGCGAAATGAAGGCTTTCCTTTGATCCAAGGATACTCGATCCCGATCTTTGCGGGTAAAATTATGTCCTACAAGCCGTGTGCCCCGTAAGAGTTACCGTGCGTTTTCCCCCTCCAGTCGAGAGCGCAATAGGCGTTAGTGGCGTTAGACAAAGTAACCCTAGACCCCGTAATTATTCCAACTCGATGATTATCTTGCCAAGTCAAACCAAGCCCAATGCCTGTTTCTTGGAATGTGGCGTAAGTGCTGATCCGATTCAAGCACATTAAAAGATGATCGCATCATCACTTATCAACCTCAGAAAGCGGACGGTGACCGTCTCCGGCGACATGGTTCTCGAGGCTCGAGCGGGCCGTGTCTGGGGGTTGCAACGCTAAAGCGCTCGTGGCTAGCCATGTGGGGATCGACAACTTTCTACCCCAATGTGTTTATCCCTTGGGGAAATATTCGGAGATGCTTCTGTACTCTCTCAACACCCCGAGTCATGACACAATTTGCGAAAGAATACTGAGATCACATCCCTTGGAGTTGGTTACCTTTGTTCCATTTTCGGCTTGCCCAGTGCAAGTAGTATGTAATTGACATGTCAGATGCAGAGTGCCCCTTGTGTGTTAGGTTATTCTATGAGGCAATTCCTAAACTAGCTCTTAGTGAGAAGAATAGCATGGTAACATTGCCGATCAAGCGCCCAATCCTGGTATGTACCATGTGCCATAATAGATCCTGTGCTATGCTACCCCGAATAGAAGAGAATCTGTCCTTCCAGAAAGGGATTGCCCTTGCGGGTGCCTGCACGCCCTACCATGTGGTGACTCTTAAACCGCCGAACAATTCACATGGTCAATTCACATGGTCAATGCATCCTTAGGAAGGTATCATCTGTGTGCCCTGCTGCAAGGGGCAAAGCAAATATGGACATAGGTCTATCATTCATCCAAAGTCATCGCAGGCATATGGCAATTAGGAGATGTTGTACCCATTTTGCTTTACACTGGAAAACAGCTTCGAAAGTGGAAGAAAATGTACGTTAAGAGTTCTATAAGCGACAGAGCTGGAATCTTCCCAGCAAAGACTCAGGCGGCTTGATGCGGTTATAAAATGGCAAGTGTTTGAAAATAACCCCATATTATCTATATAACCTCGAATCAAGACAAGCTAGCAACTAAATTGCTTTTTCTTGATGGTAGTGTTGCCTTGGTTCAAACAAAGAAAATGAGAGTAACATGTCCCCATGGGAATCGATAGTTCCTATACAGGGGCTAGAAGCTTAATCAATTATGGCCAAAGAAGTATCATTTCAATACTGTTGGGTTTGAAGTTCCTCTTTGTTCGTATGTATCCAACAATGTCTAGCACTAGAACGCTTTGCTTCCCCGTTTAAGTTCTCATCCTTGAGTGGATGAGAAACGAGCTGGGATTTGGCTCTACCACCTTCCGATAGACCGGCCGTAACCCGCAGCACCCCAAAATGTCTCAAAGATGACCTCCAACTAATGTGCTGCAGGGAGAAAAGTTAGCAATTATGCCGGCGTGCATGCGTATAGGCTCTTGGCAATTGAAGCAAGGGTTTGTCACCCTTTTTCAGGCCGCCCCACGGAGAGAATGTTGGTCATCGGGTGTCCGGACCTCACCCCTTTCCATTGTAGCCTTTCAGTAGATGAACCCAGGAGTAAGTCTCAAATAATCTCGGTGATCGTAACTGGAGCAACTGAGCCCATGCCCGGAGGGAGTGGTAGTAAAGTGACGGCTTGAATACTGGATGTATATTTAGCTGTCCGGAAAATCCAAAACGCAAGGATAAGTATGACTACTTCAAGCGAGTCTCTTCAGTCGCAGACTTTTTTCGCCGCCTTTCTCCCTTCATATAAGCAATAATCTTACCCAGCTTTTATGGGGAAATGATCTGGGACAGATCTCCGCCTTCTAGATTTGAGTGTGGATTGAAGTGGAAGTTGTGGGCAGTAGACAAATCTATATGTACATACCACCAGGTGAATAGCCATCTAGGTAGGTACACCCGTGGACTTCACCTTGGAACCTATAGGACTTGGACTAATATTAAGCCCTGGAGTCTACACAAGTTGCTTCAAGTTGATATTACACACCTTATAGCGATAATTCGACTTTACTTTCTTTTTTAACTTCCTTTTTAGATATCTTTCTAGGTGTACTTCTAGGATGGTCGGTCGTACATTGTAGAATGGAATAAAAAGCAGCTTTCTGATATGTTATACACTAGAAGTAAATTAACTATTGGATGAATATGGTAAGAGTATTTTTTTTCTAATATCGAGGACTCTGTGTAGTTAGATTGTCCATAATAATTTTCCATCTGTTTACTAGCTTGCATAGCAATTCCTACGGTCATGTCAAACCTCAGCGATTTCCTATACTTTTCCCTACACTCCAATTGAACATTTACGTGACCACATATCCTAACAAAATGGACCTCCCGAAGTCCGCACTTCGGCTGATGTTTAGTCTAGCTCGTATGACATCCATGGATGACGCCATTTTGTCTCCTAGGTATCCACGGATATGTTGCGGGGAGCTGACAAATAAATATCCTCAGCTCCTTATATTTACTTGGGTCTTGTCATTATTCCAGATGTTCTCTCATGCACTGAGGACTGTATTGCCACCATCTCAACTCCCAAGATTTTACCCTTATTCTACCATGGCTTCGAACATTACCCTTTACACCTGGCCGACACCGAATGGCATCAAAGCCTCCATCACCCTCGAGGAGCTTGGTCTGCCTTACAAAACCGAAGGAATTGATATCAGCTCCAGCTCAAATCCACAAAAGCAAGAGTACAACTCTCTCCACTACGCAGCACGATGTCTCACAATATACTGATTAAACCCATTCAATAGATGGTTCCTGAAGATTAACCCCAATGGCCGCATCCCCGCTTTACTCGATGGCTCGCAGCGGGTTTTCGAGAGCGGAGCAATCATGACATATCTAGTTGATAAGTACGACACCGACCGCAAAATTAGTTACGCTCCTGGCACTCCCGAGCATGTCGAACAAACATCGTGGTTGATGTTCCAGATGGCTGGACTGGGACCTATGCAAGGTGCGTGCAGATAATCCACCTTGAACATGTGCTTTGATCTCTCTAATACCAAACAGGACAAGCGAACCATTTCCGTCTCTTCGCCAATACGCGCTCCGATTACGCTATTCAGCGGTATATCAACGAAACAAGGCGTCTCTACTCGGTTCTCGAGTCGCGGTTGAAGGAAAGCCCTTACCTGGCCGGTGAGAAGTATACCATTGCCGATATTGCGAGTTTCTCTTGGGTTCGTGGTGCTCCTGTCTCCTTGGAGATTGACCTGTCTGAGTTCCCCGCTTTGAAGAAGTGGGTCGAGGAGATTGATAGGCGTGCTGCTGTTCAAAAGGGTGTAGATGTTCCCCATTCAACTAGGACTCCTGAGCAGAAGGCTGAAATCTTCCGGAATTTCCGGGCCAAGATTGATGCCATGACAACTTCTGACCAGCATTGACGGTGATATCTTGGGTTCTGATGGCAGGACCGAAAACAAATTTAACAAGGAACAAGTCAAGCTTCTAGCAACAATATCATAAGGTTCATCCTTGCATCTAAGAAAGGTAATCCTATTTCAAAGGCCCGAATTAGTTACATCAATGCTTCTAGCAAGCAGAGCTAAACTCTTGATAATTAATAAAGAGCCGATAGCGATGGAATACTCAAAGCTCTCCGGGTTTGTAGCTTCGCCAAGTCTCAAAACCAACCTGCTCATACCACCCATCGAGTGCAACCCAGTCTACAAAGACCCCTTCAATACCTCGTTGTTTCATGTTCTCAATAGCATGGCAGATCAATGCTAACCCAATGCCATACTTGCGGTGCGATTCATCAATTCCCACGGCACCGATCAGGCCTGTGTTTGGACCACAGGTTTGGGGGAATGCCCAGGACTCGTTCAGAGCGTCTGATGGACCGAGCATCAACGTCCAGCCAACCTGCTGGCCTTGGGAGTCGAATGCTGTCATCACACTGTCGGGATACTTGTCAGGGTGTAATGCGACGTATGCCCCCACCCAGCTCTTTGTAACACGTTAGTATAGATTTTAATAAAGTATAAGCGTGATGATAACACGGAAATCTTACCCCGTTCTTAGAGAAATTTCTTCTTTGGCCAACCAGACAGGCCTCATAATCTTCGGGTTTCAATGGCGCAAAGCGGAAACCTCGTTCCCGGGCACGAGTGATATACTTCTCTGGCGACTGGAAGTTCCGAATATCTTGGTACAAGTCGACGGATCGGGCACTGGGAGGACTGAGTCGGAAACCACGATGAGTAAAGAAATGCTGGACTGTTTCTGGAAGGTCCCGGGGGATCCCAGGCCAAAAGCGGGGGAATGAGCTTCCAAGCTTCACACTATTGAAGCCAAACTTTGCCCGGAAGTATGCTCTCGTTTCTTCCAGCAGGGCAATTCCAACGCCCTGGTGTTGATACTTTGGTGACACGGCAAGAACTGAGATAAACACGGTGTCTGGTGCACCGTCGGCATTTGTGTAAGCCAGGCAGAAGCCTACTACCTGAGATCCAATGCGCGCGACGAAATGATGGCCATATGGTCGTACTATCATAGACCGCAAACTTTTCGTGGGGATAAGGTAGGTCGGGAGAGCAGCGGCCCAGACTTCGACCACCTCATCCAGATCTCTTTGTGCGTCAAATGGTGTTATTTCCGCGGAGGTCTTTGTCAAAGCATTTGTTCCCACTGGAAGAGCACCTGTCGGGACCAATGCTCCAAACATGATATCGGCAGCCACAGAGAATGCCTCGATAGTCGGCTCGTATGTGGTAATATAAGTCTTGACATTAGGAGCATCAAGGAAGTCATAAGGGTTGCAGGCAGCAATATGCACCAACGATTTAACACGTTCGGCAAGTTCCAGGCCTAGGGACTCCTGGTATGGCGACTCTTTTGCATTCAGTGATGTGAAAATCACAACATCAGCGACTTCAAGTGTTCGCCATTGCTCCGAAGTCAAGCCGGTCGCTCCGTATCTGATCTCAGCGATGGAATTGTTGTGTTGCCGCAGCACGTCAAGATATCTGTTGGACTGGTATAATCCCGGCTTCCCCGTTCCCTCACCGTCTACAGCACCACCGACTGGGGTCTTGTCTCCAGGGAAGAGGAATATGATTATTGCAGTCTTTGACAGGGGGAGAACGCCATTCTTGTCACGAACGAGTGTGGTCGACCGCGAATATATATCCATGGTTGTCTCGGCAATTCTGTTGTTGAGCGAGCTCAGGTCTGCGAGACTGGATTGCCGAAGAGCGACGTCCCAGTTCAAAAACTTGTCTTTGACCGTAGCAACATGGCGACAAGCTTCCGCCAATCGCGATTGATCGATTGTGCCGGACTTTATTGCTTCGCAAACTCTCTTGATCGAAGCCACCTGCACATCAAAGGTATGGCAGATCATGATGCTATCGCTACCAGCGCGCAATGCTAGCACTGAGCCTTCTTCTGTACCGTATGTCGCGCGGATTCCATCCATCTCCAGGCAGTCTGTGATGATCATACCATCATAGGCCATGTCCTTGCGCAAAATTCCCATAACATCTGGAGAAAGTGTTGCGGGTCGCGTAAGATCGATACAAGGCAGCGAGATATGAGCAGTCATGACGGTCTCGATGCCTTCAGCGACAGCCCGCCTAAAGGGAATTAACTCACAGCGCTCCAGCTGATCCCTTGTCTTAGGAATGACCGGTAGTCCGTAATGCGAGTCAACAGCCGTGTCTCCATGACCTGGAAAATGCTTTACACTGGGGACAATGTTTTGTTCCCGTAGACCCCGCGCGGCTGCACTCGCAAACCGGCCCACGAATTCAGGGTCATCGCCAGGGCTGCGTACACCAATAACTGGGTTCAAGGGTTCTGAGTTAATATCACAGACTGGTGCATAGTTCATGTTAATCCCGAAGAAACTCAGAGTTTCCCCCGTGGCTTTCCCCGCACTATAGGCACACTCGGGGTCATGAGTGGCACCAAGTGCCATAGGTCCTGGTACCTGAGCAGCGATCGGGGGAGAAATTCGAGTGACTAGTCCATTCTCTTGATCAATTCCGATCAACAGTGGGCGCTCATGTCCAGCTAGTTTGGCTTCATTTTGTAAAGCCAGTGTCAAGGCCTAGAGAAGATTAGTTAAGTCAATCAAGGACAATATAGTCTCGGATATCACACCCGAAGCTGCTCTGCGCTCTCAATATTGCGTGAGAAGAGGACGATGCCTCCAAGGTGGTAGTCATGGATTAAAGTCTTGATTTCGGGGCTTGGGGTGCAGCCATGGAACCCCACCGCGAAGAGCTGCGGTTGTCAGTGAGAGATTCACCAAGAAGGGGTTCCAGGGATTATTTACCTGGCCAACCTGTTTTTGAAGATCCAAAGAAACCATTCTGACTTGATTGTTGGCTTTTATTTGGGGTCATGGATTGCAAGTAAATGGTTCAAACGAGGTGACGTTGAAAGGATCGGAGTCTGCCTGGGTCCACTTGCAACGTTGTGCTTACACTTGGGCACTTGGGGCTTTTCAGCTTAACCTTTTGAGGTCTAGTGAATATGTAGGTGCTTTTTATTTGAACATTTGAATGTAACAAAATATGAAGATAAGGCAAGTTCAATGGACGGGGGATATGTAACCTGGCGATGACTGGCGGAGAATATGTATCCACCAATATATGTTCCTGATAATGTCTGTCGATCGAAGCCTTTTCACTCCCATTTAATGTATTTTATACAAAGGCCAATAATATTAATATCCCATATATCTTCAATATTATAAACACTAAGATTAGGTATAACTGACTAGTTATATAATGTTCGAACATTGAAGGTTGAAGCTAAGAGAAAGTAATGGCACGTGCGCCCGTAGTCAAGGGGCCCTCTCTTTCCCGAACTCCCTCGGTATTCAACCCCCCAATGAACAAATGAACGAAATGAACGAAATGAATCAAAACACTAGCGCCTCAGGTATGACGAGTGGGGTTGACCAGCATCGTCCGTTTCCCTGTGATCAATGCTCAAAGTTGTTTACGCGGAGTGTAAGTACCCCAGCTCCTTATCTTTACCTAGTCCTCACGCAGATCCGATCTACCGCAGGAAAACCTACAGCGGCATAAGCGTGCACGTAAGTCTGCATGAATATTCCTTCATAGAAAATCAAATATTCATGCTCTACAAGGTCACGGCGGTGCTTCGCGCAAGAATTTTCAGTGTAGCAGATGTCATGCTCGATTCTCTCGAAGGTCTTGTTTCTATTTTCATACTCGCCATGCATTGCAATAACACTAATAATTTTGCAGCGACGTGTATAAACGACATGGTGATCGTTGCCGCGCGACAGGATCCCCAATCCAGATATCTCAGCCGCAGGTGCCGTGGGAGGGTATGCCTACCCCCAGGCAATGGGCGGCGTACCGTCACCTTTGACCACCACCCGCAACCCAACCGAACGTGTTGTGACCGACGAAGCTTTCTGGGAAGAGCATAGTACATTTGCTACTGAACTACCCCAGAGCTTTTCCTCTTCCTCGCCGAGGTATGCTTGCTTGCCTTGAGCCGATTTGTTAAATGCCCCCCCGATGCCGTTCCACATAAAGGGGGGACTCATCGATTGCAATCACACGTCTAACAATGGAAACCCACAGTAACCACGCTAATAGCGAAGAAACATACGTCAAACAGTATTTTGAGCATTTTCACCCGTCTTTCCCTCTGTTGCATCGACCTACATTCATTGTATCCTCGACGCCGAAGTTACTGCTGAAGGCCGTCACTGTCATTGGGAGTTTATTTTCTCCCAACTTGTATGATCATGAGGAAACCCAAGCTCTCGCACACTGGCGTCAAGATATCTGGCAAAGTGGACAGGAAGAGCTTCGGCACATGGTACATGATGAAACCTTACTATCGTGTCCTTTGAAAAAACGTTCTAATCAATATTAAAATAGGTTTCTTTGAATTGCAGTGAGATCAGACAGCCCTGGGTCATACAAGCGTGGCTTCTCTATATAATCTACGGGGTATACGCAAGCGAAGCAGGCCTATTCCAGGCCGTGAAAAAGATGCTGCGGCAACTTGTTGATGTCTGTATTATCCCCTACAATATCCTTCTACCCTGCCCCTTACTTAGGCTTATCTTTTGAGATAGGTTGTACACGAAATTGGTCTGTCCCAACAGGGTATCGCTATGCCGGATGCCCAGTCTTGGATGTACCAACTTGATTTCAACTCACCCGGAGATGATTCACAAACTCTCTATACGCGGTGGACGTCATATATTACCACCGAATCGATGAGACTGTCGCTGTATACTCTAGTCTTCCTAGATTCACACACATTTTCGCCTTGCAATTCTCGGCCTTTGATGTCACCAATGGAACTTGGCTGGGAACTTCCCTTCCCTATCAATCTGTGGGAAGCCAAAAACTCTCAGATATGGCTTCTGAGATTCAATGAAAACTTCGGACTTTCGACTTTTACAATAGCCAACAGTCTGTTACACGGGCCACGCGGCCTAGGGACGGCCTCTCTGACGATTGCTACTCAGCAACTCATGACAGAAACACCCGACCCACAACTTTTAGCAGCTCTAGAAGCATCCCCCTTCGCCGCATTTTGCGTTCTGACGAACATGGGCGCTCTTGTGCGGGACTTTACGCGGTGTTACTATCAAATGCCGCCAAGCCCGTCCGATCCGAATCCGTTCCATATTCTGACCCAGGGTCAGAATAAACAAGTACATGCAGCAATAGAAGCAATCACGAAAATTGTTAAGAAGCAGGCTTACACCGGTGACAGCCCCCAGTTTCTCCTATGGAGAACGAATGAGCTCTTCATCTCCTCTATCAAGATCAGTCTATGTCGCCCTGATCAGCTCTTAATAGCAGGTATTGTGGATAACAGCTTGATAGCTGGAATGGCTGCTTCCACCCATCTGACCCAAGGGAACCTTGTCGCGATTCGGCGGTCAGCACCTCTTGTTCCTCGCCACGTCGGTGGTGACGAGGGCATTGTGGCTCTTCTGAATGATTTATCTGGGGCATTATCTATCATCTTCGGGGAGGAGCAGGATAAAGTGGTCCGCGAAGCCCCCTGGGTCACGGTGGCCAGTTATGGTGTTTTACTATGTATCTGGGGAGCGCTCAAACGCGCAAGCACTGATATCCGTCACCACTTGGACACTTTCAACGAACTCCCAAGGATCTCTGAATCCTGTATGTTGATCTTCAACACCCTTATGGAGTCCGCTCTTCTCCATTTGCCCGCAGATAATGCCGTGACCCGAGACCCTCGCTTATGGACCATGAATCGAGAGGCTTTCGTCAGTCTGCTCGATGAAGGCGAGTCACTGTTTGTCAGTTTAATCAAAACCTTCTGTCAGCGAAGGTCCCTATGGGGGATCGGGCCTTCCATGCTGGCTGTATTGGGCGAAATCCCAGGAACTGGGGCCGAGTAAAGCCGTTGCGGGGTTTAACACTGAAGGCTCAAGTCTGTTATCAGAGCGAGTGGACGGTGGGTACACCAAGTGGACAGGTGGAGCTCCACATGTCCCCATTAGGGCTCCTCCTCAGTTAGGTCAACCTTGGCCGCAATCTGTTTATAAAACGCGCGGATAAGCTAAAAGACCTTCACAAAGCTTTCAAGTTGAGCTGCAATCTAAAGAGAATGACGTCGTCCACACTGAGAGTTGGCTGGGTAGGTCATAATGCCTTATTTGATTGCCTATTTGCTGATTGGGAGTAGTATGGCCTCGGATCGATGGGGTTAGGAATGTCCCTCAATCTCCAAAAACATCTTCAGAGTAACAATTTGTCACCACTTCGTTACAGCAATCGCAGTTTGTCAAAGGGTGATCTTCTTCGCGATGAAGGTGCCATACCTGAAGATAATTTTGAAGATCTCATCCGAAATTCGGATATAATTTTTACAATGGTAGGACATTTGCTGTTTATAACATTGTACGCTGTATTGACGACGAAAAATAGATATCCACTGACGATGTCCTCATTGAACTATTTAATAAGGCCCTGCTCGCGGGCGATTTATTGAAAGGCAAAACCTTTGTAGACACTTCTACTATTCATCCAGACACGTCAAAATGGGCCACGTCTCGCCTTGGTGAATACGGGGCAACATTTATAGCTGCTCCAGTGTTTGGTGCTAGCTCTGTAGCAGCCGCTGGGAAGCTGATCTTCGCAGTAGCCGGACCGGTTGGGGCGGTTGAGACAATCAAACCTCTTATCATGGCCATGGGACGCAACATCATTGATATGGGAGAAGATGTGCAAAAATCCAGCCTTCTCAAAATATCAGGGTGCGAATTCATGCAATATTAGAAAAGATCAGCATTGAGCTAACCACTTCCTTTTTTCTAGGAATGTCCTCGTTATCAGCTTCATGGAAGTGATTGCCGAAGCACAAGTATTTGCCGAAGTGACAGGGATCGGTAATCAACAGCTGGAGGAATTTATAGGCAATATGTTTGGTCCTGTGCTCGAAAGCTACTCAAAACGCATTACTACTGGCGCATATGCACCGCCGCTGGACACGTCTCCCGGGTTTGCAGCAGCCCTTGCAAGCAAAGACATGAAGCACGCTCTCTCCATCGCTGCCAGTCATTCAACTCGTCTTCCAACGCTCGAAACTGCATCAAATCGTCTAACAACAGCGCGGGAATATGCTGGTGAGTGCTTGGATAGTTCATCCATTTATGGAACAGCACGAATGGAAGCGGGTCTATCTTTCTGGAGCGAAAACAGTCGCCAGGGAAACTGAGTCTTTTACCCTTGGCTAAATAGAACGTTTTTTTATGTTTGTAATTAAAATTTTGATACATGATTAATTCGCCCATTCCTGACGTGTCCCTCCCCTTTTTTCGCTAAAGAAAAAGCAAGGCTTCCATACGTTGCCTCGCGCATGAATCAGTTATTAAGAGGGTTAGGCTCTAGAATCTAGAGAAGATACCCGATGGTTGATATAAGCAGTCATTTTTCTACATATCACTTAAATTGCTATTTAATCAAATCACAACATTTTCACTGGCGGAATTAAAGCTCTTATACTTACTTCATGTTTATTTACTCATTCCAGAATATACGAGTAGCCCCTGCCAATCCCATACTTAATTATAAAACGTCTCTGGTTAAGAGGGAATAGTAGAATATTCTGTATTCTCTCCAAATAAAGAGAAGCTAGCTGTATATATAGCAGGTGGACGTCTGCCAAACAAAGCATCTAGGCATTTCATCCCAACAGTTTCTCCAAATTCACCACCTCATTTATTGGAGCCACAATTTCTTGACTCAAGGTCGTGATCGTTGTGTTCCCCAGCGGTCTGCGTCCCCGGCCTGTGCCGTATCCGAAATGATGGGATACGATAGCTTTGACACCCGCAATGCCTACCTTGGTGAGGGCCCAGTCGGCATGACTGAGCTTAGATTGAAGCTCCTGTGCTGCCGGAAGCTCACCCTTTTCATAGTATTGCAATACCTTCACATGCAGCTTGGGTACAATGTTGGCGAGTGCGGCAATAATGCCGTTCGACCCAGCGACGAGCGCAGGAAGGAAAAAGTCCGACTTTCCGCCAAAAGTAGCAAATGATGTTCCTGAAAGTGCCGATGAAACACGCTGGAGTTTTCCAACGTTGCCGCAGGTGAGCTTGCACCCGACAATATTTGGATTGGACTGGGCTAGGCGAATGATGGAATCGGAACTGATGTCGATGCCTCCTGTCACGCCAGGGAAGTTATAGATGAGGATGGGAAGCTCGGATTCAGATGCAACCTGAATTTTCAAGTATTGTTAGTTTATCAAAACACGAGAGCGGGTTTCCTTTTTCGGGCTTCTTACATCGTGGAAGAACTTTTCAATAACGGATGCATTCATGGCTGCAACCCAGTATGCTGGTGGCAACACGAGGGCGAAATTGGCACCGGAAGCCTTGGCATCTGAGATATAGGATAGTGTTTCGCGCACACTAGGTGCTCCGCAACCGACAATCAACTGCAATCCTGCATAACCCAGCTGATCAAGGTGGTCGCGGACAGCGCGCACCAGAGACTTGCGCTCGCTATGGTCTAAGTGAGGAGCCTCTCCATTGCTTCCCTGGAGGACAAGCCCAGCAACCCCACCTTCGGCCATGCGCTTTGCATGAGCCAAAGTGCTTTGGAGATCAAGGGACTCGTCCTCCTCAAAGAACGTCACTAGTGGCGTGTAGACACCGAAGTTGGGCTTTGCCGTTGCCATTTCGTTATAATTTTTGAACCTGAGGAATTAAAGAAATGCTGACGATATTTAGCGCCTGATTGCTATTTATCGCTCCTAGTTGTCTTATTTATTGAGCTCGGCTGGTATCTCGCATCCTCGGTGGAGCTCCACCATTCTTTCCATCGCGGGGCTCCGCTGCTATTCAAAGGCACATAACGCAATCAAGGCTAATATAACCAACTCCATTGATTTTGCTACCCTCTCTTTTGTTGTATTTCTTCTACTCACATTCAAAAATCACTTCCTACTTACCCGGCACAATGGGTTCTGTTTCACCTTCGTTTTTCGAGCTTGTGAACTATACGCCTCCGGATGCTATCTTCGAGCTCACCAAAACATACAACGCGGATCCAGCTGCGCGCAAAGTGAATCTTGGGCAAGGAACATACAAAGATGAAAATGGCGACCCTTGGATCTTGCCCGCGGTGCGATCGGCCAAAGAGAAAATCAAGGACGCGAACCATGAATACCTCCCGATCCTAGGGCTCCCATCGTTTCGGACACTGGCTACGGACTTGGTCTTTGGCAAACAATCTGCTGCAATTCGGGAAGGCCGAGTGAGTGGTATTCAACTGCTTTTCTAGCAATTATTCCAGTGATTGAATTTTTGACATCCTCCAGGTCGCATCCTGTCAAGCTCTGTCCGGTACAGGGGCACTCCACATCGCGGGGACAATGCTTAAGCAGGTCCTAGGTCGCGATACAACCGTGTATATAACCAAACCTAGCTGGTCAAATCACCGCCAGGTTTTTGAATCAATTGGCTTCGCAGTTCGCGAATTCAATTATTCATCCAATACCGGTGTCGATATGCAATCATTGATCCAAACACTGAACGAGGCAGCCCCAAAGTCCATCTTTGTGTTTCATGCCAGCGCTCACAACCCAAGCGGATGGGACTGCAGTGTAGATCAATGGAAACAGATCGGCGCTATTGTAAAGGAGAGGCAGCTATTCCCCCTCTTTGACGCCGCGTACTTGGGGTTGACCTCGGGCGACTACGATCGCGATGCATTTGCCATCCGATATTTTGCCGATGAGCTTGGTCTTGAGATCGCCGTGTGTCTTTCTTTTGCCAAAAGCATGGGCCTCTACGGTATGAACATAATTATAGTGGTATTTCTTCTCCGTCTTATGCTAACCTGTTTCGAAAATAAGGTGAGCGTGTCGGATTATGTGCCTTTTCGTCGACCACTCCCACTATCGCAGCTGCCGTCGAGTCAAGTTTGGCCCGAATGATCCGAGTTGAAATCTCCAATCCCCCTGCATTCGGTGCGCGCATCGTAGCTGCGGTTTTAGAAGACGATGGGCTTTATGCGCAGTGGAGGAAAGATCTCGTTACGATGAGTTCGAGAATCGCGGAAATGCGATGGCAATTATATCAAGGGTTGACCGAACTTCGTACGCTTGCCCCACCCCTAGTCGCGTTTGGGATTCGATGTAGAATTTCTCTGATTTTTTGTTAGGCACCCCTGGAGACTGGAAGCGCATCACTGAGCAAAAAGGAATGTTTTGCATTCTCGGTCTCACGCCGGATCAAGTACACCATTTACAAAGTAAGTGATCGGGAAAAACATGTTCACAGCGGAACTTATATTCGTCCTGTGAAGGCTAGCTGACATATACGTGACATAGAGGAATACCATATCTATATGGCGGAGAGCTCGAGGGTATCCATCGCGGGGCTGAACGGGTCCAATGTTCGGTATGTCGCGGAATGCATAAATCAGACAGTGACGCGATAAGATGGAATATTTTTGGACTATGGCAGGTATGCGATATGAAAATAATGGAGTCAGATAGATAATCTCAATGTCCACTAAATTGCTATCTACCTCGGACATGTCACCTTCCCAGCCCGGGGCATCCCCGTGGACACCAACCTTGGAACCCTAATCTTGTGATAAGGTGATAGGGGTGATAAGCCCGTCCACAAGCCCTCGCCTCAAAATGGAGCTCCACCAGAAAATGTCCACCTCCAAAAATTCCGGGGTAAAGCTTGAAGCTTGGCCGACTTCCCCATAGGCTGTCAAACAGCCTTTCCGATAACCCAATATCAAAAGAGGGGGATTTAAAGAGGAAGCCATGGCTTCATGATTCTGGCATTCGAGGCCCTGTTGTACAGAGGTGCATCAACTGAGACAACATGACAGCGTCAAACGATATGAAGCTATCTGAGGTTCCATCAAAGCGTGATACGGAGCAAGCAGTCATGGACATTCGGGATGGAGACCTGAAGCAACATGAGATCCGGGACTTTGATCCTGCTCTCCAATTCTTGAACGCAGAAGAGATTGAATATACCCCCGATGAGGCCAAGAAGGTTTTATCCAAAATCGATCGAGTCCTCATGCCCTTGCTCTGTTGGGTCTATTTGATTCAGTTTGCCGACAAAACATCATTGAATTATGCCTCGCTCATGGGCATTCGGGAGGACACTCATTTGGACCCCGACTCGCAGCAATATAGTTGGGTCTCGAGTATCTTCTATGCTGGATATATCTTTTGGGAGTAAGTCTGTTCTCCTACTACTGTCTTCTACAGGTTGTTAATGCATAAGCATAGATTCCCCACCACGTATCTGCTTCGCCGCCTGCCCCTAGGCAAATACGCCTCAGCCAATATCCTGCTCTGGGGTATCGCACTCGTCTGTCACGCAGCCACTCACAACTATGCCAGCCTACTATGCGTTCGTTTCTTCCTAGGCGCATTTGAGGCAACAGTTACGCCAGCATTTGTCTTGTTCACTTCTTGCTGGTATAAACAAGAGGAACAAGCCAGACGCATGGGCCTTTGGCTCAGCTGTAACGGATTAGCCCAGCTGCTTATTGGGCCCATTGCTTACGGCCTGGCGGGTGTACACGGCACTTCTATCGCTGTCTGGAAAATCCTCTTTTTAGTTTTTGGCCTGCCCACTGTCGTAACGGGTATATTATATATGTGGTACATGCCCGACAATCAAGTCCAGGCCCGGTTCTTGAATCACCGTGAGAAACTTATTGCCGTTGATCGCATTCGGGGCAACTTCCAAGGAATCGGCAATCAAACATGGAAATGGCCCCAATTTTTCGAAGCATTCCGCGACCCACGCACATATCTCTACGTCCTATTCTCGTTGCTGATGAACATCCCCAACGGGGGAATCACAACCTTTGGCTCTATCATCATCAGCTCCTTTGGATTTTCCAGTCGCATGTCTCTGATTTTGAACATGCCAATGGGCCTCGTGGACATTACTTGTAAGCTGGGATTTACCTATCTCTCTGATCGGTTCTTTGATCGCACCCTCTTTGCCATAATCGCCATCCTGATCCCCATGGTCGGTGGGATCATGATGATTGTGATCTCCGTTCATGCCAAAGCCGCCTTGCTGATAGGATACTACTTCATTGGTGCCGCTGGAACTGCCTGGTGTCTCGTTATGGTGATGATTTCCAACAACACCCTAGGATATACCAAGAAAGCAACAGTGAACGGTCTTCAGATTGTGGCCTACGCAGCCGGAAACTGGATAGGTCCTCAAACGTTCCGTTCAAACCAATCGCCTGAATATTTCGATGGAAAGTTGATGGTTGCCATCATGTATGCTCTAGCAGCGGTTACCTTGGGAGCAATTCGGGTGATCAACATCCTGGAGAACAAGAGACGAGACCGCAAGGCGCTCGAGGATCCTGATACTGCACATGCTATACCTGGTTCTGAGTTCCTGGATTTGACGGATTTTGAGCAGCCAGCCTTTCGATATGTACTGTGATTCTCTACGCTTGAACAAGGATCATGGTATCTTTGGTATGCTTTATTCGAGTCTTTCCTGACTAAGCTTGAGCAAGCGAAGTAGAATATTTGTACTCACTAGAACTGTACCGTGATAGGGCTTCTACTTATGGAATATTGATGGGATATCTACTACCTACATGTGTCTAGCAAACAAAACCTGTCCTATAAGTCCTTCGCTCCAATTTATTGCATTATTTAGTCGTTATCTTTTTGTAAAGAATTATGTATCAATTCTAATATGAAAAAGATTAAGATTCTCTCATAGAGATGTGTCGAACTAGAACTATGGCCCCCCTAGAGCCTAAACAGGAACTGAAATTTTTGTTATGGGCTTACACAAAGTAGATTTGGACATGCACGACAAATGTCGTAGAGATTATTTTTTAACTAGGAGGCTTCCTACTATGGAGGATTTTGACCTTCCATTGGTTTATTGTATATTATTCAACGCTCCTATTACATAGATATCTTGTCTCCAGCCTCTTCCTATTTTGTGGATCGAGTTTTTAATTTTTTGAGTAACTGGAATCCAACTCTTTTCATAAAATATAGAAGGGTTATACATTTAAGAGAAACAAACAGAATATGTCCAAGAACATACGGTATACTCCTATACCTCCTCCGCCAAACTCCGGTTGGCGGCCACACTACCGTTGGCGATGGGAACAAACGACGGCATGACCGTTGACTGATCCACAGTTGATTTCCTTGGCTCTCCAAGGACTCCATATCCTCCACCACCGGGTGTTTCGATGACGAATCGGTCTCCGGGTTGGACGCGGATCGAATTTTTGCCACCAACGGAGATATGTCGACCGGCCTTGGTGATCCATGTGTTCTTTCCGCGCTTGCCATCAGCGCCGCCTGCCATACCGTAAGGTGCGAAGCTGCGGCGTTCCGAAAGAATGGACACAGACATCGGCAGCCGCAGCTCAACATCTCTGATAACGCCTTCTCCTCCAGGATACATTCCGGCACCGCCACTTCCATCTCGAAGACTGAAACGACGGAGAATCACCGGATAACGTCGTTCAAGTGATTCGGGGTCGGTAATGCGCGTGTTGGTCATGTTGGTATGCACGCCACTTGTACCAGCCCATCCAGGGCCTCCACCACTCCCGCCAGCGATAGTTTCATAGTATCCGAACCCGTTCTCCCCGTCATTGCCGAAGGTGAAATTATTCATGCATCCTTGACTGGCAGCGCAGATCTTGAAACTCTTGAAAATGACGTCCACGATCCGTTGTGAGGTTAATACGTTACCCGCGCACACCGCGGCTTCGAAGCTCGGCCGCAACAGTGACCTGTCAGGGATGATAAGCTGAACAGGTTTGATGCAGCCCTGGTTGAGGGGAATGTCGGAGTTGACCATACAGCGCAAGGCAAAGATGACTGCAGAGTTGCAGATCGCAATTGGCGCATTCCAGTTTCCTACATTTAATCAGTTATTGAAATTTCTGTGGTGAGGCATCATGATAAACGTACCATAAACCTCTGGACCTGTTCCCGTGAAGTCAAAGATGGCGGAACCATCTGATTCATCAATGGTTACCTTGAGCATGATTGGGGTACCGTCGTCCATGTAGTCGACCGCAGATATCTCTTCCCCATTGTGATCATGGGCAAGACGCTTCAAGAGATTCCGCACCGCCAGCTCAGCTGAGTCTTGAATGGCGCGCATGTACATCTACCTTGGTTAGCCTAATAGTCCATGATATCCATTTGTTATCAACGGTGATTACCTGAACCACATCCATAGAATATTCTTCGATCAGTTGCCGCACGAGACGGATGCCACAGTGGTTTGCAGCAACCTGCGCTTTCAAATCGGTGACATTATCCTGGAAGCATCGGGATCCACTGGATCCCGGGAAACGCGCAGGCTCTACGCATAACCTGCGGTGAAGCTCTTCCTCGTCGAAATTACCAGCGCGCACCAGCAGATATGAATCAAATACTGCACCCTCTTCGGATAAAAGCTTTGACAGGGGTGGCATTGAGCCAGGAAGTATGCCTCCAACCTGTACACAGTGCATTAGTCTTAGGATTAATTATAGCATAAAGAGAACTTACGTCGGCATGGTGACCGCGCGAAGCAGCCCAAAATATTATCTCTTTCCCCTCAGAGTCAAACACAGGGGTGATGACCGTGAGGTCAGGAAGATGCACACCTCCAAATGCTTGATAATGTGTCAGCTGCTGGAATCACTCTCATATTTGAGTTGAAATACTTACCTGGTGTATTGGAGAGCAAAACATCACCATCCTGCAGCTTGCCCTGCCACTCAGCAATCTGTGATCTGACTGCAAATGCCATACTCCCGATCATGGCGGGTACATGGGGTGCGTTGGCAACCAAATCTCCTTCGGGTGTGAAAATCGCACAAGTGAAATCCAACCGCTCTTTAATATTGGCACTGATACTGACGTTTTGCAAAACGCGTCCCATTTGCTCTGCAACTCCCATAAACCGGTGGCGGAAAATGGAAAGCTGAACTGGATCAATGACCTCTGCGCTTGTCACTTTCGGACCTGAGGAGCTCACGTCCAGAACCAGTACATCTTGTCTCAATGTCGCCTTTGAGTGCGGACTGACCAGAATTGTCTGGGTTTTGTCAATAACGATAGCTGGTCCTGAGATCTGGCACCCGTCGCTCAAGTTATCAAAATGGTATACTGGTGTATTTACCCATCCCATTGGACTGAAGTATGTGGATTCCCATGATTTTGGAACCGGAGCCACTGATCCAGACACGAGTTTGGGATGCGAATTCAAGGATTTGTCCGCAGACCCAGAGAATACACTGGAGCCAATCGCCCGAACGCGAATAGTGTCAACATACACTGCACGGTTGGTAGGAGTGAACCCAAATTGCTGATGATGAGCTTTGATAAAATCTTCTCGAGGGTCGTCGGAGCTATCCAAGGACACCATGATTGAAGTCTCGCTGCCATCGTATCTCATATTCAGGAAGCGGCGGGTCTGAACAATGTTGAACGGCTTCATGGACTCATTGCCTCGGGCGGTGTCTGCGAGAATATCTATGTCGCTGTATATCGTTTTGGACGTAGAGTCGTCAAAGGCTTTTGCGCATACCCGCTCTTCCTCGTGCACGAGGTCTGCCAATCCAATCCCGTAGGCAGAGAGGATAGAGGAATATTTGTGGATTAAGACTCTCTTAATTCCTAGGGCTTCGGCGATAGCGCAGGCATGTTGACCCCCTGCACCACCGAATGACGCGAGGTGATGCTTTGCAGCATCATGACCCTTGGCTTCGGTCAAACTTCGAATGGGTCCACACATCGCCGAGTTGGCGACCTGAAGGAAACTGCAAGGAATTTCTTAGTAGCCGAATCTGATGCCTGTATTCTGAATATACTTACCCATCTGCAACCTCTGCCCACGTCAGCGTTTTACCCGTTTCTTGGTTGATAGTTTGAGTGAGATCCTTGAACTTAGCAAGAACAACCTCTCTATCCAATGGTTCGTCCTCATTAACACCAAACACCGAGGGGAACTCCTCTGGCAGCAGTCGACCCAGTGCCAGATTTGCATCGGTCACAGTCAGAGGACCTCCTTTACGGTAGCAGGCCGGTCCAGGATTGGAGGTGGCACTTTCGGGACCAACTGACATAAGTCCATCTTTCCAAGCTAGTATACTTCCTCCACCAGCCGCGATGGTATTCACATTAAGTTGTGGGGCTTGGATCGCAATCCCAGCAGTCGTTGTCTCAAAGATGTGATCCAGCTCTCCGTCGTATCGACTAACGTCGGTGCTGGTGCCTCCCATGTCAAATCCAATGACAGGGGTTTGCTCTTCTGTGTCGAAACATGTCTGAGAAAATCCGATAACACCTCCTGCCGGTCCAGAGAGAATAGAGTGCAGCCCAGAGAGGCTTGACGAAGGCACCAATCCACCATCTGACTGCATGAACTCCAATCGTGTCCCCGACTTTTCAATATTGGGGAAATTCTTTGAGAATTGTTGCAAGTATTGCTCGATGTTTGGGGTCAGGTATGCGTCAACCACTGTGGAGTTTCCGCGAGGGACCAGTTTTGGTCGTGGAGAGGTTTGGTGTGAGAGAGATATATATTTGAATCCAATCTCGAGGGCCAACTCACGAATCTGTAACTCATGAGTTGGGAAGATGTAGGAATGCATGAGGCACACAGCCAATGAGCGGAAGCCCTTTTTATATATATCTTGCAGATAAACCCGAGTACTTGCCAAATCGATCGGCTGTAGGACTTGAACGACCTCACCAGAGGTACTAACGATTGACTCAACTGGTTCTGGAGATTGCAGCTTCACGGTACGGAGATTCGAGTCACTGCATGCCCCAACTGTCACGCGCTCTTTGACCTCAAAGACGTCTGAGTATAGCGATTTTGATCGTCGAATTGACAAATCGAACATGTACGGTCGGCTTTGGTTGCCAATATACAAAATATCCTTGAAGCCTTCGGTGACAAGTAAGGCTGTACGCTCGCCTTTGCGCTCGAGTAGCGCATTGGTTGCAACCGTTGTGCCCATGCGGATCCATTCTGTTCAATTAGCACCAAAGGTAACCAAGCATGTTTCTGAGCTGATGACTCTTACCAACATCCTTGAGATCTAGTTCAGAGCCTCGTGAAATTGAAGTTTTATAGTATATCTCCAACACGCGGCGAATCGCCTCAGTTGGCGCGTCGGCATAATTCTTTGGGTCGACAGACAAGATCTTCACAAGAATATCGTCCCCGTTGATCACTTTGCAAATACAATCGGTGAAGGTTCCTCCGCGATCTGATCTAGTCAATACTAAATTAAATCATATTGAGGGGTATCAGTACTCACCAATGGAAATGCGCAACGGCTTCTTGTTGGTACCTTCAGGCATATTGGATGTGAGTCTGGATTAGAGACTCAGTAGAATATAGAATTGGTGAGTTGGCCAGGTAGAACGGGGTAAATGTGGTCTATTAGAGGCTCCGAGTAGCTTATCATTAAAGTACAACTCCATGACTACACAACAGTAGATAGACCATCCCCCTCTTCGCGCATCTGTCCGTTGTGGAGATGGTGGAGAGGGAGGAGCCCTGGAGAAGTGAGATAAGACTGGTGGAGCTCCACCAGTCCACCGACGAGTTACAGGAAGTGCGACTGTCAACGGATTGTCCACCTTCTATTCGAAAAGCACGAAATGTAGTGAAATGTGCGCTAAAAGGAATGAGTCTCATAAATGCATCAATCCCACGCTCTTATATCTGCATGATCTGATGAGACACTCTGGTCATCTCTCTACTATATTTTATCCAGCTTCTACTTCTTCTACCTCAAAATGGGATCTATCGGTGACGATTATGAGCCTAAGGGGGCTAATGGACTTGTCAATGGGGTCAAGCCTTACGAAATCGTGGAAAAGCCAAGCCGTTACCGTCGCAAAATCCGCATCATCGTGATCGGAGCTGGTGCGAGTGCGTTAAACTTTGCCCATGACATCGACACAAGCTCATTGGATACTGAGCTGGTTCTTTACGAAAAGAATCCCGAAATCGGTGGCACTTGGTATGAGAACCGCTACCCCGGATGTGGATGCGATATACCTTCTGTCAACTATCAGTTTTCATGGGCTCCCTCTCCAGACTGGACCTCCTTGTAAGTGAATCGAGTACCCGTCTTGTCCGAACAAGCAAATGGGCATTTAAACTTACCGGTTGGTAGTTACTCGGGTGCACCTGAAATCTTGGAATATTTCAAGGGAGTTGCCGACAAGTATGGGCTTCGGAAATATATCCGTTTGGAGCACAAGGTGGTAGGCGCGTTTTGGGATGAGCATGATCAACAGTGGCACGTAAAAATCCAGAAAGGAGATAATCCTGGAGATGTCTTTGAGGATAAAGGTCACATATTGATCAACGCAAGTGGTGTGCTGAAGTGAGTACCCTTTTCCTTTGCGGTTGTACCACGTTGAGACTGACGTATTCCAGCAAATGGAAATGGCCAGCGATCAAGGGCCTGGAAACCTTCCAGGGCCCTAGACTTCATAGTGCAAACTGGGACGACAATGTTGAATTGAAGGGGAAGCGTGTGGCTGTTATCGGCTCAGGCTCCTCTGCAGTGCAAATCGTTCCGAACATTCAGCCTAGTGAGTTTCGCTGATTTAAAGCGCGAAAGAAAGTATATTAACGTCCAATACAGAGGTGGCATCCCTCAAATGCTTCATTCGCAGTGCCTCATGGGTGACTGCGGGCTTTGGTCAGCGATTTGCCGGAAAGGGGGGATCCAATTTCAAATGTAAGGCTTCCTTCAATCAGGCCTTATCAAACCTCCATCCAAAATCCTAACAATAACAGACAATGAGAAGCAAAAAAAGATACTGCAGAATGATCCTCAGAAATACCTGGCATATCGCAAGAAGATTGAGTCTGAGCTCAACTCCCGTTTCCGATTCATTCTCAATGGATCCGAAGAGCAAGCAAATGCGCGAGCTGTAAGATCCCCCCTCTCGATCCAGCGCACTTCTAGTTCATTCCTGACAATGGAACCCGTTTTAGTACGCGGAGAAAGATATGAGGTCCAAGCTTGCCAATCATCCCGAAATTGCAGACTCGATTGTTCCGAAAGACTTTGCAGTGGGCTGCCGAAGACCTACACCTGGTAATGGGTACCTCGAGGCGCTTTGCAGCGAGAACACCACGGTTGTCAGTCAATCAATTGAAGAGATCACCCCCAAGGGTATTAAGACCGCGGATGGAGTTGAGCACGAGGTCGATGTTATCGTGTGTGCTACCGGCTTTGACGTCAGTTGGCGGCCATCGTACCCAACAATCGGCCGGGAATCTCGTAGTCTGAGTGAAGAATGGAAGAATATTCCAAGGACTTACCTTTCTATCACAGTTCCGCACTTCCCCAATTACCTCAGTAAGTCCCTCCGCGCCTTCAGCCCTAGAGTGGTAGGATACTAATGGCGATCGAACAGTCTTCAATGGTCCCTTTGGACCCTACGGCCACGGAAGTTTCCTTCCAATTACAGAGACCATATCCAGACACTTCCTGCAGATGCTCGAGAAAATGTCATCGGAAGGTGTGACATCATTTGATCCCAAAGTTGAGGCGGTTGCGGATTTCTTTGAGCATCACCGAAACTTTATGCCTCGTACCGCTTGGACATCTCCATGTCGTTCTTGGTTCAAGCAGGGGACGACCGATGGGGAGGTGATGATGTGGCCGGGATCGAGAATTCATTTCTTTGAAACCATGAAACAGCCTCGTTGGGAAGATTATAACCTCGGTTATACAACCCCTAATCGGTTTGGCTACCTTGGCAATGGCTTCGCCGCGCGAGAGTTTGATGGAAGCGATCTTTCGTGGTATCTGGGTACGATTGAGGGGAATGAAAAGGCATATCTCCCCGATGAGGACTTTGAGGCCTTCATGGTTCAGTGATAGATCTGCCCATTTTTGAATCAGACACATATTTGGACATTATTAGCTTCTAAAGAAGATGAATTTAAACATATTTACTATAAAAATATGGCGGTAGTTTTGAGAACCCCCCTCACCAACTTCTTGCGTAGCTATTTCTGATTTCCTGATGTGTTGATAAATATTTGTCCATGTTTGCTTATAACTACAACTCAACATCCTCCTCCACCTCGGTTTTCTCTCACTTCCCTATTCAAGCACTTCACCCATGCAAACTTGTTTTATACAGTGAGCTCAAACTTCCTTAGTGGTAAAGCAAATCACCATGTAACGACTTTTTTTATATTTGATTCTAGATACATTGTCAATAGTCTACCGTAATGTCCACTGTTCAACTACATCAGCCAAGCCATCTTCATCTCCAACATTGCCTGGGAAAATGATCAATGGCAGCTCAGTCCATTTAACCTCCCGGCCTCCTTGATCTTGACTCTTAAGATCTTCCTCGCTCTGACACCACCAAATGGGAACCCCAGGCGCCGCCTGTCCCAGTACCTTTGCGCGTTTTATGGCTATACCAGCTGTCGCCGCATCAGATGATGTCACGCCGCCCTTCGCTAGCAGGTATCGAGGGCAAACACTCAAATGGCGAACAATGTGTACCAAGGCATTCGCGGCTAAGTTGTTGATGTCCAAGTTCGTTATCTGGTTTGAAGTTTCGGATGTCCATGAAGTGATAGTATCAAGTGTCACAAGGTCTCGACTGGTCATCACCAGCACATCCTTGCCATTTTGGAGATCTCCAGACGCACGTGCAACAATGTCTTGCAATGTAGGTGAATCACGAAGCATTGTGAGAATGTCGGAGTACTTCTGGAGCTCGACCAACAGAGCTGGCACTTCTACAGTGAGGGTTGTCAAATTACCCCCTAACCTTTGGATCAATGACTGAACCTGCTTGGTAGACTTGGGAACATAGGAGCCCGCTATGATTAGTCCTCCCGTGCGTCTCGTGGGTTCGAGCGTTGGGATCTGTCTCGGTAAAATGGCCGATTTTTCCGGGATTCCGAGGCGACTAGATACAAAACTCGCGCCTGTTCGATAGGCAAACAGGAGTTTGTGTTTTTTGCGTACTGTGGGTGAGAAGTCAGTTTGAAAGAACTATGCACTTTGAAGGAACCAGAAAGAAACAAGGATGGTTACCTTCCAATAATGCCTGGCTGAACATAAGCATGTCCTCCGCCTGGACTGCGTTAACTATCAGAATTCCACCCTTGGGCACGAGAAGTAACTTTTGTTCGATTGCAGAAACTCCGCCGAGTCTGATATCCTCCAATGTGACAGACAGTATGTCTTTGCTAGAAAATCGCGATCCTGCTTTTTCACGAATCCACTCCCTCAGATTTGAGGATCTGTAGCCAAAGGTTTTATCCTTGGCGAATGGAGTCTTTGCAGCTGGGACTAGGGTATCTCGGTCACCCACGTACTGTACGTCATCGACGGTGTAGCGAACACCTGGCCCAAAGAACGGTGCAAGAATCCACGCATCGGGAGAACCAATCGTATCAATATACGATTCGACTTCTTCCAGGAAATGGCCACGCAGCGTAGAGTCTCCCCGGAGGACAACTTCGAACTTTTTCCCGGTCATACTAGCCGCCTGGGAAACGTTTCGCAGTATTTCACTGACTAGCGTACGAGCTTCGTTTGGAGGCAAGGCACGACTGTTGGTCAAAATGAAAAAGCCTTTGCTCTCTGATCGGAACTCTGAGGCCAGAAGGTCAACATCCCACATTGTGAGGACATTGATATCGTGGCACGTCTGTGTTCCTGTTGGGTCATCATCTAGAACAACGAGATTGCAGTCCTGCTCAGCTTGTACATGGTTCTGGATATTGCGTAGGAGGGTTTCAACGTTGTGTTCAATTTTCGGCAATTTTGAGTCCAGTTCCGAGAGGGGAACTGGGTCATATTCGGTAATATGCAAAGGTTCAGTCGAAAGATTTGATGTTGTCCATAACTTAAGGAGCGCTGCCTGACCTTCGCCGCCCATACCATAGGTCACAGCCTGTTGTAACAGCTGAAATGTAGTAGCTGTGAGTTGAAGGGGATAATTATGCATGTGGGCAAGGGTCATCACTTCTTTCTATCGATTTGGTTAGTGGCGTCATTCGAAGCTTTGAAGAGGACCGACCTACTAGCTTGTTCCGTGTATGTGTGATGGTGTATCCAGATAAGAGATCACCGGCCAAGATTTGCGAGGCAACTCTTTTGAACGACTCACTAGCACCAGCGGCGTTTGAAATAATTGATGTGAGGGTGTTGGTCGAAATGCCAAGTTTATTTCCGAGGGCCAGAGCTTCAACTGCTGCTAACGTGTGGACGGTCTCGAGTAATTGGCATATCAATTCAGATGCACGCGAATTATCAGGGCTCTGGCAATGTGTTGCTTCGGAAACCAGAGATGGACTTTGTGCTAGAAAAATCCGAACAAGACTCGCATCGTCGTCCTTTTCATATCCCATCCGCGCGGCATATTGATAAAGTCGTTCTGTAGCAGATGCAATATAAAGAGGGAAGTCCTGAAGGAGACCTTCGGAGGTCACAATTCGCTGATTTGAGTGTCAGTGGAAGAAATAAAATGTCTCCCTAGGGGCTACTAAGGGCAGAAAGCTTACCATATCCTTAACAAAGATACTGATGGCAGAGTGAGGGGTCCAGTCGTTGGAGAGCATATGAGGTACTCGATTCTCAAACATCCAACTGCACGCTGGGCCTTTCAGAACGGTCTGGTAGAATTCCTTTGTGTTCACTCCCAATGTTGCAGCTAGCCCCATTGCCTCTGCAGAGACCGCAATATGAACACCGGCAAGGTGCTGGTTGACAAGTTTGACTTTGTTTGCGGCACCTAGTCCTCCCTCAATCTCGTATAGATTCTCGCTCATTGACTTTAAGATTGGCTGAGCGATATTCAAAACATCCGTCGGGCCCGAGGACAGAATGGTCAGCATTCCCCGAGCGGCGCGTATGGTTCCACCGGACACAGGACAATCCAACAATTGTATGTCTGGTCTTTGGAAGTCTTGGTGGATGCGCCCCAAAATTTCCGCCGGAAACCCTGGAGCAACGGTTGAGCACAATATGACAATCGCGTTTTGTGTCAGATCAAATACTGCGCCCGTTGAGTCGGCGAAGAATACATCCTCGGTCTGCGCAGAATTCGCAACCATGCAGATAACGAAAGATGCACCTTGGACACATTCCCTTGGACTAGAAGCAGCCGCACCGCCCATGACGACCAGTCTCTCTAGGGCCATGGGATTGACATCGAACCCGGTCACAGCGAAACCGTCTTCGAGCAAGTGTACGGCCATTCCCATCCCCATGGCACCTAAGCCGATGAAGGCAACGTTTGGCTTAGAAGCCATTCTCACAAGTTTGACTTGTATCTTTGAAGTGTGGTGATGTTGAATTGGAGGATATGTAGACAAAACAGTGCAGAACGTGTGAAATTCACTGTTACTATTTAGACCTGACGAAGTGATGAGACGCCCGATTTTTTTCCGCCAACAAGTTTAGAGATTAGCAGTTTGGCGTGCTAAATATCCTATTCTCGCATATCCAAGTCACTAGATCTAATCAAGGTAGTCCCCAAGGGCGTTGAGAGAAAAATGAGCTCCACCACTCCACCACTCCACCGTCACTCCACTCTCTCCCTATGTCCCTTTACCAGTTCCAATCGACCCTAGGCTTGCGCACCGCGATGCGAGAGCAATGGGGAAGTCAAATTCAAGCCTATTTACATCTTCCTATGTGTTTAGCAAAACACTCGCCCTTACATGATACATACCCATCAACCTTTCACTGACCCAGCACAATCTATGTACCTACGTAGGTCCGTACGCTAGTGAAGGATGTTATCGCAAGCCATGATGCGAACAGATTTTTATTATCAGAGGGGAAATGGAACAAAATCAGCATTTTAATCTTATTTCGATCACTCAACATGGTTTAAGTTTTTTTTATAAATTCTTCAAATCCTCCAAAGAATCGGCACAATCATTCATGGTTCTCACGCTCATCTTCACTTAGACGTTCTTTGGTACAACAAATATACCGGCCAAGAAATTCTTGAATTGTTCTATTACTTGGAGCGATACACGGAAAGAGCTTTTATAATATTCAATCCTATTCTTTAGGTCAAGTAAATCGGGGTGACGTTGAAAGGGAATTGGAGTTGACCCGGATCCACCTGATGCAACTGCAACATTGCGCTTACACCTGGAACACTTAGACATTTCAGGGAGATTAGTTAGATAACCTCTTAGACTCTACCTGATCAATTATGTTCTTGCCAACGAACATTTGAATGTAACAGAAGATAAGGCAAGTTCGACAGATGCGGGGTAACCTGAATGTGAGAGAAACTGGAACATATATCCCGGGATATACTATGTAAGGAATATCTTGTCCAACTTACATCCCCGACATGGCGAACATACATGAAAATGATACGAAAAACGACGCGACTGTCGATGTGACCTCGGCCGCACAGCCACATTCCACCTTGGAGGAATACGAACGGCTCTTCGGCGTCGACGAGGATGCGTATGAACAGCCAACCACCACTAGGAAAGAACTTTGGTCATATTACCTCTATTACAATGGAGATAACGGTGTCGGACCGGGTTCCTACAGCCAAGCCCTGTAGGTACAATGGAAAACATCAGAATTCCCCGACTAATCCCGTGAAGTTTCCAGTGGGCCTTAAATGGTGCCGGATATCAACCTGGCTCGAATCCACCCAAAGCCTGCACCGATTCATCGGCATGTGTAGTGCCGTGGGCGGGAGGTACGCGGTCCGTATCTTCGGTGGTTCTTATTGCCAATGGCCTTTGCTTCACTTTCATGACGGTGATATTCGTCTGGCTAGGAAGTGCTGCGGACTACGGAACATTCGGCCGATGGCTTCTTCTAGCATTAACGGTGGTCTGCTGGGCACTACAGTATGGCATGATGTCCATCCGAAATCCGAGTCAGTGGCCAACAGCGATGGGCCTGTACGTTGTGGCATACATTGCCTACGGTGCAACGTTAGTATTCTACGCTGCTGTATTTCCCCGTCTGGCGCGGTATACGCCGCATGTGCGCAAAGCGAGAGAAGAGGATCTCAGAGAAGGAAAGATAGACCAGGAGGAATACGATACTATTGAATCACTGGAGAGGAATCATATTAGGTGAGTTTAGTCCTTTTGAGCTCCTATCTAACATTCCGCTAACAATAGTAGCAACATTTCAACTGCACACAGCAACATTGGATACCTCCTCACGCTTGTGCTTAATCTGAGCGTTCTACTTCCACTACAGAATAACAGTTTCTCGAATAACTTGGCACTATGTCTTACCAATTCATGTAAGCTTTCTGAGCAATCCCATAAACAGTCGAACTATCTGACCTTCTACAGATTGGGTCGTTCTTGGCATCTGGTGGTTCATTTTCCAGCAGCCAAGGCCAGGTCCGAAGATACCAAAGGGGTCAAGCTACTCCACCATCGGGTTTAAACAAATCTGGTTGGCCATTCGAGAAATCAGGTCTCTTCCACAGACATTTCTATACTTTTTTGCCTATTTTCTTCTTGCCGATGGACTCAACACTACCGGTAGGGTCTTTCCTTATTGGCTTGTCGCAAATGAGACTCGCTACACCCACACCCATCGATGTAGACACAAAAATATACTAACCTCAATAGGTACCCTCGTCAGCATTATCCAAAACGATTCTGTTTCATTTTCTTTCTTGCAGATCACATATCTCGGTATTACCCAAGCTGCCTGCTCGATCACTTCAACGTTCGGCTTTTGGTATATACAACGGTACTTCAAATTTAAGACGAAGACCATGTTTTTGTTCACCAATTCCTTCAGCGTTCTCATCCCCTTTTGGGGGATGCTGGGACTATGGACTAATCGCATCGGATATCACAATAGGGTATGTATCAACCCCAAGCTGAGAGTTTACAGCTAACAGCCACGTAGTGGGAATTTTACTTCTACAATGTCATATTCGGGCTTTTCCAGGCTCCATACTATGCAGTAGGTGGAAATTTGAATGGTACCCAACATGATTCATGTGCCCTTTATTTCTAACGTTATACCAGTACGCCCAAACTATGATCAGCGAACTAATGCCACGCGGCTACGATAATATGTTTTTCGCGCTTTTTGGTATAACTAATCGTGCGGTAGGTCGGATGTCCTTGGTGCTATATTTCCTTCAGGTTCACTAACCTTGCTAGTCTTCGATCATCGGTCCCAATGTCATTCAAGCCATCATTAACAATACCCACAACAACTGGATGGGCTTCCCATTTTTGTTCGCCATTTGCGCCGGGGCAATGATCGCTATCTGCTTTGTAGACATCAAAAAGGGTCGTGAAGACTGTCGGAAATTCACCGAGCAGCGCAAGATAGACCGTCTCATGGCTGAGAGTGGTCTAGATCCCAATAATATCACAAAGGGGAAGCAACCTGTTCGTAACGAAGATGTCCTCGAAGTACAGAATGAGCACGCGGGCACTTTGATGAGTGATTAAACGTATATATTTTGGAAACGCTTGAGTTACTATTCTCAACCTCTCTTTTGGTTTATTTTTATCATAACAGCATTCTATCATTAAGCCTTACAAGGGCTCCCCCACTGAAATATTCCAAAATTGAACATTCAAGCCTCAGCCTTTGCCTTGCCCTCCTGTATCTTTTCGGTGTTCTCCACGCCCTTCCGTTGGCTCTTCTTGTCGACCTTATCCCGCCATTGATCGCCGAAAACAGTCGTGAGCCATACACCAACCCCAGACACAACCAAAAACAGGGCGCTGATGGTACTAAACCACCCCACTCCCATACTCTCTACCGCCGGAAGAACAAGTCCAGACCCCAGAGCACCGAACACATACCGTACCAGATAGCTACCGGCGACAACTTCGGCACTCCGGCCGCTCGACTGCATAACATCCAGGCTGTAGGTATTCAGACTAGGGAAGCAGAACAGCTGCGCCACTCCCTGGAAGAACATCGCAAGGACAGGGACTGGAATTCCACCAACCGCCTTCTCGACCGTCCAACCGTAGATCAAGATACAGCCGGGGATGACACCACCCAAAAATATCAGACAAGACTTCAGTCTGTCTTCGGGGACTCGGACACCACCCCGCTTGGCGATCCATTTCTTCACAGTATGGTCTGCCCACCTTCCACCCATGAGTGTGCCAACAAGATACCCACAGCCTGGCGCGATGTAGAACAACCCGGTCTGGATAGGGCTGGTGAGATGGAAGCGTGGGTTGAGTACGTATCGAATCGGAGTCAGGAGAGAGTACTGGTTCCAGACGAGAGCGCCGGCAGCGAGACCTGTGCAGAAGAGGTTGGGATATTTAAATAGCATAATAGCAACTTGGAGGGGAGAGATCCGGTGCCAAAGGTATTTGGTCTTTTGCCACGTCGTCTTTTCAGCCATATCGCCTTTAGTCAGATGCGGGTAGGTTTCGGGGAAGAAGAAGAAGACGAGGAGCGTGCCGCAGCCTCCAAGAGCTGTCTGGAGCCAGAAGATCACTCGCCATGAGCGAAATGTGACGATCACACCCTATATTTGTAGGTCAGCGAGTTGTCTCAGGGCTGTATTTATATAGTAGACGTACGCCAATGAATGGCCCAAAGGCTGGCCCAATTAGGGTTCCTGACAAAAACCACCCCAATGCCGTTGCCCGTGCTCGAGGCTCGTATACATCACCCAACGCTGAACTCCCAACGACCAAGAATGATGTTCCTTGAAATGCAGTCAAGATGCGGAAAATATAATATGCTGGGAGGTTGGGTGCTAGAGCCGTGCCGATGCTAAACGCAAAGAACAAGAACGCGCTCACAAGGAAGACCTACTCTCAATTAGCTTGTTACTTCAAGATAAACTTCTGCTCGTTACCTACCGGACGTCGCCCCCAGACCTGACTAAAGGGCCCCCAGAAGGGAGCCGCGATGCCCATGAATGCCATATATAGCGCATTGCTCGCGTTTATCACACTTCCTGTGGTGTTATAGGTCTTTGCCACTTCAGGTATAGCAGCCAATATAGAGGTGGAGGAGATGGGCGCTAGGAAAGAGCAGAACGACAGGACACCAACTATAATCATTTTGCGGGCAGGTGAAAAGCGTAGATATTGTTCCGCATCGACCTCTTGAAAGTCATCATTGGCAACCATGTCATGATGCGAAACATGGCTTCGGACGTGGTCAAGACTATTAACAGCTCCTTCTCGCTGTGAACGCCGGGATTGAGCTCTCTGGATTTCGGATTCATCCACCGAGGATTGAGACCGCCTCTCCTCGCTGGAAGCCTTCGAGGCAGTTGGAGACATGGTTGGAATCAAGAGCCAGTGCCTACTAGCTTGTGGTAAATAAGATCTCTCTCGTAGGGCAAATGCAAAAATATGAAAAAATAAATCTCTGCGATCTTTCTTAAGTTCGGCTTGTTTCCGTGATCATGCTCGTCGGATATATGCGTAGATGCGCAGAAAGGTCTTCAATTGTAACAAAAAGCGAAGAAATGGAAATTAATGAATTGAGTCTAATCAAGTCAACAGCAACGAGATACATAGACTTAAAGCGTGAGTCATAAAAGAGAAATTTCAATGCCTCTTTTCCCTATCATCTGGCAGGATCGGCGGCTTGCTTCCGATGTAGCGTTCTAGAGGCCAGCAGCCCCCGAACAGAGGGCTTGCTATCATCTCTCAGGGTCCATCCTGCCCAATCTAGAGGCGACGGACCAATATGATTCGGAGAGAAGACGGGTAGGGTTGCCGAGTAGGGCAGAGGAGCGGAAAAGAATCCGGGCCTACCGAGGGTAGGTCTATGAGGGAGATACGGTTACTCCGTACGGAGTATATGCGGAGCACTCCCGCGCACATGGAAAATGAACGAAAACGTACCTCAACCTCTTAGAATCTTATAACTCGGAAAATCATGCCTTGAAGAAGAATCCTGACAGTTTTCAAGTCTAAGCTCCCATCTTATAGTCTAGCATTGGCCCTAGTGAGAGATGGTCACTAAAGAGTCTTTCCCATGTTTCATGTCAGTATATATATGTATGCATCATCTAACAATGAATCGCCTTCCAAAGGAGCATCTGGAAAACTACCCAATTCGGCGTTGTGGCTGTTCACAAAAGACACAGCCCCTGCCATGACGTTATCCGCTTCTGACCGCCAACGACCAACTTCGTCCCTCCACCTCCCCCACACTCCTTGTCTTTTTTCTGGGAGATTCCGAGTCCAATTTGATAGCTTAAGAATTCATTCTTATTAAATATGTCCTCTCAGAGCCAGGTCCCCCCCAATAGCAAGGGCTCATGGACAAGTTTCCTAAAGGCATGCAGGATCATATGTTTTGAGTATACTAAGCTAACAAATTTCTAGTCGATTGCCTCCTTTAACGGTGATCTATCCTCGTTGACTGCTCCTCCCTTCATCCTGTCTACTACCTCCCTCACCGAATACTCCGCCTACTGGGCTGAACACCCCGCCGTCTTCGTGGCACCAGCCAAGGAGGCCGACCCTGCGAAGCGTGCTCTCCTGGTTCTCAAGTGGTTCCTTAGCACACTGCACCAGCAGTACTGCAGCCGTAGCGAGAAGCTCGGCAGTGAGAAGAAGCCTTTGAACCCCTTCCTGGGAGAGCTATTTATCGGTAAATGGGCGGGTGACGCGGAAGTGGGGGAGACTGCCTTGGTCAGTGAACAAGTCAGGTATGCGGGACTACTTCTGTTTGGAACCACAACCCACTGATTGAATCATAGCCACCACCCTCCGGTCACAGCCTACGCGATCCGCAATGAGAAGAACGGTGTTGAGGTGAGTGCATAAATATTGTTCCAAGCAATTGAGAGATGCCAATAACTGACAACACAACCACAGCTGCAAGGATACAACGCTCAGAAGGCCTCTTTCTCTAGCACTATCCTCGTAAAGCAGATTGGCCATGCGTTGTACACTATCACCCCTCCCGGATCCGACGAGAAGGAGCAATACCTGATCACGCTACCCAGCCTACACATCGAGTCGCTGATCTACGGTTCACCCTTCGTCGAACTGGAGAAGTCAACCAAGATCGTCAGCAGCACCGGCTATGTCGCCAAGATTGATTATTCCGGCAAGGGCTGGCTGAGCGGCAAGAAGAACACCTTCACCGCGAGCCTGTTCAAGGAGAGCGAGGGTGAGAAGAAGCCCCTTTACACTGTAGAGGGCCAATGGTCGGACAAGTTCTCTATCAAGGACGCCCGCACCAAGGAGGTCGTCGACTCGTGGAACTCCAAGGAGAACCCCGTCACTCCACTCGCCCTGGCTCCCCTCGAGCAACAGGATCTGTACGAGAGCCGACGTGCCTGGAGCGACGTAGCCGCCAGCATCCAGAAGGGGGACATGGATGCCGTTTCTGGATACAAGTCGCGCATTGAGACTGCTCAGCGCGAACAGCGCCGCATTGAGAAGGAGGCAGGCCACGAGTGGGAGCGCCGCTTCTTCAACCGTATTGAGGAGAGCGCCGACGACGCCCAGACCCTGCGTCTTGCCCAATCGGCCGATCTTTTGTTCGACTCCGATAGGACTGGTGGTGTCTGGCGCTTCGATGCTCAGAAGGCTGCTGGAGCTAAGCCGCCTTACCACAAGGTTGGCGGCGAAGGTCTCGGCCTCGCTTAGATTACCTCTGGGCTTGGATAATTTTCTTTGGCTCATCTGAATTTGTCTTGGGGCCTTGTCGGTACCACATAGATTTGACTTTTTGGATTCCTATTCTGCACCGTGTCATCTTGCATTTCGATTGTACATAGTTCCCAGTCCAGGTTGAAGCCAAAGCCGTGCACTTGCTTATATGCTTGGACTTGGCGGCTCACCCTTTCCATCTAATGATATGGTATCTTCAATTATATTGGTGGTTTACATCTTGATCGTAAGGAAGGTACATGTAAAAGCAAAATGCGGCGTGAAGGACAAATGTCTAATACTCTCTTTTGACTACAAGAGTTACAATGCCAAGGTGTACAAACGATACTAGAACAGTCTCCATATTTAGGTGCCATACTGGATCGTACAGGACATACATAATTCATGACACTTTTGGCCCAGAACGCAACTGAGCATTGGATCTACCTCTACTAGACCCATTCAGCCATACATCATAATCATCGACCGATATTGCACATGGCGAGGAGGCATAAAGACAGAACAAGAGAAGAGAGAAGTAGGTAGTAAAAAAAAAAAAAAAAACTGGAAAACCGTCCGCGGAAACAAGTGACACACCGGACCCAAATAGACACCGACTAGGTTATAGCGAGAAAACAAAAAGAAAAAACAGAGAAACCTAGAGAGGAATTGGTGAATTTAATACAGAGACCGCATCAGATGGGAGCAGTGGTAGCAAAGAAGAGCAAGACGGCTGAGAGAAAAGGCAAGGAAACAAGAAAGAAAACAAACAAACATCAAGAAGACAATCCCCCAAAGTAAAAAAAAACCAGCCAAGCTCCCCAAAAAAAGAGAAGTAGAGATTACACAGATGTTGAGGAGAGAAAGACGAAGAGGTGCCTGGGCTATGTCTGTCGTTTTTGACAAGACACGAGGTTTCCTTCCCTGTAAAGTGGACAAAAAAACCAACCCCCTTTTCAAATCATCCGTAAATGCAACGCCATATGTGTTTGGTGGGTCATTATGTCTCCCCTTCGTTTCGTTTTATCTTTTTAGTGGCCGTAGTTGCCACCCCAGCCGCCACGGTTAGTGTTTGCATAGTAGGTACCGAAGCTTCCACCGTAGTTGTTACCATAGGCAGAGGCTTGGTGAGCCTGGGTGGCCGCGCCCTGGTGACCGAGTCCTCCGAGTCCACCGTACTGGGGGTTCAGCTGAGGGTAGCTACCGAAGGACTGCTGACCCTGCTGACCCTGAAGTGGGGGAGACCAGTCTGTGCCTGGGGCTGACCGGGGGCGCTGTTGGTAGCGGATCCCGGGCGGTTCTGGGCGAGGGAGGGGCTAGGACCGCCCGCCTTAGGGGCTTCAAAGCCCTTGGTCTCATCAGCGGCAACGGGGGGCTGTCCAGCGATGGGAGGGTTTTGGCCAAAGCTGCCTTGGGAACGGCTGAAAACATCGGACATTCCGGTACCAAATGCATTGGCACCAGTGGCAGACTGGTTGTCGGACTGCTGGGCAGATCCAGTGCGGCCGTAGACAGAGTCGCGGCTGGGCATGGCCTGGCTGAAGCTACCGGTGTTTGCGGGGGAAGATGATTGCTGGTCATAGGAGAAAGCACCGTGGGGCTGGCCGTACATGCCACCCTTACCGGCGTAGGGACCATACTGGCTACCATAGCCGTATTGCTGGTTGTGCTGCTGCTGCTGCATGTAGTGATCCTCATACCGGCGAGCATCATCGTACCTCGGGCGGTTACCGCCACCGTACTGCGGCTGCTGCTGTTGCTGCTGCTGGCCCATCTGGTTCATGTAGGAAGCGTAGTGGGGGTTGTTGTAGTAGTTAGGGTATTGGTAGCCATATGCGTGCTGCTGCGCAGTTTGGCCAGGCATATGCTGAGCAGCGGGGGTCTGCTGAGTGGCGCCGGGGACGGTCGGGTTGGGAGTGTTGTGTCCGCTGTTAGTGGCGTCAATAGGGCCGTAGCGGTTGGGAGGCTGCGTGGTGGGAATCTGAGCCTGGGCCTCGGCACCAGAGACACCAAACCCAGCTGCAGCGCGAGGACCAGCGGGGGTATCCTGGGACTGGCCGTAAGAGCCGTAGGAGCCGTAGTAGGGGAAACGCTGCTGCTCGCCAGCGTAGAAAGGAGAGTACTCGCTGCCGGTGGTGGCAGTGGGCTGAGCAGGAGCCTGGTTGGCAAACGGCTCAGGGATCTGCGGCTGCGGCTGGCTCACCGGCTGTGTGAACGGATCGAATGGCTTCTGCTGGGGCTCAGAGTAACGAGCGAAGTCGGTGAATGACTCGGCAGAAGCGCCCTGGGGGACCGGAGGCAAACCAGGAGCAGGACGTCCAGCGGCACCAGTCTCCATCGAGTGGGGTGTCTGGGTCGCGGGTGGAAGAGAGGCACGGGGAGCAACAGGGGAGTGCTGCGGGGGCTGAGCGCGGGTCTCGGCCTCCTCGCGGTTCTCATCAATATCAATAGCATCACCGTTCAGTCCCATGCTGCCGAATTGAACCGCAGCACGGTCCACTGCGTGGTTGCCGGGCATGACCACGGCCTGCTGCTGTTCCATAACACGGCGTTGAAGACCTGGGGTACGGCCCTGCTTGGTAGCGCTGGGAGGGTAGGCAGACGAAGGGAAGCGGGAGGGAGTAGTAGCAGCAGCAGCTGCGGCCGCGGGGTCGACACCACTTCCAATGGTGCTTGCGGCGGTGGCGGTGGGAGCGGGAGCGGATACATCGGGAATTTGTTCGAGGTTCGTCTCGGTCAAATCGCCCTTGGGAGGGTTAACAGCGGTGGCGGTCGGAATGGCAGGGATCACGGGGTGGGTAGGCTTGGCGATGGGTGTCTTCTGGGAGGCAGCGGGCGCAGTTACAGGTTCAGGAGCGGGGGCGGGGGGGAGATGGCTCGGCCACAGGTTCAGCGGGCTTCTCGACAGCGGGAACAGGAGGAGCGGGTTGAGGCTTCTTTTGCACCGGAGGAGCGGGTGGTTTGGCGAAAAGACTCGCCCACCCCTTCTTTGTGCCCTCAGGAATCACACTGCTCTTAGCCTCGGTCGACTCTGATTCGCCCTCGGCTGAAGGCTCTGCAACGGTCTCCTCTGCCTTGGGCGCAGCCCACTCCGATGTGACAGTAGGAATAGCAGTAGGCGCTGGAGTCTCTACAGCAGTGGAAACTACGCGAGTTCCATTTGTAGTGGCTCCTGCACGACCTCCGCGGCCACCACGGCCCCGGTCTGCGCGAACACGTCCACGACCCTCTATTCCACCGCGACCACGGGTTCCACGAGCGGAAGCTGCGGTTGTCTCGGTCGAGGCACTCGGGGCCTCCTTGGGCTTAGGGCGAGTCCGGTCTGTGGTCTTCTTCTTGACCTCACCCCACTGAGATACATTACCTGCAAAGCCAGTCAGTCACGGTCCTCGAATCACAAGATTCGATTGATTTCGAGTCGGGAGGATTAGGGTTGACGGGAACTCGACCTTCACTGATGCGCTCAATTGCCTCCAAGAGCTCGCCGTTCGAGTCTTCCAGTGCGAACACCAGATCTTCGTCCTTCCAGTCTGGGAACATTTCCTTAAGGGTTGGGAGAGTGTCGGAGTACTTCTTCTTCATCTGTCCAATTTCACCCTCCTCAAAGGATGAGATGTCTGAGTTGTCATTTGCAGATCTGTTTCCACCACGACCACCTCTGGAGCTGAAACCGCCACGGCCACCACGGGCGGATACTCTACCCCGCGAGGCGGAGGATCGGTTCTGAATATCGGACATGTTGATTGATGAAGATGTGTGAGATGGAGAAGTATTGAGGGAGGAAGGAGGTCACGATTCGCAAGGAAAGGCTATTGAAGTGGAGCACCCTCGCAGAAGAGGAACAGCACCAGAACCACAGGCACGGGGGCCAGAAGAGACGAAAAGAAGAGGTAAAATCAAAGAGATTAATTGGGGGGGAGAGAGAGAATGCGTTAGGAGATGACAAGATTGAAGAAAGGATCAAAAGCTAACGGGATCTGAGTTGCTTCCCTTCAAGTCTTGGCGTTGCCTGGCTTTTAGCGAGTGGCGCTTATTGGATGCTGGGGGAATTTACAGTAACAAAGGGATCTCTACTTCAGTCTTTTTACACTGTTATTTAAGGTATTCTTGATTTAAAATAATTATATTGGACTGTATTCCTAGATATAGTCATTTAATTATATTCTACTAATTGCATGGAGATGAATTTTGGGTAAATTGTTTTTTATGTCAGTGTGGTTTTTTTTCTCTTGGTTTCTTCTACTCGTCATTCACCTTTTTTCCGCCCTTTGGAAGGGGGACAGACCAGACAAGGCTTGTTTCACCGCCCTCGTCGATCCTCCCTCTTTAACCTCGATGCATCATCCAACATACCTACATAGGCATACCCCGAAACTTTATAACTCTCATCATCATGAAGGGTACATCCATTTTTCAGTTCAAGTCCTGGCCCAAAATCCATCAACCCTTACCTCGTACTCCACGAGAGTCTCAGCAACTGCTAAATGCCCTGACATCTTCCTTTCGTCGCCAACTAGATGGGGCTTATCCCGCATCAGGCAACAATCATGGCCGACCTCTCTCCAACCCGGAATCATCAGCGCATGCAACCGATCAGCATTTGCAGAACATTCTCGATAACCCTCTTTTCCGTATCATTCCAACCAGACCCATTTCACAGGAACCTACTACATTGCAAAGCATTGAGGGCCAGCGACGGCTAGCCGAAGAACCCATGGCAGTATTTGATCAAATGGCTGCAGCTGGCTCAGTCACTCCACTTGCAATCAATGATTGTCTGAAGTCTCAACTTCTTCTTTCCAGATCCCCGGCCGATATGAGTACATCTCGGGTGGCATCGAGAATCGTTGATTGGTATTGGGCATCAGATGGCACATCGAGGCAGATGCTTCTACGTTCACGTTCAGCGACTACATCATTGACCAAGTTTATGGTGGCAGAGGGATTGCACAGTACTGTCATGCAGTGGTTGCAAATGCTCATGAGCCATGATCTAGGTAGTCAGAATGGCCGGATGACTGAAGGGCTCGCGCGGCAGACCTTCAATCATCTCCTTGTTGATTTTATAGATGCAGAAGCCTGCTTTGGAAATGGCTTTGGCTCAGCGATGGCACATTACCTGAGTGTATGCCAGATGCATTTCCAGAGTGCTTCTTCCCATAAGTCAAGGAAACCGATGCTCCTGGCTGCAGGTGCTCATCTAACTCGCATGGCCATGGAGCACAAACCATCTAGTGAGCAGGTATCAACGTTAGTGTACGACCAGTTTAAGGATACGGTCTCTGTGCTGTCTCCTCGGTCCTTACTGGTAGCATCTGTGGCTGTCTGTCACCCAACAAATCCTGATCCACGCCCATTCCTCCAATTCGTGGCGAACCTCTCACCGAGCAAATTCCAGGCTTGGAATGAAGTTAGGCGCGATGCTTTCTTCGAGATTGGTTCGGAGGCTCTCCGCGTCCTCATTGACCGGAAGAGGTTCCGTGATATCTCCCGGCTGGAGGAACATATTTCAGAGCTGCTACCTGAACAACCGGCAGCTCCAGCTCCAGTTGATGAAAAGTCACATGTATCGTCTGAAGAGGAACATCTCGGTCGTTTGAACTGGAGTTTTACATGATTCCCTGGTTCCAAACCTATTGCACAACCACGTTACTCTCACACCTAGCTAGGATGTTTTACGAGCATCTAAGCCAACACAAGCATCCATCAGGCATACACATTTCTCTATGTTTATACCATAAGAGGTGATCATAGGCAGGATCGCTGCAGTCATGCCGGCACACTGCTAGGACACAATTCCCCTGAGTTCATTTGTGTACTATTACACAATTGAAATTACTTCAGCCTGGTTGTTCGACAACCCTTCATTTTCCCAACCACCGCACGAAGGAAATCCACTGCCGCTACTTCATCCCAGGTTAGAGCCTCATCTTCTTGCTTCTTGGCAGTCGTGCATACATTCCTTGCCAAGTTGTATGGGGGATTTGAGTTGCAAGAAAGACCCAGCTAAACCAGCATTGGAGGTGTGTGATGCACCTGAATACTATGGATTATCCTCATACTTGCCTCTTCGTTATACCAAATATACGAAAGCCCTCTTTTTTCCGATATATATAACACCCATTGTCAATAGTGGCTCAGCCAGTTTCCTAGACAAGCAAGCCATTTGGGCTCAATGAAGCGCATAACCTAAACATCTCTACAGACCTTCCTAGCTAATGATAAGTTTTACAGCCTTTTGTGGTCGAGTACTAACCTTTCACAAACCCGTGGTGCCCACAGCTACCTCTTGTGGAGAACATTGCGTGGCAATTATAATTCTGGAGCTCGTGAGGCTGTGTGACAGAATGCCGTGGAGAGGTAGAGGGCTGGAGCGGCGAATCAGCCGGGGGCAGCGTCTCCAGTAGTCTCAAGTACGTCACCGCGCGACCTCACCTCATACTCCCCCAAATCAACTGACTTCTCTTTGGTTCTTTTTCCCTCGTACAAATTCACCTAAGCAAGAATTGCAGTCGCATTGCTTCAACGAATACCCTCCCACTCAATCTTTACCAATTTAAAACACACTGTCCCGGCATCTGACATCATCGATCCACAATGGCTTCTTCTTCAGCCCCCGTGCGGAGTGCAGCTTCAGGTACGTGGTTTATCCGCACATGCACTGCTACACAATTCAAGGAGTAATTGGTTTAAGCGGCTTAATTGTTTTCTCAAATATGGTTTCAGGGTGGTGTTGCTTTAACTGGTCGCTTGTAAATTGTCCAGATGCATGCCAGATGCTGACTAAAGGATATAACAGATCGGGAGACTGCCCAGCTAGTCAAAGAACACTCGCATGCATTCCAGAACAGGTTAAACACAACTCAAACAGATAGTCCACCTATTTCTGAAACGGCAAAGCCCGATATAGACACCAATCAGCTGAAGGCAGAGACAGAGCTTGAGGCACCCAAGCCCGCCCCAGAAACCAACCCTACCCCAGAAACCAAGCCGCCTGTGACAGAGCCCACAGAGCCTGCTCCCGGCAGTGTTCCCATTGCCCGTCAGTCTCAAATCTCAGAAGGGCCCAAGGATGAGACAGTGGCGGGCGAGAAACGTGACATTGATTCGACTTTGACGCCCACTCCAGCCCTAGCTGAGGACGAGGAGCAACAAAGGCCTGAACCGTCGGATGAGCCTGATACCAAGAAGCTGAAGACGGACGAGAAACCGAATACAGATGAGAAGCCTGCCTCAGATTCAAATGGCACCGCTACTGCTGCTCCTTCCAACACAGAGAACGGAGCACAGAAGAAGGCTAGTCGGACCAAGAAGGAGAAGATTAAGGATGCCGTGAACAAGGTTATCCCAGGAGATGGTATTGGTAGCCGGACTCGCAGCCGGACAAAGGGTGCTTGAACAGGTCGAGACCCTATATTTGTAGCTTTACTGTGTTACTTCCATGCCATCATGTTTGCTCCACCTTTGAATCGTGTCTATTCATGTCCGGGACTTCTCATGGTTGTGGTTGTACACGCGCTGCAATAAGAAGAATATATTTTACTTGACCAAGTTGGGTGGGAAAGGCTTCAAGTTCAAGAACCCTTGGACTACAGAATATCCTTCCCTTATATGCTTGATCTTGTATGATGTTTTAAGAAAAGGAACTGTTTGTACATCGTACTAGGTAGTATGTATAGGCATCTGCCATGTCCCATAACTTCTGATTGACATAACCATATCACCCCTTACTCTCCGCTCTATCCCCATGTCAATATTATTTTTAGAGCACCAGTTATGCTTTCAAATAATATGCTAACGCCCACGGCTCTTTCGGAGGTTTGAGTTTCAGGTGGCCGATAATCGGGACTGAGTCATTCCTCGGAGCGGAATAACCATTGCCATCCCCGCTTATTACTGGAGGGGAAAGTCTGTGTCATTACTGGTGATAGAGCAATTAATATTTGTTTGGTTTTTTTTTCCCTTCTTCTTCATCATATTCTAATTCTCTACTTCCAAAATGGCTGGACAAAAGATTTGGCTGCGCGCTGAGACCAAGCCCGCTGAGGCACGGTCTGCTTGTGAGTAGCTTCAGCCCACAATGGCGGGGAAGCAATTGGCTAATACATCATCTAGTGACCCCAACTACCTGCAAGGCATTGATCGATGCTGGATATGATGTGACTGTCGAGCGGTCAACTCAGCGTATCTTCGACGGTACGTCCAATTTCCCATATCACCCATCCTCCCCGCATCCCTTGCTGTTGGACTCGATGACTGATTCCGTTCTATAGATGAGGAATTCTCCAAGGTATGATTCAATCGGTAATACAGCTCGAACCCGCCCTAAACATCATTGATTATTATAGATTGGTGCGCCTTTGGTGGAGGAAGGATCCTGGGTCCAGGATGCCCCTAAGGATGCCATCATTCTGGGTCTCAAGGAGCTGCCAGAGGATGACTTTCCTTTGGAGCACGTCCACGTCACTTTCGCACACTGCTTCAAGCAACAGGGCGGCTGGGAAAAGGTTCTCAGTCGTTGGTCTCGCGGCAAGGGCACATTGCTTGACCTGGAATTCTTGACTGATGATTCCGGACGCCGAGTTGCTGGTAAGAGTCATGTCCCTAATTGTTCTTTTTTTGACTCAGTAGACTGACCTTTTTTTTGTTTACTAGCCTTCGGATGGTCCGCCGGTTACGCAGGTATCTATATGTCAAGCTCGTTATTTGGCATAATCAATACTAAGACGTGGAACAGGATCCGCTTTGGCTGTGAAGAACTGGGCTTGGCAATTGACACACCCCAACGAGACCTTGCCTGGTGAGGTACCATATGCCAACCAAGACCGTCTGGTCGAGTCTGTTAAGGAGTCGCTCGAGGCTGGCAAGAAGATCGCTGGAAAGGCACCTAAGATCCTTGTCATTGGAGCTGTGAGTCCTGCGCAGATATACGGAAAGCGATATACATATTAACAATCCTATAGCTCGGACGCTGTGGCAGCGGTGCCGTACAGCTAGCCAAGGATGTCGGTATTCCCGAGTCCAACATCATTCAGTGGGATATGGCAGAGACTGCCCGAGGTGAGTCAATTACTATTTCGAGCCTCGTCAATCTAATCCGAGATCATAAATTAACATCCACAGGTGGTCCTTTCAAGGAAATCTCACACGAGGCGGATATCTTCGTGAACTGCATCTACCTCTCGGCTAAGATTCCAGGTAATTTTATACATGCATCCTCTGGTGACGACTCAATTGGCTGATATCCTTTGTTTTGCATTAGCCTTCGTGAACGTGGAGTCTCTCTCTGCCCCTAACCGAACCCTGTCTGTTATCTGCGACGTCAGCGCCGACACGTGAGTTGACATGAACCATGATAGCAAGCGCACAGCTAATTCTCAAAAGCTCTAACCCTTTGAACCCTATTCCTTTGTACGACATTACGACCACTTTTGATAAGCCCACAGTTCCCGTCTCCGGCCTGGAGGCTGGAGGCCTGCCTCTCAGCGTGATCAGCATTGACCACCTCCCATCTCTCCTCCCCCGTGAGAGCTCTGAGATGTTCAGCGAGGCTCTCCTGCCTAGCCTTCTCACGCTTAATGACCGGGCCAACGCTCGGGTCTGGAAGCAGGCTGAGCAGCTCTTCGATGAGAAGGTTGCTACCCTGCCTAAGTCGCTTCAGGCCTAGGCCTGCTGCGCTAGTAGGCCTCTTTATGGCGCAAACATTTACATGATTGGGTACATTTGATAGAAATAGTTCCAGACACGAAATGCTACAAAAGTCAATTTGAGACGCATGACAGATGATGAAGATATTGTGAATCGTTCCTTGTTTCTTTCTAGAACGGCCGTAGAAGCTCTGCGGTGTATCTATCAGACATAGTCAAGTTCAAACAGTGTTCATAATACTTGTCTAGGTGTTTTTGACCAATCAGTCGCTTCATTCTCAAGCGAATCGCTCTTACATAGCGGAGTTGACTCGTCTGAAAGTTTATGTTGCTTTTTAAGAGGTCTAAGCCCATAATTCCGACACATGAATATTCTGACATCCATGATATTTCTGATGTTTCAAAACTGATCTTCCAAGACATGGCTCACTTTACCCCAGACTACATTGTAACCGCAGTCAACCTCCTTATATGCGGGGATGTGTAAGACGGATATCCGGAGAATCCGTCCGTGGGGGTCTAACCCACTACAACGGGCTAAGAGGAATGCCTCATTGGATGAAATGGGAGTCTCACGCGAAAACGAAGACAGGAATGTGCTCATTTCCTTCACCTTTGAGTCGGGATGATCGTGGAGTTTGCCCCGTTTGACTGCGGCTAACTTGATTTTGGGCTCCGGACGAAAATGCTCATTGTTTCTTTCTCCGCATAAATCGCATAACGCTCCACTTTCGCCCCTTCTCCCATCTTCCCCGAACTTATTCAATTCTGCACTCAAAATTGATCTGTCAGCCCTTCAACCTCGGAAGACCCTGGCCCCCACATTGGGCTTCTCTTGTGATCAATTCTCTGACATCTCACGCCCTTACCTATATCCGGGCTAATCCGAGGATGGGGTAATGGGATTGAAGTCTGCCTGTTTCGACACCTACACGAACCGACGAACCTCCCTTCCTCTATACCACATTGCTTGATGCAAGAAAAGCCGACAACGGTCGCCGCCTATGCGGCCGGGGCCTCGCTTGCCGCCGTTGCTCTGTTCTACGTCTTTGGGCCGAACTACACAATTGACGGAGATGAGTCAAACGACAGCAATCGCAAGAAGAGCATTGTAGGTCTCTCCAACTTGGCCAATGACTGCTTTATCAATTCGGTGCTGCAGGCGTTAGCCGGGTTAGGGGATCTGCGAGTCTACCTGATCCACGAGCTGCACCGGCGCCAACTGGACGGACCGGAGATATACCATACACTACCGAGCGATGATGAACTTTCGCCAGCGCGGTCGGACAAATTGCGGGAGTTGCAACAGGGGATAACCACACGGGCATTGAAGGAGATGCTAGACCGCTTGAATGAGCGGCCGATCTACAAGAAAACAATCTCAGCCCGCGATTTCATCCAGGCTCTAGAATACGCGTTTCGCACGCGCATTAGCCGCAATCAGCAGGACGCACAGGAATTCTTACAGATTGTTCTCGAGCGACTCTGCGATGAGTACCATGCTGGTGCGCGCGCACGTCAACGAGCATTGGGTGCCATTGATGCGGCTGCTTCCAACGCGGCAGGCGAAGAGGGCAGCACACAAGAAAGCTCGTCCGAGGTGGAGGTGCGCATCGATGATGGATCCGCCAATGGACTGCCTGCCATCATCGACACGAAACTCAAAGAAATCGACCAGGAGTCTGGATTCCCGTTCGAGGGGAAAATGGAGTCGCAGATCGAGTGCCAGTTCTGCCGTTATCAATATAAGCCAAACCAGACGGCTTTCGTCAACTTGACACTGCAGGTGCCGCAGAAGAGCTCGACCACGCTCAACTCGTGCTTCGACGGCCTCCTTAAGACTGAATATATCGAGGATTTCCGTTGCGACCGATGTCGCCTACAGCATGCTGTGGACACGAAGACCACCGAGCTAGCCCGTACCCGAACACAAGGCGATCGAGATCGGCTGGAACAAGAGATCACCCGCCTCCGCGAGGCTCTGGAGACAGACCCCGAGGCCGAGCTGGAGGGCATTGTATTCCCTCCGTCAGAGACCGCCCCCAAGCGAAGAATTGCGCGGCATATGCGCATCACAGCGTTCCCGAAGGTCATCGCCATCCACCTGTCGCGGTCAATCTTTGATCAAAGTAGTTCGAGCAAGAACGCGGCCAAGGTTTCGTTCCCAGAGCGGCTGCCCTTGGGAAGCATCTTGAGCCAAAAATGGTACAAGCTACTTGCTATTGTCTGCCATAAAGGTAGCCACCACAGCGGGCACTACGAGTCATTCCGACGGAATCATATCTACCCTCCGTTCTCCACACCCGAGGTCTTCAGCTCCTATGCACAAAGTCGCACTGCCAGTCAGAACCCCTCCGCGGCGCCCAGTCCTCGGATTGTACCACGTAGCAGCCCCGATGCCGACGGCGATGGAAGCATCTCAAGGGCAGGCTCGTCGACCTCACTATCTGGAGCTTCAGCGACCCAACTCTCCCCTCCTCAACCACGGCCTACAACCTCTGGGTCGCGTCATTCTTTCCAAAGCACCACCTCCCGTTCTTCCAAACAGACATTGTCCCCTACATCTGATAACAACAGCCCGACGACAGACCAAGGTCGCTGGAGTCCGTCCCGGCCCTCCCACAGCATACCCCGCCCTTCCCAGGATGCCCCCACTGGGGTCAGTTCGCGGCTTCGGCGCCGTCGCAAACCGAACGATCGGTGGTGGCGCATTTCGGACGAGAAGATCAAGGAATGTAAGACCTCAGACGTGCTGGGCATGCAAAGGGAGGTCTATCTCTTGTTCTACGAGTTGGAGAAGCCCGATGCGAGCGGAGGTTGATAGCATGGGCGTTTTCTTTTCTTTTTCTTTTTTTTTTTAGAGTCCAGTACATACATATATCCCCGTACTTTTGTACAGATGGGGTTGAATCAAATTAAAAGATGATTTATTTAAAAAAAAATATAAAATAAATGCTCGGAATAATAGATAATAATAGGTGAAATCCCAATGGGAAAAACGGAGAAGGGAAAGGGAAATAGTAAGTTCCGATAAACGGCGCAGGACATATGATGTCACTTGACTTTCTGCACTACCCCTCCAACATACGTCTACAACGTATGTCTACATCGTATGTACTATCGTATGTAGAACGTACGATGTAGTATATTAATTCATAGTATTAGCATCTTCACCGGAGAATGAATTCAGCAAACCAATAAAATTAACCTGAATACATAACTTTTGAACCGGATTGAATACTCAATACATCAATTCTAAAGGAATAAAGTAATGGAAAATGGAAATGTAGCGAATGGCCTCGAACTCTCCTCGGCCCCGCCACGAACAAAACACGGATTCCTCGGGGCAGTTTTTTGGGGATCTGGGTGAGTTATTATGAGTTATTCTCTACTCATTACAAGGGATAGCTATGATAGCTATCGTAGCTGGTATTGGCTGTAATAGAATGGTTCTAAATGTGACCATTACAAACTTAGAAGCTCAATCTCATGATATATAGATGTACTAAAAAAAAGAAAAAAAAGAAAAAAGAAGAAAAAAGAAAAAAGAGATTCCCCCTCATAATTCCCCTAAGCTCTGAATAGCTCCCGAAACAACAACATCGGGCTATCACGGGGAAGGTCGGGAAGAGACCAGGACTAGCCATACATAAACGAGGTTATATTAAATCATCTCATCTCTTTTCTCTGTCTCTCTCTTTTTTTTCTTGAAATCACACTGACCTCACTTCAGTTCCACTAAATCTCCACCACCGGTGAGTCTACCTTGTCTCTCCTTCACCGATGACGCTTGCCCCTCCTCTACCTTTTGCCCCTCCTCCTTATTTAACTCTGCCCGCTTTCAGCTCCCGGTAAGGAGCTTGGTTTCACTACATTTAACTACTTTACCATTGGATCTGACCTTCTTTTTCTTCTTTCCTTTCAGTTTTCTACAAACCAAACTTTTTGTACAAACTTCATAATGGGTGTCCTTGAGCAACTTAGCCGCAAGTCCGGCGTCATTGTCGGTGACGATGTCCTCCGTCTCTTCGAGTACGCTAAGCAGAACGGCTTTGCCATTCCTGCCATCGTGAGTTCTTATGTCAATCAAGTTTGCAATTGGAGTCTTATACTAATTTCCCACTAGAACGTCACCTCCTCTTCCACTGTTGTCGCTTCCCTCGAGGCTGCTCGTGACCAGAACTGCCCCGTTATCCTGCAGGTCTCCCAGGGTGGTGCCGCTTTCTTCGCTGGTAAGGGTGTGAGCAACGAGGGCCAGAAGGCCTCCATTGCTGGTGCCGTCGCCGCTGCCCACTACATCCGTAGCGTGGCCACCGCCTACGACATCCCCGTCATCCTTCACACCGACCACTGCGCCAAGAAGCTCCTTCCTTGGCTCGATGGTATGCTCGATGCCGATGAGGCTTACTTCAAGCTGCACAACGAGCCCCTCTTCTCCTCCCACATGATTGATCTGTCCGAGGAGCCCGTCGACTACAACATCAACACCACCGCCGCCTACCTTAAGCGCGTTGCCCCCATGAAGCAGTGGCTCGAGATGGTATGTCAAGCCCAAAAAGAATTCAAATTATATATCTTCGACACACCGCTAACCACTTCCATAGGAGATCGGTATCACCGGTGGTGAGGAGGACGGTGTCAACAACGAGGATGTTGACAACAACTCCCTCTACACCCAGCCCGAGGACATCCTGGCCATCCAGAACGCCCTCGCTGCCATCAGCCCCTACTTCTCCATTGCCGCTGGCTTCGGTAACGTTCACGGTGTCTACAAGCCCGGTAACGTCAAGCTCCACCCCGAGCTCCTCTCCAAGCACCAGAAGTACGTCAAGGAGCAGACCGGTTCTTCCTCCGACAAGCCCGTCTTCTTCGTCTTCCACGGTGGTTCCGGCTCTTCCAAGGAGGAGTTCAAGGAGGCCATCAGCTACGGTGTCGTCAAGGTCAACGTCGACACTGACATGCAGTTCGCCTACCTGGCCGGTGTCCGTGACTACGTCCTCAACAAGAAGGACTACCTCCTGACCCAGGTCGGTAACCCCGACGGTGCTGATAAGCCCAACAAGAAGTCCTTCGATCCCCGCGTCTGGGTTCGCGAGGGTGAGAAGACCATGAGCTTGCGTGTCAAGGAGGCCCTTGCCGACTTCAACACTGCTGGTCAGCTGTAAATGTTGACGTCTCTGTGATGTCGCATCTTTGATTCCCTTTTTTTACCCCTTTTGATTACCCTCATATCCTCTCTTCATGCGGCCGAAAAAGCGTTGGGCGTGCCTGGGGATGTGGGCGTCCCGGTTGTATGTAGCGTTGTATTTTGACACGCTGTAATGAATGTCCATATCACGGTCCTTATGACCGCTCCTCTGGAATATGAACTTTAACGTTCTGTTTGATAATTGTATTCCACCAATCTTCGATGTAGTTACTAGCTCGACCGTATATCAGTCCTTCTTTCTTACCAAGATGTTGCTGTATACTTCACTCCACTGCCAACTTCACCCTCGAAGTACATACGTATGTAGGCATATGTAGGTTGTTATACTATGGATTCTGTTATGATATAAATGTACTTGTTGATATTTACTTTTTCTCCCCCTAGCTCTTTCGTTGTAACTCGATCCCGAAGCATAACCTCTAGGGCATGAAGTGGTTCACTCGATGGGCAAACCATTGGGCTTCTCTCCCATGTCTCTTAGTTCTCTCTGAGAATTCCATAAAAGCTCGTCCCATTGATTCAAAAACACCTTCCTTTTCTCATACATCATTCTTCGACCTCCATCAACCTCCATCTCGACTCCATACCCCAAAATATTGAAGTGAGGTCTTGCTCCTCTCTCTCTCTTCAAAGAGAAGTTACACCAGTACCGCAAACTACCATGCCCTCTACTCGATTGGCCCAAGTTCCACAACAGGTACACACAATCAAATTCAAGCATAGCCCTCTCTGCTAACAAACTTGATACTATAACAGGTCCTCGACCTTAACGGCGATCTAGAGGAACTAGTTTTCACTAAGACGGCAATCGGAATCCACGACCGAACTATGCTGGCAATCAACAACTCGACAACGACACCCGCACAACTCAATCTCCACCGAGGGTCCTGGCTGCAGGCCAAGTCGAAAGTGGCATCCTTGCACCGGAGCATCGTGGCGGATTTTAATCGGCTGCCGCGTCATATGAAACGCACCTTTGTGAGGGTTAATCACTCGACTTTGTGCGAGCATGGGTTTCGACCATCGGCTGATAACTTGGAGATTACTCGTCCTGGTAGTAGAAGGGTGGTCGTTATTCTTTGAAATGGGAGGTTGGGAACGTAGTGGTATAACGTTTGATATGGAAGGAATTAGCTATGTGAATTGTTGGTAACTGGTTTGTTCTGCTAGATAGAGGTGTCTCGCCCCTCAGTCTTCAACCTCAATCTCAGCTTCGTTCTCCTTAATTATCCTTTCTCCTCCTCCTTCATCCTTCTTCATCCTGCTTTCTCATCCTCCATCCCAACTCCACAACCCAAAACATCGGTATGAACTAGTTACTCCCAAGATCAATCACCGTTTCTTACCAACGAGTCTCACCAAAAGGGAACTATGGCGGCACCGCAAACCACCATGCCGTCTACCAAAATCCCTCTCGTCCTACCACTATCCGTACGTATAACGAGATCCTAGCATACGACACCCTATTAACGGACCCATTATCATAATAGTTCATTGACCTCGAGAACGAGCTACAGGAGCTGATCCACCTTGAGGCGGCGATGAAGCTCTACAATCAAACCGTGGGATTCAGAAACCTGGCGATGATGGCAACTGGAGCGATTCCGATTTCCGATATTATATCGACCAAGACTATGCTCGGTCTCCACCTCGAGTCTTGGGCACAAGCTCGGCAAAAAGAGGAATATTTGGAGCGCAGCATTCTGGATCGTCTTCGACAACTTCCAGAAGGTATCAGATGCCTCTTTGTGGCAGCTCATCGCTCGGCTCTGAATGATCTTGGGCTTTAAAGATTGACGCTGAATTACTGGTATGTAGAGAATTAACTCTGTAGACTTTTGCTGACTGGTTTGTTCTGCTAGAGATCTCAGGAGGTTGTAGTTTGACTCCATGTTTCTGAGAAAGGCGGCGATGCATGCTTTCTTGTCCATATCCCATTGATTCTTGTTGCGATTCGCGAATGCTTGCACCGCTAACGGAAGACTCGAAGATTCATACGAATACCAAATCGACTCTCAAAATTAGGAACTCACCATCACATTGCAGCGATTTTTGTAATGACTGTAAAGATTCCTTTGACTCACCAACTCACCTAGGAGGTTGGGAGTGAATCAGGATCCTGTACAAGTTATCTATGCGAGAAGTGCAATATAGCAATAGCAAGGAAATTGACTGGTAGATCGATGGTTGATAGCCATGTTTCTGCTGTAGTGAGGTTAACCGATATTCATTCCGGTCCAAATCCTTGTATATGATTCATGAATGGGCTGATTGGGCCGAGAAGATAACTCACTAGGTAAGACTAACATCTACAGGGACTACCGCCTTTTAACGGAACAGGCACCCAAAGGGGAAATGGATAAAAACTCTCGGTTGATGTTACGCCAGAGAGATACAGGTTCCATCCATAAGGATATAAACCACAGCAGCGATAATCAAATCTCGCATTGATGAATTTACAAGTAACATGACAGCATTTCAGTCGTAAGCGGGGTGACTCTCAAATAACGGCAACTCGATCTATGATCCAGGATTCCATACATGCAGGCACAATAGAGCAGCCTATTCTAGAATCAGAGTACAGCAACGCTATTAACAAGCATACTTGCGAGTCCACTCCCGCGCAACCTCCTCGTAGCGCACCCGGTCGTTTTTGTACTGCTCTGCAATCCGTCCCTCAACGGCGTCGTCAGGCATCGGCTCAGATAGTAGCTGTCGGGCGAACTGGAGGACTGCAGCGATCCTCGAGCTGGGTTTCCATTCATCGGCTCGCAGCATCCCTAGGCACATGCTTCCTTTTTCGTCGTTTGTTACGTTCGGGTGGTAGATTTTCGTTGCGAAGGAGACTGTCGGTGGCTTGAAGGGGTATTCCGTGGGTAGGGAGAGCTTGACTAGGAACTTGCCATTCTATATTGTTTGCCAAGAGGTTAGAAATGCCGTTTGTTGGACTTGAAATGTGAGGTTCGAGGGTAGGGGACTCCCGTTGGGGACCTTGGTGGGATATTATGAGGAAAATGGGGTGTTATATGTATTATGTTTTGACATACGTGATATGGTGAGCCTTCAGGCCCCTCCATGGTGATCTTCCACTCGTACACGTTCGACTCATCGGCCAGTTCAACCGTGATCCCTTCCGGAGGGGATTCGGTGAGCTCAGTCAGCTCCTATAGTTGGAATAGATGATCAGTACACTGACAGATAATGATGGTCATGTGAAAATATAGGGCACTTACCTTGGATATACGCTTGATGCTTCCCATTGTGGTGGTCAGTTGTGGATTTGGCGGGGCGATAAGAAGAGCGGGGAGGTTGAGGATGGATGCAGGGAGACGCGTGAGTGCAAGACGCGCTTGAAGAAGTTGAAGCAACGAATAAATAGAGATGTGTTAAGCAATATGGAAATGACGCTATGTGCGAAAGATGCCAGAAGAACAAAGGGGGCTGTTTCGGCGAAGCTAGAAGCTCCGGGTGGGGTGCGCGGCAAAAGACGTCAGTGGAGAAGTTTTGATATGCCCGCCGCTCTATCGATGTACATCATGACAATGAACACGACCTAGGTATAATTGATACTTCAGTACATATATGTATCCATTGATGCTCACTGATGTAATATTTAATGCATTTGGTTCCTTTTCTACTATTACCCAATGTATATTTGACCCAATTACTCTCTCTGAATCATCACCATTAGTCCCATCAGTCCAAGCATCACTGTCTTGAGCCAGGGGTGCTCGCTGAGCATGATAGTAACGTATCCAACCATGGGGATGTAGCCACGAACACTGCCAACGATATCCTCCACTCGGTCGAGATAATCCTGGCCTAACCTTGTCAGTAACCTTCGGAAGTGGCCTCGCTCCAACTTTTTCGTATCGCTTACCTTTGGCGTACAGCTCGGTATCGTCCGCCGAATTGTTGTCACCCTAGTGAGATGTTAGCAATTTTCTAGGTCAGTCAGATTGTTAGGCCACCTACCTTGGTGAGGAGCATATGCGTGTTAGGCGTTGTGTCCCTAGAACTTCGTTAGCACAGAAGCAGTCATAAAGCAAATTGCCAGGTAATAGGCAAGAACATACACAGTAATTTCCTTCACCTTCTTTGCGCCCACAGGTCCTTCTACCTCAGGGAAGGTGCGAACAACCCTGTGGACAATCGGGATAGACTTTCCTCGGACATTGTAAACGAGAACCTCTCCGATCTCTGCCCTCGTGCCTCGGTTCCAGAGAAAGAGCAGGTCGCCACGCTGAAATGCGGGCTCCATTGATCCTGTGGAAAGGGAATGTGAGCTGTGTTCGGACCACCGTGAAATAGCTTTGTTTACCGGATAGGACCACAACTATTGGAGAGCTTGATGCGGACACGACCGAGAGGCCTTTCCATAGCATAAAAGCTGTGGAAAGGACCAGCGCAAAATTCAGCACTTGTGCAATTGATTGTCGAGCATTTGTGATGCTGGAGGAGAGGGAGGATAGCATGGTGGGCGGTTCGCGATCAACGGATAGACGGGAGGGTTGTGGTAGGTCGCTCTAATAGTGTCTGTTCTTGGTCAGGAATACTTCTGAGGGATTTTTTTATCTGGCAGAATGGTAGATAAAGACGATACCTATTATGATCAGCTAACTTGGTTGGTTAGGTTGTGTTTTGATAGAGCTAGAGGGTGCGGAGAGGTGGCCTCGTCGGAGATCGCCTTGGCGCAGATCCACTGGCTTTCCGCCTTGCAGGTATAACCTACAACCACCATGTAACTAACAATTAACCAGTTATATTGTTGTACCACATGTGAGTTCATACATTAAATTTCAGCTGGTCTGGAAATTTAACCCTTCTCTAATCAAACTATATATCAGGGGCTACTTCTATATCTAGTAATCTGCCAGAATACCCTTGAACTTACCTCGGATGCAACGAAGATCTTAGGTATTGGATTTGGGTCCTTTACACATGTGGTAGAACATGTGCTATCCCCCAGATAGGTGCATTTAGGTGCAATATCAAGTTGAGCTGACCAGATCAGAGCAATAGTGGGATATGCGTGCTCTCTTCGGGGCTCTTGGTAGGTCGATGAATCCACCGAGAAGGCTGCTAGTAACTTCAAAGTTAATCCTGTGCTAAAATGTTGCAATATCCTACAAATAGCTCCATAGCTATCGGCTTGCTCAGTGTGGACGCTGATAGTATGCTATATATGTTTCAGTGTATACCCATGTACATCCAGCTAATGATATTCAGAATATGCCTGTTTCCCGCACTGTGTAGCTTTGACTCCCTTTTGCTAAAATATACTGTTTGTTGTGTTAGAATTTAAGCAAAGACATACAAGCCCTAGTATTTTGCAGGCTATATAAGGGCGGTTCATGTTCCATCCTACCGAACGTCCGTGGACATCATCTCTGAATCACGGTCACGGCTCGCTCGTTATTTATGAAAGGCAATAGTTACATAACCTGACATCATAAGCATATCTTTGCTCTACTATTTGATCTCTGACTATCCCAAGGGTCTCAACTTTAAGGCGCGCGGAGAAATCATCATGAGGAATGTTGAAAATGGCTATCCCTGCAAAGTCAGTCACTAGACTATGTCTCATGGCTAAAATTGTGATCATTCTCCGCCCTATGTAACCGCCAATAAGAGACATAGTAGTGCTTTCCTCGGTATAGACTTGATTTCAAAACATCAAGCTTGATTTACTATCTACCACGCTTCAGCTGACTCAAGCTATCAGAGGATGGGAATATGGTAAAACATAGGCAAAATTCCTGAGGTAAATTTAGGTGGCCAACGCGTTGTATCTATAGGACTGAGCTCCAAAAACTCCACTGTGTAGATCGCAAGGGGTGGTGCCCATTCCTCGGGGCAAGGTTTACATTAAAAATGTCCGAGCAGGAACATTTGCGGAGATGATAAAAGCTCGAATCCCACTCCAGAGATCAGTTTCACCCAAGTCTAATGTATTGTGGATAGGTTGACTCAGTCAAACATCCTTTATGATTATTTCTACATGGTTTTCTCCCCGGTTGCCCAATATGCACTCTATCTCCTCAGAATCAACCTTACGGACATTCGAGCCCGAAACTTCAGCCATTGAGCTCCTGCATGACCATTTTCTTGAGCTTACCCCAGATGGGAAATACGTCCGATGGCTACGAGATCACCCAAGGCATCCTCGAAATTGGTCTAGCCTACGAAAAACTTACGATATTGCCCTTATCTGTCTCTTGGATCTTTTTATGTGCGTCCAGACTAAATCCAACGTTGTTTGATCACCAGGCTAACAATATTTGCAGAACAGCATCCAGCACAGCAGGTGTGAGTGTATACAGCTATTCATGACCTACCATATTGCCGACCTAACACTCTGGTCCTTTCTAGTCGGCAGCTGCTGGGCAAGCCAAACATGAATACAATATCAGTGAAACGCTTTCTATTTTTATATTTGTCACATTGTGAGATCGGCTGGTCTTGATCTACTATACATCTCTAACATTGAACAGATTTCTTCTCGGCCAGGTTGCAGGCACCATCTTATTTCCACCGTGGTCGGAGACATTTGGGCGAAAGAACATGTACATTGTGAGCAGTGGGCTCAGTGCCATTTGCTGTATGATTATCGGCCTCGTGCGTTCAATGCCGGTTATTATCCTCATGCGCATCGTTGCCGGGCTTCTTTCCGCTATACCTTTTACCATAATCGGTGGCAGCATCGAGGATATGTTCAACTCGCATGCTCGAGTCTGGACCATGTATTATTGGACAGTTGCTTCCAACATTGGTCTAATCCTTGGACCCATCATGAGCAGCTATATTGTTGCAGGTCTTGATTGGTATGTAACCCTGACCTATGGTCTATGTAAATTTCTCACAATTACCTAGGCGATGGAATTTCTATATCTTCGCCATCATTGTTGCTGCAATTACAGGTGGCCTCTGCTTCATTCGAGAGTCCCGACCTTCCTTGTTGCTTGCCTACGAGGTGCAGCGGGTCACCGATATGACTACTATGCACTCAATCCCACCACCACTCAACCACGACCATATCCCTGATCTCAATACATTTGTAAAAGAATCCCTCTTTCGCCCAGCCCAACTCTTCTTCCAAGAGCCCATTATTTTCGTCATCGCAATGATGATCTCCATCGCGATGTCCCTCATCTACATCTTCACGGAAGCCCTCCAACCCATCTACGAGTCAATGGGATTTGCAAAAACCGACGCTTCACTGATGTTCCTCGCCATCGGCGTAGGAAGTTGTCTCAGCGCATTGACTCGCGTGCTAGACAGCTACATTCTCAACTATTTCCGCAGACAGGGACGCCCTATCAAGCCAGAATACAAACTCATCGGACTAGGCCTCGGCGGTCCATTCCTAGCGATTGGTTTGTGGTGGTTTGCCTGGACTATCCCACCCGAGACTCAAACTCCGTGGATTGTGCCCACGATTTCCCTCGTTCTGGTGGGCTATGCTTTAACGGAGATGGATACCGTGCTGTATGGGTATATCTCAGATGCTTATCTGAGTTACTCGGCCAGTGCCACCGCTGCTATTGCATTCGTTCGAGCGTTGTTGTCGGGTGCCTTTCCACTGTTTACGAAGCAGATGTTTGATCGGTTGGGAAATAATGTTGCTATGTCTGTGCTTGCTGCTGTGGCAACTGCGTTTTGTATAGTACCGCCTGTGTTTATCTGTTATGGTGAACGGATTCGTCGGGCGAGCAAGTTTGCTCGATATAGTTGGGAAATCCAGGAGGAGCAGGGTAAAGAAAAAGAAGATTGGTGAGCTACGCGATTATGTTTGTTTGATATATATATATCTGCGACTTTCAAGTGAATGCATATTCTACAGAATATATAAGATCCAAATTGTACGAGGACAAGATAAACAAAACGTAAGAGCCCGAGTAACAATATGAGCATCGAAGAAAAATGAGCTCATACCCCTTGAGTGATTCTAGTAGTGGTTCCCTCTCTCTGAGTCGGATTCGATTCCCAATACTTCTCTTTCTTGCCTCGGTTAACAATGAGTCCGTAGATATCAAATGGATCGACAAGAGTTTGGAGCCAATGACGGGAATCGTCATAGCCAGGGCCCTCAATCTCCGTGACGCCATCCTCCGCGAGGTAAATCTTGTTCGATCGGGGAAGCCAGTGCATGGGATGAAAGACATTCAGCAAAGTGGTATTGCTGTACATGAACACAACCTCAAAGAACCAGAAGAACCATTCCTGTTTCAATACAGGGCTGATATTCTCGAGGTCAGTGTAGGTATTCAGACTCGCTGCAGAAAAGTATTCCACGGTGCGATAGACTGTACGGATCGTTATGAAGGTACAGCTGCAGTATAACACCAGTAGTGCATTCTTGATCTTACGGTTCAACACGCCTCCTCGGGAGCAGTTGAAGTGGAATCGGCCAGCCAAGGCCACAAACCCGACCATCAGAGCGATCTGCATGATGAGCGCCGCCTTCAGCATTGCCTTCCCGGTGTTTTGCGAGTTGCCACTGGTATTTGCGATTCGGGCTGCTCCGTTGGCGGTAATGATCTCAATGGTCACACCCAAGGCGACGAAGGTCGTAGCTACGCGGCCAGGGTGGATGGGGGAGTGGTACGGGATGTAGTAAAGCATACGACCCAAAATGAAGAAGTTAGCGCCCTCATATACTGGTCTAGAATAATTGAAGATCGGTTGTCAGTAGCGTATCTCATGGTGGGATGGATATTCCTTACGGTCCGACAAGGAGGAGCACGGTGCTTGCGATATAGATGCCTATATTTCCCCACTGCCCAAACGCTCCAATAGTTCGCATGATAAAACCTGCCGTAAACAGAACGGCAGACCATGGAAGAAGACCGGTAACTTTCCAGGAATTATATTTGCTAGGATATCTGGTTAATACAAGATTTCATAGCTGGAAGGGGTTACATACATGCATTGATATCCATGGATGCTGCCAGATATAGCGAAGAGAATCGCGAAAGCAATTGCAGCACCTTTGTTTGGCGCATAGAACCACAAGCTTCCCTCCTCTTTGTTTTGTCAGATAAACTATTGATCACGATTGACTTAGTAGGGGACTTACGATATGATGACCTTGCCTCGAGCATGGCTGTTGGAGATCCACCAATATATATTTCTTTAGTAAGGGGAATCGAGGTTATATGAAGACACTGGGTAGTTGGTATGGTGGTAAATTGGATAGTATGAGTATTTTGCTCTAACCAGTTGAGTAGATTAGTGAACGTTAGAGAGAGAGAGATATATATATATCTATATACAAAATTTGCATGGTGCTTTTCGTGCGAAACTAGTTTGACGCCCCAGTCCTTATGACCTAGGCAGTGTTCACTTTGGGTAATTTCGTATTTTCCTCTTAACTTCTAACGCCTTATGGTCTATCTATTTTGGCTACATGGTTCTTCGATTTGCCTGGATCCACAAATAATAGTGATAGTGGATCGACGCTAAGGTCTAAACCGACCTCGTATTTGCCTTCCCCCTCTGCCGACCCGCTCCTAATACGACCTCGGGAATCTCACTGCCACAGATTCTTGACTTGTGATTCGCCAACCTTCTTGTCACGCTAATCCAACCTGAGTAACTCGTTTTCGCTTGCTTCAAGTGCATGGGTCATCCCTTTAGGCATACACACATACATACAAGTCGTGGACGGGGTGTGAAGAACTCGTGACGAGTGGTGGACAGCACCTTTATCTCTCTTTCTTCTAACATGAGGACATAGCCGGCGGGAAAGACCGAGGAACAGATAACTGACCCCATAGAATCTACTCGGTGAAATGATCATGTCTTCGGGTGTGTGATTATATACACTCATACTGAGCAGTCAGCATCCTACCTAGGTATATAGGTAGCCCTATAGGTAGCCCTATAGGATTATATAGTAAATGTTAACCTACAGATGCACACCCATTCGCTCTTTCCCTATACATCACTACCTAGGTACCTGGGCAGCTACATAGTTGCACGTGACGTGGTTGTTGTCAGGGTAACTGACAGCCCAAAGTGGTAAGCGCAATGTTGATCTGTGGACGTTCTGGACTTTCCAAGTTTGACGATTCAGCGTATTCCCCCACAACTTCAAAGGCTCAACGTCGCCGGTAATCGTGTTGTCAAGATACCCAAAATGCCGCCCAAACAACCCCAAACATCGTTGTTTCAAGTTTATCTCCGGTTACGGCCTCCGATGGCCCAAAAGCCCAATGAATCGGACCGTTTTTTGAATGTCGAGCCGCCAGAGGCTTCGCAGGAGGAAACGGAGATTGTCCTGCCGGGATCAACACACGTTACTCTTCAACCACCAAATGATACGAGAAAGCGCGCTGTCGAGAGGTTTGGTTTCACAAAGGTTTTCGAAGAGGGTGCCTCGCAACTAGATGTCTTTCATGACACTGGAATGGAGCCCATCATACGCGGAGTGCTGAAGGAGAACCGGGATGGACTAGTCGCTACCCTGGGAGTCACAGGCAGCGGAAAGGTCTGGTCCCGAATACTGTAGTGCCGCGATAACCAAGCTAATAGGTTGGTCATATGCAGAGCCACACCATTCTAGGATCCAAGACTGAACGAGGAATGACCCAAATGGCACTTGATGTTATCTTCCGCTCTCTAGAGCCCACAATCAAGACCGATGATGGTAGCATTACCCCCGTAATGCTTGCCTCGCTGGCTGCCGCAGACGTTTCTGAAGCCCAATTGTTCTCCGCACAGACATTCTTGGAAGCTGTGTATGGCGAGCCAACCGGGCGTACGTCGAGAGCGCAAACACCCATGAGCCCATCTCGTGCCAATACTCCTTTGATGGTACGAAGCCCCTTTAACTTGAACTCCCCCATGGATCCCCAACCCCGCGACCGCGCACCCCTGGATCGCTTCTCCCAAGGCCGAGATCTAAACCTGGAAGCCCCCGCAAGGTGGATTTGTCTTCTGTGCCCAGCCCCAGTGACGCAGCTCGAGCTGGCTTTGGCCATGTCTCGACTGAGCCCTCTGGATGGATCACCCCGGGGTTTTCTCATCCCATCCCCTACACCCACTCCAATCTATTTGAGCCCAAATCAGCTAAATCTCGACTTTATGTCTTTAAGGAACCCACCCCTGCCTTGAACTTCCCCCGCCGTCACATACGTGAACGACCATGCGCCCTTCCTAGGCTTCCCGATATGAGCCACCTTACTGTGGACATGGATTTAAATGCCGACTATGTCGTTCTGGTGTCAATGTATGAGGTATACAATGACCGAATTTTCGATCTTCTCTCTCCCTCCATCGTCTCGGGCCAAGGCACAATGTCCCGTGGGAATAATCAAAAGGATCGACGACGTCCCTTGCTCTTCAAGCCCACCGAGGGGTCACCAGATCGAAAACTGGTTGCCGGACTACGCAAAATTGCTTGTACTAGCTACGAGGACGCTTTGGCCATTTTGGACGTTGGCTTAACCGAACGCAAGGTAACTGGTACTGGAATGAATAGCGTTAGCTCTCGAAGTCATGGCTTCTTTTCCCTGGAAGTCAAGAAGCGGACATACTCAAAGCGAACCGGTGAACACAACTGGGTTGGAAACGCCCTCACTGTTGTGGATCTTGCTGGTAAGTAAGTAACATCCTTACTGTAGGGCAGCTACTAATTAACTAGGCTCCGAGCGCGCGAGAACGGCAAAGACAGCTGGTGCCACACTCGCTGAAGCCGGTAAAATCAACGAAAGCTTGATGTATCTCGGCCAATGCCTGCAGATGCAAAGCAACATACAAGATGGAATGAAGGTATGTGTTCTACTCGTCGTGGATGTGTTTCTTCTGACAGCTGCTAACCTACAAAGACTGCTCTCGTTCCTTACCGGCAGTGCAAATTGACCGAGCTTCTGTTTTCAAATTCATTCCCATCGTCTCATCAGATGTCCAGAGGCCAATATCCCCAAAAGGGTATCATGATTGTCACTGCTGACCCTCTGGGTGATTTCAACGCTACCTCCCAAATTTTGCGTTACTCTGCATTAGCTCGCGAGGTTACCGTTCCTAGAATGCCCTCAGTCTGTGAATCTATTTTGTCTGTCGCTTCTGGAAGTCACCGCTCAGTCAGTGGCTGCACTTCGCCAAATTTTGATTCAACCGAAGAGCTCGAAAGAGCCACTGCTGAGATCAAACGCCTCACACGCGATTGTCACGGCCTTGCTCTCAAGCTAGCCGAAGAAGAGATTGCACGGGCTGACGTTGAAATGAGACTCAGAGCTGCTGAAGAAAGATGTCTCATGATTGAACAAGATGTGCGAGAAGAATGCTGGGCAGAGATGGATGAAAAAACGGAAGAAGAACGGCGACGCTGGCAGAGGGCATGGGATGAGCAGGTTTGTAATTCCAGACCAGCTCAAAATTTGTCACACGCTAATAATTTCCAGATCGGTCGCAATGATGAGCACATTGATAAGAAGGTTGAGCTTGTATCCCGTGGATTCCAAAGTGAGTTGGCCCATGAGGAGCGAAATATAGGAACTCTTGAACTGACCTCTATCTCCAGTCTTTGAAGATTCCGGGTCGAACGAACGAGTGGAAGAACTCGAGCAAGAAAATGAGCAGCTCCGCCACAAACTCGCCGCTCTTGAGCGTGAGATGCACAACCAATCCCCGACGAGAAAGCATAGAACAAAGAATGCCACGCCCGCGCGGTCTAATCTGCTCGGCCGCGAGAGCGATATTGAGAATGCGTTGCAACGTATGGATCAATTAAAGCTCGCAGACACCATGTTTGCTCCTCCATCGCCAGGAGCCTCGCCTATCAAGAAGACGAGGAAGATGGGAACCCGGAAATGGGACCTCGCCCCAGAGGACCAGATTTAACCGGCGTTCCGTTTCCTCCACTGCTCCATCATGACTGTTACGACACACTCTTCTTACGCTGATTGAGATACTAAAGTTTTTAATAATTGGGTTTATCTTTTTTTTGGTTAATATGGAATGATATCCCTTGGCTAAGGCGTTCGGGGGTTAAGCAATACTTTGTTTAATAATTGTTGATATTTCATTTCCCAATTGACAATGCCAGAATTGGATTTTGCGAATACATATTGTACATGTTAGCTCGTAAGCCATTCAAGCCACCTGTCTCTCAACGCCATCCTATAGTTTCAAAGGATCCTGTTCTGGAAGAACACCCCGTGTGCTCCATAAACCGAGAAGAAAAAAAAATGAAAGCAACCCCCCTCCTTGGATGTATAGCAGATTCCCTAGGACTCTCAAGAGGGCGTAATTTCCATGGCATCTCGCTTGTCAGCGACATGGTCAGTCTCAGTATCATTTGGAGACTGCTCGGCAGTGGGAATATCCTTCTCCTCTTTGTCCTCTTCCTCCAACTTTGTTTCCTCATCATGCATTTCCTCATCGTCATCTCCCTCGGCCTCAGTCACACCATGATCACCATCGCCATCGCCATCGCCATCGCCATCCCCTTCTTCGCCTTCATTCTCATGGCCGCCCTCATCATCTTCACCATCCGCTTCATCCGCACCTTCATCACCAGTCCCCCCTTCCTCTGCATCAGTAACATGAGGGAAAAGCGCCGAGGTCCCCTCGTCACCTAGCTTCGTGTCCTCGTTCTCGCTCAGCTCAGTCTCGTCAGCAGTGTCATGTTCATCTCTCTGGTCAGCCGAGCCATCACCAGTGGCAGAAACCTGCTTGGTTGAACCACGAGGCGCAGAAGTCGGTCCCGCAGTAGTCGACCCAACGCCCTGCGGAGTCGCAGGTGGTTCTGTCTCGCCCGTGGCGGTTATTTTACTCGCCACGGCCCGAGGAGCCAGCTTGGTATTCACGATTGTGTCCGCGCGTTTCTGGATGTCGCGGCGGGCGATGCCCTTTGTCCGGCCGCGGGGTGCTGGAGCATCAGATGTCGGCGCAGCTGTTGGAGGAGTTGAGGCCTCGGGAGGGACTTCGCCAGCCATGAGGTGGTCGACTTTCATTTTTTCTTTATTTTCCTCGGTTGCTTGTTCAACCAGGTGGGGTGTGTTGATCTCGTAGAGTCGGGCGTAGAGATCGGCAATCAGGTCTTCGAACATGGTGATTTTCATAAGGTTGTTGTTCAGCTTCTTCACCTCCAGGGCATCTCGAAGTAGTTCTAAGATGGCTTGACTCTCTGGTGCCAGGTGTGGTAGGCTTTCCAAGCGAGCTGTCTTGGTAGAGAACTCTTCCCACCCGATTGGTTTGAATACGCTTTCTTCATGACCCTCGCTGATATTGGCTGCACGGCGGATCATCTTTGCATAAGTTAGGCAAATATCTTCCCACAACTTGGTGTGATTGAAGAAATCGCCTTGCTTCTTTCTTACACGGCGCAAAAGTTGATCTAAACTTGCGCGATCGTCCAGTTGGTCAAGCAGGCCAACGAAGAAGTACACGTAGCGGGTCGTGTAAACAAAATGTCGACCGGGACGTTCAAATTCTGGCCGCCAGACTTGGATCGTAAGTGTTTTGGTGAATATTTGGGAAAGTTCCTGTTTGGCAGCAATCGCAGCGGTTGCGTTTTGCTGGTCATCGTAAATGACATGCGCAGCCTAGGGGTTGTAAGCAATATGAACAAAAAGAAAGTCAAGCTGCGGGGCATATACCTTTACACCCATGCGATGATGCCAGTTGGACTTGTCAGCGCTCTTGTACTTCCGAAGGACTTCGAGTATGTATGGGTTCCATCCCTCCATATTCTCAGGAGGCTCAATCTTACGGGCCCAAGGAGTTGCAAGGAGAGTCTTGCTTCCTTCGGCAGGCTGATGCTGTTATCAGAATGCGTTCTTCGTATCAGGAGCAATAAAACTTACTGTCATGTTTCCTCGAAGAACAAGTTTGTGTACAAACGAGAAGAGTTTGAAATGTGGTTCAAATATCGGATCAGAGCGTGAGTCTCTTCGCTGCGGAAGGGCGGCAATAGCATCGAGAACAGCATTTATCACTTCTTGCATTTCGACTTTTTTGGAAGTCGTTCTCAAAGAATCATCACTGGTGAACATTTTCCAAAGACACTTGCCAAGCGTATAGTGAGTCCTATTGATGTGTTAGTACTGTTTCAAATGTCCCAATTCTGCCAAGTCCCATTGGAACTACTTACATCCATCGCTTAGACTTGTCGACAGCTGCTCGTTTGAGAAGGTTGCTAGCAAAGTTCCATGTTGAATAAGCCGACATCTCCTTAAAAGGCGTTCCCTTGTACATTTGCTGGCTCTCCTCGCTACTGAAATGACGAGGGAAGTCTGCAACACTGAAGGCTCCCATGGATAGCGGCTCGCGAGAGGATGAGTACAGGCGGATACCAAAGTCTGAATAAAGATCTGACATCACATCTCTGGTCTCTGCCGTTGGCTCTGCGGTCCTCATTGCTGTTGAAACAGCCATGGCATAGCAATGAATAGCATTTCGCTGAAGTGCTGCTAACTCCGACCGATTGTTATTGATCTTATCAGCTGTCCATGTAATGTCTTCATCAAGCTTGGAGTCATAGGTTTGGGCAAGCCTATACCAGGTTTCCCATCTCCCTGTTCCATGATCCAAGTCTTGTCTAAAGAACCCGATGGCGTCATCAAGCTCGCTTGTTGAACCAGGGCTGAGGCGCTTCTGTGAGCGGAACTTGGTGAGTGCAGCATGGCCGAGAAGGAAGAACCACCCCTTAGAAGCGATCTTCGCATTCTCAGTCGGAACTATGGTTGTCGAAAGCTCTGTGATGCCCTGAACAGCACGGAGTAAATTAGATGGGTTGAGTGGGGCTTTGAGATATGCATTCACAAGGCGACGATTGAAAGTCAACTGAGGTGTCTGTGAAGAAGCCTTAGCGGGGCCAATCGCTTGCTGCATCTTCTCAATCGTAGTCTTCAATTCGGACTTGGATAAGTCCTTCATATTCATCTTGTTCGCTTGTTGCAGAACAAAGTCGATCATCATGATCGCTGTAGGGCGATCCAATTTCTCGGGAGGACATCCATGATCCACAGTCCCATCAAATGCAGAAAATTTGATACCGTGAAGATCGAGAAGCAGTTGACACACATCAAATTCATAATCGCCCTTGGTTTCAAGGCCAAAGAACTCCGCTTTCAGAAGTTTCAAGAACCTCTTTTGCGAATATCTGCACATCGATCGAACACCCAATGCATTATGGACGGAACGAAGGAAATGAATGCGGTCTTCAAGCGGATCATCGAAAAGCTCCTTGTTCTGAGCAATCGCTTCCATGAAGAGGGTGTATTGTAAGATCCAACAACGAACATATAGCTCTCGCATTCTTTCTTTCATGTTTTCTAGCGATTTCGCCAACGAGCCTCGGAAGTCGCGACCAGAAATCTGACCTACTCGCACTGAGTCCTCATAAAGGATAAAGCTGTGCAGAAGCCTCACGAGGCGGGCTATAGCAGACATTGAGGTGTGTAAATGCTCCATATCGAAACAGTCAAATGCTTGGTCCGACTCTTCAAGAATAAGCAGTATAGCTTTGGCCACAATGCCATCGAGGGTTTTGAGCCAGCCCAACAGCGCTACTTGACGATGTTGGCTTGTTTCTTCGCTGTGTTTCGCTGCCTCAAGTTCTGCCATTACCACTTCAATGCTTCGTAGATAGCAAGAGACAACCTTAGGTGGATAGTCAATGGCTTGGTACGCCTCCTGGAGTCGGCGCCAGAGGAATAGTCGCAATGTAGCATCTCCTCTATCGAGGAAGGCAGCCATTTCACTGAGATGTGAGGTAGGGTGATCCATGTCATTCTCCGTTGGAATTTCAGCATACTCAATCGACGAGGGTTCAAGAATTGGCTCTATTGCTTCGATAAGAGTCACGGGATCCTCAGAGTCTGAATTAAATACCTTGGCGAAAAAGTCCATGCACTTGAGCTTCAAGACCTCCTGGTCTATCACAGCAGCGGACAATTCCGACATAGTAGTGTTGTTTATGAGACTCACACTTGGGTTGCCAAGGGCCTGAAGTATTTGCTTCAGATCTTGAAGGCAGAGCAGGATATGTTCTCGCTGTGCGTCCCCGGCAAGGCTGATATGGAATGCCGATGCCCACAAATGGCGTAGAGTGAGGTTTGATTGAGATTCGCCAGATGGGTTGTGGTTGACAAAATGATCTATGGATGATCGGGCTAGCATACCCCAACGAGCCAGCCGATCACGCTGTGCGAGTCTTATCCCCTGGTCTGTTTCACTTCCAAGACTTTCAACCGAAGCAAAAACATCCAAATGAAGTTCATAGATGGTCTGTATCATCTCAAGTTCGAAGAAATCTTTGGCCTTGTATTCAAATGGGGCTCCATTGCTTGAGCTAAGAATTCGAGCTTCAAGATCGGCGATCAGTTCGCTGCACACCTGGTATGTAAATTCATCTTCCCGAACCAAGAGTTCTACCACTGTCTTCTTCAGGTCCTTCGGCCACAGAAAACTGGCGTAAGTTGACTTTGCTGTCGACCAGTTTGAAGACTCTTGGCCGAAATCCGGCATGAGAAGGCACTTTAGCCATTCGAAGGAAGTTTCATGGGGATGTAGCCAGTCAGAATTGATGGCATTGGAAAAATTATAAAGTTGTTCCCCAGAAGAAAGCTCTTCTTCAACAACTGGCTTCCGAGCGCCTTTTCTTGAGTGCTCAAGGAACACAGCTAACCCTGACTTGCTCGTGCCACGAATGTCCTTCAGCGGAGATAAATCGTCTTTCTGCTGCATCAATCGAGACTTTTCGTCATCCCATGTTTTGATGAGACCTCGGAAATCCTGGAACAATCGCGTCTCTAGATCTTGAGGTGTATCGATTGAGTCATTCCCAGAGCACTTTCCTCTCAGAGCTTCAATGCTACCAAGTGCATCGATGCCGACTTTCGAGAACAAAGAGTCGACGGTACTGAACATCCAATCATCGGCATTGACAAAAACTTCAAGGCGGTCTTCGTAGTACTTGTCTTGATCGAATGCAACCTCTTCAGGTGGCGCCAGGGCGTCAGCATTTGACTCTCGAGCTCGGGTCCGTCTGCTTTTCATGCGGCCACCCTCAGGTTCTTCGTTCGCAGCAGATGCAGACGATCTTTTTCGAATGTCCACTGCAGAGTTCGTGTCAAATTCTTCTACATGAGTCCCATCTTGTTCGGCTGGTTTATCTTGTTGCTGCGTCGATTGACTTTCCAAAGCCTCCATCAATTGTTTTTCAGCACTATGATCGATGGACGACTGTTCCTCACCTGGCTCAGAGGGCTCTTTCGTTGGCTGAGGTGAACTTTGTTCAGGCTTGCCATCATTTTCAGTTGATTCAAGCATCACGTCGGCAACCTCACTGCCACCCTTGTTTCCGTGCCCCTCGCTATCTATGGTCATTTCCGTGTCCTCCGCATTTGCGATCGGTGTAGTTGGAGCTTGGGAGCTTCTGGCTGGTAAGATTATGCCAATAGACCGAGTGGGAACATCAACGAGCGAGTCATGATCGTCATCATCAAGTGCTTGGAGAAGCGCCTTGCCAACTGACTCCCAAGTTGGGTCAGCAGGGTTTATCTCTCGACGGGAAGTGTGCATGGCAAGAGGGCCCTTCGACGGATTTAGATGGCGTAAATCGGCGGGAAGGGCGGGCAGGTTCGGATATGGATCCTCATGCTGTTTGAGGTACTTCAATAAAGCTTTCTTTGGCCTCTGGGCTGGGATTTGCGAGGCAGATAACTTGTCAAAGAGGGATTGCAGCGTGCTTCGCAGGCGCTGCTCCGCAAATACCTCCTCTAGTCCAAGCTGCTCCGGCCGTAATTCCAAGCGGTTGTCATCGTCCGCTAGCACACTTTCCAAACAATACCGAGACAAACGGTAGCTGTTTAAGGAACTGCTGAGTCTTGCACTTTGCCTCCAGAGGTTGAGATCTGAGTCGTCACGCTCCAAAGCATCCCCGAAAGATTCCAAGGCTTTTCTCGATGCCTCCGTCAACTTCCTTTGTGTTTCCTGCTCGGAATCGGGGGTCTGTGGCGCTGTTCGCATGGAGTCTTGTACTGAATCGAGGACAAATTTGCCGTAGTTCTTATAGGACAGATAGAGTGTTTGGAATAGACTGGAGGTGGAGTCGTTCACGTTGAACTCGGCGATTGATTCTGTAGCAATTTCATCGTGCGCATCGTCGAATGCACCCCTTTTGAAATCGGAGATAGACTCTGGGTATTTGAAGATCTCCGAATTGAGAAGGGCTTCATAGGCTTCTGCAGCCTGCGAATAGTGCTCTGGCCCTTGTGAATGCAGCTTCAGGGCACTGTGATAAAGCTTTAAAGCTTCCTCGATCTGAAGCTCCTTGGTGTCGTCAACTTCCTCTTCGACAGCTTCATCGGGCTCAACATTCAATGCGACCCAGCTCGACATGGTGCGAGCTTCGCGTGGGTCCCTCAAATATTAGATGGGCAAGAGAAATCAGGCGTCAGCATCGGGCAACCGAGACCCTAAATGCGGGCAACAATAATGAGCAAATCAATTAGTTATCGCGGGCCAGACACGTTATCACGCGTTTGTACTAATCGGGGAAAGTGTTTGGTGCCTGGATGCCTAGGTGCCTTGTGGCCTTGGGGCCTTGGGCCCTTTTCTGGGGGGGCAGTACAAAGTAACTAGTTACTAACAATTGGAGTATTCTTAGATCACTCTTCACTTTCCCCTCAGCGCAACCCCTGAAACGTCTTACGATTCACGCAGAATTCACTAATTAAGATACCCTCATCTTCGATTCCACCGCGCTTGTGCAGGCGCCATGGTCGCGCCCGCTGTCCCTGAGTATGTGCTCCTATCCCCGTTTACGTGTTCCCCGGGTTGCGGGTTGCGTATGCATGATCAATTGTTTGAGATTGTCAAGAATTGCCACTACGACAGTTACAGGAGCTATGACTGACATTGGGGGAATTATTTAGGATTCACGAGGAGGAGGATATCTATGTTGCGGTCGATGCGCGAACGGAGTCCTTGCAGAGCTTGCGAGAACTAGGCCCTCCAGACCTGGTCTATTTGGTCAAGCAGCCCAAGGCCAATTCGACTCGCCAGGTAAGATATAAGATACCAACATTCCTTCCATGATATGATCTCTCATGTGTGAACAATTGATTGATTTTCTATCTATCGCAGACCGGAGTTTATCATCATGTCACCGGAATCGATGCCTCCTCATCCGCTAGCCTAGCCGCCTATGTTAACACACTCACATTTTCTCCCCTCGACAAGACGCATAAAGTGGTGTCGGGCATCTACTGGTTAGATCATAACCATTGTGTGGCGTTTGGTTCATATGCTGATGTCTATACAGTTGCTACAATGCGTTCTCCCATCTCGATATGCGCGTCGAAGTTAAAATCCCCGGAAGCTTGGAGAGCTACTGCATTGATGAGCGGGGTGATAAGCGGGTCGCCACTGAGGCTCTTTGGCTTGAGACCTTCCTTTGCGCCGTTCTGAGGGCTTATCTTTATGCAGATGATGGAAGTGGAGATTCGGTCAAGAGAATTGTTGGTGTCAGACGATTCAACCCCGTGACAAACACGGAGATGGAGCACAAATTCTTGGATGCTGCCGAGAAGCTTTTCTTCTTGGGTATGGATCTCAAACCAATTGGCCTGTTGTGTCCCTGACTAACAATATTTTAGGACGTCAACTGAGCTCTGACCCCGAAACCCAAGTCCCTAACACTGTGAGCAACCATCTCACATCCGGAATCCTCAAATACATCCACACGACTGGCCGCTATACCTCCGGAATCAACTTGTTTGAGAAGCTCCGCACAAAGGATGTAGAGGTTTCATCCCTCCTGGCTCGTGTACAAATTATGGCAGACGAGGAGGTACAAGCGGTACGCCTCATGTATGACGCTTTACAAGATGTTCCGATGGATTATGCTCTACTTGATTGCCAGGCTAGCTTCTGTCAAAGCAAAGGCGAAAACGAGATGGCACTTGAATGCGCTAAGCGTGCAGTTACTGCAGCTCCCAGCGAATTCAGTACATGGGCTCGCCTGGCAGAGGTATATGTCAGTATGGAACGCTGGGACTTGGCGCTTCTGACTCTCAACTCTTGCCCCATGTTCACCTATCAAGACAAAGATACCCCTCGCATGCCACAACCGTCACGCATCATGCTCCCAATTCTTGCTGAAAGTATTCTCGATGAAATCGACGAAGGCCAGCCAAAGCAGGGAGACCCGCACGACTATGTTCACCCTTCACTTCGGAAAATCCATGCTGCTAGTTACCAGGGTACTTTCTTAAAGGCCTACAATCTTCTGACCAAAATCGCTGCTGCCATTGGATGGGACCAGCTACTGAAGGCTCGTAGCCAGGTTTTCGTGATGGAAGAAGAATACCGCGTTGAGCGGCAACACGTTCCTAAGCCCGCTACATCATCGGGCGCGGAGACCAATGGCAATAGCCCCGGCAACGAAGATGAATCTAGCTCTGTGGCTGGCCCTGACTCGACTGAGCCATCTTCGGAAGAAACTACCAATGGAGATGTGGGAGACAACCACGCTGAAAGCCCCCTCGAGCGACCGGAGCAAACAGTGGCATCCGAAGTTGTCAAGTCTGGCAAGGAGGATGTATGTTACACACCCATCAGAGATGTATTTTTTTTATATGCTAACTGTTTATGTCACAGCCTGACCCATCTCACGCCGCATATACCCAATTCCGAAACAAGCGACTTTGTGAAAGGTGGCTAGATAACTTGTTTATGGTACTTTACGAGGATCTACGCATCTACACGATTTGGCGGACCGAAATGGCTCAGTTCCGTCAACAAGCCATGGAATACAAGAAGTCTGCTACCGAGTGGGAAATTCTTGGTGAGCTTGCGCAGCGACTGCACCATTTCGACGAAAGCATTGAGGCATACCAGAGCTGTCTAGCCACTCGGTTCTCGCCCAAGGCTATGCGTGGAGTGTTGAAGTTGTACGAACAACGAAATGACACCAGAGGCATGCTTGGCGCGTTGATCCGCCTCATCGCCTGGCAATATCGTTGGTACTCCGAGGTATGCTCCTTCCCTGGCTAATGTCTGTTTGACGACTATAACTAATAACCCGGCAGTTCTCCCCCGAGCTTCTGTTCCTAGTTCGCAAGCTTATTGAGGACGAGGGTGCTGTTAAGGTCCGCAGCATTGTCCAAGCGACCAACTTGCCTCAAGCCGTCCTCGATCTCACACACCAGTACTGTCAACTATGTGCCACCTTCCGCAGCAGTGGTAGCGACACTTAAATATGTTGGCAACGACCAGACACAAACTGAGTTGGAAAACAGTTTCATGTCTTCCCCTGGATATCAAGATAGAAAGCGGGGCGCATGCAGGGCTAATGACCATCCTTGATTCATGACACCTCTTTTATTTTCACTTCCTCTTGGTCCGATTATTAGGCAGTTTTCTTAGATGGTATATATTTTTCTTTTCTATGTTCCGTATCTGGTCGTGTGCCTCACTCAAATAGGTGGATCTCATCTGGACTAGTAGTTTGGGGTTTGTATCCATTTGGGTGCATTGGGAACCCACTAGAGTGGAGAGGAACATACGATTCAGCCAGTAGATGCGCTGCAACGGTGATTTCTATGCACGTCATCTCCAAGTCCCCCAGAATACACCAAGGATTGGCTACTTCCATGAACTAGCTTGATGTCCCTGGATCTATAGATCAAAGCTCACTAAACCACAGCAGTGACAGCACTACATCTACATTTATAGCAACTCTGGTTGTATACAGGGGTTATCATAGCAAAGCAATTCAATGACCCCAAGCGAACTCCATTTCGGTTTAACATGAAATTCTTGCCTCGACAAAACCAAATCCCCGATCGCAAAATCACTTCTCTTCCTCCCCCTCCTCCTCCTCCTCCTCCGCCGCCTCGACCTCCGGTAGATCCGACTCCTTGGGAACAACATCCCCCTTGTCCTCAGCGGCATCGGCGGCAGGTTCACTCTGGGCAGCGGTATCAGCGGCACTCTCTTCCACGTCTTCTCCCTCATCGGGCTTCTCGTCTTCTTCGCCCTTTGCGCCGTTCTCAGCCTCGTCGTCATCGACAACAACGGGTGCAGTCTTCTGCTTCTTGGCTGCCGGGGCGCCTAGAGAGGGGTACGTGTGTTAGCGTGTGTGAGGGTTGGGGGTGAAGAGGATATCCATAAAGGCGAAAAGTTGAAACGTACCTTCGTCTTCGTCTTTGCCTTTGGCTTCGGGTTTTGCTTCTGCTTCTTCTCCTTCCTCGTCTTCGTCAGACTCAGACTCTCCCTCCACCTCTTCCTGTTCGCCCTCGTCGCTTCCTTCCTCTACGTCAGGCTCGGAGTCTTCATATCTAATTCACCGCGCGATCGGATTAGTAAAGACCGATTGGATTTGAAAGGTTTCGCGCGATATTATTCAATCCACAGCGGTTTCGAGATGGTGTCGCGATGGATGCGCAGCTATCACAGCCGTGCAGAATTGCAGCGGAATGATGCGCAGGGCATTGGTGCAAGAATGGGAAGAAAGGGAGAATTGATAATAGGATGGAACAAACTCACTCTTCCTCCTCTTCGCTCACGTCGCTAGGAAGAGCCTGGAGCTCCTCCTCGGCCTCTTGCTTTCTCTTGCGGGTAGTCATAGTAAAGAATTAGGGGGTTGGTGAGAATTAACTAAGTGTAGAGGGAAGGGAAGGGTGAATTTATGGGAAAGAGAGAGAGAGAAAGTTCTGGATTGGCAAAAGTCCCGAGTCTAGGGGGACGGGAATTATAGAGGAAATTAGACGCTCTAGGAAGAGGGAAGGGGGAAACCCCCAAAGGCATAAGCGGGAGGTGACGGTGACGACATGGGAGTGACAAGACTCTTAGGGTTGAGTGTCCACAGATGATAGCTTACACCCCGGGTGGAGTCTGGGTGCGTGGTCTATAACTCAATGGTGCGTGTCCCCATTTCTCGTTTACATTCCGTGCCCATCATGGTATTCAAAATGTTTCAACTCTTGATATTTGGTATGGTATCCTTGATATTCCAGGTTTGCGTCAATTCATGCCTCTCTTATGGGGTCTTTATGGTCATTGTGTTAGAAACTCAAAATCTGCCATACTCGGATCTAGCAAATTCTCATCAAGACCAAATCCGTATGTGCCGACCATGCCATAGATCAGATCTGGCGGAGGGAATCCCTGTGCCATGGCATTGGCTCCTCCAGGGACTTCGCGACCTTCCGCTGTAGTATCATTGTTTCCTTGGAATTGCCAAGAAGCCTCCCAAGAGTCAAAGCGCTCGAGCATCTTGCCTAATCCACGTGCGATATGTCGAGTAAGATGTCGCTCGCCTGCAGAGACACAATTCATCAATTCAATCACACGCTCAACTATCCGTCGCACTTGGCGAGCATTGATGCTAAGGTAAGCGGTGTTCCAATTGATTGCAACCTTGAGTAAGAAAACAGCGGAGAATGTAACCATAGTGTGCGTGAAAATCGGAACACCGACGATCGCATCTCGAATATCAGGCTCCTCGAGAACCATATTGAGACATGCCATCGCCGAGGAAATTGCGATGTTGGCCGATTCCTTACGGTCCATAGAGAAGACAGGTGTGTTAGATGGTGAAAGCGCACGAAGAGAAAGCGAATTCAGCTGGAACTTTGCAAAATGGTAGTGCAGAACCACCCCTTTGGATGGATAAGTCCGCACATAGGCACTATCAGCTGTGATGCGTTCCAGGCTATGTTAGAACCGAGAGTTGCAGAGACTTGGGTTGACAAATCACTCACCAGATCGAGGCTGCCAGAGAAGTCGCCATTGGTCTACTGCGACATTGTATACACGCAACTGTCCAAAATCCTCCTCGGTCAATGCTTGTTCGGTGTCGCTACCAAACATTCGATATGCCTCAGTCAAAATCATAAAGAGAGCAACTTGGGCTAAAAGTCGAATATCTCCGGGAACAACCATCGGCAGCGCGAGAAAAGTCTCATAATTACGAATCACCACATCCTCGTGAATGACAGGGGGTCGCCCATAAGCAATACTGAAGTGGTGATCGCACACGTAAAGCAGATACCAGAGCTGGGCGCGTTCATATTGATCCGTGTGACCACGAGTCAGGCGCTGATAACTTTGATGGAGGCCCATCTCGGTCGCGATTCGTACCGCATGCCCGGACAACTTCCAACTCAATTCTGATAGCCAGAATGCACCCACGCAGAGGCCTCGGATATCATCCAGAGTGTGAGCCCGCGTGAGGGCCATGCTGGACACGAGTGATACATACTCGCTGTAGCACCGGTTCAGGGTTTCGGTTCGGTTCGGGATATGGAGTGCCGCGACAGTCAAGACCGCAGCGGAAAGAAGCGTCGATGCGCGGCGGACGGATGTTAAATCGCGGTGTACAAGAATTATTCCACCCCATAGTAGCTGGTTCATAGTGCGACTGAAGTACGCGAATAATTCATCCGCTTCATGGAGGGATATCAGTCGTCGCGAGATAAAGTCCTCCTCTAGCAACGTCTGTTTCGGTGCCTCAACATGATTGTTTCTCAGGTTCCGTAATTTAGTGACCTCGTATAGACTGCGCATAGGAGCAGGGACCAAATCTGGGTCTTGGAGGTCCTGCTCCGGCGACGGCTCCCGGGTAACATCCATCACAACTCCCAATCCCTCCTGGTGACTGGTTTGTGTCTGCGACCGATCGACGGACGGATGATGGCCATGATACGACTCGGCAGGACTGGGGCCATTGAGGGTGTCCCCAGAAGGATAGGTTGAGAGCTCAGGCAGTCCGCCTTGTCGTAATAGATGCGAAACAGCTGCCTGCAGCTGATGCATAGTCGCATTTGCCTGTGATTTCCATCTATACCAAAGCCATTGGATTAGCGCAGCCCCTGATAGCTCCAAAACTCGCGAAACGGCCGGGGCGGGGTCACACGTACATCCCATCATCATCAACGAATTTCTGTGAAAAGTCGTTTACGACGCACTTGATACCGCTACGGGTACATTTTGTACAAGTTGTTTCTCCTGTTCGAAACTCGCAGCGAATCTTATGGCGCTTGCATTCTGCGCCTGCTCCCCGTTAATTTGGGGTATCGGAGATGATGTGGGGAAGACTCACATGCACGAGCTTTGGAGATTTTGGGGGCAGAACGTGTCTTGTTCTCACGGGGTGAGTCCAGCCCAGCATCATCAGGGGACCGCTTCAGTGGAACAGTGGTATCCATGATGTTATGCTACTTTAGCTGAATGGTGTGGGAGGAGTCGGTGATACTCCGGCATGCGGGTTAGGGGCGAGGTCTTCCTCGGAGTGGGGAAGCGTCGGAGTAAAGCGAAGTGGAAGGACACAGACATACGCCGAGAAAGAGATAAATTGCAATTATATTTCAAGATTGATGTTATGGCCAATGAGGATACACACACGGAGTTAGTCTCAAGAGAAAGGAAGAGAAAGAAAAGTTGTGTGACTTGGACCCCTCTCTACCCTCCGCGGACTCGACTTCCCCGAAATCCACACCTGGACATTGTTCTATACTATGAAATGCTGTCGGTTATCAATATTATGGCTTTGATAGATCTAAATGGAGTTTACTCCATGAATACAGGACATTATATCCTATGTCTTTATATCTTTGGCTTCAACTGGCAGATCACTCACAGTACCACCAGGGCTGTGGACAATCGAGGGCATTCCCCAGGATTTAAGAGACCCCAATTCAGGCCCTGGAACGAAAGAGGGCCCCGAAAGACAAAAACTCCAAGGCGATTCGTGCAAAGCAGTTCCACAGCAGATCCACTTGGGAACTGTGCTGTGCCGGCCCAAGTCCGGTGCGGAGGACCACCTAAAGATCGCCTCGGACTTGATGCGAATGCGGAGAGAAACTATAACTTACATATTGAAATACCTTTCCCTCCAGTATTCCTTGTTTATTACAATATTCTCCAGAAAATGCATATCCTCATCACTGGAGCTGCCGGTTTCATCGGCCAATTGCTTGCAAAGGAGCTGTTGAATGACCCAGCCTATCGCGTCACATTGACCGATATACATCAACCCCCGATTCCCGCCGGCGTTCGCTATCCCCAATCCGCAACGGCAATCAAGGCCGATCTCTTGACAGGAGCCAAAGACATTGTCGATTCTTCTTTAGACGCCGTCTATGCCTTCCATGGCATCATGTCGTCCGGCTCCGAGGCCAACTTCGATCTGGGGATGAGTGTCAACATCGATGCAACCCGCAACCTGCTCGAGGCGCTCCGACACACCTGCCCAGGAGTGAGGGTCATATATTCGTCCAGTCAAGCCGTATATGGCCAACCGTTGCCAGAGATTGTGACCGACAGCGTGATCCCAACTCCAGAGTCCTCCTACGGTGCCGAGAAGATCGTGTGCGAAACGCTGGTTAACGAATACACTCGCCGCAAGTTCATTACTGGCTTCACCTTGCGATTCCCTACCATCTCCGTGCGACCGGGTGCGCCTACTGCTGCAGCTTCATCATTCCTCTCCGGCATGATCCGGGAACCCCTCGACGGCAAGAAATGTGTGATTCCCATTGAAGACCGGCAGTTCAAGTCGTGGCTATGCTCGCCCAAGACCCTTGTGGAAAATCTCCTTCTCACTCTCCGTCTCCCTGCCGACTCTGTTCCCCCGCACATTCGCCAGATTAATGTGCCTGGGATCTGCGTCACGGTTCAGGGCATGATGGATGCATTAGAAGCAGTGGGCGGCACAGATAAGCTAGCCCTACTTACAGAGAAGGAGGACCCTGCGCTGATCCCAATTTTGAAGTCATGGCCGACGCAGTTTGATAACACTCAAGCCATATCCTTGGGGTTCAAACGCGACGAGTCTTTTGAGCAGACCGTGCGGGATTATAGGCAGTCATTGGCACAATAATTATTATATAAATTTTAAAAACTTCAATATTATTGATTGGTTTTTCTCGGCCCTGTTGTGATTGCACCTACAAAAGATACAAAGAACGCATCGTTGGCTTTTTGTAAATATATAAACCAGACAGTTATTCAAGCCAGTTGAGACACTTGTCGGCCCAAGTCACCACCTGCAGCCCGTTTTTTTTTCCTTGTACACAACCCACCTCCCTTCAACTCTGGGACTACTCATCAGGCGACTTGGGTGAGATATTCGATAATCTCCCTCTCAGAATAATAAAATATTCTAAAATGCGGACACAAATATCCGTTCTCGTGTACAAAGGCGTGCCAGTAGACTTCTCCAAATACCGACACACAGCGCTGCGCGCACTCTACTCCGACGGCCAATATGATTGGCTTCATGTTGTCGGCTCACATCCTTTCTTTAAATTCCAAAAAGACAGCGAGAACCCCATGTCAGAGGAGCCGATAGCTTGGATTACTGTGTGTACTGCGCCGAATTCTGTCACCAAGGCGAAGATTATTTCTGCATGTGCTTGCACGTCGGTGCGCAACAGCAATAGTGACCGAGACTGGAACTGTCAAAACTGGGTTGGAGATGCTCTGACTGAGCTCGTTAAGATCGGCTGTTTGACCAACGAAGAGCGTGCAGCAGCCATTAGTAAAATGGTGGAGACTATTTTGGAGGCGGAGCTGGAAGATGTGAGGTATAGTTGTCCCATGAAGAACATTATATCTGCTAATGTGGACTTGGTGCTTGTGCATAGGATGGGATGTTTTAGTCTATATGATCCTCTTCATACTCTTCTCGGCTATAGGAGTGAAATTCATGCCATATCACCCCACAACGTAGAAGACGTGCATCGTTAAGAGGCATTTGCAATGACGAAGTTTCTTAGGGGGGCTTCAGTAATGATATTCATGGCCTCATGTCTCTTGATACATCATTGTTTAATGGAACTGAGTCAGCTGTACATATACCACCGGCACACAAAGCAGAACATCAGCCCAGGGGGATCATTCCCAAACCTGCGATTCTCTTAGCACACATCCTGGAATTCGAATCAACAGCTCGCCCAAACCTGTCCATCTATAGCAATAAGCCGATTGAACAATTGGTTCCTCGTCCCCATGGCAGTGAGTTGATATGACTGCCCTGGCTCCTTGCCACTGATGAGCAAACCATCAACCACCTCCTTACTACCAAGAGCCCAGCCAACAACCAATTTCCCCTTCCATCCCATACCGCCTAACTTTCGCATCTCTTGGATATCAGTCACCGGCATACTGAACAGAACAGATCCACTCTTGCGATTCTCCAACTGTGCGTCTCCTTTCTGCGGTGTATCGGTTGTGAAATATAGCAGTGGAGGCTCCTTGGTTGAGTCGATAATCACAGTGCCGCGCTTACCTTTGCATCGGGCGTCGAATGCCACAGGCCCACTTGGTGTTATCCTCTTCCCTCTATCACGTAGGACGCCGACACGATTCTTGGCATGATGGGAACCGGTTGCTGCTCGCAAGCGATCAATCCCTCTTTTGCTCTCAACACCACTGGCCGTGGTTCCTCGAAAGAAGCCCAGAATTCTAGACCCCAATGTCTTTTTGTGGCTTTTCTCTGGTGGAGCTTGGACCTCCTGGGCATGCTCATCAGGCTTGACAAGTGCAGCTTGTTTAATTTCCTCGTCAGTGGCATCTAGAGTCAGTTCCTCCTGGTTCAAAGATGCTGGGCGCGAGGGCACTTTGTCTTCTGAGGTTGGAGGGGGTGGAAGTGGCGACCCATTAGCCTCGCCGATACGGAGAAGAGTAACGGCCAGCTGAGCATTTGTTGGGATACCTTTCAGAACGGAGCTGTTGAGAGTTAGCAATGTGAATACATGCATGGCTTGAAAATATACTTTTGCAACTGGACAAGCTTCCGCCAATTCGGAAGGTAGCGATTTAGATATACAATCCCTTGTCTGATGACAGGGTCTCCGAAGAAGGCAAGCCCGATTGAAAGTGTACTGATCTTCATGAAAACGTAGCAAGATGTCAGCATTGAGGCCAGGAATGCCGGGCCCAACACAGCCACTAGTCGCAGGCGAGGACTTAGTTGAGGAAACGGGGGCGTTGCAGACAGAGCACTAGATAAAGTTAATTCAACTCCAAGCCGTGGGGAAGACAGCCACAATTCATTTACTCACTTGCCCAGCTTTTCGTAGGTATCTGTAATGTCGCCTACCACTTGCATAGAAACGTTTGCAGCGTCCATCACGCTCTCCTTCATAGGCTGTCGTGTTTTATCATGGGAGTCTTTCGGTACATTTCCATGGGCAGCGCTTTGCGCATCGGCAGTATTGGCAACCATATCCATCGCGTCTGGTACATCGTCTTCAAAGGGTGCATCATCAGGGACCCCTTGATCATGCTTTCCGACTGCGCTTCCCACGGCGACACTGGCAACGCTTGCGACAAGGTTACTGGCCTCTTGTTCAGCTGCTTCTCCTTTGAATTTCTCAGGAGCCCCAGTAATACTATCATGAGATCCGAGGATTCCCGCCTTTGGCTTTTGTATACCACCTGTATCTTTGTTGACAAGAGGAATTGGAGCGGGAGGGAACATGACTGATCGACATGGGGGGTAGACCACTAGGGCAATTAGGGTGCCCAGGATAGTTGGAACAAGTATATCGAAAAGCCATGATACGACGTAAACCTGTATCGAATCAGTAAGAGTACAAACAAAGGCTATTTATCCTTAGAATGGGGACATGCCGTGCAAAAGGCAGCGGTTCGTCGCGGCTCCTTCCAAGACCGTAGTCGAGCAATATGTTTGATACAATTGGTGAAACCAACAATAACGGTTGTGTAGAAACGTTCAAGTGTAGCCCTCAGTTTATCCGGCGAGAATTCATCGTCGTCTTTTCGCGTGAGATCTAGTCTCTGCGCAGGAGCATCGGGAACTGCTTTGACTCGATAGACTTGCTGAAGTGCAGAATGGGAAGGTCAGTTCCAACTTCTCGTACATGTGAAGTTCTAAGCATATACCTTGTCAAATCGTCGAATAAGCATCCACAAATCCTCATTTGATAGCCCGCCCACTAAAGGTTCATCAATGGCATCGGGAGATTCACCCCATCCGATGTTGGTAATTTCTGCTGTGTGGCCAGCTTTTTGTGAGAGGCCTTTCTCATCCTGTTCCACCCGAGACAGCACATGGCTCTCAGTTGGTCCCTTTGGGATATCAGGATCTGTAGTAAGATTGCTGTCGGCCTTACTCGTAGTGCCGTCAACCGAAGCAGATAGCATGGCCCGTTCGTCTGCTGCAGACCTGAGCATGAGATTGGAGTAAAATATCGGAGATTAATTTGAAGAATTTGTTTTGTTATATTGAGGCCTCATAGGCTTGATAGAGAACGTCTATCCATGGGTGCTGAAACCTGTCTTGTACATGCGGGTTGTCGACGTCATCTTCCCTCTTAGGGTAACGGTGGCAATCAACACAACAACTTTAAAAGCTTGGAAATTGGATTATATTAGTAACGGATTGTGTAGAACATATATGATAGTAGAAATGTTAGACTGGTAAAAAAAATATATAGATCTGGCTCTATTGCTGGGTTACCTACAGAAACCGCCCAAGTGCCGTTGGACCTTGGAGATTATCGAATCCCGGTTCCAATTACCACGTAAACACGCAAGATAAATGCGAGCCGATATTAAAAACCGAGCATGTTGAAAGTCCGCAGACCAGGTAGAATGTAGATTAGGAGCAGTTCTACAAAAGACCTCGCTGCCAATCGTCAATCTATATATCTCTTATCATCACGTGTACCCATGTAGTGCCTCTATGCCTGATTTCGGCCTGGCAGAAGTCCTCTATACAGTTTATGCTTTTTACCCACCTTCATATACATCTAAAAAGACCCTTAGTTTGGATGGGTGAAAGGGCTTTGTTTTTATAGGTTGGTAGCACATGGTCTTTTCGTTCCAAGGAGCTTACCATAGTGCACTGCACTATACTTTGTATCGAGAGGTCTGAAAGCGGTCTAAAATCTGGTGTAAATCAGGCACCATTCAGGCCAAAATCAGGCCAAAATAACCCTGCTATACAACTGGGTACCACGTGCCAGTCGCGTTCCCAAAAAGGCAACATCACTTCGCGTCCAACCGGCGAGACTTGCCTTGGTGATAATTAGCCCTACTGATCTGCCATTTAATCACTGGACACTTGGCTCGCCATGAGCGAGGAGTGTGCAAACCCCCTGCTCCTGGAGTGGATCAAAGAATGGCTAGATCAAGCTCGAGAGCGAAACAGCAAAGGCGTGACCGTGTACGTATATCCTGGTACCCTTTGGGGGAAACTATATCTGATATCTTGTAGGTACAAGAAGGCTTATGAATCAATGAAAGCCTGTCCGTTAGAATTCCAACATCCATCTCAAGCACAGCAATTGAATGGACTAGGTCCTAAATTGTGTGACCGCTTGACTGATAAATTAAAGGCTCACTGTGAAGAAAATGGACTTCCAATGCCGGAACCGCCTGACAAAGGTTTGTGGTATCAATTGCACTGGCTCCCGAAACCGACGCTCAACTAGGGTCATATAGGCGGAAAGAGAACATCCGAAGGTGGCGTCGATCAACAGGTGAAGAAGCCTCGAAAAGCCAAGCCGTATGTACCGACATTACGATCTGGCCCATATGCACTGATGCTGGGCTTGGGAACTCAAGATGAGAATGCATCTCAGGGGATGACCAAGGCCCAACTGATCGAGGTGGCCCAGCCATACTGCGACAGTTCGTTCACGGCGCCCCCGGACCCGACCAAGTTTTACACTGCATGGAATTCAATGAAAACTCTCATCCAGAAGGATCTAGTCTATGAACATGGACGTCCACTTCGGAAGTATCTTCTTTCTGAAGAAGGCTGGGAGGTAGCCAAGCGTCTCCAAAGAACATTACCTGGCGCTGCTCAAACCGCCACGTCTGAGTCCCAAGCTACTGCAACGACTGAGTCACAGCAAGGAACATTGACAACCGAACTTGACTCATTGCAGCAAGATGATGATCCATCGGCACAGGCCCAAGAAAATTTATCGGAGCACGACATAGCCAACATTGAGCCCATCTTCTTCCCACCCAAGAGCTTCACCATCCAGCTCGTATTGGACACCCGAGAAGTCCGCACCTCCACCGACCGCGACTACATCTCTGGTGAACTGATGAAGCAAGGAATCACGCCGCAAGTACGCGCCCTGGAAGTTGGCGACGCGATGTGGGTAGCTAAATGCCATGACCCAACTTTCCTCACAACACACGGCGAAGAAGGCGACGAGGTCATGCTAGACTGGATCGTTGAACGAAAGCGTCTGGACGATCTGATCGGGTCTATTAAAGACGGCCGCTTCCACGAACAAAAATTCAGACTCCGTCGCTCCGGCATCAAGAACGTCATCTACCTGATCGAAGAGTTCGCAGTCACGCACTCTGACTCGACTAGTGGGAGTGCAGCACAATACCAGGAGATGGTTGCATCAGCCATCGCCTCGACACAGGTTCTTAATCAGTACTTTATCAAAAAGACGAAACACTTGGACGAGTCAATCCGGTACCTAGCGCGTATGACTCTGCTCCTGCGGAAGATGTACGGGGTCGAAGATGCGCCCTCCACCGGAGACACTGATAGCAATATCAACCGTAACACAGCTCCTCCGTCTCCAGTATCCAAAATTGGCCTCATCCCCGGCCGCCGTCTCTCCACTGACTCCTACCTCACAATCCTTGATAATCTCCGCTCTCAAGACCCGTCCATCACGTACGGGGTCTCATTCGTGACGTTTTCCGCACTCACTTCCAAGTCCGACGTTCTTACTCTTCGTGATGTGTACTTGAAAATGCTTATGTGTACCCGTGGCGTGACGGGCGAAAAAGCCCTTGAGATCCAACAGATCTGGCCAACGCCGCGGCATTTGATAGATGCATACATGGCTCTAGATCCTAAGGAGCGAGAGACGATGATAGCAACTCGGATGTCAGAAGCTGTAGGGCGGAAGAAAGTTGCTAAAGATCTCAGCAAGCGCATTGCGGAAGTTTGGGGGAGGTGAATTTGCATTAAAAGGGTCTCTTATTGAGGCTAATTTGGAACAGACTTGAGTGTTGAGCTCATTAACATGTATTAGATACAAACATAACGCCAGAATGAAATAAATTAATAACATATAATGTTTACCTCTTCCATCTCATAATCTTCATAATACTTTCTTTATCAATCCTCAAAGCCAAGCTACTTAGCACAACAGAAATGCTACTCAAAGCCATAGCCAGAGCAGCCCACACTGGACTCAGTCTCCAGTGCTCATTGGCCATGATCATCTCGCCGTCAATCGTTTTCTCATGATGGCCACTCACGATAGGATAGAGCACACCAGCAGCAACCGGAACTAAACAGAGGTTGTAAATTACCGCCCAGCCGAAGTTCATACGGACTCGATTGAACACACGGCGACTGAGCAGGACCAGCTGCAAAATCGTGCTGAGATCTGAGTTGAGTAGAATAAAGCTGGCAGAGTTGATAGCAACGTCAGAGCCAGATGCCATAGCGATGCTCACGTCTGCTGCTGCCAAAGCAGGCGAGTCGTTCACTCCATCGCCGACAAAAGCGACGATAGGACGTGGTGTGCTTGAACTCGATGGGGTAATGCCCTCAGCTGGTGTTGTATCCAGAGAGCGTTCTTGAATCTGACGAACAAAGCTGGCTTTCTCCGCTGGAAGGACGTTGGCCATCACCTTGGAGCGTGGGATGCCTAGCATGTCCGCAACGGCATGGGCGGTGGTTTGGTTATCGCCAGTGCACATGAATACATCGACATGACGCTTCTGAAGCTGAGAGATTATACCGACAGCTTCCGGGCGGATCGTGTCTGAGGTGGCGAATATAATGGCGGGTATGAACTTGGATGGTTCGGTGGGTGGAGGGTGTATTTGACGGAGTGAGAGAACTGCAGTCGACTTGCCTGATGACTGATATTTTGCCAGCAGGTTGGAAACGAAGTATGTGTCTGTTTCGGGGGACAGTAGACTCTTGAGAAGACGTTCATTGCCAATTGCAGCTTCATATTGCGTTTCATGCTTGGAGCCAGAGACAGTAAAGGTTCCTTTCATGCCCTGCCCGGAAATCTCATGAACGTCCGAGGACTTGACAGAAAATGATTTTTGTGTCTTGCAGAATTCAGTGATTGCCTGCGCAATCGGATGGTTGCTGCTCTCTTCCATTTTCCAAGCCAGAGCCCAGGCGGCTTTCGCAACTTCTGGGTCATTGGTCAGAACTTCATGCTCAGAAACTTTCAGACTTCCACCCTCAGTCAATGTGCCTGTCTTGTCAAACACGATTGCATTCAAGCGACTGGCTTCTTGGAAGGCTTCACCGCCACCTTTAACCAGGATACCATACTTCGCTGCCAGGCCACCTCCAACGAAAAGCGCCGTAGGGGCTGCAAGGGCCAGGCCGCAAGGACAAGCCACCACAAACACTGAAATCGCAAATTCGAGCGCCCAGAATGTCCAGCCGCCATGTGCGACATCGAGATAATCTGCGGGGAGCACACCAGAATGGCCAAGCGCCAGCCAGATAACGAAAGTGGAAATAGCGATCAGAGTGATGATAGGAACGAAATGGGAAGTGAGAAGGTCAGCAACTCTTTCGAGAGGTGCACGCTTGCTTTGTCCCTCACGAACCACGGCGATGATTCGATCAAGCATAGATGAACCACCTAGCTCGGTGATACGGATCCGTACCGGCTGGCCGACATTAACTGAACCTGTATAGACTATGTCGTGGGCTGTCTTCTTGACTGGTCGCGACTCTCCGGTCAAAGAACTCTCATCGAATTGGTATGACGCGCTGTCGACGATGACTCCATCTGCAGGAGGCGAGGCGCCGTGGGGAATACTGACGACGTCACCAACCTCTAAGAGATCAACACTCGTACGCTTCACTCCACCTTCGGAGGTTTCATCAGATAGTAGTGCTTCTGAAGGTCGAAGCTTGCCCAAACATGTGACAGCATCGCCAGTTTTGGCTTTGCTGTAGGCCTCCAGGAATCGACCAGCAAGAATGAACAGAGTCAAAAAGACAACTGAGTCGAAATAAGTCGTGCTATGGAGGCTGGACTTCGTACCCACAACTGCATCAACGATAAGTACTGCCAGGGATGAGATATAGGCCACCGATGTGCCTGCAGAGATCAAAAGGTTCATACTACCAAAACGGTAGAACCTCCGAAGGATCGGTACTCGACTTCCAGGACGCCATAGCGCATAAACTTCCTTCATAGCGCGGACATGGAACACATCGGTGCCGTAGAACATGACAGGTGTTGACATTATAAACAACGCCCATTCGATGCGGGTGACACTGCCAGACCACATGGGTTCCTCCAGATACATTCGAACAGAGTTTTCAGATGAGACAAGAGACATGAATACAATGCCTATAAGGAAAGTTGGAATGGCACTGATAAAGACGAAAAGCAATCGCGCCAACAGACGGCTCCTTTCATGGTGCTGGATCGCACGAGATCGGTCTTCGATGCTGGGCGGGTGATAGACAGTCGCGCGAAAATTGCCATTCGCCGAGTTGATCGCCGAGATTATTGTGCGAATTGTGAGTGAAGGTGACTGTGGCGTATATGTGACTTTGAGAATGGGGGGTTTTCTCGGAGAGTGCCTCCTCGATGGCGACACCGGGAACCAAGTTCACTGCCCCAAGAACAGTTTGTGGGCAATGGTGACAGAACATTCCATCCACATGTATAGAGATAGTTCGGATCTGAGCAGTGCTGAGCTTTTCTGTGCTACCTTTTAATGGGGAGACGCTATTGATTGTGGCGTCGTATCCAAGGTCTTCAATCCTCTCTATGATTTTATCAAGATTGTTTCGGCCTTCAAATTCCACCCTTCCGCTATGAGAAAGCAGGTTCACAGACACATTGCGAACGAAAGCAAGTTCTTCAAGCCCTCGAGTCACCCCTCCGACACAAGAGCCGCAGGTCATGCCGGTGATTGCAATCTCGCTGACATAGTTTGCTGCCAGCTCTGCAGATGCTGGTGGTTTGGGGGCTTGGTTCACCTCATCAAGAGATGCTTCAAATCCAGCATCGTTGATTTGCTCAACAATCTCGTCAACATTATTGCGAGGTCCAACATAAATTACTGTTGCGCTATTGGTGAGAAGGTTGACAGTGATTTTGTTCACGAACCCAAGCTGTTGGACTTGTGCGGTGATACTGTTGGCACACGATGCGCAGCTCATTCCTCCAACGCTAATCTGTGCGATGAACTCATCGGTTGATTCAACGGACGGACTGGGAAGTTCTGCTATGTCTGTTGGTAGTTTTGGAGTAGACACATCGGGTTGAATTTTTGTTTCGGAGGTGGCAAATGAACGAAGACTCTCCTGCACAGCATTCTCCGGAGTTGACTCAAGTTTTGTAGTAGTTATGTCTTGTTCGTGATGCTTGCTCAATGGGTGGAAGGGACTCTGTGATGATTTCTCGTCCAAAAATCCTAGGTCCGTTCGAGAAGAAGAATGACGAGGAAAAGTTTCTAGCTCTTCCTTCCTGCATGCATCACAGTTGGCAATATGTCGCTTATGTCTGCTGGTCTGGATTCGCTCTTTAATGTTGGATGAGATACTAGAAACAGAGGTTCGCGGCGAGGAGAACAGCGTGGAGCCGCGGTGGTTCCATGAAGAGGTGTCAAGTTCCGCGATAAGCCTTCCTTGTTGGTCAAATGTTGTCACATGGTGTACTTCAAACGCGGCATGAATCAGCGCGTTGACGAGGTCGGCCGGCCGAACGGTGGTGCTATGGCTCGCACGCACTTCGTGCGTCAAAATTGTGACTTCGATATTTCTAACTGAAGGGGTCTCAGAGAGCACTTCCGTGATATATGTAACACATGATGCGCAGTGCACATTTGATACAAAGAAGACACTGGTCTGGGTATCGAAGTCTTGATGGGCTGCCTCCAGATCGGAAGAGTGGTTCTTGGGTCCTGAAGACATGATTGACCGAGATTTCTGCGGCTCAAAGACGAGGTATAGTATGTGATATATCGATCTTCGCAAAGACTCAAGAGAGTCGATACTTGGAGGGTCTTGCTTAGACCAGGTTTGGAAGAGGCAGTTGTTGGGATTCGATTTTTACAGAGCGCCCTAATATCAAGGTGAAGGGAAGAGCGACCAGCGGTGATCATTTAAAGCAAAAGCTGGGAACGGAAATTGGTTTGCAATGCAATATTATATTTCATTAAGAAAGAAAAGAAAGGAAAATCCTAGAAATGGGTGGATAAGTTGAAACATGGCAACGATGCGCCATTTGTGCGCGATTCCTCCAAACCACGCACAAATACCGCATTCCAGACATCTTGATCATGACCCCCTGCGGCGCCTATGTAGTATGCCACTAGTCTAGAGGCTGGTAATCAGGAATGAGACCGGATTCCCGTATTCGACATTGTAAAAGCAACCGTTTCACGTGTGTGGAGTATCAAGTCTGATGATGCTGTGCAGTAGTTGATCATGGATCATCCAGGAACCTCAGGCACCGAGGGGCAAGGAGCGACCGAGGAGGGGCGAGGGGCGTGACAAAGACCATATGCTACTAAGCCTAATTGGGCTAGCGTGTCATAAATCAATTAAGGTCACGTGACTAATCCATACAACGTAGGATCCATCAGATCAGCCATTCATGTAACAATAGACAATAGATTAAGGAAATTCTTGGAGCAAATTGTTCATTAGTATTTGACTCAACTCTCTATTGTCAAAATCTAATCAATACAACTTCGTGTCGTATGTTCGAATTCAGCTCTGCAGGGCTCTTCTGGTCAGTTACATAAGCAGGTTGAATACTTTTTCCTCTCACTTCACTTTCCGTCCTTATCGCGATTCTCGTGACAGTCGATAAACCCTTCGCTACAAAAAAAAAAAAAGCTGCGCGACGCCCATTCAAGAAATTCCGAGGCTGTGAGGACTCGGCCTCCAACGAGTGCCCCTGTCTACATTCAACCTCTGAAACCTCTCACTTTTTACTTCGACCAAAATGTCGGCGCCCAGATCCGGCACGCGTCCAATCCCTCCCCGCGGGCCCCGGCCTCCTGTGGGACGACTGGCCAGTCTAAAACCTCCCAACTCTACTCCTATCAATCGTCCAACTGCTATTGGACGTCCTCAACCACCCCGCCCGACAACACATCCCAAAACATCTAATTGTCCAAACCCAGGATGCCCTGCTCCGCATATTGTCGATGACGGAGGCGTGAAGGTCTGTACAGGCTGTGGTACTGTCATCAGCGAGAACAACATTGTCTCTGAAGTCACGTTCGGTGAATCCTCGTCTGGTGCAGCTGTTGTGCAGGGATCTTTCGTCGGAGAAGATCAGACACACGTACGCAGCTATGGTCCAGGTTTCCAGCGCGGTGGCGCTATGGAGAGTCGGGAAATGACCGAACAAAACGGAAATCGGTATATGCTCCAACTTTCACGGGCATTGACTATTCCGGAAAGTGCGACCAAGGCTGCCGGTCAGGTATTTAAGCTTGCCGTGGGCCTAAACTTTATTCAAGGTCGTCGCACAAAGACGGTAGCTGCAGTTTGCTTGTACATTGCATGCCGTCGTCAAAACGGCAATACTGTCATGCTGATTGATTTCGCGGATGTGTTGATGATCAATGTCTTCAAACTTGGTCGTACATACAAGGCACTTCTCGATGAACTCCGCCTGGGCGGCAATGTCTTTCTCATGAATCCCATCGATCCCGAAAGTCTGATTTATCGTTTCGCTAAGCAGTTGGAATTCGGACCATCTCTCATGGCGGTGGCTGGAGAAGCAGTCAGGATCGTTCAACGGATGAACCGTGATTGGATGACCACCGGTCGACGCCCAGCTGGTCTCTGTGGTGCCGCGCTGATTCTTGCCGCGCGCATGAACAACTTCCGCCGAACTGTACGTGAGGTTGTGTATATCGTCAAAGTGACAGAAACAACTATCAGCCAGCGTTTGAACGAGTTCGGTTCCACCGAGAGCGGTGAATTGACGGTTGATCAATTCCGTTCGGTCCAACTAGAGAACACCCACGATCCCCCGTCCTTCACTCGCGGGCGAGAAGGTCGGAAAAGCCGCGTTAAGAGGGTGCCAGAGACCGCGGCAGAACTCGAAGATGACGACTCTCCAACCGAAAGTGAGACAGAATCAGTGCAGCCTCCTCGTATAGATGCCGACGGTTTCGCTATTCCCAGTCTCCCTATTGACCCGGCTTTGACTGCAAATAGTCACGGTCGACGTGCATCGGTAATTGCCAAGGCAGTGAATGAAGTCGTTGAAGATATCAAAAACGAGCCGATCCACTCCAAGGGCAAAGGCAAGCGACAACCCACACCAGAACCTTCTGCCGAACAAGTTGCATCTGAAGCAGCGCTTGAAGATGAAATGCGATCTATGCTTGCTCAAGGATCAAATATGATTGAGAGTGTTGGCTCCGACCAACCGCAACGCCCCACCGTTTCCGACAGCACTGAAATTGATGCTGCCGAGTTTGAAGATGACCCCGAAGTTGCCAATTGTCTGCTCTTGCCTGCTGAAGTCGAGATCAAGGAGTCGATTTGGGTGACAGAAAACAAGGAGTACCTCCGCATTCAACAAGCTAAAGCCCTAAAGCGAGCCCTGGAAGAGTCAACCGGAGGAGGCGCCCCCCGCAAACCACGCAAGCGTCGTCGTGGCCGCCTTGGAGATGTCACCTATCTGGAGGGTGAGGGCGAAGATGGCCGTAGCTCCCGTGCCTCAACACCGGCCGAGGCGACACGTCGCATGCTAGAGCGCCGAGGTTACAGTAAAAAGATTAACTACTCTCTCCTGGACACCTTGTACGGCGGCGAAGGAGGAGACGCAAAGGATGCAAAGTCACAAAGCATGAGTCGCAGCCAAAGTCGCAGCCAAAGCGTTATCTCACGGCGCAGTGCCAGCATCGAGCCAGAAACAGCCTCACGATCCCGACGTGCAACTCCGTCAGATGCCAAGTTCGATGCCAAGTTCATCCGTCCTGGTTCTGCTGTTCCACTCCCTACTCCACCCTTCACTCAGGACGCAAAGCCAGCCATGACCAAGGATGGCCCCTTGAATAAGGTTGAGGCAGACCCCGAGGAGGAGGAGGACGACGACGACGAGGAGGACGATTATGATGACGACGAGAAGGATGATGGCGTCGACGATGCATTTGCGGGCAATTACGAAAGTGACTATGATTATGGTGACGATGACGACTGAGGGTTCTGACCTCGGAAGTTTTGTTGAGAATTTTTCATGTCCTTTCGGTGGTTTTGGAGTTCATTGGGATGCGATTGTCATCCACTTGCTTTGTTTGATCTTGTGTTTCGAGATGATACCATGTCTTACACCCACATGAGCGTTGGGGTTTCTGAATTGAATTATCATATTAATATCCTACCATTGCAATTGTACCTTGCTCGGTTGCATCTATGTACTCTAGGAAAAGCACTCACTAGAATTGGGCAACATGAAGCCCTTTAGATCACTATGTAATGATCATTGTCAGTATACCACACCTCCATCGCCCACGTATCCTTCAACATAAGCAAGTATCCTGAATGGTCAACCATGCCACCACTGCACCGCAGTTCCTAGTTAGCAAATACCAAAACATGGCATTAATAAAACCTCACTTTTCAAACATTAGGGAGACATTAGAGGTAAGGTCACAAAGCAGATAAAAGCATACATCTCGGCCACGAGGCAAGGATACATCGCATACAAAGTCGGGCGTAATAAAGTCGACATAGCTGACGGTAATCCTTTGAGGTGATGTAGGTCACCTGGCCAGACCTCCAACGACCAATCCAGTGATCGCAAATATCAAGTATCTGGCAGCGTGTTTTACCCCAGCCATGAAGAACACGAGCCCTGATGTTGAACACACAGATCGTCTCCAAAGAAACATAGGATAGTTCATCTCGTCTCCCGTAGTCAACCCCCCATTGAAGAGAGAAGCGATCGAGAACTACTGTCTTCCACCGGTCAGCAGTCTCCGGGTCATTTTCTTCTTTGGCACTAATAGTCCGGATATCGGCGCGAATGTCTCCTTCGTAGGTGGTTTCCTTAGATTCACGTTCCGTCGTCGATGGAACTTCAGACCATGCATTCAAGACAGTTTCGCGTTGAACGCAGGCTTCATCTCGTGTACTCCGTTTGTTTTGTAGTAGGCTTCTGATAACATCTTCGATGTCTTTTAGTCTTTGGATAAGGCATAATGCTCATCTCGCTCGATCGATTTTTCTTTCCTTAGGCTACTTTTCCATCCCACGTCCGTCCTCCAGCTCTTTAAGTTTTATGAAAATGTCAAGGTCATTTCATTTGTCCGCCCCGCGGCTGTCCACGAGCTCGGTCGATTCTCCCATCCTGCTTTTATCCTCGTGCTCCTGGTCATCAACTGAAACAAAAATGTCTATCTCCATGGTGGGTTCTGGTGCTCTCGCTTTAAAGGTTTGTTACTGAGGTGGGAATTAGATACGGCATGCCGTGGATGTGTAAAAGAACAGTAGAGAGGAGTTGTATGAACAGATTGGTATTAAATGAAGATAAGAATGCTTACTGCATATTGACGACTTGATTTCTCGAGATGAGGAAAGCTTATAAGATACTAAGCCTTTCTAGGATTTCTGGAAACCCTCGGTTCGTAAGAGAAAAAGGGCCTTTGTATTAAAATGGAATGGGAAAATATTATATGTGAATAGGCCCCTCTAAAAAAAGATAAATCTCCTACATATCCAGTTAACATTGTGTTGCATTCTATACTTTAACAAATATGGATTTGCTGCTAACGTATTGCTACTTGAAAGAAACTTGCCTTTTTTGGCTGCTTTTTCTCAAACGAGACAACATCCATGGATGTCTTCAAAGCTTAGTCAAGCTACATTACCAGAAACCCAAGAAGGATTTTAAAACTTTTTGATTTAATGAGATAGATAGTTGTAGATAAATAACGTCGTCAAAAGCATGTGGCGAATACTTGAAGAACTCCCAGATTACGACGCCGGCCATTTCCCATAAATGAAAGCAAACCAAGCCACCCAAAACCCATCAAACCCTCCACTGGGCGAGAACTGAATTGGCCCAGACTGGGTCAGTCAGACACGTGAGTCTCATAACTAAATAAGCAATAGTAAAAAGAAAGATTGGAAAAAGAAGATGAAAAAGATAATAGAACAGTCGGAAAAAGGTCCGAGGTCGATCGCGCGGATTGGTTGGACGTCGAGTCATCATGGCGGGTCGGATCGATCGATGTTGTCGGATCGAGCGGGATTGAAGGGGAATTGAACGGGGATTTGGAGGAAGTTACGAATCGATCTCCATTCCCATTTCCGCGCCTCCGCTCAGTTCCTCGAGGCTCGATGCTTGAGGGTTGCTGGACAGGGCTTGCTGAAGAAGTGGTACGCCAGTGTCCATGGAGTTGAAGGAGATGGGTTGTGCGTTAGGTCGGTCGGTAGCTCCGAGAGGAGCAACGCCCTCAAATATGATGGGAGAGCTACGAAGATTTTGGAGACATGCTTCCCAGGAGGAGGCCACGAGCTGGCCTTGAGTGAGATCTTCGCTGAAGAGATAAAAGGCAGGCGAGTGTCCAGAAGTTGGAGTGGCAGCCACAAGATAGGCGTTCAGAGCGCGGCTTTTCATGAGCATTTGGGAGTCGTGCAGGTGGGCCGAGTATTGGTTGTTGATATACTTGGTCCAGCCACGAACAGCAGGGGCCATGTCACCGTCCGTGTTGACACGCTGCCAGCCGATACCTAGGAGACGAGTGGCATCATCTACTAGAGGCTCCGCTGGTGGGGCGGGGCCCGCATTGAGAGTGCGATGCTGGTCGTTGGAGCTAGGGTTGTCTAGACGTTGGCGGATCGAGGACAACGCAATATCATCCAGACCTGGTGCGGATTTATCAAGGCGCTGGGACTTGCGGCTTACGTCGGCAGCATCGGAAAGCAACGCATTTGACCGCGAGGAAACAGCTGCTGCTGCTGCCTGTTGCGCCTCAGACTCTTGCTCGTACCATGTACCGGTCTGGCTCTCGGCAGAGATTGCAAGGCCAGTCTGTGGGTTCAAAAGAACCATGCCTTCTCCATAGATGGGCTTAGCCTTGGGTGTTGGCGCCACATGGTGTCCTAGAGGCGCGCTGGGAGCAACAGCCTCTTCAAAAGTGGCCTCATCACGGGACCTTTTGCGGGAGGGCTTGGGAGCCGCAGGGGCAGACGAGAAATTAAAGCTCGAGGGAATAGACTGTGCAGAGCTATTGTTGGCAAAGACAGTGTTGGCGTTGAAGCTCCCTTGGGAGTCGAGGAAAGAGGGCTGGGAGGAGAACTGAGCGAAGGCGTGTTCCCGGGGAGGAGAGAGGACCGTAGCCGGGCCGTCCGAGAGACGATTAAGAACCATCGGGGACATTGTTGCTCGAAATTGTCTTGGGTTTAAGACAGGGGGAACTGTTCTGTTAGATTAGGTGAGCAGGACACAAAGCTTTAACCACCTGTGAAGAGACAGAAGTAAGACCGAGAGGTAAAAGGTGGAAGATGTCTCGGCAAAAGAATAAGAAGAATGTATAGAAAGAGGGAGAAAGGTGGGATTGAAAGAAAAGAGAAAGATTTGGGAGGAGAGAAATGAGAAAAATGGGGGAAAAGGAACAAAAGTAGAGCGAAGTAAGAGGAAAGGTAAGAGCGTGAGACAGGAAAGAACGATCTGAAGAAGTGGATGAATCGATGCGCGAAATGCGGAGGTACCAAGTCAAACGGTAATATACCACCAAAAAGCGGCTATCCGATCGACCGTAACGGTATTGATACATGGACGATTAGCGGGTACCATTGGCTCATGCAGCCAAGACACCTCAGGTGGAGTCAAGTTGGATGGGTCCAGCCCAGCCACAATTGGCCTATGAGGTGGACGGAGGCGTGGCCCGTGAGAATTACATCACGTGAAATTCATAGATCACGTGTAAATTTTGTTGAAAGATCAGGTCACGTGGATTAGATGAGGTCATATCAGTTTCAAGTCTATTTGGATACTATAGAGACACGAATGGTGAAAAAAAGAAAAACATGGTGACCACAAGAACAGGTCCAAAGCAAACCGACACCAGAGCTCGTGCAAGTCTAATATCAATCAATGGTCGTAGAAAAAAAAAAAGTACACCGCCAGCAACAACATTTTCATGCCACTGTATACATCACAGAAATGTGGCTGGAAAAAAAAAAGATTGGTAATAAAACAGCCAAAAAAAGAGGCCCCTCGTTTTCCATTGCATCGTAGGGGCCCATAAAGACAAAAGGATGAGGGACAGTCTCTGTGTGTTACCGAAGGGCGGAAAGAAACGGGTGCCGCCACATTATTGCACTTATCCACTCGTGCTCTCATTCCGGCCCACTGAATCAGAGAATGGTTACTGTGGCATTGAACACAGGGCCGAAATTTCTGTGTTCCAATTTATAGGAGACGAAAAGCTAAGGGTCTGGCAGGTGCATTTAAGCATTGCCAGCAGTGGCGCCACCAAGGTAGCCCTTGACACGGTCCACAGAGTCATTGGCGTAACTGGGAGCCATAGAGCCAACAAAGAGGAAGAACATAAGAGCGGCAGCACCAAAGACGACAAACTTGCGCTGCGCAGGGCGGTTGTTGCCATACTCAGCCCAGGCACGGCCGGCAGAGGAAGTGTACTCGCGCATCTTGTCGCCGCCAAGCTTGTACCAGACGAGACCCATCAGAGCAATGGAGTAGCCGAAAAACTGGAGGCCAGTGACGGGAGTCTGCCAGAGGAACATGGAAGCAGCGACCAACAGGATATCCTTCAGGACACCACACAGAGTCATGACCAAGGAAGAGGTCTTGCCAATCTGTATAGTGTGTTAATAATGTTATCATTGGGGTTGAGATCCAGAATTCTGAAGTATCACTTACCAGGAAAACGACCGAGACGTTGAGGAGGAAAGCCACAACGGCATTGAGAACCAGGAGCCAGATACCAACTGAGTAGACATGGTCCATGGTGACGTGGGGGAATTCCAAGAACAGAGCGACGACACCGTTCATGACAGCACAGATGGGAGCGAAGTAGTACAGAGAGACCATGGGGTCCATCTTGAAGTCTGCGGAACTGAGCAGGCCTTGAACCATGACCAGACGGGTGGCCTCGAAGACGATACCACCGATCTGGAACAGGAAACCGACCATGTTGAACTTGATCTCACCGAAGGAGGCAATGACCACACCAATCACAATGATGGAGACATTGGCCAGAACCTTCATGTTGGCCGGAGCCATACCCATACCCCAGGTTGCGAGAAGAACAGCCACGGGAGTGGTGGCCTTGAGCATTTGGATAAAGGCAACGCTGAGGTAGAGGTAGGTCATATTACCGCAAATCAAGCTCAGACTGAACATTATACCAATGGGGACAATAGCGCGGAGGTAGACACGGCCAGTCATCTTGACCTTCTTACGGCCATCGAGGATAGTAGTGGTGCGAGCGAGGATTTGGGTCATGATGGTAGCGAAGGACAAGTGCCATGTTGTGAGGATGATAGGGAAACCTATCCAAGGATGTGTTAGTACCAGTTTCCCTCGCGTTGTATCTCCAATCTGACTTACGGAAGTTGGCATAGTCGAGGAGGTACTTGTTGAACAGGATAACAGTGGAACTCAAAGTGATCCATGCACTATCAAGATATCAGCCAATCTGTCCGATCTGTCGGTTCCCTTTGATTTTGCTCACCTCACATAGACCGCGGGGTGGAATGTAATGCCGGACTGCTCTGTCTTCTCCGCTGCGGGGTTGACAGTAGGCAGAGACTGTTCCCGGGGAGTCTCGCCAGAGGCGCGGACTTTCTCGCCGTCGCTCATTGTAAAAGTTTGAGATTGATCGGATAAAAAGCGCTTAAATTCAAAAGGTCGTGGCCGGGACAGGCTTCCTTGACTAAATGCGGAGGAAGCCACGGAGAAAGGTGGATAAGGAGGGCGAAATTAAAAGGAAATGATCACTAAAAATGCTCCGGAGGTTAACGAGTGTGACAGGGCCAAAAAGAGAATAGCGATAAATCGAAACGAGCGTGGATGAAGAAATGATGATGAAGGCTGAAGGGATGGAATGGGGTACGTACTTCAGTAGTAATTTTTTTTTTCGGCACCAAACATTTAACTTCAACTTTTGGGGGATTTGAAAGGGAAATTAAGAGAAGAAAAAGCAGTTGAAGGTAAATGAAAATAGACCAGAGGCCAAACACCAAAACAGCAGAGGAACAGGAACAGCAGTACGGAGTATGTAAAGAATAGATCCACTCGCCGCAAACAGAAAGTGAGAGGGAGACTGTATGTTTGAATATTGAATGTGGAAATTTTAGTATGTGAATTACTGTTACATTTATTACATCTCTTACTAAAGGCCACCTGTACTCTTCGCATACTGGTCTATTATTTGGTCCGTTCCCTTACGTAGTGATTTTCGTTTATATACCAGTTATACCAGAACCAATACCATCTGTACTTTACTAGCTCTTAATTTTAATTTGAGAGGCCTTCTGGCCAAAACGTCCATGGGTTTGCTCGTGGCGACAAGTCTCCCCTTTTGCCTTAATTCACCAATAACATCAACCTGGTTATGGATCCACCATCTCTAATCAACACTCTTATCCTTAGGTTCAACCACATTTCAATCCTAATACATATATCCATCTATCTAGGTATCTAGGTATATCTGATAGTGACGAAAGCATCCGTGTTATTGGAATGTCCTAAGCCAACTGGTTTGAAATAGAAGACTGAAACAGCGCAGATCTAAATTAATAGTAGGGCATTACGCAAGCAGCTGGTAGCCAAGGCCCACCCGAACCCGCGTTCAGTGACCCTCTGGTCCATCCGGTCCCTTACGGGTGGAGAATGCGGCGATCCGCCCTCTGAAGGCTATGCCTGACGCAATCAGGGGACCTTCCAGCCCCCCACAAGTACAATGTGCTTGGACCAGTGGTGGTGGGGTGGGAAAGACCCCTAAGCTTTTGGTGTTAACGGGAGTTGGTGTTTCAAGAGGCAATAGACAATTGGTAGTGTTCTCTTGCTATTCGAGAAGTTTTTCCCTTAAGGGGGCCGATCAATGGCAATATCGGTTGTTTGGGCGAAGAGATCCTCACTGTATTACTCTCTTGGGAGTGACAATCAGTGGAACCAGATGCCAATGCACTGAAGTTTCGTAAACCCCGTTCTTTCCTTGAGACCGCCAGATGAGACGATCAACTCTGCGGATGTTGCTCCGGCAGGATTCACGGTGTTTCCCTTTGGGGCTATCCTATTAAATTGGCTATTTGATGCATGTGATACGCATGTACACTGTATGTACGATGCACAAGTGGTTTACATCGTACAACAACGACGGTATACCTGGGGGAAGTCGATGTAGATGAAACTTGAATCATCATCTCTGACAGGTAGGAATTAGCCTCATTTGTGCCAAAATCACCTTTGATGGAGGTCCATACAAACTACCGAAACACCATTGCGTACTAACTTAACCATAGCCAACAATGTGCCAATGCCTACATCGGTGGCGTTTTTAGCCTGACCACATTGGATCGAGATTCAATGGTTGCCCCTATCCATATCGCCCCTTTTTCCCTCTATTCCAAGGTTTTTTTTAATTATTCTAGAATAATGTTCCGAGATTGGGATTGATATGATAACGGGCATTCCAGAGGGGGAGACCCTGAATGTTATCCAATACCCGCCAAGGGAATTCTAATATCAACTTACCCGCATGCGAAAGATGAATGCACATTTCATGCACTCGAGGTCCCTGCTTTTGGAGGTATCATGATAAGCTCAAAACCAATAACGGCTTTGCACTTGAATGTGATATGTTAGGTTTTGACTAGGATTACGGTGTGATGAGATGAGATTGCCTTACGCGTTCTTTGACTCCATAAGTCCATACAAAGAACCACGGAGTAGTCCCTTAAGATTGAGCTCTGAAGCACTGCCTCCCCCTGAGTACTTTGTTGTGATTACAATTGAGCTTGTCAATGTGATAGGAGGGCCTGGTTTCTAGATAGTTTGAGAACAAAAAGGAAATTAAATCAAAAAAGGGAAATTAAAACCAAAATTAAAGCGCAATAAAAAAAAAAAAAAAAAGAAAATAAACCAATATCAATACGAATCAGTAAAGCTGAAACAGGCACGTCGTCTCCACCGGATCCGTTTAACCCACAGAACCAGGTGCGTCTAGATACCCTTAGCTTGGCTGGTCACGTTGTCCTCCCACTTCCCCTTCTTCTTTGGTTCCTCCGCTTCCTTGCCCTTTATTATCCCTCCATTCCCCCTCTCAATATTCTGCAGATTCCTGCAGCTGTGCTTCTATGCTGAACGTCGCCCGCAAGACATTCAAACGAGTCCCCAGCTTTCAGGACCTCCTACAAGGCAGAATGACCCACCCCGATATGTAAGGACTAACTCATCTATTCAAACATCCATCGTCTCTAACAATTGGTTTGCAGTTCTGTTGACGTTCTCGTCATTGGTGCTGGCCCAACTGGCTTGGGTGCCGCCAAGCGTTTGAACCAGATTGTAAGTCTTTTCTTTCTCTGAATGTTTACTGTGTTGGAGAGGGGCACATGTAAACAAAAAAAAAGGGGGAGGGGTATCCCGGATTAAAAAAAGCTAATTGAGTATACAGAATGGCCCCTCATGGATGATTATCGACTCAAACGAGATCCCCGGTGGTCTGGCTTCCACTGATGTTACCCCCGAAGGTTTCGTAAGTTGTGACTTGGTCTCAATTGTGTCCCCACTCCAGACCGCTAACTTGGTTCACAGCTGTACGATGTCGGCGGCCACGTTATCTTCTCCCACTACAAGTACTTCGACGACTGCATCAACGAGGCCCTCCCTAAGGAGGAGGATTGGTACACCCACGAGCGTATCTCCTACGTTCGCTGCCAGGAGCAATGGGTTCCCTACCCCTTCCAAAACAACATCTCCATGCTTCCCAAGGAGGAGCAGGTGAAGTGTATTGACGGCATGATTGATGCTGCTCTCGAGGCCCGCGTCTCCAACACCAAGCCCAAGGATTTCGATGAGTGGATCGTCCGCATGATGGGTACTGGTATTGCCGACCTCTTCATGAGACCCTACAACTACAAGGTCTGGGCTGTTCCCACCACCAAGGTAAGTTTGACTTGTTTTTTGTTCCCCGGGTGATCGAACCAATGCTGATTCATTATGTTTAGATGCAATGCGCTTGGCTCGGTGAGCGTGTCGCTGCCCCCAACGTCAAGGCCGTGACCACCAACGTTATCCTCAACAAGACCGCTGGTAACTGGGGTCCCAACGCTACCTTCCGTTTCCCCGCCCGCGATGGTACTGGTGGTATCTGGATTGCCGTTGCCAACACTCTCCCCAAGGAGAACACCCGCTACGGCCCCAACAACAAGGTCGTGAAGGTCAACGCCTACAACAAGACTGTCACCCTCGCCGACGGCACCACCATTGGTTACGGAAAGCTGGTCTCCACCATGGCCGTCGACTACCTCGCCGAGGCTATGAACGACACTGAGCTCATGCCCCTCACCAAGCAGCTCTTCTACTCCTCCACCCACGTTATCGGTGTTGGTATCCGTGGTGCCCGCCCCGACCGCATCGGCGACAAGTGCTGGCTGTACTTCCCCGAGAATGACTGCCCATTCTACCGTGCCACCATCTTCTCCAACTACTCCCCCCACAACCAGCCCGAGGCCTCCAAGAAGCTGCCCACCCTTCAGCTCGCTGACGGCTCCAAGCCTAAGAGCACCGAGGCTCAGGACGGTCCCTACTGGTCCGTCATGTTGGAGGTTTCCGAATCTTCCATGAAGCCCGTCAACAACGAGACCCTCCTTGCCGAGTCTATCCAGGGTCTCGTCAACACCCAGATGCTCCAGCCCGGTGATGAGATTGTCTCCACCTACCACCGCCGCTTCGACCACGGTTACCCCACCCCCACCCTGGAGCGTGAGGGTGCCCTCACCCAGATTCTCCCTAAGCTCCAGGAGAAGGGTATCTGGTCCCGTGGCCGCTTCGGTAGCTGGCGCTACGAGGTCGGCAACCAGGACCACTCCTTCATGCTCGGTGTCGAGGCTGTTGACAACATTGTCAACGGTGCCGTTGAGTTGACCCTCAACTACCCCGACTTTGTCAACGGTCGCCAGAACACCGAGCGTCGCTTAGTCGACGGTGCCCAGGCTTTCGCCAAGAAGTAGTAGATAATTCCCCCTTATTTCTTTTTAACTTATCCCACCATTCTTGTCTGAAGTGAAGGGTTCTCTTTTTTTTCCTCTCCTTTTTTTTGATGCAATTGAAACGAGCTCATACCGTCATGGAAAAATTATACACGTGAGAGCATTTGAAGCGGCATCTGGAAGACAATCGATCTTTGTTGGCGTTTCATTTTGTTACTTAACACCATCCAACCCTCTTCACCTTATCATCTACCTATTCCCTCTTCCATTAGCCGAGAGCCGGGACTTGCTTTTGATACACTTTATTAGACTGCCTTGATATGTGTGATTCTTCATTTTAAATTCATTCAGTTGACCGATGAACCTCGTCCTTTTCCAAGTAAAATGTATGTTGTACTGGCCTTTCTCAGAAAATAGAGGACAAGCACGTGATTTGTTTTACGTGACCCTTGCCACATCGCCGCCTCGGGCTGCTCGCCAGAAATTCTAAAACTCCAGTCAAGACATTCGAAGGACAACCTTGGAAATATTCAAACCAAGCAGATCTCACCCTATATAGACGGAGAGTTTTGTGGCATTTCCCATCCAACCTTGACACCCCACCAATATCATCGGCCCCCTCGAGTTACACTCGCCACATCGCAGATCACCTGGGCACCAACCAGACACTTACTAACCCACACACACCGCAAGAGCCTCTCTCTGTGAGCCATGTCCATCCAACGCCCCCTGAATTGCAGACCCCTGGATTCAACATGATCCAATCTACCGGCAAGCATCGTCTCAGCGCTATTAATCACACACGGAGATTTTCCGGAACAAGACATTCAAGGTTATTCTACGCGGTGGCGTAGTGGATCCGCAGAGAACGCCGGTCAAACGTGAACCAGTCCTATTGAGGATCGAACATGTACAGTCTAAACGGTATGCAATGCAAGCAAAAGAAAAAAAAGAAAAAGAAAAGTCCGAGTACTGCGTAAGCCGTGTAAGCAATGCAGAGTGACGTAGGCTGCGAATTCCAGTATCCTCACGGTGAGATGTGTCAATGGCAAAAAGGCACTGCCGGGGCCGCGTCAGATCTGGAGGCAGCCAGGTTTGTGGTTCTTCTCCACTGAACTATTGATAGATTTGGGTTGCCGATATCGTTGTTTCAGATATGAATTGTTTACTGACATTCTAGATCCCTTCTTCTGCATTTTAACGTGAGACATTATAGTCTGGACCAATGCTTCGAGGGGTTATTTTTAATCTTTCTTGTGGTATGTTGGTCTGGAACACACTTATGCGTGAGGTTGATTCAGTATCTCATATTGGGGATTAAATATTATTGCAGCCTTCCATTCCCCGGTTCGTCGATCATGGGGTCTTGGGGCGAGAAACATCATACCATAAATATACAAAAATAGAGTCGACTGGGTCAATACCTTTGAAAAGTCACTGGTATCAATAAATAAATAAAAAATACCCTCTACTGGGACAGCTCATGGTGGACTCGAAGAGGCCAAACCGCTAGAATAAAGCCACCAGTTTCAAGCGTCCGCGATGTCCTGATATCGCTTCTAGATGACGATTTTGTTGTGAGAGCCATGGTCCTCGCTAACGCTATTGGCCGCGCTAGCAGGCGAGACTGCCCCCTCGGCCAAGACTGCCTCGTAAGACATAGTGGACGCTAGGGTTAGGTCCCGGGGTGGGACACTTGCGGTGGCCGGACTTGACGACACACCACACGACAAGAATGAAACCTGCGGCGTCGAAGCTGGCGAGTCAATAGACATTGGTGTATATATAGCATCTGTGTGGCTTAGCCGGTGGTTTTCTCCGCGACGATCTGGATCTGGCGGGGGATTGGACTGTTAGATAGAGCCGATGTTTCGATTTTGGGAGTTTGACATACCTGTTTCTTCTTCAAGAGGGGCCTTGCCGCTATGGAGTTCAAGTTCCTGCGGTGAAAGAGCAAATTTCACCTTCAGTCGTGGTGGGTCAACGGACCGGTCTGCTTGCGAGTGTATTCCAGTGGAAATTGTCAATTGTAACGAGGACTGTTGGGCTGGGATTGGGGATTTGAGGCAGGACTTTGTCACGGTAGTGTGTGGAATTGGATCTGTAAAAGCATAGCTCCTGTCTTTTGGAGAAATAGGCTCAAAACACGGGGATCCTTCTTGACTCAGGCCTATTGTATCAAGGTCCACATCAGATTCGGAAGAGACACAAGAGCTGGGGGACAGATCCGTCATTTCATCACAGCTCTCGTCGTCTAGGTGCAACTGCTCGAATTCGACAGTCAGAGTATGACGGATATAGATCCGCTGAAGGTGAGATTCGATATCATTTTCCTCCAAGGCAATGATGGTTGGGGGCCGTCTGATCATGTTTTCAGGGATGGATTATTGTCAGTTGCACAGAGAGCCTTGGAGGTCCCGTATATAGAAACATCGTGTCTTAGAGGAAGTTGCGTATCTTCACAATTTAAGAAACCTCGACCAGGATATGTGAACTGATCCTTGGTGTCTATAAAAGAGTAAATTAGTAAATGCCATACATGTTATAAATGCCATAAAATCAGTCAATCCGTGCAATATAAATGGTGTAAATCTATGCAATCTATCCTGTCCACTAGAAACTGGACAAATCAGATATATCCATTGCATCTCACCACCCAAAAGGATTAAAATAACCTACATATATCCCTTTTCGTACTCTCTGAGTCTCTCTCTCTCTCTAATTATCTAGGAAAAATCCTGGAGGGAAATATTAATAGTCAAAGTCAAGGCTCAGCCCCTCGACACTAGACCCAATTTCTACGGAGCCTCCTGTTGATCCTTCCCCCCCCCTCTCTCCAACGTCGACTCTCCCTCAACACACATACCTCTCTCTTTCCCCCAACTCTTCCTCGGGCCATGCATTCGCTGCGTTACCGATAGCCTCTCTTTCGTTGACCTCTCGACCTTCCCTCCCCTTAACCCCTCCGGCACATATCCGGTCGCGGCCAAATAACAAAATCTCCGCCATGAACGGGGATCTCAGCCTGTCCCAGACTCTGGGAGGGCTTCGGATAGCCAATCCAGACGATTCGCCTCTTCCAACGGAGGATGCGACCGCTGGGTCAACAGGCTCCAGCCCGTTCGGACGGCCGGACGGTTCGGTATCAACACTACACAATCCCGCACATGACGAACACCCCTCTGTCTTTCCTCCTGCACCCATCGAAGTCCCCATGACAGATGATCGCCCGACTTCATTCCCTCAAGCCTCCCCCGAGATACCACCATTGCAATCAGGCACATACCAGGCGTACTCGGCTCCACCCCTCTCAACACCTCCGAATCCCAACCGACCCCTTTCCTCCGTATACTTGAATGGCTCAGCAACATCGATACTCCCCCGTGACAACACATATCGAATTCGAACTGATTCCGGTGCTTCATCCCAATCTGGGTCTCAGGCGCGGTTAGACACACGAGGAGGATCGTCGGCATTACATGCCGGTGTTCTGGCGCGCGACAACTCCCACAGCGACCGATCCTACCGGACCGCGCAGATCCCGGGCAACGGCCCGGCGGTGATGCGTCAATCGTCTCGAGCACAAGCAAGAAGTGGTGGCGCGTCTCAGATGCCGCGAACGTCTTATATGGCAGAAAACGGCCCAATGCCGAGTAGTGAGGATTGGCAAGACCGTGGCGCCGCGGTCTCTGTGAGACAGGAGGTCGACGCCAACGGCCAAACCGTCTCTCGTTATATCAAAAAGGGTGTTCGAGACTTTTCGTTTGGGAATACTCTCGGTGAAGGCTCCTACAGTACGGTCGTCTTTGCAACGGACCGACAGACTTTGAAGGAATACGCGATTAAGATCCTTGACAAACGACACATCATCAAGGAGAGAAAAGTTAAATACGTGAACATTGAGAAGGATACACTCAATCGACTGACCGACCACCCGGGTATTGTCCGGCTATATTACACCTTCCAGGATGAGCAGTCGCTATATTTTGTGCTAGACTTGTGCAAAGGAGGAGAATTGCTCGGTGTTCTCAAACGGATGACCACATTTGACGAAGAGTGTACAAGATTCTACAGCGCCCAGATTCTTGATACGATAGACTATATGCACAAGCGCGGCGTTATCCACCGAGACCTGAAGCCAGAAAATGTGTTACTTGACAGCGGGATGCATGTCAAGATCACTGATTTCGGGACAGCAAAGATTCTCAAGACTCCACGAGTTGATCCCAGTTCAAACGGCATTCTTCCTCTTGACTCGGCCGAGCTTACACAGGAAGAGCGGGCGAGCTCTTTTGTCGGCACTGCGGAGTATGTCAGCCCCGAGCTGCTGACCGACAAAAATGCATGCAAAGCTAGTGATCTTTGGGCTTTTGGTTGCATAATCTACCAGCTTTTGGCCGGTCGTCCACCGTTCAAGGCCGGAAACGAGTACCAGACTTTCCAGAAAATTGTGGCACTCGACTACGAGTTCCCGATTGGATTTCCGACTGTTGCGCGTGATCTTGTCGAACGTCTGCTCGTTCTAGAGCCTACTCGGCGTCTCCAGATCGAACACATCAAAAATCATGAATTCTTTGAAGGTATCACATGGGGCTCAGATCTATGGCAACAGAAGGCACCCCGCTTGAAGGCCTATGTACCCCCTGCACGCGACCCCATCAAGCTCAATGACAGTAAAAATGGGGAGAGTCCACCTCCAGTCGTCTCCACTGCCCCCATGAATGCACCAAATGCCAGTTCCCGCCACCTTCCACGGGTGGTAACCGAGCTACCCCCGCCGAGCCAGCTCGATATTGAATGGTCGCCAGTACTAAGCAAAACCAACGAGCGGATTTTGAAATTGGGTAATCTAGTTGTTCTGTCTTCTGCTGCCTCACACAGCCCAACGTCCAAGAACAGCAGTGGTGAATTCGAGGCACCCAGGAAGTTCTCTCGTTTCTTCTCAGGAAGCGCCACAAAGAAGCGACAGCGGTTGGTGATGGTCACATCATCCGGGCGGGTCATTCTGGCCGCGTCAGGGGGTGATGATAAGAAGATCAAGCTTGAGATTCCCCTGCTTGCTCCGGGGACAAGCTACAGAAGTACAACGGATTCTAAAGGAATTTCATCCTGGATTGTGGACACGGTATGTAGTTCATCCTTTTATCAGTCAAAGGGACCCATCTAATGAAACGCTACAGAGGGAGAAACATTACGTTTTCGAGGATCCCAAGCCCTCATCAAGCAACATCGGCGCCACAGCGGTCCAAGTACAAGAATGGCTCGACGCATTGGACAGGTCCCGAGAGATGGCATCACAGCAACCAAGCGCCGGCTTCTCCGACGATGCATTCCGCGACCTTTCCTCTGGTTTCCCTAGTCCCGCCAACACACTAGACCGCTCGTCTGACATGCAGAAAGATGATAGAGGCCCACCATCATCGGGTCGGAATCACCTAGTCAAACAGCAGACCGGTGACACTGAGTCAACGAAAGGAAGGAAACGATTCAGCAAACGTCATTCGAAGAATGGTCTTGCTGCGGTGTTTTAGTGACATCGAATATGAACTCCGGGTCGCAAGATCCATCTATACATCCGTGCTAAATTGCCTTTTGGAGTTGTTGGTATCAAGCCGACTTTCCTATACCACCTACTGCCTTACATCGCACCTCATCATCTCATCGTTTGAATACGGACTACCGTGTCCACCCGTCTCCCCAGCTCTCTCTTCTTTCATTTCTTTTCTATGCACGAGCATTCTTACAAAGATGGGATATAATCCCAGCATATCGGTTACCCTACCTCTTGCATATTCCAGTGACAAGCGTGTTCTTCTGTTTGTTTGTGTTCTTGGGGAAACATGTTTCTTGCATTTAGATTTGGAAGGGAGCGCATACTTTGTTCTTTCATTGCCTGACTGCCTATTTCAGAATACCGATTTCCTTCTTGTCGTTTGCTATGTCGTCCGCTGTTATATATCCCTGATTTGGCCTGAAGCATCACAACATCGAGACTTTTTCCGTTCGATTCTTTTTTATCTCTTTGTTCCTGGGGCCCTTTTTCCTGGTAAGTCATCAGGATTTATTGAGGTTGACTCGTGTTCATTATCCTTGAAAAATATGAAATCAAGGCCTATACGCCCGCGTCCTCCTTTTCATCCTCTTTCTCTTATACATCCTGATGTCTTTTAGGACAAATTCGGATAAAAGATTACTTTCTTTACTTTGGCATCATCATCTTTCTCATTGCGTCTATTGTCTTCCTCGACTTCATTGCTTCCTTACAGTGGCGTCTTGGTCTAACCTCATTTTCATTGGTTTCTTCTACTCACTTCATTCTTGGAATTCCATCACTTGCCTCTCACCTTGGTATACACTTTCGCCGCCTTTTTCTTTTTTCTTGCTCTTCTTCTGCCCTAGGCCCAGAAATGATATACCCGATTTTCCTATTCACAAATCATTATTCTACCGTCTGTCTCCCTACAATCCTTAGGTATTTTGAAATTTATAATGAAAGACTGCGTATCCCAAGCAAAGTGATCTTAGATAATATACTAATTGACAGATATATATAGGTAGGTAGATACAAGTAGACATTAGTCGTAAAAGGCGAGATACCCGTCCAGGGTGAAGATCCATATATATCTCTATTGTTTCCCCCAAAATTAAATGAACAACCAATCGAGGCGCGTATGATCCAGCTCCTCGATCCAGTCAAACTCAAGATCGTAATCATTATTATCATAGCCCTGCTCATCGGAAACATTCTGACGCTCACGGCGCTTGAGATCCTGTTTCTGCCACATGAGACGCAGAACCCATGCAGCATTGCGGACATTAACACTCGTCAGGGCCTCATAGAGCGAGGCGAGTTTTTCAAGAATAAGACCCCGCTGCGAAGGACGACATTCCACCCCAGCGATGAAGGTGGGCCAGATGAGGCATTTGAAATGGGGGTCTGAATTGGGTATGAGGCAGATTTGCGTTATGAGGTTCGTGGCGATGAGTCGGTGATCGAGCGGGAGACCGACGTCTGTCCAGGGGGTGAGAAGCCTTCCCTGGCGCGTGAGAGGACACGACTTGTGTAGAGGTAAACGGCGTCTTGGTAGGAGGTTGCGAGTGCGAGACGGTACGTTAAGTTCGGGACGAAGAAGACGTTTTGCATTTCTTGGCTCCAGGCTATCGGGTCGAAGTTGCGGATTCCCTGGAGCAGGCTTGCAAATGAGTCTAGGGTCAGGGGCTGGCCGGGTTGGATTGGGGTTGGCAGAGCTGTTGGTTGGGGTGTTATAGCGGCGACTTCGGAGTCTGGGTACCAGAGGGCGTGGATGAAGAAAATGACTTCTAGGAGATAGGCGGGACATCCGACCCAGGAATTTTCTTCGAGACGTTTGAGGATCTCTGGGCCCATGGATGAGGAGTAGAAGGGCTTCGATAGTGCGCCTGGGCGAGCTAGGGTTGATCCCATGATTTCCATTCTATATGGTCAGCTAGAACTTTTCGTTGTAAGCAGAGAACAGACTCGTACATTAAACACCCATCAAGGGCAAAAGCGTCCAGGTCGTCGAGAATTCCTTGTCCCGGACCATTTTCAGGTCGGTTTTTGAGAAGCTTCTTCGCGCCCTCAATATGGTAACTCCAGGCCCCACTGCCGGACTCAAATATGTCTAAGAAGGCAAGCAAGACGATGGCAGCTAAGGTCCTGCCGTCATGTTGCATCGTCGGGTCATGGAGATCCATAGACAATTGGCGAAGGGCGCGCTGTTTGTACCCCAAGAAATGATGGTATGCCTGCGAAGTGGGTTTTCGAGAACTTGCCGGCGCCACAATATCTGCAATCTCCTCTGGTGACATCGAGAAATTGCCCGATGACCATGGTTCGACAGATGAGTCAGATTCCGATACCAGGGAGAAATGAAGAGCCCCAAGAGCAGCGATGCTGCTAGCAAGAACAGGTGAATGATTGACTAGAGCGGTAAGATCTCGGAACGGATTTTTGTGTTGGGAGTAAAGGGCGAAGTCATTAACCATATATTGATTGTCTAGCAAGTAATTGTCAGCGGAGCCACAGATAATGCATTCGGGAAGTCTCACAGTGATGTATGTAGTACCTTGAGAACTGGCTGAGATCTTTGAGTAGTGGATCTACCAGTCCCCATGGGGTTGGAGTATAGCCGGCAGGATAAGTACTTCGAGGAACATGAACAACTGCGGTGTCCTGCTCCTCGGTTGAATTAACCCCCAACTGCGCAGTTTCTACCCCCAGTGTTGAATTCTCTTCGAAAACCCATCCATCCGTTTCCGGGCTAGGTTGATTCCCAGAGCTGTGCGATTCGGCATCGGATGAGGATTCAGCGATAGAGAAAAAGTTGAATCCGCTGCTCGCCGGAGTCGAATCATACGTCCCGGTAGCCGGCTGGCGCTTTGGCTTGCTAGGTGGTACTTCCACATCATCAAAGCTGCGGCCCATCATCTTTCCTCGACTAGCCACTCCACCCTTCACCCAAACAAGCGGTTTCTGGTACCCCAAACATTCTTTCCCCGCATCTCGACACTTCCGACAGGTGGGTTGGCCATTGTCGCATATGATGCGACGTCGTCGGCAGGTATAACAACCTTTGGTCATTCTCTGGGCGTTGTGAGAGAAACGTAGTTTCTTAACTGGATAGCGAATAACTGAGCCACTTGTGAAGTTTGTTCAGCGCCACTCGCCATCATCGGTTATGGTCAGGATTCGGAGGCAGGATGTTGACAAAGCCACACGACCATCTCTAGTCGTTTAATAAGTGACCCCGTCGAGAAATCTTATATAACCAAGTTGTAAACCCGACATGCTCCTCGTTCTCGGGATGATTCAGGAAAGCTTCGCTCGCGGGGCCGCGGGGAGGATGACTAATAAAGTCTTCCAATGATCGAGACCCCCAGGTTTGTCCAGGTTTCTTCTTTAACACTCGACTTGCATTTCCATATCAGCACTTGGAATCCCATGGTCGACTATTAGAAGAACTGCAAGATGGTTTTGCATCTCTTGCTCCGAAGTATGGAGGTCAGTGCTTTTGCGATTGCCGTTCGCCGTTTGCCACTCCGAGCTTCACTAACATTGTTCCTTCTCAGGTCTGGCTCACTGTTCGAGTACGTTGCTTCAACAATGATATGTTTGTGCCTGCGCTTGCATCCTAACATTATCTACACAGCTCCTTCGAAGTCCGATCTTCCATCGTATGGTGGGCCGAGTTCACCAGAAAGTTCAACATATTAGGTACGGGGTGCCTCCGGAGGAGCAGGGAGGCACCAAACTCGAGGGACAAGGTATGCTTCATACCAATATTTGTTGTAATATTGTGTCTGACCTGTTCTGGTTAGATTTCGAGTACAGGAAATTCCTTAGCCATTTCAAGGAAGAGCTGAAGGACCAGATGAAGGGAAACACACGGAACAAATTTTAATACCCTGGCGCTTGTTTGATAAGGAAACTGATGATACCCACATTGAATATGACACATAGTATATGCTTTTTCCCCCTTTCGCAATTCTGAACTATTGCTTCTTATCATCATTTTGGCGCTTATGTCGGCACTGGGTATACAGTGGGATGCACTATCACACTCCCTGGAATGCATCCCTTGTTTCATCCGGAGAGTGAACTTGATTTGAATCATTGACTTGCCCTTTCTACTATTCCCAGCTGTTTATACGGAGTATATACAGTCAGGCTGGGATTCAATAACTGGGGCATATATATTGAATTTCGATATTGTTCTCAAAGCAGAGAAGAAAACAGGGGGTAATCCCTGGAAGTTCTCTGTCTATTAAGTCAACCTATTCAGGTAGAAAAGTACCTCCCACATAGGTAAATGTCCACAGAGAATTTACTGAGTGACCCAAATGCGCAATGTGATGCTTCCAAAAAACATCCTCAGCTTGAAAGTATCTAGCTCAAGTTTTGAAATGTCATAAAATAGCACGCGGGCAGATACTGCAGTTGCAAATATTGATCTACCATTTCGCATTTGATATCAATTTCCTCTGAATTGTTGGGACCCCTCTAACTTTACATTGCTGCAGGACAAGAACCACAATGCAGATCATTAACCCGCAGAGTAACGAACAAAAAAGAGTACAATTGGTATTAGCTCTATCATTTCGAACCATCTTTACTAGTCTAACCTGACTCCCCAATACCAAAGCAAACCGATCATGGCGAAGCTGAATCCTTCCTCCGAGGAACCACATTCGATCGGGTTCTCATAACTCGCACCCGGACCATCTCAACCAAATCATACACTCTAATCTGAGTACGTTGGAGGACCGTTGCCCTGGCGGGCCTCCAAAAGATCTTTTGTGTATCCCGGGGACTGGTCCGCAGGAACATGACCTCGGCCACCTGCAACTTTCCGTTACTTGGGCTCTGACTCTGAGCCCCCTTCTCTTTCTTTTTGATGTTGGTGAAAGCAACAAACCTACGTCTACCCACGCGCTCGGTGTCTAGCCATTCCAGTTGGTTTTCGTTGCCGAAGAACGTCATGGAGAGCATCTTTCCAATGATATCCAAATAATCCTCGTTGTCGAATTCATAGGAGGGATCAGCATTGGAATTCGCGATGTTCTTGAGATTCCTGATTGCTGTATCAGACAGACTAGTTCACGTTAGTATTCGTTATAAACTTGGGTTGAATGCACATCATTTGGAATGGTACTTACTGGACGACAATATGTGTAAATTTTGAGACATCGTAGTACTTGAACTTCTTTTCACATTGAACCTCGAGGGCAGGAAGCGAGGTTGTGGTGACTTCGGGAGAAGGGCATGTTTCGGCCATGTTTTCTTTTTGTAAGGCTTGAGGTGGTGGAACTTGGTCGTCGAGGGGTTAATCGGGTAAACTGGGTGTGGAATAGACTCAAATCGCATATGTCAAATTTTGAATATGCTGGAGACGCTGGATGCTAAATGAGAAACGCTGAATATGCTGTAGATATATTGAATGGAACTTAGTAGCATGAAAGTTGCATGCAAGGTTGCTGAAGTTAAGTTGAAATGCTGAACAGGAGGATCAATATATTTATTCTCAGAGCTGTTGAGAAGCAAAATGGAAGAACAAAGGACATGATACTCTATTCCCGGGAAAATGAAATAAAGAAGCCATTGGCCTTAAAACAAACAAAATCCCTTATTTCATACCTCATTGAATGGCTCTTATGGAAGATCTACCCTCTATCGTCTTCTACGAGGAATCAAAGCTTCCACTTGTTTTGGTCACAAAGCAAGATCCAAATATAAGGTCTCTGCTCAACTCTCTATTTATACAGTTCTACAAGAGATATTCTAGAAGTAGATGCTCTGCTTCCATTGTGTTAACCCCTTTGTTGTCGATATTTCAAAATAGAAACATTAGACAGCTTCTTATCGGCCGCGCCTGCTCTTTATATCCCAACAGAAGGAACTGCCTTGCATCTGAAATGTTTGATAGGTCCCAGCTATAACGAATTGGCGGTGGCTTTTCTACTCTCGCAGAGGTAATATTAGATATCCGAACAATCTCGAGATTTCCAAGTGCCCTTGCCAAATGCCGAATCATTATCTCACTAACTCAATACATAGTTAAAGTCATACTCTATTGTACTATTAACATTAGAGCTACATAGAGTGTGGACAAGACCTGGGCGGATATGACGGATATCAGGGAAGCGAGGTAGATTGCTCCGGTTGCTCCGTGAAATAAGGGAAGGATTCATCTCGTAGGTATCAGTAGTCTTAAATGGTAATGCTTAATACTTCATTAAACTTATTTTACTATACTCTGTACATTCCCCTCACATCTATGCAGTAGATGCATAGCGTTGAGATTGACCGGTCCATTAATGCCTGTCAGAGTGGGGATCAGAACAAAGCCGCTCATATGCTAGGATAGTTTCCAGGAGAGGTGCAATTTTATTCCTATAAAATAAACAGCGAAGGGAAAGATTAAAGGAGAAAGGTATCGAGGAGATATCTATATCGAATCTTCTCAAAGTCTTCCCAAAAGTCTTCTCGACCTGAACAACAGGTACAACATAAGCAGACCCCAAGGATCCAGAAGAGCCGGGAGCCCCGAAATGCAGGCTGTCAGCGGCACGCCACATGGACCAATTGGGGCTAGGGTGGAAGGAATCCAAATTTTAGGTCAACTTCGGCTGTGTCGGCTTTTTTATGAAACTAGGAGTCAAAAGGGGGGCGTCCAGGTACCCGAAGGATTAGTGCTACATGACAAAACACAGAAATCCCAGCAGACCAGATATTTTGTAGGAAGATGTCAACCATTCATTAGGCGACTTGTGGTAACAGCTGGGTAGTATTTATGCAAGATGTCATACGGCGGCTTTATACCCATGCCAATAACATAGAAGATCAGAGGCAGATCATGGGAGATGTGCTAAATATGGAGCCAGAAGCGAGGGGTACGTCGTCACACATGTTCAGCCCACATGTTCAGAGTTTTCCCTCTCTCTTTATCCCCAGGGTTATATAGGTATGTAGGCCATTAACTCACACATTAACTGGCTGTATTCTGCATAAGGCGTCCCATCCTACTCCGTCTCTCCCATTCTATTCAATTTAATCATTTACAACATTTAAAAAACCTCAAACTTAAATCTAAAATAAAACACTTGTAAGCCCAATTGGGTCAAACGCCCAGGCGACCCAGTCATAACGTGTTTTCTATTGAACCACCAGCCAATCAGAGCTGCAGATGCTTCGGCGCGTGGATATAATCTGAGACTAGTGGGTCCTAATTAGGACTAGTGCCTTCCAAAGTTCGGGACAAACAACACTGCCCAAGGTTCGCCATTTCGCTTTGACTCCTTTTTCATTTTCCTTGCTTACTCTTCTTTATCACATCTCTTGACTTCGGGTCAAATTCTTTCGTTATTATTGTACTCAACGTTCGTTATCCCAACCATGCGTCTATCCAGTCTATCGCTCTTCATCCAGGCTCTGCTGTTGACTGCGGTCGCAGCCCAGAGTGCTGGTGTCTCCAACATCGTATCGGATGTCACATCTCAGACCACCTCGTCCTCTACTTCCGAAGCGCCTGAAACCACATCGACGACTTCATCATCCTCCTCCACAACCTCTGAAGAGACTTCTACGGAACCAACTACTACATCCGAGCCTACTACCACCTCGACTTCTTCCACCACCGAACCTACCACCACCGATTCTACCACCGAGCCTACCACCTCAGCAGAGCCCTCTTCTACTTCGGAGCCCACTGTCGCTGCAACCACTTCCAACACTGAGCCCACCTCCGCAACAAGTGCCGGTAGCGATAGCACCACTTCGTCCCAGAGCACCACCACGACCCAGGCCCCAGTCACGAAGACCATCACCTCATACGCGACCAGCGATGGATCCACCATCGCCAACGTGATTACCACCACCTCCACCCCCGTTGCCGGAACTAGCTCCCCTTCTCTTAACGGCGACAAGAGCTCCGGCTCTAGCGGTGTGTCTTCTTCGGACAAGAAGATCATCATCGGTGTCGTGGTGGGTGTCGGCGGTGCCATCATTATCGGTGCTCTGGGCTTGGTTTTCTGGAGAATTCAGAAGAAGCGCAACGAGCAATACGGCGATGAGGACGATCTGATGGGCGGCACTGCTGTGGGCTCCGGTCCCCGCGAGAAGGCCCCCAGCCCATCTGGCAACACCCCCTTCAAGAACACACTAGACCAGTATCACAACCCTGGTCCTGTCAACGCGGCATCGAACTTCTAAGCGTACTGCGTTGACTCGACACTCGTCGAAGTGTAAATCTTGTACGATCTTCATGCTTTTCTCGGGCGCTATGGACAGGGTATGCGAGCTCACGGTTGCGTTTTTCTTCGGTTGCAAAATTGCTTTTTCTCATTTCGGGCGTTTTCACACCCTCTCCGTTCATTATAGATTGAATACCTGTGCATTCATTTGAGCGTTTTTTTCCCTTCGGCAACCACCACATTCCTTTTCTTTTTTCGTGATCGCGACTCTCGATCCCTGCGCGACTGACAAAAATTGCGGCACTACCTCCCTGTTATACCTGTTATCTATCTTTGATTCCCCGTATCTAAGCGCTTCGTGTTCCCCTGTGGCGAACTCCATTGTGCCTTGACCAATATTCTATTCTTTTACCTTTTGCAGCATCAGACGTCACAGATTGTATAGTGTTGATAGATGCGTGCTGCAAAGGTACCTTTTATCTTTGATCTGTTCTGATCTGTATGTATGTAATTCAAGGCAAATGAATCCAATCAGCAAAACAATCCACCGTGTCCAAACGTTATATCCTAGCAAACTATGATACATCCATCGACCTAGACTAAGATCGACATCCGATCTCGATCCGTATCCACACGTGGTATATTCCAGCCCTTAGAGATGGAAATGTATAGTGTTTTTAATCAATTTGATTCTTGGCATAGATTTTGCATAGATCTTTTAGATGATATGGCTTTGTTCTAGGCCTGCACCGGGCTCATTTCACAATAATATATAGGTTTATAAAATGGTCTAGGGAATATCGAATATACTTCATCCACTAAGAGCTATGTCACTTTCTCTTGTATATTCTTTCGCTTCGCTTAAGCTATAAGTTCACATTACATCATGAATTACCAACGGCGAGTTCCCATACTTATACCACGGAGTGCAGTTCATTTGGGTGTCCCATGGCTGACATGATTTAGTGGATTAGATCCTGGTACAAACTAATACTTGATTATCTGACTAGAGTCAGACTTCAAGTGACTGAATACTTCCAAGGGACTTGTATGATAGAGGCCTATAATACTATACAGATCAGATATTATTAGAGAGAAACCAGAAGATGCCATTGAGATGGAAAGGGGAGATGGGTGTATGCCATCATAATTAGCCTCACAACAAGTGCAGATTGAGTCTATTTGTGTTGACTGGGCACCAATCACAAACGTTTACATGGTTACTAGTATCACCAGTAACAGCATATATCGCTGTATTGATGAGAACTGTATGGAGGTCGAAGTCAAAGCAGTCTGCATGTCGACACTTAATGTAGAATGCGTAGAGGACCTTAGCACCCATGTCACAGAAGGCAGCCTCTTTAGTATGGACGGAACCAGATCCCATTGACGTATCAGGAGGATCACTACCAATTAGAGGCAATTTACATCTAGCTCATTAGTCCCATCAACTACGGAAGGGCTTGGATTAAGAGCCAAAATCAGTGGGGGCTTCCTATTTAGTGTGGTCATCGACTATCTACATCATATGAACGTGTATCCGGATCATCCAGGCCCATTCTGTAGATAGCATGATTCGACCCCTATGGAGTTTATACACTGTACAACTTCTCTCCCGCAATCAGCCCTGTCATGAGGTGCTTCCAAAGTTTATTGGGGGCCTAGAGAGAGCGCCAAGAGACCAGCGCCTCAGCTGCCAAGTAATTTGCCAAAACCGCAATATGAGATGGCCTCTTATAATCATCGCCCCCAACTAGCCAAGCGAACAAATTATAAGTTGGAGCCCCTAAGAAGAAACGCCCCCAATCAGCCAAGCATGTATAAAGTAAACCACCACAAATGATGTCACCGAGGTGCCTAACTGAAATGTGAACTTATGTTCGCTTGGAAGGGCATAAATTACAAGTTGATATGAAGAAGGCATATAATGAAGCCCCCATAACTGGTGTGGGATGCAGAAGTTTCTCTAACACCATACTGGTTCCCTAATGTAAAATCATATCCAGCTCACTTTTATACAACAAAAACAATGATCCAACTCAAACCATCCACACTCGCCCTTGCCCTTTCTCTATTCATTTCCTCCACCCTAGCAGAGGATGGTGAACTCTCCTCCAGCCTTGTAGGCTGCAACGAGGTCTCATGTCCCAAAGAAGGTTCCAATGACCGCTGCACAGTGGGAGGCAACACCTTCCTTGGGATCGGACTATCCCGCATACCCGACGTTCCCCCGCCCCTTGAGGGGTTCTCTCTCATAAAAGGTGTAAATGTGTCTGCTGCACTAGCTGGGAAAGACAATGACAAGGCCACACGCCCTTTCAAGTCATTCTACTACCTTGGTACACCCTCGGACATAGAGACCAAGGACTTGTCCGGGTGTGTTGTCGTCTTTCACAATGCCCCGTCCAAGAAATTCAACGGGTCAGAACTAGAGGGCAATTCCAATGGAACTGATGTCCGCGCTGCGAGCGGTACCTGTTCCGATGTCATTGACAAGATATGCATCGAAAAACTTACGGAGAAGGCAACGAAATTAGCCAAAGAGACTGATGGGGATGTCTGCACGACGCTTGACCAAGAATTGAAGAAGACTTCTCTCGATGAGTGCAATGGGTTTGCAGGTAAAGGTAGCAGCCTTGGGAATTTCACCGTTAAGTCGCTCGATGGTCTCAATGCGGTTAAGAATTCCTCAGGCTGTTGGCCTATTCAGCCCAAGTCTGATCAGTTGGTGGAGATTGCGAGTGCCACTACTCTGGTAAGTGGACATTCATTCATGTCTAGCATACGCATTTGTTAATGTATACTCCGTAGAAAGACTACTCGGCACAGGCTCTCCTTGACGAGGCCTATAAGATTACACCAGTTCTCACTGTGTTCGCTAGGAAGGACAACATCAGTCTTGTCAACCAAACCGCTTCTCAGTTGACATGTTTGAAAGTTGTTACTGAAGATGATCCCAGTGATGACGAAAATGGGAGTGAAAATACTGCAGTGGCTATTAGGGCAAGCGGGTTTTCTGCTGGAATTGCGGTACTAGCTGGAATCTTTGCATTACTGTAGATATTATATTGGATGGACTGTTTAGGATAGGCAAATTGGAAAGTGCACTTAGTGATGTTACAATTGAATATCGGAATATCAGTATGTATCTAGATAAGACCATGATACTATACTACCAGTACTCCGTACCACTTACAATGCAAGGGGGTAGAACGCGCTAAATTAGCGCGACTGTCTCATCAGGGACGTTATCTCTCCATCAGACATCTACAGAGTAAGAACTACCTTATTCACTCTTAATACAACATACACATATACATCATAGCCCTGAAAGAACCTTGGAAATCACCAAACTAAGCCCCAAACCCCAACCCCAACCCCAAGACTGACGCAACCGACTTCCGCATCCGAACCACGGATACGCCAAACCCAACTCTATCAACTCCATAACCTAACCCATCCACACACTCACAATGTTCGCAACACAATCCCCCCAAACTCCTTTCCGCAAAACCCACTACTCCCCAACACGTCCCTCCCCACTGAGCAAACACACCACGACTCCACCCCTATGGAACATGTCCCCAACGCGTAGCATACAAAGCGCGTCGCAAAGCACGGCACCAAATCCATTCAGTCACCCGCCACCAATCTTCAACATTCAAACCGAACCAATCGCCCGACACACAAACAACCACCATTCCCCGATCCCGATGCAATTCAACGCGTCCGCCTCGGCATCAACAACCCCAACCTCCTCAAATCCCTTCTTCATCCAGCCACAAACACCCGCCTCGCCCTCCTCACCAACCCGCCAAAAGCCAAAATACGAAGCGCGCTACGCTTCCACGATCGCGAACCCGCTCCAGGGTGCGGTGGGTCTAGCGCGCTCGAAAACGCGTAAGATGTTTCTTAATCGCGTACGTCATGAGCGTGATGATGGACGATTTGAGGCGCGCGGTGAGCAGATGATGCGGATGGAGCATCTTGCTGATCGGAGGCGGTGGGAGGAGAGTATGGCACGGGACGGGGAAGGGGTTGTTGGAGGGTTTGAGGGGGATGAGGATGATATGCTTCCTGGTATGTTGGTTTTTTTCCAAATTCCTTTGGGATAGGTTATGGATATGTGTGTGCATTGCTAACTTTGGGGTTTGGTAGATGATGCCGATCTGCTTGATGAGTTTATATCTCAGGAGGAGGCTATGGAGATGGCTCTTAGGGAGACGCATAGTGGAGTTCCTGCCAGGGTTGGAGATTTACGGTCTAATGGGCCTGATATGCTCTTCAGTGATGATGAGTATGATGATATATTCATGGGACTGCCAGAGCCTTCGGTGAATCAGTGTGAGTCTCAGTCTCAGGATATGGATATGTCGTGAGCAGGCTAGGCCCACAGGTTGGGTGTTGGTTTTTTTTCTTCTGTTTTTTTGCGAGGCATTGCATAGGGTTGGCGTTTTTGATTCCATTTGGGTTGCGCGAGATGGGAATCCGGATATATACATCAAGTAAATAAGGGTATATGGACACGGGTTGCGCATATGTACAATACAGAGACGGACGGTGTATGAGTGATAAAAGAAAAAAGCAAGCCTCGGCATGAAGGCGATTTCTTCCTTTCAAACTTCAATCATACAATTTCAGGATCATATTACTGCTGCGGGCAATCGGGCACTCCGGCAGCACCAGCCGCAGCACCTCCGAAGTCTTCCATGAGGGGATTCGAAACGAGTTCCTCAGGCGGGCTTCCAGCCGCTTGCATCTGGAGACATAGTCAGTAAACGAAGCTCAAAACAAGATCTGTCGATCCAAATGTTGAAGAAACAACTTACCTCCTGCATCCTCTCCCACACATACTCTCGACACTTGGGATCATCATCCGAGAATCCCTTCTCCTCGAACTTCACCACAATCTGCTTGACAACCCGTGCCTGAGTCTCAAACCTCTCCATATCCTCAGCCGAAACCTTGCCAGTGCCCTTATTCTTCTCAATCCACGGACCGAACTTGACATCCAACTCCTTCATCGGCTCATACAGCATCTCCTTATTTGACAGCTGCTCCATCATGCCCATGAACATCTTCGACAGATCTCCATCTTCACCAGCACCAGATGCCCCCGCCTCAACGGCCTTGAGCAGCTGCGCCAGCATATCCTCCGAGATATCATCTTCGTTACTTGCTGCTGCGGTAGCTTTATCACCACTTTCTTTCATGCGACCCATCGTGCGCTTGATGGCGTCGTTAAACGAGTCGGCCGGTTGCTCTGCGCCTGCAGCTGGCGTACTAGAGGAACCCTGAGTGCTAGGAGCCGAGATGCCAGCCGCGGCCGCGGCTGCAGCAAGATTCTCTGCTGAAGCTCCGGATCCAGAACCGCCCTCCTCGGCCATCACGTCGGCGAGTAGCTGTTTGAGGAAATCGCCTGGGGGGATCCCGCTCTCTTCGAGCTGTTTTGCGAATACATCGGCGCCTTGGTCGACCGTTGCTTGGAAATTGGGATCTGAGCTGCTACTGGCGCCCCCGCCTGGTCCCATCATGTTTGCCATGTCTTGTTCAAGTTGCTTGAGGAAGGCATCTTCGTCGAAGTCTGGGGGTGCAACTCCAGTTGAGGGATCCGGGTTTGTGGTGGTGGAAGGTGCGGGAGGGGCGGGTTTGGGTTTGTTGAAGTCGTCGAGGACATCTGTGGGTGTGAGTGTGAATCATTCCGCGTGGAGGGGTGTGAGGGGGAGGGGGAGGGGTAAGGAGGAGAGGCGGGTATGTATTACCATCTAGCTCATCGAAGTCAGAGTCTTCGTCGTCATCATCTGCAGCTGCTTTCTGTGACTGTGCTGGCGCTGGTTCTGGCGCAGGGTCGGTGTTTGGCGGCTGAGATTCCTGTGTAGTTGGTGCGGTCACGGTGGGAGCCTCTTCGTGGCGCTCCTCGGTAGGCAAGGGGGTAGCCATATTATTGCGCGACGAGAATAAGCAAGTCTGGTCCTCAATTGAAAATACTGCCCGGTCGGGATGAAGCTTAATTTTTTCGAGGTAAAAAGAAAGTCTGGAGATGAGGTTGACATGTGACGAGTGTTTTGGCGGGGGAAATGCCGATCGCCGAGGGTTTACATTTTTGCCTAGGTCTAGGTGGTAACTACTACTAGTAGTTACTATAATATGTGTAGGAACTATATTGTATAATAATTTATAGAAATGAAGATAAAATGAAGATATTCAAATATTGAATATATCCAAAGTAAAAAGTCAATAACCCTGGAGGTTATGCAAATTCGCCCCCACGGGCACGGTGTCTAAATCGAGATTGAGTTGGCTGATGCACTCATGCAAGGAGTACAAAAGTACCGACATCTCCTGATGAGATCCGGCAACTCCAAATACATATAAGAATCTAGCTCCAAATCGTTCACCGGCAAACAACTTACTCCAACACCCAAAATGAGATCATAAGTCCAGACCAGGTGAAGTGTGATCAGGGAATTCTTGGCATACCGCCCCCCCGCATAATCTCGACCAGGTTGTTCCATGTGAAAAATCTGAATCTGCAATGCATTCCTTGTAAAGTCCGGGGAAGGGGCGTCATCCCACGATGATCCTTGGTGTCTCCGAGGGGGCCGTCGAGAGTGGCGCGTGATTCGCTTCTAGGTGCCCCAATGGGTCAGGGCTATGGGGTCATGTGGTATCAGAATAGGGCGGAGGGCGCCGAATATCCAATTATGGTCAATGCCTGTAGGTCCTAGTAGGGTCCATCTGGGCGAAAATGGGATGATCTGTTAGGTGTCCGGTATCGGCTAGGCTTTGCGCATGACATCTTCTTCTCCGCGGACAAGTTTTCAGCTTTGCATTTTTGCATTGAGGAAGTTGAAAGAAACAAGATACAAGTTACTTGAAGTTGTATATGGTACTATATAGTCTCTCAACCATTCTAACATTAAAGGTTATAACATTGAACATTACTAGCTCTGAAACAGACCACCCCACACGTCCTTTGTGGATTCTCAAAAAGGATAAGACCATTCAACTTAAACGTGGAACCCGAAGAAGCAGTAAACCCAAACAAGTTAGAAAAATCAAAAGAAGAAAGAGAGAGAAAAAAAATAAAAAAAGTCAAAAGAGTTCAAGCTGGGCAGGTACGCGAGCCCCTCCTGACCGGGCAGACTTTTCCCAAGGTTTTTTTTTTTTTTTTTTTAGTCAATAGCTTTACACGTATTTTTTTCTTTCTCTTTTATCTCAATTCCTCTGACTCTTTCTTTCTCATAATTCGCTTTTCTTTTATGTCACAACTTGAACTCCCTCGATCTCGCACGTCCCTTCCGACTTAGCCGCGCGCGTGTGTCTTCTATCTCCTTTTATCCTTTTTATCCTTTTTTCCTTTTTTTTTCTTTTTTTTTCGCTCTCTTTTTCTGCCGGCCAGCAGGTCCGGCAACGCGGGGAAAACTGGCTGTGTCTGTTCCGTGTGCGGAGGGCCGCCTACAGGCTTGAATTTATTGGATTAGATTATATAATGGTCTCGATGGTTGACCATACTGATATGGCTATGGATTCAATCGTGCCTAAGCATGAACCTGGTCCTGATGGTTCCATCAGTTCCACCGTGTCAACACCAGATCCAGAAGCCGAGCCCTTGACTCAGGATGCCGCCCAGACTCAGAAGAGGAAAGGAGGCAGGAAACCTGTACGTAACATCTTTTCAAATCTGGGGCCCCGCAATTCCTTTGTGTCACTTGTCCTATGTCGTTATCTTTCCCAAGGTTGCATTGTATACTAATCCGGTCAGATATATGCCACCTCCGAAGAACGAAAGCAGCGCAACCGGCAGGCCCAGGCGGCCTTCCGAGAACGCAGGACGGAGTACATCCGCCAGCTAGAGACCACCATCAAGCGCAATGAGGAATCTCTACAGAGTCTGCAGCAGAGTCATCGCAGCGCCGCCGATGAATGTCTAATGTTGCGATATAAGAACTCCCTGCTGGAGCGAATTCTCCTTGAAAAAGGTAAGGTTCTTCCTTACCCGAACCCCTGGTCCAAACCTCAACTAATCCCCAACCCCCATCAGGCATCGATGTACAGGCCGAACTACGCTTGAAAACAGGGGCGCCGGGCGCTCCTCCCAAGGCAAACCCTATGCCCCCAAAATCAGCGCCTAGCGCGGTAGGCGCCCGCTCGAACCGACACCCCGCAGGCATCGCCTCGAAGCCCGAGACGTTCGGTATGTCGCAGCGGGAAGGTGCATATGGCATTCCGTCGCCGCAGTTCCAAGCAACCCCAACCTCCCACGTTTCCTCACCCTCACACGCCAAATCCCCCGGCTTCGGCTTCCAGGGCGCCATGTCACCTGTGGAGGGCGGAAGGCCCCAGCTCCTCCCCCAACCTCGAACCTTCAGTCAGACGTCGCCGCCGGCAATCAGCATGCCGCAGACCGAGCCGTCAGATTCCAAACCCCAATCCCGTGGTACGGGAGCTATGGGTCCTCGCGGTGCGCGGGTCGCAGCGGCTGCTTACTATCCCTCTCCATTCCAGAAACACTACGACCAACTCGGTAAGCGTCTCTTTGACTTTTTTTTCATATGTTCTTCCCCAGCTGACCTCTCAAGCAGAACAAGAGTACGATGCCCAGGCCGATATGGTCGACGAAGACCACGACGGCTCAGGATCATTTGTCCCTGGATTCACCCCACAATCCGTTGCCTCGGGATCCCATAATATGTCCGGTTTCAACCAACCACCAGGCGAGGGCACGCCCAGTGATTTCGGTAATGCAAATCAGCTGCTTGGCCAATACGAGCCGATGCTGGATACAGATCCATTCGGGTTAAGCGCTAGCATGCACTTCCCCACGCCCTTCAATTACGAGCACAACAACTCGAGGCAATGAACGGCTGTCTAAAATTTGTCCACTGCATCTTTTTTTTCTTTCTCCTTTTCTCTTGTTTTATATTCATATATCTGTCCATCTTATGTGGCAAATGGTCATCTCTCCCTAAAAGTTTGATTTGAGCATTCCCCGGCGTTGCGAGGGTTTTGATACCAATGTTCTCTTCTGGTTTTCTTCAGAGGTATATTATATTACATTTTGTATATGAATCGGATCTTCACATCTTCTCATCATGAACTATTAGCAAAATTAACCTGCATCAGCATATTTTTGATCTGCTAAACCCAAAATTCCACCCCTAGAATCAATGATACTATACTTATACCCCCTCGCCCTCTAACCCCAGAAACTGACTCAACATCTCCGCTTTTCACACGCGCGGTACAGTGAAGGCTCTATACTCATCTACCAGTACGTGGAAGGTATTATCTTGGCAGAGGGCATTGGTTGCGTTCCGGGTTGATTTCCTATCGGTTGAGATTGTCGTTATTGTTATGACTATGTATACTGCAAATAATTGCTAGGGTTGTTAGTTTTATTGGAGTTTGTGTTTATTCTCCAAAGAACAGAAGACGAGGGCCTCTGCTAACGCCGGTCTTGTTATTCCTTTCCAATATAGCACCGCAACACGACACACTGCACAAATTTCTAGTGATGGGGACCGCATCGCACCTGGTTGCATGTCACCAAAAGTTCCCATAAAACGAACGTGGGACCTTCCAAGGTTACAGTTGCGACAGCTGCCTCTTGGTTTGCCATGCACTCTGCGCTTGTAGGAGGAGTATTTGCCCAAGTCCGGTTGGCAAAGCGTCATTCTCATGCTTGCATTAGATACTACATACATTGCAAAATATACGACATTGAAGAACGGAACAATTCGTACCCAGGTTGTTTATGCTGTTGGAGTGCTTAACTCCGAAATCCGACGTGGGGATTTTATTGGTTTGGAGTTTGGAGATAACCCGATTGTATTTCACCTCGGACATTATTCAATAACTCTGCTATTTATAAGCGAGGGAGAATGACAGCAAGCATGGGGTTTAAAACTATGGAGTTAAGCAAAGCGTTATGTCCGGGTTGTACAGGGTTGTTTAGTTCCTCGATGAACTCGATCTATAAAGGGTTCGCGGCCTTGCTTTCTGTGCAACTTTCGCCGTATTCAATTGCATTTCTTCAACAAAGTTTTATATGTGTTTGAGAATCCCTAAATTCCTAGGCCTCCACCTTTTATACTTCACGCTTCATAAACCTTCCTCCCTACAACCATTCTCATAATGCACGTCTTCGTGACGGGAGCCACCGGCTTCATCGGCCGAGCAGTCGTTGACGAGCTCATAGCTGCCGGCCATACAGTAACTGGCCTCGCCCGCTCTGACGAAGCCGCCGCCTCCCTAACAGCAAAAGGTGTCAAAGTACTGCGTGGTTCCTTCCGAGACCTCGAGGTCGTCAAACAAGGAGCCAGCGAGGCTGACGGCGTGATCAACCTTGCATTTGATCACGACTTCAGCAAGTATGCGCAGAACTGCCTTGACGAGAAAAATACCATCGAAGCTATAGGCTCAGTTCTGATTGGAACCAACAAGCCTCTGGTCACCACCACTGGCACATTAGGGCTTGTCTTCGGGCTCACCAAGGGCGACATCAGTGCTGAAGACGATATTATTGATTTCGAACATGCGACGAGCATACGCGCTCGGAATGAGAAGGTCGTTTGCGACCTCGCTGAGAAAAACGTGCGTGGTTGTGTCATCCGTCTGCCGCCTACGGTACATGGCGACGAGGACCGCGCGTTCATCGATAGGCTCGCTGCTTTGGCCCAGTCGCAGGGCAATGCCATTTACATCGATGAGGGATTAAACCGCTGGCCTGCTGTTCATCGTCTTGACGCTGCTCGGCTCTACCGACTTGCCCTAGAGAAAGGTGTTGCTTCCAGCAAGTACCATGCTGTGGGCGAGGAGGGTGTCGCCATGAAGGATATTGCTGAAGCTATCGGTCAAAATCTAGGTCTTCCTGCTGCATCTAAGACTCTCGATGAAGTGGGGAGCCTTGACAGCTTCGTTTCTTATGTTATGAGCATAGATAACCCTACTTCAAGCAAGAAGACCCAGGAACTCCTTGGCTGGAAGCCAGTTGGTCGGAAGCTTTTGGATGATATCAAGGCCGGAGTTTATGCCCAAAAGTGAGGAGGTAGTTTATAGTTTGTGAGCTCTTGGGAGATTGTGTTCAGAAACACCATATACTACTTTGGGGACAAGGGAAGGAAGGGTTGGGCATATATTAACACCGGAATGCATACCCAAGGGATAAATAATAACCAATGCGATTGCTAGCCAGACGATCTAACAATCCCCACTCAGATGGCAACCTAAATCCTAACTTATCCATCATATTTGTGCTATGGATAGCTCCATGATTACATAGCTTCTGCAAGGCCGGGATAGAGCACGCAGATGTAGTCCACAGTCAGATCGACATACTCCACCGGGATATGTCGGTTCTGTGTAAGCTAACACATGGACCACCGTATATAGAGATATCCATATAGGGTCATATATAAAAAAAAGGGTGGATATAATATGTCCAACAGCGAATAAACCCAGTGATGATGAGAAAACTATACTCCCCAGAGCAGTCCTTGACGTAATGATTACGTAAGGTACCCTAAGCCCTAGACTGCGGGCAGCCAATCAACGAGCGCGGACATCTTCGCTTAGGAGCAGAAGCCGCCTTTCCTGATTAGTCACCTTACACCCTGCAACCACAAACCGTGGACCTCTCTTCACCCTGCTCATTCATCATCATCAATCTTGACAGGCCGGATTCCCTTGGGTTCTGCCTTGTGCACCGTTAACTCCTCTAGACCGATTGTCTAAAGTTGAGCGCCTCCCTCCGGAAGGTCTCCGAAACACAACAGGCGTCATGGCGGAGTCCGTCCGGTCCAAGGTACGCTGAATTGGAGCTCTCCTGCGCGCTGCTAGCGACGCAATGTGAAATGAAATCGCGATCTGGAAGCGATTTGGAGGATTCGAGGAATTTTTTTTTAATGTTCAATAACTAATTTGAATTGTTTGATTTCATATAGAACCTCTACGAGCTTCTGGGTAAATTTCCCCTCCCTTGAATCCAATCATCGGCTATCTTTTCCGACAACGAAGAGCTCTTTCTATTTAGAAAGAAGCTAAAGCTCCATTCGCACCCGTTCCTTCGGTCCATTGATCGCTAACGTTACCTCTCATCAGGTAACGACCCAGAGCTCGACCCCAGCAGACCCGCTCCTCCCCCCACCAAGGCTATCGACCGCCCCGTTGACCGCTCCGGAAAGCGTGATGCCCCCAAGGAGCAGCCTGCCCGTCACACTGAGGCCAACGCCCGCCGTGGTGGCCGTGTGACCGGTGGCAACGAGGCCGGTATGTGGTTATAAGAAATCGGTTTTTTTTTGACGGAAGAACCGGACTAATAATTGGACAGCTTACCGTGACCGCAACGCTGGCCGTAACAACAACCGTGAGAAGCCCACTGACGAGGCTGCTCAGCCCGCCCGCCGTGGTGGCCGTGGCAACCGCGGTGACCGCCAGTCCCGCACTGGCCAGACGTAAGCGATCCGATCCCTCGAATGAACGAATAAACCCGAAGCAAAATCATGAACACCATGAGACTTTTTGCTGGGGAATATACAGAAACGAATGAACGAAACTAACGTGAACTTCGATGATACAGCGACACCCGCAAGCAGGTCCAACAGGGCTGGGGTGCCGAGAACGGCGAGAAGACCTTGGACGATGAGCGCCAGGGCGAGAAGATCGCCAAGAAGGAGGAGAACGAGCCCCAGACTCCCGTCGAGGCCGAGGAGCAGGAGGAGCCCGACAACTCCAAGTCCTTCGCCGACTACCTTGCCGAGAAGGCCCAGCGCGAGACCTTCGCCGCCAAGCCCGAGCGCACCGCCAACGAGGGCGCCAAGCTCGACAAGAAGTGGGCTGCCGCCAAGGCGCTCTCCAAGGAGGAGGAACCCTCCTACATCCAGCCCTCCCAGGAGAAGGCCAAGCGCGAGAAGCAGCGCAAGGAGAAGAACTTCCTTGACGTTGACCTCCGCTACGTCGAGCCTCCCCGCAGCGGCCCCGCTCCCCGCGGCCGTGGCGACCGTGCTCCCCGTGGTGACCGCCCCGCCCGTGGTGGTGAGCGCAGCGAGCGTGGCCGTGGTGGCCCCCGTGGTGGCGACCGTGCCCCCCGCGGTGACCGCCCCGCCCGTGGTGGTGCTGCCCCCGCTGCCCGCGGTGGTGCTCCCCGTGCCAACGCCCGTGGCCCTGCTGGCCCTACCGTCGACGAGAAGAACTTCCCCAGCCTCGGCGGCAACTAAATTGCCTGACCTTGTCGGGAACTCGTGCTCCCAGACACGAATGTCCTTTATCTTCCCGACTCTTCCATCCCTTTTCTCCATCTGCTAGGTGTGCAAGTTCACCCGGAGGTGGTATCTATTGTGTCGCTTCATCTGTGATGGTTTTTATTTTCTCTTTCTATGGGGATTGGGCCTGAGGGGAGGTTGGTGGGATGTGAAGGATTATCCGTGCTCTGCTGGATGCAAAAACTGCCCAGATTTAAGTTTTTTCTTTTCTCTTGGGAAAAGACATATTCCGGGTTGGTCTTATATGTGTGTTGAGTGTGTGTGTTTACATTTGCCTTCGATGAGCAAACGCGAATTGGATGACTGAATTCGACGGGCCCATGTAATTTGAATCGATCCAGAAGAAGTCAACAAAAAAATAGGAACGCAAAGAAATCTTCAATTGAATTACGGGACATGTCTGCTTCTTACACTCTAGAGAATCATGTAGTAATCTATAGATCTACTAGTGGGGTTGTACTTTGATAACTTCGATAAGCATGTATACGACGGACTTGCACCAAAATAGACCAAAATCGGGCTTGTATGTATACTTGGATTTACCCAAGGTGCTATAATCTTAACCCTATCTAGCTATGTACTAATGATAAGATTGCCAAAAGTGCAAAATTCTGGCCCGGGTTATGGATGCAAAGAAAACGAGAGACGACAACAGATCCACTGTGTCCACTGCCTTTCTTGCTGTGATGAATGATCTTCTACAGCTCTCCCTCGCCATGGCGGTTATGGCCCGACATGGTGAATTCCTTCGCAGCAGACTCGGCACTCTGGGCCCAAACCGCCAAAGTCTCCTCATCAACCTCATCGAGGAAAGACAGGCCAGGCATGGCCTTTCCACCACAGGCACGCTCCAACGCTAAGAATGCAAAATGGCCACCAATGACAGGCCGGGCGAAGAAGTTCGGACCAGGGAAGCCTCCGTCACCCTCCGTGTTGTGCAAGTCCGTGAATGGACGATCAGTGGTGGTCTCATTAACCCAGCGAGCGACAGAGTCGAGGATCTCTGTACGCACAGCCTTAGAGGCGACAGCCATTGAGAAGAACTCCCAATCGGTCTTGGTGTACATGTGGCGGCTGTCGAGGGGCAGACCGTACTTCTGACGCACATAGTGATACCAGACAGACTGCTTCTGGTAGATGTGGCGTGGAACAAAGCCAGGCGAATCAGTATCGGTATCCTCTAGGTGGAAGCAGAGCTGGGCATCGGCGTAGAGATTGTAGATTGTTGTCCAAGAGCCATACCAGTCGTAAGCAAGTTTGGCATGGGAGCCATCCCGGGACATGCCAAACTCCTCCCATTTGGCGATGTAGTCGCTGGCAACTTTCTGTGGGGTGTAGTTAGTAAATCTGTCAGGACACACAGACAAAAGACGATTCATACCTTGAAATAAGCAGCATCGGCATCATGACCGGCTACCTCGGCGATCTTGCTCATAGCGTTAATGCCTACAATTCCCTTGAGGGCCAGATTGGTTTGGAGAGCCAGCCAGCCTGCAAAGTCATCGGTAGAGACTGTCCTCGAAATTAGCTTGGGTAAACACACCAACAGAAAGACACGGAAATGTTCTTACGTTGGTTAGCAGGCTCAAGAGAGAACTCGACCAAATATCCCGTCCACTGTTTCCAAAGACTATAGCTTCGCTTCACCCATTTCTCAGCCTGGTGCTGGCCCTTACTACCGCCACCCCATTTGCCATCTTGGTGGGCAATTCCGGACAGTACCTGTAGATTATCAAGAGGGAACAGTCCAGATGTCTCGCTTTCAGGGCTTGACGAGGGAAGCCCCTGTGTTGACCAAATAGACGAGGCCGCGGTAGTGTCTTCATAACGAAGCGAGTTCACGATAGCCAAACCCATGATGAGGATATTACCACACTCTTCGACCGGCATGTACTCGTCATTCCCGTCAGGATGTCCGGTGGCATTGGGGAAGTGTGTGCCCAAATCGTGCATCGCATACTTATTGGGGTATTGGCCGCTCAGCATGTGCTCAATCAACGGCTCCAAGAGGTACGCCAACCACCGGGGATTCGTGTACATGAAGAAGGGGAACGCAGGGAAGATGACATCGATAGTTTGGAAGTTGCCATTGGAAGAGATCTCCTTTAGGAACAGGATTGGGTCATCCGGTGTTCCTGAAAAGGTAGTGGCGCCCATGACCTGCCGCGCAGTAAGGGCAACGATGTCAACGTAGTCATCGGCTCCCGACAAGTACGCATCGTCTGCCACTTGCTGGGAGTAATTAGATGCTAGAGAGCTAGCCGCAGCGTAGTCCCGGTAGTGGAAATTCAGGAGGTCCTCTGTTGTTGGGTACCAAGATTCCCATAGGGGTCGCATCAGGGTAAGCCCACGAGATGATGCATATTGAACAACGGGGATCTGGATAAACGCGAGAGTAAAGGTGACACTGTCGTTGTAAATCTTGGATGAATGGCCAAGATGGAACGATTTCGAGAACGCAAATACCGGCGCTCGATCGTGAATAGCGCGGAACTTGTCATCGTTGGTGTTTTGCAGAGCTCCAGAGCTTGCGAAGCCTCGGCGTACATCAGACGCATATCCAGACTGAAATTTAGCGTCCTGGCTTTCGATTAGCTATATATCAGTTCATTTCGACGAGACAGGACTTACAGATGGTCCGGTGAAATGAAGAGTGCCCCATTCCGCACGGTCGCGAGTCTCTGTGAGAAGAAGCTCGGTCTCCCTCTGCACTTGCCATCGATTCAATGTGGACTCCTCGTGCTCGGTCTTCAGACTATCCCTTTCCCATTTTATCTTGCTACCGGTATCTCCGCTGACCCAACGGCCGTCAACATCCATATAGATGCTGACATCGATATCACCTTGGACATCGATTGTGACATAGGAGGCCGGGATTGACTGCCGCAGAGTCGAGGTTGGCGTAATAGGTGAAAGGAATGAAATTGTAATATCGAGAGGGTTTCCGGTACCAGTATCAACGTGGTAGGTCAGGTTGGTCGTTGAGGCATCATAGTTCAAGCCCAGGTACTCGGGGAACTTGATCTTGTAACTGTAATTTGTTAGTACCTAAATCCCCACAGATGAGGGGGTTTTTTTTAAAATCCATACTCTGACTTATCATCCAAAGTCTCATGAGGTTTTCCAAGAAGAGGGTAGACAGTATTCCGACTTGGGAGGTGAGCCATCAAAGAAAGTCCCACTTCCTCTCCAGTGTAGAACATGGGCCATTTAGACCAAGGTGCATCCCGAGCATTTGCGAGCCAGGTGCTCAGATATGGATTTCGTACAATCAAAGGAATAACGGGTGGAGTGAGCGAAGATGCGGTGCTAACCGCGGCCTGGAAGACAGCGGCTAGAACCACGAGTAACAACTGCATGGTCACTCTTGGCGAAGGTGACACAGTATTGGTTCCACTGTAAAAATCTAGAACGGGAATAATAGGTCAACTTGCGTAACGAATGTGCAACTGAAAGAGTTGTAGCAATGTTGGAGAAGAGAGGATCAAGGGAGGAAGAGAGAGAATGTTGGAAGATGAATGCGGGGGAAGGATCAAGGATCAACGTTGGATGTCATTCCTTGGCTTTTCTAGTGTTGAGATGAGTTTCGAGTTGTTCTAGTCATCTCACACTCTCTTTTCTATCCTATTTCTTCTTTATAGTACAATTCAAGTCAGCCCTGAAGGATCTCCTTCTCATCCTTCGATGATGTCATGCGGAGAGAGCACTATCTAATCATACTATACATACATATACTTAGGTATGCATACTATGCATACTATATTTATTCCGGATATTATACATTGCCAGTCTAGTATACTTTGATTGAATTGTAAGTAAAGCATGACCAGAGATCAATCTGGAGCAGCAGTGGCAAGTTGAATGAAAAGCGCAATTACCTGCATGTGCGATCTATACTAAAACCAAGGTCCGAAAAACTAGGGCAACATCCATCCTTCCCTAGGACATTACCGTAATTGGAGGTTTATAGGAGATCCAAAGGGAAAGAAAAAAGAGGCTAGTTCATGCACCTGGATGCATGGAGTTCGTAATGTCATTTATCACAAAGATATTGTTCCACACGATGTACCTCAAGTCTACCATGGGCTATTCTGTTTTTTTTCCCCCGAGCTAACTGTACTATTACATGTACCTCACCAACTTATCCCTGCTAGACTTTTAGTACCAAGTGAATTGTAAACAACATTTCTGTTTTTCTAGAATTTCATCATAGACCGCGCTCGTGGGTCTCTAGCCCCTGTGGATCCAGGACACGAAAAGCAGCAGACGCGCCCCAGGCCGGGGTTGGGCACTTGGTGTGTATGGAATGATTGTGAATCTTTATAAAATAATCCCAGGAAAGCAAATTGAAACACCAGGGTATATAAAATAGAACCTAAGAGACATTGAATGTTCAATATCAAAAAGTCTTATATGGGAGCATTGAGAAGAAAAGTCAATTCTATACGGACTACGCGTCGATAATAACCAGCATATAGTAATATAATAATATAGTAAAGTATGAAACATTCTAAACCAAACCGTTATTACTATTATTACTATCATTACTACAGTATCAAAACAATTGCAATGTTCCAAAATCCAAACGCGTGCTCAACACGCCTATGTGGAGCCAGTCCGTGCTCTATACAAGGCTAGTAAGTTATCGACTAAACGCGATCGACGCGCGAGACCGTTTTTCTTTTTCTAGACTTCCTACTTCCTTTCTACTTTCTACTTTCTACTTTCTATCTTCTACTTCTTAACTTCCTACTTCCAATTGTGATAACTTTGAAAGTCGCAATTCTCTTTACATTGGGTCGCGTCCATATCAGACTCCCCCGCAGTACTCCCGGATTCTGCTCCCTCGACCTTCTGTTCCCCTCAATTCTCCTCTTGAAACCACCTGGACACTATCTTTGAGCTCCATAATGAATTCGACTTCAGTGCAGTCAGTGCAATTCAGTCCTATCAAGGACGGACGACGAATTCTCGGCGAGAAAGACTCAAACGCGTGCTTGTCCCCCGCCACACACGCCAAACCATCATTCCCGGCCATTGGCACCCCGGTCAAGCGGATTTCGATTGCTACCTCACCTAAGAAGCTTCTACCCTCTCCTATATTTGCAGGCCAAAAACGGACACGGGATCAATTGGAGGAAATGGAAGAAAACCTCGGATATGTGCAGACGCGGGAATCCTCTCCGCAGCTCGGCGTCCAATCCACTGTCAATGATGATATGCAAAGCCAGGTAAGCTCATGCGAGACAGACAAAGAAGTCCCGGGGAATTATCAGTCCAAAGCTAACCCTAAATGCGCGAATAACAGCTCATCCAAACCCCCACACCACAAAACTCACAACCCGAACGCGACCAAACACAAGATCAAATGGACACCGACCAATCTTTCAATGTGCCCAGCACCCCCGAGCAAGAAACGCGTAGCGTTATCTCAGACCCTGACGCGCGAAAACTGTTCATCCAACAAGTATGCGGACCTTGATATCAGTATCAAAACACCTTCCCTAGCAGACAGTTTCTAACAATTGAATAGAAAGCAAACCTTCTCCGATCAAGACTACAGAGCGCGATGCGCAATGTGACAGACTACCAGTTCGACCGCCGGGTCTCCGAGCTAGAAGCACACAGCCGCAAATGCCCACGACTCTCACTCTCCGTCCTTTCCACACCACCCCTCTCATCGCGCAAACACTTCACATCCTTCCCACCCTCACAAATGAAGACACCCCGTGTCGGCTGCGCTGGTTTTACTTCCACCCCCTCCCACAGCACACCCGATCTTCCAGGCCGACCTTCCCCATTGTCTTCCAGCGTTGTTCAGCAACGGACAAAGTCACACGCGCAACGAACACCACCTCGTGGGCTCGGCTCCCCAATGCAGTTGAGTAGTCCTCCAGCAACAGTCATTCGTCGGGAAGCCGATAGAGAGACAAGCATGGGCGCAAGAGCTGAGCTCAGTATGGACGATGTGGATGCCATGTCGCCGTCACAGCGAGGCGACGCGGTTGATGGACTATTGAAACTCATGAGTACGACGGGCAATCAAAGTTCAGATGCGTGGACTGGATGATTCGGTTGCATTGTCTTTTTCCTTGTTGATATTCTTTTCAGATTATTGCTTACCGTATGGAGCATGTCTGAGTGAATTAGATCGCATTGCATGGTGTATAGGGCCAAGCAGCGAGCATATCGAGATTCGTTGATATACTTCAAGTCTTGGTTCTAACATGACAGCGGGTTATCCCATTTTGGAAGCATGCAGCATTATTAGAATAATTCGTCTATACGTTGCGATCAATGATACCATTTGTGCATTTGAACAATTGCCAATTTCCCCTAATACCAGGATACAAGTTTGAAATCAATAGCAGGGCCGTCTTCCTAGACGGGTACATAAAGACTGCCACGCGGTGTTTCACCAAGGAATGCTGCAAGACACAATAAAACCAAAAATTCAAGTTCCAGAGTGTGAAAAAAAACCGCTAAATGTATCAATTGATTTCAAGGTAGATAACATCTATCTAATAAGATGTCCTTCAGCGAACCTTCTTCAACTTATTACGCTTCCGTCCAAGAATATCACGACCCTCATCAATCTCACCCGCAGCCTCACGCTTCGCAGAGCCAACCTCCTTAAGCAAACCGGTTCTAACAACACGGCTCTCGATATTGACACCTTCCTGCTCGAACTCCTCCATCTGCCTACCGACACGCTCCTCAATAGCAAGAACGAGCTCAACATCACGCTGTCCAACCAGCGTGGTAGCCTCACCACTCCGACCCGCACGCGCAGTACGACCAACACGGTGCACATAGTCATCTGGGTTCCGGGGCACATCGAAATTGATAACCAGCTCTACTGACGGGATATCGAGACCACGCGAGGCAACATCCGTAGCAACCAAAACACGGGCAGCAGTGGCTCGGAAACGAGCCAGGTTAGCCGTGCGCTCAGATTGAGGGAGGATACTGTGGAGGGAGGTGATGCGGTGGCCGAGACGGCGGAGGGTGCGTTCTAGCAGATCGCATGTTTTGGTATGGTTGCAGAAGACAATGACTGGCTTAGTGACGTTTACTTCTGTGGAGAGCAGCGCGTGCAGGAAGGCCTCGCGGTGTGTCATGGGAACCTTCAGGTATGTCTGCTTGAGAGTTGGCGGGATCTTGCCTTGGTTTTCGGTGCCGATCTCGGTCATGAAGATCGGGGGCTTGTTGCCTGCTGCGGGCATGGACTTCAGTGCCCGCACCTCGGCTGTCATGGTCGCAGTGAATAACAGTGTTTGACGCTCGGCGGATGGTGGAAGTGCTCCGAGACATGTTTCTACGTCTGGTAGCATGCTTCCTGGTCCACTGGCTAGTAGGCGATCGGCTTCATCGAGAACAACCATTTTAACGCGGCGAAGACCGGCTACTGTGTCTTCTCCGGACGTCTTGATGTGATCGGCTAGTCGGCCGGGTGTTGCGATGACCACGTGAGGCCGGTTCGCAAGTTCAATAGCCTGCTGGCGCATATCCATGCCTCCGACGACGAGGATAGGCTTCATATTTTGCGGCGCGGAAACGGCCCGGAATTGTTCGTAGATCTGGAGTGCAAGCTCACTAGAGAAAGTAAGGTCAGCTACCGCAGACGAAAGATAAAGCCGCTCAAACTCATCATGGATATCGAAACATACCGAGTTGGGGTCAAAACCACAGCGTAGATCCCGAATGGATTCCGCGCCCACTGCTGCATAATCGGAACCGCAAAAGCCATAGTCTTTCCGGAACCAGTGCGACTTCCACCAATACAGTCCTTGCCTTTCAGGATCTCAGGAATACAAGCCTTCTGAATAGCAGTGGGCCGTTTGATCGCCATTGTCGTCAGCGAAGAAACAAGCCAAGGCGCGACGTCCAATTCCGAAAAAGTGGACAGGCCACTCTGTTTACCAAGCTCAATTGCATCGCTAATAAGGACCGGTTCCTCTTCCTTCGATTCAGGCTCCTCCTCTACCTCACCCTTCTTCCTGATACGAGAGAGGGTGGGGAGCGGTGCAGGTGCGACGTATGAGTCGGTGGAAGACTCTGAGAGACGGCGGCGTTTGGGGGCTCGGTCGTCGACATCGGGTTGTTCCACGTCAGAATTATCTGATACATCGGAGTCTTCGAACTCCGGATTCTTTGTGATCGGGGGCGCCATCTTGTTTGCGACTGTCTATCAGGACGAAATAATTTTGCGGCAGAAAAAGTTATCTCTAACAAGCGGTGGGATATTGCGAGCCTGGTTTATAAGGCACTGATATAATCTCGAACGATCTTGGAGTTGGTTACACACTTATATAGCATAATTAACCAAGAAACTGAGGGGTTTTTTTTACTAATAATGAACACGAATTGGATTTTGGATTAGTCTATGGGAAGTAATTAATTCATCAAGTGTTGATTAATTTATGTGGCTACTGCCAGATAAATCGGCCATCAATCCATATTCTAAGCAGTACGGTTGCTCATCAATGGTTTATTGATGGTGAAAACAGTAGCAGAACCGAATATGCAAAGCAATTTTTATTGCAAGACAGGATATCATAAGCAATATTTAGTCTACCCTGCTGGCTGCGCTCCTTCTGCGTGAAAGAAGAGAAGGGAGCTCATATGCCTCACCTCGCTCTAGATCATCCTCTTCGACTGCAGATTCCGGAGAAGCTGAAGTTCGGTTTCTTAAGACTCCGTCACCTCCATTCGAATAATCATCCCGGCCCCCACTAGCCACCGCTTCATCGTAGTCCTCCATTCCGTGGGTGCCACCGACACTTTCCATGGTGAATGGACTAGCTGTCGGTCCGTCGAGTGCTGCAAGCTCCTCGCGGGAGAACCATTTAGGAAGAAGGAACGAGCGCACCGGTATCAGAAGGAGAATGATAACAGGAAACCCGATGGCAGCGATTGTCTGGGTGATAGCGAAAGTCGCACCAAAGCCAAACAGTTCAAGAGCGACAAAGGCCCAGATGGCGGAACGACGCTCAATTCGCTTGAGAGGATTTGAGGCGGAGGTAAACTTCTTGTCTTCGGCAAGAAAGATCAGTTTTTGCGTAATACCATTGCCTTGTAGAGCCTGGACACCCATGATGAAGAACAAACCAGCCATCACCCCTTGTGGAATCAAGTGGAGCACGATAAGGAGGGGTCCTGTCATTGTTCCCAGTGTCAAAAGTCCCTGTGCGAGGTTGCTAACTCTCTGCTCTACTACGTGATCTGTTACTCGGATAGCTTTGCCCTTGTTAGTGTCGTCTTCGTCTGCGACCTGACGAGTGACGCAGAGGGCCGCAGTGTGGAAGGGGGCCTGGGGAATCAGGCCATTGGGGAATGGTATTCCCAGAATTCCAGCCACGAAGGTTGTGAGACCGAGGAGCCAAATGTCCCAATGGAAGCCAGCTGGCTTTCGAAGAGGAAATTCGGTTCCTTGGGCAATGAGAGATGACACTGGAAGGGGCGCGTCAGTCATAAAATTCAGTGTAATTTGCTCGCTGTAGAGTACTCACCATTGTGATCAAAGTAAAAGAGAATTGTGAGAAGAATCGCAAATGGGATGGCAAGGAAGATATCTCCAACACTGATATCCCAGAAATGCACAAGCCAAGACCGGTCGGTTGTAGGAAAGAAGGCCTTGCTGGTAGGGAGCGTGGCGACATCAACGTCCCTCATCTGACCGATGTAGACGAAACCAGTAAAGAAGATGATGGTCAAAGGTGTACCGTAATCCTCTAAGAATTTCCGAACGGGTCGCTTAAAAAGATTGCTGTTGCCCAGTTCTCCACAGATCCATGCACACATCAGGACAAGTAGTGCAACCATGATACTCAGGTAAGCAGAGGTTTCTCCCACAGAGCCCCATTGCCTGGTGAGAACTTGAATGCCCTTCTGAATATAGATGCAAGCAACGTAGAACCCAAAGATGTCGCACGAGAATCGAGTGACATATGTCAGGGCATTGCAGGAATTAGTGATAGCCAGTATCCAATGCATAATCAAAGACCAACTACAATGAATGTCAGTGAAGCCAATGATCGAAAATGGTACAGGAAACTTACATTCCAATCCAACACATGAATGCAAGATACGGTGTCCCTCGAGGAGCCATGATATCATAGACAGTATAGTTGAATACAGTGATGGGACCTACAATACTTAGTTTGAAACTTCATGATCATATGTTCCAGGATTTCTTACCAGTAACACCGACAATGACCAAGGGCTGAGCCGCAAAAAGCGAAAATACAATTGCACCAAGAACAGAAGCAAGTAGAACTTCATTGACGCCATAGCTCTGACTTGTCTTCTCGAACATATCCAACGAGAAGGCCAGAGCAGGCAAGATACTGCACTGATTGTGAGCAAATTAAACAATACACCGAAGAAAAGATATTGATTGATATCCAACCAGAGCAAGCATACTTAGCAAAGTACATATAGACCGTAGCAGGGACGACACGATAATCCCATGCATCGGTCCAATCGCTCCAATAATACGGTGCTCTGCGCTTGACATCGTTGATCATTCCACGAAACAAGTGGACATGCCACCATTTCGTCTGAGGCAAGTGCGCCGACGCTGTCGTCGACGCACGATGCTGCGAGTTTTCTTGGGTGCTGTCTTGCTGGTCCAAATACTGGTCAGGTTGACGTGTGGTATCATGATCAGATTTACCTGACCGCGTTGAGCGCACCGATGATAACCGATGCGACTGCCGAGAAGGTTTCCGCTGAGCGGACGTGGAAGCGTCCATGTTGGGTCCCGGGAGGGACAAATCCCCGTGTGACGACCCTTGCATATGCAATGGTGAATCCGATGCTTCAGTGCAATACAACTAGCATGGATTTAAGAAGAGTTAGGTAGTTGTATTGTTATGCAAAGAAATATAGGAGGGAATGAATTGGGACATAATTGAAGGGAGCTTGATTTTGTGGAGAAATGTTGGAGTTGATGAAGCCAAGACCTGTGAATGGGGCCTAAGGCACCAACTCCTCATTAGGATCTGTCAGGCCGCTACGTTCATATACGAGTGTACGGGGTAAATATGACAATATAACATTTAAGTCAAGATGAGCTAAAGAGAATTAGTCGTATTACTCAAAACTGCATAGGAAAGAACAACTATGGAGTTATGGGAAAATTGTTAGCGAGCCGTGGGCTTCTGAAATCAATCCTGGTTGAATTGTCTTTCAAAGCCACCATAGCAATTTCTTCACGCATGGAAAAAACAATTTGAATCGAGATTACTTTTTCACCAGTAGGCGAGGTCATCACTGGGGAGGTGGGGGTGGGGGAGGCAGATCGCTTGGAGGCGGCGGAGGCGGGGGCATCGCCAGGGGGGGCGGAGGAGGAGGGCTGCCAGCAGCTCCAGGGTACATTGGAGCCATACCAGGAGGGGGAGGAGGGGGAGGCGCGCCCATACCAGGAGGGGCAACACCGGGAGCGCCCATACCAGGAGGGTAAGCCGCATATCCACCGTATCCACCGTATCCACCACCATAGGCAGGCTGCTGTCCGCCAGGAGGGGCTTGTTGCTGCCAAGGAGCAGCACTTGGGGCAGTACCAGGAGCAGCATAACCACCTTGAGATCCGTAAGTGTAATCGCGGGTTTGGGGTTGACCTTGGTGTTGGTTCTGCGCAGCCCAAGGGGCAGGGCCACCCTGGTTGCGAGATCCATAATCGTCACGAGATCCATGGTGATCACGGGATCCATAGTTGTCGCGAGATCCATAGTTGTCGCGGGATCCGTAGTCATCACGAGGGCGAGGTTCGCGGCGTTGTTGCCATGGAGCCACATCACTTTGGGGTGGTGGTCCCCGTTGTTGCCAAGGCTTTGAATCGCGGTCATCAGGGTGGCCGTTGCCACCATCAGGGCCGGCTTCAATGCGACGGGGTTCATATTCGCCAGGAGCACCACCAGACAACTCGTTCATCAATTGCTAAGTGAAATGTCAGTATAATGTGTGATAAAGCAGTCATAAACAAAAAGAACTTACCTCCATCTCGCGATCCACGGCATCACCAGTGCCAATAGCACGATCGCCACGTCTGTCCGCGCCGCCGGCGTTGCGCCAGTCACTACCTCTCTGGCGATCAGGACAATCGCGAGCCATATGGCCAGCATTGCCACAGACACGACAGATGATGTTCGCAGTGAAGTTACGCTGCTCGGGACAGTCATATTTGCGATGTCCGATTTGACCACCTGAAGATCACAGTTAGAATTAATTGCCCAATCAAAAACATTTGAAATGTGTTCACTTACAGTTCTGGCAAGCCTGGTTCTCGTCGTCACGAAGGGTACCGTTAAGAGCAGCCAGCTCACGAAGTTGGTTGCGCTTGAGCTCGTTCTGGCCTTCGGGGATGGATGCGGCCTGATAAATTGTCAATATCGGTATTTTTAAACCCACACAATGAGACAACGGAACTTACTGTTTCAATGACATTGTGAACAAGTTTCTTGGCCTTGTTAACCTTTTCTTCGGTGTCCGCCATAATCAGGCAGTGAAGATCTTCTTCCTGGTTGCTACCGTGAGCGGCGTCAGATCGACCTTTTCCTTCTTTGACGGAGCCTTTGCCTCGAATGGCGATCTTAGCACCGGACTCGGTCTCCATCTTTTTCAAGGTGTTTCCACGAGGTCCTATGAGTAAGCCAACTGTAAAAATAGCGAGAGCTAAGTGTTAGTGATCCTGTAATTGTTTAAGACATGTGCAGCATCAAGCACCACGGTTTAGCAAGAAACAAGCCGAGGACATCCAAGGTGGTATGTCTTGTCAGCTCGAGTCGAGTAGGGACTCGTGATAAACGCAATGGAAGAATGGTTAGGAGTTAGAGGGTTAGTTATCATACTGAAGTTAATCTCTGGATAGTCATTCACGGGGACGTAGACCTTCTCCTGGGTCTTGGTGGGGCGTCTGTAGTCAGAGGGCGGGTTGTAGTTAGGGATGGTCTTGATGGCCTTCTCGACCAGTTTATGACGTTCATCCTCGAGACGCTTGCGATAACGGTACTCGCGAGTGTTCACACGTCTTCCGAAGTTATCATACTGGGGAGGTGGCGAGGGAGATCTGTTATGAAAGTCAGTATACAAGTAAGCACAAGTTACAAAGGACGAAAGCACGCACCTGTCACCATCGGCGGGGACCACATCGTTGATTCGAAGCTTCTGGCTAATTTCCTCGATACGAAGGTGAAGTGTGTAAGCCTCAAGTTGTTCACTGGTGAAGTTCGCCATGATCATAGTCGGCAGGCCCATAAGACCGGCGGCCTTGTTCTCTTGCTGGTCACCCCAGCGGTTGCGCTTCTTGCGCCTCTTGCCATCGGTATTCAGGGGACCTGGATCGGCTTTGAAATAAAAGTCAGTCTTGGTTTGTTTTCAACCCTTTCACTATGGAATAAACATACCTCGAACAGGGCTGCGCCCACGCTTTGGGCCATCGGGACCCATAGACGAAGAGGGCATAGAAGAAGGGGTCGCAGTGCGACTCTCCTCCTCTCCATCCTCGCCGCCCATGCGTCGCCGCCCAAGCGGGATGTTGTTGGAGCCAGTTATTCCTTGGTTGCGCCAAGCCATGACTGCTGCCTTGGATAAAAAAAAAAGTGAGTAGTAAGTGATCTAGGTGAAACGGATGAAAGAAGCTTCAAGGTTCAAGAGGCGAGCATTCACACGTGATTTCAGCAAAATCTTATTTGGTAGGCGGTGGTGAGGCTATCCTCGGATTTACGTATATCCGGACTCGAAGCGCGGACCCGCCTTGTAGCGGTTGCCGCCCGGATGATTATTTCCCCGCACTACCCTTCCTTCATATGTAGAATTCTCATGTCAATCTAAACTGGGGTACCCTGGCTTGGCACAACTCCTAACCCCGTCAACGAGAACCCAGAATTAAGATACCTACCATTTAATTGATAATTTACAAGTATACAAGAATAGTCAGCCGCTTATACAGCTTTGTGATATTCTTTTAGAGGTCTTTCATGTTCTTTTGAGTGCTTTTTCTAAACATGTACCAAGGCGGTAAAAAGACCTTTCTGTATATCACCTTTAATACTTTATAATTGAACTGGTTTATACACTCTATAGAAGAATCGATTGTTTACAAGGGTATACTTTAGAATCAAGTTGGTTTTTATACTCTATAATTAAAGTGATTTTATAATTACATCATGTATACTCTATAGTTAGTAATCTTATAGTATTAAATCAGTTTATTCTTATTTTTTTTTTCAGACGCTGCCGCTCCGTACCCTACCCTAAAAATGTGCAATAGGCAGCAAGAAAGAGACAGTATCCAATGAGAGAGTCAAGTTCCGATGGCATACTTAGTCGCCCATTAGGCCTTCCGGTACCCCCTTTAGTCCTATAAACGTCTTGGCGCTGGCTACCCTAGGTAGGCCTTGACAAGTCCCGCAGCACTGCAGTACCGAACCAAGGGCCTAGTGCTGCTGCAGCGAATCTAAATCTCCCAACTGCTTCTCTTTTTTCCATTGCTTCAAGTCGAATGTGCCTTCTCGTAGTTCATCCTGTTTCCCGTCCCGCATGAAAGCAACCCCTTCAATAGTCTTTTCGACGCTATCGTCATCATTCAAAAGGTCACTAAAGCAAGGTATTAGCTGGTATTTGTCCGTCTCATAGGCTTCGAGTCGATCAAGTTCTGTCTGCGACAAGATTTCATATGCCATGCCGTCGACTGAACGGAGTGACTCTCCATTAAGAAGGGCAGGGTAGGGGCCCCAAAGCTTGATTTCAAACCCTATCACCCTAGCACGACGCATGACGTGGGGTCGCTCTGAGGATTTCAAGACTTGACAGAGCGTATGTGGATCCATTAACGTCCCGTAGAAAAAACAATACTCTTTGGAACGGATCTCTAGGCCAGCCATCTTCAGCTAAATTGTCAGATGCTGTCTGGCTGTGCCTTAACGTGTCTGCCGAGTCATCGTATTCAAGGAACTTGCGGAGCATCAGGGAGGGGCGTTTGTCGCTCATTGTGTACCAAGATGGGTATGCAGATGCTGACCTCAACACGCCGGAGATCGGGTCGAGGGACACGGGTGATATCACTGTGTATTCTGCTATATCTGGGGAGAAATTACATCAGTAGTACATCTGCCGGGCCCAGATCCAGCCCATCTATAAGAGCCTGTCACGACCTGGACTTTTCTGGGGGTCTGCCCCTTTATCCCACCTTCACCACCTTTGTTTGTGGATTGGGTTTGACTATTTGCTCTTTTATAGAGTTAGGGGTTGTTGTGTCAGCGTGTTTAACGGTTGTATAATACTCAGTGGCGTCCACAGATGTTCATTGTTCAGGTTTACTCGCTGATCAAAAGACGGCAAAGGATGAGCTAAAGCGGAAAAGGAAAGGCACGGAGTGCGACCTACAATTCGGTGTATGGTTACATATATGTACGTACATGTGTGAATTGTACCGTAACACTAACACATCTATTAAAAATTGTGAAGCTTTCTGAATTTGAATTTCATTTCAAATTATCCGCTCTGCTATTCAACTGTTATCAATGTCTTATCGGTTCTTCAAACTTTGCCTTTGGCATCGGCCTGCATCCCCTGTTGAATCCAAGTCCTGGCTTCAGCAGCTGCCTTATCCACAGCGGCCTTATCCTTGATGAGTTCTTTAACTGTATGAGGGGCAGGAACATGACGGCCCTTCTCAGTACCCGGTCGCTGGGCCATAAGCTCCTCCCAGGCCTTAACATGCGGGAACTCGTCAATATCGATACCGGCCCATCCGGCAGCGGCTACCCACCCCCAGTGTGAGATATCAGCAATAGAGACGTGGTCACCGACAATATAACCAGACTTGGACTCGGCGAGGTGCTTGTCCAAAACACCGTACAATCGGCGCGACTCATTGACGTATCGGTTCACGCCGTATTCAATGCGCTCGGGGGCGTACCGCGAGAAATGATTGGCTTGGCCTTGCATTGGTCCTAGGCCAGCATTCTGGAAGAACAGCCAGCTCTTCATCTCGTAATATTCCCGCGTGCCCTTGGGGAATGAGATCTTGTAATCAGTATCGTACTGTTCTGTCAAGTATTCCAGAATACTGCCAGACTCAAACAGCCGGATCTCCTGGCCATCGGTGAAGGTGTCTGTCAAGGCAGGGATGCGGCCATTAGGGTTGATCTTTAGGAACCAGCTGTACGGAAGTTAGACCTGTCTGTATCGGTAGAACTAAAGATGTGAGCACGTACTCTTCCTTTTGGGTATTCTTAGAGATGTCAATCTTCTCGACCTTGTATGGCAGGCTGCAATTTATTAGTACTAAAGCTTCAAGCGGGCCAAGAAAACTACTATACCCAAGCTCCTCTAACGCGATGGAGATTTTGATGCCATTGGGGGTCTGGGTCGTGTAGAGGGTGATGTTTGGTTGCGTCATATTGATAAACAGAAAATGGCACTGAATATTAAGCCCGAGATAATTGAAGATGTTGAATTATTGCTATGTTTGAGGATAAATCGATGGTTAAGTATGCGATGGCTGAGGTCATATTTAGTCCTCGGCCTCGCCCCACTTTACGGATTTATAAGCTCGTGCGACTCGCGGAATGTTCTCCCAATGTCTCCCCGAGCCGGGGTCGTTGAGTAATCATATCCCATTGCCAAGGTGCCAGCGCAATGAGCCCGACTAAGTTCTACTGCCTGGGGAGCAAACCCTCTCTATGACCTTGTTTAATCGAGAAAATAATACCTTAGGCCCCAGCAAAATTTCTGGATCATGAGAGCTAGAAATATCTGTTGAGAAACTTGAGATGCCTAAGTGACACTAACCTCGTTTGGCGCCTATAAAAGCCCAATTTGTTTATTAACAAGACCAGCAACTCTTCATCTCTTTCTTCTCGTGCGCTTGGTTGCCCAGCAATTTTCTTTTCTTTTTTTCAAACTTGTTATCGGTTTGCTAGATACAGTGGCGCTCAAATTGGCCTAAAGTCCATACAGCCTTAGGCAGACTAGGAAGCTGTTACCAATATCCATGAAAGTCGACGTTAGGAGATAGCTCTATTGAGATCATAGAAATTTCTAGAGCCTTGGAGCTTGCAACTAGATTAACCAGAACAAAGACGTGACGCTCTAGTGCAGTTGGCATATATACTATTTCATGATCACTAGCCTTCTTCCCCAATATATGCATGTGTTTTAACGTTGAGTCTCCCGGGTCAAAACCTTAAGCTAGTGTCTGGAGATCTTCCGACGGAAGATCTATGTTCTGGCTGAAGACTTCATGAGCTTCTGATTGTCTTTCAAATCTCTTAATCCCGTATTCTTCCCAAACAAGGTTGAAGCACCTACCCATGCGGTCAGTACCTATCTATTCGAAGTATATCTCTATATGTGCTTCACTATTCGACGCGCCTTTATGACCCGCTACTTTTGCGGTTAGTATCTCTATTTATGACACACCTCATCATTATAATTTGCTTTGTCACACGGCTAGCAATCCACTTCTTGATGCGGTTAGGTGCCTCTCGCTTGACACAACCTACACCTCTAAAAATCTCCTTCTTTATACTGTCAATGTTATCCTTTCCCCCGCTTTTTCACATAACTACCCCGCGTTTATACACGGTATATTGTCCCTTTCAACTACCCTAACTACGGCTCTCTAACGTCGTCTTCACCGGCCACAGCGTTATACGACATGACAAAAGTTTCACCAACTGGTTCAAAAACCAGATATTCAATTTGTAGCAGCTCTATGGTCCCATGCTTGTGGCGGCCTATCATAGTCCATAGTAGTTGTAACTTAGTTTCTAGGACTATGGTGTTCTGACCAGAAGAAGAAGTGAAAAAAAGACACAGACACTGAGCAGGATTGACCGCTAGATTAATGCTAAAGGATGCCCTAAGGATGGTATGCATACCACATTAAAGAACCTGGTAGTATACGTAGCGTCTATGGAAGTACATTCATTTTCATTTGACAAAATATGGTGAAGAATTTTGCTCCAAGAGTAAGGTGCTCCAGTGCCAATCGATTGTAATCTGGATTATCAGGCAACCGCATAACATGCATCAAAAGTTGCCAAAAGAGCAGCAGGGGCAAATAGAGACTGATGCGAGTGTGGCTGACTGCGGACGAAAGAAAAAAAAAAAAAAGAGAGAACGATGATATTGTGTACAAGCTATTGTACCTAGGGAATGGTTCTGTTTTTAGACTAGCTTAAATATTCTGCAGCTTGTTATTGGCCAACTTTACTTTGTTCCAAGGTTGCATGTGGGTCCTCTCTATACGCGTATCCGCAATCTGATCTATGGGAAAGACCTAAAAATTAAAAAAAGATTCTTCTATCTTGAGAATGTCCGAAAATCTCGCCTTATAAAGGCTCTAAATCCTTCAAATCAGGTCTGTTCAACTCACAACACCTCCTTCTTTCTTCGTGCGTCCGTACAATCGCCAACATGTCTGAACTCGTGTCTCGTTCCTACAAATTTTGGAACTATGCACCTTCTATACCAGCAGCTGTCATTTTCATGCTGCTGTTCATGGTCCTAACTGGCCTTCATTGTTGGAAAATGTTCAGAGCCAGAACATGGTTTTGTATAGCATTTACCTTAGGCGGCTTTTGTATGTCGACTCCTTTCCCTTGCAACCTTATCCTTCCATGCCCTGAAGACCAGATGCTGACCTGCCATAAAATCAAGTCCAGATCATTGGTTACATCGGCCGCTGCATTGCACACAATAATACAGTTACAATGGGACCGTACATTATCGCCAACATATTCATTCTGCTCAGCCCTACACTCTTCGCCGCAACTATCTACATGACCCTTGGTCGAGTCATCCGTCGGGTTCATGGAGAACATCTTTCTCCCATTCGGGTCTCGCGCCTTACGAAAACATTTGTCTGGTTCGATGTTTTGTCTTTCGTTGTCCAGGGAAACTCCTCATCTCTCTCGGTTCTGGGATACCCCCAGTGGGGAAAGGTATGCGTTGTTGCCGGTTTGGTAATTCAACTCATCTCTTTTTCCCTCTTCTGGGTAACTGCCATCATGTTCGCAAAGCGCCTTCGTCGCACACCCACTCCCGAGTGCCTCAAGCCTGGTATTCCCTGGCAACGATCGATGCATATGCTATATGCTGTCAGTGCTCTCATTTTGGTCCGCTCTATTTTCCGGATCATTGAATATGTCATGGACAACGATGGTTACCCCCTTATGCACGAGTGGACATTGTATGTGTTTGATAGCTTGCCGATGGTGGCTGTCATGGTTATCTTCTTTATTTGGTATCCTGATCAGATGAGTCTTGATGCGGATTCCGATGGAAACATCCCACTTGCACACAGTTATTCTGGAGTTTAAATCTTTTGTGTTTGAAGCGAGTCTCTATATACCGTTGTTTACTTGGAGTTTTTGGTTTCCTTTTGTTTATAGACAGTTCCTCTTATAGAACAATTACATTTTTTCCCCTACATTTAGCACATGCTTTAACTATTCATATCTTATATACTCTGCTGCAATCAAGCATATTTACTCCAATATATATCATAGATAACACTCAACGTCTCCTAATATTGAGAATACTACGGAGTAGTACTCCTTAATTTAGGGCCATCCAATTTTGGGGCGGGCCCATCCATGGATGCCCCACTTTAGCCTCGGGTTCGAATACGCGTATAGCTTTTGCCTCTCAACCGAGTGGACTCTTATTATGTAGAGTTTATACCCACTAGTCTTAATATCTGCGCTTTGATATTCAAAAATAAACACGGTTGAGCTAATGGAACCAAGGCAGCAATATTCGTGTTCCTTGGCTGCTGAATGCGCGTATAGACTATATGTAACCTTCGAATAAGCCCAAAAGCAACCCCTGGAACAACAAACAATAAAATGCGAAACTCATGTCCTCTCCGAATCAAAATATGCAGCAAATTCTTTCCTCCGAGTCTGGTCTCCAAGGTGCCGGTTTTCACATCATGAGCCTCTCTCCGTCGTTGTGCTCGGCCCAGGCCTTTTCGTATCCTCACATACCAGGCGCCGAAGTGCTCTCACTACGAGCTTCCCAGGTCTCAAATGTGTCCAAGCATATCCCCGAGTGGTACTACTACAACCATGGTGACGTGACAGCTCAAAATCTCAACTTCTGCAATGTCACAGTGACCTACAAGCACACCGCTAGAAACGATATTATTAACGTTGGCGTGCTTCTACCCAGTGATTCCTGGAACGAGCGACTACAAGGAATCGGAGGAAATGGCTACACAGCTGGGCTCACATCAATAACAGCGTATGGAATGATCGCAGCTGCTGCCGAAGGATATGTCGCCATTTCAACGGATGGCGGTCACACAAGTGACGACCCTGCAGACTGGGGCCTTCTGGAAAATGGAATGCCAGACTATGATACCATGTACAACTTTGCCATTGCTTCTCTTGGAGATGCAGCAATTATCGGAAAGAGCTTAGCAGAGAGCGCTTATGGATCGAAACCCAAATACTCCTATTGGACCGGATGCTCACAAGGTGGCCGACAGGGCCTGGCGCTCGCACAGCAATACCCTGAAGCATACGATGGGATTGCTGCTTCTGCTCCGGCAATCAATTGGCCGCAACTTTCATTGGGAGGTTACTGGGCTCAGTTTATCATGAACCAGCTCGATGAATACCCACACCCTTGCGAGATCAACGCTGTGACAGACGCCGCACTCTCCGCCTGTGACGGTGCCGATGGTGTCATGGATGGTATAATCTCGGATCCAGATTCATGTGTCTTCGATCCGTTCGCTCTAGTGGGGACACAGATTAACTGCAGTGACACTGGATCGCAATTGAGAATATCGGCTACTACTGCGAAGATTGTTAATGCTACCTGGACAGGAGCACGGGACTCACAGGGTAATTTTTTGTGGTATGGTTACTATCCTGGGACTCAATTGACAGGAGTAAATACACCGGCAAATACGAAATGTGCCAACGGGACATGCACTGCGGTATCCAGCCAGCTGTATAATCGATGGGCTCAGGTGTTTGTCGAGCACAACCTGAATTTCACCTTAACGAACATCACACACCAAACATATGATCATCTTTTCCGAAAGTCTGTCCAGCAATGGAATTCGGTGTTTGGAACGAATAACCCAGATCTATCGAAATTCCGTGACGCTGGGGGCAAGATGCTTACATACCATGGCCTGGTACGTTTCATATTTTGTTCAAGAAATACACTCATACTGATTTTTTATGCAGATGGACGAGGTAATCCCTTCCAATGGCACGAGGTCATATTACGAAGCGGTAACTGCTGGCGACTCGAATGTTCATGATTACTATAAGTTGTTCGAAGCACCAATGATGGGACACTGCTTTGGCACGAAAGGAGGGTACCCTTCTACTATGTTCGACAGCCTTGTTGCTTGGGTCGAGTCTGACAATGCTCCTACAAGTCTTCCAGTGAAATACTCCCCTGAAGATGGGAAGACATATGACAGAATCCTGTGCCCATACCCACAACGAGCGAAGTACAAAGGCACTGGGGATGTGACGTCTGCCGATGCATTTTATTGTGCGTAATGATTTGTTTCTGTCTCTGTCTCTGTTTTTTTTCTCGTTGATACTACCTATGGGACTTGTGAGGAAATGTTAGAGATGAATGCCTGGTTTGTCAGGCTGCGAGCTACATAAGTAGCCTTCTATTTGTAAAGAATCCAATCCTTTCTTTCTCTCTCTTCTAGCTCCTAGTAGATACATTAAGAAAAACGAAGTCGACGATTTAATTCTGTGGACTGCTATCTAGATTGTTGGTGAGCTTCGGTGCTTAAGCTAAGAGCAATCCTTGATCGAATCATGCATTTTGCAGGAAAGATATGTACAACCCTATAGACCGATATGGCAGAAAGATCGCTACCAGAAAGGAACAAAAAGATCAAAGTATACAAGAAAAGCCAGCTGCAAAGCAAACCGAACAGGCAAGTGAAGGACATACAACTGTATAACCCTACATAAAAGACGACAGTGACCATCACAACAAACACGCTCATACGCCAAAAAGACAGCAACTTATATCTATCATGCATATCAGTCTACCAAGAGAAACTCTCTTCCACATAATCGACATTGGACTGAGTCTGTCTCTTGCGACAAACACGGCGAACGTCATCACTCAGACCACCATTGCCGCAGACAAGAACACCCATAGCGCCAATTTGATTTTCGACCTCCATACCGACCAGCGTATCGATATTAGGACGACCAGGGAACATCTGCACAGTTGCAGAGGGGCTCTGGATCTCCTTGGTATTGCGCGGCCGTGTAACAAAGAGCATGATGCGCAGGACTTCACGGCGGCGGTCCATCGCCAAGATACTGGTCATCCAGGGCCGGATCCACTCCAGGTGTTCGGGCGACTGGATGATCCAGACGAGTGTGACGCGGCGGGCAGCGACGGTGCCGTTCGCGAACCCAGCGACCAGGTGGCGGACGAAGGGGACGTGGTGGGTGATACCGACTCCGCCGGCGAAGAGCATCACAGTGCCGTATGAGTCCATGGTGTGGATGTTACCATATGGGCCCTCGGCAAAGGCACGGAGGGTAATCTGTGAGCTGGGGGAGTTTGCAGCCCGCTGGAAGAGCTTGTCGGTCATTCCGGTGCGGCGGCGAACGAGAAGAGAGATTGTTTCTTTTTGGGGCGCGCTGAGGATGTCTGTGCTTGTGAGTGGGAGTGACTTCTCGTCGATATTGCTGTCTTCGGTTTCGCTCCAGCCAACGGAGAACGGGTGCGAGGTCCACAAGCCCACTGCTGGGATGTAGAGGTAGATGTGCTGGCCCGGGCGGAAGGTCCAGGGGCGGGCGACGCGCAGGGTAATGCGCATTGCGTCGCCGTGCATGGCCTCGATGGTTGCGGTTGTGGATTCACGGCCGCAGTTGCGGTACACAATGATCAAGAAACGGGTGGCTCGCTCGAGGGCCCAGAGGATGATGGATGCAAGCAGATAGGTTTGCGCCGGTAGGTTGTTGAGATGGACCCAAAGGAAACCCATGGAAACGGCTGCAATGGCAATGTGCAAGTGGAGGAATGTCTCATAGAATGCATGGCGAATAGGCGAGGGCGAGTGCACCAAGAGCGCAGTGAATGCACAAGCGGCCACCAAGCCGGTCAGCAAAAAGTTGCTCTTACTCAGAGCCATTCCGATAACCTTCCAGCCACTCTTGTTGGCTTTGGGGATAGCCCATGCAAACACATGTGCAAGACTCTCCAGTACCACGATGCGGCCGAGCCATCGATGGAGCAGGTTCCATGTATCGAAAGGTACATGGAGCATAGCAATGAGGGGGTTGTTACGGCCTGCCATCAAGACCAATGGGATCAAGTTCACGGTTGCCATAACTCCAGTGCGGTTACGAATAACACCAGCCAGGGTGTCTGACTCGGATCCATAAGGAGTTGTCACACAGCAGAGCGTGACGTTCATAGCGATAACGCCAGTGACAAGGAAAGCATGGAAGCGGCTAGGCAAAGTACCCATGTTAAGAGCTGACGAGAGTTGGAGTTCACGGTTGTGTCGATTGCGGAACAGCGCAGCGTATATGATATGGTCCTTGATCCAGGCAAAGGTATTGTGCGTAGAGACGAAGTACCGTTGTCGGTCATCGGTGAAGCTTGCCAGGCGTCTGAGGTGGCGAGAGAAGCGGAAGGCGAGCTGCCAGATGTAATAAGCGGCGGCAGCACATCCAAGGGCGAGGAGTGAATAGCGTGCTAGATCATCATTGACGGCTTCGTAGTAGAGAGAGTAGCCACCAGATCGTTTTTCGATGAATTCAATATCCGTTGCGCTGGTCAGTCCGGCGAGGGACATCGCCAGAAGAAAGGAGAGCATGACGACCAACCAAAGATACTGTATGTCAAGTGCTTGGGATTGAACTTGGTGTGTTATTTAGCGAGACCAGCTCGCTGGAAAAGAGTGTATTGAAAAGGGGAGCGTTGATATCCCCGACCCCAGAGAAGGCTCGGACGATATTGTCGAGTAGAACAGCAAACAAAACAACCCCAGGTTGCTTGGTCAAATGGTAGAAGCAAGGATTGAAGGGATTCAGGCGTTTAGGGGGTTTTCCGTTGGGTGGCTGGTGTCAAGTAAAGGACCTGCCTATATCTAATGTATAGGATTCAAAGCGCAAGCATGGAATAAAAGCCGTATTTCGATATTTTTTCAATCCAATTGGGCTCAGTGAGAAGGGAAATTGTTCACAGAACAGCGGGCGATGTTTGTTAAAGGCTGTTGTCGACGGGCAACGAAAGGAATGCCAGTGATCCAGTCACTGCCTAAAAAGAAAAATGGGCTAAAGATGGAAATTTGTCGGACACAATGAAGATTGTCTCGAAAACAAAGGTAAAATAAATGAGACAATGTTGATTGTCGTTTAAAAAAATGAAAGAATAACAATGAAAGGTCGAAAATAGAAGAAAGGACTGTTTCCCCTTGTGTTCAGTCCAGTGAAGAAAAGACTAAGACAGAGGGCCAACCGAACCAATATGTAGAATTCAACCAAGACTCTCCACCTCTAGCACGGCCCATATCATATGAAATTTGCTTTCCATTTTGATTTCCGGGTCTTTTTCTTCAATTTTCTCGAAAGAGGGGGGGAATTTGGCGCTGGGGCCACAGATCGGTTCAAGGGGATTTCTCATGTGCGTATGGAGTATAAAGGCAGACGATCCTGCAGATCGATTGCAGCGAATCGGGGGCTCATATTTACAGATAGCCTCTGCAGAGTTTAGCAGAATATGGACCTAGAACATGCGACAGGTCAAGCCCGAGTTGTCATAACGTGGCGAGAATACCGATCAGGGGTTGTGACTGGCCAACACTGAACAACGGTGAAACAGCCAGTGGACAAGCAGAGTTTGGCAAGGATCAACAACCACACAGGTCCGGCATAGATCCGCGTCAATGCTTGGCCTTCGACTGGCTTGTTTGAGAAAGGGGCTTTTCCTCCATCGATAGGCCAGTCGGAAGTCGGAAGTGGGGAAAAGGAGGGTTTGTGGGGGTCACGTTTTCATATTCGACTGGTCTCCTTTGGCGCCCAGTTCAACCCATAACACAAAGACAGAACGGAGTAACCCACATTAGGGGCCGTGAAACAGTCCGGAGATACCTAGGGCTATTGCTCTAGTCATCACTGTAAAAAGTTATCTCTCCGTTTTCAGGGGGGGATGGTTTCTTGGCATTTCATTTATATCAGACTTTAATCTCCTCTCACGGAGAATTCCCCCGAGAAACTATACCTTGGCTAAACGCCCTCTAATGAACTTGGAATAACTATTCTTGCCATTGGTCCTATGATCCGTAGTAGTTTGGCAAACTGAAACGGGAATATATGCACGGAGTGCTCCGTGTAATCCGATATCTTATATCCTACTTGCGTGCTGCACGTCAATATCATCCAAGGCCATTCCGTGTTGGCGCCGGAGTTTCGTCGGTGTACAATTTGTTTTATCTTACGTGCCAGGTAAAGTGTGCTTATAACTTGTCTCAGGTGAATCTCCAAATTTTGCCTTTGGCATCGCGAGGTCCAAAGGCTAGTCCAAAGTCGAGAAAACTAAAAACAATTATAGAGATCCTGAACAAACGTTTCAACAGCAAAAAAAAAAAAACACCAATCCAAGGCCATGGGTATCAAATCAAAAATCCTAAACACCGATTTCCCAAAAAAAAAAGCGGATCGCACATTCATATCCACCGTTCCCTCCAAATGAAATCAAGATCTTGTAAACAGTCGGTGAAGCCAACGCATTCCTTTGCAATGTGAAATGTGATAGGCATCCCAGAACCATAGATGAACCAGGAGACTCTGGGGGATATCCGACACTCTACTCCGTACCCGCGCAGGCAAACTGTCACCGGTCTCAAGTAGGACCAGCCAAGAAAGTCCGGGCCCTGTTCAGAAAAAGCTGAGCTCATCATCACTATCATCATCCTGATAACATGGAATAGCTGTTTGTCGAGGTATTGGCGGCTCAATATTATGACGCATGGTTGAAACCGAAGGGCGCGTAGACCTTCGCCTCTCTACTGTGCGATGGACCTGCTTTGCAGCACGCTCCAAAGCTGGCCGAACGATAGGCTGGCATGGGCTACTTTCTTTGTGATTGACGATCACAACTTCAACCTTCCTTGCCCGTTGTGTTGCGGAGGTCATCTGTCTAGTCAGATTGGTGCTGCGCTCTCGCAGGATGCCTCGGCGAGTGTCTGGCCCCACAGTCGAATTGTATTTAGTCGGGGTAGGAGAGCGTGTTTCGGGATTTTTCCCACCCCTGTCAATTACAACCACGGGGGCGGGTCGTTGGCGTTTTCTAGGCCGTATGGATGAAACCTCGGCGTCCTCGAAAGTTCGCTTGGTCGCCATCAGCGGAGGTGATGAAGTCAAACTTGAGACAGTGTCTCGGAAGTGATCAGGCCCAGGTGAGCTGCTGTCTGTGTCTGTAGAAGCGTTGCAGGGGGCTGGGCTTGATAGCATGCGCATGGGTCTTTGGGCCTTTTGCACTAGGATGGGCTTTCCTTTGGTCGCCGGCGTAGATGCCACCCACTCGCCTATGCTATCTTCCCACCGAAACAGACCCGTACTCTGACTAGACTCCTCGGTTTCTTCTAGAGACCTTTGGGCAGTCTCTTCCTGACGCTGTCTTGTTACAGCCGCCTCTTGAACGTCGACGGCCCACATGTGGTCATCAGGATCTCCTGTAGCTTCTGCAAACTCCATGGCGGCTTCGGCAGCCACTCGCCCAAGGAAGGCAGATAAGGCTGGTGTATCGGCTAATTGGACAAGCTGCGACACCATGTCACGTATTTCGCCGCTAATATGTTCGGTTTCATCTTCTGCACTTTTCTTGAGGCCGCGGAACGCTTGGTGCACAAACAGCGCTAACTCTCTAATCATGTCTGAGTGAGATACTATAATTTCCGCACATTTGTCAACACTGGCCGTTGACGCCATCACGTAGTGGTCATTATGCAATAAAAGTTTGTCGTTGCACTTTACAAGGCTGGTGGCCAACAAGATGCAGCCACGGCGTAACAATTGATGAGGGGTGTGGTTAGCCCGCTGCGGGCCGGAATTTGAATCTAGTTCTCGCTGCAGAGCAATATGGAGATAGCTTGTAATATAGCTAGCCTTCGTTCCATCTGCACAATCAGTGTCATTGGAGGCACGAGACCGTGAAATATGCATGCCACAGAGCGCTGCCATGAGGCTTATGACGTGATTGCTCAATGCATCCTCCACCTGTAACGGACAAGGCCGCGCAACATTTGAGATTTCCCACGCTGTGGTGGAAGCGGCCCTGGTCGCACGAGTTCGAGCAGTCTTTCCCTTCACAGGGTTCACGGGAAATTTTGGGGCAGAACTCTGAGCAGCAGTGATGGGGCGTACATTACTAGCTGAGAGAATCACAGCTTCAATCAACCGTGTAGCTGCGGGACAGTCTTCATCCTCTTTCGAAAGGGATATCGTTGCTCGCGTCATCCAGCTAGTCCATAACTTGGTTCCCATCCATTCTGGAGATAGCACTCCTCGTAAGAGAAGCTTTGCAAGTTCGTCGAAGATATAAGAGCGACTGGCAATGCCATGATGAGCATATTTGCGTAACAATCGGATCGGATCCGAAGGGTCATTGTCAACCGCCGGCCTTAAAGCCTGGGGGTAAGGGTAATTTTTGCGTGTAGAAAGCAATGTAGAGAGCAATGAGTTACTTTCTTCGGGTGCAAAGGAATGACATTTCTCAATCAGCGCGCAGGCAATCGAATCTGTTATCCAATGATTCTGTATCAGGGTAGAAACCAAGTAGATACCCTGTGCGCGGACAGCCTCGCGGAGTGGCTTCCAACCTGTCCCAGAAGGCGCATAAAATGCTTCCAATTCTGTAAAATATGCATCGCACATATCTTCATCCCCGTCCCCGTCCAACTCGTCCTGTGCTTCCTGCTCGCTCGCAATAAATTCAGGTAGACTTCGGGCCACCATAAGCAGCAAGGATCGCGCACCGCGCCTACTATTTTCAGGCACGGGCTTCTCTTCCTGCTTGGATACCACAGTGTTACAGAGGAAATTTTGGAAGACTCGATCCAGGTTGTGTGCTATGTCGGCGAAGCCCGGATCACCAGACTGGTCGAGAAGTTCTTGCCAAGGGCTCTTGTGGAGCGAATATCGATCACGGAAGACTTGCGGCTGTGATTGTTGGACATTGGAGTTGGCTTGGCCTCCCGGTCGTTCTGACTGTGCACTCGGGGGCATCTCCCATCTCCTTCCAGTGATGAGTGGTGTCGCGACCTCAATCGCACCAGGCAGGGTGCGTGGGGCTTCCGGGCTCTGCATTGATAACCTGCTGCGCTTTTTGCCTCCAGTCTCCTCTGCTTTGGAAGAATACTTGTGTCTGGGTCGACGTCGCTGGGGCTTTTTCCCTGGAATCCAAGCCGGGTCGTTTTCATCTGGATCCGCATCTGAACCTGAGCAGATTTGCCGGCTTTCTAGTTTGTGGTCGGTTTCCAAAGTAGGCACATCACTGCCCTCTGCAGTTTCTTGTAGTTTCGACTCGGTCGCGATGATCGACAGCGTTTCTTTGTGCTTTGCGATTCGACGGCAGATGGAGGTCAAGGGGCGCAGGACACGATTCGCCCATTTTGCGGTGGCTTGGCCGTCCTCCATTTGGAACGAAAGGACTAATAATATCTGCTAATAGCATACAACTGTCAGAAGAATCAGCACTGTTACAAGATCTTTTCTTGTTCATTGGGGTCGCACTGTACCAACCTCGCCGTACTAACAAACCCTTCAACGATGCATGATAGGAACAATGATGGCACTCAACCAAATATTGCCAATAATGTAGCAATATTCCAATGTAAATAAGATATGCCGAGGAATTAAAGCGCGCGTTAAGTGGAAAACGAATGACAGCATTGGATGTCCAGCAAACAAAGAAAACAAACATTGACTAATGCGGTAAAGCGGGCCAACACATATTGCCTATTATGGTGATCCTAGTCTCTCCGGTACATTGATGTATACTCCGTACTCCGTACAGTCAATTCATTAAAGGTATCCGTCTGTTCAACTTCAACTTTTTGCATATAAAAGTAACGGAATCTACTCAGAAATAGAAAATGACCCAATCAGCAGATTCGCATAATGCACCAAATATGAGCCCATATAAGACAACCGAGTCCTTTCCATGCATGACCCGAGAGACAACCCAACCTAGCAGATGAAACCAAAAATGTTTTAAGAAAAAAATAGGAGAGAGGAGAGAGATCTAAAATACAACAGTTCTTTTCGCTCATTAAGCCTGCCCACCGATCCCCAAAATGACAATGGATATAGATATTAACACATGTAATAACCAAGAAAATAAGAACGGGAACCAATTAATGCAGTCTAAATTGGCCGGCTAAAAAATATTTATGCCTTGTTGGACTGCTTGGACCCACGAAGCTTGGGGTTGCTGGTGGCGGCACGCTTCTTCTGCTTAGAGCGCGATGAGCTGGTGTCGCTACCTTCGATGAACTTCAGAAGCTCATCGATGCTGCGAGAGTCGAGGCCTGAGGGATCGGCAGGGGCAGTGATCTCGGGCGCAGACTGGCCAACCTGGGGCTGAACACGGGTGCCCATGGAAGACACGCGAGGGTTCAGAGGGTTGCGGCGCAGACGACGAGCCTGGATGTCCTTGGCGTGCTTGGCGATAGAGACAGCGTTCTGGGTGAGCTGCTCGAGCCAGTTCTCGGCCTCCTTGGTGTTGCGGTCTTCGGGTCCAAGCTGAGCGAGGAAGATGTTGTATGCCTCGCGCATCTTGCCGACGGCAGCCTTGGAGTCCTGGTCCAAAGCGAGAGCCTGGGCGAGCTGGAAGAGAATGGTAGCAGTGTTGATGGAATCCTTGCCAAACAGGTCCTCACAGATGGAGAGAGATGCCTCGAACCACTTGCGGGAGTCGTTGTACTGCTTGAGGTGTTGCAGCATCACGGCGGCGTTGTTCATCGTGGTGATGGAGTCGGGGTGGTTAGGACCGTAGATGATCTTCCAGACATCCATGGCGTGCTTGATGTAAACCAAGGCGGTCTTGGTGTTGCCAGAGGCATGCTCGAACAGACTCAGGTTGAGGTAGCTCAGAATAGTGTCGGCCGAATCGACACCCATAGTGCGCTCGGTGACGATGACAGCCTTGCGGGCCAATTCCACGGCAGCCTCCTTCTCATCAGTCTGATAGTACAGCATGGAAAGCTGGTGGTAGAGCTTGGCGACCTCGGGGTGCAGAATACCGTAGATCTGCTCGTGCAGAGACAGAGACTCAAGGATGAGCTCCTGGCCCAACTGCTTCTGGTTCTGCATGAGAGAGATACGACCGGCCTCCAGGGCCTCCTCTGCCAATGCGCTGCGGGGAGAGGCATCACGAACCAAAGGAACAACATTCAGGATGTCATCAGCAGTGAAAGTGACAGCGGGCTTAGCGGGCGCAGGGGCAGCGCGAGTAGGGGACTTGTTATCGCCGCCCTTCTTCTTGCCCTTCTTCTTGGGCTCCTCGTGAGTAGGGCCGTTGGTGACAGGAACAACAACCTGCTCCTTGACCTGAGCCTTGGTGAAGGCGAAGTCACGGGAACCGAGCTGGAGACCCAACTTGATGGAGATGTCGCGCAGAAGCTGCAAGTGTCTCAGAGAGTTGGTCCAGTCCTTCTCAAGGGAGAAGCGGAAGCGGATAGTGACCTGCTTCTCAATCTCAGCCTTGAGGGACTCGGGGGTAACACTCTCGAAGGAGAAGTCGCCCTCGGGGAAGATCGCACGCAGAGATTCGTCAATCTCAGCCTTGGGAGTAGCATTAACATCCGAGCCGAGGAGACAGTTCAGCAAGTGAGAAAGGCAAGGGGCGACGAAGGGGGCAGGAACGTTGTTCAAGTAGCGGTTGGCAACGTGCTTGAAGGCACGAGTAATCATTTCCTGAACCAGGAGGATGGACAAGGCCTGCAGGCGAGGTCCCTTCTCGGTGGACTGTTGGGCCAACTTTCCGAGGTAACGGAGGTTAATACCACGCTTGTGCAACAGCTGGGTCAGGGATTGACCGTCCATGGGGAAGCCAACGTCGCCGTCGTGCAGGTCCTTGAGCAGGTCGGGGATGACCTTGGAACGCAGGTGATCACAAGCATCCCGGACTTCCTGCTCATCCTTTGCCCATTGCTCCTTCTCCTCCTCGGTCTGGGGCACCTGGCCGCTGAAAACATCGGGGTTGAGAGCAAGGTTGAATCCAGAGATGTCCACACGCTCCTGGTCCGCGCTCTCCTCCTCGGTCTTGCCCTCCTTAGAAGCCTCGGCGCTAGCAGCCTTACGGCGCTCAACCTCAGCCTTCACGTACTGGCTCATCTTGTGGCGCCAGTAGGACTCGACCAACTCAAGTCGGAGAACAGACATGCGGTGGGGGTAAACATCGCTGCCATCCTCTTCCTGCCACTGGGCATCCAGAGGAGCCACACGGTAGAGATCCAGGACGTACTTGCGGCCGTCAGTACCCAAAAGTCCCTTGGTCTCGACGCTACCTTCCAAGTCGTGGCGCTTGTTCTCCTTGTCCCAGACAGGGTGCTGCTTAACACGCAGCGCCTTCGAGAGCTTCTCGAAGACTGGAACAAAGTCGGCGTGGGTAGCCACAACCTCCTTGCCCTCAACACCACCGTAGTCAATCTGGTGCTCACCGGGCTCGCGCTGCTTGAAGATACCAGGAACAATACTCTGGCCAACAATACGCTTACCCAGGTAGTCAACCACCACAGTTCCAGGGGTGAACAGACCCTCGATATCAAGCTGGTTAACAGCCTTAATACCAAGGACGTCCTTGCCCACGGCCACACGTGCGGCTTCGTCGCCACCCTCGGAGGTGAAAGTCCCAACGCCATCGGCACCGAAAGAGTAGAAGATGTTGTTATAGACAAAGATCTGGGCGTCCCGCGCCTCAGTGGGGTTCAGAGGAGCAACCTCACCCCGGGCAACCAGGACTGCACCGCGAGCGGCGGCCTCATTGTAATCGGCAAACAGCTTGGAGGTCAAGCGTTCCCGGAACACGCGATCCTGAACGGTCTCGCGGGGCAGCTCGCGGGTGGTCTGGAACTCCTCGTTCCAGTCACGCAGAGTCTCAGCGTTATCAACACCAGAGATCAGATAGTTCTCCTGCGAACGGGTGATATCGGGCTGGTGGGCATTCAAGCTCGAAGTGCTGGGGGCAATGAGCCATGGGCTGTTGGGGATAGCGTTCTGGAAGGGGAAAGTGGTCAAAAGATCCTTCTCATTGTTGTACTCCTGCAGAGCCTCGAAGGATTCGTTGAACGAGGGCGAGAGTTGGGAGATGAGAGTGAGGAGGGAGTGGGCGCTGCCCTTCTTGGGGTGTGTTGGCTTCGGGAATGGGTCGAATCTAATGCTCGAGCACTTGTTCACGAAGAACCCAGACACATGGGCAGTGATCTGGAATTGTTCACCTTCGTTAGTAGCAACCACAAGGTAAAGCAAGTGGCCCTTCTGGCGGAGGTTGTACGGAACAGGGTTCCATGCAGACAATGAGATGGTCTTCACTGTCTTGGGCAGAGGAGCCTGTGCAGTGGGCAGGATAGTCTGCAGCGGTGAAACTCCAGTCAGGTCATATTTAGAGAGGGAGTGTTCCTTCTCCGACTCGTTGGCCTTGAGAGCGTCTGCCGTAATAGTATCGTGCAGGGACAGGCCGGCGGAGATACCATGGAGGTTGTCAACACGGTCACCAGAAGCACCAATTAGCTCCCTGATGCGCACAACATGCATGCGGGCCTCCTTCTCGGTGTAGGGATCCTCGACCAGGACGATCTCGGAATCGGCCTCGAGGTCCGGGACCTCAGACAGCTCGACGAAGTCGTTGATGCGCTTGCCGTTGAACTCGAGGTGGAAGCAAGTGTATTGGAAAGTTCCCGGTAGTTCGACAATAGATTGGCGGACATCCTGAACCTGTTCTTGGCTGGAGACCTAGAAAAACAAACAGGTCAGATAAATCTTTTTCCCTTTTCGTGGCCTTTCGAAACATCAAACCCACCATCACTTGAATCTTATGCGGCGCATGGGGGAGCTTCACGGAGATCTGGAAAAGACCTATAATCAAATTAGAACACCGCGATACAGTTCTGCGTCCAATTATCCAACATACCACCAGCGTTGTCCTCCTCTGTGCCCTCAGGGGCATTGCCATTGACAATCTCTTGGGAAGCTTGGGGAGCCTCTGTTCCTCCGTTAGCTCGTGTGCCTTGCATCTTGTTTTACCCAGAACCCATGGTGTATTCCAATGAACCTTGCCCAAAATGGAGGTTCCAGGGCCAACACACACCTTTCGAGTGCTCCAACTCCCCATTGGTCTGTGCCATTATGTCGAGTCGGTTATGAAGAGAGCTTCGACGAAGTAATAACAGTAAACCCTTATCTCACGACCGTCACGCGGGCAAGAGACAAAAGTTCGGGAAAATGGGACGGGAAAAGAAAAGATTGAAGACCTGCGGGGATTCGTCAGGTAGAAATTTTAGTATAGTATACAGAGAGAACAAGGGCAATTGAGCAAGAAACAAAAACCCCGTACCCCAGGAAGTTGAAAATAAGGCAAGGATGAATGGATAGGAGTGAAACTGGGAAACCGGAGAGAAAATTTCTCGGATGCGGCATACCCTCGGAAGTGCTCGGGCGGTGGGATCGGGGAAGGGCGCGGAGAGGGACATTATTCTCCACAATGTCTACAATTTGACTGTGATTTTTGGAGAAAGATGGTGTAATTAGTTCGGAGTGGTGGTATATAGATTGGAAATACTATATTTCTTATGTAGTGCTATCTATATCTAATTTCATTGATTGTTGATATCAATTTCATAGATCTACAAATATGGTGCCGGATGCCTCAGGTATCAATATTTTTTTCGAATGTGCGTCAACGTGCATTAGCGATTGTGTACACCGTGGCATTTTATTTCTTTGGTGATAAACTATTTTTGCTGACAAGATTTGTCTTTAATTGGTCCATATCAATGGGCAGAGGAAGATAAAAATGTATATCGTAAAGACGGCTGGATTCCTACATGGAAGCTAATGGAGCTGACGCTATTTATACTATGTATGCAGTTGGCTGAAAAAAAGAGTACATCTCCAATGTAGAGGTGTAGACAATGCAAAATTAATTTTATATGGATGCTGGCATCTATTTCTTCATGTCCTTGAGGAACTTTCTCTCTAAACGATGTCGCTTGGGGACCTTGCCGGTTCGGATATATATATGCCAAAATATAGACCAGGGGTGGGTGGCAAGTCGCCAGAAAAAAAAAGCTAAAATCTATGACATGCTAAGATGTTTAGTTACTCTATATCATACTTACCCCCAAAGAGCTTTTTCATGGATTCCAATTGCTCGAAACCCTTACAATATTTATATTCGCTTTGTCCTCACCAGCTTTGCTGGAGCTAAGGACCAATAGCCTGCCACCATAGCAATGCCAAGTTTGAATACATGAGCATTAAGAAAAAAAAGGAAATTGATCTTTAGATAGCCATACCGAATTGAGGGCAGTGACCTCGAGAGACGTGGTTTCTTGGGTATCTTTGCCTGGCAGTAAACTACATTATTAGGCACATATGTACGTAATTATCCAGCTCTACTGGTAGTTAAAAATAGGAATTGAATGTGCCCCTTTTTAAAGGATATCCCTAATATTCTTATATACCAGTTATAGTCTGCTTGGTTTTGCTATACAATGAAAATGCTACGGTATATGTTGTAGATGGCTTGTTTGTTTACCTCTCATATGTTGTAACCCATTTTTTTTTTTCATGGATCCACCGTCTTCCACACGGACCTTGAGAAAACCAATAGAAAAAAACCACCTGTATATTTAATAAAGTACAAAGTGGAGAGTTGAACTGCCGATAATAATTCGCTCCCCGTAAATAATAGGATGGAAGATCCATGTATGTTCCTAATACGATCGCCAAGCCTTCTGCATCCCTGGTTCATCGAGGCTGAGGCCACCACCACAACTTAGCCACAATCTTCTTTTTTTTTTGGACTCCCTTGTTTTTTTAGTCTTTCATTAACTTATTTTGTTTCTTTTGTTTCTTTATTTCCCTTTTGATATCCAGTCTCTTTCATCTGACCAATTTCCTAGAGTCTCTCTTTCACCAGTGACGCGTCATTCCCTGGAGGTGTGGCTTTGCGTGAACTATCTCCAAGTCTAGAATTCTAGCAGTACACTCCTTAAACCTCTGTGTTTTATATTGATACGGGCCCCATACAGATTGTTTGGGGTTCTGATTATCTTCGACGAAGATATCCATTCTCACTCTTCACTACCCACCTTTTACTGAAGGATTTGGCATCCCGGCATACAAACGCCAAGAATTCAAATCACGATGCTATGGAGCCGACTCGCACAGCCGGCGAGGTACTATACCCGACAGGGCCTACCAAGGCCTCTCAGGATTAACAGCCGCGTTGTGATGCTTACACCCAAGCGGTTCAACTCAAACCCCCAGAACACTGGTCAAATGACTCCGGACCCCACCGATCAGAATGATTCGGACGACGGAAAGGGCAAGGGTCAAGGCCGTAACGGCGATTCAGAACCCAACTTCAAATCTACGATTCTCAAGATGCTTGAATCTGCGGCGACCACGGCGGCATCAATTGGTATTCTAGGGTAAGATTTATCTATATCATTCAAATCATGCGTTACTGAGGCTAATTTGCTCCCAAGCGCGGCGGGATACTGGTATCACCAGTACTACAAGTATTTGATCTTGGACAAGATGGACAATGCATTCAACCCAGGTGATCCTGCCCTCGAGGTCGCGGGTGTTGTTTCCGGAAAGCACAAGTACCGTCATGAAGAACATTGGGTTGTTCGTAACGAGCAACCCAAAATCGATGATATTGTAGCCGGGAAGCAAAGTGGCCACTACTATCTAATGATTGGCGAGAAGGGAACGGGCAAGACTTCGATGCTTTTGGAAGCCATGCGCAAGATTAATGGAAACAGCTGTGCCTTGTTCGAAGCGCATGCTGATCTCGAAATCTTCCGAATTCGACTGGGTAAAGCTTTGGACTACGAGTTCCACGAGGAGTAAGCTTATATTGTCACCACGATAAGAGCATACCGCTAACAATACCCAGCTATGTCGGCAGCCTTTTCAGCATCCGTGGACCAAGAGACACCACAGCCCTCTTGGACATCGAGCGTGCCTTCAACAAGCTAGAGAAAGTGGCTCTCACCAGAAGGAAGAATGGATCGACTCCTCTTATTCTGATCATCAACAGTACCCATTTAGTTCGAGACGATCACGACGGACAGGATTTGCTTGAGATGATCCAGCAGCGTGCCGAGCAATGGGCTGCTAGTGGTCTCGTTACAACAAGTAAGACTAGGTCAGGCATTTTTCCTTCTTTTCATAGGCTGACTTTGTTGCTTTCAAGTCCTTAACAGCGATGACTATTGGGTATACGAGCGCTTGAAGCGTTATGCAACCCGCATGGAGGTCATTCCTGTGACAGATCTGCCCAAGGATAAGGCGATGAGTGCTTTGAAGAAATATCGCCAGCAGTTCCACAACGAGACACTTCCATCTGCGGTCCTCGAGCAAGTCTATGACAAAGTTGGTGGACGACTATCCTTCTTGAACCGCGTGGCCAAGTCTCAGGATATCACAAAGACCTGCGATGAGATCTGTCAAGCAGAGAAAACCTGGTTCCTAAACAAGTGCTGGATTCTCGGAATGGAGATGGATGACGATGTGATGGACCAGCAGAAGTATGCCGTAAGTACACACTATATGATCTCCTGGTTCGTGTTCCTTTGATGCAACGCAAGCTAATTCATACCACAACATAGTCTGCCGCTATGGTTCTGGCGAAAGCGCTGGTAGACAAAGAGAAAGAAATGGAGTCAAACTACCACGAAGAGCAAGGCCACATCCTGCCACAGATTCCGCTCCACGAAGCGCGCGAGATCATGACCCGTGCTGACTTTATCCAATCTTATGATCATGAAAATATCTTCACTATTGATTCGCGAGCTATGGTGCGTGCCGATTCAGTACCTATGCAGCGTGCCTTCCAAGAAATCTGTGCTATAGAGAACTTCGACAAGCACTTGGACGGCACATTGCAGCGCATTGGAGACATTGAGAGTCTTGGTCGTACTCGCGAATTGACTATTAAGGATCTCTGGGACAGTGGCAAGTATCGTGTTGTTGTACGGGATAACCGCGGACGAGAGAGTGGGACAGTTGAATTTGCTGTGGCAGAACGGGAAGGCGAAGATGAAGATTAATTATTTTGTATAGTATATCATAACTAAATTCATGGATGCGAGGTCCCACTGTAGTTGCAAATATTATGTATGTGGTACTCCATACACAGGTGGATCGTAGACATCAAGTCGCCGAGTCCTTGGAAAAAGCAATAGTGACATCATCGCATGCTCACCGCTAACCAAACATTCCCGCCTTCTCTTTTTCTCTCCCAAGCTTCAACTGAGGGAAAGCAATTGCCAGTGATTTTTGCTTTAAACTCTGCATTGCAGTCACTTCGACCTTCAAAATTGGAAGCCTTAAAATGCCCACTAGGACTCCTAAGAAGCGAACTGTGTCGTGGAGCGACAGCACGCGACCCGCGCGCGAGCTCGCCATGACGGCCACTGCACAGACCTCTCGGTTGGCGTGCATCCCATCTCCAGCCCGTTTCATCCTTGTTGTCCTAAGCAGTCTCGTTGTGAGCTCTGTTCTGTTCACACTCACATCCACCTTGACAGTGGGTGACCTCGGGCCTATCAGCAAACACCTCGAAGAATGGTGGGAAGTGGGGGGCTTGATAGCCTGGAGGGCTGCAGAGGTCGGATTAGCCTGGGTTCTAGGATTTGATGGTAAGTATCAATTACCATACACATGGTCCCTTGCGTCCGGACACGAGGTTCCTACAGCTGTGTATAGAGACTAACCTTTTGGTTGCGACCAGGGCGTGATGTGGCATCGTTCTTATTCCTGACCCACCTGCCAACATACTCTCTCTTGTCGTTCTTCTACGGTATTCGCCCGACTTCTGCACTGATAGCATATGGGGTCACGATCGTCTCAACGGCGCTTCCCTTCGCCCTCCTGCGCCGGCCGTCGTCCGTCCACAACCTCTCGCAGACGCCTGCTGATGCAGTTGCCAATCGAAACATTCTACAGGATAAAATCACCACTATCTTCACGACGCTCCTGGCAACCTCAATTTTCAGCGTTGTACTGTACGCCAGCTATGCGACTTGGCTTCCTACACAGCTGGTCATTCACTTCGAGGGTCTCCCGGATATCAGCGCGGCGCACGCTGGCCCCGCCGGCTTGCCTGTCCTCTTCCTGACACTGATTCCTGCCGGTTGGGCCGCGCGCGACTTTTTATTTGTCAGCTCCACTGGCTATTCAACCACTCCCGCTGAGTCTGCAAGCTGCTGTGAGGGTGAATATTTGGCTGCGTCCATTTGTCGCAATACTTGGGGCAAATTGACCACCAAGACAAGAGTTTTGGTTTCTCGGTCCATTATTCTTGCGCTTGGAGTCCTGCTCAACACAATTGTTCAAGTGGCTGGCACAATCAGTGATGTGTCTATTGAAGGTGCCGCCACTTGGGGGGCAGTCTGGGCATTTGCGACGCTGATCGCAGGAGCAACCTTCGGCTGGATCGAAGCCGTTGATGGTGTATGATATTATACGTGATAACGACAGCATGGGGGATGTGTGCTCCCAGGTTTATCTTCGTTTCAGCTGCCCCGGGTGCGTGAGAGGTAGATACAGTGATACCCTCATATCCAGTATTCTATTTCTTACGGTGCGCTTGATTGTAATGTCTCGGCTAGTTTTCTTGAAAGTACGATATATACCTTCTGCTGATCGGCCGTGGGGACTCTTTTCGTTATCTAAAATTTCTGTTTTCTTTTACACTTTTTTCCAACAGTCAAGTATTGCTCTTTCTTACTTGGAATGTTCATTGATCACTCTTCTGTCTTTGTTTAATCTGATATCTCAAATCCTTTGGAATTGACATTAATCGTGAGTCTAAATCGACTGGAATCGTTGTATAACATTCACCACCCCGATTAAGTATCTAGTATTTGCTGGGGTAATCACAAGTAAAACATGACAGGTATAGTAAAGCAAGACCGATCCCAAAACATGAAACAGCAACCAACCAAGGAACAAGCACAATGATCAAAGCAATCACTAGTGAGTAGGCGGACCCGGATACTTGTCCGATCGATCAACCGAAGTGGACTCCATTTTGAACGAATCAGACTTCCCACTGGGCAACATCCATCCAGGATGCATCACATTAAACACAGCCACCGAAACAACCATCATAGCCCCATCAAGCGCAACGAAGTACGACTCGTGAGTAATGAGATAACCATCCCATCCCTGCACCAACTCGATTGTGCGATAGATACTCCGAATATAGATACAGACGATGGAAAGTATCATGGCGGCAAACAGGGGGATGACTGAGCCGTTCACGGACTGCAGCAGACGTTTGCGCATAGTGCGGCGGATGAAGTCGACTGCGCAGACGACGAAGATGGTAATTGAGAAGAGCTGGAAGACGATACCAGCGACCATGATGTGCGTGCCAGTTGCGGTGTCGCCGCCGATCTTGTCGGCTTCTCCGGAAGCCATGCCACCGCCGACGGCTTGGACGACGAGCGAGATTATGTCGCAGGTGCAGAAGATCCAGAGGTATAGGCTTGGCTTTATGAAGGAGGATTCTGGGCCGAGGAGTTGGATGAAGCGGCCTAGGAGGATGTAGATTCCTGCTGTGAAGAAAGTTGGGGCTGTGAAATGTTAGATTGGGTATGGATGGTCAAGGGTAAGAAGGTGGTTTACCGATGATGAGCGTGGAGATTTGCATTAGGAATGCAGTTGAGTTGTATGGACATTTAGCCGACCAGGTACGACCGGCCCAGCCGATTACTTCAACTGTTGTTGTTGTTAGTTTTGCGGGAAGTTAGGGCTTCAAGTGCCGCAGGCCTTACCCAAACATCCGACACTAAACACGCTTGCCCACCATTGTCGCTTCCAGGTGAATTGGGCTGTGTGGAGAATCATTGAGAGACCGAAGAGTGTGCAGTAGGCAATGCCTGCCCCCAGCGATGGGATATATCCATATGAGGTGTCAATGCCTTCGATATAGGCAGGGCAGCCGTATTGCAATTGTATCCTGTCGTCCATGGCGAAGGAAGATGAACGACCTCAAGAAATCACTATGGCGAAAAAAAGTAACGCTAACAGTAAATCTGTAGTATTTGGATATATTGGAAGATGGATATAGATTCTTCAGGCGACTTAGAAGGGAGATTTATAGACAATTACCTCGTTTGCCTAAAATCGAAAAGATACCCAGAAGATACCAAGAATCAGGCTTCAATATTCATGTGGGAAACTTGAGTATAAATAAGAGTAAGCATAGCTGAGCCCACAGCCCCCACCATCGGGAAAGACCTGTGGCCAAAGCCACGGTCCCTTAATGCATGTCTACCATTCAAATAATCTACCGGGGAGTATCAGACCCGCATCGGCGTAACCAATCCCGACATTCAAGCTTGTCCAGCGTTCAGCATCCAGCGTCCAGTGCCCAGCTTTTAGAGCGGGTTGGTAAATGGGCCGGCTCCGGTTGGTATAGAAAGCGAAAATGCATCTCCATATGGTAAGAACCTGCCGCACAATCGGGCAGACAACCTCCACAGTGGAGGTATCCCTCGCCTGTTAGATTACATGAGCACAGTACTTTATTCATCCTATGGACCACTAGAGAGACCATGACATCAAAGCCAAGTCAAAAATAAAAAAAATACGACGAGATCTGATAGAGAATCGGGCCGAACTACAACTTACCTCGCAAGACCATCCATTTTGGGTTTAGCGTGGATATCGCCAAGTTTACTTCAGCCCTTAAGGGTTTTACTTGGTTATTTATCTCCGGTAAAACCGTTGGCAGACCAAACAGAAGGCTTCAAATGTTTCTAATGTTTTTAAAAGGTCAAATGAGTCACCGCAATCGGCAACCAGACGCTAGGCGGTTTGGGGAATCCCGGTTTTTATGTCTCCGGCTTCCAGCATGAAAGCAATCTGTATGGAGTACTCTATACTGCGATAGGCTGCGGCTCAACGTCCAAGAATCAGTTCGCACACCGCTTCAAGACAATGAGAGACAATCTCATTCAAAGATGAAGTCTAGCCCTGACCCTGACCCTGGTTTCGGGATATCGGGTGACAATCTAGGTCCTCGGTTTCGGATGGCAGCGGAAGTACGTATCTGACGGAGAGAAAAAAAAATTCACAAAAAAAAACAACAGGATCCACACGCTTCTACTGTTTATTCGTAGTTGGTTTGAATCTTAAGGTATATCCTCGTATTCGTCTAAACAACAACCCTTAAAATAATAGACGGCTGGCAACGTCCATGGCTAAAAGCTCAACAACCAAAGAATGGCCTCAAGGAACTCATACTTTGTATAGTCTCAGCTTGAGCCGCGAAAGGCAAGAGGATCGCCGATCATCACGTTAGCCAATCGCAACCACAGCGGAGAGTTCCAATGTCATTTAACTCCACAAAAGAGCAGTCCATTCACACTCCATATGACTACATAACAAATTCCATCGGGACTGGTTCTCAAATTTCTGGTCAACTATCCGACAGAACAAAGGTATCTCTCAGCTGCCATGGCCAACCGGAGATTAAGCCTCGTCTTGGCGGGCGGGATATCAACCCTGCAGAGGTATTCCGGAATGCGCTGTGCTGAGTAAGACCACCGATATCAACCTTGGAAAACAGCCCATACACAAGGCACCGATCTGATTAGACCCTCCGCCCAAAGGATATTTGGCGGCTCTGGGGCTATGCGACCACAGGCAGTATCCAATAAACGTGGGGGCTATGTCCACTGTATGGAAAGCAACCGTCCTCGTTGGGTATGCGGGAGATGATATTGATGAACCACTGGTCTTAGTCAGGTCCAAGAGATCACACTGCCTGCATCGATATACATCCCCCAATCCTCATGCAGTAACGTTAAGGTTCACATTCATAGAACCTTCCAGCCAGCCAAGCACCCATCTTGACAAAACCCAAAACAAATATCACAGATGCTAGGCGGCTCCATAGAAACTCGCCGACTATAAATCCAATGAAGCTATAGTTCTTGGTCTCGGCTCCTAACTTGCTTTAAAGTGGAGTGGAGTAGTCGACCTGGACATCCGTTGATTCGTGTGAATACTCTTAAGACTGCGTGTGTCAAAGCTGCAATGATTAACCCGGTGCATAAGGGACAACAGGAGATTTGAATACGAGAAATCAGCAGCCACATATAGCTGAGTATTGCGCCCTGTGATATTTTTGTTGGCTGGTCGAGGTGGATGTTTAGCTGAAGCGGATCCAAAAGCTGATAGTGATCTGTTGTCATTCTTACATTTTAAACTTTTTTTTCAAACACGAGGTATAGGGAAAGACCTTCTATCTGTATAGGTAGAAGAGAAGGCAGAAGAGAAGGACAAAGAAGAAACGGCTAGCTTTCATTTCTTGGTAACTTTTCATAATTAATTAATCCAGAATGACATAGACTGCTCTAAGTAGAACTACTCAATATTCCAGAATGACTCTGCCGGTGTGTGGAAGTTGTGGAATTGCGGCGTGTCATAAATGCCCTTAGGATCTAGAAGCGAAAGTCAATATTGCATACCAGAATGCAGATAGGATAGGGTCCTCACCGTCGCGGTTCTCCACAATGTACTTCCTCGTGTTGATGATACTCCCCTCAAGCTGAGCATTCAGCTCTTGCTGATAAACCCGGATCTTCTCATTTACCTTTGAAGCACCACGAATAGCCTGCTGAGCGACATGGAAACGTGAGACACGGTTGACAAGCATCATATCGAAAGGCGTAGTGGTGCTACCCTCTTCGATGTAACCCCCGACAGTGACACGATCAAGACGCGGACGTCCAAAGAGCAGGCCCTGCAGCTCAGTTGGGTAGCCATGGTAATTGAAGTGAATAGGCTTATCGGGAGTGAATAGGGTATCGAATGCCTCAGTAGACAGGGCATGCGGGTGCACACCCTCGTTCTCGAGAATCATCAAGTCCGTCACGTTCACAACGCAAACACGCAGCTCTGGTATGAGCTTACGTAGAAGTGCTGCCGCAGCAATTACTTCGAACATCAGCTCAACACCAATACCGACCAGCACAACATCGGGTTTAACTCCATCATCGGTGCTGCAGAACTTCCAGATCGATGCGCCTGCGCGACAGTGGCTTTCGGCCTCTTTGGGAGTCAGATACACCGGAGTCGGCTGCTTGGAGCCCACCATCAGGTTAATGTAGTTCTTTGACTTTAAACAGTGGTGCACAGTTGTCAAGAATGTATTCGCATCCGGTGGCAAGTATACACGAGCTGCAGTGGGCTTCAGTTTCAGCACAGAGCCGATAAAGGATGGGTTCTGGTGCGAAAAGCCATTGTGTTCCTGGCGTGTCCAGGTGCTCGATTCGATGTAGTTCATACTACTGACGCCGGAGTGCCAATTCGTTTCCAGAGCCTACATGGGTTATTTGGTGAGTATGTAATTGATATTAGGGAGGGGAAAAGGAAGCTGACCATCTTGATGAACTTGGCATACTGCACCATCATCGTATGAATGATGCCGAGGAAGCTCTCATAGGACGGGAAAATACCGATACGGCCGGTCAAGGTATAACCCTGCATAAATCCTTGACACATATGTTCGCTAAGGACTTCAATTACACGGCCGCCGCGGGCGTTAGCGAACTCGTCCCATTGGAAATTGCGGTTCGTGCCTTCGAACACCCCATCAAGTTTGTTACTTTCCAGCTCGTCCGGTGAGAACAGTCGTATGGTGCTTGGGTTGTCCTTGAATGCCTGATTGAGGAAGGTGCCAATCACTTTCATGGCGCTTGCATTAGAGCCTTTCTCCATGCAGAAGGGCTTCCAATCCGGTAGTTTCGGTGGCGTATAACTGTTGTAGACTTCAATGCGCTGGCCAAGCTTCTTTTTGTCTTCTGTGGGAATCACAGACTTGATCTCGTCAATTACATCACCGTTGGAAGTGAATAGCTCTTCTGGCTTATAACTAGAAAGCCACTCCTGTAGCAGATCTAGTTCTTCCTTATCGGTCTTTGCTTTCGGCAATGGCACCTGGTGCGAATGGTACGAGCCCTCAATAAACTTGCCACGAAGCTGCTTGGGCCCTGACCAACCCTTGGAAGTACGCAGAATCAGCAACGGCCACCTCGGTTTCATAATCGGCTTCCCAGAACGGGCAGCTTGCTGAATCTTATGGATCTCCTTGATAGCCCAGACCATAGAGAAGTGCAAATCCGCATCAATATCACTGATATCCTCCACAAAGCGAACTTGGTACCCGTACCCACTGAAGAGGGCCAGAAGCTCTTTGTGGTCCATGCATCCAAAGATAGTGCGCTCGCTGATCTTGAATCCATTCAAATGCAGAATAGGCAGAACTGCACCGGACTCCTTTGGATCAATATACTTGATTGCATGCCAGGACCTGCCCGCTATTAGCTTTGTACAGTGCAAAGGGGGGAATAATCGACGAACGTAGCAGTGGGACCGCTTTCAGCCTCTCCATCACCGACAATACAAGGCACTATCAGATTGGGGTTGTCCATGACAGCCCCAAAGGACACTGCTAGAGCGTATCCTAGTTCTCCACCTTCATGGATAGCACCGGGTGTCTCGGCGTTAATGTGGCTGCGCATAACTGTTAGCCAAAGAACCCAATATCAGGGCGGGATACTGACCTAGGAAAGCCAGCAGTTGTGCTAAAGGTCGAGATCAAATTGTGCAGGCCTTTGCTGTCTCGTGAATACTCGGGATAAAATCTCTCCAGTGAGCCCTCTAGCCATAGCGCGGCCAGTATTGCCGGCGCGCCATGACCTGGGCCGACAACGTACAGCATGTCCAAGTTCATTGTCCGGATCAGGTAGTTCAAGTGAGAGTAGACCAAAACTAGGCCCGGACATGTTCCCCAGTGACCTAAGGGTATATATGGCATCAGTCATAATGAACAAGTTGAATATTTCGGGGACGCTACCCACCAAGAAGTCGAGGCTTAACGTGTTGAAATGTGAGTTCTGACTTCAAAAGAGTATTTTCTTGGAGAAATATCATAGCTAGCGTTTAAGTTAGTCGCGCTGTTTTGGTATATATATATATTTATCATATAATCGCGCTTACCTGCCGCAATGTAACAAGCCGCTCGACGAAACTTGAGCAAGGCATCGCAGGTCTTTCCATCTAGGTTCTTATGATCCAACTCCACGCTCAATTTCTCAAGATAGTCTGGGAGATGCGATGGCAGTGCTTGTGGATTTGGCTCGCTTATGATTTCCGGAGGCATGGTGGATTTGATATTGTAGGTTCTTTGGTGGCTTGGCAGGAGCAAAAGAACATTAAAGACGAGTTCATTAAAACAAACAAAATGATGAACCGAAGATTTAAGTGATAATTGAAATTGGAAGAGACAACAAGTAAATAAATTGGGTGTTATCAAACAAGTCCGCCTTGTTTTCCGTGTTGGCGACGTCATTTCACATCCTGACATCACCACGACTAGTTAACATAAAATGAGTTCAGCTTTTAAAAACCATTCAGATCCTCAAGGGCATTTACTCAATTTGCCGTAACAGCCTCAAAATGCCCAAATCAATCCTTGCTGTTAACGCGGGTTCGTCCTCCGTCAAAATCACCTTCTATACTTTCGAGAACCCACCAAGAGCCATTGCAGATGCGGCAATCTCTGGAATTACCGCACCCCCACCTACACTAAAATACCAAAAAGGAGACAAAAAGCACAAAGAGGAAGTCAAAGAAAAACTCAGCACCCCTCAGGATGCATTCAAGTACCTCTTGCAGCGCTGTTTCAGCGATCCCGATCTTTCCGAAGTCGCTAGCGTCGACGATCTAGAATACATCTGCCACCGAGTCGTCCACGGAGGAGACTACCGTGACGCAGTTGAAATCAACGACGAGACACTTGATCGCTTGAAAGGTTTGGAAGATCTTGCACCCCTGTAAGCTTATCCATCTGGAGTCTTTAAATGTCCAGGAGCATATCCATACCTGGGTCGATTATATACCTCCCGCTAACCCCACCCGACCAAAAGCCACAATTTCTCCGCGTTGGAGATAGTTCGCCTGTGCAAAGTAGAGCTCCTCAAAGTTAGAAGTATCACCTTCTTCGATTCTGCTTTCCATCAGACAATCCCCGAAGCCGTACGTACATACCCAATCGACCAGGAAATCGCCAAGGCAAATGGCCTGCGCAAGTATGGATTCCACGGGATCAGCTACTCGTTCATCCTGCGGTCTGTGGCACAATTTTTGAACAAACCCATCGAGAAAACGAATCTCGTCGTTTTGCATATCGGGAGCGGGGCATCGATCTGTGCGATCAAGGACGGGAAATCGGTGGATACATCGTGAGTCATGGGATGGAGTTTATACTACATCCTAATCTATCTCTAGTTGGGAGTCGTGCTAATACGGGAACCAGAATGGGCCTCACTCCTTTGGCAGGATTACCTGGTGCAACACGTAGTGGAAGTATTGATCCATCGTGAGTTGAAACCCACTGGATTCCCCTGACAATGCAGCTATGGCGAATTGATACTGAGTGGTCTAGATTGGTCTTCCACTATACCAACGAAGCAGGAAAATTAAGCCCAGGCAGTACGTCTGAAATGCACATCAGCACAGTATGATCCCCCTATGCAGAGAGCAAATTCTAAAACAAAAAAAGATAACAGGAAAATACTAACGAAATCCAACACCTTCTAGGCGGAGGATATCCTCAACAAACAATCGGGTTGGAAAGCCCTCACAGGAACAACCGACTTCTCCAAGATCGCGGTGGAGAACCCACCCAGCAAAGCACATAAACTTGCATTCGACATATTCGTCGACCGCATCCAGGGCTACATCGGCAGCTACTACGTTAAACTGAACGGTGAACTAGACGGTGTAGTCTTCGCCGGTGGGATCGGTGAGAAGAGCGCCTTGCTGAGACGAACTTTGGTCAATAAATGCCAGTGTCTAGGTTTGGCAATCGATGATGTGGCTAATGACAAGGGGCCTGGGGATGAGGAGACGGTCAAGGATATCTCCAAGGGTTCCAGTAAGGGGCCCCGGGTTTTAGTTTGTCAGACCAATGAACAGGTATGTTGTCTCAATATTGAGGATTATTGACCGTGACCGTATCCTCGACCTCTCGTGGAGGTGTAGGCTTTGGTTACAGGTTGTTATTTTTGTATACTTTGATTTACTAACTTGGGATTCACTTGCAGTTTGAAATGGCATATCACTGTGCATGTTCGCGGAGCTGATTTCTCATGCGCGGTGTCGAGCTTTGGTTATTTTTAATTTTTTTTTTACCCTTCCTTTGTCACTGGCAATGACAATAGTACCTACCTTGGGGATCAATGGAGGGGGCTTGCGAGCTGAACATGGTTGAATTACGACATATAATATTTGATGAATGTCTTCTAATTAACTAAAGTTCTCTACATTGTACACCCCGTACATACTCAATCAAAATATTCCAAATAATCTAAATCCAAATCTAAATCCAAATCCAAATTTAATGAACATGTGACATATTTCGCCCCGTCCTTTTGACACTTGCCACTGGGGAAGGGGATCCTATGTGGCTGGGTTGACAGGTAGTCTCCGATGGGTCAGTTTTCAGCCCTGGATTGCCGAACCCGGTGATTGGGAATCGGCAACACTGTGGTCCCAGGTACTTGGTCATATTTTGCGCCTCATTTCAATGCAATGCATCATTTATCATTCCTGGGACGTGAGTTCTGCAACAGCAGTAGGTAGGGGGAAAATAGAGGCCTGAGGACGCAGTCCCTGCATACCAACGCCAGCTTGGGTTACTTTGTTGTGGATCGTGTACCCCATATTCCAAACAATCGAAAAGAAATTAAAAATTAAAAATAAAGCTGAAATGTAACCTGGATCAAAAGTGAAATGTGACACATCCAGGTTGTCGGATTTGATAGCTTCGGGGGGAAGGCTCTTCCCCGATCCCCAAGGTTAGTCTGATTGTATGTTGTATGCAAGACACGGAAAAATGGGTGATTGACGCGATCGAAGGCGATCGCCCTCGGGGAGGATCGAAGTCTCAATTGTGGTTCTGATGATCTGCAGGCTAGCGGGCTCAGATAACAAGTGCAATGTAATTAGCGAAGTCAATGTACTAGCGAATTGGGAGGCGTGCCCGAATCCTAACTAGTATCAATCATTGCATTGTTATCTGGAGGATCAGACATCATCACATCAGATCATCAGTGATGGCGTCCAAGGGCCAAGGTTGCATCGCAGCGATCTACACTGCAGAATGGGAATGTACTTTTGCTTATTTTTTTTTTTTTTGGCTCAGCAGCGTGTCATACAGCTGTACATGTCCGCATATCCGCATGTACAAAGTGCAGAAAGTGTGACGCACTAGGTATGTACGATGTACTCCGTACATCGGTCCCCAAGGACGTGATTACCGTGCAGGAGTATCTCGGGGAACACTATCCGTTCACGCATCAAGTGGCCGCGGATCCCCCGACGAAAAGCCGACCCATATTGACGTGGGTCTTACTCGATTTTTTGTATTTGTATGGTTTGATCAGTCACAATCTCCCTTCATGCATCATGTCGCGACAACTAAAATAGGTACCCGAAGTCAGGGGTTGACCCGGCAGAACAAAAAGAAAGGGGACGATCGAACCCGGCAGACTGGTGCTGGAGCCGTGGAGCTGCCGATCGCCAATTTCGTTTCTTTTCTGTGAGTTAAATCAGGTAATCGGGTCACGATGTGGATTTGGGCCTGTCACCCATCCAAAGAGTCCAGACATTCCAGACAGTCCAGAGAGGTCTAAAAGTCCAGTCCACTTTTTTTTCCCACCTTCTTTGTTCGGCTGCGAGCTGCCGCCATGTCTCGGGAGTCAATCACGAAGTCCGGAGCTTGGTGGAGTGTACTCCGTACATCGTACCGAAATGATTTCCAAATAAAAAGGAGAAGCTAAGAAGTGAGGCGGCTGAAAAAGCGTTTGTCTCGGGACGGGGAAAGTGGTTCCAATTCCAACTGGGTTGACTCTAATTTGTTTTCTATTTCTTCTGTTTCCTTCTATTCAACCCAATTTGGCCCTAAAATGACTTTAACTGGCGGAGTACAGACGGAATACCTAATGTGGACACCCAAGCATAGCCCGTTACAACCATCTACTATGGAGCACATAGTGCTTCCAGAATTTTCCATATATGGAGCCTTCTTTTGAGGGAATCGGAAAAGTGAACTAAGATCGCCCGGCTTTACATCCGCGGAGTCTTAGTGCGCCATTCCCCTGTTCCTAGTGACATATAGATTGCTGAGAGACAAATCAGTACTCCGCCACAGAGCACAGAGAGGAAGAAAAAAGCAAGGTCCAAAAAATGAAAACAAAGTCGCCGATATCTCAATTTTAGGAGCGTTGACACATCCACATTGCCTGTCAGATGAACAAAGAACTCGGCTGGGGCTCGATGCATCCGGACCAGGAACCCCCTGGCTTCCTTTCGATGCGCTGCAAGGCAAATCCCAAAGTCAGTGCGGATGGTGATCCGCGACCGTTTTTTTTTCTCTCTTTCTATATCGTAACGCCACAATCAAGGTACGGGTAGTTGCGATTTTCCCGATTCAAACAAAGGAATATACATTGAGATATCAAAAATTAAAACAAAAAATATGAACTACCATGGTTCCAGTCTCGGGAAGACTAAGACATTCCGGAAACCATGGAAGCCAGTTCATGCAATCGCCTAACCTTGTTTTTCGAACTAATGCAGCCTCTCTAGACTTTATCTCAGTTTAAGGAGTATCTAGAACATCTACTCCGTGCTCCGTATGAACCACCATATTGGATCATGCAAGATCCTGAATCCGTTGGGCTCAGATGTACTCCCAACCAGGAAAAAGGGGGAGGGACAAAAAACGACAACTGGGGCCATTAAGGTTGACTATGGGATAAAATGGAGCCCTTGATGGAGTTGATGGAGCTGATGGAGACTGAAATGGAGACTCTTGGTTTTCTCCCGTTTCTAGCGCCGTTCTAGCTGTAATTGAAACGGGTTCCGTACGATAACAGTCCCGTTCCATTACTCCGTATAGGAAGCTCGTTTCCTTCAATTCCCGATGCCTTTTTTTTCCCACATTATTTCTTTTATTCTAGAGCGGGATACGGAGTGCATGTACGTAAATATTAACGCATATTAGGGCGTGCTTATAACTTCTTTCCCTTTTTTTTTTTTGGAAAGAGTTAGTCCACAGACGATGATCACCAGTACAGGAGAAGGACAGAGTAGATTTCCCCTATCTTAAACATGTGAAAATGTACTCCGTAGGAGGACCTGAAAGGAAGGCGTGAGAGAATGTCTTGTTTCAATAATGAGAATGGGTGTAACAGAGCAAGCCACAGTGCTAGGATGTAGTGGTGAGATCGATCTAGTGTACTCCGTAATCACGTTGGGAACCGTGAACCTCTCAACGGTAGGCTGCAATCTACCGTACGGTAGATCTTCCAGCCCCCGATTTCCACGAGGGAGACCCAGATTGAGTGCCGACGGGAGAGGAATTTCCTCCTTTTGGCATGGGGTGGACACGGGGCTGAAACACGCCTACGACTCCTCTTTCACAAGCTTGGAAGCTCGTAATGTGTACCCTGCCACAGAGGGTCTACGGAGTACGGAGTAAATGTAGCCATTTGATGAAATGTGTAGGCTCCAGTGTGGCAAATATGAAAGCTGACGCAGATACCCTTAATGACCCTCCCTTTCCAAGATTTACTCCGTCGACCAAGTCCGGATTATGGGGGTGGGGACTTTTTTTAGAATGTTTCTAGATGTTACAATTTGTTCTGTTCTGCTCTGTACTGTATTGTACGGAGTACCTGCGGGCACCAAGGTTCTTTATTGTCTTTACCCAGTTTCCCGGGAAAGAAAGGAAGGGCTAGAAGGTGAAAAGAATGTTCATACGTAACCGAGACGGGATTTCACTTTCAGGCCTCCGTAATAATCCCTCCTTTTGTTTAGCGTATCTCCACCCCCTATGATGGAGCATGGTAAAGATAATCCTCTGTCTTTTTCTTTTTCTCTTTTTTTTTTTTTTTTTCTCTCTCTTCTTCTTTCTTGATCAGCGCGTAAAGAATCAGACAAAGCCGACGGGAATGATGTCCAAATTACGAGATGTTGAATTGACTTCTGATCTGTCTTGTGTCTTGTGAATTGTAAATTGTAGGCAAATTGACGGGGGATTGATTCTACAACTTCCGAGACTTGATTCAAAATTTGCGACTGATCTGACTAGGTGAGTTATTGCACGGGAGACCGCGTGAAAGAACGGATGGCCTTAATTAATAGCCGAAATACCTGGGATCGGTACTCCGTAGGTTGGCTAGGGGATTACCTACCTAGGCATCATATGTCATCCCCCTTGGTTATTAGAGTTGTGAGTATCTTGCTTCTTTTTTTGGGTCTAATACTATTGTAGGAAACTAGCAACCCCAATGGAGACTTACCACGCGAGAAAAGAAAAATTAGCAAAAAATAAATTGTTCGGAGGGATCCGTTTCTCGTTCCTGCGGCTGTTTTTCCCTTTTTTTGGGCTCCACTTATGCACAAAGGCTGCCCGGAGATTTGGTTCCTAGCTTTATAGTGGAGAGCTTCTACGGCTAGTTGATACATAATAGCGGAGAGTTTTGGACTTTTGGACTTGACAGTAGTGAAGACATGGGTTAGATGTATCTCAGATGTACTTGTGATGAATCAGAGGGTACCTTTTTTAAATTGATGTATTCATTTTATTTTAATAACATATTTGGCCTAAAACCGACTAAACAGGTAAGCGTATAGATTAGAAACGTTGGAGAAGAAAGGGGGAACATTTCGCGTTCCTGTTCCCCGGGACCAGGGGACGGGAGAGCCGCTGTACTAAACAAAGAAAAATCCAATAGAAAAATATCTGATAAAGATAAATATATAATATATATAATATATAACATTTTTTTGGAGATTTTATTTTAATTATTGTATATTTGGATTTTATTTTATTTTATTTTCTGATTTGATTTTCAGGCCTTTATTGATTTTCTAATAAAAAAGGATAAAAAAGGATAAATTTAAATTTAAAACCCAATGCTCAGAAAAAACCGTCTATATCAACGTAAATCCCCCTTCCTATTTCCTTTTCAACATACTTGATAACCATCTTTCTACACATCCACCCCCCTACCGCCCTCCTTTCCTCTCCCTTCTCCCTTGCGATACGTCGATTTGAACTTTGTTCGGATCGACCGGAGCCAGTTCCGGAGCACTTCCTCCTTTGCTCCCTTGCCGTATTAAACCTCATATCCCTTCTGCCCGTTTTCTTCGTTCGGATCGCGATTTTTATGGATTCGCTGCAGCCACCCTCGCGCATATCATTTTGAGAATTCGATTTATTCCTTGATTTATTCCATCTCTACCACTCATAAAAAGCAACGAGCTGCGACCTGTCCATCATCTTGCTTTTTCCCACCAGACACTCCATTCTCATTTGTTGGGCTCATTTCGTCACATTCCTGCCCTACGATTCTGTTGGATCCCGCCTTATCCCAGTGGTGATTCTACAAAAGGACCAACTTTTCCGATCCGGACTGCATTTGCATCTATCGCCTGCACCGGTTCTTTTGTCTAGATCTTTTTTTTTTTTTTTTAAAAAAAAAGAAAAACGATTTTTACGGGTGGTTGGATTGGGACTTCTTCGTTTGTCTGCTTGTTTCCCAAATCTATATAAGATCCTGGCGTCGACGTCGTGTTTACTTGGTAAGTCTCTCACTATCTCATCTCATTCCTCACCCTGTCATTGGCGCATTCGCAAATCACTCGCCTATTTCTATCACACAACAACCCAAAAATTCCTACTTTCAGCATCTAACCATGACTTCCTCCGCAGACCTTAATATGATCCTTCGGGACCTATCTGCTTTCAACATGGGAAGAGGAGCTTACGACACGACTGGGGTGAAGAAGCCCGGTGTTCCTCCACCACCACCGAAATAAATCCATTCGGAAATACCCTCGTCATACTCAACATTGCTCTCTACACCACTCGGTCATGTTTCGTATGGTCTGGCGCCCAACAGTGCCTGGAGTTTTTGACGCATATGCGTTTTGGAGTTTTACTTGATTTTGGTAAGACATGTCAACTCCGAGCACACACCTTTGGGCATCCAAACTAACCGAATTCTTAGATATCTGTAACACTATCTTTCTTTTTTCTTGTCCTCATCACGGGCCATACATTCTTCTTGCCTATTCGCTACAGGCATCGCGCGACATTATACCCTTTTTAATTTGGCTCGACTTTCTGCCTTCAGCATTCTCTTTTCGGATACCAAGCGTTGACAACTTTTTTCTCTCTCTTTTTCGACCTTTCATCTCTCGTCTTCGCACATGCGCCTTATCCTTATTTTTCGGGCCTCAAAACCTTATTCCGCCTCACCTCACGTTCTACTTCTCTGATACGATTCGATACCACGGTCCCCATCTCAAAAAGTGCCTTTGTGTTTATTTGTTTCCATTTCATTTGTTTCTCGTTATCTACCGGCGTTTTGGCATAGACGGGACGGAATATTGATTGGGATGGGCTGATACCAAAATCTAGAGCCTCGACCTCAGGGTCAATAGCATGCTTTGATTGTTTTTTTCTTGTTTTACTATTGGATGGGTACTGCTCCCGGGTTTATTTGTATGAGTATTTGTACCATTTATTGTTGACGTTGATGCCCGTGTATTATATTTTGCGCACACCATAATTATCAGCGCTAATGGATCACTATTATTTTTTCTCTACATTCTCCATCCAGCTAGTCTAGACCACTATCGACGGCTTCCTGTACATTTGTAGATGCATTTTGTAACCTCGAGTTTGCAAACTCGTACCCATCTCACGTCGCACTCCGCTGGTACCTGACCGACCGCGGTTGCGCTAGTATCGGGCAGATTTGCTTGCCGACTAATGCCGAGACAGGAACGACAGCCCGATTCTTGATACGGGCCTGGCTGGTGCATCGGCAGATATCTCCCGAGCCTGACCAGGGTCTTTCCTAAATGGAGCCCGACATCATCGTGCAGGCCAGTTGGGCACTAGTCCAATCTGCGACGGTTGTCCAGGTGCCAGGAACATGTTTGCCCCGCGGTAGCCTGCCTTTATTCAAGTCATAGTACCTGTCTTTGGGTTCATTCTTTCCAAGTCTTCATATCCCGACAGCCATGTCCATGTTATCTGCATGTCATCGGTGCAGTGTATCCAATGATGTGAATATCAATAATGCAGGAGATGATCCTAGAGCATCCAATTTAGCTCTTATGTCAGTCTCTTTAAATAGATACGAGAGGGAAATGTAGCATCCATAGAAGTATGAGCAATGCAAATGCAAACATACTAAGTATGTCAGTTGTATACTTCAACAGGCGGGCTTCCCGTGACTGGTGACTGACGACTGCGCTAATCCCAATCGAGGCACCCGTCATCATCATCCACCTCCGCCTCTCCAACTTCAGGATCAATCACTATTGTCTCAGGAACGTCTATACTACACTTTGCATTTCTCATTCCTTGACAAGGATTGAATTAATTTACCAATACGAGCGCAAGAGCAGCGACTTGTTTCCGAGCTCCTGTCTTACTTCTAGGCAGCCCCATTCCCCGAACTGAGGTCACCAGCTGAATCAACCTGCCACCTCATCCGGTCGCCTGATCGCTGATCGATCGAAGGTGAATAACCTACAGAAGGCCCGACTTGTGGTTACTTCAATCTCACTGTTGTTTTGTTGTCTCAGCCATGTCCGAATCAGCGAGCGCAAATGCCCCGAAGCCGAGTAGCAGTGTCAAGCTTGTGCTGCTCGGAGAGGCCGCAGTGGGCAAGGTACTACTCCTCCATTCACCATGTTACACGAATATCAATAGCTAATCACTTCGTGTTATTCGCTCAGTCATCACTTGTCCTTCGCTTCGTCAACGATGATTTCCAGGAGAACAAGGAACCAACCATTGGCGGTAAGATTTCCCCATGGACCTAGCCCCCACAAGATACGAGGTGCTGTTCCTGGCAGATGATATACTTTCTGGAGAACCCAGGAGCAGTGTATTGTGTTCAAAATTGAGTTGTGTCCCCGCAAACGGGCCACTCCAGCCCCTCAAATAGTACTTTGCACTAGGATGACCAACTAACGTCATCTTTCTAGCCGCATTTCTGACGCAAAAATGTTCCCTTCCTACGCGCACGATCAAGTTCGAGATCTGGGATACCGCCGGCCAGGAGCGGTTCGCTTCGCTCGCCCCGATGTACTACCGCAACGCGCAAGCGGCGCTTGTTGTCTACGACGTTACGAAACCCTCTTCGCTGACAAAGGCCAAGCACTGGGTCGCCGAGCTCCAGCGCCAAGCGAGCCCTGGAATTGTCATTGCCCTCGTCGGTAACAAGCTGGACTTGACCAATGATGGAGGAGATGTTTCCGAGGCCGCCGGCGCTGCACAAAGCGAGTCTGATTCGGCCCAGGATGGCGATGAAGGCGGCGATGAGCAAGATGATGTGCAGGATACTGAATCTGGCGATGCCCGCAAGGTGTCGACACGGGAGGCCACTGGATATGCGGAGGAGGAGGGTCTTTTGTTCTTCGAGACTAGTGCCAAAACCGGAACCAATGTTGTGGATGTCTTCACGGCAATTGCCAATGCCATCCCAGAGAGCAGTCTGAAGACTGGTCGCGGTACCGGTGCGGGAACTGGCCAGACTTCGTTGGGTAATCGGTCAACAGAAGACGCACGAGTCAACCTGGGTGATCGAAACGCTGCTACGGCTAAGGAGGGCTGTGCTTGTTAATTCGGGTCTTTCTTTTTCTTTTTGGCAGATGTTCTTGCAATTATTTCCATGGATACAGGCGTCCCTCTTGCTTTCTTTCCCCTTTCATTTCTTGCTTGTTCCAGCTCCAGTGGAGACTCCGTGTGCTCTTATAGTCCACAGTGTGCTATTCCCCGAGAAACACCTCGTTTCAACAATGTGATTAGAGTGTAAAGTGTTTGAAATTTGCATCAGCAACCAGAAATTCATCTCTAGCGTACCTACATAATGAAGAATAGAACACTATGGTCAAAAAAAGGTCCTGGGGTAGTTGCCAACCAAAGGCGAGTCGGATAGTGGATCCCCTTTAGCGGCAATCCACCAACCAGCAATGAGCCCTAAGACGGCCACGCTAAACTAAAACAGGAAATAGCGCACCCTAAGCGAATGCGCCGATCCCACAGCAAATTCCCATTCGATTCAATCTGCGAACCTCCCCTCCGTCGACATCACCACCAGCACTTCCCGCAGCACCCCGTCGCTCGCAATAATGGCTGCCATCAACAAGATCGCCCCCAACTCGCCGTCCCGGCAGAACCCCTCCGAGCTGGAGACCGCGATCGCCGGCGCTCTCTTCGACCTCGAGAGCAACACACAGGACCTGAAGGCCAGCCTTCGTCCCCTGCAGTTCGTCTCTGCCCGCGAGGTAAGAATTGTTGCCCGAGGCTCCCGACATGCGAATTGAATCGTTCTGGAATGGCGTCTGTGAATTTTCGAGGGATTTTCGATGCTCCGGGGTATATTGGTCGGATTTGTGGATTGATTTCAATTCATATCCACCAACGCCAAAAAATCACCAACATGGAGAGGAATCATCAGCAAAGGAGGCAGAATACAAATGGACATGAAAATTTGCAGAGCAAGACGCCATTCCAGGAGGAGTTCTGTTTCTGTGTGCCCGACACTTTGAACCGGACAACGCTCTGACATTATTCTCGCTATTTAGGTTGAGGTCGGCCACGGCAAGAAGGCCATCATTGTCTTCGTCCCCGTCCCCCTCCTGAACAACTTCCACAAGATCCAGCAGCGGTAAGCAACCACCAGCCCTTCCAACACGAACGGGCCAACAAAAAAAAAAAAGCCCACTCCAAATAAGAACAACCCGAGAACTAACACCAATCCAGTCTTACCCGCGAGCTCGAGAAGAAGTTCTCCGACCGCCACGTTCTCTTCGTGGCTCAGCGCCGCATCCTGCCCCGCCCCAAGCGCTCCGCCAACTCGCGCACCACCCAGACCCAGAAGCGCCCCCGCTCGCGCACTCTGACCGCTGTCCACGACTCCATCCTCTCCGACCTCGTCTACCCCGTCGAGATTGTCGGCAAGCGCACCCGCACCAAGGAGGACGGCTCCAAGACCCTCAAGGTCATCCTCGACGAGAAGGAGCGTGGTGGTGTCGACCACCGCCTCGATGCCTACGGCGAGGTCTACCGTCGCCTCACCGGCCGCTCCGTTGCCTTCGAGTTCCCCCAGAGCGGCGCTGAGTTCTAAATGCACATTTAGAATTCATTGTTCACTTTGACTTTTTTTGGGGCTAGGGGCTTGGAATGTGCTCGGTTGATGCGTGGGAGAATGGCATTGTTTCTAGTTTTGAATTGTTGCTGGATTCAACGCCATTGATGGGTTCCAAAGAGATGATCTCCATAAAAAATGCATTGACGGTTTTTTCTCTTTTCTTTTTTTGCCCCCAGTCACTGGTTGCATTGGTTTTTGTATCCGGTGTGAGCTCTGGGTGAGGCGATGGAGTTGAGTTCTCTCTCTATCTCCCGATCTAATGAAGGTGGGATGGAATATCTGATAGTATTCCAATTCAACAATTCCGACTTTTCATTACTTTTTCTTTAGATGGTTTTGTCTGGCTGGGATTGGGATCTAGTCCTGCTTGTAGATTATAAGATTGATTGCCCATGGACCTCCAGATATAATTGTTGATATCTCCATGGTTAAGTCAAGTAGCCCACGTTCTACTGTTATGTTTTACCTGGCAGTATCAAATCGAAAGCTCGCTGGACAATAAATAGTATGTGCATGCTTCTATGAACGGAGGAAAAAAAAACCAAGTACACTCTGGGTATGAAAGGCATAAAACGCAAACCACTCGACGCGAATATGAACAAGACGATGACAATCCCCTATTTGTCTACAACGAAGCCTGAATTCTCCCCACACCAAGCACCATCCAATAAGCCAACTCTCTGGTAACCTTATCGTCAGGCTTAGATCCCTTCCCAACATTCTGCTGATCAAGCTGCGCATCCGCATCCCAGTCCATATGCACGAAGACCGGAATCTCAAGCACATCCTCATCCTGCTTAGAAGCCGCAACCGCCAATACATCCTCGTCATTAGCCTCGGTATCTTCACCACCTTCAGCACTACTCCCTGGCAACGTACCAGGGACAACCTCCAACACAACGGTCGTCCAGTTCCGGCCCTTATCCCAGACCTTGCCTGCCTCGGGGACTCCGCGTAGAACTGCGGACCGGGAGTCACTCGTTAAAGGTGCAGAGCCGCCCTGCAACGCCTCGTCCCAGACATCGCTGTTCGCGCCAATCTCGAACTGCGGAGAGAGAACTGTGACTTTCGTTGCAACGTGGCCTGGGGTTACGGGAGGTGTGGCGAGGGTGATGCGGACAGGGTCGAACATGTGATTTTTTAGGGTAAGAAGGACGTGGATTGGGCGTAGGGGTGGGAGGGAGTTGAGGTCGGAGGTTGGGGCCATAGCTGGGAGCGCTGACGAGGAAGAGGGGGCTAGAGGGCGGAGGGTTGGGAGGGGGATGTAGCTGAGAGCAATGAGGCGGATGCGGAAGCGGGTAGATTGCGGCTTGCTCTCGGGCTTCACGAGGATGTGCTTGCAGGACTTGCAGCGCTTTGCTCGTTTGGTGCGGAGGAGGACTGGGAGTGGGAGGAGATCGTCGACGAAGCGGGCGTCCGGTGATTGGGTTGCGCGCTGGTCTATCGAGGCCACACCATCCCAGCCACATTCTGGAGACTGGAGTCGTGCAATCATGTCCGTCTCGTTGTTTTCTAGGGCGACCTGAAGGCCCTCGCTTGCAGTCAGGGCTTCGCGCATAACAGGTGGCTTGGATTTGGGCTTCTTGTTGCCGCCATATAGCCCGCTTAGACGCGACGAGGATGTGTAGAGAGACATGAGCCGGTTTAGGGCGCCGGGCGATGAGAACCCAAATTCTGAGCTAAGGTGGTCATTTGGCGAGTTTGATGTCTCGGCGATCTGTGTACGGTAAAAGTTTTTCAGGGCTGCGAACCGGGCATCGGTGCCCATTGGAGGTGCAGCCGGATCTTCTTTTGGCGCAGCTTGCTCTCCATCATGCTCACGCGCATTGGATTGCTCGTCAGCCGAGGCGAAGCTAGACAATGGATGTTTCAGATCTCCGAAAGTACGAGAAGCTTGCCTCGAGCGGTCGTGGGCAGCCGGGGGAGTGGAATCTGTCATCTTTTGCAGTTGACTACGGATATTTGTCGGCTTATCAAATTTGATGCCGATGTCTAGCGTTGTCCAAAGACAGTATCCGCAAGACAACACCCACGGACCCTGTTGGGGCCCGTTTCCTGTAGCATTCTCAATGGTACTCACAGCCAGGGGAGCTGTACAAACAGGACAATTGAAGCAATTCCGGCCACATCTATAGATGGGTGCATGTTAGCGGATACTTGAACACAACCGTTCACACCACCTAGTACATACCGATTACCATCACTCCGCACCATACTACTCGGCGTTTCAAACAAGCAGCTAGGACAATACCAGCTCACAATCTCCTCTGTAATACATCGGGGGCATTTGATCTGGTGGCACTCCTCGCAGTAGAGAAGCTGTTCAGGCGGATACAGCGAGAAGTTGGATCGCGGAGAGCGGGGATCAAAGGTTTGCTCCTCATCCTCATCCTCTTCTTGTTGTTCCTCTTTTGCCGACAATTTCTTGTCTTGATCTGTGTCCGCCCGCTCGGGGGTGGTTTCTGCGGCGATTTCTGCGGGGACTCCCTTGACCTCCGCTTCCTGGCTGGGTCAGGGACCGGGGTGTCGGCGCAGGGGCATGATATGTAGGTATATGGGAAAGGACGCGACATTTTGATATGGAGGGGCGAGCGAGATGGTGTGTGGTAACTTTCGAGGCGTGCACTCGGATCAAATCATGCTTCGTCTCTGCGGGGGTCGAGGGCCAAATAGCGTGATGGAGTAAACAGGCTGTCGTATAGCAGATTGGTAGCTATAGGATGGCTTGTCTTTTCGAGTGAAGATATCTTAATTTTCAGGATCCCGGCCTTGTTGCGCCTAATCAGAGACCCTGAGAGGAGCGTGTTGGCGCGTGGGGACGTATTCGAGCAGGGGTCGTAATGGCTCTGCCACGCTCAATGCACTATGCACAAGATGAAAAATATGCACAACTTTAAAATTAAAATTGATACCGAGTCTAGTGTATCAAAAACACCAATTGCAAGAAGTCCACGGTCTGCGGAGAGGGAGCTCTTCCGCATCAACAATCGACGTCAGATCCCGCCATTTTCTGCCCGCCATCGCCGCAAAACCATGGACTTGCATGCTTGAGTGTTTAGAATCCTCCATATCCATTCTACAGCCACAATGATACCTCTACAGACATTTCGTGCCAGCCTCTCAAGGCGATGCTTTACCCCAACAACTACTATCCGAAAATATGCCAGCCAGACGCCCGGTAACCCAATGCTCGAGGTCTTCAACCGCAAAGTCAAGCACCTCCAAAAAGATCGGGCAGGCCGGAATGTCGAAGAGAGTCGAAAAGTCGATTACCTGAAAGATGAAGTAGCAATGCGGCTATGTGAGCGCTTACTGGTAAGCCATTGAACGACTCAGGCACAGAAAACAAGTGCAGAAGAAGAAAAAAGACACATCCACTAACAAGAGCTTCTCTCGCTGTGAATAGGACATTAAACGTGACTTCCCAAACGTCCTAGATCTAGGCGCAAACAGTTGCAACATCGCCCGAGCTCTCACATCCCCCAATATCGACTCAATCATGCCGGAAGGAACCATCACACCACCACTCTCGAAAAAGATCTCGAAGCTGACATGCGTGGAGACATCGCGCGCGCTGCTCCACCGCGACGAGGACGATCCGTTTAACAAGGAGATCAACATCCAGCGGGATGTAATTCCGGACTTGGAGACGTTGCCGTACGCACCGAACAGCTTCGACGCCGTGCTCTCGTCGCTCTCGATCCACTGGATCAATGACCTGCCCGCGCTCCTGGAACAGGTGAACACAATACTGAAGCCCGATGCGCCGTTTATCGCAGCCATGTTTGGTGGCGATACGTTGTACGAGCTGCGCGGATCGCTGCAGCTGGCTGATATGGAGCGGCGCGGTGGTGTGAGTCCGCATGTGTCACCTCTGGCGGATGTCAAGGATATCGGAAGCTTGTTGGGCCGCACTGGGTTCAAGATGCTTACTGTTGATGTTGAAGATATTGTGGTCGAGTTCCCGGATACCTTTGCGCTTATGCAGGATTTGCAGGCGATGGGTGAGGGTAACGCAATCATGAACCGTGACTCGGCACCACTTTCGCGGGATGTCTTGCTGGCTAATGAGGCTATATATCGTTCCCTGCATATGGAGGAAGGTGCACGTGGTATCCCGGCCACGTTCCGATTGATCTATATGATTGGATGGAAGGAAGGCGAGGGTCAGTCGCAGCCGTTGCAGCGTGGCAGCGGTGATATTAACCTTAAGGATGTCCTTGAGGGCGGTGACCTTGATAAACCATGAAGAATGGAAACAAAAGGGCAAAGAGAAAGAGCCCAACATTTTGTCACAGTATAATAATGTAAAACTACGCTTAAAGCGACACTGGAGAGATATCATCCACAGATGTATGGAATGCAAACCAAGCCTCTACCAAGAAGATGAGAACAAAAAAAAAACAGTCAGAATGTAAATCATAAGAAACGAACCTCCATCCGATGCTGTTTTCTCCGCTCAAACCGTCCTACGATCAGTCATGACCCGCACAATCGAACCAGTACCAGCAATCTCCACAAGTCTCTCGTGCCAGCTCAGCAAAACGCTCATCTGCTGACCACCACCACCTTCACCCAAGTTGCGAGCCTGGATCTGGGAGAAGCCTGTATCCTGAGGCGAAACCGACTTCTTCGGCGACTGGGCACCGCTACCAGGAGCAGCCGAGGACATTCCCTTGTACCTGTAAGAAATAAATCAGCAATCAAATCTACGACTTTCCACCAGATGATTCCTCTCCTGGCAATGAAATAGTAGTTCCACATACAGGTACTTCATCAAGCAATCGGCCCGCTCAGCCCCGCCATCCCCGCTGCACACGCCCTCCAGAATGCGGGTCATCTCGCCCTGGCGGATACCCTGCAGCACATCGATGACGGTAGCAAGATGCACCTCCTTGGCGCGGTCGTCGCCGCCCAGCGGCGCCGTGTCGAGGACAGTCCGCAGAGCACCCTCTGGGTCACCGCCGCGCAGCATCTGGCGCACCTGTGTCGCAGCATTGGCGGCATCACTGGCGCTTGCGGCTTGGGGGAGTGTGGCGGGGAGGAGGGATTCCATGGGGAAGTTGGCCGAGGACTCGGGGTCCAAGGCGTCAATGTTGATGGTGCGGTAGTTGATTTGCGACATGGTGGCGGTTGGGCCTTGATTGAGTGCGGAAATATAGGGGAAATAGGTCTTGATCAAGTTGGTGGCCAAGCCTGTTGAGTGGGTTTGGTGTTGAGGGAGCTTTGAGCTGCCTGTTGATCCGTTTGGTATATCGGTGCGGTGGGCGGAAGCGGGGAGATTAGTGACGTGGGAACGTCTCCGAATGGTATGAGATCCAATGGGGATAGAATAAAAGACCAGAGTATGTTTGATAGAGACAGAGATCAGATTAACTGATCACAGATAAATCACAAGGCGAGTCGACAGGGCAATGCGGAGTCAATCGGGGAGTCCACGGGAGATGGAGCTGGACACTTGGTAGACGGGGTGTTGGGGCCTGAGGCAGAAATATACTGACTTGAACCCAGTTGTCTGGAGGCTCTTGGGTCTTTAATATTGAGTATTCTGAGTAAATACGCTACTGGGTTGCTCGGGATTTTCCATGTGGAGAGAAGTAAATTTTCATGAATAATGCAGAAATATCGTTTTTTGATGGGGATATATACACATCTTCTATCAAACCCAGTTCTTTATATACAAATAGCATAACAATAAAATATCAAACAGCCAACCAAATACCAAAAACACCAACGCTAAAATGACAACTAAGGAGAGGTCGTAATTGTGATAGGAGGAACCACGACATGAGGAGGCGTGGTAGGACGCTCAGGAGAGGCCTTTTGCTTGCTCGGTTCAAGGCTCTCAGGAGCTTGTTCGGGATCATCAGAGTCTGTGGGCTGTGCGTTCAACTCGACATCGTCTTCTGACTTCCCCTTGTTGACGACACGGAGAGTGAAACGCTTCACAGGCCTAAAGAAGGACCTGATACCACGACCAATTACCTTGAACCCTTTAGAAAGAGGGCGCAAAACAATAGCCATGCCGCCAACAATGGCATTAAAGACAAGCCCGAAGTGGTAGTCTGGGATAAGTCGGAGCACGATAGCCCAGGGCAAGCAAGCAATAGAACAGATAATACAAACACCCCAGAGGGTGCCGCTCAAGCGAGTCACGTTGAAGGCCTGGCCGCCCACGTAGACGATCATGATTTGACCGCCGATCATGATGGCGTTGATTCCTAGGAACCAGTAGTTGCGGAACATGCCTTCGAAGATATTGAACTTATTGTCGAGGCGACGGTTGTTGAATTCGTTGAAGATCTGCATCCACACGAACGTGTTGAACACCACGGTGGCGAGCTGCTTCGCGCGCAGCTCGGGTTCGGAGCTGAGATGGGCACTGAGGAGCTTGTCGCCTGCGAAATACAGCATGAATGTGATGGCTAGCTGGTATATAGCTTGGCCGAGAATCATCTTCCACATGGTCAAGGTGAAGAGGGAGGCGTGTTTGGGGACAGGTTTGCGGTCGAGAATTTGTTCAGTCGGGGCATCCGTAGCTCTGTTTTTCCAGAATGTTAGTAAGAAGTCCAAGCAAAAAATAAAAGAACGAGCAGAATAACTCACAAGGCGAGAGCGGCGAAGGTATCCATAATAAGGTTCACCCAGAGCAGCTGCACAGCAGTCAAAACGCTTGCGTTCTCACTGCTGTAAACAGATGACACGAAAGTGAGTATCACAGCCGTGATATTGACCGTGACCTGGAATTGCAAAAACTTGGCGACGGCATCATTGACAGCTCGTCCCCAGGAGATCGCCGTGATAATGGACTTGAAATTATCATCCAGGAGAATAATCGAACTCGCCTCCTTAGCGACCTCAGTACCAGCAATGCCCATAGAGAAGCCAACATCTGCAGTGCGCAAAGCCGGGCCATCATTAGTACCATCACCTGTGACAGCGACCGTTTCACCGAGGGCCTTGAGCCGTTCGACCAAGATCCGCTTGTCCTCGGGAGATGATCGTGCCAGCACTTGCAGGCGCGGAACCACTTCATCCATCTCCGCGTTTGTGAGTTGACGGAACTTAGGACCTTCCATAACCAATCCATCTTCCGTCTTGATTCCACAAGAAGTTGCAATGGCGGTGGCAGTGGCAACGTTGTCGCCAGTCACCATCTTGACCTGGACGCCTGCTGAGTGGCATTTACGAATGGCTGACGGGACTTCAGGACGAAGAGGGTCTTGGATACCCACAACTCCGACCCAGGTCATATCATGGAAGAAATCCTCAAAGTTCGCCGATGCATCTTCAGAATGTTTAGCTTCCGTCGGGGGCCAGGTTGCGAAGTCCTTGTAGACCATGCCAATTGTCCGAAGAGACTTGTGAGCATAATTGTCAATGATCTCCAGGAGGTTCTTCTTCTGTGCCTCAGAAAGATACTCCACATCGGGTCTCTCTTTGGACATATCAATGTTGACAATTTCCGTGGTGCAAGCACCGACCATCAATTCGGACGCTCCCTTGACAAGCAGTCGGTAGCCAACACCAGGAACACGGTAAATAACACCCATGCATTTTCTGGCGGAGTCGAAAGGAATCAATTGGACAATCTCAGCGGAGCCACGCTCCGAGACGATATCCATGCCCATATAATCTCGGGCTAACTGAAGCATCGCCACTTCAGTCTTGCTACCGACAAAATCAATAGAGCCGTCTTTTTCCTGTTCAAAGGCAGTCGAGTTCAAAGCGATGCTCTTGATGATCAAATCCTTAATGGGAGGCGATAATTTCTGGGAAGCCTCGGAAGTAGTCATTGAACCCTCCACATCTTCGTCTTCGGTTCTCTGGCTGAAGTCTTGATCCGAGCCCCAGGTTCCGGCTACAACAGTCATTTTGTTCTGTGTCAATGTACCGGTTTTATCAGAGCAAATGACAGTAGCATTTCCCATGGTCTCGCATGCACGAAGGACACGGACGAGGTTGTTCTCCTTGACCATTCGGGTAGTAGCAAAGGCCAAAGCTAGCGTTACGGCCAATGGAAGACCCTCTAGCAAAGAACATGAATATTAGTATAGTTCAAATAATTGTGCGAAACACCAGCGCTTACCTGGAATAGCGACTACAATAACCGTGACAGCAACAATAAGAATATCCACAAACTCTTTGCCTTTCATAGCACCGTTCCTTTCCGGGTGATTAGGAAGGTCGGCTACAAATCGGAAGAGCAGAACGAAGAACAGGATGCCAGCAGCTCTGCAAATTATTATCAGTAACCCGTCACAAAAGTAGGAAGTAAGAAATGTCAACTCACGCTGTACCTAAATATCCAATCCAATCCGCCAGCTTACCCAGCTTGACCTGAAGCGGCGTTGGGTCATTGGGGGTTTGTAGCGACAACAGTATCCGTCCATAGGTAGAATAAGGTCCAACACTGGTGACAACATAAGTTCCCACACCTTCGAGAACCTTACTACCGGAAATCAGGAACGGGTCGAGCTTCTTGGTTGCCTTGCCGTCGACAATCTGCTGCCAGACTTCATGACCGGGCGTCTTCTTCATTTGATCCGACTCGCCGGTAGCGGAAGACTCATCGCACTTCACGCCGTAGCCTGAAACCAGTATGCCATCCGCGGGGATGGAATCACCTGCCTCGAGATGGAGGATATCGCCGACCATAATATCGTAGATTGAAAGCATATCGGTTTTGCCCGAGCGGGTTACTTTGACTTCACGGTCATCGTTCTGTTGGGATGTTAGCTGTTTTGACTCTCCAGATTGATAGGGGAAAGACTTGCCCTTTTGTTGAGTTTGGCAAATTGTCTCTCTTTTTGCCAATCGTTCGCAGCTGTGACCACTGTGACAATCAAAATTGCCACGCAGATGGCGACACCTTCCACCCAGTCGACGCCTGAGCCTTCTGACACGGTCTCGTATATCCCCAGGGATAGTGAGACCACGGCGGCGATAGTCAATAATATAATGATTTTGTCGTTGTAAGCAGCCCAAAATAATTTTAGGAACCCGGTTGATTTCCGAGCGGGTAGTTTGTTCCGACTGAAGACACGAATGCGGTCTTCGAAGGGTGAGCCACTACCAGATGACGCCGGCACCGGCGTCGAAGTGACAGGCTTTGATGGAGATTTCCCAGTAGATGTGTGTTGTGCCGAAGGTGCCACATCCTGGAACTCGACCTTACCCTCCAGACGCCCTTCATCTATTGACAAACCGGCATTTAAATCTGTTCGCAGACCGCGCTCCAGACCCTGCAATCCACCAAGGGCATGGAATGCAGCCAAGGATTTTGGGTTCTGCATTTTGTTTAGTTGACCGGGAGAAAACGCAAACCGATTATCCTCCACTTGAAAATCAGATTCATTCCGGGGATCCGGTTTCAATGCATCCGCCAGCGAAACATCGTCGTATACATCTTTGGAAGTATGGGCCGGGTCTACTTCGGAGTTCGCCCGGGAGCGAACCATAGTATCTGCAGAAGAAGCGAATGAGTCCGCCCGCGGACGCAAAGTATCGCCATCGATCGACTGTGACGGTCGATGCGAGGCATTGTGGACCATCAGACGGGCTGGGTCTGGATTCCACGCCATATCAGGTGAGACAGGTGAAGTCGGGCTGTGGTTTAGATCTGTAGGACCTGACCATGCGGAAGAGGCTGTGGATATAGATCGCTGCATGAAGAAAAAAAAAAGAAAATGGGATGATCAGCGAAATAGTTCAGGCGTGTATAGGATGGCTTGGGTAACCAACCTCTCTGCCCGAAAAATCTGTCACTATAACAGGACTCAACAGTGAGCCCTGATGGGAGGAGTCGTTGTTTGAAGACATAGAGTGCAGATCGCACGGGGCTCCGAAAATATTATGCGAGTCAAATTAAAAAGGAGCTCATGCAGATGTTCATGTAAATACGCTCTGATCTCAAAGAGATTATCTCGTGTGTCGTCGGGGTTGCGAGACCTTGTTATCTTTTTCCCCCTCTCAATGGGGCTGTGTCCACGGGTACCACCCAGGATGCCCAGATATGCCGAGGATTTAGTGTCAATTTTTTGGCAATCCGCAACGAGGGTTGTAACAAATAATGCCAAGTATAAGAGGGATATATTATCTCCACTTGAGAGAATTGGAGCGATCGAAAAAAGTAAAATATACTCTCCAAGTGGTGCCAGAATGTGACACTTATTACCCCGGGAACAAAACACAGCCCCCTTCCAAGGTTGCAAGCGGCAATGTTTGTCAGTTAATAACGGGGGGCACCTACGGAGCTCCGTATGGGATGTGATGTAGGAGTAGTATCTTGTTATTAAAGGCGGCGAAGCCTGATAGGCATACCCCTAAAAAGCTGAGGAATGTAAGCGCCGGGCTTCTTTTTCTCTAACTCTAGCCCCGTTTTCTTCATGTCTATGCTACATGCATAGTTAAATTCTGAGATCAGCGGTTGTGGAATAGCGTTACGCCAAGTTCAGGTATCCAATGTGATGGCGTTGCGATCAAATTGGGTTTGTCATTGTGGATTAGGTCAACTGCTGCGCCTCGCGGAGGACCCAATCATTGGGGCATATTTTCACCTCGACTTATTGTGTTTGTATTGGCATTATTGTTTGACCATGGACATGGGCGCAAGTAAGGAGGCAAAGACGAATCTCTTTGCATCATGGGGCTTGATCGTGTGTGTTCTAGGTTGTTGCGGACGGGGTAGGTGTCCACTTCATGAGCGGCTAGACTGTACGCATCATAAGCACGCGGCACCGCTGTCCGAGCCTATCAAGGCACACAGATATGATTTGATTTCGAGAGCCACTAAGCTGTACATAATACAGAGTAGTTACTTCGTGGTAACTTGATGATGGGGTCTCCGGGTGAAAGGAGGCGTGGAAGACAGGGATGGAAGATCTCCATGTGGCGTGTTTGTGGCGGTGCGTTAAAAATGTGGCGGTGCGCCTCATACTATAACGGGAAGCTCATGAGCTCGAGTATGACTTAGGAGGCAAGAAACATCACCAGCTTGATGATGGAAGGGCAGTGCAATAGGTGGCAATGATACTAGGTGAGCTCACTCCGAGAAAAGGCTGCCACAAGACTTCTGAGTAGCTAGGCAGAAGCACTCGTACTCGTACACAATATCTAGGGAACCGACAGTGGCTGTAAAAGGAAGTACAGCCCAAATCTGGTCTCAGGACGCGTCAGTGTAGATAAAGTTGAGAAGAGGTTAATGTTTAAAGTCCCATTTGACACGAGGTTTGAAGAGTACTTGCGCCTGCGCCTGCGCCTGGTTCCAAATGTAAGCCGTCAAAGCTGGGCCTCCCCTTCGACTATTTGACAGCCGACAAGCGTTTTCTTTGGAGGCGCCTAGTTTTGCAAAAGCATCAGAGGAAACTCATCTCTTTCGACTTGTCAGACATTTAGAAAGAAATATCTAATCCAACTACAGCAGTAGTTAGTCTCAGACGGCAACACGATGGAAGTCTCATGTCAGATGAAGTGGTCCTACAAGAAATGACATTGATCTGCAATAATATTAGCCTCACCGGCTCTGCCACGTGGTCAGCATGCATAGCCATACAGTGGGATTCGCAAGGTGTGTTACACGGTTGGCGAGCACCTGGGCAACCTTGGAGTAAGAAGTCCAAAATGCGAGCGAGGTCTCTACCAGGAGCCATCTATGCGTATGGGAAATGTACAACGTTTCATATGTGAAGCTCGATAACTTTGCATTACACTGAGTATCCGAGCTAACACTATTTAGGCCTTGACTCATACACCTAGTCATACGAAGAGAGCAAAGTAATATATCCACAACGATCCAAAAATTAAAAGTTAAGTGGGAAGATAGTGAAGAGAAACTAATTTGAACAAGAAGTAAGAGAAAAATAGGAGCAGAAGAAAGAAAAGAGGAAGAAGGGGGGTATCAATAGTGAAAAGAAGAATATATCAACAAAATGACAATGAAAGACAGGAAATGCGTTTTTACAACAGCACAAAGAGGTAGAATCGAACAGAAAATAATAACAAAAAAAAAAAAAAAAAATAAGGCACGATCGGGGACAAGCCCCGGAGTCCGATGTCACAACAGAGGGCTTGCGCCCCCACCCATCACTTCATTTCCATCATTTCACATATCCCACATTGCAACATTGCCAATCACTGATCAATCACCTCAGTAAATCGACTGCTTCGACTCCCATCGAAACTATGTAAGCTGCGGCCAAGCCCATCCGGCCGCGGCGGTGCACAGGGCATTGCACTCTGGGGTTGCGCAACTGGGTGGGCAGGGGTGACAGTGATGGGAGTGGCAACGTTAACCGAGTTGGAGATAGGAAGGTGGACGAGGTTGGGCCGTGTCGGTGGGGTGGGCTCCTCAACTTCACGGGTGAAGTTGGAGTCTAGGGGACTGCCAAATTGGGAGGTAGGGGGCGGAGCATAGAAAGAGGGCGATCCAATTGGCCCGGTTGCTGGGGAGGTGGCAGAGAAACCTGGTGCGGTGGGAGAATCGCCGTCCAGTCCACCGCCATATCCGTCTCCACCGTGAGTAAAGACGGGAGGAAGCTTTCTGCCGGAAATCTTTTGGAACCCGCGTTCGCTGGGGGCAGAGTCGGCGGTGCTTCCAGAGCGGGCTGTTGCCGTTGACTGGCGCCAGCGCTTCATGAATGCGGGGGCGAGGTATGAGGCTGTGAAGAGGGGATCGTTACTTTCGCGTCGTTCGACAATTTCTCTAGACCCAGCCGCTGCTCCAGCCCCAGCCCCAGCTGCTGCGTCACCTAACATTGCTGGACGTCCCGTTTTCCCCATAAAGAGTCCTCGACGGCGGAGGTAATAAAATAGGAGAAGAATGATGAGAGCGACACCGGCAACTGATCCTATTACACCGCCCACGATTTTAGGTGTGTTAGGATTGGTTGTCGAACCCTGCCCCGAGACATGCGTCTCACTTGCAGTTGGCGCAGTTCCGGCACCAGTTGCTGAGCTAGTTGACTCAGAGCCTCCATATACATCTGACGAAGAGGTTGCATAGTTTGTGCTGGAGGTCGAGCTCATCGATGAGCTGGAGCTGGAACTGGAGCTGGAGTTGGAGCCGGAGGTAGAACCGGAATATGACCAGTAAGTGTGCGCCTGGGATGATGTTGTCGTAGCAGAGGGCGTAGAGCTAGAATGAGTAATGAGACGAGTCGAAGTCCATGCAGGCGAAGTGATGACTGTAGCTGACGCAGATCTTGATGCTGACGGAAGTCCACTGGTGTTTGTGGAGGTGGTCGAAGAAGTTTGAGTGGAGTTCGTAAAGCTGCTTGAAAGTGACGTCTCGGATAGTGGCAACGTCGTCGGCGAGGTCAATAGCCCTAAATCTATAGAGACACTCGCAGCCACAGTCGCAGCAGCAGTTGCAGCAGCAGTTGCACTCGCAGTCGCAGTCGCAGCCAAGACATCCGAGCTCGGTAGAGTGTCAGTGGCGTACGCAGAATCCGATATCGTCATCGGAAAGTCGGTAGCAGTCGACTGAAAGGGTGCCTGTGAGCTAGCATCGACTATCTGCAATACAGTCTCGATACTAGTCGGGTCGGCGGAGGTCGTCTCATCCCGCTTTTCGAGCAGTGTATCAGATTCGTTCATACCATGTTCAAGACACAGAGAGTCTTTCGAGTCGCAATTTTCATCCGGAAGTATATCAGTAGCGGGGAGCATGGGGGTTTGAAATGCACCACCCTCAAGTAAATCTGAGTCCACCTTTTGTTCATCCTGCTTGGCTTCCCGGCGGCGCCTAGCACTAATTAGATTGCCGATGCGCGAGTGACGGTGATGACTATGAGCCATGTTGACAATTTTTCCATACACGTCCACGGTCAATTGCCAATCGCATACAATGAGATATCACGACAAAGTAATAAAACAAAGTATGTATGATCCTCACAGAGGTTGAGCTTCGCAGGATTGCGAAGAATGGGGTCGATAAGGTTAATGTAAACGAAAGAGAAAAAAAAAAACACGTTCTAGCGTGCGCACAGTTGGCATGGAAAGATTGATAGATCGTCCGAGGAAAAGAATGACCCGGTTGACAGTATTGAATGAATGGATGCTGGCAGAAGCGTAGCCAAACGTTGCGATCAACAATCAGAAACAATCAGAGCGTAGCATGAATAGCAGCTCAAGAATATGTTGATATAAGGCGCACAGTTAGGTGGAGGGAATGGCAATCGTACAAACGACTAAGCGGAGTTAGTATGGATTTTATTCCATTGGAGCACATTGCAGCCCCACGCCATGTAAGCAAACAGATCGAGGGCTTCGAACAATTTGATACCAACACATACCTGGAGTAAACGAGTGACAAAAAGAGCGAGATGAAAGAAAGAGAGTCCAGTCTCATGTCCTAATCCATTGTGTTTTGGATATCTGGGACCAAAAGGAGAAATATAGAGTGTTTAATAGGTCGAGGCAGCCAGCATGTCAGACGGATGAACTTTTGAGGGCGGTATAGTCACACTGGGACAATTCTCAGTTGTCCAGAGGGAAGGAAATGTACATGAAATTGCAAAAGCCCCCGAAAAAAGAGACCAGAAAGAGACCAACAAAAAGACCCCAAAGCGATGAAAAAGCAAGACACACGAAAGAGAAGAAGCGAAATGGGAAAATGATGGAAAAGACCCAGACTGGACCAAACAATCCCCTATCGAGGCCTAGTCTATGCGACCCGTGTTAGTGACGAACTAGGCTCGGGGGCCGACAGATCTTTTTCTTTTTCTTTTTCTTTCTTTTTCTATTCTTTCTGATTTCAGGGAGAAAAAGATATCTGAAATGGAATTATGACAGTCTTCTTTTTTTTTCCCCCTCCATAGAAAACAAAGAAAGGGAAAAAAATAATAATAACAGTTCTCAACGCAGGTACACGGCCAGGTACAGCCAGGTACCGCGAGATCAACGAATAGAAAAGTTGACAGGGCCCGGATGAGGTTCTGGCCAAGATAACTAGTCCGGTTTGGGACTAGGGTACCATGCAGGTTTAATTATCATCTTTAGCGTATTGACGGAGTACATATGGACATATGGATGTTGTAGGCAAGGGACAAATGGTTACATGCATAATTACTATCTACGGAGTACGGAGTAGAAGGCCATGTTGACATGTTGACATGTTTATGTTTATGTGATTCAATATATCCTGAAAATATTAAATCAGTTGTGTGTTACTCCACCTAATTCCACTTTCACTTTCCGGAGTACGTTGTCCTCCGTACTAACGGCGAATCATTTGCCGATCTCATTCTCCATAAACCTATTTTAAGCCGAAGTGTCAGACCACTGTCTCTGTTTCTGTCTCTGTCTCTGGAAAAATAAGATGTATGCATTGGACTCCATATCTACGTGCTCGTCTTATTTGACACCAATAGAAAGAAGACAAGAAAGAATAAAAGACGCGGGGGGTATTAGTAACGAGTCTTTCTTTCCTCCTCTCGGGGCCCAGAACTCATTTTTCGCTTAAAAAGTCTCGAGATCATCGCCCGGAACTTCCTCTCCTTCGGCGGGGATCTCGAAGCCGTCCTAATGGGGGCGCATAAGCGTCAGTTTGGGGAATCTTCAGCGAATAGATCAAGGGAACGGACCTCGGTCGAGTATAGAATGCCTTGGATGTGCTTAACAAGCGTGTCTTCTTCCTTTTCAAGCTCGGGGTCGGCTTCAATGGCACTCTGGAGTAGCAGTTCAATATCGCGCAACTTGGCAAAGTAGAAGTCCCGCTCCTTCTCTAGTCCTGCAATCGCTTCCTTTTGTGTCGAGATCTCCTGTTGCAGGGCAGCAGTGGCCGCTCCACTGGCCGCGGTGGCAACCCGGGGACGGACTGCGCCAGTTGTCGGGGTCACTCCACGGCGTGCGCTGCCAGCAGACGGGGCGCGCGAAGCAGGTCCACCAACGGAAGCAGGTGCGCCGGAGGCCTTGCGCCGGCCGACGGCGTCGTATTCACCACCGGGATAGTGCTGATCCCAGTATTTCTTAACCCACTGGATGAACTCAAGGTTGTCCTGCATGCGGCACTTTGTGAGGGACTGGACGGGGATGGGCTTGTTGACGGAATGACGGGCGAAGACATCTGGGTGATGGAATATGTTAAAAAAAAAAGGGGGATCGTTGACCGATTTGGAATATGCATTCACATACTCTGAAGAACCTTGAAGTTCTGGAGGTAAGCATATTCAGTGTTCACATTGAACTTGACCCGGGACATGGGAACATCCACTGAACAAAGAGACCAGTCAGTCAGTATGTTCCACAACCCAATACGGAACCGCCCGTCTCTCAATTATTGCGCAAGTCGTAGTCATTACATACTGAAAATCGAATCGAACACCTGGCAGAGGGCAGCACTATAGAGAGACAAGATAAGAGGTTAGCCCATCTGATCTATACAAAAACAAAGTTCGCCCCGCGGGCCGTTTAATGTCGGGGAGAGAATGTTGATCAACCATACCCAGTTCCGCACTGCTCAATCTTGGTAAGGTTCAGCTGAAGCAGGTTGTTAAGCCATGCCAGCAGCTCCTGTCTGAAATCATAAATCGATCGGCGGTCAGCAAGGCCATATTGGTCGCGAGATGGCGGGGAATAGGAGAAAAGCCGAACCTGGATTCACCCATGATGGTGGGGTAAAATGGTTATCAATCGAAACGCTAAAGCGAAAAATGAGACTGGGATAAGCGCTAAGCGGAAAGAGAGTCGGATGGAGATATTACACTGCAAGACCAAGACTTCTTGTCAGTCTCTGCTTGTGTGGTTGATGGGAAACAGCAGAGGGATTGTTTTGATGCTAAATCCCACGGATCACACTGGCGCTAGCCCACTTTTTCTGGCGAATCACAGATGGATTAGTTAATCAATGTCTTGGTGCCTGAGGTGTCATGGTATACCTGAGGTATCATATCGTAGACCGAAAATATTACCTCGGCGCATGAAACTATTACATTGTCGAGTGAGGTACAATTACATCGCAACAGGTCAAATCTCATATGTCATATCTCCCAGCATGGCCTTAGCTAAGGATATCAAGTTGTCGCCTCATGCATCGCTACTTAACCGATTGACCGCCGTGTCTACCGCCTTCCCGGCTGCCATATTTGACACATTAGACCAGCAGAAATGGTCGATCTATTGATCTTGTACTCCGTAGGTAGCAGCTGTCTTGACACCTCAGGTGACGACCTAACTCTGTAGACGTTGGAAATTGAGGCTATTCTAACGATATAAGATATAAAATAATACAAGCTACATATGTAGACATAGATTTTACACTGGTGTTATGTGGATGTATAAATATAACAAAGAAGAGCAAGAATGTATTTTGCCAATATTCCAGCCTGATCCAATTTGTACCCAATACGAAAAACCTCATATCCAACTCCCACTAGCAATGTATAATAATGATGACCAAGCAATCCCAAACGGGAAGAAGCAACGCTGAGAAGAAGAACAAGCCATATATAAACAAATGCAAATAGATCACTCCTCCAACAGGTCGATCCCGTCTAGACCATATCCAAAGTCTATAATGACAGCCCGGGAGTCTTGGCTCGTCGCAACAATGCGTCTATAATCGGACTGCACGCTCAGCATCCAACTTGTGGTCCAGCCCGGGAAGTTGATAGACAGGTCACCCGTATCACGATCGAACACCTTGACGCTCATATCATAGCTACCGCTAATGATCCGCTTATTTGCGCTGTCGAGATGCAAAGATCGGATGAGGCCTGTATGCCCATGAAGCTCGTTGACGAGCTCGCCAGTGTTGGCATCGAATTGATAGATTATACGGTCGTTGCCGCCAGTGAGGATGGTCCGGCCATCATCACTGAATTCGACACATGCGAGGCCACGGTCTTTGCTGGTGAACTCTTTGACGCATTGGCCTGAGATCACGTTCCACATCTTGGCAACGCCGTCACCGCTGGCTGACACGATAAGGTCACCACGTAACTGCACAGCATTCACTGGCCCTTGGTGACCGTTGAGCTGCCTCAAAAGCTCACCGGTATTTCGGTCCCACACACAGATGGTGGTATCCTTGGAGCATGAGACGATGTAGCGGTCATCGAAGCATACATCAAGCACACCGGCGTGATGGCCGGAAAGACGACGAATTGGTCGGTAGTCGTCCTTGATGTCATACACGATACAGGTAAAGTCCGAAGATCCGGTGACCATGATCTCTTCATCAAACTGCAGGCACAGGATTGATGCACTGTGGTATATCGATGCTTCCTCCAACGGTGTCGTAATTTCCGTCGTCTCATCCAGAGTGGGCCACGGTGGTGTAATAGTAATGAATGGGGAAGTCCCCGTGGCCTGGGCGGTTGGATTGTTCACTGGGCCACGACGGAAAGTCCTGGCCGCGGGTGGTCCAATAATTTTCTTGCATGACCACGGATAGTGTGCGTCCCACACACGAACCGTCCGATCACGGGAGCCGGTAATAATTTTGTTCCTGTAAACTGGTTAGCAGTGCACGGCATTAAAGGATCAATGTTAGCTTACTCGTCAAATTGAGAGCAATAGACGCTGTCCTCGTGACCTTGAAGATAAATGGCTGCAGCCTTGCCAGCCGCCCAGCGCTGATCGAGAGCGCGCCGAACAAGAAACTTCTTCTTCCAGTCCTGGTACGGGATTGACTTCCCTAAGCCAGATGATAGCTTCAACTTGGAGGCCGTCTCGCTTGCTGGCCGTCGGCCATATGCATTGCGGAATACGTGCTTCCAAACATGGGAAGAGGACGCACCGAACCAGGTGCGAGACACGAGCTCCACGTTCATGAGGGAATCAGGGTCCAAATATGATAGAATGTGGGATGTAATCTCAGCCGGAAGCAGAGCCACGGGATCTGAAAAACAAGTAAATTAGCAAAACAGGCCCGCTGCCCACTGGGGGGGTTCATCCTTACCGAGTCGCATAACGGCTAGCAAATCGGTGTCCGACACGTCCGATCGATCGCGAAGGTCAATACAAATACCACTCTCCGAGTCCTGCGGAACTCTCAGATCAAGCATCTTGTTCTCCAGCTCCACCTTAGCCATCCGCGCAGCCTCTATCTGTTCATTCTGCGCCGCGGCTGCGGCGCGTGCCGCTGCACCTGCGGATTTGTGATTCGGCAGAACTGGAGGTGCCTGCCCACGGCCCGGAATAGGGGCAGGAATCGAGGCGGTGGGGGCATAGAAACTATGCAGGGCAGACACACTATTCAAAGAAGGGCGCCGATTGACGCTATAGCCTTGGTGCCAGTATGGTTTTGTTGATCGGACATCCCAGCTGCCGGAGGCCATGCGCTTATGGTTTGCATGGCTCGAAACATGGTGATAGTAACGGTCTTCGTCGTCATCAACCAATTTGACGTGCTCGGCAAGAGGAGTTGTTTGCTTGGAAGGCTTGTTGCGAAGACTGACGGATAGACGGCGGCCGAGAGCGACTAAACCATCCACAGGATGCTTCAAACTCGAGAAGCTTTTGGCACCACGGCGCCGCGGAGCTGCGTTCGGGAATGGGTCTATCTCTTCCACGACGGGTGCGTGGTCATCTTGGCATATTTCCATCAAGTATGGCTCCTCCCATGTATCCAAAGCCAGCTCTTTTGACATCGGGGCGGCATGACCTGCAGTGCGTGGCCGTGGACGAAATGACAACGAGGCGCGTCGCCTTGTGGAGGTGGCGTTGGTCTCTCGTGGCAACATGACTGAAGTTGGTGTATCGAGGGCAAATTAAACAATAATTGGACAAATCTGATAATATGTGACGGCGGTGGTTGGGACAAAGAATGACGGCTTTTTGTGAGTCTGGTCTATTTATCGTCTGTGGACCGATGTGACGTTTTGGTCTTGTGGGTTCTGTGATATAAGTCTAACAACGTGTATAGATCAACGACCGTTCGCGAACTCCAAGGACCCAAGAGAATGAAAAAAAAAAGATAGAAAGAGAGATGGAGATTAATGAATGAACTATAGAAAGAGAGAGAACAACAAAAGAAAGAAGAAAAATTGAAGGCGCAAGGAGAAGATAAAAAAGGGCGGAAGAATTCCAGAAACCAGAACGAATGGGTCTGAGTTATCGGGCGGTGAATTGAGGAGGAGTGATTGGTTCGACCATTAAGTTACCAAGTAGTTACTGGTACTAATCTCATAGTAGTAATATACTATAAAAATGAAGTACCGAATACTTATAAAGTACTCGCTTCTGCATGGGTCAGAATTTTAAGGGCGTCGGGAGGCAAATCCTGGGGGGGAAAACATCCGTGGAAAGTGCGGAGTAACTGTGACATGGATCATCAGGTTAAAATCACTGCGGATGTAAGTACCGTGTACACTCCGATCTCCGGTGGCGATTAGGGTTTTAAGATTTTTCTGGAAACAGGCTCCGAGGCTAATATTAGAGTCCAACCTGAAGGGGGTCTTTGTATACTTCCGAGGTTCTTTCAATGTTGCATATGGGAAAATCAACACTATTATTGGACAAATAATTGATTTTAATCTCTCTAGAAAACTTCTTCGATATAAATAAACACCCCAAACCCCTCGCCAAGCCCCCAAGCCCCAACCCCCCGCCAGCCCTCTACCCCCTTGGTTTTGTATGTTGACACCGACTATGTACATTTCTCAATATTGAACATCTATGTTCATCCAAAGATCTTCTCATATCCGGTCAGAGTGAACCGGTAGTGAACATCACCCTTCTTCATGCGTAGCATGGCCTCCTTGAGTCCCTCCTCTCCGATGGCAATCTCCTCAACCCAGCCCTTGAGACCCCGATCCGCAGCCAGCTGCAACATTTCAAGCATCTCCCGACGGCTACCCAGGTGGCTGGCACCGATGAGAACACCATTAGAGATCAAGTTCTGAGCCTTAATAACCTGACCCTCCTCCTCAGGAAGACCAACACTGATCCAGCGCCCATGAACATCCATCATGGACAGATAGCGCGCAAGATCGAAACCCTCAGAAGAGTTAGCGCAGTTGATAATCAAATCAAACGAGCACAGGTGATCCTTCTCCCATCCCTCCTCAGCAGTAGCAATGTAACCATCAGCACCGAGCTTAAGAGCATCCGCTTCCTTAGCACGAGAGCGCGAAATAGCCCACGTCTCCGCACCCAGTGCCTTGGCAAACATGATTCCAAAGTGACCAATGCCACCCAGTCCAACGATTCCAACCTTCTTGCCAGGACCAGCGCCATTGCGCACCAAGGGGGAGTAAGCCGTCAGTCCGGCGCACAGCATCGGAGCAACCGAGTTGGTCTCTAGTGCGTCCGGGATCGGGAACACCCAGTGCTCGTGTGTCCGCACATGTGAAGAGTATCCACCCTGGCTAACGATGCCACTGTCGGCCCACTTCGAGCCGTAGGTGTCCATAGGTTCAACCTGGCAGTATGTCTCGTTGTCGTTGCGGCACTGCTTGCACTTGCCGCAGGAGTAGGACTGCGCGCCGACTCCAACACGCTCGCCTTCCTTAATCAGAGTGACCTTAGGTCCGACACGGATTGCCCGACCGACAATCTCTAGGATGGTCATTAGCATGGGACAGGAGTCTTTTTCTTTGTTTGTTTCTCAATACGTACCGTGACCCACGCACAGAGGGAACTTCTGATCACCCCATCCTCCTATATGTATACATTAGCTGGTGTTTCTGTTAGATATTTCAACAGGACTACCATACCGCTGATAGTGTGCACATCACTGCCGCAAATTCCACAAGCCTCAATCTTGATGTCGACATCTACACTCGGTTAGAATTAGAAAGAAGCATAGTAGCACCAATAGCCCAACTCACCATAATCGCCGAAAGGCTTCAGCTTGAACTAATCATCACAACCAATCTAGATAAGCGCATATCCTAACCAGCGGACAAAAAAGAGCACATACGTGACGCTTGTGGAACTCGGTGAAGCTGTTAGGTCCATCGACCTGGAAGCCCTCAGCTTCTTCGGGGTAAGGCATTGTGATAAGAATGAGCGATTGGTCTGAAGAAGTCTTTGTCAATGACTATTCCTTGGGATACAGCAAAGCAGTGTATGTGAAGGGAACCCCAAAAAAATAAGAAAATAAAAGTAGAAACCAGAAAACAAGCGGGGTGATGGGTGTATATCAACGCTACGAAATTTCAGACCCTACGAGCGGGGATCGCAAAAGATTCTTAATTCTTCCTACGCGGGATATAATTTCCAAATCCATCGTAACACGAGATACTACGGTATACAGCTGTTTTCCTTCCAGTCGGACATTGTCCCGTGGACCCGCTTGACCGGGTAAAACTGACAACTGAGAGGAATCAGAGCGCAGGACTCGGGGCCAATATCGCCCGAGAGACGAATCAATACGATGGAAAGAACCAAGTGGTCTGGGCAGCGTGGGGTGGTTGTTGTATTTAGTGGGGTAGAATTCTAATAACCTCCCATACTACGTAGCTGATAACGCTCCCGAGGTCGTCCAGTGGACGGGTTCTCGCATCAACTCCGATCTAGAGGTTTTTCCACCTATGAGCGTGCAAGGAGAAATTATATCCCGGAGTGACATTATCGACGATAAGAAGTGGGATGATATACCTAGGGCTTGGATTTAGGGCTTGAACTTTACATGGGTGTGGTCACGGTAAAAGACGGAACATCGGCCACGGTTAAGGACGGAAACAAACACAATCACCTGATCTCAATGTAATTAATGTAAGTGAGATCGATGGTTGTTTGTTCCAGGTGCGTGAATTTCCACCCAAAGACAGGCTAGGTGTCAGAGGCATCGATGTTAAGAGGAATCGATTTCGGTTTGCCTCCTGCAATGACTCGACATAGAGGCGGGAGACATCACGAACATCTACAATAGCACGGGTCATGTGGGGGAAGGGGGACCTGATATCTTGGACAATAGTGTCGAATATCAGTTTGTTGTTGGTATTTCTACCTTCGTGATTATGCCTTGCAGCCTTTTAATTTTGGTGTCCAAAACAACCCAGAGCACCGTGAAACCAAAGTTACGTATACTCATTGAGAGTGTAAGCAGCAGATGTTGTACTCACAACAGGAGGGAAAATACACGTCGTATTTACTACTACAAATCAAATTTATTATCAAGGGTAAGCAAGTAGATCTGTAATTTTAAGGAGTTTTCATCTGGTAATGCCCATATACTAGTCTGTACGGGGTGCGAGACTCCCAAAAGCTCTGGTAAAGTCGTTGTAGACAAAGAATAGCCCCGTAAATCAATGTACAATGCCCCCTTAGAGACGCCAAGGGAAAGCTTGGCTATATAAACGAGCCATCCGAAGCTAAACTAGTAAATGAAGGTTCTCCATATAGCTATAATTTTTGAGGTCTTAAAGCTGGGCGATAGTTGTGAGATGATGGCAAAGAGGCCACGCCCAACGAAGCAGTGTGTGCATCATGTCGTAGTATTTCTTCTTGTTAATTTGACCCATGTAACCATCCAAAGTCTCCGAGCTGACGTCGGTGAATTCCTTAAAATTCAAAACGGGGGTAAATTGGATTTGAAATCTGCCATCAAAGTAACCGTACAGGACACGGGCACAGCATCTTTGGTCGAACACTATCATCATAGTCTGTAGAGTCCACAAGTTATCAGTAAGACATTCTTTGCACAAGGGATGAAGTTAGGAGTGACCTGGACTTACTGGGAAAACTTCATTGAGCATATGGACATCCTCTGGCTCAATTCCGTTGGAGAGCGATTCTAATTGATTGAGCATGCTTCTCACCCCCCCAGCTAACCAAGGCAATAAGCTCAGCAGCCGAGGGGCAATCGTGACCACATAATATCACATCTACTAGAGCCCATGTATGGCATTGGTGTGGGTGATCTAGCTCCATTGACCTAACGATACTGATTCCATGTTTTTTATCCGGGAGGTCTAGATCGTATAGAGTTTGGGTCCTAGGTGAAATTAATCAGTTGAAATAATCCAAATTTCAGAATAGCCATGTGCCACTTACCAGTAGACTAACCAGTCATCAGTTTTATAGTTGCGGATATTCAGGTCCAAAGCTTTCGCAATCACCATCTCACGGTCATCATCGGCCTCCTTGTCACTTTCCTCGCTTTCGCTTTGATCACCTTTCTCGCGACTTTCATCACTTGATTTGCGAGTCCTGTTACCGCACTCTTTGCTGTTGTCGTCATTTTTGTCCTTCTCATCATGTTTTTCGGGGTCCATACTTTTCCCTTCTTTGTCCTCGTTGACTTCTTTATTATCCGGCTTGTACTTTTTATCGCTCACTTTGTTGTCTTCCTTAGTGTTATCAAAGTGACCCGTCCCCGGGCCAGTAGCATTATCAATCTCTTTTTCATCGCTTCTTATTTCATACATCTCATAAGGCCAGAATTCCGGAATACTCCAGTCCTGGTAGTCCATGAACACACGCCGAAGTAGATAGTTTGCACGGAAAGTTCCTTTTCCGAAGTTTCCTCTTTGAGATAGAAACCAGTCCCAGTCTGGGTCTGGACGTATCTTCTCTACTTTCGGCGTGTCTGTTCGCGGCATAAAATAGCGTATCACAGAAGGCGAAGTTATACCGGAATTAATGTCCAGATGATTAAGGTCAATCCGGAGAAGCTTTAGACGCTGCTGTGGGATGAAGGGGGTTGTTATTTCCTTCATGGAGACAAGAATTTGCTCGAGTCTCTGGCATCTTAGTATAAAATACCAAGTTTGGAGGATCGTATCTATTGAGATATCGTGCATTTTGGTTGACTGCGCGAGGCAGAAAAGCTGAATAATCGATATATATGGTAATATCCCACACGAGGGAGGGTTTGGAATATTCGGTGGCTAATAATAATAATAATCAGAAGAAGAAGAAGAAGAAGAAGGAACAGTGTATGTGTAGTTCCCATATTTAGGTGGTGGAGAAAAATAACCCCCTGGGAGGTGAATGTATATAGGGCTTCGAGGTTGATTTAATCTACCAAGCCCTAATCAGACGCCCGTCCATTTCCTTAAATGCTAGCGCTGGAGGCTGAGTTGTTCCAGTAGACGTATTCCGCCGTGGAATCAGGAATAATATTGGAAAGTTTATTTGTTTGAACTATGCCAGTTTAGGAAATTTGTAGATACACTTCTCATTTTGGAAAGTTGAAGGTTTCAAAGCAAGACGCTTGAACGATGCAAGCTTTCGTCATGTTAAGCTTTTGTCTTACCACGGCTCAGCCCACGATGTTTGCCCCAGATAACTACCTGGGCACATACCTACATAGGTATGACGTGAGCGACCTACCCTAAGTACACCGAGCCATTCAGAGATAACGTCATGAGGTTGGTGTATGAGATATCAATAAATATCTACACTTATGGCAACAAAAAGTGGGGTCATGAAACTTGATATATGCATTGGAATTATATTACTAGACTTTAAATGTAGCTCCTTGCTACATTTTTAAGCCACTATGCCACATCAGGCAAGCTCAATTCCACATCCATAGCAGGCTTGATCTTATCAGCAACGGTCTGGTACTGGGCATCAGTAAGAGGGCTGAGAGGTCGGCGAGGGAACCCGCCGTAACCGTAGTATGACTGGATAGCACCCTTGGTGCCAGGAATGGAAGCCTTTGTAAGAACCCAGTCGGCAGCACTGAGTTGCTGCTGAGCCTCGATGGCCTCTGTGAGACGGCCCTCGGACCAGAGCGTGAAGAGGCGGACACAAAGGCGGGGAAGAACGTTGGCACCACCTGCAAGAATGGCAGAGCCGCCAGAGACGAGGGTCTGCAGAGTGAAGTCGGCAATACCGCCGAAGGCAATGTATGGGTGCTTGGCGTTTGGCTTGGAGACTGTTGCGGTACGCTGAGCTGGAGCCAAGGGGGAGGAGGGGGTGATGGCGCCGAGAGCGGTAGCGACACGAGTCAGCTTTCCGGTGTTGGCACAAGTGAACTTAGTGCCGACGATGTTAGGGTGTTCAGAGATACGGATGATGAGGTCGGAGTCCATGTCGATGCCAGCGACAGCACCGGGGTAGTTGTATAGGATAATAGGAACAGGGGAGCCATCGGCAACGGCTGTGAAGTACTCGTATAGGGTCTCATCATTGCCGACTGCGGCGCGGTAGTAGCTGGGGGCACGATCAAAACGTACTCGCCGCCAGAAGCTGCGACCTCCTTGCACAGGTCGATGGTTCCGCGGATGCTGTTCTCGCTGGCACCGGCGATGACGGGCACGTTGGAGAAACCAGCCTCATCGAGAGCAGAGCGGGTCTCCCGATTGACGGTCATGCGCTCTTCGCGGCTGAGATGCACAGCCTCACCGTTGGAGCCCATGGTAACCAGGCCGACAAGGCCGGCCTTTGCTAGACGCACAGCGTGACGGCGAATGGAGGCGATATCGAGCTCTTCGGTCTGGGCATCAAAGAAGGTCATCGTCGGCGCATAAACGCCGGGGCGGAGTGGAGTGAGAGGCATGATTCTGGAGTTTCTGTGAGTTGATGTTCACGGATGTTGATTGTATAATGACCTACTTGGAATTTGAGGGGTATATACTTCGTAGTAATTAAAACATGATTGGCATTTGACATGCTTATGAACTTCTTCGGGGCATCCTTCTCCCCTCCCCCACGTCGGCGAATGCTCCGAGGCACTTTGTATGGCGGAGAATCACATTCCACCAATCAGCTTAACCGCTCAAAATGTGGGGGACATGAGGGGGTAAAAGACGGGTAAAGACGGATTTCAGCCGACAATGGCGTTGAAAAGACCATACATGAGTCTAGCACTTGGTAAATTTGGAATTGAGGCCAGAGTAACAAGGGCAATAATGTATATACATGTATGAATCTCTATTTCCTTGAAAGGAAGAATGAGGTCGATGAAAAAGAAAACAAATGACGTCCAAAACCCCAAAGCCGATAAGATACGGCTATTGAGTGGGCATTTCAAAGGCCGGAAGAATTATATCCAGCGATTCAATACCCCGGCTTTCTGTGAATTGTCTTAAATTTCCTTTTCTCCCCCAGAAATCCCCCGGAATTCAATCACCATATCGGAATTAACACACATCATGGCTCCTCCTAGCGTTTTGATGGTATGGACAATGGTTCCCCGCACTAGATCCGAAGCTAACAGACTCGCAGGTTGGCACTGGCGAATACACCACCGGCTTCGTCGGCGGTGGTGCATCTGGCTCAGACAAGAAGGTCGGCGTGGTAGGTCTCACTCTATTTGACCTGCGCCGACGGGGCAAGGTGGGCGACCTGAGCATGGTGGGAGTGTCGGGCAAGAAGTTCCCTGGTATTCGTAAGTTGGGCGAAAGAACAAGCATACAAACAAACAAACGAGAAGTTAACCACGAGAATAGGCGACCACTTGTACCGTAACATCTCTCAAGTCTACAACAACCTCGATACTTCGTTCGCCTCATTCCCAGCGGACGACCAGACCGACCCTGATGCATACAAGACCGCCATTGATGCCCTCCCCAAAGGATCCGCCATCACCATCTTCACCCCCGACTCTACCCACTATCCCATTGCGCTGTACGCCATTGAGCGCGGTCACCACGTGCTTATCACTAAGCCAGCAACACAGCGTCTGGGAGACCACCTCGCTCTGGTCGAGGCCGCGCGCAAGCACGGCGTTTTCGTCTTCGTCGAGCACCACAAGCGCTTTGACCCTGCATACTCTGATGCGCGTGCTAAGGCCAAGACCCTCGGTGACTTCAACTACTTCTATAGTTACATGAGCCAGCCTAAGAGTCAGCTCGAGACCTTCAAGGCCTGGGCTGGTCGTGATTCCGATATTTCTTACTACCTGAACTCTCACCACATTGATGTCTGCGAGAGCATGGTCCCAGAATACAAGCCTGTGCGGGTCACAGCAACTGCATCTCAGGGTACCGCTGCTGCGCTTGGATGTGTCCCCGAGACCGAGGACACCATCACCCTCCTCGTGGAGTGGCGCCGCCGTGATAACCCGGCCAAGATTGCCACTGGTGTCTATACTGCTAGCTGGACCGCACCTCAAAATGCGGGCGTTCACTCCAACCAGTACTTCCACTGTATGTTATTCCATTTTCCGGCAATATTCTATTAACATATTTCTTCTAACACATTTAAACAGATATGGCCGCCAACGGCGAGATCCGTGTTAACCAGGCCAAGCGTGGCTATGAAGTGACCGGTGATGAGCAGGGTCTCATTCATTTCAACCCGTAAGAACCATACTCCTAAGATAATGCCGCACCATGGCTCCATGCTGACTCCGATTAATAGATTCTATATGCGCTACGCTCCTGATGAGGAAGGAAATTTCAGCGGACAGACTGGATACGGCTACATCAGCTTCGAGAAGTTCATCGATGCCGTGACAGCTGTGAACGAGGGCCGTGTTACCCTCGACCAGTTGGATGCCCGTCCGCTGCCCACTCTGCGCAACACGATCGCCACAACGGCAATTCTCGATGCTGGACGCAAGTCGCTGGATGAGAGGCGGCCCGTGGAGATTGTCTCCGAGGGCGAGAAGTGGGAGCTGAAGTAGAGATTATGTAAATGAATTTATGTTATACCAATCAGAAGTGTATTGTTTTCAGATGGTTTCTATATGATTTATTTATGCCCAAAGCCATAGCCCAAGCCAATCTTGTCATGTGCAAGGTCTAGCGCAAGTTAAAAATAGTAAGCAGATGAAATACGAGCGCAATTTCAATTCAGCCCTGCACTTTTAAACTTACATTCTCCCCTCCACGGCTGTTGATAATTGATAATTATCAAATTAAATCATTCAAAATGATGCGCCGGAAAGATGTTTATACCAACATCACCCCCATCCCCGCATCTGTTCCCCGCCAACTAGCCCTCGACATCCTACACAGCCACAGCGAAATAATCACACTAAACCCACTCGTCCTCTCACATGAACCCATCAAGGCTCCACGGGATGCCGTGGCCGACGAGTACTACTCAACATGGTACGAGATCACAGAACGAGTACAATATGTCCCGGGGCTCGGCAAAATGGGGTCAGGCAAGATCAGCTTCAAAGGCTGTTTCCACAACGTCACATGGGGTCTAGAAACACACATGTACGCACCGATGGGGATCGATATCCGAAGCAAATGGCGCATTGCAGGCAACCAACACGACGAAGCGCCCGAACCGCGCGATGGACGCGCAGACGGTGCCCCAAAAACGGGACTCTATCTGCGCGAAGACATCGAGATTGAATGCAACCGCACGTTAATTTCTTTCGTCAAGGGTCAGATGAAGGCTGCTTCGAAGGTGTTGGTAGATCGTCTAATTAAGAAAGCTGAGCTTCTTGATGCGGGTGTCTTGCAGGCTATGATGGAGGATGGGAAATTGACGACGTATAATCCGGCCGATCGATCGAGCAGGATTATCAGGGAGCCATCGTATTCATCGCGCAGACAGTCGGATCAAATGTCCAGGTCGTCGTCATCTCGTGTGCCCACATCACCGACGGATTCGGTGCAGTTCGGATCGGTGGCTTCGGGGTATGCCCCTCCGTCGCAATATGGACAGGAACATCGTAAAAGCTTTGCGGTGGAATTGCCGGCGGACTTTTATCATCCGCAGCCTGGGTCTGAGAAATATCAAGAGTTGCCGGATACCAGTCGATATTCGAAATCACCGCGGCTGGATAAGGGGTATAATGAACTGTCTACTATGGAAGAGACTTTAGAGGAGCGCGGTGATGGGGTGTTATATTCTAACTCGTACAGACCAAAGGGTTAGTTTTCATATCAGAAGCAGACACAGCCATATATTGTTTAATGTTTGATTTATTTGTGAAAGCCATCAATAATGCCCTCTTTATCATTTTTAGGTATTCATTTGATCCAAGATCCAAGTTTTATGCGTTCGACTTCGAAGTCTTGGTCTCAGAGAGGATCGTGAAATGGGACTCGAGCTCGATGTCGTCTTTTAATAAGGATCAGTTCGTCGCTTGGCTTTTTGTATCGTTCATCCAAGGAGATTTTGGCATGTTCTTGGTGAGTCATGTCGATAGACATTGTGGTGGAAATATACTGCGAGAGTTGATTCACACAGCGGATTTGTACCAAGGTTGATAAAGATATGATTATTTGGTAGAAAGAAAGAAAAGGGTGGGGACCCGGAAGCCATATGGCAGTACTCCGTACACAAATAGGAAAATAACAAAATAGCAGCAAACGCATATCGTGGTATCATGCAAGAAACATATTCAAATCCAATTAACGTCGCGAGCTCCCCTTAATAATTCCATCTTCACCCTTGTGCAGCGTGACACGGCACTGGGGACAGTACCACTTGGCTGTGCGAGAGGGGACTTCGGTCAGACCCACGCAGCTGAGATGGAACCATTCACGGTCACACTGTAACAAATCAAAATATTAGTATTCTGCTAGAATATGTCATAATGAGGATAACTTACATCCTGATTTTCGCAGCAGATCATCGTCCCGAAACTAACATCTCCACAGAGGCAGTATCGGGGCTCATTGGCATCGATCTGCTCAAGAACGCCGTCTTCATCTACACGGACATCCTGGGAGTCGCGGATGCTGAGGCGTTTCTTTCCTGGCTTGGCTTTGCGGCGTCCGTAGCTCACTGCTGCGCCACCATCTTGACCACTGGAAATGGGACCTGGTGCTGGACGTTTGCGTCGGCGGGCCGGGCCGGGAACACTTGGCGCATGCGATGACTCGCGGATGGGGGTTTTGTGAGCAGGTGTTGCGCTTTTGATACGGCGGTCGCGTCCACTTGCTGCTATTGCGGTTGGAATGGCAATGAGGTTCCCTCCTTCGATTGAGGCGGCGGCTATAGAGCGTCGCGATGAAGGCCGAGTGACGGGTGGGGTTGGTGTAGTGACGACGGGTTGGACAAGGGATGGGTTGGATGGCCCGGAGCCTGTGGGGCTAGGGAGAGAAGGGGAAAGTTTGGCTTCAACTGCGGGGGACACGTGGGTTTTGATCGGGGGGGATGAGGTCGTTGTTAGTTTCGGTGGCTGGAACGGCTCCTCGGCTAGATCTGCGTCGAGACGGGGCAGCCCTTGAAGAGGGCGCAGGGACAGGGATAGGTGCGGGTGGTGCGACTGGGGCAGCAACTGGCGTAGGGTTGGGAGGCTCGGGAGCAAGATTTGTTGCTTCTAGGATAACCTCTTCCCGTTTCCTCTTCCGTGATGATCGATTCGCGGCTGGGGGTGCTTGGGCGGGGCTTGGCAAAGGCCTGGGCAAAACACCACCTTCGCCTTCCATCAATGCCTGTTCACGAGCCAACTGTTCGCGTTTCAACTTCTTTGCTTCGTTGAGTTTCATTCCGCGATTGCTCAGCTTCGTCTCCTCCAAATCTTTGGCGGCCTCCCCCGCCGGGTTTCCTCAATATTATCACAGTCAATGAACTCCCCACCCGTCTCTTCCGCTAGGGCCTTCGCTGCGCGGTACGCTTCCCAGCCGCGATTTGCCAGGGCTAGCTCACGGTGAATCATTACTTCACTTGGCTGCCACACAGCATTCTTTTTCATCTTCTTCCGCAGTCGGGTCATCTCCCATTCGGTCAAGCGCAACCATGGCAGGTCCTCACTGCCTAATTTCGCGTCAGCTGGTGGTGGTTTCAACTGCGCAAGAGCCTGGGCTGTCGACGGTCCGTTACCCAAGCTCAGGCGACGTGCTTTGTCCTTCTTTGGGGGTCGAGCGGGCTTTGGGGCAGATTTAATGAGTTCACTCTCCAAGTCCGATTGCTCCGTACTAGCAAGCGGAGAGTCTGGATCAAAAGCCCCATCAGCACCTAGCATGCGCCTCCGATTTTTATCTCTCCGGCTGCGGTTGTTATCTAATCGAAGGGTGATACGCGTCGTGGCATCCTTGTTGGTCTTCTTACCTCCGCGCGCACGCTTCGGTGTAGGTTCGGGTGGAGGTGATGGTTCTTCTGAGGCAGGTTTCGGCAGTGCTTCGAGTTTCTGGCGGATACAACCTAATCGGTCGAAGTGGCGATCTACAACATCGTAGAGACGACAGGCCTCGGCATATGCTGATTCACGCGCATTGATGGCACGATCAATTTGAGAAGATATATCCTTGCGCAGTGCAATTGCGCCTGGTCGGTTATCGGGAGGAAGGTCTGGGAGCTGACCGTAGGTCTGAGTGAGCTGGTGTACTGCTTGCGCCGAGTCGAGGTATCGGTCATCGAGGCCGCGTATGAGGGTCAAGGAGCGGATTAAGTCTGCCGGGAGGTATTCGGTGTAGTCGATAAAGTCTGTTACCGTAGCCTGCGCGTCAGGGTCGAAGGGGCCATCTAGGATAACCCCTCCGCTATCGTCTGTGTCGTCGGTCATGGGCATGTTCTAGCGCGATAGTGGTGGATCTTGGATCTTGATTTGTTGTAGAAGGGGGATTCGCGCCTTGAAATTTCAACCGAGGTTGAGATTTGCCAAATTCACTGCGATTCTGTGATAATAAATGAGGACATCGAGGGGTCTAGGTGTCAGATAACAGATGGAGCTGGGTGCCTTGCTGCACGAGGTCCTAAAACATCGGATAATAGTTATTCCGGGACTACCTGGGGAACTCCCGGTCACGTGAATGTATAGATTCTGTAACCCATCTATAATGACTCGCATATAACGAATACTATATGCGCACTCGGGTAATTCTTTACGAGCTGCAGGGTAGGGTTGTACTCGTCTTTCGAGAGGTTGGCGTTGGCTGCTTGTTGCTTTTTACAACCAGGCGTTCCTCCACTAGGTGGGAAGTAGATATTCGAAATTCTTAGCTCAGTTCCTCTCCTCTCTTTTCTCCCCGAATCGATTTTAATCGGCTTTTAGGGGGGCCTTTCATGAGTTAGGGTGCAGTTCAATCAGAATCAGCTTTACTCTAAGCTCCACTACAGTGTAGGTACTTGGTTCTAAATAGAGGATCACCCATTGCCAGTCACTCTCAAGAGATATGGTAAGTGGTAGATCTCGAACATCGATAATAACACCCTCAGAAGCGCACTCAAGATTATCAATCATCTACCTGACACCTTCTTAGAAGTGCCATCTCAATTGCCAGACCGGGACCAAATGAGGTAGCCACAACATGCGCCTTTTTACTTTGTGAACGAAGCCGATCCAAGACAATCAAGACCGAAGCACTAGACGAGTTTCCCCGTGTGCGATATATCTCCCGGCTTGCCTGCAATTGATCTTCAGACAACTGCAAGACTTCTGCTACGCCATCTATGATTGCCTTCCCTCCCGGATGCAAGGCCCAATCGAAATCACGGATCCCGAGCGGGCTCAGCAGCTCCCCGCCTGCTCTTGAATGAGAGTTGTATTGCTCCTCATACGACGGAAGAAGTCTCTCAAACATCGGTCCGATAGCGTGTTTAGTGTATTTGGGAATACCTCGATCGAGAGTAGCTCGATAACCTATGTACGCCGATTAGTCTGAGTTTCTTCAAACAGCAAACAACAATTAACAAACCATCTACATCCGCATAAAATGTCATGTGCTCAGCGGTGCTCGGAATCACATCACAACCCCATTCCAGAAGCTCAAATTGAGGAGTGACTTCCTCGTCCTGAGCCATAGCATACTCATTACAAAGAACAAAAGCGGCCGCAGCATCCGAGAACAAAGCTGCTGCAATATTGACTGGATCAGAATCTGTACTGCGTTCTGCAATCGACAGATAATGTCGCACATTGGGCGTACACAGCTCACAAGCAAATGCCAAAATGCGGGCCGGTTTCCGTCGCAGACTTGCCCCACCGGCTATCTGCGCTGCGGCCTTCAAAATTGACAGTCCACCTGCGCACCCAACGCCGTGGAGAAGCATACGATCAACATGGAGTGGGAGGTTCAATTTACGGGCCACGAGAAAATCGTACCCCGGATTACCTTGGTTGGTACAGGTAACCGCGATCGTGTGGGTGATCTGCTGGGGAGACACATGTGCTTCTGTGAGAGCCTTTTGGCATGCTTGAACGGCGAGGTCGACCCCGGCCTGACGGAAAAATTGGTCAATCTCACAGATTGAAGGTGGGTTCGTCTGTGTTGCAAATCCTTCCTCATACGGTCGGACTGCAGATCTGGTCTCAATACCCGTTGAGCGGTTGACCTTAAGCAGCTTTTTGATTCTAGATGCAAAACATCAGCCGTTTTCCGTGGCGGGCCAGACGAATTTGAATAGCTTACCCTGGGCGGCTCACATCATGAAACGGTGATGCGAGTTTATCAAGGTCTTCGGCACCTAGCAGATATGGCGGATATTTCGATCCCAGTCCCGTGATGTACAAGGCTGGGGCTGGTGAATTGGGTTCCATATTAGTTGAGAGAAATTTGGGTACACAAAGGGGGGAAACCGGATGTGAAAGATATCATGACCAAAACGAAATAGTGAGCTAGTTCGTGCTTGGCTTTTGGCTACTGGTGGCTTAGCGCTCAATCACTGCTATCGCAGCATATCGGGCGGCTGTGTCGCATCTTGATCTAGAAATGCGTTGTATATTGATTTGGATTGGAAAAATCAACCCAGTTGTAGCCCTAACCTGGGGCAACGAAGGTCAAATGAATTTGCATTGGGGGGAGGAGGGGGTTAAGAACGAGGGTGATCTGCTGGGGACTTCAGTTCATCTCCTTATTTCTCCCTCTGAAGATGATGCAGCGCAGTTTACTGGCTCAGTGGAAGAGGCTCTTCGAATTTCGAAATGTGGCGAGAAGCTTTATGCCGGGTGTTTTCAAACTTAAAGAGTCAATGGATTCAGCTGGGATAGCGATAACTATTTAACGTATTTCACTACCGAGCCGCATTAATTTAAACCTCTGTTCTTTAACCACCCACCATGCCACCAATTCGCTCCCGATCCACTAGAGATTCAATAGAGTAAGAGGGTAGGATCTTATTATATGAAATTGGGTGGCTCCAATTTCAACCAACAGGTTGAAAAATCCCATAAAAGCGGCGAAGCTCTCAATCTTGTATTACTATATAAGCGAAGCGAGGGGGAATTGTATGTGATTTGAAATTATACCTAATATACTCATGGACATACTATTACTATATTATTACTATTATCCTACTATATCTTCACAGGCACCTCTTAGAAGCTCTACCTCTCAGAAGGTCTCTGAGAGTAGCGACTCCAGACCTTGCTCTTAAGGTGAAAACCAGTCAATTGTGAAAGTTTTACAGGAATATCAAAGTTTTCTATAGGCGAGAAAGTTAGAGCCACAGAAATAGAGCGTTGTTACATTGGAGGTCAAAAATATATCCATGTACCCTATAAATCGTCATACAAACAGTGACTAGTATGAGCATCTTGATTTTACAAGAACCTCGGTGTAACGAATAATTTGCTCTGTATGAATCTGTTATGTATTGTGCTGTATTTGTGGGTTTACATATACGTTTAATAGTCAATCCAAAAGTTGATTCAATCTCGCTTGACTTTTCAAAGTCAAACTAAAGTGCCGAGTATATATTTCTCTGCCAGATAAAACCGGACAAGGTACTGATCAATGAAGTTATTCCCTACTGATACCTTTGTCAATTATCAGACAATATCGCCTGCATAAAAAAATAGAATGAAGAGAACGAAGAGAGCAATAAGAGGGGCACATTGATCTCTTTAATGTACTTCACTACAAGCTACATATACATACATGTACATACTCACCTCATGTACATATATGTAACTTCCTTGTTGAGAAACCACACAGACATCCCTCCCAATGTACATCGTTCTTTCTCTACTTCCGTCTATTTCCATCGTCCCTTCCGTAACTGACCATTCTTTCCTAATTGAGCTATTCTAATCCCAAAGGCTCAGCGTGCGCGTCCACTCGCGTTTGTTTATATTCTTTTTATTTGTCCCACTTCCTCTCCCTCTCCTCTTCATCTCACACCCATCGATTTTGCTGAAGCTTTATCTCGATTTTTCAAAATGGATGTTCGCGAGCGTCTGAGGATGCTCCTCGAAGGAGATCCAGGTCTCAAAGATCTGAATACCGAGTTGAATAAGACCCGAGCCGCCCGACCTGCCCCAGCTGCGGATGGACCCAATCCTGCCGAGTCCAACAAAGCTAAGCAAGGCGTAAGTGGATATGCTTTCCCAGTTGATTTTAAGCCGGAAGATGGCATGAAGTACCCTGCAGGTGGCCAATTTCCTTTGTCGTACATTCGTACCCATGTGGTTGGACAGCTACCTGAGCCGGAAGACAAGCTTTTGACTCAGATCAAGCAGGATGGTCGCCCCCACCGTCGTACCCCAAAGATGCACCTTGATCTCTCGGGCTTGTCCAAATATGAGCGTGGCGACGGCGATATTTCTGACATGGATTCCGACGAGGAGCTGGTCACTGAGATCCCAGTTCCCCAGTCGTTCACTCCGGCCGTCACAATGGCCCGCTTCCCTTTCAGATACCTCCATGGAGAGAATGCCAAGAAAGTTAATGAGCGGTTCTATGAGGGCGATAAGTTCTGGAACCGAACTTGGGATCTGTGTGTCAAATCTAGAATTAATTAGCAAAGTATATCGTCGCTAATACTCACCTAGTTATTATCTGCCTGTTCCGCGGATTATCTCCCAAACCACCTTTCTTTTGATTCCCACTTTCCAGGCTCAAGCACTGCTCGATGAAATCAATTCGGCTCTGAACCTCAATTTGACTCTCACGGGCGTTGGCAAGGAAGGCCTCGTGATTGAAATCGACAATGAAAAACTGCCGGCGCCTGTGTACCTTGGCCGCAGCAGCACCCGTGATCGGAAGATGAAGTTGGAGGGTAGGGTTCCCTCGGCTCTGGAGAACTGGGGGCCCTGGGTACAGCTGATTGAGCCCCATGTTTTCGAGGAATTCGAAAAGAAAATCAAGCAGTCCATCGCTACAATCAAGACCAAGAAGAACACCTACAAGCAGGCGGCTCGAGATTCCCGAATGAAGAAGTGGCAAGAGTGCCTAGGTCGTGTGCAAGCCTACTTTGGGCTGCGTCCTGCATTGCAGCCGAATGTTCCACAGCCGTCGTTTGCCAATGGTCAGATCGAAGCAATTGATGTTTTGCAGCCTGTGAAGTGGGTCTTTCAAGATGCTCCCATTTTTATCAGCATTGATCTTGAGTGGATGGACTGTTACGGCGCTATGGGCTCTCTGACCGAGGTTGGAATTTCAACCCTGGATATGTTGGACTTGGATGGTGTGGCCCCTGGTGATTACGGAGAAAAGTGGTTGAAACTGATTCGATCCCGCCACCTGCGTGTGAAGGAGTACCGAAACTGGGTCAACAACACTCACACTACCGGATGTCCTGGTAGCTTCCGATTCGGCGAGAGTGAGCTAATTCCGCATGCCGAAATTCCAAACGTTGTGGACGCTGCATTTTATCCTCCATACATGGTTCCCCCGAAGGAGGAGAAAATACCCGCATACCAGGTTCAGTGCAAGGGAGAAAATGAGATCGCCGCATACAAGAAGCAGAAGCGCACTGTGATCTTGGTCGGTCTCGACCTCCATGGTGATATCATGCAACTCCAGAGAGCGGAAAGCCAAGCTTTTGTCAATCTGAAGGAACCCTCTTCGGTCATTTCTGAGACTATCGATGTGGCAGAGCTGTACTGTGCTGCTACTGGGGAGACCCAGCCACGAGGTCTCCAAGCACTGCTGGGCTTGCTAAATATCTTGAGTCCCGACTTGCACAATGCCGGAAATGACGCATACTACACCTTGCACGCTCTTATTCGATTGATGCTGAGAGTAGCTGGGGAGAAGCCGTGGGGATACGAAAGCACTGAAGTTGGTGACAAGGAATCCAACGCTAAGTCCAGCGACGAGCGTGAGGATAAGCCCCAGCTCAATCCCAAGTATGAACGCAAGGATAAACGCGATGGGGCCGCCTTTGAATCCATGGCTGCAATGGATGAAGGACCTTGCGACAACACTGACGAAGTCCCCATTTGGAGTCATTAAGACTGACGTCCGACTGCAACGATTGTCAATCCACGAAAGTGGGAGTGACGGGGTGACTGGAACCGTAATGTCAGTTTGAGAATCGTTTGAACATACCTCGTCGGATCCCCTTGAATGGATGAATGGGCTCAGTGAGGTTTCAATTTGAACAGAATGCGTGAGATCAAAATGTGAGAAAATCTTTTTTTTTAAAAAAATAAGGGGGATGTATGGCTAGTTCTAGCTTCCTATGTTCTAAGCTGAATGAAATCTCCGCTGAATTGATATTAGATCTTTACTCGTTCTAGTTCTAAGTAATGTATACATGCGACTGTAAGAAGTGACTATGGAATTGATATATACCTGGGATGTTATGTCCCACTGACGACATATCATGTTCATCCCACTATCGCCCCATCCCGCAATTTTGATCCCCGATCTTCCCCCTCACAACACCAACAACCTCAAACAACCACCTCAAAAGGCCAAACCAAAATGACAAGCCGAGGCCCCCTAACGGCCTACCTGCTATCAAGCACCCCCAATGCACTCAAACGTGCAACAACCCACCCCTTCCTCGCCTCCGCCGGCCGCGGCACCCTCCCAAAATCCATACTAAGCCAATGGCTCTCGCAAGACCGACTCTACGCTCAATCCTACATCCGCTTCATCGGCCTCCTCCTCTCAAAGATCCGCCTCCCAACCCAAAACCCAACATCACCAGGCCCACACCTCGCAACCCCGGAACAAAATGCCATAACCGTGCTCATCGACGCCCTCGTCAACATCCGCACAGAACTCGCCTTCTTCGAAAAAACAGCAAACGACTACGGCCTCGATCTAACAGCTATCTCCGCTGAAGAAGGCGGCTGCACACTCACTTCCTGCGGACTGGGCTCGGACATCACTACCTCCGTTGGAATCTCCACTACCGGCTCGGCAAGTTGTCCCGGTTTCACGGGCGGCAAGGGTGAAGGACCTCTAGGTAATGGGAATGGGAATGGGAATGGCAGTGACAGTGGGGGCGCGTGTCTTACGTCCAGTGATGAGAAAACCAGCGCGCCTGGCCACGGTCTGTGTTTGAGTCAGGGGGAGTGTCAGATGCCGTCTGGGGGCGAGGTTTGTGCGCCTGGGCCGCAGTTCAATGAGTCTGGACGGGGGGTGGAGCCTGCTACTGTTGGTGGGGATGTTGGGGGAAAGGTTGGTGTGCAGGGTGGTGGTGAGCAGTGTGGGACTATTTTCTTCTGTGCGAATCGGACGACGAGGGCTTATATTGATATGTTTATGTCTGCTGGGAGTAGTGGAGTTTCTATTTTGGAGGGGTTGGCGGTGTTGTGGGCTACGGAGGTTTGTTATTTGAAGTCTTGGAGGTTTGCGGCCGGGTGTATGCGGGAGGATGGGGAGAGGGATTATAAGAATGATGCGGATGGGGGTGCGTTGAGGGAGAAGTTTATTGACAATTGGGCGAGTGTTGAGTTTGAAGGGTTTGTTGATCGGATTGGGGATGTTGTTGATGAGATGGCGGGGCAGATTAAGGGGGCGGAGGAGTTGGAGATTACGCGGGGAAGGTGTTTGGAGTGGTGGAGGCAGATTGTTTGGTTGGAGGAGAATTTTTGGCCGTCGGTTGCTGAATGATGGTTTATCTGATCAACTCTAGATTAACTCTAGATCAACTTTAAAATGTCACTACGATCTACTATGCATAATATGCTTATTCCAAGGTTCTTTTGTAGTGAAAAAAATATTGTATGTAAGATATCATATCATACATCTGCCCCGAGGCCCATACATACAAGGGCCGTTTAAAACGGGATGACTAGCAAAAGCAAGAAAGCAGACAAAAACGCCGTCCACAACCTTCTCTGAGAGAATATCAAATCAAACTCCGAATCCCAGTCTCTGCTCCCAAGATAATGACAATGTCATCGAGCAAACCTTCAAAAACAATAGAAATGACCAAACCGACCAACACCATTCGTAATGCGGAAGCATGAAGCATGAAACAAATAGTAAAAACACATAGACACAGTCTGTAAAGTGGACATGTTGTACATCACAAGATAGACAGTCTGCAACCACCGGAGTCAACATTAAGTAGCAGCTGCACGAGCAGCATTACCGAGTTGACGATGGTATGAGCCAATAGGTTCGAAGCCCCTAAAAATGATATTAGTATCTGCGCGAAAGACATAATTGGATAGAAAGTAGTGTGGCAAAGGAAACATACCTAGCAAGATCAAACCCCGATCCATTATCATCGTCATCATCCTCCTCCTCCCGCTCTTCATTCCTCGCATGAGATTTCCCATTAGGTCCCATATCCCCCGAATCCGACTGAAGCGGTGGCAGAGTCCGACTCGAGCCAAGCCCATTCGATGTCCCAGGTTTGCTGGGACTAACAAGATTCGGCGGCGGGGGAGAGCTACTCGGGAACCCGCCGATAATGCGGTCCTCGACCTCGCCCTTCAAGGGACTCATGTCCGGCGGTGGACGGGCAGGGGTACTCCCGATATCAGCGAACTTCCAGAACTGCGCAGGCGAGCTCATGGGCATGAACTTCGACGGGATCTGTGCTGTGCTTGGGGGCGGAAGACGGGGTTGTTGGCGTTGCGGAGCTGGGGTGATCATTGAAGAGGGTTCTTCATTGTAGTAGGATGAGGAGAGAACTGGCGGGGATCCAGCTACGTTGTCGGACATTCCGTACGCGCGGGCCAGGTTGTTGCTGCTGTTTTGCACCTGGGTGGAGATGCTGGAACTATGGTTGTGCGAGCGCGCTGGGAGTGGCGAAGGTTCGTCGTAGTCGCGTGGGTTCATGTGTCGCAGTGGGTGGTCGGAGCCGAGGCCTCGACCCAGTCTGGAACCACGCTCTGGTGTGTATGCTTCCACCGGAGCTACGGGAAATGAGCTGAAGCCCGGGGATGAAACGGGAGGTGACTTCTTCGATGTCGCTGAGAACGAGGTGTCGATCTTGCTAACGTTGGTCCCGCGGGCTGATGACGGGGGCTCTTTCGTCGCTGGTGAAGACGGGGCAGATGACTGCGTGCCACCCTTGCGTGTTTGCTTCTTCCGGTACTCTTCCCGATATTCTACCGCAATCTGCCACTTCATACCCTTGCCCGGCTCGTCGGTCCGGCGGGGGACCTTCTGGAACGCCTTGTTTAGCGAGAGATTGTGGCGGATAGAATTCTGCCAGCCGCTTTGGGAGTGTCGGTAGAAAGCGTATTTATCCATGATCCAATTGTAGATGCTGTTCAATGTGAGCTTCTCCTCCTCGCTTGAGAAAATAGCCTGAGCAATCAGCGTCGCATAGCTGTACGGCGGCTTGAGGTCCTTGGAGGCATCCTTGCTGTAATCGATCTCCTCCGTGCTCTCCATCATCATTCCTCGGTTGTAAAGCGGGGACTGTTTAGCGGTGCGCTGGCCAGCGGTATCAGGCGACCGCGGCGGGGGCGTCACCTGGCGCTTGAGGAACTTCGGAGCAGGCGCCAACGAAGGCCCGCCAGATGAAGATGGTGGCGCAGCCTCGTCGTTCTGGGATTGCTGAGGATGGGCATGCTGCGAAGCATCCCAGGAAACCAGAGCCGGATCGGGCTCCTGTCCGCTAGCAATGCGCTGAGCGCGCTCGATAAAGCTGGGCTGGATATTGGCCTCGTCACCGGGCGTAACAAACATCATTTGTGTATTGGCCACCTCGATGATGTCGCCACAGGAAAGAATCGCATCGGTGCCGCGCTTTATAATGACATTGTTCAAGCGCACACCATTCCGGCCATTGACACGGATGTGCCAGGCAGGAGTCTCCTCGCCATCATAAAAGATCTCGGCATGCAGTCTTGACACGAATTTGCTGGGGCCCAAGTCGACATGAACATCTGGCAGCGCACGAGCTGCAATTGTAACGGGACTAGACTGTTCGACAGCTCGTTGTTCACGGTCCGGTTCGCGGCCAATATTGACATGCAGGGTTTTGACGTAATAGGTCCAGTTGCGGCCGGCAATCTTAGCATAAGCCTGGATGCGCTGGGTATTCTCGGTCTTGGTGTTGGAGTGGTCGCGCGAGACGCGCAATTCCTCGCGGGGTACGTTCAAGTATGAGATGACTAAATCGACCAGGTCTTGATTGGTAGCGGGTTCGTGTTCGCCCGCTGAGTCTTCGGCTTCGTCGGCGGACTCGTGTTTGACGTTCGGGGGAGGGGAGGCGCGGCGGTCAACCTAATCAGATGAAAACGGGTCTTAGCTCCTGTTTGCGCGGTGATATATTTGGTTTCAGACTAAACGCTCCGTTGTTTTAACTCACCTTGCGCTTCTTTGCGGATGGCCGGCTAGGCGATGAGTCCGGAGCCTCTGCGTCGGACGTTTCTTGCAGTTGAATTTCCTTGCGCCGCGCGCGGCGGCGGTTCGTGAGCGGCATATCTTTATGGAATTCGCTCTTCCTTCTTTCCGGTATGATGTATTGGCGAAGCCGGTTCGTAAATGATTATTTTTTTTTCCCTTCTGGTTGCGTAGGCAATCAAGTCCGAGTCGAAGTACTCCACAAACAAGCGCGGGGCACTAGAGAGGAAATATGAAAGCCGAAGGCAAAAGGGCAAACACACAGAGTTTTTTTTTTAAAAAAACAGTCAACTCTTCCCAAGGTTGGATTCGGATTTCAGCGCCCCCAGAATCGGAAGACCGTTCAGATGGTAGAACCAGAGAACGAAGAACGTCAGAGCATGGGTTTGCCACCACGGAAGAAAGGAAAAGGAAAAAGGAAAAGATTAAAAAAAAGAAGCCAAGTCAGACTGTAAACAAGACTAAAAAAGGCTGGATATCTTTTTTTTTAACAAAAAACTCCCCCAATCGAAAGGTTGATATTGTGTGGCTGGATGTTATTATCGATAATCCCTAGGCCGATCGACACGCGCAATGGCGTCTGTTTGGGGGTGTGACCGCCTTGTCGCGTGGAGAACGTGTATAACACCACAAAAAGGAAAATATAGAAGAGCATAAAGAAGAGAGAGATGAAGAGAGAGAGAGAATATAGGAAAGACAAATAGAAGAGAAAACAAAGTGTACAAGTAAGAAAAAAAAGAAAATGAAGTGCGATTGGGATGTGACCGTAAACAGAGTGGTGGAGTTGGTCATAACGGCGTATACATACATGAAAAGTTCACCGATAGGCGGAGATAGGACCGAAATACCAATACCAGCACGTGCTCAGCGTGGGATTGGGGATGCTTCCGAGTGCAGAGAGTGGAACTTCCATATCCAGATGCAGATGCTCGATGTTCGATTGTTTTCTCTTATCCTATAACATGCAGTTAGATCCTATGTATTTCTTTTGTCTTCATTGTTCTTACCATGTATATAGCCATGTATAGCACCTATCTGAATAAACTATTTCGATTTATCTACTACATGCATGTGCATACTTTGTACACAAATCCCCAGATTTGATCAAAATGCGATCTGCCCGTTTGCGTCACTCCCCGGATCTGGTTTAGCTTGGAATGTTGCTTTGCCTTTTTGGGTTTGACATGTCGATCTAAAGGGCGCAAGGTAACATCGCGTTCGATCTTTCAATCTTCTAAGGTTCGGTTCTACAGATAGGAAGGAGTCAAAGACGCAAACAACACTTTACGTAAATAAACAAGTCCAGATAGTCCAGATGGTTCAAACAGTTCAGATGGTTGAAATACATAGTTCCGTGGAGCCCTAATATTCATACAAACAGGGAACAAACTTAAGATCAAAGCACCTGAAAAGTACCAGAAAGAAATGGAAACTTTCTCCATTGAAAAAAAAATAAAAAAAATAAAGATAAGACAGCCTTAAACGAACAAAGAACACCTTGTAGGAAAGGGGGTGTAGAGCGGAAAAAGAGGCAATAAACAAATGTCGTCACGGGCGTGAATCAAGCTATGGCCAAAGGCAAGAAAGAGATGAAGAATTTACTCAGGCATTTTGGAGTCCCCATCCTCATCCTCATCCACACCACGTAATGTGGGATAAAAGACTCCCTCACTTGGAGACTTGGCCTCTTCCCTGGGCTGCTCAGAAGCAGCACGACTGGCAGTCTCAACTCCCTCCATGGCATCAAGTCCGGGAGTAGGAGAAGCCGAGGAGCTCTGCACTCCATATTCATCAGTACCAGCCTCGAGCAATTCTGAAACCAGGCGACGCAGGTTCTCAAGAAGGCGGACCTTCTCAACCCAGGCAACGTTGACATCCCGCTCGGCGACTTCGGTGGCCGCTTGCGCAGTACGCTTGACTGCCTCCTGGTCAGGATCCTCCGAAGTACCCGATAGAGCGGGGTCAATTAGGCTCTCAGAGATGTGAGCTGCCTTGGTGGGAGTGCGCTCGCCGTCATGCTTGCTATCCTGGGAGATGTCCATGCGGTCCTCGGTGGCAGCACGCTCGGCCGGCCGGGCGCGTTGCAAGGTACCACCAGTGTAGCGGCGACGATCATCGTGGTCATACGCACCACTCAGGGTAGAGGGCGGTGCGGCACCGGAGGTGGTCGGGTAGCCTGCGGACATGCTGTCGGCGACAGTGGCCGACGGCAAGCGAGGGTACATACCCGGGCCGCTCTCATGGGGAGGAGACACGCGGTGAGCGTGGTGCATGGAGATAGGAGAGCGGTTGGAAGTGTATGACTGTGCGCTGGAAGGCGGGGTCAGAGCCGGGGTGCCGACCGAGGGGGAGTGGGCGGAAGCAGCCCCCATGGGGGTTGAGGCGGTTGCAGTAACGTGGCTTGGCGGGAGCTGGGTTGGGGGAGAGTGGGTGGCGCGGTAGTTCATGCCACCATGCACGTAATGCGCGCCGGGCTGGGCAACGCCAGCAGCAGCCACATTCTCATCACTTTCGTAGATAGTGTTCTGCATTTGCTCGAGGAACTGATCGATGTTGATCAAATCGTTCTTAGTCCGGACATTTGACATGGGGGGAAGGTGGTAGCCAGGTGGCTGAGAACCGCCAGGACTGTAACCACCACCGCCACCGCCGACCGCAACAGAGGCGGGCATTTGCTGATATTCAGGCACGGGGCCATTGAGGAAGGGAAGCTGAAGGGCCTGCAGACCAAGCAGACGTTGGCCGACCGCAGCATAGGAATTAGGGTCGAACTGGCGACGCTTCAGGTCGCCAAAAAACTCGTTCAACGCGTCATATCCGCGCTTACGATCATAGGGGTGGCCTCCCTCTTGTCCTTGACTCAGGGCATAGTATACATTGCCATAGGAATGCGGGTTAGCAGCCTGAGGTGGAGGGTGTGGCTGGTAGTACTGCGGGGGCGGCGCGTGTGAATATTGGCCATTGATACCATTGATAGGGCTCTCGAAGTAATGTGTGGCAGCAGCATAACCCTTAGGGTTTTGGGGGAACATCATATCAGGATGCTTCATGCCGGGTTCGGGGGAGCGGATCTCGGAGTCGTCGGCATGAGTCTTGACATGCTTCTTCAAATCCTGGGGACGCTTGAAAGCCTTCCCGCAGAAGTCGCACTTGTGAGGCTTGAGTGGTACATGAACGCGGATGTGGGAAGTGATATGATCACGTTTGACTGTTGTGGTGTTGCAAGTGCCCCACTGACAGGTCAGGTTGAGGTTGTTGGTGCTTTTGCGTCCAACGTGGCGCTCACAAACATGCTCCTAAACAGTAATCATTAGCATCTCTTCTTTCGTATTGAAGTTAATTGATCAAGCTTACATATAGAGACTCGGCCGTAGGAGACTTCTCAGTGCATCCGACCCACTGACAAGGCAACTGCTCACCGGCGCCATTCATGGATGGGCTGTTCACCGCCGCGGTGGCGGCGGCGGCAGTCGCTGTGACCGAGGCGGATGGAGTAGGGGTTGCTTGAATCGGTGCCGGTTCAGAAACAGGCGCAGGCAAGGTCGCCGTAGTAGAAGGGGTATGATTTTCCGACATGATGCCAAGAATACTTGATCTGGAGTTGGCGGAAAGCCTAGAGATCAAAAGAGCACAAAAGAGCACAAACCAAGAAGATCACACAATTATAGAGAAGAAACAGCCTATAAGTATACAACGTAGGCGAGAAGGAAAAAGGGGGGGAAGAGTGAGAGAGAAAATGGGGGGGTTTCTCCGCAAGAAGAGGAAAAGGAGCCGAGCCTTTGCCCAGAAAATACCGCTTTGCTAAGCCTGGCGGAAGGACAAGGAGAGAAAGCAGAAGACCAAGACCGGGCCAAGAGTCGGTGCGGGCCCCAAGTACCAAGAGGCGTTGGCGCCATGGCTTTTGACTGGTGGACCGAAGGGGGGAACGAGGGGCTGTGTGGGAGCATTCCACAGCTAACACGTAGCACAGTAGGGTACAGTACGGTACGAGGCCAATTTTTACAATTCCTATCATTTTTATAATTTTTACAATTATGTACATGTATTTGAATATACCTAGGTAATTTCTAGGGGTTGTATATACGGCTGAAGATAACTCCGTACGTAACTGGTAACCTACCTTGTATGTATCGTATGACTAAGCGGTTTAAGTACCTAGGTTCTTACCTAGGTACTTCCGTTTACCCTAAATCGGGTTAGTGCAAACACACCGTAAATTCAAAAGGTAAATTATTAACAGATAACTTACATCTTACGGGCACAAATGTTCTAATATTAAGAAAGTAAATGAAGTTGAGAATGAGACAAGGAGTGGCGTATTCGTTTCGCCAAGCCAACCTTCCAAGAAACATCCCATGGGCAATGCTTCTTGGCAGCCAAGTGATTCCTCTTGCCAATAATTCCCGCTCCGGGCACCAAGACTCAAGTCTTGGAGTCTTGGAGTCTTGGTATGACCAAATTCATATCCCTTTCGTATAAACTTTGTCCGAGTGTGACAAGTCCTCTGATTTAATCCGGCTGCCTAGTGCCCTTGGTTACGGCCGGCATGCATCAGTCGGATTCGGATTCCGCGGGAGATCTGGAGATATTTTTACATATTTTTACATGTAACCACACATGTTCTATCTGTCACTTTACATATGTAGGGGCTAAGTCTAATTCTATATTCTATTCTATTTGTAACATTTCGGTCTGACCTCGGAACATGTCAAACTAACCCCCCTATCCAGGTGATATATAAATATTTACTTACTAAGCTTGTCATCATCCCGAGGTCTTCACAAGGGCCTAGCCCAAGCATTCCAGTTACTCCTTGGAGCATGGCTTGGCCAGTGGCTTAGCCAACCGAACCCAAACCCACGTGCGAGTCTTCTCTCTCTCTCTGCGCAAGTGCCACCTCACCTTCCCGAGCGGGTCCTCCGCTTTGGCTGGTACCAACTCCAAACATTCAGCCCAACCTTCGTCCCCTTCGTGACAGGGAACGCAGCGTGCCAAGTCTCCGGATACCCTGTCCCATCCGGCCGAAGATTCTCCCAGAATACTGCATTACCCTTGATAGGCTTGAATGTGATACCCATCTCCCCCTTCCCCTTCCCTAACCCATCCCGCTGCTCACACTCCAGGAACCGACACCACCCCTCCCCATCAGGCATCCTCAACCGTGGAAAATTCGTCCCCCCACCCTCACAGTCCGCATCGAGATACACCATAAACGTGCTAAAACGATCCCCGCCCCGCGCCAACGACCCGGCCCAGTCATAGTGGTGGCGGTAGTGGCCGGAGGCATTGTAGCGCTGAGCCCACATGCGCTCGATGTATAGGTCCGGACGCCAGCCCTGGAAGGCGCGGGCGCGATCTTCCAGACAGCGGATTGTGTCATCGCGGTCGAGAAGGGCACGGTCGGAGAGGCGTTTGGTTGGGTCTACTCGTTCTGTCTGGCCGTCGTAGACGATTGAAGGGGTATATTTGTTCACGCTGGGATTCGGGGGAGGTTTGTTCGGTTAGCTTGGTCTGTGATTATCTTGTGTATGTGTTTGTGTGTGATAGTATATATCCGTGTGTCTCGCGGGGTTGCGGTTGAGATTGGTAGTTTACCTCATGTCCAGGATGTGGTTTGCTTCGGTCTCTGAGATGAAGTTCTCGATATATATGACCAGTGGTTCGCGTGAGAGGAGATGCACGCGGTACCCCTCTGTGCTGGGGCAGTTGTATGGTACGCCATCTTCGGGGCTGATGAAGCTGTCGTCGGTGAGGTTGATGCCAGGTCCTGGTGCATCGGACTCGTCGAAAAGGTCGACGCTGTCCTCGCGTGGTGCTAGCAAGCCCGGGAAAAATCCTCGCACTAGCGGGTCGAGGATGAATATATACACCGGGATGAAGTAGAGGGCCCAGGTAAAAACGGTAGAAAACTTTGGAAGTGATGCCATTGGGTTGGCTATAAATAGTCACGGGGATATGTAGCCAAGTAAATGTACAAGGGGAGATTTGGATTATTAGCTCTCTCCATGCGACCGGGGCGGAAGCTTGCGGATGCTACAGTTGATCCGTCTCTGGGTATAGATTAAGGCCCATAGGCAATGAAAGAGGAATATGGTCAAGAATGGGTGTTGTAGCGTAGGACAATCGAAGGAGAGGTTCTGGACGTTGGAAATGTCCAAGTATGTGGGTCAAACAGATTGTGGGCTAACCCGAAGCTAAGATGAGTATGACTCTTCATTGGAACATTTGGTATATTCTTACCTGTCTATTATTACTAGAGTGTATATCTTATACATCGTGTTATTTAGAAAAATACCTACGTCTACAGCTATACGGAGATAAGGTGTTGGAGGAAAATGCGGGAGTAACTTATTCGTTAAATATACTGATTCGATTTGTTGATATGTATGGTCTATGCTCTGGTCTATACTCATCCATCTCATCCATGGATGTTCATTTTTCCTGATTCTTCCCCCTTGGAATGCTTCACCCAACAATCGACATTCCAATCGCAAAAGAGACCCACGAGACCAGATCGACTGTTCATGTGCGTACACGATGGACGGTCAGCCATCCCTCGAGTTCCTTTGTCGATGAGCCTCGCGACGTATCCTCGATCCCAACCTGAACCTTGGGTGCAATAGCCGGCGCAAAGAGAAGGTGATTTACAGCTAACAGTATGCCAACAGTATACCAAGGCAGGGATGCCGAGCTACCCGATTCTTTCCATCGTAAAGCTGCCAAATATACTGCCCACAGCATGAACGTAGTGGCCGCCATGCTTGTACTCCTTAGAATTGGTCAAGGCTGCCAGATAAAGACATCGCAGTAGAGTTGAATGGGTCTTATTATGCGCAGAATCTATGGCTGTTAGGGCCGTATAATGTGATAACCACTTGAAAATCCCCTCAGTATTGCCCCGGATTGCCCCCCTCTAGAAATTTGAAAAACGTCAAGAGGTTCCCATCATTATCCTTGATTGAGAACTGTCTATACCCCCACGGTGTATCCTCGACATCCTCCACAATCTCAACATCATCGAGAGACCTTAGATGATTGTAATACTCATCTAACTGCGATGTCCCTAGGGCAATCATCGCCTGGGAAGGGGTGAAATCTCCAGTTGTTGCTTTTGAGAAGTAGAAGTTGGCGTCTGCCTTTCTGCCAATGAATAAGGAGCAAAATATCTGCTCGGATGAGCCTTCCTCGGGTTTTACACTGGCAAGTTCAAAGCCGAGTTTCTCGGTGTAGAATTGAATTGTGAGAGGGATAGAACGTGATTGGAACATTGGGATTACTTTCCACGCAGATTTCAAGATTTCGGCAGACATGTTGAGGCGCGGCTGTCAGTCTTTTGATACGCTGACTGTGTGGGATCACTAGTATTGAGGGGGAAGTCCTGGAATTGAGAGTTTGCTGGGGAGGAAGGAGGAAGGGGTGCACCTAGGTAGGCATCTGCAGGCAGCAAAGGCTATCGGAAAAGGGTTGATCCTGTACCTGATTCAATTATGTATACTACTAAGCGCATACTACCTAGTATTCTACCAAAAATGGTGTACTTACCTTGCTCTTAGTCCCATTAAATCAAGTGATCGACCATCTAATGATATAGAAATTCGGTATACATTTATATATATATAGCTAAGTGAGAAAGAAAGCGAGACTCCTAACCCAACCAGGTATCAACAGTTTTTACACCAAGATTTTGGCTTTCATGATAGCATATCCTCGTAAAAAGCAGATCAAACAAATACGGCAAACTAGACCAAGGTCAAATGCTGTTGGCATTCATCCACTGAGCCCAATCCTCGGCAGACGCCCCATTGTTCGGTCGATACGCGGCATTATTGCCAAATAGATCATCAAAGGAGATCCCCAGATCCATATTCATGCCCATACTTTCATCCATGCCCATGCTGAAATCGGGCAATCCATTTGGACCGGGCATCTCTGGCTGTTGTGGGGCGGTGTCAGTTCCTAGGTCGTTCGGATTGTTGGGCTGGAAATTGTAGCCCTGCCAGACGAAATTCTGGTTCGGGATTGAGACCAGATCTGGACTGCTGATCGCCTCTGATGGAGTTTGGCTCTGCGAGATTGGGGAGTGGACGCGGGACGAGGTTCGGGAGTGGGAGGGGCGGAGGTGGCTTGGAACTGATGACTTGATCCCTGGGGGATTTGCTACAGGGTAATTCGGGAGGTTTGTGAAGTCAAAGGTTGGGGTGGAGACCCCTGCGCTAGAGTGGTCGCCGGGTGTGGCGGGTCCCATGCCTGGTACTGAATCGAAGGGATACTTCGATGGCATGCCTGAAGTGTCGTGCCGGAAGTGATCATCTTCCAAGGTAGACATGGGCTGTGTTGGATATGCGAATGGATCGTCCGATGGGAACATCATTGGCATGAGGTCTGGGAGGTTGGAGGGATTGGTGAATTGCTGAGCCCATGCTAGACTTGATGGCTCTTGAGTGGGCATAGAGGGTGTCATGCCTGATGAGGAAATATGTTCCGGGGTGGTCATAGTTTCCGTCAGCAGCTCGGGCGTGTTTGAAATCCACGTGGACTGATGATTAATGTCAGTAGAGCGATTGCTGATAGGCTGGACATTGTCCAGACTTCGTTGTCGGCGGTTCTGGTCATCGTTGACAGGAGTTTGGGACATCATCTGCACTGGGAAAGTGCTTGACCGATGTGGCAGCGTTTTCTCGAAGGAAGGCTGAAGCTTCAGTTCAGGCTCGGCAGTGTTGGATGGCGCGGGCCGCTTGAGATTGACAGGAGTCTTTGAGCTCTGACGATTTTTCAACATCTCGGGCAATGTCTTGAAAAGGCACTACAGTATAATTAGTCAAAGCCATTCCAAATTGAAGGCATGAGCACTTACGTTCAAGCTCTGGGAACACCGGTCGGCAGCAAGACTCTTCTTGGCCAATCCGGCTAGGGTATTTTTGCCCTCCATAGCATCCTTCAGGACGCCATCTTTGGCTGTAGGTGAATCCGGGTTCTCAAGCACGAAGAAGATCAAGGAGAGGATGGCAAAATAGGTTGTATACATGGTGAACCAGAAGGATCCATTGAGAAGTCCTCTCTTCTGCATTCCGGTCGTGATGTGAACAATGTTTCGGGAAACGCTGACGCAGGCAGCTGCGCAGGCATACGAGCGCTTGTCCACGCCACGCGCTTGAGAACCACCAGAAACGTAGTGGAGGAACGGGCGGTACATGACCATCTGCACGTGGGCGTAGCTTATACGTAGCAATTGCCGGACACTATTTAAATGTTAGTCAGATTGATTCAGGAAATTATCACTGTAGACCTGAGACTTACCGTTCTAGCTGCGGCGACACTTCTGTGCCCGGTCGTAGAGCAGGAGGCAATTCTTCCATCCAATTTTGCAGATCTCGCTCGATCTCCCGAATTTTCGAGTGGCTGACCATGTATCGCTGGTCTGACTTAGAGCGATAGCGAGCATTCTTGACTGGGTAGATATATTTCACCACCTTCAGAATGATATTGGAAAGACGCGTGTGTGCATTGCATCCAGCCATCAGGGGTGTATAGTTAGACGGGGGCTGAGTGATTCCTTCTGTAGTAATGTAATCGCCATCAACCTCCATTGGGTACTCTTGATCGATATCATCGTCACTCAGCATCTGAGGAAGTCCCAAGAGCGTGCTCACGTAGATGTCCATCTTGCGGATGACCCAGAAGATGCGCTTTCGAAGTTCTCGTTCAAGGGGGTTGAAGTCTGCCGCAACAGAGCGATGAAGACCTAATCGCAGTGCTGAACGAAGTGCGATTCCCACATATGAGTAGCATGTGCTCAGCTTCGCAGAGGATTGGAGGAAGAGGACCATAAAACAGATTGCCTGCAGAGAAACCAAGTCACGGCAGTCGGTGATCTCCAGCAGTTGCCGACCAGCCTTGAAGAATTGGAACCTTTCAAAGAAATTAGTCGGTGGCATAGAGCACTGCAGATTTACTATGACTTACCCTTGGCCTATTGCGCCTTCGTAGCCAGACACATCTAGAGTGCCCTGGCCGGATTCATCGTCCGAGAACAAGCAGCCAACGGCGATGACGATATATAAAAGCGGCAGGAAGGAGTTCTCCTGGTTCGTGAATTGTTCCGGGGGAGTATCGTAAATGCGATCCAGACTTGCGAAAAAAGAGGGTATGTGCACAAATTTCATCAACGAGCAGGCATGGTCGATCGCATTGTGACACAAGCGGCGCGCGACCTCCCGTGGAGGCAGGTCATGTGTGGGAGGTAATGTTGTGTCTTGAGGCGATTCGGACGTAGACTTCGGACTATCTAGCATATGCGCGGTTATCGAGGGGCGCGATCGTGCCATGGGGCCAGCGATATCTGCGGCGCCCAACTGTTTGCGCAACCGGCGGACAAAGAGAACGCCCGAGGTGTGCCCATGATAATCCCAATGACCCTGATCATCCCGATCTAAGCAGCCCGAGTTGTCGACCATGGTTTCCAATAATCCCTCGTCTGCCCCTTCTTGCACTGTGTCTTGTACAATCGACGGCTTGACATCCTCGGTCGCTTGTTTCGATTTTTGAGCGGCTGTGACTTTCTGTTCTGTCGCATGTACGTCTAGTTGCGGATCATCGAGGTCGACATTTGGGAGAACAATTCGAAGGAGAGCTTCGGCTTTTTGGAGCCGATTTTCAAGGGCCTCGACATACTGCGGGGCAGGATTTCGACGGCGGTTGGAAGGTTGGTCGTACGAACACTCTACAGACCGACAGTTAGGGCACATGAACTTTTTTCACCCCCGAGATTAAATGCATAGGGCTCTGCGTACCATAACTATAGACTGTGCAATGAGTGCATGGCTGTTTGCCATCACACTTAATTTTTTTCCTGCGACATTCGTCGCAAGCGCGGCCGACCCGTCGTCTTTTCTGTGCAGGTAGTGATTTGGGGTCTGTGGTGGAGGCATCGTGGGTAGGACTGTCATGATGATCGTCATCATGCGAATACTTGAAGTCGTTCATGGGCGCGGGATCCTCCTCATTCTCGCCAGAAACAGGGCTCGTCGTAGTCGCCATGACTGGATATCTGAGGTTCGTAAAATGCACGGAGTCATGTAAAGACAAATGGTGGCCTTGGCGGGCGATCCGAAGTGAATATCACTATCTCACCAAATGTCATGGATCGCCCTATTTTTGAATTGATAAGCAGAATCAAAGAGGAAACAGGTAGTGGAGACTGGTGCAAAGTCTGCCGGTGTTCGATTGAAAGTTCTCAGGGAGGAGTAGAATAGTAAAATTTGGAGTACTAGTTGAAGGGTCTGAGAATCTTGGGATCTTAGAATCTTAGAATCTTAGAGTCTTGAGGGTCTGGAGGGGGAAATGGAGGCGATGATGAAATGATTATTCCCGAGGGCGGTGTATGAAATATCAAAAAGGCCTCAAAAAAAGGCTTCACGATCAGAGAGGTATCAAGGTACGGAGTATTCCGTACAAAAGAACAACGTATTATCTTAAAGAAGAAGAAGAAAATAAAATGATCCAGTTCATCAAAGTTCAGTTTAGTCATGAAGAGTCATACGCCTTTTGACTGGCGGCCAGGTGGATATCGGGGATTCAATATGCGCGACGCCGATACATTAACTTCCGTCTCGGTGCGTCTTTTTTTTCTTCTCCTTCTTTTTCTTCTTTTTTTCCAGAATTTTTCCCTTTTTTTCCCCCTTCGGACTGAGGCATTTTTGGGACTTTCAGGGAGTTTAGGCATTTTCATCCAATCAGAAGTCGAAGAACTCGCTGTTAAGGCTTTAGCCCCCGTCTCCACTGCCCGATTTGTTTAGGCTCGGTCACTTCGCCGACTTCCTACTCCATGCGGACTATATTACTACTACTAGTACTCCGTAGAGTCTCTGAAATTAGGAAATTCAAGTATATGTACTCCATACTTATGTATGTGTTGTATTCGTTTGTGTTTGAAATTGAACTGCAGACTCATGTGGGATCTTATTACGGAGTAATAGGTTCTCCCTTCCAAGGTTGGAACTTATACGAAGTATCCGTACATCGTACATTAGCCAGTCTTATTAATCTATATTAGTCCTTCTCCAGGGATTGCATAAGGAGTACTACCATCCATCATATACGGAGTATCCCGGCACAGAAAAAGGGTGATCACCTGGACAAAGACTAATATCTTGCTCAATTCTATTTCTAATATTGTGACATCACATTACTGCGATAGGATACCCCCGTTTCTATTCTTGTTCTCTCGAAATAACAACATTGCATTGCGGTACAAAATGATGAAGTACAGAACACAACATACAGTCCTGGACCCTGAATGCCCTTGCAATCTACTGCCATCATGAAGGGGGTTTGTCATGCAGAGTCCTTGAAACAGGGCAACGTGCGTCAAAATGCTTTGACAGCCCTGTGACGCGAGACATGGGGAATGTTAACATTGAAATGACCACCCTATCTACGAAAACCCCATCTGAAATGGGCTCCCGAAGTTCGGGTTCACGATACGCCTCATTAATAGCCATTTATGTACATAACATTGTACGCCAAGTTAACTGCGTCATAATTATTCAAACTATTAATTAGGCTATTGACTATCCCCTCTAGTAACTTTCAGAGTAACTTTAGCCCTGAAACGATTCTGAAGATCCCTCGCATCCCGCATGACATTCCATCCGCAATTACATGCCCCTGCGGCACGTCCCACTTTCCCCAAGGTGGATCGGCATGTATACCTACGCCAAACGCGACTTTCTCTGGCTTGGCCTTATATGAGATCGTCTCCTCTTCCAATGGCAATTTCCATAGGCTATGGAGCCACGCGACACATACTATGACTTTCTACCTTGTCACCTTCTGTTGCGCCTTTGTCGCACTGGGATCATTCCTGTTCGGCTATGATTCCGGCGTGATTTATTCCAGTATCGAGCAGGGGGCCTTTCTGCGCCAATTCGGATCTCCAACACTGTCTGACGCCGCCGCTGGGGGAATTATTTCCTCGTATATCGGTGAGTTTCTATCCTTATCGGATCTTGTAGCGATCGGGATCTAATATTGGTGACTAGGAGGTGCAATTGTGGGATCGGTCCTCGCCTCGTATATTTCGGATTACTATGGCCGTCGAATGGTCCTCTTTATTGGTGGTCTTCTTGCCACTCTGGGTGCTGCCCTCCAGGGAGGCGCAGTCAATATCGCGATGCTTATCGCCGGTCGATGCATTGCGGGTCTGGCAATTGGGCAGATGTCTGCCACTATCCCCGTTTATTGTGTAGGTAGATACACGGTCCACCTCCTAAGCTTTATCTGACGTGAGCCCAGAGCGAGGTTGCCCCGCCACACATTCGGGGGATGCTAGCTAGTATGCAGCAATGGATGATTGGCTTGGGGTTCGTGGTTGCTGTGAGTAATTCCCACTGGGATCTGGCTATAATCCAACTAACAGGTTTCAAGCAATGGGTGGGATACGGTTGCTCCCTCCGAGGTGGAGTCTTCTCCTGGCGCTTTCCACTTTCCTTTCAAGCCATGCCAGCAATAATTCTGACTTGTGGCATTTGGTTCCTTCCCGAATCGCCACGATGGCTTATAGAAAAGGGTAGAGAGGAAGCAGGCCGCTCAGTCCTCGCCCGACTTCATCTCAACCAAGGTGCAACCAACAGCCAAGTACTCGAACATGAGCTATTCCAAATCCGAGAGAGCCTAGTATCCGAGAAGGAATCCGCCGTACGATCCTGGAGCTACCTTCTCCTCTCCCCGCGTTGGCGACACAGGGTCCTCCTAGCTTGTGGCCTGCAAGTATTCACCCAGTGCTCAGGAACAAACGTAATCTCAAACTACAGCCCAAGATTCTTCCAAACACTCGGCTTTACAGCACCAACCTCCCTCATGATAATCGGACTCTGGGGCGCTCTAGCCCAGTTCTGGTACACGGTCTTCATGCTGTTCATCGATAAAGTCGGGCGTCGGAAACTGGTCATCCCATCATTGCTAGCCATGGGAGCAGCCCTGTGCATCGAAGCCACACTCGCACGGTACAACGATTTCAGCGACCCCACCGCCAACCCACATGCTCTGCGAGCTGCCATCGCCATGTTCTTTGTCTTCTCGTTCTTCTTCACGGCACTTGGCATGATCTCTTGGGTCTACCAGACTGAGATCTTCCCTACGCCTCTTCGAGCCCGCGGCTCATCCATGGCGACTGCCACGAATTGGAGTATTAGCCTTATCTTTACGCAGTGCTCGCCCATCGCATTGACGAATATCGGGTCGAATTACTTCTATTGCTTTGCCGCATTCAATTGGGCAGCGATGGTGGTGGTTTGGGCGTTCTATCCTGAGACTGCAGATTGTTCTCTTGAGGGGGTCGAAGAGGTTTTCACAACACAGTTTGATGATGGGCACTCGGAGCGCTCTTTTGTTAATGCGGACACTCCTGTGGCTATTAGGCCGCGCTCACAGATTCGACACAAAGGGCTGCATCCGTTGTCGATGCATCCTACTTATGACACTGTTAGTATCGGTAGTAGTGACAGTGGGTCTGGGGATGAGATTGGAACCAAGGAGGTTTAGATTGTACGATATAGGATTGATGAAGTGATGAAATGAAGAGAACGTTCCGTATCTTCAATGTAATTGCTCATTGGGACACAAACATCTCTAGTTATAGATCAAGTGAGGCTAAGGATTTCGCATATTAGCCACCCTCCAGGAGCACAAACGAGCTTTATCCTCCATACTAAAGCATGATGGGTAATGAGCTCGAGTCTGCGGTTGTATAACGGCTGACTCTAGCTCATTTTAGCTTTTGGCGTAAAACATCTGGGCGGAGGTCACGATATCGTTTCTGCGCGATGGCACTCCTTTTTCCCTGCTGTATTTTGTAATAAGGCGAGGATAACCACCTGCTTCCAACCTTGGAAGGTTCCACCCAAAGTTGTGCCTCTGATGCCACCTGATTGCCTTTTTGGGAATACCAGGACCCACATCCTAAATAGGTAACTAGAACCACCGGCATCATTAGCAGCTGGAAAGGATTTAAATAGTAAGGAAAGTCTCACAAAGAAAATCAAAACGAATTACGAGTGCAACTACAACAATGGCAAAGTCAACTACCACCCTTGCCTCTGGCAAAGAAATGCCCCTCGTAGGCTTCGGCCTATGGAAAGTTCCCAAAGAGACAGCCGCAGATACAGTATACAACGTCAGTACTAGTACATTTAGAACCCCCTAAGATCAACATACTAACATATTTACGTCCCATAGGCAATCAAAGCCGGATATAGACTATTCGACGGCGCATATGACTACCAAAACGAAAAAGAAGCCGGCGAAGGCATCCAACGCGCCATCGCCCACGGCCTCGTAACCCGCGCCGAGATCTTCATTACAACAAAACTATGGAACAACTACCATAGGCGCGAACATGCCATTGAAATGGCCAAGAAGCAAAATGACTCCTGGGGTCTAGGGTACATCGACTTATTCCTAATGCACTTCCCCTGCGCGCTGAAGTACATCGACCCAGCAGTAAGAGAGTACCCCGTAAGCAAACCCTCATCCCTCCATAATCCCAATTAGAAATACAGACACCTCTCACAGCCTCAGTCTCACTAACTAAGTAAACACCACAGGCATGGTGGATGGACGAAACAGGCACCGTCACCCCAGACAACGTCCCGATCCGCGAAACCTGGGAAGCAATGGAAACGCTCGTTGACAGCGGCATCGCACACAGCATCGGCGTGAGCAATTTCCAAGCGCAGAGTCTATACGATATAAAGACGTATGCGCGTCATCCCATCTCCGCCCTGCAAATCGAGCACCACCCTTACCTGGTGCAGGCTGAACTTATCCAGATGGCGCAGGAGAATGGGATTGCCGTGACAGCATACTCGAGTTTCGGGCCTCAGTCGTTTGTTGAGTTGCCGCCGGCGTTTTCGAAGAGGGCGCGGGGGATCCCGCTGCTTTTTGAGGCGGGGCCTGTTAGGGTTATTGCGGAGAAGTATGGTGTTTCGGCTGCGAGGGTTTTGTTGAGGTGGGCTACGCAGCGGTGAGTTTTGAAATTCTGTTTCAGTATGTGGTTGTTGATTTGGTGCTGATGGTTGATATATATAGGGGTATTGCTGTTATTCCCAAGTCGAATGACCGGACTCGTCTTGCTGAGAATTTGGATGTGCTTGGGTTTGATATGACGGATGAGGAGATTGAGGCTATTTCAGGTTTGGATAGGGGTTTGCGGTTTAATGATCCTGGGTTTTACTTGTCCAACTACCCTCTTCGGATTTTTGCTTGAATGGGGTGGGTATTTGGTTGGAAGGTAGATTAGAACAGCTTTATGGAACATCAAATGATTTTATACATTGTATCTAGCAATGCAGGGAATATGAACTTCCACCAACTGTAGGTACCCATACTTATATCCGACCATAACCTGAAGGCTGCAAACACTACCTTATCATCAAGACATGCACACCACGTCTCCACCTTCCGTCGAGACATCCTCACAAAAATTCAAAATAGCAGAGACAGATTGGACAGCAACAACTGCCGAACGAGCCTACGACGTTGAAGATAGCTGCTATTATTGATTAGGCATATGGGGATTCTGGCCTGGGTATTTTGAAGGCGCTTTCTATGAACGACCTGAGCCATCGGGTTGTTGTGATTTCTCGCGGACCTGGATGTGGAATGAGAGTATATGGGGTTTGAGTTGCATGGGCAAAGCGCGTGTGGAAATCTAGTATTCAATACTCTATACAATATGTCCTTTCTACCTCTATGTGGCCGTCTATTTTTGTGTGAACTAAAGCAAACCCCCTAGATCACAACTAGCGAGTAACAGATATTTCATAGCAAATCATACAAACTCCGATAAAACACGTGGGAAATGGCCAATATCGCTTAAATCGGCTCATCACGAGGCTCAACAAGGATCTCGTTGACAGAGACATGTTCAGGTTGCGTCAGGGCATAAACAATGGAGTTAGCAACATCAGAAGGATCGAGGATCTTCGCTCCAGATGGCTCTCCGAATTTCTTGATGGCTTCAGCATCCGTCGACATGCCCAGCAGGTCTGTGGATGTGTTACCAGGCTGGATACTCGTCACGCGCAAGCCAGCGCCTGCAGTCTCGAGGCGGAGGGCCTGGAGGGTGGCTTCGACGAAGAACTTGCTGGCTGAGTACACACCCAGACCAGGGAAGACCTTACGTCCAGCGTCGGAGGAGATAGCGACGACATGGCCGCGGCCTCGCGAGAGCATGCCGGGAACTGTCGAAGAAAGAGCGTGCAAGAGACCCTTGCAGTTGACGTCGACTGTGCGCTCCCACTCGTCCATCTGTGTGTTTGCCATCATGGTGAAGTACATGACCCCAGCGCATGCAACCAAGATGTCGACTGGACCGAGCTCCTCACTTGCTGCTTGGACGAGAGCCTCCACCTGAGTCTTGCTTGTGACGTCAGTTGATCGGAGGATACACTTCACGCCGTGGGCTTCGACCTTGCGCTTGGTGCTCTCGAGAGCATCCAGGCGGCGGGCGCCAAGTGCTACAGCACAACCCTTCTTGGCTAGGGCGGCTGCTACCGCCGCACCAATACCCGAAGAAGCACCAGTCACCACAGCGACTTGGCCACTGAGTGGGCCCTTCACTGAAACTGCGGTAGATCGGTTGAGAGCATTTTGACGAGATGGGGCCCGGGGTAGCCATCCTCGAGCAAACCAATGCCGAGTGTAAGTCTCTAGCAACAGGCTGTCCACCTTAGGACGCTCAACAACGGCCCGGAAAGGCCTAGTCAAAGCGTTATCAAGGACGACGATGTCTCGGAGGAACTCAACAGTCGGCATGCCGCTGCGAAGAATGTCGACGGTAAACGAACCATCGCCACCCTTGGCTGAGCCTCTCTTCTCGAACCACAGGGCCACCCACTCATCCCATGGGAGAGGCTGTGTCTCATAACCAAGCTCTTTGAGGTCCTCAAAGACTGATCGAGTATCGACCGGGGTGGGATCTCCGAGATGGAACATAGTCTGGTCTGCCTGGGTCTGGGTAGCAAGATGGATAATAGATTTGCTGACAAAGTTCACAGGGGTCATCTCGGCACGCCATCCTTCCACGTCTGGAGCGTATCCAAGCTGGATGGATTCCACGATCAATGCAGTGAGCAAATCCCACGCATTGGCGGAACCTGTCTCACTGTGACCACTGATGGTACCACACCGGTGAATCTTGACTGGTAATCCACGCTCACCAGCCTTGAGAACGAGCTGCTCTGCAACCCACTTTGTCTGACCATACCCATCGAGTAGCTTTTTTGGGACATCTTCGACATCGAGTATGGTAGTTTCGGGCCAGCCCTTCTCACCTGATGGTGGCAAAACACCATTGGTAGAGATGTACTGCACGGTCGCACCACCCTTGGCGGCTAAACGAAGAATCTCTCTGGTTCCACCCACGTTCGCTCCCCGAAGCGCAGCATAGGGGTAAACGAGGTTGACGGTAGCTGCAGCATGGACAATCACTTGAACACGAGCCGCAATACTCTCAAATTCATCTGGACCCAGACCCAGACGAGGCCGAGAAAGGTTTCCTGGTAGGATTTCGAGACGATCCAGAATAGAATCGCGCCAGAGTCCCATGTCTAGGAGGTTCCTGCGAATTCGAGCCACACCTCCGGCTTGATCGTCCTGCTCGGGGTCGCTGAAACGCACAAGACAGATGATTTTAGCCGAGGTGTTCTCAATCAAATCATTCAGAAGGAAAGCGCCCAGGAAACCAGTCACACCAGTCAAAAGCACCGTGTCGGCTTTGGCGATTGAAGTGATCGCGGTATTGGTGGGCTTAATATCCTCATCCAGTGTGGCATCGGAAAGCAAGACCGCCGGTAAATTTGCTTGTACCTCTTCAGTATGGCCGTCCCTGACAGCACGCACAGTCTCCAAGTGCCCAGAAAGAGTAGTATTCTCTGCGAGACGAGGAATAGGAACGCGGAAGCCGAAACGTCTAGAAAGCTTAGCTGACAGATCTGCCAGAGACAAAGAATGACCGCCCAGATCAAAGAAATTATCTTCAGCCTTGATCAGATTCTTCGAGACTTTCAGAACAGCCTCCCAGATTGCCGCAATGTCATTGAGACTAATCGGGTCCTTCCCTGCGCTTTGCTCACTGCCACTAGGGCTGGAGCTACGAGGCGAAGGCAGGTTTTTCATATCAACCTTGCCGGAGACCTCGTTAGTAGGCAATTGGTCCAGTGCAACCCAGAGAGCTGGGATCATGTACTGGGCAAGACGGTTCTCGAGGACACGACGCGCGCTGGGGGAGTGGCCGGACTCGTTGATCACGACCGAAGGGCGATCGGAGGAAGCCTCATCTGGAACAACATATGCGACCAGTTGTCGGTCCAGTCCATCGCCGTACGCAGTGACAACACACTGGTTGACAGCCAAGTACTGGCAGATGTCACTTTCCACCTTTGCCGGAACAACTGAATATCCGCGCAGCTTGATCATGGCACCGACGCGGCCGGTGATTTCAAGGGACCCGGAAGGCAGCTTGCGGGCGAGATCGCCCGTCCTGTACATGCGAGCACCGGGGGTAGAATCGAAGGTATTCGGAATGAACGCCTTGGCGGTGGTTTCGGGAAGGTTAATGTACTCGCGCGCCAACAGAGGACCACCGATGAAGAGTTCTCCGGATGTCCCTGTCTCTACCTCCTTTCCATCCTCGTTTAGAACGTAGGTGTATGATGGAACAATCGACGGGCCGACCGGACAGTAAATGGAGTCGTCATCGACCACATCACGGATATCTCCGCAGGCGATCTCATGCGTTTCACACGCACTGTAGCAGTTAAGCAAGCGGGTATTGGGAAGAATTTTGATGGCCTTGCGGGCAAGATCGGTTGTCACAACCTCACCGTTCAGCCAAATGATGCGCAAATCAGGCACACGAGTACCGAACCGGGGATAACGCGAAAGAACGGTAGCCAGAAGAGTGGGTGTCATGAGCGTTTCCGTGACCTTCTTAGCTGCGAGCAGATCAACCAGAGCCGCGGGGTCATAGCTCGTTTCGTCGGGCACGATCACCACCGTGGCTCCACGCAATAGCGGCCGCAACATCTCCCAGATGAAGAAGACATTGCAGGCCACCCGATCCCCTGGTTGTACATCCTGCACTGCAAATCTCAAATCGTATGATAGTACCGGGGCGCGGTGTGGATTGGCGATTCCCTTGGGTTTGCCTGTTGTTCCTGACGAATAAGACACAAACGCCAAGCGGTCCAAATCGTCATCTGCCGGCAACGGAGAAGGTTCCTTGGCGTCTCCGTTGATTTCGGCCACGGGTCCATCCAAAGCAATTACCGGGACGGGGGCTTTGATTTTGTCGGCTTCGGACTTGTGAGTGATAATCACGGCGGGACTAGCGTCTTCGATGACATCCGCCAAGAGGTCCGCGGGGTAAGCCAATTCGAGAACAAGGAAGGCACCGCCCGCACGGAGCGCTGCTAGACAGGCAATCACGTAATGTGCGCTGCGAGGTAGGAGCACACCCACGAGGGTGTCACGGCTCACTCCATAGGTCCGTAGGCGACTGGCAAGAGCCTCAACTTCTTGATCCAATTGGGTATATGTATATGTCGTGGTCTCATCTTCTAGGGCGATAGCATCTGGGGTTGCCTGCACCTGTCGCTTAAAGAGTGTGGGCAAATCCTTGGTGATGTCGAGGATGGCCATTGTTTCGGTAAGGAGGGAAGGATCACGCTATACAAGTTAAACGCTACCAAATTTCACTAAATAAGGTGGAAAACAAAGGGATGATTGTATCAAGTTGTGGTCAATGGAAATCTCGATATTTGACGGGAGAGAGAAGGACAAAGAAATACGAAATTTTGTTGAGAGTCTAAAGTTCTAAGAGCTTCGAGAGGTGCCAATGGCATCCATTCATGTTCCAGGGCACTGTACACCGTGTTCGCGTGGGGTTCTCCGGGAACGGGCTTCCTTATCGCATTCTCCGGATTTTGTCCATCTTGGGCAATTATGATCTTTTCTTACTTCTATTTCGATCAATTGATATATTTTGTTTATTTTGTTTATTCTGTTTTCTTCATCTCTCTATACTTATTTATCTAAGCTACCTCATACCATTCTACCCTCAACAAATACTAGTAAAATCACATGAAATCCAGGGCCCACTTTTAAGATTTGCATGTGAAAGGGCCCTGTTTTCCCAACACTTTGGTTCTCCCAGGTGCCCACTGGGTGCACCTGGGCACCTGGGAGGCGTCATAATGCGCAACGTGCGGCAATTTTAGAAAATTCATTTTTAACTTTGGCCCCCAAACCAACTTTCCATGGTTACCGCGTTATGATATTCACCTGCAGATTCAGGCATCAAATGCACGGACCCCTTTTAAGCAGATCCCGCCAGGGCTAGTCCCTCTCCGTCCATTTGAGATGTACTCCAATGCGCCCAGTGGACGGCTTTGCCTTGATCACCCTCTAGGATATGCGGCAAACTCGGCAAAATATCTCACAGGCCTCCTCTTCAGGGCACAAAATAAGAACCCCTGCACGCCGTTGTCGGACGTATTACTCATGCCCTCGACAAATTCCATCCGTGGAACAGTTGATTGAAAAACCACCCAGATCCATTTACAAGCACTCACATTCATTATTGTAGCCAACACATAAAGGCTAATATGCATCAAACCACATACAATACCCACCTGGGCACGTGCCCACATACCTACCTGGGAATAGTCACTCGGAACTTCCCGTGATCTCCAGGGCTTACCTACCTGGAACCAATCCTGCGAGATCTATACATAAGCGATGATCTTTTCCAGATCACCTAGGCTGATTATCCATAGAGGAGTCTAGGCGCATACCAAAAAAGGTTACAATATTAATGCAGTATACACATTATATGAATTCCGATACTAAATCAGCTATACAGCAATCCACGCCAGACTATACATCCATCTATACATATCTAACTATATGAGCCAATCACATGTCCGCAGTTTCCATTAGAGACTTGTGCACCGGACTCGCTGCCCTGAAGATGCGCCGTGCCATAGTTAGAAGTAAACGAGCAAGAGGTGGTGGTCATTATATAGCAGTATTTGATGGAGCCAGACGAGTAATAGTATGACATGGCACAAGTGGAACTGCTCATGCAGCTGGCACAGCATTCGTATGCGGAGGCGGTGTTACCAACCGTTAACTTGGCACCGGTAACTTTGCTGAACTCAAGCGAGTAGATGTATTTGCCTGCAGCCGAGCCGAAGTCCGAAGAGAGAGGACTGCCAGCGATGTTGTTCGTGGCACAGGCTGCGTAGAAAGATGTGGTGGTTGTTCCTGCTTGAACAGTGCTAGTGGAAGTAACCGTGCTGGTTTCACCCGGAGCAACTGTTGTCTCGGTGACGGTTGAGGTGGTGCTGAAGCTCAGTGTGGTGGAGACATCCGAGGGAAGAACCACTGAGCTGCTGGTGATGGTCGCGGTGACTGTCACTGTGGTTGTAGGAGTTGCCACGATGACAGTGATGGGTGATCCGGTGACAGTAGAGACAGTTGTAGTCTTGATGATGTTCTTCTCATGACAGATGACCGCTTGGGGATACCTGTAATCATCCACCCAAGGAGAACAATCATCCTGTTCTTCCAATGAGCGCTTAGCAGTAACACTGGGAGGCAGAGTGTCTGCAATGGGAGTAAAGCCTGCAGAAGTGGCAATGGTGGACGTGCTGGTCGAGATAGTCGAGATGACCTCGGCGACGGTTGTGGTGATAGGAGAAGGAGTAAGAGTCAATGTCGCAGTGTCAAACTCAGTTGAGGTTGTTGAGAATGTATCAGTGACTGCATTAGCTGTAGAGGTGATGACAGTGGTTTCATAGTCCGTCACTATCTCAGTCAATACAGCAGGAGTGACTGTGACGGTTTCCAGAGTCGTTGTAAGGATAACGATGGGGGTACGCTGATGAATGGTACGAGTGATTGTTGTGGTAGGTACCGACTTCACCGACATATGTCCTAACTCCGTTCGACAAGTTGCTGTGGCCACCTGCGCTTGACTGCTGGCTGGTGGAGAGCTAGCCACAGGCGTGCTGGCTGAAACCTGGCCGAGCAGAAGGGCTGCGGCGAGGGCAAAGCGACGGATTGACATTTTTATATTTCACAAGATGCTTTTTGATCAATATAGAGAATTGGGCTTGGTTGGAACATCCTCGCACTAAATAGTTCTCCCTTTTGTGTTGGGTGGGAGTCTCGGCCGGCTATTTTCACCACATCGATGTACAGATCTTAGACAAAGCACTAACAAGCGAGCGGAGGCGTCAATGGCGTCAATAGTTTATCTCACATCCAGGGGAAAAACAAGGAACTGGAGTATTTTGCCCACGTTAGCTTGTGGACTAACTTACGTTCTGACTTTGTTGTTGTCGGCATCTCCGAGTTGCGAGTACGGAAACCCTAAGCGATAAAAGTATATACGAGGCACATTTCCTCGCGATGGCTTCATTTTGAATTTTGAATTATTCCACTCTTTTTGCATTCCCTGTCCAACTATCAGTCATTCTTTTCTGCTTGTTGGATTAGTCATTCTTTTTCGCTGTTTTCTCATCATCATACCACCAATCGTTCAATCCTTTCGATTAAGGTCAAGATGGGCTCTTTTCTTCTTCGAGGATGGATTGTGGCCGCATTATTACTGCAAACCAGTCTCGCTACGACACTGATTGCTGAGCCAACTGTGACTCCCACTCCTACTGCTGTGGCGACACATCATAACCAGCATCATCATAAGCACCACCACCATCACCATTGGTCTTATGTCTCTAGGCCCCTGCCTAGTCGCAAGCCTTGTCCTGTCCGCTCTTCATCGGCAGTGCTCGCCTCTAGCGTGATCCCCACTTCGACTCCTCTTCTAAGTGTAGTTCCTAGTCACTCACCTCGGCCGCATTGGAGCCATACACCTGGACCTCACTCGTCATCTGTGGCTATTCAGACCCCTTCAGTCCCTGTTTCCACTCCTGTTACCAACCCATCTATTGTTGTGTCTGCGTCAGGCTCTGTTTCATCTGGAACTTCGCAATTTAGTGGCCCTCCAGGAGCAACCACTGGACTTGGATCGTCTACTTCACAGGTTAGCATCTCGACGTCTGCCTCTGATGATACCACCACAGTTGTCACTTATATCCCTACATCGACCCAATCCGGAGCGCTTCAGTCCAGTGTGGCCTCTGGTTCCTCTACATTGGAGTTGACCACATCAACGGTCTTTTCTACACGCACGGCTACTATCACTGCATGCCCTACTACAGTCCCCAACTGCCCTGCTAGTTCAAAAACCACATTTGTGACCACGGAGACAATTCTGGTATCCACAACAATCTGCCCTTTTACCGAGACTTCTGGCCCCACCAAGACAGCAGCTGCTTCTCTTTCCGCCACTGGAGGTGCTGGTGATTATAGCCATGGAAACGGTAGCTCAGACTTCACAATCTCCACCGTCTATAGTACCCGCACTGCCACCATCACCGCATGCCCATCTTCAGTGACCAATTGTCCCCTGAGATCTAAGACCACATACTTGACCACTGAAACCCTAATTGTTTCCACGACGGTTTGTCCCGTGGCAGATGCTACTGGTGTCAACAGCGCTGTGTCTACTAAGAATATTACACCTCCTTCTACCACTGAAGCAATAGGAGGTGGTGAGAATGGCGCTTCCAAGCTCACCACATCTACTATCTTCGCTACCCGCACCGCCACCGTCTTTGCCTGCCCCGAATCTGTGACTGATTGCCCCCTGAGATCAAAGACCTCTTACGCAACAACTGAAACATTCGCTGTCGCAACGACTGTCTTCCCAGTCTACCCGGGCCACCCATCCATCCCAGCCGAAGGCGTCCAAACCAACACTGTCCCCGTGACTGTTGCAAACCCTCAAGCTACCGGTGTTTCTCTCGAATCTCAATCTGGCTCTGGGTTTGCAGAATCAGGCTCAGATGCAGGTGCAGGCCCAGTCTACACGACGACCATCGTCGTTGAATCTTGCTCTGATGATGATACCTGTACCGGGTATATCAACACTATCGTGGTGACCCAGACCAACGCAGCTGAGCCCACCGCAGCTCCCTCTCTTCACACCCCACACCGGGGCTCCGGAGTTGGAGTTAGTGGTTCTGTCTCTGCCTCCTCGACTCATCTGTGGTTCCCCAGCAGCCACTCTAGTGGGATGGCCACGGCTACCGTTTCCACTGCGACGGGTGCAGTGAGTCCGGTGTATACCGGGGCCGCATCTGGAGCTACTCGGTCGTCGATAATGCAGGTTGTGGGTTCTATAATGGTTATTCTCCTGGCGATCTGTATCTAAGGGTTTGGTGGGGAGTGGGGAGGTGTAGATATGAAGATTATATTTCTTTCTGGTATTATGTCTTCACTTTAATGTTCTATTATATATTTTTATCGTGTTTGAATTAAAAGGTTGTTACATTCATGAAGTGATTTTAATTAATTTCTGTTTACCCATGTACTGTGCGCCATTTGTGAATAGCTCAAAAGTCGTTTTCAGCTTGATGCGCTCATTGTGTTCTTCGTCATGGCGCTTGTTGGTATCGTCAAGATGGGTTGCCATGATGCCTTCGTAGTGAGGATCATGTGAGACGATGGTTGGGGTATCGATTGGCTGTGATGGACGAAGGAGAAACTGGTGGTGTTGTGTAGGGTTTTAATAAGAGAGGTGGCAGTGGAAGTGAGAGTAGATTGATAGCCCACGGGTGTTTAACGACAATTCCCGCGTGCCGGAAATTGCATGGCAGTGCTGTATGGATATTATTAGTCGCTAGGTAATTATGAAGTGGAAATTATTGCATCTTGTTTTGGAAGTTCAGGATAATGGCTCCCCCGGGCTGACTATTTGTTAGCAAGTCATTACCCAGGTTATAAATGTGGAGTCGATGGACAGTGACAGCGGTGCTGAAGCTGTTGGTTATACTACAAGGGACATCACGGAGTGAATATCCATGAATTACTGCTCTGTCAGATAAAGATACACGTTTATAACATATAGACTTTAGCTTTGTCACTTGAAAGTTCTCTAGGTTCGTCAACAATCGACAGTATGTTATAAGCGATAACGAGGGTATATACAAGAAGCTCCGAAGAAGTGATACTGGAGGGTAAAAAACATAAAAACATAAACATCAAAACATAAGAACAAATACATGTCATCTGGTCCAGGCCACTGCTATACATTACTCAGTGAATGAGCGCATAACATAAGTAGTCGGTGCATCGAGAATCTCTCGACGAAGATCCGCTTCCCAGAGAGCCGTAGACAGCTTCTGCACTTGGAGTGTCAAACACGAGAATAAAAACTCATTAACACGGAACCACGACAAGGAACTCAACCGATTAGCAACCTTCAGCATACGGCCTGCGAACCACGGGCGCGCAGAGGGCGAAGTAGCAGTCGGGAAGTACTGTGAGAAGTCTGGGAGCTCCTCTACCGGAGCAGCAGAAGCGAAGCCATCGGCACTGGTGGGCCAGCCATCAAGAGTGCCGTCGCTGCATTTGAGCAGGGTTTGAAGCCTCGCCTCAACGGAGCCAATTATGCCAACTTCACTGTCAACTATGGATTTCTCTAGTGTATCGAGGAAGATCGCTGCGCGCGCTGGGGTGTTGCGGTAATCCCACATCGCGGCATTGAGTGTGATCAACGCTGTTAAGCGGGCGACCATTTGTGTTCTGTCGTCTGATGTTGTGAATTGGGCACCCGGGGGCGCCGCGAGAATTTTGTGGAGTATGGATGTTTCTTGAACTGCTGTGTGTCGGGTTATGTAGGATGATTGCGGGTTATCGCGTTGGTATAGGGCGAGTTGTTCACAGCGTCGGAGAAAGTCGAAGAATTCTTCGCATTGGAATTTGATCTCGTCTACTGGGATCGCTTCTGTGTGTGATGGTAGCATTGTTCGAGGTTCGGGGCTGGGCGAGACCTCTGAGAATGCTGAGGAGGTGGAATATGGTGGAGATGGCATTGAGCGCGGGTTTGGGATGGAGTGAGGCAGTGTTGCTAGAGATGTAGATGAAACTGGGGCATGTTGGTCGTAGTCGTAGAGGAAGCTGGGCCCATGAGTCTCATATCCTGGCAAGATGTAGTTTTGCCAGTTGGTCATCATGCCGATGCGAGTGTTTGCAAATGCAACGGGACCACCACGTGCTCGTATCATCTCCCGTGCAGCTCGCATATGTACCCAGCTTATTTCCTTGTGACCTGGTCGGGAATCGCAGTCCTCTAAGGCTGCGGCACTCAGGCATGGCATGATTGCGACGTTAGAGATGTCATGGGGGTTGTCGGCGCGGTGCTCCCGGAGCACGGAGACAGCTCGATCTTTGTGAAGAAGAGTATTTTGAGTGTCGCCTTAGTTACGAAGTGTTAGCTGCATGTATGAGAATGATATTTTGGAATGCGATGGTACCTTTCATTGTTTCAGCCACGAAAGCCGGTGTATAACCGTTGTGGGCCATGGGAGACCGGTAATGGGGTCCGTAGGAAGCTGGAATATCGTTCGCATAGGAGTCGAATATTCTGTGTCCATCTCGACCCAACTCTGCAGGAAGTGGAAGTGTGCTGAATGTGTCGATTTGTGCATCGCTGATCATAGTAGTTGGTGATGGCATGAACTGGTATGAGATTGTGGAGGGTGATGACCAAGAGAAATTGTTAAAATATAAATCATGGCTGGGAGAACTCTGTGGATGTACATCGACAAAGCCATCTAGTGGAAGGGGAACATCTTGAGATTCGGCAGAAGATGGTCGGAAAGGGGGAAACGAGGGCACATCATTGGATTCGATCAATGGAGGGTCCGACGAGATAGGATTCGAAACAAACACATCGCAGTTGATCTCGAGGTTGAGGTCTTCTTTGCGTGTAGATTGCCTTCTGGTTGATCTTCTTGCTCGAGGTCTATTGTTATTGTTGTCACCGTCTGATTTCTCTTTCTTGTCGGATTTCCGTTGCGCACCCCGAGTCTTCTTGGGCCTCCCACGTTTTGGTCGTGGTGTCTCCTCTTCACTTTCACTTTGGCGAGCGCCACCTTTCTTCTGGCGCATATATTCTTGCATAACATGGCGCTTCACTTGGGTTAGATTGGTTCGACTGTTGTTCGAAGAGTCGATGAATTGCCACCGCACATTGGATGCGTCCGGCGCATTGCTAGCGGTCTGGTCAAGAGAGGTTGACATCTTTCTGATAGCCTATGTAAGGACAGGAGAAACAGATATGTGTATTCAAAACACAGGAGCTGTTCGTCTCCTTGTGGGGTAAAGGAAGGACAGTATGGAGAATTTTGATGGATATAATCGACGGGGCGAGTCCAACATCGACCCTTAAAAGGGAAGAAAATCCAAGAATAGAACAACAAACTAGCAATGGGGCAACCCTTTTCAAATCACGATCTAACGTAAAAAGGATTATAGTAACTGCACGATGGAGATAACTAGAGGCAAGAGCATTAGTTGGGATGTGCGTTCTCCACTCATCGCCTTTTGAAGAACTAGACTAGACTGGAATAGCGATCTTCCAACATGCTGGTTAACACGTGTGGGGATCAACAGCGCAGCGAGTCAGGGGACGAATAGCTGCGTATGAACAATGCACTTCTGGATAGTTTGGGGGCCAAACGCGTCGGTACACACAACACACTATGTAGTAGAATTGAGGACCCCATTTAGGGCTTCAGGGTCGATAAGATCATCCCCTGAAAGGACCGTGACAAAACTAAATTCTCATGTTGTTTCTCCATATTAGGTTAGGCTTGATCTATCAAGTCCATATTTTAGAGCAAGTAAATAGTCTCCACTACGTTACATCGAATCATCAATTCTGTGTGCCCGGGTGCACACCCGGCATTCTACCCGGTCCTACGGTCAATTAGCCGTGAGTTGCCCGTCAGTTACAGATTGAGAAGGATCATCATATAGTTCCCTCGTTTAAACCATCATCACAGCTGTTGCATACCTTGAAGCATTTCGTATCTACGTGATGAACTCTGGAAGAAAACTACAAAGTGTGGAGAGAACCACACGTGTCAATATTTCTCTTAGGGCCTCGGGAAAGCTCCGTCTGTTAGTGTCTTGGCGGTCAAATCGAAGCATTGCCTGATTTTCCTAGCTGATTTTTATTTGTTGTAGGAAATCCTGTAAGGGGCCATGCACATCAATGGACATCAATGGATACAGAGTACCCGGCTGACTAGAAGTTCCAATTTTTTTTTTTTTTTCTCTTTTAGTGGGGGCTGAAAGGGAGATCTCTGCAGGGGGAAGTCCGGGAGGTTTCATGACTTCAACGGTGAGCTATATATCTGAGCTATTATTATATAAATTTGCTGATCATCTCGTCTATATTGCATTACACGTCGCTTAATTGCGCTAGAGACTGACGATATCTAGATGTGCCATTTTTGATGATGCAATAGCAATTAAAACTTCCTTAGCATATTCCAAGACTCCAAGATTCTTTCCACAGTGAATAAATCTGGAACACTCTTCTATTAACCGACTACTTCAGTGGAGTATAAACGTTATGGTTACGGAGTACTCCGTGGACTAGATAGACTATCAAATTCAAACCCTAAGCTCTGGAGATATCATATTACAACATGCAGACTGAACTTTTGGAAATTTAAACTATGAGACTATCCCCAATTCTCCGCCCCCACGGTGGCTTTTACGCTTGCCACATGCCCTCTTAGGTATCTCGTTAGTCGATCACCGGCAAATATTCGCTATACTCCGGGATATCCGTTCCTCAGAAAAAGAAATTATTCGGTATTCTGTGCCGGATATACGCCAATCCCTTTCCATGAGAGGTAATCTACAACGCATTGCTGGGTTCTCGAGACTGGCCCCACCCTTGAGGTACATTCTCTAGGCTGTTAGTGTGCTCTAGGGAACGCCATGTGGCTTCAAAAATACTGTACTGGTCAAGACAGACCCTACCCAGGCGGATTTGCTTGAGCCACCATTCTGCGAGAGTTTCAGCATAAGACAAAACTTCGCCGGTGCTTTCCCCGGGTGCAACTTTAACCGGCAATGAAAGGCAATAGAATCCTAAGCTATGCAGGGCACTGTCACCAATGATGACATTCCAAATCTGTATCTTACATAGTACAAGGTTCATAATCTCTCCTCGTCGCTTTGCCCATCACACGACATACTCTCGGGCAAATGCGCTGTAACCCAGCGATAATTGGGCATGTCGTCGTGCGGATCTGCAATTCGACCCTTATCATTCATGAACACACTGGCTTGGAGTCTAGAATCGGAAGTCATTCTGTTAGGTAGTTCGGAGTAACTAGAGAAGGGCGATGTTATTTACTTTTTCTCTTTAGTTTTTTCTTTTCTTTTCATCGATTGGCTGATTGGTGGTAAAAGAAATTGCTCTATGTGGATTATGGGAGAAACGTGAGGGGACTGAGGCCTTCTATACGTTGAATACGGAGACAGTTACCTCCATACAATGGCCTTTTCTAGTCTTTGATAAAACTCCGTAATGACTAGGTCTTTCACAGCCTTATAAATCAAGTCTATATACACTCGCCAAAGGCATTGTTTATTCTTTGCTATTTTACAACCATATGAATATAATACAGTTTTTTGAGTGTTGAACCTCATTTGTTTCATTCCTTTCGTCCTATCGCTGTAGTAATTCACGTTTCATTAATCCGTAAGGAGTACTATGAGACTAGTCTAGATTCGTACATCGGCTATGGATTCTATCTATCGGCCGTGCAGTGTTCCCACTAAAAGTCCCACAATTGTGACATCCACAGGGTCATTTGCAATTAAAGTGGGTAAATTGACTGCACTAAAGTCTTCGGGTAGAGCCGACGTCTCTCCTATCTTCTTATCGGCTACTCCCGATCAAATGTTCTCGGCTTGAGCATGTGTGTAAATTTCCTAGGGCGGGACGTGATTAACTTCCGATGTTGGAGGTGTCTAGAAAAATGATTCCCCCACTACTCGTCAAGGATTACTGAAAATCTTAATGCAAAGCACCTTGATCTGACCATAAAGCAAAGAAAGCCCCATCACTCTGAAACTTGATCTACCTGGTTGCATAGAAATGTACAATTGAAACAAGGTACGTGTATATGTAGTATTGTGTAATTGTGTACTCCGTAAGACTGAAGCACATGCTCTTTTTGGCCATGATCACCTTGATGGAGCGCCGTGCCATTGTGGAGTATCCTACAAACGGTAGCGGAGCTGCTATAACGCCCAAAGCATAATAGCAAGCCGGCATCTGTAGGTCGGTTACCTCAATTTCCTTTATTCCGCTACGTACGGAGCATTGGGCGGAATATCCGGTCGAGTATTCTGTGCATGGGGCCTAAAACAGCTAATTGTTGGATAAACCAGCGTTTGAGATCCATGTACAAGCAGAGAAAGGGGACTCCTCTGTATACTAGATACTTTCTATATATTGGAGAACACTTCAAGGTATTAGATGGAGGTCAAAGCCCCGTGTATTAAGGGAAAAGACTGGGGTAGAGGGGTTGCAAGGAGATTCGAAGCCGTAGCCCGTCTATTCCACTATTGGTGTAAATTTATATTGCATTTGGGCTAGGAAAGTTAGTCGAACAAGCTCAATTTAATCAAAAAGATACTGGGAGGACCCTGGAAGTGGCTTTTTCCAACGGCCTGGCGTTTCTCCCTTTTTGGGTGTTGGTTGGCCCCTGATGGCCGTAAATTTCCACTTAATTGTATTACAATCTTTCCGTTATGTACGGAAGTCTCTGAAGAATAGAAGTCTAGCCTACTCAGGAAAGTAAGTAAACCTCAAACACATGCCCCGTATATGGCTGGGCATCTATAAAGTAGGGATTAGGTTACCCTGAGTTCTAATTTAAGCTATACCTGCATGTGCGCACTTTGCATGTAGTTACTCCGTACTCCGTACCTATACTTTACATCAGGGAAAGTGGTTCGCACCCCTTAGCGTGTCAGCTAGTTACAGTCCCTAGTTCATAGGTATGTGCGCTTTGCATGGGTCCGTTCCACAAACAAGCACATTCTCAATCTCCAATAAAGCTATCACAGACACGGCAACTCCTGCTGAAAGATGATAATTTACTTCTTTTGCCCCACCTTCCTAGCTCAGCAAGCTCTTGTACCTCTAAGACTCTCTTTCATGTACCCGTGGATGGGTTTCGATCCAACTATTGGCTTGGTTCTTCAGGACACGCGAAACTCATATGCATGGTACCGGTTGATCATTTGAATCCTGTGCCTTATACCCGGGAGTTGTTCGGTTCTATTTTTACTTGAAACGTCTCGCCACATGGTTGTTGATGGCACTATCTTGCCACCCAAGGATCTTTAATTGCTGGTCCCTAAACCACGTCACTGGAAGAAACCCGGTCTAGAATGAACATCCGGCTTATTGTGAATATCTAGACCGTTATGTAGGTTGGTTGCGATACAGTGATAAAGATAAAGCGATTATCATCCTTGATATTGTAGTTCTATTTCTATATGTCATATATATATGTATCATGGCCTTGCTCGTTGTGCTCCCATCTCTAACTGGAATGATATTGCAAATTGAAGAAAACCCAGTGACATGCTGACATGTCAATCATACACTTGACTTGGGCACAAAGAAAGAAATTGGAGATGGCCCAAACACATGGCGAGTTTCTTCTCCGATGAAGCACCCACACATACACGATACTCCCAACTTCCGAAGAGACCGAGGGAATTAAAGCAAAGGGTGGTACCAAAGAAAGAAACCTTCCAGCGCTTACTCGGCTCTCTTGGAGGCCTTGGTCCGAAGCTTCATCATACCAAAGACCAAGGCATACCCACTGATAGCAAAGATCACGCAGATACCGGCATTCCGCCAGCCGTAATAGTGATGTTTGATATTGAGACCCTTCAAGAAGTCACTTCCATGCGAGTATTTACACACTTCACATTGAGAAGTTGCATCCGGGTTGAGAAGGTTGATGGCAGACCCCGCAGCAGTGGCCATATAATCCTTGAGGTAGGACGCACACGTTCCATTCACGGAATCGAAGTAAGCGAGTTCACTCGGCTTGCAGTTGACCTTAGAGTCCCATATGCCAAACGTGAGCATGCCTCCCAGAACGTAGGTGAACGGATTCAAGTAGTACATCCAGTACTTCCAGAAGACGTTGAGCTCTGGCTGGGGTACCAGCGCACCACAGAACAGAACCAAGCAATTCACAACCAAAGGATTGACTAGTGCGGCAAAGGTAGCATTCGGGGCATACGCCGCGATGAATTGTCCAATTCCGGTGTAGATGAACTCGTAGGTCAACATGATGAAAAAAGTGGCCCCGGCGTCCTTAGAGGCATGTGGCAATTTGGTCTGGTAATACCAGCAAATAAAGTATAACACAGCACAGAGACATAAATACGGAAACTCCGAGACAATCAGACCCGTAACAAATGCCTTCCACGAGTACATTCTCGACTTCTTTTCACGAGCATCGTATATATCACGACGTTGGATGAAAAGGGGTTGGAGTTGGTTGATAACACCCGGCGCGACGAAGGTAAAATTGAAAATAGTAAATAGCTTCAACTGAAGATCGGACACCGCGGACCCAAGGTGCCAGAATGAAAATCCATTGAGAAATGCAGAAATGATATGCAACTCCAGTTTGTTGTTGACATAGTCCGTATTCCTCAGCAAGGAAATACTCATGCGCCCAGTCACAATCTTGATCTGGGTCCAAAGTGAGGTCGCAAATTCTCTGTCGTCAGATTCTGCTTCGGGTTTTGCAGCACTCTCTGAGACTATTAGATCAAGTTCTTCAAGGCGAGCGGCATTCTCGGGAGACTCAAGCCAGACTGTGTGCCAATCTTTATCCTTCACAGCCTCAATACCACCAGTGACCACGTCAATCATATGTTCAGCAGGGTTATTTTGGATAGGACAAGGTGCACCGTATCGACTAAAGTAGTCCCTGATCGTGCACGCGTTGTCCCCGATATCACCAAAATAGACCATCTTGCCTCCACGAGCGAGGAGAAGCAGAGTGTCGAATTGAGAAAACAATTGAGCAGATGGTTGATGAATAGTTACTAGGATTGCCTGGCCCGCGTCAGCCAAGCGGCGTAGGAATCGAACTGTATTGAACGCAGATTGACCATCAAGTCCCGAAGTAGGCTCATCGAGGAAGATCAGAATTTTCGGCTTCGATACAAGCTCAACACCGATGGTAACGCGCTTTCGTTGCTCCACGCTGAGACCCTCACCCACAGTACCAATCAATGTATCTGCAAGATTATGAAGCTCCAGAAGATCGATGATAGTGTCTACATAGGCCAGTTTCTCCTCCCGGGGTACCACCTCGGACTGTCTTAAAAGAGCTGAGAATTCCAACGCTTCTCTCACGGTGGCATAAGGCTCATGAACATCGAGTTGCTCGCAATAACCTGCCATTCTTTGGAACGACAAGGGGAGTTCACGCCCATCAACCAAAACGCTGCCGCGGATCGTGCCTTCAGTTTTTCTCTGCGCTAAGACATCCAGCAAGGTTGTTTTACCAGCTCCAGATGATCCCATCAAAGCACCAAGCATTCCGGGCTTCACCCAGCCATAGATATCGTTCAGGAGGACGCGATCTCCCGAAGGAGTCTTGACTGTATAGCTGAGGTTTTTCCATGTAAAAACCGACGTATTTCGTACCAGATTAGGTTCGTTGTGGTTGTCATCACCTGGGATAGGAGTGTTGCCATGCTGCTTCTCCTGGGTCGGTGGGGTTTCTTCGTCCTTTGGTCCCTGGAAGTGCGACATCTTCTCACGCGGGATAAGCAGGACATTGCTGCCGGCATTTTGGGTACGCCACATGCAGGTAGCCAATATAGCCAGGCCCACGCCGAACGCCCACCATCCCCATACAACTCCAAAATTGCGCCACATCTGAGAGTGCTTGTAGTGGAGAGCAGCGAGATAGTTGTCACCAGTGACGTAAGTAGCGCCTTTTTCAGCCCCAGCTACACCCGAACAGGACTGGTATCTCGGATCATTGTAGCCGCTTCCGGAAGGAACCAGACTTGTGCCGACGCAAGGCATAGTGGTGTCATGGAATTCGTTGGTCAGGCCGGCTTGGAAAGCGTAGGCGAGTGGATTTGCGTAGTAGAACTCCACGAACCAGTTTCGGATGTTTGGTTTAGGAATCATATAACCGGTATACATCACTAGGAACTTCATCGACACGCCAGAAAGCTTAGAAGCCACCTCGATATTGCTACTCGCGGCACCGATGGCTCTGAAAAGAGCATTCACACACTAGCAGGTGATAACGTCAGCAATCATTGAAGGAGATGCATCTATATCCATGCTTTATCTGTTAGGTAGAGTTGGAAAGGGAAACAAATGATCGAGGCTACACATACCAAAGTGATAGCAATGATAATGATCCAAAACGTGAAAAATGCAGAAGCCGTTGCCTTCAGGCCGACCATCCAGTACAACACTACCGAGAAGATTGTGCATTGGATAAGGACCACTGGAAGCTCGGCAGTAATGATAGCCAAAGCGTAAGCCGCCGGATGATGGTAGCCAAAGGATTTGTGTTTGGTCACTACAGGCCGTCCTTTGAAGGAGCCGGTGACTTCAGCCATTGCCTGGGTGACTTGATATACATGAGCGAAGAAGATCGCGCCACCTTTCGTAAATAGACCAGCTGACGTGTCCGGAGAATCATAAAAGCAAGATCCCACAATCAGCGCCATAACGAGAGAAATGAACTGTCGAATGACGAATGTGGACATCTCACCCCAAATGATTTGATACTGTCGGGAAATGCATATTTTCACCTGGTCTAGGAATCCGGAGGTCATTGGGCTACTCTTCGGCAGGGACGTGCTCCTCTCGAATGCCACCGACTCTTTGAGTGCATTTGTCCGCTCCGTGGCCAGTGAGCTTGATCCATAGTCGTATTCAGCCATCATAACTTGGCAGATATCGGAGTTCCGATAGATTTTGGTGAGTTCTTCCGCATTTTTGGGGAATGAGATCTCGTACCCGGGGAGTATCTTCCGTTCTGTTGGTACTGTGACACCGGTCAAATAGTCGGCCACGTTAGCACCGTCAGTAAAACCGAAGCCTTGAGCTTCCATGAATGGCTTTGCCGCAGATGCGGGTCCATAGAAAATTTCCTTTCCCTCATCCAGTACCAGAACCTTGTCGAATTGATCGAATATACCGTTACCCGCCTGGTATAGCGTCACAACGGTGGTAAGGCCCAGAATGTCAGTCATTGCACGAATAGCCTTCGCCCATTCGAGTGCAGTAGAAGCGTCTAAGCCACGAGTACTGTTGTCCCAGCAGAAGATTGAGCCTCTTGTCGCCATGCACTCGATAATGGAGACTCGCTTCCGCTCGCCACCAGAGACACCACGCACAAATTCGTTTCCGACTTTAGTTTCTTCAGTGTGTGATATCTTCATTGAATCCATAAGGAATTTTTTGAAGTTACCGGCCCAGTCCGAGGGTGAAACACTACCTGGGACATGAGCAGGTGCCTTGAGGCGGGTAGCGAAATCCATCGTCTGGCCCACCGTCAGAGTAGGAAAGAAAATCTCCTCTTCGCTATTCATAACGATTTGCCCCTTGTATTGGGTAGCTTCCTCCGGATTCATGGTGCCGAATTTCACATCGCCGGAGACCGATCGAAAGCCCGCTCTCCGGTTTGAAAGGATGTTCAATAATGTGGTACATCCGGAGCCCGGGCGACCCAGCACGAGCAACATTTCCCCTGGTTTCACGCAACCATGGCTGTCTTGCAGGATGCTTCTCATCCGCTTCTTCTGCCGAAAGTCACGCACGAGTTGGAGGAGGTTGAACTGGGAGAAGAAATTCTCATTGACCGATGCCTCCGCGGAGAGGACTTCAACGTTCAAGTTCTGCCAGGTAACCCCGAGCTCACGTTTGGCATAGCCTGCAGCAAGATCTCTTTCCTGCATTTCGACCACCTTCTGAGCCATAGCCCAGTCTGAGCGCGGTCGAGGGGCTACTATCGGTCCATTTCGAACATCCAACAGCGTTTCATGGCTTTCATCTGGGAAGACATAGGCTGTTTTGCCTTCTTCGATGGAACGCTCCTGAATGGAACTTTCTTCGACGGATTCCATGGTCTCCGAAGTGGTCGTATCCAGAAATTCACAAGAGAGAGGAATGGGAGGGATGGGATAGCAAATGAATCAAATAAAGAACGACGCAAATATGAGGCGAATGAGGCGAATATAGGACGAAATGAAACAGTTGGATGTGCAAAGAAAAGAGGGTACTTAAGATAGATATAATAAAGAAAAGAAAAGTTTGAAAAGAGTGTCGAAATTTTGGCTTTGAGTTAGGTCTCGCATTGAAAGTGGCCGAGATATCCGTTCTGGACGAATCTTTCCATATTTATAATCGGTCTCACTACCTAACACTATCACAAACAATCGATTTTTCTCTGTTATTTCATCCATCACGTCTTCACAATATGCTATGCATAGTTTCATTACATTATTCTTTGTTGAGGGTATCAGTTTGTGGGTCCGTCACGGATAGCTGGGCTTCTAGGAATCTCTCAAAGCTATAGATGCCGTGGCAGCCGTTACAATCAAATCCGATATCTTTCTAGACCAGCAATGGTTACTAGGTTGCTCCTAAACACGATTTCAATGGTTTTCAATGGTTTCAAGTAAGATTCAAAGCTTATCTGTGAATATCACGATCCACATTTCGATTGGAAGGAATGGAAATGGCTACAATCCCGCGCAATGCTTAAGGAAATTATATCGATGCATAAAATTATGAGTCTCACGGAGAAAGTTTGCAGGTGTCTAGACTGCGATGAGAAGTAATTCTGATTTGGCCAGCATCCATGTATGAGACAAGTATGAAAATACCTCATGATCAGGCTGCCCCACACTATTTTGTTAAGAAATGCACTACAGGCAACCGCTAGAACGGCTTATGCATAGAAACATGCACATATAAGGCTCTAGCAGTATTTATGTGTGCTGGATGTTCTACCAGTACAGCAAAGTGGTTCGTAATTAAGACTGGTATGTTCAATAAATTGTCGTGCCATTAGCGATATCTTTTATCAAAGCCATCTTTAGAGTAGTCTACATGGAACTAGTACGCACTTTTAACTACAAGACGTTAACTTGCTTAATATCTCTACTAAGGGGAGGCTTACTAGTCTGAGAGAATAGGTAGAAAAGAAGAGATATGTCACCGTTCTCGGAATCCTGGAGCCGGGCAGAAAATCAGTAGATTCGATACGTTTGGAGCATGTTACCTTGAAATCAGCGTTCTCATCAGCTACTAACCTAGTAACAAGGCAGACGAAGGAGACTTCTCTGAATAACCTCGGTAAGCACAATGCTCCAGCGCATATGGAGATTATTCCCCATAATCTCAGAGACTGGAAGCGGACCAACTGAGTAAGAAGAAGAGGCCGCGATCAATAAGTCTTATCAGTATACTGCTACATTTGAGCAGTCAATTTCCTATAAGCTAATAAATAAAGCTACTTTCGTAACAAATTTGGTGTATTTATGACCAAGTTTGAAATACATAAAAAAAACCAAGAATGTCAATTCCTATCAAGATATTATGTAGTGATTGGTAAAATTATGCACATTCACAAAATATGAGGGGTCACGCATAAACGGTTCTCGTCTGCCCGCTAGTTTGCGAGTCTGTCTAGATTCACGTCTAAGATAAATATGCAATATGAATACTTCGATAAACGTTCTTTTCCTCAAACAGAAGATAAAATTTCATAATGTCCAAAATATCCATTTACTCCCGGGGACTCTGCTTGCGCAAGTCTGTGGGGCTTGCCGGGTAATGTCCCGTCCCCATCTAATTGCTTTTTTTTTATGCAGGCCGCTAAGGCGATTATGAAGGAAGAGGTTTCATAAAACGAAACCAGGTATTCTCATTGCGAACAACTGAGAAAGTCGAAATGCCGAGACTCCGAGACTCCAATGCGTGGATAGACCAATGAGACGGGAAATATGAATGAAAGGGGGAGGAAATTCTGGACTCCCTGATTATCGAGTGAAACCGGGCCTATACACAGTTCTGCTTCAATCCGATCCAACTAGATGTATAGGGAATTTAAAATTGCTACACAGAACCTTCCATCCCCTCATAGAGACAGAGACTGGCCCTGTAAAGTCCTGTAGAGGCTATTCCCTCCCTGGTGGTTGTTGCTTCTTCCTCGATCATCCTCCCTCGCCATCAGTTGCAAATACACAAGATGGCTGCCCGTCGATTAACGCCGACTTTCGACCACGTTCATTCAGATCACGTGCACAAGCGTGTGTGCAAAGCCTGCGATAGATGTCGTCTCAAGAAGTCGAAGGTGTGTGCGCCAACGGAAAAAGAGTAGGAGACACGTTGCCATCGCAGAGGACTGACCGGACCAGTGTGACGGAACCAGCCCATGTTCACGCTGTCGAGCCAATAATTTCGTTTGCATTTTTGGGAAACGGAAAAGGGCCATTGATAAAATGTACCCCAAGGGGTGAGCAAGGCATTGGAATACCCATAATAACACAAAGACCATTCTCAGGCTGACTGCCTGTACTCACCCGGTCTAGGTATATTGAGATGCTTGAGCAGCAACAACGCTGGCTGGTCAATGCCCTTCAGGAGCTCTACCAACGAATAATCGATGGCAATGGCTGGCCAGGCACCTGCCTGAAGCCCGAGCCCAACGGCCACCCTCTTACCCACGATATTCTGGTCCGGCTCGGTACACTAGATCACAGCCAGGTCAAGTACTGCGAGGAGAACCTCAAGCCTGTGCAGCGCAAGAAGTCTTCCGAGAGTATCTCCGAGATTACGCACTCTCCAATCTCTGTGCCATGCATTTTCCCAGAGACCTTCTCATCCCCTAAGCAGTTTTGTCTGCCTCTAATCCCGTCAACTTACAGCCCACCATCCTGCACCGCGCTTATCAAGGCTGAGCCCACTAGCTCCCTACCGCCAAACCCACACTCCTCATCTGCCTTGTCCATGCAGGGTGTTGTCAGGCCATTAACGCTGCAAGGTGGTCTGCAGCAGTTCCAAGGTATAAATGTTTACAATCTCTTTGATTCAACGAATACGATCACAACGGCCAGCTATCCGAATTTCAACATTGACACTACCCTCCTATCGCCGATGTTTAATCGCCCTCTGCCGATCAACTCCGTACCGTTCGGTTATTGTGACTACTTCGATCAGTTATTCGACCCCAACCCTGCAGAGATCAGCTTGATGTAAAGAAATAATTCACATTCTTCTTTGAACTAGTTACAGTACGAAACCACTAGATCATTGATTCTATCGGTCGTCAAAATACTGCTAGGTGTGCAAGATCTCAAGCTGCAAAGTTTCAGTGTTCACGAAGGGGTCTCTAGCATTCATTGTCTGTCTTGTGTGACCCATGATTGCGACACGGGCATCATTCTATACTGGGTAGAACATGTGTTCGATCTCCAGACTCAAGACTGAGCAGGCACCCACGAGTCTCTGGAGGTCATGAAATTTGCTTTGCCAACCGCATTGTCCTATACCATTACTCTTCTCATACCGTGTAAAAGTATCACAGAATTCTAAGGGTAGAACTAAAGCAGGTGGAAAAAAAACACAGTAGTTAACTAACATATTTCTCGCATGACCGGGTGACCCCAAAACACTCTACTAAACGCGATTATAATTCAGCTTGATTTTAAATATACTATGATCTCCTACTATAAGAATTAGTATGACATAGCTTATATGTTCAAAAAATGATTAATGTATATATCTATACAGACATGCGACACTTTGTCATTAATTTTCAAAAATCCCGAGCTTGAGTCTCGCTTTTTCCAATCACAATGCCAATATTGTCTAAGTACCAAGCGGGTGTGGCTTTCTAGAAACGGCCTTTCAAGTGAAACCTAAGACTTGTGAGGTCTTTTTGTGATAAACAGAACCTCCGCCTTTGTGCAGATATCGCCACAGTTATCTTTGATGTAAGCATCCAAAAAGACCTTTCGGCCTTCCCTCTTGACAATGCCTGCCACTGCCATGATCGTACCGGGAGCGTATACGGGCTTGAGATATTCCAGCTTCATAGACAAGGTGAACATCCCATGGCCATTATCGATTCCTGTGGCGCCAACCAGACCACCAGTCACCTCGTCCATCACAGTCGCGAGGAATCCTCCATGTGCTATGTGTGCTTGACCGGTAACCCCTTTATCCAATTGTAGTATGAGGTACGCTTTGGAATCCGTGCCTTCGTTGGTGGAGGGTCTTCGGTAACGGAATAGGTAATCCGTTACACCGTTGTTCTGGTGCACCGTTTCCTTGAAAAATGCGTTTGTTACATTGCGGTCATCAGAGAGTAGGTCGTCTCGATTTAGGAGCTCGGCAAAAGAAGGAATAGTTTTGATAATTTCAACAATGGGAGGATTCATGTTGATGCAAACTGCTCACCGCTTACATGCTTGTAAGGAGGACTACTTATATAATGTCGTTCCTGGTTAATTATCAGGTGATGCTGCGAGCAAGCTGCATTTTGTGATATTGGCATAACCGAGGCAAGATTTTTATAACCGCTCTTCCTCGGAAATGCATCCGAGGTTCCAAGGTTGGATAACGCGGGCGCTGCACAATGAAACCTTGGAGCGAATGGAACAAGTCACTGCACCGCCTAGGTAACGTATCTCACTAGTGAATGCGATATATTGTACATTTATATCTCAACAACTATATCTTTATTCTATCTCCCCATTTGTCGATAGCTATTGATAAGAATTATTGGCACTATATATCAATTTCAAGAGAGTAGAATACTATCATACTGTCATTTCGAAAATTACCGAAAATTACATTCTAAAAATCTAGAAATATATACATCGCCGCCACAAACGTATGAACTTTCCCCAAACTCCCTAATTATACTAGATATCACCTACAAAGTACTATACTATAAGGCAAAGTCCCTATAGAACATGGTTGTCCAGGTATCAAGTTATAATATATCGCATTTACTATGGTGTTTTGGTGGCCCATTCACTGGTGAAATACGTTATCTGGTACATATTCGTGAACATATACGGTGCCACAGTGAAAGGATATTGCCATCCCGCTCACGCTTCAATTCATTGCTTGGATCCCTGCAGCTAAACGCTAATGTAAATCCCTTAATTACTGACTTACTGACTTGCTATACTCCTTCAAAGTCCAGATAAGTCCAGCTACGAGTTTTATTTCAAAAAGAATTTGGCGCATATGAAAAATGGACAATACACTTTTGTTGATCAGACCACATCGTGCACCATGGGTCGCTCAAACCTCCAGCAACGTTTTCTGTGCCTTGACAGCAACCATTGTGTCTTCACTCCGGAAGAAGTTGAAGGGGATTGAGATTTACCTGAAATCCATGACTATGGGCGGTGGTGGTACAGGATAATATGAGAGAAGGTGATCATGCCCAACCACGCAGGAGCTACCTAGCCAAATGTATGGTTATCTTTTTATCTGTAAGCACTGTAGAGCGGATGGAATAGAAGTAAAAACCCAGGCACATAAATGTCACATATTAAACACGTAAGCATCTCATGGATAAATGTGCCATACCTAAGGGCACAATGGAAGGCTTGAGTAATGGATATAGGTATGGTTTAAGTTATTGATGTTCCAATGGCCCTCGAGCATTTGGGACCGAGACTAAATCAAGAAATTATAGCACTGATGTCAGTATTGCGCGTTCCTAGTCCGAGATGAAGAGTGTGAACGCTGTGTGATCTCGAACTCTTCTCTGTATCAGTAAGAGAAATGCCGGGGTGACACTAAGATGTCTTTTTTGGGGTGTAGATATCTCTGACTGAATAAGTTGATGAGAATAAAGCGTCAAAATATCTGATTCGTCTCTCTGAGAAATATCCGTGGAGGAGTAGAAGTGAAGTGAGAGAAGTGAAGTAGAGTGAAGCCAAGGAAGTCGCTGTCGCGTGTCCGGGATCTTCTCACCGCCTTCGCGCTCAGCCCGCAACTCCGACGATGTTCAATCCAGAGCTCAAGGCACTGGACATTGAATCAAGCTGGAATCAAATAATCCGTATGTTCAAGGGAGGATTTTGGATTGTTTCCTTCTCATAGCCACCAACCAAACACCCTCAGCGAAGACATTGGACCAGACTCCCATCTCTTCGATCGGCAGTGGGATCGCGCCAACCCTTCCACCTGAGAATTCAACAGTCAACACGAGACCACCGAGAGTACTCTCCCAATTGCAGAAGTGGGATCGCGCAAACTCAAGAAATTCCGAAAAGTCAGCTACAAGACTCTACACCCTCGATGCAAGCCACATGATGTCTCCGGCAGTCTCGGTGGAACTTATATCGGTTTAGTTTTGCCCGCGCGATCTTCGCTCGCATATTTGAACTTCATAAGAGTCCACACAAGCTACATTTCTCACAAATACGAACGGGAATTAGCCTGGAGCTATTTTCTCGAACCCGCGCGCAATACACCCCTCCACTCCACTCGTGACAGCCATGGCGGAGATGGAGGCGGCCGCCGGCGCAAACCACGTGAACGGCTCCGCGGCCACAAAGTCCACAACCAACCCCTACGAAACAAACCCCGATCAAATCTCTAGCGATGACCCGTTTCTTTCCCAGAGCGCGCAGTATGGCCGCTACGCACCCCGCGCCGACGATTTCACCCCTCGCTTCATGAACTGGTATCGGTCTGACCCGGCCGTGAACTCGTTCTGGGAGAAGGTTGCACAGCAATACTGTACCCCAGAACACTCACTCAATACCTCAGGGCCGAGGGAGGCATTCGCGGCTGGGAGTATAATTATTTGGGTTGACCGCGAACCGGCCGACGGAGCGGCGGCTGAGAATTACTCGTCTGCGAACGCGAATGAACTGTCAGCAGCGCAGAAGGCAGAGGACTCGCTCAGAGAGATTGGGGTTGCAGTGCCCGTGTTATATTTTTGCGGGGTGATTGAGGGGAGGAATGTGACAATCGAGTCCCGCATTGCGGGTGTCTCGTTGGAAGTTGCGTGGAGGTATCTTGACGTGGGGCAGATTGAGATTTTCAAGAATCAGTGTCGTCAGATCCTCGAACTACTCGGAACAATCGATTCCCCCAAGACGAACCGTCCTATGTATGCCGCGAACTCAACTCCAAAATCCCGCCCTCCATCGAGACCCGCGAACGAGATATTCTATTCACAGAAAGAAGCAAGGAGGAGGAACTATCCTTAACACACAACAACTTCATCCCGAGCAATATCATTGTTCAGGATAACCGGGTGGTGGGGATTACTGGCTGGCGGCAATGCGGATATTTTGGCACTGTCAGAGCTAAGAAGGTCCACCGACTCTTCAGGGATCTTGGACCAGCGTCTCAAAATGGGGTGGCAAGTTCCGAGAAGAGTGTGACGTGGACCGACCTCTACGATGGTGTCTACGACCCCAGTAAGGGTATTCCACTGGTCGCAAACCAAGATACACCCTTGCCGTCAGTCAAAACTGAACCAACAAGCTCTACCCTCGACAAATTCCCAGCTAGTGATGACTTGGACACAAATTCACTAGGCCTCGATGGCGCGGTTGACTACGCTACGTCCAAAACAGTGGCGAATCTGAAGCACGGGCTGACATCAAGAGCTTCATCGTCCGACCGGTCCTCCCCAGCAAATTCCGTCAAACCAGCAAACAAAAAGCCCACAACAAACACTAGCAAGAAGGGAACTGCAAAGAAACCTGCCACTAAGAAGCGTAAGGGGAATGACCCGGACGCAGACAGCCTTGATGGGCGGCGTTCCAACACACCAGTTTCCCGCTCGAGCAAGACACCCGCCAAGAAGCAAAATTCCGTCTCGATAGCCGGGTCGCCGCCTCCCGAGGAGAAGAAAAAACCACAGAAGAAAAAGAAGAAAGGGCCCAAACCAGCTGCTGCTCAGGAAGATGACGACTCCGATAGCTTTGATGAAAACGCGATCTTCTGTATCTGCCGCCGACCTGATAACCACACGTGGATGATCGGGTGTGACGGTGACTGTGATGACTGGTACCATGGGAAATGCGTCAATATCGATCCTCGAGATGCGGACCTGATCGAGCGGTATATCTGTAAGTCCCCACGAGTGACGGCTCTATTCGATTTAAAACTAACTTTAAACACCAGGCCCGAAATGTGCAAGTGAAGGAAAGGGATGCACGACATGGAAACCGATGTGTCGCTTAGTCGAGTGCCGGAAACCCGCGCGAGCCAAGACGAAGCCCCAAAGCAAATACTGCTGCGATGACCACGGCCGGGAATTCATGCGCCAACAGACTCAGCAGCTTAAACAACGTGCCGGTCAGGCGAACGGCCTCTTTGAAGACCTGGGTACCATGGGTGGCATTCTTACAGCTGGGGACCTGAAAGCTGCCATCATGGGGGTAGCATCTACACAAGAATTCCGAAAGCTCGGCGATCGCATCATCTCCCCGCCACCACGGGTAGACCAGAAAGAAATCGATGCACCTGGGATTAAGGCCGAATCAAAGCCGCAGAGCGGCAGGTGGTTGGGAGTTGACGTCCACGAAAACGGCCTGGAATACTCGCCCGATGAGATTGCGAAGATCGAAAAGCTGCGCGCGCAGCGCGATGAGCTGCTTCATCGCAAAGAAATGCTTGCGGCACGCACGACGTTCGTCTCGCTTCTCAAGCCACGTGCCAAGGGCATAGTTGAGAAACTGAAGCAACACGAGCCGAAGGGCGGATGGAAAGATATCTGTGGCTTCGACTCGCGGCTCTCGTGGTCCGACGAAGAATTCGATGAATGGCGACTCTCCGACGTTGGAAAGAAAGCCCTCGCAGAGGGAACGGCTGAAGCTTTAGCTGTGAGTTCCTCGGCTGGTACCGACGCAGACGGGGACACAGCGATGAATGGCGACGGCGAAGACGATATCACATTCTGGACGCGTGGCGTTTGCACTAAGAAGCGGTGTGAGAGACACAAGCAGTGGGTCAAAGTGCAGCAGCAGGATATTCTCTTCGAGGAGGAAACGGCAGAGCAGGACCTCGCCAAGTGTGAGGAGGAAGCTCGGTCTGTGGTGGAGCGGGGTGTGATGAGACGATGGGCCGAGAAGGATACTCAGGCTTGAATGTCGAATGGATTTCTTCCATGGCCAGTCGGTTTCCACAAATAAAAGCTTGATACCCCCTTGATTGTGGAGAGGCAAAACAAAAGGCTCATGGACTGGAGTTGGTATTTTGCAGATTTTAATATAGCAGGATGGTAGTGGCCGGGTTTTTGGGCCAATTGCATACAAAGCGGCGCTTCGCGAGGGGCAGATCTGTCATTGATAATATTTTTCTTTGTAAGAGTATGGACAATTGCATCGAGATCGATCAAGGTCATCCTTTTCTGACAGCGACATCATGGCAAATGGTATCGTATCATTCATTGCTCGTTCCATATTCCCCATTTGCCTAGACTTGTACCAACTCGATCTTTGATCACTTCGACTATCTGAGCTCCTCTCAAATCAGAAAGCAACAGATGGGTATCGATGCCTTGGTCTAATGTCTTCATGAGCAAGGTTGGGAATAGGGAGGGGATATCCGAATGGAAGATGGAGTGGATGCCATCTTCTAGGGGCTGCCTCGTAGCACTATCCCCATGGGGTTGTTTTTTATCCCACTCTGGATTCATGGTCCCGAGTCCGTTAGTATTGACAAGAATTATCGAGAGATGAGAGGCGTGCACACGGGACAAATGCGTCAAGGTGCGGAGTGTAGCTGTCAGAACGGCTGCACCTCGAGCCGGGTTGGAGGCTCGAATTACTCCTTCCGTTAGGGTATCAAGGCCCGCAACGATGAGAATAATGGGATTTTCAGTGGAGGGGCTTGCCTCGGTCGTTTTTCTCTGTTGCTCACGCTTTTCTTGGATCTCGTCCAGCACTTCCGAGACCTTACCGATGGCCTGTGCGGCATTGGTGAAGTTGTGTACGGGAAGTAACTGCACACAGTCAAGTCTACGGATTGCATCATCCCTTGATAGACCTGGTTGATCATGGGAAGGAGACTGCAGCTCATTGAGTAGAGTCCTTGGGGCAAAAGCCTCGAAACTTCGTGGGTGGATAATGAATGCGCTCGGTTCGGATGATGGATGGACACTCCGCAGTTGGTTTGTGAGAATATATCGAGGAATCTATAGTAGTATTAGTCTCTTGGCAATGTATAGCCAGTGGTAAATATTGAGTCAGTCATACCTGTCCGATATACTCGTAGCTTTCATTGCTTCTCATTCGCATCCTTGAGAAGCCAAGGACAACCCCACACCGGAAAACCGCTTCTTTGGAGGACTGGATACCCTGTTTCCAATAATCTTTTAGATTCCAGTCATTTTTTGCAGTTGTCTCATTTGTAGGAGGAGCTGCATTCTCTGTTGACTCTGACCGTCGGAGTAGGGAATCGGCAAGGACCGGAAGCGCAGGTTCTGCCGAGTAAATATTTGGTGCGCTTGCCATGGCTCCGTGTATACAAAGCTTTGCAAGTTCCTATGGATCTGATATCAGAATGTAAGTAGAAGGGCGAAGAGCGAGTGGTTGATGGTGGAGACAAAAGCGAAAGTGGATATCCCCCGATTTGGTCTAGCCTCACTCACGCGCTTCCCTCTGATCGACTCTACAACATACTTGAACGTTCAATCTAAAATACTGTTTGCATATTGCTCTTGGTCATGAAGAAATAATTGCATGTATTATGGTGAAAGTAGATAGAGAATTTGGAACATGCTAAAGATACATTTTGTAGAAAAATGGTCAAGCTCGCCTCCACACTCCACGCCCATCATGCACCCAGCCCTTGTCTCCGATGGCATCGTCCAAAACGGCTAGCAGATCCTGCCGCATGGCCTCCACATGCAGGTCGCCACACCTGAACTCTTGCAAACAGGGTAGAAGATTCACAGTATACCCAATCAGAGAGTACGAGGTTGTAAGTTCCATCCACGGGTCATTAGGATCCATAGACCCTCGTTGTTCAAGCTCGGTAATATGATTATCTTGAGGGGGTGCCAACTGTACATCAAGGCGCTGCAGACGATGCATCCTCACGACAGCATCCATTACAATTTGCGAGTGATTGTAAAATGGAAACACAGCTGTGTAGGAAAAGTATGTGAAGCCGCGCAAGAGAGCTGGCAAGCTGATTGGTCGTTCAAGCTCACGGACTGTGCCGGGTATCCCACGTGTTCCCCATTCTACAAGAACCGATGGGACGCAGGAAAGAAAGTACTCGTAGTGGTTGTATGCTTTCAGAGAAGATGACTCATTAAAAGTCATCGATGTCCACGGTCGTGATGCTAGAAGACTAGTACAATTCTCCAGGTTAGGCAGTTGGGATGGATCACGAGGTTTGCACTCTCGTTCCAAAAGCAAGATCTGCAGGGGCATATCAAATGCCCAGTGATGTCCATCGTTGATCGGGCTATCTAAAGTGTTGCCAAGGAAGACCGGCGGCCCGATTACTAGAACACGGCGGGGGTCTAGATAATGGAGGACTCGGCGCCACCATAGCGGGTTGACCTGACGATCTGGGGTTTCATCGACGATTGCGACGAGAGATATCACATATTGACTGAGACCTGACTTGACCATAAAAGAGTGGAAATCGGGTTCATCATGGAGGTTAAGTCGGACATGAGTGAACAGTTGAGGTCGCACAAGTTGAAATAGGCGCCGTGAGCATAGTTCAAGATGTTTGAGGTCCTTTGTTGGAGATTGTGTAAGTTCCAGACTGGGTGTCTTATGTAGTTTTCCAAATGACGGTGGCTCTGTGGTCAAGTAGGTGATAATCTGGTCTAGGAGCTCATTGGGGAGACGTTCCAAAGGAGACTGAGAGGCTGACACAGACATGGCAAATTGCTCATGTCGAGAGCCTCGCCCCACATTACTATAACAATTGGATATCCAGAACTGCCCAGTCTGACAGTATACGGAGTACCTAGAGTGCACTAGTAGACCGGATGGGAGTAGTCGTCGGCTGAGGGAATGAAAGTGAAGTGCCGGGCTTCCCCACTCCAATCGATGGGCTGGCTCCACTGAACTCTTTGTAATCAGTGACTCAGCGGATAGAGCTTCAATGGTTTTTACAGAATGAGAATGGATATAGTTGTGAGCCCCGTTGGAAGAGAAGACGAGAAAAATGGATTGGAGGATAGGACAAATAAATACAATTAACCAGGGAGACCTCAGAAAATGTATAGAAGCGGGAAACCTGATGGTCCGTGCACTCTATTAGATTTGAGACATGCCCGAGAAGACACAACGATATTACGGAGTACTTCGTACGGAGTGGAATAACGGGGAACTGGTTATTTTACTGTTCAATTGCCGAGGATCCCCCGCATTGTTAAATCATACCAACTTACATTTGTATAGGGTCTTCAATATGTCCTGTTATATGGACGACTGCTATCAGCTAACTGACCAAGACAAGGAGACCAGATCATGATGGACGGCAACTCCAAACCAAAGGAAACCCGCAGGCCGAGTCAGCTAAATCAACCGAAAATGTGGAGAGCCTCAGCGTTTTGCTGTGGGGCAATGCCTATCACGGCTGGATTCGTTGTAGCCCTGGAGGGCGCCTCGGATGAGATGGCAATGACAATGCCATGCCCCTCTTTCGATTCATCCGTTTCCCAAACTTCCTTCCTTTCTTCTCACATTGACTTGTCCTAGTAGATTGCTAAGGTACGATATTATCGCATCTTTATAGAAACAACGCTCATCGTCTCTCGCAGTTAATCTATTCACAATGGCTCCTCAACTTCATCAGCGTCCTCCTTTCCGCGCCGAGCACTTGGGCTCTCTCTTGCGCCCAGATCAGCTTTTGGAAACCAAGCTCGCTTTCGAGGCTGGCAAGATCCCCGAGTCGCAATTGACCGCTTCTGAGGACAAGGAGATCAATGCCATCGTTGGGACACAGCAAAAGCTTGGCTATGCCGCTCTGTCCGACGGCGAGTATCGTCGTCACAGTAAGAGATCCGTATAGCTATTGGACGAGTCGTGTTGACAGATATAGTGTTCTGGGGTACTTTCTTCCCCGGTCTAGACGGCTTCGAGGAGGTCAACAATGTCGACGTGGATGACTTCCGTCCCTATGCCCCCGATATCGCCGCATTTTTGGAGGCCGGTCACAAGCCCGGTGAGAGCGTCATCTGTACCGGCAAGATCAAGCACGTTGGTAGCACCTACGTCGACCAGTTCAAGTACCTCGCCAGCCAAGTGCCTGCCAACGAGGTCGGAAACCTGAAGATTACTCTTGCCGCGCCTAACTGGTACCACCTGCGCTACCGTGAGGGCAAGGCTTACCCCAAGTCTGTGTACACCAATGACGAGGATTATTTCGGCGACATTGCCAAGGCCTACCAGGCCGAGCTTCAGATCCTGTATGACGCCGGCTGCCGTAACGTCCAATTCGACGACCCCAACCTGGCTTGTAAGATGTACCCATGCAGCCAATATCGACTGAACTAACCTTTCACTCAGACTTCTGCTCTGATAAGTTCCTCACTGGCTTCAAGGAGGACCCTCTGAATGTATACTCCGCCGATACCATGTTCGAGAAGTATATCAAACAGTACAACGACTGCTTCGTTAACCTGCCCGCCGATATGCACGTCGGTGTTCACCTATGCCGCGGTAACTTTGTCGGAAGTCGGCACTTCTCCGAGGGTGGCTACGACCGTATTGCTATTAAGCTCTTCCAGGAGCTGAACGTCCACACCTACTACCTCGAGTACGACACCCCCCGCGCCGGTGGTTTCGAACCTCTCAAGTTCCTGCCCACCCACAAGAACGTGATTTTGGGTGTTGTGACTAGCAAGTTCGCCAAGCTTGAGGATAAGGAGGAGATGAAGAAGCGGGTCATTGATGCTGCTAAGTTTATTGCTGAGGGTAACAACATCTCCCTCGATGCTGCGCTTAACCAGGTCGGTGTTAGCCCACAGTGTGGCTTTGCTTCTCATCGTGAGGGTAATGCTATCGACTGGGACGGCATGATCAACAAATTGCAGCTGGTCCGTGATATTGCCAACGATATCTGGCCCAATCAGGCTTAAACCTGGTGTTTAAGCCAAACAATAAAATCCCTTTTCTGTCCGTTTTCATACTCAAAAATTTGGTCAATGCCATTCTTATTACTTTTCAACAAATGTAACAGGGCTTGGGATTTTGGTTTTACAGTTGTGTCCTAGATGCCTGGGACGAATTATGATATTTCTTTGAACAAGCACTTGATGTCTTCTTGAATTTAATTAACGAGCTTCTTTTCAGTCCAAATTTCTGTCCCTCCCTCTTAACTTATGCGCGAATCAAGAACATTCTCTATATGTTTACATGAAACGCGAGATGCAGCACTGGCCTTTTGGCTGCCTCCCGGCGTCAAACAGCCTGCATCATGGACCTCGCCATTTCGAGCTTTTGAGGCATAACAATCTTCTCTTTAACCAGCCTATCGATAACCCGCGCAGTCCATCCCTGACAGTTCTCCGTAACAGACTTCCGATTCTCCGCTTGTGGAGGAAGTTCCTCCTCTGCAGCCTGTTTCACCAGCCTCGCCGCCCTGGCCTGTTCCTGGGACACAACGGCCAAGGTGTAGACGTTGGAAGTGAGGCCGGCGTCAACTACATTGATCTTTTCGGCCGATGGTTCGTATTTCATATCCTCTGCATCTCCCGTGACTTGGTAAACATAGCCATAGTCAGGCTCGTTTTCGTCGGCAAGAAACAGTGCCCAATGGTTGGGCTCTCCGGGGGCTTGTTCTTCTTGGACGAGGTAAAGATAGAGACTCGGGTTTTCGGCCGGCGGCTTCAACTCTTTTGGGTTGGATGTATCCTCGGTCCACTCCTGTGCACCCCTTTTTCGGAAAAATGTACGGCCGTCAACCTCGCACACTTCTCTGAAACCCCTTGTCTTGATGGTGGTCCCCGGCGGTGGAAAGTCGCTCATCGTCTGGAGAAATAGGGATCAGCATAGTGTTTTTGCTGTGGGTATACACAGTTTTATCGGTACCTGCCGTCGACCAGCTGTAGATAGTCGATTTAGTTGAGGTTGCCTTGAGCGAACTGAGGTTTCGTTTGCTGAAGTTGTGGTGACGAAACCAATCAAACACATCAAATATACAGGGATCTCTTGAGTTCTCTTTATCACATTTCTACGTCATTTGGGCACCGATAATACATAAGTCTACCAGCTACAAGACAGGAATCTGAAGACCTCAATATATAAAATGTTATCATAGGCATTTCCAATCATCCTGCTACATCTTACACATAGCACAGCACATCAATATTTCGACAATGAGTTAATCTACAATGGCTTACACCTAACAATTATGAATACTGGAAATTTCTAGACAAAGCAATCCAGCTCAATTTAGTATGCTAAGTCAATGTACATCTCCCAGTACCGGAAAGATCACGGTTTACTCCGCCGGTCCCTCGATATTGCCCTCCTTGATATTGGAGCTCTTGTGCGTGTGCAGATTTTCGATTTTATAGCGTGGCTCATCGTCTGACGCGCTACGGCCCCCCAAGTTTTCAAGAATGAGTCCGGTACTCATGCTGGTCCTGGATTGCGCGCCTATTGTATTTTGTTAGATTGTTCATTTGGAACATGTATATGTATCTTATAAAAAAGGGTGCATCATACCGCCGACCGGTTTGTAACTAACTTTGTCTCCTTCTTTGTAGCGAGGCATTGGCATTGCTACTGTTGGCGCTGGTGGAAGTAGTAGTAGTGGTAGTGGTAGTGGTAGTGGCTGTCGTGGGAGTTATGATGAACTTAGATATCCCAAGAAGATGTACTGAATTGTACACAAGTTTGCGGGGGCAGATAGAGTAGGGCAGTATCTTGATGTTTGTAGATAGAAACGACGCTTTTGCAAGAGTCAACTCTAAACTATTATTCTATTTATATTTGCATATGACGGGGGAACGGATTCCGCTATCGTCATATTGAGGTAGCAGGAGAAACAGCTGACTGGGTTGGAATTGATCCATGGCTATATGAACATCTGGATTTAATGCGGAGGTTGGCTCCGTGGAAACAACGACCTCGGGGGATGCGAATTTGATCACGCACTTTAATCAGAAGTATGTCATTTGTTTCTATTTTCTATCACCAATGCCAGAACTTGCCTCCTCTGTATCCGTTGTAGCCATTATGTGTACAAGCGCATTCACAATTGACCAAGGGTATACACAAACAATAACAACGCTGGCAGAGAGCATGATGGAATTAAAGTATTAAATTGGACCCAACAAGCCCATATAAGAACAGAGGGGATATCATAGAAGTGAAGATAAACAGTGGAAAAAAGCAACGAGATAACTAAGGCCAACAAAAGAAAAGACCAAGGAAATAAAAGCCCAAATGCTGCGTCGTCTTGTCATCAGAACACGGACATGAAGAGAAAATAGGAAAACACTTGATAATGCGAGATGTTGTACAACGAAGCTGCTCGAGGGCCGCCTCTCGAAATCACAGCGGTGCATCTTATTTCTGGGGCTGGGTCTTGACATTGTTTGAGAGCCAGGCCTAGCAAGAGATAGCACGGTTAGATCGGGACTTTCAAGTTGATAGATCAGGGACACGACTTACAAGACCCTCGAAAATACCGGTTCCATCTGTTGCAACACTAGGCGCAACGTACCACAGCTTGTCCTTGAGCTTAGTCAATTGAAGCTGCTGAGTCACTTCCTCAGGGCTCAAGTCTAGAAGTGGGTCAGCGGATAGGTTCATCGAATTCAAGGAACGGGAGATACGCACGGCCAGGAATATCTTGCTTGTTGGCGAACACCAGAAGCAGAGCATCCTTCATTTCACGATCGTTGATGATCTTGTGTAGTTCTGAGCGAGCCTCCTCCACACGCGCCGTGTCGCTGGAGTCAACCACGAAGATCAATCCTTGTGTACCAGAGTAATAGTGTCTCCAAAGTGGTCGGATCTTGTCCTGACCACCGACATCCCAGACATTGAACTTGACATTCTTGTAGGTCACACTCTCGACGTTGAATCCGACGGTAGGAATGGTAGTCACGTCCTGGTTGCTGAGTTTAAGTTTGTAGAGAATTGCTAGAAAGAATGTTAGCCAATCTTGACCGGGGTCTCTAGTAAGGTCGAGGAAACATACTCGTCTTTCCAGCAGCATCCAAACCCAACATGAGGATACGCATCTCCTTGGTTCCGAAGATCTTGCCCATCATCTTAGATACTTGTCCACCCATTTTTGCGGGAGTTGACGCGGTGTCGGGACGTGCTCAGGAGCTGTTTGGCGGAATATCAACAATTGCGACCCGCGTATGAATTGCGGGTTTGTGAGAGAGAATGCAAGACACCAGACGTTTCCGTACAAAGTGACTTCGATTGAGACGACAGGTCCGCCCACAAAAGGATAGAAAAAAGAGAAAAGAAGGTGTGTTGGTGCGTGATCTTCAATCTAATTTCCCTGAGGCGGGGGAACCTAGAAAAGGGGCTTGGGCTGGGCTTACTCATCATAGCCCGTTACCACGAGGTACACGAGGCAGTTTCATCCTCGTATTCCGTTTCATGTATAGCATTCTTGAACTTACTTTATCCATTGTTTGATGCCATGGACAATAGAAGTCCATATGTCTAACAAAAACACATTCCCCAATGTTAAATTAAATTGCAAGACCCATGGTTGTGACCTTTCCTGGTGATCGGCATCGGAGGAACAATCATTCCGATAGTATATAGTGTAGCATGTCACTTTCTTGTAAGATACTCACTCAATGACACCTACATTTCCGCTACACATCCAATGTAGTCAGTGTATTACTGTCCTACTGCATTAAGCAGATATCAAGAGGAGTTTCGAAACAGGTTTGTCGTTGGCGACATATCCTCAGCTTGTGGAATGTCGTTACATCATGGTCAAATGAAGTCACACAAGGTGGTTAACATACATAGCGGACAGCTCTTTTCTTGATTTCTTTCTTGGGACAATTCTAATTGTTTGAAATTCTTAAGAGTCATGCACGGCAAAGGACACAAGTTCGAACGCCATGCCTCAGTCACGCAGCAGCGTCGACTGGCGCTACAATACGAGCGAAACGCTTGGTTAGGGCCGCCGCCAGATGTATGAATCTCTCTGGAGTAGCAGGAACAACCACTTCTTGACAAGCCTAATATGACTACTAGACTATCTACGCCGGTGTATCCAGCAATTTTGAAGATCACCATACATCAACTGTAGCAATCGCAATCCGTGACACCACATATTTACTAGACTTCATCGAGAAGAAGTTCACAAACGGCCAAGCATCTTCAGACGAAGCTACTGATTTCATCATTTCCGAACTGAAGGAATATTCAGCGCGCCACCTCGAGAAGATTGTTGGAATATCAATGCCGGAACATGTTGCAAAGCACTGCCCTAGACTATGTCCTCGCCTTTGGGCGGAGCTCGACATCGTCCCATTGGTCCTGTCGAACGCAACTCTCATAGACAGACTCAGCATCGAACAGGCTAGTGAGAACCCAAATCCGAGATCGAGTGGATGGAATGAAAAGACCCTCGACGAACAGGCTGAATCCATGGCCCGAAAAGGTGTTAGGTTGGTTGGTCCCATTCAATATTACAAAGGAGTCATTGAATCTAACTTTATACAGACTATTTGGACCGGAAAACACGCCCCTGCTACAAGTGGGCTTCCTCGGGCTGGTGGAAGTAGACACAGCGTACCATGTGCGACTTGCGGACCTGAGTGATTTCCAGAAAACAGTCTCGGATAGAACTTGGACCGCAATGCAACGCTACGCCACTGAATTGAAAGAACGCAATGTGAAAGTGGCATTTTTCAGTTCCACCCCCCAAGGTGGTGGTGTGGCTCTAATGCGGCATGCTCTCTTGCGATTTTCACATTATCTGGGCACTGACATGAAATGGTGCGTCTGTGCCTGTACCTATGTATCTGTGTCATTGCAGGAATAAATACTAACTCAATTCTCGCAGGTATGTTCCAAAACCACGCCCGGGTGTCTTCCGGGTAACCAAAACAAACCACAATATCCTCCAAGGTGTCGCGCATCCAGACGAGCGCTTAACACCAGAGAACAAGAAACTCCTGCAGGAGTGGATTGAGGAGAATGCCAGAAGATACTGGACCCGAACAGGTGGACCTTTACTTCCACCATCAGAGGGCGGTGCAGACGTCGTGATCATCGATGATCCCCAGATGCCAGGCCTCATTCCCATCGCAAGGAAACTAGCTCCGAATCGACCAATCATATTTCGAAGCCACATCCACATCAGAAGTGATTTAGTTGCGATACCTGGTTCTCCACAGGCGGAGGCCTGGGAATTCCTGTGGGATAATATTAAACACGCCGACTGTTATATCAGCCACCCTGTGAGCGCCTTCGTGCCACGCAATGTGCCCCAAGAGATGGTAGGCTATATGCCTGCGGCAACTGACTGGTAAGGGCTGAGAAGTCTGATAGTCTGCTTTCATCGTTCATCTCACTGACTGGGACATAGGTTGGATGGATTGAACAAGACTATGCGGGACTGGGACATTGCGCACTATGGCCGCATCTTCAATTCAGCCTGTCGTAATGCGGACATGCCAACTATTCAATGGCCTGAGGGTTAGTAGCTAAATCAGCATCTGGTCCCTCGGTGTAAACTAACACAAACCCAGATTCATATATCGTCCAGATCGCACGCTTCGACCCGTCAAAGGGTATTGTGGATGTATTAGTGTCCTACGAGAAATTCTACAACAAACTCGTAGCCGAAGCACCAAATATGGTCCCTCCCAAACTACTGATTTGCGGACACGGATCAGTAGATGATCCCGACGGAGGAAGAATCTACGATGAGACAATCGAATATCTCGACACCAAAGTCCCAAATATCCGCCATCTGATTTGCGCCATGCGCGTGCGGCCCTGCGACCAAGTCCTGAACGCCATTCTCTCCAAGGCGACCGTCGCACTGCAACTATCCACATCCGAAGGCTTCGAGGTAAAAGTCTCCGAGGCAATCCACAAAGGCAAACCAGTCATCGCTACGCGTGCCGGCGGCATCCCGTTGCAGGTTGCGCACGGGAAGAATGGGTTCCTGGTTGATGTGGGCGATACCGATGCTGTGGCGGAGCGCTTGTTTGAACTCTGGACGGATCATGATCTGTACCACCGCATGTCGGAGTATGGTATTCATAATGTAAGTGATGAAGTGAGTACCGTGGGAAATGCCCTCAACTGGATGTATCTCTCTTCCACGTTATCGCGCGGTGAGTCCATTCGGCCCAATGGCCGTTGGATCGATGATATGGCGTTTGAAAAGCTTGGTCTCCCTAACAAAAAAGATGAATTGCGGCTCAAACGTGCAGTCGAGGTGGAGAATATGGGGTAATTGTACTTTTCTTTGACTCCCCTTCGGTGATTAGCAGCACGCATATAAAAAACAACATCCGAACTGTCTGCCACAGGAGATACTCAATTGGTATACAAATCGATATCTCAAAAAAACAACAACATTAAAAGTATGTAGCATGGGGGGTATCACAAAACCAGAAACGAAACCGAAGACAAAAAAAGCCCACCAACCTCTCTCAAGGCCTCCCAACAACCCGATACCTCTCCCTAGCCATACCCCCCTCAGCCCCCTCAACACCATACCCCTCCCCAACCTCGCCAACAATCCTCGCGGGCCTCCCACCAACAATACACCAACTCGGCACCACCATACCAGGCGGAACAACGGCGCCATCAAGCACATAAGCATAGTCCTTAATAATAGCCATACTACCTATAGTAGCGCCCTTGCCCACATGAACATGATTCCCCAGCGACGCAGCCTCAACAACAGCACCCTCGCCGACAAAAACATGGTCGCCGATCTTGAGCGGGTAGAACGAGTGGATGCCGCGGTGTAGTCGGCTCGGCGGGCGTAGGATCGCGCTCTTGGAGATGTAGCTGTATCGTCCAACTGTTATCGCCACGCTGGGCGTGCTGGGGTTTGCGGCTGCTGGTGCGGCTGGATTGTTGGGGTCGCTGGGAGGGAGTGTTGCGGTGCGGAATAGGTCGCCGCGGATTACGGCTTCGGCTTGGATCACTGTTTTCCCACCTAGGATGATATGTTGTGTGCCATGGATTTGGGATCGGCGGGAGATTTTGTTTCCTGTGTCCTGTTTTTTTGGTGGTTAGGTTGGGGTTCTTTGTTTTGGGTGGGTTGGGAGATTTGGTGTGAATTGAGAGGCTAATGTTGGGGGAGTTGCTTACGGTCTCGATGTATTCACCCTTTGCTGCTTTTGGTGGAGGCATTGTGAAGAATATTAAGAAGGTTTCCTGTCGTGGGATGCTGCAATTGTGAAGTTGGAGTTAGAACAAATGTAGCTTGACCCTCGGATAATGGACGTGGCAGTATAGTCCTAAGGCGGTGGAGGTAAACAACTATGACGATTTTAATAGGCCGATTGCAATGATCTTCTCTAACTTGGTCGAATAATTGACATTCTATCTACCTACTCTACAAGTTGCACTCAAGGGGGAAAATGAAATCAGTGAATTATTCATGAACTATACATTACACTGTTATAAACAAAGCTTCAACAATTTCTGGATATTCTGGCAACCGACCAGGTCAAAAACAAAACAGACAAAAAAGGGCATAGAATCATAGCCAACCCAAACTTAATTACCTCCACACAACACAGCATGTCCGCAGTTTTGATATAAGCAGCTTCAACCAACAAACTCAAAGGGGGAAACTAGGAAGATTGAGCCTTCTTCTGCTCGAAGGGACCATCCCAGTGCAGCTTAAGCGACATGGGGAAGGGACAGTAAGAAGTTCCGTCAGCGCGGAGGTAAACGTGGTAGCCACCCTCTTGAGGAATCTTCTGAAGCTGGCCCTGGGGACCGGGAGCACGACGGAGACCCTGCAGACGGCCGACGACACGCAGCATAGCAACGAGGGCAATCTTGGTAATCTGCTCACCAAATCCGGTGGTAGGACCCTGACCATGGTTGATATATGAGTCAAGAGGACGGTTAAGGTTGACCTGGGTTGGCTCAGGGAAGACGCTGGGGTCGTGGTTGGCCTGGTCGAAGGAGGCGAAGACCTGCTGACCGGGCTGGATGGTGTAGCTCTTGCCATTTTCCTCAACGGTGACAGTTTCCTTGGCCTCGCGGAAGGCGCCGAAGGTGCCGTTCAGTCGAACAGCCTCCAGACAGTAGCGGTAGAGCTTCTCGTCCGCCTCGGCGGAGTTGGTCTTGGCGAGGCTGTTGATTTCAGCCAGGTGGGCCTTGTTCTCGGGTGCGGTGTAGAACTCGATGATCTGGGTGAAGACCTGGCCCTGGTTGGGGACGAGACCGACGATTGTTGGGACGATGGCGGACCAGGTGATTTCGGAGGCGCTGGAGCCGGCCTCCTTCATGCGGCGGATAGCTTCGGTTCCAAACTCGCGGAGAGCGTTGTCATGGGGGTGGAAGCTGTTGATGAGACCAGAAAAGAGACCGCTGTTGGTGTCGGCCTTGACGGTGGCTTCGACGACCTGACCGAGCTGGGTGGAGACGGCGGAGGCGGCCTTGTTCAAGGCATACGAGCGAGGAGCGTCGACGTCGAAGAAGAGCGCGGAGAAGATGGTGGAAAGGATCATGTACATCTCATACTCGGTGAAAAGACCCTGTGGGTTCTGCTCAGTCTTCAGGGGAAGGCCGAAGATGGTAGAGGCGAAGTGGACGTGGGCCAGGTTGCCGACATCGCGAGTGATATCGATCTGGTTGATCTTGCCCAGCTGGCCAGCCTTCTCAGCAATCAGACGCTCAGTGATGTCTTCGTAGAAGGTTTTGACGAGCTTGGGGAACTCCTCGGTGTTGAGAGCTTTACCGATAGCCTCGCGCTGCTTGGTATCGAACTCGCCCTTGCCGAAGAGCTCAGACATGGAGCGGGCCCAGCTGGGACGGAAATCCTTCTGGTTCTCGAGAAGCAGCTTGGCATTCTGGTGAGAGACCAGGTTGACACGAGGCTCAGTGTATGCAGGCTTGTCCCAGGAGTAATCCTGCTCACGGCCCAGATTCTTCATGATGTTGCGGTTCTCGCTGGGGATGGTCATAGGGTAGTGGGCGTAGATGGAGTCAGGCTTGTAGTGGTTAGGGAAGGCGCGTGTGGCCAGCTTATAGAAGATACAGCCCTGGTTAATGTTGAGGTCGTAGCGACACTCGTTGTAACCCCAGTTGGTCAGGTTACGGGGGTTGTAGTCAATCGTGTAGTGACGGTCACCACGGACAAGGGCGACGGCATCTGACAGCACAGCACGGGAGATGGTGTAGGTCGGGGCGATACCGACACCAGGAATCATGGGCTCCTTGGCCTCCTCGGTGACGATACCGGGGTACAGCTCAATGTAATCGGGGTGGTCATAGAGGTGGCGGAGAGTATTAGCGATCTCGGGGTTGGAGTTGACTTCCTCGAAAGTCTCGTAAGCCTTCAGACCGAAGTGCTTACGGAACTCATTGAGAGAACCAACGTTCCATCTACGCGAAGCCTCGATACCGAGGATCTCGATAGAGCGCATGGCCTTGGGCACGTTTCGGGGACCGAAAGAGCTGGCCACGTCCTCGGTGGCGTGAGTCAGAATGTTCACAAGCTCTCCGTCATCGAAGTATCCATCTGCATCACGCTGCAGGCGGGCAAAGGTGCGCTTGGAGGGGTCAGCCTCGAGCAAACCCTCAACCTTCTTCATACCCATCAGTAGCTCGGGCATGGTGACCTCCTCGGCAGGCTTGCCCATAAGGTCATAGTAGATCTGCTCAATCCACTTCTCATCACCCTGACTGATGGCCGAGTGCCAACGGTAGGCCAGGTTGAACTCGACAGAGCACTGGTTGCCGAGACCGGAAGGAGTGGCACCGGCCTTCTCAACCTGGGCACGGGGATCCAAACACCAGGTGGAGTTGGTGCGGTTCAAGTTGACAATGGTGCGCAGGTAATCGTACAAAGTGATGTTGATGTACAGACCGCAAGTGATAAGACGACCGGTCTGGAACAGGTCCTCATCACGCTTGGCCCAGGCCTTCTTGGTGTCCTCCTCGGACAGACCAGGGCGGGGCTTGCTGAAGCGACCGTTCTCGTTGATCTCAGCCAGCTGACCCACGACGTGGTTGTGGAAACGGTTCAGCATAACCAGCAGGACACCGCAGGCAGCAGGAAGGGCCTGCAGACGACCCTCGGAGAAGCAATCGGGCTTCAGCTTTCCGTCCTGGTGGGAACGAATCAGATCCTGTTGCTCCTTGATATCACCGTACAAGATGGACAAGTCAAGGTACGCGGAGGTCTTGTTCAAGTGCTGTTGGCGGTAGTCGGTCTGGAAGATATCTACGGAACCAGCATATTAGCGCCTGGATTGTAACCTCTGGGGTAACTGACTTACCGTGAATAATCAAAGAGGCCCAGTCGAAGAAGACACTGGAGACCTTGTTGGGGTGGGGAGTAAACTCCTGACGTGCAAAGAGGGTATCAAAAATCAGACCGGCGTCGGGCAATCCACTGGGTTGGATGGTCAGGGGAGCAATTGTGCGGCAGTATGGGGTATTAGCAGCTCCCAGCCATGGGAGAGTAGGGTTGTTGTTTGAGCCATCGGCGGAGCGGTACTTGTACTCGTCTCCCATGTAACTATTCACAGTGTTAGCGCGCAATTGCAAAGCAACAGTCTCCAATTAGGGATTTCTCACGAGAGAGGCGGGTGATCGATTGAGTTCCATAGTTCATCCAGGAATACACTGGTGAGCTCGGGACGGTTCTTGGAGTTACCGGGCAGATCTGCGACCATCTGGATTATGCGCTCCATCAAGTAGGTCTTGTCATCAATAAGTTCGCCGGAGGCTTTGGTCGCAATCAGGTCTTTGACGGTGTTGACATCACGGAATCCCAGTGACTTGATGTCATTGATGAGACCGGAGGACTTGTCGTGCTTCAAGTAGGTACCATCACTGGTCTGGTTGGGCAGAGGTTCCTGCGAAGCGTGAATTGCTTGCGCATACTTCTCAAATACAGCGACAACCTCGGCACGCTTCACGACGTGGTTTTCCTCCTTAGTAGACGTGGACTTGCGACTCGGTGACACCTTAGAGGCGCGCTTGCTGCTCTTGTCTGTAGTCTTGTCTGCGATCTTTGGCTCGGTGTCACCATTGGTCTCCTTGGAGTCCTTGGACCGCTTGAACTGAGTAGAGAATCTCCTGAGCATTGTGAAAAATAATGACACAAACGAGTCAGGAGGAGAAAGTAAACTGAAAAAAAGAAAACAGAAAGAGGCTACAGGCCAGATCAGGGGGAATAAATCAGAAGCTGGTGCTCTTTAAAACCAGCTGTGCGGGCGACGCAAGTCAGCTGCAGGACTGTGGAGCGTCCAAGAGGTGGCGGATTTGTTATCGCCAATAGTTGATTGACTGTGAGAGCATTTGATTTGATGGAGAGCATTAGGTCGATCTCTTTTTCTCGGGCCTGAACCTGGCCTCTGTTACAAAATATCCCAGCCCCGCATGGTACAAGCTCAATGTCCAAGTGGAGTCTCCATAGTGGGTTTCTCGATGATGAAGTTCCTTAATATAGTAATTGATCGTCATTTATAAATTTTGGATACCCGAGAAAGGGGGATAACTATCTGTTCAAGTACGTACTTTGTAACTATACAGAATACCCGAATATCTTGGGAATCATATGGTTCAATCTATAGTACAACCAAGTGTGTATGTGTGGCATGCATAACATAGCCCAGAAGTGAGCTGAATACCAAACCCAGATCTAGGTAGATCTATACATCACCAGCTTCGGAAGAGTAATCGGATAATAAACCAATGACTATGAAAAATGCCGTAATACCAGTCTATAATCAGCGGTGTACCTAAATTTCCTGTACGAGGTGATCCCCTAACTGCAAAAAGATCTCAAGATCGAACTAAATCGACACCAAGTGGGGGGAGATGAACTTTTCTGCATTTTCGACCAAAAAAAGAAATTTTCAATAGTACTTTGTGGCTGGCTGGAGTATCACACTTTTATTCTATCATTGGCTCCAATTAGGGTTATCTCATCCATGCTACCCATAACTACTACTCTGATGGGATTGATGCAAGGAAGGTCCTTAATGTGAGAGAGAACCAGAGCTGTCCATGCAAAACTTTTCCATTTTGGTTTTGATCGTCGTAGACCCACCTGTTCACCCACTGACTATGGGATTTAAGTGGCGAACGGGCCGTCAGCTTGCACGAACCACATTGTGTCGTCTGTCATTGGTAGTCGAATCTGCCAGTCATCATCACGAATTATTCAGAATCTGATCCATCTCTCTCCACTTTCAGGGCCTTACTTTTTTGTTTACGGAGTACAAATTCCACTGTCCTCGTGGCGTTTTCCTTAGAACGCGAGTTTCGACGCGAAAATGGGAAATTCCTTTTTTTTTTTTTTTTTTTTTTCGTATTTCCCACAGAGGGTCATGACGAGAGCTGCCCTGATCTGATGATATTTTAACCTCATAGTTCGGTTATGGAACCATGGGCCATTGTCTTGGGGGAGGGCCGCTCCCGCATACTCTGTCCAAGGATGGATAATCTATGCTGTATGCATAATATCGCCTGTCAATTCACAGATCCCTTGTTCGGCCGTAAATACAATTGGCTTCCTTTTTTTTTTTTCGGGTTATGAAGAAAAAGGCTAGAAGTCCCACTCTTTTTCCCCTTCGGATATTGTGCTTTTCAACTTAAAACAATTCCACGATTCCGCGCGGGATGACTCGTGAATTTCCATATTATCAGCCATCCCAGATGTGATGAATATTTTTCCTTGTATAATACATAAACCTTGTACTCCTTAGTCATAGTGGTACCTTGAAACCCTTTCTTAAGTCTGACTAGAGAAAGTGACGGCGGTAAAGATAGGGCCACCAGTGGATCGCGGCCGTGAGCCGTGAAGGACCATGAACGATCAATGCATATCGATACCTAGAGCAAGCTAGCGTCAAAGTTAGACAGATCGATCGCTCAAGACCGAACCGATGCGGCGGAACAACTAGGAACAACTAGGGGCACCTCTCACCCCCTTACACCTCCTGAATCATTAGTCACTACAAGCTCTCAGAGGCTATGTGGGGAAGGATCGACAATAATATCCCGAACACCCTACTATCGTCTCCTTTCAGAAACCCATGGGACCAATGAGTACTTGTGGATGGAGTAGCAAGAGGATTAAAATCTGCAAGTCTCTCTTTTGGTTTTTGTTCAGCTCTCACGGAAATTCCAAATCCACACGCGATCCAGGTCCCGCCCTACCCAGGTCCGACCCGTACAGCCCGTACAGCCCGTACAGCCCACACCCCTCGTGCAGAAAGTACTTGAGTCAGGTTCAGCCTAGTTTGCAACAAACTCGCATATCCAGCAATGATTACCGACGCGTATCCATTGGATGAAATGCACCTCCGTTAGATCGAAGTAGGTTTTCGTGAAACCTTTACCTGCACGTAAGTCACCGAAAATTAACAGAAAGACATCCCAAAAGTAAGACACGAGGCGCATGTTGTGATGGGAATGTGCCAAGTCTGGGGGCCCGCCCGTCAGCCCGCTCCGGTTTGACGTATACTTTTCACAAACCTGTGATGATCGGCTAGTGGGTTGGACATTCTTATCCTGCCAACCTCCCCCCTTCTCTGCTGGGTCTGATGTAGGGCGCTGATTCGTGTAATACCAGCTGTACCCAGCTGCATTAAAGCGTCATCCCAACCTTGAGCCTTGTCCACCCCCCTTCTCGTATATAGCCCCCTTCAGGTCTTATCAGGTGTGCCTGAAGTTTCGACCTTTTTTTTTTTGTCTGACCTACTGTATTATCATTCGGTAGCATCATGGCTTATGAACACCAAGCCCTAGCGGGCATGCCAAAGCAGTTTGTGCTGTGCTTTGATGGCACCGGAAACAAATTCGCCGGTGATGAGTCGGATAGCAATGTGCTCAAGATCTTTCGCGTAAGTGAGACTGCAAGCTAAGGTTTGAGCCCATGCTAAGAAGTTGCAGATGCTTGACCGCAGCAAGAGTCACCAGTATCATTACTACCAGCCAGGCATTGGCACATATGTGACTTCAAAGTCGCTGACTAGCCATGGTCGAATCCAACGTATCAAGTCTGCCTATCAAAAGGCCAAGGATTCGGCGGTCGGGTCTTCCTTTGACGAGCATGTCATGGGTGGATACAAGTTCCTGATGCGATACTATTCCCCTGGAGATGAGATCTTCTTCATTGGGTTCAGTCGTGGTTCATACATCGCACGATTCCTAGCAGAGATGCTGGACTATATCGGTCTCCTCGAAGCAGGAAATGAGGAGCTGGTCCGCTTTGCATGGAAGACGTTCGCCAAATGGCAGCAGCGGTCGGATGACTCGGAAGAAGAGCGCGAAGAAAAGAAGAAGCTCTTCGCCTACATGAAGGCCTTCCGTGAAACTTTCAGTCGCCCTATCTCGCGTATCCGTTTCATGGGTCTCTTCGACACCGTCAACAGTGTGCCGCGCTTCGAATCTGCTTGGATGCAGCGCACGAAGTTCCCCTACACCGCACGCAGTTCCGCTAAAGTGATTCGCCATGCCGTGGGTATCGATGAGCGTCGCGCGAAGTTCCGCCAGGATCTGATTTCTGGCGCGCGTCCCAAGGAGAAGAAGAAACACCGCCGCCGCCCCCATTTGCCCACAAACCACCTACACCTCTTCCACCAGGATCAGAAAGAGAAGCCTCAGGAGGAAGCCGCAGACAACGTTCCTGTCATTCAAATCAATGACAACCCCGAGGAGGAACAGCAGGATGGAGATAAGGCCGAGCCTGAATTTAATACTCCCAGATATGGGCCCAGCACTGGAGAGACATACTACCACACCGGCCGCCGTGCCTCACACCAACACACACCTTCGCAACCATCCTCCCGCGCCGGTAGTGAAAGTGGGACAATGAAGCCCAACAAATACCGCGCACCCTCTCCCCGACGCAGGCTCGCAGTGCCCAAAGCGTCAATGGATGATCTCCGCTCAGTGAGAAGCAAAGAGTCTTTCCACAGCGGGCACTCCAACACACTCTCAGTGCAAATTCCCGTCATAGAAGTCGATTCCAGCGACGACGAAGACGACCAAGACATCCACGAGGTCTGGTTCCCAGGCTGCCACGCAGACATTGGCGGTGGATGGACGCTCTCGGACGGCGAGTCATGGGCGCTCAGCCACGCGCCGCTCGTGTGGATGACACAGGAAGCACAAAAGGCCGGTCTCGAGCTCGATGAGCGCAAGATGAAACAGTTCCAGTGTCTGGAGGAGTACGATGGTGATTACAGCCCCATCCGGGAAGAAATTAATGCCCGACGGCCGAGTCGGTGCGTTGAGCCTCATGCTGAAAACGATGATACTTTCCGCTCCATGCCTGATGAGAAAGAGCGCACTGCTGCGAGTCGCGACTTCTGGCATGCGCTGCATACTTCCAGTACGAAGGGCTTGCTGCATGACTGTCTGATGTTCAACCAGGGTATTCCTGCTATGTCGGTGATCACGTGGCGCATTATGGAATGGCTGCCGTTCCGTCGTATGGATCTGCAGCCTGATGGGTCGTGGAAGCCGATTAGTTGGCCGTTGCCTCGTGGTGAGGTGCGGGATGTTCCGCTTGATGCTGAGATTCACGTTTCTGCTATCCGGCGTATGCAGGCGGATCCCAAATACCGTCCTGGTAATGTGATTGTTGGTGGCGGTGGTCGTGGTATACGTGTTGCACCAGAGGAGTATGGTATGGGTGAGTGGGTGGTGTTCAAGCACGAAGGTGATCTGGTGCGGGAGACTTATGTCCGCAAGGACATCTCTAAGTGCAAGGAGGGCGAGGAAGAAACCAACCATTGAGATATCCCTGTATTTCTTTCTTTCTTTTGTTTAGATGCCATCGACTTGGCCTCTTTTCTATACTGTCTAATAGCTAATTCGGAGTTGTGTTAAATATTAAATGTTAAATGATACCTAGGTATATATATACTCTTACCGAACTTAACATGCCGGGGCCTACCTTAGTCCCTCAGGGAGCTCGCAACCTCATAGAATGGAGGTAGTCTCGGAATAGTCAGGAATAAATATGAGAGCATGTCTTGGTGTTTTCCCATTCAAGAGACTTTTTGGATCATTTACTTATTCTATGATTAGGCTAACTTAACTAGCTAAAATTAATCAATTACATAGATGTACTCCGTATTAGGGCTCATACCTTGCAACTTTTTGCTCACTGAGTACTCCCTAGATCTAAGCACGCCCCTGAGAGGTCTGATATTCAGGATTACAGTCGTTCTAACGAATATGAGGATATATATCGGAATGTATTGGAAATTTATCGGCTTGATGGATACGTGAAACAGACACGGTATGAATACATAAGAATTTATAGAATTAAGCAATCCAACTCGGACTAGTCCTCAAAGCGCTGGTTCCCAAGTCCCCGGCCCTTCAGGTTTATCTCATCCAGGAAGATTGAACTCACCAAACCCAGTGCACTCAGGCCTGTCATCACATAGAATATCGTGTGGAAGCACTTCAGATAGACACCTAATACCTGGCCCAGCGTTGATATAGGAACATGTAGCGATCCCAAAGAGTCAATGAAGCTCACAGCATTGGAAGCATCTTTCAGAGGCGCCAATGCTCCTGTCAGCTGAAGTGTAGGTGTAGTATCAGTGATAGTCCTGGAGAAAACATTGTTGAAAATTGACGAAGAAATAGTGAGACCGACAAGACCACCAAACATGCGAATAGTTAAAAACTGCCCAATAGCTAAGCCTGTGTCATCAACATTCTTAACGCTCGCTTGCATCGGAAGGATATTAAGGCGTAATAGCGCAACTCCCTGACCCCAGAGAATAGGAAGCCCGTAACATACAGATGCTGAAGACCCTACTTCGAAGAGGGCTAGTAAGCCGGATCCTAGCGTAAGGATAACCCACGAAAATCGTAAAAGCCACACATAACCTCCGAACAATGGTACTAGCATCATTGAGACGGCTGCTACTAAGACGCTGATAATCGAGGTAGGCAATAGGTATACGGCGGATGATATTGCGCTTTGGAGCTCTACAGCTTGGTAGAGTAAGGGCAAGTATTGTAGGAGGGAGACTAACACTGTGCCGTGGAGGAAGCCTCCTAGTAAAGTCACGTTTCCGGTCTTCGAGTGGAAAATACGATGAGGAACGATAGGATCGGTAGGCTTTCCCTCGTAGAATCCAAAAGTGACGAGTGCCGCCACTCCTAAGAATAGTGGAAGGAGAGTCTGCCAGGAGGGCCATGGATATAAGGAGCCCGCCCAACTCATCGGAATAACTAAAATCGAGATTCCGATGATAAATAGCGCTATTCCAATCCAGTCGAGACGCTTTAAATTTCCAACGAGCGTGGAATCGAGCGGAATAGGCCGAAGTTTGAGGAAGATGATAACCAAAGGTGTCCCAATCCCGAGCCATGGGAGGTTGATCCATCCAATCCACCTCCAGGAGGCATACGTGGAAAATAGCGCCCCAACGGTAGGACCCATGATATTACCCACGGCTCAAGGAATGGCCATTAAGCCTAGATATGTCGAGCGTTCCTCTAGTGTTGTCATATCTGCGAGAATCACCTGCACTAAGACATCGATCCCGCCGCCACCGAGACCCTGGAGGACTCGCCCAACAATTATGGTGCCCATATTTTGCGCCGTAGCGAAGACGATGGAACCGATGAAGAACAATCCAATGGATATATAAAGAGGGGGTTTGCGACCGAACTCGTTGGAGATACTGGCCCAAACCGGTTGCATTACTAGACCACAAAGAGTATAGGCCAGGTTTGCCCAGAATGACTCTAGACTCGAGGCCTTTAGATCACCAGCAATGGACTAGTGATAGGGATGAGTATTTGGATAGTACGCGGATGGGAATAGACGCAATGGCTCACTGGAAGGGCAATGCTTAGGCATGTGGCATCCAACTGGAACACGAAAAGAGTCGCTGCGAGCCCTATGAACGCGAGCTTGAAGGAAAGCGACTTTGGCTTTTTGGTCGTTGATTCAGCATCATTCTGCTCATTTTGATCTGTTGGGGAGTATGTATTACTGGTCTCAGTCACTTTCTCCATACCATTGACTTCCAGGTTTTCTTCTAATCTCAGTCTGTTGGGAATAGCAGAGATCTCGGTAATAGGGCCGGAGATGGCCTCGGAATGGATCATAGTGCTTCCTGAGCAGATTGACTATGGCGCAAGTACCCAGAGGGGGAGACAGGAGATTTGAGAGATTGAGTACAAGGTACAGAGTAATGGGTGAACAAATATACCTATAGGGAAAACATTGGATGATAGAATTTGGATTTCCATTTATTGGGATATTAGTTCTTCCGGCTGGTGCCTAATCATGGCTATAGAGAATATCACCCACCATATAGTTGCTATTAAGGCTCTCTATTGCCCAATCCCTGAATTTGATCTACTAGGGCCTAGGCTGCGGTAACATCCTCAATATCCATGGATATCCGTATATCCTCTCCGCAACTTGCGGACATGGTAGGTCACCTAATATCCGCAATCCTCAATTTTATAGATATAGTATTAGACTGCGACAACGCCCGTTTTTGTGGAGACATTTTTAGCGTTGCCAAGACATATGCGGGCACTCTTGGCACGGTGGGTACTGCCAAGAACTAGTTATGTACATAAAATTGCCGAATAGGGTAATTTTTGCATTATTTTTGCATAAGGATGGGCGATGGGCGTCGAATTTCAAAAGGCCCACGGGCCGTGGACACTTTCTAGTGCCCATGGACGGGCGATGTCGCAGTCTATATAGTATACTACCCAATATCCTCTAAATATAAAATATACTAAACATCCTAAGCGATATGACCTTTTTAAATATATATTATTGTTACAGAGAAGGCCAGGGACTAGTAAGTACGCTGGTAAAATCACTGTATTGCGCTAGAGAGAGAGAAAGAGAAGAAGCTATCTACAGATGCTAAGACTAATGTACTGGGAGCAAACAGTGGTGGTCACGTGACCTTCCAACACCCCCCACGACTAGTGCAATAGTCGTCACAACATAGTTTAAACAACTCAATCCTCCAGTGTAAAAAACCAGGTTTTGACTTTGAAATAACCCCCCATTTTTTGTATGTAAACCAGAAATCATGCAGTTTTATAGGGCACTAGACCCATCTGCAAGATCCATCTCCGGAACATGATCTTTCCAAGGGGCTTTGTCAATCCATCTGCTGCCATGTCGGCAGTGGGAATCTTGACGAATTTCACTGAACCAGCTGCCACTTCTTCTCGTAGGCGATGATACCTAATGGCAATGTGCTTAGTATTGACATGAAACTCTGGATTTGAAGCTAAAGCAATGGCTCCGTTGTTATCGGCATAAATGCAAATCGGCTTTTGTAGAAACCCAGCAATCCCAATCTCCGTCAATAATTGAGTGAGCCAAATAGCTTCCTGCGTAGCAAGCGCTTCAGCAATGTACTCGGACTCGGTAGTAGACAGAGCAACACAAGATTGCTTCTTTGAAGTCCACGAAATTGCTCCACCGGCCATCATAAAAATGAAGCCAGACGTAGAGAGGCCTTTTTCACTATGGGGGCCAGCCCAATCTGCATCGCAGTACCTATATAAAGCATCATTTCTATGAAACGAAATAGACAGATACTTCGTGCCAGCAAGGTAACGAAACACTCGCTTCAATGCCTGGAAGTGTAATGGGCCTGGATTCTTGGCATGCTTCGCCAATTTAATGACGACAAACGAGATGTCAGGACGGGTCGAAACCATTAACCAGATCAGTGTTCCGATTTTGGTTTGAAACTCTTTGATCTCTGCTTTTGAAGCGGTGCCGTCAAATACTATCAAAGGTTACTTCTCATCTATTGGAGTAGCAACTGCCTTGCAGTTTTTAAGACCGAAGCGAGTAAGGATTTTGTCAACGTAGTCGTACTGAGAGAGGTAAATCACCCCTTTATTGTAGTAGACATTGATGGCAAGGTATCGTTTAAGGACACTTTTGTCAGAAGTATCAAAGTGCTTAGCGATTACGATCTTGAACCGTTGAATTTCTTACTCAGAGGGTGACAGAACAAGCAGATCATCGACATAGATCATAATGAATAACGGAGCCTTCCCAGAGGCACACTTAATGAAGATTGAATGATCTGACTGGGTACGGGTGAATCCCATAGAGATCAAGACATCGTGTAGCAGTCTATACCACTCTCTGGGACTTTGTTTTAACCCATAAATCGTCTTCATAAGGAGACCAATGTCGTCGGGATACAGCTCTCTTTGACCTTCAGGAAGCTTAATTTCAATTAGTTCTTTGAGTTCGGCATAAAGAAAGGCCGTTACGATGTCGACATAATGAATTGGCCAGCCTTTAGCAGCCGCAATGGCTACGAAGATTTTGAAAGACATCGGCTTAGCGACGACAGTATAGACTTCATAAAAGTCTAGATCCTTGATCTGACGAAATCCACGAGCAACAAGTCTTGCTTTGTACGTGCCATCATACTTGATTTTGAATACCTATCGTAAGGAGAGAGGCTTTCGGCCCTTCGTATTCCTAGATGATCGAGGGATTCGACGCCATGTGCCGTTTTTGATCTGTCGAGCAAGTTCTTTATAAGCAGCATCTAACTATTTGTCTTTCTCGATACAGGCCATTGCTTCTTTCCAGCCATTAGGTTCGAAACCAATGTTATTGGCTGTCAATTTGGAAGATATATACTGTAGCTCTTTAGAAGTAGCTGCAGAAAAAAGATTGATCAGTACCTCTGGGGTATCAGCTAGAAGCTGGAGGACGTTGCTATTAAAGAAAGATCGGCTAGCCAAGCTGTCAATGTATGCCTAGCTAGGCTTTTTAGGCCTTATCGATCGACGTACTGACCTAGGATCCGATAGATGCTGAGTAGACGGGACGTAGTCAGTATCGGGTAAATTATCTGGAATTGGGTCCAGATAGGAAAAATCAATTGGTAATTCCTAGTTAACAACCTACCGGGAAGCTGGTTGTGGCTCCACGAGAGCCCCTGCCCCACCTACGTCAAAGTGGGGACTATCATCCTCCCGTTGTACCTCCGTAAACCTGCCTAAACTACCCGCCATTTTATTATCGTCGCCGGGTAAATCGAAGGTATCGGGATCGGGGAGGGGAACGTCGATCATTGGAAGTGAAACACTTTCAATTTCTGGAACACGGTCAATTTCTGGAACACGGTATTCCAGAATTAAAGGGTTCGAAGGATCGAGTAGAGGGTTTGCCGGAGCAAGAACTATGTCATCAATATCATCCTCAACAGAGGGAGGGGGCGGAGAACGAGAGTCACTCCGTGCATTGTATAGATTGTCAAGATATTGACGTATCTCACGACAATCATCTTCGTCGTAAAGGAAGTCAATTGGAACGTGTCGTTCAGGTGATTGAGAAGCTGGTTGTTCATCCACCGAGTCGAAATTAAGATCGTACTCAGGATCTAGAAGTGTTACTGGTAAGGGGTTCTCATTGAAAATGACATTGCGAGAACGCTCAATCTTTTTAGTACGTATATTGTACAACACATAGTTATCACCTTCATCGTAAGCGATCAACCTAGCTTCTTCTATGTATAGATCAAGCTTTATAGGACGCTTTTCCTTTAGAATTAAGAACCAACATTGACAACCGAGAGCACGAAGGTTAGATAGGTCAGGTTTCCTACTATACAGAGCTTCGTAAGGTAACATCTCGATTTTTGAAGCGTATAAACGATTCATCGTATAGTTAATTCCACCAAGCAAATAACCCTAAAGGTATTTCGGGAGTTGGTACTCCGCTATAACCGCAACAAGGGGTTCAACTAGATAACGATTTTTAATCTCGGCGACACCATTCAGTTACTTAGTATAGGGAGGGGTAGGGTCTCAAATTGTACCCTTCGAAGCAAGATAGGTGGCTAGTGGTTTATGCTCTATTACATCGTCACTATGCACCTTCTTAATCGTGAACCCGAACTGGGTTTTTAAATAATTCTCCAGTTGAATATAGGTTTCAGTAACCTACGATCTAGATTGAAGAAGAAATAGCCATATAAACCGGCTAGCATCGTCAGTAAAGGTAATAAAATATCTCTCTCCACCGTGCGAAGCAATTGAGATTGGTCCCTATACGTCAAGATAAATAAGATCACTAGGTTTTAATCTAATCGATCTCTCTTTACCGAAGGGGAGGGCATAACCCTTACCTTTAATACATAGGGTGTATAGAAAGGTGACACCGGCACCTTTCTTTAATCTGATACCATCACTATAAACTTCCATCTTCCGTACCCTATTCTCGCTAGCGTGATAAGCTCGACGGTAAGCTAGATTAACTGAGATAGGCGTAGGAGAAGAACCTTTCTTTATAGCAAAGACGGAATTAGGGGGAACCCGAGACTAGATTGGAATCTAGCATAGCATCAACCTTATTGATACCAGAGCAGTTTAGCTAGTAGTACTCTCCTTCGTAGGTGGCAAAACCGACAACTGATTCCGAGGACGTATATTGATCCTATAACTTAAACGTCATTAGGCCGTTCTTAACCCATATACCAATATCTTCTTTGTCGAGAGCGGATATTGAGATTAAGCTAGCTTTAAGATCTGGAGCAAGCTATACCTTATGAAGGGTAAGCGAGCCAATAAGATCATCTGATTGTTCATTTGTCATTCGAAGAATAACATCTCTATATCCTTCTGTGTAGAAAACATCACCTGTCGCTATTAATACAGGTAATACACATTAACGGAAATTAATAAAGACAGATTTGTATAGAGTTATATAGGTACTAGTGCCTAAATCGACTATCTATCGAGAGACGTCGTCGTCACTAGCACGAAGTGCCTCGGTAGAGACTGTGTGTACCCTATATTCTTGAGCCTATTGAAACAAAGCGTTCGTAAACAATATATTGTACTTAGCAACTGGATCGTCAGAAGGAGGTCCTTACTAAGGTGGTAGGTACGATACCGGAGCATACACTGCATTAGCAGTACGAGGTTGTTGATAAACCAGGATAATCCGTCCTTAGTTGTCAACCTGACCGATGATCTGGCCGGGTTGTAGGACAGTCACCTACTATACTTGTTGTTGAGGAGGTTGCATAATTGTATTAGCAGAGCTAGCATTGTTCTTCAATGAATAGTTCCTCGAGTAATAATTACCTAGAGTATTATGGAACTTGCAGAAGATGACGTTCTCTTCACGTTCGAAGGGCTGCTTCTTCTGCTTCTTATCCTTAGAGGACGAATCGTTAGAATCCTTATTCCTAGACTGGCCTCTAGATTTGTCATTGTTCCCTTTCTTGTCATCCTTCTTCTTGTTATTGAAGTTGTTAGAAGAGTTGTCTTTATTAGACGACGACGAGGTAGAATTTGCTGTGTATAACGAAGCATTGACCAGGCGGTTGTATATCTCCGTCTCTATAAACTCGATATACACCTTATCCATCCAGTTGGATTCCTTCTCATTGATTCGAAGGTTCTAAAGGAAGGCGGAACATCGTAGATTTTCGAAGATTGCTTTCTTGAAGTAACAGAGTTCGAGTATTGGGGATAGAGGCCTAGATATAGCAGTCATATCTCGAAGAGCTTCCTAAAATTTGCGTACAAAGTCGGATGCGGATCCACTCTTATAGCGAAGGTCAACCCACTTAGCAAAGCAGGTATAAGACTGTTGATGCGAGGAACCGGTATACGTCTTCCGGAGCTTGCGGTACACTTCCCGTGCATCAATAATTTGTACCACAACGGATGTGGCTTCAACACCGAGGGTCTTACGAAGGTTGAGGAGTGTCCTTGTGTTGCAAGATTCCCAGTTGTTACACTGGGAGTCATACTTCTTCTCTAGCCGAGAATTGATCTCTTGAAGTTCAATAGTCCTCGTGCGAATTTGAGAAGGTGTGATGACAATGTCAGCTTCAGAAGTAACTGCCTAAGCATCTTTAAGAAGATCTTCAGTGACTCCCTTTACCGTGGTGTCGTGGTATTGTGGAGGGGATAGGATCGGAATCCCGTGGGTGAGCATACGTGCATAGTAGCGATTGTTGGCAGTAAGTGCCAGGAACAGGGCGGTTTCCCAGTCCCTAAAATTGGACTGTCCCTTCAATTTAGGGACGGAGTCATGAAAATCAATCTCTGATCGATTGATATCGAAATTTTCAATGTTAAATGAGCCAGCCATAACGTCTTCTTCGGCACCGGAGTGCTCGTCAATAGCTGTGGGGTATGTGAACGGCGGTCGACTGGGTCGAACGGCCAATGAGAGACGGCGGTCGACAGGATCGAACGGCCAAGTGTGGATAGTCGAAAGACTCGACCAGTGAAAACTCTGATTTGTGCGATCAAAGCTCCACAAAGTGGGGTGCCACGCAAAGCACCAAGGATTGGAGGAAAGATGGGGCGTGAGGCATGCAGTGATGCAGAGGCTTCGACGGCCAGGTGCTCATAACCTGTTACAGAGAAGGCCAGGGACTAGTAAGTACGCTGGTAAAATCACTGTATTGCGCTAGAGAGAGAGAAAGAGAAGAAGCTATCTACAGATGCTAAGACTAATGTACTGGGAGCAAACAGTGGTGGTCACGTGACCTTCCAACAATTATCTATATAGATTCCTCCCTAACAAAAACCATTTGTGCTGGGACGGCCGAAACTGGCCTCCTTTGACGCCGAAAATGGCGGTCTCGGCACCAGCCCATGGCCACACACTTTCCTCCGGCTCCCTTCTCCCTTGTAACAGGCGGCGTCACGCGTTGCCCCCCCTTTGTGTACCGTCTGCTCGTGCCCCCCCCTCTGGACAGCACGGGGCGGTGGTTCATTACCACAATTATTTGGGCATTGCCGGATCTGCTTCTTTTTTTTCTTCCTTTAAGAGCTAAGGCCGTCAAAAGAGTGACTAGGAGCTTAAGGCCTCCTAGGACCCTATATATACCTATGACAAAAGATAGCGCTGGTACACTTAGACAGATATTGATTCCTCGCTATAGGGCTAAATTTATATTCGAGGACTAGTCGTATAGCCAAGGAGCCTTGATTTAACTACTAGGGCTTAGACAGATACATACAGCCTTCTGACAGGAATTTTCCAATGAATACCTCCTTTCTCTGTGAGGAGGCCGGCCTTATTTAGCCAATTATGTCTAGCTTCTACCCTCCGTTCTCTAAACGGTAGCACCGATGATATAAAGGAGACCATCCCAAAGTATTTTCGACTGCTACTGACGGAAGAATCATTGATAATTCTAAGCTTCCAGGGTTGAACCTCTGAGATAAACTACAGATAGTATGTCGTAGTGTGAACTGCGGATATAATACGTCCCGTGCGGGTTGTGTAAAGATTCATGTAAATTACCCTCCTGTGTATTTTTCGCAAACCTTGGCGTTTCCGCAAAACCGCCCGTGGACCCTGTGAGACCTGCGTTTGTTGCGTATTCCAAGGTTGTACTAGGACCAATAGCTTGAAAAGCATGCATGGTATAGAGACCAGTCGCATCCGCATATATTCTATGCTTTGGTTTTATAGGATTAACCTTGGAGACGTTGGCAAAGCTATCCCTTTCTGCCCACCATGGCCAAAACACTAGAAGAGTTTGCTCAATTAGAGCCTCTCTGGGACAAAGCAATCCAGCATCCAGCGGATATTTCACCTGATGAAAAACACCAGCTGATGCAATGGCCGCCTTTAGAAGAGATGCAGGCCAACTCAACCAAATACTTGGGTATGTCACTTGAAAACTTGCTTCAAAAGGCAGCTACGGACCGTCAATCCCTCACATACGCGGAATGTCGTCTGATTCGCGATCATTTCCGCATTACGCCAACTCTTGACAAGGGTGATCGATTCGCGTGGCCGCAGATGCGTCCTGATCTTTACGATAAGCTGAAACAGGCACAAGAAGCAGCTCTTCCACCAATAGAGCTTCAGGCTGTTCAAGCTGTGAATGAGGTATTTTCTCAGAAACAGTATGATGACTTGGAGGCAAGGCATGAAAAGCGAAAACAAGAACTATTCCCAGATCTGCAAGACTGGGTGCGAAGGATTGTCGTTCGAGAAGATGATAAGAGCTGGGGCTATGTCTTTTATCATCAGAAAGGAATGGCCAGACTGGATGAGTTTAGGGCGCTATTTACCGAGGTCCTTGAGATGTCTTTCTTTTTTAAGGGATATGAAGAGATACACGATCACAAATTCGCTCAATTTGTCCCATTCGAGGCCGATGAGAGTGACATCGGCCCTTTACAGCAGTGAGTTTTCCTACATAATATTAAAGACATTGCTAACAATCAGCCAGAGACTTTCGTGATCGCCGCGAGAGGGGTGACTTAAAGCCCGGTGTTCTCAAAAATGTGTTCTTCTTGTTGACAGACGAGGCTCATTCAGCTTGTGGCACATATGGCCCAGATATGTACTATGGATGGATATGGGCAATTGATCCGGACTGGCCTCTGTCGGGGCCAGATGAGGATGACTATGATGGCCGCCTCAAAATCAGCATCACCCAGATCTTTTACCGTTTCTACGAATTCATGTCTGATGGTTTCTCACTCAAAGAAATTTGGCAGGATTTCCATTACGTCAATGCTAACAAATTGTACCCAAGCTCTTGGCGGGAGCCAACTTCCTGGGCCATTACCCGACTTGAGAAATCCAGATGGCCATACAATTGATTTGGTGCATGTGTGTCCTTGATGATTGTGATATACATAGTACTAGTTAATTGAACGCGATTAGTCTGTCCGAGATATCTAACCCAAACCTAGTAAAAATCCAACTTTTTATAATTTTTTATAATTTTATACTCTTGTATTCTCTGTATTAACTATTTTCTACTAACTTAATAGGTTTACTATAAAGGATATATATAGACCTAGATCTAATATACTTATAAAATATATACTAAATTGATATAAAATCTCATATATATAAGGTGATAAAACGAGCGATAAATAGACTGTATTATAATACTTGGCAAGTTTGTTATATTTGTAACCCAATTGGGGGGGGGCAGCCTGGGTTCATGTTGGGTCCGGGTTGGGTCCGGGCCCAGTTGGGCTCTGCGACAGCCTAATGCGATAAAGGTCGACGAGATAGAAAATACTAGATCAAAACTAGACTACGATCTTAAAAACTAGGTTCTCGAGATATAAAAAGTGCTTCTATATACTATATAACGATAAAATTTGGGTTAAGTTCACTTTGAAAAGATAGTTGAGTTACAAATTTCATCAATCATGCAATGTTATTCTTTCATAGTTTGCTTTGGAGAAATAAAACACTGCACTTGTTCTGAAACCAAATCATTTCATTTTTCCGACCGAGGGTTGTCCAGTTAATACCTGCCAGCTTTAATCATAATAGGTATAGATAGGATAATGGATCAAGTCTACCCAGTATATAAACACACACTATATAAGTGGCATTCTACCATGGACTACAGCAGAGTTGGTATCTAGGCCAGGCACAAATAAAGAACCCCCATAATCCTGAAACATTTCCGGTAACATCTCTAGGACTTGATTCAAAACGCGCGAATGGACCACCTCCCTCCGCCCCAAGACACTTCAAAAGACATCAAAAAGGCATCTAAAAGCATTTGGTCGACTGGAGGTCCACCCGAAAAGATAGAAATCGGCAGCAATTCAATGCTGAGAACAACAAGCACATTTTCATTACGGTGTTACAATCCGATTTTTTAGGCCGTGCCAGACATGATCCGCATAAAATAAAATTACATTCTTTTACCAGATCTATTCCAACTGTAAAAACACAGTCTCAAAGGCCGCCAAAAGAGGAGCGATGTGCGATTCCTGGAAGATTAGCATGGGGCGCAACCGAACAGTTTGAACACCACAGCTCCCAATATTGATGCCCAACTCGCGCATTTTCTTCAGCAGAGTGCTTGAGTCAGGCGTGTCAAATGCAATATATGTCCCCTTATTCTTGCCACGGAGATTCTGGATCTGATGGGGATACTTGGCTGCCAAGGTAGTCAGACTGTCGTAGAGAACTGCGCCAACTTGAGCCTGTTGGAGAAAATATAATGTTAGACAAAGGCCTTTACGGAATAGGAAGAATAAGGCCTACCGTCTTTTCGACCAGCTTCTTGTTGAGAATCTCGTCGATGACAGCATTGCAGATGATGATTCGTGCGGCATCCCCCATCCATCTGGTTAACTGGTTAGCCTAGCTTACTCTCAACAATAATCATGGGATCTTTGAAATTGAGGTGTCTTACGTGTTGAATTGCCGATAGGCCTTGTCGGGGCGAAGCTTCTCATCGCTGAAGAAGTATCCAGCGGTTTGGGCTTTCTTTGAGAAGGTTACAATATCCACGGGGAAGGGTAGCGCCCAGTGCTCATGGGCCCAGAATTTTCCTGTTGCTCCAAAGCCGGTCTGGACCTCATCGACAATCAAGGTAATCCTATGTGTCTTGGTTATGGCCTGGAGCTTCTGGAAGAAGGCTGGCGAGGCATGGTTGTCACCACCTTCGCTTTGAATTGGCTCAACAATAATACCAGCCACGGGACAGTGCCATGAGGAAATGATGCTTCTAACCTCTTGCAGGCAAATCTCCTCTTCTTGTGCATTCTCTTCGATATGGGCTTCCAGAGGATATTTAAGCTGAGGGAAAGAGGCCTGCGGCCATTTGAAAGCGGGAATGTCTACCTTGTGTATGGGTTTAGAGCGGGTGGTGGACAAACTGCCAAAGCTGCGACCATGGAAGGAATTGCGGAAGCTGAGTATAGCCAGATCGGGGGAACCAGGAGCCTGGTTTTTCATCGCTGTCGCCTGCTCATACTCAGTCCAAGGGCTGCCACCTCGCTGCTGCCGACGATAGCCCATGAAAGCCGCCTTGAAGGCCAGATCATTAGCCTCGGACCCAGACTGTGCTGGGAACACTTGCGTGCACCCCGGAGGAGCTGCCCGCATCAGACCTTCGCGTAATAGGGCAAGCCATTGGTGCGAAGGGAAATTTCCAACAGCTGGGCGGTTGACCAGGGCAGAGACAATTTCGGGTGATGTTGCCGCCTTGATCAATGTGGGATTGTTGTATCCGACGGGAATAGAGGCGATCTGGGCATACACGTCGAGGTAGGTGTTGCCGTCAACATCAGTGATGCTAGAAGGAAACCGTCAGGGAATGCGCTAAGAGGGCCAAAGTAGGTAGGTTAATGACATACTAGTTTCCAATGCTCTTGTCATAATCAATGACCACCTGCACAGTGCGGGAATCAATGACGGTATCTAATTCCTCTTTGATCCCGTGCGTAGCAGGTCCGGGGACTGCTGTGCGGATTGAGGGCGCGAATGGTTCAGATACAACATGCATGACGAAAAAGAAAAGGAAAGAAGTGAGGTCACCACAAAAAGATAACAGAGATCGGATATGGATATCGTCGGGAATGAATAGACGTGAGTGCAGTAACTCGACGCGTTTATATGCGCCTTGATGCACATAGCAAATTAACTCGGACCGGGTAGATAGCCAGAATGCCGGTTGAAACGAAGGAAAAAGAAGAGAACCTGTTACTGTACAGGTATTCACGAAGATCAAGTAGTATTAATGCTTGGAATGAGTGAAATCCTTCGGTTTAAACTTTTGTAAAATATGTGTGTGCATATAGATGGCCGGGTGATGGCACCCGGGAACTTTATCCATGTCAGCATAACCGCACATATTGTCATTTCACTATAATGATACTAGCGTTGCATTTTCTCTGAATCTATTCCTCTTATCTAAGTTCAATGCTATCAGAAGCCAAACGCCCGGGTTCTGTTGCTTGAAGAGGGTGGAATTGGCACCATCCGCCGCCCTCAATTTTGAGCACAAGAAACTCACCGAGGTACCCCACGTACTACATTCGACGTATGTTAGTCGTGAAGAGAGGATTTAAATTACCCCCTGCGCACGTTAGTATTCAAATTTGGCGTACAATTTACTTGGTCTTGACTTCTCTATATCGATCAAAGACATAGAAGGCCATATCGCATGTTTCCTCGCTAGGCTTTTCTATCCTTCCCTAGAATCCACAACCTAACTCTAACCCGGACCCAACCCAACCTTACCTAACCTAAAATGGCGTTTGGGTCTATTGCTTCGACCTAACGATAGGTTTTAGGTTATAGCTAATAATAACCTTACAATTCAGGCCAATTGTAAACCGATTCTATGACTCACTTATGGCACGATACGAGTCATGCTGAATGATCATGCTTTTACTTGGAGAAGTGAAAGCCGTAAAAGGTTAAGACTGAAGCGATGCATACAGTTTCTAAGCATATGGGAGTTGTCTCATATACAATAGAGGAGCACATGTGGTTTAGCTTATATTTATAATTTACATTACAGGTGTATTGTGTTTTGCTTCTACCCGCCGACTTCTTTGCCAATACCAGTAGACTCGGACCGGGTTACATACCAGCCAGTGATAGCAATATACTTAGCGATGATTCATTACATTAGTAAGAGAAAGCAGGGTAAGATGGAAAACTTCGCCAAAATCTTAATCCGGGTTGCCAGGACTTACTAATTGGTACAGGCCCGCGTTTTCTCCCTGCTTCGATAATGCGATATCCTGTACTCGGGTACATGTACCCGGCGGCCCTGAATTGTGGTTTGGTGGGGAGAGCGCGATGCAAATCATTCTGCGTAATCTTCAGCTAGTAGAGAATGTTATCAATTAGAAATACTGTTCGCATTTACTCGGGCTGCTGTAAAGCTATACCCTAGCATGCGTGCTTTTTGTTTCAAATTCAAACCAACATGTCCTGCGCAGGAGTTTACGAGCTTTCAGGCTTATAACCTTAATAGCAGCAATGACATGATATAGTTTTGCAAGTAATGCATCTGTCGGGTGAAGAAATAATCTTGTGAAAAACTATATATGGAGATTAGAAGATATTGGAGCATTTGGATGAGGCACCCTGGCCATCATCTGAACAATTTATTAATACGGAATAAAATAACTAAAGGGAGGATGTGTATTTTATCAGCTTGCAACACCAAGCCCACTAGTCAAAGAATTGGGATATCGTGGAGAAATCGATGAAGACCGCCCAAAAACCATCAGTCTTCTGGCCGCGCTTGGGAAAGCAGCCAACACACCATTCTATTTCAGAATGAAGCTTTCTAAAATCACTACTCATCCAACAAAATCAAAGAAAAATAATTTTAGCTTTCGAACATCAGTTAGGTAGAGAGACATCACATCGTTCATCAATATCTACTGTCCGGCCTCATATGCCTTAGCCATATCGCCCATAGTGTCGAATCGCCAATCATAAATAGTATCTGACAAGTTTCCCATAGTGGCACCGGGTCGCTCAATCCAGGCAGACTTGATTCCGATCTTGCTGGCAGGATGATGATCGTGGAACTGGCTCTGGGCAGTTTGAAGGACCTGTGAGGGCTCAATGTCGAAAGTCGATTTCACCGTGCTGAGCATGTATTTGAAATTCTGAAGATCGGGCTTGTAAGAGCCCACATCTTGAGCAGTGATAATCAAATCAAAGGGGAAGCCCTCTAGGCTGCCTGCGTTGGTCTTGGCGAAGGATGCACGATCAACATTCGATAGAACCACCAACTTGAAATGCTTGGAGAGACGCTTGAGAGCATCAACGGTATCTGGAAACGCGGGCCAGTTACCGACTGACTCTCCAAATTGATTGCTTTCCTCCTGGGAGGGGATCTCCAGACCCAGACGCTTGGCCAACTCGGGGTGCACAGTGGTCAACAACTGATGGTAAGGCATATCAGGAGTCTTGCTCTGCTGCTCACGTTCTAGTTCGTGGTAGACAGTGAGCAAATGTTTGCGTGAGAATTGAGCGGCTGTCTTGTCAAGTGTGGGCTGGAATGCAGCGAGAATTCCCCCCTCCCAGTCGACGAGGGTACCGTAGACATCGAAGGAAAGCACGCGGTAGTCAGAAAGATGAGTCATTGTAAAGATCAGACTTTATTATGATGAAATCAATGGGACGACAAATAGATAGTCTGAAGGTCGAAGAAGGATGGGCGTTGCCTTTTAATCGGACGCTTCTGGGTACTGAGACCCGAGGTACTGACTGACATCATAGCCAAAGTCGAATGGCCCGACGATGAAGCTTCTCGGGCTATCAAGCCACAATTACAGTATTTATATTGTCACTAGTAAGTCCAAAGTTCAAAACTGTCCCAAGACATTTCCCACCTATCTCTCCGTTTATCCTTTTCTCATGTATGCATGATGCACTCAAGCATCCAGCCAGTAAAGCCGCAGGGCTTTGCTTGCTTGCTTGACTGCAGATAGTCAGATCTGTCTTTTTTTCTCCTCGTGGAGCATATAAGGGGCTCCGTCGTCAAATTTCTTCTTAGTTCTTACTTTCTGAAGTGACGTAGCATTATATGTGTATTAATACTGCTGCAACAACTCGAGCCTTCTTTCATGCAAGTCGATAGTTTCAACTAGACACAACTGTTATGGCACTAGAATATTAGGGACCGAAAGAGAAGAGAGAAGGGAGAGAGTTGATTCCTATTAGTTGAGCTTCCGACTATCTACCACCAAGGGCTTTGATGTCTGAAGCCACACAACAACAATTTACCATTTCTCGTCTTGTCGGATGATGTTGGCAAGACACTATTAAAGCTAGACTATTGATAGTTGAGAGAAATTGATTTAAAATGGTCATTTGCAATTCGGTAAACCTGCGCAGGAATCCTACCCAGACACTGTTAATCTCCCTATCTCCCCATTGAGAGCACTTTGAACCTCTTGGATCATGCCGGCTTCTATAGCCCCCTCTTGCCAGGTGAAGCCCAAAACCAACCTTCCATCCCGCCCTGTCACAGCACTGACCTTGATCGCGGCGCTGCAAGCACTAGAGCTCTGGCTGAACAGCATACTCTTAATTTCGAAATTGCTTCCTCCTCGCAAAGTAGAACTTGCTCCAATGTTCGATAACTCAAATGCACTTTTTCTATTCCGGCCCAGTTTTTGTAGCATCCAGTGGTGCTGGTTTTGAATCAATGGTAAGTATCCAACCGGCATGTCACCCCCTTTCTGTGCCATGGCATATTCGATGGCCACCTTGGTGCGGCGAGTCTCATTCCAATCAAAAGATGGCTTCCTGCGGTATATTACGGATAACGATCCGACATAGCAACCCAAAGTGGTCGCAGTGACCGGCTCCGTGAGAAAGCCTCGTAGTGACACTGCACAGTCTCCCTGTAGTGTATGATATGTTGACGGAAGAACAGAAAAAATGCAGGTCGCGATGAGCACTTGAAGTGTCGCCGTGACTGATGTCTGCTCCTTCTTACTCAGTGCTATGAGAACCTTTGTATCGACCTCAGATAACCATAAAGAAGAAAAGCGTGTCTTGACGGGCGTGAACTGAGGAGCAGCCGTCCAGCTATCAGGTGATGGCTCGCTATCCTTCTCTTGAGATTGCAAGAACTCCTGAGAAACAGAGAGTGTATATAGGTCCTCTATTGGAGGAATGAGGGCATCAGAAGGACTAGAAACTGTATCACTTTGCTCAAGACCGTCATATTGAGCCATGTATCCTTCCAGTTCATTGTGGAACGAAAGAGCGCTTTTGGTGTCCATGAGTGAATGATGAAACATGAACACAAGAACAAAGTTTCTGGGACAACTGCGCCTCTCCACAACGCACAATCTCCAGAATGGAAGGGAATCTTTTGGCTGAATCTCGAAGGGGCAGTTGTGTTGCTGCTCAAGGACCTTGTCAAGGATCTCTCTCCAATCCAAGCTAGGAGAATTCGCTTCCTCTTCCATGAAGATCACAACTTCACTCAGTTTAATCTTAGGAAGACGTACGAAATAGGGATTTGGTGTTTCAACAGCAAATGGAACGGCCGAAAGTATAGGGTGCTTCGCAATGAGCATCGAGAGAGCGTAAAACAGTGCCGGTTTCACAGGTATTCCGCTTGGTCGTTTATAGAGGGCCGTCAGACCCACGTTGAGATAAATCCCCAAATGACTCCGCGTTGTTGAATATTTTTCCGCATGTCCTAATATCTATCAGGACTTGAAAAAATTGAGGAGTTGAAATATTGAGGAAGTAAGCATCCTTACCAAGCAGCCGCAGTGGCGGAAATTCTCCTTCGGGGAACGCTTCCTCCATGACGACAGGGAAAGAAGATAGCTAAAAAAGCTATTGCCAGATCTGTTCCTATGGTTCTGAAGCAAGAGCTATCGCTGGCTTTCATACTATTTTGCAATGCTAGTAGGAAATCTCAAACCCGCCCCCCAAGTCCGGGTACATGTACCCGAGTGGGCCCAAAGCAGTACCTAACTACCTCACATAGCACTTGTCGTCCCGAATTAGACGCAATGAAAGATTAACTGCTATAATTGCGTGGTTGGTTAATTATATGGCCGTGTTCCTATAGTAGTAAGCCGATGAATCAAGATATATATTAATCTTGCGCATGCATGATGGGTAAAATTTAGCTTACATGTTTCAACCAACAGCGATATACTTTTGGATGCAACAAAACAAAAAGAAACAAATGTCAACATAATTGCAGCCTCGACTGATATCTTGTTGAAGAGATGTTTGACAGATGAAAGCTTATTTTGGTCCATGAAGCTGTACCTGTACCTAACATCTCTTGTCGTTATCGCTTATCGCTTATCCAAATGCCATCAAAAGGTCGCTTACGTCATTTTTGCCTACACCCACGGGTGGACCTAGGGCCAATAATGAATCACCACAATGGTAGTAGATATCCTCCACCACCTTGATTATTACGCCCCGGGAACATCAGGTTCTTGCCCTACGTTATCATGACTGAGCCAAGCACCAAAATACGCAAGGGCAGACAACGGCGACCCCGTGTACCTGACTCGCTGCGAAAGAGGGCGGCACAAGCGTAAGGACACACAATCGAGACCAAGTTCCAATAGGGCTAACTGTCTGCGGCTCAGATGCTTGCCTTGTCGCCAACATAAAGAAAAATGTACTTTTCACCCATTATCTCGTCACAGCTTGGGCCTGTAACCACCTTTAACACCAACTGACTGATCCAACTGAAAAGGCGGAGGTGGCAATCCTTGTGCTCGGTGCCAACAGTATCAAAGGACATGCCGTTTTGAGAGTGGTAGTCACCGAAAAATACCAGTAGTCCGGAATGACGAATCCGGGTGAGCCGCTTTCAAGAATCTTGCTGCATCTGGAATCAATAACTAATCTTTTGAAAGTGCTAGAGAGCCGTTAGAACAGCACGCCAACGAATTTCAAATGAAACGAATTATCACTCACTTGCTGGGTGACATCTCTTTCGAGACTAGCAGCCTGCAGAAAATTGCAGACACTCTAGATCAGGGTCAGGGACAGGGGCAGTCGGATAGTGATTCAGTTGATTCAAACGAATCTACTCCGACAAATGACTACTCTATTGACCCTCTTTCAACTAGCACAATGCGTATGTCGCTATCCTGAGTTTGGCTTTTACCTAGTTGACATGACTCCAAAGATTATTCGGGGGAGTTGTCTCATTGGAACTTCTCCAGAATGCTCGGACGGCGACTACAAAGTCTTGGGGAAAAGAGAGAGCAAAGCAAGGTACGCCCAGTGAGCTCTACCGTTAACTTACCAATAAGGACCTCGATGAAATTTATAATGTCCGCTGCTAATAAAGGAAATTCAGAATCTTGACCAGACCGAAGGTTTCTTTCGAGCTACTGCTCTGCAGTCATCTGGCTCTTGTGTCGCCCTTGCTAAAACATATCTCCCCCAAAACATATCGCAGAATTCTTGACAACCGCTTTTTTGAAATTCAGTCAAACTAATTATTTTTACTTTCATGAAGCTACTTTCCGCGAGAAGCTGGACTTCTACTATGCCACTGAGCACCCTCTATCGATCAATGACGCTGGCTGGATATGCACTCTTCTCATGACTTTCGCAATCGGTACACAGTTTGCGCATATGCAGACTAAACCGATACCTGGTAGTAGTGCCTCTACTACTGAAACTAGTCCTGATGACCAAATAGGGTTGGAGCTCTATCGGTTTTCTTGTCGACTCATTCCGGATCTTATCACAGTTGCAAGTGTGGAGACTGTCCAGGCCTTCTTACTTCTGGGTGTGTATACTTTGCCAATCGACACAGCAGGTTTGGCGTACGTTTACTATGGCCTCGCAATTAAGATGGCAATTCAAAACGGCATGCACCGCAAGCTGTTTGAAGGCAATGTTGCCCCAGATATGGTTGAGGTGCGAAATCGCCTTTGGTGGTCTGCATATTCCCTGGAAAGGTAGGAATGCGTTAAATAGCCCAAAATCTCCAAACACGAAGCCCAAGCCGTTCTAACTGCCCGGAAAGTCGCATCAGTATTCTACATGGCCGTCCTGTATCTGTGTCTCCGATCGAAATCGATACCCCCATGCCTGTCGATCTCCCGGCTCTACGACCAACTGACCAATTGACCAACCTACCCAACTTCACCGCTACGATAGTCTTGACAAATTATTTGGCAAAGGCTGCGGAAGCGATGAGGTCCCCTGCGGCGTTGCCAGAGGGCCAGAAAGAAAAGATATCTTCGGCAACTTGCCACAACCCGCGATCAACTAGGCTCATGGTGGGAGGGTCTTCCCACTGAGACCCACTGCCGATATCTCGCTCCTGCCGGAGCATACTTTCGTTGCAATGTGCACCTTGAAATTTATTACAGGACAACTTTGATCTATATGGGCCGTCCTTTCATCATATCTCAAGCCACATCTGGGTCATTCAACCTGGACTCGGGTTCAACCGTTCACGAAGTCCCAGATATTGTGAACACTCTTCGACAAGACTCACTTCATGCGGCACTTAGAGTGATCGAGCTTTGTCAGCTTTTACAAGATTCCGTCGGCCTCGCACGTGTCTCATACACCGAATTCAATGGGTGCCGCGTTGCTTTATTAGCGCTCATTGCCCATAGCATCAACGAACCAACAACCAGGATCTCCGGTGTCTTGACTCAAGGCATGGGGCTTATCCGCCAGATTTGTCCCGGGCTAGAATCCGCGCGATCTGAAGTGGCTGTCATCGAAGCGCTTGAGCGGGCAAGGCAACGGCTGTATAGTCATACCGTGGCAGAACAGAGCGGCGTGACAGATCATACAACAGGCTATGATCAATTTAAAGAATGGGCAAAACTTTGGAGAGGTGATCCGCTTGATAATAGCGATGTCCCCGTCTCGACAAATTTGGACATGCCGTCTGAACAACGCTCTCCTAACTCTGTCCCTTCTTTTGATGGATTTTTCTCGTCTTTCCCTGATGAGCTGGTTGAATTTGCCGCCATCCCTGGGCTAGACTACGATTTGTCACTAGCCCAGGATTGGTTAGGTGACCCTCAACCTGAGGGTTCCGACTGGATCATAAACTAACCACTCCAATGGTAGAGTGCTCCAATACAAGGAGCCATTTTTGAAGGCAAATAGATAGATCCTCGGATATTTATCCTTCTACCTTGATGGCATTGCAGTTGTCGTCAGGATCGAGTTTCACTAGGCGTTCTTTCCCGCCTTTCTTTTCGTCCCCCTTTCTCTTAGCCACCAACCTGGCCTGAGAGATTTTAGTTAAATCTTGGATCTAGTTGAAAGATAATTAACCAACTGACAGAGTGGTGATGTCGCCAAGGAATAGGGTGGTATTAAGAACAAAGCAGATGAGGGTGTCGCCTGTAGTGTTCAACCAAAGTGCAAGCTTGTGCAGTGCAGCGGTCACGATCAGCGCTCTCGCTGGACCAGATGGCAGATTGGTATTGGGGTTCACATGGCAGGAAGGAATTTCCGAGGCCAATTTGGTTGAGCAAATCAAAGGATATGTAGAGGGCCTCGTAGAAATAGGTGACGACAAACCAACCCGAAGATTTTGATAACCCAGACGCTTTCAACCTCCATCCTGAGTGGGGCTACATACACAATAAGGCACTTTCACTTTGCTTCAATATCCACTGACCCTGAAAATACAAAATGGATTAGGTCTGACCAGAAACTAAAACCCTGGCTGGGTTTCTCCAGCCCGAAGAGAATATCCGTCTAGGCCAGCCAATCTAAGAAGAAAATTGATCCTGGGCCTTCTTCTTAATCCACCCGATCAACCGTTCAACCTCCTCACACGTGATAATGGCCTTGTATATGTTTTAACTTTTGCAACTAGTTTTTCATATGTATATTAACCGACTTAGCTGTGATATCCAGGTAGATAGGGGCCAAATGTATAGGCAGACTCATTCCTTCTCACCTTACAGGTTTGAATAAGGAAGCCTCACGTGCAGCAGAATATGCTATGAAGCGGTGGATTCTGACTGGAGGGTGGCGAGATACATCATACCTCTACGAGCCTGGTCCCGAAGTCGCCGATTGGATACATAGAACTAGTACTTATTATAAAGCAGTATATTAAAGCTAATTCGTATAGATTGATTATCTCCGGCCGATTTATATAGTTTTTCAAGTGTCGAAATGAAGATTAAAAAACATCATAAATCATGTGATGGTTATGCAAAATACTATGGAAGTATCATAATGATTTACACTGGCTGGTTGATAATAGTGGTCAATGGTGGACTTATCCAAAGTAGCTACTCCTTGCGTGTCGGTAGCCGTGCTCTGGGAAATATTATCTCTAGTATATGGCTCCCATATGTCGGGATGAGCCAGCCCATCCCTGTCCGCTTCTAGGTGATCCACATAAAAGGAACTACCTAGGTACCTAGGTGGTTACTGCAGCCTTTACTTACATGTGTACATATTGTACTAGTCCTAGGAGGGTAACTATATCAATTAGGCAGGAGACCTAAACTAGTAAGTCGGGCTGTACGGAGTATAGGAGTACGTAAACTTTTAACTCTTCTGCAGCTTGGCTATCAACTTCTAGGTATAATTCATAGAATAATCTGTAGATTATTTCTAAACCTAAAGTCTCCACGAGATACCCAAAAATAACTTGAAAAAGGCAATTTACAGGTCCACCGTTTCCACATCGAATATAAAGAATGTGAGAATGATGCCGAAAATGACAGCTTCTGGAGCCGGAAACGGCTGCCTTTCCACCATAACTTTCACCAGTACCAAGTACAGACGACTGTGGATGTACTCTATCATATGATGCTCCCTTCTATGCGCCAGAATCAGAGTCAGAGTCTGGGTTGGCGCTCATATTCATCTTCCCACTACGATGGGTTGTTTGGTAATTTCCTTGGAATTGGGATGGCGATCCTTGGAAACCGACATCCCTGCGTGACTGTACGCTACCGTCGAAATTGGGGGTGGATCTCATTCGTGGATCCTGTGGAGGAGTCTGAGAGACCCGTCCATGGTGTATCGGTGTCCCATGTCCTTGGTGTCCACCATACGAATTTCCCGTAGGGAGGGTCCAATTCTGATCATCCACAGGGGTTCGATGACTGTACTGCCCTATCGGGCCTTCACTCCAGCCTTTCTGGCTACGGAAAGGATCTGGAGCATTTGACAGCTCTTGACTCTCCCGGGCTTGAGGGTGATGTACGTGAGTTGCCAATGACGAGGGCCCTGCGGTTTGTTCAGACGAGGACCGGATGAAGTCAGCACGCTGCCCTCGTTGAAACATTATCTCCGATGCAAGTCGGCCCTTGGCCTCGGCTAGGTATTCCTCAAAGCCCAAGCTCGCTTTTGCTACTATATCGAAGTGTCGAGGATTAAGATCGAAAGCCGGATCATCGAGCTTTGAGTGGGATGTGGTTGGAACGGCCTGGTTGGGGTTAGCCCTTTCGAACTGTGCCAGCACGGAGGCAATAAGAAAGGCATTTCGGATCTGACGTCCATTCCACCGTCCCTTCCCATCTTCATTGTTCCGGAAATGTTTCTTTGCAAATTTTCGGATCGCCCGCTCATTAATGCTTAGTGGTGGCTCATTGTTCAAATGGGCACGTTGCTTTTCAATGCTTTTCAGACGCTCCATGTTCACCTTCCAAATGGCTATCGTGTCGTTTTCGTCTAGGTGCGGGTAGTAGAGAGTGATATGGATACGTGATTTGAACGCCTCGTCGATCCCGCCGGGAAGGTTGGTAGTCAGGAATAAAACACCGTCGAAGTACTCCAACTCACGAAGGAACACCGAGACTAAAGCGTTCCGCTCCAGAGCCATTGGTGTTCTCTCTGACAAAAAGACGTCGGCTTCATCCATGAGCAGGATGCAGTCCCACTTCTTCCCAAGCCGAAATATCTCTTTCAGCTTGCTTTCGACTTCGTTGGATTCTGTCCCCAGATTCCCACATGTGACTGGCAAAAGCGGCTTTTTCCAGAAATGCGCAATTTGCTCGGCTGTCGAGGTTTTACCCACTCCCGGTACACCGTATAAGAGAATAATAAGCCCTCGTCCTTTGTTCGCGATAAAATCTTGGTCGATATTATAAGCCCCGTGTCTCTCGCGTAGATTCTTTTTTGGAAGTGCGAATCGATAAGCCCGTGTAGCATAACTTGGTGATGCGGGTCAAGGATGAGCTTTGAGTTATACATCTCATTATCTTTGATCGGCTCCAGGTTTCTGATGTCAAGTGCCAGGAATTTTCGTTTCTGCAAGACATATCCAAACACTCTGCGCGGGAGCAATTCGAAGTCTTGTTCTTGCAGCTGGTACTTCTGGTCGTTGTTTTTGAGCGGGTGAGAGAGGAAAGGATCGGTCTCGGAGCAATATGTTATCTTTTGTAGTCGAAAATACTCATTCATCCAGTATCTCATCTCCCCCGAAGGCCCCGTGGCATCAAACTCGTATTTTCCATCGACTATTTTCCAGTTCCAACGCTTGTACGTATCCGGGGCTCCCTCAGTTGGCGTATATTTGGGGAATTCTCTGCCTTGCGCATAATGAGGGTGCATACTAATTGTCTCTACCATGTCTATGACGACATCACCAGTGACATACTGCAGTTGTGAGCTACTCTCAGCGTCAAGATCAGCCCCCCAGCCTTGATGAGTGACAAGTCCTTGCTGGTACTCTACGAAATTCTTCCCCTGGGCGCGCATTTCGACTCGAATCTGCTCGGCATTCTCAAGGTATTTGAGAGGAAATATTGGCAAGCTTGAGATCTCCTTTTCTCCATCATAGGGAGGAATTTGAAACTTTTTTTTGTGGCAGATGTAGTTCTCCCCGTCATAATCAATGCAATATGCCCTGACAACAAACATATCCCCATTATTTTCCCGGTACCCCTTGATGCGATATAGCCGCCACAGACGCTGATCACTTCGAAAAATTAACGAGTCTGGGCTGGGCCTGAACCCCTTGTACGCACTTGGGTCAAACAAGGTATCACCTAGTTTGAATATATACGATAGGAATGCAAATCGAATCTTCGTGTTGCTCTTCGGTGGCAAAGAGAGGATCTCGTCTTGAAGGAACTGAACGAAAACTTCCATCAGAGAAACAAGCTCAGTAGGTTCTATGTTGGAAGGGTTGGTCTCTTCAGTGGCATCGGCCTTATCACGGGCTGCGATATCACCGGTGGTTTTGGATTCATCCTTTTGAGTTGCTAAGGCCTCTTGCATTTCATGTAGCCGCGTTTTGAGCTTGTTGTAGGAATGGACTAAAGGGTCAAAAGGATGAAGGAAAGTCACACTTTGGGAGAATTCCTCTGATGTGCCTAGGACTTTCATTACTTCCTCAACCAAAGGCACGGAGTTGATTCGAATCTTGGCCATCCATGCATCTGGCTTGTATGGGTTCTTTTCCAACATGTCACGTAATCTCGTTTCGGGATTCTGGACTGGTTCTTCAGGAACCCAGGAACTGTCCTCAGCCTCCGCTGCTTCCAGCGTAGTATCTATCATGAGTGCCTCCACCACCGGGATCTCAGTCTGAATGGGAAATCGATTGATGAAATTGATATAGTTTAGCTTGCGTGCTTTTGGAATGATCACCCAGGTGGGCTTTTCCTTCTCTCCTCCCTTCTTGTCTTCCTTATTCTCTTCGGCATTCTCGTTATCGTTGGCGACATGGGAATCTCTCGAAGTGTCATTCAAGCCTGCGTCACTGGGGATCTCGTTCTTTGTCCGGGAAAGCTCCTCGATTTTCCTTTCGAGCTTGGCTAGTCGCTCCTCGAGGCTTTGGACATAATTCGACTGGCTGTCACTAGCCTTGAGAAGAAGATGTGGTCGGTCCTTCGTGTCATCGGAGATAGTGTGCACTGCACTGTCCTCGTGGGGAGGGTCGGTCTTATCCATTGGACTGATTGAAGTGGTATTTGCGGACTGGAGAGGGCCAGACGGAGTTATTCGTATTAACAGCTCAGCTTTTATAAGAGAACGTGGTTATCTTTTCGCCCGGGGGACATGCACACTAGTCAAATAAAATAAGCAAATTCTCTGAGAAAACGGAGTTTTAACCGCTGACCCCGAGAAGTCCGGAGTAATGATTTATTTCCTGAATCTTACTGCAGCGTGGCCATCCTATACGAGCCTTGGAAACTGCGGCGCATGCAGCCTTGTGGCGAAATCAGCACTAGCACCCGATAGCAGGTGGACCAAACCGAGCGACTTGACCGAGAGGCTTCTACTCCGTACTTCCGAAACGCATGTCTACGGGGCTCTGCAGGAACCACTTCTAAGTTCTCATTCGCCCGAATTTTGCGATGGATGGCTTGAATGGATTTCGGTCAGTGTAGCTCAATATTCATCTCTCTCAGAGGTAGACTAGAACCCGTCGATAAAATGGCTAGATGATGCGCTCGGTAGCGGGCACAGTGAGAAATCTAGGACTTGAAGCGAGTATTTCGTTCTTTGACAGGCGGGGTAAGAGGAGGCGCATGGAGGGGGGTCGCCAACACCTCCAGCCGCACGCATGTGTTGGTGTCCAAAAGGCACCTGCACTGAGAAGGATATGTAACATGGCTGGTGGGCCTTGGCGGCAACCGAAGTGGCAGTCAGCACCAACTGCACCAGCACCAGAATAGAAAGAAATCCTACGTAATAACCCTTAATTTGAATTATATTAGGATCCCTTCTACGGAGTACTGCCGGGTCTTATATCGTTAGTATCTTTGTTTCTCTTTCACAAGCTAAGACCCAGATATACCCTTTCGTAGACTTCAAAGTCTTTATTTGCTTTGATCCAGGTTACATCGAAGAATGGTTTGGCTCAGAAAGCAGCACAAGAGGGTAGCAGCCGAATATGTGTTGGAAAAGGCAACGGACTACCACGAAGCTTTTGGCACGACACCAGCTGTCTACAACGAAGATGAAGACAGTATCGAAGAACTTCCAGCCTCCGTGTAGGGGATTCCTGCTCCACTTTTACAGCAGCAGCGAATAGGTCATGAGCTAACCCTTACCTTTGTGACATACAGTGATCTGCAACAGTCCCTGGTTGCGTACAACGAATCAGTTGACCCCAAATTCCGTTTCGATGTACATGAGTGTACATTCAAAGATGTCGTCGAAGAACTGGATCATGCCCGTGAAGTATACGAGAAAAAGGCCTTGGGGCTATCTGGGATATTGCATAGGGGGTCCGCGCCGTGGGCGACTATGCCGACCAGATTACTCCATGGGTAGACTTGATCCCATCGGATAATGGTTTGTGCTTCCTGAGTGCAGGGTTGAAGATAATCTTTGGGGTGAGCCCTTATTTCCCCTAATTCATCGCTCGGCTCTTCATGAATATGACACCTGATGAAAGATGGGCTAGATCGCGCGGCAAAATGCTACCAACCGTGAGAGGATTCTCGGGGCATTTGATAATATCCCAGATTTGATTCTTTCCGCAAAAGCTCGACAAAGTCAATGGGCTACTGCTAAAAAGCTACGCACGGCCGCTATAAGACTATATGAAACCCTTGCTCGGGCAATGGCCCAACTCATCTTTCTCCTGAATGGAAGCACAAGCCACACGCTGAGGTGGAGCGAGCGAGCGTTGAAGATCATTCGAAGGCTGACCATCTCATCCCATACAGGTCGTTCAATAGATTCCATTCTGGGCGAAGTACAGGGCCAAGCGGATGTGTTCAATCGGTGCCTCGAGCATGTACGCGATCAACGGTTTATCGATACTGGGGCTGATGTTGCGGAAATCAAGGAATTATCGAGGGATATTGAAAACAAAATATCGTCCTTGTCGCAAGCAATAGAGAAAGGATATGCTGATTCGATCAAAATGATAAAGGGTCATCCGTCTGGTCCAGTAATAACGAACTTACTGTACCAGGTAGTTGTACACGTTGATCAACCGCAAGATGATCGAGCATGGGAATACCCCGTACCACGACAGGTATTGAAACCAGATCCCCTGTTAGATGAGCTTGAGCTACACGATATCCTCGGTATCAGCCCGCAGCATTCGACAAACGATATACAGCTTATCCTCAAAGAGCTCGATCAATTTAGCTTTTTGGCTCAAGCCCAGGCTAAGCAGCTTTTCGCGTCTCCGGCCTTTACTTCATGGATGGCGTCAATACAACCAACAAGCCTCCTCGTACATGGGAGCTTTGCTGAATCCGGCCCAGGTCGTATTACTCCACTCTCCATCTTGTGCGCAATGTTTGCCCTGCAACTTCGCCGCAACAGCAATGCAGAGAACAAGCCAACCATAATGTTGCATTATTTCTGCGGCCTTCACAGGTCCCGTCATAACCGAGTGGACTCCCTTGTTGGACCCAGTGGGCTCATACGCTCGTTCCTCGCCCAACTTCTTCAAACGGGTCGGCGTTTCAATCTCGATTTCATCAATACAAAAGATTTCGTCCACCAGCTGGAGGCCCACAACATTCAAAAGCTGTGTTCTACTTTTCTTGAGCTCATCGAACAGCTCCCTCGCAAGGCTACGATTATATGTATACTAGACGGACTCAGTGAGTTTACCTCGCAGCAGTTCAAGGACGAGCTGGTGGATGTGGTTCACATTTTGAACCGCTTGGTGACACACCGGACCCTCCACCCGAACTTCAAACTCCTCTGCACGACTCCGTTTGCTCGAGACAGGTTTCTCGATCAAGAATTAAACGTGGAGTATCCTCTTCAGTTACAACATGCAATAGAAGATATATACGAGCCCGCGTTCACGGAGAGGGCATTCGAAAACCTGACGTCGCAGACTGATCGACTCGACTACTGTCGCATGCGAATGCGAATGAACCAAACTGCCGAGCAGGCGAATCGCTACTCCGATTCAGATTCGGAGGATGACTCTGATTGGTGATAATCTAAGCTTTCCGTTATATACCCACATCTGTAGCAATTGCGGATGGTTTGAGCCACTGAGTGTCTCAGTGCCTCTATAAATCTATATAAGAGACATATTAGATATAACTTGTTGATCTAAGCGTGTTGTTAAGAGATAAGCCAAAGCTGGTAATATGATCTTAAACCCCAGACGCATATCAGATCCGGGGTCATTGGGATGCATGCATATGCCTGGACACCGTTATCTTGCATGCATATCCGCTCGCATTCTTATCATAGGCGGAATGCCAAGGAATGATGGGTGCCCAGGTGTGAATGCTCGATTTGTTTCCCGCCTTCTTAATGCACAAATTGACTAGTTAAACTAAATGTATCAGACCAAAACAGGGCAAGCCACACCATTCCTTTCTCTAAATATATATACCTATTGTAATAGAGCTTAGGTAAAAGTTCAAGAAACCGGCCGGGCAACAGGATGTATATCTAACGTCAGATTTTAGCGTGGCACGCCTAAGCTCATATATATATCCCATCAGAAAATACCCGCAGAAGATCAAGTTTTATTCCGAAAAAAAAACCAAAAAAATTCATACTTCTACAGTGCAGTCTTCTGTGTTACCCACAATGTCCTCAACCAAGAGATACACAGCTCAAGACCTCAAAGCCTTCCTCGATGGCACATTCACCGGTGATCCCACCGAAGCGCGTTCCTTCTGTGAACAACACATGAATCCCAAACTAGTCCGGTTCGCTGCCGGAGGTGATCGAACAGACTTCGAGCGGGGAGTGGAGAAAGTCGGATTTTTCCGCGCGAACTGCAAGAAATGGGATGCTGAAGTGAAGTTCTTCGCCCAGGATGAGGATAAGATTGCGGCACGGTTGATCGTATATATTGCGGTTGGGGACGATCCGGAAAAGAAGATGGAGCTGATGTTCATGGCAGAGCTTGATGAGGCAGGACGTTTTTTAAACCTTTGGGAGCAAGCTACTGAGTATCTTGGTGGCGAGGAATAATGGTTATGGATAGTGGGAACGTTGGGATCTGTAATGAGAATTATCCTACCAAGTCGAATGCAAGGACGTGTGGATGTTGCCATCGAAAACAACTGTTCTTGGTCGGAGGACACAGATCGTCAATTGCGATAACGTGAAATGGCATAATCTTGGAGTGATGTTCAACGACTACTATATCAAATAAATATGTTTGGTTTCGGTATCATTGGAAGAAGGAGCACAAATTATAAAGAGAGCCCCCCCAATTTATGTCCATTGTGTACTGGCTGTCGAAAGGATTTTGTAATTGAATTTAGTTGACTTCGTACGAAGTGTCGACCCTAAACTAATTCCAATAGAACTGGAGACGGCGGAGCCAATATGGACACTGTCCAAATTTCATGCACCGGTCAACTTCCGACGCTAAGACGCGGCCCCCAAAAGCTTTGTCAATAACTTGACCCACAATTCCATCAAATGCCGAAGTTCCTTACAAGAGCATGGGGGCAATACTAGGCCTTCTTCACGGTCACTCTGGCAAGACCGATCATGGCAACCCATTCGCCAGGCATCGAACTACAAAACACATTCACCCTGAGCTGAGGGTGTGTTTAGGTGGAATTTTGTGTCTCTTGAACTGCTATTCTGCCTTCGATGGTAATCCATAGGGCAGCAAGGTGCCCGACTCGAGCCAGCTCCACATCGCGGTAGAGTCTGGCGTGGGATTCCGAAAGAGTAATCCCAAAGACCACCGTGGGCTTCTTTGGGCTCCAAGCGTCATCCGGCTCTTATATTGGTATATCCTCGTCATGGAAGGTAGAAATAGATCATGCAGAAGACCATCTAGATCCCCATCGGGAATAGTTTCGTAAGAATTAGATATCTATAAGACCATCTAGAAAAAAAGAAAGAAAGAAAGAGAAAATAAAGACATGTAAAATTGTTGTATGTATGTCATTCATGAAGTCACCAGTTTACAATCAGATCTTTTATCCTAGAAAGTCATATATATCTTAAGTCAATGTATACATATAGGTTTAATGACATGCCTTTGAGCAATATCTAATATTAATAAATGGTAGCTAAGAATAGTTACTATCTGATAGGACTGAAAACAATGGTGGGTTAAGATCCATACTAGATACTACATTATCGAGACAAAATATAGGCGAAAAAAAGTCGAAGAGAAAAAAAAGAAGAAAAAAGAAAAGGCCAAGAGGCTCTAAGAGATCGACGATCTTCATGTTGAAATGTTGAACGTTGACATTCTGGGCCTTGGCTTCTCCTGTGTTCTTCAAACCTTTTTTTCCTTTTCCACATCCTTGACCTCACCACTTATCTCCCCAGGAACTTCTGTTTTCCTCCCACTTGGCAGGTCCAAGAGTTTCCTCATTTACTCTATGCCATGATGCGAGGGTAAATCTCCTTTACCCCCTTTTTTTCTCTCTCTCTTATTTCTTTACACATCATGGAGTCACAACCTGAAGTGATGCGCCGTCAACCCGGGATCAACTCCGGGGTTGTTCCCGAGAGTAAGGAGGACGTCATGATCGGTTTTTCACAGGCACCACCCCGGACACGATCCCCTTTGGCCCGATCGCATCTCCGCTCTCGATCACTGGCTGGGATCCCGGGAATGCCGTCTATGACGCGCGCTTATTCCTCCCCAGGGCTGGACTCTCAGGGCCGTTATATCTTCGTCAATGGCCGCGGGGCACCAGTCGACGCGAAAAGATATCCCCTGCAAATGCGCCCTGACGATTACGTCGACCGCATGGGCTCCCTCAATATCTCAGAAACCATCTCCGAGAACGCAGAATTAGAAACCATCCCCAAATCGCCTTCACAATCAGCTTCATCTCCTATCCTGATGTCGCAGACTTTCCCCCGCATCGGTCGCCTGCGTCCAACTTCACCCCTTCCTTTCCAAACCCCTATCCAGACCCCTATCAGCCCTTCCTTGCATTCCTCTCCCATTCTGGGCTCCAAATACAACGAATCTTATCCCGGCCAGTCTGGCTCCGTCTCGTCCATTTCCGTCCCCTCGACCCCAACCAGCCTTCGCTCCCGAAGCCCCAGCATTTCGTCCCTAGAAACAATCCCCGACATCCCTGACGCTGAGAATGAGGCCCTCGAAGAAGAACGTATCGCACAGTTGAAGGCAGCGGCTGATGCAGCCGACGCGGCAACTACTGCCAACCGACGGCGTGGCGCATCCGATGTGCCCAGCTCATTCACCACCATGCGCGGGGGATCAGGCGGATATACAGTTCGGAGCGATAAGCGCAAGCGATGGAGTGTCTGTGGTGCCGAGCGAAGGCAGGATCTCGATCTGGAGACCATCTGGGAAGACTGAAGAAGTGTTTCCCCAGTCCCATACACGAGTCCGATCTCCGCGCGTCGTCTACTACAACCAAGCACCCCCTGTGCTCTCAAATTTGTCCTATGGTGGGGTTGATCTCTGCTACTTTTTTTTTTATCGGCTTTCCTTTACTCGGTGGCGCTTTGCTCCGTTCTCTGACTTTCCTTGATACCCTTCCATTACCTACGGCTCGTACATATCCTTTCGCAGTCATGTTTTTCATTTCAAAAAGCGCGTTCGTCATGGAGTTCTACGGCAGTGACATTGATCTTCCCCATGTCCCCGTTTCTAGCGGATTAACAGGTTCGACCAGGCGCATGGTTTTTTTTGTATCTATTATGCTGGTCATAACTGAGCTTCGTCTTTTTTCTCTTTCTGATTTTGCAGTGCTGTTTTTTGACCCGACATCTGTGATGTGATGTCTTTCAGAATCGCTTTCTCAATGCAATTGGGCCTTACGCCCCCAAAATAATCTATCCTTTGTAACCCAAATACCAAGTACTGTAGACCCGTTAACCACCCGTGGGCGATATAGAGCTGGCATTGATAAGGACATCCCGAGGTCCAGGTGTGGAGAACGGTAACCAATCATCCCACCCAATGACATCCAAAATCTTCACTTGATCGTCAAATCTTCCAGGTTCATCTTATCTACTCATTTTTGCCACTACGTATATCAACCTCATATCTCAAATTGGTTTTCGGAATCACGACATGACTTCAAGTCCGCATATTGGCGTCATCGGCGCAGGCATCTCAGGCCTCCGCTGCGCCGACATCCTTATCCAAAACGGGGCTCGAGTAACAATCCTAGAAGCAAGAGATCGCATTGGTGGGAGAGTATGTCTTCCTTTAACCCGGGGAACCCCAAGAGCCAAGTCGTTTTTTTTAACTTTTTCGCCGATTAGGTGCACCAATCAACAGTAGGGGACCATGCAGTGGATCTGTATGTACTCCCGCATGACTATGACTCGGAAAGTATATATCAACTAATGCTCGATTTAGAGGCCCTAATTGGATCCATGGTGCCGGGGAGAATCCTATCATGACTATAGCGGAAGAAACGGGGACTGTCATGTATGATCCAGAGGGTGGAAGGCATATCTCCTACTCGCGAGACGGCCACCCAGTCAATGACGAAGTCGGCGCTAAAGTCCAGGACTTTGTATGGACTACCATATCAGAAGCCTTCAAATACAGCAATCACCGCGGAGAAAGTATCCCCGTCGAGAAGAGTCTGTTCGATTTCTTCTGCGAACAAGTCCAGCAAACCAACTTCTCAGATGAAGAGAAACAGCTTTGTCTCGAGGCCTGTAGGCTCTGGGGTGCGTATGTCGGCGATCAAGTCGACAAGCAGAGCTTGAAATTCTTCCGTTTAGAGGAATGCGTCGATGGGAGTATGTGCCTTCACCAAATCATTCCAAGTTGCATATCAGACTTTCTAACATAACCCATCAAGGCAACTTCATTGTGGCATCTACATACAAACGCATCCTGGAACACGTTTCCAAAAACGCCGTCGCAAAAGCCGACATCCGCCTCAATGAACCCATCACAAACATCAACGCACCACCTCGCACCACCCAATCCCAAACAAAGCACCAAGTAACCGTAACGACAGCCACAGGAACAACCTACAACTTCGACGAAGTAGTCGTAACCTGTCCCCTGGGCTGGCTGAAACAAAATACCTCAGCATTCACACCGGCTCTCCCACCCCGTCTCCAACAAGCAATTGCCAACATCTCATATGGCCGATTGGAAAAAGTCTACGTGACATTCCCACGTGCCTTCTGGCACACCGATAACAGCACCAGCGCCTCAGCAACCAACACTGTCTTCGCTCAATTCCTTGATCCATCATATGCACCCCACCCGACACACATCGAATGGAACCAAGAATTCGTGTCGCTGGCCTCACTCCCAGACCCACACGCCCATCCAACCCTCCTCTTCTACACATACGGTGACGGCGGTGCAGAGATAATCAATCGTATCTCGGGACTAGAGCCCTCATCATCTGAATACAGAGACTCGCTAATTGAAACACTGCATCCATTCTACTCCCGACTCCCCGGGTACAGCGCCGAGAATCCGGATTGTGTGCCGGTTGCACTGCTTGCTACGCAGTGGCAGAAGGATGAGTTTGCTGGGAATGGGTCTTACTGTAATTTCCAGGTCGGAGTTCAGGAGGCGGATGTTGATATTGAGGTCCTTAGGTCTGGGGATGGGATTGGTCCGGTTAGGGGACTTTGGTTTGCTGGGGAGCATACGGCGCCGTTTGTGGCGCTTGGGACTACTACTGGTGCGTTTTGGAGTGGGGAGAGGGTTGCTAAGTTGATCTGTCGTGGGGTTGGGATTGGGGAGGTTGGGGGGATGGAGGTTAAGGATGATGCTTTGCCTTCTGCTGAAGATGGGGTTTGATTTAGAAGGGAGGGCTGTATTTATACTTAGTAGATTAGAGATTGATATAGATGTAGATATTGGTGTTTGGTTCGATCTTGTTTGAGGAATTATAACTTATAGCATGATAGACACACTCTACGTGTCTACAAGTCACGAGACATATCGATTATACAATGGACCCAGCAAGTCGAACATCTTTCATTCATACTTAAATAAGGTATTTCAGGTCGTCGGATTCATTCAAGGATTAGTATCTTTCCCGGGAGCTTTTTTTTTTTCGCATTTGTTCAGTCAAACCGACCATAAACAGCAGGCTAAGAGGACCAAACAGGTTCGCCGAGTAAAGCACCATAGGCGAAAGATAAAGAACCATCCATGGATGTATCCAGATGCATAAAAGATGCAGAGAAAGAAAAAAAAAAAAAAGAACAGGCCCGAATAAAATGTATATCATAGACAGGATTCACGTGACAGTGGCAATGACCGCTTGCAAGCACACATCATGAAGACAACAATAAAATATAAAAAAAATACATCAGGGCTCCGAACAAAAGGAAAATCAGTGTCACAAAGGAAATGAAAAATAAACAGATGCAAAGATGACTGACAGGCAATGGCGCTTCGGAACGTCAATGTATGTATCAATCATGCACCCCTTCCTTATCGCCAGGCCCCCTGGCTCAACGACAGGAGACCCTGCACACAGTCCAGGTCATCTTCCTGGCTATCCCCCGACCCACCGGCCATGAAAGCCGAGACTTCTGCACTAAGTTCTGGCGGGGCTTTGCCCTGTGAGCCAGTCTGTAGTGGTCGATTGCGTTTGCCGTTGGTCGAGATGCCGAGACCGCGATTACGGTTAGCATCGCGGAGGACCGGTCGCGGGATGTGTGAAGTATTGCGACGACGAATATTTGTCGATCGTGTGCCTGGGACCCAGTTCTCCTTATCAGAGTCACCGGGGTCTTGCTCCAGATCCGGCTTGCCGGACTTGGTAAATAGAGGTTTAGACAGCTTGGATGGGTTCATGTTCGCCTTGTTTCGGCCAGTCTCTAGTCTTCCTAGAGATGAAACAGTGCGGGCGAGCTTTCTCCTCTTCTCTCCCATAGACTGAGAGATTGGCGTATTTGGGTCGCCGTGGAAAGCGACGCCGTGCCGCCCCGAGGCACTCCGAGGTAATGAGCGCTGGCTGCGAGATTGGAAGAGACCCGGAGACCCGTTCGGTCCACTGGTTGGTGTTGATAGAGCACTTCTTGCGTCCGTGTCACAAAATGATTCCCAGTTTCGTGAATCACGAGAGCGACCGAAAGCACGATCTTTCTCGGTCACACCTGCCCGCGGTGTGGCTGGGAAAACGGCGCTGCTGGTACGCCGCAGGCTTGACATTTTTGTTCGGCGAACTGAGAACATGGCCACGCGGTTCTTGGACGGCGATGGTTCGTTCTCTCCGCGGATAACTGCCTTGCCATCCGATGACATCGCAATGCGTAAGGCGTTGCGGCCCTTTGGTGGAGATGGCGTTAGCTCGCCCTCTTTGCGCAATAATGCCTCTCCATCAAACGACATCGACAAACGCAGTGACGGGGGTGACTTGGTCGGTGTGGTGTGTGTATTTTGTGTGGTTGCTGCCTGTTGCTCATATTCTCCCTCGCCCCGGATATCCGTCACTGAACGTTTTCTTTTTGGTATCTGCAGAAGAGAGTCTTCTGAGTGGTCATTCACCAGTTGGGAAAACTCTTCCTGTGTGGTGGGCGGAGTTTCTCCAGCCTCTGTCGCGACGCTTGTTTGAGTGCTCTGGGGTAGCTCATGTTCATCTTTGTCTTCAGTTACCGGGTCCGAATCATCTGAAAAGTGCAACAGTCCTCCGTGCCATGGTTTGGACGCCATTTCCTCGCGGTTGTCGTTGGTGTCAAACTGCTCTGCCCCACTTGAAGACCCCGGCTCGGTCGACGCGTTATCATCACTGAAAGGCTGACCCGATGAATCGACCATGCCCGATCGCGGGGCGAGTAATTCGTGAGGCTGGAGGGGTTTGGATTTCCGACGGTCGTTCTGGCGGCGATTTTGGAACCAAATCTGTCGAGCCAGTTAGAAGTGGTTTTTGTGCGTGAACTCTTGGCATCGCATACTTGGACCTCTTTCTCGCCGAGTGAGACGCGATTCACGATACTTGTGCGGGCTGCTTTGTCCGGTTTGGGATTTTGCTGGTATTCAGATTCGAGGACTGCGTGATCCTCCGGACTAAAAAAATAGTTCAAATCGGGTTAATTGACGCGTTCATAGTATGAACTGGACCTCAACCATGATAGCATACCTAGTCCGACGTCGCTTCTGGCGGGCTAACAGTTTATTGTCAACACGAGGAGGAAGGTTCTGTGTGAGTGTTTTTTGCGAATGAACGAGGAAAGCGTAATTAAGAGGGTTGGAGTCGGTGGCCGGGAGAGAGGGCGAGGATGAGATCGCCACCGAAGGCTCCGGATCAGACATGATACCTATGAGAGCATGGAGGGGTTGGGAGGGTAAAGAGAAATAAACCAGAACACCCAATCACCAGATCAATAAAAAAAAAAAGAACAAGAGACAGAAGATTGAAAAAGCCGTGAGGCTGGCATGCAGAAAACGGGTATCAAATCGCGTCGCGGTGTGGACGCGGAGTAGAAAGAACGTGGCCCGCGCTAGTAACAAAGTGCTCCCCCGAGGTACTTGGTACTTGCACCTTTCTTTCTCGAATTTGATTTTTGATCTTGACCCTTTCTAAGCTTTAATTACTTATTTATTCGAGTCCTTACAATGGTAGTTTCACATTTGTACATTTCTCTCTATTGAACGCGTTGGGCTGTTAGAGAGGGTTGGGCCCACATTTGGTATGAGGTTGCAGTAGTCTATACAGTTATCTGCGTGAAGCGCGAAGCGTGTCCTCGCGTTCGATACAGGCATATTTGCAATCCTCTTGCTCGGATTAAAACCACAGAGGGTTAACCTATGACATTTTCCTTGATTGCCTTATTTTGCCTTATTTTCCCCTGATCTGCCCGTGAGCGTCCAACGCGTGGTGACGCGCCCTCACGTGACCCCACGAGGAAGACTTGCACGTGGTGGAATGTGATCTCTCGGAGGATTTCTTTAGCAAGGGATAGATATTAATCTTATATGGAGTAAATAAAAAGGGATCCCAACCCGTCTCTGTACTCCGTAGTATTCTCAGATCGGAAGGGGCATTGATGATTTGACTCCCAATTACACCTCTAGTGCGCAGTGGGTCACCGGTGAAGTATACAATCCCCATCTCAGAGAAAGAACTTCAAGTGCAGTAGACAGCTGATAATAATAGCCTATTTAATAGCAGTACCTACCTACATATGTAGGTACCTAGGTAGCCGTAGATCGGAATGGTCGGATCTGAGCGTAACCATTCCACCCCTGGGGAAATCCAACCTTCGATGTTCGGGTTCATCCATGGGACACTGCTACAGTCCCATTGGTCGTGCCTTCCTTATATATGGATACTTACCCAGTATACTTACCCAGGTACCTACCTACCTAGGTACATAGATAGCTACGTCCAACCTCACATCTCCCTGATTTTTGTAAATTCCTCAACTATTGGAAGGAATCAATAACACTGACCATTTCGAGTATGTTGTACAAGATTGGCTATAGACCGCTTCGACCGCATATTCGCCACCCAATTAGGAGCATTCCAATATTTGATCGGCGCGATCCTATAAACAGCTGCTCGGAGTCTCTAAATGATCACAGTGGGTTGCATTTTCACAATTTACGTCATCGGCCTGATGTGTTATGTCTGTCCCAGTCTACCAAGTCGAGTATGCGCACTAAGAAACCAAGCGTATCGATTTGGTCTACGGTAGATGCACGATGAGCAAGCCAAGACATAAGTGATGATGACATATATGCATAACATTAACTGGAAATGTAACCGCTAGACAACAAAATAAAATAAAAGCATACCCGCAACCAAAGTAGAGGATACTAGTCTGCAAATCAGTGCATGCATTCGAGCTAACCGAATGCAACTCTGGGGAAACCCCACTGCTTCGACAATGGCCTACCGTGTAAGCGGATGATTTGCATAGCCGGCATCCGACTATGCAAGGTGCTCTTCTCATCCTCAACTGTCCCATCATGGATATCATGTGTTCACCATGTACCATCACAGCCATATTCAGAGAGATCTACAGTTGACTGACGCTTGCTATAGTTAACTACATATGCGGTAGATCAGTAGATCCCTTTCGCTGTCTGGTCATCCAGTCCTTGGCAAATTTCCTTCAGTGATTTAGCCAACGATATACAAACTGGGCTGGAGTAACTACTGTGTACTGTTTGTTGCCCTTGCATTCTGGCTGCTCATAGTATTTCTTCGGCATAGGATGAAAGTGACATACCCACAATTCTAGTTAGGTTTGGATCTAGACCCAAAAAGTCCCGGTCCGAAATAAAGTAGGAGTCTAGAATACCAGAAAAGAGTAAATACTGCCAGTTAGAATCTTCGAAGAATGTGTCCACCAAAACTGCAATACGACCCTTGCAATGATAAAGTAGGGGAGTGGAGCAGTGTATACAGTCAAGGTTAATCTTGGCCGAGTTTAAAAACAAAACGATCTGCACATAATCTAGACATATGGATCCCTACTAGAAGACTAATATCGAGAGAAATCCGAAGCTAATAGGAAAATAGGCAACATAATAACAAGGCATCTACCTATGTTTCAAGTATCTTTGAAGAATCCCATAATCACCGTGCAACGAAAGGGTAAAAAGGACAATTCAGCCGATCAACATTCCCACCCCGGGCCTATCCCTTCCATTTCACAGTGTTGATTGGTTCAAGGCAGGGAGATGCTCGATGCCCAAATAAGCCAAAGAAGCCAAATAAAAGAAGAAAAAAAAATAATAGGTCATCGTATGATGATCCTCTCTTCCCCGCTTTGACGCTTGGACATGGAGATCATCCCCAGATCAATTGATATTCCCTGTGCTCATTACCTTTACAATTCTTATTATCTCCCTTGGATTTTGAGATTCTCAGAAATCTACTTCTAGACTCCCATCCTCAGATATACACTGATATTTCAGCTCTATATTCTGGTTAATTTTTCTTCTTTTGGAAAGGTCTAGGCTAGTGTTATCCTACGACCAGGCTCCCTGAACCGGTGCGGCGACCGAGCTGTGACACCCACATCTAGCTTGTGACCAACTAGCAATACGAGATCAAAGCCCTTTGACTCCGGTCTTTTATTTCATTTTTCGACCTTGGTCACTATCACACCCCCATCTCATCGACGCGACTTTGACAACCCGTTCGTGCGACAAAGGATCCTGGACTCGGAGAGATGGCTGAAGACACAAAACTGAAGAAAAATCATATGGCGATCGTCTTGGGCATCGGACTTGGGGTAGTGCTACTCATTGTGCTTAGTTTGATGTGAGTGAGATTCGATTATTTGCATCGTATTGCATGTTATCTCAGGTTGTCTTGTGTTTTCCTCTTTCATTCTCATTCTCGCCGATACATTCCCTCCGTTCGTGTTACATGTTATATAGACCATCCCAGACCATCCCATTCTAACTGTATCATCTAGTCTGACAATACTCATCAATCGCCGGGATAGACAGTCATTCTTGAGCTCGAGGAAAAATCCCAGTGAGCGATTGCGCAAGTTGGATAAGGTCTCGCCAACTTGCACGCTCGAGAAGTGGTGGGCGACTACGAAGGGGAATCTCGGGCTGTCTGAGGCTGTCGATGGACAATTCGTTTGGTATGTTTGGCTTGCTTTGCCGATCGAGTAGTAGCTGACGTTCTGTTCAGCGCTGTGTGTTTGGAACAAGTAGATCGCACACAGGAAATTCGTGAACTGCGGTGCTTGCACGTTTTCCACCGGGAATGTTTGGAGAAGTGGTTTTTGGGAGACCACTTCAATTGCCCGTTGTGTCATCGGGCGTATTATGTGGCCGACACACCTCCCCGCAACGATTATGTGTGGATGGTATGACCAGATACCGGCCAGTGGTCGAAAGGGAGGATATAATACAATAACGACGTGATGAATAAATCTTTTTGGCTCGAAATGGTGTTCACGATATTATTTATTCAAGCCGCAAAACCCTCGGCAAGAGGAATATAATCGTTGTTGAAGTCCCAGATCGTATTGTAGTTCGACCAATTGAGGAAGTTGTCAAGGCCTGTTGTGACATCATCCACCACATGCTGCTGCACAGGCTGTGGATCTAGTAGTTGATCAAGGATGCGAGACAGCTTTTTCTCGGCTTCTTTGCAGGTATGGTAGTTGCCGTGACCGGGGCCTGCGACCCACGATAGGAAAGAAATAAACACACTGAGGTTGCGGATCAACTCAGCGCGCGGGAGAGTAACAGCGTGTGGACCGGGCTCATGCGACTGGCGCAGGAGTTCAAGGAGAAGGACGCTGGCGGAAGGAACACCGTATGTGAGGACCTGCATTTATTAGTAAATGTTTCTCTTCCATGAATGGAAATCGTGAATAACATACAATCCAAGAAAAGTGCCGGTCTAGATCGACCATTGGGGTCCGGAACGAATTAGTTTGAATGACAATTGCTAGCACCCGACGGGATACATCGCAAAGATCCGCTTGTCCGGTGTTTGTGTGCTTTACGACTGCTCGGTAAAGCAGAAAGCAAGTGTATAGATAATCCAAATAGAAATAGGCAATGGCAAGCCACCCATCATGGTAATGGTCGTTTAATCGCCGGTCATATCGAAGTTGATCCGGGGCGGCTTTCCATATGGCGCGCGTTTTTGCTTGAATCTCTCTGTTATAGAACGATCAAGTCAGCACCAGGAAAACATATGGATTGGACGAAAATATATACTTACTCGGACTTCTGGATTAGATTATGTTGCTCGCGGGTCCCCAGAACAACCTCAAGAGTTTCTTCCCGAATGATAGCCAATTGATAGCGTAGGCGAGTTTGGCTTACTGGGTGTAACTCCCCTTTACTATTCCACCCGGCGCTGTTCAACTCCGAAATAGCCTTGCTAAGGACATCTCCACCTGCAATCAGGACTTCATCGCTCAGATCTAATGGAGCAGCGAGTGTGCAGAATCGACCATTCATCAATGGCGGTCGTCCAACAAATGTTGCCATCATTTTGTCCATGTAGAAGGAAGCAACAAAGCAGCGCCTCCGCCACTGGTGAAGAAAGAATGGGCAGTTTTCAGTGCCATTGGTCTCCAAGTGTAGTCCAGCTGCATAAATCGTGGATACCAAGTCACCCAATCGACGCCATGCCTGATAGCCTAACAGCTGGTCAGTAAATTGATAGGAGTTGAGATCATACAGAAAGGGCAAGCCTTACTGGAATCACCGTATTGCTGTGTTCGCAACATAACATCATTGAATTGTAACATTGCCAGTAATTCATTTGCCGACGATGTCTGGTCACAGAAACCAAGGCATATTGTACTTATCACAGTCACCTGCTCTAGTAACTGGTCTTTTGCTCGGGGGTCATCCGAGCCCTGCATAATTTCAGGGTCGTTGTCTAGCGTAATGACCAATTGCATTCCGCAAATAGTGAAGATAGACCCGAGGGCCTCCCAGCGGAGGTTGCGACCGGTGAAAGAGGAACAGTACTCCTCAACTGACATAGACTTGTGCGTCCGCATCGGGCGGGAGGTATTTTGAAATATCATATTTGCCAACTCCTGTAGTTGTACCGTTGGATCACTGGAGAAGCCGTCAAAGATATTGCGCACCGAGCGCAGGAGTTCGTCCATTATCCTTTTGGGGACGATGTTGCCCCATGTCTTAACATAGAATCGTGCAATTAGCATCTCCCACACAGTAAGATTGTACAAAAATCGCAGTACATCAACCCCGGATTGGAGTCGATCGGGTTCCACTACCAACCCTACAGAGGAATCTGTGCTCTCTTCAGCTTCGAACGAAACCTCATTGCGATGCTCAGTTAAAACTGCAGAGTAACTTGTCGAGCCCAGATATCCAGGAGGAGCTGATGGTGGTTCCAATGGTGCGAAGAAACGCCCATTCCCCAGTGAGGCTGAGCCCGGGCTGGAAGCACTATTCATATTAGTATGTGCCTGTCATCTGTTGTAGGAGATACTTACTTTGAGGTTGGTTGACTAGTCAGTCGACGAGAGACTATCGTAGGATTGGCTGTATCCGAGGGTCTCCGCCTAGTCATTGGAGCTGGATGATAAAAACATTTATCGCTAATTCTCTTTGTGGTGCATCGGCGACAAACCGGCCGGTCATGGTCACATCGCTGTTTGGATCTCCGACAGGGTTCACACGACTGCAAAGTGCCATTTTTGCGCGTTGCCGGCGATGCAGAACGCCGATTGTCGTTTCTCATGGCTTGAGAACCAACGCATAGAGGTATGTATGATCAATAAAAGAAAGGGACTCCGGGAAAATGATACCCGCGATGGTTGGCAGTTTGCCTCGTCCAAATTAGGCTTAGCGTGCCATATCTAGGAAATCCGAAGTATGAGACAACGAGACAGTCAAACTATAGAGAGAGATAGACTAGTTAGTATATTATACATGAATATTCTTAAATGACAGCGATATACGCCTTTACTATGCTAAAGCCTTTATGATTTGTCAAATTCTAGAGACTCAGCGGCAATTACTATGTAGCTTCAAATTTTTGCTTCACTATCGTATTGTATCTTTTCTTTACATATGTACATATGCTAATACCTAGAATGAAATATGTTTTATTCGAGATAGCCAAGTATCCCTTGAACTTGGATTGTGTGAAGCCTTGTGTTCATGAATAGTAGATGATCAAAGACAAATAATGTTGGTTTGTTCAACATTCCAAAGCCAGACAACGATACACATACATCCCGTAAATATATATCAAAATGTCCGACCAGACAAAAATCAAAGCGACTCTTGGAATTAAGCACTAAAAAGCCCCTTGTTTGCTTCCACCCAATCTTCGAACTTTGTGGAAGGCTTCCCCGTATACAGCTCCACATTCTCCACACCAGTTTCATAGCATGCGCGGTCCGTCAGCTCATTCGATGTGCTTGCAGACTTTTGGACCATATATTCTGCTAATGGTTTATGCATTCCATGTGCAAGATACTGGTTCACGGCCTCCTCCTTGTTGATGGTAGTAAGCTTAACATCTTTGCCGATGATCTTTCCAATGGCCACGATAGCGTCTCCTTGGGTGATGAGCCGTGGGCCATACAAATACACCTTCTTCTGGCCATTCTTTGGTCCCTGTACCAAGATCGTGCCGCCCACACGGCCCATATCGCCGGGTGTGATACAATCAAATTGGAAATCAGGTGCCCAGATCTTCACCTCACCAGCTTCAATCCCCTCTTTGAAGAGCAACAAGTTCGTAACAAAGCCACCGGGCCTCAAAGCAACGTAATGTTCAGGTCCAAAGATCTCATCGAGACTGAGCTCAACCTGGGCATGGATGTAAGGGATGAGCTCAGCAGGAGTAACGTCTTTTGGCTCTCCTGCGATAGTGTAACTGCTGAGGAAGACAACAAATTCAACGCCGGCTGACTTCATTGCTGTGAGAGTGGCTCTCATGTGATCAGGGGAGCCGAAAGAAACATATGTGAATGCACGCTTTGCCCCCGATGCTTTGACGGCTGCAGCGACGGAGTCGGGGTTGGTCAAGTCGGCTTGGATTCTTTCAAATCCACCTTCCTGTTCTTCCTTTGTGCTCAGCCCAGGAATTTGCTTCTGGATGTCTCTCATAGCCAGGAAAACCTTAGCTCCATGCTCTCGGGCAGTGAGTGCCGCGACGGAGGCAACACCACCGGTGGGGCCAAAGACGATTACAGATGACATTGGGAGGAGATGGCCAAGCAAAATGGTTTGTAATATATCAGACAGGTTTATAAGGCCAAGGATTATGAATATACTGGGGACACTTGACTATTTATAAGGGAAATGAGTTAGTTAATCCGCCCTCGGGCTTTAGATATTATCTCCGGGGACCCCTCCAACACTAACTCCGGCCTAATGATGGAGATAATGCAAATAAGAGAAGGTGTTTCAAACATTTGTGAAATCTAGCCAGAAGAAAACGCGGTTGACTGCCATCAAAACCCAGAGATATACATTTATCTACCATTGTCTATATATCTTACTGGGAGTTCCGTGTTAGAAGATAGAACCATTATTGACATACTGTATACTACCTTTACTGACGTTCTGCAATATCCTTTCTCATAAAAACTGTCCTTGTATCCCAAACCTTCCCATTTCTATCCGGGTCACGATAATAATCCCTCACAGTCTTGATCAATCGGTAACCTCGACGAGCATACCATTCCTCGTTCGTTGTCTAGAGACGATAAGTTACTTGACTCAAGATTTCAAAGTATAGAATCAGACTTACCTTTGGAATGCCACCATATGTTACCTTCGCAAAATCTTCTCTCTTCTGATCATCTTTCTGAACCGTGTCTAGCATCAATATCTTGGCTAGCAATGGCTCCTGGACTGCCATGGACTCGACCTCATCCATTGCAGCCCGTCCAATTCCCTGGCCCTGGATGGTCCGCCTGATATAGAATGTCTTTATCCAGAAGACGTTCTCGGCTGGCAGGTTAAGCTCAATGTGCTCTGCATCGGGGTTCTTGGAATCCAGTGAAATGTGGCCAATAGGGATGAAGCTTTCTTTTGTCGGCTGACGTGAGACAGCATTGATTGTTGTGGCTGTATCCTGGAGCATTTCATCATTCTAGTAGTCACACGTTAACTAATAGCCATTTTGTTTGGTTTGCACTGTTGTCTTACCTTTGGCGACATCGCTTGTGAGTCATCTGATGGCAGGACCTTTTCCGCAAACTGTAAGCATATTCGACTCGTATTTGTGTTGAATACAAGACGAGAGCAATATTTGATGGCACTCACAATCCAATAGATGCATTTTTCACCTTTGAGCTGTTGCTTCTTCCATTTGGTCTCAACTTTTCCCTTGTCCCAACCGCATTCGACTCGTTGTGACACAAGACATTTCAGATGAACGTCTGAATTGGGATCCCAGGGGAACAACGTCACATTCAAACTTGAACCCATTTTAATCTTAATACACAATTAATTGTTGGAAGTGTAAGAATTAAGAGTTCCAGTCTTCCAATCTCGAGAAGACTGGGTGATGATTTATAAGCTGAAGGTATTAGTTACGGCCCGAATTACCTAGGTAACGAAATCTAAAAATCTAACCAATCCCAATCTCTTGTTAACCACTTATCGAGCGCAATATAAGACATTATTCAAATCGAATATAGCCCCAACCTCGGAATCATTACGCTGAAAATTGTTCATTCTCGGTAGGCCACTCTCTTTTCAAAAGCTAACCATACTTAAAGTATGTCTTTATTCTGCTTTCGACACGTTCTGTTGAGCCTCGTTTGTTGACGACGGCTTGGTCTCTTTCTCTAGCCCAGAGCTCACAGATGATTGAGCATTCTCGCCTGTGACTAGCCGGTGGTCGAGCCGAGCTTTTTCCTCATCCGTGGCACCAGTGAGGTTAACAGCAACCTCCTCGCCGAAGTTTTGGGCAATTTCCTCTAAGGTGAGGCCAGCAGTCTCAGGGAAGAAGAAGTAGATGACTATAATTTGTTAGCGGAATTTTAGTTGATGAGTCGATCATGGTGCGATCGGGAAGAAAACATACCTGGGATGAAGAATGCAGACCAGCAAATAATGACAAGATAGTATTTCCAGCCAACGTTGCCGAAGCCCATGGGGGCAGTTTGTAGGAGGATGAGGGTGGCTAGGTATGTCAGTTGGAATTTGGAGGCGCAATTATAACAAACAACTTACAGGCAAATTGACCGAAGAGGGAGAAGCCCATGCCAATTGGACGGATTTCGGTCGGGAAAATCTCCGAAACGTAGAGGTACATAGTGGTGTCGCAGAAAGTACTGCAGGAATGTTAGCTTAATGTATTCGGCGCATTTTGATATGTTGAATATTGACTCACCCTTGGAAGGCCAGATAAAGGTACATGAAGAAGATACCGAATCCATTTCCGACCTTGTTTGTCGTACCAGCATACTGGGCGGTCATAGCAGCCAGGCAGGATGTAGAGATGATAATGCCGACAAAGCCGATCATGTACATGCCACGCCGGGAGTTGACTTTATCATGGAGCCAGGCGCCCAGAGGATTGTAGATCAGACCTAAGCCAGGTTAGCAAACGGGGTATATAGTAGACCCTGGATGTTCATCCTCACCAGCTGTTGTCAGCCAGACAGCACTCAAGAGCAGAGGCATACCGCCCTCCATGCCCAAGTTTTTGTATAAAAGAACGGCATAGTTGTTCTAACTGTTGTCAGTGGAATATACCTTTTACGTATTGCTACACTCACGATGATTAAAGGTCCGCCAAACTCAGCGCCCCACTGCGTAAGAAATCCGATGGCCATTCGCTTTCGGTATGTTTTCCTTGTAAAGACAGCCTTCCACACGTTACCATAAGTAGCCAATTTCTCAGCCTCGAGTTGGATTTGCTCTTTCGTCTGGAAGAACTCCTCCTTGGCAGCCAAGTTGTTCGGGTCATCTGGTGATTCACGGAGCCGTTGGAGGACATGCTGCGCCTCATCGAACTTACCCTTCGAAATCAACCAACGAGGCGAACGCGGGAGCCAAGGAGATCCCAGAAGTAGCACCAACGCGGGTAAGCATTGCAAAGCGAGAGGGAATCTCCAGCCAAACCCAGACAGGGGGCCTGTTGCATAGTAGCAAGCATAGCCCACCCATCCTGAAAGCATATATCCGAAGACCAGGAAAATAGCGTGGTGACCAACAAGCCAACCACGGCGCAGAGCACTCGACATTTCGGAAAGATACATAGGGCAGACGGTTACAAGGATACCGATTCCAAGACCGCAAATAAAGCGGCCAGCCTGGAACATACTGAAAACGGTCAACACTAGTCCAATTTTAAAGCAGGAGAAGTGACATACGCCAATGAATTAGAGCCGGCCTGAAGTGCTCCTCCGAATAGTGAAAAGAAGGCACCGAACTGGATGTTTGCCTTTCGGCCAAAGAAATCACACGACCACATTATAAAAAGTGTACCGACAGCGCCACCAGCACTGAAAACACCGTTTGCTGTTGAGATCGCGGGGGTAGTGATGGTCGCATATCCTGGTTCATCCTCAGCGGGCAGGCCGAAGTAGGTATACCATCCTGGCTGGCCGATTGTACTGGAGATAATCGAAGAGCAATATCCATATGTCTATTTGTGCAAGCTTAGTAAATATCCGCCAGGTGAATATATATGCGAGCTCACCATTGACCCAATAGCCACAAAAACGATGACCAGCCTGTTATAAGAACTGGTCTGAAACCCGAACCTACCCATGATGGTCTGTTGGAGTTCTTACAACTCTCAAAAAGTAAAAAGAAAAAATCAAGGGCATACAATAAAGGATGCCAGCACCAGGTTAGAACGAGGGAGTAATTTTAACATGTCTGTAGTCGACAACAAGTAGGGGGTACTCGTAGGGGTTGTGGCCCACTGAGATGCATAAGTTCGTAAAACGCGACTGGCTTGCCGATCACGGCACGCGAACTTTTGAGTCCAGACTGTGAAATTACTCATTTTGAACATGTTAGAAGCTAAGCAATTCTAATTTGCCGAGTGAAAATTCAATTCCCACATTCTATATGTATATAGCTGTAAGTAGCTACCTAGGTGTAGGTAGTTGTATGTAGCTGCATGTACCCGGATTTTAGGCCGCGGCCCCCCCGACTTCCCCGATTGGAGTGCCACTTTAGGCACTCAGGGTCCTGTTCACTGACTTCGGGAGTATTTCACAGCACAGAGTTGATTGATTAAGTACTCTGTGACCACTCCACTCCATTCTATAGACCCATATAGACCCATAACATCTCTTACTCTTGGGGCCAGCAGCCCTATAGAGCAAGCTTGACAGTTCTCTGTGTGTACGTTCGATTGGATGTTCTCCGTGAAGCTGTAGTTGTGGTGTCATATTATAGTGGGGGGTCCGGTCCGAGCCCATTGGGTCCATAAATTACACTTCCACTACGACGCCAGACAAAAAGGTCCTTGCGGTTCATACTAGGACAAAATAGTTCTTTGCACAAAGCTCTATTCGAATACAGCATTCCGGGTCCTATACCTGCTCACAACTCCGACCAGCAGAAACAACAATAGAACAGCGGAACCATGGCCCAGTCTCCCTTTGACACCCCATTTGACCAGCTCCCGAATCCGAAACAGGTTTGGCTAGGAAAGCCAGGTAGCTATGAAGAGGGTCTAGGGAAACTAGCTATTCTTACCCCTGAAGTCGTTGCTGCGGCTTCCGCCAGCGAGATCAGATGTGGTCGACGCGTGACGATGGGATGGGAGATGACGAAGTTGGATTTTCCTAATCTCAACCGCCAGCCATGTCATCATCAGATCGTGCCTCTTCTGGGAGGGGTGGCATTCGATGATATCTATACTATGAACCCACGTAAGTTGAGAGAAATCCTGCTTTCCTCCCTTCTGTTTATTTTTTTTTTTTACAATATATTGATCGTTCGACAGAGCAAAGTAGCCAGTGGGACGGCCTCCGCCATTTTTCTCAGACAGTACCTGGTCAGTCTAAGCGCGTGTTCTATGGTGGAACAACCAGTGAAGAAATCAATGATCGCCAAAATGATCGAATTGGTCTCCAGCATTGGGCTCGAGAGGGCATTGCAGGTACTCATCTTCATCCCCTTTACGTGAATACCCCAGTTACCGTCTCACACAATTGCAATAGGACGTGGAGTTTTGATCGACTATGCTACATGGGCTGAGAAAAGGGGAATTAAATACACCACATTCTCGACCCACCAAGTGCGTTTTGCCGACATCCTCGAAATTGCCGAGGAGAGCAACATCACGTTCCAGAAGGGCGACATACTTTTTGTTCGTATAGGAGTGACCAAGGAGTGGGACACATCCATGACAGACACTCAAAAGCAAGCTTATTCGGATAACCCCAGCCCAGAGCATGCTGGGGTCGAGGCGACCACGGAAGTCCTCCGCTGGCTGTGGGACACCGGATTCGCCGCCATCGCCAGTGATGCAATCAGTTGGGAGGTGAGTGACAAGAAAAACAGACCCCAAAATCCTCGCAAGTCAATCAAGGAAAGCAACTGACAGACCCACAGGTTTACCCACCACAATCTCCTGACATCTTCCTTCATGAATATGTGCTTGCTGGGTGGGGAATGCCGATCGGTAAGTTGTCGGAGCTTTTCCCTCCGAGTTCCATAGATCCATTATATGGGCTAATAAAAAACAGGGGAACTATTTGATCTTGAGGCGTTGGCACGCACCTGCCAGGAACTCCAGCGATGGAGCTTTTTCGTGGCATCCGTGCCTTTGAACATGCCCGGTGGGGTCTCCTCGCCTCCGAATGTGATGGCTATTTTCTAGGTGCAAATTTTCTGCGGATTAGAGCATGCATGTACAACATACTGCGCATGGACTAGTTTTGTCACATCACCTGGGCAGGATTCCATAGCATGTAAACCCTATTGACCAGCTGTTGACTCGGGTGGTTCTACCCCGCTCCAAGTGTAAATGTCATGATTGTTTCATTGGATGGTACCAAAGAAGCGCGTTGGGGAGCAACGAGGGCAGCTCGGCGATCGGCCGCCGTTAATACGTGATAAATGATGTTATATAATGTGGAACGACGGCCTGGGGCGAACGTATCAGCGTGAAAGAAACCATGATGTTCAAGGCAACAGATCCTGCTTTAATAACCGTTTAGGATATACTATGAATAATGATATGCGGTGGAATTACCTAGCAAAGATAGAATAGAGAGTACACTACCGAAATGTGGAGTTTTCCTCGTATTTTTGACTTCAGTTTCCTTCGGGGCCAGACTACCAGAACTTACCCAACTTGCCACCATTCTACAGAGGGCAGACCGTGCGATCCACAGTCTATGCAAGCTCCACTTTAGTCGACGAACCCGCATCTCCAAACCATGCCGTCGTGGGTCAAAGTGACTTCGGGAAATCATGCTCTGCGTAGCCATGGTTGATGGAGCGGTTGGGGTCCACTTCCCGTATAGACTTTAACTCAATTTCAAGTCCAGAACTTCTGAGGATGCAATTAGAAACTGAATGTCATCGATATCGTCAGAGAATATGCAAACTGTTTTATGCATCTACATACTTGGGCACAGGCCTTATTATTACCATTTTGATTGATCCAATGTCGGCAACTTCAAGCGTTTTGATATGTAGGTTGAGTGGCAAGTCTACGAAAGCTTGAATGCACGCCACCATGAACTTTGCATGCAATTTCTCCGCGGTAAACCAGGGACTGAAATTTATACAAGTCTTCATACAATGTATGAGCATATTATATCGAGGTGCCAAAGCAAGACAACAGAGAAAAAGGTTGGCGAACCATACTACCAAGGAACGAATCGTTGTTAAACATTCTATTCTTCACGGACCTCGTGTGTCAATAACTAGTTCCGGATATCTGTTTCTGTTTGTGACAGATAATAAAGTTCTGTTTGTTCTTCTTCTTCTGTTTCTGTTTCAGGGGAGCCGATCGTGGGTGATCAATAGCCCGGTTTCAACCATGCAGGTCGTAAAAACATGTCGGTTTAAAATTTTCAAACAAGGATCTTTGAACGCTATTTTTGGGACCCTCTATTTTCTAGGTCCTTGGCTAAAAAGGCCATCGTATTATCTTTTAAAAGACGGGGCTGTCTTGAAACACCTGGCCTCCGTTGCTAATTCAAGGCTTACAGGAGTCTGTGATGCATTCCATGTAGTTGTTCGAACGGGGCTCTGGGGATGTGCCCATTGATCGAAGTGTGCAGCAATGGAACTACGCCTGCCAGTCATTGTGTATTATCGGCATGACAGGCTTCTTCGGTCTTCGTGTTTATACTCGATTGTTCATTCTTGGCGGATTTGGGAAGGAAGATTGTAAGTGAAATCTTTTCATGGAAGTTCACAGAGCACAGCAATGCTAACAGCATTTAGGGACATGTACAGTTGCCTGGGTAGGAATTCCATGTGGAAAGAGGGCAACATAGACTGACAAAATATCGAATAGTTCCTCGGTGTCTGCTACTCAATCATTGCCCTCCTCAGTATGTCTCTAGTGCCACTAACGGCAAGCTGTATCTAACGTAAAGACAGTGGGTCATTATGGAGGAGGTTTACACTGGTGGGATGTCCCCGATGAGAACAAGATTCCTTTCCAAAAGGTATGCAAAGCACTTGCACGCTTATCCATTCCAACTGTTGACTCTGTAGAACATCTATGCAACAATGGTCATGTATGGGCCAACAGCCTATCTCACAAAAGTGTGCCTCCTCTGGATCATGACTCGTGTATTCAGTCCCTTTCGAAAATGCGTTATCTTCATTAGGATTTTTATGGGAGTCATGTTGGCCTACTACATCCCGGCTGTGATTGTCAAAATCCGAATCTGCAGCCCCATTGCCAAATTCTGGGACCGGCGGATTGACGGCACATGTTTAGACCAGACATCGATCATCTTGGCTGACGCTGTTGTCAGTGTGGTCAGTGATATGATCATTCTCATCTTGCCATTGCCATTAACTTTGTCTCTGCAACTGTCTACGAAGAGAAAGATGCGGGTCATGGCTATTTTAGGGGCGGGCGGCTTGGCTGTCGCAGCCAGTATCATCCGGTTGGCACTTATCGTCATTACAGGACAGTCGAAGGATGTTTCTCGTGCGTTTATGAGAATAAATATGCTAGGGTATGTTCCTTTTGGCCTATTTTCATTTGACGAAATATTCTAACCGAGAAATTATTTCTAGTAACGCGGAAGTCTCGATCGGCATTATCTGCACTTGTCTCCCTTCGCTCTCGGCTCTCATAATCCGCATCTACCACGAATATTCCAGTAACAAAGCAACGCTCGAGTCTGACTACAAAATGAGCACGATGCGAAACCAGGGCACATTGGACCGAAGCAAGAATCGAATTAGCGCTAGGGCGACGGCAGACTCAGATGAGGATGGGCTCATGTACAATGCACAGGGGAATCCAAAGGTTGAGACAATCATCCGCGGTAATAGTGAGCAAGGAGGCCCGCCGAAATTGACATTTGATGGCATAGGAGTGACCCGATCTGTTGATGTATCAACTTCTATGGGGCCTCAGTGATATAAATAACAATCTCGTTTTGTTTTGGACGATAAAACAACCCAGGAAACCATTAACTATAGAGCTGGGCCAATCTATCTTTCATGTGTATAATAATATATATCTTATTCCCCTTTATCATGAATATACATATCACATTATGTTGAGAAGACGCCGAGTCCTGCATCATGCATTATACCGCTGGGACCAGGGCAAACGGCCCAGGATCAATTAGGACTGCCTACCCCATCCTGGCGTGGATATGCAGGCTACCGTAATATGCCAGATGCAATCTCCACTGACCGCCATAATCGAGAACTCCTTAGATTTACCTGTGTCTCATATATCGTCAATCATATATTGTTCCCTCTGATTCCATAGTTCCAATATCAGAGATTCCTCGCTATATTACCTTTCTAGTTGCTATCTTACATTTCTACTCCATTATATCGTAGTTTTCTTTTGACACAATTAAGATCAAAGCAGAGTTATAAAATGCAGAGACTGAAAAGCTTTACGTATATATAGGTAGCTATATGTACCCCCGTAACTACATCTCCCCAAAGCCCTTGCAACACCTATCATAGTGTTCTATACGTACCTACCTAATCGAGGTAAATGTTCCCTTTTTGGTTTCCTTTCTCTTTATACACATATCTCACTCTCGGTCAAGATTCTGTCACAAGTAATCGTCTTTTTAGACAGGTGCATTGACCGCCACGTCATTAACCCCCACCGCCAACCTTGCATTGGAATAATTAGACATATAATTTATTTGCCTTCCATTTGTTTTCTAGAGAAACATTCCTTCTGCTCATCTTTCTACTGGGTTCCTATACTCAACATCCCATCCTCCATGTCTCTCTCACGTCTCCCGGCTGAGCTCATCGACATAATTGTCGAGTTCCTCCCGGAAAGACGTTACCTCAACTCTTTGGCGCAAACATGTTGGCGACTACATCATATGCTGAACCCAATACTATATCAAACCAGCGTTCGTACATCACACGGGTTTCCCCTTGTATGGGCAGCAAAGCATAGCTCCGAAATGACCATCCGCCGAGCATTTGATGCTGGAGCTTCCACACACTCCTGTCATCACAACCTTTACCGATCGCTCGTCGCGGCAGTGAACAACAGCCATGAGAATATCGTGCGTCTGATACTGGAACAAAACAAAGACAAAGATCCTAGTGTATTTATAGAAAATGAGAACTGCGAGCTGTGTGGAGATCAGGGATCTTATCTCAACCCCTCAAAAAACAGACCTCCACTATATTTGGCGGCAGTGCGTGGCAACGTGACCATTGCAAGGCTCCTGCTTGCCTATAACATCACTTTCAAACATGACCACAGACACGGCAGTCCAATAGGCTTTGACTTTGTACTTGCGGCAGCAAAGAACGGACACCTGGCCGTTTTGGAAGTTTTCCTCGAGGCTGGCTACGCCTTAGACAACAAAAGAAGGGGATACCGGAATAAGACACCACTCTATGTTGCAGTCAACCAGGGTAATACAAAATTGGTTGAATACTTGCTGGACAAAGGAGCCAAACCCTCGTGTGATGATGAACCATCTCTCACATCCGCCGCGAGAAAAGGGCACCTTGAAACGGTTAAATTGCTCCTGAAGCGCGGAGCAGACCCCAAAGGGCATTCTTTGGGTCGATCGGCCCTTTCTTGTGCGGCTGGCGAGGGCCATTTGAAGGTTGTGGAAGTGCTCTTAGAGCATGGAGCGGATCTTGATCTTGATACGGATGAAGGTTGGCAGGGTACACTCTACCATGTAGCTGTAAGAGGTCGGCTGAAAATCCTTCATCTTCTGTTGGCGCGTGGAGTGAACATATACCCCAAGGAGCCAAAGGAAAAATGTGACTTGCTGTCTTCAATAATCGGAGATAAACATTGGAGACGTGTTAGGAGGCAGAAACGGGCTGCCTTTGCTAAACTTTTTCGAACCATCGTCGATTTTGAGGACATGATAGACCACGGAGATGACGAAGCACAAGCTCAGGTTCTGTATATAGCTATTGGCTATGGGTGGGATGATGTTGTGCAGCGTGTTCTGCAGCAGGGGTTTTCCGCAGAAGGGGTCTATCTTCACAATAAAGCGCGGTACGACAGGCCTATACTCCAGGCCATTGACAACGGCCATATTGGAATTACCAAACTCCTTGTCGAGCATGGTGCGAATATACAGGAGTACCAGGGAGAAGACACGGAGGAAGGCGCGCTTCCCTTGGCAATCCAATTGGGCAATGTACAAATTGCAGAGCTTTTGATCGACCACGGGGCTGATGTAAATTGTCTCAGCAGCCGTGGAGAAACAGCTTTGGCTGAGGCGGCAGCCGAGGGTGCAAAGGGTTCCGCAAATATGTTTCGCATGTTGCTTGACCGAGGAGCAGATCCGACAAAGACTCCATCACACGCTGATGAGAACGCTATTACCAGGGCATTGTACTTCGGCGCACTGAATGCGGTACAGGCATTGGTGGAGAGAGGCATTGCATTGGAAATGCCTCCATTGCCCAAGAGGCAAAATATACACAAGCACCACAGAGGGCTTTTTTACCCAAAGACTCCCAAGAAGTTGATCGAAGAAGCATTCTTAGGAGGAGAAGAAATGGCGGAGCTGGTCTTGGATCGCGGGCTGTTGATAATTGACCCTGAGAGCACTGAGGCGCAAGACGGGTTAGTGCACGCTGTCCAATGTAGGATGGCTGGGGTGGTGAAGCGGCTACTCGGTCGAGGAGTTGATCCCAAATTATCTTCAACCTATCTTCGCCCATCTTTGCTGGTGGCTGCGGCATATTCCCCTAGCACTGACGATACCATCAATGCTACAGCCATTCTTGACATGCTCCTAGCCCATGGTTCTGATATCGAGGAACGGTCTTTTCCTGGCATGGCTCCCTTGTACCGGATCATTGTGCAAATCAATGCCGACGCGCAGTGGGTTTTCGGTCAAACCGAGGTACGACTCTTGTTAGAGAGAGGAGCAGATCCCTTCGCGGAGCATGACCGCTGGATTCTAGACGTTACAGAGACAAGGGATGGCCACGCTTATTCCGACTCACTATTCATGAATAGACGGTCACTCCAGAACGCCAAGACATGGTCGGATGACAGCCTCCCTAGGAGAATGGTTAGATTTCAGCGCGAGAGTTTGTCAGGCCAAGGCGATGACCCATTCCTAGCATGTATGAGACGGGGCGATAAAGCAGTGCTCAAGCTCATGATTGACGCAATTGATCGGAAAAAAATTCCCTTGGAGGAGTTGAAGGAGAGACTTGACCGAGCCCAGATTGAAGCGACCGAGAATGGGAACCTGCACCTTCTACCCATTCTGGAGGATTATTACTGGGCAAAAAGATATCCATGCAAGTAGATGAGGATTCATTCACAATAGCAATATGGTATCTGCAAATAGATTGGCTTGAATGATGCTGAAACGACCCGCTCCAAGGTATAAGTGGAAGAAGTATTCTACGCCGAATGGAAAATATGCACAGTCAAAATCAAGAGATCTTTCCAATCCTCTTCCTTCCAATATCCATCTTGGCTTTCAATCTAGGCATATCGTTAGTAAAGCAGATTGAAACAAGTGGGAAAAGGGCGTAAACGAACATATCAGCCTCTTCATCCGCCAGCCTCAGCAGATCATTTTGCACCTCAAGCTCCTCATTAATCCGGGTGCCGAGTTCTCTCTGTCGAATGATTATCTTCCTCAACTCATCCACATTATCATCCTGACTCTGCATCATCTGCCTCTGCAACTGCAGCACACCCTCGTTGTCAAGTTCTCGAGTCCGCTCCGTCTCTTTGCCAAGGACTCTGCCCGTCCGCGCCGGCGTTCTACGCCCACTAGACGTATCTCCAGCGCCATTCGTAGCATTGATCAAAGCTCCTTTATCTTGGATGGATGCGACAGTATGATCAAGCCGGCTCTTAGTTGCCATAGCGTGCAGGAGATCCTCCAGGCCGTCTTTTTCCTTGCGCGCATTAATGAGCAGGTCTTTTCGTCGGCGGATCTCGCCTCCTCCGAGGCTGGATGATGTCTGTGAATGGGAGCCCTTATCCCCACGTCCTAGATTCTTCAGCCCCTCGTCCAGAGTGGTGATCATTGTCCCCGCACGGACAAGACTGCCCTTCGCCTGTGCAGAGCTCTCGTGTTGCTTCTGTGGAGTTGTCTCCTGATCTCTGCGGGATAGTTGTAGTCGTGCATCATGGAGGTGGTTCTTCATGTCACGGTAGTAGTCTAGCCATAACGTCGGGTCTGTGATGGGTGCGTTTGTAGCGGCAGGATCTGTGATGGCAGCGTGGAGTCGGGTGGAGGTAGTTGTTGATCCGGTGCCCGTTGATGCGACTGCGGTGGGGAGGTTGAGGAATGCACGCCATGCGGGCGAGGTACGCCAGCGCCCATCTTCGGACTCGTTGATCGCCCGAAGGTACTCCTCTAAGCCACGACGGCGGTCTTCGCGCAATCGATCATTCGAGACGGTTTTTGAAAACCAGGTTTTTGAAGGTAGGGGAGCTGGTGGAGGGGCATTGGTTTGGGAGATGAGGGTGCTATGGAAGGTTGCAAAGTCCGAGTAGCGTTTGGGGACCGTGAAGGAGCGGAGCGGAAGGCGGAGGGTGATGTGATAGACGGTGTATGGCGGGGAGGTGTTTGAGAGAGTGGTATTCGGGATCGATATCTCAACGGTTGGCGCCATTTTGATTAGAATTGGAATGAAAATGGCATTCTTCTTAGAACTTGAGGAAGACAAAGAGGTGAGGAACTGCCCAGGTCCCGGGGGGGGCGCATGACGCAAACCTTGGAAAGCTTAGACCAGCCTAGTAGGCACCCGATATGCCCTATGACCAGGCACTACGTATAGAACACAAGACAACACAAGACATTGGCACGGTGTAGCACGGAATTAATATTAAATAACAATGGGTATCTCATACATGCAAATTAAATCCATTTAATCCCAAACCTCTCGTTCCTGCAACAGATCCCGCTGGCCAAAGAACTCACCAACAACCGTGATGATCATGTCGAGCAGGGCATGGGTCTGTATCGACCAATCGCTTTCCTCTTCCTCTTCTTCATTATCGCAGCTAGCAGGCGTCTTGATAGAATCGTAATTGTTCTGCAGCCGAGCTTGCAAGCGCGCCTTGGCTGCCTCCAAGTCGGATTCTTCAAGCGATGCATCAGGCATGCTCGAGTCTTGCGCTTCTGCAGCCTCCGGCAATTCTGCTTGCTTACTTTCCTCCTCATTCCGACCTATAGTTTCCGGCTGAGCCTCTTCTTCGGCCTCTTCCTCGCCTTGGACCGTAGGTCCTGACTGGGTTTCCGGCTTGGTCGCTTCCTCATCTTGGGCCGTAGATCCCTGCTGAGCTTCTTTCCTGGTATCTTTCTCGCACTCAGCGAGGTTACCCTGCTGGGTTTCCTTCTTTGGTCGGTCTGCCATAGAAGAATCGACGTCCTCCTCATATTCGTCGTTCTCTAGCTCTTGCACCTTGCGCAAAATTATCGCGGCTCGTTTCCCTAGATTTCGGATGACTCCCACCTCTCGGGTAGAAAGTTGTCCAACCTCGCGGCACTTCCCCAACAGGCCCCAAGCCCATGCTCCAATGCGCCGTACGCGCTGTGTGTCGTCGCCCCGCACAACATCAGACATCATCCGTGCTAGTATTTCCAGCACTTCTAACACGCTGTCCATGTCCATGCTTGCCAGCTGAACCATGCGTGGTTCTACTGTGACCAAAAGCCGACGCCATATTTTATGTGCAGATCCGGCCTTTCGGGGGAGACTGATAGGGTGGTCATTGTCAAGGGTGTTGATAGCCCCAGCGGGTGGACTGCATCGTAGCGTCGATCGCAAGAGGAGGAATCGATGTCGGAGAAGATTGTTGTAGGATCTTTGTGTCTCGGGGTAGAGTTCATCCAGCTTTGAAGGGGAATGCGCGGCCTTGCTTTCGTCCACATCCTCCGCAGGGGCAATGTAGGCTTCGTCCTCGTAGAAGCCTGCTGGTAGAGGAAGACTATTTGGTTCGAGTTGCTTCAGGTCATGGTGCGTGTTCGATGTTGGATTTGAAGGGTCTGTGGTCTGAGTAGGCGCAGAAAAAAGGACGGGTAGTGAGTTTGCTTCGGATCTATCGAGGAAAAATTAGTTCAAACTGGGACCAGGACACGCGCAGAACCGGGAAAGCCTCGGCATCGTTTAGAGAGCAAAGCGAAATCTCTTTAGATTCAAGGTTAGACATACCGAACCATGCGTAGGTATTCCAATCCATCCTCCGGGTCATCGTACGGCAATTCATCGTCTCCGTCATCCAACCCGGGGAATGCGCTCTTTTGGCCATAAAGGGGATTATGACGGGGACGCTCATAAGATGCCGTTGAAGATTCGTCATCTTCATCGTCATCATAGGATATCCGAGGACGCTTCAAGGAAGGGGGCGACATTATGACTTTTCTCTTGTCGGGCATAGTGAGGTGAAAGTGGTAGAATCGAAGGAGCTTGGGCCAATCTGCAGAAGCTTAGAGTTACTCAACAAATCTCTATGTATGGACTTGACCACCTATTAACTTAATGTGATACGACATTCCTAGGATAAGAAATATTCATCTGCTTGTTTAAGACTAATATTTCTGGTTTTATTTAGCTACAAGAATAGTCCGCCGCTTATGCGGCCTTGCCATACCTTTTTGGTAGTCTTTTTGGATGTTTTGCTAAGTGTACACAAAGGCGGTAAAACGAATATTTTGTGCAAGAGATCTTTCTACGTATAACTAGGAATTATAATCCTAGATCCAACATTGAAACGGTCCATGTCCATATGTACATCCATGGATGTATACAAGCAAACCCAAGGCGGTGTAAAATAATTGTTTATCGAAGGCGGGGACCTGCATATGCCGGCAAAAAAGATAAGGATCGTCATCGGCCTATCTTTTACATCCTCAAGTACTCCGTACTGACTCTCAATACACCCCTCATGTCTTGTTTTTTCATCACTTACCCTCCACGCCCACTCCTTGGACCTTGTTTTACTGGTCTCAATTGACAGTCATTTCTGCCTCCATTCTCAATCAAGCTAAGGGAAAGTGACCTAATAACCCCCCTTCACTTGAGATGAGCTATCTCTTTGCCTCCCCTCCCTCGGAAGCGGCTCGGTCTCTCTGTTGCTTCTTCTTCCCCATCTTAATCCCGATTTTGCCACGAACTCTCACACAAAATATTTCGGACACGCTGGCGATTTAAGATGTCTATTTGAAAAGTCTTGTTTGTTTGACTTGGAAAATGCCGAAGCTGGTCGATTCCTCCGAAATCATGACTTCTCAGCGATATGTGCACCTCCCTACAGAGATCTTAATGCACATCGCCAAATTGATTTTTGATGATTGGCTTGATTGTTGTGCCGATTTTCCCCACCCCCAAGTCACGCTTCAAAAGTTCTGTGCGGTCTCTCGTCAGTGGTACTCTGCTGGCATCGAATTTCTCTACTGCCGACCTCAACTTAGCAAAGGGAATAGCTTCTCGCTCTTTGTCAACACCGTGTGCCCACCAATTCGCTCTCGAGGACGTAAAGCGGACCTAGGATCGCTCGTTCAGTTCCTGAACCTCGAGGCATTGGTACATCATAGCTCCAATAGCGTGACGGCACGGCTTCTAGGTCGAGTGAAGAAGAATCTGAAGGCTTTTGTTGCTCCAAGAGTCTCTTTCTCGTGAGTGAATTCTGGCTATCACAACATGCCATTCAACCCTAAGCTAACCTATCTCCACAGGATCAACAGCCTGGCGCCATTAGCAAAATGCAAAGAGCTTGCCCACCTTAGCCTTAAGTTGGTAGCCGAGCCAATTCCGCTTTCTGCTATTAAGAAAGCCATCAGCAATCTCGACAAACTGCGATACCTCGAGCTTCCATCTTCGATGTTCATCACGGACGACGGTTCCAGTGAAGATTGGCCACCCAATCTGGAGTCCATCAAGGTTGGCGGGCAATTTTATGCCGAGGAAATGTTTTATTTCAGGTGGCCCCGCAACTTGACAGAGTTGAAATTGTGTGGTTGCGAAGATCTAGACACGCCCGTTTTGGAACATATCGTGATGAACGAGCAGATCCGCACCACGCTTACTAAATTGAGCATCCACCGTTTGAATGGCAAGATGTTTAAGCATGGACCAACTCAGATCTTAACAGAACTCGATAAGTTGCATTCTCTTCAGATACCCGTTGATCTGCTTTACCATTTACTCATTCTTCCTGCGTTTGATCCAGGGGACTTTCCGTCGTCGATCCGTGAGCTAGAGCTCACGGCACCATATGACGAGAATTTTCCTATGGTGATGGATCCCGATCATATTTGCAAGGCCTTGAAATTCAATCTTTCTCGGGTGTGCTATCTTGGTATCAGCCCTGGTTGTCTTCAAGTAATACCTGAAGCAACACATGCCAAAATTGACAGGTTTGTGTGGAAGAACATTGATAAGTGTCCTGATGAGGAACTTGATTCTTTGTGTGACTTTGGTCTCGTTGTCATGGATCAGGAGCCAGTTTGTTAAGCGTTCATGCATTTTTGTGCAACTACATCTGTGTACATCAGCCTTTTATGAATCATGTTACTGCCCCAGCAGCTGTTTTCTAAGCGATACATAATAGCACAGCCTGTAAAACAGAATTTATGAAGCGATAGCACTATTTTATGCAATTTATCGTTTCTGTTTTTTGTTTTTTTTGTTTTTCTTTTTCTATTTGAATCGAAAGAGAAGTGTAGGAGCTTGAGAGATGTATAGAGTGGGGAAATGGGAATCCCACGGGAAACATCGGGCCGCACAGGAACCCGGCAATGACGTACATTTCCTTCTGTACACATTCCCTAGGATCACCTGGGCACTACCACAATGAGATCACAATCACTTTGGCGGTCATTTGGCCTATTGCAGCGCCAATCTCTCTCTTCTCGTAAAATAATCACCCACCGAGCTATCCAGACAGCCAGTTCTCGACCGGTCCCCAACTTCGCATTTGCATTTGAGTGAGTCTTGACCAGTGAACGCAATCCACTCGATTCTCTCCTAACATACTACAGCATTGATGGCGTTCTCCTCCGCGCTTCGAAACCTATACCTGGTGCCGCCGACTCGCTGGCTCTCCTGAAGGAGCAAGGCATCCCCTTTCTTCTGCTCACAAACGGCGGCGGTAAACACGAGACAGAGCGCGTCGCAGAAATTAGCGAGAAATTAGGGATCCCATTAGATGCTACAGATATTGTGCAGAGTCACTCTCCCTTCGCTGAGCTAGTCAAGGGATCGGACGAGTCGAGCGCTCTGGAACACAAATGTGTGTTAGTGGCCGGAGGCGATGGGGATAGCTGTCGGCGCGTGGCAGAACAGTATGTCAAGGATCCCTTTCCCCGTTTCGAATGGTATATGCTAAGCAATGGTGATAGGTATGGGTTTAAGAATGTTGTCACCCCTGCGGATATTCTCATGGCCAATCCCGCTGTCTGGCCGTTCTCGAAGAACTTCAGCGACTATTATAAAACATTTGCCCGACCGCTTCCGAGCCCCATTGACCCCAATGATCCATCGAAGACTCTGAAGATCGACGCTGTCTTTGTGTTCAATGACCCTCGTGATTGGGCATTAGACACCCAGGTTATTATGGACCTCCTCCTCTCATCGCAAGGACGTATGGGCACTTTGTCTGAAAAGAACGGCCGAATTGATCTTCCCAACCATGGTTACCAGCAGGATGGCCAACCCCATCTATACTTCTCTAACCCGGATCTGTGGTGGGCCGCCGCTTACCCCTTGCCCCGTCTTGGTCAGGGCGGATTCCGAGAAGCACTTGAGGGCGTTTGGGCTGCAACTACAGGTGGCCCCAGCAAGGGTATTGAGTTGAAGAAGACTGTGATCGGCAAGCCTTACCAACCCACCTACGAGTTTGCAGAGCGTCAATTGCTTCGGAACCGACTGAGAACATTTGGAAGCTCGGCAGAGCACACGCCCCTGGAAAGAGTATACATGGTCGGTGATAATCCAGAGTCGGATATTAGAGGAGCCAACTCCTATCGCAGTGAGATTGGCAGTAGCTGGCACTCGATCCTTGTCCGCACCGGGGTATACAGTGGCGGAGAGCCTGCTTGGATTCCTCAGACAATTGCCGACAATGTGTACAAAGGTGTTCAATGGGCACTGAAGAGTTCGAAGTGGCCTGCTGCTTGATTGTCAAGGGACACTAGACACTACATTGGTATAAGGATTAGCATGAATATGGCGCCAATTGTATATTTATATGTGTTCATTCTAGACAGTTACCAGCATCACCCCACATAAGTGCGTCCAATGCATTTTATTCAGGCTACGAAGTGATAGTAAACGTTCGAATAATTGATTACATGCATGCATGTATACAGTCAAGCTGGTAGAGTTTAGATCTGCGCAGAGTCCCCACACCGCCTACCCCTCTTAGGGCTTGATCATTCGGCGGGGTGAGTCAACGGAACACTTTTCTTTGCAGCTCTACTTACAATCAGCCTGCTGCATTAAGTCCTGCAAATTTCTCAGGATATAAAATCATCGAGGTAGGATCCAATACCCCCAACTCAACACTTCGCCCCCTCTAATTGTCCTCGAAGCACCATGGCCGACTCCGAATTGCCCCACCGTCCCAAGCCCGAGGCACAGGATGCCTCCGCTCCCGCCGCGGAAGGCGAGACCAAGAGCGCAAGCAAGAATGCTCTGAAGAAGGCCGCAAAGGATAAGGCCAAGGCAGAGAAGGCTGCGGCACGTGCGGCGCAAGAAAAGGCTCAGGCCGCCGCCCAGGAAGCCAACGACACGGCCAAGGATCTATACGGTGCCCTCCCAGAGACCGAGGACGTCGTCCCTTCTACACGATTCAGCGAACTCTCCGAGGAACACTACGAGAAGGAAGTGACAGTCGTGGCTCGTGTTGACAATGCGCGTGTGCAGAGTGCTAAGCTTGCATTCTTGATGCTGCGCCAGCAGGGACAAAAGGTTCAGGCCGTCATTGCCGCCGCGGAGCCCATCTCGCGACAGATGATCAAGTACACCGGTGGATTGAACGTCAACTCCATCGTGCAGGTCACCGGTATTGTGAAGAAGCCTGAGATCCCCATCTCGTCCGCATCCATCAGCCACCTCGAGATCCACATTCGCAAGGTCTACATGATCTCCGAGGCTGCGCAGATGCTCCCCATGCAAGTCAAGGATGCCGAGCGCCCGCCCCCAGAGAACACCGAGGAGGGTGCCCAGGTTGATGCCGAGGGTACTCCCATCGTCACCCTCAAGACTCGTCTCGACAACCGGGTCCTCGATTTGCAGACCGAGACCAGCCAGGCCATCACCTGGATTTCCAGCGGTGTTTCCCAGCTTTTCGCTGAGTACATGATTAAGAGTGGCTCTCGATGGATCTTCACACCTAAGCTGGTCGGTGCCGCCACAGAAGGTGGTAGCGGTGTTTTCGAGGTCAAGTACTTCAAGCGCAACGCCTACTTGGCCCAGAGTCCCCAGCTCTACAAGCAGATGTGTATCGCCGGTGATATGGAGAACGTCTTCGAGATTGCCCCCGTGTTCCGTGCGGAGGACAGCAACACCCACCGTCACTTGACCGAGGTATGCATCTACTGATATATTTATTCAAATAGCCAAGAACATATTATTCTAACATGATCTACAGTTCTCCGGTCTCGATTTCGAGAAGACCTTCCGCGGTCACTACCACGAGGTTCTCGAGTTCGCCGAAGACCTCCTCGTCTTCATCCTCACCCAGCTCAAGGAGCGCTACGCATCCCAGATCGCCACCATCCAGAAGTCCTACCCCAAGGCCGGTGACTTCAAGCTCCCCAAGGACGGCAAGGCCTTGCGCTTGAACTACATGGACGGAGTCGCCCTTCTGAAGGAAGCCGGTGTCGACGTCACCGAGCAAGAGAACTTCGAGAACGACTTCTCCACCGCGATGGAGAAGCAACTCGGCCAGATCATCCGCGAGAAGTACGACACCGACTTCTACGTCCTCGACAAGTTCCCCATGGCTGTTCGTCCCTTCTATACCAAGGCCGACCCCGACGACAAGCGATTCTCTAACTCCTACGACTTCTTCATGCGTGGTGAGGAAATCATGTCCGGTGCCCAGCGTATCAACGATATCAAGGAGTTGGAGGAGTCTATGCGCGCTAAGGGTCTTGAGCCTAACCAGGAGGGCTTCGAGGATTACCTCAATGCTTTCCGCCAGGGTTGTCCCCCTCACGCTGGTGGTGGTCTCGGTCTCAACCGTATTGTTATGTTCTTCCTTGGCTTGCCTAACGTCCGTTTGGCTTCGCTCTTCCCCCGTGACCCTCAGCGTCTGCGTCCTTGATTTCGCACTCTGTGGGACTATCTCATAACATTACAAGCATATAAAAACAAAATACTTTACTTTCATTTCATTTCAACTATATATCCATATTTTGCTTTGGCGGTAACTTTAATGTGAGTAATATAAAGCAAACGTCCAAGTTTAGATCCTTGTGAGTCGGCCTTAGTTTACTCCAATTTAAATAGTGGGTAGGTACCATTAAACCCAAGCTTGCGATTGAAGTCTATACGGCAGTGGCTGCTACACTACGAACAGACTGCAGAAACAGCAATAGTAGGCATAAATATAATATGATATTTGGATGAAAAGTTGCATTGACGAGTTTTGAGGGGTGGACGACGCAATCTAACGAACCAAGACACATGAAAAAAGACACACGCTCTTGTCCCCCCAACCAGGATTAAGCACGTAACGACAAAAAGAAAAGCAGAGAGAAGGATTAAGACACAGAAGCAATCACAGCGGCGGCAACGCCCTCCTCTTCTGCTCGGACAGTGATCTTGGTAGTGACACCGGCCTTGCTGGAGTAAGCCATCTTGATGAGAGAAGCGACACGGCCGCCAGAGACGGTCTTGCCAAACAGCTTGAGCGTGTGCGTGCTGCTATTGAGTGCGACATCGGTACCCTCGAGGGGCTGCAGAGATAGCGCTGAGATCAGTTGTTCCGTGGCATCTGTTCGGATAGTCAGTATCAGGATCTATGGCAGAGAATGATAAATAGGAATTGTACGTACCGTTGATACCCTTCATGTTGCTGAGCTGCAGGGTTTCGCTCTCCTCCTCACCGTTGGCGCCGGTCTGCTCCCAGACGTGATCGAAGCTGCCAGCGAATGTCGGGATGACATAGTCGCTGCCTGTCAGCTCGAGGTCCTCTACCTGGTACTCGTCGTCGTAACCACTGTCCTCGGGCTCGCCGCTTGTAGGGTCGATTTCTTTGCTGGTGAACTTGAGGATGTTTGTGAAGGAGGTGACGGGGACGCTGTTCTCGCCGGTGAGCTTCTTGAAAGCGACGTAGACAACACCAGGCTGGTCGGTGGGTAGCTTGGGGGCAGGAATGATAAAGTCATCCTCCAATACGTCCTCTTCCTCTGGCGTGGCAACCACGGTGACATTCTCGAGAATGGTATCTGGAAGTGTGTTCTTAATATCATATTGCACCACGATGTGTTCCTTGAAAATGTGCTTGACGGCGGTAACAACATATTCGGTCTCGCTCTCGGAAAGCTCGACAGGCGCAGAAGACTTGAGCAAGATACCGTACGCCTTGATGTCGGGGTATTGCAGAAGTTGCTCTGCGTATTTCTGGGTGGCAGAGGCACTGGCCGCTTCGGCCATACCGCCGGCGGCCTTGCCCTTCGGGGGACCGGCTGAAGGGGCCTTGAGAGTGGGAGTGGCTGATGTAAGCTTCTTGGTCCTCTCTTCAGCCAGGGCCTGCTCGTGTGAGACAACGGGAATGGTGGCAACATCGAAAGCAGTAGCGAAGGTCTCCTTATCACCAGATGTCACGTACATGACGAGCTGGTGTTCAAAGGTGGAAAGGGAGTACATTGAGTCTAGAACCATTAGTATATTCAATAATGCCAGCCATGGACAAGACCTTACCGTTCTTAATGAAAGCGCTCGCCGACTCATCCTCTTCGCCCATGAGACGCAGGTTCAGGGCAGCACGGTCTCGCACCTCGTCATCGGTGTCATCAAGACAACGGGTGAGGAGAACATGAACACTAGACTTGACTTCGGGGTCCTTCTGGCCAACACCAAACTTGGCCAATGCGGTGACAGCAGCGGCGCGTACGATGGCGTTCTCCAATACGACACGGTTGTAGATGTAGCGGATATACTTGGTGGGTGAGGTAGTCTTGGGGCCCTCAGAACCAAGCAGGTGCAGGATTCTAACCGAGAGCTTGGTGAACTCGCAGTCCTCAATGAACTCACAGAGGTGGGCAAGCGCATCTTCCTTGCTTTCAGGAACGAACTTGATCAAATCGAACATGCTCTCAACAACAGTGCGCTTGAACTCGTATCCACCCTCGTCCCGCAGGATGCCACTCAAGAAAACGAGCATACCGGCCTGCTTGCTGGGGAACTTCAAACACAAAGTGCGAATGGCCTCAACAATAGTGACCTTGAACTCGTCGGTAATATCGGCCATGAAGCCCGAGATTTGCTTCATCAGACGGTCAACGCTAGCTTCGTTGCCGGTCTTAAGCAATGTCGTGATGGCGAACGTGGCAATAGAGCGGTTCGAGTTGGAGATGAGAGACTCCATATCGGGGTTGCAGACATTGACGACGTGTGGCTTGAAAGAGGCGAAGTTGTGTAGGATACGGATGGCAGCGAACTTGGTGATCGAGCGGGGAGAGGACAGGAAGAGCTGGAGAACGTGAACTGCCTGAGTTGCCTCGGCGTCGGTGACATCGCGCATATCGCAAATAGCCTTGGCTGCCTCGAAGTTGACCATCTCATGCTTGTGGCGGAGCCAGCCATCCAACATCTGCATCATGGGTTTCCGGAGACCTTGGTCCTCCTCAGCCAATTTGGCCGCCAGACGTACCAACAAAACCAGAGCAGCCGGGCTCTTCACCACACCTGCAGCACCGTACTGCTGTACCATCTTGACCAAAGACATGCGGTCGTGCGAGCGCATCTGGTACAAAAGACCGATGGCATGGTACTGTGTCATGAAATTCGAGTTGGAGATGGCGTGGCTCTGTGAGCTCGAGGAGAAACCAAGGAACCCGGTGGATGATTTCGATGACGAGGCCGCTTCCTGTGTTTCGCTCTGCCATCTCCGGACAACATCGCGCGCAATGGGGAGGAGGTGGTAGGAAGAGACCAGGGCCGCGGAGGAGACCGAGGGGGTCTTGTCAACAATGGCGGTCTTGATAAGTCGCTCGATACCTTGTACTGTGGAACCCTTTTGCAATTGTCAGCAAATCCCCTCAAGCATTGAAGTCCTCGCGACCGGCGACCTACATCGATAATGCGGCAGAGCGCTCTGATGGCATTAGCCCGGTACAAAACATCGCTTCCCACCGCGGTGTCCTTCATAATGATACTGGTCGACATGATCACATCTTCGGCGGTGCCAGCAAGCTCCTTCAAGATCAGGTACACCATCTGCCGCAATGACGGGTCTTTGTTCTGGAAAAGCTTGGAGATTCCGAAGAAGAGGGTGGTGGCTTCATTCGTAGGGAACTGCTCCCCGGTGAACATAAGGACAGCGATCTTGGTGAGTAACGTTCGGCATGTTCGCGGCGAGATAGGAGAGGAATTGAATAGACGTGCTAGGAGAATTATATCGTCAGCATTGAATATGTGCAGCGCATGAAGGCGCCAGGGGGTATTGTTGATTGCACACCATCTTGGAAAACGGAGGTCCGATCAAGCTTGATCATGACCTGGTCCTCATCTTCGTTTTTCTTCATGTAACTCATCTTGCCCAGCAGCTGGTATTGCACCAGCAATGAGTGGTTGCTGTCGTATTAGAAAGGTGGAGTTGGTGCAATTGGGACACGGGTCGAGTACACAGAGGCAGGGTAGGGCGGTGTAGGGCGACTACAGCATTTGCATAACCACGCAGGAATTGAAGGCTTAACGAGGGTAAATCGGAGGGGGAAAAAAGAGAATATAATTGAGGTAAATGAGGTGGTAATGAATCTCGAACCCTCAAAGCTTAGAACTGCCAGCTATGGACAAGTTGAAGGTGGCCTTCCGTGTGTTTGGCCCGAACCAAACACTGCAAACAGGTGGCATCACGATTGAAGGCAGCGTATTTGTCCCTCCAACTCCCCTCATTCTCTCCATATTTCGCTTGAATTGAACTTGATCTATACATCTTTGATCATTTTGATCCACCATGCAGGTTGAAGTCGATCCCAAGGAGGATACCGAGTGGTAAGCCCTATTACCTGCACATACCCCCGCCGTCGGCGATGATGTATAAACCAAATACAGTGTGCTAACCATATTGTATAGGAACGATATCCTCCGCCAACATGGCATTATTCCCGAAAAGCCCAAAGACCCTGAACCTCTGATCCAAGAGGCTCTCATCGCCGCACAACACAGGGCGCACGAGAACCGACTTGAGGACAAGGACCTCGATGAGCTGGACGCACTAGAGGAGGAGGAAGATGAAGAGTTCCTCGAGATCTATCGGTAAGCCCATTCTCTGATAGATGGTATACCTAAAGGGATTCCCTTTTGCTCACTATACCAATCAAACAGGCAAAAACGACTCGCCGAGCTCTCCACCCTCCAACAAACCAGCCTGTTTAACCAGGTCTTCCCACTTCAGAAAGTCGATTATGCCCGTGAGGTGACAGAGGCATCGAACAGTGCTTTTGTACTCGTCAATCTCACATCGATGGGTGGGAACGTTGAATCGCGCGTGTTGACAGAGCTCTGGCGACAGGTTGCTGCCAAATTCGGCGATATCAAGTTCTGTGAGATCCGTGCCGACATGTGTATTGAGGGGTATCCTGAGAAGAACACGCCCACAATCTTGGCTTACAAGGATACCGAGATCAAGAAGCAGCTTATTACGCTCCAACAGTTGAATGGCCCCCGGACCAAGCTTGAAGGTAAGTTCCGTTCGAGGCAGGAGTAAAACAAGGATTAAATACTGATAAAATGCATAGATATTGAGGGTCTGCTGGTGGAGATTGGCGCTTTGAAGGAGAGTGATGTTCGTCTGAAGAAGCATGATGACGAGGACGACTACAAGAAAGACGATGACCTGAACATTGAAGATTATGATGATGACTGGGATTGATTTCCTTGCGATTGACCATTACTGCAAATATTTTATGATCTGGCTTGTGTGTATATTACGAACATTTCCAAAAAGATAATGACGCCCTTTCCATGTCGGCAAAAGCCAAGAGAATGATGCTGTACGACATTACGCGCTTGTTGGCCTCGATTTGAATTGAGTTACCTATGCCTACTATATCTACACCCGTAGTTTTTCATGGAGATAGGCTAGTCTGGGGTTCATAATGGCCCGTGGACGACTACCCAGAAGTATCGATGCCTAGTATCAGTAAATCCAACTGAAACTGCAAACCATGTAGGCAAACCATGTAGGCATTCATCAGAATGAACGTAAATAAAGTCAAAATTCAGGTATAAATAGCTCGAACGCTCATAAGCAGAACCAAATCAGATATATACCAAATTAGCAACGAGCCAAATGACATAATCGCTGTTCATCCGGGGGCCTATTGATCCCATCAATCCTAACGCCAAAGAACATCAAATCATAACTGTATCAGCGGTACCCGAAAGAGAAATACCATAGAAAACTCATCAGATCAACTCATCACGACCAACAGCCGCACTCTCCTCAATAGCCTTAAGAACCTGGCCCTCTTTAAAAGCAGGACCCTGTCCATCACACTGCGACATACCCTTCAAACGGTCCGTGACATCACCGATATCAAGCTGGCCGCGCTGAAACAGCTCATGTTTCTGAATAAGGTCCCACGTCGCACCCGCATCCAGCAGTCTCTCGCCAGTGATCGGACATACGGTGAGACGGTGGCGTGCGCCCTGAGGCGTGCCAGGGCCGTCAGCCATGAAGGTGGCATGGAAGTCCGTGGGGGAGTACTTCATCGGCCCGGTGACGGTTGGCTCTGGAGTTGCGTTTGCGCTGACATGTACGCGGTTGGCATGCTGTGATGTCGCGCGCAGGATTTCATTCTCGGTTGTGAACCGGGCTAGTTCGCGCTTCAGGCGCTCGTTGTCTGCTTGTAAGGTGTTGGATGCATCTTCAAGGCTATTTACTTTATCTTCAAGATCGCGGACATGCTGTTCCTTTCGCTCTCGAAACGCTCGTTGACTGTGTAGCGAGTGGGATTTGTCAGCGCTTGCTTTATGGGAATGGATGGCTCTGGGCGGGTTTGATATATCACATACGCTGCTCGGTTTTGTGCCTTGCGCTTGCTTTGTGCGGGCGCTGATTCCTTTTCTTCGCTGCTACTTCTTCCTAAGGTTGGGTCGGTGAATTGAGTTTCATCGCCGTCGTATGAGGTGGGGCGTGTATGCTGACTATTGGTAACATCGCTGGAAGCAGAATGCTTGACTGATTCTGGCGGTGAATGTGGTGGCGGAACAAAGGAGGGGTCGACGGGGAATGAGGGGTCAAAGCCAGAGAAGTTCTGGTAATTATTCTAGTCTATTAGCGATAAGTTCTTGAAAGAGGGGGGGACAAAGGACCTACCAAAGGCGCGAATGTGTCTGGTTGGGCATGGGGTTGGTCGGGGGTGGGCAGCCCGTAGAGCGAGAAGCCCGAGGGTTGTGATCGGGGATCATAGAAAGGGTAATCCATTACGGAATCTTAGACAGTTCCCAAGGTCTTCAAGGTTTGTTGGAAAGTTAGGAGGTGAAGGTGGGAAAACTTTGAGGGAAAATCTATTATCTGGTCAAGTTTCATGTACCGGGGGGCGTTCCCTTGTACGATGTACAGAATTCAATGTTGTCATGACATTTCCTATACGATGCCAATTTCAAGGTATACCTTCAAGGTTTACATATCCTCTCGAATATCCATCAATTTGAGTGTTCGGTACATGGGGCCTAAAATTTCGATGATATCACCGTTTTTCTACTCTTTGGGACCGGGAAGTACGGATGTACGAAGGGCCAAGTTGCAAGTCTGGTTGCCAGTTGAATAGCAGGATTGCAGTTGAGATGAAAGTAAGAAGATTGGAAGTGCAGTGTAGAGAGAGCTAAGAGAAATAACTTGACACAAATCGACGCATACCACCCCGGAAGCGACCCTAACCAATGTCCGTCGTCAACCACACCATCTTCCTGTAAAGCGGGATTGCATTACATTAGAGACCTTCTGTAAGAGTAGCTTCCGCAGTGTAGCTTGAGCAGAAATCCAGAAAGCCTGGAAAGCAATACTCCCGAAAGCCGTCCCCGTTCCATCCCCTCTTTGGCCATATTGAAGGCCACACCTCGTCCCCATTGAGCGTCGATAGTTCACAAATTAATCATCACCGGACAACAAACGCAAAAAAAAAAAAAAAAAGAACTGGGGAAGATCAAGGGCAGATAATAAACATCATGAGTAAAGAAAAGGGGCAAGCAATGATAGGCAGCGCATCCGAGGATGCATTCAAGGATCTCCAGTACCAGCGATTAAACAATCCGACGAAAAATAAAAAAAGAAATTGCGGGCTGACACCGTCATTTGCATCCCCCTTAGTCTTGTCCTCTGGTCGTTCTGACCAAAGATGCCAGGTTGGAAAGAGAAACCAAAGGGCGAAGACATAAGAATAAGCCACAATATCAGAAGCGTTTCGAGACGTGCAATCGGTTGTCCCGCAGAACGGGTACAAGAATCCGGAAAGACAGAAAATAGTCGACAAAGTTTTCGCAAACTCAGCGCAGGAGTGACCACCCAATTGGCAAAGGTTTCATGGGGCTGAAGGCGAGCAGGCGATAAACAAAGGCGAATCGAAACGGCTGAGATCGAAATCTGATCGAACACGGGATAGGAGGGCTGTCGGGGAGTGCAGAATGAATAGAGATCCAAGAAAAAAAAACAAAGAAATGTCCGAGAGGGCTGAGTACGACATGGTCCGCTCTAGGGCGACATGAACGGGTCCCCGGTTTTCTTAGTAGATAAGAATGTGAACAGACGGGAGGCAAATGCGAAACATAGCCTCACCGTCGTGTAAACACGATTAGTACCACTGGGCCTCCGCTCCTTCGTCCCGCTTCGAACGGCCACCAGAAGGTCCATAACCCAAAGCAGCACCTTTCGAGGCAGAACGTAGCCTAACGCCGAAGACTATGCGATTAGTCAGATTCAGAACATAAGGGTCCTCCACGCCAGCGTCACGAAATGCAAATCACCCAACGTAGGAGTTAAGAAAGAGGGGTCCCTACTCGGAACCAGGTTTCATGTACTCACATCCTATCACTACCTCCCACGGCACGGTTGGTGTCCGGAGTGTCGAGGGCGCCCCGTTCGACGACCTTACGGCGCTGGCTGGAGATGGCACCGGGCTTGGCGGCGCCACTGGCTCCCATCTGGCCAGCCGCAGGCAGAGCCTGGCGGCGTTGCTGATCCTCAGCATCCTTGTCCTTCTTGGAAGCGTCCACGATCATGGCAGCGTTCTTCTGGTACTTGTAAACGGTCCAGTCGAAGACGTAGTCGTACTGGAAGGACTCGCGGACGAAGAGGTCACGGAAAATCTTGCGTAGGTAGGAGTAATCGGGCTTGTCGTCGAAGCGGAGCGAACGAGTGTAGTTCAGGTAGATGGCGAATTCGTTGGGGAAACCACGGCATAGGACTTCGGTGGGGGTGGTCATCTTCTTCTCCATAATGCGGTCGTATTTCTGCTTCTTGGTAGCAGCCTTCAGACCCTGCCAGGGGAGAGAGCCACGGCAGAAGTAAAGCATGACATAACCCAGAGATTCCATGTCATCACGTCGAGACTGCTCAACACCGAGATGAGTGTTGATACTAGCGTAACGGGCAGTTCCAGTGAGGTTCTTGTTCTCACGGTAAGGAATATGGAAGTGGGTCTTGGGGTCACGGTATTTCTTCGCCAGACCGAAATCGATCACGTTGACCTGGTTGCCACGCTTGCCAATGCCCATGAGGAAGTTGTCGGGCTTAATATCACGGTGAATGAAGGACTTGGCATGGATGTATTCGATGCGGGAAATGAGCTGATCGGCGAGAAGTAGGACGGTCTTCAGCGAGAACTTGCGGTTGCAGAAGTTGAAAAGATCCTCCAGACTGGGTCCCAGCAGATCGATGACCATAGCATTGTAATCGCATTCGGTACCGAACCAACGGACGAAGGGAATACCGACACCACCGGCAAGGGACTTGTAGACACGGGCTTCGTATTCAAGCTGGGGGTGCTTGGCCTTGACACTCTCGAGCTTGATGGCAATCTCTTCGCCGGAGATGATGTTCGTTCCTAGAAGTTATGAGTTGTTGTGCAGTGGTCAAGCCAGATTTGTTATATCCATACCGAGATAAATGTCACCGAAACTGCCACTGCCGATCTTACGGCCAATGCGGTACTTGTTACCGACTCGCAAGTCCTGGAGGCAGTGTCAGTAAAACGCGTGGTTCAGTCGTCTTATTGACCATCCGAAAGTTATAGTATAATCCGAGCGTAATATTCAAGCCACTCAAGGCATGTCTCCGAGTGAAGAAGAAAGAAAAAAAAGAAATCGGGGGTGGCTAACACTGACCATGGTCGTCATCTTGAACCGATGGGGGCACAGCACTTAGCCGTGAGAAAGGACTTGAGGCTAGAAGGTTCAGAATGTTAGATTGTGTTCGAACCCTGCCGAAGAAAAAAAACCGATATGCAAAAGCTGAGATTGATGGAGTATAAAGGGGTGTAAAGGAGATAGAGAGGAAGAGAGAGAGGTGTGAGGGAAAGAAACAGGAAATCAGTGAGAGGGGTTGCCAACTGAGCCTCAGGCAACTCGAGAAGGCTGGGCCAGATCAGCTAACGCAGGGAATAGAAGCAGAAGCAGAAGCAGATACACCACAGAATTTGGGTAAATGATGCAATGAAAGAAGGAAAGCAAATGTAATAGACCACTGGAAGTCAAAGGTAAAAAGCCGAATCAATCTAGGCATACCTGGAGATAACGGATCAAAGACGTGTTGCCGACCGTACTGAAATGGCTCGAATGGCTCGAATGGCTCGAATGGCTCAAGAACAGATGAGCCGGGAAGATCCGGAAATTTTTCAAAAAGAAAATAAAGAAGGGCCAAAGCCTTTAAAAAACAAAAAAGGGAACAGAAATATATGATGCTTGAGAAGGGGGAAGGAGGATGAGGGGGGGCGAGGTAAGTCGGTGAGGGTATTTTTTCTTTCCCTTTGATTTAACGCAGGGGACACGGCAGTCACGCCCGACCTCGGGAGGTTTCCTTTTTTTCCCTTGTCATTGGGCGTGGTATGGTAATTTTGGTATTGGGCATCTATACTATGTATACGGAATAGACTTGAACATTTTACATTTTACCTTTTACATTTTACCTACTATATATCATATACGGAGTACGTTCATAAATGATATATCAGACACTGTTATATAAAGATATAAAGGTATGAAGATTATATCTTTGTTAAACTTCCATAAAAAATGGAATTACTTCGCAACATTGGTGGCGATGCAGTATCCCTCAGCTGACCGGTATCTGATCAATGAGGACTACGCGAACGACAGGCATCAAGCCTATAAGAATGTTCTCAATATTGAAGTGATACCCAATCTGAGATAGATCCATTCTCATTTGAATCATATACAATCACATTGCCGCCCCCCTGCGAGACATGATATCCGCAGTGGCCTTGCTTAGTTATACATGATCCTGAATCAACAATACCAGATCCTGTAGTATGCGCGATTTTCCTCAATGGGAAGATCGTTTCAGTCGATCAGAGGCAAACATGCAGCATCACGCTTGTAACCGATTACCACATATGATAAGAAATCAAAGTTATACTACAGAGTACTTCTACATCATATAGTGAGATGGCGTCCCCGCGGAGTAAGATTATACCTATCGAATCGGGCTGATGACAAGTCATCATTTGCACCCGGGTGTCGAATTTACAAAATTTCCAGGATTACATTACCCTCCGCATGATGGTCTTGGTGTTGGTGAAAGATAAGAGCCTCCACAGGGCAACTAGAACGATTTTTTGACTGTGGATGAACAAGGAATCCGCGTGGAATATGCTAGTGGTACAGCCAGAGTCCAATGAACATCAGAAAACCGGGGTATAAAAAGGGCAGCCGGGGGCGTCCACGGGTAAAAACAAAATCAAAACGGGAAAGAGTGAAGCAAATGAGCACAACGACGAGACAGAATCAGAAAATAACGCTGTGCGTCGGCGCAGAGGAACACACAGGATAAAAGGACACATCCATCATACATAGAAAAGAGTGTGGAAGACACAACGAGAGGGGGAAAAAGCAAACGACTGTTGTAAATACACGTGCAGAACGCTCAGACGGTGCAAATTGACATATCTTAAGGGCACATAGTCATAGAACAAAGGAGGGCAAGACCTTTAAATCACGTTAGAGTGTTCAGGGTGTGCGGCGCCAGTATTCAATGGCTTGGTTTGCACATCAAACCCAGCCCGGTCATCCTCGTCCAGTCTTCTCCTCCATTCTGCCAAGCTATCACTCATCAGTGCAGGTCCGTCACTATTATCCTTGGTGGGAGTCCGCTCCAGATCCAGCTGGCTGCTCAGACGGTAATTGCGGTTGGTGCTTTCCCAGTGAGAACGCAAAGCATCCAACTCGTTGGCAAGGGAGTCCAAAGCCATAGAACCACGGTTGTCAGGGAACGCAGAGTCCTGCGAGACATTGCTATCAGCTCGTGCCCGCCCATTGGCTCCGCTGATAGTGTTGCTAGAGGCGTTGCTGTGTGTACGCGAGAGTCCATTTTGGCCGTGGTGAGATTGACGGCGATAATGACCGACTGACGTTTGAACCTGCTCCAGAAGCATGTTAACCTTGCGCTCTGCATCTGAAGCGCGAGTTTCAAGGTGGGTGTTTTCTTGCTTAAGCTGGTCCAGCTCGGTGCGACTTTTCTCAGTGGCGGCGAGTAGATCTTGCTTAAGACGCTCCTGTTCGCTTTGCGACAGCTGTTTCTCAGCCGTGACCTGATCGAGATCTTGCTTGAGCTGTGCGATCTGGCTTTCAAGACTGGAGATAGAAGATGAAGTTCGATCCTGGAGATCGGACATCGACAGCTCGAGACGGGTTCGTTCAGCGTCCCACTCAGCGGACGATCCAGATGTCTGGCTGCCTGCATTCTCGAGGTTCTTCTGAGCCATGTCCAACTCAGATTGCATCTTAGCATTTTGAGTCTTGTACCGACTCAGCTCGTCTTTCATACGTTTCAGCATCTTCTCGGTGCCCTTCACGTAATGAACCGCTGACTGATAATCGTTCTCAAGCTGCTCGAGTTTCTCTCGGAAAGCTCGGTCGGCTTCCTGCTCACGACTTTCGAAGCCGCTCTTCAGGTCGTCGTGAGCCTTGATGCTAGCCGAAAGTTGTTGCTCAAGCTCGCGTAGTCGGGTTTGCTCCGGAGTTCCGAATCGTGATCCTGGGGAGTCAAGGCGTGGGGACCGTCCGGCCTCGCTGTTGATTCCACGCTCGCCAAGAAGATCCTTCAAAGCGGCGTGCTGAACCGCCAAAGCTCCAGCTTCGCGTTGGTGAGTCTCAAGTTGGGCCTTCAAGTCACGATTATTCGCACCAGCGGATTGGCTTTCTTTCATGGCTGTCTGAAGTTGTCGGCGCAATTGCAAGCCTTCACGGCTGGCCTGCTCTTGGTATGCCTCTAGCCCAGCAATCCGCTCCTCTGCGCGCCGGAGCTTGTCTGATGCTGCGTTGGCGGCTGCCTGGTTTGCCTTAGCTAGAGTGGTGGCCCGCTCGATCTGGGCCTCCAAAGCAGCGACTCGCTGGTCAGCGCGAGATCGGAACGAATTGTCCAGGTCTGTAGAAGATGCGCGTTCCAGTCCAGACACGAAGGCAATCTTGTGAGTTTCGGCTTCCTTGGCGTGCATCTCTGCCAACTCCTCTGCATCTCGAAGGCGACGGGTAATGTTTTCCAATTCGGTAGTACGTTCTTCGTGCTCCGATCGGAGCTGCAGAAGCTTTCTCTCCAGACCCTCACGACGCTCTCGCTCCTCTTGGAATTGCTTCTCAACCAGAGCTGTCTTCGCAGCGGAGGCAGAAACAGCTTCTCGGAGACCACCAAAGCTAGAATCAAAGTCCTTCAGGCGGGTCGAGGAATCCTCAATCTGGGCCAACAGCTCTTCTTTGTCCAGGATAAGTTGTTGAAGTGAGGCTTCGGCTTCTGCACGCAAGAAGGCCTCTTCTCTGGAGAGAGCTTCCGCTTGGTGGAGCTCAGCACGCAAGTTTTCGGCTTCCAGAGTATTGCTTTGCATCTCAAGCTCTGCCAGGTGTTTCCGAGTGGCCTCATTTGTCTCTTCAGCAAGTTCCTTGGCTTGACGCTCCTGCGAAAGCTCGGTGGTCTGCACATCTAATTTGGCCTTCAACTCAGACAGGGAGGCTAAAGCAAGGGCGAGGCGACGTCCCATGTCGGTAGGCCGCTCTTCATCTCCATCACGAGGAGCATCTGGCTGAGGGGTTCCCCGTTGGCTACCACCATGGGCAGCAAGCTTGGCCCGGGAATACGCAGCTTCATTGATAGCCATATCGCGTTGATGTTCCACTTCAGCAACCCGTTTAGATGCGATAGCAGCCTGTCGATCCACAGTGGCCTGCATCTTGTTCAAGTCGGCTCTCATAGCCAAGAAAGCCTCAACCAGCGGGCGATCCTCGTCGCTCAGAGCCTCATTAGCCCGGTCATCTAGCGCAGGGCTACTGGTTGCATTGGGCACATAGCCACATTTTCTTGCCAGTGCGAGTTCTGACGCATACCAGGCATTTCGGGCTTTGGTAACCTCCAGCTCCTTTATCAACGCCTCTTGGTGGGGTGTAAGTCGAGGAGACCGTGGCTCATCACCAAGAGTCTTGGAGTTGCGGAAGCTTCGAGATTCCATTGAGCCCTCAATGCTAGCCTGCCGACCCAGAATCGATTCCTCTCCGCTATCAACTGACCCACGCTGTCGATGAGAACGGAGCGACCGTTGTCGGCCAGGGGTACTTATCAATGGAGCTGCCTCTCCTGCTTCCATAGCCTTGGCTGATGGCTTTTGATTCTGTGTTGGAGTTCGGCGGCCAGCTGACGGAGGTCCCTGGGACTCTTGTGGCCCTTCCTTCATGATCGGTGATTCTTCGCCACGCTCGTCGTTAGCTGCACGAATATCAACGGTTGGTGTGTAGCCACGATCATTCTTGGTTGGTGTCTTGCTACGAGGGTTAGCACCTGCTGGAGCGCCATTCCCACGAGGGCCAGGAGAGGGTGCTTGTCCAGGGGGCGGCGGACCGGCAGGAGCTTGGGCAATTGATGCCCGTGGTAATCTCGATCCAGGTCCCAGGTTTGGATTGGAGCCAAACTCGCCTGGCCTATTAGGAGCAGCACCCTGTATCATGCTCTCACGCGATTGCGTCGGTCCCCGTCGCATTTGCTGTTCCGGGCCTGCGTTTTGTGCCTCCCGAGACGAGCGCCCAGACGAGATACCTGGCTTATCAACACTTGTCTTTCTGGTAGATGGTTCGGGAACGCGTCCCCCAGGTTGTGAATCATTCGGGTACCGGATCTTGCTAGTATCGAGGATGTAGGACATGCTGAGCTCCGCAGGGTCCCTAGGAGCCGAGCTCGGTTCGCCTGCCATAACAATGATCTGCTTACCAAAAGCGGTCATGCTGTGACCCGACCGAGGAGACGGCGCAGGGCCCATGTTTTGGAAGGAGTACCAACGTCGAGTTGAGATGCGGAACGCTGACAGATCTCCCAGGTCCACACCTTCATCCGTGCGGCCTCCGAACACATACATCACATCATTGACCAAAGCCGCGGCATGGCCCTCCCTAGGAGCTGGGATAAACCCAACACAATCAATTTCGGTCCAGCTGTTGGCAATGTAGTCATAAGACCAGACATCATTAAACCACTGCACTCCGTTCGTACCTCCGAACAGGAATAGCTTGTCATTGAAACTAACAATGGTGTGATTTGTTCTCGCTGGAGGAATTTGACCTGGTGGTGGTCCACCTTCGTGACTGTTCGGGATCAGAACCTCCCATTTATTTGCTGGATTTTGAAGCTGGTTCAAGTCGAACGCAATCAAATCATTGAAGAAGAAACCCTCCACTTGCCCTCCGAAGACGTAGAGTTTGGAGCCTAGGATGTTTAAAGTATGACCGTAACGCCCGGCAGGTCGAGAGCCGGGTGGGATAGCGCGGGACCATTGGCGGGAAGCTAGAGAAAGAGGGTCAGAATCATAAGGAACATGAATAAATCTATGTCACGCTTACATGTGTTCAAAAGATACAGAGTGTCGTCCAGAGAGTCATTTTCGTCGATTTTGGTATCACCGCCGAACACAATGAACGCATTCCCCACAAGCAAACTAGCGTGACCGACACGCGGGCCGGGACCTTCGGAGACTGTCGCAACCTGCAGACAGTTCAAGCCACCACCACTGCTTTCAATCATCCATAGATCCCCTTTGACGGTTGACCCATCGATCAGCCCTCCCATCATATATATGTCTCCTTCCTTGGATGCCACCGAATTGATTGCTGCTCCATATCGAGGAAACGGGTTCGTTTGGGGGAAGAGAAGTTCAGACGGCGTTGCGACCATGGGTAAAGGGATGAACTGGGGCTTGGAGGGGGATCCCGTTGGGTAGTTGCTGAGGTCTCTGCATCTGTTGTAGACATTAGAGCTCAGTTCTCAAAGAGCGACGATTAGATCACGAAACAGACACCCACCTGGGATTCCGATTCCGCCCTCTGCCGCGGCCGTACCGCGTCTTGACTCGACGGACTTGTGGCTGAGTGCAGAGAGTTGCTGAAGCTACCGCTTGGGGTTGGCGTTTGGGAAGTCGTGCCATCGCCCTTGGCCCCATTCGCCATTCCAGACGATCCAGTGGATGAAGCACCCTCGGAGGTGTGGACATTTCTAGTTGCCGGGGGCAGTGCAGCCGCTTGCTGACTCTGCTGATTCTTCTTTGATTTAAACAGAAAGGCCATCGTAATTTATGTGGTCGTAGTCGGTCGTATCAGGGGATCTGGCGCAAAGTCAAGCTGCGCCGAAGTGCGGACTTGATCCAACACTGGAAAATCGAAAGAATGGCGTCGTCCCGAAAGATGAATTGTGAAAGGCGAACAGATAGGGGGGGTTGTCTATTTCAAGAAGTGAAGTGGGAACCAGGAACCACTAGGAACCATAAAACGTTCCATGCACAAGCCGCTCAGCGTCCCCCAAAAAAAATAAAAGTGGGCAGGGGGAGGCTTCTAAACAGAAGCATCCGCACTGGGGGACTCGAAAAAAAGAAAAAAACAAATCAAAGCGGCTAAAGCCAAGGCAAAAAAGGGGGAGGTTGAAGGCAGGAAATGTGAAAGAGGAAAAGCGAAGATGGAAGAGATGGCCGTTTCAATTTCCCGGAGATGCTCTAAGTCAAACTAGTCTTAGTTTCATTGGACGTGCATAACTCAGGGGCATACTATTACTCTATTACTCTATTACTCGAACATTTAAAGTATTACAGTATTATATCTTATGTTTGTCTTCATTTATTTTCAATGCTTGTCTCCTATGCCCTACTGCGTACATTGTACTAGTTCCTTTGTCATTCCTTCTCCCAGTCTCTCTTTTTTGGGTCCAGCCTCCACCGAAGGGGCGATTTCACATTCCACTATAGCATATCCACGCGTCTTTTTAGCTTTATGTTTGTTGTATATCGGCATTTCAAAAGAACAAAGAAAACATTTTATATATAAAAAGGGTTTCACAACAATGTCGCAAAGTCCACGTTATATATTCAAGGGTTAGTTGAAATACCATCCACAGGCTTGTTAACCCTAACTATCACACTATCACAACCCCCCAATAGGCTATATGCCGCGGGACCGAGCACTTAGCCACGGTGCGAACAACTGCAGGTCCAATAATAATTTATCCTAACACTGCATTCCCCAATTCCACACGGCGATCCATACCCCACAACGTGCAAGAAATACCGATTCCTTCCAGATTAAGGCTGTACAACAGTGTAACTAGGCATTTGAAGTGATGAATGTCGACTCTGAAATGCCTTAGTGGAAAAAAAGGTAAAGCTTTGAAGCTAATAGATCGGAGAGAAAAGGGGGTTATCAAAATTATCCGGACGATCTCTTGTTTCCCGGCTCTCGGGTGGTTCTAGGGATGAACCTCTTGACACTGATGTACTTTTGCAATAATCTATCATCATTGGCTACATGCCATATGTCTGAGTTTTTCGTGTTTTATTTTTGTTGTTTGCTATGTTGTATAAAAATCGACGTGTCAGATTTTGGATGTCCATCCCTCCTTGGGTGAAACCTTTTATGTCCCCTAAGATTGTTGTCTTAGACATTCCCAACCATCCATAGATAAAATATCTCTCTTAGATTCAACCAAATATCACAAAGCATGTTGCATCGAAGACATAGAGCTGACTAACAGAGGTTTCATCCCAGGGGTTGCTTCATCTCAGGTGGGCTTCACCGACGTCGTCCTCCGTGATGTAACAAATCCCGGTCCCATATAGAAGTCCATTTCATTAGATTCTGTGAGATAGACAGATGGGCTTTATATGCAGGGATTTGAACCTGGCTACCATACAAACAAAGAGCATTGACCCTATGCAAGTCATGATTGCCTCAGTGATGTTGTAAAACGATACGTTTGAGGTCCACGCGTTATCTATACTTCCCGGATGCCAAGACATCATTCTGAGTAATCCCCGGAATATCTGTGTTTCCGCATCCATCTCGACTTTCCGAACCACATCCGCTCTAGACCAGGTAGATTAGCTCTCTTTGGACCAGAATCCATAGACTGTGCGCTGAGCTCTCTCTGCGCTCCTGGAATATCTCCAGGGCAGTCGCAATTTAAGATTAGTCTGGTTCACTACGAATCCGACCAACTTCAAGTTCACCCGGGCCATTTCATCATCGGTCTATTCCCCAGCTTCAGAACATCCACATCCTCGCGGGCCAACCGAAAGAGGAAACTCACTGGTTGTGACCAGTGACCGAGCGGGGATACTCGCAGCTTGCCTTGACATATGCCCCAGCCCTTCGTCTTCCCCCATACTCGTGTAACACAATGAACGATTATACAACATGAGGGATCCCACTACCGATATGGAACAAAACTCACAGCAAACGACCAACGGGTCGACGGCCTCGCGTCGCAATCCGAATAAATCGGTCCGCGTCGCATTTGGTCCCGAGTTAGAGACTACGATTCCCACCCGCGAAAGATCTCCAGCTCCGTTGAGTGGCCATCATCGCTCGCTCACAGCAGTTGAACACAAGCAACCCACACTGACGCCACACGGGCGCCCAACCAGCTCATCAGGAGACAACAGTGCCGTCGGAGAGATACCGCCCCGCCGCCCATCGCCTCGGAGATCGGAGAGTAGCCGACCGGCTACGCTGAAGAGAGCCAAAAGTGACTATGGACCGAGTCGGATAACCTTTGATAAAGTGGCAGGCGATGACGATGAAGATTTCGCTATGCGACATGGATGGCAGGAGGAATACACTTCCAGCGAATATCTCAAGATCTTACATTCGGTAAGCAAGCATGACCACTCTAGTTGTGAGTTTCCGGAAGCTAACACAATACCCGCTGACTATAGAATTTCTATATGTATTTTACCGAAAAACGCCATGAGACCAACGGTATTCCAAGGGATCCGGTGGGAAGTTGGCCCAGTCAGGACTGGCGCATGAAAGATCGCCTGAAGACTGTGTCTGCAGCTTTGGCCATCTGTCTGAATATCGGGGTCGACCCTCCTGATGTGGTCAAGACCAACCCAACATCCAAGCTTGAATGCTGGGTAGACCCGACTTCTACCACAGGAGGTGGGCAAAACAAGATCATGGAGCAGATCGGCAAGAAGCTACAGGAGCAATATGAGACTTTGAGTCTTCGGACCAGATACAAACAGTATCTGGATCCATCGGTTGACGAGACCAAGAAATTCTGCATCTCACTTCGCCGAAATGCCAAGGACGAGCGAGTACTTCTACATTACAATGGACACGGAGTGCCATTGCCAACGCAGTCGGGTGAAATCTGGGTATTCAACAAGAATTATACCCAGTATATCCCTGTTCCACTGTATGATCTGCAGTCTTGGCTAGCTGGACCTAGTCTTTTTGTCTTTGATGTTTCACATGCAGGCAACATTGTCCAAAATTTCCACACTTTTGTGGAGAAGCATGAGAAAGAGAACATTGAAACCAAGAAACGAGACCCGAATGCCGTCATTCAGAATTATGGTGACTGCATCCTCCTAGCCGCGTGCCAGAAGACGGAGTCGCTTCCGACCAATCCCGACCTACCTGCAGACCTATTCACCTGTTGCTTGACAACACCGATTGAAATCGCATTGCGCTTTTTCATCTTGCAGAACCCTTTACGAACAAACATTTCCATTGACGACTTCCGAGTTCCCGGTCGACTTCAAGATCGTCGAAGCCCTCTTGGAGAACTGAACTGGATCTTCACCGCAATTACCGATACGATTGCATGGAACACCTTACCTCGGGCTTTGTTCAAGAAGCTCTTCCGACAGGATCTAATGGTCGCCGCTCTTTTCCGCAACTTTTTGCTCAGCGAACGCATCATGCGCACCTACAAATGTCATCCGATATCTTCGCCCGAATTGCCAGACACACACCATCACCCTCTATGGAAAAGCTGGGACCTTGCCGTCGAGATGGTGTTATCTCAACTACCTGCTCTCATTGATCAAGAAGAAGGGCGCCGGCAGTACGAGTACCAGCACTCAACTTTCTTCGCTGAGCAACTCACTGCTTTTGAGGTGTATCTCTCATCCGGTCCCACGGAGAAGAATCCACCAGATCAGCTTCCTATTGTCCTCCAAGTCCTCTTGAGTCAGGCACACCGCTTGCGGGCCTTGATTCTTCTCAGCAAATTTTTGGACCTCGGCCCATGGGCTGTCCACCTTGCACTCAGCATTGGCATCTTCCCCTATGTTGTCAAGTTGCTGCAATCAGCAGCTCAAGAATTGAAGCCCGTGATGGTTTTCATCTGGGCGAGAATCATGGCAGTCGACCACACTGTACAAAATGATCTACTCAAAGACAACGGCATCCACTACTTTATCTCTATTCTGAACCCTTCTTCGCCCATTCCTGTGGGAAATGCCAGTGAACACAGGGCCATGTGTGCTTTCATAGTCTCGATCTTCTGCAAAAACTACCCGCAGGGACAGAACGTCTGCCTGTCTGGCGAGTTATTTGATTCGTGTCTCAGGCATCTCGGTGATGTGGAAAACCCCCTGCTGCGGCAATGGTCTTGTCTGTGTCTCAGTATGCTCTGGTGCGATTTCCCCGAAGCAAAGTGGATGGGCATTCGATGTGCGGCCCCCGCTAGGCTCTGCGAGTTGAATTTCGACCCCGTCCCCGAAGTTCGCGCTGCGATGCTTCACGCGGTGACTACATTCTTGGGAATTCCAGATCTGACAGACCAAGTTGCACAAATCGAGGAGACATTAGCACTGGCAGTCTTGCCCATGTCTGCCGATGGAAGTGTGGTTGTCAGGAAGGAGCTTATAGTGTTCTTCTCAACATTCGTCAGACGCCACCAAAACAAATTTTTGGTCGCAGCATTTGAGGAGCTTGAGGAAGAAAAGCGATCTCTGATTCATCGCTGGGAGAGCGAAACCTCCACTAACCGCTCCGAAAGACAGACTAGTGCACTAGTTTCCCATGCGAAAATGCCCCAGCTGTCTCGCAATACGACTTTCGGAACTATCTGGAAGCAGCTCCTGGCTCTCTCGGTAGATCCTCATCCTGACATCGCCCAGGATGCCGCCGTTATCGTTGATTACGTCCACCTTGCCTTATTGGACTCTCCAATGGCGCCACTCACTAACAAGCTTCAGAACGAGATTCTAGAAATAACAGGCTTGACGAAATTCCAACCTCGCGAACGAATTGAGGCAAAGAAAACTCCGCCACCTTCAACACCTCCCATGTCTGGAGCAGCAGCCTCGAAACAAGAAGGCTATCTTTCCCTGGGTTTTAGACGAACTGCTAGTGTCGCTGCTTCCCTGAAGAACCTTGCTTTTGGCAATTCAGCAACTGGAGACCCATCCTCAGATAATTCAAACCCTCCTTCGCCTTCAACCAGCCGCATGACAATTACCCCACGCGGCCGGGCCCCTCCTGAATGGACCCGACCCCCGGAAGTAAATGATCATGTTGCTCCCGCAACGGCATACCACCAGGCTCCGATTCCCACATCCCGGGGATTCGAACCCAAGGGCTTTGATGTCGTGCCGGTTATTCCCCTGAAAAGTAGATTCCTAGACTGGTCCACTGAGGTAATTCCGGATTTTGAATCCACCGAGTCCCACAACTATTATTACCTACATTTACTCACCATTTCTAAGTATTTCCGGGAGCCCCAGATGAAACCCAACGAGCCGGATGAGCCCGGTAGCTCTGACTACAACCAGCGCCTCTGGAGACGCGGCCGCAACGAAAAGATCATTGCCGAGACCCAACCCCTCAAAGGAAAAGCTGGAGCGAGCCGTTGGGATAACTCGGTTGCTTTACTATCGAATGGTAGCCAGCCCCACAAGATGTGCTTCCATCAATTCGAGGATCACCTTGCTGTCGCGGATGACCGGGATACAATTTCGTGAGTACAAACAAGTCGCTTTTTTTTGTATTTTGTATGTTCTTCTAACAATTGGTTTCATATAGCATTTGGGACTGGCAAAGCCACAAGCGCCTCAATCAATTCTCAAATGGCAACCCGGTCGGGTCAAAGATCAACGAAGTTCGATACATCAATGAGGACGACCAGGCACTACTTATGACTGGATCTTCTGACGGTGTGATCAAGCTTTTCCGCCATTACGAGACTAATAAGAATATTGAAGTGGTCACAGCCTTCAGAGCCCTCCCCGAACTTATTCCAAGCAATCGCAACGCAGGCCTTGTGCTTGATTGGCAGCAAGGTCAGGGTAAAGCTTTAGTTGCAGGTGATGTCAAGGTTATCCGTGTCTGGAATGCTGCTACTGAGGTGTGCACAAACGTAAGTCTTGAATGTCTGGTCTTACAAACATGTCACGTTACTCACAAAAGCTCAATAACAGGACATTCCAGCACGATCGGGTTCCTGCATCACATCATTGACATCTGACCAAGTAGCGGGTAACATATTCGTTGCCGGTTTCGGTGATGGTGCTGTCCGAGTCTTTGATCAACGGTTGAAGCCAACTACATCAATGGTCAAAGTTTGGCGTGAGCACAAGCAATGGATTACAAATGTCCATATGCAGCGTGGTGGTTTACGAGAATTAATATCAGGTGGCCGTAATGGCGAGGTCCGACTTTGGGATCTTCGCATGGATAGCCCGATCTCCACCATCTATGCTACCAAAGACACCCTGCGGACGTTGAGTGTTCACGAGCACGCGCCTGTCTTCAGCATGTACGTTACCTCTCCGGTAATTTTTTGGTTTTTGTTTCTTCAAAACTAATATGACCCAGGGGTACAAATCGCCACGAAGTCAAAACTTTCAACGTGGATGGCACCTATCTTTCTACGTTCGAGCCATACTCGAGCTTCCTTCATCACAACCGATCCTCGCCCATTGCCAGCACTGCTTTCCATCCCCACCGGACTGTGCTTGCCTGTGCCGCATTGAATGACCATCATGTAAACCTCGTGTCCTGCTAATTCCAACTCAGCTCCGAAATTCATGATACCTTCGTGTGTGGTGACCTTCATGGCAATCTTTCTTTCTCTTGTCCTAATATTACCCTTTCTGTAATATGCATCCGCATACCCGACGAACAATTCTACATGGCGTCTTGGCGATTGACTTGATCAACCATACATTGATGGCTCTGCGTTGTTGATTTTTGTTCCCTTGGGGATGCTTCACTACCCTTTGATATTTGTGACGATTCCTCTATTATTCTACTTCATACAAGACAGTGTACCCGGCCTCGGGTCTATGAACTTCTTTTAACCCTTGTTTTCTTCTCGCTTCGGTATCAAGCGCAATATCTTGTGGCAATGGGTGGTGATGTGTGCTGGTCTCCCTTGTAGTATAATGTTTAGAATGCTCTTGCTCGGCTCACTTTAGTGGAGTGGGTACAGCGCACTCACTAGAAGCAGTCCTGGTGGGAATTATGGCAGGACTAAGTTTGGTTCTTCTTATTTCTAGCTTATTTATCACCCCATTTCCTTGACCATGCTAGACTACAGGATCTGAATAATCTGAGAATTCAGCTAGGTTAGAAACCATATAAAAGCCATTATATATAAGACATCGTAGTATTGCCTCAGCTGATGTCTCCTTTGAGGCATTCCCTCCCTTCTGGCCGTTGCCCTATAACAAATTATACCACACCCGAGGGAAGGATGTAGGAGGAGCACCGAGTATCTCGCTCATATCATTCGACATATGACTTTGACAATGTATACTACCTATGTAGTTCTGTTTCAGCAAATGAGGGTAACGGTGGTCACGTGTGAACAGAAAGAAATTTGTGAGCAAAGAGAACTATATAAATACGAGTGATGCATGAGTCAGAGACTTTTTGGTTTGGCCAAATATTTCTTTGCCGTAGCTAACTTAAATTAAGATTCATTCGATGAGATAAAAACGCAAAAGGATATTGATATTGTTAGGTCATTCTCATAAAATACTAAAGAACACTAGGAATACAGCCTAGAAGAAGTTCATCACATCACTCATAAATAGCCTAGTAGTTGCGCTGGCTGCCAAACGCCGCGTTCTCATCAACTCTGGGGTCAAGCTTGTTCAACAGATCAGACCCGTGGGGACCAGTGGTCTTTCCAGTCTTCGAGGTTTGGTCGCTATAGCCGGTGCCACCGCCAGCTCCATAAGAGTCATTGGCGCCATAGCCAGACTGTCCAGTGGAACGGCCAGCGTTACTACCGTAGTTGTCGCTACCAGACGCAGTGTTGCTCGAGCCATAGCCAGACTGACCGGTGGTACTACCATAGTTGTCGCTACCAGACAGAGGCTTGCTTGAACCATAGGTGGACTGTCCAGTGGAGTGGCCGGTGCTTCCAGACACAGGGTTGCTGGAACCGTAGCCAGTTTGTCCAGTGGAGTGGCTGGTGGAGCTACCATAGTTGTCGCTACCAGAGAGAGGCTTGCTCGAGCCATATCCGGATTGTCCAGTGGAGTGACCGGTGGTGCCACCAGTCAGGGGGTTGCTGGAGCCATGACCGGTAGTGCTACCGTAGGTATCACTGGAGCCATAGCCAGTCTGTCCAGAAGAGTGACCAGAGGTGCCGCCAGTCAAAGGGTTGGTGTGGCCAGCCTGTCCAGTGGTGCCGCCATAGGTATCGCTGGAGCCATAGCCAGTCTGTCCAGCAGAAGAGTGGCCAGTGTTGCTGCCGTAGGTGTCACTGGAGCCATAACCGGCCTGTCCAGAAGAGTGACCAGTGTTGCTGGAGCCATATCCAGTCTTTCCAGCAGAAGAGTGGCCAGTGTTGCTGCCGTAGGTGTCACTGGAGCCATAGCCGGTCTGTCCCGAGGAGTGGCCAGTGTTGCTGGAGCCATAGCCGGTCTCTCCGGTAGAGCGGCCAGTGTTGCTGCCGTAGGTGTTGCTGGATCCTGTAGTTCCAGCGTGCTTTCCTCGGTTGTCTGTAATGGTATATCATGTTAGATGTCCGACCCTGGTATTATAGGGATTCGAAGTAGCTAGTAAATAGCAAGCTTTAAAACTTACCAAGATCGCTATCGACACGAGGATCAAGCTTGTTGGCTATCTTAGAGTCATGGGGTCCAGCATTGGTGGTGCTGGAGCCAGTGTTGGATGAGCCATATCCGCCAGCAGTGTTGGATCCGTAGGTATCAGATTTGCTGCCGTAGTTTCCAGATGTTCCGGAGCTGGCATCAATTGGGCCCTTGCGGGAGTCATGAATGGTGCTAGAGCCATGGCCACTGTGGCCAGTGCTAGCACCAGTGCCGTAGCCTCCAGCTCCAGCACCGGTGGAGGTACCTGTCCCATAGCCGGAGCCTGAATTTAAGCCACCGGTGCCAGTACCACTGCCATAGCCTCCAGAACCGGTGGTGTTTGCATTATCATAGCCGGCTCCAGAGCCGGAGCCATAGGTATTGGAGCCTGCGCCACTAGACGTGTGTTTGCTAGAGGCATTGTCCGTGGTGTTTTGTGAAGATCCGTAGGTATCGCGGGCATCTATATGAATAGAATTGTTAGCATCCTAGTGCAATATCTCCTTATTCAGGAACAACAAACCATCAACCTTGCTGCTGGATGTCTTGGATTCATCGTGGTGATGACCGGTCACGGCATCCTTGACTTTGTGAATAATGCTCGACATGATGTATGGTAATATGCTGTGGATAGCGAGGTAAATGATTTGGAAAGACTATTTGAAGTTTGAATGGGTTGTTTGAGCTAGATTGTTTTTTGATGATGGAAAAAGGGAAGTACAAAGTGCTTCCAGTAGCGAGTTTATATGCTTTACTGTCTTTGCTTGTCTTGATCAGATCACAAGTAGATCTCTACTTGCGGAGTCTAAGTGACGCCATAACGCGGGGGTTCCACGACTACAATTACGGGTGAAACATGGATCAGAACCCTTTGGCTGTCCCGTTCACAGCTGTCATGACGTCCCAAACGGGTTTACACATACAGATGAATGATCTTGGCTGAAAATGAGGAGCTATCAATGTCATCAATCGTCATGTCCCGGATCTACAAGACCAAGCACGCCACTGAGCTAAATCTTGCAAGGATACCTTGTAGATCCGCACGGCCACACGCCGACTGGGATTTCATATTAAGTGGGGTTGACAATTTCGTGCCCATCATTCTTCAAGTTTGGCATTGTTATACCATGGGCAATGGAAGCTTAGCTACTAATTCATTTTATGGCTTCATTAGAAGAGTTTGTGACGTTATTTGTACTCTCTTACTCTTACAGAATGCATAGTAGACATATATCAGGTAGACAATGACTTTCTAGAATGATTTCTCCAGTATACGCTAGTCTCGTTTTGGGCCATATACGTCATAGATATCTCAGAGGCGGTTTCCAAGGTTTCCATGCTAAACCATATATGGTAAGTGGGTCCAGATTTATCGATCGCCGTCCAAAAATATCTCACGGGTGTGCCTTATTATTAAATTAAATATCGTAGAATATGTTAGATGATTCGATCAGCTACTACAACATACAACGTACAGTTTATTATATAGATATGCATGTATTGACAATGCGATTCAAATAAAAAAAAATAAAAAAAGCGGTGGATTACGTAGTTGCCTAGCAATGATGGCATGATCAGCAGTGGTAGCTCTGGGCCGAGAACCTTGGAAGAGGTTCAATCTATATCACATCTACAACATATATCTGTTATTGCGAGATCCAAAAGAGGAGCAAGCAAAATATGTACTATGCCATCTTGTGCCATTGTACAAATTGCAGAATTTGTCTCAGTTCTTTTAAATCGACAATTTTCTCTCACAATACTTTTTGGAGTCTCTTTAACATCTGCTGTATCTTTCGATCTTGAAAGCACCTGGTGCTATAAATAAAAATAAGCAAAGTGGTTAGATCAGCCAAGATAGCATCAAGGTCGAATATTACTACTATTCCAAGGTCGTTTCCTTCCAATATTGTATATTATACTTAATTCGGAGAGTCATGTGATTCGAGGCACAAAGGCCTAAATTATGCCTCAGGCTTCAAACACATGACACGGCGGGCATGCCGTCACCGACCCGGGGTTAGATAATCCACATCATGAGTTCACTTCCCCTTCTCCACCTGACTTCACTTGAAATCCCTCTGCCTCCCTATCTTGACTCGTTGTTGCCTTTGACTTGAGTTGCCTTGCATTCGCGTTGGCTTTAATCTGTCGACTTTCTTCAACCAGCCGTAGTGCTGCTCATTGCGCTCGATGAGTGGCCGCCTGCTAGCTTGGCGCCAACTGTTGGATTGGTCATAAAGAGTCCACCCTAAGTACTGTGGTACAGCGGAGCCGCTGGCATCGTCAATCATTCACTCGATCTACCCCATTTTACTGTGATTAGATACCTCCAACCAAGTTACCCTTCGATTAAAGTGGTTAAATCCATCTATCAAAGACATGCGACCGCCACGCCTGCTCATCGTCCTCTTCTGCCTTATCTTCTTTCCGATCCTCCTCACCTTCTTTTCCGCGCTCACATCGCCCGATGTAGCAACTCCCAGTACGCTCGCTGATCAGACAACGGGGTTGCGCGCTTTATTTTCTTTCAACGTACCATCGTCCCTTTTCCCTCCGTCGGCTATTATCAGTCTCACCGACGATAACTCGACCTTCTTCCTCGCCCGGCCAGCGGCATTTGGTCCACTGCTGCCAACCAAAGGCCTCAGTGGTCAGTTGTGGGTTGGAAGTGGGTTTGGTGAGGGAGGATTAGCTGGTGGTGTGGAAGGAGAACTGGGCTGCTCCGATATTCCCGGCTGGGGTGAGGGCACCAATCATAAGAAACAAGACAAAACCCCCAGGAGCGCGGAGCAGAGTTCTGGCATCTCCGGGGGTAGTATAGTGAATGATCAATCGTTGAACCGCCCGCGGTCGGTGTCGCAGGCCGATACTGCACCTCAGAACAATAGAGATGATTCAATCACCCCGCCCTTGACGAACGATGGCACCGATGATCATCTACATCATCCACTTCCTGAATCCGGTGCTTCTAGCCCAGGGATGAGCCAGAAGCATGGGGATTACGTCCAAAACAAGCCCCCTGCGCATGCCGACATCCAATCACTACAGGAAACTGCCGAAATCCAGGGTAAGGTGGTACTGTTGAGTCGGGGTGGCTGCGGGTTTTTGGAGAAGGCCAAGTGGGCGCAACGACGAGGAGGGGTTGCTTTGATTGTCGGCGACGATACTCGAGGTGGCAACTTGGTCACTATGTACGCACGAGGCGATACATCGAACGTCACGATTCCGGCATTGTTCACATCTCACACTACTGCTCATCTTTTATCGTCATTAGTCCCTGGACATGCCAGTGGAACTGCCAATTTGGCCGATGTATTAAAATCATCACAAGCAAAGCAGGCTGATGCCGAAAAAGAACGAGTGGCAACTACTACAGCACCAACAAGTATTCCAAGTCCAACTGCGAGCAGCCATTCGACAGCTAAGGAGAGACCGGTGCCCTCATCTCACTCGAAAGGCGGATTTTTCCGTTCAATTGGTGCATTCCTGGGATTGTGCGATAAGAACGGAGGTTCGCGGCATTTGGAAGACAGCCGACGTCCTCCCAGCAGCGGCAACATTGACTGGATCAACCTAGGCTCACGGGATGGAAAAGAGGCCCCTTCGAGCGCTTGGAGGAGAGCAGCTGATCTCAATCACCGTGGCGGGGCCAAGGTGGACGATGCATTCGACAGCCACACGGCCGACATGTCCCCTGAAACTTTTGAGGATGATGACTTTGTCATCGGGGTTCAGGACTGGAGAGATCCCGACTTGATGCCTCCTAAGAGTAACACACCTCCGACAGCTAGCACCTCTGTACCTGGCAAGGATACCTCCAAGACTGCCAGCGCAGATAAAGATGTTACTTCCTCGCCCAATGGCCTTCAGGGTGGTAGCATCACACCAGGAAGTGGAGAATACCAGAGCATCGACAAATCCAGTGCTGGTTCTCATGACACGCGCCTCAAGGGGTCTGAGAAAGAATCTATCGGAACTCATGGGAAGCCTGGATCTTCTACAAAGAGCTGGTTCTCGAGTCACTTCGGATGGGGAGATGATACTCAGCAAGACCCTCAGCCTTCTTCGTCGCCTTCACTTCAGAAAAGCAACACAGCAAGCCAGAAGATGGAGAATAGCCCTCATACATCAAGCCGTCTAAGCGCAGAGTCTTCTGAGCACGAAGGTCTTTGGGTTACCATGACTCCCACCAGCATGTCAACCAGCCCCTTTTTCGACACTTTATTGGTCCTTGTCGTCAGTCCTTTGCTCACGCTGACTGTGGTTTATGCTCTTCTGGTGCTCCGGTCTCGAATCCGCCGCCGTCGCTGGCGTGCCCCGAAGTCGGTTATCGAACGACTTCCTGTCCGAACCTACCACACAATTGCTACCACATCTTCCTCGTCTTCCAACTCAACACGACCCCCTAGTCCCGGTCCTCTCTCCCCGACTTCCCCACTTCTTGGCAATGAAAGCCGGCCAAGCGCATCCCGATCAAACAGATCCCGTTCACAAACATTTTCGGGCACCGTGCTAGACTCATCTACCATGCCCAAGGAAGAGAAGTGCAACATCCAAAACGGATCTACCTTATGGCGACGCAAGTACACAGGAAGACAGGTGGAGTGTGTCGTATGCCTTGAGGAATACATTGATGGTCAGAGTCGGGTCATGAGCCTACCATGTGGTCATGAATTCCATGTGGAATGCATGTAAGTGGCATTAAAGAATTTGGTCTTTGTTCTGAAATTTTACTAACATGTTTCCTCAGTACCCCCTGGTTGACTACTCGTCGACGAACTTGTCCAATCTGTAAAGGCGATGTTGTCCGCTCGTTGGCCCATTGTCAATCCAGTGATTCTCGGGGTCATCGTGAGCAGTCCAATGATGACGTTCACTCCGCCCTGTCGATCTCTCGGGGCAGCGCATCTTCCGCTCCAGTACTTATTGAAGGCGCCAATGACGATACCTCAGATACGGAACAAAATGCAGGTCTCCATGACGACCATGCAAATTCTGCCCCACAGTCAAGCTGGCGAAACCTGGCTACGCTTAGCTTTTCTGCTCTGAGCGGCGATACCATATGGCACCAGGCTCGCGCGGACCGTAATCGCTAACATCTATATTCTCTCACTCTTTTCGATTTCCTTTTTTTAACCATTCCCCTCTCCATCCTGCGGGATTTGCTCTCTTTGTATTGAATCATGCTGTATTAGCGGTCGTTTGGAGTTTCTTATGATTTGAATATGCTTGGCGTTGGGTGAGAACAGTTTGGCGTGCTGGGCGGTTACAAAGTGCCTACAAGCATTGTTGAAGCGGCTGGGATATACCGCGGGTCAATCGTTCAAATTTTATATGTTCTTATGTTATTTTGGTAGGATGGATATCTGAATGGATTCCATTGACACTTGGTTGTTATCAACACTACTGCTATGCCGTGACCATCTTTTTATCTGATAGGCTGGCACTGTACACACTGTTCCTGCAACTGCACTTATAATGGGTAATAATCGAAGCTGTTCAGACTACATGCAGAACCAACACTCGACCTCATTCCTTTTCAACATAGACATTCCTAGCAATATCCCCAAACACATCAAGTGCATGAACCAGTCGATCACGCACTAATTCAACGCGAGGAATCATATCCCGACCCAAAGGCAAGAACCCCTCATTCTCACGCCCAGTACCAATGCCCTCGCCAACGATAACTTCATACATCGCCTTGGCAGCCTTATCCTTGTCGCCATCAGCAACAAGCTTACCAGTCAGTAAAACATCCAACATCTGCGCAGCCACAGATCCAGCATAGTCTACCGGCAAAGGGCTAACAGGAGAACGACAACCAGTCCCGAACTGGGTGTTAAACACTCCCAGCCATACCGTCAGAAGACGGACATTGAAGGGCGCGACTTCTTTGGCGAGCACTTTACATAAACCTGCGGAAATACACATCAATACATAGCCAAGATATCAAGAAGAGAAAAATGAGAAACATACCATCCATAGCAGCCTTCGCCGCCGCATAAGCACCCATACTCTCCCTCCCCTCCAACCCAGCCCCAGAACTAACATTAACAACAACTCCAAACCGCCTCTCCCTCATCCCAGGCACAACAGCTTTGATCAGTCGACTCGGTCCAAAATACACAGTCTCCATCTGGGCCCGCAGTTCCTCGTCCGAGAACTGCTCCACTGCACCGAGGATCGCGTATCCGGCATTATTGACCAGCACATCGATCTTGTGTCCTGCAGACTCAAGCTTAGATACCAGCTCGGATGCAGCAATTGGGTTGTCCACATCTAGTGTGTGCCATTCGCCTCCGTTTTGGGTTATCTCTGATACTAGATCCGGGGTGCGAGAGGGTTGTCGTGATGTTGCGAGTACAGTGTGGCCGTTTGATTGGGCAGCGCGTGCGAGCGAGAGGCCGAGGCCTGAAGAACAGCCTGTTATTAACCAGGTTAGGGGGCGGTTGGGTTTGGTGAAGGTTGGTGTTTGTGTAGTCATGGCTGGTGCTTGTGTAGACATGGTGGTTTGGGGTGGCTGTTGAATATTGGATGATAGTGGTGAAGTTTCGATCTGTGTCGTGGTGTTGATTTGCAAGAAGTTTAGAGTGATATAATGATATAATGTGAGAATAGCACGGCTCTTTTATATTTCGGTCTTGCTACTGCATGCCTCGGACTTAAGGCTACGGTGATGGAGTTAAAGTAGTCTATGCGTCTCAGCCTCGATGGCCCCCGGGGGTATGGTTGCATTTCCCCGAGGATTTCTGGTCTCTTATTGGGGTAGAAACAGGACTTAAAGTTACCTCCGGTGCAAGGTTGACAAAGATCATCAATTCAACTTATTATCCAAGTCATCTCAGTACATTTACGGAGTACAACCTTTATGAACAGAAGTAGTAAACATACCCAAATTGTCATAATTTCTACAGAGTAACTAAAATACAAGACCCCAGCACCACAATCCGTATAAACATCTAAACCAAATACATACAAAGTGAATCCCGAAAAAAAAAAAAAAAAAGCAACCCATCAACCATTCACCCAAAGAAGCGAACTTCAACGCAGTATTCAACATGACCGCGGCACACACGACAAGCTACAACCAAACCGCCGGAACGGCAAAGGCCTCAGCATCTCACCGGGACAACGCGGCATCTTCATCCCATTCTCACACGGGGTAAAGTCCCACCACTCCATCCACTCAGTGCGGGGAATCACGTACTCTCGGTGGCACACGGAGCAGGGCTGTCCACCCGCAGCGCGGACTTCCCTCGCTTGTCGCAGCAATGGCACAATCATCGCAGGATACTCGGCTAGCTCTTCGTCGGTGGTTTGCTCCAGGTAGGGGAGCTTGCTCACAGCGCGGAGCGCGACTTCGCGCAGTGACGGGGCGTTGTTTACAGGAGATGTTGGCCCTGATGCTGTGAGAATAGGTCTGTTGCGGGATGGGCTGTCTCCCATGGGATTGCCCTCCATGTCCATGTAGGTGATTGGGCCTGTTGCGATGTGGAGAGGGGACCAGCCCGTTCCGAGAGAAGATTCCTGATCTTCGAATTGGAGTGGAGGAGATGAATGTGAAGCCTCGTCGTTCTTTGTTTCCTTTTGATTGGTTGGTGTGTTGTGCCATTCTGCGATCTGCGCTTTTTCGATTGGGAGGAATGGGTTCGGGCGGACGGTTAGGTGTTTTAGTTCGCCTTGTTGCATGAGGCTGAGGAGCTCCCAGGGAAGGTAGGTCAACTGGTTGACGGAAAGGTTTAATACCTCCAGTGCTGTCAATCTGCGGATTGTAGATGGGATTTCAGTCAGTTTGTTGTTTCGCAGGCTGAGGACTTTGAGGTTGGTGAGCTCGAAGAGATCGTTGTGCAAGGCTGACAGGGAGTTGTTGGGGAGATATATGCTGAGGAATGGCTGCAAAGACGTGAAGACGTTCTCCGAGACTGGGGCTTCCTTGACAGACGGAAGCTTCGTTAGGTGCTGTAGAGGCCGTAGGAGACCAGATGGTATGGTTTCCAGATGGAAGTCGCTGTGTAGAAAAGAGCTATTAGGATCATTGGCTTGGAAATCGGGCAAAGGGGATATCAGATGAGACTACAACGTCAGACGAAAGGGAAATTAACACATACCCTAGATCAATGCTCTCATGTCCCTTATCAAGACAATCGCCGACAACCTGCCGCGCAAACCGATGAGCATCGGATTCTTCGGGGCTTTTAAACACAACACGATTCTGCGTAGGCATGTTCTCTGTCTCAACGATGAAAGGTGCAGAATTTCCAGGTTTTCTAGGATCAAGCACAGACTTGCGTAGGTCTTCCCCCCACGCCGAGCCATCCTCTGACGGCAAAAGCGACTCAGCACCAGACTCATCACTCCCCATCCAAACACCACTATCAACATTCCTCTTGTCCTTAAATTCCGCCCGTTTGCGCTTGGGGTCTAGCACCTGTTCCCCCCACCAAGTCCCGCGATACCGCCGTTTGCGACCCGCGCCTGATAACGGCGCATGGTAGTTCTCCAGCCCAGAAGCTGGTATATCATCACTGGAGAAGAGCGCAGGATCACTGGATGGCTGACTAGAGCGGTCATCGAAACGCGACAGTCGCCGCGCGCGCTGGAACGAGGAGACCGCTATACCTGTTGCTGACGGGTTCGCGTTCGCGGGCGAGCGGTGCCGGATTCGCCGCGGCGGTGGGAGGGGGATCTCGCTGTCCATTGCGATTTCGGTTCGCGGGTTCAGACGAGTCTCTTGTGATTGTCGGCCTGGCTCATTGGGTTTATATTCAAAAACGGTTTTATGTGATGTTCGAGTGGAGGAGTTGCGCGACGCGTTGTGGAGACCCACGATGGAGCGCTGCGGGTGTCAACAAACGCGCTAAGATGGCGCGATTGGGGAGATAAGGGTTTAGGATCTGGGATCAATTGAGAGCTCTCATATATTTTTGAAAAGAAGACGACCAGAAGACGGCCAGAAGACGACCTCACCACCTGCACGCCCGGTTGGAATGGCGATCAAAAGATAAGATCAGATCACACGTGCACGGGCATATCAGTTGACCCCGGAGCTCACGGCTTCTCCACTGGAATGTTGGATCGGCATGATCTTCTCTATTCTTTTTACTACGTTGCTATTACTAGTGTTTAGTGTTGCAATTGGTATCAAAGGAGAGAAGAAATAAAGTGTCTATATTCTGTGGATGACTCAAAGCCAACTCATGCAAGTCCTGGATATCAACCAGACCAGTTCGACTAGTAAGTCACCCACGACAACGTATATGGACAAACGAATTGAAATGAACAGGGTTCGAAGAAGAGAATAACAACAGCATCAACTCATATCGGTCCAAAAAGTCATAAAGAAATGAAAAAAAAAAAAAAAGAAATGGGGGTATTTGAAAAAGCGTTAAACCGTTTCCTCTCCAAAAATGGGGTCTTCAGCCAACCGAGAGGAATGAAAATGTTAAAAGGTATAAGAAGAAATAGAAAATAAGAAAATAAGATCCCGGCTCTGCTGGAGATGAACGGTAGTCAACAAGGCAGCAGCCATGCAGTATGAATTGAGCGCAGTATTGGCCAATGGTCCCAATTCATGATCGTTGCCTGCGTGAAGGCTTCTTGTCGAGAAGTCGCGACATCGCGAGTGTGATTATAGGGCCTGGCCCACCATCACAACGATATAACCGGCAGCGGCCAAGGCAGCTGGCATGCCAGCGCCAATGTTGGTCGCTGCGCCGGTGGAGGTAGCAGCTGCGGCAGCAGTAGAAGTAGTGGAGGTGGCGCGAGACAGAGGAGTCGATGTCGAAACAGACATGGTGGTCAAGTTGCTCGTGCTAGAGCCCGCGCTGGAGCTCACGCTGGAACTAGGAGTCGGGGTCACCGAATTGACACGAACCAGAGTCTTGGTGATGGTCGTGGTTGCAGTTGAGGTAGTGGTCTCCTCTGCGGCGACAAATGGAGCCGCGACCAGGCAGAGAGAGGCGATGACAGTAGTAAACTTCATTTTGTGAATTGAATCGAAGTGAAGTTCAATATGGAAAAGGAAGAGGGATCAAGGTGATTGAATTGGCTTCAATGTTTGTTGTGAAACGTTGGTGCGGCTCGAAGTATGAGTACTTGGAGACGAGATATGTTTCAGATTTGATCGCAAAAGAGTGAGCGTCAAAAAAAAATCGAATATAATGATTGAAGAGAGCGCTGCTCAAACAGTATAAAAGGAGTGACTGGGTGAAATGAGTGTGTATATGCGAGAAATCTCTAATGCGCCTAAGGAAAAAAGGGAAAGGGAAATTTTACCAGGTGGCAATGCAAGCTAAATAACACACAGGCACGAGCACGTCTCGAACCTGGGGAAAAAGAACTATTCGTCCATCAAAGAAGTCTTGTGGCGCTTCTGTATTTTTTTCCCTTGTTTTCTTATATTATTATTGATTTTCAAATAGAAATAGGATCATCCTATTGGCCCCTTGAACACGCGGACCCTGGCGCTATCCAACCTTGGAAGATTGGGCTCCATCTCAGACCGAACTATGATATTCAAAGCCCTAAAAGCCAAAGGGTCTTCCGCACAGACTCTTGACGCCAGGGGTTAAGTCGGTGATTATTCGTATAGTTAATTGCCATCTCACTTGTAGATCTCGTAATTTCAGGGAAATCCCGAGGATTCGCCTTCACTTGGCCCCATAGCCCCGTGTCCCCTAGGTGCACTTAATACGAGAAATTCTTCGCCTAGGTATACTCCATATGGTGTAATTTCGGCATTTCCCAATCCTAGCCTATCTCAGCCTAACCCCGTCTTGAAAATTTCCTTATTCAACAATTGCGAACCCGTTTTTGTCTCAAAAAAGCGCCTTTGCTTACTCTGTACTCCGTACTTTGCTTGAACTGGCCAATTTTACCCACTTTGGGTGTTATGCTGTCATGCTGTTTTGGTAATTTGGTCTTATTACCCCTACAGTGATAGAATGACGATTCTCGCTGGGCATCACACACTACTGCAAGTGCTCACTCCCTCGCGGGGACTTCCGTCTGTTCCGGGGCCCCTGGCATCATGCGCAGGAACAACGATCTGTGATTCGGTGGAATCTTAAACATAACAATAACAGACAGTTCGTGAAGTATTTGGCTTGGATCTTGATCTTACATCTTACTTGCCTTGAAAAGTGATTCCGGTAGTTCCCCCCCGTTAGCCGATATTGAAATTTACCTCAATTTGCCCCAGTTCCCACGCTATTGAGAAAAAAGGCTTTTTCTTTCTATACTCCATAAGGCTTCGTAGATCGCTTCCGTGGTTCGATTCAGGAACGGAAAACGAACGATCATCGCTCGGGCCTACTGTGTTGGGAATATTTACTCCGTAGCGTCGTCTGGGGAGGAACGGTGAGGAACGGTGAGTCATCCATGTTATTCACTCGTTTGTATTCTTATCAGTCTTATGTATACATCGTAGTGGACACATTCGGTGTGTTGGCATGAACATGTCATTGTTGTAAGAGGGGTCTTTTCGAGGGGCTCTGGACTCTTTGGGCTCGCAAAGCCCTATGTCCCGTACCCACTTCGAACACGACCTCAATAATGCAACATAAGAAATACGACAAGCTACAGAGTATACTGTCGTGTCGATCAACATGAAAATTTTAAGATGATCATTATCCACTCTATAGCCCGCACTCGTCCGTCTAAGGTCATTTGGACAGAAAAAAAAGGAAGGGGGCAATGAAAACCAAGCAAAAAGGGGTGGCTCACTTCTTTCCTCGCTGGCTTTGTGATTTAATATCACGTTTTTGTTCAATGAGATTGCATGTCCGGAGCCCAAAACAAGGGCGAATAGACAGCGGTTAGTTGGTGATCTGGTGTGTTGGTGCCTGACAAATAAGGCAACGAATATGAAGGCGAAGGTCTTGTCTTGGAATAATCCAATTGTGTAGTCGCATTCATTCTCGGTTGTTGATAAAATGTTTTCATGGATACTGCTAGTATCCACTTGAGTACTCTTATATAAATCCATGCCTCGGAAATAGTGGTTTTTGAAACTAGTACTCTAAAAGCTGGGTAAGATATATATCGGTATCTGTCACCAATTCATTAGTTCGCGAAATGCGATGCTCTTAGCTGCAGCAGAAGCTAATATATATCACAGTCGTGTTTGGATACACGTGTAAGTTTCTAAGTATAGTTAGACTTATCTAGCACAGAGGACCAACCCGTCGCCTTCGACCAAATGAATCCATACATGGTGGATCTCAGGGTAAAAACTGTATACAGAATTAACGCTCAAACATATCAAATTGTCAATTTCATTAGTTACATATTTTAAATTATCTTCCTAGCCTTGCAATTTCCAATCATTTCAGTTTTCTCTCCTACAGCGCAGGTTTTCCACCTTGGATACCCCCGAACTGATTCTGCCAGAGGTTCTGATATCTTCCACCCTCCTTCTTCAGCAGCTCCTGATGTGACCCGCTCTCGACAATTTGACCCTCATGCACAACAAGGATCCGATCAGCGCTGGAAATAGTTGAAAGTCGATGCGCAATGACAAATGTAGTCCGCTTGGCTCTCAACCGGTCCAACGCAACCTGGATATCCGATTCCGTGTTTGAATCTACGGCGCTCGTTGCTTCATCTAGTAGGAGAATCGGTGACTTCTTCAGGAAAACCCGGGCAATGGCTATTCGCTGTAGTTCGCCGCCGGACAACTTGACACCCTGCTCTCCGACTGTGGTATTGTATCCGTCTACGAAAGTGAGGATTTTCTCGTGAATAGCTGCCGCGCGACATGCTTCGTGCACTTCTTCATCCGAGGCCGAGGGCCGGGCATACCGCAAATTCTCAATGATAGATGCGTTAAATAAGACAGGATCTTGTGGGACGACACCGATAGTTTGACGTAGCGAGCTGAGGGTTATATCACGGATATCTTGGCCGTCAATCTCGATTTGGCCAGAAGTAACGTCGTAAAGTCGGAGAAGAAGTCTAAGGATGGTTGTCTTTCCTGAACCAGTCATACCGACCAGTGCAACCGTTGTACCGGGTTCGATAGAAATATCCACGTCTTTGAGGGTCTTTAACCGAGAATCATAGGCAAAATCAACATGGTGGAATGAAACACGGCCATCGCCAGGTTTCAGTGGCATAGCCCACTCCTTCTCGTTGACGCTGGGCTTGGATTGGAATAGGAAGAGTAGCCGTTCAGCATCAACTAGATCGGAAACAAGCCAGCGATATTGTGCGGAAAGATAGGCCAAAGGAGAGATGAGCGAAGACCAATACTGAATAAAGAAAACAAAGTCTCCCGTAGAGGAACGCCCCACAGAGATCTCGTGTACGATAAGTGAGGAGAGACCAACGAAGCAAATGGGCTTAAGCAAATCCAGGAGTGACTTCCCAATTGCTCGACGTCGACCGAAACGGGCGCTGGCCGTTAGGCATAGGTCAACTGCTTCTCCAAAGCGAGATCTCTCATACGAGAACTGGTTAAAGTATGTGACAGTTTGCCAGCCTTGAACGGCCTGATGCATAATACGAGTTTCGTTTCTCTGCGTCTGTGTAACTTCACGCCTGGCGTCCATATTCCAATTAGAGGTAAATACCTCTGCCGCAACATAAGCAATGGATACTATAACCACCAGAAGGGACGCGTAGACATTGAACTTCAAATAGAAAACAACACATGCAATACCCAAATCAGCCACAGTCGGGAGGATATCTAGAAGGGCAACTTCTAACAGATTGTTCAGCGCTCCACCTTGGTCGATGGACTTCATAACTTCTGCCGAGTCATTTTCAATATGGAAATCCATTGATAGATTCATCACATGGCTGAAGGCAGCATTGGTAATCTGACGATAAGAGAACTGCCTGATCGGGATCTTGACAAGGGACTCAATCAATCCTAGCCCAGCTCCGCCACGGATCAGCTGCAGCAGCGCCCATTTTCCTAGTGAAGCATATGGGGCTTTGTGGGCAAAGATGCTATCAGTGACATCCGCTAGTTGCTGAGGAATGAGAATATTCAGGGCTCGGTGGCATACTAGACAGAAGATGCTGGTAGCAATACAAAGCTGCACTTTGCGATTGTTTTTGGGGACCAAATAGGGCAGAAAGATCGAGAAACCTTTCAAATAATCCCACCAGCCCCCAATCGACTGCAACTTCTCATTGCGGAGCCTTTTCCTGCGCGTAGCTGCATCGTTCTTATTTTTGGCGGTGTCTGACTCGCTCTCGCTCTTGGAGTCCACACTGCTATTATCCGAGTCGTTGCCATTCGCCGCGCCATATCTTGTATGATTACCATTTAGAAAAGGGCGCGACTCCTCAGAGGTCTTTTTCTTCCTCTGTCTAGTCTCAACTAGAATGGCAGTCGTCACAAAGACAAGCAAGGCAAGTCGGGCCGCTGATATGGCGATCTGCGTGATTGGTACCCATTCTCTCGGCTTGGGACACAAGGACAGCGCAAGGAGTGGAACTTCAAAACCAGCGGTGACAAACGACGCTCCAGCCACTTCGTAGTTGGAAGGATTTTGTCGCAACCAGAGTGCAATCCATACAACTGCTTGAGAGGTCATATGCACCAGGAACGGCTGGGAACTGTCCAAGTCATCGGTGGCGATTTTCAAAACCGTTTGACTGACATATGTGAAAACAATCAAGACAGACAAGATCACTCGGGGTCGACTGCGACGCTTGGAGCGAGTCTTTCTTTTCTTTACCGGAGCGCGATTAAATAAAATGCATATCACAATGTAGAGACTTGCTATCAAAGTACAGCTATAATGAAGGGTCCGAGATGCTAGCAGAGTAGACATGATAGGAGGTGGGACAGAGGCTCAGTTGACAAACACCCCTAGCGGAGGCCCTAGCAGAGGTGGTTCCTTATATATTCCTCAAATTTGAGCCGCATTCTTATATTCAACTCAAGTGTCAGACTAAGCAACTCCCCATTGGATCGCTATAAAAATACCCATCATGTGCAATTGTTATTCAAAGTTGCCTGGGACAGGGTGGCTGGGGGGAGGATGTCCTAGCGCCGCCTATCTAAAGAAAACTAGGCCGTGATCGTAGGCCTAGGGGGGCAAAAATCTTTCATTATTGGGTAATCTGGGAAATCTGCAGATCGAACTAGAATCCACCTGCTTACACCGTAGGTTTGATGTTCCTCAGTGCATTGATTGGAATGTAGACATGCCTTGCTACTTACTTTGTCCTCCGTGCAGTGAGCATATAAGGGGCTGACAGTATTTTCGGTGACTCGTTTGAGCACAAGGAATAAGGTAGCAAACCTGATTCTGATTATGACACTGTAATATCTACGGAGCATTCTCATCTCATTCTTATACTGCGACCGTACTTGTGACATCTAATTGCCTCCATTACCCATACTCTGATATCGATCCTTCACCCGGGCACAGCCTACCTCTATATATACAAAGTTCTACTTACCTGCATACCTGCACATACCAAGCCAATAGTATGGTTCCCAGCTTGAATAACCTGGGATTAAGTCTCTTAAAGTCCCCGAGATCGGCTGGAACAGCAGTCCAACATTGATATCTGCATCTGATTTCGGGATTCGCCGGACAAACGGAAACAAACAGAAATGAATCACTGGCACAATTTTCTGCTTGGTTTGATGGCTAGTTGCAACCGGAGACCAGAGATGACTCTAACATAAAATAAAAATAAAAATAAAAATTAAGAGTAGACGTTTTCAATAGCTTGGTGACTATGATCAAGCCATGATAGAAAACAATGACATGTCGCTATAGACGAGGATCAAGGACTTATAGGTTTGAACTGTTTATTCTGGGTAGGTGGCCCCGGGGTTACATTTGAGGGGCCCCGCAACTTCTAAGCCAGGTCTGAAACAAAATAGATGTCAGTTCAACCATCTAATATGAAAGCGGACTGTGGCTTTATTAGAAGTTTGGTGATCAAAATGGTCAGATTCAGGATCAACCAGATTTCTTGCCCTTACTTTGAACCTCAACAAGGGTAGTTAGACCGGGTCATACATAGGGATCTTTGACCTGGTAGATTGATATCCCTTTGAGGCTTCCCCATTGAGAGTTATATGATTGGCTTCGTTACCACAGCTCTGGTGGGGAGTTTCCTTTCCAATGATATGATTGGATTGTGGAAGCCAAAAGAAAGGATATATTTTCACAATAACGCCTAACATGGTTGGAACAATTGAGACAATTGGACTTCAACATCCATGTTCTGGGTACTGCTAGATTATGTACATTGCGTGCTGAAGTAGCAAGTACCCATGAACCTTTCCGTCACAGCCATATTTGGGTAGTTGCCCTGTCTCTTCAAACCACCAGAAAAAGTATCTCTCAACCATAGAGATTATATCGTACAAGGGACGTCGCCAGGGAGTGGTCATGTCGCATGTTTCCCGAATAGTCTTGAGACTGGGAGAAGATTGTGTTTACTGGCGCATAGGCCGGAGGGGGCTCTGTCGGGGGAGCATCATCGGGGGTCCTCGAGCACGGAGCCAGGCATCGTTTTGAGGTCCTTCGGAGCGAATGACACTACCGATGGACATGAAGAGTCTATTTGAAGAGAAATTGATCAGCCAGGGATGCTAAGTCAAAGTTGTTAAGAGTCAACCATACCCGAAAGTGGCACCTGAACCCAGCATGTACTTGCCCAGAGTCCGCATGACACCGTTAGGCCCAGCGCCATACTGGAAGATGGTCACAGTTCCTGCTCCTATTTAGCTTATACAGCACTTCTTCATTTGGGAAATGAGTGGAACAAACCGATAATGAAGCCCATGATGCCACCAACAGCTGAGAGGGGAGCTATGTTAGCTAAAGGCTCTTGATGAACAAGGTTTGGTAGTTTTGCGATCACGTACTGGAACCCATCATGCAACCCATTTTCACTAAGAAATTGTCAGCACATTGTGTTCAACATATATAGCGCACCCTGATAAGAACACCAAGCAGAGTGTGATCTATATCACTGGGTTGTAGATGACATACTCTTGTCAAAAGTTGAAGGAGCACCCCCTGGGCCCGCTTGAGCGGGAGGACCAGCAACGACAGGCATTATGGAAAGTTATAAAGAAGCTTGTAAATTAAAATTAAAAAACGGTCAACAGCTCTGAGCTGAATGAGAAATCCTGATGTGATAGTCAAGGAACGAGCTCTTTTTCCTCCCCCGGCTTGATGCTTCTCCGCCTTGGTCACGTGATCACAAACGGGCTTTAAATTACACACGTGCCGAAACAACACGTGACCTATTTCGCCTGGCCAGCGTCAAGGGAGTAGGGAACTGGCCATCTTGCGCTCTTGCCTGGGTTCCCTCATGGCAACTATCCTCGATCTCTGATTTCTTTTCCGTTACATCTTTTAAAGGGCTGCCTGAAGCCTGCGCCGAGGCGGCAGTCCCGTCTTGTGCTTCTATCATTGCCCTGGCGTGAGACCGGTCGCTCACGATTTCCGACCTCCACACAACTCCTTGGTCTTGAAGCACCTATTTTATTCAGTCCTAAATATCTCTCAGCTCACAATTCAGAAGTGAGTTCACACTCTACTCCAAATATACAACTATTTTTTGTGGGGTCGAGGCAAGACCTCGACCTAGGAGCCAATTTATTTGTCTCTCCCCCCAAACAGCACTAACGCGACCGTCTTCATTTTAGTCAGGCGACTAAAGCTCCAATCACCCTTGCGCGCATTCAATATCCCCAACCCTCAGCCATAAACGAAACATAACTAAAGGTCTCCTTTTCGCCCTTCAAACTGCACCAGAATACGGCCCCTTTTACAATTCGGAACCGTGGACGCGCTCCGTGCTCCGTCTAGATATTCCATTACCTTGAACCATTCACATCCTTCTCCATGACTGCTGTGGCATCTCCACCTAGTGTCGAATCGGGGTCTCGCTTGGGATGGTACAGCTCTAGTGACGGAGGAGAAGGAGCTCTGTCTTCAGTGAATGCCGACGACGTGTCACGGATGTTCATGCCACGGAAACACGTTCAACGTTCAAACTCCTCTTCCTCTCTGGGGTCGAACTCTTCGACCTCCTCCACATCTACTGTGTCGGCCCCTTCCCAAGATACCCATGCCGCGCCGAACTCCGCCAGCGAATCAGAGAATTGGTCATCAAAAAAGAAGTATTCGAAGAATATCTGGCCTAGCTCGAAATCCGAGCCGGTATCAGGGGTAACGAACGCGCGATCTCAGGCAGTGCCTGCCTTCTCGTCGGGCCCAAGTGCGTCATCGACAATGTCCGCAATGCATCAGCCTTCGAACATCGTCCCATCGCAACAGATGCCTCAGTCGTCACAGCAGAATGGCATCCGTGCGCCAACCGGCCCGCCGTCGGAGAGCACAGCAATTTTGATTCTGTTGCCAATGAATGGCACCTTTGACAGGAAACAGATCAATGTGCCATACTACCCCGAGGTCCTACGAATCGGGCGACAAACAAACGCCAAAACAGTGCCCACGCCTCTCAATGGATTCTTTGACTCCAAAGTTCTCTCTCGGCAGCATGCTGAGGTATGGGCCGACAAGTCTGGCAAAATCTGGATCCGAGACGTCAAATCCTCAAACGGCACATTTGTGAACGGTCACCGGCTGTCCCCTGAGAACCGTGAGTCAGAGCCGCACGAGTTGAGAGAAAGCGATACCCTAGAGCTGGGTATTGATATTGTCAGCGAGGATCAATCCACTATCGTCCATCACAAAGTCTCATCAAAGGTTGAACATGCCGGAACCTATAGCACTGCCCCTAGTATCCTTGATCTGAACTTCGGGGACTTGGATCCTGCCTCCGGGGGCGGCCTTCTCCCTTCTCCCTTGAGTCAACCGCTTTCTCATATGCGCGGTCGAGCCGGTAGCAACGCGAGTAGCAGAAGTACCCATAGTGTTACCAGCAATCAGGTCAATGCTTTACATCAACAACGACAAATGAACTACTGGAACTCGCCAATCTCTATAGAACAGGTCGTCAAGCGGCTCACGGTACGAATCACAATTTATCTTAATACCACATATTGCTGACGTGTTCTAGGGCGAACTCAAATCCGCAAAACAACAAACAACAGATCTTTCTCATGCAGATGAATTTTTGACGACGATCATGAAACCAGGCTATGCAGAGAAAGAAAAGCTTGTTAAGCCATCTCCTTTGGAGAATAATGCCCATCGCCAAATGAATGGCCGGCCCAAAATGCCTCGAGTCGACTCCTTTTCAAGATTCTCCGATCCCCCCCGCTCCTCCACCTCAACAGCCTCTGCCAGAGAAACCCGATGCGTTGTCACGAAGTGCCTCTGAATCGTTCTCGCCGCTGAAGCGCAGCGATACGGAAAAGCCGAAGAGCGGAACAGGTTCCCCTGTCTCCCGCGATTCCAGTCAAATCTTGAATCTCATTGAGGCGCTATCGTCTGCCAAGCGAGAGATTGAAACCCATGGAACACGTGTCAAGGAACTAGAAAACCTGCTGTTCCAAGAACAGGCTGCTCGCAAATTGGCAGAAGACAAAGTCAATGAATTGGAGATGCGGTCATTGGATGTTGAAAAATCCAAAGCCGAGAACGGCATTCTTCCACCTTCGGAGAGTGGTGTAGATGGAAAGAAGGAGCAAGACGTTACAGAAACAACCGTGCAGGTCAACGGGATCCATCCTTCGGAGACTCCCACTCCCGACGACAGCCAGGCAGACGCCCCCGTGGAAGACAAGAGTGCTGAGCTTCAAACTCGCTTGGAAAGTATGATGGAGGAGATGGCAGAGATGCGAAAGCAAATGGCATCCTTCAAAGATCGCGCCGAGAAGGCTGAAGATGAGACCACAGAGTCTCGCAAGTCATTGAACGAAATGATCGAAACCTTGCGCCTGGAACGCGCTCAGAAAGCATCAGCCACGGTGCTTGATAAGAAAACCGATATACATGACCGCGAGCCAAGCAATGACTTGGCCGCACAGTCGCTTACGAGCGATGATACTCTAACGGATTCTAAGACGAAGACTCCATCGATGCAGGGCTTCGATCCAGTTACCTCGCAGAACAAGGACATGGATGCTGCAGCCACAGCATTTGCAACACAACGCCATCGATGCAACTATGTGGAAGAAGCAAGTCCTTACGCTTCCATGTTTGGCGTGGTCTTATTGGGAGTAGGCCTGATGGCCTATCTCAACGGTTGGCAAAAGATGGACAAATAAACCAGCTTGCCCTCGCGTGCTACTTCTGGGGGCTCTTTGTTCTTTTGACGGTTATTTCTATTGCATAGGCCCTTCGCATTATTTGCCTTTTGTCTCCTATCTTTCTCATCGGAATTCAGTTTTCGCTCGCCAGTCACGACTTTCTGGTGATGAATGTGCTGGTTCTGCTCTCGGTTTAGGACCATTTTCTTGTTTTCATATTCGGAGCTTCTTCCCTTTAGCCCACACTGTCTCTTTTATCTCACGACCTTTTTGATGACTTTTTCGAGATCACTTAGGGATCTCCTTGGTCGCCTTGTTCGACGTCCGTTCCTCCCCCTCTTTCCTGCCATCTCCTTTCTCTTCGTTCTTCTTCTTCTACCTCCTACTATGTTACTATTAGCCTGTCGCCCTCTTGGGAGTCGACACCTCTCTTTCTCTTTTGTCTGTACATGATGGGGAAAATCAGGATACGTTCATGACTTGCAGCCTCTCTTTGAAACGTTTCGTTCGATGGAGGGGTTTCAGGCATTATCATTCATCATGTCATGTCAACACAGGACTTTGTGAGCGTATCAAGGAGTTTTTATTCGTACTATTTCGTTTTTATTCATGCCATTTGTTTCTCGCTGGCAGATTCGATGATCCAGGCCCCCTCTTTTAAACCTCTTTTTTGATTGGAGTAGTACTGTTCTCAGATAGTCCTCTCTCTCTCTCTCTCTCTCTCTCTCTCTTTCGTGTTTCATACAAGTCTGTCCCGCATCTACAGCGCGTTGGGTTGATTTCGAGGCTGGGTGGAGCATGTGCTCTGGGTAAATCAGAGTTTATTTCTTAAGGGCAATCTCGATGTACATGATTTTGTGCTAGGCTAATAACCTAAGGACAGACGAATTGTTCCTTTCCTGATCCTGCCTAAGGGCCTTGCCTTTCGGGCCTGTGTAATTTCCATATTGTACCTGCAGAGAGTATTTGGCACTTGGGATATGAAAGTGATCAAGGGTGGTAAGAGTAAGAGGAAGCCCTCGAATTGGGGCTTGGGGGTTTGACTGCTTCCACCAGAAATATCCCAGAACGTGAATTCAGGATAAAATGTCTTCTAAGCTGGAGTGTATAGTCACCGTAAGTGTCCCTTTGGATCGAAATCACTCAGCAGGATGTGCGTACACTCAATGTCCTAGCTGGCAATCCTGGGCGTGGCCACAGCCTCGTGACAATGAGTAATCCCCAGCCATGGGTGTGGGGTTTGCAGTCAAACTTCTCAAATTGGTAGACGATGATCGTGCAATCGGATAATCGACGATCGTAGGGGGGTTTGTCGCAATGATCGTAGGCGAATTCACTTTAGGCTGACGGCGACCTCAACCATTTTAATCCACCTCGTCCGACTCTCGGGCAGCTCAGCGTCGTCTTCCACCGCGGCGGCCTGGCGTTTCCTCTTCTTTGCGGCCGACTTAGATTCCGGCTTAGAAGCCGCATCTCCCTGGTCGGCTGGGGTTTGCTCTTCCTGTCGTTGTCGTTTCTGTTCCTCTTTTGCTTTCATTTCTTCGTCCTCGACGATATCATCCACGACAACCACACTCCCGGTATTGACACGGACTGTATACTCGGTTCCCTTTTCCTCGAACCATTTGGCTACGTTGAGCGCCTTCTCGATGGCCCGTCCTGTCGCTTTCACAAAGACTTCCTCTCGCTTCTCCGACACCTTAGACAGCTCATCGAGTATCTGTTTCTCGTTCTTGCGCGTATCTTCAAGGTTGATGTTTGCGGTGGCACGCTTCTCGGCCTGCAGGAGGAGCTTCTGGACACGCTTGATAGCGCTCATGAACGGTGTGGACTTGGAGACATAGACGATCTTAGGCACCGATGCGCCGGCATACGGGGAGGCGACTGGGGCATGAGGTATAGGGCGCTTCTCGACTTTGGCATCTGTTATCCAAAAGTCAGCGTTTGTGATCTTTAGTTCGTAGCATTGGCCATTTGACCCCAGGCGTTTGGGTGGGAAGGCTCACATTTTGGGAGTCGGATGAGGTCTTTGTTCTTTTTCTCAAATTGGAGTTTGCTCTCCAATGATCCCTTTGTCATGGCTGATATGTGCCTTGCACGAATGAAAAGTTGCAGAGCCAAGTAAAAGCATGGAAGCTGTGCATCTTATCGTCTGCCTTTTTCTGCCAGGCGGGGCCGATATGACTCGCTTATGTCATCATTTGTTTACCCCCCGGGGCCATCTGCAGGTGCGAGCCTTCCTAATCGGGAAGCTACTATATCTACATCATAGATCGGCAAACTATAGGATACCTAAAACCCCCCTCAGCAATTCGACACCAATAGCTTGGCCTATTTATTCAATTATGCAAGTAAAAGAGAACACTCAAGCGATCCCCTTCAGCAAAGCTACAGAAGGCTGGCGCGCCCTGCCCTATCTATCTTCTATTAAAAAGAAAGCAAGACATTTAGACGCTTGATGCACACATTATGAGCTATGTTAAGTGGTTTGTTTGTACAATATAGTTTAAAGTAGAAAATATCGATGTGAATAGGAAGTTCCTACTATATTGCAAATACCCCAGGAGACAATCGGATCCAGGGTACAGAGTATATACATGTATTTATAGCTTCAAATAGCATGGAGTACAACGTTGGGACTTCTTAAAACCTGATTCACTCGCTCTTACGCTCTTATCAGGGACAGGGAACCCGTGGACGCCTCCGAAACTGTGGGGATGATAAGGCTCTCCCCTCATTTATTTGAAAGGCAAGACGGGACAATTCCGAAACTCCCTTTCATTCCCTCTGACATTAAGCACCTGTGAATTGAAACTGCAATGGAGAAACCTTCAAACCCCAACATCCGACGAACACGATCAGGATGCTGGAACTGTAAAAGTAAGTAGTCTATCTAGATCGAATCGTTTGTCATCGAGGTCATCGAGGTCATCGAGCTTCTTATCGCTGACTGACCGTAGAACGACGCCGACGATGTACAGGTACGTCTCACAGAAATATTTATAAATGGATATCCTAGAGAAAGAGCTAAATCTGGGACACAGAAGACAAACCATCCTGCAAGTGGTGTCTCCAACGTGGACAAGAGTGTCGCTATGGCATCCGTCTGCTGTGGGAAGATGAAGCCCAATTAATGGGTATTGCTTTTGGTAGATCCGGCATGAAAGATCGGTTCATAAAGACGAAGACCAAGTCGTCAGTCGAGCATTACTTTCTTCCTGTGAAATCCCATGCCTCTCGGTATTGGCTTACTACGACATCGGATGATATCCGCTCGCTCTACGAGGGCTGCCCAGATAAGCGACCGGCGATACAGATTTATGATCTGGATCGAGAAATGAGTGCCGCACATCTTGTCCCAATGAACACCCCTCCCCTCATTATGTGTCACCACCCTTCTCTCGAGGAGTCTGATAATCTTCTCTTTCACTATTGTTGGTTTCCTGCTACTATTGCCTTAGAGTACTCGCGGGTGTGCATCGCTATGCTAACCATTTCGAAGTCAGTAACATCTGCACCATCCGCCGATCTTTAACAGACTCCGAAAACCCATGGCGATCGGTTCTACTTCCAATGTGTTTCCAATCAGACGGCCTCTTGCATATTGCCATCGCATGGGCCGCGCACTCCCTCCGCAACCAGTGTGATAGTCGAGATATATATAAATACGACCAAATGATCCTTCAACACAAAGTCAGCTCTCTCAAACACCTTCGTGGCATGTTACCCGAAGACCACGACGACCAGCCACCTACAGTCTTTCCAGCCCGCACCCGAAGCGAGCGAGATAGTCTCCTTCTACTCGTGATGTTTCATTGTCTCCTAGAGATTGCCAGCGGAAGTGTCGTGGAGTGGACGTACCACATGAAAGGTGCTATTAGAATTATGAAATTCTACACGGCTAACTGCTCATCTATGCCGAGGCGGGAAATCTTCAGCAAAGAGGTTCTTGAACTGGTTTATACGTTTTTCATTGAGAAGAATACTTTCCTCGGCACTTGCCTGAATATCTCAGATGAGGGGGAAGATTCCCTTGACGGCATCCAGTGGTCAACCGAAGTACCTTCCGTGTTTCCCTTTCTTGCGGGCCGTGGACGCATGGAAGTGAACCCGTGTATGGGGTTGTCTCCTGAATTGTTGGATATCATTTTCTGTATAAGTGATCATGCCAGGAGACAACGTGTACTAGGTAACTGTTTTGATGATCACGACACCAACACAAGGCAAATATTCGAAACTATACAGCAGCGGCTTCGTTGTATTAAATCCACCGAAGATTCAAACAGCAACCAACTAATGGAGCTACACTCTACCGCATTTGAAGAGGCGACTTGGATCTACCTATACCATGCAATTAAAGGTGAATCTTATCAGAGTGAGATTATCCAAAGCATTCATCTCCCTAGGATTATCAATGCCCTTGAGCAGATTCACGAGGCACATGGGGCGCAGCTTGGTTTTCTTCCTTATCCAATGTGGGTGCTTTTTATCGCTAGCTGTTTTGTTCTGGAAGATGACCGGGTGAAAATTCTCAAGTTCTTCACTGTTCTCAAGTATAATAAGCCTATTAGTAATGTTCCTTCTACTATGGCTGCAGTTGAAGCGATATGGAAGAAAAGAGATCTGAGCTCTGACGAGACCATGGTCTCATCACGGCATGCGGCTACTTGGACACATGTGATTTCACAGCTAGGATGGATGATGCCATTTACTTAGTTAATGTTAATGCTACGTGTAAACAGAAGAGTGTCGACAAATGGAGTTCTTGTATCAGTCTTAACCGATTGCCATCCGAACCTTTAAGAAATCGTTCTCAAGTGATTTTCTCTTTCCTCTGAAAAACAACTTCCATATTCCAAAGAGCTGAGATATCGCCCCTGCAGCCAGTCCCGCTTCTCACTATCTAAATAAGGATTTTATCTGCACAAACGCTGGCAGAGTCAACAAGAACTTTTCAGTGTAATTCAGTGTAATTTAGTGTAAATGAATATTAGTTTCTTCTATATTCAACATAGTTGTCACAAGGAATCACTCAAACTCACGTGCCCCAGTATCCAGTGCTACCTTCGCTCCCATCTCGGTTGCCACTGCACCTGGATTCACAGAATAGGCCAAGACCCCCTCGCTCCCATACTCATGCCCAATGAACTCACTGAAACGCAAATTAACAAGCTTAGTCATTTAATAAGAGCTCTCACCAGACGAAACACCGTGCGCACTTGTACTGGCCAGAGTGACAATGGTACGATCTGACTGTTGATCTCTTAGCATTATCGGCAGCATCTGTCGAGTGAGCAGGAACACGCCCTTCGCTTTAACCTCCCAGCTTTTCCACCAGTCTTCAGGATCGGATTCCGTAATGGGCAGGAATCGAGGAAGATAGCCGGCATTGTTCACAGTATATCTAAGCGGGAAAATGCGTCCAGCGCAAAACGACTCGCGATTTTGTTGACCATTGTCTGGGTCGGTTACACCCATTCTATGTCGTCTCAAAAAATGAAATGGCAGGTGGATGCGCCAGTACAGTCGAGCGAGATATAACTCACCAATACCGTCTGGCTGTGGCTTTTCATATATCTAATTTTCATAGAATGAAGAAATGTTTTGACTTTTCTCTCCGTTGGTCTATGCTCTATTTATTATTGATATTGGCTAGGTGATGATGGGAGATTTAATAGGCGGTAGAAAGTCGGCGAGGGGACAGAGGTGTGCTGGTGGAGACTGTACAAATGAGGTTATGCGAGAGATAACAGAACTAGATAAATCTATTTGATGACTTTCTTTTTCAAGGCAATTTACCAAAAACTCGCACCGTGGAGGACCTCATCCATTGTGTCTTCTTGCTTTGCCGGGTTGAACTACCACAACTGTACGAAAGTGACAAATTTCCTCCACAAGGGCATCTGCTCATAATTATCCAACTCCAAAATCTCCTCTGTATCAAGGGTTCTTCTTCCTGTTTGTAGGTCCACTGTTCGAGGATCTCGGAGTTTGGTTCGATAAATGAGCTTATAGGCGATGGTGCTGAACACAATCAAAATCAGACCAAACATATACTGAAAGAAGTAGTATGCGGTTGGAATATTTGATCCCTATAAAAAGCTATATTTAGTACTTCGAGACTGGACAGCCAGCGGGTGGACAGTGGAGCTTACAATTGGGTACAAAGCAAGGTATAGAGAACATGCGATATAAAAGCAACAGCACGTAAACAGCCACATCGGAGGAAATGGCCAGATACTGCATTTCCAAGCGTATGTTTGCGCGAAGAGCGGGTCATTCTGAGCCTTGAGAGCCGCCCGAAAGCGAAATGAGGTAATGGATATAACAAACCACACCATGAAGTATCCCGTGCTAGCAATCTGAGCCAGCCAGTTAAACACAGTTATACCTTCTCCGCTGAGGTTGATGTATGTCAGAATAATACAGAGAGCACCTGTGATTGCGAGAGATACTCGAGGGCGCCCTTGTGAATCAACCTTTGCCAAATAGGGCGAGATCAATCCTTGATGAGCCATTGATTGGAGAATTCGTGAGGCGATGAAAAAGCTCTCGGCAGCAATAGCTGCCACTGCAAATAGGATGATCACATTAAGCAAGTCTGGAAGACCCTTGATTCCAGCCTGTTCAATAGCGATGATAAATGGCGATGCGGCGATACCACTGCTCCCTAGTAGATTGGTGTTGTGAGGAGAAACCAGGATTCCAATCAAGACCATAGAACCCAAATAGAAAATTGAGACTCGGATTGGGATTAGGAATACTGCATGGGAGACAGAAAATCGGGGGCTCTTAGACTCTCCAGCAAGGAATCCAGTAAATGTGTTGTCTAAATAGACCATTAGCATCTCCAGGAGATCTAAACATTCTAGTTCAGACAAACACGAACCTCCAATTGCGAGAATAGCGAGTAGAACACTGTTTCCGAACCCCTTGAACCCATTTAAAAAGGCTTCGTCTTGCCATACCTGACCATGATGTAGGCTACCATGTGGACCAGCACCGAAAATGAGGGCGATGCCGACAACGATAAACAGGATCAGAGCAAAGATCTTCAGGATAGACGTAAAGTACTCAAACCATCCAAAAACAGTATTTGGCAGACTAAACATGATAAACATTATAATAAGAAAGATCGTCACTATAGATTAAAAGTTAGCAGATAGAATCTTTTAAAGGTCATATCAAGAATAAAAAGACTTCACGCAAAGCACATACACCAAACAACTTCAGGAACAGACTCCTTTGCCCAGTAGTTCACTATAACTGAGAAGAAAGTCGCCTCTGAAGCGATAATGGCTGTCCAGCCGATCCACATCGAAAAACCAGCCGCGAAGGCCACAGCTGGGTCAACAAAACGATCGGCATAGTCGATAAAATTACCAGAAGTAGGAAAGCTGATAGTCATCTCACTGACTGTCTGAAGGACTGCCCATACACATGAGCATACGACTGCGAAGCCGAGAAAAAGAGAACCTGGACCACCATCGCGTAGGTTCGCGCCACTCGAAATAAAAAGACCAGCTCCAATTTGACCTCCAAGAGAAATGACCTGTTACCGGTTAGACCATGTTCTGGGATCAATTTGATTCAATCGGAAATATGACGGTATTGGAGTACATACATGGATTTGTCTAGATGTAAATGTTCGGTGGAACCCAGCATTGTTCTGCAGCAGAACAACTTCTCCTAGGTTATCATCGCTGTTTCCATCGTCCAGTGATCGGGCGTTGGAAAGAGTATCCTTTATCATGTCCTTCAACTGCGACATTGTTTAGGGCAAGTCGATGTGTATGTATCTTGTAAGATGCGCAGTTGAATACACTTATAACTGTGATAACGGTGGGGGGAGGGTTAGTAAGAGCGAGGGACCATACCCTTATATTCACTACGGACGGCTTGATAAGAATTCGCTATGTTGTACATTAGGAAACACTCTACTGTGTGTTTAATAGATAATGCCAAGATAACTCTAACATAAGGCAGGTCGATACGCCGTTTACCCCAATCTTCTTATTCTCCCCCAGCTAGATCAAGCACTCTAATTGGATCACAAGGAAGTGTTATCTGTAAAGTGGGGGCAGTAGGTATCTAAGGTTTTCCCCATTCCAATCCAAGGTTCAAAGGTACGCTAGAAACTTTATCTGTACATAGTCTAACTTAAGGCTAGAATCTTGACTAGGACAGATTAGGCAAACACTGAAATGCTCGATCCCAATTAACCTAGGTCGCAGCGCATCGACCTGCCTTCAATTTGATTCCAACATAGCACGGTTTGATAGTGTGGCATAGCCCCCCCCAAAAGGCGAAGCGATGAAGTATAATAAGCTCAAGATATCCGCAGAAATGTAGTTTTGCCCACCAGTCATTGTCACAACAAAAATCGAAATCTCTCTCGCAATGGTTTCCTCTCAACTCTCCGAGCCGATTATCATTATCGGAGGTGGTACTTTTGGCACGACCACAGCCTACCACTTGGCAAAGAAAGGATATACCAACGTTGTAGTCCTTGATCGTTTCCCCGTGCCTTCAGCAGAGGCAGCCGGGAATGATATCAACAAAGTGGTTCGCACCGAATATCCTCAAGATCTATACACCAGGCTTGCATCTGATGCACGGGATATATGGTCCGATCCAGATGGATTGTTTGCTGGACTTTACAACCCTTGTGGTTGGATCATTGGGACGAGTGATCGTTCCCAAGCCTTTATCGATGGTTCGATTAAAAGCGCCGAGGCCAACGGAGTTGAGCCACCACGATTGCTTTCGACTCAGGAGGTTCATCAGCAATGGCCCGCTATAGATGGCGACCTCCAGGGGTGGAACTCATATTGGAGTCCTAATGCAGCCTGGGTTAATGCTAGGGAGGGCATTATCAGAATGGCAAGAGAGGCCATGGCAGCCGGGGTGAAATATGTCTCGGGGAGTGCGGGGCATGCGTCGCAGCTTCTTTACGATGAACATCAAGCATGCATCGGAGTAAAGTGTGCTAATGGTACGGCATACTTTGGAAGTAAGATTGTGCTTGCGGCCGGAGCGGCAGCTGGAAGCCTGTTAAATCTGCAAGGCCAGATTGTGGCTCACGGTCATACTGTGGGCCATATTCAGTTGACTCCTGATGAGGTCGAGAAGTACAGAAGCATGCCTATCCTCGATCATTTAGAAGGAGGTAAGTGGATCTTACTAGTTCTACTCCCACCAAGTGCTAACAATTACCAGGACTTCTTTTCCCTCCCCAAGAAGACGGTATTATGAAGATCGGAGCAGTTCATTTCGTCACTAATTATGCGAAGTCCTTTAATGGGTCTTCCCTTCCGCGTTATCGTTCGGATAATCCCGAGGATGGAATACCTGCCGAAATCGAGGCTCATCTTCGCAAATGGATGGCAGGGTGTGTACCTGAGCTAGCATCTCGAGAATGGATTGAAACTCGGATTTGCTGGTAAGTCCCTAGCTCATTAGTGGACACCCATGAACGCCTTTCTGATAATTCTCAAGGGATGGTGATATGCCAGATTATCATTTCCTGATCACACCTCATCCAACCCACAAAAACTTGAAGATTGCCGTTGGAGGGTCGGCACATGGATTCAAATTCCTGCCGATATTAGGAAAGTACATCGTTGAAATGATGGAAGGCACGCTGGACCCTGAAATTGCGCAGCAGTGGAAATGGAGACCTGGTGCCAAGTCTGGAGATTTTTCAACAGTTCCGCACCAGGAAGTGGCTAAGGATCTGACTAGGTTACCCGGCTGGGGTGAGCCAAGGAGCTTATTGTGAAGTGAAAGATATCATCGATAGAAACTTACCTAGATACCTGACTGTTGCTTATGCGCCACTTATTGGCAAGCGAATCTATCTCGGCACTATTGATATTACAATATGTGAATTGTATACTGTATGCAACCAGAAATAAAGGAAGAAATACTTAACAATGGATCACTAAAGACTTTTTGATGAGACACACATTTAACGTCTCTAAAGATCCATGTATTATGTATATTAAGCTCGAACTTTTATGTATATCAAGACCATGAAAAATTGACAAGTTCAAAGCAACTGAATGAATTATGTTATGATAGGCAACCTATATGTGACCGACTTTAACACCTTCGTATCTATCTCCACCTAAAAATCAACTCTCAATAACTATACCTCCAAGCAGCCCGATTCCCCTACGGTGACACCAGAATCCATCCTATGCCAAACACTTTGACGCTCCACCATTCCACGCAAAATCAACTGACCGAAGCACACCCCTCCTTCCGTCTCCAGAATTGAGTATATCTTCTGCCCCCAAACCTACTATAATCCCCGAGCTGCTTATTCCTCTTCGTCGCCAGGGCCGCCCCGCTTTCCCTTGACACTCTTCCACTCGAGGGCAAACGCACCTAATGCAGAGAGGGCGGCCGTGATGGTACCGACGATGAATACCCAGTGCAGTGCGACGTTATACTCAACTAGAACGGCATGAAGGTCCTTGGGGGGGACGATGCTGCGAAGGTTGGTGGCACCGGTGTTGACGATGGTTTCGGGGTCGAAGTCGTCAATGGCGCGGGTTAGGCCGGCAAGGAGCTTCTGGCTGAAGATATTCTCGCCAACGGAGACGAAAATGGCACCGCCTAACTGCTGACAAAAGAAGACGAGGGAGACACCGACGGGTATATCGCGGGGCTCAAGGACAGTCTGGACGGCGATAGCGGCGTGCTGCATTCCTAGGCCGATGCCAAAGCCTAGGATGATCTGGTAGCCGATCCACATGCCAGAGCTCGTGTTAACGCGCCAGGTAGAGATAAGTCCAGCACCGATAGGCATTAGGCACGATGATGCTATGGTGAAGGGGGTGTAGTAGCCGAGCCGACCGACTACCTGGCCGGACATAGTACTGCCGGCGACCAGGGAGAGGACTAGCGGTAGGGTGTCGATACCGGACTGCACCGCGGTTCGGTTCTTAATTGCCTGCAGCCAGATAGGCAGGTAGTACAGCAGCATTAGCATGGTTGAGGCTAGGCAGAACATGAACCACATCGCTGCCACAACACTACGGTTGCGGATTACTCGTAGCTGAATTGTCGCCGTCGCGGGAGTAAGTATCTGGACAATCATCTAGGTAATCAGGCAGATACCGAATACGACGAACAGCAGGATGATACGCCAGTTGCCCCAGGCATACGTGCTACCACCCCACTGTAGGGCTAGTAGAAGGCAGATTAGCGCCGAGAAGAGGAAGAGCTCGCCTAGGAGGTCGAGCTTAGAGAGCTTTTGCCGGAGCGTCAATCCGGGGTTCATGGCAGGCGCTGGCTTCAGCGCTAGCAGAATGACAAGCATGGCGGCGCCCCCAATTGGTAGGTTGATATAGAAGCACCAGCGCCAGCTAACATTGCTAGTGAAAGCACCGCCTAGCAAAGGGCCGATCACAGAGGAGATGCCTAGCACCGCACTGAAGAAGCCGTTGTACAGCGGCCGCTTATGTAGCGGCACCGCTGACATCATTAGCACGATCGCCCCAGACATGATTCCCGCGCTACCCATACCCGCGATCGCCCGCCCTATGATGAAGGCGAGCGAGTTAGGTGCCGCGGCGCAGATCACTGACCCGACTTCGAACAGAAGCACTAGCGCTAGGAAGACATACTTGGCTGGGTAGAAGCCGTAGACCTTGCCCCATAGGAGCTGGAAACAGCATGCAGTGACCATGAACGCACTGCCGTACCACCCGATATCGTCCAGGCTGTTGAACTCGTTAGTGATCTGGGGTATTGCAGTTGAGATGATCGTGCGGTCCTTTGTTGTTACATAGGGTTAGCGAGGTTTTTTTTTTTTTTTGATTTAAATACTTAGCGCCAGAAGGGTGGCTTCTCTATCCACGAGACGGAAACAAGAACTCACGAGCGACATGATAAAGATGGCGCACAGAATACAGGCCATGATGAGAGCGACCTGGGCGGGCCCAGGATATTCGGGCTCAACCGAGGCAACTGACTTCTGGGAACTTAAAGGGTTTTCCTCTGATTTGCCCTCTAGCGGCACCTCAACCTGCGCGGGACCCTTGGATTCCTCTGCTTGGTCGCCGGCAGATTCATGTTGCCCATCCATCGCAATACTAGGGGGGCGAGCAGCTGCCATTAATGGGGACGAAATGACCCTGTTTGTCTCTCTAGCTGAGGGTGTGTAGTGATTTGCGGCTACCCCCGTGGTATTGACAGACACTTCTGAAAATTAGGGTTATGTATATAAGAAACACCCACAGCGGGGTGGAGAAAGCCAAGCTTCGACAGAGGGCGATTGATAGCCAGTGGGAGGGCAGCAAATAAAAAACAGCGCTAATGAATGCATTAAAGCACAGGAAGAGGACTGACGCACCAACCACCGTCGAAGCTCGGGTTTTGGAAATCAAATATTCCGTAGATGGCATCGGACTCCGCTGTCATGCCGGACGCCACGCACTCTGGTGACCAGACAGAAGCTGAAGCTATCACAAGCGACTTCACGCTTACTATCCCATTTATTGGGTTTGGGCCATTCACGGGCTTATTTGATTTGGAGGACGAGCGCCACTATGTTGTATACGTTGTATAGCCGCAGCGTTGAGAGTTTCGGGCGAAGGGCCGCGTAGACTGGTTTGGGGCTCAGCGGTCTTCTCCCTGATGATCCTGGTAAATATTCCACTCAATGGCGTCGCACGTGGTTGGTTAAAGATAAGAGCAGGACCCCGCCCTATATCAGCAACCCGATCATCAAATCTGACTTCTCGCCAGGGTCCACTGACTAGGTGGTGTTATCAATGAGAATGAATTGCTAGATTCTTCAAGTACAGCAAGGTGAGGAGTTATCAAAGTATTGCCTGATGTTCATACTGATTACTGAAAGAGTTTCACTGTAAACAGCGTAGGGGTTCGAATTGTTTGATTCTTGTGGACCGAAGGGGCGGTACTTCTTGGGGAAATAGGCCAATTGATCTGCTTCGTCATTGCTGGCTGCATCACGATGCCCCGTTAACCATTGTAGGCGAATCGTAATGTCGTATGACTTGGCGTTCTTGGGCGCTTGTAGAATGGCATAGATGATCTGTTGACCCGACTTGGTCTCTGGATTCTGCACGGCGTGCAACGCTGATATGCTGTCTCTTGGGATAGTTACACTTCTACTACGGGAGCCAGTTAATCTCCGCCACTGAAGGGAGACATTGTTGATTAAACATGGAAAATAAAACCCCTAATAGCTCTGCAAAATGCACAGACTATCGGTCTATGGGTTTTGCCTCACAGTGGGTGTCATACCATCGATGCATAGTTGAGGGTCGGTGTAACACCCGCTTCGTAGAGTTGTCGTATCTGTTCTGGGTGTAGCTGTCGTAGTCCTCCTAGGGTAATGTTGATTTTCCTAGCTCGCTTGATAGCCTGTTGTACATGTTCTTTCCATTAGAGCTCATGGCTAAAGATCACGCCCAGGAGCTTTGCAGCCGCGGATGGCTCGATGACTTTGCAATCCATGACGAGCTGGCCTTGTCCTTATTCCTTCCTTTCCCTAGTGATGTAGAACATTTCGGTTTTTTTCCGCCGTGAAGCAGGATCCCGTCTTCCGGGTCCATGCTTCGATCCGCGATGTCTCCTCGGATTGAATTTTGGCCAGGTTCTTATTGGCGGTCAAACCAACCTACCGCACACAACAGAACGGTCTGCCGAGTATTTCTCACGGCGTCTGGGTCTTCATTGACATCCAACTGTACCAACTAGGGGAGGACAATTACATGGTTGATTTCAAATGTGATGGCTACCAGAATGTGATCCGCGCTCAAGGTGACACAGAACAGACCACCATCAGCAAACGTCTCAAGAACATAGAGAAAGAAACCACCAGCCCCTACCCTTTCTTAGATGTGGCATCTGACCTTGTGGCTCAGATGGCTATGGCCAGTCAACTTTTGACTCGAATGACGAATACGACATCTCTATGGTGGCCTTCATAATTTTTCCTGATTTCTTCTTATTCTATTCTCTTTGGTTGTCTTCCAGGTGATTATACAACGGACAACCTGTTTGTGCTTTATGAGCGAATATCAGTTTGGTACTTTTCCAGTGTACAGATTTCCCTCCATATGGATAAATATCTTTTACCCTTTGATCACCTTCTTTGTGGTGAAGGTAGATATGCCTATAATGGCGTTGATTCTATAGGTTTAGGATCAGCCTGTTTTCCCTCCTCGATTCGCAGTATTTCAAGGCGGCGGGGTTTAATCTCGAGGCTTTCAACGACGTCCCACTCCTCCATGCGAGACAGAGAGCCAAGGAGTAGCTCGAATGGGTAGTGATCAGCGTAGTAACGGGCTTGTTGGTGGTGCTTGCGGCAGTACTGGACTCAGAAAGCGCTTTGGAAGGGCTTTTTTGAAGCCTCGTTACAGCCGAGGCAGTGGGACACGACCTTGGGGTGGTGCTTCCCATCTGGTGAGGGGCCCATGTGGCATGGGACGGAGACATCGCAGATTGCGAGATGCCGCCATCGATAGTGGTGTAAGCGATGCGACATCGCCCTCGACAAGATAATTGCCATGGGACTAAATGATGGGAGTTGGCAAGGTCTAAACGTAGAGGGCGGAATTTTATACTTAGCAGCCAGCAACAATCGTACTAACTAGTATAAATTCAACAAAACCAAGTTACAGAACGTACCACCAAGGAGTAAAATAGCCAAAACTCACCTCGCCGAGTAGAAAAAAGGATTATGTCTAGCACCGACGGTTTTATATACTGTGATACCCTAGGCCACCCCCTATCTAAGTGCTATTATCTGAACCACGATACCCATCCTCCGGGTTGGAAACTTCGGCCGGGCCTATAGTGCTACTGCTACCGATGGAAGGCATCTCAATTATAGGACTCGAAGACGACAGTTGTGGAAGATGATACTGAGAATCAGGGGGTGGGTGCAAGTGTATTTGTAGAGTATGGCATTGGTAAATACGTAGATTTCCAGCCTAAGGGGGTGTGTTGAGATGAATACCTGGTTTGTGAAGTAGGTGTGGTGCCCGATATTTGTCCGGGCTTGATAGATCGACATACGCCTCAAGCTGAAAGCTGGTCAGGTGATGCCCGCCAAACTAGTTTGGGAAGGTCCCGAAATTGGGGGACTTGTGGATCACCTGGGCTGTGTCATGTTGTTTTGTTTCGCTTGTATTGAGCACGGAAAGTCCGGATATGCACATGTTTGATCTTCGATCCCCAATTTTAAGTATCCTAGGTATCAAATTAAGGATGGAGTGGATGTACCTAATCTTTCTGGGGTGTAAACCCTGAAGGTTGGAAAGTAGACCGCTCATCGGTAGGAAACAAACAAACAATAATGCCTGAGGCAGTTACAACGCCTCAGGCACCAGGGCACCAGGGGCACCGAAGGCGGGCCCGGCTGACTGGACAGTCAACCGCGGTATAGTGTCCAAGTTACCATGGGAGATATGAAATGTATCCATGGATAATGTCTACAACTACGGTTATTTATTGATCTGCAAATGAGTGATCAACCTTTTCGAAGCCCTGAAGAGTATCACAGCTTGTTGCCTGGATCGTACTTTGTATATCAATTTGGGTTCTCGTTCCGTGTGACTGCTCCAACGCAACGGCTCCGTTTTTGGGTGGACCCAAGGCAACAGTCACAGGCGGGTTCATCGCCGCAGAAATGTACGAACATAATAATATGTACATGCACAGTATGTTGTATACTCCGTGCACGTTGTGGGTATTGCGTATGTACCATGTTCATGACCCCACAAGCGATCGAACCTTGGAGCCAACACAATCGTAATCGGATCTAAGAATTATTAATGGGAGGGTCGTTTCTTGAAATAGACAGACAGTGTGGGAGACTGGCTCACATGGTACAATAATAGATACCTAGTTAAATGTATTTATGTATGTTGTTTTTAGATTTTTATCCGGGGGCGAACAAAAGTACGTGGCCACAAGATGAGCCACAATCTGGAAAAATCTGCGTACGTGTTGTACGCTGTGCATTGTAGACATAAGCTGAGCGCAATACCTAGATAGCTGAGGCGGAGGCAAATACCCGAGAAGTTTGCCTTTTAAATTGACCAGTCCTATTATGCATAAAAGTATTACAACATACGATGCGCTGATGAATCTGACAGAGCCAAAAAATTTGGTAGGCGTAACGGCTCCCCTAGTTCCCGGTCACGATGTTAAAGTTCCGCATGCACTGGAGCGAGCCTTGAATGCAAGACAGCTTTAGTTGTCTCAAGCCGGAAAGGCACGGGGATGATAACCCAATCATAAATGTGAGCTAGTCTCTTTGGCTTAGAACCTACCTGAAGGGGAAAGGTGTTAAACGTAGGCTAGTGGAGTGGGAATACACCTAGCACCAACGGCTGTCTCTGAAGCGTTCCAAACCAATGGGAATTCACGCAAATCGGGGCTAATGACATCTTCCAGCGGGTCGGTACAGGTGGAGTAGCCTTAAAAAGCAGAATCCATGGATCTGGACTCGGATAAAGGAGGGGTTTGACTTACCTAGGTAATTAAATTAATTAAATATTGATTTTACCACCCCAAAAAACAATTAAAAAACAATTTAAAATAATTTAAAATAAAATCGTACTCGGATTTTTTTGTCTCGCGGATTTTTGCGGTCGAGTCCGTCTCCACTTTGTAGAATGGTCCAGCCTTGGGTAACGGCGCGCGCCTTTTTGTATGGGACTCTTCCCCTCGGCGGATTCATTTCGAACTCTTCCTCCTCAACTCTCCTTCAATATACTCTACATTCGCTTGGTCTCATACCCCAACCACTTTGGCCCTTTATTCGTCTTACGTTCCCTACTCGATCGTTGGAAGGGGTTAAGACGTGTCTCACGTTTCAGCGCTCGGAAGCTAGCCATTGAAGCCGCTTTTTGCGTGTTTTTGCATACATCAGATCTGGCGTGCAGGAGATCCGAGAGATCCCGCATCTTGATTGGTTTTGCTTCTCAAGGGATATCTTAGAGAACAAAGTACTCGCCAACCGCGAAAGCTTTTTTTCTTTGTTGGCCTCCTGGAGTGACTCAAGTCTTCGGTACTCTAGCGCTGATCCGACCAACCGGGTCCCTCCCTCCATCAGTCCTTTATTCCTATTTGGGCCTATCAGGTCTCCAGCTACCCCCTTGACGGGTTTTGAGCTATCCCAGCCGCCACGGCTAATCCGGTTCTTCGGGTCGACCATAACTACTGCCCTTTAGCCACTGGCCTTGCGCTCTTTTCTTCTCATCACAACTCTCTTTACAATTCCCTTTACAACTTATCTTTATTACGCACTCTCCCTCTTGTCCCGACAACAGTCCCGACATTCCAGTCCTTCAAGTATTCATAGCATGTCTTCAGCCCCCCCATCATGAGACACTGAATGCACCCGATGGGTCAGCATTGACGTGGATCTTCGATCATTGCTTGCGTTACGCCGACAACTACGAAATCTCTCTTCGTGCTGCATACGAACTCAATTGCCATCCATCAAAAAGCACAATGGCGCCTTCATTTCCTCGATCATCCTCCATCTTCTCCCGCAATTCCGTTTTGTCCAAAAACTCTCGTAACTCCAAGTCTGATTTCGATGCTCCTTCTTACGACACCAATGCCGAATTCCGTGCTTGTTTGTCCAAGACTGTCGCCGAATTGTCTTCTCAGCCTTGCTCGCTCCCTCCGAGCTTCATTATCAACTTTGTGCGCCGCTGTTTTTGTCTGGAGCTGTCCGATGTCGACTTTGCCCAGGCTTTAACCGCTCTTGATTACCTTAGAGATCTCCAAGGTCGCTGGAAAAAGGAAATTGATGCTGCCTTCAACCGACTCAACATTACTGCCCAGGATGCGAGTGACCCTCAGCACTCGGAAGTGGCTCGCAAATTCCCCAACGTGATGGTCTGGTACAAAGATATCAGCAACAAGGCACGCATGATTGATTTTCTGTACACTCAGGTCTATGTCGGCCTGCGTCGCTGGGTAAGGTTTATCCCGAGATTGAAATAACGAGTTCCATGGCTAACATTTATTTCTCAGGTTCTTGTCAATCAGATGATGCTTGAGCCATTCGACAAAGCCAACTGCCTCGCTCTTCTTAACACTCTACTGCCGCCTCTTCACCGGGACAGCTCCACCCCAACACAGCAGTTATCGACAGCCATCCTTGGAAATCATCGCGACACCTTCTTCAAATTCATTACCACCTTCGAGTCTGATCCTTCAATCCTGGAGCCTATCATGAAGCAAGGCGCTCGACCCGGTGACGACAATGGATGGCCTGCATTGTATGATGTGGTTGACCGATACTTGAACGCTACCCTCGAGATGATCGACGAGTGTACTTTGATCAACGAGCCTGGTCAGATTAGCAAGTCAGGCGTGCAGCGCCGTACCGACTCAGGCATCAGCTTTGGTCCCGACTTTGGTCCTTGTCCTACTATCTCCCAGTCTTCGGACAGCGAAAAGCCTCTTCCCCATTTCCCAGAACCGAACACAGGCACTAGCAAGCATGGTTCGTTGCTGGAACGATTTGCCTCCTTGTCAACATGGGGCAAGAAGAAGGACCCGAGGAAGGAGCAGCAGAGGGAGCGGAGGGAGCAGCAGAGAGAATTTGAGCGCAGTCTGAGGAAGATGCAGTCTTGCAAAGAATTCAACAGTCGGTCTAGCAGCACCAAGAGCACCAAGAGCACCAAGACATCAGCAAAGTTCAACGCAACGATCTCTTTCGATTTGACCGACGACAAGCGCCGGCGTTTGATTGATGAAGCCCAAGCTCGCAAGGCAGTCGACGCCGCTGAGGCGGACCAAAGCATTGGCCAAGCCATTTAATCGCAACTTCTCTGCAACCTCTCTTACAACAAAAACAAAAAGCAAATCCACAAACGGAAAGGAAAACCCAAAAAAACTCTAAAGCTAAGAGGGGACTGAACATACTCCTCACATTTCCCTTGATTTCTTTACTCTCGACTCGGCCATCCCTTACTCTTCTCTCATCCTCGCTGCAGCCGTCCCCCTGCGAGCACAAAATCTAGAGGGAGCACTTGCTTCCAGCTTTGCCAATGTCAGGCCTCTGTTGCGCAGAGCCAGCCGGGCTGCATTTATGTGACTTACTTTAGTTCGGAACAAAAAAAATGGTGTTCGGGGGGAAAGCATATGGGGGTGTTGATTTACGATTTAATGTCTTTATGATAGCGTCCAGCTCACTGGATTTAAACCCAAATTTATTCTTATCTTTATCATCATTGTTCTAATTTCTCGTCCAGTAAATACAAATACATATATATAGAATCCCATAACTGTAGCCAATGCAATACAACACATGGAGTAGAGCAGTCGACAACTATACCTCGGCGATTGCGCCAGTTGCCGCTCAGTCTGCCGTAGAAGCTGCGATAAGAGATAGCGAAACCCTCCTCCAAGTGTCCAGATCAGCCGATTCATCCTCGATCTCACTACCGTGTTTGTTGAGAGCTTTAGCTCATTTGGCTCGTGATGTTTGTAAATGGATTAATCTGCATGTTTGCTAATTAAGAAACCAACACTTCATCACATACGACTTGCCCGATACGAGGCTATCCACTATACCATACAACAGATACACACAACCGACCTCCCACACTGCATTACGTTATAATGAGGGTCTCTACGGGACCTCGCCTTTCCTGGCGATGGTACGCTGCCGTCGGAGCTCTGCTACCAGGCTGGATTGCCAATGCTAGCCCAGCTGTGAACGTGGCGCTCCAAGCCTCCTTTGACTCGGCCCCATACCTCGTCGAGCTCCTGTACGTTGCACATTGAGTGATCTCTCGCCTAGAACAGGTCTGTCAATTGGAGAATGGCTAATGAATTTAATATAGGGAGTCTGCCGCCGAAGAAAACTCCACTTCCTATTTCCCTTTGTTGGATCGCATCGCCGACGGGACGTTTGAGGACCTCACAACCGAGAAGGAGCTATACGACCGTTTCTTGACAGTTGTGAAGGATGATGGCCATATACGGACTCCGGAGAGTCTTTCCTCGTTCAAATTGTCGCTTTCGGTTCGATCATCAGCGCCTCGTATTGAGGCGCACTTCCAGTTCTATAACACCTCGGTTCAGCAGTCCTTGATGGTGGCCCAAGATGCGGCATGTCCTGTATGGGTTCACTCGGAGGGAAAACAGTATTGCTCCTCTGCCATGGAACGCGCACAGCAGGATGTTGTGGGAGAATTGTGGGTAGATCTTTGTTCATGGGGTATGAACTCTAATAGCTGACATCGAATTTGTGCATCAGGGACCCTAGAGAGCTACCATTTGATCGCATCCTGGGCGATGCATCACTCCCTCCAGCTGTTCTGTACGCAGATGTTACCTCTCCAATGTTTAGAGATTTCCACGAAACTCTGAGCGACATGGCGAAACAGGGACAGATCTCGTACCGTGTACGCTATCGATCTCCCCAACACTGGACTCCCCATCCCTTGTTTGTGTCTGGATACGGCGTGGAACTTGCTTTGAAGCGAACGGACTACATTGTTATTGACGACCGTGATGCGGAGCAGCTCGAAGAAAAGGATGCCAAAAGTCGTTCAACTGACCCAGATGAGACCAAGGAAGATGGTCCCAATGACCTCCGGCCTCTGTCTTCTTCCGAAGTAACTCGTCTAGGATTGAACTCTGTGAGTTACGTTATGGACAGCGCTGATCCTTTGGGGACATTGATCAAGATGTCACAAAATTTCCCCAAATATTCATCGATAGTAGCTGCCCACAATTCCAGTGGGGAAATGGCACAAGAGATCCGCCATAACCGGTTAAAAATGCTTCCTGGTGGTTACAATGCCATGTGGATCAACGGTGTACAAATGGACACACAGCAGATTGACGCATTCTCACTTCTAGAACATCTGCGTCGCGAGAGGAAATTAATTGAGAAATTCCGCGGTCTAGGTCTCTCTGCGGATGATGTCGTGAAGTTACTATCACACCGACTCCTCACTGAAGCCCAAGCTGGTGCCGAGGAGCAACGGTATGACTTCCGTGATGATTTGGAAGGGAATCAAGTCATTATTTGGATGAACAATCTGGAAAAGGACTCTAGATACGACTCTTGGCCTGGTGAACTGGAGGCGGTTCGTACTTATTCCGTATGGCTACTAGACTGGATACATTCTAACATAATTCTAGTACCTCGCCGGTTCTTACCCGGGACAATTGCCCCCGGTGAGCCGGGATCTGCATAATGTCGTTGTGTCTGTGGACTTATCTAACCCAGAACATATAATGCTTGTTGCTGGAAACCTGCAAGCCTTCATCAAGCGAGGAATTCCTGTGAGATTCGGCTTCGTACCTACCACCTCGTCACCAGAGTCCATTGCGCATCTGAAGGTAGCGCATTACCTTTTTGATGCCTATGGCATGGAGTCTCTTGTGCAATATTTCGAAGAGTATGCCTCGAAAGGCAAAATGAGCTTCCCAGACAAATCGTGCTTCCAGTCTGCGACTAAAGAACGCGATCTCGTTGACGGTCACGAAGCTCTGTCTCTTGATGAAGTCTTGAAGAGCGAGAAATATAACGCTCTAGTGTCCCAAACGGCTGCTTACCAGCGTCGGTTGAGTCTTACCAGTGACGCACCTCAATTCCTGGTGAACGGTATCCCTGTCCCCCGAGAAGGCAACTGGATGCAGGGAATGAGCATGCAGATCAGCAGGGACTTGAAGTTGGTCCAGCAAGGCATTGTAGAGGGAATTTTCGAAGAGGACGCATGGCTTCCGGAGTTCTTCTTGGCACGCGCATTTGAGAGACGCAATACTTTCCTCATGCCCGAGGATCCTAAGAGTGTGCAAATTGTGGACATCGCCAACATCCTTCCATCGGATGAAGATGTATTGAATAAGATTCCTCACATCGTCTCAGATAAAGCAGCTCTGAAGAGCGCTCATGTGATAATTGTGGCCGATTTCGAGTCAGAGGCAGGCATAAAACTACTGACCGAAGCCCTCAATCTTCGAAAGGAGAATGGTGGCGTAGAGATTCTGGTTCTGCACAATGCGGCATCGGATGTCGATGATGTTCCTAAGAATCTCGCCTCTCTTTATCTCGCGCTTGCGAAGGGACAAGCTATCGACCAAGTACTAGCTAACATTGCATCTGGTGATCTTGATACCGAAGTCCTCGAGACTGAATCCCAAGATATCTCTGCCCTTCAAGCCTTACACCAAGCTCTGGCCAGAGAACTTGGATTCAGCCCTGGCACTGAGGGACTCGTTGTCAATGGAAGGGCAGTCGCCCCTATTGAGAAGGAACATCCGCTAAGTGTGGAAGAGATAGGCCAACTGATTGCCTACGAACGGGTGAAGCGCCTCGATTCCGTTGCGGCGGCTGTTGACGAACTTGGATTCGCCGATAAGATCTCAAGTCCGCTCGATTTTGCCAAATTGACCTCGCTTGTGGCACTTTCCACCATCTCGGATGTCCCTGAGGGTATATTCGAAAACACTCCCGATTTCAGAGTGGACGTGTCCGGTAAATGGAGGACGGATCACTCTGTAATCACAGTTTCTAACTCAGATGATCCCACGATCCACGTTGGTGTTAGCCTTGACCCGGCATCTGAGGTTGCTCAGCGGTGGTTGCCGATTCTGAAGGTTCTCTCTGAGCTATCCGGCGTTCAGTTGAAGATTTTCTTGAACCCGAAGGAAGAGCTCAAGGAGCTGCCGGTCAAGCGATTCTACCGCTATGTCTTGGAATCAGAGCCATCTTTCACGGACGAGGGAGCTCTGGCCCGGCCTCAAGCGTCCTTCACTGGCGTGCCAGTCGAGGCACTGCTGACTCTGGGGATGGACGTGCCGTCATCTTGGCTCGTAGCACCCAGTGAATCAGTCTATGACCTGGATAACATTAAGTTAAGCTCGGTCAAGTCTGGCACTGACGTTGACGCTATCTACGCTCTTGAGCACATTCTAATTGAGGGCCACTCTCGTGATCTTACAACGAAGTCTGCCCCCAGAGGTGTCCAGCTTACCTTGGGCACCGATACCAACCATTATTTCGCCGACACCATCATCATGGCTAACCTGGGATACTTCCAGTTCAAGGCCCAGCCAGGCTTGTGGCAAATCAACTTGAAGCCCGGCCGTAGTGAGAAGATTTTCAAGATCGATAGCGTCGGTGGTCTAGGATACCGCCCCCAGACCGGTGACGAGAACAATGAGGTTGCTCTGCTCTCCTTCCATGGCCGGACGCTGTTCCCTCGATTGTCACGAAAGCCAGGCCATGAGGAGGAAGATGTTCTCGAGACAGGAGTTCAGTCAGGCTCAAAGATGGACTATTTTGCCAAAGGACTCAACTTTGCATCCGGTGTCCTCTCCAGCGTTGGTGTCGGGTCCAAGAGTGGAGGCGAGCAACATGCCGATATCAACATCTTCTCAGTAGCAAGTGGACACCTCTACGAGCGCATGTTGAACATCATGATGGTCTCCGTGATGCGACACACCAAACACACCGTCAAATTCTGGTTCATCGAACAATTCCTCTCCCCCTCTTTCCGCGCCTTCCTCCCTTCCCTCGCTCGCGAATATGGCTTCTCCTACGAGATGGTAACATACAAATGGCCACACTGGCTGCGCGCGCAGAAAGAAAAGCAACGCGAGATCTGGGGGTACAAGATGCTGTTCCTGGACGTGCTCTTCCCCCTTTCCCTGGATAAAGTCATCTTCGTCGATGCAGATCAGATTGTGCGCACAGACATGTATGAGCTAGTCACTCACGATCTCCAAGAAGCGCCCTATGGGTTCACACCAATGGGCGACTCTCGAACCGAAATGGAAGGCTTCCGATTCTGGAAACAGGGCTACTGGTCCACCTTCCTCCGTGGCAAGCCGTACCACATCTCAGCGCTGTATGTCGTCGATTTGAAGCGCTTCCGCGCGCTTGCTGCCGGCGACCGTCTGCGCGGCCAATACCAGATGCTCTCGTCGGATCCGAACAGTCTCAGCAATCTCGACCAGGATCTGCCAAACCACATGCAGCATCACATTCCCATTCATAGTCTGCCACAGGAGTGGCTTTGGTGTGAGACTTGGTGTTCCGATGAGGATTTGGATGGGGCGAAGACTATTGATCTTTGTAATAATCCACTTACCAAGGAGCCTAAATTGGATAGGGCTAGGAGGCAAGTTCCCGAATGGACGGTCTATGATGATGAGATTGCGGCCTTGGCGAGTCGCGTTGCTGGCGAGCAGGCTGCTGCTGGGGTTGAGTTTGTGCAGACTGGTGAAGACCGCAAAGATGAATTATAGTTGACCCTGTGGGGTTTATTAAAAGATAGCGATTGCATTTATGATTACACTTGTTGCATTTATCGGATTGAATTGTGGATCTTTGTATTTTCATGGAAATTTTCTTTTACTGCTCGCTCTCATACATAAGAATTGACATCTTAGCAAACAAGGGTATAATAAAATGTAGAAAGTAAGTAACAGCAAAGGGAAACTCTTTGTTTCATGAGGTTTCACAGCTCGTCCGAGTCAGTCTCGTACTTGACGTTGGTTACGCTGCTGTCGTCATCCCCACCGTCCGAGTCAGATTCATCGACGATAGCATCATTTTCAGTGGCAGATCCGTGAGAAGCAGGTGGTGCGGGGGGTGGGGTCTCTTCGATAACAGGACGAAAAGGTTCAGCCAAAGGGGCAGGGCTGTCACTAGAAGCTTGCTTCTCCTTCTTGGACTTTCCCTTCTTTTCGGGGGGCTCAGGGGCCTCGGCACCGCTGCTAGATGGCTTGTTGGCCTCCTCTTCCTCTAGTCTCTTTCGCTTCTTCTCCTCCTTTCTCTTGCGCTTGCGCTCTTTGCGTGCGGCCTTGTCTTCCTGGGCTTCTTGCTCAATCTGCCCTTGCTTCTCCTTCTCTCGTCGCTCCTTCTTCTCGCGCTTCCTCTCCTCTTTGCTCTTTATAGAATTGGCGGGAGACGACGGGGCTTCCTTGGCAGGACTGGAGGCGGGGTCTTCGTTGTGCTTCCGCTTGGATTTTGACTTCTTAGCCTTTTTGGGAGGCTCGGGCAAGTCGGGCTCGCCCTCCTCGGACTGCGCATCATGGTCGGACTCGACATTGGCATTGGCAGTGGGGGATGGTGCTACCTCACCATTGGGCTCTAGGGTCCGTTTAGTAGTTTTCGTAGCTTCGTCGTGATCAGAATCTTCATTCACGAATTGAGAGCTTTTCCTTTGCGCCTCCAGTCTCAAATTCCAGTGGGCACTTTTCTTAGCAGCAAGTTTGGGATCGAAAACTGCGCCTGGGTGACCATTGGCCCGCATGGTCATGACCTGCTTCACGATCTTGCGCCATTTGTCTGCGCATTGTTGTCGAGATCGCATATGACCCATCGCCTTGCTGATGTTACCCCATACAATGAGCCGCTCGTCCAGCTCGTACATGTCCTTGCTTGATTTATCGGCAAGCATTGGCTTCATGGTGTTCCACGTTGATTCCACAGCGTTGAGGAAAATCCCGGTTTCCTCCTCCGACCATGCGCCTTGGTTCATGGTTCCCTGGTGCTCGAGCTTATTCTTCCAGCGTTGAGTGACATCGTCATCACTGCGCCCAATGAGCTTACCAATGTAAGTCCATTTCGGGCCGTGTTTGGCGTGAAGCTCAATAAGCTCTTCCTCTTGTTCCTTCGACCAATCGTGCGCCTTTTGAGCCGAAGCTTGGAAGTGTCGGCGCATGAATCTGTACACAGATCGCCGATCACGGTCTGGAACAAGAGCGTAGATCTCGTCCCAGAAGTCGCTTTTTGAGATAACATCCGAGGGGGCTGGAAATTCGCCGGTTGCGCCACGCTCGGAGTGTTGAACCATCTCGTCAAATTTGGCGCTGGCAATGCCATGCATGGTGCAAAAATTGAGTTTGTATGCTTCGATTTTTTGCACTTCTTCCGGCGTATAGAAGCCAATTTTCAAATTGTCTTTTTCCCTGGTGCGCGAGCCTCTAACCCCCTTAGCCCTGCCTCCTGATGTGGTGCTACCCTCGGGGTTTGGTGAGTCAGGAGCTGGGGTTTTCTTTGTGACAGCTAGCTGGTTTACAGCGGGCGGTTTTTCTGTAGCCGCTAAGTCGGAAGTAGGTTGAGGAATGGACGAAGCGTGGCTTTCCAATTCTTCGCCATTTTTCCTGCGAGACTTCTTCGCCGAGGACTTGGGCTTAGGCTTTGACGGAGTGGACTGGTTGGGAGTGGGGGGAATTTGAACCGGAATTGCAGAGGGAGGTGAGTTGTTTTCTGACGAAGCTGACTCGGCAACAATTTTGTCTGATTTGCGATTCTTCTTGGATTTTTGCTTGCGCACGGGTTCAGACTGCTCGGGTTCAGACTCGCGCTTTCGCTTTGAAGGATTCGACATGTTGGAGTCTATTTCTGCGGAGGGCTTTGCGCCATTGGCTTCCGTAGTTGCCGGCGACAAAGCCTTAGATGCTGAGGAGCGACGTTTCTTTCCCTTTTTCTTCGTCCCATCGACCATAGAAGAATTCGGAGTTTCGGGAACTGCCAGATTGCAGATGTTAGTATTAAATTGCGCGAAAACCAAGTGTTTAACTAACTGATATCTCCGAAATTCTCTGGGATTTCAGGGAATGGTTCAGGCTGAGACGATGTATTCCCCATGGCAATAACCTACGACAATGAGTAGGGAGGGGAAAGAGTAGACTATACGTAGAAAAGGAGAGACCGAGGTTCCTCAAAATTTACAGCCCACGAATGCGTAACAATCCGGCAATTGGGGTTCACCGTCTAGTTGACCGCCTATGTGGGGCCAATCGAGTCGATCTCAATGGCTATTGTATGTAGTAGATCATCTATATTTTGATAGAGCATAATAGAAACAGTATTGTAAAAAAAAAAAAAGAAGATAAAAATTATTCAAGGCACCAAGACAATCTATTCTAAATGTGCAGATCGGGATTATTGAAGGATTCCACGCAATTCCCACTATACAACTTACTACAGAGTGACTCATACATCCCATACAACACTGCATAACAAATGTATTCAGGTGTTTGGCATTTACTCAACGTTGTTCTGATAGGTATCATGCTCATGATTGCATTAATAGTGTACATGCTAGTACAAAGAACATAAAAACTCAACTGCAAGTCATAAACCCCATACTTCTGGTCCTACGGACACAGTCACGACACAAGCTTCATATCCCGTAGGATTTTCGTCACTAGTTTCTTTTGATCATGAGTGTGAAGATTTTGCTGATCTGTCTCCTGTAGACAGCGCCCAATTGCGATAGTGACCTTGACAGCACTTTCTGCGGCGTTGGAGCAGTCCACCCACACCTTTCCATTGCGGCCAACTGCAATCTCAAATCCTCCCAAGCTCTCCAGCTTCTTTCCAAGTTCAGAAAGAACAACCAACCCTTCAATGGCATCTGTGTTCTCGGCAGAAGAAGAGCTTGCCCGAATCAATCGGGCCGCCATACCAGTCGAAACATCAAATATCATTCCACCTGTCAAGGGTCCCAATCCTCCATCAGCTTTGCCAGTTGCCGGGTTGACACAAGTGAGTTCAACTTCGGCGCCGGCGCCGACTCCCACGGACTGTACTCGGGCATACACCAGCTCGCCTTGCTTCAGCATTGGCCTTGTCTTCTTGGATGCGCCCTCAAAGGACAGCTGACCCAGAAGTGCATGGGCTGTATGTGGGGTTACCATGCAGTGGAAGAAATCGACGCTGGAGTGGTGGATCTGAGCAATGACAAAGTCATTGACGGTGGGGATGTATCGGCGGTTCGGGAAAGAAAGAAGCGAGACAGTGTTTCGTTTCGCATCGGTCGTCAGCAAACCAGCTTGTGTTGCTGTTAAAACATGATTCGATCCCTTTGAAGAGGGCTGTGATAGAATGCGGAGGCCGGGGCCGAGTCGTAGAGGGTTGGAGTTGTTGGTAGGAAGGTGGTCTTGAGGTACCTCGTCGCTAGGTAATAAGACAACCGGGGCGCTCATGATGCCGGACTGGATAGGCTGTATTCTGAAGATAGCCTAATTGTAGGAGACTCTGAGGGAAGAGGTTCAATGCTGTATTGCTGGATTTCTTTCATGCAGAGAGATTGTCTGCAGGACTGCTTTTGCGCATTGATTCTGCAAAAGAAAACCACATTTCTTATCACCACGTGACTTCATTAAATGTAGACTTGACTATGCTCCATCCTAGCACTTGACTTGGGACCGACCTTGAGGATACGAACAAGTTAATTACTCTGGACTGATACCGATTTACGATTACCTGTGACCGGTATTTCTAAGATCAGGGCTATATCCATCATGGAAAACCCTCAGCATATGAAGATGTGTGGCGGTGCCATTTCGAAATCGCCACAACCACTATCGATAAGCACTAGCCACATTTGCGGCAGACGAAAATCTTCAAAAATCTTTTTCGATCATTCCCCCTCAATCGAGATTTCCACCAGTTACCTCCGATACCCCCGAATCTACTTTCACGCCGTAACGTGAGATCCATATTCTTTTAATTCAAAAAAAGTACATATTTACAACTTCGACATGGGTGACGCTGCCAACGGTGCCCCCGCTGAGGCGGAGCGCTTTGCTATCGGTATCTCCTTTGGTAACTCATGCAGTTCAATTGCTCGCATCTCCTCTGTACGTCCTGGTATTCATTCTTTGGGTTAAAGAACGGTGACTGACAATTTTATAGGAGGGCAAAGCTGAGGTTATTGCCAACGAGGAAGGAGGTAAGAACAATGAAGCCCCACGATTTGAGAACTCAAATTAACACACTCAGATCGTCAAATTCCTTCCATCCTTTCTTACATCGACGGAGAGGAGTACCACGGCACACAAGCCAAGGCCCAGCTCGTTCGCAACTCGGCCAACACTGTTGCATACTTCCGCGATTTCGTCGGCAAGGAATTCAAGTCCATCGACCCTACTCCCTGCCACCAATCCGCCCACCCCCAGCAACAGGACTCGACTGTCGCTTTCACCATCCGCGACACCGAGAGCGAGACCCCCAACACTGTCACCGTTTCCGAGATCACCACCCGTCACTTCCAGCGTCTGAGACGCTCCGCTTCCGACTACCTCGGTAAGGATGTCAACGCCGCCGTTATCACCATCCCCACCGATTTCACCGATGCCCAGCGTGAGGCTCTTGTTGCCTCCGCCAAGGCTGCTGGTCTCGACGTTCTCCAGCTGATCCACGAGCCCGTTGCCGCTGTTATGGCTTACGATGCCCGCCCCGAGGCGACTGTTACCGACAAGCTGGTTGTCGTTGCTGACTTCGGTGGCACCCGCTCCGATGTTGCCGTTGTTGCCTGCCGCGGTGGCATGTACACTATCCTCGCCACCGCCCACGACTACGAGCTTGGCGGTGCCTCCCTGGATAAGATCATCATTGATCACTTCGCCAAGGAGTTCATGAAGAAGCACAAGACCGACCCCCGCGAGAATGCTCGTGGTCTGGCTAAGTTGAAGCTCGAGTGTGAGGCCACCCGCAAGGCCCTCAGCCTGAGCAGCAACGCTCAGCTGAGCATTGAGTCCCTGGTTGACGGTGTTGACTACGGTTCCACCATTAACCGTACCCGTTTCGAGCTTCTCGCTGGTAAGGTCTTCAGCCAGTTCACTGCTCTGATCGAGCAGGTTGTTAAGAAGGCCGAGCTCGATGTCCTTGATATCGATGAGGTTATCTTCTCTGGTGGTGTTTCCCACACCCCCAAGCTCGCCAACCTGGCTAGCAACATCTTCCCTGAGAAGACCAAGATCCTGGCTCCCGCCACCTCTGTCACTGCCGTTAACCCCTCCGAGCTGTCTGCCCGTGGTGCCGCCTTCCAGGCTTCCCTGGTCCAGGAGTTCGAGCACGAGGACATTGAGCAGTCCATCCACCCTATGGTCACCGTCGCCCCCCACCTGACCAAGGCTATTGGCGTTGAGTTCACCTCCCAGACCGAGACTACCTTCCAACCCCTCCTCGGCGCCGAGACCGCCCTCCCCGCCCGCCGCATCGCTCAGTACTTCGCCCCCAAGGAGGGTGGTGATGTCCTGGTCCGCGTGTGTGAGGGTGCCCGTGAGATCAAGGTCACCAAGCCCGAGCCCAAGGCTAAGGAGGACAAGCCCGCCCAAGACGAGGATGACTCTGACTTCGATTCCGAGGATGAGGAGGATGAGGAGACCCGCGAGATTGTCTGGAAGACCGAGAAGCCCGTTGCTGAGCTCGCCGTCAAGGGCGTCAAGGCTGGCAGCAAGATCGAGGTCATGGTCCACGTCAACCCCGATCTCGGTCTGCAGATCGCTGTCCGTGAGGTCGGCTCCCAGAACGCTGTCCGTGGCGCCGTCAACGGCTCCGCTTAAGTTTTTTTTTCCATTGTGAAATAAAAATATAAAAAAACTTGGATTTCGTTTATGGTGTGATGATGCATGCATGACTGATAGAGGTTGTGATTTTTCTTTTTGTCCACGATTTATACTGCAGTTATCGTCATGGAGTCTTTCCCTTTATTAGTTCTCAAATAGACTCAGTTATGTGCAGCCAATCGATACTGGTTCTCTTTTCTGGCCAACTTCATTCTACTAGCCCTTCCGACGTATTGATCTACGCTTGGCCTTCTGCTCTCCGGGGGCTATATATTCATTGGAAATCCCGATGCTCCAAACCGTGGTTACCTGTGAGTTCAACGTACATGGCTGTATACAATTTACATTCCAAGAATCAGATAACGGTAGTAGAATTTATATTACAACTAGATTAAATAGGTTCGCAACTCAAAAGCACAAATTCCTGCATGATCTTCAAATCCGAGAATTTTTAAATCATGGGAATCATCAACAAATCACCAAAGACGCTTGTGCCTTAGAGACATAACCGGACCTAAGGCACGGATAGTATTGCACGAAGAATGCACAATTACCACCTTACGCAGGAAGGCCGTAGATTGATTAGATGAGTAAAGATCGTGAGGGGTTCGTAATAGCATCAAGCGAGTGTGAGTAGTTTGATCTTTCAAGCTGCATCCGGGTTATTCAGATGCAGCTCGACAAGATCCAGTTGTAACAAGCGGCCTCCTGAAGAAAGAATAAACTCTCAAAGGGGATATCAATGCAGGAAGACAAAGTCGTGTGTAGGATAGTCCGGAGATCGCCATGTTCATGTCGACATTTTCGGGTGCTCCGGCTTGTTCTTGTCTAAATGAGGAACCAGGCTTCTCAAAGCCACGATACATCCATTTAAGCGTAGTTTGTGGCTTCCTTCTTCTGACTTTTCACGCTGTTTGAGCGCTGCGAGGAGAAGAAACCACGGCGGCGCTCCTTGCGTCCACTGTATCCACTGCTAGTATCTTTCCGGCCAACGGCACCACCGAGGCAGTACAACAAGCACGAAAGGAACTGGCAGACAGATGCGGTCCACATAAAGGCGAATGCCTTTACACCGAGGGATGAGTGTTGGCCGTTACTGTTGAACGCGTGACGGCCCTGGACAAAGACAGCACTATAAAATATAGTTAGCATTTTGTTTCTGGAATAACCCTAGTTCCAATTGTAGAGATACATACGTCATGAGACAGGTCGTGATGATCTGGAAAGTGAGAGCGATCCAGGCCAGGAAACCGGAGAGGTAGCTGGCAACGCGGGTGCAGATGGCCAGCATGCCAGTGAAGAAAGAGCACACGGCGAAGAACAGACCGATGATGATGAAGGGGAACATGAACCGTGACATCAAGAAGTAGTGGTTCGTTCTATAGCACAGGTATGGTTAGCGCGACTCGGAAAATGGTGATATATCAGTTGGTGACCTACCCGATAAACTGACTAGGGATATTATCGGTGGTGTCGAAGTTACGGTGGCTTGGGGGATCGAATGGGAAATCCACATGGGTATCTCCGCAGTCATTCTTGCCGTCCTTCACTCCGCAGAGGTTCCAGAATGTCCAACGCGAGGTTGACGATGCTCCTGGGATATTTCCCGTGTCCGCCTCGAGGAAGTAAATTCGGTTCAACGGATTGCTGTTACGTGCACCTCCCAACAAAGTGAGGAAGATCAGTAAAATCGACGCTGCCATGAAAAACAGGCCCGTGAAGCCTAATGTTGCTCCTATAGATGATAGTCAGATAAAGGTGCTATAGATACGTTGATCAGGGACCGGTAGGCTTACTGCTGAGACCCATTTTGTTTGGTGCTTGTTGTAGGTCACACACTAAAATTTAACTGAGGGGCTTTTTTCTCGAGGTTGATTGTCTCGTATCTTGAAAGGGAATGGGTTGCACAAGGAAAGTGTCAAGAGATGAAAAAGAAGGGGTCAGAATTTGAAGTGGAAAACGCTAGCTGGTATAAGGATGCAAGAGCAGCCGGGGTATCCGGGACCATTGGCCAGTGTGATATAATGACGAGTGAGCATCATCCTCCTCTCTTCTTCTTTTCTACAAAACTTAAGAGTATCGACGATCATAACGTCATGGTTGCACCTGATCGGCTAGCTGTTCGTAGTTAGCGTACACTCTACTTTAGGCGCTATACCATATCGGGTTAGTCTCAGCGGTCCATGACGAAGTCAAGGTGCACGCCCAAATCAAACGACGTTGCACCTGTCGCAACAACATTGGTCCTATGGAAGAAAAGTGACGTGGACTATCACATATTAACGTTTTGGGTCCTATCCAGTTTTGCATCTTACCGGAAAAAAAACCTTGTTTGCCCAACCTGATCCCCAGACTCGACCGAGGATACACACACCACTGCGAACCTCCCACCCCGTACAACGTTGTAATGGCGACCTGGGCATACCCCCCACTGCCCGCAGAGCAGATCAACCGTGAGGCGGACACTGCGCTGGTATGTAAAACATATATGGACCCTTAAAGCAGGCGATCTCTACGCGGAGATCTGGTGGGCTGTAGCTATGATCCTTAAGGAGTGTGGAGCTTCTCTAGTATAATGCCAACATTTTATCTTAGGCCCGAGAGCTAGAGTGGCTCTTGCATTCGTTGCAAGATTCACTTGCCTCATTGAAGGAAGGTCTCCAAGAATGCGCTGCCCTCCTAGCTCCCCAGGAACCGGGATCAACCTTGGTACTATCCTCGCTGCGGTCGGAAAGTGTGAAGGGCTTCGTGACTAGAGTCGGCACCAAGGTTGTGAAGGGCGTATGTATCCCGAGTATTTCCCGAAGACCAATGAATATGCAACTAATCCCTCTCCAGGATGTTCAACTTCGTCTTGCATCGCTCCCGCCCCCTAGGGGTGCCCCCAGCACCCGACTGAACCTATCACAGTCCCCTGGAGCTCCGGAACTGGTTCTTCGACAACTGGTGTCGGTTCGAGATCTTGTGGCTCAGAGCCTGGATATTGTGGATGTGAGCACATGGACTGGCGATCCTCTCAACGCAGGCTTCATTTTCAGCCAACTTCACCTCTTGCTCGAGACGATCAGCGAGGCGCGACAGATGTTAAAAGGAGAAAGCGACGAGACGCGAGGCAAGTGGTGGGATACCTCTGCTACCGAAAATGTATGTTCGATTTCTTTGACAAAGGTCCTGCAATATTTTGCTGATATGTATCCTGCACAGATGTTTGACCCTCCGCTTCCGCCGCACCTCTCATTCCATCTCTCTATCACAGACTCCGCCCTAGTTCTTCTTCTTCGGACTCTAGAGCCTACTGCCTTTAATCACACACCAACCGCTTTTTCCTCGGATATCTCCCTGACCGGGTTCTCTCTACGAGATCGGATATTCGGCTCGCGAGCGCCAACCCATGATGAGGCCGGTAGCCTTTTTCAATGGCAGGGAGAAGAAGTTCGTGTCAAGGAGAAGGTCCGGGTAGAGAGCCAAGATCCCAGCCTGATGGCAGTCATGGCGAAATTATCGGCCCTTGAGCATGAGGTGATGCGTTGCGTTGCTGCGCTGCGGGTGCTCATGGGCGAAGAAGATACGGAGAGCGAGGCCTAATGACTTGATTAATACCCTACTGCATTTGAATTATGAACAGCTGCCTAATGCAATACTTGATGTGATTCGGTACTCTGAGGTAGGGGTAGGTAGGGCCTTTAGAAGTAGTATTGAATAGGTTGTCATTTGAGATATGTATTAATCGGCCATCTTGAAGCTACTTGAGGCTAGAAATATGTCAAACGGGTGTATAATATATAATATAACAAAAGCAATTAGCATATGTTCTGCAATCTACACATCTATGGATATTCCTACCAACCGCAAAACATAGATGTTATAGATCTTTTGACACCGAGCTAAAACCGACCCAAGGGAACAACGACGGACCAGCCAATCAGAGGCCCGCAGTTTGTGATGGGCGCGCATGGTTGTCTTGGCATCAATTTTCTGGGCTCGGCCATTTTTCTTTCTCCCTCAACCTCTCGAAAGGGACTGTCGACAAGATCTGGAAAATGTTGTCCAGGTCTTCAGCATCGGGCGCGAGGCGGTCACAATCGCGCGAACTATTTCGCACTTTTGCCTGCCCATCTGGATCGCGACAGCTCCGCGGACATGCCAACCATTTGACACCTACACAGCAACGCAGTCTTGTGCAAAAAGCGTCGCCTTTGGTCGCTTCCAGCGGCCTTGCGCGCCGAAGAAATACATCCGAGTATGCGGCGTCACAATATCACCCTCAGCGAAGGTTCGTGTCAGGCCCAGCAAGCGCCGACTTGCCACCTCAAGCCAGCCAATCCATCGAACCGGATGATATCAATACCTTGATCGATCGAATCGGTGAAAATGAGGCGGAAATGGTACAGATACTTCAAGAGCTGGAAATTATGGGCGAGGAAGGCGAAGGAGACGAGCTCACCGACCTGATCCGTGAGCGAGACGAACACACCGCAGAGTCATGGGTACACAAGATTAAACAGCGCTTTGGAGATGAGCTTCCAGAAGGGTTGTTGGATGATGCCGAGCTTCAAATCTACGCCCGCCTCTATGGAGAACCAATCATTCGGCAGGAAGTTGAGTCAATGGTTGAGGAGGAAGAGGAAGATCTGAGCTTGCTCCGCGAAGATGGAGAAGGAGGATGGGAGGAAGTCGATCTAGAAGGAAGCGCCGCGGAGGAAGATGTTCCACTCGTCTATGATATGGATGTTTCCCTAGAAGAGCGGGAAACAATTGCCATGCAACGGACTAGAGAAGTGGCAGAGCAGTTGGGCGGCGAACTTATGCTTGAGGAATTCGAGAACGAAGCAGTTCCCGACTCGGCTCCAAGAATGCATCCGCTCACTCTGGAAGGCAAATTCGGAACTGATCCTTCAACTATCCATCTACCTAAGGACACCGTCACCGGCCCCATATCGGTTATTCTGTCAGAATTCTCCAACAAGCACATTTCCGAGACTGCTCGGCGCCTGTTTGGAGGGCCAGGTTTGCCCCATTCGAGTACAACAGCGCCTCCGCGTGCCCAATTACCCCAGCTTCCTGTCGCTCTTCAGGCTTCGCAGCGTCAAATGAGAGAAATGGAGGCCAACGCTTACTTGGCAGCCTTGTACCCTGGAATCTACGCATCGACACTTAGTGTTATGGTTGAGATTCGCAAGCGATTGGGTGTCGATTGGATCCGCCGTCTCATCGCACAAGAGGGTGGGCCAAACGTTCTTGATGCCAGCGGTGGTGGTGCCGGCATCCTGGCCTGGAGAGATGTCATCCGCGCAGAATGGGAGCTCATGGTGCCAGATCACCCCGCGGGAGCCCCCATCCCCTTTGGGAGATCAACTGTGCTGACAGGCTCCGATGCCCTTCGGATGCGCGCTGCTATCATGCTGGACAACACTACCTTCCTTCCACGGCTACCTGATTATGTCCATGTGCGCGAGAAGCCTACAATTGATGACTCGCGGGATGCCCCTAAGCGCAAGCAGTACGATGTCATCATTGCACCGCACTCTCTTCTCGGTCTTGAAGAAGAATATGAGCGTAAACAGTACGTGGAGAACCTGTGGTCTCTTTTGAACCCCAACGGGGGTATTCTCATTCTCCTCGAGAAGGGCCGCCAGAAGGGCTTCGAGGCTATCTCTGGAGCTCGTGAAATGCTCTTGAAACGCCATATCGCAAGCCCCGGCTCTACCGAATACGACAACTTCCTCGAAGACCCCGACCAACGCGAGGTTATTGAGAAGGAGCGTGGAATGATCATCGCTCCCTGCACCAACCACTCAACCTGCCCAATGCACAATGCTTCAGGTGCTACCAAGGGCCGTAGGGACTACTGCCATTTCGAGCAGCGATACATTCGCCCTCCATTCCTGCAGCGCATCATGGGAGCGAAAGACCGGAACCACGAAGATCTCAAATTCAGCTACCTCGCTGTGCAGCGCGGCGTAGATCTACGACAGGAGCAAGCAATTCACCAAGGTCCTGAGGCCACAGATGCCGCGTTTGAGGGATTCGAGGACCCCGAGGAGTCTGATATCCCCAACAAGACAGCCTTCAACGCTCTGTCCCTCCCCCGTGCCATCTACCCACCCATGAAACGCCGCGGCCATGTGATCTTCGATCTCTGCACACCCGCCGGCAAAATCGAGCGCTGGACCGTCCCGCGCTCCTACAGCCGACAGGCCTACCGCGACGCTCGCAAGTCTCATTGGGGTGACCTGTGGGCTCTGGGAGCCAAGACCCGCGTTCCGCGCAACCTGAACCTTGGCGATAAGCATGGTGAGGGTAAGAAGGAGCGCCTGGCTCGCCGTGCGGCGACCAAGGGTGCTATGCGTGACGCTGAGGAGGAGGGTGACTTTGAGAATGAAGGAGAAGAGGAAGATGAAGAATATGGGGTTCATGATTCGGATATACCTGATATCCCTGTCAAGAAGAGGGGTCAGCATATCCCCAGTTGGAAGAAGCATAATGATAAAAGAAGGTTCGTCAGGCTTCCAACAAGCGTTCTGCCGACGAATAAGTGGCTTTGATTTGGCGCAATTCTTTTGTGAATTTGGAGGTTCGAAAACATGTACTATACTACTAACTGGCAGCATTTGGCATTGGGATTGGGGACTGGATCTTGTTTGTACACTAGGATATTATTCTCGCACTTCTACATATGTAAATATAGCATCCTCACTCTAATCAATGTTTGATATGTATTTTTATTGTTGTTACAGTATCCGAGGCGTCATTTAACATGAGTAAATCCTCCTTTTCTCCCATTAGATAGTCCTGATGGCGGCCGTTGGGGACCCCACTAGGTCGGTTGTGATGAAGTATGGTCTTGCCACGACCTAGGGGGACTGTGTCAGGCCGAAGAAACGCTGGTGGTCACCGGAGATCTTTCCTGAGTGGAGCCCTGCAATTAACACAGGGTGTTTAAAAATCCATCGGGTGTGAGAGACAAATGCCCTGGGAAAGATAGTCGCTGGCTTTAGGGTTGGTGTTTTTCTAGCCAGAATTGGCGAAGCACACATAGTCAAGAACGACTTGAGTAGAGATCAGACAACAGTTCTGTTAGAACCAAAAGTTCCTAGCAGGCTAGTCATTTCTCGTAATAGCAGATATTCTTATCTTGCAAAGTGACCGCTACATTCACTGCGCAGCCATACTCTTTCGCAACTGCCTTTGCTTCTGCGTGCTCTGCAACTCCAATCGATCAACTGCAAACTTGAGCCGTTCTTTCTTCTGGACGAGTCTCCTCAGCTCCGCTGCCTTGGTTGCTGCTGCATTGCCCGACGAGGCAGCGCCGGACCCCGCCAAACGACCCCGCAATGAACTGCCTTGGGGTTGGCTCCGAGTAGCTGATGACCGGCCCTCGGGTGTGGACGAGAGTCGACCTTCTTGCAGGTCGCATTTCGCCTTGAGGCCTTGTTCGCGGCGCGCAAGCTTTTCGACGTGGTTCGATGATAGTGTGAGGAGATGAGCGATGCTGGGGGTGATTTCGTCAAGGAGGGATTGCTGCGCCTCGCGCAATGTAGGCTCAGGGAGGAGCTCAAAGTGCTATTCAAAGATAAATGGTTAGATTCATATCTTCTTGTTCCTTTCCTGGAATAAAGCTTTGGAAGAACATACTCGCGTTGTTTGGAGGACTTTACATAGACGAGGGAAATCGTTCACGCCCGCATCAAGGGTGGATATAGAGTTGTCCAAAATCTGGAGAGAGGACTGTAACGAGGTAACCGAGGAAGACAATGAAGCTGCCATAGTGTGTGATTTGAAGCTTTGATTTGGAGGTGATTGTTTACAATGGTCGGGATAGATCGGGCTGTAAAAGCGGCATGACACCGCCTTTAAGGCGGCGTGGCCTCGGGACCGGGCAAACCTCCCAAACCTCACTTCTCCTCTTCCGTCCTCCTGCCTCACCACTCTCCCGAACGCCGAATTCTCTCCGCATTCGATTCACCTGTCACAATGTCTCTCCTCGGAAAGAAGTTCCCCGGCGCTCTGTGTACGTGTTTTTTGAACCTCAATTACGACATGTCCGTGAAGGATATGAGGACCAACGACTGACGCATATGTTCACTTACAGCCAAGCCTATGGCCCCCTTCTTCGCTGCCGGTACGCATACCCTTTAAATACCGAAATGCCCTGACAATCCGGAACACATGGATTGTCAATTCGGAATACCGCACTCTCGGAGCGGTTGTTGATGGAACATTACTCTGACGATTCTCCTCTCCAGGCCTCATTGTGCTCTACGGTGTCAACTCTCTCCAGAACGCTCTGTCCAACAGTGAGTCCATTCCGCGCAGCTACACATAAATCATCGACGAGTTTTGGGGTCATATGCGACACTATCCACAAACCGACATTCCGATGAGCGCCTGCAAGCATAAACAACTAACCTTCATATCCGTACAGCCGCTCAGTACCAGAACGACCCCCGCAACCCCAACGCTAAGCCCGCTGGCAAGGCTGACCACTAAATTGGGTCGACAATGAATGCATTTTGAGATCCCATTTGTTCGTTGAAGAGGAGCGGGACGAACCGTCGCGATGTGTGGGTGGACGGAGATGGCCCAGGTCATCAATGGCCGCCTTGCATTTTTTGTGATTACTCTGCGGGTAGTTTACCCCTGTCCAAGCATATAGAGTATACCCACCTCGATGGGGTTGACTTGGATCAATTCACAAGCTGTACCAGTACCATTCTGAGCAAGGCCCTTTTTCCTTTCGTAGTGTCCCTTTCGTTGGATGATACTGGATCAGTCAGAGTAAGGAAAGTAACTTAAGCCGAATATTCCGGAGCTTGTTGTATTATAGGTAAAGCTATAGGGTTTGTGGGCTCTATACTTCATATCTGCTTATTGTTACACTATTCCACTTAGGGCTAGACTTCTACGTCTTTGCGACCGTGCAATAAGTCAAAATTGGCCTTTGCTTTCAATTCCATATCATTAAATTTTGATTGTAACAGCTATCCATCAAAATACCAGTAGTAGCGTAGGGCTTTAATGCCGCTCAGCGTGAAATCTTGCATCCAACACGCTAAACCCGATCGGGCAGCCAGTTTTCACCAACTCCGCCTGGCCGAAGGACAATCATTTTCCGACCTCAACTCCGCAATTACCCCCAATTAAACACGCCAAAATGACCAAAATGGCAGGCCTTTTCCGGCCCAAGAAGCTTGATCTTTCTGGATTTGTCAATACCCGCTTGATTCGAGACAACAACAAGCGCATGGCCTTCGAGCAGACTGAGCCCGAACGGTATGAACTCTGTCCTTCTCTTAGATGCTCTAGCTTGACCGAGGATGGATATCCTGAGCTGGGGAAATCTGGGAATTGAGACATAAATTCTGACTCAGTCTTCCTTCGCAGACAAGCTCTCCGCTACATGATCCGCAACACCTCTCTCTCTGGCCGTGTCCGCGCGCAGGCTCAGCTCCAATTGTCGCAGATGCACGCATACACTCGCCCCACACAGATCAAGAACCGTTGTGTGGCATCAGGCACCGCTCGCAGTGTTTTCCGCGACTTCAGAATCAACCGAGTGAGTCAAAAACTCCGGCCAATGGCCACATCTTGCCCGAGGCTTTTGATATCATGTCGCTAACACTGTCTTCTTCTATAGTACCAATTCCGTATGCAGGCCCTCGCTGGTGAACTCCCCGGTGTGAGGAAGGCCAGTTGGTAATTGTATCGGTGATCTGTAATATATGGACACATCTGGTTGAATTGTTTGCACGATGGCGTTTTCTTCTTTGCTTCCATTGGGTGGAGGCATGTACAGTATGCAGTTTTCATTTGCAGAGAAATCAAGTCTTTCTTTGTCGTTTTAGTTCCTCCGACCAAACTCCACTGCTCTCGGCGTGTTCGTATTGACAGTCCAGGCATCGTTTTGGGCTTGGTCCTCGTTTGCTGATGTCGTGAGATCAGGGTTTCTTTGTTTGGTGTTGGGCTCATCTCAATTGGGTTGTTTGCTTCCATCATCATGGCGATCAGTTGCAGACCGGCCTAGCTATTCTGATCCATGCTTGACCGGTAATCTCATCATATCAACTCGACGGCGTCTATCAAGAAGATTCCAGTCATAGATATTCAATACCAGCAGCAAGACTCCTTGGCGTAGCCTGTTCAGGGTCGCATCATCGTCGGTCATTGAGCAGATTAGCAGCTGGGCAGCTTGTCGATGCCTGCCATAATCAAATCGTCGCTGACTGTTGCCCCGTCGTAAAATCGCGTTGAGAAACCGCGGTGCCTTCCGGTTTTGCTCGTGTGATACTCCCCTCTTCCTTTCTTTTTCTTCTTCCTCCTCCCTTTACCCATCACTCATCTTCCACTCTTGTCTCTTTGACTTTCTTCTCAAATCAATATCATACGTTGATTTGAAGCCTCGCCACAATGAACCGCATTCCGGGAGACCTGCTCCCCGATGACACCGTCTGCGCAGAGGACCTGCTTGGGCTTGGGTGAGTTTTTCCGTAGTTTTCCACGTGAGATCTCAGCCTTGTGGTCTAATAGTCCATGGAATGACACAGATTTGTCCTCACCGAAGATGACAAGATCCGGTACATCGCCGCCCCTGACCAGGGCCCTCGTTACAAGGTCAACCGAAGTGACCGCATTAACAAGGTCCACATTGAGGCCCTCCATAGTTAGTCAATCCTCGGGTCCATTTCCACCGTAGGCGATGGTTTTCATGAATCATTTTGTGCTAACAACTTCACAGAGGCGATCCGTACCTGCATTATCGACCGGCTCCTGGGAATGGGAATGCATTTTATGAAAATTCCCAAGGGCAGCAAGCAACAGGTCCCCATCATGGTGTCTGGCAATGTGACCACTGCACCTCGAGTTGTTGTTTTCTTCGGCGAGATCATTGAAGACCTGGGTGTCTTCTCGTACCGTGACGCTTGCGACGACGGCATTTCTTTCGGTTCGATCCTGGGCTTTGCCAAGGGTTTGCTTGGTGAGAATGCTAAAGATTCGCCCAATGCTCTTATCCTTGCGAACACCGGCCAGACCGTCTGGTACAATTCAGGTTGGTTCCCCATGACTGCCGACAGTGCCCATAGTCAGCACCGCAGCTCTGCGGTGGAACGCAAACGTCAACTGGATGATCGTAATGTGATCAGCAAGGGCTCCATCGGTGAGCATGTCGAGAATATCTTCCATCAAGTCTTGATGCGCGGGAACTTCGAAGTCGGCGCCAAAATCGACATCATTGGCATTTCTGAGGGCGGCCATGCTGCCATGACTTACCTGAAGAATCAATGTGAGTATCTGACTGTACAACATATAGTATAGTTAGGGGTTGCTTACTGACATGGCCTCTAGGGAGTTTCTGGTCGCCCCATATCTCCTCCCTCTCCCTGATCAACCCCGAGGCGATTGCTACCACGAAGAGCAAGACTGGTGACACGAAGGACCCGACATCATTCGCCTGGTTCATGAAATACCGTTCCCGTGGCTGGACCCTCAGTAGTAAGCCGCTTGGCACACGTGTGCCTGGCCTTGAACACCTTCATGGTTGCAACACGTACTCCTCCGGCGAAAACACAAAGTCGACTTGCATGGTCACTCGTGGTGTAGGACACATCTTGACCTGGATGAACATTATGCATTACTCTCCCATGGCGATGGAGAAGTTTGATGTGGTGCCTGGCGAGACCGATCCCAGCAGTGAAGCTGTTCGCGCGTTATTGCCCAACGAAATGGTTCCGGAAGTCCCTGGCGGCAAGATTGAAGTTCACAGCCTGGAAGTCATGAACCAGATTAAAGGCTTCCTGACAGGTGTCACGTTCACTAAGGAAATGATTACCTTTTTCAATGACAAGTTGTCGTTTGTTGACGCTAAAGACGACGAAAGTGATGATGACAGCGTGTGTACCGTCATTTATGTAGGCGAGAACAACGATGCGTTTGATGGTCTTCCTGATGTTCCAGACGCTTCTCCTGGCACTTCTCGTGACAGCCTTCCCGTTCCTGACGTACTTCCCGGCGCTTCTTCTGAGGCTTCTCCTGGCATTCTTGCTGGCGTTCTGCCTGACGCTCTTTCCGTTCCGGAAACCCCATTGTACTACGACGACGTAATCGTCGGCAAGGCTGACCCGTTCGACCTCAGTGATCTGCAAGATATCCGAGAGGACGAAAAAGAAGATGAAACCCTCTAAGTGGCCCCATACTTCCTTATGAAGCGGCGTTGTGGGTTGGGTTTCTTTAGGGGTAGGTTGTCTCTGGAGTTTGTTTCCCGGTGAGAACACCGGATGATTTGCTTTTTCTTTGATGTTTTCGCGCGCGGATGGCTGTTCTTTCCTCCCTACTCGAGATGAATTTACCCAGAAAATCACAGAAAATCACAAAAAAAAAAAAGGAGGAATCTGCTACCATCTGCTGAGATAGCGAATGAATGAAACTTCTTGTTCTAATCTCCCTGGGAACTTTTACTGTAGTTATACGACGTAGGTGTATATGTACATGTAGGTATGTATGTATCTTAGGGGTATCACGAAGGCACCAAGACCATAACCTTGGCCGACATACAGCACATCGGATTAAATATCTACCTTTGCATATTAAGATTCCTCTTTGGCAAACAGCGGAACGTCACATTAAGCATCTGCTAGGTGGATTATACTCCTAATCACGGACCAGTGATACAATGGCGAAATTCAAGCAGGCATAAGTCTTGGAAGAATCCCTGAAGGTTTGGGGGACAAATGAAAACGGGGGGTTCCCAAAAGATCAGATCTGTTCTCTTGCTCATTCTCTTACTTTTATATTCTCTTTAATATCCCTTCCAACATTCACATTCTCGCCATTATTCGCCATCGGGGGATGGAACAATGGCAAAATTGTTCAATGAAAACTGGCTCGGGAAAAGCAGGAGATGGTCACGAGCCAACATTGTCAACCCTCTCCGAGACAGAGAATTTCCCCCACCGGAAACAGTTTTGATCGAGTAAAAAGAATGAAGGCCCGAAGGTGCCCAGGCCACCTCGGGAGAAGACAGTTTCCATCGAGTAAGCTGATAAAGCGATAAGCGGGAATTGCCCGCGAATTTCATATCGGAGGTACCCGACGGCTGTTCCAAGGCTCCCTCTCTGCCTTGCTGAATGATCAATATACAGCTATACCTCAATATGTTGGTATATGCTAGTATCCAGACACAGAGAAAGCAGAGGGGAACATTATCTCCCAATCCATCCCTAACATGGTAAGGTTGAAGGCCATTCTGCATCTGTACGGTGTCTGGACCGTTGGCAAGAAATGGCCACTGTCCTGGAATAATGGCTCGGCAGTGGGCCTGTGGGTATTCCCATGATATCCCTGGATCTTTCTTTTCCTTTTGCTAAAAGTGAATTCTCATTTACCCCAAGGTGGACCCGAACTCTTTTTTTCTTCTGAGCGAGTGGCGTATTTATATCTCCCCAATCCCCTTATCTTTGGGCTTTTGCCCCTCTTATCTTCTTCGTCCTATCTGTTTAGCTTTCTTATATTTCGTTGCGTTTCGAGTCTGAAGTATAGAATACACAAGAGTCATGGCAACTAACCTCCCCCTCTATTGCCGTTGTGGCTTCATCACGCGCCGTTATCTCCGGCCGTTTGACCTCTGCCACTATCGTGATTTCACGGACAACCGGTAAAATCACCGCCATCTTTGATTCCGTGATTCCAGCGTCGGAGTTCCCCGTCGATACTCCCTACACCGACTATTCCCCCATGTTTTGCTGCCCGGCTTGGTTGATGCGCACGTTCATCTGAACGAGCCCGGCCGCACAGAATGGGAGGGCTTCTATACAGGCACTCAAGCCGCTGCCTTTGGTGGTGTGACTACCGTCATTGATATGCCTCTAAATGCTATCCCGCCCACTACCACCGTGAATGGGCTGAAACAGAAGATCCAGGCTGCCCAGGGCAAGTGCTGGGTTGATGTCGGCTTCTATGGCGGTATCATTCCCGGCAATGCGGGCGAGCTCAAGGCTCTTGTCCAAGAGGGTGTCCGCGGCTTCAAGGGTTTCCTGATTGACAGTGGTGTAAGTGAATAATATCAACACCGGGAGTTCTCGAATTAGTATTGATACGTTTTAATAGGTGGATGAGTTCCCCGCTGTCGGCAGAGAGGATATCAAAAAGGTCATGGCAGAGCTGGCCGATGAGCCAACAACTCTCATGTTCCACGCCGAGATGGTGCCTCCTATTACCGCATCTGTGGGTGACGAAGTTCAGGTATCTGATGCACCTGCAGACCCTGTCGGCCCCCTTGAGGCGTATGCAACTTTCCTGGCCTCAAGACCCTCCTCATTCGAGACCTGCGCCGTCGAAAGTATTCTATCTTTGGCTCATCTTGCTCCCAATCTGCCTCTGCACATCGTTCACCTCTCTGCGATGGAAGCTATCCCGTTGTTGCGGGAAGCCCGCGCCAATGGCGTTAAGATTACCGCCGAAACATGCTTCCACTATCTCTCCCTGGCAGCCGAGGAAGTACGCGACGGCGACACCCGCCACAAGTGCTGCCCGCCTATCCGCTCCAAGCTGAACCAAGATAGTCTGTGGGAAGAGCTGGAGAAACACACTGACGACGGCGTCATCAAGACCGTCGTCTCCGACCACTCCCCCTGCACACCAGACCTGAAGATGCTCCCAGGCCATATCCCCGGCCACTGCACCGGCGGCAAGGAAGAGGAGAGTGGTAACTTCTTCTCTGCATGGGGTGGCATTTCTTCTGTTGGACTAGGCCTGCCCATCCTCTGGACAGACCTCAGCCGTCGCAAGGGCCTGACCTCTTCGCCAGAAGACGAAAACACGAAGAATGCCCTCCAGGACGTCGTCCGTCTCTGCTGTGCAAACACTGCTGCCCAGGTTGGCTTGCAGTCGCACAAGGGTGACCTGGTTGTCGGCTTTGATGCTGATATTTGTGTTTTCGATGACTCTGCCGAATGGACTGTCGAGCCAAGCACCATGCTCTTCCGCAATAAGTGCTCCCCGTACCAGGGTCGTACTCTGCGCGGCATGGTGCGCGAGACCTGGTTGCGTGGTGAGCGTATCTTCAGCCGTGAACAGGGTTTCGATAGCCAGTCGCCGCATGGCAAGCTGCTTCTTGAGAAACGGGTTTGAAATATTTCCTGCTCTCCTCTTCTTCTTCTTCTTCTTCTTCTTCTTCTTCTTTCTTTCTTTTGTCCACACTTGAGACAAGTTGACATCTCGGCAGTTCGCCTTGCTCTTTTTTATACATCTCTGCCACTTTAAATCTCGATCTCGACCTGTGAGATTGAACCCTCTGATGAGCACTAATGATCACACAGCATCCATACCCGTTAGATTAATGACAGCGCATTGTAGCTTTAGGGATAAAATACCAAAAACAATCAATCGAATCCACCCCAGTCTTAAAAATACATGTAGTCATTATTATTGAATACTATACAAATCCATATATATCAAAGACTCTTAACATCCTCCCCGTCCCTCCCCTTCTCCCACTTCTCCCTAACCCTCCTCCTAACACCTCCATTAACCCCCTTCCCCCATATCTCCTCCTTCTCCGTCCCAACCTCAACACCCTCATCCACACCCTTGTCCTCGTCCCCAACAGCCCCAATAACAACCTTTCTTTCCCTAACCCTCCTCTCCTTAACCCTCGCCCGATCCACCTTGCCAATATACGTCCAATATAAAAATGACTCCGCAACAGCAACACTTAGCGCCGCAAATAGCCCAAGAAGAACTTTAACCGCCTCGCTTGATAGGATCTGGGGCGTCGGGAACCGAGTGAGCGCCGCGTACACGCTGAATCCGGTCACAAGCACCGAGATGAAGACGCTAGAAACAAGCGAGATTGTGAGCGTGTCTTCTTCTATTCGGCCATCGCTTGTGTAGGGTGACGTGTGTGGATCCGCGTGGTCGGCGTTTGGTTGGTAGTTTGGGTTTAAGAGGCGGTTGTAGGATTCTTGTTCTATTGCGGCGAGGAGGCGGGCTTTTGAGGCGAGATATTCGGCGCTCTATATTTTTTTATAGAATGTTAGGATCTGGTATGATATCGTCTTTATGTATTTGGGGAAAGGAAAGGAAGGGCAGGGATGGGTTTGTGTATAGACCACGTACGGGCTCTGGCTTCTTTGGTGGTGGAGGGACGTAGACTTTCGTGCCGCGGAGGAGGGAGCTAAGGACCGTTGGGGTATGAGAGGCATGCTCTTTGTATTCTGGGTCTGTTTGAAGGTATTTGGCAAGCCGGATCAGTTGCTCGTGGGCTATTGGACCTTGTGCTTCGAGCGTGGTAGGCAGGTCTAGCTCCTCGTGGCGCGAAGCTGGAATAGCTTCGAACGCAGCGAGGATGCGATCCGTTGTAAGAAGGAGGACCATTCTGATACAAATCTAATGAAATCCAACGAAATTAAGGGCGAATCAAATCGAATGCATTGAGGTTTGGTTCATCGCAGGGGAGAGATAAAGCGGAACCCCAAAAAAGTGGCAGTTAAGCTCCTCCCCACATCGTCATATCTTCTTCTCATTCTCTCTCTCACACATCTTTGCGACCATGGCAGACTCAAAGAAGAGGTAAATTCCAATTCCCATTCTATCTCTTTACATAAATCCCCTTCTAGCTTCAATCCCCCAACCTCAATCCCATGCCCGCATCCACAGAAACCAGGAAACTAACCCCTCCACCCACAGCACGGTAACAACACAAACCAACCCGCGCGGGATCCCCGTCGCACCCTTCATCGACAATGTCAGCGACTACGTCTCCTCCCGCGAGGAAGTCGAGCCTACCCTCCGCTCCTTCCAGGAGATGATCTCCAAGTACCAGTTCATGGAGGTGAACACCCAGCGCCGCGGCCAGGGTCTGCGGGAGAAGATCCCCGATATCAAGAAGACGCTGGAGATGGTGCGGTTCCTGCAGCTGCGCAAGGAGGTAGATATCCCCCCCCCGGCGGGCGTCCATGACTATATTTGTAATACGCAATTCGGAGAGAAAATATGATTCATGAAGCGTCTATTGGAGAAAAAGAAGACAACTGAAACTAAAATCGGGGAATATCAATTCGCTAACACAACTTACTTGTTTAGTCCAACCCTGACTCAGACCTCGAGACTAACTTCGAACTCAATGATACCCTCTACGCCCGGGCTGCGATCTCCCCTGCCGATGCCGAAGAGGTCTACCTCTGGCTCGGGGCGAATGTCATGTTGGCATACCCACTCGACGAGGCGGAGACCATGCTGGATGAGAAGCTCAATGCTGCGGAGTCAAGCTTGCAGAATTGCGAGGAGGATCTGGAATTCTTGCGCGAGCAGATTACGGTACGTTTATTCTGATTAGAGACACATGTGTAGGAGGTTGGGATATTGGCGCTTTTGCTAACGCTGACTATTTGCAGACATTGGAGGTTGCCACGGCGCGTGTGTACAACTGGGATGTTGTAGAAAGGCGTAAAGAGAAGGCGGATGGCAAGGGTGAAGAGGAAACGAAAAAATAAGAAGCGCCCTGGTGGCTGAATGTTTTTGAAGGTATTTATGGGATATTATAAAAAGGTTACCAATGTCATCGATTATGAATGGTCTATTCTCTTCTAGGTTAAATGTCAAAGGGAAAAGAAATAAGGAAATCATAACGCATAGAGAAACATTAAACTGAAGTAATGAATATTAGATGAATACGCTCTAAACCAAAATGCCCTATGCATATAAAACGGAAAGAAAAGAGACGCATGTCATGATTCGTGAACAACCTTGGAACGCAACAGAAGATCGCCAAAGGAAAGAAAAGAAAAAGAAAAGAAACAAATAGAACTCCCAAAATCATTGGAACATGTTGGAACCTAGCCTGTCGGCATCTGAAGCAGCTCGCTCACGCATCCGCTTCGAGATGTCGAAGCCAGTTTCATCACCGATAAAGGTCCACTCTTCAATATCATCAAGGTCGTCATCGCCTCCATCTGGAGAGGTCTTAGCTGTAGGTGTAGGAGAGAATGGGGTGGACGAGGCAAGCGACTTTTGTTGAGCCAAGGTCTTAGCGTATTCAAGATCGCGATAGAGGGCCTGGATTGCAGTGGCCACACCGTCTTCCTAAATGGGGAATAAACAAGTTAGCTCTCCATCCACTTATCCTAAATAATCTTGGAACAACTCACATTGCGGATCTGAATGCCCAGATTCCGTGCCTTGACAATCATGCGTTCGCTGTGTGTCACCTCCCAGAGAGCCCGTGAGAAGACACTGACGTTCAGTTTCTTCATGCAGATGCCAACGCCTAAATCCTCCACCCGGGAGCCGAAGAAGAATTGGTCTCCGAAGAATGGCTTGACGATGGTGGGGACACCGGCTCGAAGACTCGCGCCGGTGGTTCCTGCTCCACCGTGGTGGGCTGCAGCATCGATCTGAGAGAAAAGCCAGTCGTGGGGTGCAGACTGGATTTGATGAATCTCTGGTGGTAGAGGTATTTCGGTCTTCGTGCTAGATGGGTCACCAAGCCTATCGGACCAGCCCTTTGAGAGAATGCATCGGACATCTGCTTTCTGGACTGATTCGATGACAGTCCGTGTCAGGGCAGCAGGATCCGAGACCACAATGGATCCGAACCCGATGTACACGAGCTTCTTGCCATCCGCTCTAGCCTGCGCAATGAAGTTTGATAGTTCGATTGGGGGAGTCCAATCGGTGCCCTCATTCAAAAACCAATATCCGGTAATGCGAATCCAATCCGGGTAATCGAGAGGCGGGGCCACCACGGAGGGCGAGTAATTGTAAAGGAACGGGACTTTGTTTTGCTGCATCTTGTCCAATGTTGTGGCTTTCAATCCCAACTCGTTGTTTCGCCAGCGGTTCACTTGCCCCGCGATGGCCTTCCAAAAGATGTTGTCGAACATGACGTATGTGATATAGTTATATGCTCCACCCATGCGATTCTCCGGCACTGCGAAAGCATGAGGATAGGCCCGCGTTCTTGTCCATGGCATGGTGAACCCGCGGAAGTACGGAATCCTTAAAGCTTCTGCAATGTGGACTCCAGCCATAGCGCTCGGTGACTCGATCAGAAGGTCACTACCCTGACAACCAATCCAAGCCGACGATAAAAGATCATCGATCCATCCTCTGAACTTCAATGAAGCCTCCCTGAGGAAGGAATACGTAAACATCCCGTTCTCTACGCAGATTCGCATTAGCTCCGCGGGATCACCATCAACGGGGGCAAAGTCGATCCCGTGTTTTCTGATCCAGGGTTCGAACTCAGCATGAGTTGCAATCTTCGGTTTGTGGCCCTCAGCAAGCAGTCCTTTGCAAAGCGCAATGTACGGCTGTACATCGCCCCGGGAGCCGATGGTTAGACAGGTAATCCTTAGAGGCTCGGGTGGTTTGAAGTTGATAATAGAAGCGCGAGGGTCGTCAAAGAACGGATGTATCTCCGATGAATCCTCAGTGAAGCTCGGACGTTCATCGTGTTCCTCGGGGCTGTCCAGTCTTGCTTCCTGGAGCATGCGGTGCTCAGCCTTGGCTGCTTCAACTTCATCTCGCTCTTCATCCGCTAGCAAGCCAGATTCCACTAGGAATTTCACGGACTCCAGATTTTGATGCAGTGTGACTGCACAGTCATCTCGTGAATCTGAGGCGTTGAACTCAAAGAAAAGCTCTTCATGACCACGGATAATGACAACGAGTCCATGGTATCCAAAGCGGAAGCCTTTCTCTTTTTCAACGTTCTCAATGTCCTTGAACGGTAAAATCATTTTGGTCCGAGTACCAGGAATAAGGCTGCGGAAACAAAGTTTCTTCTGACTTATATAGATTTTGCCGTAGAGAGGGAGTACACGATGCAAGTAGGCGTAATACGTCGCCTGCAGCTTTTCGCTAGATGGGAGAGCAAAGTGTGCACGAAAGCGATCCCCATAATTGAATGAACCTTCGTTGTCCTCGGGGTCAACGTTCTGGTCTTCGAGCAATGGCCCTTCTCGCTCTCCATAATGCTTCTGCCCACCAATCCACATGCCAGAGACTTTTTCTATATAGCCCATTGACTCTGTTGCTAACAGTGTACTCATCTGTTTCGAGCGGCTCTTCAAGTATTCTGCAAAACCAGCGGCGCGTTGAAGGGGATATGCGCCGGCTTTGACGAATTCGTTCAGATGAGTGACCGAGCTCGGCCTTGAAGATTGAAGATTAGAATGACCGGTGGCATATCGCGCGTCGTCTGTAGTTTCATTGCCACCTAGTGTTCTAGATGGAGAGCCTGCCGCTGCATCTAGGTCCAGCCGCGCGGATGCAGAGGGAGTTGTATCATCAGAATGTCGTCGAACGTTTTCTCCCACATCCAATGTGCGTCTTTGCAGTGTGTGCATAGTGGGCGATTGAAAGACGTCGCTTCTGTGCAGTATTTGACTGGCCGATTCAGTGGTGTCTGTCATGGACTGTATAATCGGTGACGATCCGGTCCCTTGCTCCGCAAATGAGTCGGCCGAGCCTTGATTTTCATTTCCTACACTAGAGCTTCGCTTTCGTGGTGAATCTCCTTGCCTTTGATCGGATACGCGAACGCTGCTGACCGACTGTCTTTTATGGGCAGTACGACTTGATTCAGGTTGATGCCGGGTGTCGTGTTCACCCGGCGACTCTTTCGTTGCGGTAGTAGCCGATGCAGCATTTACCAGGCCTTTGATGTAGTTTAACGCGTCCTGGCCCGAATCAAAGAACGAGAAGAAGTACTGTGGAGTGATCAGCAAGGAACATAGTAACGTCTCGTCCCACGACCTACCTCGTCAATTGCATATGTTTCGCCGCTGTCGAGAACTCGAATTTTAAACGTCTCCGCAAAATCGGCCATCGGGCTCTCCTCCAGGTCAATAACATTCGCTATTGGGAATGATACCTTCACACTGTCACCTTCGTTATGTGTCCGAAAGATGACTTTCTGGAGAGCTTTCACCCATTCCTTTGCACTGGTAGCACTGTCTGCTCTGAAAAAATACGTCCGCTGGTCAGTGGTGACCTGAAAGTCTTTTGCATCGCCGTCTTTACGTTCAGCGAGAGACGCAGAAATTCCATATCGAAGGTCGACATGTCCGCTAGGAAAATAGAGATTGGAGGGATCTGCGTAGTATGAGAGGACATCGCCCTTTAGAGCAAACCAATAGCGGTGATACGTGGGATTCTTGCGGCCACGTTTGGATAGGTACCCCGACTTTATCGCCACGTTGGACTTCTTTGGAAGGTAGGCGTAAAAGCAGATGTGACCTTCCGTCACATACATGTAGCCTTGAAGAAGCATGCTTTGGAGCAACGAGCAGGCATACTCCACCAGAACCCTTTTCAGGCTTCGCAAACCCAAACATCTTCATCAATCGTGTAGAAAGAGCGGACGCAGATGATTCAGGCTGGTCTTCCATGACTTTGTTTGGATTGGATGGCAAGTATGGTGTTGCCGGTGTCAAGTCAAAGTGGGATTGCGCTTCAACCATGCGACTTAGAACTGGAGCTGCTCGAGGTGTCGCACTGCGAGTTCGCCTTAGAGGAGGCGCCTTGAGCATCGAGTCAGGTTGGTTTGATGACTCGTTTGCCCCGCCTTCTGAATCTAACCTGGGTAGTCTCAGCAAAAGCTTATTGTCTGATTTTGTTCGTTGATGACGACGTCCTCTTTCTTCCAAAACGAGTGTGTTTGATTCCGACACATTGCTTGGCTGGCGGGAGTCCAAGGGTGGCACAGGCGTCCTAGATGCTAATTTCGCACTAGTCTGTTCAAGCCGCGGGTGTTCTTCCATCTCTCCGTCACTATCACTTGATTCATCAAACCGAGCATGGAAGTCTGATTTGGATCCGACAGCAGCAATCATGGAGAAGAGGGATTGCTGCATATAATGCACGTTGCCGTCCCGTGAACCCATACCTCGCGGCGGAGCTGTGAAATCAAACTGGGCATCATCCCCATCCTTAAATCTGTCTGGTACTCGATCTGAAAATGGACGGTTGGACGAAGTAGGTTTCATACTTGCGCTCAACTGCCGGTCTGCCCGACGTTTGGCATCATCTCTTAATGGTTTCATCTTTATCTCTGGTATAACGATACGATATGATCGGTGCAAAATGTAGGTCAAGGACGGAAGTAAACGATGCTAGGGCGTGCTGAATCACTAAAGCCGGTCGGGCAGTCAGAAGCTCGAGCCAGGTGACAGCTCGGCACCGATAGGACTATGACGATCGGGTATGCACCAGTCAAATGGGAAGACACATCAACCTGAACGCCAAGTGACTTTGTCACGTCAAACCCTTGGTCAGGCGCCAGATCGTGATAAGCAGGGTGGATGGTGAACAACGCACGGGATTCCAGGATCTAGGCCGATAAGCGCTTTGAAGCTTGGACACCGGATATGGATGAAGCTGCCAAACCACACTTCAAATCATCCAAGCGCCATGGTCTATTTGCAAAGACAGTAGAAATGGAAATAATGGAACAGAACGCTATCTCAAGTGTTCAAACGAACTAGAAATCTTAAAATACACAAAGGGAGAAACATCACCTGGGCTCTCTCCGCATGCATGTGATCTATGACTCCATCGCCCTTACGTCAGCTTTATGCCTGAGGCAAACAATGTAGATCCATATCTATACGGCGTTGTAGGTTCTATCTTTCTATGCCTGTACCTAGATATTAAGCTAGTGTTTTCTAATCTTTTTCTAAACTTGACTTGATCTTGTAATTTAGTCACTTTTGTTGAGATTCCCATCCAAAAAAGCAAAAACGGTTGGTCTTAGCGATAGTTCCAAGGCTAAGGCATTTGGGGATTGGCTAAATTGAAGTTGAAGCCTGTTTGTGTTGAGCGAACCCTAGGTTAGAGTGGCATCTAAGGAAGAGCTTATTGGACTATAGTAATTATTTCTCTTATGACTTGTCCAAAAAAATATAAGGAATGGAAAAAATGCCAAACTCATGTAACATTGTTCAAATTGCAGCCGGTTATATGAGCTACCAGATCCAAGGTAAAAGATAAGATTGTAAGTTGTACATAGTATTGGGGACGTCGTTAAAACAAAGCTATTTTCAAAAAGATTAAAAAAACACTTAACGCCAAATCATGCTTTTTCGGACTTCTTCCGCTTCTTCTCCTCCTTGTCCTTGTGGGACTTCTTGGACTTCTTCCGGCTCAGGCTATCATCCTCCTCCTTTTCTTGTGAGTGCTTCTTTGACTTCTTCCGAGGAAGCGCAGCCGCTTGGGGAGTTTCGTCCTCAGCCTCATCGTGATCAAGCTTCCTCTTCCGTTCCTCTCCCTTGGGAACCTTGAACGAAGGTGCCTCGGCCTCGGATTCCGAGCTAGACCCAAGAGTCTCTGGGGGTGCACTGGTTGTCCCGACAGGCCGGAAGCGCATCTTCAAGTTCTTCGGCTGCGGCCGAGCTGGCTTGACATATTTGCGCATTTCTTCCACTACAGCATCGGTGTTTTTCGATGTGCTCGGGAGACCGATCATTTCTTGAACGTGGTAACTTGGGATGCTTTGGGCTGCTGTGCAATATGTTTGTGTCTTCTCGTCGAAAAGAAGTAGCGATTTAGTGGCGGGATCGGCCTCGGAAAGAGCCTCGACTGGGATACCATAGTTCACACCGTCATGAGAGATGATCGGCTCACCCTGCATGATCTTGGCCATGCACACCTCTTTGATCTGGGACAAAGGTAGAGAGGCTGGCGCTGTGAGGTGAAGGACTTGTTTGCCGTTGAGGTTGGAGAGAAGGGAGGATGCTTTGGAGGATGGTGGGGCCTGCTTCTTTGCGGACTTGAAGCCTGCTGGTGGTTTGTATGGCTGAGGACCGGAGATTACGACCCTACGGGCGCATGGATTAGTTACCGTCAGAGCTGGTAGTGCGATAATCACTTACTTCTTGCCTGAGCTGGAGCTGGGCTTCATTTCGCTCGAATCGTCGGAGTTGCTATCCGAGTCTGAACCCGAGTCCGAGGTTTCATCTTCACTTGATTCCTGTGTCTTCAAGTGCTGGGTCATTTTTTTCTCCTTTTCAGTCGTAAGCTCGGGCGAGGTCGATCTGCTCGAGCTGCTATCGCTGTCGGATGAGGCCATGGCGGCTATTCAATGTGTAGGGCAAACTCGAGGTCGGGACTAAAATGATTTCGCAAGGATGCGCGGCGTTTGGCACACCCGAGATCAACAATATGAATGGAACTGGATAATGGGGTAATGCACAGGATATATATGCAAAGTTCCAGCAAAGTCGATCTCGCAAAATGAATTGGATCGACGTTGAGTGAAGATGCTCAAGTTCAACGATCTTTTTTTTCTGCTCCGCGGGAGCACGGACCACCAGTCAACTTTTTTTGCTTATCGGCTTTGGATCGCATTATCGAGGTCGATTTCCTTTCTAACACAAGCTCAAAGCTCGTGCGCTTGAATTTTATATTATCATGGTGAAGCGAAAGGCTGAAAAACAGCAATCAGCTGGTAAGCCCTCTATCCATGCTCTACGACACCAATTTGAAGCTCACATGTCGTTCCTCTAGGCCCTGTTAGCGCTGTCGCTGCTTTGGCAGCGCGCAGAGCTCGACAACAGCAAGCACAGAGCGCAAATGTACCAAAGGATGCATCACAACCTGTTGTCGAGAGCGAGCCGCCCTCGAAAAAGTCACGGCAGTCTCTCGACGGACCTGGGGCGACTGAGACCAATGAAGAGCATCGTGGTACACGGACAAAGGCAGCAAAGAAACAAGATGGGCCATTGCCCGCACAGACAACCCCGGAACGCCCAGTAAGAGTAAGCCGGCCTCAAAAATCGGAATTGAAGCCCGAGGTGGAGGATACTTTGAAGCACACCGAAGACAACCAGTCTGGAAAAGACCAAGTCGAGGATGCGGGGGAGATGGACGAGGATGATGTTGCGTCTGTTGTGGGTGATGCCGATGGCTATGAATCGCCCGCAGAAACACCAGCAGAGCTCCAGAATTTCCCTCTGTCCAAGGCTCGGTTGAACAAGAGCAACATAGTCTACAGTGATGAGAGCACACTTTGCATTCGCATCAAGGAACGGACGGTATGGACGAACCCTTCCAGCCATTTGGGGTGGGTGCTGACCTAATTCAGAACCTGGCGTTGTTGGGCCGTTATGATCTTTGGGTCAAAAGAGGTGTTGTCAGTCTGATGGGCGCAAAATTGCATCCGTCCTCACAACTGCATAGGGTTTATGCTCCTTCAACCCACTCTTTGCCAGTCATCAAATGTGTTGCCGGAATTGATGGCGACGCAGAAGTGGAGATCAAGTCCTGCACCAGCGGTATTTCCCGGCTCCGTGACCTCTCACCTTTGTATCAAAGGATCTGGGCTGGCGAGAACACCGCTGCAGATAAAATCACCCTAAAAGGGGCCGCAAAAGACTCGAAGCGGACTTTTTCAGTGGTATGTTACCATACCCTACACCGGCTCGAGATGTGTTCAAAGCTAATTGACTTGACAGTTGTATACATCGGCCGATGATTCCTTAAATAGACATATCCGACCACTTCACCTTGACAAGAAATGGAGTGCATCAATGAAATCTCTCTCACAACGTGAAGGACAACTTCGGGTTCTAATATGTGGCCCCAAGTCATCCGGAAAGTCTACCTTTAGTCGTTATTTGTTGAATCACGTTCTCAGTCCAACACCCGAGACAGAGAATGGATATACTAATACCGATGGAGTTGCTTTCCTGGATCTAGACCCAGGCCAGCCCGAGTTTGCCCCTATGGGTCAAGTTTATCTTGCACGCTTGCGTTCTCCATTCTTCGGTCCGCCTTTCACCCACCCATCATTGGATGATTCCCGTGACGGTGAAATAGTGCGGGCGCATCATATCGGCGCAACATCGCCAAAAGAAGACCCTGATCATTATGCACTGGCGGTCATGGATCTTATGGATCAATACCGCTCGTTACTAGAGAACCATCCCCAATGCCCTCTGATCATCAATTACCCTGGTTGGATCTTTGGGCAAGGGTTGGAGGTTGCAACTTGGCTGGTCAGATCTCTCGGTCTCTCTGATGTGGTATATATGAGTGAAAAGGGCCCATCAGAAGTTGTGGATCCGTTAGATCTGGCTGCCCGTGAGGCTCGAGTCCCCTTGACAATCCTCCCCTCCCAGCCCACTGATTTTGTGAGCCGATCAAGCGCTCAATTGCGAGCGATGCAAATCCAGTCATACTTCCATATGTCTCATCCAAATGATCTCAGCACTTCCCTTTGGTCAGATGTACCGCTATCTCGCACGAGGCCTATTACTGTGGACTATGCTGGCGCACGCCAAGGTATCCTGGGCCTCATGGTAATGGGATCCCAGATCAACCCCGATTTACTGCACGAAACGCTTGAAGGCTCTATCGTAGGAGTCGTGGCAGTGGAATCGCCGAAAGCTATCATGAATGGGATGGCAACATCAGAGCCCCCGAATAACGAAGACCATGAAGACATTGACATGGATTCAGCAAACCCAGGCGCAGGTAATCCAGCTGATATTTCCATCGCTGACAGCGTTGTACGAACATCCGAAGACCTTCCTTACCTCTTTGTTGGTTCCGGCAGTTGCACCCCATTGGATCCTAAAGCGTCAAACTGTCTTGGTCTGGCTTTGGTCCGTTCGATTGATACCACTTCGCGCAAGCTTGAGCTCTCCACTCCTATTCCCTCATCTCACCTAGAAAAAGCCATCGAGCAAGGCCATGGCATTGTACTGGTCCGCGGCCAGCTTGATAACCCGAATTGGGCTATCAGTGAAGAATACTACGCCGCTCGTGCGGCAGAGCGGCGTTACCAGGAATCAACATCTGGGTCGAGGAAAGCTGGAGACTCTGGCATTGAACAGGCACACGAACTCGATCCGGCTGAGCATAATCGGACGCTTGCATTGCTGCGAGAGAGAGTCCGCCGGGCAAGCAATGTGCCTTGGATGACTGTTGTGGAAGATAACAGTCGTCATCAGCGTGAAGCTGCTGCACGACGAGAAAAGTCACTATGGAAGCTGAGAAAGAAGGCATATCCTGGCAGCGAGAGCGAGGCGGACTACTAGCTCCCACCTCTTGAATATATACATTAAGTCAAATGCAACAGCAGTTTGCATGCATAAAAGATCTAAATGCCCGCCTCTAGGAAAGAATATTTTAAGTAGTTTTAGACCGACATGCTCGTGAAACAATAAACAGCTGGCGATTACGTAGAGCAAGCAGACCGAGGTAGACATTGGGTGAATTTTGGATTAACTTTGGGAGAATAATTCGCCCTGGGTTGGTTCCTAGCAGATAGGCTCACCATTAGGCAAAACTTGTATGGTGGTAAATCCTACGAAGAATACAATTGTATTCAGCTTCCGTTCTGAGCCTCATGGATTGTCTCCACTCTCCACAAGGACCCCCCGGAGAGTCTCAAGTACCCGGCAGGAGGCTCAGTTTCAGGTTTTATTCGCGCACGCGATTGGTGTGTTTGAATTAGTCCGACAATCCAAAGCTGCCCTGGGGGTCCCCGGGGCCCTTTGTTTGAGGCTAGGGCCGTCGGGTCCCTGAACTAAAGACCCTAATGCGGCGGTCATCCGAATGTCTTCACTTGTACTAGCATATACAAATGTACCAATGTACTAGTCTGTATATGGAATTACTAGTCTGTATATGGAATTTTACTCTTATATCGCGCCATATAAGATGGGGTGCAATTAACAAATGTAAGGCCAAAAACAAGATAGGGACTTTCAATGTATAATGCTTTTGGTTTGACCTTGGGAGGGAGATTGGCAAGCCAAGATAAAACATAAGCAGGCTTAGAGCTCTTTATCCCAAGACGAGGCACCACCATCTGTCTGATCTCCTTGCTTCTGCCACGACTGGAACATAAGAGTTGCCACGTTCCGGCCCATCAGCGCACTGGTCTCCATTGTCGAGATAAAGCTCTCGATGCCACCTGTGTACCACACACCCGGAGCCAGAAGAGTCTCTTCAAATGTCACTCGCGGATACAAAAGAGGATATGGGTTCCATAGCTTCTCATGGAACCAGCTGATATCACCTATCGAAAGGTCTCCAATGGTTGTATTGCTCCCCACAGTCTCACTCTCCAGCCCCAGAATCTGGGTAATGAATTCAGCTGTGGGCCGCTCTGGCGAGAAGATTTTGTAAACGTAATGTTGCTGTTTATCTTCTTCCGATTTCACTGTTCGGAGTGTACTAATACTCCAGAAGCCGCTGGGCCCAACACCATCTGGGTTGGAACCCAGATCAAGGCCCTCGGGCAGAGTGGTCAGAATAGTCTCAGGCGCTCGAGCATTCGAATCCTTCAGGCCAAAATACTTTGGTGAGATGCGGTGTGGGGATGCAAATAGCGTAACGTGCAGATTCACATATGGAATCTCATCCGGGGTGTACTCCAGGGGAGGGGAGACGGAAATACCTGAGTACTGCAAAGGACCGGCAATGACAACTTCATCGAATATTTCATGCTCTGAGTCGGTAGCGGTGTTCAGCTTTGAGGAGACCCTCACAGTCCCATCATCATTGCGCGAAATCTTAGTGGCAGTGGTATTCACTTTGATATTCGCTCCGGAGGCTCTCAGCGCACCATCGAAAATGAGCCAATTTCCGCCCTCGATAGAAACCGCTCCATCCGTAGCCATACAGACGATAGATTCCAAGCCATGGATCAGCCGTAGATTCTGCCCATAGTTCACTCGAGTACTTGCTTGAATAATCTCCCTTGCAAACAACGAGTCGATGCTATTTGTCTGGAGAAACACATCGCCCGGAGACACAGTAGCATTGATCAAGTCAGCCGCAACAGCCGCTTCAGTAAGAGAGCTGAAAGGGAATAAGGGCTCTTCATAAAGGCGAAGAAACCTGCCAACAACACTCTTCATCAGATTCTGGGTACGCAGTGGCGCCAGTCCGTACCGCCAGAAGAGCCGGCCGATATTCCACCAGCTATACGAATTCTTCAACGTGAAAACAAACTGGCTCCCATCCCAGATTCCGATGCTCTCCTCGGCCTCCTTGGGTCGTGCATAGTCAGCACTACTGACCGTCAGACCAAGGTCACGGGAAGCGTTGACCAGGTTGTAATTGACCTGGACAAAGATGGAAGCGCCCAGTTCAATAGGGTACGCTGGGTCGTTGAATACATTGACTGTTGTTGAGCGGCCGCCGATATATGATTCACGCTCATAGACTGTGATATCGACAGGTATGTTGCCTTCATCTGCGAGCTTGCGCAGTTGATACGCAGCAAACGAGCCTCCGGCTCCCGCGCCTATGAGGAATATCAGCCCCGTATGGAACTGTGTTCTTTAGAGAGATGCATACCGATTATTGCCACCCGCTTGGGGGCAGTACTAGCGGATCCTCGCAGTTGCTCTTGTTCTGCTGCATTGCCAAACGAGACGAGTAAGATGGCTAGGATGGAGTATAGGAAGAAAGGGAGATGCCGCGGCATAGACGCCCGCATGGTTATGACTGTACTAGAAGATGACAGAGCTAATTGGTAGTTTAATAGCAAATCCTGATTAACCAGAGTTTAATGTAGATTAAATCGACACCCATGGATGGAGTTGAAGTGTCAAAGGGAGGTGATGCGATGAGCCCTTGTAACTTGGACTTGGTAATCAATACCACGCTAGTCTTATTTAGGACTGGCGCATTTCCATATCGCTTATCTTTTTTGAGGGGCATCACAGATTTGATTCACTTAACTCCGAATCAATTCAAAATGGATCCCTATGACAGTGACTCGAGTCTCGATGAAGATTTCACTGATACCGGTGTGCTTCTAGGCTATGCCGCTGAGGATGTTATTGAGGATGTAATCAGCCATCTTGGAGGCTGGCCGGTATGTTCTATTCCTGCGAAGAATCACTCGATAATTAACTCCAACTAACAACTTTTTTGTTTAGAAATGGCTCGATGAAGCCTCCCCGGCACCTGGCGATTTCGCCAATTGCAAAGTCTGCAACAGCCCCATGCTCCTCCTCCTCGAATTGCATGGCGACCTGCCCGATCACTTCCCCACCGACGAACGACGCCTATACCTATTTGGCTGCCCCAGAAAACCCTGCAACCGCAAGCCAGGCAGTATCAGAGCATTCCGCGCAGCGCGCAAGGTTGCCGTCGGTGGACAAAACAAACAGGTTGAAGCGAAAACGGAGGAAACCCAGCCTGTCGCACCAGAACAACCCAAGCAGGACCTGGGAGCGAGCCTGTTCGGCGCAACAAACCTGACAAGCAACATCTCCTCGAACCAGAATCCCTTCTCCTCCGCTTCGGGCCCAACGCCCGCAGGAAGCAACCCCTTCGCAACACCGGTCCAGGCAACAGCACCTACAGCTGAGAAGCCCGCCGTATCTGCAAGCACCCTTGCCTCATCTTTCGCCGACAAAGTGCGCATCTCCTCGCCGGCCCCTTCAGCCGCGACAAAGAAAACACCTGAATCAAGCACACCGGTGCCGTGGCCCGCGCAGTCCGCATTCCCTGCACCATACAAGAATTTCTACCTAGACGCAGAATACGAGACTCTCTCGCGGCCGTCTTCACCCGAAGTGCCAGATAATGTGCAGATCGAGCCAATGGAGGAAGAAGGCGCTGGCGGCGCCGAGCTCAAGGATACTTTCGAATCCGAGCTCGACAAGGACTTTATGAAGTTCTCGATGCGTCTCGAGCACAACCCGGAGCAGGTGCTGCGGTATGAGTTCCGCGGTACACCACTTCTGTACTCGACTAGTGATGAAGTCGGTGCCCGACTGCATTCTCACAATGCTTCTAATGCCAAGGTCACCACACTCGGTGCGGGAAGTATCCCGCCTTGTGAGTACTGTGGAAGTCAGCGTGTGTTCGAGTTCCAGATTGTTCCGCATGCTATTACTATGCTTGAAGAGGGACGTCCTGGTGTTGGACTTGGCAAGGATGATGCGGGCATGGAGTGGGGCACTATCATCATGGGGGTTTGTGGTAACAACTGTACGCCGCAGGAGTTGGGCGTTACTGGGTGGCGGGAGGAATGGGCTGGTGTGCAGTGGGAGGAGTTGAGATAGGTGTAGACATTTTGCATTAGATGAGAGTATCTTGCCTACCCTAGCTTGTACATAGCAATGTTACTAGGAAAGTCAAGCATTTTCTAGCTATATAAATATTTTTGGTCTGCATTAGCATTTTGGATATATTGCGATATATTGCCGAGGTATACTAGTGACTTTTATTATCACATTTAATACAGATAATTGTTTCACGAGTCAAACTACCCTAAGTCTGTTGAAACCGGGTTCGCGCGATGACAACTGAAAGCCCGTATCTATTTAGCTAAGTAAGTAGGTAGGGGCCATTCTTTCTGAGAAGGATTGACCTATATTGCCCTCAAATGCGCACATCATCTTGTCTTTCCTTGGGATGTCCTAGACTGCTATAGGTTTGTTTCACCTTGCAGCCTTAGACATAATCCAGCTGGTCTATGTTATGGACGTGTGTTACACGGAATGTCCTTGATATATAATTGTGGACCGTCTTCAGCCGAAACTATAAACTGATATATGTGCAACCCGGTACAGCTATATATATGGTCAACAACAATGGACAAGATTGTGTAATCTAAATTAATATGCTAAGATGCACGACCTCTGTATAAATAACCACAGTATCGTCTCTTCCCTTGAAGCTCATGCAAACAAGCACCTTCCTAGCCCTAAAATACGGCTCCCAAGCCAGAAGCACGACATCCTCCAACAAACCAAAACCAAAGGGAAACATAGTGATCACCTCATAGTGCGCAACCCTAGATGGGGGAATTTACAGATATGGCATACACGGCAGCGAAGAACGGTTGCAAAGGTCTCGTGCGAAGCGGTGTTGTTCAACTATCCTCTAGCAATATCCGCGTGAATGCTGTTGCGCCCGGTACTTCCACTACAGGCATATTGCTACTTTTAGACTTGCTGAAGAAGGTGTGGAATATCACCTCGAAAAGACCGCTGAGGAGATTCCGAATGAGTCGGATCTCATCTATCAGCGCTTTGGACTAGGTGGGGATCAGAGTATTATAACCGCAGTGCTGCACTGGGGGAAGTTGCTGTTTTCCTAGCTTTGGATCTGGCAGTGGTGATTAACGGCCAGGTTATTGTTGCCGACAGTGAAAAGTCGGTTGCGGCGTCTGGAGGTGCTGTGCTTTAACTAGGCCGGTTCTTCCTATTAGTCCATCTATATTGGGATCCAGCTGGGTATACTTTGTGGAAGCTAGATATTTTGAATGATGTTATTTGAGCTTGTATCATTTGTAATAATACCATGTCGTGCTATATCCCCATTGCATCTACATCTGAAGCTGGCTCTGTATAATTTTTGATATTGGCAGCAAAGCCGGCCCTACATGGAGGCCCGGCTGAAGTTATGTTATGATATGGACATGACATCTCTCTCTCTTCCTCATATTATCCAGTGCAAATATTTGCATGGATAAGTAAAAAAAAGAATCCAATACAGACAAGAGAAATGGAAAAAAAGAAAAAAAACGCCAGATGCGCCAGGTCCCGACTCATCTCCGAGCCCCTCCTCCATGCGAAATCTATCGTCTGTTCGTCACTTGATCGGGGGTGGGATTCATGAACTCATGTCATGGATGGAAATCAAATTTTCCCTCGCACAGCTTTTTGAAGATTTTAAAAAAAGGTGATACGAAAAAGAGGAAAGAAGTGAAACATTTTCGAATCGACGCAGAAAAAAAATCAAGAATAAAGAGAGAGCTTCCGCAGTAAGCGCTTATGCGGGCAATTCAAAGCCACGACGGATGACACGACCGAACTGCTCGATGCCGACGTGCTCGCTCTTGACCTCGGAGCGGGCCTCGTTCTCCTTGTTGGTAGGCACGCGGATGACGGCGCCATCAACCTTCCAGCCACAGACATCGACGACGAACTTGTCGAGTGCGTCACGGCTGCGGACATCGAGCCAGGACTCGAGGTTCTCGGCGGTGATGGAGCGGAAGGTGTTGCCGACCTCGACGGCGATGCGGATGCGGACGAGCTCCTCGAAGCCAGCCACGTCGGCGGTCAGGTCTGCGTACAGATCATCCGAGTTCAGGGTGGACCAGAACTGGGCGTACTGGGCGGACTCGAGAAGAGTGGACAGGCGGGTGAGCTTCTGCACGGACTCGACGAAATCGGAGGTCTGCGAGGCGGTTTGGGCCTCGGTGGTGGTGGGGAAGGGCTGGGTGTTTGTTGGGAGCAGGGCGAGGCAGAGCGAGAAGGCGGGCGAGGGGAACACAGTCAGGGCCTTGGCCAGGATGTTGGTCACGGTATCGGGTTGGATAAGGTGGGGGTTGAACTGGAAGCTGGGTTTTTTGAAGAGGGTTGTTGTCAGCTTGGATTCGAGGATGTTACGATGATTTAAGGTGTTTGTGAGAAGGATGTCATGCTGTTGATTTCAACCAATGCATGGGTTCTTTCCGTTCAGTATCTTCACAGAATTTCAACATGCCCAAGTGTATTATGGGGATGTCAGGTAATAGGAAACGCTTAAAAGATACTCATCATAGTAGAGCTTCTCAAATATGATTTTCGCAATGCAATCCATGAAAAAAGGGGTTCTAACTCACAGCTTCAGCAGGGCCAAGTTGGCGTAGCAGTCGAATGTCCGGTCCTCGCACTGCTGGGAGACATAGTCCTGGAAGACGGTGGTGGTCTCGGGGTTGTACCGGTCGAGGCCATTGAGGATGGCCTCAATATGGGCCGGCCGGGTCTCACACTTATCGAAGGCGACCATTTTGATATTGCTGGAGGAAGGTGGGAGGTGATGCGGGTCTTTTGTCTCTGCTGTTCTTTTTGGTGGGATTTTCCAAGGTTTGATTGTGGCCGTGGTCGGATTAACCTAAAAGGGTACTTTTACCCGTAATTTTTCCGGACTATAATACAAATGGGCATACAATCACACTTGAGTCTCCGAAAAAATGGCCAATGGCCGTGGATTCATTCGTGTTCAAATAATACATAGAATACATATCTCTTGAATGTCTCATGCGATCGTGCCATCTCAATCATAACCTAGCACTAGTCCCCAAGAGCGGAAACCCGCTAAACAGATGTGCTTGAATCGTTGAACTCTGTGAAGATCGAACGAGATACCCAAGAGAAGAAGCATATCACTTCAAGAAAAAAACTGAAACTGAAACTGAAACCAAGGCTGGTAAAACAAGAAACTCCGTTCCGTGTTTATCAGACGCCATTGTCTATGCCCATGCCCATATCGCAAAAAAAAAACAAAAAAAAGCCGAATCCGTATGCCAAATGAGCAATGCAGAAATCGGTCGAAACACCTTGCCAGCCCGGATAAAAACGCAAGAAAAAAGCACCAAAAAACAAGAGAATAAAACAAGGTCAAAGTTGAAGGTGCCTGAAAAAAAAGAACAAAGCAGGCGGGTATCTCAATAAGAGGTTCATGCAAATGATGAAAAGAATATTTCAAGCCATCACGGGCCGGCGAGGCGCAATAGGAATCGCCTTTGGTCCCGCGGAAATTTCAAGGTTCGACATGTCGATGTCATTACCATCATACTTCTGGTCATCCTTAGGCTGTCTTGCCTTGGAGACTAGAACTGGCTGAGAAGGACTGGCACTTTCTTCGTCGCCGACAGTGCTGCAGACAAAACGTTCCTCATTGAGAGGAATTCCGCCAAACATCGAGCCAAGCTGTTGCAGAAGTGCGACGAAATGAGCATGTAATTCGGTAAAGATGTATTCATTGCCGACGATTTCGGCCAAATTACGGGCACGAATCTGACCAGCTGCACGGCGGCCTGCCGGGTCCATACCCCGGCCGGTGAGGAAGGATGAAACGGGAGGGTACTGACGGCCAGGCTGTCTTCCCGGGTTGTTCTGCTCGTCGCGAGTCTTCTCGTCTTCCTGGAAGCGTTCAGCAGCGTGAACAATGCTGGTTGCGATGCGACCGAATGCGCGCCAGATGATGGGACATGCGCGGAATGCTCTTCCGGCATCGCGCCCCGCCAATGCGACCAGCGCATAACTGCGTCGCTTGCCGCGGGCCATGGGGTCGGGCAGGCGGAAAATGTAGGCGATTGTGTAACCAGCGACTCCGTCACCGAAGCAGATGGGGCCGGAAGAAAGTCCCCGGGGTAGGAGCTCACAGCTTAGGGTGCGAATAGAGGAGCGTCGGAGGAGTGCATAATCAGCGGGGTTAGGCGGACCGCGCTGAGAGAGGTAGGTGTGAATGTGTGTGTGACATGAAGCATCGGAGGCCACTGAAGCAGAGTGAAGTGAGTCGGGAGGAGAAGCATGGGTGTGATAGTCGGTCTCATCGTCCACCTCTGAATGGTTGTTGCCACATGAGTAAACTAGCTCGCGCGAGCGTAGTACGGGGCTAGTGGAATTGCCTTTGGCGTCCCGACTTCCAGGCGCACCGGGAGGTAGCTGTTTGCTGACATTTTCTGGCAGAGACAAACTGCAACTGGCGCAGGTGTCGCCATTTGCGCCACCTCGATTGGATTTATCTTCGGGTGAGGTCGGATGTCCTTTGAGGAAGTACGGGTGATCTTCAATTCTGGGGGACTTCGGGTCGACGGATTTCTGAGATCGAGACTCGTGATCGAAGCGAGACTCATGGGAAGCTGGAGTACCCTGGGGAGATTCGGGTTCGGAGTGACATTGCGGGCATGAAAAAGGTAGAACCTGTGAGCAAATAATAGAGGTGGGACCATGCACCTCGCAGAAGTGCGTCAAAGAGAGCTGAGAGAGTCAGTTCAAGCTCATCCTAGTATATTGTATACATTATTTACTCACAATGAAATCCATGGTGGACCTGATCAAGCAATAACCAGCATCTTTAGTCCATTGTCCCAAGGCATGCTGTGACTGGATAATGACGAAAGGCTGGTATGCGGGTCCACACAGTGACCAGGTTCCAGGGAAAAGAAGGTTAAAAACAAAAAAAGAGTAAAAGGAAATGAAGGGTAAAGAGGTGAGAGAGATATTAAAAGAGAGAGAGAAAGGTAGAGTAGTGGAGTTTGTAATGTGATAAATAAGAAGACAAGCAATAATAATCGAAGGGGCTAAGGCCCTGGCCTCTCTGGGGGGGTTTCGGTGGAAGACCGGGAGTTACACTCTCTACACTCTCTCTTCTCTCAAATGGAAGGTCGATGGAAGAATAGAACTTCTCCACTGGGGAATCCACTTCTCTTAACTCTGCTCTTTTATTTTTCTTCTTTTAATTACCTTTATAACTCTATAACTCTTTTTATCATTTATCATTTATCATTGTTTCTTTTTCTTTTGCTTTTGTTTAAAATGTAATCTATCGTCTCATCGTACTTTCTACACCTTTACCTATATAGTTACACCACCCTTCCGGATGCCTTCCGATCACATTCTTTCATGCTCTTCTCCTGGATTGCTGCATGTGAAAGTCATTCTAAAATCGGGCCGACCATTAATATTCATGGGTTTCCGTGCTTTGCCTAGCGTCTTGACCCGAGGGGCCGTTCTCGTCTGTCTTTGGACCGTTGCGTACAAGTGGATAAGGTGGCTGCAAACAAGGGCTCCATTGTGGGAAAATTTGTGGTACCAATGATCGTGCAGATAATTCGATAATAGTATTAATTCCATCTATGATCTTGATCTTGATACGTACATGGGATCCATATGGATTCAATTTGAAGGTATTATGATCTATCAAATATTAGACAAATCGTCAGGGATTCACCGGTCCCACTTTAGGCATGTCCTTTTTTTTTTTTTTTTTGCTTTTTATATTTTTTTCTTTTTCTTTTGATGTCACTCGAAAATCAGCATGTGTCAGATCAGTCGACAGCCGTCTCTATTCCAGCCATCAGCCCGGTGGATTTCCTCGGGGAGTAATCTGGAGATAACTCCGTGTTAGGGGGGACCGGTAAGGAGGTGAAGGGAAGAATTCCCTGTCCTCCGATTTGCTGAACCCCAGATATTACCTAGGTAGATGTATATAGATTTCTTAGGAGTTCGGGTATACAACATACTCCCTCGCTTCTGGACGATCTTGGGACCCAAAGATGTTCATCTTTCCCCAAGTGGGACACCAAACAGCTCCGTGGGAAAAGTGGGAATCGGGGGAAATATTCCCAGGTTAGCGTGTCCAACAGGGATCTAAACTCTATGGGATTTCCCGACAAGCCTCCGGGAGTCGTGGGATCATACTTGATGTTCCTCTTTACTTTTCGCCGGTACGTTCTCGTTTTTAGTTTTTTGAATGATATAATTAAATAAGATATACTTTGAACTGGAAACTTATACTTCAAATGATCCAAGAATCTCCAATATATATCCCCCTTCACCCGGATGAGGATCATCTTCGGAGTTATTTTCCAGAGTTAACTTCCATTTAAATCAGCCTTTCATCCGTCCCGTCCAGATGACAAACGGATGCGGCTAATATACCACCTCCGATCCTACTCCGAGGATATACAGGCTATATTTCCAAAAAGATGAAACAGACCTTAACACTCCGAAATAGCAGTTGCCCCGGCATTGAGCCGGGATTCCAAAATCCTAGATCCTTGCCGATATAGCCAGGCCAGGTGACCTCCGTCCGGAGGTATACAAAGTACTTTACAATCAGGCAGCCTTCTACCACTAGTTGTACACTAAGTACACTAGTGTACCCTGTGTAGCAGCCTTCAAAGTCCTGTCATCTACTTTCATAATATATACCCCGTCTCAGTATTCCTTCAATGTTATTCTCACCCTATCACGCCGAGGATATAGTTGATTTTCGATCCAATTTAAAATTGGCAGTGAGGGATTTAACATAATATTTACTAAAAAAAAAAAAAAAAGAAAGAAAGAAAAAAGAGCGGCAAACCCACTAAACCACTTGAATCCACTAAACACGAGCGGATCCCTGATTATTTTCGCCAAATAGGCACACGACACTTTAACGGTTCCCGAGGTCGGCCTTCTGATGGATTGCCGGTTTCTCAATACGGAGTATTGAATTCCGTCCATAGGTCCACTTTACCTAATAAATCTTGGAAGTTACATATGAATTTACTAGACTCACGTTAAAACACTATTCATTAAAACACTATTCAGTGTTCCACAATGTTCTACACGTGAGACAATATAGATTATATGGGGGTTAGACCCGGGGCTTTAGACGGAGTATACGGAGTATGCGGAGTACTATATTGGAGTATATTGGAGTTGCAATTTATTACCCAAATCTGATTATTTCGGGAAGGTGGTTTATGTACGTAAACGCCAATGTGGTTCTCGTGCAGAAAGTGGATCGGCTATTGAGACATCCTTATATTGTCCCCGAGGCCAGGAACAATCGGTAAGCTAAACCTGGGACACTTGGGCCGATCCAAGACATGGGCGATCTAGCCAATTTCGCCACGTGGAATTCCCAAAGTACTAGATTGCTGATCAGCGGTTTTATATGCAACCTTACTATGTACCTACAACCTACAACCTAGTTACAACCTACAACATTATACGGATACGGAGTACAACATTCCATATGATTGGAGTCTATGACTGCATAGTCTTAATTGAGGCGAGGTCACAAGATCAAGTCAGTCGGGCACTCGCTTCGACAGTCCGTTGCTCCATCGGACAATTAATCGCTAATATATATGGGTACTCGCCTCTGGCTGTTGCCACCCTGCGGGTATGCTAGTCTACGTGGCGTATCGGGTTGATTATGTATCATGTATGCGTGTTGTGCAGCTGTATGCCTTGATGATGGATTGCCCCTACTAACTAGCCCCACTAGCACTAGCAAGTTATTTAGGCAACTAGTACGTCCACTACTCCGTAGGGACCGTCCCGTTGAACCCGTATATTCTAGGGGAAGTGGAACAGGTTTAGTGAAAAACAAGTTTTATGACTAGTTTTAGACTTGCTGTTTAGTGTAAGCTTAAACTGTCGTATGGCATTTGACCGGAAGATGAGAGGGGTCTACCAGCCATTTGATTTATTTCCACAAACTACATCTTGAAAGGGGTATATAAATACTTGGCCTAAAGGAGACATATCAAGATTGTGAGACAGTAAAGCCCCATTTAGCCGCCCTGGGCGGAATTGTCAAGTTTGACGTATGATCACCCCCTAACTGCCCGAGGGACATCGGGCATTCACTTGCAAGATGCTGGCTTGACCGCGTTATCAGCCCCACTATCCCCCTGGGCAGGTGTGGAAGGCGATATCATAGGAATAACCCTTTATCTTTGAAAGGGTCGAGAGATCGTCTTGTCTAGCGACACAAGACATTTATTCAGTCAATCGCATGGGGCTGGTATTAAATCCATTGCTGATTTCCATTGCCGATTCAGGATCTGTCCTCAGACATGTCGAATGATTACCCACACATAGTTCGAGTATGTCCTGTCCTCTTCAAGGACGATCATACTTAGGCATGCGCATGTTCATCATTGACAGCATATTGCCGGCCGGACCAGAGGCTCCAGCTTGGCCCTGAAGACTCTCCAGCAAATTCTTAGCGAGGTTGATGTTGATGTTCTCATCCTCGTCATCTTCACTGGAGATCTTAGCAGCCTTTCCTTTGGATGCACTTGCCTCGTCAGAGGACAATTCTTGCGGGCGCCGGTTGAGATCGAGTATACCCGTCCCTTGCAATTCCGCCTCCATTCGCCGGGAAAGCTCCTTGATCTGCTCCGTGTCGTCTTCCCCGTCCGAGTCGAGGTCTTGCACTCGTTTGCGGATGGAATCGGATCCAGAGGGCATGCCCATCATCTCTTTCATCATCCTGGAAAATTCCTCTTCGTTGAATGATGCATCCTTATCCTCGCCTTCACTGTCAACTTCTTCGTCATCATCATCTTCATCGACATCAGAATCCGACTCAAAGTCATCAATGAAATCGGCACCATCGAAGCCCGCTGAGTTATCATTCAGGAACTCTTCAAAGCGAGCCACAATACGTTGAAGATTTTCTTGAGCGCCAGAGTCGCCGAATTTGCCAGCATCTTCTCCTTTTCCTTCACCCCTTCCTTTGAGCTCTGTCTCTAGATCTTCATAGTTGATATCGAGCCATTTTTCATCGTCCTCTCGCTTGTCCCAGGTTTCTTGAATTTCTTTATCTGTGGGAAGGGGTTCATCACCCGTCTCCACATCCTCCAGCAAGAACTTCATTTCCCTGACCGCAGGCTTGTCTTGATTTTGGGGATCGTATAGCAGCATCTCGAATCCACACGCAAGTTTCATTCCTGCTTCCGCTCGCTCATATGCTTTGCGATCTTCAGTGGAGGGCAGCTTTCCCGCCCAGGTACTTGGCACAGGAAATTCCTGGCTCTTGAGTTGCGCATATCCGACACGGGTAAACCGAACACTAACGTCGACTAAGTCGTCCGGCTTGAAAACAAGGTCGGACGCATCCTTAGCTCGTAGTGGTCGCAGGGCGATCGGATCACGAACATAGAACGCCTCTACAGCAGGTGAGATATAGGCTGGCTTTTGGTGTAAGAGGAATGCAGCCTTGCGAGGAATTGTGATGATGGCGGAGTGAAGGTTTTCGCTGATCTGCTGAGGGTACTTGCGTAGACGGTAAAAGGCCTCCTCTTGAATTATTGTCGAGCGAAGAAGGCGACTGGGTTCGTTCTGAATAATCTTTCGTGCCTCTGGGAGTGAGACTTTCTCGGTGACCTGTCTCTTCGTCTCTTGCTTGGGTTTGATGATTCGGAGCTCTCCTTGATTGATCCACACCTATTCCATTGATTGGCTGGTTAGTATGATGTCTCTAACAAACCGGTGTGAACTAACTGGCCGTAACTCACCCTGTTGTCTGCGACATCTGGCTCTATCCATGCTGGGAGCGTTCCTGCAGCTTCAATGAGAAGAAACTCGCCATCGCTGTCCGCCACTTTGACCCAAATATCTTTGTGTCGCTTGGTCAGTTCACGGAGGAAGTATACGATGACCCATTCATCTTCGATAGAGTCACCGAAGGTGGTGCGACCCTGTAGTGAGGTGATTCCTAAACCCCGCGACAATTAGCCTTAACTTTTTTTTAGGTAGGTCTCAAGAACAAGAGCTCTGTACCATCTTCTTTTGTAATCTCCAATTTAAAGGCCTCACGCTGCCAGATGTAATCCTTGAGCAAGTCTTTGGTTAAATCCGCTGCTGTACGTTGCACCTCAAGCAATCGTGCCCGGGTCTCGGCAGCTTCATCGATAACGGCGGGGGTGGGGGGAGGGCGGGATGTGATAAATTGAGTATTCGACAGCGTCGTCGGGAAGCTCTGGTTTTGGGATAGGACGGAAGGTTGATTGGAACCATGCGATATCCTCCTCAGAAGTCATGACTGATCTTGTGCTGTCAAAGATCAATGACCTCATGCATTCTTCTGCTGGAAAAAAGTAAAAGCGGCGAAATTCACATCCCGTGATCTGCACGCTAATCCCAATAAGGTTAGAAATCAACAGAGGTCTCCACGCTAAACCCAACACAGCCGGGGATAACTCGCCCAAAACACGTCTGATTGTCAAGCGTGAACTTTCAGTCTAAACTTCGCTCCTGCCCTTATTGACGGTGATGGTCACGCGCTGAAAGGTTTTGGCCCACCTCCCCCTGTTCAAACATGGCCTTCCCCTACATCGACACGCCGCGCACCGAATACGACGGCAACGCGACTTACCTTACAACGGGGTTTCGCAGCGCGGGGCGACATCACTTGTCTGCACTTGATTCCCTTGAAAATTCGTTCCAAACACCATCTAAGGACAACGATGTGATCAAAGGGTTCGACAAACGCGTCACTCCGCGCGCGGGTGGTGCTTCCAAGTCAACAAGAAGCGCGTTACGACATCTTCCAGCAACAGCCCCCGAGAAGGGGGAGTTTACCCCGTTAATGAAGAGCGCGACGAAAAGCAATCTCTTGAGGAATATGTCCGCGGCCCGAGGAACAGACGGTCCGAAAACCCCGGGATATCAACGAGAGACCCGTCGCAGCAACGCCCACACACCCGGCTTGCCTGCTATGGACATGTCTGACATATACGAGGAGGATCGGACAATGGAAGAGCCAACTCCAGTTCCACACGCTGCAAGCAGTAGTGCGCAAAGTACACCGTTGCCCGCATTTTCAGGACGCAATGGGGGGGCCCTTGGTGATGGAGGGAATAATTTGTCGCTCAAGGACCAAGCTATGGTATGATACATATCCCAACCATTATGTTTCGGACCCAACTATCTGCAAGTTGATGCTGACGCAAACAGGCCATTGATCAACTCAGCAAAGTCAATTTCAGTTTGAAGCTGAGGATTCACTTTATGGAAGAACAACTGCAAAAGGCTGGCCCGGAATACAATAACGAAGCCCTCAAAGAGAACAGAGAGCTCAAGGTCTTGCGATTAACGATGCAACGCGATATTGCCCGATACAAAAAGAGCTTACAGCAAGCAGAGAAAGACCTTGAGGACTACCAGCTACAGCTTGTGGAACTAAAGGAGAAATCATGGAGGGAGCAAGCGGATCAGACGGTACAACGTGAAATGGATATCATGCGCGAGGAGCTTGAATCGCGTGACCTCGAACTCCGAGAAGCGCGCGACGAGCTGAGGCACATCAAAGATACCCAATCGCAAGAGACCGATAAGCTTCGCGACGATATTGAGGATTTAGAAGCAAGCTCGAGAGAGAAAGACCGGCTGCTCGAGGAACGTGAAGAGGAGCTGGAGGATCTGAAACGTAATGCCGAGGAGAATGGCGCAGCTTCAGAGCTTCAGCTTGAGCTAGATCGTGCTAAGGAGCAGATGCAAGAGCTCCATGATAGTCTTGCCCGGGCCAAGTCCGAAACCAGAGAGTCAGTGGATGCGGCAAGGCAGGCTATTGAAGAGAAGGACCGCGCCGAGGAGGATTTGAGAGAGTTGCAGGACGAAATGTCGAACAAATCTTTTACCACCAAAGGACTGAGCCGGCAAATGGAGGACAGGACCGAAAAGCTCGAAGAAGAGATACGTGAGCTGCAACAGGAGAACGATGCTCTGAGGACAGAATTGGAGAGTAAAACCAACCATGCGACTCTCCTCGAAGAGCGTTATCAAACTATCCAACATGGCCTAGAAGACAACGCCCACCAACTGGTTGAGGACCTCGATGTGGCCAGGCGTGATCGCGATCAAGCCCGACAGGACCTGAAAACTACTTCAGCTCGACTGCAGGAGGCCTTGGACGAACTCCAGCGCGGAACGGATGAAAAGGAACTTCTTCAAACTCGCCATAATGCGTTGACCGATGAATCGGGAGGACTACAAATCGAACTTGACCGTGCACAATCCAGAATCCGCGAACTTCAAAAAGCGGTTGAAGATGCCACATCTCGCGCTCAGGATGAAGGGCACAACATCCGCTGGCAGCACAAAGCGGAGCTTGAACGGCTGCAAGAGGAGATCGAAAACCTTCACCACGAGATTGAGGAGAAGGAAGGCCGATTTGCCGTCGATCAAAGCCGCTGGGAAAGCAGCAAGCGGACTCTGCAATCAGAGAAAGCATGGGCAGAAGGCCAAGCGGCGGATTTGAAGCGCACCATCGACACACTTCAGGAAGCCGGTAGCACATACTCTGGGAAGGAGTCTAGGCTCCAAGAGACCATTGATAGCGAGAAAAAGCGCCATGCGCAAGAAAAGTCTATGCTGAATCGCCAAATCCAAGATCTGAAAGACGACCTCGATAAGACAAGACGCGACCTTGATGAAAAACGAGACGAGCTTCTTACGGCGAAGCAGGATGCTCGGGTATCTAGACGCGAAGAGCAAGCACTTGCAGACAAGGTGCGAGCTCTGGAAGATGAGGTGATCGTTTTACAGTCGAGTTTGGCGGACGAGCAAGAACTTGCTAAAGGTCGACAAAATGGGACATCTGACCTGGACAAAAACCTGGAAAAGTCCATCGCCGAAAGACAGAAGCTCCGTGATCAGCTTGCAAATGCCCATGTGGAGATATTTGACCTGAAAACTTCGGCGCAGGAGATTGAGGTTGAACGCAATGAGCTCCAAGCTCAACTCGACCGAGTCCAGAATACAGATGACACCACCCGGTTTGACCGCGACAAACTTGAACTACGCAAGACTGTAACAAGGCTTGACAACGAACTCAAAGTACTGCGAGAGGCCAAAGCATCCCTTGAGGACCAGCTTGTCTCAGAAAGTGAGCGGTTTGTAGCAGAGGAGGGTCGTCTTTCGGCTGAAATCGACCGCCTTCAAGACAAATTGCTTGCTGGCTCGGGTAACCGAGATCGAGAACTCACTTCAGCTAAGACAAAGGTACAGCGCCTGGAGCGTCGCGCCCAAGAACTGGAAGCTCTTCTTGAGCAACAACAGCAGCCTGTAACAGAGAATGAACAATCTGGCACACATGGTGACTTGTCTTTACTTCGACACAGCCTGGAGGAGGCTAGGAAACGCGAAAAGATTCTCCTCCAGCGTGAATCCAAGCAGAAGTCTTCTGCGCAAAGCTACAAGTCCCGAGTTGAGGAATTGGAAAAGGATCTTCATGATGCGATGATGAACAAATTCGAGTCCCACTCCCCACAAAGTTCTCCATCAAACAAGCTTCATGAAGAGCTACGCAGTCTACGAAAACAAGTGGCTGAAGCACACCGGTCCCTCCAGAAGGTGAACACGAAGAACCGAGAGCTAGAACATGCCGCGATGAAAGAAGAGGACCAAAAGGACTTCCATGAGCTTCTTAGGTCCTCGACCCTCGAAGCCGAATCACTGGCCCTAAAACTCTCCGAACGAGAAGCACGCCTGAACGAATTGAAGTCACATGTGCGCCGGATTCGCGAAGAACGAGATGCCCACAAACGCGAGGCTGAAGCAGTAACCAAAAATCTCGATATGTTACAAAGACGCCACGACGAAATCCTCGAGAAAACCTCCCTTTCCAAGTCAACCAACAAGACCAAACATGAAAAAGAGATCCGAGGTCTGGGCAAGGAAATCATCTGGCTTCGCGCTCGCCTACAGCGTGAAGAAAAGTTCCGCCGTGATCTTGCCTGGAGCAAGGGGTTGATGGAACTTGGTGAACGTGTCCGAGTTGCATGGTTCGTACCCCCATTTCTATCTAATACTACTTGCAATATAGCTAACACGTTACCAACAGCAACGATGCCGATCTCCGTATGATTTCCGAGATGGGTGTGCAGGCCCGTGACCGAGCTCCTGTCCGCACTCCCCGTCATAAATTAAAATCCGCCATATCTCTTGTGAGGGCCGCTGTTCGCATGCAAAAGATGAGCAGTGATTGGAAGCGGACGAAGAAACTGGGCGAGGGCTTGAAGCGTGCTAAGACTGAAATGCTTAAGCGTCGTGATAGCTCGAACAAGAGCTTGCTTGGCCAGTAGATGGATCGGAGCTGTGTTTTATGTCATTCGTGATTTTGTCTCTTGTTCTTCCAGCGTCGACCTTCTGTCATGAGAGATTCCCCCGACATGTCTTGCAAGTATACTAGCTTTTTTCCCCCCAACTTGTTTCGTGTTTTTATGTCTACCTTCATTTTTATCGAGGCGTTCTAGGGCTGGCTTTGTGTCAGTTTGTTCAAATCGTTGTGCATAGTGTCATCCTAGCGAGGAATTTTATGAGTCAAGAACAATTATTAATTTACGTAGCATCTGTCAGTACAGAAATTGAGCCTTGATTGGCATTAATTATACCTACAAGCTACGGCGAAAACCATACAAGTTTGTGCTAGTAGTCTTCAAAGCAGCATGTATGCAGCTACTCACGCTTTCCGATAACGGAGACACTCGCGAGGATAGACACATGAAAATATTTGCTCAGCCAACGCCGGCCATTGCCAAGAGTAATTGAGAAACGCTTCTAAACACCAAACTCTTCGGAGACACCCACCAAAAACCACAGGAATCCGAAATGAAGCAAGCATTGACATGGACATAGATAAAGCATAGGGGGAAATAGAGACTATGAGCAAGGGCATGAGATATTCAGCTCTCGTCCTCCCTGGAACAAGCCAAGGAGCCGGGATTTTATACTGTCGATCAACTGAGATAGAAAGATTCACATTTCGGAGGCCATGATGTGAAGAATATCGATCAGTTCGGAAGATACGATCATGCGCCTTCACTACCGAATTCTTGAGTCCATTCAGCGTTCCTTGTGAGATCCTCACCGCTAACGGTTGGCCGAGAGTTCTTCACTGCCTTGATGAAATCCTTTAGAGTGAGAGCTGGCTCCAGAAGCTTATCCGCATCGACGTCGAGCCAGCTCATTTCCATTGCGCCCGCATCCCCAGGTGAGCAAGGCGTGAGTTTCTCTGCACCCTCGTCGAGTACCTGTAACAGAGCCGAGTTAGTCGCTGTGGATTGGAATGGCGAGGACTGAGTATACATACCTTCTTATAATGTGTTGCTCCTTGAATCTTGCGGATTGGCTGCATCAGTGCATCCTGCACGCAAATACTAATATCACTACCGGAGTATCCCTCGCTTAGTTCGGCCAATTGGCGATAGTCGGTCTGGGTCATCTGGCATGGCGTTGAGCCCACGGCTAGCATGAACATCTTCATTCGTGCATTGAAATCAGGAAGACTGATGTGTACTCTTCGCTGGAATCGTCGTCGAATAGCAGCATCCAGTTGCCAGGGAATGTTGGTTGCGCCCAGAATCAGAACACCCTTCGAGTCTTTGCCGACACCGTCCATCTGTACAAGTAATTCGGTTTTGATACGTCGTGAGGCCTCGGACTCTCCTTCACCACGGGGTCCGCACAGCGCATCGACCTCGTCGATGAAGATAATGGCAGGCTTATTCTCACGAGCCATGTTAAACAACTGCTTCACGAGTCTAGACGCAAATTAGTACGCAGCTCTCGAAGCTCCTGTAGATGAAGACATTGCCCTACCTTTCACTCTCACCCATCCACTTCGAAACCAGGTCACTACTGCTGACACTGAAGAATGTGCTGTTTGCCTCCGTTGCCACGGCTTTGGCAAGATAAGATTTTCCCGTTCCTGGAGGACCGTAGAGCAAGATACCCTTCCAGGGTTGGCGCTTGCCAGTGAACAGATGAGGGAACTTGATGGGAAGAATGACAGCTTCCTTCAATGCTTCCTTTGCGTTCTCCAGGCCAGCAACATCCTCCCACTTCACGTTCGGCTTGTCTGACAGAATAGCTCCTTGAAGCGCCGATCGAAGCTTTTTCGCTTCTGCATCTTCGCCGTTATCGTCATCTTCCTTTCTGTGCGATCCAGTGTTGTTAGCGGGGATAACACAGAACAATAGCTCACTCGCTAACACTGTCTAGCACACATATGGGGGTTGCTAGAGCGAGAAGCTCTTGTCAAAAGAACTCGAGTACATACCCTCCCTTCCCACTGCCTTGCGCCACCTTTCCATTTGCGCCAACCGCACTTGGTTTTTTCCGATCCTCGGCCAGGTGATTCTTAAGCTTCTCAGCGCGATCCATATACTCGCCGGCCTTTGAGCGGATCATCTCCTTTGATTTCGGGTTCTTCTCCCATTTCAAGGCCAGCATGAACAACTCGAGTGCGGAGTAGTACATCTGATAAGCCTTTTCGTACTCGCCATCGTTGTCATTCTCGATCGCCTTCTTGACCGTATCGATCGCCCGCCCCAGAAAATCGGTATTACTCATGATGGGCAATTCGTGTGCTGTCTAGGGTAGAAGGAGCAAGTCGACCGCGGAGGCAGATGTGATAAAGCGGGGAGAGGGGAGCAAGGGTTGGGGGGCAATGGGCCAAGGCTGGAGGGATAGGCAACGAGTTGGTAGAAGAGAAAACTTGAAGATTCTTTGGTTGTAGAAGAAAAGAGGTAAAAAACAGCCCTAGAACCGAGGGTTGATGGGAATTGGAGGGGAAAGTGAGAGTGGAAGTTGTTTACGGGCGGGAGCCATTGATTTTCCCTCCTCCCACTTCACCTCCAAGTTCACCATGGACCCCCAGAAACAGCTTCAAGCACTCTCGGAAGAGTTCCAGGGACTGCAGACCGGTATGTCTAGATATATAATTAATCATAGCAATAGCTACTGATCTTTCTCGCACTTCCAGAGCTTGAGGTTCTGGTCGACGCCCGCCAGAAACTCGAATCGCAGCAGCAAGAGAACGAAGGTGTACAGACCGAGTTCGCCCAGCTGGACGATGAATCAAACATTTACAAGCTCGTTGGCCCGGTGTTGCTGAAGCAGGATAAGACTGAAGCCACTATGGCCGTCAACGGTCGGTTGGAGTTCATTGAGAAGGAGATGTTAGTGCTATTGTCTTGACCACTGTGAACCAACGAAAATATGTGCTGACTGAGAACCTACAGCAAGCGAATTGAAGGCGAGATTGAGGCGACACAAGAAAAGAGCGAGAAGATGCGCTCAGAGGTAAACCGCCCTCATCCAACTACAACACCACCCCCACCATATATGCATACTAACCCCTCACCCAGCTCATCCAACTCCAAAGCCAGGTCCAACAGCAGGCTGCTGCCGCTTCAGCCTCCGCATAAACTCGAAAGCTCTCCGAACCCGCAGGCGAAGAAGGATATATCACCCGGAGATGTAATAGGTGGCGTGCGAGCTATGAAGCTGACGTCGGATGGGACCAACCCTCAACTGGTTCACTGTGATTCAGTGCATGCATTATGCATCTGTGAACCCTCTTTTGGCGGCACGATATCTCGAAGAATGCTTGAGCATTGATAAAATCCCAATTGAGTTGGGGTAGCTTGGAGGAAATGTATGATCTGTGCAGGTGCCTGACACCAGAACAGCGCATGGATCAGTTTAAAGATATACCCTCGAAATTTTAATGCAACGCTATCAAAAGTGGTCAATTGGGCTTCCAAGTCTTTTCTTAATGTTGCTTTATGCCTTCGATCTTTGAATAATACCTTCCCATCAAGGACGTATATGCATCAAATATAGAAGGCTTTGAAAGTATCCCAAAGCAGCTAGAAGACGGATGACTTTGATACTATAAAAGTGAAAGGAAGGATCATGTGTATATTGACAAAATTCTATTCATTGATTCATAATCAAACATTTATATACGAAAGACTCTATCTAGGACTTGACCAGCAGGTTGGCACCGGTCATCTCCTCGGGCTGCTCAACGCCCATGGCGGCGAGAACGGTAGGCGCAACATCACCCAAGACACCGCCCTTCTTGAGGCTCCAGCCCTCAGGGGCGTTAGCCATAACGAAGGGAACCTTGTTAAGGGTGTGGGAGGTCTTGGGGGGTGCCCTTCTCGTTGAGCATCTCCTCGGCGTTTCTGCAAATGTGGGTTAACTAGCAATCCTCTAGATGAAATGTGTTCCTGTTTCGCAGGATAACTTACCCGTGATCGGCGGTAATGAACAGAACGTAGTTGTTCTTCTTGCAAGCCTCATAAATCTCGCCAATGGCCTTGTCAGTGGCAGCAACACCCTGGATGGCGGCCTCGTACACGCCGGTGTGGCCAACCATGTCGGGAGGGGCGAAGTTGTTCATGACAAAGTCGAACTTCTTCTCGCCAAGGCGCTCAGCCATCTTGGTACCGACAGCAGCTGCACTCATCTTTGGGTCAAGATCGTAGGTAGCAACACGGGGCGAAGGGATCATATCGCGGGTTTCGCCAGGGAAATCCTTCTCGATACCACCGTTAAAGAAGAAGGTGACGTGAGCGTACTTCTCAGTCTCAGCAATGTGGCATTGCTGGAGGTTCTTCTTGGCAAGCCATTCGGCCAGCACGTTACCCATGTGCTGAGGGGGGAAAGCAACATCGAAGGTGTAGTCAGTCTTGTACTGGGTCATGGTGGTGAGGGAGATGTTCTTGGGGTAAGGGAAGTCGGGACGCGGGGAACGGTCGTGGTCGCCCAGCAGCTGGGTGATTTCACGGACACGATCCGAGCGGTAGTTGAAGAAGAAGAGGGTATCGTCATCTATACAGGCTCAATTAGCTGTCATGACATTGTCTTTTGGGCTTGGACCACACGTACCTTGGACACGGCGCTCCTTGCCGCCAACAATGATGGGCTTCAGGAACTCATCGTTCTCATTCTTCTCGTATCGCTCCTTGATGGTCTGCAGCGGGTCCGAGCTGTCCTCGCCCTCGCCAGTGACCAAGCCCTTGAGGCCAACCTCAACACGCTCCCAGCGCTTATCGCGGTCCATGATGTAGTAGCGGCCCACGACAGTGGCAATCGCGCCGATACCAATCTCCTGGGTCTTATCAAGCACCTGCTTCATGAACTTGTCGGCGCTCTTGGGGTCGGTATCACGTCCATCAGCGAAGAAGTGGATGAAGACCTCGGGGACCTGCATGTCCTTGGCGACCTGGAGCAAGGCGAACAAATGAGTGATGTTGGAGTGAACACCACCATCAGAGACCAAGCCCAGAAGATGGAGACGTCCATTACCCTCCTTTGCACGGGTGAAAGACTTGACAACACTGGGGACCTTGCCCATCTCACCCTTCTTGAGGGTCTGGTCAATGCGAACACTGTCCTGCCAGACAACACGACCAGCACCAATGTTCAGGTGACCGACCTCACTGTTGCCCATCAGACCCTCGGGCAGACCAACAGCGAGCGAGGAGGCATCCAACTCGGCGAAGCCCTGGGCAGTCTTGGAGTTGGGCTCAGCGAAGCCGGACATGTGTGGGGTATCGGCCGCGGCGATGGCATCTCCCTGGGGTGGGGAGTCGGGGCCTGCAATACCCCAGCCATCAATCACAACTATAAGGCTTGTATTAGCCTGCATATCTTTTGAGGACCTGGGTGGCAGTCAATCATACTCAAGGCAACTTTTTGGTCAGCCATAGTGGGGTTTGTTATCGTGATTTGAATCACACCTAGAATTATATGAACACAGGTCAATTGCTAAACCAAGAAAAATTCAACAGTAAACCGACAAAGCTGCTTACCTTTAAACAGATGTTTACAGGAGAAGAGATCGAAAGGGGAATCAGACCACCAACGAAGAAAAAAAGGCCGCCGGTGAAGGAGGGGCATGGGCCCCGACGTCACCGTCACCGGGTGCCAGGAGCGTATTTGCTGAGATAATCATGTGTTGCGGCCGAATCTACAGGGTGTCTTCCGACTCTTCCCTAAAAACTTACCCCAGCCGGGATCTACTCGCCCTTTGGATATCTTCCCTCGGGATCCTTTTAGTCAACATTCCCGACAATGGCTTCTCTATCCCCGCCAGTGGGCACCCCGCTGCTGAAATCCCCTGTGCCCGAGACGCCCTTTAAAGACGCGCCAACACCAGCGCCTCAAACAGTACCTTTCCCTTCGCCACAGACCTTTGAGATAATCCCACCATTGCATGGGATTATTTCTCGCTTGCTCTCTTTAAAGGGTCAGCAAACAGGTCCATCGGACGCGCCCGGGGATACAACAGGGGTCCCAGGAGCTTCCCAGGCGCAGACCCAACAGACACCTTCAAACATCCCTAATGGTGGACACAATGGCAACACCACCTCTTCACATGCTGTACCAGAAGTATCAGTCCTTGGTTCAAGCGCTCATCCACCGCTCGATGTGAAAAACCTCCCTACCGAAACCAGCTCTGTCAGGATTCGAATCCAGAAGGCTCGTACAGTCGTGGAAGGGCTACCGGATGTGCATCGGTCTGTTAATGACCAACAAAGGGAGATTTCAGAACTGGAGGATCGTGTGAAACGTTTGCGCTCTGTCATTTCTGACTTTGGGAGTCGAGCAGGAACGCTACATGAGGACAATACGAGGACCGTGGAAGCATGAGGACCCTGGAAGCATGGAGCTTGAACTTCGAAAATCCCGGTTCAGAATGGGAATTCTCAAGCCAACCAGGTGCTGCATGCTTTTCAATTCAATTCATCTGGCGTTTATCATAAGGAAATACCCTGGTGTTTTTTTTTTTAGTGATCATTTCAAGACAGCAAAAGGCATACCGTCATTTCATTAGCTGTGGCAACTCAAACAATTCATAATCTATTCCCTCTTTCTCTCTTTTCTATCTTTTCTCGAATGTTCCAAGGGATTTGCCAATTCAGGGATTCCAAGGTTGTTTTGAACCTCCAGTTGTATCAATTTGCCGCAGTTACAAATTTAATAACCTAAAACCCTAATCCGGCCAGCTCTCTCCGATATCGTTCGGTGTGTTAAAGTTCAGCGCCTGAGGCAACAGGCAGATCCCTTCCCCCACCACTCCCATTTAATTTTTCCCCTTCTCTTCATCTCCCCTCCTCCATATCCAAATTTTTCTGTTTATTCCCAGGCAGATTACCATCCTTCATCATGTCTTACGCTCTTTCCGAGTCCCACCGGGACGTGAGTAACACATCTACCCTCATCTCTAGCATATAGATCATTGACTCATCGATTACAGCAAATGCACAACTCCCTGGTGTCTAGTGACCCAGAGGTTGCCTCCATCATGGTACGTCGAAACTATACAATTGGGACATGCAGTTGAATGCATTGTCCCCACCAGAAAGTTCAGCTGTGCTAATTCGTCTATTCGTACAGGAGAAGGAAATCCAGCGTCAGCGTGAGTCAATCGTCCTGATTGCCTCCGAGAACTTCACTTCTCGTGCTGTCTTCGATGCTCTTGGTTCGCCCATGTGCAACAAGTACTCCGAGGGTTACCCCGGTGCTCGTTACTACGGTGGCAACCAGCACATCGACGCCATTGAGATCACCTGCCAGCAGCGTGCTCTCAAGGCCTTCAACCTCGACCCCGCCAAGTGGGGCGTCAACGTTCAGTGCCTTTCTGGTAGCCCCGCCAACCTCCAGGTCTACCAGGCTCTCATGCGTCCCCACGACCGCCTGATGGGCTTGGATCTCCCCCACGGTGGTCACTTGAGTCACGGCTACCAGACCCCCGCCCGCAAGATCTCTGCCGTTTCCACCTACTTCGAGACCTTCCCTTACCGTGTTGACCTTGAGACCGGTATCATCGACTACGACACTCTCGAGCGTAACGCCGAGATGTACCGCCCCAAGTGTCTGGTCGCTGGTACCTCTGCCTACTGCCGTCTGATTGACTACAAGCGCATGCGCCAAATTGCCGATAAGGTTGGCGCCTACCTCATCGTCGATATGGCTCACATCTCTGGCCTGATCGCCGCTGGTGTCATTCCCTCTCCCTTCGAGTACGCCGATGTTGTGACCACCACCACCCACAAGTCTCTCCGTGGTCCCCGTGGTGCCATGATCTTCTTCCGCAAGGGTGTCCGCAGCACCGATAAGGCCGGAAAGGAAGTCCTTTACGACCTTGAGAACCCTATCAACTTCTCCGTCTTCCCTGGCCACCAGGGTGGTCCCCACAACCACACCATCACTGCTCTGGCTGTTGCTCTCAAGCAGGTCGACACCCCTGAGTTCAAGCAGTACCAGGAGCAGGTCATCAAGAACGCCAAGGCTCTCGAGGAGGAGTTCAAGGTTCTTGGCCACAAGCTCGTCTCGGACGGCACTGACAGCCACATGGTCCTCGTCGACCTCCGCGCCAACAACCTCGATGGTGCTCGTGTTGAGGCCGTTCTCGAGCAGATCAACATTGCCTGCAACAAGAACTCCATCCCCGGTGACAAGTCGGCCCTCACTCCTTGCGGTATCCGCATTGGTGCCCCCGCCATGTCTTCCCGTGGTATGGGCTCCGAGGACTTCAAGCGCATTGCCCGCTACATTGACCAGTCCATCGCCCTCTGCAAGAAGATCCAGAGCGAGCTTCCCAAGGAGGCCAACAAGCTCAAGGACTTCAAGGCCAAGGTTGCTGATGACAGCGTTCCTGAGATCCTTGCTCTCCGCAAGGAGATTGCTGAGTGGGCCAGCACCTTCCCTCTCCCCGTTTAAATGGGATATTGAGGTCCTCATATGAGTTACGGAAAAATAAAGAGGGATCCTGAATTCAGGATCCCACGAGTTCAACATCATTTCGTATAAGAAAAGAAAAAATACATGGGTGCGTTTTTAGGGGTTAATTACCGGACTGCTTTTTCAACCTGACGCGGGTCATTGGGATATGGGAAATGCTTTTTTGCATGTGAAACGAGCAATGTTATTTTTGGCGGTTGGGCCTCGCACTTATTCAACAGCGGGCTCACATGAATTTCTAAGGGGAAAAGTTCAACGTTAATTGGGCGTCCTATGTACATTCTACAATCTGTTCTCAACACAAGGATCTATAGAATCCAAGGACTATTTTCTTCTCATCTGCTTTCTATTCTCTCTCCTACCTAGGTAATATCGTTGTGTAGCCGTTAATTGCCTTTGCTAGTTAGTCTTGCCTGATTTTGGCCCTATACCTGGGGATGTCGCCGAATAGCACACCCGAACATCATAGCAATATAGTGGCTTGTTTTGGCTCAAATGTTAAACATAAAAGGTACATTGCAGGCCGTTCTCACTGCCCATATTCTACCTGCAACACCGATAAGCGGGGAAATGAGTTTTAAAAAAAGACAGAATATCTGGGGGTACATCTCAAAGAGCTTTCAAAAAGGCTACCATAAAGTCGCATGAATAGCCGACTATTCTTGTTCCTTATATTTAGGAATCTAGACAAATGGTAGAGAAAGGGTAGGCATCTATGGTTGTATGGAGTTGGTAAGTATTCATGCTTCAACGGGAACATAGCCGTAGAGATTCATTGTCTGTTCAAGATTTCTACTCCAACAATTGCCTAGTTTTAAATGCATCATGCTACCAGTCCTCCAAGGCGAGTGAAAAGCTCAACTTCCATTCTTTCAGCCGCATCTGGCTGCAGGAGAATGCTGCCCATTGGATCTTCCTCAAGATCCTCCTCCCACATCGTCCTTGGTTCGGTATTGGCCTTTAGGTTATTGTACAGGCACATCCGCAGGTGCCAACGAAGGAGATCAGGGCTCACACGCTGGTTTCCGCTTCTGGCAGAGTTTTGGAGACGAGTGCCGCCCATTCCTGCAGTATCCTTTCCGAATACAATTATCTTGTAATCAGCCTATGTTTATGACCCATTAGTAAATATTGGCGAAATAGCAGATCTCCATAGAGAGGGTCTTACATCGGGATCAATTCCAATTTGGAAAGCATCGAAGAATGAGTGAATATCCGCGCGGAGGAGAAGCCCATTCTGAGCAGAATAGAGGCTAGATTCTCTAATCTCACTATTGGGGCGAATGTCCGTGATATAGCGCCGGTATCCGTCTCGTCTCCATCCCTCCAGCATGCTTACAGGGAAGACATGCGTAGCCTCAATACCTTGGAAAGGGTGCTTGTGGTTGACTAGAGCAGATGGCCCGGTAATTGCACAACATCTGTCTCTGTTGCGGAGGCTGTCGCGAAACGACCTTTGCTATATAAATGATTAGCCCTATCATTATATGCTTCTGGCCATTTCTATGTCGACTTTACCAAGCGTTCTCGTTCATTCTGACCCTGGGATTGGGAACTAATGTCACGGGTTCTGACGCGGCGTGGAGCACAGTCAGTGGTTAAGTCGACAGTAGTGGGGTTTTCATCTATGCGATTATCAGCCTTGGAAACCACAATTATGCTAGACGTATCAAACATACCTGTGTCAAGGACTATGTAGTTGCCGGGACCGACTGAAGCCCGACTGTTAGGCCGGAGTGCAGCGTCTGTTGTGCCGTTCGCCTGCAATTTGTAAATTGCCCACTCGTTCTCGTCGGGAAAAAGGTATATTTAAGGAGCAGTATCGATAAAGCATTTCGGGAGAAATGTATTGGTCTTGTCCGTCAGTTGGAATTTCCAGGGCTATAACAAGGCTGTCAGTTGTCGCACTGGTTCCTATGAGGCTATCGTGACTTTACCAGCCAGGAGAGAACCGTTATCCTGGTAAATCCGGAGGTTCAACCGCAGGTTTTGGGGTGGTTGAAGTTGATGAGTGGCCATTTTAAAATCGATGAGTAGAGAAACATAAAAAGAAAGCAATTGATAGAGGTGAAGGAAAGGTAACAGGAGGAGCGCGACTGGAAAGTAAAGCCATACTTCCCGATTGGGTTAGCTCGACCATGACGTTATATGGTAATAATGCTTTACTTTACCTCAGTCTAGACTACTGGGCCCCACGTGAGCAACGGATACCTCTTCCCTGGTTCTCTCTCTCGCTCCCAAGGTCTCTTCCTTTTGTCTTCATCTTGATTTGTTTCTGCCTTTTTCTTTTCTGTCTCTTGCTCTTGAAATTTTGTTACTGCACTGCTTTGTACTCTCCTACAACCTCTAAAATTGGCTCATTGGAGTTACAGCATCGATAAGGACGCAGTATCTTATCACCCCGGACCATTGCGGAGACCACCTGGGCACATACTTCCCCCAACTTGTCTTTGATTACAGAACCAGAACCAGTGCAGTACTTGAAGAAGTCACTGGTGAACCAAGAGAGAACAGGATTTTGCCTGACATGGCGAACACCGCACAATGCTACTATTGCTTTGAGTCTCTGCTCGCTTCATTCGAGGATCGCGAGCCCCCCACTCTGGCAGCCGTCGAGGCCCTATGGGAACAGCACGAGCAAACTAAGAAGTTGTCGAGTCTTGAAGAGCAACTCGAAGTGGAAGATACAGACCACCAGCAGTCCGTGAATGAACCGGACGAAGATGACGATAGCAACCAATCGACCCAGTCAAGTAGTCAGCCCAAGAAGCTGCAACTGCCCAGAATCAGCCGTCTTCAAAGCCAATTCTCCGCCTCTTCCAGCGCAGCCACATCTTCGTCATCCGCATCCAATACTTCATCCAACTCGCTACAGTCAAGCTCAACCAATATCACCACGCCAAGTGCGGTTTCCGAAACCCCTCAGCTGAGATCGTCTGATCAGCGATATCCCTTGTTCGTAACATGGAATACCCTGTCACGAAGTGGACACAAGTCTCTACGCGGGTGTATAGGCACATTCGAGGGGCAGGAACTTGCAGCGGGGTTAAAGTCCTACGCTTTGACCTCGTACGTGGTTCCCATTGAATACCCCTCTCTCTCATTACGCTACAAACAAAGGTATATTCCTATCTATATATCACACTGACTTACATGTGATCTTGCTTTAGGGCTTTCGATGACACCCGTTTTGAGCCCATTCCCAAATCCCTTCTCCCCTCCCTATCATGCTCCCTCACCCTCCTTGGGTCTTTCGAGCCGTGTACAAATGCCCTGGACTGGTCTCTGGGTACTCACGGGCTGCGGATCTCCTTCATCCACCGTGGCCGTCGCTATGGCGCCACTTATCTCCCTGACGTTGCTGTCGAGCAGGGCTGGACCAAAGAAGAGACCGTGGAAAGCTTGATGCGCAAGGCGGGCTGGGATGGTGGTGGCAGTACTGCACGGAGACTGCTACGTGGTGCAGCTGGTGGGAACTCCAGCGCCACTAAGCCCTGGGATCAGGTCTCGGATTTCCGTACTGTCAGATACCAGGGTCTCAAGGCAAGCGCCAGTTATGCGGAATGGCAGGAATGGCGAGGGTGGGTTCTCTCTCTGGATGATGGGGAGGAAATCCTGGAAGGCACGGATTGATCCGTATTCATTTCTAGATCGCTTTCCTTTTCGTCCCACATCCCAACGCTTGAAGTGGGACTGATGATTGTAATGACTATGATGATCCTGCTCCTTTAGTTTCTTTCGTGGGTTTTCCGTTCACAGCTTTTCGGCGTGGGCATTAATAAGGGATGACAATAGTTCTTACGTCCGCAGTCATGATGAGAATTTGATATGGCATCCCAGCCCTATAAAGATAGTGACAGGCATTTCAAACTGAGACATCATCCGAGAATTATTAATTATAAACACACTGGCATAATTCATTGTATTTGATAATGGTGTGATATGTAGACACATAGAAAAGGATCCAAGTAAAGCAAAAAGTCTCCCAGACCAGAGAAGAGCAGCCAGTGATTCTCCCAAATCCGAATATGAACATTCCCATGGACGAAACAACCATACACAAAAGCGAAGGATACATATTCACGCCTCCTAACGCGGAGTACGACTCCATAAACCAGCAACCATCTCCTTGACCCTCCGCTCCTGTGCCCGGATCTGCTCCTCAGTCTGCCCACGCGCATTACCACGACTATCAATCTGCATCTGAGTCGGACCACCAGCATTAACCGGCGCAGGCGGAGGAGCATGATGCTTCTCCTCGATAATCTCATCACCATTAACACGCTCAGGCTTAGGATCAACGCTCAAAGCGCCATCCATTGTGAAACCTCCTCCCTCGCGGAGCTTGTTGATAGCCCGCACAGTGTCGATAGCACGATGCAGCGTGCGACGCGCATTGAAGTTCTTCTTAACCGTTGGCAGCAGATCTTCGCCCGAGCCGACCTTTCCGCTGTCGGAGGCCAGATTAACCCACGGGTGCTGGAGAGCCTCGTGGGCTGTCATCCGCGACTGCGGGTTGACTGTCAGACAGCTGCTGATGAAGTTGCGCGCTTCCTGCGATACACCGCGCCAGTACTCGACCGGCGTGAAGGAGTAGTCTGCTGCTAGGATAGCTTGCATCTCTTCGAGATTGGAGTCCCGGTCGAAGGGCGTGTATCCGCATAGCAGGAAGTAGGTGATTACGCCAATGGCCCAGATATCGCTGGAAGGGGATGTTGTCAGTAAAAGATGAAACCATCGCCAATGAGTTGAACTTACACTGGCTTGCCGTGGCCGCTCTTTTGAAGATCTCCGGTGCCATGTATCCTGGCGTTCCGCAGGTTGTGGTCAGGACGTGGAACTGCTCTTCGTCCATGATCCTCGACAATCCGAAGTCGGCAATTAATAGATCGGCATTGTCTTCTGGCGTGCGGAAAAGGAGGTTCTCCGGCTTCAGATCGCGGTGCACGATTCCATGGTCGTGCAGATAGGCCACGGCAGAGAGCACTGCGCGAATCAAGTCTGCAGCATCAGACTCATAGTAGCTGCCTTTACGACAGATGCGGTCAAAGAGTTCTCCGCCCAGCGCGAGATCGGTGACAAGATATACTATACAGCATCATTCGTCAGTGGGGTCGCGCTTGTAGCTATCACGGAGGAGGGAAACACACAGTTGTTCATGGTCTCAAAGTAGTCGACCAGCGTGAGGATATTCTGGTGGCCCAGCGACACCTTCTTCAATACCGCGATCTCATTGCGGACCTATATATTTCAGAAGAGGTCAGCCATGCTCTTATCTCCCGTAGTTGTGGTTCTCCCAGCACACACCATATGCTCTCGCCCGGACATGAGACGCTTGTTGATGACCTTCGCCGCATAATAGCGACCGGTATCGATGTGCACACATTCCTTCACAACAGAGTACGAACCAGCGCCCAGTGTCTTTCCGGTCTTGTATCGGCACGGTTGAACCTTCGGCTTCTGACCGCTCGGGGGTTGTGCCGCCATTGCGAATAAAACCAAGTGGGGGATGCGCGACGCGAATTATGGGGGAATGGGGAATTCGTGTGATGCAGAGGACGAGGTGAAGGACTGAGCGCAGTGCTAGAGGGGTTTCGACTCGAGGGTTGCGCTATATATACGCCTGTCCTTATGTACCTGCGCGAGTCAAAGTCAGCCTTGCGGTCAAGTGGCACAGTCGTCTAGCGCGAAGACCCAGGAGTGAGTGCGCAGAAAATACTCACAGTTGGGCGACAAGGGCTGATTACCCGTGGACAGCTATATGGCTTATGGTATTGCCAAGGGTTTCTGATGATTTCCGAAGGCTGCGGGGGGTTTGAAGTCGAAGATCGTGGGGAATCACTGGCGGGGCTACTGGGAAGGGCTGAAACGTCAGATGAAACCAGTAGACAGTTTAAATTCTAGAAATTAAAATATAGGATCTTGGAAGAAAATAGGAAATTATAAAAGCCGAGGTTTAAAAATAAACAACGACGTGATTATTGGAGAGGCATTTCTGCCCAGTTGACTATTTACATTTGCCCGACTCAGCGCCAACCCAATGCAAAAACAAAGACGAAACAAAGAAAAACAAAAATTCAAACAAGTAGTACATTCAAAACCGTTCCAACACTTCCCCGACAATATGCTCCAATAGTTGTAGCTTGTGGAATTTGGCCACACTCTCCAACACTTGTAGTTTCTTCTCGATCTCCTTTCGATCAACTGTCGCAGTCCATGCACCACTGCAAGAACAGTGCTCCATGAAATCACTGATCTTTAGACTACTGCACTTGGAGCACTTGATATCCTGTGTCTGCCATTCAACAACAAACCCATGGACTTGACCAATGAGGAATTCTTCAGTCGCCAAACGGTCGTACTCAGCATGACAGAAGGGACATCGCCAGGGCTGAGTAGATTTGCTGGCTTCTGCGCTGGCATCAGGCAGCACATCTTCGTCACGGCAGAGATCAAGATCTCGGATAAGACAGCAGGAGTTGCAGGACATTTCCGGGAGCTTCAAGCTAGCACTAGGGTTCTCGAATCGGCCCTCCTTGCTGAACTCTCGGACCTCGAACAGGGCAAGAAGCTCGCGTCGCAGCAACCGAGATTCCAGGGTTGTTGTCTTGGACAAACTCAGAACCTGCATCAGCAGTTTCGTCAACTCCAAAGACGGGTTGCGTTTGTCCTTGGGACCGACTAGCACTCCTGGCAAAACGGGGAAGGCATAGTCGGAGGCAAGCTCGGGATGAAGCATCTCGTCGCGTTGTCTGCGGATCAATCCCGAGATTTGCTTCTTCAATGGCTTGGAGAATCGATCGGAGAGAATAGCAGTTATCTCATCGTCGTCTGCTTCGTTTGTCTGTCCAATGGGAATCTGTGTTGGCCGAGGAGTTGAAGACAGATCCCCGTCTTGGGGTTCCGGCCGTTTCAAGCCGTGCATCAGTTCGATGTACTCGACAATCCAGTCGTGGAAGATAGTCTGCATGGGCATTGGTAGAAACCGGCTGAGTTGCCAGTGCATCGCTGTTTCAAGATCTTGTTCATCCGCTTCGGTGACCTCTCGACAGCCCTTGCCTCCGTAGTTGTATTCATCGTACCAAACGAGATAGTCCCAGTACTCCTTGATCTCTAGATCGATAAAGTGGAATGAAGGGTTGGCACGAATTGATTTAAGGACATACTGACTGTAGGCGTAGGCGTTGCCAACCTCGGTCTTGGTAGTTTGAAGCAGGAGGCGTGTAGGGCTGGCAAAGATGACATGCGAGCCAACACGTCTGAACTCTGCCATCAATCTCTGGAATGACTTCCGTGACAGTAATCGCACGTAATTGTGCAGAGACCGATCGTAGAGACAAGACACAGGGCTTTCCACCCATCGGATCAGATGCTGGACCATGATATCGGCCATGTTGTTCCCTGCACAGGCCTCTGTCCACCAGTGTTTTACCATCTCTCGGAGAACGACAACACCGGCAGAGGCAAATGCTTTCTCTGAATAGAAAACACCGGTATCTTCGCCGTCCCCAGAAGGAGCCAGTAGCGTATCACTGCCGTCCATTTCATTGATGATAGAAGATGTTAGAATTGTATTGATCGATAGATTGCGAACCTCGAGTTCAATGCACACTGTGGAGTAAGCACCCGGTACATTGACAGATGGCATGTTGACCTTGTCCAAGGCGCCCAAGATGTCATCCCTTTCATAGCCCGCGTGATCAGGACGCGGGCCAGATGACCACCAGAGCACAACATTGTTTTGTTGAAGGCGTCTGGCGTACGAGATATCGATGAGGTATCGAGGATCCTCACTTTCTAGATTGCAAAGCGGAACATCACCGAACCGCGCGAGCATGGTCAAGTGCTGAATCCAAGAAGACAAGTATAGATAGCGTGTGACTAGACGTCTTGCAACGAATGCCTGCCAACCTAGTGGAGGAAGTTCCATATCCGATGCTTCGGGCTTCACAGATAATACTGGATACTCCTTCAAGATCGGAATGTCATGACACAGGCGGTCTTTTTGTTGTGATTGAATGACAAGAACAGCAGGCTGAGCCTCTTCATTTCGAATCTTTCTGATCAGATCACCAACCTCAAGATGAGCCTTCCTTCGCGTCATCACCTGGGTGGTTTTGAAATGAATCTTGTCCTGGTAATCGAACGCATGCTGCGACTCATCACCCGATGCGGCTTGCATCTTACGTGTGAGAAGCTCAGTGTAGATCTTATCGACGTTGGGAAGACCCTGCACATCTCTTGTGCGGTTGAGAACGATAATGTGCGCCTCATTCTTGGATGTCGAGAATATTGCGAAGACTTGCCTATCTCCAGAGACAATGTGATATAGGTAGTGGTACACTAATGACGAGTCCATCAGATAAGGCTGCTCAGAAGATGTGTGAAGTAACGTTGAAAGGTCAAAGCCCTTGTCCAAGCCGTCACCTAGGACACCACGTTGCTGCTCATCAAAGGTACAATGGCTTCCGAGCTTGAGCACTGCTCGGGTGCTTAGCGGGATGTTCCCCTCGTAAACACCCTCAACGCTAGGGTGCTGGAAGAGAATATCCATCTTGTCGGCTTCTTCTAGATATTTCTCTTCTGACAAAGACATCTTGAACAAGTAAACCGAGGGATGCCCGTTGGGTAGGGTATGGTTGACCTTCTCAACTTCACAGTCTGGAACGTCAATGTCCGGCAAAGAGTCTCGCTTCAAGTTCAAGAAGAATTGCCGTGGAACTCTAATACTGAGGGCGTGGATCTTTTGGTCAATCAGTACAAAAGCTCGCACAACTCCCGGAACGCCCGTATCGCAAAGCTGCAGGACCTGCCATGTGCTGATGTACAGCATTTGAGCTTGATTGCGGAAGAAGTTACTCAAAGAATCTGAGGCAACGTTGGTTCGTTCGCCAAACAGCTGACGACGGCGAACCCGTGCTTGTTTTTGAATCTTCCATTTTTGCTTCTGATACTTGAGGAAGCCTTCGTAGTTTTCTGACATCGATGGCATAACTGCTGGCAAGCTAGCGAAGGGGTCAAGAGCTGTTTTCGAAGCATTTTCTGGGTGCTTTCTCTTCTGCGAAACCTTGTTGTTGGGTGATTTCGATTTTTGAGTCGAGCCCGAAATTGCTTCATCTAGATCACCAGCATGCTGAACCCGATGCTCTAGGATATTTGCGTTTGTCGATAAAAGTGGCGTCTTCTCGGACTTAGTGAATAGATCAGTCATCTTCTTCTGCTTGAACCTGTCATCCTTCGTATTGATACGACGTTGCAACCAATCGGGGTGGGCAACCCGAGGCACTGGGTTTCGAAGCTTCTGAAGCGCAGCTGGAATGGTAATCAACTTCTGGATCACGGATCCCAAACGCTCGAGGTAATAGTCCCAATCGATCACAGTTCGGGGATCCATATCGCCAGGATCTTCTTTTAGCCACTTGCGCAAAAAGAATCGCTTGATGTTCTCTTCCGCTGAAAAGATAGCCACAGGAATGGCTCTTTCAGTGACAGGTGTATTCCGTGGGCGTGATGAGATGATGTATTTGCAGTTAAGGCCTTTGTCCTTGATCATCTGTTCACCCAAGAACTCCGCCAAGCGTTTTGCCGTCGTGATGGATGTGGATTTTTGGGAACCGTACTCTTCTAGGGTTTTTGACATGCTTCGATTTTCCGAAATGAGATCGATCAGCTCCTCGTCGGCCAATGTCGTTCCGTGCTCGTATAGAACGTCCAACCACCGGTCAGCAACACGGGCCACAGCGGCGTAGGTCTCGGCAAGATTAGAGCCCTCTAGGAAGAATTTGAAAAGCTGCGTCTGGAAGATCTTAATCAACTTCAGCTCTCCTCTTCGCTTAACTTCGAATCCCTTGAGTTCAGCTAAAGAGCCATCGTGATTGAAGACTGCATATCGTTTCTTCAGGTTCTTGTCTTCCTCCTTCGACGTCGGTAAAATCATTGCCCGGTACGGTCCATCCACTTCGAAGAAAATGGAATTTTCGCTGTGAGTCTCGTACTTGAAAGTTTTCGGATCGACAAGCGCCTGGTACTGGTGGTTGGTGTATCTCGCATGGACGAGGTGGTTGAGCATGACACAAGGGTATGAGATACCCAGTTTCTTCCCGTTCTTCAGAGTGAAGGAGAAGTTATCGGGAAATCCTCCCGGAAGCATACACCAGATACCGTCAGTATCTAATTCTAGGGGACGACCGATGCGTTCGACAAGCTCTCTTGCCATCTGAATAATGTGAGCACCTGTCAGACAAGTGACACCGGCCATCTCCATGGAATACCACCGAGAACCCTTTCGCATCACATATCCGTAGAAACTGTTGAGAATGACCTTGTGTGCAAGCTGAAGAGAATCGTATAGAATAATCATCTTCTTCGCTTCCTCGATTTCAGCGGCTGAACCGCCCGACGACTGCAAACTATCGGCTTTGTTCTTCCAGGATTTTTGCTTGCCCTTGAAATCGTATCGTCGGTCACGGAAGTCTCTCACAGTATCGACATAGAACGGGTTTTCTCTTTGGCAAATGATAGCCTCCCGCTCCATCGTCTTGCTGTCGTGAATCTTGTGATAAATCTTCTTGCTGTAATCCTGCAGTCGTTTCTTGACCACCCCAGCTTGCTCTTCAATGCTGAGTTCGCTGAAGGACCTCATTGGAGACTTTGGATACCGGCCTGGGAAACGTTCATTTGCTGTGGCACGTCGGATCATGTTGTATTCATCACGTTTGGCAGGCAAGAATTCACCTCGCCATGCCCAAGGCATGCGTCTATCACAGGTTTTTCCAGGTCGGTTGAAGTCGCAGGCGGCGCAATTCGACTCATCAATCAACGAGTCTGGTTGCAATCGGTTGGTGATCATGATGTTGGGATACATGGAGGCGACATCCAAATGGTAAATGAAAGGCACCTCGTTCCGGACTGGATTGTTCTTAAGATCGAGCAAACGCTCCACAATCTGTGCCCTAACCTCATCATAGTTCACGACATCATCCATGGATTTCTTCTCTTCAACCTCAATACTGAACTTGAGGGCATGATCGAGATCCTTGAGAAGCTCATCAATCGCAGTAGGATCGACGGTGAAATGAGTAGGGATATCACTTCGGAACACACCAGCTTCAATACTTTCAACGTGGCCGCCAACGTAGGTCTCTGACTCAAGAAGATGACCTTCATAGAAAGCTTCTGGGGGATTCTTGTGTTTATTGGGCAAGACAATCTCATGCTGGTAGGCTTGAACCATGAGAAGCATCTCACACAAAGTTCCAGTTCCCTTCCGCAAAGTTTCGTCGGCATTAAGGGGAATGATCGTGCAGAGCGAGAAGATGAACGGGTGGACATATTTCATGTACAGGTAATAAGTTGCAACAGCATCGGAAACTGAGTATTCGGCTAAGGTCTGTGGCCTTTCGCTCGCATACGGTGTCATAAGCTCTGGGTCGAGTTCGTCCGGATCGTAACCGAGCTTTGCAACAGTCACGGCTTTCAAACCACGACTTCCTTGAGGAAGGTAACTGTCACGGTTGACCCAGGCGAAACAATCCATATGCACACAGTTGTCGGCTTGGTAGATGTCCTCGCTGTTTTTCCGGAAGCCGATCTCCATATACATGTCAAGTCCCAGAATACTGGCTCTTGTCTCCACAAACGGCCAATCGAAGAAGTCACCGTTGTATGTCGCAATAACAGTAGGCTTGGAAATTTTGATATGCTCGAAAAATCGCTCAAGGACTGCTCTTTCATTGGGTTCATTGAAAATAATGAAAGGTCCATTGTACTCTGGTTTGGGAGTATATTCGAAGTCATGAATGTCTTCTGACACAATCTCTCTGTTGGTAATTAGGAACCCTTGCCCATCAATCATGTATGAAATCATCATAATCTGATCCATCGTGGCGTCGGGAAATTTCAGCGGTAACTTCGTACACTCGATATCAAAAGCGAGAACGACAGGATCGGCACGCTGAAGCCGGTCTTCCAGACAGGTCAGCGATATTGCGCCATGGTCTGCCTCGACATTGTACCACTTTCCAATCCGAATGTCTGCAATATATCAGCTATTAGGCCTCGCCGAGAGACACAGAAAATGCTAACCTTTGTCAATGCAGACCCGGACATGGTATGGCACGTCGTATTCTCGAATATCAACAATAAAATCACTCGCTTGTAGGTTGCCATTAGGTCGTTGCTCATTAATTATTTCGTCGTCAAAAAGGTCGATTCCAGCAGTCGCACTATGAGAACCATGAATTAGCTAATGTTCAAATCGAATCATGTAATACAGAACAAACCTAGTCATCTCAACGTATGCGTCCATCGCGCTCTCATTTTTCTTGTTTTTCTCTGCGAGGGGTAGGAGGGTCCTCCTAACCTCCAAAAGGTTGCTCACGTTGGCGAAGCTGAGCTTGATGTAGGTCTTCCGGTAGCCGAGAAGGTGATTTGGGAGGTTGAGATCTTCTTTCTCAAGTCGCTTGAATTTTTTGATCATGCCCTCAAACGTTCGGCGACACCACTCTTCTACATCCATCTCGTAGCCCTTTTTGACTGCAATCAAGAAATATGGATCGTATTCCACAGTTGCTTTGAAACTTCCTCCGTCGTCCTGCAGGAAGTAATAATCCACGCCGGCACGACCTCCAGGCACATCCGAGTCCTCAATTGATGTGCTATGCATGTTGACCAGCCATCCGGCCCTTGTCTCGCCAGACTCGAATCGTGGGAAGCCGAGAGTCTCATCGATGCTGTTGGCCAACCGAATGGCCTCAAATTTCTCATCTTGGGAGGTTGCCTCGGTCGATCGTAAGGAGTTGAATTGGACCGTTTTGGAGCGTCGAGGATTCGAGGATGCAGCGCTAGATCGGAACTTGTTCCCATACTTGCTGGGCTTTCTTGGAGGCATTGCGACGCTTCGCCCGGCTGGGCTTGTGTTAAAGTACCTCTTTCAAAGAGCGGGAGCAGTGTGGAGCATGGAATGCGCACTTGGTAAATGTCAGACGAAACAAGAAAAAGAAGAAAGAGTAGATGGGCGCAAATATAATGAGATCTGGTTCTGGGGCTAATTGTGCCTCTAGGAGGGTCCAGGAATGGCCTACGATCTGCTCTAATCAAATCGATTTCGATGGTCCCGACGCGTTCGCGTACCGCCATGCGCGTCAAAGGTGTTAGTCAGCCTTCCGGAATAACTATCCACTTTGGGGTGGAATCTGGGTATTTATTACTCCGATATTGATGATCTTCTTCGATAGCGGATGAAGACAGCAGTGGTAATCTAGAAGCAATTTACTCTACACAACTATGGCGGAAGACTCACAAGACCCCAGCTCTCTTCCGGAGGCTGGCAGCAACACACAAACCCCCAACGGCCTAGTCGATTCGCAGAAACCGAAACACAATCCGTCTCAGTCACAAACTGGAAAGCTATGGGATGCCTTCGGAAACCCTGAAGAACCCGCGAACGCGCTCGCCAAAGCAACCTATAAGCCCCGAGGCAAGAACCCTAAGGATGTGTCATACTCCGAGATTATTGGAACATTCCCGGTCTCCGAAATGACCACCCTGCACAAAAGACCGTGTGCTCGGGAATCCTTGTTGACTGGCATTGGAGTCGGGTTTGGAGTTGGTGGTCTACGAGGTGTGCTCAAAGGTATAGCTGCACTCTTTCAGTATTGGAGCACTGGAATCACGGGGCTAATATACGCATGTAGGACGGTACTATCTATGGTCTGCTGGAAACTGGGCTGTTGGCATGTTTGCGGTCACTTCATTAGCCTCATATGAATACTGCCGCTGGCGACGAAATAACGAATTGAGTGGCATGGCAGAAGCCCTCGATCTGATGAACCAATTGAAAGCCAAGAAACAACGCGAGAAGGATGCGGCAGAGGAGGAAGCGGCATTGCGCGCGCATCTTGCTGAGGAGGAAAGGCAGAGGAAGAGTTGGACCAATCCCTCCAACTACAAATTCTGGTAGTACTGTTGATTCACGAAAAGGAGTCGTGGAGTTCATGTGGTGTTTCGAAAACTGTATATTCCGATCAATAGATCAAGGTCAAGTGGTGGTCGATGTCATGTCATAAGTCATCTCTGTGTATCATAGCCCTCTGCAAAGTTCATATTGTCCAACCAATCATCGTTGGATACTCCCACTTATGTGAAAGAAAAAAAAGAGAAGTAAACCCCCCCCACCCATATGCCTGCGCCCGAAGAGACAAACGCCGAAGTAAAGATATCCAAAATGTGGCCGCGCAACACGCAGCCATGCTTGCCCCGCTAGAAATTGAATTTCACTCGCTTCTGAATTGCACCTTCGTTCATGCCGCGCAAGTTGTCTAGCTCAACGCCATCCCTCCTTCTTTCGCGCCGCCTTTCACGAGCCTCCCGGGCTTCGCGATTCTTCCATTCTGCCACTTGCTTTTGTCGCTTCTGCGATCGTTCCCACGCAATTGAGGCGGTGGGCTTGAAGCCTATACCGTTAATTCCATATCCATCATCCGTAGGGTCGGATGGATTGTGGCCTGTTATTTCCGAATCATGCCATACAAGCGGGTTTTCTTCAGACGGAGTGTCCGCGAGAGGAGGGGATAGTCGTTGCTTGCGTTTGGATGGTGACGAGGGATTCAAATGCTTGCGAGAAAAAGTTGCAGATTTCTTCTTTGATGGAGAATTGGGCAAGGGACTCGGATCCTGTGTTGCGGGCGGCTCGCATTGTAGCGCTTGGCGGTCACCGAGCTCGCTGCTAGTGGCCGGTAGGGCTTCAGGCATGTTCTTGAGCTCTTCGCTGTCAGGTTTGCATGCTTCCAGTGCCGGTAGATCCAAAGATCCTCGCTGTGAGTTGACAGTCAAGGTTTTAGGGTCCGAACGAAGGTCGCCACGGATGGCTAACTCTCCGAATCGTCCAGCAACTGCAGCGCGAGGACTGTAGCTTTCCAGCTCGTCCTCGTCCCGAAGTGAAACCTCTTCAAAGCTCTCGATGGAGGCTATCGATGTGGGTGATGCCGAGGGGCTATAGCAGTCTGATTCTGAGGGCTCTCGTTTGCGCTTGGGAGAGAAAGATGAAGGTAAGCCTGTCGGCATCATACTGAAAACGGACGTAGTGGGGACGTCACCGAGCAACCCGATGGATCTCATTTGTAAATAAATAGGGTATCCACCACCAAGTTGTTCTCAGGAAACGAAGGTCTTCATTCTGCAGAGCCCATGGAGGTCAGGGCTGAGAGGGGTTTTGGTCTTGGACATTCGGCATTGAATCAGACTGTGGGGTACAATGATCGCCACTAAATTGGCCGCGCATACGATATAAATCAAGGGAGTATTTTTAGTCTCTTTTGTCTTTCACTTCTGCAAGGAATAAAAATAGGGTTTCTTTGAATCTGCCTTTATGCCTTTACTCCGTACACGCACAGTAGCCTACTAGTATTCATATGAACAACTTAAAACACTTAATTGAAAAATATCAGAGCAGCGATAGTCAGAGCTGCTGAGGCAAAAGGCCTGGTAATAATTTACAAATACCTGCAAGCCGTACCAATCGAGTCATGAAGACAAAAGCAAAACCTAACGCCATGATGAAGACTCCCAAGTCCAAACATTTTGCACATCTAGGCCTTTTGCTTCTTCTTGGAGGGCTCGGCATCCGTATCGTGCTTGCGCTTCTTCTTCTTGTCGGACTCGCCCTCACCACCCACGGACTTTCTCTTCTCCTTCTTTTCCTTCTTCTCCTTCTTTTCTTTCTTCTCCTTCTTCTCCTTCTTCTCCTCCTTGGCCTTGGCGACTTCGGCGTCCTCCATCTCGGCATCGCTCTGGTCAGCATCGACATCAAGGTCAGCGAGCACGGCATCCATGGCGTTTTTCTGTAAATTATTAGCACTTGTGTTTCCATTCAGTGGGGTAACTAGAGCTCAACATACCATGGCGACCTCGTTCTTAGTAGGGGCGGCGCCGGAGGAGTAGAATTCCAAGCGCTCCTCTACCTGGCTCTTCAGGGCCTCACCGAACTTGGTGTTGGGCTCCTCGGAGAAGTTGTCAATGCGGGAAGCAATGGAACACTTGTTGGCGAGGAAACGGGAGATTCTGCCCTTGTTCTTGGGGCCAGCACGACCGATGAAGGAAGAGTGGTACAGCAGACCATACTTGGGGGTGTTTCCCTTGGTCTTCAAGGCACGGAAAAGGGCCTTCTCAGCACCGAGAATCTGAACGGTAGAGGCGGGGTACTTGGAGAGGTTGGTCAAGCTACCGGCGTGGGAGATCAAGCGGGCACCGACGACTTCACCGATCAGGGCGGCAAGGTTAGGGGCGACGACGCTCATCTTGGCAACAAGGTAAGCGTAGAGAGACTTGCGGTACTTGGCGAGCTTAACAACGCGCTCGGCGAAAGCGACAACGTTCTCCATGTCAGACTCGGAGATCTCTTGACCCATACTGGTCTTAGCAGCATCAATAATGCTCTGGGCAACAGCCTCATCATCCTCGACAAGGGCGGCAATGTCGTGCAGACGGTCGCTGGTCAGGGCTTGCTTGTCCTTAATGAAAAGGGCGAGCTCGGCGTAGCGCTGGTTGTCGGAGACAATCTTGACGAGCTCGGGGAAGTGCCACGAGTACCATTCGCGAACTCTCATGGAGAAGGTGTTGATGGCCTTGTCGAGCTGATCCAGAATGGCGATAGCCTGGATAATGTGGTTGTCGTCACGCTGGACGGAGAACTTTACCTTAGCACGGGAGTAAGCGTGACCGAGACCGAGCTGGGCAGTGTCCATGTCACCATCGCGCAGCTGCTTGAGGAGCTTGCCAGCGTGGAGACGGATACCACGGAGAAGATCCTGGACGACCTCACTGGTATCACCAGTCTCACAGTCCACGAATGAGAAAGCGGACTTGATGCTTCCTGCCAGAGCCTTGTCGGCAAGACCCAGGACGACCTTCTTCTTCTTGTTCGGCTTGGGGAGGTTCAATTCAAGGAAAGAAACTAGAGTCTCGGATGCGACACCTTCGGAGATGTCATTGATTTCTCCAAGAGCCTGCTTGTTGTTCCTACACATTGTTAGTGGACGATGAAAAATTAAAACCTTTTCATTTAGACAGATAAAGCGTACTCGAAAGGCAGGAAGCTGGAAAGCTCGACCATCTTGCCGAACTTGGCGAGGTCATTGACACCCTCCTGGACTTCCTTCAAGGCATTGCCGACAGAGTCACCTTGGTGAGTGACCTTGAAAAGCGAGTAACCCATAGGGCCCTCGAAAAGTAGGAAATCGGCCATCGTGTTAGGGCCAATACAAGGTCAATCACAAGATAATGAGAAAAACTTGCAACACCGGCCAGAAAACCTCGCAATGTTCAATTTGATGGGTTGCTGGTGAGGTTGGCGACGGCTGGAAATGGACAATTTTTTTTTCTCGCCGCTAGTGCGAATCCTAAGGCACCGAACCGGAGGTATGACGGTAGGTATCGGAGCAGACGTTTACCCGTCCCGCTGATATAATCACGTGACCATATGGATGCTCGAATGTGGGCTTTTTGGCCGCGGACCTAACGTGGAACAAGCGCTCTACCATCCCCTAATTTAATATTTTTGAGTTATTGGACGTGATACCCTGTCATTCATTACCTGGGAGATGTCTGCAACTCAACTACTTAACCCCAAGGCGGAGTCGAGGGTATGGAAAATATTCCCAGATGGCCCCTCAATGATGTGCCCGCACACTAACATTTCACGCAGCGGAGAGGAGAGGCCTTGAAGGTGAACATCGGTGCCGGTGAAGGTCTTCAAGATGTTCTCAAGTCTAACCTGGGTCCTTCGGGAACCTTGAAGATGTAAGTTTTCTACGAACACACCTCACATACAAAGGCAATGGAGCTGACAAAACTTAGGCTGGTTGATGGTGCAGGCGCAGTATGCAATCCCCGATTCCTCTCGAACGGCACGAAACATTCCTTTTCTGATACAAGCTTGCTATGATAGATCAAATTGACCAAAGATGGAAACGTTTTGTTGCGGGAGATGGTTTGTTCTGCCCTCAGAATCACAGCACTTGGAGCTTCTAAGCTAACATTTAACAGCAAATCCAAAACCCCACGGCTGTAAGACGAAATCGCCTCGAGAGTCTCCTACACTTTGCTGACGAAATTGAAAGGTTATGATCGCTCGCGCTGCGACCGCACAAGATGATATCACCGGTGATGGAACAACATCTGTTGTTTTGCTGGTGGGAGAGCTTTTGAAGCAGGCAGAGCGTCACATCTCGGAGGGTCTGCACCCCCGTGTCATCACTGATGGCTACGAGATTGCCAAGACGGAGGCCTTGAAAGTATGTAATGGTGATTGAAAGTCGATTCTCGAGATGGGTCTAACATATTACCCACAGTTCCTTGAAAACTTCAAGCTCGAGCGTCCTATTGACCGAGAGCTATTGCTTTCTGTCGCCCGTACCTCCCTCTCCACCAAGCTCAACGGTGCTCTCGCCGAGAAGCTTACCCCCGACATCGTCGATGCCGTGCTCGCCATCCACAGAGCCCCTGAGAAGCCTGATTTGCACATGGTTGAGATTATGACGATGCAGCACCGGTCGTCATCGGATACCCAGCTTATTCGTGGTCTCGCCTTGGACCACGGTGCCAGACACCCCGACATGCCCAAGCGGGTGGAGAACGCTTTCATTCTGACATTGAACGTCAGTCTGGAGTACGAGAAATCCGAAATTAACTCCGGATTCTACTACTCCAACGCCGAGCAGAGAGATAAGCTGGTTGAGAGTGAGCGCAAGTTTGTGGATGCGAAGCTGCAGAAGATTGTGGATCTCAAGAAGGAGGTTTGTGGAAACGACCCCAACAAGGGATTCGTTGTCATCAACCAGAAGGGTATCGATCCCCTCAGCTTGGATGTTCTTGTTAAGAATGGCATTTTCGCTCTTCGCAGAGCCAAGCGCAGAAACATGGAGCGTCTTCAGCTAGTTTGCGGTGGAACTGCTCAGAACAGTGTCGAGGATTTGTCTCCGGAGGTTCTTGGGTGGGCTGGTCTGGTCTACGAGCACCAGCTTGGCGAGGAGAAGTTCACTTTCGTTGAAGAGGTCAAGGATCCTAAGTCTGTGACTATCCTCATTAAGGGTCCTAATGGACACACCATCACCCAGGTTAAGGATGCCGTTCGTGATGGTTTGCGCTCTGTCTACAACACCATTGTTGATGGGTGTGTCATTCCCGGAGCTGGTGCATTCCAAGTTGCATGTGCCGTACACTTGCAGTCCCAGGCCTTCACCAAGACCGTTAAGGGTAAGGCCAAGTGGGGTGTTGGTGCTTTCGCTGATGCCCTTCTGATTATCCCCAAGACTCTTGCTGCCAACTCAGGCCACGATATCCAGGATTCGCTGGCTGCTCTTCACGATGAGGCCACTGATGGCAACACTGTCGGTTTGGATCTGGTCACTGGCGAACCCATGGATCCCGTCCAAGAGGGTGTCTTCGATTCTTTCCGTGTTCTGCGCAACTGCATCGCTTCCAGCACAGGCATCGCCTCTAACCTCCTTCTGTGCGATGAGCTACTGAAGGCTCGGCAGATGAGCAAAGCCGGTGCCGGTGGCCCCGGTGGTCAGGAAGAGTAATGCACTTTCTCATTTACGAAGTCAGGCGGTTCATGTAAAGTTTAAAAGGGTTAAAGACTTGATTCCCTCACAAAGTTAGGGGCCAAGAGCCAATCTATTCAAAAATGCACAAACTTCACGTTGCTTCTCATTGTCGTCATTAGAAGGGAAATAAAGTAATCAGCGCTATCGTACATAAACAGGGAAGCTATCTCATTGGGAGGATCAGCGTTCTTCTGAGGCAACGCTTTGGCCATCCCCATCAGACACATTGTCAGGGGGCCAAAGTCCCTCAAAGCCTTCTTCCCTGACTGGGTCGTCCAGGGAGAGATGATGTGCTTGAGCCCACTCCCACACATCAGATTTGCAAATGGTGACCATCTGACCGGGTGGTGTAGTAGTTTCTTCCGCAGCTGTACGGGTAGATTTACGTTTCTTTGGGGTGGCCTGGGGTTCAAAAAGTCCCATGCTCTTGAGTGCAGTGATCACATCCTCAGTCAACATACCAGTTCCCAGGCCGAGTTCCTCAACGGTAATGGTCTCGCGCATGTGTCTTTTGCGGGAGCCTTTGGGGGTTGAGCTGGGCTTCTGTTGGTCGGCATCAAGGGAGCTGCCGCTAGGTTTGCCTCGGAGCAAGAATCGGGAAATCCGTTCGGCCCAAAAACGGACATAGCTTTTGTGGCCCAGCTCACTCAGTGGTTTCTCTGGTCCACCGATGCACCCACCATTGGAGTCCCACCCGCTGAGCTTGTAGCTGACCCCCATCAACAACTTCCCAAGCTGCTTGTGTTGGTAAGGCGGGAATATCAGAATGCAGGCAAGGTTATTCGCGTCCCATGAGAGTTTCTCTTTTGAAAAGAAGCCGAGCACGTAGTAGCTGTCAGAGTCATCCGGGTCGGTGAAAGTAAGGATGTAGTACAGGAAGGTTGCGACATCGAAAAAGACTGTCTTGTGGTCGAGGAAAAGTTTCGCGAAAAGGGACAGATTCTGTCCGAAAAGTTTGTGGTTTTGTCCATCAACCTCCCACACTGCATACCCGCCATGGTCGTAGACTTTCGTGCCTGGAGGGGTTATGCGATGCTCGCAGGCGCGTTTGTGTTCCTCAAATATATCCACATCACACGAGTATCGAAAGCACCAGCGACAGACATACAGTCGATCGGCATCCTTGGCGACGAGGTCTTCAGGGTAGATAGATTGGTTCCATGGCTTGAACAAGAGATCGCCTAGCACGACGTTGTTCACGTTGCGATTGGCTGGAGTCTGCAATGGCGCAGACTTCGGGGCCGCCATTGGTTTTTATGTGTATTCGAGCGGCGCGACGTGATATCGAAGTTGTCGGAATGCTAGGTTTCGGGGGCGTTCATGCGATGTATCGTCTCTAATGGACCAGCCATTGGTATTATCGTAGAAATGAGAGATGTAGGTAGATGAAAAGACTGAACACGGTCGCGCGGGCATTGAGAGATGTTATGAGGACATAATTCTCAATTAGTATTATTCATTGTCCATTGGATCCATTCACATGTCCGGTATTCAGAGTTGACGCCTTGGATTCGAGGCGAAAAGCTAATGACACGTGATTGGAGCGGGGGATCCACCAGAGAGCTTCATGTTCTCATGGCCTCTCTCTCTCTTTATCCTGTTGCCTGAAACATATCCCATGTACTTTAGGGATAAATCCGTTGGATTTCCTAAGTTTCTTGAATTTGTTTGCCCCATTCCTTGCAGGAAAATCCAAACTTGAAAAAAAAAAATAATAATTTGGAAGTGTTGCCACAGGCAGCAACATATGAAACTCGTGATCTTTTTTCCCGTTTATACACCTCCCGTCTCCAAACTAGCCCCAAAGGCATCATAATTCCAAACCATTTCATATCTCTATCAACTCTATCAACTTTATCAACTCTATCAACTCTATCAACTCTAGTTTCACGTTCTCTGCTTTTCGATTCTGTAACACCGCCCCACCTATTCGTGTCCCTGATCCGCAGGGCTCACGGGGCATCTTCTCCACGATGTTGAAGCCCTTCCAAATCAGAAACCTTCGGGTATCCACTCAGAGCCAACCCGAGCAGCTTGCGGATTCTCGTGCCCCTGCAGGAGTGGTGCAGATCTCTGCTACAGATTACGATGATTTAGCCTCTAACCACCCCCGCGCAAGGTTGACATACATGGATGACGATGATGATGACGAAATAATCACCGTGAGTTCACAACGGCTTGTCGGTTCTCTATCCTCAAATCAAAATCTCACCCTCTTCCTTAGGTTGGATCTGCTCTCGAGCTCTCTCAGCGCCTCGAGGAGCCCCTCGACATTAATACACAGCTCGAGTCTGTCGAACTCTCTCCCGGTGACATCAGTCCGATGCACATATTTGATATTCGCCGATCAAACTCTGTGACCGAGTTGTGGAAGCAGTTTGAAGACAACGTTCCGAAACAGGACTTGGATGCTAAAAAGAATGGCACGCAAGTTACTTCCAAGGCCATTGTACTCGAAGAGCAACATGAAGTCCCAGCTCCTCATATTACTACCTCGCCATCGGTCTCTGGAAATGAGCCTCGGCCTCTTATGGAAGCATTTGAGGCTGAGCTAGCAGAGATGCTTAATGCTGCTGAGTCCCCGGAGACTCGAGTGCCTCAACCTAATTCGTCACCGACTACTGAGCCATCAGCCAACACAAACTCAGAGCGATCCCCTCATCCCGTTGAGATTCTAGCGGCACAGGTTCTAGAGCAGCTGATCAACGGAGCTACTATGGTACAATCTGAATGGAGATCAAAAATTCCTGACCTACAGCGACAACTACAGAATGCTCAGAAACAATTTGAGACTGCACAGAAATCTCTGCCTGTGAACGTGGAAGCGTCACTGCGGACATTACTTGCCACGGTTGAAGCTCACTTAAGAACCGCTTTTAACAATCTCCCAGATGGTGGAAGGCAAATGGCAGAAGATGCATTCCAAGCAGGAAGGCCTGTCGCTGAGAATGCCGCTGATGGTTTTCGTATGATGGCCTCCGAACTCAACGAGGTCGGAAGAACATTATTTGCCGCGTTTGAAAGCGAGTTCGGACGCGCTACATCAACAGCCCCTACGTCAACTACAGCCCCTACATCGACCTCGACTTCCGAGATGCCAAATCCTGGAGCATCCGGGCCATTCTTTAACACTGCTGCAAACAATGGATCTACGGCACCGGGCACTATGTATTCCCAGACCTGGAACGCGAATCCTTCAAGTACAGCCACAAATGAGAAATCAACAGCAGGCCCAGGCCAATCGACCCCATCTAATACCACACAAACAGGAGAACCTCCCTTCCAAAGTCGTCATGGTCAACCTACACCCGCTCAATCAAATCATTGGGCACCTCCCTCGTGGCCTGCACCATTCTGGAATCCATTCCAAACCTACAATGCACCCCCGCCTCCCTGTCCTCTACCGAATTTCACTTACTGGCCACAAGGACCACCTGCGCCTGCGCCTCGGCCTCCTCCCCCTACGTTCGATGCCCCGTTGAATGCTACACATACATCACAAGTGAAGTCTGCGGAATCGAAAAAAAGTCCAGCAACTAAATCCCTGTTCATTGGAAATGTTGGTTTCAAAGTTACCGACAAGATGATACAGGATGTTTTTGCTGCCAAGGGTTTCCTTGTGAAGGTGGATCTTCCGCTAGATGCCGAGTCAGGAAGACATGCAGGCTTTGGTTACGTTCATTTCCCCTCAGATTATCCAGCTTTCGCTGCGATGGAAGCATTGCAAGGTGCCGTAATTGACGGACATTCGATAAACCTTGAGCCTATGTATCATCCCCCCATCGAAAGTGTGCGTCCGGCGCAGATCTCACCCAATACCGGTATAACCACACACGACACTCAGACAGACCGCCCTCAGACTGAGACGAGCGATGCCGTTTGGTCCCCGCTTGGTGTCAGGCAACAAAATAGTTCATCCAAGACTGGCAAGGCGGACAATCGGAGAAAGTCTGTTAGTTTCGTAGATCTCACGCAGAGTGTTGATCCTGGTCAAGCTCGGACAGAGTCGTCCGCACTACTTGATTCTCCAAGTGAGGACCCTGCATTCAGTGCACGTTTTCCCTCGCTTTTACCCGAGACGAGTGCACAGTATAACGATCCACTGAGTGGTCGGGGGGTTTCCTCGGATTTGCATATGGAGTCTTGTTTCCCACCTGTGTCTCAATGGGAGGCCCAACGACTTGCAAACCGGCAGGAACGCAGCGGAACAGCACCTGTAACTGGTGATTGGCATGGCCAATCACCAAACAACCCAAAGCACCGTGAAGGACCTTCCACTCACGGTTTACCCTTGTATCCTACGCCGAATACGTTTAGTCGACCTCAACCAGCTTCTCATATGGATGCGGCCGCCAATATATCATCGGCCATTGATGCCGAAACACCTTCCGATCATAGCAAAGCAATTCGGGATCAACTTGGCCATTCTTCCGGTTCCAAGGAGGCTGTGCGCCCAGTGGTGGATCTCAATGGCCCCCAAATTGCGCCCAAATGGAGGCCTCGAGTCACTGAGCACAAAACTCATCAACCAAACCGTCGGCATGCTGCGGAGACCGACCAGCACAATCCCCTCAAGCATTCCGCAAGTATGCGTCGTCTTGGGGATAGATCGCGTGGTCCTGCAGAAACAGACACATGGGCGCGTCTATCTAGGCGAGAACGAAATGGCGCCTCTTCTCACGAGCAGATCCCCGGAAGCTTCCCGCGGGAACATGTGACGATGGCTGAAATCTCTAAGGTACTTGATACCAGTGCCATTGAGGCTGAGGATGCGGCAATCGAACGATGTGCCTCTGCTCTTGTCGACATAGGCTACGGGTGTGAACAGGCGGGCGGACGGACGAGGATGACTGTGTATGCGACTATGGCGCATGGTGACCTCATGGATGCGATTGATATGATTGAAGAGGAAAGATCAATCTATGAACTACGGTCTTCGCAGTGAGGCAAGGCACGTCCAATTCTTTTTTTTTTTTTTTTTTTGTGTGTGTGTGTGTGTATGTTTCAGGGTCATCTAATGACCCAGTCATTCCTTTAGCTGCAGTTTAGCTTAATTGGGACTCTTGTGGTGTCATTTACTCTCGGTAGTGTTGAAATTCCACTCTTTGTTTTAATCATGGATGTTTCGAGTCCTCAAAATATGTATCCCACACAGTGTTTATGTCCACTTTTCAATTGGCCTTAACTGTATTATTTTGTTTGATATCCATTTCAAGTGCACGACTTGGGCTATCTTGAAAGACAAACTGTATACATAGATCGATAGGACTGACCCGTTATATATTAAACTGTTGTACAGCACTTGATAATATACCAGTAGTGAGATTGTACTCAGACACAGTCATTTGGATATAAATGCTCCTCCGAAAGAAAAATTTACTACCAACATAACATCCAGTGCTATAACTAATACAGCCAATGGTTTCTAACAAGTAACTAGGATATTATTAGCACAACGATTTCACTCACTGGTCTAACCCTATTAAGTAAAGTCTCTCTTCGCGCCTATACTTTAATTCGAGTGTCACTTGTTATAAGTTCACTATAGTAGAAAGTATAGCCTCTGGACTGCCTTAGCTATATAGGGCTTCTATAACCAGCTCTATATTAATATGTCTATATTTATACAACCATTTTTTCATAGCAGTGGACATTTGGCGAAGAAACTGATTCTCTATATCTATGCACAATGCTAGACAAAAAGCATAAAGTAGATGGTCTGGCTACTAAAAAGGAGAAGAGAAGAAAGATTGATTCTCTATAGACAAACAGGACTCTAGCTAAATAGCTAGGTGAAGCACGACAAACTAGGCACCAAGGCAGGTGACCGTCTCAACAGTAAATACAAACACAGAAAGAAAAAAAAAAAAGAAATTTGTTTCTTCGCCACAAGAATCCTCCATATCATTTCGATGCCAAATCAAGATGAAGGTGACGAGATGAAGATGAAGACAAAAAGGACGCCCCTCAACTAGACCAGTATCCCGATCAGTTGCAAGTATGCGTAGTGATTGGTTCACAGAAGGATCAACCAACGACCCGCTAAGCGTTTGGGTCTTGTATGCCTAGGAAAGACAAATACCGTCAATGTTTTGCTTGCGGTAGAGGACAATTCGACTCTCGGTTCCATCAGGGTAGTTCTTGAGCGATTCCTTGAACTCGGGCAGATCGTAGTATGCCTTCAACGCAGCGGTAGACTCCCAGATTGCATAGTTCAGCATCATGTCGCTTCCATTGACACCGCGGTGAAGTTGGGTGGAAATAAATCCAGGCTGTTTCTTTGCCATTTCGGCATCGATCTTCCATGCAGCAAAGGCTTCCTCCATTTTGCCGGCTGGAATATGGAACGTATTGACAAGCACGCAGGATCCAGCTTCCGGTTGCTCCTCCAGCTGCTTCAACAGTGGCGTCCGGGGATTGATGTCGATAAATGTGGCGACCATGGTGATAAATCGTAAATTGGTTGAGAGAATAGTAGAATGATTGGGAGAATAGTAGAATGGCTGAGAGAATAGTGAATTGTATCCGACGGATTATTGTCACAATTTATACTTGTCGCTCCCCCATCGCACTTATGTCATTCCGTGGGGTTCCTAGAGGCTGTAGGCTTTATTTACTTCTACGATATAGTTTTCTTCCCAATATATCTGATGTTGATCATATTCAGAGTGATGGGTCCGGAGTAGACTCTACCGGTGATATGGTTGGTCTAAAAGCACGTGCCACGGTGTATGAGGGAATTTGTATAAAGAGACAATCTGAGGGCTACAACATACATGAATTATAGCTATATCTTAGAGTCCATTTCAAATATCGAGCAGATTTCCAGAAAGAAGGGGTTTTCAAATCGACACAGAGACGAAGATGGCAACAAGACGGTGGAAAGGGGAAAGTTGGGACATATTTTGTTCTCAGAATCAAGAGCATATGATATTCTACCGATAGCCAAGAGAAGACCACGCAGATAACTTACCATAACTTACCACTGCACTTGTTCTAGCCAATGGAGATGGGAAGAAAAGGAGAAATCCAAGACCCAAAAAACCAGCTACTTGGACAGGTTTGGCACCTAAGCCGTTGGAATGGCCCCATCGGCCTCTAGGGACCAATTGATGTTTCCCACTTCATCCTTTGTGTCGGACTCGCAAGCGTAAAGGTAGGCTGACTTGGGTTAAACCAGACTTTTTTATGCTACATCAGAGAACTGCGAGATGGGGTTCTCTATACGCATTCCTTAGTACCTACTGAAAGGAGAGAGTCGGATTAAGGTACGGTCATTTTAAATCTTGCTATTTGAGTCAACAACGAGGCTATACTGACTATACTCCTTGACATGGGGGTGCCCGATATCGGCTCGAAAGATAACTATGGCTGGATACCATTCTTGGCTGTAAACGGACACACTGTGATCGAGATGCTCCTCGACAAAGGTAAAGTTAACATCGCAGAAGACCGCGATGGTCGAGTCACATTTCAATTGTCTCGCATTATCATAGGGGTTGAAGGTCAATTACAAGCTCAAGGGTATCACTTTCCAATCTATATATATAGAAAATATATATGCTCGCCTTAACCAAAGCTTTCCTCACTCTAAATAGCTCCTTAGTTAGGAAAAAGCCTAGAAAAGATCTAATAACTAGCTCATTATTCGTTATAGTAATATTTATATTTTGGTGTTAGAAAATTCAAAGACCAGGACAGGGCCGGTTAAACATGGCGAAATGCTAATCGGACCGACATCAACGCCGATAAGTTTTCTGGCACCTCCGAACTCACCGATCACCCAACCCACACCTCCAGCATGCAGATATGGCGGCGAACCTTTGCCACATCTGTGGGCAGACTTACCCACAGCTCAATTAATTCCCGTTCTGTCGTGCGATGCGCACAAATCCTCCAAGCCAGCAAGAACGGTGGAGTCAGCAGTTTCGAGGACCAAGAAATCAAAGTGAACGGGTTCATTCGGTCTGTACGGAAACAGAAACGTTTTGCGTTCGCAGAAATATCTGATGGCTCGACTGTAGAGCCACTGCAGGCAATTCTGAAACCCGCGCAAGCAGCAGAGTACGTTCGGCCGCGCGCGAGCTGTGATTCTCGACCTGTTTGTCAACAAAGACTAATTTGAGCGCCTCTTCTCTAGTCTGTCAACCGGAACTGCGATCGAAATATCGGGCATATGGAAAGCTTGCCCACCGGGCAAAGAGCAAACTCATGAGCTCCAAACAACCGAAGTCAAGGTTGTGGGCGCATCGGACCCAGAGGTGAGCCCAACAGCTTTCCCCCAGCTGTCGTCAGAATTCACACTAACCATGATTTCTATGGTTGCAGACATTTCCGATCCAGAAGAAGTACCACAGCCCCGACTTCCTGCGCCAGATTCCACACCTTCGCATTCGGACACCCTTCAATTCTCTCCTTTCGCGCTTCCGATCCGAGTGCATGTTCCAACTGAGCAATGTCTTCCACTCTCATCCCGACGGAGCTTTCACCCAAGTTCAGCCTCCCCTTATAACCTCCTCGGATTGCGAAGGTGCAGGCGAGACGTTCACGTTGGCACCACGCGGTGCTGCTACACCCAGCACCGAGAACGATCATTTCTTCCGAGCGCCAAAATACCTCACGGTATCGTCGCAACTTCACCTTGAAGCTTACGCGGCAGAGCTGGGCAACGTCTGGACATTGACACCCGTGTTCCGGGCGGAGAAGAGCGATACACCGCGCCACCTCAGCGAGTTCTACATGCTCGAAGCCGAGGTCAATTTCATGTCCGACCTTGACTCGCTTACTGGCCTAGTGGAACATTTACTACGCGATCTGACGCGTCGTCTATATAATACTCCTGTGGGCCAAGAGATCTTGTCGGCAAAGAGGTCTGGGGAACCGGGCCAGGATACTAGCGCCGAGGAGACGGGTTCTCTAAGGCAAAGATGGACCGATCTAATGGATGGGCCAAAATGGCATCGCATTACATACACCCAAGCCGTGGAGATGCTCCAGCGTGCTGCCACTGAAGACGGAGCATCATTTGAGCACCCCCCAACATGGAATGGAGGTCTACAACTGGAGCATGAAAAGTATATCGTCGAGGTGCTCCACCAAGGACGTCCTGTCTTTGTGACGGACTACCCGAAATCCGTCAAGCCGTTCTACATGGCCCCTTCGCAGGTCACCGACGACAGCAACACGCCCGGGGAGACAGTAGCATGTTTCGACCTGCTCCTCCCCGAAGTCAGCGAAGTCGCCGGGGGTTCCCTGCGCGAGCATCGTCTGCCCGACCTCATCCAGAACATGCGTGAGCACGGTTTAATCAAGGCCCGGCAGATTCCCGAGTCTGGTGATCCAGCTTCAGGCGAGTCACTGTACCCTCATCTCACCCCGGATGAGGACCTGAGCCACCTCCAATGGTATGCTGACCTCAGACGCTGGGGCTCTGCTCCCCATGGAGGCTTTGGGCTTGGATTCGATCGATTCCTGGGATATTTGACTGGTGTCTCCAGCGTTCGGGATATCGTATCCTTCCCGCGATACTTCGGTCGAGCTGATTGCTGAGACTTATCAGAGGTATCAATCTGGCTAGTGTATGATAGATCTGTAATATAATATGCATGAAAATTAAATAGATAAGAAAGAAAATTTGAAAACAACCCAACCTAAAGCGACATGAGTTGATCCACTGTGTAACCTAGAACTGAGCCTGGTTTTGCTCCATTGACAGTAAAGATACGAAATACGAAGTACCAAATGGGTTGTACTATATTATATTGTATGTTCTGTATGTTCCCGAACGGCGCCACGAGTAAACTCGCCGATTGATTCCCGAATAGAGTCAAAGCAGGGGGAACGTATCCGCAGACATCCGCATAATGGAGCCTCCGTCGGATCATATATCCCAATATGATTAGCCATAATATAACCTTTTTAATTTACCATATGAAGCCAAAAACAAAAAGCAAAAAAGCAAAACAGCGCTTGCAGGTAGTAACCGGTAGTGCCCGGCTCAGCTTACTTTGTACGGAGTATATTATTCTCTTTTTAACCCCCACACCATTATTAGGCCCCCAAAGTAACATGAATCAAACCTCATACTACATAGTTACATGGATAGTTAGTTCCCATGTGATTAATATAACGAGGGAAAGTAAGGAGAGGCAATGATTAAAATCTCATTTTCATACTCCGTAAACCGTCGGATATTAATTAGAAGCTATGCGGAGTATCTCCGTAGAGCTTATTGACCTCGGGATTTACCCACCTTTCTATGCCGATGTTGCGTATCTTGTTTGCTAGAGATTCTAATTTTAAATTGTGACCTCACAGAGCTCAAATGATCGGATAATCGGCAGAAAAAGAAGACGACTGGGGTTGTGGGTATTTATTCCTTTTTCACATTATTGAATCTGCCCCCTGTCCCACGACTCAGCCAAGTGATCATCCTAGACAACCGGCCGAAGAAGCTAGAAAGTGAAACACTGAAGATCCGAAGGAATGCCAGAGTCCAGTGCCCTTATACCAAGCACAAGAAGAGGACATCATTATGCCATATGGAGACATGATGACAGCAGTCTGGCCACAGTGGCGGATCCACGTATGCTTACTCCGTACTCCATATTTTGACAGAGATTCGTGGACAGGGCTGAACATCGAAGGAACCAGGAGTAAGACATTTGACGAACTAGAGTGGAAAATAAACAAGGTTAACAAGCACTAAGTACCGCACAGACAAAAGGAATGGGTGCTTGAGTTTAATTTGGCCGAAGGAATAAAATTAAGGCACAGATCTTGTTGCATTAGTAGAGCGCCAGACGTAGACGATCGTTTCAAGATAAGAGTAACTTGACGGAGGACGTTTTTGTACATGCATACAATTGGCGTATACAGAGTACAACATAGCATTTTTTAAATATTCCGTACGAGCACATTTTATCCCTGATTTATGCACCGGAGGTCCGGACCCCCAAGCAAAGCCAAGCACTATAGTCTGGAAACGAGGCGTCCCACAGACCGAATGTAAAAAAATGGGGCGTCGGGGGGCACTAGCCCTTGGCGGGAATACATCGGCCGATGATTGCTGGAAAAGTAGATACATATCAGTAACCTAATTAGGAAACAGGACAGCGAGACGGATATCAACGGCAACGGACTTCAAGGACAAGCCTCGGCATCCGGCGAAGTCCAACGGAGAGAACGTGGTCCCCTGAGTGGATTTGGTGCATTTTGGCTCATGAGTTACTTTGTCTCGGGTCTCGCTTATTTGTGCCGAGCATTCTAGTTTCAGTTTAGATTTATAGATTTTACGTTGCCACTTGTCCTTATGGATGATTATTTTACCGAGAGGCTATGATTGTATAGTTAATGAAAAAAAAAAAAAAGTAAAGAAAAGAAAAAGATCAACATTGGATTAGAATTGTAATTGGAAAGATGAGTACGGAGTACAGCCTCACAGCCTCATCGAATAAATAATAATGGTAACGCACAGCCTTGAATTAATATATTTGAGTTTGACAAAACGAGCACTACTTTTATGCCAATAAGGGGGCCAGGATCAGCAGGCCAAGGGGCCCCAACCTTACCAGGGTTAAGCATAAGCAAAAAGAAGTTTGGGCAGTGCGCGCCTTGTACTCTGTACGAGTCATGCAGTAAGGTATCCCTGCCTGACGTATCACATTACAGATAGCCTACATACGGAGTACGGACTGAATATGTGATTTGCGATCGTAATATAATTACGCAGTAAAATGCAATTATTTTAGTATGCACGGGTAGGGTAATTGATCCGTAATTGATAATCCAGGATGATTACTACTTAGTATGTCAAAATTACACTCCAAGGCTAAGACAATATTAATATTAATATTCAAGATCAACCTTCGTATTCGGCTTCAAAAACCCCCCGAGGAAATACATAATGCATTCCGCCACATGGTTTATGTCCATGTACGACGGGGGTCAAAGCAAGTTCGAACCTTGGCTAGGTAAAGTAAAGTAAAGCTAAGTAAAATAAAGGTACGGAATAAACGTTAACCATAAACTTGCAGCCACAGTTTCCATGGTTCACAAGGGGGAAACTGGATTTTAGGCTTTGATGACATTGCCCCCCCTCCAGACCAGCCATGAGTCTAGCCAACTCAAGATTGGCATCCTCTTGGCATTTACAATTCTTGGGGTCTTGGCCCCAAGATTTACCCAGGTAGTTTCTTGCCATTTTGGGGTAGGCACCAGCATTTGTCGGTGCATTGCCTTTTGTTGGACTATGGAGTATGATATGCTGAATATGTTAGTAAAAAAAAGTTAATATTACATACAAACATTGGACCAGAATGAAATGAAACCCTTTGACCCCATGCAATGAAACATAACCATAATACTATAAACAAAAACTAAATGAAATGAAATGAAAAATACAGGTAAAAATAAAAATAAAAGTACTAATTCCAGGCCTTAAATCACTCCAGCACATTCCCTATTCATCTAGACAATGGATACCTTAATTATGCTAGTGGAGATAAGCTCGTGTGACGTTTCACAAAATTAATTCTTGGCAATCTTTAATTCCAGGGTTGCAACGAATGCATGACAATACTCCGTACAAGAAAACAGATAATCGCACGTCATTTTCCATTCTGCGATGGCTGTTTTAGCGTCGGTTGCCTTGGACTATCCGATTGTCTGGTCTCTGACTGGAGGAATAAAAAAAAGCCTAAAATACCTTGGCTGACTTGGGGCTCTCGGTTATAACGTTCCAAGGTCAGGCCGCCCGTCTCGGACCATCAATCGGAGATTATTCATGAAAGCAAATGCTGTGTACTCCGTATCGGAGTTAACACCTCAGCTACGACGTATATCCCACAATCCGAATGTAATCCGAGCCCATTAATAATAGATTAGCAGGCTAACGAATACAGTTGCAGAAGGCCCACATGAACCACGGTCGGCGAAACAGTCGGTTTATCCCGCAAGGGCACTCTGTCAGCAGGTGAGATATACATAGTTAGCGAGATGTGGAGCTCGATCCACTCAGATAAAAGGAGTCTTCGGATAATCGGATAGCCTTTGGGAGCATACGCAATCTATGATATTTGTTTTTCTTTGTTGGAGGTCTCTTTGATTAGCAACCTTCGTATTCGCACATGTGTTACTATGCTTTTAGGTGTGGATAAGCTAGGGAGCGATGTATATCCGATAATAAACTGGAGATGATTTTCTGCCTAGGGGAAATGAGAGACACCAGACTATCCTAATGTAGCAAGACTTACGGGATCACGGCTATTGAGGGTGGATTCAGGCGATCTTTAAAATTAAAAAAAATTCGGTCGGGGCCTGAGCTTCTACACGAACATTAAAGCAAATTCATACATTATACGTTGTTGTATGCTTCAGCTAAGGGAATAATATATGTGATGACTCGTGCTGTTGGTTATGCTTGTTTTTATCATGCTGGTTAGAAGATAACCAAGGCAGAGTCAAAGTTAAGGCGAAAATGTAGCGATTCCAGCTTCCTTTCTCGACATTGTAATAATCAGCTGCACCAGTCTGATTGTAACTTGGGCCTTGTCATTTAACCTCGATTATTGCCCAGAGCCTATCATCAACCGTTGAGCCATTTTGGCTGTGGCAGCACAAGGACACAGCATAATTGTACGGAGTACCGGTCCACTAACCCTTATAGCTTACATGTTAAATCATACGCACTACACTATCTCTTTCATATATTGGTCACCCAAGCCTTGTTTCTTATTCCATTAAACCTAGAACAAGGAAGCGGTGCGACATTGCACACTCCGTAGACGTGGTAGATGGAAGACCGGGTCAAGACGGCGATGTTCTAGTCACACAGGACGGCGCCATGTGAGACATGTAATGCAGACAATACAATGTATGTATGAAGTACGCTGACACCATGATCAACTCGTGCCATGCTCTTTTGTTGGAACAGAAACACATGGGCCCCTAGCCTTCTAAACTCCCAAATCCGAATCAGGGCTGAAGCCAAGGAGACAATCAGCTGCCAAGCTTAACCAGCTCTCCCGAACCCTAATAGAGTAATCCTTGTGCAACGGGGACTTTGTTGGCGATACGCTTTCACTGGCTTGCGTTTATTCGACCTGTGCGTGACATATTAAACCAAAATAGAGTTATGGCACAAGTTCAAATGTTCATGGATGACCAGAATACAAATGTGGCGGCCGTTTCCGAACGTTTCTGGTATCTTTCACGCCTTATGCGATGTACAGGGGTCCAATATTGGGTCTAGAATGTGAGGCCCTACCCACCTGCAAGACTAATTAAATACAAGGCTACATAACTAGCTGCACGGTGAACATGAACGGCACGGAGCGCAGACTCGGACTAGTTAACCTTATCGCTGAGTCAAGGTGTCAGCGGATCTGATTCAGTCGAATCATGATTTGGCCGACCGCTTGGTAGTTTACCGAATCATGTTAGTTTCAAGCCATTATTTATTGCTATCTTAAGTCGGACACGAGTGATACCAGTCAGATGCGAAGCAGTGCACTTTCTATGAATACATAGCCCGTAGTCAGTATAGCCAGTCGTCAACCCGTCGTGTATTTTCCCATAAAGATCCTGTTACGTGGCTTATTATTTTACGCGCGCAATGCACATACATACATGGGATCAACAGGCTTGAAACCTAGAGATTTCTTGTCTGGTCCACTATACTCCATATACAATAAATTGCATCCATTTATTTTTCACATCTTCTCTTCTTCGCATTATTGCTTTAATCTGGACTAGGATTTTGTCAAGCTTTGTGGTCAGCGCAGTTAAAATCAAAATACACCGCGTCACTGGACCCAATACGAATACGAGTCACGAGGATATGGCCACAGTGGCTTCTTTTTATGGATTCTATCATTTTTAGCCTATGGGATATCGGATATCGGATATAAATTAAAATACTTGGCTAGATTCGCTAAGATCAACCTTGTTTGGATATGACTCGTATGTGACTTTCCGCCAAGGGATAGGGATAGGGTACTGGATTAAGCCACATCGGACAGGACCGCCCAAACCCTGTTTTTGCTATTATTAATCAATGGGGGGATCCCCGGTTGCATTGGGTGCTAAAGCCCGATAGTCAAGTGGGTTTGTTTCTCCTTGTTTCTCTTCTCTGGTAGGTTAAAAAAAAAAAAAATACTATATACTAGGCGACACTTTTGTCTAAGAACGGCAACTATTGGAATTAAGCTTACCGAGTCTGATTGGAAGTCCGGAATGTAATACATATATATTTAACGACGTTGTGCACGATTTAGGTTTATCTGAAGGACAATCAAAGCTCCACTACTCCGTACAATATACATAGTTGATGAGGTTTCCCCCCTTTGCCAAGAATGAAAATAAATCGAAGTGGAGGAGGGGTGGATATGACCTCTGTAAGCGAGCATAAAGTTCAGCGCCGGCCTCCTCGTGTTGGATTAAGCTTAAGAGTTCCGCACTAACCTTTTTTGCGACCAGAGCGCCACTTTTCTGACACAGACCATTTTATGTGTAAACCTTTTTTTTTTTTTTGGCATGTAGTATTTATTTTTATTTATGCATTATTACCATACAGAGTACGGAATAGTTACATTGTACTCTATCTATTATTAATGTTGATCCTTTGTTCTATCCTTTTTCTCTATCCATTTTAGTTTAATCTATCAGGAATGGGGCCTTTGAAGGGGGCCAAATTAACCTTACTGCCTTCCAAGGTTTTCCAAACCCCGTAAAGCCGAGCCAAGAATTGCCATGGAATTAAGTCAACACCAAAAAAATAAAAATAAAAAATAAAAAATGCTGTTTCAGTCCCCGTAACAGGAGAATTAAATATAAATTTCAATTCTATAGTAATTATTAGGTCTGTCGAATCACTTTAAATATCAATGACGTGATTATATAATTATACTTTTTAACACATTTACATTCACATTTACACTACACATAAATTACCTAGGCTACACAATATTGAAGCCTTTGTACGGAGTACATGTACATACTCCGTATAGCTGTGCCACTTCAGCCCCATGTCGGGACTCATCTCCTTTTCCAAGGTTCCCATGCATAAATAGTTTAGATTTCAAAGAGATTCATTATTCCCATGTGTACGGAGTATTACCGAATCTAAGATAAACTGGATAAGCCAAATAAATTAAAAAATAAAGTAATTAGAGTAAAATAAATTAATAATTCTTCTCTTCATCCTTGGAACCTCGGCGTTTAACAAGTTCCGTTCGATCTTTTCGCTTGGATCGCTTGGCCCGCTCTTCTTCTCTCCGCTTCCCTTATTTAACCTTCTTTTTTATGATTTCTTCATTGTTTCTTATAAAGCTTTGGGGCCATAAAGATTTTTCCCTCTTTTTTCCCCTTCTTTTCTTTTCCCCTTCTTCTTCCAGCTTCCAGCTTCCCCTCTTTCTCTCTCTATTTTTTATTTCAAAAAAGTTCCCGAGACAAGAACAGCTAAGCCATTCCTTCAAAAACTTTGTGGAGTCATAAAGTAGGTCCCCCACTATCTCTCTGTCTCTTTGTGTTTTTCCAGCCTTGGCTCTCTCCCTTGTCTGTTCGGCATTCCTACGCCTTCAAGCCCACTTGCTCCACATCAGTCTTACAGTTCTCTTTTGATCTTCCATTTTGGGACAAAGTCTTGAATCAGATAAAAAAAAGGCAAAAAAGAGAAAGAAAAAAAGAAAAAAGAAAAAGACCTGGTCTAACCGCCTTGGGTGACGTAAAAGCTCGGCCTTTACCCACCCACACCGGTCTACAGGCTACCCCATACTGACTCGGATCCTGGTTCCTTTTATATTTGGACCTGAACCCTATTTTCTTCCTCTCCACTTGTGCCTCTTTTCTTTTCCCTTAGATCTAACTCTTCCCTCTGTCAGAGACCTTTCGTACTCCCTCTACCCTTAAAAACCCTTCTATCCTTCAACCTGGCAATCAGACCAAATCAACCGGGGTCGTCGGTTGACTCGAGAGCTTGGATGGAGACGTACTACGGACACGTCCGCACACCTGCGGACGCTATTATTCTTTTCGAGGCTTGCCGAATCGGCCTTCTACCTCGCGTGCAAAGACGATTATCAGAGAAAGAGCGACAATCGATACGTTCCGGTTCGGTATTTGTATGGGACGAGCGAGAAGCCGGTATGCGGCGATGGACCGACGGGAAGTCATGGAGTGCCAGCCGTGTATCTGGTAGCTTTTTGACTTATCGCGAAATGGAAGGCAAGCGCGGAGGTGGCAGTGTCTCTCAGGGCTCTGCGTCCCGAGGAGGCAAGACACCTGAGAGTCGGGGAAGTGACGATGAGCGCGCCGATGGAACAGACGAGGGACCCGATGGATATCGTTACAAACCAGATGGTTTGATGAAGCAGTCTTTCAGTATCACGACATCCAACGGTCAACACTTGCATCTGATCAGCTACTATTCACGATCCCACCCTTCTGCCGCCAACCTACAACAACCAACTTCCGATCCTGCGCTGCGTCATGTTCGACCCCAGAAAGGTCTCTACCCCGAGTCGACAGTTAATGATCAGCAAAATCTCCCTGTCGTTACCCGTGGACCTATGGCTGGCGCTGCTTACCCTATTACTCCTCATCCCCTCGGCGCATACCCACGCGTCACTCATACACAGCCATACCCGCCTGCCTATGCTTGGCCACCCACCCCTCTAGCCACACCACCGACTGTCTCGGTTCAATATGGCCCTGGTCCTTCATATCTCCCCCAGTAGGTGCCAATGGACATCCTCATTATGGCCCGCCACATCATCAGCCTCCACCCCATCAACATAGCGGTGGACTCCCACCACCTCCACACGGGATGACGGGCCCATATGATCGTCCACCTCATATGGAATCAACCTTACCTCCAGCTGGACCGCCACCACAACAACAACAACCAGGCTACATGAACCGGTCGCCGCGGTCGATACACGAGCAAGCTCAGGCCCATGCCCACGCACACGCCCAAGCTCAGGCCCACGCTCACCAGGCTCAGGCTCAAGCTCAGGCCCACGCCCACGCCCAAGAGCAACGCACCCCACCGGTCTATGGAAATGCGCTAGTTGATCCTCGCGTGGCATCGCCACGCGCACCAGTCCAGTCGCTGGGGCAGTCAAATGGACATGCCCACAGTCCTCACTTAGTGAAGCAAGAGCATCCTGCCGCGTTGCCCTCTCTGAACCCTATTGCCGTGTCACCGAAGTCTTCTGATCCCTCGGGTGCTGGAAATGCAGTTCCCGGCATCAACTCATTAATGAACGGTGCAGCGCTGGCTCCTCTTTCCTCAACTGCCTCTCCCGGTGGGCCCGCACAGAGCTCAAACGGAACCTCCGCACAGAGCTCTTTCGCCGAGGGACCACGGGATATCCCCAATGAGAAGATCGGATTCGGAGGCGAGGATACAAGGGCGCTGCGCCAGCTGGACCGCGCCTTCATTGCATGAAGCATTTGATCAAGCGGTTATTTGATGCATCCACTCAACCGATGAAAACAAAGAAAAAAAAATACATCTCACACCTGAGCCCATTCACATGGTTGATGCTCAGCTTAACCTCACGCTTTTTCTTCATGTCCATGTTTCTTTACTAGCCGTGGCTCCAGGGGAGTCTTGCTGTTTCAGTGATATCCTTTGTTTTAAATTTGTATTTGTCATTATTAGCATCTTGCATGGGTCGGGGTAGTTCGATTTCCTTATTTTTTTTTTTTTTTTTCCTTTTTTTTCATGTGATAGGGTCGTGGCTACGGTTCAATTGAACCTCTTGCATTGGGATCGGTCTACATGGTTGGGATACGGCTTTTATTTTTTAAATGGGCTACTTGTGTCTTGTCAATTGACTTGCTTCTATCCTATGAGAATTGTACTGTGCTCTTCGTATGCATCACTGTGTAGAAAAAATGTTGTAGGCATCTTAGAACTGGTTTGAAATGTATCGCCAGTACTCATTGCTTTCACGCCACATGCTACTACGTGTGTATATGTAGCGCAGCTCTACATACTGGCTCTTCTTGCTAGTAGGCGTGAAGGATCATCAAGCTATGTTGCTTCAGCCTTGGCTCCTCCGACTCCCACTAGCCAGGGCTAATACCTAGAACCTCACCTCTTTCAGGTGTACCTGGGCAATGGGAATGATAAAACGATACCCAAGACCAGTAATTGTGATGTCGACCCCGATGGATATGGGTATTGTACTTTGTTGACCAGAGTGTCCGTCCCAAGCGAGGTGTGATGATGATTCCCTTTTAACGATCTTCTGACATTCCCGACCCCTGGGCAGTCTTACAAATGGCTGTCTCGCTTCGTGGATCATGCTGTTTCTCTGTTTGAATCATTTTATTAAACCACCAAAGATTTATCTAAGAAAGATTTGTTTAAATCCCACCGTCATAGTCTCTCACGTTGCTTGTTATTCCCTGGCCCGAACTAACCCCGTGATCTGGGATGCCCTTCGTGGGAACAAGAATTGTCATCTCCGACGAAATATTATTGGCCGTTCGTTTGACTTTGTTGGGAGACTTTATTGAAAGCCAGGTATTCTTGCAGATCTCCCATGGCGTACGCCGGAAGAGACTCGTAGGCCGTTCATCCGGTGCGAGGTATAACATTAGCCTCAAAATAACCCAAATAGAATCGTTGAGAGCTTCCCTCCAGAGCCTTTCCCGGGCCGAGTATGTGCATATTGGTCATGCAAAGTCAGCATTGCCGAACGACTATCTCATGAACACCTTAGTTCCGAGGAGATATGAATTTCTGATCTGTCAACTCGATGGTACGAATCCTTCGAAAGAGTCTGCAGTGCAAAACTCAATTCCGCAGGACTATAATTTGCTTAAAATTCAGTCTCAAAATATTTTATTCTGCAGACTACTGGTGGGAGATATGTGAGGGTTATATCAAGCTCATGAAACTAGGCAAGGCATATATGTTCACAACGCAACAGAAGAGCCCTGGATATCATGGTAGCCCAACGCCGGAAAGGGCTCCATAGTGATCGTCGAGTATACCCTTGTCCAATTTGAACCGGTTAGGTATTGAACGGTGTATCCAGGCTACGTTCTCCGTTGAACTAGTGAAGTGTGTGCATGATCCATCCGTCCATCGCTGCAATACTAGGCGTCACCGTCGAATTAAAATCAATTGAAATATCTACCTAGTAAACGAATTTCGTGCTCCTGTTACTCAATGTTTTGATTCTCTGATAGCATTACTCACGCGTTCTGGACTAATAATTATTCAAATCAGCTTCCGCGATATGTCTGTATGCCTGGTTCTAAAAATATTATAGATATTCGCTTGGTGAATGAAGGTTTATTCCGTGTCAGTTCTGTTTCAGCTATGGTTTCCAAACAGAAGCGATTATTTTGGTTTATAATGGCATTGTCTTGTGTTAGATCATAGTGCGCGGTATATCCATGGATGACTATGGGAGTGACAGTCGATCACTGCACTTAGGGTTTACTTTGAAACAGAGACTGAGTCAATACTGGACAATTCTGGATTCCATACTTATTTTGGGCGACCAACAAAGTATACATCGATTCAGTCTCCCCGGATACGAGGCTACACTTAAAGTTGATGTATCGAAGGTAACTTTGAGAGAACGGGGAAATAGGTGGCCTGGTTCACATGAGAACTAACTAAAACAATTTCTGCCCGTCTGGTCGAATACGACGTGATCGTGAAGGAAAAGCCCAAGAATAGCGACCTCATACTATTTCCTTGTAACATAGGTATACATTTTGTTTACGTCTCGTTATCTTAATTTCAAGAAAAATTGACGTTCAAAATATACTGCTATCTGTTAGAGTGCCGACGCTATACAGAGCTGTCGTGATCATACCGAGAGAGCCAAGGTCAGTTTTTTCGTCAGGATATGAGAAGCTCGAAAACCGAGGAATATTTCGGCCCTTGCAGAGCTTTGAAGAGTAATTCGGAGAGCTCACACCCACAATATGGTTCTACATAGCCCTAATAAGCCCGTACAAAGGTATTCAAGCTACCGGCCATATAAAACAAGTACATCCAAGAATGGCGATATACATTCATTCCGAGATATCTGATTCTATGGAATTTGCTATATTTTATCGAGGTAGTGTAGACACTATATCAAGTTCCATAAACTATTAGTTATTCTGAGCTTTGTGTCTCTTGCTACCAAGGGATGCTTCTTAGTGACTGAGAGATCTATCAGAATGCGGTCCTGAGGGTGGATTGTGTGGCTCATTCAATACACTGAGAGAACATGTTCGGACTGCGACTGGATTTTGTGCGTCTTGACTGTTATGTTCATGCACCCTAATCTCAATGTAAGCCTATTCCTCCCATCTGGTATGATTGTATACCCCGAGAATATGCGAGACAATCTCCTTGATAGAATGAAAGCTTCCGACGACATCCTAGGTGACGTAAAGAAGAACAGCAGTGCTTCTCTTTGAGCTGCTAGGTTGGACAGATATATGAACAACCTGAGATTCTGAGACCACCCAGAGCAGATGGGGGATATATGTCTCATGAGCATCAAGCAACAAGACTTCCCACTAGTCGCTCTCGCACAGGGGATGGATAGATTCTGCGCAGACCATGACAATATCTCCGAGATCTGGCATCGTTTCAAGAATTGGTAAACGCAGAGTGGGTGTAGCCAATTAAGCCAAAGGAATTCGTCAGCCCTATGTCCGGAATTCGATAACCGGAAACATTGAGATGTGCAGTTTCTCAACTCTCACGATAAAAATAAGCGAAATAGGCCGGTCCTTGATTGGTCTTCTTTTAGAAGGTTCGGGCGGATCTGGAAAGAAAGAGGGACCTCATGAATATCACTTTCTCGAGATTGTTTTATCCACGATCCACCACTGATCTTGATGCCGATCACATACGTTTTAACCCGTGTCATACGAGAACCAAGTCTATCCATCGCTTGTCTCGGCAGAAGTGATACCTTTGATTTCTCTTACCTAAGTTGAATGGGGCTGTTCAGATAATCTCCTGATTCAGTGGCCGTGAGAAGGTCAAGGAAGCATATAGGGATTGTTATGTAGTTGCCTAGGTAGTATCGGTTGCCTGGTTTGTCAGGCTTGCCCGAGTTTTGCTCGACCAGCTACTCCGTACAGTATACAACATAGTATGTAGCTGAGTCTTTCCTATTTCGCATACTCCATACCGTGCGTCATAGTTATTATCTCGAAAGAGACATGTTTCAGATTTCGATAGTTCCCCACTAAATCCCAAACACAGCCCGAGAATAATAAGAGCTCGTGACCAACATCAACGAAATTCCGATTGTTCCTAGTTGGGGGCATTTGGGGCTGAAAGAGACCGAACAGAACCGACACTAAGTGGAGCGAAACAGAGGTCAATTTTTTTCCCGTCGCTTATACAAAGTATGTTGGAAAACCACCAACTGCTTATTCCGAATAGTTTAATTGGAGACATGGGTTGGACGAGTTGAATGGAGCCTATGTGCATCCAATAGGAAGGTGGAAGCCGCGAAACTTTTTTTTCGATGATCTGACTAGTGTCCTGCGCAAGACTGCGGCAATTCATTCGATTGTATTTGATTGGTATGTTCAGCATCATCACCAGGACCAGGAGTGGTCGTGCAGTAGTTCCGGTGGGTGCCTGGCGGGATTTCCCTCATGCGGCGAACACCGGTTAAACAATTTCTCCTCGTGTCCATATCCACTGTTGGCGTGCAAGCCTTCGGAGAACGCCCGAGGATGAGTGGGGGTAGCCTGATTAGGCAATAGCTTCACTCCACATATGTACGGGGGGAGGAGGTCAAAGATCAAGCGAAAAGAGAAAGAGAGAGAGACTGAGCGAGAGAGAAAAGTACGGAAAGAAGATGGTCCAGACCTCAGCCTCGGCTTAGTTGCCATATTGGTTTACGCCCTGGATGGTCATACGGCCCTGTCCTAATTATCCGAACCAGGAAGCTTTTTGGTTACTTCGTACTCTCCCTCAAAGTTACCCCGTAGGTATTCCGTACATATCCCTCATTGTCTCGTACCCCTTACTCCTTACCAGGAACGAGACTATATAAATTGAAAGTAAAGAACTCCTTTTTTGTCTTATACGGCCCCACGGCGGGAACAACCGTTGACCCGCCTTGAACCTTGGATGCGGATACTTTATTGTATAAACCGTATACGGAGTAGAGAAAGAAAGAAAGAAAGAAAGAAAGAGAAACAATAGTGCCCCGTACGGAGTACGGAGCAAGGACAGGGATATTGCGACAAAAAGAAAAGGGACTTCGCGTTCTCCATATTTCTACGCTAGATCGTCCATGTACATTGCCTGACTCGTAAGCGCCACATGCCCCGTCATCGAGTTATTGGCCCATATTGTTGGTTCCACCCCGTCAGATCAATGGACTTGCATAGTCGATCTCATTGAGCATTAGAAAATTGAAACCCCAAAAGAAAAAAAAAGAATGAAAATTTTTTTTTAATACACTCACATACATAGCTAGCTTAACCCTAGTGCATAAACTCCATATGAAACACAGTGGAAGCGACTCGTACCAAGACACTAGCAGGGACATGAAAATCATCTAACTCTCTGCCGCGTCTCAGGTGATGGGTCAAAATGGTTAAAAGGGTAAGGAGGAAAAAAAAGAGGGCCACAACATTAGCCCGTTATTAACTCCAACCGAGTGTATTTCCTTGTTAGTCTCCCGGCAGATCCACGGGGGCCTTGCGCAGTCTGTACTTTTGGTGACCCTCGCCACATTCCACCCCTTTGGGCTGTCACAGGTTACAGAAAGTGAAGACAACGATGAAAATGGCAGTAGCCACAAATAGTAACAAAGGAGCGAATGAAGAATACTGAAGGATCCTCCACAGAACATTGCCTATATTCAATAGGCGAAATGATGGGTTACGAATTCCGATCCTTGTCAATTCCCTGCAGCGGATGTCCGTGCTGGTCGCACTCAGAAGATCTGGCCCACTCTTTACCCCAGATTTGTTGGCGTTACACAAAGGGGGAATAATAAACGAAAATAAATGAAAATTTCAAAATTATCGGGGATCAGGGGGCGCTTAGAACCAAATGATGGGGATTGTCCAGAATATATTGTAGATGATCTCCCCATCGGTTTCACCGGGGTCAGCGCGCTTCTCTCCAAAAGAAAAAGCAAAGATGGGAAAAAAAGAAAGAAAGCTTCGATAGTGCGGGGAGTGGCTTGTACACCAGCTGAATGGTTCGTGAAAAAGTAATATCACCAACTAATTTCTATTAGTACTCATCATGTACACATCATTCTACCTAAACCTTCCGCGGACCAGGCATGATCACATCCGGGGTTATTTGTCTTGGCTTCAAGCCAACGGATCAAGGGGGAATGTCTTACAGGTTTTACGTCTGGAGTACATATGGGACTCGTGACGAATCACCCACGTTGTTTTAGTAAGGTCATATGTACGGAGTACGGAGTACTCCGTAGACTACTAGACTACGCAAGACAGTAGGAGCTTTGGTCCAAAATCATATTGAGGACTTGATGGATATGGATTAGAGGCCGATCCTAAGGCAATGGGTCATTTCCTAAAAATATATATATATAAAATAAAAAAATGAAATGAAATGAAAAAATTTGCCCAAAAAAGCAAATAAAACCCAAAACCCCATAACGATGCCCTGGTCAATTTGCTTTTTTTGGGGGGCTTCTTCACTGCAAATCAGGGCATCAGATCCAACATGCTTGGCAGCCTCCCCCGCATAGAAAGTTTATAAGAGAAAAAGGAATAAGTAGTACGTAGAATTTATAGAATTTATAGAACATTTATTAAATATATTTAGGGATTTTGATTTATTTCATTTAATTTTTAATGGCTTGAGTAATTAACTTAATTATAATTTTACAGGCTAATGCGTTCATAGCTAGAAACTAAGGTAGTCTGTGTTTTTATTACGCATTAGATTCACCCAAGCCTTTATACCCTACCCTAAGTACCTACACTAGGTACTCCGTAGTAGGCTACTCATTGTATATATTAATGTCCTTAATATCCTTCATATTGGACTGGTTTTTTTCCCCGCCTCTTTACTCAGCTACTATTTTGTTTGAATTTCCTACGGAAAAAGTGTATTCTCTGATCACACGCACTGTGGCGGACCAAGCACATTTTCCCGTACTTTTAGTACCTCCCCCTCCATTTATACCCGACAGCCCGCCTTCCCCCCTCTCGTCAGCAGTGCATCCGGGCTCTTATCGGATGCCCTTCTTCAATGTTGTCCATGCATACCTCATATTTTACCCATCCGGATTTGAATGACTCTGACATTCAAGAGAGGGAGACTCACCGATCGGATATTCCCATACCTGCATTAGGTATCCGGGGCTCCGTCATCCGAGGCAGCACATCCAGCGCCAGCACCGGTGTTAGCACCGATGATGCTTCAGTCGATTCACTGGATTGGAATGGCGACAAATCGCCGTCGGTCGACCAAGAGTGCCAAGACTATGAACAAGTGAAGGGATATTCGCATTTCGACGCAGCGCAATTGAATGATATTATGGAGATGCCTAAAGTGGAAGAACTGGAAGAACTCGATGATGACTTGTTGAGTATCAAACAGGCGGATGTGGAGTCGGGCGCTCCCGCTCCTGTTCCACGGAAACGTGGTCGCCCACGCAAACATCCGCTGCCAGCTCCCGGAGGTCAGGCCAAGGTCACTAAAGGTCGCTCCAAGACTGGTTGTATAACCTGTCGGAGGAGAAAGAAGAAGTGTGATGAGACGAAGCCTTCGTGAGTTATTGTGTTGCGACTACTGAGTTGTTGTTGTTTTTTTGGGGTCTAACAGGGGATAGTTGCCAAAACTGCCAGAAGAATGCGGTCGTTTGCGAAGGCTACCCACTCAAGGAGATTTGGAAGAGTGGAAGACAGCGAATGGCTGATGGTAGGTGCATTCTACGTTTTGATTTAGACTGTTTATGATGCACTAACTTCGTTTTTTTCTGTAGCTCGATCCCAGTCTCTTACAGCCATCCCGCGCAGCTTACCCCTCCTCATCGACGGCATCGAAACGGATGTCGACCGTCGCTTTTTAGACCACTTTGTGTACGGTTTCAGTCGCGTGCTGACACTCATCAACGATGATTCAAATCCCTTCAAGGAGATTCTTCTGCCGATGGCGACACAACACAGGGGGCTGATGCACTCGCTAATGTGCTTGTCCGGATCGCATCTCTCAGGTTTGGATCCCGAACCAAAGCTGAGAGAGCGAAAATACTTCCATTTCCATCACGCTATCCAAGATCTGAAAGATAATATCAATGCGTCATCATCAGCCAAGAGCCCCGACGAGGATGACCGGTTGTTAGTTGAGGACCCGATCATCGCATCCACCATCGCCCTCAGCTTAAACACCATCTGCGAAGGCGAGACAAACGGCGAATACCGACCACACATGGATGCCGCTCGGTATCTGCTACTGTCACAGCAGCCACGGAATGAAAAATTCCGCCAGTTCATCGTCGAGTTCTTCCAGTACCACGACGTCTCAAACTCCCTTACCTCGCTTGACCGCCGCCCCAATCTCTTGCAAAACGACCTGCACATGCCCGATTGCGTACCCGGTGTATCAGCGGGGATGTTCCTCGGCGTGTTCGATGGTCTCTTCAACTACATCTCGCAGATAACCCAGCTCCGCGACCGTATCCGCGAACGCTTCAACGAAGGCTATGAGCCAGCAGTGGACTACCAGACACTGAGCGAAGCAGTCTCCGTTGATATGGCTATCCGCACTTGGGAGACCTCGCACGAGCCCGACACCCCGAACTGGTGTCTGGCCCAGCTATACCGCCAGTCAACCTGGGTATACCTATACCGGACGATCCGGCCCTCGCGACCGAGCGATAAAATCGCACAGGTCGTCAATGATGGGCTGGACTACCTGGACCAGCTGCCACAGGATGCATCCGCTTTCAGTATCGTGCTGATGCCACTGTTCCTGCTGGGTTGTTCTGCGTTCTTGGCCGAGCAGCGCCAACGCATCACGCAGGGCTTCGAGAATCTCAAATCCTACTCGAACCTGCGAAACATCGAGCCTGCTTTCAAGGTTGTTACGCGGGTTTGGGAGATTATGGATACCCGGATGCAGGATAGTTGGGACTGGGAAAAGATCATCCGTGATATGAACATGGATTTCTTGATTACTTGAATCGTCCTCTCCCATGCCTTCTTCTCTTCCAGCTCTTTTGCTCTTTACCCTTCTGATACCCTGTGATTTTTTATTTACTTTACCTTGTTTATTTCATTGTTCTCTCCTTGTTGATTATTCCCGTCTTGGAAAGGGGATCCTCCTTTTGTCCTATACCGGGACACGATGATCACCCCTCAGACGGGGCTGTACCATGTGGCGTTTTGATTTGATTGTTACTGTGACTGTGATGATGATGATGCATATGTTTTTGCATCTCGGAGGCCGGGAGTACTATTATTATGTTTGCGTTTGGTGTTTTTCTTTTTTCTTTATTTTTTCGGTTTGCGAGCGTCGGTGCGTCGCAGACTGTCAATGTCAAAGACATTATTCTCTGGCTGCATTGCATAGCCCGATATATGCGCCAAGTCGTTCCTTCCAAAAAGGCTCCCTATTCAAAAAAAAAAAAAAAGGTCGAGTTGGTGTTATTTCCGTGGATGAGTGATGTCGAGAGGTTGGATGATCTCATGAGTTGATGGAGGCGTTCTTGTGCTTGGAGGAATGTGGCCAGGCCAGGTCTGGTCTTGTTATTTGATTTTAGGTGATTGTATATATTCAGATTTCCCTTCGGGTTTCTTGCGTGGCCGAATAGGAATTGGGTCTTCATCCTTGTACAGTATCGGATTTGTCTATTTCTTTCAAGTGTATCAGGGCGGATCACAGAGTCTAGACTTAGATCTCTTGCATCTCCTTACTGTATTTCTTTGTTCTTTTACTGGCTGTTCTAGGAACATCCTTGACTATAATGCAGTCAGATTAGTACTCTTACGCAGACTATATATCCGGGGTTATAAACACGAGAAGTTAGGACTTCTAAGAGGACCCTCGTCTTAAATATATCTGTGTTCTTAGGTGTCTTTTGTACATATTATTTAAATATCAACCTGTTCAATTTTACAACATTTTATGTATACTATGTAACTCGTGTGATGCACCTATAACAGGTGGCCCCCACGTCCGACAGCTCCTCGCTTAGGCAAGGACCACGTTGCTGCGGGGTGACAGACCAATCGCATTAAAAAACGTCGGAGGCTAAGTATAGTCCGGGGTAAGTCCGAGAGAGGTAAGGAGAATTAATTTGCTCGGATTGTTCCAGGTGAATTACAAGGATCTGATGTCCAATTAGCCTTTGCAGGCTCGAGCCGTACCAGAATTTGATTTTCTTTTGGCAAAATCCGGGGATCGTCATCCTGCAGTCATCCCACCCCATCCACCCCATCCTTGTTGACTCGAGTCCACCTGCATAGCATATCCGAACAGGGAAGTCTTACTTGGACGGGGGAGATGACCTTCTACATGACTCGTGCCCACCCAATCTCGCTACGCCGGCAAAATCCACCATGGAAAAAGACGAGATCATCACCGAATTGAGCGCAAAGCAAACGGGTCTCCCCGCAGATGTGCGAGACACTGCATACAACCTCACTCTGCGCGCAGTAAATCCAGTATGCATCAAAGTCCGTAACCTATCCCTCGAAGTCAACACCACCCCACCAATATGGGAGACTTCACCATCACAGATCTGGCAGCGCTTGCGAGGCCAAAGGCCCTCAAAAACCAGCAAGACAGTCCTGGATAATGTATCCACTTATATGCCAAGTGGAAGCTTGACGGCCATTATCGGAAGTAGTGGCTCAGGCAAGACATCCCTCCTCAACCTAATGGCCAACCGAATGAGTCTCTCCCGAGCAAACACATGCGGAACCACGACTTTTAACGACAACCCCGACATCTCGCGCATCCGCAGTGCCTACGTCATGCAGGAGGATGTCCTAATCCCAACGCTAACAGTCCGCGAAACCCTGCGCTACTCTGCAGACCTCCGCCTCCCACCACCAACAACTCCAGCGGAGCGCCATGCAATCGTGGAACAGGTCATCCTCGAACTAGGCCTAAAAGAGTGTGCCGACACACGCATCGGCACGACAGCCCATAAGGGCTGCAGTGGTGGCGAGAAAAGACGCACCAGTATCGGCGTGCAGCTCCTGGCGAATCCATCTGTGCTCTTCTGCGATGAGCCTACCACCGGCTTGGATGCTACCAGTGCATTCCAGATTATCAGGACACTAAAGCGTCTTGCGCTGGATGGGAGGACGGTTGTTGTCTCGATCCATGCGCCGCGCTCTGAGATCTGGAGTCTTTTTGATAACCTTGTGCTATTGGCAAGGGGAGCCGCGGTTTACAGTGGCTCGGTGGAAGGGTCCTTGGCGCACTTCGAGGAGTGTGGACATGTCCTTCCGCCGTTCGTCAACCCGGCGGAGTTCTTGATTGACCTTGCTGCGATTGATAATCGGACGGAGGCGCTTGAGGCTGCCTCGAATCTTCGTGTTGAGCGGCTTAGGGAGGTATGGCGGTCGAAGCAGACTGTAGCTACAGAGACGGAGGCACCCAAACCTGAGGTCGGTAGCTTGGAGACTAGAGCTGTGAAGCAGGTCTCATTTCGTCGGCAGTTCCGCGTTTTGACGTCTCGCACTTTCAAGACTACCATTCGTGACCCGATGGGTGTCGCTGGTAGTCTTCTTGAAGCCGTTGGAATGGCTGTCATCAATGGTTGGATCTTCCTGCAGCTTGACGAAAGTCAGGCAGGGATTCGCTCGCGGGAGGGCAGTCTATACACTGCTAGTAGTCTAAACGGCTATCTCATTTTGCTATATGAGACTTATCGGCTGACTATTGATATCCGCCTGTTTGACCGTGAACGCAACGAGGGGGTGGTTAGTGTGCCGGCTTTCCTTCTCAGTCGACGAGCAGCTCGGCTACCATTGGAGGACCTTCCCGTGCCGTTGGTTTTCTCTATCATATTCTACTTCATGGTGGGGTATCGTCTGGATGCGGGACAGTTTTTTATCTTCTTCGTCCTTTCCCTGCTCACGCACTACATTGCCGTAACATTTGCTGCAGTGGCCATTGGTGTAGCGCGGAGTTTCCCTGGAGCTAGTCTGGTGGCAAACCTATCCTTCACTCTGCAATCCTTTGCGTGTGGATACTTTGTCCAGTCTAACCAGATCCCAGTCTATGTGAGGTGGTTGAAGTGGTGTGCCTACACCTTCTACATTTTTGGGGCTTTATGTGCCAACGAGTTTATCGGACCTAATGGGTCAGAACTAGGGCATTTATATGCCTGTCCATATTCCGATGACCCTCTAGACCCGGCCTGCAAGCAATACACTGGGCGCTATATCATGGAAAGCCTAGGAATGCCGTCCCACTGGATCTGGCGGCCTATTGTGGTGTTAGTTGCGTTTGCCGTTGGCCACTATCTCTTTGCTGGTCTGTTACTCCAATACAACCGCTTCGCCATAGATGTTGCTCAAGCACGAAGAAGTGAAGGAGACCCAACTAGTGGAAAGTCTAAGCTCGCTATCCGCCCAACAGAAGAGGCGCGCAAAGTGGCAATATCGCTTGACAAGTATGGTTTGGATATTCGAAAGAGACCACACCCCTGGGAAACCGCGAACATCTTACAGATCCTGAGACCCATTACCGCTGAGTTTCAGCCGGGAGAGCTGAACATTATCATGGGCCCATCTGGAAGCGGTAAAACTTCGCTGCTCAACTCCATGGCCCACAGATTGCACGGTTCCGTGGGGACACAATACCGCGTCCATGGCAACATGCTATACAACGGCGCCGTACCATCAGAGAGTGTGATCCGCTCAGTGACATCCTTCGTAACACAAGATGACGATGCACTGATGCCCTCACTAACCGTCCGCGAGAGTCTACGATTCGCCGCAGGTCTACGCCTCCCAACCTGGATGACACGGGAAGAGAAGAACCGACGCGCAGAGGAGATCCTCTTTAAAATGGGACTAAAGGAATGTGCCGACAACCTCATCGGCAGTGACCTCATCAAAGGCATCAGCGGCGGCGAGAAGCGGCGCGTAACAATCGCAATCCAAATCCTCACAGACCCTAAGGTCCTCCTCCTCGACGAACCAACCTCCGGCCTCGACGCCTTCACAGCAATGTCCATAATCGAATTGCTTCACAGCCTCGCCGCCGAAGGCCGCACTCTAATCCTTACCCTCCACCAATCCCGCTCAGACCTCTTCACCCACTTCTCCCAAGTCCTTCTCCTAGCCCGTGGTGGCTACCCCGTCTACGCTGGTCCTGGGACGAGAATGCTCGAACACTTCGCCAAGCAGGGCCATGAATGTCCGCGCACAACCAACCCAGCAGACTTTGTCCTGGATCTCATCACGGTTGATCTCCAACAAGCAGACCGTGAACTCGTCACGCGTGAGCGCGTGAAGGGCCTCATTTCCTGCTGGCAAGATAGCCCTCTCGAGCTAGGACTAGACCGACAGACATCGCAGATTGCCACGCCTGCAGAGCTGGGAAGCCTTAAGCGCCAGATGCTTCCATTCCGAGTGACTTTCCCACTGGTATTGCACCGCTCCGTAATCAATTTCTGGCGCCAGCCGCCGCTGGTTATGGCGCGGTCGATGCAGATTCCAGGGATCGCGATTATTATGGCACTTTTCTTTGCGCCGCTGAAGAATGATTATGCAGCCGTACAATCACGTATGGGGTTCATTCAAGAGTTTGCAGCGTTGTACTTTGTTGGTAAGCTTACTCCATTCTTTCCTGGTTCTCTTCGCTGGGATATCCTTTTTATATAAATATGCTAATCTCCTAAATAGGCATGCTCCAAAATATCGCAATTTACCCCAGCGAACGTGACGTCTTCTACCGCGAAGAAGCAGACAACTGCTACACGGCATCAACATTCCTCCTCAGCTACACCGCAATCGAAATCCCCTTCGAAATAATCTCATCATTAGTCTTCGGCGCGTTAGCCGCTTTCGCAGACAACCTACAACGCACCGTAACGATGTTCCTCATCAGTGCATTCAACTGTTTCTGCATAATCAGCTGCGGCGAGTCTGTGGGTATAATGTTCTGCACGCTGTTCTCGCACGTTGGCTTCGCCGTCAATGTGACGTCCATCCTACTTTCCATCTCGACCATCCTCGGCGGCGTCATGAGTCTGAATGTCAACAATGTGCTACAGGCGTTGAACCATCTCTCGCCGATTAAGTATGCCATTGCTAATCTCGCGCCTTATTCAATGCATGGTCAGGTGTTTCATTGCTCTGATGCTCAGAGGCTTGCTAATGGGAGTTGTCCTGTTGATTCTGGCGAGCAGGTGCTTAAGCTCTACAATCTGGATAAGAGTGGGCCGATGAATATCATGGCGTTGGGTGTTTGCACGATCATATATCGGGTTGTTGCTTATGCGTTTATCAAGGCTATGAGATCGCATAGATTTATGGAGCGGTGGAGGGAGTGGCGGGCTCAGAGGAAAGCTAGATAGATCTGGGCTATTATTTTATTTGTGAATCTTGTCTGTTATTTAGTTCAGATACCCTTCCACTTGGAGTTTATTTTATTTTTCAGATATTTGTGGTACATTAAACCATTCTGATAATGGAAGTCTTAAGAAGATAATCCAAAGGGTGAAGACTACATCTATCGTATATCACCTGGACATGTACACACTCTGAGATGGACATAGTGAGCACTGTGTCTCTGTATATATCTTTGTGTATAAACAAACAAACTTTGTAAAGTGCGAAAGAAGGAAAGAACAACCTAATACTAATATCCCCAATAGCAGGTGGCTTAGTGGCTCTCGTATGTGTGCTATCTACCTACATACTGTACTACGTTGGAGTGCCGAAGATCCTCCACTACCTGGACTGCCTTGGTTTGACTCCGGTCATTCTTGTATTTATCCCTTTTTTTTTCCTTCTTCGTCCTTTCTTCCTATCCTCCATAGAACAAAAATGTTAGAGCCTCAGGTCATAGTTGATGCCCGAGGCCGCTACACTGAGTATGTTGATGGCTCGTTCCTTCCTTTGTTCCCTAGTGCCCTTTCACATAGTATCACACAATATACTGATAGCTCCGATTTATGGATAGTCCATACAAAGGCTGCATTTTATGCTTTATGCTATTTTGGACACAACACCTGAATTTCGGGGAGCGAACCATTCCCTCCGAAGGTGAACACCTCGGCTGGTGCTTTGACTGTCCTCAGGCATGTCATGAATATAAACCATGGATATGCTTTTAAATCTTATTCTGGTTGTCTCTAGATCCAAGAGGCCATATTCTTTCCTAAGATCGGCAACAATGAAACTTAAATTGATGCCTCCAAATTTTGAGGCCTAGATGCCTTGGCTTCCAACCATTACACCAAAAGCAATGGCAATAAAGAAACTCTATGCTATTCACTACTTTGGATGCCGAGGCATCCCGTTTGAATAGAAATAACACTGGCTATTCGACTATGGAGGCTACTGACATATGTTCACGTGATCCTATATCCAACCTTAGAAATCATTGGGCACCAAGGACTGCGATATGTACATTCCACACCGCAAAGAGAAGCACATTGTTGACAAATATGAAAACTTAAAGCAGTTTCAAATATGACCTGCCCAGTTGGTGCTTGACGGTGAAGCCCGTGAGTCACAATTTTACCCGAGAGCATCCGGTCTACCCAACAGGACAAGCCATAATAGGCAACATTAAATCCGTCAATGCTAAATACACTCTACTCCGTCCTGTTCAATGAGAATAGAGGAGAATAGAGTTGACAAGGATTAATCTCCACTCTTTAACGATGGTTCTAGACTGCGCAACCAAGAATTAAGCCATGTGCCGAGTAAAACCCGGTCTTGGCATGTGACGGAGAAAAGCCCTTTGGAACGACTAAATGGCAAAAGAGTGGAAAAAACTTTAAGCATCGATGGATATCCCCATTGGATGGAATAACCTTAATAATCAGCTTCTTTGAACTTCCGGTTCATCCCCATTAGTTCTTCCCACATTTAACCGAAATGTTCCACGGTCGATGACGAATGGTTCACCCAGGCAATCAATATCGCCTCTTAATAGGAACAGTCCTGACAGACAGAGTCTGCTAGCCGTGAATGGGTAACTCGGCACTTTGAGTTATGTACCTGTCGGTGGGTTATTGGTTATGGGTTATGTACCTGTCCCCCAGGATTCCATACCACGTGTACCTGCATTGTACAACATACGATGGAGCAATCTATATAGCCCTATGACGAAATATGAAAAAGCGCACACACTAAAACTTTGAGTACTTTGTAATGACAACACCGTCAAGCGTTGTTCAAAGAGTGGAAATGCGAAGATCAAATGCCAAATTAATCCCGCCTCGGCCCTTTCAACGAAGAAGGATTCAGCAAATCAGGTCGAGGCTATGAGTCGTAAATCTTTCAATCGAAAATATCGAAGCCACTCGACCCCTCAGTGGAGATTTTGAACGCCATCCGCTCATCCGACTGGCGGAGGATCGACATTCTATACAACGGGCTTGAGAAGTGGAGTCAGATCTGCGAATGGGAGATTTGTGTGCTGGGGCCTGTTAAGGGTCCCTGTCTATCACTTGTTCTAGAGCGTGATTATACTTGTTCTCGGTGTGTTAGGCAGAATCTTCCTGGTTCCACTATTCTCTCTTCCTACAAAGTATGTTGGTGTAGAAAGTATGTGATCGTCTGTGGATTCGGGGATTTTACCGGTTTGTGCCTTTGCTCGTGTGCTCGTGGGTCTTGGGGGTTTTTTGCCTCCCAAGAATTTTCAAGTTTAGGCCACCTTTTACTTTTTGCCGGAGAGCCGGAGTCAAATGGGGGTTTTCAAGTCAAATGTAATACTAGATTTGGGAAAGCTTTGGAAGTAAAGATCGTATATTTCGTGTAAATCTTCAAGATCTAATAATCATCTGTCTATTCGCAAGTCTATTTCTATCCCCCCCACCATATAACTCCCATTTTTCCATATCCAATCCAAGTGTGGGGGGTATTTCTATAAAACCGTAAGAAATCATAGCTCGTGACGAGACATCCTGCCCCAGCGGGAATCAACCTGCTGTAGATGGGGAGAAGACATGTCGAATCAACCGAACATGTTGCATAACAAGAAAAAAAATCACCAATCTCATCTCAAAAGGTCATCACCGTCTAGGGTAATATGTAAAAGAAAGAAAAAAATCATCTGCCGGCTAGGGCTAGATGCGATGTGCGTGAAGAGGTATAAAAAAAAGAAAGGATGCACGGTTCAACCGGCAAAACAAAAAAGCACTGGACGACATTGGACAAATCTAGGACAGGCCAAGAGTCAAGTCAAGAGCAGTGTCGATGGGGCAGCCGTGGGTGGCATGGTCATCAGTGGGCTTGAGGTAAGCGGCAGAGCAAGCAGTGTCACCAGCCTTGCAAATGGCCGTGGGGCAAGTGGAACTTTCACCAGAAGGGATGACAGAGAAGCCAAAGTCCGTGAACTTGTTGTTGCCAGCCTGCATATCGATGCAAGACATATCCCAGAAGATGGTGTCACCGGCCTCGGTGTACTCGAACTGGAGAACGTCGTTCTGCTCGGGATCGAGGGCCAGCTTGATAGAGATGCCACCACCGTTGGGGTTGGTGCGCCAGGTCTCGGAGTAGGTGCCACCCCCGCTAGTGATAGTCTGCATGGGGCCGACGTCGCCGGCAACGGACCAGGCGTAGACGTCCTGGGCGAGGTTGTTGGTGATCGTGACACCGCCGCCGTCACGGCGGACCATGCCTGAGCGGCGGACCATGTCCTGGGGCAGAGCCGAGGCAATGGTGGAGAAGAGAGCGGCAAGGCCGAGAGTCTTGGTGAACATCATTTTGACAGGTGAGATGTTATAGAGAATGATATAGTTGGATTGTGATTTTGAATCTGGTCGACAGATGTAAAGAGTGTAACGAGAGTCAATCTCGAGACTGAAGAGAATGAATATAAAGAAGGAATGTACTGATTGTACTTTGTAGTGAGTGTGATGAAGAATAGAAATTTCCGGGGTGAACGAGGGGGTTTATATAGATTTTTTGAAAGAGATGGATATAGACCCTGACGGACCCTGAGAGATCCATCCAGGCACTGAAAGAAAACGTGTGAAGCCACCCCTGCTTCGAGCCATGGATCGGTTCAGGGAAATGTGGGTCGATCCAAAGGCAAAAGGCGAAAAGGCGAAAGAAGAAAAATTAAAAAAGAATTAAATAAATTAAATATAAAATAAAATAAAAACGAAATTCGAGAAAGAGTGGAACCAATTCAGAGAGCGTCTCGCCCCCCAGGGCTTATTGGAGTTTCTATCGAGCCCTAGAGAAAACCCGGACCGGTGAACAATTGGGTAGAATCAAACTGCAATAGTATATATGAGATGTGTAAGATATATACTACATATCCTACATATCCTACATTGTTCTGCGTATCTGCATCATCTGCATTGCTACCAGTTAGGGCATCACCGCTACCTGCACATCGTATAGTTAGTTACTCTATACTATATTTGTATGCAGACCATAGTTTAAGCGTGTCGGTATAGGGATTTCTGCGTGTTTATACGAGTTACCACCTAGAAAATTGCCCCACTGATCGCCTAAATGCCCCAACTGACAGCGTGGCAATAGTGCCCACAACCCCTTGAACCCCACGTCATAACCATCCGGCCGCCTCCGCGGGTTCTCCAACCAGATGGCAGGAATCGGCTTAAAATTTCTGAACCAGCAAAACTCAATGGCAAAGAACATGGGAGAAGCTCGGAAGTATGGCTGCTCAGCCACTTACCTCCCATTTTTCGCCAGGAACCACTGGGGGTTTGGAGCTCATTCTATGGATGTGTTGGCCACCACGAGATTTCTATCCCTTTCCCTTCCTCGGATGACACTCGGGGAAATTATTGTAGAATCCCAAAAAAATGCAGAATCTAGAATTTTAAAGTCTAGCAAAGATTGCGGCAAATATTCTAAGGTTGGCAAACTAATGAGTGCCGAGGAGAGAAGTTAAGGTGTATACTGAACTTTAACATGATGAGGCAAGTAGGATATTACCAAGGCAATTATATTGTACAATATACGGAGTACGCAGTATTCTAAAGGAATATCAGTCGAGCCAATAATGATATTTCCTCCAGATTATTACTGCAGTTACTGCAATTACCAATCCGACCGGCCTGGCTCCATGTACTTTGTATGTTGATAATTTCTATAGAAAACTTATCCAGACTAGGTAGGTGAAAGCTAACAACTCCACTCAGTTCTCAGACCCTCTTACATGAAAATACTATGTACAATATCGCCTAGACTACCTAGAATGTAGTGTTGGACTTGGTGTCAAAGACCCCGAGACCCTAAACCAATGACATATTTAGCAACACCCCGCTAGGCGCCTCTGACGTTGATCTGGGCCCTGCACAAATGAGCGTGCCTGGCGATCGAGTCTGGATTCTTTTGGGCAAAAATCATGTTCTGCATTGTACACAGAGTATTCTGTTTACTATTTTTTCAGTTGATAGAATAATGTTACCCTAAATGATTCTATATTAGGGCTCCGGTCGTCTAGATTCGGGAGCACTGGCTTTGACCTGACAAAGTCCGACTAAAACCACCTTGAAAAGAAAGGCCTTTGGCAATAGCTGTAGAATGGTATTTACCATGTGCACAGAGATTGTGACACTAAGAACTCTCAATAATAATAAAAAAAAAAAAACTACCCCTGGTATACACAAATGGGTTCTCCGATGTCTCGCAATTATTCTGTTTTTTGTTTTTCTTAACTTCACACTTGAGGTTGGATGCTACTTCACTCCCATCGCTGTGCCTCTGTAAGCCACTGAAGTCAGTGTCACAGTCACCGGTGGACCTTCCTAGTCTGGGTGGGACTAGGTAGCTGGACCCCGACCCCCATCAACGCCCCACCAATGAAGCCCTCTCCGCTTTCATTCTTTGCAGCTTACCTGCAGTCTAGATCGCCAGGGGAACCAACCGGTAGGGAACGGTGCCTGAAAGGGAGGGGTTGGACGGAGGATCCCGGATCAGGCATCTACCAATACGGAGCGCGCATGGCCGACAAACTAGCCAATGCGCCCTCGCTGCCGTCCTCTTTCTTCCGGTGACCAGCCAACTCCAAGTTAATCTGACGGTGGATGTGCACCAGCCAGTCCACATAGCTCTGGGCCTCGTTATTTCGGTCCTCCAGCAGGAGTCGGGCGAACTCGTACTCCGCCCCATCCATGCCTTGCCGAGCCAGTTGGATCGTTACGGACTTGGACCCGCGCACCGTCGACAGGTACTGCAGCAGATTACGCACCTGTGCGTTCAGGTGAGTCTCGAGCACAGGCAGGGACGAAGTGTTGGGGTTCAGGCCTTGGAGGGAGTCATGGCCCGGTCCGAATAGGTCTTCCAGTAAATTGGGTGAGACCTGCGCGTGCAGCCAGAGGATAATTGCCTGGCCGTTGTCCACGAGGTAGACACCACCATCTTCAATACGAGAGAAGCTGGCTCGCAGGGAGGGCGGGATTTGGAGCTGTCCGTGCTCGTTCGCAAACCCATCCTCCGGCTGCATGTTGTGCACGGGGATAATGCGAGGGTAGAGGTACAAGGCCATCTCTGTGCAGCCCATTGCTCGGATCAGGCGCATGTCATGCACCCGTCGGTCTGATGACTCGGGCCCAGCTTTGAACGCTCTCGACTTGACCAAGCTGAGCATGTACATCGAGAACTCCTTCAGATTCTCGGGTAGAACTAGCTGGCCGGGTGGGTGCGAGCCGGAGAAGATCTTGCGGTATCCGCTGAAGATATCGATTGTCTTCTCTGAGATATTGGATCGGATGTCCTTGAGGCTCTTATCGAGAGTTTTCGAGGCAGCTATAATAGTATCAGTATACATAGTGAACGTCTTCTGGTAGGTTGTCCAACATACCCTCTTTGGCAATAACCGAGACCACAGCATCCTGGTCGACAAACTTCATTGTCTCCATGCCTCCTTCATTCACCGCCGCCACAACGTTGATACATCGAACACGACGTTGACCATCTGCGGAAGTGTAAAGCAAAGCGGCCTGGAAATGGGCATCCAGCTTGGGATCGAGTTTGCCATCGTAGCTGAAGAGAACACCGATAGCCTTGTCGGCATCGACGCCGGCAATCTCCAGATCAGCGCCGAGTGTATGCTGGACAAAGTTTCCGTGGTAGGCGGACACTTGAAGTCCATTGGAACATCGGACTTTCATCAGGGTTTGATATCCCGTCTCACGAGTGACGGCATGAGCGATTTCCTTCCGTAGCTTGAGGAGATCGCGTGGAGCATGGAAATTAGGGTAAAAGAATGTCTCGCCTCCGGTGAGACTAGAGACATGTCCTATAAATTATGTTAGCCGATGCTCTGTATGGGGCGCAATGACGCTTTCAACATACCAATTGTTGCCACGTCGAGGTATGTGCCACCAGGGGCTGCCATGAACAGATCCAAGCCCACGCCAGCTTCAGCTAACTTGCTAGCCGTCTTCTTCCAGGCTGGGTTTTCTGTGGTGAAAAGTTTCCGTTCCGCATCCGTCCCAGCAAGTTTAGGATCTTCTCGGATTGCCAGGTGTCCCGGACCGCAGGTAGGCAGGCTAGCCACCGCGCAGACGATCTTGCCACCTGTAGCCTGCAGTGCGGAGAGCGCCGAGTTCAATGTCGGCAGCAAAGCCGACTCGGGGTTTTTGATAGAAGAGAAGATTTTGGGTATCCGACTGAGAAGAGAAGTGATCACAGACCTAAACATAGTTAGTGACCTGTAGTAGACAAGAATAAGGGATCTCATACTTCGATTCATATGGGTCTACAAAGAGACCTTCGCTCAACGGAACAAATGGCTCCTCCAAATCAGTCATAACCATCATTTGTGCTTGATCCAATGACGCCTGTGGACGTGTTAATAGACGAAAGCATAGCATAATGAGGGACACATACGCTCAGGTTGTAGAAGTGCACCTCCTTATCATACGTAACAATGCCGACCTTCGCTCCAGCGGGCAATTTCCGTGATGATTCATCGCCTTCGGCGCCCTCTGATGGTTCATCATCACCGTATAGAGCATCCTTGATGCCTGCACAAACACCCTTGAGGAATCCCCGATGAACCGACTCCCGGCTGACATCGATCAAAAAGAGGGTTTGAAGGCCCACCGGCTCCTTGTTCCAGTATTCCTTCGGGACCGTGAACTCCACAGTTCCCATTAGCAATTCAGGGCGCTGCATGCGATCCACACGCGCACCTGATGGGTCCAGCGGCGCAAAGTATTCGGGAGGCGTATCGTTCGGGAACGTGCACATATTACAGACGAACTTGCTGCCGCCAGATCGGAAGGACATAAATGGGTTGATATATGTTCGGCATCGTCGGCATCGCGGGGGACCAACATCCCCGAAGTCCAGCACGGGGATCGGTTGTTCGCCGGGATCCAGAGGCGCGAGGGGCTGCAGGATCATGCCCAATGGCAAGCCAGTTGAGGTAAGGAAGTCAGAGGCGGAGGGGATGTTATTGAGTGTTAAACGAGCATATTTAGGAGAGGAGTTGCCTTGGTCCTGAGCCACGAACGGGATCGCCGCTGGTGGGGGGAGGTGTTGGTCCATTGTCGGGTAGACATGATTGAAATAGTACTGAGCGGGCAGGTCGCGCGATCGTGGGATGCTGGGGATATGCTCTGGGTCAATTCGGCCTGAAGTAGGGACAGAACCTGCACCGCTCTGCATTCCAGGTATCGCGGCGACAGACTGCCCAGATACCAACCCCACCGCCGGGGAAACCGGTCGGTCAGCATGTTGGTTCAAACCCGTGTTCAGGAACTGCGATTGTTGCTGTTGCTGCTGCGGTTGCTGCAAGCCCCCCTGATCCATGCCAGCGTTGAATCCTTGCGCGGGGGGGTGCTGCACTACCCCCAATATCGTGGTGAGCATGACGGTGCTTCTTCCGGTGTGTCCTAGCCCCCGCATCTGCTGCAATTCCCAAACCAGTCATCTGAGAGGCTAGACCTGCCATACTGGGATCTCCTGCTGCACCCATTGGCTGCTGTGGTGCATTGTATGCGATTCCGGGACTCGCCAAACCCGGTTGTTGTGGTGAGCCGTAGGCGGCCCACTGATTTGGCGCTGGGTTGGCGTAAGGCGCTCCTGGCTGTGGAGGCGCGGCGCCTGGAGGATACCCTGCTGGATATTGCTGAGAGGGAGCCTGAGCCATGTATTGTGGATTGGAGGGATCTTCGCTAGATCCCTGACCCATGGTGTTATACATTGAAGGGTCGGCCATGGTGGATCATGCCGCGGGGTGTGAAAAAGGCGAGAGAGGTCACACAAGGATGGGATTGAGAAATGGAGAGAAAAGATACACAGTCTCAACAAATCATCACGGGAACAGAATAAGGGAATCACGAATCACAAGAGACTCTTTGTTGACGATATACCGGATTGACCACCTAAACCCACTCGGATTTACGTACTTCCGAGGTTCTTCACGTGGGCCCGCTGTCCTCGTTCTGTACTTCTTCCTCATCATCTACCTCTTCCTCTTCCTTAAATGTTACTATTATTATAGAAGACAGCATGCTCAAATGGTTTTGTGATTGCGTTATCAACTTGCCAACTTGTCCTTTCTTGATAAAATGTAGTACGACCTGCTATTCGTCACCCACTCTGCATAACTCCGTGTTTGAGAGGTAAACTAGCCGGAGACCATCCCACCCTCTGATCACTCCAAATACATTGTTGGCACACATGTCAACATCCCCTACTATCCAGGGCTTTGTCCTCATGTCAGCACCTTAGTTGGGCAAAGCAATTCGTCATTACATGACTTGGCCATCATTTTCCAAGTCCATTTTCCACCTTATCATATTCTCTCCAATCACGTCAGACTTCTAATCCTAGCTCCGGCTCAAGGTCCTTAGGGCATATATTTCCCCCCCTGGTGTGCTCATCTCACCGTCTCTTTTCGGCTTTCATGGCTCCCGTCTAGCCTGAGCCGACTGCCCCAACTCCGTACACCGTAGATATAATACAGGACTCCTGTAAGTTCGGAGATTTCTCTTTTCTTTTTCCCCCTTATCTTCCCCCCTAAAGCTCCTTGCATATACATTGGTCACATACTCCTTATCATGGACCTGACCGTAAAACCAGACCCGGATCGCAAGTCAAAGGGAGAAAGAGTAGATACACCGGCTCTTCTTCAACCTCCAATGGCGACTATTCATGATGATGATGAGCTCTTGCTCGCTCGCATCGGCTATAAGCAGGTATTGGCGCCCAACGCATTGTGACGATCATAGTGGGGCACAATCTGATAACGATCTACTCGGACTAGGAGTTACGACGAGAGTTCTCCAAATGGTCGACCGTCTCATATGCTATTTCCATTCTGGGAGTCCTCGGCTCCGTCCCGGCGACGTTTGGTTCACCATTAGCGGCTGGTGGCCCGGCCACAGCTGTATGGTGCTGGTTGATCGGTTCATGCATGGCTATGTGCATTGGAAGCTCTGTAGCAGAGTTAGTATCGGCATATCCAACGGCTGGAGGGATGTACTTTGTTACAAAGCACGTCGTACCTCCCGATCAGGTCCCCATTTTCTCCTGGATCCAGGGTTGGTGTAATCTCCTCGGACAGACAGCAGGAGTCTCCAGTGTGGCATACACGGTCAGTCAGATGCTGCTGGCATGTGTCAGTATGAATTCGGATCTTGTCGATGGCAAGTATTCGTATGCACCGTAAGTTAACAAGCACCAGTTGTTATGTTCTCTAAGCTGATATCATTCAAGGACGGCGCTGGAGACCGTTCTAGTATCAATCGCAATTCTATGCATTCTTGGGGTGATCTGTTCATTGACTACGAAATCCTTGCATCGAATTATTCTTTGGTTTGCTCCCATTAACAGTGTGTATCAGGAGAACTTTGTTGTCGACCTTGTACTAATGAGTTCACAGTTGGGGCGACTATCTGTATCTGCATTGTGCTGATTACCCTTACACCTGACCTGCAGCCGGCCTCCTGGGTCTTCGGCCATTTCACTGATGGCTCAGGATGGGGCTCAAAAGTCTTTTCCTTTTTCCTGGGCTTCCTATCTGTTGCCTGGACAATGACCGACTACGATGGGACGACACAGTATGCGACCCCGATATCCATTTCTTCTAAGTTACATTTTACATTCTAACCTTTCACCTTCATTGCAGCATGTCTGAAGAAACCCATGATGCCGCCGTGCGAGGACCAGTTGCTATCCAAACAGCCGTCCTAGTATCCGGTGCACTTGGCTGGCTCCTAACCGTCTCAATGTGCTTCTGTCTGACCGATTTCGAAGGGATCTTAGCCTCCCCTACCGGTCTTCCTGCAGCCCAAATCTTCCTCAATGCCGGTGGCAAACGAGGTGGCACAATCATGTGGGCATTTGCCATTTTGGTCCAATTCTTCACAGGTTGTTCGGCCATGCTGGCAGATACAAGAATGGCCTACGCCTTTGCTCGAGACGATGCGCTTCCATTTTCAAAGTAGGATGCTTCCAACCATTGCACCTGATTCAAGTTCAGCACTGATACATTATAGGTTCCTTTCCAAGGTTAATACTCGCACTCATACCCCTGTCAATGCAGTGTGGTTCGTGGTTATCTTCAGCATATGTCTGAACTGCATCGCCATTGGCTCTACGCAAACAGCAACCGCTATCTTCAACATCACTGCCCCGGCACTAGACCTGTCTTATGTGTCTGTCATTCTCGCCCACCAGCTCTATAAATCGAAAGTCAAATTCATTGAAGGCCCCTTTACTCTCGGCAAATGGGGTACTCCTATTAACTACATTGCTATTGTTTGGGTCTTGTTTATCAGTACAATCCTCTTCTTCCCGCCACAGCTTCCTGTGACACCCGCGAATATGTAAGGCGCTTGAGCCCGATTGATGTCCAGACATGAAAAAGCATGCTAACATGTCCTGTCTAGGAACTACGCCATCTGTGTTGGCGGCTTTATTGCCGCTTTTGCTTTGGTGTGGTGGTGGGTTGAAGCTCGAGGGTAAGAGACACCCAAGATTAACCCACACTTCTAACATGATTCAAGTGGATACTGACATGTTCTACTTTCGTTCTGCAGAAAATACACTGGTCCTCAAACCAATGATATCATACGTGAAATTCCCACCGAGGACGATGGCAATGATTCCGAAGAGTCAGGCGAGATCACTGTTTAGATGGCATATTCGTCTCTTACACCACGTTGATATGTGGTTTCATTTTTTAGATTACGGATTAGATATAGACTACGTTCTGCTTGTTTGAAGTTTTGGGCATTTAGAAATGGGTTGTGTTGATTTCGGGTTAAAATTGTGCGTCGATGATAATGTTGTTTTTGCATAGAATACTACATGTGGCATAAACTTGGGCAAACTATTGGAAGAAAACTTCCTTCATTATAAATCTCTTGGTGTTGATAAGAAAAAGGGGGCTATGAATGCTTTGTTGATCATGAAATTATACACCAGGAAAAGATAGAAATACATGCCATCTGTATAGCCTTAGCTGCCTGCAACAACAGCTAGGCCCTCGTAGATTTTCCTTTTGACAGCAAGGAAGCTACCTATTCCACGGCCACCAGGCCGAGCCAGCGAAGATTGCGCCGTTGCTTCAACTTCGATCTTGCCCGTTCCCGATTTGCGCACAGCGACGCACTTATCAATGAGAAGTGTTCCCTCGCCTCGGAACTCGGCAGTGTGGCCAGCAGATTGCATCAGTTTGCGAAGATCGGCCAATCGCAAATCACCAACATGAAGAGGGCGAGCCATAGATCTGGTTCCTGCGGCCATGCTAGCTGGGAGAGTGTCGAGTAAAGGATATACCTCCACCTTGTCGATTATTTTTGTGTCTGCTTGTTCCAATGTTGGGGCAACAGCAGAAGAGGCGGCTTCGTCTTTCAGCTGCTTGACCTTCTTGCCTGAGGTTTCTATTTCCCCGATGTCGGCAGGCTCTGGTCCTCGCAACTGTGCCGTAAGAGCAACAACACCAAGGCTGCGGACATGCTGCCAATTCAAGCGTCGAACGAGCGTATTGCTCAGCTTGACCATCCAGGCATTTGTATCGACACTTGCATCGATGACTTCACCGTTTGCCGGAGTGAAGATAATGGCAGCCGAGTCAAACGCAGGGTCAGAAACCGTAGCGCCGAGCTTGGCTGTCAGCAGTTTCTGGCATTCGGCTGCCAATGCTGACGTTTCCTCTTTCATGCCACCAACCAGGATCAATTTTTGAGGTTGGATCAGTGGGATTAACATCTCCAAGCTGCGCTTGTCATGCAAGCCCATGAAGTCGATGAAGGCAATCCTAGCGTTGATAGTTATGGTTTGCGTATGATAGATAACCTTCGCAGGGCCTTCGAACGACTGGCCGTCTGCTTCATCTTCAGACTCCGCAGCTAAATCGGCGTCTTCACCATCGGAGGCAAGGCTGAGATCATCATCATCGATCTTCTTGCCATCAATTTGAGGCCGCTTCCGTCCGGCTGCGCCGCCAGACAACTTGCGTCCATGGGGGCCGGTGGTATCATCCCATCGTCGCTTTTGACCAAGTTTAGTCTCGGCATCGGTGCGCCGTTGTTGCATATCAATCTCTTCGCGTTCTTCGGCTCGGAGATACTCCTCTGGGCGAATGAATTCTCCATATTCATCTCCCTTCTTTCTCGGTGCCACGTAAGGGAACATGCGCTCGCGGCCCTTCTTGCCGCGCACGTCATAATCATAAACATTCTTTCGACGAAGAAGGATGTTGATGCCCAAATCTTCGTCGCTAACGGCAAGTTTGCTTCGAGTGGCATGTGCAAGTGAGGCTGAAAAGTTCAGCGCGCGACCCTGGTGTTCGGGATCCGAGTCCTCGGAAGAGGTAGAGCTCGATCCATCATCGAGGGCATCCGCGGCAGTTTCAAGAGTTTCTTGGCCAAGTGTTTGAGAGGTATCTTGAAGTTGACGCTTAGTTGCGAGGTACTGCTGGTATACTAACTGCTCCCCGGTATCGAGAGGGGCTCGCTGCACATCTGTCCAAGACAATTCTCGTCCACCGCTGTGGACTTGTTCGATGTGTTCGCCATCTGATCCTTTCTCTAGAGCCACACCATCTCTTCGTTCCTCGTACCATTCCCAAATCATGCTTCCAATTGTTGTCGGACTCTGTGATGGTTTCGAGTCTTCAGTCTTTATATCCTTGCGGAATGACTCTGTCAGCAACAACAGATTGTTCGGTCCTTCGGCCACCTGTCGAAGCGCATCCTTTGAGAAACCCCAGTCTAGTGATGTATCGGATGCGAGGATCACTTTGGGTCCGGGTTCTGCCAGCAGCTTCTCAAGTCGCTTCTTACGCTCAATGATCTTGAGATGTTTGAAACTGAATGGCCCCCCACCCTTGGTAGAGCTCTTGTCCTGTCCACCCGTCCTTTGTCCGTTCGTGACATCTGTGCTTTCTGCCGCTTCAAATTCGCGGACAATGTTCTCGTCCATCCACTCCAGCATGCTTCGAGCGAGTCGGATCGTGTTGGTAACCTTCTTGCCAGCCAGATACAACCCAGCCCCTTGAAGAACATCCTCTTTGTCACCACTTGCGGCATCGCGCCAAGAATGTTCTAGTGAGTAGGCCAATTCAAGAACTCGTGCACTTGTGTCTGTAGGGATGAGAACCGTTCCACCTTTCGCGAGGCTACTTCGGATCATGTCGAGGAGGAGATCATCCCGCTTTTTCCGACCCCCGGAAGGTGCCAGCTTATCGCCTCCAGTTGTACTGCAGATCAAGGCCGTGGGTTTTCGCAACTGTTCAATGACTTCCGTTCCACTGGCACCAGAACCACCGAACCACGCAGCACCCGCGACTACGCTCTCGCGAGCTTGGTTCCAATCCATTGCGTAAACAATGGATTCCAACCCATGTTGAATATGCCATATTGTTCCACCGACGGTGTGACCGGCATTGTAGGCTGTGAGAGTAAGCCCGTTCAGCGGCGGGGAGAAAGGCGATGGGAGAGGTTGGTGCGGTTGGGAATATTTGAGTGGCTGAATGAGAGAGAAGTACCGAGAAATTTCCTCCGCTGTCGGCGATTGAAGAAGTATTCGGCTTGTGCTGCCAGCGTCTTCGGTATCTCCGCCCGACACAGTCGCAGATCCTGCTGACGATGCGCCCGGCTCTGAAACAGAAGCCTTCGGTAGAAATGTGGCAGCAAGCGGAGCAGAGGCATAAAGGTCTTGTAAGAGCGTACGGCCGAAAGCGATAACGGGATTCGTTGCATAGATTGGGATTTGCGTGAAGAGGGGGAATGTTCGGCAGCAATGAACTAGGGCGCCAATATGGGCGGGCGTCGCGTGTGTCAAGAGAATGAGGGAAAGTGTGGGAATATGCCTAGTAGTAATATTAGCTCGTCTGAATTCAAACGAAAGGCGTTAATCGCATGCTCACTTCTCAAGTTCCGCTAAATCAAGGGTATTAAACTTATCATCCCAGCCAACGTCCACTAGGATCTTGATGCCTCCATCAAGCTCCAGGATAGATTGCGATGCCCTCGAAGATGACGACTGAGCGCCAAGGAGGGGAGTGAAAGTGAACATCTTGAGAGTCTGCCGTTATTCACGGCAAACCTAGCAGCCGCGATTGTTCTGGATCAGCGATGCGGCGACAGATCGGTCACAATCAATGCAGCTGTATGCCTCGAGGTATTTAGTCAGTTCCAAGATTGATCCATTATCCCAGAGTGTCAAATTGATCCGACATTCGCGAACAAGGACGAGAGATACCAGACGGCGGGTGAGCTGTTTGTTCGGTTTGCACGTGACGTCTAGCAATGCTATAGGACCTATTGTATACATCGAGTCCTTCGCTCAACACCTTTAAAATTTCTTTCACTTACCAAGCTGTGCATGTCTCTTGACTTTTAATTTGGCTACTACCATTTATCTGAGCACCGCGCAACCAAGCGTTGCCTTGTGATGATGCCATGTTCTACAAAAAGACTTGAATATACATCTAGTTACAATGAACAACATATATGCTTCACTCCAATCCAGTGCCGTAAGAATATAATGAATGCTCAACTAGAGAATAATGAAGGTCAAATAAAAGTATCCCCCCCCAAAAACCAACAAATTGAAATGATAAGACATAGACACCCTAAACTCCAAATATATATAACTCCAGTTAAACGGCTCGCCAACCATGGGAACATCCCAAACTCCAACTACGAAACTATGGAGGTAGGTACACAATAGACTTATCTAAACGACGACCACCGGGCTGAACTGACTGACTGCTCTTTTGCAGGTGCTGGTCTTGGCCTTCTTTTACCTTGTCCCTTACTCCGTCTTTTCGATCTCGAGACGTTCGTGCGTGCCGCAGGCACAGGAGTCATCCCAATCTAATTGATTATGATCGGCATGGTTCTCAAAAGATTCAATGGATGAGGCACTTACCGAATTATGCCATTGACTGAAAGGCCGATGTCTTTCAGCCCAAGGTGGTAGCGTAGCGTCGACTGTGGGTTTGATCTCATGGTCCACCAATTCCTCCCCTGCCCACACTCTGGCTCGACGAACAGCAGGAGGGTCAGGGAAATGTCTCGCCCTCTGGATTGGGTCCTTGAGATATGCCTTGGCCTGTTCCAGGAACTTATCTTGCAGATTAGGCGGAATCTCAGGACTAGGTGCATCCGCCTGTGATCTTGCACCCGCCTGATTTTCTGTCGTCTTCTTCAACAGTGCCACCGGGGGTTTATCTGATATTTTCTCCGCTGCAGTTGCTCGCATTTCATCTCGTTTTTCTTTTCCTGCTCGTGCGAACGACCAAAGTTTGTTCATCATGATCTCAGTCGCTGTCTTCTTTCGAGTCGCTGGTGGTGATGGTGGTGATGGTGACTCCATCCGCATTCGTTTACTTGACTCTGCAACCCCTCCCGTTTTGAGCTCTCCCATTTCCAATTCTTTCTGTGCGTCTTCTAATGTCTCCGGCGCCCCCGAAGAGGACTTGGTGATAGCTGTGCTTGGCGCTTTCCTTCTGACCCTTTGTGATGTTCAACACCGCCTAAGCTTTCAACTTGAACCAAACATTAGCATCATTGACTGGGGTGAGTAATAAACAAATAGATAGACTCACAATTTATTTGCTTCTTTCTGTAATATCTCTCGATCTGTTCAGGGCTGAAGAGCCCATCATGGGATACTGGGGACAGGCTATTCGTCGGTTGAGCGCTATTGTCGTCAGCGGCATTGGACTTGCTACGCTCACTGGTATTGGAAGAAGCGCTGACCTCGTTGCCAGAGCCGGAGCCCGAGAAAACGCTACTACTAGGTGATTGCTCTCGAGAGCCCCGGGCTGAGTTGGGCTCAACCTGATCGTCATCGGCGCCGCCAAAGATCGAACCATCTTCTGAGACTGCATCTATAGCCCACCGGTTAGTGTATTGCCCGAATAGGTATTCATATGCAACATGTAATATTGAAGGGATCGGTGTTCCTCTTCCCCAGAAACTTGACAACCAATCATAAATCTCGTCCCAGGCGAGTTAGGTAGGAATGCTTCTAGGTAGCTCCTTTTGTCTCACAGTATGGTTGATGCACTAGCACTCCATTAAAAGGGTCCATTGGTACATCCACCCATATCAAATCATCTGATCACTTTGAATGTATATAGTGAAAGAAAAAGAAGCATGCAGAGAATGGGAAAATTATGGCGAACTAAGCACATTTGAACTCACCATTTGGTGCAAATTTGCCATCATTTCCAAGAGGTACAGGGGTTGTCGGTTCCGAATAAACACCCTCTGGATTTAGTTCTAGGTCGGACTCCCGGGTCACAGACGACCTTCTGGAATCCACCGACTGACTTTCTTCGCTCTTCCGCTCGCTGTCCTGTTCGCTGTCCTGTTCGCTGTCCTGTTCGCTGTCCTGTTCGCTGTCTTTCTTGCCACTCTGGTCGGTTTTCAGAGATTTGGTGGTTATCAGTTCCGAGTAAGTGCCCTCTGTAATTCGCTCCGGGTAAGCGTCCTCCGACATAGACGACTTTCTGGACCCGCCTGACTGACTTTCTTTGCTGCCCCGTTCGCTCTCCGGGTCCGGACTTGCAGAGCGCGGGCCAGTTGGCCATTCCTCTAATCTCGGGTGATTGGAGACAATGGGAGGCACGTGAGGCAGGTACGGTTGTGCCATGCGATTATTTCGTGGTTGGACTGCCATATTTGGACGATCAAAGTTACTGAAGTAAAAGCCCGAGTCACTTGGTCTCCGACTAGATTGCTGGGAGGATCCTGTCGCAAAGTGCCTTGTGGGGGGAATTGGTGGTAGAGCTGGGTACCAATTGTAACCAACGGCCACGGCCTCGGGCAAGGGGCCCTGGACTAGGGATTCATAGATCTGCTCCCGGATCTCCGTATCACTGAGCGTATATTCGAGACACAAATACGCAAGTTCGAAAAGAGCCGGGTATCCTAGCCCGGTCCATTTCTTGAAGTCTCCTTCTTCAAACGTCCATTGTAAACCTCCGAAGTCTCTCGTGATACTCGACTTGGAATTTGAGACATGTAGTTTGGATGGGACTTTTAGCCTTTCGGTTCGAGTGACCACCCAACGAGGATGTGGTGCAGCGCCTCCAATATAGACGTAGGGTAAAGGTCTGTTAAGATCGTTCTCCACGCCTTCTGGGATGTCGGTTTTCCTCATGTACTTCCAATCCCCGATTTGTAGAACCGGATGGTTTACTCTGGGTGGGCCGATTGGCACAGAAAGATCGGGAGAAGCCAGAGTCTCAACCTTGCGCCTCTTGGCGCGTGGCTCATCGTAGTATTCTCCACTTTCTTCGCTTTCTTCGTCTTCGTCCTCATCATCCGATTGATCTGTTGAAGCCTTCATGGCAGGTGCTCTAGCTCTACCCTTTGTGGCCTTTGTGTTCTTGGTGGTTTTGGTGATTTTGGTGGCTTTAGTGGCTTTGGCAGCTTTGGCAGCTTTGGCAGCTTTGGGGGCTTTGGGAGCTTTGGGAGCTTTGACAGCTTTGGGAGCTTTGGCAGCTTTGGGAGCTTTGGCAGCTTTGGGAGCTTTAGTATTCGCAACAATTGTGCGTTTCGTGCCCTTTGTGCTGTTTTTGGTATTGGCGGCCTTCGCAGCCTTTGCTGCAGCCTTATTTGCGTCCTTATCGGCCTTTGCTGCGGCCTTCTCCGCATCCTTTAGCCGCTTCGCTGCATCCGCCGCAGCCTTCTTTTCATCCTTTTCGGTTTTTATTCTGGCGGCTTTGGCGGCCTTTGCGGCATTGGAAGGTTTAACAGGTAGAAGCTGGACCTTTGACCGAGTGCCCCCAGCCGTTCCTCGAGTTGTGACCATCTTTTCGAGTTGCTCGATGGTCTCAATCTGATTTGATTTGTTAGCCAGAGAATGTGTAAAATGATACCACCGGGACCATACTTATTATCAGTTGTTGCTGCTATAAATTATAGTGATTGATCTGATGACAGAAGATTCAAGTCAAGAAAATCGTGGTGGTGTTCGTGGTTGAGTATAAATCTGGACCTGCTGGCTCTATATTAATAGAAGACCGAGACGGATCACTTATTCGTGCCAGTAAGCAAAGCATGAACAGAGAGCAACAGAGAAAGATGCAGATATTTACCAATACAAAGAGAGTTAAAAATATATTTTCGAGCCCTCTTCTTTGTCTGCGCCCAGCTTATTGCAGATGCACCGAGGGCCTTTTGACAAAGAGCGTTTCTGGTCAATCTTGTCAATCTTGATACGAAGTTCCACTTCACGCAATTGTAAGTAACTTTGGCCCAAATCAACCAAGGTTGATGATAGCTGTAATGCAGCAAGTTTATAATATTGGCAACCATTTTCACACTGTGAATATTCCGTTCACTTCGAATGAAAGTTTTGAGGGACCGCATGCAGAAGATCAACTCTAGCTCGTGAGAATGTAACAAAAAGAACTCAATGGAACAGACCACCCAGGTAATTCAAGCAACCGAAGCCGGGCAGCTGAAAAAAAGAAACAAGAGTATCATCAGGCTTCCAACGTCGCATGAAAAACAATGAACAAGGACAGAAACCACAGGAAGTAATGTAGTACCAAAAATCGATGTTTAATTTAATAAATAATCACATCAAAGAAAATCCATCCCAGAACCAGAATATCTCGTTTTCGAGCTAGATAATGAGGTTTGAGCTAGTATTGCTGATCATTCCGAGAATCCGCACCCATCATGTTTACTTCTGTTTACTTCAAGAGAGAGATCCGAATTTTTGTATTTGAAACCCAAGTAGTATCCTACATATGTAGAAAGTTAAGCATGTCTTCCTGGAAACACTGGGAAAGGGGCAATTGCAAAGAGGCGCCGGCAGGTTAGGGCTTCCACTACTTCCAAATGGGGGCTATAAACCAGCCATTTCCATCGAAAAGCAAAAGCTGGCCAGATGAGATTAAATTTGGTCTGTGTCCGGATTCAGCAATTGGCCCCCTCATTTCCCATCATGAAGTTTCTTCTAAAGCAACGTGAAACTTATTTCCCCGTTGTCTGGGTCTGACACCAGAAGCCGACCAGAACGAACAAAGAGCTTTCAGGATCGATGAATCTGTGCGGCCATGAAAAGAGATCTACTAAATCGAATCGAATGATCAACATAGCTGCTGGAATGCACCTGGGAAGACATGCTGCTATGCTGCCATTGCTCTGTGCCGAAGACTCGAAAACTCTGTAGCAAATACTGAAGGGCAAGATCAATACGAGAAAGAAAAAGAATTCGCGGTAACTCCTACCAATTGGGAGTGATATGATTAATTAGGTCAGATTCAAACCGTCTTTGACATGGTCAGGGCTATTATTAGCGGACGCCTCTCAGCGTACGACAAAGGATATATATCTCGGTCAGTATCCAGATAGGCATGAAAGCGCTAGCGTACAAGCCAGGCCGTTAGGTTTAGGATAGTTTGTAATTTTTCAGCATAATGACACAAAGAGAAAGATTCTAGTGTTGGGGATGGTGTCTCATGAACCTATCGATCCGGTTCCTGCTAAGATTCCTACATTCTAGTTGAGACTGCTAAAAATTCCTGGTCAATATTCAGTGTTTGTTCTCACATAACTTTGGATTTCCAAATTCGCAAAATTATCAAGGCAGAGAGGAAGAAATTGTCTCGGTACTACTGAAAGAGAATTCAGAAGAATATACACATGACCAGGTATTCTTTGAAAAGAGAATAAAGGAACACACAATTAAAGGATCTTTCATATACAAATGTGGGATGCAATACGTTAACATCCAGTCCGTCGGCTCATGCAATGTACGAGTACGTAGAAAGAGCATGAGTCAGAAGGAAACACTGGGAGAATAGGAAAACTATCAACAAAAAATACTCTCTCATCATTCAGTTACTCTAGGTATATTGGCAGCCCCCAAGGATAGTGGGACGTCTGCCTTATGTGGTCCTTAATTATGTCATGATATTGTAGACCCAAGGAAAAAATTGCGCAATGAAGCGTGTATACGCTTCCCACTCAGGTAGACCGTCTACTGCCAGTACCTGGGCTCGTCGAAGACGTGGTAGCGGTGTCCGCGCACACCCTGGCCGTAGAACATGGCAGGGAAGCGGCGGCCAACGGGGACCATCTCCTCTGGGATACGCATCTCATTTTCGGGTTCGGGCTCGCCAATGACGAACTTTCCAACCTATGTCACGAAATAGTCAGAAAATAAGACCGCGTGAGAGAAGAATTAGAAACAATAGCATTACTTACCTGGATCTCCGTATCCGTGATGGTATCACGACTGATTCTGGCGTAGCCAGTGCGGTGCAACTTCTTGAAGAGAAGGTACTCGCACCATCTATCCCAATCGGTAGGATCAATATCCTTCATTTGGCTACGCTCGCTCACGTAGGTGTTGTAGTTACCCTCGAGTGGCTTGGTGACAAGGTAACTCAATAGGATCAGAGGACGTGGGGAGTCGCCCATCAGCTTTGACAGATACTCACTCTGCAAGCGGCGGTCCTCGGGGTCCTCTTCCTGTCCGGAGTGGAACACAACAACGTCAACCATCTCGCCATACATGTCGAGTGTGGCGTGGATTGCGGGTGCCAACTCACCCACAGGCGAAGGGAGAAGGTGGTGCGTAGAGTTGACGATGGGGAACTTGGACAGCAAGGCAGAGCCCCAGGTATGCTTGTTGGGACCGGGGCCGAAGTCAGTATAGTAGCCAAGGTCCTCGGCGATGAACTGGGTGACGTCCCTGTTGCCCATGATGATACGCTGGTTGTCGGATTCGAGGAAACCAATAACATCCAACTCAAGCTCACTAATGACATCGCGCATGCGGCGCTCGGATGACCACATGTTGTTATCGAGGCCGAAGTGGACAGTCCAGATACCAGCGGTCACAACCTTGTCCTCCTTGTGATGAGGTGTGTAGTCATTGGTCGGGAAGCGGAGGTAGGCGATGGACACGGAAAGCAGTTGCAGCACAGCCAGGACGTAGATATAGTACGACCGCTGTTTCCTGCTGTTGGGGTTGGCGGGCTTGTGAGCCTTGCGGGAGCGAGTCGAGTTTGAGGTCGCTGCAGAGAAAACACCCGCACCAATGGAAACCATTGTAGTAGTCATGAGCCAGTCAGTGTGTTCACGAAGGAATGGGCCACCTGGCACGAAGGCATAGGCGACAACCCAAACGTGGAAGAGCAAAAGGGCCACATAGACGATGAAGCCGATGCCGAAAGTGCTCGCAGGAGAGTGGCGAACGCTGGACGCAATCAGAACCGGAGCAACGGCCATGACATAGAACGCAAGAATGAGGGCGCCATAGAACCCAGTCCAGTGGTGGTAGCAAGTAAGAAGAGCAGCACCAATGGAACCGACACCGAAGGCAGTCCAGCTTCCAGCGATTCTAGGGTGGAAGATGCCGTACACAAGGCCTGCCCCCATTGCGAAGATCGTCAGAGCACCGTGAGGAGCTGCAAGCGGTCCGCGCACCGGGTATCCGTCCCAGACCCACGAGATCATGGTACTTGAGTCTGTCAAAAGCGACACGATGGCGAACATCAGAGCGCCAAATCCAACACCAGCAAGAATGGACGAGCCCTTCTTGCCACCTGCTGGCAAGTAATCACCGCCGCTCGTGTTTGAACCTCTCTGGGACCTCAAAACAGCGAACAGAGCGATGAAGATTCCGAGTTTGTTCCAGCCACCATTCTCGGCGTGAACAATTGGCCAAAGTGGGTTGTTGGTCTTGCATGCGAACTTGGCAACAACGGACATAATTAAACCAATTCCCCAAGCCATGATACGTGCCTCGAGACGAGGAGTGTTGGCCCTTTCGGAAAAGAAGCTAGCGGTCCATGCTGCGCAAGTGGTAGCAAGAGCAAACCCAGTCACAAAGAGACGGTTGGCAGGATCCTGGAACTTGTATCCGAGAAGACCAACGAGTGAGAGCAGGTGAAGAAGGCGAAGATTCCTCACGGCTGCATATCGCAGGGATGGGATAACGTAGAGCAATGGGGACGTGCAGCAAACAATGGCAACCTCGTAGCCGGAAATACCCATGTGCCAAAGAGGGAAATCTATTAAGATCAGACAAGTCCATCAGTACCAGGGAATATATGTTACTTACACCAGACAAGGACAGGCAGGGCGGTCACTATGGTCCAGAAAACGAACTACAGCCCATCGTTAGTAACGCAAGAGGCCAATGATTGACTGGTATAATTTACCCCATTGTACACATCCGCGGCAGCATCAATGATCTCGGTCCAGAAGAAGCCCTCGCCAAAGGTGTTGCCCACAGGCTTGCCCTTCCTACGTACGTGGTTAATTTCTGGGATGGTTGTAGTTGGTTATGGGATTGAACACACTCTTTTTCCAAAACAGAATCTGCAGTCGTTTTCAATTGCCTAATGAGGACAAACTTAGAAAATGGTTTCTTTGTTCAAAACCAATATAGCCTTTGGCACTATACATTTGATGTGGGCAGTGTCATTTTGGAAGCCACGGTACATACCCTCTGCTAACACCCTTAACATCCCTCACCACCAGTTCGAAGCTCTCAAAGTCAAGAGCTGTGACAGCATCAAAACCGACATCGAACAGGATTAGGGACCATTCAAAGAAGGCATATTTGGTGTAGGCTAAAGATTTGACTGATTAGCATGCGGTAACCTCAGTTGGATGCTCACAAATGCAAGTACTCACCACCAGGAACCTTGTGGACCTTGTGTTGAATGAAATAGTAGATCAACGGAACCAATGTTCCAAAGAACAAGCTAGCCATAATTTTACGGTACTTGACGGCACGGCGGTTGTTCGGGCTAAGCGCAAGGCAACCTAGGGTCCACGGCAAAGTGGCCACCAAGTACGAGATCATGAAGATGTCATGCCAGTCGTGGTCATCGGTAGATGTGACATAGGTCCAACCACCGCATGTCAACGTCCGGAAGATGCCCACGCCGGCAACCAACTTGGGTAAGGTCGAGTTCGGACGCGAAGTGAGGATGTACCACAGGAAGACGAGGGCAAAGCGAGGACCAGAGGTAATCGCAATGAAGACCTGGAAGAAGGATCGTTCGGGATATCGGTCACCGATGGTCGCAGACACGGAGGGGAACCATTCAATTGGGTAGCCGTAATGTTCATTTTGAACGATCTTGTGATAGTGCAAAGCAACGCCGACAATCAGCGCGCTGATGAACGCAGCATATGCGAAAACCGTGTGAGTCCATGCGACCCATTTGCCGTTGATCTGCAAAAATGTCAAGTTAGTGGCGTTTCTAGATCCCCATTGTAGAGCGCCTTAGAACTTACGGCGACCACGGCATCTCCGTCCTTGTATCGGGGAGCCATGGCGGCGCAGAGGTAAAGACAATCTCTGCACCGATATGATAAAAAAATTCAAAAATTGAGAAAGAAAGGAGTGTCAAGAAAAAGAACGAAAGGGAAAACGACTTGAACAAGATGTCACGAGCAAATGGCCCCTGAGGAAGATGAAAACAACATCCGGATCCCTCGGTGCTTCTGAGTGCCCTGTACGCTAACCCAATGCGGTTAAGCGCACCCTGGGGCTGGATCGGTGTTTTTTCAATGCGGGATGCCGACTTTTTTTTTAACCTCTGCAGTGACCAGCAATCATGTCCGCCGCAACAGATAAGGCTCGTTTCTTCCTCGAGAAGTCAGTGCCTGAGCTCAAGGAATATGAGCGCAAGAAGATTTTCACCAAGGTAAGCCGAAAAGCAAAGTTATTCCATCAGAATGACAGCTGATCAAGATAACAGGATGAAATTTCCTCTATCGTCAAAAAAAGATCTGATTTCGAGCACAAACTCAACGCACGCGGTGCGCAACCGGTGGATTTTGTGCGCTATGCTGAATACGAAATGAACCTCGATGTGCTACGAAAGAAGCGGGTGAAGCGACTTGGGATTCGGTCGGCAGGATTCAATGGCCAGCGACGCATTTTCTTCGTTCTCGACCGAGCTACACGCAAGTTCCACGGCGATATCAACCTCTGGGTCCAGTACATCGAATATGCTCGCAAACAAAAGGCACACAAAAAGCTCCTCATGATTTTCACCGATGCTCTGCGACTACACCCTACCAGCGCCGACTTATGGGTTTATGCCGCTAAGCACGTCCTCGATGACCACGGAGATATGACACAGGCTCGGAGTTACATGCAGCGCGGTCTACGGTTCTGCAAGAGCGCGAGGACGATTTGGATTCAATATGCAAAGCTGGAATTGATTTACATCGCAAAGCTGGTCGCTCGCCAACGGATTCTCGGTCTTGACGAGGAGAGCCAGAAGCCCAAGCCGATTCAAGAAGCAGAAGTCGATGACACCGATGCCGACATGATCGCACTCCCATCACTCACAGCCGAGGACATAAACCCAAGCACAGGAGCGGACGGAGAAGTAGACCAGGTTGCACTGCAAAACCTGAACTCCACGCCTGCTCTGAGTGGTGCCATCCCGCTCGCCATCTTTGATACCGCCACAAAGCATTTCGACAACGATGATCGGTTCGGTCAGGAGTACTTTGATATGGCATGGGAATTCCAGGATGCGCCTTGTCTTCGCAAGATTTTGGAACATGTGGTTGAGACGATGCGCGCCAACAAGCCTTCCAGCCCACGGACGCAGATTTGCTACATCAAGTTCCCGACCGCTGGAATCCCCCCACATCGGCCGAATTCCCACGGGCGCTTGGTAGCTCTCTTGCCCGCCTCAGAGAGTATCCCATGGGCAAGGATCTCGCACGCCAAGTGATCAACTGGCTTCAACCTGTTCAGGCAACAGAGGGCCTGGATCCTTCATTGCAGAAGGTTATTGCGGCTACCGTCCGCAATGCGGAGCGCGCGGCACAGGAGTAGCATACATATAGCATACCCAAGTATTTGTACTTAGCACTTAGGCGTTGATCGGATATTATCAAAATTCAGGGTCCACTGGCGAACTTGTCCCTATGCTATCAGGTGGTTTGCATGGTCATTATCAATCATCGTATTTGCTTCCCCGGCGACTACTTTTCTTGTCGCTGTGCTGTTTCTTGTCTTTAATCCGACCCTCATTTTGAGCCTTTTGTCTGTGTTTTTTCCCCGTTAGATTTGCTCAGTGCTTCCATGGAAAGAGTAAACATACAACTTTTGCACGCGATTTCTTTGCGCTTGGGATGTTTCCCCAGGGATCACCTCCTTAGCCGAGCTCTGCAATAGCTGATAGAGCTTGTCATAGCAGGATTCCACATTGTTAGACTGTTTCCGCTCCTCGTCCGACTGAATGACTAGACATTGGGTTCTTTCAGTGGCATATCGGGAAGCGCGTAGTGAATGGTGTATCAGACGGGGAACCAAAGGCAGCAATGCGTCCAATGGGACTTTCAAGGTGGCCTTGGAGTTGACCCTATTTTCCCTCTCTAGATTAGCCAACATTCAGTACTATTGATCTTCAAGTGGGGACACTGACTTGTTCACATTTTGCCCGCCCGGACCGCTAGATCGACTGAAGGAGACCTCACAGATGTTGGGGGGGATGGTCTTGGAATTGAGGGTTTTGAGCCAATCTCTTGCTGTTTGTACATCTTGGTCAGCCTGAGATGCGAATCTTCTCAAGGATAGTCTCAAGGGTAGTGCCCGAAGGCTTTGTATACGCCATTGGCAATACATGAGATGCCGGTATACGAGAAGAAAGCCTGGAGAGGTGGAGTGTGACTAATTAAAACTTCTAAGAAATGGAATGCCGTTTCTCGCCAGGTCTAGCCCCGCTTAGCGTACGTAACGGAAGCTTTTTATTTGACTGGGATAGTGATTTAGAGTGATTAAGGTAATTGAGTATATATAGTTAGAGTAGTTAGAATATGATGTAGTGATAGTATACTCTCCATGTTGTAGTGATTTGTGCTATATGGTGATATATGGTTACATCAACCATTACTCTTTTACACAATTTACCTTAGAAATATCTTCTTTCTCCTTGAATTTATCTTAAAACCAAAAACAAATTTGAATTTTTAAAAATAATTATCTTTATCCTCGTGATACTGCAGTGGACATCTCCAAATTCAGAATCTCAACGCCTCCAACTGCTCACCTGACAAACTTTTTTTTCCCTTATTCCCACTTCTCACTAGAACCCCCCACTCTATTTCCTATTCCCTTCTCTTCATCGCCTATTTTCTTCCTTTCTACTCTTCCCCTTTCCCTCTTGGGTGAGGTCTGAGAAATCCGACCCATCTTTTTCTCGCCCCACCTTAGCTTGCGATTGCGAAAATTCCCAGGACCCTCCCCGAGACTTTTTCTCCGTAGATGAAACCTCCTGCTCCTCGAAGTCTACATGACGCCCAGTCCCCCAGATGAAGCGCTTCACTTTCGCGGAAAGACTCTGACCCCGGAAAGCCCTCGACCTCTACACATTCCGGAGCCATCCAATATCCCAGTCTTAGAGAACCAAATGGACCCCGTCTTCAACGATACCTCCACCTATGAACGCTCGGTGTATAAGCAGGTCCCGCAAACACACGATGGATGGTTGCACGGAGGGTTAAACGATGGAGAGGGATCGAGACAGACCCAAGATGCTGATAGTTTTCATGGCTCGCAACCGAATCGTGCGATGCAAAATGAAATGATTGCTTCTGCATATTACCCTCCCAACCCAGCGTCGGGGTCCGAAAACGCCGGTCATCCGAGCTCAGGTTTCTTTCACCCCGATTCCACTTATCCCCATGCTGCTCCGGTTGCTCCGGTATCCCAAGGCTTTGCCACTGGGAATGAAGTAGATCATGCCTATGACCCGGAGCAGTCAAGGATGCCGGATCGCCTAATTGATGAGAAGGAGAGCGTGGGGCATAGCGCGGATGGTGTCAATTTCCAGCAACTGCTCGACAATCTTTCCCAGCCCAACCCTGGTGCAACCATTCCCGCCGTTCCTTCCGCTGATAACTCGTCTATCCACCAAGCACCCGCGGGCGAGTCCCTCAAATCCCAGGGCATCCCTGCCCACCCTCAAGCCCAAAGCCACGATTCTATCCAGGCCCATTATATCCCAAATGGCGAGGTGACATATCACCAACTGCCGCCTGCCCATGATGCTGCTGCTACTGCGTCGCCTGCCTACTCCCCCCAACCTAGTAATATTCAACCCCAAGACCAGTCCCAACCATTTAACAGTGCTTCTGGAGGGGCCTCAACCGTCAACAATCCACCTCCTCCGATTGGCACATTCCCGCAAACCCCATCTACTGGTGCCGAATCTCAGGGCTCCTTGCAAGAGATTTCTGTAGCATCCAAGAAAGTCCGTGTTGACAAGCAGGGTCGGCCCATCAAGCTTTCTGACGATGATACGCCTTGGGGTCCAGAGGTCCAAAAGAAATATGATGAGTTTCTGCACGATGAGCGGATCTATGTGACGGAAGGTCTTTGGGATCGGTTCCCAATCGGCTCCAGGTTGTTTGTTGGTCAGTTTTATTCCCACATATATCTCCTCTAACTCGATCTAACAATTTTACGATGTGCAGGCAATCTCCCTACTGAGAGAGTCACCAAGCGAGACATGTTCCATATCTTCCATAAGTACGGCAAACTAGCTCAGATATCGATCAAGCAAGCGTACGGCTTCATACAGTTTCTGGAGGCGAGTTCCTGTCATGCGGCTCTTGGAGTCGAACAGGGAGCTGTCGTGCGGGGCAGGAAGATACGTGAGTACCTGAATCCATGAAGCTATCTTTCTCGCAAAGAAATACCTAACCGTCTCCAGATCTTGAAATTTCAAAGCCTCAGCGATCGACCCGACCCGCTCAAGCGCCTGAAACTTCCCGTGCACCGCCGCCACGTCGTTCTCGGTCACCTGAGTTCAGCCGTGCCGGTCCTGGGCGAACCAACCCCCGGGCCCCGGTCGATCGATACGACCGGTCTAAGCCCTATGAACCAAGTCGGCTTCCATTTAGCGATTTCCGGGATGAACCTTCTCACCGCAGCAGACGCGACGATTATCGCCCGCCACGATCACCTTCCCCGCGACCGTTTCGGGGATCTAGAGATGGATATCGGTCGCGCGACAGAACGCCAGAAAGATTCGATCGCCGCGAGCGAAGGCGCTCCCGTTCTCCGCGTTCTCCTCGCTCTCCTTATTCCAGAGACCGACGTTACCGGAGCATCAGCCCAAGACCGCGCGGTATCTATGAAGGGGAAGCGGATTTGCCTGTGCCTCGACGAGCTCAGCGAGATGTACCAGATGTGCAGATCCTCGTGCTGGAGGAACTTGACAGGTGGGTTGAATATCTTAAGATATGTTTCGGCACAGCTACTAACATTGTGAAGGAACTTCGTTCTTCACGTAGAGAATGCTTTCCGCAACCGTGGATTGCGAGTGGATGTCCTGGTGCTTGGTCCACGGATTCCTCTTGGTGCTGCTGTGCATCGTCAGTTTATTGAAGGTGTTCTTGCCGTCGTCCGCCTCTCTCGTCCGAACCAAGTCTCTCGGAAGATTCCTCTGCAGCTATTTGATCGAACCGCTGGATTGGATAACGTTCGCTTCCTTGGTAAGCGTATTATGCGTCCACTTCTCCGTCAACGCCCTGCTAATCCGTTTGTTTTCTCTACACACAGATTACCCTGAGCTCGAGCCTAATATGTCTGCTGAGCTCCTGAGCCACCAGTCCCAAGCGATGCAGCGAGGAGCGGCCCCAACCGCATTTGCACCGAATCCTGGTTTCATCGTCCCTCCAGTACAGCCTATGGCGGTTCCTCCACCTGGCTTGCCTGCGCTTTCAAACCCACCCAATATTGCGAACCTTATTGGTTCATTGGATGGTCCTAGCCTTTCAACCCTCTTGTCGGCGCTCCAGCGACCTCCCCATTCGCAGCCCGTGTCTGCTACTCAGTCGCCCTTTTCCTCACCAAACCCACCTCCCGCCGACCTCGCTAGTCTCCTGACCAATGCGCATCGGCCCCCGCCTATGCAAAATACCCAACAACAGCCCCTCCCCCATCCACCCTTCAACCTCCAGCCTGTAAATGCACCAGTCATCACCGATCCAAACCTACTCTCGCTGCTGGCCAAAGGACTAGGTGGACAACCGCAGCAGGGCCAGGGACCCGTCGGTCCCCAGGTACAGAACCTGATGCAGCACCTCGCTAAATGGAAGCAATGATTTCACGACTCTCTTACTACCTATCATCCTCATTCGAACTTAAGGTTCTTTTTGTCATTGTTCATTTTCGGAGCTTGGCGTTCTTACATCCCTACCTGGTGGATTTTAGTGCTCTGCTTCGGTTGCTTTTTTTTTTTTTCTGGCTGGCCAAAAACCAGTTCTCGCAACACTAGGCGTTTGCTTTTCTTTCCTTTTCCTCTTTCTTTCTCATGTGTCACAGATGCAGTAAGATATTAGGAGATATTAGGGCAATGCGGTACCTAGGATGGAGTTGGCATGTCGTTTCAACCATTGGACTCTTGCTCATTGTGATTACTGGTTTATTTGCCCCTTTGGACATAATATGGATGTTCCCTAGATACATATTTTGGGTTATTATTGCTTGTGAACATCTCTCCTTTTGGCATCAACGTGTACGTACATATTCCCTCGGCCAGAGGGTGATATCATATAATCTTACCTTGGCAACTCGGCCAGGCTTTAGAAAAGTCGAGACGGTTTCGTATTTTGAACAGATTTGCGGGCATTTACATATTTTATGTAATAGTACTGTAATCCTTATAGGTGGCGATAGACCAGTAGTCGTTTTCCAAATTCTGTTTCATATATCGCAAGATATGGCAGAAGTTATCCAAAACATCCACGAGTACGTAGTCTTACCCAACCCAACGCATTGCTGTCGACGGTGGTGAGCCTTCGATCTTAAAGCTTAGGTTATACAAGGCATACATAGTAAGACTGAGCAAGCAAGCTATCCAAGGCTTGCAGCTTCCAGCAATGTACCTTTAGAATGGAGTGGTCATGAAGGTACGTGATAAGAGAGGATATGCTACATATTGTACAAAAGTCGCCGACAAAGTCCCCCTAGCTTCTTATTTCGAAGTCCAGCCTTTCTCTTTCAGCTCCTTCACCTTGGCCGCATCTTCCTTTTGAATGCGCTCAATCGTCTTGTCCCGGTTGAACTCCATCACACGCTTTTCCTTGAAGTATTTCACCTAGTAGACGCCAAGAATCTCGAGTCAACAATCTGCGAATGAATAGATATAACGTAGGGCAAGCTAGAAAACACCAAAAACTGGCAATTCTGAGCAGACAATCAAAGATAAATCCAACCGTACGTACCCAGCTTTGTGAACATGCCGCCTCAAACTCCGCGACCTCGTTCGCGCACTTCTGTCGCGCCTTCTTATCATCTTTAATGCCATCCAGGATATCGTTCTTGTCAAGGCAGGCGAAGAATGAATCGCGGCCCTCCCAGCAGCGTGCGCGACTCGTTCGGTCCGGGGCAATGCGGCCGCCGTCGGAGGCTGCGTTCTTGTTTGAATCGCCGGAAGACCAAGGATTCCAGCCCATTTTGGAGAGATGATTATGTCGAGGAGGGGGCGGGTGAGGAATTGGCTCGTCGAGCTCAAATTAATAGAGTATGCTGTCGCTTGTAGCAAGTTGTGCAGCCAAAAGGTGTCAGTGACGGCAGATGTCCAGTTGTTGGCGGGTCGGGCCTGTGACCGCCAAGACTGTTGATCCCAGGCAGGCGATCGCCATCTCCGGACCCTTTTTCACTTTTGCACCTCCACGTTCTGGAATTTACATATAATTTTGAAACATTTGGCAGCGGATACTTTTTGTCTCTAAATTGCACTTGGATCGGCGTCCCGAATAGCATTGCATGTTCCCTTCCCTTCGCCTCCACCATTGTACCCTCGCCTCGGGCGCCGAGCTCAATCCGACCACCTTGACACCTCGACCTTGAACGGAATTCACGAGGGTGACAACAACCCCCATTGTCTATTTAGTTGATGTCCGCGCGCCGACGTCCGCCAGCGCGGTCGCGCACTGAACTCCCTCCGCTGAAGATCGTCCGCAAGATCCTCTTGCTGCAGCTCGCATACTATGCCTGCGCCACGGTCCTCATCTTGTTCACGACCATCGTTTATGGCGCACCGTTCTCGCTAGACCTGGTCTTTGGCTGGGACTCTCTGCGCGGTGATACGACCATTGGATGGATGTTGGGATTGGTGTGGATGTTGAATTGCTTTATTAGGTGAGTTGTCCACTAGTTCGACATTACGAGCAGTATTCCGATCAGCTGGCTAACTATAATCTCCACTCGGGAGTACTCAGCGTCATTTTCCTACTTGTTTTCGTATCCCGCTCAAAGCTCGTCCCGGATTTCGCTCTGACGATCCATTTCCTCCACCTCATCGCCACCACTTTGTACACACACTCCCTCCCTTCAAATCTACTTTGGTGGGGACTTCAATTCTCCAGTGCAGCCATGATGACATTCCTCGGCATGTGGGCATGCCAAAGACGCGAACTCGAGCCTATCAAGTTTGGTGGACATCGTGATAGCACTCAAGCTGGCCCGTCCTCACAAGCATCTGCCGGCGATGGTCAGCAGGAGTCGAGCTTTGGCCGCGGCCGCGGTCGAGAACGCAGCTTGCAAGAATATGAAATGGATGATATGAAGCACACCGGCGAGCATGCTGTATGAATCCGCGCTAGCTCGCCCCCTTGCCCCCTCGCCCCATCGTTGATGTTCCCCGTTGGGGCTATGAACGCCTTTTTGCTCCCCTATTATACCGTTTTTTCTCTTCTCACGCCCCAGCCTACCATGGGCTATTTGATGCATCTTTTCCATTTTGTATACCCTTGCGGCAGTTGCATCTGTATAGATGGCGTTTGTTCTGAAGGAATTGATTTCCATATTCATTTTGTTCGATACCTGTTTACATTAATACGTGCTAGATTTGTATCTTTTTTTTTCTCGATCTGACCTGACAATCTGACGAGCTATATGAAAACAAAAATCGTTTATAATCTCTACTTCTTGAAAAGAGACATTGTCTCTCGTTGTACCTAAGACTGGCATCCATCTCAACAAACGTCAATTGCAACTGAGTGAAAACTTGTGCTATCTGTTATGAAGAAAGTATCTACGTGCTATCTAGAGTAAAGTATGATGGCAACACAGCTTCTACGGGGCCCTTCATTAAAACCTACCCTAGACAGAAATTGTAGTTGATGATTTTCTCCCGATTTCCTATGCTGCCTTCCCGGCTCCATAGTCATCTAGATAGCCATCTGAAAGACGCCCAAAGCACATCCAGCTGCTGTGGTGCGCATATATAGATAGATCGCGGATGATGGCCAGCCTACATTGCACTACTACCTTTTAGAATGGCAACCCCTGCGGGCAGCTTTGCAAAGTGAAAAGTAATTCTGAACCTCCTCTTTCGGTTGGAGTACTTCCTGTCTTAGGCTTGGAGAATACATATGCTACATATTTAAAAGAGCTTTGAAACGAATTGGAACTGGCATGTATATTATTGACTCTTTACTGAAGGAACCTTCCGTTGGTCTCTTCGACGAGCAAATCAAACTCAGGCTGGAACTCAGTATAGAAGTTGTGCTAAAGGTTGTCAGTGTACATGCTCTCAAGCACTTGGGTTTATATATTCATTTCACTTACAGGATTCTGGGCAGCATCGGCGGTGAACTTGGCTGCATCATCCTTGATTATCTTCTTTGGAAGACCATTGGCTGCTGCTGCTTCAGCAAGAAGCTGTGACTGGCAAGCGTTCTCCAGCATAGAGTAGAGGATAGCTGCTTCGTCAACAGTCCGGCCGACAGTCAGGAGGCTGCACATAAGTAAAGTCGAATTAGCCGGATAGAACTAGACGCATACAGAAGAAACAATGGCGAAAATCGACTCACCCATGGTTTTGCAAGATACATGCAATATTTTCCTTGCCCAATGCCTTTGCAATCGCCTTCCCTTCCTCTGCCGACAGAACAATGCCGCCATGGTCTTCGTAAACACCGACTCTGCCAAAGAAATTGCATGCATCTTTATAGACCCTGTTAGCACGAATTCCAATCCCCAATACCACCTCAAGAGAAATAAAAAGCAACTAACCTTGTGTAAGCATCTCAATTGGCTTTCCAAATGAACTCCATGTCTTTCCATGAATACCATGGGTGTGGGCTGCAGCCGTAACATCTGGGCGTGCTTTGTGAATCTCAGAATGAATCAGGAACCCAGCTTCATTAACTGGCAGTTGAGCTCCACCATCGACGACAAATCCATCAGCATCCAGAAGAACAAGATCCGAAGCCTTGATAGTCGAGAAATGCTTTGCGAACGGGTTCATCCAGAAATGATCTTTGAGGATCGGGTCTGCAAGTCGTCAGAATACTCTTGCCCATCTATAACGCATATTTCATTGAAAAGAGAGAGCGTCACACTTACCTCGCATCGAAATGTGCCCGGAGACACCCTCCCCATACCCTAGCTTGCCAAAGTACCGGAATGCAGCAGCCATGTGCTCCTTCATCCACTTACGCTTCTCGGTCAGGTCTGAGAAAGTGGGAATACCACGGAGTTTTAGGGTGCCATTTCGGCCTCCACGAGCCAGACCCTGGAATGATGCATCGTTTGCCGCTGGTGGTAGTGGAGGTAGTTGATCTTCGTTGGTCACACGAATGGACTGCTCCTGCTGTGTTGTCGTTATAGATGTCGACATAGTGAAAAATTGTCTGAATTGTCTTGATTTAAAGTACTATTTCACGAATTGGACCTTTGAATGTTGAGAGTTTATATTCATGAGGTCTGGTTCTCGGACTTAACTCCGAACTCTTATCTATGTGGAACCCCGCTCTGTCGTTGGAAGGCGCTGGCAGCCAATGCATTTGAATGCATTGAGAATTTGAATTTGAAGTGGAAATCGTTTATCTAATATATTGTACTCCGTACGGAGTAAATGTACGTATTGACTCCGGAGGCACAAGATTATAGGATTGGTCAAGGTGTCCGAGGTTCTCTACCCCCAAATCTATAGAATCTGTCTGTATCTGTATCGCCACATTATATGTATTATTTCATGAGTTGGGTATAAAAGATTATTCTTGATCATCTATATTATATGACTTATATTACCATCCACATTCAGTAAAGGCGTCATCATCTACTCCGTAAATCTCGACAGAATAGATGGATGCGCAGGTGGATGTATAAAATGACTAAGCAACAACACGTGACCCCGTTATCAGCCATGTGGGCTTCCTATCTCCAGGCCAATATCCCTCTCTCCTCCAATGACCAAGTCGTCTGATGTCAAAACATTGAGAGCCGCATTGGAGACATATTATTTCTGAACTCCACATGTTCCTGATTGGCTAGCTCAAAAGGTGTTCCTCAGTTACTTCATTGCTCTTTTCTTCTATGCAACCCCATTGAAATAGACATTGGACGCGTCTAGACCCATCATGGCGGAAGGAGATCCGTCATACATAGACTATGAGGCCTTCTTAGACCCAGACTTCTCCCCATTTTCATTCGCCAATACATTGGTGACAAGCACAAACAATGCAACAGATACCCCGTTGGATTTGTCAACACCATTGTCACGGGTGCTCTTTGATCTTCAGGAGATTGACACACATATCCATGCATTGACAACAAGATCAGCACTCCCATTGCTTTCACACACCCAAAGCCAAACTGCTGCTGCCGATAATATCTTGAAAGAATCAGGGACACAGATTGCTTCTGTCACTCAAGGGTACGAGCGCCTCCAAAAGGAGGTTATACAAAAATGGGAAGCAGCCGACGAAGCCCGTATTGCTGCTGAAAACTCGCTTGCAACTGTCCGCCTAGCAAGGGCTGTTGCGCGCTGCCTAACCCTGGGCAGGCAGCTGGAGAGCCAGGTTTCTGAAATCACAGGCCGAGGCGCAACAGGGCCGACACCTTCAGCAGGACCGGATGGGACAGCTTCGCCGTCAACCGGAAAAGATGGCTTCCGTGCCCTGGAACGAGCAGCGTACACGATTTTGAATCTGCGAGAAATGCTTTCAGCCACTACACAGGGCGAGGAAGGCTACGGTTTGGATCGGGTGAAAGTCATTCGCACTCTACGCGGAGAATTTGTCATCCCCGCAGAAAACATGGTCAAGTCAAGAGCACAACAGACTATCAACAGATTCTCTTTGTCCTCGAACTCGGCAAGCGCCAACGGCCAGTCATCCATGCCGTCTGGTTATAAGCAAGCCCGCGATGCGCGAGCACGGCTAGCAACCGCCGCCACAGCTCTATATCTTCTTTCGCCTCCGCCAAAAGGCGAAATCACTGCAGCCGACTACAAGCCCGAACTCCTATTGTCAACATTACAAGGGTTCATGCACACAGCGATCATGACCTCTGTAAATTCCCTCGCCCGGGCTCTTACTCAACTCCCAACCATGGACCGAACCCTCATCGACACCTCCGCACGATGCCAAGATATAGTCGCACTAGAGAACATTCTCAGAAACCTCCGCCCACCACCACACCCTCTCTTGGTCTCTACTACCACAACCGACGAACCCGCCACCGAATCCCAAACAGCGGCCTCAAACAAATCTAATCTCCTGCAGCCTCTTCTCCAGGCTCTAGACACCTCATCACTTCCTTCCTACTATTGGCGCTCCCTCGCCTCGTCTCTTGCCCCGCGTGTCCAGGAAATCGTCAGCCGAGGTGGTGTCTCTTCTCGCACACTGCGATCCAACCGTGATCGACTAAGAATCGAAATCAAAGAGTGTGTGCTCCGTGCGTCGCAGGTGTCTGCTACCAGCCTGTTGGCTGAAAAGGGCCGACCCGGAACTGACACGGTGGTGGTTGGAAACTGGGAGCGAGAAGCTGCTGTGATGGTGAGCTCAATTGTTGGTCCTCTGGGACGGTGATCATGTGGCTACTGCAAGCATGATGTACATTCCACCGAGTCTTTACAAGGAGATTCGAGATTCGATACGAGGTAGATGAGGTCAGTCGCAAGAGACTAAGTACAACTCTAATGAGAAATATAATTGTATGGCATCATCTATCTAGAGTGGTATACTACACCGAACTTGATATATCCTAATTTTCTGGGCGAGATCTGGAGCCAATTCTTTTTGGTTTATGGTATAAGACTTGTACAGCCTCTATACCTAACAACGCACACATATATAGATCTTGAATAATATGGGTATCTGTTTAGAGAAGTTATATTGAAGTTACCACTATGTTGTGTTGGCTTCTGTAACCCAGAGCAGAAGCCATGCGACCTACGTCACTGTACGGCACACAATTCCTCGCCAGTTGACGTAACCTCCAAGCCCCTAAGTAGTATCAATCATTTGAGTTTGTTGCATTGATATCCTTCAATGTTATTGATCCATCCATCCTTGAGTCTCTTGATTCCAGGGTAATCCACTGGGTCCGTACCCTGATTGGATCTTGACATATATTAGCTTCTATGTTTAGCCGACCTAGGGGGTAACTCACGATCCAATCTGGCAGTTATAGCCCTTGGTCCCAATTTTGAACGAGCCGGCATTTTTCCGATACTCCTGTTTGATACTGTAACCCTGACCGGGCCTATTGCATTCACTATAGCAGCCGCCCTCGTAGTTGTAGCCATGGCATACACTAATCTTAACGCAATAGTCGGCGCGCGTCTCTAGGTCTGCACTCTCGGCTGTAATTGATTCAATTAGCCTTATAAGAGGTGGGATTGAAAGTAAGACAGGGGCTTACCTGAAGGTGCAGCAATTGCCTGGGAGGTAGCGAATGCCATTAACACGAAGATTGGTGTGAAGACTTTCATATTTGCTAGTTGAATGAGGGGTTTTCGATGTTTGTGGAAGATGGATGGGTTGCAATACCAGTCTAAATAGAGGTGTTCAGGGGAGTATTTATATGTTTTGAATGTGATATGTACCGTACGGAGTAGTAGTAGAGTCGGTCTGGGAATTTTCTAAAATAGGTCAGTGGACGCCTTGAAGTAACCACATATGCCAACGATCCCCAATGATCCCCAAGAAATATGCAAAGTATTGAATGCAAGGGCCTTCAGCTGTACGGAGTACTCTGTATGGAGTACATGACTGCCAAATTAGGGTAGTGGGGTACCAAAGTATTTTCGTTATTGGCCTATGGTTTCGGAGGGCGACGGGCCGCAACTAGGCTTCCCCAACCTAACTCAACCCAATTTTGGGTTATACCCGTGCCAAGCGTCTACTAGTTATATAGGGGTACCTCTGTACAGCCCTGGAGTATGTTTTAGGCGCTTGGCACGTGTACTAGAAAAGCCAAGCCCCTAGGTACGTCCCCAATTGAGTGATAAATATAAAAAATATAAATATGCTAAGATCCTATAGCTACTCCGTACATAAATCAACAGCCAAGAGTTCTGGTGAGCAACTGTATTTTATTGAGGTGAGCGTACTGCTTCACTCAGCTGCTCCCGCGTTTTGCTCAGTTCTCACTAAGTGGATCAGGGCCCTCGGGTGTACTCAGTGAGCAAAAGGCGGTAAGGCCAGAGCACTAAAGCAGAAAGGGAAGACCAAGAAGTGGTAGCGGAAACCAAGTACTCCGTGCATAGGTACGGGCTACACTTGAATTCTACCGTAGGAGTCAACAAAATGAGTAATTAAATAGAGAAATTGACATTATGGAAACTAAACGTAGAAGAAACCTATACTCTTCTTTCCACCAGAGAATAAAGAGAGTTGCCCACAAAGTCAAACGACAAGCATGTTCCACATTGGTGTAGCTGTCCGGATCCTGCTGTCGAACTTTTTATAGCCATGATCCGTCTTTGTTGTCGGGAAGAGATAGTCTCGACATGCTGCGCCTCATCACCAAATGACTCGGTCGAAATGAGTGCCAGAAATCTGAACCGCATGTGGGCATATTGTTCCTCTTCTAGGGTTTATCATTTTTGTTGTATGTATGGCCTTTACCACAGAATGCGTACATTTGTCGCAATCCCAATTCTGTCTCGCTTTCCATGTTCCCATAAGTATGAGCATCAGTAAAACATAGCATACGAATAGCGGACCTCGCTAATTTCTGTTTGCTGCACCAAGACCATTCGTGTTCACCCGTTCTTCTCGGTGTAATCAAATACTTCTTCCTAGTTCCACTGCTCGTACCCCGAAGTGGAAGCCTGCGGACGAAATAGGGTAACTCTCGAGAATGGAAGCGGTTCGAGAAGCAGCGAATATTTGAGGAACTTGAAGTGTACAGCAAGCTATCACTAGATAACTGCAAGCCACAAGCATCAAAGGAAGAATGGCGTAACCTTCCAAGCAGCAAATGTAACAGAGAACCCACTCGCGTGAGGATCTGTACAGATTGGCTGGCTTTCCGTCATTCCATAGAATATGTCATGCTCCAAGCAATATTCGCTGTCGGTTGAGAGATCCTGCGGTCACCGAGGGAGGCCCACCTGACATTGCTACGAGATTGCTGGATCATCTCGCACTTTCCAACATTTCATCTCAGTCGCAGAATCAGATAAGATGAGTGTCCCATCATCATCCGTTCTTTTTTATTTTCATTTTCATTTTATTTTTTTGCAAAGTCCAGCACAGTCCGATTTCCGGTGAATGACGACCTGTGGTTGGCAGACATGTTGATTAATCCTTGCGAATTCCATCGCTCAACTTGGTACTCAATCGCACAGGCAGTTGCAAATCATCAAGTTCGAAAATGCATTTTGTTGTCAGCGGAGTTTCTGATATCCACGAATGACCCCCAAAGCAGATCATGCATGGTTGTATCAGCTCTGCTCCAGCATAAGGGATAGAAGATAGCGCTGCCAGATTATATCCTTCGGAAATGATGCAAAATAACAGCAACATCACCCCCACCCCAACAGTGTCAACTTTCACTACTCGATGCGACCGTTCGCATTTTCAGTCAGTATGATCTCAAGTGGGACGAAATAGGGATTTGAGTGACTATAGAGACGCCTATCGAAGTTCGACGGCTGATACATTGGCCCAATGCATCCCGAGCGTCACAACACAGTGCCGCACGATTATATCCCTCAGAGACGATATGAAATAGCGGTAATTTCGCCCTCACTCCGATAGTCCTGACTTCTGTGGGGCGGTCATCTTTTTGGCAAGTGGTTGCCGGTGTCAACCCCAATCGACACCATCAGAAGACTCCTGTCCTTGCGACGGATACTGGCATAGATTCTTCTTATTGAACGATTTCCCCAGCAAGAGGGATTGCTTTTCTTTGTTTTTGCATCAGCACACGTAAGACCTGTGGCTTTTTTTTTGGCCCAATTAGTGGTTATTGCCGCTTGGGGACAACAAGTCATGGGGAGGTGGACCCGTGTACTGCAGGCCATAATGCCCATCATTGAGAGAACCTTTTTGTTAGGGATGCTACCAAAGAATGAGGAAGAGAAAGCAAAGGAGCCTTCTTTTCGTTGACATAACAAATGAGGCGTAGTATCAGCTAGAGGAACTGAACAACCAGGCATCAGGCATTCAAACAGTTCCTCATCTTTGGTCGTGTCAGGATGTCTGTTAAATTTGCATATCCCGGAGTGGAGCCCCCTGACACCAGCAAGAAAAACGGGGGCGAGTGCATTATCTGATAGTAGTATATATCAACACTTAAATCTCTATGCATATATATGCATAGACACATTCCGCTCCCATGTCGACCTTTGGGCACACCATGTCTTGAGCATCTGATCAAGAGTCGGCCCTTTGATTGGAGGAAGCGAGTGTTCGTTTAACTTGCAGATATTCTTCCGCTCTTTTACTCTTTGTGGCCGCTTTTCCAGTCTTCTGTTTCCTTCCAAGTTGAACGAGGGAATTGAAAATTCGGATTGGAAGATGAGTGCTTCCTGAAATTTGAAGATCTATCGGTTCAGTGAGTATCAGAACAGATAAGCCTATATATGAGCCTCCATGCAGCAATCCAAGAGATGGGAAGGAGTCCTTCTGAAAGTCGCAAGTCGAGGATTCGTGTGACTATATAGACCACCTAGTGGTGTTCAATTGTCGGTTTAAATCATACAAGGCAATGCGTTCGAAGGAGTAATCTGTAGAAATATATGTTAGAAACGTCTCTAGAATAATATTCATGAAACTTACTAAATCCACCTTGTCGTATCATCGGACAGGCTCCCCAGAAACAGTATTATTGGGATTGAAGTTGTAGCCAAACACCGTATGACCCACCCCTACGACTTTTTTTGGATTCGTTTTAGAGAAGCGCTTTTTTGGATGTGGTTCAGAACCCTCCAGGCTCGAAGTTCTTATTTTTCAAGTCATTCAGAAGAAAAACCGAGCATTCTCTCGTGAGTGGCAACGATGACCGTGCAAGTTTCTCAGATGACCACGGGGTAAATCTGCGATGCGTGGAGAGATCATGACTCCAATCTTCTGAGGGAAGTTTAAACTTGGTAATCCCTTCGTTTGGAACCTTCCAGCTAGGTTCCGTGCTGCTCAGAATCCTCCAGGCTCTATGTCTTTCTTTTTCCAGCCTCGTCGACTCGGCTCTTGGTTTCTCTTTGAAGCCTCCTCAATTTTTTTGGTTTCGTTTTCGAGCCCTTCCGCTTGTTTCGGACTTCATTTAGGCACGCTTTTCGGTTCAGTTCAGTCTGTTTTGATACTTGTTGGTTTGTTGGTTCTTTTCCCTTTTCTCTCCCTATCTCTCTTTCTTCCTTTTCCCACTGGCTACACTATAATAATAGTGTCGGTGCTAGCGATGATTTCAGCATACGGACACATCCTGCAGCCATTCACAATATATCCGAGAATGTCCACCCGACGGCAAAGCACTGGAGAGAATAGTGTCGAAGAGTAGAGTTCCAGGTCAAGAGCTCTTAGAGGCTCTATCGCTCCAATTCTAGGTTGGAGCTTTGCAAAAGAGGCGACCTCACATCTCCAAATTCGTTTGCGGGGGAAGCGATAGATGAGACAGTTTGAGGGTCAATTGCAAAATTTCTTGGCAAAAGGTTCTCTCACATCTGGGGGCTCTATTATGTGATAGTTGTATACTAGTGTATCAATCAAAGGGGATCATGGGTGGTATGGCGAATTTGAATAACAGCATTGTCCGGGATGCCGACATCGAGACTAGCACAAGTGCCGATGAGCCTTCTCTGCTATGCGATGCTAGCACGAGGTAACACCAGCAGGGTCTCGATTTCGAGCGAGAGTCGATCGAAGATGATGTACGTGATATCGGTGGGCATCGCCTGAAGAACCGTCATGTTGCCTTCGGTCATGATGGGAAGGTCGTCAATGAATGGCATGGTGACGATGATTGTTGGTGGACGAATTCCGAAAGTCAAACATTGAAAACACAGCGCTGATAGCCAAGGAGGCCTTCGTACCTTCCCGAGGGAACATGGCGTTCGATAGAACCGGATGCGTGGTGACGGTTAGGAATTGAGTAATCAGCCGCGATATGTTTTTCTTCTCCAAGATTCTGGCGTATACTGAGCACCGGGTTCATCGTCGTCTTCTTGCCAGACAAGGATTGTTGTTTTGCGGGCTCGATATTGCCGCGAGTATGGGTTGTCCTTCGAAATGCCAGAGGTAGTCTGGGCATGATCTCACACTGTATCCAATATTCTGGTTTAAAGTTAGGGTACCAATCGCGTAGACGTAGCTTCGAAGGTCAAGGACGGTTGTATGCAGAGTCGAGTCTCCCGGTCGAGAGTGACAAAGGTCAGATGGAGACAGGCTGGCTTGGCATGTATCAGGCTTTCAAATTGCTCGAGAAGGGACTGCCAATCACCAATACCACACATAAGGTCGATATCAAACTGCTGGACTTGCTGAAAGGCGAACTTGTATCTACCCCGACAACACATCCCGGTTTTCATTGTGACTCAAATATTCCGTCCTAAGTCTGGAACGAGGAGCATGAAGACAAGAAACATAATATGAGAGAAGATAAGGCGAAGAGGCAGTGTGGTTCACGGTTGAGGCAACTAAATCGAAGGATCCTTTGTTTTTGCTGTTGCCTACAAACGGTGGATCTAATCGGGAGTTGATGGTTAAAATAACTGCAATCATCACGAGTCAATCATCACGAGTGAAAAAAAGAAAAAAAAAAAAAAAAAAGAAATACGTGACTCACTGTTCATGTGCCTACCCGCTTGGATCTTGGCTCGTCTCTTTCGTGGGGTAAACTGCTAGGACAAAGCTGCTAGAGAAAGTTTGTTTTGAGCATTCGACATTCGACCTTGACTTCAGGATACTGGTCTCTATGCCGATCCTTGCGTTGCAGTTGCCACGGATAAGGTGTTTAGCACAGCAGTTGGGCCATGCCTTAGATATTGTTTTGATGTCCAGGGGCGCGCTCAGGATGTGCCAGAGCAATACCAGCATACACGCTAAGCGTCTAAATGAAGTTATAAGCTTTGGGGAAAGGGAGGGAGGGAAGACGTAGAAAGATCTGAGAAGGAGGAGGAGGGAGAGGAGGGAGATGAGGGAGATGAGGGAGATGATAGTGAGAATGGGGAGGGGCAATAGAGGTAGGAAAGAGCAAGAGAGTGAGTCAGTTGGAGAGTAGAAGATGAAGAGAAGCTTGGAAAGAGACAAACAAACGGAAGCTTCTAGTCCTTAAATTGTCCTATCATTACATACACATGAATATGCTTATTTGAGCCTCCAACATTTGAATGTGGACGGCCCCGGGGATGATCTTGGAAAATGAACTAATAGAACCTCTCAACATACGCTATTCTCGACGTAAATAAACCATCAACATCATATATGTCGACTTGGAGTTTCCACCAGTAGTGGTTGCTCCAAAGGGAATTCGTGATTATTCCTCTACAAGCCACACGTTCTAGACATTTGATTTGCTATTCACCCTGAACATCCATATGTACTCAACCCTAGAATAATGCCAGCTATTTCATAACATAGTCCATATCCGCCTAACTGTTAAATTACACCACTACTATAAATATCCGAACCTTGTTGTCGCACCATGGGCAACAGACCCTTGGAAGCAATAAACACCCAACACCCGGACACGCAAGTCCCAGGTACCAGCACCCAGCCGCGCCCCAAAGCCAAGGCGCGAACTAGCGTACCTGACCAGGAACAAATCCGTGTGTACGGAGTACCTTGGGCCGACTATCTCAACACCAGGTTATCGGGACCTAATCCGTCAGCTCGTACAGAATCCAAACCAAAAACCTCCGAACATCGGAAAATAATCCCCACGCATAAATGCACATACATACACAAATACTCCGTAAGATATGACACAGATAATCGGGTAGATCTACCTCTGCAAGTATGTCGTACAAGTACCTGAACGCGGTGGGTGTTCAGAGGAGTCAGATGACTCCCACGCTGTGTACCATGGTGGTGGGGATCTCTAGGCAGTTCTGAAAGTGGCTGGGAGCTGGTGTGTGCACTGCATGTTGACTCAATGCCCTGGATGCAGAGGGGGACAGATGCATGTCAGTTGCTAAGGAGGGGGGTTGGGGTCCAATTAGATTGGGGGAATGGCATGGGTATGGATTAGAGAATACAGAGATAGGTGCGCTTTGTCCGTTTCGTCCGGTCTGGAATTCACATGTGAATTGGAACTCTCAGCCTCCTGGTACTTATTGTATGTACTATGTGTGTGTATCGGTGTCTCCAAGGCTGGGAGGGGAGGATAAGGTTTATTGGTGCTTTGGATGCTGGATGATGTGTTGTTAGTGCATACTATCTAGTTATCTCACTATATACGAAGTAGATACTGCAGGTGGTATATACTATGAGATAACCAAAATGATACAATAATATAATCTATTAATATAGTAATATTTTTTTTTTGCTAATACTTATTGTGGTCATATTACAAGGCGGCTCCTACGTGGCCACCCAGGTACGCACCCCGACACATAATCAGGTACAAATTACATGGATGGACCTGGTATGAGATGCAGAGCATGGCCTATGATTGGACTGATCAGTAAACGGTCAATGACCAGTCAGATAAGCAGACCGCTGGAAAGGCAAACGGATCGCCTCTCCAGGGGCGAAAAACAACAACGGCAACAACAACAACAATAACAACTGGAAATGTGCGGAGTACAAAGTACCGCCACCCAAAAAAGACAAAAATCGATGATCCTTGGAAGAGGTGGAAGGAGTGGAAGTTTTAGCCGTAGCCCTGGAGATCTCACAAGTCAAAGACGTCAGCATATCCACCGATCCGGACAGCCCAGGGGGGCTGTAATTCAGGTTTATCGATAAGCCCTGCAGCTTGGTACCTGGTTCTACTTGGCCGTGCGCCTCATTGCCAGCCCTGCAGATGTACCTACAGGTACCCGGGGTCTGGGATTTTCCCCTCTTCTCGTGGGATGTAGCGACGATCGATGGGTTTTCTTTGACCCCCTCGGTGTATTTATATGGATATTCAACGTGGGTAGATAGTATTTCTCCGCTGTACTCCGTACAGGACTTTTCCCGCGACGGTTAACTAAACTGTCGATCATTCGGATTAGCGGCAGGAGCCCCATCTTCACCTATTTCACCTATAGTATTTGTTCATCTCGCCGAATCATATCCTGCAAACTATATATACGTAATGTAGAATAATATGCCGCACTTGGTCAAGGAGGGGAACCATGTCTTCCATGGAAAGAGTAGTGTATCTCGCCTCCTTTGGTTCCCGCCAATCGCGTTTGCTGGATCATAACCAATCCTCCATGGGGCCGATCTGGGGCCAATGCGGTACAGTACATGGTCAGGAATTTTTGATTTGCTACAGAGTACAAAATAGGTCCAACTCCAGGAAATAAGCACATCATCTACATCGGCCGTGGCGTCACATCCGATGAGGTATTTGACCCCAAGGTCCAAGTCAAAACGAATAGAGTACATTAAAGTACATGAGAACCAGGGATCTGAGGATGTTGTACAGCATTGGCCTTCCCAAGGTTGGGAGTTGCCGTTTGCAGACTCGAGTGAAAGTGGGGGAAAGTTTAGCAGCGACGCAGGCACGATGGGCCAACGGGCTTAGTCCCAGGGGGTGAAAGTTTCAGGTGGCCTGAATGCGGTTTCAACGGAGCTGTCGGATCATCCAAATGACGAGTTCTTTTCATATTATTTTCATGGAGTCAGATGTATTGAAAGAGGTATGTTCTAGAATGTATGTTCTAGAATGTATATTGTAGAATGTATACTCCCGGGGTCTGTATAAGATGAAAATGAGATCTATCTCTTATCAACACCCCCGCAGTCTATGTACGCAGTACTCCGTACATGTAGGTGTAATCTAAAATTAACTATGGGCGTGAGCCAATGTAAGATCCTCCATAAGAAGGCTCGAGCAAAAGGATTCATATTGTATAAAGACTTCGTATCGGGACGGACCATTCGGAACCCTTTCCCCTACCGCGTAACCATTCTTCTAAGAGTATGACGAGGTGCGATACATCCACGCGATGCAAGGGGGGGATATGGTTGAGGGGGCTTAGGGGGAGAATGGAGGAGTATATTCGAGGTTAACCCTAAGATCTCCACCAAAAGAGTCTCGACCTTTTTCTTCTCCCCAAGAACCAAACTTCTTGAGGCTTGGCAGTGCCTATTTCCAGGGTCTGGGAAAGATGGTTAACGTCAAGAACCCTTCATTTCGATGGTTTAACCTACTTTTGTATAATACATTCCTCTAAAGATCGAGGGAAGCAGTAGGTCTAGACTTGAATCTCCCCAAGTCAATGTCCCAAGTAGCTTCAAAGTAGCTCCAATAAGTTCAAGTAGTTCAAGTCACTAATGAATCATGGAGGTGCCTGGTGCCTTTTGAATAAAATGGAGACACGCGGATATCTGGTGAAACACTTAATGATTCGCATCGGTAGCCCCGGAAGGTCTTTGAGTTCCTGTTGAGTTCCTGTCTTTTTCCTCTTTACTCTCTTGACTCTTTTTTTTTGCCCCTCGCTTCCCCGATAAGCCTCTTCTTCTTCTCATCGTCACCATTTTCTGTTTTCTTTTTTTATATTCTTCTTATTAGTATATACCCTTATATACTCAACCCTTTTTTTTTCCTTTTTGGTTCATTTTTCTCCTACCCGGCTGATCGGATCTCTATTTCTTTTTTCTTTCTGGAAATCTTTCCAAGAGATGATCGCGATCAGCTAACGACCTTCCCTTTTCTCTTATTTCTTACATTCTTGACCTCTTCTCCCCGCCCTTGCGTTTCGGATCCTAATACACACATTCTATTTCCGCCCCTCTTTCTCTTCTTTCTCTTCCAGAGTAAGCGCACTTTCAAATCGTACGTGTGGAATCTTCTCCGAATCTCTTTTGGTCTCTTCTCTCTCTCTCTCTCTCTCTCTCGCTCTTTTTTCTTGGCCCACTCAAGTAGTGTTCAGGTTACTGAGTTTGCGCAAATGTTCACAGTCAATCCGACCAGACTCCGCGTCTTGATCTCCGATTTCTCCGTAGCGCTGCGGTTTTTACGACTCGACATAGAGACATATAGAATCCCAACTGGTCCTGGGGTGATTATTCCGATCGGATTGTCGGATTTGCGACTGGTGGTCAGGAACATTCGCATTTGGCTCTCCGAAGACCTGACATCACTTCCGCCTCCCACCCGCTTACGTCGATATGGCTTCCTTTCTCCCTGTCAACAACTCGGCCCCTGAAGACCACGCGATGGATGGAGAAGCTACACCCCGTGCGAACCCAAATGGCGTGACGGTAACACCGGACGCTTCTTCGACCGAGCAGTTTCCGGATGGAGTTTCACATCACAGCCGCGGTAGCGACGCTTCATCCCGCACAACCTTGACCCACGCTCGAACCCCGTCAACGTCTGACGAACACATGCACGACTCCGAGGGAGAACAAGACGATTCCGATCATGATCAGAACCAAGGAAGTAACGCACCGCCCTCGAAAAAGAAGAAAGGTCAACGGTTCTTCTGCACCTCTTTCCCTCCTTGCAATCTGAGCTTCACCCGGAGCGAACATCTGGCTCGCCATATTCGAAAACATACTGGTGAACGCCCCTTCCAGTGCCACTGCTCTCGCCGGTTTTCTCGACTCGACAACCTCCGCCAGCATGCTCAAACAGTCCATGTCAATGAGGAGATTCCCGGGGATTCGCTAGCGGCCACGGGCACACGGTTCCAGCGCCAGGTCCGTACAGATCGAGTGCGGCCACCAGGTCGGGCGCGGGCAGGCACCGGAGGCAGTGTCAGTGGTCATACCCGAGGTCATAGCAGGAATTTGTCAACCTCGAGTATTGCGTCCACCGCCTCAACATTCAGCCAACCTCCGGAACTTCGCCGGCGCCCCCCGCCTTTGATCATGGCCAACGACCCCGCAGCTCGATCCCGACTGGCTATGGATTCCATGGGAGAACCTCCGAGCACACCCCCGGCCCAGATCCGTGGCGCTCCTGGTCCCTCGACAGCTGGATCACCATACACCCCCTCCAATATGTTTGCTGCTACTGGCGGAAGCCCCCAATTTGCTTCGCCCATGTCTGGTACAGCACATGGGTTCTGGGAAGGCAAGACAGCTGCCCGTCGTCTTTCAGTGCCGACGAGCAGCAATCCTTTCATCGCACAGCACGGCAATGCATATCCTCCGGCATATCACACCCCCGCCGGCGCACCTTATCCAAACGCGGCTGGTGTATTTGCAAGCCCCACTAGCACACATTACTCTGTATCTCGTGACGAGGGCACCCTAAGCGCGGCTGAGGCAGAAATGCGGAGGAGAACTTGGCATCCTTCGTCGTACACAGGGTTTCCACGGCCTGCAACCAGTGGCCTAAACCAATACCATACACCAGACAATGTACCGGCCTCATTCGGCGTCAACGGTTCGGCCGAGCATCCGCCCCGACTTCCCGGAATTGAGAGTTTCGACAAAGTAGTCCAACGGCCGATGACCCCACCCACCAGGAAAGGCAGCCCAATGCAGCTTGATGGCCACCATCGTCCACCACCTAACCCTGCCTTTGGGTCTGGATTCAATTACACACAGCCAGCCCACCGTCCACCACCCCCAATCTCCGGCCCTGGTCACCGACGCGGCCATGTGTCCTGGGATATGTCTTTGCATCATAACCTAACCGGATTGGATATCCGAGACCGACGCCCATCCACTGCATCCGCTTCTCAATGGGGTCAACAAACGCTCGCGGAACTCCAAAATGTCTCTTCCCGCCCCTCGTCGTCTTACCAGCCTTCATTTGGCCCAATGGCCGAAAAAAGCCCTGAAGAGTATCGGGGACATCGCCCAAGCCTTTCAACGGGCAGCCGCACGCGAACCTCCCCCGAGGATTCCAGTAGCAGTGAGGGTGTACATACCCCATCCACTGCATCGCTTGAGTATCATCCCGCGATTGTGCACAGCAGCGGGTATATTGAATCTCAGGATTCCTCACTACCTTCCGAGCACCCTCCACAGGTAAGAACTCCTGTTCGAACGGACGGCTATCGCCCTGGTTACTAACGCCGTCATAGATCTGTGGCCGCCAATCCTCCCACGCAGACGGTTATGAAGCCCACAACGACCGGGAGCCCAGGCCCGACGTCTTCTCAGACTCTCCTGCCCGAAATTCCGGCATGGGCCGCCTGGAAGCTCTTGTCGCCGTCGCCACAAGCGAGAACAAAGGAGCAGCCAAGCTATTCCTGTAAATTGTCAGGACAAAGCCCTCCCGTTTTATACCATTCTACACCATTTTACATATGAAAGTCATCTTCGCTTCCTGCAACTAGCTGGAGAGTGATCATCATATACTTGGCATTCCACCTTCCGTCTCTCTCCTACTCCCAATTTACAACTACTCTTTCCGCCCGCCCTACTTCCAACATTCAGCCCATTGGCCTTTTTTGGCTTTTCCAACTCTTTTTTTATTTATTTATATATTTCGGGGATTCTCATATTTCCCGTTTTGTTATAGCGAGACCCTTGATGAACTGATGACTTTGACGACAACTGATACACGACCGGGAAATCTAGCCCATCTTTCTTTCACTTGTGTTCGGGGGTCTTACATTTGTGTCTATGATCTTTTTTTTTTTTTTTTTGGACAGTTCTGGATGGCAATCTTTTTCGGATGAGTTCTTAGTCCTGAGATGCATGTCCTGGCGTTCGCATGGGAAGTTTTGTATGAATGGAGTCATGTGCATGACGATACCCTATCGATCATTTGGTTCCTCTTTCATTTTTGGTCGTGGTCCACGGTGTGACTGAGTGTTGCTGAGTGTTGCATTTCGCTTGCTCTCTCTGTGGGCTCTTCATCTCTCCCATCCCGAGTCCCTTCCTTCTCTCTACCTGCTCATTTCGTTTTGTGTCTTACTATATTTTTGGGGGGTTGACTGTCTGACGCTTTAACGGACTATAACTATGGGAACGTTTGATATCTTTTATGATCTGAATATGACTGGAATGCATGAATGCTACTTTTCTTCTAGCCACAATTCACGTACAAATCCACGCAAAGGAACCCTTTAAATGATCACGCCGATCATGCACACATACACTAAGGGGTTCGAGAATGGAGCATCAGGCTTGTGACATCTGGGGCTTGATTGTAAGGGTGTGGAGTAGAAGATCGGAAACATTACCATATTGTATGGATTGTACATGGTAGCTCTAAAAATTCTGCTCTTCTACACCCACCCAGATGTGGTTAGTGAGAAGACCCCAGAACCGGATAGGGAATGAGGCAATGACTTGCAGGTGACGTCGACGGGAAGTTTAGCTCTCCGGGACTGGGCCTTGGTTCATCCCCACTTGTAACCCTGTACGTTTCTACAAAGTTGGGAAAATATTGTAGGCATTTGAGAGGTATTGAGGGATTAGAATAATTAGTGTACAAGATCCAGAGGTCAATTAATATATCAAGAGTAAAACTGCATCTGAGAGGGGGAAAAAAGAGAAAGAAAGAAAGAAAATAAACGACAGAGGCAAGTTCTAGTACGTGCGGACAAGGACTGGGAACAAGACGTCATAGTCGACTCGTTTCCCCGGTCTTGAGAGCTACCTATAAAACCAAGGATACTCCAACCTGTCAACCCCAGAATTTACTTCAATTACACCCTCTACATATTCCCCTCCCAACACTCCACTACACATTATGTCGAAGAGCCGGGTTCCATTGTTTCTGGGTCTCGCTGCGGCGGGCGCAGGCGGTTACTACTTGTACTCTGCCGGCGGCGATCCTTCAGCAGCAAAGCACCAACTGAGAAGTACGTACCCTGTCTGACAAATTTCTACAATGCTATTGAATTGCCGGGACATTGAGCTGACTTTCCTCCACTCTAGTCGATGCCGAAAAGGCACGCGAGAAGCTCCCAGGTACAAACAACGCCGAGAAGTTTGGCACAGACGTCGGCAAGGAAGCCGGTGCTAATATCGATGATGCTGTAAGTTCTATTCTATGCATGGTGTTACACAAGCATTTGTCCTAGATACCCGATACAACCACAATTAGAGATACTGTGACATATTATACTAACCATCCCAATCCTAGATCGCCAGAGCCCGCGCTGAAGGCAAGCGCATCCCCGAGTTAGCCCAGGACGGCAAGGAAAGGCTTGATGAGCTTCGCGAGGAAGCAAAGAACAAGTTCAATGCCAATCGGGATAAGATCAACAAAAGTGTTGACGAGATCGATCGCGAAGTCGAGCAAAAAGCGGCTGAAGCGAAGAATGCTGTCTCTGGCTGGTTGGGTGGCAAGAAATAAGCTTCTTTTTCGCCCTTGAGCCTCGACGATTTAATGCTATTATTTTATTACGGCGCTGGTCGGTTTGAGAATATCACGAAGAATTCCAGGTCTATGAAACTTATGCGTGTTTCTTGTTGTAAATGCCAGTGTAGCTCGAGTTCATTGTATGCCCGGTATGCAATGCATACGGTGTTGGTCTGTCCAGGGCGCGTCATGAAACCGAGTATTGTCATCCAGTCCTTTCTCGATAGTAGAGACCAATTTGGAATTGATTTTCTGCCATGCATCGGAGCGAAGAAATGTCTAGGCGCTGAGCTTGGACACACTGACATTCCAATGCCGGAGTATTACCGTAGCGACGAGAATGCCTGGCCATGGAGCTTTCTTGTATTTTATACTCAATTCTTTTTCTAGAATTTATTATATCAAGACTGCTCTCTTCCTTTTCAGACGAGTATCCTTATATTCCATATTTAAATTGAAGTTCATATAGTTCCCGCTCACGCGTTTCTATTTAACCCGAAACGGCTAGTGTGGTTTTTTTCAACGCGCCCTTCAACGCGTCTCTCCTTTGTACCTTCTCTGACATCTCCTCCCACTTTCCACTTTCCACTTTGTGCACTTTCCCACGTCTTGTTTTTTTTCTTCTAATATCTCGGTATCTCTTACCTTGTCTATTATAATACAGTTATATCCATCGCCCTTTCTTCATTTATCCTCCCTCGACCAGCAAAAAATTTTCAGCAGTCGCGATGCCGCGCACCTCCCGGTCAAGCTGCGTTGCTCAGCCAGCCATTCAAGCCTTCACTCGGGCAACCAAAGCCGGCATTACTCCGCAGCTACCTGCAAAGAAGATAGCATCTCTTCCAGTCTCGCCTTCCAAAAAACGCAAACTCCAGGAACTCGAAAACTTCGACAACGGTAGCAGACAGGCGCCAATTGAAGAGGAAGGCACGCCCTCGAAAACTTTGCGGCTCAACGAATTATCTGTTTCCTCACCACGCAGCGGCCACTATGCCTCTCCCAAGAAAGCTTCACCCGCGAAGACCCCGAGTCGGACCCCGAGTCGACGGGTTGCCCCTGTCAAGAAAGCGCCCTCGACACCCGCAACCCCTTCGAAGCAACGAACCCTGAACTTCGAGAAGGTTATTCCAGTGCACGAGGAAACCCCAGCTATCGAGCGGCCTGCATTCTTCAACGATATTCTCAACCTTCACTCCTCCTTTGTTCAGGCTTTCTCCATTCACATGGCCCACAATGGCGCAAGTACCCCTGCGGACCTCCGAGAATTCCTTGGCAGCGTGACCCGCCTCTGGAATAAGCGCAAGGTGCAGATGAAGGACTTGCAGCGTCTTGTTTGGGTTTGGGAGCAGAGTTCGAAAGCGAAACACATTTCATATCGTCTAGCGAATTATGGACTCGGCAAAATTTGCATGGAGCGCACCGTGCAGGTCAATGTGCAGCCTCCAGCTTTGCAAGACTCTTTCGAAGAAGCCTTGGACTTGCTGTGGGAAAAGGCTCCAGAGGCCCTTCGGGATGCTAGTGAGGAGGCTCAAGCAACTCTGTTCATCGAGTCTCTCGGTCTCTCCACAATCCACGAGTCTCTTACCCCTTTCACTGTTTTCCAGAAAGGTCAGCAACGACTCCAGGATCTGAAGGGTGGTCTGCTCCGCTTGAAAGCCGAGAGAATGCGCTCAGAGTCAGCAGAGACAACTCCCCTGGAGCGGACGGCAACGGTCAGCCGCCGCCAGAGTCTGCTCGATCGAATTAAGAATAAGGAGCTACGCCAGTCCAAGCTCCCTCCCCCGCCTGCTAAGAAGGAACTCGTGCGACGTGCAGCCGCCGATCGGGTGGAGGAAGTAGCCGGGATCCTGGCCCTGTTGCGTCCCGCAGGGTATGTGGGAAATGGCATCAAAGCCATGCTTGCAGCCCAACGCAAGCCCTTCAAGCTCGATGTGATGGTCGAACATGTCCGTGACTCGGTCCGCAGCGAGATCCCTCGTGAGGAGGTGGAGATGTGTCTTGAGATTCTGTCGGATACAAAGGTGGCTGGTGACTGGATCAGTATGGTTACTGTAGGCCAGATGAAGTCGGTCGTGCTGAAGTCTTGCAAAGATGTCTCTGCCAAAGATATCGGGGCGAGAGCCGCCCAGTTGAAGGCTGACTGGGAGAAGTCTGCGTCTTGTGTGCAGACTACTCTCTTGTGATTTACGTTTTTTTTTTCTTTCTTTTCTTTTGGTTTACTCCTTTGTTTTTCATTGTTGGATACCTCACATCCGCAGAGCCGGTCTGCTCGCGGTTTTGCATCAGCGCTCGATACCCTGTACTTTATCATATGTCTATTAACATTAACCACTACCTTAGGTAGTACTTAGCAATTAGGTCCTCGGACACCCAATCATAATATCATTACTACAAGAAGAGTCAAACGTATATACGGATTCCCCTTGTAATGTTTTTTTCTTTCGTTTCTTTAGTGGTCTTCCTAGGTGTCTTTTTATATGTCTTTTACCCCATTTTACGGCTAGAAAAATAAAAAGACAATATGATGCATCAAGCATATAAATTACTTTTCCTATGTATAACCAAAAAAATACCCACCAAAATTGGGGTTTGAAGAAAGCTCTTTAAACCCCTGGCAATACGGTGTACGGAGTAGGTCCCACCCACTTAACGCGCGACGCGTGCACGGACCACGCGAGTTCTGGCAGCGCGTCGAATTGGACTCGTCAAAACCACCTTGATACCAGCATTTGCATTGTCCTTTGCTGCATTTCTTTTCACATCAACCGACACCATGTCTTCCCGACCTGACTTGAAGGTATGGATTGATCTATTGAATATTCCCTAAATTCACCAATACAACATCTACTAACTCAAACACTGAATCGATACAGGTCGACGACGAAGTCGGCTTCATTGGCTTCTACCGCGGCCTCCCTACACCCGATAATAATGAAACCATCCGCGTATTCGACCGAGGCGACTGGTACTCCTCGCACGGCTCCGATGCCGAATTCATCGCACGCACCGTCTACAAAACAACCTCCGTGCTGCGCAACCTTGGCCGCAGCGAAACAGGCGGTCTCCCCTCGGTCACAATGAGCGTCACAGTCTTCCGAAACTTCCTCCGTGAAGCCCTCTTCCGCCTGAACAAGCGTGTCGAGATTTTTGCCTCTGCGGGCTCGGGCAAGAGCAACTGGAAACTGGCTAAACAAGCCAGTCCCGGTAACCTGCAGGACGTGGAAGAAGAGCTCGGCAGCGTGGGCGCGCTGTCAATGGATTCCTCGCCTATCATTCTTGCCGTGAAGATCTCTGCTCGCGCAGCCGAGGCCCGGAATGTCGGCGTATGCTTTGCTGATGCGAGCGTGCGCGAGCTGGGCGTGAGTGAATTCCTCGATAACGATATCTACTCCAATTTCGAGTCGTTAGTTATTCAGCTCGGTGTGAAGGAGTGTCTTGTAACCATGGACGTGGCTCGCAAGGACGTCGAGTTGGCGAAGATCCGGGCTATCGCCGATAGCTGTGGGATTGCTATCTCCGAGAGACCTGTTGCCGACTTCGGTGTTAAGGATATTGAGCAGGATCTTACTAGATTGTTGAGGGATGAGCGGTCTGCCGGTACACTGCCTCAGACGGAACTCAAACTGGCTATGGGGTCTGCGTCGGCGCTGATCAAGTATCTTAATGTCTTGACCGATCCTACGAACTTCGGCCAGTACCAGCTCTACCAGCATGACCTGTCGCAGTATATGAAGCTTGATGCCTCGGCGCTCCGGGCGCTAAATCTTATGCCTGGTCCGCGGGACGGGGCTAAGAGTATGAGCTTGTTCGGTTTGCTGAATCACTGCAAGACACCTGTTGGGAGTCGCTTGCTAGCTCAATGGTTAAAGCAGCCTCTGATGGATCTGGCTGCGATTGAGCAACGACAGCAGTTGGTGGAGGCATTTGTTGTTAACACTGAGCTGCGTCAGACTATGCAAGAGGAACATTTACGCTCCATTCCGGATCTTTACCGGTTGGCTAAACGTTTCCAACGGAAGCAGGCCAATTTGGAAGATGTTGTCCGTGCATACCAGGTTTCCATTCGTCTGCCTGGATTTGTGAGCACGCTAGGCGATGTGATAGACGAGCAGTATCAGACCCCTCTAGAGACGGAATACACGTCTAAGCTTCGTGGCTATTCTGACAGTTTGGCCATGCTCGAGGAGATGGTTGAAACAACAGTGGATCTTGCTGCCTTGGAGAATCACGAATTCATTATCAAACCTGAGTTCGATGACGGTTTGCGAATCATCAGAAAGAAGCTGGACAAGCTGCGATACGACATGGATATGGAACACCGCCGAGTTTCCAAAGATTTGAATCAAGACATGGAGAAAAAGCTCTTTATGGAGAATCACCGTGTGCACGGTTGGTGCTTCCGTCTCACTCGAAATGAGGCGGGCTGCATTCGCAACAAGAAAGAGTACCAGGAGTGTTCGACGCAGAAGAACGGCGTATACTTCACCACATCCAACATGCAGTCCCTTCGCCGAGAGCATGACCAACTGTCCTCGAACTACAACCGAACCCAAACCGGTCTTGTTAACGAGGTCGTCAACGTTGCCGCTTCATATTGCCCTGTGTTGGAGCAACTCGCTGGAGTACTGGCACACCTCGATGTCATTGTAAGCTTTGCCCATGCTTCGATGCATGCGCCTTCCGGATACGTTCGCCCAAAGATGCACCCCCGGGGAACTGGAAACACCGTTCTGAAGGAAGCTCGGCACCCTTGCATGGAGATGCAGGACGATATCTCATTTATTACGAATGATGTTTCCCTGATTCGCGATGAATCATCTTTCCTCATCATCACTGGTCCCAACATGGGCGGTAAATCTACATACATCCGACAGATTGGTGTGATTGCACTCATGGCACAGACTGGCTGCTTCGTCCCTTGTACCGAGGCCGAGCTGACCATTTTCGACTGCATTCTTGCTCGAGTTGGAGCCAGCGACTCGCAGCTCAAGGGTGTATCGACTTTCATGGCGGAAATGCTCGAAACATCCAACATCCTCAAGTCCGCCACCTCGGAGTCCCTGATTATCATCGATGAACTCGGTCGTGGAACTAGCACTTACGACGGCTTCGGCCTGGCCTGGGCTATCTCAGAACATATTGTCACTGAGATCCGTTGCTTTGGCCTGTTCGCAACTCACTTCCACGAGCTCACTGCCTTGGCAGACCGATATGAAAAGGCCGTCAAGAACCTGCACGTCGTGGCCTTTATTGGAAACGGCAATGAGGGCGAGAGTGAAGCTGAAACTGAAGAAAAGAAAAAGCGCCAGGTCACCCTTCTGTACCGTGTGGAGCCAGGAATCTGTGATCAGTCTTTCGGTATTCATGTCGCCGAGCTCGTGCGCTTCCCGGATAAGGTTGTCAACATGGCCCGTCAGAAGGCTGAGGAACTTGAAGATTTCACCTCGGCAACACCTGAAGGTGGGCAGGCACAGCTTTCTGCGCCCTCGCTTGACAAATACTCCCCGGAAGAGGTGGAAGAGGGCAATGCGCTCCTCAAGGGAATGCTACTGAAATGGAAGGCGGCAACTGAGGGCAAAGAGATGACGGCAGAGCAGAAGAGACAGGTCATGCGTGATCTGGCTCAGGCTGATGAAAAATTACAAGCAAATAAAGTATTCCAGGGTATCAAGGCTCTTTAAGGATGTGAGCTGTTCATGGGTTTGGCGTTCATGGAAGGCATGGGTTTGAAAAGGCATTGTTGTGTACTCATCTTTTTACATGTAAAGATGAACTAGAATTATATTTTCTACTATAATCCCTTCTAGATTTTCCTTGTAGCTCTCCTATAAAGTAGCAGGTTGCCGACGTAGTGGTACGTAGTGGCACGTATACTCCGTTAATATAAAGGCCAGTCACGTGTAGGTCGGTCTAGATGATCAACGCGGGATGTGACGAAGCAACTTTATTCCCAAATCCAAGTCGTCGTTCTTTTTATTATCTTCAATTCATTCCTTCGAGGCTCAAGCTTACAAGAAAAACTTCTAATCCTGGACTTGTCCTATCGCTGTGCTTCTAAACCACCCTCGACCACCTCATCTAGCTATGCGCGCAAGCTAAACGCGGACGGCCTGAACCACATCGATTCATGCACCCCTTTTCCGTCCTCACTCTTGGAATCTTCGTCGCGGGCTATATTACCGCCAGGTGGGACTTAGTAACCCGTCTATACGAATTGGCCATCTTCGCCTGGGATCACGGTGTCGTGGTATGTCTTCCATCGGCCATCGGCCATCGGTCCTTGGCTCCCCCTCCGCTTGCGACTTTATCAGCTTGGTGCCATCCCACATTATATTTGCAACTCCGCTAATTTGTTTTATTTTAGACACGAACTGCGAAGGGATTTTTGTTTCTTTCCGTCTTCTTTTTCCTCCTCGTCCTGCCGATTAATCACCTCGCAGCCAAGGAGGGCCAATTGGTGAGCAACACCGGAACAACCAAAGCTTTGGACAACGATTGAAAGATCAAAGAAATTGGTGCTAGCTTAAGGAATATTTGCTGACGGCTTTGGGGGATATATAGCATCCGCGCCACGTCAATCTCGGCGTCTCCGCGCGCGAACAATTGCGCCGTCGAGGTTCGTTCTGAGACTCAGGTGGAGGATGACAATATGCTCATGAGCGATGGACTGTTACGGGTATTTTGGCCATATGACCTCCCACGATCCTCGTCCCCGGGTGTAATTGTCGGATGGCGGAACTCGGAGCTTGATTTGTTTGTGCTCACAGTGCTGGAAGATGTCGAGGTAGGTGGCTGCAATTGCCTTGTATACTCGTTCGATATAAACTGATCATGCTTGTGATTGGATAGCCTAGGAATGTTGACAATGCTCTCCGGGCGGGCATTCTCTTTCGAAACAGCCCTCACCCGATTGTGCGCATCTTCACTCTATGTGGACGCTCTCAGATGCATGTCCTCGGCTCGACCAACTCTCCCGAGTCTCCAACGTCTTTCAACCCGTCCCACCTTGATGTGACTACAATTGCATCCACGAAAGCTCCTCGCATCTTCTGCCCTCCAGAGGCAAACCTGTCTGTCCAGGTTATCATGTACCACCGCCCGCACCCAACACGCATGGAATATATGTCGCTCGATCCAATTTCGCTGGCCTTGGGTGATAAATCGACAAAGACAGAAATATGGGGCCCATCATCAGATAAGATCGAATCGGAGGAAGAGGGGGACAAAGCTGGGCCAAAGTTGTTGGTTGAGAAGCTCAAGCTTCATACGGTCGTCAAACACATCCCATCACAGAAGGAGCAAGCCCTCCCGCTCATTATCAACCAAGTCAATTGTGCATATGAGATGGGGCAGCTCATGCACAAAAATAGCCATTTGATTGGAATTCGTGCGAAGAGAAGTATGAGCGTCGGAGAACGTGTCGTGGAATCGGCGACAACCCTGTGGGGTTTTATTGTCCTTTGCATTTCTCACGTCTTTTGGCAATGGCTTTGGCCCGTCGTCACCCGCATCTTTGTTGTCGGGCTTGTATGCCACCGGTCTGTGGCAGAAATTGTCTTGCGGGTTCTTGAGTGGCGTGCTCGGCCTGATGCTGCTGCTCTCAAGGATATCTCAGCAACGGCACAACAGGTTGATATAAGGTTGCAGCAATTTTGTTACTGGCCGATTCAATATGTTAAGCTTCGGCAAAGAAAGGATAACTGGGAGAGTGTCACAACCAGTCATCCAGACTATATTCGGTTCTATAACAGTCTATGGCTTGTCGCCAATGATGTGATCATTGGGATTGCATTGGGGTCCTACATTATTGACAACGCGAACTGGGTCGCTTCGCAAATCAACACTGTCTTGACTGGCTGGACAGTGGAGGGGTTACAGCGCACCATTTCGTGGTTAATGGATTGGCCAGCTGGCTTGAAACTGAACAATGAGCTTGCGGCGTTCCTGGGTGACTTGTTCCTATGGGTCATTGAAAACTGGGCGGCTTGCATTGCCAACCTTCAACCTTACCTTCCTGCTGTCATCTACATTGTTGGATGTTCAAGCTTTGCGGGGGCTAGCATGCCCATCGCTCTCTTCTCCGACCTTCTTTCGATCCTGACGGTCCACATTTACTCCTTCTACATTGCCTCTGCCCGTATCTTCAATTGGCAACTCACCATTATCACTTCTCTTTTCCATCTTTTCCGTGGAAAGAAACGCAACGTACTCCGCAACCGAATCGATTCATGTGACTACGACCTCGACCAACTCCTCCTTGGCACAATCCTTTTCACAGTCCTATTCTTCCTACTCCCTACAGTTGTGGTGTTCTACCTAACCTTTGCCTCGGCCCGGATGTTAATTATATCAATGAAGGCAGCGCTTGACACCTGCCTCGCATTCTTAAACCATTTCCCGCTCTTCGCATTGATGCTCCGCGTGAAAGACTCGCGACGGCTACCAGGGGGTATCCGATTCGAGCTTCGGAATGAACCAGACAAAAGCCCAAAGGAAACGAACTCGTCTGCGCTGGTTTCTTACATCCACCTCGAGGTATGTCTCCATATCAGCTCAAAACATTGCGTCAGAAAAACTGACACAGATTCTAGTCCATTCCCCTCCCCCTGCGTGCCATGTTCGACCAGTACTTCCAGCTGGGCCACCGGCTCCGGAAGCACTACCTCGCGCCTCGCGTTATCTTCTGCCTTATGACCGGCCGCTTTGTGCCACCCATCCACCGCCGAAATCTCTATAGCATGCAATACAGCATGCTACCTGCCCGTCGGGCTGGTATGGCAGAGGTGTGGTCATTGCTCACACAGCCCAAGAAAGGCAGTAGTGGAAGCAGTGGCTCTGGCTCTATGAGTGGAGGTATTGGATCCTTGAGTCACCCAATAGCCAAGGTCCCGGCGAATTACGGCCAGGGTGATCTTCGGAGACGGGGTCATCGCTGATGTCCATCCACGAACTCCTCTTGTACATAATGCCGATAATGTTCTTATCCTAAGCTAATATTCTTAATATTTTCCTTGCCAGAATAAAGTAGGATAGATAAAGACACCCTAGGAGCAGGATTAAGATATCAGTATATTTAGTTAAGAGGTGAGATATGTTATGTACACAAAATGCTCATCCAAAAGGCCACGCCGTTGAACTCCTGTCCACGAAATTACATAGTATACATGGAAAATGCATGTCATCGCTGAAAAGAACAAATGGCGCCAGAGCTAGATTGCTCCTACAATCCCCCAAGAGTAAGAGGGATCCGGAGAGGAGCCAGATGTCACCCTTCATGATTTCCTGAGGAACTCTGCGTCTGTTTCACTGCTGCCGCTCTTTCGGGCATCATCCACCATGGCATCAATGCCTCGTTCCTTGAGAACTTTCTGCAAGCATTACGGTACCTCTGTCAGACATATTGAACGACTCGACATATATGGAGATATAATAGAAGATATTCTGCACGGCAGGACTCACGTTCAAACACCCTTTGTAGTTCTTAAATAAGGCTTCGCAGTCATTGGATGAAGTGTTGCCACGCAGATACTCTGTTCTAGAATTAGATGCTGTTGTTTATGCCAATGATCGAAGAGCATAAATGCATACTCTCGCTATACCACTTGAGGAAACAAGTGTCATATTTCCTAGTAGATATATTAGCTTTTGGTTAACATGTGGAAGCTAGGTATGCTCAACTAAGACTCACTCTTTGATATCGTTACATTCGGGGGCGATAGAAGCTGCCATGTTGGGCGTAATAGGAGATTATTTATCAAATAATATCCCGCAGACCTTGTACTCTTCTTGCTAGTCGAAATTTGAGTATTTTGGGGATATGAGAGGAAAGAATGCGGTGACGACTCGAAGATCGGCGGAAGTTCATACAAATATCGCCACGCAGGGAAGGCGGTCAGGGCGGGCCTACCATTTCTCCATTGTCATTTTCTCGCCGCGACTTTTTTTTCTAGGATCTTGGATCTACATGTCACTGCTATTCCGCGTTTCTTTTCCTCATTTTTCCTTTGGCCAGATCCAGTGAACTGGAGTTCTGCTAGTCATCATGGACTCTGCAGAATTTGCCCCGTTCCAGGACAAGTTAACCTCTGCTCTGGTGCAGGTGACTCGAACTGTCGGACAGCTCTCATCGGAAGACCTGAACTTCCATCGCACCTCCAGCGCAGAGTTTTCCGAGTCGCTAGATGAACAGAGCGCGCGCATCATTGCGCTGACCTCCGCCGTTATCAAAGCTGCCACCGCCGGCACCGATGTGACAGGACCAGCCCTTCACGATGAGGATTCCGTCGAGGACAATTGGCGTGGCGTGGTGGATGTGATTGACTCGCTCTTGGAAAAGGCCGATGCCTGCTTGGATGAATTCACTGGTGTGATTAAGAAGCTCAGTCCTTCGCAGGAAGAACAAGCACCGATCAAGAAAGCGCCCAACTTCCCAAATATTTACGACTATGGTCCCTCCAAGATCCCCAAGCCTCAATTGCTGTTCAATCGCAAACCGGATAACACTGATATGGGCCCCTTCAAACCTCTTCTCAAGACCAAGCCCCATGCGATTGTTCCGTTGGAGAAATGCTTGAAGACCAAGAAGATGGAAGGTGGAATTGGTTATCCTCACCCCTACGAGACGGAGATTCTTGCTTCGGAGTACCCGAAGCCAGTCTACCAGATCTCCCCTCCCGTTGAGTATTTGCCTTTCGAGAGCACCACGGCTACTTTCGTCGATACTTTGGATGGAGTCAAGGAAATGTTGAAGGAGCTCAAGAACGCGAAGGAAATCGCTATCGATTTGGAGCACCACGACGTGCACTCCTACCACGGTCTTGTCTCTTTGATGCAAATCAGCACCCGCGACAAGGATTGGGTTGTGGATACCTTGCAACCCTGGAGAGAAGAGTTGCAGATGCTGAACGAGGTTTTTGCGGATCCGAAGATATTGAAGGTCCTGCACGGTTCCACCATGGATATCATCTGGTTGCAACGTGACTTGGGTCTGTATGTGGTTGGGATGTTCGATACTTTCCACGCTGCATCTGCACTGGGTTTCCCGAAGCGAAGCTTGAAGTTCCTGCTCAGCAAGTTCGTCAACTTCGAAGCTGATAAACGGTATCAGACGGCTGATTGGCGGGCTCGCCCACTTCCACCGGCCATGTTCGACTATGCACGATCCGATACGCATTATCTTCTTTACATCTACGACCGCCTACGAAACGACCTGATCGACAACTCCACTGAAGAGGCAAGCCACATTGATTACGTTAACGAGCGGTCTAAACATGAAGCCCTTCAACGCTATGAGCGTCCTGTTTACGATGCCGTCAATGGATACGGCCCTGGAGGCTGGTACGATCTGTTGTGGCGCAATTCTGGCAACCTTCCCAAGGAGCAATTCGCTGTCTTCAAGGCTGTTCACCAATGGCGCGATGAAGTAGCGCGCGCGGAGGACGAAGGTTGGCAGTGCGTTTTCCCCAAGCACATGCTTTTCAAGCTTGCCACAATGATGCCGCTTGATATGGGATCACTATTCCGAACCCTATCACCCATGACTCCCATTACGAAGGAACGGTCACACGACCTGTTGGAGGTTATCAAGCAAGCCAAGCTTGCCGGTCTTGATGGTCCGGAATGGCGCGATGTGGCACCCCCGAAACACCTCGCAAAGGTTCTAGAGTCTACCATTACGGAAGCCGTCAATTTCCCCATTGCTGAACGCTACGAAACGTCTCAATTTTGGGGCAACGTTTTGGAAGCCAGGGAATCACCCGCTCCTCCAGCATATGCGCTTGCCGCCAGCGCCGAAGCTCTGCGCCGTTCTCTTCCCTTGCCACCCATGCCGATGACCGTCTCCGAAACCCGTGACCACCTCGGCACCGCAAATCAACCCGCTCCTGTCCCCAAGCCCACACCTACTCCAGCTCCCCAAGAGCCAGAGGAGAAGAAGTACTTCACTGTCAAAGACCTCGGCGGTCCGCGCAAGCGAAAGGTCACCCCAGTCAACAACCCTGAGCAAGCCCTCTCCATCGCAGCCGACCTCGACGACACAAGCAATGACCCCGACTCCACGCAGAAGAAGAGCAAAAAGTCCCGCAAGGAGAAGAAAGCTAAGAAAGCGAAATCCGACTCCAAGTCCGAGAGCGAGGCTCCCTTCGACTATGGTACTGCCGATGCCGTCCTCAACGCACCATCTGCTGCCACAGTCGCGCACCCTCGCAAAAAGGCTTTCAACCCGTACACCAAAGCGATGGAAGCCCCCTCAGGCGCGCGGAAGACCAAGCGGGAAACCCCCGGCAAGTCTCTTACGTTCCGCCAATAGACGGCTGGTCCGGAGTCACAAAAAGCATTTACGAATGGGGTTTTGGTTGGTTTTCTTTTCTTTTTCGTTTCTTTGTTTAGTTAGCATAGCGATACCCGTGCGTCAGTTGGGGCTCTGGGATTCTACTTCTTGTTATGTACATTTATAGAATATCAGGTTCTTCTCGGCAATGAGATGTAAAGTGTGTATATTCTTGTAGATCAGATTAAAGTTTATTCTTTTTCCTCATCGATGATAGTAAAAATTAAAAATGAGACAGTGTTTCAGTGAGCCCACATGAGATTGGTGGCCTGAATTCCCAGGTATTAGTATACATTACATACATTACATGGTATTATAGGATAGATAACCAGTCAAGGATATGGAGAAGATCCATCCACTACTGTATTGTTGTAATGTACAACATAGTTCTCGTGATCTAAACGGTATAGGGTCTAGATAGGTATGTTGTACTCCGTATGGGGTAAGAGTCAACGACATCATCACCCCCTCCGCATTGACCATTCCCCGCTATAAAAAAAAAAAGAAAAGAAAAGAAAATATCAATAAATGCACAGTTCCACGGATCGCAACATGGGATACTCCGTACTTTTATGCACTTTAGTGGGATGTTCTTCAATAGGCCCCAAAGAGGTATAATGGTGCGAGCATATCCGCTTTTATAAGTTCAGGGAGTAAGAGAGTAAGACAACTGTAAATTGGAGATAATTATACGCGTGCGGAGTACGGACGGGTAGTAATTCATGAATTTAGTACTCCGTATATATAGAATATACTCCATACGCCATAGAAAGGGTACATGCAGCCATTGCCGATCCCTACTATATCGCAACGATAGCAGGTGATGAACATGGATTGCTACGTAATCGGAAGGATTCCAAGGTTCCTATCCAGGCGCGAATTAGCGGAAGCCCGGGGCGCTCAAACGGCCCGGATGTCTAGTACGACAAACTCCGTACTCCGTGCTCCGTATATTGCACTTGGATTTTATATGCAAGTAACGAAGAATGATACATATCAGGGGCTGGCTAGTGATCTACAGAGCTTTGGCGTGTTTCATAACGGACGGGATGGGATGCATATTGGCCCGTGTGAATGATCGGCTGGATTGAAATGGATATTTCGAGCCATGTAGCCGTGTAGCCATGTTTTGGTTGTAATCTTAAAATGCATGTGCATACTACATACTACATACATATGTATGTATATATGCATTCTACATGTACATGTGGAGTAAACTACGGAGTATGTACATCCTACCTTCTGTATGTATGTATTGATAAGGGGAAGTTCGAGAGAATCGCACTCTCCCCCACTGACTCCACTTTTCCTGTTCAATTACCCCTGAGCAAAAAAAAAAAAAAGCATAGACCAGGAATGCATCTGCTACCTTTTAACGTCTGTGTCGAGGGATTTTGGGAAGAAAAAAGCAAAGAGGGTTCAGTGCACCCCCGCATAGTTTGCTTTCAGGATCTTTGATATTAACATTATACTATGTATATATTACTTTTATTAATCCTGTTACTTACGAACCTTGGACTCAAAGTTTGGTTTTCCAGGGGTTGTCCCGGTCCACTGGTACTGCAAGACCAGCCCACTGGTTCAATTCAGGACACATCTATGGAGAGCAGATAGGAAAATATAAAATTGATTTTTTTATTGAATAAGAATAGATTACTATAAAAAAAAAAGGTGCATACGAAATACATCCGTCCTCCGTACGGAGTACTCCCATGTCGGATGTAGCCGAGGACTCCGCTATAGACTGAGACAAATCCATACTCATGCACACTACTCCGTATATTGTACCATGTACTTTTCAGTGGTATGATTCTTGCAAGAATGAGGCCAGAAGTACGGAATTCTGAACATGTACATAAGTACTAACCTCATAGGTAAACTAAATATTAAATACGTTCGAAGACTGAATACGCGTAATTAATTGATAAGCCAACCCTGGAGCCTTGGAGAGGCCAAATTATTTGGTATGGGAAATCACTATTTTACCTCCGTAGGTCCGAATCAACCTGAAACCAGGTTACTATGTCGAGTAGTTCAACGCGAATATTGTATCCATATTCATCTATATGATTCCCATTTTGGTTGATAAAATTTACAAATATGTACTCCGTATATCCGGCATCTAATACTCCGTACAAGTACACAACATTCCCGAGACATCCACATGGAGGTCTCGTGGGCTTAACCTGAACGGGTCCAAGTCTCTTACTATATAGACGCAGGTACCGATTAGCCCTACCCACCCCCCTGCAGACATGAAACCGTGTCACCTTTCTGTAATACATTTTTATTTGTGTATGTGTTCGTTTTAGTTTTACTTTTTCTCATAACCGTTTTTTTATAAGGAAAAATATATATATATAATAAAATAAAAAGAGATCTGACGTCAAGATGTTTTCTTATATGTACTTATGTACTTTGGATGTACTTAATAAAAATATAGTGCACAGTCCGAAGGACGTGGAGCCCATTACGGAGCACGCATTGGCCAAACCCGACCAGGATGTTAATCGAGATCTTCGTACTCCGTACCAATCCATAATAATCTCTAGAAAGGAGTGTTCTAATAGTGGCGAAGTGCATTGGGCCAGGGGTAAAAAAAAAAAGAGTTCTGTTGTCCCCTTGCATAATAAGATACGTATCATTCCTATTTTTTTTTATAAGAGAGAAAGGATATTATACTTATTATATTTGTTCAGTAAAAATATAATATAACATAATATAATATAATAGGTATAATAAAGAATAATAATAAAAAGATAATAAAAAGATAAAAAGGAAAGTAAAAAAAAAAAGGAATAAAATCCACATCCACATCATTGTTCCCCAGAACCGCCCTAACAGCAAACTAACGAAATAAATAACTCCCCTCTTTACTTGCTTGACCCTTAACCCTTCCCCCCCTCTCTTTTGACTCTTTTTGACTCTTTTTGATGATTCTTTTCTTCCTTTAATTCGCAGTACCGTGGTAACCCAACCCCCCTCCCTCGGTACGGGTGTTACCTCTTTTCCCTTAGGGGCCTCCCGTTCTCTAATCTTGAGAGTACATTGGCATCGCAAGAGCCAACTTTTGACAACCCGTCACTTCAAATTCCACAATGTCCGTTGCGACGATGCTCCAACCTGCATCCAGACAGTCACGAGCGTCTTCCTCCTCTTCCTCCTCGTTTCAGCCCGTGGCACGACAAAACACAATGTCGTCGCACGATACTCGGTCGCTCCGCCAATCCAAGCGGATGTCAGTCACGGCCTTATACCTGTCCATGTCCGCGAAGGATCGAGACTTAGAAATTTCCGATGATTTGGCACAAGGTACGTCCAATTCTGGCTTATCCCCAATGGTCGCGCTAATCCTCCGACAGCACAAAAGCACCTCCGGGATTTGAAATCGAGGATTTCATCACAATCGAAAAAGAACTTCGTGTTAGAAAAGGATGTGCGATATCTGGACTCCCGAATTGCATTGCTCATTCAGAATCGAATGGCGTTGGAAGAAGTAAGGGTTCGATTTCGACTGCAAATCAACACATTGGCTGACCTGGGATCTTTCTGTCTAGCAAAATGAAGTCGCCAGCCATCTCGACGATACCGCAGACCCGCAGGAAGGGTTTTTCCCAAACGATGAACGAACCCAGAAGTACGGCAATCTCCTTTTCCTCCTGCAATCAGAACCCCGCCACATCGCCCACCTCTGCCGACTCGTTTCCATGGCCGAGATCGATTCTCTCCTCCAGACCGTCATGTTCACCATCTACGGAAACCAATACGAGAGTCGTGAAGAGCATCTTCTACTTACTATGTTCCAGTCCGTTCTCACCTACCAGTTCGATAACACACCGGAGTACTCGTCCCTGTTGCGCCAAAACACCCCAGTTTCTCGCATGATGACCACATATACACGCCGTGGTCCCGGCCAGAGTTATTTGAAGCAGGTACTGGCAGACCAGATCAACGCTCTGATTGAGTTGCGGGACGTGGATCTGGAGATCAACCCCTTGAAGGTTTACGAAAGCATGATTAAGCAGATCGAAGAAGAGACCGGCTCTCTTCCGGATTACCTGGCTCGATCTGTGACTGCCGAAGATGCGGCCGACAATGCGCAGGTGCAAGCCATCATTGCTCCACGTTTGAAGATGTTGACGGATATCGCGAACGGATTCATCACAACCATCATCGAGTCGGTAGACGAGGCTCCGTATGGTATTAGATGGATCTGTAAGCAGATTCGCAGTCTGTCACGCAGAAAGTATCCCGATGCCCAGGACCAAACCATCTGCACTCTGATTGGTGGTTTCTTCTTCCTACGCTTCATCAACCCGGCAATCGTTACACCTCGCTCATACATGCTGATCGATGCTACGCCCACGGATAAGCCTCGCCGTACCCTGACGCTAATCGCCAAGATGATTCAGAACCTGGCGAACAAACCTTCCTACGCCAAGGAGCCTTACATGGCCAGCCTGCAGCCCTTCATTCAGCAGAACAAAAAACGGGTCAACAAGTTCCTACTTGATTTGTGTGAAGTCCAGGATTTCTATGAGAGTCTTGAAATGGACAACTACGTGGCCTTGTCGAAACGGGACCTTGAGCTCCAGATCACTCTCAATGAAATGTACGTCATGCACGGTCTTCTGGAGAAACACAGTTCAGCGCTTGCCCAAGATCAATACTCGCATCTGTCTGTCCTGCTCCAGGAATTGGGTGGTGCTCCCCCTCAGGTTCCCCGCAAGGAGAACCGAACCATCACCGTGCCTTTGTTCAGTAAATGGGAGACCGCTCTTGATGATTTGACCGCTGCTCTCGATATTACCCAGGAAGAAGTGTTCTTCATGGAGGCCAAGTCCACCTTCGTCCAGATCCTACGATCCCTGCCCCAGAACACCTCAGTTGCACGCCGACCTCTACGCCTCGACCGTATTGCTGAGGCTGCAGCAACCTTGAAAAACGACGCCGTGATGGTGCGCAAGGGCATCCGAACCATGGAACTCCTTAGCCAACTGCAAGACATGGGTGTGATTGACCGCTCCGACGAGTTCAGTCTGCTTCGTGATGAAGTGGAGCAGGAGCTGGTGCACCTGGGATCCCTCAAGGAAAAGGTTTTGGAGGAGACACGGAAGCTTGAGGAAGTTTTCGCGACTATCCGCGACCACAATGCCTACTTGGTCGGTCAGCTGGAGACATACAAGTCTTACCTCCATAACGTGCGTAGCCAGGCCGAGGGCAAAACCCGCGTTGGCAAGACGCCAAAGAACCAGGAACTTGGCCCGTACAAGTTCACGCATCAGCAGCTGGAGAAAGAAGGTGTCATCCGACGCAGTAATGTGCCAGAAAACCGACGGGCGAACATCTACTTTATGTTCAAGAGTCCCTTACCAGGCACCTTCGTCATCAGTCTGCACTATAAGGGTAAGTTCTTAGATTTAATCCTCGGGGATAAAGGAACATCATTACTAACGCATTGCTTAGGACGAGCCCGTGGATTACTAGAGCTTGATCTCAAGCTGGACGATCTCCTGGAGATGCAGAAGGACAACCTTGAGGATCTCGATCTGGAATATGTCCAGTTCAATGTCACCAAGGTGCTTACACTCCTAAACAAACGATTTGCACGAAAGAAGGGGTGGTAAAGGCGCTATATACCCCAGGCTTCCTCAAGTCTGCCACCCTTTAATGAATGATGAGCTCGAGAAGAGGTCGAATAGCCTCCCCACACGCTCTGCCTGGTCAGGTCCTCTTTTTTTTTTCTTTCTTTTTACCCGACGATCGACAGTGCCCCGGGCGCTTAATCTTGCGATGATGATGGACTCCAATATATGTCATGCCTTTCTATCCCACACAATGGTTTGGATGACTGCTCTATGCAACGACTGCTTTCCCCATCTATGCAGTTCGGGCGAATGCCCGTTGTGAATGTTGCTGACACACGAACATACTCTTAATGGAGAATGATCAAGACCCTTTCCCCGCTGGTACGGGGGATGTCAATGATCCTGTGATTTTTGGTATATCCCTTTGTGTCCTTTCCGCCACCTTTCCTATTATACCTTGCCTTATCCAATGTCTCCCCATCCTTTCAATGTCTATACCCAGCGCATAGTTGTTACCAATTGTTTTTTTTTTCCGGTTTCATTGGGCCTCTGAGTCCTATAATCCCCCGGCATGTCTTTCTGCTCTGTGTTTCCATCACCGCCCAGGCCTCTCCGGTCTCCGTGCGCTGTGTATAATAATGCCTGTTTGCGATGTGTGCTGAATGTTGAACTGTTTTGAATTGAATACCCGTATGTTATGTTGTGAATGGTTTATTTCTTTGCAGAGTGCCTATGCATATTACAATTCATTTCGGGACCTGTGAACTATGCCGATATATCTATTGTCTTCTCTCGTAGGCCAAAATATGTCAAATGCTGGTGTCCACTGACATGCAGAGTGGATTCGTCACTGACACCTCGACACCGCCACGTTTGCCCCTCGCTTGCCCCTTTTTCTCTCGAGTGAATTCTCCTTAATGTGTATGCCCAGGGTTATTGGGACATGTAGGAGGATATTCAAAACGAATAGAAAGAATTGTACAGATTTGGAGTCGGAAACCCAGATAGGAAGTGCTATACATCCTTTATATGCTACATACAAGATAGTCGATCCTTTGGATCCTAATGACAACTCAATATAGCATCAACTTGCAAATTGACGGTAGCCTAGCCCCTGTAAATCTTTAAAAGCTGATTTGACAGAATGTTATTATTGTTATGGTTCAACAATAAAAAAATAACATTGGACGATCCCCAAAGATCTCTCCGACCTTTTTTTCACCTTAAAGTGGCCACTTACGCCAGTCCCCCTCCTCCGCCTCCCGCCCTTTTTCCAGAACAACAACTCTCCTCTTCCCCCTCGACCATATACCTCCCATCCATCACAATGGCGGCCACAGAATCCCAGTTGCCTACCGACCCCAAGTACGACCAGTACGACTTCCCTACCACCGCTCCGGAAGCGCAGCCTGGTCACCCCGGCCACACCTCCCCCGAACAGGATGCAAAGGTGCACCAGCTCCGCGCTGAGCTTGAAAAGCTCGGATACACTGAGCGTTTGGATACGCTGACCCTCCTGCGGTTCCTGCGCGCCCGCAAGTTTGATGTCGAGGCCGCCAAGACTATGTACGTTCCTCGATTCTCGCCGGAGGGCATGAATGTTTTTGTTTAAGGAGTTGGCAGAAAGCTTTCTATTCCGGGCTTTTTTTGCTTTCAGCTTTTATCGAGGCCTTATAGTCTAATATGATATCCCAGGTTCATTGCAAGTGAGAAGTGGCGCAAGGAGTTCGGCACTGATGATCTCGCCCGCAACTTCGACTACCCCGAGAAGGAGGAGGTCTTCAAGTTCTACCCTCAGTACTACCACAAGACCGACAAGGTTGGTTTTCCGTGACTTCTATACGCGTGTCTCCAGATGCAATACTGACATCCTTCCGCAAACAAATAGGATGGCCGCCCTGTCTACATCGAGAAGCTGGGCAAGATCGACCTGAACCAGATGTACAAGATCACCACTGCCGACCGCATGCTGCAGAACTTGGTGTCTGAGTACGAGAAGCTGGCTGACCCACGTCTGCCCGCTTGCTCGCGCAAGGCCGGCAAGCTCCTCGAGACCTGCTGCACCGTTATGGACCTGAAGGGTGTGGGCATCACCAGTGTGCCATCCGTCTACGGGTACGTCAAGCAGGCCTCCGACATCTCGCAGAACCACTACCCCGAACGCCTGGGCAAGCTTTACCTGATCAACGCGCCGTGGGGCTTCAGCACCGTCTTCGGTGCCATCAAGGGCTTCCTTGACCCCGTCACCGTCAGCAAGATCCACGTTCTCGGCAGCGGATACCAGAAGGAGCTTCTGGCCCAGGTCCCCGCTGAGAACTTGCCCGTTGAATTCGGCGGCTCTTGCAAGTGCGCCGGTGGCTGTGAGCTCTCCGACTTCGGCCCCTGGAAGGAGGCTGAGTGGGCTCGTCCTCCTAAGTGGGCTACCCCTAAGGAGGAGGCCCCTAAGGCGGCTGCTGAGCCTGTTGTTCAGAACGAGGACACCGGAAATGAGAAGAAGGATGCTGAGGGCCAGGAGGGTGCTCAGACTAGTGCTTAGGCTTGAGGACTTTTCCTTTGTCCTCTTTGCGGAGCTCCAACAAGCCGATCGACGATATCCTTTTACATGGCGACTGAAAACAGACACCCAGATAGGAATGTTGGAGGACTCTTTTCAACCCCGATCAACCCGAAAACCTCAAAAAATATTACCTGGGGGTTTCCGATAACCCCCAACATCACCCCAATCGCCCCCAGAACCGGAATCTCTCTCTGGTAGTTTCAACACCTCTTCGCCGATCCATCCACAGCCTGTGGACTCCTTTCTCTACATTCGCTGTTTGCGTTTTTGCTTTTTTTGTTCCGATCTAGATATCATGGAGAGCTTGCTTCTGTTTTTGCTTTTGCCTATCAAGATAAGCAGCGTGTGCTGCCACTGCTCTCAACATAGAGGGGACAGGACGTGATGAAATTTAAAAGCGAGCTGGTGTGAAGATGGTGTTTATCTTGGTTGTTTCTTTGTTGGTAGTACATATTGAAATGGTAGATGTCATGCCTAGGACACAACTTGGGTCTATGTTGCTTATATTGTGTGGTATGTGAGTAGCAGTAGAAAAGTAACGATGTTTGCGTGCGCTATAAAGATAACAGAGTTTAGTCTGAAGAAATGAAAGATAATCGAATGTCGACTCGACAGAGTCATCAACAATAAACAAGACATGGTATCATGATCCCTTGGGCAAGCCTAGAGCCCCGAAACGCCCCCAGCATTGCAATAGCACCCAAACATTAAGAAACAAAAAACACACAATAGAGAATATAACGCTAATCACACCAAAGTCCTCAGAAGCTCTCACTTATTCATATTCTCCACCACTTCAGCAGCACGCCCAGCCCTCTCAGCCTTGCCAACTGTCGTTGCCAACGCATTACCCTCCGCACCAGCCTCTGTATTAGCATTGCCCTCGCCCTGCAACCGCAACAGCATCCGCAAAGCATCCTCATAGACATTGGCAATATCCCCACTCTTCCACCTCTCCTGCTCCTCCTCCGTCCCGAGCGCAACCCGCAACGTCCACGCCGGGTCGAGATTTCCACGGGGTCGCCGCGAGCGCACCAACCCAGTTCCATTCGGGGTAGAATCAACATCCATACCATCCGTCTCTTGGCCAGCTGTTGTATTCTCGTTTTCATTATTCGATTGGGGTTGCAGATTCGCAGATTCGCCCATTTCTGTATCATTATCGGCGTCTTTTCCTCCATTTTCAACCTCATCTTCATTTTCATTTTCATATTCCTCTTCCTCCTCTTCAATCATCTTTTTCAACTGCGCGGCATATTCCTTCGCCGCACGCCGCGGCGCATCCCGTCTCTGTTGTGCAACAGTCGTATTGAGCGACTCCAGCTGCGCGTACAGTGATGTCACACGCGACGCAAGTTCTGTATCGTATGCCTCGTACTCGACTTGTTCTGTTGGCGCGGTGAATGCTGCCGGGAATGGGAATTGTGGAGAGGTGGAGTCTATGCCGTTGATGCTGATTGACGTTGAGGCGGATTCGAAGGTTTCGTTTATGTACTATTTGAGGTTAGAGTCTGGAGGTGTGTAGATATATATATGTACATGTTGTTCGCGGGGTCTCACCTCGTCGATTAGCTCCCGGACGCGTTCGCGCATCGGATCGGGGGTGTCATTGTCTGTTGCGGAAGGGGGAAGTAGAGGTCGAGTTTTCGGCGCGATAGCGCGACTGTGTTGGCGTAGAGGTAGGTGAAGTCTGCTGGAGATTGGAGCTCGACTTTTCGATAGTGTGGTGCTGCCATGGTGGGCTATTGTGGTTGTTGATGTTTTTTCTGTTCCCGCGATTTGCAGGAGAAATGGGCTTGGCATTCATCCCCGCAAACGATGTCATCGATGTTGCATTGACTTGCTTTTCAAAGGTTTATTTTTTTTCCTCTTTACGCTCTCTATTATACTTGTTCTCTTATGTTTATTTCTTTTGTCAAAATATCCTACAGCTCTACGCTTCCATCTTATATCACTCTATCTCTCATTTCACTGTGATACGACCCCTTTGAGATCATGCGAGTGCAGCATACTCAGTGATACTCTATTCTATAAGGCTAAGGAGCCATTGGGGTTCGTCAACACTATCCAGAATATCCCTTAATATACCCACACACATCCCATGGAGAATTCGCCTTCGATTTCCCTTGTGGATAATACCGTCCCACAGCAACCCACCGGCGAAGGAGCTACACGGCGCACATCCACCCTCAATCAGCAGGGAACCCTGACGAAGCACCTGAGCCGTGCATCCGTCCAAAGCCAGCTCACAAAGCGGAAATACGCAAAATGGCAACCTGACAGACTTGGTATCGCGCCCGACACAAACGACTCGTTCAGCCGAGAATCGTCCCAAGTGCGCGGAGGCTCGATCTCAGCCAGCTCCGCCGGAGAAGGCAGTGGGGGCAGAGATGTTGAAACCGCCGACTTTGCTCCGTCGCGAGTCTCGACTAATAATGGGAGCAGCAGCGGCCAGGTGAACGGAACAGGAGACCAAACCAACGGCCGGGAGGACTCCAGATCGCGCTCGGAAATGGACATTCTCTACGAGAACCAGCGGGGCTGGTTCATTTTTGGTGTCCCACGTTACTCGCACAGCTCGCTTTTGAACCTCGATCCCAGTCCCTGGATGACCCAGGACCGCAGGGCCAGTCCTGTTGATATCACGAATGCCCAGCTGCCTGATCCGAGCTGGGAATGGACGTGGAAGACATGGTATGTTGACATGTCTGGTGATACCGATGAGCAAGGGTGGCAGTACTCTTTTTCATTTTCCTCGTCTTCGTGGCATGGTACGCAGCCGTGGTTTCATTCGTTTGTTCGGAGAAGACGGTGGGTGAGACTACGGACTAAGGCCCTTGCACGGCGGAACCTTGGTCGCCCGGACTTTGAGAAATCTCATATGCTCACTGAAGACTATTTTACTATTCATTCTTCCAAGGCCAGAGGTCGGGAGCAGAGTACTGCGGGACTGTCCCGGGTGGAATCCGGCTTCTTGAATCATCCGAGCATAACGGTTGATGAGGAGCCACATGTCGATGAAATTGGGGATATACCCAGTTTGATGCATGCTTTGAAGTTAGCTTCCATTGATCGAGAGAAGATCGATGCATTGAAGAAATTTATTGAGCAAGGAGGCGAAGAGCTCTATTATCTGAACGACAAGGTGAGCCGGACAAGTTTTCCTAATCTATATGCTGAGGCCGGGCTAACTCTACTTTGGCGGATACCAGATACCAGACATAATGCCCATGTTCCTATTCCAGACCTCCCGCTGGCAATTCGTAACATATCTTTCTAATGTCATTCGGGAGCTGTCCAAAACTCCCACCGATTCCAATAAAGACGCCGATGCAGTCCAACGCAAGAAAGACAATCTCGCCCGTGCCGTGGAATCTTGCAAGCATCATGTTACTGGACCGGACATCTTTAAAGATGACCATGGAGAGTCGGGAACGGGATTATTAGACTTGACTCCGGTAGCCAAGCAGGATACATTAATGGCTAAGCGGCCGGTCTTGGAGGAACGTGCGAGGTCGATGAGGCGGATTTTCAGGGGAATTCCCAAGGCTGCTGAGATTGACCGTGAAGGTCACATTTATTAATGTATTAAATTCACCTTTGTAAAGGCGAAATAGATATTATCATATTATCATTGTGGAGAATATAACTAGAGAATGGCGAAGTATAGCAGCTCATCCGGCAGAGCCAAGCTCCGGCCACCGCCTACCCGTTCCGCGGCCAGCAATTTTCGGGGCAAAAAGGCCCATCGAAAAACACCTCAAACAGCAACGCGCTCAACTCTTGTCTCCTTTCCATTCATGTCTCCGGTGCCATTAGAGCATCGTCCCTTATGCTCTTGCGTGGCTGCCCGTGTCTAAGGAGGCGTCTGTCTGCCGTCTTGGACACTGTCGCGACTGGCCCCGATGAGCCTCTTCTGTTTCTCTATCCCCGCTGGGCTGCGCCTGCTTTGCAACGTCGACGGATATCTTCCCTGAAACCGATTGATGCTCCTGCGAGGATAGGTGATACTCCCGGTGCCCAATTTCGCGCAGCAGTCCGCCCCTCTCCTTCGCTTTCTCGACGCTCGCGCCAATGGATTTCCTCTGAGTCTTCCTCTCGGTCTCCCGACAATCCCAATCCGCAATCGCCCCCTGTGGTGGTTGGAGAGCATCACAAACTAGGCAAAGGCGAGGAAATTGGTGACGATGGTTTGAATGGAAGTGGCGGAGGTCGGCCCTCCACGGGTCAGAAGCAATCTGTCAATTCCCTCGCAGATGTCGAACACGCCACTTCCCAACAACCACTACGTGGCTTCGCGTTGACGAGAGCGAAGAGAATACAGAAAGGTCGACTGCACAATAAACCCCTGAACGCCAAACCTTCGTCTCCTACGCAGCGACAACTCTTTTTACGAAATACATCGATTCGAGATCGGAAGAAGTTGCGGTTTCGCGAATATATGAAGAAAAAATATCAATCTCGTTCAGCAAAGCTCTTCGACAATGCTTGGTTTGATACTAGGGAGATTCTGGACCAAGTGCAACACGATGTCCGGAAAAATTCCAAGAAGAGTCTGAACAAGAAGGAGATACTTGTACCAGAGGAGACCCTCGCTCTGTTTTCTGGTGTGACTCGTTATACCTTGAAAGATAACATTTGGTACATCCCGCTCCATAATGGATGTCGTGTGCACATCCTACCTGCAAGTCAGAGCAAAGGATTACTCCGTCGAGTCGTTTTGAGTGCCACAGACCATATTATGGCGCTGGTGGAAGGGCATTTTACCCGTGCACAGAACCTACAAGCTATGGGAGATCCCCTTGTTGATATTCACAAACCACCAGTTCCGATGTGCATTTCTCGAGGCGCAATGCAGCGTTCGAAACTGCCTGTGCCGTTGATTCGTGGAAATTGGCATTTCGGTGAATCGTCCGACAGCAGCTCGAATTTAGACGAGATCCTACTACCTCGTCCGGTTATTGCCACGGTGAAGGAGTTCAACGAGCACGTCGAGGATGTCACATCTGCGAGGCACCCGACGCTCGATGAGAAGGCCATGTCTCTATCAAAGCTTCCGCACGTAGTCCGGATTAAACTACATCTGAAGGCGCTATTCATGGAAGAGACATACTCCAATTACATCTCGACTGCGGCCTTAAATAGTGCTCTGGAATTCCTATGTCGACACGAGTTCCTTGAAACTGCCCGGGCCTTGTGTTCATGCACAGAGCATGTGGCTACCACTGATACATATAACATCCTTCTGCGGGCTGCTGCGCGGCGTCAGGATGTGGCTGTCTTCCGCCATTTCGTGCGGACGATGCCTCGGTTACACATGCGTCCGAACCCAGAAACATGGCTCGCTTTGCTCAGTGCCCTAGTTGACCCTAGCGAAAAAGCCCAACTCATTGAGCATATGGTCCAGCGTGGTCACATGTCTAACCTTTCCACCATCCACAGCGCACTCCAGGAAACAATCCAAGATTCGCTTTTAGTGCATTTGGACAGTGGAAAGGATATAGGCTCCTTTATTGGCCTCATGACCAATACATGGGGTGCAAATTGGTTCAGTCCTTCCGTGGTTGGCCAGATGTTCAGTGTGCTCGCTCGATTGAAGGATTTCGATTCCATAGACCAGCTCATGGAAATCTGCATCGACAATAACCTCACCGTTGACAGTTATCCGCTCAGCCATATTGTGCAAGCCCTGGGCGCGAACATCCACCTCGCTTTGCAGTATACCCTCCGGTTTTTCGAGCACCCTTTGTTCGAGGTAACCTCGCAGAATTGGGAGGATTTGTTTTTGGCCGCATTCAGGCACCGCCAGTACAATATCTGCCTCGTCATATGGCGGTATTCTTGCATGAAGCGATCCGTAACCTACAAGATGAAACAGGCTGTCTTGACTTCCTTATGTCGCAATGCGTCTTTTGGTAAACCCACGAGACTCGACAAAGATTTGTGGGGTTCCGACGCGGGCAAGGTCATTATCGGTATCGACATGCACCATGAAAGCTATAGGCTTCCAGACTCCATCCTAGACGAAATCCCCTCCGAGTTCCGCCACAATCCTATTCTCTACCTCATCGGATGGAAGCCGAGAGGTGAAAAGCGTGACCTCCAAATCCGCCTTGCCAATGCCCTCATTAAGCGGGATCTCATCCTTGGTGCAACCCGCTACGCCCCCCAGCATCCTTCTCCGATTATGCTGGATGCAGCATCTATCTTGGATAAGGAATGGCGTGGTGTGCCGCGGCCTCTGACTTGGAAGATGCAGAACGCCATTCAAGTTCCCATCGTCCGCAAAGACAAAGACCGAGAGCAAGAGAAAGATAAAAACCAATAATCTCCCAATCCTTCCCCTGTTTGCATCGTTCGCGCATTCTTCGATTCTTCTACCTTTTTTTTGACGCTAGCGTGTTGCATGAATATCCCATCTGGCGGGCTTGTTTTGGCCGGTGTTTGTGTTATGTACTCTAGTCTGCCTACTTGCCCGTCTCCTTGTATCTTATACTTGTACATTATCTGAAAATATAGAATCATAGAACTGCAATGTCCAGAATAACAGCTTCTAAATATATATATTCATCTAATCGTGAGCGAATACATCTTCCTCTTTCGGTCTAAGTTAAAGCACCATCAAAATCTAAGCAATGCATCGAGATCATTCATGAAAACATCATAGGCAGAGCCAGAGTGCCCACGATTTGGGACTCTCACTTCCCTCATTGAAGCAGGATTCCCATGCATCTCGGCTTCGCGGGCTAACGCCTTCTCGGACCCAACCCTTTTGTCTACAGGCGCCGGAGACGGAGACCGAGATAGAGACCGAGAAGCAGGTATGCAGATCCCCTTTATAGAAGAAGTCGGCTCCGCACAATCTCTGTATAGAACATCAGACTGGAAGCGCCTTGGAGATCCCATCCCTGACGAAGACGCATTCCGCTTTCTCTCCTCTGATGTAGCTTGATTGTGTGTAATGTCCTCTTCCATCTCGGGCGAAGGGGACGGGGAAGTGGAAGTGAGAGGAGGCAGTAGCCGACGCATCTCCGAATAGGACGAATACACGGCACTCCACCGAGGTATTTCGTGATCGATTCCCCTTGGCAGAAAGCCATTGACGTGAAATCGGGTTTCGTGGTTATTACTAGCTTTCTGGCTGTTCTGGTTGCGATTGGACATTCGTCGTCGAGTAGGTCTTCCAACGGTTTCTTGTAAGTCTTGGTAGTATCGTTATTTTCATCGTTTTACATACCTGTCAATTGGATCTCGCGGGATGCAGCATTGATCTTCTTTGCGACAGTGCGTGCACTGGTGATATGGCGGAGAGATGTCGCATCGCTTTTTGCGGGCGTGGCATGCTGTGCAGGCTATTTTGCCGGGTCGACGGCCTTGTTTATTTGCTTTTGTTATCCCAGGCAGACCTTGAAGGGGTCTGAGTGCTGTTGAATCCATGGGGAATGGGATATTTTGGAATCTAAAATATACACGAGGGACCTCGGCACAAGTTATATATAAGAAAGACACGGGATCCACAATTTCACAATCAGATAGCCTCACATAACTCCGTAACTCCACCGGGATACCGAGATAAAAACATGTGGAGATCCGAACTTCATGCAAAGGGAAATGTGACGCTGGCTTTATTATTTATATTTCTAATAACACTTTGGTTTTAGTCTGGGCTACTCCGTACAGTCATTATAGCGGTGTGCAATGTATAGCTTGCATAGGCTCTCAGCTCAAGCCCTTTCTTCCCCTCAATTTATTATTCTAATAGCTTCTACTCATGGTGAATAATACGCTCAATTTATGATGATTGAAAACTCTGCCTGTCAAACTTACCCTAAAGCTAGTATCACACCTCCCCCAGTCCTATCACATGCACCTATCCAAGCACTCCAAGACTTGGAACGTTTTTGTATCCAAGGCGACCTTGAAAGATTTCAGAGTACTTTGAATAGCAGCTCTATTGGTGATAGCTTACATGATCCCAATACAGTCAATCTGTCAGAAGTGATGATCCGAGCCATCAAGCTGGGAAGAACCTGTCTTGTCGAAGAGCTGCTCCGTCATAAAGTGCCCTTGTTCCCAGCATATATACATGAGGCTATCAAGACAAAAGTAAATGCAAAGGATATCCTGGAAATCTTGTTTGAAAATGGGTGGGATATCAACCATCCGATGGGCGCAATGGATCCCCCGATTCTCAGGTGAGTCAAACTGCCAATGTCTAAAGTTGCCTTCTTGTAACCCCCGATATGATAGTAATGCCTTGGATGATCCTGAAATGACAACATGGCTCCTTGATCACGGAGCTGATCCTAACCGTCGATGCAACATTGATTTTACGCCACTGTCCTACGCTGTTGAACACGCCTCTTTGCCAATCGTCACTCTTCTGCTCAATCGTGGCGGCGATGTTACAACAGGGCAGGTTTTGCACCACGCAGTTGTTCGCGACTCCGATGCAGTGGAGGTCCTGGAGCTCCTCATTTCTAAGGGCGCACCGATTAATGGTATCATGTATCAAGACCATCAGCCTTCTTGGGACATGTATTTCTTTATGGGAGAAACTCCTCTTCACAAGGCAGTGTTCCTTCGCAAAATCGATGTCATTCATTATCTTCTTGGGGAAGGAGCGGATCTCAATGTCAAAGATGCCAGGGGCCGAACGGCTATACAATGTGCTGATGAAGATATTCGAAGAGAGATCACAGGATGGTCACGATAATAGCTAAGGCAGCAGCCCTGGAGCATAGCTTGAGCTAGCAAAGTAAATGCTTTATATCTAATTCAGGATCAAGCCAAATGATATTTGTACAGGGCCATTCCTTCCCCCTCATTTTACACAAACCTTTAGCTAAAGTAACTGCTATCCAATTAGCAAAATTAAGAACAGTGCTTGTAGTACGACAAGGCCGCATAAGCGGCCGAGTATTCTTGTCCGGTTTCACGTGGAAAAGTGGGTTTGCGTATTTTACACCGCCAAATCTGAAACACAAGCCCCAGGATGCGTAAGAACAGCTCACTATATATAGTTAGAAGGGATGTAATAGACATACTCATACACGGCGCGAAATTGGCGAACTTCGTCACGGTATTTGAGGTCACGCTCCCAGAAATCCTTCGAATCAATCGAATCTCACACGATATAGTCAATGTAACTGCCCGGAACGCAGCCTTCGTCACTCTGCTGTCCTTCGTGGCATCCAAGAAGTTCGGAGACCACTTTACACTTCTATCCTGTAAGACTCTTGAGCGCTTCTAGTTCTATGTGCTTCCGCTGCGTAACAACCTGAGGTGCTCAGACTCGAGGGCTGCAAGCGACGGCTCCAGTGATAGGGATTTGGATATAAATCCGCATGAACCCCTTCTTGGTAATGTCAGCGGCACTATGACAAGGGAACTTGATAGTTGCAAGTGGAAGGCCGAAACTATCATCAGCCTCGTCTTGGGTCATTGTCTAGTATTCCTCGGTAATCGTCTCATCAATTACCCACAGCTGGAAAGGCAAAGTCTTGTCAGAAGAGACCTTAGTGCGGGAGAGGTGATCGAAATCACCGGGGCGGGACATGGTGATGAGCAAAGAGTTATGGAGGAGTGATGTATAAAAGCATTTTGTTTACAAAAGGGGGAAAAGGAACAGATAATTATGGTATTGAGATGCCTAAGGGGCTCATTTCTTTATGGCTTTGAAGCCTGCAGGTTTATGCATGTGATCACCCTTTGTTTTCTTCATTGGCCAAAAAGAGTCTCGGAAGCAGCACTATATAGCGTGTATGATTTAGGAACGAAGGGATATGAAATAAGAGAAAAGGAACGGGATCTGCACAAATATCTTTTGGCTTGATCCTAAATTAAATATAAAAAATTTGCTTTTCTAATCTTTCTATACAATGCAAGTTCCGTAAGGACACCAGCTCCTGTGAGGTATATCTATTCTGGGTCATTTCTCATACATTATCATGACATGTCATGCCAACACAGCTTGACAGAGCAACGAGGAAAACTTCATAGCGTTGCTAACAACCAAAAAGATCAAATCAATGACCCCATATTCGCATGAGAATGTCCTCCACACGCGTCAGGTAGACCAGGTACTGGTGGTGGAAGACCATAGGGATCAACAGGTGCTGTCCGAATCGCGCCAACACCTTCTTTGAGATAAAGCACAAGCCGGTAGGCCGAGTTGCCATTCAAATAATATCGGTGGAGCTGTTTGCTACGAAGGAAGCCCAATCGCTCGTACAGTTTCATCGCGCCGGTATTGGTGATTTCGGTTTCGAGGACAATCTGCCCAAACACACGTACGAGTCAGCTACCATACCCTCAAGATCACCCCGTTTGGGGATCAACAGCCATCCCCGCCAAGTAGACTTACCTCATCTGCATCCCGCTCGATCATAGCATCGATAGCCATGCGCACTAGCTTGGTTGCAATTCCGCGGCCACGGTACTCTTCGCGCACGGCCAGCATGGCGATATAACCCCTCAGCGGGCCGTCGCGGTGTGGTTCTAGCTTCGATACCACGACCCCGACCATCTCGTCCTTATCATCCATCGCGAGGAAACACAGGTCACCCCATTGGTATAGGAAGTAGCGGTAGACGTAGATGCTGTAAGGTTCGGACAGATCTTTGGAGATCAGCTGGCGCATTGCGGCGACATATTCATTTTCGCGCGAGTTTTCATATCGCACGTAGCGAAGATCAGGAGCATTGCTCATTACAGCGATGTCATCGAAGTGGGCCGATGGTTGGAGTTGACGGTGAGGGGGTGGGATGTGTCGGGGAGGAAAGTCAACTCTGCCATGTGATGCCGATCCGCCCGTTCGCGGACTTTATGCACTCCCGTGTTTTTTATCCCCTTCCTCTTCTTGTTTCTTACTTTTTGGCTTCCAATTTGTTGGTTTTATTCTTGACATTAGTCCTCCAGGCAAACCGACCAGGTCCTCTCCTTCTTCTGCCTCCCTTGGGGTTGGTCGCCATGCTCCGCCGCCGCACGGGCAAGGACGAGGTCCCGCCCTCTAACACTACAAAGCCTACAAAGCCTACAAAGCCTACAAAGCCTGAGAAAGAACAACTTCATGCGGAGTTTGTTGATACAAAAGTCACACAGCTTGTTATTAAGCCCCGGAGCAAACGTCGCAATGGTTTCATCTTCATGCTGGGCGGGATCTTCGGGATCTTTGTCGCCTTGTTCTTCGCGAACCAGCAGGAGGTGATAAGCCTGGATTCCCTCATGGACCTGAATCTCGACTCATGGATTGAGGCCATCCCACAGGGAATTTTAAGTGATGTGAAAGAATTCTCGGTACGTGATTTCCAAGGGAGTACTCTTATCTCTACATCTGGTTACCATCCGACTAACTTCCAACTGGGACATAGCAACATGAACGCGATACCGTCAGCTATGATTCCTTTGCTGTTGGGCTGCATCTTCGCTCAATGGGCGTAGAGGCCAAACACCCCGTTGTGATGATCCCCGGAGTTATCTCGACTGGCTTAGAGAGTTGGGGTACGGGGGAAAGCTCGCGACAATACTTCCGCCGACGATTATGGGGCAGCTGGAGCATGATGAGAGCTTTGGTCATGGATAAAGCTGAGTGGAAGAACCATGTTATGCTCGATCAGGATACAGGCCTGGACCCACCTGGCATTAAGCTCCGTGCGGCGCAAGGATTCGATGCCACGGATTTCTTTATCACCGGGTATTGGATATGGAATAAAATCCTCGAGAACCTGGCTACCATCGGCTATGATCCGACCAATGCGTTTACGGCTGCATACGACTGGCGACTCTCATATCTCAATCTCGAAGTTCGTGATAAATATTTCACTCGACTCAAGTCCTACATCGAGACCGCAGTTCAGGTACAGGGCGAGAAGATCACATTGGCATCACACAGCATGGGATCTCAGGTGGTGTTGTATTTCTTCAAGTGGGTAGAGAGTGAGGAGCATGGAAATGGTGGTAAAGACTGGGTTAACAAACATATCGACTCGTGGGTCAACATCAGCGGCTGCATGCTTGGCGCCGTCAAGGGATTGACTGCCGTTTTGTCCGGCGAAATGCGGGATACAGCGCAGCTGAACGCCTTTGCTGTGTATGGACTGGAAAAGTTCCTATCGAAAGGGGAACGCGCGGAGATCTTCCGCGCGATGCCTGGTATCTCCAGCATGCTACCAAAAGGTGGCGAGGCCATATGGGGAAACTCAACCTGGGCGCCGGATGACCAACCAGGTCAGCCCCTGACTTTTGGCAACCTGCTTCGTTTCCAGGAGAACAACTCATCCTTGACCCGGCACAATCTCACTACGACAGAGAGCCTTCAGTACCTCCTGGACCAGGGCGAGGATTGGTACCGGAATCAAGTCCTGAATAGCTACTCCCACGGTATCGCCCACACGAAACGAGAAGTCGAAGCCAACGAGAAAGACCCGCGCACCTGGCTCAACCCTCTAGAATCGCGTCTACCCCTCGCCCCAGATATGAAGATATATTGCTTCTATGGCGTGGGCAAACCCACAGAGCGCAGCTACTTCTACCAGGAAGAGCCCGACCCACTGGTCAACCTCAAGGTCAGCATGGACACCACCCTCACAAACAACGAGGGCGTCGACCACGGCGTTTTAATGGGTGAGGGCGACGGCACCGTGAATCTGCTTAGTACAGGCTACATGTGCGCCAAAGGTTGGCGCATGAAGCGTTATAACCCAGCCGGCACAAAGATCAAGGTCTTTGAGATGCCACACGAGCCGGATCGTTTCTCCCCGCGCGGTGGTCCCAACACTGGTATGTGCTTCTTTACTCCCTTATCTACTTTTTCCGACATGTGACAGGCGACTAACTTCGTATAGGCGACCACGTGGATATCCTAGGCCGTGCCTCTCTCAATGACCTTCTTCTCCGTGTCGCTGGCGGCAAAGGCGATTTAATCGAAGAGACTTTCGTCTCCAAAATCCGCGAGTATGCGGATCGTGTACAAATCTTCGACGATGAATAGATCGAATTGGGAGGGTCCTTTATGACTGTTCTGAATAATTGTTCTTTGATTTGGCTGGCATTTTGATACACATATACCTCGCTTTTAGACATCTGGGATTTTTTTTTCTAGACGGATGGGGGTTTTTGCTTATGAGCCAGCATTTTTGTACATTTCGTTATGATAAACCCTTATATGAACTCATTCCTTTCTATGACAACATGTATTGGCCCGGTTATAGTTTATAATACTGAAATACCCAAACAAAGCATGTTAACAAGGTCCATACGGAATACATAAAATTCTAGCCACCTCTTCGTATCGCGGATCAGCGCGGATACTGCTTCATACCTAGCCATAAAATAGGGACGTATGCAAGCTAGCATCAGCTGATCCCGTGTGATCGACAGAGCTGGACTATTGGCCCATGCGAGAAGCAAGGACCACGCCATGTCCCGTCCACTGTGTGGATAGTCCTTATCACACCCGTGGATTGGCGGGGTTGCCAGTGCTCATGTTAGACTTGGGGATGAAGGTTCGAATAGAGGCTAAGTTAAATGTTGTATACCAGATACGTTTACTATGTACAATGACAAAAACCAAGAAATGTAAATAATGTACAATGATTCATTCATACGCTAGTGATTAAAAATAATGCTAGCAATACCCAACAGGATCTCACTCCTCCCCCAAAGTAACGATAAGAGGCATGCACACGACCCAACGAGGAGGTGTTGCGGGAGGCGCAAATGCATTAGGTTGTCGGATCTGCTTCAACTTTGATAGCCAGAAGCGAAGAGAATGGGCGAAGCTCGAGGGTAGGGAGATGGCATCCGTCAAAAGTACCAAAATCCCGTTCACCCTAGCTGCCATGGTTACTTGAGCTCTAAAAACGAGAGCTCCAGTTTTCAGTGTCCCTTTCCTCGGATCTTGTCATGTTGAATTAACACGACAAGTATCCACTCTGTCGACGCCAGTTAATCACCTGCCAGGCGACGTAGACACAAACGGAGGGTAGATCGAGACAATCTTTTTGAAAACCCCCCTTTCATGTGCCGATGCAAAATGTCATAAAAACAGCCAGTATTCAAAAATCCTTCAAGTGCACAGCGAGTGGTGGTGCAGCAAAAAGCGCCGAAACTTTTCATATCACCAGAAAAAAAACAGGTTCGAGTTCCCAGGCGCCTATGATGAGCGAGCGACACGAATGGTAAAAATATTTGTTCATCTAGACGAGCCGAAAGCAAAAAATGTGGCTCGCCCAGTTCATAAAGTCGTAGCGAAAGACATGGGTCAGAAAAATAAAGGATCGCTCGAGAGCGTCCGAGAATGTGTACAAGCGAAGGTTGCCAACGGTGGCTGGGCGGGGGATTGGCGAATGCAGGCAGGTGAACGAGGCCTGTTCCCTTCCGCCACCGGTATTAATATTATAGACGGAGTTACCAGCCCAAAGTGGGGTGGTGAGGCATGTACAGCCAGAAGGTGAAGAGTACCATCAGCTCGAGGCGGAAGTACCGTACGAACTGAGGTTTTATTAAAAACCTTAGGGTGTTGAAGATTGCTCAATGCAGATAATGTTCCCAAACATTGTCGTCAAACATAACGCCGATTCAAAAGCAGAAGATGCAAGAATGCACAGCGCCAAGCGACATGTGCCAGTGAAGCTCAAGGATTAGCGTCCAGCCTCGATGTCGTGATTCGAGGTGAGAGTCTCGCTTTCCCAGGTGTAATGATCGTCCACGGGGCTCAGAGAGCCCGAGGAAACAGACGAAGAAGAGCCCACGGTCCACTCGTCGCTGTCCAAGTTGAAATCACCATCCAAGCTGGCGAGATCATACCCGAAGTCGCGAGAAGAGTCACCGATCTCGACGTAGTCGTAGTCCCAGCGGAACATCTTGTCGGCCTGTACTCGGGGAAGGAACCGGGTCTTGGCAAAGTAGAAGGCGACCGTGGCAAGTAGACCACCGCAGACCAGATCGACTGCGTAGTGGTGGGAAAGATACATGGTAGCCCACCACATCCACAGAGTGTAGGTAACCCAGAGGGGCTTCAACCGCGGGAAGACGTGGCTCATGAACAGTGCTGCCAGGGTGGAGTCCGCAGCATGGAGCGAAGGGAATGCACCGAAAACAACAGGGGACTGTTTGAAGCCCGAAGTGTAAAGATCAATACCCAGCAGCTTGTCAATCCGAGCAAGACCAGCCGGGTTTCCCTGCATAGAGTAGTCGGCTGGGGCCAACCCGTACAGATTTTCATACCAGGGTGGTGAGCAGGGGAAAGCCAGCTGAATGAAGACGGCGATCATGCTGATGTATCCGAGAGTCCGGGCATACAGAGGGGTAGTTCCGGGTGGGCCGAAGAAGAAAAGGATCAGTGAAACGACGAATGGCGCTCCGTAGTGGCAGAGTCCGTAAGGAATCCATGCCAGAATGTCAAGCACCACATTTTGATGGGCGGATAGAATGTTGCTGATGTTGGCACCGTACAGGATGTTTTCCATGGCTGGTAGCACTCGGACCCAAATGGCAGGCCGCCAATCGCTTGGAACGAATCTAGAAAAACACACGTCAGCAATGTTCAAACCCCCGCACATCCTGCTCATGCCATGAGGCCATGGCAGGCGCATCTGCAGGAAACCTAACAGGAAGCAAAACTTACTGGCATCCATAGAAGAAGATAAGCCATCCAGCAACGGGGAGGAAAGGCAAAAAGAATTGCCGGGTGATTGGCATGAGGAGGGAGCACAAGAGTCCGGTGGCGATCGCGGTCTTTCCCAGTGGACCAGGAGACTGGATGATCGTCAAGGAGAAAAAGCCGATGATGAGGAGCAACAAGTATTGGAAGTCATACAACGTCCATCGGTGTGTCTGTAAGGATCTAAGGGTGTCCACAGGCGAGAATGAGGTTTGCAGCCTCGATATGGACGAGGTGGGCGAGAGGCGGCTCCGGAGTTTGGACCGGAGCTTGCGACGCATGCGATGTGGCACCAAGAGCTGGAATGAGCGCCATGGCACTTGGATCTGAAGCTTTCCAAACTGATTCTGGGTGCGATCTTTCCATGACGGATAGGAAGCGCTCATATTCGCGGCGACTCTCCTGTAGGAGAGTCCGGATCAGTTTGGAAAAGGGATGGTTGAGACTTCAAGGAATGCCGCGGGACGAGACGGAAGGAGGTCGCGTAACGGAAAAGAGGTTTATCGTTGGCCAGAAGAGAGGCTCATAAAAAGTTGAGTTGGGCCGATAGGAAGGCGAAGGATAGGGCCGAGGGGCGTGAGTCCCAGGGAACTCAGGAGGTCACGTTGACAAGGGTCGGGATGCAAGGAGAAAAGGGCACAACCTATAAGACCCAGGATAAACAGAACTCGAGAAAACCAAGGAAACCACTTGAAGCCCTGAAACGGAGATATTAAGAATTAAAGAAGAGAGATGGGAAGAGGGAGGAAAAGAGCTGGATTTCATCCATGGGAACTTGAAGTATTGTATTGGTATTTTTTGGGTATTGACCCATATCTAAGTTTTTGTAATTTTTCCCGGTATGATTACATCCGTGCTGTAGTACTCAGTACGGAGTACGGGATTATGTATTATTTGACCTGTCTATGGCGTCACTAGTCGGTTTTAGTTTAGTACATTTTTTTTAATCTTTTTCCATTTTTCAGGTACGAAGACAAATTGAAGTATATTCGATATTCGATATAACTATTTCTAGGTATCCATTTCATTTCATTTCTATTCCAATTCTGACCGGAGCCCTCGGCAGTATTTAATAATGCATACAGTCCTGGACATCCGGTCTGAGAATTTAACTCGGAAGCCACGGAAGCAACGGAGATCACATTTCTGGGCATATCTCGGACTTTGTTATGCCTATGGTCCGACATGTTATTCTTCTTATGCAGATGACTCCGAGACTCCCGAGAATCTTTGTCTACAATTTGTATTAACTTATATGCGATATATTGGTATAACATCACGCTATATTGAATTCACCTAACGACTTTGGATACCTTAAAACCTCAATTAAATTATGTATAAATTATACATATGTACGGCGTACGGAGTACACCGTACATATGTAGTAGTATTGCTAAAGACGGTCCCGAGGTTCCAAAATTACAGCTGGGACGCAAATTTTCGCAAATTTTCCATATAAGATCCATCGTAGGATTTTGATTGGTTCCTTCTCCCTTGCCCCCATAGTGCTGTTTCGGTATTATACCCCATTAAAACTATCTAATTTCGCTTATGCACGCTTTTAGCATCTTGCTCAACTGTCGTCCTGGTGATTTAAAACAACACTAGCTACTCCGTACAGCGCTAGCTACAGGAATAGCTATGTTGTACCTCCTCGTATTAAGGCTGTCGGCAACAGCCAACGTTTACTCCGCTATCCGTAGATGCTATACTCCGTATATTGTAGTATGCATTGGCATCAAGGAGACTCAGCCCCCGGTTATGCAGTTGAGCCACACACGATGGACACTCGAGAGCCCCGGTTTGACAAGCTAACCCTGTTACCTAGAAGAAACACATAAGTCTGACACTATTGGGGCCGTCTTACATGGGGCCAGCGCGTATATGAGGATGTGCAGCCTATCATGTAATAATGCCCTACCGCCAGGGGATAACGGATAGCCCCTCTACTCCATAGGGGATACCAGCCTCCTCATTTAGACAACAACCAGTGTATGGAGTACAACGTCTTTGCCGTAAAAAGAAATTGCACAACAAAAGACGGCACAGCTAAGGTTGAATATGCTTTCCACCCCTTGACTCTGGTGCACATGCGTTTCAGAATTCAAGTGTCGCGCGACCGTAGCCAATCACATCTTGACTTCATCTCCAATCCAGCGTCAAAGCTCCCTAGGCATTTTATAATATAGGCAGCTGTTACTCTGTAAACTGTAGGTATCCCGAGGCTTATTATTACGATATTGTAGTTTACGATGTATTCATTTTTCCATTGAACAGCGACGTGTTCGTATTCGTATCTGGGGGTGGCTGCCTAGAGTGGGTTGTCAGGCTTAGAAGTGATGCAAGGCTGATGTGTAGTAACTGCGCCACATATATGAAGTCAAGCTGTAACCTTGGAACCTTGGAAAGGAGGTCTTGTTCGCCTTGCTACTAAGCCTCATAGGGATGTTGGTGCAGGCCAAGAATGTAAGATATCCCTATGATGCTACTTCTTCGATGAATACTCGGTGAGGTCACCTAACTCATCGCTTCGTTGTCAAGATATGTGGATGAGCCCTTGGCATTGCACAGGCTTATATTTCAGACATATGTTGATGGCTTTTAATTTCCGTTTGACACCCCCGTGCTTATTTGATACGAAATACCGCGATCGACGTTTCTGCGTCGTCGATCCTACCAGGCTATCATATTACATCCCCGCAAACCCAATGCGGTCAGTGGGGAACATTGACTACATCGTGCATTTTACCTATTTTTACATCATTCTTCGAGACATAAGGAAGTTGCAAAGATTCAGAGAGTCTATATTCTCGTAGTCGTGTGCTATGCCAAGTATAGGCTCACTACTCCGTACATGCGCTGGTATTCGTGAACTGGAAGAAACACTGATTATTCAGCTAAGCGCTTCTCTCGCCATTCATTGGATATGACATAGTGACCAAGACTAAAAAAGAGAATACTAGAGGTTTGTGCATCATGTTCGGCGCTTATCCTAGGATTATATATTGTGAGATATATATTGTGACTGCAACATTATCTTCTTTTTCACTCCAGTTCAAAAGCTCATAATCACTAACCTTATCATATTAGAGTGAGCACTGCCGAGGAACACTGCCTTTGTGCAAGTTTCTAAAAACCCCCAGAATTACTTGGCCATTCATTGCATTCAATATGTCGTCGGCAGTTTCAATTTATGTCGCCATCAGCATCAGCGACGGCGTTTACAAGCACTGGGGTATTTTCATCGATGCACCCCGAGAAGAAGACAAAATTTTCCTCCAGGTAGCGGGCTCGGATGGCAGATTCCGCTATGAACTGGAAACAAGAGATGTTCGACGATCGGAAAGACTAGTGGAGTTGCTTCCCCTATATGACGTGGACGCCGCCGAACTAAACTCCATCAAGACTGTCGCTAGCCAAGTCACTGTCCACAATGAGATTCGAGGTTGGAACTGCCAAGACTACGTCCTAGATCTTCTAGAGGCATTGGAAAAAGAAGCGATAGTGAACAGTAAAGATACGAGGTACAAGAAGCAGAAAGATTTGCTTCATGGGAAGCAGGAAGGGCTGGCATAGGGTGTTCTCCTCCCTTATGTGTGATCAGGTTACCCTGATATTTATTAAGGTCTTGTGCATTCTATTTCGAAACAATTGATATTTCCATGCTATTGCATCAGGTACCCGAAGAAGTCGGAATCGTAGGAGCCACTAGACCGAGTCTATAATTATTGCTGCAGTATATATTATGCCTTGTTATGCCTGATTGACCACCTGTTATGTAGTTGATTATGCAAAGGCGCTTGGGGGAGTACGTGGAGAAGGCGCCGAAGAGTGTCACGTTGATGAATGCGCCTTGTCCAAAGGCATAGCCACCGCAAAAGGGCTCAGCGACTTGGCTTTTTCGGCATGCCACCATAGCAGAAATATATGCGAAGCTCTGCTTTCTGATGGTTGATAACCTTTGTGTTATGCAGGGAGGCATTTTGGTGATCTTAGGACTAACGATCTCGTAGTGAAACAATATCTCTGCTTTAATAACCGCTGTATTGTTGCTAGAATCTTTGACTGAGAGGAAAGCAGCCATTAGATAGGCGAATCAAATCCCTGATTCGATTTTAGTTTGCAGTTCGCAAATCAAGAAGTAAACCCAGACGCCATCCGATGTATCGCCATAAACCGAGAAAATTAAAAAGCTGCCCAGCGCCAACACCGTGAAAAGTAAAGAGGCCTCAGTGGCCATTCAGTCATGCTAATGGTGGTCTTCATGGGCATCAGCCAGCATCTGGAAGCCCTTCACCAGCCCCATTGCAGAACCAGCGGCGATACCGCCAACCAGTACCATTTGTATACCTCCAATGACACCCTTGCGGATATTCCGACGACCACGCCAGCCACTGACAAAGCACGTCTTTACATATCCGAAGATAAACAGCGCAATGACCATGGTAGCAATGGACCACCGTAGGGCGACGAAGGCTTCATGGGGTCCAACGAAAAAGTATGGTATGAGAGGAATAAATCCACCGACAAAGTACCCTAGGGCGATTGTGAAAGCACAAATGATAGCTCGTGAGCCTGAGGGTTCGGGCAGAGTGTGGTGGAAGTTCATGAGGAAAGATGGAAGCATAGGAGAGTTAGATAGATGATTTTTGAGTTGTGCGACCAGTTCAAAAGGCAACTCGTAGGGCTCGAAAATGTCGGAGATGGTGTCAGACACAGATGCGGGGTCCGTCATAGTCTGTGTTCGAGTCTCTTTTAATGTGGCTTTATATGACTCCCTACAAACATGTCAGTTATCGAACCTCTAGGATCTCTTCTAGCGGAATTTCATGAGTAGTAGGATCCAGGATCTAGGTAGACTTACTCCTCGCTTTTAGCACCTAGATACCCACCGAGTCCCATCGATATAGCTCCTGCGATGAGTTCTGCGAGTCCACCGAAAACAACGATTTTGGTATCACCCAATGCAGATAGTCCAGCAGTTAGGGCGAAAGGCACAGTCATGCCGTCGGAAAGACCGATGATGGCATCGGACACGGTGCGACCGTCAATGAAGCGGGAAGACTTTCGCTCCGAGTCATTGTGACTGTTTGTGTTTTTCCCAGCCTCGACATCCGGTCGAAGTTGAGAACGAACGTCCTTTTCATCCTCCGAAGAAGGACTGCGATCGGAGAGGGGCATATAACTCGACATCAGGCCGGTCAAGGAATCGATTGACATAAGTGAGATCGGAGGGATTGAGGACTGAAATGAAACCTTGCAGTATCCCTTGAATGGGGACTTTGGGAATGTTTAAGTGAAAACTAGGGATGCGAGATTAGCCAGTTAGAGCACGCGGTGCGGTCATGAGTTCTTCCCATGCCTACATCCTTACATATTGATAAAGAAAGTGATCAGGTCCCACTGCTCAACAGCCTATCGAGTGACCCAAGAAGACAACGTGCTTGGCGACAGGGCACGTGCAATGCTGATTCGAGGAGGGTCAGCTTCAGTGTGGGTCTATGTGGGTCTCTGAGAGGGACTCCCGCAGCTTAACTTGAAGTCGGAGACCAATCAGAAATTGTTATTTCTAATCCAGAGTCTTTGTCCACGGACTCCGCACGGCTCACGTGCCAATATAAACTACGCCGTATATCCATTGCCCTAAGAGGGATTAACCTCGAGGAATATTTGCTAGACATTTTAGTCCCAATTTCGCTTAGATTTGGTCACATTCGTCTAGAAAGGATTCTCTAACAGCCTCCACGTGGGCTGTGGGTACTTCTGTTTTCTCTAACATGACTTACCAGGTATATCACATCACGGTTCCTCTTGGGCGTCATCTTAATCCAAATAAACAAGGGTTGTATTACCTAGATACCCAGTTCGGTGATAAGTTTTATTGCTGTGTGGATGTTGAATCCGCGAGGAGCACTGATACAGTCATACCCTGTTGAGCATGACCTTCACCTCCAAGGCACTCTGTGGCAGGCCGCAGGTGTCCATGGTACAGGTATCTATCTGTAGAAGATTAGAGATGGCAAGAAGATAGTTATAAACATATTTTTTTTTCACTTCTTCTATACTCTTTCTCTTTTACCACATGTTTACGAAGGGTCTTATAGTCTCGCATTGAGTAATAGTAACTATGGTTCTCCACTGAGGCTTCGCTATTCTGATGGCTCTGGCCAGTCATCCCCGGCTATTGGGATTTACATACTGAAATTGACAATTTGCGCAATCTCACCTATTGCAATGACTACACAAACCCCAATTGGACAGTCCACGGGGAGCCACTAACAATCTGCGCCGAGCCGTATGCAACCGAAGTGCCACTAGAACACCCGGACCACAACTTTGGTGGAGTCACCTACGAAATCTTCCGCCAGTGGAACCCGACAAATGAAGATGTCCCCAACATGGGTGGTTTTATCGAGCGCCAATCGGAGAGGCACAATGCTACCCCTGGAGATTCGTCATTCGTGATCAAGCCCTTGAACCAAAAGAAGAGCGCCACTCTGGTGGAGCTGGCAAACAATTGCGCCTTCTTTGATTCATATGTGGGTCATCCTTTGGTCTCAACTTGACTATATTGCAGATAACTGACTGTTGACCCTACTTTGTAGTTCGCCGAGCACCCGGGTCCCACTAACCCCAACCGCCAATTCGCAACTTCGGGTTCGTCCTGTGGTTTTATCGATAACACTGATCAGTCTGCTGGGTTTTAGAACAATATGACTGGGGCTACTTGTGCAGTCTCGATCTTTGAATCGCTCAGTAAGAAAAATATCAACTGGAAGAATGTGAGATAAGTTTGTTCTTTTACAAATAGAATATGAGGACCCGTGGAATTGACGCCGAAAATGACTGCTTTTGAGGTCAAAAATGGCTCCCTTTCAGCTGAATTCAAGTCCCCTCCCTTTTCGCCCGGTTTACTCGTGAGACCATATTGCGGGGTTGAACCAAGCCCCTACTTAGTGATTTCGCCCATGTGATTGCGGAAATTCTGGCCGTTTTGATACCAGCTATTGATTCAATTGCCATTTCAGTCGCCGAAATCAAACAGCTGGGTCTATCAGCTGGATCAATGGCGGGGGCTTGTTGTGATAATGACTATATTGCTTAGTAATAATCGAGGATGACGTTAATACAGGCTACAAAAAGGCTACACGGTGAAAACGACATTTCTAGAAGTAACCTTTGACAGGGAGTGAAAACATCCATCCATAGAGAAATAAGAATACAATAATCATAGTCGCTGCTGAACAAAAGCAAAAGCGAAAGTAAAAATAAAGAAAAGAAAAAAGCAAATTTGACTCATCCGTGGCTTGTCCTCCAGGGCTGCAGCATAGCAATGATTTAGAGATTCCCCATGGCAAGAATTGCGTCACGAACATCAGCTCCAAGCACAGTTCCAGCGTCAGCGTCACGAGTGGAAGTATCACCGGAGTCAAATGTCTGGTCTTGAACAAGGGATTTAGGGAGTTCCGATCCTGAAACACAACGGTCTAATGTAACCAGTGTTGACCGATTAAGGTACTCACCGGCGGAGGGCCAAAAACGCGTGGCTTCAACCTTTTTCGCAACGGCGTCACTGGCTCCTCGGCTCTTTGCATTCAGATACGCAATAATAAAACAGAAGTACAAATACCGTCGGCGAGGACGGTTGTCGGAAACGAACGTCAATGCCTTGTTGTCAATATCCTATTACATCATTAATATAATATTCAACTCTAGCTTTTGCAATACTGACCTTCAGTTTCATATAGGATCCACCCAAGGTACCGATGATGTTCTCCTTCTTTGAATCGTCCAAGACAACACACCTCCATTGAGTTGGACTTTCCATTGGGCCAGGCATAGGTACAATCGCGATGGTACCTTGGTCGAAAAGTAGCTCAATATTGTCTGCCAGTGTGATGCCTAATTTGTATAAGTCAGTCATTTCCTTGGCCACAACGAGAACATTCTTACCATTGCGGGGGTCATCAAGAACTCCAGCACTGACTCCGAATAGGTGGGAAACTTCCTTGGATGTCATAGATTTGGGTACAAGATGGGCAGCTTTGATATTATTTTGGGGAAGTACAGTGCCCAACACATGACACCACCCAAAGCCAGGGTGACAATGCTCATTGATACCGTAGTATGCATAAACCTCCTTCTTGAACGCAGATTGATCAAACTTGGGACCCTTCTGTTTTGCACTTGCACCCAGCACACGGGAGATTATAGCGTCGCGGTAAGCATGCTCGAGCAGGCTTTGGTCAACCGGTCCTTCAATCCTCTGACGTTTCGCTGAAACTTCTTCATTAATGTCTTCGATAATCAATGGACGTTGTGCCTTCAGCAATTGAATGGCTGATGACGACGAACGGAAGGACTTCAAGAAAGGTTGGATTTCTCGCTGAAAGGCGTCGTGGGAGATCTTTTCAGTCTGTCTTGCTTCATTGAGGCCGTCTCGGACACATCGCATGTACTCAAGTTCACTTTCCATTGCCGCGAGTTTCATGTCAAGAATATCGGATGTTGTCGACCCAACTGACATCTTAGAAAGGCGGGATGCTGCACTCACAGACCTTTGCTTGTGAGTCCGTAGCGCTGACTGACGAGAAGGCGCCATGAGAGACAATATTCTTTCGGGGATCATGGGGGGCTCAGCAGGCTTGTTCAAGGTTGACATGCTGGCGGTATGATGCAGACAAGAAAACGAAGGGCTGATCAAACTGGAAGAAGAGGTGACGATGAAAGGCAAGACAGACTTGATGCCAGTGATGAAAAGGAATGAAGGAAACGTGAAGAAAGGTGACAGACTGATAGAGGGTGCCAAGCTGGAGTAAAAGAAAAGCAACTAAGCCCAATTCAGATTTGACATGGCAGAGCCGCCAAATGTCGGGTTCCTGGGCGGGACTCTCCCATGGGACTGTAAAAAGTGCAAACATAGCCAAAAACCTGACTTTTAAATTACGCTATGTTTAATAGCTTTATTTAGGTTTTACATAAAGATAACTTCTAGTTCTTATAGTTAATCTGTACTAAAGGATAACGCATTAAATCAAAGAGATCTATTCATTTTGAATATTTTATAAATTACGAGTTCTTGGTGAGGACCTCGGGATGTGGCAGTGGACATCGTCGATGGATTTACGTATAAAGTCAATCACTCCCTATATCCATCCAAGTGTCAGCTCGGTTACTAAAAATAATATCAAGTGCGTGCAAGACAATGCAATGGACAGTCTCGTCCATGGCTAGAAATGCGGATCTCCCGATATCAGTTCGACGGATTGAAACGATGCCTACTGCACTATCTAGTGGGCCATGAGAATCCAATCTGGTCATTAACAGCAACTCAAATCATGATTTATCGGTATGTAGTACACTAAACGTTTAAACCAGACGCGATCTCAAAGCAGAGTCGAGTTTAGAGCTCCGGGGTCGATTGACGAAACAGAATTTGGAATGTACGACGCATAGTGGTCGCAGGTTTGAAATGGATGGCCGTCATTCATATAAAGCCTTTGCCGAGACAATAAAAAAATAGGTATAAACAAGAATGTGAAAATATCAAAGAAGATCCGAAGCAGGAGTGAACGCAGTTTTGGGGACCAGCCCTTTGCCAGGGACTAGGACATGCGATGGAACGTGATATGAAATGAGGACACAGGCATAAAATATGTCCAGTGTAAACCACAAGCGGTGATGTGTTCATTGCAAAGCCTGAGGCAGAACGAGTCAGGACCGTCGAACCAGAATGATAATCAAAAAAGGATGCAGGTCCGACATACTACTTGCGTTTCTCGGCATCCTTCTGCTCCGACGAAGACGCGCCAGCCATATCCCACAGTCGGCTCTTGTAAGCGGGGAAGGAAGTGTGGTTCCACATGTTGTAGAGGACGCTAAGTTATGGGGAAAACATCGGGTCAGTCGGCGCTAACAAGTTAGGGCGGGAAAAAAAACACACCTCTGAGTCCGGTCCTTGTAGGCCTCGTCTTTGACCTCCTTCACTTGCACTTTCATGCCGTCCCTGGTAAAGGCAATATTCTTGCGCTCCATCTTTTCGCGCGTGTTTCTGCCTACATCCTGTACGATGCTGTAGACGATGAATCCGACCGCGGCAACGATACCAACAAAGACGAGGAGCAGGATGAGGGGCAGGAGATTGCGGGCGCCCATGGTGGGGTTTCTTTATCGGGGTATCGGAGGGTGGTGTCTAGTGAGTCGAGATTTTCAAATTTGGGGAAGATGAGGCGAAGATCCGACTATTAAGGTAGAATCAGGGGAAGAAAACGGGGCTGACAAAAAAGCAATGGACTATATGCCAAGAATAAGTGTCTTGTTGTAAATAGTTGCTGCCTGGAGTGGACCTGGATATTTCTTGCACAACAGGAATGTTGAAATTCCAGCGGGGGGTAAGGCTGAATATGTGAACCTGAGACCTGGGGGGTTTGAGACCTCTTTGTGTTTTTAATGGGTAATTTAAAGTCGAAAGTGACGTTTGATTCGAGGGGAAATGACACGCATCGTGGCTGAGTCTGAATGTGGCTTCCAAGCCCCAGCCCTGGAGGGCTTGACCACTTGCTGAGTCAATTTTATTATCGGGAGGCCCCGGCCCGATCCTGGTGGCATTTTTGAGGTTAATTTTAGCCCAAAATCAGATCTAGTTAACCAGATTTAGTTAATCAGATTGTTTTAATATACAACATATGTATAACGTACCTAGGTGTATGTATGTATGTATGTTGTATAACAATCTTGTTATCTTTGTTCTCACTATGAAGATCATTTCTATTACCCCAACATGAACTAAAGTTTTCCACTACTACCTAAAACAGGATGATCGATGAATCTTGATCTCATCTGCGTCATCATGATAGAATCCCAAACTCACGACTACAACGTAACTGGGCGGTGAATATCCCGTCCGGGGAAGCTTCTTTCTTCGAGATAATCTGTCTGGGACATTTCTCTACATATTTTAGTTCAAACCCCAGCAGCTCAGCCAAATTCGACACGATGTGTGACGTCCCTTTCTTTCCGATCTTCCCTATCTGCTTCCAATGTGGCACTGATCAGAACCCATGTAACTGCAAGGTGGTTGGCCCGACACTTGGTAAGTTCGGTTTTTTGTAGTCTGAATCGCTGGGAAATGAGCCCATGCCTGACGAAATGAACAGGGTTTCTCTCTACTATTGTAACAGCAGTAAGTATATATAATATCTTCCTGGGTGACAGCATGAAGACTCTCTTGCTTTACTCCAGGCTCATGACAACTTTTTTTTTAGGTCTTCTGCTATCCCCTATCGATCTTCTGTGGTTGTGGTTGCACTCAAGCCGGAAAGGAGTATGTCTTGCTGCCCTGCTACTGCTTGATATACAGACTAACAAGTAATAGCATGCTGGGATTCCCTGTCAAAGTAAATCGGAAAGTCAGTAATGCCATTCCGATATGAGATTAGGAGCTAGGCGATTGGAATATATTCGAAAGCCTTTCCATTATATCTAAACATTTTATCCTAATCTTGTATTGCTATTATGCGCTTGATAAAGCTAAGTACCATGGTTTTTTATGGGGTTTTTTTCGTACATGATTTCTGCCCACGTACTTCTAGAACGCTAGAGCTTTCGCCTGGTTCCGTTTTCTTCATATAGTTATAAGGCATGAATTCTCAAAAGCTATTAGTGACATTGCATTTTGTTATTAAAAGGAATTATAACTAGCATATACTGCGAGAAAGAGAACTTGATGTCCTGAAAATAACCCTCCATCTTGTCCATTCCATGCCTGAGACGTACTTAGGTGGAAGTTTTCTCGGGAGCAGGTTGATAACCCGCAGAGAATTCATCGGCTTCATCATAGTCTTTCAATTCCAGTCTTTTCAAGAATCCCCCTTCCAACAAATCTAGCACACTGGACTGGGCCAAAAGCTGCGATCCAAATCCGGGTTGCTCAAACCAACCCGCAATGGGTCCCAGGAGAATATCAAATGCCTTGGTCACCTCGTACACATGGTAGTTGTATGGGAAGTTGCTGTCGGGTGGTGCGAAAAGATTGGATGGTGGCAGGGATCGCTCAATATATGGGGCTCCAAGAGGTGCTAGGAACTTTCCATATTCAGATCCAAACCTATCAAGTTTCTGGCCCACGTTGAGTGTGATATTCCCTAGAATCGACACGTTCTCGGATGTTGTGGCGAATCCGTCGAAGTCTGGATAGATCCAATAAGCCGTTGGGTCGGAAGCGTTCACGGTCCATTTCTCTAGGAACTCGAATGGACAGAGCTCGCCGAAGCGGGAGTATGTCTCGAGCTCATTGGAGAGAGGGAAAAGGCAGGAAGGTCCTTGGGACCAAGTCGTGGGTCACCGCAAACAGCAGTAGAGTTCACGTAGGTCACCCCTTTACAGGGGTCGGGATAGCATCTTTCTGGGTAATCTGGCTCCTAAGAAGTATGAGAATCGAATGTTCTAAACTCTGGGGAGTCGAAACATGGGGTATTAGGGCTAACCTTATTTGTCTTATGTCCGATAGGAGTGACGAAGGGCGCGGCTTCTGCTAGAGCAACTGAAAGAAGCACACTTATAGTTGAAAAATGCATGGTGAATGGGAAAAAAATGTCCTGATAAACTATGCCTGTGTGCTGACTGAAAAAAGGACACGGACTGATTAATATACTTCAAAATGCCAAGGAGGATTGACCTTCAGATCTCGCGATCTACAGCGCTATTCAAATCATGCACCTAAGCTATGCAAACAGGGCCGGTTGTTTCCCTTGATAGGGTTAGCCACGCGCCTCTTTGAGCTCGCTCCATTCCAATCGGCGGTATTTTTCCCCTTGCTACTCTGGCCGGGTATCATTACCCAATTTTTAGGCTGGCATTTCTGAAACTTCAACGTATCATACTCCCAGGGTAGTACAGAGTCGAATGGAATGGCCTACAATGTGTTGAAAGTTTCGCAATCCATCTCCATCCCTCGCACAACTCATCTGAATACCCTTACCATTACCCTAACGGGGTACCGTAGGGTCCTGAGTAAGATGGAGGTGAATGATACGTGATGAAACGTCGTATTTATTGACAATTTGAGCTCGGAATGCTCTAGACACAATTGACTCCAATCATTGCTTATTGGATAGCCCATTTTAATTAATTCAATTCAAACAACACGAGAAATATGGGGCACCTGAAGAAGTCAGCTGTGTGAGCTGAGCTCGTATCAGCCACAGAAATATGCAGGCAGATGCAGGCAGATCCGCATAACTTCCTATTTAGGAAAATGAGAAACAACCTCGTACCCTGTACCCCATACTTCGCACCTAGTACTCCATACGGAGTATCGATTTGCTCAATAATCTTCCCGACAGCCAAGAAAACCTCCTGGCTCGTGTTATTATAATACACATTTTACCAACCCGGCAATTTGTGATTCCCTTGTCAGCAATCATTGATTCGTATTATTTCACTTCTCCTTATTTGAATTTCATCTCAATCCGGGCGAAGATGAAGCTAGAGGAGTAAATGAGTAATATAAAGCAATCAATTATGCATCACACATGCAGGTGATAGGGCATAAGTATGAATTTGTTCGGCCATGATATTCGAGACCCACACTTTGGCAGGCTTGCAGAAGATGATTTCCTTCACAAAAGCCGAGAGCTGAGATCGGATAGTTGCGTGACCAATTGCAAATCTCCAGGGAATAGATTTAGCTTTTAAGCCCTACAGGTTTGGTCACTATTTGCTCTCAAGTACCTTAACGCTAACCGATGTGATCATTTATGCATCAACTGGATACGTCAACTGGCCTACATGTGCAGGATTGATTGCGATGAATGCCCCTTCTCTCCCGTGTTCTGTCCCTGAATTGTACCATACAACAAATATGGAGCACGGAGTGTGTACTTCCATCGGAAAGAAATAGATCCGCTATAGAACCACTTGGTTTCTCCACTGATATAGGGAGGTTGGCTGCGTGATATTGAGATCGGCAAGATCATCGAACTCCATGCATATTTATTGAGTTTGCAATACTTGGCGACTTTTCATTAGTCCCATTACTCTGTAATTGGTACAGAGTATAACCCGACAATTATAATATGGCACAACTGAGGTGAGCCTTGAACAACGCATTCTAAGTTCCGATATTGCTTGATAGTATCTACAAAAGCCCCTTCCACTCCACCACAACAATCGACATCTTCCCTCGTCCTTTGTTTGGGCTTGCCGGAGTCCAGTCCTTGAATGTACCAATCTCCACAAAGTTGTTCTTCTCAAGTACTCTCGAGCTCCCTGTATTCCCAACAAAAAAGCTGCTTTTAAGAAGATGAAGGTTCATCCGAGGGATACCCCAGTCTTGAATGAGAGTTCGAACAGCAACACTCATGACTCCTCGGCTGTGTTGAGTGGGAGAAAGATAGTCTGTCAACACTGTTAGCAATTGAGCTCGAGTTGCATTGGGGTGTCCATACATCCTATACCCCAGACGATATCCTTGTGCCCCGCAGGCAAATCGTTATTTTGCTTCTGTGCCAGCGCAAGCTCTGGGCTATCAGGTAGCAACTCATAGAAAGCATACCGCGTGAATGAGATGTCTCCTATCATGACATCTCGAAGCGGTGCGCCGGTCGCAGAATCTCTTTCTGTTACTTCGCGTATGCAAATGAAAGGACATTTATCAAAGAACTCTGGTTCCTCTTTGCCATTTGAACCACCGCCCTGCTGACTTTGCGATGTTTCGAATTCTTTTTGCAGAGTAGACAGGATATTTTCATTCTCGGCTATTTTCATTTTGACCCAGTCCACGCCGTGCTCAGGCAGAAAAGGGTAGGGTGGCCCTATTAGCCAGGAGTACACGCGTGAATCATTGAGTATCTCGGTCATGACAGCAGATGTCTCCTCAATCTGGTGTTCACGGTATGGAGTGATGATGATGTTTGCGCATGGTGCTGGGAGTTGGAGATAGGGCTCTTTAGTGAGCGGGTTATAGTGGACAACCATTTTCACACAACTCAGACCAATTGTAGAGTCTCAATTAGAATACTTATACTCCGTACAGATTCCAGATGTTCACTTTATATAGGTTTGCATTCTAGCTTCGCAAGGCTCCTTAATAGCTTTGTGAGTCACTCGGCAAATGGACCCTGGAGGCCTAACCAATTGTGGGCAACGCTACTGTTAGCCCGATGCTACCTTGCACGGAGTAGACAATTTGATGACTCCAACCTCTTCGCTAGTTACTGTCCCTCTGTTGTTCCAATAGTCTGTGGGAGGATATCTTGAACGAACCCACACGGTGTGATTCAGAATGCCATGCAAACCATGACCAGAAATACTCTCGCCCCCACGATCTCACGCTCTCACAACAAACTAACTGCGCTACATATGAATATACATGCCATGTATACCTGTGTATTTATCTATCTGGAGGTGGCAACTACAGTGAGAGATAGCCCCAGCAACAGCAGTGGGGATGATCAGGGCAAGAAAAATCGGCGCATAGTTCGAAGGCTACTGATCAAGACCACCTCTGCCACCACAACGTGATAATGACCGACAACATCCCACAGGAAATAGATGTCAAAGATGCAAAGACGAACAGCAGAGTATAAGAATTCACTGGAATCCAGATAGCAAAGCACAGAAGCACACATATCGCTGTGTGTAGGCAAGTCGGCGAGGAAGTACTGCTAGCATAGATGAAACATTCGAGGCAAATGAGGTATGCAATATATCAATGTATTTGTATGGCGGGTGGTATCAATTAGACAGTCCGCTGAGAAGGTTCAGAAAATGAGAGCGCTTCATAATGCTCTATTATACACAGACTCCGCCAGGTGCTATCACCATCTCGAAGAGGCATTGTACTTCCGCTTGGGTATATGAATGTTAATTTACCGGCACCCGACTGGTCAATTGCTCTAGACGCCCTGCCAAAGCTCGGTGTTTGCGCATGACCTCCTCCCATTCGTAGGCCATATCTTCAGTATCTTCCTCCTCGCCCAACTCGGTCAAAATCATGCCAAAGTCACCGCCAAGGCGACCAAGACTTGCGGCACAGTACAAGAGCTGGGTGAGAAGACTTTCCCTTGAACTCCGATCTCGGACGTTAGGAAGATAGGAGCGCATTGTGTCTGTGAGCAATTGCACGAGGTGCATGGGGAAAGTAGCCAAAGCCGGAGGGAGACGTTGCAAGGGGTCATCTGAGTGTGCTGGCTTTGACTTGGCCTTGGAGTGGGCGTCTGCACCTCGTAATCCTGAGATGGCAAACTCCGATTCAGATTGCTCAGAGTTAAAAATATTCTTGTATAGCGAGACAATTGCAAAGCTCTGCTCGCGGAAAATCTCAATGTATCTTTTTAGGTAGCGGTCAGTCTGCTGACCACCAGACCACGATGTCGTATCTGACTTGTCCTTGCCACCGAGTCTCCGTTGGGTTTCTTGGTCCGCGAGTTCGCGGAGAGGATCCAGGGCTTCAAGTGTTGATACCAAATGCGCTAGTCTGCAGACCAGGAAGATGGCCCCAAAAGCGCCTTCTCCTGTCCCGACTGCCCCATCACTCTGAATCATATCTAGATCCGGGGCTACTCGCCGCAGCCAACCCACGGTTCGGATACCAGCTGCTAGCCGCAGGTTCTGGGTTCGAAGCCCCGTGATCAGATTACTTGTCATGTCCTTCATAGCATCCTCCGCCTGGGATGCAACATCTTGAATCAATGATGATTCGGGGTATAATGTTTGTAGTCGCTTGATATGTGCATGTAGGTCGAGTGCAGAGGAGTAAGTTGTAGAGGAGACACCGGTACCGGAGTTGACCGAGGCCGCGGAGACGGCTTTGGACAGTAGACTTGGGAGTTCCAAGATATCCGACAATCGATCGACATTGCGAGAGAGCTGCATCGCTTTCTTCCGTCGCTCTAGTGCGGCATTGTCTGTGATTTTACTGTATTTGGTGGAGAACCCAACGGCCTCCTCGTCGAGTTTAGGGATAGCATCGCGTAGCTGTTGCGCCTCGCGGGTCAACTGTGGGACAGAGGTACACAGCGTGGACAAATTATCGGCAGAGGTGACAAATGCTCGGTGCGAACGGTTCGATAGGGCTTGAAGGGACAGAAGGGTTGAGTGGGAGGATTGGGCGAGCGATGGGGGTTCTGTGGTTTGGAGAGCTTCGAGTGACAAGGTTGAGAGGCGAGTGAGATACTTGTCAGTAGTTACATCATGCGATTGAGTTGGATCTAGATGTGGAGCAAGTAGCTCCAACAAGTCGGCCATGGCGGGTTGATGCTATTCGGAAGTTGCGTAAAAGAGGCTCGCTGAATGGATCACCCCCGTTGGCCCGTGCGGGTCAGTTGTATCTCCGACTGGAATGAACTTTTTCTTTTGCTTTTTGAACTTCTTTCTTCCAGACTGTTTTCCGCTTTAGATAGACGGATATTTCGGTTCTTTTTTTCTTTTCTCTTTTTTCCCCGTCGTTGTCCTTTTTGCTGCGAATAGGATACTTCTACTAGCCCCTCCCCCGCATTCGAAACTCATTACATTCCCCATGACCCTTCCACCATGGGGAAACCACGGGTAAGTCTTCATTTCTGGGTGATTGAGATGTATATTGGCTTAAGCTGACCATTCTACTACTTACAGATGATCATTTTAGTCCGCCATGCACAGTCAGAAGGCAACAAAAACCGCGACATTCATCAAACTATTCCAGACCACCGTGTGAAGCTCACTGCTGAAGGATATCGACAAGCGCAAGATGCAGGCCATCGACTACGTGACCTCCTTCAACCCGATGATAAACTTCACTTCTTTACTTCCCCCTATCGGCGGACAAGAGAGACTACTGAGGGAATTATTCAATCTCTAACCTCCGATACACCCTCTCCTTCGCCCTTCTCACGACACACAATCAAAGTTTATGAAGAACCCCGGCTGCGGGAACAAGATTTTGGTAATTTCCAGCCATGTTCCACAGAGATGGAGCGCATGTGGATGGAGCGGGCAGACTATGGTCATTTCTTCTACCGGATTCCCAATGGTGAATCCGCAGCAGATGCCTATGATCGAGTGAGTGGATTTAACGAGTCCCTCTGGCGCCAGTTTGGTGAGGATGACTTTGCAAATGTGTGCGTTCTGGTTACGCATGGTCTCATGGCACGAGTATTTCTCATGAAGTGGTATCACTGGAGTGTGGAATATTTTGAGGACCTTCGTAACATCAATCATTGCGAGTTCCTGATTTTAACCCACAACCCAGAAAACGGCAAATACACACTTCAGAACAAGCTTCGGACCTGGTCAGACCTACGGAAAGATCGAGAGCGTGAAAATGCATCCAAAGAGCAAGTCCCTGCGCCCGCCCCGTCTGCTGGTCATAGCCTCACAGACCATATCCCAATCCGACGCAAGTGGGGCGGCTGCCCCGACGGCTGTACCCATGGCATGACTGCAGAGGGGAAACAGTCGTTGCGAGCGAGTCTACTGAATTCCATGCGTCACGAGCATGGCTACGCTCAGCCAAAGCATGCCGATGACCATGTAGGCAATTTTGGCTCCAAACTTCACAAATCTATATCCATCGACGATGTAGTATCGTCCTCGGAAGACAGTTCGGCGCAGAATGATACCAACCACAAACCTAGCACTAGGCACGTCTCCAACCCGCAGCACAAACCTCGCGACGATGACAATGGGGACACCACAAAGCAATATGATTCTAGCTCAGAAGCCCGGCCAAACGTGAATCCATTGCATCCAAAACGACCGAACTTCCACGGGCTGAACCGAAATAGTGAAGACCATCTCCCCCACCTACCAACAGCTACATCTTCATCATCAGCGCATCTAAAGTACGCCCTCCTCCACCTTGGCGGCCGTGACGGTGGGGGCTCGATGAGCGGAGCGAACAGCCTCGCCCCGTCCGACGACGAAGGCGACGACCACGCTCACCACCGTCACACTGCACCACGCTCTCCTGGCCTCGCCACTGGCAGTTTATCCCATGCGAACCAGCATCACTTCGAATTTCCGTCCAGCGAGCAAACCCAACAGCCAGTTCCCTCTCAGGGGCATGAAGATGACGGCGATGATGAGATGAGTGGCAATCGCACTGAGAAATTAAAGAAAACTCGCCTGCACCATCCCCATAACCACCACCACTATCATCACCACCACCATGTTTCTTCTTCTACCGACCAATCCGAACACCGCATGGCTAATATCCTAGGTGACGGAGATGAGTCATCCACCCACTCCGAAACACACATGGGAGGACAAGAAAGTTCGTCAACAGATTCCCCATCTCATCTCCACATCGAGGAACTATCCTTAGAAGAGCAACAAAAGCAAGACCAGAGTATCCAAGGGAGCGTCTACTAATACTGTTCCGGTTTCTTTCTTTGATGCCTTGACTACTTTATACCTCTGCATACTTCTCATTCTCCTTTGCTAGTTCTTGTTTCTTTCTTCTCTGCATCTACTATTACGACCCGCGACGACTGTCTGGATGAATTTTGATTACCCCCTAGTACAACTGCATTTTTATCTATCTCTTATTTCAGGCTAGAATCCAATTCTATTACAAAAATTATTACGAGATCTGAATTATGGTTTATTAACTATCCAAAAGGGAACCGCCAAGTAACCCAAGACGTCGCTGAAACTAGCAGTAGACAGAGAGCAGAGGCTTACTACTTTAATAGGTGATACTACTCAAAACAGAAGATACGAGGGAGATATTGATACAAGTCTTAGGACAAAACACCAAAGGTGTGTAGCCCTGACAAGGACAACGGTTTGCCACTAATTCAGTGATATATCTTCAAAGAACTGGGCGTCAATAGTCATAGCCATAGCCACAACCACGGACGCCAGTATCCAGGTCAACGCATGACCAATGGAGACGGGAAATGTGACGGCCCTGGCTCGCCGGCAGCGCCGAATGGTGAAATGCAGATATATGGAAGCAAACCAAAAGAGCAAGCCAAATTCAGATAGACTACATAAAAGGTCAGGACCAGTCACGGGGATTGGCTGGACTCTTGAGATTAGACAGAAGATGCATCGAGGGTATCGATATCTCCCGGATACATGCGAAGATGCCACGGAGAGAAGGGGCCCCAAGACCAATCGTTTGCCATTTGTGTCACAGGTGACGAGAGAGAGGTGGGAGCGATGAATTATATCATGCGGCTAAGAAGGTTGGAAAGGTTCCTTGAATTGTTGATCTCATTGATTGGAGAAAAAAGTTTGATCAGAGGAAGATAAAACCAAATCGAAGGAATCGAAAAAAAAAAAAAAAAAAAGTGAATGAGTAATTGAAGATTTGAGATGAGAATTGAAAAAAAAAAAAAAAAAGATTAACGTCGGGCACTGCATATAGCGTGGCGAATGGGAATAATGTACCGAGATGAAATGGAAGTGAAAAGAAGAAAGGAAGCACTCTATGGGTAATCACCGCGAGACACAAATGCCAAGCATAAAACAAAAGGACCAAGGATATAAACCGAAGTCGTGGGTAATAAACAAAGAAGTCAAATTTTGGGGATTCGTGATAGTCGTGACTGCGGAGCCGGCAACCTTGGGAGTGAAAGATCAAAGACCCAACAATGAGATTCAATATAGGACTCGATGAAATCGAAGTCATATCAATATAACAAGTGAAGTCGAGATTTTGCATCGTGGGCTTGCCGGGAGCATGCCAATGTTCGCTGTGGGAGCGTTTTTTTTCCTTTTTTTTTCCATTTTGTGAATTTTTTTTCGCCTTGCCAAACGAGAACCAGCGGACGCAGAACAGAAGTACTTTTTGGAGACGCGGTAGGCCAATTGCTCAGAAGCAGGTGAAAGCAAAAGGAGGCAAAAAGGTCGAAGGCGCGCAAGGATGAAATCAATTCAATCAGAAGAAACGGCATCGAAATGAATCCCATGCGAATCGCCCAAACGAAGGTTGAAAGAAGTCTAGAGTTGCAGTAAGAAATTCAAAGAGGCATCAAGACTTGTGGTCTTGAACCGCTGACACCGTCTGTTCCATCCGGGGTCGTGAGCAGAACATGCCAAATATCGTCAACTAGGTTGCGATCATCGGCTGCTGCATAGAGGGGAATGCATTGTTGCACATGTAGTGCTCGAGATGCTTAGCACAGTAGGTGCATCCGCACGACGAACCATGACCCGTCCAAAGACTCTGTGCGAATGGCAGGCCGTACGCCGGAGTGTGGTGGTAGGACGGGGGCTGGGATCGAGGTGCAGGGTGAGCCATGTACTGTGAGGGTGCGTTCCAGCCTCGCGAGTAGGGCGGAGGCGGAGGCGGGTTGGCGTAACCCCAAGGGCCAACTGAGTAGTAGTCAGGGGTAGTGGGGCCGCTGGAAAGGGTAGAGGGAGGCGAGTATTCGGACGCGGTCGGGTTGAGCCAGGAGTTCTCAATTTGCGAGCTGCGCTGGTACTGCGGCGGGATGGGGCCTTCGGGGGACATAAGGGGCTTGGTGACAGCCTGGCCGCGGGTCACGTTGGTCTCGAGAGGCGCCAGAGTCTGGCGGGACTCTTGAACCCGAGCCGTTGCCTTGGCCCGCCAGGTATCCCAGTGCGCGCGCCACGAGGCGAAACCATCCTGCTTGTCGTAGATGCGGTCGTGAATCTTCCAGTCGAACGCGAAAAGCCATTCCAATTCCATGTGGTTCAACTCAGCAACGGGGATGTTGCTAACCTCGGCCCAGGATTTATTCTGGAAGGTATTGTCATCGAGGAATTTGCTGCCCAACAGAAGAGCCACAGTCAACATGCGATAGACCTGGCTACTGTCTGTCTTGGTGAAGGCGCGTTTGGATGACAACAGGCGCACACGGCTGGCCAGGTAGAACAGACCGAGCAGAATGGTAGAACTTGGGAGGCGTGTCGAGGACAAAATCTGAAAGACGTATTTCCGAAACTGGGGGGGGAACCGAAGATCCTGGGTAGATGCTTCGCACAAGGTCAATATCTGCGATGGTGATGTTGGTCTCGAACAAATCATACATTCCCTGAGCCATCTCTGCCACAAAGTCGGACATGCGATCCATCTCATAATCTAGGTGAGCTGCAACACCTCCAGTTGCCTTTTCCTCCTTACGGGGTTGTTCGGGCTGCTGTTGCATTGGGGCGGCTTCCTGTCGACGGTATTGAGGCGGAATCGTAGCATCCATGGGCGGAAGTTGGACGTTGCTGCGGATTGAGGGCAATCCAGTGCCAACCATGGGGTTGAACATGGGCTGCTGGTTCATCATGTGATGATCGCGAGCAGTGTTCATCAGATGGGCGGACTGGGGGTGGAGATTCATCGAAGTGGGTTTGGCGTAGCACAGGGACTGCGAGTACTGTTCGATGAACTCATTGCCGCTTTGGTGGTAGCGAGGAGGGAAACCCTGCGTGACCAACTGGGTAGAATGATGGGTCTTCCATACGACCACCGTTGACATGGGGAGGCGTAGGCAGGCCGTGGTGGCCTGGGACGAAGAAGGACGGCATCTTGAGAAGGGGAGGCGCAGTAACCAGTTCAGGACGGAGAGCTAGACGTATTCTATTGCCAGAAAAGGCGAGGAATCAGCACACAAGGCCTCCGGGATAGGCAAAAGCCAGATGGACCGAGAGACAAGAGTTAAAGAAACAAGGAGACGAACCGTCTACTCCACCAGATCCTGATCCTGGGGGGGAGGGAAGAGAAGAGCGGTGCTCGCAAGCGGATCGCTCTATCGTATTCCTGTGAGGCAGTCTCTAATTGAATGACATTGAGGTGCGTTCAATGATCCAACGGACAAATGAGGGTAAATGAGAATTGGAAGGAGCGTAATGAACGGGTGAACAATACACAATCCTCTCTTGGAGTGTCGAAATGACGCAGCCTGGGAGGGAAGGTGATAGATCACAACCCAGTCAATTCAAAAGTGCTTTGAGAGGCGAATAACCAGGTCGAAGCGAAGCGGAAGAGCCCACGTAGAGTGAACTGAACGCGCTGGGAGAATGAAGAGCACCGGTGGAAGAAAAAAAATTTCCCCACACGTAGACGCAAACCTCACAGAATGAGGTGATCAACGACACTTAGTGAAAAGCTCGTTGACACGGGAGAAGGTTGATACAGAAAAGAGGTTGAGAAGAAGGATGAAGAGAAGAAAAGTGTATAGGGGCGTTGTGTGGGAAAAGGCCGTTGGGTTGCCCCGGTAATTTTACCTGTATTTGTGATACAGGGAAGGAGTCACTCGGTCCACATATGGAAATTCTAAATTTAAAGAAAAAAAAGTGTTTCGCACATTGTGTCTCTAGTACTTGTACTACGTATCAAATAAATTAACTACTTAGTTAATAGGCTCCTACAATGTAGAAATAATGTAAATATGTATTATACTCAATTCTTATTGGACTTCCTTGATTCTCACCTTACTCTTTTTTTTTTTCTTTCTTTTTCTTGTTCACTATAAAATTCTATCCGGTGTTTCCCTGATAGCTTGGAACGTGCACAGTGCAGATATTGTACTATATGCAGTGTAATTGTACTGTAATTGCACTGTAAGGTTGTCCATCGTAGTAAAGAAAAAGGGCCCTAGACCCTTAAGGCAAACCCGGTGATGCAACCCCCGTGTCACTGGTTCTCACTGGTTTTCTCTGGTATTGTATTCAGCTTTAGCAAAAAAAAAAAAAAAAGAAAAACCTAAAAAAAACTAAAAAAAGACCTTCCGGGCCAGGGCTCTTAGTAAGCCCAGTTATATTTCAATTCCAAGAGTACGTTTTAAAAAGATTGAATAGTGAAATGTAGTAATTAAATGTCCTATATTATTAAATGACTACGGAGTACCATTATTATATCTACATAAAACAGAAATACATTGTAAACATCGAATGCCGCATTCCCTCCGTTGCTCAGTCTACAAAACCCCCCCTACGTACTACCTGCGGAAGTGTTCTTCCATACCCACTCCCCAACAAACGTACTCCAAATTATGTACGGAGTACAGCTACAGGGTATGGAGTATATACAAAATAGGCGCTATAACCAACAAACTAACATCCTTACAGCTGTCGTCGGGTCATTTCCTCTTAGTATCCCTCGATATGCAATCACACACGCCCATTACCCCGTACAACCAAGCAAGGGCAACCGAGACCATCCATCTGACAACCACTCCATCTAGCATTCTCCCTACCTCTTTTCTTTAGTCCCTCTGACATGTCAGACACAGTTTAACTGGCCACCTAGGGAGGCACCGGGGCTCTGACTCACCGTAGACAACTCCACCCTCAAGGACATGGGTGTTGATCCCTGCAGCCTGCATCCTAATACGGAGTAGCGTGATGATGCATGGCCAGGTGTACATAAAGTGCTCCGTCCATGTACATGCTCTTGGAGGCAAAAACAAGTGTCTTGACAGGTATTTATCTGAGCTGACAGCCCTTCTATATTTATGTGCCTATCTGCTTAAAAGGCGCATACATCTTCTACCAAAAAAAAGTCCCGCATATATATTGAGCCTTTTTTCCCTGAGAGGGGTCTAGAAAGACATTATTAATCTTTAAATACTTAAAATACTTAAATACAACAGGCACCGAAGACCGTGCGTACTAATACATTCTAGAAAATCACAAAGTCCCTCGGACCTCGTGCCTTGCCATGCTCCATTTTCGATGCAGTTCTTCCGATTGTTTCAAGGTACCACGACCTAAATGTACATATAGTACCTGCCTACATACCTTGCACTACGGATGCGATGATTATGATATAGATAATAAATGCGCTAAAAGCTCAGCCTACAGAACACACAAAAAAAAAGAAGGAAAAAAACCGGATAACAGGACCAACGATGCCCGACCGGCTACATTCGGCAGCTTTTTCCCTGAAACAGAACATCTCCATATGTCCTAGCTGCACTATATGATTCAAATACAACATAGGAAAAACCCCAAACTGTAATTTCCCCCTCAAATCCCGTAAACTAAGGGAGAAATCGGAAAACTCGGCGGCAAAGCACCCCTCCTTGTTTTCTGGGGGCGGGGGAGGCGAATAAGAGGCACAAATACATATGTTGTACAAGATTAATCGACTAATGACCTCGGGGACACTATGTCATTTGTCATTATCGAGGTCTATCATCTCTTGGTTCTCGCAATTTCTGTTTCGGGTTATTCTTACATATGCCTATATTGTATAGTTGAAGTATATAGGTGGCTGGTCTGTTAATGTGATTGGTATTCTACTATGCTACCCCCCCAGCTGAGCGTTTGTGCTTTTACGTCAGGTGTCCAGGTCATGTCTGAATTACAAACGTAGGAAAGAATAAAAAAAAATAAGATTCGCAAGTTGGAGGGTTCAATACACTGCCTCTAAATGGGCCGTGACAAGCCCGCCAATGAACAGAATACTGAGAGGCAACCAATTACCAATTGGACAGGCGCATAAAAACGCCTTTAGTATAAGAAGAGGAATGTCATTAATCTGCAAGTATTTCAAATATTTCAAACATGTTGCAAAACAAAACATAAATCTACTATTAAATGGGAGTTTGAGGGCAAACACAGAAGCTTTACTGGACGTATTATGTGGTTTAGACTCGATCCTCGACAACATACCAAAATCCATTATAATCCATATGGAACATGTAAAGAGAAAGATATATGTATACTCAGAGGAAAAGCGCGAGAGCGGCAATAGCACCAAGAGCAGACAGGATGCCAGGGACAGTGGAGGACGAAGCACCATTGAACACAGGTGATGCACTTGCTGAGTTGCTGCCTTCGGTGGTAGAACCCGAACCTATGCCTATGCCTGTGCCTGCACCTGCACTTGCATTAGTAGGAGAGGAGGCTGTGACGGAGGAAACTTTGGCCGTGGCTGAGTGGATGCCGACGAGGCTTGAAGGTGTAGCTGAGCTGATGCGTGTGCGTGTGATGCTGGGCAGGCTGGAGATGTGGCTGGCGTTGTTACCAGCGGAGACGCTAGGGCTAGAGCTAGAGCTGGTCGAGCCTTCACTTTCACTCTCGCCCTCGCCCGCCGATACTCCTGAACCAGATGCATTTCCACCAACGCGAGAAACACCAGTCTCACCAACAACCCCTCCATTGGTAGTAGTGGTGCCTGTGACGGTGATAACAGAGTACGCAGTCGGGATGTTTGTCTCGGTGCTAATGACAATAGCCGTTGTTTGCACTGGAATAGATGATGTGTGCACTGCGCTGGGTGCCGTGGTGGTAATGGCGGTGTTGATGGGGACCGAAGTGGTACCGGCAACGACAGTCTCTGTCGTGGTGTGTGTCGTCTGGTCGTGGGCTGGGCAATCGGTCACTGTTGCCGGGCACTGGGTTAGAGTTACGGTTCTGGTTGAAAGGATTGTTGAGATTGTATAGTCGTTGCCGTTTCCAGATGGGCCGGTAGGGCTGGACCCCTCGGCAGTGGTGGTTGCATCCTCAACAGGGCAGACGGTGGTTGAGATGACGATAGTTTCGGTTGTAATATGAGTTGTCTTGTCGGTAGCTGGGCAATTAGTGACAGTCGAGGGACAGGCTGTGATAGTAGCAGTGCGGGTGGTGAAGATAGTAGAGGTAGTCATATCCGGCGTAGGGGTTCCAGCTGGGGAGGAGCTAGTGGGCTCCATGGAGGCAGGGGTTGTTAGCGCGGTGGACTCGGAAGATGCTGGTGCCTCAGGGGTTGAGGCTGAGGACTCAATGGCACTGCTGGAGGAGGGGTTTGCCGGCCCGGTGATAGTAGTTGTGAAGGTGATACGGTCTACGGTGCTACTTGGTGAGACCAAGGAGACGTGCGATGAAGATCCCAATCCTTCAGAGCTGGGATGGCCAGGCGGGGAGACAGAAGAAGCGAGCGGAGCGCTAGTAGCCTCAGGTGAGCCCGATGGTGTCTTGATAGGGACCGAGATGCTGGTTGAGGTGGATGAACCACAGCTTTTTTCGAACGAGATGTTGGTCACATCCACTGTCGCGCCCGATATCGTCACATTGGGGCAATCAATTAGGATGAACATGTCGACTTCTGAGCTAACAGCTGTCCATTGTTTGGAGATGGTCTTCCAGGAACCAGCTGTCAGAGTGCTAGTGCCAACATCTGCACCATTGAGTAGGAGATTCACTGCACAAGTTGGACTGTCAACACCTGAGTCAGCTGTCTGGCGGAGATCGAAAGAGACAGTATAACTCTCTTCTGCAATGGTGCCGGTAACCGTCTGGGTCAACAGGGTCTGCGATTGGATAGCTTCGGCACCCAGATGCCTATCACAAAACGCGAGTTAGTTCGTACTCTACAGGAAACTTGTGCCTGTATACATGGTTGGGCGAACACGAACAGGTATCCATCAAGGGCGGCACCGCCGTTTGGCGGCAGGACAGTCCACACACTATCGTCGAGATCAATACTCTCAAAACCCACATCCTTAATCAAGTTCTCAGAACTACAACCCGAGAGCGGAGCCGAAGAGGGAGTCGTTGGAGCAGGCACGGTGATAGTGAGTGCAACGGCCGGAAGAATGTGGGAAAGCCACATTAAATGGCTTAGGGCGATCATTTTTGTATAGAATCTAGTGGATTTAAACGAATGGACAGGTGAGTAAACACCACGAAGGGTCAAAAGAAACCGTAAATTTGGATGAGCAAATGAGATTACCAAAAATGAGGATATCGCGGGCTTTTATTCTGGAGCCTCTCTACATTGCAATCTACCCCAAGACTCCCAAGGCTCCTAGTGTTGGAAAGTAAGATGCGCTATGGTCAAAACCTTTGTTGCCATGACATGTGGCGTAGCGCTCCACTCCGGGGATAATAAGCTGGCAATTTGAAGCGACAATTGTCTCGTTTAAGACAAAGCAATTGGTTCCTGCATGAGCGTGCCTGGCCTAATTTAGGGATCAAGTACACGTCAAATGAGCGCTTAGAATGGAGGGATTGGAGGTTGTTGTTCTTCCACTTAGGGCTTGGCATGTCCCTATTGCTGGATGCCATATTATTGCTCCCTCAAACAGGAAATTGAATGGAGCGAACCAGGACTCGGACTGTCTAGCTACGGTTTTATGCCCTTTCCGATCGGCGCTATAATTTGTGTTCCCTAAAATGGCATGGGTCTTTCAATAGCTTGGTTTATTCTTGTAAGCGCTATGGCCCATCGGTAACCGAGAAATCCAAGACATGCCGAGAATTTCAGACAACGCGTTGTACAAGAAAAAAAAAAGGACATCTCAGAATCAAAGGCTGTCAACCGAACCTTGGTGACAGCCTGTTTGTCCCTATATATGCCACCCAGCCCCAAAACGCCCAGAAAACAGAACAGGTCGGGTAGAGAGCGAATGAACGCAAACCCTTAATGTACCCAATGACATAATGACACACAATGCACCTGAATGACAAAAGACAAAAGAAATGCTAAAAGACAAAAATAAAGCTCTGAAGTTCATCACATCATATATATCATACCTACCCGACGCAAGAGACGTGGGCAAGAAACAAAAACAGAATAAGAGAGACGCATATAAACAGCCACGATCAAACAGTGCCGTATTGGCCGCGCTCTGTGCCTAACAGAGCTCGCCCCTCTTGCGGGACCGAAGATTCCCGTGACTCCCTCCGAGGTGAAGAAGAGGGGATCCAGCCGCGCATCCAGCCGTGAACATGTCTCCAGCGACCGCGACCGCGCTTTGGGTCATCCCCCTCGCCGCTGATGAAACTTTCGTCATCTTCATGCTCTGGACCATCGCCATACATAAGAAACTGAACCCCCATGAACCCGTCCAGTCCCAATACACCAAAGGCACCCAGGAAGAACGGGGTAGCGCGTCCGATCCATTCCAAACGGTCATTGCCATGGCTATCGGCCCAGCCGCCGCCACCGTATGGAGAGAAATCAGACCAAGCATTCGGGTTTGTGAGTAACGAGCTGGAGTAGAACAGGTTCCCACAGAATGCGGCCATGAAGAGTAGTGGGGAGAGGCCTTCGGTGCTCTTGCGCTGATAGTTCTTGTATAGCTGCGGAGGGCGCGAGCCGAGATACAGGATTGTTGACATCCAGGAGAAGACGCGGCCGATGACCTCGAAGACGGCCTCCCGCGGTGCCTCGGAAATGGGTGGATGAGGCTTATCGGTAGGAGCAGCGTTGACGAGTACGGCACAGAGGAGTGATGCCATGAGCATAGTCCGGGGTAGTGCGAATGGCGGGCTCTGTGCGCTGCTTCCCATCCTCACGGATCGACGCGAGGAGCTCAGTTTCTCGTTTGAATATGAAGCTGCTTGCCCACGGGTCGAGTTAACAACTGACCCGGCGTGGAAACTCACATCCTTAGCCTCGGAGTGCTTGTTATCCATGTTAACGGGGGCCGGGGTTTGATGGTCTGAGTCGCCTGGAGGAGGCACGCCTTGAATGATGTCTCGGGGAGCCGAGTCATGCGAGTGTGACGGGCTGCTGTACGAATCATTTTGGCGAGCTTTGTAATGAGTGTACCAGAAGAACTGGAATACCAGAGTGATATCAACAAAAACATAGTAACTGGCAATTACGACCTGCCACCCTGCCTGCCGTGTGTATAGCGCCCCAACGAGATTGCTTGCATCACCAAGACACCAGATTACCAAGAAAAATATCGATAAGCCTGAGGTCGATTGCACTTGGAAGTTCTTATAAATCTGGGGTAGTTGTGCGAAGAGCCACGAGACTATGCTGAGGGTCCCAAGAACGGACGAGATCGCGGCGAGAGGAGTGGGGATGCAGATGTGGAGATGCGAGGAGACAGCGGTCAGGAAGGGGGAGGTCGGTTCACAGTGATCAGGAAGGGTCCCAAAAAGGAGGTTCTGTAATAACGGAAGAGACATGGTCTATCGATGGGAGTATCTTTGATAGATATAGTGGCTTGGTACAGGCCTTAAGTAGTGCGTGTAGGATCGTGGACATCAAAGTATGGGGTAAGGGCGATAAGCGAATCCGAGGCGAACAAGATAAGAGAGGATGTATACTCTAAGTCTAATAGAGTTAATAGAGCGAGCAGATCTGGAAAGAGAAAGCAATAAGTAAGTGAACAAAAGCAAGAACTGGAGAGAACAACCCTAGGGGTCATTCTGAAGTGTCACGAGAGCTGAATCGCCTTATCGAGTTCATCGGGGCAGATCGGATGACTCATGCGATAAGCATAAATGGGCGTATCAGGGCTTCACCGGGGTTGGAAATGCAGGGTACTGCATTTAGGTAACACAAGGATTATGTTGTACTCCGTACTCCGTACTCCGTCGGTCATAATGGCTATTATAGTGATTAATTAGTCAAATATTTTATATCTATGAATGTATTACTCCCAGTCTCGCCCGAGATTTTACATCACCCTATAAATGGATAACTTGGAAGTCGAAATGACACACCTGAAGCCCATATCAATAAGCAAAAATGAGCTTCAGAAAAAGAAGAATATACAACGATACAACAGGTTCAATAAAAATCCATACAACATATACAGCATTGTAGAGAAGGACAAGTGTGGACATGACGTAGGAAGAACCACCATCAGTTGATCCACTCCCGATTAGCGAATCCTGCGGCGTTATATTCCCTTAAGATATTCTAACTATGTACAAAGTAGCCCTTAGGAAATGCCTTAAATTGACCAAATAAAGTCTGATAGGTCTTCTTAAGAGCCTTCGGACCTTTAGTGCCACCGCAAAGGTGATTGATAAGATGAAAATATACCCTAAGCTCAAGCGCAACCCCCCCTCCCCCGCCGGCAGGGTTGTCCGCGAGAATTGTGCCTACGAACGCTAAGTGCCAATATATACAAAAGAGACACCAATCCCTCCTCCTGGAGCGAAATATGTAAAGTTCCAACCTTGGAATAATTTCTCCTCAAGGTCTTATGAGGCTGCTTATAAGTCTAGCTACCGTCGATACTCCGTATTCTAGGTCTATTCCTCCCCACTACGTACAGTCAAAGCATAATGTGATCCTAGTCGAGTCAGGTGTAAGCGAAAGATCAAAGGAATGGAAAGAGCAGCGCGGCTCGGAAAAGGAACTATAGTGGAGCTAGTGCATATAGAGTTTGATCATCGGGGTATTATCAGGTTAGGGCATGTTGTTATGAGATTAGTTACGATTAGTTACAGGTTAGCCTTATACACGGCAGCGTGCGAACACCCCATATAATAGGGGCACACCAATGAGAGACCTATGGACAACTAATGGCCAACTCTAGTCTTGGTCGAGGTCCATTTTTTTTCAGCTTGCCAGTGTTTTGCCGTGCAGATCGACACTTCCCTCCTGACTAAAAATGGGCGTGCTCTGGCTGGTATTTTAGCATGTATAAGGCCCTTTGCCCACCTCTGGGTGATCTTCCTTTTATCATACCTTCATCTGCTCAAGTTGCTACTCTCTTTGTGAGTTCTCTCGCGTCCACTCTTTTTTGCTGCTATCAGCGTCCGTTCTTTTATCACTTTGATCAATTATCAATCACGCTACTTTCTCTTAATACTTAACGTATAATTTCCACGTTTATTCCGACAATATGAAGCAATCTATTATCACTTCCCTTATGGCCCTTGCCGCCTCTTGCTCCGTAAGTGGAACCTCCACTATTTCGGATTATCCCTGGATATGAAGCTAATATTCTATGTCTGTGCATAGGGTGTCCAGGCCACTGAGAGCTTGATCAGCCTCCCCGTCGGTCTCTGTGCTGGCATCCTTGGAGATGCCGAGTGCAAGCAGCAGAGCACCACCAACGGCCTCATCAACGTCCCCGTTAACGCCTGTGTGGCTGCTCTTGGCCAGGCCAAGTGTGACCAGGCCACTTCTGCCAGCAGCGACAGCGAGTCCTTGATCAACGTTCCGATCAACGTCTGCCTGGCTGTCCTCGGCGAGGCCCACTGCAACCAGAGCTCTGACTCCAACGGTGGCCTGATCAACATTCCTATCAACCTATGCCTAGCTGTTCTGGGTGAGGCTGATTGCCAAGATGGATCCATCTCGTCCTCCGCAGCTTCCACCATCCCTGCTGCTACCTCTGTGATTGGATCTTCCATTCCCACCTTGGCGGCTGCCACCACTGCTCCCTGGGTCGCCCCTGCTGTCACCAGTGCCCCTTCGTCCTCTGCTGTTGGTGTCTCCCCCGTGTCCCCTGTCTCTTCTGGCAGCCCTAGTCCTTCCAGTGTCGCTGCTGGACGCTCCTCTTCCGCCAGAGCTTCCTCTGCAATTACCGTGACTGTTACTCGCACCAAGACTGTCTGCACTGCTACCTCGGTCTGCGCCGCTGCTACTTCTGCTGGTGCTAAGACTTCTTCCCTGCACCATGTTACTCCTATCACTACCGCTGGTTCTACCACCGGTACCTGGGTCACTGCTACACCCAGCCCTGTCCCTTTCAACGCTGCTGGACGTTCTACCGTCTCCGGTGTCGCAGTTGTTCTCGGCGCCATCGTCGTCGCTGCTTTGCAGATCTAAGTGACGCTTTGAGCTTACCAAGATACCTGTGACAGCAAAACTTGTTGGTGACTATTTGTATTTGTTTTCTCCGGTGGTTGGAGCTACTGTTGACGATTATATTTCTCTTGGTGCTAGACATATGACTCCATCTTAAATTTTACATTTCTTTTAATGATTTATACCAGACTATTTTGAGCAACCGTGGTATCATGATATATGTAACATCGCCAATCAAGAATCTTAAGAAATAAATTCGCAAATCGACCTCAACAGCAATCATCCCATGATTGCAATTCCCACCGAACAATTTGTCGCCTCACTTGACTAGGCAAGAATAATACCGCCCTGGACATAGCCGCGCACAGATCGCCGGAACCGCATTACTTCGCGGAGGCATAATACACCGAAACAGTATCTGCATATAATCAGTAAGCAGAGGCGTAATCAAATCAGGAGGATGTGGCGACCGTACATAGCTCCCAGCATAAAAGGACCCGTGATGATCTTGTAGATATATTCGCCCAATCCGGGACCTAAAAAGAGCACAATGCGAAGATAGACTGCGATTGAGAGAATATCAAGAGAGGCATTGAACAGCGGATGAAAGATGACTCCTCTGCGGAGCAGGACAAGATGAACTGAGGCCCAAACCAATGGGAAGAAGTTCTACATAATATTAGCTGGTCAAGAATTTCAGCCAATTCGAAAAGAGGTCATTACCACAAGCAGGAAAAACCCCCACGATGCTCCTACGCTCACCAAGTAGAGGGGTGAGGGGAAGCTGGCGGCTATACACGCCACTCGCAGCCATTTTGATGTTGTCCAATATTCGTCATCGAATTCCGTAGGGAAATGGATAGACATTTTTTTTAAAAGGCTTAGAATGAAGGGAATAAACAGCGGAGTTGGTTGAAAGATGAATGAGTGTGGAAGAGGGGGTTATGACTTGAGCAGAGCTGCGCTCCTATTGCAATCAACACTGCCTCTGGCCCCCTTGGCCCCCATATTATTTTACCCAATGGCCCTATTAGCCCCCTGAAACTTTTCGCAGAAATAATATCTATTAATAATTTTTACTATCTAAGGGAAATTGGTAGTGTACTCACCGGTAACTGTAGAAGAGCCTCGCGATTGAGGCTTATCCACTGCCCGATCGACCCCGGATTTATAGCGGGCGTTCATCAATTTACTAGTCTAGTGATTCACTTAATTGTGCATCTCATCACAACGTGAATTAATCACAAGTCCATCTATATAAACTGCGCTTATATCCCACCAAACACGATGACTCGTTAGCTGCAGAACATGCGTAGACATATAATACGTACTATACATGCCTCAGCATCTGTTGGGTAGAACAACCCAGTTTCGACCTGGAAAACGCTTCGATGGCGTGTCTATCACTGGATGAAGAGGTCTTTGAGCTCATAGATGTGTTGGAAATATGGTGCCCCTGTAGAGCAAGATATACAAGAATTGTCGGTCGCTTATGCGACCTTGTCGTGTCTTTTCGGATATTCTTTTTAGATATATACAAAGGTAGTTAAAAAAGGCATACTTTATGCCAGAGACTTTTCTATGTATGACCTTCGAACGATTAATAACCTTTGACAAAGATAATAACAATTTGTTCTAATACGTAGACGAAGACATTAGTGGCACCAATACTGGATTCACTAGGATCCACCAAGATGAAGGGACGTGGTTATAAACTGGCAACTGACTGAGGAAGTGACTATATAGATGTAGTCCCTAAATATTGGACATTGATCTTCTCGATTGGTGTGGGGGTTGATAATATAGCTTCAGGATGCTTGAACGGCCGGTGCGATATCAAAGCTAGGCACTGTCACTCAGATATCATGTCCATCGAGTTTCAATGCTAATGATGAATTACCTTATAGTACTGTTGCCAGAACCGCCAGTCATAAGTAAGATGGGGATTAAGTGTCAGCCCAGGCGTCTTGGTATGCTTGTGACATCACGGCGCGATAATGAACACAGTCGAAGCACGAGTATACATAACCAAGTGATGCTAAGACAATTTTGCTGTATTGAGGGGTTTGAAGTCACTGGCGGCCATTCCTCCGTGAGACTTTCTTAGTCTATTTTGGGAAATGAACAAAGGCGGTCTTCGTGGCACAAATTAGTTGGCGCTTTGTGTTTGATCTACCTCAAATTATCGTGTTCCAATTCCAGTTGATTTCGTACACTTGACAAAGCTAGTGGACCCATCTCTCTTATTCTATATCAGTCTTGTTGCCTTGCCATCCTTATTGTCTTGGAACCATTCAATGCTCAGGTGAGGTGGTACGACCCCTCTCAGTCATGTAGGTTCATTGTCATGCGGTCCATTGCCCAATTATCAGGCCACTCCACACTACAAATCACGCGGCCTCGAAGTGATGCAATAAGACGAATTGATAGGCACGTAACTCCCCGCAAAAGACCAGGAAGGTTCTTTGGTTCGGGTAGGTCATTGGACAATGGTTGTCAGCGGTCGTACCATTCGTGGACAACCCGTCAACATGTGTAAAATGAATTACATCACCACATTCCCCGCATTCTGGGGTAATATATATATATAGATGAAGAATTGACATTTCTGAATTCCAGGAGTTTCACTTCTACACTTCATCAGTTATCACAACTACACAACTACACAACTACTTCACAGATTTCCAATATGGACAATATGGACAAGTACAATTCCCAGTGGGTCTCGTTCCACATTCGGGACCACATCAAAGATGGCGAGATCTTAGTGCAGAACACTGTCATTGAAGGGTATTTATAATCCCAGGAAATTACAATGCTTCTACTAACACTCGGCAGCGGCGAGTTCGCCGACCCCAGCGGCCGCCGCAAGTCGCTCACTGAAGAGGAGATCGATGAAATCAAGATCTCCCCCGATGGCGTTGGCGAGATCGGCGCTAGCAGCCGTCGCGGCAGTGAGGGCCGTCTGGACTTATTTCATGACAATGACAAGATCTGCGAGCTCCACTGGGAAAACCGTGGTGGAGAACACGCCAACTTGGTTGAGGTGTTGGACAAGAGCGACAAGTACACCATCCAGCATGGAGGATGGAGTTCTGAGAGCGGTCCCCTGGGACATGTCTTTGTCGATGTCATGGAAAAGAAGAAGTAATTGCGCTCCACAGGCTGCATCAACTCCCTACTTGGGTGTTGAAGAGCGAACAGCGTTGCGGTCCGTGGAGCATAAGTGGCAATATTTGGCGGGGAAAGTTGGATGTATCATCAATACCGTAAACAAACCCAAAATACCAAAAACAATTCAAAACTTGGAAAATCAGTGTCAATTCTTTCGTTCCGTTCTGTATCCTTCAAATGTTTATAGTATGAATCCTTGTATCGATCCTTAAGTTATTTAGTTCATAGAGTAGCGAAGAAATTCCAGAGTACCCATCGGATCACACGGCATTTTCTGGGGCGACGTTATTGATACCGAACACGAGCAACGTTTGATCGCCGAGGAATCAGTTGTATAGCAGCTCCGCGTCCTCTTCTGGCAATTTGTAAATACGTAATATGCTAATATAACCTTGAAAAGAATCAACCCTTGAACAGACAACTAAGAGTGCCTTCCGCAAACCAGGCCTTATCCTTTCTCCAGCCGTGGACGATCAAATCTCTTCCCAACTTCACCACCTCTTCAACTTGCTTTTGTGTGCCCCATCCAGGGACTCTACTTCCCCAGCAAACCAGGTGCACACCAACGTGGATCGCAGTTCTGAATGCCATTTCATCTTCAAGGGGCCCATATCCCTCCAAGAACCCTTGAATAATCCACACTCCACCGTCCACATTTTTGAACAGCTTTGTTTCATACAGCTCAGCAATCATTTGACCCAAGTCTAGTGCGCGGCTTCCAATCTGCGACAATTCCCAATCGACAATGAACATAGTTGTCGGAGATTGATCAGTGAGAGGAACATTTGGAAGAAGAACACTAGAAATCACGTCAGTAACCTGGCTCAGTTCATGGAGTCTAGATCCAAGAGAGCATACTTTCCAGTCCAAAAGTCACCGTGAATAACTCCATATCCATTATCGTGGCTCTGTTGCTCAAGCTCTGCTGCAGCAAGGTCACGAACCTTCTCGAGAATGTCACGACTTCCCTCTAGAATATCGGGGAAATTTCCAATGGTGTCCAGCAGTAGAGTGTAGTTCACCCAGAATTTCAAATCTTTCATGACTTTGTTCTCGCCAAGCAATTTTTTAGTTTCGATTTGCTGTTCCTCGGCCGTCCAACGGTGAAACGATCTCAGCCAGGATCCAAGGGCTGTGCCCAAGGCTCGCCCCGAGGATTCGGACAAGTCATGAGAAACCTTCGAGAGCAGGAAGCTCTTTAGGTCGATTGAATTTGGAAGGTCTTCGAAAACCTGGGTATTCGTTTCCCGATTGAAGTCCAATAAGCGCGGTGGTTTAACTGTTATTTTGCCATTTGTATACACTGCCATTCCATCGAGAGCTTGAAGGATAGCTTCCTCGAAGTGCTAATTTGATATCAGTATAGTTCAAAGCAGGACCGTTCAATGGACAGCGACTAACGCATCTTGTGACATCGATTTTAAAATCCGGGTTCGAAGCCGAGTGATCTTTCGTGTGTTTGATGACGACAGATTGGCCAGTTGAGGAAAGGGTACCTCGGTAGACAAAGTTGGCTGTGCCTCCAGACAGGCGCGTGAGCGAGGAGCATGCGAAGGGAGTGGGAGAAAGTTGCTGTGCAATTATATCCCGTGTTTCATCCCGTTCATCTGTATTTGCGGCCATTTCGTATGACTTGTTTGAGTGAGGGTAAAAGATTTCAAGAATGCGCATTCGAGTGTTTCCCCCTCTAGGCCCAAAACGCGCTAGTACATATCCGGTCCCCGCATTTACAGTGGAGACATCTCATGCACGATACATAATTCACTCTATGTCCTGGACATATATGGACCGACCACGGGATTCTAGGATGCAAGCCCAGGTTTGAAAGTTTTTTCTCGAGTACGAATTGCTCCACGCCATAGCCATTGCGGAACAGTCAGTTTTCAGTCTTCTCAGCCTAGGATGTTGGCATAGGTCAAATGCCTGATTTTGTAGGGTTGATGCCTTAATATGCCTGAATTATAGACCGCTTTCGACACCGATATATACTGTGTACTGTAACAAATCTTTTCAACAGAGATATTTGGTTGCTCGTAACACCTTCAACATCTAGAAATAGGTGCATATGGAGATTTGTATTAAAAGTAGAGCCAGAACATAAACACAGTGTCACGATAATGTTATTCCTAGTTACTCCTATAACTAGACTAGGCCACGTGGATTTCCCTGGAATGAATTGAAAATAGTTGTATAAAAGAAAAAAAATGTGTTTTCAGAGATCGATGGATCTTGATTGGGTGATAAAGCCTGGGGATGCTGAGACCGAAATCACAAGGCCCTGTTTGCTAGCCCTAGAGTCAATGACTGTAGAGATAGTTTGCTCTCTCTCCTTCTCCCTCCCTCTCTTCTTTTCTTCGGTCTCTCTCCGATGGCCAATACAGTCGTATTGATCTGTCTCTTGATAGCTCCTCCGAGACCTATCACGCGCTGCCTACTTTCAATACCGGTAGCAGAGAAGTGAAGTCTGTGTCTTCATAAGCTGTTTGACAGGGAGGTCCTTTGCCATCCCAAGCATTGGAAGAAGATCATTCAAGGTGGCTGGTGGTGGGGTTTTGCCATCGGAATTGTCTTGAGTCCTGATACCGCTGTAGTCGTAGGTGCGGTTAGACGGCATTTCTTGCTGCCAAAGCCACCAAAGACGATCGATTTGTGTATGGTGCATAAAGAAAATGGGGTCTAAATATATGCAAGAAAAAAAAATAAAGTCAGTGGTGAGTAATTGTTGAAAAGTTGTCAGGTTCGAGTCTTACCATTCGGTGATGTCGCGGGGGACATATCTCCCCCAATAGCAGAATGGACGGCACCATGAGGACCTGATTCAAGAGCGACTCGGTATGAATTAAAGTCTCGCAGCTTGGAGATTGTTTTGATAACAGCGGGGGTATATTGGGGTCCCAGCATGTTACCAATATATTCAGTGCCGTTGTTAAAACTGCGGGATAGACAATGAGGTGCGTGACTATCCTGAAGATATGCCGGACGCAAGTTTTTGAAAGGACCATCCACCACGCACTCATATTTGTCCTTTCCTACCAAGTTTGTATGCTTTGGATCACCATTGCCTCCTACGCCCGTGTGGGCATCCCATATGGTAGAATGCGCAGGGTCACTGGAATCCAGTGTCCAGTCCCAGTAGCTGCAGATGAAGTCAGTCAGTGACAGATATAGTATAGAGGTGAACATTGGAAGACCACTCACGCCATGCTACCATTGTAACCGCATTCCTTGAGGGCTTGTTCGTATACGTGAACATAGTAACGATGCCATGGGAGAAAAGATGCCACGAAATGAACTAAATCCAGATGTCAGTCAGTAATTGCGTGAAGCATAAGAACGGAGGTGCACGTACTTTGACTGTTCAGCTTATTGTGAACATAGGCAAAGTCATCGTAAAGTGTCGAGTTCAGACCCAAACGTGAAGGCGTGGTAGCCAGGCAATGGACAGCTTTCGCATAACCGCTCCGCTCCTGGACAGAGAGTTGTCGCCACTCTTTGCGAAGGGCTGGTTCCGGACACGGGGTGACAGCTGTAGCAAGCGCACTGCCCATCGCTAGTGCAAAAAACAACATTTCTGTTAGAAACATCTTGGAAGATATACAAGGCTAGCTGGCGGAGTATTCAAGCGGATTTTCGAATTCCTTTGCGCGAAGAAAACGTAGGTTTTATATCGCTCCGATTGATTAGGGGAGTAGATCTTCTCCATATTGCTCATTTCTATATATGGATATATTAACCTCAAAAAAGAATGTCTGAGACAAAAGATAGGCAATTTCGCTAGCACTATATTTCCATTGGTTGGATAGAACACGCCGCACAGGATGCCACGGTAAAATGTTGTCCGGCTGTTTCATAGGATTTTACCGGAGCCTTCCAAGGAAATCTATAGAAATATCAAGCCTAAAAAAATTTAAATTTTTTTTTTTAAAAAAACGGGTGTTTATTATGAGGCTCCAGTCGGTTTGTCTTGTGCGGTACGGTTGTAGAGATTGTTGGGAACTATGTCTATGATCAAATCTAGAGGTGATGATAGTAAGTGGTTATTAATGTAGCTTTAGAGTGAGCCTTTCCACTACAGGACTATCAGAGCTCTCTGGGAACAACCAGAGACTTTAGAACGCCTTAGTTTGAAGGCTCGTTCGTTGCAAAATAAGCTGTAGGTAATTATGCTTGTTGAAAAAGGGATCTAGACATTATTATGTCTCACAAATGAAGTAGAGACCCATGGGGCGTTTGAAAAAAAAAGGGACCCTATGAATTTGATCGACAGGAAGAAACGGAACATCTTATTGTTAGGCCTCAATTTGCGGATATCCACACCGAGAGTCTTTCCTGGTTTCCTTTCTACCAAAATATTGTGCTAGAGGTTGATGGCCAAGAGAGGTGACTCTTAAAGAGCATCCAGTGGCTAATTCAATAAAGGATTCAATTCCTGGCTCATTATACATATAAAAGTCTGATCGATGGGCTCCCAAAAGTGCGACTCGCGCGACTGGGCGATTTGGCGATCTCGCGACTATTAGATGAGCCGCTCAACTAGCGGAGCATGGCCGCGTCATGCAGTATCGTCTTTCCCGCCACCCCACTATTTGACTTTAACATAGTGTCTTTCTTCCACAGCACCCTGGACACGTTTGGCTCAGGGTATACGGCACAAAGCCAGAGTTGTCTGTACCTAAGGCCAGAACCCTGTTTTGGGAGTCTATATCACTAATTACACATTCATGGAATAGAGTGGGAAATAGGAAGCACATATAGGGCTCTTGATTGTGTGATGATGTTTATGAAGTATAATAAGCTCTTTCATGCAATATGTGATCCAGGTACCATAGGCCTTTGCAAAAGGCATAGAGAGACGAAATGTTAGGGTTTCGTCCTCCACTTCTTCTATATTGATAATTCTTCCGATGAGGAGAGGCTTAAAAAGCCACTAACACTGCGTACGAGACCCTTGATGGTGGTATTGTCTCTTGAAGAGATTCCAGATTATAGAATTTGGAGAGTTTCCACCATCTTAAGGTGATCACAATTCACCAGCGAGGATTGGTATTGCCATAGCTTGGCAATTCCATAGACAATCTCCTACGAACAAACTCGGCTTCTTTGTTGTTAAGGATGAGATCCTCAGTAGCATTAGCTCGCCGGACGTCCCGTGCACCCGCCCACTAGCACAGAACGAAGTTAATTGGAGATCGATTTTTGTTTCAGACTAATTCTTTTTTTGTTCTGATCTACATATTTCACATGCTATCACATGAATTTAATGTTAATTGAGATGTTTGGCAAGTTGCTTGGTAGAAACATCCAGATCCAGACACTAATAATAGAGATTGTTATAAGAAATCCACATTTCGGAGTTACCCGCAATATATGGACTTAATCTAGACTAGCGTACCACTTTACATTAAGTATATTTCTTGGCGCATATAACCTCATAAGTAGAGTATGTAGTTGCCTAAATCTTCTGAAGCATTCCAAGGTTGATTCTTCATACACTACGGAATACTAAAAATATACTAAAAATATACTACTATTCTCTTTGCAACAGAATGAAAATTAATCTTAGGAGCCTAAAAGTGGCTATTAACTCTATTTTCACTTACAATAACCATTTTCTACATATTTTCACAAGGATCAAAGTTGCAGAATATCTCCACGCCGGCACGCCCGAAAAGTCTCTGGTCGTGTCTCCGCACCTGCAACCAAGAAATTAGATATTTGAGATGTGGACTCTCCGACCCGCCCATAGCTGTTTTCACCATCAAAGAAGATAGCACACAACGAAAGAGAAGAGAAAGAAAATCCAACGTTGAAAGGGAAAGAGGTTGGTGTGGACGATACTAGATGCAAGAACTGTATCGTACCTCTATAAGATCAAGTGACATTCACGGGCTATCAAGCCGATCTTAAGAAATCTCCTGGATATATATATTGGATTAAATGACCACGAGCCAAAGCTCTCACCACCTCCAGCCGACCGGAAGATGGATTGATCACCCGAATAAAGGTTTCGTTTGCAAGTCAATGTAATCAAAAATTCATTCGTTCATTACACATAATCGTTTAATTCGATAAAGATCATTAACTACATACCAGGAAGGTATGGATTCATGTCGTACATTTCAGAACAGAGCCTTCGCGGGAGAGTATACAAGGTACTCATCAACCAGAGACTTCCTGAGACAAAAGAAAATGAAGGAAAAGACATACATCAAGATGAAGTCATGTCTCTAAACCGAGACAAAGTTTCGAACAAAGGGAATCACATCCGTAACCCATATTCCATGACACAAAACTGGAATTGAAGCATGATAAGAGAAAGAGGACAACGAAAGAACCCCTAGGCAAAATAACACTGTCCGACGTCAAGATCCACTCAGTATTCGTCCTCATGGCGGTGCCTCGAATGGCTGGTATGACGAGAACTATGAGAGTGCCCGCTGTGACCGCTATGGCCGCTATCACTACTATGTCTCGAATGGCTCGAATGGCTCCGATGACCGTGGTGGTGGTGGTGATGGTGATGATGGCGGCGACGGCGATGATGGTCACTGTGCTCATGGCCATGTTCACTATTATCGTCATGCTTGTTATGATCCTTCACTTTGTCCTCTATGAAGTTCCCGAGCAGAGCACCACCAATCGCACCCAGCAAGCCATGTTCTTTCTTATGGCCAAGGTAATAGCCCGCCACGCCGCCAGCGAGCGAGCCTCCAAACCCACGATCCATACCCCGATCAGTGTCGGTGTCTGTATCGGAGCGCTGTTCACCACTGCGCTGTGCATCTTCTGGCTCGGATACATACACAGCGGGAGGGTGGGGACTTGCGGGGGGGTGTGTACCGTGGCTGGCCGGCTGGATGGTCGTTGCTAGGGTTCAGTGTTAGCGTTGGTTCTCATAGTTGGGTATGTACCGTCTACTCACTAGTATCCCGCGTTTCCGGGGATTCTGTCTTGCACATGTTGGTATCCTGCCGGAGTCACTGGCCCAGGGTAGTCGGGCTGCCCTGTCGGCGTATAACTTCTCTCGGTGGAGGATCCATATGGCTCGGGTGCGAGGTGGTATGAACTTTGTTGTGGAGCATAGGGTTGGTTTTCATTTGGACTGGGTTGGTAAGGCTCTGATCCGGGGTTGTATTGCTCCGATCCAGAGTTATGGTAGGGCTCTTGGTTCCTGTATGGATCTTGGTTCCCGTATGGCTGCTGGTGGTCATATGCCGGGTATTGCGGCTGATCCTCTGGGGGATAGTAGCCAACCCCGCTCGGCGTAGGCGTTGAGTGGGGGTTGTAAGTATATGGATCTGCCATGATGGAATACGTCAAAGAAAACTTGTATCAAGAACAGGAACACGAAAAGGGGTTTACGTAGCTATATGTAGCTAAGGTATGTCAGACAGATGACTTGTAGGGGGCCTATACATGGTGCGGCTGACCTGCCCACACGACCCTGCCCAGGTGGATCTTCCGGATCTTCCCAGGTTTGGAATGCACTTTCCAATCAGATATTGATCACTTGCTTCTCTGCATAAAGTGAAGGGATGTACCTTCTAATACATATTTCTTTTATTTTTTATATTTAGGAAAATATGTTCGGCAACTGATATTGTATTGAGATACGCCAGTTTGACCTGGAATGACAAGATGTGAAAGAAACAAAGCTGAACACGGATGAGTCGGGGTATTCCGGTGAAAATCGAAGAAAAAGATGGAAAGCATGGTGTAATAGAGCTGGCCGTTAGACGTTCGGGGTCACATCGCTCCTCAGGGCGATGGAAAAATGCAGAACAAGAATTTGCGCCAAGCTGTGGCATCAAGACACAATCCGGAAAGGGAAAAGAAAAAAGGTGAAAGGAAAGAATAATGGTCGGCCAAAAGTGATGCGCCCAGCACATTCAAAAACATCATGGCCTTCATTGCCATGCAAGGCGGTCCGCCTATCAATACATGGTTTTAGTTTCAAAAGATTCATGCACACTTGGTTACACTGGACTCTAAATGCCACGGGTCGAGGTCGAGCTGTTAGTCCGCTGTGACATCCACTTCACAAGCATATCGTCAAGCTGATTGTTCATCTCCTTGAGTCTCTTGCTTTCCTCTTTGAAGAGACGACCTGTGATTGGGTGGTCAGGGCCAGCGGGAGGTACATTTGATTTGTCATGGACAATGATAAACAAGTCGCGAATGTCGTTTTCTTCGTCCATGTATGATCGTAGACTGGAGTCGCTCCACGTTGGGGTGTCCACAGAAAGGGTGTCGACCGAGGCGGGGGCAGCCGTGCTACCCTTGAGGTAATTAACGTCCTGTCCAGGTGATGATGGTGGGGATGGTGGCGAGAGAGAGCGTACTTCTCGAGGAGAGGCATTATTCGTTGAGCCGCGAGCGCTCATTGGGGAATAAGCCTCCACAGGAGAAACATTGACAGGCGACTCCGACTCATCTCCAGCCACCAGCGTAGGGACAGATTTCTGGGGTGGAGATGTAACGGGCGCGGGTCCAGTCGTCGTGTGGCCTGGGGCATCGGGTCCTCTCCATTGAGCTTCACTAGATGGTCGGTCAACAGGCGATTCCAGGGGATCCATGGATTCACGCGGAGTAGCAAAGGGGTCCTTGGAAGGACTCGATTGGCTGATAGGCGATTGTAACACAATGTCACAGTCTTCGTAGCTGCTTTCTCTTTCTTCTTGCAGTGGCACCTGTCGAATGCTTTTGTTGCCTTGACTCTGGTTAATGGCCTCGTTGCCCCTGGCGAACTCGGCCATCGTAGGATCAAGGACTGGATCAACCTTCATGATTCCTGGGGGCTGCTTGTGTAGCTTGTTGTTCGAGCTTTTCTGGGGCTTGGAGGGCCTCTGTTGTTCGGGGGACAAAGACTTTGATGAGACAGACTCCAACGAAGTCTTGGGTTGGGGTGATGTGCGGGATGCCGAGTCTGCAGAAGATCTTTCTGGATCATCAATGTCATCTTTGCTCTTCTTGCGCTTGAACAACCCGCTGAGCATCCCGGGTTTCTTGTCTTTTCGCTTCTTCTCTTCTTTCTCTTTGATTTTATCCTGTGAGTTAGAGCCCTTCTCGATCGATTCAAAGCTCCCACGAGGCTTCACCAAAATGTTAGCCAACCGATTTTCGGATAAACCCACGATGGGAAACATACCTCTTTCCACTCAGCCAAGGTGTTTGTACTGCTTTCATCGCGAATATCGCGCAGGAGATTTGGTGTGAGAGAAATCTTCTTGGGCTCGGCCGTGTCGTCTTTGAAGAAGGAATCGGTGTTCCGTACAGTGCCATTTCTGGATCTACTGACGGTGGGTTCTGCTTTGTAAAAGTGAGTTCCAAATACGATCTGAGAGCATTTTAGTTGAGTGTGTTTACCTTCGGCCTCAAAGAATTCTTCACTAGACGGGCGTCTGTCGGAGCTCGAACGCTGCAAATCTTGCTTCTCTGAGACGTTTGCATCGGCATGCTCTGTGGGGGTTTCTTTCTGGGCTTTGGGCCTAAGAGGTTCCACGACAATATCCTCAGCTTGCTCTTGCCCATCTTCCTCTTCTCCGTCCAGAGTCTCATCATCGTTGAAAAAGTCACCGTGTTCGGAATCATCATCCGTTGAGTAGTCGACGTCGGAGGCGTCGATGTACGTCGGGGCGCCGAAGTTGACGGTCTTCGCATTCCGACGGCGCATAGCCTTTTTCAGAGGATTCTTCGACTTTTCATTATTGTCACCCAACATGGTCGCAGACAGATCCACGTTTCTGTGTTTATTCAATCTGGCAAGCCTTTCCGTTGGTGTTTCGATGTGTTCCGCAGGAAGGTAACCAATGCTACCGTCTTTCACCACGCGCACAAGCCACCAGTAGCTGTTGCTGTCATCGAGAAGAACCATAGTATCACCCTTTGCAGCATTTGCTTGCCCATCGACCGTTGCGACGAAGTTATGAAGCGCATATACAAACTCAAAATCGATATCCTCTGTATAACATCAGCTAACGTCCGGTTCATGTGCATAATCCCTGAGAGTCCATACCATCATCGATAGAGGGCGAACTAGAGATTTTATCCATCATATCATCGTCCATCATATCGTCGCTTTCGCCGTCTGCTAGGTCGCCATCTTCATGGTCGTATTGATTTTCATCCTCATCGTCCTCCTCGTCATCTGGTTCTCGATACACTTCCTTGTCACCGCGGTATTCGTGATTTTTGTCAGGTCCGCCGTTTACCTCCGCTTGCAAATCTTGTTCGGCATGGTGAATAGAAAGTTCTTGATGGGGAGCAGGCCGGCCGCTCCCAAGAGGATCTGGATGTTCGGGTTGTTTGGTATGATCTTTGGCGGAAGGGGTATCGTGATCTTGAAGGTCCAAGGTATCTAGAGGTGGCGGTCAACACCTGCAAATTCGAGCCAATTGGCCTCACGCCAGAAACATTTGACCTACCAGCTCGGATCATCTGAGGCCTAGTCATGTTGCAGTGTAAATGAGTGTGGTATCAAGAGAAATGGGATTGAAACAAGTCGTGAGCGCAAGGAGTGACTAGCGATCGAAGAATATGAATGTTAGAAGACAAGCGCGGGACAAAATCAATGCGCAAGCCTCCAAATCTCCTGTATTCAAGTAATACACGAATGCTAGACAATAATAATAAAAAGCCGACCGGGGGTCGCGGGCACTTGGTGAATTGGTGTGAATGAGAGACAGTGCCTTGAATGAGAATGGTGGGGGCTGGTCTGCACTTCGGTCCAGCACGGAGGTCGACACAAGGAGAAAGAAATTACTGCCAGAGCGACAAGGCGAAAAACAGAAGGAGAACAAGAAGGGAACAAAGAGATGTCAGCCAAGGCGACGTCGAGTCTGAATAGTAACTCCTTTCACACCTCCAAAAGCCAAAAGGAGGTATCCCCAAACAAGCGCCCCTTGCGCGCGGTTAAAACCATGACTCGACCCCTGAACCCATATGCGGGTAATAATGACCGACTAGTTAGGGCTTCTTATACTGGCCGTTGTCTACTCTGTTATAATAAATATATAAGTATATTGGGATTTTTTTGGTTTCCAGGCTGTTAGAGTATAGATAATTTCTCTTTCAGCACTCGAAACTCCGTACGGAGTATAGACGACACAAAACACTGTGGAGAAACAATCAAAGTGATACATATGTAATAATTACATAATTCTCCAAAGGGGCCCTATTCCATGCTGTATGACCAACTAGGAAAATTAGGGCCAGGGCTGCTATTTAGTCATGTGATTTTGAGTATTCTCGTCATCATCCGAGTTTCCCCGGTTTCCTTCCCCTCCCAGTACCAGACTACTTGACCAATACCTCATTTTCTAATCCTCCCCGACTACCTATCTTTGTACCCACCGTGTTTCATCTCGATTTTTGTTTTGCAGAATCAAGTTCAACCCCTTCTCGATTACGACTTACTTTACTTCACTATCTCAAACGTTCTGTCTCCACTTTTAACGCCATCACCCCACAATAACATCCTCAACGACCGCTATCGGGAAGCATATCGAACAAAAAAGCCAAGCAGGGGGTTATATAACCCTACTGCAAGCCCATCACGGCTGATAATACGACAATTTCTGCCTTCTGCGTCTCGTTAGGGCATGGAACATAACGAGAGGGCCGGATTGGCAAGTGGATTGGCTGGTTTAAGGATTGAAACGAACTTTCATGAACGGAACAAGCCCAAATGGGAAAATGAAAACGCTGGGAGGAAAGCGACAACAGTGGGCGATGGTATCGAGAGCGATCACACCAATCAATCTCATGATTATGCGCGTCGCCACGATACTGATGAAGACCGCAGTTTGATAAATGATCTACACTCAGCGACCCCTCCCATCTCCGTCCCTCGCCACGATGAGCAGCATCACGCAGTCGATGCCGACAACTTCCCGCACAAGCCTGATGGCATGCAGGGGTCCCCCCTCGACAACTACGACAGCTATCTGCACACTCGTCGACCTTCGATCTCTTTCAACCCGAAGGTCTCTGTGGACTCCGGTAACCAAATTCCACTGGAAGAGCCACTGTCGATGGGAGATGTGAAAAACCGTCCACCGCAAAAATTCGAGTCCCGTAGCTCTGGGCTCCGGAATGCTCTTTCACAAGATGATGAGCATCTCGAACGGAACCGCGAGTCCCCGAGCTGGAGCCCCAAACGATCTCTGGATCGGAGTTTCCCGACCGGAGAATCCCGAGCCCAGCCCTTTGCAAGATTTGAGAATGGCTCGACCGCAAGCCCAGAACTCGGTCGTCCGACTTCCCTGACATCGCAGTCGACAGTATCTCCGGTCACAGACGAGGTACGGACTCCTCCCGATTATTCCAGCCACACGTTGCTGTCGCCATTTTGCGTGCCGTCACCAACTCAATCCTTTGCATCGCCTGAAGACCGTAGCAGCTCTTGGTCTGGAGGGATCGCAACACCCTTCGGCAGCAAGCGCAGCTCTACTCTTGATCGCAGCAGCAGTCTTCGGAACTCCACCCGGCACAGTTCTCGACGATCGACTAACTCGAGCGGCAAGTCGCCCGCCAGTATGTTTCTTTCCATGTGGAACAATGTTGAAGAGCCTGCTCCGCAGCCCGATGACGAAGGCCAGATGGTTGGAGACGACTATGTTCTGGGGAAGCAAATCGGTTTTGGGGGGTTTAGTGCGGTAAAAGAGGCATATAAGGCCGAAAAGCACGGCGAAACCAAAAGACTTGCCGTGAAGATCGTGAAAAAGCAGATTACAGGGCGAAGCGAACACGAAAATGACCAAGTGCAAGCCGAGTTTGACCACGAAGTGCGGGTCTGGCGGTATCTCAGCCACCCACATGTATTGACGCTCGATGCCGTGTACGAAACAGATTACGCCACGTTTTGCTTCACCAAACTTGCTATTGGTGGCACTCTCTTCGACCTAGTCCGCCAAAATCGGTCCGGTCTAGATTCGCAATCAGCGAAGAAATATGCATACCAACTAGCTTGTGCAATCCGTTATCTGCACGAAGACGCCCATGTGGTTCATCGAGATATCAAACTAGAGAACTGCTTGCTCGATCCTATTGAGTCTGCTGACGGCACGACATCTTCGACGTTGGTACTGTGTGATTTCGGAATGGCGGAATGGATGTCCATCGACAACGGTGGCGACTCTCCCGATCCCTATGAGGATGCCGCTGACCGACCCCCGCCTCAACAAATGGGCCCTGCAGGATCCAGTACCAGTGTTGCGGGTAGTCTGGAATACGCATCGCCCGAACTGCTTCAATCAACAAACGGTGTCATTCACCCTTCAGTTGATGTCTGGGCCTTTGGCGTTATCATCTATACCATCATTGTCGGCTCACGGCCTTTCCAGGACTCTTTTGCTCCTCGCATACAAGCAAATATCCTCAGCGGCACCTGGGATTGCAATGCCGTATTGGCTGACACTGTGGACGGCCCCCTTCGCCAAGATCGCCAGCACGCCCTCGACCTGATCCGCAGGTGTCTTGAAATGGACCCCAACAAGCGTTTGAGTATCCGCAGTGTCCTATCTTCGCCCTGGCTACGAGAGGTTCATGAGGCAGCTGAACCCTCGCCCGACACTGTGTGGAGACTATGAGCAAAGCTCGTTTTTTTCTTCCATTCGGCGATTAGCAACCTCATAGCCCGCCTGCCCTTATACCCAAATTCCAAGGCAGATGGGACAGGTGCAACTTTTTAACGTCAAATTTCCTACGATGTGATGGCACTCTTTTCCGGCGCCGAAGATTCAACAAGCGCCGATGCCCTCGGGAGCCTTTAAAATCACTATGATACCCCGTTTGCTTTACTTTGTCTTATTGCTTTTCTCGCTTTGCTTCGGCACAAGACTATCAGCGTGTATGTGCCTTTTCTCTTTTGTGTTTTTCCACAATCTATTCACAATATCCCCTCGCGGCGCATTCTTGATTTTTGCCTTTTGGTTTTAGGTTTGTTTGGTTGGGTTCTGGCTTAGGATTTGACATCACGAGACGGACGATTATGATTTACTCTTACGGCAGACATGGCGTTTCATCTTTTATTGCCATTTACTCGAATGTTGCATGAGCATTTGTCTCTTCGGTTCTTTGCTTTATGTGGTTAACTTAGCTTGATCACTTGCTTTTACTAGTGTAATTTTATATTTGCGGATCTCTGATCTCTGATTCCTGCTTACCGATCTCGCTTTCTCTTGTCTACTCAATTTGATGAGACATCTGTCCGGGTGGTTGGCCTGTCTTGATTATAGTACAAAATTAGGCTATGTATTCCATTTTGCAATTCACAAGATTAATCGCTCGTATAACCTGTCTGGCTCAAAGTGATACTAGGCACATTTTGTTTCAGATAAAATTTCGATATCTTCTTAGGATGTGCTTTTCGGTACGTTTGATATGTAGAAGGACATATACATCCATATAGATCACCGCATATTATCTCTGTTTCAACCAATTACTATTCCCTTATGGGGTAGCTCAAGAATTGGGTGGAACATCTAAATCCCTTTTTGTTGTAGGGATCAGAATAAATACATAATATAGACATGTCGGGCTTTTTAAAGGTCTGACGTCGAGTCCCTAAAGGTGGTTCAAAGCATAAAACGAACAAACTACTTTTCCATGTATGTATGCATGTAATGAATGCGTAAACCTCGAGATGGTTGTGAAGATCTCTTAGGAGAATAGAAAAGAAAAAAAGGCCGAGAGGCATCTAATTGCAAAGCCTAACATATCCAACAGAACATATTTATACATATACAGCAGACCAGTCCAAACCAGCCATAAAAAAACAGTGCCAAAACAAACCGAGAACCGGAGATCAAATATGAGACGCTCTCCAAATCCTCTCAAATCTACCAAAGCCTATTCTCAGGCAGAACCTTCTCCTTCTTAACACCAGCAGTAGACTTTCTCTCCTCAGAAGAGCGGAAGAACAAACTGGGTCCCTCAAGCGGCTTAAGCAAATGCGAAAGATATCCCCGATGCGCAGGATCACGGTAATACTCAATATCCTTACGCTTCGTCGGATCCGGCAGACGGAACTTCAATTGCCGGTTGTTGACCACGGTCCTCCACTTCATCCAGGATGCCGTAGGCCGAACCCCAGCGAGTTTGTAGAGCTGCTCGGAGCCACTCTCGCGCGCCCACGCAGTAGACAGGAAGCTGTGCGTTTCGCCGTCCAGGATACGGCGGATGGACGGCCGCGTGTAGTAGCGGGTAGTCACTGAGCCGCCGGCACCCTCAATAGCCGCGATGGCGGATGCGGAGACGCGCGAGGCAACGACGTGAATTGGTTGTTTCAGGCTTTCGGCGCCGTCGCCGAGGATCTTGAGGCCATCGATGGGTCGGCTGATGCACCCGCTTTTGTAGAGCTCTTTTAGTGTGATCGGGTGTTTGGGGTTGAGGCGGCCTTGGTCGATCCAATATTGGACACGGTCGAGGTTGACGGTTGCCATGTCGACGGAGAAACTGGATATGGAGAAAAAGTATTGATTAGAGATGTGGCTTTGGGGGCGTTGGGGTGGTTGTTTTTTTTTTTCAAGGGAGAACCACTTACATGTTGACGCCGCCGCGCTCGCCGTGCACGATAATATCCTTGGTCTGACCACCATTGAAGCCCGCTGGGACTTTGCCGTGCTGACCTTGACCCTTGTGACCACGACCAGAGGTCTTACCCTTGCCAGAAGCGGGACCACGGCCTCGACGGATGCGCTTGTTGTAGGCAGTCGGGTTGTCGGCGAGGGAGGCTAGGATGGAAGCATTGCGGGTTTGCTGGGATTGTGGGAGGAGGAAGGCGAGTGGGGAGGCCTGTTGGAAGGATCGGGCAGAGAATTGTGCCAGCTGCGTGGGCAGCCCCATCAGCCGGGGAGACATGGTGTGTGATTGTGGTTATGGGCTCGGCGGTATTGGATTCACGGGTTCGGTGGTGAGTTTCGAGATCTCTGTCGGGGCGGGTTATGTTTGATCCGTCTCCGGGATGGCCCTAACTACAGAATGATACCAAGGTCAACCTGAGCACTGAAGACTAAGTTGCTCCTTCGGCTTGTTTGTAAGGATATTAGTCATTTTGATGGATGAATCAAGCATGGATTTGCTATATTCTATTTTTTGATATTTTTATTGGTGTAATTTAGCATTGCCGGGTAATTGGGTTACTGCATGTCTTCAAACTCGAACCCTTGGAACTGTTGCTACCCTCCACTACAATTCTAATATTATAAAATGAAAAAATCGGTGTTTTGAGGGAAAGATTACCAGTTGGTAAATCTGAATTCATATGCTGCAGAGCTAATGCTGAGTCTGCTGAAGTAAAACGCCGTATGTATGCAAAATGCAATAGGAACAGTACACTGCCGATGTGTTTTTGAGGCACATTCGACGGACATGGGCGAGATTAAAGTCAATAATAACGCCGTAGATGCCATCCCCGAGGTTGATCTCGTCCGCGGGGAGGCGAAACCCGATTTCCTTCTAAAATGGAGCGCCGAAGATATGCCAGATACAATCGTGAAAAAAAAAGAGGAAGTCTGTGCAGTTGGGAAAGGAAGACAAGCAAGAGAAGGGGATAGTAAAGTGTAGTAAGGTGTACAGCGAATGAGATAATTTTCTTCTCGTGTGACGGGTCGTGGCGCGGTGAAGTCATAAAACTCAAGAGATGAGAGTAGTAAAAACACGGGTACAGAATGCTTCAACCGGAGTAACCGGTGGGTGGGTAGATAGGGTGTAGGTAGGGAGCTTGGCTCCACGCCTCAGGTTGGATGTAGGGCAGCAGGCCGGTCTTGCGAGAAGTGTTACCCTTTCCAAGCGGCTGGTAGTGCATATGGTCAAACGGAACATTGCGCTGCTGCTGCAGAGAGCTCGACGGCGGTGGAATCAGCAAAGTGTTAACGGAACGCACGGGCCGGTAAGGCGAGTTGCGGTTGGCGAGGAAGAAGGAAGGAGAGAGATGTGTCTGCGGGGTGTGGACGGAATAGGCTGAACCGGCCGGCGAGACAGTGGCAGAAGACACGCCAAATGGGCTCTGGTGGTGCCGGCCTAGCTCTGGGAGTGAAGGGGTGGTGTACACGCTAGATGGCATCGGGGGCACGGAGAGAGGAGGGATCTGCTGCCAATTCGCAGGCCGATTGTAGATAGGAGGCATAATAGCTGGAAGGTGGGAAGGTGCTGTAGGAGGAAGCGTCTGAGGCGCGGGATAGGAAGTCGGAAGGGAAGTCGGATGGTGAGGAGGCGGAAGACGAGAAACGTTCATGGGTGCCACCGGGGCAGAAGTCGGAGTCAAGACAGGTGGCAAGGTGGGCACCGTGTTCATGGCAGTCACCGGGACCGTCATCGAAGGTGCAGATGTGGCGGAAGACAGCGCAAGCCGCTTGGTCGGATGAAGCTCATCACTCTCGTCGCGGCTGCGTTTCCGAGAGCCTCCCGTCGCAGTCTCACCGCCTATGTGTTGTGACGGCAGCGAGTATGGCAATCCATTAGGTGGCATATACCAATTGGGCTGCGACTGGGGTCGGAAGGCATCGGTGCTAGGCGACGGCAACTTGGACGATGGCGACAGTGATTGCACGCGGGGAGGCGAAACACGGAGCATGGCGGCTGACTCGACGGGTAGCATCGAGGCCTGGTTGAAATAGTCACCGAAGAGTCCCAGTTTGGTGTGCCACCGGGACCATTCGTCCTCAGAGGAGAAAAGATCGTAGCGAATGTTGCTCAAGAACTCGACCTCCATAATGTGAATCTCGTGCACCGCAATACCCGATACCTCAGCCCATGTCTTATTGGTGTAAGTGTTATCGTCGAGGTCTGTTGATGAGTCAGCTATTTTGTCCAATCAAGTCCAAGGGCGGTGAATCCGATGAGAACACTCACATTTATTGCCGAGCATCAACGCAACCGTCATTAACCGAAACTCGCTGCCTTTCTTGCCCTTGACCCCGGAGTTGAACTTTTTCAGGCGGTAGATAAACAGAAGGGCCAGTAGGATAACGTTCTGGCTGACTTGCGTAGTGGAGAGAATCGTGGCAACCCATTTCTGAAATCCGACGGTGGGTACGGCTTCAGCGACCAGGGAAGGAACGGGGTGTTGGCGTTCCTCGATGGCTTGCAATTTTGAGGTCTTTTCGAACCAGAAGAGGCAAGTCATCTATTTTAACGAAACATGAAACGTTAGCTCGTGCCATGACATCACTTCTAGTATAGGGAATTCTCACCTGAGCTGCAAACTCGGCCAGGCTGCCCTTGCTGTTATTGATGGATGAAGGAATGCGAAGTTGCGACCCAGTTGCACCATTTGACTTCTTTTGAGCAGTTGGTTCCGTTGCGCAGGCTTCTTTGATCGGGTGGGTTTGCGGTTTCATGGCCATCATGGATGAGGAAATGGAATCGAACTGAGGGCGCGAATGGCTGTAGAGGTGAGAGGGCATCCCATTCGGTTTCCCCCCATATGCGATAGGTGGCATGGCATTGTAGGTGAGGCCTGTCATATCGTGAGGTGGGGTTGGTAGACCGTTCCGAATGGGAACAGTCCGAGAGGATCCCGATGTTTGGCTCTCAACGGCCTTCAACGGTTGATCCTCAGTCAGGTCGATAGTTGGAACTCCCAGTGTCGAAAAGGAGGAATGGAAGTCCGCAGTGGAAGACATAGGGAAAGAGTGAGTGATGGACAGAAAGGTCGACACATGGAGTTTTATTTCTTTTCTTTTTTTTTTGATCAAAGCAAATAAAGGCGTCGGCGGAGAGAACCGAGGAGTTTCAGTGACCCATGTTCTCTCTATTAAAAGGTGCAAATAGAGCCAAGCAATAGACAATAAGTGGTGAGGTTCCTGCCCAATTGGAATGCAATCAAGGAGGAAAGGGTAGAGATGTTTTATTCCAAGTGAGGGAAAAGTGAATATAGACCTTTCACAGGGAGTTTGAATGATGTATATAGAGTAGCCACGATAGGCCCATATAAGGAAAGTAGTGATAAACCACAGAGATCCGGCTGCTCCACTCAGAGATGAGGAAAGAAAAAAAAAATACAAGAAAATGCAAAAAATAATAATAAAATAAAATAATAAATGTAGTCAAGGCATCATCTCCATTAACCAAGTCCACAGTCCACCCCATCCGGAGAAAGCGATAGTGGCCATACACAGAGTTTGACCCGGACGCAGGTCCAGGTTGATCCTCCTTTCTGGGCTCGTTTGGGTCCGGGTTTAGTCTATCTCGATTTGGAAAAAAAAAAAAAATTAATAATCTAATAATCCAATAATCCAATAAGGTAACAAGGTAACAAGGTAACAAAATAATCAAAGTGGAAATACCGGTTGATGTCAGAGCCACGGGGGTGGTCAACAAGTGGATGCAACTAAAAAGGGCAAGTCACAGAATGTTTACCTGGTCCCGGCCTCACATTTGCAGTAAAATGAAGTTGACCGAGCATAGCGTGGGACTAGTGAAAGCGAAAATAAAATAAAATAAAATAAAAAGTAACCCCAAAAGAATTTGCTCAAAAGGAAAAGTAAAACCCAAATCAAGTTGAAATCAAAAGAGAGAGAAGGGAGGTTCAATCCTGAGACCCATATCAGATCCAATAATAAGTCAGGTTTAGCGTCAATAAATTACAAACCCGTGTTATGCGAGGTGAAGGGCTGTGAGGGTGTGCAAGCATGTAGGTACGCCTCCGTCCTGCAAAGAAAAAAAAGGGCTAAAGGGGGGTTGCCGGGAAGCGCGGGGCCTAGGGAGGTTTGAGCACAGTGGCTGGGTGTACTCCGTACATAGCACTCCATACTGGGAAAGGCAAAGGAATGAACCAAGAAAATAAAAGTATAAAGAAAATAAAAAATAAAAAATAAAAAAGAGAGAGCCAAAAAAAAAAAAGGAAACCAATAATAAGAGAATGGAAGATCAATTACTTGGTTTAGGCGAGAGAGAGAGACCAAAGAGAAACCCAAGAGAAACCAAAGACCAAAGGGAAGATCGGGAGTCTCGGTAAGAATGGTGCATTCTTATGTAAGAAGGCAAAATTACTGGGAATTGGACCAATTAGAGACGAGAATATGTCAAATTTACACGTATACTGTAGTACTACCTAGGAATGGTCCACTAAAAGTCTCAGGCCAAATTTCTCTTTTCTCTCTCTCTCTTTTTCTTTTTCTTTTTTCCTATTTTATTTTATGTTAATTTATCCCGTGTACGACCGGTCCACGGTCCATGGGCTTTCGTCTGCTTGCTTCCAGCTCATCACACCTGTGCTCGCGTACTCCCCGACTTGTTAGCCGCTGCCAACAGGTCATTGGTTCATTGGTTCATTCTATTATGGGTTTATATGGACGGGTTCGGAGATAACTAATTATTTAGTACTTCGTATGTTCGCGTCTTTTCGTGTTCGAAAATCTTGGTCTCATCCCGCGTCTCCCCTGCAGCCCACTGTTCCGGACGACTTTCCTGTTTATGATTCAGGGGGTATCTCATCATAATTACTCCGTACTTCGTACAGTATATCCCAGTGATGGACCAATTTGATAGTTCAGGAGCCTCGGGGGAGGGCCGGAATCCTATCCTCTGATTCGTCCGGCTTTTATGCACTGGGCTTCCCCAAGGTATTTTTGCTGCCTCCTACAGTTGGTTACCACATACCTACTTTGGTAGAAAAGTACTGGTACATCGGTATTTATGTCCCGTCCAAACGCCCCTGTGTTAAGCCGAGCCTAGATGGGCACATGAGTGGCATATACGGAGTACTCCATACACTGTTGTTGGCCCCAAGTGAGTAGAATTGGCTGTTTCACTCAAAATACTGTGACCTATCTAGACGTGACAAGCCTCACGTAAGGTGGCATATAGTTGCACTTGTGATCTAGTGCAGTAGGCTAGAGAAATCTCAGTGCAACGGGCCTAGATTGGCTGGAGGAATTGGAATCCATCGGTCACTCGTGCCGCCTCAACGGTCATCCCTTGGAGAAAAAACCGAGACTGTGCCTAGAAATGGGCACACCCCTCGCAAACTATTCTGTAAAAAGAATTACGGAATTGAGTGACATCCCGGTACCATGGCATAGAGGAAGTACGGAGTACTACGGAGTAGTCCCTTGGGGTATGTCCACACTCTTTAACAGTAAGCACGCACGGAGCACACACCATTCAGTGGACATCTCCCTTTAGACGCATGCAAAAGCATCCAACGTATTGAACTTCATCCCTGAAAGATCATCGGACTGTCACAAGAGACACTTGGGTTTATCACATCACCAGTTCACATCCGAAACCAGGCAACTTGGGTAACCTCCAAACTTGACTAGGGACGATCCAAGTGTGCTATTTTAGTGGCAAACCCACGGTCAAGCTGAGAACCAGGCGCCGGGTCACCAAATCGTGGACCTTCATAAAAAGGAAATAGTTGATCGGGCGAAATTACAAAAGAAAAGAAAAGAAAGAAATTGCTCTCTCTCTCTCCACTTTCTTGGTTTCTGAGCCACCGCCACGGAAGATGTTTCGTTTCTAGAACCCCCAGACAGAGAAGGTGGATTTGAACAAGGAAAAGTCCACTGTGTCATAGTGGCCCATCTTGTCAGACGATCCATGCTGTTGATGGTTTAAAAAAAAAAAAAACCAATGTCGCTTTGGTGTAAAGGCGACTACTGATTGGCGAATTACAAGAGTGACCCGTCTTTTACTATTTTGGGCCAAGGGTGTGTTCACTTGTCACAGTCATACAGAGAACAAAAGAGAAGCCCAGCCTTGGAAGTCAGCATCAAAGGTGTTTGACTCGGAGCTTTGCCCTTTTGTTTCCGCCCCTTGATCTACATTCGCTTTTATCTTCTCTTGGTGGGTCAGAAATAAAAAAAAAAGGAGTTTTCTAAAATGAACTCTTTAACTTGCCATCCCGGTTGCGGCACTTCATTTCGACTTGTGCACAATTCCCGACAGCTCCACAAGTTACCTATCGCCTTTCGCGGGTGAGATTCCTCGGCACAGTACTACCTGCAGAGTTCACCTGGGCACCGCCAGGCTTTTACCGACCTTTTTTTTGTCTCTAATTTCTGTACAGAAGGTGTGGGGGGAAATATATGAATATTTAATTGCTTTTTTTTTTCTATGGGAAAAAAAAAGACCCTCCCTTGGAAAAGATCAGGTCTGGAAGTATCACCCCCTGCCAATGGTCACTCTTAGACAAGTTGTACCTTCAAACCTTGGCGCATGCAGTTGATTGCGACCGCTATGATCATGATAGTCTCTTCCGCAGAGTCATAAATTCCAAGGTGCATCGTCTACTGACATCTGTGTGTCGACCTGATGCACACGGAACCCCATCCTATCATGGAAATCATCCGAGCTCACATCCTCGACCTTATGTCCGAAGTACCGCCATCACGTACCAGTCCATGTACAGTCATGGGGCACTTGGGAACATCTCCGCACTTGTGCGCAGCACTTTCCACAGAACCACACATCGATATTGCCTCTTGATTGGGACTAAAGATCCAAAGTTTCCGGTACATGTCTTAATTACGGGCAGATGCTCCGTACGAGAACGAAATCTAGAATCTATGGTCGGGGTGCCCAGGTGGCTGATCTAAGTTAGCAAAGCTGAAGTCGATCACACCAACTTACGTTGTAGTCCTATATTGTATTATGTTGTATAATCTCCCTATACAGGGTAGTTTCTACTATAGTAGAATGATGCAAAACAGATAACCCGCTTACTCCGTACTCAGTGACTACCACAGGATGTGCCCTTTGTGGCTCTATTACGCGTTAATATCCTGACACCTTCATCATTACCACGGCGGGGCTTGGATTTCGGTACAAGCCCTCCGCGCCCGGCATCAAGTTCCTCTACAATTTTAAATTGCTTGGAAATATTGTGGCATTTAATTTCAATTTAATTTTTCTTTCTTACTTTTAGGTAACCTATCTGATGCGTCAGTCGCAAGGCCAAAAAAAACCACCCCCCTCCAAATCTACACTTTGCGAAAGCAAAATAAAAAATACTCAGGATCTCTCTCAATGCCGTATTCAATCACCTTGCTGTGCCTCTTACCCGGCAAGGCTCCTTGCATGTTTCCCATCCTTGCGGGTCCCTACAAAGTACTGAGGGCAACGTAGATACTAAACAGTATACAACATAGAAATCCTAGGTCATTGCCTCGATATCACATAACATCACAGGTAGTATTCTGGTTTTGCTATCAATGCATGTACTATCTGGGATTTTCTCCGCTCTCGCAACCTTGTAATGTGTGGGTTACAATTATCTATGTCATTGCGGATTATCTGCGGTTTGATGCGCCCGGGGCTACTATACAACATACATTTTGTTTTCGGTTTCAATAGCATAAGGCTGCTGCAATTAATTTCCTCTTCCTAGCGTCTTTCGATCCACTCCCGGGATGAAGGAGACGGCATGCAAACATCTCTAAAGGGGATCGCCACTTGAACCGGTCGAGGATGGAAGGATCCTCTTTGTTTTGCCTCGGGGTTAATTCTTACTAGACCCAACACCCAGGTGGAAGTTAACGAAATTAAATTGGGGACTCGAAATTGCAGATCCGGTCCTTTGGGCGTCAATTACATCGTATAGATTGTCACTACGGAGTAAAAATGTTAATATTAGATAGTTTCTCTATGACGTCGGAGTCCGGAGTACAACATTCTAAACGGAGTATATTGTATGTGATATACGGAGTACAGTACCTAGGTATGCCCTTTGAAGTTGTTCTGTGGGTGAGACCGCTTGGCACCCAGATCCATGGATATTTCTAGCGCTGCAGTCTCACGATGATCAGATCCATTTTACCCAACTGCACGCCACCTATAGGGTTGCCTTCTCTCTCCCGAGCAGTCACCGACAAACTGCAGCAACCTGACCTTGACCTCGACCGGAAGCGCACACTTTGTCAAGGGCAGATGCAAATGGGCTCGGGCACACGGGGCCGTGTGACAGAACGAAGTCATCTTGAGCCATCAGTTGATGTCTTTTGAGGCTGATCTCCGATTCCAGACTTCAGCGCCCCCCTAGAGGGGCCGAATGTCAGAGGTACTCCGTCTTCGTGGAGGGGTTGGACGAGCCCACACAACCCACATGCTCAAAAGGTTTCAAAGACAGAGCAAGCTGAGGGGCAATAATCCATCATTATGTTTTCTTTTATTTTTTATTTTATTTTTTAACTTTTTGGCCTTTTGCTTGACCCTAGCTAGCACTTATCTCGGAATTTGTCTAGATTGTGCGAGGCGCCCCGAGCACATCACAAAGCGCTGGTTTCGGCGCTGGGCGCTGAGACTAAGAGGGTCTTGAATCTTGACATTTTTGGAGTGTACATCAAAAGACTGTTTGCTTTCGTGATTTGACTTTGACGGATTTCAACATCTACCGCGCGTTGACTCAACGGAGCCCTGCTCGGGGTAATCGATACTCTTGCCCCCCCCGCTCGGTGGCTTATGGATGGTCGTGATCAACGATCAATGCGGTACTGCGTACTGACGGTGTAGAAACTAAAATCCGGTGTCTGTTCCAGTTGAGTCGACTCTCTACCATCATACAACGTAATCAGATTCCAGAATCATTACAATGTACTCCGGACTCGGTGCACATGTCAGTATAAAGTGTGGGGAGACATAGGATCTATTACGTAGCTTTGTCTCAGGGGGTCGCCTTGAACGTCTAAGATTAGTACCTAGGTAGTTTTCGATGCTTAATAATAATACCAGGTACATACCAAGGTAGAGGAAAGCATTGGTCTCGAGAGTCTAGAGCTCCGATAATAATAATACATGCGTAGCGGTCACGACTCGACGATCCCAGTCGGAACACCAGTCTACACTTCCCGGCATCCGATCCAGGAAATAAATTATGAAATAACCTTGGAAATTATTCTGCCTTAAAAACTACCACTTAGCTTTGTTGCTGTGAGTGGTGGAGCAGTCAACGCGTACAGAATCTGACTTACACCCTTTCTTACTATGGAGTATGGAGTATAGTACAAAGTGTACGGAGTACTTCGTACCCAAGATCACATCAATGATATCCCGTCTACATCCGGGAGCCACTTCTTGTTTTCACTTTTTTTCGGAGTTTTTTTTCGAGGGAAATGAGACTAACTAAAATAAAATAACCAAAGTGTTTCAACTGAAGTAAGCCGTCCTATGGGAAATGGCTCGTCTTCCCCGGTCCAAGACGTGTTGCAATGCCAGGTACAGTCCCGAGCTGGGCTTATTTCCAATCTTCAGCCAGTAACACTGTACGCTCTTGTATATTGTAGATGTGAAATACAAATATCCAATAATACCAGTGCCAACATGAAACTTCAGAAAAGAAAAAAAAAAAAAAAAAAAAAGAAGAGTACGGATGTACGGCAAAAGTAACCTTGGGAAACCTCACATTGTCACTTTTTTGGATTTTATGTGGATCGGACTACCCTCGCCTGCACAGCGCCGTGGATGAACAGCACATATGTCACAGTCATCGACATCTCACAGATCGAATCACCGTGTTTCGAGTATCCTTTGCAGATTCAACTTTCCGAGGTAAATGACGAGAATTAACCGTGAAGATCCAAAGACCTAGAACCAATCGCATTCGAATTCGCTCCATCATCATCATTCACTGTGTCTCCAAATCTACAAAGTATACCACTTGGAATTAAATCTTTGACCTCCCGGGGTTGGTGGCTGACGACGCCTCCTTCCAAGGGCTCCAGGCAGATTATTGAGACATGGTCATGGCCATAACCAGGGAACACAGGGCAGTGGCGGGTTTGTGCTTTTGGCGTAACCGCTCTCTGATCCTGTTCTACTCACCTTTTCTTCTCTTCGGTAATCGCGGGTTGAGGGCAAATCTAATCAAACTTCCAAGGTTTCTTTGTTCGCCGTCGAACTTTCTGCGGTGACGGGTTTATTCAATCGTGCTATTTCTGAACCCGACCAGGGTTTTGCTGGTCGGAGCATTCCTTGGACTTTGGCGGGGTTGTGAGCTGCTGATGACGGGCCGCTCACAGCTTTGCCTTGGTATTCTTTTCGTTTGCCTGGAGTGGAATCGACTGGCCTGAATGGGATGCACACCATGACATACTGTGGATTGATTCCTCGTTTCCGATTACCACAATACGCCGTCGACTAACTAATACAAGGCTATTCTCATGTGGTCTAGCCTTGCTTCAAAAATGCGAGGAATCTGATTAACGTCAGCCCAACCGATGTATTCGTTTTTGAATATGCGTGTCTCTCTCTGTTGACAGCACGTGGAGACCAGTTCCTTCGAGGCAAACTGCGATAACGAAAGTTATCTTCTACATTGTTTGCATCACAGCGCCACAGCACAAATTGAGCCTTGCAGTTGACTCGAGAATAATCAACCAAGAAACCAGGGCTTCGTGGGTGAGCAGTAGTTCTCTACAATGCCATTATTGGGTCTGAAAGCTTGATGGAGTCTGCCTTGATAATTCAAGCGATGCTCGCCTCAATTTCTATCTGATATCTACTCCCCACCCAGTCATCAGACTCATTAAACCCAGACAGTGCAGATCACTAGTCTGTAAAATGGAATATTTGATCATACTCGTTGATGTCAACTCTTGATCTTGATTGGTATTTTAATTCTATATCTTGTGTCTTCAAACCAGCGAAGGCTCCCTGTCGACAGACTCGAGTCAACAATATTCCACCATCAAATAAATGCATCCCATGCACCCGCAGACCCAAACGGTTAACGCTGATGGAAGCAAGCATGGCAGAAACAATCCAACAGATAAGGCGAAATCCCAATAACATACTACCTGGGTCTACATCTATATTCTACCCAGAGATACAGACACGAAGACAAAGAAGCACCTTCCTAACATCACGATTCGGCCTCGCCATAGCTATAATGGAAACTCACATTTCCCGGCTCCGAAATATCTTATGAACTGACTGGCTACATTCTGATGTCGCAGTGCGGCTATATGTATAGTTCCTCCCGTAACACCGGCAAACGGACCCCATGAAGATCCAAGGCGATGTCAAATCTGACTAGACAGGGCCGATTGGGGGGGGGGAAGGGAAGTACAACGCAAGATATTTCATACACCAATCTGAGCCGCATCCTGCATCCCTATCCCTTCAATACTCTTCGATGAAAATACGATACCTCGTCCGACACGGAGACACCGACATACCCAACCAACCCAGATGCAATCCAGATGGACGCGTAGACAACCAAAGGCGGAGCAAATAATCAGCAGAAGGGGGACTTTATGCTTGTACCCGCATGAGAACACACAGGTACACTCGTCAAGCAGGGTTTCAGTCTACTCAATAATAGACAGTCTCTGCAGTTACAGGCTCCCAGCACTGCTTACTTGCATACTCTGTGGGCGGATAGACGGCCATTTACTAACGCCGTCATGTTTGAAATCCGTCCAGGCTATCACTCGTAGATACGTCTAGACTTTGTTCAATGTTGCATCTAGGTTCTGCTGTTCCTAGGCTTGTAATGCTGGATGTATTGTGTTCTTTTTCTGGCTTGGGTCGGGGGCCGCGGATTTGTCTTCATATATAAAAGAGCTTGGGATCCCCGTTGGATTGTATATTGCACTACGCATATCATATTACATCCAGTCAACTTTTTGGTCATTGGGTTGCTGGTCTTGTGTTCATGCCGACGTCGGATCTCACGGACGATATCCCGTGTAGGTTTAGACATGATATTGTCCTGTTCTTATCACAAATTTAGCATTGGTCTTCATATCTAAGGGTCTGTCACATCAGACCATGATGTCTCGGTTGATATCCTAGGTTATGCGTAATACACATTATCTTGACACTCTGGGGATCTGAGGTCATATGGCATCCTTTTATATGCCTTGGAATCAAAGGACGGCCCTCGTGGACCCTTTGGGTGATATGAGCAGAAACAAACATATTGGTGCAAACACTCAATTGACCAATGAAAAGGAACTGCTGGGTGAACTTATCACCTGGGCATATTATGTAGCTTACACTTTGAACAGGATATATGATGCTGACATCACCTCATACTTTTCTTAGCCTCACTTATACTCACACATTTGAAGCACCGAGACTTCTAGCTACTAATCCCCGAGCCGATTTTCTTTCTGTGATGCGTCATATCGGAGCTGATATCGAATCCCGAATGGAGACGATAAAGACCGGGAGTCCTTCCGATTGATCACATCACGAGTACAATTAAGCTCCAACGATGACCGGCCGATTTTGGCCGACGTTTCCTGTATACAAAGTAGTCAGACCCATCGGGATTTCTAAGGTTAGATGGAAGAAACCGGACCAGCGATGAGAGTGGAGCTTCGAACTTCCCCGGATTTTGCCATTAGATAGCTTTAGCGCGGATAACGTCAGAGATTACCATATTCATTCAGAAGTGGCTACTCCGTACTCCGTATAGAGAGAGACAAATTATGCGGAATAGATATGCGGGTAATACCGGTTGAGAGTCGGAGAATGCCGTAAGTCTTGGGAATTGGGGGGGCGGGGAAGAAAGGGGGAACATTGTAAGGTATGGGTTATTGTTGTAGGATTCGAATATCAATTCAAAGATCATTGAAGATAATCTCAGAGTTGCACAATTTTACCCCAAAACATTGACCGATAGACCGAGTTTGAAGTTCCCCGGTTAATTTCTCCTCACCGGGAGATTGCTTGTCCCCTCAGTTCTCCAATTTTCTTGTCTCCTCTTTTTTTCCCTTTTTTTTTTTTTTTTTTTTTTTCTTTTGGCTTGTGATATTAACCAATTAGGCAGTTATTATATAGTCAAGTTTTTATATATTATACATGTTATATATGTTATTAGTTTAAAAGGTGAGAGTAGTATATATATATATATACTAATCAAGTAATTGAAATAATTGAATTAGTAGGTGAAAAAAAGTGATAAATGTACACAGTACCTAGATTTACTGCATGAAGCACGCAATCAGCCAAGTACTGTATACATGGCCACCCCCTTTGGTCCGGGTACACCGATTCGCCCAAAGCAGCAACGCAATGATGGAGCTTATCAAATCTTTTTTTTTTCCTTTTTAAATTATTCAGTCACCCTTGACATTTCATCCTATTTGCATTCCCTTTGCTACCTTTGGTGCGCCCTCTCACAATGGCTGGCACCACGCTAGCAATTCGCAAGATGGCTCCGTCCATCATGCAGCTATCGTCGATGACGCGCAGGTCGATGTCGACATCGCAGCTGGCCCTTCGCGCAAAGCCCATGCGGTCTACCAAGGTTTCCCAGTCTGTCTCGCGTATCGCTCGTCGTGGCTACGCTGATGCTGCTCCTTCGCCTGCCCCGAAGCCCAAGAAGCGTTTCAGAGCTCTGCGTTGGGCATGGCGGTTGACCTGGCTCTCTGCCATCGGTCTGACCGGTACTGTCGCATACAGCATCTTCGAACTCCGTCAACCCCCGGACCAGGCCCCGCCTGACCCATCAAAGAAGACTCTGGTCATTCTCGGTATGTGTCGGTCGCGATTGTTGATCCCCTACGGTCTAAGCCGAAGTGTCGCTAACGCGACTATGTTCGTTCAGGAACTGGCTGGGGCTCCGTTTCCCTCCTAAAAAAGCTTGACACCGAGAACTACAACGTTATCGTCGTCTCCCCCCGTAACTACTTCCTTTTCACCCCCTTGCTGCCCTCATGTACCACCGGTTTGATCGAGCACCGCTCGATCATGGAGCCTATCCGAAATATCCTGCGCCACAAGAAGGCCAGTGTCCAGTTCTACGAGGCCGAGGCCACCAAGATCGACTACGAGAAGCGGATTGTGTATATCAGTGATGATTCGGAAATTAAGGGTGATATCTCGCACACCGAGGTTCCCTTCGACATGCTTGTGATCGGTGTTGGTGCCGAGAACGCGACTTTTGGTAGGATCCTCTCTCGCATCTGGAACGATGCATTTTTGGACTAATTTTGTGACGTGTAGGTATTCCCGGTGTTCGTGAGAACTCCTGCTTCCTGAAGGAAGTCGGTGACGCCCAGAACATCCGCAAGCGTATTATGGACTGTATCGAGACTGCCTGTTTCAAGGATCAAACCGAGGAAGAGGTCAAGCGTCTGCTGCACATGGTTGTGGTGGGCGGTGGCCCCACTGGTGTTGAATTCGCCGGTGAACTGAAGGACTTCTTCAACGATGACTTGAAGAAGTGGATTCCCGAAATTAAGGACAACTTCCACGTCACTCTCGTCGAGGCTCTCCCCAACGTTCTGCCCATGTTCTCAAAGCAACTGATTGACTACACCGAATCGACCTTCAAGGAGGAGGAGATCTCCATCCGCGCCAAGACCATGGTCAAGAAGGTTACCGACAAGTACATCCAGGCCGAGGTGACCAAGCCCGATGGATCCAAGGAGCTTGAGACCATCCCCTACGGTCTTCTCGTCTGGGCCACCGGTAACGCTGTCCGCAGTGTCGTCCGCGACCTCATGTCCCAGATCCCCGCTCAGGCCGAGTCCCGCCGCGGTCTCGCTGTCAACGAATACCTTGTCGTGAACGGTACCGAGAACGTCTGGGCTGTCGGTGACTGCGCCATTGCCAACTACGCCCCGACCGCTCAGGTTGCTGGTCAGGAGGGTGCCTTCTTGGGCCGCCTCTTCAACACCATGGCCAAGACCGAGGCTCTCGAGAAAGAGTTGGAGACCCTCTCAGAGCGTCAGTCCCAGGCCAAGGGCGCCGAGGAGCGCAACCAGATCTTCGACGAGATTCGTGAGCGCCAGAAGCAGCTCCGCCGCAACAAGCAGATCGGTCCCTTCCAGTACTCGCACCAGGGCTCCTTGGCCTACATCGGTAAGGAGCGTGCCGTCGCCGATATCAGCTGGCTGAGCGGCAACATCGCCAGCGGTGGTACTATGACCTACTTGTTCTGGCGCAGTGCCTACCTGAGCATGTGCTTCAGCAGTAAGTTTCACGTTCTATCCAACACTGATTTGAGATTCACCACTAACATATCATCCAGCTCGCAACCGTGTCCTTGTCTGTGTTGACTGGGTCAAGGCTCGTCTCTTTGGTCGTGATGTCTCCCGGGAGTAAACATCTCCAACCGGTTTCGATGATCTTCTGTAATATTGCCAGCCATACTACATTTTTCTTTTGGTTATTAAATGCCTTTCCTGGCACATTGACTGTGCAATGTATCCCGCTACGCCCCCCCTTATGCCATCCCCCACTATCCTTGTCTTTATCTTTCTTTGCACTTGTGACCGTGATAGACATATCCATTTCCCGTCTTTCCTCTTTTGACACACTTTTGGTGCTGCATTTGGTTCCGGCCAGAGACAAAAGCATTAATTCGCGTCTTCTTTATTTCTCTTCCGGTTTTTAAGACTGTACTGTACGCTATAGGAATATATAGACTGGGTCTGGGATTGTTGTATTGAATCTGTCATTTGCAACTATGAAGTGTTTTTTCTCCCTTGGATAGTGTAGCGCTATCACACTGCATGTTTGGATTCCATATCTTGGTCGCTGGACGACATTCCTTTCTCTATTCTCCGGATCAACATCACAGATCTCCATCCTCGTTCAGAAGGGGGTATCCACCCCCGTCCGGTGTGTGCGTTCTCACGCTCTGCACGCACACTTCCCAACTCCGCACCTCCCTATGTTTTCTCAATACATAGACCACATCAAGATCGATATCTCCCATCGACGATTGAAGTCCTCGTACCAAATCCCACATCCAAGTATCCTCACCAAATTGCGGCCAAAGATGAGGTTCAAGATACGGCGAGTTCCACGTATCGAGCACGATATCCGTCCACGCATTGGCCGACATCGTCGCTTCGAGGTAGTATGGTTCCCTGTCCATCTGGGTATCTGGATCACACTCGATAGAAACCCTCTCCAAGTCAGGATGGCTCCGATACATCATCTGGTAAAAGAATGCCGCCGCCTCATCCGAGGACTTGGCAACCAAATTGTAAAGCATGTTCATACGAAGCCCACCATACTCTGGCAACGAGATTTGCGCAAAGAGATCTGGTTGGTAAAGGTCTCTTGGGGGTCTAATTACATAGAACTGTATGTGGAGGTATCTCTGGGAGCCTATTGTCCATTTGAAAGGCGTTGTGGATGGTGAAGGGAAGGGAGAGAATATGGTAAAAATAGTACTATAAAGGCTCGATGATTGAAATCAACTAAGGATATTAAGAACACTATTGATTCATGTAGATAGTCGCATTTAATAGTTTTAATATCAAAGCTTCACAAAGTTTACCTATATATACATTTATATATATATATATATATATCTCTCCCTCTCTAAAAAACGAGTGCCTTTAAAATCTTATATATCCCAACATCTTATTTCCGTTTGCCTTTTCCCTTGTCTAAATGAGATGGCTTGTTAGGAACCTCAGGTGCCGGACCTCTAGCCCTTTTCGCCGCAGGTTCATCGGTATCGTCTGCTGGAGCAGCCCGCTTCGGATGGGCTGGTAAATCGATTTTCGATGTAGATGCTCTTGGGTCCAAAGGTGATGTAGGCGATTGCACCCCAAAAGTTGAAATGGTACCTCTCTCTGGCATATCATCTGTGATGAAGTTCTCTACTTTTCCACCCCATGTGGTTATCACCTGTTGACAATTAGCGCAAGGTTTAGTCATTGCATCCAATGCCTGCGAGTGGCTACATGGGCCATCTTTGGGTAGCTTGCTAAGCATCACCGCAAAGCCATACACCTCCTCACCAGAGGCACGGTTCCTAATTCGTTAGCATGGAACACAAAGGAGCTCAAAGGTATGGACTCACCGTAGGACATTCGCGAGAGGATAGGTTTCTGCACAGTTTCCAAAAGGAATAGGATGACCTCCTCGACCCCTTAAAACTGTAAGCTCGAATTTTATTCCCGCTGTGTCAATTCTTTGATCACGAAGAACATCGAAACGAGCTCGTTGCAGAATTTTGACCCAGCGGTTGCCTTGCCCTTCTGGATTGCGATACCCCGCGAGCGATCCTCCTAGGTGGAAGTGGCTCTACATATCCGTTTGCTCTGCCCAGATGCACGAATACACCCACGGGGGCATCGGAGCTATTTTACGACACTAATTGATGTACATTAGTGTCAGAGGTAAGTAGAAATTGTCCTGTGTGGCACCTCGGGGTGCTGGTCCAGTAAGGGAAATGAACCTACCTAGAAGGTCAAAGGAGTTCCAATATGAAACACCTCCATATGTCAATTCATCCAACAAGAAGTATGGTTCATCCTCATTGGCCGCTGCTGGGTTAACCGTCCTCGAAATTGCCTGGGGGTAGAGGGGCTCGGACTGATACCTGCTCCCATTTTCGCTGTAAGAATCCATTAGTTAACAGAATACAAAGTCTAGCGGACATCCAACTTACCCGAGATCGAGAATATCGGTGCGTAGTCGTTTCAATTCTGGTACGACCGTCCGTTTCACTCCATAGGTAGAATGATTGTCTATAACCTTGATCATGAAAACTTTGATCTGGGGATAGTCAGCTTTGGTTATCTTTCAATGCACAGTTGTAGCAACTTACTCGTGTTAGGCTCCAAGTACATGCTTGTCTCAAGTTCACTTGACCATTACAAGCCGGCAAATATGCCTCGGTGGAAGAGGTCGGGGCTATTGACATTGCGATTGTTCTATTGTGCTATTGTCCTAGGTAGCCCTGGAGCTTTGTGGGCAATCTACCGTTTAAATAATAATCCCATGTTGGGGACTCGCGCCTTTGTCAAGGACATGATATTAGTTGTCACGAAAGACCCGTCAGTGCACAAAATAGTATGGATTATCAAAGGCGTACCATAATAGATTCACCTGACCATAAATAGAGATAGTCGAACAATAACAGGGGCACTCTCAAAGAATAAGCAAAATACAAACCATCCTATTCCTTTTATAAACTTACATTGTTTCTTTGTTGCCTTTCTTACATAGCCCAAAATATCTCCCGAGGTCTACGGTTGTTCTCACGCCATAAAAAGCCTGCCTACCTAGGTATATTATTCTTCATTCCTGACAGTATAGGAAAATGGCTTCAAAAAAGTCAAAACTACCCAACTCCAAAGAAATCAATTATCCGGTAAAGCTGATCCGAATATGCTTGATATGAACCATGTTAACCTAATAGGAAGCCTACTCGCCCATCCAGAAGGCTTGCTGGTCTAGTGCCACTGTATTTCTCGAAAAAGCCGACCCTCCACCAGGAAGTCCAACTTGGTGGGCAGAGCCTATGGACGGCACGAAACCAGCACGGGTAAGTATATATCATCCCCCTTCTATGAAAATTATGGCTAACGAAAACAGTGGGCCCCGACTGACCCTCTTGGATTCTCGAGTGAGCCAGCAAAGCTTAAATATAATGAATGGGAGAGAGAATACGGTGCTCAAAAACGCATGACTGATACTTGTGGCCTCACATATTGGGTACCGGTGTTGTATCCCAAGACACCAACGGCCTCTTGTTTGAATCAAATGGCAGATACTATCTTTGGAATCGCTATGGTAACGGCCTGGCCCGTATTCTTCATGGTCTGGAGGAGACCAAGCAAATAATCACCGACTGGGGACAAGATGCACTGTCCATGGAGTACATGGGGCTCGTGTAATATGGCCCTTTGGTAGGAATCCTCGTACGTTCATATGTAGGCCGGGTACTTGCCAGCCAAAGTCCGGGGGAGCTGGAATTTCTACAGATCAAGAATGGAGAAGAGATAATGCAGGGAATGCATTATCTTGAGTTTGTGATGAACGGCCTAGAACTATGTACATTGACTTTGAAACATCTAGAGATACATACTATCTTAAGAGGAAAAAGGTAAGGGGAGAAGATGGCTAAACATGATAAAGAGAGTGATGAGAACACTAGCAGAGGTATCGAAACTCCAGGTTGAGAAGGGAAAAAAACGAGGGGTTGGTACAGATAGTAAGGGGGAAGGGTCAGAAAGCCTAAACATCAGATATTCTAGAAAAGGTTCCAACGGCTTCGCGTTTCCTTTCCAGGAGGCGCACGCTCTGGTTTCCTGACACGGCCGTCAAGCTGTCGGATGCCCTCGATCTTCTGCAGAGCCAGCTCCAGCAGCTCCTTCTTGCGGATGACGTCCAGGTGACGGCGGATGCGGGGATCCTCGCGGGCAAACCGCTCGACCTCGGCGTCTGAAAGGTGTCGTCCAAGTCTTGAATCAAGCTCACGAGGGAAATTATAGTAGAACTCAGATAAGAGCTCGACGTTGAGGAATAGAACGGCGGTGGAGGTGAGTTTATCTGCCACGACATCCAGGAAGACCTCTGGGCAGTAGTACTTGTTCTTTTGTGTTGCGCATTGCTTGGACCGGACGGCGAGCAGTCTCATCTTGATAATATCCGCTCGGTCTCGAAGGAAGAGGCCTTCTCGTCCTAGATAATATATGTTAGTGCCTGTAAATAGAAGAAAGAGGGAAATACCAACCTCGCTCCAACAAGGCGGCACTGAAACCGCCCGCGCCACCTTCACCGTTGCCCTCTAATACTACATCGCCCTTTCGCACTCTGTCGATAAACGAGATAACGTCTTTAAGTTTTCGCTTTCCAACTGTCTCTTCCACATGCTTCATGGCCGACTCGCACGCCTTAAGCTCTTCCTTGAGAACCTTGCCCACATTGTCTCTGCCTTTAGCCCATTCAGGGTCTTCGATCTCGATCTCAAACTTATATGGCTTGATGCAATTTTCCACCTGATCACTAGTGCTGAAGAATTTGTCATTGAGGATGCTGGTGCATGCATCAATTATCTGTTTGTGAGCACCAGGGTGAGAGGCGAACGTAGACGAGGCTAGAAGAGAGTCCACATGGTTGTTGAGAGCATTGGCGACAACAGTCGTAGCCAACCGACCAATTCCAAGCTTTGTTAACGACGAGGTAGAAGCATCAAGCTTCCGGTGCCAATATAGCGACTCAGGATCAGCTTTAGGGAGATCCTTGAGGGGATCTAATTCCAGCAGTGGAGGATCCAAGTCATCGACTGGCTTGTTCCAGTAGCGTTGCGCCAGAATGTCCATGACCCGCTGGTCCAATTCTGCTTTGAGCATCTCCCGAACCTGCGGTCGCCCGAAGCTCTCCGCGAATGCCTTGAAGGAGTGCTTGAAAGCATCGAGGCTCTCGGCCAAGTGGGACTCCGCGCTCAAAGGTCGGTCATTATATTGAACCTTGAACTCATATGTTGCTTCTTCAAGCTCTTGACTGATGGCATCTCTGGTTCCAGCTAGGCTAGATGACATGGTCTGCTCAAGAACCTGCATTAGCGTTTTTCGCAGTGTCGAGACACCAACTGAGACATCAGAGTGGGGACCGAATTCATTCTGATGCGCAGAGAAGTAGGCCTGTTCATTCTTGAGAATGGCGCTGGTAATATTTCCAGAGCCTCTAGAAAAGAGAGCTGTTGTCTGAGGAATTCGGGTAACAACACCCACGTAGCCCAACCGAAGGGGGTATTTTTTATCGGAAAGGACATCGTGGCCACGTTCGGGGCTGACAAGGTCCATCTTCGTAATCACACCAATAGTCCGCTCACCCCTAGGGTCTACTCGACGACTGGCTCGAAGTGCTGTTGAGTTTGCCAAGTCAACGTCGGCAGCCGAGATCGCCAAAATGACATTTGGTGGCTGAATGTATTTATCGCAAAGATCGGCGATCTTTTGCTTGAGCTCTGGGGGCTGATCTCGGCCCGCAACCTGGATATATCCTGGCAGGTCGATCAAAGATAGATCCGGAACGTTGGGGGAATATATCGTAAGCTGAATGGGATCATCTGACACACAATCCTTTTCAGGAACGGCAAGGTTCAGATCTGTGAGTGTGCGCTGAACTTGAGAAAAATCCGTGATCTTTCCGAGACCTAGGGCCGGGAATTCACCGTATTCTGCCTGGGCGTTAGGGGTGTTGACCAACGTGAGCTCGATTGGCCGCCGAGTCACCATGTTCGAGCCCTTGGGCAGGAACTCATGGCCGACGATAGCCTCAAGAACCGAGCTTTTGCCCGACGATTGGGATCCAATCACGACGATCGACGGGAGAGTGAGCGTGCCGGACTGGCCGATGGTCTGGAGAATATTTCGGATTTCGATCATTTTGCGTGTGAGCAGCATCATTTGGTCATCCTCCGCAGCATCCCTCCCCGGCCGTAAATCTTCCTCTCTGGATTGGTCGTATCCAAACGCCGTAGTAGTAGCAGCAGCAGCGGCAGCAGTACCAGCCCGACTTTGTTTCGGCTCTTTGCCTCCTCCACCGCCAGATGACTCGCCCTTTCGAGACTCAGACTCCTCGTCGAGACGTAAGACCTTCTGCAGCCAGTCAGGTATTTCGATGTCCTCGGTCGTCTTATTCCACCCGCGTTGTGTCTGATCTGCCATGTCTTGAAGTCCTTGGAACAAGGTCGAAGCTGTGTTCCCCGCGGTCTCTGAGGCTTGCCTGAAGACATCCATCGCATAGTTACCGGCCTCTGCAATATTAAATTAGCTTGATATCCCGCCTGTAGCGAGCTTCATTCACGAGAGACATACGAGTTGCTTGGTATTGGAAATAAGCTAGACCCGCGATTGTTGCACCGCCGAACATAGCCGGAACCCTGACAAGCTTCAATGCCAGCTTCGGAAGCATTCGAGCAAATGAAATTGATCGAACGGCAGGGACATTGTGGATGGCATTTGCGCCCACTGGCCATGCGCGCCCTCTGAGGGCAGCGCCACCATCTGCGCGTAGCAGGCCGCCGGTCCTCGAGCCTGCATTGTGAATATGGCGAGTTAGGTGACCGTTCCGCAGTAGCGGTCCTAGCCGATGGGAGAGTATCCTCCCACTCATTATTGTTGTGGTAGCATTCAATAGAAATGAAAATAAAAGTGATGTCCTCGTAGATGACCGGACCACTGCACATGTGACATCAAGCATAACTAACAGCCCCCGTGACTTGCGCAAGTAGCCGCGTAGCTTCCCGTAATTCCCAGTCACGTGAAACATGACGTGCTGTGCAAGGGAAGTGACTACTCTTTTGTGTTGATTTTGATAAAAACAATCTTCCCTTCTTGTAATCCGTGGGAGAATTACAGCTCGAATATATCATTGTTGGGCTGCAACACCGTGGTTGACGTTTGGACAACTCACCGGTTCCCAACAGGCGGTGACTCTTCAACTGTCCCAACCCCCATACATCCTTTGAACCTTTGTTCGAACTACAAGTTTGGTGTACATCCTGAAGCTATTAGTGAACTTGGAAGTTGGAAGTGGCATTCGATTCAGTATCATTCCAATTGCATTTGATCCATATCAAACATGTGTCGATTCCTGGTAAGGTCCATCCCTCCAAGCATTGGGCCCAAAGCTAATATCTCGGTAAGATATACAAAGGGCGAAATGAGATTCGTCTCAGCAAACTGATAACCGAGCCAAGTCATTCAATCCTTACTCAATCATATGATTCACGTCTAAGACTGGTAGGTCATCCCATCTCACCGGGTCAGGCCCACGTGGTCAACGCATCACAACCCACTAACATGTAATAACAAGGACAATCGCCGCCCTGTCAACGGTGATGGGTTTGGCGTGGGCTTCTACACAGATCCCAAGCTTGGACCAGAACCTTGCATCTTTACTTCAACACTGCCTGCCTGGAATTGTGAGAATCTAGAGCGACTCGCTGCAAAGACATGCTCAGATCTGATTTTTGCGCATGTGCGGGCAACAACCGAGGGAGCTCTTGCCGAAAACAATTGCCACCCGTTCCAGCACCAGTCTCTAATGTGGATGCACAATGGTGGTATCGGCGGGTGGAGCTACATCAAGCGTACGCTGGGGAGCTCACTCTCCGATAAATGGTACCTAGGTGTAAAAGGTGGCACCGACAGTGAGTGGGCATTTGCCCTGTTCCTTGACCTTCTAGAAAAAGAAGGAGTCGATCCAAGCTCAGACCCTGGTCCCGAGGGATTCGGACAAGCTCTTCTACGTCGTGTTTTGATGAAGACCATTGCCAGAATCAATGAAATGGTCAAAGAAATTCCAGAGAAATATAATGTCACCGGGGTTGAGACTCGGAGTTTGTTGAACTTTGCTGTGACAGATGGCCATACTGTTGTTTGCACTCGGTACATCAGCAGCAAAACGGACGAGCCTGCCAGCTTGTATTTCTCTTCTGGTACCAAGTGGAAGGAAGGTGAAACGAAAGGACACTTCAAGATGGAGCGACACGATAAGGGTGCCGATATTGTCCTCGTGGCTAGTGAGCCTATCACCTTTGAACGACGTGAGAACCCTTTGCCTCTCTCTCTCTCTCTCTCTCCCTCCATACCTATGAACATATATACTAATTTTATACACAGACAATTGGGTTTCAGTCCCAACCAACTCAGTTGTCACCATTCACAAGCAGACTGTTATGCTTCATCCAATTCTTGATGAATTCTATGGCGAGAATCTCAATCACGACCGCTCCTCCTGCTTTGCTGTATCCAAGGGACTTGTTAGCACCGCTCCGGGGAAAACTATCCCACCACCGAATACAAAGGAACCTTGCGCCTCTTCGGTAACTGGCAATGCTATTGGAAACACCAACAGTGGGATGGAAAGCTTGCGGTCTGGTCATGTTACCGAGTGTGCCGTTTCACACTAAACCGTTCAGCCAATCATTCTTGGGGTTAACTCTGAGGTTCAGCCACGAACTTGAAAGCATTGTCTTTATGTGGCGTTGGGGATGAGACAAATATGCTGGATATCCGGGTCAAATTGGAGTTTATAAGTTAGAATGCAAGCGTTTGGGTCAGTGTGGTGTTTTGGGATATCTAATTTGCAGCATCCATGAGTCAAATGAATACCAGAGTCAGTTCAATTTGGTGGACATACCCATCAGCTAGAGTAAAATCCACAATATATTCACAGAATCCTTACCTTCGAATGGTTTCTAATGTCTGTATATATCACTCGGTCATGTGATTACCACCATGACGTATTTAAAATCAACAGACCTCAGGAGAGTCTCGGCTTCCTCCACTTGGTCGAATTACTGCCTATGTTTATTTTATGAACATGGCTGCCTGAGAATCTCAAAATGAGGAAAACCCTGCTACTCGTTTTTATTCATGGCTTCAAGGTACGCCAAATGCCTGCTTGCTCAAGACCTGGCCACCCCGCAAAGAATTACAGATTCTAGCTCAAAGAGATTCATTTCTGTCCTAGAAACTACGTTGACTGACCAGCTCCGATTATAGGGCGGCGATGACACTTTTGGCACGTTCCCTGAGCATTTGCGGGTCCTCGCCGGCAGAGCACTTCCTGCGGTCGAGGTCGTCACTGCTGTCTACCCCAAGTATGAAACTAAAGGTGACTTGAAAAAATGCGTGGCGAGATTACGAGATTGGTAAGATTCTATTTAGTCACTTACGTGAATGGATAAAAGTGTTGCTGACTGACGGTACTTATTATTTGCAGGCTACAAGATACTGTTATTGATCTCGAAGTCGCCAACCATACCACATCGCCTACCGTTGACCCCTCTGTCCATGTTGTTCTTATCGGCCACTCAATGGGAGGAATAGTAGCAGCGGAGGCTCTCCTTATGTTGGCAGCGGAACAACCAATTACTCGAAATCCGACCTCAAATATACAGTCTGGGTTCACAGACGACCCCGAATCTATCGTGGAACCGGGTACTTTCATGTTCCCTCATATACAAGGCGTACTTGCATTTGATACCCCATTTTTGGGAATAGCACCAGGAGTCGTGTCATACGGCGCAGAAGGACACTACCACAATGCTGCAACCGCGTACAACACGTTCTCAGAGGTTGCAGGATTATTTGGTTATGGTGGAAAGGGCAGTGCATCAAACCAGGGGACCACCCATGCATCCCTGCATGAGCCACCCAAAGTGTCGCAGTCCACACCCGACGCCGCCGCGACACCTTCCTGGCAACGATGGGGTAAGTATGCTATGTTCGCCGGCGCGGCTGGTGCTGTTGCTGCTGGTGGTGCAGCCATGTATACGCAACGCCAGAAGCTCACTGACGGGCTTGGATGGGTATCATCACACCTTGAATTTGTCGGTTGTCTCGCGCGTACGTCTGAATTGCACCAGCGTCTTGTACGATTGTCGAATGTTAAGGAGGAGCGTGGAATTGGGTGTATGAACTTTTACACATGCCTTGGAAAAGGTGCGACGAGTCTGGTGGAAAATACATCAGCAAACAAAACGTCCTTTAGTCAAAAAATCATCAGGTCGAAGAATAGGACATTCTGTGCATTGCCAGCGGAGGTGGAACGTGGCGAGGAATCCCACAGTCCAGGACTTTTGTGGACCAGGGCAGTTAACGACCAGGCTACTGACGAAACTAACGCACATGTCACCATGTTTCTGTCCAAAGAGAATCCTGCATTTTTCGAAATGCTAAGTGAAGCGTGCGCAGTCTTAGTCAAGTCAATAGACAAGGGCTGGTATGATTCGTCCACCGATCCGGCCAAGAAAGACGATGTCAAACAACCACAGGCAACACGGGACACAAAAGCCAAAACAGATGGGGACTTCATGGATGGTGATGACGTTGTCGTCGTTGACTGAGATCGCAAAGCTCGATTCGGATATGCCGCTCCACAATTACTCCCTGTTTTTATTACCGCTTTAGAACGTTCTACAAGAACTCTACCCATGAGACCCCTCTCCTGATCGGCAGGCCACTTACTTAGACTTCGGTCGCATGCACTGCACCCTAGCGCCCAGCGAATAGTATGCCTGAAATCCTGATTACCATGGTATCGAGATTTATTCTCCGGACGCAAGGAAAACCCCAACGGGCCTTGATCGTCCCGCAACGTCCAGAACGAGGTGTCCCCGTATTCGCTTTCTATGCCGTCATGCCCGAAGTCGTCTCAGTGGGCTCTTGATTCGTTGTGGAACGCGGCAGTGCTGATCTATACCACTTGTTTCACTCTCAACGACCGTCTGCCCACGGAATAGCAATCACATCCTTGAACTGGGGTGACGTGGCCCCGAGTTATTCAGAACTTGCTCGGGCCGTTTTGCAGCGCTGCAAAATGTCACGGAAGGATGCACTATAATGCATGGTAACACTTTCAAATCTTTTATTTTTTATTTCACATTATCCTACTCCGTATAGACTCTTGTTGTATGGCCTGTATCTAGGTCTAGCGCCTCGACCAAGACGACGGACGCCACCTTCCGAAATGAACTTGGCACTGAAACGGAGCAGGCGAAGTCTGAGACATACAACAGGATTAACATTTTGTCTCCCAGAACCTAACTTTAGAGCGCAATATGTACGGAGTACGGAGTATGTGTGACCGAGATACTATCTAATATGCAAATTGAGTTCAATACGGAATCCTTTCGATCCCACTAGCGGTAAATGGCACCACTTAGGTAGAGTCCTCTCTTATGCCAAACTTTGATCGGAAGAGCTCGGAAGAGCAAAAAGCGAAGGATCTCCCAATTATCCAATTATTGTACTCCTGTCGATAATGAATAATTAATGCGATTATGACGTGATGAGGTAACTTATATCCATGCCTCAAAGGATGCTTTAACGCGCTAATGTGGTGGAAGCATTTGAATATCCATGAAGAGATAAACAAGATATCATGAAATCGATAGTCACATATACAGCGCTGGAATGAAGGAAATGAGAAGAAAGAAACATGGTCAATAATTATGATGACCGTACGCCGAAGAGCGATGGTGGTACATGCTGCCCGCATACTCGGAGTTATTGTCGTGGTAGACCGTAGCTCGGCGCTCTTCCTCAAATAGCGGTTCCTTGACTTCCCAAGTGTTTGGCTTGACGCCGACTGAGAACTCCAGATCCTCTTTGGTAATTGAGTCCCAAAACTTGGAAGAAAAAAAAAGTTAGCAAGATCAACGGCACAAACATAAAACATGAACTTACCTTGTATATCATCATGACAGCGAGGAGATTGCAGAATGTAGCAAAGAAAAGGCCATCCAGGTAATGCTGAACGTTGTTGCAGATAACGTCGCTGAATTGATACAAGAGGACCTGGCCAATGATGAAGACCAACACACCAAAGGAGATATGACCTAATGGCCAGCGATCATCCAATGTGTTCGAGACTAGGAGAAATTGCATGGCCAAGTACACAGCTATGGAGATGGCGTTCAGGAGGTATAGCACCACGAACAAGCCCGTCGTATTCTGGGGCCCCATTGAACCCCACGACTTGAAAGTCGCCAGCGATATCACGAACGAAAGAGCGAACATTGCTGCGGAAGGGACCCGGATCAACCACACAGAGAGGGCTGTTCCATCTTCGTACAGCTGGAAGCCGACGAATCCGTTGACGAGAAGACAGGTGCATAGCGCGGAAATCAAGCCGTTCTGAACAGCCACGAAGTACGGGAACGGGCCGCTCCCTGGAGGAACGACACCTGCATCAATGAGAAGAGAGAAAAGTGTCAGAGCTAGGTAGATATAGAAGAAAGTGATGATCTCTTTACGGCCTATAGTGAAAAGGTTAGCCAGTTTGCGCCAAGTTGTCAGCAAATAGGCAGCCAGACGAACCGACGGCAGTAAACTTGGACCGAACATGCAAGATCATGATCACTGTCATGCTAAGCGCCATGATATGCATAAAGGATGCGGCACCCTCGAAGATGATGGTATTTGCAACCTCAATATTTCGCGCATAGCAGTTGGATATGATGCCTGTTGACCCGGAGATTGTCGACGCCGGGCCCACCAAGGAGCACAAAGGCACGGGCGCCTTCTCGCATATCGTGTCGAACTGACCGAACCCCATGATATCTGGTCACTGGGATGTTGAGCAGTGCAACAACAAACAATTGGAGTTTGCAGTGGCGGGTCACGAATGTCGAGAGTGGACGGCTGGTCTCCACAACGACGGGGTGAGATGGTGGAGGAGATGACGGTATGTATTTCGGTCCCCAATAACAAACGTGGCTCTTTCTGCACCCCAGCTGCACTGTTTCAATCGGCTGATAGCCTCTGATAGCGAGTTTTGAAGGGTTGGATCGCCCCAGTGTGAATCGTTAACGCGAGGGGGAGTGTCTCAGTTTTCTCTTTCAAGATCACGGGATTGAAATCGCCTTTGTAGGTTTAGCGTTGTTGCTAGGAAGTGTAGGCGGGGGTCTCCAGAGTTGCTCTTAGGGGTCTTAGTCATTCGGGTATCGATCGGAAACACTAGATCAAAAGGGGAATGGCTCAAAGAAGAGATCTCATGTGACTCGGGTCCGAACTCGGCCCAAGCCGAACCCCGGAACCATAACGCGCTATGGCAATGATACATTACCTAGGTACATATTAAGGGGTCAAGGCACACAACATACCATTCACCGTTCAACCCCGATTTAGAAATATATGACTAGACAACGTTGAGGCTATACGGAGTACCGGATACCATACCGGATACTGCGGCAAGCTATTATGTCTACTTTTTCCGGTCTCCACAACCCGATGGACTTGAGATGCGATGAAGACTAGGATAATGCCAGGATAATGCCAGGATAATGCCCCATATGGTGCCATGCTGACCATTATTATTGGACTGCAGTCTAAAGTTTTGGGGGCTAGCTGAGGTTAGTTTTAGTTATCTTAGGCTGCAATTCACCTTTCTTTTTTTCCCCTTTGTTCCCTTTACTTCTGTACAGAGTAATCCGAGTTGTATATATTGTACTAGGATTGTATTGTCCATGGATTTAGACTTTTGTATGTGGACTGACCTCTTGTCTCCACAAGACCCTGCAACTGGGGCATTGTCGCACTATCACCTGTTTTACGACCGGGGTTTGCCAATCCAGGGCCTCCTGACATACAATCTACTGCTCGTAGATCCGGCCCTCTCAATTGTTCACCAGACCAGCTGCCTAGTTAGGCAAATTGTCTCTACTGAACGGGTACGACGATGCAATCCTGCAGAATGGGTGGTTTGTCTCGGCGGATGGCCCATTTTGTCACGGATAGATAATGAGTATTTGTAATGTAGATTGCCTGATGATCGGCTTCCAAATGTTCGAAAAGGGTAAACATAAACGGTCTCCATTGCATCAAGTTTCATATATAGGGCATAGCTTCCAGGGTCTTCAACCCTGAAGTCAAAACAAAAACCTCCAAACCTGTTTAACCCCCCCCTTTTTTACTTTTCGATTAGCGGCATAGAGATGGCACCAGTGCGACGGAAAGTCCTTTTCCATATACCACAGATCGGCGACAAGCTCTCCGATCTTTTAGTCTACCGCCATCAACACTACTACCTTGAACGACCTTGGTTTGTCAATCTGTGGCCTAGAACAGTTTGTAGTCTCCCTCTGCAAAGTCTCTGTTCTATGCGGCATAATAGTCGTATAATCGAATCATAGTGTGCTTCTCGAATAATCGTATGTTTCACTTTAGAATCATAAATTGTACATTATATAACCTTTACATCTGGATAGGTCTTGGCTTGGAGTTATCTGTCAAGGTCGATTGTTATGTGGCACCGAGGCTCAAACATGATCTCCTCTTTTATAAAAAAAATTAAAAAATTAAAAAATGAAGGAAAAAAAAAAAATCCTTCCGATTGATTATTGGACCCTGTCACCGGCTCCGACTGCCCAACACGTCCTTCCTCCGGTTTTCTAACGGACCCAATCTTGCACAAGGTTACAACTATCATCACCAGACTCCCTACCAACAAGAGAAATCCTCCGTGTTCGCCTGACTCTTAGACAAAAAAGAAAAAGAGAACAAGCAGTGCCAAGGTGACAATTTGGCTTAAATTCTCACACGAGATTTAAGAGATTGCCGAAGGTATTTGCCTTATGCATGAAGATCCCGACTAGCGCCACGTGTGAATTTAAGAAGCATCAACGGCTGCGAGGAACCGTGTCGATCTCCCATCTACCCGATGTTTTGTGATGTCCGTCCCGAGGTCTTTGCCCCCAAACATTTAAAATTAAAAAAAAAGTTGGAATAAATAAATTAAAAAATCCTAAAAAGAAACCCTAAAAAAATACCTCTCAACGGTCATAGAAATTAAAGCCTTTCTTTATGCAGGACCCGCTTTCATGACAAGGGTTTTTAAGGGGTGGGTGGGGATGGTGGGGGATGATGCCGTGCAGTACTGTATACTGCATCTTTACCCATTCATCAGGAAGTAAATTTTCTTCTTGAATTTGGTTTAATTTAATTAATTTTTTTTAATGTTTAAATCTTTTATGTTTTATCTTTTTATCTTTTTTATCTTTTTTTCTTTTTCTTTTGTTTTATCTATCCCCATGCTATTAGGCATCATGACATCCACCCTCCAAAGCAAACTACTCTTATATCTGGTCGAGCCTCCATCTATATTTTCCTAATTCCTTACTTGAATATCTAATATCTCATCCATCACACTCCAATCTCTGTCACACGGTCGAAATTTTATCTTCACGGGTTATACTCCCCTCTCGCCATCGCAGCCAATTCCACAAACCCCCGATGGGATCGAAATGTGCAACTTTTTCAAGAACTTTTACATATATTCCACTTGCTCCAATCCCGCCGCCCATTTCCTCCGCACCGAAATGGAGGGGACAAAAGACAATAGCACTTGCAACGACAGCCCACACGACCGCTTCATTGTGGTAGTGGGTAAATGTATACTTTGCTCGTCTGCTCGATAATTACCTACCCTTTTTACCTTTTTTCCCCCGATACTTTGGTCCCCCGGGTACTCAAAGCAAAATTTTCACATCTGAAACTCGGTCAAGGGCATTTTTCGAAACCCCATCCCGCTTTCTCCTATCTGTGGTTCTTGGCGTGGACGGCTCCATCCAGGAACTATTCGGGGAAAGCTCCACTGAAAAACGCGGCTCTCTGAAAACATTTCAACCATTTTTACGTGACTATGATCGACAAATTTCTAAAATTCTGCTTCTATTTGAATTTGTGGGGCAAACCGTGACTATTTAAACTTTGCTTTGTGACGCGTTTTCCGACACCTCGGATTATTGGGTGCTTTGGGTGCTTTGTCTTAATGTTTATTGGCTTTACAAGCGTTTGTTTTTATTCGTTATTTTCCAGTCTCATTGTATTATTTTATTATTATTATTTTTGGTTCTTATTGTCTCTTCTAGCGTCTGGTACCTTGTTTGGGCGTTTGGTGGTTTGCATATATGAGACTTAGACCAGTCAACCTTCTGACTTCTCGGCCTCTCACTTCCGAGCCCTAGGGTTCACTTCAAAGCCCAATCTATCTGCTTTGGTTCATTTTGTTATAACCTGGGAGTTCTTTGCTCCCCAAGGACGAGGTAAAAAAAAATCACATATATATGTATCATATTGTACAATTACTCACTTAATTTTCGACATAGTCCCAAAATCACATGCCTGTAGAATGCTCATGCACACGGAACGGATATGATTTCTTCGACTTCGCTGACTGGTTCCCAACAACGTTCGGACCCAACTTCTTACAGATAGGCAATCCAGTCCATTCAGTCTAGCTCCTCAAGGGCCACATGCGCAACGTGGTTGTTGTCTCTGCCATCACATCCCGCCATGCCTGGGCCAGGGGGGAAAGAGGGGGGGTTGCCCTGACACAGTGCGGAAAGGTAACCGTAACCGCCCCAGAATGGAAATAAAAATACCCTGTGACAACAAACAAGTGAGAGATATTTATGAACCTATGTCCCACAACGAGGCATCGAATGCAGGACTCATGTAGGTCCTGCAGTAGGGTCATCACCTACGGAATGTCTTCCTTGTGCGGCTTCGGCTGGTCCGTTCACAACGGTTGGATGTTCTCCCCGATCGAGTCCGTGCTTTTTATGATAGGACGCACGGAGATATGGAGGGCTAGAATGCATTTTATTGTCATCTGTTGAGGAAGACTACAGGGTATAATTCATGGAATTATGAATTCCCAACACAGAGCGAAGACCACGCAATCTCTGCTCCGGGGTTGCCGATTGCAGAAGTAGAGATTGGATACAGTGCACCCCCCCCTGCAAGGAATAGAGTCTCGTTCTAGCTATTTGAGTTCTGTACCCAAGTTAGCTTACTCTTTACATCTGCAACATATGCGTCAATTTTACCTCACCCTTTACCTTGCAACTTCCCCGTTATATTTCCCCTTCGAATTATACAAGTCCACGGATGCCACGTGTAACTTCTGCAAGGGACTTAGGGACGGCAACGGTCAAATATAAAATAGAGGGGTTAAAATTTATGCAATAAGCTAGACTTTAAACCCCGAGGAAGCCATTGGTTCCTTCTCGTGGGAAATACATCCATGGATACATAAAAAGTTTGGGCTTTGGTACCCGAAGAACCCGAGGTAGTGGATCCACGGCTGATAGATGGCCTTCCGAAACAGCCCTGGAGTATTGGAGGGACCGGCGGCCCACGCGCCCGTATAGCTGAATTAGCGGAATAGCGACGGAAGGCCACATTAGGAAATATGGTTCCATGGATCGCTCGCGATTATTTGAAATACAATACACAAGAGTACGATTTAGATTCATCAGGGTACACCGTGAATATGAGGTGAAAGTGTGCTCAGTCCATTTCACATACATATGCATACAATCCAGGTTGTATTTCGCGATATCGTTTTTTTTAATTTACGCGACTTCGAGGATTTTCCGGAAATGAACCGATTATTAGAGTTTCCTTTTCCTTTTTTTTTCCCACCCTTTTTTTCCACGCTAAGACTGCGCGTTCCTCCATCTGGATTGTGTTTAATATAATGCTAGGCCATGGCGTTGCTCTCTCTATATATATTAATTATGCTTGGCTTTCGTCAATTATCACGGAAAGGAGCCTAGTTGTTGGTTGTGAATGAGCTTGTGTGCCGTGTCGGGCGCTTATTGTAAACTATATCGCAGAACCCGTTCAATAATAGGCCGTGATATTGATATCACGGTACATATCGGGATGAGTACAACGTCCGTCCTTCACACACTTACCGAAAGCCTATGCTACTCTGAAGATTATGGAAACCATGCCGACGGCTGAATCGGGCAAGTGGCACGGACAATGATCTATGGAAGTTAGATTGAGGTGATTTGTATACAATGCACCTCCTATTTATTTTCCTGTTTTTGTCGAGGGGGGTGTTTTCTGGTGACCGTGCCTATAATTATTGATACCATAGCTCTCTCCCCCTCTCTCTAATTACAGACTGAAGGTATGTTGAACACGGTAACTACATGCTACATGAATTAATGTCTAAACTGTCATATTCAAAGCCGTTTTTGTCGAGCTAATGTGGCTTGTTCTTTTCACATGTTAATAAATACTACGAAGTAAACATCAACTGATTACCATGGCTTAATAGTTGAACGACCGCGGTGCGGGTAAGTACGGACGAGAAACTTCATAGCCATGATTGTGATACTGGCAACATAACTACGGAGTATCATTTCCACAATTGAGCCACCTACAGGGGTCTCACCCTTGTAAGGCAAAAATTGCGCATCTAGACCTGTATAGCTCAGTGCCCTCTAGAACCCCTGTCGATTCGGTATACCTGGACATCAATATCCAGTTAGAATGTTATAACAGGTTGTGCACACATGTTCCTACTTCATCCATTTGTTCTTAGCTTACTGGTTATGACGATGAAATCAATTGGGCTGGAAACCATGCGATTCGTCGATATAACGGGTCAGGTGTTATCGCTGAATATTTTTAATTGGATCGTTTCTTTTCAACGAAACAATCTAATTTCCTCCGGTGGGGGCTGTTGGTTTTGTAGTTTTCCCTTCCATAATCTTGTCGTTTTCTTCAATGAGACTACTAGGTCACGGCAAGCGAAATCCAACAAGAGGATACCCTTGAAGGGTCAATACCTTGGAATTGGCGATTGGTTACCAAAAAGCCCTGGACCCAACGTCTCTAGCCTATCTAAGTAATCCCCACCGCAGCCCCTAATTCACATGCCACGTGTTTTCACTGACTCCATAGACAACCTTGGAAGGGACCTTCCGATATCAACTTCGTTAGCTAATATCAACCCCAGAAACTTCAATAAGTATGGCTAAGTCTAACAACAGACATAATATAGCTAACACATATAAAAAAGGTTCATTTATCATCAACAGCGTTTACAACGGTTTGTGCGCAAATCGTATTTTAGGGTGGAGAGCCGAAGCCACAACCGGTTACATACCCGCCCCTTCTAGGAGGCTCGTGCCCGACATACGTAACCTCGAGGTCGTTAATATAATTGAACAAATGGATTTTTCGGTAGTGGGGGAAAATTCCGGCACTTTTACCAATCTAAACTAGCTGAAACGTCTTGTTTCAGGTTTTCCCGCTGCCGGACCAAGATATCACTGATCAATTGTCTCGTCTAGAATGGACATGAGCCCGTCTGCAACGTTATATCCCACTATGTATGTATCCGTGCATCACGCATAGAAGCCAGGAGGTAATCTGCAGTCCGTAGATCATTACATTATATCAAAACCGATCGACATCATGCAGGCTGTATACACATGATGCGAACTTCGAACGAATTTTCGCCCCACATTTCACGGTCGTGTCTATCCCGCTAATACACAGTGAACGGTTTGTACAAGTCCACTGCATATGTATGTAGGTACGTAAGACTAAGAGGATATATAAAAAAGGCTACAGCTGGAAGGGTTCCTATTTGACAGGCTTTCTAGGCAGCCAATCATGTTGTTATGGATATAACTATCTATGCTTTATTAGGGGCTGTCTCCTACACCCATCCACTGAATCAAGTTTAATATAAAAAGAGATCCCATGACCCAGGGTAAGTTCCGGGATGCCATTGATCGGAAATAAACGCCGAGCCGTTAGCCTTCACAACCCGGCGATCCCCTTTCTCCGAGTTAGCTCCGCGAAAGTGGAGTTCGGCTTCACTTTCATGCAGGGGGTTTAAGGTATGCGTGAGCATGTCATGTGTTTTATGTGTTAGCGTGGGCTAACAAGTTTCTAAGCTTAGCGGCCGCCGGGATGACCTGCAGATGACCCGCTTAGAGGCGATACACGTATCCGTTACTTCTTCTTTGCTAAACCGCAGTAAATGAAATAGAGAGTAAGGCTGCGCTGTGGAGAATATGTGTGGCTGGATTATAGATCGGCAAGGTCATAGGGCGTTACCACATCGTAAGTTGCAAAAATTCTCTGACATATAGATCATCATGGATACCGAGGTACAATATAAGTGTAAAGGCGGTAGAAGAATAAGACGAGTTTCATATGTATTACTAGGGATTGATAACAACTTTGAAATAAACAAGCCAATGGCAGTACATAAAACATGGTATGCCAGATGATAGACAATAGACAATATCCGCACCTTGGATATCATAGAGCAAGAGCACAAATAAAATAAAATTCCAACCTGCATACAAAACAGCCCAATCAATTAACCCTTTACTCAATCCGAGCCCCTAGAAACGCACTTCAGGCCGAATAGCAAGCTTCTTTTGCACGAATGGCGGAGGAAGAGGACTGTACCTGGGGCAAGGCTTGCGCAGGACTTTTCTTTTCGAGGAAAAGGGCAAACTCGGTAGATCACCAAGATGTATACTCAGAATTGAGGAGGCTCTCTTCCGATCAAATCTTTGACTTTTGCGTTCCCCTGATTTAGAGCTTAGTGTTGAGGCTGAGGGGGTCGGTGTATGGCCTGGTGTATGCTGTGGCAAGCAGGAGACTGTTATCAGACTGCGAAGGTGGTAGAATGTTTCTTCTTCTTCTGGTTGTTCTAGTTTAGGTTCGGGTGCTGCCAATTGGGACTCTGCTATGGGGGCAGTAATCGACGATTGGGCGCTGTCGCTTGATGTGCTGCTTACGGTAGCTGCAAGAGTGGCTAATTGGTTGACGATCTGATCTGTTTCGTCGTGATGTGGTGTGGTAGTCGTGATTATATCAGACATATGTGGTCCGTTCTCTTGGGATTTAAGTTCTTGAGGCGTAGTTGAGGAAGTGGGAGATTTCTCCGTGTCTGATATTGGTCGTCGGGTCCATAGCTTTCGTAGCAGAAGGAGAAACATGGTAATGATCAAAGTAGTGCGCACTGAACAAGAAAAGTCAGTTTATCCAGTGCCTAGGTATGCCCTAGAAGGAGTACACACAGCCCAAACAAATAGCCCAGGTAATGAATATATCCGAGTTAATCAAAAGTGTCGTCCTAAAATCCTTAACTGGAGATCAAATTTTTTATCAAACCTCAGCCTTAGCATAACGAGGGGATTTCCAACACGCAAGAGTCCGACCAGTACGTGCAATGTTGAAACCAGACTGGATCTGAAACACAATCCAGAATCTAGGATGATCAGATATTTGCCGGGAAACCAGGCCGTTAGGATTTCGGCATGCTAGCATGAATATAACTGGACAAGCTTAAAATGTGGATTCAGAGACTACTGCCCCTCTAGTCTAGGTGCAGCAACATAAACAGATCAACATGCAAGTATCCTAGCTGTAGGGAATGATCTGATTGAAGGGTTGATAGATCATTCCCCCGGTTAGATCGTTGCAAACGGATGGACTCGTGTGGATGCGTATTCTGCAGATCCCTATGGCACTGCATTGCCGCAAATATTAGATTCGATTGTTCGATCAGATTCGAACCATCTTGCCCCGTTGGTGGATTGGGAGATGGGTGGGCCAGATTGTTGGGGCTGGTTTACAACGGGACCGGAGCTAGGATTACCAGGAAAGATTTAGTTCATTGCTAGATAAGTGAAACCCATAAATTAAAGGACATCGGGTCGTCTTTGTTCAAATCTCATTACGGAGGGATCCATGAGCATACTGCTAATTCGGCTACGAGCCAAAACTATAATATGACTCAAGCATTCAAGCTAAGTCATAAAAGCAAAAGCAATAGGATTATTCCTTCCTCGGATCCCGGACCATGCAGTACAACTACCAACAATCAAAGTCAGCAACAGCCCAGACGAATCCCAGCCCCAGGACCAAACACTATAAAACAGGTACAATGTACATACCATGCAAGCATCCACCCCATCCCGACACTCCATCTCCTTACTCATGTGAAAGCCCATGCGCTCATAGATCGCCACATTGGGCACACTCTTCGAGCTCTCGAGATAACACTTGACCCCCTCATCATCTGCCTTTTTCGTAACAGCCTCAAACAACAACTTCCCAATACCTTTCCCCTGAGCCTCAGGGCTAACAGCAACGATATTGCAGAAATAGTACCCGCGTGGATCATCCCAGATAGCAGCCTGCGCCTCGGCCTGCCGCTGTTTCCAGATCCAGTACCTGTTCGTACGTAGCCCGCCGCGGCCAAAGTAGCGGATGTTATTGAGCATCTGGTTGAAGGATAGGGTCCATGATTGGAACCAGGAGTACCAGCTCTCCGGTTGCGTGGGCGGGTGAGGGGCTAGCCAGCAGGAGACGCCGAGAATTGGGGTCGGGGTTAGTGGGGTGCTGTGGGATTTGGAGTCGGGGTCTTGGGTTTCTTTTGCGACGTGGAATAGTGCATTCTTAATTCCCCAATGGCAACGTGCTGCGAGGGAATCATAATTCCTTTGCTTGTTGAACTATACATGGAGTTATCTCTCAGGAGACGTAACTGCCGGTCAAATTGACCGCGTCACGGGAGAGATGTGTGTTAGTCTGGTGAGTAAGAGAAGATGGGAGCCTTGTTTCTTTTTTTGGTAGGTACCTTGGATGAATCAAAGACCCACTTGAAATAGGGATCATCTGCAAATGCCTGCTGAATCACTTCAATAGCACCGGGGATATCTGCCTCAGTAAGAGGCACGACCTCAATAGCCATAATGAAAGCTTGCGGAGTCTGTATGTGTAAATCTCCAGGTACAAGGATCAGATATCGCAACAACAAGCCACTTTACGCTCCGGTATGTCGAAGACTTGAAGAATGTAGTTGTTGAGAATGGATCAAAGCTGCTTTTTGCTCAGTAAAGTAGTCAGAATTGCTCTTTGTTTGGCTTTGGTCCGTCTATAGCACATATGCTAACTCACCTATGCCACTAAGCGTGAGCCAATCGGCGTAGTCCGTTTCGAAAGTCCCGAAGTACGCTAAGGTAGGCTTCAAGTAATTGAAGGGGAGAAATAAAAAGAGTCGTGACAGTTCGAGAAGCAAACGACTTTGGGGATGTGGGGAGAGCTAAACCCGGGAAGGCAGTTGGATGCGTTCCAACCTCCAACCTTCCAAGGTTGGTTGCTTATCGCTGACACATCAGTTCTTATCTCCACCCTGGGCAGGACCAGCCCTGGAGGTGTTTAGGATACTACGTATGTACTCAATAGATGTAGGATATTTTTGCATGGTTCTGATACTTGAGGATCATAGTTCAGTCTACTAAATGTATCCATATAAGATATCTGAGTAAATGACCTATTTCGCCTTTTGTCCCCAACGTAGGAAAAACGAAGTCCAATATCAACCATGAAAAAGTATAACCAGTCCTGCATTAATCATAAACAAAGTGCTGTAGAACGGAAATAAGATAGGTTCAAATACAGTCCAAAAGAGAAGAATAAGAATAAGAAGAAATAGAGATAGAGCCAGACCCAGATTTAAAGGACCGCATCGCCGAAAAACATGTGCCCGACACCAATCCCGATATAAACAATAGCGTAAATTCATGATTCAGACCTCGTAACAGCTGTTTTTTTTCCTCGAAAAAGAAAGAAAAAAATTGAAGGAGGTGCGGTATTACTGGAAATAGTCCTCGAGTCGCACCCATTCCCGGGGCACGTCCATGCTGCGGTTGACGCGTCCACCCGGAGTGAGGGGTACATCAACGCGACCACGACCGCGGTCATCGTCCTCGTTCTCTTCGTAGAACGATAAACGGGAGAAATAATCTTCGAGAACGGCCTCTCGGTCGTCTCCGACAATGGTATTATATTCTGGAGGTGGGGTGATAAGCGGTGGCGCGGGAGGGACGTCCTCGAAAGCGGGGGGCGCGTAGGACGGCGCACGGAGCAGATGCATTGGACGAGGTGGAGTGGGTATGTTGCGTTCGTTTGGTGGTGTTGCGAGGTGTGCTTGTGGAGGGCGGGCGAGGCCGCCGGAGCCGTTTGTGAAGCTGCGGGAGAAGGTGTGGCCAGTTGAGCCGCGGCGGGCCACCGGTCCCAGTGCAGGGATGCTGTCTTCACGATCGGACGTCGCTGGGGCAATTATCTGCTCTCGGGGTGCGATGGGTGCGCCGGGACATCCGCATTCGAATTCTTGGGCTGGGGGGAGGGGTTCTTCGGCTGGAGTTGTGTAGGCGGGTAGGTATATATTGGCCTGGGTGGCCTTGCAAGAAAGGATGTGGAATGGCGAATCAATGGAGATTTCAAAGTGTCTTCGTTTGGTGGGGTCTCTTTCGTCAACCTTGGATAGACGAAGGACAATCTGCATGGATCGGTTAGTATCATTATGTCAAGAAAGAGGGTAGATGTTTGACATACTTTGATCCAGTGGTTGATCTGAATGTTCTCGTATGTGGTATCGAAATGCAGCCGCTGACCCTCATCCCGGCCCTTCATTTCGTGGCAACTTGGCAGTTGCACGTTGAATTCCATCTCAGTTGGCCCGACACCAGAATCATTGGACAGATTTCCTAGCAGATTCGTCCGATTCCGATCCACAATCTCCTGTCCCCTTGCGGCAGCAGCGCGGTGGTCCCAGTCGATGCCGCCGCCTGCGGTGACACGCATGGAGCTGCCGGGATACGTGCTCACACTGGACGAGTCTGCTCGTTTTTCGAAAAGCAACACCTTCTTCGCTGGTTGCAACCTGTGCACGCTCTTATCCGCTGTCCAATGCTGGATATTCTCCGTCACAAAGACTTTGATTCTGTGGCACTCTACTTTCGCTAGAGGGGTCAACTTGAAGGCAATCGGTATCTGCGATCCCAGCGGGAAGGACTTTCCCGATATGACGATGTCGTAGTGAAGCTGGTCTTCCCAGTTCCGTGAAATCGCAATGGGCTCAACTTGCTCCAATGAACCCTCGGCAGGGGTACGAATCACGGGGACTTCCATGGCGCCTAGGAGATTGGGTCGGAATGCGCCTGACCGTTCCACCATTGCTTCTATGTCGTATTTCACAGACCCCAAATCTGTTTTGATCGTCTCCGGTAACGATCCATCAATTGGGAACTCGAAGCTGTACAAGTAATCGCCTACGGGGAACATGCGGTAATTTCGCTGGGGCTGGGGTTGGGAGGTCGGGGGTTCATTCTTGCTGAAGCTGCGCGAATGCCCGCGGTTGGATTGCAGTGAAAGACGTTTGGTTTCTCGGGAGGTTGGTACGGCAAGTGTGGCGGAGGAATTGCGATTGGAGAATAGTTCTCGAGTTGTCATCGTCACTCCCTCCTTTCCCGGCACGGATGATATCGGTTTGGCGTGCTGATAGTAATGCGCGCCATAGTCATTCTGCATAAGCGCGGTATCACCGTGATTGAAATAAACCACACCGTGTGTGACGAGATCCTTCTTGTCATGGAAATGGATCTTCTTAGGTGGGATGCCTGAACAATGTCAGCTCTTGTTGAAGTATAATGTTATGCAGCAGATTCATACCATCTGGCCAATCGGTCTGGGCATGACCGCGGAAGCAGACTGAGATCTTCTTGATCTTGACACATTTGGTAACCTTCAAATGCATCTGTCCCCGCAGAATTGCGGACTTTTTACTGCTTGGATCTTGCTGGTCATAGCCCTGCAAGTAAAGGACGGGTTCTGTGAGGGCAATACCGACGGAAATACCACTCCCAGTGGCTACAATCTTCTCATTTCGCAAGGGAGTAAATGGAATGGTAGAATCGGTAGTCACAGTATGATGTTCAGATACTGGGCGAGGCAGCACCTCGGTAGATGAGGAATCCGATCGCATCTCGTCCTCTAGGTCAACCGATATCGGCGACAATATAATCTCCGAAACAGGTCGTACACCACGGGAAGGACGTTGCAAAGGCGCCTGAACTCCAGAGGACCGCAAGCGAAGGAATCGCTTTGCGTTTTCACGTGGACCCGCCAGCTTTTTGAAGATTGAGTCCCGATGACTCCGTTTAGGGTTCTGATTTTCGATGCACACTGTATGGCGACGAGCCGACCGTGTGATGAGATTGGAAATTGATACTCCTAGGGACGGAGGCCCTGTGAACTCCGAGTGCGGGGTGGGGTTGCTAGAGGCCGACCGCGAAGATAACTGCGCCGGCAGAGGGAGAATATTAGCACCCATCATCGTATTAGACTTGATCTACTGATCATCACGAAGAAGTTCCCAAATTGTGTATATCCCTTAGATATGCCTATGTCGCTAAATTGGGGAAAGACAAGAATGGTCTTCTAACAAGCAAAGGAATACAAAGTGCAGGGAATGTGTAGGACAGACTCAACATACCTTCGATCTTTAATGTTGTGAGACGATGTTTTTCTTTTTCTTTTTTTTTTGATCCCTTGACTCCCTTCACGCAAGGAGACTGATCTTTGTAGGAAGATGGAATTCTCGGGGGTGCTTGACTTCATAAGCAGTCCTCCACTCTGATCATCTTGCAGATCTCTATTTCGACGTGTCGGATTGGCTGCTAGGCTCGGAATTGTGGTCCCTTTTCCCTTTTTCCCTTTTTTTTCCTTGATCTCTATTATTTGTGACTCCGCTGGCAAGGCGTAATGTGGCGTCGCAGGTGATTTAAAAAGATCCGTGAATATAGTTAAGAAGGCGAGCTACTTAAACTAAAAAGAACACTGATCCACGGAAAAGGAGGGAAAAAAAAGAACATAAAGAGCAAAAAAAGCAAAAAAAGAAAAAAGAAAAAGTGTCAACTCGATGACAACACCATTAAAGCCGGGGGAAGAGAGAGGAGCCCTGGGGGGGATTCTCATATCCGGCGATCCGGGCCATACGTCCTCTACCCTCTATGGTTTACGGGTTTGGCTCGGCATTTCTAATAATTGTGGAGAAACATTCCACTAGGGTCTAGAGTTTTCAAAGCCTCGGATCTCACGGCCTATACAAACGGCTTCACGGCTTCACGGCATAGGGCAGTGCTAACGCCCAGCTCTTGAGTATCTTGGCCTTCCTAATCTAGTAGATTGAATCCAGTTGGATTACCTAGGTAGGCTTAGATGCGGGGGATTGGACCTTTAAATTGCGTACTCTCTTTTGCATGACCTTATTTGATACATTTGGGGTCTTTACAGGGTCTTTACACCAGCCATGGTTGGAAACAATACAAAATGCGCGACTTAAAACCTTATGTTACTTCCCATCTTCTCATGTATTATAACTTATACCTTCTTTATGGCTCAGATACTCCATAGATGGCTACAGTGACCCATTGTAGGGCTTGATTATCAAGGTTGACTGCAAGTACACGCGGCTCAGGTGGAATATGAATGGTCGGAAGAGAGCCCCTGACAAAGATGGTGATCAGTTCTAGTTCGTCACCATCACCTATGAGCTGTATATATCGTAGGCACATCGGACTATTATACTAGATACTATCGACGTGACGTCATCGCTATCTCCCTACAGTGAGCTCATCAGCCACCTTATGTCTAGACTCTCCACTTTGTACTCCGTACATACAAATCGTATACCGCAGATCTATTTCGGGAAACAAGCCCTCGTGCTGTTATTGTCTCTGGGGTGATCGCCTTCGGGACTTCCCTGCCCTGATTTGCTTCTCCACGAGCGCCGATCTGAACTTACGTCACCGGACTTAATAAACTACCCGTCGCACTGGATAATATACTACCTAATCAGGCCCTCTTATAAAATCTAACATACTACATGTAAATCCGCCTCACCCCAGCAGCTACTAATAAGGAGAATCTTCTAATTACAGAGAAATATAGTTGGGATTCAAATGTGTTGGCGCTATGACCCTGTCGCACAACGAGCTGTGTAACTAAAAGGGTTCACGCTTTCGGTGGAGGCTGTCTAAGAGCTGTGGGCTTGGCTTGCAGTGGCTTCACTATCTTCTCTGGAGTTACTCCGAATTTGGCCAGGTGCCAAAACTTATTTCTTAAAAGGTCCAAAGACATTGATTCTTTATTGGCCATACTTCTCGACTTCGAAGCTATTGGCTAGGTAGTAAATGCTGTATTCATCATTTGATGTTCCACAGCACCTACCCGGTCAGGAGGAGCCTTAACCCTGTGTTAAAAAAAAAAAAGAATTAGAGATTTGTGAAGTTCACAAATATGCTTCCAGTCGGAGAATCAGGGCATATGCCATTCATGGATTAGATCTTTGCTTAGTACCACTGCCAAAATGCGAACGCATGCAGAGCATAGGATACCTTTTCCCCCAACTCCCCTTAATTTCACCCACTAGCTATTACTCTCATCTAGACTGTATAGACCCCACCGATGTAGCTCCCTTTATTTCCATCAATTGAACCAATTATCATCCAGCTCATTAACATTCATCAGGCTGTCCCCCTCCAGCTGATTGAAGTCCCCACCATTCTCTCCGAAGTTATCAGTGTCCATGAACAAATCGTCGAAGTTTGATTCAGCGGGCCCCATGAAATCCTCACCGGAATTGCCCTGTAGGAAATTGCCGTCATCCCCTTCTGCTTTCTGTAATTCCATGTCAAATGCACCACCACCAGGAGGGACATCCGAAGTATTTCCCAGGGGTTGAGTTGTGTTTAATTTGCCCCCATCACCAGTAGCGCCAGAAGCTGTGAAATTCGACCCGGATAGGAAAGCTTGATTGCCCATGTCATCATCGTTGAAGTCTAAGCTAAGACCAAAGTCGTTTGTGCCCCCAGTGTCGTTGAGAACTGAATCAAAAGTGAGATCCTCATTGGGTCCAGGGAATGACTGATCGGGAAGGGCATTGTCGCCTTCTTTTTTGACAACTACATCATCGCCCGATTGGGTGTCGGGCTTGATCTCTGCCGGAGCTAATTGGTTTGCAGGGATATCTTCCTCTGTTTTAGGCATAGCTTCAAGCTCTGGGTCCATTTCGACTTTCTCAATCGGAGGAGGTTGAATTTCAGGTTCAACCTGTTGGTTCGCATCACTCATTGCCACATCTTCGATGGGCTGGGGAGCAGCACTAGTGGCCTTAAGAGCCTCATAGTCCCTTTCCAAAAAGGCTTTCGCGATGAACTACAGAGCGTCAGAAAAGAAATCCCGGGAAAAAAAAGATGGAAAAAAAGCAAATATAGAGCTATTTGATGTATTTGAGATCGTTGAGTGGTACTTACAATTTGCTCGGATAGATTGTCCAGGGCATTTTGGAAACTATCATGATACAAGGGAATGGATCGTTGTAAGTGAGATCTCGATGGCATAGAGCCAGATTTGCGGAACAAACGACCAGTATCAATAAGCTAAGCTGTCAGAGGTTATGCCAAGAGTGTTGTTCCAGAGCCAGCGCTTACCGTCCGCTCTATTATGCTTGAGAGCTCTGTAAGTGAGTCCGGGTTTGAATAACTAGTTGAATAGCTAGCCATAATTGGAAAGATGAAGGGTATGAGATGGTTTGAAAATCCGTTTAATCCGTTTAATGAGTTCAAATCTCCCAAGTCGAAGATATAAGTAAGTTGTAGAAGGAGAGAGAGAAGAGTTAAAGAATTTGGGATGTAAGAGAAAGGCGGACTAAACCCATTGGGGTAAAGTGTCCTCCCCCCACCCCTAGCGGTTAACTTCTTCCTCCCTTTACTTTGCTGTTCTCCAGTTCTTTTTTTTCTCTATCACTTCTTCTCTTTCTTCCCTTTTTCCTTTTCTCTTTTCTTTCCTGTTTTGCTTTTCCAAAGGGACTTGCATGCTTTGGTTTTTCTTTGAGTTTTCTCAGCCTCTTTTTGTTGGGCTTTCTACCTCCCCCAACGCGCTTTGTATTTCAATCTCCGACCGCAGCTTTGTCAGGCCACAAAAACATCTCCTTTATTCTACCGGAGCTTGATCGAAAAAAAGTCCAAAACCAAAAAAAAAAACCAAACAAACAAACCCCCCACCCAGGTTCCATTTCGGTGTCTCTTTTATCAGCACTGTTTATACCCGGTGCTCTTTGTTTCCCCATCTTAGGGTCTTTCTTATTGGACTTCCTCCACCCTGGTCCCCCGCGGCCTCCTATACCACGTATATTTTCCCAGTCTTATTTGCGATTGTGGCTTTCAGCGACGCTTTGCATTGTCTCAAATTCCGAATTTGACAGATCACCTAACACTGGGCTCTGCCAATTTAACATTTAACCCCGTCCAACTTCCACATCACTCGCTTCCTCTGATCGCCTTGGGAATATATCCGTATCTTTTCAAAAGCAATCATAATGGCGGAGAACGCACAAGCCTCAACTCCCTCTTCTCTTCCCCCGGCGCCTCAGCCCGCTGTCGGTCAACCCCAACAGTACGATGCTCCTCAGGGCAATGGCCAGGGCAACCAGTCCCACATGCCCCCGCCCCCGCGCCCTCCGGTGATAATTCCCCAGAATACCAATCCGATCCCTACGGCCATAACCTCGCCCATGTCCGGAGTTGCTATGATGTCCCCCACAAGCGCTGGTGGATATGTCCGCCGAGCGGCTCCTGAACCAAACAAGAGAGCCCTGTATGTGGGTGGGCTGGATCCGAGGGTCACTGAGGACATCCTCAAGCAGATCTTTGAGACAACTGGCCACGTGGTCAGCGTGAAGATCATTCCCGACAAGAATGTAAGTTCTTCTGACAGGCACCTCCCCCCCCTGCATATCGGCCCCCGCTTCCCCCTGTGTTGCTAGTGATGGTCTCTGAGCCGCGATCTGTGATAATCACTACTCCTCGTTTCTATCCTTGATAAAACATTGGTAGCTTACTGTTTTACTTACTCCAGGGGCAATTCACCACTAAGGGCCACAACTACGGTTTCGTTGAGTTTGATGACCCAGGTGCGGCTGAGAGGGCTATGCAAACCCTGAATGGTCGCCGAATCCACCAGTCTGTAGGTTTCCTTTTGTTCGTGGCACTTCGTGGCTGTCTCTAATTGCCTCAGGAAATCCGTGTGAACTGGGCGTACCAGTCCAACAGCACCAGCAAGGAGGATACTTCTAACCACTTCCATATCTTCGTTGGCGACTTGAGTAATGAAGTCAACGACGAGGTACTGACTCAAGCATTCTCTGCTTTCGGATCAGTATCTGAAGCACGTGTGATGTGGGATATGAAGACTGGTCGCTCCCGTGGATACGGCTTTGTTGCTTTCCGTGATCGCGCAGAGGCGGATAAGGCCCTCAACTCGATGGATGGCGAATGGCTCGGCTCTCGTGCTATCCGATGCAACTGGGCTAACCAGAAGGGTCAGCCTTCAATCTCTCAGCAGCAAGCCCTGGTTGCTATGGGTATGACGCCTACTACTCCTTTCGGACACCACCACTTCCCAACCCACGGCATTCAGAGCTACGATATGGTTGCTCAGCAGACCCCCCAGTGGCAGACTACTTGCTACGTGGGCAACCTCACCCCTTATACCACCCAGAATGATTTGGTTCCCCTGTTCCAGAACTTTGGCTATGTCCTTGAAACCCGCCTCCAGGCTGATCGTGGCTTTGCATTTGTGAAGATGGATTCGCATGAAAATGCGGCCTCTGCAATCTGCCAACTGAACGGTTACAACGTCAATGGCCGTCCTCTGAAGTGTAGTGTAAGTTATTGCTAGTTCTGGGATTCCCGGGTTATATTTACTGACTACCGCAGTGGGGTAAGGATCGCCCTCCTACCGGCCAGTTCGACAACTTCTCTCCTCAACAGGGCAACGCCGCCCCCTTCAACAACAGCCCTGCCGGTTTCTTCCCCCAATACGGTGGTCCCGCAAACCCCATGAATCAAGGTGAGCCCAATACCCATCTGTTATGTCTTAGCTCTCGCTTACTGGTAGAATAGGTCCTGCCCCTGCTGGTCGAGGCTGGGATCAACAACCCAACAACTTCAATGGGCCTGCTATGGCTGGCCAGGGCTACGCCCAGGCAGGTAATGCCGGGGGTTACGGCCGTGGCCAGCCCATGTCCCCGTCCGGCAACTGGGACCAGCCCAACAACTTCAACGGAGGCTACCAGGCGTAGCTCGGTTTGTGACAAGTCTCCAGTCGGTCTGCTCACACACGACACTTCCGGCATTTGCTCACAGAACTAAGTTTATTTAACGTCCCTTCTGTGTTTCTTTCCATAGCACCCTTCTACAATTCCCCATCACCGTTGATATTTTCTTTCTTTTACTTAAATTGAGTGGATTTTCAAGCGAGCAAGTTGCTTTTGTCTGAAACGGAATTTGTGTGTTGCGCACCCCATACCCCAAGTCCACTACGTTGCTTCGGTCTTTTTTATTTATTTTTGCTTCTTTTTGCCCCCTTCTTTTTTTCTTTAAGCGTGCCTTACTATCAAGGGTTCCTTGGACTTTTGGCTCTGTCATGCCCCCAAATAAAAGCGATCTCCCCACTCTTCACCCGCGTATTTGGACTGTTGCCATTTTGTTCATTTCATTTCTCTAGCTGTTTTATCATTCGAGTACATGTGTTGTATCAGATTTACTTTCCTTGTTTGATACTCATTTCCACTCAAAAGATGCTTTTCATGGGTTGCCATGGATTTCTCGGTTGACACATTGGTCTGGGCACTTTCCCACGAGTATCCGTATATGCTGTGATGAATTTCCTTGGAGCACACGATATCATTGATCTTATTTCTAAGTATCTCTGCCTTGCTGGCGTTCTAGCCCAGATACCAATTTGCCTTTTTTTCCCCCATCTTTTTTGCTGCATTCTGGCTTTCCATTTCTTAAAATCATTGCTGATAACACTTTCTTTGTTTATTTTATATATATATATATATATATATACCATGTATTATGTACAGAGCATACGGCGGATTGCATGGTATTCTCTGCCCATAGGCTGGCAGGTGAAACTGAACATGTTGTGCTATGCTCCGGGGGACATTTAAGTCAATCATTATCCATTGTAGCGTTAGTTGGTTGGTAAACCACAACCCTTTTCTCGCTACATATGTATGCAGTGTGACGATGAGATATGTGTGGCATATTTGAGATGGAATAGACAATGTACATGTTCTCACCTTTTCTGTTTCTCTGGGTTTTCATACCCATCAGGGCTGGGGTCATTTGCTAATCACGTAGCTAGAAAAATACCTATGGGGGACATCCTGATATTTACTCTAACACAGGAGACTTGGAAAAAGGAGATCATCAAAGGCGTCGAAGGTACATAGTCTCTAGCATCTCATAATAAGTTTATTACATACATCCATGGATATATATACCCTTTTCTTATTGTGGACGTCATACTTGCAGCTGCTAGTATTTCATATGTATCAGAAACACAATTCAAAGCTACTTGAGCGCGTGACGCCACTTGATCTTCTATGATAATCCTTATATCTCTTGTCTTCTAAGTATTAACAAATACAGATAGTCAAGGATGTCCCAATTCAACCAATCTGGAAGTGACTACGACTCAGAGGGCCTACCTCCATCTGTTAGACGGTATGTATATCAAGGGAAGGAACACTTTTCCCAAATACTTAGCGTTGAGCGTGAACGTCTTCGCCTTTCGGTAGACCTTAGCGAGTACCTTGTCTTTTTATTGACGAGAGCACTTTCCACGACGATTTCGTTAATCCTAACACGACACCAATCCATGGTATTCGTGGCATCCGCTGTACTTTCAACCCCGAAACAAACACTTTGATCGCCAAAATGGTCACCCATGAACATCACCAAGTGGTTCAGGCTTTTCATGATGCCATTGTTAGTGCACTTGAACCAATGGGGCTTAAGAGGGCTTTTTTTTCCTATGATGAAGTGAACATCGATATCAATGGCGGTTCAAAGCAGCCAGACTGGGGATTGGGCCCCAGACCCTCCCCTCCTGGTACTAGAAGGCGGCCTACGGTGGTCGTGGAAGTCGCTATCTCGGAAACTAGAAGAAGGTTGCAGAGAGATATTGATATATGGCTTGACCCCAGCAGGGGTAATACCAATGTCGCCATTGCCATCAAGGCAAACAGAGCCCGACCACTAATCACCATTGATAAGTACGAGTGGGACCACACCAGTGGACAAGCCCAGATGTCTCAGCATATTGAGATACGGGAAAGTGACACGGGTGAGCAAGTTAGAGTCTCTGGGGATCCACTGACCATCCCTTTTGATCTTCTATTTCTGCGGTCTCCACAACCCCCCAGAGAAGGGGATTTGGTCATAACAAGGGGAAGGAATTGAGGAGATTGCGAAATGGGTCTGGGACGTTCAGTTTGCGCCCTTTTAAACCTCATTTTCAGGTCATTCACGTTCCAACCACGTGATAAAAGCTTGGCCAGTGGCCTGCATTGCTATTGTTAGTCCCTGATTTTGCAGGACACAACGACGCTCCTTTACAACATATCTCTTTGCAGAAACAAAAACTTCAAACGATCAAACGAAGAAACTAATAAACGAAGAATCGAAAACAGTCCCCACCAACGCGAGGTTGAGCTGGCCAGCTCCCGGTTCCACTTGCACCAATGGACAATGACAGCGGGCTTGGCGGACCACGAACTATCTCCTCGCACGCTATCAGGCAGCGCAAGTAGCAGCCACAAACGAAGCGATTCAAGCTCCCTCCTCTCCAGACTTTCCTTCCTTCGCGTAAGCCGGACAGCACACACCTCCCTAGACCGACACCACCCAGACATGGACCACGATGGCGACGAAGGCCTCCACTCCGGTATTCCGCAGAGCACAGGCAAGGGAGGGACTACCAGCAGCCGGGCAATGTCTGCCGCTCTCGCGCAACATCGAACGCGCCGCCGGCGTGGCTCCCTTCGAAAAACGGCATTGCTAGGCACCAGGCTCGAATCGCGTGACAAAAGAGCCACCGCAAAAGCCGCCGAAGCCCTCGAAGCCCTCCGCGCAGAACCCAGCCGACTCCCCGCCGCCGACCTACAAGCGGCTATACAACCAAAAGATCAAACCCCCTCTAATAATGAAATCACGCAATACTCGCCGCGCGAGAGTGTGGCCCTTGACGATGACCGCGACGATACCCAACAGCCGACCTGGTTTCGCGCGGCAAACACCCAGATATCCATCCGACCCTCAATAAGTCGCCGACGCCAGGGCCTCGCACAGCATAATCTCCAGGAACAAGCCACCGACGACGAGGACCTTGTCTCCTTCCCTCCCCTCCACTCGAATTCAACCTCCACGGCGGCCGGCACGAGCACAAGCCCCAAAATCATCTCTGCCGGTTTACACATCTCTCCACCATCCTCTAGCTCAGGTTCTTTCTATTCACTCCAACCTCAACCCGAACCGGCATACCTACCCGTCCACCGGCACAAGTCCTCGCCCCTGGTCACACACCCGGTTGAGATGAAGAGCAGCCCCGATGTGGACATAGACTACTCCGAGACGGAGTGGTGGGGCTGGATTATACTGATTGTGACGTGGTTGGTCTTTGTTGTGGGCATTGGGAGCTGCTTTGAGGTTTGGAGCTGGGCTTGGGATGTTGGGGAGACGCCCTATGCGCCGCCTGAGTTGGAGGATGATCCTACCTTGCCAATTGTCGGATATTATCCCGCACTTATTATTCTTACGGCTGTTATGTCTTGGGTTTGGGTTGTTGTCGCATGGGTGGGCATGAAGTACTTCAAGCACGCTAACATATCCGGGGAGGATATTTGATTTTCTTTTCTTTGTTTTAGCTCATACCCTATTCTAATACTATTCTTCTTGTGAGTGTTGCATGGCATATCTTTCATTGATTTCGTGGGGTTTAGTGGTATGCTGACTGTGTCTTGACACCATGGACGGGTGGACTCGATGCTCAATATATTTAGTAAGCTGCACAAATGTTGCAGCTATTCGCGCCACTGCGATTTCAGTTTCTGAACATAATCGACAAAGAGGTATAAGTATCGCTAGAGTATTCCCGGTAATTAATCTTGCTGGCATGGCCCCATCTGTATAACCTTCTAGTTTAAGCTATATATATAAATATATGAGGGGCCTTTACAAATCACAAATTTGCAACCCCCAACTTCTTCAAGCGCAACATGCTATCCTGCAAAGAAGTCGCCAGCAACGTCCCATCAGGGCTCCAAATATGACTCTCATGTGTCCCCCTATTCTCCGTAGTCCGAGGTGTCCACCCCTCCTGTACGAACCACTTCATAGGCAACTCACTCGCGCCGCCAATATCGCTATCGCCAATACCCTCCCAATCAACCATCCGCAGAGCTTCTCCATGCTGATGGACAATAACAGTAAGCGTAAGACTCGCCATCTCAGTCCAGTTCTTGATCCCCAATGCGCGCGGAATCAAAAGAAGCGAGTTCTTGTCACTGGAATACATATGCGCACACGCATATAAATTATCATATTCCCCGTTCTCTTCCCTCTCCCGAATCTGTGCCAAACTGGCAGCAGGATCCTCGTCTGGTGAGCCTTTGAGCCGATACTGCGTTAGCTGGCGATATCGCTCAGGATGTTGCTTGACATCCTCGGCGCGGTTATAACCTTTCATATCGGTCTTGCGCACGTCCAGACCGGGAAAATTGTGCTCGGTGATATTTCCCCGCTGCACCGCCTCGATCCACCATTCTGCGTCCACACTGGGACTCGGAGACTGGTCTTCTGGTCGTTTTGCCGAGAGGATTGAGTCGAAGCGCGTTTGTGCTGATGTCGGCTGGTGCTGAAAGAGACGCTGCTTCTCATCGCGTTTGAAGGAGCATATGCATGAGAAGCAGATTCTTCCTGCTTGCCGTGCGTCGACGGCTCGTGTACTGTACATGAATCCATCGCGGATATGTCGCACTGTGTACACGTATGGCGTGTCGAGTCGCCCTCCTAGGATGAATGTGCCCGTCATATCCTGTCGGTACGTCAGTTTGAGTGTCTTTAAAGAAAATTGATGTATAAGACCTTACGTGAATCACTAACCCCTGACCGACGGTCTTTGACGCTGCATAGGCTGATTGGGCGTAGACATGTCCGCCGAAGGAGCGCGCTCCCTGCCCAGGATTGTAAGGTATTGCTAGCGAGCGGAACCGCTCAATCTTTTCTGGTTCAGTGGAATCGGGATACGAGACAAAGGCATCCTCGAGTTGCTGCAGCGACATCAACTCAACAAAAGAATGCGGGGATATCAGCTCGCTGCTGTTGTCCGGGGCCCCGCGTTGCGGAGACATAGTGCAAAAGAGGCGAGAGGCGGTTTGATTTAAGCCTTTCTCCCCCGTGAGTACAGTCTGCGCAAAATAGTCAGTTACTTGTGTCGACAACGAGAATTGTTTTGCGGGCTGATGGTACCTGTCCGGTCAACAATACTGGCCCTGGATCCGATGGTGATCGTCCCCGGGATTGTGGTGGGTGAGAGTGGGGTTAATGAACCAGTATCAGTACAGTCTCCTGTTATATAATAGCAACCCTGTAGGATTGTATCGTGAGGAGCACGTAGGTAGAGGTAATTGGGTTGATAATGGATGTATGGGGATTGGTACGTACCCCGGATTAAAGAGACGGGACTAGCCGGTGCCTCGGCTTGTCAATTTGACTCACATGACCCTACAATATATAGATGAATGTTCTAAATGTCCGAGTTTTGAACAAGGTGATTGTATGACTCCTATACGAATCGGTTTTCTATGTATCTATAGGATGTTCAATCCAAATTTAGCGTTTAGGATTGATCGAAGTAAGTGCATTTCGGCAGGAGCACTTCGCTTCTCAGGTTTACATAAATCGAATAATGGTTGTAGGGTTCAGAGGATGTGGCATACCGATCTCTTTATAAATAAAATAAGGAGGTATATATTGACCCTTCCTATTAGATGCATGGTCTGCTTGTCGTGCTCACCATTGCCATCGTTTATGGAGGACTGAGGAGTAGAGGAAACACGAAATGTAGTAACAGCCACAAAATAGACTTGTAGATCAAACTGGTATTTTGTACAATATGCGCCGATTGTGCTGATAGGTTCGAGTGGCAGTTCCCAATGCCCGTGCCATAATAATACAAAGAACAAAAAAGAAAAGTGCTGAAATCCAAATCCACGCTCCTAAATCTGGTATCAACAATCAACCAAACTTCCGTCAAAGAAAATTGCGTCAATCAGATTTGCTCGGTGATGGTGGAAACGTTGTTCCACTGGACCTTGCCATCGATGTCCTTGATCTCCTCAAGCTTGTCGCCAAGCTTGACTACGGAGAAGTTGATCATACGCGGGTCGAGACCGAGAGTGCGGCGGATAGAAGCCTGAACAGAGCCGGAGGAGTCGAAGCGCATGATAAAGTGGTGACCTTCGGTGTATCGGGCCTGATGTTTCGTAGTGACTCTGGGTAGACGGAAGGCGCCCCAGTTGGTGTAGCCGCGAACGACGCCGCCGGAGCGGATGACTTGGGTACCGGCATTACGGGCGATTCTGCAGTCAAGTATGCATGTTAGTATTCGATAGGTTCGCATATGGAGATTGCGGCGATGGTGTTGGTTTAGACGTACTCTCGCACCTCGTTGAGGCTGCCCGGGCGGACCTGTTCGCAGAGCGGTTAGCAAATCCAGACATATCATTTAGAGTCATTATGACAATTCCAATAAGATCAAAACATACAATGGCAATTAGCTCGTACAACATGGCATCGAGGGGTGGGGGGTACTAGAGACAGAAATGGAGCGATGACCATTTGAAGCCAGCAAAATCCGACGAGGTTAGCGCGTTGCTTATCGCGGTCTTGGCATTTCGTTATCGGGGAAATGCCGTCAACGAAACTCCGCCGGAGAAGGGCATCAACCTTCTTTCCCTTCTACTTAAACTCTCCCCTCTTCTCATTTCACTTTCCACGCTTTCAATTCCTTTCCTCTATACCCCAAAAATGTCCTCCGTCGCTCGCGCAATCCGCCCCTTCGCTTCCCGGGTCCTTACCCAGAAGCCTCTTGCTTCCGCCTGCCAGGTTGCGCCTGCTTTCCGTTTCCCGCGGGGAACCAGGAGCTTCTCTCAGAGCCCTCTCTGTGAGTACCGTGAACCCCCCGGTGCTGTTAAATGCTGTCCAGGGTGATAAATAAGACACTTGGACTGCATTGAAGCATGACAATCCCTCAAACATGCTTCCTGGAGCTCAATGATGTCGCATTTTACTAACGGCGCACCAATTCGCAATTATAGCCCAACTGAAGAAGTACACAGAGTCCCACGAATGGATTGAGCTGGCCGATGGCGGCAAGACTGGTTAGTTCCCTACTACCCCCGATCAATTGGTTCCATACACCTCTTCGACCTATTGAACCGAAGTCCCAGCTGTATATGGTCTTCCATAGTATACAGGATGTGGAGCAACGATGTAACTAACACACCCTCTATAGCCAAGATCGGTATCACCGAATACGCCGCCCACTCCTTGGGTGATGTCGTCTACGTAGAGCTTCCCGAGGTCGACCTCGAGATCGTCGCCGGCGAGCCCGTCGGCGCTGTCGAGTCCGTCAAGTCTGCCTCCGATGTCCTCTCCCCCGTCGCTGGCAAGGTTATCAAGGGTAACAGCGTCCTTGAGGATAAGGCTAAGACCATCAACGAGAGCCCCGAGGGTGAGGGCTGGATCGCTGAGATTGAGGTCGCTGATGCTGCTGAGCTCGATGCCTTGCTTGATGAGGCTGCCTACAAAGCGACTATCGATGCTTAGATTTGTGGAGTGTAAAGACTGGTCGTGATTCGTGGTTTATAAAGCCTGCCTCTGCGTAGTGAATGCCTTTTTCTTTAAGTGTGATGTTATATTGTCATGTATGCCCAATGGTGACCGATTTCCTTCAACTAAAGCGTTTAGATACGTCGATCCGTAAGCAGATCGATAATACTGTTCAACAAGATTTCTATATTTGTGAATGGATTGTTCTTTCATTTTCCTGTAGAGAAATCATGGTCCATATATCCAGGTGGATGTGTATTCAGAGTTAGATCACGCAAGTCTCAACAATGGAATGCAGCAGGTCTGTGTGCAGGTGAATGATATCATGTATAAAAACATTATAACATAAGCTATACAGGAGGTATGGATTCACGACAGATCGGGCACTGGAGACGAAGTCTCATCCAGCTTTCCAAACATGCAGTGTGGAAGATATGACGACAAGGAGTGACCATGTACAGCCGGCGACTCAAGATGCTTGAGGCCCCATCGGCAACGCTACTTCCACCTGAGGCAGAAGGTGCGGGAAGGACAGGCACCTCGATATCCTGCATGCAGATAGCGCAATCGAATATGGCCTTCTTGCGGTCTTTCCACTGCTTGTCATCATCCTTGGAGTCACTGACCAGGTCTCGCTCATCGCCTCGCAGGGATGCGATAGACAAAACGCCACCACCGGATTCGAGATCCTCGTCCGCTCCGGATAAATCGCGAAGCATGGGATGGTAATCGTATGCATGCGGGGCCCAGCCACGAGGCACAAAGAAGCGTGGTCCGAGAACGTCCTGGCTGACCAGGATCCATGCTTGGATCCATACCCATCCAGTCATGATGAATGCGCTCGTGTAGTCAGGGCGGATAAACAACACATTTCCACGTGCTGTGAGGAAGTACAGGAACGGGAAGAGCCGGAGAACACTTTGGCCGGCAACAAAGTCCCATCGAAGAGCCTTGCGGCAATTTCGCATCACGTTGCGGTAAATCTGTGGAACCCAGAAGGAGAGATAGACTGCTGCCAAGAAGCGGGTGTAGATCGAGCCAAGGCGTCTCGGCAGGAGGAAAGCCCAGATTGACAGGATGAGCATGCTAAACAGCACAAGATAGAACCGTGCATACATTGTCCCTACGTCACTGCGGATTTGCCTTGGAGTTGGAGGAGCGGTTCGGGTGGGTGGCGGCGGTGAATCCATCTCATCGTCGGGGGGATCTTGGTCGGGCGACAAGATGATTGGGGTTGCACCCGAGTCTTGCACCGCCGGAGCAGTGGCAGGCAAAGGCAAAGTTTCCGCGCGAGTAGTCGGAGGTGATGGATTGGGCGGACGATCCTGCTCTCTTCTTTCTGGCTCTTGCACTGCCCATATTTCCATCATGAACTTCATTCCAATATAACTCACCGACAGGAACGCTAAAAATGATGCAGTGGTCAGAACCAAGAAAGACACTGCCGCATATAGTTCCAAAACAATGAATGTCAAAACAAATGCATCGCCCAGCGCCATCAATGCGATGGTATAGAAGCTTATCCGACTCCGAGTAGAAGGAGTGGAAGCCTCTTTGATCTGTCGGAGAAGCAGAGTGATCTGTGCAACAAAAACGCCAGAAACCACGAAAATGAGACGAGCTGCATATTTACTGTACTCCTCATGTTTGGGCCCAGTGACATATAGTGAATCAGAAGGAGGGAACTCAGGGGTTCCTTTTGTTTGAAGTATGTACCCGCAGTCTGGGGAGAAGACAACGGCAGACATAACCATAAGAGGGGGATCTGGGATTGGGGCTCCCATCGGATATCTGAGCTCTTGCTCCATACGCTCCAATAACAATCGGTCAGCAGCGGCATCTCCGATCATGACTGGATGTTGTTGCAAGTAGACGATATGTTCACATTTGGGCGCAGGGAACTCCATTTGCTCTGTTCCTGCCAAAGAGGACCAGGGGAACAGTGTTGGGGGTCGATTTTGCTTGTCCGAAATGGTGTCCGACAGCGACTTGAGAAGCAGCTCATGGGACAGTTCGTAAGAGTCAGAAGAAAGCATAAAATGTGGCAACGAGAAGATACCACCGAATTTCTCACTAGAAGTAGTCAAAATGATACTTCCGGTGTCCGGGAAGTGTACACCAAACAACGAGATGTACCAGGTACTTCCCCAGAAGTCCTCGCTCTCGACTGTCAAACTGGCGCGCATCTCTCTCAAAAGTCCATCTCCCATCTGAAGCTCTTCGCCACCTCCCTCTTCAAGATCGAAGTAAAAGGTGCCCCCATTGCCGGTGATATTATGGCTGAATTCATGAGTGAAGTACTCGTGTTCTTCAGCGATGGCTGTCGTGTTCAGAGGCTCACGGCGATCGGCACCTTCAGTTTGCCGGACCCAGTCTCCCCGAAGCTTTCCAGTTGAGTTGCGATATACTGGAAGCAGGAGTTTGGTCAAGTTCAACGTCGGCGAGACGGTGGGGTCTTCTAGACCAGCCGGGGGTTCTAATCCAGCATTTGAGACCGATGATTGCAATTGGTGGCGAGCCAGGCCTTTGACCTGCGGGAAAAGATCCCAAGCATAGCTGTCATTCTCTCTCAGGCCCGAAAAAGGAAGCCATCGATCGGCGGGCGGATCGAAATCGCCGTATTTTGACCCATTTAACAGCCGGAGGACCTGTCGCTCATGGTCAAGCTCACGTTGCCGTGCCCGATCTTCATCGATCAATGGCGGTCGAGACTGAGAACTGAGGAGAAGGTAGAACACCAACAGGAAGAAGAAAAAGGAGCCGCGGTTATCCATCTATGCCACGCAGTCTCGGCATCGGACTCTTCCTCAAAGACAGGCAATAAGCATCGCGATAAAGAGAAACAAAAGACCCGAGGAGGACCGGGGAGCTCGGCTAATTTACAGAGGGAGCAAACAGAAATAAACTAATGAATGACGAGCGCAGTATAAGTAGGTGTCTACGGAGCGGAGTTGATGATGTACTCGACCCCGGGGAGCCTGCCCGCCGGGCACCCACTCCTTGCTGACTCATGACGCCTCAGACCGGGATGGATGGGTCGATATCAACCCTGGAAACGTTCTACTTCGGGATTTATACCCCGTAAAATTAAAAAAAGAGTTGGGCAAATTGGAGACTACTCTTATCCAGAATTTTGAAGAACAGAACAAAAACATAAGAAATGCCAATTCATCTGTGGCAACCTTAAGAAGGATTGTCCACTAAATGTGCAGACCCGAATGCTGATATCAAACCGGTTGAATTTTGGTACAAATAGAAAAACGCATACACACAACGACCATCTCAATCATAATAGCTCTTTGCTTTATGACGCAGCAGCCAGGACACCGCCCTCAGGCTTCTCATCTCGCCGCCGACGCTTCTCGAGAATAGCCTCGCGGCGCTGTGCAAGCATCTTCAATTGTCTGCTCTCAACACCCTGGAGCCAGTAGCCAAAGCTTCCACCAACACCGGCGAAAAGAGGGTAGACCCAGAGGGATTCCTTGGCGAGGATCGGACGCATCTCGATACCGAGTTGCCAGAGGCGGACGGCAATGCCTGTGGAATCAACGCGGTTAGTTCCAATCGCCATAGAATAAATTAAAAAACCATGCTACTAAGCAGGACATTCTTGTAATGAATTGAGAGCCTAGGGGAGAACCCGTCACGTACCGAAGCCACTCCAGAAGAGTACTTTGTGAACCATGATCGCGGTTGGGCGCGGGGTTATGGTTGTAATTCGAGTGCGGAAGGGGATCCGAGAAAAAGGATCAAAAGGCGGATGGGTGGATTGGTTAATTCAACACCACAGCGGCCGGGGTAAATGGAGGTGGAGTTGAATGCTGCCGTCGCAATAGCACAGGAGAGACGAGGTTGAAGCAAATCAGCGGGCCGCAGTTCCCAATCACGGAACAACTATTCTTCCGAGCACTGCTGTTATCGCTTATCGCTCGCGCGACTTTGAATCACTCTCTTCCAAGGTTGTCCACGGCAGTCGTGTTACTATGGCTTCTGATGAGACAATGGTCAATCCTCAGGAGATAGAGGATGTCCATTCTACCGCTAAACGGTCTATTGATATTGAGAGCGTGAAGCGCAAGAAGTTCAAGACCGATGACCTGCCCTTGTCTGCCGCGCAACATGCAGCCATTGACAAACTCCTACATTCATTCAAGAAGAAAGGTGGCTTTGATAGTGTTCGCAAACAAATATGGGCTGACTTCAATGATGGAGTATGAGAAATTATTTACATGTTCTCCTGCGCTCTGCTAATCCTATTCGAACAGGAACTTCGAACTGATTTTACCAACAAGTTGGTCGCACTTGCAGAATCGGAGATCGATCGCGAGCCCGCACTGCTGTCCCGCGAGAGAGGAAAAGCAGCGACACTAATCGAGGGTGCGGTGGACCGTGGTGATGTCTACAAGAGCGTGGAGGACTCCATCGACCAATTAGCATCCAAACACCTGGATTTTATCCTCGCATCTGTTCGTGAGATCCGATGCCAGGACGTTGGAGAGGAAGTCGCCGCCCGTGAACTCGAGCTAGGGAACAAAACCGATGCAGATTACGAAGCATACGTCAGCGCCCAGCGGGAGGAGCGGGAAAAGGTGTGGCGCGAAGAGGAGCGCAAACAGAGAGAGATTGAGGAAGAGGAAAAACGCATCAGGGATGAAGAACGCAAAAAGAAACGCGAACTTGAACGCCAGAAAGACGACGAAGACCGGGCCCGGAGAAAGGAAATTGATGAACAGAGGCGCGCCGATCGTGAACGCCAACGCGAAGAGCAACGGATACTCGACGAGCAGCGAGAACGAGAGCGAGATGAAAGGTATGAGCGACGAAGGCGAGAAGACAGGGAGCGATACCGAGGCTGGGACCGTGACCGCAGTCGAACCCGAGATAGAGATCGTTTCCGTGACCGCTCTCCGGCCTATCGCTCTGACCGTGGCTTATCCCCCCGGCCCCGGGATTCAAAACACGACAAGTCGTCTACGTCGAATGCTCCCACTCCTGTGCTAGCGCCCCTTGTTGATGAGAAGTCACTTGAGGAGGCTGCTTTGCAAATGCTCTTGAAAGAAGGCGAAGAACTCGCAGCCAAGGCTCGGCAGAAGCCCGAGTTTGACTTTGAAGAAGCCGAGGCTATTGAAAATGGACTGAAACCGCCAGCGTCAACATTAGGACCGGCCAAGAACGCCAATGATTCCAGGTTTTCCAATACATCTACCAGAGCGGCCAGCCGAGATGCTGGCGCGAGGCGTGGTTCTCTTGCAGACCGGGGAGATCGGCCTCGACATTTGACTCGGGATCGAAGCCGTAGTCGCTCGCGGCGGCGCCGCACATCCCGTTATGACACAGATCGTCGACGTGAGCGATCTCGGGATACTTCTGTGAGGTCTCGAGATCGTGATATGGATGCGCGACGTGGCTACCGTGACTTCCGGGATGACCGAGGTGGTGGAAGCTACAGGCCAAGCCGTCGCAGCCGCAGTCGATCCGCCGGCCGGCGTGACCGGGACCGCAGTATTGGCCGAGATAGAGATAGAATACGTGATCGATCGCGGTCCAAAGACCGGGACCGTGACCGGGACCGCAGCCGCAACCGAGACCGAGATCATGACAATTATCGCCCTCGGCGCAGTCGGCCCTCTCGCTCACCCATACGCCGACGTTCTCGCAGCCGCTCTCGTTCACCCATACGTCGACGTTCTCGCAGCCGCTCACGCTCGCGCCCTCGCGCCCGTGACCGTCCTCGGTCACGTTCTCGATCTAATAGACGGCGATCTAGGTCTCGGCGTCGCTCGCCTTCTCCTACTCTAGATATTGATCGTTACGTGCCCTCCACGAGCAACCGAAGCAAGTCACCCCGCCGCCGGGTCCGATCTCCAGAGCGAGAGCGAGAACAGCGACCCCGGCTAGCCGACATTGACCGTTACAAACCTGTATCTGAACGGGACAAGGATCTGGCTCAAGCAAAAGAAGGGGATCTTGAGGTTGGCACAGAAAAAAAGGAGAAAGAAAAAGAAAAGGAAAAGGAAAAGGAAAAGGACGCAGATGACCGTCGACCTCGTCGACGAAGCCCCAGTCGCCGAAGGAGTCCTAGCAGACGAAGAAGCCCAAGTCGGCGACGAAGCCGTAGTCGCAGAAGGAACCGGAGTCGATGATTTTTACGCAGGTCTTTTGCCATGTATAACAAGATCGGGGAGGCCTTTTAACGGCTTGCCTTTTTTAATACTACCCTGTAATAATAACATGTATGACTAGAGTGATCCTAACCATTTGAATATCACTGCCATCTACGATTTGTATTCTCAATTCTATCTAAACGTCGTTTTGAAAGCATCTCGATGCTGACGTAGATCACCTGGGCACATGCCTCGATAGCCGATAAGCTTATCCGTTATCAGTTCTCCACCCAAAAAAGTTGAAAATGCCCGACCTCTAACCAGACTCCTTAACTTTCATTTTTCCAGTAACACAGACAAAACCCGGGCACTGAGATCACATTTAGCCACATAAAAGATCTCGAAATATTTTGTCAGCACGCCCTCCAACGCTCCAATCCCTCACCAACGCATCGCAACCTCCCAGAAATCTCTGCGACTCCCAGAAAACCGCATACCACCAAACACCACAAATATGCCAAAAGCAACGACAAGATCCGAGGCTGCTGAAAGCAGTGCCTCTCCACAAACTACAAACCTAGCAGACCGCACTGCTCCCCGTACACAGCGCGCCAACTCTGTTCAATCATCCGACTCTGACCCAACCTCCTCCTCAGGCTCATCTTCGGAGGATGACAGCGAGAGCGAAAGGGAGGACGAACAACACTCCGATGAAGAAATGAATAACACCGGAGAGTCCACCACCCACACGCATGCCCCTGATTCATCCTCCTCGCTACCTCACATCGCTGGCCGCCCGAAACCCCGCATATATCGCATGAAAGGCGATTCGGGAATTTTGTCACGGCTCAACGCTTTCTTGCCAAAGATGAAGGATGCAAATGAGGATTTGCAGAGGCAGATTGAAGCTGGGAAGGCTGGGGATCTTGTTCTCGACAATGCAGATGAGAATGGGGAGCAGTATATTGAGATGGTAAGTTTGTTGATAGTGCTTAATGATCGGGATGGGAGTTTGCTAACGAATTTCAGGATCTTGGTCTTGGGGTTTTGGAAGAGAAGCGCGATGGGGATTCTTCAAGTGGCGAGGAGAGTGACGACGAAGGGTCGGAGGGTGCCACTAGGGCTGGGAAGACCCCTCGGGAGATGAACGACTCGGATATCATTGGGAAGCTTATGGGAGGGAAGAGTAAAAAGTCGAATACGGACAAGCCGTCTATCGAGGAGATGGCTTAGTAGACACTTGATTATTCAGTGGGTTGCATTATTTATGACATTTCTTTTGATTGAGATATGTGGTCTTGATCCAATGGCGATTTCCAAGGTTACTGGCTTGACATTTGCATATCGTGGGATCCGTGTTATCATTTAGCGTCTAATGCTTTCCTTTTTTTCCCTCTCTACAGAAGTGGCTCCAAACCAATCGCATGCACAAAGACTCTCATACATTCATTCCCTATGTATGCAAGTCATCAGAAATCAAATCTAGATAACGGATATGGAAGAAAAGAAAATAGTAAAACAAAACACGAGCATATCCGCGGATCTCTATATATGCATGAACCCATCATGCACTATGATCGAATGACATTATTAAAAAAAGTGATAATTTTGCGTTTCACCGTTCGAGCGTCTCATTTTCTTAAACCACTTCCTTAATGCGGCAAGTCCAGCCGGATTCTTGGCTCAGAAGAGGCAAGCTGTAACAGGTCAGTATACTGATTAAAAAAAAAAAAAACCATGGGAAAGAGTGAACTAACCTCGCACCAAGACACCAGCCCAGCTCGTTATTCTTGATCTTCTTCGCGATCCTGAGCTCGCGAGACAAGGGTATTTCGTAGCCAGTGTGGAGCAAGCCCATCATAAAGCTAAGGTCCATACACCACTCGGGACGACCCCGAAGCTGCACAAGAGCATTCTCCTCGTTTTCGAACTTAACATTCTCGAAGCCCTTCCATTCGCTCTCTCCGGCACAAACGGTGGAGGTCAGCTGGTTAAGCTCATCCAGAGTGAAAGACTCCGGCATGCCAAGAGGAGCCGTGCGGTCGAAGAAATAAGAGAAGATGTACAAGTCCTCTCGGGCGAAAGTCTTCGCGAGAGAGGGCTGGTGCACACCGTTGAAGGAGCAGGGTGCAAGCTTACAGTCGCCGTTCTTCTTCAGGATCTTCTCGGCGATAGCACGGCACTGGGGGGCCATAGACTTGTCCTTTGGGCCGACCATGGTCACTTCGACTTCCGGCCCCAGAGGATGACCAGCGGGGAATTTGAGTTTAACGACTCTCTCCATTCCAGGGCCAATGCAGGGGTTAGAGATAGGCTGCTGAACCCAGGACAGGTCATTGGGGCTCTGAGCTAGCATCGCCTCCAAGACCACGGTGTGCATATGCTCACGGGCAGACATGAGACCGTATCCTAGATGAGAGTGCTGGTACAGCTCGAATTGACGGCCACCGAACTTGAGGTCATACTTGTGGTCACCGGCGGCGAGGTGCTCCGGCATACCACCAGCCTTGCTCTGCTCAAAGGTAGGCTGGAAGACAATTTGTGTGGAACCGCCACCCAGATCAAAGACAGCGGCCGTAGGAGTCTCATCCGGGCCACCGATCTTGCCCAACAAATAGTTGGTCGTAATCCAAGCGTAGACACCTTCGTCGGAACCATCCATGATCTGGACACCGCCCTTCTCCTTGGAGACAACAGGGAAGGGATAGGCGGTCTCCAGGCGGTGTCGAACGGCCTCCAAAATCTTGTCGCTCATTTCAGGACCCAGGAGACGAAGTCCGGCGGTGGCCTTGACGGCAATCGGAGAGCACGATCTGTACTCCTCGGGAACCGACTTCACAGCAACATCCATAAGAGGGTCCAGACTCAGAGCTGCACCCTCGGCATCCTCTCTAAAAGAGCTGAGACCGGAGGAGCCACCGTCCTTCTTTTTCGTTTGTTCGAACACCTCGTTCTCAAGTTCTGGGGTAGGGCCGCAATTGTTGAATCGGTATACATGAATCCGGGACCCAGTACTGCCGGCATCGATCATAAGAGCGTACTGAATAAGAGGCTTGGACGAATCAAATGGCTTAGTGCATGTTCTCGAAGTGGAAGCGCCATTGTTTGAAGGTGGTTGCTCTGCCAAATAATCAGTTCTACGAACGGCACCGCGCGCAAGGGGAAAACCAACCGTTGGTAAGATTTGAAGCGCTTGGCTGGGACGGGGAGAGCCACACCAAGACCATAAAGATGAAGGCAATGATTGCCCCCGTCTTCAAGTAACGTGATCTCTGGGTCTGTGCCATGTTGACGAGTTGTTTGTCGGGGGATTGACCGAACTTAATAGACCGCGAGATAGCAGATCCGTCGCTGTGGGAAATAGAGCGGCGGCGAATGGCTGAATCTATGTAGTCAGATTTGCTGTTATGGTTGTGGTTGTCGACTCCAGTCGACATTCGAGCAGTTGTCGAATTATAAGGGTACAGTGACAGGTGGCGTTTGTCGCTGGCGCAATAACAGTTGAACGATTGTATGGGGTTAAGAGGAAGAAAGAAACAGATAAGCAACCATTGAGCCGATGTCCTCCAAAAACACCAAGCCAGTAAAGGAAGAAAAAAAGTGGATGGGTGTAAAGAGAGGAAATTGTCAGGAGAGAAAGGAGATTCAGGGTTTCATGGTTGTGGCGCAGGTGGCGTTCAATGCATGGGGGTACTGATTTAGTAACAAGTACATACCTCTCGCAAACGGAGAGGTTCCCAGGGTTATGCACACTACGAATGATATACGTAAGATCAAAACATGTTCTCTTCTAACAAGTGTAAAATAGACCTTTGCTACTTAAATAAAGCAAAATAGAATTATTCAAGTCTCTACGAGAGAAGTTAGAGCAAGCAGACTTGCAATCCAATCAAGTTAACAGTGTAAACTATGAAGCACGTAGGTAGATCTGAAAAATCAAATGTTGTGTGCACAAAATACACAAAGCAAGATTGGCGTGTACTCATCTTCCTATGGAATACAGAGAGTACAGCTTGCATTAGTTTATTAGTATGTACTACCCACTATGTCCCGACTCCAAAACCGAGGAAGAAACCTCCATCTTCCATGTACTAACCTTGGAAGGCAGCTAGTTTAGACTATGCGCCAGATGGTGTATGTCCTCATTGTACAGAGGCCACCCTATTCGATAGATACATATGTATCGTTATGGCCGGAAGCATCTAACCTTGGTATGTAGGTAATCCTCCGGGGCCGGCCAAATGCCGTTGGTTTACGAATGTTTGTCATGTTTGCATTATGTCGTATTTGACTTCCCCATATTAAGCGGCTCGTCGACTGTTCAATCAACCCCCTCTGTGTATTATCGTTGCAAAACACTATATTTCTCCTCACTGGAGAGATCGTCACTTTTCTACGGCTCTTGCTACGTTTCCCGCTACCAGCCGACAAGATGAACCACACGCGCGGTCTCATATCATCCGCCCAGGCCCTACGCCAGATCTTCATCGCACCCGTTCGCACCTCCAGAGTCAGCATCCTTACATTCAGACCTCTTCAGAATGTCCCCCAGAATCGATTTTTTCAACAATCTCGTTGCCTAGAGCTTCGGGGATACCGACCACCCGTTGAAAAGCCCCCGATGAACGAAGCTATCCGTGCGTCATTTGTCCAAGTTGTGAACGACGAAGGGGACCTCGACCCTCCGACCAGACTTGAGGATGTCTTGGAGAGCTTTGACCACACCGAGTTCTACCTTCTTCAGGTGCAAGAGGGAGACCATGAGAATCCGCCGGTTTGCAAGATCTACAATAAGAAAGAAGTGCGAGCACGTGAAAAGGCCAAAGCAAAGGCAGCTCGCGAATCCAAGGTTGTATTCAAACAAATTGAGCTGAACTGGGCAATCGATGCGCATGACCTGTCGCACCGCCTGAAGCAACTCTCGAACTTTTTGGAGAAAGGCCGTAGAGTGGAAGTTCTGTTGACCACCAAAAGGCGCAAGCGCAATCCTACAGTCGATGAAATCAAACAGGTCATGCAGAGTGTTTTGGATACAATTAGAGAGGCCGGCGGAACTCAAACCAAGGCAATGGAGGGAGAACCGGGGAAGCAACTCAAGATTACTGCACAGAAGAATACCTAGGGGAGATCATTGGTTACATGTATATTATATGGCATTGAACTGTACAACACGGCGTCGGTTGTGTAGTGCTGTTTGTTATTACTGTTAAGACTATCCAAGAATTTGAATTGTGTTGGGTCTGTATATCATGATACCCGATGTCACTCGTACATATATACTACATATGTACCTTGCAAGTAGCCCTGGAGAGTTAAACCGGTTGGAACCCTCCACATCGAGCCAAATCACACCAAGTTGTCACAGAAGGATTTATGAAATTGATGGTTCATTATCCCCATGTTCAACACCGACTCTGCCCGCAATTGGAGGCCTGTGATTGGTTGATTACTAAGCCGCCCTGAGGATCCACCTGTCCATCCCGGAAGCCATCTTACTAGAAAATTTGGTGTTGATCTGGGCTTCTTCTCTCCCATCCTTACTTCATCCCTTTAATCTTTCCTCTTTCTTCTTGTTCCATCGTTTTTGTTTCGATTGAACCAAGATGTCGACCATCTCCCGTTCATTGAACCTTTTGGCGCGCACTAGCCGGTCCTCCCTGCTGCGTCCGACTACCGTCAACCCCGTCCACCATGTCTTCAGCAACAAGGTGGCCGGCCGTGGATTGGCTACTGCTTTCGAGCGTAACAAGCCTCACGTGAACATTGGTAAGGTCCTGACGCTGGCGCGTAATTCAACTCCATGCTAAAAGGTTATTCCAGGCACCATTGGTCACGTCGATCACGGCAAGGTAAGCTATTCGCGACTTGTTCCGACATCTCCGCCATCCGAACATGAAATTTAACCCGTCCATTCATAGACCACCCTGACTGCCGCCATCACCAAGTACCAGGCCTCTAAGGGTCTTGCCAACTTCCTCGACTATGCCTCCATTGACAAGGCCCCTGAGGAGCGCAAGCGTGGTATTACCATCTCGACTGCCCACATTGAGTTCGCAACTGAGGACCGTCACTATGCCCACGTCGACTGCCCCGGTCACGCTGATTACATTAAGAACATGATTACTGGTGCTGCCAACATGGATGGTGCCATTGTCGTTGTTGCTGCCTCCGATGGTCAGATGTACGGTCCCCGGTCGAGAAAGCTAGTTTGAAGAGTGTGCTGACGCGAATCACGCAACAGGCCCCAGACCCGTGAGCACTTGCTCCTTGCCCGTCAGGTTGGTGTTCAGAAGATTGTCGTGTTCGTTAACAAGGTCGACGCTGTCGAGGACCCTGAGATGCTTGAGCTCGTCGAGCTCGAGATGCGTGAGCTGCTCTCCTCTTACGGATTCGAGGGTGAGGAGACTCCTATCATCTTCGGCTCTGCCCTCTGCGCCCTTGAGGACCGCCGCGCCGACATTGGTACTGAGCAGATTGAGAAGCTCATGAAGGCCGTCGATACCTGGATTCCTACCCCCGAGCGTGACTTGGATAAGCCTTTCCTCATGTCCGTTGAGGAAGTCTTCTCCATCCCTGGCCGTGGTACCGTTGTCTCTGGCCGTGTGGAGCGTGGTCTCCTGAAGAAGGATACTGAGGTTGAAATTGTCGGTGCCACCGACTCTGGCAACCCCATCAAGACTAAGGTTACCGATATCGAGACCTTCAAGAAGTCCTGTGACGAGTCCCGTGCTGGTGACAACTCCGGTCTCCTGCTCCGTGGTGTCCGCCGTGAGGACATCCGCCGCGGTATGGTCGTTGCTGCCCCTAACAGCACTAAGGCCAACAACAAGTTCCTCGTGTCCATGTACGTTTTGACCGAGGCTGAGGGTGGTCGCCGTACTGGTTTCGGTGCCAACTACCGCCCCCAGGTCTACATCCGTACTGCTGGTAGGTTCAATTTCCACTGATTTGGTATAAATATACGGGATACTAACTATGTTCTAGATGAGGCTGGTGATCTGAGCTTCCCCGATGGCGACATGGCCAAACGTGTCCAACCCGGTGACAACGTTGAGATGATCCTCAAGACCCACCACCCTGTTGCTGCCGAGCCCGGTCAGCGCTTCAACATCCGTGAGGGTGGCCGTACCGTCGCCACTGGTCTGATTACCCGTGTCGTCGAGTAAATGGTCCGCTCACACCCATGGTCAGACAGACGAACTGTCTGACCCTTGTATTATGAACCCCTTTTCTTTAACATCTTGTTTTGTTTTGGCACCTTTTATTCCACAGCGCGGGAATCATCGATCAGCACGAGGGATCCGGGGGTAAACCGGAGTTTTCGCTTGAATCTTGTTCATGTACCTCTACTGTCTTGGGGATGTAGTCAGATTTTCTTCCATTTCTCCACTCCCGTGAAAATGTATTCAGACCAAATTCTTCCTAGGCTCATATATAATTTCAGTCCAAGTTCCAAGTCAATGTGCAGGCGAGATTTTGCTCCCTGGCTTTCATTTGTATTCCACTATTCTCAACTTGCTTAGAAGTGAGGTAATTCGATCCATGCGCTACTATCGATACTATATAGAGCTGGGCTTAGACACGTGCTCTAGGGCCGCAGTACAAGGATTTGGGTGCTGATGTCCGGCGCTGTGGCACCCTTGGCCTGCAACACCTGGCAGCAACCTTACTATGTGGTGCTACGCTAGCATGCTTCTGCCAAGATTCGTTCAATGCTAAGCTATCATAATAAAATACGCATTTTTACCCTTAGCTCTCCATACGCTTAGTGGCGTCAATAACCCTTCGCTTCGAAATAGCGGGACAATAGTCTAGCATCACGGACTTCTCTCCTCCGATACAAGGTGCGGGGGTATAGCACTAAGAAGTATACATCGTGCTCCGCACATCAAGCATTCAGGATCTCTACTTCAGTAGTTGGGACTAACCTTTACAGCCTTGAAATATTTCTATGGCTAGGCCGTGGACAGTTTTACCAAATCACTAAGATTTGCACCTTGAATCGGAACTTTCTGGTCAATTCTAGGGTGTGCATTACAGTGATTATAAGCGTACCGAGTAACGTTGTTGAGATCTCTCATTGGATCATTAGTTTCACAAAGTCATAATTTCTTATCACTAGGCCTTCTAGATCATCGGAGTTCATACAACCTTGGAACAATCAATCCACTGATACGGTATCAACTCATGTTCGCTTATGCAGTTCAGTTTCATTATCTAGTGCTGCCCAGGTGTCATCCATGGATTACTACATTGTAGTAACCTCAAGCACCCAGAGAAATGGAGAAATAAAGTAACGTAACGAAAGGATAACTATATTAAATGTTAAATATATTGGAAAGCTCCACAAACAATACCGGAGCAATGGAAACGCGGGCCAACCAAATATATAAGGACAAGTCGTAGCGGGCTTTCCTAGAATTTGTTCTTTTCTTTGAATATTGCGAAAGTATTTGACACTGTACATATACTAAACTATCATGAAGCATCGAGATGATCTTGGTCCTATGGCTGGCAGTGGAACAATTGCTGCAGTACCCTTGGAAACTCAAGATGCACCCACTTATCTTTTCACGTTGTAAGATATCATTGTTGTATTAATTGATTGGAGAGAAGATTAATCATTCGCACAGCGGAGATTCCTACACCCAGACCGAGTTCACTGTTGATGGTACACAGCCATCTACCACAAACCCGATGGGAAACCCGGCACTAGGCAAGTGCTATTCACCTGAGTAAGTAGGATTGATATACTCATAATACCAAATAGGGACTGGCACAACGAGCGGCGGTATCAATTGGGTCGGATACCTGACCACTGTATATAATGCCTCGCCGGTACTCAGCTACAACTTCGCCGTCGGAGGAGCTACAATCGACAACTCTATTGTCGACACCAAGGTCAAGGATGTGACCTCACAAGTCCGGGACTTCGAGTTAGCATATAGCAAGAAGCCTATATCTGCACCGTGGTCTTCGGATAATGCAGTGTTTGGATTCTGGATTGGGATCAATGAGTATCGTGCCTTAATACACCGTTACCTGTTATGGTCTAATGTTTTCAATTTGTAGCATCGGCTGGGGCCATCAAAATACTCAACCTAGTGTACTTGTGCCAACATTGATGACTCAGTATAGATTCCTCATTGAAAAGTTATATGCGTCTGGCGGACGGAAGTTCCTTTTCCTCAATGTGCCGCCTACAGATCGGAGTCCTATGGTCATCAAAGAGGGACCGGAAGCCATCAAAACATACGCTACGTGGGTGAAGGCTTACAATGACGGTCTTCAATCAATGATCAATGACTTCAAGTTGAGTCACAATGATGTACGTTTTCATCTCTTACGTTGTTTTCATAAAACTAACCTATCCTTAGACTACTATCGTTCTGTACGACACCTGGTCCTTTATGCCAAAGATCCTGGACGATCCTCAGGCATATGGATTTCCGAATGCCACTTGTTTCAATGAGAATGGCACCTCCTGTATTTGGTGGAATCATTATCACCCCGGGCAGAACTATCATAAACTACAGGCAGCGGATATGATTCAATACTTGCAGCCTCTCGGTGCTTGGTAGGCTGAACAAGGCGGAGGGAATAGAGGTGGGGTACATGAGGTAATTAAAGAAGAGATCATATATAAATAAATGACAGACATTGTGAGAAACCCTCAACGTGGCTGTGGATAGTTACATACATAGATTAATGACTAGTTAGGAGTAGGTCTACCTCGTATGATAGACGGACTTAACGGACTTAGCGTATTGCATTTGATTGGCCCGGTCGAAATCTCGCACGAGTTCGGACAAACTTGACGGACGAACATGTATGAGAACTATTCAACGACTGTGGACTTCTTTTTTGTTCTTTTGTTTAAGATTACGTAGGTAAGATTTGAGCTCCAGGGGTGCGTCGGGTCTTCAGTGCTGTTGGGCCCCTTTCTCTGTCGTCTTGTCTTACTTCTGACAACTCCCTAAAGGACGACGATGCTACACGACCTACACCGGTCACTGACCTGATCAGCATCTTTAGCAACACAACATCGACATATTATCTTATAATCGCCCTTTTGTTGTACAGGTTAAGATGGAATCCTGGACGGACCAAGAGCCGGCGCGAAAACGGATGAGAAAGGGGACTAGAAGTTGCACAGAGTGTATGCGCCGGAGAATGTCTGATATGACCGCGCTAATAGCGTTCAATTATAGGTCGGCGGCGCAAGATTCGATGCACATTCCACCCCGACCGCCCAGAAGTCTGTAATGAGTGTCGGTCCAGAGGCATGAAATGTGTTGATCAAGAACATGCGGTCATTACCCCTCCATCATCCGGCTACCACCGGAACTCCCAAATTGGTGAACAACCATACAGTCTTCGCGAGCGAGTCGCGCACCTGGAGACTCTTGTAGAAGGCCTGACCAAGCGCCTAGATCAACGGGACTCTAGCACTCCGCCTTGTGAGCGCCATGGGATAAATAATTGTTGGTGTCATTCAAATGTGTGTGGATTGATGTAGCGTGACTGATATTATTACCCAGCGGACGATATAAGAGCCCATTCAAGGTCACTAGCTACCGAGCCAGACGAACTAGGCCCATCCAGTGGCCAGATTTGCAATGCACCGATACTCCAACTGTTTGACAACTACTTCGTGAGCCGCCAAGAGGACTCGTCGAACAATGATAAATTCGCTGGTGTTCAAGACATGTCGCCAAAGGCCGAAGCAGTGCGTGCAGAACTCCTGTCTCTCCTTCCTCCCGCAGAGGATATGGATAAGATAATCAACGCGTCCCTCCATTGGTTCGTGTGGCAAGACCATCTCCCAGAGGTGTTCGATCGACATGGCGACAGACTCGTTTTTAATGACAATTGTTGCGATAATCTAGTGGCTCCCGCCGAAGTCGCTAAGGCACTCCTGTGTCTATGTATTAGTGCAAGTCATGCCCCGTCTGAATTTGACTTTGGTGCTTTAACCGTTCCCTTGGAACCTCAAAAGTTCGCTGATCGATGCATTGAGATGGTGGACCGGTTAATCGTCCGCGATGACAACTTCGCGGCTACCTTGCCCGGTATAGAATGTCAGATGTTGCTCCACAGGATTCACTTGACTGATGGCCGGCTCCGGAAAGCTTGGCTGGTGATGCGTCGGGCGATCGAGTTTGCCCATTTAGCTGGAATGCACCTGTCCACCAAGGTTCCAAGGCCAGGCGACTCTTTTTATGAAAGGCGCTTGAAAATCTGGTGTTCCCTGGCAACATCGGATCGATTCCTGAGTTTGATTCTTGGCCTGCCTTATGGTATCAGCGATCAATTCTTTTTACCACAGACGCAGCAACGTCTCAATTCAACCTTATCTGCCCCCGAACAATATCTGCTACGCATTGGCATCATCACGGGGCATATGGTTGACCGAAACCAAGACTCTTCTAAGATGACCCTCGCAGCAACATTAAAATTGGACCAAGAGCTGCAGGATTCTTGGGAATCTATGCCAAGTCACTTCCAAGCCGCAGAGCCTTGTCAGGGCGAGCAACGGGAACATTATATGGAGAGGATCCCGTTGCAGTTCATGTTCAAGCTATTGCGTGCTTTTCTCCATCTACCCCTGATGCTGCAATCTCCCCATGAGTCTCAGTTCCGTCCCTGCCACACGACCGCCATTCAATCGGCAAGAGAAGGACTCGTGCTATACAACGTCCTTCGATCCAACATCAAGCCCTATTTGTGCAAAATGATCGACTTTATGGCCTTCACGCTATGTCTTCTTTTGATAATTCACCTGCAAGGCTATTCCGATGAGATCCCAGATCAAAATAAAGAGCAAGACGAAAAAGACTGGGATATGGTAAAGAAGGTTGTTGGGATCCTTCGCCAGGCGGCAACAGAACTAGGAGGCTCAGTTGCTGCCGAGTCTGCGAACATCCTTGGCGCCATCCATGACACCAAGAATTTCGAGCGCGATTGGAGCAGCATCTCGAGTTGCAAAATTACAGTGCCCTATTTTGGTACTATTACGGTCGGTGCAGGAGCGAAGTTCTCTACGGGTCCCCCCAAAAGCAAGGAGCAGACATCGGTAGTATTAGGCACAATGGGGACGGAGGCTCCTTGCCCGGGACAATGTCCTGGTGAGCTCTATACGCCGCCAATGTCTGACCCTGAAGGTGCACCAACTGCAAACACTGATGTCTTGAACGGTGCTCCCCTCACACCCACGATGGCGTCTGGATATCCAGACGAGTCATGGGTTTCGAGGAGTGAAACAGTGACAAACCCATATGTTGGCCTGGAGCTCAACGCGTTTAGTGGACTGTTCGATGATTTTGGGCAGTATATGTGGCCAAATCATAGTGTTGACCTCGGACTTGATCAGGGCTGGAATCTGAACTGGTCAGATGGTGTGCCCCCACCATGAACTTAGATACCCCTGTGGCTTTACTTAACTGTCTGGAATCTGTATATGCTGTAAGATAGAATGACAATATATGTATTGGGTCAAAAGAAATGAGATCTTAATATTCTGTAAAATGAAATAGAATAGATTAAAACGAAATCGAGAAATCAATAAATCAATAAATCAGGTCCAGATTGGTCTAGAAGTGACGTTGCCGGCCCCGGGGGTTAAAGGGGTTTATGTAAGACTGTTTTCCCCAGCAATCGACCTCGGGACTGATCATCTCGATGAACCCGTGAAACGACCTGGTGATCCCTTAATCCTTCCTATTTTCCCGTTTGATTAGTCTGTTCCAAGGTTGCTTTTTTCCAGTTGCATGGTCCTCTAGATCCTAGCATATCTTTCCTATTTCAACCCGCTCTTGCCACCTCAACACCTCCCCTCAACCAACATACACAGAGCACACGAAGATAAATATGGCTGAACGACGCCCCTCGGGGTTGGAAAGGAGTCCAACTGCGCCGTCGATTCTCTCAAATGGCCACTTTGCTTCGATCGGCGCCGAAGGCGATACTGCCTCGTATGAGCACGGCGTGCAGGTGATTGATGGGAATAAGGAGTTCAAGTATGCCCACCTCCCTCTGTTATGGTTCATCTAATTATGAGGCTTAGATGCTAATCGCATCACTATAGTCCCAACCTGTCCAAATACCTGTCCCTTGAGAATGTCACGTCGGCTGGTTTCAATTACCATCTCATCTCCGTGTTTGGTTCGCAATCCACCGGAAAGTCCACACTACTCAATCATCTGTTCGGTACCGAGTTCTCCGTGATGTCGGAACTAGAGAGAAGGCAAACAACCAAGGGTATCTGGCTGTCGAAAAACAAGAAGCAGGGCGAAGCTGACGCGGTGGAGCGCATGGCTGATAACATCTTGGTCATGGATGTGGAGGGAACTGACGGTCGCGAGAGAGGCGAGGATCAAGACTTCGAGCGCAAGAGTGCGCTCTTTGCGCTTGCGACGAGTGAGGTCCTTATTGTCAACATCTGGGAACACCAGGTGGGATTATACCAAGGAGCCAATATGGGGTTGTTGAAGACCGTATTCGAAGTGAATCTGCAACTGTTCCTCAAGGATAAACAGTATGTATCCTTCTGATCATTGTCTTCTCTATGCGTTTTGGGTGCTTATATCTCTACAGTACTACCCACCGGTCCCTCCTATTCTTCGTCATTCGTGATTTCATCGGTACCACGCCACTCAAGAACCTGCAGAAGACATTACTGGAAGACCTCTCCCGCCTCTGGGATACTATATCAAAACCTGCGGGCTTGGAGAAGTCGACAATTCACGATTACTTTGATTTCCAATTCTACGGACTGCCGCACAAGAGTTATCAACCTGACCAGTTTGTGACGGAAGCAAAGAAGCTTGGCCTGCGTTTCCGGGAAGGTCACCGAGACCCAAAGAGGGATGCCTTGAAGGGCGAGTTCTCCGAAGGAGGAGTCTTCCTCCCCGAGTACCACCGCCGCATCCCGGCCGACGGATTCTCGCACTATGCAGAGGGAATTTGGGATCAGATCGTCAACAATAAAGACTTGGATTTGCCCACACAGCAGGAGCTGCTTGCGCAATTCCGTTGTGACGAAATTTTGCGCGAGGTAATGATCGGCTTCGATGAGGCAATCGTCGCATTCGAGGATAAGCAGGCCGAGTCCGTGCGTGTTGGCGCGCCTGAGGTCCTAGGGGGACTTGGTGCTGCCATGCGTGCTGCGCGCGTCAAGACCCTAAAGAATTTTGAGACAGAAGCTAGCCGATACCACAAGGGTGTTTACCAACGGAAAAGCGCTGAGCTTCAGGGCAAGGTCGATACCCGCCTCAAGGCACTTTTCCACGGCCAACTGTCGGCAGCTCACAAGTCTGGGATTAGCGACTTCAGTGATTCCGTTAGTGCTGCTGTGAAAGACGGCCAGAAGAAGGGCGGTAGCTACGACTTCGCCGAAATCGTCACCAAGGAGGCCCAGTCTTCGTTGGAGAAGTTCGAGGAAGTCGCTCGCTCCACATTGGTGGATGGAGCCTCTTGGAGCAACTACAAGCAAGAACTATCTTTATATAAGAAAGAATTGGATGAGGTCAGCGCCCGACTGCGCCGTGATGAAATGAGACGTCTGGCCACCCGCGTCGAGCGGTGGGTTCAATCTCGTCTGGGTGAATCTGTGGGCCTTGAATTTAATGCTCTTGGATCTGGAAGAGCTGGCGGCGGTGCCCCCGAGAACGGGGAGAAGCCTACAGAGAAAGACTTCTGGGATCGGATCTGGAACTTGTTTGAAGAAACTGTCCTAGACGCCGAGCGGAGATTCACGGACCGTGCGAGTAGCTTCGATGCTAGTATTGATGAAGTCGATGTCGGCCTTTGGCGACTGCGCCGTAAGTCTTGGGGTGTTCTCCGGGCCAAGATTGAGGAGGAGATGATTGAGGGCAACTTGCTCCTCAAGCTTCGGGAGAACTTCGAGGACAAGTTCCGCTATGACGAAGCCGGCGTGCCACGCATCTGGCGCCCAACTGATGACATCGAGGGCATTTACACCCGCGCGCGCGAGTCTACCCTGACTGTGATTCCTCTTCTATCTCGTTTCCGCCTGGAAAGGACTACCGCCCCACCTCCGCTTGACCGATGGATTGGGCACACTCCAAGCACCGCGACACCTGCGGATGAGGAAGATCTGGCTCCCATTGGGGGTGTGGACGAACATGAGGGCAAGAGTTTGGAAGAAGAGATGACAATTCTTAGCGACACGAAGCGCCAAGAGCTCACTGTGCGATTTAAGAAGGCCGCGGACGGTGTCTACGTCGAGGCCAAGCGGAGCGCCATCGGCGGTATGACCCAGGTCCCCTTGTATTTCTACGGTTTGTTGCTGGCTCTAGGCTGGAACGAAATCTGGGCTGGTAGGTTTTCATTGATGAATCCTTCACTTTCGCATATACTGACTACTGACGTAATCTCTAGTCCTGCGCAACCCGGCTTACTTTATCCTGCTATTTGCGTTTGCCATTGGCGCATACATCACCTTCCAGCTCAACCTGTGGGGTCCCATGCTAAAGATGACCGAGGCAGCCTCCCACCAAGCTCTGGAAGAAGGCAAGCGCCGCCTGCGCGAGTTCCTAGAATCCTCCGACACTGGCCGCCAGGCGATTGCTATGTCGGCCGGGGAGCGTGCTGGATCTTCGAGCCGAAAGGAAGAGTATGAAATGTCGGATATGCGAAAAGGCGGCTCGAACGCTAGTGACGACCTGGATGACATGTAATTTTTCTTGCCTGCTATACTCTGCTCTTCTGGCGACCACCCTGTACTTTACTTTCTGCGTTCTGTAGCTTCTATATATGCATACAACAATGGACTTTTCACTACATAGTATAACCTCCTCGGGTAGAACAGGAGATCTGACTTTGATTCGATCACGATTTGAAGGTTGTTTAGCTGCAGTACAAATGTAGATTCATCCAGTGGGACCAGCGGGACCAGCGGGACGAGGGGGGTTATACTCGTAGGTGGAGACGTGGTGCCTTCCACACATGGTTTCAATTACCTCATTAGGCGTCCCAACATGGTACGCAGGAGTGGAATGACAAAAAGGTCTGGATTCCTGAAATACCGACACTAGCCGACACATAGGGCGTGACACTGGAGCTGGGACCGTCGCAAAATGGTCATATTCTGAAGAGGCTCAGGCATTTAGGCCTTGTTCTGCTTGGTTCGACTAAATTGGCAAGGAGCTTTGATTGCGGGGGTCATACCCACGTCAAGGGACCGGACTTCCTCCGAAATGAGGGGTATCTATAACTGGTCTAGCATGTGTGGCCGATTTCACTACGAAGATTGGCTTATGCTATTTGAAGTCCTGAAGTCGTTCACTAATCTACTTCCCCGATCCCCTCCTTCCACCCCAAACCATGTCCGGCATTCCCAATCTCCCAGAGACATTTGATGATCTCCCCGACAAGCGTCGGTTCTGGCCGGGAGCCGCAAAGTCAGAAGAAGAAGGACTGGGAATGCTCCGCCTTCTAACGCCTAAGGTAGTTGCTCAAGCTACCCGAACACAAATCCAGACCGGCGAGCGAGTATGCTTAAACTGGAACATGGAAAATTTGAGCCCACCAGGTAAAACAAGGGCACCTGGCCGTTGAATAAAATAAAATAAAAAACCACAAGACTCACGACTCGAAAATCCAGGATTCGGGCGCAAGCCATTCGAGCACCGCGTCAAATGGGTCGCCGAGGGCGTCGCTTTCGACGACGAGTACCACTTCAACCCACAACAATCATCCCAGTGGGACGGCCTCCGACACCATAATGCGCCAGCGCCAACACCAGAAGACCAAGACCGACGTCTTTTCTATGGCGGCACGACCGCAGAGGAAATTTTAGACGAGAACTCGTCGCGGATTGGCATCGGATTTTGGGCAAAGAAGGGCATTGCTGGGCGCGGCGTGCTAATCGACTACGTCTCCTATGCGGAGAAGAAGGGCATCAGTGTAAACGCGCTAAGCCGACAGATGATCTCACTAGATGAAGTGCAGGAGATCGCGCGCGAATGCAATATCAAATTCCAGAAGGGCGATATCTTTTTCTTGCGGGTTGGCTTGCCTGGGACGTGGGAGCGCATGTCGGCCGAAGATCGAGTGGCTTACAGTCAACAAGGTATGCCGCAACATGCTGGAATCGAACAGAGTGAGCGGGTGCTGCGCTTTATATGGGATAATCATTTTGCGGCTGTTGCGTCCGATGCTGTTAGCTTCGAGGTTTACCCGGCTCTGAACCCAGAGTTTGATTTGCATCACCATCTTCTAGCTGGTTGGGGTATTCCTATTGGGGAAATGTTTGATTTGGAAGTGTTGGCTGCGACGTGCAAGCGTTTGGGTCGTTGGAGTTTCTTTATCTCGAGTAGTCCGTTGAACTGCACCCGGGGAGTGTCTAGTCCGCCTAACTGCATGGCTATTTTCTAGTCACATAATAAGTAGTGTCAATCCAAGGGAATTTGAAGCTATGGGCGGAAGCTCTTTTGCTCTGCATCCTCCTAGTACCAGGGCTCTATATTTACTACCAACCAACCTCAACCTCAACCTCAACCTCGACCTCGACCTCGACCTCGACCTCGACCACCACGACCATCACGACCATCACGACCACTCACGTAAAATGGAGTAGCTGACAAGTTTCCTACAAAAAAATTCAAACCAAGAGCATTTATTTGATGGCTCCTGGAATTATTAGCGCGATAGAAATAGCCTGGTGCTCACACAAGACCAATGTGATCATGCCTTGCATTTCCGTGGATAGTTTCTTGTTGATGGGAGGGGTGGAGTATGATTCTCGGTGACGGTACTCTAGAAATATATATACATGTAATAGCTTGATTTGATGGTCATATTTCGGTTTTGTTCTCTTATGGCTCAGATTCTTCGCACCTGATGCTTATACCAAACGCTTGAGTTGGGAATTATACAACTGGTTTGCTAGACAGACCACCTCCAGTCAAGCCCAATTGACAATCATATACAATCAGGCAAGGCTTGCTAGAATTCAAGCTACAAGTAAACTGGAGAGTTGGTAAAACCTGTACTTCATTCTTGTGAGAGATCAACATTTACCTGCCAAGACTGGTTTGATCTTCCCATACTCATTCCAACCCCTTTTCCCTTCCCTCCAGTGCCTTTGCATCTTTGCTGCAGAATACTAAATACTCAATTTAATCCCTACATTCCACATGTCTGAAAAGGTCGTGTGAAGACAATGTTTACCCAACCACGATCGTCGCGTGCCATTGCTTCTTGGGAGCTACTACTTAAAACGCCATGAGAGGCAGTTCCCCGTCAGATTCCTCAACCTAAATATTCTCACACCATCGACACTCTCTTTGACGCCTTTCCTATCCGGAAACTTACTTTCTTTGCCAAACAACCACATTCCTTGATCAAGATGCACTTCTCTAAGGTAATTCCACCCTTGAATGATACGCACTCCGATGTATACACTCGGCTAACACACCACAGACCCTTGCCACCGCGGCTACCTTTGCTATGACTGTCTACGCCGGCTTCCCTGTGGCTAGCGTCAGCTTCCAGTCCTGGGAGAAATGTGACGTTGGCCATCCCGCACTTGGCGAGCCCAAGTTCTCTGTCGATGTGAGCGTTACTCCCGCGACTTGTGACAAGACCACCGTCAACCGTGACTGGAGTATCAACAACTATTCCTTCCACGCACGCATGGACACCAAGGACACCAGCTCCTGCCACGGTGTGATCGTCTGGAACAACGACGGCTGCTCTGGCGAGCCTGTGCACTTCCTGCCTTTCCAACACGGACCCTTCTCCGAGGGCCAGTGTCTCCCTGATATCCTCGAGCCTGGCTTTGTCTCCTTCAAGCTGGCTTGTCCAGGTTTCCCCTAGAAGGTGGAAATCTGGCTTTCTGTAATGATGACTGTCGGGGATATGGAGACCTTGGATTGGCGATGGATACCTACATTCTTTTATCGTCTATTTTCTCTTATGTATTCTTAGTTGGTTTTGATTCACGGATATCTCCGTAGTATCACCGAGTACTTCCTGGGCTATATTCCCCATGATAGTATACTTGATAGCATAATGTTTCCTAATGCCCAGAACCATCAGTCATTTGCTGATCTGTTACAGAAGCTCATCTATAATCCATCCCCAAAGCAGATATTGTATTTCTAACTTCGTCTCAAGCCTATATGTGATGGAAGGAAAGAAGAGGGGGAGGGGGCTTCTTAGAAGTACATGGTTCTTAGAAGTACATGGTCTAACAAGCAATCAGCAAATGAACGTAGAACCTTTACCTCCTTGGGGCAGAATTTGACGTTGCTTTCGTCTACTTATCCTATCTACCACCCGGACTATACTAGGTCAATATCTGCAGCGGTGATGTTGACCTCGAACAAATCATACATTCCCCGGCCTCTGCTACCGCGGATGCTACTTTCATACTTCTTGGGCTTCATCATGTGCATCGCTGTGATTTCTGCCTCTTTAGTCTTCCGGCTGGAAAGACGCTGGGAGTAAGTCGTGCTTGGATGATATGCCACTCGGTTGCTTGCCATGAATATAATGTGGAGGATGTGCAAACTGCGCCTGAGAATAATATTATGAGGTTTACGTATTGGTACTTACGTGCTACTGCACATTCGTGAGTGAAATACCCCGAACAGTGATTTTCGAACTTGGAAGCATCTATGTTGGCTATGAAGCAAACGTTCCTAATATACAGGGGTATCCCGTAGTATATGCACAGCTGAACGGATCAGACACCAGCTATCGAAATTGAAGAGATCATGCACGCTCAATCGTGAATTGCAAAGATACCTCCCATTTTTGGCCACCGGTGCCATACCCCCCGCCCAGCCTGTTGCGAATCAAGCTGGTTATCTTCTCCCGTAACCGGGCAAGATTATCCTCAGAGCCGCTGACTCGGAGCTTGAGGTTTGCCATACATAGCCCATAATGGACCTGCCAAAATCGGGCGTCATCAATCCCGAACACAGCAGCATCGGCTTCAATATCCTTCATGACATCAGAAACTCCTTGACCGGAGTAGGACATGAGAAGCATAGAACCTAGAGTCTTCACCAAGCGAGTTCCTAGGAAGCACATTGAGAAGGCAATGGTGCCAGACAAGAGCTTATCGAGCCAATCATATATCCGAATTGAGACCAGAGGTAAAAGCAGCAGCAGAGTTGAACAAGAGAGGGTGAGGAAGTGGGAGGGGTTGCTCAAGACCGATGGAAGGGATTGGATATACCCAAATCGCATAGCCTTCCCAATTCGAGCATGGTTCTTGAGACCAATTGCCGACACAAGCGTCGATGAAATGGCTAGAACTGCAGTCACGTCCACACTACCTAGAGAAACCCGATCATGATCATGCTGATGATGAGGCTCATGGCCAGACTTTTCGAGGAAATGTTGTATATTGTGGGAGATAAGATCCATTCCCATAAACAAAAGAAGCACAGCCATCGCGAATCCGGCTAGAACTTCTGCACGTTCAAGACCGAACGGGTGGCGGATAGTCGATCTTTTCCAAACTTCAAAATTACCCAGAACATCAACTGCAACACACAGGAGAGCCCCGAGTGAATCAAACAGAATCAGATGCGACAACGCTGTCATGGCGAGGGACCCATGTGCGGTCCAGAGTGTGTACGCCGCAACGAACATGTGGCATAGACTCCACCAGAAGCGGGTCTTTTGATCCTTCGACATGCTAGATCGGCATTCTTTCAGTGTTGGCATGGGTAGGGAGTTCGGAAGGGCTAGGGGCGCGCGAGGAGGAGGCTCGAGGAAGATCTGGTGCGAGATGCTACTGTGTTTGTACTTGTGGCCACGACGTTGTCCCATGTTCTAAAACACAAGAGAATAAGTTAGCACCACCACCATCACAGGTCATCCGCGAGATTCAACCCACCGATTTGATCACTGGGCTCTTCGCCATAACAGTAGTGTTGAAATTGAATGGCCCGGCGGGGGATGTGTCGCCCAAGCCATTCTCCATCGGTGTCTCTGCATATTCAGGCGAGGTTGCCAGATTAAACGAGGACTTCGTGGGGCTCAAAGTATCTCTGCTTTCAGCATCCATGATACCTTTCGGAAAGGAAGCTTTAAGCGGCGATAGGGAATTGCGATCGATCGGTATCCCTGAGTTGATCTGGGAGGCATGTTCGTCGTCCGCTGGAGGAGTGGGAGTGCGCGGCGGGATAGGGAGAGGAAGGTTCGAAGCCATCGCGCTGGCTTTGCGAACAGAATGCCTTTATTAATTGGTGATTGCTATGTACATACACATGAGTACATATGACGGTCCAGGCTGGGGCTATCAACCCCCCGAACGAGCCCCGGTGTTTCTGCCGATCATCACGTGGGCGGCCTAAAGGCACCCGGAAACCTAAATGCCTTAGCGCATTCTTGTATCTTGGACCCTGGATATGAGAGATTGAATGCATTGTATGTTGATGAGGATTATTTAAACGAAAAGAGGCGACAGAGTAGTCTTAGTAGTTCCCGATGTGTTTAAATCTTATTCGATACAAGCCTATTACTTGCAGAAACATGCACAAATACGAAAAACTTCATTGGTTGTGATACCATAAGCGGACGTGGGGACCCGGGGGCCTAGTTTCATACTGGCGGCCATTTTTTCGACTTGTGTCTCAATCACAGATATAGAGGGAGGGAGGGAGAGAGAGAGAAGTAGTTGCTGTATGGCGCATCATATGGAGGGGTTTAGGTAGATGAGAGATTTATCTGGAGAGTATCTATCTATATATATATATATATGGCAAATATCCAAACTGGTTCACCATGAACTACACAGACCCCATGTCTCCTCTTTGTTTAATAAACCAATAAACTTTAACTGATTTCGATAAAAGAGGTATAATAAGAGCAAAATTTTGCTTGTTTGAAGAAAAGTCGGGGATACAGATCTGGTATATGAATGAATGAATACCTGGTCATAAAATCAATTTGCTTCTCAACGCTCAGCAATAATTTACAAATTTATACTATTTCAATATATCGCTTCAACTCCCTATAATCGAGTTAGTATTTCATTCATCGGTAGCACAATATTTCCGACTTACCAATCAGTCACGGCTTCTCTCCAAAGACCCAATTCATGCTGTCTTGTGGCTGTGAAGAAGTCTACAAACTCTGAACTCAGAAGCTCCCGCGCAATGCTCCCTGGAGCAGAGAAGCGGTCCAAAGCCTTGTCCAGAGTATTGGGCAGAAGCTCTGGACGGTCCCCTGGGGCGCGCGCAGACATCGGTGGGACCTTGATCTCGAGTTTCTTCTGTACACCCCTCCAGCCCGCTGCAAGGATGACACTCAGCGCATAATGGGGATGCAGATCAGCTCCAGGAATGCGGACTTCAAAGCGTGTGGCACCTGGCTTGCATACTGGTGGTGTGATAAGACGGATTGAGGCAATCCGGTCCTCGAGTCCCCAGCTAATGTGCACTGGCGCCCAATAGTTTTCAACAAGGCGCTTATATGAGTTCACAGTCGGTGCAAACAATGGCATGATATCTGGTAGAGCTTCCAGAAGCCCAGCGAGGAAATGACGTCCTGTTTCGGAAAGGTGTGCGATGTCGGACCATTGAGGGTTTGCCTCAGGTGTCTCTCTTGCAAACAGGTTCTTCCCATCATTGTCAGCAAGTGAGATGTGGATGTGTCCGGAGCTGCCTGGCATGCCTTGCATGGGCTTAGCCATGAAGCATGGCGTAATGCTGTGGTCAACCCCCAGGGATTTGGTTAAGAGCCTGCCGACTTGTTAGCTCTGGAAGCAACTGATGATTTGCTGTATTCGGAGCTCTTACTTGAACAATGCCACTTTGTCTGCCATTGCGCTAATCTCGGAAACCTTCAAGGCCTGTGTAAAGTATCAGAGTAGTTCATGGAACGACTGGGATGGATGACATACGGCTTCATACACACCGGGCCCGCCCTCAGTGTGCCATCCTTCAATTCCGCAGTTGATCTCCGCACTGGTATTGAAAATATCGTAGAAGTACTTCTTGTTGACAACCGGTCGCGTTGAGCTATAGCAGAACATGCCAGCTGTAATTGGTCGCAGGGCACTAGGGGCATTTTTCTCTAGGAAAGTAGCAAGGTTGGGATGCTGGGAGCCTGCACTGCCATATCCGTCTTCGGAGGGAGTCTGGAAATTCATAAATTCAAGTTCGACTGTCTAGTGTCAGCTCTTCAGATCCCTTCGCCAGATTTCTCTGTAACTTACCTCCAGCTAAAGCATGAAACCCCTCTCCCGCAAGCTTATCGCACAGACTCCTCAACATACTCCTCCCATCTGCAGAAACTGGGCGTGCATCATCAAGGAATCGTACTAGAAAGAAAGGGATGTTTTCTTCCCATGGGAGACGGCGGAACGAGTTCAGATCTGGAACAGCCAGGAAGTCTGCGTATCCTGATTCTGGGGGCGCGACCCGTGCATCGGTTGTCCATAGCATATCGTGCATATCCCAACCGAAAAGAGCTGAGCTGAAGCCGAATCCCTTTTCCGCAATCCCAAGGAACTTCTCCTTGGCCATAACCTTACCACGAAGCACTCCATCGCTGTCGATACCTGCGACCTTGACTTTAATGTCATCGGCGAGAAGGGTGGGGAGTGATTCGACAGTGATCATGGTGGGTGTGGTCATTCTGAGAAAATTTCAACAATTGCAGCAGGACTAACTAACGAAGTCCAACAGTTGGGGTTTCAATTGAAAGAGACATATTTCGCCGGCCCCTGTGGCTTTATACAATTGCGCGAATAGTGGATTGTAAGGTTGCGGGTCCAACATGTGGTCAAAATGAGTGCCGCGCATCTCTCAGGCCGCAAATAGTCCCGCGCGGTGCAGACGATAGCAATTTCTTTGCGAAGTACCCCGTACACGCAAAAACAATGGATACCATGGAGCTATGACTATCACGGACTTGCTCCGCGGTCCGCGCTGTGGGGTTGTAGATAGCGCGCTTATCCTGTTATCCTGTCGAACTGATTGTGACACAAAACTGGAGAGTCGGACTTGAGATTAAATTGCATTAAATGGGTTCATTATTCATTGAGAATCTAAATTGAAAGTACACGTATCCAGTATGGCACTCTCTATTCACATTCACGTCGCCATTCTCGTGTGTGACACGCCCATCCAGCCTGTTCTCACAAAGTATGGCGACTACTTCACGATATTCCAAGCCCTTTTGAGGCAAGCCTTTAAGGACTTGGAAATATCTGAGAAATTCAAAGACATCACAGTGGAATTTAGTGAACACCAGATGGTGGACAATAGCCGATTTCTTGATCTAGAGAAGGTCGATGCCGTTCTTCTGACTGGAAGCAGTACGTTACCATGAATTTCAATACCCGGATGGAGTAACATTTGAACTAATAATTCTGGGTAGAACATGATGCCTGGGCTGAAGACCAGTGGATTTGTGACCTCACAAGCAACATTCGTGAGACTGTTTTGACACACAAGAAGCCCGTGGTTGGGATTTGCTTCGGACATCAGATTCTTGCTCGGGCGCTGGGAGCTCGAGTTGGCAGAAATGAAGCTGGATGGGAGATTTCTGTCGAGAAGCTTGCTCTGACTGAGGCAGGGAAGAAACTGTTTGGAAAGGATACATTGGTAAGTGAAGAAACACCCGACCAAGCCCAATCGAGCAGAATTCTGATTAAATACAGAGTATTCAACAAATGCACCGGGATATTGTCTTTGATACTCCGATCGATTGCGTGAATATCGCTACAAGTCCAAAATGTGAAGTTCAAGGTCTTTACTTGCCCAAACAAGTGCTGTCGGTACAGGGACATCCGGAATACAATGAAGGTATCATGTCATGTCTGCTTGAAGCCAGACACGATAACGGGATATTTGGCGATGAACTGTATAAGGATGGGTTATCCCGAATGGGTGAATCCCATGATGGGTGGTTGATAGCGAAGGCAATTGCAAGATTCATAGTCGATGCGAAGACCAAATAGTTTAAGCAGATACAGAATAAAGTGTTATTGTTACAAGATTGAGATACAAAAGAATAATAGTACAACATGTATGTAGAATGTAGAATTAAAAAAATAATAAAAAAAGGAAGATAAGGTGTCAGATCTGCAACCGCGCCACCGACTCCGCGCTATAAAGTGTCCCTCCTCGCCCACCTTCGGAATTCCACTCTTTTTTCCAGACCAGATACACAACCTACACTATGTCAAACCAAATTCGTACCATCTGCCCCTCGACCCACGAGGTCATTTTTGACCAGCCTGGCACTTCACTCGAAGAAGCTATCAAGGTTGCTGCTGCCTCAAAGCAAGCCTTTGAGTCTTACAAAACAACCTCTCTGGAGGACCGGAAAAGAATTGTGAAACAAGCATTGGACATTATTGAACAACGCCGCGATGATCTGGCCAAAGAACTGACTGCGCAAATGGGGCGACCCATCCGGTACTGTGCATCAGAGATCAACACTATGCGTTTGCGCGCCGAGTACTTGATGGATATTGCTGAAGAGAGCCTGTCCGATCTCCCTGGTCGGCCAGAAGCCGGCTTCCGGCGAACAGTCAAGCGTGTTCCCGTGGGACCAGTGCTTATTGCGGGTGCTTGGAATGTGAGTAAACACTCTTATCGAAGTATCCACAGACTTGCTCATCGATATGATAGTATCCTTACCTGACTACTGTCAATGCTCTTGTCCCGGCACTTCTTGCTGGTAATAGTGTTATATTGCGCCCTTCGCCGCAGACCCCGCTATTTGGAAACAGACTACTCGAGATCTTTACTGAGGCAGGACTTCCCCCTCAGGTCCTTCAGGTCATTCATATTGGAAACCTGGATGTTTTGGATCAGGTGGCACAGATCCCTGAGATCCAGTCTGTCTCATTTACTGGATCAACTGCAGGTGGAATTAGACTTAGGGAGGCAACCGCCCGACACATCAAGCCCGTCAACCTCGAGCTTGGTGGAAATGACCCCGCATATGTTCGTTCAGATGCCGACGTGAAGCACGTTGCAGAGCAGCTTGTGGACGGAGCTGTTTTCAATTCCGGACAGAGTTGCTGTTCCATTGAGCGGGTATACGTGCATGAGAAGATTTACGAGGACTTTGTTTGCGCTGTGCAGGAGGAGCTGAAATCGTGAGTATGATCACATTCAAAAGTGTATATCTCTCTGACATTCGAATCAGGTATAAACTCGGTGATCCGCAGGATTCAAGCACAACTACAGGCCCTGTCATCTCAACGCAGGCCATGGAGAAGATCACTGCTCATGTGCAGGATGCAATTGCTAAAGGAGCCGTCAACTCTACTCCCCAGAACCTAAGCTTCGATGTGGCGAGCAATCCTCAGATCCAAAAGGGCAACTTTGTCTCTCCGGTTGTTTTGACCAATGTCAACCACACCATGGCTACAATGAAGGAGGAGACTTTCGGTCCTGTGATGCCAATCATGAAGGTCTCCAGTGATGATGAAGCTATTACATTGATGAATGACAGCGATTATGGCCTGACGGCGAGCGTCTGGACGAAAGATATCACTCGCGGAGAGGAGTTGATCGATCGCATTGAGGCCGGTACGGTGTTCATTAATCGCTGTGACTATCCAAGCCCGGTAAGACATCTTTCCAACTTTTTAACCGACTTATTATTGGTTCAATAATGCTAATATTGGACATTAGGACCTTGCTTGGACAGGCTGGAAGACCTCGGGTTTGGGTTGCACCCTTGGCCCGCGTGGATACGATGGATTCGTGAAGCTGAAGAGTTTCCACATCAAGGATGGCTCGGCATGAGTAGACAGTTATTAAGATGATTAAATAGTGATATAAACTAGAACAATTCAAGAAATTTCAATATCATTGGTTTTATTCAACTATTCCTCAATCTGAGCCTGTCTCCTACAACTTTAACTTAGAGCCGTTAAGACAAGGATCAATTATAGCCCCTTGAAATTTGTAATTGAGATACATATGAGCTCTTGAATATCTATGGAGATCTGAATTACTCATTATATTGCATGAAGCTCATCCAAATAGCCCCACTATAGCGCGGTCCCGGACCGCGCTGCCTTAAGCCCGATACCCCACCAAAGATAGTCAACGATACGATCGGACTCTGCCTCGTGCACCTGAATAGTTGAAGATCTACCTAACAGCTACCCCTCATGCCCCGCGTGTTGAGCTCACCGCGCCAGCGGGGTAGTAGAAGCGCGATAGAGCTTTGAACTCATACCACCTTTTTTTGTGGATCGAAATGAGAAAAAGGGAAAGGGGGGTTATAGCGCGGTGAGTCGCGTGGTTGGGTCTAATTTATCATGTGGGTTGGAAATCGGTGGGAGCTGGTCCGATACGGAGACTGTACAGTGTAGATTGGAGATTGGAGATTAGAGATTGGAAATGGTATAAATTCAGGCCTTTACCAAGGCCCTGCCCTATGCAGTCTTTTTTTCTTATTCATTCTTGTCAACCGCTCAAACCGTTGCAGCACACTCTCCCATTCTCCTCAGCCCCTTTTATCATATAATATCACGCATACACAATATCAAAATGGTCGGCCGTCTTGAAGGCAAGAATGCTATTGTCACCGGTGCAGCTGGGTATGTACCTCTATCCACCTATGACAAACCAAACAATAGAAGGCACAACTAACAAATAGCAGAGGTATTGGCCTCGAAACCACAATCCTTATGCTCCGCGAAGGCGCCTCGGTCCTAATGGCCGACATCAGTGACGCAGGCCTCAACAAAGCCCTATCCAAGGTGGAAAGTGTCGTGCCTGCCTCAACCCGCACCGGAAAAGTCGAAACCAAAGTCGTCGATGTCTCAAACGAATCCCAAGTTGAAGCAGCGGTCGCTCATCTCGATGCCTGGGGTGGACTGGATATCATCTTCAATAATGCTGGAATCATGCACCCCAAGGATGGAGATTCGGAAGAGTGTCCCGAGGATATCTGGGACCGCACAATGAATATCAATGTGAAGGGTGTGTGGTACGGCTCAAAGCATGCTGTGCGCGCATTCCGGAGGCATGGCAAGAAGCGCGCTAGCGTGATCAACACTGCTAGTATGGTTGCTCTGGTCGGCGCTGCCACTCCGCAGTTAGCGTATACCGCTAGCAAGGGTGCTGTGCTGGCAATGACCCGGGAGCTGGGTATTGTCCATGCCCGTGAAGGGTTCCGATTCAACTCGCTGTGTCCTGCGCCTCTCAAGTATGTCGATATTTTGCCCTTTCCCCCATTTAAACTTTGGATGGAACTGACATTCAGATAGTACTCCTCTGTTGCAGGATTGGCTTGGTGATGATAAGGAAAAGCGCTTCCGTCGTGAGGTGCATTTCCCTAGCGGTCGGTTTGGCGAGGCGATTGAACAGGCCCATGCGGTTATCTTCCTTGCTAGCGATGAGAGCAGTTTCGTGAATGCTACTGACTTTGTCGTTGATGGTGGCTTGACAAAGGCATATGTTACGCCTGAGGGTCCGGCGACTGAAGCACCGAAGAACTTAGCTGCATGAATGGGTGGGGAATTTGCTAGTTTGTACATAATATGAGTAACAGAATGACGATCAACATCACGCAAATGAGATCCATATTTGGTTTTCCTGCATTGCTCGACAAATATTCCATGGCCCCGCCTCGGATATAGGTGATCGCCACATTGCTTCAAGGAGTAGAAGTGTTCGATGCATATTTCCAAGACCAAATTTCTCGATCATGGCATTCAGCCGTCCTCGTAGGCAGTCCTGCTGGTCGGGGTTGAGAAGACATGAGCCCACCAGAGCGATCGGCCAACAGAGGCCAGAGTTGATGCGCGCACTAGGCGACAGCTCATCCAGGTATGACATGGCTTCTGTCACTGCGTTTTCCACCATGCCTTTATACATTCCATCCCTGGTATATTGAAAACCACCTAGGGAGGTGTATAGATAGATGAGTATGGCTTCTTGGAAAATTAGCCCAGCCAGACGGACCTCCGCCCCAACGTTAGGGTAGGGCGACCAGCGTATAACCTGGGCTTGTATGGACGCAAACATGGCAATATCATCAGCCGTTGGAACGGCTGCCTGGGTATCGCCCATGATCCACTGTCGGCCGAGATCGAAAATGCAGGGGATCAGCAACAATAATTCCAGCCAGCAACCGCACAAATTACCCACGTACTGGGTCCGAAGTAATTCGCGCGACCGTTGTTCAAGATCCAAGTTTAAGAAAAGCTGCCCACTAAAGCGAGCATCGATTGAGATCATGCTGACGGTCGCAGTGTAGGTGTAGTATTCGATGACGAAATCTTTCAGGTCTCGTGGAACTGCCGAGTCGCTCTGGGCAAGCAATTTGACCAACAGAGAGTTCGCGGCGGATAGATGGTCGAATATTGTCCCGTTCATATCACCCTTTGCTGTCTGCTTTTATTAGATTATGGAACACATTATTTCTGAATTGTGGATTTCCCACCTCAGTAAAACACATGAGAAGCGCCCCCACTAGGAGCATGAGAGGGTTCGATTCTTTCCCGTCAATAAAGTCCGTTACTCCACGGCGGAAATGCTGGAGGGCTTTTGTGTAGTGACTGTGGGCAATTGTGTCTGATTCATCCCGTGACCGAAACGCGCGGTGAGCGGCGCTTTGAGTGATTACCAGCTGCAACAACAAGTCGCTAGAAAATGCCAGGGGTACAATCTGTACCAGAAAGGGGTTAACAGGCGTAGAGCCATTTGCCATACAGTCGGCTGTTGTGGCCAGATAATGACTGAGAAGCTGATAAGACTCGGCATCATAGCCAGGCAACATAGATAGGCTTCGCGGAAACGCGTTTCCCACTGGAACAGAGGTGACAAGAGCGTCACTGGTAGGGGAACCCCCGGTAGCTGTTGATAGTCGACGTTGATTATGGATTTCCTCATGCAGCATCGTGTCTTCAGGCTGGTCTCCAGTAGTCACCGAATGCCCTGCACTCGATGAAACAGATGGCGCTCGTTGCGATGAGGGACTCCTAGGCATCGACATTCCATCGAGCCCCTCAGTGGCATCGAATATATTCGGTCGGCACTCCTCTATCGCAGGTACTTGAGCTTCGTCCTCAAGGCTGTCTCTCTTGCCAAGTACATCCGGGGGCCACTGGCAACTCAGGTCATTCCGCCGACAGCCAGCACAGATTGGATGTGTCTCGTCACATTTCTTCTTGCGACGCCTGCAGGTCAAACAGCCAGTTCTTACTCGGAAAATTCGCTGCACTCGTCGATCTGGCGGCATCTTTGTTTCCGGGAGATCAGAAGGAGGCAGGACATTAGGGAATATCGGCACCAATCGTATCTCTGGGAAGAGATAAGAAAGTGTGGGGTAATCTTGGCTCGGCCAATGTACTTTGAAATATCTAAGAGAGGCGACAAAACACCGGCTTGATGATCTTTGTGTCTTTTTAATCCCTTCAAAAGTACTTTGATCTTATACCTCAAATTTCATTCGGCAACAAATCATCCATCACCACAGTATCGTATCTATCTAGAAAGCCCCTAGACTTTCTGTTTTATCAGAACACTATTCAAGGTTCATTGATCGCCATCACTTTGATGTGTAGATAAACACAGTGGGCTATTGCAGCAAGTCAAATAGGGTATCACATAGACTAGAGCTGTTGGGTATTACTATAGCTCTTTTGGTTTGGTTTTGTATATTTATTCCTCTCGGGAAAATAGATATCAAAACAAGAATTGGGCATCAGTCACCACTATAAACTGGCGGTCTAGACTAAACTCAACGTAAATCGGAGCCCCGAAAATGATCGGACATCCGAAGAAACCACCCATGGACTTTAAATATCAAAGAATGTCAGCAAATCCTCGAGTTAAGGCTGCATAATTCCGGGATACTATGCAACCGACATAAACCAAAGTGTCAGCCAATCAAAAACATCCCTGAACCGGGAGAACCCACCAAGCGGCCTCTAAATATGGTATATCATGTTGGCGATCAGTCACTTCACGTGACCTGTGTGCCGAAGACCCGAAAACTGACACCTGAGGATTCAAATCAAGCCACAAAGATGGCGGTTCAGGGTTCTCTTCGCGTGGACACAGCCCTAATGACAACTGAAGACGGGTCCAGCCGCCGGTATGCAAGAAAATTTGGGAGAAATAGAGGGGCAAATGGAGTCTTGCCACTGTCAAGCTTTAATTACTACCCAATCACTATGCTCATCATTGCAAATTGGAGAGACTGTGGGTTCTTTTCTGGCGGTGTTAAGCTCCCTTGTGCTTTATCGCCGTTCGAACGGTTGGGAATATGCCGACGGCCTAAAGTTTTTATTTTTTTTTATTCGTGGCTGTTGATTTGATATATAAACGTTCCCCATTGTTGTAGTCTGGTTCGTTCTTTCCTAGTGACTCAGGTGTCGCGTGCACATTTAGTTGGCTTTACAGGCATAATTTTATATTCTGTTTCCTAATTATTGTCGATTGGTTCTACAGATGAGCATAATGTCAGATTTTAAAGAATCTGGCTCGACCAGATCACGGTCGACATCAATATCCAGTACCGATTCCGAGTTTCATGCATCAAGAACACAGTCACGATCTCAGAGCTTGGCTGGTTCTCTAAGGACTAGGCTGCGGTCTTTGTCAAATCCAGGAATGACTCAGGTGGATAGAGTTTATTCGGGACGTCATCTCAATGATCAGTCTGTATATCACAGCGACGATGGGTCCGACTTTGGTGAATCAGGCATTGAAAACGAGCAGAAGCCCGATACTATCCAGGAAGTGCGAAACGGAATTGTGAACGAGCGCGATTTGGATCTAGAAAAGGCCGATGCTGCACAGCCCGACCTTGAGAAATCGAGGACGGCGAAGTCGAACCGGTCTCGTCACGACCCAAAACTGGTAGGTTACTCCAGGTTCCCAAATCTGTACTGGGTACTAAATTGTTTAGGTAAACTGGGACGGCCCTGAAGACCCGGAAAACCCGAAAAACTGGAGCAACAAAAAGAAATGGGCTGCTACCATCACTGTATCACTATTCACATTCATTTCGCCGGTCTCTTCATCAATGGTTGCACCGGCGCTGCCGTCACTGGCAGCAGATATGAAAGTCACGGATGAGGTAGTCTCGCAACTTATGCTCTCGATCTTCGTTCTAGCCTACGCTGTTGGCCCTTTATTCCTCGGCCCACTTTCAGAGATCTACGGCCGAACCATTGTTTTGCAGCTCGCGAACCTCTTCTTCCTGGTTTTTAACATCGGGTGTGCCGTATCGCAAACAAAAGTCCAAATGATTGTCTGCCGATTCTTCGCTGGACTAGGTGGCAGTGCCCCGCTAGCAGTAAGCCAAGCCCTCAGAACTCCTCCCGAGAAAAGCTTATATCTAACGACATCTAGATTGGCGGCGGAGTCCTCTCGGATTGTTTCCGGCCCGAAGAGCGCGGAAAGGGAATCGCCATCTATAGTCTTGCACCACTCCTGGGCCCAGCCCTCGGCCCCATCGCAGGAGGCTTCATCGCCGAAAACACAACCTGGCGATGGGTGTTCTATGCGACCTCAATAACCGATGGCCTAATCCAACTCATGGGCCTCTTCTTCCTACGCGAGAGCTACGGCCCGAAAATCCTCCTCGACCGCGCCGTCCGCCTGCGCAAAGAAACAGGCGACGATTCCTACCAAACAGAAGCAGAGCGCCAAAATAAGACCCTACCCGAAGTTCTGCGCAGCTCACTCATCCGTCCCTTCCGCCTCCTCTTCACCCAGCCAATCGTCCAAGTCCTCGCCCTATTCATGGCCTACATCTATGGAATCATGTACCTCGTCCTCTCCACATTCCCCACCCTCTGGACAAGCCCAAATTACTACAACGAATCGACCGGTATCGGCGGTCTGAACTACATCTCTCTCGGACTGGGCTTTTGGCTAGGCTCGCAAATCTGCGCCCCGCTCAACGACCGCATCTATCGCCGTCTCAAGGCGCGCAATGGCGGTGTGGGAAAACCGGAGTTCCGCGTCCCACTGCTCTTCGTCGGCGCCTTCTTTATTCCCGCGGGCTTGTTCATCTATGGCTGGACCGCTCAGTACCACTGCCATTGGATCGCGCCAAACATCGGTGCTGTCCTGTTTGGTACTGGCAATATTATTGCCTTCCAGTGTATCCAGACTTATATGGTTGATACATATACACGGTTTGCGGCTAGTGCGCTTGCTGCTGGTGCATTCCTGCGCTCGTTGGCTGGATTTGGGTTCCCGCTTTTCGCACCGTACATGTATAGTGCTTTGAACTATGGGTGGGGGAACAGTTTGCTGGCGTTCGTGGCTATTGTTATTGGGGTACCGGCGCCAGTGTTTTTGTGGAAGTTTGGGGAAGCGTTAAGAAAAAAGAGTACGTTTGCGGCTGGCTAGGCCATTGACGAATTACTTTTTAAGTTTTTTTGTGTATTAAGATTAAATTTTTGCTAAAATAATATTTAATTCCTTTATGCTCAAACTGAGAAGTTATGGCGAGTATGGCTTTTAGCATGTGTCTGAGGGTGTCGTCGGAATGCCTCGGCTGCCCGGGTTCGGGTTCCCAATACCGTTTTATCTACTCCGTACGGAGTACCCCATATGGGGTGCAACATCGGATCTGGAATTTATGCCGAAGCACATGTAAATTTGTCTCAGTTTGAGATACGGATACGGATACTCCTACCTAGATTTTTCCTCCAATCGATGTTCGGTCTGCAGTGGACTTCAAAGGTCATCGGCAATTATGAGCTACAACACAGACAAACACGGTGTGCACCGTACACAATGAAGGTGGAATCCAAAGGGAATGCCTTCGTTAATTTGTCCAAGCACCGATATCTCAGCATACGAACAGATTACACATCTAGATGATATTACCAAGCATTCTGTACTTCTATCCCCACCAAGATATTACTGTGCCTTGATCTAATCGTAGGGCTGTAGAATCGAACAAGAGGGAGCATCTGTAGTAGATGCATCATGTGTTGAGATCCATTACAAGAATGTTTAGATGGGAAGAATTGATAGGAGTAGAAAGTATGTATTTAGATCAAATAGAATATAGAGAAAATAAAAACAGATGGCAATGCAGACTATCCACATACTAGTCTGTCTGCTTTCCTGTTAGACAGGGGGGGGTATAGAGATTCTATGGTCACATGATAATATGAGGTCCAAAACAAATGATTAATTTGATTCGCGCCGCGAACCGTCACTCGGCCGACATCAACCGAGGTCAACCAATGGGTGGGGCATTTACAGGTCCTGCTTGGTCTCACTGCTGCTGCTCATGGCAGTCTCGGCCTTCTCGGCTGCGGAGTTGACCTGGAGCTCAGGGGTGTCGAGACCCAGATCGTTCTGCATCTGGGTAATCTCGGCAATGGAGAGCTTGGGCATCTGCTGAGCGACCTGGTAGGGCCACTTGCCTTCGACGTGGGCCTTAGCGAAGATGATGTCAACCTCCTCGAGATCACGACCAGCGGTCTCACAGTAGAAGAACCAGGCGAATGGGATAGCGATGAAGTTGACAAGCGCGAAGAAGAGGTAGATACCCCAGTCAGACTGGTTGGAGAACACGGGAGTGAACATGACGACGGCGAAGTTGGTGATCCAGTTCACACAGGTAGAGGCGGAGGCGGCCTTGGTACGGGTGCGGAGGGGGTTGATCTCCGGGGGGTAGATCCAAGGCAGAGGCAGCGTAGTAAATGCGAAGAAGCAGATGAAAAGGAAGATACCGACGATAGCACCCTTAGCATTCTGCGTGTTGGAGTCGATGAGACAGCCCATAGTAATGATGAAACTGAGACCCTGGCCGAGGAAACCAATCAAGAAGAGGTTACGGCGACCGACCTTCTCAATCATGAAGAAGGAGGGAATAGTAGCAAGGGCGTAAACCGTGGCAAAGACACCTCCTAGAACCAGGGGGAGCTTGCCCTCCATATGCAAGTTCTGCTGGAACAGTAGGGTGGAGTAGTAGATAGCGGCGTTACAACCAGTGAATTGCTGGAAGAACTGGCCAGAGCAACCGATCATCATACGCTGGAAGTTCTGAGTCTTACCACCAGTAAAGAGGATACCCCAGCTGCTACCAGCCTCGATGGTTTGCATAGCCTTAAGATCGGCCTTCATAAGGTTGAAATCGGCAAGTACATCGTCAGCGTCGACAGAACTATCGTTGAGCTGAGCGAGAACCTGAAGGGCTTCCTGGTCATGACCCTGCATAACGAACCAACGAGGTGACTCGGGGAGCATGAGAGCACCGGCAGTAACCAGGATAGCGAACAGGATCTGGAAGGCGACGGGGAACCGCCATTGAACAGAAGAGTTGACATAAGAGAGACCAAAGTCAAGCCAGTAAGCGATGAAGGTACCGACAGCGATGATAGCACCCTCGAAGCAAACGAGGAAGCCACGGTTGTGAGCACGTGAGCACTCAGACTGCCAGACGGGGATAGTAGCGGTATCCATGCCGTTTCCAAGGCCGGAAATGACACGTCCAATGACGAACTGACCCAGTCCCCAGTGGGGACCGAACGCAGCAGTAGAGATAACAGTACCGAGGATCATGAGCAGGCCACCGGCCACGAGAAGAGGAGTGCGGCCAATACGTTGACCGTACATCATGGTGAAGATGGCACCGAAGAAACAACCAAGCTCGTAACAGGAGGTGACCGCACCACGCAGGACGGCGACGTGCTCGGAGTCACCATAGAGAGGAGGGAATTCCTTAGTGAATTGGTCACCAGAGATGATACCGGACATCAAACCCTGATCATAACCGAAGAGTGAGAATCCAACAACGGATGTAAAAGTGATGGCAAGATGGAGCTTCTTGCCCCGTAAGCCGGAGGTTGTGGTCCACATTATGAACGGCCTCTATTAGATGCAGAGAGGAAAAGACCAAAGGACATGGGGAAAAAGAAAAGAAAGCTCAGACACTTGGGGGGACATTTTCGTCCCTTATATGCATTCCTCATTGTCGATTGGCTTAATGCCAAGAGGAGAAAGGTTTTGGAGTGACATCGGCGGCGCTACCACATTGGATAGGCAAGTCTCGCGACCCGCCGTGGGTACCAAAGAGGGTCAAGGAGGGTCAAAAGCCATATTAGTGGGGTTGCGGGGATGCGACGAGAAAGTCGTTGTTGTAGAGACTACTACTGAGGAGAAGAGAAAGCAGAGGAAGAATCACGATCTATTCAATGCTAACAAACCAGGGTATATATACTCCAGAGAATATACCCTGCAAAAGTCATATGAAGAGCGCTGAAGTCTGTCAACAGGGATGGCAGGTCCCAACAAACATCTCGCAGGTTTGCCAAGTGTACCAGGCGGCTTAGGTTTACCGTTTTGGGTTTTCGTAATATATCAAACTGCGCTAGTTCAAACAACGTTGTATGTACTTCAAAGTCGCGTATACTCGCTACGTAGGGGCTTTCAATCTTTTTTTTAAAAAAAAAAAAATTCTCTCGTGGCTTTTGTGGGGGGTGGATCACATTAATTCCTGGGGGCGCCTGGAGGCGTCTGGAGGTTGCCGGTGCGGGCGACGTATAGCCGGAAAAGGAATCTTATCCGGAGTACGGAGGTAGAGAGTAAGTAACCCTGCAACCATGGGGAATTGGAAATTGGGGGTGGGGTCAGGGGCCGAAGATTCTGTATGGTCCAAGGTTCGTCCACAATTGGTACTCCATTGGTTATTATTTTTTATTATTTTTTTCATCTTTTTCCCTTTTTTCCTTTTTTTCCCCTTCTTTTTATTCTTTTTATTCTTTTTGAGCAAGCCTCGGTGCCGATTGGTGTTCAAGCCTAGGAAAGTTCTCGTGAAAGTTGCCTTTTTCCTTCCGAACTTCGCCATGCCCGATGCACCGGCCGGTTACGGCGACGGTTCAGCCGTACAAAGTACCTAGGTACATTAATTTCCTCGGGGATTTGTGTGGGATGCCGTCTTGAGCAATGATCATCGGGATCACGAGCCAAAGCGACATCCATGAATGAGATCTGTGGGATATGAATCAACGGCTTGCGTCAGGTCTAACCCGTAAGGTCAACCTCCATATCTGCTTGATATTTGAGGGTTTCTTATACAGAAAGTGTCATCTAGTATATACTTTTTTTCGGAATATGGCCGAAAAAGCCCTTCCCGAAGTAACCATTCGGGAATGATTCGGATACTGACACATGCGTTTTTAATGTCAAAAAGAAATCCCAAAGGCCGAGTGTACTGTACCTCATACTCCATACAAAGTACCCAAAAGTCCAAGTGGATCCGTTTACTAAGGCATATCCGCATTAGGAAAAGATCATCTTTTCCAAGAGAGTTGATCCCGATGATTTTCACAGGTAAGCACTCTTCCAAGGTGGGGATATTTGCTTACCACTACTTGGCTCATCAACCAAGCCTTCCAAGAATTTTGTATCCAGAATTCCATGAAAATACCAAGAAAATACCAAGAAAGTTTATGAAGGCGAAGCATTTGAGATTCATAGCTTGGCCATTTATATCTTGGCGGGAGTGTCGAGTACATACATTATAAAAAAAAATTGGATGAAAAAAAAAAATATTCACACGGGCCCACACAAGATCCCGGCTAAAACACTGAAAAGGCAATTTCCTAGACTCGAGCGGGCATTGTCGGACAATTCACCTCCGATCTAAGATTGGGCTTACTCTGCTTGCGGAAAAAAAACCAAAACTAGATTGATAGACGTGGTAGCGCAGGCCTACAAACCTTGGAATATTAATTTCCCTGAACCAATAAAACAATTCCTTGAGTTGTGCGTATGGCCACGACAATCCTCGATGCCTTCCCGAATAGGAACATGCGCTCTGTCCGCGATGATGCCCTGTTCGATATGAGTATGTAGTTGGCCCCCGGGCATCCGTTTGTGGTTGTCGCTTAAGATGGTTCCCGACTTATCGTATAAGAGGAGCCGATACTTCGCGGGATACGGCTTGTAGATCACGGCAAAGCCATCAAAGTCAAAACAAAACTCTCAAAACGTCATACAGCCGCCATAGTATGTGGCGCTTCTAGGGTCTTGGCGTCCCCCTCGAGTTCCTTGTGTTCCTTGTGGGAGCCTTGGAAAGCAGGTTGTTGCCATGCGGGATGGCTGAACTCTCCGCAAAACTTCTTTGTGGTCTGAGTGATAAGGTTCCTTGGAAGGTTGGAAAGCAATCCTACTCTCGCTGATTGGTTTGGGGAATATCGATCCCCGTTGACGTCTAGAAGCCACACCTATCAATCTGAGTATTTCGAGCTGCATCGTTAATGTTTACAAGCGCGGTTGTGAGTGAACAGAAATTGGATGCAGCTAGCATTCCATTCTACACAATAGGGCGAGGAGTATTTCAATGTACCAAATCCCAGGTAAACTACATATATATATATATACACACTATTCCAATACCCAGGGAGGGAAATTCGCATTTTAGGATAGCTACGGGAATGTCCTACCAGCTCTACGTGAATCTCAGTTTGCAAATATCTCTCTCGGAGCTGAAGAAATACAAGAACAAAACGAGGGCATCCTCAGCGTAACATCATCTGTAGTGTGTCAGATGTGCTTGAACTGCAGATGTTTGAAGGATTCGCAACCAAAATGATATCCGAAAGGGAGAAGGAGAAAACGGAGTTCATATATAACGTTTCTTCTACACAAATGTACTCGTTTTATTGGAGATTTATCTACCTTAAATTTCATTTTCCGAAAGTCTGAACATTGTTGTGGAGCAATATATAGTTTGATTGCGGGGATACACATTTGGTGGGGTATAGGTAAACTGGGGACACCCACACTCATTAGTTTATATAGTCTGTGTGGATTGTAGGCTCAAATCATCCGGAATATCCGCAATGATTGCAATAAAACCCGAGAACCCTTTTTAACGGGGTAGAACAAGATATCATTCAATAAACTTTTTATAGACAAGCGCACCTGCCGTAGTGCATCGTATTTACATATATAGATCGCTAGTTTACCCGGTGATACCAGACTCGGTCTTACCGTTCTTCTATAAATCATTAGCATCAAACTGTCAAAGGGAAGGACAAAGGGGTCATACCAGAGTACGGTGGTACTTGATGCCGACGTTGTTTCCACTGGCCGCGTTGTACGGCACAGGGCTGGTGTAGTCGTAGGTAGGTTGAAGACCGTGGTAGGTCTTCTTCACAACCTCTGCGATACCATGACCAGCAGAGCACTTGCCCTTGGTGTCAGGAACGGGCCACTTGGAGGAATAGTTATCGGTAGACAGAGGGCCAGGGTAGGTCTGGTTGATGTAGGCATTGCTGGTATCAACTTCCCAGTTGACATAGCCGGTCTTCTCAGCGACTATATTCAACAGATTGGCGCCACAATCCCAGCGGCCAAGGGAGGGCAGACCCCAGTTAGCAGACAGGGAGGCGATGATTGAGTAGTGGGTGTAGAAAGTGTCGTCGGTGGTACCCTTCAGGTGCTTGGGGATAGCACCTCCAACCAGGAAACTGAAGACCCGGTTGGGGTGGGAGTAGTTACCACCCTCATCAAAGGTGAGCAACACTAGGCTATCCTTGTTGAAGTGCTCGTTCTTCAGCAGGGGAGGCAGGAAGCGATCGACCCAGTCGCCGGCCACAGTGATGTCGGTGTCGTGGGCATCGTTGGTCATGTTCGGTGTGATGAACATGTGTTGGGGAAGGCTGTGGTGTTTTAGGTCCTCGTAGAAAGTGGTGAAATTCTTGATTTGGCGTGGGCGCACGGCATCGTCGGTAACCGAATCGTACAGAACTAGCGGGTTGTGCTTGCGCACGTACTGGTTCGGGCCGCTGAGGGGGTACCGCATGCCCTGGTAGCCGGCATAGGGCATGTCCTCTTGGTACTCACCCCAAGCGATGTGCTTGGTGTCAAACAGATCGGCAATAGTTGAGACATTGGCGGGGATCTGCAGGAAGTCATCACTGTCCATGCCGAAAGTGTCCCCCCGGCAGAAGCACAGTAGTTGGGCTCCGAAGGGTGAGTGACGGCAAAGTAGTTGGTCAGGAGGATACCCTCCTTAGCCAGCTTAGCCAAGTTCTCATCTGAAGCAGCGGTTTCGTAATCCTGCAAAAGAGTGAGCACGTGGCCATTATTATTATTTATGCAAGGGGGAAACCCACTGTGTTCTCTAGCCAGATGTTCACGAAACGATCGAAGGCCAACCCCTTGACATTTGACACAGGGGAGTAAGGAAGGACCGTATCACGGGCTGCATCGATCTCAGCTTGAGTTGGGGTCTTCTCAGTGGTCGTCTTGGCCGCGGCCAGGGCCAGGGCCCCGACGAACGCGAGAAGAGTTTGTTTAGTGAACATGTCTGGAATCGCGGTAGTAGAAGCTGCGACGAGAAAGGTAACAGAGGGGTAGATTGGTCGGGCGACACGCGATCTTATACTCGAGCCAGCCTTGGAGGCATGACATTCTCCTCATCGGCTGGAAGAATGCGCTATGTTACACGGCACTTCTAGCCGATACCACGTTGTGATCGATGCAGGGCTAACTGGCTGCATTTTCACGGGGTTCAAGCCTCCAGGGCGTTTATCCCGAAGAGTCCAGGCTTCAACCGAAATGACCTTGAAGTGAATAAAAGTCACCTGGTGGTTTAATTGGGCGAATAGCAGATAGTGGACCGAGTACCTTCCCGCAGGTGGTCCTTGCGTTGCACGTTGTTATTGTCCGTGCCCTAACTGGTTAACCACGGGGGTCACTGGGGTCAGGTACAACACTCGGCTGACCATACACTGGGCTGCTTTTACCAATGTGTTCATAGTAATAGATTAATTCATATATTATTTCGTATAAAAGCTTCAAGTGCCGAGATGGACATATGCTTACCTTTTCTTGGCTTCTCATTTGGAAACTTAACCCTTAATCTCCAGTGTCCACCCACCCACTTCTATGTGGTATCATTTAGAATAACTACATAGATTCATCAAGTATTCCGGTCGACTATCTAAATACACTTATACATATGGACGGAGTACTCCGTATACTGCATAGCATATAGATTTAAGGTTGGATTAAAGTTTGTGTTATGCCTGTTTGTCTCAAGCCTAGCTAAAACTAGGCCTTTTTTAGTTCATGAATGGCAACTGCAGCCCCTCTAAGGTTCTTAGTTGCTAATTTAGTTACGATCAAACAAAGGAGGAAGGAAAACAAACCTAAGCTCCTTCCCGAATCACGCAGCTCCTGCATCCACCGCCCCCACTGGTATTAGTGCAAGTTTAGATAAACGAAGGAGATAAAGGTGGATTGATGGATTACTGAAAGTGATGAATGGCGATGGGGTCATACATGTGTGTAGAGTCGCATGACGATATGGTGCAAAGAAGCAGGTATAGCGTTGATGAACTATACAACGTGACCGTTATTTGGGGGTTGAGATATGCATTTTCAACGATGCTGTCCACAATATAGATAGAATAAATGAGAGTAGACATATAACGTGAGGGGCCAATGGGCATGACCATACTACGCTGTGGAAGTGTCGGTTTTATCGGTCTATTTGCGAAGAATCAATCGGGCCGGATGCAGTTACTTTGTAGACACTACAGATTTCATTAGATGCCGATAAAGCTATCGCCCGAGTCACCTAAACTGCCCAGGTGGGGTCCGCGGCAAAGCTGCAACCGACGCTACGACGGTTATAGATATTGCCGACAGAGAGGGCGGCTAGCAGCAGCGGGAGGGGCATGAGCATGAGGGCTAGGGTGGACTTGGTATACATTTCATGATAGAAAACCAAGATGTGAATTAATATGAAGGGGGCTGAGCAACTAGATTGAGTCCTTTTGTCGGTTCCTCTGTTGTATTCTCTATCTCGTCCGGCATAAGCGCCTTGGCCATATTCCGGTTCCGGCCTTTCGTTTCGCCTGGTATAAAGCATCCCGAGCGTGCTAGATGGTGGCTCAGTTCAATCCGTGGGAGCAAGGTGAAAGGGAAAATAATGTGTATTAGGCTTTACTAAATTATTCTCGAGTTCCCCCCTCTACATGATTGGACAACAGAAGACAGTGAAATGCGCGCATGTGCTTGGATCGCGAAATTGCACCCGATATAACCCACAACGGTCTCATAACGTTCTCATAGACCGTTATAAGAAACCCGTTAAAAATTAAACACCGTAGACCTGGTAGGGCTAGATCATGGGTTTCGAGGCTTGGCGATTAAAGTTGGGGGCGGGTCGGGCCTTTCCTTTCGATCCTCTCACCGAGACCAGTCTGTGCCTAGAATGGAGAAACTGCGTAACAATTCGAGGGAGGGATCGGAATAGTAAAGATATCCCTGATCCTGGACTGGGTAAAACTGCCTCAGATGCAGTCTTTGCCCATAAGTTCCGGTAAGTCATGTAGCCCGCCAGGTGCTTTCCACAAAGCGCCATCTGACTACCCCGACTACCCCCGCCCACCCTCCTTTGGCATCTGATCATGTTACCCTTCATTTTCACAAGTTTCTACACAGCCCCCAATCTATACCCAGATACTCGATACTCTAGGGCCTCAGGATGTGATATCACATTAGGTAAGGATCGGCCATGGGTGCCCGAGCTGCAGCCCCAGCCAGTTCAACCCTCCCGAAAGTGTTCAGTCGGTTAACACCTTAGAGTTCTTGTATGCTCGACACACGAGAATTCTTATACTAGATCATATACGTCTATCCACTTTACAATATGATTTCGCTCCTAGATCTACCTGTTGAGATCGTGCTGCTTATAATCGACTCCCTGTTCTCCGAATTCGCCGCAACTGAATCGAGCAACAATGATGTTTCTATCGCAACCCAAAAAGACTTAAATTCGCTTTCACAAACGAACAAATGGCTATATGAACAGTTGGAAACCCGCTTGTACAAGTTCAATGCACAATATTGTGGCCAAACATCATTGGCATTCGGCGCCTTTAAAGGCTATGACACTGTCGTTCAAAGGTCTCTGGCAGTAGACTCGTCAGATATAATGAGAGATTTGAGGTTTCCAACACGAGATTGTCAAATCTTCCATTCTCCACTTTGCTGGGCAGTTCAGGGGGGTCATGTCTCTATGATCAATACACTTCTTCAATCTGGCGCTGATATTCATGGGGAATGTGCCCACCATCGCTGTGATGCACAGCTTCTTGGCCAGGCCGCAAGGAATGGCCATTTGAATATGATGAAAGACCTCGTACGAAGAGGTCTCCGTCCAGAGATTATGTGGGAAACCACTTTCGCTAATTTGATAAATGACGAGCCATCACGCAAAGCCACTCTCCGTCTGGCTGCTGAAGGTGGCCATATCCCATGCGTGGATTACACTCTTGCTACGGGAGAGTATGAGAATCTCACTTGCAAACAATACATGCACAAAATAGCGCTGATTGTGCCTGCCATAGTGGCAAACGGTCATATAGAGTGTGCCCTGTTTTTGCTGAGTCGCAGTGGTATTCTTGAGAGAACTGGTTTCTGTAACTGTGGCGGCAAGCCTGCTAGGTCTCTAGCTTCCGATCTTCCCAAACTGGCTATGGCACTGGAGGATCCACACACCATGGAGAAGTATGGCCCTATGCTTCTTTACCTAGGGGCTGCTACTGGTTGCTCACCCTTGGTTGAAGAGATGGTTCGATTGGGTGTTCATGTTGATACAAGATTTCGCGGGGGCAACACGCCGCTCTGTCTTGCAGTAATAGAAGCTCGAGCACCCGAAGAAGTAAAGAAGCTGTTGGAGCTAGGCGCCGGAATCAACGTGGGGAACTCGCAGAATCAGACACCACTCTATCTTGCAACTCTACTCCGGCTCAAGCGAGTTATGAAGATCCTCCTGGATGAAGGTGCCGATACTGAAGCACACGGGACTCGATCCAGGATTGCTCAAACACCACTTTGCCTCGCTGTTGCCGACTTTGGCGTTCCCGTATCGAATATAAACTACTCGAGACGCTCTAGCCGCTCTCCTAGCAACGAGATTGTGTCATTGTTGTTGGAGAATGGTGCTAACCCCAACTATGCCGATCCAGAGTTTGGAATCACCCCTCTCTGGCTTGCTGTTCGGGGACACAGTATGCTTCGGCCGTTTAGTAGGGATGATCTTGTGCGGTTACTTCTCGAGAAGGGCGCAGATCCGAAACTAGCATCGCGAAATCAGTCAATCTTGTTCTGGGCTATATCACACTGCCACTACAATACTATCAAGATACTTCTTGACTGCGGTGCCAATCCTAATGACTATGCGTGCAATTTCGATGGCTCAAAAACCCACCACTCAGGGAAACCGCTCTCACCTCTGGCGAAGGCTATGAAGCTGAAACATTATGAAATGGCTGAGCTTTTGCTTGATCACGGGGCAGATCCTCTTGCTTCACATTGGAAGAAGGAAACATCAATGCTTCATGCGACCAGATCAATGAACTGCTCATTCATCGAAAAGATGATTGCCACGGGCCTAGATGTGAATGAGTCCGTGATGGGCCAGACACCTCTCCATATGGCTGTCTGGCAAGGCAACGTTGAAGTGGCGGAACTACTGCTTCGTCGGGGAGCAAATCCGAATCTCACTGTTGGGGGAACCTCATGCTATTCATCAAAGTCAATTTTGTGGTGGGCTTTCTATAGTTCCTATCCAAGTAGTGCAGCTATGGTAGAGCTGCTATGTGCGTATGGTGCCAGGGAGCTATATGATACTAATGTTTACATGGATGGACACCCACGGAAATTTGTTCCTCCAGTCTCGGGATACCTATAATATGACAGAGGATGCATGTTTCTAATGGTTTCCCTTGCGGATCATAATAGCCCATAAGGTAGCTCTGCTATAGCCTGGCAGCCGATTCGGCTGTGGCCCAAACACATCAACCAAAGACATGTACCATATCTAGCTCTAAGGGTAGGTGCGATGCGAATACATAGGGATAAAACAAACATAAAACAATACCGATCTTTTGCTCGTTATTCTTGGCTCAATGACTATTACATTGTTATCTTGACAGGTAAAAGAAACAAGAGAAAGAAAAAAAAATTAATGAAACCATGAATAGGAGAAAGCGGCACGCAGCTCGTTCTCTGCCGACATTGGGTCAGGTTTGAGCCAAGAAAAGCCCCCTGGTGACACGCGGAGGGTAACGTAAAGAACATGAAATGAAATAAGATGAGCACCAGGGGAGAACGTGCACGCCAGGGGTAATATTTTTTACACAGAAAGACCGCAAACACCGTCGTTGTTCGAGATTTACTCGGGCTTCTTGCCGACCATGAGGTACATGGGGGTGAAGAGGTTCTTCTGAGCACCTTCGACAAGACAGTCAGCAGCCAGGGCCAGGCTGTCGGCGGTCTTCTGGGAACCCTTGGGGAAAAGACCGATGGACTCGCCGGCACCGACGAAGCGGTGGGCAAGGCCACGGCCCCACCAGGTCATGCGAGCAATAGTGAAGAAGTCCCAGGGCGAACCCATGTGCTTGAAGGAGCCCGCCAGCGGGTAGTACCAGGGGATAGGGTCGGGGCGAGCAGCGAGATCCTCGTGGTGCTTGAGCTCAAATCCAGCGTTCTTCATAGCCTCGAGACCCTCGGAGATACGGACCATGTTAGAGATACCGTCACCCTGCTCAATACCGAGACGGATGCGACGGTGCTCGGCATCATCGTTGTTATAATCGTCGGTCATAAGCCACTCGTACACAGCGAAGGTACCACCGGGCTTTAGGACACGGAAAATCTCGCTGTAAACACCAACCAGCTCGGGGGCGTGAACGGTGGCTTCAATAGCGTACACGGCATCAAAACTGTTATCGGGGAAGCTCATCTGCATGAAATCGCCCTTAACGAAGGCCATCTTGTCCGAGAGACCTTGCTTGTGCGCGTAGTGGGTAGCGCGGTCGATCTGGTAGTCGTTGTTGTTCAGACCGGTGACGTGAGCACCGGTGAACTTGACCATCTCGCGGGCAGGACCACCGACACCACAGCCAACATCCAGAACCTTCATATTCTCCGTAATACCAGCCTGGAGGGCAAGGTAGTGCTCGTGGCGGGCAATGGCCTGGTGGAAAGGCTCACCGTAGGCGAAGCGGCAGAAGTGGAAGGAAGAACCCCATCCGTACTCGTAGAAGTCGGTGGCCAGGTTGTAGTAGCTGTAAAGAATCATCAGTATAAGGAGCGTCAATGGGGGTTGTTTCTGAACATACTGTCGGGTCAAGGTAGCATATTCAGCCTTGCGGGCCTATCACGCAGGAATTGTTAGTGATAGGAATCAATTGTGTTGGATGCGCAGTGCCATACCTCACGGATCTCGGGTGTCTCATCAGCGGCATTTTGGTTGTCCCAGTGCTTGAAGTACTCGTCGATGGCGGCCTTCTGGGCGGCGGCGTCCTTTCCGCGCATGGCAGCGAGGCCACCCTGAGCCTTGGCAGACTTGCCGTGCAGAGCTTTGTTGAAGGCGGCATCACGCGCCTTATCCTCACGTTCCAATGCAGAGGGAGCCATGGTGAAGAAGCGAGTCGTAAGTATTAAAAAGGGGTAGATTGTAAAAGAGTCAAACAGGTGTCAATTTCCAAGATTTTCCAAGAAAGAAAGACAAGGTGAACCGAGACTGGAAATATCACAAGAGAAGCGAAGCAAGAGAGTACAATTGAAGGGAATGGATAGCGACTTGGAGAAGTAAAAGAAAGGGGAAATAAATAAGAGTCGAATCCCAAGCAACTTTTTGGCAATCCAAAGTGGAGAGCCAATCAGGGGGTTCCTCCGAACGACTAGACCGAGCTTTGTCCTCTGGGGGGTGCAATTTGGGGAGTGGCCACACTCTTTTTTTCTCGCGGGACACCACCTTCCGGCCTGTGGCTGAGTCGGACACTGGCCACCCGGTGGAAAAAAAGGTGACCTGAGGGATCATGTTCACGTGACTCACTAGCCACACTGTGCCACACGCCACTTTCCATCGATCTTGATAATCCAATCTTGGAAGCTCTCACTTCTGGGATTAACTAACCACATACCATCCGAGATGCCTCCTCAAATTAAGCATGACTTGAACCGATCCGGTTGGGAGTCGACAGACTTCCCCTCTGTTTGTGAGAACTGTCTTCCCGAAAATCCCTACGTGCAGATGATCAAGGAAGATCATGGCGCAGAATGCAAGATTGTGAGTCTCTTTTTTTGGACTCCCTCGAAGCTAGTTCATGATCACTAACTAACTAACGACTTAGTGTACGCGCCCTTTCACTATATTCCGATGGAAGGCCGATCGGACCTCCCGCCAAAAGCGATCCATCATCTGCCTCACATGCGCGCGCCTGAAGAACTGCTGTCAATGCTGCATGCTAGATTTGTCGTTCGGTCTTCCCCTTGCCGTCCGTGATGCCGCTCTCAAAATGGTCGCCCCAGGACCGGAAAGCTCCATCAATCGCGAGTATTATGCGCAGAACAACGAGAAGGAAATCGAAGAGGGACGCGGTGCCATCGAAGAATATGAGAAGACAGACGACAAGGCCCGGGAACTTTTGCGACGCCTTGCAAACAGCGAACCATATTACCGCAAGCCCCGGCGAATCGAAGCATCTGCCGAGGAAGAGAAAGTAGAGGAAGATACGGCGACGGATCAACCACGGACAAACAGCCGCTATGGAAATGGGCCTGGTCCAGTTCGCACTAGTGAAAGCCGTGTCGGAAACCGCCTTCCAGGCCGGGGAGGACGAGGCGGTGGTCGTGGTGGTCGCCCATTCCCCAGTACCACTCAGTTGCCGCCCTCGGCTGCGGATATTCTTCCCCCTGCGGATCCCAACGTTACTTCCTTGTTCATCACAGGCGTGGAAGATGATCTCCCCGAACATGCACTCCGCACATTTTTCAGCAAATTCGGCCAGCTCCGGTCACTTATTTGCTCCCACCGCTCTCACTGTGCTTTCATCAACTACGTCAACCGTGCGGACGCCGAAACCGCCGCAAACCACTGCCAAGGCAAGGCCATCATCCAGGGCTGCCCTCTTCGTGTTCGCTGGGGAAAGCCGAAGCCATTGGATAACCTGGACCGTGAAGAGAGAATGCAAAATGCTCGCGAGGGTCGCCAGACGGTGGGATCTGTTGGCAAGGGCAAGCAAGCAGACCGACGAGCTATAACCTCTGCGGGTGAGGGTGCTGGCCAGGAGAAAGCCCAGCCTCATGTTGTTGCACCGCCGCCTGGATCGGGTGAGGTCCAGTACGCCAGCATGAATGGCGATTGAACAAAATCTGTACGGAGATACCATTAAATCAAATCGAGGTTGCATGTAACTTAGGGTTCGGAGCGGGCGTTATCAAGGATTGGGTTATTCTATGCAGATCTATGTACTTCAATCGAAAATACCCCGAAGACGCCAATTAATAAAAGAGTCGGGTATCTTATAATACATGTCCGGTCACTGCCGTAGCTTATTTTACTGTCATGTGCTGTCAGTTCGACATAGGTTCACAGACTGGCTTCGACGTTATTGTCAGCGTCGTTTTTGGACTTTGAGTGGACTCGGAGAGTGCGCCCAGATTCAACTGAGCATCGTAGTAGGTAAAACAATATCCCATCATGACGAGCAAGCCTTGTGAATCTTCACATCCTTATCACCAACTTTGATAGAGTCGTTGTCACCGCGTTCGATCTGGTCGTGGATATTGAGTTCTATAGAAACAATCGGTCGTTAGTAAACAGTTTGTACGAGCACTACGACGCCCAAGCCATGGAGTGGAATTGCGAGATTCATGAAACACATACCCCACTTAGCAGCTTCATCTCCCTGGTCTCTCGAGCCTTGGACGATGTTGTGGCGCAGGATGTTCGCAACCTCGATCGCATGGTTGATTTGCATTCCGGTATCGACGGCCGGGCGACGGTTCTTTTCGAAGTTCTGGCGCGCTTCTTGGCGTGCAGCAAGGAGGACTGGGAGATCGTCTATAACGGAGGTCAGTATGAATGAAACAGATGCCTCGGTGGCGGGTGTGTTTGTCAAACGAACTGTGGAAGACAACCCGGGTAGACCGGAGAAGTTGCCGATAGGCACTCTTAGCGGCAGCAGCAGTGGAGGTGGTCATAGTGAAAAGCGGAATGTGAATATCACAGAGAAGTATAAACGTGAGTGTATGAAGGAACAGGTCGAGAAGCACAGGTTGCAAATCGTCACCGCGGATGATCGGCACGGACAAGGAGATTAGATGAGGTTATAGGCAGTACAGCAGGTGCGATGTGGGAGTTACAATTGCCTGAACAAGAATGCAGATCAACCAGACCAGAAAATTTGAATGTACAAGTCAACAGAAGAAGTAAGGCCTGGCGCCATCGCCAATCTCGATACTCCAGACCATATGTCCTGTGATTGGCCGGAGGGGCGGATATTGGGGGCAGAAAAAAAGGTATGCAAAAAATTCCATCGCGGGACCCAACGCTCTCCACACACAACTTGGTACCATCACCAATACCATTATACAATGGCTGCTGCTCAAGTTGTTGACATTTCCCTCCCTACCTTGCCTCAGGGCTGGGCTGGTGAGAAGGATTTCAAGATTGTCGGTGCTCTGTCCGGTGCCTCCAAGCGCAACGTGGAGCCCGTTGGCCCGCACTTCCTGGCTCACGCTCGCCGAGTAAGTTCTCCAAATTCACGAAACTTTCTGTTTGAGTCAAAATTAATCGCCTTTTAGTCCCGTCACAACCGTACCTTCTCCGAGGATGAGCGCCTCCAGGCCCAGAACAACGTCAAGAAGACTGAGACTGAGGAGGATGATGATATCTCTGAAGATGAGGACCCCATGATGCTTGCCCGTGAGGCCAAGGACTGGAAGGTCAGTAATATCATATCTATCTTGGTTGGTTATTTTCTAACTCCTAGCAGGGCCAGGATCACTACGCCGTTTTGGGTTTGAAAAAGTACCGCTGGCGCGCAACCCCCGAGCAGATCAAGCGGGCTCACCGCAAGAAGGTCCTGCGTCACCACCCTGACAAGAAGGCCGCCCAGGGTAACACCGACGAGAACGACAGCTTCTTCAAGTGTATCCAGAAGGCCACCGATCTGCTTCTCGACCCCACTCGTCGTCGCCAGTTCGATTCCGTGGATGAGAACGCTGACGTTGAGCCCCCCACTAAGAAGCTCACTGGTAGCAAGTTCTACAAGGCCTGGGGCCCTGTTTTCGTTGCCGAGGGCCGCTTCTCCAACAAGCAGCCTGTGCCCACACTCGGAGACGAGAACAGCACCCAGGAGCACGTCGAGACTTTCTACAACTTCTGGTACAACGTTGACAGCTGGAGGACTTTCGAGTACCTCGATGAGGATGTGCCTGATGATGGAGAGAGCCGTGACCAGAAGCGTCATGTCGAGAAGAAGAACGCCAACGCCCGCCGCAAGCGCAAGACTGAGGACACCGTCCGTCTGCGTGAGCTCGTTGACGAGTGTCTCGCTTCCGATGAGCGTATTAAGAAGTTCCGCCAGCAGGCTCGTGCCGGTAAGGACGCTAAGCGCCTTGCCAAGGAGGAGGAGATGCGCCGTCTCAAGGAGGAGAAGGAGAATGCTAAGGCCGCTGAGGAGCAGCGCAAGAAGGACGCCGAGGAGGCCGCCAAGGCTGAACGTGAGAAGAACAAGAAGGCCAAGGAGGCTGCTAAGAACGCTTCCAAGAAGAACAAGCGTATCCTCAAGGGTTCCGTCAAAGAGGTCAACTACTTCGCCGCCGGTGAGCCCACTGCCGCTGATATCGACGGTGTCCTCACCGATGTCGACCTCATCATGGGCAAGATTGATGTCGATGAGCTCGCCGCTCTGGCTGAGAAGCTCACCATCGCCGGCACTGATGGCGCTGCCGTCAAGACTGCTTGGTCTGGTGAGGCTCAGCGCCTTGTTGATGCTGGCAAGCTGAAGGCTGGCGAGGCCAAGGTCTTCGTTTAAATATTCTTGTCTACCAGATAGATGAGGGGTAGCCTATATACCTAGGCTTTCCTGATCATGACTATTCACGCCACATAGAGTAGAAAAATACATGGTGCTCTTATCTCAACGCAGTGTAGCATCTATCATTCGTAATTATTGTCTTGCTCCACATGGTCCTCCTCGATCCCGCGCTCTCCACCTAGCAGAACCGTTGGCTTTGAGACTACGGACTGTGTCCAAATTCCAAAGTTACTATATTCAGCCAACTGCATATTCGACCACTCCCAGGCACGTGATTGGTCGTGGATCGAGTATCGCCTCGCTTTCTGATAATCTGTTTCCAGGCTCATGTTCCCAGTGACGGGTCTCAAACAGGCCGTCTACGTGGACGTGATGGACGTCTCTGGCGAGGGTTAGTATGTTTAAAAGTGAACACAGATGATTTTATCATATTAATTAGTGGAGGTACTTAGAGCGACAGGAACCCAGTCTTCGGAAGATTATACGAGTCGCCGAGAACAGGTTGCTTAAATATGGACGCTCCCAAAATATAGAGCTTGAAGCCGAGAATATGCGCTATATTGCCGAAAACACGACCATCCCGATTCCCCGTGTTCACGAGATCCAAATCCACGGTGGTGGCGTTAAATCTATCTTAATGGACTATATCGAAGGTCAAACGCTGCAGGATGCTTGGTCTAGCATGATTCCATCACAAAAAGTGTCTGTCGCACAGGAACTCCACGGATATATACAGCAACTACGGGGACTAAAGTACGAACAGTCCGGAGCTTTCAGTCATAAAAATATATATACTCGACATTCAATCCACCTCGATGAGTACCTATTTTCGAGATTGACCACCGCAGTCCCAGATTCCGTGCGAAATACTACAGCCATTAAACAGCCGGAGGATAACATGGTTTTCACGCACGGTGATCTGGCACCGAGAAATATACTGGTTGACGATCATGGCCATGTCACTGCAGTGTTGGATTGGGAGCTTGCAGGCTGGCAGCCTGAATGGTGTGAAACTGTGAGAGCGTATACGTTTTGCAACGATATTCCTGGCTGGACTGCCTATCTATCGGCTGTTTTTCCGCCAGATCATGCCACGGAGTATATGGCTGTGGCATTTGCTAGACATATGACACGATGAATTTGATGCAATATATGTATCTAAGCAAAGTCTATTTTGGAAGCTATCATATCATTCCCCTCTCACCTCCGGTAGTCTATACTCCCACCGGAAACAGGCCTATTCTGGAAAGAGACGCGAAGAAGGACTGAGAACAGACCCCAAAATGGGGGTGAGGCTGAAGTAACCCGAGGATGGCTCAGGCATCCTTCTGTGATAAAGAAGAGCTAGGAATTATTACGAAAATCACCGATTGTGGTCATACTGCTTTGGTCTGTATGTACATCGAGGATGAGTCCAGTGATTAGTCCTTAATCCCCCAGGACACATGTTACTCCTAGCTTTCAATATATTCCGAGATAATGTAATCCTAACCCCCCCGGCAAAGAATATGCCAACCGCGGCCCAATTTCCAAGAGTTTCATGATTATTGCCTAGGCTTCATGATTATTGATCGAGCCTGTATACCCAGCTGAAAAGCCGAGGCGTGGACTGACATATAAGTCATCAACATATCTCAGCAAGTAACGAAGTAAACTGCAATCCAGTTCATCCCCAACGACCACAATGATTTTTGACCCAGACACTATCGACATTCCCAAGTCTTACGAGGCTCTTCCATTGACCGATGTCAAAGTTTCCCACCACCCGGCTGGGGCTGCTGAAGCTACCCCTGTTGTTGTGGTGACACTGAACCGACCGGAAAAGCACAATTCATTCACTCTTGAGATGATGCATGTGTTTGAGAAGATATACCCTATGTTTGATGTCGATGAACGCGTCAAAGTTGTGGTGCTTACCGGTGCTGGCAAAATGTTTTGTGCTGGTGCAGATCTTGAGCGAGGGTTCAGTGGAATGGAGAAGGAAAGAAACAGGGATCACCGTGATAGGTAAGATAACGAAGTTTCAGCTGAGAGGTTATGTACCAGCTCCGCTAATGCCGATATCAATAGCGGTGGCCGTCTCGCCTTAGCCATTCACCGCTGTCGCAAGCCTACTATAGCCGCTATGCAGGGCTCCGCTGTTGGCTTGGGTATGACGATGTCTCTGCCGGCTGCCATACGTATTGGCTGCCAGAAATCTAAGTACGGGTTTGTCTTCCCACGACGGGGTCTGACGATGGAATCAAGCTCTTCATTCTTTCTCCCGCGGTTGATTGGCTACTCCAATGCTCTTTACTTGCTTACAACTGGCGGAATCTTCCCGCCCACATCGCCGCATTTTGGGACGTTGTTCCAGGAGACATACCCTGATCCAAACCAGGTAGTCGCACGTGCATTGGAGCTTGCCACGGAAATTGCGGAGAATGTTAGCCCCATGGCCTCATATCTTTCGCGAGAACTCATGTGGCGGAACCCAGGGAGCGCCGAAGAGACTCACCTAGTTGACTCGGCGGTGTTATACCATATGTTTAGTGGGAGGTATGCTTTCTTCAACTCGTTTCATCAAGCATTCTTCGAAAAATTCACAAGACAAGAAGCAATACTGACCATGTTATAGGGACTCAAAGGAAGGCATCAAAGCATTCTTCGAGAAACGAAAACCAAATTTCAATGCAACTCTTGAGGGTGATGCACCGCCCAGCTTTCCTTGGTGGTCTGATGTTGATATCGGGAGACGCCCGAAGGGAAGCAAGTCGAAACTGTAGGCAAGGGAGACTGCTGTTTACCAGCCCAGAATGTGCACGCATAGGTACGGGGGACAGACCTTGAGGAGTAAGATAGTGTAACTAGCCTGAAATATGACAGTGAGTATTCTTGGCACAGCCATGCAAGAAACGAAGAGATCTCCACATAATAGTAAACCGAAGTGAATATTCGTCCTGGTGTGCCTTTAGAAATACCCTCTGGCTGAATCTCATGGATACAGAGCGAATGTATCCCGAGAAATCAAGCGGGTCCGGGATGCGTCGGAACTCTTTTTAGCCGCATTCCCTCTAAGATAAAGTTGAAACTGAATCTATGCAACAGCCCCTCATTTATGGTCTCCATAATTTCTAGCTCCATCTAGCTCCACTTGTGGAACTCAACATCATCTCATATTTCAAGTTCTACGAAACTATACCACTTCGTAGACGTCAAACTGCTTGGGGCCACATCAGACAAAGGTGGTGGCCATCACGACAGCATCAACAAAAAAACATGACCGTTTGATGTATAAATAAGTAGCCCTAATTTGATATCAGATTATTAAATGATGAATAGCTGATTCTTCATGAACTCTGCCACGGCCTCCTTCCCATCACTTCAGATCCGGATGCGGTCCTGAACACAGAAGTCGACGATGGCATTGGATGTAGAGACACTGGGTCCTGGAGATTACCATCTCGCTGCTCGGAGCGCTCTTTAATCCAGGGCCGGAGGTTGAACACACCGCCGCAGATAAATATACCCACCCAAAGGGTCAGTTCAGTTCCGTAGATAATTATCCCAAGAACATCAATAGTTGATCCAAATACTGCTTGCATATTAGCCATTGACCATCTCTACCTGATGACCAAGTTGACTTACAGACAGAGACGAGCGAAAACAAGTCACCAGCAGCATCAATTCCAACAAATATGAAGCTGATTCCTCGAACAGTCCGGTGGACATAAATATCCCAGTAATGTCTCAGTACGCCTGCTGCAAGTAAACCCGCACTTAGAACTGCCATCACGATAAGAGGCCATTCCAGTCCTCGGCTCTTTGCAGCCCGCAAGGCAAATATAAGTCCAGCTTCAATGCCGCCTAACAACAGCAGAAGCGAGGTGACGGCGACACAGCACTTCATGATTCGGTATTTCTGAGTTTGCGTGAGTATCACAAGGATCATGTGGGATAGAAGAAGAGATTTTTACCTTTCCATAGTAGAGACACTGTGCCCAAGTAAGGAGACTGAGTGTTGTCAGAATTTGGGGCTGAATCCTTAGGGCAATGTTGAATTCTTCGACAATGTTGTACACCCCAAGGGGAACCCCTGCGACGGCCCACAGGAGCATCATTGACCCTTGTAGCCCTTCAGTGTCATGTCTCCTATAATTGATGATTATTTGGGGAAGGAGCTATACAAAGGGATTAGCGTGAGTCCAAGGATAGCTGGTATATAGCAACCACATACTTGGATAGACCAGCAAACCTAGAAAGAATAGTTAGTTTGGTCTACTAATCGGGAAAATGGAACTCACTGCGCCCAGAGTACCGAGAACATTCTCCGCGACTCGATTGTCCATTTATAAGAGGCTCCGTGATTGGAGGGAAGGACAAATCTTGGAGGAGCCTCCAAACGACATCTGATAAGAATACATTTGTGACACGTGAAAGTGGGTCCATTTCCTCGAATTCTCATTGGATAAGTATCATGAACTGCCCTGCTACGACGATCAAAGTCGCATCTCTCCCTACGGAGTAGTTCGAGTAAGGTTGCTTATACCATTAACGGGCAAGATGCTATTCAATAGTATTTCCTTTGTTCATATGGGCGGGTTATCCAGTGTTCTGTGAGCATGTCCCATATTCCACATTTCACCCCCAGATTCTATATCCCCTATCCCCCAGAGAAATTTAGCGCCATGTGTGATTAGTAAAAGGAGTAATAAAGACTCGAGTACTCCGTCAAAAGAATGAATATTCCATTTAGATTTTTTTTCCCTCCTTATCTGTTTGATTTGACAGGGTTGTGAGTAAAATAGATTGCGACATGAGTGGAGGCGTTGGTGATCAGACCCTGAAAGCTAAAGGAGTCTAAACAGTTAGAGTCCAAGCTGAAGGATGCCGATCGGACTTCATATCCAGTCACTAATACTCCGTAGTGAAAAGCCAGCCAAAAGTTGTGGGTTAGTAAATTTACGTTTGGAGTATACAGCATTTCTGATATGCTATGTTTCAGTTGAAATATCCTACAAGTTACCTAATGTTATTAGAATAGTAAATATATGAAAGGTGAGATTAAACGACACAGAACCATGGCCATGTCAAAAAGAACCTTGGAAGATTCGAAGGTTTCTCTGCCGATCCGATAAGAAATTTCATATTTTTATTGTTTTACCCTATTTTGGTCGGCTTAGTACAACGGTCGGCTGAAAGGTCCGCATGGTTGCCACCTGTGCCACCTTATTTTTGGATATCCAGCCATGTTTTTATACTTGCAGTGTGATCAAAATAGAACGAATATCAACAGAGAAATCTGGTATGCAGTAAGATTGCCTGAATCTGAATCCTTGGAGAAGAGTACGTACGCATCTGCGTAAGATGGGTGTCCCAGCCCCCCCACAGTAACCCGAATAGGACTAAATGATAATCGACCCGGGATGATATCATCAGGAATGAAAACCCGTTGTCGGGGGGTTTCCACATTGTGTATGGAGTACGGAGTGCATGTACGCGGACGGAGTATGAATTCCTGATTTATTAATATGCATGGCTGGGTTCAGCCGAAGTCAAAGTATCGACTCTCTGTATGGCGTGGGATGCCTTGAATATGAATATTTCGTCTCCTTGAAAAAAGGAAATTCGTAATTAAATCCTGGTGGGTCCATAATAAATTGTGGACATTTCCCCTGTCAGTCTTTCTAGACCCTGAACTTTTAAGAACAAGACCACCCACCCTGCTCTCTTCTACTTGAGCTTCTGCAGTTGTTTCGCCCTCTCAATCAAACGCACCCACAATCTACATTCGTTCCCAAGGCACCATGGTCTCTACTCTTCGCCTCTGCCTCCTGGCCGTCACTCTATTCTTCAACTTCTCCTCCGCATTCCCCCTCATCAGCCGCGAGGTTCAATGGTCCTTCACCCTTTTCCCGTCACCCTCATGTAACGGAACTATCGGTGACCCTCACGTCGGATCTGGCAGCACAGGCTGTCGCGCCGATCTCCACAGCGTTGCCTCTGCCTACACCCTGAACTCTGTCGCCGAAGGCTGCCGCATCGAGTTGTTCGATAACACCATGTGCGATCAGAACGAACTCTCCGACATTGCCAGCCAAGCCAATGCCACCCAAACCTGCCACATAGCTGGAACAAGACGCCGCTACGGTTCATACCAGGTCACCTGCGCCTGAACATTTTCAACTCTCTTTTTCTCGAATGTCACTGTTTGAAACAGTGAAGGATCGCGAGCGGGCTCCTAGATCCTATGCGCAATTTATTCTGGAGCCCATTGGAAGATCGATTGGGATCCCTCGGTGGAACAGGATATGTATAGACTTTTTAATGATACCCTTAGATTAAATGAAATGAGTTTACGATCATCAATATTTCCAACCTTGAAGTATTTTCCTGCTATTTACTCGTCGATGGCGTTCCAATTCACGGCAATCGCTGGTCTGTGGTTGTGCTTTGGTATCTGCGATCAGGTGGCTTGTGTCGAAGGCCGATGCGACGCAAATATTGCGAAATTAATTTGATAAATTTGTGAAATTGAGTTGTCACAAAATCGGTGCACTATCTCACTCACTTTACAGCGACGAACTTTTACTTTGCATACGTTGCCCCCCGCAAGCTGACTACATGGATCAAGTGACCGGGGGGTGAAACTAGGACGCGCAATGGCGGGTAGCCTGATACACCAGGTATCAATTTCCGCGCGACGCGCCAAGTTAATTAAACTAATGATGAAACACTTCATTGGGAAGATTGCTCTCAATATTAGAATACGACGCACACAGGTCACGACAGATCCAGCTTTATGGTTAACGTCTAGGATATCATGTTTACAAGGGACTAAATTCCTGCAGCACTCTTGTGCGGTAGGTATAGTTACTTAGAGCGCGGCTACAACTTTTATCTTGCTGATAAAACTCTGCAGACTTACCTTAGTATATATAACTATGGCTTTTGTTTTCCAGAAGTCATTAGATCATCTCATTTTCGGAGTTAAGGTACTTTCCAAAAATGGATAAACCCCGAGGGAATCTACAATGCCGCAAGCGGATGAGCACCTGCGCAGCATTCCTCGTGAAGTTGTTAAACTTTTAATATGATCTAATCGCAATTTCCCGTAGTCACACATTCTCTACAATCTGTTCAATTATGACAGTAAAAGTCGAGTCATTGGGCGATGGGACCAGCCCAACCGCGCCTGTATCGTTCTTTGATCCCTCTCTCAAGGAGGTTCGACAGCGGGTATTCTACCAATGGGCTCGCACTTGTAAGCAAACATCCAAAATTTGGGAACTCGCGGAATGAAAGAGAAAACTAACAGAGATCATCAGTATTAATGTTATGTGTCTTCGTGTATGGTGTGCTATCTCTCTTCTGGGGAGCCCAATATGGCACCGAGGCCAAGTACCCAGCGTTGAAGGTATGGGTTGTCAATTTCGACGGCCAAGTTGATCCATATCGCTCCAACGACACCATAGTTGGTTCAGCAGCTACGGATGCCACCAACAGAATTCTGCAGTCTGACGGCTTCCACCTCGGCTACACTATCAAATCCCCTGCCGACTTCAACTATGATCCTTCGGCCGTGCGCCAGGCAATTTACGATGAACGTGCCTATGCCGCCGTGATAGTCCAGCCCAATGCAACAACGCTGCTGCGGGATGCAGTCTCCAAGGGCAATGCGGCCTACGATCCGAGCGGTGCCATCGAGACAGTCATCCTCTCCGCGCGTGATGAAGCAACATACTTCACCTATATCCTACCCGACCTGGCCATACTACAAAACATGGTTCTAGCAGAGTTTGGCACGCAATGGGTCCGTTCTCTGACCTCATCCGTCAGCAACCTGTCATCTGTGCCCCCACAGGCAATTAACCCGGGCATTGGGTTCACGACCGTCGATCTACGTCCTTTTGCCCCAGCTGTCGCTTCGCCTGCCGTGACCATCGGTTTGATCTATCTGATTATTATTGCGTTCTTCAATTTCCCATTTATGATGCCTATTCATGCCCAATTCATGAAACCCGATGGTCACCCGCCGCTGAAAGTGCCGCATTGGCTCATTTGGCGCATTCTCTCGAGCATCGTGGCCTACTTTTTCCTCTCGCTGTGCTACTCACTCGTGTCTCTGACTTTCAAGATCCCATTCAGCAACGACTCTGCGTCAGATATTCTGCCCGCAAATAATCCCAATGCCTATGGTCGTGGCTCATTTGTCGTGTTTTGGATGTTGAACTGGGTTGGCATGGCTGCTTTGGGGTTCCCCTGTGAGAACATGGCAATGATTCTTGGGTTCCCATGGAGCGCCTTATTCCTTATCTTCTGGGTTATTACGAATGTTGCGACAGGATTCTATGCCATTGATTTAGCCCCGAACTTCTATAGATGGGGGTATGCATGGCCGTTACATCGAAGTAAGTTTCACCCTCATCGTGTCACGGTGCTCTGTTGGTGATGGTTAAACTTACGTTTCTAGTTGTTGATGCTATGCGAACCATCGTTTTCGATATCCATTCGCGCATTGGATTGGACTTTGCTGTTCTGTTCATTTGGATTGCAGTATCCTTGGCCTTTTATCCTTTCGCAGCCTTCATCATGCGGTGGAGGGTGAAGCGGGGGGTATAAAGCAGGATCAACTAAAAGTGATTAGACAGCGAATAGGTAGGGACAGCCCATGAAGACTGCCAGTGTACTACCTCGGATTTTCCCTGTAGTATAGTTTAATATTAGTATATTTTATAATTGAGTACTCCCATCTAACCACATATATTGACATTGATATTGACATAGTTATTCATGCTCATGTATAAAACTTGTTTGATTTGACTGTAAAGGTTGCTTGAGCACACATACAGGTGCAAGGTCCATTCAGGTGAGGTGTATATGCCCCATACTATGGCAGTCTTAATGTTGGAAGTGATACGCTAGGGAGGGAACTTTCAGGCGAAAGGGTCTAAGTGCACGTGGTTGTGCGCGTGGTTGTGCAAGTCCAGCTCTAAGATTCTTCTTCCTCAAGAGGTACCTCTTCCACCCGCAAAACCTTTTGCTAACAGCATGTCACTCAAGAGTATCCTTAATTCTCTAGTACGCGTTTGTCGCAGTGCTTTTATTGACTTATTGAGATACACGCGCCTTCTGAAAGGTACCTGTTAGCCCTATCAATATGGCGCACAGCCCAAGTACTTTCACTCTTATAGACATAGCTGGTGAAAAGATCAATGTACCCGGGACCTAACCGTGTGGGATGCATCGCTCTCTGGTCCACTACCTATTTATCGACTTCTTCCTGTCCCTCTTTCTTTCTCTCTTCTTTCTCTCCCTGCTGCAACCTTCTCTGTTTTTGTTTCTCATCGTTCATCTTCTGCCATCGACCTAGTTCAATGGCTCCTCTCAACCCTCATCGGCAGGCGTTCTTCGCCATAAGAGCGCGCGCTACAATGGATCCCGATTTCCAGTCCCGTCGCAACCCACATGAGCGTCGTCGTCGCGCCCTTGCTAAGCTAGATGAAGCTCCCTTTAGCTGGCCACATATTCACACCGTTATCATCGCCGGACTTGGGCTCTTCACTAGTGCTTATGAAATTTTCGCCATCAATATGGCGGTCACCATGCTCGGCATTGTCTATTGGCAGGGGAAAGACTCTGGTTCTGGTAAAGTTCCTTTCAGTATTGAAGCTGCTATCAAGGTCGCTACTCTTTCTGGTGCTGCGATCGGACATCCCCTCTTCGGTTGGCTCGCAGACCGTATTGGCCGCAGACGCGTGTACGGCTATGGACTGGTGGTCATTATTTTCACTACTCTGGGTCAAGTTGTGTCCTCTTCCTCTCGTTCCCTTACTATGAGTGGTCTTTTGATCTTCTGGCGAGTGGTCATGGGTGTTGGAATTGGCGGCAACTATCCTGTTACTTCCTTGATTACTTCTGAGTAAGTCTTCCTGTTTCCATTTTCACAAAGAGACAGCAGCTGACTAGACAGATTTGCTACTACCAAGTGGCGTGGTGCCACGATGGGTGCCGTCTTGGCTATACAGGGTTTTGGCCAATTTGCAGCCGTCATAGTCGCCCTCGTTGTCACCGTTGGTTTCAAGCAATCCCTGGAAAGTGCCAAGGATATTTCTCACTGCACCGACGCTTGCCAGCTCGCTGTAGACAAGATGTGGCGTTTTACCATCGGACTAGGGGCTATTCCCGCCTGTTTTGCCCTCTTTTACCGTCTGGCGATTCCGGAGACACCGCGTTTTAGCTTTGATGTCACTCGCGATATAATTAAGGCCGATAAGGATGTTCGTGCGTACCTGAGAAAACGGAACGAGACCGGCATAAGGGAGCCACTTTACACCCCTCCTGTACAGATTGGTATCCCCGACTTTGGTCCCAAGGCTAGCTGGTCCGATTTCTACAGTCACTACTCCCAGTGGAAGCATGGGAAGGTTCTCCTTGGTACAACAGCCTCCTGGCTTTTCCTTGGCATTGGTAAGTCTTCAGAGGTAAACGGAAGTCCTCAATATTGCACAGGAGCTAACGTTGAATCAGCATTTTATGGTCTTGATCTGAATAACTCCATTACCATCGGTGCTATTAATTGGACTAATGCTAACAATATTTACGAAATTTTGTACCGAGATGCTGTCAGAAACCTCACCCTGATCTGCGGTGGTTCCATCCCCGGATATTTGGTTACCATCGCTACCGTTGACAAAATCGGACGCAAGCGTATTCAGCTTCTGGGATTCCTTATGCTCTCTGCCCTTTTCGCCGTTATTGGCCTTGCTAACCTGGACCTGAATGACAGTAGCCTACTAGCCCTTTACGCTTTGACACAATTTTGTTTCAATTTCGGACCCTATGCAACCATTTTCATCTTGCCCGGCGAGTGCTTCCCAACCCGCTATCGTGGTACCGCCCATGGAATCAGTGCAGCCGTCGGTATGATTGGAGCCCTTATCGCGCAGTGTGTCTTTCTTCCTCTTGTTTACCATGGTGCAAAGACACCTGGTGATGCGCCCTGGCTCAATCATGTTATGGTAATCTTCTCCGGGTTTATGCTTTGCGGTTTCGCAACCACCTTCTTAATTCCGGAGACCAGGCGTCAGAGCCTGGAGGTGCTTTGTGGAGAGGTGGACCCGCCCCCCCAAACCCAGTATGCATACGCCGGAGATGAAATCCCACTTCAAGAGATGGGCCCTTAGATCTTCCATGGGCGTTTTGCTGGGTTTGGGGGGCTGTTAGCCATCTTTGGTGGCTTTTAGCTCTCTCTCAAATAGCCCTTGAATTCTTCTCACATTTAACTAAGAATTTTATCGTAGTTCTCTCAGTAGTCCTCTCAGTAGTCCTCTTTTGTTAGATTCCAAGCTCTCATTTGCTCTCTTCATTGATATCCTCTATTTCCATTTACCATTCATTAGCTTCTTACCTTCCAGCAGCTCGCTGTCTCATATCCCCCATTCACCACCTATATATCGCATCTCAGCACATCCCGCTTCAATCCAAGGCTTTACCTACCCAATTCCATTGGCATCTCATCCTCCCCTCATCCAGATCGACCCGGCTCTGCACAACCACATATATGAGACAGATTGCTATACGGATTTCTATCATCCAAGTTCCTTTTAAGGGTCTTGTAGTGGCAGCTTGGTCTATGCTAGGCTCTACGAGACCGTTATAGTCCTTACTGGTGAGGCTAACTTCACATCAAGGTGCGCCACTCTTATGTACGGTCTCGATACCCACGACCTCAGCCCTCTGAGCTTCTTACCGACGCATACGCTGGGCTAGGTGCCCAGAATCCGTCCCCTTCCGAGTGGACTGAAGAGTATCGTATTCCTATTCCCCATCTTCACGCTACCATCCATGCATCAATCAAGGCATACTTCAATACTGCGCCTAACGCTTACGGCGTCCCCTAAAGCTTTCACAAGACCTTCACGGTTTCATGGCTATAACAATGGCTTTGAAACCCTCTATAATCGAGCCTCACTTAAGTACAATGGTCCCTACCACTTCACAAGATTCCATTATTGGGTGGCGTACTAGGCACGCCGAATTCGCCAAAGTGTGCAGTCACTCTAAAATTTCAAATTTCTTTTCATACTTCCTCTTCTTTGTGTTAACCAATCAATGTCACATTAGACCATGCATTTCCATGTGGCCCTCTCGGTAAGTCTCTCTCTTGTGAATCGGAAGGTCCGTCGATTTGAGGAACTATCTACATTGAGAAGAGTTCTAATCCGCAGCATCCTCTAATTCGAGAAAAGTCTGTTTAATGCTCTTTACTCTGATTTGTGTCCATGTCCCTTCATCTCAACACCATCTTTTTTTGTGGACCAGAATGTCCACGACCAGGATATGTGGGTTCGTTGCGCAGAAAGAATAATATAATAAGATTGCTAGTGGCTTTCCACGTGGTTGTAAGACTGTAGTTGGATGGTAGTACATACGGTGTAGATTATCTATGTGGATGCAGTGGCCAGGGTCATACCTGACTGGAACATTGTGAGACAGTCTTCGAGGTAAAGTTCGTTATTTAACCCTCAGATTGGTCTATGCAGGTACAGGCCAGAACTGGAGAGCCTTGGTAGTACTCTTAATGATGTGAGAGGATCGTACTGAGTAGAAATTACTAAATTACTCTATAGATAGCAATTGATCTTCCAGTACTTATTGTGGCACTTTGTATTCATATAGCAGCCTTGATAACGATCTTTCTCGATCAATGTTGTTTGCTTCCCTGTGAAACGTTGCCCGTTGCCACTACAAACATGTGCATCTCACGTTGTTTTCACAAACCTTCCAAGCTCTACTTATCGCTTGCCAATACTTTATCAGAGACAGTTTACCATGGCCCGCATGGTCACCTCCCCATGTCCAAGAGACAATGCGAATATCACAAACCCAAACGACACCCTTGAAGAGAAAAAGGCCCGCCACACCAGCCTAAGTACCAATCAGGACACGTTCAAACCCATCGGGTCTCCAGGACAACCAACAGATCTAGCGACTGAAGACTTTGAAATCGCGTCCGTACTGAAGCTCATCGCCGTCTCAGTCACTGAGCAGCGCCGCCTCGCCGTCAAGTCCCTCATCCTCCACCCGATCACTCTAACGCTGGTAGCCGTGGGTTTTGTTTACAGCGTCGGTGCCGTTTATCATGACCCATCTGGCTGGCCCTATATTGCCGTTATCTGTGTAACCACAGTATCGGCCACTTTGGGCATTGTTGCACGCTTGGCTGGGGAATATGAGAAGAAGGCTCAGAAAGTTGGAACGCTGAACTGGTTGTACGGGCTCGATCCTTGCAAAGAAGTCGACCCTACCACGACCCAGGAAGACCCCGTATTCAACACGGATAGCGGAGTTACGTTTGTACTTGTTCACCGATTCGGGGGCTGCATTGTCGGCACACTTGTTGTGAGCATCGTATACATCGGCATCCAGCCCCATCCAAAAGCCAACGGGACGACTCTCCCAACGGGCGAAACCTACGATGCTTTTATCCGTGCATGGACAGTACAAAAAGGTTTCCGTGGCTACGGCGTTGGAGCTGCGCTCCTGGACGAAGCTGTCATGATCTGCCATGAGCATAAGTGGAAAGGGCTCCGGTTCGCGAATTCTCATGCCAACTCGCTTCGAATCTTTCCCTGTATCTTTCATTGGGACATGGATCAGGCATCCGATATGTGGAGCTCATATCTGCGCAAACGGACTGAGGCTCATCGTCAATCCTGTGCTGTTCTGGAGACTCGACTACTCGATGCAGCGCCAATTACGAGTGATAGCCAGGATCCGATGATTGATACCCAGATGCGGTTGGTTTGTATCCAGGCAAAGCTAAAGGAGTTGGTCCGAAGTTACTTCAATGTGCGCCTTGAAAAAGCAGTCGAAGCTCAGACTCGGTGGAGGAAAATATCGTGATCAGTCACCTTTGGAGGTTATCTTGCTGTTTCTGGGTGTATTTTCGGTAGAGCTCAAGTGTATCAATTTTGGGATTCATCATCTGCTATTGTTATCGATCTACATGGGTGGTCCCTTTCATTGGGTGTTCTCATAGACATGATCATGATGATGGTGAGCCCATCCCTATTTTACAGACAAGACGTTCGCTAACTCGATACTTAGGTCGTCTGCATAGTCCATATCATCATGCGTCGGATTGAATGAGCTGTCCTATATGTGATTTTCAACTAAATTAACGAGGCACCTTTCCCTTTCTTCGGAAACTGATGCAATACCACCGGAAATTTCAGAATAGCATTGAATGAATATTTGGATATGTATTCTTAAATCTGAGCCCAGTGGGAATTCATTGTTTCGGCAATGGAACTCGGCTTACTCGTGCTCACGAGCCAGCCATACTGTGGACGTGGTTCCGAAGCCCAGCTTGCCGACAACCTGGTATTTGGATGCTAAGATATCACCAATATTGATGGGATAGTATTTCCCTTTCTTGAACTCTTCAAAGCGCTCTTCTTCTAGAATTTGTGAGGGATTGATTACTTCAAACCCACTTGTTGGAAACTGAAGTACTGGCGAGGGACCTCCTTTTATAGCTGTCCTAGCCCACCTGAGGAGTGAAGTCATAGTGAGTAGTCGTCGATAGGCTGAAGAAATAGACAGAAATTGAGGGTGAGGTCGGTCGTTGCTCCGAGACTCTCAATTGATACCGTTTCTTGGGATTTGGGATTATTGATAAAACGTACGATGGAAGACCAGAACTGTATTCAGGAAGAGGATGATATATCAACGGAGGGGAACAAAACGGTCAGGTGACTGTTGCTCCCAACAGACCCTTAAGTTTAAGAGTACCCAGAAGATTGGAATATCATCTGTTCCCATTCCTTCCAGTATGACATTGATTTGATCTTTCTTTCTTATATCTTGGGTTGATCTTCACTAGAGCAATATACACCACGGCTTAAACTATAGCGAGTCGAAAACTGAAATCTATATGGTGGGCAAGGTGATATCACTACTATATATGTACTATGATTTTGATGAAGTGATACAAGAGACGGGGTCACCGCGTGCTAAGGATGATATGAACTTGGCAACTTTCAATCAGTAATATTGTTTTCATTAAGCTATATAGATAGCTTCGTGGCAGTAAATGATATATCTATCTTCAGCAATATATCACACTGATAGCATAGACTCTTCCATTTTGATATTTATTTAGGCCAGTGGGCTTTCCTCAAGCCTGACATTGTACAAAACTCCATTTTCTTTTCTTTTTTCGTTAACCGCATGGCCTGCCTGGCCAAAAGGGGGCTGGGTTTACCTCCAAGCCGCCACCGAACAGCCCCTATGACCAGCTTGAACTTTCTGTGGTTTTTAATGAATCATTCACTAATTCACTTGTGCACGTGAGTAAATTTCTAATATGAGTCGTGAGGATCGTAACACTTCAATCTTAGGGCGGTATATTGGCAAAAATATATATGTAAGTCTTTGTCGAACCCAGACTTTTCGGAACGACCAACCCGCCGAATGTGTGTAAGTTGCCGAATGTGCATTTCCCTCAGATATAGGCTAATTTAAATAAACACTTACCTAAAGTCTAGAAAAGTTTTCACAAGCCACATAACCTACCACATGACATAGCAACATATTGAGTCAAGGGGAAGTTCAGCCGGAGAAAACCGGAGAGCGAAACGTAAAACCTCTCCACTCGCAACACCCAAGATAATTTTGATTTGGAAGATAATTTAATTTACCCAAACCAAAACACAACAAGGATTATGGCAATGCAAAACATCGGTCTCCGCACACCTGGCGTGCTAAGCATCGTATTCGGCGCTCAAGGCGCCTTCCTCCTGGCCAATGCCGTCTACACCTTGGCATACCCTTCTGCCGCGTCGAACCTTCCCGACTCTCCTCTAGCTGGAGTTCCTAGCCATACAGTTCGATGCATTGGGTGAGCTATGGATATCTTAACTTAGTGTTAAATGCTTATCGCAAAATCCCGCAGCGTGACGTCTCTTTCGACGGGGACAATTTACGCCATTGCGAGCTACCAGCGCAATATTCCGATTATGGTTGCTTCGCTGCCTGGTCGTCTTTTTGCCGGTTTTGTATTTTATCGGAATGGCGGTGCTTGGACTCGGGTTGCGATATTTGAAGTTTGTATGGGGCTGGTGAACGCCGCAGCACTTGTTTGGGATTTATACATATAAACTAAGAGGTATGCGCGCTAGCAATCTCTAGCAATTCTTTTGTGAAGAGTCCAGCTCAGAGGAAAAGATTTGGAGAATGTGTACGATAATTGCGAACTAAAAGATACTATTCCACTCTAATGACCCACAAGAACAGTCCACGGGTAGGCCTTGTATATGGCGTGTTTTTTTAGATGTCATTTTATAGATATTTCCCGCTTATTGGTGTTTTAGCTAGAATATAGGCGGTAACGGCTGAGAATGTACAAAACGACCTTTCCGTATAACCTTTGATATAGACCTACATCGGGGAACCAAATGGAACCGGGCTTTCTAGACTAGACGGGCCGAGGCCAAACGCTTAATATCGCCGGAGTTAGCCACAAGACCGAAGTGGATACCATGGGAAAGCCGTCAATCCAAGCATCTAGACGGCCTTGAATATACAGCTAGCTTTCGGGTGTTATTGAGCCAAGACCTAGGCCTCTCACGGTTCACAAAGGACCGATCTATCTCCGGCAAGAAGCCGAGACATTTCCTAACATGGTATTTTGGATCAATTCCGGGGAACTAGAGAAAGGCATAATATATTCATGGATGTATAAACTTCCCTTTTATCCATGTGCCAGTATGCATCAATGCATATACCATTGCAGGCTAATTCTGGGGTTCCTACGTTCGGTAGATGGTGGTCGGCAGTACAACCATCCGCCCGAAGCCGATTCATACAGAAATCAAACGGTAGGGTTGCAGTGAATGGATATGGGGATAGGGGTTAAACCGGTTAAATCAAATCTAATTCAACCGGTTCGGGAACGAGTTCGGATGTGGGGAAGTTGACTTCAGCTCAAATGATGCAGCCTTTGCCTCGGGAATTTTCTGGAAATTTCGCCTTTGCGGTATCATGATATGAGGAAGTATATTGTATAAAACTTTCAGTAGACCAAAAATAAGAGTTGAACGGTGAGAGTTTTGATGAATCTCCAGATTTTGAAATGCGCGGGGTCCCCGGAATGTCCCCATCTGGTGGAGCTGGTCCGAATCCCTTCGCGGTAGATGCCGACTCACAAACTCACTGGATGAGACCATAGAATTCTAGTGGGGAATGTGTTAGGTTGCTATACCGTGGACTTCTGCTTCCATTTTATCCAGCCAGTTCGAGGTCTTTGGCTAAGAGCGCCGGCTAAATTCTGCTCGACATCACGCACGGCCTAATGCTATTGCAGCCACTGACGGTCTTGCAGAGCCACGCTAGTCGACCCTTTCCCGTCTCGCGGCCGATTTGACATGCCCACACGGCTTGAAGAGAAGGGAGGACCAGGCGCCACGAAGCTTGGTCACAATGGGCTGATTGGGCCGATTACCTCATGTTTTCGGGTTTCAAACTTGATCACATACTCCATGCACCCCCATGGGGCTAAGTTCCCGGGGTAAACTGGTCGTTTTGGGCTCATTATCCGTACCCCAGGGAATAAATACTCGCAGATCCCCTGTCGAGACGTAAGGAGCATGCAAGCATTTCTCCTAACATTTGCCATTCTGATTTTATTTTCGCTCACACAGGAACTCGAATTTTTTTTTTTTGCATCACTTGTCCTTGTCCGTCTTTGTCGTAATACACAATGGTGGCTCCTCTCGCGGGGGAGACGGCCATCTCGGCCAAACGTGCTGAGCTTTCAGGCAAAAATGGGTTCAAGGGCCTGCTCAGTAACAAAAAGACAACATGTATCGGACTTTTCGCGTCACTAGGAGGTCTGGTTTATGGATGTAAGTCAACGAAGCTATAGCAATGCTCCGTGAATATAATCTGACGGCGATTATCCAGACAACCAGGGAATGTTTGCTCAGGTTCTGACAATGCCGGCGTTCCAGGCAGCGGTATGTCTCTGGCCCGTTGAACCCACCGCTTTGCACTGCTAACGGACTTTGTCACATAGACTCAAGATTATGCGAAAGAAACGGGTATTAAGCAAGGAATGCTCACGTCCATCCTCGAACTTGGTGCTTGGGTGGGGACATTGGCAAACGGATATCTTGCCGATGCGCTCGGTCGTCGCCTGACTGTTTTGGTTGCTGTTGTGGTGTTCTGCGTTGGTGTTATTGTTCAAGCCTGTACGGAGAACAAAGACTTTGTCTTTGGAGGTCGATTCGTGACTGGTCTGGGTGTTGGTAGTCTGAGTATGGTTGTGCCGTTGTATAATGCAGAGTTGGTAAGTGAATGCAACGGGAATGACTTCTAAAAAGGAAAAAGGCTAACGAAGACGAAAGGCACCACCGGAGATTCGTGGCTCGCTCGTCGCTGTGCAGCAACTTGCCATTACCTTTGGAATTATGGTCAGCTTCTGGGTACGTCGCCTCCATTCTCGTGGAATCTCTCAACCCTGACGTGTGTAGATTGGCTATGGAACAAACTATATTGGCGGAACTGGGGCAACACAATCGGATGCTGCATGGCTGATCCCAGTCTGTATTCAAATCCTGCCCGCGGTGACCTTGGCTGTGGGCATGATGATGTTCATGCCACAGTCCCCCCGTCATCTGATGAACACCGGCCGCGAGGAAGAATGCCTACAAACGCTGGCCCGCTTGCGTAACGCACCTCCGGATGATTTGCTTGTTCGCATTGAGTTCCTTGAAATCAAGAGTTTGTACCTCTTTGAACGAGAGACGGCTGCCGAGAAGTATCCCGACTGGCAGGATGACTCGTTTTCCAGCCGCTTCAAGATCGGACTACATGATTACATGTCATTGATCACCGACAAGTCTCTATTTAAGCGCACGGCAACGGCGGTACGTTTGAAGTATGTGATACTCCACGAATATTGCTAATGTATAATAGTGCATGATAATGGTTTTCCAACAATGGAATGGTAGGATATGTGAAATCTCAAACGTTGAATTCATGACTGACATTATTACTTAGGCATTAACGCAATTAACTACTATGCGTAAGTTCCCGCAGATGCAGCCTGGTAGCGGCTGATATGGAAGATCCACGGTTTGATCCCATGTGCTTGATGAGCTCACCTGCTGACACTTCGACAGACCATTCATCTTCAAGGAGATGCACCTAGGCGGTAACACAATCTCACTACTTGCCACCGGTGTTGTTGGAATTTTCGAGTTTGTCTTCACTATTCCCGCCGTCCTGTGGGTTGACAAGATTGGACGAAAGAAGATCTTGATTGCTGGCGCCATTGGAATGGCATCCTGTCATTTCATTGTCGCGGGTATCATTGGCGCGTATCAGGGTAGTTTCGAAGAGCACACCGCCGCTGGCTGGGTGGCTATTGTCTTTGTTTGGATTTTCATCATCAATTTCGCCTACTCATGGGGTACGTGCAAAATTCCTTGCGGGGAGAACATCTGCTGACCATTGTTCCACTGTAGGACCTGTTGCGTGGATTGTTACTTCCGAGGTATTCCCGCTCAGCATGCGTGCCAAGGGTGTCAGTATTGGTGGTAGCAGTAACTGGGTAAGTCGCGAGATAGACTGTTGGATTCATTGGAGATCCTCTAACTGGGTACTCTGCAGTTGAACAACTTCGCAGTCGGTACTGCTACATCTCCTTTCCTGCAAAAAAGCAACTTTGGAGCATTTATCTTCTTCGGATGCATCACGACCGTTGCTGTGCTCTATGTCATCTTCCTTGTGCCCGAAACCAAAGGTCGCACTCTTGAGGAGATGGACGAATTGTTCGGATCGGTCGGGTTGGCCGCTGCCGATAGTGGACGCAAGCAACGAATCGAACGTGAAATAGGCCTTCTTGCCCTCGTTGGCGCGGAGCCCGCCGACGAGAAGCACACTGAGGCTGGTATGGATGAGAGCAACATCGAGGTGTCAAAGCACGAGGATATTGCGTCTAGCCCGAGGGATTAGACAGAGGTAAGCTGCCTTGAACATGGGGTAAATGACGGTCAACAGGCTGAACAGTTCTGTCGGGACAAGATCGACAATAGGTCGACATATGAAATACCTGGATCACATATGTTTAGTTCTTGTACTCTGTACTCCGTACGGAGTACCATAATATAGAGTACTATAATATAACCTTTGACCTCTTCACTCCTTACGTGTATGCCAATTTGGACATGCATAATATTTATCGCATGCACCTGATCACATATATATATCCCTATATTGGAAAATAAGACTAATGCCAAGTAAAAAGAGCCCAAATCAAAGTTTTCAGCCCATTTCTATGTATAGAAACCGGGGGCCAAGGTTGACGATGCACCAGTCACATTCAAGGGAAGGCACCCTTATGTTTTGGATATACTGACCATTCTCACTCGTTTGTTTTCATTTTCTTTCTTCCTCTTTTCCCCCTTTCAAACTATTCTCGTCTCTCAAATCCATTCACGAACCCTCACAATTCAAAATGTCTACCACTACTTCCACCACCTCGTCCGTGAGCGCAACCAGCACTGCCTGCGGTGGCAGTGTTTGGGAAATCCCTACAACAGATGCAGCCTGTGCGGCTGTTATTAGTGGGAACATTACCGATGTGATGGATGATTGCTGCAAGGACGCGAAGGTTTCCAAGTACGACAACGACTGCGGCATCTACTGTCTTGCCCAGGGCCAGGATGTCAACAAGCTCCAGTCCTGCCTCACCAGCAAGAGCGGCAACTACCACGACGTCTTCTGCAACGCCGCTCTCAATGCGACCGCCACTGCCACGGCCACCGGCTCCAAGTCCACTTCCTCAGGCACCGGTACTAGCACACAATCGTCTACTACCTCGACTTCCACAAACGCCGCTATTGCGAACCAGCCGGTCTCCAAGTCTGGTGTTGGATTGATTGCACTCCTTTTTGGATCTGCTTTGATGGCTGTTATTTCTTAAGTCCATCCACGAATGCTTGGTGTTTCGGGGAAGATTCAAAATGGCTGTTTTGATCATATTTCTTTTCTTCTAGCGGAAGAGCGACCGTGTTTTCTTACTTCGCATCCTTTGAACATAATATTTTCTTAATGAACACCCATGATTCGGTATGCTTAATGGATTCTCTGTACTCCGGTGGTTATTTATTGTATAGTCGAGTGTAGAAAATGATAGTCCCCCATGACGTCATTGGGTTGCAAAATCGGCTTCTGTTGCTCTGCCCTCTACCGACCCCATCCCTGTTACTTTGTAGGACAAATATCAAGATACAACATCTGAAAATGTCCTCAATCGCAAAAACTGTCATCGCGACAGGCACCTCGTCAGGCTTGGTGAAGCCACATTCCTTGGAATATCCAGACTCCAGCTAACATGTTTATAGGGATTCGAAGCAATCAAACAGTTACTCCAGCAGACACAGCCGTATAGCTTCATCCTGGGCGTTCGTGATACAGAAAAGACGCGTATTGCGTATGATGCTTTAAAATTCGACACTTCAAAGCACAGCGTCTCTGTCTTGCCCCTGGATCTTTTGGATCTTAAGAGTGTCCAGTCCTTTGCCAAGCAAGCACTCTCGGAATTGGGCCAAAGGCCGTTGGACTATCTTTTCCTCATTGCTGGTCTTGTTGCTAGCGCCGATGGACCAGGACCTCATGGCTCTCAATGGTGCGAATCGTACGTGGTAAATCATCTGGGTATGTCAGAATTTGATCCGTCGGCTACTAAAGAGAAGAGGCTAGGAGACTGGAGCTAATAATTCATGGATACCAACTCAGCCCAGCATTATCTGACTCATCATTTCGCTGAGACCCTGTCTGCCTCGCAATCGCGTGTTGTCATTGTATCTTCGGGTGCAATTCGTGGTGTGAGAGGAAGCGACCCAAGTAAGTCTAGTTCTGACTTTTCAATCGTGTCGCTAAAGGCGAAATTTTTCACAACGCTGACCTCATATCAGGGACCCTTGATGTCGACCTAAAAGCAAACTCCGGCGCGAACGCAAAAGTAGTGTACAGTGCATCGAAATTTACCCAACTTCTGGGTGCGCACTACTGGCGTCGTAGCCTCCCAAATTGCAAAGTCGTGGCTGTCTCACCAGGTCTCATTCCCAACACCAAGCTTGCCCAGCATTCAAGCTTAGGATTATCCATGGATATGCCTGATGCCAAGACGGTGCCAGAAGGTGAGGATCTTCGGGATTTGAATTTTGCATCGAAGACGATATCTAATGATCAATAGGTGCCCAGAACATCCTCCGCGCGGTCACGGTCGATAATCTCCCTGCTGATCCGGAACAAATCTTCTTGACTAGTTGGGGCGAATGGTGGCCCAAGGATGTCTATGCTTTAAGCCTTGATCCTGCGTTGCAGGATAAGTGGTGTTTGAGCAAGGAGGATATTGAGAAGTCCGAGCCTGTGTTCAAGGAATAAGGAGCACATCTAACAGGTCTGCAACTAATCTATTTACATCCAAGATCCTGTTTTACGGCCAACGATGCTATCCATTCGTTCGCGAATCGGAGAGAGCGCGTAGTAGATAGACATAAATGAGTCAAATATATTTTGAATAAACAGGGAATCGTGATGAGAAAAGAAAAATATAGCACAAGCGCCAAGAAATCAAACCAGTCACAAGATTATTATATTTGCAAATATAGGAAAGAATCTATGTGTGTGTGGCTAGCATGTACGCAATACCAGAAGTTTCCAACCGGTCGGAATCAATCATAATCTGAACAGACTGTGCATCATATCAACAAACAAGACTTGCAACCTACTCAGCGATCGCAAGCTTGCGCAGGGTACCGAAGTTGGGCGATCCAAGACCGGAAACAGGGTCCCAGCCCTTGGTAGCGTTCCAGCTGGCACCTGGAATCGACGGGCCACCGTTTTCGGGGCCGCTGAAGCGGCCATTGCCATCGCAGCCCGTGCTGCCACCGTGGACAATGTCGTTGAGGCCGGCGCGGCCAGTCGAGTACAGCCAGGGGTTGAGGAAGCCCAGAGGTGCCTTCTTGGCCTTTTGGCGGGCGTCATTGAGGAGAGCGATGACTCCGGCAAAGGCAGGGGCTGAGCAGGATGTGCCGTCGACGCTGGACAGCGAGCCCTTATCGTAGATGGCGTAGTTCTGGCCTTGGGCGGTGACATCGGGGAAGGCACGGCCGTTGGGGTTGAAAAGGCCGGACCAGCGGTCACCCAGCTTGTCGAGGTACTCACTCACGGCATCGTCTTGCCACTTGGGGCGATCCCAGAGATCGGAGAAGCCGCCGGACGAGAAGTACACGGCCCTCTCGGGCGCGGTGTGGGTTGTGGCGCCGACAGATGTCACCCACGGGCAGGCAGCGGGGAACTGGGGTGGGAAGCGGGTCGCGTTTCGGCCATCGTTCGTCTGGCATGCGGCACCAACGCCGGAGTCGCCAGATGAGAAAATAACGGAGACACCACGGCTGCCGAGCTGTGAGTACAAGTTGCAAACGGTACGGGCGTACTTCTCGGGAACGCTCTGGAGATTGATATTAGAGACTGATGAAAAATCACGAAAAATAGGGGGTGCGTATCATACCTGCTCGTCCTCGCCGTAAGAGGTGGAAATCACATGGGGAAGGTCCTTCTTGTGCATCTTGAGCACGTTCTGGAGGAATTCGAGGTATGGCTCGTTGTTGTTATCATTGGGATCGGGCTGGTCGAGATCTGGAACAAGTTCACCGCGGCCACCAGTGCTGAACTCTGTAACGGGAACAGGAGAGCTGACTCCAACAATGTACTGCAGGTCGAGGTTTGCCTCGCTGCTGCTACCGCTGGAGTGTTGATCGTTGCCACCGCCGTTATACTGAACGACGGAGAAGTTCTGGCCCTTGGCAAAGGGCGCGACATTCTTCTCAAAGAGTTCCAGATCGGAGTATCGTGCATACTCCTCCAGGTAACTGGCAAATGCGACCTTGTTCCCACTGGTGGCGGAAGCCTCGTAGTCACCGATATTGTACAGATCCTTGAGACACTGGGGAGTGATGACGCTGTTGCAGTCCGGCTTAGCGGACATGGCATTCAAGCGGAAAGCCTCGTCGTTTTCCTTGACCTGGGTGTGCAATATGGCCCGTTGGGCGCGCAGCTGGCCAAAACGGGTGGTTGGCTGAATCATGTTGATGTGTGACACCAGAGCCTCCGGGACGGAGTACTCGAGCGTGCGAAGACGCTCAATTTGCTTGACACTGTTGGAGTAGAACTGGAAATTAGCTGCCAGCAGCTTGTTTGCCGTCTCCACGGTAGTGTAGAAGGTCATCCAGTCGGCATCCTGTTCGATCTTGGTAATACCAGCAGCTTCGAGCCAGTCACGGATTGAGTCTGTGGACTCTGCGCTGGGCTGCAGCATCCGCTTCATTTCCTCGTGAGTGTTGAAGTGGTTCCCGTAGCTGGGGTGATCGGGGGTTGACATTTCCATCACAGCCTGTTCGAATCCGGCAGCATCTCCCTGTGCCAGAGCAATCTGTAGCTTCAAGGGCTGATCAGCACTCGGTGTGCGAGAATATCTCCATCCTATGGTAGGTCAGCGTCTCAATTCTGTCGGTTTAGTTTAGAATACAAATTACTCACCCTGAGGAACAGCAGACAAACTCTCAAATGCATCAGCTGCAGCAGAAGATGCAAGAAGCGACAAGACCGCGAGCGACAATGCTCCACGGTTAAATAGAGATGCAATCATGATAGAAATGAGCGATATGAAGACACCCTGTCAGACACTGATCGGGGCCTCTGCACAGCGAATGCAGGAAGTATAAATAGTTCGACAGAAGGCTATCAAATATAAAGGAGGGGTAAATATCGTGAATAATTGGTGTTTATTATGGTTGCATTGGTGGGGGGGGAATGATAGGGCGACAAAGAATGTGTATTGAAGAAGTTCAGGATTAACCAGAATAAGACAACAAGCACGGAGTGCTTTAATCGAAGTTTCACGTCATTCCCTTGGCATCGCTGTTATTTCCACTGTTCCAGTGGGCCCTTGGTGGATGTCCGTTTGGTGAGACTGTTCTAAATCAATAATAATGGCAACGCCGGGGATTGCGTCTTCAGGATCAGGCTACATAGCCCCATACTCGCGTCGCAATTAATGACCTTTCCCAAGCCGAGGAACGGCGGATTGTTAGTGATGTGATCGGTATGGAGATAAACTCTCTATCCCATTGTGATATGTAATGGGCGCGTCCGTCGGGGTCCGTTTATGATCGGCAGGGGCTGACCCACTTCGAAGGAAACAATGTGAGGGGCGTCAGGGTCAGGGGGCTTGTATTGCCGGGTGGCTGGACAATTTGACCCTAAAATCAGATCAGCTCCAGTTCTGATTTATATGAAGCCCACAGTTCATCTGTGACCAGATCTAATCGATGTGAATCAGCTGGATGAGTTGTTCAATGACCAAAATCATTCTTCCCCTGCCAAGCTTCTCGAGGGGGAAGTTGGGATGGCGATCATGCACTGTTGCACCAGCTGACAGCCAATTAGGCTATCTCATAAAAATTAAGACAGTCTTGCAAGGATGAGCACTAGGCTGCTGTGGCGCTGAAATGAACTGCAACACTGTTGCAACCCGAATGACTATCGGTTCTGTTTGCATTGATATGCGCCGGAGTGCGCCGGAGTGCGTCGGAGGCTGGGGCTAATACAAAATTCCAATGTTGCCAGAATCATAAGTTACATAGGCAGGGGAGACAGTTGTGGCTGATGATCTTGATCTCCCTTCATTATTTTGATGTGATATCTCAACCTTGGGTAAAAAAAAGGCTGAGCATAAATGCGAAGTGCGCAGGTGACGGGATGTCCAGAGTACTCAGTACGCTTGTGTTTGTGACACCTATCGGGTCGAAATGATAGTTCCCGTTGGCAATTATTGTCTCGCGATTGTGCATACTCCGTAGTCCGGGCTATATTAAAATGTTGACTTCTTAGCTTCTTGGCTTCTTGGCTTCTTGGCAGGTTCTCCCGGGTTGCAACCTTGGGAACAAAATGGATCATGTTCCGCCGGTACTCCGTCCTAGCTATCCCGTGACTTTGCCGAATTTACGTCTTCCTATTTGTTTAATGAAGATAAAGAACTAAAATAAGATAGATTCTACCTAGAATCTCCTCGGGGTATCTAGTAGAGCCAATGATTTCAATAATCTTGCAGTTTCTATGAGGAAGTACGTCAACTTGGGTCCAGATATACAAAATCCAACCGGGTTATGGTCATGCATTAGTCCATATGTGTATATACTACCTAGGTATGTACATCTCTGTTTTACACACACACGTCCAAAATCAATAGGGCTTTATAAACAAAAGGTGAAATCTCAAGATAACACTTATTTGTCAACGATGACCGGGGCTTGAACAGCCGGGACAGGGTCATCAACACCGAGCTGATTCATTTCCAGATGGTGGGCGTAGACCATTGAGGCAATGGCATCTTCAGTCTGGAGGTATGTTCGGTTGCCTTGAATGAACCAGAATGCAACAGCGATGACCAACATAACACCAAAGACGGCAATAGCGAAGTTCATATCGCTGGGCGCCGGGTTAGGGCTCCCAGGGAACAGGAAGAAAATGGTAGTGATGATACAATAGATGATGCTAACCCAGTTCAACCACGGACCAATGCGACCGAGCTTGAATGGACCCGGGGGCAATTTCTCACGGCCGGTGATGAGCAAGGCGAGAATAGGCATGGCGTACGAGACAGTCAGGGCGATGGTGCTGACACTGAGAATCGCCTCGAGCACGGTGTTGGCGAATAGGTATAGGATGCCGACGATCCCGATGATGATGCCCTGGCCCCAGAGAGCGCGGGCAGGGACTTGCCACACAGGGTCGATGTGGCTGAAGTACACGCTGAAAGGCACACCACCGTCACGGGCAAAGCCCCAGGTCAGACGGGAGGCAGTAGTAAGGATACTGATTCCCTGGCCTACACCGTTGAAAATGAACAGTGCAATCAGTACTGCGGCTCCCTTAACTCCAACAGTCTCGATCATAAGCTCCATGAAGGGGAGATCGGCGTTGACGACACGGTCCACATTCTGGATGCAGAACAGACAGACCACCATGAAAATGAACCCAGTCACGGCACCGAACAAAACGGCCATCCAAATAACTCGTGGAGCATTCTTCCGAGGTGCAGGGATTTCCTCCACCATATGAATGACCGAATCGAACGCGGTCAACCCGTACGCTGCTTGTACCAGCCCGGTGAACCAAACCACACCGTCGCCCCAACCGGTCTCATTCTTCCAAGCACCAAACGCGAATGAAGCGGGCTGGAACGACAGATCACTCTTGGTTCCGACCGAGATAAGTAGCACAAGAGAGAGAACAATAAACAGGCCGAAGAACCACACTCCAACAAAGTTGTTAAGCCAGGGCAGGATCTTCTCCTTGCGGCAGCTGACGACGTTGATAAGGGTTAGCACGAAGACCACCCCGATATATACAACAAAATTCAGCCAGCCCTTGTTGACTCCATCCCACTCGGGATCAAACATGGTCTTCATGCCCAGCAGGAATTCAGTCATGAAGGCAACCTGCGATGCAGTCAAGGTCCACCATCCAAATGTATTGATCCATGCACACATATATGAGACGAATCGACCCAATGGTGTATTCCATAGTCGATATACCCAGTATGCCTGACCAAGGGCGGTGGGCATGCTGCTAGTCAACTCGCCCAGCGAGAGCGCAACACAGAGGTTGCATGCTGTGACCAGCACTAGACCCCAGAGGATAGTTATAGCACCACCATTGGTCAGACCACTGCTGAGATCCTGGGCGAAGGTCGAGTAGGTTCCTTGGCCATGTCAGCACACTTTCGGGTTTCATCGGGTGGCAAAAAGCGCAAACATACCAAGTACACAAAAGGCGAGCGCCAGCATACTCCAAATATCAAATTTTCGCGTCAGGGCCTGGGAGTGGCCCAGGGCAGCGAGATCCTGCGCATCTTGTACATCTTGCACGTTCTGATCCGTCAGCGGTGGCTTGAGAGGGAGCGAATTGGACTCCAAATCCATGCCGTGGTAATTCAGCCGGAGGCAATGTATATCAACTCAGTGGGCAGACAGGAGGGAAATGCGCCCATTTTCTGACTGAAGGTCAATGAGAAATATAGGAGGGAGATGGTGGTTTCTATAAAGCTTCAATCTGGCGTCTGGCGTTTTCGGTCCGCGTTGAGACCCCTCACGGATTAACTCTGTTCAAAAATACTTAGATAAAGCTGGAGACCAATTAAGAGTAGCCAATGACACGGTGGGCCTGATACTAGGTTTTGGGTGAATCAGAAGGATTGGTCATGGACTGGAGAGATGTTGATAATAGAAATCCGAATTTTCTTGGGTTTTTGCGGGGAGTCACCTCGGGAGGACCTCCCTCCAGTGGGCCGTCATCGCGTTTATAGATGTATCCACAAATGCACTCCACAGATAAGAACTGGGGTACAATTGGCATTGAATTCATGTTGTCTAAAGTAAATATCATATATATTTTGCAGCCTGTTCGCATGTACATACCATAAATCGTCACGTATGTTTCATAGCCCCCAAGGTCCGACCAGTGTAAATCAGCAGCTTCCTTTCTTCAAGGATATCCTTTGAAGTTCAAAAGAACTACCAATGTCAACAATAAATATACAAGGATGACCTCCTAATTATCTTCCCAACATAAAAATCAATGGCATGGTATATCAACATCACAGAGCAATGAGTAGTGGCGTCGGCTGACCCAAAACGGCAAGTCCATGCGTGGCCGATAAGCATCAACGATTAGAGGTTTACTCCGTAGAGTGCGGCTCAATTCCGAGATCAAACATGCTTTATTGTGTAAATAGACACCATAATAGTAACGGTAGAGCTGCATATCTGCATTTCATATGAGATATTAAACAGTATCAATGTGGAGTCAACTCCACAGATGCGCGATAACCATGGCTTATTCAACGGAAGCCATTCCAACCTTGAAGGTTTTGATATAAATGTAGATTTGAGAGAACCGTTTCTGAGTCATTAGGAGATGATCCGCAGCTGGGGTCAGGTGGGAGGACCAAACCTGATTCATAACAGTATTCCCACCGGAAAGGGAAACCCGACACGACAGATTCTGGTTGCACTTTACACCACTGGAGCAGGAGCTTTGAGCTTCATCTCGGGAACTCTACCACCGAGGTCCACTTCTTCAGTTATTGATTCGTAATGAGAACCAAGGACCTTGGCTAAAGTTGTTGAATCTCCTCAGTTGGGCACCGCCGTAGGGTCCTCGCCATCCATCGGACCGCAAAGCTAAACTCGCCCAGCTCAACCCCACAAAGGGAAGGATAAGGAGATGCAAGCACCGAGACACGGCGATGTAGGCCAATGAAGGACAGATCGTAGGGCGCACGGTTGAGAAACAGCTCCGTGAAACCCGAAACGGTTCAGTTTTATTATCGCCATGGTGTGTCCGTGATCAATTGCATATCCCCAAAATCAGTTCATCAGAAGTATATAGTCGTCTGCTGGCAGGAAGGCGATGGATTGCAGCTACATTCAGCCACGATACAGCAGCCTAGTCCCAGCAGAGGGTATTGGGCCTGGATACCCTCCTGATAGGGTCACATGGTCGGATGGGTGGCTTCTAGAAACATTCTGGTCCCTACCTACCTGCCGTGATTAGCGATGTCAGCTCTTTGACCAACCAGATAGGCAACATCGCTGTGCCCCTCAATAGCCCTGCTCGGAATTATAGGCAACCCCCTTTGCTAATTTCGCTTATTCCATCTCCTCCTCCTAAGCAAGGGCTGGGGGCCTAGTCCGTCTCTCGATGAGCTACTAGCTCTATTCAACTTGCTTTTTCGACTGATCGTGTCCGTTGACTATAAATCCAGAAGTTGAAGAGGTTTGGTTATCATTCAAGACGCTGCTTTCACCCGGTCGAGGCCGTGTCGAAGGCGATATGAAAGCCGAACCAAGGTTGTGATACGAAACGCATTCAGCATTGAGTTTGAAAGAATTCATATTGCTAACCGAGAGTGACCAGTCAGTACAGCAGATAGATCACAGACAATGGAACAACACTTACAGAGTACATTGGGGTATATATACCAGGATGGGCCCACCAAACCGCAACTATTTCCACATTGGGAACCATCAGGCCATACCGCACACAATAAAGAAACGAGAATGTTTTTTGAGCAAAATGAATCATCCGAGTCTTGGCAATTATATTAATGTTTTAGGATACTATCCATGAGGTATTCCCGTTCATGTAGGGGAATCACAAGTCACAAAACACTTTTGTGGTCGCCTCGACCGGAAAATCAAATCATATCTGAGATGAGAGAGGGTCCCATTCGAGCCCAAATAACACTTGATCCGAACGCCTCCACCAGTCCAAACAAAAATAAATGGGAAACAAAGGAAAAAAGAACGAACGCCGACCGGGACCACGTTGTCCGGCTACTCTAAGAATACAACGCTGGTCGTGGTCATGAGAACAAGAAAGATACTTGAAGCGGCAGTGGCATGATCAGTGTGCACCTGATCATAGTCGAGGGTTTTTGCTGTGTCGCCAGATTCCGCCCGGTAGCAAGTTTTGCTTGAGCAGTGCGAGCTCCTTGTGCAGGGCCTGGTTTTCCTGCTGAATGCCATCGATGTAGGTAAGGGCATTAGTCAGAATCTCAGACTTTTTGAGCGACCCCGCGCCAACCTTGGCATGTTTTTGAACACCCGAGGGCGAGATGGCCTGCTCGAGGGAAACAAATTTGGCGTTCATGTTGGTGCGGTAGCGCTTCTCGATGATGTTATGGGCGGCTCGCTTAGCAGCATTCCGCATTTGAGGGTCTTGGCCGCCCGTTGAGGAGCGGTTGGAATCTCGGGAAAAACTGCGGGTCTTGCGGGATGTGGAGGTGGTGGGTTTGGAGGGTTGAGGGGTAGCAATCTCTTCTTCCTTCATCTCTGGACTGGATGACCATCTTGTCGAAGATGAGCGAGTTTTGCTCTGTGGTTGAGGTTGAGAAGAGTTGTAGTTTGAAGGTTGGTTTGCGGACTGGGTCTCGAACGCGTTCGAATCGATAGATTGCCGGGTAGGAGCAGAGGGCCATGTTTGATCGTCACTTTCGAATTCCTTGGGGAAGATTAGCTTTTGTGTCAAGATGATGGGAGGTTGAGGGTCGTACCGATGATAGTGAGGCTGCATCCTCGGGCATGCTGAAACCACTGATCCCAGAGCTAGCAAACGGGTCATTGAAGAGATCCTTGGACTCGAGATTCGTGAGACTGTCGGCAAAGTCGAATGAGACGGGCTCCATATCGGTGGGGTTGATGGAGAAGAGGTCAATGGCGTTGTCATAGCTCCAGTTGGCAGCGAGAGGGTCGGGCCTTTCGAAGAAGTCGGCGGGGCGAGACTGGGGACTCAGGTGTTGGCTGAGGTAGGTCCCCTGGTCTATAGAGAGATTGGGGATCTCATTGGATCGGTTGCAAGCCATGATACACATCTTGGATCATACGTTGGCCTCGAAGGCGATGACAGAATTGGGGATATATAGTAAGTTGGAAGAATTACTATAAGGAAAGGGTGGCGAAGGGAAGATTTATAAATAAATCAGAACTGAAGATCTTATGGAACAGCATATGGGTATCGGCCGCGGGGCATTTATATAAACCCAGAGCGTGCCCCGAAAAAAAAACAGGGGTACGAAGGTGATCCGGAACAGACGATTACACCTGTGTACCGAAATTGACCTGTGATGTCAGGTCTTGAAAAGACGCTATCGAAAATGGTCTAGCCTCCGCCTAGTCATTCGCTTGCATTGCTTTTCGGTGAAATCAACCCGAGTTAACCCCCCAAAGTGTTGTTTTAACGGCCGGCTCCGACGAGTCAGTAACGTGTGAAACCGTTGAAGTTAAAAGTGGATGTCGCGGGAACCAGTGGGCTGGGCCATTTCCAAGGTTCCGCCGGCCGAGCCTCGGAGCCGGTGTTTTATGTAATTTCTGTAATTTACATGTTTTAATGTATTTAATGTAATTTATGTACCTTTGTACCTCCTTTTTTTGGTTTTGACATTTGTATATTTTCTCCTGCTGCTTTGATGTATGAACACATGTGCAGGTGGTAGACTTGAGACCTGGCTACTCCGTATCCTCCGTACGGAGTATTTACTACCTATGTACATATGTAGTTAGTAGGTTTACGGGTGAAGCCAATCATGTCTTGCCGAGTCAACTCTCCTCAACACTTGTTGTACACGTGGTAACTATGCTTGTCAATTTATATAATCCTTCATACCAGATTTTTATAACTAGTCGCATAGGTGCTTTCATATATGAAAAGAATCATTATTCCGTCATAGACACTTGACTGGATAAGGTTCCTCTATTGGTGACGAACCAGATGATCAGAATGTAAACCCGAATGTAGCTACACTGCGGTATACACAGCCTGTCTCTGTAAAAGCGGCAACGTCAACAATATCAATGTGGGCCACAAATCCCCCTGTACAGAAACATACATGTTAATTGTACGAAAATGTCTTTACATTCTTTACCCCCTGTAAAAGTCATACCCTGTTTCTTCATGGAGTATACTGCTGATTGCTTGCCTCACCACTTATACTTTGACGATCACCTGTCGCTCACCCTGTCAGGCAATCCGTTTCTTGGAAGATGGATCTCTTGGCATATGCGACTAAACTGTACGTCATTACTCGGTGCAGAGAGTCCTATAAGAGCTAAGGAAATATCCAGATATCATATCTGACGCCGAAGTAAGTTGATATGATAGTAATAATGATGAATATTAACACGTCAAAGCTGGCGATAATCACCCAATTGAACCACTGTGATACATCTACAATAAAGAATACAATATACATACTCAATACTTTTATACTTCCATAATTTTCCTTGGAAAGGTCATGTATATTCGGCAGTTCTGCCAATTTCTGCACTGCCGCTTATGGGAATGTCTACGAGGTGTATTCCGGTATCAGCCTAGTACTTTTGTCAGTCTCACTGAAAACCAGCGCTAAATTTTTTCCGATTTTACACCTAGTGAAAGCACATTTAAAACAAACATGTCAGATCTACTCCGTAGATGTATCAAACAAGTTGGCTTTAGATTGGTCGGTTAACAAAGAAAGTATGTTGTATGAGAATTAGACGTGGAGTTAGTCCGTAATGCCGCCTCGGGCCTCCGTGTTGTCCAGTAGCGAAGCAGATAAATCCCGCTTATTCAAATTTCTTCCCAAAACGACTCCACTTGCACTTTGGATCAGTGGGGTGACTCGGATAATCTCCTTCCTGTCCTTCGCCCTACCCTCGAGCCCGAAGTCCACCGAGTCCATACGAGAAAACTCGCTCCTGTGACAACCCGAGATTTCATATCTAGATGATTGCATACGGAGTCCGTTTCTCCAGTTTGGACTCCGGTCAACAGTCCCGCATTCATGGCATGAGGGTTCGTCTCCTGATACTCCCCGATGCTGTGGGCAATCCGATTGTACATTTTCTTCTTTCGAGGTTGAAAGGGGAAGTCTTTGAGAATACAGGTTTCTCGACAATTGCAAATAATGATATGCATTGTTAGACTTTGTGGCTAATGACCAGCATCTCCCCTTAACATCTCAGATCTATCACAACCTTAAAAGATTGTACCATTTCATACCTGTACCAAGTCATCTAGACCAACACTAAACCAGTACCCTGCAGGCGACCCGTTACCCCTGTGTCACGGCCTGTTCCAAGATGAGGAAGATGAGGGTCAGTCCACCCGGCGCCTTGACCCAGTGGAACAATAACGGGCGCTAGACCTGTCATCTGCACGGAATACACGGATCTTGACTCGATTCCGGTCCCGATTATCGTTTATGGATCTTGATTTCCTGTGGCTGGATCTTCATCGGTGGCTAAGATGGCTTTTGACTAGAATAGGGCTGTTCGGGAAGAGTGAGTGCACATAAGGATAAAAACTTTGCCGTCTTCGTATCGTTGATGCCACGCTTCACGCTGATGGAACCGAAGACGGCTTTTCCGCGCCAAGAAGTCTGTTTTGTCCACTTTCGCTTCGAGACTAGACTAGGTTGATTACACTTTAAAATCACTGGTCTGTGGTGTGAAATTCTGGGATATAGGACCGGATATTTGAGATATGACTTCCAGGCCCTGAAAATGGATAGCCAATAGCAGTAAAATGATTCCCGCTTTTTTGCCAACTGTGAAGTATACACGGTTTGTTTATGCGGCTCTCGCGCTAGGCCACACTATTATTTTACCAGAGCGTTGTTGCTCGGTTGCGTTCATTGGGAGAAAATTTAGCCCTTAGTTACTCGTGAATATTACTAGCAATTACGGAGGAAAATTGCATCCGATTAATGAAACTTGCTCCCGCTGAACCGCGCACAGCTTATGCTCGGGTGTAGGTAGCTCCCAAATCAGATCCACACATCATACGGTTGACAACCTTGGAAGTCCTCCACTTGCGGGTCCCATCGAAGTACGTGATCCACTTTGGAATTTGCGATTCACAATACGTATCAGTGTACTCCGTACTCCGTACAATGTGTTGTCCTTCCACCCTATCTTTTGTAAATTATCAACCCCATTAAGCGACGTACCGCTCGACCGAGAGGGATAGGATGGACCGAGGTTGAAACGATTATAGGTATTCTCAATGACGCACATTGTGTGATTGAGGCGTCGCACTAGGATCTGATATATATCTGGAATAAGATTTCCGATTATCTTGCGTAAATTAAATTGTCTTCTTGCAAGGTGAGTGTACAGTGGGCGCATATTCGATCAAACCCGCGGGGTTGATCAAAAGGCCAATGCAATTGTGACTACAAGTCTCCAGAACAACAATATGAGTGGCTGATAGCTTGCTGCTGCCGACGTCTATGGGTAAGCTCTGCCCCATCAAGCTCGAGTACTTCTATGGAAAGAATCGAATGTGAACATTGGTTATCCGACCGTGAAAACCCCCATTAGCACGAAGTAGCCGGGTGAAGACATTCAGATAAACTAGGGATGATCCTGTTATGGCGTACATATAGGGAGAATGAGGATCGTGTCTGGAATGCAGGCTGGGGTCATGCAGGCTGGGGTCATGCTCGGCTAAATTCGCAGTTTATACAGACGTTGCTTTTGCAGCTATGCCTACGTGCAAAATTTCACCTATGTAATTCAAGACAAAGATGCACCTCTATACACCATTGCTAGGTTAATTGATAGGGGTCGATTTGCAATAGTTGACGATAATTTCCCTAGCGTCGATATGAATCGTATGATTGTGGAGCATAAGCGAAGCAATACGAAAAACCGAAGGGATAGATTTAGTACGGGTCACATGGTCAGGACGCCAGGTCAGCTTCTCAAAACTGCGGAAATTTACTATGCAAATATCTATGGATACACTCCGTACCTAGGTGACTAAATCTGCATGTCCTATTCTCATCACGGTTGAATGTTACATTTATATTTTCAACTAGTCAGGTGACTAACGTGCACGGTTTGACTTTTTGGGTTATGTCACGTGACATAGCTCTACATGAATTGGGTGCCTTAGGCATTAAACTAGCCACACTAATAGCTATAGGACTGGCTCTAATGCCCCCTTAGTCGCCTGTAACCGAACAATTCAGGCTTGCTGTAAGCCACTTCAACTTTTCGGATGACATACACATACATAAATTGCTTTACTTACACTCTGCAGAAACGTAACTGGTTGCCCTCCAGCGGTTGCCCATATATAGCTAGTATTTCAAGAGGAACTGATCGCTAGGGTGCTAGATATAAAGTCTGCCGTTGATGGCTAAAATAACTTTTGCCTGCGTAAGTAAGTTTTGGGGTGTGAATTCACTACCATGTTGCTAGATTAACTTGCGGATGAAGGCTTTGTTATGCTGGGTTTTGTATTCATTGTGATAAACTGTTCGATTTAAGACGGTGGCATATATCTGTCAAGTGTACATACCTTAGCTGGTGGAATATAGATGTTGCTTCCCCGTATTATTAGAGTTTGAATCAAGAAAAGCCTCCCATGTGGGGTCCGGCCCGACATACGGAGTATGTATCAATGGCTTCCAATAAGCATCTGAAAAGGAAATCACTTGGAGCATGGTGGCAACGTCAAACAACGCTACTTTTTAGGCTGATCTTATATCAGCCATAATGTACTGAGTAGATCCACGCTTTTCTCCAAGCAACCTTCAGGTCGATACTCTACAGCCAGGACTCTACAGCCAGGATTGGACCTGATGAATGAGAAACAAGCAACAACCGAAGCCAAAAATAGTCGGTCTGAGAATTGGGAAATTAGAACTACTACCGTATGGAACTACCGAAAGGAGTGTGCATAGGATGAAATGGGATGGAAAAGGTAATAATGACCCGACCTCTCTCCACCAAACCGGAGGATCGACAGGGGCTTGGTGGACTCACTTTCACCGCTCAGAAAGAAAATACGTACATACTCGGATTTTAGCCGGAGATGCTAGGCTTGTAGGTGCTTTGAGTGACATTAAAGGTCTCACAATTAGCTTTTAGGGACAGTCGATCGATATTATGATATTGTCCAACCTCAAACTCTGTAGCCTAGTAAGTTAGGTTCATCAACAATTCAATATTTGAACAAACCATGCATTTCGCTATCGCGGCGACATCTGTCGACATCTGGAGTAAAAATCCTGTTATGAGGGAATCCTAGACATGTTTCAGTATTGCGAAATGATCGTCGCCCAATTGAACTGATATAGTAATTTAGAGTAGCCACTCTAAATAAAAATAGAATCGTCCCCGGTTTTATGACCTCAACAAACCGAGGCAGGTCTGAGTTCGAAATCGTATGTACAAAATATGTCTATGCCTCTGGGGTATATAAGAGTCCCAAGTTCCTCTCCTTAAATGTATCACCGAATTTACTCTACAAGTCCAATTCACAATCAAAATGAAGTTCTCTCTCGCCACCATCACTGCCTTCGCTGGTGCCATCAGCGCTGCCAGCCTTCCCAACGCCTTCACTCTCGTTGCCGAGGGCGGCAAGACCGTCCTGACCGATGGCCAGAACGCTTACATCAATGCCAACACCACCGACCATGAGATTCTGATCCGTAAGCATCCACCCTTTGATGATCTCGATCTAGCCCCTAATATTAGTTCTTTTTCTAGTCCGTGGCGGCAGCCCCAACGGCCTTGTCTCATACACTGCCAAGAACGGTGTTCCCACCGCTTTCCAGAACCTCTACATTGTCGAGGACTCTGTCTCGCCCGTCGGTCTGACCCTGCCTCACTCCGGTGCTGTCCCTGAGGGTGGCAACATCACTGGATTTGGTGTCAACGAGCAGGGTCTGTTCACCCATGGCGGCAAGCCTTGGTTCGCCATTGACGGCTACGGCGAGAACGAGATTAAGGAGATCTTCTGGTACGCTGCTCACAACGCTGAGTACCGCAGTGAGAAGCTCTATGTCAAGGAGCTGAAGAACTACTCCCCCTAAATATCTACCCGGGTTTGACCCTCCGTCGATCTGATAGAATAGCCTGATGGGTTTCCTGTGCTTTTGGTGTTAACATACGTCTTTTTAACTACTGGGTCATCCCATTAATAATATATGTTGTATACATCATAAATAGCGAATGTAAAGCAGCTGAAGCTTCGCTAAAGTTGATTCTATATCCCATGAAAACAATCTATCTAGTTTCTTGTATATAGACATTCAAATTGGGGCGGCCTGCGAAAAGTCATCCAATCAATGCCTTGATAGTAGTTTCATAACTCTCCGGTTCACGCCCTAAGATCTTGCCAAGAGTCGGAGACACAACTGCAGTCTCACCCTGTCTGATAGCCTCCCAGGCTGTAGCCCACTCTCTCGACAGATTAACCCCTTTGTATGTATTCTTATCGCCAATCTGAGGAAGATTGACATACTCATCGACGGAGATCTCACGAATCTTAAGCGGTTTCCCAATCGCCCGACCGATAATCTCAACCGTCTCCGCAAGGGAGATCTCCCGAGACCCAGAGAGCAGAAGAGCTTTGTTCACATACTCGAAGCCAGTGGGGTTATTAACATACGAGGCAATCAACTTAGCGGTTGCCTCGCCCAGCTCATCGCGCTTGACCCACGCCACACCTGGGCCTGCACCTGAGTGAGGGATCGTCACGTCGTCGGTTGGATTCTGCGGATCAAAGTACGCGGTATAGATCGGGAAGGATTCAGTGTAAAGACCCTCCCGAACTATGGTGTAAGATATCTTGTCTTGCAGGGAAAAGAGGTATTTCTCTGTTTCGATGTGGGCGCCCATCACATGAGCAATGGTCTGGTTGGTTAGATCACCGCCGAATCCAAGAGAAGAGTAGAAGATGTGCTTGACGCCGCTCTTGATGGCTGCATCTATAGCAAGACGGTGTGCCTGCTTATGGTTGTTAGACTAAAAACTTAGGTCGGGTAATATAACTTGAGTTTTCTTGCCTTAACCCTGTGATCTATCTCGAATGACGCATATGAAACGAGCATCAAAACATCCACGCCCTCGAAGGCTGTGTCTAACGTTGATGGCTCATCATAGTCGGCTCTGCGCACCGTAGCGCCAGCTTGCTTGAGATCGTGCAGTTTCTCGGGGTGTCGGGCACTCAAAATTAGGTCATATTTTGGGACTAGCTTCACCAGGTGGTTCACAATGCTTGATCCAAGGGCCCCAGAGGCAGGGAAGACACCAATTTTGGCACCCATATTGATATTGGGGGAATATATTGGAAGGGTAGCTCGGGTAATAGGCTGTAATTGGGAAGATTTTCGATGATCCGTACACTTTACCCGGGGATTTTTTGAGCCTTTATGTCCTGCATTTCATAATCGCATGCTTATAAATGGAGATCTGTATTCGGTCTATGACAGCAATAACCGAATGCAATGACCCCTGTACTTGTTTCTCTATGAATCCATGGATGTCGATCCATTGCTTTTTAAAAAATGAAGATTGCTAATACACCACCCCCTTGCGCCACGTTTTCACGGCTATCGGAAAATTCAAGTACGTTCTACCTAAATGGGTGTAGTTGCCCCCATTCAAAATACATTGCTTGCTCAGCAGATGGATGACCTAAAATTGGACAGGGGTCTTATGGGCAGGGATCTTGAGGCTTCAAGGTTCTATCATTCGTCAATCGTAATTCGAAATAGCAAGAGATGAGATGTAATTCTAAACGCCAAACCCGGAACGGACAAATTAACCCAAAAGAGATTCACTCAATCACACTCCGAACTCAATGGGGAATACCTCCAGTTCCGAACAATTCCATCTTGATGCGATCGGCCCCCACACCCTTGGCCTTGAGACCTGACTCGATATCAGTCATGAACTGTCCGGGTCCACAGATATAATAATCCGTCTTTGCATCATCAAGGAACAAGTCCTGGTCCTCCAACTTGGTCAAGTCTACCCGCCCGACATGGTCATAATCGACACCTTCCGTCTCTCCCTCGGATGGGTGGCTAGTGAAGAATGTCGTTCTAATGGAAGGGAATTGCTTTGGAAGCTCGGAGACGTGCTTCTTGAAAGCCCGCGCGCCCGACGAACGTGCGCCATGAATGAAATGCACATTGCGTGTTGTGGGCGATTTGGAAATCAACGTGTTCAAAATCGACGTCAGTGGCGTTAGCCCAACGCCAGCGGAGATTAACACGATCGGATTGCCGGTTTCCGAGTCGGCCGGGGTAAGGAAAAAGTCGCCGTAGGGGTGAGAAACATTGAGTTTGTCGCCAATGTTGAATGTATCGTGCAGCACATTGGAGATGTAACCCGGATGGGCGGCAGCACCTGGAGCGGCAGGGCTGAGACCCAGTTCTCTCTTCACACTGATGCGATAGTAGTCGGGCTTGGGCTGGTCGCTGAGAGAGTACTGTCTAGCCTGTGGGTACTTGAGAGCTGGAACGTAGGTTTGGACGGAAATGTACTGGCCGGGCTGGAAGGCCGGTAGTGGCTTTTCATCGACCGGGGCGAGATAGAAGGATGTGATTTCCTCGGATTCCTGGACTTTATTCACAATCTTGAATTCTCTCCAGTCGGTCCAGCCCTCGGCGTGTTCATAAAGCTGCTTTTCGCGGCCGATCATGATATCCGCGAGTTGCCAGTAGGCTGCGCCCCATGCATCGTGGATTTCTGGGGTCAATTCCTCGCCGAGCACCTCGCCCATGGCCTCGAGGAGGTACTTGCCAACGATCTGGTAATGCTCGGGCTTGATATACAAAGAAGCATGCTTGTTGCAAATCAACTCAACCGCTGAGCTTAGCGCGCCAAGGTCATCGATATGCGATGCATATGCGTAGAGTGCACCTGCCAACGCACGAGGTTGATGGCCGTTGACCTGGTTGGCAGTGTTGAACACAGTGTTCAGCTCCGGGTGGGCTTCGAGCATGTTGCGATAGAAGACAGTCGTGATGGTGTTGCCATGTTCGACGAGAACCGGAATTGTCGCTTTAATGAGCGCGATTTGGTCTGGAGTCATTCCCGGATTGGAACCCATGATGAATGGATCTATGATATTGGGGTGATTGAGTATAGGAAACGTTTGATATCTGCACTATTCAGGGACCGGTGCAGGGGTTTAAATATAAACAGCAAATCGGAATATGTGAGTAATAAGAAATCAGTTGTATTTGGTTGGTTATCCAGCTATTTATCTCCACCGTAACCGGATCGTTTACACGTAAGAGACGGGATTTAGAAAAAATCGGAAGGTATCTGGCGTGATCTGTAAATATTTTCAGGGCCGAAGTGAAGATATCTCCGCGGAGCACTCCGCGGAGAGGGGGATCCAGCGCACAAAGGGATTAACTCGGTCTGTTTTCGCAAATTGCAACTTGCAACGTGTAACTGGTACATAAAGTTCTGTCGCCTGTTTTATATTCCTAAATTCCACGTGGAAGGCCATTTGAATAGGGTATGTAGATATCTTAGATATCTACGATGCATGATAGACTGGAATATGCCCCACCCCCAGTCTCGATCTATATCTTTATCTTCCCTCAAAACTGGGGTCGTCATTCAAGCTCATAGGAAAAAAGAAATCGAGCCCCGGAGACGATATCAGCTCTCTGCGTTCATACATGTGTAACCTTGGAAAGCTCTGGTGTTATCAATTTCCGATTGGATGAGGCGGACCATGCCTCGCTTGTAATCACAAAGATCTTCCAAGATAGAGTACCTAGGTACATGCATACATATGATGGATATAGTTCGTCCAAGATAAGGCTCAAATGCAACCTCCCTAAAATGGAGAAATAGAGACAAACATCCATGTTGATAAGGTTTTCTTTTTCCATATGGGCCTTATCTTGGATGAACTATGTTCCACCGAAAATCATGTGACCGCCAGTCTCTCAGAGTCCACTGCATAACTATGTACAGTACTACTAATGTGTGTATTGTGCCAAGTTTGGTCCGTTTGGTCGTGTGTTACAAAATTACACAAAATTACATAAAAATTGGTGTATTTCTGTTATTATACATCCCGCATACAAAGCCGCCACACAGAATCAGGCCACACGCGAGAATGTCATCGGGACCAAACGGCCCGGTTGCTGCCGTTCAATTAGGTAAACTCGATTTGATGACCCGTGGACCCATTTAGGTACTCCGGAGGCTTCCTAAAATATGCCAGCCCTGGAGCTGCGCAGGTGACCTCGGGAGTCATGACAGAAAATACAACATATTTCTGTATACTTCGATCTCTGTACTAATTGAGCAATGCCACTTTAACCGTTCTGGCGCTGCGAATGACTGAATCCAAGATTCATCATCTCCATTATTTGGCGCCAAGATCCTATCATAGTCCGGTCCTTCACCAGCTTCGAAGCGATTCACTATATCAGCAAACCTAATCTGCGAGAACTCTAATATATAGCAACGGTAAAGTCCGAGCCGTCAAACCCTAAAGGCGTTCATGCGAGATCTTTTGGGTCTAGATCTCAATGTTCGTCGCTGGCCCAATCACAGGGTTCTGGAAACACATGGAGAAGATCGATACTTACCTAGATATATATAGACCATTGGACAATCTGGGGAGGATGACGTGTGTGGAGGTCTAGACGTTCAACTTTCACAACCGTTTGCAGACGTCAGGATGCTCCCCATCCAACGGCTATTGACTCCACCAGCCAACCCCAGAATCTTAACTTTACTATCCCACTCTATACGGGAAAAATTACATATGAGCCCATTTATTCACTGGTAAAATGGACTACTGCCCTAAAATAAGTTGAATTATGGTTGAGTCAAGGGCTAATCGATCATACATGGACCAGTCGCAACACTGTCTGTATTGAGTAGTGACGTCTGTGATATGCGACGATTGTAGCATGTAAAAAAAGACGGATGATAGAAGAGGCTGCAATGTTCTCATTCCGACGAGATACTTGTCCAACACTGACTTCATCCGATTTTAATCAGTTCTCTTTATTCCAGCTCCCTCATCCCTCGCGATGCTGTTCAAGAAGCGCTCGTCTGATGCCTCGACGCTCGGGGGGTCGCAGGGAAACCAGCTGCTTATGCTGCGGCTCCCAGACAAGCTACAGTATAACTTGCTCTGTCTGATGGGCGAGTTTGTGGGGACTTTCCTGTTTCTCTTCTTTTCTTTCGCGGGTACACAGGTGTCCAATACCCCCATGCCGCCACCTGGCTCCCCGCCAAATACTTCCAACTTGATGTATTCCGCACTTTCTTTTGGATTCGCTTTGACGGTCAATGTCTGGGCGTTCTACCGAGTCACGGGTGGTCTTTTCAATCCGGCGGTATGGACATCACCACATAGGAAAGGGAATATTTGTAGCTGACATTCACTAGGTTACTCTTGCCCTCTGCCTGACTGGTGGCATGCCCCCTCTTCGGGGGGTTGTGTGTATTCCCTGCGCAACTTGTCGCTGGAATTGCGGCGGCAGGCGTGGTGAGTGCCCTGTTCCCGGGCCCGCTAAACTGCGCGACACGACTTGGTGGTGGTGCATCAATTGTACAAGGACTCTTCATTGAGATGTTCTTGACGGCGCAGCTTGTGTTTGTCATTATCATGTTGGCGGTGGTGAAGCACAAGTCCACCTATTTGGCTCCAGTAGGAATCGGTCTGGCCTTCTTTGTCGCAGAACTGATTGGTACGTACGGTCATATATCGGATTCCTTCACGTGTTATGCTGACCCTTCACACTAGGTGACTACTATACCGGAGGGTCTCTCAACCCAGCTCGTTCCCTCGGACCGGATGTGATCAACCGCTCGTTCCCGGGATACCACTGGATCTATTGGCTCGGTCCTTTGCTTGGATCCCTTCTTGCATCCGGTTTCTATCAACTCCTGTGTCTCGTGCGCTGGGAGAGGATCAACCCCGGTCAGGATTATAACGAGGAAGAGGTAGCCAGGAAGGAGTCCTTGATTGGTTCTGAGCATACCATCACTGCCAATGTCGCTCCCCCCTAAATGGCAGAAGAGATGTTCCCTTCGATGAGCATGTTTAATGTTATTGCATGGTCCGAAGTGCTGCTTGATGGAAACCCGTTGATTGCTTCGCCTCGACGACCATAACCGATGCGACTTGAGTTCGCTGAACAAATTTCCCTATTGTATATAGTGGAGAAACCCCTCGATAATAATATCTGGGTTAATATTTTAAACTGGCAATGAGGCCGAGAATATTTAATCGATGTCAATAAGTGCAGACGAATTTGAAGCATACCAAACACTTATTCGCACTTAAGTTGGCTGGTGTGCACGATGTACTCTGTATTCAGCTCGTGTAACCTAATGGGTTGCGGTGGAGTTGTGACTGTCTCGGAGTTGGTGCAGATCACCCGCTGTCACAGCGCTAACATTCTCAATAGTCGCGAGATTTGAAGTGGACAATGTCTCACATGCCTCTGAAATTCAAACGCAGGGGCGTAATCATGTCACATCCTGTTTCCTGCAGGAAACCGCCATTATTGGAGTCCACCACCGATGGTTGGTCAGTCTTATTTCATCGCTTGACTTGACCCCGAATTGATTTGGCATTTGAGTTGTCCGTCCCTCCCATGTCCGTCCGAACAGCTACAATCTGAGGCGAGGTGTTTATGATGGACTCACAACCCGTCGACCCCGAAGCGCTCGCCCCGGTCGCGACCGACGGGATGGCAGATGTCGGGGATGTGCAGCTGCTGGGTATAAGAGTGTGCCTTTTTTTTTTTTGGTGAGGACTGGTCGCTGATGTCTTTTCTAGCACGGATGGGCTACAAACAGGAACTTCGTCGGCAGTATTCTACCACGCAAGTTTTCGCAATCGCATTCAGTATCATGGGCTTGGTGCCCTCAATCGCGTCGACGCTCTCGTTCTCTCTCCCCGCGGGTCCGGTCGGGATGGTCTGGGTAGGGGTTGAACTCCCTTGAGTCTGATTGTGCTGTTGGTTGATTGGGATTATGCAACAGGGATGGTTCACGGCGAGCATATTCATTTTATTGGTTGGGCTGGCAATGGTAGAAATCTTAGTTGGGGTTATCTGGAACTATCGCACTGATATCATCTAGGCTGATCTCGCGTCTGCCATGCCGACGGCCGGAGGGCTATATTGGTGGACACATTATTTCGCCGGACCGAAGTGGAAGAGACCATTGAGCTTCTTGATCGGATATAGCAACACATTGGGCTTGATCGGTGGCATGTGTTCGGTGGATTGTGAGGATGATCATCCGTACCCATTGCGATCACTCGTATCACTTACTCTTATTGTGTAGACACCCTCGCACTCATGATCCTCTCCTGTGTCTCAATATCACGGGGAGATGGATGGTCCGCCTCGCGCGGCGTTATCTATGCTGTTTACGTCGGCCTGATTTTCTTCCACGGGCTATGCGGCTCCTTCAGTGGACGCCTAATGCCAAAAATCCAGACATTTTGCATCTATATCAACATTGCCCTCGTGGTTGCGACCGTAATTGCCTTGCCAGTTGGAAAAGTGACGCGTGGTGGGTCCCTCAACGCTGGCAATTATGTGTATGGCCACATCGACAATGAGACCACATGGCCGACTGGATGGGCATTTATGTTGGCATGGCTCGCTCCGATCTGGTCAATTGGCTCCTTTGACTCTTGTGTGCACATGAGCGAAGAAGCTATGCATGCATCCAAGGCTGTTCCTCTTGGAATCGTCTGGTCGGCGGGCTCTGCATTTGTGCTTGGCTTCCTGGTGCTATCCGTCATCGCTGCTACTATGAACCCGGATGTAAGCGCGACAATCAACACCAAATTCGGTCAGCCAATGGCCCAAATATACTATGATGCATTAGGCAGAGACGGCGCTTTGGGTTTCATGGCTGTGCTTTGCGTCATTCAGTTCCTTATCGGCCTCAGCTTGATTGTCGCTGCTTCTCGCCAAGCATGGGCCTTTTCGCGCGACGGCGCACTGCCATTCTCTAGATTCTTCCGCCACGTCAGTACGCGAATCCAGTACCAACCAGTGCGCATGATCTGTGGCTTAGTAGTTGTCTCTATTGTGTTGGGCCTACTGTGTCTGATCAACTCCGCAGCCGCCAATGCCCTGTTCTCGCTATTTGTAGCAAGCAACTACCTATCATGGGGCACTCCAATCTTCTGCCGCTTGGTCTGGGGCCAGGACCGGTTCACCCCCGGGGAATTCTATACCGGCCGCTTGAGCAGGCATATTGCCTGGGTAGCCGTTGTCTATCTTATTTTTGGCGTGACCTTGTCTGTGTTTCCAACTGAGGGTCCCAACACAACTCGTATGTATTTGAACACTGCAAGGTCGCTTGATACGACCGCTAACAATTTAACTACCCGTAGCATCGAACATGAACTACACCATAGTAATCAACGGCTTTGTTTGGTTCGGATGTATGGCATATTATTTCCTTTTCGCACGGCGATGGTACATTGGCCCCCAGATGACTGTCGACGAGAGTTTTTCTACTGCTTCGGACAATATCATTGTTTTCCCAGTTCCCCATCCGCTCCCTACCGAGACACCCGCATCTTTCGATCATAAGGAAGAATGATCATTCTTCTCTCGATCGTTGCCCGCGGTACATATATTCATGTGCCTCAATAGATGCTGCTTATTTTCCAGCTTGTCCCGATTCATGTAGGCCGATTGGTTTTGACACAAACAACACGGAGTTATTTTGAGCTAATATTGTGTTTTGATAAGAGTGTAATGGCATGGTGAGGATTTAGTCTTCAGACAAAGGAGGAAGGTGTATTTTCTACGTCATATTCACCATTCAGCGTTTTCAAATTTCTGGTGCAATCATCATGTTATCGTTTCCACCATTGTATTCATTTCCAATCCCCTGTCGTCCATATTCAGATTCCAGGATGTCTAAATAGACGCAGCCCTCTCCAAGTCACCCAACCACTCATTGGGGGGGGGAATGATTTTGAATGCGTCATCAAAACCTTGAGCCAGGGAGTCAGAAATAGTAGGCCCAGGGTGATCCCCTATTCCAATCGCGTTATTCTTGGTCTACGATGGAGCAATGATGACCTGGACTTGGCCAAACCTCAAGCTGCACTTCTGGAGATATTTCGGACAAAATATGGATTCGAGATAGGCAATTTGCTTATACCCTCAACCCCTGGGAACGAGGCATTGGAAGCGATAAACGAAATTTTTTTTAAACTCTGCGAGGAATATAAATTAGACACCCCCCTATGGCTATCCCGGTTTATTTTTGATACACTATATCGGCTATGGTGTATCTGAAACAGAATGGAGGTATGAAATCTGGCAAGGACCCTAATAAAACTCATCCATTGCTCATCCAGCATCGCTCAACTCGACTCTCAGTGGAACCCGCAGCCCTGATACCGTTAGAATTCCTTAGTCTTCCATCAGCCTTCGCACGAAGGCTGATATTCTCGTTCCAATCGATACCTCCTACTCTGGAAGCTTTTTAGAGCCATGTCACAGCCTACAAATGAGATTGCAGTACAATAAACGTTTCGCTGAGTACCTGTTCTCAACAGGCAACGAGATTGCTGATCAGAACGGTCCCACTTACGATGGATGTTAACAACAACTTCACGACCCGTCTGACAGAACTCATACACACTGCGTTACCAACTCCGGTTACTGTTATATAACTCTACGAAGCTCTCTGTACCCAGGCGAATGACCCAAGTACTAAGCTGCGTTATACTCCTGAATGTATAGACTGTCGAAAAACAACTATCACCCTCCAACATCGAGCTAATTACGAGTGGGGGAGACAAAGACCGACAGGCAAGGCACAAATACCTACGGGTCGTGTCCTTATTTCCGTATCTATTCTTGGCAAGACAGTTCGCCGTTAGATCAAACGGTGGCAGGCGTCGCTTTCAAAAATGGATCCCGATATGAATGTGACCATCGAAGGTATTTTTGACCTTCAAGGGCGTTATTTGTGTCTTCTATCAATGCCTATCTCGCTATGGGAAAGTTTCCTACACCCAGGTTACCAGTTCGTGAGTTACGTGGATTCTCACAATATGCTACCATCAGATCCTAGTGCTGATGGCCTCTTGGTAGCTGCACTGCCAGAGAGACCGAAGGATCAAGGGTATATTGACTATGTAATGCTCTCTAACATGGAGGAGTGAGCTAGCGACATGGAATTCTGGCTTTTCTGCTCCTCACTACTGACGTGGAAAGGCGTGTGGTTCTGTCTTTTTTAGTGTTCTCGCCATTTGTAACCTGTACAAAGCCGAATCTGTAATTGGTAGCTTTGTTACTATTATTGCTCAATGGAACCTTTTTATTCGCTCCTGATATCGATTTAAATGGGCCCTTACGTCATGTTTTTATTTAATCTGGATACCTTAGAAAAGGCTAGCGTGAGACATGTAATAAACAGTGGTCAATTGGCCATGAAAATATGTTCTAGAACATGCATATTTAGTCGTGAGACTATCAGCAGGTTGAATGTCGAAATGGTCGACCAAAATGTAGGTTATAAAACCGATCAATATGTACAGTTTGAAAAGAACGCCGGTAGTAGACCTCTTTTCCCAGATGCGAGAACGCGACGAACAAATGTTTCAAAGAAGTAGCGAAGAAAGGACGGAGTGGATATAATGACTGAAATCAAACCCAGAGTCAACGGAGCAAGATATCAACACTTTACAGTGCAACCATGAGACCAAGGACACCGGCCATGCCCGCAGCAACAGCGCCGACAGCAGTGGGACGGGCGAAGGCGCCATTGTCAGAGGTGGAGGATGAGCCGGAGGAGGTGGAGGATGAACCGGAAGAGGCGGAAGACTCGGAAGAGCTGGAAGGAGACCCGGTGGAGATTGTGCTGGTTATGGTAGCCGACTCGGTAGCGGTGGTTGAGCCGGCGGAGTCGGTCAGAGTAGTCTGAGCAGAAACCGCAGTAACAACCCGGCTAGTAATGTCAGAGCCGATAGAGCGGGCTTCACTGGCAGCGGCAGAAGCCTCGCTTTCGATGGATGAGACGGCAGCGGCTCCGCCGGTACTCGCGGCTTCGGCGAAAGATGTGGCCTTTGAGGCGATGTCGGATCCGATGGATTGGCCGCCGTCGACGGCAGTTGAGTAGATGCCTTCGACGTCGGAGACGATAGAGTTTATATCAAGGCCATCTGGGGAGGCCATGGCAGCAGTGGCCAGGAAGAGAGCGGAGGAGATCAGAGTGAACTTCATTTTGATGTAGAGAAAAGGATTGATTGCGTGAGTAAGTTAGATTTTAAATAATTGGCCTTTTGGATTGAAATGATATACGCAGAAAATCCGGGGGAAAACTACTCTTTATGTATATATATGTATTTGGTAAATGGGAACTAGTTTCCTATAGATAGAAACATCGGGTTTTGATTGCGTATGCATGTTAGGCAGCCAAGGTGGCAGTGGCGAGATGACCTCAGCCCTGTGAGGAGCCATTCTCGTGTCGATCGTAGGGTCCATTCAGGGTTAGAGGGGCTATGTACCGTGTTATAAAACTGCATCTCGTTGCCCCAACGGGTTGGGGCAATGACATCGTCACGTCAGGGTCCACTTCGTAATGAGGGCGCAATTATGGGGCTGTTTCAATACCCTAGTCCCCCCCAGAAAATACCTGCAAGATCTAATGCACGTTCACGCATGAGCTTGATTCGCCTTGGTCGGGGGCAGTGCAGCACAGCCGGTAGAAATTTTGTATCGTCGCATTATTTTGGCGAATCGAGTTGTTGGGATCAAGGCAGCAAAATACCCAAAATACCACCGGAGACCCCGATCCCAACAAATAATGAGCCCCCGTGTGGCTTGGAGGAAGATCTTTATTAGTCAGCTGTCCTACCCACCTGGGCATCCAGGGGTCTCGGGAAATCAAAGTTCGGTAGCAATACAATGATACAACCGAAGTTAGTTGTATAACGGTAGAATGTGCGTTACCGGCACAACGCTTTTGTCGGGGCTTCTAATGTCACCTACGGTATCTCTGGTCCCGCCGAGGATCTGTGGCTAGTCTATTCTTGACTGAATCAAATGCAGGTATCTGAACCTGGTGGACACGAAAATGTATGCCTTCGGTGGGCCATATTTCATGACGATACTGCAATAGAGCCGCGCATTTCATGGCGGGTCTCCGTAAAAGTTAGCCAAATATAATTCCCGCGATATTCCCAGAACAGCCAGCCTAGAGTTGGCAAGATGCAGAAATCCGTGCTTTCCATTAAATCAGCGATGCCACGGAGACAAAATAAGGGTTCGAGATACTGGCTTCCACCAGTTTCTCGGCGGTTGTATCTTCCTTGGTTATCTGCAAAAATGAATGTATCAAGGTCATGGCTTGACTCAAGGAGTGCAGAGTCAGATCGTTTAGAAATTCTACAATGAGCTCAACGTCTTGAATATCCTTTCGAATCGTATCGGAGTAGCTTTCGTTCAATAAGCACTCGCCAATATTTGCTTCTCATGAATTAGTGAAGTTCAGATTGAGCGGGCAAGACACAGACATACCGAGCTTGATATCACCTTGCCAAGTGAGAAGAACGTTACTGAAATCTAGAAAAACCATATGAAGTCCTCGAAAGCCGAATGGATGGAATTAATCTTTCTAAGATCCCTTTGCAGCCTGTCGCTATGTCTGCATCGCTGAACTGAACATATTATGCAACGCAACCTAGATTGATTGCCAAGTGCTCATATTCATAGGCCAACTGTGCTTTAAAACTCGCATGGTCCCGACAGTTGGAGATCGGTTCTACAACTACATCAAGCCCTGGGAGGGATAACACAAAATATTTGTAAAATATTGGTACTCAACGTGCACAACGTAATCGAGTAAAATCAAGAAAGAAAAAGTGAAGTAACAGTGTAGATAACAGTCAACGGTCAACCCTGAAAAAAGCGCTCACACCAAACTACCTATCAATGAAACCTCCATCTCAGCTTCTCAACGCGAGATCAACTGTTGATTGACACAAGGGTGGTAGTAAGGTTTTATCTCAAGGCAGGCGCTACCAAGCTCAGAACGTGGAATCAATCCAATTGAGGTCACTGCACTCCTAATAGTGCATAGCAACGGGCCCAGTAAAGGGGCTAGCACAAGGGCAGGCAGAAGGTACCCCAGTGAAAGGATTGATAGGTGAGCTGTCAGTGGCGGTAGTCTTGATGGAGCTGGATTAAGAAGAGACGAAGTACTTCTTGAGAATAGGAAGGTAGGTAGAGTAAGCAGGGCCCGTGCTGGGCTCCAAGCTGTACATGTAAGATCCCCACCTGGGTCCGGCGGCCCACCACTCGGCACCCGTCCAGACGTCGGTGTTCTCGGACATGTAGGAGAGCATGCCTTCGACGGCGGCCTCGCAGTTGGCATTGACACCACCGGCGAACTCGCCGAGGAAACCCTTCTTCTTGTTGTCCCGTAACCAGGCGGTGGCGGACTGGAGGCGCTCCTTGCCGATAGTGGTACTGACGCAGGACTCGGAGGTACCGGAGCTGTCGCTGTCGAGGTACTGGTGCATCTCGTAGATAATCTTATCCGAGGAGTCGGTAAGGGCCTTAAGGTTGTCATTGGTAGTGGACCAGGACCAGGCGCCAGTATAGCCGTTACCTTCGACGAATATATACTGGCTAGTGGCGCCAGCGGCACGGATAGCGTTAATAGCGGCCTGGTTCATATTTAGGACGATGGTCTGGTCGATATCATGGTACTCGTTGTCTGGGGGGATAATGTTAGTGGATAGATCAATGGCGTAAGATTTACCACGGGGTGATCGCTTACTAGTGTCGAAGATAACCTTGTCGTTAGAGGCGAACTTGGTAGCTAGGGCCTTCCAGAAGGCCGCGAAATCGGAAGTTGAGGTGATGATATTGCCATCGCTATATATAGAGCATTAGTATCCTGCTAATAACGGTAGATAATTCTGGTTTTAGTACACTTACTATCTTCCGTAATTGTGGGGATCCAGGACAGCGTATGCACCGCTATCGGTAATGAACTTGACAGTCTACCAAACGGAATTGTTAGAATTTAGGAGAGGATCAATAGCCACGATAGACACATCACGTACGGAGGTAAGGCCAGCCAGGTAAGTGGCATCCAGGGGACCGGTAAGGCTAGTAGGCACCATACGCTCCATCAAGAAGGGTACACGGAAGATATTCATGCCCTGATCTCTCAAGATCTTAACCTGGGAAGTCTCGGGCCAGGCGTAATCGTTTCCTAGAGTACCGGGAATGTTAGTGCCGAATTCGGCACCGGACTCGCTCACGCCTAACCAAGAAAACCCATTGGCACGCTTCTGGACATCAGCGCTCTTCTTGGTAGGATCAACATCTCTTCCTCTGGGGTATGCGTAGGCCACAGTTGCGGCACTGGCAGCCAGAACAATTTGAGCGAACTTCATTGTGAAGTGTGAAACAGAATATCAAGCCTGATGGCGAAGAATGCGATGGAATAGAGGTAAAAGAATGGATATCAAGCACGAGCCTAGAAGTTTGAATGAGAAAGAATGAATGTATGCACGAAGCAAGAGTGAAGCCTTGGGGGGCCATCTGCTTTATAGCCATGTCCTGCTAGGAGACACCAAATAGCGCTTGGCCTACAAAGTAGAGTAACAGGCCATCCTTTGTTATAACAGAGTGGATACACTGTTCAAGGTGTCACTTGGAAACCAACTCGGCCCAATGATAGCCGCGATACGTAAATGGGAGATGCTTAAAATGAAAAATCACGAGGCATTTACAACCTAGCTTGATGTCTATTGCCTCGCTTGCATACTTTTCCAAAAGGAAGACGGAAGGTCCGTTGCAAACTTTGTATGGAGTATATCGAAACCAAAGCGGCGATTGTCCACTTCTGATTAGCCCTGGTCATAGTTCACGCGCACCTAATTGACCATCATCTTTCAAGAATAGTTCTACTATTTTAATAATAAAAGGTCTACCATTTCTCCTACGGTAGAAGCGCGGGGGCTACTCCGCGAGAAACTAAAGAGAGAATAAATTTTTGGAGAGATACCTCTTTAATTTATATCAACTTAGAGTGATTATCATGGAAAATCGCGCGGCTAGGGGTGCTCTGTGTTGGCGGAGGAGAGTCGACTTTAGGACTTCGAAACGGCGTGTCACTTCACAAATCCAAGAGATTCCTTGGTTCTTGAAAGTCCAAGTAGCTAATAAGCTCCTACCCTATTATTATATTTAGCTGTTAGAAAATTAAGAGCGAATTGATGGCATGGAGGTAGTTGAACTAAGGTGGTGAAATACGTCTATAAAGTTTTATTCGGCATGCCGGGTGTGTGGCTTTTCGCCGCAGCGTGCTTTTGTATAACCTGACAGGAATCTGGCTGTATGACAAGTGTATGGCATTAATGGCAAATACATGCGCTATATGCAACATTGTGGTTCAAGCCTGCTGCTCGGTTGGTATTGGTAGACCCACCCGTATTCGTTTTTTCAGTTCTGCAATTTATATCCCTGGTTGGGCTATACGCTAAGGCAACGCCTTTCCGTTTGATCCTATACCTAATCTGACCAATGAGATGTCAATGACTCTCTGTATTATCCACTTTTGTGCAGTATGCCTGGTACCAGTCGTCATATAATCTTGTTATAATACCCTGTCTCCACCTTGTTTTTAGCTTAGTATTCGACACAACCTATTAGGATACCGGCTACATCACCTGCAATGTTGACTAGCCGGTAATTTCACGCTGTGGCCTCTGTTTATTCTGTGGAATTTCCCACTTGAGCTGACAGCAGGCGGAGGTCCGATTGAAACCGGTACTGTAGTTCCGAAGAGACTCTGCCAGAGTGCCACCAATGTGCCGTTAAAGAGCAGATCTACAATGCATTACCAACTAAAGAAAACAATTCCAAATGATACCATTTAGTCTAACGCCTTGCCCTTATCAATTATCTATATAGTCTGATAAACGTCTTCCTTAAGTCCATCTTTGACTCTTGTTAGTTACTTCCCTTTCCAACTGTGAGAGTATTTTCGTCTCCTTTGGGCAGTTGTTCGAATTTCGAGACTATTATTGCACCTGAAACTACATCAGTTTAATGTAGAAAGATACGCACGGAACAAACGGGAGGGAGGGAAGGGTTGAATCCCGAGTATACTGTAAGTGAGACATGAGGAAGATGATCCCTTCCAAATTTCACACGGGAGGAGGGTACAGAAATTCTATCATATGGTCCTGTTGTCTTAGATATTGCATTATGCATAGTGTCTGGAGTATCGAATCACCATTATAAGAGGAAGCTGTTAGTCTCGAAGTTTTCAGAGCATCGCAAACCTACCAACCAAATTGAGCAGCAAATAATTCATTCTTCTTTGACTTGGTAAAAGATGCAGCTTCTCTCTCTTTTTGGCTCTGTGGCTCTTATGGCTGTGGTCGTTTCCGCGGCCGATCGAGGCAGCTATACCAGTCCTGGGATTGGGGCTCGTAAGAAGGCGATCTTGGATGCCGGTGGCAACACTCGCGATATGGCCATTGCCATGTTGGAGACGTGAGTCTATTTGCTTGGTATCCTTTCCTAATAACCTAGCTTACAACTACTAGCAACACCATGACCACAGACTACACTTATGGTATGTCCAAGAGTTGGCCAGCGAAACTAGTAGTGATGCTAACATCCGTACTTATAGGTGATGGAAAGACAGGCGATGGCACAAATTTCGGCGTATTCAAGCAGAACTGGTATATGCTGAGAAATTCTGCCTCTGAATTCCTGGGTCAGACCGTAGCCCAGGTCTCTAATGGTGCTGTTCTCAAGTAAGCTTTGGTATAGGGGATAGGCCGAGGTATATTAAGCTAATGCTCGAGTGCTAGTTCGGACCTGAAAAAGGACATTCAAGCTCGCCACGACGGTGAGAACCACTTCGGATATGAAGTTTGGTTCAGTGGTCACCGCAATGGAGAATCGGGTGTTAATAACCCGGGAACAGCTGATATCCAAAGTGGGTTTCATCTGATATGATCCCCTCGTCCACGAATCTTTTTACTGACTTTATCGACAGCGTACATCAATGGCGTGTCTTGGATTCAACAGCAGATCGAGAGTGACGACAAGTACCAGAGCGACGACACTCGCTTCTGGGTTGATGTCGTGCCTATCTAAACCAACGACATCTGATGGCAGACAATTAGCCACACAACCCGGAATAAGACTATGCGCTTTGTGCCAGGTGGTGCGCTGCACAGCTGTCACAAATCCCTCAGGAGCGCATTCTTTTCGTTCATCTACTCTCTATTCCATTCTATTCGCCCTCTTACTGAGATAGTAGACTTAGTTATGAAATTTTCATACGAATACACTCCTACTACCAAAACCTTACTATTTCTAGTGGGCACAGATTGTGTCATGTATGTTTTCACGGAACTGCATATGTCGTGCCGAACTTTGAGCCACTAGATATGGAGCCAGCGGGAACCAAATTCATCTCAATCTTGTCATGGAACTAGTACATAGGAACATGTATATATATACATATTTGCCAGTAGACTGAGCCTTCTTCAGATAATTTCTCCAGGGCATATAAACCCTACTTCTTTCACTACGTCCAAATAGAGAATAAATAAATTAATAAATTCATTATTCTTCTAAGACAATCGATTGTTTAACCACTGGCTGCAAATCTTCTCTTGTCCGTTTAACTTCATGCTTTCACCACTCCTACGTCTTGATCGTTTGTGCTATTGACATTGTGGAAAGCATCGCCGAAACTAGACGTGTTGCCGTTGATTTAACCATCGTGTTATAGGGTTTGATCCAGAATCCATTGAAAACTCGGAAATTCAATCAAAATTCGACGGCCGTTCTGCCAAAAGTGAGTGGATCGGTCGAATAGCACTCAAAAATGTAATGCTTAATTGGCGTACCAAGCTACCTATATAGGATTGGATAGATCTGTTGAAATGGCTAACCGAGGTGCATTGATTGATTGCACAACAAAAAAGGCCTGAACTTTTTGAAAGCGCATTATAATCTTAGCTATCTTTAAAATCGGCGAGCTTTAAATTTACCAGGATACAATATCAGACCTGTCAATTATTCATGAGGCCAAAATTTATCTAGGAGAAAATCATGGAGGCAATTATATTAAAGTCGTTCGGTGTTAACCAGAGATAAGAAAGCGCTAAGTATGGATCCAAGATGTAGGTTCTCTGGGACTCCTTTCTCCACCTTGGAGTAGTACTACATGCCTTCTCATTGGTCAACGTTCCTTTACACTGTCAACCTTGGAAGTATCAGTGTCGCAAAATAGAGAAGACATAATTAGCTTGAATGTATTATTTCAAATTCCGCCCCACTAAAGTAATACAAACGGTATGAAAGGGAGACTTACCGGTATATGTTGTACTCCTATCTGGGCCTAGTGGATCGGCTCTTGCCTTGGATAAGCAGGTCTCGGCGCTCGTCATTATACACATTATAGCCTAAATAGGAACAAAGAGCCACTCGCAATTTCGAAGTATATTGATCCCTGTGGCATTAGGCTGGGGGATGGCCAAGAGCTTTCATGACGCGTCATATAGCAGGGTTGAGTGCCTTTTTTTCTTATTGCAAAGGGATAGCAAAGGAGGCGCAGAAACAAAAGCCACGGAGTGGCGACATGCTAAAAAAAGAAACTAGGAAAAATGCTAGAACTATTTTGGTGGATAATGGTACTCCTCTGTACGAGGTTGGAATTATTGTTCATACCCCTTTTCATTAATGATTATCTATTATTTAAATTACTAACAAAATGCATATGTCCAGTGATGATGATTATAATGCAATAAACATAACACGACGAATATCACGCTGTAAACTGACCATAAACCTGGATGATGGCTTCCCACCCACCTTTATAGTCCGCTTCACGGGGGTTGCTCTTCCCATCGAGCACCATCACATCCGTCATGCGCGTGCTGATCGAGTACCAGACCAGATTCTGAGGCTCATTCGTGACCCGCATCATGTTGGTTTGGCAGTTCCCATTGCAAGGCTCGTTATACAAACCATTCCAGTACCCATCGAAGAAGGCCCAGGCAGCCGAGTTGTACAGTGCGATGTTAGATCCACCGTCGACATTTGTAGCTAGCGCAGTGCGACACTTTTGGTCTTCTGCAGCACACCACGAGAAATCAGGGTCACCATATTTGGCGACAGCCGTCCATGGTGCTGGTGCCGCCTGGTATTCGCCCTGTCCTTGCATATATGGTGTTTCCGTTTGTAGAAGACCCGCAAAGACGTTCTCGGCGTTGTGGAAGTTATAGTTGTACAGCCAGTGATGCTCGGAACCAGTTCCTGTCAGCCAAGTGCCCTTGGTGGACTCGACCAAGATTCCGCGGCCAGTTGAAATAATAGTGAGAAGCGACTCGCTATCAAGGTTGTGATCGGCAGTCCATCCCCAGAAGTTCTCAATATATGCGGATGAGCTCCGGGTCAGGTGCATTACCATAAACGCAGCCATACAGTCCTTTGGGTCTTGCGACGTGCAAGCACCGGAGATACTGGTGTCAGCGGTCCCGCCTACCATCGCCATGGTGTTCCAAAGACCGATGTCACCGGGCTGATCACCTGCAGCATTGATTTCAATGATCTTGGCCCCCGGCAGGATCTCGCCGACAGAGAATCGCATGTCCTGAATTTCAATCACGCCAATGTCCCCGGTATTGCCAAGCTGAACGACAGGTCTCGGATTGTCGGAATCCTTGAATTTGTCGCCATATGCAGAAATGACAGACCATGCTTCTCCAACAATGCGGGTTCCCACTGGAACGAAGATGGTGTCTGAGACTCGGTATACACCGAAGGGGATGTATGTAATCTTGCACGAAGCGGCATTTTCAGCCAAGATAGCGTTGAGACTGTTGGTGTCGTCGGTCTTACCGTCACCTTTCACTGTATGTCCAGATACGGTCTTCACATTGACAATATCACCTGTGCTGTAATCTTGATAGGTGGGCTGGGCTTTGGTAAAGAATTTGTCATTTACCAGCAAAGGGGCAGGGCGCTTTGTGTCCCAGCCTACCCCAGTCTGGTAGGTCTCTGGGGCGACAGTACCCCAGACCCAGGTATCAACATGAGAGGTAGCGGCCAATACCACATTCCCCTGAGCATCCACCGCAATAGCGTTCGAAGTATCATGCTTTAGGTTCTGAATGAGGAACTGGCTATTTCGGTTTCCAGAATCATGGGACGAATCATAGAATCTGACTACCGTTCCTGAGTTGGTGGAAGTGGAGTCCAGAAGCACTAGGCTACCCAATCCATTCCCCGTCATATCGATACCAGTGCCACATTTATCAAAGGTTGCTTGTTGCAGCAGCACCGTCCAGCCACCTGCCGCGCTGAAACCTGTTCTACAAGACTCAAAATAGATGTTCTTGAAGTTGACTTGTTGGTTGGAGTTTTTGATCCCGATAGCCCCACCAGTAATATGCTACACTTTGTTAGGTTTTTTTGTTCTTCTTTTTCTTGGGGTTCTCTAGATACTTACCACATCCGTCACGGCAATTGTTGACCCGGCATTGATATCAATTCCAGTGTGACCCGTGGAGTCATTTGGCATACGAATCTTCACATTTGTCAAACCCGACCCTTGGGCAACTCCCCATTGAAGAGCAGTGACATGGCGATCTGGCTGGAGGGCCGTCGTATCCAAGATCACGTTCTTGACAAGAGTTGCAAAGCTAGTTTCTGGGTTGCCATTGTGTGAATCGTACCCCATGATGAGATAGTCGCCGCGGAATCCTGGACCAGCCTTGATGATGGGAGGATTCAACGGATTGCCCACAATTATCGTACCCACAGTCAGATTCAGAGTGGTTTCAAGCTGATACACGCCGCCTGGAAGGTAGACCTGAGCAGGGTACCGCGTGACACCGTGGCCCTTTCGGCTGCCCCCTACGCCATCATCGTCTATGGCCTGCTGTAGTTTCGGGGTTTGATTACCACTGCCATCGTTGACGACTGAGTAATCCATCACGTTGCGGTACACTGGGTAGAGGGACGATTTAGCGTAGGGGGCAAATCCTGCTCCGTATTGGTTGTGATCCTGCTCATCAAGCCAGTAGGTCTCTGGCGATTTGTTGGTAGGGGCAGCACAGGTTTTTGTCGCATGCGAGTTGCCTTTTTGAGGGATTGGACTAGACAAGTTTGTTAGCATTCAAGGATCCTATGAAGACTTTGAATGACACATACGACTGAGTTGGAGGACTGGCTCCCGTGGATTGAGTATGGGTCTTTGGCAATGGAGTTGAATGCAATGTACTTGTTGTGAAAGTATTCGTGGCCGCTGAATTGGTGCTGGTTACCATTGTAGTAGCGTGTGCCATCTTTGAGGAGGAACTAGCCACTTCTGGTGAATGAGTTGCCATTGAAACACCGACACCGTTCGATGGAGATTCCGCGGCTGTGGAGAGAGTATTTACTGCAACTGACGAAGTCGTGCTACTCAAATCGTGGTGGACTGTCGCGGTAGGTGGTGGACCAGTAAGCCCTGCCAAAGCAGACATAATAGCCCAATAAAGGGGGTGGTCATTATTTGACCGTTCTTCATCACCAGTTGTGGATAAAAGTCCATGCGATGAGGCCGGTCGCAACAAGTGCAGAGGCACAATAGCACCTGATACTGTAGACACAACAACTGCCACTGCAGCCAAAGAAGAGACACCCCTCATATTCAATCGACCACAAGCCACAACCTCAATCTCGAAGTAGATAGAAAGGAGTGAGAGAAGAACAAGGAAGTAAATCAATGAATACTAATAAAAAATCACGCCGTTGTCATGTGTCAGTTTTTCCGACAATTACATACCATTCAGACCATCTTGGAATGCACATAAGCACACACTTTGGATGAAGAATGTGTATAGCTTTTGTTGGTGCACCTTGAATGGTCCGGCTGAAAGGGTCATGGATGATCGACGCCCCTTGCAAGATTCGGGATTCGCAACCTTCTGGGCAAACTATAGCAAACTTATGCCGTTGCTATAGCTTCCTTTTTAGTGCACTCTACTGGTTTGAGGGAATTTCAGGTTTGCAGTATAATGGGCTACACAATCCTTATCCTATATAACCCGAGTACTCTGAAGATCCTCAGTTAGGTTTTACGTGGCTATTCCCCATGATGTTAATTCTGCGTTCATCCTGAGCTGAGTACTCTTACGCTGTTCAGCAAGAAAGGATTAGGCTCTGTTAAATATCCTCGCATCTCACCATCTGTTCCTTGTTTCCTTTCATCTGTCAAAATATGTGTTTCCAGGTTATATCTATATATTGATTCCTGCGCTCTTCACGCCCAGCTAATACGCTTGCAATCGGAAATACAAAGTCGTCGTTTGTGTACGTGTTACTTGACATGCTTCCAATGCTCTCGATTCGAGACACGTGGTAATCGGCCAATCGTCGGAAAAATCAAGTTTCCTCACGACATCCCTTGCATTAGGTCCTTGGAAGGTCCGCAGGTGTTCATATAGACTTCCATACCAACGACAGCTATGCAGTATGAAGTATGTCTCCTCACCTATATGATTTGTGTTGTAGGTGCTAAGGTTATTATTTCTTCATAATTGGTGTGCACCGTGCCTGTTGATCTTATCTGCCAAGCTTCATCTCCATGCGCGTTACTTTGGAAGGTAGATTCTACTTGTATATATTCGTTTACAACTATAGCAATCCACGCTTTACAAATACCTTCAACTTTCTTCCTCCTTACAATAGTGTTATATTCTATGTTTAGCTGAAGCAAACCCGCAACCGAAGAATTTTTCTTGGGTTTAGATTTGGCATTGTCACCTGGCCATTCTTGCGAATATATATTCGAGCCTGACATGCGAAAATGACAGGTTATTGGTGAAATGTTGAAGGAACCATAGTGGAGCTGTCGGAGACAGAGAATCGCCAATTACTAAGGCATGTTTCTATAGAAATCATAGGATGATATTGATAACAATGTTGGGTGGCGCGAAATCTACAAAGTCCGAGATTTGCGTGGGATAGATTTCCGATGAGGCGACACCCGCAAACAATACCTCATGACTGGCGGAAAGGACTTAGAATCCTGTCGACTTGATGATTTCTTACATTGCTGATGTGCGCGAAAATGAATTCTTTGCTGATTACCGACCGTGGTTCACACGTATACCCCAATCACGTCTCTGTGAGCTCATCTAGCAATTATGATAGCCCAATTTGGCACCGAAGTCCCGAAGACATTCGGCGAAAGACCTTGTGCGGTTCAAAATTCTTCATCAAAAGAAGATTAATAATCTAAAAACTCCCTTAATTTCAAATAATCGGAGGCCAGATGTTGGCGAAGGATTGAAAATTACGTATCGCCTTCATGTCGGAAGCATCCATCAGCACTTTCAATGATGACTCGGATCCAGAGAATACAAGCTCGTCCGAAGTTTGGCAGGATGCACCTCAAACCAGCCCGCAAGATGAGGAGCCACCACTCCATGTTCGATTTCGATCAAACGCGGGTTTCATGCAGGGGGCTCGGCATGATCCTCCGCCAAGAGGCCTCCGGGAAGAATGGGATCATGCTCACAGTCAAGCGCTACCCCATCGACCGACAATGCCATACTCCCATGAGACTGAGGATATTGCCGATACGCCACTGAAAGATCGCGAGCCACAACCCGGTGAGACGGACGGCGGGTCAGGCGTCGAAAGGATAGACCAGAACAAGCCACAGGAAGAGGAGAAGAAGGGAGAGGAGAAAGAGGACGAGAAGGAGCCTGAGACTCCCCAGCAGCAATCCACACGGGAGAAATGGCGAGCCGTGGCCAAGAATTGGAGACAGAAAGCGTCGGAATTCGGCGACCGCATGGGTCGCCCACAAGCCGAAGGAGATGACTTGACATCCGGAAAGTATCACGCAGACTGGGCGACCGGCGGTGCAGTTGCCCACTCTGACATGACAGATGACAAACATAAAAGTGTGGAGGCGAAGCACCGGGACCAGAAGGGAACCAGCTCCGAAGCTCACCGTCTGGTGCGAGATTTGACCCAAGACCATTCCCAAAAACGCCGCAAAGGTCGCGGCAAGCCTTATCCTCACGCTGGGAATGAGTTTAAAGATGAAGAAACCGAGACAGGGCCAGATGCGGACTTGAGATATCGCACTGGCGGCGGTGGGATCCTGTCGCACTTGATCAAATTACAAGGTGGTCAGCAACAAGATGCTGGAGGCCAGTCTCGAACATCAACTGACTCGTCCCGCAGCGCAGAATCAGCCCCCACTGGGGCCCCAACACCAACAGGAAAGAAGCAAAAGCCACTGAAATGGTACAAAAAGCCCCAAAATACGTCGACGTCAACCTTGATTGGTGGGAGTGCGGAGAGTTTCAGTGGTGCAAGCACTCCTGTTTCAAGCGAGATCCTGTCACAAGCTTCGAAACGCCGTGATAATCAGGGAGGTGGTGGTGGCGGTGGAGGTCGTAATATGCGCCTTGAGGATGAAATTCGAGTAACCGTGCACATTGCAGAGATCATCTGTCGGCAGCGGTATATCATGCAGCTCTGCAGAGCATTGATGTTATTCGGTGCCCCCACGCACAGACTTGAAGAATACATGCAGATGACCTCAAAGGTGTTAGAGGTTGACAGTCAATTCCTGTACCTGCCAGGTTGCATGCTCATGTCATTCGACGACCCTTCTACCCGCACCACCGAGGTGAAGTTGGTTCGTGTAGCCCAAGGAATTGATTTGGCTCGCCTATCGGACACGCATTTGATCTACAAGAATGTGATCCATGATGTGATTGGCATTGAAGAAGCAATTCAGGAGCTTGATTCAGTCATCAAGAAAAAACCTCAGTATCACAAGATCATCATTGTCTTGGTGTATGGGTTGGCCACTGCGACTGTGGGACCTTTCGCTTTCAGTGCCAGGCCGATTGATATGCCAATCATTTTTCTCAATGGGTTACTTGTGGGTTTAATGCAACATGTCGCCGCGCCTCGTTCGGTGTTGTATTCCAATGTCTTTGAAGTGACATCAACAGTGGTGACGTCCTTCTTGGCTCGAGCCTTCGGCAGCATTGCCCTTGGAGTTGTGGATGGCAAGCCACAGTACCTATTTTGCTTTTCCGCCATCGCGCAATCGTCAATTGCATTGATATTGCCGGGATTTCTTGTTCTTTGTAGTAGCCTGGAACTTCAGTCCCATCAGATCATCGCCGGCTCGATTCGAATGGTATACGCTCTCCTCTTCTCCTTGTTCATTGGATATGGAATTACCGTCGGCACAACCATCTACGGGCTGATAGACAACAATGCGGTATCTGATACCTCCTGTCCAGAGAAGGGTGCCTTTAAAAATCCATATGTTCAACGGTTCCCATTCGTTGCGATCATGACAGTCTGGCTTTTGATCATAAACCAAGGGAAATGGAAACAGCTCCCACCGATGAGTATTATCGCATTATCGGGCTACATTAGCAACTACTTCAGCACAAAGAAACTGGGGTCAAACTCCCAGGTCGCGAATACAGTCGGCGCCTTTGTCATTGGCATTATGGGAAATATGTACAGTCGGCTCTGGCATGGCCATGCTGCGACCGCTATTCTGCCTGGCATTTTCATTCTAGTTCCATCTGGACTTGCTGCTACAGGGTCTTTAATCTCGGGGGTACAGTCCGCGGATGAAATTCGTCAAAGCGTCGGCTCTCATGCTGCTCCTAGTTCAGCACCCGGGGCTGGCTTGCAGTCCGGTAATTCCGTGTTTAGTCTAGGTTTTGGTATGATCCAAGTGGCTATTGGTATTACAATTGGTTTATTCATTTCCGCACTGGTGGTTTATCCATACGGCAAGGCCCGCAGCGGACTGTTCAGTTTCTAGGCTGTTTATTGCCATGTGTTGATGAGATTTTGTTAGGATCGCGTGGTTTCTATTGGATAGTACTGACTATATATAGGATCGAATATATAATGCTTAGTCCAATATTAACCTTCTACTTATTATATGCTTAATGATATATATCTCAACTTTAACGCTACTTTATACGCTTTTGAAGGCTACGAATTACCCCTAATTATTACATATATATATCTAGATTTACACGCTAGTATTGACTATTACTTATGGTCTTAATAAGTAGCAGCGGAAGAGGATTAGAATTATCACTATTCTCCGGCTTAGCATTATCACAGGTCTCATTGGTTATCTCTTCGCCTTTAGTTTTATGATTATCCTCACACTAGCCGATAGATTCGGGTTATAATAATGAAGCTGCACCAGCTACCTAATCTTGACAACTTATGCCAGCAGGTGCGCGACCGACAACCTCAGAACGCGATTCATCAATGAAGCGACACAGCATGGCAGAGGAATTAGGTACGTCGACATGGAGCACACCATCCTCAATCATCGCAAACCCTATGAACAAAAGTCGGGATCGGCTTGATTGAATTTGATTTTTTGTTGACTCGATGAAATAAAGGGAGATTTAATGGCAACCTCCTTACTGATTCAATCATTTAGGGCGGTATTGATTCGAAATTTTTGTTTATCGAATTATACCTCTCTCCTTGATGTTGGGAATTTTTCATAGAAAGACTAAGGTAGCACCAACCAACACTCGGCAGAAATACATTTAAAGATAGTGATCGATTCATCATCTAGTCAAACGATAACCTATCATCTGTAAAGTGACGCTGGCCTATTCAAGGCCACCAAAAGACAAAGTCATCACGAAGACGAATCGGGGAATGAGACATCCTTCGTCAGGGGCTTAATACTGTGAGTGAGCAGGGCGTAATGAGTAGCGAATGCCGATGGTGTGTGCATAGGACAGGTGGAGGCCTTAGTTCTAGTGACGCCTTGGTTGATACTTTCGACAATTCTTACTCCTCACCTCAACAAGTTTCACTTCTCCCTTTAGCAATTCTCACTTCTTCCTTAAAAGAATTCTCACTTGTAAGGGCTGAGGGCACAACTCCGACAGTCTTCCATCTTTCGGTATCGAATCCGGGTGGAGTGAATGTTGGAACGATTTGCTCCACGAAATGAACCTTTTGTTGGTCGGTAGCAATGGAGGCGTTCGAGAGATCATGATTCCAAAGTGGAGTCTTAACCGTCGAACGAGATAGGTAAGCGTTTATCGAACTTTACGTTAGTGATCGAAATGGAATACCCGTCCAGCGGTAATGAGAGGTACATCCAAGACTTCGAATTTAATTAGTCTGTTTCCTAACAGCCTTTGGGTATTCCCCGTGCCAACCGGAACCACCATACTAAAGCGAATCGAACTAAGCCGCTGAGAGGTATTGGGCCCTCGCCTAATGTCCGACCTGGAACGTACAGGATCACGAAGTACAATGGCGCACCTTCAGATTGGCGATTTGTGGGAAGTGACACTCCGAGCACCACAACGGACGAACCTTTCCCCTGTCTAATCCTGTCAAGGGTCCCTGTTGTTGCTTTCGCTCTTCTGGATAATGTCCAATCGTATTTCTCGATCATCGTGGCCGTGACTCTATAACTTTCACCGGTAACGTCAGAGTTACAGATTCACCCGAGGGTGATTTATACTTTGTCGGTAGTAAGCTAGGGTTGATTACTCGGTTTGCGCGATATGTATGTGATGCTGTCTCAAAAGCTTTGTCCGTCTCAGATCTACCCAGAACCAGTGCTTGTGCTCTTCATATGTTGCGCTGTATATAGGCTTTGCATAACGAACATGGCTGTCGTTTTCATCCTCTTCATCAAGCTCTGCCGTAGTTTGATCTCACCCTGATTCTTTAAACGTTTGACCGGGTTGCGGTCTTTGGTATATGGTGCTGTTTTGATCGGAGATTGACTCCTCTGTGACTGTTAGTACGGAGCCAACGTATTGATTCACAGACAGCCCAATTATTTACGCTGCATGAGACTCACTCACTGGATGTATTTTCACAACAAAAAGGAATACAGAACATATTCATTACTGTCTATGATTGTGAGTACCCCGTATGCAACATCGGCTAGCATCCATGAACTTTGTGACCAAGCGTTCCTATTTAAGGAAAGTGGCATTATATTCGGGAAACCCCCTGGATTTCTCTTACGGGAAAGGAACCTTAATTTTATATACTATATGTCCTAATATTGATCAAAATCAGAGTCATCCTCGCAAAACCAACCGTCACAACTCACGAAATCGCGCCACATTTTCTACATGCTGTTCTTTTCACTAAAGAGAGGATTTCAAAAAGGGGGCAAATTCCTCAGAAGCCAGCACAGTATTAGCAGCTTCACAATTCGGTCATTCTTTTGGACTCCCTTCATCCTGGGTAATATTTGGACTGCGAGAGTAATAGAGCAGGAAGGCAATACTGACATTCTTATTCGGCGAGAGTAAGCCTGGCACAATATTTTCTTTCCTCCTCCGATTGATATGGTAACTAGCCACTACTCGCTTGTTTTGCTTTGTTATTTTCTTTTATCATCCGGTTTGCTAGGTAATAGATTTCGGTTGAATTTTGCTTTTTCATCCAGACTACTAAGTCGTGTATTTAAATCATGTTGTTGCTATGTCCTTGTGCTGAGTAGCCGAGCTTTGCTGTTTTCGTATGCATAGTTTTAATAAATGAACATCGAACAGTTTTGGCCAGCCATCGAGCACTACAACAGCCATGGTTAGACGTAATGGTGGGACGACATCAACTCTCCCTGTGATATGACGAGGAACGAAAGAGAGAAGTCCAGAAAAAGGAAGAGAGACTTTATACCTACCTGGAGGCTGATGGCTATAGGGGTTGCTTGGCTGGTAAGTAGCTATTGTAGGAATGATTTCAACACAATAAGGCACCGTTCTAGTTGTCTTTGCCAATATCTGGGGGGGATTGTGTGTAGTGGAGGATCATCGAGGCAATGATGATACAAATATGAAGTTTATCACAATCAATCTCCAATATATTAGGAACGAAAATACTACTGTATGCTAAAGACTCCAGTCTAGCATTTCTAGGGTAATAATGAAAGAAATCCTGCAGCGCAATGCCAATATGCAACAAAATGAAGCCCAACCGGCGGCCAGCCGCCAGCCATTTGCTTCAACCTCATGAGCACCGAGGGAGGTCATGAGATAGGGATAGAATCGGACATCAAAGATATTAAGTTTGCTCTATCGTGCCGTCTTGTGTAGGCTTTGTTGTTTTTTGTGATCCTGATAGACGGCGTGACCAACAAGTTCGAGCAGGTGGCGTTCACGATATGTGAAGACACGAACACCAGTTGTTCGAAGGAATCGCTTTGCGTGTTCTAGAATGAGATCTAGGTGCTCGGAGGGGAGGCGAAGGAGGGCGTCGAAGGAGACCGTGATTTGGTCAGGAGAAGTGTTTAGAGTTGGAAATGCGACAAGAAGATCACGGGTGGTTTTGTCACGGGCAAGGAACTCGCAGTATGTTTCGAACATGTTTTCACGGATAATGAAGCGAAGGATTGAGTCCAAGGACTTGGGTTGAACAATGGCCTGTGGTAGGGAATGTTCAAGATCGGCGAGAGCGCGCTGCATTACAATCACATATTGCAGGTCTTCGATTAGTGAGGTCACTTGTATTTCCGTTGGTGATGTATGCCCCAGTAGTGGACGATCATAACCCAGCTTTTTCCGCCAGAAATAGTTGCATAGTATTAAAGAAATAATGCAAGGAATCAGGACAATGTACCCCCACCAACGCTCGGCAGTAACCATCGAAGCAGCACCGGCAACAAGACCATTCAACCCATTAATACCAGCATGCCACTGGAAGCGACGGAACCGAGCATGTAGGCGGCGACGGATATCATCGCTGGGCTCGCGGGAAAAAGTAGCGCTGTCGTGCGAATGGAATCGGTGAAGGAGATAGCCAGACCAGATGGCATTTACAAGGCCAAACACTGCAGCGAGACCATTCCCAATATACCCAGAGAGCAGATTACTGGCTTTGAAGACGCGAGGGTTTGCACCGCCAATAGCCATCAAAGTGCCAACCCCGACCAACAACGAACCGAATCCCATCAACACATCCATGACGATCCGGTCGATCACTTCGGTGCCAATTTCACGCAGTCCCACCCCCAGTCGGCTGTCAATAAGCCGGGTGAGCTCTGCATTCTTGCCGTGGTATTGCCGCAGACGCTGCAGATGATCCCGCTCTGCTCGCAGTAGCTTGACATTTGTCCAGCTCAACCGAAAGTCATGAATAGCAACCAGTACCATTCCCAAGGCCAGTGTTCCACCAATTCCCATAAGCACAGCGGCAAACTTCGGAACGGGGATCTGGTTCCAGACGTTCGCAGCGAAGTCAGCGGCGTTGGCTAGCTCGAGGTACCCGACACTGGCGAGTAAGCTGTTTTTGAATTGCTGTTGGTGTAGTAGGCGGAATCGACCGCCTCGCCGGACTAGCACAACCTGGCCTTTTTTTGATTCTAAGGATTCTTGCCATGTGATGTCACTGGCTTCACGGAGAAGTTTCGGGACCACGGATGGTGGGGACTCAGCCGGTGGTAGTAAGTCCATTTCCATGACCATCGTTGTGGGCTTGTGAGTTGATTGTGAGACGTGGGCGGGGGATAGAGGAGTGATTAGAGTGTCAGAGGAGTTGGTAGGGGTCACCATCGTAAAAGTCGTATGCGGGTGACTGTAGGAAGGAGAAGCTCACACAGGGCTATCCATGCCGATGCTCTGTACAACCAGGTTCAGAGAGTTGGATGGATATTAAAGTGAAAGCAAGGAGTAAGAGTAGGATAGGGTATGAGCTAAAGAGTGAAAGAGACAAAGAGCCAAGTGATAAAAGAAGAAAAGAGAAAAAGACACGCAAGCGGGTAAAACTAGGGAATCCCCGGACCTTCAAATTTGGGTGGATTGGCCCGCCTTGGCATAGCCCTATAGGGCTGAGAATATGCTTTTGCAGACCATTGTCCGTGTACGTCTAGGGTGTAATATTCAATGTTTCTACTATGTACTACATACATACTTGGTACTAGTGAAATAATTGACTAGTGGAAATGAGTCCCCACAGGTATGATTTTTCAACTATCAATGCTTTGCATCTCGGTGTTACGGCTAATCCAGCGGGCGGTCTATACATAGAAAATTCCAGGCAGCAATGTAATAGAAACTGAAAATACGGTCTAAAAATACATAGAGCTGAGAATATCTATGCCTCTTTAGAAGCTTTACCTTCATCCCCTGCTTTGGGTGTGCTTAATGCGCGAATTAGCTTGACGCCTGCGTCTGCCATGTCCCCTGAGTGCGCGCTCCAGAACTGTGCCTCACGGTCGGATCCCCGAAGCACATCATTCCCTGGCTCCTCTTTGGTCGGAGAGGGAGTACCGTCGATCGGTGGGTCTTGCTCGTTCGAACTGTATACATTGACTCGTTCGTTGAAACGCACCCGGTGACGGGGCCGACCGTTCGGCGAGCCCTGGGAGCCAGAACTGGGGGAGGAGTTTCTCGCCAGACTAGCAGCAAGATAATTTTTGCGCACTGCATACCTACCGGCCTCTTCCCTTCGAATCGTGTCCGAAAAGATCTTCTCGAGGGCTGTAGAGGCAGTGAATCGCATTCCCAGGTAGACCTGCTCGGCAATGAACAACGTCAACAGAAGCGAGGAGAGCCGTACCTCGGAAATAGGACCCCGATAGACATGCACAATGGCTGCTGTAGATAGCGTCCCTAGCCAAGCTAAGAAATCCAGCCCCAGTAGACATGGGCCGATCGAGTCCGACCGGATTGGTGGTGGTCGTTGGCACTCAAGCGTGAGCTTGAAGAAGTCGCCTCGCAGCTCCAGCCAGTTATTCAGCAGGAAGCCGAGAGGCACCAGTGGCCAAGCAACTCCAAATAATGCGAGATAGCCAAACTGTACACACATCTCCATGATGTCCTCCTCCACATGGTATTCCTCTGCGCCAGCCTCGCTACGCAGTCTTGTCATAAATGACACTTCCTCTGGCGAGTCTATCAAGTACAGGCCGGTCGCTGTGGAATGTTTCCGCGTGCGGTTGTATTTCGCCTTGCCGTCCCGATAGTTTTGCCATTTCTGCCTCAAGACATGCTTCACATATGGTAGGACGACCTCCTCACCGAAGCTAAGTACTTGAGCCGTCATGGAAAGATATATCACCTCTTGCTGGAATCGACTTGTATCAACCTCGAATTCCTTCTGCCCGGTTACCAAGTCGGCCCTGAACCCCGTTCTTCGGAGAATGTCAAGGTGTGGGACGATTTGTTTGCCGAAGGGGACATAGACATAGGCGGTCAATATTGTAGGGAGGAAAGAGGTAATAAAATTCATGACGAATTCCTTTTGTGTCTGTGCAAGATCATATTGATCTTGCGTTCTGTAGTTCTCATAGTCGGTCAAGCGGGTTGCGATTCTTGTGAGAAACGAGGTTATGGCGGGCAATGATAGCGAAAATAGGACAGTCGGTACGAATTCCAGATACTCTTTGAATGGACCATCGTATACCTCGGATATGAACACCTCCGATGCGAAGGACGCGACAATCAACGCTCCAAGGGCGACACTCGCGACAGAAGCAAAAGGAACCAAAAGTAACTGGCGTGTGAACTGCTTCCAGCCGGGGAAGACATATTTCACCTGACCACTGATTGGGTCCGTGACCTCTTTCTCCCAGACATACTGCTTGCGATTCACCTTCAGTCGCCCAACGCCCTTGACATCCCACCTCTGACTTAAATCGGCCTCTCGAATCTTCCAGTACTCGACGAATACAATGCACCAGGCGCAAAGTACAGTTCCATATACGATGGAATATGGACCTAGATATAGCCATCCAAGAATGCCCAATCCGGCAGGCACCACGAGGAATAACGAATAGCAATGAATAAAAGCGTAGTAGAAAGCGACCTACACCAAGGTTAGCTCACAATATCCCAATATAGTCGACCCAAGATCGAGCTGGAACAATACCTTTTCGCCAAATAAAGCTCGAATCGCATCCAGATCGCTAGTGGTCAATACCGTTTTTCGATTCCACTGACGCAACATTTGCGCACAGGCCTCCTGATCATGTAATGGGAAAGAGGCGGTGATGTTCTTCCATTTTCCAAAACCTGGCGTGATGCCTGCGCCTCCTATTTTCTTTTGCCAGGTGACGGCGTGGTATACCGACCGGATCTCTTCGGATGGTGTTTCGGCGTCGGCGATAGCTGTTTCGTCGCCATCCGGTAAGGTATGGGTAATCCCGAATAGCCAATCCTTAATTCTGCGAGGTGTTAATTGACTGTCAAAAGATAAAATTATCTGATGTTCAATATCCCCTTCTCACTTACCTTGACTGGTGTACTAAATTCCCGAGATGATCCCGCGGAACCCGAATGCAAACTAATAGCGCTTCACCGTGGCCGTGACGAACCTGCACCCGAAGACCAGCCTCGCCTAGGTCATGGATAAGGGTTCGAAACTCTGTAATAGCTTGCGCTTGATCTGGTGATCGTCAGTATATGCAGAAGGCCAAGGATATACCATGCAAGCACGTTATTTACCAATGTCTCCAAACTCATATTGTAGTACCCAATCCACGCCTAGGTTGTCGTTATCATCTTCATCGCTATTGCCATACCCCGCAAGCCAAGACATGTTGGGAAGCTAGGTCTGGCCTGGGAAGAGCGCGCAGTCGAATGGGTGTGGTTAAAGTAGTTAAAGTGATTAAACACGTTACATCTGTGAAAGGTTGAAAGGGAAAAATGTGGGGGAAGATTGCCTTCCAAGGCCACGATTATTACATTATTACCTAGGTACTATATTAAGTGTTCGATTTCATTCTATCCTGGTTCCACTCCACAGGGGGGCTACGGATATACGGTATGTATCATCTTTACCCTTGGAGGACTGCCGATTACACAGCTCTACCCTTTCAACTGCAACCTGAAACTTCCTCAATACGATTACAATGCCCAGGTGCATAATTATGTAGTCGATATTTATTGAATTACACAATCGTATTCCCTAGTTCCCATCCAAGTCCTACAGCTATGCTCTTCAGGGAACGCGAATCAGCCCCGCAAGTCAAGCTTCAGCCCTATAGGGGAGATTTTATTCTAGGGTATGGTTCGCCATCCAATGACACGCAGGTTCCGATCGCCATTTCTCTCCCGTGTCCCCCCCCTTACATGTTTGTCAAGCGAATTTCGATTTGTAAAGAGTAAAGTTTGCGAGGAAATACTCGAATGAGCGGATCAAACACCTGCACGGTGCCAGCTGACCCAACGGAGTGTTCCTACAAGGGATGATCGTACAGGGCTGGATCCACTACGGGCGCGTGTAGTTGTTGGATTGGTGGGAATTGGCTAGGGCTGAACACTGCAAAAGCTTCGGGGTAATTGAATCGGTGAAAGGACTATTCCCTGAATCCAAAATGAATTGCCGGGATATTTACTGCCTCAATAGTATAGATAGAGTGCGGAGTATGCACGGAATACTCCGTACTCTGTGTATGAAAGGATTCTACGCTCCTTGGCAGGAGAGAAAATGTTGAGCAAAATGCTGTTGCCTACAAATTGACGCCAAGTCTCGGCACAAATCCGTAATTTTCGGTGATTTTCGATGATTTTACGGAAACCCATATTTTATTGGAGATCAACCATTTACGGTGAAAGTTTCCAACGTATCTTAATAATATTGGTGCCAAGAGTGCCCAGGTGGAGGTTAGGAAAACTTGAATCCATGACGGCAATGGTACTCGGTATAGGCATCAACATTCACAAGCACGGACAATGGAATACACAGCCTTTTGCTGGAGACGGTGCCATGGGCCACAATGTTGGGGAGATGGTGCATATCCGGCGCTTCCATCGCTGTAAATACCTACCTAGAAGTATATATGGGGTAACGGATGCGCGACCGGGGCCGATCGCCATGAGATCATTTCCACTCAAATCTCTCTTCTTTCTTGAATTGACTGAACCAATCATTCACAACCCTAGCGGTTTGGCTCCCGTATGCACTCGATACTCGAGATCATGGCCCGTCGGTTTGCTCGTGGCCAGAATTTCACCCTCGGATTGAGCATCTTCCTCTTTATTTTCATGTTTCTACCTACATTTGTTATTTTGTTAGCGGTCGTCGTATTCTTTGGGCTGGTATATCCACGATTGCGAAAGTCGTACAGCCTTGACTGTGAAAGAGAGGAGTCTCGGCAGTCGGAGATCAAAGATTGAATGACGATCGGAGCATGGTATGACCATATTCAATGTGCTCGGTTACGTTCAATCACTAACGTGTCAGATGCCATCTGCGTGTAATATCAACCCCCGCCTCCAGGTCTACGAAAATGCATTGACGCTTCTCTTTGTCTCGGATTGATGGCGCTGTGCAGCGAGCACACTATTTCAAAGGCGTTCTGGGTTATATCTTGGTGATGGTACAAAAGGAGTTTGGGTTTTTCATGTTTTCGATTCACAGGTATCTGGGGTCTTGAGAACTATAATGTATGAAGATCATGATCATATCATTCTAGGGTAGAAGCATATTGTTTTTCAATCTGACATATTAAGTAAAATAGACCTAACTAGAACGGATGTATAACGTAAATGCCCAGCAATTTCGGAACTGTTCCGGTATCGAAAGCCACAAGGTCCTCCATTTATCCCAAAATGATTGGATGTGTACATTGGTATACTCCATACCGAGTACATCATACTAACTTGGCACCTGGGCATTTCCATATTTGACTCATTCCGAGGTCTCGTGCATGCGGCTATCGGGTAGGGCTGGTACGCGTGGTCCTTCCTCTTTCCCCTGGTTGTCTCCTCCACCTATGAACACCTTCGATAGAAATTTCCCCTATCCAATCCCATATCCTCGAGAGTCCAATTCGAGGAAATATCATGGGCTGAACAGACTCGTCGTCTTTATCCATGGAAGTTCGATTTTTCTAGAATACGGAGCAGCACTCCCCAAAGAACAAACACCCCGATCAATATCTGATGGCATCAGATCAACCGCTTAGGGTATCAACCATCTCACCCACCTCTGTTCTGGTACACAACCAGTAAGATGCGGGCCAACCAAGAAGAGAAGCTGGAAATCGACCAGCCGCTGCCGGATCGGTTCAGCTTCTTCTCGTCGAAAACTCGACAGGCGACCGCCTCGTCCAATTGGGATGGTCTTTTCCCGAGCGGGAACATCGATCATATCTTCCAGGAGAAGCATAAAAGTCGTCCAGATCCAAACCAGCCAATCTGGTGGATCGACATCCGCGACGCCACTGAACAAGATGTCAATGCTGTTTCCCAAGCCTTGTCTATCCATCCCCTGACGGCAGAGGATATTGCCATCCGTGAGCCTCGAGAGAAAGTCGACGTCTACAAGAACTACTACCTGATCTCGTTCCAGACACTCGTAGCCAACAAGGTCAAAACCGAGCGAACAGGGATTCCTATCTCGGCTGCATTATACATTCTTGTCTTCCAATATGGCGTCGTCACCTTCTCGCCTAGTGGTTGTGGGCATGTAGCTCGGGCGCGAGAGCGCATTCGCAGAATGCACGATCCTACTATATTGACTAGTGACTGGGTCTGCTATGCAATGATGTGTGTTTAATCATATTCCTACTCGCCAACCTTTATGAATTTTCGGCTAATTTATCTCTAGAGATGATATCATCGACAGCTTCGAGCCATTTGTTCGGGACGCGGAGCGCGAGTCCGAAGCAATCGAGGATCAAGTGTTCATCAGTCGTATCGACGACGCTCAAGCTCTTATTCCGCAGGTCGACGTCCTCCGCAAGAAGATCACCCACATAATACGATGCCTCAATGGGAAGGTCGACGTGTTAAACGGATTCGTGAAGCGTTGCCAATCTCCCGACAAGCACCCTGTTTTCCCTGACGGTGACCTACTTCTGTATCTCGGCGATGTTCAGGACCATTTGGTCACAACACTGTCGACACTTGGGCACATCGATGAGATTATTGGTCGGTCCCAGGCGAATTATTTAGCCCAGATGAGCGCTACAAATCTCCGATTGAGTCTGACTATCAACTCGGGCTTGAGTAAGGTTACTCTCCTGGCTACGATCTTCGTGCCCTGTCACTTGGTTACGGGCTTGTGGGGAATGAATGTGCCTGTCCCGGGCGAGGATACTCATGGGCTGGCGTGGTTTTTTGGTATCCTCGGTTCTTTTGCGGCATTCATGGTCATTTGTATCGCTGCGGCTACTAAGTACAAACTCTTGTAGACGTTTAGGCAGATGTATGCATCTAGTTGAGAATGTATTTATGTCACCAATATTCACAATTGAGACAGAAAGGTCTGGTTAAAAATACAGATATGTGTAGCACCAGCCTGACGCTTTCTGACAGACCCTCAGTCTGTACATGAGACACGCCAAGAAGGGGCCTGAAATGGGAGGCACTGAGTCAAATCTGTAGACTAAAACTCATAACATCCCCAAGCACCTCAAATGACACAAATGCGGAGAATGCTAGATCCTCCATATGAGGGATACTAAGAAATTGGCCCTTCACAGTAGCCACGGACAAATGGTATAGGAGTGGTCGAAAAAGATGTGTTATCCCGATCAAGTCCTCGGCTGACAGCTTACCCCATGCAAGGTCATTCTCTGAATAGAAATGATCAGCGTGAAGTTTGTTGTGCAGACCATCAAGCTTCCTAATTGCCCCCTGCGGGTGCTTTTGATTGGTTCGCGGATTGGGCTCATCGGGATCTTGCATGCCCCATTGCATATTGCATGTACGAGTTTCTCATGTAACCATTCCTTTTTCAACATCCGTCAATTTCAAGTTTGCCAGTTTGATACATGGCATTGATGCTTGTTTAGGGGATGGCCGGTTTAGGCTGGCCCTGCTGGGGGTTGGGAGTGCTTTTGGCGCGCTGTGGACAGACATTCTGAAAATGCCATGCTGTCAGACGGCGAAGTAGATATTTCCCACAGATCCAAGATGGATTTGCGGTAATGGAATTTCTTTATTGCCAGGACTAGGCACTGCCATCTGACCCTCAGCCGCCGACGACCTCCAAAAGCAATGATGCAACCACGTTCATCTTCTTGAGATGGAGATCGATGTAGATGGACGCACCTAAGACTGCCTTTGCATTTGCATTGTATGCATTGTGTTCCCAAGGTTTCGTGTTCATGATGCCAAGAGTTAGCTCATTTTAGCAAATGCAGGCCATCAGTATCAATAATAATCACTGAGTTAATTCGAGAAAACACCTGTAACATCCAATGATGCAGATTGTGGCAATAGCAAGTGACACAGCCACAAGTGCGGATATGGAGCTGTGGGGCTGAAACTCCACAACGATAACAGAGAGAGGCGCAGCAGACCTACAATTGGATGTGTTGTATCGCGTAGGACAGTCGGATATGTGTGAAGCCGTTCCGAAAATACATACAAATGACCTCATTCCTAGTCACCAGTGGAGTACGACAGCACACACATACAACACACATCGTACATCGATGTAGTGTCTTGAAAGCGCCTGTGCGACACTCACCCACGAAAATAAGCGAAAACAAGACCCCATGCCAATAATAATGACACCCAAATATGGGAGCTGGATGGTCGATCGAAACAATGATTCACCAATAAGGTTGACCTGCTAAGTAATGGACCCAGTCTTCCCGTCTTTTACCCTTGGCATCCTTATAGGGAGATTCGTGGAGAACGCGTCACATATTAAGGCCCAATATACGAAGTAGCCCCTAGAGCATGTGAGGATTGACATCATGCTAGGGATATAGTGTATGGTGACGAAAGGCAACGCGAGGTTGAGAATGCATTCGTAGGTCCAAGATTATCTCCAACATTCCTTGGTAATCAGGATCTCCAGGGCTGAGACCAAAAAAAGACAGGAAAAAAAGTGGCGTTGGAAAATCATCATGCCAAGCTGCCAAGGCTTTACCTAAATAAGCCTGGTCCCGTTCCAAGATTCCCAGATTCCCCCTTAAGTGACTGAAAAACTCGCGCGTCAACTGTCGACTTTACTTTTTTTTCTGTTTTCATCTACTGTCTTATCATCAAAGGCTTGTTGCCTTCTTTCATCCGTCTTTTTCCTCTGAAATACATGCGTAAGTATTATCCAGGGAGGGCTCAAAGCTATAGCTATAGCTATCCCGAGATCTTATCTCCACTTTTTCGTATCTGGCTAACAATGTTCCTTTCTGCAGACCGGATTCACTCGTGGGCGAAAGCTCACGCGTCTTCTAGCGGCCTGCCAGATCAGACTCCCTCTCAACAGGCCGCCGATCCTGTTACTACCGAAAAACCCTCTCAACATGGACAAGTGAATGTGCCAGTGGAGGACCCCACTCCGGGGTCCGACACGGAAAACAACTCAAAGCCGGGTCTTCTGATCCGTATGCGAAATGGCTCCGGTCGTTTCTACCACCATACTGCAGATGCTATCTGCCACAGCTGGATCAATGTCCTGCTGATCTTCGTACCGGTGGGTATTGCCTGTGAGGCTGCAGGTCTCAACCCAGCCATCATCTTCGCGATGAATGCAGTGGCCATCATTCCCTTGGCTGGACTGCTCAGCCATGCCACGGAGAGTGTCGCCAGTCGTCTTGGCGACACCATCGGAGCCCTGATCAACGTCACTTTCGGAAACGCAGTCGAATTGATCATCTTCATCATTGCTCTGGTTAAGAATGAGATTCGCATCGTTCAGGCTTCTCTCCTCGGCTCCATTCTCGCCAATCTGTTGTTGATTATGGGCATGGCGTTCCTCGCTGGTGGCCTTCGCTTCCGAGAACAGATTTACAACAGTACCGTCACTCAGATGAGCGCTTGTCTGCTCAGTTTGAGTGTGGTCAGTCTCCTCTTGCCAACTGCTTTCCACGCCTCGTGGTCGGATAGCACAAATGCCGATCGCGAGACACTCAAAGTTAGCCGTGGTACCAGTGTCGTTCTTCTGTTGGTGTATATTCTGTACATCATCTTCCAGCTCAGAACACACTCATATCTCTACGCCAGTATTCCACAGGCCATCATCGATGAGGAATCCAAACCTGGTGTTTTGGCAGAATTTATGAACAGCTCTTCGGACTCTTCATCTAGCTCCAGTGATGAGTCGGATGACACTACGACTTCCTGGACTACCGCCAAACGGATCAAAAGAGCAATGAAGTATCGCAGACACCGAAAGTTAAGTACAAGCTCAAGAGGGACAACCTCTCGTAACTCCTTCCAGAAAAAGCCTATGGCATCGACCTCCAATGAAAATCAGGGTTCCATCTCGAATTCCATTGGCAGCAATGAGCACTCCATTGAGCTTAGCGACGAAATTCGTTACGATGCCGACGACGACGTTCAACCCTCTTCCGAAATCCGTTCTCGTGACTTTGGTTTGGCTCTGAGCCGTATGGACAGCAAAGCTAGTAAGAAGTCGAAGAAACGCGACCACAAGAGACGCAAGGCCCAGAAAGAAGAAAAGAAGGCTCAAATCGTGGCACCCGAGGACAGCGGTCCCTCGTCCGGTCAACGTCCAGCCCTCAAGGGATTCCCATCCAGCCCTAACGTCGCTGGCTGTGAAGGCGCAGCAGATGATCCCCGCAAACGCCGTTCTCCTTTCGGGCCTATCCCATCTCTGCTTTCAAACACTGTTTTCAGCTCCCAATCACCCGCGGTTTCACCGAGTATTGGAGCCGCTGCCTCGCGGCCAGGAATCTCTCGCAGCAACTCGCTCCCCGCGCACATGAGCCGTCCTCCGCTGGCCGGAAACGCAGTGCAGTTTGCCCGTGGTGCTTCTCGTCTAACCGATCAAAATGACGCCGTGGGTCCGGAGACAGCTTCTCAAGCCCCGGAACCCGAGATGTCACGTACCGCTGCTGTTGTCATGCTCCTGCTGTCCACTGCTTTGGTAGCAGTTTGCGCTGAATTCTTGGTTGACGCTATTCCCGAGATGATCGCAAGCTCAAGCGTCAGCGAAGCTTTCATTGGTCTCATTATCCTGCCCATTGTCGGAAATGCAGCTGAACACGTCACTGCCGTCAGTGTCGCCACTAAGAACAAGATGGACCTGTCGATCGGTGTGTCTGTTGGTAGTAGTATTCAAATTGGTAAGATTCCATCCATTCCTGATGATATGCCTACATTCGCACATTCTGACCATTCCAATAGCAATTTTCGTCACACCCTTGGTCGTCATCCTGGGCTGGTGTATGGACAAGGACATGTCTCTGTATTTCACGCTCTTCGAGACTATTTGTCTCTTTGTGACCACCTTCGTTGTCAACTTCCTCGTCCTGGACGGCCGAAGCAACTACCTGGAGGGTGTCCTTCTAATTGCAGCCTATATCATCATTGCGTGAGTTTATCCCTGTCCTCTATGTTGCTTCAATGTGCTAACCATTCCCTCAGCCTATCTGCGTTCTTCTACCCGCCCAGCACGGAATCAAGTGTTATCGCTGGCTCAGGGGCATAGTTCTGAACCTTCGGTGATGGGATGTTCAGCGTGAATTGTTTCCGCTGTCAAAGGTCTGTGCGTCGATCGGTTTCCAACGTTCCTTGCAAGGTTTGATTGCTAGCGCTAGAGCGCCATCCATAACTACACTACTATATAATACGACACTTCCATCGAACAATCTGTTATTGCTTTCTAGCAGGCAAATATGTAGTCATACACGTAGCGCGATCAGGAATAATACATTTGGTATATCAAATGTCCTCCACGTATTGCTGGCTGGTATATTTGGGAATCTTCTAAACATTAATCGCTCTAGCAATGATGGATCACGGGGAAAAGCCTCATGTGGACCATCGTCGCGGTCCCGTATGGCCCCGCGCGGGTTGGGCCCAGGCCGCTTTTGTTCCGAACATTATTTCAGCCAAAGTCCGCGGTCGGATCCTAGGGCGTATGTAGGTACAGCGGTATGTATACGCGGGATGCACATGCATGGCTCGGAAGAAACGTCGAAACAGTGAGTTTACAGTTCTAGAGGCGGGGGAATTGAGTCAATATGGATTTATTAACCATCCCTAAATGGAATATAAAAAGAAAACAAAAGGAAAATTCAAAGCTGTTGTCGTTGCTACTTGACAGGTCGCGGATCGTTCTTGTCGCCTGTTTCAGGGTAAAACCTTGGCGTACAGTGTTGAACACATTTTTTGTACTGGAGTACGGAGTACGACGTTGCAAGCGCTTCATATCAACCTGCTAAATAGCACCCTTGATCCCAATCCTACCCGCCTTAGCCACATGCTGATTTGGCGTTACAATATCTTTGAAACCAATTGCGACTAGTTTTGTCGGAGCACACCACTCCCCATAGAGTACTAAATGTGCCAAGCCCCAATCCCTATATCCACCAGCCACGTGTGTGACAGTCAGTGGCTGTGTTTCCCTGACACGAGCCACATCATGGCTCGGCGGTAGCACGCGAGTTGATTTTATCCCGCAATCCTTGATGCCCCTATAGAGGGGAACTCTCCACTGCCCATATTCCCCCTATTCTTTTTTTTTTCCTTTCCCTTTAAGTTGTACTCCATATATATCGTTACCAATATATGGACCCCTTTTTAGACGGTGCGAGGTCCAACCGTGGAAACAAATAGTCTCCCGTGTGGAGCTGATCTGTAATGCAACCCCTCTACTTCGTACAGAGTACTTCGTATATTTTTGGTTTATTGTAACACACTAACAGTGAACAGGGGGTCAGTTTGCATGCTGAAATCGAATTGGTCATTTGGCTGACTAGCCCTGCAAGGCGATGGGATTGTCAATCTGACCATCCTGCCCACTCCAGGGGCTCATGGAGCATTTTATATTGCATCTGCCTAATCGGAGTAGACGTACTCCCTGGGGGCCGTAAACTTGGGCGCTAACATGTAACTCCTTAGAAGTGGGGGCATAATTCTGTTGGACAGATTGTGGAGTTGTCTCTTTCGGTTCTGGGCGGAAGGTCATGGTCTACAACGGTGTTCTTTGCGCTTTCCCATAAAAGCCCTCACTCCCCTCTTTCTCAATTAATATCCATTTTCTCTTCTTTCACCTCCCCATATCAACCCTCATTATGTCGTACGCTCCACCTTACGGCGACCCTTACGCTCGCCCTCCCCCAGATCGCCCACCATACGACCCATACGGGCGCCCACCTGCTGACCCTTATGCGCGCCCTCCTCAAGATGGATATGACCGTCCCCCCTACGACGGCGGTCGCCCAGCATATGATCGTGGCCCATACAGTGCACCTCCGCCTCTAGCCCGTCCCCCTCCTGGCCCCCCCACCTCCTCTGCCCCAGGGCTGGGTCCAGGAATGGGAGCCCAGTGCCCGTCGCGCATTTTACATAGAACAGGCCACTGGTCGCTCCCAGTGGGAGGCGCCTTACCAGCAGCCTGGCTACTCTGGATACAATGATGGCTCTCGCAGCGTTCCTCCCCCCGAGCCGCAGGGTGGCTACTATGCGCCTCCCCCGGGCCCTCCGCCTGTACCTTACGATAATCGTGGCCCTAGCCAGGACTACTACCAGCAGCCCGAGCCTGAGAAGAAGAGCAGCAACGCTGGGAAGTATCTTGCAGCTGGTGCCGCTGGTTTGGCTGTCGGCGGTCTTGGTGGTGCTTTGATTGCTCATGAGCTCGGTATGTTCCCGTTTTTGCTTCGATTAAACTGCCTTGTTTTTACACATACTAATCGATTCTTTTTAGGCGAGGATTCCGACAAGTCAGATCTCGAAGAGGCTTATGAACAGGGCCGTCGCGATGAAGAAGAGGCTCAGTCTGATCACAGTGACGGCGGTTGGTGATTGCCATCACTTATGGGCTGTTGCTTGAAGGTCTCTCATCAATCGATCGTTGTTTTAAGGTGCACATTATTTTTTGCTAGGGTTGAGGGTTGCATTTTGCGAAGGGTTTACATCATTACATTTGCCATTCCTTAGCATCGCATCAAGATATTTTTCTATCATCATTCCATTGAGATGCCGAACCACGTTTAAAGACAACACTTGTTCCAGTTTACTTCCAGCACAATACTTCCCCATGCAACAAACCAAACCAGGCATCTTCATCTTCCACAAACTGCCTCCACCCCCTCGCAATAACTTCCAAGTCCGCTGGCTCTGCAAAGCCCTCCTCAACAACATTCTTCGCAAACCCAGAAGATCTAGCCCTATCCTCCATAGATCCACCCCAATACGCCCTCTCCTCGTCACTCCCAAAACACCAAGCCCCCGCACTTCTCTTGACACTTTCACTATCAAACCCAGCCTCCCGCGCCCAAACATGAATCATCTTCCCAGGATGCGGATTGCCACCTTTAGCAAGCTGAATGCGCTCCGTAACCTCGCGCCACTTAGCGATCCCCACAGACTCTGGATACCAGCTCAGCTCCGCCGACTCACGACATGCAACAATGCCGCCATCCTTAGCGACTCTCCGCATTTCCTTTAGCGCATCAACTGGATCAGCAACGTGCTGCAAGACCTGGTGCGCATGTACCACATCAAAGGTATTGTCCTCGAATGGCAGGGTGTGGATGTTTCCTTCTTGGAAGGTGATGTTTGACACGCCTTCGGCTTGCGCAAGGGCACGGGCGCCTTCTAGTGGATCAGGCACGTATTCCACACCTGTAACATGTCCAGATGGAACGTGCTTTGCGAGAGAAATCGTGATTGAGCCAGGGCCACAGCCTACATCCAGGATTTTCATTTCTGGTTTTAGGTGTGGGAGGAGGTATGGTGCGGAGTTGGAGACTGTGCGCCAGCTGTGCGTGCGGAGGACTGAGGTTGAGTGGTCAGTTGTGTAGACTTGCGACATGGTTATCGAATTGTGGTTGGAGTTGTAATTGTAGTTGTTGCTTTGGTTGAAGGCGTGTTGTAAGATGAGATCGGCAGGGGATTTTATATTTGCGGGGAGTCTGGACATGCTTCGGAATTCCGCAATGATCTTCGGGATGGGCCATTAAGTTCGCCACATCTTTTAAGGTCAGTCAACGCCTTCAATCAAGTCACCTGGTTATTTTCCCTAGTTACCTTTTTTGAACATGTATTGAAGTTTTATGTAGTGAACTATAAGAGTTTAAGCCATGAAACCAAGAAGCATTAGGTAACAGAGAAAAGACCTGGGGACTTCCACCTGAGCTTAGTATAATACCGCAAACGTTTGAAGTACACGGATAGCAGAAATGAAGATATTACATGTTGTTCAGACAACATTTGTACATAAACGAGTGCAAATTTACCTACCTTAGGTTTCTAAGTGGGATGACTTCATACCTTGGCAACGGAACTCCGAAAATATTTACGGAATTCCGAAGTCTCCCAAGACTCCATCCATCTTCAAAATGGACATCTCAGCTAGATCCGTACCATCAACTCCTGCTTCATCACGAATCCCTCGCAATTCACGAAGAAAGGCATGTCGAAAATGTGTAGAAGGCAAAACTGCATGTGATCTCGGAAAGCCGAAATGCAAGCGATGCAAAGATCGAGGCACGAGCTGTGAATATCCAGCACAGGTCAGATCGCAGAGTGGCACTAATACAGAGGATCAATATGCTATTGTGGATGCCAGCCCTCTCAGCAACGTTCCTGATGCAATTTCGCCGGATTCTACATTAGCCCATCTTCTGGCTCAAACCACCGGAAATGCATCTCATACCCCGGATCACTCTACTATCGCAGATAGTGGACTAGTTCATCCACATGTCCTGGACTTTCAAGAAATTGACCTGGTTCCCATGATTGATGCAGAGGAAATTCGCGATCGCTGGCTACGCCCCTACATCTCAAGCTCGACAGGCCAGGAGCCCAAGCAGTTGAATGTTCACACCATACATTATCTCACCTGTGTGTTGAAATCGTACATTAGAAATCTAATCCACTCAATTCCACCGCCCTTTGTTCATTCTATGCAACAGAAAGCGACTTGTCCACCTGTCTTGGCTTACTGTTTCACCCTGGTTCGGACATGGTTGACTAGGATTCCTGGTTGTGAACCCTTGCTTCTGAGGACGATAGGAGACGAGATGAAAAAGATTGAAAATCAGGTATGTTGGCAGCTTACTACTCGTTAGATGTAAGCCTAATACGACACAGGATACCTCTCAAAGCGATTTTAAAAACCTGTGCTCGTTCCAAGCGTATCTCATCTACTTCATGACGATCCATTTCTTTCATCGAACACACACTGTCAGAGAACCCAGCCAGTTCGATGAGTATATGCAGTTACAAATGCAAGAAATTGCTTTCCGATCCGCCAAAGCAGGTCTCACATGCAGAGCAGAGGAATCCCAGACCCGCCCGAGCTGGGAGTCATGGATAGTTGCTTCTGCCAAACGTCGCACCCTCTTTACCATGTATCTCCTCAGCAATGTCTACAATTCCGAACTTGGACTGCCGAACTTTGTTGCCGAAGAACTAAGAGGGACCTTGGCCCCAGAAAGCAAAATACTCTGGGAAGCCTCAGACCGTGCCCTTTGGGAAAGAGAATACAACCGGCATTTGTCTCGCTGGGAGGATGGGATGCTCGAGATATCAGAGCTGTGGAAGTCTGCTGAGACTGGTACAGAATCTCGGCGGGAGAAGATTGAGCGGTGGTTACAATCTGCTGATGAGTTTGGGATGATGATTTTTTCTGTTTGTGCGCATATCCATGGGTGCTAGTCACACATTACTCCGAGCCTGATTCAAGAAAAAGAAAGAAAGAAAGAAATACAAATCAAGGATACTGGAAATTGGAACATTGTTGTATTAACCGAAAATATCGTATTTGCTTTTCTTTGCATTGCCCCGTCGTGATATTGATAGCTATAACTTATACTCAAATTAGATGTCCACAGAACTCCCAATTCATCAGTGTGGCGCCAAATTGGCCCTCTGCTCAGCCACGGAATCCAGAATATCCTTGATGGGCTTCTTCGAGGTCATGCGCTCAAACCACTCCTTCTCATTTGGGAACTCATCAACGTTGAACCCTTCATCGGCATATACCGTGTGTGCTGTTTGTTGCCAAGGGATGAATGCCAGATCAGCGTACGACAACTTGTTGCCGACCAACCAGGGACCATCTCCAAGATTGTTGGCGTTGGCCTCCTTCTGCTTGGCCAACCACTTGTCAAGCACGCCGGTCACGCGTTTGGCTTCGTTGACATAGCGCTCGACGGCGCTAGGGATTCTCTCGGAGTGGAGCTTCTTGAACCAATACGCTTGTCCGTAGTACGGCCCTTGGCCGGTGGCCTGGAGGTGGAGGAACGAGCGTGCAAGCTCTGCTTCTGCGCTGCGTGGTGCAAAGCTGAGCTTACGGGGTTCATTGGTGTCGTAGCGCTCAATGAGGTACTCGATAATAGCACCGCTCTCCCAAATGGTTAGGTTGGTGTTTGGGTCGTGGATCGAAGGTAGGCGTCCATTTGGATTGATTGCTTCGTACTCGGGTTCTTTGACTTTGGAGAAGGGGACTTGGATGATTTCATATGGTAGTTCCAGAAGTGTGAGGACAATCCCCACCTTCAGGGGATTGGGGCCAAGCAGGGAGCCGTAGAGCTGAATGGGCTTGATTGTGGATGACATTGCGATTTGATTGTGATTGTGATTGAAGCTGGACTTTGTTGATAATGATCATATTTACAGTGGCGGGGTTTGATCTTATATATCCCAAGAGTTCTGTTTGATTCATACATTCTCTCTATAATTGGCATTATCAATTGTGGATGAAAAATGACGAGATTTGTAACCTATTGTCAGATTTAGTTCGTCCGGGTTTTGGTCCGATGTTGGGTTTCTAAAATATTATGTGATCATCGGCCTCGGCCATTTCTAAGGCCGAAAATTATGTAACCATTTCCAAAGTCTACGGGTAGATCTGATTTGCCTACATAACTACATCTAACTGTCTAGCTACTCTCTATGGTTATTCCACCCTTATGTTGGAATTCTTGCGTGACCTATTCATTATCACCATCCCCGATGGCATTATAATCCTGTTAAATCTTTTTTTTTTTTTTACGAGAATACTGTCATATATTTGATCCTACGGACTACAGTTGTCGTGGTGACATATGATGATAGAAATGGAAACTATCCGAACCAGTAGCTGTTTCTTTTGTAATACTCTTCACACATAAGGAATAATAATATCAATTGCTGTCTTTCTATGTTGTATGTCGAGGGTACAGAGCGCCCAGACTACCCCGCACTGCTGAGTGACACAACATCCTTCACACTTTTCACCCTCTTCTCTCCTTTCCTGTCCCCTAAAATCTCTCCCCTGGTAGCTGTGTAGCCCATGTTTATCCATCAAGTATCAAATACCAGTCAACTCTACAAATGTCGTCGAGTCTTGCGAGGAGCTAATGTGCACCGGCCGGGTTCCGACAACAAACAAACGCGACTAACCCAAATTTTATATCACCACAATGTGTACTGGGGCCTCTATTTGTTTACATATTTCCCCTACCGCTCCTAGGTATCAAACCCCGACGACGACAAGATCCCACATTCTCGCAAATGTGCGGGTGTCGATTGTTGTTTGCCTCTAGACACCAAAAGCAATGGAAATCATTACGGCATGTTGACAGTTCAAGTCCTCTGTCTACATGATAAGGTGATCTCCTACATTCAAATACCTATATGTGTATTTTGAACACGCGAAACACTCTATGTTTTCAAATATATATATCACGTCCAATTCAAATTCATCATTTAGGTACATCCCACAAAGTTGTTGCCACTAGCACCAGTGTGAGTAATAACGCCAGCGAGCTGGTCATCGTCGTTGAAAATAACACGGTCCGCACCAGGGGAGCTACCAGTATAGACCTTGCCACTCCTGAGAATGGGGAATTCGTAGTAGGTTCCCGAAACGGGGAAGTCGAACCCTTCATAGTTGTGGTACTCGTGCGGGTAGTTGGAGACATCGTCATTCGTGCTGTAGAGATCGTATCCCGCTTCCTGGGCGGCGCTGATGGCACTGCTAGTGTAGCAGACTGTACCGCAAGTCGCGGCACATGCGCGAGCTTCAACGTCTAGCGGGGCAGCAAAGGCACTGGAGATGAAGAGGGTGGCCACAGCCAGGATCTGAGGTTTGTGTTAACGGCTGATAGTTGATGCTTTCGATATGATAGAATATATTACCTTGGTGTACTGCATTTTGGCGAGAGAATTGACCGGAAGATTTGAGTACTTGGCTGACTATGTATATTTCTTGACTTGTAGACCTCAATGTTTCTGGGAAAGGTGAGTGTTTAAATACACCTTGCCGGAGGTATTTCCGGACTATGAAGAGAATCTACTCGCTATCAATGCGATGTTACATTCTGTGCATCCAACCGTCTTGGTGCTTAATTGGCAATGGTATGCTGCAAGTCCAAATGATTAATGAACAACCACCATGCCGAATAAGGAACCTTCACCGACCGGCAATTTCGAAGTATAGAAGTCAAAGCGAGGTACAAGATAGTCTCGATTGGTCAATTGGGGACAGCGTGAAGAATTGAGTGGTGCTAGAACTCCGGAACCCTGGAAACTTGCCTTATCCGAGAAAGTGATCGACAGGCGGGGTCATTTGGGATGGGGCTTTCTGTTTTAAACCTATGCGCCTGGGATGAGCGGTGTCTCTCTCTCAGTCAGGCCAATCACGACGTCAACCGTCGGACACGATGTTGATCTAATGGCCCATTACTCAGCGGGTCATGTGGGGTTAGATGTCTTGGTTTTGGCAGCTGAAATTCGAGCGAGTAAACGGTGACTTCCGAGGGTATTGCATTCATCAAACTGTGAACAAAACCCAAACCATTGGCTTGTCGAGATAAGAGGTTTCACACAATTACCCTTTGCATATATTGATTTTCCTTATGGTCCCCGCGCTCCGACGGTTTCCGTGCTGATCTCTTAAACTATGATATCTGGTCCGCTGCATGCCGATGATATCGCATGTTTTGTCTCTTGGTTATCCGTCATCAGTCCTCAGTCGTCAGTCGCACAAAGCCATATTCGGCGGTTACTCTTTGCACGGTAGATTAAATCCAATTGCGTGACACGCTAATCTGCATGGTACTTCACAGAGCTGCATGCAACTGAAAGATAGCTTCAAATTGTGTGTATGGTATGGATGGGTATAGTATAAGACGGAGGGTCATTGGTCTACCCTATAACAACGGAATAAATGCGGGACCACCACGTAGCGGCCTGCTTGGGTGATTCGGGCTCATCCAAATCAATGTGCTCCCTTCGCCCAGTCCAGATGTCCATATCCTCCAGTCGGACAACATGTGTTTTGTTCCAGAACTTGTACACAATCACAAACAAGACAAAAACAGGGATCAGGATATAGTTAATCACAAAGTCAGTCGAGCTAAAAGGATTGAGGAAGCAAGTGTACCCCTGGAAGAAAATGAGGAACACATTTGCTGCCAACGAGAGGTAGGTGCCCCATGGGTAGAAGAGAGCTTGGAATGGGAGCTTTGATGGGTCTTGGCCTTGCGCGACCAGGGCTTTCCGGAATCGAATATGCGCAACTCCGATTACCGACCAAACAATGAAGGTAGCAACTGTACTTCGTTAGCATGGAACAACGGTGTTTCTAGGAACGGTTCGGGAGGGGAAACATACCCCCCGAAAGGGTGATCAATGCCGAGTAAACCCTTCCAGCACTAGAGGACTGCTCCAAAAACACAATGCATGCGAAGACGTTGGTGAATACCAAACCCACCCATGGGACTCCGAGACGATTTGTCCGGCCAATGAACTTGGGGGCTTTTCCGTTGCGGGACATGAAAAGTAGTGTTCTAGATGCCACATAAAGCGAGCTATTTCCTGCGGATATGACACTGATCACAATGAGAGCATTAATGAGGTGGGCAGCTGGGAGAATCCCAGCATCCTCCAGCGAGATTGTCAATGGAGAGCTGGCTGTCTTTGACGTTGTGCCCAACAATCTCTTGTCATTCCATGGAATGAGCATTCCAATGAAGAAGATAGTCCCTGAATATAGTTTAGTAATGCCTTGGTCTGATATTCAATGTGAACTTACCAACGTAGAAAATTAGGATACGCCAAAAGACCTGCTTGATAGCCCTGGGTACTGCCTTTTGAGGATTAGCCGATTCTCCGGCAGTGATGCCAACCCTAATTCGACCGTCAGTATTTACCATCCCCCACACCTTCGATACTGGGGAACATACATTTCAGTCCCAGCATACAATGTGCCGGCAACAACAAAGGTTTTCGCCACGCCATTGATTGAATCTGCAAATGCCCCGGGGAATGCCAATATTTAAACCCAGTAGCGCGCGGTCCAATGCCACCTGCGCTGATGATAATTGCGAGAATGAAAAAGACAATCAACGCCAACACCTTAATACTGCAATCTATTAGCCAGGTCGATACTTCAACCAACACAACACATGGAGACTTACAGAGATAGCCAAAATTCCATCTCACCGTAGGCCAAAATCCCCAGATTTGACAAGGTAAGGAACATCACCCAGAAGATCAAGATCCAGCCCCATTGAGGAACAGCGTCTGTCCAGTACCCAATAACTAGAGATATCGCGTTGTATTCATTTGCCAAAACCTGGAGCGGCTTGTCAGCTAGACATTCTTCATAATCTTCGAATTCCTGATGTATGTCGTACGGTCACCCATAAGTACCAATACGCCCATCCCAGCGCAAATGCCAGAGAGTCGTCAATAAAGCGCTCCGCGTACTCGGTGAAGGATCCAGTTACAGGGAGCAGAGTGGCCATTTCACCCAGCGATTGCCTATAGCTATTAGAATCATGCTTGAGACCAGAAAATGACCTCCTTACATGACGAAGAAGACGATAATGCCGACCAGCGAGAAACTGATCAAAGCCCCTGCGGGCCCACCCTCATGCAACGCATTGCCGGAGCTTACCAGCAGACCAGGACCGATGATGCCTGCGAATACTTTGGTCAACACCAAGTACATAAAACAATGTGAGCCCAGACTCACCTCCAATAGCGATCATCTGTAGATGCCTAGACTTGAGCTGCCGCTTCAACGGTGCAGACATAGGATCTGTCGCAATCTCTTCATCCGATCGGGGAATCTCCTCCGATCGGACGCTTTTCGTAGCGCCATCCTGTATAGGTCCCCTGTATGTTACGCTGAAATCTGTTTTGTCCGCCATATCTAGAAAGGCTGCATAAAAACAAATAGAAGACAGGTCTCAAATCATTCAAATCGGAGAAACAGAAACTGTTCTGTTTTTTTTTTTTTCACAGAAAAGCTCCCCTGGACATGGTTGTAGCCAATCAGAAATCTCCTCATGTGCCGATGTCGTGATAAGAGACGGGAGCGGCGTCATGGACGATCGTGTGGGGCTATTTAGGCGGGGGAAAGGTACCGCAACTTTGGAAAGATGGTATCATTTATGTTGTGATATAGATCATATTTTCGTACTATTTAAACTCAAGAGCATTGAGACAATGTTGAATGATGTCTGATCAACCAAATTCGGCTAGGGATACACAATTTCGCAGGTTATCGTCGTCTCACAGGCTGCCCTTCTGGGGATATGGGAACCCTAGAAAAGAAACAGGAATTTAGAAGGAACTCTCAAAATTTGACACAATAGCAGCGGGGAAAGCGAAGGATTGCTTGAATGTTGCCTCAGACTGGCGTTAATATATTCCATCAATAAGGGTTCAGTTCGTCTCGCTCTTTCATCATTGGCATCAAGCAAATCACTGTGGAAGAGGAGGAACATACTTAGTCACACAAGACGGAATCTTCAAACTCACCGATAGTAATAAGCAGGAATGTTCAAGGGTAAGACAAAGGGCAACACATCAATAGTAGTGGGTGGAATAGTGGCTCATAGTATTTGCTTTTTATCAATGAAGTTCAACCAGCGAAGTACTTCACCAGAGAAGATATCTCATCGTTGCCACCAAGCAAATTACCCTTAAACAGAAGGGTAGGAGATAGACTAACAATTTAGGGAGTTCCAGTCCAGATATTAGCGACAATAGCATCAGAAGCAGTGGAGGTATAAGAAATGTAAAGAACAAGCAATAACAAATAGTGGTGACTCAGTGGCCCGGCGCTTATCTTCAATGAAGTTCAGATATGAGACTTTTTTCATCATCGCCACTAGTAAGTTGCCCTCAAGCAAATTGTTAGGAGATATACTCACAATCTAGGAAATTCCAGTCTGGAACTTAGCGACAGGAGCATCGAGAACAGTGACCGTAGGGGTATAGGAAAGGAACAAGCCATAACAAATGGTGGTGGCTCAGAATACCGAGGTTTTTCTTCAATGAAGTTCAGACCACAAGACTTTTTTCGTCATTGCCACTAGGCAACTTCCTCTCGAACAAAGGGGTAGGAGATATACCACAATCAAGAAAATTGATATCTGGAAATTAGCGATAGGAGCATCAAGAAGAGAAGAGGTAACGGTATAAGAAAGGTAAGGAATAAGCAATCCCACAATTAGTGGCTCGTTCGGATACTCAGTGGGAACTTACATACGCCGGTAATGTTCGCAATATAAAAGCAAATTAAGTGTAAGAAAATAGTTAGCCAAGAGAGCGTTAAGCAGAGTAGCAACAATAGCAAGTGATATGGGCAAAGGGAAAGCGCTCAAAATGTGCCTCAGAGTGTAGTTATCTTGGTCATCAGACATGTTCAGCAGCTCTCTTTATTCATCATTGGCAACGCGCAAATTCACGTTAGGGACTCACATGTACCGGCAAGGTTTGCAACATGAAAACAAGTCAACTATAAGAAAAGGGTCAGCGGAGTGAGCACTAGGTCGATCATCAAATGACATGGGCAAAGGTGAAGTGCTTAAAATGTGCCTCAGACAAGTGTAGCTTGGTCGTCAAAGATTTTCAGTTAGCTCTCTTTTTCCATCATTGGCATCAAGCAAATCACCGACAGGGGAAAGGTGACAACCCCAGAAGGCTAGACTCTGGGAATTAATGAAGGTAGTCAGTATCAAGAATAGATCCATAGTGAGGACAATTCACAAAGGTAGGATCTTTAGATGATGCATCAGAATTCAAACTATGTACTCATCAAGGATATTCAGTTGAGAGCTCTTTTTTCGTTCATCATGGCGTCAAGCACATCGTTGATGGGCAACAAGAGGATTGGAATGAAGTTGGCCAAATGAGAACCCATAGTAGCAAGGAAACGAGAACTCACTTGGTCAAAATGCAAACAGAACGCTGAAAGGCACGTAGGATTGGTAAATCAAGATCCACGTACTGGACATGGGAGACTCGAATATGAATAAATCATGCAGTGGCCTTGAGCGTGGGCTCAGATATGTGGTTTTCTTTCTTCGGGGCTCTCTTCTTTCTGGCCACAAAGCGCTAATACTCGAGGCTGAGGTATAAATATTTCCATTATTGGCATATTGGAAGCCCAAAAGGAAAATTGGAGGGTGATTGAGCTAGAAAGGAAACATGGCATTAGTAAAATACAACCCAGAAAGATGTAAGAGTTCCAAAAAGAGAGTTTTCAATCAAATATGACCAAAGCAAAGGCATCGAGTGTAAGCTCCGACATAAAGCTTGCCTTTTTTTGGTTGCCACAAAGGGCACGTGCTTGACAAGACAAGGTTCAGATATAATACTTTGTACCATTTCCAGGCCAAAGGCTCAATGGCGAATTAGGAGGGAGGGCTGGGTGGCTGAGCTAGAAAGATGCAATGGTATTAGCGAGACGTAACCCAGCAATTGAAATAAGGGTTCAAATAGAAAAGCCACAATTAAATGTAGGCTCAGACATAGGGGTTTCTTTTCTTCACCGAGCCTTTTTTTTTTTTTTTTTTTTTTTGACTGAAAAGAACAGATACTACACAGAGCCGAGGGGTGCAGGTATAGATAACCCATTTCATCATCGCCGAATTGAGAGTAACAGAACGCGGAAATAGACTTACAATTCCATCAGCAAGTGCCATATTAAAAATGAGCACGTATATCGAGCAATGAGAAATCACAACAGCGGGTCTGCCAAAAAGGTCAAAGACATCGCGTATAGGCTCATGCATGTGGATTGGTCTCGTCGGAACCCTCCTTTTTGATCGTAGTAGATATGTCTTTCTCTGAAGCTCAGGTATAGCATTTTCAACATTGCGGATCGAAAGCCCGTAAGGGGGATGGCAGGGGGAGTGAGTTGAGCTAGGAAGATGGAATGATATTAGCAAGACGTGATCCAGCACTTCAAATGGGGGTCTAAATGAAAAATTGCAATCAAATGTTGGCTCAGGTATAGGGATTTCTTTTCTTCAGCCGGCTCTTTTTTTTTTTTTTTTTTTTTTTTTTTTTGAAAGAAAAGAACAGATACTATACCAAAAGCTGAGCCGGGGTGCAGACATAGATAACCCATTTCATCATCGCCGAATTGAGAGTAGAATGCAGAAAGGAATTCACGATCCCATAAGTAGGTATACCGAGCAGGGAAATGACAGCGGCGGCTCTGTCAAAGAAGCGAACAGGTTCAAACGGTGGATCAGGAACATTGGAGTAAGAACAGGTAATGGTCGTAATGAGCGTCATTTTGACAGGCTATAATTGCAGAATGAGACTAGAGAGATACAAGTTTATGAGCAGGTGAGACTTCAAAAACGAGCAATGAGTATATCAAGTAGGCACCATAGATGCCAGTGACGATTTCGCAAATGCAGCAAGTTGCAAACGGTGGCTCAGATAGTTGTGCTTTCGTCAGGGTTCTGACCAAGGAACTGAGATTCAGGATCATCATTGCAACACCAAAAGAACAGGAAACCCATGAACACAGAGTAGTCATGGAAAGGGTATATCGGGGTAGAAGATGCACTTTACCTCGAAAACGCTAGATAGGGCTAAGCCAAGCTATCGGAGTAGGTATTGGCTGCCACCATTGCCACATTGGCAGTCCAAAGGGTAAGAGAGACTAGGAAAGGATGATTTGATTAGCAAATGAACCTCAGATATGCCAATGACAATTTCGTAAACAAGGTAATGTGTTTCAAATGGTGGCTCAGATATAGTTATGCTTTTTCGTCAGGGCTCTGATCAAGGAACTGAGATTCAGACTCATCATTGCAACACCAAAAGAACAGGGAACCCATGAACACACAGAGTAGTCACGGAAAGGGCATATCGGGGTAGAAGATGCACTTTACCTCCAAAGTGCCAGATAGGGCTGAACCAAGGCACGAGAACAGGTACTAAGGGTCACCAGTGTCATATGGACGGCCCATAAGTGCAGGCTAAGACTAGAGAGAGATGAGTCTATTAGCAGGTAAGACTTCACAAACGACCAGAGAGTATACCAAGCTGGTATTCATAGACGTCAATCATGATTTTGCAAAGGAGGCAATGGGTCTCAAATGGTGGTTCAGATATAGTGTTTTCATCAATTTTCAGAGAAAGGAAGATGTTTAAACATCATCATTGCAGCACCAAAATAACATGAGACCCATGACCAAGACATAGTAGTCATGGCAAGGAGGGTAGTGCAGGGGGGAGGGGACATACACTTTACCTTGGATGTGGTGTATGGGGCAGTGCCAACGCAATTAAAGGCGAATGTACTAGCCAAACGAGGCATCAGTAAGGAAGAGCTTCCACAATACCTGAAGGAAAAGGTAACGATGAATGTGCCCTCGTATATCATTGTCATCATTGAAACAAAGAGGAAGTGATGATGACGCCGACGGAGCACATACCAACCGGCGCAGCAGAAAGGTTCAGCAATGAGGAGGATAGGAAAGGAGAAAAGATACAACTCACCAAGAAGAGGGTAAAGTAGACATGATTGCCAGTGGAAAGAAAAAGAAGAAATGAAAAACATTGGTGGAATCCCTGTGGAAAATGCGCGACGAGTCAGCAAACGTGCGTCGACGACTAAGCGAAGTAAACGAAGCATGTCGCCTAGGCAGCGAGACAATTGAATCACAAAGGCCTTTGATCAGTACAAATGATCTCGAGACTCACCAAGGTACACGACCAAGCCAAGCCTGCAATGTGGAAAACGAGAAAGTATAAACGTGCATTGGGGTAAGCGAGGTCAAGTCCAAGCAAGAATGCAAAGAACAAGTGTAGAAATATGAATACTCTGCGGCAAATTAAAAGAGGATATGGAAGAGGGAAGGGAAAAACAAGACTTAACAAAATTGTATAGTGCCTACCTACGTTATACTTCATACTCAACGCTGATTGGCGGATAGTAGCGAGGTCCGTGCTCGGATCGGTCGCTGATTGGCTAGACTTAAATCTGGGGTATGATGTACTCATGTCTTGAAAGAATTTAAGGCTCATGAGGTGACACAACTCACCCTGGTCGCTACAGTGTGGCTACTATCATTAAATTTGGTGAATTTATACCTATGGTAATGGTCTAAATTTGTACGAAGTATCACAACGGGAATCAACGCGGTGCGCGAGATAAAGCTGGTTACATTTTATGTTGAGATCGAGGTTTGCGGCCCAGGTACCAAGGGCTATCTCAAAACCGCTTTGGGGCCACCGCCTCGAAATTTCCGGCAATTAGTTTGATGTCGATCTCAACGAAACGAAGTAGCTAAGTAGACGGTCCAATAACCACAGGACGAGTCTAAAATTAACTGACGACTAAGAAAAATGACTACCGCCGACTCAGCAAAAGCAGCCATCGACGACTAAGCAAAAAAAAAGATTCGAGCTAAGAAATCCAATACTCAACCAAGTCGCTAACACTCAGGATCCGTGGGCAAAACAGGACGTCAATTCATTCCCTATGATATCAACAAGCGGCTTGCTACTGACAGACAAGGATCCGCAAGGATTGAATATCGCTATACATCATGATCAACAACGATCAGCATGACTCCCCGGGTCGTTTACAACGCAGGGATAGTTTTTCGATGAAGGTCTCGCCCCATTTTGCACTGTTAAGGTCAGCAACTGACAATAATAAACTAGGAAAGCCTTTCGAACCTTGTGTTGGCATTGACAAAGCCTCGGAGATACTCGTATTTGGCCTTTCGTTGGGCAGGGTCCAGATTCAACGCATTGAAAATTGCCTCAGACATCTCCGTCTTGTTCGCAGGATGGAACGGGATACTACCATTCGTCATGAAAGAAGCCGCGCCGGCAAATTCGGAGAGAACGAGGACACCATGACGCTCTTCCTGGCAGGCCACATACTCGAAGGCCACGAGATTCATTCCATCGCGAGTGGAGGTTAGAAGACAAACATCTGCTACCGAGTACAAAGCAGTCAATTCATTGAATGGAACGGAGCGATGCATATACAGTAGCGGAGTGCCCTCGGGGGTGGCTGGCTAAGTTAGTATACTCCCAATATTTGCGATGAGAACCTACCATGTTTTCCGTTGATTTTCCCGGCTATAGTACACAGTTCCGTTTCGAGATCCTGATATTCCTTTACGTCTTCGCGGCTTGGGACGGCGACTTGGATGAGAACAACCTTGTTTTGCAGCTCTGGGTGATCATCGAGAAAAGCGTCGAATCCCTTGAGTTTTTGCGTGAGGCCTTTGATATGGTCCAGTCGGTCGACGCCAACAATTACCTTGACGCCTTTGTAGCGCTCTTTCAAGCTTCGAATACGCTCTTGGACATCAGGCTTTTGCAATGAGTCGGTAAACTTTTCGGGATCGATGCCGACAATGAACTTGTTTATGCATACCAGGCGGTTTTTATACTGGATTTGGTTGGGAATTTCGGTGCGTGCGTTACTGGGGTGGGTGTTAGTTGATACTTTTTAAGCTTGTGGGGAAAGGGAATTAGGGCTAATGCTCACAGGAGACTGGCACAGGTGTCGATGAAGTTTTGCTTATACTCGTCCGTGTGGAACCCAATCAAATCACTGGACAACATGCCCTCAATGAGATGCTTTCGCACAGGAAGGTTCCTCCAAAAGTCTCCTGCAGGAAAGGGCGTATGGAGTGAGAAGCCAATGGCACAGGATTTGCCTTGTTGTTTGAGTCGGTCGCGAAGAAGCTCGGGCAAAAGCATGAGATGATAATCATGAACCCAGATCAACGATCCACTATCGGCAGTTTCGGCAATCGCATCTGCGAACAACTCATTTACCCGCCTATATGCTTGCCATGGAGTCTCGTCGAAAACTACACCGGACTGATAATGGAGAACAGGCCAGAGGATACGGTCTGGCGGTCAGCGTGGATCACGATGTTAGGGCACGGGAGCTTACTCGAGAACCCGTTATAGTGTTCATGGGCCAGGGAGCTATCCAGGAATATGGGTATGGCATTATGTGCTTCCAGACTCTTTTGCACATCCTCTCGGTCCTTTGGGTCTTTAACCTCGATTCCTGGCCAGCCAAACCATTGGAACTTGGTAGACTTGGTTAACCCAGAGAGGGAGGTGACGAGACCACCACTCGAAAGAGATGACTGATAGGTTCCATCAACCTGTTTCACAGACAATGGAAGGCGATTTGAGACGATTATGAGGTTTCGCTTTTCGTCAGTGATTGCACCCATCCTGTTACCCAACTGGAATTTTATATATCTTCAACAAAGAACGAATGATGAGTCATTCACTAAATCCAGACGAAAGTACTGGGATTTTATGTTGAAAGAAGCAGAATCCAAAGACGAAATTGACAGTTATACATAGCTGCAGAAATGGCGAATGGCAAATTGCGTCAGTATGAAAGAAAATGCATCCCTCTCTTCCCTATTGCCCATGTGCCTAAATCCAGGCAAGATTGGCCTCAATGACACATTACCTCAAATATTCCATATGTGTTTAATCATCTGGATAATACGTAAAATTGTTGGCTGGTAACTTCTTCGGATTCTATACAGGCCGAGGCGAAACTAGTCATTTAGCCCTACATGTATTTTCTACAGAAAGAACCGACGAAAGCAAGAACGATTTTTCATACTTGGCATTGAATTAATTTTATTGTTCTATCTACCTATTATTTTTCGTCTATAGCCGCCAGGGATGCTTCTTTGTTGCTTCATTTCGTCATGGGCATGTCAGAGCTAAGCACCTGGTGCCTCAACTTTTTCCAGCGATTTGCCTCTTTTGATTTGTAGCAGTTTTACAGCAATAAAGCAGCTCAATCCAGCCGCATATGCACATCCAGCAAACGCAATCAATCCCCAGTACTGTCCCTTGCAGACACTAATAATCTCTCCAGCAATCGGGACGCCAGTCAATGCCCTAAGGATATGTCAGCCACATGTTCTGATGAAATGACTCAATACAAAGGGAGAAGAACCTACCCAAAAGCGACAATGGTGTAAACGGTGGTGTAATATCTCCCATAACTCTCGACGGGACACAGCTCTCCCACACAGACTGGCACAAGGCTGATATTGCTCCCACTGGCGAATCCGAATACAATAGAGAATATAACCGTAGCAGCAAGATTTCCGTCAGCGGGCATCCAAATGCCAAGGACAGAAATTAAACAAAGAATGTTTGTCAGGATCAATGTGTTGAACCGACCAATGCGATCAGCTATGATGCCCGGCAACCAACGACCGGGGAAAGAACCGGCGTTCAAAAAGACGACCATCAAATACGATAGATCGGGAGAGATCCCACTCGCAATTGAATACGAGGCAATGTATTCGAGTGGAATAAAGAAGCCCCATTCAATGAAGAATACCCCCATCGTCGTCAGAGCGAGGACAGGGTCTTTGAGAATCGTGAGATCGGGAAGGAATACCTTAAGCGACGGACGCGAAGGGGCCTTGGGAGGGAAGTTCGCTCGGACTAGAAGGCAGCCTGGGATTAAAAGTATCAATGTGATCAGGCCGATGACCCGACTAGCCCAGGCGAATCCAATCTGTGGCGCAAGGTACAGCAATACCAAAGGGAAGATCACGCCGCCGATACTACCCCCGGCCAATGCAAGACCTGTTGCTGCACCTCGGCGTTTGATGAAGAAGTGTCCAATGCTCGCGACGGGTACAATGAATATGAAAGATGTACCCATCCCTCCCAGGATGCCAATCACAATGAGGAAGTGCCAGTACTCCTGGCAGAATCCCATGAGGATGAAGGTTAATACGAGCAGACTTGACCCGATCCACATGAGCAGCCGCGGCCCTTTGATATCGAAAATAGGCCCGATCTGGATCCCGCAGAAGAATACAAGGAAGTTGTATATTCCGAAGATCCAGCCAATTTGCCCTTCGCTGATGTCTGAGAGTTGGTGTGTTGAGATCCAAGCTTGGTAGATGCCGATGCTGTTCATTAGGCCGAGTCCACCCATTATAGCGCTGAAGCTGCCTGCTACAACAAGGTTGCCAATGAGCCCTCCCTCTGGGCGGGTGGTTGGGTCGAGTGCTGATTCGTGGTGCATTATTTTATGCTACACAATAGGTAATAAGTAATAGGTACAAGACAGAAAAGGAAATTTGTTGTTGGAACTATCTATATGAAGCTTCAATTCTATGGATACAGCTCCTTTTAACTACTTCATAGTGGATAAAGTACCAATTTGTATCTGGGAAATTTTCCTGAGCTCGGCCATTATCATGATGCATGTTGTCTAACGTGCAGTTGAATTAGAAAGAAATTCGCCGAGGGCTGTATGAAAATCGGAATCGGGTCGCTTTCGGGATAAGGCCGAACTGATTGATAGGATCAGCAAGCGAAAATTCCCCTTAAGAATTATCTGAAGAAGTCCACTAGAGTCATACTTGCTGGCTCTGTGGCAAAGAACGATGGCCGAGCATCTCGGCCACCAGAATTCTCGGCCACCGGCGGATTTCGCCGACGCGGCAGCGGCGAACCCGATCAAATTTACATGCGTTGTTTTGATGTATACAATTATTACTTCATTATTAACATCTCGTACTCTTAAAACAGATGAGAAAAAAGAGGAAGAAAAGAAAATGCCATAGGAATATGAGATCTATACCGGCCTAGGTAAAAACCAGTACCTAGTCCGCACCAAAGGTAGAGACAGCAGAGAAGCCGATATAGCCCCCAGGATTAAATCAACTAGAAACAAATACAAGAAAAGAAAGCACCATGACGATGGTATGAAATAAAACACCAGTATCGGACCAATTCAAAACCCCAATCCCGAATATGATCCCATCCCCGCTGGTTATGCTGCCAACCCATCCGCTGTAAAACAAGTACGCCGACCAGACCTAGGCCTCAAAATAAAAACAGTGGTTTAAGCAAACCTGCGCTTGGTTGGGCTCGGTGTCCGGAGGTGCTGCTCGCGCTCACGAGAGCGTTCCGTGACAAAGTCCATCGCCCGTGTATTCTCGAGCATCAGGGGCTGGTCTTGTTTCTCATTGTAAGCGACGCCTTGGGTTTGCCGAGGGTCTTGCTGCCCGTAGTACCCGAATGAGGGGTTATGCTGCAGCTGGGGGTGCATGGATTGGGGTGGGGGTGGGTGTTGCGCGTAGTGCTGTTGCTGGAGACGGTGTCTAAATGATCGGAATGACCAGTTGCTAACAACGGTGACGGTGGATATGGTTGCAAGGAAGAAAAGCTAGTATATAAAGTCAATAGATATCCAAAATCGGAGGCACAGGGAAACTCACAATCGCCTTCCAGCTGATGGGGTCAATGAAACTGTTTATGATAATAGCCATTGTATGCGCCGAGACCTTGGCGCGACCAACCTTCGCCGGGTCACGATTCATGCATCGTTCCCAGTTCTCGCATATAGTTTCCAGGGCTGGCGCGCGAGTCGATCGTCCGCAGTCGTTGTCAATATAGCTTTTCGTGCAGACCGCCATGTCGGCCAAGATAGTATCGGACATTTCTTGCGCAGCCTGTTCGAACTCGCCACGGATGGCCGACACAAATCCGAAGACGACATAGACGGCCAGAGAGAACAGCGACAAGTTGACCACCAGTTGGGCCCACCATGACAGGATGGCGGGGACATTCGGGTGTGCCTCCAGCATGCTGAAGAACTCAGACCAGGATGACACTTGTGAGCGACCCTGGTCGAACTTCTGTCCCTTTCCTTGCTTCATGGCTTTCATCGACTTTTGTTCCCTGCTGCTGGGGCGGTCTTGGTCGCTATCGTCATCGCTGTCGACCCGTATTTGTCGGCCGAGTTCCTTGTCTCTCCGTCGTTTCTTTTGTATCCGGTGCAAGGCTGCGTTGGAGTGATGGGTCAGCCGAGGGATTTCACCTCGCCCTGGGCTCTGCGGATTCCGGCCATGAAAGTTGAATAGTGACGAAGTTCCCTTCCCTGACTTGTACGGCTGCTCCGGCGTGTCCTCATTGTCAGCATATTCCGGTGACGACATATTCTCGGCGCCTGATGAGAAATCCACATCGAATTTCCGTGGCGTCTGGAAAGCAGGTTGGCCAAATTTAGCCTTCGGCGATAGTGGTGCGGGTTGTTGTCGGGGCTGTGAAAAGAGGAATGGTTGAGAGTTTGGTTCGCGGAGAGAGGGTAGCGCTTGCTTCTGGGGGGATTCGAATGCGCTGTATGTGCCTGTGCGAGTGTCAGAGAGCTTGAGATTACAGCTGTCCTCGTTCAGACTGGGATACGGACGTTTCTTCTCATGCTGCGCCCCAAGCTGGTAGAAGGGCGAGGTCACGTCGCCGGGGGCTCGAGTTTGCCATTCAAAGTCCATTGGACTCTCTCCCGTGCGTTTTTCCATCTTTAGGTCGACCGAAATATAGATCTGTAGCGGGATGATGGTGAGGGTTAAAAAGGCGGGAAGTTTTTTGTTTGGGGTAAACATCCAGACTCCCGTAGCAACCTTGGCATTAACGCTCTTTATCTCCGAGAGGGACTACATAGGTATACTCCATTGTTTTTACTCGTATTTTTTATTTGATCGTGCTCATTCTATGGTACAGTTTACACGTTGACTACAGAAATGGACGGACTCGAATCAAATATCGGAGCAAGATCGTTTGATGCATTGGGCGACCAGCACCCACTATGGGTATTAAACAAGATGGAAGGCATAAGACAGATAACATGAGAAGCCATCTACTCATCCATCTGCCACTGGTATTCCAGAGCTTCAAATCGGCTTTTCTTGTTCCGCGATGTAAACCAGTCCTTTTCAAACCCGTTGCCCCGATCCACCCCATCCCAGCGATGCCCTGGCCGGATCCCATATCGATTAGGCTGGAAGGAACCACGATACAGCGGCCGCCCTGTAACACTGGCTCCCGCATCACGCTTGGCCGTGAGGAACTCCGCGGCGGGATCATTCCACCGATCGCGGGCCTTCATATCTTCATTCATTTCCTCGTCTTCGATCGTCCGTGCAAGCGGCATGGCCTTGATATCTTGTAGATCCCGTCGCCGCTCCTCGCGCTGCCGTCGCTGCACATCTCCCATCAGCGCCTCGCGGGCCTGTTCTTCTTTCTCGCGCTTTTCTTCTTCTGCGCGCCTGGCTTCGGCGCGTTTCATGGCCACGTTGATGATTCGGCCGGATGCGTCTCGGTAGATTGTTTCTTGGCTCTTTTGGTTCACTACTGAGGGATCGCGGTACAGTGCTTCTTCAGCTTTGCGCCGCTTTTCTTGGGCTTTCACCATCGCTGCGGTTTGGGCCGCCGTTTGGAGGCCCCCTCGTGCTCCGGACTCCATGCGACCCGCACCATCGTCTTCATCCTCTATCACAAGCGCATCTTCATCGTCTGGGTCTTGCTGGGCGGCGCGTTCGGCCGCTGCATCGGCTAGAATTGCGTCGGCAGCTTCTTGTTCACTTCCGCCTTGGCCAGGCGTGGGTCCTCCGATCGTCTTCCAGCTTGACTTCTTTGCGCGGCGGAACTCTGTAGTTTTTGCGGATGTGTCGAAATAAGGTCTGTCCTCATCGTCTTCGCCCGTATTTCCTAATGAGCGAATGTCTGGCGGATCATCGTCGGCAATGATGAGGCCGGAGCCTACAGTATCGATGGCTTTGGTCTTCTTGCGCTTCTTCTTTGGCCGCTCGGTGGCTGGGTCGGCAGTCAGGTAATTCTTTGCCAGGTAGTCTGCGAGTGAGCCAGGCATGATTTTGGTATGTTGTATGTGAGAAATGTGAAATGTAGAGATGCAGGTTGAGCTCAGTGATTTAATGATCCGGAGGAATGTTTTCCCGAACTGTATGCCGCCTAGCGCTTTGTGTTAAGGCGTGAATGTTATTTGAGTATGGACTCGGCAATGTAAAGGGAGACCTCGAATTTTGTTGCTGAAATTATTTGGAGATCTGCACAATGCCACGCTCCGAAGAAGCAGAATGGTGGGCCAACGCAGTCTACGAGGCCATCCAAGAAGTCCCCCTAGGCAAAGTCACTTCCTACGGTCATATCGCGCGCCTCCTCGGTGAACGTATGGATGCAATTATATGATTGCTGTAGACATACTAATTACTTCCTTTTGGTAATAGCTCAGCGTCCCCGCCAGGTCGGGGTCTGTCTCAAGGTACTTCCGTCGCCCGAGTCTGGCTCGCACTTCAATTCGAACACCGTCCCGTGGCAGCGAGTGATTAATTCGAAAGGGATGATCTCGCATCGGTGCGTTTCTAGACTACCTATTCCAAACTCCCATATCATGTCAAGTTGTTCAAACTAGACGATATGATCCAGTCTTGAAAGGGACTTTTATACGTGTTCACGGCTAACAACTATAGTAGTGGACCCGGCAGTGCGGAGCGTCAGGCCGAAGCTCTCGCCCAAGAAGGTGTAGAGGTTACTACAGACAGCATGGGCGAGATGTATGTTGATTTTTCTCGATATGGATGGTTTCCAAGCGAGCTGCCGAGCGAGGGAACGGATGAACAGCCATAAGAATGGGGAAGTTGAACACTCATCTACTGTCGTATAGACGTTTACAAACATCATCATGTATTGGGTTCCAATGTCCTTGCATTGTATCAGAGTGTTAACAATGATTCAAGAAATGGTACGGAGACTGAATCCATACATAGCAAATTGTCATAACTTGTCTGTCTGGTGGAGGGAATCTAGAAGACGGAAAGGACTTCGCAGATGAGTGGGAAGGGGATGACACGGGAGACTAAAGACCCATCACAAATATGATCAATGGAAAATATAAAGACGAGTCTATCGGAGAGATATGAGATGGAAAAGCACCAGGCACAAAGGTAGACAGACGTGCAAGGGGGGAAAGGCGAGGCATGAGCATACGAGCATCTCGAAAAACACCCCATCCAACCAACTACCAGCATAGGACGAAAGAAAGCTTTGAAGAAAGAAGAAATAAAGACACAAACCAACCAGCATCAATCCGTAAATGGAAAGAGAAAAAAGATCGTTAACTCACATCATCGCCATAAGGGCATGTCTGCAATGAAAACCCAGGGGATAGCCCCATCTAGGTTGAGGAAAGAGAACAAAGAGGGGGGGTCACAAAGGTCACCTTCAACGCTTTTTGACCTCGGTGGCCCAGCCTTCAATACCCTCCCCCGGGTGCCAGGGGCAATACCCAGATCGACCCCATCCATACCAGGTGTTTCCTTTATCCAGTCATGAGCGGCCATACCACCAGCGTTCGCCCTCTTCTCGGGTGACAGATCAAGCATGGGCAGTAGTAGTTCGCTAATACGCATGCTCTCCTCCATGGAGTAGTGGTACTTTTCTCGCAGGACGTCGGGCAGGGCCCAGTGACGGAGTCGGTGGATATTGCGCAGTTCACCCTTACGGTTGAAGATTTCCTGGGACCATTTGCCGGACATGCAGAGTGACTTGGGGAAGGGACCAAGTAGTTCAATGATTTGGGCAATGTGATCATCGTCCTTGCCATATTTGGTCCCTGATTGGGGGTCGAAGAGGTAGTCTCCAGTGATGAGTTCGAAAACCTAAACAGTTAGTATTTCGTTCGGCTTCGGCTCTGATTGATGATCAGTCACTTACCATGCATGCCATACTCCACACATCAGTGCTAGCACCCCACTTAGAGCCCAGTATGACTTCGGGCGAGCGGTATTGACGAGTTTGAATGTCGTTGGTGAAATGGTGACCGACCCAACAAGCATTGCCTAAGTCTGCAATCTTGACCGAAATAATATTGACGTCAAGTTCTTCCTCTGGTGATTTGCTCGAAGAGCCTTTATCGAGAGAAATTCCAGACACCTCTCGCTCCAAAAGATCACTATATTTATATCGTTAGACCAGGTTCTCATCAATCAAAGCAATTCAGACGAAATGTAATAACAATGTAATAACGTACGCAGTTTTCTCCCGCTGGTTCTGCTTCACATCTTCTTCCTTTACCCCAAGCAGTTCTCTCATAGAGGGCATATCTGCAGTAGATGCTAGGTCAGTTTCGGTTCGCGCACGGTCATGTCATAGGTGCATCAGGGGGGACCGACCTCCAGGTTCATTGACCATCTGGCTGAGGCTGCTGTGTGAGTTAGAAGAGCTATGTTTGAAGTCGAAGCTATTGAAGCTGGTGTTGAGCGGACTAGGGAGCGGCTGGCTCCCTGTGATCAGTGTGCGTCGCCGTCTCCGTCCATTTCGGTTATCCTCTTTCTCCTTGGCCTCTTTATTGGCTTCTTCCTTGACATGCGCCTTGACGATCTGCTCCACATCTCCAATCTCGATCAGGACATTCTCCGGCTTCAGATCCGTGTGAATGATCCCACACTCGCGGTGGAGATAATCCAAGCCCAGTAGTACTTGCTTCGCAATCTGCTTGACTAGCGGCATGGGAATACCGCGGTGGTTCCACCGCTTGATCAAACCCAACAGGTTCTCGCCCAGGACCTCAAAGACCATACAAACATGGATACCATTCGGCCCTTTGTGCTCAAACGAGTCCAACAGACTAACCACATGCTTCCGACCAGGGTGAGAGGGTTTCGCTTGGACGATTTTGTTGAGGAGCTTGATTTCGTCGATCGCGGTTTCGGTGTAGTGTGCGGCGGATCGAACCACCTTCAGCGCAACGTGCTTGTTGGTGGTTGTGTCCCGTGACAGCCAGACCGTGGAGAAATGACCCCATCCAAGCTTGCGCACGACAATATAGCGACCATTGTTGTATGCTTCGCCGACCGCGACGGGGTGGTATCCACCTTTGCAGTAATCTTCGGAGTCCTCCTCTTCTGCGGTAGCCTCGAGTTCTTCGCCAGACGATGAGGATGATGAGCGCGATGCGGGTGCGTTGGAGTTTGACTGAGCAGCGCCGGTTCTATTCCATGTGAAATTAGTAACCATGTTCAACAGAAACGTTTGAAGACATACGATTCTGTAGCGCCGGGCGCAGGGTTCCCTTCATTGGTGACGATGGGCTTCAAGTCGGTACCCTTTCTCCTCTTCTTTCCGCCGCTGCCATTGGCAGCTGAAGCAGCAACGTTTGCCATCTGTTTGCCCTTGTTGAGCATCGCCTTGGTAAGATCGACTCCCTCCATGGTGTGGAGATTTGGGAGGTCAAGCTGAGAGGCGGGGCACACTGGCTTTTGGTTGGCTCAAGCGGAACTTAGAGGCGGTGGATGTTGGAGGGGGGCCTCTACCACCACAGTAAAGACACGAGTAATCGGGGGGGAATATAGTACTGCCCAGGTGAAATTGTGAAGAATCCAAATAACTGGGAATAAGTTGGAGGGGGGGAAATGAAGATGTCAAAGATTGAGAAAAATAGCGGGTAAGGCACAACCCAAAAAGAAGATGGGCCAGAGCGACGATCCGATCGCAAAGTTCAAGTTTTATAAAATCGAGAAAGATAGATCACTTCGGAGAAAAGGGAAATAGTTGAGATGGGATGGTTTTCCGCAAGCAGCCACAGCGTCGTGGTGGCAAATATCGACGCATTGAGTATAGACAATAAATAACCTATAAGAACTGAATATACTGATATACTGAATATATTGGGATAATAAATAATAGATGTAAAGAAAAGAAAAAAGTCTCAGATGAAGGTGGTACATTGATTAACTAGAAGAAACATAGCAAGTAAGAAGTACATGTCAGGTGAGATAGTACATTCTATGATGTTGACTATGATGACTATGTGTTAAATACAGATGTTTTAACTCTTCTATGCTATATATGTATGTATCTACCTTAACCTTATCTATCATATCATAAACTATCTTCCATCAACTATTCTATCAAATTTCGATCAAATCCGCAAAGAAATAAAAGAAGATCGACTGCAGTCCTGATGTCACGATCCCCGCTTGGGGTAACTGGGTACCTGACTTTATCTCGGTGGATTCACCTCTTGACCTCTTGACCTCTTAAGACTCTAGCCTCTGGCTTCCCTGCCACCATGACAAGCCCCTTCAACCGTCGCCCGATTCCCGACTACTTCCTAGCCTCTCCACTGGTGGCCTTACTCTATCCTGTGCACCAGATCTTACTCCGTCTGCGTGGACCTCCTCGACTCCCTCCGCCAGGCACTCAACCAATCCGAGTAGTCTGCATCTCCGATACTCACACCCTCGAATGGCCAGACGTACCCGACGGAGACCTTCTCATCCACGCAGGCGACCTCTGCAACGACGGCTCCGCGCGCGATATTCAAGCCGCTGTTGACTGGCTCCGCAGCCTTCCCCACCCATACAAAGTCGCCATCGGAGGCAACCATGATAGCTACTTCGACGTGCGGTCACGCCTGGATGAGGACCGCAAAGACCCAGCTTCTACGGGGGATTCCTTCGCAGCAGTTTCCTCAACTGCATCCATACACTCGCTCCACGAGCTGAACAGCGCCTCCCGCATCGACTGGGGTGACATCCATTACCTCCAACATTCAGCGGTGACCCTTTCGTTCCCCGACACCTCGACGCCCTCATCCACAACCCCCTCACCAGCTCCCGCTCGCGCTCCCTCACAATCTACGGCGCGCCCCAAGTCCCAGCCATCGTCCCCTTCGGCCCCGAGCACGCCTTCACATACCCTCCACAGCACGACGCCTGGTCTGGCACCGTCCCCCCAGAAACAGACATCCTCGTCACTCACACTCCACCCCAATCCCATCTCGACCTGTCCCCCGTATATTCCACAGGCTGTCCCAATCTGCTAGCAGAATCATGGCGCGTCCGTCCTGCCCTCCACGTCTTCGGCCACGTCCATGAATCCGCAGGCCAGGAACCCATCTTCTGGGACGAGGCCCAGCGCGCCTGGGAAAGATTATGTGCCACGCGCCGCTCGCGTGCGCGTTTGAGCCGCCTTGCTTCGCTAGCCGGGTTCCTGCGCGATCTGTTCGATCTGTCTGCCTGGGTGGATGCCGCACGGGTTGTGGGATATGGCATCCTAGGTGTGGTTTGGGCTCATATCTGGGGTGGGGAGAATCTTAACGGTGGGTGGATGGTCAACGCTGCTTGCATGTATCGTGATACTGGCCGTCTGGGTAACGCACCGAGGGTTTTTAATCTTTGATCTTCCACCAATACGCATAGCGTTTGCTTTTTTGCTTCCTGTTTATAATACTACGCATGTTTCGTCGGTTTGCGTTTGGTGAGCCGCAACTGTACATAGAAGCTGAGCGGTTCAACTACGCCAGAAATGGCCTCTCGCTTTCGGGTATTCACATCGTTTGATCCCAGTCTAAGCGAATCCAAGGTTGGTTCTCAACGTCCACCTTGTGTCTCATATTACAAAAATGATAATTGTATAATATATATGCTGGCGTTTTCTAATCCTAGTAGTTATCTATGTATACTGACCTAACGCCGGGAGTGGATGAGATTGGCCGAGTTCCGAGGCAACAGAAGTTCATTGGGCTTTAAACATTCACGAATTACTTGTGCATTTGGATAATCCATGGATGTTAGCAGAGAGGAAATTATACTATAATGGTGTTAAATGGAAATTCCAGACTTCTTATTTGTGTGGGGTTAGTGCCTCGCTTTCAAAATATATCTTTGGGATCTTGGCATCAACCATTAAGATTCTACAACCTAAGAAATACAAATTTCTCCAAGATAAATAATTTGTACACATTGCATGGGTATAGAGATATATATGAACTCAATGGTTACATGTCCAGACGATACCATCCTGCAGACCGACGCGAACAAGCCCAGCAAGCACTAACTCGACAAAGAAAGCTACAGCTTCGGCTTCTCGATAAACGCCGGCGTCACCAACGGATCATAAGCACGAAGGCCAAGGGTATCAGATGGCACAGCCCCAGAGTGACCACCCAACAACCCACGGGTATCAATCAGACTGGGATTGAGATCCGCGACACTCGTAGCTCCAATCAACCGCATGTTCATTTCCATCTCGTCCTTCAGCAGCTGCATAGCCCGGTCAACGCCATCAAGCCCATAGGCAGACATGGCATACAGGAATGGCCGTCCAATACCGACGCCAGTCGCGCCCAGGCAAAGCGCCTTGAGGATATCAGTTGCGCGACGCACACCGCCGTCAACGAACACTTCAATGCGCTTTTCCCAGCCGCGCTCGCGGAGCGCAGGCATGACCTCGGCCAAAACCTCAATACCGGACCGCGCGGTCTCGAGCTGCCGTCCACCGTGGTTGGATAGCACGACGCCGTCGCAGCCTGCCTCGACGGCACGCAGGACGTCCTCAACACACTGCACACCCTTCAGAACGATCGGCATGCGTGTGATGGACTTGAACCAGGGGATGTCCTTCCATGAGAGAGCGGGGTCGATGAAGGAGGAGATGGCGCGGGCAGCACCCTGGGTGCGGTCGATGTTATCGCCGCCGGACTGGACGTTCGAGCCGGGATCGGAGAACTTGGAGCGCATGTCCTTCTCGCGGCGGCCGAGCTGGGGCGCGTCGACGGTGATGAAGAGACCCTTGCAGCCACGCTTTTCGGCGTGCTCGACGATCTTGCGTGTGATTTCGCGGTCTTTGTTCACGTATAGTTGGAGCCATTGCACCTGGTCGCCTTGTCTGGCGTCGAGGATTTCGTCGAAGGAGCATGAGGCTAGCGTGGGGATCATTTGTACTACGTCGTGTCGGTGGGAGGCTTTTGTGAGCACAACTTCGCCTTCTGGGTGGCCCAGTTTGCCGAGTGCTGTGGCAGTCACGTAGAATGGGATTGAGGATTTTGTGCCCAGCATTGTTGTGCTCATGTCGATGTGCTCGACATCGACCAGAATTCGTGGCCGGAACCAGATTTTGTGGAAGGCTGCGTGGTTCTCGCGCATTGTCTGGTTATGAGTTAGCATTGGTGCGTTTGGTGCCTAGGAGTATCTAGCTTACAATTTCATCATCCGCTCCGCTGGAGTAGTATGCCCATGCGGTCTTCTTCATGACTTGGCGGGCCACAGCCTCAAAGTCCATCAGGTTGTAGCATGCTTCGAGGGAAGGCATGCGGGAAATGCGCTCTAGGCGGTCGGCCTCCTCTGGGTCGAAAGCTTTTTCTTCCTGCTCGACGGTTGCCATGTCTACTGTTCCCAAGTGTTTCGACTGGTCCAGGAACTTGTCCAGGGTGTCGGGTGGGTGAATTGGTTCGAACTCTTCGGTCGCGTCTTTGCCTGCATACTTCAGAATGATCTTCTGACCACCGGGGTGTTCTGAGAAATGTTAGTGTGCATTTGAGGAGAGAGCGGCAGCGAGGAATCACATACCCGGGAGGAATTCGGTTACGTCGTAGGCTTTGCCATGTACGATGACCCAGCACGAGTCTTTGGAGTTGTGCTCGGCGACCTGTGCGCCGGTAAGCTTGCCTGCACTCATGTTGAAAAGGATATGAGAGTATAGTTTGTAGAAGAGTGAGAGAAAGGAAGTAATTAAAGGGAAAAAGATCTAGTGGATCCTCGGGATAAATGAGTCCGGGGGAGAAACTTGCGGGGAGCTTCTCGGCCGACTCGTCGGATGAGAGTGGTCTTGTCGGATGAGAGTTCAAATGTCCCTTAAGTCCGTATATTAATTTGATGTTGCAATTCTACGATCAAGTCCAAAACCCAAAGGATCTAAGTGATTGGGGGGTCAGGATCGTCGTGGAGCCTCTTGGTCACGTTCTCTATATTCTATTCAGCCAGTAGTAAGTGACGTATTATACATGGATGCCCACTATCTAATCCATGCTCGGGTATTCCCTTCACAAACACTGTTCCCAGGTTTCCCTTGTTTTGTTATGCTATATACTGCATTCAGAGAAATTCAGAGAAGAAACAGCCTTACCTGCAGGGGAAAAATACATAATTATGCAAGCGGGAAGGGAACGAGTGACCATCGTTGGCTGCAAGCTATGATCCCGAGGCAGGCACTCACTGTTAACTGCCTAATACCTCAGGCATAAATATCTTCAATACTAGGGTTCATACAATAATATGAGCCTTGGTGTTATAAATTAGAACGGTACTCTCAAATCTCTACCTAGACGTCTAGAGCACCTGTGGACCATAGGTATGTAAGCACCGCAATGGAACAGATCGCTGTTGACAGCCCTACATTCCCTCGTTGGAATGTCGGAGACACCTTAGATAATATTCAATAACCTGAGGCATCAATATCAGTATCATTCTGTCACATGACTCATCACGTGAACTACGTCATCAAAGTATAAATCACATCATATCATAACACCATTGTGTTGAAGTATGGGCGGGCTCTAAGGTTTTTATCATCATCAAACAGGCGTTCAAGCTAATTGAATAGCATCACTCACATTATAAAATAGTGTAGATCAGTGGGCGAGGGAGGATCCTACCACGGCCTTGGCTGACAGCGCCACTGTCGATCGCCTACAAAGCTTCTTTGAAACCTGGTTTTGAGCTTGAGGTTCAAGGAGACTGCAAAATAAAGCCGGGCATGTTGGCAATACGCCTGAGGCGCACAGATCACTTTGTTATCGGCGTTAATCTATCATCGGGCACGTTCAGTCATTTCTCCCCCTTCCTAGCATTGCCGGCGCCTCCGAATCTCCACCCTCCCACACCTCCGCCATTTCTCCATCTTCCGCCACTGTGGTGGCCACAACCCCCCTTCTTGCCTCGTGGGTGCCGCTGACGTTGTACGGGGAAGGGGTTCGGCAAAATAAACCCTCCACGAGTTGTACCATGTGAGTGTGGCGCGGAATCTTTCCATCGGTCCATGGAAGTGCAGGTAGATCGAACCGGGGCGCAAAGCGGTCGCCACTAATGCTTGTAGTTCAATCAAAACGGTATTTAAGATTCATAAATGGATATCGTTTGGATCACCTATGAAAAATATGTGGCACTAATAAATTCAATACCAACCATCAAGGATTCATCCATAGGTCGGCTGTACTGACAGCCCGTCGGAGGCTCTGAAATCTCGACTCCAGTCTTCCAGGAAGAGGGGTCTATCTTTCTAATGTGCTCCGTTTAAATGCATATGCACTGTGACATCGTTTGATGCCCGGCCGTTCTATTATCCAATCAACCCAATCAACCCCTCATCTGCCGGCGAATCTCGATGGGCTGCGATGTAAGATAAAGATGGACCTACAAAGTACAGACGAGACAGGAAGGCGGTTCCCAGGGACGCATTACTAGCCGAAGGAGACCCATCGATAGTCTCTTCAATCTCCTGAATGGTGAAGGAGGACACGCGGACGTGCCACGAACAGAACTAGTTTCACCCTGGTACGCTTCAACGGTCAAGAATTATTCCAATCTGAGTCCAGTGCATTCGCATCCGCGACACAAAGATTGAACCTCTAACCATGTCCTGTTAAATTCTTTATTTTCATATTGTGGTTGCCTTTCTGTTGCGCCAGTACCCACTTAGTTGCAGTTCGAGAAAACTTCGAATATGCCAGGAATTGGTTCAACGACATCATTGCGGATACTAGCCGATACTTTTCCGCCGGAGGTACTCTTTGAGGGGATTTGATGGATTATCCCGTATCTTTTTGAGACATGACGTGGGTCATTATTTGAGTGGTACAAGAAAAATTTAAAAAAATTTATAAGTTGTCACCCAATTCATGTGTCATCCATTTACTCCAGGCTGAAAAGAAGCAACGGTCAAGAGGAAAAAAGCCTTGCCGAGCCCTAGGCGCCTTGGCTCTTGGCTCGCATAATTCCGTACTCCGTAAATTGTTTGTTGTTCCAGATATTGGTTTCGGGATCCAAGTACAACATTGTACGACATTATATAACCTTCCAGCCTTATATTGTGTTACTTATAACCCAAATAGGAATCTCTAAAGCAGGAAAGAAATGTCATTACATATAATAATATTAAAAGATATTATTAAGGCAAGGAGGATTGTTGTGCACATTCTGTATCGAGTAGGCCACCATGATGATCCCTGTCCGATCATTTTAGTGTGACGCTAGTCCCTTTACGGCATCAACATTTCTCATTATCGCCGAATTTCTTCGGGATTGGGGACGGCTTCCCGAGTCCCGTTTTGCAACCAGCGCCGAGAAGGACGGGAGTGGCTTGGCGCTTGGACTCCGAGTTGCATTGAGATCGAGTACAACGTCCGTGTACTTCGTACACTGTTGTATGGCAGGGACCCTCATAGTCGCACTTACCATCTTCCCGTGTGCGTGCGCAATCTCGATGATGCACTATTTGATATCGGCAACCCTTCCTTAACGGTATAAGCCTATTATTGGTAGGGCTTGTAATTCCCCTTACCGCTATGGGGCAATCTCGCTGTTTATTATTTCCTGAGCCGAACAATAGACGGACCAGGCACAGTTTTCATTTCAACATGACCCAGAATTCTTTCTCCGAATGCTTGACGATTCTTTATGTTTGGTCAGTCGGTGCGGATCCAAACACCACACCGAAGGATTAGGGCATCTCCACCAAATGATTGAAAGGCCAATGATGATAATCATCCAAAAAATAAGCCCCCAAAAAATATAAAAATGAATAAAAAATCAAAAATCCATATTGTGATGTCATCAGGGACGCAAACTACCGGGTGGATCCCCCAAAAAATGCTTAACCCGCCATTATTGATGCATCCGGTTAATGGGATCCGCTTCCTAACAACTATGATTCGTTGAACCACAATTACTACCGTAGTGGCTTTTCGTATTATTTACATTTTTTATTTTATTTTATTTTCATGAGACTTTCGGGGACTATGGAGTAGACACGGGGGAAAGAAATATTATATGCCCCACGATGAATCTCCTTGCCACTTTCGTCAAATTCCGTTGGAGAAGACATTCAAATATCTCCCTATTCCCTCCCCCCGGGGTTTCTCGTTTCTCCGCGTGTCTCTCTATATCTCCATTCCAAATCATCCCACCCATACACGTGTTTACACTGGGAACTAGTCCATCATCTTTCGGACTTGTATAGATTGGTTATCTTAGTTATCTACTTCTATTCTTCATCATGGCGCCGAAATATGCTGGCATGTCCGGCAGGCCCTTGGGTTTGACGGTGTCGACCATCGCCACTATGGGTTTCCTGCTCTTCGGTTACGATCGTGAGTATACGTTGATCTATCATACAAACCAACCATTATACTAACAATCCACAAGAGGGTGTCATGTCTGGAATTATTGATTCCGATGCCTTCGGCAGGTTCATGCCTCTCACCCATGGCGATTCCACCATGCAGGCCTTGGTGACTGCCGTCTACGAGTTGGGTTGTCTGGTTGGTGCCATGTACGCCTTGTTCGCTGGCGACAAGCTTGGTCGTCGTCTCATGATTATGCACGGTGCCTATGTCATGATCATTGGTGTTATTATTCAGATCTGTGCCATCAAGGGCCATGGAGCTACCGCTCAGTTCATCGTCGGCCGTATCATCACTGGTATCGGAAACGGAATGAACACTTCGACTATCCCTACCTACCAGGCCGAGTGCTCGCGTTCCTCCAACCGTGGTCTTCTCATCTGTATCGAGGGTGGTATCATCGCCATTGGTACAATGATCGCTTACTGGATTGACTTCGGTGCCTCCTACGGTCCCGATGACCTCGTCTGGCGTTTCCCCATTGGTTTCCAGATCTTCTTCGGTCTTATCATTATCATTGGCATGTACTACTTGCCTGACTCGCCTCGCTACCTCATCTCCAAGGGTAAGGTGCACGAGGGTGAGTATGTGCTCGCCGCTCTCGGTGGTTACGAAGTCGATTCCCACGAGACCCAGATTCAGAAGCAGCTCGTCATCGAGTCTATCGAGGCTGCTGGTGTTGCTGCTGGTGCTGGTTACTCTGATCTCCTCACTGGTGGTAAGACCCAGCATCTGCGCCGCATGCTTATCGGTTCTTCGTCTCAAATCGCCCAGCAGCTGTCTGGTTGCAATGCTGTGATTTACTACCTGCCTGTCCTCCTGAAGAAGTCTCTCGGTCAGACTGAGTTCATGTCCATGCTTATTGGTGGTATCAACATGATTGTCTACGCTATCTTCGCCACCTTCTCCTGGTTCTTCATTGAGAAGATTGGTCGCCGCAAGCTCTTTATTGGTGGTATGACAGGTCAAATGGTTTCTATGATCATTGTCTTCGCTTGTTTGATCCCCGATGAGACCGGACCTTCCAAGGGTGCCGTCTTTGGTTTGTTCCTCTACATGTCCTTCTTCGGTGCCTCCATCCTGCCCCTCCCCTGGTTGTACCCCGCCGAGATCTCCCCTCTCCGCACTCGTGCTAAGGCCAACGCCGTCTCCACCTGCTCCAACTGGCTGTTCAACTTCACTGTCGTGATGATCACTCCGGTTATGATTGACAGTATCTCCTGGGGTACCTACTTGTTCTTCGCCGTGATGAACTTCATCTTCATTCCCCCCATGATCCTCTTCTACCCCGAGACCGCTGGTCGTAGTCTGGAGGAGATTGATCTCATCTTCGCTAAGGGCTTCTGCGAGAACATGAGCTATGTCAAGGCTGCCAAAGAGCTACCTAGGCTCACCGATGACGAGATTGAGGCGAAGGCTGCTGAGTATGGCTTCGAGTCTAGCCGCCGCCAGGGTGATATGGAGAACGCCGGTGAGAAGGGTTCCCCTCGCAGCACCTCTAGTGATGGGAAGGATATCCACGAGGAGAACGAGAACTCCAAGAACCTCTCATGAGAGCTAGGCTTTCTGTGAGCTCTGCTAAGCACTTGTGTTTCAAGTTGCCGGCGTGACAGCGCTGTGCGCTGCCGTTACTTAATGTTATGGCTGTGCTGTTGCCTCTGTCCAATGGACGGGTAAACGCCAGATTCGCATTTTTCTTCTGTTTTCCTTTTTATTTGCTTATTTCTTTTGACATTATATACCCATTGTTTCTGGCCTGGAGGATGACAGCCTGGTCCTGATGCCAGATGATCCTGTCTGCATTCAAAGCGCAGTGCTATTGTTTTTCTTTTTATGACGACCTCCAAAAATGGTTCGGTCGGGCATGAGAATTCTCAGCTTTATGTACATGCGTTTAGCATGGTACGATTCTAGGGAATCAACACATCATATTTACTTTTTTCTCCTTGTAGACGGCAGACCTGTAAATTACTGGATGGGTTAGTTCTGTCTCTTTGGGCTTAGCGCCCCAATACGCCGTCAAACTTCATAATATTAGGCCTCTGACGTCGGTGATAATGATCTCGTATCCTTGATATCTAAATCGCGTTTTATATACTCTTGATTGAAGTGCCGTTGTCGCTTCTTGTCGCTCATAAGGTCTTGTTATAGATTGGATAGTAGGATGGAGATACTGGTAGAACGGATTCGCTTGAACCAGCGTTGTAGGACATATTATTTGACTAATAATTCCTCGATAGGACAGAAGTGCACCCGTCTTGAATTTGCGTGGTCATTTCAACTCTATTGGCTCGAGCCTATAAGAGCTTTATCCATCGCTTGGCGCAGGCCCTAGCTCTGGAATAATAACGACTACACTCTGCACATAGCATGTATCTTGCTGCCCCGGAAAGTCTCAGTTCATGTGAATGAGTGGCAGGGAAATCTTGGAATATCCTGAGGCAGATCGCTCTATTGATCCGTGGATTTTTTGGTACTGTATTCTGGCAACGGGCTCTATCATCTTTGGCCTAAATATAATCCAAACGGTGGGCGGGATCGCTAATGACTCGATCGAATAGCAATTGTGAAGGTTCAGGGCTCCATACCATTTTGAGGTGTACATCCCAATGCGGATAAACATCTCCATATTGTCTTGGAAGGGTCGAACGGATTGCAAATTACTTATTGACGAATCATCCTGAAGATCAAGGGTGCTGAAGCAATTCCAGATGCGGGAGCCTCGGTGGGTCACGACGAATTATAGATACCCATATAAAAAGAGGAAGATTACGATTTCTCAAACGTGTAAATCCTCAAGCTGAGAGAGAATCTGTCATACCAGTCAGAAATCCTTTGTAGAACATTCAGCGAAACAAGAACTCACATTTTCAATATAACGAACCCCAACTATCATCCCATCCTTGTCCTTGATTCCAGCGTCGCGCGATGTGAAGATATTGTCATCGCCATGGTCTAGGCAGCGTAAACAAGCGAGAACCACATCGGTGTATCGGTCTCCCACTAGGCTAGGCAGTCGATCTTTTACCAATGCAACTAGTTGGTGCTTGACAGCGAACCCCCTCGTACGGGCATCCTTTTCGCCGAAGTACCTTGCAATATCAAGCTCTTCCCAAGGAGTGGTAGTGCCGTTCTCAATATGCACAAAGGAGTGCCACAATGCAAGTTCCAGCAAGCATACACCCAGACTGTAAATGTCATGCTGCATCGTAAAAGTTTCCTCTAGCCGGAGTCCTTGTCTGACGGGGTGACGATAAATATTTCGTTCCCAATTCAGATCACCTAGGCGGTTGGTGTGGGAATCTGCACGTCGAATCTGCTCAAATCCAATCAAGAACGATGGTCCTAAATCTTGACCTTCCTGAGTAAAGACGATAATTGTCTCTGGTCGGATATTTTTGTGCACGAAACCGGTCGTATGAACGAACATTACCGAACGGGCGAGTTGTAGAGCAAGCTGAACCCGCTTACTGAGAGAGCATTGGGGCTTCTCCAAAATAATATTCCTCAGGGACTTCGGTGATGTTAAGCCCTGAGGTACCTCGAAAATGAATTGAAATTGAAAATCTTGAGATGAGCTCCTCTCTACCACGCCTTCACATTTGAGGAGGCCAAATGACATCGGATCGACATTCAGCAATAGTCTCGCCATGTCACGAATGTGTGTTTTTTTCACCGGAGAAGGTGCATCACCGGCAAAGTTTGCGCTGTCTAATAGAGCCAGTCGACCATCAATCGTGAAACTTGATAGGTAAGCGGTTGTTCTAGGGATGCTTTCTAGACTTGATCCAATTGTATCTGAATTGACGAAAATAGAGGTTGAGCTCCCACTTGACTCTGACGATGACTGCTGTATTGCATGTCTGATTTTTGAGAGTCTTAATGTGTGGGGATCACTTGCTTGCGTTGACCTCTCCAGCTCCAGGTCCACTTTTGGCTCCGCGATGCGAGATATGAGATACCATGAGGGATCAAAGCGGCGTTGCCACTCTTCCAGGTCGTTGACCACCTTTTGAAGGTCCTTTTTCAAATAAATCGCCCGTGCCTTTTTAGGAAAAGAAGCGGCAGAAATATTGCGAATATAGACTTCTGAAAATTTGCTGACAGCCGCAAGTAATATCACCTGGAGAGTTTCAATAACCTTGGCGTAATGGTCCTGGAGGACAGGTTCGATAGTATCCGACTGCCATAAACGTTTCAATGAGTCTAACTGAAACTGTGTCTTGATCCAAACACTTTCTATGACCAACGAGATATTTTCGATATCGCGCTCCAAGCGACGCTGCTCGCGGCAGAATTCCACAAGCTGTTTACCATACCTGGGTGGAAATTGAAGTATGCTAGTCAGTGTTTTGTTCAACAGCCAGGAAATCGAGGTCTAACTTAAAACAAAGATCCAGTGTTGCAAATACTGCCAGTCCAAGTTCTGCCATAGTGTAGAGCCGGTTTAGAAGTCACAGCGGGGGAAATACGGGGGCGGGGGTCGGGCCGTAAGTGGCGGACGGGGGGGTTCCAGGCATCAACAGCGGATCAAATATAATCCTATAGATGAGGCTGAGCCCTGCATAATGCGCAAGTAAAACGACTCGTCACATCGCCTGAAAGTACCGGAAGGCTGTGCATCTCCCATCCAAATCCGGCTTCCCTTTTCTAAGCTTACCATCACATTTGGCCACAACGGATAGTTTGTCGAGCTTTAGAAGTCACTATGAAAGATGAAGAGCTCGTCAAAACACTTGAGCTGAACGTGATTGTTCTCTCTGCCCATCGCAATCGTGAAATCAGATTGCAACCCGATCCACAGAATCCAGACAAGCAAACAAAACAGGTCACGATATGGAATCGGACCCTCGAATTCAAGGAGGGGGTCCACCTGTACGAGTCGCCAAAGGGTGACTTCCGGGTTGTGAAAAGTGTCTCCAAAGATAAGCTATCCAAAAGCAACATATCGGAGCTAGATGTCCTCGGCCAAGTTTCGAGGATTATGGAGTATGTATCGCGGCTTGAGGAACCTCCTGTTGTGAGAGCCCCGTGATCGTCATTCCGCTAATTCCTTGCTCAGACTTGAAAAGAAGTCGCTTTTTGTTCAGTTCCACGGGTGGTATACGGCAGATAATTATGTCTATCTAGCTATGGAATACTGCGTTTTTGGAGACATTAAGAAGTGTTTCCCCCATCCACTTTCCGAAGCGAAATCTCGGTCTATATGTGAGCAGTTGCTTGAAGGCTTGGTACTGCTACATGACATGGGGATTGCTCACCGAGATATCAAGCCTGAGGTGAGTGGATCTGCTGAATTTTTGACACCATAAATTCTCATTCAATTTTCAAGAATGTACTCGTTGTGCAGAAGGATCCGGTCAGAGTCAAACTCGCGGACTTTGATATCAGCAAGTGGGCTGCCAAAGGGCAAACTGAGCTGCGAACGGAAGGGAGAGGGACGCGAGGCTATATGGCTCCCGAAGCTTGGGGTCTAGTCGATGACACTCAAGAATATTCAACCTACACCAATGCCGTCGATATGTGGTCCCTTGGGTGTCTGTTGTACTTCCTGCTAACGAAGGAGGAGCCATTCCTTGAATACAGTTTTCTTGGTGACTACACCAAAGGATTTGCTACCTTTCCAATTTCTCCATTGATCGATCATGCAGTGAGCGATCAAGCCCAACATATTATCATTTCTTTACTGGCACCCTTGCCTGAGGACCGTCCAAAAGCTTCTGTCGATTTGATCACCAACTGGACCGTTTTCGGAGAGAATGATGACGTACATAATTATTCTTCTACATATGAGGCCCCAGAAATAGCAACGTCGTCTATCATATGTGCAGCTGAAGGTAGCAGCGTCCCAAATGCGCCGCTGCACACTTCGCGGGACCAGGCGGCCCCTGGAGATCGGTCCAGAAATCCGAACTATCAAGCACAACCAAAGATCGGGGAAGAAATGGTAACTATGAAGACCCTTGTCTTATGTAGAATCTTTCTGATATGATCCTCATTAGAGTTTCTATTCCTATGAGCTTTGGCATGTGCTCAAGTCCACAAAGACCAAATCTGCCAGCACGGAACAAGTGGTGTCTATTCTAGATCAGAACGGAAATCCAAATGTACTACACGAAGGATACAATGCTCTCCACTTTGCCGCAGAGCATGGAAGCGTCGAGTGTGTTAAGGTACTGCTCGAATACGGCGCAAATGTGAACAGTGTTACAGAGCCCCAGCACGAGAACGCACTACACCTGGCGACCTGGCAAAGCGATCTTGATGATTTTTTAAGGAAATTACAAATTCTTCAGCAGAGCCATATAGACCTCAACGCGCAAAACAATGATGGCGATACTGTGTTGCATTTAGCGATTAGAAGATTTGGGTCAGTGAAGGCGATTGAGGCGATACTCGATACGGGTGCCTCGACGGAGAGGAAGGACACGAAAGGCCGTACTCCATTGTGGTACGCAGTCTTTCTGAAACAAGAAGAAAAGGCACTCAAGTTGTTGGAGAGGGGTGCCGACATAAATTGCCAGAACGAGACTGGTCGCACCCTATTGCACCTCGCAGTCGCTTCAAACAGGATCAGTTCACAACTCATTGAAGATCTGATTAGCGCAAATATCGACGTCAATCGAATTGACCACAATGGAAACACGCCTCTTTTTGATGCAGTCAAGCTGGGAGATCGAAACAAGATTCGCCTCCTTCGTTCTCATGGTGCGAAATGCAATCTCAATGAACCTGCAGATCAGAGGAATTCGGCTCATGTCAACATTTGGCAGAGTGTGAGCAACGCATTATCTTCAGTTTTTGACTGAACTACGTTCTTTGCTCCTTTTTTCTGGGATATTGGCCCGTTAAATTGCCCTATTGCTGCGCGTTTTGTCGCATCTGGGAAGGGAAGCTGGTATTTGTTTGCTAACTCATTTTGTTCTAAGATGAATTTTATAATGTTTGGGCTTCGAATATATAGCTTTGAAGTCAATACAAACCTTGGGAGCACTATGGGAATGAAGAACCATGGACGCTCTCGTATGGGAAAGGTACCTCAGTACTCTCCACGATAAATCTCCGCGATGAAAAAAAGAGTCACAAGTTGACATAAATTTCTAAACAGCCATATCTAAGCAGCCATATTATGACGAAGCACATCATAATTTTATACAAAATCCTCCAATGAGATATGAAACAGCAAAAAGTTCGCAGTTCCGAACAAATCGACATCCGAGGTGCTGGGAGAGTCTCACTCAAGACGAATCGCGCCTGGCTGAGACTCCAATGGTTCAAGATCGATATCTTTCCCTCGGAAACGTGTCTTCGCACGCCAGAGGATGAGATTCTTTGTTGAAAGATCGAATACATGGCTGATATCTTCGATCGGGACATTTTTGGTTTCCTTCATTAGAAGAGTTACCGACAAAAGGGATAGAAGGAGCCACATCCTAGAATAAATCGCACACTTGTCAATATGATAGAACTGGAGAATGAAATAGAATTAAGAGGGAGAACTGACGAACGATATGTTGTTGAAGAAAAGAAGCCATGTAAAGAAGGTGTTGATAGACCCAACGTCACTGCTATAATGCTTCCATGACCCAATGACGTTGTGATCGCCATGCCCAAATCTGCGCCGCTGCTGTTAGTATCATTTGAGCCGCAAGGCAAGTTGGAGACCATACCATTGTATTCCCACGGAAAGACCTCTGCTGTGTAAACACTGAACACAAGCTCAACAGTCTGGTAAAGTGCGATCAGCAGTATCTGGCTCACAAATGAAACCATCGAGGCGGGATCTCCTGTGAGCTCCACCACTGGAATCTGCATGGAGAGCAACATGAGAAGAATCAATGCCATCGCAGATCGACGACGGCCAATTTTGTCTACCTTTACGGCGAGCAACCAAACAAATATCACTGGGAATATTGCAATAATGGGCTCAAAATTAATACGGTCGAGCATTGGCAGCGTTTCGTACCAAAAATCAGCATGGGCAACTTGAACAGCAGACATATTGAGAGTGAGTATCATCGGGATTGATGCGAGGGCTGCTCTCTTGAATTGGGGGTGCTTCAATGCCTGCAAGAAGGAAAAATCTTCCCGGAAGTTCTGGGTGCTGCTCAGTTCACTGAGACTCGAATGGATTTGATGAAGGTCTCGAGCCGCCACAATTCCCGCTTTCCGAAAGTGACATAACGAGTCCAGGGCATCCTGCATCTTTCCGTTCAATATACACCAATAAGGCGACTCCGGCAACTTATTTGCCGTGATCAGACACAATAAAGTGACCCCGGAGATGGAGGTGAAAACAAGTCCCACATCCCTCACGCCCAGCAAGATCATAGCCTGCTTTTCGGCGAGTATATAAACAGCAACAGTGGTGATGGAGCTGACCATAATGGATTAGTTGATTCCGATTTTGGGTATCATTCACAGAGGGAATACATACACCTGCCAAATTGCTATTCTGGACCCCCGAGTGGACGTGAAGCTTGTTTCAGCGAGGTAAAGTGGGCAGGTGCATCGCAGGATGCCCATTGCCGTACCAGCTATAAGGTGGGCCGCAAAAATAGTGTATGAAAGTTCCCAACTCCGCAAGACGACCCTCACCAGTGTAGATAAGAGGGCCAAGAGAGTCGCAGTGAAAATTGAGCCACGGCGACCGACGCGTCCGTTCAAGGGTACACTGATGATACAGCCAAACAACGCACTCCCAAGCCATGGTGCACTGTAACCGGTCTTAGAGAGTTCGTGGAATTTGAATCTTAGCTGACTTACAAATTGAGCCATCGAGAAAACGTTGAGTGGTAATGCTGTTCCAGAAGTCGCCAGCTGGAGTATTGAAGGGATGCACTGTGCTGTTAGCTTGACCGGACAAAATCTATATAAACGAAGGAATGTGTAAGGGCGACCGACTAGAGAGCTATTGCCATGTAGCACGTATATGAAGTCCACCCCTTAACCTTGAAGATATTCACTTTCTCTCTTGATTTATCAGACAAAGCCGCAAGCTCATCTGGAGTCAACCCCTCCACTCCTGCGCCATTATCCGGATCATGGTAAACCAGAGCACCTTTTTTGATCAAGACCTGATCCTTGTTGAGTCCATGTATCATGGCAAACTCGTCGGCTTCGCGGATTATATCGATGCCGTTGAACTGCGGGCGTGTGCGGGATCTGCGAATTCCAGTCAGCTTAGCCTCATGCCAATCTTACTGCTGTCCCCGCAAATTATACCCAACCAAAGAGAAGCTCCCGGGGTGGACATTATTAGTCCCTCCGTCGAGGTTGACTCGATGAGATGCGGAAGATGGGAGCATGGTGGGAGATTATTGCAGAGCTTAGAAGCCAACCCCATTATTCGAGAACGAATCATGATGGATGGGCGTATTAATAGTCATCGGAGAGGTGTGAGGTGTGTTGTGTCTGGCCCCCTGCATCAGCGACGTCACATCAGCCACACACCAATGAGGGATTCTCATCGACCTCGTATTGAACCCAGGTGAGGCTGTGCATCTGGGCAAACTGGACAGGCCTTTAATTGGTCCATTGTTCATGAATCATGAACTGTCGAACAATCAACATCTTTCCCGGTCTATTCCACGGTGCAAAATCAAGGGTTCGCCAACTGGTCTATATGTGTTTGCATAATTCGCACAGTTTGCGAGGTTTTATTAAAGGAAGTAACTGTGACTAACCATTCACTTACACCCGTTCCTGGGTGTAGGTGAGCTCGAGAGCGTTAATATTAGGTACCTAGGACCGGGGTATGACTAAAAGTGCTAGGCGGGTGCAGAATAGTAGTATTATAGGGCAGTGGGCGGGCAAGGGGCGGCTGGACGTCCAAAGTTACGGGTGGAAAGGCAGCCATTTCTGGCCTCAAAAGCGGTTGCTTTTGGCGTCAATCCTACAGGTCCTCATATTCTAGTTGTAAAATGAGCACCTGTAAATTGCGGTTAGTTTGGATGGTTCCAGTTGGATGGTTCCAGCTTAGCCCTCAGTAAAATGAGTCATTATATATCTGCATTGTGCCCCCTGACATAAAAGATTAAATGATAATACGAGTAACCCTCAAAGATTTACTCCCCGGGACGACTAAGTATACGGAGACCGCATGGCAAACTAAGTATTTCCCATTTATCCCACTGGTATAAAATTTCACATCCAAAATTCCACGAGGAGATTTAATTAGCCAATTTACAAATGAGGCAGTATTTCATTTCAGTTGACTATAAAGAGGCTACATTCCACTGCTCCAACGACAAATCCATCCATTATATAGCCCAACAGGTGAATATTCACCCGGACTCTATCTCGGCTTGGGAAAGATAACTACCAATTTACACATTCCGTATTAGGTCAGATCTACTTGATTTAAGCTAACATAAACCTGGATTCAAACACGGAAATGATTTCAAATTCTAAGAATGTACATCTCTATGAAGCCATGCGCTCCACACGGCTTTGCAGAGCCTTGACCATATCGATCCCAACCTGGGTAGCCTCGTCCAACTTCTCCTCCGGCAAGCCTAACAGCTCGTTCTGTGCCTTGTCAGAGTGGTTACCGGCATCCTCCGGGAAGAACGCTCGCGCGTAGAGCAGCTTAGCAAACCCAGCCATGTTGCCAGTCTTGACCATCCCCAGACCATCGGCGTATCGCTTATGGGTATCCTCTTGGGTAATCGTCCAGTCGGCGTCCGTCGTGCCAGTCACGCGCTTGACACTCTCAAACATCTCGTTCTGGCTGACGACAAAGCTCTTGAGGTAGACGGGCTTATTGAGCCAGCTCGAGAGAGTTAGGCTCTTGTCGTTTTCGTCATCCGGAAGCAGCTTCAGGCTTAGCATAGTAGCAACAGCGCGTCCGACCTGGGCCAGAGTCGAGACTGAAGTCTTGGTGTTGCCATCGCCGTAGATCGTCAATTCTTTCGTATCAAAGTCGAACCCGAAGCGCGCCGACCCGCCCGCTAAGCTGTAGTCGTACCAGAACCCACAGCATACGGTGATCCACTTCATACCAAGCTTCTCAATCTCGTCTCGGTTGGCCTGGGCCACGGGTCCAAGCATGACATCCTGGCCGAACTTGACATGCTCAATGTCGCCTGCGTATCCGTTAGGCATGACGTAGGGGACCCCTGCCTTGGCGGCCGCCTGGACAAGCTTGCTGTGCGTGTCGCGGGGCGCAGTGGGGGAGACAGTAATAATAAAGAACTGTTGGCCCTTGAGGGCATCGATAATAGAGGCCTCATCGCTGTAGTCGACGGGGGCGACAACGACGCCCTCGGGGAGTTTGTTGGAGCTGTCTTTGCGCGAGAGGGCAGTGACAGTGTGTTTTCCAGTTTTCAGGAGGGCGGCAGCGAGAACAGAGCCAACAGTACCTCCAGCCTAGTAAGTGTGTTAGTCTCATACTGTATTATACTTGGGGAGGAAGGGTGGGTTTACATACACCGACAATGGCGACTCTTTCAATGGCGTTGGTGAAGCCGGCGGGCTGATCCTTAGCGTATGACATTTTGCTTGAGTGATGTGTGTGAATTGATTTGGATTGGATTGAATGAACCAAGACTCAAGTGCAGCTGAATCATGATTAATTTATAGTAATTCCAGCTTGATGATCTCCGCCGCAGCAGCCGCACTGCAACCTGAAACTCCGCAATGGCCACGCTCAGCATCGTAACCCCGCAATAGCCGCACGATGTCCACCCCGAGCGGCGTTAAGTTGTTGAATGAAAGAAACAGCCGGGGAATCTTCCCACCCATTTCCCCTAGTGTCAGACGGTCGAGTGTGGTCTAAATGAATCGGAGTGGACAGAGTTGACTCGAGCATAGCCTCTCGATCAAACATACTCCGTTCGCAAACCCCATCTCTGCCTTTTCTACAACGAGTTTACTAGGACTCGTTCCCCAGGCCCGTGATTTTCAACGAACATCATTTCACAGTAAAAATGTCTTCTAAAAAACCATCACAGGCGTTATCTAATGAACCTGAAGCCCCGAGTGAAGACCTTGAAGACCATGTAGACCATGAGGTCCGTGAAGACTGTCAGTACAGTGAGGATGATTCCGAAGTGGAACGTCCCAAGTCCCTCCCCAGGGAGGTGCTCTTTGTCGCCATCATCTGTTCCTCACAGCTTCTCACTCAAGCCGGTCTTGCCATCAGCATCGTCCCTCAACACATCATCGGACGCTCCTTTAGCATTGACAATCAGCCTGGGAAGCTGAGCTGGTTCTCCTCTGGATACTCTCTCACCGTCGGCACCTTCATCCTCATTGCAGGCCGCTTCGGTGATGTCTTCGGGCACAAGCCGTTCTTCGTAGGCGGTTATGTTTGGTTTGCCTTATGGTCTTGTCTCGCGGGTGTTGCTGTGTATAGCGGCCCCAGATTTTTCATCTTTTCCCGTACGATGCAGGGAATCGGCCCGGCTTTCCTACTGCCCAACGCCATTGCTATTGTCAGTCGCTGCTACGACCCGGGCCTTCGTCAAAACATGATCTTCTGCCTGTTTGGAGCCACTGCTCCTGGCGGCTTTTTGCTTGGTGCCGTCTTCTCCAGCCTAATTTCCCAGAGACTCTGGTGGCCTTGGTCGTATTGGGTCCTTTGCTTTGCGTGCCTCTTGCTGGCTGTCTTGGGCGTCTTCGCCATTCCCGCAACCCCAGCCCCGAGAACCCCAGAGTCTGAAAACTCCAATTTCTGGAAGCGTGTCGATGTCGGGGGCTCGGTCACCGGTGTAGCCGCCCTCGTGCTTTTCAACTTTGCCTGGAACCAAGGCCCCGTGGTCGGCTGGACGACACCATATACCTACTCCATCATGGCCATCAGCATCCTTGTCTTTATTGTCTTCGTCCTGATCGAGAAGAAAGCAAGCCACCCGTTGATTCCCTTCGGCGTGTTGCGTATTGATTCCCTCTTCACTCTGGCTTGCATCAGCGCCGGCTGGTCCAGCTTTGGTATTTTCGTCTTCTACACGCTGAACCTCCTCGAGGTCCTCAGGGAGAAAACGCCCCTTCTCGCATCTGCACAAATGACGCCCATCGCCATAAGCGGGCTATTTGCTGCGGGCGCCACGGGCCTACTTCTAAACAACTTCCGCGCGTCGACAGTCATGCTGATCTCCATGACCTTCTTCCTCATCGGGGGTGTCATCTTCGCGACGATGCCCGTGGGCCAGATCTACTGGGCGCAGACGTTCGTGGGGATCATTGTCCTACCATGGGGCATGGACTCTTCGTTTCCCGCTGCCACGATTATCCTGAGTCGAGCCATGCCGCGCCAGCATCAGGGTCTGGCTGCGTCGCTGGTGACCATGTTCGTCAACTATTCCATCTCCATTGGGCTTGGCTTTGCTGGTACTGTTGAGAGCCAGGTCAATGGTCAAGGGAAGAATGTCTTGCAGGGCTACCGAGGGGCGTTTTGCATGGGTGTTGGGCTCGCCGGGTTAGGTGTAGTTGTTGCCCTGCTTTTCTGTTTTGCGGAACGGTTTCATATCAAGATAGAAAGGGTGGAAGAAAATATCGATACGCAGGAAACGCTGGTTTAGATCTCATTAATGCTATAATGTTTCATTAGATTCCTTGAAGTGTGACTTCTGCTGCTAATTTACATCTGAATTTCGGGAAACATCGACAGATATGGCTCCACGAGAAACTGGTCCCAGTCCACCCCCCAGCCAACAAGATCTGGCACAGCGGCATTGGGGTTGGGTTCCGGTGGTGTTTGAAAGACTTCGTATTCTGCCTCGACAGCTTCTAGCTGCGAAAGTTCCTTTCGTTTCTTCGCTATATTAAGACCGAGAAGATGCCGTGCTATAGAAAGTGCCTGTCGGGTGAGTGCTGTGTCCGTTGACCTAACAAGATTCTCCAGCCCCTTAAAAGCAGCGGGAATGTGAGCGGACGAGGCTGGGGTGTCGATGGCTAACAAGATACAAGCATATTGGAAGACACTGCCGATAACATTCCATAGTAGACGGCCTTGGCTGGCCAGCTGCTCAGCTGCCTCTAGTCCATCCCTACCGCTCTCAATGACAACCTGGATGGTTTCATCAGTGATACCGGCCTTTAACTGGTAGATACGTCGATAGAAACAGAATGCGAGGTCCGCCTTAGTGGCGACTAAGAAGGGATGCGTGAAATGTAGTTTGCTTAATGCGGTAAGACGCTCGTAGAGCTCCTCCCTTGGAGATAGAGGCTGAGAGTCAAGTTGGAACGGAGAGTTCGGCGACGGGATGATCTGGATGATTTGCACAAACTGGTCGGCAACGGATCCTGGGGTCGCAATGATCGCCTGCGTAGTTACGGCTGTGAATATTACTGCCGACCGATCGCACTCGTAGGACAGTATCTGGTGTGCGGCCCACAGGATCCAGAAGATACGCCTCAGCCGGTCCGCACTATAGCTAAGAGTAGCGGTACTAGCGGTACGAGACGCGCTAGTAACAGACGCCATGCGTTGAATATTTTCTTCCTTATGCAGCCCAACGACTTCGCAGTGGTGCATAAGCGTACAGGAAGCAACCCAGGCACTACTCGGCCGGGTTGTGGCTCGGAGATAGAATAGCCGCATACCCCACGCGATAATATGGTCGACGCTTAGCATCCGTATCGATGCCGGATCATCGAGAATGGCTTTCGCGTACTGTAGTAGGTCCGACTCGCGGGGGTACCTGACTGAAGAGAGGAAGGATCCGACTGCAGCAATACCCGCGGCTATAGCACCAAAGGCGACCGGCGGACTGCCAGGCCCATGATAATACTCGCGACACCGCTGAGAATAGACACTAGGGTCAATGACATCTAGAATAGAGCCCATTGCAGAGAAGTACACGTCCGAGTAGAAGGCGAGGTTGTCCTCGGAGATCAGGCTGCCTAGCAAACCATAGGTATTGGAAGCCTCTTCCGGGCGGATGCCAAAGTTGTAAGCAGTTGAATTGATCTTGGGAGGGTTGTCAGACCCGAGAGCTAGGCCTAATATATGCGGGAAGGCCATAGCTGCCGATGCGCCGGTGTACCTGGACTTGCGTTCCTCGAAGATGCCAGGGCTCTTGGCAGTGGACGGGCTGCCTTTATTTTCTACGGGGGTTGAATCTGTTTCTTACGTCCCTCGAGAATTGTGCGCTTGGCCACTGGGGGGTCCACAGTCCCGGTGATATTGTCGTCGTACCTGCATTGATACTGGTAGGTGGAGCACATTCCACATGGATGCTCGCCATCGCATTTTCGCTTGCGCTGGTGGCACGGATTGCAAGCTTTTCGAGCACGCTTGCGCTTGTTTGTGGACATATTGAGATTTCTATGTCATGATGGCATTTTGAAGATGAAACACTTGATGGACTGAAAAATTCAGGAGCTAGAGACAGAAGAAAGACCTGGGGGCCAAAAGATACAATGACCAAGCAGGATGACTAAGCTCATAGCTGGAGAGCTACAGGGCTCCAGGGCTCCAGGCCTGGGTCCCTCTAGCTTCCAAGGTTAGTTAGTAGTGTCAAGTACTATGCATTTATGCATGCTGAAATTACCAGGTCTTTACAAACCGGAAAATCAATGGACCGTCATGATAACGGTACCATACAAAAATACATACATTGCTTAATCAGCTATGTCCGCCGAGATTGGAAAAGAGCGGATCTTGTCATTTTAGTTAGTTAGAGAATTTACATATGTCAGATTTACCATACATTGTCGTACCCGTCTATTTTCTGTCAAGTAGCTAAAGCTTTACCACCAAAGCAAAAAGTTAAAATTCAAGTACAGAATTGCAACCAAGGACCCTATAAAACGACTTCCTCTGTTAAGGGAATCCTGATACCAAATCCCGTAGAGCTGTTAAAACGTTAGAAAGTAGCTGCGCGTAGGTAGGACAAAGCACCCTGCATATTGTGTAAAACATTAGATGGCCAATGTAGTAATTTATACCTAAGGTACATATAATATATATGTAGACCTCTGGGCCTTTCTCTAGGTAGACAGAGTATATTGGTCACTCTTGCCAGCAAAGATCCACTCTTGTGATATTCTTCCCTATCCAATTTCATGGAACGCCGAACAAAGCAGAGCCTGAGTGGGTATGGGGGTTGGAAAGCTCCCGAGGTCATCTCATACATAGGGCCAAGCTCATGGATGCCTAGGGTGTACGTGCCCTTACATTTGTATTATCGTGCCGTCACAGCATCCTTATTTTTCTCAGCACAGCAAGACTCCAACGAAGGACAGTAGGAATTGAGAACCAAGGACATTGCCGCAGCATCTACGATGTCCGAACAAAAAGTCATTAACCAACGCCCGGGCGTGAAACACTCCAAAACCAACTCAAGGGCATGTAGACGATGGGGTTCCTCACGACTCGGAAGACGAGTCTATGACCGAGGGCGCCGATCCTGATTCGTTATCTTAGAAAGCGAAGTATGCAATCATATCCTACGACTAGAAGGCAAGTCCTCTGCCGACTTTTTGAATCGTTTTGCGAAACATTATTCCAATACTATAATGGTACTACCGATGTGGTGGCACCCGGATTCGGAACCGAACATGGATGGTTTTTCGATTTGACCAAGGGGGAGTTTCGAGAATTGAGTGGACCACCCAATTTCTATCATGGGGTGCTGAAGGCAGTCTGGTACACCGACATCTATCAAGTGGCCATGTTAATGCAAACCCCAGTCACCATCTGAAATAGCCGACCTTTATTATGGGTGGAAAAACGGCCGTTTCTAGCGCTAAAAATGATCATGTTAGGCGCCATTTTTATAAGTCCTTATATTTTAGTTGTAAAAATATCCCTACATGTGCTAACGTCCGACCTGCCGCTCCGGGGTTGAGTTTAATAGTGACTCATGCGAGTGCTGCCTTGCATGAGGCTGATAGATCCTAGAGCAAGGGAACCATTCATAGTCCTCGAATCCAAACTATAATCCCGGGTATAATCCCGGGTATAATCACGAGTATAATCACGAGTATGATTACCCCCATAGCAAATCAATCGATAGACCATTTAAAAACATTTAATTAGTAGGCTGACAGTTTAGAATACGATGTTGTCCTCTGTCCGCTTACATATATGGCTTAAATCTCCGGTAATCAACATGTAAGAGAAACTAGTCAGGTTTATAGAAGTCGAACCCTTTCTCTCCCTTTCTTTTGTTTCTTATTTTACTATCCAAGACACGTGCAGGTGACCTCGTGAAGAAAGAAGCCATCGGCTGATACCGCCCGGAACATCTCCAACTTTTCTTTTCTTTCATTTCCCTTTCAAATGTCCCTTTGATCTGATCGCTTTGTTTCGCGTCAGTTGGCAAAGAGTTTGGCTGTTAATATATCATGCGAATACCAAATTTTGACCCCCGCTTCCTCAACCTCGGGGAAACATGAGTTCAAGCCTTGAAGCTAAGATCGTTGTGCTCGGAGCACAGGGTATGTCTATGGAGTACCCAATTTCCAATTTATATCCTCATGATTAAAACTCGACTAAACACTATACTAACTTTGGTCGCAAAAAGGGGTGGGAAAGACTGCGCTCGTGGAGAGATACTGTAAAAACACCTTCAACCCCGCAGCGGCTTCAACCATCGGCGCGTCGTTCGTGACAAAGCGCGTCCTCGATTCCACCTCCGATACAATAGTCAGATTGCAGATATGGGACACAGCTGGACAAGAGAGGTTTCGCAGCATGTCGAGACTTTATTACAGAGGAGCCCAAGCAGTGCTCCTGTGCTATGATGTCAGTGCATCCACTTCCACACCATTTCCCCTCATTCTTCTTGCTTGCGTTTGTATCTGTTGTCCATACAAGCGCAATCTACAACATAATCAAACCTGCATAATCACTAATACTAACTGGCTGCCACAGATCACCGACCAAAACAGTTTTCAAGAAATGGCCGGTTGGCTACGCGAACTCCGCAAGAACATCACCCCTAACGACGATGGCACAGACTCCCTCATAATCCATGTCGTAGGTACAAAGTCCGACATTGTCGCTGAAGACCCCTCCCGCCGCTGTGTCCCCTTCGAACACACGATCGACTATGTCGCCGAACAACTCTATCCAACCCAAGTCTCAACCCCACCACCAACCGCAACAGCCAGCATGGGCGGGCTAGGTTTTGGAACATCTGTCTTTGGAGGCAGTGGTGGCAGCACATCGAACGCCAGCGCCAGCGCCGCTGCCCTGCAGAGTCCAGATTCGAAGCGCAGTTCGGCATTCTGGGGACAGGAGATTGGGTGGGATTGCTGTCATGAGATCAGCGCGCGGGATGGTGAGGGAATCGATGAGGTTTTCCGCGTTATCACGCGTAAGCTAGTTGAACAGCGGAACCGGCGCGATACCGAGCTGGCCATGTCGATTGCCGGTATGCCCATGGCGAATGGAGTTGTCGGACCCTTTAATCCTGGGGTTGTGGAGGGTACGGGAAGTTTCCGGCTCGGCCATGGTGATAAGAGGCGGAGTTGGATGGGTTTGGGGGCACCTGGTGTTAATGTCGATGATGCTGAGGAGGAGCGGGTTATGCGTGCGTCACGCAACAAGGGGCGCTGTTGTTGATCATTGTCTGGGATTGGTTCTTTGATTTTTTTTTCGTTTTTCGTTTTTCGTTTTTTTTTTTTTTGACTTCAATTTGCATTTGGGCTAGCGTTGCGTTTGTACTTTTGTTTGACTATTTTGATTATCTATGGATGTACGGGTTAGAATAAGGTAGTTAGGGCTTTGGTTGGTTGGGGGATCTTGGTGCCTTGATTTTTGGTCAGCTATGCATGAATGAAAGTACTTGTTTGTTCAATAAGGAAGGATATTATGCGCCACATGCAATCAGCATCGTACGTCACTCAAAACGATCGTCTTTGGGCATCGGGTGTGGAGATGGTGGATCCGATGATCGTAGATGTCCCACTGATTTGCATGTTTATGCTTCTATATGGTGTACTTTGTGAACATGTACATCTTTTATGGATCTTTTTACTATATCACCATATTCATAGGCAACAAAATTATGTAGTTCACCCGGGTGATTATGCAGATCGGACTTGCTCGCTTCTTACCTCCGAGGTCGAACCCCCTCATTTCGCCTATACCGGAGAATTTCCTGTTCCCATTGGGCAAAGAGAACTGCCTAGGTGGACTGTGCTTTTGCTATCAGGAGGACCTGTCGATTCCAATCGAGCCCATGCCTCAGCCCTCTAGGCCAAGAATGCTTTTCTTTCTTTTTCTTTTTGCCAACTACGTCCCTTTGCTAGGCATTTCTTCTTTCCTTTCTTGTCTCCTCCAAGCTTTTCGTTTTGTATTCAAAGAATATCAGACTTTTTATATTATTACATACTACTGTATCTTCTGATCCCAAAACGAATCGCAGTACTCATATCCAACCCCTCTCCGTATATCCGAAATCCTATCTGACCCACCATGTCGGGGGTGGAGGTGATCGCGGTCGTAGCATGTGTGGCAGCCAGTAAGATTATCTCCTCCCTTTTATCAATAGCTGAGATTAACAACCCCTAATCGGCAACAGTCGTCTCCGCCTACAGCGATGGAGCGAGTATGTTTACTGCCATTAGAAAGAAATATCACGAGCGCCAGGCCACCCGGGAACTAGAACGATCGCTTGCACGTGGCCGAACCGAGATTCAAAATCGGTTTGATCTGCACAATCAAGAGCTTGGCTATCGATACGAGCGAGGTGACTCGATCGCTCGTGAGCATATGAAGGACATCATCATCACACTACAGGGGGCGTTGCTGAGACACCTCCGAGAGGCGCAGGAGCAGGGGACCACTCCGGATCTGATGGCGTTGCAGATAGAGTCCGATCAGGGTCGCGTTCGCACGCTGGTCATTTTGGGGGACTTGTACGAACGTCTCTCGAGGCCGTCGCCTGTTCCGCCATCCGTTTACATGTCCATCGATTCAAATTATGACACGGTGAATTCGTATGGCCGTCGATATTCCTCTAATGGCCCGGAGAGGTATTGGCCACCTCACGGGTCGTCGATGGCGTACCTCTCCGGCAGATATCCTGCCTCACCAGCCAGTTATTCACCAGGCCAGATCCTACCGGAGGATACGTGCGCCTCACCAACGGACACACTGGGAACATCAAAAGAGTATGGGACTTCGAGTCCAAAGCCTCCCAGACGGTCATCAGGCTTTGGCTCAGTTGTGAGTAGTATGGGCGACTTGTTCCATCCCCGTCAAGGTCGCGAAAAAACACTATCGTTTCCATCGTCAGCACCCGAGCCCGCATACACCCCAGTTTCGCCGTCGACATCGGAGCCGATTCCAGAATTCGATGTTAGACCAGCCACGCCGAGTATACCCAAGTCGCGACCAACCTCGATACCACATGACGTCTTAATGGGGAACCCATGGAAGCACGAAAGCCTTATAGACTCTGACGACGAAGACGCCATCAGATATGGTCCAATCAAAAAGGAAACCCACCACCTCTCGCCCATCTCCGCACCCACGAAATTCCGGCACGATTCTCTCTCCGCAGCCTCAACCGCCTCCACAGACTCCACCCCGTCAAACCCTTCCACCCGAAGTAGCACGGACCGGCCAACCCAAGCAATCCGACCTCTTTGGCCACCTAGCGAAACGAACAACTACCTTGGTTTCTGCAAAGGGGCGTGGAAAGTACACACGGGATTCCGAGGATTCAAAATCTACTCCGAGCCCGGCACGGGATATTTTACGCAACAGTCATGGTTGCGGTGCAGGAAGTGCGCTTTTGAAGCACCCATGAGCCCGAAGAGTTCCAGCCACAACCCGCTATTCGAGGGAAGCGTGCGTACGCACAAAGTTAGCGGTGTCCGATATCGATTTGAGTTCTTGGCGAAGTCCCACGTGCCCTGTAAGCGGGACTCGGCGTTGCATTTTAATTCTAATGCTCCCCGCGGCATATTTTGCTGTGTCTTTTGTTGTGCGATGGCACAGGGGTCAACTCAGGTATATGGAAATCTAGATATCTTCATGGCGCATCTAGCGAAATATCACTGGGCGGTTGAGAGGGAAGCGTTAGCTGTGTTGCCTAGTATGCGGTGTGTGGTTGGTCGGGTTGCACCTGATTCGGAGTATTTTGATGTGAATATTTTACCGCCGCGCGGCTGATGTCTTGGTTATTATGTAGCCTGGGGATATTTTAGTATTTGGTATCGGTTATACCTTTTCTCATTTTTTAATTTTTTGGGTGTTGTATATATTGAAAAATTGATCTGCAGTTAGTTAAAACACGGGAAGTATCCCCTTGCACGGTATGTGTGTCATATATAGGGTCCTATGGAGACATTGGTTTCAGGGTTGGTTAAGGGTCTATCTACTCCGTACGTACCTATGTACCTAGGGTACTCTCCATACTCCGTACCACACCAAGCAAGCATTATGTACCCCTGAAATAATTAATTTTAAGTCGAAATTAATTTAAAATTTATAAAATTACAAAATTAAAATTAAAATTAACAAAATAAACTCAAGGAGATAGGCCGAGAATAATCAACCGCTCCAATCAAATCGCCCCAAACGGCCAGAAAATGGATCAGAAACAGCCCTGGAGAACCAGAAAGCACTCCCCTCTCCCAAATGAGGAAAGCGCCAATTTCCTTTTTTTTTTTTTTTTTTTTTTTTTTTTTTGGATTCTTAACCATTTCTCTTCTTGGAGGCAGGACCTTACCTATCTCACCTATCTCAATTGATTCCATTCCTTCTCGAAGTCCTTCCTTCATCCCTTGACTCGGCACTTTCGTCATCTCGCGTTCAGAGTACGCGAGTGAAGTTTGTTCCCCCGACCTCCACATGGGTCGGTGCTTATTACTTCACTAAGATTGCGCGTTCTGAGACACTGTCCTCTTCTCATCTTTCTCCTCTCACACTGCCATCCCCCCCCTAATACCCTTTCCCTCGATTTCGATAACCACGTTATGCGATGAGGTTGTCAATCCGTGTTAGTGCCGCTGCCGCACTAATTATCCTCACTCTCGTCCTGGTCAACCGTAGTTTGAAGAGCAAAGGTGAATCACTTCAGGATATATGGCACTTCGATACCGGATCTTTCCGCACATCTCTCCGACCAAAACCCCAATCTGATACGGGATCGCAACGGAAATGGCGGGTTGCATCGGATAATAAGCCCGCTCTGGTCTACCAGACCACCGAGATCGTGGTCCCCAACCAGGGTGCTATTGTGATGGCCAAACGCAAGGAGGACGATACCGCTTGGGTTGGAGCAGAACTGGCAGAGTGAGTGTGGCTCGATTGTGTTTCCAGCAGAAGACAGCCTAATTGAATATTTCTAGATGGCGCAGCGTTATTTACACCGTCGACGATATCAATGCCCCGACGCACACCCCGAAGAACAAGGGCCGTGAGGCTCTCCCCTATCTCCAATACCTGATCGACCACTACGACGACCTTCCTGACGTCGTGGTCTTCCTACACAGTCACCGCGACGGTGTAATCGCCGGCTGGCACATCGACACCATGGATTACAGCAATGTGGACTCGGTGCGCGCATTGCAGAAGGAATTTGTGCAACAGGCAGGCTTCGTCAACTTGCGTTGCCAATTAAGTCCAGGATGTCCCTCTGCTATCCAACCATTCCGTCAACCCCCGAATCCCGAAAGCCAGGGCGAGGCACACTACGCTGCTGCCTGGAAAGAGCTGTTCCCCGGTGAGCCGGTGCCTCGCGAAATCGCCGCCCCGTGCTGCTCCCAGTTCGCCGTTTCCCGAGAGCAGATTCTCCAGCGCCCCCATAGCGATTACCAGCGCATGTATGACTGGGTGATGAATAATGACCTGCCGGACGAGGCTACCTCCAACATCATGGAGTATTCATGGCACATCATTTTCGGCAAGGACCCTGTCTTGTAAGTTGTCCCGCAAATGTATTAATTTATTACCCCGCTAACATGTTTGATTGCAGCTGCCCTGATTTGTTCCAATGCTACGCAGATGTCTACGGCGAAGAAGTCATCTTTAACTACTGATCATTTCAAGTCATCCCTCTTAAACTCACAAGGGCCGATAGCTCTTGTATTTCCACCAGAATACGTTTCTTTATTACCCGGCACTTGCCGGAACTCCCTAGGGGAGAAATACCATGGTTACTGGGAAGACGCAGTGCCAATGCCATATGATGACTTGCTTCGATGTCAATTTTTTTTTATCTGTCAGAAGCAAATGTACAAAGACTGAAATGTGCCGAAATGGGTATCGCAGTGATATCATCCCTCTCGCCTCGAGTTGCACATCCAACTCACGGGCATGAGACAATTCTTTTCGTGCTACGGCACATGTATATTTTATTTTATTCAAATCTTTTCCATGCTCAATCACACACCGGGTAACTACTCGCTATCCCGTAGCTATCTATTCCTTGCTATCCTGCAGAACCATCTCCCTCGCTACCTCATCCCACCGATACATCCCCCCACTACCAACATTATAATGGTAATAATTATTGGTCCCGCCAGGAACAACAGCCCGGCGAAAGGTGATGTTAATCCGTCCCCTCGTCGCCTGCCCAGCCTTCCCCTTCCGCTTAGGAATACTATGCAACCAATTCGACTGGGTCGCCCCGCGCATAACAACCATATCGCCTGACCCAAGACTCATCTTGATTTGCTGTAGTGGCACCGTACCAGCAGGCCTGGATCCAGGAGAAGAAACGGTATTCGAATTCGACGTCCCACCCGAAACCGTACAACTCGCCCGCGTCGCACTAGTGCCACCCAGCCCGGAGATTGCATGTGGAGTACCAGCCACGCACCCATCCACCGTCTGGTTCAAAATTCCTCCGGGCACGAAAGGCTTATGCTTCATTAGAAAATCCCGCTCACCGCCCAGCGACAGTGATGCGATATTCGGCTCGGGTCCGAGGAAGCGCTCGTCATCGGAGTGGAATGCGATACTGTCTTCTCCGCTGGCGTAGTAATTCACCAGGCAGAAATTATAGCCGGGGGTCTTGGTATCTACATTTGTGTTTGCCGTCGCATTCGCGGCTTCAACCTGTCTCCGTAGGAGATCGAGACATGCTGGGATTGGGCGTGGCGTGCACTGGTACTTTGTTTTCGGGATTGGGGTCTTGGTCTTGGTTTCTAGTAGAACAAGACTGTTGGGATTGTTGTCTTGTTCTTGGATGAATGTTGATGTCTCATCGACTCCGAAGACGGTTGTCCATCGTGGTGTGTTGATTTGCGTTTCGATGTCGCCTCGTCGTGCTGTGTACTGCACGCGGTAGAAGGGGAGTTCGCGACGCAGGAATTTGAATAGTTCGTTCGCTGTTGGGCGGGGGATGTATGGCTGGAAGTGGAGGAGGTCCAGGTGTGGTTGGTTGTTTATTTCACGCGGTGCGGTTGCTGGTGTTGCGTGTTGTAGACCTACTTCGACGTGGGAGGGAAGTTGGGCGATTGGGATTGGGTAGCTTGGGTGTTGGCTTGGGGGTTCGGTGTCTTCGGTTATGATTTTGTTTGGTTTTGGAGTTGGGATTACGGTGTTGGACTCGATGGGCTCGGTTTTGGGACGTTTTGGGGTGGTGGTTGATGGTTTGAAGAATGCGTCAAGCGTTCTTTTTGCCATTTTCGAATGAAAAGGTGTTTGGTGTTGGTAATTGGGATCGATGCAGTAGGTTCACGTCGCGCGACTTTGAGAATTTATCAGTGATGTCATTTCGATCCCGATCTATATATCCCGATCTATACTTCCCGATCTGGCTTGGTATGCATTCATAGGATCACTGCCAAGGTATTCATAGATTAACTCCAGATCGTTTTCTCCGATATAACTACGGCTGGACCCCCTCAGTCTCGGCAATTTTAACCACATATTTCACTGCAGATGCCTTGCCGGCCTGCAGATCTTTCAATGCGCCCTCAATACCTCCCAGTCCACCTTTTCTCACTTCATACGGGTGGCCCGAGAACCAACCCTGTGCGAGACCTCGACCAATGAATTGGAAGAAAGCAGCCGCGAATTCCTTATCACCAAGAGCCTGTCCCTCAGCAGGAGGCATATGAACAGTCCCAACCATAGTCCGATGGATACTAATTTGCTCTTTCACCTTATCAGCTTCCGCAGGTAGAATGACAGTGATCTTTCCAGGTGCATCGAGGGCAGCACCGAGTGTCACATAGCTTCCCTTTTCGGTCACAGCATCGTAGGCATGGTGAATGGGTGTCTCCTTGCCGATAGCCTTAATCCCTGCGTAGACAGCATCATCGCCTTTACGATAATCAATAATCGTGTCCCCCTTTTCCCTGCTGATCAATGTCTCGACAAAGGGAGCGCCTTTGCCTGCGACGGCGATGATGGGGTGGATATTTGATAGTTGAGCGAACTTGATCGCAAATGCGCCAACCGCCGAGGCACCGCCGTACACAACCAGAGGAGTTGGCTTATCGGCGGGAGCCCAGGGCAGAGGCAATCTCAGCACTTGATATAGGCCCAATGCGGCAGTCATCGCAGCAAGGGGGATAGTAGCAGCCTCTGGTAGATAAGTTAGTTGCATTTTGTGGTTACTAGGATGAGAGAATACATACCCTCGAAGCTCGTCTTCTCGGTGAGATGGAATGTCGTGTATTCCCATGCAATGGCGTATTCACCATAACTTCCATGCGGGCTGCCCATCTGGTGGAACGCGGCCACTTTGTCTCCCTTGCGGAAGTTCTGGACGCCTTCTCCCACTGCTTCCACGTACCCTGCGATATCGTCTCCCTGGTTAATGACACTGTCTGGTTGCCATTTGGGGAGTTTCCAGTCCTTTGGGTTGGTACCCGACACCACTACCCGGATGAGGACCTGGCCAGGTTCGGGAGTGGGGATATCAACATCCCGGATGATGGCCGAAATTGTCTTGTCAATAACAGCTTCCTTCATTTTGAAATATGGGACTCAATGGTGGGAATCAAACAGGTCAAGTTGATATTTATACAGTGGATTGATTTGTAATGGTGCGGATGCTCCGGGTAGAATTAAACTTATTCCCGTTGGTTGCAGAAATGTATTATTCAGATGATTCTAAGGTTATATATACATATAATACCTAGTTCTCTGTAGTCTGATACTGGGGAATGGTCTCCCCGGCCCGCCACTTGTACTTGCTTCCAGGATGATCCTCTGGCAAACGCTGCGATCCAATAAATACCTCACGAGCTGTAGCACCTTCTTTCTCAATTTCCTCTCGGAAAAGACCTCTCCGTCGAAGTTCAGGCAGTAAGAACTCAATAATATCTTCAAAAGTCCCGGGATTCACAATATGCGCAAGATTGAAACCATCCACATCGGAGATCTCTACCCATTTTTCCAACTCATCTGCAACCGTTGTGGGACTGCCAACAACCTTGGGCTGTAGTCCACCAACACTGATGTACTCTACAATTCTCCGTTTGGTCCATGGTAAGCTATCCGTACCCGGCACAGTAGCGGACCATCTCCGAACAATGGACTGGACCCGTGGGGACTCGCTGAATCGGAAATCCTCATCATCAGCATAACTTGACAGGTCGATTCCGGTCCATCCACCGAACAAAGCTAGTGCACCTTCGTCATCGGCATATTGGAGATACTCCTCCCGCTTCGCCTTTGCTTCTTCATCTGTCGCTGCGACAATTACGTTGATACCCACGATGACTTTGATATGATTGGGATCACGACCTTGCTCTTTAGCAACCTTTCGTACATTATCCACCGTCAAGCGAGTGCCTTCGGGAGTCTGCCCACCGATGAAGATTGCCTCGCCGTGCTTTCCACCGAATTGACCACCGGCCTCAGAGACTCCAGCTTGGAACAGGAATGGGGTACGCTGTGGCGACGGCTCACAGAAGTGAGGCCCAGGAACACTAAAGTATTTCCCCTTGTGATTTATCTCTCGCACGGCATCGCTAGCAATGTACGTTCCGAGCTGTCGGTCGGCAAGGACGGCATCGTCTCGGAAGCTTCCTTCCCAGAGCTTGTAGAGCACCTCGAGGTATTCGTCTGCTCTTGCGTATCGCTCATCATGAGGAATCTGCTCATCCAAGCCGTGGTTTCGGGCTGCGCTGTCCAGGTACGATGTGACAATATTCCATGCTACACGACCCTCACTGAGGTGATCCACGGTAGAGAGTCGGCGTGCAAGCGAGTACGGTGCCTCGTATGTAACACTGGCAGTCACTCCGAAAATGAGGTTCTTTGTAACAGCGGACATAGCAGGAACAAGGTACAGTGGGTCATTGACGGGAAATTGTGCACCTGATGCCAGCGCGGGCACAACATTGCTAGGGCCCTTGTACACATCGTACGCGCCCAGGGTGTCTGCAATGAACATGGCATGGAAACCAGCTTTGTCAAGCAACCGAGCTAGCTCGGTCCAGAATGAGAGTGATTTGTACTGGTCGGTCTTGTTTCTGGGGTGCTTCCATAGGCCAGGTGCCAAATGGCCCGGAGTATTCATGACGAACGCATTGAGGATGATCTGCTTTTTGCTAGAGGTTGGTGTGCCTTCACTCATTTTGAACTATAATTGTTCGGATTTGGGGTGAATTCGAATAGGTACTGAGGTTCAAGTGCTGAGTTTTGCACAACGGAAACCGCTTTGTATACCTAGTGGGCGGAAGTATACAGTAAGCGCCATCACCATCGCACCACTGTCCTCGGAGGTTTATCTACCATTCGTGATTGATATTCGACATTCGACATTTACGATCAATATTTTGAATCCCATATCGGCCGATAAATTAGCCTCGTATGTGGGGTACGCAGTGACCCTTGTCGTTCGCGATTCCACGTCGTTTTATCGCAATCGGGGAGTCGAGGCACGCAATCCCAACCACAATCTCCGTCACAATCCCATATCTTCGGCAATTACCACATGTAGAGCCTATTAGCTTTGTTTCAATCTTCCAATTACAATGTGTCTAGACTCTTTAGTTGCGTCTCTTCCACTCATTTCGTATAACGCAATTGCGGACATGGACGACGTGAGATCTGTCGCCCTCTATCGCCCTCATGGTAACTCTGATTGCTCCACAATCCTTCAGAGAAGACTAATTGGCTACATATCTACGGTGACCAGGCTTGGCATTGAAGATATGATGGAGCTCGCAGACAATAAATATTTCTCGGCCCTGCACATTTGGACTTGGCTTTACTTTGCCCAGACATGTCTAACACGGTAGATACGTCCAAGCTGGCCTTGATCCCTCAGGGGGCGGCCTATGGCCTTCTCATTGGCCTCAGTGTGGTCTTCTGTGGAGTCATTTTGATTGCCGTGAAGGTGCAGAAAGCGTATCTTGCTGAAGATTCTGGAAAATCGGAAATGTTCATGGTCGCCAATCGCTCTGTAGGGAGGGGATTGTGTGCATCCGCAGTCTTTAGTTCCTGGATGTGGATCAACGAGACAGTTTTGTGTGCGGCTATGACATATCGGTATGGTCTCGCAGTGCCTTTGGTATGTTTCTTTATTCCATCAAATGACGTTGCACAACTGACGGGCTATAGTGGTGGGGATCTGGTCTATGCTTCCAGATTGCACTGATGGCAGCACTCGGGGTTATGGCCAAGATTCGTGTTCCTTATGCTCATACATCCCTTGAAGTCGTTCGGATGCGCTATGGCAAAATTGGACATCTCGTGTTCATCGTGCTCAACCTCGTCAACAACGTCTTCGGCTGCGCCTCGATGATTATGACGGGATCTCAGCTCATTCATGGTGTTTCTGGCATGCACTATGTGGCAGCAACTATCCTTGTTCCCCTCGGAGGTTCGTTCCATCTATTCTTAAAAATATAACGGGAATCATGAGCTAACCTCTTTATAGTTGTCCTCTATACAGCTGTGGGTGGCTTGAAGGCCACATTCTTGACGGACTTCTTGCACACAGCGATTGCACTCATTCTCATCATCTATTTCACGATTGCCGTTTTGACAAACTCTGCTGTCGGTGGACTGGGTGGTTTATACGATAAGGTTATCGCAACAGCTGCGGATAATTACATTCCCAACAACTATCAAGGTTCACTTCTTACATTCAAGTCCAAGGATGCCATTATTTGGGGGTTGATTCTGAAGTTCGGAAACCTGGCGCTTGTCGTTATGGTAAGTCAAATCCATGAAGGGACGTTGCAAGGCGTCTCAATGCTTTTTGCAAAGCTAACATGTCGGCAGGATACCGCATTTTGGCAAAAGTCCTTTGCGACAGAGGTCAAGGCCACAGTTCCAGGATACAACATCGCTGCATTAGCTGTTTTCGGTATCCCCTGGGGTCTGGGCACAGTTATCGGTTTAGCGACCAGGGCAATTCATGACACACCAATCTTTCCGACCTACCCTGGTCTGCTTACGGCCACTGAAGTCAGCTCGGGTATGGTGATGCCATATACAATCAAAGCACTCATCGGAGACAAAGGAATCATTGGGTTCTTCTTCCTTTTGTTCATGGCTCTGACAAGTACCGTTTCCTCCTCAATGATTGCTGTCAGTAGCATCTTGTCTTATGATATCTATAAGACATACCTCAACCCCAAAGCTACTGACAAGCAAATCGTGGGAGTGAGTCACTTGACTGTGGTTATCCACGGTGTTTTTATCACCGGCATTTCCATCGCTCTCAACTATGGAGGAGCAAACATGACATGGATCGGGTACCTGAGACCTATCATCTCTTGCCCAGGAATCATTCCTATGATCCTCACTTTGTTTTGGTCTCGGCAGACCCGGATAGCTGCAATTATCTCCCCCGTGCTTGGCTTCTTTTCAGGTCTCGCTGTATGGTTGGCAACAACCAAATATATGTACGGCCACATCGACATCACCACCACTTCAAATCCCTATCCGGCACTATATGCAGCGATCGCTTCCTTCTTTACACCGGCTCTCTATTCCGTTGTCCTGTCACTCTATAAGCCTTATAAGTTTGACTGGAGGGTGTTCCTCCGAATTGAGCTTGCAGACCAAGCAGAAATCCAGTCGCCCTCAGACACAAGCACTTTGAACGAGAGCAGCGAGAAAGTCCACGCAAGTGATCTAAAGGGTGTCGATGGATCTGTCACACCGGTTGTCGATAGTCAACCAGAAAGTATCAACAACGACCCAGAGCAGATTGGTGAAATAAGCGAAAAGAATACTACGAAGCAGACTTCATCGCCATCTTCCGTGGCAATCAGCTTGGATGACATTCAGCACCCATTCGACGACGAAACGTTGAAAGAGCTGTACAGATGGCTCAAGATTGCTTGGTACATGTTCGGGGCTATTGTGCTGATCACATTTGTTGCTTGGCCGCTTCCACTGTATCGCGATTATATCTTCACCAGATCATTCTTCGCAGGGTGGGTAGTTGTCGCCATCATCTGGCAGTTCGCTGCCTTTGGAGCGGTTGTGATTTTCCCACTTTACGACGGACGCCAGGATATTGTGATCGGTGCGAGGGGTATCTGGAAGAGTTCCAAACAGTACATTAGTAGAAGCAAGAAAGAGAACTAGATGCATAATTAAATTACTCAGGAATTAAATATGCTTGGCATGTCAAAATAGAGCGGGGACCGGATTGAGAAATATACAAAGCGGGTTATCCCGCTAGCTCTTCACTTATCTGCATAGTTTTTTTTATCATACCATAGGACCAAGTATTTCTTCGTTCATTCGAGTGTTTCTTTTTCTTCCCATCATTTATCCTCCAGAGTCGGGCCACAAAGTGATACTTAATTACTTGTCGTTAGTGATGTGCCAGCCTTAACCTAGTAACAATGTCTGTCGAATCCCAAAATATTTACGACAACCCAGAGTTCTTCTCTGCGTACGGAGACCTACCTCGATCCCAGCATGGTCTGCCGGCCATACCAGAATGGCCCATCCTGGAGGAGATGATCCTCAACCCCAAGTCATCCCCCGTAGGGTTATTAGAAAACCCTCTGAAAGGATCTCGGATTCTCGACCTAGGGTGTGGCTACGGCTGGTTCATCCGCTGGGCTCGCGAGAAAGGCGCTGGTTACGTGAAAGGAGTCGATCTTTCCCAAAATATGATCAACCGAGCAAAGGAGTTCGAGGCTGAGATCAATCACCTGGTTGTACCAGCCCCGACTACAGAAGTCATCTTCGAAATTGATGATCTGGAGACTATAAACCTGAGTCAGTGCCATGAACAAGGACTATACGATTTGGTTTATAGTTCCCTGGCGTTTCACTACGTTGAGGATATCGTACGACTCTTTCGTGAAATACACAGCTGTCTGAAAAAGGGCAGTACCCATGGGCGAAGGGGAAGATTCATCTTCTCTGTTGAACACCCTATTTTAACTGCCCCAGTCCATCCAGAACCGGCCTATAAGATGATTCGGGAAGCAGGTGAAGACCGGAAAGTGTGGCCATTGAATTCTTACACCAGCGAGGGCCTGCGCTTGTCTACCTGGCTGGGAGTAGAGGGAGTGAGAAAATATCATCGCACTGTTCAGACTTATGTCACAGCTTTGCTTGAAAATGGATTTGTGTTGACCGGATTGAAGGAGTGGTGCCGTTCAAAGGAGAATGTCGCAGGTCAATCAGAAGGCAACACTGATGGACACCGTCCAAATTTTCTGCTGATTTCCGCCGAGGTGAGGGAATGAGACCAGGGTGAGATTGACATCGCAACTTTGCAGTTTATTTGATCAATTCCGTCGAATATTCTACCTTGAATTTGAAGCTTGAAATTACACCAAAATCACACCAATCGATGGTTCTGAAAAATAATTTAGAAACTCGAAGTATATATTTACCAGCTCCGTCATCCCTAGCGCAGTGACATGGCATGGTGGTAACTAGACATGTGTATAGCCCACTGCCTCTAGTCAAATGACCAACCCCCCGTTTTGGCAGTAAAGAAGTTTTCTGGGTCATACTTCTTCTTAATCTCTTGTAGCTTCCCATATGTAGAGAAGGTTGATAAAGGATGTTGGTCATAGTGCGCATCATTGATGAACAACGGAAGACCTTCGGCGTTTGCTGTCGACGCAACCATATCACAGAAGCTGGATTGAATGGCATCATAGTCTGGCTGGCTCATTCCCGGCAACGTTGTGATCAAATAATTCAACCAGAACCATGGGCCATCGGGCATATCCATTGCATTTCCACCCTGCGCCTTACTCGCGTCTGTCAAGCTTTTGGGGACCGGCTGAAAATCGAGCGAAAGGAGTAGGTATTTGCCTTTATTCGACTCCCCCAGTTGCGCCACACATCTAGGGCATTCTTGTACTCATCATTATCCGCACGATGGACTCCAACACGGAAGATGTTGTTTCCACGAGAAGCCTCGGTGGCGATTGGAAGTGGCATGTCGGCCACCTCAGGGTAGGTCTTGAGGCCAGTAGTGTCGAGGAGATGGGGGACCTTTGTGAAGTTTGCGAACGCATCACCTGGGTCAGGGCCATCATAGACTAGAAACATTATAATGGCCTCGTCCAAGTTCAGATTCAAATCCGGGGTGGGCAGCTTCTCGTAAGTACCGATAATGCTGGCTTTGGGGTCTGTATTGTATCGGATGAAATTTCCAATTGCTTCAACGATAACGTCCTTCTGAGGAAAGGCGTAGATGATATTTCCCGCGAAGAATTGGCCAATAGGGCGACTCTGGACCGTATACTTGGTAACAACACCATATGCATTTCCTCCGCCACCACGCGAAGCAAAGAACAAGTCGGGGTTGGAAGTGTTGGATGCTATCACAATTTGACCATCAGGAAGAACTATTTCCAGCTCCCGGAATGAATCACAGGCCATGCCATATTGAGGAGAAAGATAGCTCATGCCACCACCCAGAGCGAGACCGGTTCCTACCCCGGAGAGTCGGGCTCCAACCACCGTGCGGTTATAGTCCACGAAGTAGTCGTATATGTCGCCAAATACACCACCTGGTCCGTATGTTGCTAACGTTGTGTCTGGATCATATGACTTTGCGGAGAGGTTACTCAAATTAATGAGCACGCCCTTGTCAGTTGACGAAAAGAACATGTTAGGATTGTGCCCTCCTCCTTTGACCGCAAATCGGCTGCCGGCTGCTCGAATGGCCCGAAGCGTCACAGAAACATCCTCCGAGGATGAAGGATAGACAACACAGGATGGTTTGTACGCATCCTGGGGCGTGCTCCAATACTCGGTACTAGAGACATACTTCAAGCTAAGTTTGCTGGTGATGACTTTGGACGATCCTAGCTGCGAGGTTATATTGGAACAAGCTGCTGGACCGGGATCGGTTGCCAATGAGCCAATAGGCCCCAAAATTCCAACTAGCGCCAGGATGGACAATAGCATGATCGATATGCTGAACCGTAATAAAACTGCAACGAAGATCAACAATGGATTCGATGGACCTGGCAATAAAAAGCTACCCAAATCAAGAAACCGAGCGCATATTTATACCTCCCTCAACTTAGGCGTGATAATATATACAGAATATGGCCTCGGCAGATATATACGACGCGAATACGATAAAGGGTAGAAATACGATATATTCCGGCGATGAGCGCAAAAAGAGCAAAAAAGCGGTGATCTTAATCTTTCTGGGATGTCGATCAACGGCCGTTCTACCGTATAGCCAGGAAGCGGGGAAATATCCACGGGGACTAGGCTGCTTGAACGATGATTGCTTGTTTGTGAAAAAAGTGGGCAAAACATGCTAGATAATGCTGGGAACTTGGAGCTTTCTCAGGTCAGTTAATTATTAGGCCTGTATTATCTTTTGCGAGGTAGAAACTATTAGTATATTACGTCTCTTCTTTATCGATGCTTTCAGTGTCTCGTTGTCTTATAGGTTAGATCTATAATGGATTTGCAGAAGGACATGTACGCTATCACCATGGCGCATCCGCTGGGCTTTGAAACGAATATTTGCGGGTCCCCAAGGTTGAAGAACTTTCACAATTTCTTCGGAGGTTGGCCGTCGAGACGGTGAGATTCCATGTAATTTTATATTCAATTCATTGGGTATCTCGCCCAAGCCAAACAGTCCGTAAATAACCCGAAGGCGTTACCCACTGAGCGATTCTAATCAGGCTAGATCCCAATTTCTCTGTTGAAAGGTGGTAGCGAGTTCCAAGTCGAGAATTGAACGGCATAATGGAACGTACGATCAAAAACTGTTCCACGACTAGCGCGCGGCATGGAGTGATTTCTTGCCCCATTACAAAAAGAGTAAGAGTGAATAAGGAGAAAAAAGCGGAGGCCGGAAGGTTATATTGAAGGTTTTGGATACGTTCAGGGTTGATGTGTGTGGGGGGAGGGCCAAGTAGGCTTGGCTATTGCACATCAGACATACGAATTTATATAGTTGACGTCTCTTCTATCTTGAAGACATTATCCTGACTGTTGCTCAGCATCCGTGCTTTGGTCGTGCATATGCAGTACAGTGCACGGCCCACCGAACCCATCCATCTCTGACAAAGAAATTGCCTATACAGGAAAGTTGTACAGCTTCAATATCGTCAATATTTTGCTGACATAAAAAAGTGGCAAGTCTATGTGGAAACCTAACTGTCACGCCAAAGAGTCTTGGGATGGATTTTAGCCTTGCAAGCAATGAGCCTGGCTGCGCGAGAGTTGTTGCCAACTCCCTCTGGCCCCACAAACACAGAGTGTTGCCAAGCACCACAAAACTCTTTCGTGTTGATTAACTACATGGACTTGTCTTTTCATCGACATGCGGGCATCACGGCCAGATTTGAGAGCTATGCAAATCGGTCGTCTTCCGCGTTGATCATATGAGAAACCATTTCTCCAACGGGATCGAGGCTATCGCCATGTCAACGAGATCATTCTCCTGTTATATGTATCTGAGACCATCATTACCCCAACACATGAGAAACTCGCAATTACTCGCTGCACCCCTAACAATGTGGGACATGCATGCCACGTCAGAACCCAAAGGTTCCAACCTCGTTCTTATCTCAGGGCTGAGAGCAACTAGATAGTCTAAAGACAGCATCTGGCGCTGACCCGCAATGTTAAAAAAAGGTTGCCAAGCGGGCTAGAACATCGCCTCATCTTGACTATGATAGAGACACTGCGACCATAGTCAAATGTCGCGCTAATTCTCAGGCCGGCTGGGATAAACGAAATACCATTATATACTACATCGACTATGAACGCGATCATGGTCCTTTTGAAAGATGAATCGATGATGCCCTCGTACCATGATGACAAGCGACAGCGCTAGGATGCTGGAGAAGAAGAGGCCGCCAAGGAAATCCTGTGGGAAGAAGTATATGTGGGCCGCCAAGAAAGTCGAAATCTTCGCATTTGGCGGATCCTTTTCGCAGTGAGATTTCTACAGCCGCACGGAGATGTGATACAGTCAGATTGTCAAAATCTTCACTAAGCAATGGGGTTGTGGCATCCAGAGAGGCTTAGCCAGGAAGCTTAAGCAGGGCTACCCGATGCGCTAAGCCGAATCCAGTATGCAAGATGTGCTTCAAGCAAATACGATTGGCCAATAATCTATCAGAGTGGAATATCCGCAACGCTTACCCTATTCGAATAGGGCGGGAGGCTGTGATAACGAAATTAATTGCACTGCCTTATGAATAAATAGGAAAACATCGCGAGCTGAGATGGTATCAGAAGAGTTAAATAGCAGACGGGAGTCCCATGGATTGAGGATAACACAAGCATCAATCAATTTTCTGTTTTCCTCTTGATTTCAACACTCCAGATCCACGCTCATTTGCGATCATGGCCATCGATTATCGGCATGGGATCTCGATCCTAGAGATCATTGTTTACTCTCCAACCCTATTCCTTGCTCTCTGGATGGCATTCCACCACGGATTTGGCAAGAGCTCAGGGTGGTTCTTTTTCATCCTCTTTTGTCTTGCCCGCATCATTGGCTCAGGATGCTATTTGGCCACTATTCACTATCCTTCCAATGTCAATCTATACATTGCATGGGCTGTTTGTACATCACTCGGATTATCGCCATTAATCTTGGCTTGTATTGGTCTTTTATCACGAGCGTAAGCAATACCTTTCACAATTAACTCGATGATTTGCAACTAACGACATTTCTTAGAAATGACTCCATTATGCGAAAGACCTGCCATCCTCTCCCTCAGATTATATTCCGAATTATTAGCATAATTTCGTTAGTTGCGGTGATTTTGAGCATCGTCGGCGCAACTACGAACTCCAATATTGGCCAGGGCCTTGTCACCACAGAGTCAAAGGTTGGGCTGGTCCTTTACCTTGTTACCTGGATCGGCGTGTTCGGACTGTTCCTTCTGGTCTTGCAACGGAATCAAAGCATCGAGGATGGGGAACATCGTCTGCTCCTCGCCGTGGGAATCTCTCTCCCCTTGATCCTCGTGCGACTAGTCTACTCTTTCGTCTATTCCTTTGGTCACAAGAGCGAATTCAATATGGTGTCAGGGAATGTCACAATTCAACTTGTGATGTCTGTCCTAGAAGAGATTGTGGTTGTTTTTGTGTGCTTGGGCATTGGTCTTACACTTCAAGTTCGACCCACCGCAGACTACACGCAGCAGCCAAGTGTCTACAGTGATGAAGGTACAGTGGAGCTAGAGGGTGGGCATCTGCAAGGACAAACGCGTGAAAAGAGACGCACCCAAAGACCGAAGCGTCGGGGTGGTCCCATTACGAGACTTGTAATGTATATCGTGGATGAGGTCAGGGACCGGAAGCAATGAATGATTGTATCGGCGGGGTCGTGGTCATATTTCTAATCGGAGCACTGGTACGCGGATTTTGGAACTGTGGATTTGTATAGATAATGAAGGAGTATGATAATTTTGGAATACATAGGATGACTGTTTGATTCTGAAATCTCCCTGTTGTGGCATAAATTGACCAGTTATTAGAACTCATGTATTTTCTACTCTATATAGAAGTATACCGGCTATGTAATTCATCCCCTCGTAATATTTCCCCTCTAATTCTTTTTTCCCCTTCTACATTGAGATTTATATTTAGTATTTCTATGGCATTTCCATTGTAGGGATTATTTTCTATTTCTATTGTTATTTTAATACAATATTTGCAAGGCAAAATGCGCTGGAGTGAGGATTGGAAAATGTATGACGTCAATGTTAACCGGAGAAAAGTCGAATAAAAAAAAGAAAATGGCAGCCTGACAGAAAAGGAAATTAAAACCAGAAAGTGAGCCTCAACTCTCTCCACAACTCTTCCTCCAATGGATTACAACACAAGTCCCTTGTTTGTTGCTCAGGAGACCCTCTGTTTCTATCCAATCAGTACGATATACAACTCATGTCCGCGATATCTCTTCTACGCGCTTCTGCTAGCAACCTGTGTCACTAGATGGACAGGATGGGTCATGAATGTATTTTTAGGAACTGCAGCGGCATATGCAGGAACCGCGGCAATCCAAGCCTTCATTATGGTTTCTAGTTACCAGGCGCCCCAAGACCCTGGACCTGTCGATATTCCGTACGTGTCTGCCAACTCCAGCCTACGAAATGAATTCCCTTCCCTGGTCACCGAAACAAACCATGTTATGGTCTCACCCGCATCACTTGAGCTCGACTCGGATGCTGTTCTTGCCATCGTTGTCACTGGCTATCTCGTATTTCTGCCTCTCCAATGCTGGTCCCGCATCCTAACCCATGATCGAGCACGAAACCTGCTCTTCTACCTTTGGCATGCCCTCATGCTGGCTGGCTCTATATGTGCCCTCATCTATGCTGCAAAAGTACCCAAAATCTCACCCCAGTACATGTTTTGCTTTCCTGATCTCGCGCCTTACAGCGACACATCAAATGACGGCTGGCAAGCTTCATGGAGAACATCGACATGGAACGACAGTGTGTGGGCTACATTTTCGAACGTATCACGATGGAACCAACTAGGAGATATCTGCTTCAATCCCTGTTTTAATACAACTCAAATTTTACGAAAGCCAAGCTCATTGCATTCAGCCACCGCGGATGGAGACTTCCACATCGCTACCTCCCATAACTTCTGGAAAAAGGTCATTTACTCGCATCGATACATCTACAGTCTGATCATTCTCTGTCTGATTCTAAATTGCCTCCTCCTAACTTACCGATTCCTACCTTATCGATCACGGATCCCATCGGCGCAGATCATGGTTATCTGGAAAGAACGGAAGACTATTTGGAAAAGCTTCAAAGACGAAGTTTGCGATGCTATGAAGTTACCAACAAACTTGGATAACAACGAAGAAGACTCAGGACCGACAAACATTAAGACCTCTGTCAGGCACCGAATGCGACAGATACTCAGCCGTCGGTTCCTAAAGTCGTTTCTCCATATGCTTGTTGACGCCACAATTCTTTTTGGCATACTATTCAGCATGATATTCAGTCCTTTTACCATCGTTGCCTTTGTCGTTTGGATAGAGATCCAAATATACAATGACGGACCATCGGAGGAGACTCCGAGCCAGGTTGGTCAGTGGGCGTACCTCACGTCTCTCGCGCTGCTCTTGATTTCAGCTGCAATTTTAAAGCTCAAATATCGGCTCGCTTCGTCAGCTGAGTTGGAACGTGAGATTATTGCATTGAAACAACACCTGAGGAACTTGGAGAAAATGAAGGAGGCACGATCAGGGTCCGCATCGATTGAACTCTCAACTGCGACAGGTCAGAGCAAGGCAAAATAGACAACCCAAATGAAATACTTCACATCTTTCCTTCTCGGAGGCGCGCTTCCAGCTACTTCCTTCCGAGTAGATTGTAATAAAGAGAGATAACTGATAAGGGTAAATATATCCAGGCAATGGACTGCCAACTTCTCTGTTGATAGTAGGCTGGCATGCTTACATTTTTCAATACGCGTAACCCACCATATCCTATTCTTATTTCAAACTGACAACATCAAGCTTGCTGAGAGATGTAAAGGGCTGGGGGCCAGAAAGGATACTGTAGGATCTGTCATATTCCCTGGAATTAAAGCGAGTAATGTATCAGGCACAGGTAAACCAGGCGAATTTTGGATCATAGCGATCAACGGAGATTGCGTTCTATAGCGGTCTGCATATCCAGGCCAGGCGAGGGTAGGCAGCCCTAACTGATTCTGGGGTGTTTTTACAGGACCAAACGGTATAAGGCATGATGCAGGACTCGGCTTCTTCTCAATACTTCCATTTAACCAGTCCGTTCGGTCTCCTAGCGACATAGTCACGATCCTGAACTTGCAATGCTCATTCCCTCAAGATTTCCTCAGAGACAGTATCACCTTCAATATCAATAGAAAACGGAAGTGATCCCTGAAAACGCATCCAGTGTCGCGAGTGGGTGCCATACTGGTCTATTTTAGCTGTTTGTATATGTGCCGGATACGCGAGTCAACCACATGATCGTAGAGTAGCGGGAAGCCATGGATTACCCCAGCTACCTCGAAGCGATAGCCTTCTTTTGCGCGACGATCACTTGGCAACCGTGCGGGGAACGTCTTGTAGCCAAATTAGAATCAGGAAACCACCCGGCTATCCTTGTTAGTGACACATTACAGGTCAGTGCTGAGAAAATATCCAAAAACAAGAAGTTCTATTTGAGGACATCGTCCCGTTGTTTACATATTGCATACGCTATGGATAGATTCTACATTTAAAATACCTTGCTCGCCCCCTTTTTTAAGGTTGGTATACGGGTTTCTTTGTTCTGCCATTTTTGTAGAGGTCATTCTATATCAGATTTAAGACAAAGAAATTCTCATTTCATCCCCTTTGCTACCCCCCTTGTCGTCGTCTCTAATAATCTTTATATTATGATTCTCACAGAAGCACAATCTACTAAGGAGTCCGATGAGGGTGGCATGAATGCCGTTGATCACACGAATGGGATTGAGACAAATGGAAAGACATCACACACACCACTCTGGCAATCGATCAAAGTATTCCCCAGAATCGTGGGATATTGTCTCGCGCTAAGTTCGGCAATTCTTCTTTATGGATATGACCTTGTTATTGTAGGGACAGTGGCTGCTATGCCCCAATTTCAGTAAACAACAATCGCCCCAAAATGTTAGAATGCATCGCTGCTGACGCTTGAGAGACTTGTTTTCGGCCAGGAACTCAATGGAAAGTATATCATCCCTTCGATGTGGCTTTCCCTTTGGAACGTCTCTAGTTGCATCGGCTTGATGTTCGGCTCCATCCTCGGTGGTTACTATCAAGATCGTCGTGGGCGTCGGATTACGCTCGCTTTAGGCAGTTTCCTATCCACCATTGCGGTCGCGATATGTTACATCTCCGATCTACCAGACGGAATGGAAACTCGCCGAGGGGTATTCTTCGCCGGTAAACTGTTCCAGGGGATCTGCATTGGAATTCTTCTCTGTGTTACACAGACGTACATGTCCGAGGTACTCCCTGTTGTTCTCCGAGGACCGATCATCGCATTCTATCCAATCTTCACGCTTCTCGGACAACTGGTTGGGTCTATCGTGGTTTATACTTCGCTCAAGCATACAGGCGCACAATCATATCGGATTTGCTTTGCGTCGCAATGGCCATTCTCAGCTGTCCCGTTCGTTCTAGCAATATTTTTACCAGAGAGTCCAACCTGGTTACTGAGGAAGGGAAAAACGGACAAGGCTCTCGAGGCGCAAAACAAGCTTGATACGAATCTTGTGAACTCGCAATCTGTAATCGATGAGTTACAGTCGTCAATTTCAGCAGAGGATGAGGAGAGCACAACCCATACATATGTGGACTGCTTCCGAGGAGTCAACATGCGCAGAACTTTGATTGTGGCTTTTGCAAACGTGATACCTCAGATGTTCGGACTTCAGCTGCTGGCAAATGCTTCGTACTTTATGCAGATCGTGGGCATGAGTTCATCTAATAGCTTGGTATTCTTGATCTTGGGTATTGGACTGGGCCTCGTTGCGAATGTTATAAGTCTGTGGGCACTCAATGCCTTTGGCAGAAGATTTCTTATTCTACTTACTCTGGGTATTGTTATGGTTCTATGGTTGGCGATAGGAATCGCAGGGATCTTCAAGGGAACTGTGATGATATGGTAAGACACTATATCGGACCTCTAGGATGAGGCGCTAACTTGGCACTAGGTATACAGCAGTTAGCATGATGGTTATTACTATGGTCTCTGGCCTTGGATCATGGCCTGCATCTCATGTCGTTGCCGCCGAGGCGTCCTCGCTGCAACTCCGAGCCAAGACTCAAGGTATTGGGTGGTTTACGAGCGGTGTCGGAACTGCAGTATTCGCCATCATCTTGCCGTATATCTACAACGCAGACCAAGGAAACTTGAGAGCGAAAACAGGGTTCGTGATGGCAGGATTCGCCGCTGTTGCAGCCGTTGTAGTGTGGCTGGCTATCCCAGAGATGAAAGGGCGGACACCGATGGAGATTGATCGCATGTTCTCGTTGAGGTTACGGACTCGGGAATTCCAAGGTTGGCATAGCGATCTGATTCTCAGGGGGAAACAGACGACACTCCCCCACCCGTAAAAGCATGATTGTTCTTTCCACAAATTGTTGAGGATATACGGCGTGGCCAAAACAGAGTCAGTGAGGTATCGAACACACCAATATCAATTATCTTTTGCGGTGGTGCGGGTGGAAGACAGAATTTTAGCAAAGAGCTTGCGAATCAAATTTATTTGGGGATGTTTATTCTCATAAACCGATACCCAATGCCCAGATCCACACACCCCGGGCCCCGAAAGCCCTGGAAGTGACCTCCCAAGGTCGGCCCCGGGGCTGTAGTAATCCATGACTAATCTGAGATAGACGGGGAGCAATCCACGGGACGTGACTCTTGTTTCCTTCCTCGCCACATTATTATCACATCCTCAAGAGCCATGTCAGATACCCCACCAGCCAGGACCAAACCCAAATCCGACAAGCGTGGGACACGGAATTCTCTTTCGTGCGCACAATGTCGTTACAAACACACCCGCTGCGACGGCCGTAAGCCCGTCTGCTCACGCTGCGCCACAAATACAGTGCAATGTACTTATCCTGTATCACGGCGACGTGGAAATCCAAAATCGGTGAAAGTCACCCTGTCACCTGTCGGAGATGTCCATGAGAACTCCATTGGCTCATCGGTGCAAACTTCCACTGTCGGTTCTTCCTCTTCCGTCGCTACCAACGGGGAAATTGAATCACATTCCACCTCGGCTTCCTCATTTCTGAGCTTGTATTACGAGTTCTTTCATGCGGCCCACCCTTGCGCCTTGCCTTTTCAAGTCTTGAAGACTCGTCTCAACGAGGCGAACATCCAACCTCTCCTTCGAGTGATGTGTTATATCGGATCTATTTTCGATATTTCCTGCCCGTCGCAATTATTAGAATCGTGCGCCCAACGTGCCCAAGACTCAGTGATCGAAATTAAGTCATCAACCCGGCCTCTTACGCCCTTTGACATTCAAGCTCTTCTACTTTACTCTATCGCCGTCTACTGGTGCAATGAACCGGAAAGTGGCGTTGAGCTCCTTGACGAAGCAATTCGCATGGCGGTAGCCCTTGGGATGAACAAAAAGGAATTCGCTCGAAACTATGCAGAAGGCGATTCTATACTAGAAGAAAGTTGGCGCCGCACTTGGTGGGTGATTTATATCACCGATGCCCACATTGCCGGTATGCCCCACTAAACTGATTATTGCCCCCGTGTTGCATTTCTGATGATCATAGGATCTACCCATACGTACCCGTTCCGAACAAGTGGTATTGAAATCACTACCGACCTTCCTTGTGAAGAAGAACAGTATGAAAAAGGGGTAAGGCAATCACTTCATTTCTTTTAAAAGAGTCGAGTTGACCTTCTGACTAGGTCATCCCAACACCACGCTCCCTAGAAGATTATGAGAATAGAGAATTCCTCGGCGAAGATGAAACTAATTTTTCCTCCTACGCGGAGCTTATTGGCTTGACCCACGGAATTGATCGGGCCTTATCCCCAGGCAACAATACAGATGATCAAATATACACTACACTGGCTGCTAGCTCTGATACTAGTATCCGAGCGTGGTGCTCTCTTCTTTCTCCGGAAAAGAGGCAATTAATTCGTCCTGATGGATCATTTGATGAGGTGATGTTCAAAGCATTCTTCATTATGCACACGTGAGATCTCCAACTTCCTTGGCTGTTGTTCATGTGTCTAACCCAAGTCTAGATATACCGTTGGAATTCATCGGCCGCTGTCAGCGTTGACTCACAGCGCAATCGAATCCGTGTCGCGCTGTGCTCCATTGGCCCCGTCAGAAAAGCTGAAATGCAACAACGCGAAGGAACGTGACCTGCATACTCTCAAATGCACACAGGCTATCAATAGCATTGATGAACTATTGACTCTGCCAACTGATATGAAGAACCACTCTCCCTTCATTATTTGCATGATTGCCAACGTGACCATTGCGCATCTATCGGCTTGCAGATTTATCTTTTCTGGGGACCGACGAGCTAAGAGCCGGGAGAAGATTAGGTTGACTATGGGTACTTTGAAGCGTCTAAGTGAGCATTGGACGCTAGGCAAACGGACCTATCGTGAGATTGGAATTATCGCCCGAGAATTGTTATCCCTCGCAAAAGATCCCCCCGCTAGTGTGGCCGCCATTGACTTGCCCCTTCCGGACCCAATTGCACCTGACTTCGCAGCATTGGACATGTTACCCGACGGCAACTTTGACTTCTGTGCCTTTTTTGATGCGGATGCTCCCACTCTAGCTGAACCGGGTTCTTTTATTTTACAATAGATTCGTCCCATGGGGGCTTACCCTTTAATGATAACATTCCTACGGATTTTCAGTCGCTGATTATGTGGTGAAATTTGTGGTTTGACTGTGTGCTATCAATGGCCTCAATTCTCCGCTATGCTCATTTCTGGTACTGCTCATCAATCTGGATCAGAGCCCCCATTCCATCCCTCTCAAATGCTTCAGTGTCCGTGATCATGGTAGCAATAAGCGTCGCCGGCTCGGTCTTGCTCGCATTATCGCTGATGCGATGATGGCACCCAGGTGCTTCAAACCAGGTTCCGCCCTCTTCGATCGTTTTCATGGGATCTTCGTTCATTTTATTGAGGACTGTCCCTTTGAGGACATAGACGCCAACGTTCGCGCCACCGTGGCGATGCGGGGGAGTTGATCCATTGGGTGGGAATTCGACGCGCAGGGCGACAATTGTCTTGTTCGGGATACCGACCAGCTTGTACGAATAGGCAATCTCTAACGAGGGCATCGGGCGGCTGTGTGTTTAATTAATTTCTAACCGGCAACCTGGCTCGGGGCTCTACTTACCTGGGGTCGTAGGTTGGTTCTTGCATGCTGGAATATGGCTTGCTCTAGACGGAATCTTCGGAACTTGGATTTTGTCTAATTGTGGTGATGAGGACACAGGAAACTCCTTCGAGTTTATATAGGGGACCGTCAGATAGCAGGTAGTACACTGTAGTACACGGAAGTTTCACTTCGGCTCACATGGAAGAGTTAATTATGTGTAGCCTACAGGATCCCCGACGTCATTGTCGGGGATCTACACTTGTCCGGCCACAGGCTATACATAGGCTATCAACGGATAGCCTATCAAAATAGGGACAAAGTACTTGCGTTGGTTCCCATACGAAAATTCACTGGGATTTTGCATGACGCATATTGCTTTGGCTAATTATTCTCGGCGACCTGTTCTCTCGGTTTCGAATTGTGTTGTGGGATAGCCTAAGTGATTCACTCCAAACTGGCTAGCTGGTAGTATCTCACCCACCAGTTGGTTACAAGGTCGAACATTGATTCGAGTCATCTTCTTTTAAAATAGAAACATTTCCGTCCAGTTTCAATTATAAGTCTTCTTTTCAAGCCTTGTGATAATTCAAAAGCCAAAAAAATGTGAACTTTTCTTATTTGCTTACCAGGCCCTCAGTGGGCATTCCCACAAGGCACTAAGGTAAGCGTTAGATGAAGGAAAAAAGAAACACAATCACTAAAGATCCAATATTTCCGACACATAAAATCACACCAATTTGACAAAACTAATATCCGCCATCGGCTTGTCGAAACGTAGCAGGGCCTTTCCGGTGCTCACGGTAGCTGGGCTTCTTCTGGCCCCAACCCATTTGCCAGCATTAGCAGAACATACACAGTTGTCTCCTGGTCAGGCTTCAATAAAGCTGATGGGAAATGTGGAGTTCCTTGTTAATGTTATAAGAGAGGCGTCTATCATGGACAATAAGATGGGTTTTACAAATGTTGTTGAGGAGAAAGCATGAACGCCTTTTCTCATGCTTCAAATGAATAAGACAAAATATATATGTTACAGAGAAGGCCAGGGACTAGTAAGTACGCTGGTAAAATCACTGTATTGCGCTATTCTCTAGGAGAGAGAGAGAGAGAGGAAACTATCTACAGATGCTAAGACTAATGTACTGGGAGCAAACAATGGTGGTCACGTGACCTTCCAACAATATACCTCGGAGGCTCTTATGAACACATATATAACAACCGAACCTACACACGATGGCATGTTGCATTGCATCCCGTAGGACATGTATAAGCCATGGCTTTCCATATACCTCCTTTCAAGCGATGATATAGATTGGCAACATCGATTACTGCGTGCCAAGGCGCTAAAATGTCTGCCAGAAAACTGCGAGGATCCCCTGGCATATCCCCAATTTGGCATAATTACAGGGGCCGCCCGTGCATTAGTGGGACAATCGGAACTAGCCGTCGGGCCATATTATTGATCTCCAATTTTGTCACTTCGCTTGTATTTACGCGGGATTTGATAGAGACGGATTTTTTTGGTTTCCAAATCCCGGTCACCTAGTTGGATTTCTAACCCTAGGAGTTTTCCGCGGACTAAGCATCCCATGATATTATGGGCGTTGTGACTCATTATTTCTTTTCTATCGGGATCTTTTCTAATTTTACATTTGATCTTCCTCCCAAACTTTGATTCTTTATCAATCTCATTCCCTAACGGCTAATAATGATCTCCGAGAAAGACTTATTGGGTCGCCTCCCCCAGTCCGTCAGCCACTGGCTTGGCTATCGTGAGAATGCACCAAAGCCTCCCGCCAAATATCTTGTTCACTTCTGGTCGTTCATAGCCGCGTTCTGTGGTCTATGCGTGGTACAGGCCATATTCAACTATTCTTCCTATTTCATTGAACGTGGCGTGCCCGGTCTCGTTGCTTCTTATGTGTGTATCCCCTTTTCTGCGCGTCCTTGTCAAATACTCACCCACAAGTAGGGAGCATCAGCAGTCCTCGTATATGGTTCGATTGAAGCCCCTCTAGCACAACCACGTGCACTGATCGGTGGTCATTTTTTGAGTGCTCTGGTTGGCATCTGCATCACGAAACTCTTTAGTTTAATGCCAAACGAAGAAAAATTCAACTCTTTGCGCTGGCTCGCTGCTTCCCTTTCATCCGCGGTTGCCATTGTTGTTATGCAGATTACCGAGACAACTCACCCTCCCGCCGGCGCCACAGCTCTCCTTCCAGCAGTGGACGAAGCTGTGTGGGCACTATCTTGGTACTACCTGCCAGTTGTCTTGCTTTCGTCAACTATGATCCTGGTTGTGGCTCTGATCCTTAACAACATTCAACGTCGTTATCCCGTCTTCTGGATCAATCCACCCGCTGCGAAGCCTGTTCTTCCAAAGGTTAGCAAATAGGACTATGCACTTTGATTGCAAGACGGCTACATAATTGTAGTGGGGTTTCCGTGAGGTTGCATTGTGGTGCACGCTTTGTGAAAAATAACAGAAAGTTGAGCGGTTGTATTCAACATATTATTTAGATAATTAATAGTTTAATTAAAATTTAATTAACACAATATTTAATTAAAAAAAAAAAAAAAAAAAGGCTTACAAACAAACTAGGAACTGTTGCTTCGTTCTCCGTAGGTTTCCCGTCAGCCTGGACTCCACAAGATCGTAGGCCTCGCCCCGAGCCGCATAGCCGTGGGGAACGGGTCGCCAAGGCGACCTTAGCAGTCAACGATCTACAAGGAACGGACGCTTTGAACTCAATTCAGATCTGAGATCCGTACAACAATAGCATGCAGTCCTTGCCTAGGTACATATGTAGGTTATAAAGTTTCAGCCTCGAGAGTTTTATAGCCAAATATTGCGACTTGCATTTTCTTTCTAACGGCAGAGGCAATTTCAACATTTTAAATTTCATGTTCACATATTCACATGTCTACAGGTCCCTATATTCGCGGTTTGTGGTCGCGGCTAAGATTCATGGCAATTCTGATAAGGTTGCAGGGCGGACGTTGTCCATCCTCCAACATCCATGTTCCGGCAAATCCTGTGATTGCTTGCGGTAGCCCTACATCAGATTACCGGCGATGGACTAGGGACTTTCATATTATTGGCTGTTATTGTCGGAGAAATTTCATATTGAACCCTGTTTCATATTTGAAGGAATCGTATAAAAAGGTTATTCCACAACTGTTAATTTATTGACTGGGTTTCATTTAATGCATTTGGGGGTTAAGATATGAGCTCGAGTTGCTTTTTATAAATCGAGTACATACGTTCACAAATGCTGATGATTACTGAGGTTCTGTCACTAGGCGGATCGTGGAGCAAAGTTCTATTCGTTGGATAAATATGTTAGGCACACTAGCCCCTTGTTACATGGACAGCTAGGCCGAGCATTCTCCGAACTATGAATGATGTTGCCTGAATTCCTTCGGAGTTGACCGCACATATCAAGTCAATATGTTGTAATTAACTATACGTACATGTGTAACATGTGATGCTTTTTTTAACCTATCTACATACACGAAAAAAAACCCTCATGAGTCAATTAATGGACTGTAGGTCTTGTTGTTACTACTAAGGAGGGGGGAAAGAGGAGGAGTAGCTTATAAGCATGTCCGTTGACCCGGGGAAATTCTAGTTTTTGTCATTTTAGCTGGCGAATCACATATCACATATCACTGATTGATAGCATGCATTTTTATGCTGCATATTTCAGTCTGAATTTTCTATTAATGCATATCAGGGTTCAGGCCATGCTTGATGGATTTCAACTTCCAAGGTTTGTGCTCATCGTTATTCCAATCTTGGTTGAGGCCTCGGGAGCACCCGTAGCCCCGTGGGCCCCTGTATATTACATAATCAATAACATTCCCCAGGGCCGGGGCCTAGGCAGTTAAGCATCACACACAGTAAACATATGAACGGTGGGAAATCCTGACATAGTACGGAGTACAAATCAGGTGAAACGAGCAAGTTGGGAGGCTATTATTTAAATGAGTTTACAAAATCTGTTCAAAGGCGGCTTACAGGTCATATCGTGCATAGTACTCGCCCCACAGTAGGAATTCTTAGGTTCTGTTAATGTGGCTGAGCTGATTCCCAATTACACTCTTGGATGCATCTACTTATTACTAGCCCAAACTAATCAGCACGATCTACACAGATTTTACTCTGTACGGGGGGGCACCTGACAAATATGCAGTGCAGACTGGTACTAAAATGTGGGTGAAGGGATGACCTCGGGACCCATTCTGGCTGACAACATAAAAGGGGCTTGCTTTCAGCTCATTTGTGCGTGACATCGTCTCCTTTTCTTTCCCCTCGATATCTCACGTACCCAGTGTGTTGCTCGGCCGTTTTTATTATGGGCAATACCACCAGCATTACCGCTGGACGTGACTGTCTCACATCTGCCGTCGGGGGTGTTGCTGCTCATGTCGCATTCCAAGATGCACCTCTTTACCAGACTACCGCCGTCGATCTGTATAACTTGAATATTCCGGTCACCCCGGCGGCAGTCACATACCCTCAATCAGCGGACGAAGTGGCTGCGGTAGTTAAATGTGCCTCCGATTATGACTACAAGGTGCAGGCTCGCAGTGGAGGTCATAGCTTTGGCAACTTTGGTATGACTAGTGATGATGGCAGTTCTGCTGCCCAGCCATTCAGTCAACTAATTTGTACATTATTCTAGGTCTTGGAGGACAAAACGGTGCCATCGTAGTCGACATGAAGCACTTCTCGCAATTCTCCATGGACGAGTCAACATTTGTCGCCACCATCGGCCCTGGAACAACTTTAGGTGACCTCGACACCGAGATTTACAACGCTGGCAATAGAGCAATGTCACACGGCATTTGTCCTACTATTCGGACAGGTGGACATCTAACGGTGGGCGGATTGGGTCCAACAGCGCGCCAGTGGGGTCTAGCGCTTGACCATGTGGAGGAAGTCGAAGTGGTTTTGGCAAACTCGAGTATTGTGCGCGCATCAGACACTCAGAACCAGGATGTTTTTTTTGCTATCAAAGGTGCTGCTGCTAGCTTTGGGGTTGTTACGGAGTTCAAAGTGCGCACGGAGGAGGCACCTGGCCTGGCCGTTCAATATTCGTTCACGTTCAATCTGGGAACTCCTGCCGAGAAGGCAAAGCTTGTCAAAGATTGGCAGGCATATATAGCTCAGAAGAACCTCACGTGGAAGTTCTACTCTAATTTGATCATCTTTGACGGCCAGATCATCCTCGAAGGTATTTTCTTCGGCTCAAAAGAGGAGTACGACCAGCTCGACCTGGAGAAGAAGTTCCCAACGAGCGAGCCTGGCACTGTGCTAGTTCTGACCGATTGGCTGGGGATGATCGGCCATGGACTGGAAGATACTATTCTGAGACTAGTCGGAGACTCCTCGACCTGGTTCTACGCCAAGTCCCTCGGATTCACCCCCAGTACGCTGATTCCCGGCTCCGCTATCGACAGCTTGTTTGATTATATCCACAAAACCAATGCTGGCACTTTGACTTGGTTTGTTACGCTCAGCCTAGAGGGCGGGGCTATCAACGCTGTGCCCAAAGATGCCACAGCCTATGGACACCGCGATGTGCTTTTCTGGGTTCAAATCTTTGTAGCCAACCTGCTTGGTCCAATCTCACAGACCACGTATGATTTTACCGATGGTCTTTATGATATTCTGGCTCAGGCAGTGCCAGAAAGTGCGGAACACGCATATCTCGGATGTCCGGATCCTAAGTTGCCCGATGCCCAGCGTGCGTACTGGCGTAGCAACCTTCCAAGATTGGAAGAGCTCAAGGGAGACTTAGATCCAAAGGACATCTTCCATAATCCGCAGGGGGTTCAGGTTGCCTCTTGAAAATCTTTGTATATATACTCAGCTGCTGCCGTGTTTAATATTGAGTATAAATTACGAGATGCCTCTACCTTCAAAATACAGATAGACAGTGACTACTACCTTCCTGAACGCCCTCATAAAGCGGCGGCACCTCGGTTGCAAAAAGCGCAACCTCAGCCTAAAATCTAGTACATAGTGGTACGTATATATGCGAAACTACGACAATCTGCAGGGTTTATATTTCAAGCTTGGGATATATAAAGCTCTGATTTCACCTCGTTGGACAGGTGTAATTCCAATTATGAACTATATAAATGGCATTTAATTTCTCAAAATATTGAGCGGAGTAGACGCAAAGGGGCAGCTTTGAACCAAGCACCCCAAGTGGGATACTCAACTCTTGGTGGAAGGTCCACATCAAGAGCCGAGTCCCTCATAAAGCTGTGGATGTCGATCTTCTCAACTGGGATGAACCAGCCTCCGCGGTCGAGACTGGGGTCTTTGTTCAACTTGGTGTAAACAAGCCAGATGACGAATAGGAGTATCACAATCGGTGCAGCAATATAGTTCATGAAAAAGTCCTCTGCGTTTTTTGTAGCCACGGAGACATAAAATTCGGCGATGAGGCACAAGATGTTGAGACCAAGACCGATATAGCTTCCAATCACACCAAAGGGAGCGGCAAAGGTAAGCTCCTTTACGGTGCGTCCGTTGTGTTTCCAGGCGGAACGGAAGCGGATATGGGCAAGGCAAATACTTCCCCAGATGAAAAAGTCAGAAATACCAGACAAGGCAAGAAGCCAGTCGAAGATAGTACTTCCAGACGGTGCCTCATTGATGAAGGCGAGCAAACCAAAAGCAATCTGCAAAATAATACAGTAAAGAGGCCGACCCGCTTTGTCAATATATGCCATGAATTTCGGTGCCATTCCTCGTGAAGCCAGGGCCTGGATAGTGCGACTTGAGCCGTATGTGGCGGAGTTGGCCACACTAATGACCGAAATAGTGATGATTGCATTCATGACAGAGGGCAGTCCAGAGATACCGGCATTCTGGATTGATACGACAAATGGAGAAGCCTTGGTATTGGCGCCAGATGCTCCAAGAAGCCAGTCAGCGTTGGAAGGCACAATCAAACCAACAATAAAGGTTCCTAGGACATAGAAGACCATGATACGCCAGAAGACCTGCTTGGAAGCTTTGGGGATGGACTTGGCAGGGTTTGCCGCCTCCGCAGCAGCAAGACCGGCCATTTCTGTGCCACCGAATGCAAAGGCTGCTGTCACAAAGACCGAACAGAACCCCTTAAAGTCCGTGAATGGACCAGGGTCATGCCAGTAACGAGCTCCTATGTAACCTCCATTCGGAGCTCCACCGCAATCAATCACGATTCCAAGGATGATGAAGCCAATTACAGCGGTGACCTTGATCATTCCTAGAACAAATTCGACTACAGGCCGACGTTAGTATCAATTTATCGCAAAAAGATATATTATTTCTGTATCACCTTCTCCATAGCCTCGAACACCAAAGAACTGGATGGCTGTCAGAACGACTAGAAACACTGCCACCCAAATGCCACTGTTCAAAGTTTCACTCCAGTACTGGATTGTTAAACTTGCAGCCGTGAGCTCGAAGGGAAGGATGATAAGCCATCCAATAGCGTAGTCCCAGCCGACCGCAAATCCCCTACCATGAGATGAGTGGTTAGCTCTCGTTCATCATAAATTTAGCACATGAACACGAGAAACTCACCAGGATGGACTAATGAACCGGACACAGTATGTGAAAAAGGCTCCATTCACGGGATATAGCACGGCCAATTCACCCAGAGCTTGAATTGTAAGAAGAAGCATTCCTCCAACGATCAAATAGCATAGTAACAAAGATCCAGGTCCTCCTGTGCGGAGAGCAGATCCCGTACTAACGAAAAGACCAGCTCCAATAGCACCACCTTGGTGAAATTAGTATCAGAAGCAAAAGAAGAATTGTTGAAGGACGCATACCAAGAGCAATCATCTGCATATGACGGTTCTTCAGATTCCGCTTCAGCGGGTTGATTTGACCAACCACCACATCATCATGAGCTGAAGGGAGACTTTCAGCTGGCTCCACGGCCGTGGCTGCTTTCTTCTCGATGTCTGAGTCCATTGCAGTCATGTTTCTGGATTCTACACCAATACACTAAGCAAGAAAACTGATCGACGGCGAATGGTAATTTATATACCCCAGCCGGGATATACGAGTTGACTTGCATTTTGTTTGTGATAAGCAGGGCGTTGAGACGGGTTCCTCAGTGGCTCGTGCTGTATTTGGGTGGCCTCTTTACATGCGATCAGACGGCAGGGTGAAGATAAGACTTTGTATTTTGAACTTTGATCTTGATATGGGTAATCGTGGCCAATCAGGATGAAATCTCAGGGGTATTGTTTGAGCTTAGCTGAGACGCTACTCTTGGCGACTGCAACACTTGATCTTCCCCCTATTCTGCGGGTCCGATTCGCTATCTCAATGTTCCTTGCTTGAAAACTGCTCACATGTTCTAGGTCTCCGGGCAGAACTAGCTACACGCTAACTCCATGGGCCCAGATAAGCACGCCTTGACTTTCCAACATTCAAAAGTGACAGAAGTGGGGTTTAGGTCCGTAAATCTCGGGTTGTCCTGAAGTGTCGAAATTAAATTCCGTTTTTGAAGTATCAATTGTTTATTGGGCGTATGGTATAGTGCATACTCCGTACTCCGTACACAAATCGGAGTCTAACGGATAATCGAAAAGGGATTTAGATTGAATTCTACTAAGTTAGATGCCCATGTTGTGCTCCATTCTCGAAGCCACGAGGCGTATTCGAGGAATCCTTTCAATGCTGACGTGTCCGACTGAAACCCCCGAGCGCAACATCACACTGGGCTATGGCGAAAAGCTTGGTCTTATCATGGGCCAATATGCTTTCAACGAATGGAACAAATACACAAGAGATACCCGTTACATTTTCCGGGCGCCGGAGATTGGCGGTGCCTCCCTATCTCGAGAGGAAAGAAATGCCGACAGCCTTTAGAACTGAAAAGACCCTATATGGATCGAACGTACTTGTGTCGGTGTCACGCCATGGGTGGCTGTTGTAAACATCATCTCAAGGCTGAAATTACTATCGAAAGATAACATCTCATGTGTTATCAAGTTAAATATTTTCAAAAGAAACGGAGTCTGAAAGGCCTTATTGAACGACCCCCTGGAATGGACGAGCCCCTGCCTAGCCTCCAACCAACATGTGGCAATGTCGTGCTGTTTTGCATATCTCAGTGCAAACCGCAGAGACGACCATGGTTGCCTTCAGTTATCACTGGCAATTATTCGCGCAACATCATCTGCAATGTTATATTCCGTCACTATGCGAATCTGATTGCTCATAAGACCAGGGAAGAGTCCTGTGGCATATGTTAGTCAACACCGCTGCTATAACCTCAGAAGTTACCAGAAAATCTCTGACCCATTATTTTCATCACCCCATACATAAAATACTCCTTTAGTATGCCCATTTCACGCTTACTGTTCTGAATCTTCTGTGCAGATTCCAATATTGCGTTCACGTGCGGCTGACGCAAGTTCACATACTGTGAAGCGGCTGCCTTGATCGCATTCTTCTGGGCCTTTGGTGCTACCTCATCTAGGCGTGCATTGCCCATATGGAGGTGATGGGCCAAAAGCAAAGCAAGGGCTTCAACATCCTCTAGTGCTTGAGAAGAGCCTTGGCCAGAGCTTGAAGGAAGCGCATGTGCTGCGTCTCCAACGAGCACGACACCATCTCGCTCCCACGTTGGAAGTGTAGGTAAAGTCCATGTTGGATACATGTTTTTAACCCGAAGGGACTGAATCACTTTTTTCACAACAGGCTCCTTCCAATTCGCATATCTCTCACGCAGCTGCCGAGTCACGTCGTCCATGTCGAGTGTTTTCAAATCAGGGCATTCTTTGATCTCATAGGTTGACCACCAAGCAAGGGAGTCTCCTGGATCAGAGACGTGATAAGGCGAGTCCCGGTTAGCAGCAGACATGGAGCTTTCCGAAAAGAAGTATCCGAAGAACCCATTTCCACCAAATACAAAATTCATGGACCCCGGTTCGACGATGTCTTTTACATCTGCGGCAGGGATGAAGCCCCCAACCCCGACGAGACCTCTATCGCACGGTTAATCATGAGACCACACAAAATATGGTTCACGACGGGATGAAGAAATCTTCAGTGTTCACTTACTCATAGTTCGGGGGATATGGATCCTCTTCGGCATCTGGGAAAAGTGCTCGCTTAGCAATACCTCGGACACCGTCCGCACCGATAACCAGATCCGCCTCCACTGGAGGGGTGTTATCGACAAAGTGAATCAAGTTCCTTCCATCCGGTCGGACAAGAACTTGGGATATTCTTTTGTGGATGATATGGTGGTCTGGAATTCGTCCCCGCAAAGCAGTCCAAAGCGAGTGGCGACTAGTCGCGAGCATGTGGGGGGGATCTGTTCTTATTACTGTTGTTGTTCTCATCCGAAGAAGCACTTTTCATCGAAAAAAGGGGCCAGCCATTTTTATTTTTCATGTTGGAAATTGTTGTAACGTAGCCCCCACGCACAACGTCCTTCAGCAGCTCTTCATCAAGGCGTTTCAATACGTTCAAGCCATTGGGTGCAACGCCTAGTCCACCCCCAACAAGTAATGTAGAGGAATGTGTGTGTTCCTCTGTTCTTTCATCAGCTGTGATGCTCAATTTTGTATTGTATGCCTCGTAGATAGTGATCTCATGAGGTTCATCGGATTTGGTAGGCCGCGGGAGGTGCTTTTGCAGCTCCAGGTAAGCTGCACATCCGGCGATCCCGGCGCCAACAATGACAATCTTCATTGAAATGTTCGAGTGAAGAGGGAAGGGGAGGTTTTTGAAAAAGCATACGAGAATGAGAGGTCGAAGCCAGAAACCCCACGTCTAAATACTTGGCATATTTTAAGGTTGGTCAAATATGGGTCATAAAGCTAACCCAGTTAAGCTAGGCTATACCAAATTCACCAATCACCTGTAACATCCGAGGATGCTATACAACAGAACCACAAGCTTTCATCGGCAGACGAGGCAATAAAGTGTGAGATTTATCTTTTCACGTCTTAGGGTTGCAAATGAACATGTTTGTCTACTTTTTTCAGATCCCTGCTAACTTGTAATGGATTTAGTATTCGATATGCGCGATTAATCTCCCGTGAGTGGGCGTGTCTACTCTCGTAAGCCTCGACTCGTAGCCGTATTTACCTTGGGTAGGAGGTAATGGGTTTTGTTAGGTTGAGTGGCACTCGAAATGCTTTTATCCTGATCCCCAAATTATATATTAGGTATCAAGATATATAAATTGAGAGAGATATATATATGAAACTATTTGGTTACACAGCGTGGCCTGTTGAAGTAGTTAACTTAACAGGTATCTCTCGTGGGCCATGCCCCAAATCTTCTTTCTGCAACCCCTCAACCAGCATCACCATGCACTTCATGGTCCTACTATACCATTTATAGATAGCATACGGATGTTTCTTTTTGCATGCCGACTACATATGTTTGCTACCTATCCATCTATGACCTATTGATACTAGCTACAGTATAGAGCTGGCTTTTCTCTCAGAGATCAGTGACCGGTTTTTCATCATCCTCGTACTTTCTGCTCCGTATAATTATACATGGTGAATGCCTACTAAATTTTCTGTGGAACTTCTTAAATCCTTTTCTGATTCAGTGCTCACTCTGATGGAAGTATATCCCCTACCTGGGCCATATATGGACACAAGAGATGCATGAAACCTTGGAAGCAATGCCTAGAAATCGGATCGTTTCTCAAAAAGTCTCGAAAAGAAAGGCGCGACACAAATTGTAAAGACAAATCCACAAACTTGAAAATATGAACTATCTCCGTATTTCTACACGCTTCCTCTGCCTCTCCTCTATTATGGTCAACCTCGTCAGGCATGTTCTACATCCCCTTCCATTCCCATTTCGTCAGACCCAAATCAGTCTAAGTGATCTCCTGGACACTCATTTACACGGGGACACGTCCAATTGTTGTTTGGATACGATGAAGCCAATGCACTAATTGTGATATACCTTAGTAAATTGTCGCCATGCCCACCTGCGGACGATTACAAAGATATTTGCCGGGACGGTATTGTCTACGGATTTGGCTGCCTCCAAGCAGAACATGTTCCAATGGATCGAGTTGAAAGTGCTCGCCTCCGGGGCATGTTTTTACCCATGTTGTCACGCGAGGGGCAGATGGTAATTAGGGATAATTTGAGTTTCGTCCGCTGCCAGTTGAGCCACTACGGGGTGTAGTTTGAAGACAGGGAATTCTCTGGCAATGGAACTGCATTAATGAAGAAAGTCCTCTAGAAGGAAGTGCGACCAGGTCCCTGGTCACATTGCTCAAGAGGAGAAGAACCTCGACATTGATCACCGCCATACACCTCTCTAGATTTCAAGCGGGTGGGCCCCAGCCTTGCCTAGGTAGAGAAGTGCTCCCAGAGTCTTAGGCTTAGCCCTGCATACTCCATACTCGATTGGAGTCTACCTGAGTTTGTTATTTCTCATACCCCATGACCTTTTGCCGTTGCAATAGCTTTTAGTAGCCCATCTATTAGAGATTACCCAGAAACGTTCCCTGTTCATATGTGGCAAAAGGCTTCATAAAACAGTTAGACATCCTCCTAATTGAGAGAACTAGGTACAAATATATAAGCATCGAAAAATAGGAGCAAATACAATAGCAAAGAAATGCATCGTTTCAGCGTCTGATTACACGAATAAATCAAATCCAAGAACAAGGAGTCATAATCGATTACACCATGTACCGCTAATCCCCGTTCACATCAGAACACAGCAAGAGTTTTGCTTCTTGGCCTGGGTTTCGTGGTGTTAGTAAATTCAGGCGAAGGGAAAGTTCGATTTGCATACCTGGGTATAGAACATCTTGCTCTGGGCTGACAGTCCATCACTCTTCTGAACTAGGGAGTCAATCTTCTCACCGCGCTCTAGAACACTTTCGATCTGGAAATGGTCAACACATAGAATCACCTAATAAGGACATATGAGCATACCGTCTTGTGAAGGACAATCTTGGTTTCGTCAAGCTCCTGCTGGATCTTCATGATGCTATCAGCCTGGCCCGGATCCTGGTACTTGACGATATATTCCTTGAGCTGCGGCAGGGGGCACGCATTCTCACGCAAAGAGGGATCAGAGAAGGCAGTGCGTGGGTATTTGGCAAGGAACTCGTCCACAATCTTCCCCAAAAGCTGGTGGGCCACTAGGGCAGGGTAGTCCCCATCTGTAACAATAACACCGGAAACACCCTCTGTCCGTCCGTAAGCGTGGAATGTGTAAGCCTTCTCTTCAATATCCTGCCGTTGGCCTGGCTTTGTCCTCTCGGCGACCGTTCGGGTGAAGAGCATCAAGAATTCATCGTAGCTGTGAAGCGCTTGGTGGTTAGTGACCTAGCCGTGTCGGACTGAGAGAGGGTGGGTGTGCATACTTCTGACGAGTGAAGCGCGAAAAGCTAGTAATAATTAGCGAAACGTTCCAGTCAGTTGCAGAGCGCGCATGTGAAACTACCTGCTGAGGTCCTTTTCCCCGCATAGCTGAAGAGCTGGCTGGGTGTCGTTCCGGAAAACCTGCAAGACATATAGATAAGTACCGTATCTAGACATATATCATGCTAAATCTAAGCTGCAACCAAACATACGCCCATATAAAGAATCTTCATGGTGACAGCGTGGTTGTTCGCACAAGGACAAGGAGGCAAGTAGGTCTCGGGGGTAGTGGGGCGTTGGCTCGTAGTAAGTGCTGATCAAGGAAGTGCTCTGGTGTCAAAGAGCCGGGCAATTTCTTTATCGTAGGAGGTAAGCTGTATGATTAACTGAAGTTGTGAAGCAGAATGACAAGTGTTAAGCCTAAAACAGGCTCCTGAGTTGCCGATAGCAATGATGCACTGGACCCTCTGCATTGTGGCCTGAGGCATGAAAAGTACACCGCTCTTGTCATGCGACCGACTGAGCCCTGCGGGCCGGCCCTATAACTACTTTTGGCTCGGTCTCAGCTTATCCCCTCATTCCATACATTCTTTGTTGCTTGGCTTATCGCTTCTTGACTTCTTGATAACTAGGTCAATATGGAAAGCATCGCAGCTACCGAGTCGCAATGGCTATCACAACTAGCAGCAATGCGCCAGGCTATTGCCGATCTGAAGCTCCCCCAAGACCCTCCTCATGAATCGATCAGCTATGGAAGTGATATTGATCTGGACATTGACGACGACTATTCGTCCCCAGGAACAAATGATGATGTGTGGGATATCATCAGCTCGGACGATGAAACCTCCGACGATCTGGATGACTTGGATGGATCCGACGGACTCTATCTCACAACAGGGTCCTCATACAATCGGGTTTGGCTAGAAGATAAGTGCCAGGATTTGGCCATGCGAAGCTCAACTATGGATGCAACAGAGCTTGCTCAGCAAGTCATTGCCACCCTGGCTGCTGACAGCAATGATGAGGAGCTGCAAATGTCTTTGGCCGAGGTTGTTGGGTTCGATGACCTGGATCTGGTTATTGAGCTTATTGCACACCGAGGAGAAATTTTGTCGGACAAGGGACCCCGCTTGGAATCTCAGACAGATGGGCTCATGGCAGGTAGACTCCAAACACGAGCAGAGAGAGAACATGCTCTGCAACAGCGCGACTTCGAACATAAGAGCGCAGCGTTGATGCCAGCCCAAACCCGATCGGAGCCTTCCTACCCCCATGTTTTCAAGCAACACACCTCTGGAAATACACTTTCTGCCAATGGAAAGAAATATGGACTGCCTCTGGGTAGCGAGCAGATTGAGGAACCGAAGTACACTGAATTCGCGATCCCGGCGTCGAAGGTCGGAACACTTGGAAAGGGCCGGAAACTTGTGGAGATCGCTGAAATGGATGGCCTCTGTCGGGGTACCTTCAAGGGCTACAAATCTCTCAATCGTATGCAAAGCTTGCTCTACGACGTTGCATACAAAACCAGCGAAAACATGCTTATTTGCGCGCCGACTGGTGCGGGTAAAACGGATGCCGCCATGTTGACTGTTCTCAACGCTGTGGGAAAGAACACATCTCCCAATCCGTTGGAAAATCCAGAAGCGACTGAATTCACTGTCCAGGTTGACGATTTTAAGATTGTCTATGTTGCCCCCATGAAGGCTTTGGCTGCTGAAGTGACGGAGAAACTCGGGAAACGTTTAGCCTGGTTGGGGATCAAGGTCCGCGAACTGACTGGTGATATGCAGTTAACCAAGCGAGAGATCGTTGAAACCCAGATCATCGTTACCACCCCTGAGAAATGGGATGTTGTAACGCGGAAAAGCACTGGAGACACAGAGCTTGTTCAAAAGGTCCGCCTTCTCATTATCGATGAAGTCCACATGTTGCACGATGAGCGAGGAGCGGTCATCGAATCCTTGGTCGCTCGAACCCAACGTCAGGTCGAAAGCACACAGTCCCTGATTCGTATTGTTGGCCTATCCGCCACCCTTCCGAACTATACTGATGTAGCCGACTTCTTGAAAGTGAACAAAATGGCCGGCATGTTCTTCTTCGATCAATCTTTCCGACCAGTACCTCTTGAACAACACTTCATTGGTGTCAAAGGAAAGCCCGGCTCCAAACAATCTCGTGACAACATTGACTCTGTCGCCTACGAAAAGGTTCGCGACATGATGGAGAGAGGCCACCAAGTCATGGTTTTCGTCCACTCACGCAAAGATACCGTAATGACTGCCAGGATGCTTATGCAGCTAGCTGCAGAGGAGGGCCGAGAGGATTTATTCAGCTGCCATGATCACGAAAATTATTCCAATGCCCTTCGTGATATGAAGCACGCACGTGCGCGCGAACTGCGTGACCTATTCGCTAGCGGATTTGGTACCCATCATGCCGGAATGACTCGAAGTGACCGCAATCTGATGGAGCGAATGTTTTCAGAAGGTCTAATCAAGGTACTTTGCTGTACTGCCACTTTGGCGTGGGGTGTCAACCTTCCCGCAGCCGCGGTTGTTATCAAAGGCACTCAGTTGTATAACCCCCAAGAGGGTAAATTCATTGATCTGAGTATTCTCGATGTCATGCAAATCTTTGGTCGTGCAGGTCGTCCACAATTCCAGGACACCGGTATTGGATTTATCTGTACTACTCATGACAAGTTGAGCCACTACCTATCTGCAGTCACTGCACAGCAGCCCATTGAGTCGCGCTTCTCTAGTCGACTTGTGGATAACTTGAATGCTGAAATCTCGCTTGGAACAGTCACATCTGTTCCAGAGGCTGTGCAATGGCTTGGTTACTCCTACCTCTATGTGCGCATGAAACGTGAGCCGAGAAACTACGGCATCGAGTTTGCTGAGTTACGCGATGATCCAATGCTGGTCCAAAGGCGGCGGCAGTTGATCTTGCAAGCAGCACGGGTGCTACAAAAGAGTCAGATGATCATCTTCAACGACAAGACTGAAGATCTCAAAGCCAAGGATGTCGGTCGCATCGCAAGTCAATACTATGTACTGCAAACCAGTGTCGAGATTTTCAACGACATGATGCGTCCCCGCTCTGGTGAGGCAGATGTACTCAAAATGATCAGTATGAGTGGAGAATTCGACAACATCCAATCCAGAGACAGCGAGTCGAAAGAGCTTCAGCGACTCCGCGACGAAGTTGCACAGACTGAAGTTGCCGGAGGAAATGACACGCCACACGCAAAGACAAACCTCTTATTGCAAGCCTATATCTCTCGCGCCAAGATTGAGGACTTTGCTTTAGCCTCTGATACTGGATATGTTGCCCAGAACGCGGCACGTATCTGCCGTGCTCTCTTTATGATTGCGTTAAATCGTCGCTGGGGCTATCAATGCCAGGTTCTGTTGTCTCTTTGCAAGTCCATCGAGAAACAGATCTGGCCCTTTGACCACCCTTTCCGTCAATTTGACTTACCTCAGCCGATCCTACGTAACCTTGATGAAAAGCTTCCAACTACTTCCATCGAGTCGATGAAAGAAATGGAGCCTGCGGAGATTGGTCAACTTGTTCATAACCATCGCATGGGCAACACATTGTCCAAGCTCCTGGACAATTTCCCAACTCTGAGTGTTGAGACCGAGATTGCGCCGCTTAACCGCGATGTGCTTCGTATTCTTCTTTCCATCTACCCCGAGTTCACCTGGAATGATCGTCACCACGGAGCATCCGAATCCTTCTGGGTCTGGGTCGAGAACTCGGAGACATCGGAAATCTATCATCACGAGTACTTCATCCTAAGCCGGAAGAAGCTTTATGCTGATCATGAGCTCAATTTCACTATTCCGCTGTCTGATCCCCTTCCCAGCCAAATCTACATCCGTGTGATCTCTGATCGCTGGCTGGGTGCTGAAACCGTTAGCCCGGTTTCTTTCCAGCACCTCATTCGGCCGGACACTGAAAGCGTATATACTGATCTACTCAATCTCCAGCCACTTCCTATATCGGCTCTTAAGAATCCCATTCTTGAGGAAGTGTATGGGCAACGCTTCCAATTCTTCAACCCTATGCAGACACAGATCTTCCATCTCCTTTACCATACACCAGCCAACGTTCTCCTTGGTTCTCCAACTGGTAGTGGAAAGACTGTTGCAGCTGAGCTGGCAATGTGGTGGGCTTTCCGCGAGAAGCCTGGCTCCAAGGTTGTCTACATTGCACCCATGAAGGCCTTGGTCCGTGAACGAGTCCAAGATTGGCGTAAGCGTCTCACCAGGCAGATGGGTCTGAAGCTTGTTGAGTTGACCGGTGACAATACACCTGACACGCGTACGATTCGGGATGCCGATATTATTATCACCACACCTGAGAAATGGGACGGTATCTCACGTAGTTGGCAGACCCGTGACTACGTCAGGAAAGTGAGCCTCGTCATTATTGACGAGATTCACTTGCTCGGTGGTGATCGAGGTCCTATCTTGGAAATCATTGTTTCCCGAATGAACTATATCGCTTCCCAATCCAAAGGATCTGTTCGACTGATGGGCATGTCCACCGCCTGTGCCAATGCTTCTGATCTAGCCAACTGGCTTGGTGTCAAAGAAGGTCTGTATAACTTCCGTCATTCAGTTCGCCCGGTTCCCCTCGAGATTTTCATCGATGGGTTCCCTGAACAACGTGGTTTCTGTCCCTTGATGCAGTCAATGAATCGCCCAACTTTCCTCGCGATCAAGAACCACTCACCAGAGAAGCCAGTCATCGTCTTTGTTGCTTCTCGCCGACAAACTCGTCTGACTGCTAAGGATTTAATCAACTACTGCGGTATGGAGGACAATCCTCGTCGGTTTGTGCGAATGTCTGAAGATGATCTGGAGTTGAACCTCGCGCGAGTGAAAGATGATGCTTTAAGAGAAGCCCTCAACTTTGGTATTGGCTTGCATCATGCTGGTTTGGTGGAATCGGATCGCCAACTGGCAGAAGAACTCTTTGCCAACAATAAGATCCAAGTTCTTGTGGCAACTAGTACTCTTGCCTGGGGTGTTAACCTTCCGGCGCATCTTGTCGTTGTCAAAGGCACACAGTTCTTCGACGCTAAGATTGAAGGTTATCGGGACATGGACTTGACTGATGTTCTGCAAATGCTCGGTCGTGCCGGTCGCCCGCAGTTCGACACCTCTGGTATTGCGCGCATCTTCACGCAGGACTCAAAGAAGGCTTTCTACAAGCACTTCCTCCACACCGGTTTCCCCGTCGAGTCTACCCTGCACAAGGTTCTCGACAACCATCTCGGTGCTGAGGTATCTGCTGGAACCATTGGGACGCAACAAGATGCACTGGACTACCTGACCTGGACATTCTTCTTCCGTCGGTTGCACAAGAACCCCTCGTACTATGGTCTCGAGATCTCTGCAGAGGAACAAAACACCATGGCAGCTCAGGCCACAGCTCAAGATTTCATGGTTGAATTGGTTGGAAAGTCGCTCAACGACCTCGCAGAATCGTCCTGTGTTCTCGTAGACTCAGCTACTGGAGAGGTCGACTCCACTCCCTTCGGCAAGATCATGAGTTATTACTACCTATCGCACAAGACGATCCGGTACCTCGTGTCCCATGCCAAGCGTGATCCGACTTTCCAAGATGTCCTGAGCTGGATGTGTTCTGCAACCGAATTCGACGAGCTTCCTGTTAGACACAATGAAGATCTGATAAATGCAGAGTTAGCCCAGAACTTGCCACTGTCTATTGACTGTATGGGCGATGCGCCCCTCTGGGACCCACATACCAAGGCGTTCCTCCTCCTTCAGGCCTACATGTCGCGGATCGATCTTCCGATCACTGATTATGTTGGTGATCAGACGTCTGTGCTCGATCAAGGCATTCGTATCATCCAGGCCTCAATTGATGTCATGGCTGAACTTGGGTATCTTCCTGCGTGTCAGATGTTGATGACTCTTCTCCAATGCATCAAGTCGGCGCGCTGGCCTGAAGACCACCCGTTGTCGATTCTACCAGGCGTTCCGACCGAGAAATCACCCAGTGGTCTCCCGGGAACTCTTGTATCGCTCTCCTCGCAGCCTGCTGGTGCAGTTGCTGCCCTTGTCAAGAAGTTAAACCTTCCATTCAATTTTACTCGCATTACGTCCCAGCTGCCCCACCTGTCGGTCTCGGTTGCGAGTATCTCTGCTAAGGGCATCGCCGTGTCTCTGACCCGGCGTAACCAGCCCACAACTGCCGAATGCAAGGTCTATGCCCCTCGGTTCCCCAAGCCACAGACCGAGGGTTTCTTCTTGATTGTTTGCAGTGCTCTACCGAATGGCATGGATGGTGAACTGCTTGGCCTCAAGCGTGTGTCGTGGCCACCAGTATCCAAGCGTAATGGCAATGGGAATGGCAATGACAACGATAGGGGCAAGGGCAAGGGCAACAACGGTGCGGGTTCCAGTCGCGGAGGATCTGTCAACGATAACAAGGGCGGCCTGTTGACTGTTCGGTCTAATGTTAAATTCCCCGAGGGCATCCTCGCGGATTCCACTAGCACCAGCACAGCTCGGGTGAATATCAAGGTCATCAGTGACTCGTACGTTGGCATGGCATGGGCTGTCTCCAACGTTGAGGTTAATTTGGATACTGGCATCGAGACCATCGAGACGCAGACTGTGGAAGAGTCGAGCGTTCCTACCAAGGACTAAACGCAGGTGCTTAAACCATTGGCTGGTATATTGACGTAAATACATAGCTCCAGTCTTCACAAATAAATGGAAAACCACTTCTTCAGCGCTTCAAACCTCCCCTCCTAGGTTTCAAATGAATCAATGACCCTTGTCCTTCCACCCATATTCAACTTGACGACACCGTTAACCATCATAATCTTCCCAACAACAAAAACATCATTCGTGTTCTCCAACATCTCACTCTTCAATAAAGGCAATCCTGCCGTCTCCCCATTTCGAATGAACTTGACAACAACGAAATTGTGTTTTTCCACGGTCTCCCAACTTGTGAAGCGATTCATCACTTCGAAATCATGCTGAACAAAACTCCAGTTCCGCAAACGAATAGTAGGAATTCCACAGCTTATCCGCAGCATTGCGATAATGGTATATCCATACTTTCTGCTCTTTGCGCGTTTGCTTCAGTATATTGTCGTAAATCAGTCGCAGTTCCTGCGAGCCCAGGTTCTTCGTTACCTGCCCCGAGATCAGCAGCAGAGGACTTGTTGGCCCGTCTCCACCGAACGCTACGTCCAGACGATACTGTACGCCGCTGCTTAGACGGACGATGTTGACGATGTGTGCCCTAGTTTCACCGTTTAGTCGTCTTGATTTGGTGATATAATGCATAATTGTGTGGTCACTGGTTTTGTAATCTCGGGTGATCCTCTTACCATCCCCTGAATTCCCATTGCGGTATACCATCTATCCGATCCCGGCTCCGACCGACCACTCATCGTGTGTACTGGGAATCCTAGGCCGCGCAGAATGTGGCTGAAGAGAATGCCTATCTCCAGATAGTAGCCTCCTCGACAGGACCAGGGGTTGCTCTCGCTTCCTCCGATGACTTTGTGGTGTAGACCTTCTCGGGTTGGATATCTGCTAGTTGGGTAGCGGAATAGTGACATGTCAGGTTGTCGTATGGGAATCGGGTGATCTAGCACTGGAAGAGATCTTTCAATGCTTCTTCGGTTTTGAGGAATGATTCTGGCTGGTTGATGTATTGTACATATTGATCTGGTAGAGCGATGTAGTTCAGATATTTGGTCAATTGTGCCGGTGTATAGGCGGAGGCCAGTTTCGGAGTATCCATTTCGTCGGTTCTCTGGCAAAATATGGGACGAGCTTTTCTGTTCTCTTCAAATGTTTAGATGTCTTGGCATTGCAGGTCGGACCTGAGACAAACAAAGGTGCATGCACCCCAGTGGCTCATATCTCAAAGGGACATGGGTAGCCCCAAGGTAGACAAAAGTCCACGGTGTGGTATTGGATTATTTGGAGCTGTGATTTGAGTGTCCTTGCATAATATTTGGAAGAGCCATTTTATCTAGTGCATACTTACAACAACAAGTGCATGTGAGATGTAGTAGACAAAGAAACAAAAAGCGGATCATGGATTAAGATGCTGTAGAAAATATGAAGACCATATGCAGAGAAGGAAGGATGCATATGGAAGAAGGTACGGAAGATAGCAAAGGGGAATCAGGTATGAAACAAAAAGCTAAAGAAGGAAAGAAAGAAAGAAAGAAAGCGAATGGCGTAGAATGTCACAGACACTCTATCTGCAACTCCTGTGAGACACCGGGTCGGTGCCCACGGTGAGCATCTGTAATCTGCGGTGTCATAGGTCTTCTGTGAACAACCCGCTCCTCTGGATCCAAATGATCAACTCTCATGCCGATGGGAACCAGAACCTGCCTCTTTGCCCGGGAGACAGAGACAGAGCGTGCTGTTGAGACCTCAATCCTTGGGGTAGGACGCCGAGGCTCTGTTTCAAACTCCTCTTCAGCGGTCTCAATGGTCTCAACGGCATCGGCGAATGGCATGCGCGTGGAATCTGCTGGGGATACGGCGGATCTAGGGCCAGTTGAGGCTGATGATGGGGACATGATTCGGTCAATCTTGCTCTGCGTCGCGTTCAGTGCTGAAGGTGAGCTTCGAGATGTACTGGGGGATAGCATGTCCTTTGTTGATGCTTGTGAGTGGCCTTCGGTTTGAACTCTGAGATGTGGGCGTGCCGAATCGTTGGTTCTGCGGTGGCTCGATGTCTTATTCGGCTGATTCTGTGTGGTCTTATGTTGTGGTGAAGTAACCTGAGGCTGTTTTATTATGGGTCGCGGCAGCGAACCCTTTCTCGGTTGTGGATGAATCCGGGGTTGAGCAACCGGCTTTGTTGCAACAATATTGTGCGATTGGACGCCCTGTTGTTGCCTGGTCTTTTGCGGGGATGGAGTCTTCTTCTCTGGCTGAGCACTTTTCTGTAGTGGAGAAGATGTAATCTGTGGCTCCGGCCTGATGGCAGGAAGAGGCTTGTCATAGCTATTAGAAGACCGAGGGGTATTGGAACGTTCAGAGAAAAGCTTCGGAATGACCGGTGACTCGAACGATGAGAGACTGCCCATATTTGAACCATGATGGATCTGTGGCGCAGGCATCTTCGATGGGCTTTCGGCAGGGAGTGTGTTTGCCCTAACCAGTGGGTTCGGTCCACGGGAAAAATTATGTGTGCCGAGTACCTGGGCCGCTTTCGAAGGCTGTGAAGATGGAAATAAGGTGAAGCTTGATTGCGCTGGTGAAGTTGCCCGGCGTTGGGGCATTGGGGGCGGTGTAGGTGATTTTAGGAAGCCCTATATTAGTGCATCGATTAGTCTTATGCTGGTTTCTGATCGACGAAAATCCATACATTTGCATCTGGCACGCGAAGATTTTCCAATGTCCTGGCCCTTCTGGCCAGCAGTGAGGGTTTTTGGTTCTTATTGACGACGTCACTGAACATGACACTGTAACGCTCCATCTGAACATCTGGGATGTCGACACTCAGTAAGAGGCGTTGGGTACTTGCTTCAACCTTTGGTGGCTTGTTGCCGAGTGAAAGGGTCCGACTCCGCTGGGGAGCTTGAATGCTTCGGCCAGGCATATTTCTGGGATCGATCTCAATTTTCGGCCACTCCTCCGTCGAGTTCTTTCTCAGTCGTGCTTTCTGCGGTTTCTCTGGTAGTTTATAGTTGTTGCTTTGTGGTTTGACTTCGCTTTCTTGTGCGCTATCAGGAAGCGATGTAAGCGCATTCTTCGCCTTGAAGAATCCGCCAATTTTCTTCCACTTGCTTGGCTTATGGGCTGAATCTCGTTCTGCAAAAACGGATGTATCAAATCTAGGTGGTGGTAGAGGCTCGTCTTTGGTCAACAGACCGGGACTACCCAGCGCAATGCCTATCATGTGTTCTTCGGTCTGGGTACGGCCTGACCGGGTGGTTTGAATGGCCTCATCCGGTGGTGCGGTTATGCTAAAGTCGAAAGTTGCACCTTCGGCCGGGGGTGGCTTTCTGAACCACCCATCTCCCGTAGAGGGCTGGCTGAAATCCCACTGTCCAATCATGGCAGGTTGAGCTGGATGCTGTGAGCCTTCAAGAGAGCGAAGATCGTTTCGTGGCAAGGCATCGGAATAGGTTAAAACAGGAAATGAGATGGTATCCTTAGTGGCTTGCGTGCGAGATTGCACTGTGGTCACACCTCTTGCCATCTTGTACTAGTATATTGGAAACCAGCCCATATGCGATAGAAAATGAGTGTAAGAAGAGAAAAACAAAAAGTAAGAAAATGATATTAAAATGAGATGCCAAATTGTAAAAAGAAGAGATGGGCCTTCCAGAAGGCCAGCAAAAATCGAAGAGAAACCAAAGAAATAGCGAGACATCAGGGTTTCGCCCAGTATATTAATGAAAAGTAAACGATAGATTGAGTGGATCAAATAAACGGACCGTGTAAATGAGACGGCAAATTAATTTCAACATCTCCATCCGAACTCTGCTAGAGGTTCAGTCCCAGACTAAGCCTGTTGGCGCGTACCAACAAAACATGAGAATTGACCCCAAACACTCACCAAATTCTGTTTTGGAATTTGAGGGGCGTCTCAGCGCTAATAGCAAAGCTGTATGAGATGCTTATTTCCCGCGGGACGAATGAGCGCCGCGGTCGCAGGTTGATTAGCTCGCTACCACGTTGGATCGGGCCAAGCCATGCAGGAGGCGTGTTTCACCTGGTCAAAACTGAGACAAGGCGTTGTATCGTGCGTTTTACCCTTGAATAAGGGGGAGGATTCAGCTCGGATCGAATGGATATCCACATGATTCAATGGTCACATCGTGAATTCTCCGACTTCGCATTATGAGTCGCCAATGCGATGTGATGCCAAGCGTATCTCTGGTTCCAATGGTATGTCTGTGTCCCAAGGTGTAGACCAGACACTAGCTGAAACGCAAGATGAATCTCGGAAATGGCGGTCAAATCAGAATTAGGGTAGTGGACCCCTTGAAGGTCTGAGGTTTAGGCACTAAGGCACTAAGGCAGTCAGGCACCAATGTACTTAGTCAGCAAGATATCAAGGAATCAAGGCATCAAGGCATCAAGGCAGTAACCGTGATGATCGACGGTACATGAAGTGACTGAGCGGACTGGGCTGACTGGACTGGTAGCGGGATGTTATATGTATGACATACATAACTCTTGACATGTCTCATTTGAATAGACACATCCAAAAAGTTGTTCTTATTTGTTAAGCTACTTTGTATATTACAGGATCTCCCACCGCTAGTTGGAGAATATTAGATATCATCCAGCTACAACATAAAAACGCACCTACACACATACACAGATAGTATAATAACCTACTTAGTGTAGAGAAAATGAATAGTATATTCCAAATCGACAGATAAATAAATACACCACAACATAATGTAAGCTTGTTATCCCAAGGCAGTTGCAAACGGTGGGATCGTCATATGGCGGGGTCCTCTCCCGACCGCCACAACTTCCTCCCCCCCCACTAACTCCCCTTCTTCTCCCAGCTCTCCTTTTTCTGTATATTCAAAAGGTGTGCGCTGAAATTTCTGCTTTCTTTTCTTCTCTGACCTCTAACTCAACCATCTCCAGCGTTATTCTCTCAGCTACTTTACAGTCATCATGGGCGAGCACTCAGCAATCTGGCAAAGTATGAATCACCTTGAACTGCTGCACACTGCAAACTGACAGTTCAACCCTTGCGTCTTCGAGTCGGCTAACAAAAGATTCTGTTTAAATTAGGCTATGTCGACTCCAGGTACATCATATCACCGTCCCTCCTCGACCCCTGATATGCCCCTCAATTGTTACCCTCGAAATCAAAACATCCCACTGTATTTATGCTATACATATGCTGACAACATTCGTTCTTACAGCCTGATGGGCTCGGGTCAATTCGACAAGGCTGGTATTCTCGCCGCTGACTTCTCCGGTGTCGAGGCTGCCTCGCCCGGCTTCGCGGTAAGCTCGCCTGTTGTTTTCCCTCGTGCGGGGTGGGGTCACAGACGTGGACACTGTCGCTAACTTTGGTTTATCAAAATATAGCTCTCCCAGGAGGAGATTAACTCACTGATCACCGCCTACACTTCTTCCGACCAGGCTTTCGCTAACGGCTTCTCCGTCTGCGGTGAGAAGTTCGTCACCATCCGTGCTGACGAGCGCAGTGTATACGGCAAGAAGGTAAAAATACCCGTTCCACTCGACCCCTAAACACCTCGGGAATTTTATTATAACATAACATCGGGATCTATGCTAATCTATTTTGGTCTGTGATATAGGGTAAGGAGGGTGTCATTGTTGCCCGTGCCTCCTCTTGCACCATCATTGCCCACCACAGCGAGGCCGTTCAGACCACCAACGCCGCGACCGTTGTCGAGAACCTCGTCGACTACCTCAACAACCCCCGGTAAATTGGAAAATATGCAATGATAACTAAATGATGTGATGAGTTGAGGGGTTTGTGAAGAATAGGAAATAAAGGAGCATTCGATTATTTCTCTGTTGAGCCCAGCGTGCTGTTTCGCTTATGCTTCTTTTTCTGACTTGACTGGATCTCTTTGCCTCCATGGGCCCATGTCGATCTGGACATGGTTCCCAATGCACAGTATGAGGATAAGAACCAGATTGTATGATGCACAATGTAATTTGTCTATTCTAACATGCATATTAATTGATTACCAGCTGTTGAAGTTAACGCTGGAAGATCAATAAGGGTCATTATTAATTACATAAACCTGAAGGCCGTAGGTGGATCGTATCATCCCGTGTCACATGTATAGCACAGCGTACTTGGACATCTCCAAACATAGCGATAGGCATCCGATATCCCGCAAGTGTACACAATCAAGTCCACATATTCGTATTTTGGGATACAATGGGGTAACATCGTCGCCAAGTCCCTGCCTGTGTTATACTTATACAGGAAGCTCGGCATTGCTCCTCCCACCAGCAAGCACCTCGAGCCCACGCTGGATATACGGTCCAACCACGGGGATGTTGCCCGCAAATTGACCGATTGTGACAAGGAAGTCGCCAAATAGGATGAACAAGCCGTAGAGTTCAATCAAGAACCCAGTCAAAGGCCAGCGGAAGAGAATAAGGAGGATACCAGCGGCGAAAGCGGCAGTACCCTTGAGCTTTTGCGGGCGCGTGAAGAAGACCACAGTTTTTTGGACACCAATAATCAGGGTCAATCCGATAAGAAAGAGGATCTGGTACTGTTAGTTAAGTATAACAGTTTTGTTGGAGCATATGGCGTACATTTCCCATAGCAAGTCTATTAAACAGGTATTAGCATTTATTCCACCTTCAAAAAAAGGCGACGCATCAGTATTGACATACAATGACCGGTCAAAGAACATCATCACTCCTCCAAACAGGAACAAGCCTCCTAAACAGCGGTAAAATTGGTTAGTTCTCGGTCGAAGTTATTGGTGCTTCGGGAACATCGATCTCGTACCGGCTGAGCAGAAGACCACTCCGATCTCTGTTATATATATTAGCCTATGTTCAACAATTGTTATGCATACACTGTCACGGCAGTGTACAGCGCAGCTTGTAGAATGAATGCGACTGACTCTGGTTCTCTGTTAACCACATGCTAGGCATCTTTGTCTATTTCAGGTTCGACTGTCGATGATAATATGTGGGACCGAAAATTACACAAATATTCTCGATGTAGTGTTTTAGCGCACGCGACACTTATCACTGCGGTCTGAGAGACAAGTCTTTGGAGGTTGTGGAATCCGTAGGGCAAGAGGCCAGGCAGATGCGGCAGGAACAAAGCGGAGATATGGCGTTCTTTGAAGTGGGTAATGGCTAGTCTGTTGTTGCGACAGTATCATCACGACTTGGAAAATCCTCGATACAGACCAATAGGTAACAGAAAGTCCCAAAGGCACGTAAACAGAAAACAACTTGAAAGCCACAATTCTGCCATCTAATCGGCGCCAAGTCGGGAATGGTAGGCGGTGACTCGAAAGTGCTTATAGCGCGCGCTGATCCCACTTGTCCTTTTCCTTTACAGAGTCTTCTCCAATTTATTGGCATTTGAACAAGGTCATTAATGATGTGATCGTTCCAATTGCATAGATTTTGTCGATCTCAACTATCAGTTCTAATTCTACTGGTATTGAGATATACCGATTGAACCACAATATTGAGCATAGCTCATGCATACTGCTACCCGCTATTGCAGAATCTTCCTTTACATGTATTTTGTACATGCCACGCCGCGACGACAGTCTCTTCGGATTCTGTAACTGGTACCCTGTCCCATGGGGTGTCGGTAATAGTCGAGTGCTTATGCACAAGGCGAAGATCGACTCATTGATCACGAATAAGCCGGAGCGTTTTCTTGAGCCTGTCTCGAAAGGGGCATGGTGGGGTGGAAAGGGCTTGACTGTGTTGGTCGTACATAACGCTTCTTGGCGATTCGTATTTGTGTCTAGTTGAATTGATTAGCAGAATTCTTACTATCTGAATTCGTTCTCGTATGACATACCCATTCTTGCATGATCGTTCGTTTAGGAAGTGAATAAAGCAGGGCCTCGCGCCACACCTTTTACTTCAGAATGGTATGCGCGCCGCGCGCTTCCAGGTAATTTTCGGGAACACCCTGTGCCAGAGTCCGAATCACCTTGAAGATCTCCTTGTCGTGATACCGCAATCGGGTCTTGGGGTCGGTGTACGGTCCGTCCAGGCCAGTGATGTCACAGTAGTGATGATGGTAGGCAGGGTTAAACGATGGCGCCGATTCAATGTTCGTGTAGGTGACGGCGGGCCCGCTTGGGAATGTTGCCCGGGCGTTCTTCTCCAAGACGAGGGTGGAGAGGTTTTGAGTGGCTTGGGACAGGGTTGGTGCAGCCCCTTCCGCGGGGGTTTGTGTGCCATCGGTGACAGCGTCCGAGGCACCCGGGGTAGTTGCGGCGGAGTTCGCTTGGGTTGCCAGCACTGACGCCTCCTTTCGGGAGGCTTCTGAGATAATCTGCTTGAGATTCTTGTTGCGCCGCTGGGATGGTTTCCAGTGAGGGTTGCGGAAGGGCTTGGGGACATGTGAGATGTCGAGTGTGTTCAACAGCTGCTGGTGAGCTTCGTCATTGGCGGGGGTTGGTGGAGGCATCGTATTGAATATGATTCAGGCCACCGGTTTGGTCAATTGGGAGGTTGAGGCGGGAGCAGCTCTTGCGAAGCTTGCCGGTGTAGATGGATGAAAGTGCGAACACAGGGAGATGGAATAATCAAAGAATATTAGATTCCTGAGTTGGGAGCGCTTGTTTATATGATATAGGGCATTTAGAGACGGATCACAAACGGACAGGTTAGGTCCAACGTAGAAAGCAATGCACGTAGTATCCCCGGCCCGCGAAGTCTGTATAGCAGCACGTGATCTCATCCCGATTAAGTCCAAACAAACACCTTCACGTTGAACACCAACAGGACATTTCTCAATACTCCACAATGGTATGCGGCTTCTCTTCCATAGATTATATCTAGTACGTTCTGCAGGATCCCAGATGCTTATATATCCATAGGAAAGCCCACACGAGCATCAGCAGACAGTGCTGCTTTCTCGCATCATCTCCAACGTTGTATGTCATTATTGAACCACATCTGGGAGATATACTTTGCTAATTTTTTGCATAGGAGAAGCTCAATGAAGCCATTATGGTCATGAACAAAGGACTCCAGGTTGGTTCGAGCCTCCTTCATTGATATGATCATAGTATTAACTCTCGATCACAGGAAGTCAACATCCAGAACATGAATGTCGAGCTTGTGGCGCAGATGTTTAAGAACTACCAGTCTAATGTTCTTTTCCACCTCGAAGGTATAATTACTCCACTATCAACCTCAGAAATTCTCTACTAATACCTGATAGCCACGGAGAACCTCCAAGAACCATCCTAAGGATGAACAATATCCTATTACGAAGAAATGTGTGGATGAGCCTGCAATTAGTCAATGATACCAACTTCTTAAATCAGTAATAGGCATATGTAGATGGTTGTAACTAGTTAATCGTTGCATCCCTGTACTCCGTATGAGCGATAGTGATAGCCTCCATTCTTGGCGGTCCAACTCCGCCAAACCTCATCAACCGCGTTTGTGTCGTTTGCCTCTTTGTCAATCCGCTGCCCTTTCCACGGGTTCATTGGTTCCCTCCTATCCCGACCTCATTTCCCATGCAGTGAGCTCTACTCGCCATCTACGATCTCCGATCCCAATAGCTCCTGGTTTCCGGAGCGCAGCCCGCCATGACGATTACCTCCGTGAAGACCCTCCTACCAGCTCGCATTGCATCCAATGCGGCTGAGAAACGAACCGAGAAGCCTCCTCCACAACTCCACGGTGTACAAGACTTCCCATTCAAGGGCTACCACCCTCCGCAACCCGAGGGATATCAGCAAAGCCAGGCCCATCCCGACACCAGTGCTATCGTCATTGACAATGGTAAGGAATTCCAGATAGTTTGCGATTCAACTCTCCTAATACATGTGGTTCATGCGCAGGCTCCCACCTTGTTAAGGCCGGTTGGTCTTTTGACAAAAACCCCCGATTCGCCATACCTCCCGTCATGAGCCGATACCGTGATCGCAAGCTGAATCGCCAGTGCCAATTTATCGGATACGATGCCTACGTCGATGCGACTACGAGAGGACAGCTGCGCAATGGTTTTGACCCTGGTTCTAGTGTTGTCGGTAACTGGGATGTCATGGAAGGCGTGTTGGACTATTTGTTCCTCAAGCTGGGCGTGGAGGGTGAAAATGGGGGCGTCGGTCGCCCAATCTTGATGACGGAGCCAATCGCCAATATGGCATATTCAAGGAAGAGTGAGTATCTGGCGGTTCCAGGCCCAGTATGGTGTTTGCTGACACTCGCTCAGTGATGAACGAGATTCTCTTCGAATGCTACTCTGCGCCGTCAGTGGCCTATGGTGTCGATTCCCTTTTCTCCTATCGCTATAACGGTGGAACGGACGGTTTGATTGTGGATTCATCGCATACATCCACTCATGTCATTCCGGTCATGAACTCGAAACCGATGTTCTCCAACAGTACTCGTCTCAACTGGGGTGGCCTGCAGAACGCCGAATACCTCATGAAGCTCATGAAGCTGAAGTACCCGACCTTCCCAACTCGTTTGACGGACGCACAGATGGAGGAAATGGTTCATAAGCACTGTTACGTTTCACAAGACTACGATCGCGAGTTGAGCGGGTTCCTCGACTGGACAGGACTCGAGGACCGTGACCGCGTCATTCAGTACCCGTTCACGGAGCATATTATTCAGGAGAAGACTGAAGAAGAGCTCGCGCGGATTGCGGAGCGCAAGAAGGAGAGCGGTCGCCGCCTTCAAGAACAGGCCGCAAGGATGCGACTGGAGAAGCTAGTGAAGAAGGAACAAGAGCTGGAGTACTGGAAAGACCTGCAAAATAATCTAGCCAACGAGACTAAGAAGGAGATTCGTCGGATTCTGGAAGCCGAGGATTTGAAAGACGAGGCTGCGCTTGAAAAATTGATTCGCGAGCTAGAGAAATCCATCAAACGCTCACGCAACAAGGATCTGGGTATTGAAGAGACCGAAGAGCAGCCTGAGGAAATGACATTCCCTATGCTCGATATTCCAGACGACCAACTGGATGAGGCCGGTTTAAAGGAAAAGCGTCACCAACGTCTGATGAAGTCCAATGTTGATGCCAGACTACGTGCCAAAGAAGAGAAGGAGCGCGAAAAGGCTCGTGTTGAGGAAGAGGAGCGTCTAGACCGTGAGACTCGTGAGAACGATTTCGAGAACTGGATTGCAAAGCGCCGCAACAATCGCCAGGTATGCTAGCCAGACAAGACATTCTAAATTCCCGTGCTAATCTTTTTCAGAACATTCTACAAAGAATCAAAGACCGTGACCGCTTCACGGCTGATCTTGGAAATCGCAAATCGCTGGCCAGTCAGATGCGTATGAAGACGCTCGCCAACCTAGCATCCGACGGTCCTAAGAAACGCCGCCGGGGCGGAGATGATGATGACTTCGGTGCCAATGACGAGGACTGGGGTGTTTACCGCACCGTAGCTGTCGGCGAGGGCAGTGACGATGAAGAGGAGGAGGATCTTAACGAAATGCTCAACTCTGTAGAAAAGGAGCTCCTGGAGTACGATCCCGAATTCAACGAGCACAACACCTTCGCCGCACAGTCCGACTGGACAAAGAGTCTTGTGCACGCCTTCCTGCGGGGGCCCTGGCCTTTCGACCCAGAAAGCCAGCGGGAGGCACACCAGCTCCACCTGAACGTCGAGCGCATCCGTGTGCCCGAGGTTGTGTTCAAGCCGTCCATTGCTGGCCTCGACCAGGCTGGTCTGATCGAGATCGCGGCCGATATCATTAACCAACGCTATTCGAACCCAGCAGACCAGTCTCTTCTTTTGAAGGATGTGTTCTTGACTGGAGGAAATACGTTGTTCACCGGTTTCGATGAACGCTTCCGTAAGGAAGTCCGCGGATTCCTGCCCATCGACGCTACACTAAATGTACGCAAGGCATCGGATCCTGTCTTCGATGCTTGGAAAGGTGCAGCACAGTGGGCTTCTGGTGGTGACCTAGGCCGATCCTCGGTCACGCGGCAAGAGTATCTGGAGAAGGGCAGCGAATACATCAAGGAGCATGAACTTGGTAATGCTACATGGTGAGGGTAAAAAAGCGAGTTCTGAAAACACCGCTTGGGCGCACTGGAGTCGAATGGTTCTGCTTATCCGGCGTGGTATAGGACATGTTTATTTGATACTTAAAAGATGTTATTGTTGAGTCCGGTAGTAAGCGAAATATGACATGTTCAGCCCTCCGTATGAATAGCTCCAATATTTATTCCTTGGAGTAAGACATGCTCCTTGCTTCTATCAATGAGCCGTGTATAAGGCTGAGGGTCTAAGACATCTCCATGCATGACCTCCGGGGTAATTCACCTTATGCCTGTTTAGAGTCGATGCCAGCTGTAGCCAACATGCACCAAATTAAATGGCCTACGCTTCCACTGACCAATAAAAACCTGAAAACCTCTGCTCTTTCGTTCCCGGCTGTATCTGAGCATTCTTGTAGACAAGTCCATGCACAACATGATCAGTCGAGGACAACAATGTTGTACGGACGAATATGATCTATTACACTAGTTCCACAACACTTTGGTGTGACCATCACTGGAATCGCTTACCATTTCCAGCCATCACTAAACAATAAAACTAGTTGTGTCTTGAATATCATAAAGCTCGCTAATCCAAGTCTAAGTGAGTAAAAGGATGCCACTATCCCTAGACCTAGATAAGGCCAAGTCCATCGAACAAAACTTAATAAGACTGAGGTCACTGTCGATCACGACTCATGTAGGGAGAACTCCGCTATGGGGTGATGCTGCAGAGTGGAATCTTGTTATTCTGGTGGTTATGCACCAGTGGTGCAATATACCCACCCCATCATCGCTCTGATTGGCACTTGGTAACCATCACATCACGAGGTTAACCAGACGTTGGATTATCTTCCGCAAGCTGCCGACTGGGCTTTTCGTTTGTTTGACGTTATTCATTTTCTTCGTGTAGACCGTGGAATCGACTTGAGCTTTCTCCTGGCGTACCAAAACATGGATTGTCAATCATCCATTGACTTCGTATAAACCAGAAGTTAAACTTTCTATACGATACAGTTTGAATAGCTACACAGATTAAAAAGTAAACAACCATGTACAATTGCAAAATCTAAACAGTGCCAACTTGGGATCTGGCCTAGATATGGTTGGTTGCTTCTGACTTCATGCAGAGGCCATCATGACGCACCTGGTGAATTCTTGCTTTTCATCCTTATTGGCCCTAACCCTGGTGATGGATGTTGCATCTATACTTGGCGTCAGTCTTGTTCGTTTGTTTGGTTACTGGTACTTCGATGGAACCAGTGATGTTGGGATGATCGTTTCCGAGATATAAAATCCTGCTCCCTGCTCTTCTGCCGTGGAAGTTGATTTTTTTTTCTTGCTTGTATATTCTCTATCTAGTTCTCTATTATCTCATAGACGTGTCACACTCGGCCTTATTACGCCCCTTTCACGTTTTGTATACTTCATAGTTCGTTTACTGCACACAATGGTATTCTTCTCCACAAACCTTGCTCGTCCCTTGCAGCTGGCCACTCGCGTTATGCAGTGGAGTAGTGCTGTCATTGTCATGGGCCTGACCTCGTTCTTTATCAACCACGGTCCCCGTGGCCAACATACCATCTACCAAGAAGTCATTGTATGTTATTGTGCTTTCTTCGATTAACCGATCATCACAGAGCCATATATTCTAACCAAAAGCGTAGGCTGTCCTCTCAGTCGTCTTCTTCCTCCCGGCTTTCATTTCACCATTCTTGCCCTCGTCGTTGGGCAGATTCGTGCTCGCCATCGACGTTGTCTTCTCCTACCTGTATGTTAACTTTCCACCATATTTTCTACATCGAAGCCTCTAATACCCATTATAGCTGGTTGACTGCCTTTATTTTCTCCGCACAAGACTACAGCACGAGGCGATGCTACTTCGCTATCCCCGCAGGCCTCAACTGCAAGCGCAAGAGGGCCAATGAGGCTTTCATCTTCCTAGTTTTGTATGTCACCTGTATTCTCGTAACTGCCGTTAACTGCTGAAAACTAATATCATCGCAGTATCTTTACCTTCTTCGGTATTTTCCTTGAAGTCGCCGCCCTCTGGGCCTATCGCAGGGAAAACACCACTGTCCAACACACCGAGGAGGATAAAGTCAATACTGGGACTCGTCCACCCCTTGATGCTCCTGCAGCTCCTGCTGGAACTGTCTAATTGGTGTATCGGATACCTCCCTGGACAAATATACATCTACTATCTCTCGACGTGGTCGATGATTGTGGATATATCACCTTACTGGGCTGTTCAGGGACCCGCTTTGGACCTTTATTTTCACTACGTATTCTTTTCATTCATTTTATCTTGATGAACCTGAAATTCGACAGTGGCGGGATTGAACATATGTTACTATGAGCCAAGATGGGAGCAGGGTGAAGTTGATATTTGATGGACAGTACTGTGTACATCCATCGCAAATTCGGGGATACCTCTTTTCAATATGCTCTTTTTTCTTAATACCTTAATTGATTAATAATTACTTCATATTGTGGTCGAAACCTTTGGGTGTTCGACATGGTAATACCTTTTCAATCTTCAATTAGCATGTACAAGATCTATGGATTGCATGGCTACGTACGCACTAAGCGGCCTGATTCGCAAAGCTTAACTAAGGCCGTCAGAAGTAAATGTCATATGACTGCCAGCAAAGCTGTACTTCTATTTCCTATCTGGCTATTTACAGTATGCATTGAATGTACCGGTTCAATAAAAGAAGCCAGTCAATCGGTATCTCGCGCAAGAAAAGGTGCCAGCACCAAGCAGAGCAAATCGTATGCAATGTTGAACGCCACATACCAAAAGATCAAGTCGTTGCCCCATTGGACTCGAAATGCCATGCCGGGCTGGGTTCCAGGATAATATTGCAACGATTAGATACTAGCTCGGCGAGGAGCCATCGTCCGTTGTAGCCTGCGCTTTTCCTCGGTTTCCTCCGGGATAGGTAGCGAACCCTCGCTCTTCAAACGGTCAAGGAACTCCTTTCCATATGCGTAGCCGACTTTGTAGATCTCGTCGAATTTGCCGAAATCTAGGGTGCCGTATGGGTCGATAGGAGGACGCATGTATAGACAGCCAGGCGTACTCTTTGCGCGCTCGAGGTTGTCGAACGATGAGACATAGGCCAGTCGTGCTTGTATTTCAGATAGTGTAGGTGGGTTCGGGAGTGAGGAGAAGGGGTTCCAGCGGTTGAACACTGACCAGAATCCTGACAGTGAGTCTCCGAATCCCTGGGGTGTGGTGTCGTCGATAGACCCAACATCAATCGCGAAGATGACATCTGCTCCAAGACTTTTCATGTGTGCCACAGTGAGATTGTCAATATAGCCACCGTCCAAGAGCATACTTCCTTCGTCACAGATAGGAGGCATCAGGCCGGCCAACGACATGGAGGCCCGAACATACCGCCAGACATAACCAGACGAGTGATACTCAATCCGGGATCGGCTGATGTTGGTTGTGTTGCAGTAGAACTCCAACCAGAAATCTTCGATTTGGCTGTCTCCGAAGGTCTTGAAGATTCCGCGGTTGAACTCATGGCCCGTGGTGTATGAAACAGTGGGATAGGTAAGGTCCAATGCAAACCGCCACATACTGCCCATGCGCCCGGAGAACTTCTTGGCTCGCCCGTACATGGGCACAACATCAGCGTCACGCGCGTACAGAGCTCCAATGAAAGAACCGATTGATGTACCACCGATGATATCAATTGGGATTCCGGCCTCCTCGAGCGCTTTAATAACGCCAACTTGCGAAATGCCACGCGCTCCACCTCCGCCCAGTACAAGACCAACAGACTTGCCGCACAAACGCCGAGCCAGCCGATGGAAGTCACCCTTGAAAGGGGTTTGCGGGGAATAAAGAGGGGTTTGTTGTGCACGCCGGGACGTATACTTTTGGATTTCGGCTTGCAGAATTTGCACGCGCTGCTTCAGCACAGTGCCGAACTTTTTACTTGGCGGATGCGAAGGCTCGGTGGTCGAGCGGAAAGCCATTTGAATGTGGTGGTGGCCGCCGTTGATCCACACCCGGTTCTTAAGCCATTCTCGGGTGAGTCCAGGTGAACAGTATCGTTCCGCGTGCAAAAGAACCAGTTCTTTGCGAGCAGTGGTCTTCATACCCAGCAGGAACCGCTCATATTCACCAATTCTGGGCGAAGACTCTGCGAGGCCCACCAACAGAATAGAGTCAGCTTGTGCAATGCAAGTCTGAGTCCACGGTGCGTTCACGTTGGTGTCAGCGATGTACAAGACCATTCCAAATTTCTCCTCAAGGTCAGCCAGGTATTGGGAAAGCTTGAGCTTCCCCATCTTACTGAAGGCATGGCGACCCAAGTGGTTCAAAATCGTCGCTTGGTTGAGTGATGTGACACCTCTGGTCACACCAATTTGGTGCAACGCTTGCAAGAGTCTATGCCCAAATTCCACGACAGGAACGCCAGCCATGACCGGAAGAATTGCCACAGTGCGAAGATTGACTGTTGAGGTTGCAGTCTGAACACCGCCAGCATGTCCTTGTTCGATCCCCTTTTCAGACAGCGGACGTTCGACTAAATCACGCATTCGCTGGGCAATAAGTTTAGAGACCTGGATAGTAATTCCAGGATGTTCCTGCGCGAGACTGTTGAAAAGAGACCGGGGGAACTTGGCTAATTCTGTTTCGCGGATAGCATGCAAGGTAGACGGTCTTGTAGATTCAGTCATGACCTCGAGTTCACCAACACTCTCACCCTGACCGTGTTCGCCAATGACAGTTATCTTGCCGTTTTGTCCCTCAAGGACAGACCTCAAACGACCGTTCAGAACAAGATAAATAGCGTCGCTTTCATCTCCTTGGTGATAAATTACCTGTCCTGCGCTGACCTGCACCCATTCCAGCGCGAAATCAATGTGGAGCAGCAAACGGGGCAGCAGTCTTGTCAACCGCTTTGCTAGTGTTAATAATGCGGCTGGGTGTCTATCTGCGATTCTCTCAAGGGAAGCACGGGGAAGGAATCCAACGTAAACATCCGTCTTGGCCACAACATCGGTGTACGAGCGGTACGACGCAAGAGCGCCTACATATCCTTGAATGCCACCAGGTTTGATCAGATATAGGGATTTGCGGGACTGGGTCTTCCGTCGAGGGTCATTTCCGCCTGCTGCGCCACGGGCGCGCGAGGAAGCTGTCGTTGTTCGTCTCAGATTCGGGAACAACTCCTCTTGCGCTTGCGAGGCAGATCCATGAGAGGATCCAATAAGGGTGTCGTCGCGTTCATTCGCCGGAATACCCACGTCCAAGAATCCGTCAATGACGTAGTAGAGACCTGGATGGCGCTCACCCTGTTCCACCAGAACTGAGCCTTGCGGAAAGTAGACTACTTCGATGTCATGGCGGAGGTCTTCACGTAAGTTGACGAAAGGTGATGTCCCCCCTGCGCTCGTCACTGACATGGAGGACATCATGGATTCAGATTCGGCGTCACCAGACCCTTCGTAGGGATCCATGAAGCCAAAAGCATTGGAGAACACTGCCTTTTGGCGGCGGTTGTCGTAGGAGAGAAGTCTCGGCGATGCATCGCCAGAGTAGCTGCTCTTGCGCAGATTGTCGCGTGTGCCTTCGGTAAGCCCAATGCTTTTCATAATACAGTCCAAGATCGACTCGCGGAAGATAGCGTCCTCGTCAACTGACTCATTTCGCGGGAAGGTTGAAGGCAGGCCATTCATTGCGGCAGTGGATACAAACTGAGGTTGCTCCCGCTCAGTAAGAGGGGTCTGGAGGCGAGGTGCCAAATGATCATGTCGCGGTCCAAACCGGGACAGTTGTATTGTCGATAGCAGATCACCGGGGCTGACACCTGCCGAGTCCCTGTCAACAAATACCTGTGGTGGCTTTTGTGGGCTTAAAGGTGTGAGAGAGCGCTCACTGGCCACCTTTGCTTGTAAAAAGGCTTCTTTTCTGAGAGTACTGCTCGAGCGTCCTCTGCGGCTGACAGAAGGATTGTGAAGAGCAATACCTTTTCCAACTTCCTCCGGTCCTAGTCGCTCTCGCTCTCGCGTGAATTTGTCCTTCAGACGATCCAAAGCACTTCCTCGAAGGTTATTTGGAAGGTCCCAAGAGGTGAATTTAGTCATTTGCCGTTCTATGCCCAAAACCTCGCTAGTCAGGCCTAGATAAGAATGCGCCGTGGCAAATGTGACCCGCTGGAGACGTGTCAAGATAACCTGGACAATGTGCGACGTTGCCCGTGGGTAGACTCTGGTCAGGCGGCGGAATGCGCTCGCTGGGATAATAGCAATCGTCGTGTCGACTGTAGCCCGGGCCACAATATCTGGGTGTACCGACTTGCGGCGTTTTTTCTGGGCATTTTGCTTAGTCTCCGACTGCGGGCTCTGGTCGGCGTCCTGTCGGGGCATGGCGTGGCTCTCTCCGAGGTTCAGCGGAGGCACTGGTGGCAATGTATCGCTTGATCCACGCGCTGCAGAGTTCAATTTCGCGGCATCTCTCACGGTGGACCCGGGACTGAGAGCGAAGGTATCAGGCACATGAGTCTGGCCAAGACTAGGACTGGATATACTGGAGCTGTGACTTCGCGAGTTACGAAGCTCAATATCTTCGGTAAACAGCTGGAGAATAGAGAACAAAGACGACATCGAGGCGCCGTTCTTGACCTCCGTGAGGAGCTGATAGCCCTGTTTGCCGTGAATGTGGCGGTCCTCCTCGTCAGAGGAAGCATCGTCCATGTGGAGATTCTCTTGCGAGCCTGATTTCCCTTCGCGTGCTGATTTCACAAAGATCTGGACCAGCCCATCCACCACCATGCAGAAGCCCTTCTCCTCCTCCAGCATGAGCGTCTCTCCCGCAATCAGCTTCCTGGTCTGCATCGTTCGGGTCAACTCGTGGAAGACGGGCCGTTCGAGGTAACCAAAGACTTTGATAGCACTGAGGAATTCATCGAGATAATTGGCAAGCCCTGGTTTTGAATCCCCTTCCTGGATATCGGGGAACAAATCGATCTGGGCTTCTTTGCGTTGAGGCTCTGGGGGTAGGCGACTATACATATTCAGGTACCGGTAACGGATGAACCAGCTAACGGTCGATACCAAGGCAAGGACGATTAACATTCTAAGGGTCATAGCTAATCAGCGAGAGTCAAAAATTCAGGTAAGAGCAAGAATAAGACCTACATGGTGGTAAAATTCATGGTGAAGGTCAAGCTCATAGAGAAGAGCGTGAAGAGCCATGTAGGCAGTGTAATCGTCGAGAATGTGATTATCGAGTAGAGAACGCCTGGGAGGGTGTGAAATACAAGGGTAAACACCCATCCGATCCACCCCGCCATGATTGAGGAAGCTGGAGGGGACGGTGGGGAGGAGAGATAGGCGCCAGAAGCGAGGGTATTAATGGAGGTTGAAGTTGCAGCTGTTAGGCGGGCGAGGGACGGGGCCAGGCCAGCCATGTTAACCACATGCAAGATTGGAGAGCTCCGCTTTGTGTTCCAGGTCTAAGGTTGAGACTAACTCAGATTGACTTAGACCAACGCAGACTTGAACCCAACCGTGGGCCCATTAGGCCTGAAGATTGAAAGCATCACTGTAATCGGTAGGTGTAGGTTGGATAGACCTCGGGAGGGATAGGTGGATGAGTTCCAAGTCACCTGCAACTTTACATTTTAGAAGCAGGCGGAGTGAGATTATCATCCAACTATTACAGTACATATGTATTATTATACTATTTTATTGTTCTATATTCAACCCAATATTTTATTATTATAATAATAATATAATATTCTATCATTCCATGATCCTATAAAGTATGATGCTGTGATTCCACCGAAATATCCCGGTTATCATAGGCGCAATCCACAGTGATGTAATTGTTTACAATCTTCCACGCCTTAGTACACATAGGTAGCAACACAGATTCAATTTAATATATGTAATAAATAAAGTAAGAGAAAATATAAGGGATACAGATTATCCTTGAGGTCTGCAAATTCAGCAATCATCGAACGCACATTCATTATTGATGGTAAAGTACGGAAAATATATAACTGACTAAATATGTGACGTTGCATTTTCAAAGACCAATCCAACTAAAATAAATAACAAAAATCGCAATCTACATTAAATATATTAGATTGAATTATACTAAAAATATAAATAACTAACGAATAAAATATAATAATCCTAGATAATACTATGAGTATGAATGCAATCTTTTGGAAGTCTCCAACTTGTCAAAGAACAGCCGAAACCGACCCTTCCACATGGCAGTTCCGCCTTGGCCACGCAACCTTGGAAACCAATGCTCCCCCTCACTTCCCTTTGCGGCCCATTGCTATTCTTTTTGTTTTTGGTAAACACCTTTGCAACTGGTCTTGAGTTTCTACATTCTATTGTCGTCTGGGTTCTCAGAACCGCGGCAATGTTTCAGGTACACACCTATTCGCCCTTTTGATGATGCGCCTCTCTAGCTAACACCTGTCACAGCGGCTCCGCGACGCCATCGACTCTCGCATTGCAGAGGAACAAGCACGTCAAAAGTCCGCCCAAGAGAATATCGAACGCTCCAACTCCGCTCGCCGTCCACCCGGACGCAACCAGCCCTCCCGTCCGCGACGCAATACCGGTACCCCCATTCGAGGGCCCGACCCCAAGGAGTTTGAGGCTGAATTCACTATCGGTGATGATGAATCCAGCAGATCTGGTACCCCCCGAGCAGATACACCAGAGGCTGCTTCGGAAGTAAGCGCCTCCAACGAGGGAGGTAGCGAGATGGCCGAAGGCAAACCGGCGGAGAAGTCCGAGAACGAGACAGGGCAAGAGACAGAGGCTAAGGAGACTCCGGCTGTTCTTCCACCTGATGTTCGCGCGAAACTCCGACGACTTGATAAGCTAGAGTCCCGATACCATGGTATGCATCTACATAATCAGACTGTAGCGCAAGACTGACTGAGCGTATTAGAATTGCTCAAGGCTTATCGCACCGCTCACTCGCGCGTCCTATCTATTGAACCCTTCGAAGCTGCCCTGCGCGAGAATACCCCGCTCACTTCAATCAGCGAACCCAAGGCTTTCACAGAATACCTCAACCAATCAACCTTGAAAAGCGACATGGTCATGGAAGAGCTGAAGCGCGTCACCGAAGAAAGAGAAGACTTCAGAAAGAAGTTCGAAGCAGCACAGCAGGCCACCAAGGAGGCTTTGGATGAGGTTACAGGCCTCAAAAATGAGAAGCCTAAGACTGAGACAACTAAGGGCACAGACGGCGCCGGGGAACATGCCAGTGAAGAGTTCTTTTCGTTTGATAAAGAAGTTCCCCGATTGGAAGGGGAACTGAAGGAGAAGCAAGAAGAAGTTGAGAACCTCAAAACCGAGGTCGAAAACCTCAAGCGCGATATGTCTGTCACCCGCGAGTCGACGGAAGGCATGGTGCAGAATTTGGAGACAGCCACCCGAGAGCTCGTCGAGCTGCGCGAAACTAAGGACAACCTGGATGCTGAGATTGAGACTCTGCAAACCTCCAAGAAGGCCGATGTCGATGACCTGAAGGCGAAGCTAGCAACTGCGGAATCCTCTCTCAAATCAACCACGTCCGAAGTTGATAAGCTTAAATCACGGCTCAAGGAGAAGAGCGAGGAAATCGAAAAGCTCCAGAAACAGGCCTCTGAAAGAGCCGAGCCTGATTCGGACCTCGCTGCTCAGTTGGAAACGACTAAGGAGGAGAAGAAAGCCGACGGGAAAAAGCTTGTTGTGCTCCAGGGTTTGGTTGATGGCCTCCGATCTCAGCTTAAGGAAAGCGAATCTACCGTGTCGGAACTGAAGACTGAAATCGACGAGAGGTGCGAACATACTGCTAAACTACAAGACATTTTCGAGTTTGTGGATGAGAGCTTGAAAGAGAACACGGCGTGGGTGTCTGCTAAGGAGAAAGTCTTCGCTGGGCAGTTGGCCGACTTCAAAGATGTTGTGAAGACCCTGGCACCGGCCAAGGAAGAATCCGCTTCTACTGTCCCTACTCCTGCTCCTGCCCCCACGGAAGGAGAGACACAGCCTGCTCAATCTACTGCTGGTGGCAGCAGCGGAGGGAAGAAGAAGAACAAAAAGAAGAAGAAGGGTGGCAAGGTAGAGGAAGTTTCTAAGCCGGCTGATATAGCTCCTGCAGAGGAATCGCCCGCAGAGGTGCCTGCCCCAGCTAACAAAGAGCTGGATGAACTCAAGGAAAAGATCGAATCCCTCACCCAGCAATTGTCCGAAAAGGAGGCCGCCATTGACCGTCTTAGTTCTAAGCTGAAAGGCGAGGACAATTTGAAGGAGGAGATTGAGTCCCTGCGCGATGACCTTGTCAACATCGGCCAGGAGCATGTGACAGCCATGGACAAGATCAAGGAGCTTTCAGCAGAAAAAACCTCTCTTGAAGATACCATCAGCAAGCTGGAGAAGGAATTGGCGGAACTCCGCACTAGCAACGCTTCGACCTCAGCTGACTCGGAGAAGGTGCACGCGTCACTCAAAGAGGAATTCGATAACCTCAAGGTCCGCTCCGCTACCTTGGAGACAGATCTTTCCGCCGCCCAGCAGTTGGCTGCCACTCGATTCAAAGACCTTACAGACCTTCGTGAAACTCTGCAGAAGGTTCAACCCGAGCTGCGCAGCCTACGTGCTGAGTCTTCTGAGTTGAAGGCCCTAAAAGAAACTCTTAGCAGCAAGAATTCCGACTTGAAGGCCCTTGAGGGCAAGCATGAGGATCTGCGTGCTGAGCTTAAGGCCTTTAAGTCAAAGATCTCAGAGCGTGACGCAGAAGTGGGTACTCTCAATAAGAAGATCCGACAGGAGACCGACAGCCGATTGAAGGCGGAGGAAAACCTTACTGTTGTCCAATCTAATCTGCGTTCTGCCGAGAGCAAAAAGCAAGATGCCATCAACGCCAGAGACAAGACTGCAGGCGACCTCTCCAAGGCCCAAGATGGGTTAAAGAGCACTCGCGCTAAGGTGCGGGAGATGGACGAACAGATTTCCCAATTGAACAAAGAACTCGGAGGCCTTCGAGATGAGATCAAGCTAAAGACAGCACAGCACAGCAGCGCCCAGAGTCTTTTGAATAGTATGCGTGACCAGACCACGGAAGTTGCAATGCAAATGAAGGAGGCCCGTGAGCGATGTGAGAGCTTGGATGAAGAATTGGCTGACGCTCACCGTCTGCTAAGCGAGCGAACTCGCGAAGGCGAGACTATGCGCCGTTTGCTCAATGATATCGAGGGTCGTTCGGAGGCCAAGGTGCGAGACTTCAAGGAACGTATGGAGGCTGCTATTGAAGAGCGAGATCGTGCCGAAGATGAGGCCAGCACCCAAGGCCGTCGCCGTGCTCGTGAGATGGAAGAGCTTAAAGGCAAGGTCCGTGAAGCCGAGCGCGCCCTGCGCACGGCAGAACAGGACAAGGAAGAGCTTGAACAGTCCCAAAAGGACTGGCGCCGCCGTCGCGATGAGCTCGAGTCAGTATCCGAAAAGTCATCACAGGAAGTGGCAGAGATTCGACAGGCCATGGCTGGTCTACGTGATGCCCTCGACGAAAGTGAGAAGCAAGTTCGTGACCTCGAGAAGGAAAAGGCAGAGCTTCGTCGTTCAGTGGAAGAGACAAACAACCGACTAGAGAAGCTTCGAAAATCCCACAAGACCCTCGGAGAGGACGTCCGCCTGCGTGGCTCCCCGTCCGGTCGACAATCCTCGCGGTCATCGATGGATTCAGGATCCCGCCGGGCCGTCGTATCCCCTGGCAAGAGCGAGACTCCCCTCGGCCCACCCAGCAATGCATCCATTGACTACATGTACTTGAAGAATGTCCTTCTCCAATTTTTGGAACAGAGGGATAAGAACTACCAGAAGCAGCTGATCCCCGTTCTAGGAATGTTGCTCCATTTCGATCGGTGAGTTTCCTACTGAACCTTCTTTCTATCAATGGTCACTAACGAACATAGAACCGATGAGCAAAAGTGGATGTCGGCCATCATGTCCAAATAATTGGCGTTTATACCCATGGGCGTGGATTGCATATCTAAGTCCGTTGCTCTGTACAATATCATTCTGTAGAGATAATAATGTGTTCCTCTATCAAAGTAAAAAAAAAAAAAAACACCTTGTCTTATCCATGGATATCCCTTAACCTGTCAAGAAATAATCGAGATATAAGGCTTTATCACTCGAGGCAAGTTGAAAAATCCATATAAAATAAAGTTGACTTCAACATCTAAAGAAAATCGGTAATATTGCCTAATCCGGCATAGTAAAATCTCGGGGTTGTCTTGAAGGGCGCGCATATACTAGCAAGTACAAAAGCCCAAGAAACTAAAAAAATCCTCTGAAGTTCTGTACTTTGTCATGGATTACATACGTCCTCTCTCTAACACCATGGCCGATCAACCCACCATTCGTCTTGCAACCCCCGAGGGCAAGTGCATTGACCACCGAGCTTCGCGCGTAGCACAGACACACCCCAACTAACACTAAATAGATGTTCCCCTCATCCTCCAATTCATCTGCGAACTAGCCGACTACGAGAAAGCCCTCCATGAAGTCGAAGCCACCGAAGAATCCCTCCTAGCAACCCTCTCCTTCCCCGATACCCCGCCCAAACGCGGCGCCGTCTACACAGCTCTCATTACCCCGCCGCCTACCGCCGACACTCCCAACCCAATCCCCGTCGGCATGGCCCTGTACTTCTACAACTACTCCACCTGGAGATCTGCCCCTGGTATCTACCTCGAGGATCTATATGTGCAACCAAGCGCGCGGGGTCATGGGTACGGCTTCAAGTTGCTTAAGTACCTTGCTAAGCAGGTGCTTGAGGTGTCAGGTCGGCGGTTGGAGTGGAGTGTGCTCACCTGGAATGAGCCTAGTATTAGGTTCTATGAGCAGGTTGGTGCGCGCGGTATGGATGAGTGGATGAAGATGATGGTTGAAGGGGATGCGTTGACTCGTTTGGCGCAGGATGCGTAGAGGGATGCATGGGTTGGTGTCGGGTGGGATAGGACTAGGAGATTGTTTTTGTATAATACTACAACAGGCATTCAGGTCGATTGCTTCAGAGTGATTTATTTACATTCAAAGTATAGCTTATTGCAGATTTAGGGTGAAAGTGGGCTGCTATACATGTATGTTTAGCAAATATCTATGGTCACAGCTACATATGGCTCAATTATATATATATATATATATATATGTGTGTGTGTGTGTGTGTGTGTGTATTTATGAAATCAAAATGAAATATATTCAAATCCAAGGGTTCCAATCTCAATGTAATTGAATATTATAAAACAAGCATCCTAGTTGCGTCGTAAGCACTTTAGCGCCAGGTGACGGCATTGACCCGCAGATCCCCTCGATTTGCCTGTTCCACATTCTTTCTTCTTTCAACACCCCCAGTGATGACGACAATTCCAGATAATGTCCAGGAGTATAATCTCCATGTGGACTATGTTATCCGTTACAGCTTCGGAGATGTAGGTGAGTAAAAGAGAGCTATAGGATGTGGCTCTAGGATGTGGCGCGGGGACACAGTCTAATAATTTCAGACCGATCGCAGGCAATTGAGCAGCTAGAAAAACTGCTTCAAGCACTGGCCCAAGTTGGTCTTCAGGTCGAGGTGCGACAAGGCGATGAGTCGTCTTTGCTCGTTTTTGTGAAAGCTTCGGAAAAGCGGCTGAAACGGGCGGTCTATCGGTCGCGGTGAGTGATGAGGGATAATTGTTCTGTGTCAATGTGCTAATTTTGATTTTGTATTTCCACAGAGTACGCGACTGGCTGTATGGAATTCGCAATGCTGAGCCCACACCTTCCAATTCGACTGAACCCCAGACCGAGGCTGAGCGCCTGCGGGTGATCAACCAGATGATTACACTTCCCAAGGAAGAGGGTGGTGCCGCTATCACCCCCAATCATGGCGAATGGAAGAACGTCACTGCTATATTCCCTCTTCATGATGTTGATACAAATAAAAAGTGGATACGAGACTGGAGCTCGAAGACTTTCCTCTCCGATGATGACTTGGATCAGATCCGGAACAAGTTTGGAGAAAGTGTATGTGCAGTTGTGGTTGTTGTTGTTTTTTTTGGCCTGGCTAACATAGATGGCAGGTTGGATTTTACTTCGCGTTCCTGCAGTCATACTTCCGGTTTTTGATTTTCCCGGCTGTCTTTGGATTCTCTTGTTGGTTCCTGCTCGGCGGATATTCGATTATTTATACTATCGTTAATTGTCTTTGGTGTATTATCTTTGTGGAATACTGGAAGCGCCAGGAGCTTGATTTGAGCTGCAGGTGGCAGACCAAGAATGTCTCGGCTGTTCGGACTAAGCGACGAGAGTTCAAGGCGGAAAAGGAGGTCTGCGATGAGGGTACCGGGGAAATGCGCGGTGTCTTCCCGGCAACTAAGCGCATGCAACGGCAGCTGCTTCAAATCCCGTTCGCCTTGGTTGCAGCAATTGCTTTGGGTGCTATCATTGCGACTTGCTTTGCCATTGAGATCTTCATCTCGGAGCTCTACAATGGTCCGTTGAAGACATACTTGGTATGATGATCCTCCCTATCTCTTGTTACTAAAGCTTACCCTTCAGATCTTCATCCCAACCATCCTTGTATCGGCCCTTGTGCCAACCATGAGCGCTATTTTGACGTCTATCGCAACGAAGCTTAACGACTACGAGAACCATGAGACAAATGATGCGTACGATGCTGCATTGACCCAGAAGGTCTTTGTTATCAACTTCATCACGTCTTATATGCCAATTTTCCTGACGGCCTTTGTCTACGTGCCATTTGCTAGCCGAATTGTCCCCTACCTCGATGTCTTCCGCTTGACAGTCCGACCTTTTGTGTCAAAGGAACATGCCACCTCAAAGCGATCGCATTTCCAAATCGATCCAGCTCGCCTGCGAAACCAGGTTGTTTACTTCACTGTCACAGCCCAGATCGTTGGCTTCGCCATGGAGACTATCGTGCCCTATATCAAACAGCATGCACTCCGCAAATATAAAAAGTACAACAAGGAGCGCAATGGTAAGCTTGACCGAAATGGCGACAAGGAATCACCCGAAAGACCCGCCGTGTCCTTCGATGATCCGGCCGAGGAAGTGCAGTTCCTCACGCGTGTGCGTAACGAGCTTGAGCTGTCCGAGTACGATGTGACTGATGATCTACGTGAGATGTGTATTCAATTTGGATACTTGGCCCTCTTCTCACCCACATGGCCGCTTGTCCCCCTCTCCTTCTTTGTGAACAACTGGGTCGAGTTGCGATCAGACTTCTTCAAGATTTGCATGGAGTTCCGCAGACCTGTGCCATTGCGGACTGACACCATTGGACCCTGGCTCGATAGCCTGGGATTCCTCTCCTGGGTCGGAAGTATCACGAGCGCCTCCCTGGTCTACATGTTCAGTGGCAACGCACAGCACGGGCCCAACGGCGAGCCGACAGATATCAAAGGCTGGGCTCTGCTTTTGACAATCTTCTTTTCGGAACATCTGTATCTTATTGTGCGGTATGCTGTGCGGGCTGGTATGGCCAGAATTGAGCCTCCCAATTCCCGCAAGGAGCGCACTGACCGTTACCTCATGCGCAAGCGCTATCTTGAGTCGACAACCAATGCCGAGGCGGATGAGGAAAAGGACGAGGACGAAATCACGTCTGTGGCTCAGTTAACTGATATCTCACGCACCTCTCTTGAAAATGATGCTCGGCGTGCGTCTTTGCACGGCGCCGACCCCGCAACCCGTTTCTGGATGCACCAGCGAGGTTGGATGGAGTCAGCGAAGATTGGAGCTGGAATTATACAGGCACAGCCTACCAACGGTAGCGTGAAGAAGCAACAGTAGTGCTTCAGAGTTGCGCAGAGCTAGAATGTAGGGGCAGGGTGCCGGGGATGTGAGGGGCTGACTGTGCTTTCTGGGGGTAGATACGAGATTATGAGATTGTAGAAGTTTAACTTACTACGCGATGTCCAGGTACATAATAATCACCGAATTGGTTCGATTTACGCTTTGAGTTGTCCCCAATTGAATTGAATGATTGTCTAGTTGGTTTTGTGCCTCAGGCAGCGATGTCGGGATAAGCATTGATAATGATGTCATGCTGACTCGTTCGGGAATATGTAAACGCGTTCCGAGACCGGATGCGGGCGGAATATAGTCAGCAATGAGCCTCCTCGTAGACATGTTCATATGCACGACGACATAATTCGATTGGAGGGATACGACTAGCCATCATGAGATCGTCGTTAAACCCAATCACGTTTTGTAAATGTGGTATCAAAGCCAGTTTTATAGCAAAAAGTGTAGTGATAAACTCCGGGGGAAGAACCCACCATCAGACTCACCGCTTGCCTGATGCAAACACTTCGCTTACCAACACCTTACATAAATCGACGATCGCCCGCAGGCCCCCAAATCCTCTGACTCAGAATCCTTAAGTAATCCTCCTCCTCCTCCAGGGCCCGCCATCAACTTGCTTACAGCATCGGATCTGTAACTGCTTACCTCATTTTAACTGTATTTTGATATCAGCAAAGTAGCCCTCTTTGCTCTCAATTGTTGTCGACCTAAGAGTTCTGTGCAAAGTCACTGCTCCATTTCACCACCAATCCCCTTTATCCTAAATCAATGCAACCTGCACTGGCGCCAGCGCCGCATCCAAGCATGCAGACCTCTGCTCAGGTAAGCAGATCATCTTGAACGCGTGTTTGTCATCAGATCTATAAAGGTCCCACGACGACTATTCCCTCGATACCTTGGACATTGTCGCGACGCTTATGGCGCGATGCTTATGTCGCGATGTCGAGGAACGAGACTCGATGTCACCACGACGCGTCGTGTGTCTCTCGAGCTTTGCCGCGTCATCTATATCGTTCATTCTGTTATTGATGATCCGTATACTAACATTTCACCATAGGATCACGCAGACCAGGGTACGTGACTAGTTTAGAGCCATTACATTTGAGGGCTTTGTGGATCTGTGGGTTTCAGAACAACTGGAATCTACCACCCCCCGATCTCCTCTCATCTCACTTGGGCAAATTAGGGTGCGCGTCGCACGTGATTGTTCCCCATTGCTAACATGATTCTATAGTCCTTCATGACCAGCTGCTAGCTGCTCAACACCACCTCGGCGGTCGCCCCCAGGGTGCTCCGGGCCAACAACAGCACTTGCAGCCCAACAATGCTAGCCCCCGTGACCAGCCAAACATTGACCCCGCCATCTCGGGAGCCATGCTCGGCGCGCCCCAAACCCCCACTCAACCCCAGGGTTCTCCCCCATCTGACGGTGGCTCCAAGAGCTACGGAAAGCGTGAGCTTTCGACTTCCAAGCGCGCTGCCCAGAACCGTGCTGCTCAGGTATGTCTTTTTTTTGATACCGTACACAAAGTACTTCGCTGATAACCATAAAAGCGCGCATTCCGCCAGCGCAAGGAAACCTACATCCGCAAGCTTGAGGAAGAGGTGAAGAATATCGACCCCCTGAAGGACCAGGTCAAGTCTCTGGTCGGCGAGAACTACCAGCTGCGCGAATACATTATCAACTTGCAATCTCGTCTCCTTGAAGCCCAGGGTGAAGTCCCCGAGCTGCCTGCCAATATTGATTTGAGCCAGCCTCGCACCACCGAGATGGCGCTTGCCTCTGCCGGAGTCCAGAACTCCAGCCCCTCCGGCTCGGTGCCCACCCCGGGTCCCCAGGGACAACACCCCGGTTCCGTCTCTGATGACATGAACTCCCTGAACCGTATCGCTGCTGCGACACTTGGCATGCGTAAGCACCCAGATGACGCCACCTTCCTCAACAACAACAGCTTCCAACAGAATAAGCGGGTGCGCACGGATGATAACCAGGATGGAAATGATGGTGTGAACAAGCAGGAAGTTTCGCACGGTCTTCCCATGGTCAATTAATGCCGTTTTCATCGCCATATTGATTGCCAACGTTTTGCGATCACCTTTCGATACCCGCATCTGTGTCTTTTGCCTTCGTTCTTTATTCAGCTTCGGTGTTACGTTACGTTCTACGACACTTAACATTTGTTCTATCTCGCCTGTTCTTCTGGATCTCCTGTGCCCTTTGTCTTTACTATTATGTCATGTTCCCCTTTTGCGTAATGGTGTGTGGCGCAGTGAGTGATTCCATACTCTTGATTTCGGCTTCGTTCTTCGGTGGTGTTTTGAGATTTTTTTACCTCCATTGTGGTAGATTGAGGGGGAGTCCATTATTACTTCGTTCGTCTCATACTTCAACTCAATTTTCAACTCAATTCATCTGTTTTCTTGCTCAATCGGACTAATCACAAACTGTGGACATACAGAACCCAGCGGGCTTTCGCCGCCTGGTGGGAGGTCCCTATGCCACTTCTTTTAAGAGGAATTTTATTATATTGCCCAGTGCCAAGCTTGTGAGTAAATTCAAGTCCGATCTGGGGCTTTTGAGGTGCTCCGTGCTAGCGGCTTTGGGTGGGCTGGGCTGTACTTCGCAGTATCCTAGTTGCATTCGGTGTCCTCAGGCATTGTTTTAACTAACCCATTGAAATAAAACCTGCCTGAAACAGTCCTTTAAGGCGAAGCGCTCAGACTTACCTATGTACATGTGCTTATCAGTCTGTAACTATACATCTGTTGTATAAGACAACAGTTCGAAATGTCACGTTGCATCGGAAATACCTCGGGAGGAAAAAAAAAACTGGGAATCTCCTTTGTCCGTCGAGGTCGTGACAATATTTTTTCCCTTTCTTTTTTTGAATATTCATTCAATCAACAATTAGAGAGAGACATTGACTATTTCATTGAACCGGCCCAACATTCTCACCCAATTGGTGTATCCATCCCAACTACTCAACTATCCATAGTATATTGTGGGGACCGAGGCAGATTACATTATCACCACTTCGCCTCCAGGGCTTTCCACATATGGAGACCGAGAATATGCTCACTTCATTGTCCAATGCCTGCCTATACAAAGATTTTGGAACTAAGCATAGAATACCATTTAGCTTGATCCAGCGCACACCTATATCGGATGAATCAACATGTCGGACTCGGCAACTAAGCCTCAAAAGCGTCCACCAAGGAGTGCGGGTAGGCGCAGGCTCGATGCGCCCGGGGAAGCTGTACTCTCTGAGGTATTTGGTTTCCATGCAATTAATAAGAAAACAGTGGAGAGTATACATTCTGACTCCCCGCGCAGGATCGGCGAAGCCAAATCCGCCGTGCTCAGAAAACCTATAGACTGAAGAAAGAAGCAAGTCTACAACAATCCCAGAAGCAAGTGGTTTTTCTCGAACATAAGATGAAAAAAATTGCAGATCTGCTTGCGGACTACAGAATAAGTCTTCAATCTAGTCTTCAAGATAGCCATTGCGAACTTCTCAGGGATTTTGACAGTATCCTGAGTCTTCTTACTAGTTCATCTGAGGACGTTGTTCAGGAAACTAGTATCAACGAGATTTCATTGAGGGAAAATTGCAAAAAGTCCATCCCGCAGCCATCCAAGAACATCCAGTATGATGAGCATTTCACCAATGATACTATTTCGGGTCACTACTCTATTGCCGAACGAAGCTCCACATGCATTGAAACGCCCCCGGAAACCGAGGTCAGCCCGCACCAAGAAACCAGAGAGATATTTCTTTGTCTATCTCCACCTGTCATGCAGGAACAGAGGAGATTAGATTATGACCAACCCATTGTGCAAAGAATCGACCGATTTGGTGGAGCCAATGTTCCTGATTCCTATTCATCTCTGGAAAGTTCCTTCACCCGAAGACTCAAACGATCCAGCCTAGAGCATGCCTTTCGAATATTTAGTGATGCACGCTCTGATCCGCTTGAAGTCTTCCGAGTATTTAGACTCGTCCCCTGTTTCAGGGATCGGGCAAAGATGTACCCTTACTTTAGGGATCTGGTCAGTTCTGAACGAGGTAGTTCATTGGAGATTTCTGCACTACCATTTTATGGTATTGGAGGAGCTGGAACACATTATGCGACGAAAGACAAAAATGGGAATCCCATCTACCCACCGAAGATGAGGCTCCCTCGAAGAATACTCGGTACTCTACCCATGCCCGGGATTCTCGGTGATTCGAATTCTGCCCAACAGGCTCAGAGTAATCTTGAGCTTTGTGGGTTCGGTGGGCAGTGGTTTGATTGTCCCGACGTGGAAGGATATCTTAGAGAGAAAGGCGTGGACTTGGACGGACCTGGTTCATTTCCCACAGTGCATAATCTAGCACCGAGTCCTGGTAATTCTGAGCTTGAATCTGGTTTATTGGACACTCAACATATATCATCTTCCGAAATCCAGACTGGTAAGTTGGTCTCCCTTTACCAGAAACACTTGAACTCACGGTACACATATATGATAGTGGCAGCATTACCTCGGCAACCAGAGTGTTGGGTACTCGACCTTGAATCCTTCTTGATAGGTGAGCTTTCGAACTGATATCACGTCGAAGCCTGTTACTGAAAAAGAATGCTAGCACTCCTTCGCGGGGTGGCTATCTTAGGACGAGCACCCGGTTTCCGACGATCCGATGTTGAAACTGCCTTTCACTCAGCCTTGATGCGAAATTTATCTTAAATGACATTTAATACATCTTGATCAAAGATGGAGATCGGTAGTAGGTTTAGAAACCAAGGAAATAAGGTCTAATGTAATTTATTAGCGTCCATCATACCGTCGAGTTTGGCAATGAAGGCATAGCAAATGATGATATTCAACTCATTTATTTCAACCATGTAGACAGGGCCCATCTTTTTCACCTGTATCTGCCCAGAGCCCTAATTGATTACATTATCACCGTGATCAACCTCCGAGGTCCCACCAGAAGTTTCCAACGTTTTAAGCATATTTCGTTTGAGAATTGCAAGCCCAACAATATGTCGTTCATTAATATCTCACATTCCTAAATTTCACCATGAGTTTTTGTTGGGTTAGTGATCCACTGTAACCAGGTGCCTCGGCAACTAGAATTGTTCTTCCTTGCCATATATAAGATGTCTCAAAAATCCTCTATAATCTTAAGACATTTCTTCATCTAGAATCGCAGGGCGAGGGAATCTATAAGCCTCATACAACTCACAGATACAAGATTCAGACGGCAAGCTGGCAAATGCGAGACCTCAATTTAGCGCCGAATGCTTACCATGTTGTGACACAGAACGAATGCTTCAAATTCCCGTTGACAGAATGTCGGACGCCACTGGCTTGCTCTGTGAATTATGGAGCAAACATCGGCTGACGATTGCCATTGTCTTTACTAGCTATATAGCACTGGTTCGACTTCTTCGATACAGCCGCATGGTGAAGATTGAGGCCCCATTCGCATCTGGCAGGAAAGACCTGCCAGAAATGACAGTCAAAGAAGCACATGATATATTGAACCAATTGCAAGAGCTCGAGTTTCCACATGCGTTTTCTAAAGCTCGCAAAATGGCTCTATTGAAGGTACGATAGAAACTTGTGTTCGGTTCAACAACACCATCGGGAATGCCACTAAACTCACGTGTCATTTTAGGCTGGAGGTATCCCGACTATGTCTAAACTCTTCGCGGTTACAGGCCAAAACAACAAGCGAAATTCGGGCAAGCGTGCTGTTGATACGGAAATCCTCTTGCGAGAGGTGCAGTCCAAACCTCGGGATTCTGATCGTTATGCATCAGCCGTGGCTAGAATGAATTATCTGTATGTTGGATGCACCACGGAAATTATCTTGCCTTTACTCCAGGGTGAGCATAAGTGTCCTTTACTTTTGGCTGACTTGGGGGTTTGTTAGTCATGCTCGTTACCGTCGTGCTAGCAAAATAACGGATAATGATCTCCTCCATACTCTGGGTGACGGTCTTGCCGAGATCGTGACTGTTGTTGAAAGAGAAGAATGGCGTAAGCTTACTGACGTTGAAAAATGTGCTCTCGGTATCTTTCACAAGAACCTGGGAGAAGACATGGGAATCCCCTTTGATCCGCTTCCTTCAAAAAGCGATGGATGGAAAAATGGTCTGCACTTTGCGATTGAATTGATAGAGTGGACAGTCCGATATGAGGAAGAAGTGGCAAAGCCCACGGCAACGAACGACCAATATGTTCGAATTTACGTTGATTCAGCATTGTCGTCGCTTCCTGGTTTCATAAGAACGACTGTACGAAAGATGCTGGGTAATGACTTGGACGATGTCATGAGAACGAGCCTTTGGTAGGTTTTGTTTCTCATTCAACTATGGAAACCCTTTCCTTTACTAACGGGTGCAGTCTTGAATCTCCTGGCCCAGTCCTCTGGTTCCTATTAACATTTATCCGAGAAGCACGGAAAGTATTCCTCCGATATCTTGCACTTCCACGGTCTTCATCCAGTGCTGTTAAACTAGTGCACGACATGCCAAACCAAGAAACGCGTCTATATAATTTCCAAAGGAAAACCCTGCAGCCATGGTACGTCCAACCGACTTTCTGGTCAAAATGGGGACTCGGCGCATTGTTGGTTAGAGCATTGGGAGGCAAGGTGCCCGGGTCGCGAGGAGAGCGATATCAACCAGGAGGATACGACTTGATGACGATCGGGCCGGAGCCACAGAAGGAGCATGGAGCGGAGGAGATGAGATCAGATATTGATGTGATCAAAGCGAGAGGTGTGGCTACATGTCCATTCTCACAGGCTAAAACAAAGTCGGGTCACTTCAAGTGAAGTTGTTCACTTATACGTGATGCTGAGAATCTATGTAATGGAGCACAAAAACAGGGTGTGCATGCATTTTTATTCAGCAGGATAGGTTTAGAAACAAAACATTTATGTGATAAAGAGGGATAATGTGATAGTATTCGCCGTAGCCAATACATAGTCCCTGTATACTTTTACTACTTGAAAGTCGTCCAGTCTGAACAATATATTGGGAAAAATTGTCGTTCTCATCCATTTGAAGATTGCCTAATTACGCTGGACTTGAGCTATCAACGCAGATGGAGATTATCGAACAACCTTGACCCACCAATACCATGATATACTATTTATAATTCACTGGCCAAGACCATATTCCTTGATAAGAACATCAGCACAAGTAGCACCGGTCACATAAGCTGTAGCCTGTGTGTGGTTGTTGGTGAGAACGGGAACAACACTCATATCAGCAACGCGGAGGTTCTCCACTCCCCGCACGCGGAAATGTGTGTCAACGGCGGCATCACTAGCATCAGCATTGCCCATCTTGACAGTGCCGGTCATGTGCCAGCTAGAAGAAAGGAAATCCTTCCAGAACTGGAGGATGTCCTCGTCAGAATCAGACGCGGGCCCGATGAGCGTGGAGACAGTGTCCTTCGCAAACGACTCGTGTCTACTAACTTCCAGTAGGTGTCGGTAGATCTCGATACATGCGCGACGATCGAAGGGATCCTCCAGGAATCGCGGGTTAAATAGTAGCGGGACCTCAGGGTCGGAGGACTGCAGGCGTACTTCGCCGCGAGATTGTTCGTTCATCATGAACGCCGCGAGACCGAGATAGCTGTAATCTTTGAACATATCGGGCAACATGAAATGAATGGGAAGGTGAGTGATCATCTCGTAGTGGGGGATGGTTTCGCGGTTCATGAATTCCTGTACGGATGCTGGAAGTGCCTTGAATTCGGGCGAAGAGGTGATGCGGTCTGATTTAAACCAACCACAGCCGACCTGGCAGCCGTACCGGGTCCAGAGACCGGTGTTGTTATCTTCCCACTGTTTCATTGCAGCTTCCATGGCGGCGGGGTCTTGGAAGAACGAATTGCGGTCATTTGTCTCAGGGTTACGGGCAAAAATCAGAGGAACAAAGTAGTGGTCTCGGAGACCCTGGCCAACAGCGGGGAGATCGTTGACTACTGGGATGTTGAATTTCTCAAGCTCTGCAGCTGGTCCGATTCCAGAATGCATTAGGATTTTTGGGGTGTCAAGTGCACCTGCAGAGAGAATCACATCCCGAGAAGCGAAGTCTGTAATGAACGTCAGATGAGGTGAATGGTAAAAGTTCATAATGAGACATACACTGCTTGCCCTGAGCCTCTACTCCAACAGCCTTTTTGCCCTGCAACAAGATCCGCTGTACTGGGCTGTCTGTGACAATCACAAGATTATCAGGAGCACTCGAAAGCAAGTCAACAGCTGTGGTGCGTTTTCCCTTGCTTGCGGAGTTGATAGTGGCAGCCATGCCGAGGGGGTTACCCGAGTTGTGATCCAGGTTGAGCTTATGCCCGGCCGCTTCAAATGCATCCAGGGAGAGCGACAAGTCCCTTTCCCAATCCTCTGCATACCCGACACGCAGGGCACCCGAATTGCCATGGTCGGAAGCAATGGGATTGGCATATTTCTGATCCTTCGATAGTGTGACACCACCATTGAAAGTCTCCAAATTCTTGAAGCGGGTCTGCATTTCCTTCCACCCAAAGGTATCGTCGTCTACCACAGAGGCCCACTCATTGTAGTCGTCCCGCGCGCCTACAGTGTAGACCCCGAAGTTGATTGCCGAACCACCTCCTAGACCCTTTCCACGGGAGTAGTCGAGCTCCCGCCCATTGCAATGTTCCTGAGGTGTGGTCTTGTAACCCCAATTCAGGCCCCCTTCCATGAACGTCGTCCAGCGCTTTCCATCCACTCGCAAAGATCTATCATCATTGCGCCCACCTGCTTCAAGAAGTAGGACTTGAGGTCTTTGGGCTGACTTGGCGAGTCCCGCTGCGAGGGCACAACCAGCTGGACCACCTGTTTAAGTGATGAGTATAAGAGACAACATGTGTGTCCGGTGTATGATTACCTCCTACGATGACAAAGTCGAAATTGCCTTGTGTAGATTCCATGTTCAATATAGTCTTATAGCGTCAGAAGCAATTTGCAAAGATCTTGCAGGGGCAACGCGTTAGGTATGTATGTATTTTCTTTCTCTTATGAGGGATATGTCCCCCCACCAGCTGAATACCCCTCTTTGCCCAGTGCATTGAAAATAAGCCAAACACCTAAAATGGCGGGCTGCCGACATGTAGAGATCAAATGATAGGTGGGGTCGTCAGGGAATGTACACCCCACCAGGGATCCTTCATGCGTGGCAACGCCGGGGGGGGGATCGCGCTGATTTGCCTGCAATAAAATTCATAGAATACCGTGTCTATTTACTCATGACACGGTTGAATAGATTATTGCAGCTAGGGATGATGTTTAATTAGGGCAAAGTTGCAAGGACTGCCCATGTAAGTATAAATTGAGCCTAGTTCATTAGTCTCACGCCAGTACCCATAAGAGGATTTGTGTGAAGTCTCTTTTTTTCACCCACCATGACTCGAGTGGTAATCACCGGGACCAAATTTATAATGTTTGCTCTCATAGAGTCTTGTACCTTTTAACTTTTGCCCACAACAAGCCCCATTGCAATAATTTCCAGTTCCCCTTCGCTGAAATATTCTCGATAGTGTCGCGAGGAATCTGAAAATTAAAAACAATAAGATCCGGGCCGATATGGGGTCCACAGTGCTACCCGAGAGGACTAGTGCAGGAAATCAATTTTCTAAAGTTAGGAGGTTTCTCTCCAGAGCCGAGTGCAGTGCAGAAAGATGACAGGTCGAAAATATCTACGGAGTATGGATGGAATGGATGGATGTTTCAGGTTGTAACAGCACTATTGCTCGGCTGTCATTTTCACCACAACCCACTAGCACTCCCCGGATTCTTGACCACGACTATGATATGCTCTGGAGTGATTAGTCGCTTGTTCAGAAGTATGGCTTGTGCGGCTAATTTGCAACGGGAAGATCTTGGGGCACGGACCGAACACTCGTATATCAAGTATGCATACGGAGTATGAAGTACTTGTATGTTGGGACATATTTTCATGCCTATTCAAGGGGATAGCGGATATTTGGGAAGTCAAGGTCACGAGACCATGAACGCAAACGCACGGTTCCCCCAAGTTCCAAGGTTGTTTTGGGGTCTGGATTCTCCGCAACAGAACTGGCCAATTGGAGATGAGAACACATTCCCCCCCGCGGAGGTTAGCGTAAAACTGTGAAGATTCATCGGTAATTGAAACATCCGAGCACCTGGGCATCTTTTGTTTCTTACAAAGATCTATGGATGTGAATGTGGGAAAATATAGACGGTTGCAGCTTGTATCTGGGTACTATAACCACTCAGCCACTTTAGCCAGTAGCCACTGTCCACTCTAACCACCACTTGAAAGTTGGGCAATTGAGTCAAAATTCTATATGAGAATAAAAAGTGGAAATTTGAATGGGGAAAGATCAACCGATTCTATTAGCGTAGATCCTATTATTTCCTCGAAAATTGGAAAAAGACAGAAAAGAACCGAAAAAAAAGTGCAAAGTTCACGTGTGGCGGTTCCAAGGGTTCCCTTTCTCGGCTTAGCTTGGCATGGGGGCAAATAGACCGGGGATGGCCCTGGACTTTTCTTTTCTCCTTGACTCAACCATTCCATTTCACTGTACAATATAACTGCATTGTTGGACGCTCACTTGGCTTCGCTCCCTGCCTTGAGTCCTTGATCTCATCGTCGTCCTCAAAACCTCCTCCAAAGTTACATCCGCATTCTTCGGCAAACGAACTTGCGATCAGATCCTCCCACCGATCTCAATCCACTCCCGAAATCCTCCCCCGTTTTTGTCCGAATAGCGAGCCCCAAACCTCGATACCTTTGGATCAACATAACTTCGGTTAGCGCAAATGATTTGCTCGGACTAGCACAACTATGATGGCTACGGAGCTCGTACATTTCAAGCAAAGTGTACGGAGTACCTGGGTTCTCACTAAGCGGGGCATGAAATATCCTCCCTACGGTCTTTCAAATATCAACATTGAATTTATATCCCAGCCAGGCTGGTTCAAGTCGCCATGACAAACCTATCCCAATCTCCCGACGGGATACACGGCTACCGTGACAATAATGTGGCAGTGCGGACATTGATGATTGTTTTCACCTCCATTGCATTATACAACGCCATTGAATTGTTAATATTGCTATTTTTAACATTCACCCGTTATCGAGGACTTTATTTTTGGACGCTTCTGCTCTCGGTAACCCTCGGAGTAGTCCCTCACGCCATTGGCTACCTGCTGGGGTTTTTTACTCTAGCGCCATTATGGCTCTCTTTAACCATCTCCACTATTGGCTTCTACATCATGGTCCCGGGCCAATCGCTGGTTCTATACTCTCGTCTTCATTTGGTGGTCAACAACAATAAGGTGCTTCGATTTGTTCTGTGGCTGATTATCATCGACGCGATCATTCTCTTGATCCCAACGACTGTTCTTACTTTCTGTACCGCGTTCGTCGGAGATCCGTCAATGATTGTCGGATACAATGTGATGGAGCGAATGCAATTGGCCTGGTTCTGTGCCCAAGAGATTCTCATCTCGGGAATCTACATCGTCGAAACCGTGAAGCTGCTCAGAATGATGCCAGACAAGGACCGACGACGATCCAGAATCATGTATGAGTTGCTGACTATCAATTTTGTCATCATATTGCTTGATATTTGTTTACTCCTTGTGGAGTACATTGGACTTTACTCGCTGCAGACCACGTTGAAGGCTATGGCCTACAGTATAAAGTTGAAGCTCGAGTTCGGTGTGCTCGGAAAGCTTGTCGACCTTGTGCAAACTCATAGATCGCAACCCACTTCGTCCGAACACGAAGAATATCCTGGCTTCGTGGATCCTTCCCAGATTACATCTGATATCACTCATGCGGCCCCGCGGGAATTGCGACCGGGAGTCCGAAGAGGGTGGAATACGTTGTCTATGGAGAGTTTGCCCAGTTCTGAGCGCAGGATTCGTCCATCTACACAGTCGACCGACGACAGCACGCATCCATCTTGAGACCAGACTGGTGGTTTTGAATTTTTCTATCACTTAGACCAACGGTCTAAATAATTTCCACGAGCACAACCAATCAAACTTTGGCTGTTCACTCTCCCAACCGGCTTTCTGCTTACCACAGATGTCGCGGATTTTCATGAGTATGGACGCAATTTTGCTGCTTCATCTGCTCACAGGGAAATCGCCTCACGTTGGCAAAAAAAATAACAACAACAACCCATAATCCCGCCTATTGGAACGGGAATCCCTTGGTTCACCTCGCTCGCGCAATGAAAAATCTGCGCAGCTCTTTCGGCGCATCAATAATCTGATGCCCACCGATCCCTGCATCCCAGCACGAGATTCGACCAGCCTTACTGTCAATTCCTGCTGCCTGTACAATATACTATGTGGTTCAACCAAACCACTGCAAAATTCCACCAGATCCACCATTGGACTGCATTGTTCACGTGTGCCAGATTTACGTTGGCAATACTAATTTAATGTCGTCTATGGACACCGACGATTTGTTGATTATCAGCCTCATGATGTAACTCTTTCAATGACAATATTACGTCGCCATGACATATCATCAGATACCAAAATCACCTGGAACATATTTAGATCTAAAAGTGTTTCTCTCGTAGTAGATGCAGCATGGAAAGCAACGTCTCAATCCACCATGGCTCCTATGAGGCTATTCCTACCACAGCCTCACCAGGTCTTAAATTCCTCCAGAGATTCCTACCAGCACTAGACTCCCTCACTCCCGCCGAAAATCCCATTAGCCCTTTCTTCACACCCAGCGCTCCCATCCTCATCGGTAGCGATCCACCAACAGCCGCAAGCCAAGCAGTCCCTCTCATGGAAGTACGCAGCCATCACATCTGCAAATTCCACCACCATATCCATCTCGCCTGGGATATAGACCTTGGGAGGGACATAGGCCCTGTGCAAACATCGTATAACAGGACCGCTCCAAACGAAGAAGCCGCACAAAAGGGACAGCTCTATGCACCCCTAGCAGGGAACATTCAGGTGAAACGCACAGTTATGTTCGAAGCAACATCCGAAACAACATTTAAAGAGGACCCTGACCAGTTCGCAGTTCGAGTCCGAGAATTCAATATCCTCGATCTGGAAGGTCGTGATGAGTCGGATCTGCAGATCGTTGAAATGCGTATCTTTTTGGACCAGAGACCTATCCAGGCCCATTCTGCAAGTCTGTTTACTGGGTCTGGTTATTCTGGAGATTAGTGGGTGAAGTGTAGATTGCATAATAGAATGGGATGGATGGACGTGCTTTGCTTCTCCACTGCGGAATCCTTTTAAACAACCCCCGCTCCACCCCACTTGGGATGTGTCTTGACGTCTTATCTTCGGAGATGATATTCGGCACGGGGTTCCTTTTTTGGCTGGTCTTTCTTGCCTCTTTGCCTTTTAAGGTTGCGTTGCCCAGTCCCGGAATTCGTGGACAATTCCAATTCTTTCGCGATTGAACAAAATGTTGCCAGTACAGGGACAAGCAGAGATCATCCACAATGTTTGTGGGGTCTTAGATAAGTATGAATCTAAGCTCAGTGAGATCAACCAGAAGGTGTGTATGATATTCGGCAAGCACACCATGACATACTTTATTAACGTTCAATAGATCTGGTCGAATCCCGAGCTGGCATTCAAGGAGTACAACGCCCGCGACAATATCTGCGAATTCTTCGAGTCACTCGATGCTGGATACCAGGTTAATAGAAAGGCCTATGGAGTTGAGACTGCGCTCGAGGTGATTTATACCCGCGGCGAGGGCGGACGTATCGTGGCGTTCAACGCAGAATACGATGCCCTTCCCGGCATGGGACATGCATGTGGCCACAATCTGATCGCTACGAGTTCTATCGCAGCCTTCCTTGCTACATGTGAGGCAATGGCTACTCTGTACTCGGATGGACTTGGCTATTCGGTTCGGTTGCTGGGGACACCTGCCGAGGAGGGCGGTGGTGGAAAGCTCTTGCTCATTGACGCGGGCGCATACAAAGACGTGGACGCATGCTTCATGGTCCATCCATTTCCGGTACTTTCCGGCGCCCCGGATCTTATTAGTTCCAGTTCGTGCACGGGGATGTATCTCGCCAACGACAAAGTTCAGGTGACATTCACTGGCAAACCGGCGCATGCGTCGGCTGCGCCGTGGGAGGGCGTCAATGCTCTAGATGCTGTGGTGTCTGCGTATGTGAACATTTCAATGTTGCGACAGCAGATCTTGCCTACGCAGAAGATTCATGGGGTTATTTCTCGAGGTGGAGAGAGACCGAATGTTATTCCTGCCTCTACGACGGTTGAATACTATATGCGATCTGAGACCGTGAAGACATTGAAACCATTGACGGAGAAAGTGCTCAAATGTTTTGAGGCTGCTGCGATTGCGACTGGCTGTACGGTGGAATTCAAATGGTATAATAATTGGGAGTGTTCTATTGATTACACTTCGCTAACCCATTGTCTAGGGAGGCCGCGTATAAGGATATGAAGATCAATAAGCCTATCTGTGATAGTTACGTCTCTGCTATGAACGCTATGGGCCACAATACTATCTTCGATGCCGTGGGGCAGGTAGGAGGTCTTAGCGGAGGGTCAACCGATATGGGTGAGTATTGGAATCATTACAGTGTAGCCAGAAGCTGAATATTCACTCCGATATAGGCAACGTCTCATATGAAGTACCTGGCTTCCACGGTGGATTCTATATTCATGCCGATGGTGTCAACCACACACCACAATTTACTGCCGGGGCTGGATCTGAAGATGGGTTCAAGCGTAGTTTGCACTGTGCAGCGGGAATGGCCGTGGTGGCGTGCCGGACATTAGTCGATGAGAGTTTCGCCACTGCCATCCAATCAGATTTTGAGAAAGGCTTGGAGTTGTGAATACTAGGCTTAGTTTAGCGTGCTCTCGCATTTTGTGTGAGACCTTTGAAATTGAAATGTTAGTGCATGACACATCGTCATTGACAACACATGAGCAGGTTTCCCTATCAGTATAATGACGATTAGCAATTGTTGCGGAAGAGCGCGGCCTTTGTAGCGCATCTCAGCAGCCTCGTGTTCATAGATAACCAGGTATCTATGTCAGATGCCGACGATCGACGGCGCACTCAATTGCCGTGGTTAGCATCCGCTGCGGGGGAAGTGGATGTCCCCCCTAGACCGGCTCGTGCTGACTTACAATCCCCAGGTTTTAATTGACGGACACCCGATTTATGGGAAGTGGGGTGCCGAGCGATTAGCAGCCTCGCCTGTTCTCCCGGATTGGCATCGCGGGGAAATTCTGATAACAATCTTAAAACTAAACTATCTGTCTCAATTGGTCGAGAGATTTGAGACTCCCCTTTAATGATGGCTTAGGGCCCACCGCGGGAAACCCACCGGGGCTTTGGGAATAGTAAGTTCAAGCGAACTTTGTTGGGCAGATTTTGTGGCGAGGAAGTTGAGAGCGATACCGGCTGTGTGAGGGGATTTTGAATAAGAAGGCAATGGGTGTGCCTCATGTAGTCGAATTGCTTTTGTTTAATTTTCGCGATGCAAACCTACGAGATCAACCTAGATGAGAAGGATATGAAGGAAGGAGGTGAGTCACTTGGCCGGGACCTCGATCTTGGCCAAGTACTCGCTATCCAACCAACGACTAAAGAGGAACGAAAGGTGTTGTGGAAGCTGGATCTTATGTGAGTATTCCCGCTGGTTATACTTATGTGTGCATGTATCTGATCCAATCTAGTCTGGTCCCGTTAATGGGAATCGCATATTTCCTCCAATTCCTCGACAAGCTTGCTCTAAGTCAGGCCACACTATTCAATTTACGAGAAGATTTGGTATTTCCTCCCATACAACTGTTCATCGACGGAGGTATGCTGATGGAAAGTTATAGAACTTGAAAGGATCAGAATATTCATGGGCATCTGCGATCTTCTATTTTGGTTACTTTGCCTGGAGTTGGTATGTATTCAAATCTCCTCTACCTCTCTCTACCTCTCATCGCCAATACTAATCCGACAATAGGCCCAGTTCATATATTATTGTCCGACTTCCTATTGGGAAATACATTTCAGTCTCAGTGTATGTTTTCCCCACTGAAGAATTCATACCGCCGACGATGAGACTGACAAGAAAAGTTTCCTTTGGGGCGGGATCCTGATGTGCCATGCTGCTTGCTCTAATTGGAGTGGGCTTATGACCGTCCGTTTCTTCTTAGGAGTAGGTGAGGCGGCGATTGCACCGGGCTTCACGTTGCTCACGGGAATGTTTTATAAACGTAAGGAACAACCTCTACGGTAAGCTTTCCAAATCGAGGTGGACCAAGGACTCACTAACAAGCTTTAGACAATCTGCCTGGTTCTTCGGAAACTGTATTGCTGTACTCATTGGTGGTGTGATTGCCTACGGTATCGGCACTATTAACACGACAGTCATTGCCCACTGGAAACTCTTGTTCCTTATTCTCGGCGCCCTCACTTCGACTTATGGTCTTGTATTGTTCGTCTTGCTGCCGGACTCGCCTGCCAAGGCTATATTTCTGAAACCCAATGAGCGTGCTATTGCTGTGCAGCGCACTCTGAAGAACAAAACCGGAGTCATGGATACCGGTGTGTTCAAGTGGTCACAGGCTGTTCAAGCCATAAAAGATCCCCAGACATGGCTTTTGGTTCTCAACTCTTTCGCGTCGAACCTGGCCAATGGTGGTCTTACTAGCGTGGGTATTTCCCTTCTTGTCCCTAGAGTTCAAAGCTAATGCTGTTCCAGTTTACGTCGATTATCACCGCCGGGTTCGGCTTCACTGATCTCAAGGCCCTTATTATGCAAATGCCTCAGGGTGCCGCCCAGATCGTGTTTTTGCTGATTACCTCCATCACCGCGACTTTCATTCCATCTTCCCGTATATTAGGAATGTGCCTCAATACTATTATTTCTATTGTGGGATTGATCCTCATCTGGAAGCTTAATCCCGACGACCAAGCCGGGCGAATGGTTGGATTGACGTTAGCTGTCGTCTATGCGATCAACCTTCCCATCTCGTTGAGTATCGTTACATCGAATGTCGCTGGATTTTCGAAGAAGAGTGTCGTGAGTTCGCTACTTTTCATCGCATACTGCGTTGGAAATATCGTGGGCCCTCAATTTTTCCTCGCTTCGGAGGAGCCATCGTACCCAGTAAGTGGCCATTTTATTCCGATTGGGGTGTTTGTCGCAAAATACAAAACTGACGCCATGGCTCTTTACTATAGACTGGTATCAAGGCTTCTATGTCAGGTTTAATTCTGAGCCTTTTCTTCCTTCTATGCTTATACTCCTACTACACGTGGGAGAATCGTCGACGAGACAAGTTGTACGGTTCAGCTGAGCAGATCACCGTAGGCGCTGAGTTGCAGGATGAACTATCGAACAAGACTGATCGTGAGATCGAGAGTTTCCGGTATCTTCTTTAGATGGGAAAGTGAGATCGTGTCAATATAATGTTGTTCAACTAGCGAGTGTCAGAAGCTAAATACAGCCATTTCCAAGTCATGTCGAAAGAACAGGGGAAGTATTCCACGTAGCATTGTAATGTGGCTCATATGTAGCATACCTGCAATGCTCAGCTGATTCTTCAGTGGATTTGTGTGGAGAGTGCTGCAATTTCCACTCAACTGAACTCATCGGGGTCACGGAAAGGTGTTTACGGGGATTAATGCCGCCCACTGAGTCTTCTCTATTCGGCAAAAGGGCATGTTATCTAGACCAATAAACTCAGTGACTCGAGCTGAAACTGCCCACAAGACTGACAAATAGGAGAACAGCGGATGGCTCACCTCTCACTCAACGGTTTGATGGATCAAAAACAAAGAGAACCAGCTATCCGTGCCCGTTTAGGCATTCAGCCATACCTGTCACCTCATCCCGCAATTCAATTTGTTTTAATTTATTATCCACTTCTTGTGCTTATGTTCTGGACTTTGAGCATTGACATCATTTTCCCCTTCTTTCAGCTAATCCCACCAAAAATTCATGAGGCGGTCATAGCTCAGATGGAGATGTCGAGTTTCTTTGTTATATCTGCACGTTACCGCGGACTGTTTACCACATGCGGAAGCAGACCCCCGGGACACGTGTTAGGCTTGTAGGTTGGCGCATCTTGTACTTTTATCCTGGAAATTGGGAAAATACATATCGAATCTGACATTTCACATTCACATTCATCTCGCTCTTTTTATCCTGCAACTAAGTGATATCGTGTCTGTATATTCTACGGGTCGTTCGAAAAAAATGGAGGTTGGGCAGCAATTCAATCGATTATATATGAATGCGTACAAAATTTTCACCACAACGCTAATTGACGGTAAATCGGCTGCCGTAAATGGCTACCTTGGACGCCGGTTTAAGCTCCCTTTTTACCAAAATCTTAGTCATCATAACATCACGTGTGCATAATGTACTTTTGATCACTGAGCACTCAGGGCTGCTCAGTGATCTGCTCACCCTTCACTCAGTATGCTCAGGGCAATTGATCAGTGATGACGTGATGCTCAGTATCCTTCAGTCCGTTTGTAGCCGCTCCAGACAAAGATGATAAATCGTCTGTCTTGCGGAGCCATCAAGACCGGTTCTCAATATTTAAATGGTCGCCCCCCCCTCCCCATCATCTCGTAGCCTTTCTACAGTCCAACTCACCAGCAACAGTCTTTTCTACATTGTATCTCTCCAACCTTCCTTCTGGGCAACTGTCATTATCGCCATACCAACCAGCTTCTTTCCCATTCAGTTTCCTGAAGTGTGCCACTATTCTCTGGCATCTGCTAGGCTTATTGCTACCTGAAGCCATGACTGTTTCAGACTCTTACGCTTCCCGCATGAAGGCAAAGATAGTACCTAGCCCGGAGTATTATGTTCAGCGCCGCCGACAACTAGAGAAGAGCATAATTCAAAAGCGACATGCTGTATCCACGAAGAACAACATTGAATACATCAAGAGAAGATGGATTAAGTAGGCGTCTTTTCTTATCATATCCCGGAATATCGCGCTGATCAAAGCCCAGGCATTGTGACTTTCTAGGGAAAAAGGAGTACTTGAAGTCTCTCCACGCAGCAAGGAAAGAGGATGTGATGATATTTCTTGAGTGGATACTGCACAACTCTAAAATAAAATAGTTCAGCAGCCTGCACGAGAACTGGCGGTTATGGTGCCAGCTCTATCGCAAAGCGGTGGGGCGTAGCCTCCACGCGAAAAGCTGCCAGGATATCAATGATGTGGGTTTTTCTTGCTCTCTGCTCTTTTTATTTTCTGACAGAAGGGTGATAGTACATGAACAAAGACCTAGTTGAACGTTTCAATCTGGATAGGTCTGTTGAGGAAAAGCCCGTCATGAACGTCGATGATTTGTACATTGTGCTTCATTACCACTGGACGAAAGATACTACGCCATATCCGGACGGCCGGCAAATCATCCAGCTCGCTTTCGTCTTACTCGTGTCGGCTTATACTGCAAGCCGACCGGGGGCATTGGTGTATGTTGAAAAGAACGAGCAGACTAATGTCCAGCGCTTCTTTGGAAGTGTGAGTGAGGTTGACGCTACTGAAACCGATAAAATGGATGAATGGGATCTCAGAGACGAGGATCTAAAAACACTTTGCTACGGCCAGATAAGCCTGATACTTCTACCGAATCCTGGTGGTATCCGTGATCATCTCGTGATGGAAGTTGATTTAAAACATACCAAGGGCCATGATAAAAGACCAAAAAAGTGAGTGAAGATCCATTAGGTACCCTGCCTTTCCTATGCGAGGCTGATCGCATGGTGAAGGAAAATATTCTTAATGTCTGAAGTGAAACAGCCATTCTTTGACATTGCCATGCTTGTGGTCGCTATGGCCTTCCTCGATGGAGCGTTCGAGAGCAAAATTCGCTCGATCGAGGACATTTTTGCCTCCCGGGTAGAATCGCCGCGCCACTCCTTGCAGTTGAGGTTTGTGAAAGAAAAGCTCAATTTGCCTATCTGCCGTCAGCCAATATCGACCCATTGTGGTATCAGCACCCATGAGATCAAACCCCTCAAATACCACACGTATCTATATTATCTTGAAAGGTTGAGTCTCGCAGTGGGCATGCCCCGTGCTATGAAACCTTACGATCTCCGGCGTGGCACCGGTGAGGCTGTTGAAAGTAAGTTCCCATACAACATAAATTGTACTTCCAAAGCTGACGCAGGCACTCTGTTCAGAAACTGCACCTCTTCCTTTGCTCCAACAGGTGATGGGCCATGTATATGCTAGCACCTTTCAGACATATATGAATCAGCGTGTCCAGTCCCATGTTCAAGCCGCATTTCTTGGGATACCTTCGGAGGACGCATTGATGAACATTCTGAGTCACCAAAGCCGCTATATCGACCCTCGAGCTCCTTCTCATTACGACGATTTGCCTGCCACTACGCGAGCTTCACTTTCAACTCACCCTGAGATAGTTGGCCTGCAAGAAATGCGCGATTCTCTTGCCAAAGAAGCCAAAGAGATGTATGGATCTATGAAGAACGCGGCTGGCACCAAAATTGGAGAGCTCAAAGCCAAGACGGAAGCTGCATTGCGATGTGCCAAGGCAAAATTGAAGAAAGACACATTTGAAGGAGCTCGTGGTGAATTCTTTTCCACGATCGATACTCTTGAGATCAACAGACAGCTCGATCCCTCGCTTTTGGATATTGACAAGCAGGCTTATGCGCCCGAGAAGATCGTTCATCGTTTGGATGAGCGTCGTCAGGTAGCGGAATTGATGCAAATATCCATGCAAGATCTTTCAGAGAAAAATGATATGGCACAGCGAGTCACTCTGGTCAATGCTCTGATTGAGCTTGGCCATGTTCGGAAAGTACCACCCGAAAGATTTAACCCTGAGAGACAAACCGAATATGCCATCGGCAGCAACATAGTTTCGCTACCAAAAGAACTGCCTTCGGCGGAAACAGAGTCCTCTTCATCACCAGAACCCCGAGGCTGTCCCATCTCGCTCACCAATCGACATTGCCTTTTCTGCATTTTTGAACCGCAGTACCAGTGCTACTTTGCCTCATCCCGAAAAGCTCGAGAACATTTCGAAAAGCATCTTCGGAAATACAAGCCAACTGAGCTCATAACCTGTCCTGACAGATATTGCCAGCTTGTGTTGAGTGGACATAAAGCGCTCAAACGCCATGCGGAAGATGTCCACCATGTTCGCTACTTTACAGAAGCCCAACGTATTCAGGCGGGTTTCTAGGTTTTCTCGGGATCGAAGAAAAAAAAGCCTTCGAGTATGCTTTACTGGGAAATGGCGCCATAGCATAATTGCTTCATATACCTTTTCTGTTCTATTCACAATGTACATCCGATAATTTCTCTACAAACCAGGGCGTAGAAGATGATCAAGTGGCAGTATAATGCATGGGGTTTAGCACCTTTTTTCAGATTCTACCCAATTGAAACGCCCGCGGAGTAAAGACATTCTAGGTTGTCCTTTTCTTGCTCTCTAGTCGACCATCTCCCCCTCCAACAAGCCCAAACCCTTCGATCAGAAAAGTCATGACATGAACTAGGGGTCTACAGTATGCCCAGAATTCCTCAGAGATGATACCAATTAAAAGGAGAAATGACACTGTATGCAATTGCACTTGGATATTTGTGGAAACCCCAATACAGCAAACCGAATATAACTTACGATACATTTTACAGATCGATACAATTTTGCATCGCCACAGCCACGATTACGTAAGAGCAAAGAAACTAACCGCAGAAGTAAGGTAATGTACACATTGGGCTCAATACCGTATCATACGACGTTTCAAGAGGCTTCGTGTAGCCAGGCATTTAGAATTCAGCACGTTAGACCGCTTTTCTTGGTTTGTGGGCACAATACCAATCCTCCAAGAAAACCGCAGAACAAACGACTTTTGACTAGCTGATCTCAACACTCAACAAGACTGATTTGAAATATCACCTGCTTTTGGTATCTACGAAAATCTAACATACACGCCTTAGTTGATTTGAAAGATCCCGTTGTTCAAAGTAAAGTGATGATGGGAGGTTTGAGCGTGCAAAAGATGCAATTGATACAGGTCAAGAACGCAACAGTCACAGGCTTGTCTTAAAAGCTGCGATTTAATCATGGCCATTACAGCGATTAGTGTCGCCATTCCAACCATCTTATTCATTCACACACCGTGCCATCCAACCAACACAGTTAGTTAAATTTTGACCGGCTTTATAAACGTTTTGCACAGCCTCAACGTCAGGAATCGGCCCAAGCTTCCACATGATTTCAAAATATACACAAAATCCCGATGACACACAGCTCTCTAAGAAGGGTGCCTCGTATAGTGTCAGAGTATACCATGGCTCCTGGTCTTCGTAAAAATACCACCACCAATTCACTTTGTGTCAAAAACTCGTGGAAGGGTAAACAGGGGGTGCATAAACATGGATTTTCAACATCCCCCAGAATAGCTGAGCTGATGGATTTCCTCTAATGAGGATGTTTATAATCACTAAAATGTCCACGCATGCGCACATGAACGTTCAACCGAGCCTAGAGTGCGTTGGGGCCGATGGGGTTAACCGCGTTAAATTGACGACGTGCTTCTGACGGCGTTCCTCGAAGCTCGAGTGTGGTGAAAGATGCAAGCACCTCTAGAGATTGCTGTGTGAAAAGACCTAGGCTCCGGTGGTATGTAGGCCTTGACAAGTCCCGCAGCACCAAGGCAATTTTGGTGCTGCGATATGGTGCTGCGAGGTGCTGCGGGACTAAGCCAATTTTGGTGCTGTTGTATGGTGCTGCGGCACTAAGTGCTGCAGCACCGTCGCAGCACCAGTTTTAGTGCTGCGCTAGCATAATTCTGCCAAGCATTACCCAAAATGGATGGATAAAATGCTGACTTATTTTGATAAATTACTGTTTTTTACACATGTATTGGCATTGGGAGGTAGTTATGGTTAGACTGCGACATCGCCCGTCCATGGGCACTAGAAAGTGTCCACGGCCCGTGGGCCTTTTGAAATTCGACGCCCATCGCCCATCCTTATGCAAAAATAATGCAAAAATTACCCTATTCGGCGATTTTATGTACATAACTAGTTCTTGGCAGTACCCACCGTGCCAAGAGTGCCCGCATATGTCTTGGCGACGCTAAAAATGTCTCCACAAAAACGGGCGTTGTCGCAGTCTAGTTATGGTCACTCACTGCTAAGATTCGTATCAACTCACGTTCAAGAAATAGATTAAAAGCTTCAAGTCCTATACAAATGTAGATTCAAAGTAAAATCAGCCCAAAACAGTATAGAATTAGTGGTTGATATTATCTGGAAGAGAATGTACTGGTATTGTATGTGGATATATATATTAACTCTATATATATACCTTCTAGTTTGTACCTTGTAGTTTCGATTTTATTTTTCTACAGTAAAAGCCTATATTTCACCCTTTTTTTAAATAGTATAGTGCTGCGACCGGATGAATTACCTTATATCTTATTTTGATCTTTATAATTAATATACTATATAGGCTTTGTATAATAACTTGATATACTGTCTATTTTCTGACCTCGGTCAGAAATATGAGGCGTAGAAGGCTTTGTATAATGATTTGACATAACTATCTATTTTCTGACCGAGGTCAGAAATATAGGGTGTAGAAGGCTTTGTATACTAACTTAATATACTGTCTATTTTCTGACCGAGGTCAGAATATAGGACTTTAGGCAGCTATATAGAATAAGGGGATAATGTAGACCCCGAAATATATTATATCATAGCACTATATCGTAGTGCTGCGGGAGTACTGTGGGAGTGCTGCGGGAGTACTGCGGGAGTGCTATAGCACTACGGTGGGGCTATTATGGGAGTCGGAGGTGAATAGCCAATAGATATCGAGATCTATATTCGGCTTTATGATCTATCTACCACTATACTAATATAGTAGATACCCTCCCTATTTATTGTTAGTTATGTCGGTCGTAGATTTTGTCTAGGTAGGCTATTTGTGCTTCTGTTTTCCCCTTTACCTTATACTATATACCTATATATACTATTTGCCCTTAACCTTCAATATGTTACATTTTGGACAGTACGCTGAGGCTGGCCCTTCTTCGTAGGTATCTTTATCGCAAATTGGATATCTAGACCGCCTTACCGACTGCGACTTTCTTTTATACGATTTAATATATAATCCCCTTACTCCTGACCAGTCAATCAGCCAATAAACACCAAATCCCGAAGCCCCCTCAATCCTTAGTATTCTAGAGTTCCAGACTCTACATACTATCACTGCTCTAACAACCCTCGAACGAATTGGCCCTGGAGCCAAGAAGCTTTGGGTATGCTATACGAAGATGAACAAAACACAATTTATTGAGTGGTAGCGACACACTATACACGCCTAACCAAATACTTCACGACGTAAAGTGAACTTTGAAGCGAATTATATATCACTATATTGGGAGCACTTCGACTAGGTCGTATACTATCAGACTGGATAGCCGATAGTACTTTGTCGACGATGTGGAAAGGCGATTCCTTATCTATTACAGTCTAGAGGTCTTCACTTATTAAAAAAGCACCGTAAGAGCAAGACCTGTCAGTAGGGTGGAAGGAGTTCTTCTCTTCAGTAGATATTAAGGCAATCGCTATAGTTTGCGGTAATATATACTATTATATCTTAAAACGAACTATATACTAATTTAATATATCTTAGTCCGAGTGTCCTTCGGAGCAGAAGACCACTTTTAATACTAAGGATTGGGAACGAATTCAAATCAATTTAATTACAATATATCAGCTCCCCTTCCAGTTCCTCGAAAGGCCGGAAATATTTGAATTTGTTCGATTTGCTCGCCTCTTAAAAGATATACCTCCAATCTTGACTCCTAAGACAGTACGGCGTCGCCTACAAATGATAGTTAAGGGGGATCATCAAAAGGCCCTTTCTCTTTTACCAAAGAATGCTAAGCTTTCAATAGCACTTGACTGCTGGACTTTACCTTTTCAATAAGCGTTTATAGCAATTACTGGCTATTTTGTGGATTCTAGCTAGAATTATCATAAGATACTACTAGGCTTTGAGCCAGTATATAGTCAGCATACTGGTAGTTACCTGAGTGAGATACTATAGGATGTACTACAGTAGTATAATATTATTGATAGAGTGCTTACGGTAACTACCGATAACGCCTCTAACAATAAAACGCTTATAGAGAGCCTTTACCAGTCGATCGAATAGCTCAATCTCCCAGATAGCACACGAGTTGTACGAATTCTATGCCTTGCCTATATAATTCAGCTCAGCTTAAAGGACCTCCTTAGATTGATAAAAGCCAACCCAAATAATAATACCGCCGATACTATCTGGTCGGAGGAAGAGAACAAGTCGGCTCTTCAAAAGGCCAAATCTGAGAAAGAAATCATCTATATACTTGTAAAGGTTAGTTATTCAAAATCTTTATTAAAGCATACTTATACTATTTCTAGATCCGTGCTTTTATAGTCTATATCAACGCTAGTCCCTAACGACGGGAGTTCTTTCTAATACTATAAGACACTGAGCCGAAGCTCGTACCAATATAAGATATACGTACCCGCTAGAATTCAATATACCTAATGCTTCAGCGCGCAAATCGTCTGTCCGCTATATTTAATAGGTACTATACTCTATATAACCAGCTTCGGTTCCAGCTAAGTGTATAAGAGTAGCGGCAGGTTGAATACCTACTTTATATTATAAAACCTTTTTATATATAGACAGTCGGACTATCTAAGGTTAAGGATGTCACTATTTATTGCGTGTTCGAGGTATATAACAGACTGTTTGGACATTTTAAAGACTCCTAGAAGCGCCTATACCGGAAGAAGGTTCCTTAGAAAAAGGCGATACTTTGTGCTTTAAAGGCTGGAGAACAGAAGCTTGCAACTTACTATAAGGATACTGAGAAGGCTTATAGGCATCTTTATACAATAGGGACGATCCTTACCCCTATATATAAGCTTGACTACTTTAAGGGAGCAGACTGGGCTGGTGATGATGCGGACTGGTATACAGTATACGAAAGGTCTCTACATTCCTACCTTGAGCGATACTATCAGCGCCAGCCTACAACTCAATCAGTGGATAAAGGTAAGGCTCCACAATGAACTAGGAGTATGTCTAGTCTACTTGCACAGACCCGACCGAGATCAGCTATCCAAGAGAAGGTTGGGTGGCGAGAAGAGTTAACAGGTTATCTCAATCTTCATATGTATACTATAGAACTTGAAACTATAATATATACTAACTTCGTAAGGAACTGATGATGATGACCTATGTCAATTCTGGAGACAATATGAGACCCAGTTCCCAACCCTTACGGCGCTAGCCCGGGACATCTTCTCTGTTCCTGCTACTGGCGTAGGAGTTGAACGGTTATTCAGCTCGGCACAGGATGTCTACCATTACAGACGTGGATCTCTCAATGCAACGACCATTTAAGATCTAATAATGCTCCGCTGTATGACGCGTTTTGATGCAAACCACGCTCAAGGCCAGCTATCTACAGAAAGTCAGGACCCAGGTGAGAGGATGGAGGCTGATGAGGAGGCAGAGGCCCAACTATCTGATTATGATATGGCTGGTATCAGCGATGATGAGGAACTTGATTCTAGACTGCGACATCGCCCGTCCATGGGCACCTAGGAGGTGCCCATCGCCCGTCCACGGTGGGCCTTGGGCTATTTGGATTTTCGAGTGCCCGTCTATAACGCCCAAGGCCCACGGGCATGCCCACGGCGGGCATGCCCACGATGCCCACCATTATATAAAGTTGTCTTAAATATATATAAAAATTAGATATATAGTAAATTATAGTATATATATTTATATATATCTTATTAAAATCCGGAATTATGATTGTAAATATATAAAAAATATAAATTTAGTTGAAATATTTTGAAATCTGTCAATTAAAATCACGTGTTGCGCTAATTTTGCTTACTAAAAAGGCCCACGGGCGCCCACGGTGTCCATGGACAATGGGCCCTAAGGGTAGGGCCCGTCCATGGGCGTATTGATAGTGCCCATCGCCCGCTTACATAAGGCCCGTGGGCACTGCCCACCCGCCCGTCCATGGGCGATGTCGCAGTCTACTTGATTCTGAAACCGAATACGTATCTGAAGCCGATAATATGGACGCCTATGATCATAATGCTTCACCTGGTCTCCAGGACCCAGACCTACCTCTGGATCAGGAGACTCTGGATCAAGAGATTGACTCAGTTGAACTTCTAAATCATCACCCAATAGTTAGAATTGTACAAAGCGATAGCCAGCGTCCACATAGGGAACGGAAGCGTCGGAGAGATGATGATGAATATGTATATACTAAGAGGACCAAATAAAGCGCAAATAATCGAACAAATATAATAATGATCTTTTCCAGATTTCCAGATTTATTGTAAATAAAATACCCCAAAATTACTGGCTTTTCTACATAACTTATGCATATCACGAGGTTAGTCGTGTTTGCACTGTTTACAGTGCTGCAGCACTCCCGCTGCAGCACTGCAGCACCGAACCAAGTATCTGGTGCTGCCAAGCCTTGGTGCTGCAGCACCGAACCAAAGGCCTAGTGCTGCCGCAGCACTGGTGCTGCAGCACCGGTGCTGCGGGACTTGTCAAGGCCTAGTCTGACGTACCAGAGTCGTCCCATGAGGCGCTAAGTCTAAAACAGCCAGCTTGGGGCTAAACCAAGGTAGGCTTAATTTCAAATTGCTGCACGTGATGTCAGGACTAGGCTTCCGCAGAACCCAACCGGACCCGGACCCAACCCGGACCCAACCCGGGTTTGGGTTGGGTCCGGGTCCAAAATCTCAACCCAGCGCTGGGTTCTGGGTTACTACCCTCAACCCGGACCCATACTGGGGCCCCAATTGGGTTACAAATAAGACAAATATACCAAGGAATCCTCACTGCATAATTTATACAATCTCTTATTGTAATTTTGGGTATTTCTCTTGTATCTTATCTATATCAAGAGTATGTAGATTTAGGGTAGGAAGATAATATTTTAGCTAACTAGTGATACTGGAAATTATCATCATCTCGCTGTTTACGCTTCCGTCCTGATAATCGGAGCTGCGTACCATTATCCGGTAGCTTAGGCTCAATCATATCATCTTCAATATCCTCTATCGCCTTATTCTCCTTATCCCCTTTATCTAGCTCTTCAGTATCACTAATTGGGTCTACTTCAACCCTATCGGGTCTCTTATCCTTCTCTTCCTTCGCCACTTCAATTTCGTCTTATGTAAAAAACTCTTCAAGTCGCTTAGCCTCTTACTCCTTAAGATCGAATCTTGAAGTACAAAGGAACATCATAAGCTCTTAGATTATTTCGGACTTTATTCTTCCCCGGCGGTAATGACAGATATCTCGAGCGGTATTAAATAGTCGTTCAACACCAGCGCCTGTTACTAGTATTGAGAGAATATCCCTTACAAGAGCTGCAATAGCTGGAAAGCGGTGTTGATTCTCTCTCCAGAAACCAAGAGGCGCAATTTCAATCGTATCTATTAACTAGTTAGTAAAATATTAATATTATTTAGGTTTAACATACCACTATCGAGATATTGTGTTATCTCATCTGTAACTCCCGACAGCTATCTTCTATTACTATTCAATATCTTATCAAGCTTCGAACTTAGTCGAGGTTAATTATAAGAAGATTGCGAGTCTTATATATAAGAAAGCCGATCTTGATATAGTACGAGAGCTTTTTGGAATGCCTAGCGATATTTATCGCGCTACTCTTAATCCCAGTCATCAGTTTAAAAGAATTGAAACTTATTTACAGGCGCAAGCATGGTATATATCGTAAAGATATACCCTCGGATATAATCAGTCTAAGAGTAATATTCGTCAAGCTTTAGTCGACTAGCTTCGAGCGCATCAAGCATCTGTTTCTTCCATAGAACACGCTTCCGTCTGAGCTGCTTCATTGACTGTTCAAGATGCTCAAAAAGCCGGTTATATATCTTAAAAGTATAATATACAGTAATATCCCGAGTCTTTGAGAGTTGTAGAGTATAATCAAAGAATGGCTCCGTGATATAAAGAAGATAGTCAATTTGACGCTACTCTTCGGTATCTGGTAGCAGATCAAGACGAGTATACTCTTCACAAAAAGGGCCAAAAACAGACCGTAGTCTCTTCGCGCGGCGAAGCATTAGGAATGTTGAATTCCACCGGGTCTTTACATCTTAGATTGGGGCAATCTTGACTTTTTGGGGCTGGAGATTGTAAAAACTCTCCCGGCGCTAGGGACTAGCGTTTATATATATTACAAGGTAACGAATCTTATTCAGCGTAGAAGAAATCCCTCGCTGCTATTGTTGTGCATTCTGCTGGGCCATTTTAGACTATTGATCAGTCCACTTTGTCTCTGTAGTCTCATTTTCTAGAACTGCCTTAATATATCCAAGAAGCTAGTTCAGGCTAAGTTGGATAATATAGGCAAGACAAGGAATTCGAATAACAATAACACCATCCGGTAAAACCTGTTGAAGGGATTCTATAAGAGTTTTGTTGTTTAATATATTGTCTGTTGTCAGCCTAAACACCCTATCTTCGATTCTATGTTCTGTGAGGGTCTCTATCAGCGCACTACTTAGGTTTGCACTAGTATGCGCCCCATAAATAGGCTTAAAGTCTAGTAGTACCTCTCGATATACCCAGTCGCTATCAATGAAATAGCCAGTGATTGCTATAAACGCCTGTAAGAAGGGAGAGGTCCAGCAATCAAGGGCAATAGATATCTTTGAGTAAGATGAAAGCATCTGAAGCACACTCTGTTACCGACTCTTAACTATGCTTGATAGCCGACGACGAATTGTATCAGCAGTAGACCTTGCCAACTCCCATGGGACTAGAAAAATTTTGGTCCCATATCCTGGTCCCATCACTCCCATGGGACTAGCCAAAATTTTAGTCCCATTACCATAGTGGTCCCATGGGAGTCCCATGGGAGTGATGGGACTCCCATATGGTCCCATGGCATATATATTTTTGCCAAGCATTTCCTATTTTGGTTGCACAAAAATGCTAACTCAGCAGATAAAATACTGTTTTTTATAGGTATATCAATATTCTCACTTCAAGTTTGTAGCAATCTAACTTTTTTATATGGCATACTATTAAAAATAGAAGATAAATATCTCAGCCATATATTTAAATATTATATTTAAGCAAAAGTAAGCCCAAATATGTAAAATTAGGTGTAGGAGATCAAGAAGAAGTTGTTGACTTAGTATTATAGTCAGTCAGTAGAGATATATATATTCATATATATGCTATACTCTCCAGTTTCAACTAAGCTCTACACATATTAAAAATTATACCAAAATATAATAAATCCTTTTTTTTTACAGTATTAGATACTATAGATAGGTCTTTATTTTATCCTTTTATTTCAAAACTACTCTTAATATCATATTATTGGTATAGAAATCAATGTCTGGACTGCGACATCGCCTATAGACGGGCGGGTAGGCACTGCCTACGGGCCTTAAGGCCTTTTTAGTAACTAAGTAGAATTCCTTAACCTCGTGACCTATATTATTTGTATATTTTTTCTTTATATTTTTAAGTAATTTAATTATATGTATATAGTAGTAGTATTAGCATATAGTAGGTTTAGAAGTATAATGATTTAATACTACTGCCAATTTTCTGACCGAGGTCAGAAAAATGAGCTTTAGAAGCCTTTATATAATGACTTGATACGACTATCAATTTTCTGACCTCGGTCAGAAAAATGGCAGTAGAAGATACAATGATTTGATACGACTGTCAGTTTTTTGACTAGGGTCAGAAAATTGAGCTTTGGAAGCCTTTATACAAGAAATTCCATCAAAATACTAGGGGATCGGGTTGACCCTCAAAACTGACTATACCCCTGACTTGATGGGACTCCTATAGGACTCCCACGGGACTCCCGCGGGACTCTTATGGGACACCCGTGGGACCCCCACTATTATAAAGCTTGCTTAACCAATCGGGGAGCTGTAAATAGAAGGTCTTACTATCTTATGATCTATCTTCGCGCTAGTTATTACTCGGCCTACTATAGAGTACTTAAGGTATAGAGGATAGATGCGATCGTTAATCAGAAGATTTTTGAGAGGTAAGTCAAGATTATTCTATCTTTATTATACTCCTAAGTCCCTCCCCTCTTTACCCCAGTCCTCTACGATATAATGATTATTAGAATATTATGTCTTAATACGATCTTTATACTGAGGCTAGCCTTTCGTCCTAGATTGCCTCCTCGCAAATTAGGATACCTCCACTATCTTCACTCTATAATCTTGATTTGATAGATGAACCCCTTACACCAGACCATTCGATTAGCCAGCAGCCGATTTATAGCGTACCACCATCCTCAGTTATTCAGTCCGAAATTGAATCAACACCTCTTCTACCTAGTCTTCGTCGAATCGGTCTACGAAATCAAAAGTTCTAGGTTCTCTGGACTATAGAGAATAAGGCAGAGTTTATTAAATAGTAGAGGAATATAACTAGTGCTTATCCATACCCTCTACTCTATAAAGTGAACTTCGAAGCACGATATACATCTTCTGCTTGGGATTAGTTTGACCAGGTAGCACACTATCAAACTGGAAAACCAATAGCACTCTATCGGAGATATAGAAAGGTGCTATCGTATCTATTATCAACCTTAAATAGGTCGAAATCCCTAACTGCGCACTTAAGTAGCCGCATATACAAAACTAACGCACAAAAGGACTCAACCCAACAGGATATACAACAATCGTTTAAACTTTCGGTAAGACTAGGGTCTTATAAATAATCTATCTAAGGCTAACTTCTATATTATTCTTAGTTAAACCGTGTATCTACTCGAAAGGCCTTTAATCTATAAAGATTTGAGAGAGCCTAGGTAAAATTTATCGTAAACTCTCGCCTTCTATTTCAAATCCTCCGGTACTAAGAATTCTAAGATCTTATAGCAGAGGCATAGTTTTTACCACAACCTTTGAGCCTTCTTTTACCGAAAACTGCGCGGCGTCGACTCTAATCGATTGTCTAGGTAGAATAGTAAAAGCTACTCTCCTACCTCCCCGCTGGGGCAAAGCTCTCGATTGCTCTTAACTGCTAGACCTTACTATTCTAACAAGCGTTTATAGCGATCATAGGGTATTTTGTGGATATCGATTGGGTATATTATGAGATACTTCTAGGCTTTATGCCGGTTTATAGCTAGTATACCGGCGCTTACTTGGTAGAGGTTCTCCTCGGTATTCTTTCTGACTATAGGATCGTTGATAGGGTGATTGCAATTACTACTAATAATGCGTTAAACAATAAAACTATAGTTGAAAGTCTTTGTGAATCGATCTGATAGATAGATCTCCCGGATTCTACTGAGATTATACGGGTTCTATGCCTTGCCTATATGATTTAGCTGAGTCTAAAAGATCTTCTTGGCTTAATGAAGGCCAATCTAAAGAATGATAAAACCGCGACTGTATAGTCAGAAGAAAATGGGGGTATCCTTTAGTAAGCAAAGCTATAGAAGGGAATTATTTATATACTTGCAAAGGTATATATCTAACCTCTATAAAGGTATCTTATATTAATTATGATTATAGGTTCGCGCTTTTGCTGTATTTATTAATACTAGCCTATAGCGACGGGAGGCCTTTCTAAATCTCTAGAGCGACGGAATAAAGCTGGCTCTAATCTAAGATGTCCGTACTCGGTGGAATTCTATATATCTTATACTCTAGCGTGCTAAGCGTCTTCAGACAATATTCTAGCGGTATTGTACAGAGTACTAGCGCCCTAAGTTCTATATTAGTAAAGGGGAGTAGCGCCAAATCGATTACCTACTCTGTATCACAAAGCCTTTCTATAAGTGGACGGTCGGTCTATCAAAGATCAAGACAACAACTATTCACAATGTTTTTATAGTATATAACCGGCTATTTATATATTTTGAATAATCCTAGGCCCGACTTCGTCGTAAGAAGGTGCCCTGGAAGAAGGCTATACTAGCGGCTCTTGAAGCTGGAAGGGAAAAGCTTTCGGTATACTACCAATTAACAGAGGAAGCCTATAGTAGCTTATACGCTATAGGTACCATTCTTGCTCCCTAGTATAAGCTTAAGTTTTTTGAAGGCCTAGAATGGTTAGGTTAGGTTCAGCTTAATAATACTATTTCCTTTTGGTATGATATATATAAGTCTTCGCTTTATAGCTATCTTAAAGACTATTCGAAATATCAGCTAGAAAGGGAAGTACTACCTATAGCGATACCTTCGGTATATTATATAGAGGATGAAATGGTAAGCCTTCTCGCTGAGGATTAGCTACCGCCCCTACTACTATCAAAAGCTACTGGTTGGGAAGAAGAACTTAAGGGATATCTCAATCTTGGTAAGTTTATACTATCCTTTTACAATTTTACGAACTATGTTACTAACTCTCTATAGAATGGAGCGTAACGAATCTATGCTATTTCTGGAGGGAGAATGCGCGTAACTTTCCGATACTCGTAGGACTTATACGGGACGTCTTTTCGATCCCAGCCATAGGCGCAGGTGTTGAGCGTCTCTTTAGTACTACTCGCGATATTTGCTATTACCGACGGGGCTCTTTAAATGAATCGACGATTTAAGATCTAATGATACTCCGTTGTTTATTAAGGTTTGATATTAGAGATAAAGAAACTGAGGATACTGTTCAACCTGAATCCGTTCTTAACTAAGACGAAAGAACAGAGATTGACGAACAAAGGGAGGCAGGACTTCCTGACTATACGCTAGAGCCAATCAGTAATAGTGAAGATGGCGAAGACAGTGTAGACGATGAAGCCGACAACGTTAATCTAGACAATATGGATACCGCCACAGAAGAGGCAGAGCCAGATCATTCTATACGCTACTAATTACCAGTGATTCCGTTCAGTCAACAACGTCCCCAAAGAGAACGCAAGCGACGAAGAGATGATGATTTGTATACTTATATATAATAGAGATAGATTAGTATAGAATTTTTTAACAGCTGTTAAAATATCAAATTCTACTGTCTATCAGAAATTGCGCTCTAGATATAGCACTGCAAATCTACTATTTTTGTCCTAATACCAAGCCCAAAGTATTATTATCTCTATTCTTTGAGTAATTAAAATACCCAAAAAAACAGTGGCATTCTTCATAAGTTATGCAGGTCACATTTTTCTATATGTTTGCACTGTTTATAGTCCCATGGGAGTCCCATCAAAGTCCCATGGGAGCGGACTGGACCGCTTAGTCCCATTCTTGGCACTCCCATGGGACCACTCCCATGGGAGTTGGCAAGGTCTATAGAACACAGATTGCTCGAGCAGGACGTAACGGGTGATTCGGGCTCATATAGTCAAACGCATCAATCATCGGGGTCGCGCCCGCATTCTCGGGCATTACTGTCCTATCGCCTTCATTACTAGGCTGGTAATCGTCGTCATCAGATCCGTTATCTTCGATGACGGTGGCTTCGTGTGCCATTACGGTTTAGACTGCGACATCGCCCATGGACGGGCGGGTGGGCAGTGCCCACGGGCCTTATGTAAGCGGGCGATGGGCACTATCCATACGCCCATGGACGGGCCCTACCCTTAGGGCCCATTGTCCATGGACACCGTGGGCGCCTATGGGCCTTTTTAGTAAGCAGAATTTCTTGACCTCGTGACCTGTATTATTTGTGCATTTTTTCTCTGTATTTTTGAGTAATTCGATTACATGTACAATGACTTGATACTACTGTCAATTTTCTGACCGAGGTCAGAAATGAGCTTTAGAAGCCTTTATATAACAACTTGACACATTGTCACTTTTTTGACCGGGGTCAGAAATGAGCCTTGGAAGCCTTTGCATAATGACTTAGGCATTCATTATATTTATACATTCATACTAATACGATACAAATTGATCATCATTGGGTTTTCCACGCTTCCTTGCTTCTCTTAAACTAGGGCGCTTTTAAGTGCTACCCTTATCTCTATAATAAGGGAGATGAGGACTGCTCTTATCTTGGCTGTCGACTAGCTCACTTCTCTGTCGCTTCCGCGTACTTAGTACTATAGAAGGACGAGGAAGCTGACTCTCCATTATAAACTCATACTCGATCAGTCCAACAGGATCATTATCCTCGGAATCCTTACTATCGCTGATTGGTTCAGGTATGTCAGTGGTAAGCTCAGCCTCTCTCTGTTCGTCTGCTTCTTGCATTGAATCTAAGGACGTATCCTTATCGGGTAGTTCTTCTATTTCAATGTCGAACTGGGTTTTATACCGGAATATTATAATATCCTGGACTGTCTTCGTACTCAGCCGCCTACGTCGGTAGTGGCAGATATCCCGTGCTGAATTGAAAAGACGTTTAACTCCAGCGCCTGTTGCAGGAATAGAGAGAATGTCGCGAGTAATACTGGAAAGAATTGAGAATTTATTCTTATATTCCTTCTAGAATTGTAAAGGATCGACCTTTCTCCTTGCTATTATAGGTATTAGTATTCCTGCTCGTAATAACAGTGAATATAACGTACGCTTTTCAAGGTATCTAGTAAGTTCGTGCTCCGACGTTGATAGATTAGAGTGGATGTGAGGCAGAAGGTTAAGGAGGGCGTCTAGGTCACTTGTACTGGCTGAGTGACGCTTAGGGGGTTGCTCTTCTCGTAGGGACCGTATCTGAGTGTGTCTTTGGGCGTAAGGAGCTATGAACTGGCGAAGCGTTTCCTTATACTGATCACTCCAGTTTGTGTCGTTCTCCGATATACCCTACGCCTTACTTGAGAAGAAGTGAAGCTTATGCTGGGGTGTAAGAATTGTTCCAATCGCGTAGAGACTACTATAGATCTCTTTCGTCTTTGTGTAGTAAGAGGTAAGCTTTGCTATCCTAGTATTGAGGGCTTATAGCATCGCCTTCTTCTAAGGTATGGTTTTCGGAGTGAGCCGTGCAATCGATTCCTCGAAGTGCTCAAAGAGGGCGTTATAAATACCAAAAATATGATGTACTGTTATCTCTTTGGTCTTTGAAAGTACTGTGGTAAAGCGATAGAACGGCTCTGTGATATATAGGAGGTAGTCGACCTGCCGCCATTCTGCCTTACTGAGTTTGTATTTCTGAGTCCCAATGTTATCACAGTATTTATCGCAGGGCTTGCTGAGGCGTTTCGCACGACGAAGTATCAAGAAGGTAGAATTCCAGCGGGTGCGGATATCTTGGATAGGCGTAAGTTTTGCTCTATTGGTCTAGAGACGGAAGAAATCATCGCGACGTTGGGGGCTTGCATTAATGAATACAGCAAGCCCTCGAATCTAGATAGTTATTAGATATATTAAGTGATAAACAAAGTGATACACTTACCTTAATAAGGGTTTGTATAATGACTTGTTTACTCTGTGAAGCACGGAGCGATCGAGCTTGGGCTTAGGCTTGGATATCTGAAACATTCCGATCTGTGGTATCGTTCTGGGGATCGGCCTTCACCGATCCAAGTAGCTCGCGAAGGCTTAGCTGGATAACATATGTAAGATAAGGGATTCGAACAACTACCGGGCTATTCGGTAGTTTAAGGGAGTCAATAGAGTCTTGAACTGCCTGTACTAAAGTTGTGTTATTTGACGCGTTATCTGATGTAATCGCTAATACACGATCAGTAATATCAAGCTTCTTAAAGATCTCTATAAGTACTTCACTTAGATTCACACCAGAATGCGCCCTATTAAGTGGTTCGAAACCAAGTAGGAGCTTACGGTAATTCCAGTCTCGGTCGATAAAGTACCCTGTGATTGCTATGAATGCCTGCTGAAAAGGCGATGTCCAGTAGTCGAGGGCAATTGAGAGCTTCGCATCTTGTGGTAAGGTAGCGAGAATTGAATGTTGCTCCTCGTCGACCAATTTCTTGAGCCGGCGTTGAGTAGTGCGAGGATGGAGTAAAGTGGGTTTAGCTGGAGCCTTTTGTGCTATTCGAATCAAGGAAGCAAATTGCTTCCTCTCAAGTACCCGGAAAGGGAGGTTCAGACTGGTAAGACATTCAATCTGCTCTCTTTCCCATTTATTATTCGAGAATTTTGAGTTATAAGATAACTCTAGTGCCTAATATGTAATATGTTAGTTATCTTGAAGGGTATAATAATATAAGACTTACCGGTATATGCTGTATGGTCTCCTTAATCGACTGTTGTGTAGCCTTGCTTTTACTACCCTTTTGGTATTTGCCTGAGGCTAGATGCCGCTTGAGTGTATTGGTGCCGCTTTGCTTTGTACTTGGATGAGGCAATGTAACCCTATACGTCCGATATATGACCAAAGGTTCGCCTGTAATATGATGTGCTACCTGGTCGAAGTTCTCCTAGACATCTGATATGTGTTTTGCATCCTATCGTAGCCTTTGTTGTGTCTCAGTACTGCTGCCGCGTACTGTGGTACGCTACTACTCGATAAACTTTACTTTGGACGCGTTGTTTATCGCGTCGTAGAGGATAAACTGCTTTCTCCGATCGGGGCCGACGCGTTTGAGAGAGCAATCAAGAATAGCCGGTTGAGTGAACTCGGACTCTATTAGTGAGATAGAAGTCTGTTAGCTGTTGAAGAGACTGGGATCAATATTTGGATTAAGGTTAGGATTAAATATATCGGCGATGTAGGAGAGGTCTGGTTGGGAGCTCGGAGGAAGTGAAGAAGGCCTACGGTATAGGCACTAGGTTGGGACATGGTTAATGTGATGTAAGGGATAATATAACGACTATAGGAGAGTGAGTGATCTGAACTTATAATAGGTAACTTGCGACCGTGTGAAATGAGGATTACTAGTAAAAGGGGTGCTTTCTATAGATCTGATAGATCGTAAATTGAGTGTAGACCCACTATATATTATAAGCTGATTAGCTATAAGTGTCTTTGTCTATGGGCACGCCCGTGGGCACGCCTATGGGAACATACCTAAACGCCCATCTTGAGTTACAATCGAAGGATTTAAAACTCCCAGAATAATAATACAAGTCTTTGAGTGATATAATTGACAGAATTTAGTGATATAAGCTTATAAAATAAGAATTATACTAATTATCTTTCGATCTACCTATAAGAAATATACCAGAGTAAGAGATAAAGTAGAATCTATAAGTAGTATTTTACTTATAGAAAATGCTAGGTATGTACCACTGACTTGAATATATATCTTCAAGCTGTTACAGTATGATTTGATAAGTTAATAAAAATACCACACAATATGATGTATTTCGATTAAAATTTTATTCCAATTCGTATCATATATATACTAGTTTCTCATATACATAGATATTTCAGTAAAATTTATAGATGTTGTAGATTAAAACTGCCATTTTACATGGAGTTGGCAAAACAGGTGTAAATAACAGTTATTTATTATGCAAAGTCAGCGAGTTATACGTCCATTTTGGGTGACTTTATGCAATAGTGGGCATCGTGGGCATGCCCGCCGTGGGCATGCCCGTGGGCCTTGGGCGTTATGGACGGGCACTCGAAAATCCAAATAGCCCAAGGCCCACCGTGGACGGGCCTTGGGCACCTCCTAGGTGCCCATGGACGGGCGATGTCGCAGTCTATTACGGTTTCTCTTCTTGTTCGTCCTTTCCGTTCCATATCCTCAGGCCCTCGAGCGCTAGTGGGTTCGTTGGATTTGGGCGTCATTTTGTCTTTGTTGTCGTCGGTTGTCTTTGTTGTCGTCGGTTGTCTTTGTTGTCGTCGGTTGTCTTTGTTGTCGTCGGTTGTCTTTGTTGTCGTCGGTTGTCTTTGTTGTCGTCGGTTGTCTTTGTTGTCGTCGGTTGTCTTTGTTGTCGTCGGTTGTCTTTGTTGTCGTCGGTTATCAGGGTTGGCGCTACGTAATGTGAGGGTCTCACGTATACGTAGATGGGGACTGAGTTTCGTAGATGAATAACCAATATTAAAGAAAGCTATAGTCGACTCTAGATACAAGACGTAGCGCGAGGAAGCAAAAGGAACGAGCTTCCTCGCGTTCAGGGGAACCCATGTGCACCATGTGGGTCCCGCAGATCATTTCTCCAAACATCCTGTATACTTCATGCCAATCTCTGACAATATCAAACCTCAAAGCACTTATGGCGAAACCCACCTTTGACTTCAGTCACACATATAGAATGGAATTGCAACTTCTATAGTTGATCTGTGAATAAAATTGATGAAAAATGCATTGGACCGATCTACGAGTTTGAAATGGTTACGTAGAACTTTCTCATCCCAGGAGGGCAGCATGCGCTCCTGGGAACTTATTGGCGCCCAGGAACTCCACTGGATACTGTCAGGGATGCGGTTGCTTGGGTTTTACCACTAGGCTAACAGGCCAAAAAGGCACAATGTTTGGTCAGCGACCAAACACCCAAGCTACTATATATGCTCGATCTCTGACAGATACTCCTGGAGACGGACTTCCTATCCCAGGAATGGCCTCATGGTTCCCAGGAACCCTTAATTTCCACGAATCCGCATGAAGGCGGGTTTACACTCCAGAATTCGAAGCACAGAGTACATTGATTTCCGCTGAGCTGTGAGATTAATGGGTTACTCAAGTCAACCCTAAGAGTTAAGGCACGACTCTGCACCCACCCCTTAATCCTAGTTGCCGCCTAATTTGCGGGGCCTCTTCCCCCAACTTTTAGGGCTCCCCCAGGGCGGAATGTACCCCTAGAACCCGCAATTTCAATTTCAATTCCAAGGGCTTTGACTTTGAACCTGGGAAGATAAAGACACTTCAAAGGTTGGCGGAATGAATTATAATAGCAATTGATGTCTGCGGCCACATGGCCACGAGCATACCTCGTGTTGCTGCCAACATTGCGTTCTAAGGTGGTGCATTATGCATCACTGTCGGAGCTTGCCCAGGTGTGGCTGCCTGATTGGTCAGACTCCGGCGCAGTAGATAGTGGCAGAGTGACAGAGTGGCAGAGTGACAGAGTGGCAGAGTGACAGAGTGGCAGAGTGACAGAGTGGCAGAGTGACAGAGTGGCAGAGTGACAGAGTGGCAGAGTGACAGCTTCTCTGTCTCTGTCTCTCTCTCTCTCTCCCAGGGCTGCTTCCTCTGCTCATCTCCCGCAATACATACAATATCGTCGTACATGCTTAGTCTTCCGATAATCACGAACTGAAGAAATGGATGAATTTGTTCACAAATTATATACTAGAGTTCGACTTGAGTCTCAGCTAAACAGCTGACGTTGAAGCTGATTCGCTGGCACTACTGCTGGAAGAAGTTTCCGCATCATTCCACAAATACAACGGACCAGAACAGCAAGTCTTGCCCGTCTGTAACGTCTGCGAGCATCGAGCATCATCCAGTGACGGGTTGACGGCCACGAACAAAGCATGTGTGATACTTTCTTGGGCACAGATTCCAACACAGGTCTCATTGGCAGCAGCCTCATGCCATCTTCCACAATTGAGGGTTGTTCCCTCGGCCATAGTCGCGTTTGTCGGCGGGGCAGCCCAGGCCTCGCTATATCCGTTTGATTTGCCGGGAGTAGTTGAACCTGTACCGGCTGTTGCATTGGAGTGCGCACCACCGGGCGCCGACAGACAAAGATTATTGCCGTAAATCTTGCTGGCAATTTGCAGATTGTCACAGTCGAAGGAGATCCACGGGTTGTATTTGCGGAGATCCCCGGTTGAAAGCGAGTAGGCGTACTCGATCGCGGTACAATTGTTTGTTGGCTCGAGTGAGTATGTATCTTCGCAAGTTAAAGGAAGACAAAGCTTGAGGCCTGCTTTGATGGAGAAGCAATCCACAATTTTCTCTTGGTTACCCGTGTAAAGTGACGCGGATGAGACCTTGTTTGCCGCTGCGATGGATGTGCAGTTGTCACCTTTGACTGTTGTGTAGTAATTATCCGAGACACAGAACTCGTCTTCCTCCTCGATGGTCGCCCAGGGGATTTCAAGGATGTCGGTAGGTCCGGAGAGGCCGCATCGTTTGTTCAGTTCTACCAGAACTTCTTGGTAGTAGTCGTCGTACATCGAGTAAGGCGTCTGTTGCATCATCTGGAGACGAGTTGTGTAGCAGTAAGAGCAAGCTTCGCTTTCAGGCATATCTGCGGTGCTTTGAACCAAAGTAAAATCACTGATGACGTCTTGCAGAGAAAGAGTTAGTTACATGCACCGTGGGGAGAAGTCTGTAACATACCATTGCAGTATTTGCCTGTGGCTTTATCTTTGCTGCAAGTTTCATTGTAACCGGCCCAGATACGGCCACCATATAGCTCCGGAGGAGAGCCGCTGATGTTATATCCGCCGCAGTTATTTTGCACAGCCCCGAACCACTCACTCAGGCTCTCGCCACAGCTAGTGTCACAGACAAGGTCCGTCAGGGTATCATTGTTCAACGAGCCATGCCATTTGCGAGACATCATGTTCTCAAGGTATGTCTCACACTTGATATTTGCTGCCAATGAAGTTTTGCAAGTGTCCGGAAGATCGATCTTCTCCAGGCTGTCAGAGCTGTAGATAGAAAAGCCGTCGAATTTCCTCTGGCCAATAGTCATATCCAAACCACCGATCCAGACGAGAATCGAAGAAAGAAGCCCGTTGACGTTGTCCTTGGCGTATGTCGGAACACCTTGGAAGGGGGTGACCATTTCCACAATTGCCCTGGTACAGAGATTGTAAATCCAAAGATCATGACTTTGCTCAATCTCAAACCCGCGTTGCTGGCAATCGTTTGTATCGAGACATTTCTGAGAATAATCTGAGTACCAGCTGTACAGACCGCTGCCCAAAACCCAGATAGAAGTTGAATCAATGATACGTACGGCCCAAGAGAATGCACATGCAGCAGTGGTTGAGTCACAATTCTTGAACAATGGGTCATTAGGGAATGAGCCCGGTGTGAATGGACTGGGAGCCAGGGGAACAGGTTGGTAGTATGGTGATTCTGTTTGAATCATCCCCATAAGGATGTTGCTTGCACCAGAAAGTTGATACTGGTAGAGTGTGCAATGCTCCGAGGCCGTACCGTACAGCCACGCGAGCTTACTCTCAATCAGAATACCACGTCCTGCATATACATCAATTTGATCCTGGGTGGTCACATCCATATCGTGATCAGCGACCCAAACCCAGATGTTCTCCAGATAGGCGTTTGAAGAAGGTGTGAGATGAAGGAGAAGAGATGCCGCAATACAACCAGGCTTGACTTTGCCTGACTGTTTGGGACATTGAGCCTTTTGTAGCTTGGATCCAATGGCTCCGCCAATGCGAATATGAGAGTCCCACATCGCAGCAGATCCTTGGACAGACTCTGCGACGTTCCACTGCACGAGAATTGCTCCGGCAGTGGGGCCCGAAACAGTGAAAAGCATGTCTTGAATCTCAACAATACCAACATCGCCCTCAACTCCCACCTGGACGGCCACATACGGATTGTCAACATCCTCGAACTTCTTTCCTGTTGCCATGATTTGAGACCAAGCTTGTCCGATGATGCGGGAGCCGACAGGAACCTTCAGTGTATCCTGAATCATGTATAATCCGAAGGGGAAGTAGACAACCGAAGAAATGTTGGCGGCGTAGGAAAGAACAGAGTTGAGAATGACGGTGTCATCAGTGCTGCCATCACCCTTTGCGCCGAAAGTCCGAACGTTGATAATATCACTTGCCTTAATGTCCTCGTATTGAGGTCATCGGCGGGTAAAGAGATTGGACTTGACGTAAGCTTGGGTTCCAAGCAGCTTCTTGCTCATGGATCCGGTAGTGATGTCTGCACCGGACACAAAAGATCCTGTGCCTTCAGCGTCGGTGACCCTACCGAATCCCCAGGCATCCTTGAGAACCTCATCACCTCCTGCTAGGAGAACTTGGTTTTTGACGTCATCTGTGATGGCCGTTTTGACATTGAAAAAGCCCACATTTTTCAAAAGCAGGGAGGTCGAGTTTTCGGCATAGAGAGAGGTGATGATACCATTTGCCGTGTTTGCAATGATGGCATCAGCCAAAACGAGAGATCCAACACCTTGACCGGTACCCAGGGCGCCGCCACCCTAATTCAAGTAAGCTTCATGTTTGACCAATAGTTCATGTTCGGAATAATAAAACATACCCCGCCGACGATAGTCAAACCGTTCGTACACGACTCAATGACATAGTCCTGCATAGTCCATGCCCAATCCCAGTGAACCTGAAGGGCTGTGTTGCACTGAACAAAGACGAGTTGACTTGAAGTAAATTGTTGGTTGCCAAAGTATGCACTGTCATTCATCACATTAGAAGGCATCCAAGAAAAGAAATCCAGATGATTCTGGTATGTGGCTTACCCAAAGTTGCCTCCCACAAATGTGAGGTCTGCGAGGAAACCACCCGAGCCGTTCTCCATATAGATTCCCTGCTGTGTATTGCTGGGAACATCCGAGTTATATACCATGTAGAACTCGATGTTCTCTAGAGAGGTTCCCTGAGCAACCTGCCAGTGAATGGCACAGATATAGGCCGAGGTATCCGTTTGGCGAATGTCGATTTTGAAATTCCTCACACTGCGCAGGAAATTGTTTTGATTGACATACCATTGCTCGTCATCACTGACATAGACATCGGAAGTGATGACACCCAGACCGACGAAGCTAGAGGCTGCCAGGATAGTTGGCACATTGATCGGCTTTTAGTAAGTTAGTGGGAGCTTTCGTTTGACCTGCTAGATTGTAGTACTCACGTCTCCCAGGAACTCCGTATTATAGTATTGAATCAACGGAGAGCTGACAAGGTAGGTGCCTTTGGGGAACCAAACTGTAGCAGGATAGATAGTACTAGAGCCGCAGTCAGGGCCACATCTACCTCCCTCGGAAATAGCACGGTTGATGGCCGCTGTGTCGTCTGTGACTCCGTCACCAACAGCGCCATAGTCTTTGACATTTCTCCAAACCTAGAGAACATTGATCAGGAGCGGTTCTTAGTTCAAAGAAGCAAGGGAAAGATGAAAGAGGGCCACAGGTCACACAAGATTAATACAGCATGATCAGCGAGACAAACGAAGTGAAAGTGCAGAAAGGGGGGATGATGTTGAATGGGAAATTTACCTTGTAGCCGCTGGGTGCGAATGGACTTTGACCGGTCTGGTCCACTGTGGCCATCCAGTACTCAGAAGCAGCATCACGCTTGTTGAGCGTCGCTTTGGCAGTCTTGTTGTCACCTATGTGGCCAGTCTCATCACCACTTTCAAATGCACTGTAACCATAGAGTCCATTTGGTCTGAGCAGGGCCTGTGCTGGGGTATTGGTATGTCTGCGGCCTTTGCCGTACTTCTCTCGAATATTCGCTGCAACCTGAGGCTGATTGCCTGTTGGTTTGTTGACGGTGGACTCAGCGACAATGCGAGCAGCCTTAGCCAGCTCAGGTGGAATCACGTAAGGACTGTTTCCGCTCGTTTTATTCGAAGAAGAATCTCTGGTCTGAAGACGGGCAATATTCACAGACTCGGGGCTGTAGTCCAAAGGCTTAGCAGTCGCCCTTGTGCCCTTGCGGGGCTCAGAAAAGGTATCTTTGTTAAAATTGGGATTCTCCGTTCGATCTTTGTTGACTTCTTTTAAAACCGCGAGTGCATTTTGTACCATTTCGCGCGCATCGCCATGACCGGTTGCGCTCGCATTGCCACGCTTGTGATGGAGATGACTATGATGAAGATGATTGTGGTGAGTTTGAGTATTATCGGCCCACACTGGAACCCAGAAGATCGTCAGGGCCAGTGCCGCGATCAGCGGCAACAAGCCTTGATCGGAAAACCGTGATCTACCACTCAGTCTCATCTTCATTCAAACCTCGCGGCATAGATGAAAGGCCTCCCAACACCAGGGGAATACTTAACCATAAATCCGTCTCGCCTCGGCCGGAGCTCGCGACCCAATTCCATCCACGCTACTTGATGCAACCCGACATTTCTTCCACCAAATTTCGCTAAGCGATGGGCCGGAAGTTTCCGTTGATACTAAGAGGCTCTATACTCAGGGTCCTCTTCACGTTGAACCAACCAGGAGATCGCATGTTACCCATTTTTGGATTCTGGCATGCGCTACCCGGCTTGGCCATATTGATGTCTCAGCCTCTTCCCGAAGCTACTGCACGCTCCAGCGAAGAAGCGAAATGAGCCTCCATCGGGGGCCAGATACAATGTATTGTGCTAGTCGAAGCTAGCGTTTGACAATACCATTATCCACCGGGGGCTACCAGTTATAGCGGTGCAGAGACAGACACGAGAGACCTTCGTTTTGAGCTTCATACTTGCAGGATATGAGACCAATGCTGGCGTGCCTATCTTCGCCAAGTTCAAGCAAGCTTTTCCGAATTCTATCAACCGCGATATAGTACTGACATCTGTCGCGGATCAGCCGGTAAGGGTAAACGCCAAGAGCGCCAAGAGGCCCACCAAGCCCTATCGCGAACTGCGCCAAGAATACCACTCTACTCCGTACTACAACAGCCTCGATGGGGCCTCACTATAGTTCTTCATTGTTTTTACGCTTGAGAAATGCATGCAGGGAGAATTTTCCACAGCTACGGAGTAAATAGTTTGAACTATCAAGCACCGGATCAGAATTGAGGAGATTAATCCCTCACGCTAACACGGAGGAGGGCCTTGGCTACGTCCAGTAGCATCTGAGTACGGGATACCGGATGATAGAAGAAAATTTAGTAGAAGTAATAGAAAACGAGATCGCACCCTGCGAGAAAGATTTGTGAAGCACAATGGGGGCCTTCCATTTCAATCGGAGCCTTCTCTGGCTTTTTGGCCTAACTTGTCTCTTCTTGTTGTGCCAGAATGCCCAAGCCGCAGGCTGCAGTGCTCTCGCTCCTTGTGCCACTGGCTGCTGCAACAAATTCGGCTACTGCGGAATAACCGATGACTTCTCCGGTGCCGATTGTGTCGCTAGCTGTGATTTTGAACCAGAGTGCTCTGCTTCAAAACCCTGTGCTCAGGGATGTTGCAACAAATTTGGATTCTGCGGTTTAGGACCTGACTGTAAGATTTGATCTCGCCCAATTTTTTTAACTTCAATCTCTAACACTTCATTTCTAGTCTGTGGTGACGACTGTGTTGCGAACTGCGAGAGAAAGTCCGAGTGCGATCCCGGAAAATACGGCGATTATGCCGAGTCTAAGAAATGTCCCTTGAATGTCTGCTGCTCCAAGTTCGGTTTCTGTGGAACCACCAAGGACTTTTGCGGCACCAAGAAAGTCAAGCGTCCCTCATGCCCAAACAAAGACAGCTTGAACCGAGTTGTTGGATACTACGAAAGCTGGAGCGTTAATCGCCCATGCAACGTCTTCTATCCTGATCAGATCCCAGTTGGAGTATACACTCATCTCAACTATGCTTTTGCTTCAGTTGACCCCGAATCCTTCGCGGTCCTGGCTCCCAGCGAGTCTGAGAAAAAGCTCATGAAGAGATTGACCGATCTCAAGAAGGCCGACCCTGATCTCAAAGTCTTCATTGCCATTGGAGGATGGACTTTCAATGATCCTGGTCCAACTCGAACGGTCTTCTCCGATATTGCACGCTCAGAAGCAAACCAGAAGAAGTTCATTGCCTCTTTGAAGACAGACATTCATGACTGATTACAACTTTGATGGCGTTGATCTTGATTGGGAATATCCAACTGCAGATGATCGCGGTGGACGTGAAGAGGACTTCAAAAACCTCCCCAAATTCCTCGCCAACCTCAAGAAGTCTCTTAAAGGAACAGGTGGCCGTGATGGGGTTAGCATAACCTTGCCTGCCTCATACTGGTATCTGCAACACTTTGATCTCGAAAACTTACACAAACATGTCGACTTTTTCAACATAATGTCCTACGATCTTCACGGAAAATGGGATTTGGGAAACCAATGGCTTGATCCTGTTCTCAACTCGCACACCAATCTGACCGAGATCAAAAATGCCATGGACCTCATCTGGCGTAACGACGTCCCCTCCGACAAGGTGGTTCTTGGATTGGCATTCCACGCTCGTGTTTTCTCTGCTTCGGACCCTGCCTGCATGGACCCTGGATGCCCCTTCGTCTCGGGTGGTAACCCAGGTCCCTGCAGTGATGAAGTTAGCATCCTACTCAACTCTGAAGTCAAGGATATCATGAGCGAGAAAAAACTCACATCAAAACTCGACAAAGATGCTGCCGTCAAGATACTCAAGTTTGACACCAATCAGTGGCTCACATACGACGACGAGGAAACCCTCGAGATGAAAACCGACTTTGCGAAATCCCAGTGTCTTGGTGGTGTCATGGTTTGGGCAGTTTCTCACGATCACCCATCTGGCAACTTTTCCACTGCGTTGGCAAAAAAGACCGGCCGAAAAGTCACCTCACTAGCCTTTGACAAGACGAAGGACTCAATGGAAGTCCAGAAGACTCATCTCCAATGTCGATGGACCAATTGCTTTGAGAGCTGTCCCAGTGGATGGACAACTGTTGCTCGCACTGACAAGGGTGCTCGCGGGGACGAGAGGATGTGGGATAACACCGGATGTGGTGGTGATGGACAGCATACCTTCTGCTGTCCGCCCGACTCTGAGCAGCCCAAGTGTGGTTGGTATACGCATAACAACGGTCACTGCAAATCAGACTGCCCGTCAGGGTACGTGGAAGTTGGGTCGAATTTCCAGCATTGCAGCAACAACGACAACGACTACCAGGCTGCATGTTGTACAACCGACACAAACAGCATGAAGCTTTACTCTCAGTGTGACTGGGCTGGCAGTGCGCCGGGTTGTGATAGCGGAGAGTGCCCAAGCAACATGGAATATTTCCTGAACTCAACGACTGGCAGTGGTGGAAACTACTGCAACGCGAAAAGCGTCAAATATACCTGGAACGGCAATGAAGGTACTTCCTGGGAGACGCGAAAGTACTGCTGCGATGACGACGACAAGACCAAATGGGACGACTGCGAATGGAGAGACGACATTGGTTTGGCGCTTGCCGATGGTGTTGTCAAAGATTACTGCTACAGCGGCTGTCCCAGTGACAAGGTCCGCGTCGCCATGGATCAACACCGAGACGGCTGCAAAGGTGACGGTGGAAAGTCCATGTGCTGTAGCGCGAACTATGTCACGAAGACGAAGCGATCCTACACTGATTCTGAAAGCCGCCTTGAGTCTAACGTGAAAGCATTCATGAAAAACCCAGACTGCGGCAGCGATGCCTACAACTTCAAGCGCGATTTGGAAAGCATGGAATTTGTGGGCCTCTCCTCTGGGGAATACAACCACACATCGGTCTTACACCGTCGTTTTGATACCAGGCCGTATGAGTCTATGCGCGGTCTGATGCTCGATATCGGCTTCACGCTTGTGGCAGGCCAAGCAGCCATCGAAATTTGGGACAAGAACGTTGCTTCTGTCTACAAGAATTTTGCGGTCGATAAAATCCAGTCATGGCTGAAGAAGAACCCCGAATGGAAGGAAGATGGAATGGTCGATTATTCCGCCTTGATAGTCTGCAACATGGACATATTCGACGACAAGATTGGAGGTGAAGACAGTGAGATCAGCTGCGAATACGCATATCGATCCTGCTGTCCAGACGGACAAGAAGACTGTAGTGATGAGGATTCAGACGACGATGATGACGGAGGCAACCTCGAGGCACGGAGTTTGGAAAAGAGAGCGGGTCCCCGGCCCTCCAGAGTACCTTTCCGCAATGGGGGTTCCCTTAACTGGGAATCTTTCTCGGTATGTTAAGAGACCCCCCTTCGATTTGACTCCTGACTAAATCACGGAAATCACAGTATAGAAGCAGTGGTGAATGGGCCGTAGGCCACCCCATTTGGAACCATGCATATGAATATCGAGGCGAGGCTGAATGTCTGGATACAACCCTTGGGAGTCAAAGGATCACCACTGCGAGGGGCAGGCGACCCTATTCAGGTAATATTCCCTTTATGGCTTTGAATATGGCTGGGTTCTCTCCAGCTTTTTGACATCTCTCATTTCTTCATTGCCTTGTTGTGATTTGACTGACCGAATGCAGCGGAATATTACATTGAACTGAACACGATTCAAGGGTTCCTCAGAAACGGTTACGCAGGAAGGTTGTCAACTGGAGGACAACCCAGAAACTCTGCCCTACCTCGTCCATTCCTGGAAGCCCTCAACACGCCTATGCTGCGTGTTGCACCTCCAATGGCAGGTGGGGAGGCATCGTCAACCCCGCTCGTAAGAGTCATGAATGCTCTTGGAAGCAGATCAAATGAACAAAATTTCATGGTTCTCCTTCAGGGCCTAAATTTGATCAAAAGTCGGGTAAGACCTTGAAACCCCGTATCCTGGCTCAATCGTGGGGGCTTCTTTTACTGATTCATTTTCTAGATGTGGCGTGATGCCACAAGATATGCGAACATGACCACTCAAATGGAGCTCGATAATCCGAACGAAGCCCTACAAAGCATCAGATCTGTCATCACTGTCATGAATTATCTGAATGATCCTCGAGTACGTCCTCGTATGGTTGCCACTTCAAATGAAATCCGCAGGGAGTGGGGCCTAGTAGACCAGCAGTGGACCGCCGATGGAAATGATGCAGTCTATGCCCAGGATTGGTGGGATCAATGGTTCCGAGACCGGCTTCAGCATATTGGAACAACGAATACCAATTGGGCCCTTAGCAGCATAGCTGACATGAGACGACTGTGGGCAGTGAGGACGGGATCCAATGTCGCACCTACTATCGAGACTCTGGATAAGATGAAGGCGGATGCGACGGATATGAAGATTGACATGGATGATCTGGATTGAAGCTGAGCAACCATGTGAATTGATAGATAGATGTATATAGTTCATACAAGAGAACTTTCAAATCGGGTTCCAAGGCTTCAATGGTAGGGTCGGTGAGTGCCCAGGCGGTTCAATTCAGTAGACCATTTCAGTTGCAGAACCGACAATACGCAGCTATTGAATTTTGGGTCTTTTTTCTGTTGTACTCAGTCCCACATGGCATGACAAATTCACAAAACATCAGAATCGTCGGGTATCATCGCACCACAGTCCTTCATATAACCCCCGTCATACATATCCGTCCACACCTCCCACAACGAGGGCAGGGAACACTTCATATGCCCTGGAAAATCCTCATGTGGATCTACCTCCAACGCCTCGCCGAGTTTCACGTAATGACGCCTCCTCTCTTTGTAGTTCATGTCCCCTGGAAAGGGAGCGTCCTGTAACGTTTGAAAACTTTCTTCGTCAATAACAATAAACATGCGATAGCTAGGAAACATATCGAGCACATCACGCTTAATTGCGTCGGCCCTGAAATGCTCGCGGAGTTGGTCGATCGATGCTCCGTCGAACTGGGAAGCATCTTGAATGACTCGTGGCTGGTAATTGGGCCAGATTTCATCCCAGGGCGTTTTGATGAACTCCTTTGCCCTTGGTCTCCAGCTAAGGGAAGATTCGTATTCCCAGTAGAATCCATTCTTCATGTGCTTCGTGGTGAGGTCGACCATACGCGGGAAAGCGGCATTGGATTGGGGAGTGTAGGTTGTCCGGTAGATTGTGTAGCCCCAGGTGGGCTCACAGTAATGGAGCCACTCATAGACGTCCTGAATGGAGTCTGGAAGCCAGGAGTATTGCTTCATCGGCTTTCGAAATAGCGACATGATGGGTCGACTTTCTAAGGTTGGATGTTGCGGTGGTTCAGAGGGGAGTTGAGGACGGAGAAAAGTCCAGCCTCGTTGGAACCTTGGAAGGTGTTGGAGCACCTGTTTTGATGGTATTGTTCTGTCATCCTGATACGCACTACTTATGCATTAGGGTTAGACCTGTATCTATATTACTGGATTGTGACCCACACAACTCCATAATATAACAACAACTTTACACATGCTACAAGAGAAGGACCGCTTTATAGTCCCCAGGGCTGTGAGCAGGTTTATATCAAACTTTCAGTCCCCCTTACAATACCCTACTTGTACTGGACCCTGGTCAATCTAGTTTCTCTAGCATAAATTACCATTAGTTCCGTGGCATCATTCCCACATTATCTTGGCATGTTCGCATCTGAACTAGGGCCACGGAGTACGGAACACGGAGTAGAGAGTAAAGAGTCAATGTTACTGTCTCTTCGTGTGGCACCCCCAAGGCTGTATGATATGAGAGCCTCGCCAGTATCGGGAAATCATGAAGAATAGGCAATCTTCAATTCTTCAGTCGGCCTTGTTGCTACATATCTCACTGCCGAGAGCCGTTCACCCCTCTAGCCGACTTCTTCGACCCAAATTCGAGTGTCCGGTGTGTCAATCAGAATAGGTGGAAGCTCCGATGTGTTTTATTCATGATATACCCTGAAGCGAAGCGTGAGGTATGGTGGTATACTCGACTAGATGCTGGAATTTGGCGGTGTTGACATTAAAAACCGCCCCCGCAATGGCAATTTTACGCGTTCAGAGCGCGCAGAGAGTCATAAAGTGCTGAAAAATGCCTAGAAACAAGTTGAGCAGAAAGAACAAATGTATATCGACCGTGGATATCTCACTTTAACAAGGGTGAGCCGTTAAGTAGAAGTGAAAAGGGTTGGAGGGGATGAAATGCGGCGCGTCACGTCGCGCATCACGAAAAAAAAGACAACTTCCCCCAAAATCCCCTTTAGCCCTTTTCGGCCCACCTCAATGCATCGCTTTCTTTGCCTTTGCCTTTCTTTAGACAATGGCTCCCTTTGATTTACCGCAGTTCCCCCATTCAGAACCTACTCTTCCTCAACCACCTTCTTCCCCTCCGATTCATAGTGCTAAGTGAGGTCGTCAAGGGCAATAGTCCCGAATTGAATATGCTCAATGTCAACATATGCGGTACAGAAGACGGCTCGCCTGTTGCTTGGATCCAGGTGAATCACACAGGACGGGTCACCTTTACCAATAAAACTGGGAACCAAGCGTCATGTGTACTCAATGATGGATTGAAGACTGGTAGTTGGTGTGTTACAATTGAGAAAAAGGACAAAACGAATTCGCCCTCCTACTCATCTACCGGCACTCCATCTACCAGCACTCCATCTACCAGCACTCCATCTACCAGCACTCCATCTACCAGCACTCCGAATGACAAACTCCTTACGATCACCAGTGTTGTTTGGGTCAAAGCTTAAGTAGTCTACTGTAAAAGACCTGTGCGAACGTGCTTAGAAGAACCAGGCCAGGAATTTGGATTATTTGCATCATGGAAGTTATCAAGATTGAGGCCTCAATGAAGCTCATGATCATGATCGCAGCATTTTGTCTTGAAGTCCGGCTTGAAAAGGCATTTATTCATTTGTTTCTTCTGAAATTTTGAGAGTGAAAATTAGGACATGGGAAAGACAGAAGAATTTTATTGTAATACGGAAACTGATTTGTGGAAGGTCCTAGACAATATTGTCATGATCTGACTCTATGTAGCTACATCCGTACATTTAGGCGAGACAAATCAATTGCTCGCAATCATCCACATAGTTACATATGTTCCGCTGTCAATGGCCTGACTCTCATAATCATACCAACGTGAGTCTGGGGATAACCGTGCCCTTTGCTTCTAAGACTGAACAGTGAAATTAGGAAGGGCAAGGGTTTGTGTCGGAATGGTGACTGTGTGGGCCAGCCAACCAGTTGTCGCATTTCTATAAAAATCCGCACTCATGAATTACTACTGCACGATTTCACCCCCATCGTATCTTTTACCCATTCGGCCGCCCCTTTTAACAGCCACTTCCGGTTCATCCTTGAAACCTAGGAGGTAGCTCTGGATTTCAGCTGCTGTGAATTGCTCAGCTGGAACCAATTCAGCAAAATCAATGGACAGGTCCAGGATCTTCTGGGTTTTCATGGCTCCAGCTAGCTGATTTTCCAATTTGCGAGTCGTAATGTATGACACACTGGTGAACTCCAGTTCAATGAATGGTTTGTAGATGAGACAAAAAATGCTTCAATACTGCTTTTATCCGCATACCCAAAGTTAAACATTTTATCCACACGACTAGGGCGAGTCAAAGCAGCGTCAAGTTTGTCAGGGTGATTAGTCGTCATGATGAGAATTCGACCTTCTTGGGCTCCGACACTATCGAAGCAGCTCAAAAGAGCCGATAACGAAACGCCGCTATGGCAGATGTCGTTTGTCCTGGCGTTCTCCAGCAAATGACAGTTGCTGATAGTCTATCGCACAACCCGGGTTTGGGTCGAGATATCGGACCCGGACCCGGACCCAGCCTGGGTCCGGGTCGAAGTCAGCGAACCCGGACCCAACCCGGACCCAGCGCTAGGCCCCCAATGGGGCCCCAGTAAAACCCAACTTTGCATAAAAACAAACTCTTGGCGTTCATAAAGTTGCTAAATAATCAACATGTAATCTTCGTATTTTTTTGTGTTTTAGATCGAACCTATATAAACTCACTTATTCGACATCAACTTTATATGACTAAACTAAATAGACACTTATATCATTTTATATTGGCCAGATATTAGTTTATTACCAATAAAAATTAAAGATAATCATGGTTGTAGTGGTATTTGATAATTTAGGTTTGCTGATATGGTTGAAGTTGTAGAAATATATTTTGAATATAGTGTAAAGTAGTCACTCTATCCTTACACGTTGAGATCTCCTTTCGACTACTACTATCTCTGACCGCGGTCAGAAAATTAATTATATGATTAAAGCCTTATTCTACTATACTTTCTAACCGCGGTCAGAAACTCTAGCTGAGGGGATCTTACAGTGAGCGCGGGTAGAGCCCGAGTACTAATACTCCTAGTTTCTGACCGCGGTTAGAAACTCTGGCTGAGGGGATCTAGCAGTAAGCGCGGGTAGAGCCTGAGCCTTAGTACCGGCATTAGCCCGTTATAATTGCTGGGTTTTGCTGGGTTTTGCTGGGTTTTGCTGGGTTTTGCTGGGTTTGGCTGGGTTTGGCTGGGTTTGGCTGGGTTTGGCTGGGTTTGGCTGGGTTTTAGCTGGGTTTTGCTGGGTTATGCTGGCTCTAACCCACTTAAACCTATAATATATACCAATTAAATGCTAGTGAAGTAGGTACTTTTGATAAACGACGACTTAATCGTTTAGCTCTCTATTTATAGCTAGGGTAATACGTCTTCTGCCCTTTATAAGTAAATCCCTTCTCTTATTCTTCCCCTCGTAATTGATTATTTATTTATTTCGCCTATTATATCCCAGAGCCAGCAATCTAATTTGATATCCTCGATTTATGATGGAGATATAGACAATCTTAGTTATCTTACCCCTTCAAACCGACTTGGTACCCCTGAACCATCCACTAGCCAGCAGACGTTCGATCTCGACTCTATTGACTCCGAATTCCTTCGTCCGATTATTCCCCTTATACCTCCTACCTCACTTCTACATGTTGGTCCCGATCGGAGAAAGGTATTTGTTCTTTATGACAAAATGACTTATACCGAATAGGTCGACTGGTGGTTACAGACTGATTTTGGAAGGAAGAGCAAGATCTATTAGGACTCAAACCACCAGTCTGATGTTTGGGGTAGGTTTAACTAGGTTGCAAATAGTATCGATAGGGCACTAAAGGTTATGTGTAAGAATTGCGGCCAGATTCTTGAGTATCCTTACACTATCTATCCTTATCTAACGGGCGACCGGAAAGCACAATATCATAGCATATCAACAATGTCAAAATATATTAAGAGTGTAGGGTGTCGAAAGGCTAAGGGTGGATCAAAGCTAGAGATCACAAGATTCCTCAGCAAAGCTATATGTTCTATTATAACTTAATCTTTTATTCTCCTTACTAAATTTTTTTAGGATGATACTCCGACCGAGGCTCCTTTCTTATAAGAGGCTTGGGAGGAAGAGATTTTATCCTTCTTATCTCTTAATCGACTCCCATTTCAACTTATCGAGCACCCAACGTTTCAGAGCCTAATTCAAATGGCTCGTACCTCTCTATCTACCCCGTTTATCCCCTCTGCTGATTAGACCTTGCCAACTCCCATGGGAGTGGTCCCATGGGACTATCCCATGGGACCATATAGGAGTCCCATCAAGTCCCATGGGAGTGCCAAGAATGGGACTAAGCGGTCCAGTCCGCTCCCATGGGACTTTGATGGGACTCCCATGGGACTATAAATAGTGCAAACATATAGAAAAATGTGACCTGTATAACTTATGAAGAATGCCACTGTTTTTTTGGGTATTTTAATTACTTAAAGAATAGAGATAATAATACTTTGGGCTTGGTATTAGGATAAAAATAGTAGATTTGCAGTGCTATATCTAGAGCGCAATTTCTGATAGACAGTAGAATTTGATATTTTAACAGCTGTTAAAAAATTCTATACTAATCTATCTCTATTATGTATAAGTATACAAATCATTATCTCTTCGTCGCTTGCGTTCTCTTTGGGGATGTTGTTAACTGAACGGAATCACTAGTAATTGGTGGCGTATAGAATGATCTGGCTCTGCCTCTTCTATGGCGGTATCTATATTGTCTGGATTAACGTTGTCGGCTTTATCGTCTATACTGTCTTCGCTATCTTCACCATTACTGATTGGCTCTGGCGTATAGTCAGGAAGTCCTGCCTCCCTTTATTCGTCAATCTCTGTTCTTTCGTCTTGGTTAAGAACGGATTCAGGTTAAATAGTATCCTTAGTTTCTTTATCTCTAATGTTAAACCTTAATAAACAACGGAGTATCATTAGATCTTGAATCGTCGATTTATTTAAAGAGCCCCGTCGGTAATAGCAAATATCGCGAGCAGTACTAAAGAGACGCTTAATATCTACGCCTATAGCTGGGATCGAAAAGACGTCCCGTGCAAGTCCTGCGAGTATCGGAAAGTTACGCGCATTCTCCCTCCAGAAATGGTATAGATTCGTTGCGCTCCATTCTATAGAGAGTTAGTAACGTAGTTCGTAAAATTGTAAAAGGATAGTATAAACTTACTAAGATTGAGATATCCCTTAAGTTCTTCTTCCTAACTAGTAGCTTTTGATGGTAGTGGGGGCGGTAGCTGATCCTTAGCGAGAAGGCTTACTATTTCATCCTCTGTATAATATGCCGAAGGTATCGCTGTGGGTGGTACTTCCCTTTCTGGCTGATGTTTCGAATAGTTTTTAAGATGGCTATAAAGCGAAGACTTGTATATATTATACTAAGAGGAAATAGTATTATTAAGCTGAACCTGACCTAACCATTCTGGGCCTTCAAAAAACTTAAGCTTATACTGGGGAGTAAGAATGGTACCTATAGTGTATAAGCTACTATGGGCTTCCTCTGTTAATTGGTAGTATACCGAAAGCTTTTCCCTTCCAGCTTTAAGAGCCGCTAGTATAGCCTTCTTTTAGGGTACCTTCTTACGACGAAGTCGGGCCTAGGATTGTTTAAAATGTATGAATAGCCGGTTATATACTATAAAAATATTGTAAATGGTTGTTGTCTTGATCTTTAATAGACCGACCGTCCACTTGTAGAAAGGCTTTGTGATATAGAGTAGGTAATCGATTTGGCGCCACTCCCCTTTACTAATGTGGAACTTAGGGCGCTAGTGCTCTGTACAATACCGCTGGAATATTGTCTGAAGGCGCTTGGCACGCTAGAGTATAAGATATGTGGAATTCTACCGAGTGCGGATATCTTAGATTGGAGCCAGCTTTATTCCGTCGCTTTAGAGATTCAGAAAGGCCTCCCGTCGCTGTGGGCTAGTATTGATGAATATAGCAAAAGCGCGAACCTATAATCATGATTAATATAAGATATCTTTATAGAGGTTAGATATATACCTTTGTAAGTATATAAATAATTCCCTTCTGTAGCTTTGCTTGCTGAAGGATGCCCCTATTTTCTTCTGACTATACGGTCGCGGTTTTATCATTCTTTAGATTGGCCTTTATTAAGCTAAGAAGATCTTTTAGACTTAGCTGAATCATATAGGTAAGGTATAGAACCCGTATAATCTTAGTGGAATCCGGGAGATCTATCTGTCGGATTGATTTATAAAGACTTTCAACTATAGTTTTGTTGTTTGACGTATTATTAGTAGTAATTGCAATTACCCTATTAACGATCCTATAGTCAGAAAGAATACCGAGGAGAACCTCTGCTAAGTGAGCGCCGGTATACTGGCTATAAACCGGTATAAAGCCTAGAAGTATCTTATGATATACCCAATCGATATCTATAAAATACCCTGTGATCGCTATAAACGCTTGTTGGAATAGTGAGGTCTAGTAGTTAAGAGTAATCGAGAGCTTTACCCTAGCGGGGAGGTAGGAGAGTAGCTTTTGCTGTTCTGCCTGGACAATCGATTAGAGTTGACGCCGCGTAGTTTTCGGTGAAAGAAGGTTTAAAGGTTGTGGTAAAAGCTGTGCCTCTGCTATAAGATCTTGGAATTCTTGGTGCCGGAGGATTTGAAATGGAAGGCGAGAGTTTGCGATAAATTTTACCTAGGCTCTCTTAAATCTTTGTAGATTAAAGGCCTTTCGAGTAGATATACGGTTTGACTAAGAATGATATAGAAGTTAGCCTTAGATAGATTATTTATAAGACCCTAGTCTTACCGAAAGTTTAAACGATTGTTGTATATCCTGTTGGGTTGAGTCCTTTTGTGCGTTAGTTTTGTATATGCGGCTACTTAAGTGCGCAGTTAGGGATTTCGACCTATTTAAGGTTGATAATAGATACGATAGCACCTTTCTATATCTCCGATAGAGTGCTATTGGTTTTCCAGTTTGATAGTGTGCTACCTGGTCAAACTAATCCCAAGCAGAAGATGTATATCGTGCTTCGAAGTTCACTTTATAGAGTAGAGGGTATGGATAAGCACTAGTTATATTCCTCTACTATTTAATAAACTCTGCCTTATTCTCTATAGTCCAGAGAACCTAGAACTTTTGATTTCGTAGACCGATTCGACGAAGACTAGGTAGAAGAGGTGTTGATTCAATTTCGGACTGAATAACTGAGGATGGTGGTACGCTATAAATCGGCTGCTGGCTAATCGAATGGTCTGGTGTAAGGGGTTCATCTATCAAATCAAGATTATAGAGTGAAGATAGTGGAGGTATCCCAATTTGCGAGGAGGCAATCTGGGACGAAGGGCTAGCCTCAGCATAAAGATCGTATTGAGATATGATATTCCAATAATCATTATATTGTAGAGGACTGGGGTAAAGAGGGGAGGGACTTAGGAGTATAATAAGGATAGAATAATCTTAACTTACCTCTTAAAAATCTTCTGATTAACGATCGCATCTATCCTCTATACCTTAAGTACTCTATAGTAGGCCGAGTAATAACTAGCGCGAAGATAGATTATAAGATAGTAAGACCTTCTATTTACAGCTCCCCGATTGGTTAAGCAAGCTTTATAATAGTGGGGGTCCTACGGGTGTCCTATAGGAGTCCCGCGGGAGTCCCGTGGGAGTCCTATAGGAGTCCTATTAAGTCAGGGGTATAGTCAGTTTTGAGGGTTAACCCGATCCCCTAGCATTTTGATGGAATTTCTTGTATAAAGGCTTCTAAAGCTTAATTTTCTGACCCCAGTCAAAAAACTGACAGTCGTATCAAATCATTGTATCTTCTACTGCCATTTTTCTGACCGAGGTCAGAAAATTGATAGTCGTATCAAGTTATTATATAAAGGCTTCTAAAGCTCATTTTTCTGACCTCGGTTAGAAAATTGGCAGTAATGTCAAATCATTATACTTCTAAACCTACTATATGCTAATGCTACTACTATGTATATATAATTAAATTACTTAAAAATATAAAGAAAAAATATACAAATAATATAGGTTACGAGGTTAAGGAATTCTACTTAGTTACTAAAAAGGCCTTAAGGCCCGTAGGCAGTGCCCACCCGCCCGTCCATGGGCGATGTCGCAGTCTAGACATTGATTTCTATACCAATAATATGATATTAAGAGTAGTTTTGAAATAAAAGGATGAAATAAAGACCTATCTATAGTATCTAATACTGTAAAAAAAAAGGATTTATTATATTTTGGTATAATTTTTAATATGTGTAGAGCTTAGTTGAAACTGGAGAGTATAGCATGTATGTGAATATATATATCTCTACTGACTGACCATGATACTAAGTCAACAACTTCTTCTTGATCTCCTATACCTAATTTTATATATTTGGGCTTACTTTTGCTTGAATATAATATTTAAATATATGGCTGAGATATTCATCTTCTATTTTTAATAGTATGCCATATAAAAAAGTTAGATTGCTATAAACTTGAAGTGAGAATGTTGATACACCTGTAAAAAACAGTATTTTATCTGCTGAGTTAGCATTTTTGTGCAACCAAAATAGGAAATGCTTGGCAAAAATATGTATGCCATGGGACCATATGGGAGTCCCATCACTCCCATGGGACTCCCATGGGACCACTATGGTAATGGGACCAAAATTTTGGCTAGTCCCATGGGAGTGATGGGACCAGGATATGGGACCAAAATTTTTCTAGTCCCATGGGAGTTGGCAAGGTCTAGTGTTCTAGACAGAGCACAGCAATTAGCACGATTGCGACACCATTTCGAGATTTGGTGGGATGTTATGCTCGCCATGGACAAACAAGCCAAAATGAATACGAACCAAGTGACCGATGATGTGATTCGTGAAGAAGTCATACGTTTAGGCGAAGACAACCGAGAACTGCGACGTGAGAGAGACCGTATGACTGTGCAAAGAGATTTGGCAGAGAAGCGAGTCGAGGAATTGACTTTGAAGCTGGACGGAGCTTGCCGAGAACGAGACCAGTCAATCCTCACGGTGATGAATACAGCGAGACAATCGATGCCGGTTCCGGGAAGAAACAACAACAGTCGTGTTCCCCGACGAGAAAGCTCTCACTTGCCGTACAACAGTCCGGAGCGGTTCAATAATCCAAAGTTTCCCGACGCACCTGTATTCTCAGGAGATCGCGGCGCATTTGATAGCTGGAGAGACAAGGTGCAGGATAAGCTGATGAACAGCGCCGCTCAATACCCGAATGAAGAGCAACGGATTGCCTACATCCGCAGCCGCACTGACGGTATCGCGTATCAACAAATCAGAGCTCACGTATACGTGAGACCCTCACATTACGTAGCGCGAGGAAGCAAAAGAAAGGTAGCTTCCTCGCGTTCAGGGGAACCCAGATGCACCATGTGGGTCCCGCAGATCATTTCTCCAAACATCCTGTATACTTCATGTATATCCCTGACAACAGGTCCTGGAGGACATTTAGCTCCCAGAGGCCATTCGCATGATCCTAGGAGCGATGATTGAATATAGCTCCATAACTCAGCATATCGTAGGTAACCCTGAAAACAGCGAGCTGGGTTTAGACCAGAACAAGACAGGCAAACGCAATATAGTGCGGCGGTGTTGAAGAATTGAGAAGCCGCTCAATTTCTACGGCGTTCGAGGCCGATTCAACGTGTTTGAGCTCTCGTTATAGTAGATGTAGTAGAGTGTGGAAACGGATGCCCTTCAAAAAATGTTATTGCGGAAATCGGGTGGGTTAGTTAATGGTGGACTTGTGTTGACCATTGCACACGAGGAACTTGAAAAACGTTGAGTCAGTGGGAAGTCAAGTTGTTGACGGCAGGGTAAGTGTTTTACTTGCTCGAGGAAATCATATTGTTTAATTGATCACCACCCTAGCAAAAAGGTGAGGATGGTGTTCATTAGATGTTATTGGTTTGTTTGTCTCCACTTGCTCTGATGTCCGTGCATTCGCTTATACCCTCCCACCCCCCACGTCTACCAGCGAGAATTTTTTCACCCCGCTCTTACAAGATTGTTCTCAGCCGATTGCCAAAATTTGACGTCACTACGCACCTTATTTCCCTGGCAACCAACATCCAGCCACTCGGCAGAACGGACCAGCCAAGGTATAGTAAGCCTCTCAAAACAACCTAAATTGCTTTTACCGTTCTACATATTTCTTGATACTGAGACTACAGAATTATAGATTTCTATAACAATAAACTACCCTCTACTATTTCAACTAACTTTCAATCAATATTTTTATAACCTATAAACTAGGCCAGTTGGGTTGAAATAGGTAGAAATTTCAAATAAGCTTTCTATACAGTTCTGTGAAGGGCTATGGTCAAATTGATTCAACTAGACGATGCCTGCATGCTGTTTACAAGCTTAGAAGGAAGAGAAAGAGTGGAACAAGCTGAATAGCAGAAATAACAGAAAAGGCGGTGAAGAATGGCGTATGCGGTGAAAGAACTATATGGCAGAGCCATATAATGAGGGCGGGTCTGACCCGTGACATTCTATTTCCCTGATTATAAAGCTTTAGCTATTTATCCTTTAGATTATATGATCTCTCTAGTAAATATAGAAGTAGAGGTATTACTAATAAGATCGACTGTAAGTATATTTATGCTGTTACGCCTTAATAATATTCATAAATTTTAGCTAACTCGTTTGCCATCCCGCTCAACGATCACAGGATCAACATCTTCCAGAGTTTTGAATGACTTTCCGACCCACTTGATCTCCTCCAGCTGGGTGGCGACCGGGTGTCCAGTGTCAAAGTACCCTCCATTCCATTCACCAAGCAATTGATCTGGCTTAGACTGCGACATCGCCCATGGACGGGCGGGTGGGCAGTGCCCACGGGCCTTATGTAAGCGGGCGATGGGCACTATCAATACGCCCATGGACGGGCCCTACCCTTAGGGCCCATTGTCCATGGACACCGTGGGCGCCCGTGGGCCTTTTTAGTAAGCAAAATTAGCGCAACACGTGATTTTAATTGACAGATTTCAAAATATTTCAACTAAATTTATATTTTTTATATATTTACAATCATAATTCCGGATTTTTAATAAGATATATATAAATATATATACTATAATTTACTATATATCTAATTTTTATATATATTTAAGACAACTTTATATAATGGTGGGCATCGTGGGCATGCCCGCCGTGGGCATGCCCGTGGGCCTTGGGCGTTATGGACGGGCACTCGAAAATCCAAATAGCCCAAGGCCCACCGTGGACGGGCGATGGGCACCTCCTAGGTGCCCATGGACGGGCGATGTCGCAGTCTAATCTGGCTTAAGAGATGGAAGTTGACTGAAGAGGTCTTCGATAGTCTCCGGGTTGACTTTCCGGTTGGCCTCAATTGCAGCGAGGTATTTTTCTTGGGGACTTTGAGCGTTAGCATTCTCCCGCATCTGTGGGATTTGTAGATCACACTCACGAGGACATTTTGAGATCGATGACTATGATCAAATCAATAGATACACGTGTATTGTGATGGGAACAGGAATCCTTCCCCCGATTTTATGTCTTATATGAATACTTGGAATGTCTATATTGGTAATTCTACTTTCAAACTTTGACAGAAATGACGTCCGGGGCTCGATCCAACGCCTCTGTTGAATAACAATCACGAAAGTCTCCGAGGGGCTTGTCGTTGAACATTCCGCCGAAACGGGTGGGACTCAGACCTCACGCTTCACGCCCTACGCCCTACTATTCCCAGCCAACCCCAGCCAACCCTTGAGCGCGTGAAATTGTGCATTTTTCCAGTTCAGTCAAGTTGAATGGTTCATCTAATAGATTAGGTTGGACAATTTTGGTCACTCAGAATGACTTCAGTGGCATTACGAGGTCACTTTTTCTTTTCGCATGTAGTATAATGACGTCGTTGAAGACATCAGATCCCGAGCCCCAGATCCCGAATGTTCATCTAACTTGCATACCCTGCTGAAAGCACCACGAATTTTGACAAACCGCTTTTCAAATATTACTGCAGCAAGCCAAAATCGACATTATCATGCCTTCAGCTATTGTTACCGGTGCTACTGGTAAGTAATTCCATTGTGAAGTTTGCCACCACCCATTCATTTATCGTTTTGCAGGAATCACCGGGAGTGCGATTGTGCATCACCTGTTAAAAGATGGATCTTACGACAAAATCTATTCTTTCTCGCGTGGAAACCCGGGTTACAAAGATTCGAAAGTCCAACATGTCACCCTGGACCTGCAAAGCTCGGCGCAAGATATGGCCAAGTCTTTCGAGGGTGTGTCCGCCGAGTATATTTATTTTTGCGCCTACTTGGCTTCGGACGACCAGGATGAGCAGTCACGAGTGAATGAAGCTCTACTTTACAACTTCTTGGAAGCACTGGAGCTCAACGGCACGGCTCGGAAGATCAAACGTTTCATTCTCACCTGCGGGTTCAAGCAGTACGGTGTACATATCGGGCCGGGAAAGCAACCTCTACTGGAGGACGACCCCCTTTTAGAAAACGATGCAGGTGGTGTATCTTGGCCGCCGATCTTCTATTATCCCCAACAACGTGTCCTAGCAAACGCGGCTAAGAAAGGCGGCTGGGAATGGGTTGCCACACTCCCAGAAGACGTACTGGGATATGCTCGTGGCAACTTTATGAACGAAGCCACGGCCCTGGGGCTGTACTGTGCTGTCAACAAAGCTCTTCCGGGATCCGAGCTTCCATTCATTGGCAGCAAGGCCAATTACTTCGCCTTCAATTGTTGGACATCGGCCAATCTCCATGCCAAATTCTGTCTGTGGGCAGCCACCGCACAGGGGGCCGGAAATCAGATCTTCAACGTAATGAATGGAGATACGGAATCTTTCCAGAACCTGTGGCCACGTATGGCCGCCCGGTTTGGCTGTCGTATTCCTGATCCAATGTTCCCGAACGGAGGCACTCCGGATACCAAAGGCTTCAAAGGCTACGAGTCGTCGACGATTCGTTTCAAAAACAAGCCGCCTCTGAAGGCATCTGCTTCCGCGCTGGGTCTCTCCACAGACTCGGTTTCCAACGATTCCCCCACATTGTTCCTTCAGGTTGACCCTGAGAAGTGGGCGAAACGAGAGGATGTGAACAAGGCCTGGGCTACACTCCGTGAACGTTACAACCTCGATCAACACGCATGGGACAAGGCCACCTGGAAATTTTTGACGATGACTCTTGGTAGGGACTGGAGTTGTGTGGGAAGTATGAGTAAGGCTAGGAAGCTGGGTTGGACTGGGTATGCCGATACGTGGGACGAGTTGGAGGAGACATTCAAAATCCTCGAATGCGAGGGCGTTCTTCCGCCTTTGGAACAATTGAGAAAGGATTTCTAGTCGACTGTGCAACATTAGGCAATCATGGCTACAGCGGTTCTCAACTACTGTCGTGGACAGTCTCAAGCTTTTGCTGCTTTTTGTCGTGGACAGATTCCAAGGACCAGACCTTCATCACGAAAGAATGCAATACACGAATTGGCACACCACAAGTGCTTCGAAGTATGGCCAGAAAATAGGCTAAGGTAGAAGTCCGAAATTAATCGATCGATGTAGAAATTCATTTCTGTGTCTTTGAGGCGTGTCTCGAAAACCTGCCGGCTGGGAACGGAAGGGACATGTGCCACATGCCAGGTCGTGTTCGAAACTAGTGCGGACGGTAGCTTCATCAGAGATTCGTAATGATCCAAAGAATAAATTGATTGATTTCTGGGTTTTGTTCTTACGTCTTTTAAGGTTGGCTCTGACGTCAACTATGAACGCATGCTCGGTCTCGAAGCCCCGGAGATTATAACGTACAAGTTCGCCCGACCTATCTATTTCACACGTTGTATGTAGATTATCTTCTGTCTTCTGTCTTCTACCGTCTATCACCACTTACAATACTCAGTATCTCAGTCGAGCTTTCGAAATGTCACAGCCAGGCAAGGGAAAGCATGTCCTGTTGACGGGAGCTAACGGATTTGTTGCCTCCCATATCTTGTCCATTTTAATTGATGTAAGGACTCATATTAATAGATCCAGCGTATTTCATTGTCAATTGACTGCTAATTCTCAAGCAGGAAGGCTATTTCGTGACAGCGACTGTTCGGTCTCCGTCCAAGGGGGACGCCATCATCGCAACCCATCCTACATGGAAGAACAACATTGAATTTGCGATCGTGTCAGACTTTACGTCCGAGACACCGTTTGATGACATCTTTTCAAAGGCGAAAGCGCCATTCGACTATGTGATCCATACCGCATCGCCATTAAAGTTCAAAGTCTCCGATATCCGCAAGGAGATGATTGAGCCCGCTGAAAAAGGGTGAGCCTCCATCCGCATATCTTAAACCTGGATAACGCTAAAGTCACAAGCACAACGGAGATACTGAAAGCTACTCAAAAGTATGGTGGCTCCACTCTGAAACGATTCGTGCTTCTTGGCAGTGCGGTTGCCGTGCTGAGCTCATTCGAGGACATGACTAAAGAGGGCAAACCTTACACCGAGAAAGATTGGAACCCAGTAAGCAACCCATTTTGCATTTTGTATATACCACAGGTCCTAACTTCTTACACAATGACAGGTCACAGCTGAGCAGGCTGTTGAACGAAATGACCCCGTTCTCGGATACAATGTTTCGAAAACCAGAGCCGAAACCGCAGCATGGGAATTCTTCAAGCAAAACAAAGTTCCCTTTGACTTGACTGTTATCAACCCAGATATCATTACTGGACCGATGATCCATCCTATCGAAGGAGCAGGCTCCATCAATGAAACCAACCATTTCGCTATCGCCAGCTTCATTGATAGAACTCACAAAACCATCGACGGAGTCGAATTCCCTTTCTATCACTTTGTACGAGATACCGTAGGACTCCCCTAGGCCAATAAAGCTAATTGATTGCTAGGTTGATGTTCGGGATGTGGCACAGAGCCATGTCGATGCCCTCACCAACCCAGCAGCCGCAAACCAGCGGGTTCTTTTGATATCCGGGCTCATTTCCCCGCAGCTAGTGGCTAATACCATACGTGAAAATTTCCCCAGCCTCAAAGATCGAGTGCCGGAGGGAAATCCCTCGCAGCTTCTTCCTCCGGGGATCCATCCAACCGGCTGGGATATGAAGCTTAGTTTGGAAATTTTGAGCAAGGGCCACAAAGGGGGAAATGGGAATACGTCGATTTGAAATCTAGCGTGGTCGATGCTGTCCAGTCCATGATTGATTCCCGTGTCTTATAACTCTAGTTTTGTGGCGTTTGATGTTTGAAAACTCAATCACGCTCAACTCAATTGATGATGTAAACAGCGGACGTGTGAATTACTGTATCCAGTTAATTTTGCCGCTTTGGGTTTAGCTCCCCAATACACCGTCACGTAGCCTCCCTTCAATGTCCTCGACATAGGAAGACCCGTCTTTGCCGCTTGTCCTCCTCGTGACTGTATTAGCAAACCAAGGAACTAGAATTTTTATCCTCTTATAGTAATGCAAACAAGTCAACCTCCAGAGAATCTAGCATAGTATGACTTTTCATTCCCATTCCGATGTCCAAGTGACACAGTACGGTAAGACTGTCTCCACAACTTTGCTGAACACGCGAGCTCCCATGCAATCTCAATGCCGTGCAATGCTCACTTATTAATAGTTTGAATGATGCCACGATTATCTCTTAAGATGGTCCTTTCAATAAGAACGTGTCTAGCATGTGGAAAAAACCATTCCTTGGGTCCTCAGGCCTTGGTAAAGAGATCAATGATGAATTGAACGTCATAATGATATCTTCATCATATGACAAGACAAACAGTGACTCATTGCTGACTCCATGATGATCTAAATTTGAGTAATATGCCTAATACAAGCCAATAATATAAGTGGGGAGCGTTTCTGGGATCAATTGCAATATCTCTCAGTCTTAATGTATCGAGCGCCGAATGATATTCTAGGTATTCGCCCTCTTCTTTCTTGACATTGATCTCAACATGTCAGTCGAACAAAGACAGCCCGAGCCGCTTCGTCGGATCATAACAACCCATGATTCTACAAGCGGCCGAGCTATCTTTAGTGACGCGGTTGGGGAGCAGGTATCATTTACTGGGTTCCCGGTTCCCCCTGGCAAGCCTACAACGTCAGACTATGCTCTGGCCTTCAATACCAATACATTTCCTGTGCAAGGGCTTTCCCCTCCAACGTCTGCAACCCCAGAGCCCAAAGCCAACCTCGACATTAAGCACTATCGCTCGAAGCTCTCGGATCCATCGCCTTTGAATCCGCCAACCGGCACCTCCTGTACAATTATTGAGGTACCTCCAGGTTCAGGGGTTCCAATGCACCGAACAGCGACCCTCGACTATGGTGTCGTAATTAATGGCACGACAGAACTAGTTCTTGATTCCGGTGAGAGAAAATTGCTGAAAAAAGGCGATGTATTTGTTCAACGAGGTACGGCTCATGCTTGGCGGAATACGACTGAAAAGAAAGACAATTCTGGTGTTTTACGTGTCTTTATCGTGTTTCAACCTATCGAACAGGTACAACTGGAAGGCGGCAAGGTCGTTGGTCAAGACTTGAACCTGTCTCTGCGTGAGGTTTAAATTACGCGCGGTGGTGTATCGCTCGAACTGCAGAGGCTGAAGTCAGCCATTCTTAGGTCTGTCTGGTCTTGTCAATTATTTAGTTTCCGATCATAAAAAAATTCCTCTGAAGTCATGGCTGTACGAGTGCACCACATCGTCGCATTGCTTCAAATATAGCAAGCAACGCGTTTTTCTCTTGACACCTAGTGTAGCGGGTCGGTTGAACTAGTCTGCTAGGGCCGACTAAATCCCTCTGGATATCCCTCTCTATCTGCCTGCTTTGGTTAGACATGCCAATTCCCAAAAAGAAACGATCAAAATAAACGAAACTGCGTATCCAGTCTCTGAGCTGATGGCGCTCTCACATATACGAATAGATGGGCTGTTAGGCCGAAAAATAAATCACGCCTGTACGAAGTATAATGTAGGAAGGGTAATTTTATTTTGAGCTTTTCTACTCAGTACGCAAGCTATGCGAAAGATCCTGAGGAAATGCTCGGTCCAGCGAAGAAGCCTCTCTATGAGTTCCTGTCTGGGATTTTGTTTTAAGATAAACAGAATAACAAAGGTACAGTAGTATTCGAAATCAGCTATACCTGCACACTCTCATGACTTGATTTCCGGAGAATAAATCCGAGTGTCATGAATTTTGATTGGATATGAAGCAAACCCTTGCCTTTCAGACCGCTTTCCGCTTGAGTTCTTGTAACTTACAGTACAGTAGTAAGACAAGACTCGGTGTATTTTACTGGAAATTGCTATGACCTGATTTACGCCTCAATTCACGTAGCGGCAGATTACCCCTTCCACAACCCGGCTGCGACAATCTCCATAAGAAGAGCCATCTTCACCATGTGGGCTTGAAATTATACTTTGAGATGGCCAGATTACGACGAGTGGTATATATTGCGGCTATATCTGGAGTAAGCACAGGAAAGCTTTGGGGCGATGCGAGGTTTGACTGTGCTTGTGACGGTTGGTTTTCCCCTTGGGCGGGTCAACATGAGCTGCTACTTTGGAATATTTCTACCCCATTAGTACTCGTACAATTTCAGGCGCTGTTTTAGACTTGGGAGGCCCCACGTAATCTTCAACTTACATCGTGTGAAGGTAAATCAATGGTTCACATTTGCACCAGGTCTGCCAAGTCACCAAGAGTCTCGGGTAATGACCAATGGCAGTCTTGGAGAACGTGCACTGTCGTGGGAGCTGGACACGGAATACCCTGGAGCGGAATCAATGACGATGAAGGAGCGTTGGGATAGAAGTGAGATCCTTGATGAGAAAAAGAACCCGTGGTCCAAGGTTGGTTGTTCATGTTTGTCGCGGGCCACGTCTGAGAGTTCCTGTCACTCATTGACAATCCCGGAGTTTTCCGCTTAGAAGAAGTCCTCCCAGCGACTGAAAAGTATCTATTGCTCTCATTGAGTTGTTTGCTCACGGTATCAAGGAGGTCGGGTAAGTTTGCCTTCGAAATTGGGATTCTTGTTTTCCTATCTTGAGATATAATTAGCCCTAATTGGTGGTTAATTGCAGGTAACCTACCTCTTAATCCCTCTAGAAACTTTTCCTCCGCGTCTCTAACAGCGTATATCTCATCTAAAAGTCGTAATCGTTCTATCGGTTCAATGAGCCGTCTACTGGGTTGCTGTGCAACTTTCAGTTTCTGTGCTGTGATTCCGTGGCTGAGACGCAGTTCGCATAGAATATGAATAAGGAGTGCAATGCGTTCTACCTGAAAATTAGTCAAGGTCGAAGCAGAGAGGATGTTATCCTACCTAGGCCTTGACAAGTCCCGCCGATTTGGTCCCGCCTTGGCGCCAAGTGGGCGCCAAGCCGCTAGTCTCAGTGCTGCCTTGGCATTATTATGCTGATCATCGTCCTATTTAGGTAATTTCCTAGCCTAAATAGGTATGGTCGCAGCACCACAGCACCAGAATTTATTTAGTGCTGCGGGGCCGGGACCAAAAATCGGCTGGTGCTGCGGGACTTGTCAAGGCCTACTCATTTCTGACTAGACCTTGCCAACTCCCATGGGACTAGAAAAATTTTGGTCCCATATCCTGGTCCCATCACTCCCATGGGACTAGCCAAAATTTTGGTCCCATTACCATAGTGGTCCCATGGGAGTCCCATGGGAGTGATGGGACTCCCATATGGTCCCATGGCATACATATTTTTGCCAAGCATTTCCTATTTTGGTTGCACAAAAATGCTAACTCAGCAGATAAAATACTGTTTTTTACAGGTGTATCAACATTCTCACTTCAAGTTTGTAGCAATCTAACTTTTTTATATGGCATACTATTAAAAATAGAAGATGAATATCTCAGCCATATATTTAAATATTATATTCAAGCAAAAGTAAGCTCAAATATGTAAAATTAGGTGTAGGAGATCAAGAAGAAGTTGTTGACTTAGTATCATGGTCAGTCAGTAGAGATATATATATTCACATACATGCTATACTCTCCAGTTTCAACTAAGCTCTACACATATTAAAAATTATACCAAAATATAATAAATCCTTTTTTTTTACAGCATTAGATACTATAGATAGGTCTTTATTTCATCCTTTTATTTCAAAACTACTCTTAATATCATATTATTGGTATAGAAATCAATGTCTGGACTGCGACATCGCCTATGGACGGGCGGGTGGGCACTGCCCACGGGCCTTAAGGCCTTTTTAGTAACTAAGTAGAATTCCTTGACCTCGTGACCTACATTATTTGTATATTTTTTCTTTATATTTTTAAGTAATTTAATTATATGTACATAGTAGTAGCATTAGCATATAGTAGGTTTAGAAGTATAATGATTTGACACTACTGCCAATTTTCTGACCGAGGTCAGAAAAATGAGCTTTAGAAGCCTTTATACAATGACTTGATACGACTATCAATTTTCTGACCGAGGTCAGAAAAATGGCAGTAGAAGATACAATGATTTGATACGACTGTCAGTTTTTTGACTGGGGTCAGAAAATTGAGCTTTGGAAGCCTTTATACAAGAAATTCCATCAAAATGCTAGGGGATCGGGTTGACCCTCAAAACTGACTATACCCCTGACTTGATGGGACTCCCATGGGACTCCCACGGGACTCCCGCGGGACTCCTATGGGACACCCGTGGGACCCCCACTATTATAAAGCTTGCTTAACCAATCGGGGAGCTGTAAATAGAAGGTCTTACTATCTTATGATCTATCTTCGCGCTAGTTATTACTCGGCCTACTATAGAGTACTCAAGGTATAGAGGATAGATGCGATCGTTAATCAGAAGATTTTTGAGAGGTAAGTCAAGATTATTCTATCCTTATTATACTCCTAAGTCCCTCCCCTCTTTACCCCAGTCCTCTACGATATAATGATTATTGGAATATCATGTCTCAATACGATCTTTATGCTGAGGCTAGCCCTTCGTCCCAGATTGCCTCCTCGCAAATTGGGATACCTCCACCATCTTCACTCTATAATCTTGATTTGATAGATGAACCCCTTACACCAGACCATTCGATTAGCCAGCAGCCGATTTATAGCGTACCACCATCCTCAGTCGTTCAGTCCGAAATTGAATCAACACCTCTTCCACCTAGTCTTCGTCGAATCGGTCCACGAAATCAAAAGTTCTGGGTTCTCTGGACTATGGAGAATAAGGCAGAGTTTATTGAATGGTGGAGGAATACAACTGGTGCTCATCCATACCCTCCACTCTATAAAGTGAACTTCGAAGCACGATATACATCTTCTGCTTGGGATCAGTTTGACCAGGTAGCACACTATCAAACTGGAAAACCAATGGCACTCTGTCGGAGATGTGGAAAGGTGCTATCGCACCCATCATCAACCTTGAATGGGTCGAAATCCCTAACTGCGCACTTGAGTAGCCGCGCATGCAAAACTGGCGCACAAAAGGACTCAACCCAACAGGATATACAACAATCGTTTGAACTTTCGGTAAGACTAGGGTCTTATAAATAATCTATCTAAGGCTAACTTCTATATCATTCTTAGTCAAACCGTGTATCTACTCGAAAGGCCTTTAATCTACAAAGATTTGAGAGAGCCCAGGTAAAATTTATCGCAAACTCTCGCCTTCCATTTCAAATCCTCCGGCACCAAGAATTCCAAGATCTTATAGCAGAGGCACAGCTTTCACCACAACCTTTGAGCCTTCTTTCACCGAAAACTGCGCGGCGTCGACTCCAATCGATTGTCCAGGCAGAACAGCAAAAGCTACTCTCCCACCTCCCCGCTGGGGCAAAGCTCTCGATTGCTCTTGACTGCTGGACCTCACCATTCCAACAAGCGTTTATGGCGATCACAGGGTATTTTGTGGATATCGATTGGGTATATCATGAGATACTTCTAGGCTTTATGCCGGTTCATGGCCAGCATACCGGCGCTCACTTGGCAGAGGTTCTCCTCGGTGTTCTTTCTGACCATGGGATCGTTGATAGGGTGATTGCAATTACTACTGATAATGCGTCAAACAACAAAACCATGGTTGAAAGTCTTTGTGAATCGATCCGACAGATAGATCTCCCGGATTCCACTGAGATTATACGGGTTCCATGCCTTGCCCATGTGATTCAGCTGAGTCTAAAAGATCTTCTTGGCTTGATGAAGGCCAATCCAAAGAATGATAAAACCGCGACCGTATGGTCAGAAGAAAATGGGAGCATCCTTCAGCAAGCAAAGCTACAGAAGGGAATTATTTATACACTTGCAAAGGTATATATCTAACCTCTATAAAGGTATCTTATATTAATCATGATTATAGGTTCGCGCTTTTGCTGTATTCATCAATGCTAGCCCACAGCGACGGGAGGCCTTTCTGAATCTCCAGAGCGACGGAATAAAGCTGGCTCCAATCCAAGATGTCCGCACTCGGTGGAATTCCACATATCTTATGCTCCAGCGTGCCAAGCGCCTTCAGACAATATTCCAGCGGTATTGTACAGAGCACCAGCGCCCTGAGTTCCACATCAGTAAAGGGGAGTGGCGCCAAATCGATTACCTACTCTGTATCACAAAGCCTTTCTACAAGTGGACGGTCGGTCTATCAAAGATCAAGACAACAACCATTCACAATGTTTTTATGGTATATAACCGGCTATTCACACATTTTGAACAATCCCAGGCCCGACTTCGTCGTAAGAAGGTGCCCTGGAAGAAGGCTATGCTAGCGGCTCTTGAAGCTGGAAGGGAAAAGCTTTCGGTATACTACCAATTAACAGAGGAAGCCCATGGTAGCTTATACGCCATAGGTACCATTCTTGCTCCCCAGTATAAGCTCAAGTTTTTTGAAGGCCCAGAATGGTTAGGTCAGGTTCAGCTCAATGATACTATTTCCTCTTGGCATGATATATACAAGTCTTCGCTTTATAGCCATCTTGAAGACTATTCGAAACATCAGCCAGAAAGGGAAGTACCACCCACAGCGATACCTTCGGCACATTATACAGAGGATGAAATGGCAAGCCTTCTCGCTGAGGATCAGCCACCGCCCCCACTACCATCAAAAGCCACTGGTTGGGAAGAAGAACTTAAGGGATATCTCAATCTTGGTAAGTTTATACTATCCTTTTACTATTTTACGAACCACGTTACTAACTCTCTATAGAATGGAGCGCAACGAATCCATGCCATTTCTGGAGGGAGAATGCGCGTAACTTTCCGACACTCGCAGGACTTGCACGGGACGTCTTTTCGATCCCAGCCACAGGCGCAGGTGTTGAGCGTCTCTTTAGTACTGCTCGCGATATTTGCCATTACCGACGGGGCTCTTTAAATGAATCGACGATTCAAGATCTAATGATGCTCCGTTGTTTATCAAGGTTTGACATTAGAGATGAAGAAACTGAGGATACTGTTCAACCTGAATCCGTTCTTAACCAAGACGAAAGAACAGAGATTGACGAACAAAGGGAGGTAGGACTTCCTGACTATACGCCAGAGCCAATCAGTGATGGTGAAGATGGCGAAGACAGTGTAGACGATGAAGCCGACAACGTTAATCCAGACAATATGGATACCGCCACAGAAGAGGCAGAGCCAGATCATTCTATACGCCACCAATTACCAGTGATTCCGTTCAGTCAACAACGTCCCCAAAGAGAACGCAAGCGACGAAGAGATGATGATTTGTATACTTATACATAATAGAGATAGATTAGTATAGAATTTTTTAACAGCTGTTAAAATATCAAATTCTACTGTCTATCAGAAATTGCGCTCTAGATATAGCACTGCAAATCTACTATTTTTGTCCTAATACCAAGCCCAAAGTATTATTATCTCTATTCTTTGAGTAATTAAAATACCCAAAAAAACAGTGGCATTCTTCATAAGTTATGCAGGTCACATTTTTCTACATGTTTGCACTGTTTACAGTCCCATGGGAGTCCCATCAAAGTCCCATGGGAGCGGACTGGACTGCTTAGTCCCATTCTTGGCACTCCCATGGGACTTGATGGGACTCCCATATGGTCCCATGGGATAGTCCCATGGGACCACTCCCATGGGAGTTGGCAAGGTCTATTTCTGACCTCGGTCAGAAAATTGACAGTAGTATCAAGTCATTGTACATGTAATCGAATTACTCAAAAATACAGAGAAAAAATGCACAAATAATGCAGGTCACGAGGTCAAGAAATTCTGCTTACTAAAAAGGCCCATGGGCGCCCACGGTGTCCATGGACAATGGGCCCTAAGGGTAGGGCCCGTCCATGGGCGTATGGATAGTGCCCATCGCCCGCTTACATAAGGCCCGTGGGCACTGCCCACCCGCCCGTCCATGGGCGATGTCGCAGTCTAATCCTGAGCTAAAGCATCTACCTAATAATGAATCTACATTAGATATCCTATTAGAAGCTGCACAGGAAGCATGGGAAAGTCTTAATATTGAGATATTTGAACATCTCTCTGAGACTATGCCTCATAGGGTGGCTGATGTTATTAAGTATGAAGGGTGGCATACTAGCTATTAATTGCATTATAAATTTCGGAGGTTTCTGCCGGCAGTATTAAAAAGTGGGCCCAGGGCTGATGTACTCGAGGTCAAATACTAATATTACACCACTGTACCAAACGATTCCAAGTGGTTCTATGTAATATACGGTACTGTGACGATGACTCATTGCTAGCCAGTCAGTTATTACGATGACAGTTTTGCCAGATTTATGAGGCGGTGACCTAATTTGGATTAGCGCATGTCGGAGCTAATTTCCCCAAATCAAGAAGCAAGAGTTTGGAGGTATAGCTGATTTCGAAAAGTACTGCATGTAGCACGCTCCCTCAATTTCAGTTGAGCATTTTCAAAATATCTCCATTTTTTACTGCAATATGGTTTTTAAGCATATTTTTCACAATTTTTTTGAGCGACTAACCGCATATGAAACGTTAGAACTTGGCAGTAAAACTTTTATCCAACGTAGTGAAGCTCAAAGTTCTGTTAACAAAGGTGACCCACGGGCTGGAGGGGCGGAAAACTTTGTCTGGACAAAAACCTTCTGCATACCTGGGTCACGCTTGTTGAACAAATCGTAGACCGTCTCCATATCCTCGAGCTTGAACCGGTGGGTGACCATATGCAGGGGATGGATCTTTTCCTGCTGAGCATACTTCAAGAGGTCTTTCCAGTATTTTTGCACAGGGGCTTGTCCATTGCCAATGAGACGGATCCCGGTCTCCATCAAAGATCCGACATTGAAGTGATTACACTGCATTACCACGTTAGGAAATTGTTTTACCATAGGAAAGGTGCCACATACATAACCGGCATATACGCCCGTGATACCACAGCGCCCGAACCCTCGGACAGAGGTAATCATCTCGTTAATGAGCTCAGACGTGTCCGTTTCCATCCCTAGCAATCTCTCAAAGTAATGAGCCCATCCTTTCGTATACTCACCAGCTGCGCACTCAATCGCTACATCAGGCCCACGGCCGTCGCACATTTTCTTCAGAGTTGAGGTAACAGACTCGCCCTTTGGGAGATTCGTATACTCGATTGTCTCGAGTTTAGGTAGAAGCTTCTTGACGAAGTCTAACCGCCATTTTCCATGGCCGCCGTCAATAAGTATAACCCTATTGGCACCGTTAAAGAAGCTAAATTCAGCTGCCATTTGTCCAATTGGGCCAGCTCCCCAGATTGCAACAGTTTCACCCTCCTCAACACCAGTATCAACAACGGCGTTCCAAGATGTTGCTAGCACATCGGAAAGATAGAGACCTTTTTCATCAGGGACGTCGTCAGGCAGCTGAAGGAGATTCACGTCACCATAAGGGACGCGAACATATTCCGCTTGCCCACCAGCAAATCCCCCTGTGAAGTGGGAGTATCCAAACATGCCTAAGACGGGCCTTAGTATAATAGCCTCTCTAGCATCAGCACAGCCGTTTAAAGAGGAAACTTACCAGCTGTTCGACGTCCATATAGCTGACTGGCATCCTCGCTCGAATTCGTCCGCTCACACATTGACGACAAATTCTTTTTGCAATAATAGCACTGCCCACAGGCAATTTGAAAGGATGCTACCACGCGGTCGCCAACTTTAACATTTTTGACTGCCGGACCCACGCTTGCAATGATACCGCAGAACTCGTGGCCGAGGATATCACCTTTCTGGAGATCCGGGATGGCCTCTATAAATTGATAGCGGATATCGCATGATCAGACCCAGTAATATTTCATTAACTGTTAAGAAGTCCCTACATACCGTGGAACAGGTGTAAGTCACTCCCGCAAATAGTGCTGCCCGTCACCTTAAGTATGACATCGCCTTCATCGATGATCGTCGGGCGAGCCGTCTCCACTAACAGACTGTATAAGAAAAAAAGTCTAATTATTTCGAGAGATTGATATGAAGGTTGTGATGGGCAACATGACTGACCAACTTTAACCGAATTCTTTCCTTGCCAGGTTAAGGCTTTCATACTATGGCTTAGGTCGCCATATCCCTGGGCCCCATAGTTGCTAACGTCGGTGGTGATCGAGGTAGACATTGTGTCTGTCCACCAAGAATTTCTGCACAAATTAATTTTCCGAATGTTATGATTTATTTTCGTTTTGATTATTGGTCTTCGGCGAAGCGTCTTCTCGTTTAAAGCATATGAAGGAGGGTTATATATTTGTCTTACGAGGCGTCTTCAGGTTTCCTGACATCATTCGTATGTCACCGTGTTTACATCACCATGATTGTATCTCGGCCAAATCTTGAAAGCGAAGGGGTGAGTTTAGATTGTGAATCATCTTGGCGTCATACATGTTGAACATTGAGATGTAAGCGAGACGCATCGCCTTTACGTGGTTCTAGACTGGTTAGGGCTCTGATGGCTTCCATATTTCAAACTCATCAATGGGAATAGACCTCTGAAAGACCACTAATGACTGATGGTCAATACCCTCAACACCAAAGGGTGATGGTTTTCAAAGGTGGGTGTGTCGAGGTGTCAGGTGACCCGGCCTGACGTATTTTACACGAAAATGCCATACATGTAGTATAGTATCTCTGCCCCTCCTTCCACGCGATTGCTACAGCAGTTGAGGTGTTTTTCGTGTTCACGTCGGACCTTTTAATTGCCTTTTCCGTCCGGCCGAGCCTTCATGGGACGATCTTTTTTTTTTTTCTTTTTTGACGTCTTTGCTTTTAAATCGTAAACGGAGGACTTGTGAATTACTGTATCCGGTTATTTTTGCCTCTTGGGTTTAGCGCCTCATTTCGCCGTCACGTAATGTCAATGCTCCCAACTTGAAAGACCCGTCTTCGCTGCTTGTCCTCCCCCTCTCTCACTTTTCCATCCCTCCTCCCTCTCTGTCTTGCACTTATCGCTGCGCCTCTGCAATTTCGTTCCGCCAGAATCGCCGTCTGCCCCACCCACCCCATTTTCTTTTCGGTCGCATGCCGCGGTTGAACCCCCGTTTGCCCTCTATCAAGTTTTGGGATCATGACAATTCGGCGTTCTTACGTAGTGGCGCTATGGGATTGACCGACTTTGAAACATCATGCTTCCGAGCGACGCGATACAAATGATTCCTTCACAAAGGGATCACTCAACCTACATAATTTATGCACTCGTTCTGCGAATGCCCCCCATTGTCCTGCTTATATGCTTCCCCCGATGGCTTCCATCCTCGATTCGATGATTCACTACCTCGCCTGTACCAGTCCTAATGCTGTATACGTGTGACCCCCTCCTCCGCGTCTGCCTGGTCTTGGTCGCCGCTCCGTTCTGTTGTGGCTTGGTTGCCTGGTAACTGCAGATACTGCGCCCTGTCACGAGTTCGCTTGATGATCGGGATCGGGGGAGGCGTACCAAACGCAAAGGATGATATTCGCTTAGGTGACGTTGTTGTCAGTATGTCAGATGGCCCAGCATGGCGGCGTGGTCCAATACGACTTGGCTAAGAGCACGGACGATGACATCGTTCTGAAAGGATTTCTTTGGTCGCTATCTAAGATTTTGAGAAGTGCTGTGAATATTATGCGGTCAGATCAACGTATCTCGCCGAGCAAGATTCCCGAGTTCATGTCATTTATGTTTAAGAAAAGTGACAATCTTCGAGATTCCTACTAACGGCCCATTGAGGCGGATGAGCTTTTCCAGTCGGAATATCGTCATGTTTCTCACTAAGCCACCTGTTAGCTCTGTGACATAACGAAACTGGTCCATCGTCAGAATCGGAAGCCGATCCCCAAAATTCATTGTGGACTTATTTCCCCTGGAGATCAAGTTATGAGGAGCGCGTTAAATGCAGCAAAAGTAGATCGGAGGGTGGTTGGCGATATCTTGTGCTTCGAAATGGAAGCGGAGGGTATAGCGACGGGGTAATTATGCATCGCTATCAGGGGCGTCTCTGACTATGCTGACTCTCACAAGAACGACACATGGCAGTATTATGCTGCGGCTGCGGCTGCAGGGTGCGCCAAGGAGCTTCTTTCATATGTGAGCCTGCCGCAGCCTTCCACCACGAGTAGACCTGGCCAGGAACCACGGGTGAACCTCACGAACCTCAAGGAGGTTCACCCACCCGGAGGTTAAGGTTCCATGACCTAGAACCTCCGGGCGGTTCTATCTTGGACCGAACCTCATGGAGGTTACCCGCGGGTGAACCTGAGGTTCAACAAGCATGACAAATAGGTAAAAAACGTGACTTGGGGTCAACTACATAAATTATGTAGAAATAGGCTGTATTCTCTCGTAATTATAAAACAACACTTCATTAATGTATGCCCTTACAGGAGGATTTAGTGCATATTATGGGTTCACTGGCTCAGCGTCGAATTAGGGTTTCAACTTTCAATCATCAATGGTTTATATTATATCTATAGTTCAGTGTCGGGTTATAGTTCTCAAGAGTCAAGATTCAAGTAATCAAGCTATATACCCATCTAGTAGTCTCGACTTCTTCCTTATTCTACCGGATGCACGATGCTGCGTATCAGGGAAGTCAGGTAAGGGTGATGCCCTATTCTTATCTAGATCCGCAAATTCATCGGCATCAGATTCTTCCTCATCGTCAGAATTAACCGCAGGCCGCTTTCCAGCGGCGACTACTGAGAGTAGCGGTGCGTCCGGGGTTGCATCAAGACGTATCTCGACATCCTCCTCATCATCACTAATAGCCTCGAAAGCATGTGTCTGGACATTAAGTGCTTCGGTCGAAGCGGCTATCTTATGGTCTAAAAGATACTCTTGGAGAATCAGCCGCTGCTCCTCCTTGATATCGAATCTTGTTGTACACATGTATAACATAATATCGCGAACAGTCTCTGGGTTTAACGACCCCCGGCGGTAGTGGCATATATCGCGGGCAGAGTTAAAAAGACGCTCAACTCCGGCACCAGTCGCTGGAATTGACATGATATCACGGGCAATGCTTGCAAGAATAGGGAATTCCCTCTGATGATCTTTCCAGAAGATCCGAATAGATCCTTTAATAGTTTCTAATTAGGTAAGGTTAGTTATATGATTTATAAAGTAGGCTTACTTACTTACCACTCTGGAGATATTTGGTGAGCTCGTCGTACTGCGGAGCAGTTAATCGTTGTGAAGAATCGCCGTTAAGAGCCTTCTCAAGCTCCGATTCAGTTGTGAATAACTGGCTATCAGATTGCATCATCTCTGATGGTATACGTTGGCTGTATCTCTCAAAAAAAGACTGAAGACTCTCGCGGTATTCTTTTCTATAGTCCTTTCCTGTCTTAGGATCTGGGTCCCAATTACTTGTTGAAAAGAACTCTATCTTGCTCGACGGCGCTAAGATCGTCCCAATTGCATAGAGATTGCCTTCGATACCATCTGTCTCGCCGTAGTATTTCTTCAGTTTCTCTTTCGCAGCATCGAGGGAGGAAAGCATTAGCTGTTTCTAGGGAACCTTCTTTCGACGAAGCTGACCTATTGATCTTTCAAGATGATCGAAGAGCTTATTGTAAATCCTAAAGATAAGGTGGATACTCGAGTCTTTAGTACGACAAACTAGCGTAGTGAGCGTGAAAAAGGGCTGAAGAATGCAAAGTAAATAGTCAATCTGTCGCCACCCCTCTGCACTTAATGTAAAATGGTGTTGATCATAGTCGGAACAGAACTTGTTGAATGCGATATGAAGCCTCTTCGCCCGTCGGAGCATTAGAAATGTCGAATTCCACCGTGTACGAACATCTTGGATTAGAAGAAGCCGGAGCGTATTACTAGGCTGGGTATTTAGGAAGGCTTCCTTACGTTGAGGGCTTCCGTTGATATAAACCGCAAGACCTCGGACCTATTAGGAATCAGAATAGTTAGTGTTATTGAATCATAATTCATGATTTCTAAATAGAAGTATACCTTGTTCAGAGTATCGGCGATCTCATGTTTCTGCTGGCGCGTACGAAGTAAACGTACACGATCATCAGACCATTCTATCTCGGCGTTATCATTCTTTGGCGAAGCCTTGATTTTACCAAGTAAATCAACTAGACTTAATTGAATAACATGCGCAAGGTAAGGCACTTGGACAATCGTAGAATCCGTCTCCATATGTAGCTTCTTGATTGAATCATTCACTGCTGCGATAAGTGTCTTATTGTTAGACGCATTATCAGTTGTCACCGCCAGCACTCGGTCAGCGATTTGGTGCTTTTGTAGGATCTGGATAACTACGTCCCCGAGGTTCACGCCAGTATGAGATCCAGAAATTGGCTCAAACCCAAGTAGGACCTCACGATACTCCCATTCCTGGTCTAGAAAGTATCCTGTGATAGCCATAAATGCGTGCTTGAATGGTGAAGTCCAGCAGTCAAGCGCAATCGACATTTTTGCACCAGATGGCAGCTGTTGTAGTGTCTCTTGTTGATACTCTGTAACGAAACCCCGGAGGCGGTCGCGAATCACCTTTCTTGATGGAACGCTCGGTAGTGTAGGTGCTAGCCGTGCGTAGGAAATGAGATCATGGAATTCTTGGTGCTCGACGAAGAGAAAGGGTAAATGTGATACAGTGATTAGGTTTAGAATCTTCTGTTCCTATGTTTGTTGGGTAAAGAGAGGCGCTGGTCTTCTCTCGGCCTAAAATATAGTGAATTTATTATTAGTATTGATATTGAGTATAGGCTATTTCGAACATACCGCGTCGCTAAGTAGTTGCTGGATATTACCCTTCTTCGTAATTCGCTGTCGACACCTTGGCCCATCAAGATGCTTCTGCATCGATGAGTTTCCAGTATGATTTGTAGCTGGATGCGTAAGAACTGTACGGCACCGATTGCACATAACGCCAGGCTTTCCATCTTTAGTATGTGCAACTTGTTGAAACCCAGTCCAGCAGTCTGCGCGACGGCTGACCTCCCAGTTTAGCCGCTTCTTCTTACCAAAATCAGTTTGAAGCCACCACTTAACGAATTCCGCGGACATGTCGGTAGTAAAGACGATATACTCGTTAATACTATCTGGCTTGATTCGCGTAAGGGTGTCTAGGGCCCGAGGTCCTGCACGAGATCGGACTTGGTTGTCTAGAAGGTCTGGAAGGTCCAGAACTGAATCAAACTGGCTTTCGCGTTGGTATAGCGTATCGTCAGGGGTAAGGTACTGTAGCGCGTCTAGCGGTAACCCTTCGAAGCTAGATGATGCGTAGCCGTAGCCGTCGGTAATCTGAGACATGATAACTTTAGTAAACCAGTACAACTTAGGGAAGATAATAAGGAACTCACTAGTTATTCTGTAGAAGTTACGGGGTCTTCTTGGGGCATCTGTTTATCCCTGTTCCATAATGCTTAAATTGATATATCAACTTTTATAAAGCCCTATCTATATCTGATTCGCTAGTATAGTGGATCACTATAGAAACGAACCTCAATAAACCTCAACGAACCTCAATAAACCTCAACGAACCTCAATAAACCTCAATAAACCTCAACGAACCTCAACGAACCTCAATGAACCTCAACGAACCTCAACGAGAACCTCAATGTAGGAAAAATAGAATGTCTAAGTCTAACAATTGGGACATTTAATCCGGATTCACGGTATATCTAGACCAATTAACATGAATTCTAAAAGACAAAGTAATAGAAGAAGATATAATGGTTTGAATGATATTAAAATGAGGGGAATTAAACTGCATCTTTATAGTTTTCTTAAAGAACTGTAGTTCTACTAATAAAGATACACATACTTTACAGTGTCTGCGATATATATATCTACAACTTTACATGCTATTTTATCGATGACCTCTATTGACCACCCACCACGTCGATATCATCGGATATTACCTATAATTTATAGGTGACCACGCCTCCTATTTACTTTTCAATGACTATATCTTTATAATTCATTATATTGATAGAGTATTCAGTGGAAAGTCTATAGTTTAACGGAACAGCTGTAAAAAACAGAGATGAATCATCAATTTTATCCAGCCAAAAGAGGAAAGGCGTCAAGAAATTATGTATATGCAGGTTCATGCGGGTCGATGGAGGTTGAACCTCAAAGAACCTCTGGAGGTTAATGGGCGGTTGGAGGTTAGTAAGGTTGGAACCTCACCTCAAGAGGTGAGGTTCGAGGTTCCGGGGTAGGGACCCATGCGGAGGTTCAAAGCCAGGTCTAACCACGAGTGGAGCCCACGGTCGGCATACTTCTGAGAGTTCAATGGGCAGCTCTCTAGCTACGCAGTCTATATTTCGCGGCCAACGAGTTCAGAACTCGGGGTCCGGCAATGTCTCCGTAGGAAAAGATCTCAATATCGGTAAAAATTAACCCGTGGCGAAGGAAATTGGTAGTTAATAAATAAGTTGATACTGTATATATGTATATATCCAAATCTCGTTTATGAAATGAATCTTATCTGATCAAGGAATATTGTTATACTCAAACAAAGTTTCAACCCTATTCCAACTATTTGAAGCAATATTGGAGTATTGAACATTATCTTCTGCATGTCAATTGACTTCTGGATCGTTAAATAAAATGATAATATACATATATCAAGCCTGGAGAAACGATGCCAAGAAAAAGTTCCGAGTTCCGAGAAAACAGCCCAAACAAAGAAAACAGGAGTATTCTTTCGTTCACTCTAGCCCCTCAAGGTCGAAACAGCACCAGAAAGCTATACCCCATACATATCCATGGTTTCGGTTTGCCTTATGTCCTCAATATTGGGATATTTATCGACAGGATCGTAGGATCTTCTACCAGATGAAGCAGGCACCGTGCGTTCAAACGGTCTATTTGTCAAATACTCGTCGGCAATGCAATGAAAAAGCAAGTACAGATCATCCACGTCTGAGTAGGCAAGGTCCGTCCTACCGTAAAGCTCATGTATAGTTACAGTAGACAACATCGCGTGCCTTGTACCTTTAGAAACCTGATCGAGAACAGAACGCTGTTCCGGGATTGACACGTTGGTAGGTCCCCTGGTCACGGATACTGATCTAGAGGTGCCGTGGCAATGCTGGGAACCTGACAAACCGGACACCCACCGGCGTCAACACAAAGCCTAAAGCTTCAGTGGGAAGCTGCTCTTTTTCGCTTTCCCGGGAATGGAACTACCATATATAGTGCCTTTTGGAAACCTCCCGAGATCAGTCCTTCAATGCTCTATGTTCTCTACCGAGATCGGATGAATTTAAGTCGGCCGTAACAACATTTTTAACGTAACCCGAACAACTTGGAATCTCCCAAGGTTCTTTATTTTAGGCTTTACCGATCCCAGAACTGGAGACTCTCTCGCGATCCATATTGATTAAAAATTACAAAGTCAACTCCTACAATTTATTACTATCAACCGACTCCCATTCCGACTTGTCGAAAACCCATCCTTTCGTTTTCTGATTTCGCAATCACAGTTAGCCCCAAGGCCTTTGGATATACCATGCGCTACTACAATTCAACGTCGACTGTCTCTTCGTGTCAAAGAGCGGCAAAAGAATATACTCAGGATGCTACCGGAGTATGCAAGGATCTCGATTGCACTTGATTGTTGGACATCTCCATTTGGGCAGGCATTTATGGCTATTACCGGCTATTTTATCGATGCTGACTGGGTCTACCGCGAGGTGTTACTCGGTTTCAAACCCCTTCATGGAACACATTCCGGTGTAAACCTAAGTACAGCTGTTATACAGACGGTTACTCAGCATGAAATTGAGAATCGGATATTTGCATTAACCACTGATAATGCGTCGAATAATAAAACTCTGGTTGATGCACTGCAACAATCTTTATCTAATACACGGGATATCGACATTATCCGCATCCCCTGTCTTGCGCATGTGATCCAATTGAGTTTGAACCAGCTACTCGACCGTCTCAAAGCAGTCCCTCAGAATGAGACTACGGAGACCAAATGGACTGAGCAACAAGTCACTCTCGCAAGGGCGAATACAAAAAAACGGGATATCTCGCATACTTTGAAAAGAATACGAGCACTTGCTGTATACATCCGCGCTAGTCCTCAGCGCCGATGTTCATTTATCGCACTTCAACCTTCAGGGCAGGGGATCATGCTTCTCCAGGATGTGAAAACTCGGTGGAATTCAACATATCTTATGCTCCGACGAGCCAAAAGACTCCGTGTCTTTATTATACAATTCTGTGATCAGTTCAATGAGCAAGACTTCGCACTAGATGATGATCAATGGCGTCAGATTGACTATCTTCTTTGTCTTACAAAGCCATTCTTTGATTATACACTTGCTCTCTCGAAGACACGAGATGTAACATCACATCTTGTCTTTGAGATCTACAATTTGCTATTTGAGCATATTGAACGATCAAAAAGACAATTGAAACGAAAGCGAGTTGTATGGAAGCAGCAGATGCTTGCTTCTCTCGATGCTAGCTGGTCAAAATTACGCGACTACTACAGGGAGACTGATAAAATACGAGGGCATATCTATGCAGTTTGTACTATGCTGTCGCCGGATAATCGATTCCAGTTCTTTTTTTCTGATGATTGGTCCGACGCTAAAGAGCTACGGGATCAGTATCGAGTAGCATTCCAGGATGCACTTACTCCAATCCAAGAACGTCTTTCTAGTACTAAGGCTAAGGGCCCGCAAGAGTCTTCTACATCGGCACCAAGATCAATTCTTCACAATCTTGTTCGAAGCCAGAAATCTATCCCTAAGTAGACTTCGGCAGAACCCATTTTGGGTCGGAACCTCTGACCCAAAACCCAACCCATTGGGTTTTGGGTTCCGCCCTCTATAACCCAACCCAACCCAAAACCCAATGGGTTAAACCCAATAACCCAATAATAACCCATTTGAACCCATTTTTGCATAAAAGACAGGTCTTGGCGTTCATAACAATGCTAAGTCATTCAAATAAATTACTGTTTTTTACAGCTGTTCTGGTTTGTTCATCAAATATTGCTATATTATCACAATATTAAGTTGGAAAATTTATGTAATTACCCTGAATTTGAAGCTAATAGGCTTTGGATTATATTGATTACTGATAAAAATTCACATTAATCGTAGTATAGTGGTGTTCTATTAATTTAAGCATTTGTTGACTGTGGACTATTGAAAATATATATTTGTGGTAGAGGGGAGTATATATATATTATAGGGTAACTATGAATGTAAATAGAAATATCTTATTCTTATTTGATTTTATATACAATTGATATTATATTAAAGCTATATTTCTCTTCTCTTATATTTTCTGACCGCGGTCGGAAAATCACTTCTGGGAGGCAGGTGTATATGTTATTATTTCTGACCGCGGTCAGAAAATCACTTCTGGGAGGTAGGTGTATATGTCATTATTTCTGACCGCGGTCAGAAAAGCCCTTCTGGGGGGGTAGATATACATATTATTATCTCTGACCGCGGTCAGAAAAGCCCTTCTGGGGGGGTAGATATACATATTATTATCTCTGACCGCGGTCAGAAAAGCCCTTCTAGGGGGGTGTAGGTGTATATATTATTATCTCTGACCGCGGTTAGAAAAGCTCTTCTGGGAGGGTAAATGAAACATTTTTGAGGGATCTTCTGGGGGAGTGGGTTATGAATGGGTCTTCTTGGGTTTCAATGGGTTATAAATGGGTTCTTTGGGGTTTCGATGGGTTATAAATGGGGTTCTCTTGGGTTTTGATGGGTTATGAATGGGTAGGCCTTGACAAGTCCCGCAGCACCAGCCGATTTTTGGTCCCGGCCCCGCAGCACTAAATAAATTCTGGTGCTGTGGTGCTGCGACCATACCTATTTAGGCTAGGAAATTACCTAAATAGGACGATGATCAGCATAATAATGCCAAGGCAGCACTGAGACTAGCGGCTTGGCGCCCACTTGGCGCCAAGGCGGGACCAAATCGGCGGGACTTGTCAAGGCCTAACCCAGCCCATTTGGTGGGTTGGGTTGGGCTGGGCTATGGGCTTTGTGGGCTATGCAGAGGTCACGGTCCGTGACCCGAGATGATCGATTCGCAATATAGGCCCCCGCCTGAGTGACTGCCAGTGGAATATATTCCAGGGCCAGGACCAGTGCCTTCTCATCCTCTCCAGACTCTCCAGACTCTCCTGATTGAGAGGCCGGAACCCTTGCCCGTAAAAGGGTGAGGGACTCGTCCTCATTCATTGGCTGAACTGTGATCACATGACGATCGCTCCCCACCAGATTCCGTGCCGCAAGCCCATTTCGCGATGTGATCAGGATTGATCCATGGGCCGCCTGGGGCAGGAAGCTCACCAGCGGCCCTCGTTCGTTGAATGTATTGTCACTGAAAAAGATACCATCGTCATCCGCATTGTCTAACACCATCAGCCAGCGCCCATTGCGTGCATCACACAACCACTGATACACGAGCTGGAGGATGTTCATCTTTGGATCATCCCGCCCCGGAACCTCAGCTGCGGCAATCTGCTGATAGCCTTGTTCCAGCCGCGCCGCATTGCTGGCGTGGATCCAAAACACCCACATGTCCGGTGTGGATTCTCGCACACGATAGGAATACTCGATGGCTGTCTGGGTTTTTCTGAATGGTAGTTCTATTAGTTGTTATTCAACACGCTACATTATGGAGACAGCTCACCTAACGCCGGCCAACCCCACCAATGCCACCCGCTCATGTCGCTGACCGATCGCCTTGTGTCTTTCCTTGATAGCGCTGATGACAGCCTCACGGCCTATAAACATCGGGTCTTTCTTGAAAGGTACTGTGGAGCACGGCTGGGGCTTCGGACGCGTTTGCGCTGAATACAGTTCCTATTAGCCCGCAAACAGACCCTGGATCAAGTCACCCACTGAACCGAGCCGCCACCACCGATGGCGCCTCTTTTGAGAACTGCCGTAGCTTATCGAGCGCTATTCGATATCCGGCCGCGTTACGCGTGTCGAATTTGACCACCTCTGAGTGGTCTGCGTGTAGCGGCACCTTGTCCTCTACATGATCGGGGAGCTGCAGAAGAGCCGAGTCTGCGCTAATCGTCGTCACAAAATCCCCGGTGCGTTTCTACCGCCCGCTTTCCGAGTCCTATTGCGATCGTCAGTATATATAAACCATGGCCTGTTTCAGGCAAAGACCAACACTCACTAATGCCAACCGCCTCGTCTGCTCTGTCTCATAGAAGCTGACCACTCTTCGATCTCTGATCAAGTTTTTGAAATCCGCTAGCTGGTGGATCAGTAAGTCGGATTTACTAGAGATCTGCTGTAGTAACTGCCCTCGCGGATGGCTGTGATCCCCGGCTAGTATCTGCTAGATATCGTCTATCACCAATCCTTTATATGGGATGGCAAAGAGGATCATGCCGTACGTGGCTCGATGTAGCGATGTGATCGCCGGGTGGTCTTTTCCATGGTCTGAATGGCCCTCACCAGGCACTAGAAGTTAATGTTAGCATATCATATATGAAACCCCAAAGGTAGATAGTCATCCTACATGAGCCATGATTATGCCTCCAAAACTGTGTGCGATGAATATCAAAGGTCTCTGCTAGAGCTAGTGGAACAATCAGCCAAACTTGCTATTAGTAGACAAGTCAGATAGTGTCTCTCCTACCTCCTTTGTGTTCCGAATTTTCTTGATCTCCTCTATCAGCTCCCGCCCGTAATCGAGGATCGTATCGACTCCGTGGCTCGATAGCTTGGAGTTGTACCTGTAGATCATGGTGCGGCACTGCGGTAGATCCTTCGATATGAAGTCCTGGAGCCACATCCGACCAAGATTTCCTCTTCCTTGCCATGATCCATACGTATGTCTATCTAGTCCGGCAATGGTAATGATACTATGTGGTATGGTCAGTTAGTGTTAATCTTCTAGGTGTGGATAGACTGCGACATCGCCCGTCCATGGGCACCTAGGAGGTGCCCATCGCCCGTCCACGGTGGGCCTTGGGCTATTTGGATTTTCGAGTGCCCGTCCATAACGCCCAAGGCCCACGGGCATGCCCACGGCGGGCATGCCCACGATGCCCACCATTATATAAAGTTGTCTTAAATATATATAAAAATTAGATATATAGTAAATTATAGTATATATATTTATATATATCTTATTAAAAATCCGGAATTATGATTGTAAATATATAAAAAATATAAATTTAGTTGAAATATTTTGAAATCTGTCAATTAAAATCACGTGTTGCGCTAATTTTGCTTACTAAAAAGGCCCACGGGCGCCCACGGTGTCCATGGACAATGGGCCCTAAGGGTAGGGCCCGTCCATGGGCGTATTGATAGTGCCCATCGCCCGCTTACATAAGGCCCGTGGGCACTGCCCACCCGCCCGTCCATGGGCGATGTCGCAGTCTAGGTGTGGATAACGGCATAGGTCCTTACTCGGCAATCATAGGCTCATTCTTGTCTGGCGCGTAAAGCTGGGTAAATCCAAAGAAGTGGTAGTCAAGGTTGATGTCATCGCCTCCCCTCTCAACCTACCAGTCTCTAAGCGGGTCAACCCTCAGCTTACGGAGGAACTGAGGCACCCTACCGCGAAATTGTACCAGCGCCACCCTCTCTGTGTCACTTTTATAGTATGAAGGCACGATCGTGATCTTAGCTTTGATATGCGATCTCTCGTCGTCCGCGAAGTTGTCGTTGAGCGCGTCGTGTAATGCGGTCTTGAGTTCTTCATCGAGTAGTTTCCTAGATAGGCCGGTCACCCGGAAGACGTGCGACCTTTTACTAGCCATCGTTTTTTTTTTTTTTTTCGTTAGAGTGTTATATCAGACGAGAGCGGACTCTGCTTCGCTTGTTGATGGATGATCACCTTAGTCGCTGAGGCTGAATCAATCAACACGTGCGGGGTATCACGCATCCACCTCCAATCATTGCTACTATCACTGCGTAGATACCACTGTGAACCAAATGTAATCATTTCTTGCTGTTGAGAATATTCAAGCACCACAAATTGTTAGTGTCTCGCTATCATAAGGCTATTACTCCTACTAAAGTTAAATCTTCACTTACAGCTTGTGACATCCTCCGTATCCCTTGTCCTGACTAGTCTATCGCACAACCCGGGTTTGGGTCGAGATATCGGACCCGGACCCGGACCCAGCCTGGGTCCGGGTCGAAGTCAGCGAACCCGGACCCAACCCGGACCCAGCGCTGGGCCCCCAATGGGGCCCCAGTAAAACCCAACTTTGCATAAAAACAAACTCTTGGCGTTCATAAAGTTGCTAAATAATCAATATGTAATCTTCGTATTTTTTTGTGTTTTAGATCGAACCTATATGAACTCACTTATTCGACATCAACTTTATATGACTAAACTAAATAGACACTTATATCATTTTATATTGGCCAGATATTAGTTTATTACCAATAAAAATTAAAGATAATCATGGTTGTAGTGGTATTTGATAATTTAGGTTTGCTGATATGGTTGAAGTTGTAGAAATATATTTTGAATACAGTGTAAAGTAGTCACTCTATCCTTACACGTTGAGATCTCCTTTCGACTACTACTATCTCTGACCGCGGTCAGAAAATTAATTATACGATTAAAGCCTTATTCTACTATACTTTCTAACCGCGGTCAGAAACTCTAGCTGAGGGGATCTTACAGTGAGCGCGGGTAGAGCCCGAGTACTAATACTCCTAGTTTCTGACCGCGGTTAGAAACTCTAGCTGAGGGGATCTAGCAGTAAGCGCGGGTAGAGCCTAAGCCTTAGTACCGGTATTAGCCCGTTATATTTGCTGGGTTTTGCTGGGTTTTGCTGGGTTTTGCTGGGTTTTGCTGGGTTTTGCTGGGTTTTGCTGGGTTTTGCTGGGTTTTGCTGGGTTTTGCTGGGTTTTGCTGGGTTTTGCTGGGTTTGGCTGGGTTTAGCTGGGTTTGGCTGGGTTTGGCTGGGTTTGGCTGGGTTTAGCTGGGTTTTGGCTGGGTTTTGCTGGGTTATGCTGGCTCTAACCCACTTAAACCTATAATATATACCAATTAAATGCTAGTGAAGTAGGTACTTTTGATAAACGACGACTTGATCGTTTAGCTCTCTATTTACAGCTAGGGTAATACGTCTTCTGCCCTTTGTAAGTAAATCCCTTCTCTTATTCTTCCCCTCGTAATTGATCATTTATTTATTTCGCCTATTATATCCCAGAGCCAGCAATCTAATTTAATATCCTCGATTTATGATGGAGATATAGACAATCTTGGTTATCTTACCCCTTCAAACCGACTTGGTACCCCTAAACCATCTACTAGCCAGCAGACGTTCGATCTCGACTCTATTAACTCCGAATTCCTTCGTCCGATTATTCCCCTTATACCTCCTACCTCACTTCTACGTGTTAGTCCCGATCGGAGAAAGGCATTTGTTCTTTATAACAAAATGACTTATACCGAATGGGTCGACTGGTGGTTACAGACTGATTTTAGAAGGAAGAGTAAGATCTATTGGGACTCAAACCACCAGTCTGATATTTGGGGTAGGTTTAACCAGGTTGCAAATAGTATCGATGGGGCACTAAAGGTTATATATAAGAATTGCGGCTAGATTCTTGAGCATCCTTATACTATCCATCCTTATCCAACGGGCGACCGGAAAGCACAATATCATAGCATATCAACAATGTCAAAACATATCAAGAGCGTAGGGTATCGAAAGGCTAAGGGTAGATCAAAGCTAGAGATTACAAGATTCCTCAGCAAAGCTGTATGTTCTATTATAACTTAATCTTTTATTCTCCTTACTAAATTTTTTTAGGATGATACTCCGACCGAGGCTCCTTTCTCACAAGAGGCCTGGGAGGAAGAGATTTTATCCTTCTTATCTCTTAATCGACTCCCATTTCAACTTATCGAGCACCCAACGTTTCAGAGCCTAATTCAAATGGCTCGTACCTCTCTATCTACCCCGTTTATCCCCTCTGCTGATACAATTCGTCGTCAGCTATCAAGCACAGTTAAGAGTCGGCAACAGAGTATACTTCAGATGCTTCTATCTCACTCAAAGATATCTATTGCCCTTGATTGCTGGACCTCTCCCTTCTTACAGGCGTTTATGGCAATCACTGGCTATTTCATTGATAGCGACTGGGTATATCGAGAGGTGCTACTAGACTTCAAGCCTATTTATAGGGCGCATACTGGTGTAAACCTAAGTAGTGCGCTGATAGAGACCCTCACAGAACATAGAATCGAAGATAGGGTATTTGGGCTGACAACAGACAATGCATCAAACAACAAAACTCTTATAGAATCCCTTCAATAGGTTTTACCGGATAGTGTTATTGTTATTCGAATTCCTTATCTTGCCTATGTTATCCAACTTAGCCTGAACCAGCTTCTTAGACACATCAAGGCAGTTCCAGAAAATGAGACTATAGAGACAAAGTGGACTGATTAACAGTCTAAAATAGCCCAGTAGAATGCACAATAATAGTAGCGAGGGATTTCTTCTACGCTGAATAAGATTCGTTACCTTGCAATATATATAAACGCTAGTCCCCAGCGCCGGGAGAGTTTTTACAATCTCCAGCCCCAAAAAGTCAAGATTGCCCCAATCTAAGATATAAAGACCCGGTGGAATTCAACATTCCTAATGCTTCGCCGCGCGAAGAGACTACGGTCTGTTTTTGGCCCTTTTTGTGAAGAGTATGCTCGTCTTGATCTGCTACTAGATACCGAAGAGTAGCGTCAAATTGACTATCTTCTTTATATTACGGAGCTATTCTTTGATTATACTCTATAACTCTTAAAGACTCGGGATATTACTGTATATTATACTTTTAAGATATACAACCGGCTTTTTGAGCATCTTAAACAGTCAATAAAGCAGCTCAGACGGAAGCGTATTCTATAGAAGAAATAGATACTTAATGCGCTCGAAGCTAGTCGACTAAAGCTTGACGAATATTACTCTCAGACTGATTATATCCGAGGGTATATCTTTGCGATATGTACCATGCTTGCGCCTGTGAATAAGTTTCAATTCTTTCAAACTGATGACTGGGATCAAGAGTGGCGCGATAAATATCGCTAGGCATTCCAAAAAGCTCTCGTACCATATCAAGATCGGCTTTCTCATATATAAGACTCGCAACCTTCTTATAATCAACCTCGACCAAGTTCGAAGCTTGATAAGATGTTAAATAGTAATAGAAGACAGCTGTCGGGAGTCATAGATGAGATAATATAATATCTCGATAGTAGTATATTAAACCTAAATAATATTAATATTTTACTAACTAGTTAATAGATACGATTGAAATTGCGCCTTTTGGTTTCTAGAGAGAGAATCAACACCGCTTTCCAGCTATTGCAGCTCTTATAAGGGATATTCTCTCAATACCAGCAACAGGCGCTGGTGTTGAACGACTATTTAATACCGCTCGAGATATCTATTATTACCGCCGGGGAAGAATAAAGTCCGAAACAATCTAAGAGCTTATGATGTTCCTTTGTACTTCAAGATTCGATCTTAAGGAGCAAGAGGCTAAGCGACTTGAAGAGTTTTTTACACAAGACGAAATTGAAGTGGCGAAGGAAGAGAAGGATAAGAGACCTGATGGGGTTGAAGTAGACCCAATTAGTGATACTGAAGAGCTAGATAAAGGGGATAAGGAGAATAAGGCGATAGAGGATATTGAAGATGATATGATTGAGCCTAAGCTACCGGATAATGGTACGCAGCTCCGATTATCAGGACGGAAGCGTAAACAGCGAGATGATGATAATTTCCAGTATCACTAGTTAGCTAAAATATTATCTTCCTACCCTAAATCTACATACTCTTGATATAGATAAGATGCAAGAGAAATACCCAAAATTACAATAAGAGATTGTATAAATTATACAGTGAGGATTCCTTGGTATATTTGTCTTATTTGTAACCCAATTGGGGCCCCAGTATGGGTCCGGGTTGAGGGTAGTAACCCAGAACCCAGCGCTGGGTTGAGATTTTGGACCCGGACCCAACCCAAACCCGGGTTGGGTCCGGGTTGGGTCCGGGTCCGGTTGGGTTCTGCGGAAGCCTAGTCGCAGCACCACAGCACCAGAATTTATTTAGTGCTGCGGGGCCGGGACCAAAAATCGGCTGGTGCTGCGGGACTTGTCAAGGCCTAATCACTATACCCCGCTTTGATCACATGGGGTCAGCAACGAATCAGTGGTGCTCCACTCTCGTGGCCCAGCCGATAAGGTTAAGTGACAATTCTGTTTTCATGTTGTAAGGATCCTTTATCCGTTACAGAAGGGGCTGCCACAATAGTTAGGCGTTAGGACGTAATACGAGTAGTCTTCCTATGATTCGTGGTCTGTCAACTAGGTTGCATTATCGAGGCGATATTAGTTCAACTCTCACAATTATCACGATTCTTGTAAAAAAGTGAAGATAGGAGAACTATATTAGGATTGACGCTAGTAACGAACGAGAAGTGCACTAGATAGCAGAACTCATAAGATAGACGAAAACATCTTTCCCAGCCAGGTTTAGTTCCTCTGTGAAGTAAGCAGAGGCTATTGCACTATAACTAGCGAGTAAAGACCACCGTTCGCTGCATATAGAAAGAATAGGTGGTAGTAGGCATAATATAGCAAACGGGAGAGGGGAAGCTAGCTAGCGATCTGGCAAGATCACGAGATCCACCAAGCGATTCCAAGTGGTTCTATATAATATACGGTACTGTGACGATGACTCATTGCTGACCATACAAATATTACAATGACAGTTTTGCCAAAATTCTGAGGCGGTGACCTCACCCGGCCTAGCGCGCGTCGGGATTGGTTTCTCCGAATCAAGAAGAAAGAGTCTGGAGGTATAGCTGATTTCGAAAAGTACTGTATGAAATTAGTTTCTGGTACGAACCTCACAAATTAGGCTGCAACAATCTGAGAGGGTATTTATTCAATTACGTAAACATATTATTTTCCCTCTTTCTATGATTTTCTTACCTATAAAAAAGCATTTAATGAAAATGCTGAGCAATCCAGTTTAGTCCTTTTACGAATGAAAGAACCCTCAATCTCGATTCTTCACGACAAGCTACGAAATGGGCCAAGTTGTCCAAAAAAGCCCAGACGAAGGTCAATTGGAACATTAACATAGCCTATGATTTGCTCAACAAGCTATTATGACAGTCGTTTTGGAAACCAAATAATATTGCTCACCGGTCTATGCCATAGTATTCTGTACTGGTGTGAGGAGTAATTTTATCGATGATAGCTTTAGGAGCGGTGATGAGTCATTTTCAAAATTTTACAATTGAAGCACATGAAAAACCTCTTGAAGGTATCGAAAGATCAGTCAAGTAGAATTATTTTTAGTCACAAATGAAATGTGCCATTATGAACTAAGAAATACTACTTGGCAGAACTTTGACATGGGGGTCCTAGTTGTAGATTTAAACACTATCGCTATGTAATGAAGTATGATGATGATTGATTGAAGCTCATGAACTGCGCATTTTGACTGGCCAAGTTCGGTCATTGAGATACTGCGATCTGTGGAACTAGTCGATCTACTTGCCGTTTCTCCGCACTTATATGAGATAGCAGAGGAAGCGATAGAAAATGCATCCGTTCAGATTAAACGATTTCACCAGCCGAACTTCTTCTGTTCACGGTTACAGAACAAAATTCCACGAGTTAGATAAACACTCCTTGGTGATGATCTCAGAAAATAATGACTTTTGGTCCAAAGAAGCATTCGCATGACCTACTACTACTCCACCACCTCAGTACAACTGCCTCGGAGACAACCCTCATCCGTCAGCCCAATCTGGAAAAATGTAATGAATTGCTGAAGCTATCTGTTCCTGGTGCTTCCATATGTATTGAAGAAGTGATGAAAGATGCCAGAGAAATCTTCTACCGAATCGCAGTCAGCCATCCAAGATTCCTCTCCTCTATTCCGTCGCCAGTATCGCCACTTTCCAAGCTTGAATATGGTTTGACCACGGCCCACAATCCCTTCGGTGAAGCTGGGAGGCAGGCGCCAGGGTGTGTACCATTGAGAGCGGCTTGACTTAGCGGATTGCAGGGATATTCGGCCTACCGTCATCAGCGGTTGGGCATTTTGTCTCCGGTGCTTCTATGGCCAAACTCACTGCGATGAAAGTTGCGCGAGATCAAATTCTCAATGTTGAAGAGCGTTCGAATGGGGCCGTCTATATCTCGGAACAGGCTCATTTGTGCATTCAAAAGGCCCTTTGAATCATTAGCATTTCGGGCCAAGAAGGCGAAATCAAAGTTGGTTGCAAGTTCCGAATGGATCTCTCACTACTGAAGACAACCATCGATGACGACCTTTAAAATCATCGAAAACCATTTCTACTTATGGCAAGCTGTGATACTACCGATACTGGAAGTATGATGGCTTCAAACGAGCTCGCATGTACAGTGCAATATCGGAAGATGTGGCTGCATATAGATGTTGTGATATAAGGTTGGTGCAGATCAGACACAAAAAACCTCTGAACTACAACAATAGATGCAGCCCACAGTGGCTCGGTCGCTTTCTCTGTGACTCATCGACCAAAGAACAAGGAAATCTGCTTCGCAGATAGTATCGCCTGGGATGCTCATAAATGGCTATCTCAAAGCCATGGCTGCGGCGCCGTCTTCTTTCGTCACCAATCTCAATAGTTGGAAAGTTTGGACGTGGAACGCCAAGAAGGGCTTCCCAACCCCTGAGACTGGGGCGTGGAAAAGACCCGTCCGGCACACCATATAAGACTGTGGTTTACATTACACGTGCTTGGTCTTCAAAAGATCGATCAAGCGATTAGCCATGGATTTGAGCTTTCAGCGCATCTAGAGTGTATGAGCAGTACCTTGGTTGACTGGGAGATCATCTCGCCGAGGTGGCAGCCTCACTATGAAGAATATAACAGCCTGGCGAAGCACATCTTTATAACCATGTTGCTGAGCTTTCCCAACCGCTTCAAATAAGCGATAGAGTAACGCTCGTAGGTGGCTTACGAGACTGTGGAATGCGCCTGAGAGCGTTTACAGTACAGAGAAGGTGCATAGTTCAGAATCTGCGATATAAGAAATTCTTCATTTATGTAATCTTTATGGAGAACATTTTGGCTGGCCGGTACAAAGGGTTGATTAGATTAGGCATGCTAAAGAACAGCTTTTAGAAGATAGTTGTATTTTAAATAGTACTATTGTCAACCGAGAAGCAGGGATTATCATCGATAATAGTCGAAAGATAATAGGCAGGGGCTGTGCAAGCATTAAACAATGCGTCGTCTATTACTATTTGTGCACTTCGACCAAATCTGTTCGGGCACTTTGGGCTCTTCAATTGGCCCACATTGCAAGACTCCATTTTAAATACGTGCCCCTGAGCTGAAAACCCCGATCCAAAATGATTGGCCAACTCAGGTTAAAAACATGACGCCCGAGCGTCCGCTTTTGACATGTCATATTTTCAGTTGGACCAGATGCGTAAGCATACGGACGGGGTTCAGACTGGCAGTGCAAGTCAGGCTGGTGCTACTGCCAAACCTAGACTGCGACATCACCCGTCCATGGGCACTAGAAAGTGTCCACGGCCCGTGGGCCTTTTGAAATTCGACGCCCATCGCCCATCCTTATGCAAAAATAATGCAAAAATTACCCTATTCGGCGATTTTATGTACATAACTAGTTCTTGGCAGTACCCACCGTGCCAAGAGTGCCCGCATATGTCTTGGCGACGCTAAAAATGTCTCCACAAAAACGGGCGTTGTCGCAGTCTAGCCAAACCAATACGATCAATTTGAATTGGATCTTCGTTGATGAGACGTATTCATGACCACCCAAGAAGACCAAAGACTTCAGAACAGCCCAGGCTTCATAGGGCGTTTTGACTTTCCGCTATCAATTTACCCAGGTGCCCACCAGGATCTTCTTTATTTCGTCGTTTCCATTCACCATAATTCTGGTTTGTATTTGAAAATAACCCTGTCAAGTCACATTACTGTGGACAATCCATTTTCTAGCGTTTCCAAAAGGCCCATGAATTGCGAGTCGGGGTACAACGCAGCATCAGGTCCGGACATCACTGGCGCAAGACGAGAGCAAATTCGCAATGACCAACTGTATACTTACCGAGAGTGTGATTGATGAGATGAAAGAAAAAATGAGAAATATCTACGCAGAGCTGGGCAAAGTGGAGAAGAGTTGCACCGAAAAGATTGAAGATGTCTCACAGATGAACGAAAACACGATGTTATCGCATGATCAGTGGAATACCATCACCTCGTTACACCAAGAGCTCCTTGAGAAACATTACGACTTTTTTGTGGTTTCACAAGATCTAGCAGCCATCGCGACCATAGGAAACCTGGCTGAAAAGCACAACATGCCCGCCCGTATGTGGAGTTACGGGATCTATCGTTACCTGGAACTGCTACGAAAACATCGTGCTCACTCGCTCGACGTGCAAGAACATTTGCTAAATTTCACACGTCTATCATATCTGATGGTGACACTTCTTTTGGAGAGGATATCGCCTTTCAGGGAGATCTGGACCGAATGCCTGGGCGATCTAGCGCGGTATCGTATGGCGGTGGAGGACACAGATGGAGCGGATCAAAGAACATGGGCAGAGGTATCGAGATTTTGGTATAACCACGCTACAGATCAGTGTCCTGAAGCTGGTAGGATTCAAAATCACCTCGCTGTGATCTCGCGCCCGGATACATTGCAGCAATTTTTCTATTACACCAAAGCACTGATAATCGCGCGCCCATTCTCAGACGCGTGGGCAAGCATGAAACAGCTGGTCCATTCTATTCCTGGGGCACCGGGTGATAGGAACATCTTGGTCAATTCTTTTATGGCTGCTCATGGTGCCCGTATCTTGGACTTGCCAGTTGAGCAGTTCGCTCTTCGGTCGAGGATCTTCCTTACGAATCTGCGCCAAGACGTCGGCCGTTTAGGTCAAGAAGCACAACAAGGCATCTTTGTTACATGCTGTAACATCGGTGCAATACTTCAATATGGCAACAAAGATGGTTTCATTGCCACGGAGTTCAATTCAACCGACAATACTACGCTTGGAGATGCCTATGCTCTCGCAAAACAGTGGGCGTCTAAAGCACACGTCGACCCAAACAGCCATGTCAGTACCGATTTATCATCTCAATACGCATTCAGTGCAAGCTCATTCGCTTTTCATACTTTGGCCATCATCCTCAACCAGCCTGATGACTGGAACTTGCAGCCTGCTGTGCATGTCTCTATGGCCTTCCTGTGGTGCCTTACGCTCCACCCAGCAGTCATCCAGCGACTTGAGCGGCTGGTCCCATGGTCGATACTTGCCAACTACCTGAACAGTCTGTTTCAGCCCAACGTCAATATTTCAACGATCAAAGGCAAATCATTCCCCCGCATTGATGGCACCACCCCACAGCAGCTGCCGGAGGACCTTTTAATTAGAGGCCACACTTGGAGCCGACTTTACTACCCTGCCATGTTTTTCGACGCGACAGCCATGGCAGAGGACAGGCCATTGATTGAGGATCCTTCCACAATGCTCCTTAGAGTACACAGGTGCCTGTGGCTTGGAATGCAGATCGCATCGGTCTGCCTCACCCGAATTCACTATAATGTACTCTGGTCTAACCTAGTTCTGATTTAGTATTCTCGTTGGATGAAGTACGACGATATTTTACGGTTCACGCCTACCAGACTTGCATACGAATTTGCGCCAATCTCTCAATCCCTAGACCACCTCAGTGGGAGTCTCTACTCGACACCTAGGCTCATGGATTAGGAAATGAGGGAAGCTTTGAAAAACCCACAAGGTGACCATCATCTCTCTTGGTCGGAAGATAGGGACCACAATATCAACTATGTATAGTGAGTAAAATCGAAACAGTAGTCGAAGATTTCTCTTTTGCGGATCAGAAAGCGCATCGCAACCTGTGTTTTCATAAATGTAAACGCAAGTTGACACAGACAAATTGTATAAATGCGGCAGACTCGGCTTTGAGTCCCACGTCTGGCTGGTAGCTCTGAGTTATTTCATAGTTGAGCCGTCGAGAAAGATCGCTCCTGGGCGCGGGTTGAGAGATAAGGACATTTGCAGGCCAATGTTACTATGTAGCTTTTTCATTAGCCTCACTAGGCGCAAATGCAGCATCGGAAGAACGAAAGTCTGGAAGCGCTGAGAGAAAAATCTCTTGACAGAAACCAATGATCAAAATTCTACAGTTACTAGTGGTAGTATCAAGCCAACTACCTGACTACCTTGACGCTACGAGGTCGAAAATTCAACACAAAACCTTTCTAGCCTTGCATCAACGTTTTTTTCTTGGTCAACTGCTAAGATCTTGAAACACGAGACACTGATTCTCTAAGATGAACGACCAACCAGAAGTGAAGTCCCAATCGCCCCCAACACTATACTTCGCACAACTGTGCCAAGACTCCTGTCTCATCCCCGAGGTTTCAATAGTGATGCTAGAGGGTTCATCAATTTTGCACATTGCGACGTTAGCGCTTTTGCTTACTGCGCCAGTCCTTCAGTTCTCTGTCGTCATAAAGAGAGATAGGCATATGAGCAGCTAGACCCTAGAGTCTAGAAGAATAGTAAGCGTTGCACCTTCTTCTATAAGAACAATCAAACTACCAAGAAGCATGCACTTCGAGTACACCCCCGGACCTCGGTTTGACGGTGGTGGAGAAACGGCAGGCTTCTCAACACCTGTTGTATCGTACGCACCTGAGGCATGTCACAAAGCAACAACGTATACAGTTTTGAAGATACATTCTCCGATCAAGGGACACAAAGTCCTACCTGTGGAGCGACGAGTGATATCTTATTGGGCAATCACTTACTTGTTAATTAGCAACTCATCCGCATATTACCTGTAGTCGAGTAGGGTGCACTTACTCTTCTTGGCCAGCCACTACTATCTTGTGGATACACATTGTGGAGATCATATGGCCCGCAAGACAGCCACATGGACATATTTATGACCTCTCTGAAGCGAGTATCAGAATGACAAAATCAGGGGCTCCAATATTCAGGTCTAGAATGTATGCACGGGCTACTTGGGCTACTTGGGCTACCTGGGCTACTTGGCCATCGATCGTATACCGTATTCTAATATTCATTCATTATGGATGGGGATCGGGCGTGTAGAGTAATATATAGCCCCGTCGAATAATGTGTGGCTACATCAAGGCGGGACCCAGACGGTAGTGATCAACGCTGAGATGCTATAGTTGATCACCACTGTTACTTCGACCGCCGCTGCCGAGGGGTCCAAGCTAGCCGGAGCTTAGAGGCCTACTTAAGGCATGAACACTTGTGAGCAAGCTCATTCTCCAAAATTTTCTTTCATTTTCATTCATACATTCATATGGCTTCATTCTGCATATACTGGTAGATGATACATCCAATTCTCATCGACTCTGGTTTTCACACAATTTGCAATTGTTTCCATCTGAAAAATGACAAACTTCACTGACCGCGCATCTGATGAACGCGGTACTCGGACCTTAATACTCCTGTGGATCACAGCAGGTATCGCACTTGTTGTTATAGCTTTACGGATTTCCAGAGGGGTCAAAGAAAGATATATCTACGTGGAGGATGTTACCATCCTAGCATCTGCAGTGAGTGCTCCGCTCATGTAATTTGCAGCATAAGATATCTGACCTCAAATACAAGATTGCGGCAATAGTTTACTGTGCTAAAATCACAAATATCATTAGCGCAGGATATGGACGGCACAAAATTCTACTGGGCCAGGAAGAATACGGAAATGCAAATTCCGAAATGATGTACTCTCTTGTCTGGGGAAACATCTCGACAGCCGTCTGCAAAATCTCGGCGGCAATATTACTACACCGGGCGGTAGAGATCACAACTTTCAGAGTATGTTCAATACTGCTGACGGCATTCGGATCGGTGGTATCACTTGCTTGGATCGTGCTGTTAGAAACGACCTGCATCCCTTCTCGACTGTTACCAAAGATAGGAGTGGCTGGTGGAGGTGGGTACTATCTAATATTTTCTATCAGCAGGATTTGTTCAACTGATGGATTGCAGTGCTATCAATTCTACTCTATGTTCACCTTGCAGGTAATGCGACCATTGTCGTATGGACGCGGGATGCTCCTCTCCAAAAAAGGCTGATTGGTTGTGCTTTTTGTGGGTCGATTGCCCTGTAAGTTGAATCAAGTTGTTATGTTTTTAGGATGAAGAATAGAATTAACGTGAATTGTGATAGAGCTGTACCAGTGGTTATTATCAAATGCACGAATCTCAAGGCTCTCGCTGTTGGGCATGACATGACATGTGAGCTTTCCCTTTGGGGAGAGGGGGTCTTGAAACCGACCTATGTCCAATCCATTTTCTGAGGGGAAAGAGCTGATGATTGATTAGATACGATGGCCCCATTGCTAATATGGATAAAGTGAGATCATTCGTCTGATCTAGTGAAGCACAGCTAACACTTGCCGGTTAGCTTGGAATTCTGCGTCTTTTCTATCGTTTCAAGCCTGGGGCCTCTTCGTATGACCTTTTTCAAGGCGAATGAGCCCGAAGGCAACACTACAAAAAGTATCAATACAGTGAGTAAGTGCTTCTTTCCTCAGCTGGTCAAAGACTCACAGACTTTTGTGGTACCACTATAGTAAGGCTTTGAGTTGATCCCAGGCGCTCGGCAATACTATCAAATCACAACTCGGGGGAAGGCATGGACTGGAGCCTATTCACATTTTTCATGACTTGTTGGCTACTCTATTTGGTTTGATGTAAAACGAGGTTGGTTCATCTCCCAGTGAGGGAACAGCATACCGCATCCCTCCACGTATCAGCGCATCTTTTATAAGATAACGATTTTTGAAGCCATCGTTGATCAAATCTAGCACATTGTCTCAGCGGTTAAACGAGCACATAATTCTGTATGCGGCATCCACAAAGTGATCTATTATCTTGGCAACAGATCGCGGAACTGTCTGGATATTGAGCGATGTGTTGCTCTCTATCAAAGGCCGTGAAGCGGAGAGTCATGGAGTGGAAGGCATATAATGAGACGCCTTCTGAATAAAGAACATGTATTTTCCAAGTTTTCTATCTCATTCAGGAACGATTCTTTCTATATAAAACACTAATATATAGCTTTCTATAGCACCATTATATTCAATCCTATAGGATTGTGCACGCCCTCAAAGCCCATACGCATTCGCTCCAATCTATGCCCAATTCACCTAATGCCCGGCTGCTGTCTTTCGGATATGCCAATTTGCAGGTTGCAAAATATTTTGGATCCTTTACGAATGATGACCGAGCTCAGATTCACATCCTGTCTAATACAAATAACCGCCAACCCAGAAATGTTCAAAATTCAATAAGAGTGGTTGGTAGAGCTCCGCATCAACCGCGGTTATGACCGCTGCGGTGCGTTTAGGTAACCGCGAAAACGCGGTTGAGGTTTGGGATTTTCCTATATGCGGTCGCTCAGGCCACATCCAGAAACCGCACATGGTCAACAGCGGGTAGACCGCGGTTGGGCAAACGGGCCAAACAGCCAAGACCCCATGAATTATACATATTTTATGCAGACCACGACACTTGGATAGTATAAAAGCTGATAAACATGTAATCCTAGATCTGGATTCTTTATGAACTCAAGATAACTGAGCTTTTCAGCAATTTTGTGCGCCTGACGATAGCTTAATTAGGCTAGTTATGTATTTGCGGTCTCTCTGCGGTTGACCGCAGTCTGACCATGCGTTTTTTTAGTGCGGTACGGTGGGAATTTTGCTTAACCATAGTTAGCGCGGTTGGGGGGTGCGGTTGGGCTTTGCCTTCCCATGCACTGGTTGTGACGAGGTCTATGGTGGTGTGACAGTTTAGGGACTGGGAGCAGAAGAGGTCGACATTGGAAGAAAAAACTGGGTAAATTGGCCTGAGGCCTTTTAAGTCGTAGAGGAAGATGGGGATCTCAGCCTTCTCCCAAACTTCTTTCCTTTCCTTCTCATCTTGCTTTCTTCGTATCGAACGACCCAGAATTCAACTGAATTTATTGGAAATTGCCTCATCACAAGTGGGCAAAATTTCCAAATGGGTAATACCCTTTCCTATCGCACGATCACAGGTAATCTTTAATTGTCAAACACATTACGCTTTTCTCCGAGGGCAGCGCTATTTCGTTTTTGAGTATAAACATAACTCAAAATGGACTTATTAGGAAGATGGGCCAGGTCGGGTTTTCTTCATTGGATTTTGGGTAATACCATCTGATTCGAAAAGGCGGCTACAGGAGGAACCGCTTGGTCAAAGTCATGTAATCAAGCAGCAGATTGATGTATCGAATGTCTCCGCGATGGCCTGCCATCCATAGGCTTGAACGCGGTTTTCCGCCGACCCAGTGCACTGGAAAATTCGTTCTCTGCGCAAGCAATGATTCTATCACGTCAGAATTTTCGAAGTTTGACGGCGTCGGCCAGAACAGCGGTAATTTTCTTTTGGTCTCCGACGTGCATATAATAGTGACTTCAGAATTTCTAAAAGAGGCTCTGATTCTCCCTCCAGGGGGATTTTTTTTCCACCAGACGGGGGAAAGGTTTCAATGTTTCCAAGCAAGTCTCGCTTCGCTTTTTTAACCTCCTGAAACCATATAGTTGTCGCTGAATATTGGATTCGACAAAATTAAGACTTCATTCTCCAGTGGCCTTTCAACTGACTGAGTCCGGTGGGTGTACTCATCCACGATCGCCTGGGTTACCAACATATAGGGTAGGACATCACGGATTATCAATTAACTATACCACAAACTCAACCCGTGAATATCTTCCTAATGATACATTGTGATCAAAATATGTCTGGTTTCCTCATAAGCTGCGACGACCTTTTTATTCCCAAGGGGCCGATTGAATTTATGGTCAAAAGTTGCATATAGAAGCAAGCTAACGGCACGAAAAGGTTTCAATAATCAATGCGAGTGGCAATAGCCACGGCCAGAGGGGTCACATTCGTTTGAGTTGACGATTTGCCCAATGACCCTCAATTATCATCAATTTGATGTCGGCCAACCACTTTGCCAACGTTGTCATGCTCGGCAGAACTTGTTGCTTTTTGTATCCAGCTCCGAGGCTATGTGGTTGAAAAGCAAGGCCAACAAAACAAGAACTAGCAGTCATCCACCTCGTTCCATAGCAGGGCGTTAGTGGAGTTCAGCCAGCATGATCAAGAACAATAAGTCTAGTAAATGCTGGTCTTTCATCAAACAGCCAAGCTTGAAATTGGTTTCTAGCTATGGACTTTCGAACCCTAGAAGTAAGAAGCGGAATGAGCTAGGACGGAAAGAGCTGGTGGCCGCTGGAATTCAGAAAATACTTCGCTAGAACTCCTGCGCGAAAATCCGGGGTAACAATTTAACTGTGCCGATTGATCAGCCCTATGTCTCCACCGGGCTGGCGGGTAGTTCTGTGTAAGACCCACGACTGCTGCTACAACCGCTAAAATATATCCCGGCATCTGCTCGAGGAACACCGCCGACAACCCCACAGCAGGTTGATGTTGAAGCGCGTAACTTCTTCTAAACAGGTAGCCAGGTGCACATATGAAGTCTTCCAACGCCCAGATGCCGTAGTTCTCGAGGAGGTCGAGGAAGAATTGGGCGTCCGTTTTGACCGAATCAACTCCGACGGTGTTGAGGTAACTATAGAATTCCTCGTAGAATCGCTGGATATCATCGGGATCTATGGCAAGAATCTTGCCCTCGGGAATATTTTGTGCAATTGGGCTATTGGAGCTGGGATCTTTGACTTGTACTTCCTTGGTCTTGTACTTTCGAGCGAGGTCGCCATCAGGACTGATTCCACCCCAATACCCGAACAAGGCATGCCAAACTGCCACATGCTGAATATTAGGGTTTTTCTGGCGGATTTCGTCAACGGTTCGTTTAAGACCTCCTGGGAAGGCTTTTTCGTTTGCCTCGAACCGCTGCCACCGTCTTCTGAATTGGGACTCGCCTTCGTTGTCGAGACTCTGCCAGTTGTCGTCGATAATCAGATTCGAGATGCTGATGCCGTGAGACTTCAAAGATTCCAAGGATTGGAGAAGTTTTTCCTCCGTTAGATCCTGCCCCAGGCTATTCCAAGTACAAAATGTCAAGTCATCAAACCACTCAGCCAGCCATTGTATTTTCGGGTCTTTCTCAACAAAGACAATATCATCATCGAGAGGAGATATCGGAGACGTCTCTTCCCAATCATCCATTGAAGAGTCTGAGAATGGCTTGACCACCTTCCGCGACTCATAGATTAAAGCAGATATAGCGACTTCAAAGTCTTCCGCAACAGCAGCCAAGACATTGAATTGGGCGGATTTCGTGTTATCGTTCCTGGCCTTGATCACGACCTCGCCATTATCGCCAGACTGAAAAACCGTCAAGACATCGTTGATACCTGAAATGGCTAGCAAAACGAGATTCAGACCATCTTTGCGCAGGAAAGAGCATAGTATCGCATCTTCCGTCAAATCAAACCAGTCTCTACCATGTCGTGGCCCCAGCCACGGACTCCAAACCCGCACCAAGGAAAAGTTCCTCATTATTGAAGAAGGGGTACCGAGAAGAAGAGTACTGATTCCGGATGCTCCATTTGCTGCTGCAGACACATTTCCTGATATTGACCATAGTAGAGAACCGGGGGCCTCGCTGGTCCGTGACTCGACTTGGATATCTTGCGAAAGGTTGGTGATATATTTTGCGAGCTCTTCTTTCCGAACCTGAGAGGGGAAATAAGGTGATAGCGCTTTCTTGATTCCGGATTCGCGGGCAGTGTATACGATTTCCCCATCACCGACCGAATGATGAGGGTTTACCCATTGCCAATCGGTTTCGGGGCTTGTGCGAAAGCGCACCGTGAATTGTGCATGCCCACCGACTGAAGGGAGTTGAATCTGTCCTGCGAATATGTGGCGATAATACCTATATTCTGTGGCGTTTCCACTAAGCAAAGGCGCGGCTGACTGTTTGGTTTCGTGCAGTGGCAGCGCCGTCCAGTCTGGATCGGAGATGTTATGCCAGATTTGAGCTTCCCAGGGTTGATCTGGTAGAGATGTGCTTGATTCGATGGTGACGGTGAAGCGCACCTAGTCCAGCCTTTGATACTCGATCTTTGTTTATTGTATTATTGTACCCAAGACAGCTGATTAGTACTCACCGTATCGCCATGGTCCTTCTCCGACCGCAACTTCTTTTGGACTCTGGGAATGCTGGTTACTTGACCCAGTGGAGGGTAGCACGTCACACGGGCGAAAAGAACCATCTGGACCGGGCGAGCAAAGTGCGGGCTCTGATGTTTCGTAGAATCGCCAGGTCCGATTATGGGGAGATTGGAGGTATTTCTGTCAATTTGCTCATGCATGATCGGATGGGAGGGGTAAGCTCCCAGCTCTCTCGGGTGCAGGGATTAGATTAAGCTGTAGCTAGCCGATTAGCGAGCGTCGAGTTGAGAAATCGACCAGGCCGGACCCGATAGCTGTGAACTTTGGACGAATGACAAAAGATGAAGAGGGAGAGGGCCCGGGGATCTTGTGATGTGCTGAGGGAAGCAGCGGGGAACCTTCCTCAACGTCTTTGACTCTTCGGCTTCTGTGCGCTACACTGCATCCTATCTACTATCTACCTTACGATGTTCGATCTTCTTTGTTCCATGCACGGAGATGGAGTATCTGTAGCATTGCTTTTGTAGCTGAGTATTCCTTTTGCACTTCCTACTTGATTTCTAGTGAATCCTGACAGCCACCTTGCCAAAGTGCTTTTGAGCCCACTATTTCCCAGTTAGTACAGATATCCTTTTACACCCAGGAGGGAACAGTTCACTTCACTTACCATGTGTTCATACGCATCCCGGGTTTCAGCCAGAGAAAAGACCTTATGGTCCACAACAGGGTGAATATCATTGGCTTCGATCGCGCGAATCATATCCCGCATCAGCGCCTTGCTCCCAACATAAACACCGCGAACCGTGCAGATGTTGCTCAGAGTATCTAGAACGCTAGGCTGATCAGCAGGACTGACACCACCCAAGAATCCAATCACACTGATCACTCCCTCGAATTTGATGGCCTTGAAGCTTTGCTTCAGGGTGCCACTTCCACCGACTTCGATGATGTGGTCCACGCCGGCACCATCCGGGGTCAACGCGCGAGCAGTCTCGCCCCAGTTCGGGTCGGTCCTATAGTTGATTATGTGATCCGCACCCAGTTGCTTGAGTTTCTTAGCTTTCTCGTCGGATGAGGTCGTGGCGATCACGATCGCACCCGCAGCTTTGGCAAACTAACCCTCACGGATATTGATTAGCCAAGCTGCTCATTGATAACTGGCCGTTAGCTACCATGGGCGAAGCAATCACTTACCTGAAGAGCGAAGATGCTCACACCGCCAGTTCCCTGGACTAGAACGACCTGGCCAGGCTTCAACGGCCTTAGGTCGTACAGCGCATTCCAGCTTGTCAGAGCCGCGCATGTCAGAGTACTATTCTCAACTGGTGAGAGGTTCTTCGCAGCCTTGACAAGACCCTTCTCGGCGAAAGCGCCGTATTCGCGAATGGTGCCGTCGATTACGCCGCCTAGTCCGGTCTGTGTCGCGGGAATATCGATCGGGCCATATTGGTGACCCTGGTTGAAGAGCGTCGCAACTTTGTCGCCCTTCTTGAACTCGGTGACCTTGGAGCCGACCTCAATGACCTCGCCAGCGCCGTCGGAGCCCGGGACCACAGGGAAACCAGAAGGGAAGGGATATTTACCCTGTGTTGTGGTGTGGTGCAATTAGTTAACTGTCAAACTGGGTTGCTCTATCGTGCTGGTATTCTTACCAAGGGAATGATTAAGTCTCGGTAGTTGAGCGAGGCAGCCTGAAGCTTGACCAGCACCTCTGATTCACCGATAGTTGGGAGGGGCGCGTCCTTGAAGGCAAGGCCGTCGAAGCCATTGTCCTTGTTCTCGACTACCCATTGCTTCATGGTTGAGGGGACCATTGTTTTGTACGACAATTCAATTGTAATTTGGTTGGATTTTGGAGAGAGAGAGGATGTGTAGAGAAATTGGCAGTTGTGATGAGTTGAGGTGGGACTCGGAGGGGCATATGAGGTCTTCTATAAATGCCCGCGAATTGACGTAGGCGATCTACCGATTATTACGTCGAAGATAGGGAGTACAGGTGGTCTAGGCTGTTCTCGGGCAGATGAGAGACCGTTCTCGGACACATTTCAATGCTGATCAATCCCGGTTCATCCTGACCATAACCATCCATGGCTTATCCTAGGCTCATGACGTCAGGAGTATGGCGTTATGACAATGATACATTGTTAGAAAAAGGAGAGAAGGTGATCTAGAAGAGCCTCTATATTATTTAGTACTAAATGATATGGCAATTTTAATATGTAAAATCTATTCCAATCAAATTACACGCCCGTCATGTCCACTCTTCCCCAGTTGGATGTTTTTATCTACTCTGTGTTGAAAATAGATATTAACCTGTCACCGCTGGAACCATTCGCCTTTTCTTCTCGGCGTTCGGGTTTTGAAAACTTTAAATTAGTTCTTTATTCTCCAAATATAGCGCAATTGGACTAACCTGTGCGGAACATCAAAACGTAAGTTACTCCGGAGCTTTTGCTTTTCGTTGTTACTTCGGCGGAGCGGAGCTTCGGGATCTGAAAACATGGACCCACTGGGAATTCTCTTGGTCCTGCGGTTATTGCAAGTTGCAGAATGAGAAAATGACGGCAGTCAGCATGGAATTTGTATCAATAAATTAATAAACTATAAAGCTATCGGAGAGATATTTCAAGTTTACAAGATAGCTCTGATCAAGTACAGTTCCGTAGACATTCTATGCTAGCCTCGCACTTAAACTATCCCATGGATTAACGATGATCCGCTTATCGCGACAATCTCGGAGCTGGCCTGATCGCCGGCCATTTTTGGTCTCCGCGACTCATTCCTCCAATTTTCCACTGGAACGCCCTCCCTCCTTACCCATTTCACATCAATCGGTCCCATGCGACCTCGGTCAACGCCTCTTGTTCGCGCGACTTGTCGCAACGCGCCCCTACCTCGAACCGCGTCATACGGAGCACGTAGCTTCGCCGCAGCATCGCAAACAAATCCGCTCCGTTGCGAGACCCGTCGCCCGGCTCTGTTTTTTCAACAATCCCAGTGTACACCGCAGCAGAAGAGGCTAATCACGCAACAATGGCTGAAGCGCGTTCAGGATGGCAAAGATGAGTGGGCTCGGCATGCGGAGGAGATTAACGAGGGCAAGAGGAAGAGCTTCGCGGCTCATCTGGAAGAACGCGGGTTGATTCATGATGTTGTTGGGTATGTTGTGAGCTGGAATTTATTCGGGGTCCTCTTCTGCATGAGTTAATTGGAAAACAAGTACTAATTGTCCATTTCTGATCTTTCCAGAGAACGCGATTTGCTTCATCAGGTGTTCACCGAGAAGAGGGTCGGTATCTACGTCGGAATTGACCCTACGGCGCCATCTATGCACGTGGGACATATGTTGCCGTTTATGGTCCTGGCTTGGGGATATGTTTGGGGCTTGCCTGTCACCTTTTTGGTGAGTTTCTTTGGGCCTGAGAGTCTCTTGAAATGGCTGACTGACACAAAATAGTTGGGTGGCGCTACATCTCGAGTTGGTGACCCCACAGGTCGACTAAAGGGCCGCGAAAAAGTTCATACCTCGATTCGCAAGGCAAACATGGCTAGCATGCACATGCAATTGAAGAAGCTGGGCACTAGCATTGAGCAGTACGGCAGGAGACACGGTTATCAGAAACAGGCTATCTGGAGACGAGCGTTGGTCAACAATAACACTTGGTGGAATTCAATGCCTTTCATTGAGGTCCTGCGCGATCTAGGCGCCTTCACTAGGCTGGGACCTATGCTTGGCCGAGACACGTGAGTCTTATCAATGCAATTTGGCTGTTCAGTTGAACTAACAATTATATTCAGTGTCAAGAATCGGATGAACCAGGGCGATGGCATGTCTTTTGCTGAGTTCTCCTACCCTCTTCTCCAAGGCTGGGACTGGTGGAACCTGTTCCAGAAGGGTACTCAAGTGTAAGTGGGTGGATCTGATCAGTATGGAAACATCCTGTTCGGTATGGATGCCGTCAAGTCAATTAGCCGTAACACTGCCGATGAGCAAAAACGTAATCCTTTGGACTCGGAACTGGACCGACCCATTGGCTTTACAACGCCTCTCTTGACAGCCTCGTCTGGAGAGAAGTTCGGAAAGTCCGCTGGTAATGCAATTTGGCTCGACAAGAGCATGACTACCACTTTCGAGCTTTACCAGGTTAGTTTACTCGTTCCATGAAGCTTCTGTTTCGTCTAGAGCTAATTATTTTCCAGTTCTTCGTCCGCACCCCTGATGATACTGTGGAGCGCTACCTTAAGTTGTTCACTTTCATCCCCCTACCTGAGATTCATAGAGCTCCCAAGCTTGAGCGTAGGAGCGGGATGCGGACTGGGGGGCTGTGCGGTTATCCTTCTTCCCAAATTCTAATCGCGTTTATAGGACATGAATATCGGTTGCCCGACCCCCGCAGTACAGTGGTGTTCCATGAGTATTTGACCTTGGGTACTTCGGCCGTGGGCCCACTTTGTAGGCCCACTTTTAATATTGCCAGGCAGAAACCTCGAAAATTCAATCCAATTTAATAGCTAGTATGCCAACCTTCATATTTAATAACATCAGCAACTCTATGAGGCATAGTATCAGATAGATGCTTAAACATCTCAATATCTAGCCCCTCCTAAGCTTCCTGGGCAGCGTCGACTAGTAGATCAAGCGTAGTTTCGTTATTTGGGAGCTGTATTAGCTCAGGGTGTCGCTTCAGTATTTCGGCCTTTAGGAGCGCCCATAGGTTCTCAATTGGATTCAAATCGGGCGAATAGGGAGGCCACTCCATAATATCACATCCAAGCTCATTAAGAGTCCCCTGAATGATATAGGCAGTGTGTACCGGTGCGTTATCTTGTTGAAAAATAGCATCTTGATCAATACTATTAAGAAGTGTTGGAAGAACACGCCGGTAAAGCTCTTCAATAGTCCGAGATGAAACACCACCGCGGCGAGACTGAGGATCACCAAATAATGGAATTAAACTAGAGCGTCGCGGAAGACCAGAAAAGGCAGCCCAAAACATCTGTTTAATCTGTTTTCCACGGGTTGGTATCATTTGGACTTGATAGCCCTCTTCTTCGTGCTCCCAAAGCTGGTCCTTTGGACGGGTAAATGACCATTCTCGACCCTAACCGATACCACGTTCAATAGTACACTCATCAGACCAATACACACGGGCCCAATCCTCAGAAGTGAAGTGCTCATATCTTCGCGCCTAAGTAAGGCGTTTTTCAGCAGATAGAGGTGTTAAAGTAGGCCGTTGCATTTTCCGCCACTTTCGAAGGCCTATTTCATAGGTCAGCCGCCAAATTGAGGTACGTTTAACCTTATAATCGACCTCTGCGAGTAGGTCTGCGACTAAGATTGACGGGTTTTGTTGTATAGTCTCATATATATAGTCACGGTCGTCTTCAGTAAGCTTCCTTGGCCCCCCTGAGCGTGCTAAAGACTAGACTGCGACATCGCCCGTCCATGGGCACTAGAAAGTGTCCACGGCCCGTGGGCCTTTTGAAATTCGACGCCCATCGCCCATCCTTATGCAAAAATAATGCAAAAATTACCCTATTCGGTGATTTTATGTACATAACTAGTTCTTGGCAGTACCCACCGTGCCAAGAGTGCCCGCATATGTCTTGGCGACGCTAAAAATGTCTCCACAAAAACGGGCGTTGTCGCAGTCTACTAAAGACTGTTGCTTTTGACGCTTTGACTCTTGAGTAAGAGTATACTGAATAGTTGAGCTTGGAATATCTGGAAATCGCTTCTTTTTTATAGTTGTTGCACCCCAACCATTGGTACTATGCAGTTCACAGATCTTAGCTCTAGTAAGACAGTCAAGCTCTGGGCCTCTTTTCCCACGTATAGGAGGCATGTTTTAGTATATAGAATAAGAAAACAGTGCGAAAATCTCTTCAAAACGCGTTAATATACAGCGCATATGCTAGCGTGTTTAGGACGCGCGAGATTTAATATACTAATACAGTAGGCGGTCTAGAATGGCGGTCAGATCCTAAGGTGGGACCCGAAGTAGACCTGGCACTGCACCTCGGGTAACCCTACCGACCCTGCACCTGCACCTCCATTTGGGCGGTGTAGGTTCAAAGATTCCGACCCTCAGGTGCGGTAGGTTGAGCACCGCACCTCATGAGGGTAACCCTGAGGTGCCCCTGAGGTGCGAAAACTATGACTAATATGCTAGAAACGTGACTTGGGGGTAATTGCATAAATTATGTAGAATTGGGCTGTATTCTTTTGTAATTGTAAGCTAAAGATTTATTACTGTATAGCCTTACAAGAGGATTGAGTGCATATCATAGGTCATAGTTTCATGTTTGAATAGGGCTTCAATTCTCACATTTGCAGTGATAATATCTATTATACAGTATGTTCTCAAGAGTTAAACTATTAAGTTATATACCCATCCAGTAGTCTCGATTTCTTCCGCATCCTACCTGATACACGATGCTGTGTATCAGGTAGGTCAGGCGACACGGAGACCCTGCCCTTATCTATCTCTGGAAGTTCATCGCCTTCAGATTCCTCCTTATCACCAGAAAAGACCATAGGGCGCTTCCCGGCAGCAACTGCTAAGAGTAGTGGTATATCATAATGTACCTTAATATCTTCCTTATCATCACTGATAGCGTCGAAGGAGTGTGTCTGGATGTCAAGTGCTTCAGCTGAAGCTGCTATTTCATGATCTATAAGATACTCTTGCAGAATTAGCCGCTGCTCCTCCTTCAAGTCAAATCTTGTTGTATATATATACAATATGATATCGCGAATAGTCTCTGGGTTTAATGAACCCCGGCGGTAGTGGCATATATCTCGGGTAGAGTTAAAAAGACGTTCAACTCCAGTACTAGTCGCTAGAATTAACATGATATTACGGGCAATACGGGTAAGAATAGGGAACTCTCTTTGATGATTCTTCCAGAAGAGTCTAGCTGAACCATCGATAGTATCTAAGAATATTAGTTTTATAATCATATAGACTTAGTGCTAACTTACCACTCTGGAGATATTTAGTGAGCTCGTTATATTGCGGACTAGTTGATCCCTTTGAAAGATCACGCCTATATACCCTCTCAAGCTCTAACTCGGTTGTTATTAAATAGCTATTAGACTAAACTATATCTGACGGTATATGTTGGCGATACCTCTCTAAAAGTGACTGGAGACTCTTATAGTATTCCTTTCTGTAGTCCTTTCCAGTCTCTGGATCTAGGTCCCAATCACTTGTTAAAAAGAATTGCATTTTGTTCGACGGTACTAGGATTGTCCCAATTGTGTAGAGATCACCCTCAATACTATCAGTCATACTATAGTATTTGATCAATTTCTCTTTTGCAGCTTTAAGGGAAGAGAGTATCATTTGTTTCTAGTGAACCTTCTTCCGCTGAAGTTGAGATATTGACCTTTTAAGATGATCAAAGAGCTTATTGTAGATCCTAAAGATAAGGTAGATACTCGAGTCTTTAGTACGATATACTAATATAGTGAATGTAAAAAAAGGCTGGAGGATACAAAGTAGATAGTCAATCTGTCGCCACCCCTCTGAATTTAATACGAAATAGGGTTGATTAAAGTCCGTATAGTACGAATTGTACGTAGTATAAAGTCTTCTTGCCCGCCGGAGCATTAGGAACGTCGAGTTCTATCGTATACGAATATCCTGGATTAGGAGGAGCTGTAACTGAGTATTGGACTAGAGGTTTAAGAAGTTTTCTTTGCGTTGAGGGCTCCCGTTGATAAAAACTATAAGACCTCGGACCTATAAGTAATATTTAGTATTATTTATAGTTTATAAATAGAAGTATACCTTGTTTAATGTATCAGCGATCTTATGCTTCTGTTGGCGCGAGCGGAGTTGACGTAACCGATCGTTAGGTAATTCTGACTCAGCATTATTATTCCTCGGCGAAGCCTTGATCTTACTAAGTAAATCAAGTAGACTCAGTTGAATGATATAGGCAAGACAAGGCACTTGAACAATTGTCGAATCTATCTCCGGGTCTGACTGTAGATCCTTGATTGACTTATTTACCGCTATGATAAGTGTCTTATTATTAGACGTATTATTAGTTGTTACCGCTAGTATACGGTAAATGATCTAATGCTGTTATAGAATTCGAATAACAACTTTACTAAGGTTAACGCTAGAATAAGTACCAGAAATTGGCTTAAAGCTAAGGAGTACCTTACGATACTCCTATTCCTAGTCTAAAAAGTATCCTGTGATAGCTATGAAGGTATGTTTAAATGGCGAAGTCTAACAGTCAAGGGCAATCGATATCTTTGTACTAGGTAGGAGCTGTTATAGAGTCTTTTGTTGAGACTCTTTGACGAACTCTCGGAGACGCTTACGAATAACCTTTCTTAATAGGATGCTTAGTAGTATAGATGCTAGTTGGGCGTAAGAGATAAGGTCGTGGAATTCTTGATGCTCGATAAAGAGGAAGGGTAAATATGATACAGTGATTAGATTAAGTAGCTTCTGCTCCTATATTTGCTATGTAAAGGTAGGTACTGGTCTTCTCTCAGCCTAAAATATAGTTAATTAAGGATTCGTCTTAATATTCAATAAGAAATATAGGTAAACATACTGTGTCACTAAGTAGCTAGTGGATACTACTAGTTCCCTAGAGTGCCTGCTTCGGTACTCGTTGTCTATATCTTGGACTATTAAGGTGCTTCTGCATTGTTGATATCCCTATATGATTCGTAGTTGGATACGCGAGAACTGTGCGATAACGTTTGTATATAACGCCTGGCTTTCTATCTTTAGTATTTGCAACTTGTTGGAACCCTTTCCAGCAATCTGTACGACGTTTAGTAGGACTTATATCCTAATTGAGATTTTGCTTCGACCTACTATAGCCAGTCTTAAGCTACCAATCTACGAACTCCTTTGTTATTTCTGGTGTATAGATAATGAACTCGTTGATACGGTTAGGCTTAATTCGCGTAAGGGTGTCTGGAGCGAGTAGTGAAATGTGTGACTGAGGGCTAAGAAGGTCTGGAACTGATCTAAACTGGCTTTCGGATTGGTATTAGCTCCGGCTCTGGCTCTGGCTTTCGCGTTGGGAGAGGGAGTCTTCGGGGAGGAGGAAGTGTAACGCGTTATATAGTACCCCGTCTTGACTATCAAAGTGAGACGATAGGTAGATGTCTGAGAGCTGAGATATAGTAGGTTCAGTTAGCTAAATACTAGAGAAGAAGAAGATAAAAAATATACTGATTGCTTTATATAAAAAGATATATGATCTTCTTAGGGCCTCTGTTTGACCCTATTTAAGATGCTAGAATTGATCTATTATCTTAAGTATCTATAAGTAGATCCTATTGGCTAGTTCAGTGGGTAATTTGTATAGTAACCCTACCGCACCTCAGTATACCTTACCGCACCTGAGGGATAAACCTAATTAAACCTTATCGTACCTCGGTATACCTCGCTATACCTCAGGGGTAAACCTGAATAAACCTCACTACACCTCAAAGTAACCCTTAGGTTGAGAAAATATTATAATCAGAACAGCTAAGTCTAATAACTGGGAAGTTTGAACTCAATTTATAATATATCTGTGTTAGATATTCTTAATTCTCTAAGACAATATAATAGAAGAAGATTTGACGGTTACAATAATATCAAAATAAGGTGATTTTGACAATATCTTGAAGTTCTTTACACAAAACTGTAGTTATGCCTTTGAAGATATATAAGGTAAACAGTATACTCGATATATATATCTGCAACTTTATATGCTGTTTTGTCAATAACCCTTATTGACCACTTCCAACGTCGAATTTCTTTGTATTTATTTAGAGTTTATAGGTAACAATACCTACTGTTTACTTTTATATAAGTATTTGTTCATAAATCCTTATGTTGATAGAGTATTCACTGATATGGCTTCAGGCTGACGGAACAGGTGTAAAAAACAGAGATGAATCATCCATTTTATCCAGCCAAAAGGGGTAAGGTGTCAGAAATTTATGTATATGCGGGTTGATGAGGGTAACCCTGCACCGAACCTGTCGACCCTTAGGTGCGGGTCAGGTGCGAAGGTCCGCACCTGAACCTCCTGAGGTGCAGGTGCAGGTGCGGAGGTACTGCACCTGTGGGCGGTGTAATGCCAGGTCTAACCCGAAGTACCCAAGGTCAAATACTCATGGAACACCACTGTAATTGCGCGTAGTGTGTCAAGACCGTGTGATTTGAATTGTGAATCTCTTTACGCGAAGCCTCACCCAATCACTGGGAAGGTCAGATTGTGGAGTCTTCTTGGCATCCCACACGCCGTCCTTCAAATGCCATTTGAATTATTATTTCACGCACAGGTAGACTGCGACATCGCCCATGGACGGGCGGGTGGGTAGTGCCCACGGGCCTTATGTAAGCGGGCGATGGGCACTAACGTATTCGGTAAGCGAGTGGGCCATGGAAGCCAGTGGGCCACCCCGAAACACCATACTAAAGGCGTTTTATAGATACTTGATATCTCGACGGCCACAAAATGTATTATATTCTTATGACATTATGGTCTTAAAATAAAGATCCTAATACATTCATAAAGTTTTAGAAATTCTAAATAAGTACGAATTGAGTTATATGTTTTTTTTTATAAAATGATCAAAAATACGTTGTATTTTTGGTAAAATCAATGAATAATCATTTGAATCTCCCAAAAAGTTCGGAATATAGCTAGTAATCTAGTTACCAACGTTCTCTATAAGCTTTAAGTAGTATCAATGCGTTGTTGTTGAGATATAAAATCGCCTTTAGTATGGTGTTTCGGGGTGGCCCACTGGCTTACATGGCCCACTCGCTTACCGAATACGTTATCAATACGCCCATGGACGGGCCCTACCCTTAGGGCCCATTGTCCATGGACACCGTGGGCGCCCGTGGGCCTTTTTAGTAAGCAAAATTAGCGCAACACGTGATTTTAATTGACAGATTTCAAAATATTTCAACTAAATTTATATTTTTTATATATTTACAATCATAATTCCGGATTTTTAATAAGATATATATAAATATATATACTATAATTTACTATATATCTAATTTTTATATATATTTAAGACAACTTTATATAATGGTGGGCATCGTGGGCATGCCCGCCGTGGGCATGCCCGTGGGCCTTGGGCGTTATGGACGGGCACTCGAAAATCCAAATAGCCCAAGGCCCACCGTGGACGGGCGATGGGCACCTCCTAGGTGCCCATGGACGGGCGATGTCGCAGTCTACGCACAGGTATACGATTTAGACATCAGTTTGCTCGGGTGCTGGGAACGTAGTATCACGGTTGTTACGACTGAATCATTTCGTACGATCATCAGGTAAATGGTTCTATTCTGGCCGTTCTATGAATTCTCAAGAGTTGGTTGATCTATGATTCAACTGCTGTAAATTCGGTGGCTTGGATCTTCCAATCATCACGAACTCGGTAATTTTCTCCGGATAGCCCAGTAAAGCGCAAGTCATGTTATGGATATAACACTGGTTATTTCCATTGCCCTGAAATATTCAATTTCGATATAGGAAATGATTGACAGAGCTAAGTTGTTGGGTGCGTCTTCGAATGTCTTCTGCTGTTGCCCGGCGGCCGGGGCGTCGAAACTGTTAAGAGTGGATACTTCGTATTGTAAGTGAAAGTGGCATCGAAGTTTTCCTAGTGCCGATGGTTCATACAACACCTAACTAGTTGATTACATCTCGCTGAATCTTAACTAGTTATAGGAACTGCTGAATCTGCAGGACGCTCTTACTCACTCTAGACTATTTTCCATGTATTTAAAAACACATTTCAAATGCTGTGCAAATGGCCTCATGCCTTGTTAAAGTACTAGTACATACTGCAACGGATTCGACACGCATTCATGGATAATAGGGTTTTGCATGAATCGTGGGCACGTGAAGACATTACGGAAAACACGGCCCCAAATAGACCTGGCCAGGAACCACGGGTGAACCTCACGAACCTCAAGGAGGTTCACCCACCCGGAGGTTAAGGTTCCATGACCTAGAACCTCCGGGCGGTTCTATCTTGGACCGAACCTCATGGAGGTTACCCGCGGGTGAACCTGAGGTTCAACAAGCATGACAAATAGGTAAAAAACGTGACTTAGGGTCAACTACATAAATTATGTAGAAATAGGCTGTATTCTCTCGTAATTATAAAACAACACTTCATTAATATATGCCCTTACAGGAGGATTTAGTGCATATTATAGGTTCACTGGCTCAGCGTCGAATTAGGGTTTCAACTTTCAATCATCAATGGTTTATATTATATCTATAGTTCAGTGTCGGGTTATAGTTCTTAAGAGTCAAGATTCAAGTAATCAAGCTATATACCCATCTAGTAGTCTCGACTTCTTCCTTATTCTACCGGATGTACGATGCTGCGTATCAGGGAAGTCAGGTAAGGGTGATGCCCTATTCTTATCTAGATCCGCAAATTCATCGGCATCAGATTCTTCCTTATCGTTAGAATTAACCGCAGGCCGCTTTCCAGCGGCGACTACTGAGAGTAGCGGTGCGTCCGGGGTTACATTAAGATATATCTCGACATCCTCCTCATCATCACTAATAGACCTGGCCAGGAACCACGGGTGAACCTCACGAACCTCAAGGAGGTTCACCCACCCGGAGGTTAAGGTTCCATGACCTAGAACCTCCGGGCGGTTCTATCTTGGACCGAACCTCATGGAGGTTACCCGCGGGTGAACCTGAGGTTCAACAAGCATGACAAATAGGTAAAAAACGTGACTTAGGGTCAACTACATAAATTATGTAGAAATAGGCTGTATTCTCTCGTAATTATAAAACAACACTTCATTAATGTATGCCCTTACAGGAGGATTTAGTGCATATTATGGGTTCACTGGCTCAGCGTCGAATTAGGGTTTCAACTTTCAATCATCAATGGTTTATATTATATCTATAGTTCAGTGTCGGGTTATAGTTCTCAAGAGTCAAGATTCAAGTAATCAAGCTATATACCCATCTAGTAGTCTCGACTTCTTCCTTATTCTACCGGATGCACGATGCTGCGTATCAGGGAAGTCAGGTAAGGGTGATGCCCTATTCTTATCTAGATCCGCAAATTCATCGGCATCAGATTCTTCCTCATCGTCAGAATTAACCGCAGGCCGCTTTCCAGCGGCGACTACTGAGAGTAGCGGTGCGTCCGGGGTTGCATCAAGACGTATCTCGACATCCTCCTCATCATCACTAATAGCCTCGAAAGCATGTGTCTGGACATTAAGTGCTTCGGTCGAAGCGGCTATCTCATGGTCTAAAAGATACTCTTGGAGAATCAGCCGCTGCTCCTCCTTGATATCGAATCTTATTGTACACATGTATAACATAATATCGCGAACAGTCTCTGGGTTTAACGACCCCCGGCGGTAGTGGTATATATCGCGGGCAGAGTTAAAAAGACGCTCAACTCCGGCACCAGTCGCTGGAATTGACATGATATCACGGGCAATGCTTGCAAGAATAGGGAATTCCCTCTGATGATCTTTCCAGAAGATCCGAATAGATCCTTTAATAGTTTCTAATTAGGTAAGGTTAGTTATATGATTTATAAAGTAGGCTTACTTACTTACCACTCTGGAGATATTTGGTGAGCTCGTCGTACTGCGGAGCAGTTAATCGTTGTGAAGAATCGCCGTTAAGAGCCTTCTCAAGCTCCGATTCAGTTGTGAATAACTGGCTATCAGATTGCATCATCTCTGATGGTATACGTTAGCTGTATCTCTCAAAAAAAGACTGAAGACTCTCGCGGTATTCTTTTCTATAGTCCTTTCCTGTCTTAGGATCTGGGTCCCAATCACTTGTTGAAAAGAACTCTATCTTGCTCGACGGCGCTAAGATCGTCCCAATTGCATAGAGATTGCCTTCGATACCATCTGTCTCGCCGTAGTATTTCTTCAGTTTCTCTTTCGCAGCATCGAGGGAGGAAAGCATTAGCTGTTTCTAGGGAACCTTCTTTCGACGAAGCTGACCTATTGATCTTTCAAGATGATCGAAGAGCTTATTGTAAATCCTAAAGACAAGGTGGATACTCGAGTCTTTAGTACGACAAACTAGCGTAGTGAGCGTGAAAAAGGGCTAAAGAATGCAAAGTAAATAGTCAATCTATCGCCACCCCTCTATACTTAATGTAAAATGGTGTTGATCATAGTCGGAACAGAACTTGTTGAATGCGATATAAAGCCTCTTCGCCCGTCGGAGCATTAGAAATGTCGAATTCCACCGTGTACGAACATCTTAGATTAGAAGAAGCCGGAGCGTATTACTAGGCTGGGTATTTAGGAAGGCTTCCTTACGTTGAGGGCTTCCGTTGATATAAACCGCAAGACCTCGGACCTATTAGGAATCAGAATAGTTAGTGTTATTGAATCATAATTCATGATTTCTAAATAGAAGCATACCTTATTCAGAGTATCGGCGATCTCATGTTTCTGCTGGCGCGTACGAAGTAAACGTACACGATCATCAGACCATTCTATCTCGGCGTTATCATTCTTTGGCGAAGCCTTGATTTTACCAAGTAAATCAACTAGACTTAATTGAATAACATGCGCAAGGCAAGGCACTTGGACAATCGTAGAATCCGTCTCCATATGTAGCTTCTTGATTGAATCATTCACTGCTGCGATAAGTGTCTTATTGTTAGACGCATTATCAGTTGTCACCGCCAGCACTCGGTCAGCGATTTGGTGCTTTTGTAGGATCTGGATAACTACGTCCCCGAGGTTCACGCCAGTATGAGATCCAGAAATTGGCTCAAACCCAAGTAGGACCTCACGATACTCCCATTCCTGGTCTAGAAAGTATCCTGTGATAGCCATAAATGCGTGCTTGAATGGTGAAGTCCAGCAGTCAAGCGCAATCGACATTTTTGCACCAGATGGCAGCTGTTGTAGTGTCTCTTGTTGATACTCTGTAACGAAACCCCGGAGGCGGTCGCGAATCACCTTTCTTAATGGAACGCTCGGTAGTGTAGGTGCTAGCCGTGCGTAGGAAATGAGATCATGGAATTCTTGGTGCTCGACGAAGAGAAAGGGTAAATGTGATACAGTGATTAGGTTTAGAATCTTCTGTTCCTATGTTTGTTGGGTAAAGAGAGGCGCTGGTCTTCTCTCGGCCTAAAATATAGTGAATTTATTATTAGTATTGATATTGAGTATAGGCTATTTCGAACATACCGCGTCGCTAAGTAGTTGCTGGATATTACCCTTCTTCGTAATTCGCTGTCGACACCTTGGCCTATCAAGATGCTTCTGCATCGATGAGTTTCCAGTATGATTTGTAGCTGGATGCGTAAGAACTGTACGGCACCGATTGCACATAACGCCAGGCTTTCCATCTTTAGTATGTGCAACTTGTTGAAACCCAGTCCAGCAGTCTGCGCGACGGCTGACCTCCCAGTTTAGCCGCTTCTTCTTACCAAAATCAGTTTGAAGCCACCACTTAACGAATTCCGCGGACATGTCGGTAGTAAAGACGATATACTCGTTAATACTATCTGGCTTGATTCGCGTAAGGGTGTCTAGGGCCCGAGGTCCTGCACGAGATCGGACTTGGTTGTCTAGAAGGTCTGGAAGGTCCAGAACTGAATCAAACTGGCTTTCGCGTTGGTATAGCGTATCGTCAGGGGTAAGGTACTGTAGCGCGTCTAGCGGTAACCCTTCGAAGCTAGATGATACGTAGCCGTAGCCGTCGGTAATCTGAGACATGATAACTTTAGTAAACCAGTACAACTTAGGGAAGATAATAAGGAACTTACTAGTTATTCTGTAGAAGTTACGGGGTCTTCTTAGGGCATCTGTTTATCCCTATTCTATAATACTTAAATTGATATATCAACTTTTATAAAGCCCTATCTATATCTGATTCGCTAGTATAGTAGATTACTATAGAAACGAACCTTAATAAACCTCAACGAACCTCAATAAACCTTAACGAACCTCAATAAACCTCAACGAACCTCAATAAACCTTAATAAACCTCAACGAACCTTAACGAACCTCAATGAACCTCAACGAACCTTAACGAGAACCTCAATATAGGAAAAATAGAATATCTAAGTCTAACAATTGGGACATTTAATCCGGATTCACGGTATATCTAGACCAATTAATATGAATTCTAAAAGACAAAGTAATAGAAGAAGATATAATGGTTTGAATGATATTAAAATAAGGGGGAATTAAACTGTATCTTTATAGTTTTCTTAAAGAACTGTAGTTCTACTAATAAAGATACACATACTTTACAGTGTCTGCGATATATATATCTACAACTTTACATGCTATTTTATCGATGACCTCTATTGACCACCCACTACGTCGATATCATCGGATATTACCTATAATTTATAGGTGACCACGCCTCCTATTTACTTTTCAATGACTATATCTTTATAATTCATTATATTGATAGAGTATTCAGTGGAAAGTCTATAGTTTAACGGAACAGCTGTAAAAAACAGAGATGAATCATCAATTTTATCTAGCCAAAAGAGGAAAGGCGTCAAGAAATTATGTATATGCAGGTTCATGCGGGTCGATGGAGGTTGAACCTCAAAGAACCTCTGGAGGTTAATGGGCGGTTGGAGGTTAGTAAGGTTGGAACCTCACCTCAAGAGGTGAGGTTCGAGGTTCCGGGGTAGGGACCCATGCGGAGGTTCAAAGCCAGGTCTACTCGTACATATAGCCGACACGATTTGGACGTGTCCAGCTCTCTAAACAATCTTTGCTTGGGTTGGTGGTCATGGGATCACTGGTCGTTAGTAGACTGCGACATCGCCCGTCCATGGGCACCTAGGAGGTGCCCATCGCCCGTCCACGGTGGGCCTTGGGCTATTTGGATTTTCGAGTGCCCGTCCATAACGCCTAAGGCCCACGGGCATGCCCACGGCGGGCATGCCCACGATGCCTACTATTATATAAAGTTGTCTTAAATATATATAAAAATTAGATATATAGTAAATTATAGTATATATATTTATATATATCTTATTAAAAATCCGGAATTATGATTGTAAATATATAAAAAATATAAATTTAGTTGAAATATTTTGAAATCTGTCAATTAAAATCACGTGTTACGCTAATTTTGCTTACTAAAAAGGCCCACGGGCGCCTACGGTGTCCATGGACAATGGGCCCTAAGGGTAGGGCCCGTCCATGGGCGTATTGATAGTGCCCATCGCCCGCTTACATAAGGCCCGTGGGCACTGCCCACCCGCCCGTCCATGGGCGATGTCGCAGTCTACTCGAATCTATAGTCTAATTTTGATCTTTATACGATGCGTAGAAGGTCATATTACAGCAATTACAAGAGGCTAGTTATGCGGGCCGATGAGGGCCGCCCTCGAGCGGCCCTCAGAGGGCGGAGGGTCGGGCGAGGGCAAGCAAGTATCCGCCCTCCGCCCGCGAGGGTCGGGCGGAGGGCGGGAGATGCCGGCCCTCTAAATGTTTTTAATGAGGTCTAAGTTCAAATGTAAGCCTCTCTATTCTTTTAAGCACCCTACTATATTATATGTTATAATTGTTAACTTCTCAATGTCTCAATCACAGTTCTCATTCACCAATTCGGATATAGATTTAGCTTCTGATCGGATTTATCCTGACAACTTCTCTGATTTTTTGGGTATCCAAACACCGGTCCTATCGATATCGCCGACTCGTTCAACTCGTTCAACCTTTGCGCCCTTATCCCTTACTCGCGTCGGACCTCCCCTTCAAAAGCACTGGGTTTTATATCCATCTGATTCTATGTGTGATGATATAGAGGACTTACGGAATAAATTCGTTAGTTGGTGGCTTATAACTGAGTATGGATCTCAGTCTGATGTAAAGAACACAATTCGATGGGAATCAAAAAGCAAATCGGATATCTGGGACAGCTTCTACCAGGTTGCGAATGACAAAAATGGAAAGCCGAAGGTTATGTGTAAGGCATGCCTCTATACAATTGGCCATCTAAGATTCCGGCGTGCTGGTTCTTCGCCTATAACAGCGTACCTCAAAACTGGAGTATATTCAAAGAAAAGTGGCCCGAGAATCGACCAGCTTATTAAAAGAATGGTATATTAACCGGGTTACTTAACTGGTATTACTACAGTAGGCAAGTCCTTTATAATTTAGCAGCTAATATTAAGTACTACAATCTAGCTAGGTACCACTAGTATATCATTCACCTAAGACTGTCTCTCCGATACTATTCTGAGATTCATTTCAACTATACATCTGCCCTTTCGAGTGATCGAACACCCCCAATTCCACCGTATATTAGAGGTTGCTCAGCAATCATCCACTAAACTTACGATTCTATTAGTACGAACCATTCGACGTTATCTCGATATCACAGTCCAGAATAACCAGAAGGGGATTCTACAGAGACTTCTAGAGGGGTGCCGGCTATCGATAGCCTTGGATTGCTGGACTTCTCCTTTCCAGTAGGCCTTTATAGCTATCACTGGTTACTTTATCGATTATAACTAGGATTACTGTGAGGTTCTTCTAGGCTTTGAGCCTCTCTATGGCTCCTATACTAGTAAAAATCTCAGTAAAACCGTGACCCAGATCCTAACAGAATATGGTATCTCGGATCGTATCCTATCAGTGACCACAGATAACGCAACTAACAATAATACTTTAATGCAGAGTATCTAGGAGAACCTTCAGTCTTAGTATTTATCAGATATCTCGATCTTCCGCGTCCCATATATCGCGTATATAATCCAACTGAGTCTCAATGAGCTTCTTAGGAAGCTTAAGGCAGTGCTAAGTAATAAGGAGATCGAGTTAGAGTAGTCTAACGAAAAAACCCACTCCTTCCAGAATAAGCGCAATATCTCCGGCGGTATCTAGATCACAGATATATTGAAAAAGGTATATCTTCTACCCCTAGATCCTTATAATGGCTAGACTAATAAAAGTATGGAAGATCCGAGGACTAGCAGTCTTTATTAATATAAGCCTATAACGTCGGGAGGCATTTATAGCCCTACAGCCGGAGCCTGTATTGATTCCAATCCAAGATATTCGGATACGATAGAACTCAACATTTCTAATACTCAACCGGGCTAAGAAGCTCCAGACATTCTATAATCAGTATTATACTAATTATCAATATCTTTATTTCAAGCTCGATCAAGAAGAGTAGCGTTAAGTCGAATATCTTCTTCTTCTGATAAAGCCCTTCTTTGATTTTATAATGATGCTGTCAAAGACTAAGGATATTACCGCACACAATATCTACAGTATCTATAATAAGCTTTTCTCCTATCTCGATACAGCCGAGGCGAAGCTTAAGAATAAAGGTGTAATCTGGAAGAAACGGATGTTGCGGGCACTCCAAACAGCAAAGAAAAAGCTCTCCAAGTACTACACTGCCACCGAATACGAGCCTTATAGTGACATCTACGCTCTAGCAACAATCTTCTCTCTATTAAAGAAGGTCCGGTACTTTTCCTCGACTGATTGGCAGGGCGATATTAATTATGTGAATCGTTATCAAGAGGTCCTAAACCGAAAGTTTGATCGATATAGGAAGATGCTTACCTATGATGCCAATGACCTAGCGGCACTGGAGACTTCTGGAGTAGCTATTGATGAGAATGATAACTGTGATCTTGATGCTGCTTATACATCGCAAAACTAGCCATTGGAAGAGCTTGCAAAACTAGATAACAACGAGATTGCACGATATCTTACTCGTGGAACTGAGCGACAAAAACCTCGACTTTTCTGGAAGGAATATGAGCAGAGCTTCCCGACCCTGGTAAGGATGGTAAGGGACATTCTATCTATCCCTGCTAGTAGTGCTGGTGTTGAACGACTATTCAATTGTGCTCGTGATATCTGTTATTACCGTCGTGGTTAATTGAAGCCGAGTACAATCCGTGGCCTGATACTGTATCAGTTTGCTACCAACTTTGATCTTCGATATAAGGAGCTAGGGATTATCAAAGAGTATCTATCCTAAGGTGAAGCTGCTTTGCTAGATCAAACCCGGAGATCATTACTACAGCTTAAGGTCTTGGAGCCTATCAGTGATAACGAGGAGGAGGATCAAGAGACTAGACTCGAGGCTACCCAGTATACTGAGAGCGGTAGTAATGACTCGGATGATGATAGTGCCGAGCGACGTAGACGGGCAAAAGGAAAACAACCTCAAAACCGACTATACGACGCTGTTGAAGAGGATGATGAGCTTCCAGAGATACCGGTGGATAGGAGCATGCCAGGCCGTTTAGGGCGGATTCGAAAACAGCTAAGGCTACCAGATGGCTTCCAGTTAGTATAATAGGATAGTGCCAGTATTAGAGCTCGGGCTTTACCCGTGCACGCTGCCAGTCTCCCCCCAGCCTAAGTTTCTGAACACGGTCATAAAAGAGGGAGAGACACCTGCTATAAGAGGATTTCTGACCGAGGTCAGAGAATAGGCGCTGGGGCCCAGGAACTACCGCCACTCACTACCCTACAACTTTAAGAATATATAACACTATCGTGGAGTTCCTATATAGTAAAACTCCTAAACTTTAGCTAAACAGCATATAGGCGCCGTTTAATTGACTCAATTCGACCGTAGCCCTTCATAGTTAGATCTATAAATAGTATATATGAATGAATAAGAAGATTTAAATTCATACAACCCCCAAAAGATCCAGATTTTGATTATTTGACATAACATACTATTACACGAAAAATACAGAGGAAAACATAAAATTAATGCACACCGCTCGAGGTCACGAGTCTAGGCATGTTTGTATTGTTTGATATCCATTGGATATCCGCAAATATCCAATGGACATGAGGTCTATATCCAAATCCGCAAGGCTGCGGATCTTGGATATCTGACAGAAATAGACGGATACGACAATGTATGGTAAATCTGACATATGTAAATTCTCTAACTAAAATGACAAGATCCGCTCTTTTCCAATCTCGGCGGACATAGCTGATTAAGCAATGTATGTATTTTTGTATGGTACCGTTATCATGACGGTCCATTGATTTTCCGGTTTGTAAAGACCTGGTAATTTCAGCATGCATAAATGCATAGTACTTGACAATATCAAAAAATATCCATACAGTCAACCCTCCATATAACGAACCTCTATATTACGGATTCCTCTATATAACGGATTAAAAATTTTCCCAAAATTGATTTCCCATATATATAACGAATAACCTCCTTTCTACGAACTTCGTTAATTCTCGCTACCCCCCCATACTAAAATCCGTTATACCCAGCCGACCTGGCCTGTGCGCACCTCACTTTGTCATCGTTTCCGAGATTCAATATGCCTCGCCGTGTAGCAATTTCTATCGAGCAAAAGCAAGCCCTACGAGCGCACCGGCGCGCCTTTCCTACCTTTCCAAATATCGAGCTTAAGCGCTGGTTCGAAGCCAAATACCAGCAGGTTATCTCAACATCCTCGGTCTCCGAAATCCTCTCTGCGAAATATACCCACCTTGACAACCCAATCAATCGTACCCAGAGCCAGAAACGCTTCCGACAGGAGTTCTGGCCAGAGCTCGAAGACGCCCTCTTCCAGTGGATCCAACGTGTAGAGGCTACAATCACTATTTCGTTATATACGATCCGCGAGAAAGCAGAGTTTTTCTAGATGAATATACCCCAATACTAAGGGCTACCAATGCCTTCATTTAGCAATAGCTGGCTTCAAGGATTTCAATCCCGCCGAGGGATCGCGCACCGTATACAATATGGCGAGCTAAATAGCTCAGTCTCAGCACCCGCTGAAATGTAGTCTATCCGACAAGCTATCGCCCACTACAAACCAAGGGATATATATAATTGCGATGAGACTGGGCTTCTTTGGAAGCTAACCCCGGATCGTAGTCTATCTACACGTACAATCCCAGGCCGGAAGCGGGAGAAAGCCCGGGTTACAATCCATCTTTGTTGTAATATGGATGGCTCCGATAAAGTGCCTCTCTGGTTTATTGGATAAGCTCAGAAACCTCACGCCTTCCGTCGTACCAATATCAATATCCAGAACCTCGGGGTTTATTGGCGTGCTAATAAGAAGGCCTAGATAGTGAGCTCAATTATAGAAGAATAGCTTCGGTAGTTTGATCTTCGGATGGCTGGCCGTAAGGTTGTTCTTTTATTAGACAATTTTTCGGCCTATATATACGCAGTCAATAAGATCAATTCAACCTTACCGTTATAAAATACCCTGATTATCTAGCTTCCGCCAAATTCAACTAGCGAATATCAACCGTTTAATTAGGGTATTATTCGTACGTGGAAGCACTATTGGCGAAGAGACTGGGTGCGGTATATGCTTCATGAATATAAAGCTGGACGGGACCCGTTATCTACAGTTGATATACTCTAAGCGATCCGGTAGGGTATTGCTACATAGGAGTTTCATTTGAAGATTACTACCATTAGTAATTGTTTCAATAAAGGATTATCACTTCGTGGTACTGAGATTCCTATACAAGCCGAGGATACTACGATCTTAGATATTGAGGCTGGTTTACAAAGGCTCTCATTTATCTCTGCTATCGAGAACCCTATGGATATTCAGCACTTTCTTAATCCTGAAGAGGAGATTGTTACCGATAGCTCCGAGTCTATTGACCTACAAATCCTCGCTCAATTCCAGGCGCCTGATGATGAAGAGGAAGAAGAGGATCCTGAGGTTATGCCTAAAGTGTTATCGGCTAGTGCACTTGAAGCCGTGCAACTGCTACAGCTCTATCAGGAGCAACAGGAGGAGGGTGATATTAAGCTAATTCATACTCTGAATAAGCTTAGGATGGAGATCCAGGGGGGCATCGCCCAGAATCGCCAGCAGGGAGACATTCGTTCATATTTTAGTATTTAATATATGGTATATTCTATATAACGGATCCCTGGTTATAACGAATAATTTGATTCCCAAAATTAATTCGTTATATGGAGGTTTGACTGTATCCGCAGTTTGCGGATATGGATTGTGGATATCCGCGGATATTGTGGATCGTGCCGCAGTCTAGGCCCTCCCGTAGGTGGGTCTATCGTCGGTCCGGGGTTAGTTCCCACTCGGCACACAACCATAGCTGAATATATATATCGAAGGTAGTATCAACCACTCTAAAAGATCTCGAACCTTTTTCTCTTGGTACAGTAGAAACCGAAAACCTGAAGGGTGTCTGTTTTGGGCAGATACAGACGCGCTCGAAATCAGTTTCACCATTTGACTCTGTTTGATTCTTTCCTGAACTCAATCCTGAAACACGCTAGTCTCTGTTTTAATTTAACCAATTTCAAAATCCCGAATCGTACTGTAACCCAAAATCACATGATCAGCTACGTTATAATTAGGCCTCGCCAAACGCGGGTTCGGGGCGGGTTTTCATTTTTCTAACCCGCCCATAGGTAACCCATCGCGGGTTTTATATTTCATAAACCCGCCTATGGGTTTTTAGAAAATCTTCGTAGGTACCTAAATTACCCGTTTATACCTATCAAAATATATAACTGATATATAATATATGATTAGTCAGTCTATATATTTTTGGTAATTTATTTTGGTACCGATTTAATATAAGAAATATAATCTGATAAGATAAAATATCTACCCCCAAATATATATATTGATAATAGACAATAGCTATACCATGTTTTAGGCCGATTGTCTACTAGACTGCGACATCGCCCGTCCATGGGCACCTAGGAGGTGCCCAAGGCCCGTCCACGGTGGGCCTTGGGCTATTTGGATTTTCGAGTGCCCGTCCATAACGCCCAAGGCCCACGGGCATGCCCACGGCGGGTATGCCCACGATGCCCACCATTGCATAAAGTCACCCAAAATGGACGTATAACTCGCTGACTTTGCATAATAAATAACTGTTATTTACACCTGTTTTGCCAACTCCATATAAAATGGCAGTTTTAATCTACAACATCTATAAATTTTACTGAAATATCTATATATATAAGAAACTAGTATATATATGATACGAATTGGAATAAAATTTTAATCGAAATATATCATGTTGTGTGGTATTTTTATTAACTTATCAAATCATACTGTAACAGCTTAAAGATATATATTTAAGTTAGTGGTACATGCCTGGCATTTTCTATAAGTAAAATACTACTTATAGATTCTACTTTATCTCTTACTCTGGTATATTTCTTATAGGTAGATCGAAAGATAATTAGTATAATTCTTATTTTATAAGCTTATATCACTAAATTCTGTCAATTATATCACTCAAAGACTTGTGTTATTATTCTGGGAGTTTTAAATCCTTCGATTGTAACTCAAGATGGGCGTTTAGGTATGTTCCTATGGGCGTGCCCACGGGCGTGCCTATGGACAAAGATACTTATAGCTAATCAGCTTATAATATATAGTGGGTCTACACTCAATTTACGATCTATCAGATCTATACAAAGCACCCCTTTTACTAGTAATCCTCGTTTCACACGGTCGCAAGTTACCTATTGTAAGTTCAGATCACTCACTCTCCTATAGTCGTTATATTATCCCTTACATCATATTAACCATGTCCCAACCTAGTACCTATACCGCAGGGCCTTCTTCACTTCCTCCGAGCTCCCAACCAGACCTCTCCTACGTCGCCGATATATTTGATCCTAACCTTGATCCAAATATTGATCCCAGTCTCTTTAACAGCCAACAGACTTCTATCTCACTGATAGAGTCCGAGTTCACTCAACCGGCTATTCTTGATTGCTCTTAGGCCTTGACAAGTCCCGCAGCACCAGCCGATTTTTGGTCCCGGCCCCGCAGTACTAAATAAATTCTGGTGCTGTGGTGCTGCGACCATACCTATTTAGGCTAGGAAATTACCTAAATAGGACGATGATCAGCATAATAATGCCAAGGCAGCACTGAGACTAGCGGCTTGGCGCCCACTTGGCGCCAAGGCGGGACCAAATCGGCGGGACTTGTCAAGGCCTAATTGCTCTCTCAAACGCGTCGGCCCCGATCGGAGAAAGCAGTTTATCCTCTACGACGCGATAAACAACGCGTCTAAAGTAAAGTTTATCGAGTTGTGGCGTACCACAGTACGCGGCAGCAGTACTGAGACACAACAAAGGCTACGATAGGATGCAAAACACATATCAGATGTCTGGGAGAACTTCGACTAGGTAGCACATCATATTACAGGCGAACCTTTGGTTATATATCGGACGTGTGGGGTTACATTGCCTCATCCAAGTACAAAGCAAAGCGGCACCAATACACTCAAGCGGCATCTAGCCTCAGGCAAATGCCAAAAGGGTGGTAAAAGCAAGGCTATATAACAGTCGATTAAGGAGACTATGCAGTATATACCGGTAAGTCTTATATGATTATACCCTTCAAGATAACTAATATATTATATATTAGGCACTGGAGTTATCTTATAACTCAAAATTCTCGAATGATGAATGGGAAAGAGAGTAGATTGAATGTCTTACCAGTCTGAACCTCCCTTTCCGGATACTTAAGAGGAAGCAATTTGCTTCCTTAATTCGAATGGCACAAAAGGCTCCAGCTGAACCCACTTTACTCTATCCTCGCACTGCTCAACGCCGGCTTAAGAAATTGGTCGACGAGGAGCAACATTCAATTCTCGCTACCTTACCACAAGATGCGAAGCTCTCAATTGCCCTCGACTGCTGGATATCGCCTTTTCAGTAGACATTTATAGCAATCATAGGGTACTTTATCGACCGAGACTGGAATTACCGTAAGCTCCTACTTAGTTTCGAACCACTTAATGGGGCGCATTCTGGTGTGAATCTAAGTGAAGTACTTATGGAGATCTTTAAGAAGCTTAATATTACTGATCGTATATTAGCGATTATATTAGATAACGCGTTAAATAACACAACTTTAGTACAGGTAGTTTAAGACTCTATTGACTCCCTTTAGACTGCGACATCGCCCGTCCATGGGCACTAGAAAGTGTCCACGGCCCGTGGGCCTTTTGAAATTCGACGCCCATCGCCCATCCTTATGCAAAAATAATGCAAAAATTACCCTATTCGGTGATTTTATGTACATAACTAGTTCTTGGCAGTACCCACCGTGCCAAGAGTGCCCGCATATGTCTTGGCGACGCTAAAAATGTCTCCACAAAAACGGGCGTTGTCGCAGTCTAACTCCCTTGAACTACCGAATAGCCCGGTGGTTGTTCGAATCCCTTGTCTTATATATGTTATCTAGCTAAGCCTTCGCGAGCTACTTAGATCGGTGAAGGCCGATCCCCAGAACGATATCACAGATCGGAATGTTTCAGATATCCAAGCCCAAGCCCAAGCTCGATCGCTCCGTGCTTCATAGAGTGAACAAGTTATTGTATAAACCCTTATCAAGGTAAGTGTATCACTTTATTTATCACTTAATATATCTAATAACTATCTAGATTCGAGGGCTTGCTGTGTTCATTAATGTAAGCCCCCAACGTCGCGATGATTTCTTCCGTCTCTAGACTAATAGAGCAAAACTTGCGCCTATCTAAGATGTCCGTACCCGCTGGAATTCTACCTTCTTAATGCTTCGTCGTGCGAAACGCCTCAGCAAGCCCTACGATGAATACTGTGATAATATTGGGACTTAGAAATATAAACTCAGTAAGGCAGAATAGCGGTAGGTCGACTACCTCCTGTATATCACAGAGCCGTTCTATCGCTTTACTACAGTGCTTTCAAAGACCAAAGAGATAACAGTACATTATATTTTTGGTATTTATAACGCCCTCTTTGAGTACTTCGAGGAATCGATTGTACGGCTCACTCCGAAAACCATACCTTAGAAGAAGGCGATGCTATAAGCCCTTAATACTGGGATAGCAAAGCTTACCTCTTACTATATAAAGACGAAAGAGATCTATAGTAGTCTCTACGCGATTGGAACAATTCTTGTACCCCAGTATAAGCTTCACTTCTTCTTAAGTAAGGCGTGGGGTATATCGGAGAACGATATAAACTGGAGTGATTAGTATAAGGAAACGCTTCGCCAGTTTATAGCTCCTTACGCCTAAAGACACACTTAGATACGGTCCCTACGAGAAGAGCAACCCCCTAAGCGTCACTTAGCTAGTATAAGTAACCTAGACGCCCTCCTTAACCTTCTGCCTTATATCCACTCTGATCTATTAACGTCGGAGCACGAACTTGCTAGATACCTTGAAAAGCGTACGTTATATTCACTGTTATTACGAGCAGGAATACTAATACCTATAATAGTAAGGAGAAAGGTCGATCCTTTACAATTCTGGAAGGAATATAAGAATGAATTCCCAATTCTTTCTAGTGTTGCTCGCGACATTCTCTCTATTCCTGCAACAGGCGCTGGAGTTGAACGTCTTTTCAATTCAGTACGGGATGTCTGCCACTACCGACGTAGGCGGCTGAGTGCGAAGACAGTCCAGGATATCATGATGTTCCGGTATAAAACCCAGTTCGACATTGAAATAGAAGAACTACCCGATGAGGATACGTCCTTAGATTCAATGCAAGAAGCAGACGAACAGAGAGAGGCTGAGCTTACCACTGATATGCCTGAACCAATCAGCGATGGTGAGGATTCCGAGGATAATGATCCTGTTAGACTGATCGAGTATGAGTTTATAATAGAGAGTAAGCTTCCTCGTCCTTCTATAGTACTAAGTACGCGGAAGCGACAGAGAAGTGAGCTAGTCGATAGCGAAGATGAGAGCAGTCCTTATCTCCCTCATTATGGAGATAAGGGTAGCACTTAAAAGCGCCCTAGTTTAAGAGAAGCAAGGAAGCGTGGCAAACCCAATGATGATCAATTTGTATCGTATTAGTGTGAATGTATAAATATAATGAATGCCTAAGTTATTATGCAAAGGCTTCTAAGGCTCATTTCTGACCCCGGTCAAAAAAGTGACAATGTGTCAAGTTGTTGTATAAAGGCTTCTAAAGCTCATTTCTGACCTCGGTCAGAAAATTGACAGTAGTATCAAGTCATTGTACATGTAATCGAATTACTCAAAAATACAGAGAAAAAAATGCACAAATAATGCAGGTCACGAGGTCAAGAAATTCTGCTTACTAAAAAGGCCCATGGGCGCCCACGGTGTCCATGGACAATGGGCCCTAAGGGTAGGGCCCGTCTATGGGCGTATGGATAGTGCCCATCGCCCGCTTACATAAGGCCCGTGGGCACTGCCCACCCGCCCGTCCATGGGCGATGTCGCAGTCTACTAGGTACTGTGTACACAGTTAAGTGGACAGTGGTTATGCTTCCAAAGCAAAGGTCAATTGATTCATGTAAGATAGATGTGTTGTATGTATGTTTCCAAGTCAGGTCAGGTTCCAAGATAACTACCCCTTAATCCCATGCACGGACACTCGGCGGTCACAACACCGGAGCCGCAGCTCCGCGCAAGAACGCGTACACCAAGAACGGGATATTATGTCCCGACAGCTACTTTTGATGAATTTTGAACTATAGTAGCTTAGAATTTGTTTCTTTTGAATCATAAGTAATAAAAAGCACATGTCTAAATAATGAAATTCATGACGTCAATTCAGCACATTTATTGGAAGTTAACACAAGAGAAGCCTCGAGTCAATCCATATCTAAGCATCGTATCTTGTTGCCGAAGAATCTCCACCCAGTGAATCAGGTCCACCCTGTTGAGATAGGTAGTTGTAATGTTCTTGTTAAGGTTACTATCAAAAGTGGGAATCCCATCTATTTAAATGTCCATCGCTAGTCCCGCCATAAGCTTTGACCACCGCGATACTCAACAGGAACAGTCAATATGAAGCTAAATGACCTAACTGTCACTCTGAAAGACGTCCGCCATATCCTGGAGCGGATTCCAACCTTGTGTCAGAGGCGCTTCTGCATGATCAGGGATTTATTTCACAAGAGATCAACACCTCCATTCCACTACGTCTTGGAGGATCCATCGAACCAGCGATTCTTTGCCGTTCGAAACTCAAGCGATGTTTACACATTCACCGCTGATGAACCATTTGAGGTCTCTAGTCAGGCCTTCGTTATAATAGCAACTCCTGCTAATTCACGATTGACCTCTGATGAACCCATTCCGATAGCTGGCGAACAGCAGCTAGTCGCTTATTTCAGCTCTAATGCAAAGAGCAACATTAAGGCTAAGCCATCTAGTGGAGATGAGCATGTTTCAAAAGCCTCGATCGATATCAAATCTGCTTTCCCTACGACTCTTTGGGAATGGCATGTCACGCTTGCACATCTCAATTACCGAGATGTACTCTACCTTGCCAACCGTCCAGGCAGTGGAGTGAAAATCACAGGCGACAAGGCCCAACCGCCTTGCCAGGTATGCCTCCAAGCGAACATAACCCGACGATACAGTCGTCGGCAGGCCTCGAGAGCCACACGGCCATTGATGCGCATCCACGTTGACATCGTGGGTGGCGGGGACGTTTTCTCTGATGATGATGACGCTTCTCAAGCGGCAAATCTGCAGTCCCGGCATGGCTATAAATATTTTCTCCTGATCACGGACGATGCGACGCGATTCCGATGGATTTACAGTCTGATCTCTCGAGACCGACGCGAAATTGCTGCACGTCTGCGGTATTGGCGTCAGCACATCAACAATCTCGGATTCAAAACACCTGCTTTTCTGCGATCTGACAACGAATTCGGATCCGGAGAATTACAATCAATGATGACAGAGTGGGGATGCCAGTGGGAGCCATCGAACCCTTATTCTGCGTGGCAGAATGGTACCGCAGAACGGGCCAATCGAGTGGTATTAGAGAAGGCGCGCGCGATGTGGATAGCATCAGGTCTCCCAATGACCTTCTGGTTTCACGCGCTAGTCGCTGCAGTTTTCCTTGCCAATATATCCCCGACGAGCACTCCTCTCTAAAATAACCCCACACCTGGTGGAACGACGATCGATGAGAGCATCCAGCCACAGGACACCAGGATCCCGATCGAAGCGATCTCTAAAATCCCTGCTGATTTGAGTTACCTGCTTCCTTTCGGTTCGAGCATTTTTTACCACCTCCATGGCACGAGCGAACCGACCGGAAAGCTAGAACCTCGAGGGAAAATAGGACGCGTTGTCGGATACAATGGTGCCTCGATCTACACCGTGTGGGATCCAGAGACTGGCCGCCTCTTCAACACTGGAGACATTCGGCCGACAGGCGCAGCCAGACAAACCCCGTTCCAAGGGGGGAGCAAGTGACTAAACAAACGCCTGATTCAACGAGCTCCGAGGAGCTTACGGACCCAATCACCGATGATAATTGGGTACGACCTGCGAAAGAAGTCAAAGTCTTCGCAGCCATGACCAAAACATCTCAGTCGGCAGCGGATGTGCCAAGAAGCTTCAAGGAAGCTATGGAAAGCGTCGATCGGGTCCTTTGGGACGCAGCATGTCGCAATGAAGTTGACGACCTGCACAAACGGAACACGTGGGAATTGAATCGCACTGGGGACGTCCCAATTGGGCTACGTCCTATCCCTGGCAAGTGGGGATTCGCGAAGAAGCAGGCAGTCGACGGCACCACGCGATATAAAGCGCGGTGGGTGATCCGTGGAAATATTTCCAACGGACATCAATCCCTATGGGGCGAAACAGCAGCACCTTTTGTCATGGCATCAACAAAATTGGTGTTATTCGCTGCCGCCGCACATTATGGATGGCATATAGCTCAAGCTGATGCTATCACAGCTTTCCTGAATGGGAAGCTACCAAATTCAGTTTACATGCGCCAACCGTATGGATTCGAGCAGGGCGAGAGAGGCACTCTTGTCTGCAAGCTCAAACAGGCCCTCTATGGCCTTATACCTGCAGCCCGGATTTGGTACGACACCCTCCGGGAGAAACTGGAAGCAATTGGCTTCCGAATCAGCCCTTACGATGCAGGGCTATTTCTTCACAAGACGAAACCGAATCTATATGTCACTGCACATGTCGACGATTTCGGAATCATCGGTGCCAACCGCACCGAGATACAATGGATCCTCTCCGAAATGGGAAAACAGTTCCCTATTAAGGACCTTGGCCAAATGGAGCACTACCTTGGGCTTCGCGTTGAACAGACAGAAGCAGGCATTAAGCTATCGCAGCCTGACTTCATTGACAAGCTTTTGGACGATGCAGGAATGCCGGATTGCTATCCTGTTGCCACTCCGATTGAACCGGGTCTGGTCATTGACGATTTGCATGACCTGAGTATTGACAAGAGACAATATCAGAGCGTAACGGGGTCATTGCAGTGGCTTGCATCCCATACGCGACCTGAAATCGCAAGAGTTCCAACATTGTTGGCCCACTTCAACACTGTACCAACACAGAAGACTCTATCCACACAACGGAGGGTTCTTCGATATCTGAAAGGCTCCAAACAACTTGGGATAGTCTTCAGACCAGGCAGCGGAATGTTGCCTCCACCAGTACTGTACACCGATGCAGACTGGGGCGGTCCCCTTACACCGGGACGCCGTTCTTGTAGTGGGTACGTTATGCTTCTAGCTGGCGGCCCGGTATCTTGGCGATCACACCTCCAGGCTTCTGTGGCTTTGAGCTCTAACAAAGCCGAGTATATGGCGGTCTCCGACGCTGCGAGAGAGGTCGAGTGGCTCACTAGGTTGGTGGCCGACATGGGTTTATATGCGGCAGACGCCGAGCCCATTACATTTTACATGGACAACAAGGGTGCCCATGATCTTGTTCGAACGTCATTCATTTCTAGGCGTTCCAAGCACGTTGATATTCGATATCATTACGTCCGCGACATTGCTGCCAGGGGTATCATCAACCCGACTCCAATCGGCACGAGGGATATGGCAGCTGACGGTTTCACGAAGCCACTGGCTGAGGAATCGTTCAAGAGATTCGGGGGCCAGATTGGGGTCTTCTGAATGGACATATCGAATTGGCTGTGTTCTGGTTTGGGATGTTTTGCTTCTGTCCTTTTGCTTCCTGTGTCGGTTCGAGGGGTGTTAGGATTCTCCCTCTCCCCTTTTGGGTTTAGCGCCCGACGTAGTCAGCTGTATATAAGGAGTTAGTCGTCCAATAGGAACGCGGTGTGCTTCCCGACTCTCACATTTCCATGGGTACAAACGGGTAATTTGGGTACGCAAGAAGATTTTGTTGAGATACCCTGGTTGCATGGATAATAATGAGGTTGGGATCACATGCATACTCATATACTTGACTTCTCAGTCTACTTGTATCTTACACAATACATGCAACATAACACACAATCAACTCCCCTCAATAATATGAGCATTGAAGCATCACTTAATAAACCAACAGATTTTCCAAAAACCCGCCCCGAACCCGCGTTTGGCGAGGCCTAGTTTCCCCCTCCTCTCATCACTTCGTTCGTTTCAGGGCAGGCCCACGGTTGTAAACCCTTTCACTACGTTCCTCCGTTTCAGGGCATTCTCTTATAGCCTTATTTTCAAAATCACATTCTCAAGTACTCAGTTGGCTATGCCCGTACTAGTTCGTACTGTAACGACCACGTTCCGACACACTTTTATGAGAGGTACCTGATATTGATGTCGTAAGATACTCTGGGTGAATACCCAGAAATCCGCATGCAAATTCACCATATTTCTGACATATTGTGTTGGTGACTGAGGAGCTTGATATTGTGGCTGATTGGTCTGCTAGGGGTTGGATAGCGCTGATTTGAAGGATATACAGTCGAACCCTCTTTTTCTATTCTGCACAAATTGAACGGCTATCCCAGTCTCATCGTCGGTCATTCCTTGAATAGCATGCCTATCCTGACACAGAAACCAAAAACTCTTTGCTGAACGGGTAATCGGTGTACCCTTCAGCCTGCTTTGGGGCATAAAACGACGATCGATCGTATTTAGTGAGGTCAAGATCATGCTCAATCCGAAATGGCAAATCCGGGTTCGCGAGAAAAGATCTTCCAAAGACAACACCGATGTCGTTGTTCGGATACTCTTGATCGACTGCATACTTCGCAGACTTCGGCGTAAATCCGCCAGCAACCAACACAGGAGAAGTCTTTCCCCAGATATCCAACGCAAACTCGATTCCCTCCGTCTTTTCGACATCAACATTGTTGTGCACCCTCGATTCAATGACATGGAGATACCCCAACTTCAGAGTCTTCAGGTTCTCAACCAGATAAGAAAACTGAGGAATTGGATGGCCCATCCGCATGCCCTGGAACGAGCTCCAAGGGCTAATACGGTACCCAATTTTATCTGGCCCAATCGCCCGAACGACCCCCTCGGCAACAGCTAAGGGAAACCGTGCGCGATTCTCCACGCTTCCACCATAAGCATCCTTCCTCTGGTTAGAGGTATTCTGCAAAAACTGGTCTAGCAAATAGCCATTAGCCCCGTGGATCTCAACCCCATCAAACCCCGCTTTCATCGCATTCCGCGCCGCTTGCGCATAATCCTGGACGGCGTCCTGGATCTGACTTTCCGACATGGCTTGGGGCTGACAGGCACAATCTGTCAAAGAGACTGGACTGGCCGACAGAAGCCCATGCCCAGCTTCTTTCAAGAGTGTGGCTTTATCAGCCGCCCGACCGGGTGCCCAGAGCTGGCAGTTGATGAAGCACCCTCTCGCGTGCACGGCATCCACTACTTTCTTCCAGGCTTCAATTTGAGCGTCGTTCCAGATGCCCGGGGCATTGGGGACACCGCCGTGGCTTGGTGAGATGATTGTGGCTTCTGTGATAATCAAGGTTCCCGGGACGGAAGCACGCTGAGAGTAGTATTCAACTGTCATGGGGAGTTGAATATGGTCGTCACTCGCACGGAACCGGGTAAGGGGTGCCATGACGATGCGGTGCTTTAAATCTTTGTGCACAATGTTGAGTGGTTCAAAGAGTTTCGACATGGTGAGATTACAAGTTGCTGACTAAATGCTGTATATTCCCGAAGTCGTGGAGGTATGATGGGTAACATGAAAGTGAAAATTTGATGTAGTGCCTAGGTACTTAATTGCTGTTTAAATATTTACCTGTAATCACTTACAAGACAATTTATAGACTGTAATTAATAGCCGAAGGTAAAGATGATTCAATGGAGATGCTATCATGATGTCAAAGACTTCGTCATATTCGGAACCTTGGGAAGGCAGGAAGTAGACGCTATGATACAGTACAGTATTATAACAATATCGCGGTTCTCGTACCTTGGCTTCGCGTGTAAAGGTCAACGGACATCATGATTAGACTGCGACATCGCCCGTCCATGGGCACCTAGGAGGTGCCCAAGGCCCGTCCACGGCGGGCATGCCCACGATGCCCACCATTGCATAAAGTCACCCAAAATGGACGTATAACTCGCTGACTTTGCATAATAAATAACTGTTATTTACACCTGTTTTGCCAACTCCATGTAAAATGGCAGTTTTAATCTACAACATCTATAAATTTTACTGAAATATCTATGTATATGAGAAACTAGTATATATATGATACGAATTGGAATAAAATTTTAATCGAAATACATCATATTGTGTGGTATTTTTATTAACTTATCAAATCATACTGTAACAGCTTGAAGATATATATTCAAGTCAGTGGTACATGCCTAGCATTTTCCATAAGTAAAATACTACTTATGGATTCTACTTTATCTCTTACTCTAGTATATTTCTTATAGGTAGATCGAAAGATAATTAGTATAATTCTTATTTTATAAGCTTATATCACTAAATTCTGTCAATTATATCACTTAAAGACTTGTGTTATTATTCTAGGAGTTTTAAATCCTTCGATTGTAACTCAAGATGGGCGTAGACCTTGCCAACTCCCATGGGAGTGGTCCCATGGGACTATCCCATGGGACCATATGGGAGTCCCATCAAGTCCCATGGGAGTGCCAAGAATGGGACTAAGCAGTCCAGTCCGCTCCCATGGGACTTTGATGGGACTCCCATGGGACTGTAAACAGTGCAAACATGTAGAAAAATGTGACCTGCATAACTTATGAAGAATGCCACTGTTTTTTTGGGTATTTTAATTACTCAAAGAATAGAGATAATAATACTTTGGGCTTGGTATTAGGACAAAAATAGTAGATTTGCAGTGCTATATCTAGAGCGCAATTTCTGATAGACAGTAGAATTTGATATTTTAACAGCTGTTAAAAAATTCTATACTAATCTATCTCTATTATGTATAAGTATACAAATCATCATCTCTTCGTCGCTTGCGTTCTCTTTGGGGACGTTGTTGACTGAACGGAATCACTGGTAATTGGTGGCGTATAGAATGATCTGGCTCTGCCTCTTCTGTGGCGGTATCCATATTGTCTGGATTAACGTTGTCGGCTTCATCGTCTACACTGTCTTCGCCATCTTCACCATCACTGATTGGCTCTGGCGTATAGTCAGGAAGTCCTACCTCCCTTTGTTCGTCAATCTCTGTTCTTTCGTCTTGGTTAAGAACGGATTCAGGTTGAACAGTATCCTCAGTTTCTTCATCTCTAATGTCAAACCTTGATAAACAACGGAGCATCATTAGATCTTGAATCGTCGATTCATTTAAAGAGCCCCGTCGGTAATGGCAAATATCGCGAGCAGTACTAAAGAGACGCTCAACACCTGCGCCTGTGGCTGGGATCGAAAAGACGTCCCGTGCAAGTCCTGCGAGTGTCGGAAAGTTACGCGCATTCTCCCTCCAGAAATGGCATGGATTCGTTGCGCTCCATTCTATAGAGAGTTAGTAACGTGGTTCGTAAAATAGTAAAAGGATAGTATAAACTTACCAAGATTGAGATATCCCTTAAGTTCTTCTTCCCAACCAGTGGCTTTTGATGGTAGTGGGGGCGGTGGCTGATCCTCAGCGAGAAGGCTTGCCATTTCATCCTCTGTATAATGTGCCGAAGGTATCGCTGTGGGTGGTACTTCCCTTTCTGGCTGATGTTTCGAATAGTCTTCAAGATGGCTATAAAGCGAAGACTTGTATATATCATGCCAAGAGGAAATAGTATCATTGAGCTGAACCTGACCTAACCATTCTGGGCCTTCAAAAAACTTGAGCTTATACTGGGGAGCAAGAATGGTACCTATGGCGTATAAGCTACCATGGGCTTCCTCTGTTAATTGGTAGTATACCGAAAGCTTTTCCCTTCCAGCTTCAAGAGCCGCTAGCATAGCCTTCTTCCAGGGCACCTTCTTACGACGAAGTCGGGCCTGGGATTGTTCAAAATGTGTGAATAGCCGGTTATATACCATAAAAACATTGTGAATGGTTGTTGTCTTGATCTTTGATAGACCGACCGTCCACTTGTAGAAAGGCTTTGTGATACAGAGTAGGTAATCGATTTGGCGCCACTCCCCTTTACTGATGTGGAACTCAGGGCGCTGGTGCTCTGTACAATACCGCTGGAATATTGTCTGAAGGCGCTTGGCACGCTGGAGCATAAGATATGTGGAATTCCACCGAGTGCGGACATCTTGGATTGGAGCCAGCTTTATTCCGTCGCTCTGGAGATTCAGAAAGGCCTCCCGTCGCTGTGGGCTAGCATTGATGAATACAGCAAAAGCGCGAACCTATAATCATGATTAATATAAGATACCTTTATAGAGGTTAGATATATACCTTTGCAAGTGTATAAATAATTCCCTTCTGTAGCTTTGCTTGCTGAAGGATGCTCCCATTTTCTTCTGACCATACGGTCGCGGTTTTATCATTCTTTGGATTGGCCTTCATCAAGCCAAGAAGATCTTTTAGACTCAGCTGAATCACATGGGCAAGGCATGGAACCCGTATAATCTCAGTGGAATCCGGGAGATCTATCTGTCGGATCGATTCACAAAGACTTTCAACCATGGTTTTGTTGTTTGACGCATTATCAGTAGTAATTGCAATCACCCTATCAACGATCCCATGGTCAGAAAGAACACCGAGGAGAACCTCTGCCAAGTGAGCGCCGGTATGCTGGCCATGAACCGGCATAAAGCCTAGAAGTATCTCATGATATACCCAATCGATATCCACAAAATACCCTGTGATCGCCATAAACGCTTGTTGGAATGGTGAGGTCCAGCAGTCAAGAGCAATCGAGAGCTTTGCCCCAGCGGGGAGGTGGGAGAGTAGCTTTTGCTGTTCTGCCTGGACAATCGATTGGAGTCGACGCCGCGCAGTTTTCGGTGAAAGAAGGCTCAAAGGTTGTGGTGAAAGCTGTGCCTCTGCTATAAGATCTTGGAATTCTTGGTGCCGGAGGATTTGAAATGGAAGGCGAGAGTTTGCGATAAATTTTACCTGGGCTCTCTCAAATCTTTGTAGATTAAAGGCCTTTCGAGTAGATACACGGTTTGACTAAGAATGATATAGAAGTTAGCCTTAGATAGATTATTTATAAGACCCTAGTCTTACCGAAAGTTCAAACGATTGTTGTATATCCTGTTGGGTTGAGTCCTTTTGTGCGCCAGTTTTGCATGCGCGGCTACTCAAGTGCGCAGTTAGGGATTTCGACCCATTCAAGGTTGATGATGGGTGCGATAGCACCTTTCCACATCTCCGACAGAGTGCCATTGGTTTTCCAGTTTGATAGTGTGCTACCTGGTCAAACTGATCCCAAGCAGAAGATGTATATCGTGCTTCGAAGTTCACTTTATAGAGTGGAGGGTATGGATGAGCACCAGTTGTATTCCTCCACCATTCAATAAACTCTGCCTTATTCTCCATAGTCCAGAGAACCCAGAACTTTTGATTTCGTGGACCGATTCGACGAAGACTAGGTGGAAGAGGTGTTGATTCAATTTCGGACTGAACGACTGAGGATGGTGGTACGCTATAAATCGGCTGCTGGCTAATCGAATGGTCTGGTGTAAGGGGTTCATCTATCAAATCAAGATTATAGAGTGAAGATGGTGGAGGTATCCCAATTTGCGAGGAGGCAATCTGGGACGAAGGGCTAGCCTCAGCATAAAGATCGTATTGAGACATGATATTCCAATAATCATTATATCGTAGAGGACTGGGGTAAAGAGGGGAGGGACTTAGGAGTATAATAAGGATAGAATAATCTTGACTTACCTCTCAAAAATCTTCTGATTAACGATCGCATCTATCCTCTATACCTTGAGTACTCTATAGTAGGCCGAGTAATAACTAGCGCGAAGATAGATCATAAGATAGTAAGACCTTCTATTTACAGCTCCCCGATTGGTTAAGCAAGCTTTATAATAGTGGGGGTCCCACGGGTGTCCCATAGGAGTCCCGCGGGAGTCCCGTGGGAGTCCCATGGGAGTCCCATCAAGTCAGGGGTATAGTCAGTTTTGAGGGTCAACCCGATCCCCTAGCATTTTGATGGAATTTCTTGTATAAAGGCTTCCAAAGCTCAATTTTCTGACCCCAGTCAAAAAACTGACAGTCGTATCAAATCATTGTATCTTCTACTGCCATTTTTCTGACCTCGGTCAGAAAATTGATAGTCGTATCAAGTCATTGTATAAAGGCTTCTAAAGCTCATTTTTCTGACCTCGGTCAGAAAATTGGCAGTAGTGTCAAATCATTATACTTCTAAACCTACTATATGCTAATGCTACTACTATGTACATATAATTAAATTACTTAAAAATATAAAGAAAAAATATACAAATAATGTAGGTCACGAGGTCAAGGAATTCTACTTAGTTACTAAAAAGGCCTTAAGGCCCGTGGGCAGTGCCCACCCGCCCGTCCATAGGCGATGTCGCAGTCCAGACATTGATTTCTATACCAATAATATGATATTAAGAGTAGTTTTGAAATAAAAGGATGAAATAAAGACCTATCTATAGTATCTAATGCTGTAAAAAAAAAGGATTTATTATATTTTGGTATAATTTTTAATATGTGTAGAGCTTAGTTGAAACTGGAGAGTATAGCATGTATGTGAATATATATATCTCTACTGACTGACCATGATACTAAGTCAACAACTTCTTCTTGATCTCCTACACCTAATTTTACATATTTGAGCTTACTTTTGCTTGAATATAATATTTAAATATATGGCTGAGATATTCATCTTCTATTTTTAATAGTATGCCATATAAAAAAGTTAGATTGCTACAAACTTGAAGTGAGAATGTTGATACACCTGTAAAAAACAGTATTTTATCTGCTGAGTTAGCATTTTTGTGCAACCAAAATAGGAAATGCTTGGCAAAAATATGTATGCCATGGGACCATATGGGAGTCCCATCACTCCCATGGGACTCCCATGGGACCACTATGGTAATGGGACCAAAATTTTGGCTAGTCCCATGGGAGTGATGGGACCAGGATATGGGACCAAAATTTTTCTAGTCCCATGGGAGTTGGCAAGGTCTAGATGGGCGTTTAGGTATGTTCCCATGGGCGTGCCCACGGGCGTGCCTATGGACAAAGACACTTATAGCTAATCAGCTTATAATATATAGTGGGTCTACACTCAATTTACGATCTATCAGATCTATACAAAGCACCCCTTTTACTAGTAATCCTCGTTTCACACGGTCGCAAGTTACCTATTGTAAGTTCAGATCACTCACTCTCCTATAGTCGTTATATTATCCCTTACATCACATTAACCATATCCCAACCTAGTGCCTATACCGCAGGGCCTTCTTCACTTCCTCCGAGCTCCTAACTAGACCTCTCCTACGTCGCCGATATATTTGATCCTAACCTTGATCCAAATATTGATCCCAGTCTCTTCAACAGCTAACAGACTTCTATCTCACTGATAGAGTCCGAGTTCACTCAACCGGCTATTCTTGATTGCTCTCTCAAACGCGTCGGCCCCGATCGGAGAAAGCAGTTTATCCTCTACGACGCGATGAACAACGCGTCCAAAGTAAAGTTTATCGAGTGGTGGCGTACCACAGTACGCGGCAGCAGTACTGAGACACAATAAAGGCTACGATGGGATGCAAAACATATATCAGATGTCTGGGAGAACTTCGACTAGGTAGCACATCATATTACAGGCGAACCTTTGGTTATGTGTCGGACGTGTGGGGTTACATTGCCTCATCCAAGTCCAAAGCAAAGCGGCACCAATACACTTAAGCGGCATCTAGCCTCAGGCAAATGCCAAAAGGGTGGTAAAAGCAAGGCTACACAACAGTCGATTAAGGAGACCATGCAGCATATACCGGTAAGTCTTATATTATTATACCCTTCAAGATAACTAACATATTATATATTAGGCACTGGAGTTATCTTATAACTCAAAATTCTCGAATGATGAATGGGAAAGAGAGCAGATTGAATGTCTTACCAGTCTGAACCTCCCTTTCCGGGTACTTGAGAGGAAGCAATTTGCTTCCTTGATTCGAATGGCACAAAAGGCTCCAGCTGAACCCACTTTACTCCATCCTCGCACTGCTCAACGCCGGTAGACCTGGCTTTGAACCTCCGCATGGGTCCCTACCCCGGAACCTCGAACCTCACCTCTTGAGGTGAGGTTCCAACCTTACTAACCTCCAACCGCCCATTAACCTCCAGAGGTTCTTTGAGGTTCAACCTCCATCGACCCGCATGAACCTACATATACATAATTTCTTGACGCCTTTCCTCTTTTGGCTGGATAAAATTGATGATTTATCTCTGTTTTTTACAGCTGTTCCGTTAAACTATAGACTTTCCACTGAATACTCTATCAATATAATGAATTATAAAGATATAGTCATTGAAAAGTAAATAGGAGGCGTGGTCACCTATAAATTATAGGTAATATCCGATGATATCGACGTGGTGGGTGGTCAATAGAGGTCATCGATAAAATAGCATGTAAAGTTGTAGATATATATATCGCAGACACTGTAAAGTATGTGTATCTTTATTAGTAGAACTACAGTTCTTTAAGAAAACTATAAAGATGCAGTTTAATTCCCCTTATTTTAATATCATTCAAACTATTATATCTTCTTCTATTACTTTGTCTTTTAGAATTCATATTAATTGGTCTAGATATACCGTGAATCCGGATTAAATGTCCTAATTGTTAGACTTAGATATTCTATTTTTCCTATATTGAGGTTCTCGTTGAGGTTCGTTGAGGTTTATTGAGGTTCGTTGAGGTTCGTTGAGGTTTATTAAGGTTTATTGAGGTTCGTTGAGGTTTATTGAGGTTCGTTGAGGTTTATTGAGGTTCGTTGAGGTTTATTGAGGTTCGTTTCTATAGTGATCTACTATACTAGCGAATCAGATATAGATAGGGCTTTATAAAAGTTGATATATCAATTTAAGTATTATAGAATAGGGATAAACAGATGCCCTAAGAAGACCCCGTAACTTCTACAGAATAACTAGTAAGTTCCTTATTATCTTCCCTAAGTTGTACTGGTTTACTAAAGTTATTATGTCTCAGATTACCGACGGCTACGGCTACGTATTATCTAGCTTCGAAGGGTTACCGCTAGACGCGCTATAGTACCTTACCCCTGACGATACGCTATACTAACGCGAAAGCCAGTTTGATTCAGTTCTAGACCTTTCAGACCTTCTAGACAACTAAGTCCGATCTTGTGTAGGACCTTAGGCCCTAGACACCCTTACGCGAATTAAGCCAGATAGTATTAACGAGTATATCGTCTTTACTACCGATATATCCGCGGAATTCGTTAAGTAGTGGCTTCAAACTGATTTTGGTAAGAAGAAGCGGCTAAACTAGGAGGTCAGCCGTCGCGTAGACTGCTGGACTGGGTTTTAACAAGTTGCATATACTAAAGATAGAAAGCCTAGCGTTATATATAATCGGTACCGTACAGTTCTTACGTATCCAGCTACAAATTATACTGGAAACTTATCGATATAGAAGTATCTTGATGGGCTAAGGTGTCGACAGCGAATTACGAAGAAGGGTAATATCTAGTAACTACTTAGCGACGCGGTATGTGTGAAGGGCTGAAGCTTTATTGATTCAATTAGGCTAGGCCAACATGCTGTTTACATCAATCTTAGAGAAAAGGTAACTATCTACTGGCGATGGGGGTTTATGTATGTTATGGGCACGTGCCTCACGTGATCCAAGCCGGGCTCTGGCCCGTTACAGTACCCCCCCTTTAGATTGATCCTCACAATAGGCACGATGATGTCGCCGTCGGCGTTGAAACGGTGCCGAGAGGGCCTCGGAACGGGCCCGTATCGTCGTTCGTAGTCATCAAGTGCTGAGCAGCTCTCAACCAGATCCAACCTCTCCCATGTCGTTTCTGCATATCCCACCCATTTCACCAGAACCTCAGTCTGTATTCCCCTACCAACTCGTTTCTCCCGTGTCGACAATATTTCTTCAACTTCGTACTCCAGCTCGCCATCGACTAGAACTGGGGGTGGCTGCGAATCGTCCACGATTTGTGACGGAAACGGGTCCGTTGCGGCAGGTCGAATCAACTCTACGTGGAAGACTGGGTGTATGCCAGAAGGCACATTGAGGCGCACAGTGTGGGACGTAGGCACCTCTTCAACTTGGTATTGTGCATGAATCCAGTCTAGTTTCTTCGACGGGCGCTGAGAGCGCACGTTTCGTAGGTTCAACCATACCCGATCTCCTACATGGTAGGTAGGTGCTGCTTGCCGAGATCGGTTTGCATGTTCCTGCTGCTTCTCCTGCGCTACTGCAATCGCTGACTGTGCCCAATCGGTGGCTTCTCGTAGTCGATTCACGAACGTTTCGCCAGCGCGTGCGGGCTGAGTCATCATTGTTCCGAGAGCGTTCGTACTACTGTCTTCGATTCCTAGGGGGTCGATATGATACCCATGGGTAAAGAAGAACGGGGATAAACCTGTTGAGGAGGCGTCTCGGTTGTTAATCGCGATGGCTACTATTGGTAGTAGCCCCATCCAGTCGTCCTGAGCGTAGGCAATGAACGTTCGCATGATCCGTTCGACCTCTTGGTTCGCTCGCTCTGTTGCTCCATCTGATTGGGGGTGGAAGGCGGTAGATAATCGTCGCTGAATCGATAGTTTCTCGCAGACGATTCGCCAGAACCCACCTACGAATTGCGAGCCTCGGTCGCTCGTGATCGTTAGCGGGAGTCCGTGGTGCATATAGAAATGCGTTAAGAAGACTTCCGCCACCCGTCCTGCCGTGATTTCTGTCATACCAATTAAGATGACCCCTTTTGTCAACCTATCCGTTATAACCAATAGATTCGTGGCTCCGTTTTCCTTCGACGGGGGTAGGTCTGTGATGAAATCCATTGCTATTTCGGCCCAGATTCGTTGGGGAATCGGTAACGGTTTTAACAACCCGTGTTTCGTATCGCGCCAGACTGTGCTCCTTCCACATACCGTACAGTTTCGTAGGAATCGTCGTACATCTTTGGCTGCGCCGGGCCAGAAGAACCGTCGAGATAGTATCGAGTATGTGGCATCTCGTCCTGGGTGCCCGGTGATATGAGAATCGTGAATCTTCTGGATGATCCCTGTGCGTAATGGCTCGCTGTCTGGGATCCATAATCGCTGGCGGAAACATAGTAGCCCTCGTTCATCGAGGTGACATTCCGATAGGCTAGTCTTCACGCCCGTTTCGGCGGCGATTCGGCGGTCTCCCTGCTGTAGAGCTTGGGAGTATAGCTGATATGTGCCATCTGTCGCCCTGCCCTTCTTCCATTCCTCCTGTAACTCGGGTTCTTCAAAGAGGGAAACTGGGGTATTGAAGTCTAATCGCGCTTCTTCCTCTGAGGCATCGGTGACTGCTTGTCTTGGTCTGCTCAGTCGAACCGAGACCTTTTCGAAGAGGGTTCGGAACCGATTCGATAGTCGTTCGTCAGTAGCATCCTGTGGCATATCTTGGCCCCGTCGTGAGAGTGCATCGGGAAGCACTGCGAGCTTCCCAGGCCGATAGTGTAACGTGAAGTCGAATTCTGCCATTAAGCCTGCCCATCTCATCTGCCGTTCACTAAGGTGCTGCGCTTTGTTGAAGTATCGTAGGTTTTTATGGTCTGTTACGATAGTGAATCGTGGGACCATCTTCAACTCAGGCCTCCATTCCCGTAGTGCGCGTATGATCGCTAGCAACTCCTTGTCGTGGATCTCGTAGTTCGACTCTGCTGGGGTCAATTTCTGCGAGATATAGGCACAGGGGGCCAACTGGCCGTCGTCTTGTCGTTGAGATAGTACAGCTCCCGTAGCCCATCCGGATGCATCGGTTTCTACTACCGTCTCTCTTTCTTCTTCGAAGTGTGCTAGGATTGGGGCATTAATAAAGAGGTCCTTAAGTTCTGTGAAGGACTGCTGGCAAGCTTCATCCCATTGGAACACCACGTCCTTCTTCGTGAGCCGGGTCAACGGTGCCGATAAGGCAGCGAATCGGGGTATAAACGATCTATAGAAGTTGGCGAATCCGAGGAATCCGCGCACATCGCGTACTGATTTCGGGGCTTCCCACGCACGTATTGCTTCCACTTTCTTCGGGTCCACGTGAATTCCCTCGCCTGCACGGATAATGAATCCAAGGTATTTAACAGAGCTCTGTTCGAACTCCGACTTTCCAATGTCGCATTGCAACCCCGCGTCCTTAAGCTTCCGTAGCACTTCGTGTACTTTTCGGCGGTGATCCTCTATCGAACCGCTAGAGTAAATGATGATGTCGTCGACATACGCTGATACAAAGTCGTCGAGGTACTCTTGTAGGGTTTGGTTGATGAACCGTTGGAATGTCGCTGGCGCTCCGGTGAGGCCAAAAGGCGTAACATTCCACTCAAAGAGGCCGTATCGGGTACGAAACGCTGTCTTCCATTCCTCTCCTGGTGCTACCCGTACTTTGTGAAACGCTGCGATGATATCCAGTTTCGTAAACCACTTCGCTTTCGCCATATTCCGTAGGGTTTCTCGGATAAGGGGTAGTGGATAGCGATCTTTTACGCTTAGGTCGTTTAACCCCCTATAATCGACACAGAATCGAACTCCCCCGCCCGGTTTCCTCACTAGGAGTACTGGGGCGGCTGCGGGTGACTTGCTAACACGGATGAAGTTCTTATCCAGTAGATCTGTCAACGTTTTTCGTAGGTATAAAAGCTCCTCTTTATTCATTCCGTATAGTGGACCGTAAGGCGGGTGTTCTTCGTTACCATTTCGGTCGCGATTCAGTGGTATCTTATGGTCGATTCCAGGTCGATGTGGTGGTAGCTTATCAGCTAACTGTTGGCTAAAGACATCCAGCCATTGCCAGTACCGTTTCGGTAGCTTTTCCTTCAAATCGACATGCTTCTTAGGTCGTAGTGCTTTGTCGATATCGTCTAGCGTGACTTTCCCAATCTGTAGGCGATCCGGTCGAGGGGTGCTATCGAATAGCTGCCGAATCGACTTGGCTGAAGCGCGGTTAACACGTAGTGCTTTTGTACCGACCGGTCCGATGGTCCTATTCTTTCGATTCCAGCATCTGGTTTTCTCTCTGGTTTTAGAGAAAATGTCCATATATCCTTTGTTCGGCGAGTATATTCCATCGACGTCCTTGATCCACGGGAGGCCAAGAATGATTTCGTCTATCTGGTCCTCAATGATATACGCAAAGATCGTACCGTTCTGGTGGCCGTGGATATCCGCATTGAAATACGTGACGTGGGTGATTCGGCCCTGATTCGCTACCACTCCGTCTAGCTGTCGGGGACGAATCTGTATGCGCGGAAGGTCGAGAGATTTAGCGAGTGCTCCATTTACTGTTGCGTAGCTTAGACAGCCATGATCGACTAGTGCTTCTGCAAACTGGATTCCATTCACTCTAACGTCAACTAGGAACGGTGGTTCCTCGCTTCTGTCTAGTTTCTCGACCCCCTTTCGCTCCTGCTCGCGGCTAAGAACAGGAGCTACTCGTTTTCCGACTCACTATTGGTCTGTACGCTCTCTTCTGTCGAACTAGGTTCGGTATCTTCCTCGACTACTGCTCGCGATTTCTTGATACGGGCGGTTCGTTTATGTTTCGGCGGCTTTTCGCTACTGTCGCGATCCTCCTTCCTTTTCGGCTTGCTTGCCGCCACGCGGTTTTTCTGCTCTGGGCGTCTTGCTGGTAAGAGCGGGCACTCCGAAATCCAGCAGCCGGGCTTTCCACAACGTAGGCAGCGGCCTTCTTCCCGGCGGCTGCTTATCTCTTCTTCACTAACCCATTGTGCTCTCTTTGGTCGTTCGTGGCGTTCGCGACTGATTCGTCGGTGATTCGCGTGCGGATCGACGCGGTTTACCGATACCGTCGGGGTCCAATCCATTTCATCTACAGATTTCGTAGAGCGGCGAGTGGGCGGTTTACTTATGTTCAACGCGTCCATATCTGTGCTAATTTCGTGAAGACGGGAGATTAAGCCTTGGAAGGTGGCGGGTATACCACGATTCATCAGCGAATTGCTCATAGTTCGATTTAGGGAACCGAGCAAGATCTGTCGCTTAGCTTCGTCGGGCCATTCTAGTGCTCCAGCGTCGGCGAACTCCTTTTCTAGCCGTGGTAGGA